>NC_136065.1:681514381-686314381 GCF_964261635.1 Lissotriton helveticus
CCCTCCAGTCCTATATCTGGGCCAGCCCCGGATCCAGACAGCAGTTGTATCTGGAGTCGAAGCCCTGCTGACCTTGTCGCGGCTGATCCTGGTCCTAACTCCTGCACCTGGAACTATCTTCGAGGCCCTGCTGACGCTGTCGCGGCCTGTCCAAGCTGAACTATCTTCGAGGCCCTGCTGACGCTGTCGCGGCCTGTCCAAGCTGAACTATCTTCGAGGCCCTGCTGACGCTGTCGCGGCCTGTCCAAGCTGAACCATCTTCGAGGCCCTGCTGACGCTGTCGCGGCCTGTCCAAGCTGAACCACCTTCGAGGCCCTGCTGACGCTGTCGCGGCCTGTCCAAGCTGAACTATCTTCGAGGCCCTGCTGACGCTGTCGCGGCCTGTCCAAGCTGAACCACCTTCGAGGCCCTGCTGACGCTGTCGCGGCCTGAACTACTGAACTATCCACGCACCAGTGGGTGCCAAGACTGTCCCGCTACCCCCTTTCCCCAGGGACCACGACATTACGGATCCCTTGATCCTTGCTGCTACCCTGCCAAGGACTTGCTTTGAGTACTCATATAAAGCTTCTTGTGAACATCTTTCCTGTGTCGTGTCTATCTGTAAGTAGTGTGATTGCTCTGCTGTTACGATTGTAGGAGAGGAGCCTCGCCCAGGAGGTCTCCCTACGGCACTCGGCCTATTCCATACAGAGAGGTGGGCCTCGGGGCGGACAGTCAGACACCTTCTGTCTCCCCTGGGGTCGCCTTTCCAACATTGGTGGCAAGCGACGGGATCCGACCCCACGCAAATCGTACAGCGAGTAACACGTCACTACTGACAGAGACCCACAGCCACGATGACTACCAAGGAAGCCGGAACGACCGCAGAATTCCAGAAAGACCTGTTAGAGGAGTATACCCATAAAGAACTTAAACAATTTTGCAAAGACTTGGGTATCGCTACCACTGGACTAAGTACAAAGGACGATTTCAAAGAAGCGCTGCAAACCTGGGTGGAGTCCAGAGAGACCCCACCCCAAACGAACGATGACATTGTCCGAGAGGTACCCGGGAGTACCGTCATAGCCCCCATAGAGGAAAGAACCGCCAACAGGGACCCGGGCCTCTCCCACGAAGATGCCCGGGAGCGAGAGAGGAGTCGGCTCCATGAACTAGAGCTCGCCCGACTCCGGCTGGACGGAGAACTCCAATTAGCAGAAAAGAAAATGGACCTTGAACAACGGCGATTAGAGGGAGATCTAGAAGAGAGGCGGCGGCAAAGAGAATTGGAAGAGAAAAAACTTGCATACGAACACGAGCGTGGCCTTAAAGAACTCGAAATCAAAGCCAAACTCGAAGAAGCTGGCGCCACGGTAGCCCGGAACCCCTCACCTCCTGCCGACCCAAAGGTCCACATCCCGAAGGATATCGTCAAGGAGTACTACAAGAATGACGATATCCAGCAATGGTTCAAGGCGTACGAAGTTGCCATGACCGCGCACCGCATTCCGCGATCAGACTGGGGTGCCGGCTTATGGGGGAGATTCGTCAGCGAAGGAAGAGACACCCTGCTGGAGCTGGCCGACGACGTAATGTCCTCCTATGACCACATGAAGGACGCCCTGCTTGTCCGGTATGGCCTCACTCCCGAGATGTACCGGCAGAGATTCAGAGACTGCAAGAAAATCCCCGGTACCACGTGGGTCGAGTACGTGAACTTTTATAGCAGGGCCCAGGAAGGATGGATAAAGGGCAGCAAAGTGTCCACCTACGAGCAGCTGTTCGACCTCATCGTTTGGGAGCACCTCTCCAACAACTGCTTTGTCGAGCTCCGACAGCATCTACTCGACAGCAAGCTAACCGAGCCCCGGAAACTCGCCGTCGAGGCAGATCGATGGGTGAGCACCCGGGTCCCCCGAACACCAATAGGAGAACCCGGTCAGGGCGGCCGGGGCCACCCCCGCCAGCGGGGAGGCGGAGGAGGACAGAACCCGAGCCGAAGCTTCCCGCCAGCCTCGGGCCGGGGTCCCCCTCCTGGGAACCCCCCGAGTAACACTTCGCCGTCCATGAAGAGGGACCCCCCAGCCCGGCCGGGGCCCCACCCGAACATTACTTGCCACAGATGCCAGCGGACCGGTCACTATGCCAGTGACCCCCTCTGCCCCATGAACCAGCGTCCCGGCACCACCGGGCCTCCGACCCGCCAGTTCGCTGCTGCAGCTCTGGGAGAAGAGAGAGAAGAAGACGTAGAGGTCTACGAGGAAGATCCAATAGAGTATGAACCGGCCGCCATGGCCCTAGCCTGCCTGGGCAATAGAGACCTGGTCCCCCAGGCCCCGCTACCAAGCAACACTCGAAAATACCGTCAGTGGGTCCACATCAATGGACGACGGACCGAAGCCCTCCGGGACACGGGAGCCAGTGTGACGGCCGTCCGCTGCCACTTGGTGACCCCCGAACAGATCATCCCGAACGTACGCTGCCCCGTGAGGGCCGCCGACAACTCAGAAACTCTATGCCAGATGGCCAGAATTCCCTTCGAATGGGGGGGAGTGTCGGGCACCCTCAAGGTGACCGTCCGGGACGACGCCCCCGTGTACTGCCTCCTTGGGAACGACCTCGAGAGCTCTCCCTGGGCCCAAGTCGAGCGGAGAGAGCACCTAGGAATGATGGGACTACCCGAGTGGGTCTGTGCGACGACCCGATCTATGGCAGCCCGAGCCCCGGCAGCGACCGAGACCGCCCCGACCGAGGAGCCGGAGTGGCCCGAGCCACCACCCTCTGTCATCCCCGAAGAATGCGACTCCGAGACCAGGCCCTCGGAGCCCGGAGACCACCACGAGCTCCGCGACATCCCCGAACTAGCCCAATGGCGCCAAGAGGGTGGTCCCACCCGAGAACAGTTTCGGCAGGAACAGAAGACCTGCCCTTCCCTCGAGGGGACCCGCCAGCAAGCCGCTGCCCAAGCCACCGGGGATACCTCAGGGTCCCACTGGGTCTACTGGGACCACGACCTCCTATATAGTGAACAGAAAATTGCCGAGCTGGGGGCCAGCCGAGTGCTAGTAGTTCCCCTGCGATTCAGAGACTTCCTTTTGAACCTGGCGCACGATGTGCCCCTCGCAGGGCACCTGGGGCAGGACAAAACTTACAGCCGCCTGGTGACCCACTTCTACTGGCCCAAAATGCGCACGGATGTACATAACCACTGCCGCACCTGCCCACCATGCCAAGCCAGCGGAAAGAGCGGGGGGAAGGTGAAGGCCCCGCTCCAACCTTTTCCAGTAGTGACCACCCCCTTCGAGCGAGTGGGAATAGACATTGTGGGGCCCCTGGACCCTCCAACCTCGCAAGGGCATCGCTTCATACTTGTCCTGGTGGACCACGCCACCCGCTATCCGGAGGCCATCCCCCTCAGAACCATCACCGCTCCCGTGGTGGGGCGAGCCTTGATGGGGATCTTCTCCCGAGTAGAATTCCCCCGGGAGGTCGTGAGCGATCGGGGCACGAACTTTATATCTAAATATATGCGGTCCCTGTGGCAACAGTGCGGGGTCACATACAAGTTCACCACCCCGTATCATCCCCAAGGGAATGGACTTGTGGAGCGGTTCAACCGGACACTCAAGGGAATGATACAGGGTCTAGAAGAGCCACTACGACGCAGATGGGATGTCCTGCTGCCCTGCCTCCTGTTTGCCTATCGGGAGATACCACAGAAATCCCTGGGGTTCAGCCCCTTTGAACTCTTGTACGGACACACTTGTCCGAGGTCCGCTCAGCCTGGTCAAAGAAGGCTGGGAAACTACAGTCCAAGACGCACCACCGGATGTCTACCGGTACCTCCTGACCCTCCGAAACCAGACTCGGAAGTTCCGGGCCCTTGCCGAGGCCAATCTTGAGGCCAGTCAGGAGGACATGAAACGCTGGTACGACCAGCACTCCTCCTCCATCGAGTTCGAGCCGGGCCAGCGGGTCTGGGTCATGTCCCCGGTCGAACCCTGTGCCCTCCAGGACAAATGGTCGGGGCCCTTCAAGGTGATCGAGCGCAAGAGCCCCGTCACTTACCTCGTGGATATGGAGTCTCCCCGGAACCCCCTCCGGGTTCTGCACGCCAACCGGCTCAAACCTCATTTTGCCCGCACCGAACAAAGCCTGCTACTCGCTACCGACGATGGGACCGAAGACGACTCCGAGCCCTTGCCCGACCTCCTAAAGTGCACTGAGAAGGACAGCTCCGTCGAAGGGATCTCTCTCTCCCCCGACCTGACCCCCGCACAGCGCCGAGACTGTCAAGAACTGTTGGGACAATTCACAGATCTGTTCTCCCTCACCCCCGGGGTTACCCAATGGTGTGTCCACGATGTCGACACCGGGGACAGTCAGCCAGTACGACACCGGGCCTACCGGGTCCCCGACCGGGTTCGGGCCTGCATCCAGACGGAGGTCACCAAGATTCTGGCCCTGGGGGTAGTCGAACCCTCCGACAGTCCCTGGGCCAGCCCCGTGGTTCTGGTCCCCAAGGCCGCCGCACCTGGCACCCCGCCAGAACTCCGGTTTTGCGTCGACTACCGGGGGCTGAATGCTGTTACGAGAACCGACGCACATCCCATCCCCCGGGCCGATGAACTGATCGACCGCCTGGGGGCCGCCAAGTACCTCAGTACCTTCGACCTCACCGCCGGGTATTGGCAGATCGGCCTCACCCCTGGCGCCCAGGAGCGCTCCGCCTTCTCCACACCCGACGGCCACTTCCAGTTCAAGGTGATGCCCTTCGGCATGAAAAACGCCCCGGCCACCTTCCAGAGACTAGTAAACAAGGTACTGGCGGGGCTGGAAGAGTTCAGTGCCGCCTACCTAGACGACATTGCGGTCTACAGCCTCCACTGGGCTGAGCACCTGAAACACCTCTGGGAAGTCCTGACAGCCCTCCGCCGGGCCGGGCTAACTGTGAAGGCCAGCAAGTGCCAGATAGGCCAAGGGTCCGTGACCTATCTGGGACACCAAGTGGGGAGCGGCCAAGTGGCTCCCCTCCAACCCAAGATCGACGCCATCCTAGCCTGGAAACCCCCGGTCAACCAAACCGCCGTCCGAGCCTTCCTGGGGCTCACGGGGTACTATCGGCGTTTTATCCAGAACTATGGGAGCATTGTGGGCCCCCTCACGGAACTGACCTCGAAGAACCGGCCCCAAAAAGTGCAGTGGACACCCGCGTGTCAGGTGGCCTTCGAGACCTTGAAAGCAGCCATGTGTACCGCCCCTGTGCTCCAGGCCCCCGACTACAGCCGAGAGTTTGTGGTCCAGACCGATGCCTCGGAACACGGCATCGGGGCGGTCCTATCGCAAATGGACTCCGCGGGAACTGACCATCCTGTGGCCTTCATCAGCCGGCGGCTGCTGGCCCGAGAACAGCGATGGAGCACCATCGAGAGAGAAGCCTTCGCTGTCGTGTGGGCCCTCAAGAAACTCAGGCCCTACCTCTTCGGCACCCACTTCCGGGTGCAGACTGACCACCGGCCCCTAAGGTGGCTGATGCACATGCGTGGCGAAAATCCCAAACTGCTGCGATGGTCCATCTCCCTCCAAGGCATGGATTTCACTGTGGAGCATCGCCCTGGCAGTGACCACGCCAACGCTGACGGCCTGTCCCGGTTTTTCCGCCTCGACGAAGAGAGCCCCCAGGAAGATGGGTGACTCTCCCCGCCTTCAGCTGGAGGGGACGTGTGTTGGACATGGCCTCGTGGCGTGGTCCGACCCCGTCCGCATGGAGGGCCCGGAACGACATCGGCCCTCCCTTTACCTACTACTGACCCCCCGGACACGCACATTCACGACCCATCGGCGCGAGCAGCCTCCCGGGCCACCTACAGCTCCCCCTCCCTGGTACCCCGGCAGGACCTGCTCGCCAACGCTGCCAGCCTGGCACCCTGACTAGGCCACCCTTCCGGCCCGACTCCATCTTGGGACCCTCACGCCCCGAACACGTGGCCGCAGCCATCCCGGGCCCGGCCCCAGCGAAGCCCAGACATTAAGGCACCAGGATCCTCCCAGGTGGTAAAGTGGCCACTCGACCAGACCCCGGAGGAGGAGAGTCTCGATGGGCCTTCTACCGCCCCCGGACGCCTGGTATCGATCGCTCTCCCGGCTCCCTGGGCGCGGACTCCGCCCCCCTGCTGGGTGTCTGGACACCTTCATCCCGGCCCCTCCGACCCCCAGGCGCGAGGGTCCGGACATCAAAGCCCTCCAGTCCTATATCTGGGCCAGCCCCGGATCCAGACGGCAGTTGTATCTGGAGTCGAAGCCCTGCTGACCTCGTCGCGGCTGATCCTGGTCCTAACTCCTGCACCTGGAACTATCTTCGAGGCCCTGCTGACGCTGTCGCGGCCTGTCCAAGCTGAACTATCTTCGAGGCCCTGCTGACGCTGTCGCGGCCTGTCCAAGCTGAACTATCTTCGAGGCCCTGCTGACGCTGTCGCGGCCTGTCCAAGCTGAACCATCTTCGAGGCCCTGCTGACGCTGTCGCGGCCTGTCCAAGCTGAACCACCTTCGAGGCCCTGCTGACGCTGTCGCGGCCTGTCCAAGCTGATCTATCTTTGAGGCCCTGCTGACGCTGTCGCGGCCTGTCCAAGCTGAACCACCTTCGAGGCCCTGCTGACGCTGTCGCGGCCTGAACCACTGAACTATCCACGCACCAGTGGGTGCCAAGACTGTCCCGCTACCCCCTTTCCCCAGGGACCACGACATTACGGATCCCTTGATCCTTGCTGCTACCCTGCCAAGGACTTGCTTTGAGTACTCATATAAAGCTTCTTGTGAACATCTTTCCTGTGTCATGTCTATCTGTAAGTAGTGTGATTGCTCTGCTGTTACGATTGTAGGAGAGGAGCCTCGCCCAGGAGGCCTCCCTACGGCGCTCGGCCTATTCCATACAGAGAGATGGGCCTCGGGGCGGACAGTCAGACACCTTCTGTCTCCCCTGGGGTCGCCTTTCCAACAGTGTGGAATGTGGAATGTGTGTGGAATGTGTGTGGAATGTGGTGTGTGGAATGTGTGTTGAATGTGGTGTGTGGAATGTGTGTGGAATGTGTGTGTTGAATGTGTGTGGAATGTGTGTGGAATGTGGTGTGTGGAATGTGGTGTGTGGAATGTGTGTGGAATGTGGTGTGTGGAATGTGTGTGGAATGTGGTGTGTAGAACGTGTGTGGAATGTGGAATGTGGTGTATATGGTGTATGGTGTTTGTGGAATGTGGTGTGTGGAATGTGGTGTGTGTGGAATGTTTGTGGAATGTGGTGTGTGGAATGTGTGTAGAATGTGGTGTGTGGAATGTGTGTGGAATGTGGAATGTGTGTGGAATGTGTGTGGAATGTGTTTGGAATGTGGTGTCTGGAATGTGTGTGGAATGTGTGTGGAATGTGGTGTGTGGAATATGGTGTGTGGAATGTGGTGTGTTGAATGTGGTGTGTGGAATGTTTGTGGAATGTGTGTGGAATGTGGTGTGTGGTATGTGTGTGGAATGTGTGTGGAATATGTGTGGAATGTGATATGTGGAATGTGGAGTGTGTGTGTGGAATGTGTGTGGAATGTGTGTGGAATGTGGTATGTAGAATGTGCAGTGTGGAATGTGTGAAATGTGGTGTGTGTGGAATGTGGTGTGTGTGGAATGTGGTGTGTGGAATGTGGTGTGTGTGGTGTGTGTGGAATGTGTGTGGAATGTGGTGTGTGGAATGTGGTGTGTGGAATGGGGTGTGTGGCATGGGGTATGTGGAATGTGTGTGGAATGTGGAATGTGTGGAATGTGGAGTTGTGTGTGTGTGTGGAATGTGGAATGTGTGTGGAATGTGGTGTGTGGAATGTGTGTGGAATGTGGTGTGTGGAATGTGGTGTGGAATGTGTGTGGAATGTGTGTGGAATGTGTGTGGAATGTGGTGTGTGGAATGGGGTGTGTGGAATGGGGTGTGTGGAATGGGGTGTTTGGAATGGGGTGTGTGGACTGTGTGTGGAATGTGTGTGGAATGTGTGTGGAATGTGGTGTGTGGAATGGGGTGTGTGGAATGTGTGTGGAATTTGGAATGTGTGGAATATGGAGTGTGTGTGTGGAATGTGGAGTGTGTGTGTGGAATGTGGAATGTGTGTGGAATGTGGTGTGTGGAATGTGTGTGGAATGTGGTGTGTGGAATGTGGTGTGGAATGTGTGTGGCATGTGTGTGGAATGTGTTTGGAATGGGGTGTGTGGAATGGGGTGTGTGGAATAGGGTGTGTGGAATGTGTGTGGAATGTGTGTGGAATGTGGTGTGTGGAATGTGGTGTGTGGAATGTGGTGTGTGGAATGTGGTGTGTGGAATGTGTGTGGAATGCGGTGTGTGGAATGTGTGTGGAATGTGTGTTGAATGTGTATGGAATGTGTGTGGAATGTGCATGGAATGTGCGTGGAATGTGTGTGGAATGTGCATGGAATGTGTGAAATGTGCGTGGAATGTGCGTGAAATGTGTGTGGAATGTGGTGTGTGGAATGTGGTGTGTGGAATGTGGTGTGTGGAATGTGGTGTGTGGAATGTGGTGTGGAATGTGTGTGGAATGTTAGTGGAATGTGTGTGGAATGTGGTGTGTGAAATGTGGTGTGTGGAATGGGGTGTGTGGAATGGGGTGTGTGGAATGGGGTGTTTGGAATGGGGTGTGGAATGTGTGTGGAATGTGTGTGGAATGTGTGTGGAATGTGTGTGGAATGGGGTGTGTGGAATGGGGTGTGTGGAATGTGTGTGGAATTTGGAATGTGTGGAATGTGGAGTGTGTGTGTGGAATGTGGAGTGTGTGGAATGTGTGTGGAATGTAGTGTGTGTGGAATGTGGTATGTGGAATGTGGTGTGTGTGGTGTGTGTGTGGAATGTGGTGTGTGGAATGTGTGTTGAATGTGGTGTGTGTGGAATGTGGTGTGTGTGGAATGTGTGTGGAATGTGTGGTGTGGAATGTTCTGTGTGTGGAATGTGTGTGGGATGTGTGTGGAATGTGATGTGTGTGGAATGTGGTGTGTGGAATGTGTGTGGAATGTGTGTGGAATGTGGTGTGTGGAATGTGGTGTGTGGATGTGTGTGGAATGTGTGTGGAATGTGGTGTGTGTGTAATGTGTGTGGAATGTGGTGTGTGGAATGTGGTGTGTGTGTGTGGAATGTGTGTGGAATGTGGTGTGTGGAATGTGTGTGGAATGTGGTGTGTGGATGTGGTGTGTGGAATGTTTGTGGATGTGGTGTGTGGAATGTGTTGTGTGGAATGTGTGGATGTGTGTGGAATGTGTAAGGAATGTGTGTGGAATGTGTGAGGAATGTGTGTAGAATGTGTGTGGATGTGTGTGGAATGTACGTAAAATGTGTGTGGAATGTGCATGGAATGTGCGTGGAATGTGTGTGGGATGGGGTGTGTGGAATGTGGTGTGTGTAATGTGTGTGGGATGTGTGTGGAATGTGGTGTGTGTGGAATGTGTGTGGAATGTGGTATGTGGAATGTGTGTGGAATGTGGTGTGTGTGGAATGTGGTGTGTGTGGAATGTGGTGTGTGGAATGTGGTGTGTAGATGTGTGTGGAATGTGGAATGTGTGTGGAATGTGTGTGGAATGTGTTTGGAATGTGGTGTCTGGAATGTGTGTGGAATGTGGTGTGTGGAATATGGTGTGTGGAATGTGGTGTGTTGAATGTGGTGTGTGGAATGTTTGTGGAATGTGTGTGGAATGTGGTGTGTGGTATGTGTGTGGAATGTGTGTGGAATATGTGTGGAATGTGATATGTGGAATGTGGAGTGTGTGTGTGGAATGTGTGTGGAATGTGTGTGGATGTGGTATGTGGAATGTGCAGTGTGGAATGTGTGAAATGTGGTGTGTGTGGATGTGGTGTGTGTGATGTGGTGTGTGGAATGTGGTGTGTGTGGTGTGTGTGGAATGTGTGTGGAATGTGGTGTGTGGAATGTGGTGTGTGGAATGGGGTGTGTGGCATGGGGTATGTGGAATGTGTGTGGAATGTGGAATGTGTGGAATGTGGAGTTGTGTGTGTGTTTGGAATGTGGAATGTGTGTGGAATGTGGTGTGTGGAATGTGTGTGGAATGTGGTGTGTGGAATGTGGTGTGGAATGTGTGTGGAATGTGTGTGGAATGTGTGTGGAATGTGGTGTGTGGAATGGGGTGTGTGGAATGGGGTGTGTGGAATGGGGTGTTTGGAATGGGGTGTGTGGACTGTGTGTGGAATGTGTGTGGAATGTGTGTGGAATGTGGTGTGTGGAATGGGGTGTGTGGAATGTGTGTGGAATTTGGAATGTGTGGAATATGGAGTGTGTGTGTGGAATGTGGAGTGTGTGTGTGGAATGTGGAATGTGTGTGGAATGTGGTGTGTGGAATGTGTGTGGAATGTGGTGTGTGGAATGTGGTGTGGAATGTGTGTGGCATGTGTGTGGAATGTGTTTGGAATGGGGTGTGTGGAATGGGGTGTGTGGAATAGGGTGTGTGGAATGTGTGTGGAATGTGTGTGGAATGTGGTGTGTGGAATGTGGTGTGTGGAATGTGGTGTGTGGAATGTGGTGTGTGGAATGTGTGTGGAATGCGGTGTGTGGAATGTGTGTGGAATGTGTGTTGAATGTGTATGGAATGTGTGTGGAATGTGCATGGAATGTGCGTGGAATGTGTGTGGAATGTGCATGGAATGTGTGAAATGTGCGTGGAATGTGCGTGAAATGTGTGTGGAATGTGGTGTGTGGAATGTGGTGTGTGGAATGTGGTGTGTGGAAAGTGGTGTGTGGAATGTGGTGTGGAATGTGTGTGGAATGTTAGTGGAATGTGTGTGGAATGTGGTGTGTGAAATGTGGTGTGTGGAATGGGGTGTGTGGAATGGGGTGTGTGGAATGGGGTGTTTGGAATGGGGTGTGGAATGTGTGTGGAATGTGTGTGGAATGTGTGTGGAATGTGTGTGGAATGGGGTGTGTGGAATGGGGTGTGTGGAATGTGTGTGGAATTTGGAATGTGTGGAATGTGGAGTGTGTGTGTGGAATGTGGAGTGTGTGGAATGTGTGTGGAATGTGTGTGGAATGTAGTGTGTGTGGAATGTGGTATGTGGAATGTGGTGTGTGTGGTGTGTGTGTGGAATGTGGTGTGTGGAATGTGTGTTGAATGTGGTGTGTGTGGAATGTGGTGTGTGTGGAATGTGTGTGGAATGTGTGGTGTGGAATGTTCTGTGTGTGGAATGTGTGTGGGATGTGTGTGGAATGTGATGTGTGTGGAATGTGGTGTGTGGAATGTGTGTGGAATGTGTGTGGAATGTGGTGTGTGGAATGTGGTGTGTGGAATGTGTGTGGAATGTGTGTGGAATGTGGTGTGTGTGTAATGTGTGTGGAATGTGGTGTGTGGAATGTGGTGTGTGTGTGTGTGGAATGTGTGTGGAATGTGGTGTGTGGAATGTGTGTGGAATGTGGTGTGTGGAATGTGGTGTGTGGAATGTTTGTGGAATGTGGTGTGTGGAATGTGTTGTGTGGAATGTGTGGAATGTGTGTGGAATGTGTAAGGAATGTGTGTGGAATGTGTGAGGAATGTGTGTAGAATGTGTGTGGAATGTGTGTGGAATGTACGTAAAATGTGTGTGGAATGTGCATGGAATGTGCGTGGAATGTGTGTGGGATGGGGTGTGTGGAATGTGGTGTGTGTAATGTGTGTGGGATGTGTGTGGAATGTGGTGTGTGTGGAATGTGTGTGGAATTGTGGTATGTGGAATGTGTGTGGAATGTGGTGTGTGTGGAATGTGGTGTGTGGAATGTGGTGTGTGGAATGTGGTGTGTAGAATGTGTGTGGAATGTGGTGTGTGGAATGTGGTGTGTGGAATGTGTGTAGAATGTGGTGTGTGGAATGTGGAATGTGTGTGGAATGTGGTGTGTGGAATGTGGTGTGTGGAATGTGTGTGGAATGTGGTGTGGAATGTGGTGTGGAATGTGTGGAATGTGGTGTGTGGAATGTGTGTGGAATGTGGTGTGTGGAAAGTGTGTGGAATGTGTGTGGAATGTGTGTGTGTGGAATGTGGTGTGGGTGTGTGAGTGTGTGTGGAATTGGTATGTGGAATGTGTGAAATGTGGTGTGTGTGGAATGTGGGTGTGTCATTTGGTGTGTGTGGTGTGTGTGGAATGTGTGTGGCATGTGGTGTGTGGAATGGGGTGTGTGGAATGGGGTGTGTGGAATGGCGTGTGTGGAATGTGTGTGGAATGTGGAATGTGTGGAATGTGGAGTGTGTGTGGAATGTGGAGTGTGTGTGTGTGGAATGTGGAATGTGTGTGGAATGTGTTGTGTGGAATGTGTGTGGAATGTGGTGTGTGGAATGTGGTGTGGAATATGTGTGGAATGTGTGTGGAATGTGTGTGGAATGTGGTGTGTGGAATGTGGTGTGTAGAATGGGGTCTGTAGAATGGGGTGTGTGGAATGGGGTGTTTGGAATGGGGTGTGGAATGTGTGTGGAATGTGTTTGGAATGTGTGTGGAATGTGGTGTGTGGAATGGGGTGTGTGGAATGTGTGTGGAATTTGCAATGTGTGGAATGTGGAGTGTGTGTGTGGAATGTGGTGTGTGTGGAATGTGGAATGTGTGTGGAATGTGGTGAGTGGAATGTGGTGTGTGGAATGTGGTGTGGAATGTGTGTGGAATGTGTGTGGAATGTGTGTGGAATGGGGTGTGTGGAATGTGGTGTGTGGAATGTGTGTAGAATGTGGTGTGTGGAGTGTGGAATGTGCATGGAATGTGCGTGGAATGTGTGTGGAATGTGCATGGAATGTGTGTGGAATGTGCGTGGAATGTGTGTGAAATGTGTGTGGAATGTGTGTGGAATGTGGTGAGTGGAATGTGTCTAGAATGTGGTGTGTGGAATGTGGAATGTGTTTGGAATGTGGTGTGTGGAATGTGGTGTGTGGAATGTGTGTGGAATGTGTGTGGAATGTGTGTGGAATGTGTGTGGAATGTGCATGGAATGTGTGTGGAATGTGCATGGAATGTGTGTGGAATGTGCGTGGAATGTGCATGGAATGTGTGTGGAATGTGTGTGGAATGTGGTGTGTGGAATGTGTGTGGGATGTGTGTGGAATGTGGTGTGTGTGGAATGTGGTGTGTGGAATGTGTGTGGAATGTGTGTGGAATGTGGTATGTGGAATGTGTGTGGAATGTGTGTGGAATGTGGTGTGTGTGGAATGTGGTGTGTGGAATGTGGTGTGTGTGTGTGGAATGTTTGTGGAATGTGGTGTGTGGAATGTGTGTAGAATGTGGTGTGTGGAATGTGGAATGTGTGTGGAATGTGGTGTGTGGAATGTGGTGTGTGGAATGTGTGTGGAATGTGTGTGGAATATGTGTGGAATGTGGTGTGGAATGTGGTGTGTGGGATGTGGTGTGTGGAATGTGTGTGGAATGTGGTGTGTGGAATGTGTGTGGAATGTGGTGTGTGTGGAATGTGGTGTGTGGAATGTGTGTGGAATGTTGTGTGTGGAATGTGTGAAATGTGGTGTGTGTGGAATGTGGTGTGTGTGGAATGTGGTGTGTGGAATGTGGTGTGTGTGGTGTGTGTGGAATGTGTGTGGAATGTGGTGTGTGGAATGTGGTGTGTGGAATGTGGTGTGTGGAATGTGGTGTGTGGAATGGGGTGTGTGGAATCGGGTGTGGGGAATGTGTGTGGAATGTGGAATGTGTGGAATGTGGAGTGTGTGTGGAATGTGGAGTGTGTGTGTGGAATGTGGAGTGTGTGTGGAATGTGGTGTGTGGAATGTGTGTGGAATGTGGTGTGGAATGTGTGTGGAATGTGTGTGGAATGTGTGTGGAATGTGGTGTGTGGAATGGGGTGTGTGGAATGGGGTGTTTGGAATGGGGTGTTTGGAATGGGGTGTGTGGACTGTGTGTGGAATGTGTGTGGAATGGGGTGTGTGAATGTGTGTAGAATGTGTGTGGAATGTGGTGTGTGGAATGTGGTGTGTGGAATGTGGTGTGTGGAATGTGGTGTGTGGAATGTGTGTGGAATGTGCATGGAATGTGTGTGGAATGTGCGTGGAATGTGCGTGAAATGTGTGTGGAATGTGGTGTGTGGAATGTGTGTGGGATGTGTGTGGAATGTGGTGTGTGTGGATTGTGGTGTGTGGAATGTGTGTGGAATGTGTTGTGTGGAATGTGGTGTGTGGAGTATGTGTGGAATGTGTGTTGAATGTGGTGTGTGTGGAATGTGGTGTGTGTGGAATGTGGTGTGTGTGGAATGTGGTGTGTGGAATGTGGTGTGTGGAATGTGGTGTGTGTGTGTGGAATGTGTATGGAATGTGGTGTGTGGAATGTGTGTAGAATGTGGTATATGGAATGTGGAATGTGTGTGGAATGTGGTGTGTGGAATGTGGTGTGTGGAATGTGGTGTGGAATGTGGTGTGTGGAATGTGTGTGGAATGTGGTGTGTGTGGAATGTGTTGTGTGGAATGTGTGTGGAATGTTGTGTGTGGAATGTGGTGTGTGGAATGTGTGAAATGTGGTGTGTGTGGAATGTGGTGTGTGTGGTGTGTGTGGAATGTGTGTGGAATGTGGTGTGTGGAATGTGTGTGGAATGTGGTGTGTGGAATGTGTGTGGAATTTGGAATGTGTGTGGAATGTGTGTGGAATGTGGTGTGTGGAATGTGTGTGGAATGTGTGTGGAATGTGTGTGTTGAATGTGTGTGGAATGTGGTGTGTGGAATGTGGTGTCTGGAATGTGTGTGGAATGTGGTGTGTAGAATGTGTGTGGAATGTGGTGTGTGGTGTGTAGAATGTGTGTGGAATGTGGAATGTGGTGTGTGTGGTGTATGGTGTGTGTGGAATGTGGTGTGTGGAATGTGGTGTGTGTGGAATGTTTGTGGAATGTGGTTGGTGGAATGTGTGTAGAATGTGGTGTGTGGAATGTGTGTGGAATGTGGAATGTGTGTGGAATGTGTTTGGAATGTGGTGTGTGGAATGTGTGTGGAATGTGGTGTGTGGAATGTGGTGTGTGGAATGTGGTGTGTGGAATGTGCGTGGAATGTTTGTGGAATTTGTGTGGAATGTGGTGTGTGGCATGTGTGTGGAATGTGTGTGGAATGTGTGTGGAATATGTGTGGAATGTGATATGTGGAATGTGGAGTGTGTGTGTGTGAAATGTGTGTGGAATGTGGTATGTGGAATGTGCAGTGTGGAATGTGTGAAATGTGGTGTGTGTGGAATGTGGTGTGTGTGGAATGTGGTGTGTGGAATGTGGTGTGTGTGTGGTGTGTGTGGAATGTGTGTGGAATGTGGTGTGTGGAATGGGGTGTGTGGAATGGGGGGTGTGGAATGGGGTATGTGGAATGTGTGTGGAATGTGGAATGTGTGGAATGTGGAGTGTTTGTGGAATGTGGAGTTGTGTGTGTGTGTGGAATGTGGAATGTGTGTGGAATGTGGTGTGTGGAATGTGTGTAGAATGTGGTGTGTGGAATGTGGTGTGGAATGTGTGTGGAATGTGTGTGGAATGTGGTGTGTGGAATGGGGTGTGTGGAATGGGGTGTGTGGAATGGGGTGTGTGGAATGTGTGTGGAATGTGGTGTGTGGAATGTGTGTGGAATGTGTGTAGAATGTGTGTGGAATGTGTGTGGAATGTGGTGTGTGGAATGTGTGTGGAATGTGTGTGTGGAATGTGTGTGTGGAATGTGTGTGGAATGTGTGTGTGGAATGTGTGTGGAATGTGTGTGGAATGTGGTGTGTGGAATGTGTGTGAAATGTGGTGTGTGGAATGTGGTGTGTGGTGTGTAGAATGTGTGTGGAATGTGGAATGTGGTGTGTGTGGAATGTGGTGTGTGGAATGTGTGTGGAATGTTTGTGGAATTTGTGTGGAATGTGGTGTGTGGCATGTGTGTGGAATGTGTGTGGAATGTGTGTGGAATATGTGTGGAATGTGATATGTGGAGTGTGTGTGTGTGAAATGTGTGTGGAATGTGGTATGTGGAATGTGCAGTGTGGAATGTGTGAAATGTGGTGTGTGTGGAATGTTGTGTGTGTGGAATGTGGTGTGTGGAATGTGGTGTGTGTGTGGTGTGTGTGGAATGTGTGTGGAATGTGGTGTGTGGAATGGGGTGTGTGGAATGGGGTATGTGGAATGGGGGGTGTGGAATGGGGTATGTGGAATGTGTGTGGAATGTGGAATGTGTGGAATGTGGAGTGTGTGTGGAATGTGGAGTTGTGTGTGTGTGTGGAATGTGGAATGTGTGTGGAATGTGGTGTGTGGAATGTGTGTAGAATGTGGTGTGTGGAATGTGGTGTGGAATGTGTGTGGAATGTGTGTGGAATGTGTGTGGAATGTGGTGTGTGGAATGGGGTGTGTGGAATGGGGTGTGTGGAATGGGGTGTGTGGAATGTGTGTGGAATGTGGTGTGTGGAATGTGTGTGGAATGTGTGTGGAATGTGTGTGGAATGTGTATGGAATGTGTGTGGAATGTGCATGGAATGTGCGTGGAATGTGTGTGGAATGTGCATGGAATGTGTGTGAAATGTGCGTGGAATGTGCGTGAAATGTGTGTGGAATGTGGTGTGTGGAATGTGTGTGGGATGTGTGTGGAATGTGGTGTATGTGGAATGTGGTGTGTGGAATGTGTGTGGAATGTGTTGTGTGGAATGTGGTGTGTGGAGTGTGTGTGGAATGTGTGTGGAATGTGGTGTGTGTGGAATGTGGTGTGTGTGGAATGTGGTGTGTGGAATGTGGTGTGTGGAATGTGGTGTGTGGAATGTGGTGTGTGTGTGTGTGGAATGTGGTGTGTGGAATATGTGTAGAATGTGGTGTGTGGAATGTGGTGTGTGTGTTTGGAATGTGTGTGGAATGTGGTGTGTGGAATGTGTGTAGAATGTGGTGTGTGGAATGTGTAATGTGTGTGGAATGTGTAATGTGTGTGGAATGTTGTGTGTGTGGAATGTGTTGTGTGGAATGTGTGTGGAATGTGGTGTGTGGAATGTGTGAAATGTGGTGTGTGTGGAATGTGGTGTGTGGAATGTGGTGTGTGTGGTATGTGTGGAATGTGTGTGGAATGTGTGTGGAATGTAGAATGTGTGTGGAATGTGTGTGGAATGTGGTGTGTGGAATGTGTGTGGAATGTGTGTGTGGAATGTGTGTGTGGAATGTGTGTGGAATGTGTGTGTGGAATGTGTGTGGAATGTGTGTGGAATGTGGTGTGTGGAATGTGTGTGGAATGTGGTGTGTGGAATGTGTGTGTAATGTGGTGTGTGGTGTGTAGAATGTGTGTGGCATGTGGAATGTGGTGTGTGTGGAATGTGGTGTGTTGAATGTGGTGTGTGTGTGTGGAATGTGTGTGGAATGTGGTGTGTGGAATGTGTGTAGAATGTGGTGAGTGGAATGTGTGTGGAATGTGGAATGTGTGTGGAATGTGTGTGGAATGTGTTTGGAATGTGGTGTGTGGAATGTGTGTGGAATGTGTGTGTGGAATGTGGTGTGTGGAATGTGGTGTGTGGGACCAGACTTCTGTCAGGCTACCCCTGATGGCTACAGTGTTGCGAGACATGACAGGCAAACAGGAAGGGGGGGAGGACTCGCTATTATTTATAAAAATCAGTATCGTACCACGCTTTAGCCTATTCCATCCACTAAATGTGAAGCTGCAACATTTGCTATTAACATTAACTGCAAACAAACCTTCAAAGGTATTCTGCTATACCGACCTCCCGGATCTCGGAGCTGCTTTCTTGGCTCCCTTTCGGAGCTAAATGACTATACCATAGGCTCGACCGATTACACGATATTGGGAGATTTCAACTTCCCGCTGGAAGAGCAGGGAAACCATGATACCATGAAACTCACTGCTGATTTCCTAACCCTTGGACTTCAACAATTGGTAAAGGGAATCACCCATCAGGCAGGACACACATTGGATGGTGTGTTCACCAATAACTCTCTCATCTCTATACTAGATATTTTACCTCTTACGTGGACTGATCACAGGGCCATTATCTTTGGTATTTACACTCGGCCAGTCAATCTTCCCCCTTCTAGGCCACCTAGTAGGGTAGGAATTCGTGCCTGGAGGAATGCTGACATCCCTAAGATGGCAGATATTCTGACACTATCCTCCCCCACCAGAGGATCTAACTCTGTCCCCTCAGCTTCCGATTTCCATGATTGGATTAGGAATGCTGCTGATCAGGTAGCCCCGGAAAAGTCTATTCGACCCAACAGAGGATCTCCGTCGGCGCTATGGTATACAGAAGAGCTTAGACTTCACCGACAACACTGTAGGAACTTAGAAAGACACTGGAGGAAATCCTATTGCCCCATAGCTAAGCAATCCTACAAAGATGCTCTAACCATATACAAAAAGGCTATTACCGCTCGAAAAATGGTCTTTTTCTTGACTCAAATAGAGAAGGCCAGGAACTCGGCCAGAGAATTGTTCTCAGTGGTCACCTCTCTATCTACCCCTCCTTCTGGCCCTGGAGCTGAACCTTCCCAGCCTTTCTGCAATGCCCTGTCCACTTTTTTTACCACTAAAGTGGCAGATATTTATGCATCTTTTGGTGGGGATGCAGGGATTAGACCTACTGTTAGCAGCAAGGAAATATCTCACATGGACCATGACCCTCTCTTGTCATTTGGCTCTACCACACAAGATCAAATTTGCAGACTCATCTCCGTCACCAAGTCTGGATCCCCTCTGGATCCCTGTCCCCCCTCAGTGATGGCTAATTTAAGCGAGGTAATATCTCACCCTCTTATGGAAATCTGCAACACCGCTTTTCAAACTGGCGATTATCCCGCCCCGTGGAAAAAGGCAGTTATTAAGCCTCTTTTGAAGAAGCCCTCCCTGGACCCTACTGCTTTGGCTAGCTACAGACCCATTGCTTGTCTCCCCTTTCCTGCCAAAATTTGCGAAGCTCTGATGAATAAACAACTCTCAGAGTTCGTCGACACCCACCAGCTTTTGGACGAAATGCAGTTTGGTTTCAGGAAAGGACATGGAACGGAGACCGCTCTAATAAAAGCCTCAGATGAGATTAGAGCCATTATGGACCAGGGAGGTGCGGCCATTCTGATTCTTCTGGATCTGTCCGCAGCATTTGACACGGTCGACCATGCTATTTTGGTCGACCGTGTCACAGCTCTGGGGATAAACGGTTCGGCCAGAGACCTTATTTCATCCTTCCTGGCCGACCGCACCCAGACAGTCAAGTTGGGTAACTTTTATTCTCCCGTCTCTGCAATACCTTGTGGAGTACCACAGGGCTCCTCGCTAAGTCCCACGTTATTTAACATCTACGTAGCGGACTTAGCGAGGGTAATAAAGGCCCATGGGGTGAGATTAACATCCTATGCAGACGACACCCAACTGGTGCTGGCGATCCATAAGAATGGCACAGCGGTGGCAGCCAATTTCCAGGAGGCTATGCTTGCTGTTAGTTTGTGGATGTCTTCCAATTGCCTGAGGCTTAACTCGGATAAAACCGAGGTTATGACCTTTGGTAATCTTTCCCCAGAATGGTCCTCCATTTGGTGGCCTAACCAGCTGGGCTTTCCACCTGTCCCAGTGGAAAAGGCGAGGAATCTTGGAGTCATCCTTGACAGCAAGCTGACATTCAACCTTCATGTCAACAAGGTTGTCTCCTCTGCTTTCTTTATTTTAAAGAAAATTAAGAAATTGCTGCCTTACCTCCCCATCTCAGCCGGGAAGACCCTAGTTACCACCTTGGTATTCTCCAAAACGGATTACGGGAATGCCCTTTTTCTCAATTCCCAGAAACTTGTGCTGTCTAAGCTACAGTCAGTACAGAACGCGGCTGCTAGAATTCTCCTACACATTCCTCGCCGCCAGCCTACCACTCTCGCCATTCGCCAGCTTCATTGGCTCAGAGTAGAGAGCCGAATTAAATTTAAGGCCCTCTGCATTGCCTATAAAGCAGTACATGGCGTCGGACCCAAGTTTCTGACTGAGGCTTTTCAGCTGTACATTCCCAAAAGGTCACTGAGATCTGCCAACACTTGCCTCCTACCAGTACCTCGCACAAGAACGGCAACTTGGGGAGACAGACGTTTTCTGGTCGCCACACCAAAACTCTGGAACCTTCTGCCATTAAGTATCAAAAACGCCCCCAATTTGATGAGTTTTCGGAGGATCTTAAAGACATGGCTGTTTAACCAGTGAATCTTGTTGTTGCGGTCCTGCTAGCCTACACTTGCGCCGAGACACCTTCGGGTATTTGTTCGCGCAATAAAAAATCTCAAAAATAAAATAAATAAATAAATGTGGTGTGTAGTATGTGTGTGGAATGTGTGTGGAATGTGGTGTGTGGAATGTGTGTGGAATATGTGTGGAATGTGGTGTGTGTGAAATGTGGTGTGTGGAATGTGGTGTGTGGAATGTGTGTGGAATGTGGTGTGTGGAATGTGGTGTGTGGAATGTGGTGTGTGGAATGTGTGTGGAATGTGCGTGAAATGTGTGTGGAATGTGGTGTGTGGAATGTGTGTGGGATGTGTGTGGAATGTGGTGTGTGTGGATTGTGGTGTGTGGAATGTGTGTGGAATGTGTTGTGTGGAATGTGGTGTGTGGAGTATGTGTGGAATGTGTGTTGAATGTGGTGTGTGTGGAATGTGGTGTGTGTGGAATGTGGTGTGTGTGGAATGTGGTGTGTGGAATGTGGTGTGTGGAATGTGTTGTGTGTGTGTGGAATGTGTATGGAATGTGGTGTGTGGAATGTGTGTAGAATGTGGTATATGGAATGTGGAATGTGTGTGGAATGTGGTGTGTGGAATGTGGTGTGTGGAATGTGGTGTGGAATGTGGTGTGTGGAATGTGTGTGGAATGTGATGTGTGTGGAATGTGTTGTGTGGAATGTGTGTGGAATGTTGTGTGTGGAATGTGGTGTGTGGAATGTGTGAAATGTGGTGTGTGTGGAATGTGGTGTGTGTGGTGTGTGTGGAATATGTGTGGAATGTGGTGTGTGGAATGTGTGTGGAATGTGGTGTGTGGAATGTGTGTGGAATTTGGAATGTGTGTGGAATGTGTGTGGAATGTGGTGTGTGGAATGTGTGTGGAATGTGTGTGGAATGTGTGTGTTGAATGTGTGTGGAATGTGGTGTGTGGAATGTGGTGTCTGGAATGTGTGTGGAATGTGGTGTGTAGAATGTGTGTGGAATGTGGTGTGTGGTGTGTAGAATGTGTGTGGAATGTGGAATGTGGTGTGTGTGGTGTATGGTGTGTGTGGAATGTGGTGTGTGGAATGTGGTGTGTGTGGAATGTTTGTGGAATGTGGTTGGTGGAATGTGTGTAGAATGTGGTGTGTGGAATGTGTGTGGAATGTGGAATGTGTGTGGAATGTGGAATATGTGTGGAATGTGTTTGGAATGTGGTGTGTGGAATGTGTGTGGAATGTGGTGTGTGGAATGTGGTGTGTGGAATGTGGTGTGTGGAATGTGTGTGGAATGTTTGTGGAATTTGTGTGGAATGTGGTGTGTGGCATGTGTGTGGAATGTGTGTGGAATGTGTGTGGAATATGTGTGGAATGTGATATGTGGAGTGTGTGTGTGTGAAATGTGTGTGGAATGTGGTATGTGGAATGTGCAGTGTGGAATGTGTGAAATGTGGTGTGTGTGGAACGTGGTGTGTGTGGAATGTGGTGTGTGGAATGTGGTGTGTGTGTGGTGTGTGTGGAATGTGTGTGGAATGTGGTGTGTGGAATGTGGTGTGTGGAATGGGGTATGTGGAATGGGGGGTGTGGAATGGGGTATGTGGAATGTGTGTGGAATGTGGAATGTGTGGAATGTGGAGTGTGTGTGGAATGTGGAGTTGTGTGTGTGTGTGGAATGTGGAATGTGTGTGGAATGTGGTGTGTGGAATGTGTGTAGAATGTGGTGTGTGGAATGTGGTGTGGAATGTGTGTGGAATGTGTGTGGAATGTGTGTGGAATGTGGTGTGTGGAATGGGGTGTGTGGAATGGGGTGTGTGGAATGGGGTGTGTGGAATGTGTGTGGAATGTGGTGTGTGGAATGTGTGTGGAATGTGTGTGGAATGTGTATGGAATGTGTGTGGAATGTGCATGGAATGTGCGTGGAATGTGTGTGGAATGTGCATGGAATGTGTGTGAAATGTGCATGGAATGTGCGTGAAATGTGTGTGGAATGTGGTGTGTGGAATGTGTGTGGGATGTGTGTGGAATGTGGTGTGTGTGGAATGTGGTGTGTGGAATGTGTGTGGAATGTGTTGTGTGGAATGTGGTGTGTGGAGTGTGTGTGGAATGTGGTGTGTGTGGAATGTGGTGTGTGTGGAATGTGGTGTGTGGAATGTGGTGTGTGGAATGTGGTGTGTGGAATGTGGTGTGTGTGTGTGTGGAATGTGTGTGGAATGTGGTGTGTGGAATGTGTGTAGAATGTGGTGTGTGGAATGTGGTGTGTGTGTTTGGAATGTGTGTGGAATGTGGTGTGTGGAATGTGTGTAGAATGTGGTGTGTGGAATGTGTAATGTGTGTGGAATGTGTAATGTGTGTGGAATGTGGTGTGTGTGGAATGTGTTGTGTGGAATGTTTGTGGAATGTGGTGTGTGGAATGTGTGAAATGTGGTGTGTGTGGAATGTGGTGTGTGGAATGTGGTGTGTGTGGTATGTGTGGAATGTGTGTGGAATGTGTGTGGAATGTAGAATGTGTGTGGAATGTGTGTGGAATGTGGTGTGTGGAATGTGTGTGGAATGTGTGTGTGGAATGTGTGTGTGGAATGTGTGTGGAATATGTGTGTGGAATGTGTGTGGAATGTGGTGTGTGGAATGTGTGTGGAATGTGGTGTGTGGAATGTGTGTGGAATGTGGTGTGTGGTGTGTAGAATGTGTGTGGCATGTGGAATGTGGTGTGTGTGGAATGTGGTGTGTTGAATGTGGTGTGTGTGTGTGGAATGTGTGTGAAATGTGGTGTGTGGAATGTGTGTAGAATGTGGTGAGTGGAATGTGTGTGGAATGTGGAATGTGTGTGGAATGTGTGTGGAATGTGTTTGGAATGTGGTGTGTGGAATGTGTGTGGAATGTGTGTGTGGAATGTGGTGTGTGGAATGTGGTGTGTGGGACCAGACTTCTGTCAGGCTACCCCTGATGGCTACAGTGTTGCGAGACATGACAGGCAAACAGGAAGGGGGGGAGGACTCGCTATTATTTATAAAAATCAGTATCGTACCACGCTTGAGCCTATTCCATCCACTAAATGTGAAGCTGCAACATTTGCTATTAACATTAACTGCAAACAAACCTTCAAAGGTATTCTGCTATACCGACCTCCCGGATCTCGGAGCTGCTTTCTTGGCTCCCTTTCGGAGCTAAATGACTATACCATAGGCTCGACCGATTACACGATATTGGGAGATTTCAACTTCCCGCTGGAAGAGCAGGGAAACCATGATACCATGCAACTCACTGCTGATTTCCTAACCCTTGGACTTCAACAATTGGTAAAGGGAATCACCCATCAGGCAGGACACACATTGGATGGTGTGTTCACCAATAACTCTCTCATCTCTATACTAGATATTTTACCTCTTACGTGGACTGATCACAGGGCCATTTATGCATCTTTTGGTGGGGATGCAGGGATTAGACCTACTGTTAGCAGCAAGGAAATATCTCACATGGACCATGACCCTCTCTTGTCATTTGGCTCTACCACACAAGATCAAATTTGCAGACTCATCTCCATCACCAAGTCTGGATCCCCTCTGGATCCCTGTCCCCCCTCAGTGATGGCTAATTTAAGCGAGGTAATATCTCACCCTCTTATGGAAATCTGCAACACCGCTTTTCAAACTGGCGATTATCCCGCCCCGTGGAAAAAGGCAGTTATTAAGCCTCTGTTGAAGAAGCCCTCCCTGGACCCTACTGCTTTGGCTAGCTACAGACCCATTGCTTGTCTCCCCTTTCCTGCCAAAATTTGCGAAGCTCTGATGAATAAACAACTCTCAGAGTTCGTCGACACCCACCAGCTTTTGGACGAAATGCAGTTTGGTTTCAGGAAAGGACATGGAACGGAGACCGCTCTAATAAAAGCCTCAGATGAGATTAGAGCCATTATGGACCAGGGAGGTGCGGCCATTCTGATTCTTCTGGATCTGTCCGCAGCATTTGACACGGTCGACCATGCTATTTTGGTCGACCGTGTCACAGCTCTGGGGATAAACGGTTCGGCCAGAGACCTTATTTCATCCTTCCTGGCCGACCGCACCCAGACAGTCAAGTTGGGTAACTTTTATTCTCCCGTCTCTGCAATACTTTGTGGAGTACCACAGGGCTCCTCGCTAAGTCCCACGTTATTTAACATCTACGTAGCGGACTTAGCGAGGGTAATAAAGGCCCATGGGGTGAGATTAACATCCTATGCAGACGACACCCAACTGGTGCTGGCGATCCATAAGAATGGCACAGCGGTGGCAGCCAATTTCCAGGAGGCTATGCTTGCTGTTAGTTTGTGGATGTCTTCCAATTGCCTGAGGCTTAACTCGGATAAAACCGAGGTTATGACCTTTGGTAATCTTTCCCCAGAATGGTCCTCCATTTGGTGGCCTAACCAGCTGGGCTTTCCACCTGTCCCAGTGGAAAAGGCGAGGAATCTTGGAGTCATCTTTGACAGCAAGCTGACATTCAACCTTCATGTCAACAAGGTTGTCTCCTCTGCTTTCTTTATTTTAAAGAAAATTAAGAAATTGCTGCCTTACCTCCCCATCTCAGCCGGGAAGACCCTAGTTACCACCTTGGTATTCTCCAAAACGGATTACGGGAATGCCCTTTTTCTCAATTCCCAGAAACTTGTGCTGTCTAAGCTACAGTCAGTACAGAACGCGGCTGCTAGAATTCTCCTACACATTCCTCGCCGCCAGCCTACCACTCTCGCCATTCGCCAGCTTCATTGGCTCAGAGTAGAGAGCCGAATTAAATTTAAGGCCCTCTGCATTGCCTATAAAGCAGTACATGGCGTCGGACCCAAGTTTCTGACTGAGGCTTTTCAGCTGTACATTCCCAAAAGGTCACTGAGATCTGCCAACACTTGCCTCCTACCAGTACCTCGCACAAGAACGGCAACCTGGGGAGACAGACGTTTTCTGGTCGCCACACCAAAACTCTGGAACCTTCTGCCATTAAGTATCAAAAACGCCCCCAATTTGATGAGTTTTCGGAGGATCTTAAAGACATGGCTGTTTAACCAGTGAATCTTGTTGTTGCGGTCCTGCTAGCCTACACTTGCGCCGAGACACCTTCGGGTATTTGTTCGCGCAATAAAAAATCTCAAAAATAAAATAAATAAATAAATGTGGTGTGTAGTATGTGTGTGGAATGTGTGTGGAATGTGGTGTGTGGAATGTGTGTGGAATGTGTGTGGAATGTGCTGTGTGTGAAATGTGGTGTGTGTGGAATGTGGTGTGTGGAATGTGGTGTGTGTGTGTGGAATGTGTGTGGAATTTGGTGTGTGGAATGTGTGTGGAATGTGGTGTGTGGAATGTGGTGTGTGGAATGTGTGTGGAATGTGGTGTGTGGAATGTGGTGTGTAGAATGTGTGTGGAATGTGTAAGGAATGTGTGTGGAATGTGTGTGGAATGTATGTAGAATGTGCGTGGAATGTGTGTAGAATGTGCGTGGAATGTGTGTGGAATGTGCGTGGAATGTGTGTGGAATGTGGTGTGTGGAATGTGGTGTGTGGAATGTGTGTGGGATGTGTCTGGGATGTGTGTGGAATGTGGTGTGTGTGGAATGTGGTGTGTGGAATGTGTGTGGAATGTGTGTGGAATGTGGTGTGTGGAATGTGGTGTGTGGAATGTGTGTGGAATGTGGTGTGTGTGGAATGTGGTGTGTGGAATGTGGTGTGTGGAATGTGATGTGTGTGTGTGGAATGTTTGTGGAATGTGGTGTGTGGAATATGTGTAGAATGTGGTGTGTGGAATGTGGAATGTGTATGGAATGTGGTGTGTGGAATGTGTGTAGAATGTGGTGTGTGAAATGTGGAATGTGTGTGGAATGTGGTGTGTGGAGGGTTCAGAGTAGCGAGTTCTTCTCAGGGTCAGCTGCGATTCAGTCTGCAGGGCTTTCGACTCCAGGATACAACTGCTGACCCATTCCAGAGCTGCCCCAGATATAGGTCTGGAATCCTTTGATGTCCGGACCCTCGCGCCTGGGGGTCAGAGGGGCCGGGATGAGAGTGTCCAGACACGCAGCAGGGGGGTGGAGCCAGTGCCCAGGGAGGCCGGAGGGCGATCGAAACCAGGCGTCTGGGGATGGCTGGAGGGCTATAGAAACTCTCCCCCTCCTTGATCCGTCAAGTGGCTGCTTTACCACCTGGTCGGATCTTGGTGCCTCGATGTCGGGGCTTCGCTGGGGCCGCGGCTGAGGTCGGGCCGAGGCCACGTGGTCCGGGCATGGAGGGTCCAAGATGGAGTCGGGGCCTGAGATGGCGGCCCGGGATAGGGGTAGGACCAGCAGAGTGGGGCGAATAGGGGTTGCCGTGTTCCTGAGGGGGAGAGCCGGGGGTCGCCATGAGTGGCGGCTCTCATTGAAGGTTGGAGAGGTAGTTTCGGCGGGGAGGACAGGGGTCGATGCTGTCCAGGGCCCGCCATGTGGGAGGAGTGGGACCACGCCACGAGGCCGGGTCCAAAATGGTGTGTGGAATGTGGTGTGTGGAATGTGGTGTGTGGAATGTGTGTGGAATGTGGAGTGTGTGGAATGTGGAGTGTGTGTGGAATGTGGAGTGTGTGGAATGTGTGTGGAATGTGTGTGGAATGTAGTGTGTGTGGAATGTGGTGTGTGGAATGTGGTGTGTGTGGTGTGTGTGGAATGTGGTGTGTGGAATGTGTGTGGAATGTGGTGTGTGTGGAATGTGGTGTGTGTGGAATGTGTGTGGAATGTGTGTGGAATGTGTGGTGTGGAATGTGGAGTGTGTGGAATGTGTGTGGGATGTGTGTGGAATGTGGTGTGTGTGGAATGTGGTGTATGGAATGTGTGTGGAATGTGTGTAGAATGTGGTGTGTGGAATGTGGTGTGTGGAATGTGTGTGGAATGTGTGTGGAATGTGGTGTGTGTGAAATGTAATGTGTGCGGAATGTGGTGTGTGGAATGTGGTGTGTGTGTGTGTGGAATGTGTGTGGAATGTGGTGTGTGGAATGTGTGTGGAATGTGGTGTGTGGAATGTGGTGTGTGGAATGTGTGTGGAATGTGGTGTGTGGAATGTGGAATGTGGTGTGTGGAATGTGTGGAATGTGTGGAATGTGTGTGGAATGTGTAAGGAATGTGTGTGGAATGTGTGTGGAATGTGTGTAGAATGTGTGTGGAATGTGTGTGGAATGTGCGTGGAATGTGTGTGGAATGTGCGTGGAATGTGCGTGGAATGTGTGTGGGATGGGGTGTGTGGAATGTGGTGTGTGGAATGTGTGTGGGATGTGTGTGGGATGTGTGTGGAATGTGGTGTGTGTGGAATGTGGTGTGTGGAATGTGTGTGGAATGTGTGTGGAATGTGGTGTGTGTGGAATGTGGTGTGTGTGGAATATGGTGTGTGGAATGTGGTGTGTGGAATGTGTGTGGAATGTGGTGTGTGGAATGTGGTGTGTGGAATGTGTGTAGAATGTGGTGTGTGGAATGTGGAATGTGTGTGGAATGTGGTGTGTGGAATGTGGTGTGTGGAATGTGTGTGGAATGTGGTGTGTGGAATGTGTGTGGAATGTGGTGTGTGGAAAGTGTGTGGAATGTGTGTGGAATGTGGTGTGTGTGGAATGTGTGTGTGAAATGTGGTGTGTGTGGAATGTGGTGTGTGGAATGTGGTGTGTGTGTGTGGAATGTGTGTGGAATTTGGTGTGTGGAATGTGTGTGGAATGTGGTGTGTGGAATGTGGTGTGTGGAATGTGTGTGGAATGTGGTGTGTGGAATGTGGTGTGTAGAATGTGTGTGGAATGTATAAGGAATGTGTGTGGAATGTGTGTGGAATGTATGTAGAATGTGCGTGGAATGTGTGTAGAATGTGCGTGGAATGTGTGTGGAATGTGCGTGGAATGTGTGTGGAATGTGGTGTGTGGAATGTGGTGTGTGGAATGTGTGTGGGATGTGTCTGGGATGTGTGTGGAATGTGGTGTGTGTGGAATGTGGTGTGTGGAATGTGTGTGGAATGTGTGTGGAATGTGGTGTGTGGAATGTGTGTGGAATGTTGTGTGTGTGGAATGTGGTGTGTGGAATGTGGTGTGTGGAATGTGATGTGTGTGTGTGGAATGTTTGTGGAATGTGGTGTGTGGAATATGTGTAGAATGTGGTGTGTGGAATGTGGAATGTGTATGGAATGTGGTGTGTGGAATGTGTGTAGAATGTGGTGTGTGAAATGTGGAATGTGGTGTGTGGAGGGTTCAGAGTAGCGAGTTCTTCTCAGGGTCAGCTGCGATTCAGTCTGCAGGGCTTTCGACTCCAGGATACAACTGCTGACCCATTCCAGAGCTGCCCCAGATATAGGTCTGGAATCCTTTGATGTCCGGACCCTCGCGCCTGGGGGTCAGAGGGGCCGGGATGAGAGTGTCCAGACACTCAGCAGGGGGGTGGAGCCAGTGCCCAGGGAGGCTGGAGGGCGATCGAAACTCTCCCCCTCCTTGATCCGTCAAGTGGCTGCTTTACCACCTGGTCGGATCTTGGTGCCTCGATGTCGGGGCTTCGCTGGGGCCGCGGCTGAGGTCGGGCCGAGGCCACGTGGTCCGGGCATGGAGGGTCCAAGATGGAGTCGGGGCCTGAGATGGCGGCCCGGGATAGGGGTAGGACCAGCAGAGTGGGGCGAATAGGGGTTGCCGTGTTCCTGAGGGGGAGAGCCGGGGGTCGCCATGAGTGGCGGCTCTCATTGAAGGTTGGAGAGGTAGTTTCGGCGGGGAGGACAGGGGTTGATGCTGTCCAGGGCCCGCCATGTGGGAGGAGTGGGACCACGCCACGAGGCCGGGTCCAAAATGGTGTGTGGAATGTGGTGTGTGGAATGTGGTGTGTGGAATGTGTGTGGAATGTGGAGTGTGTGGAATGTGGAGTGTGTGTGGAATGTGGAGTGTGTGGAATGTGTGTGGAATGTGTGTGGAATGTAGTGTGTGTGGAATGTGGTGTGTGGAATGTGGTGTGTGTGGTGTGTGTGGAATGTGGTGTGTGGAATGTGTGTGGAATGTGGTGTGTGTGGAATGTGGTGTGTGTGGAATGTGTGTGGAATGTGTGTGGAATGTGTGGTGTGGAATGTGGAATGTGTGTGGGATGTGTGTGGAATGTGGTGTGTGTGGAATGTGTGTGGAATGTGTGTAGAATGTGGTGTGTGGAATGTGGTGTGTGGAATGTGTGTGGAATGTGTGTGGAATGTGGTGTGTGTGAAATGTAATGTGTGTGGAATGTGGTGTGTGGAATGTGGTGTGTGTGTGTGTGGAATGTGTGTGGAATGTGGTGTGTGGAATGTGTGTGGAATGTGGTGTGTGGAATGTGGTGTGTGGAATGTGTGTGGAATGTGGTGTGTGGAATGTGGAATGTGGTGTGTGGAATGTGTGGAATGTGTGGAATGTGTGTGGAATGTGTAAGGAATGTGTGTGGAATGTGTGTGGAATGTGTGTAGAATGTGTGTGGAATGTGTGTGGAATGTGCGTGGAATGTGTGTGGAATGTGCGTGGAATGTGCGTGGAATGTGTGTGGGATGGGGTGTGTGGAATGTGGTGTGTGGAATGTGTGTGGGATGTGTGTGGGATGTGTGTGGAATGTGGTGTGTGTGGAATGTGGTGTGTGGAATGTGTGTGGAATGTGTGTGGAATGTGGTGTGTGTGGAATGTGGTGTGTGTGGAATGTGGTGTGTGGAATGTGGTGTGTGGAATGTGTGTGGAATGTGGTGTGTGGAATGTGGTGTGTGGAATGTGTGTAGAATGTGGTGTGTGGAATGTGGAATGTGTGTGGAATGTGGTGTGTGGAATGTGTGTGGAATGTGTGTGGAATGTGGTGTGTGGAATGTGTGTGGAATGTGGTGTGTGGAATGTGGAATGTGTGTGGAATGTGGTGTGTGGAATGTGGTGTGTGGAATGTGTGTGGAATGTTGTGTGTGGAATATGGTGTGTGGAATGTGTGAAATGTGGTGTGTGTGGAATGTGGTGTGTGGAATTTGGTGTGTGTGGCGTGTGTGGTGTGTGTGGAATGTGTGTGGAATGTGGTGTGTGGAATGGGGTGTGTGGAATGGGGTGTGTGGAATGTGTGTGGAATGTGGAATGTGTGGAATGTGGAGTGTGTGTGGAATGTGGAGTGTGTGTGTGTGGAATGTGGAATGTGGTTGGAATGTGTTGTGTGGAATGTGTGTGGAATGTGGTGTGTGGAATGTGGTGTGGAATGTGTGTGGAATGTGTGTGGAATGTGTGTGGAATGTGGTGTGTGGAATGTGGTGTGTGGAATGGGGTGTGTGGAATGGGGTGTGTTGAATGGAGTGTTTGGAATGTGTGTGGAATGTTGGAGAGGTAGTTTCGGCGGGGAGGACAGGGGTCGATGCTGTCCAGGGCCCGCCATGTGTGGAATGTGGTGTGGAATGTGGTGTGTGGAATGTGGTGTGTGAAATGTGTGTGGAATGTGTGTGGAATGTGGTGTGTGTGGAATGTGGTGTGTGGAATGTGTGTGGAATGTTGTGTGTGGAATGTGGTGTGTGGAATGTGTGAAATGTGGTGTGTGTGGAATGTGGTGTGTTTGGAATGTGGTGTGTGGAATGTGGTGTGTGTGGTGTGTGTGGAATGTGTGTGGAATGTGGTGTGTGGAATGTGGTGTGTGGAATGGGGTGTGGAATGTGGTGTGTGGAATGTGGTGTGTGGAATGTGTGTGGAATGTGCGTGGAATGTGTGTGGAATGTGTGTGGAATGTGTGTGGAATGTGGTGTGTGGAATGTGTGTGGAATGTGGTGTGTGTGGAATGTGGTGTGTGGAATGTGTGTGGAATGTGTGTGGAATGTGTTGTGTGGAATGTGGTGTGTGGAGTGTGTGGAATGTGTGTGGAATGTGGTGTGTGTGGAATGTGGTGTGTGTGGAATGTGGTGTGTGTGGAATGTGGTGTGTGGAATGTGGTGTGTGGAATGTGGTGTGTGTGTGTGGAATGTGTGTGGAATGTGGTGTGTGGAATGTGTGTAGAATGTGGTATATGGAATGTGGAATGTGTGTGGAATGTGGTGTGTGGAATGTGGTGTGTGGAATGTGGTGTGTGGAATGTGGTGTGTGGAATGTGTGTGGAATGTGGTGTGTGTGGAATGTGTTGTGTGGAATGTGTGTGGAATGTTGTGTGTGGAATGTGGTGTGTGGAATGTGTGAAATGTGGTGTGTGTGGAATGTGGTGTGTGTGGAATGTGGTGTGTGTGGTGTGTGTGGAATGTGTGTGGAATGTGGTGTGTGGAATGTGTGTAGAATGTGGTGTGTGGAATGTGTGTGGAATGTGTGTGGAATGTGGAATGTGTGTGGAATGTGGTGTGTGGAATGTGTGTGGAATGTGGTGTGTGGAATGTGTGTGGAATGTGTGTGGAATGTGGAATGTGTGTGGAATGTGTGTGGAATGTGGTGTGTGGAATGTGTGTGGAATGTGGTGTGTGGAATGTGTGTTGAATGTGTGTGTTGAATGTGTGTGGAATGTGTGTGGAATGTGGTGTGTGGAATGTGGTGTGTGGAATGTGTGTGGAATGTGGTGTGTGGAATGTGTGTGGAATGTGGTGTGTAGAACGTGTGTGGAATGTGGAATGTGGTGTGTGTGGTGTATGGTGTGTGTGGAATGTGGTGTGTGGAATGTGGTGTGTGTGGAATGTTTGTGGAATGTGGTGTGTGGAATGTGTGTAGAATGTGGTGTGTGGAATGTGTGTGGAATGTGGAATGTGTGTGGAATGTGTGTGGAATGTGTTTGGAATGTGGTGTGTGGAATGTGTGTGGAATGTGTGTGGAATGTGGTGTGTTGAATGTGGTGTGTGGAATGTTTGTGGAATGTGTGTGGAATGTGGTGTGTGGCATGTGTGTGGAATGTGTGTGGAATGTGTGTGGAATATGTGTGGAATGTGATATGTGGAATAAGGGTGGGCGTAGTTCGCGGAGTAGCGCTACGCGAAGCTACGCGAAGTGCACTTCGCACTACGCGAACTTCACGTAGCACTACGCGAGCTGCGTAGTAGCATGTTCGCACTGTGCAAGATGCGTTTTTCATTGAAAACGGCATCTTGCACAGTGCGAGCTGTAGTTTTCTGCTGCTCGAGGAGATTATTACTCGAGCGGCAGCTTTCTCAACGCGAAGAGGTAGTTTCTCATTGAGAGCAGTCGCGAGCATGCGCAACCACTCACAATGAGAAACCTGACCTCCTCGCGTTGAGAATCTCGCCGGGATGTCATTTTGCTTGCTCGCGGTCGCGAACATGACGTTCAGGACCGCGAACAAGCAAAAAATGAGCGCTGCACTACGCTACGCTGCACTACGCATGTTGGCACTGTGCTACGTGCCGCTCGCGTAGTGCGAAGTTGCAAAATCTTCGCAAACTCCGCGAGCGGAGCGTAGTGCTTCGCCCAGGGTTAATGTGGAATGTGGAGTGTGTGTGTGGAATGTGTGTGGAATGTGTGTGGAATGTGGTATGTGGAATGTGCAGTGTGGAATGTGTGAAATGTGGTGTGTGTGGAATGTGGTGTGTGTGGAATGTGGTGTGTGGAATGTGGTGTGTGTGTGTGGTGTGTGTAGAATGTGTGTGGAAGTGGTGTGTGGAATGTGGTGTGTGGAATGTGGTATGTGGAATGGGGTGTGTGGCATGGGGTATGTGGAATGTGTGTGGAATGTGGAATGTGTGGAATGTGGAGTTGTGTGTGTGTGTGTGGAATGTGGAATGTGTGTGGAATGTGGTGTGTGGAATGTGTGTGGAATGTGGTTTGTGGAATGTGGTGTGGAATGTGTGTGGAATGTGTGTGGAATGTGGTGTGTGGAATGGGGTGTGTGGAATGGGGTGTGTAGAATGGGGTGTTTGGAATGGGGTGTGTGGACTGTGTGTGGAATGTGTGTGGAATGTGTGTGGAATGTGGTATGTGGAATGGGGTGTGTGGAATGTGTGTGGAATTTGGAATGTGTGGAATATGGAGTGTGTGTGTGGAATGTGGAGTGTGTGTGGAATGTGGAATGTGTGTGGAATGGGGTGTGTGGAATGTGTGTGGAATGTGGTGTGTGGAATGTGGTGTGGAATGTGTGTGGCATGTGTGTGGAATGTGTTTGGAATGGGGTGTGTGGAATGGGGTGTGTGGAATGGGGTGTGTGGAATGTGTGTGGAATGTGGTGTGTGGAATGTGGTGTGTGGAATGTGGTGTGTGGAATGTGGTGTGTGGAATGTGTGTGGAATGTGGTGTGTGGAATGTGTGTGGAATGTGTGTGGAATGTGTATGGAATGTGTGTGGAATGTGCATGGAATGTGTGTGGAATGTGTGTGGAATGTGCATGGAATGTGTGAAATGTGCGTGGAATGTGCGTGAAATGTGTGTGGAATGTGGTGTGTGGAATGTGGTGTGTGGAATGTGGTGTGTGGAATGTGGTGTGTGGAATGTGGTGTGTGGAATGTGGTGTGTGGAATGTGGTGTGGAATGTGTGTGGAATGTTAGTGGAATGTGTGTGGAATGTGGTGTGTGGAATGTGGTGTGTGGAATGTGGTGTGTGGAATGGGGTGTGTAGAATGGGGTGTTTGGAATGGGGTGTGGAATGTGTGTGGAATGTGTGTGGAATGTGTGTGGAATGGGGTGTGGGGAATGGGGTGTGGGGAATGGGGTGTGTGGAATGTGTGTGGAATTTGGAATGTGTGGAATATGGAGTGTGTGTGTGGAATGTGGAGTGTGTGGAATGCGTGTGGAATGTGTGTGGAATGTAGTGTGTGTGGAATGTGGTGTGTGGAATGTGGTGTGTGTGGTGTGTGTGTGGAATGTGGTGTGTGGAATGTGTGTGGAATGTGGTGTGTGTGGAATGTGGTGTGTGCGGAATGTGTGTGGAATGTGTGTGGAATGTGTGGTGTGGAATGTGCTGTGTGTGGAATGTGTGTGGGATGTGTGTGGAATGTGGTGTGTGTGGAAAGTGGTGTGTGGAATGTGTGTGGAATTTGTGTGGAATGTGGTGTGTGGAATGTGTGTGGAATGTGGTGTGTGTGAAATGTAATGTGTGTGGAATGTGGTGTGTGGAATGTGGTGTGTGTGTGTGTGGAATGTGTGTGGAATGTGGTGTGTGGAATGTGTGTGGAATGTGGTGTGTGGAATGTGGTGTGTGGAATGTGTGTGGAATGTGGTGTGTGGAATGTGGTGTGTGGAATGTGTGTGGAATGTGTAAGGAATGTGTGTGGAATGTGTGTGGAATGTGTGTAGAATGTGTGTGGAATGTGTGTGGAATGGGCGTAAAATGTGTGTGGAATGTGCGTGGAATGTGCGTGGAATGTGTGTGGGATGGGGTGTGTGGAATGTGGTGTGTGGAATGTGTGTGGGATGTGTGTGGAATGTGGTGTGTGTGGAATGTGTTGTGTGGAATGTGTGTGGAATGTGGTGTGTGGAATGTGTGTGGAATGTGTGTGGAATGTGGTGTGTGGAATGTGGTGTGTGTGGAATGTGGTGTGTGGAATGTGGTGTGTGGAATGTGTGTGGAACGTGGTGTGTGGAATGTGGTGTGTGGAATGTGTGTAGAATGTGGTGTGTGGAATGTGGAATGTGTGTGGAATGTGGTGTGTGGAATGTGGTGTGTGAAATGTGTGTGGAATGTGGTGTGGAATGTGGTGTGTGGAATGTGTGTGGAATGTGGTGTGTGGAATGTGTGTGGAATGTGGTGTGTGGAAAGTGTGTGGAATGTGTGTGGAATGTGGTGTGTGTGGAATGTGGTGTGTGAAATGTGTGTGTTGAATGTTGTGTGTGGAATGTGGTGTGTGGAATGTGTGAAATGTGGTGTATGTGGAATGTGGTGTGTGGAATTTGGTGTGTGTGGTGTGTGTGGAATGTGTGTGGAATGTGTGTGGAATGTGGTGTGTGGAATGGGGTGTATGGAATGGGGTGTGTGGAATGGGGTGTGTGGAATGGGGTGTGTGGAATGTGTGTGGAATGTGGAATGTGTGGAATGTGGAGTGTGTGTGGAATGTGGAGTGTGTGTGTGTGTGGAATGGGGTGTGTGCAATGGGGTGTGTGGAATGTGTGTGGAATGTGGAATGTGTGGAATGTGGAGTGTGTGTGGAATGTGGAGTGTGTGTGTGTGGACTGTGGAATGTGTGTGGAATGTGTTGTGTGGAATGTGTGTGGAATGTGGTGTGTGGAATGTGGTGTGGAATGTGTGTGGAATGTGTGTGGAATGTGGTGTGTGGAATGTGGTGTGTGGAATGTGGAATGTGTGTGGTGTGTGGAATGTGGTGTGTGGAATGTGTGTGGAATGTGTGTGGATATGTGTGGAATGTGGTGTGGAATGTGGTGTGTGGAATGTGGTGTGTGGAATGTGTGTGGAATGTGGTGTGTGGAATGTGTGTGGAATGTGGTGTGTGTGGAATGTGGTGTGTGGAATGTGTGTGGAATGTTGTGTGTGGAATGTGGTGTGTGGAATGTGTGAATGTGGTGTGTGTGGAATGTGGTGTGTGTGGAATGTGGTGTGTGGAATGTGGTGTGGGTGGTGTGTGTGGAATGTGTGTGGAATGTGCTGTGTGGAATGTGGTGTGTGGAATGGGGTGTGTGGAATGGGGTGTAGGGAATGTGTGTGGAATGTGGAATGTGTGGAATGTGGAGTGTGTGTGGAATGTGGAATGTGTGTGGAATGTGGTGTGTGGAATGTGTGTGGAATGTGGTATGTGGAATGTGGTGTGGAATGTGTGTGGAATGTGTGTGGAATGTGGTGTGTGGAATGGGGTGTGTGGAATGGGGTGTTTGGATGTGTGTGGAATTTGGAATGTGTGGAATGTGGAGTGTGTGTGTGGAATGTGGAGTGTGTGTGTGTGGAATGTGGTGTGTGGAATGTGTGTGGATGTGGTGTGTGGAATGTGGTGTGGAATGTGTGTGGAATGTGTGTGGAATGTGTGTGGAATGGGGTGTGTGGAATGGGGTGTGTGAAATGTGTGTGGAATGTGTGTGGATGTGGTGTGAGGAATGTGGTGTGTGTGTGTGGAATGTGTATGGAATTTGGTGTGTGGAATGTGTGTAGAATGTGGTATATGGAATGTGGAAAGTGTGTGGAATGTGGTGTGTGGAATGTGGTGTGGAATGTGGTGTGTGGAATTAGTGTTGAATGTGGTGTGTGTGGAATGTGGTGTGTGTGGAATGTGGTGTGTGTGGAATGTGGTGTGTGGAATGTGGTGTGTGGAATGTGGTGTGTGGAATGTGGTGTGTGGAATGTGTGTGGAATGTTTGTGGAATTTGTGTGGAATGTGGTGTGTGGCATGTGTGTGGAATGTGTGTGGAATGTGTGTGGAATATGTGTGGAATGTGATATGTGGAGTGTGTGTGTGTGAAATGTGTGTGGAATGTGGTATGTGGAATGTGCAGTGTGGAATGTGTGAAATGTGGTGTGTGTGGAATGTGGTGTGTGTGGAATGTGGTGTGTGGAATGTGGTGTGTGTGGTGTGTGTGGAATGTGTGTGGAATGTGGTGTGTGGAATGTGGTGTGTGGAATGGGGTATGTGGAATGGGGGGTGTGGAATGGGGTATGTGGAATGTGTGTGGAATGTGGAATGTGTGGAATGTGGAGTGTGTGTGGAATGTGGAGTTGTGTGTGTGTGTGGAATGTGGAATGTGTGTGGAATGTGGTGTGTGGAATGTGTGTAGAATGTGGTGTGTGGAATGTGGTGTGGAATGTGTGTGGAATGTGTGTGGAATGTGTGTGGAATGTGGTGTGTGGAATGGGGTGTGTGGAATGGGGTGTGTGGAATGGGGTGTGTGGAATGTGTGTGGAATGTGGTGTGTGGAATGTGTGTGGAATGTGTGTGGAATGTGTGTGGAATGTGCGTGGAATGTGTGTGGAATGTGCATGGAATGTGTGTGAAATGTGCATGGAATGTGCGTGAAATGTGTGTGGAATGTGGTGTGTGGAATGTGTGTGGGATGTGTGTGGAATGTGGTGTGTGTGGAATGTGGTGTGTGGAATGTGTGTGGAATGTGTTGTGTGGAATGTGGTGTGTGGAGTGTGTGTGGAATGTGGTGTGTGTGGAATGTGGTGTGTGTGGAATGTGGTGTGTGGAATGTGGTGTGTGGAATGTGGTGTGTGGAATGTGGTGTGTGTGTGTGTGGAATGTGTGTGGAATGTGGTGTGTGGAATGTGTGTAGAATGTGGTGTGTGGAATGTGGTGTGTGTGTTTGGAATGTGTGTGGAATGTGGTGTGTGGAATGTGTGTAGAATGTGGTGTGTGGAATGTGTAATGTGTGTGGAATGTGTAATGTGTGTGGAATGTGGTGTGTGTGGAATGTGTTGTGTGGAATGTTTGTGGAATGTGGTGTGTGGAATGTGTGAAATGTGGTGTGTGTGGAATGTGGTGTGTGGAATGTGGTGTGTGTGGTATGTGTGGAATGTGTGTGGAATGTGTGTGGAATGTAGAATGTGTGTGGAATGTGTGTGGAATGTGGTGTGTGGAATGTGTGTGGAATGTGTGTGTGGAATGTGTGTGTGGAATGTGTGTGGAATATGTGTGTGGAATGTGTGTGGAATGTGGTGTGTGGAATGTGTGTGGAATGTGGTGTGTGGAATGTGTGTGGAATGTGGTGTGTGGTGTGTAGAATGTGTGTGGCATGTGGAATGTGGTGTGTGTGGAATGTGGTGTGTTGAATGTGGTGTGTGTGTGTGGAATGTGTGTGAAATGTGGTGTGTGGAATGTGTGTAGAATGTGGTGAGTGGAATGTGTGTGGAATGTGGAATGTGTGTGGAATGTGTGTGGAATGTGTTTGGAATGTGGTGTGTGGAATGTGTGTGGAATGTGTGTGTGGAATGTGGTGTGTGGAATGTGGTGTGTGGGACCAGACTTCTGTCAGGCTACCCCTGATGGCTACAGTGTTGCGAGACATGACAGGCAAACAGGAAGGGGGGGAGGACTCGCTATTATTTATAAAAATCAGTATCGTACCACGCTTGAGCCTATTCCATCCACTAAATGTGAAGCTGCAACATTTGCTATTAACATTAACTGCAAACAAACCTTCAAAGGTATTCTGCTATACCGACCTCCCGGATCTCGGAGCTGCTTTCTTGGCTCCCTTTCGGAGCTAAATGACTATACCATAGGCTCGACCGATTACACGATATTGGGAGATTTCAACTTCCCGCTGGAAGAGCAGGGAAACCATGATACCATGCAACTCACTGCTGATTTCCTAACCCTTGGACTTCAACAATTGGTAAAGGGAATCACCCATCAGGCAGGACACACATTGGATGGTGTGTTCACCAATAACTCTCTCATCTCTATACTAGATATTTTACCTCTTACGTGGACTGATCACAGGGCCATTTATGCATCTTTTGGTGGGGATGCAGGGATTAGACCTACTGTTAGCAGCAAGGAAATATCTCACATGGACCATGACCCTCTCTTGTCATTTGGCTCTACCACACAAGATCAAATTTGCAGACTCATCTCCATCACCAAGTCTGAATCCCCTCTGGATCCCTGTCCCCCCTCAGTGATGGCTAATTTAAGCGAGGTAATATCTCACCCTCTTATGGAAATCTGCAACACCGCTTTTCAAACTGGCGATTATCCCGCCCCGTGGAAAAAGGCAGTTATTAAGCCTCTGTTGAAGAAGCCCTCCCTGGACCCTACTGCTTTGGCTAGCTACAGACCCATTGCTTGTCTCCCCTTTCCTGCCAAAATTTGCGAAGCTCTGATGAATAAACAACTCTCAGAGTTCGTCGACACCCACCAGCTTTTGGACGAAATGCAGTTTGGTTTCAGGAAAGGACATGGAACGGAGACCGCTCTAATAAAAGCCTCAGATGAGATTAGAGCCATTATGGACCAGGGAGGTGCGGCCATTCTGATTCTTCTGGATCTGTCCGCAGCATTTGACACGGTCGACCATGCTATTTTGGTCGACCGTGTCACAGCTCTGGGGATAAACGGTTCGGCCAGAGACCTTATTTCATCCTTCCTGGCCGACCGCACCCAGACAGTCAAGTTGGGTAACTTTTATTCTCCCGTCTCTGCAATACTTTGTGGAGTACCACAGGGCTCCTCGCTAAGTCCCACGTTATTTAACATCTACGTAGCGGACTTAGCGAGGGTAATAAAGGCCCATGGGGTGAGATTAACATCCTATGCAGACGACACCCAACTGGTGCTGGCGATCCATAAGAATGGCACAGCGGTGGCAGCCAATTTCCAGGAGGCTATGCTTGCTGTTAGTTTGTGGATGTCTTCCAATTGCCTGAGGCTTAACTCGGATAAAACCGAGGTTATGACCTTTGGTAATCTTTCCCCAGAATGGTCCTCCATTTGGTGGCCTAACCAGCTGGGCTTTCCACCTGTCCCAGTGGAAAAGGCGAGGAATCTTGGAGTCATCCTTGACAGCAAGCTGACATTCAACCTTCATGTCAACAAGGTTGTCTCCTCTGCTTTCTTTATTTTAAAGAAAATTAAGAAATTGCTGCCTTACCTCCCCATCTCAGCCGGGAAGACCCTAGTTACCACCTTGGTATTCTCCAAAACGGATTACGGGAATGCCCTTTTTCTCAATTCCCAGAAACTTGTGCTGTCTAAGCTACAGTCAGTACAGAACGCGGCTGCTAGAATTCTCCTACACATTCCTCGCCGCCAGCCTACCACTCTCGCCATTCGCCAGCTTCATTGGCTCAGAGTAGAGAGCCGAATTAAATTTAAGGCCCTCTGCATTGCCTATAAAGCAGTACATGGCGTCGGACCCAAGTTTCTGACTGAGGCTTTTCAGCTGTACATTCCCAAAAGGTCACTGAGATCTGCCAACACTTGCCTCCTACCAGTACCTCGCACAAGAACGGCAACCTGGGGAGACAGACGTTTTCTGGTCGCCACACCAAAACTCTGGAACCTTCTGCCATTAAGTATCAAAAACGCCCCCAATTTGATGAGTTTTCGGAGGATCTTAAAGACATGGCTGTTTAACCAGTGAATCTTGTTGTTGTGGTCCTGCTAGCCTACACTTGCGCCGAGACACCTTCGGGTATTTGTTCGCGCAATAAAAAATCTCAAAAATAAAATAAATAAATAAATGTGGTGTGTAGTATGTGTGTGGAATGTGTGTGGAATGTGGTGTGTGGAATGTGTGTGGAATGTGTGTGGAATGTGCTGTGTGTGAAATGTGGTGTGTGTGGAATGTGGTGTGTGGAATGTGGTGTGTGTGTGTGGAATGTGTGTGGAATTTGGTGTGTGGAATGTGTGTGGAATGTGGTGTGTGGAATGTGGTGTGTGGAATGTGTGTGGAATGTGGTGTGTGGAATGTGGTGTGTAGAATGTGTGTGGAATGTGTAAGGAATGTGTGTGGAATGTGTGTGGAATGTATGTAGAATGTGCGTGGAATGTGTGTAGAATGTGCGTGGAATGTGTGTGGAATGTGCGTGGAATGTGTGTGGAATGTGGTGTGTGGAATGTGGTGTGTGGAATGTGTGTGGGATGTGTCTGGGATGTGTGTGGAATGTGGTGTGTGTGGAATGTGGTGTGTGTAATGTGTGTGGAATGTGTGTGGAATGTGGTGTGTGGAATGTGGTGTGTGGAATGTGTGTGGAATGTGGTGTGTGTGGAATGTGGTGTGTGGAATGTGGTGTGTGGAATGTGATGTGTGTGTGTGGAATGTTTGTGGAATGTGGTGTGTGGAATATGTGTAGAATGTGGTGTGTGGAATGTGGAATGTGTATGGAATGTGGTGTGTGGAATGTGTGTAGAATGTGGTGTGTGAAATGTGGAATGTGTGTGGAATGTGGTGTGTGGAGGGTTCAGAGTAGCGAGTTCTTCTCAGGGTCAGCTGCGATTCAGTCTGCAGGGCTTTCGACTCCAGGATACAACTGCTGACCCATTCCAGAGCTGCCCCAGATATAGGTCTGGAATCCTTTGATGTCCGGACCCTCGCGCCTGGGGGTCAGAGGGGCCGGGATGAGAGTGTCCAGACACGCAGCAGGGGGGTGGAGCCAGTGCCCAGGGAGGCCGGAGGGCGATCGAAACCAGGCGTCTGGGGATGGCTGGAGGGCTATAGAAACTCTCCCCCTCCTTGATCCGTCAAGTGGCTGCTTTACCACCTGGTCGGATCTTGGTGCCTCGATGTCGGGGCTTCGCTGGGGCCGCGGCTGAGGTCGGGCCGAGGCCACGTGGTCCGGGCATGGAGGGTCCAAGATGGAGTCGGGGCCTGAGATGGCGGCCCGGGATAGGGGTAGGACCAGCAGAGTGGGGCGAATAGGGGTTGCCGTGTTCCTGAGGGGGAGAGCCGGGGGTCGCCATGAGTGGCGGCTCTCATTGAAGGTTGGAGAGGTAGTTTCGGCGGGGAGGACAGGGGTCGATGCTGTCCAGGGCCCGCCATGTGGGAGGAGTGGGACCACGCCACGAGGCCGGGTCCAAAATGGTGTGTGGAATGTGGTGTGTGGAATGTGGTGTGTGGAATGTGTGTGGAATGTGGAGTGTGTGGAATGTGGAGTGTGTGTGGAATGTGGAGTGTGTGGAATGTGTGTGGAATGTAGTGTGTGTGGAATGTGGTGTGTGGAATGTGGTGTGTGTGGTGTGTGTGGAATGTGGTGTGTGGAATGTGTGTGGAATGTGGTGTGTGTGGAATGTGGTGTGTGTGGAATGTGTGTGGAATGTGTGGTGTGGAATGTGGAGTGTGTGGAATGTGTGTGGGATGTGTGTGGAATGTGGTGTGTGTGGAATGTGGTGTATGGAATGTGTGTGGAATGTGTGTAGAATGTGGTGTGTGGAATGTGGTGTGTGGAATGTGTGTGGAATGTGTGTGGAATGTGGTGTGTGTGAAATGTAATGTGTGTGGAATGTGGTGTGTGGAATGTGGTGTGTGTGTGTGTGGAATGTGTGTGGAATGTGGTGTGTGGAATGTGTGTGGAATGTGGTGTGTGGAATGTGGTGTGTGGAATGTGTGTGGAATGTGGTGTGTGGAATGTGGAATGTGGTGTGTGGAATGTGTGGAATGTGTGTGGAATGTGTAAGGAATGTGTGTGGAATGTGTGTGGAATGTGTGTAGAATGTGTGTGGAATGTGTGTGGAATGTGCGTGGAATGTGTGTGGAATGTGCGTGGAATGTGCGTGGAATGTGTGTGGGATGGGGTGTGTGGAATGTGGTGTGTGGAATGTGTGTGGGATGTGTGTGGGATGTGTGTGGAATGTGGTGTGTGTGGAATGTGGTGTGTGGAATGTGTGTGGAATGTGTGTGGAATGTGGTGTGTGTGGAATGTGGTGTGTGTGGAATGTGGTGTGTGGAATGTGGTGTGTGGAATGTGTGTGGAATGTGGTGTGTGGAATGTGGTGTGTGGAATGTGTGTAGAATGTGGTGTGTGGAATGTGGAATGTGTGTGGAATGTGGTGTGTGGAATGTGGTGTGTGGAATGTGTGTGGAATGTGGTGTGTGGAATGTGTGTGGAATGTGGTGTGTGGAAAGTGTGTGGAATGTGTGTGGAATGTGGTGTGTGTGGAATGTGTGTGTGAAATGTGGTGTGTGTGGAATGTGGTGTGTGGAATGTGGTGTGTGTGTGTGGAATGTGTGTGGAATTTGGTGTGTGGAATGTGTGTGGAATGTGGTGTGTGGAATGTGGTGTGTGGAATGTGTGTGGAATGTGGTGTGTGGAATGTGGTGTGTAGAATGTGTGTGGAATGTATAAGGAATGTGTGTGGAATGTGTGTGGAATGTATGTAGAATGTGCGTGGAATGTGTGTAGAATGTGCGTGGAATGTGTGTGGAATGTGCGTGGAATGTGTGTGGAATGTGGTGTGTGGAATGTGGTGTGTGGAATGTGTGTGGGATGTGTCTGGGATGTGTGTGGAATGTGGTGTGTGTGGAATGTGGTGTGTGGAATGTGTGTGGAATGTGTGTGGAATGTGGTGTGTGGAATGTGGTGTGTGGAATGTGTGTGGAATGTGGTGTGTGTGGAATGTGGTGTGTGGAATGTGGTGTGTGGAATGTGATGTGTGTGTGTGGAATGTTTGTGGAATGTGGTGTGTGGAATATGTGTAGAATGTGGTGTGTGGAATGTGGAATGTGTATGGAATGTGGTGTGTGGAATGTGTGTAGAATGTGGTGTGTGAAATGTGGAATGTGGTGTGTGGAGGGTTCAGAGTAGCGAGTTCTTCTCAGGGTCAGCTGCGATTCAGTCTGCAGGGCTTTCGACTCCAGGATACAACTGCTGACCCATTCCAGAGCTGCCCCAGATATAGGTCTGGAATCCTTTGATGTCCGGACCCTCGCGCCTGGGGGTCAGAGGGGCCGGGATGAGAGTGTCCAGACACGCAGCAGGGGGGTGGAGCCAGTGCCCAGGGAGGCTGGAGGGCGATCGAAACTCTCCCCCTCCTTGATCCGTCAAGTGGCTGCTTTACCACCTGGTCGGATCTTGGTGCCTCGATGTCGGGGCTTCGCTGGGGCCGCGGCTGAGGTCGGGCCGAGGCCACGTGGTCCGGGCATGGAGGGTCCAAGATGGAGTCGGGGCCTGAGATGGCGGCCCGGGATAGGGGTAGGACCAGCAGAGTGGGGCGAATAGGGGTTGCCGTGTTCCTGAGGGGGAGAGCCGGGGGTCGCCATGAGTGGCGGCTCTCATTGAAGGTTGGAGAGGTAGTTTCGGCGGGGAGGACAGGGGTTGATGCTGTCCAGGGCCCGCCATGTGGGAGGAGTGGGACCACGCCACGAGGCCGGGTCCAAAATGGTGTGTGGAATGTGGTGTGTGGAATGTGGTGTGTGGAATGTGTGTGGAATGTGGAGTGTGTGGAATGTGGAGTGTGTGTGGAATGTGGAGTGTGTGGAATGTGTGTGGAATGTGTGTGGAATGTAGTGTGTGTGGAATGTGGTGTGTGGAATGTGGTGTGTGTGGTGTGTGTGGAATGTGGTGTGTGGAATGTGTGTGGAATGTGGTGTGTGTGGAATGTGGTGTGTGTGGAATGTGTGTGGAATGTGTGTGGAATGTGTGGTGTGGAATGTGGAATGTGTGTGGGATGTGTGTGGAATGTGGTGTGTGTGGAATGTGTGTGGAATGTGTGTAGAATGTGGTGTGTGGAATGTGGTGTGTGGAATGTGTGTGGAATGTGTGTGGAATGTGGTGTGTGTGAAATGTAATGTGTGTGGAATGTGGTGTGTGGAATGTGGTGTGTGTGTGTGTGGAATGTGTGTGGAATGTGGTGTGTGGAATGTGTGTGGAATGTGGTGTGTGGAATGTGGTGTGTGGAATGTGTGTGGAATGTGGTGTGTGGAATGTGGAATGTGGTGTGTGGAATGTGTGGAATGTGTGGAATGTGTGTGGAATGTGTAAGGAATGTGTGTGGAATGTGTGTGGAATGTGTGTAGAATGTGTGTGGAATGTGTGTGGAATGTGCGTGGAATGTGTGTGGAATGTGCGTGGAATGTGCGTGGAATGTGTGTGGGATGGGGTGTGTGGAATGTGGTGTGTGGAATGTGTGTGGGATGTGTGTGGGATGTGTGTGGAATGTGGTGTGTGTGGAATGTGGTGTGTGGAATGTGTGTGGAATGTGTGTGGAATGTGGTGTGTGTGGAATGTGGTGTGTGTGGAATGTGGTGTGTGGAATGTGGTGTGTGGAATGTGTGTGGAATGTGGTGTGTGGAATGTGGTGTGTGGAATGTGTGTAGAATGTGGTGTGTGGAATGTGGAATGTGTGTGGAATGTGGTGTGTGGAATGTGGTGTGTGGAATGTGTGTGGAATGTGGTGTGTGGAATGTGTGTGGAATGTGGTGTGTGGAAAGTGTGTGGAATGTGTGTGGAATGTGGTGTGTGTGGAATGTGGTGTGTGGAATGTGTGTGGAATGTTGTGTGTGGAATATGGTGTGTGGAATGTGTGAAATGTGGTGTGTGTGTGGAATGTGGTGTGTGGAATTTGGTGTGTGTGGTGTGTGTGGAATGTGTGTGGAATGTGGTGTGTGGAATGTGGTGTGTGGAATGGGGTGTGTGGAATGGGGTGTGTGGAATGTGGAATGTGTGGAATGTGGAGTGTGTGTGGAATGTGGAGTGTGTGTGTGTGGAATGTGGAATGTGTTTGGAATGTGTTGTGTGGAATGTGTGTGGAATGTGGTGTGTGGAATGTGGTGTGGAATGTGTGTGGAATGTGTGTGGAATGTGTGTGGAATGTGGTGTGTGGAATGTGGTGTGGAATGTGTGTGGAATGTGTGTGGAATGTGTTTGGAATGGGGTGTGTGGAATGGGGTGTGTGGAATGGGGTGTGTGGAATGTGTGTGTGGAATGTGTGTGGAATGTGTGTGGAATGTGGTGTGTGTGGAATGTGGTGTGTGTGGAATGTGGTGTGTGGAATGTGGTGTGTGGAATGTGTGTGGAATGTGGTGTGTGGAATGTGGTGTGTGGAATGTGTGTAGAATGTGGTGTGTGGAATGTGGAATGTGTGTGGAATGTGGTGTGTGGAATGTGGTGTGTGGAATGTGTGTGGAATGTTGTGTGTGGAATATGGTGTGTGGAATGTGTGAAATGTGGTGTGTGTGGAATGTGGTGTGTGGAATTTGGTGTGTGTGGCGTGTGTGGTGTGTGTGGAATGTGTGTGGAATGTGGTGTGTGGAATGGGGTGTGTGGAATGGGGTGTGTGGAATGTGTGTGGAATGTGGAATGTGTGGAATGTGGAGTGTGTGTGGAATGTGGAGTGTGTGTGTGTGGAATGTGGAATGTGGTTGGAATGTGTTGTGTGGAATGTGTGTGGAATGTGGTGTGTGGAATGTGGTGTGGAATGTGTGTGGAATGTGTGTGGAATGTGTGTGGAATGTGGTGTGTGGAATGTGGTGTGTGGAATGGGGTGTGTGGAATGGGGTGTGTTGAATGGAGTGTTTGGAATGTGTGTGGAATGTTGGAGAGGTAGTTTCGGCGGGGAGGACAGGGGTCGATGCTGTCCAGGGCCCGCCATGTGTGGAATGTGGTGTGGAATGTGGTGTGTGGAATGTGGTGTGTGAAATGTGTGTGGAATGTGTGTGGAATGTGGTGTGTGTGGAATGTGGTGTGTGGAATGTGTGTGGAATGTTGTGTGTGGAATGTGGTGTGTGGAATGTGTGAAATGTGGTGTGTGTGGAATGTGGTGTGTGTGGAATGTGGTGTGTGGAATGTGGTGTGTGTGGTGTGTGTGGAATGTGTGTGGAATGTGGTGTGTGGAATGTGGTGTGTGGAATGGGGTGTGGAATGTGGTGTGTGGAATGTGGTGTGTGGAATGTGTGTGGAATGTGCGTGGAATGTGTGTGGAATGTGTGTGGAATGTGTGTGGAATGTGGTGTGTGGAATGTGTGTGGAATGTGGTGTGTGTGGAATGTGGTGTGTGGAATGTGTGTGGAATGTGTGTGGAATGTGTTGTGTGGAATGTGGTGTGTGGAGTGTGTGGAATGTGTGTGGAATGTGGTGTGTGTGGAATGTGGTGTGTGTGGAATGTGGTGTGTGGAATGTGGTGTGTGGAATGTGGTGTGTGTGTGTGGAATGTGTGTGGAATGTGGTGTGTGGAATGTGTGTAGAATGTGGTATATGGAATGTGGAATGTGTGTGGAATGTGGTGTGTGGAATGTGGTGTGTGGAATGTGGTGTGTGGAATGTGGTGTGTGGAATGTGTGTGGAATGTGGTGTGTGTGGAATGTGTTGTGTGGAATGTGTGTGGAATGTTGTGTGTGGAATGTGGTGTGTGGAATGTGTGAAATGTGGTGTGTGTGGAATGTGGTGTGTGTGGAATGTGGTGTGTGTGGTGTGTGTGGAATGTGTGTGGAATGTGGTGTGTGGAATGTGTGTAGAATGTGGTGTGTGGAATGTGTGTGGAATGTGTGTGGAATGTGGAATGTGTGTGGAATGTGGTGTGTGGAATGTGTGTGGAATGTGGTGTGTGGAATGTGTGTGGAATGTGTGTGGAATGTGGAATGTGTGTGGAATGTGTGTGGAATGTGGTGTGTGGAATGTGTGTGGAATGTGGTGTGTGGAATGTGTGTTGAATGTGTGTGTTGAATGTGTGTGGAATGTGTGTGGAATGTGGTGTGTGGAATGTGGTGTGTGGAATGTGTGTGGAATGTGGTGTGTGGAATGTGTGTGGAATGTGGTGTGTAGAACGTGTGTGGAATGTGGAATGTGGTGTGTGTGGTGTATGGTGTGTGTGGAATGTGGTGTGTGGAATGTGGTGTGTGTGGAATGTTTGTGGAATGTGGTGTGTGGAATGTGTGTAGAATGTGGTGTGTGGAATGTGTGTGGAATGTGGAATGTGTGTGGAATGTGTGTGGAATGTGTTTGGAATGTGGTGTGTGGAATGTGTGTGGAATGTGTGTGGAATGTGGTGTGTGGAATGTGGTGTGTGGAATGTGGTGTGTTGAATGTGGTGTGTGGAATGTTTGTGGAATGTGTGTGGAATGTGGTGTGTGGCATGTGTGTGGAATGTGTGTGGAATGTGTGTGGAATATGTGTGGAATGTGATATGTGGAATAAGGGTGGGCGTAGTTCGCGGAGTAGCGCTACGCGAAGCTACGCGAAGTGCACTTCGCACTACGCGAACTTCACGTAGCACTACGCGAGCTGCGTAGTAGCATGTTCGCACTGTGCAAGATGCGTTTTTCATTGAAAACGGCATCTTGCACAGTGCGAGCTGTAGTTTTCTGCTGCTCGAGGAGATTATTACTCGAGCGGCAGCTTTCTCAACGCGAAGAGGTAGTTTCTCATTGAGAGCAGTCGCGAGCATGCGCAACCACTCACAATGAGAAACCTGACCTCCTCGCGTTGAGAATCTCGCCGGGATGTCATTTTGCTTGCTCGCGGTCGCGAACATGACGTTCAGGACCGCGAACAAGCAAAAAATGAGCGCTGCACTACGCTACGCTGCACTACGCATGTTGGCACTGTGCTACGTGCCGCTCGCGTAGTGCGAAGTTGCAAAATCTTCGCAAACTCCGCGAGCGGAGCGTAGTGCTTCGCCCAGGGTTAATGTGGAATGTGGAGTGTGTGTGTGGAATGTGTGTGGAATGTGTGTGGAATGTGGTATGTGGAATGTGCAGTGTGGAATGTGTGAAATGTGGTGTGTGTGGAATGTGGTGTGTGTGGAATGTGGTGTGTGGAATGTGGTGTGTGTGTGTGGTGTGTGTAGAATGTGTGTGGAAGTGGTGTGTGGAATGTGGTGTGTGGAATGTGGTATGTGGAATGGGGTGTGTGGCATGGGGTATGTGGAATGTGTGTGGAATGTGGAATGTGTGGAATGTGGAGTTGTGTGTGTGTGTGTGGAATGTGGAATGTGTGTGGAATGTGGTGTGTGGAATGTGTGTGGAATGTGGTTTGTGGAATGTGGTGTGGAATGTGTGTGGAATGTGTGTGGAATGTGGTGTGTGGAATGGGGTGTGTGGAATGGGGTGTGTAGAATGGGGTGTTTGGAATGGGGTGTGTGGACTGTGTGTGGAATGTGTGTGGAATGTGTGTGGAATGTGGTATGTGGAATGGGGTGTGTGGAATGTGTGTGGAATTTGGAATGTGTGGAATATGGAGTGTGTGTGTGGAGTGTGGAGTGTGTGTGGAATGTGGAATGTGTGTGGAATGGGGTGTGTGGAATGTGTGTGGAATGTGGTGTGTGGAATGTGGTGTGGAATGTGTGTGGCATGTGTGTGGAATGTGTTTGGAATGGGGTGTGTGGAATGGGGTGTGTGGAATGGGGTGTGTGGAATGTGTGTGGAATGTGGTGTGTGGAATGTGGTGTGTGGAATGTGGTGTGTGGAATGTGGTGTGTGGAATGTGGTGTGTGGAATGTGTGTGGAATGTGGTGTGTGGAATGTGTGTGGAATGTGTGTGGAATGTGTATGGAATGTGTGTGGAATGTGCATGGAATGTGTGTGGAATGTGTGTGGAATGTGCATGGAATGTGTGAAATGTGCGTGGAATGTGCGTGAAATGTGTGTGGAATGTGGTGTGTGGAATGTGGTGTGTGGAATGTGGTGTGTGGAATGTGGTGTGTGGAATGTGGTGTGTGGAATGTGGTGTGGAATGTGTGTGGAATGTTAGTGGAATGTGTGTGGAATGTGGTGTGTGGAATGTGGTGTGTGGAATGTGGTGTGTGGAATGGGGTGTGTAGAATGGGGTGTTTGGAATGGGGTGTGGAATGTGTGTGGAATGTGTGTGGAATGTGTGTGGAATGGGGTGTGGGGAATGGGGTGTGGGGAATGGGGTGTGTGGAATGTGTGTGGAATTTGGAATGTGTGGAATGTGGAGTGTGTGTGTGGAATGTGGAGTGTGTGGAATGCGTGTGGAATGTGTGTGGAATGTAGTGTGTGTGGAATGTGGTGTGTGGAATGTGGTGTGTGTGGTGTGTGTGTGGAATGTGGTGTGTGGAATGTGTGTGGAATGTGGTGTGTGTGGAATGTGGTGTGTGCGGAATGTGTGTGGAATGTGTGTGGAATGTGTGGTGTGGAATGTGCTGTGTGTGGAATGTGTGTGGGATGTGTGTGGAATGTGGTGTGTGTGGAAAGTGGTGTGTGGAATGTGTGTGGAATTTGTGTGGAATGTGGTGTGTGGAATGTGTGTGGAATGTGGTGTGTGTGAAATGTAATGTGTGTGGAATGTGGTGTGTGGAATGTGGTGTGTGTGTGTGTGGAATGTGTGTGGAATGTGGTGTGTGGAATGTGTGTGGAATGTGGTGTGTGGAATGTGGTGTGTGGAATGTGTGTGGAATGTGGTGTGTGGAATGTGGTGTGTGGAATGTGTGGAATGTGTGTGGAATGTGTAAGGAATGTGTGTGGAATGTGTGTGGAATGTGTGTAGAATGTGTGTGGAATGTGTGTGGAATGTGCGTAAAATGTGTGTGGAATGTGCGTGGAATGTGCGTGGAATGTGTGTGGGATGGGGTGTGTGGAATGTGGTGTGTGGAATGTGTGTGGGATGTGTGTGGAATGTGGTGTGTGTGGAATGTGTTGTGTGGAATGTGTGTGGAATGTGGTGTGTGGAATGTGTGTGGAATGTGTGTGGAATGTGGTGTGTGGAATGTGGTGTGTGTGGAATGTGGTGTGTGGAATGTGGTGTGTGGAATGTGTGTGGAACGTGGTGTGTGGAATGTGGTGTGTGGAATGTGTGTAGAATGTGGTGTGTGGAATGTGGAATGTGTGTGGAATGTGGTGTGTGGAATGTGGTGTGTGAAATGTGTGTGGAATGTGGTGTGGAATGTGGTGTGTGGAATGTGTGTGGAATGTGGTGTGTGGAATGTGTGTGGAATGTGGTGTGTGGAAAGTGTGTGGAATGTGTGTGGAATGTGGTGTGTGTGGAATGTGGTGTGTGGAGTGTGTGTTGAATGTTGTGTGTGGAATGTGGTGTGTGGAATGTGTGAAATGTGGTGTATGTGGAATGTGGTGTGTGGAATTTGGTGTGTGTGGTGTGTGTGGAATGTGTGTGGAATGTGGTGTGTGGAATGGGGTGTATGGAATGGGGTGTGTGGAATGGGGTGTGTGGAATGGGGTGTGTGGAATGTGTGTGGAATGTGGAATGTGTGGAATGTGGAGTGTGTGTGGAATGTGGAGTGTGTGTGTGTGTGGAATGGGGTGTGTGCAATGGGGTGTGTGGAATGTGTGTGGAATGTGGAATGTGTGGAATGTGGAGTGTGTGTGGAATGTGGAGTGTGTGTGTGTGGAATGTGGAATGTGTGTGGAATGTGTTGTGTGGAATGTGTGTGGAATGTGGTGTGTGGAATGTGGTGTGGAATGTGTGTGGAATGTGTGTGGAATGTGGTGTGTGGAATGTGGTGTGTGGAATGTGGAATGTGTGTGGTGTGTGGAATGTGGTGTGTGGAATGTGTGTGGAATGTGTGTGGAATATGTGTGGAATGTGGTGTGGAATGTGGTGTGTGGAATGTGGTGTGTGGAATGTGTGTGGAATGTGGTGTGTGGAATGTGTGTGGAATGTGGTGTGTGTGGAATGTGGTGTGTGGAATGTGTGTGGAATGTTGTGTGTGGAATGTGGTGTGTGGAATGTGTGAAATGTGGTGTGTGTGGAATGTGGTGTGTGTGGAATGTGGTGTGTGGAATGTGGTGTGGGTGGTGTGTGTGGAATGTGTGTGGAATGTGCTGTGTGGAATGTGGTGTGTGGAATGGGGTGTGTGGAATGGGGTGTAGGGAATGTGTGTGGAATGTGGAATGTGTGGAATGTGGAGTGTGTGTGGAATGTGGAATGTGTGTGGAATGTGGTGTGTGGAATGTGTGTGGAATGTGGTATGTGGAATGTGGTGTGGAATGTGTGTGGAATGTGTGTGGAATGTGGTGTGTGGAATGGGGTGTGTGGAATGGGGTGTTTGGAATGTGTGTGGAATTTGGAATGTGTGGAATGTGGAGTGTGTGTGTGGAATGTGGAGTGTGTGTGTGTGGAATGTGGTGTGTGGAATGTGTGTGGAATGTGGTGTGTGGAATGTGGTGTGGAATGTGTGTGGAATGTGTGTGGAATGTGTGTGGAATGGGGTGTGTGGAATGGGGTGTGTGAAATGTGTGTGGAATGTGTGTGGAATGTGGTGTGAGGAATGTGGTGTGTGTGTGTGGAATTTGTATGGAATTTGGTGTGTGGAATGTGTGTAGAATGTGGTATATGGAATGTGGAAAGTGTGTGGAATGTGGTGTGTGGAATGTGGTGTGGAATGTGGTGTGTGGAATGTGTGTTGAATGTGGTGTGTGTGGAATGTGGTGTGTGTGGAATGTGGTGTGTGTGGAATGTGGTGTGTGGAATGTGGTGTGTGGAATGTGGTGTGTGTGTGTGGAATGTGTATGGAATGTGGTATGTGGAATGTGTGTAGAATGTGGTATATGGAATGTGGAATGTGTGTGGAATGTGGTGTGTGGAATGTGGTGTGTGGAATGTGTGTGGAATGTGGTGTGTGGAATGTGTGTGGAATGTGTGTGGAATGTGTGTGTTGAATGTGTGTGGAATGTGGGAATGTGTGTGGAATGTGTGTGGAATGTGTGTGTTGAATGTGTGTGGAATGTGGTGTGTGGAATGTGGTGTCTGGAATGTGTGTGGAATGTGGTGTGTGGAATGTGTGTGGAATGTGGTGTGTGGTGTGTAGAATGTGTGTGGAATGTGGAATGTGGTGTGTGTGGTGTATGGTGTGTGTGGAATGTGGTGTGTGTGGAATGTTTGTGGAATGTGGTGTGTGGAATGTGTGTAGAATGTGGTGTGTGGAATGTGTGTGGAATGTGGAATGTGTGTGGAATGTGTTTGAAATGTGGTGTGTGGAATGTGTGTGGAATGTGGTGTCTGGAATGTGGTGTGTGGAATGTGGTGTGTGGAATGTGTGTGGAATGTTTGTGGAATTTGTGTGGAATGTGGTGTGTGGCATGTGTGTGGAATGTGTGTGGAATGTGTGTGGAATATGTGTGGAATGTGATATGTGGAATGTGGAGTGTGTGTGTGAAATGTGTGTGGAATGTGGTATGTGGAATGTGCAGTGTGGAATGTGTGAAATGTGGTGTGTGTGGAATGTGGTGTGTGTGGAATGTGGTGTGTGGAATGTGGTGTGTGTGGAATGTGTGTGGAATGTGGTGTGTGGAATGTGGTGTGTGGAATGGGGTGTGTGGAATGGGGGGGGGTGGAATGGGGTATGTGGAATGTGTGTGGAATGTGGAATGTGTGGAATGTGGAGTGTGTGTGTGGAATGTGGAGTGTGTGTGTGTGGAATGTGGTGTGTGGAATGTGGTGTGGAATGTGTGTGGAATGTGTGTGGAATGGGGTGTGTGGAATGGGGTGTGTGAAATGTGTGTGGAATGGGGTGTGTGGAATGGGGTGTGTGAAATGTGTGTGGAATGTGTGTGGAATGTGGTGTGAGGAATGTGGTGTGTGTGTGTGGAATGTGTATGGAATGTGGTGTGTGGAATGTGTGTAGAATGTGGTATATGGCATGTGGAATGTGTGTGGAATGTGGTGTGTGGAATGTGGTGTGTGGAATGTGGTGTGTGGAATGTGGTGTGTGGAATGTGTGTTGAATGTGGTGTGTGTGGAATGTGGTGTGTGTGGAATGTGGTGTGTGTGGAATGTGGTGTGTGGAACGTGGTGTGTGGAATGTGGTGTGTGTGTGTGGAATGTGTATGGAATGTGGTGTGTGGAATGTGTGTAGAATGTAGTATATGGAATGTGGAATGTGTGTGGAATGTGGTGTGTGGAATGTGGTGTGGAATGTGGTGTGTGGAATGTGTGTGGAATGTGGTGTGTGTGGAATGTGTTGTGTGGAATGTCTGTGGAATGTTGTGTGTGGAATGTGGTGTGTGGAATGTGTGAAATGTGGTGTGTGTGGAATGTGGTGTGTGTGGTGTGTGTGGAATGTGTGTGGAATGTGGTGTGTGGAATGTGTGTGGAATGTGGTGTGTGGAATGTGTGTGGAATTTGGAATGTGTGTGGAATGTGTGTGGAATGTGGTGTGTGGAATGTGTGTGGAATGTGTGTTGAATGTGTGTGTGGAATGTGTGTGGAATGTGGTGTGTGGAATATGGTGTCTGGAATGTGTGTGGAATGTGGTGTGTGGAATGTGTGTGGAATGTGTGTGGAATGTGTGTGGAATGTGGAGTTGTGTGTGTGTGTGGAATGTGGAATGTGTGTGGAATGTGGTGTGTGGAATGTGTGTGGAATGTGGTGTGTGGAATGTGGTGTGGAATATTTGTGGAATGTGTGTGAAATGTGGTGTGTGGAATGTGGTGTGTGGAATGGGGTGTGTGGAATGGGGTGTTTGGAATGGGGTGTGTGGAATGTGTGGAATGTGTGTGGAATGTGTGTGGAATGTGGTGTGTGGAATGGGGTGTGTGGAATTTGGAATGTGTGGAATGTGGAGTGTGTGTGTGGAATGTGGAGTGTGTGTGTGGAATGTGGAATGTGTGTGGAATGTGGTGTGTGGAATGTGTGTGGAATGTGGTGTGTGGAATGTGGTGTGGAATGTGTGTGGAATGTGTGTGGAATGTGTTTGGAATGGGGTGTGTGGAATGGGGTGTGTGGAATGGGGTGTGTGGAATGTGTGTGAAATGTGTGTGGAATGTGGTGTGTGGAATGTGGTGTGTGGAATGTGGTGTGTGGAATGTGGTGTGTGGAATGTGGTGTGTGAAATGTGTGTGGAATGTGGTGTGTGGAATGTGTGTGGAATGTGCGTGGAATGTGTGTGGAATGTGTATGGAATGTGTGTGGAATGTGCATGGAATGTGCGTGGAATGTGTGTGGAATGTGCGTGGAATGTGTGTGAAATGTGCGTGGAATGTGCGTGAAATGTGTGTGGAATGTGGTGTGTGGAATGTGGTGTGTGGAATGTGGTGTGTGGAATGTGGTGTGTGGAATGTGGTGTGTGGAATGTATGTGGAAGGTGGTGTGTGGAATGTGTGTGGAATGTGTGTGGAATGTGTGTGGAATGTGGTGTGTGGAATGTGGTGTGGAATGTGTGTGGCATGTGTGTGGAATGTGTTTGGAATGGGGTGTGTGGAATGGGGTGTGTGGAATGGGGTGTGTGGAATGTGTGTGGAATGTGGTGTGTGGAATGTGGTGTGTGGAATGTGGTGTGTGGAATGTGGTGTGTGGAATGTGGTGTGTGGAATGTGTGTGGAATGTGGTGTGTGGAATGTGTGTGGAATGTGTGTGGAATGTGTATGGAATGTGTGTGGAATGTGCATGGAATGTGTGTGGAATGTGTGTGGAATGTGCATGGAATGTGTGAAATGTGCGTGGAATGTGCGTGAAATGTGTGTGGAATGTGGTGTGTGGAATGTGGTGTGTGGAATGTGGTGTGTGGAATGTGGTGTGTGGAATGTGGTGTGTGGAATGTGGTGTGGAATGTGTGTGGAATGTTAGTGGAATGTGTGTGGAATGTGGTGTGTGGAATGTGGTGTGTGGAATGTGGTGTGTGGAATGGGGTGTGTAGAATGGGGTGTTTGGAATGGGGTGTGGAATGTGTGTGGAATGTGTGTGGAATGTGTGTGGAATGGGGTGTGGGGAATGGGGTGTGGGGAATGGGGTGTGTGGAATGTGTGTGGAATTTGGAATGTGTGGAATGTGGAGTGTGTGTGTGGAATGTGGAGTGTGTGGAATGCGTGTGGAATGTGTGTGGAATGTAGTGTGTGTGGAATGTGGTGTGTGGAATGTGGTGTGTGTGGTGTGTGTGTGGAATGTGGTGTGTGGAATGTGTGTGGAATGTGGTGTGTGTGGAATGTGGTGTGTGCGGAATGTGTGTGGAATGTGTGTGGAATGTGTGGTGTGGAATGTGCTGTGTGTGGAATGTGTGTGGGATGTGTGTGGAATGTGGTGTGTGTGGAAAGTGGGTGTGGAATGTGTGTGGAATTTGTGTGGAATGTGGTGTGTGGAATGTGTGTGGAATGTGGTGTGTGTGAAATGTAATGTGTGTGGAATGTGGTGTGTGGAATGTGGTGTGTGTGTGTGTGGAATGTGTGTGGAATGTGGTGTGTGGAATGTGTGTGGAATGTGGTGTGTGGAATGTGGTGTGTGGAATGTGTGTGGAATGTGGTGTGTGGAATGTGGTGTGTGGAATGTGTGGAATGTGTGGGGAATGTGTAAGGAATGTGTGTGGAATGTGTGTGGAATGTGTGTAGAATGTGTGTGGAATGTGTGTGGAATGTGCGTAAAATGTGTGTGGAATGTGCGTGGAATGTGCGTGGAATGTGTGTGGGATGGGGTGTGTGGAATGTGGTGTGTGGAATGTGTGTGGGATGTGTGTGGAATGTGGTGTGTGTGGAATGTGTTGTGTGGAATGTGTGTGGAATGTGGTGTGTGGAATGTGTGTGGAATGTGTGTGGAATGTGGTGTGTGGAATGTGGTGTGTGTGGAATGTGGTGTGTGGAATGTGGTGTGTGGAATGTGTGTGGAACGTGGTGTGTGGAATGTGGTGTGTGGAATGTGTGTAGAATGTGGTGTGTGGAATGTGGAATGTGTGTGGAATGTGGTGTGTGGAATGTGGTGTGTGAAATGTGTGTGGAATGTGGTGTGGAATGTGGTGTGTGGAATGTGTGTGGAATGTGGTGTGTGGAATGTGTGTGGAATGTGGTGTGTGGAAAGTGTGTGGAATGTGTGTGGAATGTGGTGTGTGTGGAATGTGGTGTGTGGAGTGTGTGTTGAATGTTGTGTGTGGAATGTGGTGTGTGGAATGTGTGAAATGTGGTGTATGTGGAATGTGGTGTGTGGAATTTGGTGTGTGTGGTGTGTGTGGAATGTGTGTGGAATGTGGTGTGTGGAATGGGGTGTATGGAATGGGGTGTGTGGAATGGGGTGTGTGGAATGGGGTGTGTGGAATGTGTGTGGAATGTGGAATGTGTGGAATGTGGAGTGTGTGTGGAATGTGGAGTGTGTGTGTGTGTGGAATGGGGTGTGTGCAATGGGGTGTGTGGAATGTGTGTGGAATGTGGAATGTGTGGAATGTGGAGTGTGTGTGGAATGTGGAGTGTGTGTGTGTGGAATGTGGAATGTGTGTGGAATGTGTTGTGTGGAATGTGTGTGGAATGTGGTGTGTGGAATGTGGTGTGGAATGTGTGTGGAATGTGTGTGGAATGTGGTGTGTGGAATGTGGTGTGTGGAATGTGGAATGTGTGTGGTGTGTGGAATGTGGTGTGTGGAATGTGTGTGGAATGTGTGTGGAATATGTGTGGAATGTGGTGTGGAATGTGGTGTGTGGAATGTGGTGTGTGGAATGTGTGTGGAATGTGGTGTGTGGAATGTGTGTGGAATGTGGTGTGTGTGGAATGTGGTGTGTGGAATGTGTGTGGAATGTTGTGTGTGGAATGTGGTGTGTGGAATGTGTGAAATGTGGTGTGTGTGGAATGTGGTGTGTGTGGAATGTGGTGTGTGGAATGTGGTGTGGGTGGTGTGTGTGGAATGTGTGTGGAATGTGCTGTGTGGAATGTGGTGTGTGGAATGGGGTGTGTGGAATGGGGTGTAGGGAATGTGTGTGGAATGTGGAATGTGTGGAATGTGGAGTGTGTGTGGAATGTGGAATGTGTGTGGAATGTGGTGTGTGGAATGTGTGTGGAATGTGGTATGTGGAATGTGGTGTGGAATGTGTGTGGAATGTGTGTGGAATGTGGTGTGTGGAATGGGGTGTGTGGAATGGGGTGTTTGGAATGTGTGTGGAATTTGGAATGTGTGGAATGTGGAGTGTGTGTGTGGAATGTGGAGTGTGTGTGTGTGGAATGTGGTGTGTGGAATGTGTGTGGAATGTGGTGTGTGGAATGTGGTGTGGAATGTGTGTGGAATGTGTGTGGAATGTGTGTGGAATGGGGTGTGTGGAATGGGGTGTGTGAAATGTGTGTGGAATGTGTGTGGAATGTGGTGTGAGGAATGTGGTGTGTGTGTGTGGAATGTGTATGGAATTTGGTGTGTGGAATGTGTGTAGAATGTGGTATATGGAATGTGGAAAGTGTGTGGAATGTGGTGTGTGGAATGTGGTGTGGAATGTGGTGTGTGGAATGTGTGTTGAATGTGGTGTGTGTGGAATGTGGTGTGTGTGGAATGTGGTGTGTGTGGAATGTGGTGTGTGGAATGTGGTGTGTGGAATGTGGTGTGTGTGTGTGGAATGTGTATGGAATGTGGTATGTGGAATGTGTGTAGAATGTGGTATATGGAATGTGGAATGTGTGTGGAATGTGGTGTGTGGAATGTGGTGTGTGGAATGTGTGTGGAATGTGGTGTGTGGAATGTGTGTGGAATGTGTGTGTTGAATGTGTGTGGAATGTGGTGTGTGGAATGTGGTGTCTGGAATGTGTGTGGAATGTGGTGTGTGGAATGTGTGTGGAATGTGGTGTGTGGTGTGTAGAATGTGTGTGGAATGTGGAATGTGGTGTGTGTGGTGTATGGTGTGTGTGGAATGTGGTGTGTGTGGAATGTTTGTGGAATGTGGTGTGTGGAATGTGTGTAGAATGTGGTGTGTGGAATGTGTGTGGAATGTGGAATGTGTGTGGAATGTGTTTGAAATGTGGTGTGTGGAATGTGTGTGGAATGTGGTGTCTGGAATGTGGTGTGTGGAATGTGGTGTGTGGAATGTGTGTGGAATGTTTGTGGAATTTGTGTGGAATGTGGTGTGTGGCATGTGTGTGGAATGTGTGTGGAATGTGTGTGGAATATGTGTGGAATGTGATATGTGGAATGTGGAGTGTGTGTGTGAAATGTGTGTGGAATGTGGTATGTGGAATGTGCAGTGTGGAATGTGTGAAATGTGGTGTGTGTGGAATGTGGTGTGTGTGGAATGTGGTGTGTGGAATGTGGTGTGTGTGGAATGTGTGTGGAATGTGGTGTGTGGAATGTGGTGTGTGGAATGGGGTGTGTGGAATGGGGGGGGGTGGAATGGGGTATGTGGAATGTGTGTGGAATGTGGAATGTGTGGAATGTGGAGTGTGTGTGTGGAATGTGGAGTGTGTGTGTGTGGAATGTGGTGTGTGGAATGTGGTGTGGAATGTGTGTGGAATGTGTGTGGAATGGGGTGTGTGGAATGGGGTGTGTGAAATGTGTGTGGAATGGGGTGTGTGGAATGGGGTGTGTGAAATGTGTGTGGAATGTGTGTGGAATGTGGTGTGAGGAATGTGGTGTGTGTGTGTGGAATGTGTATGGAATGTGGTGTGTGGAATGTGTGTAGAATGTGGTATATGGCATGTGGAATGTGTGTGGAATGTGGTGTGTGGAATGTGGTGTGTGGAATGTGGTGTGTGGAATGTGGTGTGTGGAATGTGTGTTGAATGTGGTGTGTGTGGAATGTGGTGTGTGTGGAATGTGGTGTGTGTGGAATGTGGTGTGTGGAACGTGGTGTGTGGAATGTGGTGTGTGTGTGTGGAATGTGTATGGAATGTGGTGTGTGGAATGTGTGTAGAATGTAGTATATGGAATGTGGAATGTGTGTGGAATGTGGTGTGTGGAATGTGGTGTGGAATGTGGTGTGTGGAATGTGTGTGGAATGTGGTGTGTGTGGAATGTGTTGTGTGGAATGTCTGTGGAATGTTGTGTGTGGAATGTGGTGTGTGGAATGTGTGAAATGTGGTGTGTGTGGAATGTGGTGTGTGTGGTGTGTGTGGAATGTGTGTGGAATGTGGTGTGTGGAATGTGTGTGGAATGTGGTGTGTGGAATGTGTGTGGAATTTGGAATGTGTGTGGAATGTGTGTGGAATGTGGTGTGTGGAATGTGTGTGGAATGTGTGTTGAATGTGTGTGTGGAATGTGTGTGGAATGTGGTGTGTGGAATATGGTGTCTGGAATGTGTGTGGAATGTGGTGTGTGGAATGTGTGTGGAATGTGTGTGGAATGTGTGTGGAATGTGGAGTTGTGTGTGTGTGTGGAATGTGGAATGTGTGTGGAATGTGGTGTGTGGAATGTGTGTGGAATGTGGTGTGTGGAATGTGGTGTGGAATATTTGTGGAATGTGTGTGAAATGTGGTGTGTGGAATGTGGTGTGTGGAATGGGGTGTGTGGAATGGGGTGTTTGGAATGGGGTGTGTGGAATGTGTGGAATGTGTGTGGAATGTGTGTGGAATGTGGTGTGTGGAATGGGGTGTGTGGAATTTGGAATGTGTGGAATGTGGAGTGTGTGTGTGGAATGTGGAGTGTGTGTGTGGAATGTGGAATGTGTGTGGAATGTGGTGTGTGGAATGTGTGTGGAATGTGGTGTGTGGAATGTGGTGTGGAATGTGTGTGGAATGTGTGTGGAATGTGTTTGGAATGGGGTGTGTGGAATGGGGTGTGTGGAATGGGGTGTGTGGAATGTGTGTGAAATGTGTGTGGAATGTGGTGTGTGGAATGTGGTGTGTGGAATGTGGTGTGTGGAATGTGGTGTGTGGAATGTGGTGTGTGAAATGTGTGTGGAATGTGGTGTGTGGAATGTGTGTGGAATGTGCGTGGAATGTGTGTGGAATGTGTATGGAATGTGTGTGGAATGTGCATGGAATGTGCGTGGAATGTGTGTGGAATGTGCGTGGAATGTGTGTGAAATGTGCGTGGAATGTGCGTGAAATGTGTGTGGAATGTGGTGTGTGGAATGTGGTGTGTGGAATGTGGTGTGTGGAATGTGGTGTGTGGAATGTGGTGTGTGGAATGTATGTGGAAGGTGGTGTGTGGAATGTGTGTGGAATGTGTGTGGAATGTGTGTGGAATGTGCATGGAATGTGTGTGAAATGTGCGTGGAATGTGCGTGAAATGTGTGTGGAATGTGGTGTGTGGATTGTGGCGTGTGGAATGTGGTGTGTGGAATGTGGTGTGTGGAATGTGGTGTGTGGAATGTATGTGGAATGTGGTGTGTGGAATGTGTGTGGAATGTGTGTGGAATGTGTTTGGAATGTGCATGGAATGTGTGTGAAATGTGCGTGGAATGTGTGTGAAATGTGTGTGGAATGTGGTGTGTGGAATGTGTGTGGGATGTGTGTGGAATGTGGTGTGTGTGGAATGTGGTGTGTGGAATGTGTGTGGAATGTTTTGTGTGGAATGTGGTGTGTGGAGTGTGTTTGGAATGTGTGTGGAATGTGGTGTGTGTGGAATGTGGTGTGTGTGTAATGTGGTGTGTGTAATGTGGTGTGTGGAATGTGGTGTGTGGAATGTGGTGTGTGTGTGTGGAATGTGGTGTGTGGAATGTGTGTAGAATGTGGTGTGTGGAATGTGGAATGTGTAGAATGTGGTGTGTGGAATGTGGAATGAATGTGGAATGTGGTGTGTGTGGAATGTGTTGTGTGGAATGTGTGTGGAATGTGGTGTGTGGAATGTGGTGTGTGGAATGTGTGAAATGTGGTGTGTGTGGAATGTGGTGTGTGGAATGTGGTGTGTGTGGTATGTGTGGAATGTGTGTGGAATGTGTGTGGAATGTGGAATGTGTGTGGAATGTGTGTGGAATGTGGTGTGTGGAATGTGTGTGGAATGTGGTGTGTGGAATGTGTGTGTGGAATGTGTGTGGAATGTGTGTGTGGAATGTGTGTGGAATGTGGTGTGTGGAATGTGTGTGGAATGTGTGTGTGGAATGTGTGTGGAATGTGGTGTGGGGTGTGTAGAATGTGTGTGGAATGTTGTGTGTGTGGTGTGTGTGGAATGTGGTGTGTGGAATGTGGTGTGTGTGTGTGGAATGTGGTGTGTGGAATGTGTGTAGAATGTGGTGTGTTGAATGTGTGTGGAATGTGGAATGTGTGTGGAATGTGTGTGGAATGTGTTTGGAATGTGGTGTGTGGAATGTGTGTGGAATGTGTGTGGAATGTGGTGTGTGGAATGTGTGTGGAATGTGTATGGAATGTGGTGTGTGGAATGTGTGTGGAATGTGATATGTGGAATGTGGAGTGTGTGTGTGTGGAATGTGTGTGGAATGTGGTATGTGGAATGTGCAATGTGGTGTGTGGAATGCGGAATGTGTGTGGAATGTGGAGTGTGGAATGTGTGTAGAATGTGCTGTGTGGAATGTGGTGTGTGGAATTTGGTGTGTGGAATGTGGTGTGTGAAATGTGGTGTGTGGAATGTGGAATGTGGTGTGGGGAATTTGGAATGTGGTGTGTGGAATGTGGAATGTGTGTGGAATGTGGTATGTGTAATGTGGGTGGAATGTGGAATGTGTGTGGAATGTGTGTGGAATGTGGGATGTGGTGTGTGGAATGTATGTGGAATGTGGTGTGTGGAATGTGGGTGGAATGTGGTGTGTGGAATTTGGTGTGTGGAATGTGGTGTGTGGAATGTGGTGTGTGTAATGTGGTGAGTGGAATGTGGTGTGTGTGTGTGTGGAATGTGGTGTGGGTGTGTGTAAGTGTGTGTGTGTGTAAGTGTGTGTGTGTGGAAGTGTGTGTGTGTGTGTGTGTGTGAAAATGCAATAGGTCTCGCATTTGTGAGAGATTAAGCTATTGGCATTGTAAATGACAATACCATTTATTTATCTGTTTTCAAAACCAACGCATAAATAAAAAAATTGTCATTCACAATGTCAATAGCTCTAACTTTTGCAAAGGTGAGACTGTTGCATTGTAAATGCTTGTTTTCATTATATTTTCAAGGGATTATACACCGGAGATGGTTCAGCTGCACAGGCAAGTGAGAGCTTGCTACAGAATATTAATTTTGAAATATTATGTCAACAGGATTTAGATATGCTAGAGGCACCAATAATTATGGAGGAGCTCGAGATAGCCATTAACAGTCTTGCTAATGGTAAAGCGGCGGACCCTATAGACTTCCACTCGAAGTATATAAAACTTTTTTTCAAGAGATAAAAGATGATATGTTGATAACATTTCAGCAAGCACAGCTAGGGGCAGCTTCTCTATCATGGGGAGAAGCAAGCATAATCGTTTTTAAGAAAAAAGATAAGCAACCTGATCTCCCGGGTTCCTATCGACCCATATCATTGCTGAATTGTGATGGCAAAATTTATGCGAAAATACTGGCGAAAGTTATCTCTCCCCTGGTGTCAATTCGGCAACATGGGTTTATACCTGTGAGGAGTACTGTTAACCATATTAATGGGGTGAAAACTCTACTAGATGATGCTAACATTCAGGGTAATAAATTTAGTTTGATTCGTTTAGATGCGGAAAAGGCGTTCGACCGGGTCGCGTGGGATTTTTTATGGGCAGTTTTACGACGGTTTGGTTTTCATCCCGGATTTGTGAAAGGGAAACAGGTTTTATACTGAACCCCTACAGCTAAAGTCTGTAGAATGGGCTTAGAGTCTGAACCTGTTTACATCACCAGAGGTACAAGACAGGGATGTCCATGCTCCCCTTTGTTGTTCTCATTGTACATTAATCCCTTTTTAATTATGATAGAGCAAAGTTTGAGGATTGAATATGTTATTTGTAGACAAGAGCAGTATTGGGATCTTGCGTATGCAGATGATATAGCAGTAGTAACATCTAACCCTAGTACTGATATGCCTGAGATAGAACAGCTAGCTCAGAGATATGGCTGAGTTTCAGGGTATAAACTTAATGTGTCTAAAACACAGCTCTTGTGCATAAATCAAGACTGCAGCAATGATCCTAGGGTTACAGACGAGGTATCATATCTGGGTAGTCAAGTCAAATTACTTTATTCGTATTTCATTTGAAAAACATAAAAGCACAAATAAAAATACATTTCCAGAGCAATAAATAGGGGAGTACGGTTACTTTACAACCTGATTGTCTTTCTTAATCTGATCACACATTTTAAAGATCTTACTACACACCCCATCGTCAAGTCATCTTCCATACATTGTATCCTTAGGTATGTCACTCTGCAATGTCTTAAACCATACTGTTTTAAAATCGGTAATAAAAACAACCTCCTTGGCGATGTATGAAACCTGCAGAATAGAGTTACATGCAATGTTGATTGTGTCGAGCTACCGTCACAAGGACATAATGCTAAGTTACGTGACCAATCGTTCATCATTGGGAATGTAATAATCCTGTGCACAATACCTAATCGGAAACGTGTCAGTAACATCCGATCAAAGGGGCGTGTCACATATGACAGATATGGCTGAATCCCAGTGCATACTAGCATAATGTGATTTTCCATGACAGAATGTTTTTCTTTCTCCATGGACCAGCGCTTTTCGTCCAGATAGGACAAGTATTCCTTTTTTAATAACTTCCTGGAGGTGATCTTCATACAATCTGGACTTGAAAATAAATCTGGTTGACCAATTTCGTCTGTCATTTCCTTAATATGTCTTAGCCATGGGATGCAATGTACATTATCCAGTTTTAAACAGTCCGTGATGACATCCCGGTTAAAAACTGGGAGAGTTCCATATCTTGTGCCACAGTAATAAAGGGCCAGATTTTATAATAACTGCAATATGATTCAACCCTACCTCAGAATGACAAATGTATGTAGCAGTTGATGTAGGTACAGCTAATAAATAGCGCATACATTGTGCATTGGTAAAGCCCCATATACCGGCACCATAAGTGGCAGTTGAAACACATTTGGTGTTATAATTTGCAAGCAATTCTGGAACTGGTCGAGCACCCAATTGTCTTGACATGCTGACAAGTGCCCCAATAGCTTTTATAAACATAGTTTTCCGGGCTGATATTGCACCTGGCCAAGTGCCGTTCTGATCAAAAAGTATCCCTAGGTAGGCAACGTTTTTTACACACTCAATTTTTTTACCATTGATAAAAATATTACAATTCTTTGCAGTTCTTTTCCCACACTTCATGCTAAATGTTTTACTTATATTCACTTGCAGCCCCCTCACCTGCATGTAGTTAATAAAGTGTGTAACTGTTCTCTGCAGACCTATTGGTGTCCTTGACATTAAAACCGCGTCGTCCGCGTATGGTAATATTGGGACTGGATTTCCATTAATGTTTGGGTAATCATAGGGGAGCTCGGCCAGTCGTTCACCTAGGCTATTGGTGTATAATATGAAAAGGAACGGGGCAAGGACGCATCCCCGCCTCACTCCTTTTTCAATGCCAAATCTAGCTCTGCACTCCCCATTTTTCCCATATCTCACCCTCGCTCCCGCCTCTCGATTAAAATTCTCTAATAAATAATTAAATATCGTTTCCGACGCCCAACTCAAATAAAGTTTCCCATAATTTATTGTGTATAACACAGTCGAACGCGGAGGGTAGATCGACAAATGTTAAAAACACATTTCCACTTTTGGCCCTATTATATTTATCAATAATAAGCCTGAGATTCAGACCTTGCTCTATTGTGCCCAGTCCAGACTTAAAACCATATTGTACCCGTGATAAAACCCCCTTTTCCTCTGCCCATAATTGTAGTTTATTTAAAATTACCCTCCCAACCACCTTTAAAAGGGAATCTAAAAGTGATATGGTACGATAGCATTTAGGGTCATCACGATTTCCCTTCTTAAAAATGGGTATTAAAATTGCATCTGACCAAGACTTTATAAAACCAGTTTGACAGCACTTGTTTAAAACATTAATTATAAGTGGAACCCAGATATCGGTATTTGACCGATAAACATCAACTGGGACACCATCTGGCCCCGGGGCTTTTCTGTATTGCACAAACTATCTCGTCCAGAGTGAAGCTAATATCCAGAGGGTGTACCGATAGGCCCATCTGTTCCCCATGTATACCCTCTGTCTCATGACCTCCTGCTTGAGGTGTTTCCCTCCCTGGCTCATTATCTATTGGGGTTGTACCAGCGCAGTATAAGCCACTAAAATAGCCAATCCAGCTATCTTCTGTGATTGCTATGTCTATCTTATCACAGTCCCTCACCGTTAAATTTGGAGAATTCACTATCTTCCAAAACTTAACATAACCTTTCTTTAGACAAGCCTCGTGTAGATCTAGCCAAACTTCCTCTTTTAATTTATGCTTTCTGTTCTTTTGGGCCTGTTTATAAAGCGATCTAGCTTTCCTTATCTCTTCTCTATTCCTGGGTAGTTTTTTTTAAGGCTGTTTTTAGATTCTTATGTGCTTTGCTGCATTCATTATCAAACCACCCCTGTTTTTTGCACAATCTCATCTTTTGTTTAACCGTAGGAATTTCCTTAATCTTAGCTGAGATGTTCAAGAATGCTTTTATCACGTCAGCTCCTTTATTTTCCTCCGTTAGACACACATTGAAATCCTCTTGTGTTTCGTGTACGAGCTGCTCCAAAAACGCGGTGGGATCCACCTTCTGCCATTTTAGTGTATATCCATTTCTGCTCGACAAACTGAGTTCCTGATTGTATGAGAAACCCGCTTGACCCATTCTATGTTGATTCCCTGTTGATGGTGGCCTATCAGGTGATTTTAGGTTTGCAATATTTATGATATCATTGGGGATACTTTTATCCAATTGTTCTATTGCATAACTTACAGTTTCTAGTTCTGCCGTTCCTTGTTTGTAAAGAGACTGAAGGTCAGTCATTAAACAGCTATCCAAGGATTCATCCACCTCGTATTGTACTATAGACTTGGTTATTAACCTTTCATCTAACCTTTTCTCCGAAGCCATACAATTAATTGGCATATGATCCTTCCTGCCCCTACTTGGGTCTTCGGGTAGTGGTCAATCCATGTTCCCCAACGATGATAATGGTTTGTATCTGTTTTGTACAGCCACATTAAAAGGATTCCACCTTGCTTGGTAGTTCTGCACCGAGTATATAGACTGTCCTTCCAAACTTTGGGGTTTATAGAAAAAACCTAGAGGGAGTACACACATTTCTCTCTCATTTATGTGTGTTTTACCTAACCTGATCAATAATACATGAATGAGCCTAGGATCTCTAAATGTTAGAACAATACAGTCACCAGCCGCCATTTTCCCTCTTTTGCACACCCAGCTGACACGGCGGGCCATTTTAAGATTTGTGAATAGAGCTTCACCCAAGCCAGTTTTATCCCCTAACCATGAGAGTGATTTATTACACAGAGTTTCCCATGATTCATGAGCTGCTTCCGGTAGGGGCGGGACGTTTGCTATTACAATAATATAAGGTGAAGAGGCCGGAGGCAGATCTAGATGGCTGCCATTGTTTCTATGGATCTTAGGCATAGGCCTCTCTATTCTTTGACTCGCATCTTGCCCCTTAGATTTTTGCAAATTCAGGGTCTGTCTCAGGGTGGCTTGATTTGCCATACTATTACTGTTAATGGTATTATCCGACTTTGTCTGGACATCTTTCTTTATAGGGCCATTCACGCGTGAGATTACCGGATTCAATGGCTGTATAGAGCTGCCCAGTGCCGGTAAATAAGTGTTACTGGCATTGTGCCTCAAATGGTTGTCATTTTTAGGTTTTGCCTGCAAGTGCGCACGTAGTGCGCATGCGCTAAAAAACCTTATGAGTTCTATGTGGGATCGATGACCCGCCCCCGGCTCCCATTGGCTAGCTCCATAAATGGAGGCTAGCCATTAGAAGCCGGATCTGTCCGTCAAGGCCGGACCAGATTCGGGGGCGTTCCCGCGTTTTTTTCCCTGGGCGTGGTTCCGTTCGTCTTGGAGGCGGTCGGAGAGTTCTCCCTTTGGACCTCTCGGAGGGGCAGCGAGGGTCGGCTCCCCTCGGAGCGGAGCTCACTCTGCCGTGTCCTGTGGGAGGACCTGTGCGTGCAGGAGGCTCGGGAGTACAGGAGCCACGGGGATCTCAGCCGCCGGCAGCGATGTGGTTCTGTCCTGGGGGCAGCGGCGGCTGCTGGCAGTCCCGTGGCCCGGCCTGCATATCTGGGTGTTGGCGGTGCTGCTCTGCAGCCTCTCCCGGTGCCCGTTCCCGCCTCCCCCCCCCGCTCTCCGTAATACTATTAATGGGGAAGGTGGCTCACACGGTAGGTTATCTGAGCATACAATCAACAGGTGCCAGGTTCGATCCCCGATTGTTCCAGTTATTTTCTTTTTAACTAATTTTCACTGTTTTATTGATTTTTCGTTGTAAAATTTGTACCCTTTTGTGATGATTTTAGGGCTGCACACAGTTTAGCCCCCTACTGGAGGCCGTTCGGGTCCTGCGCAATACACAGAGCCATATGCGTGCTCCTACTACCATACCCACCAGCTCACATCCTACTCGAGGGCGCCGCTCTGCCTGGGTACCTCATCATTAACTTACCACACTCTGACGAGCGGGACCATCCTCTGAGCGATTCTCTGAGCAGGAATTCACTTCTGTTGTAATTAACAATACCAGCCTGCTCACATCAGGAGCCTCCACATACATTTTCTATCAACGCATACAGAAGGACTTCACAGTTAACTACTGTTAGTGCACTTTGCAGCCCCTTTATAACCCTACTTCTGGAAAGTGTGGCTGCTTCATCTTTAAGTCTAGGACGGCTCACATGGTTGGTTATCTGGTCATGCAATCAAACGGCACGGGGTTCGATCCCCGACTGTTCCTGTTATTTTCTTTTTAATGAATTGTGCCCATTTCATTTATTGTTCATTGCCAAATTCTCACCCTTTCTTGCTGATTTTGGGGCGCACACATTACCCCTCCTTGCTGGAGGCCATCTCCATTTGCATTTTCTTCCCACACATAATTAAGGACTGTGGATGCAAGGAAGCCTCAAGTTCTTTCGGAAAGGGCAGACTGGAGACCTCTGCCATCACCAGCAGCTGCTTGTATTTTCATTGCAGAGCCAGCAATGCACAACATGCTCACAGGGGGAAACAACAACATTTGTTCTTCGGCTTTTATAGCACACACTCCTGCTTCTTCTCAGACAATTTGAAAATGTATTGCATAAAAAGACCACCTGCTTCGTGGATACTGTATTTATTGGTATTGCTCTGACGCATTCTCATCTGCGCCCTTTTCTTTTTTTTTGAGCGAATGAGTGACTTAGCATGTTTATGACAGTATTACAAGGTGGTACAAGCACTGCTGCTAAAGGCATTACATGTTCAGTATTATCAATGGAGACTCGCCAAGAGATTTTTCTGGCAAAAGGTTTTAATTTGTGGTTGCGGGTGATGGGCACCAGCGTTTTTGAGCACCAAGAATATATAATTTTTATAATCAATCTATGACCTTCAACAGGTGCTTTACTTCAGGTATTGCAATGAGTTTTTTTCCCCCTTATGTGGATTTGTGTGACGACTAGCTGGTATTTGGTGAAGTGCTATTTTAAAGGTATCGCTTGCACTTTTTCGTGTTTTGTGCCGTTCTTCCCTCTGTTACAATCACCCCCCCCCCTCGTTTTTGTGTCCTTCTGCCCTCTGTCTGCCTCGTGATTTGTGTCGTTCTGCCCTCCGTTAGAATCATCCCCCCTCGTTTTTGTGTCCTTCTTCCCTCTGTCTGCCTAGTTTTTTGTGCCAATCTGCCCTCAGTTATAATTGTTTCCCCTCGTTTTTGTGTCCTTCTTCCCTCTGTCTGCCTAGTTTTTTGTGCCAATCTGTCCTCAGTTATAATTGTTTCCCCTCGTTTTTGTGTCCTTCTGCCCTCTGTCTGCCTGGTGTTTTGTGTCGTTCCTCCACCTGAACTGAGCCCTTTAAAATAAGGCCATGCTCCAAAAAGTACCGCAGCCCCCTGCCCTGAACCATGAAAAACTGCCCCCTACCTCCGTGAAGTACTCTGACTCTGCTCCCTACCCTCCCTTGGCACCTAAAACTGTCCCCTGCCATGCACCCTACAAAGCCTCGACTTAGTAAACTGCCCCTTCTCTGTGTGCTTCGAGGCCGTAAAATGTAAGCCTAGGCACAAATGTAAGCCTAGGCACAAATGGATGGTTGGATTTGTGGGGTAAAGTTTTATTTAATGTGATTTTATGTAGCGCGAACTTTACCCGAAGGTGTCAGAGCGCTTTACATAAGAACCAGTTGCCAAACCTAAGGACTTTGATTTACATGCGTTAAGTAAAAGATACAAACAGGAAAACAATTGAAATGTACTAGATGTAGTCACACAAAGAAGAGACTGTTGATTCTCGTTATATTTCTATATACATATGGAAGGGATATGAATAGATGTACTGCAAGAGTCACATAGGAATGTTAGAGTAGAACAGTCTACTGCATATACTAGTGAATACAGTCATCTCTATATACAGAAAAAAATGAGTTATATTTAGAGGGGTCGGAGTGGGACGCAGTGGGTGGATGGATGCATGATGGATGGATGTATGCATGATGCATGGATGTATGGGTGGATGCATGGATGGGTTGTTGGTTGGATGGGTTGGTGGATTGCATAAATTGTTGAGGGATTGGCTGTATATATGCATCTATCCATCCACCCATCCATGCATCTATCCATACACCCATCCATACACCCATCCATGCATGCACCCATCCATGCATCCACCAACTCATCCATGCAAGCATTACAACAACAGCCCGCAGCTCTCCTTCGTCTCTCCTCGCCCCCCCTTCCCTGAGCCCGCAGCTCTCCTTCGTGTCTTCTCGCCCCCCCTTCCTTGAGCCCGCAGCTCTCCTTAGTCTCTCCTCGCCCCCCCCTTCCCTGTGCCCTGCTATAGTAAAGGACAATGCCATTTATTTATGTTAAAAAAAAACATAAATAAAAATAATGTCAAGAGCAATGCCAATAGCTCTAACTTTAACAAAGGCAAAACCATTGCATTGTAAATGCTTGTTAATTGAGTCTCAATGGCCTCCACTTTTTCAAGAAGATTTCCCATTGAGCCTGTTAAAAAGGAATACAATTTATCGAAGGTTTTTGTAATATTAACCAAATCTTTTCTATATTCCTCTAAAGGGTATCCGTTTTTTTCAAGCCCGGCTCCTGTCTGTTTCATATTCTGAGTTAACTTGACAGACTTATTAATGGCTTTCCTTTTTCTCCCTGGAGTTTTTCTATTTTTGGCCAGATTTATATTCCCATCTTTGGTCACATCATTATTACCTTGGTTTATTACGGTATTTTTCGCTCTTTTAGGTGGGGGCTCAATCTCCTGTAAGGAGTCTGTCACCTCAATGTGATCAGAAATATCCAAGACACACCTTTATTGCACCCGTCTTGGCTACCCCTGCATTAATAATCTCGCCTTGACTTTGTGGAGTTTCTCTCCCTGCACTTAAATATACAGGTAGGGATAGTCTACCCTGTGATAGTGTCTCCTCTACAGATATTATTTGTTCCTCGATAGCTCCCATGCCCCTTTTAGATATGTCATCAGTGATTGTTGGCCACCTCGACCTCCAATTTCTGTGTTAGTACTGGAGGAGGAAACATTCTTTCTTTTTCCCATGGTGTGAGACTAATACTATATCGTACCGCAGAAAGGAATTATGCTAATACAGCAGCAGCACACTGCAGGCATGGGCGTCCGCAGAAATTTTTCCAGGGGGGGGGCAAAATGTTAACGTCATCATCATCCTCCAACATGATGTGTGCCAGGTGGGGCACAAGAAACACTGGGGCGCAGGAGGAGCCATGGGGGCCAGGAAGCAGGCCGCATATGATCTCATACACCATAGGGTTGTCGTGCCACAGCCATCTCTTTCTTTATTTTACCCCCTAGCACCCCAAAACCCATACCCACCCTGAACCCTTAAAGTACCCCGCCCCCCCCAAAACTCATACCCTCCCTGAACCCTAAAATGACACCCCTGGCACCCCAAAACCCATACCCACCCTGAACCCTAAAATTACTCCCTAGCACCCTAAAACCCATACCCACCCTGAACCCTAAAATTACCCCTGCCCCCCAAAACTCATACCCGCCCTGAACCCTAAAAATCCCCCCTGGCACCCATAACCCATACCCACCATGACCCCTAAAATTGTCCCCCTGGCACCCCAAAACCCATACCCACCCTGAACCCTAAAATGATCCCTCTGGCACCCCAATCCCTAACCCACCATGAACCTTAATATTACTCCCTGGCACCTTAAAACCCACACCAACCCTAAACCCTAAAGTTACCCCCTGGCACCCCAAAAGCTGAACACTACATTCTGATTGTGTATCGCGCCGTCCCCCTGCTCAGGGAGGATCTGCTGGTCCAGATCGGCTTGCCCTGGTCCGGTTCTGCTCGCCCTTCTCTGGAGCTGTTCTGCCTGCCCTGTCCCTCTTCCAGACCCACCGAGCCTGCCTCCATGCACACTGCCTGTACCTACTCTGTCTGGCCTGGTTCTTTCTCCTTTGGACACGCTGTATTCACTTTTCCGAAGCTGCTCTCCCTCACCCAGACACCCCCCACTCCCCCACCATTTGTTCTATCATCTTCCTTCCTCCCTACTTCTCAGTCTCTCTTTCCCCACTGCTTCTCTCTCTCTTTCTCTCCCCCCTCTTCGTTCACTCTCACCCCCCACCGTATCAGTTTCCCCGACCCCACCAAGTCTTCCTCTGTCCCCCCTCTCTCTTCCTCTTCCTCATGTCTGTGATAGGGAGCCTGGGGCCCTCTCTGAAAATGCGAGCTAGAGGTGACGCTAATTGTGAAAGCACCAAGGTGTGAACTGGGAGAAGAGGCAGGGAAGGGGCGGGTTGCAGGTAGAGGGTCAAAGGGGGCACTGGCTCTCAGAGAGGTGAGAAGGAGCGTGGAGCAGCCTGGGGACAAAAATAACACCAGAGCAAGAGGCAGATGCTCCGTGGGGAGCCTGGTGTAAACTGAAGAAACGTACACCTCTTAGCACTACAAAGTGGCCGAAGGGCGCCTTTCACTAGAGCCAAGAACTTGACCCATCGCGAACGAACAGCAGCCACCGGAGAAACCAGCGGTGTCATGAAAACAACAAAGGACAGAGTGACAGACGACTGCCGCCGAAACCTGGAAGTACAACTTACACCTTTAACAGAAGGCAATTCCTGATGCAAGCACCACACGCCAGAACTAGGGGTGGGCGGAATTTGCGTAGTCGCACTACGCAAAGCACCGCGAAATGGTAAAAAATTTCAGCGAGCACTCAAAAGTTCAGCGAACATGCGGAATTGCTTGTTCCGCCCATTTGAGATGCTTTTTTCCTGTTTGTGAACGCTCTTTGCGTGCTCTGGGAGAAATATCTTGCGAAAGTGCATTTTGAAAGCGTGAACAAGCAAAAAATTCCACGAAGCAGAGGTTCGTGGAATTTTTGGCAATTCCGCTTTCTCCTCAGAACGCGAAATTACCCAAATTACGCAAATTACGCAAGCGGAGCGGAATTTACCACCCCAGGCCTAGCCAAAACAATATGAATATATAAATCTCCCATCAATGCACACCTGAGAGTGGATAAAAAGATGAGCAGCAAACTAAGGCAGTGACTGACAGACACTATGCTGGTCCTTTCGTACTGTGCCCTATTGATACTTACTATGCCACCGGTCACTCCAGCGCAAAATAATTCCTTATCGATTGCTACTCTGACCGCCCCCATGTACCTCACTGTCTTGTGTGGACTAATATGTTTTGTCGGACAAAATGAAAAATATTTTTAAAAACAATTTGGGTTATGCAGCTACACTGGGAAATGGTTTTTGTGCGGGACACTGACCTTGGAACATCTAATTGGTTCCCTCACAGACCTGAGGTACTTAAAGCACCTGCTGCGCTTCTAGGTTAACCTAATGTTGGATTCGACAAGCAGAAGGCAGCAGAGGGGCCAGTTGAAGCAAGGAAGCCCCTGAAGAGCGCATATTTCCCAACCAGCGGTACAAAAGAGGGTGGTGATGGACAGAGCATCTTAACCAATCAAACACTCACACCCAGTCAACAGATCTGGGTTTAATTCATCACCATTCTTTAGCCCACTCTGCCACCCCAGTTCAGACATGGCCATATGCAAATCAGTCTGACCCTGTGCCTCATGGGAACAGTCCAGCCCGAACTGCCAAGCCATGCCTTCCCTTGACCGGAAACAAGCTTCCGAGGACCGGTTTCTGGCATTTCAGCCGTCTTCAGCCCGGCTTGCTTGAATCCAGTGGCAACGTTTGTATTGTATTTCTGGTAATTAGGGAAGGGGATGATACATGAAAATGAAACGGATGTTTCTACAACCATTTTTACTCTATACCTCACATATTACATTTACCCCCTTGTACTGGTGTTACTTAACTTGGTTACCTTTATCAAGCTAAGCAATCTTGGAGCACGTATGGCAATTTTAAAATTAGGTCCGAGTGGAAGTTCGAACTGCTTGGTCATCGCTGCCCCACTAACCCCTTGTTTCTGACGTCACCAGATAGTAACTTAGTGCAGGTGAGGAATGCAGACATCTTTTTGGCAGGATGCTACGGAAATATCTTCCCCAGTCTACTCAGGAGCACCTGCTATGCTGAGTTTGTGTTATGTTTTCATACTCATTTCTGTGTCATTGCAGGATTCCCCGAGTTTTACTGTTTTCTCTCTCTGAGCGTCTCATTTTGACGACAGCGTCGGCTCAGACTCTAGTGCACAGGTTGGGAGATGCTTAAGTGTGTATGAAACAACAAAGAAACAATTGACCAGATAGGTTATTTATACAGAAAAATCTGGTACCACTTACCAAAATAATCTAAGTGGACACACTTGTAGTTTAGTATTTTTACTTATTTTTCAGTTTTTAGCACTTGATTTCGTAAATGGCTGAAGAAGGGTACATTAAGTGACAACAAAAATGCACACAAACTTTATGCTCTATTAAACATAAACTGTACAATCACCATAAGTGAGACATATTTACAAATATACATTAATACAAACTAAACAGTATAAAACGAGAAATGCCTATCCTCATTAAGTGTTCAAGGCACCAGTCCTAGTATCAAACCTACAAGCCAGCAGGAAGCTTTTTCAATGTAGTTATTAGCCTGCTGGCTTGCCTATACTGGAATTGGTGATTGTACAGTTTATCCTATCTGGTCAATTGTTTCTTTGTTGTTTCAGTTTGAGTGGTCTAGGCCAGATATTGCAAAGACCCAAGCCTCATTTGTTTCTCCTGTAAGTGTGTATGAGGCACTGCCCAAGTTTTGGGGCCTGCCAGTGGTGAGAGGTAGCTGCGAAAAGTGGCTCTGCCATCGGCAGCCAGGTGCTTTCCTCACTTTGTCTGTCTACGGTCCTCACAAAGGTCTGAACCTCCTGAGGCTACATTCACCACACAAGCACAGCCACAGCATCTTAGTCTAGAGCACAGGGGTAAGGCAGGCCCAGCCTTACTCCCCCAAACACACTCTACACTGTGAGTAGAATATGAGGCACTCAGCAGGATACCCTAACAGCAGGGCCACTGTAATTATGAGGCAGGGAGGGTCACATAAAGTGGCAGGGTTGAGTGAATTATGCGTCAAGAAAAAGCAAATTATGTGGCACGTTTTGTGACAGTATAACTTCATTTTGTCCTTTTTAAACTTATTATCACTGTTTGGGCATTAGTTGCACCTCATTAGAACTAGTTAAACACCCAAATATAGCATCAACCTACAGAAAGTTGATCAGTCAACCTTTGCAAAGGACTTTCAACTGCCCGGCAACATGTGTCACTGCGTTTTTACTAACTAAAAAGGATTCTCTCACTAGCACCCTTTATCAGTGACCAAGCCTCCATAACCACTCTCTCTCAGATGCATTGAATTCGTTTTATAGCGCTACTCATACCAGTAAAGTATGTCAGAGCACTTTACATCACACACACATTACACAGAGACAATCAATCATACATGTGTAAATCAGTGTATAGGACATGTTACATAAGCCAAAGGACTAAAAGTGTAGGAGTCACATGTCATCCATACTGGTAGGCAGTATAGTTTAGGAGTGCTTGGTGTGGAGAAGCACAAACTCAGAGTCGAAAAAGAAACAGCATAGTTGGGAGTTTTCTTTAATAATAAGAATCCATTTCTACCCAATTAACCCTTTTTGCAACATTAATCAATGTTCTATACTTAGCAGAGTGTATGCACTTCTATGATGAAAGTTAATACCTCACTATTCTATTTAGGGCTTTAAGTTATAAATTGCAAGTAACAGAAGGATGGCTGTTTTAAAAGCAGTAACCTGCTGATCTATTTACATTAAATGCACTCTGTAATCTACTTGGTACACGTTCTTTGCAGTAGGCATATTAACCCTCTGTACTACCTTCACATGAGTCAAAAACATCAACTACACAAAACTCTGATCTTTGGCCAGGAAGAACAATAATCACAGGAGTTACCTTGACTTTTGTGTGAGGCCCCCGTAACTGCAAGAGGAAAGGAACGCAGCAGCCAGCAGGTTCTTTTAAAATCATAATTCAGTTGTAAACACGGCGCCCCCAGGAAGCCAGCAGGTGCGATGGCACCGTTCGCACCCCCTTAGAACCGGCCCTGGCAGGGGGGGCAAAGAAGAGGGGCACTCCAGGGGGGGGCAAGTGCCCCTCCTTGCCCCCCCCCTGCGGACGCCCATGACTGCAGGGGTAATTTGCAAGATACACTGGGATATTGCAGGGTAAAAGGAGAAATAATTCAACAGCAAGGTGCGGTGTTATATAAGAGGTACTTATATTATATCAGCGCACGATACAGGTCTGTGCAAATTATGCTGGGGTTGGGACTCGGGGGGTAAAGTGCCAAAGTGCCAGCAGCTAGATACCAGAATGTACAAAGAGTTACTGTATTACTACGGGAGAAATGTGCAAATAATACTGGGATAAGGACTAGGGGGATAAAGTGCCAATGTGCCAGCAGCTAAATACCAGAATGTACAAGGAAATGCTTGTATTGGTAAGGGAAGAGTGTGCAAATTATGCCGGGATAGAGATTTGAAGGATAAAGTGTCTATGTGCCATCCGCTAATTGCAGAAATGTACAAATAGTTGCTTATAATACGTCAGCACACTGTGGCAGGAATGTGCAAAATATGCTAGGGTAGAACCTATGGGGGTAAATTGCCAACCTCTATTACAGGAGTCTACAGATAGTTATTTGTAATGCGTCCGCAAACTATAAAAAGAGTGTGCAAAATATGCTGGGGTAGGAACTGGGGGATAAAGTGCCTGTGTGCCAGCCGCTATTGCGAGGGTGTGTAAATAGTTACTTATACAAGCCTACGCTGAGGCATTTATATTACGACAGCACAGACAGCAGCACACTGCAAGTAGATGTGCAAATACCAATAAGCCAGAAGCTGGAGAGATAAAGTGCTATACTGATGTCCACAGATGTAACAAAGTACACATGAAGGCTTATACTGTCTTTAGTGAACCAAATAATATAAACCCTCCTCCGTTAAATACCACAATAAAACAAATATAAATTGGTCATAGATGCTATCTAAAAACAATTATAAAAGTCACTAATATATGCCAATCAGTCTAGCGTACACAAAGGGCTCTATCAACAGAGCGATACTAACTGCAATTACTTAAACGTCCAGTACGGTCACAAAGTATCCCGATTTTGAACAACGTGTGGGATATGAAGTAAATTCAAGAACAGCATCTATTGAGGTCTAAGTCACTCACAATCCATAGACGTACAGCTGCGGACCTCTCCTCTGAAACCGATGTCCTGTCGAAATCCCAGGCGTTAGTGGGGGGGCCCAGCCCAGCCTCAGTCAGCCACAGACGGCCAAGGACGGGCACGCCCTTGGCCCGGGCGAGCCCGCGTGCGTCCCGCGCCCCAGGGGCTCCCGAGTGCTTTTATCCGGTGGCGCTGGTGCTCTCGCGGCTCTTCTCGCGCGGCCACACTGCCTTCTGAGGGTTGTAGTGCCCCGGCAGTCTGCGGCCCGGCAGTCGACGAGAGCAAGGGCAAGTTACAGGCTAGGCAGGACACCAGACTAGCCACAGAAGCCACCCAGCAGGAAAAACAAAGGGCAGGAGTCCAGCAAAGAGAGGTAAGTGGCAGGAGCAGAAATCCAACACCGTGGTATCTGGGTATTAAATTAAGGACATGCTGGAAGGCACTAGTGTAGGTCAATTGGGGGTCTATCTTAACGACAGTTAAACAACTAGATTGCTTTGAATGTTTACACTTGTTGCTGGTCGGGCGCTGTAATATTTTTAAAATGATGATTTTACCTTCGAATCAGTATTTAGAACTCACCCGTCTTCAGCTGCAATCACTTCAGTCAATCTGTGCTAGATTTTTATGGGCCCAAGGGAAATCCCAAAGAGCAATGCGCTTAATGACGCTACCATGGGAGAAGGGTGGGTGGGCAATTTCGGAATTTACGCTGGATTTTTATGCCTGTATTCTTCAGAATATGCGAATTTTATTAACTGGAGAAGCGGTTTCTAATTTTGCCGTATTACCATCTATTATCAAATGATGTTGGGTGCTGATGCTAAGAGCTGACTATTTGTGATGTAGGAATGCAGCTATTATAAAAAAAACTTGGTTCAATATGTTAAGCGCCGTTTATAAGGTTTGGAAGGTTATCAGGAAATATTATCAAATTGAGGGGGTCTCGTACTACACTCCCACATCCACCTCGGGTTTACTCCCGGCAATCTTTTGGGATAGAACTATGAACAGATGGAGAAGCAAAGGGATCCTGCATGCTGGTGATTTTTATACTAATGTGAGTTTAGCATCATATGCTATGTTAGCAGATAAATATCAGTTGCCTAAGGCTGATTTTTTAAAATTTCTGCAAACCCGCGCCTTTTTATGTGAAAAGCGGCAGATACTAGGGCCAAATCCTGTTGTAGAGGCTATTAGAAAAAACTCCCGCATTGGGACCTTATACAATATTTTGCTTGATACCCAGAAGGATGATTTAGAGGCCCAAAATCTCAAATGGGACAACAGGTTAGGATGCCAGGGCACTCGTGTTGAGCAATCTATTGATGTGGCGGGGAAGATATTATCAGCTAATCTATGGTCACAGCATTATAAGACGGTGTTTAATCTTTACCATACCTCTGCCAAAATGCTAAAATGGGGTGGTGCTAACAATGGGAAGTGTTTTCGTTGTGGGGTAGATGCAGCAGATATTGTACACATATTTAATACATGTGGGTGCTTGTCCAATTTTTTGGAGCATATTTCAGAAATTCCTCGGACAAATAACTGGGGCACTCATAAATATCTCAGCCTCTGTCATGCTTTTAGGGATGGAGGTGAATGTGCGGGTGGGGCACCCAACATACAAGCATCGCTACATAATCTTTGTGGCAACCGCTGTATCTAGGCTCTGTATTTGTTCTATGTGGCTTCAGAAGAATGCCTTTGAGATGTGGAGAGCCAAATTTTATACCATTTTCAATCTTGAATACTGTTTATATGCTCTCAAAAGCTCTTGTACGAGAAAATTGGGTAAGCAGGTATGGCGCCTCATGGTTGCACATATGAAGAACTGGGTACCTATTGTTAATAGCTGTGTATGGTGTATTTATTCATAAATATGTAACATCTTTTTTGTCTACTTTTAAGCGTCATAGGAATTTTAGTCTTTGTATCTTCTTTTACCAGCTTTTACTAAGACTGTGTTAATGAATTATGATGTATACTTGTCTTATCATAGATTGAAATAAAAAAAATAAAAAGAATAATATCCAAGCGTGTCCCAAAAATGCTTACATTGTACTCCTAGCAAGTACCTCATGTAGGATATGAATTTTCACTCTATCAGTCTCCCATCTGATGACGTTAAGGCATCACAAAATATTTCTATCACATTAGATAAGCCTATCAATGATCATTTAGGAAAATGATTGGTCAGAAGGACTGATCTAAACAGATGTGGTTGCCAGTCTCCCTTACCTAAACTTCTCCATAAGCCTCACATTATTGTAATACCTGTCCTGCAGCCTCTCTATTCTTTCTAGGTTTTGGCCTGCGTAGGCTGCGCTTGCGCAGTCTTGCCGGCGAGATTTTATGTTTTGGAGTATGGGGCTTAAACCCGCCCCTCTTCTCCATTGGCTGCCTTCCTAAACGGAGGCCAGCCATTGGAGAAGACGGGCGTCAGTCCATTTAAGCCCCGTCTTTTTGGGATTCCGGGGATTGTTTTTTAGTTTCTTTCTCTCCTCTTCCCATTGGCTGGAATTTTATATTCCAGCCAATGGGAAGAGGAGAGAAAGAAAAACACGCCACCAAATCCGAAAATGACGGTGCGTTTCTCTGAGGGATTTTTGCTTGACCTCGGAGAAACATGGTTGCATCCCCTGCTCCTTGCACCGGTGCCTCACTCCGGTGCTCAGGGCCGGGTGCCGCAGTGTTAGTGTCACCCTCCGGGATCCATGGAGTCTGTACCTATGGGCATCCACATTCAGTGTCTTATTAAACCCTTTTTTGATTCTACAATGGCCGGAAGAATAAACCAGAGACGTTCATACAGCAGCATGGCGCCCATGGCCGGAAAAATAAACCAGAGACGTTCAAACAGCAGCATGGCGCCCACCGTAGTCTTAGATTTTAGGTAGCACTCTAGTTCTCTAATAGACCGTTATGCCAGGAGAAATTGGAGAAATTACTTGTAGTCATCCTGCTTTCGTGTTGTTGCTCTTCTGATAGTCCTTCATCTAGGTCTTTCGCTAAGAGGGAGGGGAAGGGGGCTAAATCCTGTGAAAAATTGTCAATTTTCTATGTCTACTGGCCGTCTGTGTTAGACCGTAGAGTGCCAGCGCGTTTACATCAGCCTCTGAGACGTCACGTTGCTGTGGCTGCGCAGTGAGGGGCGGGCCCGGGGCGGCGCTGGGTGCTGCCAGCTCCAGAAGGGAAGAGGCGGTGTAGGAGGAGGAAGGAGGATTGTGGCGGAGACCGATCTCTGAGGGGTGAGTCCAGGGATCTATGACAAAATATAGAAACCCAAAATATCAAAATACAAAAATATCGGAGCAATAATATCGATGTAAACAACATCGATATCCTATCTACAACAAGGTAAGTACTAAAATATCGAAAAAATATATCGATGTCAAAAATATCGTTTTAAAAAAATTATCGTTTTTTTATTGAAAAAATTTGTAAAATTAATTAAACAAACACTTAAAAATATAATAAACATAGTTACAATTATTTTATATTATTTTAAATTAATAAGTAATATACATAATTTAATAAAAAATTAATTAAACATATACATACAATATATATATATATACTTACTTGATGATTAGTTTTAATATTCATTGTTATAACTTATAAATAATTAAAAATATTATAAATTACAAATTCATCTACACACATAAAATTAATACCATAAATAAAAATAAAATAATCATGCAAAACAAATTTAAAAAAAATAATTTACTTTTAACATTTTTAACGTTAATTATATAATGCATTAGGTAAAACAATACAAAAAATATTAAATAACAAAGGGAATAAAATAGTATTCCAACTCCAAAAAAACAACAGTAAGGAAAATGTTGGATAGCGTAGGGGTAAAAATAACTATTCCCACTCCAAAGAGTGCAACAGTATGGAAAGTGTTGGATAGCGTAGGGGTAAAAATGACTATTCCCACTCCAAAGAGTGCAACAGTAGGGAAAGTGTTGGATAGCGGAGGGGTAAAAATTACTATTCCCACTCCAGTGAGTGCAACAGTAGGGAAAGTGTTGGATAGCGTAGGGGTAAAAATTACTATTCCCACTCCAGTGAGTGCAACAGTAGGGAAAGTGTTGGATAGCGTAAGGGTAAAAATTACTATTCCCATTCCAGAGAGTGCAACAGTAGGGAAAGTGTTGGATAGCGTAGGGGTAAAAATTACTATTCCCTCTCCAGTGAGTGCAACAGTAGGGAAAGTGTTGGATAGTGTAGGGGTAAAAATTACTATTCCCACTCCAGTGAGTGCAACAGTAGGGAAAGTGTTGGATAGCGTAAGGGTAAAAATGACTATACCCACTCAAGAGAGTGCAACAGTAGGGAAAGTGTTGGATAGCGTAGGGGTTAAAATTACTATTCCCACTCCACAGAGTGCAACAGTAGGGAAAGTGTTGGATAGCGTAGGGGTAACAATTACTATTCCCACTCTAGAGAGTGCAACAGTAGGGAAAGTGTTGGATAGCGTAGGGGTAAAAATTACTCTTCCCACTCCAGAGAGTGCAACAGTAGGGAAAGTGTTGGATAGCGTAGGGGTAAAAATTACTATTCCCACTCCAGAGAGTGCAACAGTAGGGAAAGTGTTGGATAGCGCAGGGGTAACAATTACTATTCCCACTCCAGAGAGTGCAACAGTAGGGAAAGTGTTGGATAGCGTAGCAGTAAAAATTACTATTCCCACTCCAGAGAGTGCAACAGTAGGGAAAGTGTTGGATAGCGTAGAAGTTACAAATAACATACTTATAAAAAATCATTAATCTTTTAAATTATTTAAAAAAATTATTTATTGAATTAATCTAAAATATTTACAAAAACCAATAAATAATTTTATTTAAAATAATTACCAATTAATAAAAATTATTTACCAATTAATTTAAAAGATTTTATAATTCCTAAAAAGCGTACTATGATAATTTGCTTCTCCGAGCTCTGGATAGCACTCGTGAAGGATCCCTAACACACCACTTCATCAAAATTAAAGACTCCTATAACCTTGAAAGCGTTCTGGATGGCATGTCTCCAGCTCTAACAAGAAAACTATTCCTGCAGTGGAGGTATGGGACCCTCCCTCTCGGGTCTTTTACCAAAACATGGTCCTGTCGGCTTGCCACAGAGACGTGCCCTGCATGTGCCCACACAAAGAAGAATGATGTGCATGTCGTTTTCTTTGTCGAGCCTACCGGAAAAGCAGGAAACACTGGCTTGTCCCTCTCCTCAAAAACTTTGGTTTCAGAACATTTTTACCTGCATACAGAGTTTTAAAGACGGATTTATCCCCGCCAATTGTGTTCGCTATAGCAACATTTTTTTTTAATTTCAAATCATATTTTATTTATTAATCATAACAGAGATGATAGCGGCAAGAAAACATCAAAAGAATTACAATTACAATCATGTTGCCAAAGTACCGCAACCAGACATGGGTTATTACACAAAACAATACGTATACAGTAAAGAAAAATAAAGTACCATCCTTGCATTCACATTTTGTACATAGTTCCGTAGAGCCCTCTGTCCAAGTCAAGTCATATCACACCATGTATGTTGCATCATTCCTGCTTCATGGTTCTAAGGTTGTCAAGCCCGTGAGCCCAAGCCCACTCATCACCATGGCAGGTCACCAACAAAAAATTATGGTCTTCACTGGACCGAGCCTCCTTCATCTTTGACCCACCTTGAAGCTCCATACGATGAGGTCCGTTCTCAGTGAATTATGGGCTCTGTGTTGCGTGAACTGTAACGGCTATAGCAACATTTTTAACCGCAATGTTCGCAACAGACTGATAAAGGGGGTCGGAGACTCTTGACAAACTTTCATCCCTTGACTAACTGGCACCTCTTTTTATTAATTTGTTTTAATTCTTAACGCATTTTATATTAATGATATATTGATATTCCGGATTATTAACTGATGTGGTAAATTTTGTACATCTTTTATGATCATGTGATCGAAATAAAGATTTGGAATTGGAATAATTAATTTAGTATAATTAAATTACTTCCCACCCTATTCCCCTATAAACCCATAACCCGCTACAAACATAATTATCAATTAATCAATTAATTAAAATAAATAAATTATTAAAAATTAATTACCAATTAATTTAAAAGATTTTATAATTCCTAAAAAATAAAAAAATAATTTAGTATAATTAAATTACTTCCAACCCTATTCCCCTATAAACCCACAACCCGCTACGGTACTAAAATGCAAAATTTACTTAAATTACATTAAAAAAAATAATACATATTAAATACATAATAATATACATAAAATTAATATAAAAATCGATATTAGTAACATCGATTTAACTAATATCGATATTAGTAACATCAATATTACTTACATCGATATTAACAAAAAAGATATTACTTACCTCCGATATTCTGTCCCTTCGATATTAAAAAATTTGATATTACTTACCTTCTATATTATGTCCCTTCGATATTTCAAACTCGATATTATGGTATATCGATATTAATACATCGATATTTTGTCTGCATACCGAGTCCAGAGCAGGCGCCTGCTCCTGCGCTGCGCGGGGGCAGCAGGAGAGGAAAGATGGGGATGGAGGGGTAACTCTGTCTGCGACCACAGCATCTCCAACCTCTCTGTTTGTATGAGTGTTTGGGGTGTCAGCGCCAGTCCTGGGCCTGCAGTCAGACAGCAAGGGTGGGGGTGTCGAATCCGTAGGGCTCTGGCGCGAGTACATCTGTTGTATAGGATAACCTTTGCTGACAGCTTGAGTCGAAACTAGGGTGGCAAAGGGAGGTTGGTGAACAGGGGCTGAGACCGAAGCCCTTGCACCCGTTCTGAGATTTAACTGATCATGCACTTGTCTACCATGGCTGGCCCTGGAATGTCACACCCGTGGTGAACAACGGCACTATGTCTGAAGTGTTAGAACCCATTATACGGTATATGTTGCTTGGACGTCATGCACCAGCTGGGGAACGATTCACGGTAGTGGTTGTGAAGATGTATTATCCTCATTAGTGTTGGGTCTTAGAGATGGGTCTGGAGCTGCCTTGGGTCGTGAGTTACAATTATCATGCACACTGCGGTTACGAGGTACCTCCAAAGTTGTTAGTGGGCTTTCATTAGTTCTGCTTCCCTCGTTCTCCTAAGCAATATGGGGATGGAGGTCATGGTCTCTGGGGCGGACTTTTACCGTGTCTACTACCACTTTAGCCCATCAGTAGCATGCGGAAGGACAAGCTGACAATCTAAATACTGAGTCCAAATACTGGGAAAACCGGATGAGTAAGCAAGAAAGTTGTTCGTGCAAACCTGCGCGTTTTGCGTTGAATTTCTTCCCACTGTGGGTCCAGGCAAAAAAATTATCGACTTTGCACACAAGGGTTTTCCTTCCAGTGTGTGTTTGAATGTCAGGCATGGCTTGAGCTGCATTGCTGTTGTGCATCTGTGGTGGTGGTGACCGTCTAGTGTCAACGCCGTGCCTGGTTCAAGAGTAATTTTTTTCGTCTAATTACTCTGATAGACCCCTTTGATGAAAACATGTTGCTTTTTATCCAGATTAACGCAAGTCAGTACCCTCTCAGTCAATATAACAAATGCCAAATATCTGAAGTAAATTACATATTTGACCGCATGCTGGAGTGTGTGTGTGGCTCTCTGTGTGTGTGTGGCCCTGTGTGTGTGTGTGTGTGTGTGGCTCTGTGTGTGTGGCTCTGTGTGTGTGTGTGTGTGTGTGGCTCTGTGTGTGTGTGTGTGTGTGGCTCTGTGTGTGTGTGTGTGTGGGGCGCTGTGTGTGTGTGTGGCTCTGTGTGTGTATGGCTCTGTGTGGGGCTCTGTGAGTGTGTGTGTGTGGGGCTCTGTGTGTGTGTGTGTGTTGGTCTGTGTGTTTGTGTGGGGCATTTGCGAGAGATTAAGCTATTGGCATTGTAAATGACAATGCCATTTATTTGTCTGTTTTCAAAACCAACACATAAATAAAAAAAATGTAATTTACAATTCCAATAGCCCTAACTTTTGCAAAGGCAAGACCGTTGCATTGTAAATGCTTGTTTATTTTTCCCTCTGATCCCTTTTCCTTTGTTTCACTCTATACCACTTATATCCTGTCACCATGCCAATCAAGATAATGATACTGATGATGATAATCAACATAGGCCACACAATATAACCAAACAAGCCACTTCCCAGACTTGCAAACCACCTTCCAATTGCACCAAACTCTTGTCCAACCTTATCCCAAACACCTTCAGTAGCTAAGTCCCTCAATTCTTGGTGTAAGTCTGTTATGTTACTCATGTACCTCTGCAAGCCTTTACTCCTGTCAGGAATGTAAGTACATTTCTGTTGGACCTTCAGCATTCAACAGACTCCGCCTTCTTTTGCAAGTAAAACATCTGAAGCAAGCATGTTCTGCATCACCATAGCCCTTATGGAAACCATCTCGCCATTTATGAGCAACAGAGATCTAGCAGTGTCAATAGATAGCTTATCACCTTCTGTAGAAACGTTCTAGTTTTGATATCATTCAACACTACTCCGAAACTGGGTATTATGGCTCCAAAGTTGTCTCACACGACCTCTCCAGCACTCAGTCCATGTTTCTGTCTAAGATTCACTTCTCCACTTAAGTCCTCCAAATCCTCCACATGGAATATCTTGGGAAACACCACAGCTAGATATCAAGCAGCCTACCATTTGCTAGGCAGCCTCAAATATGCCTTCTTTCCACACACAAAATAAACTTCTGGTATAATGGGGGCAGTATAATCCAAAAACATTTTCCATGGGCCATCAACCAGAAAAGTATGTTAACACTTGCTCTTTCCCACAAACATAGAACTATATCCACTCTCAGCCTGCTGGATACACAGTCTCCTCCTATGTTGCCAGTCCAAAGCTAGCGGTCTTTAACACCCTGCAGCATGATGATATAACTCCTCATTTGTCCAGTGAGGAGATATGTAAGGTTTATTCCCCTCCCTCACTACAACTCTATATCAATATTCTACTTGATCTATGAACTTCTTGCCTACATCAGTTAATGGACAAGTTAAATTGTGTCTATGAGCATAAGCAGTGTCTAGTGTGGCGGAGGCCACAAAATAGTTTTCTATCAACTCAATTGTCTTCCTGGTGTCGTAATTGTTCAAGTGCTTGTAGACTGGTACTTCAGACCACACTACAGCATAGTTGGAAAAGTAGTATTCATAGTGGCCATTATTATAAAACATGATAAGGAGAAAACTACAACGAATGCCATCGGTCACAGGTAAATGGTGACAGGTAAGGCCTTCCTCTACTGATGCGGGTAACTGCATGCAAACATAGCAATCTCTAGCTTCCATAGCTTCAATAGCCTAGGCATAAGTGTTAAGAGTGTAATCTCCTTTAGACAAATCTTTGACTAATCCTTCAGTACCACTTTTTGGAACCCCTGGCGTAAGGGTAACTGCCTCAGGGACAATAACCCTATGCCCCTCTTCCAAAGACTTTGAAACTGAATCTATTATTAGTACCACAATTACTACCACTACAATAGTTATAAGTGTGCCTATAATACATTTGCGCCTACGGTGCACATTTCCAGACTGTTCTGAAGCAGATTCAGACACATATTTGAGTGGAAAATACTGCAGCCACAGAGTCTCCTTCCTCCATTAGGTTCTACCCAAACAAAGCAGGAAACACAAATGGGCTTCTTAGAATTTCTGGTGGATGCCGTAACAGACAATGGACCGACAGACCGCTGAATTTTAATGCAACCACACATGGTGCTGTTGCATACTCACATTTCCCTATGAGAGCATGTGCTACTGCCATAAAACGACCACAGCACAAGCTTCCATAGGGAAATGGGAGGTTGTGTTCAAACTAACCGTGGGCGGAGAACTCCGCTCCGCCTGCGAAGTGTGCGGATTTGTGCCTACTACGCGTTCCACGTAGAACACGGAGTAGGCACAACTCCACACAATCCGTGGCGGAGCGGAGTTGACCAGCCCCCGCCTCCACCACACCCCAAGAAGAGTTACATTAAATATACATTAAAGGTTAAAAAAAAACACTTGCCTTGACTGCGGCACCCGCGCATTCCTTGTGAGAAATGTGCATGCACGGGTGCGCACGCATGCACTGATCATCATGAAACCAAGGAAGAGGAGGACGTCATGGTAAGTGTTTATTTTTTTTACCTTTAATGTATATTTAATGTAATTCTTCCTAGGGGGGGTGGAGGCGGGCGATGGAGCAGAGTTTCCACGGAGTTGGCCCCCAACTCCGTGGACCTCCGCGTAGGGCTGCTCCGCCAGCTCCACCCTGGGTTAGTTCAAACCTGCACCACGTGGCAGGCACCTCAGGGTACCTGCCACATGATGCAGGGACCAACAAGGGGGCCACCCCCAACCAGAGGCTCCAAACAGAAAGGGGCCCTGCTAGGGGTCCCCAAACTCGCTCTCCAACAGGCTTTCCATGTCAGAAAGCCCAGCATGGGAAGCCTGCAGGAAACTGAGCATTGCATCCGGAAGGCGTAAAACACCGTTCATATAGATTACATGCTGGCATCTGACTGGCCGATGGGCTCCTTTGGACTGCCTAAATTATAATTAGGCGGTTGGAAGTGAAACTGACAATCTCAGTTAGACAGCCTCCGGCCTAAGGTCGGAGGCTTTCCGAACAAGATTGTAATCAGCCCCTAAGTCTCTTAAGCAGGTTTTAAACACTTTTCTCTCTTGTCTTTGTCTATTAGTTTTTCATTCATTTTTCTATGTACACAAGTTCATAAGATCCTTAACCCTACTCTGTCTTCTTCTAGGTGTAACCCCTAATTTTTTTTTTCGTCCACTCAGGTAATCTTCTTTCTTAAGCAACATCTCGAATAAGTTCAGAATCTAATTTTTCCGTGATCAATTACAAGAGTTCAGCTATCAACTCTGCTTCATCCACCGATGCTGGTTCTATACTCGAAGGAGGGAAAACGATGTCATTCCTAATCAGAGATAGAACGCCACTCAACCTTGGTGGATAGGAAATGGCAAATGAAAAAAGAGCATGCACTTCAGTCCCAGGAATCTTCATGAGAACGTCGATTACCACTACTGATGTCCCAGAACCTGCCCTCGTCGGCATTGGCAGCCAGGTAAGTCCACTAAGGAGAAGAGTACCTCCAACAAGGCACCCTAACTCTCTGGGACTTCCTCGAACTCAATCTCTCACCCTTAATCTCACTTTTTTCGGATTTGGACATTTCAATAATTGGTGCAAGCCATCTCTCAGATGAAAGCCTCCGATTCCTTCTTCGTTCCCTGTCTGAGGAGGTCTCCTTCAGGTCTATCCTAAGTTTCGCCTGCACTTGCCTCTTTCTGGCACATACTCCTTTGTCGGGGTCAAATTCTCGATCAGATACCACTGTCCTCTTTCCTTTGGAGGCGACATCAGTGTCCTGTTCAATTGAACTCACCTCAGATTGCTCTAGGTCTTGTTCAGCCTCCCTCTATAGCTTGGCTTACCCCTTGTGATGACCCTCCGGTCACCTCCGTCAATTCTTCTGACAGTGAAGCTGTTTTGTTTTCAGAGAGGTTCGGTGCTCTTCGCTTGTGGGAGGCATGAGCCCAATTCGGTACTCCACCACACTTTACAGCAGTCGTAGTCACCAGTATCACTTGGTATGGTCCCGCCAGTGAGGCTCAAGGCAGTTCTTCCTCATGTGCCTTTTTATGAGTACCCAGTTGCTGGAGGTCAAGTTATGACAGAGATCTTGTGTCGCCGGTTCAGTTGCTGCTTCAACTTGATGAGACACATAACGAACCATATCAGCCAATCCCTTACAGTAGTCGAGAACCATATCAAGTGATATATTCACAAGCACATTGGCAGGCACAGCAGGCAATCTCATCGCTCTCCCCATTAAAACCTCATGAGGGGACAAGCCAGTTCTTCTATCAGTGATACTGCACAGGATCATCAGCATAAGGGGCAATATATTGGGCCATTTAAGAGAAATTGAAGCATGCACTTTTGCCAATTGCGATTTCAGAGTACCGTTGACCTGCTCAACTATTCCTGATGCTTTGGGTCTGTAACTGCAATGTAGTCTCTGTTCCACTCACAAAGCTGCACACAGCAATTTCAGGACCTCATTATTGAAATGAGTCCCTCGGTCTGATTCCAATGTAGTTGGAAATCTGAATCTCAGAATGCGTTTCCTCACAACAGCTTAGCTACTGTAAGAGTATCACACCTCCTGGTTAGATGAGCTTCGACCCACAGGAAAAATAGATACACCATGTCCAAAATGTATCTCAATCCATTGCACATAGGCATCTCAACAAAATCCAACAACATCCTGTTGAAAGGTCCTACTGACTTCCCTATTTGGCTCAATGTAACAGCAGTCCTTTATCCTGCATTAATTTGCTGACAAGTCACACACTGATGACACAAGGCCTCTGAAACCACTCACTTGAAACCTGGGATGAAACCATGGCTGCCTAAACAACCTCACCATTGTGTCTCTGCCTACATGTGCTGCACCATGAATCTGCTTTGCCATCAGACAGATTAAGCAGTCGGCAAAACTGCTCTCACAATGGTTGACACCAAAATATCATTCTCTCTCTTCACACAATCTGCTCTGACCAAGCCTGATTGTTCCTCCCCAGAAACCTCCTCCTGTAAACTCTTCACCTAATCCCAAGTATCGGCAACAGCCAACATCACGTTGAAATCAGTCACTCCTGATTCCTTGTTTCTGTATTCTCTGTTGAAAGAACAAGCATTCATAGAACAATAATGTGCAACTTCGTACGCGTATCTGTATCCGGCAGTAAAAAAGTCCGTTCCCCTGCAGTGCACAGAGCACTTTACAAATGAAATTTCCTTTAGCAACTGTAATGCTTCCAACAATTTTCTCACAATTTCTCTATTTCGTATTAGGGACCCAGATGCGGGCATAAAGTCCCTTTGAGACCACAACTGTCCGAAGTTATGAACCACTCCAAACCCATATTGACTGTCAGTGTAGATCATCACTCAAAGGTTCTCAGAAAGATAACATGCACTGGTTAGGGCAATAAACTCAGCCACTTGCGCAGGATATACTCCTTGGAACCAAGCAGCTTCCACCACTCCAGAAATACACAAAAAGACCAGGGTCCTAAGACTACGGAGATCATAATCTGTCGTATCTCCACAATGCAGTCTTATTTAGAGGTTTGTAGTCTTCTACATAACCCTCCTTGTACTCTATTACGTAGTATTCATCTACATGTATATCTTAAAAACCTATTCTCACACTTTGTTGACAGTTTTTTAGTATATGATGGACTCATAGACTACGCATTTTCAACTGTTGCAGTCCCAATCATACACTCCTCAAAGTGAAAAAGGTGAAACGAGCGCAATGACACCTCACGGACCTACCACCAGGCGGACCACTGATAGGTACTCACCAGTTGAGTCCATTGTTATCATCATTGGCAGTCATTACACTCTTTAAACAGAGTGTCCAACGAAAAAAGTGATTAATAACATTGTGGTTCCTTGTTCTCCTGTGATACCGAATCCATCAGTGATATTGTCCCAAATCCCATGTAAAGCTGCGTGGTTCACGGTTATTGACCTCTGCCAGGCCTTTTTCTCTATCCCAGTAGATGAGGAGAGCTAATTTGTATTTGCTTTCTAGCTGGGAAATCATGTCTTAACATAGTGTGGTTGTCCCATAGGGGTATACTGAAAGTCCATCTATCTTTAATCAGATTTTGAAGAAGAATTTTGAGTCCCTAGTCTTACCTCACAGCTCGGTCCTGGTCAAATCATTGATGATCTTTTGATTGCATCACACCCAAGAATGGCTTGCAGTGATGATACCATAGCATTGCTGAACCACCTGGCCGACAATGGACATAAAGCGTCCCTGAGCAAACTTGAGTATTTTCTGAATGAGGTACAGTACTTGGGACATCGAATCGAGCCCGCCGCTAACTCAAAGGGCTAATGCTTGCAAATAAAAGTGTATAACTAGGACACACGAGCATAATAGCTTACTCGTGGTTCTTTTACCCACAGATACAAGCAACGATAGGAACACTGTTTAGCCCACAAAAAGGGTTTCACGAAAGGAAACTTTTTTACGAACCTCGCAGCTGGTAGGCTACATCATGGCTCTTTGAGGGTAAATATGCTAAAAAATGTGTAACTTGAGTCTTAAGAAGTTACATAGAGGCCCACTCTTAAAGTAAGAATTATATTAACACACTGTGTCTATGTGTTCTTATTTTGTTGACAGTTTTTTAGATTGTTGTGTCCAACACACGGTGCAGTGGCAAATAAAAACTGGCCCTGATGAATCTGCGTAAAGTCTAGAAGCAGAGAAACGTGTTGGCATCCAACAGTGGTATGCATACATAGCAACCTATACTGTTATTTATTTTTGAGTGGGTTCACAGAGCTAAAGAATAAAGTTGTTGCGCATTGAGTGAATCCGTCCAATTTTAACTCATTTTTCCCACATTGTGAGGTGTGACACATTTCTGCACTTCACGTTTTGCACCTTCTCTATTACTTCACTTCTTTCGTTAGACACTCTTTCTGTTTAAAGAGCGTAATGACTGCCAATGATGATAACAATGGACTCAACTGGTGAGTACCTATCAGTGGTCCGCCTGGTGGTACGTCCGTGAGGTGTCATTGCGCTCGTTTCACCTTTTTCACTTTGAGGAGTGTAAGATTGGGACTGCAACAGTTGAAAATGCGTAGTCTCTGAGTCCATCTTATACTAAAAAACTGTCAACATAGTGTGAGAATAGGTTTTTAAGATATACATATAGATGAATACTACGTAATAGAGTACAAGGAGGGTTATGTAGAAGACTACAAACCTCTAAATAAGACTGCATTGTGGAGATACGACAGATTATGATCTCCGTAGTCTTAGGACCCTGGTCTTTTTGTGTATTACTGAATTGAGTGGAGGGCCACCAGGGTTCTTTTCCCTCTTTGCTCTATAGTGTATGTGTCCACCACTCCAGAAACAAGACAGACAGTAAAAGTTGCTCTCAGATTTCCTTCATTGTCTGTTAAGCATTAGCCATCAAGAAAACAGATCATAATCAGAATTGGGAAATGGTTCATCGACATTGTCAAGACTTGTTCAGTAACATTGAGACAGTCGTGGTCTTCACCTTTCTCCCCATCTTAGTTTGGAATAGGTAACAAGGGGAAACAACCTTTACAATGCAACTTTTACATAGCACTACCATTACAACTTAGTCATTACATCGCAACATCCCTTACATCGCATGCCATTACAACGCAACATTACATTGCATGACACTATAACACATACCATTACAACGCATGTCATTACAACGCAGTCATTACAACGCATACCATTACAACGCATATCATTACAACGCATAGTACCCTTACACTATCCAACACTTACCCTACTGTTGCACCCCCTGGAGTTAGAAAAGTAATTTTTACCCCTACACTATCCAACACTTACTCTACTGTTGCACCCCCGGAGTTACAATAGTAATTGTTACCCCTACACTATCCAACACTTACCCTACTGTTGCACCCCCTGGAGTTTGAATAGTATTTTTTACCCCTACACTATCCAATACTTACCATAAATGCAATGTACTGGTATGCGTTGTAAAGGTAGTATGCGATGTAATGGAATGCAGTGTAAAGGTAGTGTCTTAAAATGCGATGTAATGAAATGCATTGTAAAGGATGTTGCGATGTAAAAAATGCGTTGTAAAGGCATGCGTTGTAAAAGTATGCATTGTAACATCATACGACCGGTAACAAGGTAGCAGGGCTCTACACAGAACATTGTTTCAACGTAACATTGTTGGCTGCCAAAATGATCTGCTCATGTTTGGTCAACCGATTGTTTGTCAAATGCTGCGTCTTTTTCTGGACAACAGAATGTTCTCAGAATGGGGAACATATACCGTTAATGTGTGACCCATCATGATATTCTTGCACCGTTCAGTACTGACACCGAATATAGCAATGGATTCAAGACATCCAAGCAATGCTGCCACCACAGGATCCAATGTAGCAGAGAAATAGGTGACTGGTCTGCGGGCACTTCCATACAACGTAGTGAGGACAGAGAGTGTGCAACCCTCCCGCTCATAGCAGAATAGCGAAAACACTTTGTTGTAATCATGCATTCCTAATGCTGGAGCGCCAAACAGGCTCTCTCTGGCTCCAGGAAAGCAAGTAAGCTATTGTTATCCCATGGCACCGGATCCGACACATCCTTGTGTGTCAATGTCTGCAAGTGTATGGCTATAAGAGAAATAATTTGGGATCCATTGTCGACAGTAACTGACCATTCCCAGAAACATCCTAACCTCCCTTTGAGTTAGCGGCGGGCTCGATTCGATGTCCCAAGTACTGTACCTCATTCAGAAAATACTCAAGTTTGCTCAGGGACGCTTTATGTCCATTGTCGGCCAGGTGGTTCAGCAATGCTATGGTATCATCTCTGCAAGCCATTCTTGTGTTTGATGCAATCAAAAGATCATCAATGATTTGACCAGGACCGAGCTGTGAGGTAAGACTAGGGACTTAAAATTCTTCTTCAAAATCTGATTAAAGATAGATGGACTTTCAGTATACCCCTATGGGACAACCACACTATGTTAAGACATGATTTCCCAGCCAGAAAGCAAATACAAATTAGCTCTCCTCATCTACTGGGATAGAGAAAAAGGCCTGGCAGAGGTCAATAACCGTGAACCACGCAGCTTTACATGGGATTTGGAACAATATCACTGATGGATTCGGTATCACAGGAGAACAAGGAACCACAATGTTATTAATCCTTTCGAGATCCTGATTAATGTGGTACTTGCCGCTAGGCTTCTGCAAGCCCGTATTCAGAGAATTACATGGACTCCCCAAGATCTCCTTCCCAATGCCCTGTTCGATCATGGAGTTGATCACAGATGTAATACCCGCCATATATTCAGGGGTCAAATTAAACTGCGGGTTCTTGGAAATTTGGCATTTGGCTTAACCTGTATGGGAACTGGATCAACTCTTTTGATGAGTCATATCTATTCACCTGTGAAGTCTCACACCACCATTGAGACAGCGTCCCTAAGATCTATAGGCATATCCTTCACTGTTAGCATAGAAACATGGAGACATAAAAATTCTGATTTGCCAATTTGAAAGCAATCTCTTCAGTGTTCGTTTGCAATTCTATTCCTTACGGGGTGCAGTATTTGGTACAATTCAATTTACAGAGCATGTTGCGACCCAATAGACATTCAGGACTTGAATCACATACCACAAACTGGTGTTGTTCCTAAAAGAACCCAATCTTGAAAGGTATCTGTTCAGTCAAGAGAATGAGACATCCTCTTATTTGCAACACCTTCAACTTGGATTGATTTTCCTGAAAGGGCAAGGTTTGGGGCCTCTGCTATTCTCACAGTAGAGCAGATAGTACCAGTATCTATTAGGAATGTTATTGTATGCCCATTAACATCAGCATCAATGTATGGTCCTTGCTGGTCTACCTTCAAGACTGCGCCAGTGTACAGTCTTCCTCCTCCCTCAGGCACCGTTATAAGAATAGGTCCAAACCGAAGCTATCGACAGACTCCATTAGAGGCATCTGATGGTACGTTCTATTTCCCGGTGATATCATTGGGGGTTGAGGTACTGTCATTATATGACCCTGGGGTCCCCCCATAATTCTGTGATCTTGGCCTAATCACGGGCTGTATTTGTGGCAAATCATTCTGCGACTGGCAGAATGCCCCAATTCACTCTTGATTTGCAGGGTTTAGATGGCATTCACGCTTCCAATGCCTTCACCTTATTACAATAATGACACATCGAGGACTTCTTCAAATTCTTGTCCTAGGGTCTATAGGCCCCCCTACCTCTTCTTTGTCCTACTACCCCTCCAGCTATCTGTGCCTGAACTCCCACGCGGTTAGCTCCATCCACCAGAGGAGAGGGCCTGTGCCTGTCCTCCCTTTTGAGCATTCTGCATCTGTACAAACAGCAGCGTTTCCTTCCGCTTCTTATGCTTGGAGTCAACCTCATCGCTACAATACCTGGCATAGTGCAGAATTTCATCCACAGATCAAGTGTTGTTCTATCATGAGGCTAATCTCGAGTCTCAAATCTGCTTGGAACTTGGACACACATTGTCCCATGTCTTTGGGGTCAACTCCCTGTTCTGTTTGAAAGCCTCTACCAGTCTTTTATAATATTCATGAACAGTTTCTCTGGGCTCTTGAGTTGTCCGATAAATTTTGACCCAATCAATATCCCACAGGGCTATCTTGAATTGTAGCCAAGTGATCACCTGACCATATTTCTTCATTACATTTGGTGACAGACCATGAGGCACTGGGTCCCTATGCGGATCCTTTTCACACCTCTTCCTGGCTATCTTACATGCAGACCACACAAGTCCCTGGGAACCACAAACAGTGTGTTCAAATCCATGCACAGCATCTTCGAAATCTTCACAAACCGATCAACCTTGTTTATACCACTCAGTAGGCTTCTCCCTTAACTTTAGAAATTCATTGATGAAGGTAGCAAGATCACCTCGACTCCAACGCATATGCACATAACCTCCACAAGGCACTTACTGAAATGGCTTCCTGACACCTTTAATGCATTTCTCTTCTTTGACCACTTCAGCCAGCCAGGTACCTTGCATGCTCTAAATGCAGAGGCACCTGGCTGCCTGTGGTGAACTTTGCTGGGCTGATGATTTCACAGCTGTGGGCGTGACCTCCTCACTGGCAAAACGCTCTGAGGTCCTCCCACTCATGATATGGGGGTACATCTAAGATTGATTCAGACCTGGGTGCTTCAGTTTTAAGCCTTGAAGTGACCAGTCCCAACTGTCCATCATTGATGCCTCGTCACAGTGTGGGTTGGGGTCAGCAGTCTTACTGACCCCATCACATTATGTGATGAGTAAGGGACCACTGCCTCTTCTCACTGGCTGACCCATAACAAGGTCAGCCAATGAGGAGAGACAGCAATCTCAATTCTCCAAGAACCACACAGGCTTCCCTCACACCATCTGAGATCCCAGATGTAGCGCAGTAAGCATTAAAAAAAATATTTTGTGCATTCATGCATGTGTGTATGTATAAGTGTATGTGCATTTGTGCATGTGTGCTCTGAATTTGTGTATCCTTATGTGCTTGTGAATGGTGGGTGTATGTGTGTGAGATAGGAAAATTTGTGTTAGCCTAAGCCACAATCAGCAAAAGTCAAAGGGAGTAAGCATAGAGGTCTACACCTCTCAATATCCAAAGCAAAAGTGGCGCATTCTCAGACAGTGAGAACACCAGTTATTACAGTGGAAGTCTCCAAAGCAACACCCCTCTGTTCGCATCATCAGGGGCTTCATTGTCCTTTCGATTTTCACGTTATGAGCTGCAACATTCATCAAATTTCCCCGGGCAAACCTGGGAATGATAATGGAACCTTTCATTTGACGCTCTAGCTCTCTATGTTCCTTGTCAAGGTCTTCTTCTCAGGCTCTCTCTATCGCTCAATCAATCGATCAATCAATCGCGGCATTTGTAAAGCGCGCTACTCACCCGGGAGGGTCTCAAGGTGCTGGGGGAGAGGGGTATGTTACTGCTCGAACAGCCAGGCCTTGAGCTGCTTCCTGAAGGAGAGATGGTCTTGGGTTCGCCGAAGGTGGGTGGGGAGGGAGTTCCAAGTCTTGGCTGCCAGGTAGGAGAAGGATCTACCTCCGGCGGTGGCTCTGCGGATGCGTGGTACGGTGGCAAGGGCGTGGCTGGTCGATCGTAGCTGGCGGCTGGGCGTGTAGAAGGTCATGCGGTCATTGAGGTACTTGGGGCCCAGGTCGTGGAGAGCCTTGTGTGCGTGGGTGAGGAGTCTGAACGTGATTCTCTTGCTGACGGGGAGCCAGTGCAGGTCTCTCAGGTGTCCGGAGATGTGGCTTTGTCGGGGGATGTCCAGGATGAGTCGTGCGGAGGCGTTCTGGATGCGTTGGAGTCTTTTTTGAAGTTTGGCTGTGGTTCCGGCGTAGAGGGTGTTCCCGTAGTCCAGTCGGCTGGTGACGAGAGCCTGGGTAACGGTCTTCCTGGTTTTTGTGGGGATCCATCTGAAGATCTTGCGGAGCATGCGCAGGGTGTTGAAGCATGATGAGGAAACTGCGTTGACTTGACTGGTCATCAAGAGGGAGGAGTCCAGGATGAAGCCCAGGTTGCGAGCGTGGTCCTTTGGCTTGGGAGTGATGCCCAGGGCAGGGGGCCACCAGGAGTCGTCCCAGGCGGCGGGTGATGATCCCAGGATGAGGACTTCCGTCTTGTCTGAGTTCAGTTTCAGGCGGCTGTTCTTCATCCAATTGGCGATGTCTTTCATCCCTTCGTGTAGGCTGGCTCTGGCGCTGGCGGGGTCGTTGGTGAGGGAGAGGATCAGTTGGGTGTCGTCGGCGTAGGAGATGATGTTGAGGTTGTGTTGGCGTGCGATGGCTGCGAGGGGGCTCATGTAGACGTTGAAGAGGGTTGGGCTGAGAGAAGATCCTTGTGGTACGCCGCAGATGACTTCGGTGGCCTCGGATCTGAACGGGGGGAGGCGGACTCTCTGGGTTCTTCCGGCGAGGAACGAGATGATCCACTCCAGTGCTTTCTCTTGGATTCCGATGTTGCTGAGGCGTTGCACTAGGGTGCGGTGGCAGACAGTGTCGAACGCCGCAGAGAGGTCCAGGACCGTTGTCGATCAGGGCTCTGATGTCGGCGGTGGCTGCGATCAGGGCGGTCTCGGTGCTGTGGTTGGCCCGAAACCCGGACTGCGAGGGGTCGAGGGATCCGTTCGTCTCGAGGAAGGTGGCGAGCTGTCTGTTGATGGTCTTCTCGATGACTTTGGCAGGAAAAGGAAGGAGCGAGATGGGACGGTAGTTCTTGAGGTCGGTGGGGTCCGCCGTTGGTTTCTTCAGGAGGGAGGTAAGCTCGGCGTGCTTCCAGCTCTCCGGGAAGGTGGCGGTGTGGAAGGAGGTGTTGATGATGTCCCGGAGATGGGGTGCGATGATGGCGTCAGCTTTGTTGAAGACGTGGTGTGGGCAGGGGTCGGTTGGTGATCCGGAGTGGATGAAGTTCATCGTGCGGGTGGTGTCTTCGGTGCTGATCGGGGTCCAGTTGCAGAGGGTGGTGGTGGCGGTCGTTGGTTCGATGGTTGGGTGCGTGGTTGGTGCGTCGAAGCTGTTGTGTATGTCGGCAATCTTGCGGTGGAAGAACGAGGCGAGTGAGTTGCAGAGGTCTTGCGAGGGAGTGATGTCGTTGTTTCCGGCGCTGGGGTTGGAGAACTCTTTGACGATGATGAAGAGTTCCTTGCTTTCGTGGACGTTGTTATCCAGTCGTTCTTTGAGTGCCGTCTTCTTGGTGGCGCGGATCAGCTGATGGTGTTTGCGGGTGGTGTGCTTGAGGGCGGTCCTGTTGTCTGTGGTCTGGCCAGGCTGTCTCGAGGGTGCGGCAGTTCTTCTTGGAGTCCTTGAGTTCGTCGGTGAACCAGGGGGTTTTATTGCTGCCGGGTCTGCTGGGAGGGTTCTTTAGTGGTGCGGGGTCGTCAGCGCAGTTGGTGAGCCACTTGGTGAGTTTGCTGGCTGCTTCGTTGGGGTCTGTTGTGCTGGTGGGAGTGTTCTGGCTAAGGGAGGCGGTGAGCTGCTCGGCGGTGATCTTGCTCCAGCTCCGGCGGGGAACCTGTTGCCGGTGGTGGTGGGTCGTGGTCCTTCTGAAGCCGAAGTGGACGCAGCTGTGGTCAGTCCAGTAGAGTCCGGTGGAGTGGCTGAAGGAGATGTGCTTGCTGGATGAGAAGACGGGGTCAAGCGTGTGGCCGGCGTAGTGGGTGGGGGTGTTTACCAGTTGCTTGAGTCCGAGGTTGGCGAGGTTGTCCAGCAGGGTGGTGGTGTTTCTGTCATTGTTGTTCTCCAGGTGGAAGTTGAGGTCCCCTAGGAGGATGTAGTCGACAGAGGGAAGGGCGTGCGGGTTGATGAAGTCTGCGATGTCTTCGCTGAATTGTGTGCGTGGTCCCGGGGGTCTGTAGATGAGGGTGCCTCGGAGGGTGGTCTTGGGGTCGGTGTGTATCTGCAAGTGGAGGTGTTCGGTGGCGGTGAAGGTTTCGTCGGAGTTGGTCGAGATGCGGATGTTGTTCTTGTGTACGATGGCGATGCCTCCTCCCGTCTGGTTGACGCGGTCCCTCCAGGTGATCTTGTATCCGTCTGGGATGGCTATTGCGATGTCGGGTGCTGAGGAGGCGTTCATCCAGGTTTCTGTGAGGAAGGCGACGACTGGTGCTGTCGCGTCGAGCAGGTTCCAGAGTTCCACGGCGTGCCTGTGGACGGAGCGGGTGTTGAGCAAGATGCACTTGAGGTGGTTGTTGCTGGTGTCTGGCTTGGCGGGGGTGGTGCAGGTCCGGAGGCAGGTGAAACGGCAGGCTTGGCAGGCGAAGGGTCCGTGGGTCCGTCTCGGGGTGGCTCGGTAACAACCGGGGATCCGGCCGGTGTTGAGTGCGTTGAGGGTGGTGGGGTCGTACGTCCGTCGTGTGGGCTGGTGTTCTCGGGGGCCAGGGGTCCTGGCGCTGGGCGCAGTCCAGGCGCGGACGGGCGTAGACGGGCTTGCCTTTGGCGCGCCTTTGGCGCGCCATCGGCCCTCCCGCTGTGCTCATCCGCTGCGCTCCCGTGCGGCGACCTCCATAAATGGCGAAGTGGGAGGGAGGAGCAGCTGGGAGGCGGGAGCGGGGTGGCCAATGGGCGGGTTACAGAAAGGAAAAAGGGGGCGGGGCCGCAGGGGAGCAGCGGCGGGGATCGCTAGTACAGACTTACATCTATTTCTCAAACTAACACACCATGGAATGTAGTTACAAGGAAAAGACACGCGAACAATAATGGATAACAGCATTTCATACAGAAAGAAGTACAAGCCTAGTTAGGACAAGTTTTACATACTAAATCAAAGGTGCACATTTAATACGCATGTGCACATTTAATCAATATATGAATAAAAAATATTAGGACATTAGATTCATGTAACACGTTGCATACAGATTAAATAACTTGAGTACACATATATAGATGTCACTGAAAAATGGCATTATAAATATATATGGAACATGAGTACACACATTATGTAACGTGCATTTGTACAGTAATTACATTTAATAATATGAGGATGGTTTTCTTTAATCAACTAAACAATAAATGTTGTTTACTACAGTTAAGGAACACAGGGGCATATGTAGGTAATTTCCATTTTGCGATTCTCAAATAGCGATTTTTAAGGAATCGCTATTTGAGAATTGCACAATGCAATGTAGGTAATAATTCGCAATTTTTTCGCGAATCTCTAACATTCCCTAATTGCGATTAGCAAATTGCGAAACGCAATTAAGAAATGAGTGTCCCATTCATTCCTATTCCTATGGGCCAAGAGGCCCACAGGAACGAATGGGGATACATTCTCAAATTGCGATTTTCTATGAGAAAATCGCAATTTGAGAATCGCAATTCCAAGGGTGGCAGGGTGTCCAAAGGACACCTGTTGCACCCCTGGGCATGTCTGTGCGCCACATGGCACTTTGAATTTTTAAACAGGAAACCGCAAAATACCATCTACTTGAAGTAGGTGGTATTTTGCGATTCCTTAAGCCAACATCGCAATTTTAAAGGCACCCCTACATAGCATTTAAGGAATCACAAAATTGCGATTCCTTAAATGCTTGAGCAAAATAAGGAATCGCATTACTTGCGATTCCTTATTTTGCTAAGTGCCACCTACATACCAAAAGGCCGTTTGCGATTCGCAAATGCCGGAATTCTGAGAATACCTACATATGCCCCACAGTGCATATATGCATCTCTAATCACACAGTGAATGCACTTCAATAGTGATGTCAAGTGCAACACTACGTTAATATTGTTAGAAGACACAGAGTACATGTGCTAAGTGCACATTTGTATTGCATATTTCATAGTTTGCATGGAGCCAAAATTGCGCTGCTCCAATAGCAGTAATAGGGCTTCCTTCACGGACACAGAACAATCATGGCAAAAGCCATAGCAGTGCAAGCCTCGCTCACATACAACATATGCACAACCTTGACTTATGGCTCTCATTTTAAGGTCTCAGCTACTTAGGCATACATATTATTGCCAAAAGATCACATATACTCAGAGTCAGCTTTGGGACAACCGCTTGCTCATGACTGAATGGCTTTTTAAAAAACTTTTTCAGTTGTATACTCTTGATTCAACAGCTTTCCTCCCTATATTTGTGTTTATTATGCCAAAGAGCATTTAAATCTCATGGTGTTGAGTGGATGAGTTGTAGTCTCCTGCTACAAGCATGAAAGGACTCTTTTTTATTTACTATTGAGGACTCCGTGGGAGCGAATGTTTTCTAGCTCTCCCCCCCCCATTTCTTTTTTAGCTCATCCATGCTCCCCATATAACAAAAAAATTCATATTGTTAAAGTTTTTTATAAGGGATCAGTAGCAGCAAAGTATTGCCAGGCCTTTGCTTAGTTCATTGCACTGTGCACAAACTTCGAGCATATTTACAAGGGCATGGTGCCACAGGAACATCACTTTTAATGAGGTTCCTGTGGAGTAATGCCATGCTCCATATTTACAAGGTGGCGTTAAGCCACTTAACGTGACTTAGCGCCACCTTGTAAATATGCCTCTTACTGCAGCAGTCCGCTGCGGCAAAGGGGCGGGCAATAGGTGTTGCTGCGGGCTTTCCACCGTACCATCCATTGCTTTTGATGCTGCCCCCTATTTACAAGGTGCAGCACATATAGAAACAATTAATCACCATTAGTGATTGTTCCTGCACATGAACCTCATTCCTTTAAACACAGGCAGCTAAATTTAGCGCCAGCGCTAGGGGATTGCAGGGTTGCGCCGCATTCTTTCAGATACAATACATCCCTGCTTTTTGAAACTGTCAGAGTGCGGGCAGCGGGTTAGCAATTTTGGCTTAACATCGCGCTCTGACAGTTTCTTGTGAATATCCCCTTTCTTTTGGCTCTCGCCCTCACAAAGCTCCCCACTCACCATTCCACTCTCCTCCCAGTTTCTCCTTCTGTATTTATTTATTTTATGCTAGGGCCCACCAACTCACTCCAATGCGCTGCTGGATCTCTTGCTTTGTTTATTGCGCTTCCGAAACCCTTTAGTTTGCTTTCTTTTTAAAATATTTTAAACTATTGTTCTAACATAGCCATCCACCATGTTAAAATAGTGAAATAAAAATGGCCGTCTGGATCGCGATGCATGTGCATGAAGGTATAACGCGAAGCACATAGTGCCCACACCGTCATCCGCTCCCCCATCACATATTACATTTGCCCATAACTCCGCCTGCAACACAAAAGAAGTATTAAAAACATCCAAATTGCAGGCCGCCTGCCTAGCTGCTGGGTACTAGGATAGGGTGGGTGCAGCGCGTCAGGCAGGCAGCAGACTGATCGGCGGTCAAAGAGGTCGATCTGGTGGGCGGCAGGGGCCTAAATACCCGGGCTGCCCCCCCAAGCATGTGCCCTCCCCCGGATGCACGCACGGTTCCCCCGCCCAGGGCCGGGGCTGGTGAGCCAGCCCGAGCCTTCCCTCCTTGGGACCAGGAGGGGGAGGGGTGCTCCGACTAGTGGGCACTAAAAGGCTGCCCTGCTAATGTTCCCCTGCGGGGGACGCGGACAGCGGCATAGTGCCCACACCGTCATCCGCTCCCCCCATCACATATTACATTTGCCCATATAATGATTACACCGGACACATTGTTTATGGGTAAAGAACTGCTGCAGGTTTATTTTCATACAACAAAAGTATGACGTTTAGTGGGTTATCTTACGGGCGATCCATGGCAGGCAGCCCCTCGCTGCCCCGCCCGCCTTCTGAGCCCGCCGGCACGGTGGGTCGACGCCCGGACCGTGCAGCACCTTTGCAGATCCTCCTACGGATCATGCGATCATGTCTCATACTCCCGCCCCTTTCGGGGCGGAGCGTGGTTAGGCACACCCCCGGTTGGTCAGGCCCCCCAACCGCCCGAAGGACTAACGGGGCGCCGTCGCGGTTTTCCCGGAACCTCCCTGAGGCTCCAGGTCTTTGGCTCAGGCACCCTTACTGTGCCAGGCAGAGGTACCCTTACTGTACCGGTCTGCCGCAGAGGTACCCTTACTGTACCCGTCTGCCTCCAGATCGCCCTGTAACTCCGCCACAGCTCTGGAGGAGGCTACTGTCGATGACAGAGCCCCCCACCTCCGAGCTCCCTACTTACATCCCGCAGCTTCCAGTGCATCCTGTATATCAAGGAGAAGCATATCCATCCCGACTTTGGACTGGTGCACGCCATCCTTTTAATAATAATAGCCTTCCACCCTTGCCTCGATCAGTGCCTGCTTGATAAACCCCAAGCCTCTCCATTCCGTGAACTTCTGCGTGGCCTTGTTGAGCCCTTTGTATGAATGCTCTACCGCAGCTATGGACCTGGCACCCCGCCATTCCCTAAGTGGAACACTCTCTGACCACACTAGCTGGCATGGCCCCAATTGTTGCTGATAGTCCCCATATCTGTTTGCAGGCCTGTATGAGTGCCCTCCTCCCCATGGTTACTAAGTCATTGCCACCTAACTGGATAATCAGGACATGGGAGGGGGTCACCTAATGCAAGCTGTTGTTCACCTGCTCCTCCATCTCATCCCGGGGGAGCCCCATACAAACTGCGTCCGTGCGAAACCCTGGGTCCATTCCCCGTGTGTTGCCCACTGTGCCAACCTGTGAAAGGGACCCATCTTGTCACAGCTTGTGTATTGTTTGCAAACACTGCACACATTAATTATTGCACCATTACTAATACTCCACGGAATTAGCTGCTCATTCTACCCAAGGGGGACTTTATTTCTTACAGGAGTGCCGCCCTACCCAGGAAAGTAAAGTCATGCCTCCCCAGTGTATGACCAAATTGATGGGGAGGGGTGAACGGTCCCCCCCCAAAGATTGTCGCAGTTTCTCTAGCAAGCTGTTCCAGCGCATGCTGAGGATCCCAACCAAACTATCTCAGTAGTGAGCGGCAGCTTCCACCCTAAGCTGTGTTCGCGTGTGCCTCCCTTTCTAGCCCAGACCTAACTCCTGGCATCCTAACAGGCACTGCACACCATCTTATACAACCACCAAATCTAACACCTACTCAAATGACCGTTGGTCCTGGCAACTTTAAAATTGCTAGGTTGCTAAACCCCCTATTGTGCTACCTGCGTCATGACAAAGTGCTTTTGGCTGGTGGGATACTAGGAAAATTAACACGCACAACTAGCCACCGCCTTTGTATTGCCCTAGCCTGCCGGTCCCTCGCCATCTTACAGCGATCCATAGCTGCTGAGTCACCCTGCTCCTGACCGAACTCCGGGGTGCGTCGCCTTGAGCCACACCTCTGTTCGTGTATACCAGGAAGAAGGTAAGTGGGTGGTGACAGTCCTATACCCCCTTCCTCTCCTTGCCGCCTAGCAGCATTCACAGATGGCGGTGTCTTGTTGCACCCACTACCCACCCCTCTAGACAGGTCATGGTTGGCCGCGCTGAAGATGTGTGGTTACCTCTCATCCGTGTAGGTGGATCATATAGCATGTGCCCCAAAAGCCCAATATGTGTGATGTTGTGCAGGTGTAGCAGAATCCTCACACAAGTAGCAGCGGATATAACACCCAGTACCATCATAATTTGCTCTTGATATTCAATCACTGGCATTAATTTTATCACGATTCAAGAGTGTAACCTGCCCGCCCACACCCAGGGACAGTAATGAAAATTGGGAAAACGTGGGTCCCCCGACCCTAACACATTGCCCTAATGTGCTATGACCCTTATACCTGTTGGTAGTTCAGATGGCCCCCCCATAAGAGTAGGGCGGTTCTCCAGCGCGGTTCCTGCATTAGAGACAGAACCCATTCATTCGAAGCCCTGCCCCCCTTCCATCTATCACTCCAGATTCCCTGCAACGAGACAGGGGCCTACAATGTGGAGGAGTGTGGCTCAATGGTTAGAGCGGCAGACCCTGATGCAGAGTTCTGGCGAGGGACCGGGTTTCGATTCCCGCCTCGGCGCGGTCTTGGGCTCAATTTCCTCGGACCTGTTAATTCTCGCCTCGGTGCCTATTCTAATCATGGGCCCCACGCTGCAACTCTGGGCAATAGCTTGCTTAGCCTCCACACCGGCCCCGACAGCGCTAAGGATGCCTGGCTTCACCCTGGGGGTGCCCAGGAGCGGACACTTCACAGGGAAAGCCAGGAGGGGTTCCACAGCGGTATGAGTATCAGTGCCAGGAAACCGCATAGGCGACACCGCAAGGTGACCGTCGGGTGACAGTGCGCTCTATAAGTACCATGACATTTACATTCACATTTACATTTACACTTACAATGCCCCACACGCTACCCAGGCCAAACCTGTTTGTAGTTATGATAACTGGTTTGTCAACATTACCTTCACACTTCCAAATTTGACGCGGGTCTTCTCTATTATCTGAAGGAAGACGATTCAAATAGAAATTCTATTCTCCCTGCCTCTGGAAGTGTTTTCCCAGTGTATTCCAGTGGTTCGATAGTCCGCCCCTCGTTGCAGTGATATCCCTCACCCTGAGGTTGGTACTCAGAGTGGCATGCACCTGTCACTATTCTCTGGTACTACACTGTTTGCTACCTCTTACATTGTGTTTGTTTCGCCACTTGCACGAATGGCCCCATAGCATACGTAACGTTTGTTCTTATGTTTGGCAGTCTGATATGTATTGCAGTACTATTCCTCACTTGTACCTCTTGTGGTAAGTGTCCGTCATTTATTGCAGTATTATCCTTCTACCTGTGTTTGGAGTTCTTTTGTAACCTACACACGTCACCTCTCTCTTGTCACAGACTGTTTGCTACCTCTCCCATAGTCCTTGCTGCCGGTACTTGCACAAGTGCCACCATTGCCTACGTAACGTATATGTCCGTGTGTTTGACTGCCTGCCGTGTATTGCAGTATTGTACCTCTACTTGTACTTTGTACCCTTTTGTAACTTGCACCCTGAGTTACGACAACTATTTTGCTTACAATACCTTCTTGTAAGAAGTTTGGTGGGGCACCTATTTGCATACCTCCAGCGCCTGCTGCAGGCGTGTTGTGTCTTGAAACTAAGTTAAATATCCACATGCTTAGTTTGCTAATCACCATTGCACTTAGGGGTGTGTGATTTGGAGTCACTTCTTAACTCGTCTCCTTACTATCCCTCTCATAAACACCTCCTCCTCTCAGGAAGACCTTTTTAACATAGAATATTCTATTCTCCTTGACTACGGAAGCGTCTTCCCAGTCTGTTACTTGTGGTTGGAGAGTCTGCCAATTGTAGCAGTATTATCCTTCTACTTGTGTATGGTACTCTATTGTAACAAGCACACGTCACTTCCTCTTGTAACACACTGTATGCTACCCCTTACAATGTCTTTGCTTCCGGTACATGCACAAGTGCCACCATTGCCTTCCTTATGTTTGTTCTTGTGTTTGAGTGTCTGCCCTGTATTGCACTAATATCCCTCTACTTGTACATTGTACGCATTTGAAACTTGCCACCTGTGCCTTCCCCTCCTTGGGACCAGGAGGGGGAGGGGCGCTCCGACTAGTGGGTACTAAAAGGCTGCCCTGCTAACCCTGCGGGGGACGCGGACAGCGGCAAACTTCAAAATGCATGCATCGCCATCGACGGACATCATGGAAAGTTTTTTTTTTTAAAGACATCCCATTCCAAAATTCTTTGCAATGCATTCGCATGCCTCTTGATGCAGGCAATTTGAAAAAAGTATTGGCAAATGCAAAAATCTGACCTTTTCGTGCCGAGATCAATTGGCCAGCTGAATGTTTGCTTTTAAATTTATTGTTAACTCTCCATTGCCCTTGAGCGCCACACAGCTATCCACAAAGGCACTCATTCAGACTAAGATGTTAAATTCTGGTCCATGTGTAAATTCCTGTTTATGCTGGGTGGGATTGTAATCCTAGAATGTGCAATAATTATCGCACCTTCGCTATTTTGCCCTGACAGGTCAAAAACAGACAAGGCATGTCTAGTTCGGTGCAGTAAATGATTGCATTTGTTATGCCTCATTTCAGGTCAATAAAACCCGGAACAGGCGATATTATCATACCCAGAAAACACCTCACCCTTTTCCGAACTACGCCTATTCGGGGGCAAAAATGTTATGTTTTCATCAGATAAATTGTACTTCAGTAATCTCTGAAAAAGTTTCCACCTATTTATGCTTCACCTACGTCATCTTCTTCGCCAAAGACTAACAAAAAACTGTTATTACCCTACTAATAATTAACCTGCAGGCTTTATTTCAAATTGTAATGAAAAATATTTAAGTTCTCTGTGGTTACAATTTAGGCTAGAGTGGAGGGGAGGAGAGTGTGAAAAGGAACCCAGAAATAGGTTATAAAATCCTTTAATAGCTCTAATAAAAAGAAATTAATTTCAGGGTAAGTCTCAGCTCATTATTTAATTTGATTCAAAGGGGTTGTATTAGCCTGACAAAACTTTCTCGCTGAACAAATGACTTAAATAGTTCAAATATAAAGCAATGAAAGACTTCAAAGAAATGAGTCGTTGCCAGGGCGGTAAGAGCTATCGTGCCACTAGCTAGTGTTTCTCTCTGGTCTTCCTCAGAGGCACTCTCAAACTTGGCAGACATCACATAATACATTGAGGGGCATATGTTCAAGAATTGGCAATAACTATCACTAACGCCAGTTAGAGGCAGTTTTTTTATCGCAATGTACCATGGAAAACTATCTCCGTGTTAGCGGCGTAATCACAACACGCACCTAAATGGCGATAGTTTCCCTTATCAGGTGGACTTTCCCGCATTAAGAACAGTGTCACTGCAATAAAAATCCTGACCCTAACGTGGAAAAAGTGGCGATTGGCCAATTATCGTCCAGAAACAGCATGCTAATTAGCGTGAGGCCACTTTTTTTCACGTTAGGCCAGAGAAACCACTATAAAATACCTGCTTTGTAGCCCAAACACAAAAAAAGAGAACTATGGAGGAAGCTGGACCCAGTACCGAAGCAAACAACAACCCCCCAAACACCCAGGAGGACCATGCAGAGACCCAGGGGAAGGGCAAGGAGAAGAGGAAGGCCCGGTTCAGTCAGCAGGAAAACCATGGGGCATATTATCAAGAACAGGCGATAAAATTATCGCTGCTTTATCGGCAGGAAACTGCAGCTAAAGCGGCAATAATGGGCTTGATAATATGTCCTTGTGAATTCCCATAGCAGCCCAGGTTCTGGTGTTAACCTGGGCTGCTATGGGAATTCACAAGAGCATATTATTAAGCCCATTATCGCCGCTTTAGCGGCAGTTTCCTGCCGATAAAGCGGCGATAATTTTATCGCTTGTTCTTGATAATATGCCCCCAGGTCCTGATTGCAGAAGCGACAGAAAAACAACAACAGCTTTTTGTCTGTTCCACAGTGTCATTGGGAACAAAAAATGCAATTTGGCAGTCCATTGCAGCCAAGGTGAATGCTGTTGGAGAGGTGAGGAGGTCAGTGGATGACTACAAGCAGCGCTGGCATGATGCTAAGCGCAAGACCAAGGCGAAACTTGCAGCCAATCTCAAAGCAGCAATTCAGACTGGAAGTGGGAGCCAGTGCCACAGGAGGAGCTGGATGCATTTGAGGAACAGGTGTCCGCTGTCATCAGCGAGGAGACGGGGGTTGGAGTTCCGGGACAGGATACTGCTGAACAGGACCAGACACATCAGCAACAGGGTGAGTAACAACCAGGGACTGGGGGGACGGGGTGGTTGGGCCCAATGGCACTCATTCCCAATTAAATATCTCTCAGTGCACACCCACAATGACTGCAGATTATGTCCCGGATACCCTTGTCCCTGGCGGCATAGACACATATCACCCTACTCAATCAATAAATTGCAAGACACATATTGGTGGGCTCACAGACCTGGAAATGTGCACAGAACAGTGCCCCAAATATAGTCCAAGAATTTCATCAGACCACAAAATAAGGGCAAAATGAAATAGCAAAGTGGCAAATTGACTGGTAACGCGACACGATGTCAAAGTGGCCCCCTTGCCTCAACACCACGCATATGCATGTGCCCGTGTGTCTTAGTCGTGTGCAAGAATTTTCATGTGCATCAAGGGGGACCTTACTGCACATACACAATCTTGCACACAACTCAGACTTGGGCATAATGGCACATGTGTGTTGCCATTGGTGGTGGCTTGCCTACTTAAGTACATGATCAGTCACATTCACAGTGCATCCTCATTTAGGCATCAGAGAGATTCAGCCTTGTGCAGACTAATTGTATATGTGTGGTATTGAGGCAAGGGGGGCATTTTGACATCCTGCCGCATCTCCTGTCAATGTGCCCCCTTGCTTGTTCTTGAGATGCAGTCCTGTGTACACCAAGTGAGAAAGCATGGAGTGAACCTGCATACCATGAACACATGCATTGTCACAACAAAGTGATTATGTAGCCATCTGTCTAAAAGGTGCATATCCCTCAATTTACACATTCAGCAAACTTGAGTCCAAATGTGATGTCATACTATGAGCAGGAGGGATATGCCTACAACACTACAGTGCATGGACTATACATATCAGGAATGTGTCACCCAAATATGTACTACATGACTTGTTTGTGTGCCATATTCACAGAACTACAATGTCCCTGTAAAGAAGTATATCCTAAGTATGACAACAAGCAAGAATTGCAAAGTAGCACCAAATAATGACAAATAGCTAAATGGCACAATCACCCATTAAGGTCAAAATGCACTCCTCCATTCACAAGTGTACAGATGTGCCATATAGAAAACAGCATTCCACATCAGTCCTGGTGTGAATTGCCCATTACACCATGATGTGTATGTAAACCTGTCTGTTTGTTAAGTCTACTTTGTCAGTGAACAAATATGCAGTCACGTCTGTTTTCATCCACACAAAAACCCCGGCATTCAGTAATCTGACCCAGGAAAGCATGTATCATCCGTGTGACCATCTGCGTGGCAAATACACAAACACACATCAGCCTGCCATTTGCTTCTGATGGGAGGGGTGGGGGTGATAGGGCTGAGCACCACTATTACACCTTTGGAAATCCACATCCATCAAATCTAGGCCTACTTGCACACCACACGTGGGGCCAACGTTGAGGGTAATGGGTGCTGTCACTGTCTGTTCAACCTGCAACAACAATAGAATCTCAAGCTGCACCATACTCACAACGGGTAGGCCAACAGGAGGGCAGTAAGCAATGCATGCAAGGAAAAACGTTACTGACGACATGCACACAAGGGAAATCACAAAAGCCTAAGCTACCTGGATGTACATGTGTACTGCATTGTGCAGCACACATAGAAACAGCAATTATCCCATTATTGCCAATCGGGAAACGTCCTTTACAACGCAACTTTTACCACGCAGTGCCTTTACGACGCAACTTTTACAACACAAACCATTACAACGCATTGTGCTGGGGGCGCTCTAGGATAGGGAATAGGTGTAATGTACTATCCAACACCTTCCCTACTATCCACGGGGACTGGAGTTGGAATAGTAAATTAAACTATTCACTATCCAGCGCCCCAAAGCACTATGCATTGTAATGGTATGCGTTGTAAAACTTGCTATGTAAAAGCATGCGTGGTAAAAGCATGCTTTGTAATGTAGTACATCCTTGCCAATCTGCCTAAAGGGGTCCCCCCTCACACATATCCATTCTCGCACCAAACCCATGTACATGTGCACTACCCAGAAAATCTGACTGACTGTGAGCCACACTGACAAGGCAAGTGACAGTGCATGATGAATTGCATGCCTGCACCCTAAACATTTTAACATGGTGCAGTCCACGGTCACTGAAGTAGCTGAGTGTGGAGTTTATCCTTAAAGTTGCAGGTCACACTCTGACACTTCCTCGTTTACATACAACCCCTGACGTAAAGAAGACATCTGCTGACAAGCAATGCAGAAGTGTCCCAACTCTGACCAAGACCCATATTTACTCCAGCTTGCAACCTCTCAAATGCACATAAGTGAAATGCTCACTGGCTGAAGGGGATAAGGGGCAGTAAAGCCAAAGCTGGAGGGGTGACTCTCCCACAATGCAGTGCACAGACACATACATCTGAGGTAATCAACATAGACTACGATGTGGTACATACTGCATCACTTTCACTACTGAACAGAGGACACAACTGGTGCCGCTTGTGTATAGAAATTGGTCATTCACATTTGGCATAGCTGTAAACTGTGAGATGATAATGTACAACTACAACGTCACATCTGTGATATTGTAAAAATATCACTATCCGGCATCTAATAGGCATCTCCTCCTAAACAGACAGAATGGACATTTTCATGCAGTCTGCTTGTAAACTCATCCAATGCATGATCATACTTGAAACACACATTTAACTGCATCTCCCCTTTACATTGCTGAGGTAGAAACATCACCTCCTGTACAGCAGCCTGTACCACTCCTCACTGATGAAGATAAGGAATTTGACACCATCAACAAGGACACCCTCCAATAGCTGCTAGATTCATTTAGCACACCATCTCAGGAAGCAGGGCCATTCAGCTGCATCATGGAAACTCCAACCCTTGCACAAACCACCCAATAGCAAGCACCAACCACTACAGCTATCTCCCAGGACCTTGAGGACCCACTTCTGGCATTTAAACACCATGCAGTAGAGGTCCAGCAGGAGATGGCTGATCAGGTGTGGGTGGGGTTTGACAGCCTGGCGGCCAAACGTGATGCCATAAGTGGGTGTCTGAGTGCCATTCGGGACCACCTACCGCACATCACAGACACCAACAGTCCGCTCCATGCTCTCCGACATTCCATGGCTGACATCGCTGGAGTCATGACTCAGAGAGAAGAACAACTGTTCAGTCATAGTGGCTGTAGTGATGTCAGCCAGGAGTTGGCCCGCATGCAAATGATAATGGAGAACATGGAGCAGTTGCATGCAAAACAAATGGCTGCCACGGCTGCACACCAACGAGACGTACTTGGAATCTTTCATGCCCTGCAGCTGATTATCACTGCATTGCTGCATCAAGGTTTGGCACAGATGAATGCTGCTGCTGCTTCTACATCCACATCTCTACCCCCTGATGTGTCAGTGTCTCAAGTGCTGCAGCCAATCTACCACCACCCACATGTGAGGCACATGACACATCAGAGGACGAAGATGTGCATGAATCTGCATTATTGCGAAGAAGAAAGCGGTAGCATCCATCTGTGCCAAAGGGGCTGTTTTGCCTTGGATCAGTGCTTAGCATCATGCCAGGAACATCAGCTTCCACTGTCCCCAGATCCACTCTTCGACACTCACCTTGGACCTCAGTATGGACTGCCATGATTTGTGTTGTTCCCAATGACACTGCAATCAGCCTGCTGACTGAACTCAACCTCTTACTCTGGACATGTCACCCTGAAGTACTCAGGCAGGCCCTTCACTGGGCATCTCTGGAATGTGCGGCTTGTTAGAGCCAAGTACTGGCCCAGTCTCCAACAGATATAATGTGCATTAAAAAAAAAGTTAAGTTACATAGGTGTGTGTGTTGTCTATGACCATTCAAGTATTGAAGTCTGGTAAAATGTTGGGACAGTGAATCCATCAAAACGAACACCAAGGTACATATGAGAAATGTCCATGTTTAACTGTGTCCCAGATAGGCAGTGAGATGACCGGGTATGTGTGAACTAGCCGTGCCCTCATTGCTCAAATACAACATTCTAGCAAGATTCCAACTTAGCCCTACGTACATGATGGAAATAGGGATGTGTGCAAATATGTCTAAGTCAGTCGCATGCCAAAAGTAGTGTTTACCTTTACCATTGCTACAAAGTCTCACTCTGCAGATCTACTCATACTCTATGGGGTGGACAAAGCATGCTGTGATGGGGCTCATTGCATGTCACATTCCAAGATGGAGCTCACCATATTCACATATATGAAGAATCGTTAGGGCATATGTCTACCAGCCGCTATTGGAACCACAATGTCTGCTTTAGTGAAGTGGTGTTGGCAATAGAGATTTATCCCAAAGTGCAAGTCCTCAGTCAGCCCCTTTCTGTGGCCTAACAATGCATTATTATCAATAAGGAACCCTCTCATGCTGTGACCCCTGTGAGCGGATAGGGCAATGTGTCTACGGATGTGTAGTGCACTGCAATTAGCATATAGTCAGATGCTGTACCACCATTTCAAGGGTGGCATCAATATGAGCCAATGCCAAAGGTAGTGGCTGGGAGAAGTGGCTGTGACACTGGCACTACAGGGAGCAATGCTACATTTCCCCTCCTGTGTGCAGCAGAACTGTGGACCTGGTTCACAAAAGTAATCTGAGACAAAATCCTAACTTGATGACCTGCGGTATTCACAAAAGGCATTTAGGAGTAGTAAAGTTAGGATTCCAAACTTTACCACCCCATAATGCCTTTTGTGAATACCGAAAGTCGTCAAGTTAGGATTTTGTCTCAGATTACTTTTGTGAATCAGGACCATTGTTCTGCCATATGACGTTCACATTTGATCCGCAAAATGACAACATTCTGCATGGGCAGGAGGTTGAGCCTCCATGCACAGGATCATCCAATTCAAATGATACCAACACACTTGCACTACACAGCAAGTGAGCCGATGTCTGTGCATGGTAGATGGACTCTGCGCCAGGCTCATGTGATATGCAGGGGGATGGATGGAATCTGTGGTACCCGGCACATACATCCATCTTCATGATGGATAAGAATTGCAATGTCAATATCTGCTCAAGCCCATGTCCCTACATTGTGTTGTAAATGGGCATAAATATGCTGACCAACTCAGTGACAAATGCAAAAAGAACAGTTGATGGACAGAATGCAGATCAATGTCAATAAATAAATACATTCACCCCAGTACAGAGATCTGGGCCGAAATCCATCGCTTTTTTGCTCACCTTGCCATCCCAGTTTGGACCCAGTCATATGCAAATCAGTTTTGACCTTCGCCCAATGGGAACAGTCCAGCCTGAACTGCCAGGCCAGGTTCTCCCTGGACTGGAAACAAGCATCCTAGGACCAGTTTCGGGCTTTCAGCCCTCCTCAGCCATGATAGCTTGACTCCAGTGGCATGGAGAGCACGGGACCCACATCTGGGCATACCTGTCCCACTCGGGGTGTCATATGCAAAACGAACAGTTGATGGACAGAATGCAGAACAATGTCATACATTCACCCCAGTACAGCAATCTGGGCCTAAATCCATCGTGTTTCTGCTCACCATGCCATTCCATTTTGGACCCAGCCATATGCAAATCAGTCTTGACCTTGCGGTCAATGGGAACAGTCTAGCCCGAACTGCCAGGCCAGGTCCTCCCTGGACTGGAAACAAGCATCCTAGGACCAGTTTCAGGCTTTCAGCCCTCGTCAGCCAGGATAGCTTGACTCCAGTGGCATGGAGAGCATGGGACCCACATCTGGGCATACCCGTCCCACTAGGGGTCACAAATGCAAAAACAGTTGATGGACAGAATACAGAACAATGTCATACATTCACCCCGTACAGAGATCTGGGCCTAAATCCATCGTTGTTTTGCTCACCATGCCATTCCAGTTGGACCTAGCGTAGCCCTTTTCACCCTAAGTGGGATGGGTATGCCCAGACGTGGGTACCTTGCTCACTGTGCCACTGGAATCAAGCTAACCTGGCTGATGAAGGGTAATCTCCAGAAACCGGTCCAGGGATGATTATTTCCAGTCCAGGTAGGACCTGGCTTGGCAGTTCAGTCTGGACTGTTCCCATGAGGCACAGGGTCAAGACTGATTTGCTTATGGCTGGGTCTAAAATGGGGTGGCATGGTGAGCAAAAGAACAATGGATTTAACCCAGATCTCTTGACTGGGGTGAATGTATGATTTATTCAGCATTCCGACCATCATTTGTTTGCGTAGCACTTTTCATCCTAAGTAGGTGGGTATGCCCAGACGTGGGTCCCTTGCTCACTGTGCCACTAGAATCAAGCTAGCCTGGCTGATGAAGGGTAATACCCAGAAACCGATCCCAGGATGCTTGTTTCTGGTCCAGGGAGGACCTGGCTTGGCAGTTCGGTCTGGACTGTTCCCATGAGGCACAGGGTCAAGGCTGATTTGCATACGGCTGGGTCTGAAGTGGGGTGGCATGGTGAGCAAAAGAATGATGGATTTAACACAGATCTCTTGGCTGGGGGTGAATGTATGATTTAATCAGCATTCCGTCCATCATTTGTTTGCGTAGACCAACTCAGTGAGTCACACTTAAGATGTCAAACTTCACACAAGTGAGTCCCTAGACAAGGCCATAACTTCTACTTGCCACCATGTTACCAATGCAAGTTTACCGTGCTCATAACTAAAGTATCCTGACACTATCTGTTCAGCTAAGTAACATGTCATGACCACACGCACACATGCAAATGATTGTCCTGTGATAGAATAAGTTGCGTACAAGGTAACAAAGCAACACTTCACCAAATCACCACTGACATGTGCAACCAGAATTCTAAGGTAGTAACCATTTATTATGAAAGTACAAAATAAACTACCCTAAACTAACTCTAATCACTACTACAACTGACCTATTCTAAACTAACTAGAACAAAGTGAATGATAATCTAAACTATCTACCATAACTATTCCTAAACACGCAACAACATATCTAAGACATCAACCCCCTGCCCACCCTTAAAGCACATCATGAGACTGGACAAAGACATCTAAGCCATACACAAACTAACTACACTGTTATCCTACACAAATATATATATGTTTGGATTTTATTTTTTATATAACAACAAAGACATCAACCCCCCACCCAAAGGAAAAGGAAACCTATCCCCACATACTGTAGAAGAATAAATATCTAAAACTAGCTTAAAATCTAATACTAACTATGCCTACACTACAACTACACTACCTAACAATTAAAATACTTACCTAACACCAAATAAGAACAAGAAATAACATTGAGGGAAGGGAGAAGAGGGGGATGTGGCTCAAAATGTCCGGTCAATATGGGAGACCCAGGGCTGCCTTTTTGTCCTGCAGTTGCCTGGTATGCTTCGCCACTTCCCTACGAATTTCTGCTAGCAAACCATTGTTTCCATGACTGTGCGCCTGTCCCGTACAGTGAAGGGCACCGCCTGATTTGCTGGTGCAGGTGGCATTGTCCCTTGTGTGTGTGTTGTTGAAGGAGGATGTTTTGCTGCCTGTGCACTCCGGGAGCCACACCTGTCACCAGAGGGGCCAGGGATAGCCTGTGACACTCTGCCTACGGTGGGTCATTGCCTCGGGCAACGACTTCCAACTCCCAGCTGCCCGGTCTTCTTGCTACCTCCGTGCCATGTTGCGACATCCCTTTGAGACCTTGCGGATATGGAGGTACCGGTCCTTCCTCACCTGGAAGGCGTGGGACTCTTCGGCGACATGTTATCTATCAAATAAGAGCAATGACAAAATGTGAGTCCTGATGACTATATCAATGTTTTCCATTTAGCTCAGAAACACAAGGTCAGTGAAACATGGGAGCCTACACTGTAACGTAATATTGTGAAGTTAGAAAGTGACCTGGACAATGAAATGTTGAATCCAAGATCAGTAACAACATGCTGAGGAGACTGACATGACAGTGCATGATTTGTGACATCTAGTGCCACAACCAATTGAGACTGTCAGTGTCAAATGATGGTGCTATGACATACCCTGACTGAGGGTGACATGTACAAGAGATTTGATGAGGGAGGCATTAGCCCTCATGGTGTAGCACCTCGCTCATCCTCTTTTGTAACACAGTGTTGCATCATATGTACAATAATCAGGTGCAGCCCTGCGTGTCCCCCAACGACTGTGTGAAGTTCATCAACTCAGCACCAACACAGGCACCCTTGCAGAAGAGTGCAAGGGTGTCTGTGTGCAGGGGAGGCTTGTTTATGTGTAGGAAGGTTACCCTTCCTGCACATGAGCAATCCTGGAACAGCCCGACTACACTTACATTTATGCTGCATCAAGCAGCACACATGGAAACACGTTAGGTGGCTGATCACTGACTTGCACATGAGGCGCAGACCCTCTCTCCACCACAACTTCACAATAGGTGACGCGGTGCTGGCGAGGGAGGTAAACATAGTTTACTTAATTTTTATAAATCTGCATGTCTTTGATCCGCAATTCTTACTCTGCTGACAATTTTACAACGTAGTACTTTACAACGCAAACTGTTACAATGCATTCCCCAAAGTAACGGCCCCCTGGAGTCAAAATGATAATTGTGTTATAATGCGGAATGCATTTTAACGAATAGCGTTGTAGAGGCTTGCGTTGTAAAATATATTGCTCAGAAATACCTGCAGAGCAAAAGCATGCGGGGTAAATGCATGCGGAGTAATATCACAAATTCGGCGAGAGGGGCTACCAGGGGAATGACCCCAAGGAGACAGCTTGGCTACCCCATTGTAGTGGCAAAACATGCCAATGAGATACATAGGGTCATCTTTGCTAAGTGTTTGGGGAACGTGCTATTGATATCCTTGGCTTAAAGCTACGCCCTGCTACTTCGGTGAAGCTGGTATGTAGCATACTTACAATAGGACTGTGCAGACCTCTGTCTGACCACGCACAACCTGAAAAGCACTACCTCCTTGGGCATGATTGGACCCATTTGCATAGTCATCTCAGTCAAGGATGTACATGCATTCCATGTCTGGTCATAATCATCAGCAACATCACTCACAAGTCTCCTCTCCTATCTGTACGCTCTGTAATCCACAATCATTTGCTGTAGTGACAGAACCCATAGAGGTCACGTTCATGGGTATCACTGACTGTGGATGTGCAAAGTTACATCTGGAATACATATGCATTGCTCCATCTTCACTTACTGATTTGTACACACTTCACACTTTCACAAAACATCATCACACTGGAGGCAAAGTACATGTGATGCACACCCATATTGCATGCTATAACATGAATGATTTCACCCAGACGTTCATCACATCTCACAATGCCAATATTTAATGGCTGAACTCACCAGTGGTGTGTGGGTCCTTGAAGGTGTCGATATCCCCCTGTGTGATGAGTTATCTTCCAGCTGGGAGACATGAAAAGAAACGTGTGTTGGTATGAGACATAAAATCACATGTGTCCTATTCATCATACAATTCATCACCATCACTGACAATGCTCTGTGACTGTACTGTTGCAGTCCATGTTGCCAACATGATTGTGTCTACTTTGTCTGTCATTCCCACAAGACCTGAGAATGCTGAGTTAGGCCAACAAGACAATGATGCTGACAAATTTGCACATACAACTTGTGTGACACATTCCCAAGGCCCCATTTCTCCACTCAACATGATGTTATACATGCTCTGTGGACAATAGCATCACTGCAGATCGCACAAGGCTGCGTCACAACTGTTGATAGTGCATGACACTCTGGAGATGTCATATTTCAATAGAACCATTGTTCCTATCTCATCCATTGTAACACAAAGCCTATGTACAGGGCAGAGTACCTAACTTTGCAAAACAAGGAGGAAATCATTATTACTCTTCCTTTTGTGCAGCACACATGTCCAAAAAACAATGCCTTGGATGTATTATGTACAGTCACCCTTCCTGTACATGAACAATCTTTGCCTTGCATGCACTATGGTGCAAGGTGCCAGCGTTGGTACTACAGTGCTAAGTGTTGCACCAGCACAGGGGGAAACGCAAGCCTGCACACTATGCTTATACATATGGTGCCGCATTGCGTTTCTGATGTGGCAACGTTAGGCGTGAAGGCATGACATCTAACGCCACACCCCGCCATATTTGTGCACATATACACCATTCTGTCACACACCACATTTTTGGCTTTTCGTATGAGTGGATATATATCAATTTTGAGGTTGAGCTTACCACACTTTAGGCCAATGATGACTCCCAGGTGGTATAACAGGTCACCCTCACGGCCCACGCAATCTGCCATCGGTGTTTCTATTGGCAGACAGTTCTGTCTACACTGAAGACACGCAGCATCTGTGCTCTTACCCGCTCCCACCTGACCCTCCGCACAAGGACGGGACATCCAGAAAAGATACGACCCCCACCCTCCTCTAATTTATTTTAAATTTATCAGGAAAAAAAGAAAAACTACTTATATCTTCACATGACATATTTGTTTACAATTTTAAGTATCACTTTACAGCATCAGACATTTGTAAGAGTCCCCACACCCATCAACATATCAACTTCTACTTTGGTCTGATCGCTTCTGATTCACTGATCACTACGCTCTTCTTCATTTCCTTGCCCCGCTAAAGCCTGTTCCAATGTCTGTAGATATTGTATCATTGGGTCCCATATATTTTTTGGCCTTCCGGTAACCAGTAGCTCCTCAGCATATGTTATTAATTGTTCCTTGCAGTACACCATTTCTTTAAGCCATCTTTTTGCTGTAGGGACACTTTTGCTTTCCCAGTGATTTGCTATCCGTCGTTTTGCCAGTAATCGAGCCACAGCTGCTAATCTACGACTGGGTGGTTTCAGTGGTGTAACCAATCCCAGGAGACACATCTGCAGGGAGCTAGAAACTGGTTCAAGTAGCATTTTACATGGTATATCTGTCACCTCCCTCCAATACTCTTGTACTAGGGGACAGGCCCAGCTAAGATGCAAGCAATCTGCTTCCATATATTCACACCTTTTACAATTAGCATTACTCCTTAATCCATTGACCCTGTCACCAGGCAGGTTGCTCCGCTCACCACCACGCAGCCCCCTGTGTGACCTGAGCATCACTGCTGCTGCCGCCAGTTGACCGGTATCCCACCGGCTCTTTGCTTTATTTCACTTGCCTCTGTACTGCTTGCCTCATTTTTCTTGACTATTTTTCTGTGCCCCCACTGCTGATATTTTGTGGTCGTTTTTCTCCCGTGTGCCCCCTTCTCTTGTTGTCCCTTGCCCTCTGTGACCCCCACTCACTTCCCCCTTCAGCTTCCCACCGCTGCTCCCCTGCGGCCCGCCCCTTCCAAGCCCATTCGCCACCCCGCTGCTCCTCCCTTCCACAGTCCCTCATATGGAGGCCGCGCAGCGGTAGAGAGAGTGACCCTTGACCCTGTCACCAGGCAGGTCGCTCCCCTCACTGCCACACAGCCCCCTGTGTGACCTGAGCACCACTGCTGCTGCCATCAGTTGACCGGTATCCTGCATGCTCTTTGCTTTATTTCACTTGCCTCTGTACTGCCTGCCTCGTTTTCTTGACTATTTTTCTGCACCCCCACTGCTGATATTTTGTGGTCGTTTTTCTCCCGTGTGCCCCCTTCTCTTGGTGTCCCTTTCCCTCTGTGACCCCCACCTGCTCCCCTCTTGGCTTTCCGCCGCTGCTCCCCTGCCTCCCAGCTGCTCCTCCCTCCAACAGCCCCTCATATGGAGGCCGCGCAGTGGCTGCGCCACGGGTTTAACAAAGGCATGCCTAAGGCAAGCCTGTCTGCGCCTGGACCACGCCCAGCGGCAGGACCCCTGGCCCCCGCACACACCACGACACCCGCCCCACTACGACTCCAGCACTCTCCATGCACTCAATGCCGGATGATCCTGCACCTGCTACCAGGCCGCCCTGAAACGCACCCAAGGACCCTTCTCCTGCCGTATTTGCAGCTTCACCAACACGCCCAAAAAGGAACCCAACTTCCTCAGATGCATCCTGCTTAACACCCGCTCCGCCAGCAAACACGCCGTTGAACACTGGGACCTACTCGACACCAACGCCCCAGATGTCTCCTTCCTGACAGAAACCTGGCTGCACCCCTCCTCGGCCCTCCTGGACCTGTCAGCAGCCTTCGACATGGTCTGTCACCGCACACTAAGAACTCGCCTCCACGACGCCGGAATCCAAGAGAAGGCATTGGACTGGACCACCTCCTTCCTCTCCGGCAGAACTTAGAGCATCCGCCTCCCCCAGTTCCACTCCGAAGCCACCGAGATCACCTGCGGCATCCCCCAAGGCTCATCCCTCAGCCCAACACTTTTCAACATCTACATGGTACCGCTCGCACACATAGCACGACGACACGACCTCAACATCATCTCCTATGCCGACGACACCCAGCTGATCCTCTCCCTCACCAAAGACCCCCACACCGCCAAAACCAACCTCCACAAAGGAATGCAGGCCATCGCCGACTGGATGAAAAACAGCCGACTGAAGCTGAACTCAGACAAGACGGAGGTCCTCATCCCTGGACCCATCCCCTCGACCTGGGACGACTCCTGGTGGCCAACTGCAGTAGCTGCACCCCCTACACCCACCGACCAAGCACACAACCTAGGGGTCATCCTCGACTCCACCCTCTCCATGACGAAGCAGGTCAACGCCATCTCCTCCTCCTGCTTCAACACCGTCTGCATGCTTCGCAGGATCAAGTGGATCCCCACCGAAACGAGAAGGACGGTTACCCAGGCCCTTGTCAGCAGTAGACTGGACTTCGGCAATGCACTCTACGCAGGAGCCCCGGCCAAACTCCTGAAATAGCTCCAACACATCCAGAACACCTCGGCCCGCCTGATCCTCGACATCCCTTGCCGCAGCCACATCACACCCCACCTGAGACTTGCACTGGCTCCCCATCCACAAGAGGATAACCTTCAAGCTCCTCACCCATGCACACAAGGCACTCCACAACTCCAGACCAGCGTACCTCAACAGCCGACTCAGCCTCTACATACCCACCGCTCCGCTCGGTAGACCGCGCCCTCGCCACCGTCCCCCGCATCCGGAGAGTGACCGCCGGCGGCATATCATTCTCCCACCTCGCCGCCAAGGCATGGAACACCCTCCCCATCGCCTGCGGCAGACCAAAGACCTCCTAACCTTCAGGAGACTTCTCAAGACTTGGCTCTTCGAACAGTAGCAGCATCCCCCCCAGCGCCTGGAGACCCTCACGGGTATGTAGTGCGCTCTATAAATACTATGATTGATTGATTGATTGATCTATATAATTGCACTAGAGTGTAATACATCTGCTGGACAAACTTGAAATGAATAATACGTAGACTGCAATTAGGTGTGAGCAGCTTAGTGAGAGAGCAAGAGGTAACCCAGTCTGTGTCTGCTAGTGGCATATCTAATGCTTCGTTCCACCTCTCTAGTGCCCTCTCCGTGTTCCTGCATTTTTCCTGCTGCACAGCAGTATAAAGTTTAGTTATTAACCTGTCTCATTTGGGTACAGTAAGCAGAATCTGCAGTGCCTGCAGCGTAGGTGCCTCAAGTGGGAAGGATGGGTATAGTCCTTTAATAGTGGGCCTCAGTCGCATATATGTAAGGAGATGTAATGGTGTCTGTGCATCCCCTTCAGCTATCCCCGTTAGAGCTAAAAACGTTTTCTCTGGGAACACATCCTCAAGTGTACATAGTGCCATTTTCTCAGCCTTATTCTCTTGTGTGACTGATATATCAGGGTGTTGTATTAAAGGTAATGCCGGGGCATATAATGGTTCCTTGTGAGCTTGTCACGCTAATTTATTCCATTCCCCGATCGTGCTCTGTACTGGATTTATTGTTTTCCGCAATATTCCCTTTCCTTTCTGTGCTATTAATGCTGAGAATTGTATCAGGTATGCCTCATCTGATTCTATTTCATCGTGTGGGATGCAGTTTGTACCAATAATGCGCAAAGTGCACTTGCGCACAAAGGTAATATAGGTACATATTTGGCGCTCTGAAACCTCCCTGTGCATACGGCCGAGTTAGTTCTTCCCATCCTATTCTCGGTTTATGGCCCATGTTAGTGTTATTTGGTATGATCTCAGTTTTACAAAAAGGTGTTGTGGTAGGGGTATTGGTATGTTTATGAATAAATATAAGAACCTGGGAAAAAACACCATTTTTTGAATTGCAATTCTATCAGCAAGGGAGAATAGTAATCTAATCCAACAAGCCACTTGGCCTCTAATTTCAACAGTGCTTTGCCATAATTCTCACGTACTTCTTCTTCTGGATCCCTGTGAACCCCATATCCCTAGATATTTATTAGGGTCTGTGCTCCATATCAGAGGAAACTCAATTTCACATTGTTTTGTACAGGCGGTCAGCAGAATGATGACTGATTTGGCCCAATTTACACTCAGTCCTGAGCAGTGTTCCCTCTAATTATTTTTATGTTTGTGCAGCTGTGACCTGTTGGTGTGCACACATTTCTTGTTTGTGTGCACAACTGAGTGATACTAGCAAAAATGATACTACTTTCTATTGAGATCAGAAAGGACACCTACCCGAACATTTAAAAATTAAAGATTGAATTTAAAGCACATTTCCCTACTAAATTGTTTAACAAGTATTGGCAATCCCAATAGCTCTGGCTTTAATGTACTGCACCATGTACTTCTGCAGGCACACCACTCATCCTGCACTCTCAATACACACTGAGAACTTGCACTGAGGCACATTACTCACCCTGCACTCACAAAGCAAAGCACACCACTGACCTTACACTTACAAAGATACACCACCTTACTCTACATTCACAAAGACACATTGCTTTTCCCACATTCAAACACTTTGCTTACCACACATAGATGCACTCAAACACACCAAAACTCTGCATTCAGGCACATTCATTGTAAACACACACACAGGCACACCATACATTCTACTCTCACATGAATCTGACTCACCTTACACTCAAACATGCACACCACTCATTCGATACCCCAGAAGCAATCCCTCATTCTGAACTCCCAATGCACACAACTCACCCTGCACTCACAGTGCTCACACTGCACTCATACAAGCAAACTGCTCATGTTATACTCACAAAGGTAGACCTCAACCCCACATTCACAATACACACCATTCAACCTGCACTCAAAATACACTTTGCTTACAGACTGAACACTTCTTATTCTCACACAAGAAAATTGCTCATCCTGCAAGTATACAGACAATCAACAATCATGGACATCATTTGGGGTAGTCAGAGGTTGCAGCTGTGACCTCTAGCTTGCTCCCTGCTATTCATAGCACTTCATGTGTGATCCCTGACTAGCCCCAAATGACATCCATGTCGAAAAGCCCTGCACACCACTAACCCTGCCCACTGTAAATTCACGAAGGCACACCCCTCACCCTCCGCCTAACAAGCTGCATCACTCACCCAATACTCAAAAAGGTACACTACTCACCCTGCCCTTAAACATGCACACTGCGCATGTGCACTCAGTCAGAAACAACTCTTACCCTAAACTAACATAGTGAACCTAAAATCCGGTAAGACCGGATAGGGACCTAGCTGGGATATGGATTTTCACTCAAATTGAGCTAGAAAATCTAAAAGGAAGGAAAGATTTCCTTTCTTAAGTCCCCTCACTCACCAGGGTTTCCCCACAGTGACATGCTTCATCATAGGGGCCATCTCCACCCGCTGTGGGTTGAGGCGTGCTATGACTTGCATCTGCGTTAGGAGGGTGGACCTAGATTATTCCCTCTTCCTCCCCCTTACCTTTTGATTTGTCCTAAACTAACATAGACATATGCGCTCCCTCCCCCCTGTATTCAGAGGCACAGACCACACCTTGCACCCAGGCAGAGTCTTTGTGAAGAACTAGACAGAATAGGACCTGTAAAGCCCAACCGTAGGAGTTTTAGTGCTGCCAAGGAACATGCAATCTCACCCCTCACCCCATCTTTCTTAGACTTAGGTGGGTGCAGGAGAAAGAAAGGAATTAAAACACATAATTAAGTCCTTTGTAAGGAAATTAAAATGTAGGGTAACTTTGATACTACAGGCAGCAAGAAAGGACAGTGTCTGTGAGGCAAGCAGGTAGTTTGAAGCTAACCTACCAAAGTATGGTAAGATAACATTACAAAAAGAAGAGACAGCTGCACAAAGAAGAACATACAGCTCCAAGGTGTTGATCCGGAAAGACAGCACTAGACAGAAAAGAAATGGGACTGAGACACCATTTATTGAGAGAGAGTACTGAGCGGAAGAAAAAAGTGTCTTCCTAACTCAGCAATTTAAGAACTACCCACCTCACTACAACTGATTTGAAGCGCACAGCACAACACCAAGTAAATATGCAGGTCGGAGTGGGGGATCAGGTGCATGTTTTTGCCAAGATGAAGCTAGCCCTTTCTCTTCTCATGTTTTGGCTTCTTCCTCCCTTGCATCATGACTTGTGCAACGGGGTATCCACCACTCCTCAACACTGTCACTCTAGTACCGTGCCGAAACACATTCCTAGACCGTCACTCTGCAACCTAGGCGCCCTAAAATATAACACTGTGCTGTCTGCAGCAAGCATGGAATCCTTAATGAAGCTGGGGAAACAGAGAGACTAGTAGGAAGAAGGACTGGGAAGAATTCAGATTCGAAGCACATCAGACAAGAATGCCACTGTTTTCGGCCACTCACAGGAGAAAATATGCACCAGATAGGGAATCGTACATGTATTTGTGAAACACGTGTTTATCCAAGAGTTTGTTGGTGCTATATTACAGATGCTTGTTTCCCAAGTCAATAGTACACTACTCTCTCACTTTATTTATTTCCTTAGGGGCCTTCTTTTTAACTACTACTTGTATTTACTTCTGCTCCTATTCAGCAATCTTGGTCGTGATAACTGTCTTTCGAGTAATTGTTTTATGTAGAGCTGGGCAAGCCACTGAAACCTCAAGCTAGGCTTGAGTCTGAGGCCTGGTTCAGCTCACATTCACTTTGGAACTTCAAACCCATAATGAGCCAAGCCTTCATATGGCTTCTGCAGGCCTCCTTCTCTCCCTCTACCCAGGATGTGGCATTATGGCCAGAGCTGCTGACTTTGGAACTGGGGAACCAGGTTCGAGTCTCGGTGCAGTCTCAACATCCTTTGATTCTGGGTTTGTCACTTAAGTTCCCTGTGCTCATAAACAATGAATGTTAACTGGTGCTCATATAAAGTGCTCCCATACATTTTGGTTGAGTTCACACTGTATAAGAATTGCATACAAATGCACAAAGAGGTAAAAACAAAGCTTTAACATAAGGGAAGACAAATAGATATCCATTTATTGGCTGATTTTTACAAAGTGAAGCAGAAAACTTGGATAAATCATGGCTTCCCCTCCTAAGTTGTGTGATCTTAGGCAAATATTTTATTTTAACCAACATTGTTTTCTTCATTACTGCATATACAAACACTTTCAAATATGTGAGTTCAGACTACGAGTTGTACAGAAATCTATTCTGTTTGGTTTAATAGACTGTTTCTCTATAATAATCTTACCCACTTACAGGGGTTACAAGATCACTTTTAATATGTACTTCTCACTGCAGTGCTATAATGTGACTATTATGTCAAAGGTTCCACATGTTGAAGAAGTGCACGCTTTTTAATGTTGATGAGGCTTTATTATATTTTACATGATATCTGTTGTATGATTTACATAGCAAACATTTACAAGGCTCAGCTTGTGCATGGGCTCTAAGATCCTATCCAGACTCTTGGCTCGGTTCTGGCCCTGCTCTCACTGTTAATTTGTTGGCTTACACATCTGTACTTTTATGTGATTTGTTTTCACAAAGTACTTTTAGAAACCCCTACAGAGCCCCAGATGTGATAGAGAGGAACTGCAATTTGTAAGAATAATGTTGCTGAGAAATCACAAATGTGATTAGGATTGCAGCTTTCAAATTGCATATAGAGAAGAATAAGTTGGCTTATTTAGTTTATATTAAGAATATAAGTTGGTAAACCTCAGACAGTGTGTTTGAGATGCTGATTATTTTATGAGTGTTATATTCAGTGGGGCTCTCTTTTCTTTTTCATCTCTGCATTTCTCTACCTCCCCAAATAAATTAGCAAAACAGAATATTGTTTACTTGGCACATCTGGGGCTTTTATTGTCAATGCCTTCAAGTACAAGCATGCCAATATGGTTTTACCAAAAGAACTTGTTTCTTTGACATGCTTTTATTAAACAAATTACAGTACCCGCACAATCGTTCCTCCTTTTTACAATTGTAAAGTGTGTACATCTAATTGGCTGCTACAGTTTAAAAAACAGTTAATCTAAGAATTGTGGAGGGGCTTGGGAGTCACACCTTAAACAATCAAAGTCAGGAGGGAGGAGGAAACATACCAAGGGCCTCTCTTTGCGTTCATTAGCAGCTCATTGAGAGCTCTTCTCTTGTCAGCAGGAGATCCGTTTATTTTGCACGGTCCTTAAGGCTCCCTGCGTGGCAAAATATCAGCTGTGCGCGGCCACCCAGGCGCGCAGCTTAGAGGCAACATAGGTCCTGAGAGTCTTTCATATGTTAAGTATTCCCTTAGCAGTGTTTCAAGATTATGGGCTGGTTCCCTTACATATAGTACCATATCATCTGCGTACATTGATATACTAAGAGGTTAAGAGGTCTTAATCTAAACCCCAGTGCAGTGTCTGCGTGTTTTTGTCCGATCCTACACGCCATTGGCTCAAGTGTTATCACAAACAGAAGTGGTGACAGGGGGCAGCCCTGTCTTGTTCCTCTATGAATTGCAAATGGTTCGGCTGTCTTCCCATGTATTCTCAGTCTCACCACTGGTTCCCTGTAAAGGAGTTGTACCCATCGAGGAATGTCTGGGGTAATCCCATTCTACGTAATATTGAAAACGTACCTCCATTCCACTGAGTCGAACGCTTTTGTTGCGTCCCAGAGGGTGGCAGCAGCTGGTAAGTCTGGTCGAGTTGGTGGAATAAGGAGAAAAGTGTGCGCAAGTTGTGGGTTATAGATCTTGTGGGTACAATTACCGCTTGATCTGGGAGGACCAGGTGCTGCATTAGAGGCTTCAACCTGCTCGCCAAGATTTTCGCCAGTATTTTGGCGTCAATATTTATAAGCGACATCGGTCTGTAAGACTCGCAGGGTTCCGGGTTCTTATCCGGTTTGAGTATAGTTAATAATAGGGCTTCTCGGAGTGACAGAGGTAGCAGGCCTTGCTCATATGCTTCGGTATACATTTCCAGTAACTTTGGCTCTAATAGTTCCTGGAATTCCTTATAGAATTCTCTGGTGAACCCATCTGTGCCAGGGCACTTGCCCCTAGGGAGAGTTTGTATAGCGTTTCTAATCTCATCTTCTGTAATGGGTTGCATAAAATATTCCCTTTGCCCATTCGAGACCCATGCTTGTGCAATATCTTCTATCTCCGACTCTGTGGCCTGTATTTTGTTGGTATATAGTTGTGCATAATATTCAGTGTCTGTGTACGAGAAAGCGTATCTCTCGATCCGTCATCTCCTGATATTCCGATATTTTTGCATGAATCCTAGCTGGCAGTTCTATTTCCAAAATCTGTTCATGCTCTTTTTCTATCCTTTGAATATTTTTTTTCAATAGCCTCAATTCCTGGCGTATATCTTTCAGAATTGCTGTCGCCTTGCTGATACAGAACCCCTAAGAGTCCCCTTGAAGGCCTCTCATAATGTTTGTGTGCTTGTTACTGTGCCCGAATTGGGTTCGAAAAATTCTTCTATGGACTTTCCTACTTCCGCTTTAAACACCTGCTCCAGTAGAGCTTCTGACGGGGTGTGTGAGTGGGTAATCTAAGTTCCAACCTGACCGGGGCATGGTCTGAGAGTGTCTTCTGCATATTCTCTATCGATGTCGTCCAATTGCTTTATTCTTTGGAGCCCAGCCAGAAGTCTATGTGAGACCAAGAGTTGTGTGTGAGGGAGGTGCACGTGCCCTCCCATGCATTCGGATGCTTTATTCTCTATAAGTCTACCAGCCCTTGTTATTCCATTCCCTCCCTCAGTCCTCTTGCTGCCTATTTATCATGTCTAGTAGCCTGTGTGCCCATCTCTAACATTGGGTTAATGCATGTATTAAAGTCTTCCCCAATATAATCGCCATTGGTGCTAATTCCTGTAAATGCACCCATATGCGTGCAAAAAATCCCGGGTCATCTACGATTGGAGAATATATGTTGACTAGTGTGAGCATTGTACCACCAAAGTTGCCCTGAACTATTATATATCATCCTTGTGTGTCTGTTTTGGTGTACTACACTGTGAATGGAGTTCCTCTCTTTACTAGTAGCATTGCACCTCTTGCATATGAGGAATATGAAGACGCTATACGCGTCAGAGCCCATTTGGTTCCAATGCTTGCCTCGATGTGTTTGGTAAGATGTGTCTCCTGTAAGAGTGCCACCTGCACTTTGTGCCTGTCTAGGTATGCCAGCACTTGTCTGGTTTTCCGATGATTATTCAGGCCCCTAATGTTCCATGTCATTAGTGTTAGCAATCTATGCATCTGCGCCATCTAGCTGCCTATCAATGCTGTAGCTTGTCTGGGTGTGTGTCTCAATCTCTATAGTGTTTCTTGTCATGAAAGTGTCTTTTTGCCATTTGATACATCCTAGTTCCCCCAAAACTCCCCACAGCCTCCCCCTCCCACTTTAGTGCCCCAATCGTGCCAAAGACACCGTTCTCTGCTACTCACCCTCCCCATAACAGTTCCCACCCTCACCCTTCATACAACCCACCCTTAAGATCTATATCTTGGTACACACTCGGGGAACGAGTAGCCCACCAAAACCCTCTGCACCTCCTGCAGATGGAGCCGCACTAAACAGGGCTGTATGTACAACTTCAAATTTCTGATGGTCCACTTATCTCTGTTTCTATTCCACACTTCTATTATTGCATCTCTTTTTCATTGTTCTACCCTCCTTATGGGGGCATTTAACCCCACTTTCTCTTTCTGGTCATTGCTTAAGTCCAACAGTTATATCGTGTCACTGTACTTTGTCTCAACATACAGTGTCATCATTCTAAATTACATGCAGGCGGTGAACTTGTTTCTTGTGTTGGGGGTCTTTCCTGAGATAAAGAGAGTGTGAGTTGCATGTCGTCTGCTTAGGAGAGGATGTTGATATCATGTGTGCGGAGGACGTTGGCCAGACGGATCATGTATGGGTTGAAGAGGGTGGGGATGAGCCTTGAGGCATTCCACAAATGAGTTTGCAGGCTTCTGACAGGTAGGGTGCCAGGCTGGTGGCTTGTGTTCTATTAGTTAAGAAGAGCAGATCCAGCATCAAGTGTTTGGATGCCAATCTCATGCAGAAGCCTGATAAAGATGGGGGTGTGACACTGTGTTAAATGCTGGAGAAAGGCCCAGAAGTTGAGGGCTGCTGGGTCTCCTCTGTCAAGGATCATGTGAATGTCATCTGTGGCAGGAAAGAGTACTTTTCCTGAACCATGGTTGGGCCTGAATCCGGACTGTGTAGTGTTGAGGAGCTGGTGGTTGCTGATGTGGCTGATGAGGCATTGGTTAATATGTTTCTCATCGAAGCTTGATCCTGTTAGTGCTAAGCGCTTGGTGATCCCTATCTGCTGGTGGTAGCGTCTTGGCTTGATCTTCATTTGCACTCCAGTTGCTTGCAGAAGCATTTAGCCAGCCTGAAAAATTCTCTGTGTAATTATGAAACATTTATTCTACTGCTCCTAACATTATCCACACTGTGAGAATGATAGTAAATAAACGAAAAATTGTCATACAGTGTGAAAGGTAAGCCTAGGGTATTATCAACTCAAGTAACAGCCAAATCAAGCCTATTCAGATTAAACCATTGTCATTTGAATGCCACTGTAAACCAACCTAGCTCCATAGAGTGACGTGCACCCTTCCGTTTGGCATAAATGGAAATTGTGCTATGCGATCTGCTAGGATGGCTCATGAAATTTGTAGGAATAAGGACTATGAGGATGATTGTTCTGAATGTGGCAGTCAGCTGTTGGATCTCCTCCTAGTATTTATTTATTTATTTTTATTTATTTATTTAAAGTTTTATATAGCGCTGGCTAGACCCGGAGGTATCAAAGCGCTTCACATGAGAATCAACAATGTAACAGAAAAAGTTCAACAATTACACAATAAATCCCAAAAAATAGGCAATACACTTCGGAGAGGAGAGAAAGGAGAGAGAAAAGTAGTGGAGGGGGAGGGGAGGTGAGAAAGAGAGGATAAGGGAAGAGACAGTACGGAGAGACGAAGAGAAGTCTGTCTAAAGACGGACTGGGTAGGTGAAGACCAAGGAGGGAATCCACGGCCCATCTCACCGATAACTAAACTAGGTAGCTCCATCGGGTATTAGACAGAAAAGTTCAGTCTCAATACAATAAGAGAGGGGAGAAGGAGAGACATAAGTAGAGGGAGGATGCGGGAGGAGACGACCGGAGGGACGAAAGGAAGTGCAACAATGTGGTTTAACAGTATACCAGAAAAAGATCAACAATTACATGTTACATCAAACAATCAGCAATACATTAAGAGAGGAGAGAAAGGAGAGAGAAAAGAAGTGGGGGGTAGGTGAGGTGAGAACGTGAGAATGAGGGAAGAGACAACCGTAGAGACCAAAGAAGGTCTGTCTAAAGATCGACTGGGTAGGTGACGACCAAGGAGGGAATCCACGGTCCATCTCCCCTATAGCTAAACCAGGTAGCTCCATCGGGCATCAGACAAAGTAGTTTGGTCTCGGGTGTCAAGGGCAGAGGTTCGCAGAACAACAGAATGGGAGGGAGAAACGGCAGAAAGACGAAGGAAAGTCTGCCCAAAGACCGGCTGGGTAGGTGACGGTTGAGAGGGAAGTCCCAAAGCCCATCTCCTCTATAGCTATCAGGTAGCTCCACCTGGCTTTGGCCAAATAGCTAGGTCTAAATGGGAAACAATTAAATAACATGTAGGGCAAAATAAATGGAGCGTAGAGGGGAGGGAACAGGGAAAGTGAGAAAGGGAGGATAGGGGAAGAGACAAACAAAGAGAGATGAAATGAAATCTGTCTAAAGACCGACTGGGTAGGTGACGACCAAGGAGGGAATCCACGGCCCATCTCCCCCATAGCTAAGTCAGGTAGCTCCATCGGTCATCAGACAGAATAGTTCAGTCTCCATACATTGAGAGAGGAGAGAAGTAGAGAAATAAATAGAGGGAGGGAGCGGGAAGAGACGACAGGAGAGACGAAAGGAAGTCTGGCTAAAGACCGACTGGGTAGGTGACGTCCAAGGAGGGAATCCCCGACCTGTCTCCCCTATAGCTAAACCAGGTAGCTCCATCGGGCATCAGACAAAATTGCTAGCTCTCAGAAGACGTGGGAAATTCACAGGTAAACAGGGTCGGGACTAGGGCAAGGACAGGTGAGGGCAGAGGTTAGTAGCAAGGAAGAGAAGAGGAGTAGAGCAGGGAGGGGTAGGGGGTAGGTAGTTCGGTAAAAGTTCCCATGGATCTGCTGCGAGGAATTAAAAAAGCAGGTCAATTTCTTCACAGGCGCCACTATGGAGTTTTCCGAGCGGTGCCGCTGAGCGGGGCCTGGGTCCTAATACCGTAGGACACTGGCGGGGCGTCTCATCACAGTCAGGAGATTGCCAGAGGATAAAATCGCCCTCCAAATTCAAAATGGCGGCTGGCGCCGCTATCACGTCCACCGCGGGCGCCATGTTAGAGTCAGGCACCGCTGAATTACAAATTCTCTCCAGGGTAAAAGAAGTAGTGCTCTCGCCGCTGAAAGGGGGTCTCAGGCAGCAAGGGAAGCCCTCTGCAGCGCCTCCCGCTGACACCAGACATCATAATTTCTCTCTGACAAGCCTCCGCTCGCCTCACCAGTTTGCTCCACGCTGCCAGGAAATGGCGGCTGCCGCGTCCTCTGCCTCGCATCACAGTCACTCCTGCGATTTCCTCGCCCTGCCCAAGGCTCAACACCGCAACCGCAGTGCGGCTCCACAACGCGGCTGAAGAGGCAGTAATCGGCTCTGGTGCGGTTCGGACCCTCGATAGAAAGACTCACATACAGGCACCATTTTCAGGTCAGGCATGCCAATGATAGAACCTCCATAAATGCACAGTTTATCATCTAATCTTTTAAAGTTGGGAGGGAAATATGACCGCAGATGGAGTGCGGAGCTCTCCGGGGAACCTTACTTGTAGAACGTTTCAGCCCCATCTCGGTCACCGATGTTGTGGTGAGCTGGCCACCATTTTGATGGAAGGCAGCAGGGAAGCCGTAGCGATGCTCGCGTATCGGCTCTGTATGAATTTGGGAACCTGGAACTGGTGAGGGATTAGTCGGATCCAGTCATTGTGCGGATAAAGCATGCTGCAAAGGACCCCGGCAGCAGAGTTGCATAATTAGGCTGCCATGAGTCGCGCTCAGCTCGCTCTCATGTGGGGACTCTGAAGGATATTTCACGGATGATCAGGATCGCAGTAAGGTGGGTTTAAGCTCATTGAGATCAGGCAGTCTTCCGATTGTGGAAAACATGCGTCCAGAGGGAATTTGATCGCAGTGAAGTGCCGCTTCGGATGTTAGAGAGAGGGTCCCTCATGGAGCTTCAGTTTCGAGCGACCATCATGGCTGCCTATGAGAGGCGGGGTCGCGTAAATGAGTCTGAGCTGGTTGTGGGGTCTTCCCATGAGTGGCTTTTAGTTAGGTTGGTGGGGCGTTGTTTCAGGCTCCCCTCTTTTTGTGGTTCCTAGCTCTTCCGAGGGTTGTCCCTTTTCCTGCGATTTCGGTTTCGTTTACGGGCGTGTTCACTCGCCTTTAGTATGCCGATTAAATTGCCGGGCTGAGGCGCTTAGGGAGTGGGTTGCTTTCAGGCTGCTCAGCGGTAGGGGGACGAACTTGGCTCAGTTAGTTAGTTTTGTTTTGTGGGTGCTTCCCTACCGCCTCTTCTGCGGGCGCCCTCTTGTCCCGATGCGCGCGGAGGTTATGCGTCCGGTCTCCTCCACCCTCCCGCTCTCACCTGTGGCGCTGTCAGCCGCCTCAGTTTTTCTCCCTCGCCCGTCTATTCCTGCGGTGGCATCTGCGCTCGGCAGTCTGGGTGGCTGTTCTCCTTCGGTTTCGCCCTCCTTGTTGTTCCGTTCAGATCCGCTGCATGGCCGCCATCTTGTGTCATTCTCTCTCCGGGTGAATCATCCCTCAGCTAGTATTTACCCCTTTCTAGGGTTCCGGACTTCTCCAGTGAGGCTGCATTCCATGGCTCCTGTGTTCGGATGCCCGGGGTTGCCTTTCTTCTGAGTTTGGCCTCAGGGTTAGTCGGAGTATTTAGCTTCGATTGCTCCGTTGTGGCGCAGAGGCTGGATCAGGCAGCCATTAGCTCTCCCAGTCCGGCTGCAGACAGAGCCCACCAAGGAGCAGGAGGAGGGGGGCACCCCAGGTCATGATGATAGGGGTGGTGCCCCGGTTTTTGGCTCTGATCACCCCCACTTTTTGCCTGGTGTTTTGCTAGTTTTTTAATAGTCCGACTGGGATCCTGCTAATCAGGACCCCAGTCTATCTGCTTACACCCTAAAATTGTTATACATGTACTTTGGTACACTACGGATTGGATACTGGGGTACCCTTATAAGTCCCTAGTATATGACACCCTTGTACCCAGGGCATAGGTCCCCCAGAGGCCTCCCATGGGCTGAAGCATATATATTGTCACCCATGAGAAGCCAGGCAAAATGGAACTACAGGTCTGCTACTGCAACCTGCGTAAGCAGGTGCTTGCACCACTTACTTTAGATATAGGTTCACTATATCTATTGGTCACTACACTTAAAACTTATGTCACCCCTATAGCAGGCCTTATCAATGCTGAAGGGAGGGTGCTGGATTTTAGGTAAGAGGGTGCCCCTGCATGATCAGAGCCTCTCTGCAACCTTCAGAGACCATTCTCCCGGGTTGTCTGAGACTCAGCCAGACATATAGGTAGAGGTGCATTATAACCTTGCGATAAATGCTATCTCCAATACGGCTGCATAGAAACATATCGTGTTTGGCATCAAACACCTTGGAATCATACCTCCACACCGGCAACCGGTATGGGAGGTATGATTCCACCCTTCTGAAGCGAGCTTCACGGGGTCACTGGTCTATCCGGTGCCAGCCTTCTCGACCTGGACAGCACAAAATGGATGCTGCCGACCAGAGACACATTTCTGCCATCCTGCTGCTGAGCCAAGCTCAAGCAGAGGAAGGCAGCACAATATGCATCCTGTCACAGGGAAGTGTGACCACCTCCTAGACAGGATTAAGTGTATTGGGGCAGGGTGGGTGCACTTTGAGAGCGCCTGGAAGTCTGCACCTGGGGCACATTTGGTGTCCCTGTGCATAGTTCAGCTCAAACAAGTTCTGGGAGTCATTGTCTCCTGCTCTGGCGTGAAACTGGACAAAGGAGATGGGAGTAACCTCCCCTCTGTCCTGCCCCCCCCCCCCCCCAGGAGGGTCCCCTGAATATGTCCAACCCTCTCCCGTGGTACAAAAGGGCTTACCTGACTGTAAGACGTTAGATTTTACGTGGACAAGAATCTACAAGAAGAAGCCACTGACCTTCGACCGTCTGGACACTCTGGATTTCGATGGACTTTGACTGGGCCCAACTTCATCTCCCTCTCCGTCCAAAGCTTTGTCTGTGCCCTTGCTCGATACAGGCTCCATGCAGGACCTGTGGTGCACTAAGGACAACTGAAGAATCTCCCTTGGGGTGAAGGAGTCACTCCCCTACATTTGCAAGCACCTCAACACAACTGACCAGTCTGCTGCCCCTGAGCTCCTTCAGACTCCAAAGATTTCATCAACACTGGATGTGGGTTATGAAAGTCCCTGAGGTTGATCTGCCCTCTTAGCAAGTTTGAGGCCAGTATCCCTCCTGGGGACTGCATAATATGAACCCCTGTGCACCGTGATCATTTGCAGTTGCATATGCTTTTTGGCAATTCCTGAGCTTGTGCATTGGACTCCGTGTAGTCCTGACCCTTAGCAGTATTTACACCAAAGAACTCCAGCCTCCTCACACCAAGTGCTCCTTGGGCTGGTACTCTGCAATCTTGCTCGAGGTCCCCTCGCGACTCATGGTCATTCGACCTGTGGGTCCTCCTGAGGGTCATCTTGATTTGTGTTGGGCTTTCCTGGTTGCACCAGATGTGCCCTGACTCCTCATTACTTGGTTAGTCCCCTGGACCTTGCTGGTCCACACGGTAACCTGCTTGACCTTCCTGTGTGGGTTGCTTTTGCCAAGGCTTGTTGGTGCTCAAGCCAGACACCGACCACTTAGCACTCAACATCCTTTGTGGGACAGCTCGCAACTGGCTCCTGGTCATTCTTGACGTCTCCTTATCCTCGTGGCAGCAGAGTCAAGCATCCCTTCTTCGCACCTGAAGTACCCAAAATCATTGGGCATTCGTCTACTGAACCCCTGGTCACTCTGTCCCCTCTGCGTTCAGGTTCCTCCCTTCCATAATCCAGGCTTGGATTCCACCGGACCCTTTTCACCTTCATGGCAGCAGTAATTCTTCACAGCCCTCCATTAAGAACGACGGCGGTTTCCGACACCAATCCAGACCTATGCACCCAGCTCCTCTGGGATAGGTAACTCGGGTACTAGGTATCCACGGGTGGGGTGGTTCTCCAACCTCTTAAATTCCAAAGGGTTTGCTCAAAGCCCTACTATAAGGGTCCTTACACTGTAAAATTGCAACTGCGTCTTCCCCATAGAATTGTACGAAGCCTGCGGTCGTGTTAGCGTCTGCACCCGTCCTCCGTGGGGTCCCTATCTTCTCACCTTGGGTGGTTCCTTGGGGTCCCAGCAATTCTACGTGATCCAGACCTTGTCTTGACTTGAGTCACTGTTGTTATATCCATATTTTAGTATATGATTTGGTCTCCCCTTAGAGCCCACTGTGTATTTTGCTACTTACAACTGTTCTTTTGATTTCGTATTGTGTGCTTTGTGTTCTATCCTCGTGTAGAGGATAGTAGAGAGTGTTATATTAATAAATACACATTTTTATATAACTTCTGTGGGGTTCTCCTTTCATTTGATTGATTGAGGAGGTGATATTCTTGTTAAACAAGCTGCTTTACATTCCTTCAAGATTAAGCCTGAAGGCTGCTCTCCCCAGCTACCACTAGGATAGCTTTCTAAAGGTTATCTTTGACCTCATACATCATAAGGGTCATTTGGACTGGTGCAAGGTGCCCGCTTTAATTAATGGACATCATATACCAGGCCATCGTCTCACACTGATAATGAACTATATCTTTATATTAGTGCCATTACGTATGGTCATTTGAAAGTAGTAGAGTGCACAGACACATTCAATGCCTTCCCTCTCTGCCTAATGCAATCTGCCCCTTGTTTATTATTCATAATAGAAAACTACTTCTTTCACTGAGCGGTAATCTTCCTTACCCCGATTAGGTCCTCCTCCTCCCAGTCGTAACATCATTAGGGCGGCCACACTCTTGTGAAGCACCTCCCACGCATAGTCATTTTAGTATGTCCATGAAAAGGACAAAAGCTCCAACCTCCCCTCTCTCCTCCTGTTAGTCTACAAGCATAAAAGCAAATTTCAAGGGGGGAAGGGATGATCATTGACTGGGACTAGGAGGATCTAATCGTGGTTATGAAGATTACTGGTAAGTAAACAAAGTCATTAACCCCTCATACGGTCTTCCTCGTCCCAGTCATAAGGAAATCACAAGCCAGAGACCAAAGGAGGTTTGCACTGACACAACTTTTTAGATAACCTGGGCCACTGGAATTATGCGTCGGGAGCGGGACAAATTATGAGGTAGGGTTGAGTAATTTATGTGGATTTCTTGTTATAAAATATATCTCAATAAAACCGAGACCATGAATTTGGGCACTCTCCCTGAAGACTTACCCTCTAATACCAGGGTATTGATAAGTCAAAACCTCAATAGGTATCTAGGTATTTGAGCTACTATAGACATATGTAACTTTTCGATCTCAACTACATTTCTTTACTGTTGCAAATTAGACAGCACTTTAAACCCTGGGAATAGCTACTATTCACATTTATGGGCAGTATAAAACTAAATAAAACAATCATGCTGCAATGTCTGTTTTATTTTAAGCCATTCCTTATACCCCCCACCCCCCAAATAAACTTGAAAGAACTAAACACTACCTTCAGTAAATTTAAATGCGAAGGGAAGAAAGGTGTAATTAGTTGGAAAAATAATTATGCTGCACATTATTAAAAAATGAATAGGCACTACCTGAAATCAAATGTTATTATGTTGCAGCTGATTTGGGATATTTGAGGAGATTGATCACCCAGAATAAAAGAGTGGGATGTAAAATAGTTTAACTTAAACTATGGGGCATATGTACAACAAAATATGAGAGCATGGAGCTGCACCAAATTTGGAGCTGCAACATTTTCAAAACACAGGGATGCGCCGCATTTACTATAATAAAATAAAAAGTGACACTCTGGTGGCGATAGGGGTTTGCACATTTGCACCTATGTCTGAAGTCCAGCGAAGGGGAAGGTTTTGCATTTAAATTCAGTCACCTAATTTAAAAAAAAACAGCTTATATTCTGAAAATTAATCACCTTTCTGCATTTTCAAAATGGCTGACCATCCCTCAATTTCATGACCTGGCACCACTGTGGGGAAATTTCTCTACCTCTCTTGGGCTAACCTCAAACACCCATATATGGCAAGAAAAAGGCACTATGATTTTAGGTGGATTAATCAGTGAAGGCACTGTAGAATATTTTGCCAACTTTCAAATAGGGCATGGATTGGGCATCCCCAAAGGCACTTTTTAAAGCATTTACAACTTCTGATCTGGATTTTGTCTCTCATTAAATTTGATTACATTTGAAAAGATTTATTACGGTTTTTGAACTCTGCAAGTAGGAGAAAACAAATCCTGTAGATATGTGAACTTGTCCTTATGAAAGGGAAATAAAAGTTACATGCAAACATTATGGGAGAGGTGTGGCGCCGCGGCCAGGGCGACTGACGCTGGAATCTGGGGATCAGGGTTCGATCCCCGGCTCCGGCGGCAGGTTAGCCCAGCACCATGCGACTCTGGGCAATAGCTTGCTTAATCTTCCCGACGGCCCCCAGCGCCTAGAGACCCTAACGGGTGATTGTGCGCTATACAAATGTGGATTATTATTATGATTGACCCGACCATCCCAAAAACCATAGAGTTGTGTTTTCAATTGGGCACTCTTTTCCAGGGACCTACTTGACTTTCCGTATATTTTACATATTTTTCGACTACATTAGCCCGAGGCGTTCATCCCTCAGTGGTTTTCTGGTACAGATCCATATTGCCATCGCTATAAAAACAGCCTGGAACTTAGGAACGTACTCCCATTCCAGATTTTTGGGAGTTCGGTTCAAGTGAGCCTTGCCGACCTCACAGATCAAGATCTTGTAATCAACTCCAAACACACTCTCATTGGGTTACTAGCAGTTCCCGAAATTAACTGGTCGAAGATTAGTCATGAAAGTTGTGACTACAAAGTCGACTTGAAAGAAACTGAAGGAATCCGAACTTCCAACATTATATGAGCAGAAAGCTGAAATGTAATGCACTGCGAGGTTTCAAAATGGTTATTATGTACTCAATGCAATTATGCACAAAATGTATGAACTGTGGGGCTGTTGTAGATTTAGAATAGCTGGAGGACAGTTTGTGGAAGTACCCTTGAGAAAAGGGGTTGTCTCTGAAACGTCCTTCCTCAAAAAGAAAATGGTATACAGGTTGATAGTTGAGGAAAGGGCCCCGGATTGACCAGATAACAGAGGCTAGTAGAGGACCAGTTGGAGCCCTCGCACATCTGGAAGCCTTTGGACCAACAACAGTGGAAGAGGTCCTTAAAGTGTTGGTCACTATTAAGAGCGGCTCCCCCAGTGATCCGGGACCTATGAGGATCCTGAAACAGGTAGGAGCTACTATCGCCAACCCTGTCACCGACTTAATCAACGCTTCCTTTGCTTGTGGTCTGGTGCCACCGAGCTGGAAGGGAGCAGTTGTGAAAGCCCTCTTGAAAAAGCCTCACCTAGATCCATTGGATCTAGCGAATTATAGGCCTATTTCTCTGTTGCCTGGACTGAGTAAAATCGCGGAAAGGCTGGTGAATCTACATCTATCACACTTTCTTGAGTCCAATGGCCTGCTGGGAAACTCGCAAACAGGCTTTCGGCTGGGTCAGGGTACTGACACTGCCCTTCTGGCAGTCGTTGAGGAAGCCAGAAGCATTCTGGACTCGGGAGGATCAGTGGCAGTGATCCTCCTGGATCTCAGTGCGGCTTTTGACACTGTTAACCATCAAGTGTTAATTCAACGGCTGTCAGATGCAGGGGTAACAGGAATGGCTCTGAAATGGCTTAAGTCATTTCTTAACGACCGGACTTACCAAGTATGGGAAGGCAGCGCGCGATCAGCGTCAACCCCCCTCCATTGTGGTGTGCCACAAGGCTCATCCCTAAGCCCCACATTGTTCAATGTGTATATGGCCCCCTTCGAGGATGTGGTGGCCCCTTTTGGTATCAAAATTGTGAGCTACGCTGATGATACTCAGCTGGTGGTTGCCCTATCCCAGCTGGCTAAAAGCCCAGACACGCTGCACTCCTGCATGTCCAAAGTGTATACCTGGATGTGTCAATCGGCTTTGAAGCTAAATGGCTCAAAGACCGAAATAATGCTCTTAGGGCACAAAGGAGCCTCACTTCCTCTGACAAGCTGGCCCAGCTGTTTGGGCGAGCTCCCGAATCCAAAGGAGGAGATTAAGAGTCTTGGAGTCTGGCTGGAGCAAGATCTCTCTTTTAGGACCCAGGCGAAAAAAACGGAGGGAGTGTGTTTCGGTCTTCTCCGCGCAGCTCGGAAAGTTCTGCCCCTCCTGCCACCGCAATCTAGAAAGCTGCTCATTCAGGGGTTGATCGTATCAAGACTAGATTATAGCAATGCTATCTTTCTTGGTGCGCCTGAAGCAACGCTTAATAAACTCCAGCAGATTGAAAATGCTGCCGCCCGGCTCCTCAAGAGCACCCCAATGATGCGGTCAGCTAAACCTGCATTGAAGGCGCTGCATTGGCTCCCAGTGCGCGAAAGGGTCAAATTTAAGTCCCTCTGTATTGCGCATAAAATTCTGCAGGACAAGGGACCTCCCATCCTGAAGAATTTAGTCGTACCCTACAAAGCAAACAGAGCCTTGCGCTCAGATCAAAAACATCTGCTTAGAACTCCCAAAGTTAAAAAGGCTCGAACGGGGGGGAGAAGATTCTCAGTGAATATAGCGATTCTCTGGAACTCACTCCCCCTGAGTCTACGTTCGAAGACTTGTCTTCTCTGGTTTCGTAAACTCCTTAAAACGCATCTCTTTCCCAACTAATGCCTTTGTTCACGCTTAATTGCCTCCTTCTCCTTGTTGCTCTGAAATAAGCGCTGGGATGCTTCAGGGTAACTACGCGCTATATAAAACTCGAAATAAATAAATAAAATATTAGGATAAGTTGTAGAAACCAGCCCGGAGCCAGGCAGCCACCAACTGACCATTTCTGCATGAACCGACCCCCGCTTTCCAAGCCCCCCCTATTACATCATAGCCCTCACAGCATTCCAACTTGTAGTGGTTAGCGGTCCTGTGTTCCGGCCAGCCAACTGGATACCATGGTACACCACATCCGCAGGCCAGGCGTTGCCTGCGGGCTTAGAATAAAAGGTGAGGACCCGCACTTGGGTTATTCTCCAGAGATAGACATACTGTGTGTGTGTCCAGTATTTAAAGGCCCTAGCCATTCCTTATCCCCGTTTAGGCCTCACCTGATCCAGGCGATATCAGAACGGCACACTGGCGACGAGGAGGGCCGTGACCCTTGCTTTGTTTTGCTGCCCCTGCAGCAGATTCTTGGCCAGGGTCTGAAACTGCTGCCGTGCCGGTCGGGTGGAGGCCCGCCACAACAGCAGCAGTGCCTGAGACAGCCATCGCGGGTAAGTGCTGCCCAGCAAATGTGCCCCAGGCATTCAACAGCCGTAAGAGGATGCCCGGCGATGCCCCGCTCTCTCCACTGCTGCCAGATGTGGAACCCTGCACTTGCTGACTGCCGCGCCACCTGCCGGCTGTTCCCTGTTACCGCTGGGGTGGTGAAGATCTGGGCTACGGCAGGCCCCACCTGGGAAGGAGAATACGCATGCCAAGGCCCAGCGCATGTATTCAAAGTGCAGCAGAGCGCACACTGAGCGCATGGGCCCCCAGAGGTGAAGAGTCAGACCAGCAGCAAGCAGCCTGCTGCATGGGAAAAACATGAAAAGAACTGGAAAAATCAATAAAGGAAGAAAGAAAAAAAAAAGACTGCACAGGAGAGAAATAGAAAGGATAAGACCAGTAGCAAGCAGCCTGCAGTGGGGGCAAAAGGAAAAGGGAAAAGCAGGATAAACAAATAGAGGAATAAAAATATAGACTGCACAGGAGAGAGTTAGAAAGAATAAGAAAAGGGGACACAAAGCACACTAGCAAAGGAAGACAAGATAGGGAGGACACGGCAATCACAGACAAAGACAAGGGCACAGCAAGAAGAAAAATAAAAACCAAGAATAAACATCAGCTACAGGGAGCATGGCTGACGAGAACCAAGCACAGGCCCAACAAAGAGCTCCAGTACAACACGCACTTACTGAGGTGCTGCCACCTTTCAATTAACTGGAAGACCCGGCGACAGCGCCCCGAGGTGGAATGTTTGGATAGAACATCTGAATAACTACTTTGTGGTCACACGGGAAACCGACAGGGCAGTAAAAAGGTCATTACTTCTCCACTATGCCGCCGATTAAATATTCAAGTTATTCAAACACTTACCAAATACAGGTGTTGCCACGGACTACAATGCTGTAGTTGTGGCATTAGATGCACACTTGAACCCTCAACTTAACCCCAATTTCGAGTGATTCAAGCTACGCCAAGCACTCCAACAGGAAGGGGAGTTGATTGAAGCATTCTACTCTCGTCTGCGTGAACTGGCCAGCAGGTGTATGGAGGATGATCAGCCAAAGGAAATAAGGTCCCCGATCATCCAAGGATGCCGCAACATGATGCCAAGAGGCCTCATCTTGTGCCAACCAAAAATTACCCTGGAGGATATCCTCATTTTAGCTAGGACCCACGATCTATCCGCAGCAAGAACAAACGAGAAGGACCATGCCCTCACAAAAACGCAAGGAAATCCAGAGACCATCAAAACAGAGCGTGCTGACGCTCTCCAAGCAAGAGGCTCCCGCTATTAGGTGATAGGACCCCTGCCATTGTGCTGCTTTGGATTATTTTGTGTACTATCACATGCCATTTTGGCTATCCGCATAATCGTCGTCATTTAATTGAATTGATAAATTTTATGGGGACTCTCTGGCTCCTACAAAGCTCCAGTACCATCATTTTATTCGTGGCTGTACATTCATACTAATTTGTATGGCACCATAATTCTCCTTAGTAGGAGTTTTTGTTATCGCTCAAGACACCACTGTCGGCTCATTGTCATAATACAGAACTGTTGCGCCATATTAGGCCCTTGCCTACACTTGTTCAGGCTTCCATTTTAAAGTCCTGATGATCCAGCGATTCTGCTAATGGTTCAAAATGTCGACTACAGTCAACAGTTATAAACTACAATTTCATTGAATTGTTTTTACTGTTTTTTGATAGCTTGTTGTAATAATATTTTTCACAAGCATTCTTCTGTTTTGCCTGAAAAGTTTCTGTGTTTTCATGTATGTCATTTTGTGTTGGATACAGGATTGTGTCCCTTCGATTTGATGTGGTGTATTTATGTTTATTATGAATTTAATGCAGTATTAAACTTTGTGTCCGGCTGGACATTGAAATTATATTACTGGTCTTAAGTCTATATTCATTTTTTGTGCATTGGTGTTTGTAAGGACCACTGTTCTGGATATAAAGTCATTACCCAAGGTCCTTGCTTACCTTATTGGGTTCCCTTGTTACTGAGAATATGCTCTCCAAGCAAGGACACGGAGTGATACTCCCAAGAAGGCAAGGCCCGAAATGCCTAAGACGCAGGGTTGGTACTGTGGACATGAACCACATGCGACAAAGGACTGCCCTGAGCAAGGCAAAACCTGCATGAATGGTGGGATTCCAAACCACTTTGCAGCAGTGTGCAGGAGACGGAATCGAGGCCGAGACACACAAGGACAAAGGCCACCCTCATGAACAGTATGACAATTGTCCTTAACAGACTCAGTGCAGAAGGAGGAACCACAAAGAACCAGCCAGAGATACCAAGCACCGGCAGACTCGTCTATGGAGGAAGATGAAGTGGAAACATACCTAATCACGTTCACTCGAGAGCTCCAGCGCCGCAGAAGGCCACAATCTACATGCGTAGTCAGGATCGCAGGATCAGAGATGAGAGCGATCATTGACACGGGGGTGTGCGTGAACATGATGGGCCTCCAGCTGTACCGACACCTCCAACCTTGACCACCGATCACCCCGTCCCTGACTAAGATATTCGCTTATGGAAGCCAAACCCCTCTGCCACTGAGAGGAAAAATATCCATCCCAGTAAGATCAGAAGACCAGGAAGTCACAACCATCATCCATGTCATAGACCGTGAAGCGGACACCCTAATCAGCAGTCCTACCGCAGAAGACCTTGGTTTGGTATCGTTTGCCAGAAGTGTCCAGGCGCATCAAGTCAACGAGATACTGGACCAGTTCCTAGAACTCTTCCAAGGACTTGCGACCCCATCAAACTGCACATTAACACGACCATCACCCCAATTGCACTACGGCATCGGCAAGTCCCTTTTAACCTGATGTCCCTGGTGGAAAAATAATTTGAAAAACTCGAAAAGCAAGGAGTGATCGAAAAGGTCTCGGGACCAACACCATGGGTGTCCCCGATGGTCATCGCAGAGAAACCAAAACAGATGGGAGCCATACCTCTCTGCATCGACATGAGGCTTCCCAGCCGGGAAATCAAGAGAGAGTGCCACATAAGGCCAACTATAGATGATATAATAGCAGATGTCAACGGATCAAGATGGTGTTCAAAAATAGACCTGAACGCTGGGTATCACAAACTGCCCTTGGCTGCAGAAAGCCATTACATTACAACTTTCAGTACCAACCTGGGGTTGCATCGGTACAAACAACTGAATTTCGGAATATCCTCAGCAGCAGAGGTGTTCCAGAACACTATCCGCGAGATACTATCTGGTTTGCCCGGGGTGATAAACGTCAGCGACGACATCCTGATCAACTCTGCCACTGCCGTTGACCACCACCGCCATCTGAGGAGCACCCTGCGTCAACTTCGATCCAGGGAAGCAAACAGAACTACTGGTAGATGCCAGTCCGGTGGTACTAGGAGCTTTGCTTGCCCAGGAATAGGAGCCAAGCCGGTGGGTGGCTCTGTCATTTGCCAGCAAGTCCCTGACCCCCACTGAAGCAAGGTATGCTCAAGTGGAGCGAGAGGCGCAAGCGATAAAATGGGCATGCAACCATTTCCATCTGTACCTGACGGGCCACGCATTTACTGTGGTAACAGACCACCAGCTGGTCCCCCTCTTCAAAAGGTCAGCCCCTCATCCACCTCCCCAAATTGAGCGATGGGCCATACAACTTCAACCCTACCAGATGGAGGTAGTGTACTGACCTGGGGCGAAGAATCCCGCTGACTGCCTGTTCCAACACCCGCCCTCCAAGGTGGAGATGGATGGCTGCAAGGGGCTCGGAGCAGTACATAAAGATGATCTCTGTGGCGGCGTGCCCCCAGGCGATGAAGCTTGAAGACATCAAGGAAGCCGCTGAGCAAGACCCCATATGCACCGGGACTCTTCAAGCAGTCCAAGAAGGGTCATGGAAGACGTACCTCCAGCATACCAACACGTGGGCAGAGGAAGACCGTGGAGAGCTGAGGAAAATGTGGAGGGTGCGAAGCGATGAGTGCCACGTCCGAGGCCCGAGGCTGGTAATACCGCAAGCTCTGAGGCAACAAGCAACTCAACTGGCCCATGGGGGTCACCAAGGAGTTACCAAAATGAAAACAAGAATGAGAGAAAAGGTCTGGTTTCCAGAACTCGAAACAGTGGTTGAGGACCTGGTAAGCTGGTGCACAGCTTGCCAGATGACAAGTGCACCCGAGCAACCAACCCTGATAATCACCGAAGAGGCCTGCACCACCCTGTGGTCGAAAGTAAGCATTGACTTTGGAAGCTTCCTAGAGGGAAACACACGCTCGTCCTTGTAAACACATTCTCCAAATGCTCCATAGTGGAACCAGTTGTGATGACCGCATTCGTTCACGTGGCACCCGTCTTGGAGAAAGTGTTTGCCACTTTTGGGATCCCCACCGAAATCCGAAGCGACATCGGGCCCCCATTCCAAAGGGCAGAGTTTGCCACCTTCCTCAATCAGCGAGGAATCTAACACCGCCGCATCACGCCTCAATGGCCCCAAGCCAATGGAGATGTCAAGCGGTCATGAGAACTTTGAACAAAATGCTACGCATTGCTAGTGTGGAGCAAGTGGACCCCGAGCGACGCCTCCACGAGTTCCTCAAGGAATACCAGAGCACCCCACACTGCACCACGCTGAGGAGCCCCTTGGCCTTCATGTTCAGAGGGCCACGGAGAGACATAGGGCCAGATGTAGGAAGACAAATTGTGACCGCAACCGCAAAATAAGAAATCGCAAAAAAAAAGCAAAACCAGTTAGCAATTCCTTATTTTGAGAATTTGAGCCACAGACTCAAAATTAGCGCCTCGCAAACTGCGAAATTGCAAAAAAAATTGCACACCAATGTGAGAAAAATCGCAAATAGCGATTTCCCGTAAAATGGCTATTGCTGAGTCGCAAATTACCACCAACTCAAAGCAGGTGGTAACCAGGTGCACTGCATATAAACAGCCCCAGAATGCATCAGTCTCAACACAATGGCGGCCCTCTATGTCATTGCAAGGCGGATGCAGATACAAGCTGCACGACAGAGGTTGAGGAGGCGACAGGAATGTATATACAGAGTCCGCATCACCCTTTTTGAACTCACAGAAGAACAAATACATGAGAGGTACAGACTTCACCCCACTACCATCCTATACCTCATACGTGACCTGCACCCCTTCCTGGAGCAACAGACACGCAGGGCACAAGCAATTCCACCATATGTGCATGTCCTTTGTTCCCTGCACCTACTTGCATCAGGTAGTTACTAGGGGGTGATGGCTGTGGCTGGAGGTGTCTCACAAAGGTGCCTGTCCCGCTTCTTCAACACCTTCCTGGATGCCATGCTTCAAAGAATGCACCATTACATCCAGTTTCCCACAACGCAAATGGAACTGCATAAGACCAAGATGGATTTTTTTCAGATGGCCCAGTTCCCACATGTCATAGGGTGCATCGATGGGACACATTTCACAATCTACCCCCCTCTGTTACTGAGTACATATATCGGAACAGGAAATCATATAATTCGATCAACATACAGGTCCTTTGTGATGCATCTCACATCATAACAGATATAGTAGCGAAATTCCCAGGGAGCACGCATGACTTCTACATCTTCAGGCACAGTGGAATCTATACACGTCTGGCTGGGGGTGAATTTGGAGAAGGATACCTGCTAGGTAAATGCATGTGACACACCCTGATGTATACCCTGGTTGTCTCTGTTGTTGCCTGTGATTGATGTTCTATCCTTTCCCGCTTAGGTGACAGTACCTATGCGGTGCATGCATTCATACTCACCCTATTCCTCAACCCATCAACTCCAATTGAGAGGAGATGCAATGCTGCCCATAAATCCACGCGCAATGTAGTGGACCTGACTTTTGGACACCTGAAGAGCAGGTTCCGCTGCCTCCACAAGAGTGGAGGTGCACAGCAATACCGCCCAAGATATGCTGGAAAATCATTGCGACCTGTGCCATGCTACACAACCTGGTCACAAAGAAGGGAACCCCAGTTAAAACCACTGATTCTGACTCAGAGGATGAGGAATGTCAATGGCCACTGCACCCCACATCAGGTGTTGTAGGAGCGGCAGATGGGAAACACAGACGTGCTGAAATCACACGCAACTATTTCTGAGTAAGTAATAAGACTAAGCATTTAATTACAATTGTGTAACGGTGTTTTATTGACATTACATCAGGCAATAGGAATGCACACCACCTCACCATATTGGCCTATGATTGCCTTCAGTAGCCCAGCATGGCATTAATGCACTGCATGCTCATTGTCATCCCATATCAGTGGGTTACATGGGTTACCTCACCAATCTGCAAATGTCAGCAGCAGCATGTACTCATTTCCTGCAGCCACGCACAGCAGTACCCCGCTCACTTTGCACACTGTCCTCCCTAGAGGACTGTCCTGCTGCTGGCCCCTACCTTGCACTATGCCTCCTGGGCTCAGCAATGGGTGGTGTAATGCTGCTGCGGCTGGTGACCTCCTCACTCTCACCACCATCCCCAGACCCTGTGGCAGCAATGTTGGCTGTCTGGAGCAGTTCTATCACAGTGATGACATGCACCTACCCCCTAGTGACATCTTGGCTGCAGTGGGCCATTTCCAACTGCATGGCCACTGTGCGTCTGCTGAGGACAGAGGTGGCATTGCATAGGCAGTTCACAGCCTTTGTGTACCCGCCATGCGCTGTTTTTCCCTGCGCCTTGCCCCATGTTCACTGTCCATTTTGCTGCACAACAGCCTTACTGCCTCAACTATGTCCTGCATGCCCTCGGCAACAGTGTTGTTCAGACCATTGATGCCCTCCTTAATGTCCCTAAGGTTCTTGTTCATGGACACCATCTGACGTTGCATTGATCGCATTGTCTTCCCTTGCAGCCGCTGCACCTTCACCATGGTGCCCTTAAGACCTGCGACGACACTGGATCCATCACCCTGTGCATCTGGACTGTGTGCCCTTGGTCTGCGTCGGGGACCACTGGTGTGGCTACGCTGCATGGGTGACTATGTCTCAGGAGACTGTGCTGCCTATTCCTGCATGGTCTGTGGGGCTCCTGTGCTCTCCTCCTCGGACCCCTCCATCTCCTGCGGGCTATCCACTGTGTACCTCCTGGGTCTGGATCGTGGTGGTGTGACTTCTGCGGGTGACAGGTTCTCCTCATCCTGAATATGGTGTTCCCTAGGTGCCTCTTCTGTCTCCCTCTCAGCAGTCTGGGTGCTGGTTCGCCTGTGGATACATAATGTCCATTTACTGCCTTGCCTTGCAGCATTTGTGTTATATTAAATTACATGAGTTGCTATTCACACTAACGGTCCCCCGCTTGCTTATTGACTGATGCGGGGCCCCTGCACTTGTGTATAGTTCACTCACTGGTATGCTATGGGGGTTTTGGGACAACATCTCCCATTATGCATTGCTGGTTGTTTGCAAAATATGGACTGGAGTGGAATTTTTATTTGCTCTTGGGGGATTGGTGGTTGGGGGCATCAGACCATGGTGTGCATGCATCTTACCTTGTCTGTTGTTGCCTCTGGCTGAGCTGTCCACGTCTCCTATGCCACTGATGCTCTCAGGCTTGAGGGTTGGCTCCACCAATTCATTTGTGGTTGTGGTTGCTGGCTCAGTGGATGGTCCGGCACCTGTCTTATTTGCCTGTTTCAGCCTGTCAGCTACCCTCTCCTTTGCATGGGAGCAGAGGTCATACCAGCGCTTCTTCAGCTCGTCAATGGAGTGCTGGGTGACACCAATGGCATTAATTGTGCCTTGTGTTTCTAGCCAGATCTTTCTTTTTTGGGATTCTCGAACATGCAGAGATTTCTTCCCAAACAACTGGTCGTGAGTCTTTACCACCTCTTCAATTAAAACCTCCAACTCCTTCTCACTAAATTTATGCTTCCTCTGCAGGCTCCTTTCCCTTCTCCTGTGTGTCCATCCTGGGGTTTGGTGTCTGCCTGGTAACTCCTGTGCAGCTCCTGGGTGTGCGCTCCTGCTCTCTGCCTCTCCCACAGGCACAGTGAAACAGCATGGGTGTGGCCACTTCCTGTGTGTGATGTCATCAGGGTGCACCTGAATAGCAGATTCGCTGATTTGCGATTTTTTTAAATTGCGATTTCGCTAATTCCTAATCGGTAATACCGTTTCGGAATGGAGTTTGTGATTATCACCGAATCGCAAACTATTTGCGATTTTTTTCTACATAGCAGTTTGCGAGTTTTTAATAGCGATTCGGTAACAATCGCTATTGAGAACTCGCAAATATCTTTTTACCTACGTCTGCCCCGCAATCCCTACGTGTCCAGGGTGGACAGCCCTACCCCACGACGTCCATGAAACCCAGGTGAGGCGAGAACAACAAAACCCAACCCAGGCCAGCGTCCGACGCCATGCCGTGCACCGATCACTCCAGCCAGGTGCAACAGTCCTACTCAAAGATCGTCGGCCTGGAGGAAAGTTCCGGACAGCCCATGAGCCTGGCACCTACAATGACACCATGGTGACAGCCCGGAAAAGGAGTGAGGAGATATCTTGAAACATCTCCTGGTTAAAAGAGGTGCCGTCAGCGTCTTTAGAATCAGATGTTCGGAACCCATCAAAACCCAGACAGACATATCCGGAGCCAATCAGGAGAGGAGATCAACATACCGGGCTCTGAAGTCAACACCCCCGAATTTGCTTCCTCAAGGTCTCTTCCTCCCAATTCGCCGCCAAACCTGATGTTGCCTGGTAGCCCCTCCATTCGAGGTCAACCTCACCACTACAGACTACGACCCATCCCCGACCCAACAGACACCTTCAAGACTTTGCGTGTTAATCTATCCAAGACTGATGCCCAGGCACCCTGCGTGGCTGCGAGACTTTCGAGAGCAGAGTTTAAACATCCAAATTGGGGTGGAATGTAGTGGTTAGCGTTCCTGGGTTCCGGCCAGCCAGCTGGATACCATTGTACACCACATCTGCAGGCCAGGCCTGCGGGGTTAGAATAAAAGGGGAAGACCCGCACGTGGGTTATTCTCCTGAGATAGACATCCTGTGTGCGTGTCCAGTATTTCAAGCCCCTAACTAATCCTTATCCCTGTTTAAGTCTCACCTGGTCCAGGTGATATTAGAACACCACACAACTGATGAACCAAGATGCAACATATCACCCTATTCGCTTTTATGTGTATGCGCGTAGTCCTCTCTCGTTTTCTACAGCACTATAAATATGTAGCCCATCTTCAATTTCTTACACGCTGTGAGAAGATTTCTGCCCAACACGAACATCAGACTCCTGGTAAGCACCCATAAATACTTAAAAAATGCCCACAGAATGAATCATCCGCCACACTGCCCGCACTCAGTGTTCCCACGCAGCTTCACTTGCACTCACCTGCTGAGGGAACCCGACTTCCCAGCAGCTCCACTTATGTCCGCACCGCTGAGGGAAGCCTTGGCCACACGTCAGCGCTGCTCGGAACCGTCAAAGTTTGACACGCCTTCAACTGCACTACAAATTCAATTAAGATGGCCCAGTGAGGGAAACGCGCTCCGTCGCACCCCAGCTGAGATTCTGTCAGCACAGTCAAACAAGCACTAGCCACGTCAGCGTTTCTAGTGCATTTCACATGCTGCCACTCACTTTAAACTGCCCCATCACCTCTCCGACCTTTGTGATCAGGATCCCACGCTCATACTGTGTGACTGCCAACAAGAACACAATCCTGTGCTCTTCGACGCTGTAAACTTTCTCGGTTGGCACCGCCAACATGAAAAACGGGTAATTAGACTTGTCGTGAGAACCAATGACTCGGGCTGGTAACACAAACTACTCACATCCCATCCTCGTCACCACTGATACATCCTTCCTCGATAAGAACATGGTATACAGGTTGATAGTTGAGGAAAGGGCTTTATTAGGATAAGTTGTAGAAACAGAGCCAGGCAGCCACCAACTGACCATTCCTGCACGAACCAATACCCACATTCCAAGCCCCCTCTGTTACATCACAGCCTGCCCAGTATTCCCACTCATGAACCTATATGCAACGTACTTTAGCTAAAAGTGCGTAGTAGAGTAAATATGTAAGGGAGAAAGAAGGTGCAACATTTTCGACCACTTTGATTTTTCTTAATTTTGGAGAAGATGAGACTTGGGATTCCCTTCTAGAGAGGTTGCAAGAATGAATGCATTAAAATAGTTTGTGACCTGCAGTGAGCGCAGGGGCATCTTTTATGAAAGAGAGAACGAGGAAACAATATACATTCCAATTGAAGTTAAGCTAGGAGAGAGGATTTCTTGTCATCCTTCTAAACTGATAGGGAGCCAACCAATGTATTCAGATACCTGATCATGAGAGGTGTCTTGTATCAGGATGCATTGGAAGAATTTGACTCAGCAGAAAGTAATCCCTAACTCAAACCTCTTAATGAATTTGCAATGGTGAGAAATAGAGTGTTTGGTGGAGAAAGACCTAACACACCAATTATTGCATCATCAGATTCTTAGTGTACATTTTCAAAGTGAGTTTGCACTCACTAGAAAATTGAATGCTAGCAGAGCTACTCATGTGTATTTAAGCATTACAAGAAACTCGCCGAAAGAGAGGTTAGTTACAGATGGACAGAGTTATCCTAACCACTATACTAGTACAGTGCATTTTGGCGCATTAGCGCAAGACTAAAAGCTGCACGGATAAGTAAAGTAAACACAAACTATTGAATCAAATCCTACCTGAGCCTTTCATTTGATTATGTCAACAAGAGAATCTGCTGTCTAGAAACGTGGTTGCCCAAAAATATTCTTTATCCATAAATGAGGAAATGTTAAACTAGACACTACATGCCAAAAATTTACATTCTCTTCTGAAAACTATAAGTCAAGATCTAGGCTTATAATTGATTAGAGAATCCTTTTGTATTAGTGCGAAAGTCACTACAGGTCAAATTCTATTATAACACAATTTAAAGGCTGCTCGTGCCAGAGAACACTATGGGTCTGATTACATCTATTGCTGTGGTCCGACCAATGCATTACAATGCGTGCTGTGGGAGTAAGCAGTCGGAGGGACCGACTGACACAATCCAACGGGCTCATGGAGCCCGTCGGTCGGTCAGAAAGGACTCATAATCCCTTAAGGACAGCGTTTCCACCAGCAGGATTATGATGTCGATTTACGATAGCCTTTCCATGTCAGCCTTTCCAACATGGCTCTTCATAAACCATCACCTTAACCCACAGAGCTATTCACTAACTTCTCACAAATGGGCCCATAACTTTCACCATTCATTCATTCACACATTTATTCTGCTCCGAGGATTCGGTGAAGACTAAAAGGAGAGCCGTGGGGCTATAGCGGAGTGCCTAAACTTAAGATTTATACATTATTTACACCTGCAGATTTTATTTTAATACCATGGTTTTCTCTAAAGGAAAGATTTAAAACACCCCACTATTCATTTTTTGATGTATCAGCTAGTAAAAGTTAACTAAAGGACAACAAGACCTGCTTAATTCTCCATTTATTAAATTTTTATTTAGAGATTAAATCCCCTAGCATGATCTCTACGTTTTACTTGAAAGAATAATTCAGCTATGCATCAATAATCCTGAAAGAAAAGTTAAATTAAAAACATTCATTTATTAGCATGACAGTTTAGAAAATAAGTAAGGACCATATTACCAAGATGTAGAGACGCAGACATCAGCAATAAGACAGAATAGTTCCCAAAGAACACCTCTCTATCTCTCTCGATGTTCTCCTCTCATAGTACTTCGCACCCATTCAAAAGTTCTGAAAAATTTCAAAGTTCCTGCACTATAGGAAAAATTGCGCAGACCGACAGTATCTCGGGAAGAAAAGATTAGGTCAAAAAGCAAGCTTTTTTCAAAGTCCCAAATGTCCTCTTTTAGACCCTTTTTCACTAACTTATTTATCTAAATTCGTAACTCATGTCCTAGAATGTCCGTGATTGGTCAATTTAGAGTTGGATGAGCATCACCTCATCGCTTTACTGTTCAATTTATGCGGAGTCATCATTATGACACAAAAAATAGTGGTGCCATTGTTCAAAATGTACTTCCTTCGAAGTGTCCTTTAAATTATTATTCGGTGCCCCATTCCCATGAGTCAACTTGCTGACTTCAACAAACTTTGGCATGTACTCCATGTGACAGGCCACGCTGTCCTTGACCCATACTGCTCAGGCACAGGCAGCTCGCGCTTCCAGTTGGCGCATTCTTACTTAGACCGCCACCTCAGAATCACAGTCAGCTTCCATTTTGTTTTGGTCACACAGGCCTTAATTTAGGGACTATTACAGAAACAAACACAAATAAAAGTAAATTTACAAAATAAAGCCTTTCTGTTTACCTCCCCCTTCTAATAATATCCCAGTTAGTAATTACCTAGCTTTAAGCAACACATATGCGTGAATTTACTTACCAATCTTCATGATTTATGCCACAAATAAACAGACAAAAAACACATTCATGCAATTTTCAATTAGATTCTAGAAATGCGTACCCTTTATGACACAATATACAACAAATTAGTAAATTATGCTTGGCAATTTCATGCAAATTAATATCCCACGTGCATTTGTGTGTGTGCATTCTATTCTATGTTGGTTAAGTTCAAAACCACATGTTTAGTACATATTATTGTCATAGAAAGTTAATTTTACAAAGGGTATACAAACATTTTTGTTTCCACCTTGCTCCATCAACTTCCCCCTTTGGTGATTTTATCATCAAACATCTCCCAAAATTTAGAAAATTTTATCTCAACATGTTTCAAATTATTTTAATTAGTACGTGTTATATTTCTGTTTCTTCTAATTTCTTCCTATCTTGATAAAACTTTTCTTTAAATTGTTCCATCTCAGTATCACCGTTTTCCCTTTTCCTGTCTTGTTTATCTTCAATCTTTTTCTTCAAAGACCTTTTGACATTTCTTCTCTGCCTACATTGACAACTTAATCTCAGAACTAAGATCACTATTATTATTACAGTTACTGGTATTAGTATTTTCCCTATAATAGATCTACTTATTTCATAAAATCAACATGAAAAATTTTAGAAAAGACCAAGCCAAGGTAACATGACCCATACCAGTGATCTGGTAATCTATAATAAGCTTTGTTCCCACACAGAAATGAAATTCCCAGAAAAACTGGGTCATTTCCACCTTTAAATCCCCATCCCCTTTTGATAATATAAGTATCTTCACATTGACTTGCACCCACACAATAATTTTCATACACAGTGTTATCTCTCTGAATACATAATTTCCCAAACAATGGTGTATCTATATTTATAGCCACATTTACATTATGTCCTTCAAGATTATCATCCGAAAACACCCATTTTGTAGATTTAGTCTGTTTCACTTTTTCTTGTCGCTTATATTGTTGTCTCCTTTCTTCAACCATATTCAGAAAAACTTTCTCTTCATTTCTCATTTTACAAGTCAAATTATGTTTAAAGGCATAATCATGTGTCAATTCTTGTGTTTCTAAGAAATATTCTCCAAAACCTTTAGCAGACTTAATTTGATTCAGTTCTGCAACAATTTTCAATTTTGCAAATACATTATCAGAATCAGAATAATAATATTCTGTTATATTTAGCCTGTCTCTTTTCTGCTCATGGGATTTCACTGTGACTCACATGATGTCACCACTAGAATGTTTGGTGACATCATGGAGTGTTGCTGGCTTAGCCTGGGCTCAACTGGCAGTTGCCACTAGGCAGCCTGAGTGACAAAGAGGTCACTCCTGGTGGGTCTTTCTTTATTACTATCTTGAAGACTTGACTTGCAACTATCTTTAATAAAGAAACCATAATAATACACCCGGCTCTGGACTTCTATTTACAACATTTTTGGCGACGTTTGGGCAGCCTGGAGTGGATTAACAGCGTTCAGAAGAAAGGAGTAAACAAAGAACCTACAACGTTAAGGATTCAGCAAGTTTTAAGGTACTTATGGAAAAGAAGAGTTTGTGTTGAAAGAATCTGAAGATCAATTTTGAAAATCAAAGGAACTTTAAAAAAGAAAGCACCCTGGTAAGCCCCACCAGTGTCCTATGTTATCAGGACGGCCTGCAAACCCAGGGTGTTGGCGTGCTTGGAATTAATGTTGTGACAAAGTTGGCAAAGATCTTTAGTGTTGAAAATATGCAGCAGTAAAGGAAAGACATATGTTCAAGAACTGCGTGCCAAAAGTAACTGTGAGACTGGTCTACCGTTAATTCTGTCTCGCATTCAACACTGTAAGAACAGTTTATGATCGACCGTCTGGGGGAGTGTTCAATTCAAAAAGGCACCGTTATCATTACTTAGTGGCTATGTGAGAGTATGCTGAGAGGCAAGCGTCTATTTGGCTTCACAGTGATTTTATTAAGGAAGTCGTGATCTTATTAAGGAAGCCGTTAAGTTTTTTTGTACAGTAATTAGCGGCTTAACGGCTGTGTTTTGAAGCGGTGCAAGGATATGTGGACAGCAAGTGACGGGTTATACATCGCTGTGATTTATAGTGGACTCAACATAATTTTACATGGGTTTAACAGCGCAGTGCGAAGTCCGAAGTCTGAGAGTATCTGTCCAATGATACATTATTATACAAACATGAAATGGAATTATACAACTATCATGCGTGACGCTGATTAGACAAAATGATAGCATTTGACATGACCACACTGATCCTAAATCCATTACAGATGAATGTATTGATACTTACAATTTTACCACTCAAAGATGTCAGCTATGTTCATAAACATTTGTGTGGGTTGGGACTGGTAGTCCTACTTTGCTTTTTACACTTTGAACACTTTAAATGTAATGACGAAGTAAACCAATGTACCCGTGACCAAGGTGCTGCTGCACCGAAACGCGTCGGGTGTTTGGATGATTTTGTTGTAAATAAAAATTACACGCACCACGAAACTGGGCTCGAGTTTGCTCCGTTTTGGACCTGAAAGGCTTGCGCAATAACATATTGGGAAGATCGCCCCTTCACTCGAGCCCGCCGCCACTGAGGGGCTGGGAGACCGGCGAAACTGTTTTGGAAATTTGCTTTCTCTTTGAGAATAAGTCTCCCTGCCCGCCCATCTGAGGAACACACGATTGGAGTGAAAGGACACGCGAAGGAGGGGTTTCCGCACTAAGAATGGTTTGTTTACCAGCAGTGAAATCCGGAAGTGCTGGACGTAACATGGCTCTGACAAATTGATGCTTCGCAAACACCGAGAATCCCTTCCCAACAGCGAGTATAATTCGTAAGTGTCCCAGGGGGCAGGCGGAACCAGCGCGGCTTCTAGCTGCAAGCTGCAGCTGAGGAACTGCGTTAACCGGCACAGCAGGGCAGAAACTCCCGGATGGTGAGTTTTCACAACAACGTCAACAAAATTAATTTGTCCAACAGAGAAGCTTCGTGACGGGAGGCAGCAGATTTGCTGTTTGTCCCGTTTAATACAGAATCAGCGCCACTGAGCAGAGTGGGTGATGCCGCAGTAGCGGACATGGGCAACAAAAAGAGAACTCTGGAACAAGTTATGGAAAAGTGTGAAGATGGAACAAACAAAGTGGTGGGAGGCCACCACTTTACATAAATATGTGGAACCCGAACGCGTACCACGGGGTCTACGCATTTTCATAACTCCGACCTTCGCAGACCCAGATCCGGAATTGATCGAGGAATGGGTCCAAAACAATCATGACTGCTCAACGGTAATGTTGAAATTATTGATTAAATATGCCTTAAAGGACACACTGGGCCCAATTCACAGAATGAACTTAGGACTAAATCCTAAACTTACTACTATTTGGTATTCACAGAATGCACTTACTACTTTCGGGATTCACAGAGTGAACTTACTACTTTCGGGATTCACAGAATAAACGTACTACTTTCGGTATTCACAGAATAGATTTAAGACTACTAACTTTATGTCCGCACTCGGGCCGGAAATTCCTGCCCGGAGGCGGAGCTTCCGGCTTAGGGGCGGAGCTTGTGGCCCGGAGGCGGAGCTTGCGGCCCAGAGGTGGAGATTTCAGCCGTGCCTAAATCCCCTCCTCTGAGCTGGAAGCTCCGCCTCCAAGCCGCAAGTTAAAAGGTATCAGTTAGCCCACAGGGGCAGAATTGTATTACTATATCTGAGAGTATCTGTCCAATGATACATTATTATACAAACATGAAATGGAATTATACAACTATCATGCGTGACGCTGATTAGACAAAATGATGGCATATGACATGACCACACTGATCCTAAATCCACTACAGATGAATGTATTGATACTTACAATTTTATCACTCAAAGTTGTCAGCTATGTTCATAAACATTCGTGTGTGTTGGGACTGGTAGTCCTACTTTACTTTTTACACTTTGAACACTTTAAATGTAATGACGAAGTAAACCAATGTACCCGTGACCAAGGTGCCGCTGCACCAAAACGCGTCGGATGTTTGGATGATTTTGTTGTAAATATAAATTACACGCACCACGAAACTGAGCTCGAGTTTGCTCCTTTTTGGACCTGAAAGGCTTGCGCAATAACATATTGGGAGGATCGCCCCTTCACTCGAGCCTGCTGCCACTGAGTGGCTGGGAGACCGGCGAAACTGTTTTGGATATATATATTACCTACTGACGGTCGTCAGTAGGTATATATAGTTAGGACCTAGTTTCCATAGGAAATCCCCAACATTCTATTGGGAATAACTTTGGCGCTGGTTGATGAATCTTCGCAAATTTCTCAAAGAAGATGGCCCGCTCCGCTCCTCTCCTTCCCTGAAAGTTTTGGGGGGATTAGTCAAGTGGAGGCTGAGAAAAAAGGGGGGTCCCAAAACGTGTTTTCCCCATGTTAATTTCCATAGGACCTTTAGACACGGCTACAGCTTGAACCGCTGAACGGAATTACACCAAACTTGTCAAAATGGTAGTGTCTGGTACGCAGATCACGCTTTTGGCTAAATAGTGTAAATCCCTCCAGTAGTTCCTGAGAAAATTAAAAGAGAAATAAATTATATATCTGTAAGCGCGCACGGTGCGCGCACCCCGTAATTTTTCAGAAAAAATAATTTGGAGGGGGGGGACTTGGGGGGCTTCTCTCTTTGATTTTAATCTTTTTATTTTAATATCGAGGGTGCCCAACGCTCGTTTTGCCCCCCGAGATCACCGCCGCGGCCCGAGCCGCCTCAAGATGGCTGCCGCCTGGTTGTGGGCGGGGCCGGGAGGACGTGGTTTCTGCTTCCCCCTGCCTGGGGGAAGCCTTCGATGTCCGGTCTCCCGTGCCGAGGGGGAGACCGGGTGATGCTGGCCTGAGGAAGAAGTGTGGGCTGGTGCGGGGCTCCCGTGTGCTGAGGGAGCCCCGGGAGAAGAGGAGACGCCTTGGGAGAGCAGTGGCTTAGGTAGGTTGGTGCGGGGTGCGGAGTGCGGGGTGCGGGGTGCGGGGTGCGGGGGGGTGGGCGGCACCATTATTGAGGCGGCCGCGCGGTGCTTGTGTGCTCCGATCATTTTCGTAGATTAGTGACCGCGCCATATTTGCATAATGCTGCTTTGGCTCTGAAGAGGGACCCGCCCCCGGATTTCACGGGTCACCTCCCCACCACAATTGAGGTTTAATCGTTTCTACCGAAGCACAGCCAAAGACGCGGCGAGATGAAGTTTCTTGGGGAGTTTTAATTCCTCAGAGTTCGAAGATGCCGGCTTCTGAAAGGAGGCGGACTCGGGATAACTCCTTTGTGGTGCTCTGCGTTTGAAGGCAAACCAGAGATTACCGGGTAGTGCCGACTGCAGCGCATGGGCGGCGGTTGGGACCACTTATTATCTGTGGTATCGCTTTGTGGGGGTGGGGTTACCGATCTGCAAATATTGGAGCAAAGCACGTGCTAGTGACGTTTATATGTGGTGTAAGGCCATGTAAGAGACTTCTTAACCCAGCGCTCCCATACATTCACGTGTGCTTTCACGCATGCACTGCACGAGCCGTGTGAGGAAAGTGCAAAAAACAACTGTTATTAGTGCCAAAATAGGTGTGATGGTGAGTTTACAAACGCATGAATAGCTATTTTAAATAGGCAGTACATTCCACAATTCTGCTTTCTAAAACTTCCCCTCTTGAGTACAGATTATGGAAGGCTGGTGAGTATTTTAAAAAGTGGTGCAGAATTGTATTGTTTTGCATTTTGTTGTGTTATCTGCGCCTGGAATGGATGGGGCCAAAAGACAAATACTTGGTGCAAAATAAAGCTTCCTTTTTTACAGCAGTAGCAGTCAGTACCAGGGAACAACTGCCTGCTTCGTTCATATGGCGGCGACCAATGGGTACTAAACATGTATCCCACAGAGAACAACTGCCAAATTAAAAATAATTAACATCTGCAGAGAGGAGCGAGTGGCCAACAAATACCATGCACTCGCAACACATTTACATGTCTCCTTGCAAACTGGAAAGTGGGCGCAACGTGTGAAAATTGCACTGTGGACATTAGACAAGGCAAATATTTTTCCGTTCCTACATTGCATTTGAGACTTTCATTTGCTAAGACAACTTGTCCACGATCTTGAGTGCGGGAAAGTACTGTGTGGCCCAGCTGGTCTAGCGGAGTTTCCAGGCACGCTGCAAAGTGAGTGCCCTAGGGCTGGGCTGGTCCAAAAATTGGATCCCGAGGGCTGCTCAGGTGGTCCCACAAGGATATTAACATATTTAAACGTTATCCGCTAATTGAATTAGCATTTTAAAAACCTTGCAAATTCACTGAAAAAAACATAGGTTTCAGGCATTATTTAGTTAGGGATTAGCATTTAAAAAAACCTTGTCAATTCACTGAAAAAAAACATAGGTTTCAGGCCTTATATAGTTAGGAATTAGCATTTAAAAAACCTTTGAAATTCACTGAAAAAACCATAGGTTTTAGGCCTTATATAGTTAGGAATTAGCATTTAAAAACCTTGAAAATTCACTGAAAAAACCATAGGTTTCAGGCCTTATATAGTTAGGAATTAGCATTTAAAAAACCTTGAAAATTCACTGAAAAAAACATAGGTTTCAGGCCTTATATAGTTAGGAATTAACATATAAAAAAACATTGAAATTCACTGAAAAAACCATAGGTTTTAGGCCTTATATAGTTAGGAATTAACATATAAAAAAACCATTGAAATTCACTGAAAAAACCATAGGTTTCAGGCCTTATATAGTTAGGAATTAACATATAAAAAACCATTGAAATTCACTGAAAAAAACCATAGGTTTCAGGCCTTATATAGTTAGGAATTAACATATAAAAAAACATTGAAATTCACTGAAAAAACCATAGGTTTCAGGCCTTATATAGTTAGGAATTAACATATAAAAAACCATTGAAATTCACTGAAAAAGCATAGGTTTCAGGCCTTATATAGTTAGGAATTAACATATAAAAAACCATTGAAATTGCTCCTATATAGTTAGTTGGACTAACTATATTTGGCGCACCCGCAATCCACTGCTGATGATGTCACATATTACATCATTCATGACATGGTCAGTGACATCACTGATGACATCACTGATGACATCTCAAATGACATCACTGATTACATCATTCATGTGATAATACGATGCACCTCCTCACACTCTAATATAACCTTTGATACACCCAATGTTAAATACAGACTACCATTCTTGAAACTATTGACACACCAATACCAGTTACTACATAGGCACTCACTGATTCCTAGGTCTACTCACACATCCACTCATTCACCCATACAATCACTCATACATACAGTCACTCATCAATGCAACACTATCATATGCACTCATACACCTATGCAGACACTCACACACTGCCACTTATCCATGGAGTTACTCACACACCTAGTCAGTCATGAAAGAATCAATCACACTTCCATTTCCTCATCTATATAGTTATACACACAACACCTTACTTATTCAAACATATACTAACACATACTTACTCTCTTATACAATCACTGATACAAGTACACATTGATCTGCACAGAGTCACACACCTCCCAGCCAGCCACACACCCACTCAGTCTCCCATACAAATACTTGGGCAACCAATCAATAACCCATATAGCCACTCATATAGCTACTGATCAACGCATGCAGCAGCTTACACAACAACAGACATACTGATGCACACATTCACACAGTTTAGTCACTAACCTATGCATTCAGTAAGACACATTTAATCACTCACTCATACAGTCAGTCAAGCACCTACTAAATCCTTCATCCAGACACTTATACATCCACTCATTCTTCAATAGGTAAAACATATTTAAACTTTACAGAAAAACACAGTCACTGGATGATGCCATCAGTGATGTCAAATGAGATGTCATCAGTGATGTCATTTGTGATGTCATCAGTGATGTCATCAGTGATGTCACTGACCATGTCATGAATGATGTAATATGTGACATCATCAGCAGTGGATTGCGGGTGTGCCAAATATAGTTAGTCCAACTAACTATATAGGAGCAATTTCAATGGTTTTTTATATGTTAATTCCTAACTATATAAGGCCTGAAACCTATGGTTTTTTCAGTAAATTTCAATGGTTTTTTATATGTTAATTCCTAACTATATAAGGCCTAAAACCTATGGTTTTTTCTGTGAATTTCAATGTTTTTTTATATGTTAATTCCTAACTATATAAGGCCTGAAACCTATGTTTTTTTCAGTGAATTTCAATGGTTTTTTATATGTTAATTCCTAACTATATAAGGCCTAAAACCTATGGTTTATTCAGTGAATTTCAATGGTTTTTTATATGTTAATTCCTAACTATATAAGGCCTGAAACCTATGGTTTTTTCAGTAAATTTCAATGGTTTTTTATATGTTAATTCCTAACTATATAAGGCCTAAAACCTATGGTTTTTTCTGTGAATTTCAATGTTTTTTTATATGTTAATTCCTAACTATATAAGGCCTGAAACCTATGTTTTTTTCAGTGAATTTCAATGGTTTTTTATATGTTAATTCCTAACTATATAAGGCCTAAAACCTATGGTTTATTCAGTGAATTTCAATGGTTTTTTATATGTTAATTCCTAACTATATAAGGCCTGAAACCTATGGTATTTTCAGTGAATATATATATATATATATATATATATATATATATATTCACTGAAAAAACCATAGGTTATAGACCATATATAGTTAGGAATTAGCATTTACAAAACCTTGAAAATTCACTGAAAAAAACATAGGTTATAGACCATATATAGTTAGGAATTAGCATTTACAAAACCTTATTTTACTCACACAAAACCATTGAAATTCGCATATATAGTTAGTTGCACTAACTATATATCGCGCACCCGCAATCCACTGCTGATCATGTCACATATTACATCATTCATGACATGGTCAGTGACATCACTGATGACATCACTGATGACATCTCAAATGACATCACTGATGACATCACTGATGACAACATCCAGTGACTGTATGTTTCTGTAAAGTTAAAATATGTCTTACATATTGAAGAATGAGTGGATGTATAAGTGTCTGGATGAAGCATTTAGTAGGTGCATGACTGACTGTATGAGTGAGTGATTAAATGTGTCTCACTTAGTGCATGGGTTAGTGACTAAACTGTCTTAATTTGTGCATCATTATGTCTGTTGTTCTGTAAACTGCTGCATGTGTTGATCAGTAGCTATATGAGTAACTATATGGGTTATTGATTGGTTGCCCAAGTATTTGTATGGGAGACTGAGTGTGTGTGTGGGTGGCTGGGAGGTGTATGACTCTGTGCATAGATGTGTGAGCAGTTGATTCACTAGATGTATGGGTTCAAAAGTGCATGTGGAAACAGCTGTATGGCGGTTGACTGTGTGCATGAGTGTATTGGTGAGTGAATGGATATCTCAGTGCTACATGTCAAAGTAAGTACATATGTAAAACACAGTACATGTGAGAGTTGACATATATAAATTCTTGTGAAAGGACCTCCCTCCCGTCCTATGGTTCCCAAACTCACAACAGTTTTTCATCTTGGGTACAGTTGTTGACACACAAGGCATCTCTGACAAAGGCTCTCGGCAATCATCCTAAACGTAGGATTGTACCATGTCTATCTAAACATATGAATCATGGCGTCTCTTCCGATATGGGCTTGACCATGATACATTCGGGCCATATTTGAGATCATGTTATCAGGCATTACTAGTCCTTCATCTTTGTAAACCCAGATTTCATCTTCTTCTCTTTGTCTACATCCTGCCTTTAACCAGTTATCATTTTCTTCTTCACTAGCCTCTTCCTGCATTTGTTTTACCTCCTGCCATGTCTCCACTACTGTGGTTAACATCAAAGGACTTGAGACATGTTCAGTTTGCCTATCCCGATTAATAGGTGCAAGATTTTTGGCACAGTATTTTGCAATTGAATCCACATATTTATTACCACACGTGATATATTCATCTTCTTTTTTATGAGCTGCGCATTTTACAACAGCTATCTTATCTGGCAATTGAATAGCATCAATTAAAATTTTCACAAATTCAGCATTTCTAATGTGGGATCCTGCAGAAGTCATGTAACCTCTTTGGGACCACAGTTGACCATAATCATGGAAAACCCCAAATCCATACTGACTGTCAGTCACTATGGTGATCCTTATTTCTTTTCCCAATTCACATGCTTGAATCAAAGCAATCAATTCTGCAATTTGAGCGGAACGGATTTCTTTCGGACTGGATGGTTCCAGGACATCTGCTACTGTAAAAACAGCATACGCAGCACTCACTACACCTTCATCTGTCCTCAGACATGATCCATCAACGAACATCTCATAATCAGATTCAGGTAAAGGTATATCTTTGATATCAGGCCTTGGTTTAGTGCAGTATTCTAGAACATCCAAACATTTGTGATCCACTTCATCTCTTACCTCCGCATTCATGACGTCAGGTAATAATGTAGACGGATTCACATTTACACATCTTGAAATTGTAACGTTGTCTGCACCTAGAATTGTCTTCTCATATTTTGTCATTCTATTATTGGTAAGGTACTGTGTCTTGGTTCTTGTGAGGAGAATCTCCACCGAATGTGGTACATACACTCTCAAAGGAAATCTCATCCCTATACCTTCACTTTGTTCAATACTCATACTTGTAGCAGCTACTGCTTTTAAGAATCCCGGCAATGCCCTTGCAACGGGATCTAAAACAGCAGAAAAGTATGCAATTGGCTTTCTCAGTTTTCCATGCCTCTGTATTAAAACTGACAATGCACATCCTTCCCTCTCACTGCAGTATAGCTCAAACTCTTTTCATAATCTGGCATTCCCAATGCCGGTGCTTCACATAGACTCGTTTTTAGCTGCTCAAAAGCTTCCAGTTCTGCCCTATTCAGTATTATTGGGCCTTTTACATATGCTTTTGTCAATCTCTGTAAGGGTTTAGCTATTAGTGAAAATCCACTAATCCATTGTCAACAGTATCCAACCATTCCAAGAAACATTCTCACCTGTCTCTGTGTTTTTGGAGGTTTCATTCCTTGTATCATTTTTATTCTTTCTAAGGTGACTTGTCTGATTCCCTTAGCAATTTTGTGTCCCAAATATTGTACTTCTTTCTGACAAAATTGTAACTTTGATGGTGACATCTTATGTCTTTCATCTGCCAGATGATTTAACAATGTAACAGTGTCTGAAACACATGCATCTTTTGTTTTTGACGCCAGTAACAAATCATGAATGTACTGCACTAGAACTGACTCTCCAGGTAGACTTAAGTTTTCTAATGATTTCTTTAACAATTGATTAAAGATTGAGGGACTTTCAGTATACCCCTGAGGAATTGGGCACCATGCCAAAATACGGTCTCTGAATTGGAACGCAAATATTGGTTGGCTTTCAGGGTGTAATGGAACCGTGAAGAACGCATTACATAGATCAATTACTGTATACCATTCTCAATCATGTGGGATTTGATATAGAATTACTGCTGGGTTTGGCACAATTGGACAACATGGAACAACTATCCTATTTACTTTTCTCAGGTTCTGTACTATTCTGAACGTTCCGTTAGGCTTTTTCAATCCCATTATTGGTGAATTACGAGGACTGCTTCCTATTTCTCTCAAAATCCCTTGCTCAATCATTTTATCTATTACTGGTGTTATTCCTTCAATTGTTTCAGCTGTCATTTTGTACTGAGGATTTCCTTCTTTCACAGAAACTTTCACAGGATCTACATTTTTCATCAAACCAATATCTTCTCCTGTGAAATCCCACACCTGCTCTCTGACAACCTCTTTCAATTTGTCAGGTATTTTTTCTCGATCAAACACAGGAAACATACTATTCTTTTCTGCTTCAATCAGTGTCATTGTCATTTTATACAAACTATCCTCATCTGGAGTTTGAAACTCAATGCCATCTGGTGAACAATAATTGGCACAGTTCATTTTACACAGTATATCCCTTCCAAGAAGATTTACAGGACTACTATCACACACTACAAATCGATACATATCTTTGAAATTTCCAATCTCTATTTCAATTGGTTTTGTTAAGGGCATTTTAATCTGCTGATTAGCTACACCTACAACTTGAATGTGTTCACCCGAGAGAGGAAGATTTTGAATTTCCACTGATCTAACAGTAGAACGGGTAGCACCTGTGTCCACGAGGAAAGTCACATTTACATCATTCACCTTCCCATTCACATATGGACCAGACTGATCTACCTCTAGAGTAGCGCCAAGCACGCACTCTTCTCCCTCTCTCAGGTACCATCAGAAACTGTCATCCGACTCGCTTCCGTATTCTTTCAGCCAATATTGCGGACTCACGTGCACTCTGTTATTTCCTGTTGCCTGATCTCCTGCGCAGAATCCTGTCTCTGTATTGTATCTCTGTAGGTTTACATTGTGAGGGAGTGGAGGTTGTGGCACCTGACACTGTGGATTAACTACCTGTTGCTGTGGCGATGGATGCTGAATTATCTCATTCTGCACCTGTGGATTTAATGGTGTATTTTCTGGATTAACTTTCGGTGGATACTTACACTCTTTTCTCCAATGTCCCATCCTACCGCAATTATGACATGGATATCTCTTTTTTAATTCTTCTATATTTCCAGTTAATTTTGGCTTACTAAAATTCCCTTTTACTATATTTTGGTTCCCTTCTGCAGTTTTATTTTCTAATTGAGCTACTTGATGTTCTGCAACCTTTACTTGTGCCCACATTGCTATCTCCTTGAGTTTCCTTTGTTTTACTTCAATTTCATCACTACAGTATTTTGCATGTCTCAAGACTTCGTCTACGGAACATGACTGCCATCCCATTAAATTATGCTTAATCATATCGCCTATTTCCGGTCTCAATCCAAACACAAAGCGATATACAAAATGACTCATATCCTTTCCATTCAACTCCTCATATCCACTATACTGTTTGAACACCAATAACAGTCTTTCATAAAATGCGTGCACTGACTCTTTGGCTTCTTGTATTGTCCTGTCTATTTTTACCCAATCTGTTTCTTTTGGTGGAATTTTATTTTTCAGAAACACTATCACTTGCTCATATTTTCACATTACTTCAGGTCCAGGAGCACCTGTCACTTTATCTCATGGATACTCTTCTTTTGGCCAGTTCACCGTAATCTTACACTCTGTCCATAGATCGGCTGGTACTACTATGTCAAATAACCCATCTAAGTCTTCCCACAAAACCTTTGAAACTTTCACAAATTGATCTACTTGCCTATACCACTCTACTGGCTTCTCTCTCAATCTGGGAAAGTCATTTGTGAATGATAAAATATCTTGTCTACTCCATGGCAGATGTAGATATCCTCCTCCAGGTATTTCTCTCATTGGAAAATATTTTACCACTTCTTCTTTTTCTCTTACTGGAAACGCTAATGTGGATTTGTCACTGCTTTCCTCTCTTTTCTTTGTCCAAATCATTTTCCACTTATCAATGTCTCCCCATTTTCTCAATATCATAATTCATTCTGGGGCATATTTAGGTAATTTCCATTTTGCGATTCCCAAATAGCGATTTTTAAGGAATCGCTATTTGAGAATAGCAAAATGGAATGTAGGTAAAAAATCGCAATTTTTTTGCGAATCTCTAACATTCCTTAATTGCGATTTGCAAATTGCGAATCGCAATTAAGGAATGAGTGTCCAATTCATTCCTATGGGCTAAGAGGCCCATAGGAATGGATGGGGATACATTCTCAAATTGCGATTTTCTATCAGAAAATCGCAATTTGAGAATCGCAATTCCAAGGGTGCCAGGGTGTCCAAAGGACACCTGTTGCACCCCTGGAATGTGCCTCTAAGTACATGTGGCGCACAGACATGCCCTAAGGGCATGTCTGTGCGCCACATGGCACTTTGAATTTAAAAAAAAATGCATTTTGAAAGGAAATTGCAAAATACCATCTACTTGGAGTAGGTGGTATTTTGCGATTCCTTAAGCCAAAATCGCATTTTAAAATGCACTCCTACATAGCATTTAAGGAATCGCAAAATTGCGATTCCTTAAATGCTTGAGCAAAATAAGGAATCACAATTTTTGCGATTCCTTATTTTGCTAAGTGGCACCTACATATCAAAACGCCGTTTGCGATTCGCAAACGCCGAAATTTGCCGAATTTCGGCGTTTGTGAATCGCAAATGCCTACCTACATATGCCCCTCTTTTATTTGAGTAATTCTCCCTGCTGTATTCATGTTTTCTATATCCTTGTCAGTAAAATCCACACTATAAGGTTTCTGCAATATTTTGTATTTTGTAAAATCTACATCCAGTTCACTTGCTAAGCTTTCAATCCGGTCATGCATGCTTTTAGTTTTCCATGTAATACTCTTACACATGAATGTGATGTCATCATCCTGATAATTTTTCAATCTATCTGTTCCAATTGTTCCAATTACTAGCTCCTCCATATCAACTTTTAGCCTTGCTACATCTAACTATTTTGGTTCCATTTCTTTCAGTTTTAAGGTTTTGATCCAATCACTTACAGGCACATGCATCAAGAAATGAGTTTGCGATTCCTTATCTGCGATTTTTAAGGAATCTCAAATAAGGAATCGCAAAACGTGATGCATCATGAATTCTGTGAATAAATAAGGATTCTGTAAAAATCGCAGAAAATATTGCGATTTCTTGTGTTTGTGAACGCGCAAATTGCGATTTCGCAATTTCCGGAGTCGCACATTAATGCATGTTGATGACATCACAAGCAGGAAGTCTGCACTCCAAGCCTCATTTTCAATGCTGAGGCTCAGGGAGAGGAGGGAGCTGGCTCTGGGAGCAGAAGAGGAGTTGGAGAGAGAGATTGAGAACACCTGCAAACAACAGAAAATGGAACCTGCACAAATAGCCGAGGACAGCCAAAGTGGCAGGAAAAGAAAAGTGAAATTTTCTGAACAAGAAATTGAAACACTGAATGAGGGAGTAGTGCACGGCCACGATAAGCTGTTTGGAAAAGCTTCTCTGAAAGTACCAGAGCAGGAAAAAAGGAAGATATGGATCCGGATCCAGAACAGAGTCAATGCAATTGGGGTGACTCACCGCACCAATGAAGAACTAAAAAAGAGATGGTACGATCTGCGCAGTCGGGCCAAGGTGCGCATTGCAGACCGGTTGAAGGAGGCACATAAAACAGGAGGGGGTACACCAACAGACACTGGAAACACTCCCATGGAGGACTTGGTGGAGTCAACAATCCAGCCTGAAGCTGTTGTTGGTGTGACACAGCTGGACACCTCAGGAGCTGCACACACGTCTGAAGGTAAGAGGAATGCATGTTGTCATTGTCCCAATTACTGAAGTCTGAATGTGAGCTAAGCACAGCGTAAGCGCACACTGTTTAGCATTTAGTACACTTTCATTACTATGGGAAGTGCATCATGGGAGATGTAGGCAGGGCAAGCAGTTACAATGACAAACACACACATATGTAAAAAACGATTTCAAATAGTGTAGCAGATGTTCCAATGAAATGAAAATGTAATATTTGTCAACTGTGACATGACCTCAGAAGCATACATTAATGCTGTTTGCACTGTTTAACCTCACAGATGCAGAACGTGGTGAGTCCGGGGATAGTGAGGTCCTGGAAATGCAGCACAGCAGCGCGTCAGAACATGAGGACACACCAGCTCTGCCAACTACACAGCCGCGTGTACCACATTCCCGTAGGTCACCTGTCGCAACACTGGTTCCCATGGCGTCAGATGATGAGGCCAATGCAGCACCTGAGGTCAGCCTTCGGCAAAGTAGTAGTGCCACAACTAGACCAACACAGATCCGTAGAGTCAATCGCAGAGTGCAACGGAGAAGACGCAGAGCACGCAGACCACAGCAGGTGGAGCAGACAAATCAGGTCTGGGGTGGCCTGGAGGGACAGGTGCTCCGTTCACATCACCTGCAGAGCAAGAACACTCGATTAGTCAGGGGGGAAATTGCAAAGATGGCAGGCAACATAGCAGTACTGTCCAGTAATGTGCCGGAACTGACAAAGGTAATGCAGGAGGGGCATGCATCGCACAATAGACAGCATCGGCAACTCATGCAGCTGCTCAAACTGCAAGTATAGTCAAACAATAGGCTGGCCACTGCTACAGCTCTGCTAGCACGTAGATCAGTGACCATGCGGACCCAAATGTGTCATTGGAGCGGAGATGTTGCCAAAGCACTAGACCAAGTAACAAATGCAGTTGAGATGATGAATGCATCCACTAGTGGAGGCAACATGTCTGCACAGGCAGATAGTAGTGAGTGTGCCTCAAGCATGGGCAGTACAACAATGCCAGTTGCCAGTGCAGTGAGACGCAATACACGCAGCGCCACCCCCTCCACTCCCAACGTAAGGCAAGAAGATGCTGCTGCTGACAGGCGGCAGGGTGTTCGTGGGAGAAAGCGCTAGGCTCCCATGTACAATGTCTACCTGAGATGGTGACGTAACCATTGTTACAATGTGACTTCATTACTGACTTTCAAGTGATTGTTTATTTAATTTTTTACATGTTTATTTGCAAAACTACTATGCCACTACTCACTTTGGGAGTGTACTTCAACTCTCTGGTCACAATTTGTTTACATAAAGCTTACTTTTCGTTTCATGTACTGTGTTTGTGCCATCATTGCTCACCTTAGAAGTAATTCTGTGTAATCTCCAATCTGCGTCTGCGCCCTTCTCCTGCGCCTGACAGGGCAGGGTGGTGTTGCACTTGCTGGTTCCCATCCTCCGAGTCGCTGTTAGACAGCTCCATTTCCAAACCTCCCTTTGTTGCAATGTTGTGCAGCATGGCACATGCTGCCACTATCTTGCAGCATTGTTAAGGGTTGTATTTCATTTCTCCACCGGTCTTATGAAGGCGTCTAAATCGACTCTTCAGCAGCCCAAATGTTTGCTCTATGACGTTCCTTGTTGAGATATGTGCTGCATTGTATCTCCTTTGGGCGGCAGTCGTAGGATTGAGATAAGGTGTCATCAGGTAATTCCGCAAGGCGCATGCACTGTCACCTACATGTGTGGGAGCAAAGGCTGTCAGTGGTTGTTTGACATTGACATTTGTACAATTAATGGATTACTGTATTGCACATATTTACCTAGCAAATGTCCCTCTTCAATACAGTACAATTAATGGATTACTGTATTGCACATATTTACCTAGCAAATGTCCCTCTTCAAATTCTCCCCTTTCAAGACGGGTGTGAATGCCACTTTGCCTGAAGATATATGAATCATGTGCACTGCCGGGAAATTGCGCAACAATGTCCGTTATGATGTCTTTGGCATTACACACAACCTGAATATTGAGGGAATGATAACATTTCTTTGTTCCTATACAAATATTCCTGTGCTGCAGGGGGATATATTGCCACATGGGTACAATCAATACAACCCAGGACTTGGGGGAAGCCTGCAATTTGGTATAACTCCTGCTTGGTCTTAGCAATGTCATGGGCTGTGGTAGGGAAACTTATATGTGAGTGTATCCGAACCATCATGGCATCAAGGAACGCTTTGAATATTCGTGACAATGCGCTTTGCGACACACCTCCTGCTACTGCAATTACACCCTGAAAACTGCCTGACGCCAGTAGATGTAGGCAACATAATATCTGTACATGCGTTGCGATTGCATTGGTCCTATGAGTCTGTCGTTGCAGGATGAGGTCCAATTCATTGATCAGATCATGTATCATTTGTGCATTGAGCCTATACTTATCGTATATCTCGTCCTCCTGCTGTCCTAGCAAAGTTATGCGGACTCTGAAGATGCGCTCATTGATTCGCCTCCCTCTCTGTCGAGCAGCTTGCAGCCTCATCCTCCTCGCCATCAGGTACAGCCCTGCCATTTTGACTCTGGGAGCTCATTGTGGGTGTGTTTAAATCAGTTTCTGTTGATTTGCAGCTGTTTCAGATTTGCACTCATGATTACCACCTGGTTGTGTCCCTTCTCAATTTGCTATAGCAATTTTGCGATTTCTATGGAAATCGCTACTTGCGATTTTTTATGCATTTCAATTGCGATTCTTTATTTGCGATTCTGTATTTGAGAATCGCAAATAAGGAATCGCAACTGTTTTCTCAGAACTATTTTGCGATTCCTTATTTTTGCGAAAAAATACAGATTCTCGCAAAAATGAGGTTGATGCATTGTAACACTGTTATTTGCGATCGCAAATGCATTTTTTTAGCGATTCGCACGTTTTGCGATTTCATAATCGCTTGATGCATGTGCCTGTTGATTCCTGCTCTGTTGGCCCTACTGGAGTTTGTGTTAAATCAATTCTATCTACACTTTTCTCAGGAGTTATAGAACCAGACTCTGCTCCTGTTGGAAATTTATACGTGAGACTCTGATTAAAAGTCAAATCTGGCGGTGTCATTTGATTAGTACGTTTAATTTCTGACAAGTCTGGGTAAACCTTTTCTTTTACTTTTTGCAAACTCTGATTTAAAGGAATAGTTAGAGATGAATCTTTTATCTTCTGGTTTTCAAACACTGGGATTACAGGACCTATTGTTACTGGAACAGTTACAGCTTCTATATTTTTAGTAAGCTCCTGTATCTTTTCAGTTAATTCATTTGTTGAACTTATATATTCAGAAGTACTCTGTTGTGCTTCAACTTGTTGTTCTACTCTATTTCCAATTCTCTCTGTTCCATTCCCTTGCTTAGGTGCCCCAGTATATCTAGTTCCTATTAATAGAACATCTGGATCATATCTCATTTCTACTCTCTCCGGGAGATCTCTGAAGTTTGAAAATCGTTTTGGAGTTTCTGCTAGTCTCTTCTCTAACTGTGTAGCACTCAGAGTTGTACCAATAGAATTTGCTTGGTATGGCGGTGGTCTCCTATTTAGGATCTCTTCCAACACTGCATCCTCAGACCCACAATCCTCATAACTCCTTTTTCCTGTTTCTATATTATTCCTTTTTTCTGTACATTTTCGCCCTTTTTCTTCATCAGCCAATCTAACCGGATACATTCCATCACACATGTTAGCATTTCTCCACCTTCGCATTCTAGTCTCATGCGTTTCTCTCCAAAATCCAAGACCTCTATTTCTTGGTCCTATGTAATCTCCAAACCTTTCTTGGTCTAAACCCTGCATTTCATCTTCCCACTCAGCTAAAGCTTCAAATTGAGTTGGTCCAGGTCTTGGTTCAAGCTTCCTCATCTTGTCTCTCAAATTTCTTAGCACCGCAAGACTGAAGATCCTTCTTCTGGGAAGGCTAATGCACCATAATTTTTAATATATCTTGCCCAATTTTCTAACCATATACATGTATGGTAGCCATATTTTGTCATCATGTATGATGCAGGCGTTTTCGGTGGAGGAATTAATTTTTCCCTCTCTAGTCTCAATTACTTTATCCTTTTTTAACACATTTTTTCAATTTTTGAAACCATGAAGATTTCTCTTTCTCCATTCCGTAATAAAATTCCATTTTGCTATTAATCTCCTGTCTTTTCAAAAGATCGCGCACTTTTCCGTAAACTGCTTCGTAACACCAGCCTATCGCAGCGCGGTTCACACTATCGCACCAATTAGAACAAGATACCTTTCATTAGTGCTCAACCAATTATTTCGCTGCTTTTGCTGATGCACCAATCAGCCCTTACTCTGTCTTGGTCATGCGGACCAATCGCAGCGGGACACCTTTGACGTCAGCTCTGCTCCAGCTTCTGCAGCTACGACTGACCCCTCCTTTACAAAATTTATCGGCACACTGTATTTACACTTTTATACAGCAAAATCAGTTAGTATTAACATAAAACAACTCCATTGGTCTGTTTCGCTAAAACCAAAAGGATAGTTCTTCAATCACACAAGAATCCTGTATTTCCAGTAGACAGCGCTTACCTCTTCTCTACCACAGAATGTTTACTTTCGCCGATAAAGTAGCACTTCCCTCTACCTTACCCTTCTCTCAAGCTTAGGTTAAACTTTAATACTCTCCTCGGGTAGAGTTTTAAGACAGAATACGCAATGATCCCTGTACTCAGACCCAAGTTTTCACAGGTTGCCCTCGCTATACAGTCACCACTTTTACACGTAAAGGTCCCTAAACCTGTAACATACGACGATGCCTCTACTTTGAAACAGACTATGTGATGTGCGATTTCACTTGCAACACTTCCTCTGCCTGCAGACAGAGTGACCAGCTTCCCACACTTTCCGGAAGCCTTTTCCAGACTACATATAACGTAATACAAACTCGACAGATGTTAGTCCAAGAGTTCTGTACATCAAAATTCTATATATTCCACTCTACACATCATACATCCTAGTCAACCTATAGCAACCATAGCTCTGCTACCAAGTATTACTGGTGCAGCGCAGCTCCAAAAATTCTTCATAAACCATCACCTTAACCCACGGAGCTATTCACTAATTTCTCTCAAATGGGCCCTTAACTTTCACCATTCATTCATTCACACATTTAGTCTGCTCCGAGGATTCAGTGAAGACTAAAAGGAGAGCCGTGGGGATATAGCGGAGTGCCTTAACTTAAGATTTATACATTATTTACACCTGCAGATTTAATTTTAATACCATGGTTTTCTCTAAAGGGAAGATTTAAAACACCCCACTATTCATTTTTTGATGGATCAGCTAGTAAAAGTTAACTAAAGGACAACAAGACCTGCTTAATTCTCCATTTATTTAATTTTTATTTAGAGATTAAATCTCCTAGCATGATCTCTACGTTTTACTTGAAAGAATAATTCAGTTATGCATCAATAATCCTGAAAGAAAAGTTAAATTCAAAACATTCGCTCTTCCAGTTGGCGAATGCGTACTTAGACCAACACCTCGGAATCACAGTCAGCTTCCATTTTGTTTTGGTCACACAGGCCTCAATTTAGGAACTATTACAGAAACAAACACAAATAAACATAAATTTACGAAATAAAGCCTTTCTGTTTACCTCCCCCTTCTAATAATATCCCAGTTAGTAATTATCTAGCTTTAAGCAACACATATGCGTTAATTTACTTACCAATCTTCATGATTTATGCCACAAATAAACAGACAAAAAGCACATTCATGCAACTTTCAATTAGATTACTACAAATGCGTACCCTTTATGACACAATATACGACAAATTAGTAAATTATGCTTGGCAATTTCATGCAAATTAATATCCCACGTGTATTTGTGTGTGTGCATTCTATTCTATGTTGGTTAATTTCAAAACCTCACGTTTAGTACATATTATTGTTATGGAAAAATAATATTACAAGGGGTATACAAACATTTTTGTTTCCCCCTTACTCCATCACTGTCAGAGAGTGTTGGGGCCCATAGCAGGGCCCTCATCTCCCCTGGCCCACCACATCTGGGCCTTGGGTGCCCCCCCGAACATCCCTGCACTGTGTGGCAGGCACCATGAGGTGCCTGCCACACAGTGCAGGGATGTTTACAACCTTCCATTTTTCAATAGGAGCTTTTGCAGTGGGTGATTTCAGCCGGCTGCAGAAGCTCCCATTGAAAAATTGAAGTTTACGACTGCACCATGTGCGGTCGCATCCAAATAACACGGTCAGAACCGCCGACCTGTGGTCAGTCGGTTCCTAATCCAACAAAGGTGTTGGTCGGAGGCAACTCCGCAGAACTTCTCCTCCCCGATGTCAGGGGAGCCAAGCCCCGCCCTAGCCTGACAATACGAAAAGTTCAAGCTCACTTTTGACTCCTTTATCAGAAGAGGCATCACTGGAGGCATCACTGGAAGCTGTAGAAGCATCCAATAAATCTGCTTTACCTCAATCAGGAATACAAACAGCAAGTTCCATTAACAATCTAGCCCTTGTCCAACCAAAGAAGACCTTAGAAAATGAGCTTTTGACAACTGAAGCGGGGAAGGAGAAAGTCGTAATTACTCAAAGCTCAGATTTAGCTTTCGGCAACGCGCTTGAGGCAATAGTCTCCTCCATTGCAGCAATGAGGGAGGAGATTAGACAAGATTTTGTGGTCTCCAAAACTAACCAAGCTGAGATAAGGGTAACTTGCGAGGAGCTGGGTCAAAAAGTTGATAGTCTCGGCGGGAGAACGGAAGCTCTGGAAAATTCGGTAAGCATACTGACCACAAATTTGGAGTCAGTAAGCTCTAAAGTACGTACTCTCCAGAGTGAGGGTGAAAACATGAGAGAAAGGATTGAAGTCTTGGAAAATTATTCTAGACGTAACAATATCCGACTCCTAAAAATCCCAGAAGGGAAAGAAGGAGGGGACCTCAAATGTTTTATAGTACAACTATTAAAAAGTTCTCTCACCTTGGAAGAGTCAGCTGAAGAACTTGACAAAGACATCCAGCGAATACACAGAGACCCATTTCGTTTGAACCCGGCAAGGACCAAACCAAGGAAAGTCTTGGTTAATTTTTTTACCTATACCCTCAAGGAAATTTTTTTAAACCTTGCTCTGAAAGCGGCCACAATGAAGGGCCCAGATTTCTCTTTTGAGATACGTTCAGACCTTTCAAAAACCACGCTGGATAGGCAGTGGGAGCTTGGGCAGCGCATGGACTCATTCAGATAATTCGGGGCGACAGTACAGATGAGATTTCCTGCATTTCTCAGAGTTATGTATAATAATAAGATGCACAATGTCCGGTCTATACATGACGCTGACGATCTATTAAGCTCCATTAGAAACCACGCTCAAGCTCAGGCACAGGCTCATAAATAAACAAATACAGGCACTGACTAAAGCGAACAGATCTTGTCAAAATAGGAAAGGAGAAAAGAGAAGTAAAACATAAGAAATTAAAAGCATTTAAGTAAAAAAAATAATAATAATTTCGCTAAATGAATTAAAAAATGGATACACTTTATCCAATTGCACAATAGGGTTATTAAAGGGTTATTAAAGGGTGAAATGCATATATCTAAAAAAAAAAAAAAAAAGAGATGTGGAAAAACTTTTTAGAGGAAGTCTATTAAAATAGGAAAATAGGAAAATAGAAAAGGGGATATTGAAGCAACCTCTAGACTAATTTCCGATCCAAACCTTACTTTTTTTTTTTTTATAGAATTACAGCTGTTCTTTTCTTTACTTAAGGGAAAGGTAGTGATGGAGGGTTAAAGAAGGCTGCGGAACGGCGTACATCTGGCTTAACACCAAGCCAGAATAAATAAGGGAGGGTTTACAATGGGTGAGTGGGGGGTCGGGTGGTAAAAAAATGAAAAATACTAATTTGGAAATTCACTTTGGTGTTCCAACCTTCATCTACATCTACAATCAAACATTTGACAGGTTAAAATAAAAAAATAATAAAGTCAATAAGATCAAAGAAATTGGTGGAAGAATGAAGTTACAAGGGAACGAAATAAAAACATGATAACAGTTAATTATATGTCCTGGAATGTAAATGGCCTGCGCGTGAGAGGGAGAAGAGAGCGTATTTTACAATATTTGAGAGACTCACAGGCGCAGATCATTGCATTACAGGAAACACATCTTCTTAAGTCAGAGGCGATCAATATATTGAAGAAACAAAGGTGGATAGACAAATTTTGTTCCACAGATCATAACGCGAACATAAGAGGGGTAATATTCATCTTTAAAAACTCGGCAACAGCACAAATACAGGAATGTAAGGAAGATAACACAGGGAGGTGGTTAATAGTTAAAGTCTCTCTCGATGGTCAAATGAGGACATTGATAGGATAATATGGCCCCAACTCAGATGATCCATCACACCTGGACGCTGTAAGAGATCAATTAATATCAGTCCAGGATCCAATAATTTGGATGGGAGACTTTAACATTGTGTTAGATCTTAAATTAGATAAATCAACCTAATCTAGAATTTGCAGCTCCGTTAAATCTAGAGATACCCTTAAAAACATCATGACATATTTGGGCCTGGCAGACTTATGGAGAGAACGAGTCGGCAATAAACCAGGCGTCTCCTTCAGGAACAGTCGATTCAAACATAAATCTAGAATTGACTATGTCTTCTTTAGCTATTGTCTAAAGGACATACTGGTGTCAATCGATTATACACCATCACATCTCTCAGATCACTCTGCAATAAAATTAACTTTAGAAACTAATAATCTAGTTAACCACCCATCCTGGTCTTTCGACCGGACATTGCTGTTTGAGGAGGAAGAGGTCAATTTTTTGTCAATTTAATCTCTAGTTTTTTTATATAAATAGAGAATCCGCAGGTCCAACAGTTGTCTGGGAAGCCTTCAAAGCCTTTCTAAGGGGGCAGATCACCAGCAGAGCCTCCTATAGGCGGAAATTATATATTCAAAAAATAAAAAATCTCGAACAAGATATGAAACTTTTGGAATCTAAGATTGACCCGTCTTTAGTAACATCCAGTTATCATGAGAAATTGGCCGAATTAAAATCCCAACTGGAAAACACCCTACAAGAGAGAATAAACAAAAGATGGGAAGCGAGTAAATCCCCTCAATTTGAATTTGGAGAAGCTGCAGGGAAGGTACTTGCGTGGAAAATAAGAGCGGAAAAAGCCCTCAACTATATCAGGGAAATTAAGATACCTGGAGAATTAGAAACAAAGAGGACCTCCTCAATGACCAGCAAGTAAGGGATAGTTGGCTGGATGCCATAACCCTCCCAACCTTATCAACAAGTCAGAGTAATCTCTTGGAGGTTGAGTTTACTGAAGAAGAGGTCAAGAAGGCAATCCGCCAATCTAAAAAAGGAAAGGCGGCTGGCCCGGACGGTCTGCCTGGAGAAATCTATAGATCTCTTGAAGAGATTATTGCCCCCGTGCTTACAATACTCTTTATTGGCATTCTAATATATGGGAACCAGCCCCCAAAAACTTGGGGAGAAGCTACAATCGTGCTTATCCCAAAACCGGGGAAATCACCATTAGAGTGCGGGTCATACAGACCAATATCACTACTCAACAATGACTATAAACTTTTTACAACAATTATTTCTACAAGACTGGCTAGTGTCATCGGAAAAATCATTCACCCCGACCAAAAAGGTTTCATCAAGGGCAGACAACTAGCGGAGCTAACATACGAAGCTGTAGGGGCTATAGACATCGCTACTGCATTTTCTTTACCTCTGGCTACTTTGACTCTGGACGCAACCAAAGCGTTTGACTGAGTTAACTGGTTATACCTTAATGATGTTTTGAAAAAATTATTTAACTGTGGGGAGAATTTCTGCAGGATTATTAAACAACTATATAGTGCTCCCTCAGCTAGGTTATTGGTTAACGGGTCTTTGACCGAAGCATTTAATATAACCAGAGGCACAAGACAGGGCTGTCCGCTTTCCCCTCTCCTATTTAATTTATACATCGAGCCGTTCGCTCAGCTCTTAAGGGACGAGGCTAACATGCCATCTTTTAGCTTTGGAGAGTGGGAAAGGCGGGTAGCAATGTATGCAGATGACATTCTGATCTTTACATCTGACCCAGTAAAAGCATACCCAGTAATCATTCAACGGGCGGAGGAATTTGGTCGAATATCGGGGTACGATATTAATTCCAGTAAAAGTGAGATAATGGCTTGGAATTTACCAAACATTCAGCTGGGGGCAAAAATATCCTCATCGATGCGCTACTTAGGAATAAGAATAACCCAAGAAGTGGCCAGCATTGGGCAAACTAACTTGGATAGGGTACACATCGAGAGCAAAAAGCTTCTAAAATCTTGGTCACATCTACCACTTTCAACTATAGGTAGAGTGAATTTAGTCAAAATGTGTATCCTTCCAAAATTCACCTTTGTTTTCAGTACTATTCCTACCGCCTTTGACCCGAAAATGATTGAAAAATCACAAAGAGAAATTAATTCTTTCATATGGAACTATAAAACCACAAGAATTGCGTGGAAAAAGTTAAGAAGAAGAAGAGAGAAAGGGGCCTTGCATTGCCAGACTTATTGTATTACTCATGAGCCTTTCAGTTGTCACATTCAAGAATGCTCCTAAAGATGCCATCTAATCTTGCAACTGACTCTATGTATAAGGCTATGTTAATGGGGGCTAATCTAGCACTGGATGGCTTCATGTTTAAATTTGGAAGTCAGAAATTCTTTAAAAACATTAAACTCAAAATCGCACAATCATGGGTTAAAAACTGGTATAACATCAGAAAAAAATGGGGTTTGTCATATTATTCCAACTACTCTCCTATCTGGGACTCACCCGGGTTACCACCATGTCTGTGGGACAGTCTCTCCACTATAATAGAACAAGCAGGTATTATAAGATGGGGTCAATTATTCCAAGATGGTAACCTTATAGCATGGGATGAGTTACATGAATTAGTCGGTGCAGGGCTGTCAAGATTTAAATATATTCAACTAAACAGCAGGGTGAGATCTCAGATCCGTACTGACGCCAATTTAGGGAAAACAAGCATAACAGAACAAAAGTTAGTGGAAAGAGCTATGGGAGGGAAGGAGGTAGTTACTTGGTACTGGCAGCTGTTGGAGGAAATTGACGGGGAATTCTAACTCCCAGATGAATTATGGGGAACGGCGATTGGCACCCCATGTGAGGAGAGATGGCAAAATTCCTTTGGTCTACTATATAAAATCGTAAAGCCTTCATGGCTAAGACGAAACTACCTCTTCTCCGTACATCGTGCATATATAACCCCTTTGAAACTATCTAAATTTCTACCAAATAAAAAATGCAACAAATGCAATTTGGTAGGTGCTTCCGACATACACAGGTTTTTTGAATGTCCTGACAGCCAAAAATTCTGGTCAGATGTGAAGGAAACGTTAAACTCTATCCTAAACACATCTTTAGAAATAACCCTTTCACTTGTCATCTTTGGGTTGGAAGATAACATCAAAGGCAAGGCGAAATCTTTTCTCTTCTACGCAATTTTATTAGCGAGAAGACAAATTTGCATACATTGGGTAGAGAAAACACCCCCATTATACTCTCGGTGGCTTTCCTCCTTATATGAAACGTCTAAAATGGACCTCAAAAGAACAGCTAGTAAGCGAAACTTGGCTTTCTGGGACCTCTTAATTAAATGGAGATGAACCCGGGGTTTTATTTTTTTTTTCCCCGGGTCCAATGATTATGCCTTAATTACTCCTGGACCAGGGTCAGTCAAGTTTCGATAAAGGTCCTACAGGTTGAAATATACCTTGATGGAGCTAAAAGCAACTCTATTTCTTCTTATGGGACATCTCTACTATCAATATGTCAAATCACGTCTATAAGTCGTGCAAGGTGGTTGGTATGTTTCTTTTTGAAGAAAAGGCAAATGAGGACAAAAAAAAAAAGAAATAAAGCCTTTCTGTTTACCTCCCCCTTCTAATAATATCCCAGTTAGTAATTACCTAGCTTTAAGCAACACATATGCGTTAATTTACTTACCAATCTTCATGATTTATGCCACAAATAAACAGACAAAAAGCACATTCATGCAATTTTCAATTAGATTACTACAAATGCGTACCCTTTATGACACAATATACGACAAATTAGTAAATTATGCTTGGCAATTTCATGCAAATTAATATCCCACGTGTATTTGTGTGTGTGCATTCTATTCTATGTTGGTTAATTTCAAAACCTCACGTTTAGTACATATTATTGTTATGGAAAATTAATATTACAAGGGGTATACAAACATTTTTGTTTCCACCTTACTCCATCACTGTCAGAGAGTAATGGGGCCCATAGCAGGGCCCTCATCTCCCCTGGCCCACCACATCTGCGCCTTGGGTGCCCCCCTGAACATCCCTGCACTGTGTGGCAGGCACCATGAGGTGCCTGCCACACAGTGCAGGGATGTTTACAACCTTCCATTTTTCAATAGGAGCTTTTGCAGTGGGTGATTTCAGCCGGCTGCAGAAGCTCCCATTGAAAAATGGAAGTTTACGACTGCACCATGTGCGGTCGCATCCAAATAACACGATCGGAACCGCCGACCTGTGGTCAGTCGGTTCCTAATCCGACAAAGGTGTTGGTCGGAGGCAACTCCGCAGAACTTCTCCTCCCCGATGTCAGGGGAGCCAAGCCCCGCCCTAGCCTGACAATACGAAAAATAAAATGATAATAACTTCAGTTTTTATAATTTTTTTATTTTTTATTTACACTGTTCCGTGAGCAGTGGGGTGACACTCCTGCGCCTTAGCGGAGAAGCCACTGCTGGATGGTAAGGTCTTTTAGAAACAATGCCACTCAAGATAGGGCTGTCCCTTGAAGACCTAGGTTTGCCAATCTCTCTAAGAAATGGCAGGTGACATAGTATCGAAGACTGCACTGAGATCCAGTACAATCAGCGTGGCCATCCCGCCTTTATCCAGAAGCTGACTGAGACTCCAAAAAGGGCAAATTCGGTCCTGTGTCCAGCTCTGAAACCTGACTTGGAAGGATGTAAGATGTTTTGGGAACCCACAAATGTAGAGAGTTGTATGTTAATGTGTTTCCCCAAATTTAAATTTTGGACAGGACGTGGAGCATCGAAATTGGTCTGCAATTAGACCAATTAGAAGGGTCCAGATTAGATTTTTTAGGAGGGGCAGAACCATGGTGTGCTTCCATTCCTGTGGAATAAAACCCTCTTGTAAAGAGGACACCTATCAAAAGGAAGAATAAGGTCTGGATCCAACATGCTGAGTTTAGCTGGAGGGATAGGATCCTGTGGGAAGCCAGACGTTATAGATTGAAGTAGAGATAAAAAGAGAGAGGAGTCCAGCGTGGGCCATGAGTCCAAAGTCTGTCCAGCTTGTGCCTCGTCCAAGATATTAGGTTCTTCGGCGGGTAGAGGCATCTGTAAGTTAATACTGGAAGTGCAATTAATCACCTGGGATACTTCCATCTGAACAGCTGCCAACGAATGCTGGATGTCCGTCACATTTTTGACAAAAAAGTGTGCTATCTCCGCACATTGTAACGGGGACAGTGCAACTGATGTAGATACATTGCTTGAGTTAGAGTTCCTTAACTACTCTAAAAAGAGTTTTGGGGCAGTTTTGTGCTATAGAAATTTCTGAATAGAATAAATCTGAATAGAAGGTGGCCACGAGTGGCTCTGCAAAGCCCTTGGTAATTTGCTAATGTCATTTTATACTTGAACTTTTCCTCCTTGTCATAGGATAACCTCCAGGGCCTCTCCAGGCTCTTACACCACTTTTCTCCACCCCTAAAGCCTCTGTAAACCTCTGGGCAAGGGAGGAAGCCTGACATGGTGGTTGAGTTTAGCAGGCAGAACTACGTCCAGCAAGTCCCGAATCCAATCGTCTGCCATTGGTTGATCTAAGCCACTTGCGCCAGGCATGTTGTCATGTTCCTCAGTTGGGCATTGAGGGATGGGACATCTAGCTTTGACCAATATCCAGTCATGATCTGGGGTCATGTTAGAATTAAGGAGGTAAATAAGCAGGAAAGATGCCTTGAAAATGTGTCTTTATCTTGGTACCTTTGCTGTGCATTCCAAGCTTAGATTGGTGTCTATTTTTGTTTTTCTGACTACAATGTGAGAGGGTTTTGTAAAGTGAACTATGTGACATTCTTGCTGAACTACAAGGAGTGTGAAAGGAAAGGCTGTAGGATGTCTTTTTTCTGACACATTAAAATGTAAATACATGTAAATGTATCGTATAAATATTTAAAATATACTAGCAGTTAAGAAAACACAAATAAAGCACTGGTTTTGTAATTCTGATGTGTGATGGAATCAAAGATCTTTCATAGGATCAAAACAAATCAAGACACTTTACTTTGGGCCTGATTACAAGTTTAGGTGTTAATTGATGCACTTGATAAATAAAGATACCATGGGGTACATGATCGAGTGCGATAAATAACACCTTTATGAGTCATTGGGGAATATCTTGCAGATTGTGTTGTTTAACACACCAACATCCGTGTGATACAATAAATACTGTATGATTTTACTGCATTAAATTTCAGAAGGTTTAAACTGCTCAAATTGAACAGAGATTTAGTCATTTAAAGCATTCGATAATTACCTTAAAATCGATCCAAGCGTAGACTGAGTTTACATATGGGTCGGAATTAACCAACTCACTCGTAATCAGGCCCTTAGTGATGAGCAAATGATAGTCGCTAAAACCTGATTTCCACACACTGTCATTTATGCGCTGTTAGTTTCATCATTAAAACAGTATGTCTGTGAAAACGTAGTAGCAGCCATTTAAATGGGAAATGTGCTACCATATCATGCTATATTTGCAAGATTGTGCTCCAAAATACACCTCCTTCATAGCACACTCCTACTACTCTCCTGCTGAATAGGGGTGGCTCAATTGGTAGACCTGTCCTTGTGCAATGCTTAGATTTTTCATCATCTTTATGACGTCAGTGATTTAACACTGATGGCAGCACCCTAACTCTGAAAAGTGTTCCAGCACCACTGCTTCAGTTCCTCAATATGGTGCTCAATGACGAAAGACCTATCACTGAGATTCAAAGGCTGCTGTTTTGGAGGCCATCCTGAAAAATGAGGTTCTTAGCCAATAAATGGTTGGGCTTGGCTGGAGCTCAACCATATTCTGGGAGCCGGGGATAGTGAAGATGTTGTGGGGTGAAATCGCCAGCACCTGTTGCATAGGAAAGGAAATAACCTGTCAGCAAAGGTATCCAAAAGTTCAGATACATATCTGATACCTAATGAACCTGCCCTGCCACATGAGCTTTGTTAAGGGAAGGCAATATTATTTCTAATCGTCGCATTGTATGTGTGCAGGCAGAAGATCATATTGCTGTCCACCTATTCAACATATTCTAGCACAGCAGGGTGTCAGCACTTTTAAACATCATGCAAGCCATAGTGTTTTGACATTTGCAAGTCTTGGCCAAGACTTGTAGATACAAAAGCTCACCATTAAAAAAAATCTGAATCTCTCAACCAGTCTGATCCACAGTTTGCAGCATGACTTTATCAAGGATCTTTTTTTTAACACATATTTTTTAAATTTTCAAATTTCCTTTGTATCATACAGTGACATAGTGTTACATAGTTTTCCAGTATTCAACTTGCAACAGTACATGGAGCATGTTACAATGCTCATTCGCTGTTCTACCATAGCCAACGTGATTGTATCTTTAATAATATCTCTGTTTCTTAATTCCTCTATGGCTTAACTATTGACAACTCAAATCAACAATATAGCGGCAACATGTTGACTTTTCCTCATCTGTACCATGCTCTTGTATGCGGTTACACTAGTGTCTCGTCAGAGCAAATGATATATAAACCCGAAACTATATTTTCCCCTCCCCCCACCCTCTAATCCTGCGTATATACAAAAAAACCTCTCCAAGTTCGTTCATTGGCACTGACAAAATTGTTTCCTACATCCTACACAATACACTTTTGCTTATGTCTAGGACCGTGCCGGTTTGATCTGTGGATTTAATCACCTCCTTGTGTATTGCTAGTAATGTTGTCAAAGGCTATGTCTAAGGATCTACACGTTTCCAACATGATATCCCAGTCCATCGCAATCGGGGTCTTACGTAACCCTTTCGCCTCTTCCCGCCTCAATACAGCCCCCTTGCTCCACCCCACCTCACCAATTCGCTGTGCCATGCATGTGTAGTGGGCGGAGTTTTTGAATTCCACAGCATAGTGATCGCTCGTATTGCCAGTAGGAGTGCCAGATTCTCAAATCTATTTTGCACCTTATATTTGGAGGTTCCTTTATGTAACCCCAAGATGCAGCCCTCAACTGTAGCAGGTACCTCCCTATGTGTGATTTCCGCCGTATGACTTTACCAAGGATATGTGGTTGCACAAAAGTCAATAAATGGAATTTCAGCAAACCATCACAAGGTAATGCCATTGATTAATCCCCCAACTGCCTGAAGGGATTGCTGATTGTTATGTGCACTGTCCTGAAAACGTTTTTTAGGGAAATGTTGGTGGCCAAGAGCAGCAGAGTTTAAAAAGCTACTTATAAAGAAAACATGTTTGAAACATTAAATTTGTATTTGCTGGAGGAGACTTAGGGGCATATAATCAAGACAGGCGATAAAATTATCGCTGTTTTAGCGGCAGAAAACTGCAGCTAAAACGGCGATAATGGGCTTGATAATATGCTCTAATGAATTCCAATTGAAGCCCATGTTAAATGTCCTTCACATTTAACATGGGCTTCAATTGTAATTCCATAGAGCATATTATCAAGCCCATTATCGCCGTTTTAGCGGCAGTTTTCTGCCGCTAAAACGGCAATATTGTTATCGCCTGTCTTGATAATATGCCCCTTAACCCCTTCGACGCTCATGACGAGCTCAGCTCGTCATGAGGTACACCTCTCGTACACTCATGACGAGCTGAGCTCGTCATGAACTGCAGGTTTTTGCATTCTTCAGCGCACCGCGGTAAATCTGCTCCGCGTTGATGAGGTTAATGAGATGAACTGCTCCTTGATTCATTTGTCTTATTCTGTTGGGACTGGGGCCTCAGTATTGCTTTTTACTTTGTTTTGATCATAGGCACTGGAATTATGAGACAGGGGAGGGCCAAATTATGGCAGGTATGACTAGCGTATGCGGCAAACAAAAGGCAAATGATATTGTATTACTTTATTGTTTTGTCATTTTATACAATCTGACACTATATGTGCAAAAGATTTGTCATTAGAAACAGTTTAACACCCAAATCCAGAAATAATCAATTGAAAATTGGCCAATCATCTATTTTGAAGGGCCTTCCGTTGCTCAGCAACATGTGCTTTTAGTTTTTGGTAACATCTGCAAACTACGCAGCAGATGATGAAATATGTTGCAAAACCCATAATTATGTGAAAAGGTGCAGTTGCAAAATGGCATAATTCCAGTGGCTCTGGCTTCATGAATACCCAATCACGTTTTAGTGTTGCCTTTTCCTTATTTTGGCTACCTTGTCGTCAAACGCCTATCACATTTTCAAACGACTTTGACTGTAGAATTCTTATAATCACAGGCTCCCCTCAATTTAATGTTAAGTGGCAAGGCTGTGCCCAGCGAACTAATTATATCTGACTTTAACATTGAGCAAAGTGTATAGAAACTCATGAACTCATTAGGTAAATGCCTTTCACTGAAAAAAACAAAGGTTACAGAGACGTTATAGTTAGGCTCAGATTTTACTCGTACAAAATCAGTGAAATTCAGCAGTTATAGTTACCGGAGCTAACTATAACTTACACCCCCGCAATGCACTGCTTATGACCTCACATATTACATAACTCATTACATGGTCAGTGACATCAACTGGCAGTAATGGATTCCCAAATGAAGCCAATAATGTTGGTACTAAGTCAGGTTCCAGGCTTAATTCTTTATCAGCTAGGTAAACGGAGTGCTTAACTTTCTTCTCTTATCATCTCTTAAAGCAATAATGAAAATGAAAAGTAAGTGAAGATCCACATTTTAAATTAAGCTGTTGTTAATAATTATGTACAAATATGTATCTAAATTGTGAGAAACTAAGTAAACCGTAGTACAATGCCAACAAGATTCAAGGTGTCACCTATAAAGACTTAAAATTCAACAAAACGATATTGGAAAGGACCACTGACAGCATTGTGCACAATAGCACAAATTTTCACATGAAAATAACTTTTATCCATAATACCAATATGATTTGGCAAATTATTCTTACAAAAAACATTCATCAATGTTATGTGTCTGCAATGCTTCCTTTGGAAACAAACATCCTTAAAAGCTTAACCATCACATGGTGCTCCTATCTTAGAGAGCCCTATTAAACCACACACAAACATTTCATGATTAGGCAATAGCTTAATGCTGCCATTCTTAAAACATTCAAACATAACTGACCTACTGAAAAACTGTCATTGGGCCTAGAATCTATGACCAGTTAAACACCTGAGATTGTAAATGATTGAAAAAACTCCAAAAAATAAGATTTGATCATTCCTAAAAGTCTAAAATGTGCTTGATGGGGGCGTGGCTTGGCGCCCAAGGTGGATGGTGGCAGCCGTGTCACGCTTCGAGATTCCCCCGGGAGAACTGCGGCTGGGCTTAGTTTTTTCCTGTGACATGGCCAAAAGCAGTCGTCGGAAGATGTCAGGAACGGACTGCAGTGTGTAAACCTTCCCCCGACGAACTTTAAAGCAACAAATTCAGTGCAGTGAGCTTTCGCTGCTCCGTTTATGTAACGGCCGCCATTTTGAACTGCTCACGCGATGCGGTCTTTGCTGTTAAGCTCTCCTCCACGTATTTCCTAGATGACAAAACCACTCTCCTATGCTGCCAGGATGCCACACAAGGACTTTCTATGCAACATTTGAGACCTGGAGAGTTTGCTTACATTTTAGCTGCCATATTTACCGCTTGCATTACCCTCTGAGGAGCGGCCATCTTAGGAGCTTTCTCATTCCCTAATCTGCCTCCTCATGTAAGCATATGCCGTTCAAAGGTCTAATATCATTGAATGTTTGCTTACTATGGCTTCCTATGGGTTTTGAATTCTCTATCATTCTCATTTTCGATTTCCTGCAAGCTGGAACTACTGTGTTAATGCTGCATGTTACCTTTTAAAATGTACCTCAGCACTGATGAGGTACACTGTGTAACAGCCATTTTCACCTTATCCAAGCCTCATTCCCACACGCATTCTATGCGTACATTCTTTTTCTGCCATTATGCCATGCTTTTTGAGGTGATATCTCACGTTCTACTGTTTGCTCTCTTCAGTTGAATGATTACCTGTGTTCCAGCCTTCAAAGACCACTTGCCAATGTTTATGTTACATGTCTCTCTCATGAGACTCTTTTTACATCGTGATCTTCCCTGATTTAGTGCATGCCAGGAGTCTGTCTGTATAGTTCTATGGGCAGATTGAAGACACCACATCCTCCACCCTCTAAACCAAGGCACATCTTTATAAAAAATTCAAAGATCTTTTCTGAATTCTCCAAATTTGAGGATTCTCTGACTCTATCTGAGCAAGTTTTAGATTCCACAATGGATCCTCCTATTACTTCAGGGAAATCTAATACTAAGCGATTGAAAAATGATACTCTTTCGCCTCCTAAACAAATGTCGCTTGTTTCCATGGAGTTATTACTAGAGGAAATTAGAGCTCTCCATCCTTTTATGGAAGAGACTAACACCAAACTCCAAGTCTTGAAGGATAATTGCTCACACTGGGAGGGGCATCCCTCCTCTAGCACTAGCACCCATAAAAAGATGGTCTAAACGTGCTATGCAGCTAAATGCCCTAATTCTTGAGTATGGTTTAAGGGCGGCTAATGGCAGATCCAAGTCAGACCCTTATGGTTCGCATACATTTAATAGGGTTGGCCATTCATCTAGAATAGATTATTTTCTATTGGACTATAAGCTTTGGGCCTTTATGTCTGATATGGTTGTCATTCCTTCTACAGAAAGCGACCATAATCCGCTTTCTTTATCGCTACTGCCAATGTTAACGGCTCCTTCCCGTTTGCGGAATGCTCCAGTCTTGCGAACAACTGGTGAAGTTCTTCCGGCTAATTGTGGGAGGCGACTTAAGTGGCAAAAGTTCAGTTTGGATGAGGGTAAGGTCCATGGAACAGGCACAATTATGTCCAAGGCTATGACCAGTCTTGGTAGTAGTCTCCTTACTTTTTCATCTGTCTCCTCCCTTTTTTGTAATACTATTGATGCTGTTGGTGAGCTATTTGTGATTCGCAATAAGGATCCTCCTAATAAGTTGTGTAGAGAACCCAGTGGGTTCTATGGATGGTATTCCAAGAAATGTCGGAGAGCGAAAAGGGTCTTGATAGAAGCGGTAAGGTCTAAGAGTTTGGAGAGGATTGGGGTGGCCAGGAAGGCTTATAAATTTACCAAATACTAATGCCAAAAAAGAGTGGGACGACCAGTTTTGGCTAGACCTAAAAGAGGCTAGTGCGGGGAGGGACCCGAGGAGTTTTTGGAATCTAGTTAGGTCAAGAAATAGGCCGGTTGACTCCTTGCTAACCTGCAATATTCCGGAGGAGGCATGGTTCAACCACTTTTCTAAACTTTACTCATCCTCCCAGGCCGACTCCGGCGGGTTGTTTTTCCTGCATCCAATGAGCACGGCTGAGTGTAAGGAAACTCAATCCTTTACACCTAAGGAGGTGGAGAGGGTTATTTCTTCTCTAGTACCCCACAAAGCACCGGGCCCGGATGGGGTACCCGGGGATTTGTTTCGTTTAAATATGACTGAACGGGGGCTACTCATTTCCTCGTTGCTTAATGCTTCCTATTGTGGTGCAGTCCTTCCTGACTCATGGATGGGTGCTGAGGTCGTTCCTATCTTTAAGAAGGGGGATAGGGACGACCCAGCAAATTATAGGCCCATAAGCCTAATTGACTCGTCCCAGAAGGTGGTAGGGAAGGTGGTTCTGGGGAGAATACTCCAGTGGATAGAGGACAATAAAATTCTTTCAGATCTGCAGGCTGGGTTTAGGTCGGGTACTGGGGCCATCGAGCAAACCTTCAGATTGATGCTTCTGTATTGGAAAGTGGTTATCCTGGGTAAAGGCAGTCTATATCTTGCCTTTATTGATTTACGGACGGCGTTCGATCTTGTCCCCCGGAGCCTTTTGTGGAAGGTTCTGCTTGATTTGGGAATGCCCATTTACCTTTTATCTTTGGTGATTAAGCTCAACTCGGGGAATTTTGCTCGGGTGAGGTGGGGTAAGCAGGGTGAGAAGTCTGCAAAAATACCGGTAAATAGGGGAGTACGCCAGGAATGTGTGCTCGCCCCCACTCTGTTCTCGTTGTACGTGAACGGAGTGGTGGAACATCTTCTGGAAAAGCCATCCGATTCACCATCCCTGGCGGGTAGGAGAGTTCCTACCCTACTCTTTGCCGACGACACACTGCTCATCTCTAAGTCGCCTATGGGATTACAAATTCTCCTCAATAGTTTTCAACTTTTTTGTGAGAAAAGGGGTCTTCAAATTAATACAGATAAAACCAAATATTTGATCCTCAATCCACCAAAAAAGCTTGGGAAACCACCATTATTAAATTGGGTACACTTGGAGAGGGTCAAAGAATTTGATTATTTGGGCATCCGCCTGTCCGACACCATGAGGTGGTCAACACACCTACAAAAGATGTTGTTGAGCCATAAAAGGGTGGCAGGGGCTCTTCTTAAAGAGCAGCGCTCATCATCCTTCAAACCTATAGCTCCTGTAATGGATATCTATTCAGCCAGAGGGGTTAGTGCGGCCCTTTACGGCGCTGAGCTATGGGGATCGGAGAATGTTGACCAGTTAGCATCCTCGGAATCCAAATTTTTGAAATATTTATTGTCCCTCCCTTACAGTACCCCAACCGTACCACTATTTCTGGAATTGGGATGTTGCCCCATCAGAGACCAGGCTAGACTGCGCCCTCTGCTCCTCTGGGCTCGACTTTGGAGAGTCCCAGAACTTTCTAGTTATGCAGATGGTCTCAGAGAGATACTAGAACTGCCTGGATGCTCAAAGATCGCGTGGATGCGGGACGTAAAATCACTACTCGGGGAATTAGGGCTTTGGGGAGTCATGGTATTCTAGGACTGCCCCGCCCAAATCTACCCTGAAGAGGATTTATTGGGACTGGCTGACGGGGAAGAGAATCTCGAACCCCGACCTTTGCAGATTCTCTAGGGACTTTATCTTGGTAAAGGATGTGTTTTATCGGGAACCCTACCTCGATGTAATATCAAAATCTAGAGACAGGGCCCTGTTTATCAAATTTAGACTGGGTATTTTACCAGTGAGAGAATTGACATCGACCTGGAAAATCCCGGTGCAAACCATTTCAACATGTCCCTTTTGCCCCAGAGGACTGAGTCGGTCCCTCATTTATTTTTTGAATGTCCTGCCTACAAAGCCCCTAGATCTAGATGGCTAAAACCTATCTGCAGGGATTTGGGTATGAGGCATTGTATGGTAGCCCTGAGAATTTTAAAGTATGACACCCGGCCCTTATTTGTGTGTGGCATTGCAAAATTTTTAAGTTGGGCCTGGGTGATCAGATCAAGAAGGCTTACATTAATTGTTTAATTTGAGATATTAACTGTACCTGTTTTAGCTAATTTATAAATGTTATCTTTTTATGGAAATCTTAAAGAATATAATGTTTGAATCTTTTCTATTGTATGTACTGCTTTTTAAGATTTTATTATCGAAATAAAGCCTATTTTGACTGACTGACTGATAATTGCTCACAGCTTAAGAAAAGGGTCTCTTCGGTGGAGCAAACGGTCACTTCTTTAAAGGAATCCTGTGTCATTGTTTCTCATCTTCAGTCTCAAGTTTCGACTCTCCAAAGGCAGGTTGAGGATTTAGAAAATCTCAGCAGAAGGAACAATCTATGTATTTATGGATTGGGAGAAGGACTTGAGGGATCTGACTCACTTGCCCTCTTTAAAACCTTCCTTCCTAAAATTCTTCACATGTCAGAGGGCACAGTTCTTAATATTCAAAGAGCACACCGGCTTGGTCATTTACCAACTCTTGCATCACCTTCACAAAGGCCGAGAGGAGTCATCCTGTGTTTTCTAGAATATACGGATTTATTGAAAGTACTGGCAGCTGTTAAATCTTCTCCGAAAATCACATTGTTGGGTATCTTTTTGTTTTTTGCCCAAGAATATGCTAAAGCCACAGCTAATCGACGTAAGGCCTCTCTAAACATGAGAGCTGAGCTTCGTTTGATGGGAGCCAGATATGGCCTTTTTCACTCATGTTTATTTAAAGTTACCTACAATAATAGAACAACTACATATGAAGATCCGTTAATGCTTGCGAAACATCTGCCATGGATACCTCTGGACCTTCTTCTACATTTACTGGCTGATTGTAACTGCCATATCTTTCCAAAATGTTGTATAGTTTCTTTTGTTCACTGTATTTAGCATTGCATTTTTAAGATGTGCTGCTCACAGTCTTTACTTCTTTTTATTTGTTACTTACTGTTATCATCATTACTCACTGTTCGCTTCAATTGTATCATCCTAACTTTATTCATCTCCTTCATATTCACAGGTTCCCTATCACTGTTACATGATGTCTCCCTGTTTTTTCCGGTTAGTCGTCCTTGGATGTGTCATCCATCCCATGTGGTTCCATCTCCCCTCCTCGTTTTCATGTTCTTACCTCATGTAAGTACGTCTTCCTCCGAAGTTTTCACTCTATTTTTCTTCCTAGCTCATCTTCTCTTTTTCCTCCTAATTAATACCTTCCTTTTCTCTTCAGGTGTCGCTGTTCTCTTGTTTCCGTGTGCTGTTTTTTATTATATTAATCTATTTTATCCACTTAAACTTGCCATTGAAGATGCTATTTTCCAACTTCTTTTGTTCATTTCTTTTTATCATTCTGCTATTTTATGCCTTTCTCTCTTTGATTTTTTGTATCTTCTCATATTACTCTCCTTATATTATTCATTTTCCTCTCCAGCTATATTTATTACCTGTACAATCTTTTCTTCTTCTTTTGTCTATTCTCAAGGTTTGTCCTTTCAGGTTTCTTATTGTAGATCTTTACTGTTTTTTGATATTTCTAGTTTATTATGCCGGTAAAACTAGTTTCATGGAATGTTAGAGGGCTCAATTCTCCTATTACACGACAGAGAGTGCTACAGCTGATTTCCAAAAATAAATTCTAAATCAGCGTCACCATTTCCCTTAGAATCTCCGAACACACATTTATTCTCCAGTGGGGCCCATAACACTGCACACTTTCTCTATTCATTTAATTCAACTCTGGGGATTGGTGAAAGAACAATGATTAATGCTGTAACATTGGCAGAGTGTCTAAACGTATTTACCTAGACATTTATTTACATCTATTAATTTAAGCAATTTACCATGGTTTTAACGAACATAAACTTTATTCAGACACACCACCATAAAGGCAATGGATCTGCTAGAAAGAAAATCAGGCGTAGGAAAAATCACAAGACCAGCTTTTAACTTCTCATATACCTAACTTTATTAAAAGCATAACTTTTGTATGTCTGACATAAGCATTAATTAATTCTTTATTCAGTAAAATCTTAAACTTTATTTCAGAATGATCATTTGATTTTGAGCTCAGAAAATAGTCATTTAGTTCATAGATCAGTTGAAAGTTTAGCAAAGAATAGATAGTTCCAAATTCATTCTCTCTTAACATCCCTAGCTAACGCCCTCATCTTATCCTTTCAGTCCTGCAAAGAAAACAAGAAAAATATCAAAGTATCTTGCATCCAGGAATCGATCAGCAATCCGACAGCACTTCGAGATGAAATCGAAAGAGCGACCCTCTCTAAGCAAAATCAGGGGTTTTTATACACTCATTTCCTAACTTAATCTATCTAAAAAGTATCTAACATCGCCAATTCGGGTTCTGATTGGACAAATTTAGGATGTGTGAGAATCTCCTCACCATTACAACAACATATTCACGGTGAATCAGCAAATTAATAAAGGGGTATTGTTTAGGACAGTCTTTGGCCTAGTCACTTCCTTGACTTGTAACTTCGCATTGCTTTCCCACGTTCCGAACACTCGACTGTCCATGTTTTGGCAACCATCCTGACTTCCAGGGCACTGTAGCCTTGAACTTCCCATCTGAGTACAGGCAGTTCACTTCTCGCTTGCAGGCTTTGGGCACGCATGCGCAGTCCAGCATTTGCTCGCTGTTTACCAAAGCAGCCATGTTTTTTTTTTTTTTAAGAGTTTTATATAGCGCGAACTAGACCCAAACTGAATCAGGTATCAGAGCCTTTTACATAGCTCCAGTTACGTTACATGAGGACACGCATTCATTTTAGGCACGGGGAGATTAAGTGATTTGCCCAGAATCACAGGAGGTTTTTGGCGCCGTTACCGAGACTCGTTACCGAGACTATCATAGAAACAAGCACAAATTCATGCTAATTATGGAACTAAAGCCCTTCTGTTTACCTCCCACCGTACTAATGTTCCCTATTAGTTATTACCTAGCAAGTAAACCACATAAATGCAAATTATACTTACATATCCAACGACTTACTGGCACAATAACGCATACAATAAGCACATTCATATTGCGTTTATTTATATTTAAGCTGCGCATTAGTTCACATTACAATAACAAAACAGATTAATTAATTATATTGCTTCATGCAAGCAAAATTAGTATTCCCACGTGTGCATGTGTGTGCATCTTATACTATTGTTGGTTATTTCACCACAACACACCATTAGTAAATGTTAACGTTATGGAACATTGATTTCACAAGGGGTACAAAATTTTGTTTTGCCACCTTGCTCCATCAAGAGTACTGTCTCATCTAGCTAAGCTGAATGCAGATTTAGTCTTCCTGCAAGAAACCCATCTTACAGTAAAACTAAAAAAAGGTTGGGTGGGCAAATTATATTATTCCAGCGGTGATGGTAAACGTAATGGGCTCATGATGTTATGTCGCAAGGCCCTTCATTTAAATTCATTTCACTGCACTCTGACACAGATGGTTGTTGGCTTAATGTCAAATTATTGTTGAAGGATGTTCCAGTCTCTTTTTGCATTGTCTATGCCCCTTCTGGTGGTGATTCCTCTTTCTGGTTATCAGTAGCTAAGCAGATCACTCTCCATATGGAGGATAACTTTCTATTGGTGGGTGATTGTAACCAGGTTTTCGACCCTTTTTTAGATTTAAATTCTAAAGTTTCATTTATCCCTAACAAACAACATAAGTCTTTTGTTCATACGGTCACACAACATAAACTCTTGGATGCCTGGAGATTATGTAATCCGACTACACAGGAGAACACTTTTTATTCCCCGGTGCATCATTCCCAGTCAAGACTTGATTATTTTTTTGTTTCACATAACCTCTCCCAAGCACTTACTGCTGTGGAAATTGGCCTTATATTACTACCTGATCATGCCCCTATATCAATTGATTTCGACATTTTACCTAAAATTAATGGTCCCAGAAGATGGCAGTTCAATAACTCTCTACTCTCAGACTCTCAATTCTCTTCCTCTTTTAATTTTTTTTTTGATGATTACTTTCTCCTAAATCAAAATGATTCCTTACCTCCTTCAATTATTTGGGATGCTTTTAAACCATCTGCTAGGGACTTTAATATAACCTACGTGACTAGGAAACGGACTATTGCTCGTAACAAGACACACTCTTTATTTCTTAGAGACTGGAGCATTCTTTTTACACATCTAACTCAAAAGATGTTCTCAACTCCCTCATAAGAGCTAAGTTGCAATATAACAAAGAGTCTACAGATAATGCATCATTATATTTATTAAAATCGAGTGCAACATTTTTTGGCGCAAGAAATAGGGCAGGTAAACTTTTGGCTAATTATTTAAAAACCAAAAAGAACAAAGTGACTATTGATTCTATTTATGAGGATAATTGTATTTTAAAGTTAAAGGATGTAGAAATTTTGAATGAATTTGCTTTGTTTTATAAAACATTGTATTCCTCTGAAACAGACCCCACAGATCACACACTCTCACATTTCTTCTCATCCATTCACAAACCCCGACAGTTTTCAGATGACTTATCATCACTAGAAACTAGAATGACACAACAAGAACTCTTGAATGCTCTTACACACTTAAAAAAAGACAAAGCTCCTGGGCCAGATGGATTTACTGTTGAATTCTTTCTTCATTTCTCCCATTTGTTAATGCCCAAACTTCAACTATTAATTGAATCCTTTCAATCTTTGGGACATTCTGGTGGTACATTTTCTGATTCTCATATTTGTTTAATACCTAAAGAGGGGAAAGATCCGAAGTTTTGCAAAAATTTTAGACCTATCTCGCTTGTTAATATAGACTACAAAATATTCTCCAAAGCACTAGCGCTTCGCTTGGAACACCACCTTCCAAATATATTGGGCAAGGAGTAATCTGGATTTGTGAAGGGGCGGATTATGCAAGATAATACCAGACTTTTTTTCAATATTTTATCCAAAGCTCCTTATCTGAAACATCCCCTCGCAGCTATAGCATTAGATGCAGAAAAAGCATTTGATGGAGTAAAGTGCCACTATTTGTTTTACATCCTAAAATGGTTTGGATTTGGCCCAAATTTTATTTCCCTAATTTCATTATTATATTTTAACCCTTGTGCTGCAGTCTTTGCTAATGGTTTAATCTCACCTTTTTTGTACCTGGGCAGAGGGGTTCGTCAGGGTTGCCCCTTATCTCCCTTTCTCTTTAATTTAGCTCTCGAACCTTTCCTTTAAAGAATTCGCCAAAACACAATGATAACAGGTTTTCACTCCTCCACTTCTGATGTTAAACTGGCAGCATATGCTGACAATATTTTGCTTTTTATTTCAAACCCTAGTGAATCAATCCCAGCCTTCCTAGAAGAGGTTTGTTCCTTTTCACTAATATCAGGATACAAATTAAACAGTGATAAGTGTGAAATTCTACCCTTAACTAAATACACCTACAGCTCTGACTTCACTTCCACTAACTTTTCTTGGAAATCATCTTTTTTAAATATTTAGGCGTACACTTTACATCAACAATAAAAGGTACGGGTGGAAAAGCGGGGGAACATGGCGGCCGGAAGCTAACGGCCGTGACAGAGTGCTCCTGACCTCCTCCTGGGATGTGTGGCGCGTTGAGGAAGTGAATTGATGTCCCGTTTTTCTGCCCGCATTTTGACTCACCTTGCTGTGGCCGGTCGCTGAGTTTCTGCACCGTTGTCTCCGGGCTGCTGGGCTGCCGCTCTGGGGCTCCGCGTAGGCGTTGTTGCCTCCAGGTCCGCCGCCGCTCTTCTTTGCGGCCCGGCCCGCCTGCTTGTGCGTTTCTCCGCTCTGCCGCTCTGCCGCTCTGCCGCTCATCGTTGGCTCTGTCTTGGTAGCAGGGCTCCTGTGCTGTTGTCTCTGTTCCGCGGCCGCTTCCACTGCCGCTCCCTTTGCTTCTTGGTCCGGTTGTCGGTGTGTTTTTTTTGCCGCGTGCTTTCCCCCGCATTCGCTGGCCTGCCTCCTGTTTCTGGGCTGATGCTCTGGGCTTTCATGTCCCGCCTCCGGCTGCTCCCTTGCTGCCCGCCGCCGCTGGTTTCCTGCATTTGCGTGTGTGTTTGTTTCATTCAGCGCTGGACACCTGGGGCACTTTTTGGGGCTGGAAACTGCTTTCTTTTGATCGGTGTCCTTTCTGCTGCCGTGCTTTATTTTTGCACGGTCTAGTGGGCACCTGCGTGGAGCTTGGAGCTTGCTGACATCGTGGCCCTCCTGCCTGCTACCTTACCTGCTACCTTACCTGTCTCCCGGAGCTATCTTGTGGACAATTTTTGAAGGTGAGAAAGATCTAAGTGTGGGACGTGCGAATGGTACAAGGCAGCGGGGGTGGGGTGGTTTCGGAGCTCCCCTTAAGTCATGTTCTTGGGGCAGCTAGAGTGTGGAGACGGCGTGCCCTTTTGTTTCAGCCCGGCTTGCCTTGGAATACTGTATTTACTTCTTTCTTTTATATTTCTTGGAAAACAGCGGGGCTACAGGACTCAAAAGTCTTACAGGAGGACTACAAGCAGACGCAAGAGGAGGTAGGAGCTGAGATTTATATAGGATGTGTGAATGACCAGGCCAAGGCGACCTTAAAAAATATATGCCCCTCTCCAACATCGGAAGGATACCTTTTGCATACTTTAAAAAATTCTGTACCTCAATTAATTTATCGTATGGAGAAGGGAGTGAGTAGCAGCCCTGACAGCAATGTGAGCCTGGTTAAAGAAATATCCCTTTGCGAACCTGCGATTTGTCGGTACACTTTGCGTAATAGGCCCCCTAGTAGCCTTGCTGTAATTACACAAAACCAAAGTCTGTTTCACCCCCCATAGTGGTAGTAAAGGCTACTACCAGGCAGGCAAATAGGTGCCTCTGTAGTAGAGGTGACACCCCCAGGTGGGGGAAAAGGTCACAAGAAAAAGCCTAGGGGAGGCACTCAGGCCAAAATTACGCCTTCACTGAAGTCCTTTTTATAAATGTATTTCCACCAGCACTGTGATGTATGGGCAAAATAACAGAATGGAAAATAGCTTAAAGGATACGGATATGGATAAGGAGAAAGTGGTGGCTTTAAATATGGCAACGGCTTCCATCCCGGCGGCAACTTTGGTCACTACAACTACAACTATAGCTTCCAGCACCGCCACAAATTTGGTGGTTAGTGAGCTAAGCACCCAATCTTCCACGGAACCTTTTGCTATTTTAAAATGCCCGTCTGTGCAGGACCATATAGTATCCATTCATCCATCAGTAGAACTATCAAATAGTTTCTCGGTATTAGACATTCAGAAAACTGAGCAGGTTGATGTCCCAATAAATTTAGTGAAAGAGAGTGAGTCTCGCCCTGAACATCAGACGCTCGGAACTTCCGAGCTACTTAACCAATCCTCACTGTTACCGCTATCATCGGCCCAGTCTGTCCATTCTGCTCCTAGTTCTTCGTATTTCTCTGGGCCTCCAGGGACGCTGGCGGATATTCTGTTAGGCCTGAAAGATGACATCAGCAGGAGGTTTACTACCTCAGAAGCCAATCAGGCAGCTATCCAGGCCTCTTGTGAAGCACTTGCCCAGAAAGTAGAGGAGGTCTCTCAAAGAACAGACGCTCTTGAGACAGAATTACCAAAAATAAAGGAAGCCCTGAGTATATCTTCTGCTCCGGTTAATAAAGGGGTTAAACAAAACCAGGATCTGAAAGATGATATAGAGCGGTTGGAAAATCACTCGAGGAAGAACAATTTGAAAATTTTAAACGTCCCGAAAGATGTAGAAGGGAGCGATTTAAAGAATGTTGTTGTTTCTCTCCTAAAGGCTACTATCTTGAAAGACTCAGAGGATGTAGGCACGGACTTGTATATGGATATTCAGAGGGTGCCCCGCAACCCATTCAGGAGAGTCCAAGGTAGAGAACGCCCTAGAACATTTTTGTTGAACTTCCTTACATATACCATGAAGGAGAGGATTTTGTCTCTTGCCTTGAAAGCTGATCAGCTAAAATGAAGTTTGTCTTCTACTGCATTTTCTTTTTCTATCCGTTCGGATGGTTCCCAGATTACGGCCACTAAACAATGGGAATTGGGCAAGAGAATGACGATTTTGAATGCTCTGGGGGCTAGGACTCAACTAAGATTTCCTGCACTATTACGTATAATGTGGAATAACCACATGTATAACATATGTCAATTGGAAGAAGTTGATTCCCTAATAGAGAAAATTAGAGAGGAAAGTGAGGGTGGGAGCAATGGCGGAGGAGCAAGTGCTAGTAAGGTGTGATCAGTAATTAGCGGGCTTGTTTCGCAAAGTTGTGACATTTGGGTTATTTTTTGTTTTCTCTTTGAAAAGGGTAAAATGTTTAAAGGGTATATTTGAGAACTTAGCCGATTAAAGTAAAAAGTAAATAGCAAATAGTGATTGCCACACATCAAAGGGGGCGGGGGGCCTCTGTCAAAGGGCCTTGCCCAGAGAAGAAGGAAGGGCTCCCCATGGGTGTAGAGGGTCAAGGGAAATCACGGATGGGAGAGAGGGTGGGGTTCGGGGGGATGCTGGGGGGAGCACGGGTGGGGATGCTGAGGGAGAAAATCTAAAAAAAAGTCATTTTTTCACTGTGGCTGTTAGTGGAAGTATATTTTTAGTCTATTCAAAGGATAAGGGAAACCTAGTACAGAATGACATCGAATGAAATAAAGTTACTGTCATGGAACGTTAATGGTCTCCGATGCCCCCGAAGACAGAGACTAATAATGAAGTACCTGGAGAAATCCTCTGCACAGGTTATCCTTTTACAAGAAACACATTTGGGCTTTCTTGAAGCAAGAGCAGTGTTTAGTAAATATAAATGGGTGAAGAGTTTTTACTGCTCAGAGCAAACTATGCATAATAGAGGAGTAGCGATCTTATTTAGAGCTAACTCAGAAAGCTCCATTAAGGATACATTATCTGACCAATCTGGGAGATGGATTATGGTGCAGGTGGTAATGGGGGAGTGGAACTCGCTATAGTGTCTTATTATGGCCCTAACGCTGAGGATCCGGCTTGTCTCCTTAAAGTCCAGGCCATATTGGCAGAAGTCACCATGCCAATAATAAAAGGTGGTGATTTTAATATCCTCTTTAATCCCTCTAAAGACAGGTCTAACTTTAGTCGCTCTGTGACAGCTCAACGCATGCGTCGGACAATGATTAACATGATGCATGAGCTCGGGTTAGTTGATTTATGGAGCTCTAAGAAGGATGGTGAATCTGGTTTTACTTTCTTTAATAAAAAGTATGACCATTCTTCCAGATTAGACTATATCCTTACAGACAGGTCATGTCTGGAGCATTTGGTAGATATCTCTATTCTTCCATCTATCTTGTCCGACCATGCCCCAATAACTTTCCTATATCGTAAGGGGAAGTCAACAAACGTCCCTAGGTGGACTTTAAAAAGGGCAATGTTGTCGAATGAGGAGCTAATAAGAACTATTAAAACATCAACTGTGGAGTACTTCACCGAGAATCTGGGCTCAACATCATTGGAATATGTTTGGGATGCGTTTAAAGCCCATACTCGCGGTGTATTGCACAGTTGGATAAGCTCCAAATCCAGGGAAGAAAGGTCAGAATTTAAAAGAGTGGAGAAGGATATATCTAGGTTGGAAAGGGTTAGATCTAGATGTCGCTCAGACCAGCTGCCGCAAGTCCATAAGGACTTGGAGGGTCTCCGTTTCACCTATTGGGATAAGTTAGATCAAACACTTAGAGCCCAATTGGCTGCCCACAATATGAAAAATTTTGAATATGGTGAAAAGGCAGGGGCCACCCTAGCACGGAAGATCAAAGGTGACAGAGCTAGGAATAATATCAATAAGCTGATGGTGGATGAAAGTGGTACGGTATCCAGTCATCAGGAGGATATGCGGAGGTGTCTCCTGTCTTTGTTTTTCACTCTATATAAAGAGGACAGGGCTCCCTCTATCGCCTCAATTCAATATTGGCTTAAAGGTAAAGCTTTACCTAGTCTGTCAAGGGAGGGCCGAGACCTGTTAGACGATGAAATAAGGAACTGTCTAAAGAAGATCAAAAATAATAAAGCCGCAGGGACAGATGCACTTCCGGGGGAGGTTTATAAAATCTTAAAAGAAGTTATTGTACCTAGACTTAGGGAGTTGTATAATTTTGTCTTTAGCCCGGAGGGCAGAATCCCCCCTCATGGAAGGAAGCAATAATTGTGCTGATCCCAAAGCCAGGCAAAGATCCCCTTCGACCTGACTCATATAGACCAATCTCCCTGCTGAATGCAGATTATAAGATCTTTACTAGCATTCTGGCAGGGAGGTTGTTGAGGGTAGATCCGCAACTGATTAATGAGTACCAAAAGGGCTTCCTGCTGGGAAGATTCGTACAGGAACAAATGTTACAACTAATTGGGTGTATTGACCTGCGTTGGCACGGTCGGAACCCTTGGAGTTAACGCTAAGGCGTTTGACCGTGTAAGTTGGTTGTACCTTTGGGAGACCCTAAAAGTAATGGGTTTTGGTTTTCCATTTATAAATGTACTAACATGTTGTTCTGAAGGTGCGTAGGCTGCCATTCTACTTAACGGACTACTGACTCCAAGTTTTAAAATTCAAAGGGGAGCACAACAGGGGTGTCCTATTTCACCCTTATTGTTTGATATCTATATTGAGCCCTTGGCTCAGGCCTTGAGACTTGATGAGCAGATCACCCCATTTCAGGTTTCTGATTATAAGTGTAAGCTGGCCCTCTATGCGGACGATCTGCTGGTGTATACCAACAACCCAGCAGAAGTGTTTCCTAGGGTGGAAAACATCTTGTCTGAGTTTGTCCGGTAATCTGGTTACTTGGTCAACCCCTCCAAGACTGAGGTCATGTGCTGGGGGGTGGAGGATTACACTGGGAGGCACTGTGGGGAGTTTAGGTATTTGGGGATTGTTATAACACAAATATAGAGGATATCCCCACGATGAATATGAAAAAAGTGTCAAAAGAAATTGATCATTGTTTCTTGAAATGGCAGAACCTTCCCCTTACCATTGAGCAAAGGGGGTCGGTGGCAGCTTCCTCCCGCGCTCGCTTGGTGGCGGAGGTGATTCTCACACGCGCTCACTGACTTAATGCTATTTTAAAAATCAGAAATTGGAACACATTTTATTGTGACATTTTAACTTGTGCATTGCGGTGATTACAACTGTATTTGCGCTCCTTAGCGCTCGCCTTACCTGAAGGGGCTTGCCTGCACTCAGTGACCTGTCCCACCCGCCCTGGTCCGACGCGGTAACTAGTACCGTTGCGCGGAGGGCGTGGAGGGTAGAGTCAGGCACTTCCGGTTTGGTGGGTCAGCGTTCTAGCTGCAGGGGGAGATTCGGCCATAAATATCGCTTGGTCCTGCGGCGGCGCTGTGAGCAAAGGGGGTCAGTGGCAGCTTCCTCCCGCGCTCGCTTGGTGGCTGAGGTGATTCTCACACGCGCTCACTGACTTAACGCTATTTTAAAAATCAGAAATTGGAACGCATTTTATTGTGACATTTTAACTTGTGCATTGCGGTGATTACAACTGTATTTGCTCTCCTTAGCGCTCGCCTTACCTGAAGGGGCTTGCCTGCACTCAGTGACCTGTCCCACCTGCCCTGGTCTGACGCGGTAACTAGTACCGTTACGCGGAGGGCGTGGTGGGTAGAGTCAGGCACTTCCGGTTTGGTGGGTCAGCGTTCTTGCTGCAGGGGGAGATTCGGCCATAAATTTCACATGCCCCAGGGACCGCGCAGCGGAAGCGCCGGCGGCGTGCCAAAGGCAAGCCCGTCTGCGCCCGTCCGCGGCCGGCAGGGGCCTGGGGCCAGGACCCCTGCCCGACCTCAGGTGGACCTTTGTTACTCTCGTCAGGAGCTACTTGATATGCGCGCGTGTACTGAGTCCAATTGCATGCATGTTGGGGATCTTGATGTAGATGTCCCCGGGAACACATGCAGTTTTTGTGGTTACTCATTTAGCCACTGGAAGTTTCTCAGAGGATTCAATAGAAAGCTCAGTTGCGCATTAATCAATTGTAGGTCCCTTAGGAAGCACAGTATGGAAGTACGGGATCTACTTGAGGATAGCAAGTTAGATATCCTTTTCGTCACCGAAACTTGGCTAGATGAGGACTCGGCCCCTGAAGTGCTGGAAGCTCTCCCTCCGGACTATGGTATACGCAGGTTAGACAGACCTTGCGGGAGGGGGGGAGGGATTGCGGTTATTCAAAAGGACGATATTGAGTGCACCATGGAGACTACCTCGGTATCTGACAGCGAAGCGGGCACTTTTTCCATAACTGTTTCTAATAACTACATAATTAAAGGCCTCCTAGTGTACAGACCCCCTGGAAGTAGTAGCCAGTTTGCTGCCAGTCTTATACAAAATCTACTATCCCCGGCCTTGCGCTATGAGAAATTCCTGTTGCTGGGCGATTTTAATTTACATTTTGATGATGCCTCGAGTACCCTGGCCCAAGAGGTTCGCAACGAATTGTTAACCGTGCAATTAGTTCTGAAATATGAATTACACACACATCGACTCGGACATATGTTAGACCCCATTTTTTGTAACTGGGACACTCTTAAAGTTGATTCCCCAGAACCAATGGTCTGGACTGAGCACTTTTTGGTGCCATTTCAGATCAACTGCTTCATGGGAATTAACCCAGGGAAAGGGGGTGGCACTTCTAAGAAACAGAGGAGATGGGCTAGGTTTTCCCTGCAGATTTCAGGGCCAGTTTGGTGCAGGGGGGACCACCGGAAGGACTCGGTTCAACAATTGATGGGGCCTGCGAAACACTTGACCTTCGTATCCAGGCTGCCCCGGATGAAACTGCCCCTTGGTCTAATAGGGGACCCACGCGGCGAACTAAATCCGCAGTGTGGTTTAACGATGACTTAAAAAGGGCTAAGACAGCCTGTAAGCGTTATGAAAGAACTTGGAGACAGGGGTACCTGCCAGACCATGAGAGGGCATATAAATTGAGTCTTAGAGGTTATCATGCCTTGATAAGGAAAACTCGTGCAGCCTACTACTAAGTATGAGCGCAAAATCCGTTCCGCTCACGGATTTTGCGAATTTTCGGTAAATTCGCGATCCGCGAATTTACCGAGAATTCGCAAATCCGCGAGCGGCGGATCCGGGGGCAAAAGTTGAAGCCTGGCCTGTTGTAACTATTTTACGATGGCGCCGGCAAGCTGCCATCGCCATCCTAAAATAGTTACTAAGTTAGCTTCAACAGGAAGCTCTAATAGATAAAATAAAGCAGGTGCTCGATTTTATCTATTAGAGCTTCCTGTTGAAGCTAATTTAGTAACTATTTTAGGATGGCGCTGGCAGCTTGCCGGCGCCATCGTAAAATAGTTGCAACAGGCCAGGCTGGTGTGCTTTCTTTTCTTCCCATATCTACCGTCGAAAATAAGCTGTGATGCTGGATAGAGGCCTTTGCATCCTTGACTTTCACGAGCGCAATCCCTTTGCTGTTCCTGTGACCAGGAGGGTCTGTCTCTTCATCTACTGCTCTCTGATCGGTCTCAGACCTTTTACACACACAAGAGCCATGTGCACTCGCATGGAAGCCCCGCCCACACACTCGCGGTGTGCACCGTCTTCCCGCCATTGACCCACTATGATGGACAGCTCACCCAAGGGACCCCTGCGCCCTTCGGGGCGATTGCATAGTAACACACACATGGTCGCTGAAACTAGTTGAAGCTCAAATTCAGTGACTCATTCATCAGCCCAAAAACAATCGTGCGTGTCATCGAGGCTGGGCAGGTGTGCCTTCTTCCCAAATCTACCGTCGAAAATCAGCTGTGATGCTGGATAGAGGCCTTTGCATCCTTGACTTTCACGAGCGCAATCCCTTTACTGTTCCTGTGACCAGGAGCTTCTGTCTCTTCATCTACTGCTCTGATCGGTCTCAGACCTTTTAAACGCACAAGAGGCATGTGCACTCGCATGGAAGCCCCGCCCACACACTCGCGGTGTGCACCGTCTTCCCGCCATCGACCCACTATGATGGACAGCTCACCCAAGGGACCCCTGCGCCCCTCGGGGCGATTGCATAACACACACATGGTCGCTGGAACTAGTTGAAGCTCAAAATCAGTGACTCATTCATCTGCCCAAATCCGCGAATCCGCAAATCCGCAAAATCCGCCGATTTTGCGGATCCACGATTTGTAAATCCACAAATCCGCGGATCGTGGATCCGCAAAATCCGCCCATGCTTACCTACTACACTGAGCGGATTGTCAAGGCTGATTGCTCCGCTAAAGAACTTTTTGTAGTATATAAGGAGTTATCCTCATTGGCCTCTCTTGAAGAACGAGTGGTGACTTCTGTGCAATCTTGCGATCAGATAGCCGACTTTTTCCACAATAAGTTGCAGTATATTTACTCTACTTTCCCCAGCACGGCCAGAGCTCGTTCCAGTGCAAAATGCCGCTGGAGGAGGGACCTTTGGTCACAGACAGTCTGTGTGCTTTTACGGCCCCGGACATAGACCAACTGATTAAAGTGGCCGGAGGTGTAAAATCTGGCTCTCCTAGAGATCCGGCCCCAGCCAAAATTTAAAGAGGCAACATGGAGACGTTAGCGCTGTATGTTAGGCATCTTCTTACACTGTCTTTTGACTCCGGTAGGGTACCGACAGTTTGGAAACAGGCGGTGGTACTCCCACTTAAGAAGAAACCACAGATTAGTATAACTCAAATGAGTAACTTACGGCCTATCTCACTCCTTCCCTATATTTCTAAAATAGCGGAAAAATTGGTTAATCAACGACTTTCGGCTCATATCGAAACCCACCAACCGTTACATCCCACTCAGGCTGGTTTCCGCGCTCTCCATTCTACGGAGTCGGCGTTACTCTACTCCACGGAGATGCTGCGGAAACATGTGGATGAAGGTCAAATAGCGGCACTGATTCTTCTTGATCTCAGTGCCACGTTTGACACGGTGGCACATCACACTCTGCTTCAGCGCCTGAGGGAGGGTGGAGTCGTTGGTAAAGCGTGACAATGGCTGGAATCCTTCCTCCACGGACGCAGTTTTTGCGTGGAGCAGGGGCCCCATAGGTCTAGGGCTAGGTTTTTTTTTCGCCTGGATCCTAAAAGAGAGATCCTGCTCCAGCCAGACTCCAAGACTCTTAATCTCCTCCTTTGGATTCGGTAGCTCGCCCAAACAGCTGGGCCAGCTAGTCGGAGAAAGTGAGGCTCCTTTGTGCCCTAAGAGCATTATTTCGGTCTTTGAGCCATTTAGCTTCAAAGCCGATTGACACATCCAGGTATACACTTTGGACATGCAGGAGTGCAGCGTGTCTGGGCTTTTAGCCAGCTGGGATAGGGCAACCACCAGCTGAGTATCATCAGTGTAGCTCACGATTTTGATACCAAATGGGGCAACCACATCCTCCAAGGGGGCCATATACACATTGAACAATGTGGGGTTTAGGGATGAGCCTTGTGGCACACCACAATGGAGGGGTATTGACGCTGATCGCGCGCTGCCTTCCCATACTTGGTAAGTCCGGTCGTTAAGAAATGACTGAAGCCATTTCAGAGCCATTCCTGTTACCCCTGCATCTGACAGCCGTTGAATTAACACTTGATGGTTAACAGTGTCGAAAGCCGCACTGAGATCCAGGAGGATCACTGCCACTGATCCTCCTGAATCCAAAATGCTTCTAGCTTCCTCAACGACTGCCAGAAGGGCGGTGTCGGTGCCCTGACCCGGCCGAAAGCCTGTTTGCGAATTTCTCAGCAGGCCATTGGACTCTTGGGCTCATTGGGCCATTGGTGACCGCTCAGCCCTCCACAGGGCTTGGTCGCCCCACTCACTGCTGCCGCTCCTGCCTGCCTTTGCCGCCTCCTGCCTGCAGATTCCTTCGCTCGCTGCCCGCTGCTCCTGGGAATTTCCCGCTGCTCCTGGGAATTTCCCGCTGCCCGCTGCTTCTTGGAATTTCCCGCCGCTGCCTCCCTGCGGCCCCGCCCCCCTGTGATTCCATTCGCCGCCCCGCTCCCACCACCCAGCTGCTCCTCCCTCCCGGCTCCTTACTTAAGGGGACCACAGAGTGTGACCGCTCAGCCCTCCACAGGGCTTGGTCGCCCCACTCACTGCTGCCGCTCCTGCCTGCCTTTGCCGCCTCCTGCCTGCAGATTCCTTCGCTCGCTGCCCGCTGCTCCTGGGAATTTCCCGCTGCTCCTGGGAATTTCCCGCTGCCCGCTGCTTCTTGGAATTTCCCGCCGCTGCCTCCCTGTGGCCCCGCCCCCCTGTGATTCCATTCGCCGCCCCGCTCCCGCCACCCAGCTGCTCCTCCCTCCCGGCTCCTTACTTATGACACCCCCAGAACGACCGCGCAGCGGGAGCGCCGATTGAGCGCCGATTGAGCGCCGATTGAGCGCCGAAGGTGCGCCAAAGGTAAGCCCGTCTGCGCCCGTCTGCGCCAGGCCCGCGCCCAGCGCCAGGACCCCTGGCCCTCCCCGCCGAGGCAAGACGACCCGACTGACCTACGACGCCGCCACTCTCAACGCACTCAATGCCGGCCGGACCCACGCCTGCTGCCGAGCCAACCCGAGACGCACCCACGGACCCTTCACCTGCTGCACCTGCAAGTTCACCTGCCTCCGAACCTGCCCCGCACCCGCCAAGACAAACACCAGCAGCAACCACCTCAAGTGCATCCTGATCAACACCCGCTCCGTCCACAGACACGCCGTGGAACTCTGGAACCTCCTCGACGCTACATCACCGGACGTCGCCTTCCTCACGGAAACCTGGATGAACGCCTCCTCTGCACCCGACATCGCCATCGCCATCCCGGACGGGTACAAGATCATCAGGAGGGACCGCAGCAACCAGACCGGAGGTGGCATCGCCATCGTCCACAGGAACACCATCCGCATCACGACCGACGCCAACGACTCCTTCGCCGCAGCCGAACATCTCCACTTCCAGATTCACACCGACCCTAAGACGACCCTCAGAGGCACCCTCGTCTACAGACCCCCGGGACCACGCACACAATTCAGCGAAGACATCACAGACTTCATCAGCCCGCACGCCCTCCCCTCCACTGACTACATCCTCCTCGGGGACCTCAACTTCCACCTGGAGAACAACAAGGACCGCAACACCACCGCCCTGCTGGAAAACCTCGCCAACCTCGGACTCAAGCAACTGGTCAACACCCCCACCCACTACGCCGGCCACACGCTTGATCCCGTCTTCTCTTCCAGCAAGTACATCACCTTCAGCCACGCCACCGGACTCCACTGGACTGACCACAGCTGCGTCCACTTCAGCTTCAAAAGATCCACGACTCACCACCACCCGCAACAGGTACCTCACAGGAATTGGAGCAAGATCACCGCAGACCAGCTCACCACCTCCCTCAGCCAGAGCCCACCCGCCAACACAACGGACCCCAACGAAGCAGCCCGCAACTTCACACAGTGGCTGACCACCTGCGCCGACGACCTCGCGCCACTAAAGAACCCTCCCAGCAGACCCAGAAGCAAGAAGGCATCCTGGTTCACCGACGACCTCAAGGACTCCAAGAAGACCTGCCGCACCCTCGAGAAAGCCTGGCTCCTCGACCGGACCACCGACAACATGACCGCCCTCAAACACGCTACCCGCAAGCACCACCAGCTCATCCGCACCACCAAGAAGAAATCCCTGGAGGAACGACTGGACAACAACGCCCACGACAGCAAAGAGCTCTTCACTATCGTCAAGGAGTTCTCCAATCCCAGCACCGGCACCAACGACATCACTCCGTCACAAGACCTCTGCGACTCCCTCGCCTCGTTCTTCCACCGCAAGATCGCCGACATCCACAACAGCTTCGGCGCCCCACCCACGCACCCAACCGTCGAACCAACGCCCCCCACCGCCACCCTTCGCACCTGGACCACGGTGACCACCGAAGACACAGCCCGCACGATGAACACCATCCACTCCGGATCACCGACCGACCCCTGCCCACACCACGTCTTCAACAAGGCCGACTCCACCATCGCACGCCAACTCCGGAACATCATCAACGCCTCCTTCAACACCGCCACCTTCCCGGAGAGCTGGAAGCACGCCGAGATCAGCGCCCTCCTGAAGAAACCTACAGCGGACCCCACCGATCTCAAAAACGTCCGCCCATCTCGCTCCTTCCTTTTCCTGCTAAAGTCATCGAGAAGATCGTCAACAGACAGCTGACCGCCTTCCTCGAGACGAACGGATCCCTCGACCCCTCGCAGTCCGGCTTCAGAGCCAACCACAGCACCGAGACCGCCCTCATCGCAGCCACCGACGACATCCGGACCCTGCTCGACAAGGGGGAAACAGTGGCCCTCATCCTCCTGGACCTCTCCGCTGCGTTCGACACGGTCTGCCACCGCACCCTAGTCCAGCGCCTCAGCAACATCGGTATCCAAGAGAAGGCACTGGAGTGGATCATCTCATTCCTCGCCGGAAGAACACAAAGAGTCCGCCTCCCCCCGTTTCGCTCCGAGGCCACCGAAGTCATCTGCGGCGTCCCGCAAGGATCTTCACTCAGCCCCACCCTCTTCAACATCTACATGAAACCTCTCGCAGCCATCGCACGCCAGCACAACCTCAACATCATCTCTTACGCCGACGACACCCAGCTGATCCTCTCCCTCACCAGAGACCCCGACACCGCCAGAACCTGCCTACACGAAGGGATGAAAGACGTCGCCGAGTGGATGAAGGACAGCCGCCTGAAACTGAACTCGGACAAGATGGAAGTCCTCATCCTGGGATCTTCGCCCTCCGCCTGGGACGACTCCTGGTGGCCCCCAGCCCTGGGCACCGCACCCAAGCCAACCGACCACGCACGCAACCTGGGCTTCATCCTGGACCCCTCCCTCTCGATGACCAGACAAGTCAACGCCGTCTCCTCATCGTGCTTCAACACCCTGCGTATGCTTCGCAAGATCTTCCGCTGGATCCCGACCGAGACCAGGAAGACTGTCACCCAGGCACTCGTCACCAGCCGACTGGACTACGGAAACGCCCTCTACGCCGGAACCACAGCCAAGCTACAGAAAAGACTCCAGCGCATCCAGAACGCCTCCGCCCGACTCATCCTGGATGTCCCCCGACGCAGCCACATCTCCAGCCACCTGAGGAACCTGCACTGGCTCCCCGTCGACAAGAGGATCACGTTCCGGCTCCTCACCCACGCACACAAGTCTCTCCACGACCTGGGCCCCAAGTACCTCAACGACCGCCTGACCTTCTACACGCCCACCCGCCAGCTACGGTCCACCAGCCTTGCCCTCGCAGCCATACCACGCATCTGAAGAGCCACCGCCGGAGGAAGATCCTTCTCTTACCTGGCTGCCAAGACTTGGAACTCCCTCCCCATCCATCTTCGGCTGACCCAGGACCATCTCGCCTTCAGGAAACAACTCAAGACCTGGCTGTTCGAGCAGTAGCATACCCCTCCCCCCAAGCGCCTTGAGACCCTCCCGGGTGAGTAGTGCGCTATACAAATGGCATGATTGATTGATTGATTGACTCAAGAAACTGTGATAGATGTAGATTCGCCAGCCTTTCCGCGATTTTACTCAGTCCAGGCAACAGAGAAATAGGCCTTGAATTCGCTAGATCCAATGGATCTAGGTGAGGCTTTTTCAAGAGGTCTTTCACAACTGCTCCCTTCCAGCTCGGTGGCACCAGACCACAAGCAAAGGAAGCGTTGATTAAGTCGGTGACAGGGTTGGCGATAGTAGCTCCTACCTGTTTCAGGATCCTCATAGGGACCGGATCACTGGGGGTGCCGCTCTTAATAGTGACCAACACTTTAAGGACCTCTTCCACTGTTGTTGGTCCAAAGGCTTCCAGATGTGCGAGGGCTCCAACTGGTTCTCTGCTAGCCTCAGTTATCTGGTCAATCTGGGGCAGGGCACTTAGAATGTTCTCTATTTTAGTGTAAAAATAGTTTGCCAGGTCTTTACATTTCTCTCCTGGGTTGTCATGGGCTGCGGAGGGCTCGGGAACTTTCAATAGTTCCTTAACCACTAAGAAAGTTTCCCTAGAGGAATTCGAGGAGTTTTTAATTCTTTCCTCAAAGAATTGTGCTTTAGTACGACGTACACTACTTTTAATAAACAATTACTCCTTTTTTAACATTTCAATGCATTTCGGGGCTTGAAAGCCCCTTCGTCGGGGGTCTGTTAAAGAAAAAAGGAAATCATATTACTCTTGGTGCTTATAAGTTTCACAGTTGCTACTTCTATTTAGCATCTTTCATTTAATTAAACTATTTGAAATCTTACCTCAGACTTTAAGGGAAACTTTATGCTTTTAGCGGGTTCAATTTTTTAACGCTCACCTGCTGGTGTCAAGATCCAACATCTTGACACCAGCAGGTGAGCGTTAAAAAATCATTTTGTGTAACAAAAGTATGTCTCATGTAACTAAAACAACTTGAAAGAGACTAAAACAATGAAACTCGTATTTATTCCAGATTAATCTGAACTAAGAAACAGGTAAACATAACAACTTTAGAATTAAACTATAAAATTCTTTCCACCAAAAAATATGTCAGAAAATAAACTAAATCAAACTGCTTTTATACAGATCACAATGCAATACTAGGAATATGATTTCCTTTTTTCTTTAACAGACCCCCGACGAAGGGGCTTTCAAGCCCCGAAATGCATTGGGTTCACACATTTAAATATGATTTGTTTATGTTATTATTTTGTTGAATCACGTCATGAAGAATATGTCAAGAAAAATGTCGATTGTGAAATGAACTGAATACTAATGGTTTAAATACAATTGAAATGTTAAAAAAGGAGTAATTGTTTATTAAAAGTAGTGCAATTTTGAGTCCTGGCAGCCATTAGGGGCCAGGCCTTATACATTCATTCAAGGTGTTAGCAGGCACCAATCAAAGGTAGCACACATATCGTACAAACGAACTAGATAGATAAAAGTGTGCAGCACCCACACACATTCATTAGTACGACGTAGAGCGCATTTGTATGCCCTTATCGCAGAGCGATATTCAATTCTATTAGATTCACCCCACTCCTTCCTCCATGTGCGCTCCAGCTTCTTGCAACCCTTCCTAAGGATTCTCAACTCTGGCGTATACCAAGGAGCAGAACCTATTCTCTTCTCCCTTTTTGGAGCTGTTCTTTTAGGGAGGATAGAGTCAAGTGAGCTGGTCAGCCAGTTGCCGAAATTTGCATCTGCCAGTACCGGGTCAGGGACTAGAGAGGGGCGCGAGCATTCGAGTTTAAGGACCCAATTCTCGACCGACAATCTGGACCAAGCTCTTTCCAGAGTGCGAACACCAGGAAGAGGGGGTATAGTCATGGCCTCCATTTGCCAAGTAAAAGGAACCAAGAAATGATCTGACCACGGGAGAGGGTAGGGAGGCATGGCCTTACAAAGGGGCACATTAGAGAAAATTGGGTCAAGCAAATGGCCCTTATTATGTGTTGCTCCAGAATTGATCAGTCCTACTTCATAGGCCTTAAGATCACATTGTAAGTCTGTCGCTAACACGTCCGCTGGATCATTAAAGTGGAGACTAAAGTCTCCCAGCATCATAAAGTTGGTAGTAGTAGATGCCAAAACCGTGACGGTTTCCATGAGGGAGCTGACAAAATTTCCAGTGCACCCTGGTGGACGATACACCAGTAGACCTGACGCAGAGACCGTGGGTGAAATCTGCAAAGAGAACTGACAGCTCTCACAATCCCGCACCCTACTATTCTGTGCCCTACAAACGAATGAATCCCTATATAATATGGCGATGCCGCCTCCTCGACCTACTGGCCTGTTCTGGGAGTATATTAGAAAGCCTGGGGGAAGGGCTCGAACAATGTCCACCCCTTAGCTCGAAGTGAGCCACATTTCCGTTAAAAACAGGATATCTAAATTATGATCCTGTATAAGAAAATTAATCTCTGAAGAGTGCCTCGGGAGAGATCTGCAATTCAGCAAGGCCATTTGCAGGAAGCTCTTTCCTATAGATGGCTGGAGCGAGCGGCAAACCTCACAGTAGGTGAAAGGTTTTACTCCCCTATAAGTATAGTTGCATGTCGTCTTTTTTGAGGGACGTATGGCCAAAAGATCATCGCGGGTGTAGATGATACTGGGTCCTGATGAATTTGACATAGATCCTGGCCCTGAGCCCGCCTGGGCCCGGACGGGCACAGACGGGCTGGACTCTGGCTCGACTCCGGCACCATTCCGGCGGACCCCCTGCACGTCACCGCTACGCGTTTCCATTGCAGGTTTATGTAGCGGTTCGTGAGTCTGCCTGGGACACTGAAGCACTAACCAAAATGGCGCCCGTGGATTGTCCCAGCCTCCCCCAAGATGGCTGCGAAATCGGCGGAATGCAGCAACTAAGGACCCGCTCAAACGGCGGTGTAAATACAATTACAGTGCAGGTAAGCGCTAATGATTTAAAAACAGGGGCTAAGAAATGAGGCTGTAAAATAATGAGAGAACAAACAGGAATGTTTAAAAATGAAGTGCTCGCTTCCCGGACTGTCACGCTATGCGCACGAAGAGCTGCCAAGTGCTAAGATGACCAGCAAGCACCAAATGTTGTTAGAGGCCGACTCACCTCTAAAAGACCGCCTTATGTAGCGGTTCGTGAGTCTGCCTGGGACACTGAAGCGCTAACCAAAATGGCGCCCGTGGAGTGTTCCAGCCTCCCCCAAGATGGCTGCGAAATCAGCGGAATGCAGCAACTAAGGACCCGCTCAAACGGCGGTGTAAATACAATTACAGTGCAGGTAAGCGCTAATGATTTAAAAACAGGGGCTAAGAAATGAGGCTTTAAAATAATGAGAGAACAAACAGGAATGTTTAAAAATGAAGCGCTCGCTTCCCGGACTGTCACGCTATGCGCATGAAGAGCTGCCAAGTGCTAAGATGACCAGCAAGCACCAAATGTTGTTAGAGGCCGACTCACCTCTAAAAGACCGCCTTATGTAGTGGTTCATAAGTCTGCCTGGGATACTGAAGCGCTAACCAAAATGGCGCCCGTGGAGTGTCCCAGCCTCCCCCAAGATGGCTGCGAAATCGGTGGAATGCAGCAACTAAGGACCCGCTCAAACAGCGGTGTAAATACAATTACAGTGCAGGTAAGCGCTAATGATTTAAAAACAGGGGCTAAGAAATGAGGCTGTAAAATAATGAGAGAACAAACAGGAATGTTTAAAAATGTAGCGCTCGCTTCCCGGACTGTCACGCTATGCGCACGAAGAGCTGCCAAGTGCTAAGATGACCAGCAAGCACCAAATGTTGTTAGAGGCCGACTCACCTCTAAAAGACTGCCTTATGTAGCGGTTCGTGAGTCTGCCTGGGACACTGAAGCGCTAACCAAAATGGCACCCGTGGAGTGTCCCAGCCTCCCCCAAGATGGCTGCGAAATCGGCCGAATACAGGAACTAAGGACCCGCTCAAACGGCGGTGTAAATACAATTACAGTGCAGGTAAGCGCTAATGATTTAAAAACAGGGACTAAGAAATGAGGCTGTAAAATAATGAGAGAACAAACAGGAATGTTTAAAAATGAAGCGCTCGCTTCCCGGACTGTCACGCTATGCGCACGAAGAGCTGCCAAGTGCTAAGATGACCAGCAAGCACCAAATGTTGTTAGAGGCCGACTCACCTCTAAAAGACCGCCTTATATAGCGGTTTGTGAGTCTGCCTGGGACACTGAAGCGCTAACCAAAATGGCGCCCGTGGAGTGTCCCAGCCTCCCCCAAGATGGCTGCGAAATCGGCGGAATGCAGCAACTAAGGACCCGCTCAAACGGCGGTGTAAATTCAATTACAGCGCAGGTAAGCGCTAATGATTTAAAAACAGGGACTAAGAAATGAGGCTGTAAAATAATGAGAGAACAAACAGGAATGTTTAAAAATGAAGCGCTCGCTTCCCGGACTGTCACGCTATGCGCACGAAGAGCTGCCAAGTGCTAAGATGACCAGCAAGCACCAAATGTTGTTAGAGCTAATCTATTTCCAACAAATAACAAGGAATTGGAAAAACGTTGCAAACTTTTCATTCAAGGCATGGTGGTATGATGTTTACCATAATCACAGAATGGATACGTTTTCCAATAAACCCACACCCATTGCCACGAAAAGACTCCAATTGTGGCTTCCAGCCACTACTTTCCTTGACACTTCTGCCAAGACACACTCTGGGCTGACACCCTCTCAACAAGAAGTACTCAAACCTCGTTGATCCCTTTAACTTTCATTCCATTGTTTTTATAGTATATCTCATGTATTTTTCTTGGTTTTATACTATAATATTGTATTGTATATATTTATCCAAGTACTTAGGCTGGAATATTGTTATATTTTATCCTTTAACGATTTTTCACCTGTTGTATACTGACACCTCTTCTCCCTAAATAAAGCTATCTTTTAAACTAATAAATAAAATCTACTTGATGTCAGCCAACCAAGCTTTAAACAGGGTAAAGATATTAAAACAAAAATTAGCAATGTGCAGGATGATATGCTAAAATATCATGGGGTATCATGTTTCGCAAGTCTTGAATGACAGAGTCTGAGGTCAAACTGCCTCACTCCCCAGAAGGTAGCTCCACCCACGTGTAACTGAGCATGAATAGTAGAACTAAACTGAGGGAATACTGGTAATACTTATTGGCTTAAAAAAGTCTGGGGCACTAAATGTAAATCGAACACTGAGAAAGCAGCTACTATCAACCGTGTAACTTCAAGTCAAAAGCAAACCTGTAACTCATGTGCCATATTCCATTAATATAGCGTATTTCTGCCCTTTTGATTTGCAAAAAGACTAGTGGCACTGCGTTAAGCCAAATCTTTTGAAATGAGGCCCTAAATTAGCAATTTAGGCTGATGGCAGTAAGCTCAGTTGAAGTCAAACAGATGTGAAGAATGGCAATGGTTAAATGAAGCCAAATTCAAAATAAGTCAAATTCAACTGATTTTTCCTTCTGGGCTAACAAAGTAGCCCACCCAGGGTGAAACAAAGTACTTGACATTGTACTTGACATTGACCTAAGTAGTATTAATATAAAAAAATACGATGCAGATATAAGCCACGATATATGTACATATAACAACAAACTTGCATCGCTGTTGTCTAATCTATCCAATATGACTTCCCCATCAACCCGAGTAAAAAATACGTGGTCAGGAAGGCCCTGCGACCTAGGCCTGAAGCAACTGATTAACAGATCACAGATGGGGTGACATGTAGCCCTTAGACAAATGCACAAACAGATCCCACAGATAGGCAGCAACACCACAATAGTCTTAGGAGATTGGCACCAATAAAACACGTTTGGCCAGATGGGGGCGCGTTCCCACAACACCATAAAGTCAGATGCAACACATGGGGCATGATTACGCTGACAAGTTGAACTGCACACCAACAGCCCGTAGGAATGACTACCATCAGCCCTGTGGTGCGACTGCCAAATTACAATTCTGGCAGTCGGACCCACAGCAGTCGGAGGGAAGACTGCCGTCTCTGCCAGTATCTGAGATCCCGATGGCTCGGCGATCTGAATCGTATCCCTGAATGGTGGTGTTGCCAAGGCAGGCATCACCATAAGTATTACGATATCCATTTTCATGGCTGGAAGACTACCAAGAAAAGGTTGTCGGAAAGGGATTTGGCAGCCCCCAAACAAGGTCCCCGTCTGTTGTGGGCCACTCTAAAGTGGCACTGGCACCACATGTAGTGCCCCTACTCACCTCCATGCACTGTGTGCCAGGCACAACATGGTGCATGTCACACTGGCCATGAGCTTGCAGGAGGTGCTCTGTGCCACAGCAGCTTGTGCTGCAGCTCTTTCACTTGGCCACAGGACAAGCCGCCTTGATACTGAGCACTTTCCAACCACCAGCACGGCGGTCATATCCAAATGAGGCAGTCGGAGAGCTGCATGCTGGTTGGGTGGTCTCTTGACAACCGCAACAACAGATGGTGGTCTGACCGACCACCATCGTAACTGGTCCTAAGTTACGAACACTCAGCCAATCAGAACCCCACATGCACACTACATGCAGTGATCACGAGCTCCCCATGTTGGACATTTGGACGCGCACCCACTGGCCTCACATTGTGTCCACGCAAGGTTGAGACCCACATGTGCTTTTCAAATGACAAGATTTATGGCCCCATGACTAGCCCCAGATTCCTGTTCTAAAAGAATGTACAAATTGCTTCATGTCACTTTGTGAAATGTATAAAATGATGGCCAAAACCAATGTACTTTAAGACAGACTTCAGATCCCGACTCTGTTAACTGTTCTCTCAGCCGCTGCACTTAATGAAACCAACTGGTCGTGTTCTGCTAAATGCCTCTTGTCTTTTATTTTTTCATGGTAAATTCACATTCAAGCAACAGTAGCTTACTCATGTAACATATCAACCAACATATAAAGGCCATTTCTTAAAAAAAACTGGTACAGCATATGTTCCCACCTTACTCAAACCACAACAAAGCCAGTTTGGTCAACTCAAGCATCCTCTCAAGACTCAACAGCAGTAAAGTGATTTACCTCTGCCTCCCACAGAATGGACTAAAGATGCTCCAGTTCCATCAGTACCATGGAGCCCCAATTACCTCCACTCTCTCCCACTGAAACCATTTTTCCAAAGCTCTTCTTGATCGCCAGAAGCTGACTGTTCAGAAGAAAATTGTCCTCAAAGTTCTCCACTTCATGTACAGTGTTTGTAATAAAGTGCTCCGGAATTCATGAACGTCATGGCCTTCCCTCTAAACATAAGCAGAAAGCTCCCCTAAGTAGTCATGTGATGAATGAATTTAGCAGTCATTTTTCAGGATCAAGACACATTCGAATTTGGAAAATACTGCCTAATTTCTTTAAACCAATTTCCATGCTCACTACTTTCAAGATCAATTATAAAAACTCACCTATTCAGAATTGTCTACTAACATTCACATTTCTGTGAGTCTTCCAAAGTCACTAGTTCTCCGTTTCCAAGATGCTTATTGGTGATTGAGTCTTGGATGTGGGTGCACTGTGTTCTTATTTGCTAATTTAACCAAAATACATTGAGATATATGCATTTTTCGCTATATATTTGCGCTAGTGATTTAGCCAATTAATACACTTAACAATGAACAACAGGAAGACGATTAACGACATACAATTAAATTAAAGGAAAGTGTTGTATTGTCTATGAAAACTGCTCTGGCACAGGACATTTTGAAGCTTTGATAAGAAAGATTAATTCAATGTATGTGACACTGAGCAATAGGGAGTCATCCTGTCAGTGGGTGTCTTGTTCAATTCCTGCTCCACATTTTACACTTTATTAATGGATTTTGTGTCTGAGAATGTGGTACCCTGAAGCTTTATGGCTTATGGCTTCTAGTTGCAGATATATCCTGTTTGGAGCTGTGATTTGCCCACTGGTGGCACTATTACTTAATTGGACGGTTTTCGCTAACACTGCGGGCACACTCACTACTTTAATCCTAGGGCCTCTATTCTGGTTGTGGGCTCAGAAATCCCACACCCTTTTGTCAACCACCTTCTTCAAAGGAACTACACAAAAAAGCTGGAAGAAAATTATTGGAATATACAGCTCCCCCATATCAAGCCTATCACCCCCAGGGTCGATAGCCCTTAGAGTTGACTCATTGCACATAACCCACTTACTGCTCACTCAAGGTTTGGCCGTCTCCCAGTGGGTACGTCTGTATACCTCACGCAAATTGTCTGCTTGACAGCAAAAGTCTCTGGGAATCTGACTGCTGGTCACAAAGCCCTGTGCTTGGATGTCTAGCCCTAGATCTGGCCCTTCCTGTCAGGCTGTGCACCTGAGACTAACGGGCCCATGTGCTCCAGGGATGATGTCAGGTCAGTACCCCGCTGCTGGGCTTATCATAGCAGATGCCTCCAAGGGATGACCATGTGCAGAGTTTTGAGCTCCTCCGTGAGGTATTTAGAGATCAGCTCTCAACACAAATTCAAATATTTAAATCTTACCAAAAAATTCTAGACACACATACACTCAAGCACTGTCAGTCAGTCAAAAGTACTTTGTTCGGTTCATAGCAAAATCCATAAAAGTATTCTAAACATCAAAAGTCAAGACCACAATCAAATACAAAAGAAAATTGTGCAAATTAGCAATTCATACAGTACATTATCATATTTAAAAACATACACTAACGATATAGGCAAGGGAAAATTTAATTATATCTGCAAATATCATATACAAAGAACATTAAAAGGAGGAAAACAATTTTAAAAAGGAGAAAGCGCTCGATCGCAATTTAGAGGTTCACCCTCGCTATGTACAGTAGGTCCACTTAATCTTCCTCTTAAGTCTAATCGCCATTGTCAAGAAGTAATAAGAGTAATAATGAACCTTTTGCGAATAGGGCGAAGATGTTCGCAAAAAAAGATAAAGTGCACAGTGTCCATGACGGAAAATCCGTCACACGAACAAATCTCCAGCACTGATAAAGCTACCAATCAGACAGCAGCACCTGCATGTCACTCAGGCACCCATTACCTCATCAACTCCTGGGGGAGATGCAATGAGAACTTCTACACAGGACTCCAAACACAATAAAAAAACCGTGCATCTGCTGCAGGCCTGGATTGCCACACACACGCTCACTCATGCTCGTAGTGAAGATGGGCCTATGTGTGCATATCTGAAAAAATGAGGGGTATCATGATAACCCTAACAATTTCTCATTAGCATGGAGCACCATGGAGTTGTTTAACAGTTACAGCAGTTAGTTACAAAGCTCCAGAAAGAGCAACACTCTGGATGCAAGCAATATGTACAAACATTGCATTAAATCTCAGTTCTCGGACACAATGAAAGCTGTACTGAAAACATTTACGTTCATGATAAGGAGACTGGAAGTTAATTAATTCTTCCATCAAAAAATACAGGCCTGCAACTTCTCCTAGGTCTGTCTTCCCAAATGGAGCCAATATTAACTAAAAGGTGTAGCCGCTCTTTCACATGCCAGGAATTGGTATTTAATCCAGATTCCCAAGCATGTTTCCGAATCCCATTTCTTTTTCAGAAGCATAAAACCTCTAAAAGAATTTCACAGTATTAGTCATTTCTAGCACAAGACTCTAGACACAAGACCTTGATACCCAGTTGGGTAGCTAGGCCCCCGTGGCATATGCTGTCCGCGAGCGGCCGAATGTGAAAGCGGCAGTGGGGGATGTAATGTAAATGTAAATGTACATGTATTTATATAGCGCAAATCACCGACCCGGTATCTAAGCGCTTGCTTAGGGAACCCGTCCTGGTATTCCCCTGTGAGATACCCCGGCAGGGTATCCACAAGGTGAAAGCCAGGCATTCCGCCGTGAGGGGCCGTAGTGTGGGGGGTGTTACTGGCGATTCCTGCGGCTGTCACCCCCGACTAGAGGGGGGGGGCCCGCAAAACTCGTGCCACCTGGGTCAGACCGCCCCCCCAATACCACCATGAGTTTTTGCTTCCAGTGACAGATTTCGGTTGAGAAAAGTACTCCACAGGCTTTGTAGGTTCTGGATTAATATATTCATATTTCACTATACTAATTCATCCCTTATCATTTATGGGTTCCGGAGTAGCATGGTACTCGTTGAAAAAGCGCTTCAACGCCTCGTCAGGGGTAGTAAGCGCTATATAAATGCAATTACAATACAATATCAAAAAGGGGCGGTGATATTTGTTCATATAGGTGTGCTAACAGAAGTCACGCAAGTGTACCTTTACTTGCCGAAGGGTTCTGCTGAGAAAACGTGATTAAAGATGAGACAAAAGGTGCATGGCGAATCTATTACAGATTCTGGTCCCAGAATCTTGTAGTGAGACATCAGGTACACTCCTTGTAACAATATGTAACAGATGGGATGAAGTTTGGTGGTTTAACAGTGCTAAAACTGGATCGGGATCTCGTTATCCGACAGTGTCCATGAACCACTTCCAAGTCCAAGAAGCATTGCACAACTGACCAGACACAAGCGTCCAGGGGATGTGCACACTGTTGAATGCATGTACACACCATCTGTTCTCACTATCTCAGACTTCACTTGGAGTTATGCATATAGAGAGCGAACAGTAAGGGCAAAAATATTGAAGACCCCACACATAAGACTGCAGGGAATGGTACTGAAGGGATGAATAAATAATGTTTGTGCCCAAGGTGAAAATAAGGATTTAAGTATCCTACGATGATATCTCAGCTGCCTGCATGACTTAGGGTAGAGATCAAGAAGCCAGGGTTGATGCTGTTGAAGGCTGTAGACATATCTGATAAAATAAGAGCCCTAACACCACCACATACACTTCCCAGATCAATTCATCTCCCCCCGAGAGGGCCACATGCTCAATATCCCTCCTGCCTGGGGTAGATCCAACAAAGCATTCTCATCTAAAAACATCTGAAAATCGGACATCACCACATACCCAGGCAGGGTAAAAGGCAGATAGGGTAACAATTGTTGGGCGCATTTTACCTGTATAGCGCTAGCTCTGAGACGCTTTAAGCGCTTTTAAAACCCCGTTTTTGCTCTTTTCATTTTTATACTTTCCTAGCACAGTTTCCCCCTGTTTTAACTCACCGGCCGCATTTCCGCATTTAAATTGTTCCCTCACCGCGATTTGGCGGCTTTGACCCTGCTCCTCGCCTCCTAGAACTGGTGGGCGCCATCTTGGGTGGGTGTGGGTGGAGCGCTGCACTTCTGGGCGCTCTAGTAGGCAGGCAGAGTAGCTAGAGGCAGTCCCGGACACTCGGACTTCCTCTATAAAGTCGGCTTGAGGTAGGAGCGCTTTCTTGTTGGGCGCATTTTACCTGTATAGCGCTAGCTCTGAGACGCTTTAAGCGCTTTTAAAACCCCGTTTTTGCTCTTTTCATTTTTATACTTTCCTAGCACAGTTTCCCCCTGTTTTAACTCACCGCCCGCATTTCCGCATTTAAATTGTTCCCTCACCGCGATTTGGCGGCTCTGACCCTGCTCCTCGCCTCCTAGAACTGGTGGGCGCCATCTTGGGTGGGTGTGGGTGGAGCGCTGCACTTCTGGGCGCTCTAGTAGGCAGGCAGAGTAGCTAGAGGCAGTCCCGGACACTCGGACTTCCTCTATAAAGTCGGCTTGAGGTAGGAGCGCTTTCTTGTTGGGCGCATTTTACCTGTATAGCGCTAGCTCTGAGACGCTTTAAGCGCTTTTAAAACCCCGTTTTTGCTCTTTTCATTTTTATACTTTCCTAGCACAGTTTCCCCCGGTTTTAACTCACCGCCCGCATTTCCGCATTTAAATTGTTCCCTCACCGCGATTTGGCGGCTCTGACCCTGCTCCTCGCCTCCTAGAACTGGTGGGCGCCATCTTGGGTGGGTGTGGGTGGAGCGCTGCTCTTCTGGGCGCTCTAGTAGGCAGGCAGAGTAGCTAGAGCCCTATTTAATCCGGACTTATGACGCGCAGCGTGTGCGCGCAGCGTGTCCGCCGCAGCCTCGCCGGAGTCACGCCAGAGTCCAGCCCGTCTGCGCCCGTCCGCGCTAAGGACGGGCTGGACGGCTGGCTTTCCGAGCCGGAACTACGGAGAGGTCCTGTGCTGAAATACTCGCTACAGGATATCTTACGCATTCGTCCCGTTATGGCACCGTGCTTCCATAGAAGCACTCCCGACGATCTTCTCCGGCCTTTGGGGTGTGGGTGTTCTCTGGTAGGTACCGGAGTTTGGAATCCTGCCCCCCCCCGCCTCTCTCCGGGAGGTCCGCCCACCTGTGGTATCTAATGATCTTAGTGTAAATTGCCTTCTCCTCAATGCGCGTTCGCTCATTAAGAATAACATTGTTTTTAAAGAGCTAGTATTGGAGAGGAACCCTACGTGGGTTTTTATCACGGAAACGTGGGCCAAAGATTCGTCAGGTCCAGATCTCATTGAGGCAGTCCCGGCTGGGTATTGCCTGACTAGGCAAGACAGAATAGGTCGAGTTGGTGGTGGATTGGCTATCCTACATAGAGACAGGTTCCACTGTCATATTACGCCCCTATCGGACCCTAGGGATGCTATCCAGGTACTGCATTTCTCACTGTGTGACTCCTCTAACTCTCCATTTAATGGGATTTTGGTGTATCGTCCGCCCGGTCCTAGGACCGATTTTAGCCTAAAATTGCTTCAGTTCCTGGAACCTTATTTTGGTCGTGAGAATCTAACGATTCTGGGTGATTTCAATTTTCACTTGGAGCTGTTGGAGGCTCATGATACCTCTGCTTTGTTGGAGGCACTGACAGCATGCGGATTCACCCAACTGGTGAGTGGACCTACTCACCGAGCAGGGCACACGCTTGACGGGATCTTTTCTAATGACCAGAGACTGTCGGTAACAGATCCTTTTGTTCTTTCCTGGTCAGACCACCTGGCCGTACCTTTCACCGTGGCCTTCCCTAGCCAGGAGTCCCCTAGGAAAATCCCGAGTACGTTTGAAGTACGTAGGAATCTTAAAAACATAGGGGAAAATTCCTTTGACCCCTGGATTCCTAGTCTGTCCTCAATCCGGGAGATGGGTCTTCCTCTGGCGGTGCCGCTTTACGAGAAAATTCTTACTGAGGCCCTGGATGAACTGGCACCGGCTCGGTCCTGTTATTCAGCCAGAAAAAGACCCTCAGCGCCCTGGTTCTCTGAACAGCTTAGACTCCTTAGACAGGATGTAAGGAGGCAGGAGCGTCTATGGAATGCTAGTTGGGACCAAAAAGATAGGGAAATTCATAAAACCCTTCTTAAAAGATATAAGCTTGAAGTTATTAGGACCAAGCAAGAATACTTTGTTGCCCTTACAGCCTCGCTTACATCTCCCAAAGAGCTCTTCAGGATTGTGGACTCTCTTACATCGCTCCAGGTCCCCGATCCTGTAATTTCATCTCAAGAGCTCTGTAATGACATAGCGCTCTTTTTTCAGTCCAAAATATCGGACATTTGCACCTCCTTGGAGTCACAGAGACTGCTCACGGCTGAGTTACCTGGTTCAGTGATCACGGACACTGTATCGGTAGAGCCTACTTCGACCAGCTGTCTGGACTCTTTTCCTTCGCTCTCCTTACAAGAACTGGAGACGCTGCTTGATAAAACTAAGTCAGGGTCTCCGCTGGATGCCTGCCCTTTAAAGATCTTGAAGCAGTGTAGAGGATCCCTTTTACCCCCTCTGCTCGACATCATGAATGGGGCAATGAGGGAGGGTGTCTTTCCACAGCAGTGGAAAAATGCTGTGGTTAAACCATTGCTTAAGAAACCCTCCCTCGATCCAGGGGTACTGAAGAACTTTCGCCCCATCTCACTGCTCCCGGCGCCCGCAAAGATGCTGGAGGCCCATCTGAACAGGCATCTTACTGTTTTTGTGGAGAATTCTGGCTGCTTGGATCCTTCCCAGCATGGGTTCAGGAGGGATCATAGTACCGAGTCTGCCCTCACCCTGGTGCTCGATTCCATCCGTACGAGTGTGGATGGGGGTCGGACATCCCTCCTGATCCTTCTTGATCTCACGGCTGCCTTCGATACCCTTTCTCCCCATGTTCTTACATCTCGACTGGGTGAGATTGGGGTCCGAGGGGCAGCCATGGAGCTGCTCTCTTCCTTTCTGGACCACAGAGAGCAGAGGGTAATGCTGGGAAAATTCCTATCTCCATCCCTGTCTGTGCAATGTGGGGTCCCACAAGGGTCGGCGCTCAGCCCTACCCTTTTTAACATCTATGTGACCCCCCTTGCCAGACTTATTAGATCTTTTGGGATGGAGGTAGTTTCCTACGCGGATGACACCCAGATCCTCGTGTCTCTCTCTCAGTCTACCGAGCTGACAGCCTCCAATTTTAGATCTTGTATGGAGGCTGTCTGTAAGTGGATGATTTACAATTCACTGAAATTGAATGGGGAGAAGACCGAGGTTATGGTGTTTGGTGGAAAGGAGGAGATCTGGTCCATGGAGTGGTGGCCCGACTCGCTGGGTGCCTGTCCTAATCCTACATCTTCGGCCAAAAATCTAGGGGTCATTATAGATCCCAACCTTGATATGTGCCAACAGGTCAACAGGACTGTCTCCACCTGTTGGGGTATAATCCACATAATAAGGAAAATTAGGCACTACCTTTCCCCGCAGGCAAGAAGGCAACTTGCCGTTGCCCTTTTGGGTTCCCGCCTGGACTACTGCAATGCGCTGTATGCTGGACTTAATAAGAGCCAGCTGCAGCGCTTGCAGGTAGTCCAGAATGCGGCAGCCAGATTTGTCCTACATCTTCCCAACCGGTCTTCGGCCACGTTAGCTAGGAAGCAGCTTCACTGGCTTCCGATCAAGGAGCGGATAGTTTTTAAGTCCATGTGCATGGTCTATAAGGCTTTGGCGAGAAATTGCCTCACAGGGATTGGATCTGCCCTGTCTTACTATCATCCGGGCAGACACCTCCGCTCCTCCCCTCATCTTTTTCTTCGTGTTCCGCGTATCCGGAAAACCAGATGGGGTGGTAGGGCTTTTTCCCATCTGGCCCCCAAATGGTGGAATGATCTCCCGATAGAACTAAGGTCCCTTCCCTCTTTCCAGAGTTTTAGATCTGCCCTTAAAACTCGTCTCTTTGTTCAAGCTTATGAGTAGCTGTGCCCTGCATTTTTTATCTTTTCTGTTAGGCGCCTTGACACCTTCGGGTTTAGTTTTGCGCAATACAAGATGCATAATAAATAAATAAATAAATAAAATATTCAGGTCTCTATGGTGCAATAAAAATGGTGAAAACGCGCACAATAACAAATGTTATACTCTAATGTCTGTTTTTTGGGACAGCTTTACTTCTCTTTCACACAACACAACGCAGCATGCAACTTGTGCTGCGTTGTGTGAAAGGGAGAGTACAGAAATGCGCCATATCTACTATAAAATGGTGCACTTTTGTTCACTCCCTGTGCTTAAGCACTGTGCGCTGCCTACTTCCCAAGCAGGCATTCATGCACCACGGTGCAAGGGTGCCTGTCTTACAGGCAGGATTGTTTTTGTGTAGAAAGGTACACCTTTTTGTATAAAGACAATCTTTAGAGGCCTATTCCTCTTTCTGGGTGTGGTGCACAATGCAGCACATAAGAAAAGAGGAAATACCAAGGAGGAATACAAATATTTCTCCTCGTTACGCCTTTGTCGGGTAGGCGAACCCTTTTGGCACAAACCCAGGTTTACAAGTCTTTGTAAATTGGACTTGCATCAAAATACAAGGGCGAGTGCTTGGGGAACACTCTTCATCCACCCATTTAACACCCAACGGATTTAACACCTTGACCGCGGCGCCGAAGCCGCGCCCTGTGCTGGACATTCCAGAACAGGGCGCGGTCGTGACGGAACCGTTCCGTCATCAGCACAGCTCAGCCGTGACTGATGACGGAACGGTTCCGTCACCAGCATGGAAGGGGTTAAAGTAATGCAAGGCAGCTCTATGTGCTGCGTTGTGTGACTGTGTGTTTACTAAACAACGTAAAGCCAAGCTTTGTGTGCCTTAGTAAATACCAAAAAGGATTTTGTGGCAGCTGCAACACAAAAGTGACGCAATGGCGATGCAAAATCATAGAAAATCTGGACAATTACGTTTTGTTTTACAAGCCCAGGATTCCTCGGTGCTGCAGTGTGAGGAGGAGAAAACAAGATGCAGTGTGCTCGTGCGCAAAAGGAATGGTGCGAGCATAACACAGGAAGCTGTAATATAATACAGTACAAAAAGACTCACATAAAATATATCTGGTGAGTACAAATGGTAATAGAGAATTTTCGCACGCCATAACAAGGACGATGAGCGGCTGGGACGGCTGGCATGGCGTTTGGATGAAAGAAGCGAAGGGAGAAGTTTGTTGGCAGAACGCGACGGCTGAAGACAGCTTTATGGAAATAAAGTCTGCGCATTATACTGCATCTGAATCAGCTCTGCCTCCGTGCCCGTTTAATAGAACGACAGTCGTCGGCTCATTACATGCAGGCCACGGTGGCAGCCTCTGTGACACTGCCTGCGCTGTACCTGCGTATCCATGGAAACGAGGTCCTGTGTATTCCCATGGAAAAGGCCCCAGTTGTCCAGGATAAATGAAGCCAGCTCTTTTCATCTCGAGCGGACTGTCGTTCTAGTGTAAACCAAGAGAACAAAAAATAAGCAGCAGCTCTTAGCTCTGAATGTTGGTTTTGCCTGTTTTCATCATTGTAATTTTTTCCTTTTTGAGCATTTAAATTGAATGTTATATTGCCTAGAAATTTTAGGCAGGTTCAGCGCTAAAGAAACTGTGAATTATAACAGTAAACGCAAAATTAAACAAACATGTCAGATTCGTCGTCCTTCACAGGACCTGGTGCAATGATTCATATTGCATTAGATGAAACAACAGTGACAACCTTCCCAACAAGCATTGGGCTTTTTCTGCCTAGATTGGTTATTCAAAGCGCCTCTCTTCTTCGGTGGCCTCTCAGAAGGCAGCCCAATCTTGCTTTGGCCCAGAGCCGACCCTGAAAGTTCAAAACGGCAAATCATCATGTGTGATGTAGTTTGTGTTTCTTTGATCATTCTTTGGGAATAGAAAAGTCGAACTGGACAGCCTCTTTCTTGGAGTGGGGACAGAATGGGTTGCAACATCTTGTGCTTTATTTAAAAAACAATAAAACTGAATTTCCTCTCATTTCTGTGCTGGAAATTTTCAGAACTTGTGGGGAAAACCAAAAGTCCCCTCACACAAGTTCCCAAACTTCTACTGATAAAAACAGCACTCGCACACAATTGTGGCTGCGCCTGTTCGAATAGACTGGAACGGGCCAAATCTGTACCAGGTGAAACAGTTGTAGTGTCAATGTAGCCAAATATTTGACCTATTCCTGTCCCGTGTGTAGTGTCTCACCATAAAGAACTCAGGCAGACATTGTGAGTGTAATAACGGACCTTCTTTATTGCAGCGTCCTTCCTCTTCAAATCCCAACGGCTAACTAACTAGCTGCCCCTTGGGCTCCCCAGCTCCTCCCTTTCCGCCCGCCCTCGTCCCTCATGCGGGCTGGTCCTAGTGCCTGACTAGTTTGGTCACTGGGCACTCTCACTGCTGCATCAACATCATTACATCTCCCCCTTCTGTGAATAAACAAAAACAAGAAAACAAAATGGACACCACGGCAAACAGCAAATTGTTCTTTCTTTAGAATTCTTCAATGAAGCGATACGGTTTCGTGATCACACGCCTGGGGCATGACTGGAGGTTGGCACTGTCACTCTTGCTCTCATCGGCAGTCTCCATCAGTAACTGACTGTCAGTCGGCAGTGTCTCTGGGTCTCTTGGCTCCAGTTTCAGTTCAGTCAGTAGCTCTTTGATCTTTGGTCCGCACTTCTTGAAGTACGTCACGTTCCTGGTAAGTCTCTTCCCGTCGGTTTCTGCAGTGATCATAGTTCCTTTTTGTTGTATTACTTTGAGTGGAACCTCATGATATTGGCAATCAGTCTTTCTGTGCTGCTCTTGTCGTGCCAGCACCCAGTCTCCTTCTTGGATTTAAGAGGTGGTGGCATGGCGCCGTTCATCCGCGTAGTCTTTCATTCTTTCCTTCTTCATCTTGTCTCTGGCCGCGATCTCCTCGTGATCAGAGTCGGAGTCCAGTTCGTGTGCTGCCATGCTCATCATTGGTATCCTGGTGCGCACTGGGCGTCCTAGCATGAGAGTGGCAGGACATTTGCCTGTGGTGGAATGAGGCGTATTTCGGTATGCCCGCAGCACCTCGTCGAGTGCTGTCTGAAGGCTCTTTCCGGTGAGTTCTGCTTGCTGGATAGTCTTTTTGATCGTGGCCATGAAGCGTTCGATCATTCCGTTGGCTTGTGGCCATATTGGTGTGATCTTGCGGTGTGTGAAGTTGAGGTGTTGGGCAAAATCAGCAAAGTCATGGCTGTTGAAGGGGGGTCCATTGTCTGACTTCACCACTAGTGGAATGCCCCATGCGGCAAAAACCTCATCTAGGATCGGTATGACACACGATGCTCTCGTGGAAGTACACAGTTGTGCGATGGGGAATCTGGAATGCTCATCCATGATGGCCAGGATGTATTGGCCCGATTTGATTGGCCCAAAGAAGTCAATGGCAATGTGTTGCCAGACACCCTCCGGTAGTGGAGACATTTGAAGTGGTGCAGGGGGATCCGGACGACTCACTAGTTGGCATTGCGGACAGTCCTTCAAGGTCGTCTCCACCATCAGGTCTAGTGTTGGGAACCAGACTCTTTCACGGAGTGCTCTTTTTGTGGCCACTATGTCCCGGTGTCCCTCATGCGCTAGGTTGATGACCCCTTGTCTGAGTTCTCGCGGGATCACTATTCTGGTGTCCCGTAAGATGAGGCCATTCGCTGCTATCGACAGTTCATCATTGATATGTTTAAATGCCGCCATTTCTTGGTTGCTTTGTCCATTGCTTGGTGTATGTCTCCAGCTGTTAGTTTGGATCAGCCGTTTCACCTCTTGCAGGGTGGTATCCGTTTGCGTCGCTTCGCAGATGGCTTCTAGTGGAACAGCTGGAGGTCTCGCTTGGTTCACCACAAAGTGAATGTATTTATCAGCGATTGATTGTTCTGATTTGTCTGATCTGAGGGGGTGTCGAGACATGTAGTCTGCAGGGTTTGCATCTTTTCCTGGCTTGTGAATTATGGTATAGGCGGACCTTCTTTATTGCAGCGTCCTTCCTCTTCAAATCCCAACGGCTAACTAACTAGCTGCCCCTTGGGCTCCCCAGCTCCTCCCTTTCCGCCCGCCCTCGGCCCTCATGCGGGCTGGTCCTAGTGCCTGACCAGTTTGGTCACTGGGCACTCTCACTGCTGCATCGACATCATTACACCGTGCAATATGTTCATCCAGTTGTACACCAGAATATTGAGAACAATAATATCATGGCAATAGAGTATCGTGTCAAAAACATTGTCTACAAAAATATCGAGTTTTGTCATAATTTCAATGTACTTTTTATGTAATAAACATATATAAAATTATTCTTTAAAAGTGTAAAAACAATATTTATTCACATTTGAAAAAACCGAATATATATATATATATATATATATATATATATTCACTGAAAAAAACATAGGTTATAGACCATATATAGTTAGGAATTTGCATTTACAAAACCTTGAAAATTCACTGAAAAAACCATAGGTTAGAGACCATATATAGTTAGCTGGACATTTTATTGACATAAAACCAATGAAATTCCATATATAGTTAGTTGCACTAACTATATATCGCGCACCCGCAATCCACTGCTGATGATGTCACATATTACATCATTCATGACATGGTCAGTGACATCACTGATGACATCACTGATGACATCTCAAATGACATCACTGATGACATCATCTAGTGTCTGTGTGTTTTTGTAAAGTTTAAATATGTTTTACATATTGAAGAATGAGTGGATGTATGGAAGACTGAGTGTGTGTGTGGCTGGCTGGGAGGTGTGTGACTCTGTGCATATCAATGTGTACTTGTATCAGTGATTGTATAAGAGAGTAAGTATGTGTTAGTATATGTGTGAAAAGTATGGTGTTCTGTGTTTAACTGTATAGATGAGGAAATCGAAGTGTGATTGATTCTTCACAGGACTGACTAGGTGTATGAGTGCATATGATAGTGTTGTAATAATGAGTGACTGTATGTATGAGTGATTGTATGGGTGAATGAGTGAATGTGTGTGTAGACGTAGGAATCAGTGAGTGCGTATGTAGTAACTGGTATTGGTGTGTCATGATGTCATCAGTGATGTTTTTTGAGATGTCATCAGTGATGTCATTTGAGATGTCATCAGTGATGTCATCAGTGATGTCACTGAAGCATGGTGTTCTGTGTTTAACTGTATAGATGAGGAAATGGAAGTGTGATTGATTCTTTACAGGACTGACTAGGTGTGTGAGTAACTCCATGGATGAGTGGCAGTGTGTGAGTGTCTGCATAGGTGTATGAGTGCATATGATAGTGTTGTAATAACGAGTGACTGTATGTATGAGTGATTGTATGGGTGAATGAGTGAATGTGTGTGTAGACGTAGGAATCAGTGAGTGCGTATGTAGTAACTGGTATTGGTGTGTCATGATGTCATCAGTGATGTCATTTGAGATGTCATTTGAGATGTCATCAGTGATGTCATCAGTGATGTCACTGACCATGTCATGAATGATGTAATATGTGACATCATCAGCAGTGGATTGCGGGTGCGCGATATATAGTTAGTGCAACTAACTATATATGGAATTTCATTGGTTTTATGTCAATAAAATGTCCAGCTAACTATATATGGTCTCTAACCTATGGTTTTTTCAGTGAATTTTCAAGGTTTTGTAAATGCAAATTCCTAACTATATATGGTCTATAACCTATGTTTTTTTCAGTGAATTTCATTGTTTTTTTAAAAGCTAATATCTATAGCTGTAAAATATATTCTTTATTATGTGACGTATCACGTAGCCACGTGAGACGCCTCATGACGCGTCGCATAACCGTGACGTATCGGCTCTGCAGCGCAAACAAAACCCGTAACGTAAGCGTGCCGGAGCACGCTTACAGATATATATATATTTTTTAACCTTAATTAGACAAAATCCACACGTGCACATATCTTGAGGCCTTGCAAAGGCACATCAAACAAACAGTCCCTACAATTTTGCCAAGTTTGCTGGAAATCTATTCCCTTAATTTTTTTTTTACTGTTTCTCTTGGTTTTCCCCTTGTTACGCTTACCGGGACGCTACCCGGTACGCGAACCGGACGCTCCAAAAACACAAGATGGCGGACTCCCGCTACGCTGCCGGTTAGGTGCCCGGTTCGCGTACCGGGAAGCGCCTCTACCGCGAAAAATCGGGGGGGACTTTAATATCCCCCTCATCAATCCTAGGGGGTCAGGAGGGGTTTACCTTGCCCCCTTTCCTTCATTCCCCCCTTCTTTTTTCACCACATCTTGTCTCAGGAACCTACCGAGAGACAAGATGGCGGCCGCTCCGGACTGTTTACAATGTTGACAGCTACGCTGCCGGTTAGCTGCCCGGTTAGCTGCCCGGTGAGCTGCCCGGTGAGCTGCCCGGTGAGCTGCCCGGTTCGCGTACCGGGACGCGCCTCTACGGCGTAAAATCGCCCCAAAAATTTTTTTATTATTTTTTGCCCCGCGGGGCACTTTAATATCCCCCTCATCAACCCTAGGGGGTCAGGAGTGGTCTACCTTGCCCCCTTTCCTTCATTTCCCCCTTCGTTTTTCACCACATCTTGTCTCTCGATCGTACCGAGAGACAAGATGGCGGCCGCTCCGGACTGTTTAGAATGTTGACAGACAACGGAGAGCCAATCAGCTTCGCTTCGCGAAGTTCCGTTACGCGTCAGGTACGCGAACCGGGGCGCTAACCGGAGCGCTGTCACAGATATATATATTTTTTTAAACGTTAATTTCTCAAAATCCACTGGAGCACATATATTGAGACATAGCAAAGGCACGTCGAGCAAACCATATCTACAATTTTGCCAAGTTTCATGTAAATCTATTCAGCCGTTCGAGCTAAAAGTGAGTCCAACCGCCCTATGGAAAAATGAATGGGAAAAACGCGTTTTGGGACCCCCCTTTTTTCTCGCCCCCCCCCTTGACGAAACCCCCCCAAATTTTCAGGGGCTGCTCAGAAACAAAATGTGCCATTGTCCGGAAAATTTCAGCCAATTCCGTCCACAAACGCCAAAGTTATTAGACATAGAATTTTCAGAAATCCCATAGAGAAAAAATCCTAACTATATATACCCACTGGCTATCGCCAGTAGGTAATATACATATATAAACATATATAATCTGCATATCTATATAAATATAAATGCATGCATACATATACATATATGCATACATATGCATGTTATTTACATGAAAGTTTTAAAAACACTAATAAAAGCAAAGCTAAAAAGCCACCTCATTACAAACAGAATGGCTTTAACTTAAACGAGGGCGAGATCTATTGCATTTTCAATGCTTGTTTACTTTGGTTCTATCAAGAAGGCATTCAGATGTGTCACACATTTGCCATAAATTCTAAATGTTAGCACTCTAGTTGCTCATTAGATCACTGTAGTAAAGCTAGTGCTCACCAGGGAAGTCTGCTGCTAATCATGGTTTGCAGCCATTTTCCCGCATTTTTTATCCCGCAGACTTTCAGTCCGCATACCATTATCCCGCAAGGTCATTGACCTCGCATACCATTATCCCGCATTTTTTCAAAACGCATGTGCATTTATCGCGCATGCCTTTACAAAGAATTACGTTTTAAAGGCATGTATGGTAAATGCATTTGCGTTGTGAAAACCACGATGACGAGAGAGGTAAGTGGGTTTGTGTTAATTTTTTCGTGGGTTAGTGATTGTGTAGTGTAGTGTAGTGTTGTGTAGTGTAGTGTTGTGTTAGTGTAGTGTAGAGTTGTGGTGGTTGTTTAGTGTAGGGTCATGCTGGGGGTAGTGTTTTAGGGTTTAGGGTTGTGTTGTAGTGTTTGCGTAGTGTAGGGTCATGCTGGGGGTAGTGTTTTAGGGTTTAGGGTAGTGTTGTAGTGTTTGCGTAGTGTAGGGTCATGCTGGGGGTAGTGTTTTAGGGTTTAGGGTTGTGTTGTAGTGTTTGCGTAGTGTAGGGTCATGCTGGGGCTAGTGTTTTAGGGTTTAGGGTAGTGTTGTAGTGTTTGCGTAGTGTAGGGTCATGCTGGGCGTAGTGTTTTAGGGTTTAGGATAGAGTTGTAGTGTTTGCGTAGTGTAGGGTCATGCTGGGGGTAGTGTTTTAGGGTTTTGGGTAGTGTTGTAGTGTTTGTGTAGTGTAGGGTCATGCTGGGGTGTAGTATTTTAGGGTTTAGGGTAGTGTTGTAGTGTTTGCGTAGTGTAGGGTCATGCTGGGGGTAGTGTTTTAGGGTTTTGGGTAGTGTTGTAGTGTTTGCGTAGTGTAGGGTCATGCTGGGGGTAGTGTTTTAGGGTTTTGGGTAGTGTTGTAGTGTTTGCGTAGTGTAGGGTCATGCTGGGGTGTAGTGTTTTAGGGTTTTGGGTAGTGTTGTAGTGTTTGCGTAGTGTAGGGTCATGCTGGGGTGTAGTGTTTTAGGGTTTTGGGTAGTGTTGTAGTGTTTGCGTAGTGTAGGGTCATGCTGGGGGTAGTGTTTTAGGGTTTTGGGTAGTGTTGTATTGTTTGCGTAGTGTAGGGTCATGCTGGGGGTAGTGTTTTAGGGTTTTGGGTAGTGTTGTAGTGTTTGCGTAGTGTAGGGTCATGCTGGGGGTAGTGTTTTAGGGTTTTGGGTAGTGTTGTAGTGTTTGCGTAGTGTAGGGTAATGCTGGGGGTAGTGTTTTAGGGTTTTGGGTAGTGTTGTAGTGTTTGCGTAGTGTAGGGTCATGCTGGGGGTGGTGTTTTAGGGTTTAGGGTAGTGTTGTAGTGTTTGCGTAGTGTAGGGTCATGCTGGGGGTAGTGTTTTAGGGTTTAGGGTAGTGTTGTAGTGTTTGCGTAGTGTAGGGTCATGCTGGGGGTAGTGTTTTAGGGTTTAGGGTAGTGTTGTAGTGTTTGCGTAGTGTAGGGTCATGCTGGGGGTAGTGTTTTAGGGTTTAGGGTAGTGTTGTAGTGTTTGCGTAGTGTAGGGTCATGCTGGGGGTAGTGTTTTAGGGTTTAGGGTAGTGTTGTAGTGTTTGCGTAGTGTAGGGTCATGCTGGGGTGTAGTGTTTTAGGGTTTTGGGTAGTGTTGTAGTGTTTGGGTAGTGTAGGGTCATGCTGGGGGTAGTGTTTTAGGGTTTAGGGTAGTGTTGTAGTGTTTGCGTAGTGTAGGGTCATGCTGGGGTGTAGTGTTTTAGGGTTTTGGGTAGTGTTGTAGTGTTTGCGTAGTGTAGGGTCATGCTGGGGGTAGTGTTTTAGGGTTTAGGGTAGTGTTGTAGTGTTTGCGTAGTGTAGGGTCATGCTGGGGGTAGTGTTTTAGGGTTTAGGGTTGTGTTGTAGTGTTTGCGTAGTGTAGGGTCATGCTGGGGGTAGTGTTTTAGGGTTTAGGGTTGTGTTGTAGTGTTTGCGTAGTGTAGGGTCATGCTGGGGGTAGTGTTTTAGGGTTTAGGGTAGTGTTGTAGTGTTTGCGTAGTGTATGGTCATGCTGGGGTGTAGTGTTTTAGGGTTTTGGGTAGTGTTGTAGTGTTTGCGTAGTGTAGGGTCATGCTGGGGGTTTTGTTTTAGGGTTTAGGGTAGTGTTGTAGTGTTTGTGTAGTGTAGGGTCATGCTGGGGGTAGTGTTTTAGGGTTTAGGGTAGTGTTATACTGTTTGTGTAGTGTAGGGTCATGCTGGGGGTAGTGTTTTAGGGTTTAGGGTAGTTTAGTTGTTTAGTGTATGCTAAAGGCATATTCATTCTAAAAGTTTTCGTTATTTTAATTTGCGGTCTAATAGTACATGCAGGATTTTTTTTGCGGACTGATGGTATGCGGGATTTCGTCATATATTCGCTAATCATACTTTCTATGGCAAAATGAACCCCCTCATTTTGTTCCTTTTTAAATTAAATGTTTTAAGAGTTACCACTTTATTCCAATCAAGATGGCTTCAGGTGTGCCATACCTTTGTAATAAGTAGGACTGTTAGCACTCTAGTTGTTCTTTAGAACACTCTGGGACATTCTGTCATTGGGCTATAGTTGGGCTACATCTGGCTGATATTTGGGCTACATTTGTTTTTTTTGTCTCTGGTGGCCATCTTTGGGCTACATTGGGCTACATTGGGCTACATTGGGCTACATTTGGGCTCCAACATATATATAGCCCAATGTAGCCCAATATATATTTTTCAAAGTTAATTTTCGTAAAAACCACTGGAGCCTATATCTTGAGACATAGCAAAGGCACATCGGGCTACCAGTCCCTACAATTTTGCCAAGTTTGGTGTAAATCTATTCAGCCGTTCAGGCTAAAAGTGAGGCCAACCGCCCTATGGAAAATTGCATGGGAAAAACACGTTTTGGGACCCCCCTTTTTTCTCGGCCCCCCCTTGACGAAACCCCCCCAAATTTTCAGGGGCTGCTCAGAAACGAAATGTTCCATTTTCCTGAAAATTTCAGCCAATTCTGTCCTCAAACGCCAAAGTTATTCGACATAGAATTTTCAAAAATCCCATAGGAAAAAAATCCTAACTATATATACCTACTTATCGCCAGTAGGTAATATATATATATATATATATATATATATATATATATATATATATATATATATATATATATATATATATATATATGTATTATATTGGGGCAAAACTCACTGGAGGTGTATCTTGGTGCAACTATAAGAACCAGAACTATAAGAACCAGAAGGCCACAGCTGTGACCACGCCCCGGGGGTGGTTCGGATGTATAATTAGGAGCACCGTGTTTGCCTCGCTGTATTGCTCAACTGAACGCCAATGAATAAGAGAGAACTCGAAATGCGTCTGGCGAAGGTTTTCATGGACTGTAAGCCTGTTCTTTGTTTGAAAGTCTCTGCAGCTTCACATTAAAAGTGTGCAAGATTGAAACTACCTGGCGGCCTTTCCTTTGGAGCGAACCCTTTTGTTTTTGGATAAATAGCGGCTGGCCCAGCCGCGGATTGAGCCACACTGCAGTAGCGGTCCCGAGGTGACTTCAGGTGAGGTCACTGGCACGACGGGAGGTAGTGCCAAATGGAATGCGGAAAATGCAGTACTTTAACAACAGATTGACTGCTTGCACCCACTAGGGTTTATGAAATGTTTGAAAAAAGCAAACTCGGGGCAAAACTCACTGGAGGTGTATCTTGGTTCAACTATAAGAACCAGAAGGCCACAGCTGTGACCACGCTTACTGGGGGAGGTTCGGATGTATAATTAGGAGCACCGTTTTTGCCTCGCTGTATTGCTCAACTGAACGCCAATGAATAAGAGAGAACTCGAAACGCGTCTGGCGAAGGTTTCCATGGACTGTAAGCCTGTTGTTTGTTTGAAAGTCTCTGCAGCATCTCCTTAAAAGTGTGCAAGATTGAAACTACCTGGCGGCCATTCCTTTGGGGCGAACCCTTTTGTTTTTGTATATATATATATATTTCTGGGCAGGTAAAGCACGAACGAAGCAGCAGGATTTGGCAAACAGGAAGCAGGACTCCATGCAGTGCAGGGCGCTGAAGAAGGCTATGTGCTGAAATGCATTCGCCGCCACTGTGATGTTCCAAATAAAGCGTGTTTCCTTTCTTGGATTCCCCTCTGGCCTCTAATTTCTTTGTTGGAAGAGATGTGGTGATATATATTTTCTGCGCCGGCCAGGGTTGCAGTACAGAAGGCCCTGCTGCGTAAAGTGACCCGGTCTTTTTACTGGCATCACGATGGTTGACAGCGTCTACACGACTCAGGGTACTGAGATGTCCGGAGACCACCAAGTATTTATGACCTTCACGAGAGGAGCGAGGTATTTCACCTCCATTAGGGCCCCCTCTCCATTGCGGTCCTAGTTTATTTGGTAGCAGCAGTCCGAGGGGACCCAAGGAGGTGGCCGCGGACTTTGGACTTCATTTGGGGGATACCTGTACCATCTACCTGCATAGAAGGAACATGCCCGCACCAACGTGTTTCACTTCTCCCCATGCTGCCAACCCAGATACATAAACATGATGTATTCTGGGAGTTGTAGTTGGGACATTTGTGCAACGATCAACAGGTGTGCTGAGTAATTTATTTTGGGGGGAGGAGGTTTCTGGGCATGTAAAGCATGAACGCAGCAGCAGGATTTGGCAAACAGGAAGCAGGACACCATGCAGTGCAGGGCGCTGAAGAAGGCTATGTGCTGAAATGCATTCGCCGCCATTGTGATGTTCCAAATAAAGCGTGTTTCCTTTCTTAGATTCCCCTATGGCCTCTGATTTCTTCATTGGGAGAGATGTGGTGATATATTTTATGCGCCGGCCAGGAGTGCAGTACAGAAGGCCATGCTGCGTGAAGTGACCCGGACTTTTTACTGGCATCATGTTGATTGACAGCGTCTACATGACTCGGGGTACGGAGATGTCCAGAGACCACCAAGTATTTATGACCTTCACGAGAGGAGAGAGGTATTTCACCTCCATTAGGGCGCTATATTGTCGTGTTGCTGCCCCCTCTCCATTGCGGTCTTAATTTATTTGGTAGCAGCAGTCCGAGGGGACCCAAGGAGGTTTCCGCGGACTTTGGACTTCATTTGGGGGATACCTGTACCACCTACCTGCATAGAAGGAACATGCCCGCACCAACGTGTTTCACTTCTCCCCATGCCGCCAACCCAGATACATAAACATGATGTATTCTGGGAGTTGTAGTTGGGACAGTTATGCAACGATCAACAGGTGTGCTGAGTCATTTCTTTTGGGGGGGGAGGAGATTTCTGGGCATGTAAAGCACAAACGAAGCAGCAGGATTTGGCAAACAGGAAGCAGGACTCCATGCAGTGCAGGGCGCTGAAGAAGGCTATGTGCTGAAATGCATTCGCCGCCCCTGTGATGTTCCAAATAAAGCGTGTTTCCTTTCTTGGATTCCCCTCTGGCCTCTGATTTCTTCGTTGGGAGAGATGTGGTGATATATTTTCTGTGCCAGCCAGGGGGGCAGTACAGAAGGCCCTGCTGCGTGAAGTGACCCAGACGTTTTTCTGGCATCACGTTGGTTGACAGCGTCTACACGACTCGGGGTACCGAGATGTCCGGAGACCACCAAGTATTTATGACCTTCACGAGAGGAGCGAGGTATTTCATCTCCATTAGGGCGCTATATTGTCATGTGGCTGTCCCCTCTCCATTGCGGTCTTAATTTATTTGGTAGCAGCAGTCCGAGGGGAGCCAAGGAGGTGGCCGCGGAATTTGGACTTCATTTGGGGGATACCTGTACCACCTACCTGCATAGAAGGAACATGCCCGCACCGTGTTTCACTTCTCCCCATGCCGCCAACCCAGATACATAAACATGATGTATTCTGGGAATTGTAGTTGCGACATTTGTGCAACGATCAACAGGTGAGCTGAGTCATTTCTTTTGGGGGGGAGGAGATTTCTGGCCAGGTAAAGCACGAACAAACCAGCAGGATTTGGCAAACAGGAAGCAGGACTCCATGCAGTGCAGGGCGCTGAAGAAGGCTATGTGCTGAAATGCATTCGCCGCCACTGTGATGTTCCAAATAAAGCGTGTTTCCTTTCTCGGATTCCCCTATGGCCTCTGATTTCTTCATTGGGAGAGATGTGGTGATATATTTTATGCGCCGGCCAGGGGTGCAGTACAGAAGGCCATGCTGCGTGAAGTGACCTGGACTTTTTACTGGCATCATGTTGGTTGACAGCGTCTACACGACTCAGGGTACGGAGATGTCCAGAGACCACCAAGTATTTATGACCTTCACGAGAGGAGAGAGGTATTTCACCTCCATTTGGGCGCTATATTGTCGTGTGGCTGCCCCCTCTCAATTGGGATCTTAATTTATTTGGTAGCAGCAGTCCAAGGGGACCCAAGGAGGTGGCCGCGGACTTTGGACTTCATTTGGGGGATACCTGTACCACCTACCTGCATAGAAGGAACATGCCCGCACCAACGTGTTTCACTTCTCCCCATGCCGCCAACCCAGATACATAAACATGATGTATTCTGGGAGTTGTAGTTAGGACATTTGTGCAACGATCAACAGGTGTGCTGAGTCATTTCTTTTGGGGGGAGGAGATTTCTGGGCATGTACAGCACGAACGAAGCAGCAAGATTTGGCAAACAGGAAGCAGGACTCTATGCAGTGCAGGGCGCTGAAGAAGGCTATGTGCTGAAATGCATTCGCCGCCACTGTGATGTTCCAAATAAAGCGTGTTTCCTTTCTTGGATTCCCCTCTGGCCTCTAATTTCTTTGTTGGAAGAGATGTGGTGATATATATTTTCTGCGCCGGCCAGGGGTGCTGTACAGAAGGCCCTGCTGCGTGAAGTGACCCGGACTTTTTACTGGCATCACGTTGGTTGACAGCGTCTACACGACTCGGGGTACCGAGATGTCTGGAGACCACCAAGTGTTTATGACCATCACGAGAGGAGCGAGGTATTTCACCTCCATTAGGCCGCTATATTGTCGCGTGGCTGCCCCCTCTCCATTGCGGTCTTAATTTATTTGGTAGCAGCAGTCTGAGGGGACCCAAGGAGGTGGTCGCGGACTTTGGACTTCATTTGGGGGATACCTGTACCACCTACCTGCATAGAAGGAACATGCCCGCACCAACGTGTTTCACTTCTCCCCATGCCGCCAACCCAGATACCTACACATGATGTATTCTGGGAGTTGTAGTTGGGACAGTTATGCAACGATCAACAGGTGTGCTGAGTCATTTCTTTTGGGGGGGGAGGAGATTTCTGGGCATGTAAAGCACAAACGAAGCAGCAGGATTTGGCAAACAGGAAGCAGGACTCCATGCAGTGCAGGGCGCTGAAGAAGGCTATGTGCTGAAATGCATTCGCCGCCCCTGTGATGTTCCAAATAAAGCGTGTTTCCTTTCTTGGATTCCCCTCTGGCCTCTGATTTCTTCGTTGGGAGAGATGTGGTGATATATTTTCTGTGCCAGCCAGGGGGGCAGTACAGAAGGCCCTGCTGCGTGAAGTGACCCAGACGTTTTTCTGGCATCACGTTGGTTGACAGCGTCTACACGACTCGGGGTACAGAGATGTCCGGAGACCACCAAGTATTTATGACCTTCACGAGAGGAGCGAGGTATTTCATCTCCATTAGGGCGCTATATTGTCATGTGGCTGTCCCCTCTCCATTGCGGTCTTAATTTATTTGGTAGCAGCAGTCCGAGGGGAGCCAAGGAGGTGGCCGCGGAATTTGGACTTCATTTGGGGGATACCTGTACCACCTACCTGCATAGAAGGAACATGCCCGCACCGTGTTTCACTTCTCCCCATGCCGCCAACCCAGATACATAAACATGATGTATTCTGGGAATTGTAGTTGCGACATTTGTGCAACGATCAACAGGTGAGCTGAGTCATTTCTTTTGGGGGGGAGGAGATTTCTGGCCAGGTAAAGCACGAACAAACCAGCAGGATTTGGCAAACAGGAAGCAGGACTCCATGCAGTGCAGGGCGCTGAAGAAGGCTATGTGCTGAAATGCATTCGCCGCCACTGTGATGTTCCAAATAAAGCGTGTTTCCTTTCTCGGATTCCCCTATGGCCTCTGATTTCTTCATTGGGAGAGATGTGGTGATATATTTTATGCGCCGGCCAGGGGTGCAGTACAGAAGGCCATGCTGCGTGAAGTGACCTGGACTTTTTACTGGCATCATGTTGGTTGACAGCGTCTACACGACTCAGGGTACGCAGATGTCCAGAGACCACCAAGTATTTATGACCTTCACGAGAGGAGAGAGGTATTTCACCTCCATTAGGGCGCTATATTGTCGTGTGGCTGCCCCCTCTCAATTGGGATCTTAATTTATTTGGTAGCAGCAGTCCAAGGGGACCCAAGGAGGTGGCCGCGGACTTTGGACTTCATTTGGGGGATACCTGTACCACCTACCTGCATAGAAGGAACATGCCCGCACCAACGTGTTTCACTTCTCCCCATGCCGCCAACCCAGATACATAAACATGATGTATTCTGGGAGTTGTAGTTAGGACATTTGTGCAACGATCAACAGGTGTGCTGAGTCATTTCTTTTGGGGGGAGGAGATTTCTGGGCATGTAAAGCACGAACGAAGCAGCAAGATTTGGCAAACAGGAAGCAGGACTCTATGCAGTGCAGGGCGCTGAAGAAGGCTATGTGCTGAAATGCATTCGCCGCCACTGTGATGTTCCAAATAAAGCGTTTCCTTTCTTGGATTCCCCTCTGGCCTCTAATTTCTTTGTTGGAAGAGATGTGGTGATATATATTTTCTGCGCCGGCCAGGGGTGCTGTACAGAAGGCCCTGCTGCGTGAAGTGACCCGGACTTTTTACTGGCATCACGTTGGTTGACAGCGTCTACACGACTCGGGGTACCGAGATGTCTGGAGACCACCAAGTGTTTATGACCATCACGAGAGGAGCGAGGTATTTCACCTCCATTAGGCCGCTATATTGTCGCGTGGCTGCCCCCTCTCCATTGCGGTCTTAATTTATTTGGTAGCAGCAGTCTGAGGGGACCCAAGGAGGTGGTCGCGGACTTTGGACTTCATTTGGGGGATACCTGTACCACCTACCTGCATAGAAGGAACATGCCCGCACCAACGTGTTTCACTTCTCCCCATGCTGCCAACCCAGATACATAAACATGATGTATTCTGGGAGTTGTAGTTGGGACATTTGTGCAACGATCAACAGGTGTGCTGAGTAATTTATTTTGGGGGGAGGAGATTTCTGGGCATGTAAAGCATGAACGCAGCAGCAGGATTTGGCAAACAGGAAGCAGGACACCATGCAGTGCAGGGCGCTGAAGAAGGCTATGTGCTGAAATGCATTCGCCGCCATTGTGATGTTCCAAATAAAGCGTGTTTCCTTTCTTAGATTCCCCTATGGCCTCTGATTTCTTCATTGGGAGAGATGTGGTGATATATTTTATGCGCCGGCCAGGAGTGCAGTACAGAAGGCCATGCTGCGTGAAGTGACCCGGACTTTTTACTGGCATCATGTTGGTTGACAGCGTCTACACGACTCGGGGTACGGAGATGTCAAGAGACCACCAAGTATTTATGACCTTCACGAGAGGAGAGAGGTATTTCACCTCCATTAGGGCGCTATATTGTCGTGTTGCTGCCCCCTCTCCATTGCGGTCTTAATTTATTTGGTAGCAGCAGTCCGAGGGGACCCAAGGAGGTTTCCGCGGACATTGGACTTCATTTGGGGGATACCTGTACCACCTACCTGCATAGAAGGAACATGCCCGCACCAACGTGTTTCACTTCTCCCCATGCCGCCAACCCAGATACATAAACATGATGTATTCTGGGAGTTGTAGTTGGGACAGTTATGCAACGATCAACAGGTGTGCTGAGTCATTTCTTTTGGGGGGGAGGAGATTTCTGGGCATGTAAAGCACAAACGAAGCAGCAGGATTTGGCAAACAGGAAGCAGGACTCCATGCAGTGCAGGGCGCTGAAGAAGGCTATGTGCTGAAATGCATTCGCCGCCCCTGTGATGTTCCAAATAAAGCGTGTTTCCTTTCTTGGATTCCCCTCTGGCCTCTGATTTCTTCGTTGGGAGAGATGTGGTGATATATTTTCTGTGCCAGCCAGGGGGGCAGTACAGAAGGCCCTGCTGCGTGAAGTGACCCAGACGTTTTTCTGGCATCACGTTGGTTGACAGCGTCTACACGACTCGGGGTACCGAGATGTCCGGAGACCACCAAGTATTTATGACCTTCACGAGAGGAGCGAGGTATTTCATCTCCATTAGGGCGCTATATTGTCATGTGGCTGTCCCCTCTCCATTGCGGTCTTAATTTATTTGGTAGCAGCAGTCCGAGGGGAGCCAAGGAGGTGGCCGCGGAATTTGGACTTCATTTGGGGGATACCTGTACCACCTACCTGCATAGAAGGAACATGCCCGCACCGTGTTTCACTTCTCCCCATGCCGCCAACCCAGATACATAAACATGATGTATTCTGGGAATTGTAGTTGCGACATTTGTGCAACGATCAACAGGTGAGCTGAGTCATTTCTTTTTGGGGGGAGGAGATTTCTGGCCAGGTAAAGCACGAACAAACCAGCAGGATTTGGCAAACAGGAAGCAGGACTCCATGCAGTGCAGGGCGCTGAAGAAGGCTATGTGCTGAAATGCATTCGCCGCCACTGTGATGTTCCAAATAAAGCGTGTTTCCTTTCTCGGATTCCCCTATGGCCTCTGATTTCTTCATTGGGAGAGATGTGGTGATATATTTTATGCGCCGGCCAGGGGTGCAGTACAGAAGGCCATGCTGCGTGAAGTGACCTGGACTTTTTACTGGCATCATGTTGGTTGACAGCGTCTACACGACTCAGGGTACGGAGATGTCCAGAGACCACCAAGTATTTATGACCTTCACGAGAGGAGAGAGGTATTTCACCTCCATTAGGGCGCTATATTGTCGTGTGGCTGCCCCCTCTCAATTGGGATCTTAATTTATTTGGTAGCAGCAGTCCAAGGGGACCCAAGGAGGTGGCCGCGGACTTTGGACTTCATTTGGGGGTTACCTGTACCACCTACCTGCATAGAAGGAACATGCCCGCACCAACGTGTTTCACTTCTCCCCATGCCGCCAACCCAGATACATAAACATGATGTATTCTGGGAGTTGTAGTTAGGACATTTGTGCAATGATCAACAGGTGTGCTGAGTCATTTCTTTTGGGGGGAGGAGATTTCTGGGCATGTAAAGCACGAACAAAGCAGCAAGATTTGGCAAACAGGAAGCAGGACTCTATGCAGTGCAGGGCGCTGAAGAAGGCTATGTGCTGAAATGCATTCGCCGCCCCTGTGATGTTCCAAATAAAGCGTGTTTCCTTTCTTGGATTCCCCTCTGGCCTCTGATTTCTTCGTTGGGAGAGATGTGGTGATATATTTTCTGTGCCAGCCAGGGGGGCAGTACAGAAGGCCCTGCTGCGTGAAGTGACCCAGACGTTTTTCTGGCATCACGTTGGTTGACAGCGTCTACACGACTCGGGGTACCGAGATGTCCGGAGACCACCAAGTATTTATGACCTTCACGAGAGGAGCGAGGTATTTCATCTCCATTAGGGCGCTATATTGTCATGTGGCTGTCCCCTCTCCATTGCGGTCTTAATTTATTTGGTAGCAGCAGTCCGAGGGGAGCCAAGGAGGTGGCCGCGGAATTTGGACTTCATTTGGGGGATACCTGTACCACCTACCTGCATAGAAGGAACATGCCCGCACCGTGTTTCACTTCTCCCCATGCCGCCAACCCAGATACATAAACATGATGTATTCTGGGAATTGTAGTTGCGACATTTGTGCAACGATCAACAGGTGAGCTGAGTCATTTCTTTTTGGGGGGAGGAGATTTCTGGCCAGGTAAAGCACGAACAAACCAGCAGGATTTGGCAAACAGGAAGCAGGACTCCATGCAGTGCAGGGCGCTGAAGAAGGCTATGTGCTGAAATGCATTCGCCGCCACTGTGATGTTCCAAATAAAGCGTGTTTCCTTTCTCGGATTCCCCTATGGCCTCTGATTTCTTCATTGGGAGAGATGTGGTGATATATTTTATGCGCCGGCCAGGGGTGCAGTACAGAAGGCCATGCTGCGTGAAGTGACCTGGACTTTTTACTGGCATCATGTTGGTTGACAGCGTCTACACGACTCAGGGTACGGAGATGTCCAGAGACCACCAAGTATTTATGACCTTCACGAGAGGAGAGAGGTATTTCACCTCCATTAGGGCGCTATATTGTCGTGTGGCTGCCCCCTCTCAATTGGGATCTTAATTTATTTGGTAGCAGCAGTCCAAGGGGACCCAAGGAGGTGGCCGCGGACTTTGGACTTCATTTGGGGGTTACCTGTACCACCTACCTGCATAGAAGGAACATGCCCGCACCAACGTGTTTCACTTCTCCCCATGCCGCCAACCCAGATACATAAACATGATGTATTCTGGGAGTTGTAGTTAGGACATTTGTGCAATGATCAACAGGTGTGCTGAGTCATTTCTTTTGGGGGGAGGAGATTTCTGGGCATGTAAAGCACGAACAAAGCAGCAAGATTTGGCAAACAGGAAGCAGGACTCTATGCAGTGCAGGGCGCTGAAGAAGGCTATGTGCTGAAATGCATTCGCCGCCACTGTGATGTTCCAAATAAAGCGTGTTTCCTTTCTTAGATTCCCCTATGGCCTCTGATTTCTTCATTGGGAGAGATGTGGTGATATATTTTATGCGCCGGCCAGGAGTGCAGTACAGAAGGCCATGCTGCGTGAAGTGACCCGGACTTTTTACTGGCATCATGTTGGTTGACAGCGTCTACACGACTCGGGGTACGGAGATGTCCAGAGACCACCAAGTATTTATGACCTTCACGAGAGGAGAGAGGTATTTCACCTCCATTAGGGCGCTATATTGTCGTGTTGCTGCCCCCTCTCCATTGCGGTCTTAATTTATTTGGTAGCAGCAGTCCGAGGGGACCCAAGGAGGTTTCCGCGGACTTTGGACTTCATTTGGGGGATACCTGTACCACCTACCTGCATAGAGGGAACATGCCCGCACCAACGTGTTTCACTTCTCCCCATGCCGCCAACCCAGATACATAAACATGATGTATTCTGGGAGTTGTAGTTGGGACAGTTATGCAACGATCAACAGGTGTGCTGAGTCATTTCTTTTGGGGGGGGAGGAGATTTCTGGGCATGTAAAGCACAAACGAAGCAGCAGGATTTGGCAAACAGGAAGCAGGACTCCATGCAGTGCAGGGCGCTGAAGAAGGCTATGTGCTGAAATGCATTCGCCGCCCCTGTGATGTTCCAAATAAAGCGTGTTTCCTTTCTTGGATTCCCCTCTGGCCTCTGATTTCTTCGTTGGGAGAGATGTGGTGATATATTTTCTGTGCCAGCCAGGGGGGCAGTACAGAAGGCCCTGCTGCGTGAAGTGACCCAGACGTTTTTCTGGCATCACGTTGGTTGACAGCGTCTACACGACTCGGGGTACCGAGATGTCCGGAGACCACCAAGTATTTATGACCTTCACGAGAGGAGCGAGGTATTTCATCTCCATTAGGGCGCTATATTGTCATGTGGCTGTCCCCTCTCCATTGCGGTCTTAATTTATTTGGTAGCAGCAGTCCGAGGGGAGCCAAGGAGGTGGCCGCGGAATTTGGACTTCATTTGGGGGATACCTGTACCACCTACCTGCATAGAAGGAACATGCCCGCACCGTGTTTCACTTCTCCCCATGCCGCCAACCCAGATACATAAACATGATGTATTCTGGGAATTGTAGTTGCGACATTTGTGCAACGATCAACAGGTGAGCTGAGTCATTTCTTTTGGGGGGGAGGAGATTTCTGGCCAGGTAAAGCACGAACAAACCAGCAGGATTTGGCAAACAGGAAGCAGGACTCCATGCAGTGCAGGGCGCTGAAGAAGGCTATGTGCTGAAATGCATTCGCCGCCACTGTGATGTTCCAAATAAAGCGTGTTTCCTTTCTCGGATTCCCCTATGGCCTCTGATTTCTTCATTGGGAGAGATGTGGTGATATATTTTATGCGCCGGCCAGGGGTGCAGTACAGAAGGCCATGCTGCGTGAAGTGACCTGGACTTTTTACTGGCATCATGTTGGTTGACAGCATCTACACGACTCAGGGTACGGAGATGTCCAGAGACCACCAAGTATTTATGACCTTCACGAGAGGAGAGAGGTATTTCACCTCCATTAGGGCGCTATATTGTCGTGTGGCTGCCCCCTCTCAATTGGGATCTTAATTTATTTGGTAGCAGCAGTCCAAGGGGACCCAAGGAGGTGGCCGCGGACTTTGGACTTCATTTGGGGGTTACCTGTACCATCTACCTGCATAGAAGGAACATGCCCACACTAACGTGTTTCACTTCTCCCCATGCCGCCAACCCAGATACATAAACATGATGTATTCTGGGAGTTGTAGTTAGGACATTTGTGCAACGATCAACAGGTGTGCTGAGTCATTTCTTTTGGGGGGAGGAGATTTCTGGGCATGTAAAGCACGAACGAAGCAGCAAGATTTGGCAAACAGGAAGCAGGACTCTATGCAGTGCAGGGCGCTGAAGAAGGCTATGTGCTGAAATGCATTCGCCGCCACTGTGATGTTCCAAATAAAGCGTGTTTCCTTTCTTGGATTCCCCTCTGGCCTCTAATTTCTTTGTTGGAAGAGATGTGGTGATATATATTTTCTGCGCCGGCCAGGGGTGCTGTACAGAAGGCCCTGCTGCGTGAAGTGACCCGGACTTTTTACTGGCATCACGTTGGTTGACAGCGTCTACACGACTCGGGGTACCGAGATGTCTGGAGACCACCAAGTGTTTATGACCATCACGAGAGGAGCGAGGTATTTCACCTCCATTAGGCCGCTATATTGTCGCGTGGCTGCCCCCTCTCCATTGCGGTCTTAATTTATTTGGTAGCAGCAGTCTGAGGGGACCCAAGGAGGTGGTCGCGGACTTTGGACTTCATTTGGGGGATACCTGTACCACCTACCTGCATAGAAGGAACATGCCCGCACCAACGTGTTTCACTTCTCCCCATGCCGCCAACCCAGATACCTACACATGATGTATTCTGGGAGTTGTAGTTGGGACAGTTATGCAACGATCAACAGGTGTGCTGAGTCATTTCTTTTGGGGGGGGAGGAGATTTCTGGGCATGTAATGCACAAACGAAGCAGCAGGATTTGACAAACAGGAATCAGGACTCCATGCAGTGCAGGGCGCTGAAGAAGGCTATGTGCTGAAATGCATTCGCCGCCCCTGTGATGTTCCAAATAAAGCGTGTTTCCTTTCTTGGATTCCCCTCTGGCCTCTGATTTCTTCGTTGGGAGAGATGTGGTGATATATTTTCTGTGCCAGCCAGGGGGGCAGTACAGAAGGCCCTGCTGCGTGAAATGACCCAGACGTTTTTCTGGCATCACGTTGGTTGACAGCGTCTACACGACTCGGGGTACCGAGATGTCCGGAGACCACCAAGTATTTATGACCTTCACGAGAGGAGCGAGGTATTTCATCTCCATTAGGGCGCTATATTGTCATGTGGCTGTCCCCTCTCCATTGCGGTCTTAATTTATTTGGTAGCAGCAGTCCGAGGGGAGCCAAGGAGGTGGCCGCGGAATTTGGACTTCATTTGGGGGATACCTGTACCACCTACCTGCATAGAAGGAACATGCCCGCACCGTGTTTCACTTCTCCCCATGCCGCCAACCCAGATACATAAACATGATGTATTCTGGGAATTGTAGTTGCGACATTTGTGCAACGATCAACAGGTGAGCTGAGTCATTTCTTTTGGGGGGGAGGAGATTTCTGGCCAGGTAAAGCACGAACAAACCAGCAGGATTTGGCAAACAGGAAGCAGGACTCCATGCAGTGCAGGGCGCTGAAGAAGGCTATGTGCTGAAATGCATTCGCCGCCACTGTGATGTTCCAAATAAAGCGTGTTTCCTTTCTCGGATTCCCCTATGGCCTCTGATTTCTTCATTGGGAGAGATGTGGTGATATATTTTATGCGCCGGCCAGGGGTGCAGTACAGAAGGCCATGCTGCGTGAAGTGACCTGGACTTTTTACTGGCATCATGTTGGTTGACAGCGTCTACACGACTCAGGGTACGCAGATGTCCAGAGACCACGAAGTATTTATGACCTTCACGAGAGGAGAGAGGTATTTCACCTCCATTAGGGCGCTATATTGTCGTGTGGCTGCCCCCTCTCAATTGGGATCTTAATTTATTTGGTAGCAGCAGTCCAAGGGGACCCAAGGAGGTGGCCGCGGACTTTGGACTTCATTTGGGGGATACCTGTACCACCTACCTGCATAGAAGGAACATGCCCGCACCAACGTGTTTCACTTCTCCCCATGCCGCCAACCCAGATACATAAACATGATGTATTCTGGGAGTTGTAGTTAGGACATTTGTGCAACGATCAACAGGTGTGCTGAGTCATTTCTTTTGGGGGGAGGAGATTTCTGGGCATGTAAAGCACGAACGAAGCAGCAAGATTTGGCAAACAGGAAGCAGGACTCTATGCAGTGCAGGGCGCTGAAGAAGGCTATGTGCTGAAATGCATTCGCCGCCACTGTGATGTTCCAAATAAAGCGTTTCCTTTCTTGGATTCCCCTCTGGCCTCTAATTTCTTTGTTGGAAGAGATGTGGTGATATATATTTTCTGCGCCGGCCAGGGGTGCTGTACAGAAGGCCCTGCTGCGTGAAGTGACCCGGACTTTTTACTGGCATCACGTTGGTTGACAGCGTCTACACGACTCGGGGTACCGAGATGTCTGGAGACCACCAAGTGTTTATGACCATCACGAGAGGAGCGAGGTATTTCACCTCCATTAGGCCGCTATATTGTCGCGTGGCTGCCCCCTCTCCATTGCGGTCTTAATTTATTTGGTAGCAGCAGTCTGAGGGGACCCAAGGAGGTGGTCGCGGACTTTGGACTTCATTTGGGGGATACCTGTACCACCTACCTGCATAGAAGGAACATGCCCGCACCAACGTGTTTCACTTCTCCCCATGCCGCCAACCCAGATACCTACACATGATGTATTCTGGGAGTTGTAGTTGGGACATTTGTGCAACGATCAACAGGTGTGCTGAGTCATTTCTTTTGGGGGGGAGGAGATTTCTGGGCATGTAAAGCACAAACGAAGCAGCAGGATTTGGCAAACAGGAAGCAGGACTCCATGCAGTGCAGGGCGCTGAAGTAGGCTATGTGCTGAAATGCATTCGCCGCCACTGTGATGTTCCAAATAAATCGTGTTTCCTTTCTTGGATTCCCCTCTGGCCTCTGATTTCTCCGTTGGGAGAGATGTAGTGATATATATATATATATATTCACTGAAAAAACCATAGGTTATAGACCATATATAGTTAGGAATTAGCATTTACAAAACCTTGAAAATTCACTGAAAAAACCATAGGTTATACACCATATATAGTTAGGAATTAGCATTTAAAAAACCTTATTTTACTCACACAAAACCATTGAAATTCCATATATAGTTAGTTGCACTAACTATATATCGCGCACCCGCAATCCACTGCTGATCATGTCACATATTACATCATTCATGACATGGTCAGTGACATCACTGATGACATCACTGATGACATCTCATTTGACATCAATGACCACATCACTGATGATATCATTCATGTGACAATACAATGCATCTCCTCACGTTTTAATATAACCTCTGTTTCACCCAGTGTTAAATACAGAGTATAATTTTTGAAACCATTGACACACCAATACTAGTTACTACATACGTACTCACTGATTCCTACGTCTACACACACATTCACTCATTCACCCATACAATCATTCATACATACAATCACTCATCTTTACAACACTATCATATGCACTCATACACCTATACAGACACTTACACTCTGCCACTCATCCATGGAGTTACTCACACACCTAGTCAGTCCTGTAAAGAATCAATCACACTTCCATTTTCTTGTCTATACAGTTAAACATAGAGCACCTTACATTTTCAAACATATACTAACACATACTTACTTTCTTATACAGTCATTGATACAAGTACACATTGATCTGCACAGAGTCACACACCTCCCAGCCAGCCACACACACACTCAGTCTCCTATACAAATACTTGGACAATCAATCAATAACCCATATAGTTAATCATATAGCTACTGATCAACACATGCAGCAGTTTACAGAACAACAGACATAATGATGCACAAATTAAGACAGTTTAGTCACTAACCCATGCACTCAGTGAGACACATTTAATCACTCACTCATACATTCAGTCATGCACCTACTAAATCCTTCGTCCAGACACTTATACATCTACTCATTCTTCAATATGTAAAACATATTTAAACTTTACAGAAACACACAGTCACTGGATGATGTCATCAGTGATCTCATCAGTGATGTCATTTGAGATGTCATCAGTGATGTCATCAGTGATGTCACTGACCATGTCATGAATGATGTAATATGTGACATGATCAGCAGTGGATTGCGGGTGCGCGATATATAGTTAGTGTAACTAACTATATATGGAATTTCAATGGTTTTGTGTGAGTAAAATAAGGTTTTTTAAATGCTAATTCCTAACTATATATGGTGTATAACCTATGGTTTTTTCAGTGAATTTTCAAGGTTTTGTAAATGCTAATTCCTAACTATATATGGTCTATAACCTATGGTTTTTTCAGTGAATTTCAATGGTTTTTTAATAGCAAATATCATAAGCTGTCGAATGTCAAGTACGTGGTAAGTAAAAACATTTTCGTGTTTATGCACACTGATCTGCTTTGAATGCTGCCCCCCACCCCTCATTTCTATTAGGAGTACTCTCTCTTTGCAGATAGTGAAGGGTAGTTAACGCAGCCCTTTGCCCCCTTTGTAATCCGTCGTGCCTGCTTCTCTCTCCATTTGATTGATTGTTCTCTTTGGTTCATTCTCTATTTACAAACAAGCACAGAGTCGCAATACTCTGTTTAGTCTTTGCAGATAGCGAAAAATCGTGTAAAAAAACAAAAGGAATCGAGCAAAATCAGTAGGCCACTAATGGGATCTCTTTTTGACCTCGCTAAAATAGAAACATTAGGAACAACCTGTTGAAAATAGCAATGCGTATGTACATAAGCGGCGTTCATTTGTGTTCACAGTACCCCTTGTTGATTGTTTCAATCGAGCATTGAATTGTTCGAAGTTAATTCTCTTAAGGATCTTCTCTACCTGCAAACGAGGAAGAATAGGAATATTCTCTCTCCCTTTGCAGATAGTGAAGGGTAGGTAACGCAAGCCTTTAACACGTCGTACCTATTTCATTCCTCATTGATTGATTGATTGTCCGAACATTGACTGTTTGGGAATTAGTTCTTTTTGGAGGTATTCCCTGTTTGCAAATAAACGTAGGAAAATCTTTGCAAGTAGTGAAAGGGTACGTAATGCGGACCTTTCTCCCCAGTTGTAATCTGTCATGCCTATCTACTCCCCACTGATTGATGCACCTTTTTCACCCGGACCATTTACTAGAGATACGTCATCTGGCCCGACCAGAGAGCACCCCTAGTGAAAAGGACATATGCAATAATAACGAAGTGATCACTGTATCCTGTTAACAGAAACTTTACCATGAAACAACCTGGAAAGAAAAAAATAGGAAAACGAAAATCAGTAGGCCACTGATGAACATGAACTTTTATTAAACAACGAACAAAGAAACGAAAACATAACGTAATGATAAAACCTATTAATGTCCTAGAAACAAGAAAACGTTAAAATATGCCAGTGGTGAGAGACCAGAAAAACAGTAAGAGAAACCAAATCACCCCTCGCTGTCCCACCGCCTGCCACGCCAAAAAAATCGATAGACTAGGGAAAATGCAAGTCAGTAGAACATCCGCCCCCACTCTGGAAACTTCCAAGGTGGGGCAGGGTTCCGGCTACGCCCAGCCGGGAGCAGCCCATATAAGGCAGGTCCTGCTGCCACGCCTCGGCCAGGAGATCCTAACGTAGGGTGTAGCCGGAGGAGAGGCCGAGGCCAGCGGGACCCGGCCAGGGGATTGCCTTTACAACGCTGAACAGTTGCAGGGGGGGGAATGTCTCCTCGACCCTCCCCTCTCTCTCCCAGTCCGGCCGCGGTGGCCCTTGAGAGTTGCAGGTAGTCCCGCCACATGCTCTTCCGGTCCGGCCACCAACGGTCGGGGGGCCGAGGCCGACGGGATCCGGCTGCAGCCGATAAACCAAGAAACCCGTTCATGGGGCCAGAGCCAGGGGCGTCCGGCCGACATCCACCGGAAGCCCGGCCCGAAGACGGACGGGACACTTCTTTCTTTTATAATGGCTGCGACAACACTGGGGGGGGATGTCTTGCACATGCCTCCGACCCCCCCCCCCTCGTCCTCATCGCCTGGTCCGGCCATAACAAATCTCAAGCGAGACGCCGTGGGGTGCACTGGGAGGGAGAGACGGTGCGAACAGGCCTCTCCCGCCTCCCCAGGTGGAGGCTTCCCAGCTGCACCCTCAGCGCTCCAGGCGCCCGGAAAAGGGTTCTTCCACTGTGGCCATGCTGCAACGTCTCGCCCGGCAGGGTGGAGCCCGTCCGCTCATGTGACCCCGCGATCGCCGGTAGCTGCCGAACTCTCAAAATGGCGGTCGACCTGGCAAGAGCGGGCCCAGCATAAAGAAATGGCCCGGTCACTGGTTGACTCCACCACCGTAGTCCTCCACGACCTTGAAGATTCTAGAGGAGCCGCGGGAGTCTCCGACCCCCGATGGGGAATGACTGCCATGATCGCCCGTGGAGTGACGAAACTGTATCCGCGGGACGTCGGCGCTCCCATGCTGGCGCCAGCCTCACTTTGAATTACTAGAATCCTGCACACCTCACTTCCGGTGAAAGCACAGTGTGACCCGGTAGGAAAAATTATTGCACCCCCTCCCCTTTTTGACTGATAGTTCAAACCACCGATCCTTTCCTTTGCCCTTTTAACGGAACTTTGGACTGCCTCCCCCTCTTTTACATTTTCTAGAGAAAACAAAACATTAACCACTACATTAGCATAGCAGTTGACACCAGAACTGTTTTCAAATTGAAAACCAACAACATCTTCAACAGAATCCTTTTTGTTTCTGCTGTGACCCTGCTACAGCACAGGCATTGTCCCCAGCAGTAATTCTGCAATGCCGGTAAGAATAGCTGTGGTGCCTACTGGACTCACTCACCCCCGCGGCGCCCCACGCCGTTTTTTGCTGGGCGGCAACTTACTAGACATCACTTTCGTGCCATCTAGATTTCAGCGCGTTCTGCTGCCTTGGAACTATTCGCACAACAGACCGCTACTGACAAGAATATTTCATTATTGGTGCTGTCAATTTCAATAAATCTATTGGATAATTCAAAAGAAATTGCCACGGTCTCTTCGTTGTTTAAATGTTTTTACTGTTTTTGTTTTCTTGTATATATTTATATGTTATTAAAGTTTTATATTCCTACTACTTTGTTGGAGTGCTATATATTTTTAATGTGACACATAATTGTAAAAACTTTGATGTACAAAGAGTCATTCCTGGAATCTTCCGCTTCAGGCTCGGTCCCCTCCCCAATCACAATACAGGATGGTTTTCAGATAGTAGGAACACGTGTGGTGTGACGGATCTCATCGGGTGTGGGCCTTGATCTACTATAACTCCTTTGAAGAGGGGTGATTCTTTACAGCTGGGGCCATAAACTACATCTGCAGGGCTAGCTGATAGCCTGGACAATCGGACACAGAGAAAGAGGAGTGTCAGAGGGTGCGGTAGTGAATAGGGCGAAAGGGAGGTGTCGGGCGGGCACAGAGTGTGATTCTCAGGGAAGAGCAGCGCAGATGGGGGGAGGTTTATTGCCCATGCATAAGACAGAGAGCGGTGGTGACCAGTGCCTAGGGAAGATGCTTGCGTGGGTGAGGAGCCATGCTACGAATCGACAGCGTGCAGAGAGTGGGTCTGGTTAAGACATCTAAAATGGCTGCCGTGCACGACAAAAGTGTGGCATTTCAAAAAAGGCAAGATGGCGCAGACAATGTTTTTCAACACTTCCTCATTTCCTTCGAATCGAACGTTAACAGACGTTGGGGCATATTACCAAAGTTAAGCGATATTTATCGCTAACGATGCTTACCAACCAATTTTTTACCACTAAGCATCGTCAGAAATTATCGAAGATAAACCTTGCTATTATCAAGGTTTATCGCAAATGCGATAATAAACGGCCGCAATGCATGAATATCGCTAAAAACTCAGCGATATTCATGCATTACCGAGCTAATGCTCTTAGCCATGTTATCCACCTCCCATTGGATAACATGGCTAAGAACTGCTCAGGGCAGGTGTTACTTTTTGGAGATATTCGCGCTTAGCGCGAATATCTCCAAAAGTTGGTAATAGGAGATAGATATCTTGCATGTTGTAATGCAAGTTATTGTGGTATATGGAACTCATACCATAATCTCTCAGGAAAGCAGAAACTGATCCTTTTGGGACCGCCTAAAAAGGCCTAGGGGGTGAGGAGTACTCTACTTTGCCCCCTTTTCACGTTCCGAACTATTTTATTTTACTCTCTTCTGTAATTACACAAAATAGCAGCGATAAGATGCATCGGAGACACACAGTGAGAGAAAGGAGGCCGGAGATGAAGAAGAGATGTCAAATACACATTGGAGATAATATAGTGGCAGAAGGGAAGTAAATATGAGTAAACTTACCATGTAACATAAAAATGTTGCACTCTATACTATAAGTCTCATTTTATACTACAATCACTTCGCTACAACCTCATAAATTAAAAATAAAAATGAATAATGTCTCAAACAATTTTTGATTTCTAAATATAAATTTATTCTTCAGAATTTTCTAAATTTGAAAGAACTAGTAACATGTCCTCATCAGCAATGTCCTCATTAAAAGTCTCCAATGATGATTCTTGTAAATCTATGGTCTCCAAACACTCGATAAATTCGCCATCAAGAGATTGATCAAAAAAATCATTCAAGTCATCTCCTCCTTGTGACAATATTTCATTATTGGTGCTGTCAATTTCAATCAATGTAGTGGAATCATTCAAGTCATCTCCTCGTGACAATATTTCATTATTGGTGCTCTCAATTTCAATCAATGTAGTGGAATCATTCAAGTCATCTCCTCCTTGTGACAATATTTCATTATTGGTGCTGTCCATTTCAATCAATCTAATGGAATCATACAAGTCATCTCCTCCTTGTGACAATATTTCATTATTGGTGCTCTCAATTCCAATCAATGTAGTGGAATCATTCAAGTCATCTCCTTGTGACAATATTTCATTCTTGGTGCTGTCCATTTCAATCAATCTAATGGAATCATACAAGTCATGTCCTCCTTGTGACAATATTTCATTATTGGTGCTCTCAATTTCAATCAATGTAGTGGACAATTCAAAAGAAATTGCCACGGTCTCTTCATTGTGAGCCATTTTATTTTGAAATTGCTTGCTGTAAATTGCAGAAAAAAATAATCACTTTCATTTATCGTTTTTAGTAATACATAATATAAAACTAACTTTATCAAGTATTTAGTATAACAGAAGGACTGCAAATAAATAACAGAAAACATTTTTCAAATTATCTTCAAGTGTACAACATAGTTCCCCTTACAAATTAACAACTCACCTTTTTAAAAGTAGCAGAAGTGTTAGTACTGTGTAAATCAAACACCAGAAATTCACCACCAAAAATTCCTCACAAATGTACCTCAGACAGTAGTATCACAAAATGGCTGTGGTTTCCTCTCATTTGACATATATACATAACCAATTAACTTTCATCACACACAAATACAAAACCAAAGTAACATTTTAATTGGTTCTAAATTTCAACACTTTCAAATGTGTTTTCCCCATGCAATTTTCCATAGGACATTTACATACGTCTACAGCCTGAATGGCTGAACGGAATTACACCAAACTTGACAAAATGGTACATCAAACCTAAGAGGTCAGGAAGGATCTACTATGCCCCCTTATGGTCATTTCCCCCTTCGCTTTGGCCTCCTCTTGTCTCTCAATCCTACCGAGAGACAAGATGGCGGCCGCTACGGACTGTTTGGAATGTTGACAGACGCCGGAGAACCAATCAGCTTCGCAAAGCTCCGTAACGCGAAAAGTACGCGAAGCGGAGCGCTGTTACAGATATATATCTTTTTTTTAACGTTAATTTCTCAAAATCCACTGGAGCACATATATTGAGACCTAGCAAAGGCACATCGGGCTACCAGTCCCTAATATTTTGCCAAGTTTCGTGCAAATCCATTCAGCCGTTCGATTATTATTATTATTTTTTTTTTTTGCCCCGCGGAGCCCTTTTAAAACCTCCACATCAAACGTAGGGGGTCAGCGAGGATCTACTATTCCCCCTTATGGTCATTTGCCCCTTCGCTTTGGCCTCCTCTTGTCTCTCGATCCTACCGAGAGACAAGATGGCGGCCGCTACGGACTGTTTGGAATGTTGACAGACGCCGGAGAACCAATCAGCTTCGCTTCACAAAGCTCCGTTGCGCGAAAAGTACGCGTCCTGGAGCGCTGCCCGGTCCGCTGTTACAGATATATATCTTTTTTTAAACGTTAATTTCTCAAAATCCACTGTAGCACATATATTGAGACCTACAAAAGGCACATCGGGCTACCAGTCCCTACAATTTTGCCAAGTTTCGTGCAAATCCATTCAGCCGTTCGGGCTAAAAGTGAGGCCAACCGCCCTATGGAAAACTCAATGTTAAAAACACGTTTTGGGACCCCCCTTTTTTCTCAGCCCCCCCTTGACGAACCCCCCCCAAATTTTCAAGGGCTGCTCAGAAACAAAATGTTCCATTTTCCTGAAAGTTTCAGCCAATTCCGTCCACAAACGCCAAAGTTATTAGACATAGAATTTTCAAAAAACCCATAGAGAAAAAATCCTAACTATATATACCTACTGGCGACCGCCAGTAGGTAATTCATGTGAGCAAGGCACCTGTGTGCCGAAACGTTATGAGGCCGACAAGCGAATAAAATCATCTAAGCACCTCAAGTTCTGGTCCGTGCACTGTGTTCCTGGCGCATGCTGTGGCGAGCCGCAAACGCGCCGGAAAACTTTGGTTTGAAATATATATATATATATATATATATATATATATATATATATATATATATATATATATATATATATATATATATATATATATATATATATTCACTGAAAAAACCATAGGTTATAGACCATATATAGTTAGGAATTAGCATTTACTAAACCTTATTTTACTCACACAAAACCATTGAAATTCCATATATAGTTAGTTGCACTAACTATATATCGCGCACCCGCAATCCACTGCTGATGATGTCACATATTACATCATTCATGACATGGTCAGTGACATCACTGATGACATCACTGATGACATCTCAAATGACATCACTGATGACATCACTGATAACAACATCCAGTGATTTTTTGTTTCTATAAAGTTTAAATATGTCTTACATATTGAAGAATGAGTGGATGTGTAAGTGTCTGGACGAAGGATTTAGTAGGTGCATGACTGACTGTATGAGTGAGTGATTAAATGTGTCTCACTGACTGCATGGGTTAGTGACTAAACTGTCTTAATTTGTGCATCATTATGTCTGTTGTTCTGTAAACTGCTGCATGTGTTGATCAGTAGCTATATGAGTAACTATATGGGTTATTGATTGATTGCCCAAGTATTTGTATGGGAGACTGAGTGTGTGTGTGGCTAGCTGGGAGGTGTGTGACTCTGTGCAGATCAATCTGTACTTGTATCAATGATTGTATAAGAAGGTAAGTATGTGTTAGTATATGTTTGAAAATGTAAGGTGCTCTATGTTTAACTGTATAGACAAGAAAATGGAAGTGTCATTGATTCTTTACAGGACTGACTAGGTGTGTGAGTAACTCCATGGATGCGTGGCAGACTGTGAGTGTCTGTATAGGTGTATGAGTGCATATGATAGTGTTGTAAAGATGAGTGATTGTATGTATGAATGATTGTATGGGTGAATGAGTGAAGGTGTGTGTAGACGTAGCAATCAGTGAGTGCGTATGTAGTAACTAGTATTGGTGTGTCAATGGTTTCAAAAATTATACTCTCTTTTTAACACTGGGTGAAACAGAGGTTATATTAAAATGTGAGGAGATGCATTGTATTGTCACATGAATGATATCATCAGTGATGTGGTCATTGATGTCAAATGAGATGTCATCAGTGATGTCATCAGTGATGTCATTTGAGATGTCATCAGTGATGTCATCAGTGATTTCACTGACCATGTCATGAATGATGTAATATGTGACATCATCAGCAGTGGATTGCGGGTGCGCGATATATAGTTAGTGCAACTAACTATATATGGAATTTCAATGGTTTTGTGTGAGTAAAATAAGGTTTAGTAAATGCTAATTCCTAACTATATATGGTCTATAACCTATGGTTTTTTCAGTGAATTTTCAAGGTTTTGTAAATGCTAATTCCTAACTATATATGGTCTATAACCTATGGTTTTTTCAGTGAATTTCATTGGTTTTTTAACAGCTAATATCTGTAGCTGTAAAATTTATTCTTCTTTAAATCCAAAAATATATTTTATATGTTTATGAATAATTATTTTTTTAAATATTTTTTTTTCTTCGTTCCCGCTTCGCGAATCGGGAACCTTACAGTAAAAAAATGTTCAGAAAAATAAAAAAAAAAGTTCTTTTCAGAACTACCTCCCCGTTATTAAAAAATTGGTACAATATTTGGAACTGTGCCAACCTCTATTTCTCTTAGTTCGCTTCCTAGTTCGCTCGCTGGTACGCGAACTGGAAGCGAACCAAAAACAGTAAGTATAAGGGAAGGAAACACACACTTATGTTAAAAGAAAGACAGCTATAGGGGAGTAAACTAGAGATACTATTACCCATAATCCACTACTGATGATGTCACATATTACATCATTCATGACATGCTCAGTGACATCATCAGCAGAGGATTGCGGGTTTTTTGGCAACATGCCTTATCGACGGTTTAATAACGCTGCCTTTTGCTTTATATAAGTTTTCAAATTGTATGAAATATATACCAATAGGTCTTTATGAACCTTTAGGTAGTGCTTTTGTTCATGAGGTCTGGTCGCTTCCATACACATACAGATGTTTCAAAGATGATCAAGAAGTTTATCTGAATGGAGAGGAATGCACTGAGACGCCAGATCATTCACTAATGTGTAGGCACATACAGTTACACGATTCATGCAACAAACACCGACCAAATATGGCTTGCGTGATGCAAGGCACGCCAGTTCCTGCTATCATCCCCACGTTCAAGTTGTTGGAAAATGGTAGTTATTTGATGCTCAATAATGAAGATTGTTCTGAGTTAATTAAAAGTATTCCTTTTATCGTAACAGTAAGTGAACGGGTTATTTGCTGCAGAAATGTTCTATTTCCTCCCACACATGAACATAGGGAGTTTTCAATCTGGCCACAAATACCAACCTTGGGACACGTTTCAACGGCATGACAAGAATAAGAGCTCTTTTGTCTCAGAGAGAGGTGGCCTTGAGTTCGGCCCGTGAAACTTTCGTACTTCACATAGCGAACACCCGTACACAGGTTTGCCTTTCAATTTCAGCAACATGTTTCCGACTATCTTTAACGCATCCTCCACAAAATCCCTGGCACACTTTTTTAAAGTTGTTACCAGTGGTCTCGTGACTTCATTTGAGAAAATCTTTGGAGTCATCCCTGCTCCCTTTCATTCCATTTTCTCCACTCTGGTTCGTGGATTGCATTTTTACTTGCATTACCAGCGGACGCTCTTGTGCTTTTTTACATTTTTAAATATGGATGTCCCTCCTATGCAACCTCCGACCCTGCAGCTGCTGACACTGTTCCGCAATCGCATGCTAGAATATTATGGCACAATGCCGTTGGCGATATTAAGCACGGCATATGGATTATCTTTTCGGTTCTCCTACTTCACCTGTGTCCAGCCTGTATTTCACTGCCTGACCTGTGATTTCGATTGGGCCATTGATTTGTGTCTCTGCAGACCGGTTTCTCCTGACGTCGACTTTAATCAGCTGATGACTCCTATCATTACTCACGAGTTGATTTGTCCTGGCGAAAGGATTATGGCTGTGGCATTGATGCATGGACTACTTGGTCCCTGGAATTTACTGGCGGCAGCACAGTCTTTCTTGGAACACAGCTTTCTTGAAAACCCACCGAGCTGTCCTCTGATGGTGATAGAGGATCCGGTGCTGGGAGAGCACGTATGTTCTTTTCCGCTTTTAAATTGGATGGCTGAACTGTTTTCGGATGAAGACGGTGACTTCCTGTTGGAGGCTGTTGCAGCTTATTTTGCATACACAGTTATGTCATAGACCTTTTTCATGTTTCATATGCTGAGTACTAGCATTTCATTGACAATTCATTGACTTAATTGTCAAGTTTTTATTATTTACCTTGCCTATTGGCTTAAGACTCGATAAAGTACTTGGCTGTTTTATTTTTCTTTAGCATTGAATTTTCCTAGTTTTTAATGCTTTACCTTGCGGACCGTCCACATATAAACTTGCAATCTGCTCTCATGAGATGGCACTTCTATTATCTTATTCAGTTCGTTTCCGGATCATGAGGAGGTGTCATCTAGGTCCTGGATATCTTTACACCGTGTTAAGTTAGCATGGGCTCATTACCGGTTTAAACGCCATTTTTCCTTTTTTGCAACTTCTGCACACGACATTTAGTTGTTGCTTTAGCTTTCCACCTAGTAGTTCATCGTGGTTTACATGAGAATAATATGTTATTGGTCTACTATCTGCTTTACTTGTTAAACTATATCTGTACAGCGAGTGCTAAAGTTTCAAGAACAACACGGTACAGAATTGTTATGAGGTCTGATCTCCACGACTTCATACTCATAACATAAGTGCAACTTCTGCCAATTCTGGGCATGAGGCGGGTTTTATATTGCTTTGCCGAACACACATACACAACAGTTGATGCGGTTCACATGAAGAGAGAGCTGGTGTATGCTGATGTGATTCCTTCAAATCTAAGACACTAAAGTATGGGCACGCCCTAAACCAACACAAAGAGACCTTCTTAGCAAATAATATAATATGTGTATTAGGGAGGGTGAGATATAAGCAGCCGCGGGCCGTGGAGGGAGTTACGGTGAGGCAGGGAGGCGGGGAGGGGGAGAAGCAGGGTGGAGCCCTCTCTACCTTGCCCCTCCCCCTCCCCGCCTCCCTGCCCCACCGTAACTCCCTCCACGGCCCGCGGCTGCTTATAAGTGTTGCTAACTCTTATTCATTTACAGCATGTTAGCATACTGTCACCATTCGCTTTTTATGTACTAGTAACTATGCTGGTAATTTTGCTACTGATAATATGTGTACTTGTATTCTCCACCCTGCTTCTCCCCCTCCCCGCCTCCCTGCCTCACCGTAACTCCCTCCACGGCCCGCGGCTGCTTATAAGTGTTGCTAACTCTTATTCATTTACAGCATGTTAACATACTATCACCATTCACTTTTTATGTACTAGTAACTATGCTGGTAATTTTGCTACTGATAATATGTGTACTTTTATTATCTAAGGTACTACGCCTGAGAAGACGGCATTAGTAAATAAACATTTCAAATACACATGTGTTCTTCTTAACTCCATGTTCTGGTTTCTAAGAAATATATAACGACCGACTGTTCATGAGTTCCACGTATCCTGAGGTACTATAAGTTCATATTCTGGATTGTCTAAACATTGAGAGTTTGTTATATCCAATGTGACACTGTACCTAGCTTGCTAAATAGTTTTTGATTACTAACGTGAGTTTTGGGACACCCTAATTCGCCGAGGTTCCAATCCTCTGTCCACAGTTCTGTGTGAGAACAGAAACCCTGCGACAGGGGCACCCCCGACCCTTGCTGGACCTTCATCACACTTGCGATACAACTCCAGCAATGCGCCACCTTTACGGCACAGATACATCACGCATCTGTGCTGTTTTTGCCCCGTGATGCGCCGCATTGTAAATGCAGCACACCATAGGTGACGGAACAGCGGCACAGAATGACTAACACATCCCTGGTGATGCGCCAGTCATCATAAATCTATCCCTATGCTTCTTATCTTGTTAGAGATGAACCGCCATATGTATCATCAAAGTTATTTGCATTTCCTAAATAGCGAACTTTAAGGAATAAATAGCGATTCTTTACCATTCCTAGTTTGCGATGAGCTATTTGCTAATTAGCCGAATGTAGCCCAATGAAGCCCAATGTAGCCCAATGTAGCCCAAAGATGGCCGCCAGACACACAAAAAAACAAATGTAGCCCAAATATCAGCCAGATGTAGCCCAACTATAGCCCAGTGACAGAATGACCAATCAGCTTCGCAAACCTCCGTTACGCGAAGCGGAGCGCTGTTACAGATATATATCTTTTTTTGAACGTTAATTTCTCAAAATCCACTGGAGCACATATATTGAGACCTAGCAAAGGCACATCGGGCTACCAGTCCCTAATATTTTGCCAAGTTTCGTGCAAATCCATTCAGCCGTTCAATTATTATTTTTATTATTTTTTTTTTCCCCGCGGGGCCCTTTTAAAACCTCCACATCAAACCTAGGGGGTCAGCGAGGATCTACTATGCCCCCTTATAGTTATTTCCCCCTTTGTTTTGACCTCCTCTTGTCTCTCGATCCTACCGAGAGACAAGATGGCGGCCGCTACGGACTGTTTGGAATGTTGACAGACGCCGGAGAACCAATCAGCTTCGCTTCACAAAGCTCCGTTGCGCGAAAAGTCCGCGAACCAGAGCGCTAACCGGTCCGCTGTTACAGATATATATCTTTTTTTAAACGTTAATTTCTCAAAATCCACTGGAGCACATATATTGAGACCTACAAAAGGCACATCGGGCTACCAGTCCCTACAATTTTGCCAAGTTTCGTGCAAATCCATTCAGCCGTTCGGGCTAAAAGTGAGGCCAACCGCCCTATGGAAAACTCAATGTTAAAAACACGTTTTGGGACCCCCCTTTTTTCTCGGCCCCCACTGGACGAACCCCCCCCAAATTTTCAAGGGCTGCTCAGAAACAAAATGTGCCATTTTCCTGAAAATTTCAGCCAATTCCGTCCACAAACGCCAAAGTTATTAGACATAGAATTTTCAAAAAACCCATAGAGAAAAAATCCTAACTATATATACCTACTGGCGACCGCCAGTAGGTAATATATATATATATATATATATGAAACAAGTAACCACCTCCCACAGATGCTCTATGGAAGAAGGCACGGACTCGAGGTGGTTCCGGAAACTGCATCCCTTTATTTATTCAGGTCGCCCTCAATCCCACGCACAAGGAGAAATGCATTTCAGCCTTCAAGAAGCCTTTGTCAATCTAGTTTTGGAGCTGTTTTACACCTTTGTTAAGTAGCCCTTCCCACCAGACTGATGAATAAACACAGACAACATACTATAGCGTATGTTTTAAGATCAGGGTCACTGTTGCTTCTGCCCATGAGCTTGGAGTGCCTTCTCCCTCCATATATATTTTATTGAACAGAATTTTTAAGACTGGCACTACCTTGTCCAACATACCCAAGTATACCTCGATTGGAAGCCCATCTGGGCCGGCTGCTTTACTCCTGGCCATTTTTTTGCATTGCACTCTAATCTCTTCCTCCGTTATACTTGCTTGCACAAATATCCTATGTTCTTCTGTCAGCTGAGGGAGAGTTATTAACTTTAGACATTCCTTAGCTCCCTCGGGTCCTGATACAATATCTTCCTCATATAGGTCATTCATGAAAGATCTGGCCTCCTCCTGAATATTATCATCCTCATGTAGTAAGACTCCTGTCTCTTTTTGGATTAGATTCTTTATCAGGTTCCTTATCTTGTCCGTCCTTGCCTTCCAAGCTAAAAGAGAGCCGGATTTCTCTCCATAAGCAAAGTGCTGGAGCTTGCTAGCATTCCACCTGTCCTTTAGATTCTGGTCTAAATTAGCCTGAAATTCTGCCTGTAGACCCTCTAGCTCTTTTTCCAACCGCAGCACCAAACTCTGGGAGACCAAAGAAGCCCTCTGTAGATCTATCTCTTTTTCCTTTATCTTATTTATCCTATCCGCTTCAACCTTTTCATCAATTTCCTCTTACTAATCATTATGGAGCTTAGTAGCACTCTTAAGTAGGCTTTAAAGGCCTCCCAGACCATCTGGTCCTTAGCTGTACCTATATTAAACTTGAAGTATTCATCCGCTTTTTCTTCTAGCTCTAACCTAACTCCTTCATCCAATAGCATGGTCCTGTCCAGAGTCCACCTTCTTTGACACTCTTTTTGTTTAAACCCAAGTGTCAACTCTACGGCTGAATTGTCTGATAAAATCGCAGGGATATGCACTATTGACTCAACTTCGGAGAACATTGTCTGATCCACCAAAAAGTTATCAATTCTGGAATGATGTTTATATTTCTTGCTATAAAAGGAAAATCTCTAGTGTTCCCATTCTTAGCTCTCCAGATATCGAGCAAGTTAAATTCTTTAATAATGCTTTTAAGCGCAGCAGACATTCTGGATGGGGTATTATATTTTGTTTTTGAGGTACGAACTTACTCCTTATTCAAGACCAAATTAAAATCACCCCCAATTATAATCGGTGCAGTAATGTTTAGCAAACTGGCCTCTAATTTTAAGAGCGCTCCTGAATTGTCTTCAATCGGCCCATAGTAAGCTGCACACACTAAAGGTGTACCCCTGACTGTCAGGGTAACCACCAGCCATCTCCCTGACTGATCTGTATCAAATTCTTCTACCTTTATGCCAGCATTGCCTCTGATGATTAGGGCGACTCCCTTTGTGCTTCCTTTTTGTTCTGAACAGAGCACCCCCTGAACCCATCTGGGCTTACCAAAGCCCTGCTTGCACTCATGGGGGCCTCACTGTTATTGACAAATTCACTGACCCGGGACATCTTCATCCTACTCCTCAGGCCATTTACATTCCAAGTTATTAACTTGATTTTATTTGACCTATTCATTTTCATGGCTCCCTGAGCTCTTTCCACGAAACTCTAACGCTTTTAGGCTCGTATGAGGACTACATTTTTTGTTTTTTCCCTCTTGCTCCCTACACCCAGTGCCCCCCTCTCCGACCCATGAGGAACCCTCCTACCATTCCCTTGCCGATTAAAAAATGGCTGTTCGGGACCCTCCCTAAGCGGCAGAGGCACCTATCTTAAAAAAAGGCAAATGCAAGAAGAAAGAAGAAAAAAAGAAGAAAAAGGCTCACCCATTCTGAATAAATAATAGTAAGCAATAACAAGATATACTAAATCAACTAGATTTTTACTATATTTATTTCTTTTCTTTTTTTCCCCCATTCCCTCCTCCCTTTTTTGCTGTAACATACTCATGACACATCTCCCTCATGATTTGTATTTCAGCGTCAGTGTAAGTGCCTATCTTGATGCCTATTTAAATCTGAGTTACTCCTTCATTTGTGCCCATAAAAATATCAACTTCTTCAGGGGAACTGAAATTATTCATCTTATTTCTCCACATCACCTTTAGTAATGCTGGAAATTTCATTTGGACATGTGCCCCCAGACTCCTCAACTCAGGCATTCTGGATGCGAGCTCCCATTGCCTTTGTGCTGTTCTTTTTCCCAGGTCTGATCGAATTTGGTAGTTCGCTGAGTTGAATTGTAGTGCAACTTCTGTTAGGGCTCTCCCCAGGAAAAGTTCCTTAACTGTATAGGTGTGAAAATTAATCAGAATCTTTCTGGGGGCTTTCCTGTCAGGGTGTAGCTTGAAGGGATCTCTGTGAACCCCCTGAATTTTCTTCTCCAAATCTATGTCCAGTCTATCCTTCAAAATTCCCTCCCTAAGAAGTTTACAGACAAATGCCTTAATGTCTCCTCCCTCCGAACCTTCCGGTATTTTAAGGACTATCAAGTTATTCCTTCTTGCCTGCATCTCAAGCCTTTCCAGGTCCTTCTGCAAAGTTTTATTTTGAGCCTTTAATATCTCTAAGTCCTTAGTGTTCCCTTGCACGACTTCCGAGAGGGCCTTAACTACGGATTCAAGAATCCCAGTTTGTAAACCAATATCGTCCATTTTAGCCTCCAATGACTCGCACTTCTCATGTATCCCTCTCTGGTTTGCCTCAGAAATCTCACATTTTGAGAGTAAGTCACCCCTTAAAGATTGGAGCATTGACTCTAGTTGTGACTGACCTGCATCTACCCCAACCGCCCCGTCTGCCCCCTTTAAGGTATCTCTATTTGATCCATCCGAAACACTGTTATTAACAGCAATGGGCATAGACATTGATGCGGTATTAGGAGGCTGATCTATCAATAGGGGGGTGTTTTCAACTCTAGATAGTTCAACCCTGGTGACATGGCAAGCGTCTTTCTCAACTCCAGTATCGACCATTAGGGGTGAAAAAGTGATTCTCGACAGAAAGCGGGGGGAAACTCTGCTGGAGACCAAGTGTCTGTCCTTTAGAAATGACTGCCTGCTCCATTATTTTAAAGTAAGATTTAAGTGAAAGGGTAGTTTTAACTGATGGACGTTCTACCTTGGCCTCCCTTTGCCTTCGCCTTTTAGTGTCTCCGGGTTTCGTAGTTTTCTTTTTTCTTCGGGTAATTGGAAGTACTTCCCCCACAGTTTTCTACACCACAACTTGTTTTTCCTTATTTTTAGCCTCGAGGTGCAAACGCAATTGGTATCTATTTCTTTAGGTGAATACCAGCCCTCCTTTGGGACATGGAGCGTTCAGAGATTCACCAGGCTCAGCCGTGCTCCCTCGCAGAAGTTGTTCTACAGGAAAAACAAACTTACTGTTTACTCTCCATTCTACCACTGTGCTACCCTCGGGGGAACCACAAGAAAAAGAGAGACCCAGACGGGAGGAGAGGTGTTTTTTATCCATGGGCCAGGCTTCACCCCCGCTGAACTCCCGTCTTACCGCATCATTAGAGGAGCCGGAGTGATTCCGCGTTATGGAACCCTTCAGCAAGGAAACAGCCCGCCGTCGTACTGTGCTTACTCTACCTTCTGTGGCTCTGAAGTTGATCCTGGCGGCCGCGGCTTGGATTCTCAGCCACAGCTTGGTTTGGCGTCCTCCGATTCAACCATATGCTTCCGGCTCCGCCTCCAGACCCATGCATGTTGCCACTCTGCCGGACGGGGAGAAAAGGAATACCGGCAACTTCCGAACCACAATATGCCGGTAAACCAGCTGCACTTAGGAGGAACCATCTATATACGGGCCAGAGAGTCTATTGGTCTCCAAAAAAACTATCTAAAGTGACTGGGAAGGAATACAATTGTCCCAGGTGTAAGTACCCTGCAGCGGATGACATCCATATGTTTGCGGATTGTCCGAGAATTAAGCAGTATTGGATTGAGGTCACTGCTTTTTTGGAAGATATGCTGCATCTGCAGTTGGAAGCTAGCCCCAGTACGATTTTCTTTGGTCTCCCGAACGATTACTGTATGAATGTACCTGCTTCCAAATTTGTGTTCTATGTGATAATTCTTGCAAGGAGGGAAATCTGTAGAGCATGGAAATCCGAAACTCACCCGACCTTTGCTGAATTTCTGAAGAATATTATTTACACCAGTGAATCTGATATGGCTTGCGATAACACAAGTAAAAGCAAGATTTGGGCGGCTCTAGTGGTCTGGAGGGAGAAGTAAAGTTGGTCCTAGAATTATGCCAAGGTACCGTTGGTCCTGTCCTTAGTAACATAAGGTCCCCCATGAAATGTGAACAGGAGTGGGAGAAGGAAACAGTAACATCTTGTAGGGAAAGCTCCTTTCTCTCTGCATATGCCTCACCCAAGGGTCAGAATCGGATGGCATGGATTGCTTGGAGGTATCCCATCAAGAGCTTTCTCTAAGGCATGTATGAGGACAAAAAAAAACAAATAAAAAAACTAAATAAAAAAAACTTACTATAGCGTATGTGATCAACTAACGGACAAAATACATCATGTATATGCTGTCCACAGCAAACACATCAGCATTAATGCAGGTAAGGCATAACTTCATAAATATTATGCAGAATGCATGCATTTAGTTTGCTTGAAATACCGAAAATGCTGACCGCATGAATAATTATTCATGTACATCACCAAAATCGTTTATCACAGTGGGATTGATATGGATATTTGAAAAATGCAGCCAAACTCGTAATCCTTCGTTGCCTTAATACAAATATATAACACATTATTTAAAAATGCCAATGCTGTCAAACGTTATTGTTCATGTCCGCTGTTATCAGCCAATGTCCCGAAAGCTCACCCCAGCTGATTACAAATCCACAACAACATGACCTCTGACCTCAACTTCGAACTCGAAGTGTTTTCCTGCCATAATATCAATGTCACAATCCTGATATAAGCCAGGCACCGGGAACTGATAACTGTAGTCTCATCTCGGGGTTGCATATTCAGACAATGGGTATACTTACAACTTTAAATCTACCAAGCACGTGCTCCCAAACCCTCAGGACTCCAAATACCATAATGCCACAGAATGGTGAACTGTTAGGTAGATGATGAACATTTGATATTGTTACTGCGGGGTCAGTGTCAAAGGCGTCTCACACCGGGGCCAAGCTATTTATAGATTAAAAAATCGATGACAGCTGGCATGCGATTAGTCTCAATATGGCAAAACCTTGGGTTTGAGGGGGACCCATCATCAAAATTGATATCGCCAAAACCACCTCACCACATCGGCGTTGGCGTCTGCGGTGCCCAGTCACAAGCTGGTGCCAGTCTTCCGGGCAAGGCCTTTCTTGCTGGTGAAAACAAAGATCCCATGCTGGCAGTCGCGAAAACCGCCCCGCTACAAGAACCTCATCCTCTGCCGCAGTCATCCTCGATCCTCTTCCGGGCTCGCCCATTAGCACTCCAGTACTCCTCCACAAAATCGGTCTGAATATATATATATAATATATATAGAAAAACATACACAGGTCTTAATCCCAACAATTAAATTAATGTACAAATAATTGCAATTATTAATGTAAACTAAATAGGTAAGTAAAGCATATATATGATTATGTACATAGAATAGAAATATAAAAACAATATTTAAGCAAATTAAAACCATGACATTAAGAATATTAACAATCACTTTCAAATTAAAATGAACAAACATATATCAATAGACATATCACACAATTAAAGAGATAACATTTAAACAAAAACAAAAATACAATTAAAATATTTTTTTGTAAATAACATAAGCATTAAAGAAAAAATAAATTAAAAAAACAACAAGAAACCAAAAGAAATAACTCTAGCAAAAGTGTTTTAGACTTTACTCTAAAGTCATATTTACTATCCAAAGCAAGGGAAAAACGGGAGAGTGGGGGTGTTTGGTGGGGTTAGATTTGCTACTCCCACACAAAGCTAAGTAACATTAGGGAAAGTATTGGACTTTGGAGCGGTTACATCTATCATTCCAAGTCCGGCTGTTGCATTAAGTAGGGCTCTAGCCAAGTTCTCCAAAGGATGGCTATCCCACCCACAGGTATTGGAACTTAGCTTGGTGCGCCAATGCTTAAGTGTGAAAGCCCAGGATGTTGTAGCCCCACTTAACCGCACTTTACATTATTGTTAGTGTGGCAGTTTGTGCTTTCTGGGTTACTAACAGTCCCATAGAGTGGTCGGGGATGCAGTGGTAATTCAAACCACTTTTTCATTCTTTAGAATAGCACACATAAGTGCTGCTCTAAGACAACACATTATTATTTAAACGTGTTTATTTCAACAGTCTCATGCTGTTGCTTAGTACAAGAATATTTAACCACCCACAATAAAATTAGAACAGCACTAAGGCATGTCCCTAACAGTGAGAATGATGGGAACATTTCCACCATGATTGAAATGTTCCTAGCAGCCTACTAGCAGACTACTTCTAAGCGTTACACAGTGACATTATGGAGCAGCTAATTTGCCTTTAGAGTTTCTTCAGATTTGGTGCACTACACACCTATTCACAGAAAAAAGGCTGTGATTATCAGACTTTGGCCAGGAGAAAGTCTTCCCATGGAAGGAAAATAAATCGGCCTGTCTCAGTTCCTCACCTCTCTGTATCAGCTCTCAGCATAGGAATTGATGCTGTAGCAGTACCGCAGTCTGACAGGACCTCATGCAATAAGCTGGGATGAAGACCTCTCTGATTCAGTAGTCAATTAATTCGTTTTTTATGAAAAGGGGGGGCTCTTGGCCCCCCCGCCCGCATGGCGGCGCGGCGACCGCCCCCCCCCCCTCTTCATGCCTCCCGGTGGTGGGGCGTGCCCTCTGGGCGCGCCTCACCACCGATTGGTTGGCGCCCTCCCTGACCCGGATGTCATTGCAGGGCTTCCGGGTCGGGGGGGGCGGGCCGCAGGAGGGGCTGGGTGGGGGCATAACCGCCCCCACCGGGCCCCTTGTGGATAAAGAAGCGGGGAGCGCCCAGGAGACCCTCTTGTTCTTTGGACGCTCCCCCACAGCGTGTCGTGCCCCGCGCTCGGGGCTTCTCGTTTTATTAATTTTTCTGTTCCTTTTTCTTGCAGGTTCGGACCCGCGGCGTGGTAAGCTGAGCCTCCAGGATTGCGGTGGAGAGGGTCTGGTCCCGTTGTTGCTCCGGACTGTGGCGGTGTGACTGAGGGGCATCGCGAAGGATTTCGTGCGGCGCTGGTCACAGGTCCCAGGTCACAGGAGGCGGTGCGCGGAGCTTGCGAGGTATTTGTCGGGGGGCGGGCTGCACGTCGGCAGAACAGGTCGACGAGGGACTAGCCTGCGTGTCGGCTGATCGGGGTTAAAGGAGCCGATCCCCGGAGACACGCGGGCATTGGGTGCTCGGTGAAAGTAACTGCTTGCGTGCATTTCTTTGTTCTCAAGCCTTCTTTAGCGCAGTAGGCAGCGCGTCGGTCTCATAATTTGAAGGTCGTGAGTTCAAGCTTCACAGAGGTTACATGTTTAAAAACGCTGCCCGGCCCGCTTTCATTAGGTGCTTCTGGTGCTCACGTTAGTGTCGGGCCACTTCTTTGTTCTTCGCCGCTTGTTGGGCACACGTTTAGATCGGGGCATTTCATTATTTTCCCCGCCTGTGCTCGGTGAAAGTAACTGCTTGTGTGTGTGTTCATTAGCTATCAGGAACATAGTTTGAGGCGGAGCGAAGCATTAAGGTTGCGACTGTATTTAGTTAAGGTGATTTTAACAGCCAAGGGCAGCCTTGGGGGGGTGGTGGTTAACACGGGGGGTTCAAGCCTCCAATAGGTTCACCACTTTGTTTACAGGATCCTATTCCATCAAGTGTTCCTAGTTCATATTGCCAGGTATTGATACAATCTTTTATTCCAGGCAATTTACGACAATATCTGCGACATTTCACGTGGTGAGCTCAAGGAGGTGAACACAAGACGTGGTTGCAGATCCAATACCGATGGGAAGTGCGCAGGATTTGATCGGTAAGAGGAGAGCGGGGGGCTAGCATTTCATAGCTTCTGGTTGCCGCCGGGTGAGTCTACGTAGAGTTTACTCACCCCTGACAAACCGGATAAGCAAGGGCGTTGCGGTTGCCGTTGCATGGTGCTTACAGCCCCCTGTACTTCCTCCAGCTGGTGAAGGTACAAAGCGCACGGTCAGTTAACATTAGGAGTGTAGGGCAGTGGCGTGCGTACTATGCCAGGGCCAAGGGGTGGTAAAAAGGGGGCTAGCATGGAAGCCATGATGCAGGCAATGATGCGCGATATGGCTCAAATTAACAAGAAGTTGGGGAAGGTCGATGAATTAGAGGCCCGCATAAATGAGAGGTTTCCTGAGCCCCCAGGCCCATCAGGCAGGCCAGTGCGGGAGAGAACGGCACCCTTGCCGAGGGGGGATTTTGTTACCCCACCTAAGAAATCCAAGGCCAAAAAGCCAAGGTATAGTGCCCCGGCCCCTGTACCCCTAGCACCGGTCCCTGATGTGCCGGTACCTGCTATACCAGTTCCTCTTGCACCATCACCGGCAAGTCCGGCGCCCGTAGCACCGGTCCCACCTGCAGCACCGGCCACCCCTGCACACCTACCCCCCCGGCGCCCGAAGGGCCGATACCTGTACCGAGTGGGCCATCGACACCCGCCCCCGTGCCTGTTACGCCGGGGCCGTCAGACATTCCCCCTGGGGTCCCAGCTGTGCCAGCTGGTAACCCGGACCCGGTCCCGGTTGAGTTGGTATCTCAGATAACGGCATTATTACCTTGGCTGCAAAAAGGGGGTGTGTGCCTTGACTCATCTGATCATGCGGCAGAAGCGGTGAAATTGGTAGAGAAGATTAGGGCTGCTGCGGCGGCTGACAGTACTGCGGTGCCCGTATCTCCTTCACTTACAGGTTCCAGTCCCGCCCAGCCGAATGGAGATGGTCTGCTACCGGCCCAGGCGCCCGTAAATGGTAAGGAGGTGGCGCTGCCCCTCTTGGGGGACGGCGTAGTGCCATCCAGGAGTGAGAACTTGGGTCAACATGTGTCCCAGGCAGTGAAAGAGTTGATTTGGGCGGGAAAGTATGTATACATTTTTTCTCTGTTATTAGACAATAGGGAGATGGAACAAGCTAAGTTACTAAAGGAATGGATGCATCCAAGTGAATGGAGGGCACAGTGCTCCAGGTTCAAGGTAGAGGAGACTTTGAAGAATTGGATCAGGGCTTTTTCCGTCCTTTTGGCTATCACGGCCGAACGCCCACCCAATGTGCAGGCAGCAATGTCTTGCTACATGAGTAGGATTGTGGGGTGGAGCGACCAATATACTGGGGAGGCCTGGAAGGAGTATGATGTCAATTTCAGGAAGGCCAAAGAATTTAATACATCATTAACGTGGGACGTGGTGGATTCTATATTCTGGCACAAGCAGTTCTCAGGGGACACAGCCCCTACACAAGCTACCAGCGCAGTCAGGGTGTTCTCCGCCAGACCCCAACAACCCTTTCGGTCAAATCAGGGGAGTGAGGTTCCGGGGAAGAATAGAGGGGGGGGATCAGAGAGGAAAGGGGTATGTTGGGACTTTAATAAACGCTCCTGCACAAGGGCCAGGGCACCTGTAGATTTAGACATGCATGTGCAATCTGTGGTCACCCGTCCCACCCCGAGACAACGAGCAGGAACAAACAAGGTAATCACGGTCACAGGGGAAGGGGGAAGCCAGAGTAATTCGGACAAGCCGGCCCCCCCTACGCCAATAGACGTTTTTGCTATGATCCCTTGGTTAAATAGATACCCGCATCGCACAGCGGCCACTCTACTTCAGGAAGGTTTTTCACAAGGTTTTAGGATCCCGGCGATGGGTTACACAGGTAGCCCACTCTGCAAGAATCAACTGTCAGTAACACAGAACCCAGAGGTGGTGGCCGCTAAGATTTCCAAAGAATTGTCGCTAGGCAGGATAGCTGGCCCCTTCCAGGAGGTGCCTGTCCCCAATTTTGTGTGTTCTCCTCTTGGGGTAGTACCCAAAAAAGAGAAAGGCCAATTTAGACTGATCCACAACCTATCGGCCCCGAGGGGGGCATCCTTGAACGATGCGATTGATGAAGGGATTTGTAGTGTGAAGTAGCCTCATTTGACCAGGCGGTTGATTTATTGCGTGCTCTGGGAACAGGAGCATTAATGGCGAAATCTGACATTGAATCTGCTTTCCGTCTTCTACCAGTACATCCGATGGATCACCACCTTTTAGGTTTCACTTTTGAGGGCAAGTTTTACATGGACAAATGTATGCCCATGGGCTGTTCCATATCATGTGCATACTTTGAGACATTTAGCTCATTTTTAGAATGGGCTATGAGACAGGCGACGGGCCACCAGCAGGTCATGTATTACTTGGACGATTTCCTTTTCTTAGGTGCGGCGGACTCTCAGGAGTGTGCTTGGGCATAGCAGGAATTTTGCGTGCTCATGCGGGCTTTTGGGGTCCCGCTGGCACCGGGGAAGACGGTTGGCCCAGTCACCTGCCTGAAATTCCTTGGTATTGAAATTGACTCAGTGGAGGGATGCTTCAGGTTACCCAAGGACAAAGTGTCTAAGTTTAGGGCAGCTCTGCATCAATGCCTATGTAAAAACAAGGTTTCCTTGCAGCAGCTGCAGGAAGTGGTCGGGCAACTGAACTTTGCACTGCGGGTCATCCCAATGGCCCGCCCATTCTCACGCTCTATTGCCCAGGCTATGAAGGGATTGCGGGAAAAACACCACCGCACTAGGCTGTCATCCGAGGTTCGCCAGGATATGCATATATGGATAGCATTCCTGGAGGACTTTAATGGCAGGGTAGTGTGGTCAGGTCCCCCTGCTACATCAGCAGAATTGGGTTTGTGGACAGACGCTGCTGGTAGTGTGGGCTTTGGTGCCATACTAGGGAATGGGTCGCCCAGCGGTGGCCAGAAGAATGGAGAGCATGGGGCCTTACCACCAACATTGGCTTCCTGGAACTTTTCCCAGTGTGGGTGGCATTGAAGGTCTGGCCAGAACACCTATGTAACCAATCAGTGGTGTTCTGGTCGGATAACATGACTGTGGTGGAATGTATAAACCAACAGGGGGCTCGCTGTCCATTTATATTGCGCCTGATAAAAGAGATTGTGCTGCAGTGCTTAAAATGGAATGTAATTATCAGAGCCAAGCATGTCCCAGGCATCCTCAACAATGCAGCTGATTCCCTTTCTCGCTTTAAAATGCAGGTCTTCAGGGAACATCTTCCTGCAGCAGACCCCTCACCAGCACACTTCCCGGCAGTACTTTGGCAGATTGGTGCCCCAGATTACAGGACCTCGTGGTTGCTAGCTTAGCCCCCAGGACCAGGACAGCTTACGAAGGGGCGTTTTGGTCTTACCGCGTGTTCTTGGGTCAGGAATGGGAGGTTCAGTGGGCACAGGAGGCCAGTTTTGCGGCCTATTTAGAATGGATGCACAGGGAAGGGCGCACAGTGGCAGCAGCAAGCAGGCATAGGGCGGCGGTCTCCTTCTTTGCGCAGGCTAAGGGCATGCGAGACCCCACTAATACCTTTATGGTGCGCAAAGCTTTGAGGGGATGGCGCCGGTTACAGGGACACTCGGTGGATGCGAGAAGGCCCATAGGATTGGCGCGGCTGGCAGCGTTACTGGGGGCATTGCACGAGGTCTGTAGCTCAGAGTGGGAGGTCCTTTTGTTCAAAGCTGCATTTTCCCTGGCTTTCTATGGGGCCCTGAGGATTGGTGAACTGGTGGCAGGATCAAAAGGGGATAAACTGGGCGGCCTGCAGTGGTCTAGTGTCAAGATCAGAGAAGATACTATGTGGGTGACAATTCAGAGGTCCAAAACTGACCAGGAATCTCGGGGGTCACACCATAGTGCTCCATCGGGCCCGGGTCAACCCTTGCTGCCCGGTCTCTCATGTGGAGGTTTTCCACAAACAACGGGGGGCACGGTGGGGGGTGCACTGTTGTGTCACGCCGATGGGACACCACTAACTAAGTATCAGTTTAGGCGAGTCCTGGAGCTGACAGTCAGACAGACAGGTTTAGATCCCAAATAATTTGGCACCCACTCCTTTAGGATAGGGGCGGCAACTGAAGCAGCATTGAGGGGTCTCTCAGCTGAAAATGTGAAGAGTATTGGGAGATGGACCTCTGAGTGTTATAAACGATATGTACGAATTGACATGTTGTAACACGTTGGTGCTCACGCTTGGTATGTTTTTCGGTTCTTGCAGTTTCTCAAACCTGTGACGCAGGGGAGGAACTCGCCGCCGGGCGTCAGCGATCTGCAACATCACAACGCAAGCAACAGGAAGAACACAGGACAAAGGTTATATGGATTGTGGGCCACTCTTATGTGAGGCGTGCTGAACATGTTTTTCTTTCAGGAGACCGTAAAGCGAGGGCGGCGCGTAAGGGGTTTGTTATCTCATTCTTTGGGAGAGGGGGTCTGTGCCTCAGACAGTTTAGGGGCTTCTTCCAGGGACTTTTAGCTCAGCAGCCCATCACCCCGTCGGTAGTGATACTTCACTTAGGAGAGAATGATCTGGCGAAGCTGGGGAGGCGCATCCTGATTGAGGAGATCATCTCCACTGCGGGGTGGGTGGCCAGGACCTGCCCGGGTTGCACAGTAGTATGGTCGCAACTTATCCCTCGGTGGCAGTGGCGAGGGGGGACTCGGTCGGGGCGTTGAATCACTCGGTAAAGAGGATCAACACTCAGTTAGACAAATTATTTCGAGCCCCTCAGTTGCAGACAATTCCTCATGGGTGTATTTGGGGTGAACAGTTCTACCTGAGGGATGGAGTGCATTTGACGGAGGCAGGGAATGTCCTATGGTCTAATAATCTTTGGGCCTGGTTGGAGGGATTTGCTAGGTGAACACGCTCCAGGTTTAGATCTAGAATGGGGGAGGCCAGATCGTTGGTTAACAATGCTGGCCTGTGGCGGTAAGGTCATGACCGGTGAGCAGCTATTTTTAAGGTCCGAGGGGCCGGGCATCATCCCATGGAGGTTCCCGCCCAGGGGGAGGGGCCATCGGACCCTCCTAGAACTTCAGGGGCAAGGTAATTGGTGCTTCAAAGGGGCGCGGGTTGGAGTAGTCACGCTTTCCTTAGGCTGGTAGCCACCCCGCGCGTGCATACTTCTGACGTCACCAGATGGCGCAGAGTAGGGGCCCTCCTTTAGTGGGTAAATGGAGTTCACGGCGTGGACCAGGTAATTACCAGGCCCGGCTGCGCATGCGCACATCTCTAGGTAAGGCGCAGCTAGTAGGACCTGACACCGGTTAGCGACCTTGCCATATGGCCAGAAATGTAGGATACAAAAATCAAGATGAGGATGTTAGATTCAGTTAGGAAACAACCTGTATTAGAGTTTTGTTAAGGTTAGCCTCTCAAACTTGTTGACGATATTGTATCTAATGTCCTGCTGATTTTTGTATAAATTGTTGACCATGCAATTAAAACCTTTTTTTTAATTTCATATCTTAATAAATACGGCCGGGGGACTAGCCCCCGCCTTCCAAAGATAACCATGTTTCATGTTCATGTTTCCGGGAGTTGGTGTGGTCATTTGGGGGGGGGGCGGCAGCCAGTCGCTGACCATGTGAAAAGGGGGGCTCTTGGCCCCCCCGCCCGCATGGCGGCGCGGCGACCGCCCCCCCCCCCCCTCTTCATGCCTCCCGGTGGTGGGGTGTGCCCTCTGGGCGCGCCTCACCACCGATTGGTTGGCGCCCTCCCTGACCCGGATGTCATTGCAGGGCTTCCGGGTCGGGGGGGGGCGGGCCGCAGGAGGGGCTGGGTGGGGGCATAACCGCCCCCACCGGGCCCCTTGTGGATAAAGAAGCGGGGAGCGCCCAGGAGACCCTCTTGTTCTCTGGACGCTCCCCCACAGCGTGTCTGGCCCCGCGCTCGGGGCTTCTCGTTTTCCCACCCACCATCCCTGGAACTATATGGTTGATGCTGTAATAGTTTGAAGTAGGGGTATTCTGCTAGATCATTGTTGTAACTTTTCCGTGTTTAAGTGAACTTTATGTGGTTGTATAATTTTCTGGTGCTGCTTTCTTTAGGAATTTTTTCCCCTTTTCGTAGTGAAATGTGCTGAAATATGTTTTGATGTTCCGTTGATGTTAGGCCTTTTTTCTCCCTTTGTAGCGATACATTGATCGGGATGTAATTTAGTTAGAGTAGTTGTCCATTAGCCCTTTTTTCCCATAGGTCGTCGTATTTATTAGGTATGGGGCATGCGGTAAGGTCATGACCGGTGAGCAGCTATTTTTAAGGTCCGAGGGGGCGGGCATCATCCCATGCAGGTTCCCGCCCAGGGGGAGGGGCCATTGGACCCTCCTGGAACTTCAGGGGCAAGGTAATTGGTGCTTCAAAGGGGCGCGGGTTGGAGTAGTCACGCTTTCCTTAGGCTGGTAGCCACCCCGCGCGTGCATACTACTGACGTCACCAGATGGCGCAGAGTAAGGGCCCTCCTTTAGTGGGTAAATGGAGTTCACGGCGTGGACCGGGTAATTACCAGGCCCGGCTGCGCATGCGCACATCTCTAGGTAAGGCGCAGCTAGTAGGACCTGACACCGGTTAGCGACCTTGCCATATGGCCAGAAATGTAGGATACAAAAATCAAGATGAGGATGTTAGATTCGGTTAGGAAACAACCTGTATTAGAGTTTTGTTAAGGTTAGCCTCTCAAACTTGTTGACGATATTGTATCTAATGTCCTGCTGATTTTTGTATAAATTGTTGACCATGCATTTAAAACCTTTTTTTAAATTTCATATCTTAATAAATACGGCCGGGGGACTAGCCCCCGCCTTCCAAAGATAACCATGTTTCATGTTCATGTTTCCGGGAGTTGGTGTGGTCATTTGGGGGGGGGGGGGCGGCAGCCAGTCGCTGACCATGTAGTGTTGACCACTGACTTTTACCCTGCATTGGGGACTTTCCACTTAGTCCAAGACATAACCGGTAAGAACCAGTATGACAAAAATACAGTTCAGGCCAGTGTGTGAGACTGATGTGTGCTGAGCTCCAAGAGCGCTGAAGGAGAGCCAGGTAATTGACAGAAAACAGGCAGGCAGACCGCTCTACCACTGCTCTACTACTGATCTACTGTTTTACTGGTCAACAGTCGGAGCAGGACCGTGTTGCGGCGGTGGTAGAACTCCACTTGGAGGCGAAGCTCCTCTATCAGCTTCGAGGATTGTCGGGGTCTTGTCCAGTCTTGAGTTATTGGATTAATGGATTAACTGAAGCAAGGAAGTAGGAGGTAGGAGCAGAGCTTGGAGAGGGCAGACAAGTGAGAGCGCGGCTGCCTTTAGTGGCAGCTGCAGAGTGTAGCGCCCAGGAAGCCCGTGGAAGCGGCCCAACTAGGTTGGGTGCGGCTTTCAGTGTTCCTAGTGTGCCCTGCTCTTGGGTTGCCCTCTGCTCCAGTCCCTGGTCTTTTGTCAACCCCTCTCCTCCTGTACGGCAGCAGTCCTAACTGCCGCACCTAGCCGCCGCTGCCTCCTCTCGCTCCTCCCGCTGCTCCCTGCTGCCTTCTGTCGCCCCCTCTGCCCTGTCCTCCCTGCAGGTGGCACCAGGGTTAGCACCAGGGCTAGGCATGCTTAAAGACTTCTGCCTCCAAGCAGCCCACCTTCCCACCCACCCACAAGACTCATTGCCTGTCTGTTTAATAGTTGTATAGGGTGCGCAGGGAGAAGGTGTAGTCTTAAGGAGCCGCTTCTGTGCAATACCACGTGATTTTACGAAGAATGAGGTCAGGGAAAGAAAGGCGGTCAGTCACCGCCGTACTCACGAATAGGAAAAGAAAGAGTAAAATACTGGGTGAATCTGGCAAAAGACTAGCTACGGCAGGACTCTACACCCCCACGGCAAATAACACCTTGCTGGCAATTGACTGAGTCTCACCGGGAAAGGCATTGGGAAAGACATCCAAAACTGGCTATCAACCGAAAATATATACAAATTCTCCTTTTTCAAAGATGCAGGGGGTTTCTTAAATGCCAGCAATCCCCAATAAAGAGGGCTTCCTTCCCCATTGTACCCGAAGGTCCTATCCCTGCCAGATATAGCAGTACCATCAACTTTACAGCTAGATAGGGCCCAAAAACGAAGCAAGACGCGGCGAGAATAGCACGAGACGTAGAGAGTTCTACTGCTGTTGAACAACAAGAAAATGATAAAGGAGCCGAATGGCAAAAGGAGGAAGGGCAAGAGAGGGACAAACAGGAGCCGGCTACAGGTGCAGGAGGCATCTGCATGAAAACATGGAGCCCAGGGGAAAGTATGTTGACGCCGAGTACAGATCATTAAGGTGCAACACCCTCACATAGGCTTGACCACCAAAAAATGTAAATCTCTGAGGACTTGGGCAAGTGGAAGATCCCATTGGAGCCAAACATTATGATTGTTCCTAATTCAAATCTTAAGCCACATCTGCCGGAGGAAGCATAGGTTCCACAGGAACCCCCCCCCCCCATGGAATACCAACACACAGACCTCATTTCGCTTGCGAAACAGGATAGTAAGAAGGGCGGTCTCTATCCGCCCACCTGAACTGTGCAAGAGCTTTCCCAAAGCTATAATCAAATCACAGAGCGCCAGCAAGAGAATGCAGAGGAAGGGGAGGCTGAACATTTTTTCAAAGCCACTAGGCCATTTGAACCTGATGCACAGTTATTAAATACGCAAGATGAAAGGGTTAATAGCCTGGAGAGCAAAATCAATATACAACGAGAAACCTCTAAGGATGAAGAAAGTGATGTGCCATACCTCACTGCTGAGGAATGGACAAAGTTGGTAGCCTCTTATCTACCTGATGTACCCCAGGCCAAAGGAAATAAAACACTGCAAGACTTACCAACTGAGGAACCCCAAATGGACTCAAAAAATGTATGGGGCTCACTCCTTAACACTATGCAGCTTTCGCTCAAGGCAATGCAATATCATTCATATAAAGTGCACATTCAATTATCTCTCCTCAATTTTCTGGCGGTCCACGTCTCAAATATTGACAACAGGCTGACAGAGATGAGTAATCTCATTGAGAGAGTACAAGATAACACCCAAATTGTTCATCCCAGTTGTTCCTGCTTCACCATCATAGACAAACTTTCAACTATACGGACGCTCATGGGGGAGCTCCTCACCGACCTGAAAAAGACAAAAAATGCTGCAGGATCGACAAATACCATCATTCAATACAACACTATGGGCAAATGCGACCTAGTGGCAATGTCACAGCAGCATTCGGTGCAAGGAGCCCCCAGCTCCCCTTATAACACCCAAGGGCCCCTGAGGGCATACTGTCTTTTTTTCGAGGGAAAACATGGCGGCCGCTAGCTAACGCAGCGCGCTCGTTCCCGACGGTGTCTCCTGCAGAGATGCCCTGATTACTAACTAAGCGTATCGGTCACAGGGTACCTGTTTTGTGGTGACTTCTGGCAGCTTGTGGAAGCGGAATCGGACCTGTGTGGTCCTGTGCGGACAGGCAGATCAGCGGCTGAGTGTCTCACGATCAGGGGTCAAGAGGTCCAGAGACGCCGACTCATACCAGAACGCCAGAGCGCCGCGGTCACAGCCGAAGCAGCCGATGTGTTTGGGGCGGGTTCTCCTTCCTGCGCCCTACCGCTGGAAAGACGCAGCCGTGGAGCTGCGAAGAAGCCGGAGCGTTTTTTCGAGGAGAGTAACCTCGCTGGCTGTGAACACACGGGGCGGTAAGGAGGCTCAACAGGGTGGGAGCTTGTTGCTGAAGGGAGAAAAACAGTCTACATTAAAAACCGGCTCTTTAGTTAACCAGTAACTCTGGGCAGAATTCTGAAAGAGGGTTTCACCCAGTCCTTTCGCCAAATCTGTTTTGCTTTAAGGGTAACCTGCAAGTTCCCCCTATGTAGCTCCCACCCAGAGTAATATTAAAGTACTGCCTCAGGAAGAGACCTCGGGAGCAAAGAAGGGATTTGCCGCTGGAACCCTGGGAAAACGAAAGGCGAAGGGGAAAGGGAAAGGGAGTAACAAAGATAAAGACTTATGAGCTTCTACGGAATTTGGGGATATAGGTCAGTCGCAAATACCCGTTAGAAGTCCAGGGGAACAAACTGTTATAGAGTCAGAGACAGAATCTGTCCTAGAGTCAACACAACCTTTGACCCAAAAAGCGCCAAGGAGGGGCAAGAGGCACCAGCCACTGTACACCAGCCCGAAGGAATTACCTCATAAGGAGAGTCAGAACAAGGGTAGTTCCAAAAAGAAGCCTCCCGGATTACACCTTCATTGAAGTCTTACTTCAAGGTCCTGCCTCAGGTTCTCAATATAAATCAAAAATCTCAGGAGCTGAATAATACGCAAAACCTACCTACCCCAATTGAAGTTTTCGACTCGACACCTGCATTTAGCAACCTCGGGGTGATAGCTGTGGAGGCAACAAGTACGGAGGAGCAGGCAGGTGTCGTTAAGATGGGTGATCCAGCAAAGCAGGCTATAAATATGATGCCCCCTGGGGACCACACAGCAGCCAACCTAGTCGAAACAGAAAGGGCAGCTGAAGACCCAGATATATGTGCAGGAGATGTAGTAGAAACGGATGGCGATGACACCCTCCAACACATACTTCTTAGTATGAGGAAGGAGATCAGGAATGGGTTTGAGGAGTCAAAAAATGCTTTGAGGAATCGAGACTAAATCAGTCAGAGATCCGTACGATGTGTGAGAGTCTGGAGACCAAAGTAGATGGGCTTTTTCAGAGAACTGGAAGCCTAGAGGACACCGTTGGTGAACTCAAAGCAAAACTGGACCATGCAGAAACTAAGATCCAGACCCTACGAAGAGAGGGAGAGGCAGTTAAGGAAAGGGTAGAGTCCCTTGAAAACTTCTCAAGAAGGAACAACCTGAGGCTATTAAAAATTCTGGAGGGGAAAGAGGGAGGGGAGATAAAGAACTTTGTGGCAACCATACTCAAGGACTCCCTTAATCTTGAGGAATCTGTGTCAGAACTGGAATCTGACATACAGAGGGTGCACCGTGACCCCTTCCGCCTCAACCCAAACAGAACCAAACCGAGAAAGATCCTGGTAAACTTCCTAACATATTCATTGAAAGAAAATATATTGAACCTAGCACTTAAGATCAAGACCCTGAAATCTCCAGACTTCCCTTTCGAAGTTAGATCAGACCTATCCAAGACTACATTTGATAGACAATGGGAACTTGGTAAGCGGATGGAGAAGTTTAGAGGACTTGGAGCTACTGCACAGATGCGATTCCCCGCCTTCTTAAAGATAATGTACAATAATAAAATGTACAATATCAAGTCATCTCTCGAGGCGGATGAGCTAATAGCCTCCATCAGCCACTCTGCAAAGACCCCCTTGACACTCAGCAGCAGCTAGCAAATAGTAAAAGAGAAATACAAGGGTTAGCAGCGGTGCTAAAGAGTCAAGGAGATAAAGAATCCAGGAACCACGAAAAAAAAAAAATAAAGGGGAAAGAAGTAATGTGTATCTTGAAGAAAAAAAAAAAATAATAATAAAATTAAAAGGCGGGGAGGAGGGAAGGAAAAAAAAAAAGAAAAAAAAGGGGAAGAAAAAGAAGGTTAACTGTTAAAGAGGAGAATGTTAAAAAAAAAATGATAAAGAAAGGGGGGAAAGAAAAAGAAAGGAAAAGAAAGAGGAGGAAAAAAATAACAAAAAAGGGGAAGGGTGGAGGGGAAAGGGGGAAAAAAAGGGAAGAAAGAAGGAAAAAAAAAAAGAATCCCATCACCGGACCACCCTCTCCCTTCTTTTTCCGTTAAGTCAACTTTGATAAGAGGATCTGTGCAAGACCAACTCTTTTTTGCAATCTAAGGGAGATCAATAGCAACAACATATTTATCTCAGATAATACATAGATAATACAAAACAAAATCAAACTCTCATTACCCATAAAACATCGAGTTTATCGACCGATAAAGGTGATAACGAGGGCAACGGACAGGAGCACGTCGGAGGACGATAATCTGGCAAGACACCCAGCCAGAGTAAGTGGGGGGGGTTTCCAGGGGTGGGAGGGGGGGGGAAAGCACAAAAAAAGTTCTCATATGCTAAATGTTAAAATTTTAAAAAATATGGATCCGAAGGCGCAATACAATAATTGTTTGGTTAAAATAGGAAATGGTAGGCAGACAACAAGTAAAAAAGCAGTAGGGCAGTGGGATGGTAAAATTAGATGACGGATATCGGATTTCTATCCTGGAACGTTAATGGTCTGCGAGTAAGGGCGAGAAGACACAAAATCTTTCAGTACCTTAGAGACTCACCCGCGCAGATCATGGCGATCCAGGAGACTCATTTAAATAAACAGGAGATTACGGACATTCTTAAAAAATTGAAATGGGTCGACAAATTTGTAAGTACAGATCACAACGCTAGTATTCGTGGGACTGCCATCATTTTTAAAAAAGGAGCAAGGGCTCATATTATGGATTGGAAAACAGATGCGAGTGGCAGATGGCTGATAGCTAATGTCCAACTGTACTCAAGATGTCTCACTATTGTCAATTACTACGGTCCTAACCAGGACGATTCCTCCTATCTAAACATAATACAGAACCAGCTGATTACCTGCTCGAATCCTATAATATGGTTAGGAGATTTCAATCTAGTGCTAGATCCAAAATTGGATAAATCTCCCAGTTCTAGGGCCGTAGTGCAAAGCAACATGAGGGATACGCTCCGGAGCTGCATGTCAAATCTGGGACAAAACGACCTCTGGAGGCAAAGAGCTGGGATAACCATGGGAGTTTCCTTCCATAACTATAAGTACAAACACAAATCACGAATCGATTACGCCCTGTTTAGCCTCTCTCTTAAAGACCAGATTAAAAACTTAACATATTTACCTCCACACTTGTCAGACCACTCAGCTATCCTCTTTTCGCTAAAACTAGAGCAGGAATCCGCCCATGTATCATGGTCCTTTGACCGGACTATATTATTAGAGGAAGAGGAAAGAAAACATCTCACATGCGAAACTGTCTCCTTTTTAGAGTGGAATATAGGCTCTGCCTCTCTGGTAAATGTATGGGAGGCCTGGAAAGCGTATATAAGGGGTTGCATTACTAACAGGGCCTCTTATAGGAAAAAGAAATACAGAGACGAGATCTTAAAAATAGTGCAAGATTTGACTCGCTTGGAGGCGGCAGACCAAGTTTCCTCAGCTAATCAAGAGGAGAAAAGAGAATTAAAAGGTAAATTAGATAAGCTATTGCAAGAGAGACTGAATAAACGATGGCAGGCCAGTAAACTCTCGCATTTCGAATATGGCGAATCTGCTGGGAAACTGCTATCCTGGAAAATAAAAGCTGACCAGACCAGAAATTATATCAAAGAAGTGAGAGTGACTGGGGAAACGACCAATAGGACAACTGATCTTGACATTGGGGAAGCCTTCAGTGATTTTTTTCGAAGCATCTATACAGAAGTGATTAATGCTAACTCTGAGGAAAGCTTCGAATGGCTGGATAAAGTAACTCTTCCAAAGCTAAATAGGTCCCAAAGGGAAAACCTCGATAAAGAAATAACAGAAACAGAAGTCGAAAATGTCATCAAACAACTAAAACAGGGAAAGGCTGCAGGGCCGGATGGTCTTCCAGGGGAATTATACCGGATACTTAGCTCTACTCTCACCCCGGTTCTAACGTCCCTATTTAATAATATATTAATCAGGGGCGAGATACCACCTAGCTCCTGGGGGGAAGCAAATATAGCCCTAATACCAAAAGCAGGTAAAGACCCAGCTGAGTGTGGATCTTATCGTCCAATCTCGCTACTCAACAATGATTACAAAATCTTTGCCTCAATTTTGGCTGCACGACTGGGTAGCGAGATTGGATCAATTATCCACGACGATCAAAAGGGGTTTATCAGAGGCCGACAACTGGCTGATTTAACATACGATTTAGTGGGAGCCATTGACATTGCCTCAACTTTTTCTTTACCCCTTGCAACCATGACACTTGACGCCACAAAAGCCTTTGACAGGGTCAATTGGGCATATTTGAATAAAATAATGGATAAATTTCAACTTGGTCCTATATTCTACAGAGTGATAGGCCTAATATATAATAACCCCAGTGCTTGTCTGTTGGTCAATGGCTCGCGAACAAATCCCTTTAAAATTAGCAGAGGGACAAGGCAGGGGTGTCCCCTGTCCCCCTCCTTTTTAATTTGTACGTAGAGCCATTTGCGCAGTCCATAAGAGAGGATATTAACATCCCGCACTTCTCTTTTTCCGGGTTGGAGAAGAAAATAGGGCTATATGCCGATGATATCCTCATCTACACAACGGACCCGGCCCTGGCATTCCCAACGGTTATAAAGAAGGCGGAGGAATTTGGGAAATTCTCTGGATACGAAATAAATGCCGGGAAGACAGAAATAATGACCTGGAATATCACAAATCTCCAACTCCCTGTAAAATCCTCAATGAGATACTTGGGAATAACAATCACCAAAGACTTGAATATTCTGGCTCAAAACAACCTGGACCGGATTTACCGTGAATCTAAAATCTTGATGAAATCCTGGTCCTTTCTCCCGCTTACCATCTTTGGGAGAACTAGCCTGGTAAAAATGAGTATTCTCCCCAAATATACATTCCTCTTCAACACCATCCCACTAACCTTTGAAACTAAGCAACTTGCAAAATGCCAACAAAATATCAATTCATTTATTTGGGGCTACAAGTCAAGCAGACTGGCGTGGAAGAAACTAAGAAGAAGAAGAGAAAAAGGGGGGCTCGCCTTGCCCGACTTGGAATGCTATGCTTGGGCGTTCCACTTGACTCACTCCAGGATGCTACTTAAGATCCCTCTGGATAACGCAAATGGCAACATGTTTAAGGCAATGCTATTGGGTTCTGACCTTCCGCTGAATGGCTTCTTATTCAAGTTCGGCCACCAGAAATTCTTTAAAAAAATCAGGCTAAAGTCACTACTCGGCCCCATAAAAGAATGGACTCAAATTAAGTCTAAGGCTGGGATAGGGTATCTCTCCAACCACGCACCGATTTGGGAACTACCCGGGCTCTCACCACAATATTCTAAAACAGTGAAAACGGTCCTATTGGATGCTGGTATAACACGGTGGGCGGAACTAGTGGTAGAAGGATCCCTTACGAAATGGGAATCATTCAAAGCCAGGGTAACAACACCACTCTCCTGGATAGTGTACATACAACTGGCCAGCTGGCTTCGAACTCAAACAAAGAAAAAAACGATACTGGGTCAACACAGCCCCCTAGAAAACAACTTAGTGGAGAAACCCGCGGGAAGGAAGGAAGTCGCACTTTACTATTGGAATATCATAGAGGATGGAGAGAGCGAGTTCAACCTTCCAATAAAACTGTGGGGAGGAGAGGGAGAACTCCAGGTAAAGGACACATGGGTAGAATCTTTCACCCTCCTCTACAAAATCATAAAGCCAGCATGGTTGAGGCGCAATCATTTCTTTACATTACATCGGGCGTATTACTCCCCCAAGAAACTCTCGAAATTCCAACCCGGGAAATGTTGTAGTAAATGCTCTTTCCCAGCAGCCTCAGACCTACATATGTTTTGGGAGTGTCCGAACATCGCTGCTTACTGGCAAGAAATGAAGACATCACTCGAATCAATTCTCAGAATCCCAAATCCCACTGTCATGGTCTTTAATCATCTTTGGCCATGACGAGAACATCAAGGGATTAGAACGAGATTTTCTATACTATGCTATTCTACTAGCTAGAAGAGAAATTTGTAAGAACTGGGTTAGTACGAACTCCCCGACACATGCTGAGTGGCTGTTTTCATTATACGTAACATCGAAAGTAGATCTAGCTAGAATATGCAGTCCTCGTTCTGTGAGATTCTGGGACTTCTTGATTGAGTGAAGACGGTCCAGTTAGTCAACCCGGGGTTTTTTTTGGGGGTTTTTTTCCCGGGTCCGATGATTAGGCCTAAATCTCCTTGTCCAATGGGAGGCACCCCAAGCCGAATTGTTGTCGGACTACCTGCCTACAAATGGCTCGAACGGAGATAGTTCGTGCAGGGTTCTTCTTTCCCTGAGATACCTTGTCTGCCCTCTTGTGTACTAGGTGACCAATTATTGGTCTCTTGGTGTTACAGAGGAGATTGGGTCTCGTGGTTGGAGCGCCCCTGGATCGACTACGTGGCTAATGAGGACAAAAAAAAAAAAAAAAACAAGGGCCCCTGACTCAAACCAATTTGGGGGAGGTTATGGGCGGCACTCAAGGAGAAACAGGGTCAGAGTACCTCCCCGCAAAAGGGGTTCAAATTACTCCAGAGGCGGGTCCGTGACTGGAGCTTGCCCACAAGGAATTTACTAATTTTCAACAGGAAGAAACAAATTTGGAACAAGAAACGATCGCTGACCATGATACATCGGGACAAGCCCAAGGTAGCAAGGCGTTAGGTAACACAAGGTCTTGGCTGAAGAACCACCAGAAACAGAAGAGAAAGGGGAGAAATAAGCTAATTACCAACAAGAATGCTCTTATTAAGTCATATTTTCCGGCATCGTTCACAACCCAAGTAGGAGACCAATCTGTGCCAAGTGTAAACAGTGTATCAACACCCCCACAGCCCTTGCAAAGCTTAGAGATCTCCCCCAACCTAGCAGATGGTTCCACGCTGGAGATTTCCTCAACCCAAGGAAGCGGCACGAATGAGGAGCACATAATGAAATCAAGTATGGAGGAAACTCCGTTACCTCAGTTGATGATTACTTCAGCTACTCAAACAAGCCATATGAGTAACAGTAACCCAAGGAGCCTAAACTCAAACATCAAGATGGATAACCAGCCTATTGTTACTAGGATGAGCCATACAGCAAATGCCCCAGTTAGGGCACGGGCAGACAAATCAACACTAATGGCTCTGACAAACTCCGGGATTAATGAAGAGCTGCAAGCTTCAGGGGCCCATTACAGAAGCTCTCGACAGGAGGAATTGAAGAGAATTCTGTTTATCCCGGAATATAAATCAAAAGGGAGAGGGGACATCTTGAACAGAGGAAACATTTTATGATTACTAACTAGCATCAGTAACCTGGCAGAAGTGGCCTCACATGATCTGTAGTCGGTAGATTTTGAATCTCATAAAATTCTGCCACAACAAGAGATCTCAAAAACACCATGGGCCAAACAGGAAATAACAGAAAATAATGAGGGAGGAAGAACAACTAAATGCCTAGGTTATCCGAACCTTTGCTACACGAGTTGCAATCACACGATGGATGTAATCAAGGTCATATGGGTGCTATAAAGAAAACTTATTCGGTACTCAAAGATGCACGCAGCGCAGAATCCTACATCTGGAATCCCAGGCTAGAAGGTGATAATAATATGTTAAACAATTGGTCCTGGATATCTCGAACCATCAATTCCTGGTCCAGGAACACATGACAGGGTAGGAAATGTGTCAATAAAGGCTGTCAATTAAAGCTCTGTTCATGGAACATTAATGGACTAGGGTCCAAAGCTCTGGACAAAGAACTTCTGTTCTATTTCCAAGATTTCGATCTCATCCTATTGCAAGAAACCTGGCTGGTTGATCCGCTGCATCTGCAAGGATATAAGTCTTATCATCTTCTGGCTTGCAGGGAAGCCAAATTTGGACATCCAAATGGAGTCTCTCAATGTAGACTTCCTTCAAGAGTATAAATACAGCTAAGGAACTACTCAACTCTGCAACAACAACCAACGGCATACAAGCAATTAAGTCGGAGTTATCAGGTCTCACCCATAATCGGCAGTTAATACTTGTTAATATATATCATCATCCGCGGTTTCTAAGCTGTCAGGATTACTTGAAGAAGAGGCCTCCCCGAATCTTATAGCCTCGGGAGACTTCAACATGTTTCTAACAGGGCCTTATGAAAGAGACAAACAGTGGAAGATCAATGCCGGGCCTGGGGGATCCCACATCAGAAAGCTAGAAAGTGGGGTAAGCAAACCAGCTCAGCAAAGGAGCTCCTCAAGGATCTGAAAAACTTGAGCTTGGTCGGCCTGGACGGGCGCTTCTCGGGAGATTGCCCACCCGCAGCTACGTTTCACAGCGCATTATAAAATACAACAATTGACCACACTTTTACATCATTCTCTCATTTTAATAAAATAGTAGACTTCAGGATATGCAGTTTAGACTATAGTGATCATCTACCACAAGAGCTTATTCTGGATACTTATGGGACTGCATCTACTGAGCAACCGGACCTGCTTAGGCTCGGTGTTCATGGACAACTTAAAAAGGATTAAATGTAAAATACTTAATTTGGAGAACTTCCTGACTGAGGCAAAATACTTGTGGGAGGAAAATAAGAAGGAGAATAAAACTGTGCTTAAAAGTTGGGCTGAATTTACTGAAAACCTTGGCACATGCCACTCAACAGAAGCAATATGAAATCTTCGCCGGCTAGAGCCAGATGTCAACCTCCCAGATGATTTAAGATCACTAAAAACAAGCAAGAATGTTTTTTCTGGTTAGCACGCCGCGAAGCTGCAGAAACAGCATGGGCCAAAATTCTACATGATGCAAAAGCAAAAAAACAGCGCCAGGTTCTGGCACACAGTGAAGAGATGACAGGTATTGGGTAAATTCGAGCCTACTGACGCTGTAATCAAAGAGAGAGCTTAAGCACATCTATTGGAATTTTATCTTGCACAAAGTCACTTCAAACTGTGAGTTAGGGAGACTTACTACTCAATTTTTGTCTTTTAAAATAAACCCAAGCTTTAAGCCATTTTTAGATGAAATTGAACCTCAACTAGCAAAAACACACCAACTGAAATTTAGATATGAGATACTTCAGATAAATGTCTTTACAGCTAAATTGGCGATGACTCAAATGAAGGCAAAGGACCCTAAGTGTACATTATGTCCATTAGGGACAATCTGTACTGCAAAATGAGATACTCTGAAAAGTAATGACTAATGGCCGGATTATGACCCTGGCAGTCCGGGAACCACTGTCGCTTTATGGTGGTCCGACTCCTGCATACCTGGAGGTCTGACCACCAGATCATGATGCGAGCAAGCAGACCGTCTTCAGACCGCCTCCCGACCAATGCCACCACCAAGATCTGAACTCCACTAGCAGCAGGGGTGGGGAGAGCGGCAATGGGAATTATGACCTTCCTTTCTGCAGACTTTTCATGGCAAAGACAACGTTATTGAAAAGGTAGGCGTAAAGGTAGGTAAAGGGCCACAAAAAGGGCTCCAGGGCGAATAAACCCCTGAGGCCCATGTTGTGCTCCCTATGCCAGCACGGTCTGTGTGTGCACTGTTTGCCATGCACGACATGGTGCATGGAAACAGTGCGCCCTACTTGCAGAAGGCGCAGCAGTGTGGCCAGCATTGGCTTCAGGATCTCTCCTAGAGCTGAACTATGCTGCGGCCGTGGCTGCGCCGCTGACACACTGCCAGCCGAGCGATGATCTTGTAATGGGACAGTCGGATTGCTGCTGGATTGGAGGCGTGTTCCCGACCGCCATGGTGACAAGCTGGCGGTGTGACTGCCAGGGTCATAATCAGGCCCTAAATTTGGAAAAAGATAATAGAAGTCAGATTAAAAAATGCTTTGATCTGGTTGTGTAGAAATATGGAGAGATGATATCTTTCATGGGTATTCAGACAAGATATTGGGCCCGATTCTCAGAACTAACTTAGAACAAAATCCTAAACTTCACAGAAGGCACTTACTCATTGTGGTATTCACAGAAGGCACTTACTAATTTTGGTATTCACAGAAGGCACTTACTCATCAATGAGTAAGTGCCTTCTGTGAATACCTAAATGAGTAAGTGCCTTCTGTGAATACCAAAATGAGTAAGTGCCTTCTGTGAATAACTAAATGGTAGTAAGTTTAGGATTTTGTCTTAAGTTAGTTCTGTGAATTGGGCCCATTAAGTAAAATATATTGAGATACAAAAATATCAAGTTTTCATTATCGTGATCCACAAATACCATGATGCAGGAATATCATTGACAAAAATATTGATTTTCTGAGGTAAGTAATATTGATGTAAAAAAATCTATGTTCTTAAATGTTGTTTACAAAAATATCTATGTTGTTAATATCAATGTTAAAAATATCTATGTTGTTAATATGGTTTGCAAAAATATTGTTGTTAATAATATCGTATAATTATTTTTATGTATTTTAGTATATATTTTAATTGTTCATGTTATAAATGGTATATTTATTGATGATGTTTTTAATATGGTCTGTACATTTTTTGTTGTTTTTAAATGTAATTTAATTGTTTATTGTAATTTTTTGAGTCATAGCCGGTTGTGGAGTTTGTATGGCTACAGGGTGGGAAGTAAATGTAATAATACATGTTTTACTATTAGTTGCAGATTGTGGGGTTTGTAGGGTTACAGGGTGGGAAGTAATTTAATTATAATTAATGAATAATAATTTTTTGATTATGATTAGTTATTTAATTGATAGTTATTTGTGTAAATTGTGCAGTTAATTACATTGTTAATTTATTTTTTTGTGTGCCGGTTTTGGGGCTTGTAGGGGTAAAGGGTGGAAAGGTAATTAATTAGGATAATTAATGTTAATTAATATTAAATATTTAATTGAAAATTAATTGTATAACTTGTTGAGATTAAGCTATTGTTTAATGTATATATCAGGTGCGGGCTGTTGGGGGTGTAGGGGTAAAGGGTGGGAAGTTAATTAAATATGATGAATTAATCCTTAGGTAATTAATTGCCTAATTGATAATACATTTAGTAAATTATGAAATTAAGATATTTTTAGGTTGTTAGTGGTAAAGGGTGGGAAGTTAAATATAATTCATTAATTATTAGCTAATTATTATGAATTGTTTAATAATTAGCTATGTAAATTTTGAAATTTTATAATTTTTCTAGATATATTTTAGGTGTGGGTTGTTGGGTTTTTAAGGCTACAGGGTGGGGAAGTTAATTTAGAAATAATTTATTGATAGAAAAATATTAATTTGTCATGAATTATTTAATTTATAATTATGTATATAGTGAAATTATCATATTTGTAAAGTTATATTGCCGGGGTCACCAGGGTGCGCGGCCTGCGGCAGCTCTTCTTCACATGTTTCAGTATGTGGACGCGAGCCCCGCCCGCTGTTTTCTGTTAGCAGGTGTGGGCGGCGCCTGAGGCATACTTAAGGGAGGGATTCGCGTTGGTAACGAGCTTCGCGTTCCAGCACGGATCCCACCAGGCCTCCCACCGTTTCCCTCCGCTGCACTTATCTGCAATCCTTTGACCGCTGTTTTCTGCTTGTCGTTGCTTCACTTGTGGCTTGCTGGGCCTCTCCAGTATTCCTTCTCCTTCCTGGATCCTCTAGTGCTCTTCTCGAGCACTTTGTTACGCAGCTTCTTGTCGGCCGGGAACATTGTTTCTTGGGAACCTCAGCCTCACAACACTTGGCTTCCTGGAAGCTTGTCTCTTAAAAGACAAGGAAACGCATGGGTTGTAAAGAATCAGTGTCTTTGTTTTCAACATTATTTCTTTCTTATTTGATATAGAAGGAAGATCACACTTATGTTATGGCTATATGATTAAAAGAGAGATTTTAGTGGTCTACTTGTTTCTGCTAAATCTCTTCTAGCTGCAAAGGGAAAAGGGAAACTACATTAACAGAAGCAGATAACCCACATGTTTTGTTTAAAGTGAGCCTGTGCTTTTTGCCCTATTTTTTCTGTGCTCTTTCCCGTCCTGGGAAATTACATTTTTGTTTTCTTCCTAATTCAGGAGTAACACATTATTATTTTTGAAAGTATACTATATACTCCTATGGTGCTTCTAACATAGGTTTGTATATTATTGTTCATCTCTTGTTTAATGTCAAACTACCGCCGTCCTTCTCCATACTGAACATTGTCCTTCCTATTTTAGATACTGGAGTGTTCTACAGTCCATGGGAGTTTTCCCCCACACATACTTGGCATATTCATTTACAGGTATCTCATTAGAAGTAGGGTGTTAATGTACAGCCATTTACTTGTACACTAGATTAGTACTTACCTTGTGTTTTCTCCTTTAGGATTTTTGGAGACCACCCCACAGAAGAACCAGTGGACGTCTACCCCTTCTTCCTTCCCTTGTTTTGTTTCCCTCCTTCTCCACCTTCCCTCTTTTGCTTTGACCTAGTTGGGAGAAGGAGGTAGGTGAGGGAAGTCGGAACTTAGCATCACTTGCATCCATTTTGTCCCTGCAGTAAGTCCAGGTGAGCCTCACATTTTGGGTGTGTGTTGTTTACTGTTTAGAGATATAGGTTGGGAAGTTGTTCTAGTAATAATACATTTTAAAATATGTATTAATTTATTGAAAATTGTGTTATTCATTATGTTAGATGTTGATTGTGCTATGCTTTTTAATTTCAAAACATTTTATTTGTTGGTTATTATGATCGACAGAGTATAGTGTAGCATTTTAATTACATTAGTATTATTTGTTTCAGCTTATAATCAATCAATCAAACGGGGGTTTATACAGTGTGGCTACTCACCTGTAAGGGTCTCAAGGCATTGGATAATCATTATTATATATTATAATAAATATGAAACTTGCTTAATGTTTGTTCAAATGTAGACATATAATGTTTACATTTGAATATTTCTATTTTTTGTTATTTAATATGGTTGTGAAAATATGTTATTTATTTCAAGTGAACTACTCTCTCTACTGTTGCCCTGACTGGACTGGGGCTAGTAATTTGTACTCCTCCGAAGTCCAATACTTTCGCTACTGTTGCACAGACTGGAGTGGGAATAGTACATTTTACCCATCCGCAATCCAATGCTTTCCTTACTGTTGCACCGACTGGAGTGGGAATAGTAATTTGTATCCCTTCTGAGTCCAAACCTTTCCCAACTGTTGCACAGACTGGAGTGGGAATAGTAAATGTTACCCTTCCTGAGTTTAACGCTTTCCCTACTGTTGCATCAACTGGGGTAAGAAAAGTACATTTTACCCCTCCTGAGTTCAACACTTTCCCTGGTGTTACAAAGACTGGAGTGGTTATAGTAAATGTTACCCCTCCTGAGTCAAGTGCTTTCCCTACTGTTGCGCTGACTGGAGTGGGAATAGTACATTTAACCTGTCCTCAGTCCAATGCTTTCCCTGCTGTGTTTGTTGCTCTTGAAGTCATTTAATACAGTTCAGTAAGCATGACACGTTTCGGCCAATCCTGGCCTTGATCACTTATGCGCCGCAAGAGCTTATCTTACATTTATACTCATCTCATGGTGCATAGACATAAAAGACATCCTGAAATATTTGATAATACTCAATAATAAAACATTCCAACTGCAGTAAGAGAAAGGGGTAAGTTGTTACTGATACTACACTGTAAAATAAACAAGTTGAAAAGTGGTTCAAGTATCCAGCATAAATAAAGTGCAAGTGCTCTGTCACAAGGCTGAATCCCAGGATTCAAATAATACATCTAGGGATGTTAACCTAATTCAATTCATATTTGTGGTCTTACATTCCAAAATAGGTATATCTGCTAAGAATTATGATACATCACTGTAAAATACATTGACATATATATGGATAAAGACAATATATGGAATTATAAATCGCTGTAATAAATACACCAATAAGAGCTCAGTGTAAAACCATATATGCAATATCCAGAACAGATATAAGAACAAATTCATGCTAATGCTGATGTTACTCATTGATAAAAATCCCAATAAATAACAGGATAAATCCAAAATATAACCAATGTTCGGGATATCCCATATTCATGGCCAAATGGATTCCCATTCTAGCCATCCCATGGAATCCCCATGAAAAGTTTTAAAGGAGAACACAAAATTATCAGTACAGAGCACAAACCACTCATCGCTGCAACAAAACTAAATTACCCACATATCCACTATGCAAAATACCCCTTTATAATAACTGCAGCTAACATGTCACCAAATTGCATATGGAAACAGATGCTCAAGGGAAGGGGCAGTGAAAATCCCTAAGGGATCTGATATGGGAAACATGGAGAGAAAAGATCCCCAATTGTGCAGGAGATTATTAAAATATTAAGGAATGAAGATCAGAGAAAAACCTTTAAGGAAAGTTGTAAAAATCCTAATCTGTATTAAACCCATTTGGAGCCTTGGCATCTAGATTGAATCTAGATTAGAATATAATGTGTCTCCAGTTGTCTAAGTACCCTCTCTCTATTGCCTCCCCCAACCAACTTGGGAACGGAATCAATCACAAAATATCTGATGGGATTTACATTGTTAAAGTAGCGCCGTTCAAATTGCCTCCCACTTGGATAACTCTGATCCTTTTTTGTGATTGCTCTCAAATGTTGAAGCACCCTCTTATGAACTTGTAACATGGTGCTCCCCACATACTGCAAGCTGCAGTCACATTCTAAGACGAAGACAGCAAATTCAGTTTTGCGGTTGTACACTCTTGTTATCTGTTGTGGTTTCTCACAGAATGGGATGATGTATTCACTGATCGTCTTGCCTTATGTACATGCCATACAGGAGCTACATTTGTAAAGCCTATGTTGCTGCTTTAACCAGCTACTTGGGGTCACAGCTTCAGGACTAGGGTTTACCAGAGCATTCCTCATGCAGGGAGCTTCGCGAAAAATGATAGAGGCCCATTTTAAAAGTGTGGGGCCCAGAACAGGGTCCTTCGGCACTAATTACCAATATCTGTTGCATATGGCCCTTAATTCCTTCTCCTGTTTGCTGAATGTGAAAATGAGTCTAATGGCTGAATCTTGGACCTTCTTTCCCAGATTAAAGAGGAGAGCTTCCCTGCTTTAATGATTGGCTTTCTGAATTGCCCTGTCCAATACTGTTTGTGTGTAGCCTCTCTGTATGAATCTGGCAGTCATGTCATCCTGCATCTGAGTGACATCAGCAGGACGACTACTATTCCTTTTCAGCAGGAGCATTCTCCATATGGGATGCTGTTTTTCAGGTTTTTAGGTTGATAACGGCTTGCATGTAGGGTCAAGTTCCCTGCAGTGGACTTTCTTTGTAGACAAGTATCAAGCTTGTTGTCCTTGATATCCACTCTCAAGTCCAAGAACTTAACCTCCTAACTGCTAATATGGGCCACAAAAGGAAGGTTAACTGTATTCTTATTGATACTCTCAACTAACTCGCTTGCCAATTTGAATAAATCTTTCTAAATAGCAAATAGGTCGTCGATGTATCTTAACCAACATATTATGTGGTCCCCCCAAAGATCACCATGATCAGGGATGAGCATGTACTCCTCCCATGTGTATACACGCGTAACTGGGGCCGAAGCATATACCCATTGCGGTACCCTGCTTCTGATGGAACACCTCTCTGTTGAAGTAAAAATAATTATTCTCCAGTCACCATTGAATCGTAGATAGTAACATACAGTTATGTCAATACATGCACATAGGTGTACGTTTCAAAAAATGTTCAATGGCAAGCAACCCATCTTGATGGTTAATGCTAGTATACTAAGATGAAACATCAAGAGTCATTAGGAGATAATCTGAGAGCCAGGGAATGTCATAAATATGTTTAAGAAAATCCCCAGTATCTAAGATAAATGAGGGAAGACTTTTAATAAAATCCTGCTGGAAAAAATCTATGTAACAAAAGGTATTTTCAAAAGTGCTCTGTTGTGCAGAAATGATAGGTCTACCGGGAGGTCAGGTTACATTTTTGTGCACTTTCGGCAATAAATACAGATAATTAAGGAAAGTAATTTGTCAAAAACTGCCATTCCTCATAACTTAGAAGTACCTGATGTCTCCATTTTGATAACTGTAAATGGTATGCTAAATCTACTGAGAGTACAATCTCTCAGCTGCTCCTTTCGTAACATGCCACATCATTCATGTGGTTTATACCTCCTGCAGATAGCCCAACCTAGACCAAAGAACAACGTTACCACCTTTGTCAGAAATGCAGACAACAACTTGGTCCTGCCTTCGAAGTTTCTTTAGAAGGTTATGGTATTGAACCTGTTGGAAATGATACTTCCTAGTCTACGTTGAGTGATATGATTCAGTTTCTTCGCAATCTCTGCAAGCTTGTCATTGAACACATCAATTGCATCATGAGGCATAACGGGAATGAAAGTGGATAGTGGCTTAAAAGGAGTAGATTAACTACTAGTCATATCTACAGAAAATGCATTGATTATGGTTTGCATAGACATGTCTTGAGCTGCCAATGAGCTTTCCACTTGTAAATTACAAAGATCTCGTAGTACGGGAAGGTTGACAACTTGAAGTTCCTCATGTTCACACATGTAGGGAGTCATTTCATCTACTTTGCGACTCTTAGCTTTTAAGAAGTGGAGTTTTAATTTCCGAATAAATTTAAATATGTCAATCCATGTTTGGGCATAATTGAAGTACTCTCCAGACAATAAGAGAGGCCTACATAAAGAAGTTGATTTTCTGCCTCATTATATATTGGACTGGATAGATTGATAACCATGTTGTTCTTGGTTGAAGGGATTATTACTTTCTAGACCAATTATTTTTGGGTGCCTTTTGCTTTGAGGCGTCTCATGCTGCATTTCCGAAGTTCGCTCTGGTTTTTATTTCTCCTTTACTGCCTTTGGCCCTTGTTTCTCTTGTTCACAAGGTTTGTCGACGGTCCCTTCATAAAAATCAGGGGGCATATTATCAAGGCGGGCAAAATTAAATTATCGCCGCTTTAGCGGCCGTTTTTGGCCGCTGAGCGGCGATAATTTCAACGCCCTATTAGCAAGCTGTCACTAACATCAGTTAGCGACAGCTTTTACGTGATAGCGAGCGGTTTGAGGCCCGCTTTGCATGTCAGCGATATTTATCGTTCATGACATGCAAAGTGGGTGTACCCAACTTGTTAGCGACTAAAAACAGTCGCTAACATCGCTATCGCCTATTATTAACGCAGGCGTAGCGATGGCAATATTCGCGCTAAGATCGAATATCTCCAAAAGCTAACTCCTGCTCAGACCAGTTCTTAGCCATTATATCCAATGGGAGGTGGATATTATGGCTAAGACCCTATTGGCATTAATGCGTGAATATCGCTGTATTCTCAGCGATATTCACGCATTTCGCCGCTATCGCCAGATATTTTATCGCTTTAGAGATAAGCATTGCTAATAGCACGTTATCTCTGCGATAATATCCGGCGATGCTTGGTGATAAAAAAACTTGCTAAGCCCATTTAGCGATAAATATCGCTAGTTGTTGGTAATATGCCCCTAGATTCATTCACTGAAGCGACAGCCCCTAAGCCGCCGTCTTGCTTGGCCTGATTACTCTCTACCGCAAGTTGCCTTTTCATAGAATCAAATCTTCTTGCAAATGTAAATATTTGCCTGCCTGTTAGTCTGTCTTATCTAGTTGAAATTTGTGTACTGTGCGGGCCTTAATAACATCCTCCTGTTTTTTTAGTCGTAGTGACATTTCCGCTCGGTATTTTGAGATTAGCTCTTGATGTTGTGCCAAAGTGCCCAATTCCTATTCAGTGTATGGATTTCTTTTTGGAGTGTCTCCCTATCGATTTTGGAATATTTCACCAATATCTGAACCAAGCGTGTAGATGCCTCCATGTTACTTTCCGCCCACTTATTTAACATTGCAGGGTTAGGGTTCTCAAAGCTAGTTACAAGTAACATATGTAAACCGCGGGGAACATGTCCAACTTCCAAATATTTTTGAAGGGAACGTGGCTCCCACCATTTGGCTTGTTCAAATTTTATACTTTTCTCCAGAGTCCTCAATTTCGTCTTTACCATTTCAGCCCACGACACCCCCATTGTTGCACGGAGGTGATTAATCATCTCCACATCGGACAAGTTCTCAAACAGCTCATCTACTGCCTGTTCCATCGCTCGCAGCGTGTCGGCCAACATTATAACTGTGTAGAATGAGGGGCGTGCCTTAGCCATCGACTGAAATGGCCGTGCCAGGCTAGTGCTCTCACGATACCCGTAACCCATCCGGACATTCCCAGGCGGCGAAAGCGGCTCCAAATTGACAGAAAGCTGGGAGAACGTTAGTGCACCAGCTGGGAGAACCGCGGAACAACACCCGACCCTAATTGCGGAGATATCCTTGGCGGAGGCGCGGCGGAGCAGTCCGGCGACACGCAAGATGGCGGCCTGACCGGGGATGCGGCTCTCGTCCCCCTGACGGCAGAGGTTGAAATGGAGTCCATCTGCAGCTGGAACGGTGATGTGAGTGGGGGCGCGGGATCGGGGCACTCGGAGCTGAGCCCCGGTCAAGGGGTAGTGCCCCGTAGCACTGAGTCATCGCTGGTCCTCCGCCACGGGGCCCACCCTGAAGATCGCCGCGACGTTCTGTAGTGGCGGGGGGGAGGAGACCATCACAGCGGCACCCGTAGACCCCGGCCGGGCCGTTTGTCAAGGCGGATTGGCGGCCGGCGGCCCTACAAACCTTGTACCCTGGGCGGCTGCAGCGGGAGGCCGGGAACACATCGTGCCTTCTTGTCTCCCCCCCTGCCTCCCTGTACTCGCCGAGGGCGAGAAGGCCTACAGGCCGTGATCCCTTTGCTACACTGATCTGCCTTGGCTGCTTATGACAGGGCTCCTGCCGCCATCTTGTGGCCCTGAATGAGCATTGTCTCCCAGCACGGGTCCCCTGATAGTACATCCTCCTTGCACCACCGTGGAACCACCTGAGCTGCATACTGGAGGACCACTGCATACCAAAACGCAGACCCTCTGCACGCAAAGCCATAAGAATTGTGTTTCTTCGCATGCACTACTCTTCATGAGGGGACACTAGCAGAGGGCCCTAGCCTGAGCAATTGCTGCGCTTGGAGTCTCTTCGAGGGTGTCACTACAATCAGGCTGATACTCTACTGTGGGTATATTGCCAGAACGCCCCAAGACACGCTCCCTGTCGGATCCGCCGGGGCCCCCGTGGAATGGGCCGCAAAACTCGGAAGCAGTGCCAACTCACCTTTGGAAAAATCTCAGACGCCACTCAAGATCTGCCCAGAGACTTGGCAACAAGTTAACAGTCAAAAAATGCGCCGGCGGAGGATGCCACCCAGCTAGGCCCCTTGCTCTTAGAAATGAGGGCAGGATTCAAGGCACTAGATGTTTGCTTTGATACCCTGGACAAACATATGGCTGACCTGGGGGCTAAAATCCAGGTACATGACAGGCGACTGGATGTAGTGGAGTCCAGAACGTCCGACCTCGAGGATGGGATGGCCCAATCCCTGAATGATATGATATGATATGATAAAGGAATTTATACAGCGCACATTCATCAGCGGTTTCTTGGCGCTTTCAGGACAAGCTAAGGACAGGCCTACAGGGAGGAGACATTAATTATAGGCTTGGACAAATAGCCAAGTCTTCAGGGCTCTCCTAATAAAAGGGTAGGAGGGTGAAAAACGGAGATCAGAGGGAACAGAATTCCAGAGGCGAGAGGCTTGTGAGGCAAATCTTAATCCTCCGAATTTTTTACTTTTGAACGAGCAGGTGGACAATAAGTTGGAGCCTGAGGAGCGGAGAACTCGTGAAGGGATGTAACAATGAAGGCAGGAGGCGATAAAGCCTGGGCCTTGCTGGGTGAGGGCCTGGTAGATCAAGCAGCCCACCTTGAAGAGGCTGCGTTGGACTACCGGGAGCCAGTGCAGGCTCTTCAAGAGGGGCTTGGTGGAGCAGGACTTAGGTTGGCCAAAAATGAGTCTAGCCGCCTGATTTTGGATGAGCTGGAGTTGAAGAGATTGGTAAGCGGGGATACCAATATACAACGAATTGACATAGTCAAGCCGAGAAATTACTAAGCCCAAGGTGACTTAGACTAGGGCGTCATGGGTAAGGAATCTACTAATTTTCCTGATGCGGCGAAGGTGGAAAAAGCATGCCGACATCACCGATTTAATTTGAGGTCTCATAGAAAGATCCCTGCTGATGGTAACTCCAAGACTCTTGACTGAGCAGACCGGGCTAGGAGCACTGCCCAGCAAGTGTGGCCAAAAGTTAGAGTTCCAGGGATTTCCAGGAGGCCCGGTGAGAACCAGCTCGGTCTTATCAGGATTGAGTTTGAGCTGGTTAGCATTCATCCAGCTGCTAATGTACGTCATGGTAGACTGAACATTCTCAATGGAAGTGGAGGAGGAATCTAAGTCAAAAATTAGCTGGAGGTCATCCGCCATTTCCGCAGCACCGAAATAAGGGGAAGAATGTAAAGATTAAATAGCAACGGGGAAAGGGAAGAGCCCTGGGGGACCCCACAGGTAAGGGGCTTGGCTTCAGACATGAAGGTGGTTAGGCGTACCGCCTGCTTTCGCTCATGGAGAAATGAGGCAAGCCACCTTAGCCGGGTGCCCTGGATGCCGGCGTTCTCGACCCGTTCGAGAAGAATGGCATGGTCGACGGTGTCGAACGCCGCCGACAAATCCAGAAGCACCAGGGCTTGAGAGATGTTCTGATCAGCCCCTTTTCTAAGAGCGTCGTGAACAGCCACGATGATAGATTCGGTGGAGTGCTGGGGTCTGAAACCAGCCTGATGCAAGTCTAGGAACTGGGAACTTTCCACAAAGGAGCCTAGGCAGGTGGTAACATGGGTCTCCAGAAGTTTGCCTAAGAAAGGGAGCAAAGAAATTGGGCGGAAGTTACTCAGAACTGCTCCAGGTTTTTTAAGAATGGGAGCGACGACTGCTGATTTGAATAGTTCAGGGACTACCCCGGTGCAAAGAGACTGGTTGAGCAGGGAAATAGGTACATCAGGAAGGTTGAGGACAATTTTACGGGTGATATGGGCAGGACAACTGTCCAAAGGAGATCCAGACCGAACTTTACAGAGAAGGGAAATAAAAATCTCTTGTGTAATAAATTAAGGAAAGAAGAGGGGTTAACCGGAGTACAGCCTGGGTTAAAGCTGGGGTCGGGCATGGGGATACTTGCTTTGATTTTAACTATCTTGTCCACAAAGTAACTATTGAGGGAATCGCAGAGAGATTGAGAAGAAGAAGGCATGATGGTGATGCGGTCCGGTTTGGCGAGTTTGTTAACTATGGAAAAACTGTTGTTCGATTTATTGGAAGAGTTAAGGATTTTGTTAGAAAAGTGCTTGGTTTTGGCCCCAAGAATGGCTGATTTATAATTTTTTAGAGCGGAAAGAAAAGTTAGCTTCTTGAGAGAGCAGTAGTCCGAGCGCCACTTGCGTTCCGTTTGACGGAGCGCAAGCTTCATATCTTTCAGGTCCTGAGCGAACCATAACTGGGCATCATGAGGTCGTTTGTTTATAAGTTTTTTCAGAGGAACAATGATGCCCCGGGCCTTAGTAAGCCAGGCGTGGATGTTATCGGCCTGGGCATGGACGGACAGTAATGAACCAGAAGGGCCGGGAGAGAGAGGGGGCGAGGTGGCCAAATAATGGCAGAAGGAAGGAATATCTACTCGGCCCCAGTTACGGACTAAGAGAGGATCAGAAGAGCAGGGTTTCGAGGCCGCAATTTTGGGTAAGGAAAAGGAAATGGAGAAATGGTCCGACCAGGCACATGGTAAGATCTGTAAATTAGAGACATCCTGATTTAGAGACCAGACCTGATCCAGAATGTGACCCTTTACATGGGTGGCTGCGTTAACGTGCTGGACGAAATTAAGACCAGTTAATAAGTCCGTGAACTCCTTAGAGGGAGCACTTTCAAACAGTGCATTAGGCCAATAATTAAAGTCCCCAATGATGAGGATTTTGGCGTGATAGATCGGAAGCTCGGCCGCCATGCTACTAAATAACTGAAGAAAACCCGTTGACTGGCCGGGCGGACGATAAAAAAGGGCAAATGTGAGGGGGAGAATGTCTGAGTCAAGTGTAAAAAGTACAAAGTCAACCGATGGAATAGGAGACATGATAATAGAGCTAGCTTTATAAGAATGGGAAATAATGGCTGCAACTCCACCCCCAACTTTACCCTGATGACGATTAGCCTGGAGGATGTAGTAGCCAGCCGGGATGGCCGCCAGGATGTCGGGAATAGACTCAGGTGTAAGCCATGTTTCAGTCAGCAGCAGCATGGAAGGTTTGACTGTTTCTAGGAGATAAAAGATCTCCACCTGGTGTTTGACCAGCGAACGGTATTCAAGTACCAGATAGTCAGGTGGTCCAGCTCTGAGTCATGACAATCGGAGGGAGGGGTAACCTGAGGGGTGTCAAGGTTGGAAGGGGATGTGGCGGTGGCAAGGCCCGTCCGGGACGGGGAAGGGTATGAGGTTTGCAGTATTTCATTGTCCTTGAGGATGACATGAAGATTTTTAGCAATAGGCTCATGATCCCACAGCGAAAGAAGCTCCTCTGATGTATAGATGAGGGAGGGGGCAACTTGGGCGGAGTGAATGGCCCCTGGACGCGGCCGGGTGCAGACGGGCTTGCCTTTGGCGCGCTGCCGGCGCGTCCGCTGCGCGCGTCCGCTGCGTGTTATCTTCTGCATCGGGTTTGAAAGGGAGGGAGGTCCGAGCGCTAGACCGCTCACCTCCACCGACTGGAAGTGTAGAAAGTCACCAGCAAGCGTCTCGCCCAATAGGCTCCCTCCACATCAATCGAGCTCTGCTCGCGGTGGAACGGGGAGTCTGGAGGGGAGGGTGCAACAGAATGAGGGTGAGTAAGAAGATAAAATTATTTAGCAGCTAGTAATCAGCCCAAAATAAAGCAATATGGTTAGAAATGTCATTGCCGGCAGGCAAGTCTCAGCGCATCCAGCGCGCGTCACCCCCTGCGTCCGGTTTTAAAGGGAGGGAGGTCCGAGCGCTAGACCGCTCACCTCCTCCGACCGGAAGTGTAGAAAGTCACCAGCAAGTGTCTCGCCCAATAGGCTCCCTCCACATCAATCGAGCTCTGCTCACGGTGGAACGGGGAGTCTGGAGGGGAGGGTGCAACAGAATGAGGGTGAGTAAGAAGATAAAATTATTTAGCAGCTAGTAATCAGCGCAAAATAAAGCAATAAGGTTAAAAATGTCACCGCCGGCAGGCAAGCCTCAGCGCATCCAGCGCGCATCACCCCATGCGTCCGGTTTTAAAGGGAGGGAGGTCCGAGCGCTAGACCGCTCACCTCCTCCGACCGGAAGTGTAGGAAGTCACCAGCAAGTGTCTCGCCCAATAGGCTCCCTCCACATAAATCGAGCTCTGCATCGCGGTGGAAAGGGGAGTATGGAGGGGAGGGTGCAACACAATGAGGGTGAGTAAGAAGATAAAATTATTTAGCAGCTAGTAATAAGCACAAAATAAAGCAATAAGGTTAAAAATGTCACCGCCGGCAGGCAAGCCTCATCGCGAAGAGGGTAGATCGCAGGGAGCGCATACTGAAGGAGGTCGCGATAAAAACCGAAGATTTAGAAGCAAGGAGCCGACGCAATAACATCCGCCTCGTAGGCGTTCCGGAGTCCACAGCCGCTGAACGAATGGACACCCTAGTGGAAACTATACTGACTGACCTGTTTGGCACAGAGGCATTCACACCAGGATTTGTGGTAGAACGCGCACATAGGACGCTTGGTCCGAGGCCAAATCCCGGCCTTCCACCCAGACCCATCATAGCCAGGATAATGAACTTTAGAGATAGGGATACTGCACTACGTCTGGCCCGTGAAAATTGTGACCTCCAATGGCAGGGTTCCAAACTGTCCCTATATCCTGACTTTACAGCTATGGTGCAAGATGCTAGGAGGAAATTCCAGGGAGCTAAGGCGACGCTCAGGAACTTGGGCCTGAAATACGGCATGATGTACCCTGCCAGACTCTGGGTGGACGTTAACGGATGCTCCCGAATATTCGAGAACCCATCGGAAGTGCAAGAATTTTGCCACACTTATAAACTTAACAACAAGCGCAGCTCTGAGGCCGCCACCTCCTCCCCACCGCATAGTGGATCGGATGCCAGCGCAGACTTGTTCTCGAGTTCGGGGCATGGCTAGTTGGTTTGATTTACATAAGCTGCCGCTCTTTACCTTTTATCGCAACTGCTGTTGGGTATTGTCTATAGAAACTGAAAGTATGATTTAACATTGGTTGCGGGTTCGTTGGATAGCATGCGCCCCCACCTTTGGTGTACACCAACCATTGTAATTTTTTTGGTTACGATAACATGCATCCCAATAGAAAAGTTTTCAAACCGTTTTGAGGTTCACGGGTGCCATGCAATGTATTTGGAAAAATGGGGTCTGCCTCTCCGACTGAGCGGGAAGGCTGGGTGGAGGGTGGTGGGATGGGTATTGGAGTTTAAGCTTTGCACTGAGTTGATGTCATGCTTAATTACAGTTTCTTCTGCAGGGTACAAGTTCGCATTATCCGACAATAATTTGCACAACACTTTGTTATGGCACACTTAGGTCAGAACTCTGGTCCCTCAGGCGTCTCTCTGGCCACATGGAATGTCCGCGGTTTAAACGACACCCGTAAACGTAGACAGGTGTTACACTACTTGGGCCGTCGCAGGGTAGACATAGCCTTTCTTCAAGAAACGCATCTTCCCCAGGTGACGGATCCTGCTTTGCAGCCTCATGGGGCCCACACTGCTACTTTGCTAATTATAGCAACTACGCCAGGGGCGCAGCCATTTATATTCACAAACGGCTCCCCTTTAAATTCCACGCCTCTGAATACGACGATGACAGCAGATATGTGATTGTGGAGGGTACACTATTCAATTATAGGATTGTGCTGGGATGTATATATGGCCCCAACAATGACTCCCCTGACTTTTTCCTTGCCCTCCACTCAAAACTGCTAAAATTAAGCTCCACACCCATACTTCTTGGGGGCGATTTTAATGTTAAGCTCAATCCGACATCTGATAGTACATCCTTAGCCCCAGATCCTAAGCCTAGAACACGTAGATCCCTACATTCCATATGCAAACACCTTACCTTATTAGATGTGGGACGAATCCACACCACATTTACGCATTATACCAGTGTTAAAAACACCTGGACAAGATTGGGCTATTGGCTAGCCTCCCCTGAAATAGCTAAATGATTCCACACCATAGAGACACTGCCCAGGTCGTACTCCGACCACACCCCAGTGCTACTTGGGCTGTTGATCCCCCGTCCTGAGGGGTTTAAAAGGCAGTGGAGATTCCCGAACCGTGCCCTAGAGGATGTAGCGTTTAAACAAGAAATCTATGTAGCCATAGAGGACTACTTTGAATTGAACACTGGTTCTGTAGAATCTGAGGCAATGTTATGGGGAGGATTCAAGGCAGGGGGATTCAGGGGGTATGTATCTCAAAAAGTTCCGGGGTGCTCCGGGACATACGTGGCACACTTTCCCATTTGGAGAAGGTACTGGCTGCGCAAACAGTAACTGCTGACCTAGTCTGCACTGTGAAACGAGCAGCTTCACTCTTAGAATATAAGGAGGTAGCAGACAGGGAAATACTCTATATGGGGAAATATAATAGGGCCAAACTCTACGGAGAAGGGGATTGCCCTGGTCGAGTATTAGCACAAATGCTCCGCCCTATACGAAGGCGTATGTCACAGAACTCTGTTCCACATCAGGGACTACACTCAAGGACCCACTGCTGATAGAGACGGAATTCTTAGATTATTTCAAGACACTTTGCACATCCAGGTTAGGACCGGACAACACTGGCCAAGAGTCGTACCTTTCAGAGATAGCACTGGTATACCTGGAGAAATATATGCAAGACTTTTTAGCGGAGCCTATCACAGCAGACAGCATAGATGAAGCCATTACTGCCCTAAACCCATCCACAGCCCCCAAGCTGGATGGATTTACAGGTGAATTCTACAAAGCATATAAGGATCTTTTAATCCCCCGACTTCTAAACGTCTATGCTGAAGCTCTCAAAAAACAACAGCTTCCTCCTACTCTACGAGAGGCGGTTAATATCCTACTCCCCAAACCCGGCAAGGACCCATTACACTGCAGCTCCTACAGACCCCTGTCACTATTAAACCTAGATTCTAAAATCCTGGCCAAGGCGCTAGTTTGCCGCCTCTCACTACTTATGGAATTCATAATATCCCCTGCGCAGTCAGGGTTCGTTCCTCATCGCTTTACTGCCTTCAACCTCCGTACCCTCTTTAATGTCTAACACAGAATACATCCCGAAGTTCCGGCAGCCGCAATACTATTAGACACCGAAAAGGCGTTCGATTCCTTGAAATGGCCCTTTTTCCTCTCCATAATGCAGCGCATGCGAATGCCCCTAGGATTCATTCCTACCACAGCTTTATTATACACAAAACCGACAGCCCGGCTCCGCCTAAGTGGCACCCTATCAACCTGCTTCACATTGTCCCACAGTGCACGCCAGGGCTGCCCTCTTCTCCCCCTTATTGTTTATTTTAGCAATGGATGCACTGATAAGACATTTCCAGCCACAACATTTACACAGGGGACTACGATTCAACACAGGTCCGCTATTGGTCTCGTTATACGCAGACGACATTATCCTATATGTCCGAAATCCACAAATAAACCTAGACCCTCTTCTCCGAGAAATAATCAGATTCGGCAATTTCTCGGGTTTAGGAATAAACTGGCATAAATCAGTTATATTCCCCCTCACTACTAGCACAGCCCGATGGGTCCTAGAATTTCCTCTAGAATGGTGTGAAGACTTGGGGATACATATACATTTAGACACAGATCAGGTTATACGCCGTAACTATGGGGTGGCCATTTCTAAATTAGAGACACAAATCGACTCCTGGCTTAAACTTCCCCTATCTATGGCGGGACGGGTCACGTTGATTAAAATCATTGTGCTCCCGAAATTTTTATACCTTTTTCACAATATACCAATCCCACTCACAAATAAATTTTTCAGCACCCTGAGATCGCACCTGATTAGATTGGTATGGGGCAACAAGACGCCCAGGATAAAATGGGAAGTAATGACACTTCCCTACGATCGAGGGGGCTACGGGGTCCCAGACCTTAACTTATACTTTTTGGCTGCTCAATGCAGTTTCGCACAAACCTGGTATCACCCAGATACAAGGATCACATATCTACGCCCGGAATCGGATTTTGTTTTACCCAACACACTTGCTACCATACTACCCAACGGCTTCCTCAGAGACCCCAAAGATATACAGCCAGTTTCTACCACTAGTTGGGCTTGGCTTAAACTGCGCCGTCTCACAAGCACACAAACATTGTACTCCTCCTCTCTCCCACTTCCTAATGCTACTTTCCTCCCTATTACGGGCGAAAAACTAGTACAGAGGACCTGCACCAAATTTAATATTGTCAAAAGGGGGGACCTCTACCCAGCAGGCCATGTTTTTGACCTAGAGGACATGTCTGCCTTCTCGGAAGCCACGTTTATGGATAAATTTGTCCTAGCCAGACTACGGTCCACCCTGCGAGCTCGGCTTCCAGATTAGCTAGTAGAACCGCCCTCATTTCCCCCACTCACGATGGTGATAAACAGCAGCAAAGGATTCCACATTACATCCCACCTGTACAGGGCATGCTCTGACCTGGTCCCAGTGGACGATAGCAGGCTGCGTAGTGCATGGGAACTGGACTTAGGCAACACAATTACTGATGAACAATGGGCAGCCTGCTGCAGGGTTACTAAAACAGTGTCTCTCAACAGCAGGCACAAACTGATACACTTTAAATTTCTGCGGAGAATTTATATTACACCTGCCCGAATACATAGGATAGACCCCACCGGACCGCATTGTTGCCGGCGATGTCAGGCTCCACAGGCAGACTTCTCACATCTAGCAAGGACATGTCCTCAAATCTATGCCTTTTGGGTAGCAATACATGAACTATTAAGCAAAATGATACAGATTCCACTGGTGCCATTGCCCGAGATAGCTCTTCTAGGGTACGTAGTCCAGGTCCCATTAAAGATGCACAGATTCGCCGCTATCGCTCTACTTCTGGCTAAAAGAGAGGTTTCAATCTACTGGGGAAGCAAGAGAGCACGTGTGCTGTCTGGCTGGATCCAGAGCCTCTCGACCTGCTCTATGAAGAGTGACATGTATGCAGGCACTATTCCGCCCTCTTCCCGGCCGAAGGACATATGGAGTCCCCTCCGGGCTTATCTGGCGACTCAGCAGCAAATTCTTCTCACACAACGGGGACAGGGTATTGAACCAACAGGGATGGGTTGAGGCACAAATTGCGACCATATGCGCTCCTAGACACACTCTTGATGCATGTACCAAATGGGTCCATGGGTCCATGGTGAATCCTGGTAAGGGAGATTGGAGGGGACACTGGGGCGAGAACCATTGGAGTGAGGTCATGCTGGACCGCCTGTTGGGATCGTTCTGTGTTTCAGATGTGGCACTGTCATTACTTGACTGTACAACTGTGCAGATAGTTGATTTCCTCTTTTTACGTTCTCCATTTATGCTGAATGCGCTCAAATGTACCCTATGTGTATTACAACTGAACTCTGTGCTCTGCATTGCTTTACACTAAAATGCTAAATAAAGTTAAAAAAACAAAACAAAAAAAACTGTGTGGAATGGATCCCCACTGAACCTGCATCATGTTCAATGTTCAGTGAATCAGCAACACCTCCCAACCTATATTGCCACACTCACCACAGAGGGAAGAAAAACTTGACCCAGGTCCTCCAACACGTGCCAGGGTACAGTCCTTCTGGGAACAGGGGGCTGGCAGTTACTTCTCAATTAAGATAATTTAGACAAAAACGGCAGCCACTGATCAGCTGTGTTAAATATCAGGAAATTCCAGTAAACTCCTCCAAAATGAGATGGGCACAGATACCAGTGTTTGCTGCACATGAAATAATTTAATACAGATCAGTTAGCATGTTGCGGCTAAATCTGGCCTTGATTACATACTCCCCTGGTACAGGGATCAATGGGGAGCACCATAGGTGCCCCCTAGGCCGCCATCCTGTGGCCTTGCACCCATGGTGGCCCTGCTGGGGGCCCCCAAAGTGGGATTCCCACTCCCTTGTCTGTGTCGGGGAGGCCGGCACAGAAAGGCTGTGGGAATCCCCCAACGTAATCCCTGGGCCAGAAAGAGCTACCTGAGGGATTGATGGAGGATTTCTGAATGGCAGCCGGGCTCTCCAAGCCCATCGCAAGCCATTCAGAAATCTGGTTTGGATTCCTTTCCGACCGACCCCATCAAACTGGGTCAGTGGGAAAGGTATCCGAACAGCCAATTCCAATGCGGTCAGAACATCACCGAGAAGCCGTTTCGGGCCACATCAGAATTGGCCCCTAAGTCCATTATTATGTTTTTTCCGGCCTTGTATTATGAGATGGATGCCTTAGGACAATATTTAGGAGATCTGGCTGTAGGACTATTGACCTTGTTACTAGATTGTAATTTAAAAGTCAAGTAAATAGAGCAATCATTATTAGTGTTATGAAATCTAGTAATAGGCTGCCAGACAATTAGTGGAATGATGAGGCATGTTTTGGAAATTATATTAGAGGGTTTGATGCAGTCCTTAGTATTCATTAAGTTATGCATGGCTTTTATAGGAAACTTCTAGCATTTACTCCAGAATCTAAATCTAGTAACTCACTGCTAAGCAGAGGTAGCAACAGTTGATAACAAAACTCATTACCTATTGCTACTACTTCATAAAGGCCTTCCAGGCCAGGCTAAAAGGACATTCTGAGAGTCTCTCAGCTCAGTGCTGCTTGACTGCTTTGAGTGAAAGCAATACGGGGAAGGAAGTGGGTGTGGTTAAGAATGGTAGGTAAGATTTTCTTTTTGACATTTGGGTCAGGGAGGAGAGACCATGTTATCTTTGACACCTCCATTACTCCTCTGCCGCTGCATAGAAATTTAAATAAGAGGCAGATATTTTGGGGGCCATACACAACATAAATTCATAGACAACTCGAGCTTTGCTCTCGTCTATTTGATGTCACTCAGAATCCCTCAGTGAAAAACATCCCTGTAATTCACTGTTACCCATCAATAATTCTGTACGTATTACTTTTTCAGTTACCTGTCTCATATTCCTTTTTTAATGCCTGATTGCTTTGTCTTCTTTTAGAAAAATATTTCGGGCCTGATTACGACTTTGGCGGTGTGGGAGTGGGCCGCCACGCCAGAGCACCGCTACCACACCACCATAGTCGACCGGCGCCCGCCAGAGTCATTTCGTGGTCTGGAGGGCGGGCAGTGCTGCGATCCTGAGGCGGTGCAGTTCTAAGGCTCATATGTGAACCTTTGAACTGCAGCACTGAAGGAGTGCCAAAGAAAGTTTCTGCACGCCATGGACTGTTAAGTCCATGCTGTACAGGAACTGGGCATGCATGCAGGAAGTGGGGCAAACCAGGTGCCCCCTGCATTCATCCCAATGGCCCTGAGGCACCAGGGGGCCCTGTGTTTCCTCACTGCCATGGTTTTCATGGCGGGCTCACCACCATGAAAACTGTGGCTGTGAGGAAACTCAGGATATGCTTGGCAGTGCCACAGCAGCACTGCTAGCACATTGCCAAGCCAGACCTCTGTGCCACCACCGAGTGATTACAGATCCCGGGCAGTTGCTGCAGTTCAATGGCGGTCCGACCGCCAAACTCAGAATACGGCAGTTGGACTGCCGGGGTGCACGTCCACCTCTGCACCACCCTGGGTTTGGCAGTCTACAGACCGCCAAACTCGGAATCGGGCCCTTAATATTTATAAAAATTATCCTACCTACAATAATTCATTGTTGTGGCAAAATACAAACTAACTCTGGGCTAATCATTTCTTAATCTTCTGGTCTGTTAAAATTAGACACAACAACTTGTTTGATAATTCTCCAGCCCAGAGAATGCCACAAACAGGACATCTTATAAAGGAAATGCATTTTTAGGGACCCAAAGATTCTGCTTGTAAGTGTTACTTAGTTTCATTTCCTCAGAACCAAAATAAGTAACTACAGTGTTGATGGTCACAAAGAAAAAAAAAGAAACATTAGCCATGAATTAAATAAGCACCTAATTGTTCACAAAAGTGTTTCTTTGCTCCTGCCAAATCCTTGTCTATTAGTGACAGTCGCTTCGTTGTATCATGGACGTTGGGTGGCAGTCACTGGAAGATGGATTTCTCGAACTGACAAGCTGTCACTGCTTCAGGGCTGCAGACGCTGCTGCCAGACAGCTTTACACAAACAGACCTAGTTTCCCACTTTTCACTGTGGATATGTACACGGTCAGCTGCTTGCTGGCATTGTAGATCCGAGGTGAAGCCTTCATGAATAGGGCCGATGTCTCAAAAGTGTGCAATATCCTTTATCTTTTCTAACAGCCTGCAAGTGGCTCTTGGTTTCCAAACTACCAAAGGTTACAGAGACGGTATTATTAGGCTCATGTTTTACTTGTACAAAATAAGATAAATGAGCTAACTATAACTCATGCCCCCGCAATGCACTGCTTATGACTTCATATATTACATCACTTATGACATGGTCAGTGACATCATGACACTGATGACATCTGAAATGACATCACTGATTACATCATCCGGTGACTGTGTGTTAAATATATATAACAAGGTGTATTGGTGAATCAGTGGTGTATGATGAGTGCCTGATTGGATGATTCAGTGGGTGAGTGAGTAACTGTATAAGTGAATAATTAAATTTGTCAGTGAATGGATGGGTGAGTGACTTGTCTGAAAGCCTGTGTCTGTCAGTTGGTGTCTAAGTGGTTGCATGGGTGTGTGAGTGGGTACGTCAGTTTCTGTATGGGTGAGTGATTGGTTGTCAGAGTATGTATATGGGTGTCTGAATGTCTGTGTGGGTGGGTGGGTGAGGTGTAACGGTCTGAATGGATGACTGCGTGGGTGAGTCAGTGGCTCTATGGATGAGTGAGTTTGTGTGTAAGTGGCTGTATGGGTGAATGCATGTGTGTATGACTGTTCCAGTAAGTGAATGGATGTGTCAGTGGTATATGGGTGAGTAACTGCATATGTGGAAGGCAGTATAGGTGGGTTTGGAGTATATGAGTGACTGTTGTATGACTGAGTGATTGCAAGAGTGGCCCTATGGGTGAGTGTCTGCTTGTGTCAGTGACAGTATAGGTGAGTGAGTATGTGTTAGTATCTGTATGAGTGAGTACGTATGCGTGTGTGTATCTGTATGGGTGAGTAAGTGGCTGTGTGATTGACTGTATGGGTGAGTGAGTAGGTTTTTAAGGAGTTCTATGAGTGTGGCTATGTCAGTGTCTACATTAGTAAGTGGGTATATGAGTGGCTGTGTGAGTGAGTGAGTGGATGTGTGTGTCGACCTATGAATCATTGAGTGGGTGTGTAAGTACTCGTATGGGTGAGTAAATGGTTTTGACAATGGTAATGTGGAAGTTGGTGTGGGTATATTAATGGTTATTTTGGGGTATGAGTGGGAGCGTCAGTTTATGTGGATGATGTCATCTGTGATGTCAACATTGATGTCATTTGAGATGTCATCAGGGATGTCACTGAACATGTCATGAATGATGTAATATGTGAGGTCGTAAGCAGTGCATTGCGGGGGCAGGAATTATAGTTAGCTCAGCAGAAAAATTCAGTAGGCATAGTTAGCTTAGCTCGGTTTTGTACAGGTGAAACATGGGCCTAACTATAATGTCTCTGTAGCCTTTGCTTTTTTCAGTAAATTTCTAAGGCTTTTTTAAATGGTAATTCCTAACTATAACGTCCCTGTAACCTTTGTTTTTTTCTGTGAATTTCTAAGGTTTTTAAAATGATAATTCCTAACGATAATGTCCTGCAACCATAGTTTTTTTTTACTGAATTTCTAAGGTTTTTCAACTAGCAGTCATGTTTGCAGAGTGGTGGAGAAAGGGGACTGGGGCACCGCACAGTTCTCAGAAATCCCTCTGTGTTAGACCTACAGGTAGTATCAGGAGGGATTCTTGACCCACAAAGTCCCTCAGGAGTAAGGTGAACTTCATCTCCCAACCAGTAGTGTACCACAAGTCACATTTGCAGAGTGGTGGAGAAATAGGATGTTGCCTTCGAAGACCTCTTAGCAATCCTGCGGTGTGGGACTCACTAGAGATAACCCAAGAAAAGGGTGCGGATTGTCAGCTTCAAGTCCAATGATGCAGAGAGAACAGGAGAACAAAGCGAGACTGGTGATAGTGACAGTTATGAGAGCGATACATCAAAGACCTCACAACTAAAAGACTGTTGTAGCCCTGAAGAATTTAAGTCTGAAATGACTAAAATTTATCCCAAACTCGAGAAGATCGAGGAAGATATAAAAGCAAAAAAACAGCGCAAATATCACCGAGATCAAGTTGATTATGAGAAAGGACAAATACTTACTTTCGACAAAAGATATGATCATTTGCGAAACCAGAAACAAGACCAATCAGCGAAACCCAAGAAAAGGGTGCGGATTGTCAGCTTCAAGTCCAATGATGCAGAGAGAACAGGAGAACAAAGTGAGACTGGTGATAGTGACAGTTATGAGAGCGATACATCATCAATCTCGAAACATCAGGGGGTAAAAAACAACATTTTAAACGAGTTTACGTTAATGGCACAGGGAAGAATGGCGACCCAACACAAGCAAGGTGCCGGAGGCTACAGAGGGCGCGGACGCGGCGCGAGAGGAGAAAGAAGCAACATAGCAGCTTCAACAAGAGATGTCGACAGCCCAGTGGGAAAAAGAACAAGGGCCCAACACAAATCAAAATGAAGAACACCGACAACAAAAGAACAGTTGTCAATCTATCAGGTCGGATTTTAAGTCAAGCTGAGAATGAGGTTCTCTCACTTGGCCTTTTTTTTGTCCTACAACCAATTTTAACTATACACAGTCGTATTGATCTCTTTCAATTTACTAGAAAACTAAAACTAAAGAAATGGTTTGCAACAAAAGTAACTGCCCACAATGTGGAGATCCCTTCAAAACCTAATGTCCTGAGCATAGATGATATCGGATGACTTCATGATATGCACCAATTACAAGGTGATGAAATCCTCAGTGATGACCCGTATCTCAATCTAATCAATGACAATATGATAGGTAAAGGAAATAGCACGCACGCGCGCTATGCTGCTGGAATAGTGATCTTCAGCGCTGCTCAGTTTTAAAATACCGTTTTTTGCATTTTCGTTTTTTAAATTGCATTTTGCCCCTGCTTTTAATTCCTTCTTGCTGTGCCCACATACCTGCATTTAAAGTGTTCCCCCCACCGCGTTTTGAGAGCATTTGTTCTATCTTCGTTTTGGCGCCTGGTCGCCATCTTGGGGGTGGCTATTGGTGAGTGTGCCACTTGTTTCAGCGCTCTAGCGCTGACTGGGACCTCAGGTGAGCCCTATTTAAGGTGAGCATTCTCTTTGCTCATGCTTGGTAAAGGAAATAGCACGCACGCGCGCTATGCTGCTGGAATAGTGATCTTCAGCGCTGCTCAGTTTTAAAATACCGTTTTTTGCATTTTCGTTTTTTAAATTGCATTTTGCCCCTGCTTTTAATTCCTTCTTGCTGTGCCCACATACCTGCATTTAAAGTGTTCCCCCCACCGCGTTTTGAGCGGATTTGTTCTATCTTCGTTTTGGCGGCTGGTCGCCATCTTGGGGGTGGCTATTGGTGAGTGTGCCACTTGTTTCAGCGCTCTAGCGCTGACTGGGACCTCAGGTGAGCCCTATTTAAGGTGAGCATTCTCTTTGCTCATCCTTGGTAAAGGAAATAGCACGCACGCGCGCTATGCTGCTGGAATAGTGATCTTCAGCGCTGCTCAGTTTTAAAATACCGTTTTTTGCATTTTCGTTTTTTAAATTGCATTTTGCCCCTGCTTTTAATTCCTTCTTGCTGTGCCCACATACCTGCATTTAAAGTGTTCCCCCCACCGCGTTTTGAGCGGATTTGTTCTATCTTTGTTTTGGCGCCTGGTCGCCATCTTGGGGGTGGCTATTGGTGAGTGTGCCACTTGTTTCAGCGCTCTAGCGCTGACTGGGACCTCAGGTGAGCCCTATTTAAGGTGAGCATTCTCTTTGCTCATCCTTGGTAAAGGAAATAGCACGCACGCACGCTATGCTGCTGGAATAGTGATCTTCAGCGCTGCTCAGTTTTAAAATACCGTTTTTTGCATTTTCGTTTTTTAAATTGCATTTTGCCCCTGCTTTTAATTCCTTCTTGCTGTGCCCACATACCTGCATTTAAAGTGTTCCCCCCACCGCGTTTTGAGCGGATTTGTTCTATCTTCGTTTTGGCGCCTGGTCGCCATCTTGGGGGTGGCTATTGGTGAGTGTGCCACTTGTTTCAGCGCTCTAGCGCTGACTGGGACCTCAGGTGAGCCCTATTTAAGGTGAGCATTCTCTTTGCTCATCCTTGGTAAAGGAAATAGCACGCACGCACGCTATGCTGCTGGAATAGTGATCTTCAGCGCTGCTCAGTTTTAAAATACCGTTTTTTGCATTTTCGTTTTTTAAATTGCATTTTGCCCCTGCTTTTAATTCCTTCTTGCTGTGCCCACATACCTGCATTTAAAGTGTTCCCCCCACCGCGTTTTGAGCGGATTTGTTCTATCTTCGTTTTGGCGCCTGGTCGCCATCTTGGGGGTGGCTATTGGTGAGTGTGCCACTTGTTTCAGCGCTCTAGCGCTGACTGGGACCTCAGGTGAGCCCTATTTAAAGCTCGCTCTGATCGCGCAGCGGTGACGCGCAGCGGGACCGCCTGACTCGCGCCTGAGTCAAGCCAGAGTCCTGCCCGTCTGAGCCCGTCAGCGTCCCGGATGCGTTTGGGCGGCGGGTGGGGCTCTGATATCAGGCATGTGTATTCCTGGGTCACCAGTGCTGCAATATACTTCAGGGGAGCTACGCTCTCTCGACAACTTCGCTACTGGTTGCTGCACCGTTTTTCCCGGTCGCCACCTGGGTAAGTCCATCTGCCCTGGTTGTGGCTGGCGCCCAAACCGCGCTCAGTTATTGCTGTCCAACCGCAACAACGTTAGTATTGGATATCTCTGCATGCTATTAAACACCAGGTCGGCGTGTAGACATGCGCAAGACATATATGAGCTCCTAGATACGGTGAAGCCGCTATGTCTTATGCTTACTGAGACGTGGTGGGGCGAATTTTCCAACCCAGATGTTGCCTTGGCTATCCCGCCTGACTATAACATCTTCAGGAAGGATAGAGCTACGGGAAGGGGTGGTGGAGTGGCACTGGTGGTGAAGAAAGGCACGCCCTGTTCTATCCTGTCAGTGGAGGATATTCGCGGTTCTGAGACCCTTGCTTTCTCCATCTCTTTGTCCCCGCATCAATCAGTGAAGGGCTTATTGATATATAGACCGCCTGGTCCACCGGGATCGTTTTTCGAAGATCTCGATTCCGTGTTGTTGGGGTTGGCCTTGAAAGCGGAACATTGTATCGTGGCGGGGGATTTCAACTTTCGGATGGATAATCCGTTGGACCCTGCCGCGATTAAACTTTCTGAGGCTATGACCCCGCTGGGACTGATCCCTCATCTGCAGGGGCCCACGCACGACAAGGGACACACTCTTGACCAGGTATTTTCGTCATCTCCTCTTGAGGTGATTGAGATTAGCCCGGTACTATGGTCAGACCATCTGCTGGCTAAATTTTCAATCAAAGGCACAGCTAAACCGGTGCCTGGTTTGCCACAGAAGCAGGGTCGTGTCCATAGGGCATACCATCGAGTGACCCCAGCGATGCTGGCCCAGGCTGCTGTGGATCATCCCTGCTCCCTCTCAGGTGATCTGGAGAGGGATTTGGAGGCCCTGCAAGTTTGGCTTTTAGACAGGCTAAATGATCTCGCTCCTGAAGTGACACCCCGCCCGACACCGAAACGGGTCTCTGCACCTTGGTTCACCGCAGCACTGTCGGCTATGCGGCAGCAGTGCAAGGTGGCCGAAAGAGCTTGGCGGGCACAATACGACACTGCTGCCAAGCTGACCTATAAATCGGTGGTGAAGGCGTATCATCAAGACATTCGCCTGGGAAAAAAGGCCTATCTTGCAGGAAGAATAGAAGCCGCCTCCAACTCCTGTAAGGAGATTTTCTCCATTGTGAGAGAATTTATCTCTACACGGTCTAACACCTCGGATGAAAAGCCTTCTGACACCTGGGCCTTGGATCTGGCTGATTTTTTCACGAGCAAGATTCAACTTATTCAGGACTCTTTCCCACCGGTTGTGGCTATGGGCCCGACTAATTTTGAGGCCATTTTGTCTCCGTTGGCTTCGCCAGGCCCGACGTTGGGCGTGTTCCCTCCGATCTCTGCCCCTGTCTCTTTAGCCCTCATGGGCAATCTTAAATCTGGTTCGCCTCTGGACCCATGCCCGGCTAAAATTTTGGCGAAATTGGCAGAGGTGATCAATCCGCTGGCGAACCCGTTATTAAATCTCTCGCTGAGCCAGGGAGTAGTCCCGTCGGCCTGGAAGCAGGCGATGGTGATCCCGCTCCTTAAGAAACCAGGCCTGGACCCGAAGGCCCCTGTCAGCTATAGGCCTATTTCTTTGCTGCCGGCTCTCACCAAGATTCTGGAAAAGCACGTTCAGGTGGTGCTTTCCAATTTTCTTGAGACTAATGAGATCCTGCACGCCACCCAGTCGGGCTTTCGTCCCCATCTCAGCACAGAGACTGCGCTCCTTGAGGTCTCAGAGACTGTTAAAGGTGTTCTGGACTCGGGGGGCAAAGCCATGCTGGTGATGTTGGACTTGTCGGCGGCTTTTGACACCGTCCCCCATGACGGCCTTCTCGTGAGACTCTATGAGATAGGTTTGCGGGGGACGGTGTTCGGCTGGTTTTCCTCCTTTCTAGCCGGCCGCCGGCAAACGGTCTGGGCCTCGCCAGATTCCGCCGCAATGCCGCCTTTGGGAGTCGGGGTCCCTCAGGGCTCGATTTTGAGCCCGACCCTATTTAATATCTTTATGACTCCTTTGGCGGTGTTGGCGGAGTCATTTGGGGCCCAGATCGTGTCCTACGCGGACGATACCCAGCTCCTCTTCTCATGTACGAGAGGAGGAGATTTTGATGGGGAGAGTATCCGGGATTGCCTTGGGGCTGTTTTCCATTGGTTCCAACTGAACAGCCTCAAGTGCAATTCCGAGAAATCTGAGGTACTCTTCTTTGGGTGTGATACCGAGCCAAATTGGCAGGCCTGGTGGCCCATTGACATGTTTCCTCCGTCTTGTTCCTCCAAAATGGCTAAGAACTTGGGGGTCAAGATGGACAATGGGCTTACCTTAAAATCCCAGATTCTCGGGGTGTCGGGCACCTGTTTTGGGCTCCTCAGGATGCTGCGGAGGTTCCTTCCCCTGCTGTCTGAGGAGCACAGGAGGCTGACGGTACAGGCTCTTATCGGGTGCAGGTTAGATTATTCTAACATCCTCTACCTGGGCCTGCCAGAGTACCTGCTGCAACGGCTCCAAGTGGTGCAGAACGCTGCCGCAAGAGCCATTTTTGGCTTAAATAGGCGGGCTTGTGCAACGGGGCTGTTGAAGACCTTGCACTGGCTTCCAGTCCGGAAACGGATTGCCTTTAAGGCTCTGACCCTGGCCTATAAGGCCCTTCATGCGGTGGGAGCAAAATATCTTCAAAGGAGACTGACTTTTTATCATCCGACTCGCTCTTTGAGGTCGGAGTCTCTGTTCCTGGCGGTTGTTCCGCGAGTGAAGAGAGCCCGTTTGGGTGGTCGCTCCTTTGGTTTACTTGCACCGCAGTTGTGGAACTCCCTGCCGCTCTCTCTGCGGGGAGCAACCAGCTTACTTGCCTTCAGGAAGGGCCTTAAAACGTTATTTTGTATGCTTTTCTGGTTTTCTTTTTCTTTTTTTTCTTTTTCTCTTCCCCTTCTTTTAAACGTGTTATGTTATTATGATGCAGCTCTCCTTTACTAAAAGCGCCGGGATACTCTTTTTGAGTCGCCGTGCGCTATACAAAAGATTAAATAACATAACATAACATAACAATATCCAATTAGACTTATGTCATGCGAGTGGATTTAAGCCTAAATCAATTTTCCTCCCACAAATAACTAATGACACAATAGAGGTATTCGAGAAGGGTGTGATAAAAGAGTTTGGCAGAGTACGCAAGAAACAACAATTTAAAAACTATAATCTCAGCCAATCACAACTGAAAGCCACTCAATCCATAAAAAATGTCAACAATATTGTAGTGACAAAGTCCGACAAAGGAGGAAACGTGGTGGTCCTCTCAAAGGAGATGTACCTCCGTGAAGGACATTACCAATTAAACAACAAGGAAAACTATGAGATAACCACGAAAAGTAAATACGAACAGGCGAATAAAGAATACCGTGAATAACTGGGAGAATGGAAGGACCGAGGGTTATTAGAACAAGAGGAATATGAGTTCCTCAATTGTAAATATCCAAAACTACCGGCCTTCTATCTTCTCCCAAAATTACACAAAAACGAAACTAACCCCCCAGGGAGACCTATCCTATCCTCAAGGGGGAGTTGCCTGGAAAATACTTCACGTTATGTGGATTTTTATCTACAACCGTTAGTCCAGACCCTCCTTCATTAAAGATTCCAGTGACTTTTTAAGACTGATTAGTAAAATCAAATAGGAAGACAGTTACTTTTTAAATGACTCTTGATGTCACGAGTCTCTATACTTGTATCCTGCATGACGCAGGGATCAAAGCATGTCGCCATTTTTTGAAGAAGAGATCAATTTCATATCTGTTCCACACGGAAATGATTGCTGATATGATGTATAAATGTCTCTCTCAGAATTTTTTCACCTTCGATAGGGTGATATACCGCCAAATACTTGGAACTGCCATGGGGACCTGCTTTGCTCCCAGCTTTGTGGGACTTTACCTCGGTTGGTGGGAGGAGCAGGTCGCCATCGCACTTCCTTTATACAAGGAGTGTGTGGTTACATGGGCAAGATATATAGACAACATCTTTGTTGTCTGGAATGGGAGCATTGAAAAAGCTAATCAGTTTGTAGAATGTATTAATGAAAATGCACTCAATCTGAAATTTAGCAGCAGAATAGAGAAGGAACAAATTGAGTTCCTTGAGCTGAAACTTGAGGTGACGGGTCAACGTCTTGAAAGTTCTCTATTCCGGAAGGAGACTGCGGGTAACAGCCTGCTCCATGCGGGTAGCTGTCACCCTATGAACCACATACGTAGTATCCCCCTACGTGAATTGCTGCGTGCAAAAAGAAATTGTAGTAGAAGTGAGGGATATGAGAGAGAAAAGGAGATAATGATTGCACGCTTCCTTGAGAGAGGCTACTGTCAAAAAGATATAACGAAAGCCTGTTTAGAAGTTGACAACAGATCAAGAAATGATCTCTTGAAAGTTAAAACTGCTGAGACAAAGGGGATCAATACCGAAAACAAAATTAGGTTTATTACCACTTTCTCCAATAAGGCACATGAAGTTAGAGAAAGCCTCCAGAAATACTGGCCAAGTCTGCAAACTGACAATGATTTAGCACAAGTGGTAGAGCAGTACCCACAGGTGACCTATCGAAAAGCTCAGTCTTTAAAAGACAAATTGTGCCCAAGTACAGTAACACAAGCACCTAAATCTGTTAATCAAATATCTGGCTTTTATACTTGTCAGAGATGCAAGGCGTGCAAATATAGCAAAAACTGTAAGCAGGGAAAATTGTCTCCACACAACAAGCCCTATGTAATAAAAAAAAAACGTCAACTGCCACACAGATCATGCGGTGTATGCCCTGAAGTGCCCCTGTGAGAAGTTTTATATCGGGAGTACCATCCACCCGGCAAAAAAGAGGGTTCTCGAACATCTAAGGGCGATCTCAAAAGATGACAAACAATACCCCATAGCGTGACACTTCAAGGCAGTGCACCAACAAAACACAAGCCTCTTATCCTTCTGTGTCCTTGACACGATCTCTATAAAAGAAAGGGGAGGTGACAGGGTCCTTGAATTAAGGCATTTGGAGTTCAAATTGATAATAGAATATCAAACCATTCAGCCTTTCGGGCATAATATTGACGAAGAACTCTCAGTCCATTTGGGTTAAAATAACTCCAGGATCCCCCGTTAGATGTATTCTATATCTTACGTATGCTTTATAGTTAAAATATTGTATGAAGTCAGTGGTATTTTTCTACATTGTGTACTATTCCTAAGCTGTCCACTTGCTCGTTTGCATGTATGTCTTTTTAACTTTGTCATTAGAGCCACGTAGTGACCGTACTTTTATCATGTGTGTTTTTTACAGGTTTACCACCTAACGAATATTGGATCACAAGCTGAAATAGCTGTTGCAAAGATTGATCAGAGGACCGGAGCATTCATGATTAGACCCTGAGACTGAAAATGTATAACTGGGTAGCCATTACCTTTGCATGCTACCCCTGAGACCTGCCAGTGTGGGTAATACTAGCCCACTTGGGCAATGTTTTGTTTGAGAATGAGTACAAAAGCGCACTTGCACAAAATCAATAGACGGATCATACATGATTCCGAAACCTAAAGTGAACTGTTCTTTGTGGCACTGGTAAAATAATGGGGAATTTAGAAACCACTTTAGACCAGTATAGGGGACATTGTAAGATAGTAAGACCCCCAATCCAGTCTCTGGGTATGTTTAAGATGTGAATAACATGCTTATTAAAGGTTCCACTTAAGAGATCAGAGCCCCGAGAGGGTGAGAAAACTAGCGCTGTCAGCGTAGCGGGGAACAATAAAGTTTTACAGAGCGGTAATCTTTTGGATTAGTGTTAAACTCGCCACCAGATTATGTTCACCATTATTTTCATTTTTAACGTGTACTGACTATGCTCTCAGAATGTGATCCATAACTATGATTGAAACATTGAAAAATAGTGTTTATGTTTATGGTGGTAAAGGTCTGTTTTCACTGTTTATGATTATTTTCACAAGTCACATGTCTTTTTCATTTAAATACTTTTTTGTGACATCATTCCCTTACTCATGAACAAGGAAACTTGGTTTCCGAAACGCGTAGAGGGTTGCCATCTAAATAAACTTTGTTGGATAAGCAGTTGTGGTGCCATGGATCGCTGTTTTTGTGGAGGATTGAACGACGAAATTGTGGATATATATATATATATATATATATATATACATATATATATATATATATATATATATATATATATATATATATATATATATATATATATATAAAAGATATTGGTTGTTCTTAACTTCTTTTTTTCCTACAACCTTTAAATAAATTGCTGGCATGTTTGCTAATCTAAGAGCCCAGGAGAATTATCTTCTAAAGTAGATCATTTTTCAAAAATACCCTGTATTGATGTACATTTCAGCGTGTAATATGTGTGATTGGAGAAATGCTTGAAAACATAATTAAAAATAACCTGAGAAATGAGAGGGATAAAAAACGAAGCGCCGTATGAACTGATTTCAGCCAGACCGGAGCCAGAATTTTTATCTAGAAAAAGAAAAAATAACAAATTGAGTAATTATTTATGAGGCACACTTGAATTGGTTAAAACGTACTCTACAATTACTCTTCACAAGGCTGAAATCTGAGGTTCAACTACAGTCACCTATACCGTTGCAAGGATACCATGAGCCCTAGTGCAAGCAAGGAAAATGGACCACTTTACTATTGGTGGAGCAGTAAAATGCAGCAAATATCAGGGCTCAATGCGCCCCTCGGGGCTCTGGGCCCCCAGTGCACTGCACCTGCTGCACCAATGATAGCTATGCCCCTGACAATCACTTTAACAGTTGCCGCATGCTGTGACCGCTGACTTGGCAGGGTCAGTGGAAACTTGTCATTATTACTGCCGTGGAGGATGGAGTGCAGTTATCAGCATCGGGCCACTGGGCACAATACAGGACAAACACATAACCTGCACCAATTTGAGTCGACTATTATGGACTGTTCAAAGCACTTTTGAAAATTGTACCCTCTTTCGTCTTTCCTCTTCCTCACTGAAACGATCCTTTACAATCTATAATTGCATCCAGTAGTGGCTGCTACTGACCAGGAGTGGCGGGCGGGGGGAGCACACAGCCTCCCAGAAACCCCTACCCAATGACAACGCTGCCTTAGCAACGTTGTGATTCGTCTGAGCCCCATCGTACGGTGCTCAGACAGGAACTGGCAGGCTGTGCATGTTCTCCACACAGTCTGTAATACAACCTGTATGGAGAACATGCAGAGTATGCGTGACGCTTTGGCCGGCTCAAGACGACCGGCCAAAGCATCATACGCACTTTTGGTGCTGCCACCACTCCTCCCCCTGTGACGCGGGGAGCCCAGTCCTGCCTGCCTGGCTTCAGCTGCAATCTAAATACAAAAAACAAAATGACAATAAAGAACTTTATTATCACTTTAGTTTTTGTATTCAGCTTGCAGCTGAAGCAGTGGGGCGATGCTCCTCCGTCTTACCAGGAGGATTACATCTCGTCTTAACTATGACAGCATCAATTATCTGGGTTTGCCTAAATATTTGCTGCGTCGACTGGAAGTCATCTAGAATATGGCAGCTGTGCTTATTCTTGAGCTCAAGAAGAAATCACCTCACCCTAAAGAACTTCAAGGGCATACATATCAACTTTACATACAGTCAATGAGAAGAACAAAAATATCAACTACACAATAAAGAATACCAATATGGGTAAGTATATACAATTTTTAATATTAGTTATGAAATTAACTTAAAAACATACATTATCTTAAACAAATACTTTGAAATGCATATATTTTAAACATGAATGTTATAACTCACAAATATAAAATATAAATATATTCTTAAAAATAAATGTAAAAAATGAAAACCATATTATGTAAATAAATACAATTACCAAATAAACATGAACAATTAAATAATAGGTACTAATAATTAAGAATAACTAAAAATGCTATGTGTTAAAACATATAAAATATAGATTTATTAAAATAAAAATTGTATTTCTTCAAAAATAAAAATATATAATGAAAACTTTTAACTATAAAAACTTGTGAAATTAAATGAAAAAATATATGTAATTTTTTAAAATAAAATAACATAAAAATAAACTAGACTTGGAGGGGATCGTATTCACTAATCAACATTAGAGAAAGTGTTGAACTTTGGAGGGATCAAGCAGATTTATCACTCCCACTCCAACCTGAGCAACAGTTGGAAAAATGTTGGACTTTGCAAGGGTCAGATTCACTATTCCCGCTGCAGTGTAAACAGTAAGGAAAGTGTTGCACTTTGGAAGGGTCAGATTTACTATTCCCACTCCAAACTGAGCAACAGTAGGGACAGAGTTGGACTTTGAAGGAGTCATATTTACTAATCCCACATCAACGTAAGCAACAGTACAGACTTTGTAGGGGTTACAATTACTATTCCCACTCCAAATGTATTCAACGGTACGGACATTGGTAGATTTTGAAAAACTCAGATGTGCTACTCCCACTCCTAAACTAAAAGAAATAATGAAATATAGATAAAAAAATTTAAATGAAATATATGTCAACAAAAGTATAAAATAAATATATTTTTATACTATATAATTTCTATAAAGATTTAAAAAGTAAAAGTATATTAACAATTAGGATTATAAATAAATTAATATAAAAACTATTTACCAATTAAAAGCATTAAAATATATATTTTGAAACACATCCCACCCTACTGCCCTGAAAATCCAACACTCATCAAAAGAAATAAAAAAATTCAAGAACCATTTAACAACATATGTTAATTCAAAAAATTGTATTACTTTAAATTAAATTATATCAAATAACTAACACTTAGTGCAATTAATATATAAATTATTTTTAAAAAATTGCTAAATTAATAGCGTAATAAATTGTTAGTTAAAAACTGCTCTTTACCAATTTTGGAAAATAAATCTATTAAATAATTTAAAAATACAATAACCTACATAATTAAGAATCAAATTAACAAATTAAAAGTTATAAAATAAGTACACTATTTATAAACAATTCAAAAATATCTGTTAAAAAGCTTTTCACCCTTTTGCAACAACCCACCAATAAATAAATAATTCAAATGAAACAGAGAAATCTTTAAATATATTACCAAGATAAAAAATACACTATGCTAAACATTAATTACATGTTTTCAACATTACAATAATAATAATTTACAACTCTAAAAGTAATAAAACACAATGAAATAATTGGAAAACAATGTTGTCTATTGCTATATTAAAAATATTAAATGCTTTAATGGCGGTGTTTTGCTTACCCTATTGTGGCCATAGCGAACTTTCCTCCCACACTTGGTCCGTGTGCCTGCGCTGGTCGCTGGACGTCTTCCCTGGCCTGAGAGTCCCCCCGCTGCCGCTTCCTGACATCTGCGGCCGCCGAGCGGGGGACTCCATTGCCCAGGATCCTTTGCTGGGGCGCCGCCTGACGACGTCATCCCTGCGCCCGGAGGACCTTTAAACTCCCTGCAGCCCCGGTGGAGCGGGCGGTGTTTTCCTTACCCTATTGTGGCCATAGCGAACTTTCCTCCCACACTTGGTCCGTGTGCCTGCGCTGGTCGCTGGACGTCTTCCCTGGCCTGATAGTCCCGCCGCTGCCGCTTCCTGACATCTGCGGCCGCTGAGCGGGGGACTCCATTGCCCAGGATCCTTTGCTGGGGCGCCGCCTGACGACGTCATCCCTGCGCCTGGAGGACCTTTAAACTCCCTGCAGCCCCGGTGGAGCGGGCGGTGTTTTCCTTACCCGATTGTGGCCATAGCGAACTTTCCTCTCACACTTGGTCCGTGTGCCTGCGCTGGTCGCTGGACGTCTTCCTTGGCCTGAGAGTCCCCCCGCTCCTGCTTCCTGACATCTGCGGCCGCCGAGCGGGGGACTCCATTGCCCAGGATCCTTTGCTGGGGCACCGCCTGACAACGTCATCCCTGCGCCCGGAGGACCTTTAAACTCCCTGCAGACCCCGCGTCACGGGATCGCGCGCGGGTCTGCGCCGGGCTAAGCCCGGGCAAAGGGCGGGCCCTCTGTGGCCCTCGGAGGCCAGAGAAGGCTGGTCTGGGCCCACCCCTTACATCTACTCAAGGTATCCTATTCTCAGCACGACCACAAACATCAGGTGACATCCGGCTGATTAAGGTAAATCCTGTTTATCCTGTCTATCTCGGAAGGCTGTTGTGAATCTGGGCCAGGGACACTACTATCATGCCACCACGACAAGAAAAAGGGGCAAAGCCTATTTCTAAAACAGACTGTGGAAGTATAGTGGTAACCATGGACAAATATATCACCAGGGCTGTCGATGCCCTTGAACAAGAGATCTTATCTACTGAAAAACGACTCTCGGCTGAACTCTTTAACTCTAAACGGTCATCTTTGGGCCCAATCCAGAACAGTATCACACCCTAAAACCGGCTGAGCCAGCGTCTTAGTGACCTAGGCTTGCCTGACATTAGCATTGGGTCAGACACCCTAAGTGGTGTTGCACCGGGGAATAGCACTAGAGACAGCGATATCATTCTGGAGGACATTGGACAATGTAATACAGACCTCTTGGATAGCTATGAACTTTCCGTTGTAAATGTAACACCCGCAAGTGTGAACCAAACAGGGAAAAGAAAGCGGGGTGGGGGAGGACAAAAAAGCAAACAGGCCAAGATTCCTAAACTAGGAGACAAATCAGTCACATCAAAGGGTTCTAATAGCCCTAACCTCACACCAGATGCAGTTGTAGTCCCCGTACAAAAAAAGGATTCCCATCTTAATATTAATAATAACCAACAGCAGCCACCAAGAAGAACGCACATAGTTGGGTCAGGAGAGGGCGGGCTGATCGGGCAAGTGGAGTATCTTGTTAAGTCCCTAATACTCCCTATCATAGAAAGGCTAAAGATAATCGATAAAACCCTAGGTAACCTCCAAAAGGCCACAGCAGAAAATACCCAAATATTAAAATCTGCACTAAATAGCATGAGGTTGGAGGGTCAGGCACTAAACAGCATAAGGTCGGAGGGTCAAGATGCGCACACCAAGACCCTGATTAACACAAAACACCCTAATGCCGCAAACACGGGTCAACACATAATGCCGACAGAGAAAGTGACGGGGGCTTAGTGGGGGAAGCGCAAGGGAGAAACTACAAGGAACAGATGGCAGCGACAGGAAAACAAGGCTACCGGAAAAATCCCTAGAAGGGGAGAAACAGCGAGGCCCGAAACATATCGACAAACAAGCCATTGGTGCAGGCGACCAAACTATCTTAAATCTACCACCTGAATGTTCTCCGCTAGTGATAGTCCTGGGAAATGTCCCCCCACTATGACAGGGAGAGAGAGAGGAGTTTTATCAAATAAAAAATAAGGTAACCCACTGGTAAGTCGAAATACTATTGAAGGACGTGGAGTAGGACACCATATAATCATGGTCCGTAGAGTAGCCTGGATAAGAAAAACAAGGAAAACTAGGGATGGAGACTATCTAGTGATTAATTTTAACAGCCCAGTGCCAGTGGAAAGGTTACTGAGGGAAGCAAAGGGCGGTATATCACAGGGGAGACAGGGTATAGTCATATTGCCCCTTGGTTTCTTTTATAGGCCAGGCACATATGACACCCCTAATTACAGAAACACGATACACATACCCAAGCCACAGTTCCCTGAAAGATTAGCTGGGTGGGATATTATACCACTGAGGCTAAATAGAGCTAGGATGGTGGACACATCAGGACAGCTTACACCTTTGGAGGTCACAAACAGATTTAATGCCCTATCAGGTATCGATGACTGCGATTGACAGAGGGAGGATTCTTCCAGCTACTCCCCTGATATTGAACCACGTATCGTGTATGTACATCCCACCACCCCTGCAAAAACCCAGGTATTGGACCAGGCAGCTCAGCGATTGGTAACCAACTCATCAACTAGTCAGGGTCCAGAATACGTAACATCTGCACAATACCCCATATCAAGTGTTAGGACAACATCACTAGAGCAGGCACAGAACGCTTCACCCTTGGTACTAGCTGGAACTCTCTCGGCAACATTAAACCAGACTCCATCTTTAGTACCCGGATATGACCCCAGTAAGATTGAGAATTTCAACGTAATGTCATGGAACGTAGCAGGGCTCGCTGACAAGATCACTGACCCCGTCTGGATTCAGTTCATTAGTAACTTTCTGATCATATGTTTACAGGAGACTTGGTTACTTGACGGTAACTATTCTCTTGAAGGTTACAAAGAATTTATTGTCCCTGCAGTCCCCGCAGTTAGAGGAAGAGCTATGGGTGGACTGGTGATTTTTATCTCCCTGTCATTAGATTGTAAAATTAAGTCTATCCCCTCTCTGAACAGGGATATACAGGCTATTGTTCTTGAACGGGGTAATCTTAGCCTATGTTTAATACATTTCTATAACGCTGTTAACAGGGAAAAAGGCAATAAGATCACGGAGCTGGATAATTTCATTAGACTGCACCGTGGCCTTCAAAGGAAGAGTATAATGGTAATGGGGGATTTTAATACACACCCATGTGGAAAGCCCGGGATCTCTAAAATGAATGAAATGGGCTGCCCGAGGGTGAAGGAACTTCACTTCGAGCACTCAACACATGGTGATGCACTAAATGACATGCTAGATGACTTTGATCTTTTTTTAGCCACTAGTTTGTTACCCCCATTGAGCATACAAAAGGTCCCTACCTTTAAAGGAGGTAATAACGGGTCATTTATTGATCACATATTAGTTTCTACCAACTTTCACACCTTGATAATGGGTTATACAACTATGGAAAGCCCTTTTAGTGATCATAACCCCGTCTGTGCTAGAATAAGTACTAATCTTTTGCATAGGAAGGAGGTTGTGCAGCCAGGGGGTACCCTCAAAACAACTAGTAATAGGCGGCGTCTAAAGTGGACCCAAGTAACTCCCCCATTATTCTATGGAAATCTGAATGAATTATGCAAGGTAGAATTCATGTACTGCTTGGATCCAGAGTCCCCAGCCATAGGTATAATAACTGCCTTTAAAGGCATACTTAGTAAAGTAGGGACCCTACTAACCGTTGGCTGCCGGAATACAATAAATGCCGACCCAAAATGGTTTGATCATGGATGTTCAAAAGCTGCAAGGGACTTAAAAAATGCATTAAAGAGTGCCCCTAGGGACTATGCGCTAATTCGTGTGGCTCGATCTACATATAAAAAACAGCGAGGCCTACGTAAGAGGGAGTTGAAGGAGGACTTATGGCGGGAACTCCTAGAGCCCCAGACTCTATTAAGTAGCTCTAGATTCTGGAATATTATTAATAGTCCGTTATTCCCAACCAAAAAATCAGAAGATATGGGAACTAACATAACTGAGGAGGAATGAATAGAACACTTCAGGGTTATCTTTGAACGCACAACATCAGTCCCTGTGCCTCAAATAATCCCTAAGCGTGGAAACGAGATCATATTTACAGTACAAGAAGTAGAAAATAGCATCAATAACCTTACCTGTAAAAAAGCCCCAGGCCCTGATGGTGCCCCACCTGATCTCTATAAATCTAACATATCCCTGTGGGCGCCAGTTTTGGTGGCGGTGTTGAATGCAGCAGTAAAGGTTGGATATCCTGAATTGTGGGGATTGTCTACCATAGTCCCTGTTTATAAAAAAGGGGACAGGAACAGTACTATGAATTATAGACCTATCTCCCTGATAGATTCAGTCGTCAAAGTTGTAGGCGGTATAGTGTTGAATAGATTGAGGGCCTGGGCAGAAGAAAATAGCATTATATCAGAAGTGCAGTATGGGTTCTGCCCGGGAAGATCTACTGTGGCCCAATGTGTCAACTTACACCTCATACTCGAAAAATACACTGTAGCCCGAGGGGGATCGATATACATGGCGTTCATGGACCTATCCTCAGCCTTTGATTGTATAAATCGGGAGGGGCTGTGGGGAGCCATGAACGCCATGGGGGTTGACCCTAATCTGGTGGATTTCCTGAGAGATCTCCATAAAGAGACCAAGGCAAACGTCATGTACTCACAGGACTTAAGGGTCTCGAGGGTTTTTAGCATAGAAAGGGGGGTACGTCAGGGATGTATCCTAGCCCCCTTTCTTTTTCATTTCTATATAAATGATCTGGACCGAACGCTGCAGGCAACTGGGGTGGATTACCCATACGTGGGTGATAGGGGGCTGCCCGTTCTGCTATATGCGGATGACGCAGTTCTCCTAGCACGGACTCCTAAAAGTCTACAAGTCTTGCTAAATACATTTCGGGGGTTTATGGCAGAAAAAAACTTGGCCATAAACAATGCAAAATCTTTTATACTGCAGGTAGGGTCTAGATCTAAGAGTCATTATCCATTAATGGTAAATGGAACGAGAGTGCCAACAACCTCCACCTTTTCGTACTTGGGCGTTCTCCTAGACGAGAGACAAAATTGGGCCCCTCTGATCAAGAAGAAGCGGGGGGAGATGACCAGGAGTAATGCAGCAATTCTTAATTTTGCGAGTAAGATGGGTAATCGGCCAGTGGCAGCAATGTTAGAAATTTATCAAGCCAGGAGCGTAGCCATAGCCACATACGGGAGTGAGCTGTGGGGGTACGCCAGAGTTGAAGGTATACAGGTGGCTGAAAATATTTTCTTAAATCATCTGCTGGGGGTCCCACAAGGGACATCAAATTTCTCCATTCATGGAGAAACTGGTGTTCAATATATCAGCTACACTATTGGATTGCGCCCCCTGCTCTTCTGGCTAAAAAGCTGGCTGAACAAAGATCTCGGTCTCACACACAAAATATACAGGGATTTGCTGAAACTGGACCATATGTCCGCAATACCTTGGGCCAAATACCTAAAGAGCTCTTTCAACGAGCTGGGACGCCCGGATCTTTTCTTAACCCCAGAATGCATAACTAAGGAAGATGTGGCCTTTGTAAAGGGATCCTATCTAATGTGTCAGCAGATTAAGCGGGAGGAGCAGGAACTCCAAAAATCTGGAGTACGTAGACACCTAATGCTTAAAATCTCCCCAGGAATGGAGCAGACCTTGCATGGCCTCTCTCAATGCACGAAAGATTCCTGCTAGTAAGGTTTAGATTGGACTATTTCCACCTCTTACTGGCAGTACCTAAAGGGAGCCATAAAGGACAGGTGTTAGCACCCTGTGGCTGCGACAACCTGTCTCCACAGGATCTGCTACACTTTGTCCTTTTCTGTGATTTTTATGTGGCCCCCGCAGACTGTTTTTAAAACCTCTTTTAAAAAAACTAAATTTTACACAGGCACGCCCAGCGTTGTTTTACCTGCAACAGTTAAAACCCGATTGCATACCGTTGATTTTAGGGTTCTTAAAATGTTCAATAAGATACAGAAAAAGTCTGGACTGAAATTGACTTGGATAATAATGCACTACTATGATTGGTTTTAAAGCGGTTTTTATACTCTTATTCACCCATGAATTTACGGAACCTGACTTGTTATGCCTACTTTTTAAAGTGTATGTCTAATTGTGTAAATGTAACTTTTATGGTTTTCATTTGGAAGCCGAATAAAGTTGAATTTGAATTTGAATGATATTCTTATCTGCAATATTCTGCCCAAAATATTCTAGACATCACAACATTTTGACATGATATTTGTGTCAAATAATGTTTTTACAACAATATTAAGGTCACACAACGTTTGGAATTCACTCCGAAGTTGGATGCTGCAAATGTTCTTAATTCCACCATTTTGGAAAATGTCCTTAATTCCTGTCTTTTTGCTAATTTTGGAAGCAATTCCTACATTTTTGCAAATGTTGTCCTTAATTCATCCATTTTTGCTCCATTGTTACCTCTGAGTAAGACGAGACTTTTGTTTTTCAAAAAAGTATATAATATATACATGTGGTTTCCTTTGGGTTAGCCTTTTTCAACCACTGGATTATTTTGCTCAAACACTTCAATCATAGTTTGGATCAGCCCAAAGGAATCTTTCTCTTGTCTGTTTGGGTGTATTATTTTACCTCTATTGTGATGCACTGGGGACTATTTTACATCTGAAAAGTAGTCACATTCTGTTACTTAAATTATAAATGGATTTTATTTGTAGACCAGTTGTACAACTTCCTCTCAAAAGCTTTTGCCAAACTTGTTAGACCTGGCATCCCTGGTGTGGCTTTCCTCCTAACTTTTTGCTTTCAGGCCTCCTGTTTTTGCTGACTTCATTTTTGAAGGCCTCTGACTCTGCACACTTTAACAGTGCTAAATTGCTTGTGATCTGTCCTTTAGACATGTTAGATAAGCTTACACCCAATATGCAATTCTGATGTACTTGTAAGTTCCTAGTAAAGTGACACTACCTGTCCCCAGGGCCTTTAAGTTAAGTACTACTAGTGGGCCTGCAGCACTGATTGTGCCAACCACTTAAGTAGTACTTTAAACATGTATCAAGCCATGTTGACCTGGCAAAGTGAACCCTTTGCAGGCCCACACCTTCCTTTTTAATACATATACGTCACCCCTCATGCAGGCCCTTGACAGCCCAGAGGGTAGGATGCAATGTTTTTAAAGAGTGGGACATGTGCTTTTAAGTTATACATGTCCTAGTAGTCAAAAGCTCTTACATTTGTTTTTCACTACTGCCAGTCCCCCCTCTTCCTTAACACTAGAATTACCTTATTACATTTGAGGATAATGGGAACAGGTAACCAGCTCATGTTTGGTGTCTCTGGAATTGTAATAAAAAATCCTAACTTATGGTGCAGTCGGATTTTAAATTACAATTTTGAATGTGCCGCTCTTAGAATGTTGCGGTACAAAAGGGGGTGGTGATGGACGGAGCATCTGAATCAATCAAACACTCACACCCAGTCAAAAGATCTGGGTTTAATCCATCATCGTTCTTTAGCCCACTCTGCCACCCCAGTTCAGACATGGCTATATGCAAATCAGTCTGACCCTGTGCCTCATGGGAACAGTCCAGCCCGAACTGCCAAGCCATGTCTTCCCTGGACCGGAAACAAGCTTCCGAGGACCGGTTTCTGGCATTCCAGCCGTCTTCAGCCCGGCTTGCTTGAATCCAGTGGCAAAGTGAGTAAGGGACTCACGTCTGAGCATACCCTGCCACACTTATGGCGGCCAAAGCGGTACAAAAGGGGGTGGTGATGGACGGAGCATCTGAACCAATCAAACACTCACACCCAGTCAAAAGATCTGGGTTTGATCCATCACCATTCTTTAGCCCACTCTGCCACCCCAGTTCAGACATGGCTATATGCAAATCAGTCTGACCCTGTGCCTCATGGGAACAGTCCAGCCCGAACTGCCAAGCCATGCCTTCCCTGGACCGGAAACAAGCTTCCGAGGACCGGTTTCTGGCATTCCAGCGTCTTCAGCCCGGCTTGCTTGAATCCAGTGGCAAAGTGAGCAAGGGACTCACGTCTGAGCATACCCTGCCACACTTATGGCGGCCAAAGCGGTACAAAAGGGGGTGGTGATGGACGGAGCATCTGAACCAATCAAACACTCACACCCAGTCAAAAGATCTGGGTTTGATCCATCACCGTTCTTTAGCCCACTCTGCCACCCCAGTTCAGACATGGCTATATGCAAATCAGTCTGACCCTGTGCCTCATGGGAACTGGACTACTGATCTGAACCCTCAGAGATACAACAGGCTTCCAAAAACCTTCACCTACACCTGGACTCTGCCTTCTGTGAGTTTACCCAGCCAAGTGGTGCCACTCCAGTCCTGTACTCTTCTTAGTGGCCTTAAGGTGCTCAGCCATCCTCTGTGGACACAGCAGATTGGGCACATCTTCTCTGCTGTTTGGCGTAAACCCGAGCAGAACTAACGCATTGTTGTGCTGTGTGGATTGGACCCATTGCAAAGACTTGCTCTGTATTGCTGCCCATCATAACCGCAGCTGCATGACGTATCCTTGGGGCAGGCCAGGGCTTCCCTCGTAGACAGGAGCCTTAAAGACAATGCCGGACTCTGCTCCAGAGCTCTTCGGAACTGACGCATCACCCCAAATGCACACTCATCCCCTGCGCCAGACTTTGCATCACAAGCCCTGTCAACAGGATCTTTGACGATGATGTAGGCCTTCGCATCGTAGCTTCACCGCATGTTAGAACCGATGCATTGCCATGACTGATTTGCATATGGCCATGTCTGAACTGGGGTGGCTTGGTGAGCAAAATAACGATGGATTAAACCCAGATCTGTGACTGGGGTGAATGATCTGCCATTGTGCAACATTCCGTCCATCATCTTGTGTGTTTTGCTGTTCACCCTATGTGGGAAGGTTATGCCCAGACGTGGGTCCCGTGCTCACTACGCCACTGGAGTCAAGCTATCCTGGCTGAAGACAGGTGATAGCCAGAAACCGGTCCTAGGATGCTTGATTCCGGTCCAGGGAAGACATGGCTTGGCAGTTCGGGCTGGACTGTTCCCATGAGGCACAGGGCCATGACTGATTTGCATATGGCCATGTCTGAACTGGGGTGGCTTGGTGAGCAAAATAACGATGGATTAAACCCAGATCTGTGACTGGGGTTGAATGTTCTGCCATTGTGCAACATTCCGTCCATCATCTTGTGTGTTTTGCTGTACACCCTATGTGGGAAGGGTATGCCCAGACGTGGGTCCCGTGCTCACTACGCCACTGGAGTCAAGCTATCCTGGCTGAAGACGGCTGATAGCCAGAAACCGGTCCTAGGATGCTTGATTCCGGTCCAGGGAAGACATAGCTTGGCAGTTCGGGCTGGACTGTTCCCATGAGGCACAGGGCCATGACTGATTTGCATATGGCCATGTCTGAACTGGGGTGGCTTGGTGAGAAAAATAACGATGGATTAAACCCAGATTTGTGACTGGGGGTGAATGTTCTGCCATTGTGCAACATTCCGTCCATCAGCTTGTGTGTTTTGCTATCCTCTGTGGACCCAGCAGAATGGGCACATCTTCCCTGCTGTTTGGCGTAAACCCGAGCAGAACTAACGCATTGTTGTGCTGTGTGGATTGGACCCATTGCAAAGACTTGCACTGTATTGCTGCCCATCATAACCGCAGCTGCATGACATATCCTTGGGGCAGGCCAGGGCTTCCCTCGTAGACAGGAGCCTTAAAGACAATGCCGGACTCTGCTCCACAGCTCTTCGGAACTGACGCATCACCCCAAATGCACACTCATCCCCGGCGCCAGACTTTGCATCACAAGCCCTGTCAACAGGATCTTTGACGATGATGTAGGCCTTCGCATCGTAGCTTCACCGCATGTTAGAACCGATGCATTGCTTCGGCAAACCAGGATTTAAGATACTTTGGGAATTATTACGATGGCGTAACAATCGCCACCGCCGGGCCGGCGGTAGCGATCGTTCCGCCATCACAATGAGATTTACCCACCGCCATATTAGAATGGCGGTGGGTATCATGGCAAACGCAAAGTCTGTCCACCGCTTTACCGCCGGTGGCAATCGTAATGATTTCCTGGTGGGAGGAGCAGGCACCGCCCGCCATATTAGGATGTGGGAAATGAAAGGCCTTTCCATGGCCGCGATGCCACCATGGAAAGGCTGGAGGGAATTGGGTCTAGGGGCCCGTTGCGGGCCCCCCTTGTGTCTGAAGGAGGTGGGGTGCACTTGGGGGATACCTATGGTACCCCCTCTACATTTCGCAGCACCAGGTGGCAGGCACCGTGTGGTGCCTGCCATGTGGTGCAGTGAAATGCTAGACATGCGATTTTAACATTGCAGCGGGTGCTGCTGTCAGAAGCACCCGCCGCAATGTTAAATTGCAGAATGCGACCGCCATAGTGGCGGTTGCATCCTAATTCGTGGTGCGGGACCATCGCATGTCTGGCGGCTAGTCCACACACCACAGGGATGGTGGGCGGACTCAGGTCTGCCCGCCATCCTAATGAGCGCCTTTGTTCTACAAGCCTAACTGGATACCTGTAGTCGGCCCATGCTTCAATGTGGTTGGCCTGAAATTGTGAGTTTGTCCTGGTCTGGCATAGCCAGATATCCACACAAGGCACTTTGCTTTTTTTTGGCACTATTTTCACAAAAAATCTTTAAAACTGCATAGCTCCGGTTCTACTGATTGTATTTTTGTTGTTTTGGTCTTGTTCTATTAATTAAAGAAAGTTCTATGTTTCTAAATTGGTATGAGATCCTTTTGTGTGTTGTTTTTCATGTTATTACTGTTTGAAGTGTTGCACAAATACTTTGCATATTGTCTCTAAGTTATGCCTGACTGCTCTGTGCCAATTTACTAGAGGCTAGAGCACAGGCTAATTTACGGTTGGTTTGTGTCTCACCCTTGTCAACGATTGTGGTTCCTGCTTGACCAGCGCTCACACCCCAGTCTCTCAACAACCCAATTTCTTACAGAAAGTAATTGAAATGTTAGTTTTGGTAGTTTCAAGATGGCTGGCACATTGCTCCAACACGTAAAATACAGCCATCTTAATTTCGAGGTTATCACATTTCATGTTCTTTCAAGTTAAATGCCACAATTCCCTGATGTAATGTGACATGATGCAATGCAGTGGCAATCTTGAAAGTATTGAAAATAATAAGGGGCATATTTATCATGGGGTTAAGTCACTGTTACACCCCGCAATGGGGCGCAAAAACGACACAACTCTTAAGTGTAATTTATCTAGCCACATAAGGTAACTTTGCATGGCCCAGAGTGGCTTGATGAATCCAAAGTAATGCAACTTAGCGCAAATCGCTGCCTTGCGTTACTCTGCCCAAGAGAGGTGTTCCATGGGTGGTGCGTTGGTGCTGCCATCCAACACCCATGAAGTTTGGTGCATTCCCAGATTTGCCTAAGTGGTAGACCTGGGAATGAATCAAAACTGCTACGCATCTTCAGGGGAGGCATAATGAGGAGAAGTATCCTTTCAACTTTCTATGCGTGCCGCATTCACCAGCACCCAAAGAAAAAGGAGACTGTCTCAGGGGATTGTTTTTGTGCAGGAATGTATCCCTTCCTAGACAAAAACAATCCTGCTTACAATGTAGGCACCCTTGCACCATAGTGCAAAACTGCCTGCTTTGGCTCTAGGCAGCACATTGTGCGCCAGCTCTGGGAAAAGACAGGAATGCGCTTTGTTATGTTAAATTCGGCACATTCCTGGCCTTTACCTGTCACGCAGCACAGCAAGGTGACTTGGTATGCTCTGTGACTTGTTGGTAAATATGACTCTCTATGTGTTCATTCTTTCAAGGTTGCTGTCACATTGCATCACATCATAGTCCATCAAGCAGCGTGGCAGTCTTCGTGAAATCATGAGAAGATAATTTTCTAAAATTTCAAGGTGGCCACTAGATTGTTTCATGCCTTGTTGCATCACATAACGTGGCGACCATCTTGAAAATATAACAAATAAACTTTCAACACGGCCAGTAGACGCTACTGGATTTTCCAATGGTAGCATATTATAAAAGCATCCGGCATTGGCAAAGTCAATAGCAGCACCAACAAAGCTTCAACAATTTACCCCAATTCGCTTTATCAATGGTTGTTTCGATTTGCCATTGTTTCCCGTTTTTTTTGCATTCAAAGTATACATTGCCTCACTTAAAGTTTGCATCCTTATATTTCTTTGTAAAAGTTTTCTCAAATTTTTTTTTTTTTTAATTTTCAACCAGTATTCAAAATGCCAGGACATGTCTTATACGCACCGTCAATTTGAAAGTTCCCATGAGACAGACTACAATAGTAGTAACAACTTTCAGCTACTGTATGAGAAGTATTCAGTCGCTTATCTTTGATGTTTGTCATTTGAATCCCCAGTACGTTCAGGTTACATAGTTTCTTATGTTTTGGCAGGATCGCCTGATTTTATATTGTGACAGCGGCTTTCACAGGTGTGCACTCGTGTAGCCATTAGACATACATCCCTTGTCAAAGGAAATGCTAATTCTATTCAAGGGAAATCCTGCACTTATCGTACGACAAGACTAATGGCCCAAAGTGCAACAACACTTAAGGCTGTAAACCAATGCTAATGGCTGTGCATGACTCCATTGTGGCTCTATTGAAACCAGACAGCTATCCAAAAAGGGACACGTCTGGCATAAATTGTTTTACTACTGTGTAATTGAGTGCCAGAAGTGGGCATAATTACGCAGCAGTAAACATCACACAAGGTGCTGGGAGTCATTTTAATTTGCCGGTGGGACTTTATAAATATCCTTATACTTGAGAGTTTGTAGCCATTCACAAAATCCTCTCCAGTCCCTTCTCACCCAGGAAACGCTCTGAGATTTACTCCAGCAAAGGGCAAGAGTAACTATCCTTCCAGGAAGGAAAGGGAACAAACACCCACAAACTTTGTGGAGGTGCAAAGGAAAGGGTTTTCCATGTGGAAAAAACGTTTTCAGGACAAAAACAGCGCAAAGGAAATGTGCATTTGCGCAACCAGCTTCATTCCCACAAGGCAGAGTTATAATCTATTTATTACTTTGCAATGTGGAAATAGCAGATATTACATGACATTCCCAGTAGTATGCATGGAAAGCTGCACCTCTCATAGTTTTCCAGTCACACTACAAACATTGCTTATGAATTCACAAAAGTTGTACTGCTACATTTGCGCATAGAAGTGTGTCTATGGGTGTAAATGTACAACTTTGCTTTGTGGATCGAGCCTTCTATTTGTGGGCCAGATTCACATAGGTATGTTTGATAGGTCTAAGTATCTTAATTTAAAAGTAAGATCCTGACAAGCGTTTATGGGTTTAATTCTGCATAATGCTCCATACCAAAGGAATAGAACACTGTAGGTGATGGGTGAGCAGAGCATGTTGCACTTTGCCTTGTAAGTTTGTCAATGCCCATGAACTTGTGAGTTTATGGCCATTCACAACACCCGATTCGACCATTTCTCCATGTGGAAATGGTCTAAGATTTACTCCAGCAAACGGCTAAGGCAACTGCCCTACCGTGGGAGGAAGAGGAATGGACCACCTGCAGACTTGATAAGAGAAGGGCTCTCTCCTCAGGGAAAATCTTTTTCCCACGAAGACAACATTTCTATTTGCACAATGGGCTGGATTGTCCCAGAACCTAATTGTAAAGTACATTCATTTTTACATCAGTGAAATGAAAGAAATGGGAGCCCAGGATTACGTCCAATGATATTACCTCCACGTCCCTCTCTCACTTATTTCCATTACGAGATAAGAGGCCCTTGTGCCTCGTAGATACACCCCCTACCAATATAAACAGGCACCGGTCCCTCCAAAATACCTGCTCTTTTGTGTCTGTAGACACGGTAGGGTGGGTGCGACGCGCTCACTCCAGTAAAAGTTTGTTTGCTGCCTTTTCACCGCACTGAACTGCTTGTGGCTTCCTGCTGCAATGTTGGTAGTTCTTCTGGGTTGGGCACGCACTTTCTGGTGTGCTCCGACGTTCCTGGCGGCTTGGTTTCCTGAAGTGTGGGGACGGCGGTCTGGGATACGGCTTCTGTGTTCTTCTCTCCTGGTGGTTCCTTACCGAGGCATGCTGCGGGGGCATTTTTCCTTCAGTTGAGCTGGGGGAGGGTGTCCGCATGTCGGTGTGGAGCCCCTCCCTCGTTCCCTTTTCTTACCATGGCGGAGGTCTGCAAGGCTTCCCTCCGGCCGGCTTGTGAGCGTTGTTCCCGCTGGGTCGTCTTCTCTTACTCTTTCCTATTTTAATCTCTGGCTGGAGGTCAGTGTGCCTAGTGCCACCATTGGCAACACACCCCACCCACACAGACACATAGCATGCATGCTAAATAAATAAATACACAACACAACTCTTGTTTGGGTAAATATTGCTGCAGATTTATTCCATACAAAAGTATGTAATATGGAGGGTTATCTTACGGGCAATCCAAGGGCAGGCAGCTGTAACCAACTGTGCTGCCTGCCCGCCTGTTGAGCCAAGCAGCACTGGGAAGAACCCAATCAGTGCTACACCTTATGGGGTGATCCTCTTTCCGGATCACGTGACGCATTGGTCCCTTAATACTTACGCCCCTTTCAGGGCGGAGCGGAGCAAGGCAAGCTCCTGGTTGTTCAGGCCCCCAACCGCCCGAAGGACTAACGGGACGCTGACGCAGTTTTCCAGGAACCTGCCATGAGGCTCCTGGGATTTGGCTCTGGCACCCCTATTGTGCCCTGCAGAGGTACCTTTCTGTACCCATTTGCTTCCAGATCGCCCCGTAACTCCGCCACAGCTCTGGAGGCAGACTCCGTCACCGCTAGAGCCCCCCACAAATCCAGCTATATTCTCACCTGCAACCTCACATCTCTAGAGCCTCCTGCAAATCTAGAAGGAAGAGATCCGTCCCTACTGGCGATAGATGAACCCCCATCTATATCACAATGGCCCTTGACGTTAGCCTGGATCAGCTGGTGTCTGATGAAACCAAAGGCACTTTTGGACTGTGAACTTGTGCCAAGAACTATCCACCCTCCTGCGGGGAAGTTCCACTGGCTCACATGACTCAGCCCCGTGCCAACCCTGGGAGGAATGATTTCAGACACCATGGCTCACAATGCCCCATCTATTTGCTGATCTCACCTAGTTGCCGTCCTTCTAGCCACGTGTGTGCCTGAACACCTGCATCCCCCATCTCTGGGACAGCAGCCCCTGTTAGGTGACCACTCCCACAACCCGCCTGCCTACTTTGGCTATTAGGGCAAGAAGAATTATACTTAACATTTGCACAGTCCCTTTGCTTTCTAAATCATGACGCACAGGAATGTTCATAACTAGAAGTATGTGACAATGAGCAAGGGTGCCCTCCTGCCCTTGCCATGCATCCCTGTTAGAAATGGGGGTCTCTAGTTGGCAAGGGCTTGCACCTCTGTCCAAGTAGGGACCCTTCTTCCAAGTCAGGATAAGGGAGTTACCCTCCCAAAATAACCCCTGCTCACCCCCTTGGTAGCTTGGCGCAAGCAGTCAGGCTTATCTTAGAGGCAGTGTGTAAAGCATTTGCACCTAACCAACAGTAATAAAGTGTAAGCACTACAAAAGTACACCACACCAGTTTAGAAAAATCACCAATATTTTTATATACAAGACCAAAAACTATAAGAATCCACAATACAGTAATTAAAAATCTACAGTTATCAAAATACTCTTTAAAAACAGTTCCTTGTTGTCGATAGCTCCGTCTGGGGCTCATCACGGCGTCGTGAGCAAACACATTCAAACAGTTCAGGCTGGTCGTGCATCGCGGACCAGCTACGGTGTCGGGAAGACCCACAAACAGTACCTGTCAGAGATGCAGGGTGCAGAGGCTCTTGAAGTCACTTGCGTTACAGGTCGAGCTCCTTTCTATTGAGATTGAGAGCGCTGGTGTTGGCAGGCGTCGTGTGCTGCAGTGCGAAGTGCAGCGGTGAGGCGTGCAGTGCCCTCAGGTTGCATTGCGAGCAGCGGCTCGGCGGCGGCTTCAGATGGCGTTGTCGATGTGACCAGGGTCGCAGTGCAAGGTGAAGGCGGTGCTCGTCACGGTGCTGGCAGCAGCATCGTCGTTGCTGAAGCGCTGTTGTCGGCTGACTAGCGGGAGTCGACGGTGCCGTCATAGGTAGGGTAATCAACCTTTACTCTGCATCTTTTTTTCCGTGGACTTTCAGTCCGCATACCATTACTCCGCAAGGTCATTGACCTCGCATACCATCACTCCGCATTTTTTCACAACGCATGTGCATTTACCACGCATGCCTTTACAACGAATTACGTTGTAAAGGCATGTATGGTAAATGCACTTGCGTTGTGAAAAAAAACAGACTTCATAAAGATGGAACCAGGAGGTGTGTGGAACCAAGACGACGAGAGAGGTAAGGGGGTTTGGGTTAATTTTTTAGGGGTGGGGGTCGTGCTGAGGTAGTGATTGTGTAGTGTAGTGTAGTGTTAGTGTAGTGTAGAGTTGTGGTGGTTGTGTAGTGTAGGGCCATGCTGGGGGAAGTGTTATAGGGTTTAGGGTAGTGTTGTGGTGTTTTTGTAGTGTAGGATCATGCTGGGGGTAGCGTTTTAGGGTTTAGGGTAGTGTTGTAGTATTTGTGTAGTGTAGGGTCATGCTGGGGCTAGTGTATTAGGGTTTTGGGTAGTGTTGTAGTGTTTGTGTAGTGTAGGGTCATGCTGGGGGTAGTTATTTAGGGTTTAGGGTAGTGTTGTAATGTTTGTGTAGTGTAGGGTCATGCTGGGGGTAGTGTATTAGTGTTTAGGGTAGTGTTGTAGTGTTTGTGTAGTGTTGGGTCATGCTGGGGGTAGTGTATTAGGGTTTTGGGTAGTGTTGTAGTGTTTGGGTAGTGTAGGGTCATGCTGGGGGTAGTTATTTAGGGTTTAGGGTAGTGTTGTAATGTTTGTGTAGTGTAGGGTCATGCTGGGGCTAGTGTATTAGGGTTTAGGGTAGTGTTGTAGTGTTTGTGTAGTGTCGGGTCATGCTGGGGGTAGTGTATTAGGGTTTAGGGTAGTGTTGTAGTGTTTGTGTAGTGTAGGGTCATGCTGGGGGTAGTGTTTTAGGGTTTAGGGTAGTGTTGTAGTGTAGGGTCATGCTGGGGGAAGTGTTATATGGTTTAGGGTAGTGTTGTAGTGTTTGTGTAGTGTAGGGTCATTCAGTTGTAGTGTTTTAGAGTTTAGGGTAGTGTTGTAGTGTTTGTGTAGTGTAGGGTCATGCTGGGTGAAGTGTTTTAGGGTTTAGGGTAGTGTTTGTGTAGTGTAGGGTCATGCTGGGGTGTAGTGTTTTAGGGTTTAGGGTAGTGTTGTAGTGTTTGTGTAGTGTAGGGTCATGCTGGGTGAAGTGTTTTAGGGTTTAGGGTAGTTTTGTAGTGTTTGTGTAGGGTCATGCTGGGGGTAGTGTATTAAGGTAGTGTTGTAATGTTTGTGTAGGGAAGTAAAGTGCTTTATGGTAGTGTTCGGGGGTCATGCTGGGTAGTGTAAATGTAGGAAAAGGACTGTGTGTCAAGGTAGGGTGATGCAGGGGTTCTACATTAGAGTGTAGGGTAGGGTAGGCTAGGGTAGGGTACTCTTACTTACCTTTACAACTTTTACAACGAGTATACCTTTAACATGCATGCCTTTGCGTTGTAAAGGCATAGGTGGTAAAGGCATATTCGTTGTAAAAGTTTTCGTTGTCTTAATTTGTGGAGTAATGGTACTTGCGGTATTGTTTTTGCGGAGTGATGGTATGCGGGGTATTTGTGTGCGGAATAACGCCACATATTCCATTGGTAGGCCAAGGCTGCGGTGCGGGATGAGGGTAGTGTGTCGTGTAACTTTACGAGCAATGCCCACGAACCACAGTGCAAGCAGCGGTGACGATTTTGTCATGGAGCGGCATCGTCGGGGAGGCCAAGGCGTTCTCATGAAGTGGGGCGGTGCCGAATGCGATGCCCACAGGTCGCAGTGCGAACAACGCCTCGGTGGGGGCATCAGCAGGTGGCATCAGTGAGACCAGGGTTTGCAGTGCGGTATTGCGGCGGTGCTCTCTGCCGTGCCCAGGCTTCGGTGTGGAGCAAGGAGGTGCGGAGTGCGGTGCCCACAGCTCGCGTTGCGAGCAGCGTCTCGGTGGCGGCGTCTTCAGGTGTTGTCGGTGAGACCAGGGTCGCAGTGCAGCGTTGCGGCAGTGCCCTCTTCGGTGCCATCAGGACACGGAGTCGGCAGCGGTGTCTTAGATGTTGCTGAGTTACTTTTTCTCTGTTGCAGCAGAAAACACACTGTCCCCAGTACTGCGGGCAGGAGAGCTTGAAGTCTTTGTGGTTCCTGAGACTTAGTGAACAGGGGGCAAGCTCTACCTCAAGCCATTGGAGAGACTCACAAATTAGGTTGCAGAAAGTCTAGTCCAGGCCTTTCACTGCCCAAGGCAGAAGCAGCCACTGCAGGTCAGCCCAGCAAAGCACTCAGCATAGCTGTCTTTCCTAATTACAGCTTCTCCGGCCCTTCTTCTTGGCAGTCTTCTTGATCCAGATGAGTTCTAAAGTTCAGGGGTCTGGGCCCCAGTATTTGTATCCAAAAACCCTTTGATCCTCTAGGCAGAGGGTGTCTGTGCCCAGCAAGAACCATTTCTGCCTTCTCTGGTGTGATTTCCTGGCAGGGGGTGGAGACGGCATTGTCAGAGGCAGACCAGGCCCTTTGGGGTGGAAGGAAATCTCCTCCCTCTTCCCCCAATGCAGCCCAAGTCTATTCAGCTCTTTTCTGACCTATCCAGACTATAGGGAGCCACCCTCGCTTCCTAGCCATCTGCCGTCCAAAACTCAGACAGGCAATCCACATTCCAACAGAGGCACACTGGATGACTGAGCAAGAAAATACCTAATTCCTAAAAGTGGTATTTTCAAACACAGAATGTAAAAATCACCTTTACTAAAAGATGCATCGTTAGATTCTGAGTTCAGGCATACTAAATTTTATTTTCCCACCTAGTTCCCAGGGCCAGTTATGTTTATAAGGTGTTATAAAAAAACTTCCCATTCTGTCCTATATGGACCAGGTAGCTCTTTGAACCACACAGGAGCGGGATACTGAAACCTTCAGTTCCCTTAGCAAAGGAGTTTGCAGGTCTTACCGACCACTGTGCAGTAGACCACAGAATATAGAAGAGACGCCCAAGACAGGCAGAGAACGGCTGTTACTGCCGGATTACCAGAACGGTTGAACTGGTTCTTTGACGCAATTAATGCGGATGATACTCCGCCTGGGTGCTCACTTTAGTCCTGAGGAAGACCCACGGGCCAAGGTGTTACACAACCTCTGTGCCGCAAGTCGGGTCGAAACATCGACGATCATACCCCCGCACATGGACCCAACATACACCCATTTATGACGTGCCTTCATAAGATGCAATTTGTGATTGTAAGAAATATTGTAAATAGACCATGTAAAATACCTTTGGGCCAGAGCATCATGATTGAAAATTCTTTATCAATCCCACTACGTCCAACTTTCTAAATTCTTTCTCCTTTCTACCCAATGCTTGGGATTTCTATCCCCACTCACTACCCTTGAGCACTCGCCTTTGCACGTTCGTTCAGAGCAACCTGTTTGTTGAAACTGTTTCTTGTGTTCACTCTTTAAAGAAGCAAAATGACTTTTAATGCTACGGAATACATTTATCGATTTCCGTCAAAAAACTTGGCTGTTGCAAATTCTTTGAAATATATATCTCCCTTCTTTGGATTCTCCAGCAGCTTGAAATTAATTAGCTCTACATTGTAAAGTAACATTAATAAGTATTATCGCGGGTCCCAAACAATATCCAATGAGATCAAGGCACCTCAAGCCGAATAGACCAATCACAGGTCTTGGACAACATCCAATGAGATCAGGGCACTTCAAGCCGGCATTTGCAAATTCTGGGGCCTAAAATACGAGTCACCGATTGGCCGAATATTGAACCAATCAAAACATAGAAAACACTATTTAAACCAACCACTTAACAGTCACTAGTAGATAGAACAGGACCAGAGAAGCAGGCAGTTCTCCACGGTAAAAGAGGTAAGCGTGATTCCCGCCATAGGTTCTTTAAGTAAAACTCGTTCCTCTAAAAAATTTGCAACCACTGAAAAACCCTTATTTTACTCTGGCCCTTAGTAAAATGATTGTTTCTACCGGGAGGACATGACGAAAGCGCCCCTGGTCCCACAAAAAGCTTTTAAAGAGAAAACCTGCCATCAGACAAGGAAATAGTGTTTGAAGACACAGCACGCCTACCGTTTCAGATATGAAAAAATTGCTTTATAACCAATTAAAAAAGAACCACAGGTCGAGTCCTACCGCTAATCGCCTTTAATAATTACATTTGCCAGGACACCTAACAAACTACAGACTGCTCAAATTTAGGAGAGTAAACGAAAAATGAAGCAAATCACTACGCCGTAATAGACCCCCACATGATAATATCCAACGGATAGTTTTAAGGTAAATTAATTCAAACTAGCTTTCCTTGAGAAAATTTACTCTGTTTTTTCTTCTTACTTGTTAAGTCAACAAATTAACATGCAATTCGAAATTGGAACCTTTTTTTATCGCCAATTTGGGCTTTAGGATGTATTTTAGATAGTATGATGGAGCTTTATATCCGGCAATCACAGAGAATATCTTTAAAAAGGAATGTGGTTTGTTGATAACTTTGAGTTCCCAAAAAACTACACCAAGTCCTGATGACTGAGATAGGAAGACTGCCAGTCCCACCAGTCTGTTAGAGAGACCAGGAAATAGGTTCAAAATAAAATATAGCTCAAACTAGACATGCAATGCTAATGCATAATGGTTTTATTGAATGTACCATCTTCTTCAAAGGTTTAAGAGAGTGAGCAGGAGCTATAGAGGATCTCCCATACAAATGTTATCCGTACTGTTACCAAATGATCGAACATAGAGTAGTAGTAGAAAAAATGTTTTTATATCTCTTAGTAACATACCTGTTCTCCATTATATTGATACCATTAGTTTTGTCATCCAATCAAGACAATGGTCAGAAATTACACATATGATCAACTGCAAATGTCATTGTATTGCAACCGTCATTAAATGTGAAATATCCTGAATAACTGTATAAACTTGAATATTTTACCTGTATATATTCTAATTGATTGTATATCCATCCCATAGGGTGATCTAACTGACCCCAGAAACTCGACAGACAGAACGTAGTGTCTTGACAAAGGTGGCCCAGAATCATATGTACCACCGAAACGCGTCACGCGTAGACGCATTTCATAGTATAATTCTTCAACTCGGACACCTGTGTTGACACATTAATAGACTGTGCATAACATATGGGGGTCGGATAGAGTTTGAATATACACTCAGTATTGCACAATTGAATGTCTCACTGTTGTCTGTCCTTGTAATTTGTTTCAATTTTGCAGGTCAATCTTGAATCCCATGTATTTTGATCATTTGTCTTATTAATTTTTTTAACTGTTTTTATTTGTGTAAGTGGTGCTATTGTCCACTTGGTATTTTAAATAAATTGTGTAATTTAATAAATTGTAATACAAAAGAAATTTTTTGCATAATTGTTGTTGATTTTATGTATTGAACTACTTGCTTGGAGTTTCAAATTGTTTCACTGTATATTTTTCAAGGGAATATCCTTTGTTTATTGGTTGGTTGGTTAACCCTACTTCCCTTGATTTTAATTTAAAGGGGTACCTCTCATTATTTCTACCTAGACTAAAATGTCAACATTGTAGGATGACGAGATTAAATACACTACAAATAGTGACGCTTCACTAACATAGAAGTAGGACTACAAGTTTACCCAGTGGCACAGAATGAATTATCGAGTTCGCCAACAAAGTATTATCCCTGTTAAATATGATATATTTTTTAAGGTCCGTAACTAATCATAATCACAGTGGAGACTCCACATTAAACACTGCAAACATTCAAGGAACTGCATCTTGCTTGTTTTTCTTGTTTCCCTTATTGTGCTTGTGGCCCGAGACAACCTGACACATTTACAGCCATGTTTATTTCAGTGTGTATAGGAGAGGAAGGGGAAGCTTTCCCCAACAGCTGAGGTACTGTACTGACTTTGTTAAGCTACTAGGGTGAATTAAGTGTTTTAAATATTTAAACAAATTCGAATAATTAGCCAGCATGAAATGTGTTCACATGTCGCATGGCAGTGCATTTTCACAAAACCAAACGTTTGTATTTACAAGCCTGTTTCTTGTTATAGTCATATAAATACAACACCTATTACATTACAAATGCTATAGGTGTCACGTTTGCGAAAAGTTAAAACTATTGGCATTGTAAATGACAAAGCTATTACTTTTGCTATTTACAAGACCAACACATAAAAAAAATTGTCATTTACAAAACCAATAGCTCCAACTTTTCTAATGCGAGACCTATTGCATTTCCAATGCTTGTTTCCCTTGGCTGTCGGTTTTCGTCTGTGTCCTGTCTCAGCACCTGCGGTGCTGTGCTTGCAGACCTGTCGTTCATTTTTCTGGGATGTCCCCCAGGCTGCTGGGTGCCCATGCTCGATGCAGGGCAGTGTCTTGTGCCAGCCCTGCCCCTGCGTTTCAGCTCTTCCTCTGTTTTCAGCTTCCTGAGGGCTGTAGTGGTGGGTGCCTTCGGGGAGGGGTGCGCTCCTGCCATTGTTCCTGTTGGCAGCGTCAGTGTTTGTTTGGGCTGTTGCTCGTCACTCTGTTGTGAGGTTTCACCCTCTTGGGTATGGCAGTGGTCTTTGTTTTTGTCTTCCCCTGTGCGCTGTTTGGTGGGGTGCTGTTGTTGCTTCTTCCTGCCTGGGTGTTCCGTCTTGATTCCGCCTGTTGGCTGCTTCTTGTACCGGAGCTCTTTACCTGCTGTTCCGGTGGTTTGCTGGCGAGTGGAGGCTTGTCGGGCGTTTGCTGGCCTCTTGTTTTGGCCTGGTCTGCCTTGCTGTGCCTGTGGGGTGTGTGTGCTGGTTTCCCATGTGCTGTTGTCCCATCCTGTGTTCTTCCTTGGTGTTGCCTCTCCAGTTCTTGTAAGGGGTTTCTGTATCCTGTGGCCATTCTACCCTGAATGCAGCTGCTTTTGCCTGTTCTCTGATGTTCGGCAGTGTTGTGCCTGGTTCATTCCTGGTTGGGTGTCTGCCAGGGATTGCTAGGTGCTGTTGGCTTCGCTGCCTCCTCTGCTCTCCTGGCCTGTGGTCTGTGTTGTGTGGCTTTCTTTGGTCTGGTTTGAGCTTCGCCCTCTTCGATTCCATGGTGGGGCAGTGATCTCTAGCTCCTGCTTCTCATGTTTCTGGGTGATTGGGGACAGGGCTGTGGCCCTGTATGTTCTGCTTGGTTCCTGCTTGGACACTCTTGTTGCCATGGCTTCCTTCGGTCCATGTGGCACTGGTCCTGGCCTGCTGGTTCCTTCGGTTGCCGTTGGCGAGTTGTGGCTGTCCCATGTTCCTTTTTCTTTCCTCGTCCTTGGGGTTGCCTGGATGATTGATATCCAGTTGTTTAGTTTCCCCGGTGGTCTGGTTTGGTTGCCCACCTGGTCCTGTTGGTCTTCTCCCAGCACCTTTTCTCGATTGCCTGCCTGGGTCCCCTGGGTTCTTCCTGTGTGCTGTTCCCCATTCCTCTTCCTTCTGTGTGTTGGTTTCAGCCCGGAAGGGCTTGGTGGCTGTTCCTCTCTTGGGAGGGAGAAGACTCTACCCCCCTTGCAGCCTTCCATGACTGCTTAAGGGAGACGGCTGGGTGGCTACACAATAACTCGCTGCAATTTAATTCCTCCAAAACGGAGGTTCTGTATTGTGCAGGAAGTCGCATTCCTCGGCAATTCCCCTGCGACTTTTGGCCCCCGGAAACAGCAGACAAACCTCGGCCAGTTACATCGGTTCGCAACCTAGGGGCCACACTGAATGATAAAATGAACACTGAAACCCAAGTTGCAAAAACGGTGGGAACTTGCACAGCCCTCCTACGCTCCCTGCGCAAAATTATGCCTCTGCTACCCGCACAAGCTCGGGAGCAGGTAGTCAGGTGTACTATCCTCAGTCGCCTGGACTACTGCAACGCGCTGTTACTTGAGTCCCCAGCTGCTCTGCTCGACCGACTTCAAAGAGTTCAGTCGGCCGCAGCCAAATTAGTTCTGGGTTGGACTAGGAGATCTTCAGCCTCAGCGGCCCTAGCTGAACTACACTGGCTACCGCTTAAACAACGTGTGGCCTTCAAGTCCCTCTGCCTTGTTTTTAAAGCGCTCCACGGAGCTGGACCTAAACCTCTGCAGGCCATGTTCACATGGTATACCCCTTCCAGAGCTCTACGCTCAGCCTCAGCCCGTCTGGTGATTGTTCCTAAATACAACAAAGTCAGGACAGGGGGCAGATCCTTCAGAGTCGCAGCGGCTAAACTGTGGAACAGTCTGCCTCCTGACATCCGTCAAATCTCACAGCTCCTCCCTTTCAGGAAACGCATCAAGACGTGGTTATTCCCTTAGGAAAACCCTTTCTTCCATTGCTCCTCGCTGTATGTTCCCCTGAGTTAAGAGTATTCGCAAGCGCCAGGAAACCTGCAAGGTGTCAGCCGCGTTCTATAAATGCTAAAAATAAATAAATAATATAAATAAATAAATTTTCCGCAGTGCTGCGGGTCCCTCAGCCTGTGCTCCTGATCTGGGTTGTTCAGTGGGTGCCTGTCCTGTGGCTGGTTGGTTGTGGTGGTTTGTCCTACTGGGGACTTGCCTTTCCATAAGGGGGTGTGATCGATAACTCGGAGCTCCCGGCGGGCCACCTTGGTTTCGCTGGGTTTGGGTCAGGGGTGGGGGGTTTGCGATATGCACAAGGGTCTTTGTGTCTCAATTAATTTTGCTGGTTGCATTCCTGCACATCCCCGTTGGTCCGTCTCTTCTGCATGTTTTGGTGCTGTCTGGGCCTTTTCTGGTTCCTGCCATGCAGGCTGTTTCCTGTGGTCGCCTGGGTGTGGGTTGCCTTGGAGGCTGTTGAGGCGCCTCCTTTGCACTGTTCCCAGATTTGTTTGTGGGTTTGAGGGGGTGTCAGTGTGGGGGTGGTTGCCCTGCAGTTTCCTTGGCCTGTGGGCCTCTTGGTGGCTTCCTTCTGTTAACCTTGGTCCAGGGTTCTGGTTCAGTGGGATGGTTGTCCGGTTGCTCTGGTTCCTCCGGCCTGTCCTGTTCCTTTGGTCCCTCTGTTGGTGTGTGGTTGGGGCTTGGTGACTTTCGGTGCCTTGGTCTCTCAGCTTTGGTAATCTCTTCTGTGCGTGCACGCTTTGGAGGTCTGCCTGGTCTTCTTGTGCCCTGCGTTGACTCTTGGCTGTGACTTGGTGTGCTCATGTGCACGTAGTTCCTTTCCCTTTCACTCCGGCTGACCTTTGGGGCTTTGCCGTCCTCTTGCTGGGGTCTGTTGTTCGGCCTGGGCCTGTTCTCCGGGTCCTTTGTGGGTGTTCCTGCCCTCAGTGGATTTGTCCCTCTTGGGGATTTTCCTCTGGTTTTGCGGGCTCCCTTGTGTTCCCCTTTGTTTCTTTCATGTGTGGGGGTATCTCCTTCTCGCTCTGTTGTTTTCTTACTTTTATTTTCTGGTTGCAGTATGTGTCGACTTGCCGTCCTTGTCTCTTTGTCTTGGGTGTCTTCTTCTTTCTCGGGTTTGTGGCCGGGCGTTCATCCGGGTTTCGATTCGCTGTCTTGGGACTGGCCTGTCTTTCCTGTTTGTTTGTCCTTCCTTTGGGCACCTTATTGTGTTGCTCTGGGCGGCTGCTTGGACAGTTGACCGGGTTTTTCCTTGGCTTGGTATGTCTCATTGCGTAATGGAGATAAGCGAGAGGGACGTGGAGGTAATGTTTATATTACTTACCGGTAATCACATTACTCCTAGTCCTACTCTCGCTTATCTCCATTACGGTCTGCCCTCCCTCCCGATGGTCTGGCCAACTGTGCCCACGGTGGATTGGTACGTACAGGTATTGTGGAGGGGGCGGTGCCTTTATATATTGGTAGGTGGTGTGCCTACGAGGCAGAGGGGTCTCTTATTGCATTCTGGAGATGAGCGAGGGTAGGACTAGGAGTAATGTGATTACCGGTAAGTAATATAAACATTCCCAATAGTATGCATGGAAACATGCGCTTGACACAGCCTTTCACGCATACTCCAGGGGGTGCTTTGTAAAAGGAAAAGAGTGTAAAAGTGCATTAAACGCACTTGTATACTTTATTTTACGAATTGAGCCCTACAAATTGGCATGCCGGGTTCATTCCCTTTAGTCGTGGTAATAACCTTATCGTGAAGGGCATCTTGAAGCAGTAGTTTTTACACGAGGTTCATCACTGGTGACGTAAGAGAAGGAGGAAGGGGTGGATAGCCACAGTGATGGTGGGTGGGAAGAAAGGTGAAATCTAGTTTTAAACCGGATGTAGGGGCATTTTTCTGACCCCTAGCACCATGATATTAATCCATTCAGTTTTCACAGGGCTGGCAGTCTTTTAATCTGCTGCAGATTTATAGCCGGTCAATTAATCACACTAGTGTCTCGGATTTACCGAGATTAATGTCTTCTGGGTCCTAATATATTGAGGACAATGTCTCAGTGCCAGTGTTTTTAACAAATGCTTTTGACCCGAAATACTCTGTATCTATTTATTTCCCTGTGCTTTCTGGGATTGTTAATTGTTATGTTATGGTAATTATATTTAATATACCGCTCGAATCACCCATGGGCATCTCGGCGCTGTCTAGGGCTGGCAGCAATATCCACAAGGACAGGCCACTTCAAAATGGGTAGGCTTTTAATAGTTTCTTAATTGGCAATAGGAAGAGGAATTCAGTAAAGATAGGAAGATTATACAGGAGGCAATTATGAGCAGTTTAGGAACATATTAAAAATGTATTCTGTAATAATAGTAAAAGTCAGTAAGAAGCGGGCGTGAGGAAAAGGTAATTAAAATGAGAGAACGGCATTCTAAAGGATGGAGGTATTTACGTTGCAGGTGTGGAGTTGTCATGGTGATGGGGAATCAGGGATAGGGTTGGGAAGCAGCAGCCAAAAAACTGGAGATGCAATCCTTTCATATCCTTGGTAATGTTTGGATAGACTGGGGGATCCGAAGAGATTAAACCTTTTCAATAAACATTGTTGATTTATGCGGCTGCAATCAGCAGCCATTTTTACACACACCATCTGTCCCAATGATTATATTAAGTACTGGTTTGCAGGCCTGTTCCCCTGGGGTCTGGCCGATGAAATCTACTTTCCGTGCATCTCACAGGAAGGGAGAAATGGCACCTACGTTCACTTCCTAATGCCATCCCTGCGGGCATTGATTAATTACTGCCATGTATCACATCTTCAGCCAGTTATTATAGTTACTGCTGAGTTTCTGTTATTGCTGACTTGGCGTCAAAGTACGTGTCTCAAGCAAAATCAAACTTTTGCTTATGCATTATCACAGGAACTAAGGAAGGCCTAGATGTATTATCATTCATGCAATAGAGGGCTTTCTTAAAAGTGTCAACCTTATTGAACATAGGCTAAAAATGTGTACAGCTTCAGATGTACAACTGGTCGTGTTAATGGTGTGTTTTGTGGGAGACACGCAAAAACCCTGCTTTGGGTGATTCTTAGCATTGCCCTGTGGCTTAGATGTGGGCCAGTGGTGTTTAGCCTGGGAGTTGTACTCGAGGTATGCGCTCAAGTAGACATTTTGACACGTAGATACTAGGACAAGGGTTAAACTGTAAGCTTTATAATAGGTGGGAGTTCCTGTATATCAAACGGTACACATAGGTATATCACACAATATACCCCTTCCCTTTTTTAGTGCCTGGTTTGACCAGAGTAAGGACTTGACAGAAAGTCAGGTTAGCCTATTTAATGTGATCTGACTGGTTGTATTTGAGATTTGAGCCTCAGATAAGTACACTTTCCAAATATTAATAGAAACATGGGTTGTTATGGCACAATCTGAGGGTCATATGTACAAGGGAAGTAAGTGTAGCAGCTTAGCGCCAACACAGGCACCCTTGCACCATAGTGCAAGGGTGTCTGTGTGCAGGGGAACATTGTTGATCTACAGGAAGGTTACCCTTCCTGCACATAAACAATATTGAAATGCTGTTTTTTAACTTCTATGTTTGCTGCTTAATGCAGCACACAAGAATCCCTTCTTGAGGCTCTAAATGGTTGCACCGCAATGGCTGCTATTTTGTGACCAAGTTGCACTTGCTGCAATACTTTAAGCATCAGTTGTGTATAGTCAATATCAGCGTAATTGTGTTTTGACTAAAAGAGTTTAATTGCCGCAGTGGCAGCAGCCTTGTCAACTTCCATCATGATTAGCACTATGGGTAGATTGATTAATACTATTGATAAAATAAGTGTAATCATTTTCTTTCTGACTGCTGTAACTACCTGTTGTTGATACTAAGTTCAATATAAATACTTCCTATTTATGCTGGACATGCCCGAACCCATATAACTATAATTCCACATTATTGGTTATATATCTGAATGGGCAGATCTAGGCTCTTTTATGAAGTTACTCTCACACTAGAATCCTTTTCAGCAAAATGTCATCAAATTCACTATCTTCTTTCACATCTCAATCTTCCATTTCTGGTGCACAACCCAAAATACCAAAAAATAAACCTCCATCTCCCGTCACCTCCTCCAGCAATCCTATTCTAGACAAGATCCTGAATAAAATCAGAGCTTTGCAACCCTTCATGATGGCTGCAAAGGAAAAGCTGCAAGAGATTGAAGTTAGGTGGATGGCAATGGAGAATAGGTCAGAGCAGCGGACAACCTATTACTGATTTGCAAGACATTACTTTAGAAAAACCCAAAGATGGAACAGAATATTTATATGCTTCAGAAATACATTGAAGGCCTTGCCAATGGAAATACCTTCACAACATGGCTGGCTGAGAGGATTGAAGAAGAACTTTTTTTCTTCCTTAAGAAATGTATTCCTGAATATGGTGAATCTCCCGAAGATACCGCCACTTAATTTGCAAAAAAGCGCACTGACTAGGAAGAAAGACTTCTTCTAAATTTAAGCCTCGAGGAATTACATTACCATTCCTGGAATGCACAGACCTTCTATGTTTTCTTAAAGCCACTAAAGTTAAGATTCTAAAACGGTCTGGTCACAACATATATATCTACCATGAATTGACACGGGCAACTAATGACAGGAGAACATTCCTTGCTTTGAGACATGCGCTTAGAAAGTTCAAGAAATGACATGGGATATTGCATCCATGTATTACACTCATATATTTGAAAAATCACTTATAACAGAGTTACTACATCTTTTGAAGAGTCTGCCAAACTGTAGGATCATCTGTATAATCTTTCACCATCAAAAATGGATATTTCTCAATTGAACCCTTAGTCTTGTTTTACTTCTTTATTCATAAGCCTTTCTATTTTTCTGATTCTATTTATGTTTTACTTGTAGTTTTGTCATGTTACTGTCTGAGCATATTCTGTTAATTCTCTTGCTGTAGGTTCTGAGACTTGGGTACTGGCCTTTGATCTGCTATGTTATTGTTTTTGTCTCTTTTATATGCATATCTTTCTTTTTTCCCATCTTATCTGATTTCCCATCTGTTATGCTTCACTGCTGGTGTTTTACTATTATGCTTAACCACTTACACGTGTTATTGATGTATCTTCTTCTACTATTAGTCTTGATTATAAATTTCTCATTAATCCTGTAGATTGTGCTGTTTGTTCCTGTTGTCCCTCCTTTCTAGATGTCCTATGGTTATCAATGTCTCGTGGAATATTTGAGGCCTGGGAGACCGAATTAAAAGCCAAAAGGTACTCCCTCGTCTTGCAAGGTTAAACACTAATATTGCATTTTTGCATGAAACACATTGTAAAGCAGTGGACTCTGGAAGGCTGAATAGAAATTGGGGTGATCATTTGTTATTTTTCCCAGCTGTTGGTTAGAAGTCATAAATCTTTATTTTTTGAAGTTATATTATAGGCCTAGGCGTAGCACGCGGAGTTTTGCTATGCGAAACTCCGCGAAGTTACAAAAAATCTCTGTGAAGTTCCGCGAGTGGCGAAGTGCAGTGCGAACTGCAATTTGTGCTGGTATTCTTGCCGCTCGGGTAGAAATTTTACCCGAGCGGTAGCTTGCGCTCGCGAACTTACCACTCGCGATTGTGAACTTACTGCTTGTGATCACAAATTTACAGTTCGCATTCGCAAGCGAGGAAAAAACTCCTGCACATCGCGAAGCGGAGTTGTCTGCACTCCACAAGCTCCGTGGAGTGCGGAGTGCAGAAAACACCACAAACTTCGTGAACGGAGTGAAGTTCACCACCCAGGCCTAGTTATATACTAAGAATGTGAAAATACTGGTTGTTGGGTATTGGTTGCTATAAAGGTGGAGAATACACCCATGGCTTTGTTTAACGTATATGGTCCTGTGAAACCTGACCCTTCCTTCTGAAATAACATCAAGGCTAAATTAAATAACAATGTGTCAGACCTGGCCCTTTTTCAGGGTGAGGCCCAGATTTTTGCCTTCTGTTGCTGAACCCGTTATTGTTGACGTTAAGACTCTTTGTACTTTACCCTTGATAACTAGTGCTAAAGTAATTGTGCTCTCTCAGTAAAACATGGTAAAACTGGCTTACACTTATTTGGCACATATAATTTACCTTTAAGTCCCTGGTATATGGTACTACATGTAACAATGACTTGTGTAAGTTAAATGCTGCTCATGGGAAACAGCACTCCTTGTGCCATCCATTAAAGTAAATTTTCAAAACATGTGCCACTGCAGCCTGTAATGCAGTTTTAAAACTGTTGTTTCGACCTGCAAAATAAAACATTTGTAGCGTAGAAAGCCTTTCGGTGGGTAAGGACTATCCCTGGGCACTCTTAGTGCACATAAGTGCTTAATTGAATATATATCAATACTTCAGATTTGTTGAGAACGTTGTATTCTTTAATTGATTCAATCAGAAGGGTATTCAAAACTGTCTCATTTCTTCATATTACATCATATGTTAGTAAAGTTTTGATACATGGATAAATACGAATCCAAACTTCATATGAATTTATACTCCATAATAGAATAAACCCCGATGCATTTCGTGCAGGTTTGCACTTCTTCAGGGGGAATCTGTGTGAAAAAGAAAAGACTGCTATAGAGCGCTGATACCTGGGAGCATAAAATGTGTTAAAAAAAAAACAAAAAACTGGGTCAAGGAGTACCCATAGAAGTCTATTTGTGAGCAACTGGAAAATTAAAGTGTTCGCCAATATTAGTAATCACGGAGGTTGTGAGAATGTTGAGGATTTGGATTAGAACCAGCAATGGGTGAAAAAAGGAACCGAAAATGAAGTAAAGTACGTGCCAGAAAAACCACGGTGTTATCAGTATGGGCCTAGCACCCAGGGGTAAAAGGCTGGAAAAAATAATAATGATAATAATAGTATTGACGTATAAAATAAAATAAAAGAGTGCACCACGTGTAATGAGAACACGGGACAAGATGAGGAAATGAATAGCGCGAAGTACCGGGACTGAGCATGCAAGAGATTCAAGAGTGTGTGAGGAACCCAACAGAGGAGCGTGAATAACGGAAACAGTTTTAGCAGGTAACAGGGCCACTTACCAGCCACGGAGCAATAAGTGGGAGGACGGTTAAACCCGGTCCGTGTAAACGGCAATCCGGAAGACGCTGAGCATGCGTACACGCTCCTTAAGGAAAAGTGATACGCGTAGACATAAAAGGCAGACTACGCGAAGAAAGCAGACCGGGAAAAATGAAAGAATAGCGCGATTAGTGTGGGACCAAGGCGTATTGAACAATAACTAGGTGAATGTGCCGGAATTAGCTGGGGTTAGCTAATAATCGGGAAGTAAAATAAAATAAAATGAGTATTGTGTGAAAATTTAGGGGGCACAAGGCGAAACATAAGAGTGAGAGAAGTAAAAAGGAAATGTGAGAAAATACAATGCAAGCGAATAGGATGGATAAATAGGGTAAGAAAGAAATAAAGAAGAGGAGAACAGGATAGATAAATGTGGGAAAGAATGGGAAAGATGGATGAGCTGAGTAGGAAATGAAATAGACAAAGCTATGGTATACATAGGTAAACATCAATAAACAGACAAAAGAGAGACCAAGTATATAATCAAGAGGTTATCATAGTACAATCATAGGTGACAGCTTAATTCTAATCTGTCATGGAGTCCTTTCGGATGCAGAGCATGAAGGCGATGTATCCAATATAATTCGCGTTGTAGCAAGTGTTTATTATTGTCTTTATGTGGAAGTTTGTTGCATCACTTCAAGAATCAGAAATCGAATTTGACTGGGATTGTGAGAATATTGGACGAAATGTGCGGCAATGCATGACTAAGTTCTTCGTACGAATGTTGCTGCGATGTTCTGTAAGTCTTGTTTTGATTTTACGTTCAGTCTTGCCCACATATGGGAGGCCACATGGGCATTTTAACATATATACAACATTGGTTGTGTCGCAGGTGGCATTAACTTGAAGGTGTATGGGAGTACCTTGTGTGGGGTGAGATAGAAAATTGCCTTGTATAATACTGCTGCAGTGTCTTCAGTTGTGGCATGGTATTGTGCCTTTAAAGACAATATTCCTTGGCAGTGTGGGTTGTTTCAATAGAGATTGGATGTTCTTAGAACGCTGGTAAGCGAAGATAGGTGGTTTGTCGAAGATTTTGTTGAAGTCAGTTTCCAATTGCAGCAGTGGCCAGTGTTTGCGAATCGACTCTTTTATTTCGGTGGATTGTGTAGAAAATTTAGACACGAATACAGGACGTGTATCTTCCTCCTGGGAATTGTCTTTAGGTTTCAGTAGGTATTCCCTGGTTCGAGCAGATGCTCTGTGTTCTGCGGTTTGAGTAAGATTTCTCGGGTAACCACGTTGATGGAATTTGGTGATGATGTTCTGACTATCCTGTGCATATAAGTAAGGAGTAGATGCAATCCTTTTAGCACGAAGAAGTTGTGAGTAAGGTAAATGACGTTTTAAGCTTGGCTGATGAAAACTTTGGTAGTGAAGGTAATTGTTGCGGTCAGTGACCTTGGTATGTATCGATGTAACAAATTGATTGTTGATTAATTTGACTTGTACATCCAAAAAGGATATCTCTGATCTGCTGAGAGTGTGATTGAACTGGATGCGGTCGTTCACTAAGTTGAGGGAGTTGATGGCACTGGTCAACTGTGTTTCATTGCCCTTCTATACTAGGAAAATGTTGTCGATGTACCGATGATATGAACAGAGGAATGGTTGATGATTCAGAATGTGTTGTTTTTCAAAGAGGTACATAAACAAATTTGCGTATGCCGGAGCGGCACAATTGCCCATAGCAACTCCAGACAACTGGAGGTAATGATTGTTGTTAGATTTAAAATAACTGTGATGAAAAGTGAATTGCATCAGTTCCAGAATGAAAATCTGTAAGTCTACTGGTTTCTGTGTTTGTACCAGAGCAGATTCCTTTTTTCTTCTTTTTTTTTTATAAAGCAATTTTTACAACATTTTTACCCCCCCCCCCCCGCACCTGACAATATACACACAGGAAAAAAGAAGATGGTTAGCAACACCTAAGTATACTTTACATGACTTTTACATATGATCCCACTAAATGAAAATTTCAATAATGTGCTAACAATCCACACCAAATAAGAACAAAAAAGTAAGAAGAAATAAGAAATACATGTACATTTTTATCCAATTTCTACAATTCCTATACATTCACCATCCTGTTTTTCCAGTCTACAATTGGCTTCCAAATCTGTGAGCCTAATGCTCTACCTTTCTTCCCCCTCCTAGCATAGATAGCCTTTTCAAGATTATGCATATGTAATAGCCTAGCCAGCCATTGCTGCATCGAGGGTGGTAACTTATCTCGCCACGCTGAGGCTATGCATAAGCGAAGAACAGCCATTGCCACAAAAATGAAACAGCCAAATTGTTGTTGTGATATGCTTTCCTCCACCCCTAATAGAATTACTTCAGAAGACAACTTCAATTTATAGTTCAAAGATTTATCAAAAAATATTTCAATACTACTTGTTAGAGGGAGAAGATTTGGGCACTCTGCAAACATATGTTTCATGTCCGCCTCCAAACTATCACATCTTGGGCACCTGATCCCCTGTGTCCCTCCCCACTGAGCAATTCTAACTGGGGTATAGTATAGCTTAAACAGAGTTTTGTAGTGTTGAGCTTGTAGAGCCGATGAACAAAGAATATCCTGTCCTAACTGTAGTGATTTTTCAAAGACACCTTCCGATATTGCTAATGCTTCCATCCATTTAGCTTAAAATTTTCCTAAGTCATCCCCTCTATGCTCTATAAGTTCTGCATACAACCTTTTTATTGTGCACGAGTGTCCCCCTTCTATTATCTGTAGTATTGGATTGTCCGTGAATCCCATTGGGCCCCCTCTTTTACTACCCAGAAAACTTCTTGTCAGTAGGTATTTGAAAAAACTCCTTGTGCTAACTCCGAATGTCTGCTGAATTTCTATAAATTGCCATACCCCTGACTCCCCTATTAAGTCACCCATCCTTTTAATTCCCAATCGGCCCCACTCCTTAAATATACTGTCAGCAAAAATCTCTGGAGGCAGCATAGGATCCTCTGTAAGCCTAGTATGTGCATAATACCTTCCCAGTCCAAAACTCTTTTTAAACGCCTTCCAAACTTTATATGCAGCTTCTAGCGTCTTGAATCTGGTTCGTTTAAAGTAACTTGGTTCAGAATATCTAAGGAATGCATTATTTTTCTCATCACCTAGAATTAATCCGTACACCTCTGTAGATCCTGTAAAGTTTTCCCCTTCCCTCTCAGCACCTCCCAACAGGCCTGTCATCTGCTGTAATGCCGCTGCCCAATAATACATTCGTAAGTCTGGAAGTGACTATCCTCCCCTGTCCCGTGGCAAGGACATGTATTTCAGAGCTCTGCTCGTCTTGCCCTGTGACCAGATAAATCGTTTCACCATGCTCTCTATCTTGGTTAGCCAAATCATATTTTAAAAAAGTGGTATCGTTCTAAACAAATACAAAAATTTCGGCAATAAATTAATTTTGACATAATTTACCCTACCTACTATAGACATGTGCAAGTTATGTACCCTATCTAGATCCTTCCTTGCTTTATTAATAATTGGATCAATATTGATTTCCACCAGCTTCTCCAATTCTGCCGTAATAGTAATGCCCAGGTACACCCCCTCACTAGTCACCCATACATCTGTGCAATCTTTGTGGGAATTCTTTATAATTTGAGACTTGCTTTTGTTCAGGGCGTACCCTGCCACCCGCCCGAATAATTCTGCCTCTGATTCAATTTCTCCTATTGCCTCCGCCGGCCTAGGTGTAATAACCGCGATGTCGTCCGCGTAAGCAAGGACTTTAATATCCCCCATACCGGTAGTTAACGGACTGATTCTAACGTTTTGCTCTAATCTCAGAATCAGCGGGTTGATGTTCATAGCAAATAGGAGGGGTGAACACGGGCACCCCTGCCTTGTGCCCCTGGTGATTGCAATGGGGGAGTTGCGGCCTGAGTTTACCCTAACGCAGGCCATGGGATTCGTATATAATGTTTGAATCACTCTGATGAACCCTTCACCAAATCCCCCTCTCCTTAACACAGCCCACAAGAACTCCCATGCCACCCTGTCAAAGGCCTTTTCGGCATCTGATAGCATGGCAGCCATAGGGTTCCCTTCCGTACCCTGAACTTCAAATAACGTAACCATCTTCCTGATATGCAACGTGGTACCTCTATGTGGTATAAAGCCATGCTGATTTATACTAACAATCTGCCCTATTACCTTGGCAAATCTAACTGCCAATACTTTAGAGAATATTTTTAAGTCTGCGTTAATCAGGGTTATAGGTCGATATGAGCCTGGTTCTGTTGGCTCCTTCCTTTTTTTGAGTAATATTACGATATCTGCCCCGGCCCAACTAGCTGGGGTCGATAACCCCGACTGTACTCCCCTAAACGTTCTCACTAAATCCTGAAAAATTGAGGATATGAATACCTTATAGAACTCTCCCGGTATCAGATCAGGTCCAGCTGCTTTACCAGAGGGTAAACCCAAAATTGCTTCACTAATTTCCTCGTCTCTTAAGCAGGCGTCCAGGGATGCTCTATCTTCATTGTCTAGCACTTTGGCAGGTATATTCCGTAAGTAGCCCAATATTTCCTCACTATCTCTGTCTTGCTCCTCCTTATAGAGTTTACTATAAAATTCCCTAAACACCTCAAGAATCCCCTTATCGTCCGTGTATATATTACCACTGCTATCTTTTATTTCTTTTATTTCCCCCTTCGCTAACCTTTGTCTAGTACGCGCTGCTAGGGTACGGCCAACCCTTTCACTACACTCATAACAGTTCTCCCTCTTTGTATCATATATTCTAGCCGCCTTAATTGCCATTCCTTCTACAGCCTCTGTCTTAGCTATCGTTACCTCCAATAATCGTTGAGCAAACTCCTGATGATCTAGCGTGGCCTGAACCAATCTTGCTTCCGCTTCTAACAGGGCAGTATTTAGCAGGTCATTCCTTATCTTTTCTTTTTTCTGTTTAGCTATAATATAACTGAGTGTCTCCCCTCTAACCCCTGCCTTAAACGTGTCCCAATCATTCCCAGTGCTAGTACTCCCCCTGTTAATGTCCCAAAAATCTTTAATCCAGGAATGCATGTGTGTGATATAATCTTCATCTTTCAGTAATTCTTTTTCAAACGTCCATGATTTTGCCCGCCTCCTAAACCCACTGCCTTCCACGATAAGCTTTAGGGGATTATGATCCGACAGGATACGTGGCAGTCTTTCTATTTTCATATTAGCTAGTAATGACCTTGATGTAAAAAAATAGTCCAGCCGGACACATTTACGATGTGGTGCCGAAAAAAATGTAAAACCGGGATCCAAAAATGTCTGTGCCCCCCATACGTCTACCAATGCATTATTCCTAGCCATACTCAAGATTGTTCTACATACCCTCCTCTTCCTGCCTTGATATTGTCCCATAGCATCCAAATCCAGTCCTGTGGCCCCATTAATGTTAAAGTCCCCAGCTAAGATAACTCTTGATGCCCATGAAGATAATTCAATATCTAAAAACTCAAATAGCTCTGGGTCATCCTCTGTACACCCGTAAATAGAACAGATAGTGACCCATTCCTCTCCTATAAAGCATTCAATCAGAGCACATCTCCCCCATTGATCTTCGAATTTATTCCTTGTTCTTATGTCTAAGCGTTTCGTTAGAATAGCAACCCCCCTAATTTTAGCCCCCTGTTTCGAGTGGGCCAGCAAGCGAAACCCCAGTTGTTCCAACATAAATGGTTTGTTCCCCTCTATATGGGTTTCCTGGAGGCAAATAAAATCTGCTTGAGTGTTCTTCAGCAATAAAGCTACCCTCTGTCTCTTTATTCTATCGTTCAGTCCACATACATTCATAGTAACTATTCTAATACTTGCACTCATAGATAGTCTTCAATGATTCCCACATTTATTAACCCTAAATCACCCATTACAAATCTGAATCTCTTGCACCTATGCTGATTGCCGTATTTCTTATTACTGTTTGCCTTCAGTTCTATCTGTTTTTCCCTCCCTTGCCGTTTCCAACTGCCATACTTCCCTTCCTTTGCCTGTGAAATCAAAACTACTCCCTTCTGTCCAGTGATTCCCCCACCCCAAGAACCCCTCCCCCCCACCCCCCCATCACAGGCAACTAGGTCAACCCTGACCTGCGTATGACTGTTTCCCAGCCCCTCCCTCCCCCCTCTCGCCTCACCTTGTTTGCAGAGTGCCGATAACATAGGTAAACTACCCAGTGATGAAACCAGTGAGATCAACCCTTTAGTCCACCTCACCTACTTCAAATAATGAAAGCTTTAACTTTACCCTTAAGCCACGGTAATTACCCCCGCCATAGTCCCCTCATTAATCCCTCCACCACATAACCAGCCAAACCAAACAACGTGTTTTTAAATAGATAACCATCATTGCTGAATTATTTAGTCCATGTTTATTCCAGTTCATTCGAGGCCTGGTCTAACGACCCCATGCCTTCTATTCTCCTTTAATTCAGTCAAAAAACTCTGCGCTTTAACTTCTGAGAAGAACATTCTTGTGTGCCCGTTTGAAATTACTTTTAATCTTGCAGGGAACAAGAGATAGGCCTCGCATCCTATTTTCTGAAAGGGGTCTATCATTTGCCTCAGTCTCCATCTCCTTTCCACCGTGACGTGGCAAAAGTCGGGTCGAGTAAAGAAAGATGTCCCTTTGAAGGAACGGCGATCCTGTGGCCTAGCATTATCCATTATCTCCTGTCTAGCCAGGAAGTTCCCTACATAGATAAGCATTGCTCTTGGTTTTACATTCTGTGGGGCCCCATAAGATTTCTTAATTGTCAAGGGGTACCTATGTGCTCGCTGTACCTCAACGTCCCAATTCCATGCAGTAATCTCTGGAAATGCCTCTTTCAACAAGGTGACCACAAAAGCTCTCGTATTTTGCTCCTCGAGCCCCTCCGATATACCCAATAATCTAATATTGTTACGTCTTTGCCTGTTCTCTGCATCCTCAGCCTTCCACTGCAGGTCCTCGTTAAACTTCTCCTGTGCAGCCTTAAACTCCTTCCATTGAGATACTTCCTCCTCTAAATGTCCTGTTCTTTCTTCGACTTCAGTCACACGACCCGCCATTTCTGCGTATAATTTATTCATTTTACTCAGAGAGCCCTCAATTTTCTTACTCACTCGTTTAGACCTTTTAGTCTCTACTCTAGCTTCCCCCTGCATCTGTCTAAGGGTTGCATAGAGTGTCCCCATTGTGGGACCCTGACCTTGATTTTGTGAGCCGGTCGAACCAGGATGTTGGACCCTCCTTCCCCCTTCCTCTTGGTATATTTTAGAGGTTGCCGAATAATCCCAAACCAACTTTCTGGACATCTCCATCTGTGTAGGGCTAATCCTGCTTTGCTGTTTTCTGGTATGGTGCAGTTTCTTCCGAATTGCGGTAGGTCGTTGCGATTTGTCGTCTGGAGAGGACTGAGTTTGGCCAGGCTCTAAGTCAAGGTCTGAGATAGATGATCCGCTGAGCGCTGAACTCCCATCAGATTCGTCTGATTTAGTCTCTGATTCTGATTCCCCACTTTTAGACATTACAGAAGCCCTGTCTGTTTCATCCGTTTCATCATTTACTGAATAAAAAATCTCTTCGCTTGGTGTGCCTGGTATCGTGTCTGGTATCGTGCCTGGCACAGAAACTCCGTCGGTGCCAGAAGCAGTAGAAGCAATAGAATTAGCAGTAGAGGTGCCGGCACCCCCTGTCTTGGCTATGTTTAGTAACGACATTGCCCCTGCCAGCCCATTTCCTAGCATGTTCTTATTTAAATTTGAGTTCCTTGTGGTGTCACCTGTACCTGTGGCTGTGCCTGTGTCTGGATTGCCCAGAAGAGGATTGAGCTGAGTACCTGGCAGCGCCTGTATCCCCTCTAGCCGCTGTTGCCCCAGCTCTTTATCTCCCTGCCCGTTACCTTTCGTATCCGTGGAGCTGACTTCTCCGCTCAGGCTCAGGCTCTTTGATAGTTCGGCCCCCACAACCCCCTCAGATAAACTGGTTGGGCCGGTAACCACTACCATTGCCTCAGTCGGTAGTAGAACATTGCCGTCAGACCCGCCAGACCCAAGAGTCAGGTTAGCTGGCCGTACCTTGATAGGGGGGGGGAGTCAAGTCGCCTAGGTGCTCCTCGCCAAATGCTAGTCCCAGCTCAGCCTCCCGACCTCCATCCGCATTCAACGGTTCCTTGGACAAAACTACAGTCTTGCGTAGGCACTGCTCCTGCTCCATACCCTCCGGTTGCTGCTCTGCTGTTCCTCCTGGTTTCGGATCCATCGAGCCGCTCTCCGCGTACGTCCTGCTCAGTGCTCCCGCTCCTGTTGCTTGTTCTATCGCTGCCACCTCGGCTGACTCTCCCTCCGCCAGTAACGCCATGTCTGCAGGGACTGTTTCTCGTATTGCCGGTATCACGAGCAACGCTGGGTCAACCTCTAGATTCACCAAGTCCTGACCCCGCTCCAGCGGCAGCTCATTATAAATATTCATTGAAGTGCCCGCAAAGGACTCCGCTAAGGTAGGTTGCCGTAGCACCCCTCTCCCAGTTTTAGGGGTTGTCTCTTTCCTTAATGCAGCTTCTGCTTTCAATGCTTTTTTCCCCGCTATCTCCGCGGCCGCTGTTGCCAATATCGCCTTACGTTCAGCTCTTTGCTCAGCTCTAGTATCGGCATCCCTCTCCTTTTCCTTTCTCCTTAACTCCTTTTTCCTGGATGCCGGGTCCGTATCAGCATCTAACTCTGGGTTCTTGCTTTTTAACACTTGGTTCCTGGCGGTGATCTGTGTTGCGGGTAATTTTTTTGTGTCACCCCCCTGCTTCGCGCTGCGTAGAGACATCCTGCTTCGAATCAATGGCGCATCTGACCAGACCGACAACGTAAACTCCTCTAGAAGTCGTATAATTTGAAGGACTCTGTGAAATGCCCTTTGCTCCAGCCGCGACGATGCCGAAACTCTCGCTCCTCGGTTTCTTATTTCCGACCGCATAGGCATCTGTATTACTTTCACTCCGAATTCATTCTCAGGGAGAGGGATGACTCGGCGTCTCACTCAGCAGACCGGTCCGTGGCCATCTTGCCTCCAGACAGCTATCTGTACCAGAGCAGATTCCAAAGCTTCTAGGCCCGGATTATGGGGAATTGAGGTGTATAATGAACTTACGTCAATGGTACATAAGATGATTAGCTGGTCAGGAGGGATAATGATGTTTTGAAGCTTAGTGAGGAAATCTGTGGTGTCTTGAATATTTGTAGACATGCTTCTGACACTGGCTTGTAGATGTTTGTCAATATATATTCCAGTAGGTTCGTGGATAGAGTTACAGGTGCTGACGATGGGTCTGAAAGGTGGCTTTGTGGGATGTTTATGAATTTTTGGCACTACGTAGATGTATGGCACCTGAGGGTGTTCCTTGATGAGGAATCTTTTGTCTCTTTCTGTAATTGTTTTCGCAGAAACAGCGGTGTTTACTATGGTAGCCAGGATTTCCTTGAAATTATTGGTAGGATCGGAATTCAACATCATGTAGAGGTCTCGGTTGTTCAGATGTGCGTTCAAATTTTCAGTGTAATAGCTGGTGTCTAGGGCTACTAGAGCACCTCCTTTGTCAGCTTTACAGATTTTTAGATCTGTGTTTGTGGCGAGTTGTCGTAAGGCTTGATGTTCGTTGATAGACAAATTAGAGCGATATTTTTTGGTAGTCTGAAAAATAGCATGTAGATCTTGTTGAACAGCTGTTTCAAAAGTATCAAAAACTTTGTGGCAGGTCGGTGGTATGAAAGTGCTCTTTGGTCGTAAGCCCATGAGTCTACTTTCTTCTTGAGTGTTTTGTGGTACACAAATGTTGGTAAAGAAATGTCTCAACCGTAAGGTTCTCATGAATTTGTAAAATGATATGGTAGTATTCAACTCGTTGGTATGATACGTCGGTACAAAGTTCATACCTTTTTGAAGAACCTTTTGTTGGATAATGGTTAAAGGAGTTTGAGAAATGTTGATAATTAAATTCTGTGGCTCCTGGTCGATTTGGCTGGTGGCAGCGAAGTGGTGTTTCCGTCGGGACCTCCTGGATCTACGGTTGGCGCTAGGCCAACCTCTGAAAAAGACTCAGATTCTGTGGTGATATTGGAATTATTTCTCAATTCACTATTAACTCCGGAAGCTGATGGTTGATCAGATGTCTTGGGACCTGATGGAAAGGGTTGTTGTCTAGGTTTGCCTTTGAAGAATTCTTTGCGAGATGCATCTTCCGACGATGATGTGTCACCGTCTGTTCGCCCAGTTTATAGTCGACAGTGTCGCGTTTAATTTTTCTTAATTTTCTTTCATTTATTTCTTTAACATATTTATCCAATTGGTTGTTAAATTCTTCAAGAGATGTGGAAAGTTCTTCAGGTGTAAGTTTGGTGCTTAATTCATGTTTGAGTTGTTTAACTTCACTTTCTAGTTCTTCCAACAATTTTGACAATTCTTCTACTATTAGTAGTATTAGATCAAGTGAACATTTATTTAATATTCCATACCACTTTTCGGTGAAACGAGGATTGTTTTTGCAAAGAGTGGATTTCAAGGGGATCCGCAAACCTCTGGGAATCCGTTGAACTCGGTGGTATCTGATTAATGTGGAGGCATGGAGCCTTTGATTGATCTCTCTTTTGGCTGTGAATAGTAATTGACGGATGTTAGCTTGAGCGGAACCAGTGTTGGATAGGATATATTCAGGCTCCTGAATCAGCGAATAAATTCGATTGGTATCATCAGTGTTGAATTCAAAAGTGTCTGCTTTGTGGCTAGTTAAACTGGCGATGTCAGCATAAGAAATGATGAGTGGGTGCCGAGCGGTATGAGCCAGAGGAAAATAGAAATTGTACATTAGGACCGCTGCACTCCGAATTGAACAATGTAAACCAAAATGACAAATAAATTGTAAATATTTATAGGTGGTCCGGGAGATCACCTCCTGGTTCGAAAAGGTGCTGTACAATAGTAGCATAGAAAGCCTTACGGTGGGTAAGGACTATCCCTGGGCACTCTTAGTGCACATAAGTGCGTAATTGAATATATATCAATACTTCAGATTTGTTGAGTACGTTGTATTCTTTAATTGATTCAATCAGAAGGGTATTCAAAACTGTCTCATTTCTTCATATTACATCATATGTTAGTAAAGTTTTGATATATGGATAAATACGAATCCAAACTTCATATGAATGTATACTCCATAATAGAATAAACCCCAATGCATTTCGTGCAGGTTTGCACTTCTTTAGGGGGAATCTGTGTGAAAAAGAAAAGACTGCTATAGAGAGCTGATGCCCGGGAGCATAAAATATGTAAAAAATAATTGTAAAAAACTGGGTCAAGGAGTACCCATAGAAGTCTATTTGTGAGCAACTGGAAAATTAAAGTGTTCGCCAATATTAGTAATCACGGAGGTTGTGAGAATGTTGAGGATTTGGATTAGAACCAGCAATGGGTCAAAAAAGGTACCGAAAATGAAGTAAAATACGTGCCAGAAAAACCACGGTGTTATCAGTATGGGCCTAGCACCCAGGGGTAAAAGGCTGGAAAAATAATAATGATAATAATAGTATTGACGTATAAAATAAAATAAAAGAGTGCACCACGTGTAATGAGAACACGGGACAAGATGAGGAAATGAATAGCGCGAAGTACCGGGACTGTGCATGCAAGAGATTCAAGAGTGTGTGAGGAACCCAACTGAGGAGCGTGAATAACGGAAACAGTTTTAGCAGGTAACAGGGCCACTTACCGGCCATGGAGCAATAAAGGGGAGGACAGTTAAACCCGGTCCGTGTAAACGGCAATCCGGAAGACGCCGAGCATGTGTACCCGCTCCTTAAGGAAAAGTGATACGCGTAGACATAAAAGGCAGACTACGCGAAGAAAGCAGACCGGGGAAAATGAAAGAATAGCGCGATTAGTGTGGGACCAAGGCGTACTGAACAATAACAATGTGAATGTGCCGGAATTAGCTGGGGTTAGCTAATAATCGGGAAGTAAAATAAAATAAAATGAGTGTTGTGTGAAAATTTAGGGGGCACAAGGTGAAACATAAGAGTGAGAGAAGTAAAAAGGAAATGTGAGAAAATACAATGCAAGCGAATAGGATGGATAAATAGGGTTAGAAAGAAGTAAAGAAGAGGAGAACAGGATAGATAATTGTGGGAAAGAATGGGAAAGATGGATGAGCTGAGTAGGAAATGAAATAGACAAAGCTATGGTATACATAGGTAAACATCAATAAACAGATAAAAGAGTGACCAAGTATATAATCAAGAGATTATCATAGTACAATCATAGGTGACAGCTTAATTCTAATCTGTCATTGAGCCCTTTCGAATGCAGAGCATGAAGGCGATGTATCCAATATAATTCGCGTTGTAGCAAGTGTTTATTATTGTCTTTATGTGGAAGTTTGTTCACTACTTCAAGAATCAGAAATTGAATTTGACTGGGATTGTGAGAATATTGGACGAAATGTGCGGCAATGCATGACTTTAAGTTCTTCGTACGAATGTTGCTGCGATGTTCTGTAAGTCTTGTTTTGATTTTACGTTCAGTCTTGCCCACATATGGGAGGCCACATGGGCATTTTAACATATATACAACATTGGTTGTGTCGCAGGTGGCATTAACTTGAAGGTGTATGGGAGTACCTTGTGTGGGGTGAGATAGAAAATTGCCTTGTATAATACTGCTGCAGTGTCCGCAGTTTGGTATGGTATCGTGCCTTTAAAGACAATATTCCTTGGCAGTGTGGGTTGTTTCAAGAGAGATTGGATGTTCTTAGAACGCTGGTAAGCGAAGATCGGTGGTTTGTCGAAGATTTAGTTGAAGTCAGTTTCCAATTGCAGCAGTGGCCAGTGTTTGCGAATTGACTCTTTTATTTTGGTGGATTGTCTAAAAAATGTAGACACGAATACAGGACGTGTATCTTCCTCCTGGGAATTGTCTTTAGGTTTCAGTAGGTCTTCCCTGGTTCGAGCAGATGCTCTGTGTTCTGCGGTTTGAGTAAGATTTCTCGGGTAACCACGTTGACGGAATTTGGTGATGATGTTCTGACTATCCTGTGCATATAAGTAAGGAGTAGATGCAATCCTTTTGGCACGAAGAAGTTGTGAGTAAGGTAAATGACGTTTTAAGCTTGACTGATGAAAACTTTGGTAATGAAGCTAATTGTTGCGGTCAGTTACCTTGGTATGTATCGATGTAACAAATTGATTGTTCATCAATTTGACTTGTACATCCAAAAAGGATATCTCTGATCTGCTGAGAGTGTGAGTGAACTGGATGCGGTCGTTCACTAAGTTGAGGGAGTTGATGGCACTGGTCAACTGTGTTTCATTGCCATTCCATACTAGGAAAATGTTGTCGATGTACCGATGATATGAACAGAGGAATGGTTGCCAATCTTGATGATTCAGAATGTGTTGTTTTTCAAAGAGGTACATAAACAAATTTGCGTATGCCGGAGCGGCACAATTGCCCATAGCAACTCGAGACAACTGGAGGTAATGATTGTTGTTAGAAGATTTAAAATAACTGTGATGAAGAGTGAATTGCATCAGTTCGAGAATGAAAATCTGTAAGTCTACTGGTTTCTGTGTTTGTACCAGAGCAGATTCCAAAGCTTCTAGGCCCAGATTATGGGGAATTGAGGTGTATAAAGAACTTACGTCAATGGTACATAAGATGATTAGCTGGTCAGGAGGGATAATGATGTTTTGATGCTTAGTGATGAAATCTGTGGTGTCTTGAATATATGTAGACATGCCTCTGACACTGGCTAGTAGATGTTTGTCAATATATATTCCAGTAGGTTCGTGGATAGAGTTACAGGTGCTGACGATGGGTCTGAAAGGTGGCTTTGTGGGATGTTTTTGAATTTTTGGCACTAGGTAGATGTATGGTACCTGAGGGTGTTCCTTGATGAGGAATCTTTTGTCCCTTTCTGTAATTGTTTTCGCAGAAACAGCGGTGTTTACTATGGTAACCAGGATTTCCTTGAAATTATTGGTAGGATCGGAATTCAACATCATGTAGAGGTCTCGGTTGTTCAGATGTGCGTCCAAATTTTCATGTATCAAAACTTTACTAACATATGATGTAATATGAAGAAATGAGACCGTTTTGAATACCATTCTGATTGAATCAATTAAAGAATACAACGTTCTCAACAAATCTGAAGTATTGATATATATTCAATTACGCACTGATGTGCACTAAGAGTGCCCAGGGATAGTCCTTATCCACCGTAAGGCTTTCTATGCTACCATTGTACAGCACCTTTTCGAACCAGGAGGTTATCTCCCGGAGCACCTATAAATATTTACGATTTATTTGACATTTTGGTTTACATTGTTCAATTCGGAGTGCAGCGGTCCTAATCTACAATTTCTATTTTCCTCTGGCTCATACCGCTCGGCACCCACTCATCATGTCTTATGCTGACATCGCCAGTTTAACTAGCAACAAAGCAGACACTTTTGAATTCAACACTGATTATACCAATCAAATGTATTCGCTGATTCAGGAGCCTGAATATATCCTATCCAGCACTGGTTCCGCTCAAGCTAACATCCGTCAATTACTATTCAGAGCCAAAAGAGAGATCAATCAAAGGCTCCATGCCTCCACATTAATCAGATAGCACCGAGTTCAACGGATTCCCAGAGGTTTGCGGATCCCCTTGAAATCCACTCTTTGCAAAAACAATCCTCGTTTCACCGAAAAGTGGTATGGAATATTAAATAAATGTTCCCTTGATCTAATACTACTAATAGTAGAAGAATTGTCAAAATTGTTGGAAGAACTAGAAAGTGAAGTTAAACAACTCAAACATGAACTAAGCACCAAACTTACACCTGAAGAACTTTCCACATCTCTTGAAGAAATTAACAACCAATTGGATAAATATGTAAAAGAAATAAATGAAAGAAAATGAAGAAAATTTAAACGCGACACTGTCGACTATAAACTGGGCGAAGTTTATAACTGGGCCGAAATCTATGCTGCTAGAAGACAAAATCGTACTCAGGCAAACAGATCAACAGACGGTGACACATCATCGTCGTAAGATGCACCTCGCAAAGAATTCTTCAAAGGCAAACCTAGACAACAACCCTTTCCATCAGGTCCCAAGACATCTGGTCAACCATCACCTTCCGGAGTTAATAGTGAATTGAGAAATAATTCCAATATCACCACAGAATCTGAGTCTTTTTTACAGGTTGGCCTAGCGCCAACCGTAGATCCAGGAGGTCCCGACGGAAACACCACTTCGCTGCCACCAGCCAAATCGACCAGGAGCCACAGAATTTAATTATCAACATTTCTCAAACTCCTTTAACCAATATCCAACAAAAGGTTCTTCAAAAAGGTATGAACTTTGTACCGATGTATCATACCAACGAGCTGAATACTACCATATCATTTTACAAATTCATGAAAATCTTACGGTTGAGACATTTCTTTACCAACATTTGTGTACCACAAAACACTCAAGAAGAAAGTAGACTCATGGGCTTACGACCAAAGAGCACTTTCATACCACCGACCAGCCACAAAGTTTTAGATACTTTTGAAACAGCTGTTCAACAAGATCTACATGCTATTTTTCAGACTTCCAAAAAATATCGCTCTAATTTGTCTATCAACGAACATCAAGCCTTACGACAACTAGCCACAAACACAGATCTAAAAATCTGTAAAGCTGACAAAGGAGGTGCTCTAGTAGCCCTAGACACCAGCTATTACACTGAAAATTTGGACGCACATCTGAACAACCGAGACCTCTACATGATGTTGCATTCCGATCCTACCAATAATTTCAAGGAAATCCTGGTTACCATAGTAAACACCGCTGTTTCTGCGAAAACAATTACAGAAAGAGACAAAAGATTCCTCATCAAGGAACACCCTCAGAACCATACATCTACCTAGTGCCAAGAATTCATAAACATCCCCCAAAGACACCTTTCAGACCCATCGTCAGCACCTGTAACTCTATCCACGAACACACTGGAATATATATTGACAAACATCTACAAGCCAGTGTCAGAGGCATTTCTACATATATTCAAGACACCACAGATTTCCTCACTAAGCTTCAAAACATCATTATCCCTCCTGACCAGCTAATCATCTTATGTACCATTGACGTAAGTTCTTTATACACCTCAATTCCCCATAATCTGGGCCTAGAAGCTTTGGAATCTGCTCTGGTACAAACACAGAAACCAGTAGACTTACAGATGTTCATTCTCGAACTGATGCAATTCACTCTTCATCACAGGTATTTTAAATCTTCTAACAACAATCATTACCTCCAGTTGTCTGGAGTTGCTATGGGCAATTGTGCCACTCCGGCATACGCGAATTTGTTTATGTACCTCTTTGAAAAACAACACATTCTGAATCATCAAGATTGGCAACCATTCCTCTGTTCATATCATCGGTATATCGATGACATTTTCCTAGTATGGAAGGGCAATGAAACACAGTTGACCAGTGCCATCAACTCCCTCAACTTAGTGAACGACCGCATCCAGTTCACTCACACTCTCAGCAGATCAGAGATATCCTTTTTGGATGTACAAGTCAAATTATTCAACAATCAATTTGTTACATAGATACATACCAAGGTCACTGACCGCAACAATTACCTTCATTACCAAAGTTTTCATCAGCCAAGCTTAAAACGTCATTTACCTTACTCACAACTTCTTCGTGCTAAAAGGATTGCATCTACCCCTTACTTATATGCACAGGATAGTCAGAACATCATCACCAAATTCCATCAACGTGGTTACCCGAGAAATCTTACTCAAACCGCAGAACACAAAGCATCTGCTCGAACCAGGGAAGACCTACTGAAACCTAAAGACAATTCCCAGGAGGAAGATACACGTCCTGTATTCGTGTCTAAATTTTCTACACAATCCACCAAAATAAAAGAGTCGATTCGCAAACACTGGCCACTGCTGCAATTGGAAACTGACTTCAACAAAATCTTCGACAAACCACCGATCTTCGCTTACCAGCGTTCTAAGAACATCCAATCTCTATTGAAACAACCCACACGGCCAAGGAATATTGTCTTTAAAGGCACGATACCATGCCACTACTGCGGACACTGCAGCAGTATTATACAAGGCAATTTTCTATCTCACCCCACACAAGGTACTCCCATACACCTTCAAGTTAATGCCACCTGCGACACAACCAATGTTGTATATATGTTAAAATGCCCATGTGGCCTCCCATATGTGGGCAAGACTGAACGTAAAATCAAAACAAGACTTACAGAACATCGCAGCAACATTCGTACGAAGAACTTAAAGTCATGCATTGCTGCACATTTCGTCCAATATTCTCACAATCCCAGTCAAATTCGATTTCTGATTCATGAAGTGGTGAACAAACTTCCACATAAAGACAATAATAAACACTTGCTACAACGCGAATTATATTGGATACATCGCCTTCATGCTCTGCATCCGAAAGGACTCAATGACAGATTAGAATTAAGCTGTCACCTATGATTGTACTATGATAACCTCTTGATTATATACTTGGTCTCTCTTTTGTCTGTTTATTGATGTTTACCTATGTATACCATAGCTTTGTCTATTTCATTTCCTACTCAGCTCATCCATCTTTCCCATTCTTTCCTACATGTATCTATCCTGTTCTCCTCTTCTTTATTTCATTCTTACCCTATTTATCCATCCTATTCGCTTGCATTGTATTTTCTCACATTTCCTTTTTACTTCTCTCACTCCTATGTTTCGCCTTGTGCCCCCTAAATCTTCACACAATACTCATTTTATTTTATTTTACTTCCCGATTATTAGCTAACCCCAGCTAATTCCGGCACATTCACATTGTTTTTGTTCAGTACGCCATGGTCCCACACTAATCGCGCTATTCTCTCATTTTCCCCGGTCTGCTTTCTTCGCGTAGTCTGCCTTTTATGTCTACGCGTATCACTTTTCCTTAAGGAGCGTGTACGCATGCTCGGCGTCTTCCGGATTGCCGTTTACACGGACTGGGTTTAACCGTCCTCCCACTTATTGCTCCATGGCGGGTAAGTGGCCCTGTTACCTGCTAAAACTATTTCCGTTATTCACGCTCCTCTGTTGGGATCCTCACACACTCTTGAATCTCTTACATGCGCAGTCCCGGTACTTCGCGCTATTCATTTCCTCATCTTGTCCCGTGTTCTCATTACACGTGGTGCACTCTTTTATTTTATTTTATACGTCAATACTATTATTATCATTATTTTTTTTTCCAGCCTTTTACCCCTGGGTGCTATGCCCATACTGATAACACCGTGGTTTATCTGGCACGTATTTTACTTCATTTTCGGTTCCTTATTTCACCCATTGCTGGTTCTAATCCAAATCCTCAACATTCTCACAACCTCCGTGATTACTAATATTGGCGAACACTTTAATTTTCCAGTTGCTCACAAATAGACTTCTATGGGTACTCCTTGACCCAGTTTTTTTCTTTTTTTACATATTTTATGCTCCCAGGCATCAGCGCTCTATAGCAGTCTTTTATTTTTCACACAGATTCCCCCTGAAGAAGTGCAAACCTGCACGAAATGCATCGGGGTTCATTCTATTATGGAGTATAAATTCATATGAAGTTTGGATTCGTATTTATCCATGTATCAAAACTTTACTAACATATGATGTAATATGAAGAAATGAGACAGTTTTGAATACTCTTCTGACTGAATCAATTAAAGAATACAACGTTCTCAACAAATCTGAAGTATTGATATATATTCAATTACGCACTTATGTGCACTAAGAGTGCCCAGGGATAGTCCTTACCCACCGTAAGGCTTTCTATGCTACTATTGTACAGCACATTTTCGAACCAGGAGGTGATCTCCCGGAGCACCTATAAATATTTACAATTTATTTGACATTTTGGTTTACATTGTTCAATTCGGAGTGCAGCGGTCCTAATCTACAAAATAAAACATTTGCCAGGCCTTAACCTTTCTTTTTAATATTTATAAGTCACCTCCCAGGTAGGCCCTAAAGCTTAATAGGGATGGTGCATTGTATTTTAAAATGTAGGATATGTGCATTTAAGTTTTACAGGTCGTGGAAGTAAAAAACATCTAAAGTCGTTTTTTACTGATAGGTCTATCTCTTCCATTGACTAATGCTGGGTTACCTTCTTACATTTATTAAGTACTAACTTTCGAATGGGAGCAGATGGAGATATGTTGTTCACACTCAAATAATTGTACTGTAAAGTTCTCTTTAATGGTAAAGTCGGATTTTAAGTCATGAATCTGAAAATGCCATTTTTAGAAAGTTGTCATTTTCTTATATCAACTATTTGTCCTTCTGCTAGTTTCCTGGGTGGCAGGGCAGTGAAAGGCTCTGCTGTTGGCATTTGTGTATTCCTTCCCAAAAGCGACACAAAGGGGGTTTTAATGGGGACCGGATTGGATATCACTGCAGGATGACGGGGAGGGGCTGTACCAGCCACTCTTACAATTTAAAGGGCTCTGTCTCCTGCACATACTAAGGAACATGACACCAGGTCTGCCTTACCTTTTGTCATCCCCAGACAGTTTGGAGGCTTGCCAGGGGAAGAACTTTCCAGAACCAGATGTGAGGTAGGACTTTGAGTCCCCTACACAAAAGATTGCACCAGATATAAATATTGGACCTCCGTAGCACTAGTTAAGGACCACTCTTGAACCTGTGGATGTTATAGTAGAAGGACTTCCCTAATGCCAGAGAACTGCCCTGTTGCTTGAAGGACTGCCTTGCTGTCTGAGAATGAAGATTGGGTCTGCGTGCCTTCATCCCAGGCTAAAGTGTGTGACTCCAATGGTCAGGTGAATTACCTCCTGTGTGAGCTACAGGGACACAACATCTTCAGAGGCCTTCCTGCACCTGCTCAGCTGAATGGCTGCAACTGGACCTACCTGGAACTGCGTGTGCACTGCTGCTGGCCTCTGCTGGAGTCCTTATCCCCAAGAGGCTCCCCTCCAAGTCCCCAGGTCCTGGACCCTTCATTGGAATCAGTGTGTACTCCTCCCGGCGCAACTGAGGGCTTCATTGGAACCGATGCAACATGATGCAGCCCAACACATGACTTCACATCACAGTACCTAGCAGCTCCTGATCTGTGGACTCATCGGAACTGACGTAATTCAAAGCAGGGGGGAAGCGATGCAGTGCTGTCCAGACCGATACAGGACCTCGCATCTCAACACCAAGGTCACGAAGTAAGAATTCCCAGTTTGCTGAACTCGGTCCTGTATCCTGCCTATGCTCCACCGTATTTGGACTCAACTTGTGACTTTGCCCTGGTTTGGTGTGACCAGAATACTGCAGTTGGCGCGTCTTCTTCCTGTTGCTAATTTCACTTAAGAATTACAATTTCAATATACACGCTTCTAGGGATTGGAATGTTGTCATTCTGGTATAATTTTATTGATTAAAATGTATCCTATTTCTTTTGGAGGGGGGGGTTTCTTCTGTTGTATTTTCACTTTACTACTGTTTGTGTACTGCATAAATACATTTGCCTCTAAGTTAAGCTTGACTGCTTTCTGCCAAGCTTCCAAAGGGATAAGCACAGGTTGATTAAGAGACTTGTGTTTCACCCTAACAAGGAATATGGTTGTTGCCTGAGTAGGGCACCCACCTTCCTCAGCCAATAACCCAATTGCTTACTGTGGTGTTCATCCAGTGCTTGTGGTTGTGCAGTGCCACTCAGTGATTTAGTGCAAAACAAAAAATCCCTTTTAACAAATCTGACATCAGATTCAACCTCTTTTTGATTTCTCCTTGATTGACTATTCTTCCCTTTTAACTCCAAATTGAATTCTTACCTAATTTTTAGCTAAATGTAATTCCTACCTTATTTGTGCACCTGTAACTCATGCCTGCAAGTATGGAAAAGGATCTCAGTAACCTTAGTAGCTAAACTGTGGCAGAGCCGAAAGGGTTTTTTTTCTGGGAGAGGGGGCTAATATTAAACAGGGCACCAATAGAAAGGAGCTCGCAAAGCCTGTAGGGCTTTGGCAGAAGCCCACCAGCTGTGTACTACATCACAGAATCAAGAAGATGAGTATGTAGAGGAGGAGGTAGTAATCGCATGTAGGAGGATGAAAACCCTCCGACCATGGCCTCTGAGGAGAGAGAAGGGCCCACAGGAGTGAGATCCTCTACTGGATCTAGAGCAGGCAGCAGTTTGTCTTTCCATAACCTGTCCCCATAGAAACTGGAGGACAGGAGGGCTGAAAGGGAGTTCAGGCTGCGGCTGGCCAGACTCAAAGTGAAGGCTGCCAAAGAGGAGGCAGCTTCCCAGCGGGCCTTAAAGGAAAGGAGATTGGCCCTTGAAGAGAGGCTGGCAATGCAAAGGAAGGTTGAGAGCCCATTGGGGGAGATACATATCTTGTTGGCTCATGAATTAAGCCTAAAGGAGCTGGACCGAAAGACCATGCCGCACACAGAGTCCAGCAGCAATGGTGGCAGCAAAATCTAGTGTTCAGTGGAGCCAGGAGGGTTCACCTCCTCAAGGATCTGGTGCCTTCTGTTTGGGATGACATAGACTAGTGGTTTCAGGCATATGAAGTTGCGGTAGTAGATGCACAGTTCCCCTGAGGAGGGTTGGGGAACCAGCATCTGGAGCCATATACCCAATGAAGAGAGGGATTCACTGCTGCTCCTAAGGAAAGGTCACAGGATGAAGTGCCCGCTCATGAAGGAAGTCCTTGTCAGGAAGCAAGGTCTCACCCCATAGAAGTATAGCTTGAAGTTCTGGGACAGCCAGAAGCTACCCCACCAGTCTTGGGTAGATTTTATGGATTAAATCGGGGGGGGGGGGGGGTGAAGAGCAGTGGATGGTGGGTGAAGGGCTATGATGTTAGTAATTACAATGAGCTGTACAATCTCATTGCAAGAGAGCACATGTTCAGTAGTTGTTTTCCAGAACTGGGCCAACACCTGATAGATTCCAAGCTCATGGACCCCAGGGAGCTTGCAAACAAGGCGGACTGCTAACGTAGCACATGGGTCCACAAGAAGTACAAGGGTGTGACTCCAAAAGTGGTGGTTCAGGTTCTCGCCAGCAGAGACAGGAGGAGGTCCAAGGTGACACAGAGACAAGTCCCAAATAAACGTGGGAGGAAAGGGCCCCCATGCCTCTTTCTCAGAAATAGGGGTAGGTTCTGGTGGGTAGTGGCCCAGAGCACCCCATTTCCAACACTGCCGTTTTGATTGTTATCAGTTAGGACTTTGTCTGCCCTAAGAAACCATCCACTGTTGGGAACTCTACAGTGGTGGCCAATGTGGCTTTAGGGTGAAGTAGAGCCCCAGGATAGGGTGACCAGAATGTTAAAGCCAAAAACAGGGACATTTCCCAAAAATAGAAGAAGGACTACAATTGTACGTCAACCTAGCACACAGAATGACAGTGCTCCTTAGCAGAGAATTACAGAAGAGACAGTAAGCGCATACATAAAATGCCATTGTTAAAGCCACTAGCATGCCTGTTAATTAAATTGCTTTCTTATTACAGCTGCTAACTATCTCTGCTTTGCAAAATATAAAAATATACCTCCGACCATTTTCAGCCGACCCTCTCTAAAACCTGAGACATGATCTTAATTTTCTGAAATCTGCTGGGACAGCTGGCGAAAAAACAGGACTGTCTGGGTAAATCCAGGAGTCCTGATCACCCTACACCAGGAGCTAAGGATAGAAAGTGTCCTAGTCTTCCTTAGTTGGGACATAAACTCAGAGGTTAGGCTTGTGATCCGAGAGGGTGGGAGTCATTACATTCACCAGACCACAGTAAATGGGATCTCTGTCATGGCTCTGAGGGAAGATGGTTCAAGCCAGACCATGGTGGTGGAAAGGTTGATATACCCAGATCAGTACACAGAACAGGTGTGTAGGGTGACTCTGGCCCATGAACAGGACTTCTTCCGTCTAATGACTCTGGTATCCTTGGAATGGGGAGGGGAAGTAACATAGAGAAAGGTCATAATTAGTCTCCAGATACTCATTGACTGCGTTCTGGGAAATTAATTACCATTTGTGTTAGAAGAGTTGGGAGGGGTGGCTGCCCAGAAGGCCCCAAAAGCTTAGGTTTCTGGGGTACGACTTCCCAGAGTAGAGTATGGAGGCCCAGATGGAGATGCAAGAGGTGGGGACAAAAGGAGGACCAGTGGATCAGGGGTTGGCGCTCTGACAGAAGAGCACCCCAAGGCACACCTTGGTGAGGCCACTTCTGCCCTGAAGGTGCTGCCTGTGCTGTCATAGAGATAGAGGACATGAGACCTGCACCTGGCAGATCCCTGCATAACACCGACAGCGTGTGTAACCCTTGAGAGGGGTGGTGGTTTCCCCTTAGAATTCCTGGCTTGTCAGGCAAGGGTTCAGTCACAGGGTGCATACCATGGGTTTGAACAACCAGCCTCAGGATTTCACTGCTAAGCTGGTGAAAAGGAGAGTGGAAGTAGGGTGCCCAATAACCAGGGCTGTTACCTCCCACTCTGAGAAATCTTTGAGGTCAGGGAAACCTCAGGAGCAAGTAGAGGACTCATTGGCAGCCACAAGAATAGATGTGAGGCCGCCCAAGGTGCCCACTTTGAGTCCACACCTGGCAGTGGGTGACCCAGGGCCTGGCTCTTGACACTGACAGCTGTCCATCAAGTCGATCAAGGTATTGACTAGTCTGCCATAGCTTTGGCGGTTAGAGTCATTTTGGAACTGGCCTTTTACAGGGTCACCCTACCTGCCAGGGGTTTTGCCTTCTGTTGCTGAACCCGTTTTTGTTGGCATTAGGACTCTTCACACATTACCCCTACTGACCAGTGCTAAATTGATTGAACTGTCTCCCTAAAATATGGTAAAATTGGCTTACACCTAATTGGCACATTTATTTTACTTGTAAGTCCCTGTTATATGGTACCACATATACCCAGAGACTGTAAATTAAATTCTTCTAGTGGGCAGCAGCACTGTTTATGCCACTCACTAAAGTAGCTTTTTAAAACATGTCTCATGCCTGCCAGTGCAGCCTGTAGAGCAGTTTTAAAAACTGCCATTTATACCTAGTAAAATAAAACGTTTGCTAGACCTGAACCTTGCTTTTTAGTCCTTAAAAGGTCCTAATGTAATTTTCACCGTTGTAACGTCTTTCTCTGCCATTTATTAACATTGGGTTAACTTGTTACATTTAATATGTGCTAAGTTTGAATTGAATTGTTTACAGTCAAATGAATTGTAATATTTTAATCTATAGTCCTCTTTAATGGTGAAGTCAAAATTTAAGTCACAAATCTATTAAAGGCCCCTTTTAGAAAGTTGGTATTTTTTTTATCCCAACTACTTGTGCCTTCTCCCAGTGTCCTGGGTCACATGACTGTGTATAACTCTGCTATTGGGTTTGTGTATTCCTGCCAGAGAGTGACACAAAGGGGGCGTAGGTGTGGACAGGATGAGCCATCCTGGCAAAATGACTGGGGAGGGACTATACCCAATCCCAATTACAGTTCAAAAGGCTCAGCATCCTGTGCCTCCTGCACACACAAGAGAACATGACACCATGTCTGTCCTGCCTATTGTCAACCCAGACAGTTTGAAGTCTTGACAGGGGAAGGGGAAAAACTTCCCAGAATTAGATGTGGGGGTAGTGCATGTGGCCCCTCACACACACAAATCCTGGCACCAGGTTTAAATATCAGACCATCAGAACCACTCATTAGAACACTCCTGGACCTTTAGATTTACAAAAGAATGACTCTCCTGCCAAAGGACTGCCCTCCTACTTAAAGGACTGTCTTGATATCCAAGAAGAAGATTGGATCTGTTTATTTATTTATTTATTTATTTATAAGTTTATATAGCGCTTGAATCACTCCACCAGGAGTATCTCTGCGCTTTGTGACTAGCAAATTAAGAGTATACGATGGAAAGGTGATTAGATTTCATTTTTAAACAGGATAGTTTTTAGCTGTTTTCGGAAAGTAAGGTGCTCTTTTCATAGCCTTAGGGCCAATGGTAACTTGTTCCACATCTTAGGACCCATGGTGGACAGGGCTCTACCTCCGTGTCTAACTTTTTTGACATGGGGAACCACAAGAAGAAAGTTGCTGCTCGATCTAAGAGATCGTGTGGGAACATATGGTTTAAATTTTCTTTCAAGATAGGCGGGTCCTTGTCCGTTCAGGCATTTGTGAATTAGGCAGCATATTTTAAATGTTGCCCTTTGTCTTACTGTGAGCCAGTGTAGTTGTTCAAGGAGGGGTTTGGATGCAGTTCTCGGGGGGGCATTCAGAACAAGGCGAGCTGCCGTGTTCTGAACAACCTGTAATTTGTCCAACACTCCTTCGTTGACCGAAAGTAACAGGCCATTACAATAATCAATCCGGCTCAAGATAAGTGCTTGAACGAGAGTTTTTCTTGTTGAGTTGGGTAGGAGTGGAAAGATCTTACGGAGTAAACCAATAGTATGGAAGCATATCCCCGAAATGTAGCTAACGTGTTGTTTTAGAGACAGGTCGTGATCAAGTCGAATTCCCAGATCCTTTACGACCTGTTTAGCTTCAGGGACTGCTCCCAACTCAGATGGCCACCAGTCAGGAGTCCAAAGTATCTTGGCTTCCCCAAACAGCATGATCTCCGTCTTGCTGACGTTACATTGGAGATAGTTGTTAGACATCCAATTTGCCACTTCTTTCATACCGGATGAGAAAGAGTTCTTAACCTCAGTGGAGAGAGTTTTGAAGGGGAACAGGAGCTGTGTGTCATCTGCGTAAGATACGGGGACAAAACTGTATCTACGCAGCACTCCTGCCAGGGGTGCCACATAGATATTAAAGAGCGTGGGGCTCAAACATGAGCCCTGTGGCACCCCCTTGGAAATCTCAATTTCCACCGAGCGAAACGCACCCATGGTGACTGTCTGGGTGCGATCAGTTAAGAAACTCTTTATCCAATCAAGGGCTTTGTTCTTAAGGCCAGCGTTCGACAACCGTTGAGTCAGGATGGAATGAGACACGGTGTCGAACGCTGCCGACAGATCTAGAAGAACCAAGATGACTGAAAGACCCTTGTCCTGGTAAGAGTGGAGATCATCGGTAACAGACAGCAAGGTGGATTCTGTGCTATGTCTGGGGCGGAATCCTGATTGGGATTCGTCAAGAGCTTGTACTTGTTCAATATGTTTGGACAAGTGCCTATTAACATGTTTTTCGATAACTTTCCCCAAAAAAGGTAGCAGAGAAATGGGTCTTAAGTTACTCAAGTCAGACCAAGGTATGGTGGTATTTTTCCTGGTAGGTCTGACGAGTGCTTGCTTCCATTCCTTGGGGACAGTACCTGAGGTGAGTGATAAATTTACTAATTCTGTAATCAGTGGACTTAGATGTTCTTCCAAAGTAGGCATTAACCTAGCAGGAATAATGTCCTCTGGACTGCCACTTTTAATCTGTTTTAGAAGGGTGGAGGTTTCAAGACATGAGATAAGGGGAAAGCTATCCAGGGATTGAATATCCAGGATGGAATCTATAGGATTAGACAAGAGTGTCGTATTAGTGGATACAGACTGATTAGTACATAAAATCTTGTCATAAATTTTGTCAATTTTACTGGTAAAGAAGCCGGATATTTCGTCACACACCTTTGGGATGATATGTCAGGGGGTTCGCATGCTGATGGCTTAGCAAATGTCTGCAATATCTGAAAAAGAGCTCTCGGGGAGTTCCCAGCCTCCTGTATTTGGGTAGCAATGTGTGCTTTCCGTGCACAGCGTATTGCTTTGTGGTAGGAGGATAGTGCAGCCCAGTATCTTTGTTTATCCTCAAGGAGATGGGAAATTCTCCATCTTTTCTCCAATTTCCTGGCTCCTTGTTTAAGGGTTCGTAAGTGATCAGAAAACCATACTTCATGCTTCTTTGCTGGCCTAGGTTTAAAAAACTTTAGTGGGGCGATTTTATCAATAGTTGTCCGTATTTCGCCTCCAAATTTCTTGAGAGCTACTTCAATGTCATCCGAAGGCTGAACGACAGGAGGAATAACATTTTCTATAAAAGTAGACTTAGTAACTTTATGCCACTGTCTACGAGTGCAAGGTAAAGTGTTGGAGTGTGTCGGATTAGGTGCTCTACGGGGTATGGTAAATTCCACAATGAAGTGATCGGTCCAGCTCACCTGGCTTCACCCCAGTCTAACCAGAGTGATTCCAAGAGTCAGCTGGCTGACCTATGTGAGTTACTGGAACTCAACAAGCTTCAGACGTCTTCCTGCATCTGCCCAGCTGATCGGCTGCAACTGGACCTGTAACAGAAGCTACCTGAGCCCTGCTGCTGGCCTCTGCTGTAGTGAGTCCTGATCCTCAAATCGTGTCCCCCCTTGTTTTGGATCATTGGCTGAAGACAGAGTGTACTCCTCCTGGTGCAACTGAAGACTTCATCCGAACCGATGCACCGCAATGCAGCCCCATGCAGGACCTTGCATCGCAGAACCTCCCGTTCCTGATCAGTGGCTCCATCTGAACCGATGGAGCAAATCTCAACATGACACAGCACCTTGCATCACAGCAGCTCGCAGCTCCTGATTGGCGACTCCCTCAAAACCGATGCACAGCTACGCAGATTAACGCAGGACCACGCATCTCAACACCAAGGACATTAAGGGGTTTATTACGATGCCATTGGGAAAGGCTCTGAATTGGATTCTGGTGTTCCGAATCCAATTCGAAACCCATCTTACCGACCGTTTTGGAAAGGTTTCTGAACGACCGATTATGATGTTGATAAAGCTTCCGGACTTTCCGACTCGTTCCTGATGACATTAGGAGGAACTGAGTCATTTGGAGCCGACTCGTACAGGTCTACGGACTGCGTTTCCGACCGAGCGATTATGATGTCATATGTGGACAGCCTTTCTAAATCAGTTGTTCTGACTCGGATTGGCTGTCTTTGGTGGGCTGTAGCAGGTCTCCCTTCACCTGTGGCCTTCCGAATGGGGCCCGTAGGGGTTCCCAATGGACCACTCTTTCCAACAATGCACAGTGTGGCAGGCACGGCCCATGCCGGGCGTTATACTGGGGCGGTGACGTCAGGCAGGGGAGGGTCAGGGTGGGGGGTGGTAAAATGTGGGATATGGACCATTAGAGGTAAGTATCGATAAAAATAAATAAAACGAATTTCGTTGCCCACGCTGCATCGCCAAATGTGATGCAGCGTGAGCAACGAAATTAGTTTTATTTATTTTTACTGTTTGTTCCAACAGCGACACCCTGGGTAACTCAGAAGACAACTTCACCAGGAAGACATGATTTAACTACCTCCTTCCAGCAAAAACTAGAACAGACCATTGAAAGAACACTGGATGCCACTCCAATAAATCACAACATCAATAAATCACAAACAGAGGGTTGGAGCCCGATGGGCCAAACAGATCAGCAAGATGCAACGGAAGAGGCCATTCTCAAAGAGTGAAACCTGTTAGCAATAAGAGAAGTACAGGACACAATGGCTAGGGCATTGCTATGGCAGTCTACAAAGATGGGAGTACAAATCGATTTACTGCAGTCATTGGCTCAGCACCTGGTGCGCCAAGATGATAAGCTGGCAAGACTAGAGGCGTTACTTGAAGTCCAAAAAGCCAATGCAGCACACACTAGCTCCTATGCCGCCATCATAGAAAAATGGTCAGGGCTACCAGAAGTACTAAAGGACATGCTGGCACTAGTCAAAGGACAGAGGGAGATGCTCCCACTAGAACAATTAATCCCAAAGGCATCAGTAGTGAAGACTGCGCCGCCAGAAAATACCAACTTTCTCCCAGCAGATAGCTGTACATCTAACAAGCCGCCGGAACAGCCAAGTAATAAGAACATCCCAGAAGCACAAGGGAACAGGGACTCTAAAGCCCGACCACTTGTTACAACAATCAAAGTCTCAGAGGGTAATGCATCCCTGCCAGAGAAGGTGGATGGAGCAGTGGCAGGGGCAGAAGCCCGCTCTCAAGGAAGGCCAAGAAAAAGCTGAAGAAACAACTAAAGAAATCCAAAGCTAAAAGAAGACCAACATTAACAGCACTATCAAATTCTGGAGCTAGAGAGAACAACAATAATTCAAAGCCACTTTTCCCCATTTTCAACTTCAAACAGGTAACCAAGGCCAAGACGACAGAAGAACATTCTGTGTCAGGGGAGGATAGAAGTCAACAGAATACTCACTGGGAGGGCCCACAAATAGTTGGACAAACATTAGCGAAGACCCTAGACGAGGCAGTTCGGCAGCGAACACTACATGAATCCCCTAGCATTCAATGTAGGGCCTATAGCTCTCTGGGCCGGGAGCCCCAACACAGGATGGCGAAATAACCTCAAAGCAACTAGGACGAGCAGCAAGAAGAACAAATAGAGGCGGAATCGCCAAATGAGGCGATAGGCAGACACCAGGCAGGAGATCTCCATAAAAACCCACCAAACCTGAATTTTCAGAGGTATACCGCCTGGGGCGATGGACAGACACGGCGCACCTTCAAGGACAATAGTCAATCAGTAATCCATGAGGTGATGCTCATGCCCAGATATACAGCCAAAGGCTCTTTCGACATTCTGAACAGATCCAACATCGTCCATGTTAGACCTGGCACCATTGGCGTGGGTCTCCCTTCCATTTTTCGCTGTTGTCTCCTCTGTTTTTGCTGGTAGTAGATGCTCTGGGCGCTGTGCCACTGCCATTCAGTGCCACAGCACAAATGCTCCCTGTGTAAATATGGTTGCGAATTGGTATATCCCTGATTGGCTTATTTGGTTTACCTGTTAGTCCCTAGTAGCGTGGCCTCTGTGTGCCCAGGGCTGGTAACCCAAATGCTGCTGGTGGGCCTGCAGCGCTGGTTTGCGCTACCCACAGTAGCTTGTAAAGTGTACCGCAGACCTGCCACTGCAGTGTCTGCATGCAGTCCAGAACTGCCCTCTTGGCTGTGAAGTGCCACACTTCCCAGCCCCTGACCCTTCCCCTAGCCTCATGTCAGTCAACCCTATGGTAGGTGCATTGTGTGCGTAAGGTAGGACATGGCTTGATATTTTTACAATGTCCTGGTAGTGAATCCCCCTCCATTTATTTTGTTTTTCACTGCTGCAAGGCTACCTGTTCTCCATAGGCTAGAATGGACAGACTGGCTATTACATCTTATAGTCCTATCTGACTCAGGGAACATGGTAGAAATTCGAATTTAGTATGCCTGAGCTAAGAATAATAAAATGCATCTTTTAGTGAAGTTGGTTTTAATATTCTGTGTTTGAAAATACCACTTTTAGAAAGTAGGTATTTTCTTGCCTAAGCCTCCAGTTTGCTCTGCTGTTATGTGTATTGGCTGTCTGGGTTTAAAGGGGCAGGCAGGCTGAGTCAGACCTGGGTTGAATAGAGAGATCCGCATTGAGTACTGGGGAGGGGTAGCTCCTTGTCCTGAATAGGGCTGTGCCTGGCAAGGTGAATGCTGGCTCCACCTCCTAGTGTGCGTCTGATGGCAGACCCCCTCTTTCTGAAAGGAAGGATGCAGCCTGGTAAACAAAGTGCTCCAGGCCTGAGCAGAACTGGTTCTGGCTGGGTTCAGTGACTAGAGACTTCTGAGAACAAAGACTTTTGTGGTCTAAATATCTGTGCCCAAACCTCTGATTTTTGGTATTGCTCCTGGATGTCAAGAGGAACCTCTGTCCGTGTTACTGAAGGAATCTGCAGGAGAGGATGTCCTTGTGCTTGTGTGCTGTTTCTTGGATTGGCCTGCAGTAATTCCCCTTGGACTTGGAAAAAGAGGGAAAAGGACTTTTGAGAGACTTTTATTTTTTTTCTCAGCAATCACCCAAGGGCTAGAAGAGAGCTAGCCTCCTGCTGGAGTCACAGGCACATCTGACTCCCCACAAGCCTCCTGATTCCTCCCAGCGAGGATTTCTATCTGCAGGTGAAGCCCCTCTGAGTTCCAGGGCCTCTAGTTCTACTACATAGAAGAGAGAACTGGAAATCGTCGCTAACGCCGTTTGCGAGCAGCCGCAGCTGAAGAGCTTAAGAAAAATCCACGCGCTGCTGCCGCCGAGCGCTCGCAAGCCAAAGATCATCGCAACGCACGCTTGCGGGCATCAAAGTGCTCGCTAGCCCCAGAAATCATCGCACGTTTGCGGGCTTTTCAAAGGCTCGCTGACCCCGGATCATCGCATCATGAACATCGCAGCGCGGACTGCGAGCGTCCGCCATTTTTCTCGCATCGCACCCGGATCGTCGCTCCCTCGTGGGGCGCCATTTTCTTTCATCGCACACGCAACAGTGTCAGCGCATCATCCTCCCTCACGCAAGGATTCAACGCATCGCTGGCCTAGCGTGAGGAAATATGTCGCTTTGTCCTGCACGCACCCGCAGCCCGGCGCATCATGCTGCCTTGCGGCAAGGATTCAACGCATCGCCGGCCTATCGTGGGGAAAATCATCGCTACAGCTCCTTTGCGACATTTTGTTGGTTTTGCTACAAAATCCAGGTACTTTGTAAGTGAAAGGGTCGCAGAGACCACTGCTTTGAACTGAACCCCTATTTGAACACTTTGAACTCTTTTTCCAGCTTTTCAAGAGTACCCCCATTTTCCAGTATTGTGGCTTTTTACCGTTATTGGTCTTGTGTCTATATATAAAGATACTTATTTTTTATAACTACTTGTGTGGTGTCCCTTTGTAGTGTCCTTCACTGTGTTACTGTGTATGATCATAAATGCTTTACACACTGCCTCTGAGATAAGCCTAGCTGCTCGTGCTACGTTACCACAGGGTTGATCAGGGGTTATCAAAGGGTGTAGCCCCCTTACTCTGACTTAGGAAGAAGGGTCCCTATTTGGTCTGTGGCCAGTGGCCAGCCACTGCCAACTAGAGACCCCCATTTCTAACAGTCCGCCTCTTTGGCCACATTGAATCCTTGGCACAGATCACGTCAGATAACATAGAGTGGGTAAAATTTAGAAGTCTGGAGAGGGACTCCCACGGTGATTCCATCCTGGTCGGATTCATACAACAGCAGGCCCAACATGCCGTCCTCAGCGAAGCTTCACATCTCGCAGACTGGGATATTGCGGTTACCACCCTCAGTGAGCCGAAATATCCACACGTTCTAACGCCCAATTATGATCAGCAGGAACCTACATCAATCCTCAAAGACACAATGAAAGAAAGTCTAGGTGGGAGAGAGAACCCAGGGAGACTAAGAACCCCGCTAAAAATCAATATATCGCACGGAGATACGCAGCGTAGAGTGCAGTTGCTCCAGCAAGTGCTGGCCCATACGGAGGATATATGTCAACAGTGTCCCTAATCAAATATACAGCATTGATTACAGAGGATGCTCAATGTCAACTAGTGGCCAAGATCGCAATCTAACATTCACTTCATGGAATATTGCTGGGTTAAGTAACATCTTTAGAGATAAAGTCACACTAGACTATCTCGCAAAGGGGGACATATTGTGCTTTCAAGAGACCTAGGCCAAGTCAACCACTCCAATTGGTGGCTTCTATGAACATCATACACCAGCGACCAAAAAGGCCATCGTTGGACGCCCGTCTGGGGGTTTATCCATTTTTCTAAGTCACGCTTGCAAATTTAAAATCAAAGAAATAAAAGTAGAATCATCTGACCTCCAAGACATTACAATTGAGGGGCTGGAAAAGAGTCAGCAGCCTCTCCCCCTGCTACTAATTAATTGTTACATTAACCCAACTAAACTTCAAACGCAACAGGCAATGGAATCATTTACCAGTATCCTGGAAGACATACTCATTAGTTTTGAGCATCATAATGTGATAATTGCGGGAGACTTCAATACAAGAGGTCTGGATCAGATCCCTATTGCACCCAGCAATGGGAAGAAGTTGGGTCCATTGATCTCACTCCTATCCAACTTTAATCTATATTCCACTCTTGGAATAAAAAAAAAAACAACTGTCCTTCTTAGATCGAGAAGTCGACCTTCAGGAATGTTTCCACCATAGACTATATTTTCGTCAATGAAGGGCAGGCTCACAAACTATGTGACTTCACTGTGGATGACAGAGATGAAAGCGACCACAGGCCTCTCTGTGCCTCCTTTAATCTGGCCCGGGAACTGGAGGAAGCCCAGGAAACAATTGGCACAACCACAGGTGATGAACGTCATCTAGCCCTTAAAAGAATAAAATGGATATCCAACCTTAGTCATAACCTGTTGGAGTATGTAGCCAAAAGGGAGGCGGAACTAAAGACACAAGATATAAAGAACATCACACATTTTTGGGAAACACTGATAACGGATTTACAGAAGAACTTGGGTAACACCAACCAACCGAGAACCAGCCCACGCTCAAATCAACCCTTGCCGGAACGAAGAAAACTGAGGTGCCTGACACAAAATAAACGAGCCTTTAATAAAGCAATTAAGGCAAAAAAGAAAGGTGTCTACTCGTCACAGATGACCTCCGTCCCTGCCTTGCGAGCTACACATAAGAAGAAAGTCTGGGAGTTGAAAAGATAGTGGGCAGAAAAGAACTGGCTTAAAGTGTTCTCACTAGAGAAAAAGACAACAGCAAGCTATGGCGATATATCAATAGTCTGAGCTCTGGAAGCCAGCGCAAAGAAAATAGTGTTGCAGGAACGTGTGAGAACAGTATGTGAAGGGTCTGTACACTAGTGGAGCAAACAAGATGGGATCTCTCAGCCCAGAGCGGTCACAGGTGGCAGCTGTAACCATTAAAACTCATAGCGTGCAGAAAAAAATGACAGTGGCCAGTCAGCCCGTCACTTATACAGTGGAGGAGACTGTAAGGTACATTAGGGAGATAAGAACAGATGGGGCCCCAGGCCCAAATGGCATCCCCGCCCAAGTCTTCAAAGCCGCTCCTGCCTTTTTTGCATCCATACTTACCCCGCTATGCAATCATTCATTCTTCACAGCAATTTTACCAACATCCTGGAAAGGCTCGGTCTTATTTCCAATACATAAGAAGGGAGACCATTCGAACCCTGCTAATTATAGGCTCATAGCCCTGCTTGATATATAGTAGCAAAGGTTTTCGCCCGACTATTACTAAGGGACCTAGAGGCTTGGGCGGTCAAGAACAGTATCCCCCCACCTTTCCAGACTGGCTTCAGGGCAAATAGTTCCACAATGGACAACATCTAAGCACTCTCTCACCTCTCGAAGCAAGCCGTATTGAGTAATAAGCTGTCCCTGTTTTGCTGCTTCATAGACTACTCCACGGCCTTCGACCGAGTCAATCAAAGACGGTTATGCGTAAAACCTGAATCTTGGGGGATCCCGGAAACTTTGATAAAAGCAATAAAAGCTCTTTACGAGGGGACATGGGTCCAGGTCAAACTAAGTCCAACAATCATAACACCAAGAATAGAAACTAACACCGGACTAAAGCAGGGATGTGTTTTGGCCTCCTTACTATTCAACTTGTACACGGCAGACTTGGGGCCAGACTTGAAAGACGCCAGCCTAGTACCTTCGAGATTGGGGAAGTTGGCTCTGGTAAACTCTCCAGTATGCAGACGATACAGTGATCTTGGACCACACTAGGGTGGGGCTCCAAAGAGCATTAAATAGTCTTGCAGTATACAACAAGGAAAATAGCCTACAGATCAATGTGAGCAAGACCAAGATAGTAATCTTTGGTAAATACCCTCACAAAAAACAAGCAACATGGTCTTTGGATGAGCACCTAATCAGGACAGCTACATCCTACAATTATTTGAGGGTAAGGGGGCCGGAGAGGGCCACAGCAGCCAAACACAAAAAAGGAGTTAACACCGAGAATTAACAAAATATTTCTGTCTCTCAGACGTCTAAGCCATCGCCTAGAAAGCCCATCTATAGAACCCATGCTGAATGTACTTAGGGCAAAACTAATTCCCGCAACCACTTACGGTCACTTAGACTTCCCAGGAGCACTTGAGAAAGTCATCAATGCAGCCCAGATAAAAGCTTACAAGACCGTGCTACAAGCTCCTGGGCAAGCAAGGAACACCAAGCTAAGGCTGGAAATAGGATTGCACAGACCGGACTTGGCACTACAGGGGGACCTAATAAAATATTACATCAGAGTACTGAAAGCCCCTGAAAATAATCTTAAATATTTCCTAAAATTCATTTTCAGGGCAGAGGGTTCCCCATGGCACTCCAAGTTGGAACAAGCAATAGACCAACTAAAAATCGAGGCAAAGAGCATGCCCCTTCATGAAATTCGTTATTCTGCCTGGGCCAAAGCCGTGAAGCGCCAAGTCCAGACCATCTCGTCTGAACTGGATCTTTCATCACACCAGTATAACCCCCTCACACTGGCCCTGGATAAGTCATATACTCCTGGGAAAGCTCAACCATACTTGCGAGACTCACTCTCAGCCCAAGCAAGAAAGAAAATTCTGTACTTGCGCCTCACGGCCCTCAAGATTTCGGACTTTGACCCAAAATGGGCACGTACTGACAGCATCATCTCCTGCCGGTTTTGTAATTTCAACAGAGAATCCTGGCTACATCTCTTATGCTGCTGCCCAAAGCTGGCCAGCGATCGTCATCGTTTGCTGCGCCCAGCCCTAAGGGACATGGGCCACAGAACTTGCAGTAAGGCCTCGGATTGGTGCTTTTCAGAAACCACTACTTGATTGCTTGCCAGAGTTGGCAAGTTTATCCATCAAATTAGAATTGCACTTGATTCCCATCAAAAGGACGGAGAATTCAGGGTTCCTGTCACTCTGCAATGAAAATCATCTGGTGCCCTAACCCTGTCGTCACCTAATACAGGGGTTTTTCACAAGGTCACAAGGTCACTGGAATCATAAATCAAATTTGGGGCCCACCATGGGACATGCTAATAACTCTTTTTAATGACAATTAATATCACGGAGGGAATGACCCTGTTGGATTTTTATATAACCATTGATCCCAATAAGTATAAAAATGTGAAAGCGTGGTAACCCAATATTTTACCTCTTTTTTTTAATTTTTAATTGAAGTTTTAAATGGACACAAAGCAGTAAATAGAGCCCATGTAGCCACAGTGCTATTTTAAAGCTGAATACTGGGTTGTTTCTAGGGGAAGGGTGGTTGGGAGGGGGGCGCTGTTCATGTGTTTTACACTGTAAAAATTTTAAGTAATCGCACAGTTAGTAAAAGACTCTTATATCTAGAACCTTGCCTAAACAAGTGGCAAGTAAGCCTACCATTGATGGTATTAAATGTAATGACTTGCTGATGATGCTTCATTGCATATGGCTAATCCTTCTACATCATTAAAGCCACTTTTGGATGGTTCACTGAAAAATATCAACCCCCAAAATATCCCAATACCAAAATATTGTGACCAAAATATCAATGTCATAAATATCGTCATCCTTTACTTATAACGGTAGGTACTTAAATATTGGAAAAAAATATCGATGTCATTAATAGAGTTGTATTAAATATCAATTTTTAAATATATATAAAATAAATATTAACTATATTAAATAGTAACATTAATACACATATATATATATAATATATATCTTAACAAATATAACAAATAAACTTAATCTAAAAAGTTAAAAACACATATATACTAATTTATATATGTTTACATATAGCTACTTACAAAAAAGTTTTTAAACTAATATTTTTAATTTATATTATAATTTAAAAATAATATAAAAACAAATATATACATACCATTAACATAAAATCTTTAAAAAAGAATATGTTCTAATTAAATAAAAGAATTAAACAGTTTAGAATTCTTTAACTTTAGTAAACATTATTTTACACATTCAAAATATTATAATTTTAAATAAAATAACATGATATAAATTATAATAGCATAAAATAATATAAAAATGAATACATATAAAATTCCCACTACAATTTATACAAAACTTCAAACTTTTAAAATAAGTATACGAAAAATGTACTACTCCCACGTCACATAATGCACAAATAATGGAGAATAATGGAGAAGTGTGGCTCACTGGTTAGAGGAGGTAGACCCTGAAGCAGAGGTCAGACCCGGGACCAGGGTTCAATTCCCGACGCGGCAGGGTCTTGAGCCCAAAATATCCACGGACTCGATAATTCTCGTTTCGGTGCCTACTCGAATCACGGGTTCACACTCTGCAGCTCTGGGCATTAGCTTGCTTAATCTCCACTACGGCCCCCCGCGGCGGGATGCCTGGCTTTCACCTTGGGGATGCCCAGTATGGGTATCTCACAGGGAAAAACCAGGATGGGTTCCCAAGGCAAGCGCCGAGATGCCTACGGGTAATCGAGCGCTATATAAGAACGCATATTAATAAATAATAATAATAATAATAAAACTGAGTAAAATGTTCAAATCTCCTTCCAATAAATGCAACAGTAGGAAAAGTGTTGTATTGCGGAAAGGCAATATTTACTGTACCCATTCCAGCCAGTACAGCAGTAGAAAAACTGTTGGAGTGCGAAGGAGTAAAATTGACTATTCCCATTCCAATCAATACAACAGTAGGGAAAGTGTTGGACAACAGAGGGGTAAAATGTACTATTCCCACTCCAGTCAGTAGAACAGTCGAAACAATTTAGATGACGGAGGGGTAAAATGTACTATTCCCACTCCAATAAGAGCAACAGTAGGGAAAGTGTTGTAATGTGGAGGGGTAAAATGTTTTATTCCCACCCACTCTAATCAATTCAACATTAAAAGCAAACAAAATATCTTCAACAACATACAATTATTTTAAAAACAAAGTAAATAAAAAATAACATAAATATGTTGGAAAAAAAGACAAATATATTTAATATAAAAATAAAAAAATAAAAGCCTATAACAATGTGCAAAACATATAGCAAATACCGACAATTATTATTATTATTATAAATAAAATACAAAAATCATTTTCATACAAATACTTTTAATTAGAAATTATTTATTTACAAAAACATTATTTATTAGATACATTTTGTTTAGCTACTTCCCACCCTACAACATTACAAAGCTCACAACCTGTGCCCCAAAAATGATTTACAATATTAATATGAATATTTATCATCACTCATTTTTATTAATTAAATATTACTTCATAATGAATTATAATTCATGTACTTCCCACAATATACCACCAAAACACACTCATAACATTTAACAAAATATATAATGTACACAATTAGCATAATGAATTATTAAATTGATAAATAATACTAAATAAATACATAATTATAAATTGCCTGAAATTAATTTACTTTCTACCCCATAACCCTACAAACCCCACAACTCACAACTAAAATCTAAAAAAAGTTTTATTGCACAATCACCATAATTAGTTATCAATCAAACAAATATTATTAATATAAAAACAAAATATAATGTATTAGAATTAATTTACTCCCCACCCTTTACCCCTATGAACCCAAAACCTGCCCCTACAAATGTTTTTATTAAACAATTAACTTAATTATTTATCAATTACTTAATTATTTATAATTATCAACTAAGTCTTAATTAAATTAAAAACAAATTTCTTCCCACCCTTTACCCCTATAAATCTAACAACCTGAACCTTAAAAACCCCACAATAAACACAATTAATTATCAATTAAATAACTAATATTACTTGACAACTAATTATCAATTTAAAAAATTACTTCCCACTCTTTACTTCTATCACCCCAAAACTCACAACTTAAAAAAATAACACAAATAATATATTTTATTATCAATTAGTTATTTAAATGAACTACTAATTAATTAATTAAGAATAAATTACTTCCCACCCCTTACCACTATAAACCCCCACAACCCACGCATAAAATGTACCCAAAGAAATGTAAAAGCACAATTAACACAATTAAATATCAATTAAATAAATAATATTAAATATAAAATAATCATTCATTTATTATAATTAAGGGGTCTATTAGTATACCCATATGGCATTGGCGATCCGCACGCCATTTCCCACCGCCCGCCTACCGTTTCCCCGGCCATATTACGATGGTGTGGGGGACCCCGGCAGATGGAACGACCGTCCGCCGGTTTTCCGCCAGTCTGACAGGCGACCGGGTGGAAAAGGGCTCCAATATGGTGGTGGTGTCTGCAAGACACTGCCATCCATATTAGGGTGAATGCGGAGACGTGTTTTTCCAAGCACCCACTCAAAATTGATGCATTCACCCATACAGCCACTTACACACTGAGCCACTCACTCATAGAGCCATTCAGACACCCACTGAATCACCTATTCAGCCACTGACACCCACTCACTCAGCATCTCTCACCTACATAGCTACTCATACTCCCATTTATATACCCATACAGCCACTTACACACTATACACACAAGGATACATGCAGTCACACGGCCACTCACACAATATATGTTACAAGTGGTGTCACTCAGTAGTAGTGTGCCTCATATATTAATTTAACTTTTGTAGTGGGTTAGTTTATATGTTTAAAGCTCATAGACTCTTAAAACCACTTACACTCACTTGATGATGTCATTAGTGATGTCATCAGTGATGTCATGAGTGATGTCGCTGACCATGTCATGAGTGATGTAATATGTGAGGTCATAAGCAGGGCATTGCAGGGGTGAGTTAACATTAGCTCAGGTAACTATAAGTGCTGAATTTTACTGGCTTTGTATGAGTAAAATGTTAGCCTACCTATAATGTCCCTGTAACCTTTGTTTTTTTCAATGAATTTCTAAGGTTTTTTACATTATATTCCCTAACCATAACTTCCCTGTAATCTTTGTTTTTTAAGTGAATGTGAGTGTATATATATATATATATATTCACTGAAAAAACCATAGGTTATAGACCATATATAGTTAGGAATTAGCATTTACAAAACCTTGAAAATTCACTGAAAAAACCATAGGTTATAGACCATATATAGTTAGGAATTAGCATTTAAAAAACCTTATTTTACTCACACAAAACCATTGAAATTCCATATATAGTTAGTTGCACTAACTATATATTGCGCACCCGCAATCCACTGCTGATGATGTCACATATTACATCATTCATGACATGGTCAGTGACATCACTGATGACATCACTGATGACATCTCAAATGACATCACTGATGACATCACTGATGACAACATCCAGTGACTATGTTTCTGTAAAGTTAAAATATGTCTTACATATTGAAGAATGAGTGGATGTATAAGTGTCTGGACGAAGGATTTAGTAGGTGCATGACTGAATGTATGAGTGAGTGATTAAATGTGTCTCACTGAGTGCATGGGTTAGTGACTAAACTGTCTTAATTTGTGCATCATTATGTCTGTTGTTCTGTAAACTGCTGCATGTGTTGATCAGTAGCTATATGAGTAACTATATGGGTTATTGATTGATTGCCCAAGTATTTGCATGGGAGACTGAGTGTGTGTGTGGCTGGATGGGAGGTGTGTGACTCTGTACAGATCAATGTGTACTTGTATCAATGATTGTATAAGAGAGTAAGTATGTGTTAGTATATGGTTGAAAACGTAAGGTGCTCTATGTTTAACTGTATAGAGTAGAAAATGGAAGTGTGATTGATTCTTTACAGGACTGACTAGGTGTGTGAGTAACTCCATGGATGAGTGGCAGAGTGTGAGTGTCTGTATAGGTGTATGAGTGCATATGATTGTGTTGTAAACATGAGTGATTGTATGTATGAATGATTGTATGGGTGAATGAGTGAATGTGTGTGTAGACGTAGGAATCAGTGAGTACGTATGTAGTGACTAGTATTGGTGTGTCAATGGTTTCAAAAATTATACTCTGTTTTTAACACTGGGTGAAACAGAGGTTATATTAAAATGTGAGGAGATGCATTGTATTGTCACATGAATGATATCATCAGTGATGTGATTATTGATGTCAAGTGAGATGTCATCAGTGATGTCATTTGAGATGTCATCAGTGATGTCATCAGTGATGTCACTGACCATGTCATGAATGATGTAATATGTGACATCATCAGCAGTGGATTGCGGGTGCGCAATATATAGTTAGTGCAACTAACTATATATGGAATTTCAATGGTTTTGTGTGAGTAAAATAAGGTTTTTTAAATGCTAATTCCTAACTATATATGGTCTATAACCTATGGTTTTTTCAGTGAATTTTCAAGGTTTTGTAAATGCTAATTCCTAACTATATATGGTCTATAACCTATGGTTTTTTCAGTGAATTTCAATGGTTTTTTAATAGCAAATATCATAAGCTGTCGAATGTCAAGTACGTGGTAAGAATTTTTTTTTTCGTGTTTATGCACACTGATCTGCTTTGATTGCTGCCCCCCACCCCTCATTTCTATTAGGAGTACTCTCTCTTTGCAGATAGTGAAGGGTAGTTAACGCAGCCCTTTCCCCCTTTGTAATCCGTCGTGCCTGCTTCTCTCTCCATTTGATTGATTGTTCTCTTTGGTTCATTCTCTATTTACAAACAAGCACAGAGTCGCAATACTCTGTTTAGTCTTTGCAGATAGCGAAAAATCGTGTAAAAAAACAAAAGGAATCGAGCAAAATCAGTAGGCCACTAATGGGATCTCTTTTGACCTCGCTAAAATAGAAACATTAGGAACAACTTGTTGAAAATAGCAATGCGTATGTATATAAGCGGCGTTCATTTGTGTTCACAGTACCCCTTGTTGATTGTTTCAATCGAGCATTGAATTGTTCGAAGTTAATTCTCTTAACGATCTTCTCTACCTGCAAACGAGGAAGAATAGGAATATTCTATCTCCCTTTGCAGATAGTGAAGGGTAGGTAACGCAAGCCTTTAACACGTCGTACCTATTTCATTCCTCATTGATTGATTGATTGTCCGAACATTGACTGTTTGGGAATTAGTTCTTTTTGGAGGTATTCCCTGTTTGCAAATAAACGTAGGAAAATCTTTGCAAGTAGTGAAAGGGTACGTAATGCGGACCGTTCTCCCCCGTTGTAATCTGTCATGCCTATCTACTCCCCACTGATTGATGCACCTTTTTCACCCGGACCATTTACTAGAGATACGTCATCTGGCCCGACCAGAGAGCACCCCTAGTGAAAAGGACATATGCAATAATAACGAAGTGATCACTGTATCCTGTTAACAGAAACTTTACCATGAAACAACCTGGAAAGAAAAAAATAGGAAAACGAAAATCAGTAGGCCACTGATGAACATGAACTTTTATTAAACAACGAACAAAGAAACGATAACATAACGTAATGATAAAACCTATTAATGTCCTAGAAACAAGAAAACGTTAAAATATGCCAGTGGTGAGAGACCAGAAAAACAGTAAGAGAAACCAAATCACCCCTCGCTGTCCCACCGCCTGCCACGCCAAAAAAATCGATAGACTAGGGAAAATGCAAGTCAGTAGAACATCCACCCCCACTCTGGAAACTTCCAAGGTGGGGCAGGGTTCCGGCTACGCCCAGCCGGGAGCAGCCCATATAAGGCAGGTCCTGCTGCCACGCCTCGGCCAGGAGATCCTAACGTAGGGTGTAGCCGGAGGAGAGGCCGAGACCAGCGGGACCCGGCCAGGGGATTGCCTTTACAACGCTGAACAGTTGCAGGGGGGGGGAATGTCTCCTCGACCCTCCCCTCTCTCTCCCAGTCCGGCCGCGGTGGCCCTTGAGAGTTGCAGGTAGTCCCGCCACATGCTCTTCCGGTCCGACCACCAACGGTCGGGGGGCCGAGGCCGACGGGATCCGGCTGCAGCCGATAAACCAAGAAACCCGTTCATGGGGCCAGAGCCAGGGGCGTCCGGCCGACATCCACCGGAAGCCCGGCCCGAAGACGGACGGGACACTTCTTTCTTTTATAATGGCTGCGACAACACTGGAGGGGGATGTCTTGCACATGCCTCCGACCCCCCCCTCGTCCTCATCGCCTGGTCCGGCCATAACAAATCTCAAGCGAGACGCCGTGGGGTGCACTGGGAGGGAGAGACGGTGCGAACAGGCCTCTCCCGCCTCCCCAGGTGGAGGCTTCCCAGCTGCACCCTCAGCGCTCCAGGCGGTGGCATCCTAACAACTACAGTGCTGCACAGTTTCGGAACGACCTAGATAACGGTTCTTCCACTGTGGCCATGCTGCAACGTCTCGCCCGGCAGGGTGGAGCCCGTCCGCTCATGTGACCCCGCGATCGCCGGTAGCTGCCGAACTCTCAAAATGGCGGTCGACCTGGCAAGAGCGGGCCCAACATAAAGAAATGGCCCGGTCACTGGTTGACTCCACCACCGTAGTCCTCCACGACCTTGAAGATTCTAGAGGAGCCGCGGGAGTCTCCGACCCCCGATGGGGAATGACTGCCATGATCGCCCGTGGAGTGACGAAACTGTATCCGCGGGACGTCGGCGCTCCCATGCTGGCGCCAGCCTCACTTTGAATTACTACAATCCTGCAGACCTTACTTCCGGTGAAAGCACAGTGTGACCCGGTAGGAAAAATTATTGCACCCCCTCCCCTTTTTGACTGATAGTTCAAACCACCGATCCTTTCCTTTGCCCTTTTAACGGAACTTTGGACTGCCTCCCCCTCTTTTACATTTTCTAGAGAAAACAAAACATTAACCACTACATTAGCATAGCAGTTGACACCAGAACTGTTTTCAAATTGAAAACCAACAACATCTTCAACAGAATCCTTTTTGTTTCTGCTGTGACCCTGCTACAGCACAGGCATTGTCCCCAGCAGTAATTCTGCAATGCCGGTAAGAATAGCTGTGGTGCCTACTGGACTCACTCACCCCCGCGGCGCCCCACGCCGTTTTTTGCTGGGCGGCAACTTACTAGACATCACTTTCGTGCCATCTAGATTTCAGCGCGTTCTGCTGCCTTGGAACTATTCGCACAACAGACCGCTACTGACAAGAATATTTCATTATTGGTGCTGTCAATTTCAATAAATCTATTGGATAATTAAAAAGAAATTGCCACGGTCTCTTCGTTGTTTAAATGTTTTTACTGTTTTTGTTTTGTTGTATATATTTATATGTTATTAAAGTTTTATATTCCTACTACTTTGTTGGAGTGCTATATATTTTTAATGTGACACATAATTGTAAAAACTTTGATGTACAAAGAGTCATTCCTGGAATCTTCCGCTTCAGGCTCGGTCCCCTCCCCAATCACAATACAGGATGGTTTTCAGATAGTAGGAACGCGTGTGCTGTGACGGATCACATCGGGTGTGGGCCTTGATCTACTATAACTCCTTTGAAGAGGGGTGATTCTTTACAGCTGGGGCCATAAACTACATCTGCAGGGCTAGCTGATAGCCTAGGACCGGCCTGGACATTCGGACACAGAGGAAGAGGAGTGTCAGAGGGTGCGGTAGTGAATAGGGCGAAAGGGAGGTGTCGGGCGGGCACAGAGTGTGATTCTCAGGGAAGAGCAGCGCAGATGGGGGAAGGTTTATTGCCCATGCATAAGACAGAGAGCGGTGGTGACCAGTGCCTGGGGGAGATGCTTACGAGGGTGAGGAGCCATGCTACGAATCGACAGCGTGCAGAGAGTGGGTCTGGTCAAGACATCTAAAATGGCTGCCGTGCACGACAAAAGTGTGGCATTTGAAAAAAGGCAAGATGGCGCAGACAATGTTTTTCAACACTTCCTCATTTCCTTCGAATCGAACGTTAACAGACGTTGGGGCATATTACCAAAGTTAAGCGATATTTATCGCTAACGAAGCTTACCAACCAATTTTTTACCACTAAGCATCGTCAGAAATTATCGAAGATAAACCTTACTATTATCAAGGTTTATCGCAAATGCGATAATAAACGGCCGCAATGCATGAATATCGCTAAAAACTCAGCGATATTCATGCATTACCGAGCTAATACTCTTAGCCATGTTATCCACCTCCCATTGGATAACATGGCTAAGAACTGCTCAGGGCAGGTGTTACTTTTTGGAGATATTCGCGCTTAGCGCGAATATCTCCAAAAGTTGGTAATAGGAGATAGATATCTTGCATGTTGTAATGCAAGTTATTGTGGTATATGGAACTCATACCATAATCTCTCAGGAAAGCAGAAACTGATCCTTTTGGGACCGCCTAAAAAGGCCTAGGGGGTGAGGAGTACTCTACTTTGCCCCCTTTTCACGTTCCGAACTATTTTATTTTACTCTCTTCTGTAATTACACAAAATAGCACCAATAAGATGCATCGGAGACACACAGTGAGAGAAAGGAGGCCGGAGATGAAGAAGACATGTCAAATACACATTGGAGATAATATAGTGGCAGAAGGGAAGTAAATATGAGTAAACTTACCATGTAACATAAAAATGTTGCACTCTATACTATAAGTCTCATTTTATACTACAATCACTTCGCTACAACCTCATAAATTAAAAATAAAAATAAATAATGTCTCAAACAATTTTTGATTTCTAAATATAAATTTATTCTTCAGAATTTTCTAAATTTGAAACAACTAGTAACATGTCCTCATCAGTAATTTCCTCTTCAATCATCTCATCTGGAATCTCCTCATTAAAAGTCTGCAATGATGATTCTTGTAACTCTATGGTCTCCAAACACTCGATAAATTCGCCATCAAGAGATTGATCAAAAAAATCATTCAAGTCATCTCCTCCTTCTGACAATATTTCATTATTGGTGCTGTCCATTTCAATCAATGTAGTGGAATCATTCAAGTCATCTCCTCGTGACAATATTTCATTATTGGTGCTCTCAATTTCAATCAATGTAGTGGAATCATTCAAGTCATCTCCTCCTTGTGACAATATTTCATTATTGGTGCTGTCCATTTCAATCAATCTAATGGAATCATACAAGCCATCTCCTCCTTGTGACAATATTTCATTATTGGTGCTCTCAATTTCAATCAATGTAGTGGAATCATTCAAGTCATCTCCTTGTGACAATATTTCATTCTTGGTGCTGTCCATTTCAATCAATCTAATGGAATCATACAAGTCATGTCCTCCTTGTGACAATATTTCATTATTGGTGCTCTCAATTTCAATCAATGTAGTGGACAATTCAAAAGAAATTGCCACGGTCTCTTCATTGTGAGCCATTTTATTTTGAAATTGCTTGCTGTAAATTGCAGAAAAAAATAATCACTTTCATTTATCGTTTTTAGTAATACATAATATAAAACTAACTTCATCAAGTATTTAGTATAACAGAAGGACTGCAAATAAATAACAGAAAACATTTTTCAAATTATCTTCAAGTGTACAACATAGTTCCCCTTACAAATTAACAACTCACCTTTTTAAAAGTAGCAGAAGTGTTAGTACTGTGTAAATCAAACACCAGAAATTCACCACCAAAAATTCCTCACAAATGTACCTCAGACAGTAGTATCACAAAATGGCTGTGGTTTCCTCTCATTTGACATATATACATAACCAATTAACTTTCATCACACACAAATACAAAACCAAAGTAACATTTTAATTGGTTCTAAATTTCAACACTTTCAAATGTGTTTTCCCCATGCAATTTTCCATAGGACATTTACATACGTCTACAGCCTGAATGGCTGAACGGAATTACACCAAACTTGGCAAAATGGTACATCAAACCTAAGAGGTCAGGAAGGATCTACTATGCCCCCTTATGGTCATTTCCCCCTTCGCTTTGGCCTCCTCTTGTCTCTCAATCCTACCGAGGGACAAGATGGCGGCCGCTACGGACTGTTTGGAATGTTGACAGACGCCGGAGAACCAATCAGCTTTGCAAAGCTCCGTAACGCGAAAAGTACGCGAAGCGGAGCGCTGTTACAGATATATATCTTTTTTTCAACGTTAATTTCTCAAAATCCACTGGAGCACATATATTGAGACCTAGCAAAGGCACATCGGGCTACCAGTCCCTAATATTTTGCCAAGTTTCGTGCAAATCCATTCAGCCGTTCGATTATTATTATTTTGTTTTTTTTTTGCCCCGCGGGGCCCTTTTAAAACCTCCACATCAAACCTAGGGGGTCAGCGAGGATCTACTATGCCCCCTTATAGTTATTTCCCCCTTTGTTTTGACCTCCTCTTGTCTCTCGATCCTACCGAGAGACAAGATGGCGGCCGCTACGGACTGTTTGGAATGTTGACAGACGCCGGAGAACCAATCAGCTTCGCTTCACAAAGCTCCGTTGCGCGAAAAGTCCGCGAACCAGAGCGCTAACCGGTCCGCTGTTACAGATATATATCTTTTTTTAAACGTTAATTTCTCAAAATCCACTGGAGCACATATATTGAGACCTACAAAAGGCACATCGGGCTACCAGTCCCTACAATTTTGCCAAGTTTCGTGCAAATCCATTCAGCCGTTCGGGCTAAAAGTGAGGCCAACCGCCCTATGGAAAACTCAATGTTAAAAACACGTTTTGGGACCCCCCTTTTTTCTCGGCCCCCACTGGACGAACCCCCCCCAAATTTTCAAGGGCTGCTCAGAAACAAAATGTGCCATTTTCCTGAAAATTTCAGCCGATTCCGTCCACAAACGCCAAAGTTATTAGACATAGAATTTTCAAAAAACCCATAGAGAAAAAATCCTAACTATATATACCTACTGGCGACCGCCAGTAGGTAATATATATTATATATATGTATATATATCTCCTCGTCCAAACGGCGTTCCTTAACGAGCACTCGGGCATCGGTATTACAAACCACAATCCACGAACAAGTCCAAACAAGTTGAGTTTATTGCTCCATAAATCAACGTGACGCGTTTCGCGCTCCACAGAGCCATATTTTATGTTTACATGATCATCAAAAGCAGACTGCCTGTGCGGATGCCACCCTGTCAATTAGTGAGGGTGCCGCCATGTTGGAACAGTATACATGTAAGGTCTCAACATGGTAATACTCATCCAATTATACACTTATAAAATAGTGTTATAGCTTAAATTTTATTATTTCATTTATCAAGTATACATTCCCATTAATCATAAGAAATTCGCATGATTGTATATACATCGTAAATATACTAGTTTACCTTAGAATAATACGTATTGTCAAAAGTAATTGTCCTTATAACCAATCCGTAAGGATAAAACCAGCATAAGGTCTGCTAGTAGTAACTCGAATTCATTTCTAGGAGCTCATGCTACCACGCGTAGTCATGGTAACCGGGTCACCGGGGGTGAGCAGAACGCTCCGCCTGGGGAAAATAGAAACTCCACCGGACGTAGAGCGACTGATTTAAGACGTGGTGTCTTATCGGAAACACCATAAAATTAGGTGGTTCATGTCCAGGAATTACATGGACTCGGGATTTGTCGCAAATCAGTGCGATAAACTTAATGATCATATCCTCGTTAGTGGAATAGGTATCCTAGTCAATTGGAAGGAAAGGAGACACATCGCTGGTTTTCACTCTTTAAGTTTTGGTTCAGGACTCTTGTAAAATTATATTATTATTCTATTCATTCATATGAGAACCGACAATACGTATGTAATTCTGTCATGCTATATATTCCGACTATTTGTTGGAGAGGCAACATATGCAACTGCTTAGTTCATAGTGAAATAAAGTGAGAAAACTTTAAAACCAAATACTTTCGTCCAGATGGAGGAAGACCACAGTGAAAGGTTTAGGGTAATCGTGTCATGAATCTCTAGACACATCCCTCAATTTGTATCTGTGGGAAAGAGGGAGAGAGATACAGAAATCAGGAAGATCAGTATACATGTAATCGATATGCACAGTTTACAGTACATAGCTATACCTGTTACACACATGTTCTATATATCATTCTTGTAAATGTACATTATATTCCTCATCCATGTTATGGCCTTTTGGGTAACGAGTACATAGGCTTATAATATATTTAGATTCTTTTTGTCTCAATTTCATGAGACGATTCCCACCTCTATGGCCTACATTTACTTGTTCTAATACATAGTAGGCTAGTTTTTGGGGTCTGAAAAATGGTGACTTTCGAAGTGGCGCGCTATTGGATATTGCTTATAGCACATGTATGTTCAAGTACTCTTTTTTTCGCCATGTGTGTTGTGCTACCAATGTAAATTAGTTTCCATGGACATGTCAAGGCATAGATAACAAAGGAGGTGGTACACGTTAGAAATTGTTTAATCTGTTGCATCATTTTGTTGCTAGGGTTCCAGTATTCTTTCACCATGTGGCTATTAGCACAAGCCTTGCAGTGGCCACATGGATAGAAGCCGCCGGATCGAGCCACCCCAGCCAAAGACGAGGGGTTGTCAGCAGGAGCGATTTTGTTGTGGAATATTAAATGAAGACAACCCACGCGGTCGGAGAGCCTTTCTTGCCATAAGGAGTTCATTGGACCTTCCGGGATATCAGAAGCGGCCGCAGTACCTCTGTGTGGAGAATACGTCTACATGGGGTAAGCATTCCGCTCTTATTGTGAATGAACCGAAATAAACTGAAACAAACCGAAATAAACTGTTGGTGCAAGATTGAATCAATTAAACTACTTTTACCCCAAACAAAGAACTTTAAGGGTATAGCAAATTATTGATTCCTTTGCTCAAAGACATTGGGGAACTCTGTAATCACAGAGAGGCAACGGGGTACAGTACAACTAACCACAAAACAAGTCCAAGGGTAAAAAGTCACACATTACCCAGTAAATAAGATGGATGATGAAAAGTAAAGAAGGGAAGCAGCCATGTCCTTGTTCACCAGAGCACCTGGAAAAATGATAACGCTCCCTACACCCATCAGGCAGATAAATCGATCATGGATAGATTACGCAGATATGAAAAACTGCACAAACTCGAAGTCTCAAAGTGGTGGAAGGCAACTTCACTACAAGATTATTTGGATAAAAATATGATACCAAGGGGTTTACGACTTTACCTTATACCATCCTATGACTCATTAGATCCACAAATGTTAGAAGATTGGTCTGAGAATGCAACTAACAGTTCCAGGGTGATGATGCAAATTCTTGTTAAATATGCATGGGCAGACAGAATTAAAATCAAGAAAGAAATTGAAGGAATCACTGAGGAACTTAATAAACATGATGACCAAGAATTAATCATCAAATTCATAGAAGAAATGAAGAAACGTTTAAAAACTCTGGAAGATGATATAAAAAAGAGGAAACAATACAAGTTGCACAGAGACTGTGGAGACTACGAGTCAGGCAGAATACTTACACACAGCAAAAAATATGATCATCTATATGATACTCAAGCGCAATCAAATAAGACTCAAAATATCAATGAGAAATTGCGACTGAGGAGGATGAAAACAGTGACTCATTAACAGATATGTCGGATCTGACGATAAGTTCGGAGAGTATCAAATCCAATGAAGGAGTAATGCCAAAACAGAATAATTTTTTTGTGCAATACCGGCTCATGAAACAGAGCCGGGAAGCCACCAGATCATCAACGAGACTACAGGAGAAGAACACAGCACAACCATCAAGTGCAAGAGGAAGACCAAGAAATATCAGATCAAGAGGAGGAAGAAACGCAAACAGAGGAACAAGCAAATCAGACAATCAACAGCCAGTGGGAACCAAAGGGGCACAACAGCAGAAGAGAAAATAATCATGGATGACACACAGGTAAATAAAACTATAATTAACCTGTCGGATAGACCGATAAGTCAAAAAGACAAAAGAACCCTTTGTTTAGGCTTATCCTTTTGCCCTACAGTAACCATGAATTACGTTGAAGAAAAGATTGACATTTTTAAATTTTGCAGAAAATTAAAATTGAAAAAATGGCACAAATTGAAACCCACTAAGAATAAAAGACAGTGGAATAAAGATTCAACGTTAGAGAATGACAACATGATTATAGGAGACATTGATAATTTGGTTGCCATTGATGAACTAACTAATGAACAAGATGAACAGAACCTCAGTAGTGAGGCTAGAAGAATTCTGGATGCCTTAGAAATCCAACATGATCAAGCGGCTAATACCACTTTTAAACCAAAATCTACTTTTACTCCTAAAATGAATCATGACAGCATAGACACCTTCCAAGAACAGATGGGCAAAGATCTATTAGAACTATGTGGTCAGAACTGGACAAAAACTAAGAAGAAAGTGAAGTACAACATGACTTTGACACAGAAGAATGCTATGTTAGATCTTGCCAAAGACGACAGCATCCCCATTAGACCCGCAGATAAAGGCGGGAATATTGTCATAATGCCTAGGGAAATGTACATCTCAGAGGCAGAAAGACAATTATATGATGGAAAAACTTACAAAGTGTCTAATCGTAATGAGTACAATCAGAGTATTAAAGAAATATGGGAAAAATTAAGTGAATGGAGAGATAAGGGTTGGCTTGAATGGGAGGAATTTTGTTATCTCAAAAAAGACCACCCGATCTTACCTCTTTTGTACCTCCTCCCCAAGGTTCACAAATGTATAAAGAACCCTCCAGGGAGACCCATTATTTCTTCTAGAGGATGTGTATTGGAGAACATCTCATGATATATAGATCACTTTCTAAGAGATTTTGTCATGGGACTTCCGACGTATGTGAGAGACACGAAGGATTTCCTGGACAAAATAAATAAAATTGTCATTGACAGAGAATGTCTTCTAATAACTATGGACGTAAATGCCCTGTATACTATAATTGAACACAATCAGGGAATGGAAGTATGTGCCAGATTCCTTAAAGGGAGAGACATTAGATTTTTGGGACATACTACAATGTTACTTGACATGATCAAACACTGCCTTGAAAATAATTTCTTCACGTTCAATGGTAATATCTTTGTACAAGCCCATGGTACTGCGATGGGTACTTCTTTTGCACCGAGCCTGGCAAACCTCTTCATGGGAGCATGGGAGGCTGACATCAAAAATGATGTGCAATTCAGAGAGGACTTTGATAAAGTCCAATTATGGCTACGGTACATAGACGATATTTTTGTCATTTGGAAAGGTGGGAAAACACAGGCCTCCGAATTCTTAAAGAGGTTGAACAATAATACTAGTAACATCACTCTCACATATAACATTAGTGACAAAGAAGTAGAGTATTTAGACACTAAAGTCCAAATTAGACAGAATACCATCCAAACAGTACTCTTCAGAAAAAACACAGCAGGCAAATCTCTGCTACATGCAGAGAGTAGTCATCCTGAAAATCTCAAGTGGAGCATCCCCTTTGGGGAGCTACTAAGGGCCAAACGAAACTGTAGTAATAACCAAGATTACCTTGCTGAAGAAAAAGTGATGGCACAAAGATTTCTCAATAGAGGATATCCTATGTGGGTGATTAAAAAAGCGAGCAAAAAGGTGACAGAAATGAAAAGACCAACGCGAAAAGAGAAGATCTACTATCTGGAAGAGAGAATGATAACAAAGATGAGGATGAAGGAGGCACTACTAGAGTCATTTTAACCTATAATGGTAACTCCAATCAAATCAAGAGCAGCCTTGTTAAGAATTGGAATGTACTAACTAATGATCCCATTATTACCCAGCCGACCCAGTATAACTTACAAAAGAGGGCGGACCCTGAGGGATTTACTTGTGCATAATGACATAAGCATAAATGCAACCCCTAGGGGAATCAACCTACAGGGCTTCTATCCATGTGGCCACTGCAAGGCTTGTGTTAATAGCCACATGGTGAAAGAATACTGGAAGCCTAGCAACAAAATGATGCAACAGATTAAACAATTTCTAACGTGTACCACCTCCTTTGTTATCTATGCCTTGACATGTCCATGGAAACTAATTTACATTGGTAGCACAACACACATGGCGAAAAAAAGAGTACTTGAACATACATGTGCTATAAGCAATATCCAATAGCGCGCCACTTCGAAAGTCACCATTTTTCAGACCCCAAAAACCTAGCCTACTATGTATTAGAACAAGTAAATGTAGGCCATAGAGGTGGGAATCGTCTCATGAAATTGAGACAAAAAGAATCCAAATATATTATAAGCCTATGTACTCGTTACCCAAAAGGCCATTACATGGATGAGGAATATAATGTACATTTACAAGAATGATATATAGAACATGTGTGTAACAGGTATAGCTATGTACTGTAAACTGTGCATATCGATTACATGTATACTGATCTTCCTGATTTCTGTATCTCTCTCCCTCTTTCCCACAGATACAAAGGGAGGGATGTGTCTAGAGATTCATGACACGAATACCCTAAACCTTTCACTGTGGTCTTCCTCCATCTGGACGAAAGTATTTGGTTTTAAAGTTTTCTCACTTTATTTCACTATGAACTAAGCAGTTGCATATGTTGCCTCTCCAACAAATAGTCGGAATATATAGCATGACAGAATTACATACGTATTGTCGGTTCTCATATGAATGAATAGAATAATAATATAATTTTACAAGAGTCCTGAACCAAAACTTAAAGAGTGAAAACCAGCGATGTGTCTCCTTTCCTTCCAATTGACTAGGATAACTATTCCACTAACGAGGATATGATCATTATGTTTATCGCACTGATTTGCGACAAATCCCGAGTCCATGTAATTCCTGGACATGAACCACCTAATTTTATGGTGTTTCCGATAAGACACTATGTCTTAAATCAGTCGCTCTACGTCCGGTGGAGTTTCTATTTTCCCCAGGCGGAGCGTTCTGCTCACCCCCGTTGACCCGGTTACCATGACTTCGCGTGGTAGCATGAGCTCCTAGAAATAAATTCGAGTTACTACTAGCAGACCTTATGCTGGTTTTATCCTTACGGATTGGTTATAAGGACAATTACTTTTGACAATACGTATTTTTCTAAGGTAAACTAGTATATTTACGATGTATATACAATCATGCGATTTTTTTATGATTAATGGGAACGTATACTTGATAAATGAAATAATATAATTTAAGCTATAACACTATTTTATAAGTGTATAATTGGATGAGTATTACCATGTTGAGGCCTTACATGTATACTGTTCCAACATGGCGGCACACTCACTAATTGACAGGGCGGCATCCGTACAGGCAGTCTGCTTTTGATTTTGATGATCATGTAAACATAAAATATGGTTAATGGCGACAGCAACTTGTGTGATCAAGCGCTCTGTGGAGCGCGAAACGCGTCACGTTGATTTATGGAGCAATAAACTCAACTTGTTTGGACTTGTTCGTGGATTGTGGTTTGTACTACTGATGCCCGAGTGCTCGTTAAGGAACGCCGTTTGGACGAGGATATTATTGCCGGCTGCTCCGCCGGATCGAGCCACCCCAGCCAAAGACGAGGGGTTGTCAGGAGGAGTGATTTTGTTGTGGAATATATATATATATTTTTTTTTTACTGAAAAAACAAAGTTTGCAGGGACGTTATAGTTAGGCTGACATTTCACTCGTACAAAACCGGAGAAATTTAAATTCAGCCGCCGTCATAGTTAGCTGAGTTAAATATAACTTGCGCCCCCGCAATTCACTGCTTATAACCTCACATATTATATCATTCATGATATGGTCAGTAACATCACTGAGGACATCTCAATTGACTTTGTTCATGACATCATCCAGTGACTGTGAGTGTTTTTAAAATGTAAGAGCATTAAATATACATAACAAGTTGTATTGATGAATTAGTGACTTTATAGTGCCTGTATGGATGATTCAGTGGGTGTATGGCTGACCTTATAACTCAGTGATCAGGTTTCTCAGTGAATGTATGGGTGAGTGACTAGGTTTTGAGAATGTCTGTATCAGTCTGTCAGATGGTGTCTCAGTGGCTGTATAGGTTGGTGAGTGGGTACATGAGTGGCTGTATAAGTGTTTGATTGGGTATCTGAGTACATGTATTGGTGTAGGACTGTCTGTGTGGCTGGCTAAGAAGGTGTGTGACTGCCTACATGGATGAGTGAGTCAGTGGTTGTATGGGTTAATGTGTAAGTGAGGGGCTGCGTAGGTGACTGAGTGTGTGTATGGCTGTATCAGTCAGTGAATGAATGTGCCACTAGTATATGGGCGAGTCACTGGATATGTGAAAGGTAGTATAGGTGAGTGTTGGAGTATATGAGTGACTATGTGTGAGTGAGGGATTGTAATAGTGGCTGTATCAATGAGTCTGTACTTGTGTGAGTGACTGTATAGGTGAGTGAGTATGTGTTAGTATCTGTACGTATAAGTTAATGAGTTTATATAACTGGAAAGATGAGTAAATCTCTGTGTTAGTGTCTCTCTAGGTAAATGAGTAGGTGTGTGAGTAGCTCTATGAGTGACTGACAGTGTGTGAGTGGCTGTATGCATGTATGAGTGGTTATATCAGTGGCTGTATTAGTGAGCGAATTGGCGTATGAGTGGCTATATTGGTGACTGAGTTGGTGTAGACCTATAAATCAGAGAGTGGGTGTGTAAGTAATGGTATGGGTGTGTCAATGGCTTTGAGAATGGTAGTGTGGAAGTTAGAGTGGGTGTATGAAAGTTTATTTGGAGAGTGAGTGGGTATGTGAGAGATTCTGTGGATGATGCCATCATGATGTCATCAGTAATGTCATTTGAGATGTCATGAGAGATGTCACTGACCATGTCATGAGTGATGTAATATGTGAGGTCATAAGCAGTGCATTGCGGGGGCAGGAGTTATAGTTAGCTCAGCTAACTATGGCTGCTGAATTTCTCTGGTTTTGTACAAGTGAAATGTCAGCCTAAAGTCAGCCTAACTATAATGTCCCTATAACCTTTGGCTTTTCACAGAATTTTAAAGTTTTTTTTAACTATTTCCTAACTATAACTCCCCTGTAACCTTAGGTTTTTTTCAGTGAATTTCTAAGGTTTTTTTCAGTGCCAAATCCTAACTATGAATCTCCTGTAAGATTTTTTTCAGTGAATTTCTAAGGTTTCTCAAAATCTATTCGCCAGCTATAACATCAATGCAACCTATGATTATTTTATTGAATTTCTAAGATTTTCAAATTGTATTTTCTATCTAAAATGGCTCTGTAAGGCGTATTTTTACAAGCTTGTATTTTCTTCAGTGGATTAATAAGCATTGTTCTTATTTCCTGTAATTTTATTTGTGTTTGTGCCGACGAGACGGAAACAAAACCAGACTTTCAATGACCACCAAAACATCCCAAAATAATATGTAAAAAAATCAATTCTGAACATTGCACCATACATATTGATATATACTTACTTCTTTCAAAGCATGTTTAAACTCATATTTTTGTATTAAGTTTCTTTAAAAATCATATTTCAAACCTATTTTTGTTTTTTGCAGTTATTCAGGAGGTCATAAAAATGCTATTAACTGCAACGATTGTGCCTTTTCCATAAAGTTTAAAACACATATATCCACACATACTACATAATTTTACACACTAGGGGGCCCATTATGATGTCGGGCGGATTGCCCCCGCCAGGCTGGCGGTATCCACTGCCAGCATGGCGGGGGCAATCCGCCCGACATCCGCATTCAAATTCCCCCCGCCATATTAGTATGGCAGGGGGACCTCGGCGGGGGACTGGTGGCGGTGTCTATCAGACACCGCCAGCCATGATATGATGGGCAATTGTGAATGCCTTTTCGTGGCGGCAATGCCCCCACGGAAGGGCATGCGGAAAATCCCTGCGGGGGCCCGTTGCGGGCCCCCAGGTACTCCGGGGGGTGAAGGGTGCACATGGGGGGTACCTACGGTACCCCCCAGCAGTTCCATGCACGCACGCACGGTGCATGCCATGCTGTGCATGGAAGTGCACAGCATGCTTTCCTGCCATTGTGGCGGGCGGTGCTGAGTGCACCGCCCGCCACAATGGTAGGAATGCGGGATGCCCCCGCCACAGTGGCGGGTGCATCCCGCATTCCTACCTAATACTGCCGATGGGACCCCCGCCCTTATGGCGGGCGGTCCCTAGTACTGCGAGGATGGCGGGCGGGCAAAGTCTGCCCGCCATCCTAATGGGGCCGTAGGGGTTTCTTACAGTATTCTCTAAAGTCATGTTTTTGTAAAGAGTTTCTATAAAAACCATCCCTAAAACCTATTTTATCTTTTCGCTGTGACTCCGGAGATCACAATGACATTGGTAATTCTGATTCCCCTGGACACGGTGCAAATACAGAAAACAAAGGCAGACATTAAATGGCCACCAACACATCAAAAATAGTATGTAAAAAAAATCCATTCTGCACATTGCACTGCACATATGAATATATGCATACTTCTTTCAAGGCATGTTTAAAGTCATATTTTTCTACTAAGTTTCATTAAAAAGCATCTTTAAGACCTATTTTCTATTTTCGCGGTTATTTGGGACATTGTAATGACAGTGTTAACCGTGAAGATCACACCTTTTTCATAAAGTGAAAACAAATATATGCACATATATTACAGTATTTACACACTAGGGGCTTATTACACTTTAAACTAATGTTTTTCTAGTGTATTCCTAGAACAACCATCTCAAAAACCTATTTTCTGTTTTTGCAGTGAGGTCTGAGTTCGTGAGGACGTTGGTCATCGCTATCCCGGCCGTTACGTAGCGAAAGCGGAAAGCAAAAGCAGTCGGTTCATATCGGCGGGTACCAAGGTAGCTATGAAGGGCAGTTGTGGTGCTGGCATTGTGACTATTATTCTTTAGTCCCAGGTATCCAGTATAGCCACTCGGCGCTAGTATTGAAATCTGGACCTTTTTCATGCGATCCTTTACATGTTATAGTTCAGGCTGAGTCTCCATTTACAAATTGAGACTACAACCAGTGGGCCACCTTAACCTCACAACTGCCCTTCATAACTACCTTGGTACCCGTCGATATGAACCGAGGCACATTGAAACTACATTATAGCTGAAATGGCAGTCATGCTCTAAAGCGAGATAGAAATGCTAGATAAATATATTTAGCCAAGAGCAACAATTATGTTCACTATGTGATAACATTGTATTTATAAACAGCTATGTTGCTCAAGTTACAGCATATTAACATGTTTCAAAATGGCTACCACTTGGATTTAGCAAATGCTTGTAGTATACTCATATGTACAGTCCTCTTTTTCTGTGTACGAACATTACCTATGTATAGCACCTTGTTCCAAATCTTCCAATGTGTGATCAAGAGACTAGTTCTTGAAACGCTTAACATTGGTGAATAAACCTTTGTTTTTGCTCGCACTGAGAGCGTGCTGTTATTATGATCGTGTTGAAAATTGACTGTCGGCAGTGGCTCTACCGACGCATAACGCGCCACCAGACTACAGGCAGATTTCCTTGGAGGAGCCCTTTTGCTGTGGATATATATATATATATTCACTGACAAACCATAGGTTATAGACCATATATAGTTAGGAATTAGCATTTAAAAAACCTTATTTTACTCACACAAAACCATTGAAATTCCATATATAGTTAGTTGTACTAACTATATATCGCGCACCCGCAATCCACTGCTGATCATGTCACATATTACATCATTCATGACATGGTCAGTGACATCACTGATGACATCACTGATGACATCTCAAATGACATCACTGATGACATCACTGATGACATCTCAAATGACATAACTGATGACATCACATCACAACTGAATGAGTGGATGTATAAGTGTCTGAATGAAGGTTTTAGTAGGTGCGTGACTGACTGTATGAGTGAGTGATTAAATGTGTCTCACTGAATGCATAGGTTAGTGACTAAACTGTCTTAATTTGTGCATCATTATGTCTGGTATTCTGTAAACTGCTGCATGTGTTGATCAGTAGCTATATGAGTAACTATATGGGTTATTGATTGATTGTCCAAGTATTTGTATGGGAGACTGAGTGTGTGTGTGGCTGGCTGGGATGTGTGTGACTCTGTGCAGATCAATGTGTTCTTGTATCAATGATTTATAAGAGAGTAAGTATGTGTTAGAATATGTTTGAAAATGTAAGGTACTCTATGTTTAACTGTATAGATTAGAAAATGGAAGTGTGATTGATTCTTTACAGGACTGACTAGGTGTGTGAGTAACTCCAAGGATGAGTGGCAGAGTGTGAGTGTCTGTATAGGGTGTATGAGTGCATATGATAGTGTTGTAAAGATGAGTGATTGTATGTATGAATGATTGTATGGGTGAATGAGTGAATGTGTGTGTAGACGTAGGAATCAGTGAGTGCGTATGTAGTAACTAGTATTGGTGTGTCAATTGTTTAAAAAAATATATTCTGTATTTAACACTGGGTGTAACAGAGGTTATATTAAAGTGTGAGGAGATGCATTGTATTGTCACATGAATGATATCATCAGTGATGTGACCATTGATGTCAAATGAGATGTCATCAGTGATGTCATTTGAGATGTCATCAGTGATGTCATTTGAGATGTTATCAGTGATGTCATTTGAGATGTTATCAGTGATGTCATCAGTGATGTCATTTGAGATGTCATCAGTGATGTCATCAGTGATGTCATTTGAGATGTCATCAGTGATGTCATCAGTGATGTCATTTGAGATGTCATCAGTGATGTCATCAGTGATGTCACTGACCATGTCATGAATGATGTAATATGTGACATGATCAGCAGTGGATTGCGGGTGCGCGATATATAGTTAGTACAACTAACTATATATGGAATTTCAATGGTTTTGTGTGAGTAAAATAAGGTTTTTTAAATGCTAATTCCTAACTATATATGGTCTATAACCTATGGTTTTTTCAGTGAATTTGCAAGGTTTTGTAAATGCTAATTCCTAACTATATATGGTCTATAACCTATGGTTTTTTCAGTGAATTTCATTGGTTTTTTAAAAGCTAATATCTATAGCTGTAAAATGTATTCTTCTTTAAATCCAAAAATATATTTTATATGTTTATTAATAATTTTTTAAAAATATTTTTTTTGTTTCGCTCCCGGTCCGCGAACCGGGAAGCTTCCCGTTAGCTCACTTTGATTCCGCGACCCGGTCCGCGAACCGGTAAGAAATCAACATAGTGACGGTATCGCGTTGCCGCGTAATGCGTCTTATGACGTACTGCGTTAGCGCACCCGGAAGTGCCCCGGGGCGCGGACCGAGGCGCGAAACGCAGCTCCCCGGAAGCGATCCGCGGCACGAAAGCGTGACGTATCGCGTTGCCGCGAAATGCGTCTTGTGACGTATCGCGTTAGCGCACCCGGAAGTGTCCCGGGGCGCGGACCGAGGCGCGAAGCGGAGCGACCCGGAAGCTAACCGGGGAGCGTTCCGCAGCGCGTAACATGAGCGTGAGAGGTCATGTGACTTGTTAATAAAACTTTTCATTGGTTCATTTCACTTTTGGTTTCATAATGATGGAAGGCTAGGTCAGGTGACTTAAAAATAACACTTTTCATTGGTTGAGAAGTATTGTTTTTTCCCAAATGATGAAAACCCCTCCTTCTTTCCTCACTCTGACTTTCATCATTGTGAGAGGAAGACCTATTTTGCTTGTTGGAAAATGGCTTCATTGGTTGCTTCAGCTGGTGCACCCCCACCACCACCTCCACCTCCTCATGGGAAGAGAGGACCACCTCCCCAGGTGATTACCAACACTGAGGAGGAAGATGAAGAAATGGATGAGGAGGGAGAAGAACAACAGTTCTTAGAAGAGTTGCCCCGGGTTTCCAGAAAGAAAGCCAGTTTCATCTGGCAGTTTTTTTCGATCCCTCGTGGACAAAAAAAGTCAATGCGAGGTATGTCACCTGCCTCATATGCAAGGAACAATTGTCCAGAGGGACGGACAAAAAATATAGCTATGGAAATCACACAATGCACAGGCACATGACAAGGAAGCATCCCCTAAATTACAGCCGGGCGGAAATAAGGGATATGCAGGACAATCCAAGACCAACTCCTGTGGCCAGACCAACAATACCGATTTCTCTAACACCAGAAGAGGCACGGGAAACTGTGCCAAATATTCAAGAAAATTTTGGGCACATGCTTCACTTATGTATGCACTGTCGTGCATTATTAGCTTGTGGCAACATGAGCATCAATGCACTCAACCTGGCGTATGAACACCATGATTGCCCTAACCGCCCCCAGTAATTTTTTTTTGCTCCTGTTGAGCCCTTTTCAACGCCTGTTTTTTGTTGTTTCCCCCCCCCCAAAAAAAACCCCAAAAAATATAAAATCGTTCAAAAAATACAAAAAAAACAAAAAATAAAAAAAAAATAAAAAAAAAATATAAAACAACAAAAATATTAAAAAAAAAGTTCTTTTCAGAACTACCTTCCCTTTCAAAAAAAATTGCTAGAATGTTTAGCACTCTGGCAAGCTCTATTTCTTTTGGTTCGCTTCCGGGTTAGCTTCCCGGTACGCGGACCGGGAGCTAACCAAAAAATTAAAAAAAAAAAAAAAAGTGTAAGTATAAGGAAAGTAAACAGAGAGTGATGTTAAAAGAAAGACAGCTATAGGGAGTAAAGAAGAGATACTGTTTAATAGATCTATTTACCGAAGAAAAGACAGAAGAGGGTATAATTGTGAAAAACAAAATAGATAACGAAGTGAAAGAAAAAAAAAGAGAGTATAACATTAACAAAGAAGAGTTTCTTGGAGAATGTGAGTGAATGTTCAAAATAATATTAAAACATGAGGAATAACAGAGAGAAAAAATAGAAAACAGAAAACAAAAAATAACAGAAAAAGATTAATTGAAACAGCAAAGAAATGTAATTAACATAGAGCCATATCATCAACATAGGCAATAAAAGTTTTGCAGCTTTTATTGGCAGAAATGTGTCGCTAAAGCTGCTTTTGTGGCAGAAAACTGCCACTAAAACCACTTTTGCACCAGTTTTCTGCCAATAAAAAGAGCAATAATTTTATTGGCTGTGTTCATAATATTCCCCTTAGTGTGCTTCAACTACACAGAGAAAGCATTATGAACAAGTAGTGATAGAGTGATCAGTCAAAGACACTAAGAGTAATAGAGACGGAGTGAGTGAACAAGAGTGAGGAACTATGAGAAGAGAGGGACTGAGAAAAAGAGTGGAAGGAGTTGAGTAAGTAGGTAATAGAGAAAGGAATGAGGGAAGTAGCAAAGGCAGGAAACTGAGGGTTAAAGAAATGAAGCAGTGGAACTAATAGTAGTTAAATGTGATAGAAATGTAACGAAAAGAGTACAAAATATTTACCTTATAATTGTCGTTAAATTACTCACTTTTTGTTTTTATACTTTCAATCTGTGAAAGAGAGAACAAACATTTGAAAAATATTAAAACATGTATTTAAAAATTAGAAAAGACAAGGGAAAAGATTGAAGGACAAACAGTTTTTCAACAACTTTGACACTTACAGAAGCTTCTGCTTCTCCAGGCCCCCTACACAGTCCTAAAGATATACATTTTAAACTAACAGTATCTTGATGCAGATGAAGTGAGGCCTATCTTAAAACATGGTGCATCTTTTGCATTGCTGTTGTTTCAGAAAAGTGTCGCAAGACACTAACATTTTAAATAATTGCTTCAGGATGCCAATAAGATGTCTACTATCCAGAGGTTTGTTTGAGGTGAGGCCTACTCAGGGTTGCAGATGAGATTTACACTTGTTGAAGAGTACAGAGGAGATAATACATGTGAAGGTCTACCAATGAAGTGAGTCATGTCCACTGCACTCTTCAACAAAGTCCAAACCTCCTATGTTTCCCTGGACAGACCTAAACTTGATCTGCACAATGTGATTCGTAATGATAGGAAACACAGGTGATGTAATTGAAATACGTGCAATTTATTTTGCTCATTTCACAATCACATCACTTGTGTTTCCTTTGCTTAGGTATCTCATTGTGCAGATGTAGTCTAGCATATGAAAGAATACGCAGAAGTGCAGCACTGCATGCAACAACTTTGACACTTACAGAAGCCTCACCTTCTCCATGCCTCCTACACAGTTCTACATATACATCATAAATGCAAACAGTACAGAATTAATTATACATGTTAAATGGTTTATTTTTGCTGTTCTCAGAATGTATCAAAATTCACTAAAAACAGTGACTTGAAGGTATTCATCATATAACAGCGGGGAAAAAAAAAACACAATCAAAATGATTGTGTTTAAAAAACCCATACAACATCAGAAATCAAAATTCAGAACTCCATAAAGTTAACTTACTTTCCATGACGTCCAAGGATGTCCTATGAACAGCTTACACTCTTTTGTGCTGTTATTACTTTCAGCCCGCCACTTTCTGAAAGAAAATCTCCATCGTTTTTAAAAACACGTTACATGCAATAAATGACTTCTTGCTCTCTACCACAAGTTTCCACAAGGCCAAATCAGGTCAGAGCCATTTATAACTCTTGGGTTTCTTGTAAGCCAATCCCGTCATTTGGCATTTCCGCAACTTTCAGAATTAAAATGTTGAAGATCATTTTCACAATCCTGGAATAGTAATATCTTCCCCTTCTTGCTCAGTCATGTTCTACATTTCCTATGACACTGATACTGCTTACTATGAAGCAGACTTACACTACCTCTATGACTACTACAATTATTTAATTCTCTACATCACTTTTAATCACAAAGCAATGTAAAACAGTAGACAGCATTGCAGACTTACATTCCCTCTACTCCATGTTTTGATTGGCTGCTTCAATTAGCTTATAAAAAGAAACAGTTTTTCTGAACTCATTCAAAGTGCACGTATTTCTCCATGACGTCCAGTCCTATGGTTAGAAGTTATGTCTCTGAACTACACTTATCCTCAAGGCCAAATTGTGTAGGAGCCATTAGAACTTCTTGAAATTCCACAGAGCACATCCCGAGATTATTTCCCTAAAATTTTGGTTTTAAAAACACCAGGTAAGAGTTTTTAAGGTCATACGGCAATTTTTTTTTGAAAATTAAAACAGAATCATTGCAGAATGACCAGCCATTTCTAGACTTTAAATAAGCTGTGTAATGTCCTGATGTTATTGAAGGGCCGTCATGATATATAATTGCTGCAGTTACAAAAGTCCTTCCTGATATTGACAACTGCGAAGCTACAAATTTTTTAATTAAAGTTGTCAATTTTGTTCCATCAGGCCTACATCGTTGGAACATTAAAATGACATACTGGCCATATGTTCGTATAAATAATGTGGACATCATTTCAGATTTACATTGGCTACACTCCATGTTGTGATCAGCTGCTTTTACTAGCTTATTAAAGGAGACTGATTTACTGTCTGGCAAAGTTAAATATATAAATCTTTCTGAGTCTACACTAGTAGTACTTGATACCATACAGTTCTCGTAGTCATGCTGCCATTGATAAGAAAGCCCAAACAGCTGATCTACATCTACACCTTCAGCATGTAATACATCAAGCATATACATTAAAAACTCCTGACAATCTTGCTGAATATTTTGAGAGAATTGTGTTTGGCCTGAACATCTGTCTAACAGATTTCGAATTTCAGACACACTTTCTATGTTTCTTCTATCACTGCTACATTTCTCTAACACAGAATTTAACAAACTGCAAAATCTTTGATCAGAATTGACCACAATCTCTTCTTTTACATTTTCTAGAGAAAACAAAACATTAACCACTACATTAGCATAGCAGTTGACACCAGAACTGTTTTCAAATTGAAAACCAACAACATCTTCAACAGAATCCTTTTTGTTTCTGCTAGTAATTTTAGGTTCATCGACTTTTCGTCTTTTTGCTACAACCTCCCCAGTATTGGTCACATTTCTTCGTTTCCGGCCTACCACACGTTTCTCAAACAAAGGATACTGAGGCAAATGTGGCGCATACTCTCTTCTTAACCTATTGTATTCCTTAACACAATCTAGATCAGCACAAATGTTTGTGACATCACACTCAATCAAGTACAATCCCGATAAAGTTCTAACTCGTGACAATGCCACATATGCCATACCCTCCTTGAACACAGAACTGCCAATATTCACCAATGCACTGTCTACACTTAAACCTTGCGATTTATGGATTGTCACCGCATATGCCAAGCAAACAGGAAACTGCTTACGGCGAACATATAAGTCTTTTACAAGCAAAAATCTAGCAGAACAACGAGCAATTAGCTGTACTTCCTCAATGCCATCAAATTTAATTTTTAAAAATTCAATTCCATCTCTATTTCTGTATTTCACAAAATCAACAACATTACCCATTGATCCATTTACCAGACCTCTTTCAACATGTAAATTCCTTCTTAAACTTATACGGCAGTTCAAGCACACATTCAGAGTCTTTTCAAAACCTGCAGTTTTAGATATACTCTTCTCTAATGAATCCAATTTTGTTTTCAGATTCTCAGACAAAATAATTGTTGATCCCATATGCTCTACTCTGTCAATAGCTTCCAGTTTCACAATCTCTTGCTTTTCTAAATGCAACATTTTGTTGTTAAATTTGGCACATTCTGCAAGAGTTGGCATCAAACATATTCCAGATTTCTTCTCAGTAATTTTCTGAAAAATATTCTCAGGCACAACATCTTGTTCTGGATATAAATTTGACAGTAATCGTGCATGTAAAGCTTCTTTCCCATGCTCGGTCACTTTTCCAATTCTAACATCTTGTAGAATAGTCTTGTAAACTTCATCCTTCGCCTGACGCATATTTTCATGCAGTTCAGCATAATTGAAGTTTAACCATATATTGACGTTGCCAATGCTGCCTAGGCACTTCCTGGTATCTTCATGCGTGAGCATTTTGAACACAGGTTGCCCTTTCACTGGTGTCAGCTGCAGAAGATCTCCGAAAACAATGATGTGTTTGCCACCAAATAACACATCATACTCTGTTTTGAGAACTTCTTGCATCCTCAAATGCACAAAGGCAAGCATGACATTGGAAACCATGCTTACTTCGTCAATGATAAGAAGTTTCATTTTCCTCAAGATTCTTGAAACTTCAAAACAAGCATCTCCAGATAGCTTGTGATATTGTAATTTGTTGTCATGCTCCACTGGCAGCATCAGTAAACGATGTAAAGTAATCCCTTTAATATTATGTGCTGCCAGTCCAGTTGGAGCAGTGACAACACAAGACAGCGATGACTCTGTCCTTTCCTGCAAATAGCATGAAATTGCTTTAATGAGGAAACTTCTTCCAGTTCCCGCTTCTCCACTCACGTACAGTCGGACAGGCTTCAACGACGTACATGAGCACTCTTTCTTATCATGACTTAATCCATGATCAATTTGCATGGTAACTTCGTCATATATTTTCCTCTGCTCAACGTTGAGTTGTCTTTCCAACTCTTCTAAGTTAACCGCATCCTCTTGAGCATGTGCCATGGCTCTTTCCACTTCATTCATAGCAGTGGCAGCTTCATTTTCGATAACAGGTCCTCCTAGTGGATCCTGACTCAATGAAGCAGAACTCTGACTGTCCTGAGAACTGTCTCTGGCAATCTCGGCTGCAATCGTTGCTTCCTGCTCAATTTCCGCATTCAACATTTCTACATATTTGGGAAAAGCAGGACATTCTATGGTCTCCTTGGCGGCATTGAAAGAGTCTTCGTAACAGAGGAAATCTCCAAGCAGTTCCTCTTCTGCACGCCAAGGCTTGAAAAGTTGCAAAAGTGCTAAATAGAAAAACTCCTTTTTTTCAGGAGATTCGCCACTCAATTTTCGATGGTTTACCAAGTGGCATTTTCTTTGCTTGACCAGACATCCCTCACTTCCTATTACAGCATACACTCCTTTCTCAGTATCTTCTTTGATGTTCCTCTTGAATATGTAATTTTGAAGAACCTCATACAGACAAACATTCTCGAGGTGAATGCTTCGATTTGGATAATATGTATCCAACATGTTGGTCTTCAAAATGTCGGTACTGTTTGGCTCCTTTTCCGCCAAATACTCAATTTCCCGCACAGGTTTGAGAACTCGATTACGCGTTGCAGCAAGACCAAGACTCGCCCAAACGATACTCCTGGACTTGGCATAGAGACTTGCTGAAGACAACCGGTCAGAACATTCGTACGCTCCGATTTCTCGATGCGACAACATCTTCAGACTGAAACTGTACAACTTCTTGCTGAGGCTCTTTTCATGGGAAATGTCCTCCCACATATCCTTCAATTCTGTCTTCTCTTTTTTGGTGATGTAAGACGTCACATACCGAGCCACAGCCATACAGTTATCAGCCACAAACTGTATATCCATGTTAGCATTCCACATGGACAAAATCACCGGGTTGTAGTCGTTGATGTACTTGGACTCTTCGTTCCTCTTCAAATTGTAAGTGTTTTTAGGTGATTTCTTCATGACATTGTGTCGCAGCGAAGACATCAAACTGTTTACTCTTCCTTTAGAAATCACCGGTCGTGGAAAGCCGAAACGACATTTAGTGTAGAACTTGTCCTTGTTTCGGAATTTACGACGGCAGTACTTTCCACATCGATGGCTTTGGAAACGCAGAACTTTTTCTCTTAGGCTTTTCTTCTCCTTTGCGTTTGGAACAGCACACGTAGAATACTGTTGGATGAAACTCATCACTGAGTCTTCTGGATCCGTTCCAAATTTAGGTGCATCCTTGATCCACAGCAACATATGTATATGAGGAGCACCTCTTGCTTGGTACTCCTTTCTCCAGAAGAAATCCAACACCTCTCCAAGAGGTGGATTCTTCTTATTCATGATGAAAGACATCATAGCTTCAAATCTATGATCGAAGTACCTACATACATTGACTGGATCCAAAGAGCACAGTTCTCCGGGTGTCTTGAATTCGATGTTATCTACGTTAGCATTTGCCTCTCGTAGAAATTCAAGTAAGTCTTCCCAGCCATACTCGGCACAGCTCAGAGTGAGGAACCATGTGGGAGTACCTAAGTTCCTCAGCATACATTTTAAATCACCATGACGACGGTACCAGTACTCATTAGTACCACGCTGACACGCCATGAGATTAATCAGGTGAGAATCCAAAATACTGTCTTGGACATTGACTTTATCCATAAAGTCACTTGCCGAGATGTTTTGCATGTGTATACCACTTTTCAAGATGTGGTTCACTGCATATGACAGTCCAGACAGATCGCTTTCAAACAGGAGATGAAACAAATAAGGAATGCATTGTCGAAACCTAGCATCTCCTGCATACAATCGCAAAGTCCGGTATTCAGAAGCAGGAATTTGATGAGGTCGCTCATCATATCTTCCTCCCTGACCTGTTGGAAAAAGCTGTGGGAAACACCGAGCTTCCAAACTTTCCTCCCAAACACTAATGGGACTCCCTTTGGCTTGTTTCATTTGAAACAACTCAATAGCATTCCCCATGACTTCCTTGGAATGCAAAGGATGAACACTATAATGTTCATATATTTCTTCACTAGTAGAGGGTTCTACTTTCTCAATTTGACCAGCACACAAATCGCTATCCTCTTCCTCACTTACTTCCTCTTCTGCAACATATACATTCTTATAGTATTTATTATTTTTTTTCAAATACAATGTTGCCTTTTTAACTTTCCTAACATCTACTAAATCTTGCCATATTTTCTTATTCTTTGTCGGAACCCCATTAACTAAGATAACCAGAGCTTCCTCTTCCACTTTTTCTACTCCAATTGTGTTAATGTTTTTCTTCAAATCTAGAGGCAAATAAACAACTCTTCCCTTTAATCCTCTCTGTAAATCTGATGGAGGCAATTTCCCTGTCTTTGGCTCCATTCTTACAATAGCCTGAAAGGGATGGATACTTTGAATCAAAATAGATTCATAAGTATTTAAATCCTTCAATTCAGAAGGAATCTCAACCAATTCCAGATTATTATGAACTGCTCTAGCAGGCATCTGGTTTTGATTTAATTTGCAACAACAATAACTACACACACGTTGATCCAATCCCAAATCAAAACAATTTTCTACCATCAAGTATGTTGCGAAATCCTTCCATTCACTATTATTTTCCCTTTCACTTTTTGCATATAAATCCACTAACTTAGTCTGATTCTTATAATAAGTGCGTCGACAACACACACAAGTGAAATTAGGCCTCTCACTTGATTTCACCTCAAACGTCGAAATTTCCCTCTGGAAATTATCTGTACTGGAAACCTGTACACTATCTTCCACATGACCCTCTTCTTCTTGCTCAATTTCAACATTCTCCTCTTTACTTCCAAAGTAACAAAACTCAATTTCTTCACATATATTCTTCACATCTATTTCAGAACCATGCAAAAGAGCAGCGCATAATTGTTTAAGCATAATTGCTGGACTCTTAGCATAATACAACATTCTAACTAATTTCCTCACTTTATTATGATGCACTGCTAGCATCCTGAAATGATGAAAAACACTCTGGCATACTCTCCTGGAAAGACAAGCCAGTGAATGACCATGCAAACCTGTCACTTCTCTTACTCTGCAAGGATCTAATTCTTGCAACAACCTTATTTTCTGCTTCAAACTTTTCTTATTAAATGACCATACAAAATCACAAAGCAAATTGATGGAATCCTGTCGCACACTGCAAATACTACTACACTTCCAGGTGTACACAGGACCCTTAGCACGTCTTCCTAAAACCTCATTACCTAACACCTCTTCTGCCTCTGTTGTCACAAGTTTTTCTTTTTCAACTGGACAACCATCTTTCACTTCATAAGCACGACCACTGGTGTCAACTGCATGCACCAAATCATTATCCTGGAAATAACTCTCCTCATTAAAAAATGCCTCACAGCTTGAACTATGCATCCATTCTCCAGAAAAAACTTCACAAAAATTACTACGATTAACTATTCTCTTCCATCTACTATTTCTTTTGAAATCATAAATTGCCTTGTTTAGCTTCCTAATTCTATTGATTATCAAAATAAATAACTTACGTTTAATTTCAAATGCCTGATCAATAACTTTCTCAACTTTTTTTTTTCTCTTATAAAAAACCAGTTTCTGTTGACCTTTCTTAATATTTTTTAACAAATTGCCAATTATCCTGTTGCGGAACATTCGTTTACGAATCTCCCTAAACTGTTGTTTCCTTCTACTATCATGCACAGAGTTATCTCTTGCTCTAGCAGTAACATTTTTGATTGGCCTTTCCTTTCCATTTGAATTCCTTCTCGTTTTATGGACTGAAACATTTTCTGTAGTAATATTTTTTTTACTACACATATTTCTTATGAAATATTTTGTGCTCTTACCCGGTGCTTTCTTCGTGACTTGACAAATCTTTTTGTTAGAGGACTGCTGCTTATTTTCTTTCACCTGCTGTCTTTGACGTTTTGCAGCCTTTCTCTGTCTTTCTATTGTTGGCATGGTGAAATCTTGAAATGATCTGCAGTTGAATCTGTGGTAAAATATAATAAAAAATGTTATTAACCATTATTACCAAACAGTAAAACAATAACAGTGATCAAAAACTTAACACACTACTTGACATTTTAAATAGAAGATTTTTTAGTCCTTGCAAATTTACAATACAGAAATAGCAGAAAAGAAATGACATTTATATTTATGTTACCTATGCTATTTTATATGTGAATCTGATCTAATTTTATGAGCATATTTTAATATTTTATTGAAGACACTACACATAACCTGCTTTTGAAGGTGTCTTTATTTTTAAATTAAACGGTTTACCTTTTTACTTTTTAATAATTATAAATTTTAAAAATAAATGTTTATATTTCCATAGGCTCAAGCAGGTCAGCTTCCCATCCTATGTCATATAATTCGGACAAATCTGCATCCTCATCACGCTCTTCTTCATCCTCAGGATTTAAATCATCCAAGGGATCAACATCCACTGATGTTTCAATTACAAGTTCAATGATGAGGTCAAAATCAACTGATTGCAGATTGTCGCTCATGTTGAGGTTGTCTTTATCTTTAAAGAAAGATAACAACAATGAGATGTTGCAGAGTAAGAGACAAATCTCAGAGATTATAATAGTAAAATTGTTTAACAAGAGTAATATTTTGCAGCTATTATTTAGCCATGTCCAACAATGCTGAGCAGGTGAAGACTATGTCTAAATTTTCAGTGAACAGGACTCATCTCTTCTTAACCTTGGATAAGCCTCACCGACTCTGTGTGTCCTGCACATACTTAAATGTAAAGGGGCAGATTTATGTTAAATGGCACATCCCCAGGCATGCACCAGTTAACGTGCACCACTACTCTGCCACCCATGGTGTGCCGTATTTACAATCAGATAGGAGAAAGCTTCGTCAAAACCCTGCGCCTGCTTTAAGCAGGCATAGGTCTTGACGCAACATTGTGGAGATGGGGCACCCCTGAGCCTTGCTTGAGCTGCATCGCACTTGCGATACAACTCCAGCAATCACTACCTTTACAGCACAGATACGTCACGCATCTGTGCCATTTTTGCCCCATGATGCCCCGCATTCTAAATGCAGCACACCATGGGTGGCGGAACAGCGGCGCAGGATGACTGACACATCCCTGGTGATGCACCAGTCATCATAAATCTATCCCTAAGCTTCTTATCTTGTTACAGATGAACCGCCATATGTAGCATGAAACTATTTTGCATTTCCTAAATAGCGTATTTTAAGGAATAAATAGCAATTCTTTACCATTCCTAATTTGCAATGAGCAAATTGCTAATTGCAAGTTACCCATTCATTTCCATGGGCTAGGAGGCTCATAGGAATGAAGGTTTAATTTGCGATTAGCAATTTGCTCATCACAAATTAGGAATTTTTCCAAAGGTGCAGGGGTGTCTCAAGAACACCCTGCTGCACCCCTGAAAAAGAAATTTGGGGGCATATGGCACACATACATGCCCTAAGGGCATGTGTTGGCGTCATATGGGACCTTTTGTTTTTTTGAAAAAAAGCTTTTTGAAAAGAATTCACAAATTACCACCAATTTACCACAATAGTTTCCAAATCCTTAATGTCATTTTTTACATATTTTTTGTTTGATACATTGCATTTAAGTAGTCACAAAATTTGCAAATCCTTCAGTGCAATTGCAAAATAAGGAATAGCAAATTTTGCTACTCCTTATTTTGCATCAAACTTGTTTGATACATACCATTTGTCTAATAAACATTCGCAAAGGCCGAAATTCGTAGAATTTTGATCTTTGCGAATGCTAATTAGCTTGATACATATGGCCCCAAGTGAGGCCTGTCTTGCGACATGGTGCATCTTTTGCATCACTGCTGCGTCAGTTTCATGTGGTACGTTTTTTTTACACCATGACATATCTGCCTAAATGCATCAATTTGTAATGTTGTCGCCTCATAGCAAATCTTTTGCACCACCGCTGCATCATAAAAGTGACGCACAGTGGCACAAAAGAGGCATACACCTATCATAAATCTATCCCTAGCATTTTAAATGATTAATCCAGGATGACGATAAAGTGTGGCCTATCCAGAGGTTTGTTTAAGGTGAGGCCTACTCAGGATTGCAGATTAAAGTTACGCTTGACGAAGAATACAGAGGAGATAATACATGTAAAGGCCTACCAATGAAGTAAGTAATGTGCACTTTATTGCGCCAGTTATCATAAATGTATCCCTAAGCTTCTTATCTTGTTACAGATGAACCACCATATGTACCATCAAACTATTTTGCATTTCCTAAATAGCAAATTTTAAGGAATAAATAGCAATTCTTTACCATTCCTAATTTGCAATAAGCAAATTGCTAATTGCAAATTAGCACCGCCGCTGCATCATAAAAGTGACGCACAGTGGCACAAAAGAGGCATACACCTATCATAAATCTGTCCCTAGCATTTTAAATGATTAATCCAGGATGACGATAAAGTGTGGCCTATCCAGAGGTTTGTTTAAGGTGAGGCCTACTCAGGATTGCAGATTAAAGTTACGCTTGATGAAGAATACAGAGGAGATAATACATGTAAAGGCCTACCAATGAAGTAAGTAATGTGCACTTTATTGCGCCAGTCATCATAAATGTATCCCTAAGCTTCTTATCTTGTTACAGATGAACCACCATATGTACCATCAAACTATTTTGCATTTCCTAAATAGCAAATTTTAAGGAATAAATAGCAATTCTTTACCATTCCTAATTTGCAATAACCAAATTGCTAATTGCAAATTAGCACCGCCGCTGCATCATAAAAGTGACGCACAGAGGCACAAAAGAGGCATACACCTATCATAAATCTGTCCCTAGCATTTTAAATGATTAATCCAGGATGACAATAAGGTGTGGCCTATCCAAAGGTTTGTTTAAGGTGAGGCCTACTCAGGATTGCAGATTAAAGTTACGCTTGATGAAGAATACAGAGGAGATAATACATGTAAAGGCCTACCAATGAAGTAAGTAATGTCCACTTTATTGCGCCAGTCATCATAAATGTATCCCTAAGCTTCTTATCTTGTTACAGATGAACCACCATATGTACCATCAAACTATTTTGCATTTCCTAAATAGCAAATTTTAAGGAATAAATAGCAATTCTTTACCATTCCTAATTTGCAATGAGCAAATTGCTAATTGCAAATTACCCATTCATTTCCATGGGCTAGGAGGCTCATAGGAATGAAGGTTGCAATTTGCGATTAGCAATTAGCTCATCACAAAATAGGAATTTTTTCAAGCGTGCAGGGGTATCTCAAGAACACCCTGCTGCACCCCTGAAAAAGAAATTTGGGGGCATATGGCACACATACATGCCCTAAGGGCATGTATGGGCGTCATATCGGACCTTTTGTTTTTTGGAAAAAAATGCTTTTTGAAAAGAATTCGCAAATTACCACAAACTAGAAGTTGGTGGTAGTTTCCAAATCCTTAATATCATTTTTTACATATTTTTTGTTTGATACATTGCATTTAAGGAATCGCAAAATTTGCAAATCCTTCAGTGCAATCGCAAAATAAGGAATAGCAAATTTTGAATTAAGGACATTTTAAGTCATTTCCACATGTGCAGTGTTTTCAAATTATGATTTGAAAATCGTTTTTGGGGAAAAGTAATGGTTTGCAAATTTATGACAAGGACATAATGGTGTATGCTTCTCTATAAGGCATTTCAGTGTCTCTGATGTCATTTTTCCCATATTACATTATAAGACCTTTCCCCATGTAGCACATTCCTTGTAAATATGCTCCCACCTGTGCATGGCGAATTTAGATTTTGACTGTTTGAGTCACATAGCCATGTTAAAAGTGACCCAAAAAAATTGCAAACGTTTTAAAAAAACACATTCATGTGTCTTAAGGACATTTTAAGTCATTTCCCCATGGACAGTGTTTTCTAAGTGGCGCAAAAGAGGCATACACCTATCATAAATCTGTCCCTAGCATTTTAAATGATTAATTCAGGATGACAATAAGATGTGGCCTATCCAGAGGTTTGTTTAAGGTGAGGCCTACTCAGGATTGCAGATTAAAGTTACGCTTGATGAAGAATACAGAGGACATAATACATGTAAAGCTCTACCAATGAAGTAAGTGATGTCCACTTCATTGCGCCAGTCATCATAAATGTATCCCTAAGCTTCTTATCTTGTTAGACATCAACCGCCATATGTATCATATAACTATTTTGCATTTCCAAAATAGCGAATTTTAAGGAATAAATAGCGATTCTTTACCATTCCAAATTTGCGATGAGCAAATTGCTAATTGCAAATTACCCATTCATTTCCATGGGCTAGGAGGCTCATATAAATGAAGGTGCAATTTGCGATTAACAATTTGCTAATCGCAAATTAGGAATTTTTCCAAAGGTGCAGGGGTGTCTCAATAACACCCTGCTGCACCCCTGAAAAAGAAATTTGGGGGCATATGGCGCACATAAATTTTAACAACATTCCTTTACCTCAAAAACGATTTTCAAATCATAATTTCAAAACACTGCACATGGGAAAATTACTTAAAATGTCCTTAAGACACATAAAAGCGTTTTTTGATTGCCTTTGCAGCATGTTTGTATCACTTTTAACATGGCTATGTAACACAAACATTCAAAATCTAAATTTGCTATGCACAGGTGGGAGCATATTTACAAGCAATTTGCGCCACAGAGAAAGGTCTTACCTTAAAATGGGAAAAATAACATCAGGGACAGTCAATTGCCTTATAAAGAAGCATACACCATTATGTCCTTGTCATAAATTTAAAAACAATTCCTTTTCCCCAAAAACGATTTTCAAATCATAATTTCAAAACACTGCACATGGGAAAATGACTTAAAATGTCCTTAAGACACATGAAAGCGTTTTTTGATTGCCTTTCCAGCATGGTTGGGTCACTTTTAACATGGCTATGTAACACAAACATTTAAAATCTAAATTTACCATGCACAGGTGGGAGCATATTTACAAGCAATTTGCGCCACAGAGAAAGGTCTTACATTAAAATGGGAAAAATAACATCAGGGACAGTCAATTGCCTTATAAAGAAGCATACACCATTATGTCCTTGTCATAAATTTAAAAACAATTCCTTTTCCCCAAAAACGATTTTCAAATCATAATTTCAAAACACTGCACATGGGAAAATTACTTAAAATGTCCTTAAGACACATAAAAGCGTTTTTTGATTGCCTTTGCAGCATGTTTGTATCACTTTTAACATGGCTATGTAACACAAACATTCAAAATCTAAATTTTCCATGCACAGGTGGGAGCATATTTACAAGCAATTTGCGCCACATAATTCATAATTTTCTCCTTAAAGCACACTATTCTCTATCTAAATTAAAGAAATATTTTCTCACCTTAGCAAATACTTTGAGTTTGAAAACAGTCTCAGAAACACACCAATTTGTCTTCAGCAGAGCAAAAGGTATGCACTCCAGAGTCTGCAGCTATCAAAAGCACAGAAATGCTGTAATTCTTCACACATATCTCTCATGTCACCCAATCAAAACTCTTCCCTCACTTTTTTCAAATGAAAACCCTTCCCCCCTCTGCCCCCTCTCTGCTTTTTTTGCATAGCAACCACCTCTTGGAAGACCTCTGGTGTTTGCAAGTTCACACAACAATGTTGCAATTGAACTCTGAACTCTCAGTGCACCTGCATATCCAGTGCATTCTTTCATTTAATGATTTTTTATTGACCACTCAAAATACATCTTTCAAAGAACACATCCGTGCACCCTAACTTTCTGTTTTCAGCAATCAAAATCCACCAATCACTGTTACTGCTTCATGAACACAGAAACTCCACAGTTTTTTTTCATTTTACACTCTCATTTTTTCAACTGCCATTTCATTGCCACACTTCATCTGACTGCAGGAGAACCTTCTCTCACCATGTTTTCTGTCTGGATTGTTGGACATAGTTATATTCACTGGGCTCAAAGGTACGTTGAAAACAGGAATTTACCTAACCTCAATTTACAAGATGTGGAAATTAAGTGGTTTGGCCACAGAGGATTAAAATGTCACCAATTGATACCATTGGTGAAAACCTTTATGCATTTGCCCAAACCTGACCTGTTAATTGTGCACTGTGGAGGTAATGACTTGGGCACTTTGACTGGTGTAGGTCTGGAAATGCTTTTAAAGGACACCTTTGAGCAATTAATGGCACTTTTTCCTCAGACTGCTTTGGTATATTCAAATATATGCCAAAGACAGAAATGGAGGTGGTCAAACCAATTTTGTCCACAAATTGAGAAGTCGAGGAAGCATGTAAACAAATCTGTTTCAGCTTACATGAGAGACCATGGAATGGGCTCCCTGTACAACAATAACTTGCGTTACTACATGCAAGATATCTACAGAGGAGATGGAGTTCACTTCTCAGATGAGGGCAACAGAATTTTCACTCTGAATTTAAGAATGTGCATTGGTACCTACTTATAAGTACCTAAATGTACCATAAACCCAAAAGCTCTTCTCAGAGCTACCCTACATCTAATCACTCACAATTATTATTTTACTCTAACATTTTTCACTAATTTTCAACAAAGTATGCTCCCTGGGGCACTACCCGGTACGCGAACCGGGAGCTAACCTCGCGAAATTTTTAAAAAAAATGTTTTTTTTCTCGCACATATAAGCCTCCTCAGCCACCCTCACAAAACCTAGGGGGTCAAGATAACTCTACCGTGCCCCCTTCTACCCATTCTGAACATTATTTGCCCTCCATCTTGTATCTTAATTCGACCGAAACACAAAATGGTGGACTCCCGGAACGCTTAAGGTCCGCGAACCGAGGCGCTCAACGGTTCGCGTACCGGGTCGCTCCCTGGGAAGCGCACCATCAAAAAAGGTGGGAAAGTAGTTCACAGAAAAGCCACTGGAGACAATTTCACCAAATATAGATTAGCTCATACTACATACCAATCCCTACCATTTTCACAAATTTGATTGGAATTCCATTGAGCCATTTAGCCTGTAGACCTCTCTAAATACCCTGAGGTAAATTACTTCACAAAACACATCTGAAGTGTTGGAATTGACAACCAATGAAAATGTTACTTTCATTTTCTACTTTTTTTACCTGACATTTCATTGGTTATATACCTCAATATATATAAAGGAAGAGAAGAAAACACAGCCATTTTGACTACTACTTCTTGGTGTACATTTCAATAGTATTTTCACTAATTCCTTCAACTTCTTTCTAAAGGTAAGTTTTTATTTTTAAAACTGAAGTATATTGTGCACTATAAGTTAATATGGTAAACTTTTTCTGATAGTTATATACTATCCCTCTGTAGTAGTTATAGATTTAGATAGACTTCTCTGTTATAGTTATGGATGGAGTTAGGCTTCTCTTGTATAATTATGAATTTACTTACGTTAAATCACATACACTTTTTTATATTCCTACTTCCACTCTGATACTATACACTGCCCAAAGATAAATTCACTGATAAAAACTGCCTATCTAAAATTAATCCCAACAGTGCCCTATCTCTACTAATATATATTTTTTTAATCTAAATTTCAGGCAAAATGGAAGGCGAACAGAAAGTTGAATTTCAAATTGTCCTGCAAGAGAGCAGTCAAGAAATCATTGATGAAAATGATATTGAATTTTTCGATGGAACTTGGGACAATGAACTACTGCAATGTGTACAAGCAGTAGATAACCTCCTTGCAAATGAGGACATTTTACACCCTCAGAGACTACAATGTATATTCCATGATAATTATGAAATTTCTGACAATGAAATGTTAGAAAGTTTAATAAATTATGAAACACAATCACAATAAAAAAAAATGCTTAAAAAATAAAGAAAATAAAAAATAATCAACAAAACCAACAATCAATTAACATACAGCATTTGAAAAGTCTATCATTCATTTTTCATTGTAGTACGCTGCCCAGAACGCTTCCCGGTTCGTGGACCGGGCGCTACCCACGCAAAAAAACAAAAAAAAAAATTTTTTTTTTTTGCCCCGCGGGGCCCTTTTAAAGCCTCCACATTAAACCTAGGGGGTCAGGGAGGATCTACTATGCCCCCTTATGGTTATTTCCCCCTTTGTTTTGGCCTCCTCTTGTCTCTCAATCCTACCGAGAGACAAGATGGCGGCCGCTCCGGACTGTTTGGAATGTTGACAGACGCCGGAGAGCCAATCAGCTTCGCTACGCGAAGTTCTGGTACGCGCCCCGGTCCGCGAACCGGGGAGCTGCCCGGTCCGCTGTTACAGATATATATCTTTTTTTAAACGTTAATTTCTCAAAATCCACTGGAGCACATATATTGAGACCTACAAAAGGCACATCGGGCTACCAGTCCCTACAATTTTGCCAAGTTTCGTGCAAATCCATTCAGCCGTTCGGGCTAAAAGTGAGGCCAACCGCCCTATGGAAAACTCAATGTTAAAAACACGTTTTGGGACCCCCCTTTTTTCTCGGCCCCCCCTGGACGAACCCCCCCAAATTTTCAGGGGCTGCTCAGAAACAAAATGTTCCATTTTCCAGAAAATTTCAGCCAATTCCGTCCACAAACGCCAAAGTTATTAGACATAGAATTTTCAAAAATCCCATAGGGAAAAAATCCTAACTATATATACCTACTGGCGACCGCCAGTAGGTAATATATATATATGCGGACTTGCTGGGTTTTATTTTTGAAAAAAAACACTAAACTTGCACCAGAAACTTGGGTCTGACTTGTTCGCATTGAAAACTGTCCGAGCAAAGAGGACAGTGATGTGGCGGCTGCAACATCGAGCGGAGTACAAGGAATATATATATATATATATATATATATATATATATATATATATATATATATATATATATATATATATATATATATATATATATATATATATATATATGTTATATGTGTTAGACTGGGCACTGAATAAATATTAACACTTGGAGTTGCTGTGTGCAGCGTCCTTTGTGGAAAAATTGACTTTGGCCACTGGTCTAGCCCAACGCCGGCACTCGCTGGAGAGCGATCTTGCCGATAGACCACACTGCTGTAAAATAAAAAATAAAATAAAAAATAAATACACACATATATATCAATCAATCAATCAATCAGGTCATTTGTAGAGCGCACTACTCACCCGTAGGGTCTCAAGGCGCTGGGAGGGGGGGGGTGCCGCTACTGCTCGAACAGCCAGGTCTTGAGCTTCTTCCTGAAGGAGAGGTGGTCTTGGGTCAGGCGCAGATTGGTCGGAAGTGAGTTCCAGGTCTTGGCGGCCAGGTAGGAGAAGGATCTTCCTCCTGTTGTCGCTCTTCGGATGCGGGGGACGGCGGCGAGGGCGTGGTTGGTTGATCTGAGGAGGCGCTTGGGAGTGTAGAAGTTGATCCGGTTGTTGAGGTAGCTCGGGCCTTGGTCGTGTAGGGCTTTGTGCGCGTGGGTGAGGAGACGGAAGGTGATTCTCTTGTTGACCGGGAGCCAGTGCAGATCTCTCAGGTGTCCGGAGATGTGGCTGCGTCGGGGGATGTCGAGGATGAGTCTCGCCGAGGCGTTCTGGATCCGCTGGAGTCTCTTCTGGAGTTTGGCAGTGGTTCCGGCGTAGAGGGCGTTGCCGTAGTCCAGTCGGCTGGTGACGAGGGCTTGGGTGACCGTCTTCCTCGTCTCGGTGGGGATCCACCGGAAGATCTTACGTAGCATGCGCAGGATGTTGAAGCATGACGAGGAGACGGCGTTGACTTGTCTGGTCATGGAGAGGGAGGAGTCCAGGATGAAGCCCAGGTTGCGTGCGTGGTCCGTCGGTTTGGGTGCGGTGCCCAGGGCGGGGGGCCACCAGGAGTCGTCCCAGGCGGAGGGCGTGGAGCCCAGGATGAGGACCTCCGTCTTGTCTGAGTTCAGTTTCAGGCGGCTGGTCGTCATCCATTCGGCTACGTCTCTCATCCCTTCGTGCAGGTTGGCTCTGGCGGTGGCGGGGTCGTTGGTCAGGGAGAGGATCAGCTGGGTGTCGTCAGCGTAGGAGATTATGTTGAGGTTGTGTTGGCGTGCGATGGTCGCGAGGGGGCTCATGTAGACGTTGAAGAGGGTGGGGCTCAGTGAGGATCCTTGAGGGACGCCGCAGATGACTTTGGTGGCCTCTGACTTGTACGGTGGTAGGCGGACTCTTTGTGTTCTTCCGTCGAGGAAGGAGGTGATCCATTCCAGTGCCTTCTCCTGGATTCCGATGTTGCTGAGGCGCTGTACTAGGGTGCGGTGGCAGACAGTGTCGAAAGCCGCGGAGAGGTCCAGGAGGATGAGGGCCGCTGTTTCTCCGTTGTCCATCAGAGTTCGAAGGTCGTCGGTGGCGGCGATGAGGGCGGTCTCGGTGCTGTGGTTCGCTCGGAAGCCCGACTGTGAGGGGTCGAGGGATCCATTCGTCTCGAGGAAGGCGGCCAGCTGTTTGTTGACGGTCTTCTCGATGACTTTGGCCGGGAACGGGAGGAGCGAGATGGGACGGTAGTTCTTGAGGTCGGTGGGGTCTGCTGTGGGTTTCTTGAGGAGAGCGCTGAGTTCGGCGTGCTTCCAGCTCTCAGGGAAGGTGGCGGAGTCGAAGGAGGTGTTGATGATGTCCCGCAGGTGGGGTGCGAGGACAGCGTCGGCTTTGTTGAAGACGTGGTGAGGGCAGGGGTCAGTCGGAGATCCGGAGTGGATGGAGTTCATGGTGCGGATGGTGTCTTCGGTGCTGATCGGGGTCCAGGTGCGGAGGGTGGTGGTGGGTGGCGTTGTTGCGGTTGTGGCTTGCGTTGGTTGGTTGTTGAAGCTGTTGTGTATGTCCGTGATCTTGTTGTGGAAGTAGGACGCGAGGGAGTTGCAGAGTTCTTGCGACGGGGTGATGTCATTGTTTCCGGCGTTGGGGTTGGATAGCTCTTTCACGATGTTGAAGAGTTCCTTGCAGTTGTGTGCGTTGTTGTCCAGCCGGTCCTTGTATGCATTTTTCTTGGTGGCGCGGATCAGTTGGTGGTGTTTCCGGGTGGCGAGCTTGAGGGTGGTCATGTTGTCCGTCGTTGGTTCCCTTCTCCAGGCTTTCTCGAGGGCTCGACAGTTCTTCTTGGAGCTCTTGAGTTCGTCGGTGAACCATGGTGTTTTTCTGCTGCAGGATCTGCTGGGTGGGGTTCTCAGAGGGGCGAGTTCGTCCGCGCAGTCGTTGATCCACTTCGTGAGGTTGTCGGCGGCCTGGCTGGGGTTCGCTGAGTTGGCGGGAGGGTGCTGGCTCAGGGAAGCGGTGAGCTGGTCGGCTGTGATCTTGTTCCAGCTTCTTCGAGCAACCTGTTGCTGGTGGTGGTGGATCGTCGTTCTTCTGAAGGTGAAGTGGACGCAGCTGTGGTCCGTCCAGTGGAGTCCTGTTGCGTGGCTGAAGGTGACGTCTTTGCTGGATGAGAAGACGGCGTCGAGTGTGTGTCCGGCGAGGTGGGTGGTGGTGGTCACCAGTTGCTTGAGTCCGAGGTTGTCGAGGTTGTCGAGCAGGCTGATGGTGTTGCGGTCGTTGTTGTTCTCCAGGTGGAAGTTGAGGTCCCCCAGGAGGATGTAGTCGGCGGAGGGGAGAGCGTGCGGGCTGACGAAGTCGGCGATGTCCTCGCTGAATCGTGTGCGTGGTCCCGGGGGTCGGTAGATCAGGGTGCCTCTGAGGGTGGTCTTCGGGTTGGTGTGGATCTGGAAGTGCAGGTGTTCAGCGGTGGTGAGGGTGTCATCGGTGTTGGTAGTGATGCGGATGGTGTCTCTGTGGATGATGGCGATGCCTCCTCCGGTCTGGTTGTCGCGGTCCCTCCGGGTGATCTTGTAGCCCTCTGGGATGGCGATGGCGATGTCTGGGGCTGAGGAGGCGTTCATCCAGGTCTCGGTGATGAAGGCAACGTCGGGGGCGGTGGTGTCGAGCAGGTTCCAGAGTTCTACGGCGTGTCTGTGGACGGAGCGGGTGTTGAGCAGGATACACTTGAGGTGGGTGCTGCTGGAGTTCGGCTTGGCGGGTGCAGGGAAGGTCCGGATGCAGGTGAACTTGCAGGCGTGGCAGCTGAAGGGTCCGTGGGTGTGCTTCGGGGCGGCTCGGTGACATCCTGGGATGTGGCCGGTGTTGAGTGCGATGAGGTCGGCGGCGCTGTAGGTTCGTCGGGTCGGCTTCCGTCGGTGGGGGCCAGGGGTCCTGGCGCTGGTCGCGATCCGGTCGCGGACGGGCGCAGACGGGCTTACCTTTGGCGCGCCTTCGGCGCACAATCGGCGCGCCCGCTGCGCGTCAACGCTGCGCGTTCGCACGGTCGCCATTTAAGGCGAAGTGCGCGGGTGGGCGGGTCAGCTGGGAGGCGGGAGCGGGGAGGGAACACAAGGAAAAAAGGGGCGGGGTCGAAAGTGGTGGCGGGAAGCGGGGGCGGCGAGGGAGGCGGGAAACAGGACAGGGGACGGCGAAACAAGCACAAATTCCAGATAAAGACGCTAAACACGGGCCAAAAAGACTAGGGGAGACAAAAATACAAGCACAAATTACAAGTAGAACGCTAAACACGGGCAAAGACAAGAGAAACCAAAGCAAGCACAAATGAAGTCAAAACAGGCAGCGAGGCAGCGCACAGCGGAGGGGCACACGCAGCAGCTGGTGGCCGTGCGGCGCGGGGGTGTCCCACAAGTGGGTCACACTTACCTGTGTCGCACGGTCGCCATTTAAGGCCAAGTGCGCGGGTGGGCGGGTCAGCTGGGAGGCGGGAGCGGGGAGGGAACACAAGGAAAAAAGGGGCGGGGTCGAAAGTGGTGGCGGGAAGCGGGGGCGGCGAGGGAGGCGGGAAACAGGACAGGGGACGGCGAAACAAGCACAAATTCCAGATAAAGACGCTAAACACGGGCCAAAAAGACTAGGGGAGACAAAAATACAAGCACAAATTACAAGTAGAACGCTAAACACGGGCAAAGACAAGAGAAACCAAAGCAAGCACAAATGAAGTCAAAACAGGCAGCGAGGCAGCGCACAGCGGAGGGACACACGCAGCAGCTGGTGGCCGTGCGGCGCGGGGGTGTCCAACAAGTGGGTCACACTTACCTGTGTCGCACGGTCGCCATTTAAGGCCAAGTGCGCGGGTGGGCGGGTCAGCTGGGAGGCGGGAGCGGGGAGGGAACACAAGGAAAAAAGGGGCGGGGTCGAAAGTGGTGGCGGGAAGCGGGGGCGGCGAGGGAGGCGGGAAACAGGACAGGGGACGGCGAAACAAGCACAAATTCCAGATAAAGACGCTAAACACGGGCCAAAAAGACTAGGGGAGACAAAAATACAAGCACAAATTACAAGTAGAACGCTAAGCACGGGCAAAGACAAGAGAAACCAAAGCAAGCACAAATGAAGTCAAAACAGGCAGCGAGGCAGCGCACAGCGGAGGGGCACACGCAGCAGCTGGTGGCCGTGCGGCGCGGGGGTGTCCCACAAGTGGGTCACACTTACCTGTGTCGCACGGTCGCCATTTAAGGCCAAGTGCGCGGGTGGGCGGGTCAGCTGGGAGGCGGGAGCGGGGAGGGAACACAAGGAAAAAAGGGGCGGGGTCGAAAGTGGTGGCGGGAAGCGGGGGCGGCGAGGGAGGCGGGAAACAGGACAGGGGACGGCGAAACAAGCACAAATTCCAGATAAAGACGCTAAACACGGGCCAAAAAGACTAGGGGAGACAAAAATACAAGCACAAATTACAAGTAGAACGCTAAACACGGGCAAAGACAAGAGAAACCAAAGCAAGCACAAATGAAGTCAAAACAGGCAGCGAGGCAGCGCACAGCGGAGGGGCACACGCAGCAGCTGGTGGCCGTGCGGCGCGGGGGTGTCCCACAAGTATATATATATATATCCACAGCATCCCACTCCCAAAGAGAACAGGCGGAGGCCACTCGGGGGAAGCGTCAGGAAATCCTTTAATAAATCAGCTGTGCATAATGCATTTCGGCCTGCCGGCCTTCGTCAGATGCTGCTGAAATGCAGGGAAATGCTTACAACCCCACCTTTCAATTGTCCAGTGTCTCTCCCATTGGCGGTAGTCCGCATGACCATGGTCACGTGATAGCAACTTCACTGCAGCCTGAATGCACACTACAGCTCCCAGAAAGCTGTAATAATGGGTAAGTGTTGCTGGGATAGACTGATGGATAGGCACTGTAGGTGTCTGAATCCTGCTGGAAAAGGCACGGGGTGTTTTAATAATTAAGTCCTTGACAAAAAGTGGCAGATTTCCCTCGGGTCCCCTTACAACGTTCAAACCTGGTAGTGCGTGTGTCAGCCGGGCCATGAGACAGAAATAACAATGCCCCTGTCTCCTCGCTAATAACGAGCTGCGCCAGCAGAAACCCAGGGCATGACGTGCATTCCCAGGTGGGCCAGAGTCCATTCGATACCTCGAAATATGCAAAGCTGCAAAAGCAGAGGGTGCCAGTGATGCTCCAGCCTCTTAGCAGAACGGGGCCTCCCACGCGCTTCTGGCCAGCGCGAAAACATCCACAGCATCCCACTCCCAAAGAGAACAGGCGGAGGCCACTCGGGGGAAGCGTCAGGAAATCCTTTAATAAATCAGCTGTGCATAATGCATTTCGGCCTGCCGGCCTTCGTCAGATGCTGCTGAAATGCAGGGAAATGCTTACAACCCCACCTTTCAATTGTCCAGTGTCTCTCCCATTGGCGGTAGTCCGCATGACCATGGTCACGTGATAGCAACTTCACTGCAGCCTGAATGCACACTACAGCTCCCAGAATGCTGTAATAATGGGTAAGTGTTGCTGGGATAGACTGATGGATAGGCACTGTAGGTGTCTGAATCCTACTGGAAAAGGCACGGGGTGTTTTAATAATTAAGTCCTTGACAAAAAGTGGCAGATTTCCCTCGGGTCCCCTTACAACGTTCAAACCTGGTAGTGCGTGTGTCAGCCAGGCCATGAGACAGAAATAACAATGCCCCTGTCTCCTCGCTAATAACGAGCTGCGCCAGCAGAAACCCAGGGCATGACGTGCATTCCCAGGTGGGCCAGAGTCCATTCGATACCTCGAAATATGCAAAGCTGCAAAAGCAGCGGGTGCCAGTGATGCTCCAGCCTCTTAGCAGAACGGGGCCTCCCACGCGCTTCTGGCCAGCGCGAAAACATCCACAGCATCCCACTCCCAAAGAGAACAGGCGGAGGCCACTCGGGGGAAGCGTCAGGAAATCCTTTAATAAATCAGCTGTGCATAATGCATTTCGGCCTGCCGGCCTTCGTCAGATGCTGCTGAAATGCAGGGAAATGCTTACAACCCCACCTTTCAATTGTCCAGTGTCTCTCCCATTGGCGGTAGTCCGCATGACCATGGTCACGTGATAGCAACTTCACTGCAGCCTGAATGCACACTACAGCTCCCAGAATGCTGTAATAATGGGTAAGTGTTGCTGGGATAGACTGATGGATAGGCACTGTAGGTGTCTGAATCCTGCTGGAAATGGCACGGGGTGTTTTAATAATTAAGTCCTTGACAAAAAGTGGCAGATTTCCCTCGGGTCCACTTACAACGTTCAAACCTGGTAGTGCGTGTGTCAGCCGGGCCATGAGACAGAAATAACAATGCCCCTGTCTCCTCGCTAATAACGAGCTGCGCCAGCAGAAACCCAGGGCATGACGTGCATTCCCAGGTGGGCCAGAGTCCATTCGATACCTCGAAATATGCAAAGCTGCAAAAGCAGCGGGTGCCAGTGATGCTCCAGCCTCTTAGCAGAACGGGGCCTCCCACGCGCTTCTGGCCAGCGCGAAAACATCCACAGCATCCCACTCCCAAAGAGAACAGGCGGAGGCCACTCGGGGGAAGCGTCAGGAAATCCTTTAATAAATCAGCTGTGCATAATGCATTTCGGCCTGCCGGCCTTCGTCAGATGCTGCTGAAATGCAGGGAAATGCTTACAACCCCACCTTTCAATTGTCCAGTGTCTCTCCCATTGGCGGTAGTCCGCATGACTATATATATATATTACCTACTGGCGGTCGCCAGTAGGTATATATAGTTAGAATTTTTTCTCTATGGGATTTTTGAAAATTCTATGTCTAATAACTTTGGCGTTTGTGGATGGAATTGGATGACATTTTCAGGAAAATGGAACATTTTGTTTCTGAGCAGCCCCTGAAAATTTGGGGGGGTTTTGTCAAGGGGGGGCCGAGAAAAAAGGGGGGTCCCAAAACGTGTTTTTCCCATTCATTTTTCCATAGGGCGGTTGGACTCACTTTTAGCTCGAACGGCTGAATGGATTTCCACGAAACTTGGCAAAATTGTAGATATTGTTTGCCCGATGTGCCTTTGCTAGGTCTCAAGATATGTGCTCCTGTGAATTTTGAGTAAATTAGGTTTAAATAAAGATATATATCTACAGCCGCGCCCGGTGCGCGTACCGGGGAGCGCTCCGGGCGCGCCACGCGACTTGCGCACGGCAAGCTGATTGGTTCTCGGGTGTCTGTAAACATTCGAAACAGTCCGCAGCGGCCGCCATCTTGTGTCTCGGTAGGATTGAGACACAAGAGGTGGCAAAAATCAAAGGGGGAAATGAGCAAAAGGGGGCAGGGTACACCCCCCTGTCCCCCTAGTTTTGATGTGGGGGCCATAAAAGGGTCCCGCGGGTAAAAAAAAAAAAAAAAAAAAAAATTGATTTCGCGGGGGGGCGCCCGGTACGCGCACCGGGGAGCGTACGGGGGAGCGTACCATGGAGATAAAAAAAGACAGACTTTTTTTTTTTTAAATAGCATTTTTTTTATAAATTGGAGGTAGTTCTGAAAAGAACTTTTTTTGTTTTTGTTGTTTTATATTTTTTTAGACTTTTTAAAACGATTTTATATTTTTTTTGGATTTTTGTCAGGGGAAAAACAAAAACAGGGATTCCAAAACTGCTCAACAGGAGCAAAAAAAATGTGAAAATTTAGGGACTGGCAGTGCAGCGGTGTTGCTGTTTCTTTATGGCAATGAGTTCAACACTCTGCTCCCCATAGCAGAGCAGTTCGTCACACTCCGTGCACAGAAATTTGATGCCTGCAAACACCGGCTGTATGTTAGGGACCATTCTTCCACGGGGTGGTCCCGAAGGTGTTGCTCCACCAGTGAAGGTGCTGCCGCCATCTGTGGGTAAATTCCGTGCCAGCTCTCTGACACTCTCCCTGGCAAAGTTGTTTGGGTGTCTTCTTTTGACATGCCTGATTAAATTGGCATTTCCAAAACTATATTTTTTCAGAGGATTGCCTCTGGATAAAGTACTACCACATATTTTGCAGGTTACTTTGGGAGCATTGACTTTTTTTGTCCTTCAGGGATGTCATAGAATTTCCAGATGAAATGGTCTTTTTTCTTCTGCTGAGGAGGGTCCTCATCTAAAAATCCGTCAGAATCACTGCTGGATGACTCTCTTGCAGCCATTGCTGTAGATCAGGAAAGTAGGAGATGAATACAGTACACAGAACAGCTCTTGCTCTCTCCAAGTACAAAGCAATAGTGAGAGAAATGGGTGGGTTTCACACAATTTGGAAAAAAAAAAGTTCTGAACCAATGAAAAGTGTTATTTTAAAGTCACATGGTTTGACACGCTTACGCTACGCGCCCCGGGGCGCGTCCCGGGGCGTGTTTCATAAGCGCATCGGGGCGTTTACGTTGCGCGATCGCATGCGCTTCCGGGTGCGCTTACGCGGTGCGTCATAAGACGCATCTCGCGGCTACGCGATACGTGTCTTATGACGCAAGGCGTGGCGGCTACGCAATACGTCACGATGTTGTTTTCGTTCGCGGCAATAGCGCTATCGGGACGCTCATCAGTACGCGCCCCGGGGCGCGCCGCAAGATTGCGCTTACCCGTGCGTTCACCAGTCCGCGCCCCGGGAGCGCAGCAAAAAGAATAAAAATAAAAAAATGACATAATTATACAATATAAAATTCGCTTTAAAATTTATTATTTTTTAAAACTATAAACATTTGCTATTAAAAACCCTATGAAATTCACTGAAAAAACCATAGGTTATAGACCATATATAGTTAGGAATTAGCATTTACAAAACCATTGAAATTCACTGAAAAAACCATAGGTTATAGACCATATATAGTTAGGAATTAGCATTTACAAAACCTTATTTTACTCACACAAAACCATTGAAATTCCATATATAGTTAGTTGCACTAACTATATATCGCGCACTTGCAATCCACTGCTGATGATGTCACATATTACATCATTCATGACATGGTCAGTGACATCACTGATGACATCACTGATGACATCTCAAATGACATCACTGATGACATCACTGATGACATCTCATTTGACATTACTGATCACATCACTGATGACATCATTCATGTGATGATACGATGAACCTCTTCAGACTCTAATATAACCTTAGATACACTCAGTGTAAACAGACATTCACAGACTGTCACTCATCCATGGAGTTACTCACACACCTAGTCAGTCTTGCAAAGAATCAATCACACCTCCATTTCCTCAACTATATAGTTATACACACCTTACTTATTGAAACATATACTAACACATATTTACTCTCTTATACAATCCCTGATACAAGTTCACAATGATCCATACAGCCACTCACACATTCACTGGGTCTTATGCACAGTTATTTATATATGTCAACTCTCACATGTACTGTGTTTTACATATGTACTTACTTTGACATGTAGCACTGAGATATCCATTCACTCACTAATACACTCATGCACACAGTCAACCGCCCATACAGCTGTTTCCACATGCACTTTTGAACCCATACATCTAGTGAATCAACTGCTCACACATCTATGCACAGAGTCATACACCTCCCAGACACCCACACACACACTCAGTCTCCCATACAAATACTTGGGCAACCAATCAATAACCCATAGAGTTAGTCATATAGCTAATGATCAACACATGCATCAGATTACAGAAGAACAGACACAATGATGCACAATTTAAAACAGTTTAGTCACTAACCCATGCACTCAGTGAGACACATTTAATCACTCACTTATACAGTCAGTCATGCACCTACTAAATCCTTCATCCAGACACTTATACATCCACTCATTCTTCAATATGTAAGACATATTTTAACTTTACAGAAACATACAGTCACTGGATGTTGTCATCAGTGATGTCATCAGTGATGTCATTTGAGATGTCATCAGTGATGTCACGGACCATGTCATGAATGATGTAATATGTGACATCATCAGCAGTGGATTGCAAGTGCGCGATATATAGTTAGTGCAACTAACTATATATGGAATTTCAATGGTTTTGTGTGAGTAAAATAAGGTTTTGTAAATGCTAATTCCTAACTATATATGGTCTATAACCTATGGTTTTTTCAGTGAATATATATATATATATATATACATATATATATATATATATATATATTAATATATTAATATATTTATCCAAAACAAACACGAGTTCTTTTCAAGACACCGGACACCAACACTGCGGATTCAGTTTAGTTTTCCCAAATTTATTGATTAAGTTGCTGTGCTGTTATGCGTTTCAACATGCTCCCCTGCCTTGCTCACACATATATATGTGCATGAATGTGGCAACCGTTGTGAGTTTGGCAGTATGATGAAATTGGAGAGTCATGTATTATTTGAACTGCCTGATCCGCCTGTGAAGAAGTGGGCCGTCGATCAAAGTCTTGAATTATTCCAATTTAGGGAAGGCAACATCCAGCGGCAGGCGAGGGGTTCTTTGAACATGCATCGTTATGGTAATTTGAATGAAACTAGTATTGCGGTGAGCTGTGCCCTGAAAATGATGACTTACCTATGGAGGTGAGGTTATTGGGACAGTGAAATGTTATCAACGGTATAATATATACTCTAAAGTCTTCTTTACCAACGTGACAGCTACAACGATGAGGCTATTGAAGTCCTCTTTCTGTGATAATGATCTGAACCCACCAATGGCGAAAAGGTTCTTTGATTTTTAAATGAACCGTAATGACGTGTGTAATGAACTTTTTCAAAGCAAAACTGAGAAAGGCAATCTGTCGCCGGAACACGTCTGTTTTGATTAAATAAAAATGGCAACAAGTACCCCATGAGAAATTTCTTATATTAATTCTAGTTGGGATTCTAAGAGATAGGAATTCCTGTGAATTTTGGTTGCTAATAACTGTCAGTGTTTGATAAATCTCTACAAAACCTTGAAGACAATGGCAGATGATGCCAAGTTTCATGGTGATTATTAAAGGAGTGCAAAGAATAAAGGGGGGCCCCAAAACATTTTTTTACAAAAAAGCATTTTTCATAGACTTTTTAAACAGATATAGCGCCAAAATAGTTCATTTAGTGTGGCTAGCAAGTTTACAATACTGTGTATGGAGGTGCATGAGTTATAGTAAGTTTTGAGTGGTGTGTAAATTATAACTTTAAGTTATAACTTTCATTTTTTAATTTCTAAGATTTGTGTATTTGTGTGGTTTACGTTAGTTGTGTAAAGAAATCATAAATTAAGCTTTCCTCACTATAATTAATCATAAATCTTGTTTTTGCATTGAATATATATATTACATACACACACATATATATATATATTTTATAGATATATAATATATATATGTGTGTGTATGTTGAGAATAGAAAAATGTTTTATTTACACTACACGGAAAGGCATGCAGTCTTCACTCTATGGTACCCCCCTTCATTTGCATTAACAAAGCGGCAGGCACCGGGCGGTGCCTGCCGCTTTGTTTATGCAAATACATCAATGCATTTTTAGCATTGTGGCGGGCGGTGCAGATAGCACCGACCGCCACAATGCTAAAAATGTAGGATGTGCCCGCCACTGTGGCGGGCACATCCTAATACCCCCCACGGGGCCCCGCCCTTATGGCGAGCGGTCCTGAATTCCGACAGGTAGGCGGGTGGACAAAGTCCGCCCGTCATCCTAATGAGCCCCTTAATATTTTAAACAAAATACTTAATGTTATTTCTTTTAGACCATTTTTGGCACAATGTTTTTGTAATTTATATTATAAGTAGGGAGAAACAATATTTTGGTAACCAATATTTTTGACACGATGTTCATGTCAGTTGATATTGTTGGTCATGATATTCTGCTGTAACACCCCACAAGCATAACCCTTCTAGGAGCTTCCATGAGCTGGCATTCTAAATCACAGTTCACAAGGTGATCACAAACTATTATTTAAAGTACACCGGATCAACAGGAAACTGCAGGACTAAGTAGGATATCTACTTGCTTGTGGCCATTGGATGTGCATTACGACAGTAAGTGGTGGCTGCCCAGTGTTACAAAGGCAATTAACAGACAAAGAGAAGGGAATGAGAGTTATAGAGAATCGTGCAGTACAAAATCATTCCTGCTAAGACCAATTATTGAAATGAAAAGGCAGGCATGCTTTCCTATCAAATAGGTTCTGCTTCATCGACCACGGTGAATATATAATCAGCACACAGATGGAAGGGGGGGGTAAATCAGGTAGGATGTTAATTAACCTGTCAACTAAAACACCAAAATGACTGAACTAAGGAACAGAAAGGCAATATTAAAAACATGCAAAATGAGATCAACAAAATATTTGCTGTACTTTTATACTCAAATTCACCTGCATGGATAATGTGCATATAGACTACCTATTCTGAGACTTGCAACTCTGGAGTCCAAAGAGGACTTGGGGACCCCACCATTGTTAGATCACATCAGGAGGGCCATTAGACAAAACACCAAAAACAGATATACTGCTGGAAGATATTCAAGGATATTTTGGCACCATGACTTTTGGATTTGGATTGCAGTCCGTCCAAAGCAGGTGTTTACCACCAGCCACGAGAGAAGCACTTTCTCCATTATTGCCCAAACCGGATAGTGGCTCCACCGACATAATTTCACATATTCTCCTATTGACGCTGAATATGGACTGAATGTGTACTGTAAAATCTTTAGAACATCCTGGCATCAAGGCAGCTGTTGGTTCTCCTCAAACGACTGCATCCGGGCCAAAATGCCTTTATCACCATTGGAGCCACCTCATGCAACTAAAAGAAATATTTCCACATTATAGATGGCTTTCCAGAGGAGTTAGTAGAATAACTAGATATCGAAAAGGCATTTGACACTGTTGGGCATACTTTTATGCTACGCTGAGACCTATGAATTTTAAGGCACACTTCATACAGTGGATAAAGCTGCTATTCTGAAACCCTACTGTATGGGTGAAAACAGGCCAAACTATATTGGGCAGATGGAAGGTGCAAAGGAATATGAGACAGGGTTGTTGAAAGGAATCTCGACAGATGGTGGTGCAAGCAGGTACGTTTATTTCTAATTAGCTCAATGTCCCAGCAGCAAATGCCAAAACCCACCCCAAGTACCACGCAGTTGTTGGCATGGTCAAGCTTTAAAGCCCCAACATAAAGGCATCACAGTCCTTGGCATAAAACATAATATTTCATGATATGACTTGCTGTTATATCTAGATAGCCCAATTAGGGGGAAAGAGGAGGGGTCCTTAATGATGCCTGCTTTTGAAAAAGTTTAGAAAAGCATCAGTTGTAAATGTAAATTGTAGTAAGTTATATATTTTCCTCTTAAATTGAAACTACACCGCTGTTGCCTGATTCCACTAAGTGCACACAGATCCTGTAGGCCCAGTGCCCTCAAATACTTGGGAATATGAATATATTGAGTGAAAGAAATCACAGTAGCAAGCAACCTCTACAGGCAGTATTGGTTATCCACAATTTACTATTGGTTTGAAAGTTCTGCAAACAGCTCTAACAGACTTACCACACACCTGGGGACTCCTTCGACCATGGCATCTTGCATCAGGAAGCGCATCTGCACTGCACCACATCCTTGGAGGGGGCGTGGCCTGCTTCTCGTAGCTAACGCAAGTTTTGCAGCATCAGAAGAGGAGCACCAAGGCGGTGGCAGCAGGCGCAGAATCGGGAGCTTCCTCAGTGGCAACAAAGAACTTCTCTGGCCCCAACAGACTCACCACACACCTGGGGACTCCTTGCCCCACGGCATGTTGCCCCAGGAAATGTACCTACACCCAGGGTCGGATTGGGATCACAATTCGGCCTGGGCACTGATGAAAAAAGTGGCCCACATTTAAGAGCGTGGCCCATATTTAAGGGGCGTGGCCCACATTCAAGGGGCGTGCCCTTTCATGAAACACCATTTGCACAGACAAGGAATGAAAGTGGGAGGATACTGTTCTTGTACAGGACACAGGGCCAAGGTGACAATGGCCTACATGCTGAGCAACTAAAAAAAATAGCAAGGCCCCTTTCTGTCACAAAATTATTCCAGCCCTCCAGCACAGGAGCACCTGAAAGCAGCAAAGCCCCTGCTATTACTAACCTACTTCCCCAGACCTTCAGCTCAGGAGCACATGAACAGAGGTAAGGCCCCTGCAATTAGTAAATTAATCAGCCCTCCAGGCCTCGGGAAAATGTCCTGGCAGGGGAGCACAAAACACAGCTTTCTGGGTCATCCAAGGTAGCCAGGTAGCCAGGGGGAGGCTGAGGTGAAGCTGGAGCATGGGAAGTGCCTTCCCAGTGTGTTCTGGCAGTTTGAGTGTTTACCATTTACTGTAGTATTACCCTTGTACCTGTGTATGGTACCCTTTTGTAACTTGCACACGTCACTTTTCTCTGGTATCACACTGTATGCCACCTCTCACTTTTGTTTGCTTTAGATACTTGCACAAGTACCACCATTGCCTACGTAACGTTTGTGCTTGTGCTGGAGTGTCTGCCATTTATTGCAGTATTATACCTCTACTTGTACTTTGTACGCTTTTGTAACCTGCACACATATCACTTTTTCCTCCTGTAATGTACCGATTGCTACCTCATGTATTTGGGTTGCTCACTATTGTCACTTTTGATTCATGTAACTTAACGTTTGCTTTTGTAATTTGTCCACTTCTAATTTTTCTCCTCATGTATTATTGCTGTTCCTAGTGTGAAGCGCTCTGACACCTTCGGGTAAAGTCCGCGCTATATAAAATCGCATAAATAAATAAAAAAAATTCCAAACATCACCTGGCCCCCACAGCAAGACCCATTCTTCCTCGCCCACTATGCCCTGAATGTGAAGGGCTGTGGGCGAGGTGTTAAGACTAACACCGTTTCTGGGCTGCATGGGCCCCAGGGGGGCCGAGGTGAAAATGGCTCAAAGGCCTGAGAAACACCTGGCCCCCAGGGAGGCCTATTCTTGCAAACAATCACCCCTCCCCAGCCCAGCCTCAGCGTGATTACTTGGCAGGGCAGGGGGTGAAGGAGAGGCCACAGCTGACAATCGCTGTCCGGCCGCACAGCAAGGCTGCTTTCATTTTCTCTGTCTGTCTCCGTGCACTCTGTGGGCCGGTTTTTTTTCTCCCCTTTCCTAGTCCACTCTCTGTGGACTGGGACAGGGGAGAAAAAACGTCCCACAGAGGGCACTGAGGCACCGGCCCTTCGGCCCATGCCCGAATGCCCGCCTTGCCAATCCGCCCCTGCCTACACCACGTCCTGTGGAGGGGGCGTGGCCAGCTTTACCAGCACTAAATCAAGCTCTGCAGTCCAGCAGCGGGGGACTCCTGTTGGCAGCGAAAGGCTTCTCTGGCCTCAACAGACTCTCCACACACTGGGAAGCGCACCTGCTCCACATCCTCTGGAGAGGGCGTGGTCGGCTTCACTGGAACTAAAGTAAGGTCTGCAGTCCAGCAGCATGGGACATGCCCAGGCGAAGTCTAGGCCAAGGGCAGGCCTATCAAGACATGTCAGAGCCCAGCGAAGGCAGGGCCAGCTCTCTTGGTTTTTGATCAGGTTCTTACAGTGGCCCAATTCGCTTGATATTTTAAGGTACTGTTGTTATTACCCTTTGAGACCTAATTTTGCTTCCCATATGCATCTATTTTTGGACGACTCCCACTGCACGGGATTGCACTGGCTGTGTCTGTGCTGGGGAGAACACTTGGCTTTTCCTTGCCCACGGAGGGCAAATTCATCTCTGCTGACCTCATTTATCATCAAGGCACCATGACTTCGGTTATCCAGGGGGTGAGCTGCAGCTTGTTTCATCGCTGTCCCTGGCGAGAAACAACAAATCCCACAACCCTCTGCTGTTTCATTTGCCTACCAGTGACTCTTAAGCAATGTAGCACTCACGCTGCGCAGAATGCGCGCGGCTCTTGCCCGGGCAAAGCCTGTATCAAGGGCGGGCTCGTCCGCGCCTGTGGAAGCCCGAGGAGGCTCGGTTGGGCTCCCTTTCCTCTGGGTCTCTGGCTTACCAAAGGTGCTGATTTGTTCCACTGGGCTTTTCACACTGGGTCTTTTCTTTTCTTGTATTATCAGTTTGAGATAGCCCAATCTAAGGGCCTGATTACGATGGCAAACAGACTTCTGTCGGTCAGACATCGTCCCGGGGATAGGGACCACCCACCTATAAGGCGGCGGTCCCACATATGCAATTGCAATGCGTGCTATAGTTACAATTGTGGCGGGTGCTGCTAGCTGCAGTACCGCCGCAATGCTAAAATTGCACCTTTGACATTTCCCTGCACTACGTGGCAGGCACTATGTGGTGCCTGCCACATGATGCAGGGAAATGTAGGGGGGCTCCTATCCCCCAAGTGCAAAAACAAACTGCCCCTGGTCAAGGGGGGCCCGCAACGGGCCCCAAAGTCCATCCCCGCCAAACTTTCCATGACAGGTGAACCGCCATGCAAAGGCTGGCGGGGATCCAGCATCATAATCACACCAGTGGTGCCTGCTAGGCACCGCCGGCATGCATTGTGCGCTGAGGGCCTACACCGCACTGGCGGGCTCAAGGAGCTCATGGGATTAGTGGCGGTCGGAGTTCCCGACCGCCACAAACACGCCGACCATCAAAATATGACCGGCGGGAATAGGCCTCAAGATCGTGGTGAAACCGCCATCTGCAGCCTGTCAGTGGCGGGTTTACCGTGATCATAACCAGGCCCTAAGTCTGGGGAGGTATTCCCTCTTCCACTTCCCGTTCTCATTAACCTGGTTCCCGATATACCATTACAAGTTTCAATTGAGGATCCGCTAATATGTAAAAATCAGTTTGCTGTCTTATCTGAACCTCTAAGTGATCAAGATGTTGCCAATGAATGCGGGGATACGCCCAGGTCAACTGAAGATCCTCCATCTCCACCACATGAACATGCCCACTATACCACCCTAATTACAGAACTAAGAAATGAAGTAGGGGTCTTAAAATAATTGGTTTGCTCATTGATTGAGTCATTCTAACATGCAAAAGTTGTCACCATAGAAATTGGAGGTTCGTAAACCAGCACAGCACCTCTGATTAACTCTCATACATCTGTTCGTTTTTCTAATCAGGTGGTAGCCCCTTCCTCTGTGTTGTGCTCTACCTCCTTTCCCAACTTATCGCCATTGCTGACCGAACCTGTGTTCCATCTAGGCCCATGGAGCCCTACCCTGCTAAAATTAATGTAACCTCACAGGTATAAACCCCAGTACGTCTAATAGATCCAAAAGATTGTCCTGTTTTTCCACAATACCCAATGTCTTTTGTTCAAGGGCCACCTGTCAGAAGGCCTAAATTATCACAAAAGTCCATCTATGAAGGGAAAAAATCCCTAAAACACAAGGCAATACATTAGATCTGTCATGTAAATAATTGTCGATCTATCATTTGCGACAACATCATTAGTGTAAGACGGGTAACTGTTTATCAGTGTCTATACGATCATCTCAAAATGACTTTGAGGTGTACATTTTTGGTTGACAATCTTGTAGTTCTGGATATTAGGACTTGCTGCCATCACAGTCGAAAATTCAATTCAAGTATTCAGAACCACCTTTTGCAAATGGTTCGTGGCAGGGACCATCTTACCCCTCTTCCTGACCTAGTGACAGAGGTAGCCTCATTAACTCTTTACGGGCTAACTCTCCACTCAGGATGGTGGACTGACAATCAAACGTTAGTAATCCAGGTAGAAATGCTTGGCATCCCCAGAATCAGACCGAGATCCTGTCAGCACACAGAAATACGGTAATTGACACACGTTCAAATAATTCCATTTAGTATCTGTAATCTTGTCTTTAACATCTCATTCTTTGTCTCTAAGACCAGATCATCATCTTATAAGTCCTTCAGATGCTGATGGCCAGAATGTATGTGGTCCACCTATTAACACTTCTCCTCAACAAAGCTAAACAGGCCCCAGCTAATCCATGCATTCCTTGAAACATTTCCGGTGTTAATAATGGGATTCTTCTTCTATCTTGGAATGTTGCTCGCTGGAATTCTAAAACCAATCTTCCTGACTGGAACTTTTTTATTGAGTAGCATAATGTTTGTTTGTTTCAAGAAACCTGGAGTGCGGAACCTATTTTTAAATTGTGGTTATCTGAATTATTTCATTCCTGCTATTCGTGGACCAGATGGTCGGCCCTTTAGGGGTCTCACCATCTGGGCTAGAATCTCTGGATTTCGAAAATCCAATTGCTCAATACTGACTCACCAGATATTTTAGCTATTCACCTTGTGGCTGGAAGTAAGAGGCCTTTGGACATCTAGATATTTAATATATATTCCAGAGGTGTTAGGGGTGTCACAAGCACTCATACTATCACAGACCTGGAGGATCTCCTCTCAGCCCACACTCTTAACCCAGGTTTGATTCTAGGGGTTGTTTTTAATACCACATTCGAGCCCTTAGATAATGACATCTTTAGTTACACAAGCAAAGAAGATGAGGTATAGGGTGTACCGCAGCTTGAAGTTCCCCCAGTATTTAGGTAGACATTGGCTGCTTCACAACTGAAAGTGTTAACGTTAAACTTTGGCTTGAGAGATGCCAATGGTAGAACCTATTCTGATAGACAGGGTGTTGGCACAAATAACAATGCTCTCTATTTGAGTGGAATCAACTATATCCTCCCAGACCTACATCTCTGGTCATCCCTTATTGATATGTCTGTTATAAACAGGTGTGAGAGCGACCACTATCCATTGAGTCTCACCCTGAGTTAGAGGAGAGCTTAAGAAGCTACACTGGCTCCCAATAAAACATAGAACTCGGTTCAAGGCCCTTTGTATAGTATTTAAAGCCATCAATGGAACTGGCCCGAAGTTTCTGAGGCATAAATTTCATTGGTACACCCCTAGGAGAATGTACGATCCACCAGTGCTAAACAAGTGCAAGTCCCCATGGCTAAAAAATTAAGCTGGGGAGGCAGGAGTTTTACGCATTGTGCCGCGAAAGCTTGGAATGAGCTTCCTCTCTCCCTCAAAACTGCCAGAGTCTTCTTATATTCAGGAAGGGCCTGAAAACATGGCTCTTCTCTCAGTAGCACTCCATTTATCTTTTCAGGCAGACCAGTACTAAGTGCCAGGACACCCAAGGGTAATCGAGCGCTCTACAAATGCCTATAACATAACATAACATAACAATACTCTTTGCCCTAAACTAAGAATGGATTGATTGCTCTTTATTAGCTTCCACTAGGAATGTTATACCAACATATGCAGTGGCTTAAATGGTCACAGGTCGTTGAGTCCCCGTTGGTTGTAGGTCAAATTTGGATGGATCTAAAGGACTCTGTGACCAAATTAAGCCAGTTTGCCCCCTTGTCCTTCAGTATGTCCACGACTGCGTTGCATAATGTGTTTTTTAAGCAATTGCTGTCTTATTTTTTGGCTCCTGGTATAAACCATGCAAGGAAATCTCCAAGAGAATATAAGTGGTTTAAAAGAGAATGCAAACGTCTTCACAGACATCTCGGACAAGATTTAAGAGGTAAGGATATGGGAGAAATTAGTTTGGCCAGGAAGAGATACAAAAGGGCTCAGCTCATGGCCAAAATGGCGTGTGATGAGCTAGATGGCAAGACCTTACACAGGCCTGGTTTCAAAAGTACTCCTCTAGGTTCTTGACCCTTGTTAGACAAGGGAGGGATATACCTGTGGATCCCATGCACATCAAAATAGCCCCTCAATCATGGACCGAGCATTTCTCTAGTCCCTATTCTGGCACCGTGAGTAATACCAACAGAAATTAGTTTTCTAGGAGGGATCGAAGCAACCCAAGATACTATTGATGTAAGTGGCCAATTGTTCATCATAAGTGACATTATGTCAGCCCTTAGTGCAATAACCAGAGGTAGAGCCCCTGGTTTGGACGGCATACCAGCCGACATTTTTGTTGTATGAAACAGATATATGGGCACAATACATTATTTTGTTGGCAAAAGCAATCGCACATGGTGCCGCAATCCCAGATTCATAGAAGGGAGCAGAGATCCTCCCAATATATAAAAAGAGAGTGTCACCTACCTGACAATTCCAGCGGTCTGGAGATGGGAGCCGGCTCGGTGTTTCTTGCCACCCCAGAAGTCAGGCGAAAGGGAGGGACCAAGGGTCTCCGCAGGACAGAGGAAGTGCGGCGTTCATGGTGTGGAATGCAAGAGGAATCAGCGTGGGAGTATGGAGGAACAGTGGTGAGAGACCTGAGGAAAGAAACACCCACCCCGTCAACTCGAGAGGAAGTTGAACCTCCCCGGGAGAGTGATTAACAAGTTGATGGCATCAGAAGCAGCTGTTGAAGTTCCAGGAAGAAGAGCAGAGTCTCCTATCTTGCCAGAGTCACAGAGTCCATTTCGCGTCCCAGGAGGTACGTGCCTTCACCAGGGTGCCGGCAGACAGGAACTCCGAAGGCCCTGTTAAGGAAGAAGACTTCGTAAATCTCCAGCTTGGGACTCTTTGTTTGTTTGCATCACACCGCATATCCTGATTTTTTTTGTTTTTGTTACTATAAACCAAGGAGAACAACAGACAAAAACCCTCTGAGTGTTCTTGGGCGAATCGCCGTTACAATCGGTGACTAAGGGATAGGTTTGTGCCTTCGAATTATAGGCCGATTAGTTTGAATGACTGTATATAGAAGATTTTTGCTCGGTTGATTTTAAGAAAAATCGAGACATAGATCGAGGAAAACGCCATTATTTCCCCTTTTCAGGCGTGTTTCAGGTAGAAGGCGTCTACAATTGATCAAATCTTCCTTTATTGGAAAGTTGTGACTATCGGCGGAGGAACATTATATGTTGCCTTCGTCGACCTTAAGTCCGCCTTCGATCAGGTCCCGCATGACCAGCTCTGGCAAGTCTTAAATAGCATGGGCTTACCTGACAAACTCTGTTACTCCTTATTCCTCTCCACAAAGGGAATTTTAGGCAGTCCCGCTGGGGTTCTCAAGGACAGGTGACAGACTGATTCCCTATTCAAATGGGTGCTCGCCAGGGTTGTGTGGTGGCACCCACATTGTTTTCGCTTTATCTCAACAATGTTGTTTCCTACCTGTGCTCCATACATACTGATGCTTCATCTCTGGCGGGCATCAAGACACCAATTCTTCTTTTGGCAGATGACACCCTATTCATTTCCAAAACCCCGATCTTTCTCCAACTTGCTTCAGATCGCTTCTCTGAATTTTGTTCCCCTCTAGGTTTGGAAATCAATTGTGCAAAGACTAAGATAATGTTTTTTAATGAGCATAGATCTTTTAATGGAAACTTGAGTTAGAGGGAGAGCCACTTGATAGTGCACATTTTTTTTTTTAGCTATTTGGGAGTGACCATCTCCCCGAATCTTTCATGCAAACATCAGCTAGATTTGCTAACTCTTAAGCACAGGTAAAAAGCAGGAGAATTAATTAGAGAGTACAATAGCTCCTTAACAAAACCATTGCTCCAACTTTACAAATGTAGTATGCCATAGCTATTGGTGCCTGTTTTATGGTTCAGAGCTATGAGGCCTGTCTGACTTCTCCCCGCTGACTAGATCAGAAGATTGCTTTGTGAGGAGCTTGGTCAATTTACCGCAAATCACTCTTCTTTAACCTCTTTTTTTTTTTTTTTATATTTTTATTAACATTTTACAACAATTTTACCCCCTCCCCGCGCCAGACAATGACTATCACTTCTCGTTTACAGATGGTACATAATACATTAATTTCATTTCTTACAAAATATGATATAAAATAACAGAATAGAAAAGAAATCCTGATTGGACATACCAACTAAGACATTAGGCATTTGAGAAAGAAGGAAAGAAACATTAGCCATAGCATTAACATTAAATATAACAGTCCATAAACCCAAGACTCCGACCGCCCACCAAGGAAAAAGAAAGGGACCGATATGCACTTCTTCAGGGCCTACTACCTTGCAATACCCCCTTATACATTTAACATCCTATCTTTCCAATCGGCAATCGGCTTCCACAGCTGTAGCCCAAATGCTCTCCTTTTTTTCCCCTTTCTCGCGTAGATAGCCTTCTCAAGGTTATGCATATGCAATAGCCTAGCCAGCCACTGCTGGAATGGGGGAGCCAGTTTGTCTTTCCATGCAGCCGCTATGCAAAGACGTAGCACGGCCATTGCCACAAATATGAAGCCTCCTGCAGTATGTTGTTGTGCATTACAATCCTCTAGGCCTAATATTATTACATCAGGTGTCAGTTTCACTTTGAAGGCCAGAGATTTATCAAAGAACATTTCAATACCGTTTATGAGTGGTGAAAGGATTGGGCACCCTGTGAACATATGAATTATGTCCGCCTCCGAGCTATCACATCTCGGGCACCTTACCCCCTGTGTTCCTCCCCACTGGGCAATCCTAGCTGGGGTGTAGTAAAGTCTATACAGAGTTTTGTAGTGTTGTGCTTGTAGTGATGCCGAACATAAGGTCTCATGCCCTAAGATTAGTGATTTTGAGAATGTCCCCTCTGGAATTCCTAATGCCTCCATCCATTTAGTCTCATGTTTCAATAGATCATCCCCTCTATGTTCTATCAATTCTGCGTACAGCCGTTTAATTGTACATGGCCGCTCTGCTTCAATCATCTGTAATATTGGGTTCCCCTTAAATCCTGCCTGGCCACCACGTTTATTACCTAGAAAGCTTCTTACTTGTAAATACTTGAAGAAAGTCCTATTGCTGACCCCGAATTCCTGTTGGAGCTCCGTGAATTGACGTACCCCTGATTCCCCCATTAAGTCTCCCATGTTTCTAATACCTTGTCCAACCCATTCTTTAAAAATTACATCAGAAAAAATATCCGAAGGTAACGTTAAGTCCCCCGCTAGTCTTGTATGTCCATGAAGTCTCCCCAAACCGAAGCTTTTCTTAAATGCCTTCCAGATTTTATCGGCAGCTTCTAGTGTCTTAAACCTAGTTCGCTTGAAGTAACTTGGCTCCGAGTATCTTAAGAAAGCATTGTTGGTTTCATCTCCCAAAATTAGACCATACACTTCTAAAGACCCTGTGTGTGGTTCCCCCTCTCCTTCCGTCCCTCCCAGCAAGCAGGTCATTTGCTGCATAGCCTCAGCCCAATAATACATCCTAAGGTCTGGTAGAGTCCACCCGCCCTTGTCGTGTGGTAATGACATATATTTCAGTGCCCTTCTAGTCTTCCCTTGTGCCCACATGAAACGATTTATCATATTTTCTAATTTCTTAAACCAGATCAAACTAAAGAACAGCGGGATTGTTCTAAACAGGTATAGCATTTTGGGCAACAGGTTCATTTTCACGTAGTTGACCCTTCCAACAAGTGTCATGTGCAAATTATGTACCCTATCCAGGTCTTTCTTCGTTTTTGTAATAATAGGGTTGATATTGATTTCCACCAATTTTCCTAAATCTGATGTAATAGTAATACCTAAATATTTCCCTTCATTAACCACCCGTGTGTCTGTGCAGACTGTATGTATATTTTTGATAATTTGCGTCTTACTTTTGTTTAATGCATATCCAGCTATTCGCCCAAACTGCTCCGCCTCTGATTCGATTTCCCTTATCGCCTCTATTGGGTTGGGTGTAATAACCGCTATATCGTCTGCGTATGCTAGAACCTTTATATCTCCCCTCCTAGTGATCAGTGGTTCAATTCGTGCGTTTTGTTCTAATTTATGTATCAATGGATCTATATACATTGCGAACAACAATGGTGAACAGGGACACCCCTGTCTTGTGCCCCTGGTGATGTTGAAGGGTTTCGTACGACCTGTATTTATCCTGACACACGCTGTTGGGTTTGTATAAAGAGCTTGTATTACTTTAATAAACGTTTCGCCCACTCCCCCTCTTCTCAGAACAGCCCATAAGTACTCCCAGGCCACCCTGTCGAATGCTTTCTCAGCGTCGAGTAACAGGGTGGCCATTGGGTTCACTTCACCTTCCTGGATATCGAACAGTGTGATCATTTTCCTTACATGTGTTGTGGTGTCTCTGTGAGGTATAAACCCGTGTTGATTGACACTCACCAATTGGGTGATTACCCTGGCGAATCTGACTGCCTGTATTTTTGAGAATATTTTTGTGTCAGCGTTGATTAGTGTAATGGGTTGATATGAACCAGGTTCTGTCGGGTCCTTCCCTTTTTCTAGTAAAATTACTATGTCTGCTCCCGCCCAACTACCTGGAATCGCCTGCCCTTGCTGTACTCCTTTGAAGGTACTTGCTATTTCTTTGAATATTGAAGATAAGAATACTTTATAAAATTCTCCTGGTATCTGGTCGGGTCCAGCTGCTTTCCCGTTTGGTAACCCCAATATAGCATCGTTTATCTCCTCATCACTTATATCATTATCTAGATACTCTCTATCCTCTTCGCTAAGTGCTTTACCCGGGATGTTCTCTAGGTAGAGCTCTATTTCCTCCCTGTCTCGATCTAACTCATCCTTATATAACATGCTGTAGTAAACCCTGAATACCTCCGCTATTCCCTTATCATCAGTAATTATCTGGCCTGTTCCATCTTTAATTTCCTTGATTTCGCCTTTAGCTACTCTTTGTCTTGTCCGTGCAGCTAACGTACGTCCTATTCTTTCACTAAATTCATAACTCCTTTCTCTCTGCACATCGTACAGTCTGGCGGCTTTGATCGCCACCTCTTCCAGAGCCGCTGCCCTGGCTACTGCTACTTCTAATAGTCGTTCAGTGAATCCCTGCTGATCTATGGTAGCTAACTCGAGGCGCGTTTCTGCCAGAATCAGGGCGTTGTTCAGACGATCTCTCTCTGTTTTTTCCCTCCTCTGTTTAGCAATGGAATAGCTAAGCGTCTCCCCTCTGACACAGGCCTTAAATGCGTCCCAAGCATTCCCGATGTTGGTACTCCCTCTATTAATGTCCCAGAAATGTTTAATCCATTCATGCATATATGTAATATAATCATCATCCTTCAACAAGCCCCTTTCGAACGTCCATGACCCCGCCACCTTCTTGAACCCTTCTCCTTCTATTGTTAATTTTAAAGGGTTATGGTCTGATAGTATACGCGGTAACCTCTCAATTACTGCATTGCTTAATAGTACCCGGGAAATAAAAAAAGAATCTAGCCTGACACATTTGCGGTGAGGCGCTGAAAAGAATGTATATCCGAGATCTGACGGTTTCTTGGCCCCCCACACATCGTACATTCCGTTGTTTCTTGCTAAGCTCTGTATTGCCCTGCACACTCTCTTCTTTCTTCCCTGATATTGCCCTATAGTATCTATATCTAGCCCCTTGGCCCCGTCGATATTAAAATCTCCTGCCAAGATAACCCGTGGCGCCCAGGATGGTAACTCGGTATCCAAAAAAAGAAACAACTCTGGGTCATCCTCGGTCGACCCGTAAACAGAACCTATAGTAACCCACTCCTCCCCTATAAAACACTCAATCAGGGCACATCTCCCCCACTCATCCTCAAACTTCTTCCTCGTTTTGATGTCTGCGTGTTTGGTTAATACAGCCACTCCTCTAATTCTCGCCCCTTGTTTTGAACGCGCTAAGACCCTTAAGCCCATTTGTTCCAGCAAAAACGACCTATTCCCTTCTACATGTGTCTCTTGTAGACAAACAAAATCCGCCCCAGTATTTTTTAGCAGCAATGCCAACCGCTGTCTTTTTAATCTGTCATTCAACCCACACACATTCATGGTAATAGTTTTTACACTCACACTCATGGAGGACTATACAAACTTTCCCTACATCCTCTTACTCCTGTTATATTTCCTTTGCGAATATTAGAATCATTATGCATGTTCACTTGTTTCAACTCTTCCCACTGTATTTTGTATGTATTTGTTCCTTCTTCTCCTTCTGCCTGTACTACCTGAGCTTGCTGTACTACTTGTACCATCTGTATTACCTGTTTCGTCTTTACTACTTGTACCATCAATTTTACCTCTCCCTCACTGGCGCCCCCCTCCCCCCTCCCCTGTCCACAGGCAACTAGGTCAATCCTGACCTATGTATGACTGGTTCCCAATCACTCTTCTTTAACCTCTGATGTTGGACATGTGTCAACGATCATTGGCAGATAGAGCCAAATTGCAGCCTTAGTTATTCTGGAGCAGGTTGTGGTTTCAGCCTGAGCTGGCACACTATGGTGGTGCATTAAGGGATGTGATGACTGCAGACAAGTTTTGCAAAATACCATGGATAAGACAGGTTCGCAAGTTGCTTGCAGCCATTGGTCTTGGGGACTATTGGCTCAATCCACTTTTAAGTCCACCCTGACACCAAGGCTGTTGAAAGCCCATTATTGGCAGTGGGTAAACCAAAATGCAGTTAGATCACCTGCTGATTGAGGCTTCTTTAATTTTAAATCCACCTTTCATTTGGACCATATTGGGATTTAATAACTGTACCCCTAGATAGGAAATTATATTTCCAATTACCGTTATGTACAATGCCTCCAAAAACCTTTACTGCAAGATGGGTCCCTGATAAAAATGACATTTGTCCAGCGTGCACTGCTGCCTCAGAATCTGTTGACCACATATTCTTTGCCTGCTCTAGATATGACGGCATGCACCGATCATGGATTAAATCGATGTGCATGTTGTTGGGTACTCACTGTAGCCAAACTGCCCTCAGGATACTTAGATCAGACAGGAACCAGGCATCTGTATGTGCTGTTGCCAAGTTATTTTAGTAAAATGTGGATGATTTGCTCAAAGGCATTAATAAGGGCTGCTTGATTGCAATGACATCCTTTGTACTGCTCAAGCAGTCATCACATCTGTCCATGTTTACTCATTGTGAATACATGAATGGTGCTTACCCTTACAACTCCACATATGCCCCTTGAACTGTAAAATAACTTGTTTTATTCTGTTGTATTACTTCCAATCTCTGTATGTAAATAGAGGATCAGGCCGTTAAATCGACCTCTTAACACATTTTTATTTATTTATTGATTATATTTTGTAATGCATGGATTTATTCTAATTTATACTGTTTTATTATACTCTATATAAGGTTGCATTTGTATGAGTACTCCTGTATTTAATATATGTTCTTATGACTTGGATTGTCGAATAAAGCATTGATTGATTGATTGATAACACTGTGTTGTGAGAGGGTATCCACTCGAAACATCAGCTACCTGACTTTTCTTCAGTTGCGAAGTTACACTATGACACTCACTTAATTATTATGATTACTTGACATTTATACAGTTTGTTGTCTTATGTACTTCTGTTGAGAAATGTGTTTTGTTTCCCACTAAATGTGAAGGTTATTGAGTTGGAGAAGAATTTGGTTGGTGATTCTTGTGTATTGAAATGTGCCATACACATCTTACTGGCAATGTCAGGTTGTTAAGTTTCTATGCAAGTTGACATCTGTTTGAGAATTTGGATTTATGTTAATGGTTGTGCTGTTTTGAATATTAATACTTCAAGACAAGGCAATAACTTTACATTATCTACCTGTAGGTTGTATAGGAAGGGCTGTGTGAGCATTTACTTTTGACTCTGTTTGGAGTCTAGTTCACATTTTGAGGATACGGGTCTGGTAACTATCTTGTTGTGTAGATTCGTACTGGTTGTGTGTGTCCAAGTGTTGCAGATGTGGGGAAGAGAGGAACCCCACCGTGGGAGATAGTCTCGTGCACATGTGTGTGGTGGTGCAAAGTAAAGAGCAGTGCCCTCTTTCTAGAGGTTATATGGAAGAGTATCTAAAGTATGCAACGTTGAGAAAGAGCAGCATTCTGGTGCAAGAGGATGTGGGGATTATATGCAAAGCAAGGGAAGTATCCTCTAGTGAGGAGTTTGGAGGCGCTCCCCATAGTGCTAAGTTGGGAAAGAGTAGCACCCATTCATGAGGAGTCACTTAGGAGATCACCCTGTACCATGCTAAGTTAAGGAAGAACAGTAGCTTGTTTAGAGATGTTGCATGGGGTAGTACTCCATGGGTGCTATGTAGGAGAAAACAATTAATATGTTGCAGAAAATAGCAAGGTAACGTTCTCTGTGAAGTTAAAATGTGGGGAGGTCTAGTATCCTGTGGTATGTGGGTGACAGCAGCCCGTTTCATCCGAATGTTTGTATGTTGAGTCAATACTTGTTCAGTATTCATCTACTAGTCTTTCATCATTGTGTCTGGAAGAGGACACATCTTTTTCTGGTGCAGTTATCAGAGAATGTGGTACTGGGTGCCGAATGGGGACCCCATTTAGATTTTGGCAGACAGAGTAGTTAGGTGCAAATGCAACAAAGTACTCTGACCAGCAAATCCTCAGTTTGCCCACTTCATTAAGCTATGGCGGACCTTACGTTTTCCATCAAAGTAGCCTCCATTTGCTCTGCTGATGGAAAATTTCTTCTGTCAGCCCGACATAGTATAGTCCGACAGAGGTACTGCACTACACCTTCTGCCCTATTTAGGGTGGATGATGTGATGTCCTTTCTTTCTGTCCATCACTGTCAAGAAAAGCGTGGTGGTGAAGGACAGAAAAACAGGCAAGGTATGGGGGTCCTTAACTTTTTTGCTTTTCAGAAACAATCTCCTTCCAGGAGAGTTTGTTTCTGAAAAACAAAAACGTTTAAAAGTTTGGTGAAAGGCCAGCAAAAAAGATGGTGGCCATCCACCAAACATTTTGAAACAAACCACCATGGTGACAGCAGTACCGTTCAATATAAAGAGATGGCCACTTGGAAGGCTGTCATCTTTTAATGTGGTGGACTGTATTCCGCCATGTTGGTGTCAGTAATGTTTTCCGCCAATCTAACAGACGAAGTACCACTGGTCAAATTCTAAATCAGGCCTTAAGTGCTCCCTTCAGCATGGCACTTGTTCATGTTGGTTTGGCCAGCAAGTGTTACCGGGTATCGGGTGTACAGGAGTGCTGGGCTGCAGTTCTGTGTGCATGTTCATGATACAGTGTGTTTTCCTAGTGGGGATGTATGTGTTGCTTGTGGATGTTAGAGAAAGTGTGATAGTATGTTGTGCTGAGTAGTTTCGAATTTTGTGATTTAGATGTCTGGTATAATTGTATATGGTCATAGTTGCGTTTACAGGTTTTGTGTTGGAGTTTGGTCAAGGCAATTTTGAGTGGAGGTGATGTATGGTTAAACGTTCAGGGCCTTATTTATGAGGCCATGTGACACTTTTGCACCTCAGTTGCGCCACTTTTTGTGACACACCGTCAGCGTACAAAATGCACCATGTTTTGCCCTATTTACCAAGTGACGCATCTAGGCAAATGTGTGACTGTTTAAACACCTGTTAGTACATTAGAGAGATGGTCGATGTAGTGATTGAGTGTTAGCACTCCTTTAAACAGTAGACCATGATCAAATTATTTGCATCAAAAACATTAATTTAATTCATTCATTCAAGAGATCAGTACATGTTCTTATAATTCAGAATATTCATGTACATTTCTGCGATTTCTGCATAGATTCATTATATACAGTATAATACAGTGCTCTCGGTGCAGAAGAGAGAAAAGGTTTGGAAGGAATGGGGGGTGGTTGGATCAGTGAGGGACAGGGTAAAGTTGATGTGACATAAACACAATTCAATTATGTACAGCGGAACCTTTACAGCCTGGACTAGGTCTATAGTTCCCTTAAAACATTACACATAGGGCACATTTGGTTAATTTCTTCCAGTCCTATGGTGTATGTTGGTGATAGTGTGGTTGTCAACGTTTCGACCCCTGGTTGGTAAGGGTTAGTAATTCCTCATTCTGGGGTCTTCCTCAGGACAGAATGTGATGGTAGAGCACCTGAAACCATAAATGTAATTCAGTGTGAATCTAGAAAAGGAGGTCTACTAATACTAAGAAAACCTGGAAAATACCTACTCAAAAGGTCGGCACCAACAGCCTGATTCATGAAGCAAAATTGCGCTCGCAATAGCTGCGAAAATGCTATCGCGGGCGCAATTTCCCCAATCGGCATTCACCACGAAAATAGCTAAATCGCAAACACATAATAGCGAATTCGCAAATAGATTCGCAGAATCCCGGCAGGAGAGCATTAGCGAATCGGAAAATGCGACAAACCACGGATACTGCGAAAAAAATTGCGATTTCGCTATACAATCGCAATCGGTAATCATGAAAAATCGCAAATAGCGAAAAAAACCAAAATCGCTGTTTGCGAGACGCAAATTAAGGACAACCCAAAGCAGGTGGTAACCATAAAAGCCATTGAAAAAAATGTTTGAAAAACCGTTGGCCAATCAGTAACAGGTGCAGGCCTGACCAAACACACATAAGGAGAATCATCAGCAGCATTTGGAGTCTCACAATGCCAGCAGTGTACATGGTGGTCAGGCGGCGAAGGCTACAGCGAGCGGCACGGAGGAGACGCAGAATCCAGGACAGGATATTCCGCCAGCGGGTCACCCTGCTGGGCCAAACCAGAGAGCAAATATATGCAAAGTACCGCCTGAATGGGGAAATGATAATCCAGCTAATACAGGACCTTGACCCCCTGATGCAGCACCCAACAAGTCGGACCAATGCCGTGCCTACACATGTCCAGGTATTGTGTAGCCTGCACCTCCTGGCCTCTGGGAGCTTCCAGGGGATAGTAGCGGTTGCTGGGGGGATATCCCAGCCCACCATGTCCCACTGCCTAAGGAGTTTCCTTGACGCAATGCTGACCCAGCTACACCAACACATCAAATTTCCCACCAGCCAACAGGATTTGGATTCGACCAAGCTACAATTCTACAATGTTGCCCATTTCCCACATGTGATAGGATGCATTGACTGTACCCACATGGCCATCTGCCCACCAGCTGCAACGGAGTACATGTACCGCAATCGCAAGTCCTACCACTCCCTCAACATCCAGATGGTCTGCAATGCTAAGACATACATCACGGACATAGTGGCACAGTACCCTGGGAGTCCCCATGACTCATTCATATTCCGGCACAGCGGCCTCCACACACGACTGGCCACGGGAGACTTAGGGAAGGACACCTACTTGGTAAGTACACTTTGTCCACAATGTCACATTGCGATGAAGTAGCTGCGCTGCACAGGCACTCACCGTCTGCTCCTCTCATTCAGGTGACAGTGGCTACGCCCTCCGTGAATACCTCCTCACCCCATACCTCAACACTGCTACACCACAGCAACGGCGTTACAATGTTGCACACATACGGACAAGGAATTGCATTGAAAGGACTTTTGGGCTACTGAAGAGCAGATTCTGCATACTGCACAAGACAGGTGGGGCCATGTACTACAGTCCTGATGTGTGCTGCCGCATTGTGGCTGTCTGTGCAATACTACACAACATTGCTACCAAGCGCAGGATACCTGTAGACATCTCTGGCAGTGAGTCGGAAGGGGACGACCGGCCACCTGCACATGGGCGTCATGCACGCGGGGAGAACCCAGCTGAAGGCCACAGACGCCGCAACCACATCACAATGAACAGTTTCTAGTGCACCCACTCCCCTCACCCAACAAATCACAATTGCATGCAAATGGAAATAATGACAGGACGCCAATGTATGATGCAAGAATAAATATGATTGTTTGATTCACAATAATAGTGGAAGTTGCCATCCTTCCTATGCAATCAGTATTGCCCCATACTGCTGCGTCCAAAACACAGGGCAGGCTTATAGTGTCAGCCTGTGCCTGTAAAAGTACATGTTAGTCAGGTGCGCCTCCGGCGCGAATCACCCAAGTGTCTCTCCGGCTCCTCCTCTGCCACAGCACGTGACCCTGCAGTGGGCCTGGTGCTACGTCGTAACACCGCTACGTGTGAGGCAGACTGGCTGCTCACACTTGAGGTGCCCTCCCTGGCATCGTCCCCCCCGACATTGCCAGGTACAGGGGGGTGGAGTGCCATAACGGCAGTGGTGAGGTGCTCTAATACTCTGGCCACATCCTCGCAGCATTGGATTAGCTGCTGCTGCTGCGCCAGGGACCGTCGCGATAGCTGGGATGTCGCATTGCCGATCACGTAGTTTGACCTGGTGTATGCCGACAGCCGCGTCAGTAGCTGCCGGTGGTGGCGGCGGGCGGTGTTGCGCTGTGATATTAGCGCAGCAGTGTTGGCCTTCATGGCTGCCGTCATGCGGTCCATCCTCTCCCCCACACCTGCCATGGCTGCCGTCATGCGGTCCATCCTCTCCCCCACACCTGCCACATTGCGGCCAATATTATACAGCTGCATCTGTATGGCCCCTTGCCGGCGTGCCTGCAGCTGGTGAATGCGTAGCATTCTACGCTCCATGCTCATGCTCGGCAATCACACTTCCATCCCCCTCCTGCCGCTGCGTGCATTGTTCTGCAGGCGAGCCCTGCCATGCCTGCTCTGCTGGCTGCCCACAGTGGGTGGGCGCTGTGTCACCGCTGTCGCTGGAGCAGAGTTGGAGGCTCCAGCTGCTGCGGGCCTGGCTGCAGGGGTTGGTGGTGCGCCTGATGGTGCTGGCGCTGATGCTGTGAGCCTGGCTGCAGGGGTTGGTGGTGCGCCTGTTGGTGCTGGCGCTGATGCTGTGGGCCTGGCTGCAGGGGTAGGTGCAGCGCCTGTTGGTGCTGGCCTGTCTGCAGGGGTAGGTGCAGCGCCTGTTGGTGCTGGATGTGTTTGTGACGGCACCTCCTCCGCATCCTGTGGTTGCTCATCGATGAGCAGCCTGTCACTGTCGCTGCTGTCTGCGCCACCTGTGAGGGGAAGTGGACGTCCATTAGTTGCATGTATCTGTCACACGTGCAGTTGCTACATGCATGCTGGATGACATTCCCTGACTGGCTGTGGCATTGCGTACTTTGGAACCTGTCTGGCTGCATTGGGGTACTTGTACATTGTGGCCACACTACATGTCCCACAATGCTTTAGGGCATTACCTAATGTGCACCGATGGCATGACTTTGGAACATTATGGGAGACTATAGGGTAATGGCCATTCATAGGGGACAGGGTCGCAGTCGCATGCCACTTACCTTGGCTCTCTTGGGTGGGGCGGGATGAGTCCAATCTGATGACTCCAATGCACGCCTCGGACTCCAACGTGTCCTCGACGCGGTCCTCCATGGTGGTGTTTGGAGGGACTGTAGGTCCTCCCCCTCAAGTGGCCAGGGACTCTCCCAGCCTCTCGGCAACCTTCTCCTTTGCACGACCTCGGAGGTCGTACCACCTCTTCTTTAGTTCTTCAAGTGACCTGTCTGCCACACCCACGGAGTTCACTGTGGCCGCTATCCCGACCCAGATTCTCCGCTTCTCCTGCTCAGGCACCCTCCTTGACTCTTTCCCAAACAGTTTAGAGTGGTTCTCTACCACCCCTTCGATGAGGTGCTCCAACTCCTGTTCGGAGAACTTCAGTGTTCTCTTGCGCCCGGTGTTGCTGTGCCCTGGCACAGCCTCCTCTTCCATTGCTGCAGTGAGATTGGGTGTGGTATTCCAAGTTTGCAGGTGTCCTTGCAGGAGCTGACTCAGTTGCTGCCTCGAGGTCTGCCTCACTGTGGTGAATGGGGGTGGGAACTGGCTGCTTCCTGGTTGTGATGTCATCACTGTGCTCGAAATGCGACTTCCCGTTTTCCCGATCTTGCGATTTTGCGATCTCGCAATTAGCGATATCGCTATTTGCGATATTGCAAATACTACACGGATGTTGCCGAAAATAGCGATTATTCTGCGATTTTCGAAATTCGCAAACGCTTTTTGCGGCCGCGTGCGAATCGCATTTTTTATCGCAAAAATTCATGAATACCGATCTGCGATTTCTAAATTGCGATTTGCAGTTAATCGCAATTGGAAAATCGCAGATTCCGGTTTTCATGAATCAGGCTGCAAGTGTCCGTTCTTAGGTGGTGGCAGCGACGCTCAGCCGTATCTGTAGGATGTGAACATCCGGTTGTACTTCAAGACAACAGTGGTATGTTCAAGGTAAGTAAAAACAAATGATGAGGAAGACTTACTAGGGTACGCGTAGGAAACTCTCCAGAGGCTGCTTCCTGATTGTCAGTGTCAATCCGGTTAAATCGATTTTATTTAGGTCGTGTGTCGCTAAACAGTCGGCACCAGCGTCTTAAGAAAAACAATAAGATACTAAAACTGGGGTAAGGTGCATGTGTTGGGACATGTTAAAAAAACTCGCCGGGTAATATTATCCTGCGGTAGTTTAATTTTACTTGTGGGATATCTGCTGGTATGATGGGTGATCTAGCTCGACAATGGAGCGACTCGGCAATGGATAACGCATGGTAAATGACTCGTAAAGGATCAAAGATTGCCCACACGTGAGTCTGATCGGTAAAAAGGCTCGTATGTTTGCAAAATGCCTCAATGTACACTAATGTGGCAAAGTCGCGGTAAGGATTGTCTGAATGTAAGTTAACTATCCCCACAATTCACTGTATCATTAAATTGATGGCGGCATAGATCACAACAAATGACCCATTCTGATACTGGTAGGTCATATGGTCATGATTTGAAAAGCATAGTATAATTACTGACACAGGGGCATAATCGCGTGATGGAGTATCAGTGGCTAAATATTGCCCACAGCCCAGTGTCATCACCAATCACTGTATCGTGATGGCGGAATCGATCCCAACAAATGCCCCGTTAAAGTACTGGTAGGCGGTCATGAAATTAGTATGTAAACGGTCTCAGGGGCTGTCGGCTAAAGGAGAGTTATAAAAAGGTAGTAAAATGCTCTGAAGGGGCTGCCAGGTCTTACCTCGTCTCTTACGATGATCGCTCTGACAAGCAGAAATGCTGTCTGTGCCGGTCCTATGTGGTTCACTGATGGCGGGGGGCGACCAGCCAATGAGTGTGTCGGCCATCCTAGTAGTGGCGGGATGTCTAATTAGTGTGCCTGTTCTATAATTTAACATAGAAATATTCATTGAAAGCATCACAGAATATATTAAAGACAAAGGGACATGTTGTACGTTAAATGCCAAATCAGTAGATATCTAAAAGCTGTGTAGTTAAAAAGAGATGATTGCGAGGACACAAGCATATACTCTCTCGAGATTGTTGGTTCTTGTTGTTTCTATTAATCTATGCATCCACCATTGCCAACGTGTATTCGAAATAGTTGAACATGAGTTTGAGATAACATTTATCGTCGTATGCATGAGTTACAAAAAAGAGGTACATTGAGCTCCTCTATGCAATCTAGCGGTATGTTATAGTGTACATTGTAAAACGACATAAACATGAGTATATTTGACATAATTTACGTATTTCAATGGAACACTCAAAATGTATATATCTTGTCTTGGTTTACATGATCTGTTGGTACATTATTCATACAATCAAAAGCTGGGATATATACAGTAAACAAAATATTACATGGGGAGAACATGCAGATGTCATGCTAGTGGGTTCAAATCTTAACAAAAGGTTCTTACATTCTGTACATTCCAGGAATAGGATACACAAGTGGAGCAGTGTTTTGACATATGTGTTCTATGTGTTGGCTCCACAATAAGATCTTTAGTGTGTGGGGGGGTGTTTAACATGTGCTAAGACCCAGATTGTACTATTCAGGTTCAAGGCCTGCCATTTGTGCATACGTGGCATCCAGTTCATTGAGGCCGTTCTCTACTGTGTCCAGTTGATGCATCCACTTACATTCCCTTATGTTCATGATGGGGCTGAGATCCCCGCCTCTTGGGCCAAGCGTTATTCTTTCAAGTACTAACCATCTCAATGATTCTGGACTGTGCTCTTTGGTAAGGAAGTGTTCGACCAGTGGTGCTCCTACTGTTTGACATCTAATGCAGCTGCAGTGTTGTAGGATGCGGTTTTTATTTTTCTGTTTGGTGTGGCCTATGTAGGTGAGATTGCAAGGGCAAACAATGGCATATATCATCTCACTGGTGTTGCAGTTAGTGTGTGATTTCAATTCAATAGCGTTGTTTATGTAGGTCCAAATTTTAGTTTCTAGAGATATGGCGCAAGCTTTACATCTGGTGCATTTGTAGTGGCCCACTATCTCTGGTAGATTCCATAGTGTCTGTATAGTTGGTGGAGGGGGGGTTTCCAATAGAGACCGAACGACATGGTCCCTGATGTTCTTGGCTTTTTTGAATGCATGCATTGGCAGCTCTTTCATTTCAATGACGTCGGCAACAAGGACCCAATGTTTATTGATCGTCTTTTTGATATCATTGCTTCTTGTGCAGTGTGTTGTGACACATATGATTCTGTCTTGTGAAGAGGTGCGTTCTTTAGATATTAGTAGATCCTCTCTGTTATTGTACTAGGCCCTCTTTCTGGCTCTTTTAACCAATCTCTTCAGGTAACCTCTATCCAGGAGGCGGGAGATAAGTTTGTCTGATTTCTTGAAGAAATCGTCTTTCAGGGAGCAGTTTCTCCGGAGGCGGAGAAATTGTCCAAAAGGTAGATTATCGCGGAGGTTTCTAGTATGATGGCAGATATATCTGAGTAACGTGTTCCTCTCCGTTGATTTCCTGTACAGGGTGGTGTATAGGTGCCCATCGGCGACCTTTATACTTATATCAAGGAAATCGATGCTTTCTCTACTCCTGTGCATGGTAAACTTGATATCAGTTGATTGTGAGTTGAGCCAGGATAGAAAAGAGGCAAGATCTTCATCATTTCCTGTCCACAGCATGACCACATCATCAATATATCGTCGCCATTCGCTGATGGTATTCCTGTGTGGGTTTGATGGTGATAAGATGCAGTTCTGTTTATAATCGTCCATATAGAGGATTGCCAGATCAGGAGCAAAGGCTGCTCCCATGGCTACTCCCTTACTTTGAATGAAGGAGTCATTTTGGAAGATAAAAAAGTTTTTTGCAATTGCCACTTCCAGGAGTTCTATTATGAAGTCGGTAGGTACCGCCGCAGGTTGTGGTCGTCTCTGTAGGGCTCTCGCTATTGATTCTAGTGCTGGTTCCTGGGGGATGCTGGTATATAGCGAGACAATATCCATTGTTACCAATATTTGTTTGTCTTTATCGAAGGTCATCTGGTCCATCAGGTTGATCACTTGCATTGTATCTCTCACATACGTTGCTGTTGTTTCGGCCAGAGGTTTCCAAAAATGTCTACGTATTTACATATGGGTTCCAGGAGCGAACCGCATCCTGATATTATAGGGCGCCCAGGTGGTTTCTGTGGGTTCTTATGCACCTTCGGTAAGGTGTAGATTGTAGGTACTCTCGATTGGTTCACATTAAGGTATTCATACTCCTTGGTGTTAAGAAAACCTGCCTCTTTGCCCCTTCTTTTAATCTCCTGAATCTTCATCCTGATCTCCTTGGTAGGGTCGCTGTTGATTGCTGTGTAGCTGACCCCATCCCTCAGTTGTGAGTAGATCTCATCTTTGTAATCTTGTACGTCCTGTAAGACAATTGCTCCCCCCTTGTCCGCTGTTTTAATAACAACAGATTTGTTATTCTTTAAGGAATTAAGGGCTTCTCTCTCGTCCTTAGAAATGTTGTGCTTCACATATGGTCTTGTTGTGCAGATTTTCATCACGTCTCTGAGTACCATACTTTCGTAAGATGGAATCCTGTGAGGGACAGAGTGTGCAGGTGAGATGAATGTCGAAGGAGGTCGTAGTCCAGTGAAGGATGTTGAAGCTATTGGGAGAGAGTGCTTAAAGAAATGTCTCAACCTTATCTTGCAGAAGAATCTGAACAGTTCTGTTTTTATGTTGAACTTGTTGGCATCTGATGTCGGCACAAATGACAAACCTTTGCTCAAGACACTTGTCTCTTCCATAGAGAGTTCATGTTTGGATAGGCTGATGATTGGGTTCTTCTGGATTACCACCTGTAGGTTTTCTTCCTGGTGCTGATTTCTCCAAAGGTCTCTGGCTGGAACCTCACGTGTTGGAACATTTGTCCTTGTTGTCAGTGTTAAGTTCGTCTGAGTTACCACCTGTAGGTTTTCCTCCTGGTGCTGATTTCTCCATGGGCTTCTGGCTGAAACCTCACTTGTTTGGGCATTTGTCCTTGTTGTCTTCCCCCGTCCCAGTTCTGTTGGTTCTGGCCTCTTCTTGGTCGTCTGTTCCAAGGATCGCCTCTGCCTCTGGGGGGGTCTCCATGTGCTGTCCTCTGAAAAAGGCTGTGGAGGGCCCATCTGCCAATTCTGTTGTGGTTGGTACCATTGGTCCTGATAGTGGTTACTATTGCTTGGTCCCGTGGGCCGTTGTCACTTCCAGAACTATAGGAGGAATCAGAAAAGTTGGTAAATCTCCTTTTGCCTTGGTAGCCCCCTCTTCCTCAGTAGAAAAAGTGTCCTTGGTTGTCTTGTTTAAAGTAATCTTCCTGCAGGTATGGATATGTTCTTTTTTAACGTAATATTGTATATCCTTGGCTAGTTTGTCTAATTTTTGAGCTTGTGTTTCAACGTCGAAGTCCTTAAGAGTCTTTTCCAGTCTTTCCAATGTTTCTCTAGCGTTGGCGAAGGCACTGTGGCTGGCTATCTCCTGTTTGAGTTCGTCGATCTCCTTAGTGAGCTGTTCTACTTGTTCACGAGCTGTTTCGACACCAAGCACCATCCAATGGCGAGAACAATTATTCGCGACAAAACTAAAACCCTCCTTGAATTTTGGATTATCCACAAAAATTGCTGGTTCGTTACGCACTTGCAGCCCTGATGGAATTATGTTCGCTTGAAGGTATTTGGTGAGTAAATGTCCATGAAGTCTCGTACGCACCAGTTTTTTCTCTAGTCTTTCTAGCTTATTAATTTTCTCATTCAGTGAGTAGTCAATATTCGAAGTGTTAGATGAAAGAAAGGCAGTTCCTGAACCTCCCTCTATTAAGTTCTTAATATATTCCTCAGTGTAGGAAAGGGTTTCATGTTCATTCATGTTAAACCCGATAAGGTGAATTAGAAAATGTGGAAGGATTGTGCAAGAACCCTCGCAAGACAGCCCTTGCTCAGAGAGTGTTAAGTTTTAACGAGGTAGGCCCTTTAAACTACCCGACCTGGGTCATATCGTTAGTACATTAGAGAGATGGTCGATGTGATCTATGCCGCCATCAATTTAATGATACAGTGAATTGTGGGGATAGTTAACTTACATTCAGACAATCCTTACAGCGACTTTGCCACATTAGTGTACATTCAGGCATTTTGCAAATATACAAGACTTTTTACTGATCGGACTCGCGTGTGGGCAATCTTTGATCCTTTACGAGTCATTAACCACACGTAATCCATTGCCGAGTCGTTCCATTGCCGAGCTAGATCACCCATCATACCAGCAGATATCCCACAAGTAAAATTAAACTACCGCAGGATAATATTACCCGGCGAGTTCTTTTTAACATGTCCCAACACACGCACCTTACCCCAGTTTTAATATCTTATTGTTTTTCTTAAGACGCTGGTGCCGACTGTTTAGCGACACACGACCTAAATAAAATCGGTTTAACCGGATTGACACTGACAATCAGGAAGCATCATCTGGAGAGTTTCCTACGCATACCCTAATAAGTCTCCCTCATCATTTGTTTTTACTTACCTTGAACATACCACTGTTCTCTTGAAGTACAACCTGATGTTCACATCTTACAGATACGGCTGAGCATCGCTGCCACCACCCAAGATCGGACACTTGGTGCCGACCTTTTGAGTAGATATTTTCCAGGTTACCTTAGTATTAGTAGACCTTCTTTTCTAGATTCGCACTAAATTACATTTATGGTTTCAGGTGCTCTACCATCACATCCTGTCCTGAGGAAGACCCCAGAATGAGGAATTACTAATCCTTACCAACCAGGGGTCAAAACGTTGACAACCACACTATCACCAACATACACCATAGGACTGGAAGAAATTAACCAATTGTGCCCGATGTGTAATGTTTTAATGGAACTATAGACCTAGTCCAGGCTGTAAAGGTTCCGCTGTACATAATTGAATTGTGTTTATGTCACATCACCTTTACCCTGTCCCTCACTGATCCAACCACCCCCAATTCCTTCCAAACCTTTTCTCTCTTCTGCACCGAGAGCACTGTATTATACTGTATATAATGAATCTATGCAGAAATCGCAGAAATGTACATGAATATTCTAAATTATAAGACATGTACTGATCTCTTGAATGAATGAATTAAATTCATGTTTTTGATGCAAATAATTTGATCATGGTCTACTGTTTAAAGGAGTGCTAACACTCAATCACTACATCGACCATCTCTCTAATGTACTAACGATATGACCCAGGTCGGGTAGTTTTAAGGGCCAACCCCATTAAAACGTAACACTGTTTAAACCCCTGAGCGACATTATACCTGCACGAGGATGTATGGAGGGTGTGCGTTACCCCACAAAAAGCCTCGTAGAAGTGGCGCATTAAAATCTATAAAATTTCAGTGCACCACTTCTAGGACCCTCCTGCATCAATATCTTATGTCTGCGTCACAGCAGGCGTACGACTGACACAGGCCGTTTCATATGGGGCTTGCCCCGTGTAAAAGGACACATTGCTGAAGTTGCATCTGTTTTCAGACACACCCCAGCAATGCGCCACTTTTGCATCTACAGATATGTCAGAAATACTGACGTATCTTTAACTCCTTGCAACAAGAAGCACCATTTATTAAATACGGAACATCCATCATGGTGCAAGGAGGGCGCAGTGAAAACTGTTGCCTCGCTGTTTTCACGCAGCAATGTGACAGTGTTCATAAATAAGCCCCTCTACTTGTGTTTTGTTTTGTGCCTTGAATGTGTGGACTTAAGGATGATGGAAAAACACTTTGTTGAAGGAAGCTGGTTAGTTATTTGACCTGGCTGTTCCGTGACTGGGTGTCAGTGACTACATGTCTTTCACATATTTATTTTGTGAAACATCATTGTAAGTGTGCAAATATGTGGTGGTAGGCCTCATTCCCAAGCAGATCGCAAGACCTGCATATGTTGGTCTTTTGTCCAATGCAACTCACATCTAGTTGCTATCTCATTAGACTTGTGATATGGGGAGACATATGTCTTGACATGTCGCAGAGTTTCTGTTACTGCTATTTATTGTTTTTGTGTATTCTGCATTAGTACTGGAAAACTTAACAGGTAGTTGGTTGAATGTGTAAGGTAGACATGTTGGAGACTGAATGATTTTCCTGATGCTTTGTATGCAAGAGAATATTATTCACTATTTCGCTGTTTGTAAGAAAGGGAGGTGTGTACTATCTTGTGTCCCCATTCCTTCTATGTCTGGTCTGGTGTCTGCAATGCTGAGACTGAATGATGTAATAAAATGTTGTGGTGTGGTCTGGAGAGAGAGGTAGGGAAGAGTTAACGTTGGAGGGAGGATGAAGCCCTGACCCAACCTACCTGCTGTTGCTTTAACCTAAAGACTTAGCATAAAATAAAGAACATACCTCCTACTTGAATGTTTCCATACTACTGTATGAAGCCCCTGCATCAAATTCAACATTTATGTTTTGTTTTAATTTGTTTTCATTCAGTGCAGTTAATATATGTAATTTGTTGCATCTTGTTGGGATGGGAATGCCAGCTACAATGTAGTTGGATGTGTACTCATGCCCTAAGTTACTTAATTGTGAGTGAATCTGGTATCCTGACTTTTTTATGGCACTAAACCCCATGAACCAATTATTAAGGTTATGTGGGGAGCATCAAAAGCATACCCCTTGCCGCCGTGGGACTGCTGGTGCGACAAATCCGCGGCGCCCGAGGCCCATGGTGATTTGTCCCACAGAACAGTGAGGACCCTAGTTGTGGGCTCCCCGGGACTCTCGTCAGCCCTTCCACGGCGCAAATCATGGGCAAAGATAAGCCAAGTGGGGCAGGAGCCAAACAAGGCACCCTCGATCATTACACCACAACCCTGGGTGGAGGGGCCGCGGGAGGAGCAGTACCGGACAATGCAGCACTCTTGGCAGCTATCAAGGACACGCTTGATGCCAAAATCAGCGCAGTAGGATCGGAGGTCTCCTTCCTACGCCAGGATATCAGAAAGGCAGTGAATCACATTACGGAGGCGGAGGCGTGGGTCTCATCTGTTGAGGACACCATGACTACCCTACAGAAGAAAGTTAACAAGCTGACGGTGATATCACAGGAGCTGGCGTGCCAGGTGGAGATGCAGACGGGCGCGTCAGATGCAACAACCTTCGCTTCGTGGGCTTCCCGGAGGGCTGTGAAGGCACCCACATGAACCGCTTTCTCACCCAGTGGCTCAGAAATCTCCTACCAGATGACATGCTATCCACCTGCTTCATGGTAGAGCGAGCCCACCGGGCATTTACGAAGAAGCCGCCCCAGGGGGAAGTCCACGGCCAGTCATCGCTAAATTGCTCAACTATGCTGACCGGGATACCGTATTGCAATTCGCCAGATTGCACAAGGACAAACTCATATTCGATTCCTGGGTATAATGACTACACTCTCTTAGTGCAACAACAACTCCAATCCTTCATGGTGGCAAAGCGAAAGCTGCGGGACCTTAATATCCAATATATGCTCTTGTATCCTGCCAGACTGCGTGTCATTTTTATTTCCAAGTCCAACTTTTTTGACAGGGCAGAGGCTGTTTTTGCTTGGAATGACGAACAGACTCACCTGAAGCCTCACTCTACGCGTCTGGAGTCTGGAGTCAGATTCCTCCCAAGGCTCGCAGCGGAACAGATCTAAAAGGACAAAATCAAAGCAGCAACACAGATCTGGCTCAGACCAACGCTCCTCCAGTCCTGAACGGGTATCTTAACGGAACCGACTGCTAGATTTCCCTTTTCCAGCTTCCTACCGATTGTTTGACTTTTTGAATATCCTGTCCGTACTAAGCATTGAATTGGTGTGGCCAACAGGCCATGAGCCTGCCCAGCCCCAAACATTATTACCTCATGTTGAAGTTCTATGGGAGGGTTGGGAACCATTGGCGGGGGGACTCCGGGCTCCCCTGTTGGGGGCCTAGGGCGTCCTTTACCGAGACAGATGCTCCCTGTTTATGGCAGTATCTGGGCGGGTGGAGGAGGGGCGGGGGTTTCATGGGGTTCTTTGTTCTGATACTTTCAGTTTTTTGCATGAGCGCAGACACCCAACCCAAATCCCGTTACACTAGGTACTCAGAGAGCGCACATAGATGCTAGATTACTGCACAGGCTTGTGCCCCCCTTTTTCGGGGACCTGACTGTGGTATCTTGGAACGTCAGGGGATTACTCACAAGAAGGGCGCCATTCTTTGCCAGGCCAAGCGATATGAGGCCGACATCCTTCTTCTACAGGAGACTCATCTATTGGGCACCAAGGCTCCTTGCTTGGCCAGGTTTGGATACCACTTGATATACCATGCAGGGTTCACCAGGGGATCCCAGGGGACAGCTGTTTCAGGCACGTTATACAGAGAAAACATCAACATTGGTAGTATCTATGCTCCCCATCTCTTAGGAAATACTTTTGTTGATAACATTTCCCATCTCTGGAGTGACCTCCCGGACGATTTGACCCTTTTGGGGGGAGAATGGAACAACGTCATGTCACCACTAGATAGAAGGTGTGGGTCTGACCTAGGCCCTTCAACTGATACATCTAAAGTGCGCCTTCTAGCCACCACACTGGGATGATGGGACATATGGCGTGAGTACCACCCTGCCGAGCTGAGCTACACTTTTATGTCCACTGTCCATGGTCCCCTATCTCGGGTGGACTACATGTTCACACCACGCAGCTACATTCATAGGTTTTCTCAGGTCTTCCACCTCCCTAGGGGGTTGTCAGATAACTCCCCGGTTACTGGTAAACTACATACACACTCCCAAAAACCTCCTTTCAGGTGACGTATGTCCCCATGGCACCTTCGGGATCCTTGCTACCAGGAGACACTCACTGGGGCAATCCAGGGATATCTCGACATGAATATTTCATCAGCCCCATCCAAGGTTACTCTATGGGAAGCCCTAAAGCCCACCGTTTGAGAGGTCGACATTAGCTATTGTGCGCATAAGAAACACAATCACTCTGCCCAATGGGCAGAACTAGAAGCCCATCATACAGCTTTAGAGGCACAATATATTCACAAATCCAGCCCCCCCACCCCTTCAGCACAATTTACTCCAAACACAACAACGGATACAACAACATCTCCTGGGCGATGCAAGAGAAATATGGCTGGCGTCACAACACCAGATTTACCAATGGGGGGACAAATCAAGCAAAATGCTTCATAGGCTATGTCAGGTTGGGAGGTCCCCGGCCGCCGTCCCAAATATTTGAGGCACTGATGATGTTTTACATTCATCTCCAGGGGCAGTCACTGAGGAATGTGCACATTACTTCCCTACATTAGATGTGTGGCAGGAATAGCTATCGGAGGCTCTTGTCGCAGAGTTACTTAGAGTTATTCTCCCCCGGAAACTTACCACCCAAACACGAGACCAACTAGACTCCCGCACCACGGCCGACGAATTAAGTTGGTAGCAATGCGCCCGGGGCGGGACCCGATCCCAATGGATTCCCCATGGAATTTTTTTGGTCACACATGTCCACATTAGGCCCTCATTTATTAGAGGCAATGCATGACGCCCTTAAAAAACGCGTGTTACCCCAGGATTGGCGGCATGCCGAGATTGCCCTCTTCCTCGAGCCAGGCCATCTGCCGGAAGACCCATATTTATACCGGCCCATTTCCCTCATTAACTGTGAGCCCAAACTCCTGGGCAAGGTCCTAGCCGATCGCCTGCGGGCTTGTGTACAAGACCTGATCAAGACCTGATCCAGCCAGATCAATCTGGCTTTATGCCACACCGTGCCACCCGCCACAACATCCGTCGGGTCCACAATGCTGTGGGTGTGGCCTCAGAGCTGGGGCTCCCTGCGGCCATAGTACTAGCCAATACTGATAAGGCATTCGACCCCCTAAGCTGGGTGTACCTTTTTCAACTTCTGGAAGCAGTCAACTTCAGCCCACACTTCTTAGCATATGTTTGACTGCTCTATACAAAACTCATTGCCTCGGTACGCATAGCAGGGCACTGTTCAGCCATCTTCCCTATCCATCACAGCACGCAACAGGGCTGCTCCCTGTCCCCATTCCTATTCGCCCTGGCTGTGGAACCTCTGGCGGCGTGGGTACGCAGCAAACCGGTGCCTCGGGGATTCAACCACATTGCACTATATGCGGACGATGTCCTATTCTTCATGACCGACCCATGTATTTCGGGACCACGAATCCTGCAGATCCTCCGAGTATTTGGTCGAACCACCGGGCTCCATACAACCCCTCTAAATCTGTGCTGTTCCTAGTATGTGGAGACCAGGGGCGAGGCACTTGGGCTGCCCAGTTGGCCCACATGACAGAGGGATTTAAATACTTGGGTATTTTCATGTCCCCTTGCCCAAAGATTTCATGGGAACACAATATAAATCCACTCATCGCCAGTCTCCGTGATGAGACAACAATATGGTCTTCTGTCCCACTCTCGTGGTATGGGCACTCAGTGTTTTTTTAAACGGTCTCTTTACCTAGAGTATTATCCGGCTACAGAACTTCCTGTATCACATACCGCGATCCTGGTTTGCACAAATAAATGCCTTCCATAATAAATTTCTCTGGAATGTTGGGACAGTTCAGGTGGTACTACAAACTTGCGCCCAATCAACATATTGTGGTGGCATTGCAGCGTGGGATGTGTTTTCCTATTATGCAGCATCCAATTTATTAATCATAAATGAATGGTGGTACAGCTCACCAACGGACCCGGTGTATGCACTGGAGCATGTGTCGATCAAGGGTGACCCCCTCCTTTGCTATTATATAGCACACAGAGCCCAGACTTCCTACCTCATGCTAGCAGAACAGCAGTTCGGATCTTTGAGGTACACAGTTGGGCAGATGGGTTGGCATGGTCGCCTGACCCAGGCGACTCCCCTGGGACATGGTACCCATCTACACCGGGTGGTGGCGCTAATGGGATTCCGCAAATGGGACCTGGTGGGCATGTCCACGCTGGGGGATGTTTTGAAGGGCACTACTTTAAAGTCCTTCCACCAGCTACAGATAGAATGTCAGTTGCATAAGACTCAATTTTATAAATACCTCTAAATGCGTCACACTCTCACCCCCATGATTCTCTCCCTGGACACCCTGCCCGAGTTTCACCCCCTCGAGTGCCGCCTCTCATGGGAGACCTGGGTGCACATAAAATCCGTCAGATCAAGCAGACCTTAACGGCTCACTCCAGAACAACATTACACACGATTAGAAGGGCGTGGCAGGATGACATACCAGATTTAACAGATGACGATTGGGCCAAAGCCTTACTAGCCCCCGGGGCACAGCTGTGTTGTCCCGATACCGCCTCATCCAATTTAAATACATACACCGGGTATACTATACACGACTCCGTCTCTGGAGGATGGGGGTCATCCAATCCCCCCAGTGTTTACGATGTGAAAGAGAAGAGGGAACTTTCATGAATACGTTCTGGAGCTGCACAGCTTTACAGCCCTTCTGGAGCAAAGTCTCAACCTGTCTCAGCAGGGTACTATCCTGGGATCTCCCATATGACCCAAAATTTTTCCTATTGCACAGCACTAATGGGATAGGGGGAGCTGGTATAAACAGCACCTGCTCTTCCTGGCCCTCACTATTGCTAAGAGTGACATTGCCCACTAATGGAAGGCGACTTTTCCCCCAAAATTGGGGAAATGGAGAAAAGACCTTGACAGTTGCATGAGAGCAGAGATTGCACTGTTCCAAGCACGAGGCTGCCCCAGAAAGACAGGAAAATATGGTCCTGATAGGCAACATATCAGGGTAAAGATTTACCTCCCCTTCCCTCTCAGACACCCTGATGGGAAATTCATTCTGCGCTCCCCTGTCCATAACACACCATACATTATACTTCATCATTGCCTATACATGTACTCAGCTGGATTTTCAAAGACGTACGGGTATTGGAACTGTCTGCGCAAAGCTTTTGTTATTTTATGTGCAAGTATTGCAGTTAATAATGTATACAGGCTTGATATATCTGATTATTGTTGTCTATGCATGGCTTCGGCCCAGACTGTACCATGAAAAGCAATAAAATGTGTTATAAAAAAAAGCATACCCCTTGGGCAACACAATACTATTGTCGGTGTCCCTGGATCATGCACGGTGAGCAGTTGTGGCAGTATATCATTTTTGAACCATTAGCATGGGGCCATACCTTTTTCCGGCTATTAGAATTGATCACAATGCCTATTGGCTGCTTGTGTACAGTTTTGCTCATGGGTTGTGCCCAACATTGTGCTGAAATCTATGTGTTAGTTTCAAGTGTTTGTTGGATGTGTGGTCCACGCTAACAGGATCCCATTCTGATTAAAAGTCTATGAATGTGTAAGAAAGGGGAGAATTAGTTGAAGGGGCGAGAATTCACCTTAAATAAAAATCACAATCGTTGTCTGGCTTAAACACAAAAGTTACTAAATAAATCTGTGCTTAACCCTCAAGTAGCTTAGCACAAAAGCAGTCAGGCTTAATTTTGAGGCTAGATGTAAATTATTTGTGCAGTACTCAAGTAGTAGTAAGGTGAAACCACAACATAAGTGAAAGACTAATTTTACAACTATCGGGATTCACAAAGGGCATTTACTACCCATAAATGCCCTTTGTGAATACTGAAAGTAGTAAAGTTAGACTTTTGGTATTCACAAAGGGCATTTACAAGTAGCAAATGCCCTTTGTGAATACCGATAGTCGTAAAGTTAGACTTTCATCTAACTTTACCTTTGTGAATCGGGCTCAGTAAGTTTTAACAGCGGTCATCTGGTTGCACTTAACCACAAAAAGTCAAAAGTTAAGGCTGACTACGATGGAGTGCAGTTCGGAGTGTCCAGAATCATCAGGTTAAAAGTTTTACCTTCTGACTTAGTCTCTGAAATGGAACTCAACCATTCTCAGCAGGAAAAGGCAGCAGGCTGTGGCCGAAAAGGGCTCTCTGATGTCAGATCGCCATTGCATGAGATCTTGGTGAAGTAGTTGACTTTCGGCGAGAAAGCTCCATGCGGGAGACATTTTAGTTTTGTACCCAGAGAAGGTCCCTAACCAGTTGGATACATTTCACGCCTTCGCCTGGTGAAGATTTCTACCTACAGATGTAGTAAATTTATGGAGCTTGGGTTTCTTTAAGCAGGGCAAGGCTTTAGGCCGTAATTAAACACGGCTCCACAAAACAGATATCTTTTCTGTAAGGTCCCGGTGGATTGAATTTGCTGCTGCGAAGAAGAACATATTGCGAACAACCTGAATCTTCGGCCCAGCAGCAATGTACCATCGGTGAATGGGCTTGGCAGGTTGATCCGGGTCCACTGTCAATTCTCAGCGCAAAGGTTTTTTTTTATTTCTTGTGTAACTGAGGAAGCTACATATATATGAGGACGAGGAACTCTCAGTCCACATTGGATGAGTACAACTTAGAATTTTTAACTCTGTTTTGCCTTTTACGAGTGATACTTGATTTCTCTGTACATACTGTGTGGCGGGGAGGGCTCTCCACCGCAACACAGTGTCAGCAGGTTGGAAACCTTTCACGTAAAGGCCCAGTACCTGCTAGTGTCACCTGACCTCTTTTATATGGATCGATCCCCTTTGGGCCTTTACTCCTTTAATCTCCCTCCAGTACTGCAGGTTTTATAGCTTCTAGCATCATGTACAGATGATACTGCGCCTGTCTCAGTTACCAAACTAAGCCTGCCTCTATCTGTAAATAAACTTTCCTTTTTTCTTCTTTTTTGTAAATAACCCCTTCACCCCCACCCACCCCACACAACGGACACTTGCCGGCATCCACCCTCCCGCCCTTCCCTCCCAAAATATAAGCACTGTCTTGTTTCATTGGGTACAGAACACGTTGAGAACCTTTCCCTCTGTTCTCATTTGATTTATTTTTACTTTTTCTTTTTGTAAATAGCACGGTACTAAGAACCAATCCTGCTCTAAAGTCACTATGAAATGGCCACTTGGCCACTATTGTGCACAATAAGATATGGGCATAATGTCTTACCCTACGGGGCAATGTAATCAATTTGTCTAAAATACCTTAAATTACCCATGATATCATGTACCAAATGTATAAATTGAATTTATGTTCTAATTTAAACGTGTACATTCACAGCACCTCTTTACTCTGCTCATGCAAATAATGGCAGCGAGTCTGTTTTCCACAAATGAACTTTATAAGTTTTTTTTCAATGTTAATGACAAGGAATGGTCCTACCTTTATGTCTTGTATATACTTTGTTTATAATGGTGATCACTGGTGGTGAAACCTTGGCTTGTGACATAGAGCAGCGTAGAGTGCGAGTCTCTTCTTTCCTGTGTGTCAAAACTGGACAGGGAGTCCTTCGCTCATATATATATAAATATATATATTTTTTTTCACCAAACCTCCCACGCCACGCCTTTGGATTAATCAGCTGCGTGTGCGTCCTGAAACTGGCAAGGGAGGTTTGGTGATAAAAAAAAATATATATATATATATATATATATATTCACTGAAAAAACCATAGGTTATAGACCATATATAGTTAGGAATTAGCATTTACAAAACCTTGAAAATTCACTGAAAAACCATAGGTTATAGACCATATATAGTTAGGAATTAGCATTTAGAAAACCTTATTTTACTCACACAAAACCATTGAAATTCCATATATAGTTAGTTGCACTAACTATATATCGCGCACCCGCAATCCACTGCTGATGATGTCATATATTACATCATTCATGACATGGTCAGTGACATCACTGATGACATCACTGATGACATCTCAAATGACATCACTGATGACATCATCTAGTGTCTGTGTGTTTTTGTAAAGTTTAAATACGTTTTACATATTGAAGAATGACTGGATGTATGGAAGACTGAGTGTGTGTGTGGCTGGCTGGGAGGTGTGTGACTCTGTGCATATCAATGTGTACTTGTATCAGTGATTGTATAAGAGAGTAAGTATGTGTTAGTATATGTGTGAAAAGTATGGTGTTCTGTGTTTAACTATAGATGAGGAAATCGAAGTGTGATTGATTCTTCACAGGACTGACTAGGTGTATGAGTGCATATGATAGTGTTCTAATAATAAGTGACTGTATGTATGAGTGATCGTATGGGTGAATGAGTGAATGTGTGTGTAGACGTACGAATCAGTGAGTGCGTATGTAGTAACTGGTATTGGTGTGTCATGATGTCATCAGTGATGTCAATTGAGATGTCATCAGTGATGTCATTTCAGATGTCATTAGTGATGTCATCAGTGATGTCACTGAAGTATGGTGTTCTGTGTTTAACTGTATAGATGAAGAAATGGAAGTGTGATTGATTCTTTACAGGACTGACTTGGTGTGTGAGTAACTCCATGGATGAGTGGCAGTGTGTGACTGTCTGCATAGGTGTATGAGTGCATATGATAGTGTTGTAATAATGAGTGACTGTATGTATGAGTGATTGTATGGGTGAATGAGTGAATGTGTGTGTAGACGTAGGAATCAGTGAGTGCGTATGTAGTAACTGGTATTGGTGTGTCATGATGTCATCAGTGATGTCATTTGAGATGTCATCAGTGATGTCATCAGTGATGTCATTTGAGATGTCATCAGTGATGTCATCAGTGATGTCACTGACCATGTCATGAATGATGTAATATGTGACATCATCAGCAGTGGATTGCGGGTGCGCGATATATAGTTAGTGCAACTAACTATATATGGAATTTCAATGGTTTTGTGTGAGTAAAATAAGGTTTTCTAAATGCTAATTCCTAACTATATATGGTCTATAACCTATGGTTTTTTCAGTGAATTTTCAAGGTTTTGTAAATGCTAATTCCTAACTATATATGGTCTATAACCTATGGTTTTTTCAGTGAATTTCATTGGTTTTTTAACAGCTAATATCTGTAGCTGTAAAATGTATTCTTCTTTAAATCCAAAAATATATTTTATATGTTTATTAATCATTTTTTTTTTAAATATTTTTTTTTCTTCGTTCCCGCTTCGCGAATCGGGAAGCTTCCCGTTAGCTGACCTTGATGCCGCGAAATAGACCGCAAGCCGGTAAACGTTTCTTTACCGCAACTGCCGCGTTAGAAAACAACATCGTGACGCCTCCCGTCCGCATGACGTTTCGCGTTGTCGCGTGATACGTCATATGACGTGCTACGTTAGCGAACTGGTACGCTTACCGAGTCGCAAAGCACAGGTTTCTGGAAGCAAACCGGGAGGCCCTGCAAAGCGCGTAACGTAAACACAGCAGGTCATGTGACTTGGTAATAACACTTTTCATTGGTTCATTTCACTTTTGGTTTCCTAATGATGTAAGACTAGGTCATATAATCTAAAATGAACACTTTTCATTGGTTGAGAACTATTGTTTTTCCCAAATGATGAAAATCCCTCCTTCTTTCCTCACTCTGACTTTCATCATTGTGAGAGAAAGACCCTTTGTTACCAGTGAGCAATGGCTTCTTTAGTAGCTTCAGCTGGTGCTTCCCCACCACCTCCACCACATCCAAGGAAGAGTGGACCACCTGCTGAAGTTATAATTCAGCAAGAAGAGGAAGAAGAGGAACAGGACGACGAGCACGAAGAGAGGCACTTTTTGCCTGAGGAGCCCAGGACGTCTCACCGGAAAGAAAACTTCATTTGGCAATTTTTTAAAATTCCCAAAGGTCAGAAAAAAGTAAATGCAAGATACGTAACTTGCCTTATATGTCAAGATAGACTGTCCAGAGGGACCGACAAAAAATACAGTTTCGGAAACGACACAATGCATCGCCATATGACTAGGTGGCATCCTAACAACTACAGTGCTGCACAGTTTCGTAACGACCTAGATAATCTCCCTATTATGGCCAGAAGATCTGTTGTACCGGAAGTAACGGGACCAGAGGGCAGGGAGATGGTGCCAAATATACAAACGAGATTTCGTGAAGTAAAACAAGTCTGCGTACATTGCAGTGGATTCATTTGCTACGGAGAAAGTAGCATCACTCTGATCAACAGAGCTATTGACTATCATATGCAAGTTTGTACGAAACGCCCCAAATAATAAATTCTTTTTTTTTGTTTTGTTGCTCCTGTTGAGCCCTTTACAATGAATCGTTTTCGTTGCCCCCTCCGAAAAAAACCCCAAAAAAATAAAACTGTTCAGAAAAATTCAAAAAAAGTAAAAAAATGTTCAGAAAAATAATAAAAAAAATATAAAACAACAAAAACAATAAAAAAAAGTTCTTTTCAGAACTACCTCCCCGTTATTAAAAAATTGGTACAATATTTGGAACTGTGCCAACCTCTATTTCTCTTAGTTCCCTTCCCAGTTCGCTCCCCGGTACGCGAACCGGAAGCGAACCAAAAACATTTTTTTTTAAAAAAGAACAGTAAGTATAAGGGAAGGAAACAGACAGTTATGTTAAAAGAAAGACAGCTATAGGGGAGTAAACTAGAGATACTATTACCCGTAATCCACTGCTGATGATGTCACATATTACATCATTCATGACATGCTCAGTGACATCATCAGCAGAGGATTGCGGGTAACAGTATCCCTAGTTTATTCCCTATAGCTGTCTTTCTTTTAACATAACTGTCTGTTTCCTTCCCTTATACTTACTGTTCTTTTTAAAAAAAATGTTTTAGATCAGTCAGAAACAGTGAAAGTAATGAAATATAAAAGACTACGTAGAATATGAGCACTGTATGCAACAACTTTGACACTTACAGAAGCCTCACCTTCTCCATGCCTCCTACACAGTTCTACATGTACATCATAAATGCAAACAGAACAGAATTAATTATACATGTTAAATGGTTTATTTTTGCTGTTCTCAGAATGTATCAAATTTCACTAAAACAGTGACTTGAAGGTATTCATCATATAACAGCGGGGAAAAAAAAACACAATCAAAATGATTGTGTTTAAAAAACCCCTACAACATAACAAATCAGAATTCAGAACTCCTTAAAGTTAACTTACTTTCCATGACGGCCAAGGATGTCCTATGAACAGCTTACACTCTGTTGTGCTGTTATTACTTTCAACCCGCCACTTTCTGAAAGAAAACCTCCATCGTTTTCAAAAACATGTTACATACAATAAATGACTTCTCGCTCTCTACCACACGTTTCCACAAGGCCAAATCGTGTCTGAGCCATTTATAACTCTTAGAATTCTTTTAAGCCAATCCCGTCATGTTGTATTTCCGCAACTTTCACAATTAAAATGTTGAAGATCATTTTCACAATCCTGGACTAGTAATATCTTCCCCTTCTTGCTCAATCATGTTCTACATTTCCTATCACACTGATACTGCTTACTATGAAGCAGACTTACACTACCTTTATGACTAGTACAATTATTTAATTCTCTACATCACTTTTAATCACAAAGCAATGTAAAACAGTAGACAGCATTGCAGACTTACATTCCCTCTACTCCATGTTTTGATTGGCTGCTTCAATTAGCTTATAAAAAGAAACAGTTTTTCTGAACTCATTCAAAGTGCACGTATTTCTCCATGACGTCCAGTGTTATGGTAAGAAGTTATGTCTCTGTACTACACTTATCCTCAAGGCCAAATCGTGTAGGAGCCATTAGAACTTCTTGAAATTCCTCAGAGCACATCCCGAGATTCTTTCCCTAAAATTTTGGTTTTAAAAACACCAGGTAAGAGTTTTTAAGGTCATACGGCAATTGTTTTTTGAAAATTAAAACAGAATCATTGCAGAATGACCAGCCATTTCGACACTTTAAATAAGCTGTATAATGTCCTGATGTTATTGAAGGACCATCATGATATATAATTGCTACAGTTACAAAAGTCCTTCCTGATATTGACAACTGTGAAGCCACAAAATTTTTAATTAAAGTTGTCAATTTTGTTCCATCAGGCCTACATCGTTGGAACATTTAAATGACATACTGGCCATATGTTCGTATAAATAATGTGGACATCATTTCAGATTTACATTGGCTACACTCCATGTTGTGATCAGCTGCTTTTACTAGCTTATTAAAAGAGACTGATTTACTGTCTGGCAAAGTTAAATATATAAATCTTTCTGAGTCTACACTAGTAGTACTTGATACCCTACAGTTCTCGCAGTCATGCTGCCATTGATAAGAAAGCCCAAACAGGTGATCTACATCTACACCTTCATCATGCAATACATCAAGCATATACATTAAAAACTCCTGACAATCTTGCTGACTATTTTGAGAGAATTGTGTTTGGCCTGAACATCTGTCTAACAGATTTCGAATTTCAGACACACTTTCTATGTTTGTTCTATCAGTGCTACATTTCTCTAACACAGAATTTAACAAACTGCAAAATCTTTGATCAGAATTGACCACAATCTCTTCTTTTACATTTTCTAGAGAAAACAAAACATTAACCACTACATTAGCATAGCAGTTGACACCAGAACTGTTTTCAAATTGAAAACCAACAACATCTTCAACAGAATCCTTTTTGTTTCTGCTTATAATTTCAGGTTCATCGACTTTTCGTCTTTTTGCTACAACCTCCCCAGTATTGGTCACATTTCTTCGTTTCCGGCCTACCACACGTTTCTCAAACAAAGGATACTGAGGCAAATGTGGCGCATACTCTCTTCTTAACCTATTGTATTCCTTAACACAATCTAGATCCGCACAAATGTTTGTGACATCACACTCAATCAAGTACAATCCCGATAAAGTTCTAACTCCTGACAATGCCACATATGCCATACCCTCCTTGAACACAGAACTGCCAATATTCACCAATGCACAGTCTACACTTAAACCTTGCGATTTATGGATTGTCACCGCATATGCCAAGCAAACAGGAAACTGCTTACGACGAACATATAAGTCTTTTACAAGCAAAAATCTAGCAGAACAACGAGCAATTAGCTGTACTTCCTCAATGCCATCAAATGTAATTTTTAAAAATTCAATTCCATCTCTATTTCTGTATTTCACAAAATCAACAACATTACCCATTGATCCATTTACCAGACCTCTTTCAACATGTAAATTCCTTCTTAAAATTATACGGCAGTTCAAGCACACATTCAGAGTCTTTTCAAAACCCGCAGTTTTAGATATACTCTTCTCTAATGAATCCAATTTTGTTTTCAGATTCTCAGACAAAATAATTGTTGATCCCATATGCTCTACTCTGTCAATAGCTTCCAGTTTCACAATCTCTTGCTTTTCTAAATGCAACATTTTGTTGTTGAATTTGGCACATTCTGCAAGAGTTGGCATCAAACATATTCCAGATTTTTTCTCAGTAACTTTCTGAAAAATATTCTCAGGCACAACATCTTCGTCTGGATATAAATTTGTCAGTAATCGTGCATGTAAAGCTTCTTTCCCATGCTCGGTCACTTTTCCAATTCTAACATCTTGTAGAATAGTCTTGTAAACTTCATCCTTTGCCTGACGCATATTTTCATGCAGTTCAGCATAATTGAAGTTTAACCATATATTGACGTTGCCAATGCTCCCTAAGCACTTCCTGGTATCTTCATGCGTGAGCATTTTGAACACAGGTTGCCCTTTCACTGGTGTCAGCTGCAGAAGATCTCCGAAAACAATGATGTGTTTGCCACCAAATAACACATCATACTCTGTTTTGAGAACTTCTTGCATTCTCAAATGCACAAAGGCAAGCATGACATTGGAAACCATGCTTACTTCGTCAATGATAAGAAGTTTCATTTTCCTCAAGACTCTTGAAACTTCAAAACAAGCATCTCCAGATAGCTTGTGATATTCTAATTTGTTGTCATGCTCCACTGGCAGCATCAGTAAACGATGTAAAGTAATCTCTTTAATGTTATGTGCTGCCAGTCCAGTTGGAGCGGTGACAACACAAGACAGCGATGACTCTGTCCTTTCCTGCAAATAACATGAAATTGCTTTAATAAGGAAACTTTTTCCAGTTCCCGCTTCTCCACTCACGTACAGTCGGACAGGCTTCAACGACGTACATGAGCACTCTTTCTTGTCATGACTTAATCCATGATCAATTTGCATGGTAAGTTCGTCATATATTTTCCTCTACTCAACGTTGAGTTGTCTTTCCAACTCTTCTAAGTTAACCGCATCCTCCTGAGCATGTGCCATGGCTCTTTCCACTTCATTCATAGCAGTGGCAGCTTCATTTTCGATAAGAGGTCCTCCTAGTGGGTCCTGACTCAATGAAGCAGAACTCTGACTGTCCTGAGAACTGTCTCTGGCAATCTCGGCTGCAATCGTTGCTTCCTGCTCAATTTCCACATTCAACATTTCTACATATTTGGGAAAAGCAGGACATTCTATGGTCTCCTTGGCAGCATTGAATGAGTCTTCGTAACAAAGGAAATCTCCAAGCAGTTCCTCTTCTGCACGCCAAGGCTTAAAAAGTTGCAAAAGTGCTAAATAGAAAAACTCCTTTTTTTCAGGAGATTCGCCACTCAATTTTCGATGGTTTATCAAGTGGCATTTTCTTTGCTTGACCAGACATCCCTCACTTCCTATTACAGCATACACTCCTTTCTCAGTATCTTCTTTGATGTTCCTCTTGAATATGTAATTTTGCAGAACCTCATACAGACAAACATTCTCGAGGTGACTGCTTCGATTTGGATAATATGTATCCAACATGTTACTCTTCAAAATGTCGGTACTGTTTGGCTCCTTTTCCGCCAAATACTCAATTTCCCGCACAGGTTTGAGAACTCGATTACGCGTTGCAGCAAGACCAACACTCGCCCAAACGATACTCCTGGACTTGGCATAGAGACTTGCTGAAGACAACCGGTCAGAACATTCGTAAGCTCCGATTTCTCGATGCGACAACATCTTCAGACTGAAACTGTACAACTTCTTGCTGAGGCTCTTTTCATGGGAAATGTCCTCCCACATATCCTTCAATTCTGTCTTCTCTTTTTTGGTGATGTAAGATGTCACATACCGAGCCACAGCCATACAGTTATCAGCCACAAACTGTATATCCATGTTAGCATTCCACATGGACAAAATCACCGGGTTGTAGCCGTTGATGTACTTAGACTCTTCGTTCCTCTTCAAATTGTATGTGTTTTTAGGTGATTTCTTCATCACATTATGTCGCAGCGAAGACATCAAACTGTTCACTCTTCCTTTAGAAATCACCGGTCGTGGAAAGCCGAAACGACATTTGGTGTAGAACTTGTCTTTGTTCCGGAATTTACGACGACAGTACTTTCCACATCGATGGCTTTGGAAACGTAGAACTTTTTCTCTTAGGCTTTTTTTCTCCTTTGCGTTTGGAACAGCACACGTAGAATACTGTTCTATGAAACTCATCACTGAGTCTTCTGCATCCGTTCCAAATTTAGGTGCATCCTTGATCCACAGCAACATATGTATATGAGGAGCACCTCTTGCTTGGTACTCCTTCCTCCAGAAGAAATCCAACACCTCTCCAAGAGGTGGATTCTTCTTATTCATGATGAAAGACATCATACCTTCAAATCTATGATTGAAGTACCTACATACATTGACTGGATCCAAAGAGCACAGTTCTCCGGGTATCTTGAATTCGATGTTTTCTACGTTAGCATTGGCCTCTCGTAGAAATTCAAGTAAGTCTTCCCAGCCATACTCAGCACAGCTCAAAGTGAGGAACCATGTGGGAGTTCCTAAGTTCCTCAGCATACATTTTAAATCACCATGACGACGGTACCAGTACTCATTAGTACCACGCTGACACGCCATGAGATTAATCAGGTGAGAATCCAAAATACTGTCTTGGACATTGACTTTATCCATAAAGTCACTTGCCGAGATGTTTTGCATGTGTATACCACTTTTCAAGATGTGGTTCACTGCATATGACAGTCCAGACAGATCGCTTTCAAACAGGAGATGAAACAAATAAGGAATGCATTGTCGAAACCTAGGATCTCCTGCATACAATCGCAAAGTCCGGTATTCAGAAGCAGGAATTTGATGAGGTCGCTCATCATATCTTCCTCCCTGACCTGTTGGAAAAAGCTGTGGGAAACACCGAGCTTCCAAACTTTCCTCCCAAACACTAATGGGACTCCCTTTCGCTTGTTTCATTTGAAACAACTCAATAGCATTCCCCATGACTTCCTAGGAATGCAAAGGATGAACACTATAATGTTCATATATTTCTTCACTAGTACAGGGTTCTACTTTCTCAATTTGACCAGCACACAAATCGCTATCCTCTTCCTCACTTACTTCCTCTTCTGCAACATATACATTTTTATAGTATTTATTATATTTTTTCAAATACAATGTTGCCCTTTTGACTTTCCTAACATCTACTAAATCTTGCCATATTTTCTTATTCTTTGTCGGAACCCCATTAACTAAGATAACAAGAGGTTCCTCTTCCACTTTTTCTACTCCATTGTGTTAATGTTTTTCTTCAAATCTAGAGGCAAATAAACAACTCTTCCCTTTAATCCTCTCTGTAAATCTGATGGAGGCAATTTCCCTGTCTTTGGCTCCATTCTTACAATAGCCTGAAAGGGATGGATACTTTGAATCAAAATAGATTCATAAGTATTTAAATCCTTCAATTCAGAAGGAATCTCAACCAATTCCAGATTATTATGAACTGCTCTAGCAGGCATCTGGTTTTGATTTAATTTGTTACAACAATAAGTACACACACGTTGATCCAATCCCAAATCAAAACAATTTTCTACCATCAAGTATGTTGTAAAATCCTTCCATTCACTATTATTTTCCCTTTCACTTTTTCCATATAAATCCACTAACTTAGTCTGATTCTTATAATAAGTGAGTCGACAACACACACAAGTGAAATTTGGCCTCTCACTTGATTTCACCTCAAACGTCGCAATTTCCCTCTGGAAATTATCTGTACTGGAAACCTGTACACTATCTTCCACATTACTCTCTTCTTCTTGGTCAATTTCAACATTCTCCTCTTTACTTCCAAAGTAACAAAACTCAATTTCTTCACATATATTCTTCACATCTATTTCAGAACCATGCAAAAGAGCAGCGCATAATTGTTTAAGCATAATTGCTGGACTCTTAGCATAATACAACATTCTAACTAATTTCCTCACTTTATTATGATGCACTGCTAGCATCCTGAAATGATGAAAAACACTCTGGCATACTCTCCTGGAAAGACAAGCCAGTGAATGACCATGCAAACCTATCACTTCTCTCACTCTGCAAGGATCTAATTCTTGCAACAACTTCATTTTCTGCTTCAAACTTTTCTTATTAAATGACCGTATAAAATCACAAAGCAAATTGATGGAATCCTGTCGTACACTGCAAATACTACTACACTTCCAGGTGTACACAGGACCCATAGGACGTCTCCCTAAAACCTCATTACCTAACACCTCTTCTATCTCTGTTCTCACAACTTTTTCTTTTTCAACTGGACAACCATCTTTCACTTCATAAGCTCGACCACTGGTGTCAACTGCATGCACCAAATCATTATCCTGGAAATAACTCTCCTCATTAAAAAATGCCTCAGAGCTTGAACTATGCATCCATTCTCCAGAAAAAACTTCACAAAAATTACTACGATTAACTATTCTCTTCCATCTACTATTTCTTTTGAAATCATAAATTGCCTTGTTTAGCTTCCTAATTCTATTGATTGTCAAAATAAATAACTTACGTTTAATTTCAAATGCCTGATCAATAACTTTCTCAACTATTTTTTTTCTCTTATAAAAAAACACTTTCTGTTGACCTTTCTTAATATTTTTTAACAAATTGCCAATTATCCTGTTGCGGAACATTCGTTTACGAATGTCCCTAAACTGTTGTTTCCTTCTACTTTCATGCATAGAGTTATCTCTTACTCTAGCAGTAACATTTCTCATTGGCCTTTCCTTACCATTTGAATTGCTTCTCCTTTTCTGGACTGAAACATTTTCTGTAGTAATATTTTTTGTACTAGAGATATTTCTTATGAATGTTTTTGTACTCTTACCCGGTGCTTTCTTGGTGACTTGACAAATCTTTTTGTTAGAGGACTGCTGCTTTTTTTCATTCACCTGCTGTCTTTGACGTTTTGCAGCCTTTCTCACTCTTTCTTTGCTTGGCATCCTAAAATCTTGAAATAATCTGCAGTTGAATCTGTGGTAAAATATAATAAAAAATGTTATTAACCACTATTACCCAACAGTAAATTAATAACAGTCATCAAAAACTTAACACACTACTTAACATTTTTACATAGAAGAATTTTTTGTACATGGCAAATTTAGAATACAGAAATAGCAGAAAAGAAATGGAATTTATATTCATTTTACCTGTGCTGTTTTATATATGAATCTGATCTAATTTTATGACCATATTTTAATATTTTATTGAAGACACTACACATAACCTGTTTTTGAAGGTGTCTTTATTTTTAAATTAAACGGTTTACATATTTACTTTTTATTTATTATAAATTTATAAAATAAATGTTTATAGTTCCATAGGCTCAAGCACGTCAGCTTCCCATCCTATGTCATACAATTCTGACAAATCTGCATCCTCATCACGTTCTTCTTCATCCTCAGGATTGAAATCATCCAAGGGATCAACATCCACTGATGTTTCAATTACGAGTTCAATGATGAGGTCGAAATCAACTGATTGCTGATTGTCGCTCATGTTGATGTTGTCTTTATCTTTAAAGAAAGATAACAACAATGAGATGTTGCACAGTAAGAGACAAATCTCAGAGATTATAATAGTAAAATTGTTTAACAAGAGTAACATTTTGCAGCTATTATTTAACCATGTCCAACGATGCTGAGGAGGCAGCCGCGGGCCGTGGAGGGAGTTACGGTGGGGCAGGGAGGCGGGGAGGGGGAGGGGCAGGGTGGAGGGACCTAAAAACTGGCATATGAATAATTGCAGGTAAGTACACAATTTAATTATTCAAACGAATTTCGTAGCGCGCACAGCATCGCAAAATGCGATGCTGTGCGCGCTACGAATTTCGTTTAAATAATTAAATTGTGTACTTACCTGCAATTATCCATATGCCAGTTTTTAGGTCCCTCCACCCTGCCCCTCCCCCTCCCCGCCTCCCTGCCCCACCGTAACTCCCTCCACGGCCCGCGGCTGTGAGGAGGTGAAGCCTATCTCCAATTTTTCACTGAACAGGACTCATCTCTTCTTAACCTTGGATAAACCTCACCGACTCTGTGTCCCCTGCACATAATTAAATGTAAAGGGGCAGATTTATATTAACTAGCACATCCCCAGGGATGCACCAGTTAACGTGCACCGCTGCTCTGCCACCCACGGTGTGCCGCATTTACAATCAGATAGGACAAAGCTGCATCAAAACCCTGCGCCTGCTTGAAGCAGGCATAGATCTTGACGCAGGTAGGCTGAAAGCTAAAGCAACAACTAAGTGTCGTGTGCAGAAGTTGCAAAAAAGGAAAAATGGCGTTTAAACCAGTAATGAGCCCATGCTAACTTAACACAGTGTAAAGATATCCAGGATCTACATCAGTTTGGGGTTCACGAACCTGGCAGGTACAAGGCACTGAGGCTTTGCACCGTGCATGTCTCATCCCAAATCATATGTTGTTTGTGAATGAAACAATTTCCCAGACCAAATGCTTTGGATTGGCTACTTCTAAAAAATTAAACACCCCTACTATCCCGGAGTTAGAGGAATATGATGGTTGGAGTAATTTTACTCGGTTGTCCATTAACGATTTACAGGCCCTACTCCGTAATTCTTCCTTTAACATTTCCAGTATAAATCCAGAAGGTTGGCTGCTTTGGCAACGTGCCTTATCCACGGTTTAATAACGCTGCCTTTTGCTTTATATAAGTTTTCAAATTGTATGAAATATATACCAATAGGTCGTTATGAACCTTTAGGTAGTGGTTTTCTTCATGAGGTCTGGTCGCTTCCATACACATACAGATTTTCAAAGATGATCAAGAAGTTTATCTGAATGGAGAGGAATGCACTGAGACGCCAGATCATTCACTAATGTGTAGGCACATACAGTTACACGGTTCATGCAACAAACACCGACCAAATATGGCTTGCGTGTTGCAAGGCACGCCAGTTCCTGCTATCATCCCCACGTTCAAGTTGTTGGAAAATGGTAGTTATTTGATGCTCAATAATGAAGATTGTTCTGGGTTAATTAAAAGTATTCCTTTTATCGTAACAGTAAGTGAACGGGTTATTTGCTGCAGAAATGTTCTATTTCCTCCCACACATGAACATAGGGAGTTTTCAATCTGGCCACAAATACCAACCTTGGGAGCACATTTCAACGGCATGGCAAGAATAAGAGCTCTTTTGTCTCAGAGAGAGGTGGCCTTGAGTTCGGCCCGTGAAACATTCGTGCTTCACATAGCGAACACCCGTACAGAGGTGCAGACCCTTTTAAATACTGATTCGCCTTTGCATTTCAGCGACATGGTTCGGACTATCTTTAACGCGTCCTCCACAAAGGGCCTGGCGCACTTTTTTAAAGTTGTTACCAGTGGTCTCGTGACTTCATTTGAGAAAATCTTTGGAGTCATCCCTGCTTTCTTTCATTCTATTTTTTCCACTGTGCTTGGTGGATTCCCATTTTTACTTGCATTACCAACGGACGCTCTTGTGCTTTTTTACATTTTTAAATATGGATGTCCCTCCTGTGCAAGCTCCCGCCCTGCAGCTGCTGATGCTGTTCCGCAATCGCATGCTTGAATATTATGGCACAATGCCGTTGGCGATATTAAGCACGGCATATGGATTATCTTTTCGATTCTCCTACTTCACCTGTGTCCAGCCTGTATTTCACTGCCTGACCTGTGATTTCGATTGGGCCATTGATTTGTGTCTCTGCGGACCGGTTTCTCCTGACGTCGACTTTAATCAGCTGATGACTCCTATCATTACTCACGAGTTGGTTTGTCCTGGCGAAAGGATTATGGCTGTGGCATTGATGCATGGACTAATTGGTCCCTGGAATTTACTGGCGGCAACACAGTCTTTCTTGGAACAGAGCTTTCTTGAAAACCCACCGAGCTGTCCTCTGATGGTGATAGAGGATCCGGTGCTGGGAGAGCACGTATGTTCTTTTCCGCTTTTAAATTGGATGGCTGAACTCTTTTCGGATGAAGACGGTGACTTCCTATTAGAGGCTGTTGCAGCTTATTTTGCATACACAGTTATGTCATAGACCTTTTTCATGTTTGATATGCTGAGTACTAGCATTTCATTGACAATTCATTGACTTATTTGTCAAGTTTTTATTATTTAGCTTGCCTATTGGCTTAAGCCTCGATAAAGTAGTTGGCTGTTTTATTTTTCTTTAGCATTAAATTTTCCTAGTTTTTAATGTTTTACCTTGCGGACCGTCCACATATAAAGTTGCAATCTGCTCTCATGAGATGGCACTTCTATTATCTTATTCAGTTCGTTTCCGGATCATGGGGAGGTGTCATCTAGATCCTGGATATCTTTACACCGTGTTAAGTTAGCATGGGCTCATTACCGGTTTAAACGCCATTCTTCCTTTTTTGCAACTTCTGCACACGACACTTAGTTGTTGCTTTAGCTTTCAACCTAATAGTTCATCGTGATTTACATGAGAATAATATGTTATTGCTCTACTATCTGCTTTACTTGTTAAACTATATCTGTACAGCGAGTGCTGAAGTTTCAAGAACAACACGATACAGAATTGTTATGAGGTCTGATCTCCACGACTTCATACTCATAACATAAGTGCAGCTTCTGCCAATTCTGGGCATGAGGCGGGTTTTATATTGCTTTGCCGAACACACATACACAACACTTGATGCGGTTCACATGAAGAGAGAGCTGGTGTATGCTGATGTGATTCCTTCAAATCTAAGACACTAAAGTATGGGCACGCGCTAAACCAACACAAAGAGACCTTCTTAGCAAATAATATAATATGTGTATTAGGGAGGGTGAGATATAAGCAGCCGCGGGCCGTGGAGGGAGTTACGGTGGGGCAGGGAGGCGGGGAGGGGGAGGGGCAGGGTGGAGCCCTCTCCACCCTGCCCCTCCCCCTCCCCGCCTCCCTGCCCCACCGTAACTCCCTCCACGGCCCGCGGCTGCTTATAAGTGTTGCTAACTCTTATTCATTTACAGCATGTTAACATACTGTCACCATTCGCTTTTTATGTACTAGTAACTATGCTGGTAATTTTGCTACTGATAATATGTGTACTTGTATTATCTAAGATACTACGCCTGAGAAGACGGCATTAGTAAATAAACATTTCAAATACACATGTGTTCTTCTTAACTCCATGTTCTGGTTTCTAAGAAATATATAACGACCGACTGTTCATGAGTTCCACGTATCCTGAGGTACTATAAGTTCATATTCTGGATTGTCTAAACATTGAGAGTTTGTTATATCCAATGTGACACTGTACCTAGCTTGCTAAGGGGTTTTTGATTACTAAGGTGAGTTTTGGGGCACCCTAATTCGCCGAGGTTCCAATCCTCTGTCCACAGTTCTGTGTGAGAACAGAAACCCTGCGACAGGGGCACCCCTGAGCCTTGCTGGAGCTTCATCACACTTGCGATACAACTCCAGCAATGCGCCACCTTTACGGCACAGATACGTCACGCATCTGTGCTGTTTTTGCCCCATGATGCGCCGCATTGTAAATGCAGCACACCATAGGTGACGGAACAGCGGCACAGAATGACTAACACATCCCTGATGATGCGCCAGTCATCATAAATCTATCCCTATGCTTCTTATCTTGTTAGAGATGAACCGCCATATGTATCATCAAAGTTTTTTGCATTTCCTAAATAGCGAACTTTAAGGAATAAATAGCGATTCTTTACCATTCCTAGTTTGCGATGAGCTATTTGCTAATTACAAATTACCCATTCATTTCCATGCAGCAGGAGGCCCATAGGAATGAAGGTGCAATTTGCAATTAGCAATTACCTCATCGCAAATTACGAATTTTTCCGAGGGTGCAGGGGTGTCTCAAGAACACCCTGCTGCACCCCTGAAAAAGAAATTTGGGGGCATATGGCGCACATAAATTTTGAAAACATTCCTTTACCTCAAAAACGATTTTCAACTCATAATTTGAAAACACTGCACATGGGGAAATGACTTAAAATGTCCTTAAGACACATAAAAGCGCTTTTTGATTGCCTTTGCAGCATGTTTCAGTCACCTTTAACATGCCTATGTAACGCAAACATTCAAAATCTAAATTTGCCATGCACAGGTGGGAGCATATTTACAAGCAATTTGCTCCACAGACAAACTTCTTACATTGAAATGGGAAAAATAACATCAGAGACTCTCAATTACCTTATAAAGAAGCAGACACCATTATGTCCTTGTCATCAATATTAAAACCATTGCTTTTTCTCAAAAACTATTTACAAGTCATAATTTGAAAACACTCCACAGCTCCTATGCACATAAAAACCCTGTCAGTACTAATACTTCACATTTTCTCCAATTACAATTTCTCAAAGAAACAAAATCTATTTGTAAAACACTTGAGACAAAGCAACATTTGAAAAACACAACTTTCTTCATAATTTTCTCCTTAAAGCACACTATTTTCTATCTAAATTAAAGAAATCTTTTCTCACCTTAGCAAATACTTTGAGTTTCAAAACAGTCTCAGAAACACACCAATTTGTCTTCAGCAGAGCAACAGGTATGCACTCCAGAGTCTGCAGCTATCAAAAGCACAGAAATGCTGTAATTCTTCACACATATCTCTCATGTCACCCAATCAAAACTCTTCCCTCACTTTTTTTCAAATCAAAACCCTTCCCCCCTCTGCCCCCTCTCTGCTTTTTCTGCATAGCAACCACCTCTTGCAAGACCTCTGGTGTTTCCAAGTTCACACAACAATGTTGCAATTGAACTCTGAACTCTCAGTGCACCTGCATATCCAGTGCAATCTTTCATTTAATGATTTTTTCTTCGCCACTCAAAATACATCTTTCAACGAACTCATCCATGCACCCTAACTTTCTGTTTTCAGCAATCAAAATCCACCAATCACTCTTACTGCTTCATTAACACAGAAACTCCTCAGTTTTTTTCATTTTACACTCTCATTTTTTCAACTGCCATTTCATTGCCACACTTCATCTGACTGCAGGAGAACCTTCTCTCGCCATGTTTTCTGTCTGGATTGTTGGACATAGTTACATCTATTGGGCTCAGAGGTACGCTGAAAACAGGAATTTACCTAACCTCAATTTACAAGATGTGGAAATTAAGTGGTTTGGCCACAGAGGATTAAAATGTCACCAATTGATACCATTGGTGAAAACCTTTATGCATTTGCCAAAACCTGACCTGTTAATTGTGCACTGTGGAGGTAATGATTTGGGCACTTTGACTGGGGTAGGTCTGGAAATGCTTTTAAAGGACACCTTTGAGCAATTGATGGCACTTTTTCCTCAGACTGCCTTGGTATATTCAAATATATGCCAAAGACAAAAATGGAGGTGGTCGAACCAATTTTGTCCACAAATTGAGAAATCGAGGAAGCATGTAAACAAATCTGTTTCAGCTTACATGAGAGACCATGGAATGGGCTCCCTGTACAACAATAACTTGCGTTACTACATGCAAGATATCTACAGAGGAGATGGAGTTCACTTCTCAGATGAGGGCAACAGAATTTTCACTCTGAATTTAAGACTGTGCATTGGTACCTACTTATAAGTACCTAAATGTACCATAAACCCAAAAGCTCTTCTCAGAGCTACCCTACATCTGATCACTCACAATTATTATTTTACTCTAACTTTTTTCACTAATTTTCAAGAAAGTACGCTCCCCAGAACGCTTCCCGGTTCGCGAACCGGGCGCACTCCACGCAAAAAAACTAAAAAAACAATATATTTTTTTTTTGCCCTGCGAGACCCTTTTAAAGCCTCCACATCAAACCTAGGGGGTCAGGGAGGATGTACTATGCCCCCTTATGGTCATTTGCCCCTTCGCTTTGGCCTCCTCTTGTCTCTCGATCCTACCGAGAGACAAGATGGCGGCCGCTACGGACTGTTTGGAATGTTTACAGACGCCGGAGAACCAATCAGCTTCGCTTCACAAAGCTCCGTTGCGCGAAAAGTACGCGAACTGGAGCGCTGCCCGGTCCGCTGTTACAGATATATATCTTTTTTTAAACGTTAATTTCTCAAAATCCACTGGAGCACATATATTGAGACCTACAAAAGGCACATCGGGCTACCAGTCCCTACAATTTTGCCAAGTTTCGTGCAAATCCATTCAGCCGTTCGGGCTAAAAGTGAGGCCAACCGCCCTATGGAAAACTCAATGTTAAAAACACGTTTTGGGACCCCCCTTTTTTCTCGACCCCCCCTGGATGAACCCCCCCCCCAATTTTCAGGGGCTGCTCAGAAACAAAATGTGCCATTTTCCTGAAAATTTCAGCCAATTCCGTCCACAAACGCCAAAGTTATTAGACATAGAATTTTCAAAAATCCCATAGAGAAAAAATCCTAACTATATATACCTACTGGCGACCGCCAGTAGGTAATATATATATATATATATATATATATATATATATATATATATATATACTCCACGTGTGTTTCGGTCAGCCCACCACCTCCAGAACAAAGGGCGCATCGGCGTAGCGGACCTCCGAAACTCGGTCCGAAATATGCTGCATTCATCCAACGAAGGAAAGTCGATGCCGTGTCGTTTAGTCAAATTTGCTTTAATGTCAGCTGTTAATGTCAGACGCGTTTCGCCTGCCCAGCATGTGGTCTTCTGGACCCGCTATATAGATTATGTTTTTATGATCTGGGGGAGTGAATCTGACCTTGACCAGGTTCCTCACAGGATTGAACTCCAACAAAGTGAACCTACGCTTCACACATAAGATTGACAAAGGGGAAATGGATTTCCTAGATGTACATGTGAGGGTAGAGAGCGGGAACCTATCCACCTCCTTGCATATAAAAGCTACAGCGGGGAATAGCCTCCTCCATGCCACAGCCACCACCCACCCAAACTCAAATGGAGCATCCCATATGGGTAGCTTATAAGGGCTAAACGCAATTGCAACACCGAGACCAGTTGCGAAAAGGAGAGAAAGATTATGACCCAGAGATTCAGACAGCGAGGCTATCCTGATAGAGTGTTAAGTGCAGCGACCAAAAGAGTTAAATCCAGAGATAGGGCTTCCCTGCTAGTAAAAAGACCAGGACCCAAAGAAGGGGGGAATGAGATCTGCCTGATAACAGAATACAACGTGGAATCAGATGGGGTCCGGGAAACTCTGAAGAAACATTGGCACATTGTCAAGAACGACCCAGTGATAGGAACTACAGTGAGCAAAGTCCCATTGGTGACCTACAGGAAATCTAGATCCCTGAAAGACATGTTAGTTAACAGCTACCTGGGTGGGAGCAAACAACAGAGTTGGATACAACGACAGAAGTTTTTTTTAAGTGCGGTAGGTGCAAGGCCTGTAGCACAAGCAAAAACAGGAATACGTATTCCTTACCTTCGGGCAAAACAGGCGACATATCCAGATTTATAAATTGTAACTCTGACTACTGTGTGTATGCCATTGTCTGTCCTTGTGGTAAAATGTACGTGGGAAGCATGATTTTTCCTGTGAAGGAGAGAATCCTAGAACACATCAGGGCGATCAAAAACTGTGATCTGAGCTACTCCTCTGCTAAACATTGGTTGAAACATCATGACAAAAATGCTAATAATCTATCTTTCTTTGGTATTGACAGAGCGGCAGCAAGTCCCTGAGGGGGGAACCGCGAGAAACAACTGCGAGTGCTGGAGTCTAAGTACATCTTGCTCCTCGACACCAGGAATCCCTTCGGCCTTAAAGAGGACGAGGAACTCTCAGTCCACATTGGATGAGTACAACTTAGAATTTTGGACTCTGTTTTGCCTTTTACGAGTGACACTTGATTTCTCTGTACATACTGTGTGGCGGGAGGGCTCTCCACCGAAACACAGTGTCAGCAGGTTGGAAAAATTTCACGTAAAGCCCAGTACCTGCTAGTGTCACCTGACCTCTTTTATATGGATAGATCCCCTTTGGGCCTTTACTCCTTTAATCTCCCTCCAGTACTGCAGGTTTTGGTCTTCTCGCATCCTGTACAGATGATACTGCGCCTGTCTCAGTTACCAAACTAAGCCTGCATCTATCTGTAAATAAACTTTCCTTTTTTCTTCTTTTTTGTAAATAACTCCTTCACCCCCATCCACCCCACACGATGGGCACTTGCCGTCATCCACCCTCCCACCCTTCCCTCCCAAAGTATAAGCACTGTCTTGTTTCATTGGGTACAGAACACGTTGAGAACCTTTCCCTCTGTTCTGATTTGATTTATTTTTACTTTTTATTTTTGTAAATAGCACGTTACTATGAACCATTCCTGCTCTAAAGTCACTATGAAATGGCCACTTGTCCACTATTGTGCACAATAAGATATGGGCATAATGTCTTACCCTACGGGGCAATGTAATTAATTTGTCTAAAATACCTTACATCACCCATGATATCATGTACCAAATGTATAAATTGAATTTATGTTTTAATTTAAACGTGTACATTCACAGCACCTCTTTACTCTGCTCATGCAAATAATGGCAGCGAGCCTGTTTTCCACAAATTAACTTTATAAGTCTTTTTTCAATGTTAATGACAAGGAATGGTCCTACCTTTATGTCTTGTATATACTTTGTTTATAATGGTGATCACTGGTGGTGAATCCTTGGCTTGTGACTAAGAGCTTTTGCTCGAAACGCGACAGCCTAATTAAACAAACTTGAAAACTCAGCAGCGTGGAGTGCGAGTCTCGTCTTTCCTGTGTGTCGAAACTGGACAGAGAATCCTTCGCTCATATATATATATGTTCCATGTTCCATGTATATGTCTGTATACCCATTGCATCTTTTAAAAACCGATTCACGGTTTGATGATTGGTAGTGTATTTGTACATTTCAATACTCACTCAAAGATGGCGTCTTATTTGACACCAATGGGTCAGTCCCTTGTTTGTTGCCATTAAAATTGCAAGGCTTTATTAGTAGTCACGAGTCAAGTGTCATTGACATTGACGAAGGCTAAACGCCGAAACGCGTTTGTTTGTTGCATAAAATAAAGACCGTTGAAGTTGCCATCGCCTGAGTGCTGTTTTCCTGCTTTAAATGAGAGGAGATTGAGCGTCATGTTTCGCAGGCGTCCACAACCCGCTGGCAGCACCCGCTCCTGAGTGCACGAGACATTTTGTGGAGAACGAGCGCTTTCATTTTTCTCGAGCACCACCGCAGCTGTTGGGCACAGAGGAAGCCGGGGGACTGTTGCGAAGGATCTCCCCTGCAGGATTGCCGGCATGATCCCGACGCGCACGCCTAGCAGGTGAGCCCATTTTTTGCATTTGCAATAGCTACAGCGGATATTGCGGCAGAGCGATGTGGAAGGTGGCAGTTTCTATGGGAAGAGACTTGATCAAGAATCGATCAAGTGTATTATCAAATTAGCTACTTGACTCATGAATATGTTCTGCGAGACAGAACGCCGCGCTGCGGCGAAAGATATGTTTAAACTGCATGAAAAGCAGCGAGAATTACCAGTAACACCAGCAGAATCTGACAACAGTAAACTCAACGAAAATATGACTAAATTAGAGAGACTTTATGAACGGGAAGTTTGAAAGTGGTGGGAGGCCACGAGTTTGACCAGCTATATTGAAGAGCATTGTGTACCCCGGGGCTTGAGGGTATACACAGTCCCGTCATACGAACATCCAGATCCTCAATTACTTACTGATTGGCAGGAGCATACTGCATTGTATTGCGAGGGGACACTAAAGATCCTCGTGAAATATGCCTGGAGCGATAGGAAGAAGGCTCTGGCGGAGATAAAAATCCTGGAAGAAGAGATTGATAAGGAGGAGGATACTGCCAAGGTACAAGATCTAAAAGGAATGATGAAAACCCGCCTGGCTAAATATGAACAAAAGATCAAAAACCGCAAGCAAGAGAAGTACGACCACGATGAAAATGATTATCGCCAGGGTCGTTTGCTAACTTTTGCTAAGAAGTTTGACGCCCCTAGAAAAGCTCTCTGCCAGAATATGCAAGTACCAACAGACCCTAGTGTGGTAACCTCTGAATCTGAGGTGACAGGCATTGAATCGAGTGATGATCAATCGGACCCCAAGAATGATCATAGGGGCACGGCGGTCCCCTTTCACGCTGAATTCAAACTAATAAGGCAATCATGGTTGAGAGGGGGAAAGAACAAGCCTCCGGAGACCGCAAAAGGAGGACCAGGCGAGCAGGGGGCGGCTGTAAGAGGAAGAGGAAGAGGAAGAGTCCAGAGTGGGACAAGCCGCAACAAGAAGAAGTAATGGATCAGGAGGCAGGTGACGTGACCAATTTGACCGTGGTCAATCTCACTAATAGGACACTGACTGAAACAGAATCAGAACTCCTAAGCTTAGGCTTAACATTTTGCCCCAGTACAAATCTGGAATATACTCAGACAAGGATCGACCTCTTTCGCTTCACTCGGAAGCTCAAGCTCCATAAATATTTTAAGCTGAGACCGCACACCAAGGAGATGGCTAAACAAGGAGCTAGACTAACAGCGACGGATGCGTTGAGCTGTAGGGATTTGCCTGGGTTGGAAGCCATGGAGGTTTGAAGAACTGAGCAGGACTCAAACCCGAATACTAATATGGACATGGCACAACGAGCATTGTTGCAGGGAGTGGAACAGGAAAGGGAAGAGAGCCATTTTAAGCCGCTATCTGTCTTCATCCCACAATCATCTTGGGATGCTATTGATGTCTTCACTGAAGCAATGACCAGGGATCTGGTTAAATATAGAAAGGCTACAAACCCCAATGCCCGGAACATCACTGAGTCTCAAAGGAAGGCATTGCAAGATCTCATGAGTGACAACACCATTGTAGTAAAACCATCCGACAAGGGGGGTAATGTAGTCCTGCTGAGTAGAGACTATTACCGACAAGAAGCGATCAGACAGCTGTCTGATGGAAAGTACTATATGGCTACCAATAGCGAGGTGTATAATCAGAGTATCAAGGAGTACGATGGTTTAATACGCAAATGGTACGATCTCGCAATGCTGGGCAGGGATGAGCACCTTTTCCTACGCAGCAGTAACCCTATGACTCCCACCTTTTATCACCTCTCAAAACTTCATAAGAACAATATATGCCCTCCAGGTCGACCCATCGTCTCTTCCATCAATGGTCTCACTGAGAATATGTCTAGATTTGTGGACAGTGTATTGTTCCCGTTTGTGATTAATCTTGAGTCGTATATCCAGGACACTAAAGATTTCTTAAACAGAAACATGGACATCACTTGGAACTCAGATTATTTATTGATGGTGATGGACATTACCAGTTTATACACGAATATAGATCACTAACAGGGTTTGAATGCGGTTAGGTATTATTTAGACCAACGTCAACTGCGCTTTGCGCAGCATAACATGATGGTTCTAGAATTCGTGGAATTCTGTTTAATGCACAACATATTCTTATTTGAAGAACAACTGTTCAGACAAGTATCTGCGACGGCGATGGACACCTGCTTTGCCCCCAGCTATGCAAACTTGTTCGTAGGCTGGTGGGAGGAGCAGGTGCCCAGGAGCTGCAGTGTGGGGCAGGAGAGTGGGAAGGCTGTATATTGGTACCGCTATATAGATGACCTATTCATTGTGTGGCAAGGGGCAATGAATACGGCAGAAAGATATATTGAGATCTTAAATAACAATGAGTACAACCTGCACCTTTCGGGGTCCATTAGTCCGGTGGCAGTCGACTATTTGGACCTGAAGGTGTTCATTGATAGCGGCCAAATCCACACATCATTATACAGAAAAGAAACTGCTGGAAATTCCATTCTATTTGCCAGCAGTAGCCACCCACCCCAGTTGGTCAAAAGCATACCCTATGGGTAATTGTTAAGACTCCGTAGGAATAGCTTGCGGGACCAGGATTTCGAGGTGGCTGCCTCTGATTGCCTGGCGCGATTCAGCCTCAGAGGATATGATGAGACACTGCTGCAGAATACCTTGAGAAAAGTGAGGAGAATCCCTAGGGTAGAACGCTTGAAGAAGAAACAGCTGAACAGGGAAATCAGTAAAGAGGATAAATTCAGGATGGTGACCCCATATTCGTCGGGAGCCAATCAACTGAGAGTCATGATAAGGAAGAACTGGCACATTCTCCTTACGGACAATGTGCTAAAAGATGACTTACCGCCACACCCCTTGGTGACCTTTAGCAGAGCTAGGTCATTAAGGGACATGTTGGTGAGAAGCCATTTAGAGAAACCCATCGTCAAGGCAAAAACCCTGAAGGAAATGAGTGGTTTCTACCCTTGTGGCCGTTGCAAAGCTTGTGCAGCAAGTAGAAGGGTCCTTAACTATGATATACAGGACACAGGGAGGTCCATGAAGATATTGAAATTCCTAACCTGTAGTACCACCTACGCAGTTTATTGTTTGGTCTGCCCATGCGGCTTGCACTACATTGGGAGCACGATCAACCAATTGAAGATGAGGATACTAGAGCATCCCCGGGCTATCGATAAGGCAGATCCTGCGTATCCGGTAGCCCGGCACTTTGCTGAACATCATAGCAAAGACAGAAGTAAACTGCAATTCTTCGGACTAGACTGTGTACCTTATAATGTAAGGGAGGGGACCGATTGAGACGGCTGAGGAGGCTTGAATCGAGATATATTATCGACCTGTTGACCAAATATCCCAGAGGTCTGAATAGTGGCGAGGAGATGGCAGTGCACCTAGGAAAATGAATAAGTATGGTTTGCTGCGATACGATTGTGACAGATGAAATATTGAGTTCTGATTTTGATTTCTATGTAATAATAATTACTGCCCTTTTGAAAGGAGGTTTTTGACAATGGAAATGATTTGAAAGAAAAAAGTTTTGCTTTGCATATAAATGAATGTAAGAATCTGTGTTACATATCTTTTAATGATTAATTGAATACTGTTGATTTAGAAAAATTGATAATGAATCAGATGAATTACTGTTAGTCTTGCTGTTAATGATGGAGCCTGCAGTCAGGTGGATCTACTTACGTGGGACAGTTGCCGATCCACGGCTAGATTATGTGGTATGTTCCATGTATATGTCTGTATACCCATTGCATCTTTTAAAAACCGATTCACGGTTTGATGATTGGTAGTGTTTTTGTACATTTCAATACTCACTCAAAGATGGCGTCTTATTTGACACCAATGGGTCAGTCCCTTGTTTGTTGCCATTAAAATTGCAAGGCTTTATTAGTAGTCATGAGTCAAGTGTCATTGACACTGACGAAGGCTAAATGCCGAAACGCGTTTGTTTGTTGCATAAAATAAAGACCGTTGAAGTTGCCATCGCCTGGGTGCTGTTTTCCTGCTTTAAACGAGAGGAGATTGAGCCTCATATATATATATATATATATATATATACATATATATATATATATATATATATATATATATATCAAAAAGGATCCAGACCGCCTTTCTCTGCGGTCTTGAACGGGCGCGGACCTCCTCTCCGAACAAATTCAGTGCGTTACGAACTATGCTGCCATTTCTGAAATAGACTTCCGCCACTGACGAAGGGAGACTACATTCCCGAAACGCGTTTGGCGTTTTTATTTGGAAGTGCTTTCTGGGCTAGGAGCCTGCCGGCAAGCTGTTGACAAATAAAGAGTGTGCTGATGCAATTCCTCGTGGCTTTCACTCAATGGGGTTCCTGCTCTGGATGGATACATATATATATATATATATATATATATATATATATATATATCAAAAAGGATCCAGACCGCCTTTCTCTGCGGTCTTGAACGGGCGCGGACCTCCTCTCCTCTTCTCTGATCAACTTTGTCAGATATCAAACGCCATCACACCAATTGTAGTGTAAGCAGTGCAGAATTTTATTTCTGATAATGCCAGAGCAAGTGCCCTCCCATATATATATATCTATATAAACTCCACGTGTGTTTCGGTCAGCCCACCACCTCCAGAACAAAGGGCACGTCGGCGTAGCGTACCTCCGAAACTCGGTCCGAAATATGCTGCATTCATCCAACAAAGGAAAGTCTATGCCGTGTCGTTTAGTCAAATTTGCTTTAATGTCAGCTGTTAATGTCAGACACGTTTTGCCTTCCCAGCAGGCTTGCTCACTTACATTTAAATAAAGTTTTTTTGCCAATTTAACTGAAAGTGCTTCGGTGTCACGTGAAGACTACAAACATAGAATGTGAAAGCAGACTCGTAGTTTTTAAAGTTAATTTCATCGTATTGAACTGGTCACAAAAGGCTCCTTATGGCCTCACTGTATTGATTTCTCCAATATCAAATACACATGCAATATATATTAATGTGGTCTCAAAGCCAAATAAAATGTAACAAACAGAACTGCACAGTAAGGACCGCTCGGCAACTTGTATTCATGCCCCCTTGAAACTGAATATCAATCATTTTGTTATGATGCTCTTCACTGCCCCTGTGGGCCAAAGTGCCTATTCAGTCATGCCGTTTCAATTAATTGCAGAAATTACGTGGTCAAAGCACATATAAATTCAGCAATTATTTTGAACAACGTGTTCCATTTCCTTTACTGTACATAATCCTTGATCTTTAAGGTACCAATTTTGCCCAAGTGGTCTTTTACTCAAATGCCCATGTTTGGTGTGACCTCAGCAAGTATAATGTACCGTTACCTATCATGTAACTTGCTGCCTTCACCACCCTAGAGCCCATTGTGTATTGTGAAAGTTAAAAACAGTTAAAAACAACAGGATTAGGAGGACATTTACAGATATGTATGGAGGTCTTCCTCCATATTCAGACCCATTGGGGTCTTGGTATTGAGTTTGATAATGTAGCTTGATTCCAATCTACACAATGTTTTCTGGTGGTCACCTCCCCTTATGTTCAATGCTACAGCATCAATCACAAAGTATGTCAAACCAATCACATCTTTGTTGTGCCAGTTCTCAAAATGGCGAGCAATGGGGTACTCCTTGTCTGCATTTTTAATCGCTTGCAAGTGCTGCAATACTCTCTTATGAACTGGGAGAATAGTACTGCCTACGTACTTCAGGCCACATGGACACTGAAGCACGTAGACAGCAAACTCCGCTTTGCATGAAAATTGTCCCTTTATTTTATGTTCCTTCTTTGTGAAACCTGGGGAATAGCTGGTGGTATTCTTACCAAAGGTACGGGCCTTGCATTCGGTGCATTTAATGAACCCGTCCTTTCTGGTAAGCCATGTTTTGCTCGTCTTAGACACTATTTCTGTAGGTAACATGTTGCTCACTAGTGCCTATTTGAGTGAACGGGCCCTTCTAAAAGTAATTAGGGGCCTCCGTTGCACAAGTTTGCCCAAAATGGGGTAATTGCAGATGATATGCCAATGTTTTTGAAGGATGTGTCTTAGTTCATTCTGTTGGTTATTAAACTTAGTGATCATCCTGCATTGGAAGTTTTTTAGCTTACCCTGATCTTTCTTTTTGCTAGGTTTGAAGAGTATTTCCTCCCTGGGATTCTGATTTGCCTTCCGAATCGCTTCCCCAATGCACTCTTGTGAATACCCTCTCATGGCAAACCTAGCCGTAACGCACTCTAGTTCTGCTCCCAGGTCCTCCTTGGTGCTGCAATTCCTCATCGCTCTAAGGCATTACCCATAGGGGATACTTCTGACTAGATTGGCCGGATAAAAACTTGATGCATAGAGCAAAGTATTGCCATCAGTGGGTTTGTGAAACAATTTAATGTGTAGTCTCCCTTGATAGATGAAACTGTCAGATCTAAAAAGTTCACTTCTGAGCTACTGTTTACACTAGTACATTTCAAATTCAGGCAGTTGGTTTGCAGTTTCTTCACAAATACTTTGGCACTGTTTTCATCTCTCTTCCACACAAAAAGTAAGTCGTCAATATAGCGACTCCAATGAATCACATTCACTTGCCATTCATGCTGCAAAAGGGATTGGACCACCTGCTCCTCCCACCAGCCCATATGCAAATTAGCATAGCTGGGGGCGAAGCAGGTGCCCATCACTGTCCCACACAGTTGATGATAAAGTTCACCATTAAATATAAAAAAGTTGTTTTCCATGCAGGTAGTGATCATAGATAACAACATTTGTGTGTGGTGCCAGAGTTTCGCTGGCCTGCAACCCAAGAAGTGTTTAACAGCATTCAAACCGTCCCTGTGACGAATACTAGTGTACAAAGTTGTGACGTCAATAGTCATCAGAAGGAAATCTGATTCCCATGGCACATCATAGACGTTTTGTAAAAAATCCCCTGTGTCTTTTTACGAAAAGTCTATGACGTGCCATGGGTATCAGATTTCCTTCTGATGACTATTGATGTCACAACTTTGTACACTTGTATTCGTCACAGGGACGGTTTAAATACTGTTGCTTTTGAAAACCTTTATTAAAGATTTTTGATAAACAAATTTTTATTCATTTTACAGCAAGAAAGCACCAGCCAAATTGCACAAAATGTCGATAATCGATAGGTACAGACCAGAATCCTGCCGCCCAGTGTACAGGCATTAATAAAGCAAAGATATGTTGTGACTTGACCCCTCCCCCCAACCACTTACCCCAAATTCGGCGATATTTCTTGGGGCAACCACGTGCCGCATACATAACTTTCTCCTGTGTGGCACACCAGTCCACCCCACTTCACCAATGCGCCACAGTTGGGGGATCAGGAGACTTCCAGGAGGCTGCAATGTCTCTTTTGGCTATAATCATAGCTGTGGTTAAGAACAGTTTTTCATTGCGCGACCCGTCTAGCCCATCAGTGATGCCTAAAATCGTGTGCTTGGGGTCGTGTGGAACCCCCACCCCAGGACCTCAGATAGCTCACCCTCGATGCCCATCCAGAATCCCGCCAGGAGGGGACAGGCCCAAACCATGTGGAGGAAGTCAGCGGGGTCTTGGCCGCATCTGGTACAGGCTGCGGACAGACTAAGCCCTGCGCGATAACGGCGTTGAGGGGTGAGATATGCAGCGTATAGATAGTAGAGCTGCACTAAGCGCAGCCTAGCAGAGGCAGTGGAAGTCCTAGGGGCCATTATGGCATTATGGCATCCCGCCAGTCCTCTTCTTCCAGGGGGCCCACCCAATCCTCCCATTGCGTCCGCATTGGGTCCAAGGAAGTCGGGTGTCATTAATCAGTGTGCGGTAAATGCGGGAAATGCCACCCTTCCCCAGGTCCCCAAACATAATCTGTGCTTCAGGCAGGCTATGATCTGGCAGCCGTGTGCCTGTTGCAAGGTGTGAGTGGAAGGCATGCCGCAGCTGGAGGTAACAAAAGAACTGAGAGTGATGCAGCGAGTACCTGGCTTGGAGATCTTCAAAGAAGCGCATATGATCCCCCACCCAAACGTCCCCAAGCTGTGTGATGCCTATACGGTCCCAAGCCTCGAAGCCCCAAAGCCCGGTCACCTCCCTGAGCCAGGTCCCACGCCACAGGGGTGTGCAATGCGTCAGCGTGTTTGTCCAATGAGTGTGTCACAGTGCAGCCCGCCTGGCCAGTAAGACAGAGCGCGTCACCTCCAGAAGACGTAATGGAATTGGGGACTCATAGAGAAAGGATTGTACCCTTTCAAGGCCAAGCCCCCCAAGTTCCAGCCTGTAGGCTGGATCGGACCACCCCCCATTGAACCAGTCATTAATGGAGAGGAGTCGCGTGGCCAAGTAGAATAGATAAAGGTGAGGCATCCCCAAACCCCCGTCGAACGAGGGGATCCTGCAGGTACTGAGTGCTAATCTGGACCTACCCTTCCCCCATAAGAACTTGCTAGATAAGCTGTCAAGTTCACAAAACCAGGCCCTAGGAAAGCACATGGGGTATTCTGAAGCATATAAAGGAAGCGGGGGAGCACTATCATTTTAAAAAGGGTCACCCTCCCCATGGGGTTGAGGGGCAACAACTGCCACCGCTGGATATCCGCCTTGGCTCGCTTCACCAGTGGAGTGACGTTGAGGACCCAGCTGAGCTTGGGCAGTAGGGTCACCCAGATCCCCAGATATCTGAATGATTGACGGTGTAGGGGTATTTCGGACTGCCAGTCAAAGCATTCCTGAGAGGGGTGAATAGGAACCAGGACCGATTTCTTGGGATTCAAACGTAGGCCTGAGGCCCACTCGAAGGACTGCAACATATGAAGGCCATGGGGCCAGACCGGGCTGGATCTGCCAAATAGATGAGGACCTCATCCGCATAGAGGGCGATTTTATCCAGTTCAGCGCTGGTCCATTCCTATCCTCTCATCCGGTCGCAAGACCGCATCAAGGATACCAAAGGCTCCATCACTAAAGCAAAGAGCAGGGGGGGAAAGGGGACAACCCTGCCTCGTTCCCCTATGGACCGGGAAGGGCTCCGACAGGACCCCGTTGACTAGAACGCAAGCCCTCGGGAGGGCGTACAGGACTTTGACCATGGCCCGAAAGCGGGGACCAAGTCCCATCATGCCGAGAACATTTTGAACGAAGCCCCAGTCCACCGAGTTGAAGGCCTTCTCAAAGTCCACCAGGAGAAGCGCAAGGTAAGGAGAGAGGAGATGGCAATGGGCCAAGACGGAGTGCAGTCTGCGCAGACAGTGTCGGGTGCCGCGGGAGGGCATAAACCCACATTGGTCGAGGTGGACCAACATAGGCAGTTGGGCCTTGAGTCGCTGGGCAAGGAGGGTGGCAACAGCTTGACCTCGGTGTTGATGAGGGATATGGGGCGATAGTCTGCACACTGTGGAGAAGGGGGCCAGGGATGGTGGCTATGTCAGTTTCTTGAGGCAAGGAGCCCTTCTCCACAGCCTCACAATACAGTGCATCTAGATGGGGGATGAGAACATCCCGGTAGTGGGCGTAGTATTCCTGAGGAAGGCTGTCTGGGCCCGGCGTCTTGCCAGATGAAACAAGGGCGATTGCGTCTCCAATTTCTTCACAGGAAATGGGACGGTCCAGATAGGCTCGAACGGCGGCATCTACACGCGGAAGGCAGCCCCCTCCATGTCCATCAGGTCCGTGAGGGACAGGATGGGGGCACGGGCCTCGTACAACCTATGGTGGTAGGCGGCAAATGCCTGCGCAATTTCCATTGGGGCACGGCACCGTGACCAGTCTAGTGCCGTTATTTCAGGGATTATATGTTTCGCCCTTGGGTATGTAGCCAGGCGGTGAAGAAGTGCGCCATTCTTGTTGCCATAGCTGTATACTCTGGCCACGGAGGAGCGCCAAAGGAAATTAGCTGCGTCCAGCGATAGTTGGTTGATCTCCGATCTGAGCCGAGTCAGAAGTCTTGCGTCGGAAGTGTCTGAGGACCGGGCTGCAGCCCGTTCGAGGCGCAGGGCCTACGCCTCTCGCGAGGTAATCTGCTCCAGTTGGGTTTGTCTCTGGAGCTTGAGTTGGCCCTTGGTGACCACCCTAATCGTGGCCTTGCCCGCCTCCCACACGGTGCCAGGGGAGGACACAGAGCCCTTGTTAGAGAGAGAAAGTATTGTTTGAGCTCCACCCTCACCACCTTCCTAAGATCCTTGTCTTGAAGAAACCAGGCATTTAATCTCCATGTTTGTCGGGCAGAGGCGGTGGGGGGACCCGCACAGATTAGCACTGGCGAGTGGTCAGAGATACCTCTCGGAAGAAGCGAGACGTCCTGAATCAGAAGACAGTCCGCCGAGGAAACAAAAATGGCATCGACCGGGCCTGTGTTTGGTGCGCCGCTGAGGTGTGTGTAAATTGTTTGGAGTGGGGGTGCCAACGTCACCAGACGTCGCACAAACCCAGTGAGGCTGACCAAGCCCGCAGCTGCTTGGCTTGTGCAATTCTACCTGATGATGGCCGGCCTGTCATGTCGAGGTCCGGCGACAAGACCGCGTTAAAGTCGCCCCCAAGGAATGTAGGACCGGGGAACAGCGACGCCAGGAGATCAACAGTTTTAGCTAAAGTCATTGTCAGCATCGAGGGGGAGAATAAAGGGACACCAAGTTAATTGGGTTGCCATTTATTGTGCCACTGAAGGCCACGAAGGGGCCATCGGCGTCAAGATTCGCTTGGATAGTCACCAGAGGAAGGGAGCGTCTTACCAGGATTGCCACCCCACGGGAACCCCTGGTGAACCCTGAGTGCCACACTCTGTCATAGCCGTACTGCATTAAGAAGGGGCAGTGATTACCCAGCAGGTGGGTTTCTTGTAAGAGTAAGATGTCTGCCCCTGAGCGCTGCGCGTACTTGAGGACCGCCATGCATTTAAAGTGGTCCAGGAGGCCATTAACGTTCCAGGACATGATACTCAGAGGGGTGTTTATTAATGGTGTGTCGAACATGGTGTTTGGGTTGACAATGGGATTGCAAGTCTGAGGGGGAGATCCGGTTTGTCTGACTTGTCGGGAGTACATCAGGGTGCCTCATGATTGCTGGTGTGGTCGAACCAAGAAACGTAAAGAAACACAGAACAGAAGAAAAAACTCGGGACAACGGTCCCATCCCCCCACCCTACACTTCAGGAATGGAAGCATCTGTCGCCCTAACAACAACCAAAGAGTAAACAACCAAACTAATACGCTTGGGAATGGGAAAGCGCGGAGAACCCCTCCTCATTGCAGGATGCGCTTAAACGAGACCATCAGATAAGGAAGAAATGTGGTTGAACTAGGTATACCTACCGGCTGCGGAGCCAAGCCTGGCAGGCAGAGGTGAGTTCAAGCAGGATCTTTCAGAAGCATGGGTCTGCATGAGAGGTCTGTGTCCGAGAGAACCTGCAAGGATGGTTGGGGCGAAGCGCCCCCATGAGCCAAATGGTCAGATGACTTGGCGCGTCTCCCAGCTGATGGGTCATCGGAGATCAGCATCGGATGAAGGGGGTGGCCGGATAGGGGAGTCTGAGAGCATCCGCCTCCGCCCACAGCACCTGCGGGAGCGGTTACAATGGGGCTGGGGAGCGGGAGACGAAAGGTGAGCCGGACCGCTCCCGGCCTCCTCCTGCTGCGGAGTTCGAACGTCAACATGCAACGGGCGTTCCTCCATCGCCCAAATCCAGGCCTCAGTTGGACTGTTGAAGAACAAGGTCTCGTTGGCGAATACCACCTGCAGGCGTGCAGGGAAGAGAAGACGGTATTGGACACCGAGCACCCTCAGTTTTTGTTTCACCTCGTCGAAGGAGAGGCGCTGGCTTTGGACTTCGCGGGTATAGTCCTGGAAAATCAAGATAGTGTGATTTTCGTGCAGGAGCCGCTGCTGCTTGCGGGCTTGCGACAGGATGGTATCCCGGTCTTTGAAGTTAAGGACCCGCATTATGATAGGTCAAGGAGCTGCACCCAGAAGAGGCTTGGGGGCCAGGGACCGATGGGCCCGCTCAATCGTGAACCAAGGGGAGAGAGAGGTCCCAGGGACCCATGATCGGAGCCATCTCTCCAGAAAGTCTGCCGTGCGTCCCTGCTCCGCCCCCACCGGGTGAAGATTATTGCGCCGGGACCTATTCTCTGCGTCTTCTGCCCGGCGATGCAGCTCCTGAGTATGAGATTGAAGTAGGGCCACCTGCCCCTTGAATTGCTGGGCATCGTCTTCCACGGTGGAGATACGGGTTTCGGTTTCCTTGATCCGGTCGTTGGCGTTTCAGAGATCTTGCCAGATAAGAGTCATGTCCACGCGTACCTCGGCGATCTTGCCCTCCACCGACGATTGCGAGGCATGGATGGCTTGCAGGATAGCGGATAACTCTGCTGAGGGCGGCGGCTCTTGTTCCGTGGCCCTCCCAGGCACGCCCACCTCCAAGGTAGTGAAGCGGTCCATTTTGGTTTGGGTGGCAGGAGCCTTCGCCGACCTGTCCGTCCTGCCCATGGTAGCACCTCAAGAGCCGTGGGGCCTGGGCCCCCTGCAGGTGGGTCACACAGTGGGCAACCAGAGCGCCTTCTTGGGTGGCTGATCAATCAACCCCAATGCCCAGTCAGGACAGGATCGCCGCCGTCCGATTTATGCGGCCGACTCCGCTGTCCGGGACCGAGTGGGTCTCTGGGGGGGGGCAAGGGGAGGAGGGGGACAGTGAAATGGCTAGAGGCCAGGCCCCAGGCCGCAGGCGGGGCTTGGCAGGTCGGAGCCACAGGTCGTACAACTCAGGCAACAAGTCGCCCCGCTTCCAGAGCCAGTAATCCAGGGAGGGGCGGCACGGGGGCCCCCGTCACCCAGGGACAACCCCCAGCACCACAAACACGGACCAACTAGCCCACACCTAGCAGTTTCAAGGGTGAGTACAGTCCATCCGTGTCCACCAAGGTGAAGACAGGGCCCTGTTAGCTCGATTTCAAGCAGCGCGAGAGAGTCCGTTGGGTCAGGCAACGAGGGGCATCACTCAGGGCCGGTCCCCCCCGTCAGTGGCTGCCTGTGTGCACGGGGGGCCCAATCAACTGTCCCTGGACCCCATCGCCACCAGGACTCACCCACTTCAGCACACGTCTCACCCCAGATCCCTCCAGAGCCCCGGCTGCCAAATGCGGCGACCGTACCTCTGACCAATCTGCAAGTGGAAGCAAGACACGGGCATGCTGGAGGGCCTCAGGCGCTACTCCTGGCTCTGCCCGTCACAGTGCGGCTCCAGGCGCCCAGGGAATATGTTGGTGCACATTGGATGGAGATCGGCTGCCCAGCACAGCATGCAGCAAAGCCAGTGAGAGAGACAGAAGGCGAGGTTCAGCAGCAGGTCCGCAGTCACCACCCGTTGCCCGAAATGGTGGCCACTCCCCTGAACACTTCTCAAGTGCCCACTCAGCACCCTGTGTAATGAGGCGGCCGCGCCGCCGCAGGGCCGGGCGCCAGCAGCAGTGTGCAAGCCAGCGAAGGAGGCAAGGAGGCAAGGATCGAAATCCAGCAGTGGGCCCACAGCCACCCCTGCGGCTCCCGCTGCCCGATATGGCGCCCCCAGTGCCGCCTGTCACAGCGCGGTTCTGGGCTCCCAACCATCGCGCCCAGGAAGGCAGCAGCGGCTGACTCCTTCTCCCGGGCCGCCCGTTACCACAAGCAGGAAGGCAGCTAGCGGGGGAGACGAGACACAGTATTCTGCAGCGGGCCGGGTCGCTGGCCACAGCGATCCGGGGGGGGGTCAGCGTCAGAGAGCTCCTCAGCTCCCGGGGCCGGGCACCGCATCCACTGGGAAAGAGCCCAGGAGAGTCGGCAGGCCGGTCCACAGCTTCAAGGGACCTGATGCGGAGGTTTAAGCTCCGAAAAACCTCCGTCGGCTCACCATGACAGGTAGGAGGGAGATGCGGGTTCCGATGGTTTTCTGTGGCCTAGGATGATGGGCGGATGGTGGAGGGGTCCCGGAGCACTCTTAGGGTGTGTCCACCATCTTGGCTCGGCTAGCCACACCAATTCCCTTTATTAAAGATTAAACCACATGTTGCATTGCAAACTATCAGTGAGGCACTTGCATAGCCACATTTAACCACCCGTTACATACACAGTGGACATGGGCATGATGATACAACTCAGTGCACAACATAGCATGAAGAGACTTAGCGCTGAGCTGAGATGAAGCATCCGATGGAATCCAAAGTGTGTGTGGGAGTTAGTGCGTAGTGTCATGGGGACAACAATGACGTTTGTGGCTGAGTAGCCGGACTGTCTGTGTCCGTCAAGGCTGTTCTGCTTGGCGAGTTGGGCAATGGACTAGACGGGACCTCTTGATGTTGTAGATAAGAAATGAGGGGGCCCAGATATCTGGCGGTTGGCTGGTAGCCGGCTTCAGTTCCTACAATCCCCCCAGTAGCTTCTGACAGTGTGCGGAATCCTCCAACCAGGTCCAGACCTTGGGTGCCGGTCTCTGACCCCAGTTCATGGACACCCTGCACTTGGCATGAACCAGTAGCATGGCGATGAGCTTGCGACTGGCGACTGGCGACTGGGAACTGTTTTACATGGGCATGGAGGTGATCTCAGTGATGACAGCACACACATCCTGCCAATAAGCAGAAACCTTAGGGCACAGCCAGGCCAAGGGAGAAAAGTCAGTCACCGGGACGGGCAGCGCATGCATCCGTCACTAGCGATGAGACCCATTCTATGCAGTGTTACAGGTGTGCGGTATAATCTGTGCAAGTATTTGAAGGGGATGAGCCACAAATGATAGTTAGGGGACAGGCGTTTAATCTAGTTGCAGCATTACAGCCAGACATCCTGGGGGAGGTCTGTGCCCAGGTCCTCGCTCCAGGCAGTGTGGGCGCGATCGGTTGTGACAGGGGATGCAGTGAGCGTGAGACCATAAATTCTGGTGACAATTTTGCGCAGGGACCTGGAAGCATAGACCAAGTCGAGGGCAGCAAGCGCAGGAGGGGGTTGAGGGAATTGATGGTGAGAAAGGTATTATCGGGATAGAGTTCCGCCAAAGTGGTGAGCCCCATATGTGCAGCGCGCTTGGCCATGCCAGCAGTCTGCAAGGGAGGGAATGCTGGGTTATTGGTGAGGGGCATGGTATGAGCAGAGTGTGCTGGTGCCAGAGTGCTTACGGAGACCATTCCAAGCCCAGCGCAGGGTCTCCACTGTGTCGATCTCTCCGCGTAGGGGTTCGGTAGGAACAAAGAGAGCGCTCTGTATCAGCCAAGGAGCAGCGAAATCGGCCTCCACCGCGACATGTGGTTGGAAAGGCGTGGGGTGTAACCAGAAGTAGAGAAAGCTAGCCTAGGCACTTAATGCATATAACTTGAAGCCTGGGGCACCCATGCCACCTCGGGACAGAGGGAGTGTAAGAATGTCGTATGCAATTCGGGGCTGCCGCCCGTCCCAGACACGTGTGATGATGAGAGAGCGTAATTTGTGGGGAAAATGCGCTGTGAGGGGGATGGGGACATTTAAGAAGAGATATAAAAATTTGGGGAGAAGCATTATTTTGGCAATGGCGGTGCACCCCGCCAGCGATAGGGGAAGTTTCTGCCACAAAGGAATCTTGGTTTCCAACCAGTCCATCAAGCGGCCAAAATTGACCTTCCACAGTTCGTCCACGTCCCTGCTTAGCCAGATGTCCAGGTATCTGGTGGGACTCGACGCCCAGACAATGGGATAGTCTGGGGCAAAGGGTATGGTGGCATCCGTGAGAGGGAAGATAGTGGACTTACTCCAGTTTACCTGGATGCCTGACAGGCCCCTGAACCTCAGGACCTCTATGATCATGGGGGCAAGATTTTCCTGTGGGTTGCGGATGTACAGTGTGACATCGTCCGCATACATGGAGACGACCAGGGCCCGAGCAGCAAAGCCAATGCCCCTTTGGGTGTGGTGCTGTCCGAGTCTGGCAGGGAGACCTTCCATGGCGATGGCAATGAGCATGAGAAGAGAGGGCATCCCTGCCTAGTACCCCTCGCAATAGGACTGGGCTTCGCAATCTGACCGTTTATCCTTATGCGGGTGACGGCAAGGGTGTATAAAAGCTGGACCTCACACCCAAAGACTGGACTGAATCCCAGACGTGGGTGGAGATAGAACAGGAAGGGCCATTCAAGGGTATCGAAGGCCTTCGTGGCATCTAGGAGAGCCGCCTCGGCTGGTAGGGAGGGGTTGATCTGATGGAGGACGCAAATATGGTCCGAAGGTTATGCGATGTGGCGCATCCGGGAATAAAACTGGACTGATCTGGGTGAGCTATCAGAGGCAAGAGAGGAAGAAGGCGCGAGGCCAACAATTTAGCGAAAATGTTGTTTTCAGTATTAATGAGGGATAAAGGGCGATAGGAGTCGCAAAGTTCAGGGGATTTGTTGGGCTTTAAAAGGAGTGTGAGCAGAGCCTCACGGAGAGTGGAAGGAAAACAGCCATGTTCGAAAGAGTCATTGTACATGGCAGCCAGATGCAGAACAAGAAGGAGTGCGAATTGCTTATAGAAGGATGCAGGCAGGCCATCAGAGCCAGGAGCTTTTATTTATTTATTTTTTAATTTTATAAGGCGCGCAGTTACCAAAAGGTTTCCTGGCGCCACTTGACAGGGAAAGAGAAAAGAGTTTAATATTAAAACGACCAGAATTATTTAAAAAAATCTGCAATTTATTGGTTAAACAACCAGGTTTTTAAGTGTTTGTGAAAATTGCTGAAGTTAGTTTCATTCCTGAGGAGTGAGGGACCCAGGTAAGAAAAGGACCGACCTCCCATACGAGACAGTCTGATCTTAGGAACTGAGAACTTGGCCTGGGTCGAAGAGCGAAGACAACTAGAAGGTGTGTAAGGATGGACAATGTCCCTTAGATATTGAGGGGCAATACCAGACTTCACTTTGAACATATAGCTCAGGGCTTTGAACTTCACATGATTCTCAACCCTGAGCCAGTGAAGTTCACGAAGAGATCTAGAAACAGAGGCCATTCTTGGGATCTGACAGAGCAACCTAGCCGCCGCGTTCTGCACCACTTGTAATCTGCGTATCATGCCCTTATTGGCTCCTAGGTACAGGATGTTGCCGTAGTCCAGTCTAGATGTAATAAGAGCTTGGACTACCGTTCTTTGAGTAGAACTAGGCAACATCCAAAGGATCTTTCTAAGCCACTTAAGGATAGTGAAGCAGGTGGATGCCAACTTTACTGCTTGCTGCTTCATTGATAGTTGGTCATCAGTGATAATCCCCAGATTGCGAACTTGGGCAGTGGGTTGAGGGAGACTTCCCATTTCAGGCGGTCCGTGCTGAGGGCCACAGAGGTCGTTATTCTTTCCCAAAATTAGTACCTCAGTTTTGTCGCCATTAAGTTTCAGTGAATTGGCTTCCATCCATCTAGCAATTTTCTTTAGATCTGTCTGAAGAGAAGATGTCTTAGAGGTCCTGTCGGACGGTAAAGAAAAAATTATTTGTGTGTCGTCTGCGTAGGAAAAAATAGACAACCCCGCTTCTTCAGCAATAGTTGCCAAAGGCTTAACATAAATATTAAACAATAAAGGGCTCAAAATGGAGTCTTGAGGAACTCCGTAAGGTGACAAATGAGTTTTAGATGCTGCCTCAGAAGAAAAAACCTGGAACGTGCGGTTAGTCAGAAAGTCGCCAAGCCTGCTAAGGGCTCGGCCAACAATGCCCAATGAATGCAGGGCTTGCAGTAACACTGAATGGGACACCTTGTCAAAGGCGGCGCTTAAATCAAGCAATATACGCGCCGCAGTATCCCCAGCATTCAGATGTCCGCGTAACATCTCGGTGACTCTTAGGAGAGCTGTTTCAGTGGAAAAGCCTTCCCGGAAGCCTGACTGTGATGAGTGCAGAAACTTTTGGGTGGCAACAAATTTGGTTATTTGGATATTGATGTGTTTTTCCAGAATTTTAGAATACACTGAAACGGTGCGCCCTCTCCACGATGAAGACCCGGGAGAGGACCTCTTCAAAAAGATCACGAAGAAGCTGCTCAACAAAGTCCTCCATTTCCGTGATGTTGGAGGATTCCGCCACCCCCGAAATATGGAGGTTGCTTCTGCGGGAGCGCACCTCCAAATCCTCATTTTTCTTCTTTATGAGTTCCAGATTTCTGTCCAGAGTTGACAGGCTGAAAAGCGCCCCCGGAGCAGCAAAGGAGATGAAGTTGTAAGGCACTGAGGCGGCAGAAACTGTAGGGAGAGCGAGGGAGCAGGACCCCCCTCTAGCAGGAGTAATGAGTGACCTGGAGCCATGGCCAAGGGCATCAGTGATGAAGGTGTGGGCGCCTATTGGATTGGGCAGATATGACAGTGCAAATTACAGGTGGTACACAGGACAGTGAGCTTGCCCCAGAGATCCCGGAGTGTGAACCTGCGAGGGCACCTTACCCACAGGGCAGCACCCAGCGGTAATGAGGGAAAACCAGACCACTGAGCAGATGGAGGTGGAGTGGGTCCAGCACAGCCTAGGCAGATGGATGGTGCTCCTCGGTGGTACCAGAAGGGTAAGACCACAAGAAGGGCATGCCAGGTGGTGGGGGCCAGCAGAAGGGAGCAAGAGGAATGCTTTGCTCACTTCACAAGGCGCAGAACTAGCGGCGCAGGGCCCCACTCATGAGCAGGTCAAAGGGGGAGTGCCCAGAGTAGGCAGCGCTGTCCCAAACCCCTCTGTGCGACGAGTGTGCTCTCTCTCAGCCACGGACCCCCCCAACTGCACAGCACCACGCCCCGTGGCTGTAGAGGCAGTCAGCAGCAGCTCCGGTCCCAGCCAGGGATTGTAGGTTGCAGATGCGGTCCGCTGAGCCAGGCACCACCTTCCCGCTGCATCCCAGGGCAGGACCCCCAGGTGCGCGCAGGCCCAGAACAGTCTGGGAGTCTTCAAAGGTAGCCGCCACTCAGCAACCAGGCAGCTGAACAACCTCACTGAGCCTCCAAGTGCAGTGCGAGGACCTGGGAGATCATGCAGGTAAGCAGGGGTTTGCCGGCTCAGCTCAGGAAGGTGGAAGATGTGCTGCGGTGGGGCACCGGAGCAGGTGAAGTCCACGTACCCATGTCAGGTGGGATGGCGGAGAGAGCCGCAGGAGTGGTAAGCCAGGCAGGGGCAGCCAGCAGCAGGAAAGCGAGGGGAGAGCACCGTCCACTTCGTGGAGCGCAGGGCACGTGGTGTGTGGCCCCATCCACAGGTTGGCAAAGAAAAGAACACCCAGTGGAGGCCGTGAGCCCCGCGGTCCGACGATCGCACTCCCTCCTGGCTGCGGACCCCCCCGCTCCGAAGCACCACACTCACTTGGCTGTAGGGCTGTCAGCAGCGGCTCTGGTCCTCCGGTCGGGCGTTGAAGGCTGCAGGCGCTATCTGCTTTGCCGGGCACAGCCCACTCCGCCGCCGCTCAGTGCAGGCCCGCCAGGTGCGTGTAGGCCCAGAGCGCCCCGGTGCATTTAAACTTCGCCGCAGCACAGCATCTGGCAAGCAGCCCAACCACTATGTGTCCCCAAGCCCCTGGGACCAGGATCGCTGTGCGTGGAGCTGGCAATCCACGCGGGTCTGCAGGATTTTGCCAGATTTTGAGATTGACCGGCAGAGCCCACTTAAAGTGTGGACATCTTGCAGCCGGCTAGGCTACACCCCTTTTCTCAGAACAAAAGTTAGCAAAATGTTTTTGAGTCCCAGGTTTCAGGAAATTCAGAAGGAGGACACTTTGACACCAGCAAAGGTTTCAGGACCTTGGGGACAGCACTCACTCCAGAGACTCACTACAGCGGAGGTCAGCAGGTGTCTCCTCAGCAGATCCAGTTGGAACTGGTCAGCTGGCAATGCATCAAAAGGGCCTCTTGGAATTTGTTGTGTCCCTGTAGACTAAAGGGGAGGTCATACAACTGCCCCTTGGAGTCACTTCTTGAGTCCTGGCTTCAAGGCAAGCAAGTCCATTTGTCCTTCAGATTTTTCAGACAGCAAAGCAGTCCTTCTTTTGATACTCCACAGGCCCAGTAGTAATCTGATGAGGGTACTGAGGATGCCATATTTTGCCTCCTGTGGGTGGAGAAAACCTCTCATCACTCTCTAACCAATGGGATACAAATTCCAAGGGCGGACCCTACCCACTTTTGCAGCACTTCCTGTGTGTTTTACTGTGACTTATCCAACATTGTCCTCTCATATCTAAATCCAACATGGCAGAACCCTTCTTCCCCTGGGTAGAGCTCCCTGTGTACACCTAGATGTGTGGCTATGAAAATGGGAACAATTCCAAATCAGTTCTGATGCAGCTCCTTCCTCTCACTGAGTTTGGGGCCAGGATGACTAGAAAGACAATAGAAGGCATGCCTAGTTGTGAACTACATCTGCCAGTGACAGGGTATGCAGCTCTTGAAGCTCAGGAAGGGGACACTGCCCAGTCTGCATGCCATTCTGCTCAAAGAAGAAAAGCACCTTTCCACACCCAAGCCTTTTTCCACTGTCCAGGAGCAATCCACATCTTACTACAGGTGAGCCATTCAATAACCAAGCGACACTGGACACTGGCAGAAAGGCCCTTTAGGCTTAAGCAGAGAAATGACAATTTTCTGAAAATGTCCTTTCTAAAATAATAATATAAAATCTGACTTGGATCTTGATATGAACTTCAAATTACTATAAAAACGAGTCAGTGAATCATTGTCCTCGCTGTGTCCAAACTGAAATTAAGCATTATAAGTTATAATGTTACTCAGTGTTTTCCTATGGAAGAGCCAGACTTGACGCAGTTAAAACTACTTTGGCGGTTTTTCACTGCTACAACATGTATAAATATATAGGTCCTACTTTTTAAATACCAAGCCCCATGCCCTGTGGCATCTCAAAGATGAGCCTTGGTGAGTGCGAGTGCGAGTGTATTTGTTTGTGCTGAAGAACAGTGGCATACATTCTTCTTGCAGTTATGGGTGCTAAGGAAAATTCGGCCACTTCTTCTAGTGAGATGTACGGTGGGTTGTCCAATATGGGTTGTCCAGGTGGCTGTTTTAAGTCATCAGTATTATGGCATTTCTCTTTGCCTGGGTGTATCTTTTGCCCTGCTGCTAGAACTCCATTGTGTCCAAAATTCTGGAGCCAAATTATTTCTTGGCTCTATCTGGGCATTCCTCTTTTTCCACTGCCTTGGATTCATTGCATTGACTCCCAATGGTGAAGAGGATTGCCTTTAAATCCCTCTCCACCTACATACAGTCTTACACAACACTTGTTCAATGTATCTTAGGAAGACGTTTTCCTGCTATGGTTGGGTGTGCACTCTCCTCTCTCCTGATGCTCTCATCTTCTTGTATCTAGATTTAAATGGACTTGGTCCGCTGGTAGGCCACCAGATCAGGTGCTGAATTTGGGTGGAGGCGCCTGTTTGCAAGTATATTATGGTTTTAAAAGCACCTGCTGCCATGTTCCTGGCCTCCAGCAATTTTCAGGCTAAATCTTGGACCCTCCTGAGGCTCAGCCGGGAGTTGGAAAATTATTATTTTGCACCTATTTTAACTTTTGCTTGTATTGCTTTTTAAAGTCACTCACCCTGCCCTCTGACGCTGTTCTCTGTGTGCAGGCACCCCTCCCAGCGGAGCTAGCGCTGAAGAGGGAGAACCCTTGGAGCCTCGTCGGCAGCCATTCCCCGCGCCGAGCAGAGGGACACGCCCCCTTTTAGGCCACGCCCCCTGCCACTCGTATAAAGCGCGCTGATCTGACAAGCGCCACAGCTAAATCTTGAACCCTCCTGAGGCTCAGCCGGGAGTAGGAAAATTGTTATTTTGCACCTATTTTGACTTGTGCTTGTATTGCTTTTTAAAATCACTCACCCTGCCCTCTGACGCTGTTCTCTGCGTGCAGGCACCCCCTCCCAGCGGAGCTAGCGCTGAAGAGGGAGAACCCTTGGAGCCTCGTCGGCCGCCATTCCCCGCGCCGAGCAGAGGGACAGGCCCCCTTTTAGGCCACGCCCCCTGCCACCATCCCAGCCCTATAAACATGTGTTTGTACCGGAAGCGCAGCGGACGAGCGCAGCGGGCGCGCCGATTGCGCACCGAAGGCGCGCTTAAGGCAAGCTCGTCTGCGCTCGTCCACAATCACGACGCGTCCGGGGCCAGTCCCCCTGCCCGATTCACCAGCGATACTACCGTAACATACACTCGGACTGAGTTGATGTCCCTGAGACTTTCCCCATGTTTGATCTGCCCCTGGCCTACCCCTGACGCTCGAAGCCTTGCCTTTGTATGTAAAGTCTGCCATTTTTCCCTTCCTCCCCTCGATCTTACATACAGCCCGGCTCTTGCTCTGAATTCCGCCCCCATTTGTGGAGCCTGCCCTTCTTTTACCCTCAGAGCTGCGCTGATTAACTGCAGATCATTGAGTAAACACGCCATTGACATCTGGCAGTCCCTTCGGGACAACAATTGGGATCTGCTTTTCTTAACAGAAACTTGGCTGAATGATACCACGAACCCCATCATCACCCTTGCCCTTCCGTTGGGTTACAGTATCGTCTGTGCCAATAGACCCAATGGTAAACATGGAGGTGGCGTTGCCCTTATCCATAAATCCAAATGGACGGCTACCTTCCCTCTATATGACCCACTTGATCAAATCTCCCCGTCTACCTCCTGCTCGGGAATACTTGTCTACCGCCCCCCCCCCCCATTCCAACACCTCCCATCTGCCGGCCTTGGCAGACTATATTATCCAGCTTAGCACACGCTACGCCAATTTCACTGCTTTGGGGGACTTCAATCTCCACGCAAATGAGGAATCTTGTTCGCACAGCCAAAATTTTGTCTCCACGCTGGCGGCTTGCAATCTAGTGCAAAAAATAGCCTCACCCACGCACAAAGCGGGACATACACTAAATCTGATCTGTTCCAACCTACAAAGTATCCGGGCAGCCTCCCCCATCCCGGTCATTTGGTCGGATCATTTCCTCATCCCTTTTGAGATAGATATTTTCTGTTCCACTAGACCCATTATCACTCCCAAAGCATCAGGCAGAAACTGGAGCTGTATCACTCCAGAAACGCTCCAGGAATACTTAAAAAATTCCCAACCCATCCCGTCGTCTGACCCAGACAGTGGTATTGACCATCTGGACGCCTGGATCAGTCAAGCCCTAGAGTCTTTGGCCCCACTTAAACCTATCAAAACCTACAGGGCTACACCATCTGCACCTTGGTATTCCAACGAACTTCGTCAGAAAAAGGCCTCGTGCAAATCTCTCGAACGCTTCTGGAGGCAGAACTATTCCCTGGATAGTAAAACCATCTATAAGACAGCCCTCTAAGAATACCGCAGAATGATTGAGGAGCACAAAAGGGACTTTCTGGCCTCTAGAATTAAACATGCTAATAACGGCGCCAGGGAGATTTTCAGCATAGTCAGATCCTTTACGGACCCCAACGCGCTGACTCGGATTCAGCCTGCCTCCCAGTCTTTGTGCGATAAACTTTCGCAATTCTTTGAGGAAAAAATCGAGACCCTCTACTCCTCCTTCCCAATCTCCAACAGAGAAGGTCCGAAAGAGGAATCCTCCTCTTACATGCTACAGTCCCCCACTCCAATAGAATTTGCAGTCATTTCCGAAGCCGTCACCATGGCAGAACTACTCAAATGTAAGTCTGGTTCGCCTAATGATCCTTGGCCAGTCAAACAATACAAGAAACTGGCTCCCCTGCTCAATCCCTACCTGAACCACATCTGGAACGAATCCCTGAGAATGGGCTGCTTTCCCGCCAAATGGAAGCACGCTTCCCTGATCCCCATTTTGAAAAAACCCAATCTGGACCCTGATAACCCCAGTAACTACAGGCCTATTTCTCTCCTGCCTGCCCCAGCTAAGATCCTGGAAAAACTGGTACACTCCCAGTTGGCGAATTACATCGAATCCAATGGGCTCCTACATGACTCCCAGCACGGCTTTCGGTCGGGCCACAGCACGGAGTCAGCCCTTGTTGAAATGGCTGACTCGGTGAGATGGTCGATGGACCGGGGGTCGAGGGCGGTGTTAGTGCTGCTGGATCTTTCAGCGGCATTTGACACCGTCTCTCATAAGATCTTGCTGAGAAGGCTGGGGGACCTAGGTATAGGTGGAACGGTACTGAAGTGGCTCTCTTCTTACCTATGTGACCGCACTCAGCAGGTATATACCTCTCCATATACCTCCTCCGCTAGACCACTCAAATGGGGAGTTCCTCAGGGCTCATCCCTGAGCCCCCTTCTGTTCAATGTTTATTTCACCCCCCTGGCTAAACTGATTGCGCAAACTGGGATTAAATCCACCTCCTATGCTGACGACATTCAGTTACTTTTTACCTTTGAGACCCCCTCCGCCTCTGCCTTCGATCCGCTGAAATCCTGTCTTAGAGACATCTCCAGTTGGATGGACTCTAACTCCCTCCTACTCAATGCAGGAAAGACGGAGATCCTGTTTTTTAACTCACCATCCCCTTTGGATCCCAATCTGTGGTGGCCAGATGACCTGAGCCAAGCCCCCACGCCCAAAGACTCGGTGAGAAACTTGGGAGTGTGTTGGGACAATCATCTTAGTTTTAATGCTCAGGTCCAAACAGTAGCAGCATCTTGTTTTGCAAAGATCAAGACGATTAACCGGCTTATTAACTATCTGCCGGCAGACTGCCGTAAGACTGTGGTACAAGCATTGATAACATCTCACCTTGACTACGCCAATGCATTATATCTTGGTATCACAGCAGGCCTTTGCCATAAATTACAGACTGTCCAAAATGCTGCTGCTCGGCTGGTGGAGAGATTCCCAGCTAGACACCACATCTCTCCTCACCTCCGAAAACTGCATTGGCTACCTATTGCCAAGAGATGTGTATTTAAGGCCATGACTCTGGCTTTCCGCGCTTCTAAGGGCAATGGCTCGGCCCATTTGAAAAGCACTCTGAGGCCGTATGTCAAGGCCAGGACATTACGTTCTAACTCCCTACTTCTCCTGGAAACCCCAAGATTCAAACGTACTCGTGCCGGAGGGAAAACATTCGAGGTTTGCGCCACTCAGTGTTGGAACAAGCTTCCGGTTACTTTACGTGCCTATCAAACTGAAGCGGCATTTCGAAAGTCACTAAAGACCCACCTTTTCTCCATATAATGATCTCCTCTTTTCCTACCCTCACTGCTCCCAGATTTACCAGCGCCGGGACGCCCCGTTGAGGCAGCTGTGCGCTTTATAAAACACACAAATAATAATAAATAATAATACAAATACCAAGATAACTCTGGTGATTAATGTTCTTCCTGGTGAGAGATCAGAGTTTTGTTTGTTGGACGTTTTGACTCGTGGAAGATTTGATTCAGGTAAGGGAGTGCAGAGGGTTAATATGCCTGCAGCAAAGAACATTTACCATGCAGATCACAAAGTGAATATAATGTAACTAGGTCAGTGGGTTACTGCTTTTGTCAGAGACTTCCTTTTGTTACTTGCAGTTTATAAGTTAAAATCCAAACATAGAACAGTGAGCTATTAACTATCATCAAAGAACTGCATGCAGCCTGAAAAGTATAGATTCGAGTTTTATGATGTTTTCCCTAAATATTCATTATCCTAATGTTACAAAAAGGGTTCATTTGGGTAGAAATCAATTCTTATTATTAAAGAGAACGACCAACAAGTTACGTTTTAAATTCAGACTTTTTGCTTCTCCAGGCTAAGCACCCTTAAACTATACTGCCTACCAGTATGGATGAAACGTGAATCCTACCACTTATAGTCCTCTGTCTTATGTAACCTTTCCTATACACTGATCTTCCAAGGGTCTGGTTGATTCTCTCTGTGTAATGTGTGTGAAATGTAAAGTGCTCTGACACCCTTGCCTTTTATGGGTGACTCTATAAATGTTAATGTTAACTGGTATTTATATAGTGCCTAATCACCGGCAGGTCTCTTAGCGCTTAGAGGAGGGTGGGCAGAAACTACTAGACGGAATCAAGAACCATGCGTGAAATGGGAACTAAACCGTATTCAGGGCCTCTCTGAACAGGAGTGTTTTGAGCTGCTTCCTGCTTTTTGATAAAACTAATCAAATGCATCTGAGAAAGACTATTTATGGAGACTTGGGAAGCACTGTTAAATGGTGGTAGTGAGGGAATCTGTGGTGAAGATGGTCATTGGGGGTGTGCCAAAAAATCATTGTCACACCGGGTGCCACCAGTGCTAAAGCCGGCCCTGGGTATGGCTTTTTCAGTGGCAGCGGCCATACTGTGGAACACTCCAGTTCCTTTTATGCACAAAACAGGATATGTTGCATTTTAGGAAAGCCTTGAAGACCTGGCTCCATGGGTAGTACATTATTTTTTTATGCCACATTCAGTTCTATCTTTTAGTGACAGGACACCTCTATAGCTAGTAGCATGCTCTATAAAACATACACGTAATATTACATGAGCTGGGAGAACCTGAGCAGGCATTGATGGCAAAGTAATGACAACACCTGAGATCTTTGACAGTAAACATGCTACAAAGAACTGCTTGGTGGTATTTTTTAATAGTACCTCATCTGGCATAAGAGAACTGCCCAACCAAGGTCTGACTTGTGGGTCATAGGCTGCAGGGAAGCAGCTCAATTTTCACCTTAGTGAGGCTGCATCTTCCATTTCCATTCCATTTCCAATCTTTATTTCGGCCGTTTGGCCATAAAAGATGAACAATACACATATACATCACAGATAAATCAGTTCATAAGGAGATAAAACCATTGGAATACATATACAAAAATGCTTTAAAAAAAAACTGTGGATCTAAAATTTTAAGAAGGACCCAACATCTTTCAAATACGATTACGAGTATGCCAAACCTTGGTAAAGAATTTTGTTAATGCGAAAACAGTTGGGCCAGAGAGATCAGATTTTAGAATCCTATACATTGGTGCATATTCCCTGCAGCCCATATTCCTTATCAGTGGGAGGAGCCAGTATTTTCTAGCTACCTTGTAGGCTGGGCAGAAGAAAGCCACGTGTAAGTCAGTTTCCTCCATAGCATCACTGCTTTGTAGTGTAGCATCTTCACTTTAAATGATAACTGATGTTTTACTGTATAGTAGACACCAAGATTCTGGTGTAATGATCCCAGTAGTGCTACTCCCTTCATTATTAAATTTTTGAGTGAATAAAGTACTTCTTTATTCGAAAAGAAAGGCACTGTGCTAGACATTCACTGATTGGGTATGTTTTGAGACTTTCGAGTTTCGAGGCCACACTCCACACTATCTCTACACTATCTGCCTGAGACGTCCTGTCCTGCCCGCCCTCACTATCAACAGAGTCATGTGCAGTAGGGTATACTTGGCTCAGTTTCTAGTGCCATAATGATGGGCTCTGCAACCAACACACTGAGCAGCTCCAAATCATAAAGGGGCCAAACACTGCAATGCATAAGCTTAGGTAATGGCCATGTGCATCCAAGGTCAGGAGCAGAAGCTGAGATGTGGAGGCACTGTCATTGTGTAGTATGATGCAACGCTTAGTGGTGATTTGTGGCAGTCTTATAGAACATGCTTAATTGTGAGAAGCAGGGGCCATCATCTTGCAGAGAAGAAACGTCACACAATCATAGATTAAAGAAGAGGTTGAAAGAGGTGAGCTTTCTCATCACACAGCACACAAGGGAGATTAAATAATCTGTACTTGAGAGATATCTGCTGAAAAAACAGCTTATCTAGGATTTTGTACACACTGCTTTTGTAAAAAATGTAATGCAGCTAGGAGGAAGAAACCCGTAGAAGGGTCAATATCCAACCTAGAAAGGTCAGCATCGTCCAGTGCCTCAATGATAGAAGTAATGTTGACCCTACAGAAGACCCTGCAAGATCTGCTGGAAGTCTCTGTAATGAATAATGACAGTTTCAAAAATCAAAAAGGACAATTAAAAATAATTGTGGGGGAGATGAAACAAATAAAGGATCATATGCCTTCCATAGTCAGACCGGTTACAGGAGAAGAAATACTGGTACAGAGGGAGGAGGAGGAATACCAGGCATATAAGGATAAACAGAGCATATATATATATCATGATATCCGATGCGGGGAGAAACAACGAGATATAAACATATATCTAGAACAAGGAGACGAGTGAGAAGGGATATGAAGGGATTGATTGCAAAACAAAACAAAAAGGAGAATGCAATTATAGAGGAAGGTTACAAGGGCCCAGTGAATGATCGAAAAACAGATCAGGAACAGAGATTAGTGAATAAAGATACTAAGGGAAAAATACAAGACAAAAAATCAAAGAAAATGACACTGAACCCTATAATACAACCCACGCCTAAAAATGTATGGATGGGAAGGGATGTAGATACAGGAGAAGTTGAAGAGCAAAAGGGGGAAGGGAAAGGTAAGGATATGGAAGGATTAGTGAGGAAAAGGAGAGGGGATGTAAGGAGAAGAACTAATGAAAATGAAAGTGAAATGGAGAGTGATCTATGGTTATATATTGAATCTACACAATGTAGGAATGGTGGAAAGAGAGGAAGAAAAACAATTCCCTTAAACCGAACCCAGTTGCTTCACACCTTCTCTAAATGTGGAGGTCTGAAAGATATAGGGACAGAAGACCATAGACAAGAAGGATTTATGTTAAAAATAGAAAGGGTCATGAAGTAACAAATGTTCTGCTATACTCATGATTGGTAAAGGTAGCTTTACTGAGTGCGGAATTGGACTTACTTGAGGAAGGAATTAGATAAGTCCCAGAACAAGAAGAAAGGGAAAAGGCCCAGGTAAGCAACCATTCCTAAAAAATCATGCAGGGTTGGAAACGAGGCAGATTTGATTGATTGAGCAGGCATTTGGAAAAAAAGAAGACCTAAAAATTACGCTGCAAACTGATGAAAAGGAGTACAGAGAAGGATTACAATTAATAAACAGATTTAGGCCTTTAACATCATTGGAGAATGATGAAAAACGGGTTAGGCGATATCGATTAGGAAGCAGGGCCATCACACAGACTGGGCATACTTACTTGGAACATTAATGGTTATAATAGAATATCTAAAATAGAGGATTTAAAAAAACAATCAAATGTTTTGAAATTGTGTGCCTGCAAGAAACTTGGCTGTGCGACGAAACCCCTTTGCAGGAAGGGTATGTACAATTAAATACACAAGCTAGGAGAAGTCAGTCTGGCCGTTCGGCAGGCGGACATATAATCATGATATCGACTAAAATAGCCAAACAAGTGGTCCCTCTGAAACGTAAATGTAAATGATTAGTGGCCGATAGAGTGAACCTCCGGGAACCCAAACGTGAATATGATGGTTTAATTCTCATAAATGTTTATATGCAGGGAGGTGGATATAAGGAATATAAAGCAGACCTGAGTAAGTTTAAAGAGGATATTGAGGAGATTTCAGATGACTATCAGAAGGACTTGGTTTTAATACTAGGTGACTTTAATCATAAATTAGACCATAGCAGAGTAGATTTAGGATGTAAAGAGATACTGATGGCCTATAATATAATTGTCGCCAGCTTTCCTAGGGTTTTTTTTACTGCACGAGATACGGCCTTTTGTAACTTCATGGGCACAATGTGTCTAGTTTGTGTGAACAAAAGGATGGAGGCAGATCGGCCTTCTAGTCGCACATTTAAGAGGTGTAATCAATTGTGCCCAATAGATTACATCTTTACCCATGCATGGGATTTTGAACTGATAAGAGATTTTGAGGTGATGTGGGTTGAAGGAAATTATCACTTCCCACTAACTGCTAAGATGGTCGGAGGACATAAAAAATCAAGAGATACAATTATCCCTATCCAAATGGAGTATCCCAAAAGGTTGACCACTCGTATGTCGGAGGAGGGCCTAGAGAAATTGAGGTCATTTCAGCAGGGACAATTATTAGAAGACATTCCAAGGATTGACAACAGGGGTTGGTTCGAAAATGTAATTGTTCAAGTGGTGAAATGTCTAAGAGTTAAGTTTAAAGGTAAAAACTGTAGAGGAGATGGGAACAAGAAGGGACGTAAAGAGAAAATCTGGTTTAGTGAGGAATGCAGGAAACTAAAATCAGATATTAGTGAGGAATGCAGGAAACTAAAATCAGATATAAGAAAATGGGAGAGAAGATTGAAATTGAAGTTTGATATGGATAGTGATTAGTCTACAGAAGTTAAAGAAAATTTATAAGAAGGTCATAGGAGGCCATAAAAGAATATATAAAGAGAAGTGCTGGCGGAATTTGCTAGAGGCAATTTAAACTAAGGATGTAAAAATGTTTTGTAATCTGGTCCAAGGTGGGTCTGGGAAGACACATGCAATTATGAATTGCGTAGTGACAGAAGAGGATTGGGAATGTTATCTGGGAGAAATATATAGTATAGGAGAATGGCAAGTAACTACGGAACATGTAGTATGGCCAGAGATGAAGGAGGATACCAGGTTGTCATTCTCAGAAAGTAACATTAAACGCACTATAGCAAATTTAATACTGACTAGAGCAGCTTGCCCTGATAATCTCCCGGCAGTCATTATAAAGACCCAATCAGATTGGTGGGCACATTTGTTTCCAAAAATGTTTTCAGGTATTCTGGAGACAGGGAAGATGCCCCAAACCTGAAAAGGGTTGATTATTAGACCCATCCATAAAAGAGGAGATGTAAAAATCCCCCAAAACTACAGGTTATTAACCTTTTGGATGTGGGAGAGAAAGTATTTTCTAAAGTAATCCTAGGAAAACTTAAAGAATGGGTGGAGGATAACCAAAATATACCCCTGGAACAGGTGGGGTTTTAAGAAGGGGCATTCTACAATAGATCACTGTTTCTCCCTTTGGTCCATCGCATGGAGGTCGGTGGAGCAGGGGGGTATGCTGTTCAGCTGCTTCATTTGATTTGGTTGACCGTAATTGGTTGTGGGTGATGTTGATAAATATTGACATCACTAAAGACCTTTTGGCCATTATACAAGAGCTCCATAGAAACAATTGGGCACCAGTTATTCTGGATACAGATGGGACACTGTCAAAGAAGTTCCAATTGAAAATGGGTTAAGACAAGGGAGTGTCTTGGCCACCATACTCTTCTCCTTGTTTATTGCCAATATACCAATTGTAGTAATGAAGGTATGGGTGCCGGCCCTAAATTAGATGGGAGACACATAGCCTGCCTACTCTATGCAGATGACCTGGGAATTTTAGACTGAACAGAGATAGGTCTGCAGAGGAAGCTGACTGTGTTTAATGAATATTGTAGTCAGAAAAAACTTGTTGTAAACCTAGACAAAAGTAAGGTCCTGAGTTTTGTGAAGAAGAGGAAGAAATTCAGTTGGTTTCTGGGTTCCACTAAAGTAGAAGATGTGAATGAGTATAAATACTAAGGGATATGGTTTAAAAGGTCCCTAAAATGGGAAACACATTTGGATCCATTAAGGATCCGAGCACAGGCCTCAATCAGTGGGTTGAAAAGATTTAACAGGAACTATGGAGATAGGTCAATTAGACCTGTCTTGAAAGCCTATATGGCCATGATACCGCCTCAGTTCCAATATGGAGCTGAACTATTGTATCTGAGTGGCAAAAGAAGGTGGGATACTGAGGAGGGAAAATGTATAAAAAATGTACTATCCCTGCCTGGATCGTCTATGATACAGGCGGAAAGAATGGAAACGGGCCTGGTTTCTTGGAAGGTAACGGCACGTATGGCATTAATAAGGTTTTGCCAATGCTTGGGAAATGGGGAGGAGCAAAAAATAGCAGAATGGTGCAAAAGGGAAATTGTACAGAGTGAATTGAAATGGGCATCAGGGGTGAGGTAAATGTTAGAATGTTAGAATGAGGATTGAAGGTACTAGCGAAAGGAATGTCTCGAGATCAGGATTACCAGTACCTGGAGGGGAAATAAATCGGTGGACTTTATGATTAAAGCATGGAACTCTGATCAGCAATTCCCTAATATAGATATATTACCCAGCCAGTACCTTAGGAACGCAGTTTTAAGATTACGAATAGGGACTAATCCTTGCTATATGAATGATGGGATAAAAGTTGGTATGATGGATCCCGTAGGGAATCACACCTGTATTTTAGGCACAAAATGCGATATATTGCACATATTATTAGATTGTCATAAGGTCCTCGACAAACGCAAACTGTTTTTATGACCAATATTTTTTAAATATGGGATAAAGAACCGTGCACAGGCAGCAGAATTACTAACAGAAATGCAGTGTTTGGACATAGCCCGCGCACTGGGGAGATTTATGTTGGAAGTTAAAAAAGTTTTTCGTGTTTATAAAATTGGGCTATTATGATTTTATATATGGACATAGGAATTAGATTAGGAAATAAAATAATTATTTATTATGGTATTATAATTGTATAGTGTATACATGATTAATAATATTGTATTATGGAAAGATGGAAATCTTTGTCTTATTTTATGTTTAAGGACTGAAGGTCTAAATAAACATTATTTTTGACTTTGACTTTGAATGCCAAGGGAAATCATTTGAAAATTCTGTGACTTTGAAGTAGGTAAACAAATATACGTTTCTTACTTGTCCATGTTCAGAATGCCTGAAAGCAAACAGTCCTGAAGAGTTCAAAAGAAGCGAGTGTCAACATAGAATGACAAAGAATAGTTATAGCTCTACTTGAAAGGAGGTGCAAGAGACTGAAGCTGTTGCTTCACAAGTGCTGCACGAGAAGCAAATTTCGTTGTACTCAACTGTGAAAAAATATCTGGTCCAAAGTACAGAATCCTAATACTGACAATGAAAAATTATAGAACACTATCACAAATGTGTTGCATTATCACGAAAAGCAGGTCCCATTGAAACATGGCCTTTTGCTTCTCCAGTTTCTATTCTGAATAGGAAATAAACGCTAAAAAACAAATAGCAATAGATTACGGTTAGAAGCACAAAATATGGCCTAAAAAGGTTTTCATTCATTTGATACTAGTCTCTTACTTTTCTTTACTTTACTTTTGCCAAGACCTGTAGGGTTAGCTCCATATGGTCGGTTGGCCAAAGGGCTAAAAGCCGGGCCCCGTGGGTAATCCCTCACCATGCTTGAGCAGTATGGGCTGGCCACTCCCAACTGCTTGATGTGCAAGAAAATTCAATGTAGTTTGTCATCATAAGAAAGAATTTTCACTGAAACCTCCACAAACCCGTTTAAAAGAAAACACCGTCACCCACCTAAAAACTGTGACTCTCACCTAAACCAGGTAGATAAATTAACAGTATCCCAACAGGTAATGTTTTAAGACGAATAAGCATGTATGCAACAAGCATTACAATGACAGAAATAAGCAGGACACTATTCAATTGATTTCAGATAGTTATTCATCTTGTATTTCACCAGAAAAAAACTTTTTTTCATGGTCAGGTATATACAGTTATTGCAGCACTGTATACGAAAAATCATATGACAACCAAAATGCACTTGGTGCTCAAGAACGTGTGAGTAAAGAACGTGGCGACGCAAGTAATAAGGGGAACAGTGTGGACGGCGCACAGTGAACAATGGTGCAAATAATATACAGTGGGTGGCTCAAGAATGGTGACAAAATGACATCACTGTATCAAGTAATTTGCAATTTGTATTGAGCCACGGTAGAGAATGCGCCTAGTATTGCGCTGCAGAGTCGACGGCGTATAATCCTCTTCAATTGGGATCATCTTCAGGACAGGGTTGTCTGGTTTATGAAGTGCTGCGGGATGGAAAGGACAATTCAGGGGGAGGCATGGGAGAGTAGCTACGTGCGTGGAGCTTGGCGCGGGGAAGGGGCAGAATAACGCCAGGGAAATGGTCGTAAAACATGCGATGTGTGAGGCTGAACCTGGTCAGAGGACCAAGGGGTAACATGGATGGCATGGCGTGGTGAGTCGAAAATCTGCACTGAAGGGGTAAGAGGGGTAGAGGACTCAAGGAGGAGAGCGAGGAGACGGGGCAAGGGGAGGACGGGGATGAGAAAAAGGCATGAGCCAGCGTGGGATAAGGCTGTAGCAGGCCTGGTACACTGGTTGTGCAGGAGGATAGGGGGTGCCCGTAATTGTGCCGGGTAACCGGTGTTAGCGTGGCTAGGTCCGTGGCCGGGAAGTGCGGGTATGCACGTGGTTGGGTGAGCGCCCCCGTCCTCCCCTTGCCCCGTCTCCTCGCTTTCCTCCTTGAGTCCTCTACCCCTCTTACCCCTTCAGTGCAGATCTTCGATTCACCACACCATGCCATCCATGTTACCCCTTGGTCCTCTGACCAGGTTCAGCCTCACGCACCGCATGTTTTACGACCATTTCCCTGGCGTTATTCTGCCCCTTCCCCGCGCCAAGCTCCACGCACGTAGCTACTCTCCCATGCCTCCCCCTGAATTGTCCTTTCCATCCCGCAGCACTTCATAAACCAGACAACCCTGTCCTGAAGACGATCCCAATTGAAGAGGATCGAAACGCCGTCGACTCTGCAGCGCAATACTAGGCGCATTCTCTACCGTGGCTCAATACAAATTGCAAATTACTTGATACAGTGATGTCATTTTGTCACCATTTCCGAGAAGTTGGCCTGGTATATGATGTCCACAGTTCCGTGGGCACCTTGTATCAGTCCAAACAATCCCTTATGGTGGTGGTTGTAAGTCAACCTTAAAGACAAGCTATCCTAGTGGTAGCATGGACTAAGCAGCCTAAAGGCTTAACTCAAGAGGACATGTGAAGCCAGCTGTTTTACCATATGCAATCGTGTAATATCAAATGAAAGGACACCACACAAGTTATATATTATCAAAATATATGTATTTATTCTTAGAATAATCCCCACTACTCTTTATGAGCAATGAAGCACAAGCGTTTAAATGAAAGCACAGTATAACATTCACAAGTTGCACAGTTATGGATGAGGCCGGTGGCCACTCAAACCATATATCAATAAAGTGGTATAACAATCACTAATCGATCGGGGGTAAGGCCTAGGGCCTTGTGAATCACCGGGACTACACTGGACTAACAGCAGTTAGGACGGGAGTAGCCCGCGGGATTCGGGTGCAGTGCAGAAAGCACACGCATGCACCAATGTAAAGTCAATGGTGCGTAAAAGTTATCGAGTTACAGTTTTAAGAGTCTTCCGACTGGACTAGAAGGACAAAACTTTAGACTTAGACACTAGAGGTGTTATCCACTACAGGAGCACCGGTGTTCAAGAGTTACCTCACCCACAGGAAGCGGGTGCACAGGTGCGAAGATGTGTCGGGTTTCGTCACGAAGATCTAGGGTGCCTGGAGATGAAGATGCTGCAGGCGTCTAGAAGAGAAGTGTCCGATGTGATCCAAGGGTGGATCGAAGTTGTAGAGTACCTGAAAGCAGAGGGGACAGAGTCTGGGTCACTAGCCAGTGACCAGGAAGGAACCAGGAAGGAACCAGGCAATGTCGGGCGCAATCAGGTTGATGTTGTGAAGCTTGTCTCCGCTGCCATGTGGTCTCTGGGGCACTGAGGATGTCTTGGAGTGAATCACAAGCTGTCCCACAAAGGCTCTCGCTGTCGGCAGTGTCGGCTTCCGGATCGGAGTCAACAAGCCTTGGCAAAGGCAACCCACACAGGATTCAAAGATCGCTTCTTGACCGGACCAGGAAGGTCAGATCGGGTGCTCCTTTTCAGGGGAGCGAGGGCCAGTCTGGAGCAACCAGACTAGCAGAGCATATTTAAAGGTTCGTCAGTACTGGGGCCACTAGCCAACGGGCAAGCGACTGGACCAATGCGTTGAGCAGAAAAATGCAAAAGGGCCCCACGCCGCACTCGTCAAGTGTAGAGGGGTGGGCTTCGGTGCACAAGCTGCCCGGGGCTGGAGCTTCTCAAACTCCAATGCACAGCTTCGAGGGAGCCTTGGATGCTGCATGGTCAGCGCTTCGTAGTTTCTCCAAGATGGCCACTCCCACGCTTCAGGTCGCCTCCACGGGTCTCATCTCTGCAGGGACTGTGGATCGGGCTGTTAGAAGGCAGGCACACTGGGTCTTGTTGATCTCTGTTGCTCGAGTTCTAGCGGGAACTGCAACAAAGCGAACGTCAAGGTGCTGGATGGTGCCTGTTTGCACAGGGCGGTCACTCCTTGACCACAAGGGAGATTCTTCAGTCTTCTACGTCGAGTAGGATGTCGAAGGGTCCAGAGTTTTGTTTCATAAGTTTCAGTCAGGATAATCTGATGTGCATTGGCACTGCTCCCACCTATATCCAAATCTGGGGGCTGGATTACCTGCTAGGTCCCTCCTATGGGTGGGACCTGGGAAGGGGGTGGTTACACCCCTTTCCCTTTGTCCAGTTTTGCGCCAGGACTGGGGCAGGATGGCCCCAGAACCGGTTTGACTGGAATCTGCCCAGGGATACCTTGTGCGCCCCAGGCAGTGTCTAGTTTCTTTCAACCCTCCCTGCTACAATCCACTATCTCCTGTCTGGGGTGTTGTGACACCTCCCTGTGACAGGAAACCCTTTGTCCAGGCGTCCTCTGCCAAGTTTCGGTCAGCAGCAGGAAGCCAGACATGTGTCTGTGGCAGCAGCATCCATTTTGTGATGCTGGGGCTCTGGTTAGGATTAACCGTGTTTTCAGTAAAGTAACATGTCTTCTCCCTCTAGAAGGGTGGAATGCTACCCCCGCCACCAGAACTGGCGAGGGGGTAGTATTCCAAAGTGTATGACACCAAACACGACATGTTTTGATAAAGCCAAACCAAAGTTAGCATTAACCGCGAGGATTATAATGCACTTAAGAGTATATGGTATGGCAGTATCACTGGAACAGCTGCACGGAAATGGTTCCGACCTCTGCAGACAGGCTCAGCTCATGCTAGAGCACCATCTCACATAAAACCAAGCACTCTGCCTCCAGGATTGTTAAGGCCTGCCATAGGAGTGACTTATAGGTATATATGTGTCCAGATATAGGTTTAGATATAGGTATACTATATCTAAGCAAGGGGTGATTACACCACCTTGCCCCAGCTGAGGGATCAGCCAGTTGTGCCGATTTAAGTACCAGCCAGGGGTGGCAAAAGATATGCTGCAGCCCCTGTTAGGCCTTGGATGCACCTATGCCCTGAGCACCTATAGTGCATGGTACAGGGGCTGACAAGGTGTCCAGTACCAAATTGGTGATGTACCTATAGTACATGGAGTCCATTTAATGAGAGAGCAGATAGCCTGGGGCCCTGATTAGCAGGGTCCCAGGCCAACTAAGTCGAAAACCAGCTAAACACAAGGCAAAAAATCTGGGGTAACCATAGTCAGGTATCCACCTTCCTACACCATTCTTGAGCCACCCACTGTATATTATTTGCAACATTGTTCACTGTGTGCCGTCCACGCTGTTCACCTTATCACTTGCGTCGCCACGCTCTTCACTCACACATTTTGGTTGTCATATGATTTTTCGTATACAGTGCTGCAATAACTGTATATACCTGACCATGAATAAAAGTTTTTTCTGTTGAAATACAAGATGAATAACTATCTGAAATCAATTGAATAGTTTTCTCCTTATTTCTGTCATTGTAATGCTTGTTGCATACATGCTTATTCGTCTTAAAACATTACCTGTTGGGATACTGTTTATTTATCTACCTTTATAACCCAATCCCGACGTGGTTTATGGGTCACACTCCTGTTACTTTATACTATATCACCTAAACCATGCATAATCAGTTATAAAACCACAGTTTCACTATAGTTATTGTTACAAAACTGCCAGGACTATGAAATTTTCCAGTTATGGTTAAATTCACTATTAGTACTATAGCTCGCAACTAAATGTGTTTCTAATAACCTTTCACTATTTATATCAATAAATAAAAGAAAGTAAAACCTAAAATTGTAAGTAACAACACTGATACAAAGAAGTAATGTATCAATAGTGAGATCATCCATAATGTTAATGTTGTTGAAATATGGAAAGTCGTCTTTCAGGCCATCAAACTCATTTGTAAAGTTATCTGCCACATCATACATGAGATTTTGAGGCGTGTACATATACATTGTTTCCTTATTTTTCCAGACTACACATACTTTTATTGTACAATGTCCTTTTGCCAACAATGTTTTTTTACAAACTTTAAGAATCCTTTAAAAGTAATGTAATGAAATTTATTTTTTGTTTTCACATACGAGTCATGGCAAACATTGCAAAAAATGTATGGTAGACTGTGATCTAATGATCACCTTATGACTTAAGGCATTAACTTTATTGAGGCTGAGATCACACTGTCAGGAGGCATAGTCATTCACTTGTAGGGTTAGATGCATTCATTGTAGATAACTAAGATAAAAAGCCAATAATGAAGGTTTGACTAAAACTGACAGATTAATATCTTCTATCAACTTTAGACCCACAAGTGTCAGTGCCATGCAGAGTAAAGAGTCAGAGTGACAGTATTCAGCGTTGCTTTTGTCTCTCTTACCTCATTCCCCTTTACCCGTTTTTTAAGTATTGTCCATCATATTCTTTTTTGTAGGCTCAGAATAGATGCAGTGAGGAAAGGAAGAGTGAATGGATCTTGCTGGATACAGAGTACAACTGTAGTGCTTTCAGACGAACTATTTGTCAATCAGCCACAAATGAACTGAGCCATGTACATGTTTTATTTTGTTTATTTCAAAAAGGATGTTTTTGTTCTATGCTCAATGTGTATTTTTGTGTAATTGTTTTTCTTTACATTAAGTACTGCCAAAACCCCCAGTCTCAACGTAGATTAGAATTTTAGTGGGTAGGGCCACCTTCCTGGAGAACTACAGCCAAAGTCTAATAAATTTGATACATCTTGCTCTTGTCAAATTTACACAGACATCCTAACACTTTTTTTTACATCTAAAATTACTGAGCAATACAATGTCAGCACTTAATAAATATACAAACTCAAGTCCTAGCACTTGCACACAGTTCTTAACTCTAACTTCAAAGTTATTGCACATAATAATACATTATATGATTTAGGACTAAGCCGCTTATTCCTCTCTGTAGTTTGTTTATTTTACAGGCATATAAATGAAAAAATAAAAAAAATAATGTTTTCGACACCTTGAAAACACGTATCTATTACAGGTTTTAATATACATTGTTTATTCAGCAACAGTGGGCTTTGATTTTTTTTTGTCCAGCAGCAAATGACTTCTTCATTCCAATTTTGACTGTAGGCGATAAGACACAAGGATCACCGACAGACTATCGGAAATAAAAAATATTGTGTGGACAAAATATCGTTTCAAAAATATCGAGGACCAAAATATCAAAAAGGTAAGCGCAACTAGGTAAGTAAAGATTTACTATGCTTTACTCCACATCTATGTACCTTCGAGATATATATATATATTTTCAAAGTACATATATGTGGAGATATATATGTTTTGTAAAACTTTACTTACCTATAGAACCTTACCTTCACAATATTTTGGTCCTGGATATTCGTAACACAATATTTTGTTCGAAATATTTTTGTTTCGGATATTCAATCTAACCACCAAGACACATAGTATGCTTCATTAATACGTATTCACTGAAACATAAATAGGTCTGTGTAGAGTGTAAGCCACAGCAACTGAGGGTCATTCACAGCTTACACATCTACTACAAAATAAGCATTGACTTGTTTTTTCAACATGGCTGTATTCTTGTCAATATCCCCCATACCACTTATGTTATAAACTTACTCCCAAAGTTTACCATTTGTCCGGGATCTTTACACCCATATATTATTCTTGCACCTCATCTATTGCCATCTCTTTTATATGCTCCTCAAACCATGCATAAGTCCAGAATAATGAGGACCTTCAAACAAAGCATAACCTGCTTAGGTATTTATAGACATTTTGGGTGGAATTTTAAATTTCAGATTGTTTGCTCCACATCAGACAGCAATGTTGCACACAACACAACCAAAGCCTCAACTTCTTAATGAGTGGCTAAAAGCCTGGGTATGTCTACCACAGTGATCTTGAAGTTGCATCCTTATACAGCGTTGTATATGTTCTCACAGACGAGCAAAAATTACCAAGGTGACAGCGTGAAAAAAGCGCTTCCTGACACAATGTATGGTAAGTGATTTTGTGATCTAAATTTTAGATATGACTCTAAAAATGCCTTACACAAACATTTTCATTCCCACTGCCATTTCTCCTCAAGAAATATTTGTGTAATTTGAATCCAAAATTGCTTGAGGTTTATAAGTTACTCACAACAAAGATGAGTTCACAACAGTTGTAGCAGTGCATTGTAGAGCCGCATCCAGCAATACAATTTTATTTTGTTAAGGTTAAAATGAATTTATGTTATTCAAGTTCACATCTGAGTGCAATAATTGAAGCTATAAAGATGTGCCCACTAACTTGAGTCAATGGAGTTGACACATTCCACTATCCCTCAGCAGAGAGTAAAATCTTGATTAGCTTGCTCCGTACCCAGAGGTAAAGGCCGCAGGCTGCATCTGAAATGTTGTATGTACTTGCAACAGGATCTTGAATGATGGTGAATATGAAGGAGTGAGGTCAACAAGTAGTGAAAGCACAAGTGGAGCTTTGGGAAAGGACAAGGGTGTGTCCCATCCGAGGGAGAGCGTTAAAGTTATCTACAATCAAAATAGTTACAAAGTAGCATTGCAGTTATCTGATACCAATACTTTGATTGCTCATAAGCCATCATACAATGATTTTTTATACTTCTAAATATTATACCAATACTCCAAAATGAAGCATATAACTATTAGTACCTAATATTTGAATTACAGAAAACGACTTACTATTCTATTATGTGAAACATAGAATAATGAAGGAAGAAAAGAAGTAGGGTGAAACTAGAAAAAGAAAAACAGGAATGAAAAAGAAACAAAATGGAAAAGAAAAGTAAGCTAAACAGAAAAAGATATAAAAAAGAGCAGTGAAAAGGAATATAAAAGAAAAAGGGATACAATAAAGTATAAATACTGTAAAAAATGAGTGGAAGAATGAGGAAAGAAATCACTCTTCATAAATAGGTTAATAATAAAAAAAGTTAAGCAATCCAAACACATTTTGTTACATGCATATTTCATTGGACAGCCATATAACCCCACATGTTATAATATCACATCAGAATAAGAGCAGTACATTAGGCAAAATTTGTTAAATGCATCGTTCAGCCTGCTGGATAGCTGTAGAAGCATGGGAACGGTAATACAACAGTTAAATCACAGCTGTATATTTAGAAGGAAATGCTACAAACATCTTTTAGCCATGCAGGACAGTGATAATACAGAATTGAAGAAAAAGTATTATAGTTTGCAGGTTTTGGAAAGCAACACAACTGGAGATGGATGATTGTGTTAATGAATAAGGAAATTAAGGGATGTTAACATTTAGAAAGAGTGCATGATGAGTCTGGGTGAGTGAGTGAGAGGCTCAGTGCTGTTGGAAGCACTGCCGTGCTTTCTACCAACAAATGTGGAAAAATAATACTAATTAATCATTTTTGTCTGTTTATTGTGTTGAGGTAAGCTGTATTCTGCATTATTATAGAATTTCAATTAAGGAAATGTAATTTTATTTACAGTTAAATGCTTTATTGTTTATTTAAAACTAGACTTGGGTTGTCCTTGCGTTTTACAGATTAACACCCTTCGTGCAAACTGCCTAGTGTCCTTTTATGCCTCTTAAGTGTGCTTCTGTCATGCAATTTCAAGCAAATCAAAACTTGAAAATAGGAAATAAAATGTAGTAGCCTACATAGGTACAACTGCACGCAATTCGCAAAAGTACAATCAATGAACGGATTTGAGTTCAACTTGTGTATAATTTACAGAATGCATGCATATATTACGCGCAAATAATTTCTAAATTGGTGTGTAAATTTGGCTTGACTTAGGGAGAATCAGACGGGGACAAAAGTCATTCAATTGTAGTTATTCAAATAGGTTTGAAATTGCCAACTGCACTTAGCCGAGCGTCACTATCGCACACCCAAATGAACCTCGTATAAATATACTACATATGAGTAGTATGTATACAAATTAGCAAAAAGTTACAACTTAAACTGCACCGTGTAATATATATATATATATATATATATATTTTCCACAAAATAATATCGCGGCACTCCTCTCGGTGATTTAGATTTACTTTATTTCAAAAACGTGTAAAGACACGTTTTTGAAATAAAGTAAATCTAAATCACCGAGAGGAGTGCCGCGATATTATTTTGTGGAAAATATTTGCGAGACCCTGTCCTGGTCTCGACGCGGGCACCAACTGGAATAGTGCTCCGACTGTGCAGGACGCTTTGAGCAGTAATATATATATATATATATTACAGCTCCGCCTGCACCAACAAACCAGTGCACTCGTAGGTGGGTGCTTTCTGTGGTGGTGCTCCACATTAAAATCAATGCTCCAAGCAACTTCCCTTATTCTCCAAAAGAAGTCTCCAGTGGAGTGCTTGGACTTCTTTTGGAGAATAAGGGCAGTTGATTGGAGCATGTAGTAACACTAAGCAAAAGGATGCCACACTCCAGGATATCGTAGTTGTCATGAATTTATTAACACCACTAACACCAACGCGTTTCGACACAAGGTCTTGATCACAGTTGGGTAAGTCCTACATCAATTATTCTTTTATACTGATATCCCATGTTGCCCGTAATGAGGCATTATGGGACTTGTAGTTTCTATATACATTATGTACAGATTGTGGTCCTCAGATCCACTATCAAATAATTACATAGATGTATTTTATGGATCGGATTGTCCCACAGATTCATTACTATTTACATTTACATTTGTTATTATGCGTTCATATGAAGTTGCACTAGCTAAATTAGCATATCTGAGGCATTGTGTCTAGTCATGCACTTTGTTACATGGTTGCTGTAACCTCTAAATTGTAACTAGCTGGATGTTGCATAGAGCACAATGCCTCAGATATGCTAACTTAGCAAGTGCAACCTCATATGTATGCATAATAATAAATGTAAATAGTAATAAATCTTGGGACAATCCGATCCATAAAAATATCTATGTGATTATTTATTGACCCCTTCCATGCTGGTGACGGAGTCACGCCGTCAGGAGCCACGGGTGGCGTGTGCTCATGACGGCGTGGTTCCGTCATGCCGCAGCCGCTCCGCCCACATGGCACTGATTCCCCGCCTGTGCGGGCGAATTAGTGAGTGGGCAGAGTCGTGACGGTACCATGTCGTCATATGCACAGCCACCCGTGACTCGTGATGGCGTGGTTCCGTCACAAGCATGGTGGCGCCGTGTGACCCCCTCCCCCCCAGTGCCGCGGCGGAAATACTGCCGTGGCCAAGGGGTTAATTGATCTATGGAACACAATCTGTACATAATGTATATAGGAACTAAAAAACCATAATGCCTCATGCGGAGTCTGCTTAGGGGGCCCGTTGCGGGCCCCCATGGACTCCGGGGGGGGGTGGGGGTGCACATGGGCGGTACCTATAGTACCCCCCTGCCTTTCAAAGAACAACATGGCAGGCACCGTGCGGTGCCTGTTACGTTGTGCTTAGAAATGCTCAACATGCATTTTTAGCATTGCGGCGAGCAGTGCTGAAAGCACCGCCCACCTCAATGTTAAAAATACAGGATGCGCCCGCCACTGTGGCGGGCGCATCCTAATTGCCCCCAAGGACCCCTCCCTTATGGGGGGCAGTCCCATTCACCGTGAGGATGGCGGGTGGACTTTCCTAATGATGCCCCTAGTGTTGAAACGCGTTGGTCTTAGTGGTGTTAATAAATTCATGACAATTACGATATCCTGGATTGTGGCATCCTTTTGTTTAATGCCAAATGTGTTTCTCTGAAATGTGTGCATTTTTTCAGATCATGTTTTATAATCTGAGCTCCTGTTCCCAAAAATGATAGACATGAGCATATCATTAACAAAATTGAAAAATCTTCGCAACTGCTGGTTTAGTTACTTTTTATGATGTCAATGGGGTTTGCAGAAACACACCTCAGCAATAAAATTAAAACAATTTCTCCTCACAATGATATATGTGTTCGATCTGCATGTATATTTGTGAATAGCAAAGGGGTAAAATTGTATCAGTCAAAAGTGAGCCCTGTACAAATTAATGAGTAGGCCTTGTGCTACCTGAACTACATTCTAGGGCCACCAAAACTTTAATATATGAACAAAGATTTTATGTGTGGCGGGAAACCCACAACCGCCAATAAAACAAGATGGCTACAGCCTCACGTCCTTGTGTAACACCTTTTTTAGCTAAAAATATATTTACACAATTAATTAAACATGCAGAGCAGGATAACTCCCAAGAACATATTAAGTGAGCAAGTAATCAAAGACAGAAATAATACAAATATATTGTACGATTAAGAATTGGCAAAAGCATAGCATCAGAAACAAACTATTTCCAGTGGAAACATAGCAGCATACCTTCAAATTATTTTGCGATTTTGTTTCAGTTGGGTACAAAGAGATTTGAGGGGTAGGAAGTATGCTTTTGGAATATACGTCTTCCTTGGGGGTCGTGCCCATTCAGACAGTGTCCTTACCAGCCGAGTAACATGACTACGTTAAACAGATCATAAGACAACACAGTGAGAGATCTGGATGGGAACCGGAAGTCAGGGGTAGTAGGTCAAAAGTGATAAGCAGCATCTGCCTGAATACATTCCATCTATAACTCTTCAGAGTTTTGTCTCTTTCACCTCCGGGGCACTCCAGGGACTGCATTTTGACAGATTTTTCTTCTTTTACCCTTAATGGCCAACTTGTCATCAATTAGCCAGATATTCTTTGCTTACTCTGTAATTGTATACCAAGTCTCATTTGATGACAAGTGCATGTTATGGTCCCTTGAACAGAGGATATTTCTCAAGGTTTTTCAGAAATTATTGGCTTATTGGCGCTCATTTGAAGAAATATGACTGATACCCCTGCTGTTCAACGGTTCGTGCCCTGGAGAACCCGAGACAACACTCTATAAACTCTGACCTAAATTCATGCATTTAGGTCAGAGTGTTTACATTCATTCTGACCTCTGCAACATTTAAGGTATGAATATACAGTATTGCAAAGCGTCTTATGGACTAGTAATTGTATTCTTAATATTTGTTTACGTCTGGTGCACAACTAAGAGCATAAGTTGCAATTTGCAGCATGTCACATCAAGTCATCTACTGCACACGCATACCTTAGTTTGTCCACATATTCTTGAATATACAGCATAGTTGGGTGACTGTATTCTCCAGTAGTTTACACGTACATGCATAAACAAGCACACGTGCACCCGTACACACATACACGCGCAAGCACACACACACCAATCTCACTCTTTCTTCATTCCCAAGGGATTCATTTGTAAGGCCAAATACATCATAATGCTAAAGCTGTCCATCAATTTTTCTCTCACGAATTTCTTCAGAATTACTTAAGAGATGAAGCAAAGCATCAGAGCCCAATGTGGAGTGGCGTGGGCTTAGAGACTTGGTTTTCTATGGATTTGTCCTGATTTCTTTTTAAACAGTATTTTTATTAGGATGCCTGTGTTTGTAATGGGGCTGATGGTTAAAGTTCTAGTGCAAATTTTCTAGTGCTGGCTGCCTTCAATGGGAGTTTTCGTTTCGCAATAAAAGGCCTAGGATGCTATGGGTATTCGACTTGGCAGAAACACATGCTAGAACAGCCTGCAAGAAAGAGATCCAGTGTGATGGATCGTTTCCAGGTCCTATTTACTACAGCAAATTTAGTCAATATGGCAGTGCCATGCTCATGTGACTTATCGCTGTCAGGGCCTTCCATGGACGAACAAAGTTAGCCAATGAGACAGTGCCAGATCCAGGATCTCCTCCCCCAAATTGTGTTGTTTAATTCCTTGCTAAGAAATTGGCCCACGCCACTTGCCATGTTTGGAGACCTGTGCTTTGTTTAATGCAGTCCAATGTATGCACAAGAACGGTCCTTGCTTCTGTGTCCAAAGAATACAGTGAGTGCAAACAAGGGGAAAAAAATATAGAAAACAAGAATGCAATATTGAAACTTCAGATAGCAGAAACAAATTTCCAAGCGGGCACCTGTCACTGAATAATGAACATACCCTGAAAATGAATATTAAAAACAATCGCGTAAGTTTCTAGTCACAAGTTCAGCCATTTATTGTCCTTGGTTTTCCCCTCCGAATTACTTTACAAGCTGTATGCATGGGAGGTGTCCACATCAACTGGTCATATAAACGTGGAAACATTCAATATGGGTACATATCAAAGCAGGTACATATAAACGCAGGTAATCCACCTTGTGAGAGTTTTGAGAGAAATCAACAGTTGTGTTCACTGCGCTCATGATGGATTTTATGCAGTCCCACCACATTCCACACTTTGGCTCAAGGATGGAAGATAATAGCTGATGAAATCTCAAGATCCTTATTTGTTTTGATGAACAGTTTGACCAAAATGTTGGTGTTTAAAACACCAACATGTGCCACTGATTACAGGTCTTATTTTAGGGTCATCCCTCATATTCTGTGGTGACAGAGATATCTCATTGCTGATTTAACTGTACCACTTGAAATTAATTTGCATGCAATTACTGAGAGGAGGAGCCGAGCCCAGGTTTTAATGGCCTATTTTACCATGAAGCTGAAATAACAAGGATCAAACTACATAGCTGTCACTATGTCTGTCGCCACAAACAATTAGCATGTTGGTGCTGAGTAGGAGAAGCAACCAAGAGGAATATGGGACTGTTCAGCTGCACTGAACTGGGCCTTGGGAGTATATTTGCATGCTCACTAAATCTGGAGAATTGATTGAAGGAAATTTATTACATTACCTCCAAGGCATGGAACTTACTTCTTCATTATAAGTAAACTCTCTTCTGGTTTTAGTAATTTATAAACAGAAAAGAAGACGTATAAGCATTTATATTGACTTATTTTTCCAAATCTTCCCCTCATTTGTTGTAATTTCCGTTCAGTTCCCTTTGTCAGGTCACAATAGCATATTACACGTGAGCCCTGTGGACATGGAACAAAATCATCAAAGAATAAAATGGAATGACTGATTGGGAGATTTTTAAGGAAATGTCAAACTGGCCCTTAATAGGGCAGAGTGGTTAAATTTATCTTTAGGGCAGCGTGGTTAAATCTATCTTTTAGGCCAGTTCACAGTTTGGGAAAAAAAACAGTCCCACCCCACCATCTTGAAAAATTGACCCATTTTTTTTCGAAATGATCCATGAATGGCGTCAAATCACAATGGCGGCCCCATCTGCAGTCCACTGTGTAAAACCAGTACGCTGTTGACAGTGTCCAGTCAAACTGATGGCCTTGAAACAAAGCCTCCTTGTAGACATTTACTACTAATAGACAATAAATGAAAGGGGATGAGTTATTTTACAAGTTTGCATGGCTGTTGTGATCGAATTGGAAAAACTGCATTCTACACTAATTTATCTGCCCGACTCAAGGTTGTTGTCGAGAGCCGCTAGTACATTCCCTCTGGGTTGTTAATATTTTTATCTGGGTCATTCAATGCTTTCTATGTGGTTTTTAAAACTACTAAAGCACAATACAAATATAATAACATAAAAATAATAATGTATAATCCCAGATTATTGGAAGGATAACGTCAAACTAATCCAGACATTATTATTTCCAAAAACTGTGATTTCCCGAAGGGAGATGAATGGGTCTGCATTGAGGCTGGGCTTTCAATTCAAAGCGGCTCCTTGCTAGAGATAGCACTCTGATTCTGAGGGCCAGCACTGAGTACAAAGGCAGCAGGTAAAAATATCAGTCAATATTATGAGGAAAGTGAAGACTTTGTAGCAGAGTAACAACAGAGTGCAGAGTATAGGAGCTGGACCTGAAACCGAAACACTGATTGCGTCAAATAAGATGGCCACACCATTGGTTTGCCCTATGATCATACCAAACTCTGCCAGTGCACGGTGTACGCAACATGCACCACTCCCAAATAGCCCTCCTGGTTGCCTGGACTTTTGCTCTCGATTTGAGGCTCCTTTGAATTTACATCAAATATTGAGAAGTTCATAGGACAAGGCAAAGTCTTAATTCACCAATGACATATATGTGTCCTTAAATAGGAAAAGTGCAGTGCACTTGTCAATCTGTCAGTAAGCAAACACAATTCCAATGATTATGTGTTGATATGTGTGCCAAATGCCACATTTATAAGGAAGACATACCTTTTTTATATGTTAACTTCTTTTTTCTTCATTGTATGTACCCAATTTTTGTCGACACTATCGATACTTGTTATACATGTTACCATTTTTTGAATTTCTATTTCAAACTGTTACTAAACAAAATTGTTTTCCTTTTTTTCCCCTGTTACTCTCTGTTGTTCTGGGAGAAAAGGCGTATTCACCTTGGAGCCCATAAAACAAGTCTCAAGCATTTAGTCCCCAAACATGCACTCTCACACTTGCATGCACACTTGCTCACAAGCACATACAACTTCTACGGTATTAAGTTACTGTACATTCAGCTGTGTTTCCTGATCGTCCAGTGACACCAGTGTCCGTTTTGTTTACTGCAGTCTCCCAACATGGCTGCCAGCATCCTGGCAATCTGTGCTTCGACAATCTACCAAATGTATCCGCCATCATCGGCCTCCCCGCCCTCCCCCTCTTCCTCCTCGGCTTCCTCCCCGGCTTCCTCAGCTTCCTTCTCTTCTTCATCCTCCCAGCCGACTCCACTTCCAAAATCTCCGGAGAAACCAACCACGTCATCTACAATGTAAAAAGAAATGCTAGACTGTGTAGTAATACTTTAACATAATTAGTCATTAAAAATTTACAGAAACAGAGAAATATTCCCTTGTTCACCTGGACATCTATTCCCCCCAACATTGTAGGCCGCACAATCCTCTTTAGAATATGTACTAAACAGCCAGTAGGACCTGCTTTAACGAGCTAACGTTTGCAAGGAAAAGCATTTCCAAATAGTTTGTATATGTTAGTGCATTAAAGCCAGAAATATTGAACAATACTGTAGCGCAACAGGGCCCAGGTTAGAGTAGGCCGCAACTGCGCTAAATGAATGTACGGGAGACAATACTTTCACTCTCAGCCGGCTCCTTTATTTATACCCTCGGGACGAGCCTGCCCCGAGATGTGTAGGAATGCATGGGTGCACTGCAACATTTTATGAGAGGCCCCGGGTGGCTCTCGACATCCCTCCTTTCTTTTGGTTCTAGACCATCAAGTTCTCGCAGTTCAGGGGGAGTGTATACAAAGTCCTTCAGCCGCTGACTCGGCACAGGATTCGGCCGGAGATCATACTTCTGGCTCCGGGCACAGGGAGATGTCGCAGCCCCAGCTGGGGCTCCCTCAGCCGACTCGGCAGCAGTGTTCTGGCTGGACGACCTGGTGTTATCAGCAACCCCTTGACGGACTCGACTGGGTGACTCAGGTGGAGTGTTCCTCATGTTAGGCGAGACAGGGGGAGAGAAGGTCGGCAACTCGTCCTGAAAACCCGACGCCTCCGGGCTCACTTCCATTTTGGTGATTTTCTTGAAGTTGGACACATTCCTCATGAGTGAGTGTTGTTCCTTTGGAGTGGTGACAATGGTCCCTTGGATGTTTACAACGACCCACACCTCTGGTTCGTAGGGCGTCTGGAACTTCCACCCGGGTTGTCGGTCTTTGATCACCACCCGGTCTTCCACTCTTAGCTGAGGTTCCTGCGCTCTTCGGGCCTCGCTGGCTTTCTGATTAGTTTTTGCTCTCCTCGCCTGGACGGCTGCATCATCCCGTTCCACGGGCACCCACTTGGGGTCTGACGGGATGCTGTCTCGTGGGGCTCGCTTGAATAGAAGATGAGCCGGAGCACACTTAGTGGTGCTATGAGGAGTCTGTCGGTACGCACCGAGGAATTGGTCAAGGGCTGCCTCGGGATCTTCCCCATTATCCACCGCGATGCGCAATGCATGGTTGATTGTCCTCATCAGTCGTTCGACTTCCCCGTTTGCTTGGGGCCATAGTGGGGTGATCTTTCGGTGGTGCACCGGTAGGTTCTCAAGGTATTCCTGGAACTCCCGCCCCTGGAAGGGGGGCCATTGTCGGACTTGACCTTTTCCGGCAGCCCCATCATCGTGAAGGTTCTGTCTAGGACTTTCTTCACTTGTGGGAAAGCTGTTGATGCCACCACTTCGACAATGGGAAATTTCGAGAATGAGTCAACCATGACCGGCATGTGACGTCCATCCGGGAAACTCTCAAAATCCACGCTGAGATGGGTTCACAGAGTCTTGCACGGTTCTTCTGTGATCACCGGTGCCAGTGCGAAGTCCCCCCCCCCCCGTGATCGTGCAGGCATGGCACTGCCGTACCATCTCTTCGACCATGCAATCCATTGACGGGAACCAGACTTTATCCCGTAACCTAGCTTTGGTCTTTGCCATTCCCTGGTGACCAACGCGAGAATCCTCTTCTGAAGACTCTATGGGACCACTAGCAGGTGTCCCCGCAGGACAACTCCTTCCTCCCCCACACTGAGTTCGCTCCGAACATGCCACAGTTGTTGTCGGGCATGGCTGACCTCCAGCCGGAGGACGCAAGCCCCATCGATGAAGTGGGCCCAACCATTATTCTCCAGGGCTCCTCCTACTCTGGATAGAGTGGGGTCTTCTTGAGTGGCTCGGCCAATTTCTTTAAGTGCCATGACCTCGGGACACCCCCCTTGCAATATCATATTGACAAACGCTTGGATGCTGCAGGCATCCACCGGTGAGTCGGGTGGCGCTGCGGACTCCGGGTGGAGAGACAGGTAGTCAGCAGGGTTGTGTGCACCTGGGCGGAAGATCACCTTGAAGTTCTAGCCTTGCAGCTGCACCACCCATCATTCGACCCTTGGGGGTGCTAGCCGGGGTGAGCCAGCAAGCAGCGGGAGCAGCGGTTTGTGGTCAGTCACAATATTGAACTCCTGGCCACACAGATACAGGTGGAAGGGCTGGCATGCCCATTTGATGGCCAACGCCTCCCTTTCGATTTGGACGTATCTGATCTCGGGGTCGGTGAGGGATTTGCTGGCGTAGGCAACTGCCCCAACACTTCTGAGCCATGTTCTTGGAGAACAACTGCCCCTAGGCCCACGGGGCTGGCATCAACAACCAGTTCTGTTCGTCGTCTCGAGTGGAAGTAGGCCATCACGGTCTTGTCTAGCAGTCCCGCTTTGACATCTTGGAAAGCTTTGAGGGCCGCCGGTGTCCACTCCCATTTGTGATCGTGACGCGTAAGGGCGCGCAGTGGCTCAGACATTGCTGCAAGATTGGGGATGAAGCGTCCACAGTATGTGGCCATGCAGAGGAAGTTCCTCACCTCGGTGGGGTTTCTCGGGTTGCTAGCCGCCCAGATGGCTTCAGCCTTCTACGGATCCAACAGGAGTCCCTCTCGGGTGAACATGTACCCAAAGAAGTCGACGCTCTCTTGATAGAACGAGCATTTGGAATTTTGCAAAGTCAACCCACAGTCCACTAACCTTTTCAGAGTGGCTCGGAGGTGTGCGTGGTGTTCCTCGAGTGTGCTGGAGTACACAAGGATATCGTCGCTGAGGTTGATTGCCCCCTGCAGCCCGACAGTGCCTCCCGGATTGCATTTTGGAAGACCCCAGTGGCTGATGACACTCCGAAGCTGAGCCTCTTGTATCTGCGTAGGCCGACGTGCGTCGAGAAGGTGGTAATATATCGACTCTCCGGCTCCAGTTCCAGCTGATGGTAGCCGGCGTTCAGGTCTAGTTTATCAGGTCTAGTTTATCTTCCATTGTGGGGGTGATGTGGTGTTCTCTCTTCATGGCGGTATTTGGCAGTCTCATGTTGACACAGAGTCAAATGGCTCCTGGTTGTTTGGGCTTGGGTGCCACGACCAGCGGGGACACCCACGGGGTAGGACCAGAGACCTTTTCAATTACCACTAGCTCTTTGAGCTTTTTCAGCTCCTCCTCCACTTGCGGGCATAGGTTGAAGGGCACCCGACGGTGCCTGAGGGCCACAGGCCATACAGAAGGGTCAATGTGGAGCTTGAACCTCTTGCCTTTGAGTTTCCCGAGGCCTTCGAAGAGAGCTGGAAACTCCTTTATCATTGCTTCTGCATGGGATTCATGGATCTGGTTGGCAAAGAAGACAAGCCCTAGGTCTTCAGCCGTGTGGCAACTGAGTAAAGTTCCCTTCTTGCCCTCGGTGATGTGGAACCTCGCGTCTGTGGAGTAGCTTCCACTTACGACGGTGGTCTGGATGACGCCACGGAGAGGAAGCGGGTCCGTTCCCCCATAGGTGTAGATCCTGGCGGTGGAGGGTGCAAGAGGAGGTCACGGTGAGAGGTGGTCATACTGGTCTGAGTCCATCACGTTGACGAATGCCCCAGTGACAATGAGGGCTTGTACCTCAGTGCCTTTGATGGAGACAGAGCACATGAGAGGTGGCCTTCGACGAGTCCCCGACAGGCTGACGTACAACACCACAGACACTTCTTCGCTGTCTTCATCCTCATACATGGGGCGTCGTTCTTGTGGATGGTCATCCGGCACTGGAGGTGGGTCATCCGGGGAGATTTGGCGAACACGCTGCGACGCGCCTCTGGGTCTTGACGCTGTTGGTGGGAACCGCCCACCGCGGCACACTCAGGCATAGTGGTTTAGCCTTCTGCATCGGGAGCACATTTTTTCCTTTTGCCCCGCAGACAGCAGTCGCGGGGTGATCCTCGCCACAGTATCCACACGGTCCACCTGTTGTCGGTTTAGGTGCCTGGCGAGGCGTCGTGGGGTGTCTCTGGATTGCGTCCACCTTTTCATCCTTCATCGGTGGGTGCTTGGGCACCTGTGATGTGGCGACCGGTGTATGTAGGGCGGCTTCCATCTCTTCTGCCCTGGCATCCAACAGTTCATGGGAGGGGGCTTGGACCAGGATCTCGTCCAGCGAGATCCCAGGTTGCCGGAGGATTAACTTCCTCAGGAGTTTGGAGCTGCAGCCTAGGATGATCTGATCACGGATTTCATCCCTCTGGTCCGTGAAGGGGCACGTGCTAGCCAGCCGGCGTAGCCGCGCATAAAACATATCGACGGATCCGGCATCGGTCTGCCACGCTCTCTTGAATTTGAACTTTTCGAAGTCGTGGTGGAGCTGTGGGTCAAAGTGCCTGTTGAGCGCGGTGACCGCCCCTTCGTAGTCATCTTCATTTCCGGTGTTGGGGAGCGCCTCAAATAGATCATAGATTTCTGCGCCCCCATAGTAGATGAGGAGTGACCGTTTCATGGTGCCATCCATTTCTCTCATCCCCTTGAAGTAGTGGTTGAGTCGCCTGAACCAGTCCTTCCATCCTTGTGCAGCCATGGCGGGGTCTGAGGCTTCACTGAAAGGGGGTAGTGGTGCAACTGCCGTGTGGGTATGCACTGGTGGTGGTGGATTGGCACAACCGATGGATTGCGCCCTCCGTCTTGCTGAGCCGCAGCACCTGTCGCCGGCGGATTGCTCATCGCGGCCTGGTGGTGGTGCGTGAGCGCGAGGCTGTGGCTTGTGTGTGGGCATTCATGATGGGGTGGATGCTTCAGCACGTGGTCCTGTGTCGCTGTCCGTGCAGTGGCTCCGTGCGTGTGTCGGCAGGGGACGTGAGTAGCCCTTTGGCGCAGTTCTGTGAGTAGAGGAGGAGAGCTTGTGTTGGCTAAGCCCATGCACTACTGACCTAGCGCACCATGTGTTGTTCTCCCTCCTTGCCAGATGAGCTCCCCAGCGGTGTGATCTTGACTGGGTAGCCTGCTGCTCTAGACCAGTGCACACTTCCCTCCCTCCTTTCTTCCAAATATATTTTTTTCCCGTTTGTTGCTTCCAATGCTTGTTTGTCCAAAATCACCTCAGGTGCTGCCCTGGCCAAAGTTGCACACATGTGGCCCCTCACGGGGATCCATCGCATGTGTGTGTGCCTCTGGTAGCGAGCGCTGCAGAGAGCGAAGGCAGCGGAGGGGGCAGCCCAGCCCCAGGGCCTCTCTGCTTTGCCGCAGTGGAAAGGAGGGACTACGGGTCTGCAGGTCATGCCGCTGCACCAGTACAGCAGCGAGGGCTGTAGCAGAGGCGTCCACGTGGGAAGGCACTGTGTGGGCGGGGCCGCTGTCCCTCACCCCTCAACGAGCTCTGCTCCAGCGAGTTCCGCTGGCTGAACACACTCCAGGAGGCTGGGGCGGCGCGTGGGCTGTTTCGAGCTGGGCGGTGAAGGTAGATGGTGAGGCCGCAGACGCTAACAGCCCGGATCAATGCGGATGGGTTTTGCGATGCGATCACTGTCAGTCACGCGGTACCAGGAGGAGCAGGGTTACGCGGGTGGGCAACGCACGCTCCTTAACTGCACCACGCGAGGTAGGCGGGCATGCGTGTGGTGCGACCGGCTTTGTCGCCAATGTAGAGTGGCGGGGCCCAGGTAAGAGTAGGCCGCAACTGCGCTAAATAAATGCATGGGAGACAATACTTTCACTCTCAGCCAGAAGACCCAGAGCGGTCGCCGGCTCCTTTATTTATACCCTCGAGACGAGCCCGCCCCAAGGGGTGTAGGAATGCATGGGTGCACTGCAACAAATACTACTTATTATAGTATGAAAGAAATATGTGGAGCACACATAAAGACAATTCTTGTGTGGAATATGTTTTTAGTGGAAACACAAGTTTCTGACAGGCAGACTTCATCAAGGAAATTCATCCCTGTGTCAAGACCTAAGTAAATATCTGTGAGCAGGCTAACCTTTTCCAAGGAATGGCTCTACTTTACAATTCAATGTTTCCATGCATGCCATCAGAACTAAAAGTGCCATAAACAAAAAGTGAATTGTTTTATTTAGAATCAGCTTGAGCTAATATAATCCTTCTTTATCACTAAAAACCTCTGGGGATTGTTTTGTTTTTTGACGCTGTGAAAAATCAAATCTGTTGACTGATTCACTAAAGGTGCGTATTCCATTAGCCTTTGCTTGTTCTAATATATATTTGTTTCTGCCTTATAGCAGTCCCTACTCATTATAGTAAGCTGTGGGCTTGATTTTTCAATACGATATGGTTAAAAATGCATACAATAATCTTACATTGGGGAGGGCGGAGTCAAACTGCATGTGACATCACTTTAATTTTATCGCTTCTAATGGTGTGTGATTCCACTTCCGCTACCCTCTAATGTGGTCATATGACATTTGTGTTAAAGGTGTGGACATATGTTTGTGTAGAGTACTTGGCATGGTTTCAACAAAATGAAGCTGTAAATGTGCATGCCAAATGGTGAAAGAAAACGGATACTGCTTCATTCGCAGGTCTGAGCTAAGTAGCTACACATTGATGAAGACTACGGGCATCCTCGATCTCGGGTATAAAGAGGTCTAACACCTGCAATGTGAGTGGGAGTGGCATTAAGTAGATGCAACAGTGTCAGTGCTTTAGGTATCAGTAACATCTCAGCTGGGACTTTTACTACTGGAAACCCTGTTGATAGATCTAAGGTTAAAAGGGGCTGATCCCTGAACTTGCCCCAGAATGTGTAGAACCCATGGGATTCTTCTGTACCCATTGGATTGTGGGATATGTCGTATTCAGGAATCTTTAATCTGATTCTGTGTGACAGGCAAGGGGAGGTCATGGACCATTTTGGATGGGCCAATCATGATCAAACATGTTGTCAAAAGCAACAGAATGACCAAAAGAGGGAATTTTTGCGGCAGAGAGGGGAAGCTCCTTACCCTGGATCTGTGGGAGCCAGCAGAAACAGAGTGCTAGTTTGCTGCAACCTTCTCACTCTATTTCCCTACCCACCCCCCTTATGTGGACAGGTTGAATAGCATGAGGCATGCCATCTCCGTGGCTTTAGTATGCCTCCCAAGCAATAATACAACCAACCATTCTTTGGTTGTTTGAGAAAACCGAGGTGGCTATAATAAAATAGTTTTTATTTTTTAAAGAAAGACCATAAAGGCGCTTCGCTGAGCTGTTTCCTGAAAATTGTAAAGATGCTGCTCGTGTCCAGGCATATGCTGTGATCCGAAGTGCCAAATATCTTTGGCAGAGCAGGAGGCCTCTTTTGAACCAGAAAAGCTCCCCCCCCCCAGTTAAGCAAAGGTTTTGGCCTGCTATATTTAGAAGTGATTGAAATTCTAGATTTCCTGCAAGGAGCTTCAGCTGGCTACACGGTTAAAAACCCTTAACTGGTGGTCTATCCACTGCAGGCCTATTGGTTAATGTATGTATGTCCTATTGAGCATTGGCATTCTGAGGTTCATTCTTCCGGTTAGTGGGTAATAGGAAAAGCCTAGCACTTCCCAACGGTAAACAACAAAAATGATCCCCAGACACTGAGTTAAAAGTCCCAGCATGTCAAGGTCATTTTTTTTCTGAAAAAAACCTCGCTCTGGGAATTTGCCTCCATAAAGTAAAAATGTTGTAAGCAAATTCAGTGTGTTGCGTTGTGGTTACAGTGACCGAGCATTGTAGAGCCATATCTACCAAGATATGGCACTACAACTCCCTTCTGCAGCACTGGTCTATTGCAAGCACACCGTTTAGCACCATAGTGCCGCACATTGGCTGCCCCAATGACACAAAGAGGCCTGTTCACAAACTGCATTATGTAGTACATAGTGGTAGTATTATAACAGCATTACTGTACACTACAAACAATTATTCACATAGCTATGTTTGGAGGTCTCCGCCTCTCCTATCTTTTCTCCGCAGAGATCTCCACACACTTAAGTATACATTTTAGTGGTAAATGAGGGAGAGACAGAGAAGAGCAGCTGGATAATGGTGAATACGTGCTACTAAAGTGGAGAGGGTTAGAGGAGTAGTAAGGCGGGCTTAAGGGAAGGTGAGGGAGGGTTTTAGGGATTGACATGCCCCCACCCACCAAATAGTAAGCCCTTTTCTTTACACAAACTGTCCTTCTATAGTTACAACAGTCAAAAAGGATCCCAAACAGTCATAAATGAACTCCAGCTCAGAGCTGCAGTAGGTCCAGCACCACCCATGGTCACCTGAGGATTTCTGAGGATCGGGTCAACCATCAGAAGGGGAAATAGTAGTCCATACAAAATGGAGATGTAGGATGTAGGCTTCTGTGAGACTGCAAGGATCTCTGTAGACTATAAATTCAGTCCTTGTCTCTAATCTGAGTGACTCCTCAATATGGGTTTGTGAAGCAACCTGGTTCTACATGTTGCATCCTGTGATACCTTTTGTTGGTCTAGTAGAATACTAAAAATTATATAGCCTATCAGCAATCAAGACTAAACAAGTATTTCCTTTAAGTACAGTTATTTTAACCGAGAGTGGAACCAGTGTCAAACAACCGTTGTTGTGAGACTGGACACCAACTTGACTCCAATGTATAAATCTAAACATTTGAGAAATTTAACCTCTATTTCAAATCTAGCACTGAGATGTCCTCCTGGATTTGTGCTGATCCAAAAGTTTGGAGGAAACCCTTCATCTGAGTCAACCCACTGCATAGGCTATGGCCTTTGGTTAGCTACTCTCTTCCTTTAATAGACATAAAAGTTTTAATTGAATTTTTCACATATGGCCCGAAGAGTGCTCTGTGCATTGAAATGTTTTCTGCTATGTGATGGTCGCCAAATAGAATGACACAATGTCTTACTAAAGTAATCCGAATTCCAAAAGTGCAAATTTAATAATGTCCAATGCTGTAGAACCCATTAACATGGAATCAAATTAGTGTGGAATAAATAAATCATTATGCTATTCCATTGGGTGCGTACAGCCTTCAGCTCTTATAGAAGAGGGTGAGATGACACAGAACTTCTAGAGGAGAGGATGAACCCCCAAAAAACGGGTTCTTGCTCACACCCTGGGCATTGGTGACTCTAGCTCTCTATTGCAGCTTTGCAACAGTACCTCCTCCGACAATATTGTAGGCCGTCTGCAATCAAAGACACCACTCCTATGGCCTGAAAGGCCTGCAGGCTTCTATTACATTACTCACTCGCTTACCTTGGGATAAACTGTAAAAACAAAACATCAGGTAAAATTAATGGCTTGTGATAGCTTTGGAGTTAATGCAATTAGAAATTCCCACATCCAGGAATGACTTGCTAGAAAGGTTGTGTGATTGAAGAAGCACCAACCATTCTGTATTCATTGTAGCAGTTAACACAAGCAATTAATAGTATCACTTATTTGCATTGTGTAGCACGCAAGGCCTGCTTGAATAACTAATCCTGTTCCTCTGTACAACATTACTTGAGAACCAGCGAATAAACTATACTTATAACTTGGGAAAGCTCTTTTTTTGCCATTTTCTTATAGTGAACATTAGGTTGTTAAGAAAGTGATAGGGATGCTCAGAAAGGCAAACATAGGTTTGAAATAAATCTGTAAATCAGGTTTGCCAATGTTGAAAGTCACAAACAAACGTTAACACTTTCCAATGCAGCAATTAGCTCATGGGTACACAGACCACCATTTTTTAACTTATCCATGAGAGACCTTACCACAATCTGGATTCCCATGTAAACGTGTCCCCGTCAGCTCCACACCCAGCTGGTCAACACACCAGCACTCCCCGCTACTTTGGTCGCACTGCATCTTCCTATAGTAGCCATCTTCATCACAGCTGGGGATGAAAACACCTGGAAAGAATGAAACAGAAGTTGATGGGCAGAGGCAAATCAAAAATACATTTATGCAGCATCTTGCAGCTGAATATTTTAAGCTTTTTATACCTCTTAAATTAAGAATCAGCAAAGCCAATAGGTCTGGCTTGCCTTTAGGGTCCCACCTAAATATCAAAAAAGCTTGTCACAGTGAACACCAAAAACAAACTGCCTTCTGCAAACAATGTATCTATGAGATGATTAATTGAATGTGCAATGTCTACTTTTGAGTTGTAAAATAGTCTCTCAGGCATTGTAAAGTAATCACTCCAGAGGACGGGTAATGATACACCGAACATTCAATAGCATGATGTGGAAAAAAATGCTACTCCGGGAGGAGCCAAAATCCACTCTATGAATTTTTTAAAGAATGTATAAAACGGGGTATTCGAGACAGATCTCGCTCTCAAACCACACCTAAACATAGCACAGCATCCTACCGAAAAAAGGTAGAATCAATTGAAAGTTTTCAGATTTCTAAAATTCAAGTAGGAATGCTACTGCAATTCAAGTGAAAGTAAACTTAAAGAGACTAATGGGTCATGGGTAATCTAAAGGGGTATCTTAAAGACACTGATAACATAAAAACGAAGAAAGATTTAGTGAAGGATAATTATTTTTTTCCTTTGTACGTGTGCATGTAGTGGTGAGCAACATGTTTGTATGACTATATTTACTAATTGTGTGCTTGTGTGTATGTGTGTGTGTGTCTGTATGTGTGTGTGAAAAAGAGTGCGTGTGCATGCTTTCATGCAGATGGATACCTGACACAATATTGTGGTAAACAATATCGTTGACAAAAATAACATTTACCACAGTATTTTGGTCCTATACTCATAATAGCAAAAAGAACAAATGATGGACGAAATGCTGAACAAATCGAACATTCACACCCAGTCACAGATATGGGCTTAATCCATCACTTTTTGCTCACCAAGCCACCCCAGATTGGACCTGTAAGGTATTTTTTCACGTATCATGCATATGTGTATATTTTACACCTATTTGGTCAAAATGTACACACCTGCATCAACACATAAGAAAACATATTTTTAATTGTGTCCTGTTACGGTTAGAAACACCGCCAGCAGTGACATCTAAATATGGCAGGCGGGAGACCGTCGACTCCATGGAGTACTTGTGACCTCTGCCGCTGTGGGATGGCAGAAAGAATGTGAAAATTGTAATAAGGCTCTAACAGCCTGATTCATGAAAACCGAAATCTGCGATTTCTAAATAGCAATTAATACCGAATCGCTATTTAGAAATCGCATAATGGGATTCATCAAAAACAGCGAGAAAATAAAGCGAATCGCAAACGTCTGCAAAAGGCGATAGCGATTCTTCAAATTCGCAGCAAATTCGCTAAATCCGTCCATTTCCGTTTAGGAATAGCGATCTCGCAATTAGCGAGATCGGAAATTGCGATCTCGCTAATAGCGAGATCGCAAAAACGGGAAGTCGTTTTTCCAGCACAGTGATGATATCACAACCAGGAAGCAGGCAGTTCCCTCCCCCATTGAGAACACTGAGGCAGAGATTGAAGCAGCACCACACAGAGCTCCTCTCAAAACACCTCCAGACTTGGATATTTTGGATATTGCAGACTGCAGCTATGACACAGGATGCAGCAGCAGGGCCCAGTGACACCGGGCGCAAGCGCAAGATAACATTTTCTGAGCAGGAGCTGGAGCATCTAATCGATGGAGTCTGCCATGACCACAACAAACTATTTGGCAAGGACTCCAGGAGGGTGCCTGAGGCCGAGAAACGGCGACTGTGGCTGCGCATCCGCGCCAGAGTCAACGCAGTGGGAGTAACACAGAGGTCCATAGACGACCTCAAAAAGAGGTGGTACGACCTCCGAGGTCGTGCCAAGGAGAGGGTGGCTGAGAGGCTGGGTGAGAGCCTTGTCACTGGAGGGGGAGATCCAACAGTCCCTACCAACACCCCCTTGGAGGATTGTGTGGAGGACACACTGCAGCGTGAGGCATGTGTTGGGGTTATCCCTCTGGACTCATCCCGAGACAGCCAAGGTAAGTGGCATGCGACTGCGACCCTGTCCCCTAACAATGGCCATGACCCTATAGCCTCCCATGATCAACCCCAGTCATGCAGCCCATGCACATCAGAACATGCCCTATTGCATTGTGGGACATGTAGTCTGCCCACAACTTACAAAAACTCCAATGCAGCCAGACATGTCCCAATGTCTGCAATGCAACAGCCAGTCAGGGAATGGTAGCGAGCATGCATGTACCAACTGCACAAGTCAAAGAGACATGCAATTAATCTACGTCCACTTTCCATCACAGGTGGCGCAGATAACACCAGCAGTGACAGCGAGAGGCTGCAGATAGATGAGGCACCAGAGGAGCCTGAGGGTGAGGAGGAGCAAACATCCACACAACCAGCTCCATCTGGCCAAGCACCAGTGCCACCATGCAGACCACCACCAGCAACGCCAGCTCCATCAGGCACAGCACCAGTGCCACCATGCAGACCACCACCAGCAACGTCAGCTCCATCAGGCACAGCACCAGTGCCAGCTGCAAGACCCGGCCCAGTGGCACCATCAACATCAGGTGCTGCTAGACCTGCGACACAGCGCACACCCACTGTGGGCAGAAGGCACAGCAGGCATGGCAGGGAGCCGCAGCAGAGTACAGCACGCACCGGCAGGAGGGGGATGGCTGTGCGTGTGCCAGGGCTCAGTATTGAGCGCCGCATGCTGCGCGTGCACCAATTGCAGGCACGACGCCAAGGTGCCATACATCTGCAGCTCCACAACATAGGCAGAAATTTTGCCAATGTGTCTGATCGAATTGACCGGATGACAACTGCCATGGAGGCAAACACTGCGGCCATCATCAGCCAGCGCAACATCGCCCGCCGCCGCCACCGCCAGCTACTCACGCGCCTCTCGGCCTACACGCGTTCCAACTACGTGATAGGAAATGCCACCTCCCAGCTGTCCCGTCGGTGTCTGGCAATGCAGCCGCAGATGGTACAATGCAGCAAGGACGTGGCACGTGTACTTGAGCATGTGACCAGTGCTGTCCTGGCTCTAACACCAACTGGCCCAGCCAATGCTGGTGGGGATGACACAAGCGAGGGGACATCGAGTGTCAGCAGCCTGCCTGCAACACAGGTCGGTGTCCTACGCCGCAGCAGCAGGCCCAGTGCGGGATCACGTGCCCTGCTGGAGGAGGAGCCTGAGAGGCGACTGGGTGCTGCGCGCCAGAGGCGCACATGACATTTCAATCCATGGGCAGGGACATGCTGCTGACATAAGCATGTTGTGTCTAGACCATTGAGCAGTATGGCGCAATACTCCTCACATGTAAATCATAACAATTATTCCATATTATTGTGCTATCAACAATAATATTTATTCAAGCATTGAACATCGGACTCCTGTCATTATTTCCATTGTCATGCATTTGTGAAGTGTTGGGTGAGGGGAGTGGGTGCACTAGAAACAGTTCATTGTGATGTGGTTGCGCCGGCTGTGTCCTTCAGCTGGATGTTCCCCGCGTGCATGACGCGCATGTGCAGGTGGCCGGTCGTCCCCTTCCGACTCACTGCCAGATATCTCTACAGGAATCCGGCGCTTGGTAGCAATGTTGTGTAGTATTGCACACACAGCCACAATGCGGCAGCAGACATCAGGACTGTAGTACATGGCCCCACCAGTCTTGTGAAGTATGCGGAATCTGCTTTTCAGTAGCCCAAATGTCCTCTCAATGCAATTCCTTGTGCGTATGTGTGCTACATTGTAACGCCGTTGCTGTGGTGTAGCAGGGTTGAGGTATGGGGTGAGGAGGTATTCACGGAGAGCGTAGCCACTGTCACCTGAATGAGAGGAGCAGAGGGTGAGTGCCTGTGCAGCGCAGCTAGTTCATCACAGTGTAACATTGTGGGGCAAGTGTACTTACCAAGTAGGTGTCCTTCACCAAAGTCTCCCCTGGTCAGTCGTGTGTGGAGGCCGCAGTGCCGGAATATGAAGGAGTCATGTGTGCTCCCCGGGTACTGTGCCACTATGTCCGTGATGTATGTCTTGGCATTGCACACCATCTGGATGTTGAAGGAGTGGTAGGACTTGCGGATGCGGTACATGTATTCCGTTTGTGCTGGTGAGCAGATATGGATGTGGGTACAGTCAATGCATCCTATCACATGTGGAAATTGCGCTACATTGTAGCATTGATGCTTGGTCTCATCCAAGTCCTGTTGGCTGGTGGGGAATTTTATGTGCTGGTGTAGCTGGGTCAGCATTGCATCTAGGAAACTCCTTAGGCAGCGGGACATGGTGGGCTGGGATATCCCCCCAGCAGCGGCAACTATCCCCTGGAAGCTTCCGGAGGCCAGAAGATGCAGGCTGCACAATACCTGGACATGTGTGGGCACGGCATTGGCCCGCCTTGTTGGGTGCTGCATCAGGGGGTCCAGTTCCTGGATTAGCTTGATGATCATTGGCCCATTCAGGCAGTACTTAGCGTATATTTGCTCTCTGGTTTGGCCCAGCAGGGTGACCCGCTTGCGGAATATCCTCTCCTGGATCCTGCGTCTGTTCCGTGCAGCTCGCTGTAGCCTTCGCCGCCTGACCACCATGTTCAGTCCTGGCATTGTGAGAGTCCTAATGCTGCAGCTGCATCTCCTTAAGTGTGTTTGGTCAGGCCAGCACCTGTTGCTGATTGGGTAACGGTTTTTCAAATATTTTATTTTTTTATTTTGATGGTTACCACCTGCTTTGGGTTGTCCTTAAATAGCGCCTCACAAACAGCGATTTTTGGGTTTTTCGCTAATTGCGATTTTTCTTGAATAGCGATAGCGATTGTATTGCGAATTTGCATTCTTATTCGCAGATTCCGTGGTTTCTCGCTTTTCCTGATTCGCTATTGGGCTACTACCGGGATTCTGCGAATTCTATTGCAAATTCGCTATTATGTCTTAACGAATACGCTATTTATTTTCTTGAATACCTTTTTTTAGAATTGCGTTCGCAATTGCTTTTTCGCAGCTATTGCGATCGCAATTTAGCTTCATGAATCTGGCTGTAAGTCTTTCATTTACTGGGATTCCAACAACTTAGTTTTAAGAACAAACTGCTCAGGTAGATTTTTGCCAGGCGTGCATCATCTTACTCCTTTCTCAGGATCATTCGCGCTTTCTCCCATTTGAAGGAATGTTTTTCAGGCAAATGAGCTTCAGTGGCTGGCATATAAGCACCTTTAACCCTGTGACTCAGTAGAAAACGTGTGTCACCAATCTAGGAGGAAAATGCTGGAAGCCGAACTTCAGGATTAGAAGGAGCCATCTTCTTCCAATGCCCACTGTTAACCAAGCAGAAATCCTCAGGGGAGAGAGCCTACAAGCCTGCTCTCTTTTTGATCGAGTGGATCAAGCAAATGTTTTAAAACAAAAGACCAGTCAGTCATGGTGTAAGATCTAGCCAAATCAAATAAAGTTCATAGGCTTTCTATTTCCTAATTTTCGGCAAAGTAATGAACTACCTCCGTAGAGAACAGTATCAAAATGTTCTTAGGGCCCAATTACAACTTTGGCGGCGCAGCGCCGGGTCAGCCCTGCTGCTGCACCACCAGAACCATAGTCAGACCACCCACCAGATTAAGAGTTTCCTCCTGTTTGGCGGGCTGGTTTTTGTTGTTCCCAGGGCGGTTCCTCTAAAAATGGTCCCCGCAATGGGAATGCCAAAAACAATTCCTGAACTGGATGGACGGAAAAGTCCCTGGCATGGACTGAAAAGTCCGTGCCCTGCAGGAACTGGGAAGCATGCACACAGGGGGGCACATAATGTCCCCACCTGCATGCTTCCCCATGTGGCAGAGGAACAGGGGGCTCCCTTTGTTAACTCTCAGCCCCAGTGTTCATGGAAGAGGAACCTCCATGGCACCACCAGTGGAGAGGAAACTTTTAATATGCATGGTGGGATCACAGTTGTCCAGACAATCATTTTGCAACTTCCTGACCGCTGCAACAATGCCAAGGAATGGCGGTTCTCTGGCGGCTGCGGTGGGGCTGTGGCAGTCCCACCACCTGACGCTTAATAATGCAATCGGGAGACCACCACCGACATGCACCCTCAAGTCTGGCAGTCTGTGGACCGCCGGGCTTTTAATCGAGGCCTTAGAGTCTCAACCTGAGTCCCTCCCAGGTCAGCTCTCTCAGCTTCAAAGAAAATTTCCATCCCACAACCAGCAGTTGGCTTAAGCTTCCAGTCAAGCATGGCTTCACTGAGTGTCTTTGGATTCCATTTAGGATGAGGAACAATAGCACATGTTCTATACAGTCACAAATGTATTCCTTGGCAGGGACGAGGGATCTCTTTCCTTCTTTGACAAACTGGGGTGTAATATGATATGATATATATTGCAAAAAAAATCCTACAATGGAAATGTTCTCCATTCAAAGTTATTTTAGGTAATTTACTGACATTACACCATTCTTCGTTGCAATACTTAGGCTAATTCATTCATCGATTCAATTTGTATCCGATTATACCACTTCCCCACTCTTAAATTCAAAGTGTAATTTATTCACCAATGATGTGGTTTCCATAATATCTTATATAGGAAGTATGCTAAATTCAACCCTTTTGTGTGACCAGCCCTTTTAAGTTGCACCAGAAAAGGAAGGTCATGAAGTGAAGAGAAGTTCCAGAGAGAAATGTATATGCCAGTGGAATTGTCTGCAGCTAAGCAGAATACATTTCATATCTCGTAACTTGTGTAAGAGTATTTCGCAACAAGAATTCAAATATGCAAATCTTCTCAGCCCAGTTTACTTAAATGCTGTGAATTCAGTTTTGATATCACACAGTAACTTAATCTTACTAAATTAAATCTACCATTACGTTTTACATGGCATGAGTAGGTCCTACAGCAAAGGCCGCCAGGAAATGTGCCATCTAAACTCATGCTATGGTTTAGTAGCGAATGTCACAAATATTTTTATGATGTGATGTTAAGGTAACTTGAAAATATAAACATCCATACCCTAAACAGAGCACATGTGGCTAAGCCTGTTCAGCAGGTTTCTGTGACTACAGTGGTCAAAATGCTAGATGTTCGGAGGAAACAATGATGAAGAGTTTTGGGATTTTTAAGCCCCAGGTATCAAATGTGCCAGGGTTACTGGTGGTGTGGCAGTCCCATAGCAGGTACGCGAAAAGCAACATTTCTATGCCTTCTTTTAGGATTTTTGTTCTTGCTACTAGTAAAAGCCAGAGTACAATTCAAGGTACACTGTACGATGTACACAAAAGCTCAGGTTGAAGCTGCTTAATATATTTAAAATATCACCATTCCTCTCCTAAATGCAGATCCATGAACAACTGTGTTTTTTGACGAAGCCTCTTTCATGTTTTGGAAAAAAAGTTTGAACCAGGTTTTTTATATCATGATATCAACATGAAAGCTGAACGTCACTAAAACATTAAAAAAACTACCTTATCAATGAGTTATGATTTGCACATTCATTAATGTGGTTTATATTGCCTTCTAAGGATGAGATATAATTATTGTCTGGTTTCACCTTGCCCTTTTGTCCTCTTTGCCTTAATGGTGATAATGTATATTCCAAATCTACTTTAGGTTGATGCTGACGTTTGTAATGATGTCAAGCCATGTTGTGTGAGGCACAGTGGGGCAAATGGCAGTACATTCTAAAGCTACTTTCCACTGCAAGTTGACACCTTTTTACGTTTGGTAGGTGTACCCCCTTTCCCCGCCCCACTGCCGCTAATGTGTGCAAAGTGGGCATAACACAGAGAGCCGAGTGCAAGCAGACCTTACTTTTGAAGCAAGGCCAATCACCTAAAATGCCATGACTTGTCTACCTGCGAAATCATAATGCCAGGTGAAACCAGGTCCAAATTATGGGCAATCATAATATTGCATGATATTCCCACACCGCAGATGTGTGATATATGTGAAACTGCACATTTGACGCGGTAAACAACCTTTACAACGCAACTTTTTCCACGCAGTGCCTTTACAACGCAACTTTTACAACGCAAACTATTACAACGCATTGCGCTGGGGGGCGCTCTAGGATAGGGAATGTGTTTAATGTACTATCCAACACCTTCCCTACTATCCACCGGGACTGGAGTTGGAATAGTAAATTAAACAATTCACTATCCAGCGCCTAAAAGCACTATGCGTTGTAATGGTATGCGTTGTAAAAACCGCGTTGTAAAAGCATGCGATGTAAAAGCATGCGTTGTAATGTCATACATCCATTTTACGCAGCTTCTCCGTCATCAACATGCAACTCTTTACGCAACACACAACGCAGTGCTGCAATTTTCCATGCACTGTTCTATTATGTAGACAATAGTGAATCTAGGTGTATATGTTGGTTTGTTCTGTATACATTTTTCATTGCCTGTTATTTTGCTTTTAGTGTCATTACAACCAATGAACGCATAGTTTCGATATTATATTTAAAGGCAGTGTCTGTGGATCAAGAAAGGATTAGCCAATCAAACGTAAGCATAAAGATGGTAATTTGAACAAAATAAAGAAAATATTTAATCTCAGAGCTCGGCAGAAGTTCACAAGCAGTTGGCTTTGGGCTACTTGTTCAGGAAATGAAGGTATACAATATCTTCCACAGGCAACAGAAATGAAGTGCCAGGAAGGGGTTGATTTAGGCAGATGAGGGACATCCACCCAAAGCAGTAGATGTCCTGTCCACACTAGCTAGAGTGTATTGATGTCTATGCACTCTAAATGGGACTGAGGAAACGCCTGCCATGTTTTGGCATATGTCCCACATCCACTGAGCTCTAAATTAGGTTCTTAGTTTCAACCTTGAACTAACACATAGAGGGACTGATTTAGAGATGCATGCTAATGAGAAACAGCTGGATTTTTGGCTGAAGCAATAAAGTCAAGCCATGCAAATTGTACGCCCCACCTGAAATTCGCAACTGGGAATCAGGGCCATAGAAAGCCCTGTTAAGATACCAAGATTTGGAAAGAATAAGGAAGGGAAATGTGAAGACATGAAAGCAGCAAGGAAAGTTTAGCTGAAGAGGAACACAAAAGCAGGAGGATTACACTACTAGAATCCAATCCTGGCTTCTATAAACATGCAAGTAGCCACTAAATTAGGAGTGTGATCTACAGAGGAGAAGGGGAGCACAACGCCCTTAGTGTTGACTGTAGTGTTGACACTACAGTCAACACTGAGGGAAGCGCAAAGTATGGACTGCATGTTCCATGATGCAAAGGAGCAAACCTTTCTGGGATATAATGTAGTGTCCAGCCACAACCTTTTTCCTGCCCAAACTAATTGTCATGACCTCCTCTGCCATTTATCACACCTTCCTATTGTTCCTTTTTGTTAAAATTGCATTCTGGCCCATTGATTACACTTCATCCGGCCCGAGCCGGAGAGTACCGCCAGGGCCTCGTAAATGACCTCTGTGAACACCAAAAGTCGTATAATTTGATTTTTCTCTCAAATTGCCTTTGAGAATCGGGCCCACAGTCTTAATGTTGAATTTCTGATTTCAGGAGCTTTCTTGGAAGAGTTATGTGATGACATGACAGAAGAGAAGGAGACTGATGGGATATGGGAAGCACAAGAAGAAAACCCTCTGACTGGGAGGACAGGAGTGAATGCACCTGAATGCCCCAGCAAAGAAGCTATGGAATGGGTGGAACATAAAGAGTGAAAGGGGTTATATCTTTAATAAATACAGTAGAGACCCTAAAAGAACATATGGAATACACATAACCTACATTGCCTAAATTATGTTTTATGAGCTGCCCACTGTAAAAAAATGTGTTAGAAATCGGTCAAAATAAATATTGCAAAATGACTGAATACAACTAAATAGTTGTAACTTGGCTTCTTTGCCGTTTTGAAAATCGCAATTAGGTGATTTAATGCTTCTTTTCACTAGCAGTTAGAGATTAATTACAGTAATTCTCAAATAAACTTGCGTATTGATCATATGAAATGGTCTTTGGTTCGAGTCTCATGACATCAACATGGTGAATAGATGGCTGTTCCAGAGATCCTGTGCCCAGCTGCCAATCTGTACGACTGGGACACACAGGGTAATTAATAGAATATCTCAATATTTTGTAGTGCTCATTCATGTTCAAAGGTAGTAACAGTAACAATGAAAAAAATACCTGGCTTCTTTTTGGCTGCTTCCTGGATCTCAATCTTCTCCAGCTCCACTAGACAGGGGGGCTCTATGACATACAGGAGAAAAACATGGAAAGTGAATGGAGACTTGGTACATATAATGAATCAAGTATGCGTAGGCTGCCATTTTGTTTACCCAGTGTCTCTCATGCTAATTCCCTATAAAAGTTGACCGCGCACCTACATATGTATTCTGCATGAATCTGCTTACTTTTACTCTTTTAATTTTTACCTTCTTTTATTTTGTCACATTTCTGCATTTCATACAATCATTATAAATACAGAGTGCAAGATATTTGAGAAAAACTTTAATACACTTTTGCTTCTTTAAATTAGGATCAGAATACATATCATGATGAATGTTGTTAGAACTTTCAGAGGGTCATGGGGCAAGCACAAGCTACTAGGCCCAACTATGGGGATTGAGGCCATTTTCTCCTGAGGAACGCATTTATGGGCACAAAACATGTAGTCTGTTCTTGTCTTCTCTAATTGAAATCCAGCATTCTCCAATAGGCACATCTACTCCTTCTTCCAGTCCACACTTAATTATCAGACACTGGCTATTGCTTTGTCCTTACTGCCCATTTGAAACTTATTTTAAATGACTTAATTTCCTAACCATGTTATTCTGACTAAACGCATTACATTTCCTGCAAGAGAAAATTAATATTTAAACAAGAAACAATAGAACATATTGTAGCAATCATTTTGAAATGCATGTGTTATATTCCTACAGTAAATAAATGAGGCTTTAAGTCAGTTCATGAATTTATCTCTTGTCTAAAAAACATTCTTCCAGCAATTAACACAATATCAAGAAGGCTTCTGAGTTCATTCTGAGCATCTCTATTTCCCAGCACATTTCCACCATTATCTGCAAGGTCAAAGTAAGCTTCTTCCAAGCAAGCTGAAAGCCATTAATTCTATTTAGCTCTAATTGCTCTTGCACATTTTGTTTTAAAAATGTTGAGTTAAGTTAATTACAAACTAAACACTACTACTGAAAGGTTTAATAATTATTGTAAGTTAAGAAAACGCATTTAATAAGTAAAACAAAATCTAAATTAGTTACATTCACATCATGCTTGCACGTTTTAACATTTTTAAAGAGCATGATTAAATATAGGGGAATGCATTGTTTTAATTTTGTGTCTCGTGTTTTTATTTTGTGCACTGAATGTCTGCATGTCATTTTTAAAAGTCCAAGGCAGATTATTATTTTAATTTGGTATGGAAGTCTAATTTTATTTTTTTAAGTTAATTCCTACAAGGCCTTTTACTCCTGAGATCCAGGGGCCCAGTTTATTATGGATCTGGAGCAAATGGGCCAAGAACCTCTTCAGCACTTGACTCTCAGAAGTTTGTGTGTCAAGCAGTCCAAGTCTTCTTTGTGGGAAGGGGGATTGTTAGATGCAAGGGATGAACACAGGCCCACAACTCAAAATATGTTCAATAGCAGCAATAAATGATTATCCCGTCCGTTCAAATACTTCCTTTTATGAAACAGAGAAGTATTTATATACAAGCAGAAAGTAAAATACAGCATATACAAATAATACACACAGCTCCCTGAGGTCAGTTTTCTAATGTTCGATAGGTAGGTAAGTCCCACATACCTCTCTTTAATGAGAGTGGTTATTTCCCATTCACAATAGGTGACATTCAGGACAGTACCCACTAGCAGTCCAAATCTCAGCAGTCCTACTTTGACTCTTCCAAAGTCAAAAGTTTAGCGCCTAAAGTGTTATGAGGCAGAACAAGTTCCCCTGCATCTACCGGAGTCTATAGAAGCATTCCAATCTTGCACAACGCAAAGGTCTGCAGTGGCTGCTGATGGTAGTGTCTAGCGCTTTCTCTGATGACACTATAAGTACCGCTGATCATTTTCACGGCTAGGGGGACAATCATTCGGTTTCCGATACTTCAGTTGGGGCTTGGGCATGCACAAGTCACCATGGCGCCCTTTTCTCTTATCGTTGATGAAACCAGACAATGAACCTTGCTCTTTACACAGCCCTCTCTGGCATATGGGGTTACGGCCTGATCGGCACGACACAGCATTAATGCAATCTTCATTGCGGCCCTCTCTGGCATAAGGTGTCACTGACTTTCCTCCGCACATGGGCCATGGCCTAATTGGCACGGCAGTAATTACATTTTCAGAGTGGTCCCCTCTGGCATACGTTTTCACCAACTTTAATCTGCACACAGCTATGGCCCAATAGGCCCTGCAGTAATGCAATCTTCTCGGTGCCCCGCCTTTAATCGGCAAACGAGTGACAGCTCAATTGGTGTGACAAAGGCTAGCTTTGTGCCAGCCGGCTCTGGCATATGGGGTAGGTGCAGCAGCAGCTTCCTCACACTTCACAATGGAGATCCACTTGCCAGGCTCTCCCACTGGACCTCACTCCCTCCAAGTGCCTTTCTTTTTCTCACAGGGCACACTGGTCTTGGCAAGCAGGCAGATGCTGATGTCCCAGGCTCAAAGCAAGTGGTCTCACCCAACTGGGAGACTGACAGACCTTAAGCCCCAATCCTGGACAAAGGTAAAAGTCTTGCAGAGCTTCTCCTCCCCGACATACAGCCCAACTGACAGTTGACAGTTTTTGGGTGACTCGTGCACCCTTTCTTGCAGTCCATTTTCAGCCACAAAATGTGATTATGGGCCTCATTATGATGTTGGTTGGAGTTGCCTCCAACCAACATTGCTGCGGGTGCAGAACTGACCAACCTCCAGTCAGTTTTTCCGAACACACAATTACGATGTGATCGCACATGGTAAAGTTGCAAACTCCCATTTCTCTACGGAAGCTTGTGCAGTGGTGAGAAACCGGCCACAGCACAAACTCTCATAAAGAAATGGGAGTTTCTGTAAATGCCTGCCACACAGCCTTTTCATGTCGGAAAGGCCGGTATGGAAAGGCTGTCGGAAACCAACATCATAATCCTGACTGTGCAAACACTGTCCTAAAGGGATTATGTGCAGTTTCCGGCTGGCGGACGGGCTTTTTGAGCCCATCGGAAGTCAGTCGGATTGACTGGCCAGTTTGGACTCAGACCACCATCATTGAAAAACAGCTGTTGGAGTTCAAACCAAGGATGTCTGTTGGTAAGCCTCCAACGAGAGCTTCTCCTCCTCGACATACAGCCCAACTGACAGTTGATAGTTTTTGGGTGACTTGTGCACCCTTTCTTGCAGTCCATTTTCAGCCACAAAATGTGATTATGGGCCTCATTATGATGTTGGTTGGAGTTGCCTCCAACCAACATTGCTGCGGTTGCAGAACTGACCATCCTCCAGTCGGTTTTTCCGAACACACAATTACGATGTGATCGCACATGGTAAAGTCACAAACTCCCATTTCTCTACGGAAGCTTGTGCAGTGGTGAGAAACCGGCCACAGCACAAGCTCTCATAAAGAAATGGGAGTTCCTGTAAATGGCTGCCACACAGCCTTTTCATGTCGGAAAGGCCGGTATGGAAAGGCTGTCGGAAACCAACATCATAATCCCGACTGTGGAAACACTGTCCTAAAGGGATTATGTGGTCGGAGGCTTACTGACCGACATCCAAGTCAAGCTCTTAACATCTGAGCCTTTAAAGTTTGTTCTGGTGGTCTCCTTCCTTTTGAAGTGTCCATTGCTCTGCCACACCATGCCTAAAAAAAGGAGTCTGTCACTTTAGAGTGATTCCAAATCCAATAGCACCATACACAGGCCATTAGAGTGACTAGAGGTTCACACTTGAATGTCTGCACACACTGATATGTGCATCAGAGTGTTATTTAAGGGCCCAGACATACATTTTATGACAGCCCCAGCTCCTCTCCAAGATATGCCCGGGCCCATTCCCAGTGACCTCTCGCTGAATCAAAGAGCATGCTTTTATGTGCAATGAAAAGCTTGTCTCTTCATTTCTCCAGTGTGCGTCCCACCCTGCTCTCAGAAACTTAGCTAGCCACAAATCTGTCTGGGGAGAATCCTCTACCCCCTCCCCCATGTGCCTCCAGGTAGCCCTGGGGCTCCCAAAATGTAACCCAGAGCTGTACCACTCATAGGCACACATACACTCAGAACATGCATACAACCATATGTGTGCTATACAGTGCTACATACTAACTTGATGTAGGGCAAGGGTGAGTTAAGCACACAGCAGCAGAACTTTACATGAGTGGGCCTGTAGACCTCATTCCAGGTACCCAGGTAAAAAGGCTTGTTCACTCCTACTGATCATTCCATGGTATGCTGCCACCACTGCACCTGTGCTACTTAACTCCTTGTCAAAACAGTAGCCGTTAACCATCATGTGGATAGCACTTTGTGCACCCCTCCCTGTCCAACAAGACCACAGTCCCTGAGATAGGAATATGGCATTATCCATGTTCAAAGCCAACACAAGGAGATGATGGACGGAGCACTGAAACTTTTCAGACACAAACCCCCAGTCACAGATCTGGGTTGAATCCATCATCGTTCTTAGCTCACTTCAGCACTCCAGTTCAGACACAGCTATATGAAAATCGATCTTGACCCTGTGCCTCGTGGGAACAGTCCAGCCCAAACTGCCAAGTCATGTCTTCCCTGGACCAAAAACAAGCATCCTGGGACTGGTTTTGGGCTAAAAGCACTCCTCAGCCACGCTAGCTTGAATACAGTGGTGAAGTGAGCATGGGACCCATGTCTGGGCATACCCTGCCAACTTAGGGCGAACAAAGCAAGCACAAGGAGATGATGGACGGTGCGCGGAAACTTGTCAGACACTCACCCCCAGTCACAGATCTGGGTTGAATCCATCATCGTTCTTTAGCTCAGTTCGCCACCACATTTCAGACACAGCTATATGCAAATCAGTCTTGACCCTGTGCCTCATGGTAACAGTCCAGCCCGAACTGCCAAGCCATGTCTTCCCTGGACCTGAAACATGCATCTTGGGACTGGTTTCGGGCTAACAGCCCTCCTCAGCCAGGCTAGCTTGAATCCAGTGGCAAAGTGAGCAAGGGACCCACGTCTGGGCATACCCTGCCAACTTAGGGCGAACAAAGCAAACGCAAGGAGATGAGGGACGGAGCCAATAGCAACTAAAATCAGCAGGGATCCAGATATCGTTGCATCTGAGGCACTCAGCTCAATGATACATGTCCATGCAAGGGGCTTAACCATCACACTTTAGCTATGCACCTCTTCAGCAATCAAATTGTGCTGTCTGCAGTGCCTGCGGTCTATAAATTCATAAGTTATGGTAAGTGCTGCAGCGAGGATACCATAGAATCACAGAGAGACATGTTGCAAGGCAGCACAGTCGTTTTCTGCACAGGAATTACACACTGGCAGAGACAGGACTGTGTGCTGACCATAGTATGGCCCTTGATGTTTAATTCGAAATGCATTTGAAAAGAACTGCTGATAAGATTTTGGGATTTAGAGCAAAATAGGGATGTTCCTGAAGAAGGACCTGGTTGAGTAACACAAATTTGGAGGAACTACTCCTACACTGGGCAAACTAATGAACACTTCAATACCTTTACAAACAAATATTTTTTAACTTCATTTGCTTTTGTTTTTTTACAAAAAAAGCAAATGAAGCTAAAAACAAATTAAAGAAAAAATTATGTAACATAATATTATGATTTCTGCTTCTTTCACAGCAGTCTATTTTTCAAGGCATGCATATATAGGGCAATAATTGTACTTAAATGCAGAATTCTCATGATGGTGTGAAGGACTCTTTGGGTGCCACGTAGGCAATACAAAATATGAAACCGATGAAAGGAAAATTAAAATGACGATCGGATAAGAGATAAAAACATATGTGTCTATTCATGAGCTGCATTTTCTTGTACTTTAGTAACACTACAGTAGTACTACAAAATGCTCTTTACAAACATACAAGTGTAAATCTCCATCTCCATCTCCACCTCTCCACCTCTCCTATCTTTTTATGGGCAGATCCTCACACATGTAAGTTTACTAGTTATGGGCAGAAAGCTCTCTGAACGAGCCGGATCCGGAGTGTTTTCCGACCGAGCCGGACTCCTGCAGTCGTACAGAGCGAGTACGATGCAGCCGCATACTGCCAGACTCGGTTCGGTCGGACTCCCATGGGAGCTGGTCGTACGATGCGTACATGGGCTCCCATTGACTGAATGGGTACATCTCGCAAAAGGGTGCCCCCTACAGTGGGTACGCGTCGGTGCCATCTGCACTGTACATGCCTGTGTTGGGGAGACCCATGGGTCTCCCCCTGTGTCCAAGTCGTAAGGCTGCCGGTGACGGGGGGTCCGACGTGGACCCCAAAAGGCAGCTTCCCAGACTTTTGCAAGCCGGTAAACTTTAGCTCGATCTAGCTGGCTGAAGCGTGCATCGTACTGGCTCGGTCGGAAATCGCCTCAATTGCACGGCACGGTTTGCTTACGGACGAGGCGTAGGGAGCGGTTCAGACCCGGAACAATTCGGTCGGCGATTTTGCGTTTCTTGCATCGTACTTGCCCGCTCGTACAGCTGAACGAGTCGGGTGGAGAACACGCGTACGGCTTGTACTTTTTCCTGACGGGTCGCATTGGAGCCCTTCCGAGCGAGATCGGAATCGGCCCCTTAGTAGTAAATGTGGGAGATTCCAAGGGGAGTGACTGGAAAAGAGGCATACTTACTACTAAATAGGAGTGGTTTCATGAGAAATAAGGAGGGGTTTAGGTAGGGCTTTTTCAAGGATTGTGCACTCACCCACACAAGAGTAGGCACCTGGTACTGCAACACTCTCTCATAGAAAATAATTGTGGTCTGGACATAAAATAAAACCTTATAGGAAAGAATGTTAAATCAAGTTAAATTATTTAAAATAATTAAAACTACAATTAAATATAATTTAATGTGGGGGGGGCTAGAGGGCGCACTGCGGGATGGCTGGCTGAAGTGTCAGCTCCGCCGGACGGACGCAACTGCGGACCTCCTTTCGCCTCGTCAACCCGCCACTGAGGTGACCAACTGACATGAATGGACGTCGGAACATGAGGCCGACACTTCGGCGGCACTAATGTTACAGACTAAGGGCTCATGAACGATTAATAAGCGGAATCCCCGGGGACTGCCTGGACGCAACAAAATGGCCGCGCGCTGCCCGGATACATATCGGCGCTTTAAGAGGACTGGCGACCTCCCTGGACGACCTCATGCCGGTCGATGAGCATATGCATGGTGCCTGTTGGACAGTGATTCAGCGAAGTGGAGGGGGTCGCCCTAACCGGCGGTGAACGGAGTACTTTACTGTGCGTTTCAGCGGTGGTAAGATGGCGGTGGCGCTGGAACGCAAGTGATTTGTAGCGCAGACCCACTACGGAGCATGCACAACGGGACTCCGAGTTGCACCAGGCGGCATAGGCGGCAGGCGTGATGTGAGCGAACCTGACTGCACATGCTGCGGGGGCGGCCACATACCTGCTGATCCGTATATTGAGCGCCAGCCACGCTGAATGCCCAGGGGGGGTGAAAGCTGGAACCCGGAGCGCGGAAATACTTAGACCCTACCGACGCGCCGCGGGGCTCTGGAGAGCACTCAGGTGCAGACCCAACACACGTGGCAACACCCAGCCTCATCCAAAATCTGAGGGATGCTACCAACGCCTGCCACAGCGAATGTAGAGATCCTGGCAGCACACAGCAGCTCCCACCACTGCGCCATTGACGACGCTCCTTGAGGCCACAAGGGCAAATGAATAGACGTACCCCGAGGTGGGGCACCAAGACACCGACACCCCACGATACCCTTGAGACTAACAGGGCACCAACAAGCAGCCCGAAGGCGACCACATCTACAACACCCCCGTCGCAGTGGAGCATGGGAAGGCCTGAGAAACAACAAACCAAGCTCCCATTCGAGACGAAGAAACAGCAAAAAAGCACAGCTCCCCCTCCGGAGTTAGAAGGTGTGGGAGAAATGGCGGAAGGATCGGGCATGGAGACGGTGCTGCGAGCGATTCAGCAGAGCCTGCAGGAGATGAATGGCAAACTAGATAGCGTGGTGCAAAGAGTGGACAACATGGCAGCCAAAATAGAAAAACACGACGAGCGTATTGTGGAGGCAGAACAGAGGATTTCCAAAGTAGAAGATGAGCACAACACCACCTCGAAGATCTGTGGGGGCTTGGAGAAGACGGTAGAGACCCTGCGCGCCAAGGTGGAGGACCAGGAAGCCAGGTCCAGGCGGAACAACCTTCGAATATCGGGCCTACCAGAATCCACCAACACGGGGAAACTGGAAACTTATATCGAACTGCTCCTGAAAGACGTATTCGGCGCTGACAAACTATCACCGATGTTTCTGATCGAACGTGCTCACCGCTCACTGGCACCTGTGCCGAAATCAGGGGCCGCGCCACGAATGATCATTGCCCGAGTGCTCAATTACAGAGACAGAGACACTGTGCTGCGGCTTGCTAGGGACATGGGCAAAGTCACACATCAGGGTAACACCCTGGAGTTCTATCCGGATCACACCATGGCGGTACAACTGGCGCGAAAGGAGTTTGTCCCAGTAAAGAAGAAGTTAAGGGATCTAGGACTTGAATACGCAATGCTGTACCCAGCGAAACTCAAGATCACGAACGTGGGCAAGCCTATAATTCTGCTGACGGTGCAGGCCGCACATGAATTTATCAAGCAACATGTGAAACGTCGAAAAGCGCAGGAACGAGCAGAACCAACGAGCGATGTGGACTGACGGGATGAGCTGCGATATCTACGTGTTGTCCCTGGTAGTGCTGCGGGGCCGAACTGATCATTATATAATTGCAACGAAATAAGCAGCTGTGCCAGGGCGACCTGAGTTGGTGCCAGACTCACTTTGGACAATGTGGACCTCGGCGGAGCCACGCCACTCGACCAGTTGACTGCAGAGGTACACCCTGTGATGAACTTCCACGCAGTGAGTACTTGTACGACCGGACATTTCCGGAGGGTGCAGGGCGGACCATGGAGTTCGGGGGTATGGAACACACCAACGGCTGATGGACTAGCATCAGGAAGTACTACGGTGTAGGCCCTCGGATCGATACCGTTAATGGGCACAGGTTCGATATGTCGCTGGGCTACAGTCCTGGGCTGTGCTAAAGTTGGTTGATCTGAAAATGATTTATAATTGTACATGTTTCTTGCTGGCGGGGGGAGAGGGAAAGGTGAATTGTTATGCAACTCACGTTGAAGACGTCATATGCGTCCGTCCACGTCCACTTTGTGGATGGAGTTGTGTGACCCTGGTGACACCCCCAGGCGGGTGCGCCCCAACTTAAGTTCTACACTGATGTTACTGTTTATTAAGGGATGGCTTTGGCAAAGTTTGGGTGCTAAAGTGGGAGGTGGGGGGGGGGAAATCTGAGACGACTGAGCTACGAAGGCTGTGTCTGAGAAGCATGGCGACCTCTTTGACCGTACATAGCCGGGCGGGTTTTAAATGCCGTCAATCTGCACTCTTATGGATTTGGCAAAGTACACTTAATCACGAAATGACTGGGATACACTCAGTGAGGTTACGGTTCTTGAAAATTGATATCATCATCGAGTGTAATGGCGAACCATAGTACGTTGAAGTTCCTCACTTGGAATGTGCGAGGTCTGGGCAACCCGAAAAAGATTAGGCGCTTGTTCGCATATTTTGATCGGTTGAATGTTAACGTTGTCTTCTTACAGGAAACACACTTGGCACGGGATGGCACAACCACATTGGGCGCTAAATGGGCGGAATCAGTCACTAACTCGAGCTACTCGTCTTACTCTAGGGGGGTGAGCATATTGATAAAGAAGGGTACGAACTTTGAGGTCACTCACATACATAGGGACACTGATGGCAGGAGCGTTGTTATGGCGGGCACACTTAGGCGGCAAAAGGTACTCTTAGTTAATGTGTACGGCCCTAATGTAGATGACCCGGGATTCTTTAGAAATGTGTGGCACACCGTGGTTGACCTCCGGATAGATCACTTGTTATGGGGGGGAGATTTCAATGTTACCCTTCGGGACACGACGGACAGGGCAGCACATACAGCTGAACAACATGTGAAGGCCCGGTTGATGCTGCAAGACGCGATGGAGGACCTTCATATGGTAGATATGTGGAGGACGCGTAACCCAGGTGCGACAATGGCGACACACATTAATGCGGCTAACAACAGTTGGTCCAGGCTGGACTACTGGTTAGGCACACAAGAAGTACTAACGTGGGTTACAGATATCAAACATTTACCACGCACGCTGTCGGACCACAACCCTGTGCTGCTGGAAATAGCCATCCCACACTATGACCCACCTCCCTTTACATGGCGCTTCAATGCCACAGCATTACGAGACCCGATATATAGTGACACAATACATAAAGCTATAGTAGAATACTTTGACATAAACGGCCCGTCGACTGAGGACCCGGGATTACTCTGGGAGGCTTTTAAGGCTACGATTAGGGGAGTCTGTATCAGTACGTCCTCAGGTATCCTCAAAGACATTCGACAACAATTACACGCGCGAGAGCGCTCCATACAAACTCTGGAACAGACATACACACACACTGGCAACGCGAAGATATTAGGGGACATTCAAGCACTCCTAACGGAACATCACAAATACGCACTGGAAGAACTTCAGTATGTGTCGAGACGGGCAACTGCTAGGAGATATGGCGAGGGGGGCAGACCGGGCAGGGAACTGGCCGCTAAAATTTGCTCGGGTAAAACTCCACAAAATATTAAGTCCATCTGTACGGATTCAGGGGAGGTGATCACTGATGTGAAGGGGATACTGGCGGAGTTCATGCACACATACGGCACTTTGTACGAGGCGCGCCCGTCCCCCCCTCAGGCTGACTTACTAACATATATGGACGATATTGAACTGGCGTGGCTAGCGGATGGCCATAGGCAATACTTAGAACGTCCGATTACAGTGGAGGACGTCACGGACACCATCCGACGCTTGCCAAATAACAAGGCGCCCGGCCCGGATGGCTTTGTGACGGAATTTTATAAAACATACGCTGACCTACTTGCCCCGCATTTGGTACGACTATACGGGGCAGCCCATGAAGCCCAGACACTGCCAGCGTCACTGAGAGAGGCTTTACTCGTCACACTGCTGAAGCCGGGCAAAAAAGAAGACAAATGTGATTCATACCGCCCTCTTTCGTTATTAAACGTGGATACGAAAATAATAGCCAGTCTGCTAGCAGATAGATTAAAACCTCTTATGCCCCTGTTAATAAGACCCGACCAGTCCGGATTTATTCCTGATAGAGCCACCACACACAACACCCGCACATTGTTTGCACTAGCTCACTACCTGGCTCCCGAAACGAAGGTTGTGGCGGTGTTACTTGACGCCGCTAAGGCATTTGACACCATCGGCTGGCCCTTTATTCAGGCGGTGTTGGTGCGTATGGGGTTCCCCATGATTTTTCTGGGATGGATATCTATGTTGTACACTGACTTAACTGCACGCATCAGAGTGAACAAGTACATTTCGGAACCGATCCGCATAGGCAGGGGCACCCGGCAGGGTTGCCCACTCTCACCGATGTTGTTCGCATTAATCCTGGAGCCACTGGCTTGTAAAATTCGACAACATCACCACTACTCGGCACTCCAAATGCCTTCCCGTCCAATACATATCTCGCTTTATGCAGACGACATGGTGCTATATGTAAAAAACCCTGCACAACATTTAAATCCGCTATTGCGGGAATATATAAAATTTGGCCAACAGTCCGGTCTGCAGATTAATTGGGATAAATCCCTTATCCTATCGCTGACGGACAGCACCAGCCCAACACAATTGGACTACCCGCTGGAATGGCAGGAGGAACCGACGAAATATTTAGGTATATGGTTCCACAGAGACCCGGAATTGGTTGTACGGACGAACTACGGACGTACCATAGCAGCCCTTGAAGATAAAGTTAAGAGATGGAACAGACTTCCCTTGTCCTTGGCGGATAGAGCCGCGATAGTCAAAATGGTACTTTTACCGAAGTTCTTGTACTTGTTTAATAATATTCCGATCAAACCCCCTGCTGCAGTATTCCGTAGTATAAATACGTTGGTACTTAGTCTACTTTGGGCGGGCAAACAAGCGAGAATGGAGATGCGCACCATGACCCTGCCATATGCTAGGGGGGGCTTTCAGGTCCCAGACTTCTACCTGTACTACTTATGCGCTCAGGCGCAATTCGCGCATTTTTGGCACCACAGTGTACCCTTTATGACGCATGTGGCGGTGGAGGCGGGTGATGCGGATCCGATCCCTCTGTCTAGCATGCTGACACATCAACGCCCTAGGATGCACGAGCGCGACATTAACCCAGTGAATGCGACCACGGAGGCTTGGCGATTGATGGGCAAGGCAGCACACACCCTACCACTATATGCACCACGGCTTCCACTAGCACATCACCCGGCACTTTCGGTCACGCAGGAACAGATAGGTATGGATTTGCTTAACCCCTTCGACGCTCATGACGAGCTGGGCTCGTCATGAGGTAGCCTCCTCGCACGCTCATGACGAGCCCAGCTCGTCATGAATAATGGGTTTTTAAAAAAACGAGCACAGGGGCAGAATTTCGCTAGCGCTCATGTGGTTAAGAGGGCTGGCATAGACACACTAGGGGATCTGTACATAAATGGTGACTTCCAGACCCTGGACAAATTACACTACATCAGCAACCCATCCCCACTCTTCTGCTTTAATTATTATCGACTCCAGAGAGCGCTCCGGGAACATTACCCATCACATCCAGGAGAACCGCAGACACTGGAACCCCTGCAATTGCTCCTGACCACACCCACAGCGTCTCACCTAGTATCTAAACTATACACGAGCATACAGGGGGCTATAGGGGGTAACTCAGACAAGGCTAAGGATAGATGGGACTCTGTGCTGGTGGAACCTCTAACAGACGATGAATGGGAATCCGCATGTTTGCTTACTGGCATGTTAACACCTAATGGTAACCTGAAAATCATCCATTACAAATATCTGCATCAGGTATATCATACACCTCAGCGACTGTATAAATATGGTTTGAGGGCCGACTCCAAATGCTGCAGATGTCACCAGGATGACGCAGACTTCATGCATCTGGCTTGGCATTGTCGCAGAGTAGCAGGATACTGGGAACAGGTCATGCGGGTCTTAAATGAAATGCTCGGAGTGTCTGTGGTGTGTGACGTTAAAATCTGTCTGTTGGGTATCGTTCCGCAGCTCAGGGCTTTAAAACGCAAATTCTGTGTAGTTGCATTACTGTTAGCCAAAAGACGAGTGTCGTTACATTGGAACAGCGGGAGAATCCCGGAGGTGAAGCACTGGATAGAAGATTTGGTGTATTGTCGTGACACTCTCAATACATACGAGGAGGAGCTGCCGATCGGGTCAAGACCTAAGGACTATTGGGGGTTTTTGCGCACGTATCTGCTAACTCATGGCGCGTCAGACTCGGAAGCAGACACTGAGTGATATATTCGTCAGAAGGTGTACATAGAGTGTAATGCGGTATAATATTGGTACTAAGGAGGAAGGATGCTGTGATACAGAGTATTAGTGGCAAGAGGAACTCAGAAGTTGGGTAATGTGTTGTTATTTTACAGGTTGTTAAGTTTTTTAAACAAAAAATGGTGAAAATGTAAGAAAATTATCGAACAAGAAAGCGAGTATGACACTGTTGACAGCTTATGGTCTATCTGATAATACGCCGCCGGTCCATTGGATGTCGGCTGATGGGCTGTGTCCAACTATGACTGGCTGTCCCTGCAGTGAGTACATATAGCCGGCCCGCTTGGGTTGTAGGCGACTTCTATGTATTTCTTTATATGTGATGAACAGTGCAATTAACTTTCTTACGTCAATAAATACAAAAAAAAAAAAAAAATATATATATATATAATTTAATGTAAAAAATATTAAAAAAGGAAACATTATTGTTATTTAATTATAGCACATTTTAATAACGTATTGAATTTATAAATTAATGTAACATTAACTTATTTTTTTATTATTTTCAATTAGTTCTATACATCACTTGTAATCATTTTTTATGCATAATATTTTTCTTTAGGTGTGAATTTATTTTCTAATTTAAACTTCCAAAAAATAACTGTAATTTAATTTAAACCATTTAATTAAATTAAAGATTTAATTTAAAATTAAGTTACTAGTGTTATAACAATTTTCAATTTTGTTCTACATTACAAATAAACAAATTAAAATAGTTTAAATTAATATTTAACTTAAAATATTGTTACTATTTGTATGGTGAAATAACTTTTCCCTAAGCTTTACCATAGGGAAACTCCACAATTGGGGTGAAGCCCTCCCCACGATGAAGCAAAGGGAATATTAAAAACATTTATTAAACTTTAGAATGACTTTGTAACAATATTTTTATGTCAAATATTTTTGTAAATGAATGTTATATATTTATTTTAAATGTGAACAAATAAAAAACGCTACAGCACTCTAGATGTAATTCTGAACTAAAACTTTACATAATCTAAATATAAAATTACATCATAACAAATTTTGTAGTAGAAAAATAAAACTCTTACTTTCTCTGAAGTAGGATTATGCAAATGTTGTTAAAGTTTTTGCATAATATGAGTAACTTTTAAAAAATAAGTGTCATTTGTGAAATATGTTTTGCCAGTATTTTACATGTCTCTGCTAGGATGTACCTCATACAGAAAAGTCACATGAGATACTGCCAGGAGATGGGTTCAACAAAAAATATGTCTTGTGAAGAAAAAGTCTCACAGAATGACATTTTATATTTGAAACAGTCTCCCTTGGTAAGAAAACTCATGTAATTTCGTATAATGCAAAAATGGTTAAAATTACGCATATTTTGTGTAACACAAAGTTCAGGAATACGATAACATTATGCTGGTTTAACAAAAATGTCCTACATACCTAACTCTAAATTTGTTGTCATTTTCTACATAACTTAAAATATTAACCTCCTTTTTGTTATACCCCTTCGCTAGTGAGCTTTGGAAACAAGCTTTCTTTAGTCTCACGATGCAAAAATTATAAACAATGAATATTAACAAGGGGAATTTAGACTCCTTCCATATTAAGGGGTCTATATACATCATATTTTTCCGCAAAAACAATAAGGAAGCAACATTTGAAAACCTTTCATTCTACCTAAACTTATTAAGCAAAGTATTATTTCCATAGGAAGGAAACAGATGTGCTTCAGATTGTGCAAAGGAGTCTATGAATGTAGAAAATCTACAAAGTACTGTAGAATTTTCAGATGCTTTTCCAAGACCCAAGCTGCATTGTCCCTCCTTTGTTCATTATGTTTGTTAAAAAATGTCACTCTTGTGAGGATTGTAATAAGAAAACATTTAGTAAAACAGACTTGCCACTTTGTTTATTATTACAACCCCTTCTGAAGTGAGCATTCTGAAAACTTAGGGCCCCATTACGATGGCGGGCAGACTTTGTCGGCCCACCACCATAACCGAAAACTGGACCGACCGCCTAAGGTGCTGCGGTCTTGCGGGGCCAATTTGGATGCGACCGCCACCCTGGAGGTCGCATCCTGTATCTTTTAAATTGCAGTGGGCGGTCCTGTAAGCAGCACCCATCGCAATGTAAAATTAGCATGTTGTGCATTGGCATGCACAACGTAACAGGCACCGTGCGGAGCATGTTACCTTGTGCATGCCAATGTAGGGGGATACCATGGGTACCCCCCAAGTGCAGCCACCCACCCCCGGGGGCCCGCAGCGGGCCCCCATAGCCATTTACCGTTTGCCTTTCCATGGCGGAGTCTCCGCCATGGAAAGGCCTAAGCACCGCATGCATCATAATATGGATGGCGGTGCTGGCAGAAAAGCGGCAGACGGACTTTCCCTGCGCCGTGGTACCCACCACCATGCTAATGTGGCAGTGGGTAAATGGGCTTTAGATGGCTGGCGGATCCTTAACGCCGCAGGCGGATCGCAACCGCCGGCCAGCAGTGGTGATCCGCCCGCGATCATAATGGGACCCTAAGTATTCTTTAATTTCCTTCATTTAAGAGTATTCCATAATTGCACAATGGTCTTTTACAAATTCAAATAGGAAGCAAAAGCTGAAAACATTTATTTGTACTTAATACAATTAAGGAATGTAAATTTTCTGGGAGAATGCAAAATTGTTTATTGTATACTGCAATTGGTTCTAGGTATGCAGCTATTGTACAGAGAATGAGGGGTCTGCAAGGGGTCTACCAATGCAGTGCCTACACTTTCTCCTCTGTGCATACCTGTCTTTTCCTCCTTCTTTATCAGAAGATAAATTATATCTTGAGCTGGCTAACCAAAACAAAACTAAAACAGTCTTTTGTTTATACCCCTTTCTGTTACTCCCCATTCAGAGCATTCTGGCACATTGATTTATTTCATGAGTTATACGCAAATACATACTAACAAGGAACATGAAGGCTCCTTCAGAGGTAGGGAATGCTTTATACAACATATTCTCCCCTAAAAATAATAAAACAGTAAAAGAAGAAGAAACCATCGACTAATGTTTAATACTATTAAAGAATGTATTTTCCCTAATGAATGAAAATGAAGGATTCTGGTTTGGTACAACGATTCTGGGTCCGTAGATATTGTAAAGGGGATTGTGGGTCTGCAGATGTTCTGCAAATACCTTGCCGGCACTACCCTTCTATGAAAGAACTTGGATCTTCTTCCATCCTTCATTAGGCTAACACACAGCTAGTCCTGTGAAGGTTGCTGTGCTGAACACAAATTCCAATGAGAACTGAGCTGATATAAGTGACTATTTTCTGTTTACTTTGTCTGCAAAAAAGAAAGCATGCAGCAAATATTATATTCACAACTTCTTCACTTTCCAAATCAGTAATCCCTGCATCAGAGAAAATGAAGAAATCGATATGTTTCTGTAAAGAGGATATTGTCTTAATTTTTTTTGCAAATAAAGTTTTGTACATCAAGGTTTTCAGGAACCATTAGAAAAGCATTTAATAATAAATAAATGCTATTTCCATTTATGTTGTTGAAGAAAAGGAATTCATTGTCAACAAGGACATCTGGTCCCAGCCTCTGGGATTGCTGTCTTGTGGTCTAGACTCAACAGGGGTATCTGGTTGCGCCTTGTGCTATTGCATGTTTGATGCTAACTCTATGGCATGGCACTAGAATTATTGTACCTTTAGCTAATAAGTTGGAAACTTTCTGATGTGGTATAATAATTTGTTTATAGACACCTGCCTATCGATAAAGGTATAGCTCAGTACATCTGTCTAGCAGTAATTTGGAATGGTTGAACAAATTTCGAATTTTAATAGGTAGATGCTCACCAGGATCACAAGATATTGTCACAAAAAAGGAGAGATTAATTTTATATCTATGATACTCACTTCCAAAAAATAGAAATGAAATGAAAAAATAAAAGTGGTGGCAATTCACTAGGTGCAGTTAGAACCCCAAGGCATCCTATATGGGCATCTGTTGGAAATGGGATGCCCTAAGGATGGAGAATAAGAAAGGGTCACTATGTAAGGAAGTAGTGGGTAAAGTGTCGGATGAAAAGGGCAAAACATCAAACAAACTTCAGGTGAGACAGTATTGAAAACTGCAGTGTTTTTGAAATAGCTAATGGGAACTTTCAGGGTTGGCAAATCCCCTCTTGCTGAAATCTAGCTCTAGAATGTTAATGGTTTGAGAGCGTGGAAAGCAAGTGAGAGGGAGTACTAAATTATATTAGGGTGAAAATGTTCAATGTGTCTTATTACAGGAGGCACATTTCTCTGACTTAGGGCCACATCAGTTTCTTAGACCAACATGAGAAGTCATTTTTATTTTTAGCTCAGCAACACAATACAAGGGGTTCTAACATACTGATCAAACAGGGGATTGAGATTAAGGTTATAAGCAATAAGAATGCTCTAGATGGCTGATAGGTCACACCAGAGATACAATTTGCTAACCTTTGGCGATTAACTAAATTTATCTTACCAATTGGTGCAGTTGCCCTTTCCGTACTTCCTGGCAGAAAATGTTTATGTGGTTCTAGACAAATGGCTGGATAGGTCAAATGTAAGATCAAACTATAGAATAGGAAAATCTAGGTATGAATTGGAGGTGCTGATGAAAGTACTAAGGGTCATATTATTAAGCAAGGGCGATACATTATCGCCGCTTTATCGGCAGGAAACTGCCGCTAAAGCTGCGATAATGGGCTTGATAATATGCCCTTGTGAATTCCCATAGAAGCCCAGGTTAACACCAGAACCTGGGCTTCTATGGGAATTCACAAGGGCATAATATCAAGCCCATTATCGCCGCTTTAGCGTCAGTTTCCTGTCGATAAAAGCGGCGATAATGTATCGCCCTTTCTTGATAACATGGCCCTAAATCCGGGGACTGTGTGGAGGTAGAAAGAGGGATATACTTTGTAGTCAAGAAAGTATGGCAACTCAGCTAGGTTGGACTACATTCTTGTGCATAAAAACAAGACAAATGGGATTGACCTCCCTAAGCGTCTGTCAGATCATGCTGCTCCGAAGTTGAGTTTATAGATTGAGTGGAGCTCCACAGGATTAGCCCAATAGACAGAAGGGGGGGTGCTTCTACTACAATCTGATCTGAATTTGAACTATAAATCATGCAGTATAATAATGAATATAATGCATTAAATAGGGATGCAGCAGGTTTGATGACTATATGGGTTGCTTAAAATACAAACATTAGAGGTAGTATAACCACTTATAGCATAAAAGAGGGAAGCGCAGGAAAGGAGTTTCTGAACAGCTAGAAAGAGAGATTAGAGAACTAGATTTATATCTATTAAATATGCCTAGGGAAGGCCTCTGGAACCCAATACTGACATTAATTACATTTGTGAAGGATAGAGCTGAACGTAAAAATGGATAAGATAATAGCACAAAAGGGAGAGGCTAAAACATGTAGAAACCTGAGTATGAAGAGAACTATGAAGCAGCATTGGCTTGGAAAGCTAGATCTGGTAGGTCAAGGAACACAATTATGAAGTATTCACAGGTGAACTAGGCAAAACCACTGGTGAAGTAGAAGAAACGTTTTAAGGCCTGGATTTACAAACAGTTCATGCAGTGCAGCGCAGCTCAGCAAGTGGAGTTGCTGTGCTGCATTGCATTAAATGGAGAGAGTAGAACTGTGCCATATTGTCAAATAAATGGTGCAGTTCTGTTCTCTCCCTACGATGGTACGCTGTAGATTGCCTTGAGGTAACAAAGTCAGCCTGTGTTACCACAAGGCAATCTAAAGGACTATATTCAACAACGAAAGGACTATGGGGCATATTATCAAGGACGGCATTAAAATTATCGCCGGTTAAGCATCAGAAAACTGCCACTAAAGCGGCGATAATGGGCTTGATAATATGCCCTGGAGAATTCCCATAGAAGCCCATGTTCACACCAGAACATGGACTTCTACTGGAATTCTCAAGCGTGTATTATCAAGCCCATTATCTCCGCTTTAGCTGCAGTTTTCTGCTGCTAAACCGGTGATAATTTTTAATGTCAGCCTTGATAATATGCCCCCTATATGACCAGTGGTGGATTCTGTTTGATGATTTCACTGTGAGATAGAGGTTCGAATACCTCCCCTCCATCAAGGGATAGCGATCAGAGTATGGTTTGTCACAGAAGTGTGGGGAGCTAGAATAACCTGGAATAAATTAGGAGTCGCCAAAGCCTGGTCCATGCCCTAAAAATCTATGGCCCTGTTCGAAAGATCGCCAATGTGGCAACGGATTTAAATGAGTTTGCAGTTGTGGACGCTTGAGTATTAATAGGTTGCGTGTTGAGATTGTGTATGCTAAGCTTGCGGCGTCATGTCACAGACGTGTACTCTGGGGTGTGATGATATTTTGATTTATTGTATAAATGCACATGCACATAATGTTGATATCGGGCTTGCTGCAGTCACTAGTGTAAGTAAACGAATGATATTGAAAATGCACCTCTGAAAAAACGTAAATACATCAATGCCTCATCAGAAACAGTTTTATGCAGGCCTATTAGGTTTAACTCTTAATAGAAATTCGATGTACTTTGCAAAGCACAGAGCAGGATTTAAGTCGAATTAAAAGAGGCAATTATCACAGCAAAGGGGAATTTAATAGAGGCACAAGGCACTTATTCAGTGTGAGTTTTAGCTCTATAAACAAAATTATTTATATGAAGCCACAGTACTTTGAAAGGATGATGAAATAAGCTCCCCGTCTTCTAGACCTTCCCCCAGGGGTTATATGTCACAATATCGCAATTTGCACAATGACCCTCAAAAATATTGTATCCATACTGAGAAAAGCATATTGCCAATCAGACCATAGCACTGTTATGCGACTGAGAATGTTGGTATAAATCGACCCAGGTGTATTCTATTCAGTCATTTAATCTCTTTAAGTACTCTCCTCTCTTTAATTCCTCTTTTATTTTATATTCTCACTACCCATCTAGTTCTTTTTTATTTGAGCTTCAAGATACTGCCTAATCTGGTTATGTTTGTGGTGACTTTAGTTCTTTTTATGACAATCTCAAAAGTCTACATTTCAGTATTTGTATTTGAAAAAGCCCTGTGGCATGCTTATGAACTGTTTGCATTTTTCAAGTGTAGATGATCGAAGGTATACAAAATATATAAGTAGAGTTGTTGAAAGAGTGTCGCCCCACTGCTTTCTCGCACTGCAAGAAAGCCAAAACACAAAAACTGTAATACTTTTGGTTATCACCATTTTATGCTTGCTTTGTGCATTGTTGGAGGGTGGGTGGGTAGGGCTGCCTGCTCTTTGAGCAGAACAGGGGAGGAGTGGTTTGCCCACTCCTGAGTGTGCAAAGACCGTTTGGTCGGCCTTCTCAGGCAGTCCAAACCAGTCATGCACACTCTGCCCTTCTCCATGCAGCCTGCAGAAGATGGCCACCCCATTAGCCCCTGGCTGGGCACCTTCCCAGCCAATCACAACGCTGCTTGCAGAGTTGTGATTGGATTAAGAGAGGGAGCTGGCTGCCTGCTTCCTGTTCCTGTCTGAGGCAAGAGAGCAGGTCAGCAGGAGCCGAGAAGACGCAGGACCCGCCGGAAAGGTAAGTTTAATTTAATTTCTTTTATTTTTTTATTTCCCCGTGACACCCCCCCACCCGCGAAAACCCCCATGAATTCCTCCCCCCTCCGCGACCCCTTGAGCCCGCCCCTCCGAATAACCAAGTTTAGGATGTGTGTAATGTCAAGTAAATAATGGAAGTATCTCACGTACTCTCTCTCCAGAAGCAGAAACACCACTCGGCGGTTGAGACCTGGCCATCTTTGTAGGTGTCGCAGGAGTTGAAGAATGGCCGGATGCAAATCTCGTACTTGTCCAGGTTGATAGAGGACAACTCTGCTTGGTCCAGGAACAGGTCATTGTTCGAGTCCAACTTGGAAAACATCCAGCCAATGGAGTCCTTGCAACTGGCCACCAAGTTCTTATCCAATACTGCAGACGGATACAGGGGTTGGAGAGGGAAAGGGGCAGGCGGGTAGGAACCAATAGACAGACAGAGAAGAATTAGCAAATTATACTGTAAAATCCTTAGCATACTGCAGGACAGGGAGTGATCAACTAAAAAGTAGGAGGTGGCAAGGTATTTGCCCAATCATTAAAAATAACCTGTGAGTGGGTCACATTTAAAACATCACCGGTGTCTGTTCGCATGGCTCAAGGCCGATACAAGGCTATGATTGATTATTAAGAACTAACAACAAACAGTTGCTTTAGCTAAAATCCCAGTAAATAGCTTTTGGAAAAGATTAGTGTCACCCAGAATTAAACAGGGAATATTATCTCAGCTCAAAAAACAAAACAAAAAAAAACAGCACAATCTTTTGAAATATAGAGATAATATTTTCTGCTCAGTAGTTTGCCAATACTATATGTCCTGGTGAGCCATGAAGACAAATGTCTGTTCCTTTCTGCTTGTATCGAAACTTCACTGGGTCCACTGCCCAGCAAACTACTGCCCTTCCGTGGATGCCACTGAACTACTTAGACGGCACAAATGGCACAAAAATGTCTCCTATTTAGGAACTGAGAGCATATTTTGAGAGAGGACTACTTTATGCTAGTTCATGCCTCCGAGTAGGTTGTCCTTTGGCATTCAAGTAAACCCATGAACTAGGTGTAGAGTCCGGCTTAGACAGGGGCATGGTCTGGGAAATGGGCAAAGACAATACCTGAGGTATGAAATTTCCCACCCATCTTTTTACTGTAATTAATGATAGCAACCCGAACAAGGCACATGGACCACCCCACCTTGTCACCAGATAGCTCCAATAACGCTTCTACTTTCCTCAACAACAAGAAGTAGCAAAACCCCCATGACGTCCTTTAGATTGATATTATATGGCTTAACTTATATTCTATGTTGTCCTCTAAGCTTCTATATATCATACATGATACAGTTTTTTCATATGCTGTTGTTCTCCTACCTATGCATGGTATGTTGGACTGTATTTAACTCGAACCCTTCTCGTTTATTGATTACACATTGATATATTGTATGTAATTCTTATATTTTCATTGTCCTTATATCTTATATATTAATGTAGTCCTTACCTTAATAAACTTACTTTTGAACTTTAAAATAATGCTTCTACTTTTATTCCTTTCCTACTAATGATCAGGAGGTATTGTTAAGGTTGTTCTGTTTTCAAAATTCCATTCACATATTGTTTCCAAGAAAATGTGGCAGGTGAAAATATTGTTGGGTCTTTAAACCTAAGGCAGATTAATTATGATGGAGCTTAACGGTTGTGCGGTAAAGTAGGATAGGAGAAATGATTTTGCATATACTTCTTATCATAGGCTGTTCCACCAAGAGCACTGTTATCTAATCTGCTGATAACTAACTTGGAAATCTCCTTTTGGCCCACGTGTTATTTTAGAATGAAAAACAAATCTTTATTACCATTCCTACTCAGACGCTAATGCTCTCCTGGCTACATTTCTGCAACCTAATTTACAGCAGGCGCCAAAGCGGGAAATCTGGAACCTCAATTAAATAGATTTTGCATTGGCCTAAGGAAAACGTCCAACCTCGCAGATGTCCTAAAAGTTGGACAGAGAATAAAATGCAAAATATTTAGCAGAATGGGTGTTTGCAGCAGGAAAACTGTAGTACTCTGAGCAGTGGTCATTACTGAGCCCAGGTGAAGACCAGGTATTACCTGGAAGGAAGAGGGATGAATTAGTTAGGTGCACCTGGGAGGATTGCAAGGTGAGTGCCCACAGGGAGATGACTGGGGTGCTCTTGCGGTGGAGTCGCCACTCAGTGTCAGCCTGCGACCGAGCAGCAAGTTTGTAGGCAGGTTATCTTTGGGAAGCCCAGTGGAGCCTTGGAACTATCGTTCTGGTATTGGGGTAGGAAAGAATAAAGATCTTCCTATGGAAAAACCCAGACAGGGATCCTACTGGAAATGGACCTGACCCTAGGTATTCACAAACTGGACTATTCTGGGGATATTGACTCTGTGCTCTAGAGCCCATCCTCACCAGACCTTCAGCACACAAGATGAAAGGAGTCAGATAATGTAATACCTGATGACTTATGGTGATGTAATAACTAGGTAAAATGCTGGGATGAGCTTTTTAGCAGCTTTTAATTTTGCATTCCACCGCACTACTAGTGACTGTCCACGACCACTCCATGGTATGGCACCCAAGGATATGAACTGTGCTTTGACCAGAGTGTCATTCATGTTATCAGGCTTCCCAGGAAACCGATAGCCAGGCGATGGCACTAGGTCTGTATACCATAATGTTTGCTTATACAATATTGTCCATCACAAATTTACATATAAGACCAGGAAGGCATTCCTCCTCCGGTACAGTCAGCAGCAAAACTACACATGCAACCCGGTGGGTGTCTGAAAGAAGGGAACTATTGCTCCAAAATCATTTGGGATCCCCGAGAAAAATTACATCCAGAAACAGCCACTCCACTGGAGTTCTGGCATTAACCGTAGGTCAGCAACGGATATCTGATCATCTAAGCAAGATTTAAACTCAAAATCCAAAGGTGCAAAAAAAGGATGGTGTATCCCAAACTCTTGAATGCCTTCAGCGCTGACCTGATGAAGCAAACAAACCCCCAGACTTTCAAACGATCTCTGAAGTGGAAGCCTCTGCAAACAAGCATTTGAAATGCAATAGGTCTAGCATTTGCGAGAGTTTGAGTAATTGGCAATGTAAATGGTAATGTCTTTTATTTATGTGTTTTGAAAACCTGCAAGCAGTGCGTAAACACGCACTTTATACTTTTAGTCATTGCTTACGAGAATCAAGGCTAATAGTAACTATGCTTCTTTTATTGCCAGCCTTGCTTCTCGTAAGCAAGGACGATAAGTACCAAGTGTGTGCTTACTCATCACTTGCATTGCAAATCCTTGTTCTTACATGGAGCGCTCCCTACCCATTTAATGCATGAGCGATTACTTACCGGATTGATAACAACTACTCTTTCGAACACCAGATACCTACTGTCGAATCTACTCAAGCTCTACCTCCCTGTGCTCAATGCTCAGATGGGACAAAGAATGAGTGAGGCCTGTGCACTTGATCCAAACAATGGCAAGAAAAAGCAGAGTACACCAGTACACCAGTCACAGAGAGCTACTGCGCTTTTTGACGTTAATCCCCAGAGGCTTTTCCATTCCAAACAGCCAACCACAAGAGGTCAGGGCTCTTATTACACCCAATTATAAGAAACATAATACTGTCATTTTACTGGATTTGTACGTTTGATGCCGTGACTGCTAGTCGAGCGTCTCGGTATTCAGAAAGAGAGCTGGTTTCTTTCTTTCATTTTTTTGACTGAAGGAATAGCAAAAGCAGCAAGCACCACAAGAAGTGCCACTACTTCCTCAGAATTGTGATTAAAAACAGGAATGCGTTTTTAGATGCAAACAGGCATCATTGGGTGCCTCGCTACTCTTGAAAGTTTTGCCGAAAATCAATTTCCTATGCCACGGTTTTAACTGTAGGTTACTATGGCGCTTCTCTGTTGGACCAAGGCCCGCACCCACACAGCTAGTCCTTGGTATAACTCTGAACTAGCTACTCTGAAAAAGGAATGTAAAAAGGCGGAGAGGTGTTGGAGGAAAAACTATGACGCCAACCTCAAACAGGATTATGTCCTGCTACAAAAAACTTATCACCGTAAGGTCTGCAGAACAAGAGCGGCATATTATGCCAGTGAAATCAGCAATAGCTCCAATACTTCGAAATCTGTATTTAAAATTCTGAAAGACCTCACTGCAAAAAAAAACGTCAATACTACTACCCCTTCGCCCGACCTTTGCAATAACATGGCTAATTTCTTCACTGATAAGATCAAGAAAATATATGACACTTTTCCAAAATGCCCACAGTCATCGGTCATCTTTGATCCTACCAGGCCCTCTCTCACCTCCCTTCCTACACTTGAGCGACAGAGTTTTTAAAAAATCTGCAGAAAGATTAAATCTGGATCCCCGGCTGACCCCTTAAAACCGGACACTTTCTGTGAAGCGCACGAACTTATCACAGAACATATCCGAGACATCATCAATCTGTCACTTTCCACCGCCAGTGTTCCTTCCAAATGGAAGCAGGCCTGGGTTTCCCCCATCTTAAAAAAACCCACCTTAGACCCTTCGCTCCCGGAGAACTTCAGGCCCATCTCCTTGCTCCCCTGGCCTGCCAAAATCATCGAGGCACACGTCAACAACATCCTGTCCGACTTCCTCCTTGCCAACAACATTCTGGATGACTCCCAACACGGGTTTAGAGCTGGTCACAGCACCGAGACAGCCTTGCTCAGTGTCTCAGAGGACCTCCGTTCCATTCTTGACACCGGCGGTACTGCAGCACTGGTCCTGCTGGACCTCAGTGCTGCCTTCGATACGGTGTCACACGAGGTCCTCTTGACGAGATTGGAGGAAATTGGAGTTACAGGGGTAGCCTTGGGATGGTTCAGAGACTTCCTGTCTAACAGGTCCTTTAGAGTCTCTACCCCCCCTTACATCTCGAAGGAACATAGCATTGGACAGGGAGTGCCGCAGGGCTCTTCCCTTAGCCCCACCCTGTTCAATGTCTATGTTCGCCCTTTGGCGGAGGTGGCTAGAAGGAATGGACTCGCACTGCTATCCTATGCAGACGATACCCAGTTGGTGGTGGCTTTGAATAACAACAGTGGTCTGGAGGCCCATCACTTTAAACAGACACTAACAGACATCACCAACTGGATGACGGCGAATTTCCTCCAATTAAACGCCGGGAAAACTGAGATTCTGCTTCTGGGGAAAAACACCTCGTCCTGGGGAGACAATTGGTGGCCTGACATCTTAGGCCCACCCCCCAAGCCAAAGGATTGCGTAAAAAATCTGGGAGTATGGGTGGACTCGGCTTTAAAGTTCACCAACCACACTAAAAAAGTGGTTGCCACGTGTTTTGGCATTCTACGTAACATCAGGCCCATTTTGAAGTTCTTTGACTGCCGCACCCGCCAGCTTATTGTTCAGGCGACGATCCTTTCTAGACTGGACTATGCCAGCTCTCTCCTATTGGGAGCGAATCTGGCTGAAACCACCAGATTGCAGAGAGTCCAGAATGCGGCAGCCAGGGCTCTGGTTGGTCTCCCTCGCCATTCTTCCGTATCTGGAGCCTTGAAAAAATTGCATTGGCTCCCGGTGGGCAAAAGGATCCAGTTCAAGGCTTTATGCTTAGCCTTCAAAATCCTTAAAACCGCCTCTCCCCCCATGCTGCGCCCCCTCCTGTCTGAGTACACACCTAGAAGATCGCTCCGCTCAGAGGGGCAACATCTTGCGACCATCCCTCGCACTAGACTGGCCAGAGTAGGCGGCCGATCCTTCAGTTTCTTGGCTGCCAAGTTATGGAATAGTCTGCCCGAAGCCATCCGGGGTATTCAGGACCTCTTAGCCTTCAGAAAGGCCGTCAAAACTCATCTCTTTTAATAATCTGTCACTTATCTGTGCTACCTTCTCTCTGCATTTTGTCTGCTCGCAGCGCCGGGACGCCCCTTGGCTGGGGCAGCCGTGCGCTATATAAATCCCCATAACATTAACATAACATTGTGATATCAGCATAAGAATGCCGCAATTGTAACAAAAGTAAACAAATAGAAAACAATTGCAGCAGCAAGCTTTTTTGATGTTTATTTACTTTTGTTACCATGGCGCCAGCCTCGCTTTAGCTTTAAACAACTTAAGCTAAAGCGCCTCTGCTGCTATTGCTTGAAAAGTAAAGAAATAGAAAAAAAACATTATATTTCGTTACTTTTAAAGCAATCGAGGAACCCGTGCTTTAGCTTAAGATGTTCACAGCTAAAGCGTGGGTGCCACCATCGTAAGCAAAGTAAATAAAGAGCACGTGGTCCTTCATTCCAAACCAAACAAAAGGTGCGGCTGCAATTATTCTAGCCAAGGCATGCCACTCTGCATAAAAAAAAAGCTTTGCGAGAGAGAACGTTTCCTGTCTGCAACAGCAGGCAGGACAAAGCTATGTAAGAAAATAGTGCTCCGAGCGTATTGGTAAAATGTAAGGAGTAACAACACATGTAACAGGGATGTCCTCATGGGAGGCTACTAGAAGAGAAAAGGCGGTACTAAGGAGGGACTACTAAGCCTATTGACCAATGAAAAGCCACCATTTGTAAATGAAATGACAGGAGCCAATTAAACGGTGGGTGGAAAGTGGGCGGAGCTTCATGCCCATATCCTGAATGGTATGCAACGTTTACCACGCAATTTTTACAACGCAGTACCATTACAACGAAACTTTTACAACGCAAACACTTTTACAACGCATACCATTACCACGCAAGATTTTACAACGCAGATACTTTTACAACGCATACCATTACAACGTAAGTATTGGTAAGTATATAATTATTTTTAAAATGTTATATGTTTGGGTTTTTGGGTAAAGGGGTATTTTTAGGGTTCAGGGTCAGTTTTCAGTTTTTGGGTAAAAGGGTATTTTTAGGGTCCAGGGTCAGTTTTCAGTTTTTGGGTAAAGGGGTATTTTTAGGGTTCAGGGTCAGTTTTCAGTTTTTGGGTAAAGGGATATTTTTAGGGTTCAGGGGCAGTTTTCAGTTTTTGGGTAAAGGGGTATTTTTAGGGTTCAGGGTCAGTTTTCAGTTTTTGGGTAAAGGGGTATTTTTAGGGTTCAGGGTCAGTTTTCAGTTTTTGGGTAAAGGGGTATTTTTAGGGTCCAGGGTCAGTTTTCAGTTTTTGGGTAAAGGGGTATTTTTAGGGTTCAGGGTCAGTTTTTGGGTAAAAGGGTATTTTTAGGGTTCAGGGTCAGTTTTCAGTTTTTGGGTAAAGGGGTATTTTTAGGGTTCAGGGTCAGTTTTCAGTTTTTGGGTAAAGGGGTATTTTTAGGGTTCAGGGTCAGTTTTCAGTTTTTGGGTAAAGGGGTATTTTTAGGGTTCAGGGTTAGTTTTCAGTTTTTGGGTAAAGGGGTATTTTTAGGGTTCAGGGTCAGTTTTAAGTTTTTGGGTAAAGGGGTATTTTTAGGGTTCAGGGTCAGTTTGGGGTTTTTGGGGTAAAGGGGCATTTTTAGGGTTCAGAGTCAGCTTGGGGTTTTTGAGGTAAAGGGGTATTTTTAGGGTACAGGGTCAGTTTTCAGTTTTTGGATAAAGGGGTATTTTTAGGGTTCAGGGTCAGTTTTGGGTTTTTGGGGTACAGGTGTATTTTTGATAAATAAAATAAAATTACATTTAAATTAAATTAATTAAATAAAATAAAATTAAATTATATTACAATATTTTTAATTAATTTAAATTAAAAAAATAATGATATACTTACCAATACTTACGTTTTAATGGTATGCGTTGTAAAGGTATATGCGTTGTAAAATCTTGCGTGGTAATGGTATGCGTTGTAAAAGTTTTTGCGTTGTAAAAATTTCGTTGTAATGGTATGCGTTGTAAAAGTATGCGTTGTAACGTCATACATCCATCCTGAATACTGCATGTCACGAAGAGACAGCGCAAGCGCTGCCTAGGCAGAGACTTAAAAATCCGGATTGCACAAGGACCCCCCGCCCCATTCCAGATAAATCATGGAGCCCCACTGCCACAGCACTCATGACTCTGCATGTAAACTATCATCAACGTCTGATAGGAAAATTCCCACCACAACTTGTATCTTCTACTGCGTTCCACTAAAGGCTTCTTGATCCTATGCCAAACAAATTTACAGCACTGCCAATGCTGCCAGGCACTAAATCTGAGCAATATGAAACAATTAAATACAATTCACTTTTTAAGATATTATTCCCCAGCATATTCTCAATTCCACTGCAAGAGTGCAAAAACTGTATGTTTTCTTTGACTGAATGTGATTTCACAAAAATACAGGTTCCGAAGATTACAGTTCACGAGTCTGCAGGTAGCAACCCTAAGCCAAAACACTGTTTTCACTCTGTAATATATAATTTCGATTCATCACTGCCCTTTGAGGAGGCACTGTGTGAATCTGAAGATAGAATAACAAAATGCCTCGCTCCTAGAACAGAGTTCTAGCAACAACGGGCATGTTGTAGCTTCATTCTTTGTCATGGGAACAATGAAAACAGCAATTTCATGGGGAAGGGCGAGTGGATAATCACACTCTTGTAAATTTGCCCAACACTTGAATTTCAATCCCGTGGGAAACAAGCACCTTGTAGATCTGCCTTTTGCAGTCAAAGCCCAAGGCACTGCTGGTCCGGCCCATTGCACTAAATCTCACTATCAATGGCTGCTGCTGTCACGTAGTATTTTGACTCCAGAACTTTCAGTGCTTTTGATGAAAATTTTGGCCAAGTTCAGTATTTTATAGTAATACCAATTAACATACAACCCTCCTGGCCATCACTAATATTGATGAAATAACATTCAGTGGTCAGACAGCCATTGCAGTTTAAACAGGCTCCATAGTAGCTACCTTTTGCTGCCTGGCCCTCTTACAGTCACTTAAGGCAGAACCACGACTGGTCATGTCCATCACTTAGTACGGGAAACATCCTTTACAACTGAACCGTTACAACGCGGTACCGTTACAACGCAGGATTTACAACGAAAGTCGTTACAACGACTTTCGCTGGAGGGCGCTCTAGGATAGGGGATAGTTTAATTTACTATCCAACACCTTCCCTACTATCCACGGGGACTGGAGTTGGAATAGTAAATTAAACTATTCACTATCCAGCGCCCCCCAACGCAAGTCGTTGTAACGACTTGCGTTGTTAAACCTGCGTTGTAAAGGTACGCGTTGTAACGGTACACGTTGTACCGTCATACATCCCTTAGTACTGTACCAGTCCACAGCAGTAAACCACCCATCACCAATTACACAGGCACGGTACAACTTAAGGGATTTGCCACTTACCACTGGCTAACTGTGGACTCTAAATCAGTCCACCACTAGGCAACTAGGTGCATACCATGGCTGCTTCTTGACATCTCACAATGACAGACATTCATGGGACAATGGCAACAAAGTCCATGCAGATTTCCCCACCATCTCTCACTTCAACTTATACCTTCTCAGGACCAAGAACTTTAAACTAGGAATCTCCGAATGGACAACCCAGTGTGGTAATCATCTGTGAGCACTATAATTAGAAATACCATAAAATGTCTTGCAGAGATGTCAAAAATTGCCAGCTTACTGAAAAATGTAAACTGATTTCCTTTCTCTCAGTCTTCTTCATCCTTCACTGTACTAAATGATGCAACCAGTAACATGATAACCATACCTTAGTGATCTTCATGCACTACATTCGAGCTGTACCAAGATAGGGTCAAAACACTGACAATACCCTCCAGTCACGCACCCTACACAGTGTATGTGCTACCCACGTAGGCAAGTGGCTAAGCACAATTTAATGTTACAATACAATTACATTCTGTTTACTTCCAAATTCAACAGCAAATAGGCAAAGAGAATACAGTAAACATAATTACCACCCTGGAATGTAGAGATCTACGCTGAAGACAATGTAGTGCCTGGGGGATGGTAATGGTGGTCACAGGCCTTCTGCTTGAACAAAGCAATGGTGATCTTTCTGTTTTTCATTATATAGCCTTAGAGCCCGACTTAGCGGATGCTACCAGCCATTAAAGGCCCAATCCAACGTTAAAGGCCCAAGCAGAAGGCAAGGGCCTTTAACAAGGGAGTGAGCCTTTAATAGCCAGTAGAGCCCGATACGGAGGCAGAATGTTCTAATTTGTAAAACAAAGGCCTCACGGAGCACGAGGGGGCTGAAATCCCCTAGGGCTCCGTGAGGCCTTTGTTCACAGCTGTTGCAGTGAACAACATTGGAATGTTGATGCTCCGGGCATCTGCCAGCCATTAAAACTCCGGAGCACTCCATTGTCTTCAATGGAGCTCCCAACATTCCAATGTTCTAATTTAAAATAAAACATGCTAGACTCAATGGGTTGACTGTTCTAATAGCATTACAGCCATTCTGCTGATGGCTGTACAGGTTGCTAAAGGCCCACTCCTGCATTACAGGTACCCACACTGTGTATACCTTGGCAGAGGGCTAAAAGGATATTGTCTTCCAGAACCATGTCTCACACCTGGTAACGAACCTGTTAACCGGTTCCATGTCATGAGGGTAACCTTCAGTACGTTTTGTGTTTTTATCCAAAAGAACTAACGTAGCATGCTAAGCTCTGGGTTAGAGCTAGATGCACACAATGACAGCAGATATGTACACACACACCAGATGGGTACATACATCCAGGTATCTTTATTGTTCAAACACACTTCAGATTCACCAACTGATAGACGGAGCATTTCCTGGCTGTTCCTGTTGTCTCTTCCACTGACCCTGTCAAAGGCATTTTGCCAGCAAACTGCATAGAGGGCTAGTTTATCTTAACCACCATCCCAGTAATAAAGAGGTAAACTGAAGTTGGTGCTTATGACTGCTTATGACTGACCTGTCAGACTGATAACCTCTTCGTATTCTCACTGCCTATTCCAGATCTGGCTTCAGAACCGACATAGACACCTGCAAACAGCAGTTCACAACTTCAACCGTGGCGTAGAGTGTCTAGTCTTCTCATAAGTGTTTTGGCGTTCTGTGCCCATGAATATTTTGTGAGGCCTATTGAATAGCGAACAGGTGTGGGATTCCAGAGCACAAAACTAAAAATAAGACACCTTGGAGATGAGCGTTCCAGATGGGAGAAGGGGCATGTTGAGTGAAGGTTAAGTCATGTGACCTGGATCATCTTGAGTCTAACTATTTTTATACAACTGGAACTTTCTTGTTGCCATCATGGACACAGCTTTTTGGTGCTGTTGTTGCTGTCACTCTGCCCTTCCTCCTGATTTTACCTTTGTGACATCTGCACTAATGGATTGTTTTTTACCACATACCTGAGGTCTGAAACTTCCTGCCTCTAGATCTATCCCAATTGTGTCCTGAGCACTGCACATGGATATAGAGTGAGAAAGTGCAAAAAGAACACCTGTAATATTTACAAGACCACAGGTCCATCCCTTCCTTAATGTCTGTAGTCTGGATCAAATTTTGGGTTTGTCACGGGTAAGATCTGTAAGATCCACACCTTCGGTGCCTGTCACACCACACTTACTAATAGTGGTGAGACTGGGCAATGGGGTGGCATTCAAGATGGGTAGAATGGGAGAGTGCAATTCACCACATCTAGAACTGAAGTAGGCGGAAAAGGAATCTTGAAGAAGAGTGGAGGGACTTGGGTGGGACACTGGTGTCCCCAAGAAAACATCAACCTAACATCAACTAAGTATTCCCAAAACCCAGGGAATGAGAGTACAGATAAACAGACAGAAAAAAAGAGTTACCAAAGATCAAAGCTGATTAGGCTTATGCAGACTATAGGTAGAAATCACAACATAGGAAGAAAACAAAAAGATCACTTAGTTTGCCCAATGTGACAGCAGGAGGAGGAATCCTGTTTATCTATTAAAGCTTGACATTTTCTCTCATGGGCTAGCAAATATGAATGAAAGAGAACAAGCCTATAGCACACTTCCCAAATCATCCAACTGAGATGACTCTCACTGCCACCATTCCCAACCATGGGAAATGAGTAATTTCTGGTGCCAAGAGAACCTTTAGAAGGAGTTGGCAATATTTTCTCAAGGGCACTCTTCCAAACTGCTTGACTTCTTACTGCACACAGCGAAGTCCCAGAGAATCCAGAACAGGAGAAAAAGGTTCAGTAGATCAGCAAGAACAGAACTAGAACACCCTAATAGTATATCTAAGTAACCATTTGTGCAAACAATTGGAAATATTACCCATAGTAGACTAGCATACCTATAACCAGATAATCCAGAACAAATTGAGTTTGATCATAAAAAAAATTTAGGAAAATCCTGTTGGTGTGAACCCAAGGATGTTCAAAAAAATTAGTTGATGGCATGTCACCAATCCAAGGGGGAGAGATGTTGGCCTAACGGCTAGGGCGGTCGACCTAGAATCTGGGGAACTGGGTTCAAGTCTCGGCAACGACACTGAACATCCTGTGATTCTGGGCAAATCACTTAATTTCCCCATGCCTAACAAAAAATTATCGTGTTCTCATGTAACACAACTGGTGCTATGTAAAGCGCTCTGATACCGATTCCTTTGGGTCAAGTTCGCGTTATATAAAACTCTGTAAAATAAAACAAAATTAAAAAGGTGGAGCAGGTGTCCATAGGTTGAAAGACATCCATAGTTGTTCTAACAGCCAACATTGATGGTAACTGATACTTCTTTACTCAATTGTTCTCATGGTACTCATCATTGGGGACAAACAAGTCATGGGTTTTTGAAGGTTATCTCAAGTAACTATAACTTGTGCCCTAAGGTAACTAAAACGTGTGCCCCTCATTGCACAGCTCTCACATCAATAATTTAATTGCAAATGTTGCAGTGATATTATCAATCATGTCATAGAAGATGTCATAAGTGATGTAATATGTGGGATATTTATCAGCGCTTGGCGAGGGCACGAATTATAGTTACCTTAGGGCACGAGTTATAATTAGTTGAGATAACCATAACTATAACTGATGAATTACTGTGTTTTTTAGCGTTTAAAACATTATCTTGTTAGAACATTTCACCTAGTTATAGTTACTTTAACCTTAGTTTTGTTTTTTCAGTGAATATCTAGTTTAAAAAAAAAAATGTAAAGTAATATTGTATTACCATATGTAAATCTCAGGCCCTGTGGCCAAACCCCCACATGCCCCTTAGAGGCAGCCAAACCAACGCAGCCAAACCGCCTGACCCCCTCTCCAAGCCTCATTAGGCCCTGGGGACCCCATCCCCCATGGCCGTTTTATTTTTTTAAAGTAGAAGGGGCCACATGGCCCCACCCCGAGCCTCACCATGCCATGAGGGTCCCAGACCCCAGGGCATATCTCTCTTAAAAAGGGAAGAGGGCCACAAGGCCCACCACCTCGATCCTTATTAGGCTCTGCAGACCCCATCCCCCAGGGGGCGTGGTGCTGCGTGGCCGCCTCCCAGAGCCATTTTTGGGCCTGGGCACCCATGCCCGCAATAATTAAAGGTGGATGCCTTGGTGCCTACACAGGGCATCCAGCATACACAACGAAGGGGGCCAAGGGGGAACCCTAGAACCCCCACGGCGCCACCGGGCTCCCCGCATGCTGCAGGAGCTGGCATTGTTCCAGCTATTTATGCTGCATGCTCTGGGCGGGAGCAATCTGATGATATGTTTCCCTGCCCACAACACTGCAGGCAGAGAAACAGATCAAAAGTCTGCTCCCAGCTGGCAGAAGCATTTTTTTCAAAGCTCCTGTCTGCGGGGAGAAGACTTTGGGCCTTATTTATCAAGGGGGCTGCATCGCTTTTGCACCAAGCAACGAGGTGCATTGCAGACGCAACCTCAAAATGCAATTTATCAAGCCACGCGAGGCCACTTTACGTGGTGCTGAGTGGCTTGATAAAACAAGAGTAACACAATGTAGTGCAAATCATTGTGTTAAATTACCCTGCCCTGGAAAGGGTGTTGGGTGACACATTCCCAGATTTACAATCACTGGTAGACCTGGGAATGCACCAAAAAGATACGCCTTTCCAGGGGAGGCGTAACAAGGAGAAATAGCTTTATTTCTCCTTGTTAATTCCTCTTTCTATTTGTGTTGCGTTCTGGAGCACACCTAGAAGGAGGAATATGCCTCAGGGGATTGTTTTGTGCACAAAAACAATCAAGGATGCAACAAAGGCACCTTTGCACCATTCGTCAGTGCTGAGAAAAAGGTTGGAATGCGCCTTATTGTGATAAATATGGTGCATTCCTGTCCTTTCCCTGTAACGCAGTGCAGCAAGGTGACTTGCTGTGTTGTGTTACTTTTTAAGATATATGCACCTTTGAGTTTGCTCCAGTTTGGTGGGAGTTTTGAAAATACTCCCACCAGGCAGGAGCAAACACAAGTTTCTCTGGCCGAGGTGGTATGGGTAGGGAAACTACTGTGTGCCAGGGGTTAGCTCCCAGGGACACAGTATATAAGTCAGATGTGTAGGATGGGATCCCTGGGGTCATTAATGGCTCAGGGAGGGGGTTGCAGAGTCCCTTCCCTTCGTTTTAATAGAAGAAACTCTGGGAAATGTGGTCCCCAGGGTCTTTTAAAGGCTCAGGGAGGGGGGGCAAATGACCCCCCTTAAAAATACAGTGGTCCCTATGGTCCCTAGGGGTGACAGTGGCCTGGGGAGATGGTGGCACCTATCCCCCTCTCCAATAAAACTAAACCAGTCATTCCCTGACCATGGGGGGTTTGGAAAAGAAGTATGGGAGCCCGTGCTTCGTTTAAAAAAAAATGTTGCCATGGATTCACGCATCCTCGGTCAATTTGTGGCACAATTTACAACAAAAAAATGCTTTGCCCCAGGCGGGTTTCCTCTGGCCTAGGGGGTTAGGGTATCCCTACCCTGCACCCTTTTGTGTTTTTCTACATTGTTTTCTAGGATTCAGGATTGGATCCTGAGTCATGGAAAGGCGTCCACGTATGATCTATCGCTTCCTGTTGATAAATGCCCCAGGCCAATTCTTCCTTCTCTGCAGAGGTGGGATGGCTGGGTGGGTGAGCTTGATGATGATGACTGGAGGGAGCCATGCCTGGCCCTAACAGAGCTGGTGAGTTCCTCATGGCATCCGATAATCCAGACCAATCTTCATGTAACATATCTGACCCCTCAGTGGTTGCTGCAGATAGGCTGCTTGTCTCTGGCCACCTGTGCGAGATGCTCTTTCCTTGCTGCTGACTCCTCTCATGTGGACTGGTCCTGCCTGGCCCTGTCATCTTTCTGGGACAGGGTGGGGAGTGAGATTTCCAGGGTGCTGGATCACCACATGGACTTGATTCCCCGGGTGTCCCTGCTGGGTCTCCGAGAGGAAATTAGGGGGTCAAGATGAGAGAGGATCTTCATAGGAGTGATTGCCATAGTGGCGACCAGGGACATAGCCTGTACTTGGAAATGGCCAAAGCACCCCTCTCTTTGCGATCTGGAGAAACGGAGTTGACAGGTGTGCACACCAGGAAAAACCAAAACACGAGGCAAGAGGCTGCCCTAAAATAAAGTCGAATGTTATTGCTAAACACAGCTCTCCCCTGAGATCAGTCCCCCCCCCTTCCAGGTCAGTGCGCAGGGTGGCAGCACTGATCGCACTGCCCTAAAGCCGCCCTTTATTATAAATATATATCTATATGTATATCGACGCTCCTTTTTCTTTCTGTTCTCTGTCAAGAAAGATCACTCACAGGGGTAAATTAGTAAATTGCCATCCGTTTATTTTGGAGCAAACAAACTGTTTGCTCCAAAATAAACGGGTGGCAGTTTAGTTCATTGAGTGCTCTTTCTTGACAGAAAAAGGAAAGAAAAAGAAGCACCAATATTATCGCGGACACTCCTCCGCGACCACAGCACCCATCCGAGAGTGCTTCTGTAAGGTGTAACGGAGAGGCAATATATATATATATATATATATATATATATATATATATATATATATATATATATATATATATACATTGGGATGCGCAGATGATCTGCGCATCCCAATGTAGGGTGCCAAAGAGCTTTTCTTCACAGGCACACATTATACATTGAGAATAAATCAAGGGTGAATATCGGGGCACAGGAGACGTTACATACATTAATCAGGGTTACAATGTGTAGGAGTCACGTATCATCTTTACTGGTAGGCATTAAGGCCCAGATTTAAGAAACTTTCACGCAACGCAGCAATGGAACTTGCTGTGCTAAACTTTGCTGCCTGAAAGGGAGTGCAAAAATGCACTCTATGTTCTCTCTCCTTGCGCTAGCTCACTTGCACCAGCCTCGCGCAAATACAAGCCCCTTTGCACCATGGTGCAGAGGTGCCTCTGTTGTTCCCAGAATAGTTTTATCAGGAAGGGGTACCTTCCTGCCCAAAAACTATTCTTTGAGGCTTATTTCTCTCTGTATGTGTGCTGCATTGATTTACAGACTTTAGTAAATGTGGGTTTGCGATAAAACACATGGGTGGATGCGCGGGAGCGTCCATGCTCCACCCAAGTATCAATTCTCTGAAGCACAGAAAAGCAAGGCAGCACTCTGTACTGCATTGCATTACTTTTTTTGTTGTTTGTTTATTTCACAAAGCCATGCAAATTGGCCTTTACGTAGCTTTGATATCCCGGAATACACGTAGCAAATTATTAGTAAGTCTGCGCCTATATGTTAAGTGTGCATGGTCGGTGGAAACACAAATTCAGATTTTAAAGCGTAACAGTGCTTTGGGTTAAATCTAGCAATAAAATTTTTATGAATATTAAAGGAATATTTTTAGCAGCCTTATAACTTCAGATTGAGAAAAAAACCAATACGTTTCTAAACCCATGTCTTGCAGTTTTCATGCAGCTCCTTGATGTTGGTTCATAGCTCACTGTGCTATATTAGAAGATTTACAATTTAAGAAGGCAAATAACAAAAGGTTCTCTGTGTCAAAAGAAGAAACCCCCTTACCAATCTACATGAAATAAAAATCTGTGATCTGCATGTTACACAGTGTGCTTTGTAGGAGACACATTAACCCTCTATGCTACTTTATGAGTCTCAACTGTGACTATACAAAACACGAATCTCTCGCAATGGTGAATTGCATATGATGGGATCACCTGGCAAAACGTGATGAGGCCCCCAGAGTCTCCCATATCTCACAGATATTCATTGGCCTTGGGCTGAATGGGCTCCATGAATAGTTGGGCCCGCATGGAGTGTTGGATGCCCCGCCTGCGCTGGTACGGCAGGAGGAGGCCTATGTTATGGCCCTGCATTCTAGCAACTGCATTTCACACCAAAGCTGTCTTACCATTATTATTATCCCTGAGATTTTCTGGGCACACAAAGATCTCTGCAGCTGGTGCCTTAACCCCTTAAGATATTTAAAAATGCAGCCTTCATGACAAAGCAAGGAAAGGTTTACTGGCACGTGTGTCCTTGTTGTCAATTTCTTTGCAGCATGGTTTAAAACAAAATAAGTGGATAAGTTGTGTATCAAACTCTGATTTTGATGACGCAACATCTCGTGACTCCACCCACTTCCATCTGTTGATATGCTCGTAAGTTTATTGAGAATTGTCTGCCATTCCGCGTTTCAGCCCAAAAAACAGCTTCAAAATCACTTGACCCTCAATATCCACCCGCTTTCCTTTGCGACGCTGTGACCCCCTAATGTATGGGTTCCCAATGTGAATTTTGTCCATTCCCAGCACTGGGTCACATGGTCTATCTCTGCTGGTTGTAAGTTAAATGTTAATGGGATCCATTAGGACCCACGGTACTCTGGCACTGAATACCACAACGCTTTCTTCAGCTTCATGATGGCAAATCCAATCTCCTCAGGTCGATCAAATGAAACTGTGGCATGCAACATCATTTTAATTTCCAAAGCCGGCTATCATCAATGAGATATGGGGGACGGTAGAAAAAGATGCACTTCTTCATATTTATTCTTTTGATTTTGCATGCTTGCCATAGCGAGATGCATGCATAGAACTTCTTTCTGAATGTAAAGCTAATCAGGTGCTAAATCCCTCACATATTACATTTGTATTTTATATTCTCCTGATTAATAATCAGCGTAGTGTAGAATAATACACTCCCACAAACTGACTTAGCCTCCAGTAGGCTTATCTAACCTAACATAACATAGCCTACCTTGATAGGACATAACTTGACCTAGCATAGGTTTTTTTTACCCAGTTTTTATTGATTTTCTTAAAGCCATACATAGATGCAACATTTACAGCCACCTCATAATGACAATGAGAAATGTATGCTGTTCCCAGCAAGGGCCTGTGCATAGTATGACAACAGGATGTACATCCCAGGAGAATTTTAGCTCAAGCGTTACAAATTCTACAACAGGAGAACAATCTGAACTGCTAAGTCTATAACAGGCGCAGCTAGCATACAGTGGCTAACATGAAAACTGTGTATGCCGGCCTCTAGGTCACACTATCTGGATACATACTCAGCAAGGCAAAAAACATTTGAGAACAGGTACTCACAAAGACAGGCTATTACAGTGGTGTGGATTAAAGCATGGGGGAGACTGCCCATTGATAGATACCTTATATCATTTGAAGACAGCAAGTGAGTGGACGGTGAAGGCGTTAGTCAGACTGAGACTCTTCCGTAAATACTTGGAGCTCATGCAGTATAGTGAGCCATTCCAATGCTATGGGGGGGTTCTGCCAAGGCCAAGGGCTTCCTCCTGCAGGAGGGCCACAGATTCAGCCATTCCCCATGTTAGAGTGGCTGCGCGCCAATACAGCAGTACTGGTACATTGCTGGCCTTCCTATTCATTGCAGTGGACTTATGCACCAGTAGCAATGCTAAGTCTAGGAAGCGTTTGGTGGCGCGGCCCGACTTTTTGCACTTAAAGAGCCCCAGCATGCTACAGACCATGGTGCATAACTCCGTCCGCCCTGTCAGAGCTGTCAGTGCTTCTGTGACTTCCCGCCACCATCAGGCAATTCCAGAACATATGCGCCATGTCTACATCTTGGGCACCACAGCGGGGGCCATTTGAAGCAGCACCATATATCGTGTGTAAACGCGCCGGACTAAGGTACGCACTATGTAGAATGTTATGTTGGATATACTGGAATTTGAGAGGTGGCGCGGGTACACTATTGCCCTATCCCATTCCTTTTGCATCAGGGCTCCTTCTATACCCCCCTCCCATTGCTGGCGATGGATTGCAGGAGATCGTGTGGGGTGGAGGCTAGGGCCCGAGTGAGCCAATGATTAACCTGCGAACTGTACCTCTTGTGTGGAGGGAATGTACCTAGGGATGTTTCTGCCTCCGTATCCGTAATCTGCCAGAGACGCTGCAGTTCGGCTATTAGTGTGTTATAAGCCAGGAAGTGGCCCATAGGTAAACAGTCCTCAGACTGGAGATGCACAAGGTAATAAGAGCAGTGTTCTGAAACATGGCACCAAAGGGCATATTAGCTAGGGCAGTATCGCCGCTTTAGCGGCACTTTTTGCAGCTAAAGCAGCGATACTTCTATTGCCCAATTAGCAAGCTGTCGCTAACAGCAGTTAGCAACAGCTTCTAGGCGATAACAACCGGTTTGGGGCCCGCTTTGCATGTCAGCGATATTTATCACTAATGACTAGCAAAGTGGGCGTACCCAAACTGGTAGCGACTGAAGGAAGTCGCTAACACAGCTATCGCCTATTAGCAACGCAGGCGAAGCGATAAAAAAAGTCACACTAAGCGCGATTATCGCTAGAAATTAACACCTGCTTGAAACCTGACTTACCTGCATTCCCCAATGGGAGGTGGATTATCAGGCTAAGTCCACCATGGCGATAATGCGTGAATATCGCTGGATTTCCAGCGATATTCAGGCATTCCGTCTCTATTGCTAGATATTTTATCACTGTGGAGATAAACGTTGCTAATAGCATGTTTTCTCCGCTAAAATATCCAGCGATAGGCAGTGATAAAAATAAGCGCGCTAAGCGCGTTTTGCGATAAATATCGCACGTTTTTGCTGATATGCCCCCAAGAGTGTCAGCCCTCGCCGTCGTCCAAGCCTCGAGACCCTCCCTCCCATTGACCTAGCACAGTATAGCACAATATAAACTAACATAACATAACATACCATCATAACACATAGCAGAATAACACAGCATACTTTACCATAGCATAGGTAAGCATACCATGACATAACATATTGTAGCATATTATTTTATCATATATTGTACGGAATTGTACGCATTAACCATTACATTTGTATGCTCCCCCACCTACTAACCTTAGCTTGATAGCTTCAAATTACAGTACCCTGTTTTGGGGTGAAGAATTAAAAAAAAAAAATAGGTGCTCAGCTTCTGGCCTGAGATAACTTCAATCTCCCACCCCTTCTAGTTTGGCATACGAAGGCACGTTTTCACGCTCAGCCTTCCTTCCTTGTAAACATTCTCCTGTGAGGCTTTGTCTGGTTTTTACCCAGGACTTTAGTTATTTATTTATTTGCAAAGTTTTATATAGCGCTGGCTAGACCCGGAGGAATCAGAGCGCTTTACATGAGGATCAGCGAGTTACAGGTTACATAATTACATAGCCAAATATGGGGAATGGTAAACAGAGGTAAGGAATGCAGGTAGGAAACACAACTGGAAGGTGCTTTAAGTGGGATGAAAAACTGGTGGGGTCTCTCAAAGGGACGTTGCTTAAAATATGTAACCTGAAAATCTGTGCTTAGCATAGTGTGCAGTCTGACTGGTGTTTTCTGCTTCTGTCATTACATCCAGATAGATAATACAGCAAGTAACATTACACCTACAATAAGCCAGTAATATTGGCTTTGTCAATGATTGTTGTTTGCATTACATAAATAAGCAACAACCATGGCTTCGTTACAGTATAGCATATTGAAAATGCTTCAGTTTTGAAATGATGAGACGATGAAAGAATTATTATGCAGTCTTTTAAGTTACATCAAAGGCCGTGAAGGATGGTACTGCTGCAGAGTTAAGATTTAGTTTTCACCCTGATGGTGAGGGCAACAATGGAGAGCCTGATAGGGACCCGTCTCGGCACCTGGGGCCTCATTTATGAGGCTGTGCCTCACTTTTACGCCGCTGGCGTGTCACTTTTTGTGACGCACCAGTGGCGTAAAAAATGCGCCTTGTTGCGCCATATTTACAAAGTGACGCATCTAGGTAGATGCGTCATTTTGTAAACCCCTGCGCCACATTATACCTACGCCAGGTATAATATATGCAAGGGGGGGCGTTTTGACGCAAGATAGGGTCGTAGAAGTGACGCAGTGAAATCTATGAGATTTAACTGTGCCACTTCTAGGACACAAATGCGTCAATTTCTTACGCCTGCCTCACAGCAGGCGTAAGACTGATACAGGCCCTTTCACATGGGGCTTGCCCCATGTGAAAGGATACATTGCTGGAGTTACGTCACTTTTGTGACACACTCCAGCAATGCGTCACTTTTGCGCCCTACAGATACGTCATAAATACTTACGTATCTGTAACTCCTTGCGCAATGATGCGTCACACTGTAAATATGACGCATCATTGGTGTCGCGTCACTTTTCATAAATGAGGCCCCTGCTTTTTAGCACTGCCGGTGCTCAGCACCTGCAGGACCCGGCCAACTTAAATCCCTGTGTTTAGCATACTGCTGGAGCTGTGGCTTGCTCTCACGAGCGTCACGGGTAGAAAAAGTGGAAGGGAGCGCCAAACATTTCTGTAATAGAAGTGAGTGACTCTCAATTTTATAATGAAGACGTGTTCTTGCTTCATTCCGTGTAATTGCTCAGCATTTTCTCAAGCTATTAATTTATGGAAAAAGTCAACTATGCTGCAGTGGTGTCATTATGCACGCCTCGTTGGTAGAGGCCCCAGGAGCTAGCAGGCCGCAGCACGCGCTTCACAGTAAAAGAGCATGAAACAAATTCACCTTCCGGGAGTCGCAGTCTGAAAGCCCGCGCTCGGTGACATTTCAGCCTCGACAGGTCCCTCCCTGCAGAGCGGATTTCACGGCACTGTAAATGGAGCAGGTGAACCGGAAGAGACGGGGCGGTACGTGGCTGGGTTTCACGCCTGCAACTCACTGACAATACGCTAGACTGCAGGTGGCAGCCTTGCCAGGGAAGATGTCAGCTGATGGCGCTGAGTGAGCATTTGGTTCTGTCCTCCTCTTCTGCTTGTAAGTGCTCCATGTGAACATAGTGTGAAGTGCCACGCATCACACACTCCACCGAATAAGACAAATGTTATAAGACCCCCAAGCAAGGCTCTCAGGCGCACAGGAGACTATTTACTCAATGTCATGCTACAAAACCTTCATAAGAAGCCAGAGTTAGATAAGCTCAACCTATGCGACTGGACTCCATTCTGAACCTAGACAGGTTCGAACCCCTCGCTTTGGACCAGATCTTGGGGTTCCTGACCAAAGCTAAATCCAGATCGCCTGCAGACTTATGACCCCGCAGGATCTCTGTCAGTTTTGCAACTCTGACAGGCCCCTCCATTCTTTCGCCATTCATTCATTCATTCTTTCTTTAGACTCAGCCCAAATACCACTAGCTTGGAAGGCCGCTCCGGTCTCTCCAATACTCAAAAAATCAGATGCCGATCCTAAAAGTCTGTCCAACTATTGCCTCATATCACTTCTTCCTATATTGGGGAAATGTTTTGGCAAAGCTGTGTCAACAAGTAGATGATGACATTCCTGGAGGAGCACAGGAATTTGTTCCCTCTCAATCAGGATTTAGTACCACCCACAGCACAGAGACCGAGTTAGTAGCAGTCACAGACACCATCCGGCTTCCTCTGGATGCTGGCTCTCCTGCCATGCTTGTGCCATTTGGTCTTTTAGTGGCCTTCGATACCGTGTCTCCTGACGTACTGATCAGCAGACTGTATGGAATCGGCGTCGGGGGTAACACCCTTCAGCGTCTCGCTGATTTCTTACACGGGAAACATCCTTTACAACGCAACTTTTACCACGCAGTGCCTTTACGACGCAACTTTTACAACGCAAACCATTACAACGCATTGCGCTGGGGGGCGCTCTAGGATAGGGAATAGGTTTAATTTACTATCCAACACCTTCCCAACTATCCACGGGGACTGGAGTTGGAATAGTAAATTAAACTATTCACTATCCAGCGCCCCAAAGCACTATGCGTTGTAAAGGCATGCGTTGTAAAAACAGCGTTGTAAAGACAGCGTTGTAAAGGCATGCGTGGTAAAAGCATGCGTTGTAATGTCATACATCCTTCTTACACAGCCAAACACAAACGATCACGCTGGGCTCATTTAAATTCACCACAGTTTCCATCAATAATGGGGTGCCTCAGGGCTCCTTCTTGAGCCCAACGTTGTTTAACATCTAAGTAGCCCCTCTGGCCTAGATTGTCAAATCCTGAAGTTATGATGTGGTATCATATGCGGACGATTCCCAGCTGATCATCTCACTGTGACAAAATGTTGATGGTGAAAAGCACTGATTCCTGGACTGTATGAGAATTGCGGCTTGGATAATGATTAACTGTCTCCAACTAAACAGCAAAAAAACAGGGGGCATATTATCAAGGACCGGTGTTAACATTATCGCCGGTTTAGTGGCAGGAAACTGCAGATAAAACGGCGATAATGGGCTTGATAATACGCCCTTGTTAATTCCCATAGAAGCCCATGTTCTCATGTTAACATGGGCTTCTATGGGAATTAACAAGGGCATATTATCAAGCCCATTATCGCCGTTTTATCGGCAGTTTCCTGCTGATAAAACAGCGATAATTTTAACACTGGTCCTTGATAATATGCCCCCTGAACTTTTGCTGTTCAACAAAGCTCAGCAACTCAGGTCCCCAAGAATAATGTCCCTCAGGACTTAAAGTACCCCCCTCCCCAAGGCAAGCCACCAAAAATCTGGGTGTTAAATTAGACCAGGAGTTGCCCATGAAGAGTCATATAGCGACAATCTGCGGGGCTTGCGTTGCCACTATGCAGCAGTTTTTAAATTGGAGAACAAGGATTGCCGTAAGACTTGACAACTCCAGAACTGATTACTTTTTCACTACAGCGGTGAATGCCTGACAGTGTGAAGTGTACAAACTTGTGGTGAAAAGCCATGGGTTATTTTTCAAGTTTTGCTATCTGATAAGAGTGCTGGGTCCCAATGAGGAAAGTTCCCCCTGGACATTGAAAGCTTTGAGGTGGTTCAGGACTACTGAAGATGGATGCAAATTGAAACCTTTGTGCGGTAGTGTTCACAGAAGTTGTTTTATGTGGGAGAGACATTTTGTTTGTCTTGAGGAAGGTGGGGACCTACATGTCTTGTCCACCGAAATGCGTCAACGTAATTCAGAAAACTGAATCTGTGAAGACTGGGGACTTGGCAGATGGTGATATGAACACCATGGGCCATATGCATGAACACATTTTCCCATAGACACAGAAGGGGCAAAGCCCTTTGATGCATCCGGCCCCAAATGATGTACTTTGATACCCACCATTGATCAGATCAGTTTTTTGCTATATAGATAATCGTGTCTGTTTTGTTTTTCTCCCTGTCTGTTATTGTCATGATTGTATACTTGGGTATATGTCATATTGATTTGTGTTGTGCGGTTCTGTGAAGATTAAAAGCAGGTTTTTAATATCATTGTGATAACTTGCTGATATATTGTATTTTTAACTACTGATACATGCACTGCGAGGTTGCTCAGAAAATAAGTATATACATATTGTAATGTATTTTTAAGAAAGATAACATTAAAATCTTCTATATTTTTGCAATAGTGTTGTGGTACTGAATTCAGATTTTTTGAGGTGATTGAGGGTTGGTTGTGAAGTACGCATGTGACTCTATCGTTCTGACATAGGGGAAACTAAGTTTCTGGCTTTGAGCCCTGTCCCCAGTGATGTGGGGCTATCGCTCTCTCTCTCTCTCTTTTCACTGCTACTTCTGAATCTTTCACAGGTCTAGAAGTGATCTAAAGAGTGGGTCTGAGGGGCCGCTATTTGAAGTGGGAGAAGCTTTTGAGGTCCTCCCCCTACAGAGGTGTCTGGAATTTCCTTCCTCTGTACCCTGGCCCCAGCATGCCTGGGGGCACAAAATAATATTGCTATACCTTTTGTTTTTTGTTGTTTAAAATGGTTTTTTTTTTTTAGATTTGTTTACCATACTCTGACAGATTACACTCAACTGTAGTTTGTGTACAACTTCAATACATTTTCTCACAAAGCATCGACATCAAGAACAGTCATAACCATACAACGCAGTACCAATACCACAGAACATAGTATACATGTCCTCTCATAAAACCTAGTCCCATTACGATAATTAAACCATTACGGCTACAATGTCTATGGTCGCTGTAATTTCCGCATCCACACATGTAACTATATGCCATCTTTATTTCAACACATCAGGGTGTTCTGTAATATACACATCAACAGGGCTCCAGAAATCCTTTGGTCTGGAAGCTACAGGCAGATCCTCGGCATATATGTTTAATTGCTCCTTACAATATGCAATGTCTTTAAAGCATTTGGCCACCACCCTTTTTGCCAGCAGCAGAGAGACAGCCACCAACCTAAGATTACATGCATTTAGTGCTGTATAGACACCCAGCAGACACACCTACGGAGTACAAGCCACCGGCTCCATTAACATCTTTGTGAGGTGTTGTGTAACACTGCCCCAGTACCGTGACACATGGGCACATTCCCAGGCTAAATGTCGAAAGCCTCCGGTTTCCACCCCTAATCTCGCACATCGCGAGTCCTCCTGCAACCCATAGCTATGCAATCGTACAGGCGTATAGTACATTTGATGTAAAACCTTGAAGTGAATAATCCAAAGATTACAATTTGCTGTGAGTCGCCCCGTCAGTGCGCAGCAAGCTGTCCAGTCCTCCCATGATAATGGGTCCCTCAATTGCGCAACCCATTTTTTAAACGCCATAGAGGTGTCCATCTGATTCTCCACTAGAGAAGCCCTATATAGCCTAGTTATCAAGCCCTTCTGTCTTTACTAGTCAGGAGCATCTTAAGGGCTTTCAACATCTGCAGCTCCTCAGGATATTCAGGATATTCAGCCCTCACAGCCGCACGTAACCTCACGAATGTAAACCCTAGGATGGCAGTGTAGGCTGTCTTGGCCGTATGATCTTCCAGAGTCACAAAAGAGCCACCACCATACATATCCCCCAGCGTAGTTATTCTAGCCTCACTCAAAATACCTAATGCTCTCTGCTCCTGGGTTACGGAGATACCTGGGTGCGCATTTATAAATAATGCCGGTGCATACCGGTGCGTCCTACCCGCTCTGCCCTGTAAACCCCTCCACGCACGAGTGGTACAAGTCACTGTATTAATATGCACTCTAGAGTTTAGTGGCCGAGCATGATGCAGCACAGCTGTAAGTAAGTGCAATTGGGTGGGCATCATCCGCCTCCACCGCCAAGTGCGGCAGGAAACTCTGCACAAATTGCCAATAGTGAGCAAACTGAGCCTATCATCGGCATACAATGATATGGCCAACGGTCTCTGCCGAAACCCCAGTGCTGCATACTTATACTGCTGCCTAATTTTCATGCTAAAGTTTAGAGAACAAGGGAGAACAATATAGGTGACAGTGGTCACCCTTGTCTAGTACCCCTTTCGATCTGAATTGAATTAGGCACCCAGCCATTGGCATGAACTCTAGCCGACAGTTTGCTGTGCAGCAATCTGATCCATTGCGCACACTCAGGAGGTAGCCCCATCCTACCCATCACCATGAACATGTATCCCCAATTTATAGAGTCGAAGGCTTTGGCGGCATCCAGGAATACCGCGGCCGCCTTCATCTCAGGATCTAAATAATGTAGCACAGCTTTCTAAGATTATGCGTTGTGGATCTCTCCTGAAAAAACCCAGACTGATCTGGCAACACTAAAGCTGGCACCAATGGTTGGAGCCTCATCGCATTATTTTTGCCAGTATTTTAACATCAATATTCATTAAGGACAACGGACAATACGATTCACATTTGTTTGTGTCCTTGTCGGGCTTTAACAACATCACAATCTGCGCCTCGCGTAGAGTGGGAGGCAAGACACCGCTATCATAAGCCTGTGCATACACCTCTACCACTACCAGGGCCAGTTGATCCATGTAAGTTTTATCAAATTTGCTGGGCAGGCCATCAGTACACTCCCCCTTGCCTGTCAGCAGTTTCTGTATAGCTTCCTTAACATCATCAACTGTCAGCCACTGGAGCAAATACTCCCTCTGACCTGAAGATAGCCACCCCAAAGCTATATCCTCCAAAAACCTAGCACACTCGTCTGGCGCAACCTCAGGGCGTTGCCTATACAGATCCGTGTAGAAGTCTTCAAAGACCGACACTATCTCTGGCGTGGTGTAGCATGGTGTCGAATTTTGGTCCAGAATTTCAATTATGTGGCCCTGCTCTTTATGCCGGGCTAGCTTAGCTGCTAATATATGCCCCGCTGTTCCCCCTTCACAATAGGTTCTGGCTTTCCAGCATCAGGATCTGAAGCGTACCTCCTTATCAGCTAATTCTGCCTATTCTGTATTGCATTCCCTTATTTTAGCTAGGAGCTCTGGCGCTGGTGTACTAGTATATTGTTGCTCTAGAGACAGCAGTTTCCCCTCAATGTCATGCATCCTGTTACGCAGGGACCTCAAGACACCGGATTGTACCCAGGTGCACTCGCCCCTTATTGTGACTTTAAAAGCTTCCCATAGAGTCCCCGAGTTGTCAACCATCCCTGCATTCTCTTTAAAAAACATTGTGATGGCAGCACCGATGGAGCAACAAAGCAACGTTTATAGCATGCCTATCTAGATATGCAAAGACCTGCCTTATCTTCCTTGGATTGGTGAGGCCCCTTACGTTCCATGTTATCATTTTAATTACACCGCCCTTCAATGTCATTAATAGCTTTCGCCCGGTATACCTCAACAGCTCATCTACTTTTCCCAGGCGGCAAGACCAGTATTCAGACTTAGAAACAGCCTCCCCAACTGGCCGAAGTCATACCCTACACAACAAACCCAGTTATACAATAGGGGTGCACCCAATTGGGTGTCGCAGGCTACAGGCACTTTCCTCCCGATGATAAAGGGAGGTGGTCGAGCATGCACCTCAGTGGCGTAGCTAGGGGTCCGCCCCATGCGGCACTATTTTTGGGTGGACGCGCGGCACTTGTGGCCCGTTGCGGCCACGGCGGCCTTTATAACTTATTTGGGAACGCAGTGTCCCCAAGTAAGTTATAAAAGCTGCCACAGCCGCAACGGGCCTCCAGTGCCATGGCCTAGTTTGAAAATGCTTCTTGTTGTTTAACTTGTTGTTTAACTTCCAAAATCACTAACAGTCGGTCCCGCGTTTTGTGTGTGCTTGACTGTTGTTGGTCCGAATCAGCCTCCAGGGCCATCAATCTTGTAGCGCGCGAGCGCTACCAATGACAGCCCTGGAGTGACATTTTGGCCAGCCCTCGCGTTGAGAACGTGGCAGTGATGCGTCACGCGCTTCACCACTACGTTCTCGTGAGGAGTCTGGATGCTGTAGAAGTCATAAAGTAAACGAAGTTCGACCCAACCACCCCGCCGCCATAGAGACCCCGGAGCGAGTGAGGTAAGAGGAGAGCTGGAGCAGCAGGTTCCGAGGGGTGGGTGGCTGAGTTAAACATGAAAACGATTTTTCATATTAAGGCAGAAGTCCAGGGGGCATATTACCAAGGAATAGCGATATTTATCGCAAAATGCGCTTAGCGCATCTTTTTTATCGCTGCCTATCGCTGGATATGTTAGCAAGAAAACATGCTATTAGCAACGTTTTTCTCCATTGTGCTAAAATATCCAGCGATAGCGGCGAAATGCGTGAATATTGCTGAGAATACAGCGATATTCACGCATTAGCGACAAAATGCTCTTAGCCATGTTATCCACCTGCCATTGGATAACATGGCTAAGAACTGGTCTGGGCAGGTGTTAGTATTTGGAGATATTCGCGCTTAGCGCGAATATTTCTATTGCTACGCCTGTCTTGCTAATAGGCGATAGCGACGTTAGCGACTGCTTTCAGTCGCTAACTGGTTGGGTACGCCCACTTTGCATGTCATTAGCGATAAACATCTAGCAATGCTTAATTGAAACAAATCTACCTAAAACATCTTGGGCCTTAATATGGACTCTCTTTTTTTCTCCAGCTTCTAAGGTGGTTTATCCCAGAGTTAAAACGTTAGCAGACAAACTGTAGAAAGTATAAACAATTTACAATTGTGGCAAGAGAGATCTGGCAATAGTTTAAAACATATTTTAACCTTGTATTTTTTCCAATTTAATCAGAAATCTAATGTTTATTTAATGGGGTATTTATTTACACTGAACGGTGTTAATCAGTAAACTATTACAAATAATTAAGGAAAACAATACAGTCATGCTGGAGAGATTATATTACTGATAAACTGATAATGAAAGCTTTAAACATATGTTAGGATTATATACCTCCGCAGCCTTTAGGAAGAAAGGTAAATTTAACATTTTCATAAGGAGAAAGCTCAAAATGTCTGAACATATACGGAAAACAAGACAAGAAACCTAATGGGTTTCTAGATACTGTTTCAAAAAAACTTTCAAAAAACGTTTTTACTAAATGTGAATGTGAATGAATGTTCTATCTTTGTTACAAAACGTTAAACATATGTTCTTGGTTACAGTTCGATTTGATGTTTCGGATAATCTGATGGTATATTTCCAGTAGCCAAAATCATTTTTTTGCTACCCTCAATCCACTGAGAACGCCACATTTTGCATACTTTAATAGCAAGAATGTAAGTGAAAGAAATATTATTAAATACTCTACTTATGCAGCTTTACATTAAATATGGCTGCCAGCTGGATTCTTGATTCAATATTTTACACTTTTCTTAGCCTTTGTTAAATGTGCCTAATTAACTTTTAACTAAATTTAGCATTTAGAGGTTGTCCACTCAGCCGTTGCCATTTTTATGTAGGTGGAGTTTGTTCACATTCAGAAGTGTCCAGTATATATAAAATAAAATGTAAAACGCTCTGATATCCTTCGGGATCAAGTTTGCGCTATATAAAACTTTATAAATAAAATAAAATTTGTAAATAAAGCACTACATTAACTTATCACCAGGCACACGTAATAATGCCAGATAAATAATAATGTTAACTGATCCAGCCCTAGAGCTCCCTTTAAGTGACGAGGCCCCAGGGGTTACATCACAGAACATTTTTGACTTGCCGTATGTCCTTGGAGGAACTTAAAGCAATTCTTGATGAAAAGATTTTTTCCACTGTATCACGAAAGCATGATTCTGGAGGTGTTAATGTGTGGCAAGAATATTTGTACATGTTTGTTGGGTGGCATTATGTTGTGGTGGTGAAGTCTACTGTCATTCTCTTTTATTGACTTTCTGGAATCAGCAGTGTACATTTATCAAAGTGGCTTATCACAGAAACAAATTATAAAAATTAAACCTCAAATATATGGAGCATCTTGAAAGAGACCACTTTTCTCTGACTAGTTGCATTGTGATCTCCCATTCATTGATTCTTTGAAATGTAAACATCGACATAATTGCTGAAATAAGTACTTAAGAGATTTACAAACTAATAGGCAATCTCATCTTCTTGGCAAAATAAGTAACTTGTATTTTTTAGCAATATAAAACATGCTCCTTCACTCCTGCTGCTATCGATAGGGAAGGACAAATACTAGAAGAGTATCCGTGGTTGTAATAAATAATTCGGCAGTTCCTTTAATAAATCAAAACAGCCCGTGGTTTCTGCTGTGCAATTCTGCATGTTCAGGAGAAATGTAATGTACTGAGATCACTGCGGAAAGTCTCAGCTCCCCACCATTGGCTGCACTTCCAGCCTTTGGGCCACCAGAGTAGGCTTTGTATCTGGTCTGTGTGGCAAGGTGGAGCTGACTGACCACATGCGGTTTTTCTGAGTCCCCAGATAGATCATGCAGTCTGTGTGTTCTCTTTTGTACTGCCAGTCACCGGTGTATTCAGCTGTGTAGCTTTGTATGTGCATGTAACTTGCATGAGGTAACGACTAGCGGCGATACTACGTGTCTCTCGGATCTCTTTCAAGCGTTCGCCGTCCTTTTTCCCCAGCACCCCCATCTCCCCCCATCCCAGGGGCGGCAAACTGAGGGATAGCCCCGGGCGCCACAAGCTCTAGCTACGCCTCTGATGCACCTAACACCACTGCCTGCACTCACTTTCGGAGATTTCCAACAAACCTCGCTAGCATTGAGGGTAATTTATTAACACATCAGTTTGGACTTAGACCTGGGTAGGTCACCAGTCAGCCATCTGACTCGGCTTTTGCCTCACACAGTACCCGTAATGCATTTTTCTAAGCGAATTACAAATAGACCCTGCTTAACAATGACAAGATATATTCAAGTCAATGTTTCCAGTAAAGACAATATCCCGCTGCCTTTCTTACCCACCCTTGCGTGCACAATAAGTCACTCAACATCCGACATTGGAGCTTCTAGTTTTCTGATTCTTCTGCCACTTTTTTACAAAATCCATAGCACTCTCCAGGTTCATGGAAAGCTTCTGCTTGCCACCCACCTCCACTCGTAGGCGGGCCGGATATAACATTGCATAGGGAATCTTCTCGGATTGCAGTATTTTCTTTACAGGGATGAATTCCTGCCTTGCCCCTTGGGCTTAAGCCGTGAAGTCAGGGTAAAACTCAATTGCATTTCCTTCATATGTAATTTTCTGTTTCTCTTTTGCTATGCGGAGTATTGCGTTCCTATCTCGATAGTTAAGAAGACTGGCAAGCACAGGCTGGGGTGGGCCCCCGGGACTGGGCGCAATACCAGCGATCTGGGCACGCACTCCACCAGCATTACCTTAGAAAGGTTCTCCGGGCTTAATATCTCACAGATCATTTTTTCGATATAGGCCTCCATTTTGCCCGTGTTGGTAGTTTCAGGCAGCCCAAGAATGCAGAAATTATTACAACAAAATCTCGCTTCAAGATCTTCATTCTTTGCCTGATTCACTGCAAGGACTTTCTCCATGTCCCAGGCTTTTTGATGCAACAGACTGCAGAGTGTCTTCTGCTGTGGATATCCGCTGTTCCGCCTCACCTATCCGTGCCCCCTGCTTACCCAGCCTAGTGGCAAACTGGTCCATGCGCATGGTGAGTACATCGATTCTGCCATCTATTGATTGCAAGCTGGCTTGCATTGCCAATAATGTAGTCTCGAGAGCGGTAGGAGTTTTATCTGGGAGTTCCTGCTCTGAATCTGGCGCAGCCTGCTGCTGAGACTTGGACGGCTTCTTAGATTCGAAGGTTAGGCGCGACTGCTGTTTATCAGTTTCCCTCATTTTGGATCGAAAACGCACTCAGTGCAGCAGCCAACCTCTAATCCTTAACGGTGTTGCTTGCCTGTCTATGTCACCTTGCTGATACTGCTCCCTTTGGCACAGCCTCCAGCCAGCCTGATTCAGTAGCACAGGAGACAGCTGATAGTGTTTAAAGTAATTACAGATACCCAGGCGCACTACCTAGAATCAACGTTACAATTCGTAGGAGAATGAAGTCTATGATGTGGTGCGTGAAGAGCGAACGGAGTAACCCTAAACCGTTCCAAGAAAATCTAACAGACTTCCGCTAATGAGACAAGAGCAAAAACTCTCGCAACCACAAAGCAGTGTGAATGAACAGTACAACAGTAGTTTCAATAAAGTAGAACACAACAACAGATCTTCATATTCTTAAAGTTTTCCAGGACGTTTATTTGGATCCACATTCAGCCGACACGTGTTTCGTCGTGTTCCCAAAAGTTGAGTCAACACGACTCTTCAGGGCTGATCAAGAAATAAAAACAACAAGTGTATAGTATAAAATCGCTTTGGCAGATTGAATTGTTACAGTAGTGCACGGTAGTGATAGTTGGTTTTCATCCACGTGTATTTTGTGTCTAGGGTGCAATTTGTGTTACTTGCCCCAAGGTAGGAAAGAAACATGACGTGCTCAGTGTGAAAACGAGAGTCTATATAAATTCGGTGAGAATCACCTGTAAGTAAGATCTATCCACAGTAGCCACTCATTCCTAGACTTGGAATTTTACGTACAAAACAATGAACTCCATAGTAGACTCTTCAGGAAACCAACCTCATGTAACCCAATTCTCCATGCTTGTAGCTCTCACCCCACACACCAAATAAAGGCTATACCTTATGGGGAGTACTTGAGAGCTAGACGTAACTGCAGCGATCAAAAAGAATTCGACTGCTGTTTAACTAACATGGAAAACAGATTTCTCAAGAGAGGTTATCCCCTTAAAACTCTGAAATCTGCAGAGAAGAGGGTTCGTCGAGCCTCAAGGCCAGATTGTTTAAAGAAACGCACCGTAACGGAATCCTCGTCCCATAAAATCAGACTCATTACGGAGTTTAATGCACTACACCACACAATCTCCAAAAGCTTCAACAAGCATTGGAAACTTTTAACTGAGGATGCAACCCTGAGAGAATGGTTACCAGAGAGACCGGCCATTACATACAAAAAGGGTTGCACTCTGAGAAACAAACTCAGTCCCACAGTCCCACACAACACTTCAGCCACAGACTGGCTCACCACACGGAGCTTAGGCTTCCTCAAATGCGGCTTCTGCTCTCTATGTAGTTGGGGCAAACATGGAACCAAGACCTTTACAGGACATGATGGTGCTGTTTACAAAATCAAACACAACATCACATGTATAACTAGGTTTGTAGTCTATATCATTGAGTGCCAATGTGGTAAGATTTATGTGGGCAGCACTATCAGACCCCTTAAGGAGCGTCTAGCAGAACACATGAGGGCCATTCAGAAAAGGGATCCTAAATACCCGGTTGCCTTGCACGTTGCAGCATGTCAACCACTTGAGGATGAAGTGAAGGTGCGTTTCTTTGGAATTGACGTAATCCCCCCAAACATTAGGGGGGGCAACAGGGAACTTACGTTGAGACGTAGGGAGGCCACTTGGATTATGCGTTTGCAATGCGTGGAACACGGGCTCAACTATGACCCAGAGCTTCAATTTTTCGTGGGGAACTAAAACATTGTTGCTCTGTTGATTTTGTATTGAGATGTATTTTGTGCAGTCCTGTCTCACTTACTCGGTCCAAATACATGAAACCATTGTTGATAATGAGAACTGCATAGATGTTTTCACTTCGAATTATGCTGTGTACTACAATTTTGGAGTGACATTCTGAAGTCCAGGTCATCTGATCTATCGTTTCTGTACTATGTGAATTTTAATGTATTGTAAGAACTTAGTATTAGCCTTTTATATGAGACTGTATACAAAGAGTTTAAGCGTGGCATAGAATTCTCAAGTCCGTCTACAGTCACTTAAAATTAGCGCTATACACACTAAAATGTATACAAAATTTTTTTTTGTAAGGCAATATGTGTATGTTGATGATGCTGTCACCAATCACTGCGTGGACTTTCCTGGTTTCACTTAGGGTGGCACATATCGAGGTTTATTAATGGTTTGCAGCGGCGTACTTTTAGATGAGACACCGACCTTCATTGCAGCTTTAACTTGCATGGCGAGAAATTTTAACCTTACACTTAAGTGTTATCCTTAGATTTATCTACCACAATGCTTTACTTTCCAGAGAGTTCGCTCTCTCTGTCAAGAGAACCTGTGAACCCTTTTACCGTGCCGGGTTTTATTTTATTTTATTTTCACTTTGGAAACTTGTGTCAGAAACGACATTATCGCTTGGTGATATGAGTACACATCTATAATCATTTAGTAATGTCACGGAATCATACTGGCTTACGTGTGACTCATTCCTGCAAATCTCTTAGTTGTTTCACTCATCACCAAGAGGGGAACTGTTCTGTAACCGATAGTGTTTTAGATTGATTTGTGACCCTTCTCCTCTAACAAGATGGTGGCTGTCACGAGCTATCCTGAACTGAGACGGCACATTCTAGTCTTCGGCGGTCGAATACTATTTGTTTCCTTCTGGTTTCCGGTCACGTGTCCGTCCCTGGAACACGGCGACCGGGAATATACAGAGGAGGGATCCCGCATCACAGGTAAGACTTAGGTTTCTCGTATTCTGGACTCCTCTAATGCGTAGCGCATTACTTGGGCGGTTTTCTGATCCCCTCTCCGTCTGCCACATTTTATTTCCTTGACTGTAGTGCACACTCGTGTTGCAGGTACGAAACAGGAACTCATTCTGCTACTGTCGCATTGGGATCCCCTCCCGGTTAGAGATAGACACTTACACGTGTCTTGGTATGTATACTTTTAAAGATGAGCTGGTATACACGTTTGTCATGTCTCTTACTGATCTCTATTGCACTTATCCCGTGCTGAATGTGTACCTTACTTAAGGTTTCCCTGTCATTTTTTCCCCATTGTTTCTACAGTCTCCCCTGTTTTTTTTGTATCATATGCGCTTTACTGAGGGCTTCCTCCGCAAGAATCGATACACAATTCACTTGGAACCCGGAACCAGGGCTCTTTGCATTGAATAGAGACTGACTACTGGTCAATCTTTGATGTGGGTAAGCTACAGTCAATTATCTCTGGAGTGGTACTTTGTCACCACAATTACGTGCCCGCTCCTAGTGTCGCCTCCGTATACATATCAATCCTCTTATTATTGTTTCAAATAGATTCTTAGCTCGATTTACCTACGTGTGGCATCGACCCATAGATGCCTGGGTCTATTTACCAGGTACGCATGAGTGGCTACTGTGGATAGATCTTACTTACAGGTGGTTCTCACCGAATTTATATAGACTCTCGTTTTCACACTGAGCACGTCATGTTTCTTTCCTACCTTGGGGCAAGTAACACAAATTGTACCCTGATTCCTTCGCAGACGCGGTTTTTCGTGTGCATGAGACAACGGGTCACGCGTCTAGTAGCGTTATAACCAATTTACACATGAATATGGTTTGCCTCACGCATGTCGTACACTTTCACCATCACAATTTTATGTAGTCGTGCACGATATATCGATCACGAAAATTTATGCTAGACACGAAATACACGTGGATGAAAACCAACTATCACTACCGTGCACTACTGTAACAATTCAATCTGCCAAAGCGATTTTATACTATACACTTGTTGTTTTTATTTCTTGATCAGCCCTGAAGAGTCGTGTTGACTCAACTTTTGGGAACACGACGAAACACGTGTCGGCTGAATGTGGATCCAAATAAACGTCCTGGAAAACTTTAAGAATATGAAGATCTGTTGTTGTGTTCTACTTTATTGAAACTACTGTTGTACTGTTCATTCACACTGCTTTGTGGTTGCGAGAGTTTTTGCTCTTGTCTCATTAGCGGAAGTCTGTTAGATTTTCTTGGAACGGTTTAGGGTTACTCCGTTCGCTCTTCACGCACCACATCATAGACTTCATTCTCCTACGAATTGTAACGTTGATTCTAGGTAGAGCGCCTGGGTATCTGTAATTACTATAAACCCTATCAGCTGTCTCCTCTGACTGGCTTTCAGATTGGGCGCCTCCACGTTACTGCACTTGATCACTTATTCCTTTGCTCCCTATTATGGACAGGGACAAAGCAGCATCAGATCTTTTTGACAACTTAGCAAAAGGAATGGCAACACACCAGGCCTCTGCCACGACAGGTCCTGCACCTGTAGAAGGACTCAGGGCTAAGTTTTTCAGACTAGAAAAGCTGAAGAAACAAGAAAATTCTCGGTGGTGGGATGGAACCACCCTGAACTACTATAGGAAAATGAAACAGATTCCTAGAGGTCTACGATCCCAGACCTTTCCCACTTATGATAATCTTGACGTAGACTTAATGGTCAAATGGGAGGAATCTCTGAACTATAACTCAATGACACTAATGGACATACTAATAGAGAGTGCCGAACGTAAATCTGCAAAGCTTCTATTAGAAATTTCCACCTTAGAGCAAGAGATTAAAGATCTCAACAAACCTGAATCTACTGTTAAGAATTATACCATCATGGATGAAATTCTCCTTAAACACCAGGCAGATATCAAAACCAGGAAAGCCCGTCAAATTAGAAGGGATGAGGCTGACTATAGAAATGGGAGGGTTTACACGTATGAACAGAAATATGACTCACTAATTCCAAGAACAAAACCAGGCTCCCAGATGGGTTTATCTACCCCGGCCAGTTCAGTCGCCTCTAGTACCTCCTCACTGAATTCTACTGGACTCAGTGATTCTGACAATGAAAGAGTGGTCAACACTGACCTAACCAACATGCCCTTTTTTTTAGAAATGGAACGCATCAGAAAGGGCAACATAATAGTACCAAACAGGGGCGCTACAGACCCAAAACCCATAGGGGTAAACACAGTCTCAAACGACGAGTACAGGAAGAAACTCAGATCAGGCACACACAGGATTTGAACAATTCAGGTGACACAGTACAGGTCATTAATCTTTCTTACTTTCCCTTAACTACTGAGATGGTTTCATTACTTAGCAGAGGTTTGAATTTTAACCCTTACACTACTGGTGATATCTGTCAGAGTAAAATTGACATTTTCAAATTTATACGGAATCTTAAGTTGAAGAAACATTTTGCCTGTAAACCCACTGTTACCGATGTTTCTGTGCCTTCTCGTACTGTCTTTAACAAAGAGATTCTGACTATTAAAGATGTTCAAGCAACTCATCTGATTCTTTCTTTGACAGATAGAGAAGACAGCCCTTACGAAATGGAGAGGCTTTTAGAAGAACTAGACATTGAGACTGACTATGGAATGGCCAGTGGCCTGAAAAATAAATCTAGGTGGACCCCCACTCTTTCTGGGGGGAATGCTATAGATAACTTTCATAGGCATGTCCTGGAAGACTTAAACAAACTAAACATTAAGAACCTTAATGACAAATTCAAATACAAGGACAATCTGACTAAAGGTGAACGTTTTGCACTCTCCACTCTTAGTAATAACCCTAACATCATCATTAGGGAGGCGGGCAAGGGTGGCAATGTGGTTGTGATGAACCTCGTAGATTACAATAACGAGATACTCACACAACTTAATGACACTTCTTGTTATGAACAGATTTCCCATAACCCCATGGGTCCTCTGACTATCCTTATCAATAAGTCATTACTTGAATGGAAACAATCTGGCCTCTTGGACGAAGACGAATACCTCTATCTAAAGGTTTTTAGACCAACTTTCCCATGGTTGTACACACTTCCTAAAGTACATAAAAACTTACCATTCCCGCCAGGCAGACCTATAGTTTCGGGAATTGGGGGCCCAACTGAGAGACTTTCGGAGTATGTTGACCTTTTCATAGGCCCTTTAGTTAAAAACTTACCGTCCTATATCCAAGACTCTAAACACATCCTAGGGGTGATGTCAGACATTGATTGGCAACCAGACACCATAATAGTCACATTGGATGTGGTGTCTCTGTACACCAGCATCAACCCCAATTTGGGGATGCAAGCCATGGAGAAAATACTCTCGAATCGACCAGCTTCGTTGTGGGCTCACACGAAGATGTTAACACGAATGATGGAATTAATTCTGGACAACAACTATTTTATTTTTGACCGCAAATGGTTTCGACAGATAAAGGGGGTGGCGATGGGCTCGAAATTTTCCCCCTCTTTTGCCAATTTGTTCATGGGGGCCCTTGAATCTGATCTTATCTGGGGCCCGAAAGGTGCTACCTATATCGACTCAATTTTGTTTTGGGGTCGGTATATCGACGATTGTTTTTTATTATGGTCTGGCTCACTAGACTCGCTGACTACCTTTTATGAACATCTTAATGACAACACATGGGGAATACAGTTCACCATGAAATCTAGCAAAGAGAAAATGGAATTCCTAGACTTGGAATTTTACGTACAAAACAATGAACTCCATAGTAGACTCTTCAGGAAACCAACCTCATGTAACTCAATTCTCCATGCTTGTAGCTCTCACCCCACACACCAAATAAAGGCTATACCTTATGGGGAGTACTTGAGAGCTAGACGTAACTGCAGCGATCAAAAAGAATTCGACTGCTGTTTAACTAACATGGAAAACAGATTTCTCAAGAGAGGTTATCCCCTTAAAACTCTGAAATCTGCAGAGAAGAGGGTTCGTCGAGCCTCAAGGCCAGATTGTTTAAAGAAACGCACCGTAACGGAATCCTCGTCCCATAAAATCAGACTCATTACGGAGTTTAATGCACTACACCACACAATCTCCAAAAGCTTCAACAAGCATTGGAAACTTTTAACTGAGGATACAACCCTGAGAGAATGGTTACCAGAGAGACCGGCCATTACATACAAAAAGGGTTGCACTCTGAGAAACAAACTCAGTCCCACAGTCCCACACAACACTTCAGCCACAGACTGGCTCACCACACGGAGCTTAGGCTTCTACAAATGCGGCTTCTGCTCTCTATGTAGTTGGGGCAAACATGGAACCAAGACCTTTACAGGACATGATGGTGCTGTTTACAAAATCAAACACAACATCACATGTATAACTAGGTTTGTAGTCTATATCATTGAGTGCCAATGTGGTAAGATTTATGTGGGCAGCACTATCAGACCCCTTAAGGAGCGTCTAGCAGAACACATGAGGGCCATTCAGAAAAGGGATCCTAAATACCCGGTTGCCTTGCACGTTGCAGCATGTCAACCACTTGAGGATGAAGTGAAGGTGCGTTTCTTTGGAATTGACGTAATCCCCCCAAACATTAGGGGGGGGCAACAGGGAACTTACGTTGAGACGTAGGGAGGCCACTTGGATTATGCGTTTGCAATGCGTGGAACACGGGCTCAACTATGACCCAGAGCTTCAATTTTTCTTGGGGAACTAAAACATTGTTGCTCTGTTGATTTTGTATTGAGATGTATTTTGTGCAGTCCTGTCTCACTTACTCGGTCAAAATACATGAAACCATTGTTGATAATGAGAACTGCATAGATGTGTTCACTTCGAATTATGCTGTGTACTACAATTTTGGAGTGACATTCTGAAGTCCAGGTCATCTGATCTATCGTTTCTGTACTATGTGAATTTTAATGTATTGTAAGAACTTAGTATTAGCCTTTTATATGAGACTGTATACAAAGAGTTTAAGCGTGGCATAGAATTCTCAAGTCCGTCTACAGTCACTTAAAATTAGCGCTATACACACTAAAATGTATACAAAAATTGTTTTTGTAAGGCAATATGTGTATGTTGATGATGCTGTCACCAATCACTGCATGGACTTTCCTGGTTTCACTTAGGGTGGCACATATCGAGGTTTATTAATGGTTTGCAGCGGCGTACTTTTAGATGAGACACCGACCTTCATTGCAGCTTTAACTTGCATGGCGAGAAATTTTAACCTTACACTTAAGTGTTATCCTTAGATTTATCTACCACAATGCTTTACTTTCCAGAGAGTTCGCTCTCTCTGTCAAGAGAACCTGTGAACCCTTTTACCGTGCCGGGTTTTATTTTATTTTATTTTCACTTTGGAAACTTGTGTCAGAAACGACATTATCGCTTGGTGATATGAGTACACATCTATAATCATTTAGTAATGTCACGGAATCATACTGGCTTACGTGTGACTCATTCCTGCAAATCTCTTAGTTGTTTCACTCATCACCAAGAGGGGAACTGTTCTGTAACCGATAGTGTTTTAGATTGATTTGTGACCCTTCTCCTCTAACAAGATGGTGGCTGTCACGAGCTATCCTGAACTGAGACGGCACATTCTAGTCTTCGGCGGTCGAATACTATTTGTTTCCTTCTGGTTTCCGGTCACGTGTCCGTCCCTGGAACACGGCGACCGGGAATACACAGAGGAAGGATCCCGCATCACAGGTAAGACTTAGGTTTCTCGTATTCTGGACTCCTCTAATGCGTAGCGCATTACTTGGGCGGTTTTCTGATCCCCTCTCCGTCTGCCACATTTTATTTCCTTGACTGTAGTGCACACTCGTGTTGCAGGTACGAAACAGGAACTCATTCCGCTACTGTCGCATTGGGATCCCCTCCCGGTTAGAGATAGACACTTACACGTGTCTTGGTATGTATACTTTTAAAGATGAGCTGGTATACACGTTTGTCATGTCTCTTACTGATCTCTATTGCACTTATCCCGTGCTGAATGTGTACCTTACTTAAGGTTTCCCTGTCATTTTTTCCCCATTGTTTCTACAGTCTCCCCTGTTTTTTTCGTATCATATGCGCTTTACTGAGCGCTTCCTCCGCAAGAAACGATACACAATTCACTTGGAACCCGGAACCAGGGCTTTTTGCATTGAATAGAGACTGACTATTGGTCAATCTTTGAAGTGGGTAAGCTACAGTCAATTATCTCTGGAGTGGTACTTTGTCACCACAATTACGTGCCCGCTCCTAGTGTCGCCTCCGTATACATATCAATCCTCTTATTATTGTTTCAAATAGATTCTTCGCTCGATTTACCTACGTGTGGCATCGACCCATAGATGCCTGGGTCTATTTACCAGGTACGCATGAGTGGCTACTGTGGATAGATCTTACTTACAGGTGGTTCTCACCGAATTTATATAGACTCTCGTTTTCACACTGAGCACGTCATGTTTCTTTCCTACCTTGGGGCAAGTAACACAAATTGCACCCTGATTCCTTCGCAGACGCGGTTTTTCGTGTGCATGAGACAACGGGTCACGCGTCTAGTAGCGTTATAACCAATTTACACATGAATATGGTTTGCCTCACGCATGTCGTACACTTTCACCATCACAATTCTATGTAGTCGTGCACGATATATCGATCACGAAAATGTATGCTAGACACGAAATACACGTGGATGAAAACCAACTATCACTACCGTGCACTACTGTAACAATTCAATCTGCCAAAGCGATTTTATACTATACACTTGTTGTTTTTATTTCTTGATCAGCCCTGAAGAGTCGTGTTGACTCAACTTTTGGGAACACGACGAAACACGTGTCGGCTGAATGTGGATCCAAATAAACGTCCTGGAAAACTTTAAGAATATGAAGATCTGTTGTTGTGTTCTACTTTATTGAAACTACTGTTGTACTGTTCATTCACACTGCTTTGTGGTTGCGAGAGTTTTTGCTCTTGTCTGATTCAGTAGCACAGTCACTGAAACCAGCACTCTCTACTCACAGACGTTCTGCTGATTGGCTATGGCCACCCACTGCTTCCCATCTCCACAGGCCTCCAGTTATCATATTCGGACTGCCCAAGCCTGCGCAGTATCTTTGGTGAATGTGGCCCCTATTTAACAGGTATTCGCCCACTGCAGTCGGTCGGGCCCGGTGTTGCACCAGCAACTCGAGCACCTACAGTCCATCAGACAATGCTTGCCCATGCAACACATTCCTCCGCCCGTTAGTGTCATTTGTCAGGCGGGCTCTGTCAAAGCACCTCCACCCATGTATTATCTGCTGGCCAGGACTCCGCTGTTGCCCCCAATATTATGGCTGCACCCCTGCTCATTCCGCACCATGCAGGTTGGGACGTCTCAGTGCTTCTTCCCGCTTCATAACTGCTCATCCCGCTGGATGACTCTCGTCTCGGTGTGCGTCCTGAACCTCAGTCCAGTAGGATCTGATGGTCCCCCAGGGCGCCGCCCCGACATAGGAGAAAGGAACCGCCACCCGGTAATGGCTCCGAGCAGCCTCTCACGCGCCATCACGGAGCCATCACAGCACTCGTCCCCCGGCGGCTGCCATCTTACTCCTTGCCAGAATAGTAATGCCCCTGCAGCCCACACTTACAGATCCGGTGCTCAACAGGCGGCTCGAGTCAATCTGCAGCACACCACTGTGCTATTAGCGCCGTCCTAGCCCTTCAGGCGACACACCGCCTCGTTCTGTCGCCGTTACACGCCACTCTGGTGGTGGCTGCCATCTTGCGTGGACACCGCAACCACCAGCTGCAGGCGCCAAAAGTCGATCTTACCGACGGACGTCGAGATCCTTGATGGGCCAGCATGCATCCCCCAATGATCCAATGCCCAGATTTATTGACGTTGGGTGCAGAGCTGCCGTATTTCACAGGATATTTTATGGATGTTGCTGCTCGGTCAGCAGAGCTGCTCTAGCAAGCAGCCATCTTGCCGAAGGCACACTAGCGCCCCCCCTTGCTAAACCCTTTGTGAGTGTGCTCAGGCAAAGCCTTTGTGGTGTGCAAATGAAGTAGGAGCTCCTCTCTTCATCCTAACAGAGATGTCTTATCCTGGCAACACCTATTCTGCCTTTGTATCACTGTAAGGGAGTAATACACAAAGACCAACTGCCAGCCACACCTAGTCATGCAACCCAGGATATAGATTGCAGGCATTAAATGGCTGGGACAAGAAAATGTCATTGTTCTAAAATTGCCCTTTCCAGAATTGTGACTTAAAATCTGACTTCGCATTGAATAGGATTTTAAATGACAATTCTGTAGAAAACAAATTGGACATTCCTACCTGCTCTCAATTTAAAGTTATCACGTATTAAATGTAAGAAGGTAAGCCAATGTTATTCTTCAGGAGAGGTAGTCGTCACAGTAGTGAAAAATGAATTTAGGAGTTTTCACTACCAAGACACGTACAACTTAAACGTACAAGTCCCATTTTTTAGGTATATTGCACACTGCCCTATGGGTGGTTTAGGGCCTTCCCTAGGGGTGACTTATTTATTAAAAATGAAGGCTTAGGCCAGGAAAATGGTTTATTATGTCAGTTCGAAATGGTAGTTGGAAATAGCACATGCAGGCTGCAATAGCAGGGCTGGGACATGCTTCAAAGGTTACGTAAGTGGGCGGCACAAGACTTGATGTAGGCCCACTAATTGCATTTAATTTACATGCCCTGGGTACGGGAGTACCCCTTTAGTAGGGACTTACAAGTAAATTAATTGTGCTAATTGGGTGGAAGTCAATTTTGCTATATGTTAGGGAGACAGAAAAAACACTTTAGCACTGGTTAGCAGTGATAGAGCATGTAGAGTCCTAAAGGAAGCAAACATGAAGTATTAAAAAACAGGAGGCTTGAAGGCAAAAAGTTGGGGAAAACCACACAAAGGATGTCAGGTCCAACACACATCTGTTTTAGGATTATAGCGATTAGCCAACATCTTTATTGCTGCTACTTATTCAATCACCACCCCTTACTTCCCAACTAACGCCACATATGGGAGCTGCTTATATGATCCCTTTCACTTGAACTAAATCTATGTATCGATAACGGGAAAAAAAATAATCTATACATCATCCTAGTGGCAACTAGGTAGACCTCAAAATCATCTGTCCAGTGCTCCAAAGCCAGAATAGAAACTCCTTTGCACAGCAGAAAGGCATAGGTAGTTGAACATCTGGCATGGTTCTTAGTCACTCCATACACTCCTCACCAACCTGCACTCTGTGCAAGTCCTGTAGGACTGCTACAAGGAACCATGCAGGGTCTCACGGAAGAAATAAGATCAAGTGGAATGTTAAGAAAATCCTAGATGAAATCACCTGTTCAGGTTACAAATGTATCCACATAACTTCAGCACACTACCCAGGATCCTGCCTCACTTAAGCACATTGTGTCCATAGGAGAGACTGTTAATTCCTATTCACAGTCAGCATGTCTGTCTCAACACTATTTTGCTCAGTTTATATAACCTAGTGTCATACCCTCGAGATTGCTTGTGTTTGCTCGTCCGGATGAAGTTGATGTGATGATTCTCACTTTGCCTATAAAGTTCTTCTCACTATCCGATGGGCCTTGGGCTGTTCTCGGGCAAGCAACACTGTAAATGCTGCCACTCAGGGGCATAACAAAGACCCCCCCGCAGCCCCTGTGGAGTGGGGGGCCCCAGGATTACCCATACTGGAGGAGGCCCCCTCAGCCCCTACTGATGTGAGTGTGAAGGGCCCTTTCAGCATATCTTGCAGGGCGCCCTGTCACGTTTTGTTACGCCACTACTGACACTGTAAGCCTACCATGCCTACAATGTGCGCTCCTTGAACGACCTCCTCAAGCACATGCGAGGTATCCACAGAAATTATGGTGCTGCCAGAAACGTGCCCAGTAAGCACATGACATAGCTTCTGTCCCACATGTAAACAGCCAATTATCTTGCTTCAGGGAGGGCAGAATGACTGTGGAGCACTTTAATATCTTTATTAGGCATTTGTTCATGATATGACTTCTCCCCCGAGATCCATACCGGTCAGGCAGGCCCTGACAGCTTGTATAGTGCTTAATTTGAGCCGGTGGTTGCAGGCCGATCCCACAAGCACACTATTTTGAGGACCAGCACTTATTTGTTCGTATTCAAATTTCACAATGAGCAACAGAGAAAAAACAGAAAAGGGCAAAGAAGGAGGAAAAGAAAGACAGAAAAACAGTGACAAAGAGAGAATGCAGGGATGAAAAAGAACCTTAAACAGAGTGATAAAGGAGCAGGAAGTGTCCGTTGGTGAATGAAAGAGGAATGAACTAGAATCAGGACAGCACACCCTCGTGTTAGGCAAGCTAACCTTCAGAAGCGCACCTCAACATTTCTTCTGAGCAAAACTTTGGGGCCCAGCACTTACTCTGTTACAAGAAATTCACTGTGCTCATGAAATCCATCCAGCTTGGATTCCTGACTTTACTACTACTACTAAATGCCTTTTGTGAATACAGAAAGTCACAAAATTAGGATTTTTCTCAGTTTAGTAGTAGTAAAGTTAAGAATCCTAACTTTACTACTACTAAATTCCTTTTGTGAATACCGAAAGTCGTAAAGTTAGGATTTTGTCTCGGATTACTTTTGTGAATCGGACCCTCTGTGATTTTGCAAAATGTAGAGTTTGCAAAAGCAAAATCCCTGAATATATGTGGCCTCATGAAAATTCCCCACAACACCTCAAGTACCCGCAGAGAGCAAACATGGGTTATATAAATATAATAAACTGTCCAGTGAGGCTTGTCACTATGAAGGAAGAAAATGGAGCCCTACATTACCAACGCTCAGCTTCCATAGGAAAGTTTAATGTCTGCTGCATCTAAAAAAGTGACTGAAGGTGGTGTATTGGTGCCAGCATCTCCTCATCAGAGTCTAGGTATAAGGAAGAAGATTTAATACCAGTAAATGCAACATCCATCCATCAACAGTAGATGCCAAGCAACTGCTATCTCTGAGATTAAAAATGCCAATCTTGCTCGACCAATACCATACCTACCAAATTTCAATACAACCTGTCAACCATGTTAGAAGTTTCACATTGTGTACCTGTTAAATGTAACGGCAAACTCTCAGGGATGGGAGTGGGTTTACTTGGGAAGTAAATTCCTCTCACTTCTCTAGAAAATATCCTGGCAAATGCAGCAAAACATTTTTTAAATACATTGGGCAAAATCGCGTTTTGCAGACAATTCTCAAAGGGGACTTATGATATACTCCTAAACTTCAGCCTCTCTCTCCTTAACCTGGTGCCCACAGTCGCACATTATAAAGGTGTCAATCACAAAATGTGCCTCCTCTTCAGAAACACTGACTGGATTCACTGTGCATTTCAATTGGCTAAAAAGCACTATTTAATTAAATGTTTAACACAATATAAGTACAGCACACGTTCACCCAAGGATATCTTGCCACTGAATAACATATTTATTGTTACCCAACGCAATAGTACTCATTTTATCGACCTCAGAAGGATGAAAGGCTGAGTGGACCCACCGGGATTTGCACCTGTGACCATGAGGTTGAACGCATGCTTCTACAATGGATGCATTAATCCACTAAGTCACCACACCCGGTCGAGCAATGTCTTTCTTGTATTTTTTGAAATGTAGCATATGGGAGTCATCAAGGAGTGCTCAGCTTGAAGCTCCCATGAGGCACATGTTATTTTACCCCATTAGGCTATGACCAGTTCCGGAAGACCAACAGTGCACTGCTAGGTTGAGAGTATATGGGATGTTTTGTCTCTGTAATGTGCACCAGTACATATCATCCTCTGGAGATTTTCCACAGGGAAGTGCTGCCTGGGGTCAATCACTACCTCCCCAGAGATCCTGGAGTCTGGATATTGATCCATAGAAATGTGAGCCGTTGGGGGCAAGAGGTTTGTGCCAAGAGCAGCAAAAAACTGGGTTCAAAGGCCGGTGAGGTTCTTGCTGCAGGGATGCATACCTCGACTCACTTCTGTTCATCTCAGACCCGGATCAGTGTGCTTGTGCCCAATCCTTGGCTCTTCAGCACCCTTAGTCTCTCTATTTCACATATCTTATGGATGCTGAATTGACCAGCTTTTGCTGGCACTTTGCATTGTTTCGTGCTTTACGGACACAGCTCTTGGAGAGCTGAGCAATGAGCAGGTGGTCGAGCATTACAAGTGTGCAATGGCTGTGGCCTGGAGGTCAGAAACATACCTAGGATGCTGGGAATGGCATTGTGAGTACATCTTGGCAGAAAGTGCCACTGGCTGGTAACTGAAGACTGCCTAAACTTAGGGATATCTGGCCCTAAATCTGTCCACGCACAAATAGTGCACATATAAATTAGGACCTGAACTACGGAACTATTGCACCCTAACCTTTTTTTCTGTTGCCTAATAAAATATCTGGAAACATAGGGGTCCATTAGGATGTCGGGCGGATTGCCCCCTCCAGGCTGGCGGTAGCCACGGCCAGCCTGGCGGGGGCAATCCGCCCGACATCCACACTCGTTTTACCCTCCGCCATATTAGTATGGCGGGGGCGACCTCGGCGGACGGAAAGACCGTCCGCCGCTTTTCGCTCCAGTCGCCTTGCAGCCGGGGCGGAAAAGGAATAATATGGTGGCGGTGTCTATCAGACACCGCCAGCCATATTATGATGGTTGTATTTAGGTGCCTTTCCGAGGCGGCGATGCCGCCACGGAAAGGCATGCAGTCTTCACTCTGGGGGCCCTGCGGGCCCCCAGAGTGAAGTATAGGTGAGGGGTGCACACGGGGGGTACCTGTGGTACCCCCCTTCATTTGCATTTACAAAGCGGCAGGCACCGCGCGGTGCCTGCTGTTTGTAAATGCAAATGCTGAAATGCATTTATAGCAATGTGGCGGGCGGTGCAGAGAGCACCGTCCGCTACAATGCTAAAAATGCAGGATGTGCCCGCCACTGTGGTGGGCACATCCTAATACCCCCCACGGGACCCCCGCCCTTATGGCGGGCAGTCACGAATACCGACAGGATGGCGGGAGGACAAAGTCCGCCCGGCATCCTAATGAACCCCATAGTTGGGGCAAAGACTACACAAGAAGCTCAAAGGCTAAGCTACTATTCTCACATAAAGGGGCTATCCGGGAGCCGAAACACTCAAGGGGGTGGCAGAGGCAAAGGGCGCCATGAGAATAAACAGTCAATTCAGTGTGGCCTGCTCAAGCTGATGTTCTGTATTTTAGTATATGTGTTAAAAGTATGTGAATCAAATTTTTGGTATACGTGTAGTTTTTTTATGTATGTGTTACATTTTTAGTAGTAATTACTTTTATGATAATTAATTTCTGCTTATTTTAGTTCTGTGATATAGGAAAACAAGGGTACCCAAAAAAGCGAACCTGAAGTTATAGTGTATTTAAAGAGTACAGTGGTTCGAGGGTGGCCTAGCTAGGTCCAAAGGCAAGAGCAATTACTTAAACTAGGTACTAAATCAATGTGGGAGCAAAACATGTAGGGCAACATGTATTTTTTGAATTGATGTGCTTTTTCAACACATTTAAAAAATACATTCAGGTGCTCACATAAGTGACAGGGTGTGTATTGTGACTGAGTTAAAGTAACATAGACAAAGCATCACCTAAACAACAAAAAATTATATACAATGGAAGAATTTTCGTTGGGGGGTCGACGAAGTTTCGATCTTTTAGTTAGTTGAGATCATCATCAGGACAGGGTGAGCAGTCTGACATTTCTTTGGGGACCAGATCAATGGTGGAGGGAGGCAGACTGTGACATGAACACTGAAGTGGTTGCCTGAAACCACTGGCCTGCGGAAACTGCTGGCGTGATTTCCGGATGAGTCAAAGTTGGGGGAGGAATTTCACGGGTTGAATAGGTAACTCCACAACTTGCTAATCATTCAGAAGGAAGAGTCACTTACACAGAAATCTTGCTGTATACAAATTCAGGCGTGTTCCGAGTGTGGATATCGGGCTTTTTGAACTGGGATTGAATCGCCTGATCGGGGGCCTCTAGTACCCTCCTGGTCCTCACCTTAGTCTCCAAAGACGCTACCGCTGCGTTTTAGTTCTATAGCGGGTTGTGGGTTTATAGAGGAATAGGGTGGGAAGTAATGTGATTATAATAAAGTAATAATACATTTGTATTTATTATTATTTATAATTATTTAGTATTAATTAATTAGTAATTGGTTATTAATCAATTAATAAATAATTCTATTAATTGTGTTATTTTTTTAGGAGCGGGTTGTGGGTTTATAGGGGAATAGGGTGGGAAGTAATTTAATTATACAAAATTATTATTAATTTTTATTTACTATTATTTATAATTAATGTATTATTAATTAATTAATAATTGGCTATTAATTAATATTAATTAATTAATATATAATGATATTAATTGTAGTTTTTTAGAAGCGGGTTGTGGGTTTATAGGTGAATAGGGTGGGAAGTAATGTAATTATAAAAAATGATTATTAATTATTTATTTATCATTATTTGTAATTAATAATTATTAATTACGTATTAATTGGTTATTAATTAATATTAATTAATTAATGGATAATTATATTAATTGTGTTATTTTTTTAGGAGCGGGTTGTGGGTTTATAGTGTAATAGGGTTGGAAGTAATTTAATTATAAAACAGGAAATATTAATTTGTCTTTATTAGTATTTATAATTAATTTATTATTAATACATTATTAATTGGTTATTCATTTGTATTAATTAATTATTTGATAATTACATTAATTTTGTTTTTTTAGAAGCATGGTGTGGGTTTATAGGGGAATAGGGTGGGAAGTAATTTAATTATAATAAAGTAATTATTATTATTTATCTATTAGTACTTATAACTACTGTATCATTAATTAATTTTTAATTCATTATTTATTTTTAATAATTATTTAATTGATAAGTATGTTAATGTTAACCCTCTGCTATCCAACACTTTCCCTACTGTTGCACTCACTGGAGTGGGATTAGCTATTTGTATTCCTACGCTATCCAACACTTTCTCTACTGTTGCACACACTGGAGTGGCAATAGTTATTTTTATTCCTATGCTATCCAACACTTTCCCTACTGTTGCACTCTCTGGAGTGGGAATAGTTATTTTTACCCCTACGCTATCCAACACTTTCCCTACTGTTGCACTCTCTGGAGAGGGAATAGTAAATGTTACCCCTACGCTATCCATCACTTTCCCTACTGTTGCACTCTCTGGAGTGGGAATAGTAATTTTACCCCAAGACTATTCAACTCTTTCCCTACTTTTGCACTGTCTGGAGTGAGAATAGTAATTTTTACCCCTACTTTATCGATCACTTTCCCTACTGTTGCTCTCACTGGAGTGGGAATAGTGATTTTTACCCCTTCGCTATCCAACACTTTCCTTACTGTTGAACTCTCTGGAGTGGGAATAGTAATTTTTACCCCTACGCTATCCAACACTTTCCCTAGTGTTGTTCTCACTGGAGTCGGAATAGTAATTTTTACCCCTATGCTATCTAACACTTTCCCTGCTGTTGCACTCTCTAGAATAGGAATAGAAATGTATCCCCTCCACTAACCAATATTTTCTCTATTGTTTTAGTTAATGTAGTGTAAAATGTATTTTAAAAAGATTTTTAAAAGTTAATATTTTAATTTGTTATATATGTTTGTGTTTTTAATTTATATTATTGATCTATGTGTATATATATATGTATTTATAATTGGTAATGTTTAAGTTATTAAAATAATTATTTATAAATATTATTTTGTATATATATTATATTTTATACATTCATATGTTTAATTAATTTTACATTATATGTATTACTTATATTTTTAAACATTTTCTAATAATTGTAACTGTTTTTCAATTATATGTATTATTTATTTTATTTTAAATTATCTTTAAACAATAAAAAAACTATATTTTTAAAAATGATATTTTTAACAACAATATTTGTTTCCGATATTTTTGTACTTACCATTATGTAGATAGGCCTTCGATATTCTGGACATCGATATTTTTGCGTTAATATTTTTGTACCTCGATATTCCTACTGTCGATATTCTGTCAGTGATCCCCTGTCGATAAGCTGCCAGAAAAAAGGACTGCTGCGCTGCTGAAGGACTGCCACTCTACTATACTCCTGCTGTTCTGAGCTGATCTGCTGCCTGCTGCTCTCTTGCTTAGGTGAGATGGACTGGACCGGCATCTCTTGACCCCAGAACCCAGAGTGACTCCAAGGGCTAGTTGGCTGGCCTCATGATCTGAAGTCTCATGGACATTACAGGCTTCAAAGCCCTGCACCTGGACTATTCTATCTGTGGGTCTACCCTGACAAGTGGTGTCACCCCAGTCCTGGACCCTTGGAAGTGGGCCTAAGGGGAACTGGAGCTTCTTCTCTGCTGAGCGGTGCATCCCTGTGCAGAACCGACGCACCTTCTTGGCTGAGTAGTGCATCTCGGAGCAGAACCAATGCATCATCGCTGTAGTGTAATTTTGACCCATTGCAAGATACTCACATGGTCGATGTAACCCGCACCTTGGGACCGATGCATCACTTTCAGAACAGCCACTACGCAATGCTTTCCCTGGTGCAGCTCCTCGCATTTCTTGTCGACGGCAGCTTCAACGACGATGATGAAGCTCTGCATCGCAGCTTCACTGCTCATCGGAATCGACGCATCACCTCAGCTGAGAATTGCATCCCCAACACTGGACTTCACATCGCAAGACCCGTTGATGGAATTCTTGAAGTTGAGGTAACAGGACCTCGCACCGCAGCCTCGCTGGACATCAGAACCAATGCATCATCTCTGCTGTGTGATACATCTTCGACGCAGATCGACGCAATGCTCCGCAACCAGGATTTAAAGTACTCTGTTCAGCTGGCATAACTGGCTCCCTCTTGCTGGCCAGCACTCCATCGTGGTCAGCCTGAACTTGTGACTTTGTCCCAGTCCGGCCCAACCAGATATACCCAATAGTGCTTTGTGCTTGTTGGCGATATCTTTTTCTATAAAGTGTAAAAATCAATAGCTCTAGTTCTACTGAGTGAATTGTTGTTGTTTTAGTTTTGGTTTATTTAATAAAATCAGAGTTATTTTCTAACCCGGTGCAGAATCATTTTGTGTGGTGCTTTCACTGTTCTACTGTGTGCTGTGTTCCATAAATACTTTACACACTGCCTTAAGTCTGCAAGCTACCAGAGGGTGAGTACAGGTTCATTTAGGGATTGCCTGTCTCTTACCTTGACTACGATGGTAGTTGCTGCTTGACCAGGGCTCCTACCCCAGTCAACTAGTAACCCAATAACTAACAACTGCCTATTGGTCTTCCTGTACTAAAATTTCTTTTAGGTTCTTAATCTCAGTCTATGCCTCTGTATTACGCTTAGGTGGATCTGACACTCATGATTAGGCAAGACATGAACAAATCTACTATACTGCTACTAGAACAGACTGCCAAATTAAAATTGTTTTGGGGTTCCTTGCCTGACAGCTCAATAGCTATAATATGAAGCTCAGCCAGTCAGGACAAATTCTACTTTGAAGAAACTCAAGAAACTCCAGAAGCTCATGATTTAATAAGGTTAGATAAAGGTGACATGTCAATAATAAAAGACATGCACCCGTCATCCATGTTGGGAAATCAAGTCAAATATTTTATTTTTCAGAGCTCTCACAATTTTAACTACCCATTACTCACATAAGGGAAAATGCTCATCTTTACGTTTCCATAGAAGCTACCCAGTATTACCACTTTATGATAATAACGCTGTTCCTTCTCTTCAAGAGGAAGAAAGTATCCCAAGTATTTTCAAGAATCTTGCTAATTCTACCTAAATCCAAACAGTAAGAATGTCTTAAGGCACCCAAAATGCGACCCATAGAGGCTGATGTAGATCTGCAAACCAAATATGATAACCATCTTCTTAAAGGGCTTCAGAGTAGAAAGTGAATGTAATTAGACCTAGTTCCAGGTTGTAGGCTTTCTTCTTGATCATATGTGCATTAGTAAAGTTGATGCATCCAATATGTCACCCTTTTCTCTGGTACAATTACGAAGTCAGCGCTCCTAAGGGTTCAGAGGATTAGGAGATGGCAAGTTCTTAGTCTTTTTTGTCTCTTTCAACCAAGGCCATGCTTAAAACCATCTTCAAAGAAGTCAGAGCTATTAATGGCATACAGTTGCAAAATTGAAGCAAAGATAACTTCATTAGAGGTCACCCTGAAAAAGCATCCTAACAGTATTCAATAATACATGAGAACTATACTGGAGAAATGCGTGGACTTAGAGAACAGTTCTTGTTGATTAAATATGTGAATTGGAGTGATTCCTCAAGGGAAGCAGAGGGAGGTGAAAAAGCAATCTGACTCCATGGTTACAGACCTTATCATACAATACCTGCTTGATAAAAGTCAAGGGGGCATATTAGCAAGGAACCTCGTTAAAATTATCGGCGTTTTATCTGCAGGAAACTGCCGATAAGACGGCAATAATGGGCTTGCTAATATGCGTTATAGAATTCCTATAGAATCCCAGGTTACATGTCCTGCACATCTAACCTGGGATTCTATACGAAACGGCGATAATTTTAACGAGGTTCCTTGCTAATATGCCCCAAGATTCTTTTGTGGGGTGGAGATTTTAACTTGCCAGAATACAAAAAGTTCCATCTTTCATGAACAACCAGGAAGCCTACTTGAACTGTTATTATCTATTTTCAAAACTTTAAGCTCAAGGAAACAATTCTGTGCTGCCAGTGCGTGACTTTTTATATGGCATGTACCGGTGGCACAAGGGGCTTGTAAATAAGCCCATCTGGCTGTTGCCAGGACTAAGCACTAAAATACAACCAAGAAGACTTTCACTCTTTCTGTGTTCCCTTATCTATCGTGGGAAACTGCAATATGTCAGAACGAAAGAAGGACATTCATTCACGCGCTCCATGTCCTTCCCACTCCTGTCTTGCTAGTGGAAGGTTCAACCCTGAAAATGAATTGGCAGTGTTTTTTCAGCTTTTTTTCTAAAGCTACGCAATCAAACATTTTCTTACACAAAAAAGAAACAGACTGGGGTGAAGGGTAGGAAAGGAAACATAGAGGGGACACTATGTCTGAAGAGGGTAGATGAAGAGGATTGGGGGAAGGGTTTGGGGAAAAACATTTTGAATGCTATAAGAAACATTCCTTGTCTTACTTTTTCTTCTCTTATCTCTCCCTCTTTTTAATGGCTAAAGTGCAAAAAATAGCAATCCTCAATGTAACAGGTCTCAATGCTCATTGCAAGCAAACATGGGTGAAAGATGAGCTATTACATTTAAAGCCCCATATTACTTGTCTTCAAGAAACCAGAATTTTATATGCAGATCAATTTATTCTCTCGCCTAGGGTGACAATCCTTATTTGTAATCAAACAATTGTCTTCTTGTAAATGTTTAGCAATTCTAGTCTTCAATACACAGCTTAGGGTTGTTTCAAGCATGGTGAAATAGGGTGGCTGTTGGGTAGGTCTCTGTATCAAAGCCACCTCTTTGCAATTTTACTTATGTTCTTTGTATGAGCTGGATACTGACTCCCTAGAAATTTAATAACAGCTATTGCTTAAATTAAATGGGTTAATTGGCCCATTTATACCATCAACTGACTTTAATTGCTCCTTTTGCTTGAAGAAGATCGAATGACTCAAATTGCTCATGCAATAATTGTGTTGATATATGGGTTGGACCTAATCAATCAATGGAGCTAAAATATCCATATGAAAAGACACATACTTTTACCCCAGGGCATTCACAGTACTCAAGTATTGATTAGTTCTTGGTGAGTAGGCAAATGGTTATAATGTCAGAGGTCAATTGTATAAAAAGAAGTTCAATGGATGCATTCCTAAGTCAGGACATGAACAACATTTGTATATAAAATCACTTAGGCAACTGATGACAATATGGGCAAACAAATATATAAACACAAATCCAGATCAAAATCTATATTGGAAACGATTTATTAGTATAAAAAAATTGAAATGCAAAGGCATAATCAATATACATTAAATAATTACATGATCCAAAAAGGTACCTTTTTGGATCATAATAATTATTTAATGCATACACAAATTCTAGCTGCCATTTCAGGTATGTTGAGAGCAAGGGGACAGCTGATCTACACTATGCATGGCATGACATTGTCCAACATCCTTTCCCCCTTCATGGAAATGTCCCTATTTGAAATATACCACAGCTACCACAGTTTGTTTGATGCCCAGGGGTTCTTTCTGGCTTCAATCATATTTAGAATTGCTCCATCAGCTATCATGAGGAAATCTGGAACTCCTTTTAGGAATTTATCAATACATTTGGGATTCACCGACATGATTTTTTTAAAGAGCAGCTGAATCTTGATTCTCTTACAAAAATATTTTGACCTTACCCAATGCTGCTGCCTTGCTTATGTTTGCTATACTATAATTCTCCACAATTCAAAATGTCTGTGTATTATGAGGTGTCTTTTAATGAGTTAGAAGATTAGCATATTTGGTTGACCGTCAAATGGTCTGAGTGGCTGTGTACCGCAATTACTCAAAGTCTGTTTGCTGTTTCACTCACAAAGGTCTTTCGAATTTCCATATTGCCGAAACTCATTCTCCATCAGAATAAAATACAATATGATTTTTCTGTCACTGCAGAAAAGTTCACCAAGTGGTACCCAAGCTCAGGCCCTGCAGAAACTTGCTCCTGGAGTCAGTGGTGCATAGCTGTCCACATTCATATGTCCGTAGTGTATTTACACTGAATCCACATTGGAAAGACTTTTTTTGTAAAATGCTTAAAGTTGTAAGCTTCTAAAGAGATTTTACTCCAACATAAATTATGATGGGAATCATCAGCATCTTCCGTTCGTTGGCCAATTTTAAACACACTTACTTATCGTTTGCCAGTGTTGAGATCCCTACCATACTGATATAAAAAATTGGGTTGGAGGTCCTAGACTTCTATTACTTTAATGGAAGTATTTACCAGAGAAACAATCACAGGTGTTTCAGTTTTATTTAGGTCAAATTTAAACTGAAACAGTTCTTAAAGCCAACATCAATCTACATAGTGGAGGAGGGCGGGTTTAATTTATCACTGTAATTGAATGATGCACACTGTACTGGATCTTTGTTAATTTTAGATTTTGTCTTAAAATGTGTAGCAAATATTATGGAAGGAATTGAAATGCATCTGGTACAATGAACAAATGAAATACTTAATTAGTTTATTGATTCAATCATTTGTTTACAATTTCAAGTATTTTCTTCTATTGTTATTCAGTTTTTAGTATATCTAGTTCTTGCCTCATGTAATATTTAAATATGCTCAATAAAAAGCAGAAAGGAAAGTCTTCTTCTTTAGTTCAGGATGAGCTCCATAAACTCCACCCTAATATGACTGTCTTACAACCGCATAATTGCGAACATAGTGAGTTGTGACACTATTTTGTTTCGTCTACTTTATTTAAGGCCGTATGAATGAATACGTTTATTTGCATAAGTTAACTAAAACCATTGCAATACCAATTAAAAAGGAAAAGAAAAAAACATTTTATTTTGGAATAAAAGAGTTAATAAAATACAGCACTTAAGTGCCAGTAATTGACTCAGATCTTGTGTTCAAATGTGGATTTCACTGTAGCACTGTGGACCCTCCTGAGTGAGATTATCGCCACCGAGAGTGTTCGGGGCTCTAGGGCTGCTTTTGATGTCTGCACTTCTCTCCATCCCTACTGCTCCTTAAGCCCCCTTCCTGCCCTGCTTTGCATATAATGTATTTTAACTGGTATGATTGTTGGGAAATATGAAGCTCACATTACCCCATTCTTACTGACCGAGCTACGCCCCTGACACAAAACGCATCCAACATAGTAAATAAATAAAAAATCACAGCACCAAACATTGGCACATCACAAAACCCACCCTAAAACAATAGGCCATTGCCATTGTGCTCTGTCGTTGTTATGCATTGATGTGTTTCACTAGTCCAGGCAAAGTCTAAATAGGAATTCTTGTTTAGACTTTGCCTGGACTCGTGATTGATCCAGATATCTCTACCATGGCCAAACTTCCTTACAGATCAGGATCTTTTAATATACACACGGTTACTTTCATAAATATCTCGGTTTCTCCATCGTAAGGGTGACTGCCCTTAGGAGCCCTGATGAAGTTCTCCCAGACAAAACAAAACGTGTTGGCTGGAATCTAATGTCTTGAAATAGCATGATCAATGAAGAATTTTCAAACTCTTACTTTCGCTCTCTGGACTTTGTCACTCTGTGCACACCCACTATTTGTTTTACAAGGATCTGAAACACAGAGGCATCACTGGACGGTTGATGCCAGGGCTGGTTGCGCGGGACTTTTGTACATGTTGAAACTGGTGTGAGGTGCAGAAACTTTAGTCAACCGTCTTTCTCCTCTTTTACTAGAAAATCTTCAGCCTCTGTAGTTTTAAAGTAATGTACGGGCATGAAGGTGAATGTGTTTCTGTAGATGTACTGGTGACAAGGGTGCATTGTGTGTAAAATATACATGTGATCTATTTCGGAGCAGGTTACGTTACCTTTAATAGGGGTTCCAGAGCTGTTCTGCTTGGCGTTCTCATGGAGAAGTTGGAACCAATCTCGAAGGCGGTCTCCCAGGTCTGCCAGATCCTGCCCAGTACAGGTTTCCACTGGACAAAAAGAAAAAAGAGAGATTCAATTACCCAGATACTTTAGTGAAGGAGCATTAAGTGGGCGTGAAACAATATAAGAGAAAAAATAATGCTTGACAAAAAATATCAATATGCGAAGAATTTGCAAAAACATTTTTACATTTTAAAAAGTTGTCAAGAAAAGAGTATTGTGTTTTTATGTATGAGGGCGATGGACATAATTACAGAGATCTTCTATGAAGTCTACAGTCGGTGCTGCCGCTAGACACTGAGAAAAAACTTAACAGATGCTAGAGGAGCCGACGAAGAAGAAGAAAGAGGGAGATATTGTGTTGTTATCCAGGATTCTCAGTTGGAGCAAAGTGTGAAGCAGACCACATTATAAGATGCCAAGTTTAAGGGGAAGGAATGCTTTAAAGAAAACACGCAACATATGGGTAAACCAGTAGGGAGACGTAGCATGGGGAAGAATGATGACTGATGGGAACGCATGAACTGTACCCGTGGAACCATGCACCCATGACGCAAAGCATGACATCACGTCTAATGAATAGACTGTAATCTTACAAAAAGCCATTCACTATGACCGATCTGTAATGATGGAAAATACATAGAAACAAGTATGGTAATTCAGCATCTTGCGTAGGAATTTCGTTCTAGGCCACCAAAAATCTTGCATTGGTATGGGAGGGTGTTACTGCATAAAAACAATAATTTCAGGAGTGGATTCAGCACCCCACCATTGCTGAGCAACTTGCACTCAGATACTATGTGGAAAGGTTGACTTCTGGGGATGACCAACGTTAAGAGTTAGGAACCTGTTTATGGAATAAACGTGATTCTCTCCACAAATGTCTCTATCAATACACAAGAACAGCCCTCAGCGGTGAGCATGACCCGCTGCTTGTTCTCAGGCAGACAAGACGTCGAGGGCTGGACCATCACAGTTTTTCAATGGTCTCCACATGCTTCACCACACACACTCAATGCACAGTCAATTTGTGCGCTGGGAGCCAATAAAAACCATCTAGAGTCTAATTAGAACCGCATTCCTTATTCTGTAGGAACCGATACAAACTACAACTTGATGATACAATGCTATTAAACGAATAACCTAGCAACGTATATGCACACGATCCACCACCTTAAATTCCTTTTAGTCAAACCAATCAATAATTAGGAGACACACAATTGTAATTGAACCACTGTTGTATAGCTTTGTCTATGTAAAAAAGTCTTAAAAGAGCAATATGCAGCCGCGGCCAGTCCCTAAGGGTGGAGGGGCCAGGCCTGCACACCTTTTCGAAAAAAGCAGTGTCCGTCAGCAAATGCCAGCCTCACATACATTCTTTATTTTCAGGTCAAGCAGTCAGGAGCTAGACTTGTGCTAAATGTACAGGCTCTGGGCTGCCTGAACTGAACTTTGCTGGGATGAGGGGGAAACAGCATTTACAGCGCTGTCATTACATTGCTGTACCATTACAACGCGGTCGTTACAATGACCGCGTTGTTAGTACGCAATGCATTTACTTCGCAAGTCATTACAACAACTTGCACTAGGCAGCGCTAAGGTATTGGAACTGAATTCCAACACCTTCCCTACTGTTGCGCAAACTGGAGTAGGAATAGTAATTGATATTATTCCTAAAACCAGCGCGCCCCCTAATGCAAGTCGTTGTAATGACTTGCGATGTAAAACATTGCATACTAACAACACGATTGTTGTAACAACCGCGTTGTAAAAGCACTCGATGTAATACATAGCGTTGCAATGTACCATATTCGGCTGAGGAAGTCACAGCTCCTGTGGGCTTGACCTCCTAAGCTTGACGAAGGTCCTCGAGTCATCCCCCTCGTGATGAGGGGGAGCGTAAGTGATAGCCTCCTACCTGGGTGCTTCAGTTTTAAGCCCTGAAGTGCCAAGGGTCGAGTGTCTATCACTGACACCACTTCACAGAGTAGGTGTTGTCAGCAGTCTCTCTTACCCCATCCTATTCTGTGACACGGTAGGGACTACTGCCTCCCCTCATTAATTGACCTGGCATCAGCCAATGAGGGGATGCAGCTGTCCTAACCCTCCTGGCACCTCAGAGGCTTTCCACCCCAAGAGCTGCAGCAGGTAAGTATTGTGTTTTTATTGACTGGTGCAAACATGCGTGTGTGTATGAATGTGTGTATTTATGAGTGAGTGTACATGAATACATAGGTGTAAGTGAGTGTGGGCCACTGCACCCCTCTAATTTGCACTTCCCCGCCGCCACTGGCATTATGTAGGGTAAAATAAGTACGGCATTCTAAGATGAACCTACACAGACCATAAAATATGAAGGAATGTGCGGCAACATATTTCATAAAAAAGGATCATAATATAGAACATAGCTAAAACCAAGCATCACCATTGGGGGAACTTAAGTAACTGAAGGTACTAAATTCTAAGAACATGGTTCTCATGGTTCTAATTCTAATTGTGTGTTTATTGTTTGTCACTGGGAATTATGAATGTTCTTTCACCATATTTGACGATATGTAGCCCACTTTAAATAATGAATAGGGCCCCTCTGAGAGCACTTCAAATATTACTGAAAATTGGATCTTAAAATTAACACGAGATTTTCATTTATCCAGGTGGTTAGAACTAAAAAACTCACTTGTTCATATTCATCTGTGTTATGATGTGGCTGCCTGTCAAAGCTATCAAGTTACAAAACAAATGCACAAATGATTATGTTTTTCAATAGCGTCTGCTGATTACATTGCTTTGTTATGTTATTATTATTCTGTTATTCGGTGCAAAGTTCTCTCACTGAAACCAGATAATCAGCTACTGTGTATGAACCATGGTCTGTAATGATTCTGAACACCAAATTTGCTTGTGCGTGGGTTTCAGGCCTGACGAATGTTTTCCCACTCTTGTTTCTCAAGTTAGCTCAGTTACAAACCCCCCTCTGAGTCTTCCCCACTCTTTGCAGCTGTGAGCACTTTCACTCACAGGTGCCCTCTCTTTGAAGCTGTCGCCTCACTCCTGGCAATAAGCTAATATTACTCCCTAGAAGCGAGGCCAGAATCCTATTTTCCAGTGGGTCTCCACACACCTGGGCGCCTCTCTTGACAGCCTCAAAATAGCTGTTCACATTCCTATCTTTGTGACCCTCCTCCTTGTCCAAAGGTGGATATGCCCCTTCATGTTTTGCTGAGACCTACGCCTCAAGCTATTCCTGTCAGAATGCAATGTTCTGGCCAGGGCTGTTGCTTTCCTTTGTTACTGTTTTTGCTCCATCTTTCCCTTTCTACTTGCCTCTTTAAGCTTGGATGTAACTCATCTAGGTCTTCTTATTGAGATTTTTATGTTTTCATATCAGGTTAGCATAAAGCATTTTCTATACCTTTAATCCTGTACCCAATGCAAAAAAAATACTCTTAAAAGAAATTAAAACAGTCCTATAGGAAGGCAGCAGAGAAAATAAGTTGAATATTATCTTACAGGAAATTAAATAAAATATAAGAGGTTGAAGTGTTTTGTATGGAGTTTGAGAAATTCTTCAAATCTTCAGGGCTAGCACTTGCTACCCGATCCCACTTTTCCCAATTGAAGGAGGCTCCCATAGACAATGGGCCCGATTCATAAAGGTAAAGTGAGATGAAGTCTAACTTTACGACTTTCGGCATTTACAAAGGGCATTTACTAATCCTAAATGCCCTTTGTGAATACCGAAAGTCGTAAAGTTAGACTTTCGCCTCACTTTACCTTGTGAATCGGCCCCTTGTTTTTAAGTCCACCCTACCCTTTACCACCCAGGACACTGGTATTTTTCAAGGTTGAGAACAGCTTCCTCTGTTATCAGGCATAATCTTCTGCATCTTGTACAAAACAGCCACAGATGCAAACAGACTTTTCAGGTACTACCTGGATGCCTTTAGCCCATTGAATATATTGGAGGCTAGCTCAACCAGCCCTGAAGAATACAGCAGAAGCAGACATCTAAGAAGGACCTGGAGACATTTTGTCCACTTCTTGAGCAAGCAGGAATTCTTCATTGGAGCAAAAAACAGGGAATTCCTCTTCTCTTCAGTTCCAGTGCCACATTGGAAAGGGCCAAGTAGTTTTTTTAAACAATAAATATATTAGCTGTTCGTGGTGAGACTTCCCACTCTCAGTTTTTTCAGCAGTCTGATGCATTTCCTTTCCTTTGAATATGTTCTGTGCCAGCAAGGCTATCCTATAATTCATTTAATCCAAAACCCAACAAGGCAGTTTTACACGTCAACTGTGGGGTTCCTATTGACCAACTCTACCTTCTTGCCCTAACAGTTCCTTCAAAGGAAAACATCCCCACTGACCCGCCACTGTTGTATCTGGTGACAGTGAGGGTGAGAGGAACCCTGTTCTATATATACAATGTCCTACAAAGATGTACTGTAAACAGTGCCACACCCATCAGCTGTTGGGAACGCCCCCTCTCCCTTCCTGTCTATTGATAGTCAGTTGCATGAGGTTTAAAGAAGTTATGTTCCAGACTGAAACATGAATGCATTTTCAATGCACCCATCTGATTTCTGATACAATATATTTCATGTTCGCAAACTGGTAGGTTCTCAATTAAATTTCACTACAGTTCTTTTTAGCCCAGAGTATCAGTACACTGCAAAATTTGGTTTGATGGCACCTTCTGATCAAATGTGACCAAATGTTGATGTATGCGTGTTTTACAAATTGGGGAAATGTCCTGAAGAATGCTGCTGTGAAAAACTGAATCTAAAATGAAGTTATATTTTAGGTGTAGTGTTTAAAAATATTTTCTTTGCTACTACACATCATGATTGTCCTCTGGGCAATTGTGTAAAGGATTTGGCCACAGAGCTTATCAGAGTGACAGTTGGCCATTTGGATTAAAAAGGCTGATCCATTTAAACACAGCACATACGGAAGGGCCTGTTTAGTAGGTCACCAACAGAGGTCAAACACCAGCTGATCGGAGCAAACAAATGAAGGTAATGTTGAAAATAAGTGGTTCCCTTACATGTACAGACAGCCATAACACAGTATGTCACATCATGGGGTTTTCCATTCATCTTTCTGACGCAGAACTTCTAGAAATGTATATTTGAAAATGGAGTCCCAGACTTATAGGCACTATTATAAGGCAATATGGTTTTCTTTAATGGTTTTCTTTAATATAAGTTCTTTGGATGGTGAATTACATTGACCATGACAGCCTGGCAGTGGCGTAGCAAGGAAGCGGGGGTGGGGGGGGGGGGGGTGGGAGGGGCGTCCTCCCCGGGCAGCACGAGTTTTGGGGCGGCAGCCTCCTCCCTCACTTACCTTGTGTCTCAGGGGCAGCAATCCCCCCCCACATTCTTCAATTGGGCCGCTGCGGGCGGCAAAAGCAGGGTCACCACAGGCAGCCATAGGGCTGGGTACGCCACTGCCGCCTGAATAAACATTTGCTTATAGTTTAGGTGACCTGACCTGGTCAGTGCCGGTCGCTCCACCCGCACCGCGTGGCCCATCCTGTGTGTGCCCAGTCCCCGTTTGCCGCCGCCACTGCCGCCACTGCCGCCACTGCCAGTAATTGTTTCTGCCTGTATTTGTATTGTGCGTTGTGCCAGTAATCTGTATTTTGTCCCGCTGTTGTGCCCCTGATTGTCACTGTTGTGCCCCTGATTGTTTTGCCTGCTCTATCGCCGTTTTTCTCCCGCTGTTGTGCCCCTGATTGTCACTGTTGTGCCCCTGATTGTATTTTCTGCTCTATCGCCGCTCTCCCGCTGCTCCACCCCGCTCCCCGCTCCCTGCCGCTGCTCCCCCGCGGCCCCAACCCCGTTTCCTTCAGCCTCACCGCATCGCATCGCTTCCCTCCCCACTCGCCACCCCGCTCCCGCCTCCCAGCTGCTCCTCCCTCCCACTGGATACTTAAGGTGGTGTCCGCGAGGCGGGGAGCTGTGACCTGACCTGACCTGGTCAGTGCCGGTCGCTCCACCCGCCGTGTGGCCCATCCTGCGTGTGCCCAGTCCCCGTTTGCCGCCGCCACTGCCGCCACTGCCAGTAATTGTTTCTGCCTGTATTTGTATTGTGCGTTGTGCCAGTAATCTGTATTTTCTCCCGCTGTTGTGCCCCTGATTGTCACTGTTGTGCCCCTGATTGTTTTGCCTGCTCTATCGCCATTTTTCTCCCACTGTTGTGCCCCTGATTGTCACTGTTGTGCCCCTGATTGTATTTTCTGCTCTATCGCCGTTCTCCCGCTGCTCCACCCCGCTCCCCGCTCCATGCCGCTGCTCCCCCGCGGCCCCACCCCCGTTTCCTTCAGCCTCACCGCATCGCATTGCTCCCCTCCCCACTCGCCACCCAGCTCACGCCTCCCAGCTGCTCCTCCCTCGCTCCGCCCCCCCACTCTCCATTTATGGCAGAGTCCGCACGTACGAGCAGCGCGTGCGCCAATGGTGCGCCGAAGGCACTCCAAAGGCAAGTCCGTCTACGCCAGTCCGCGCCTGGACTGCACCCAGCGCCAGACCCCCTGGCCCCCGCAGAGGCCATCCCACCCGCCGGACGTACGACTCCGCCACCCTCAACGCACTCAACACCGGCCGGATCCCTGGTTGCCACCGAGCCACCCCAGGACGCACCCACGGACCCTTCACCTGCCAATCCTGCAAGTTCTCCTGCATCCGGACCTGCACCGCACCCGCCAAGCCGAGCACCAGCAACAACCACCTGAAGTGCATCCTGCTCAACACCCGCTCCGTCCACAGACACGCCGTGGAACTATGGAACCTGCTCGACACCACATCTCCAGACGTCGCCTTCCACAGGGAAACTTGGATGAACGCCTCCTCAGCGCCCGACATCGCCATCGCCATCCCAGACGGATACAAGATCACCCGGAGGGACCGCGTCAACCAGACAGGAGGAGGCATCGCCATCGTCCACAAGAACACCCTCTGCATCACGACCAACTCCGACGACACCCTCACAACCGCCGAACATCTTCACTTCCAGATACACACCGACCCCAAGACCACACTCAGAGGCACCCTCATCTACAGACCCCCAGGACCTCACACACAATTCAGCGAAGACATCGCAGACTTCATCAGCCCACACGCCCTCCCCTCCGCTGACTACATCCTCCTAGGGGACCTCAACTTCCACCTGGAGAACAACAACGACAACAACACCACCACCCTGCTGGACAACCTCGCCAACCTCGGACTCAAGCAACTGGTGAACACCCCCACCCACTACGCCGGACACACGCTTGACCCAGTCTTCTCCTCCAGCAAGCACATCTCCTTCAGCCACTCCACCGGACTCCACTGGACAGACCACAGCTGCGTCCACTTCAGCTTTAGAAGGACCACGACTCACCACCACCCGCAACAGGCTCCCCGCAGGAGCTGGAACAAGATCACCAGCGACCAGCTCACCACATCACTGAACCAGAACCCCCCTGCCAGATCAACGGACCCCAACCAAGCAGCCAGCAACCTCACACAGTGGATCACCAACTGCGCTGACGACCTCGCACCCCTGAAAAACCATCCCAGCATGCACGGAAGCAAGAAAGCCTCCTGGTTGAACGACGACCTCAAGAACTCCAAGAAGAACTGCCGTACCCTTGAGAAAGCCTGGCGAAAAATTCCGACTACAGACAACATGACCACCCTCAAGCACGCCACCCGCAAATACCACCAGCTGATCCACACCACCAAGAAGACAGCATTCAAGGAACGACTAGACAACAACGCACACAACAGCAAGGAACTCTTCAGCATCGTCAAAGAGCTCTCCAACCCCAGCGCCGGAAACAACGACATCACTCCCTGACAAGACCTCTGCGACTCACTCGCCTCGTTCTTCCACAGCAAGATCGCAGACATACACAACAGCTTCGGCGCACAGACCACGCACCCAACCACAGAACCAACGACCCCCACCACCACCCTCCGCGTCTGGACCCCGGTCAGCACCGAAGACACCATCCAAACAATGAACACCATCCACTCCGGATCTCCATCCGACCCATGCCCCCACCACGTCTTCAACAAGGCCAACTCCGTCATCGCACCCCAACTCCGAGACATCATCAACTGCTCCTTCAACACCGCCACCTTCCCGGAGAGCTGGAAGCATGCCGAACTCAGCGCCCTCCTGAAGAAACCATCAGCAGACCCCACCGACCTCAAGAACTACCGCCCCATCTCGCTCCTCCTGTTTCCTGCCAAAGTCATCGAGAAGACCGTCAACAGACAGCTTGCCGCCTTCCTCGAGACAAACGGATCCCTCGACCACTCGCAGTCCGGCTTCCGAGCCAACCACAGCACCGAGACCGCCCTCATCGCAGCCACTGACGACATCCGAGCCCTGCTCGACTACGGGGAAACAGCGGCCCTCATCCTCCTGGATCTCTCCGCAGCGTTCGACACTGTCTGTCACTACACCCTAGTACAACGCCTCAGCAACATCGGAATCCAAGAGAAGGCACTGGAGTGGATCATCTCGTTCCTCGCCGGAAGAACCCAGAGAGTCCGCCTCCCCCCGTTCAGATCCGAGGCCACCAAAGTCATCTGCGGTGTTCCACAAGGATCATCACTCAGCCCCACCCTCTTCAACGTCTACATGAGCCCTCTCGCAGCCATCGCACGCCAACACAACCTCAACATCATCTCCTACGCCACCGAGCTGATCCTCTCCCTCACCAACGACCCAGGCACCGCAAGAACCAACCTACACAAAGGGATGAAAGACGTAGCCAAGTGGATGATGAACAGCCGCCTGAAACTGAACTCAGACAAGACGGAAGTCCTCATCCTTGGATCATCACCCTCTGCCTGGGACGACTCCTGGTGGCCCGCTGCCCTGGGCAGCGCACCCAAACCAACAGACCACGCACGTAACCTGGGCTTCATCCTGGACTCCTCCCTCTCGATGACCAGACAAGTCAACGCCGTCTCATCATCATGTTTCAACATCCCACACATGCTCCGAAAGATCTTCCGTTGGATCCCCACCGAAACCAGGAAGACGGTCACCCAGGCACTCGTCCCCAGACGACTGGACTACGGGAACTCCCTCTACACCTGAACCACAGCCAAACTACGGAAAAGACTCCAACGCATCCAGAACGCCTCCGCACGACTCATCCTGGACATCCCCCGACACAGCCACATCACCGGACACATGAGAGACCTGCACTGGCTCTCAGCAAGAGAATCACGTTCTGACTCCTCACCCACGCACACAAGGCCCTCCACGACCTGGGCCCCAGGTACCTCAACAACCGCCTGACCTTCTACACTCCCACCCGCCAACTACGATCGACCAGCCACTCCCTCGCTACCGTCCCACGCATTCGAAGAGCCACCATGGGAGGAAGATCCTTCTCCTACCTGGCAGCCAAGACTTGGAACTCCCTCCCCATCCACCTCCGTATTACCCAAGCCCACTGTAGCATCATGCTACAAATAATCACAGACACTCTTGGTTGTCATTAATGGAGCTTTATTCTCTGCATCCATTCTCAGCCCTGTCCCTACTCTAACTGCCTTAGTTCCTGTCCCTGGCTCCTCCCGTTCCTGCTCCTCCCTTTCACTCCACCCCCAACCACTAGACTACATCCCACAATCTCACATCTCCCCCTTTCTTAACAAAATGAACTTAATTTCCACAATGTTCGCAATTCGTCAATCAGCCGCACAGGTCGGCGGACAGCCTGTTCTTCAAGCATCAGTAGTGTCGAATCAGTGATGGACCTAGCTTTGGTCGATCTTTCCGTCGTCGTAGCTAGGTCAACCTTGACTACGGGAGTGCACTTTTGAGGACGTAGACAATTGCGTGTGAGCTGCTTATTCTCAGGTTCCGCAGTTACCATGCTTCTTTCTTGTTGTGTGACTGCTACTGGCTCAGCTCGGCAGTGACAGTCTGTTTTCTTTGGTGGCTCTTGTTCTATTGACGTTCGATCTCCTTCATGAGTGGATGACATTCTGGTTCTCTTCCGAGCTCCCACCTGTAGGGTTACTTCCTTTTGTCTTGTCAGGTTGGGAGCAGCACTGTTCTTCTGTTCACCGTCAGGCATGCCAGACATTAACGTACTGTCTGAAATGGGTGTCCTGGTTTGATTCTTGGACTCATTTGCTGCCTCTGTTTGTCTCACCCACTCGTGTTCGCGACTGGTGTACCCCTTGGTCATCCGGGCATGTAACTGTTTCTCTCTCAGCCGGTGACAATCTATCTCTTTCACCACATCTGGTCTTCCTTGCAGGGTGACAAGATAGTCCTTTTCCACCTGATAAGTGCTGTCCCATCTCTTTGTTTGCCTTCTGTCAGTCCTTTGAGTCAGCCTCGCTGACCCCATCAGGGGTGACGGTATGTTACTCATGTCTTGATATGGTGATGACTGACATGACACGTTGTCTTTTGGTTCTATTGTGCGTTCGGGTGATTGATGCCATAGACGGGATCGGGACCATGACTTTGTTGACCCGAGTGATTGGACAGACATGCTTTCCCAGTCGGAGGAGTCGGTCGCCGATTCCCTTTGAGAACGTTCCTTTGGGGTTATCTTGACTGGTAAGTTTATTGCATTGGTAGTCTGTGATGATATGCTTCTGGAGTCAGAGCTATCTGTAGGACATTCCTTTGGGTATGTCTCTTTACGTGTCTTCTGTGTTGTTGCTGTGGAAAGGTCGTTTGCTAACCACTCGTTTACTTCTTTAGTTTGATCTCGGAACATTTGGTCTCTGCCCCTCTCACGCGACATCAATTGTCTCTTCTCCGTTTTCTCATCGTCATGACTGTCTCGAGTGCACATGCCTCTCCCTTTTCGGTGTCTGAGTGGCTTACCACTCCTCATGTAGTTAGTTTCTTCTCTTCGCTTGTGTGTCCCACTGCTTGATGCTTCCTCCGACTCATCTGCAGAATTTGGCGAATAGTGAGAGGATGCCCGGGGTGTTCGTGTGCCGATTTCCAGTTTTGACAGGATTGGTCCCATCTTCTGCAGTTTGTCTTTCTTGCCCGCTTGTTGGGCAGATTTCCATCTTGTCCATGGGTGCAATCTGTCCCACTTGACACTTCATCTTCTTCAGAATAGTTTGTGCCATACTTTGAATGACTCCTTGAGGTTGAATGCCTCCTTGAGGTTGTGTCAGTGAGACTCTCACACTCCTGGATTGTCCCGGTCTGTTGTATTGTTGACTTGGAGTGCTCCATGTCACTTTGTCTCTCCCTCTGTCTTCTCTCTGGTCTACCTTCACCCTCCCTCTTTCTAGTTTCGTTTGTTTCTTGGGCTTTGTTCCCAGACATGAGGGAAGTCTCTTTCCAGGTATTTTTGTGTCTTGCCTTCGGGTGCAATTCTTTCAATATGTCTCTTGCTTCGACCCGCACTCCAGCCTCGGCCCCTCTGATGATTCTCCTTAGCGACCATTGCCCCTGAAGCATCTTGCGCTTTGTGTCTGCATTTGAACATCCTTCGATTATCCGAAGTCGAATGGCTTCTTCATTTGTAAAGGTATTGAAGAAGCAACCGGGCACCAAGCTCTGCAACCGGGCGATTAATTTTGGCAATGGTTCTCCAGGTTCCTGCCGTGCCGTGGTGAAGGCGATGCGAGCATGATCCACGTCTACCGGTGCATGGAAATGGGTACGCAGCTTCTTTTGGAGTCTCTCATTGGTCTCTGTGTCCTTTTCAGGGAATGTTCTGACTAAACGTCGGCCCTCATGACCTATCAGCTGGAGAAGTAGTGTCAGACATTTTCTATCTCTTCGTTCACCGATCGCGTCAAGGAAATCGTCCAATGATTCCAGCCACCGGTTCCATTTGAGGCCCAAACTCTGACCGTCAGTCTGTGTCACCGGAGGCGGTACTTCAATGCAGGGATTGGACCGATGGGTTGCTGTAATCACCGCCATGAGGGAGGAAAGGTTTCGTCTGCTACCGACGCAGGATTGTTCACTTTGCCTCCCGTCTTATCTGCTGACCTTCTTCTGCCGAGATCCTGTGTCTAGTCGTCTCCTTTGGTTTTGGGAAGGTTCGCCACTCCTGGGTGACTACTGTATTCTGTCCGCCCTTAGTACGACGGTCTCGGCAGGCTTCAATGAGTTAGGCCTGGATTCCTGATTTCGAAATGGCCACTACTCCGATCATTTGATCTCTTAGCTCTTCTTACTGTTGATCATTTATCTTCGCGGGGTGTTGGAAATTTACTTCAGTACTTGCCTTTGCTCGTGTTTGTTGCGTTCAGGATTTGCATTTGCTTGTATTAGTTTCATTCGAGATTTGTGTGGGCTAGTGCTTGTTTGTGTCGAGGCTTATATTTGCTCGGGCTTGTTTATACTTGAAGCATGTGCTTGCCTGTGCTTGTGTCCAATGTATCTCTTGCACTTGCCGGTGCTTGTTGTGTTTATTGTTGTCTTTATTTGTGTCTTGCATTTACTTATGCTCGTTTTGTTACTCTGCTTGCGTTCGCTTATGCTTGTTCTGCTGCACTTCTTGTAGTTGCCTGTGCTTGTGTATTCGTTTCATTTCTTGCCTTAGCTCGTGCTTGTTTTCTTGTTGCACCTCTTGCACTTGCTCGTGTTTGTTTTGTGTCTGTCCCATGCATTCGCTTATGCTTGCTTTCTTACTTCACTGCTTGTATTGGCTTGTGCTTGATTGCAAAACTGTAACTTACTCTTGCCAATGTTTGTTTCCTTCTTGTGGCCTTTCCACTTGTGTTTGCCAGTGTTTGTTTCTTTACGTTTGTCAATGCTTGCTTCTTTATGGTTGCCAATGCTTGTTTTCTGCCAATGCTTGTTGCTAAATTTGGCTCGCCTGACCTCAAAATGGCCGCCTCCAGTTTGCACAGGGAAGACGTCCCAACAGTTGCCTGACTCAAAGATGGCCGCCGTAGTTATCTGCAGGCACTACTTTCTCTCTCTTTACTCGACCCAGTTCCTTCACACAGGACTCACCGGCAGTCGTTTTCAAGGGCAGCACCCTCCAGATTCGGCTCCCTTCGGTCACTGCTGCAGTCAGGTGAGGTTGGGGTTGGCTCCCACGGCGTCTCACCAGGTCCCGCGCTCACTCGGCGATCGCGTGCCAATGCTCACGCATCGGGAGTGAGGTTTCCGATGCCGGGACTCCTCGAGCTCCGTTTCAAACTCCGCTTTCGTCGCGCTTGTTAGCGCCTGCCAGCCGGTCCTCTGGGGGTACTTTCCTTCACCCTGGGCACTCTTCACTACTTTGGGGTGGGCTCCCACCTTATTTTCCAAGTTCCCGCTCTTCTGTGCCGATAGCGTGCCAAAGCTCACGCATCGGGCGTGAGGTTTTCCGACCTCCGACGGCACCCGGGCTCCCACTCCAGCGCGTTCAGCGGCGCTTGCCAGCAGTCTCTCGGGGACAGCGTCCTCCACGCCGAGGTACCTTCGTCTCGCTCTGGGGGCGTTAGGCAGGGTCGGAGTGGGCTCCCGACTCCTGTTTCTTCAAGGGTGCCAAGTTGCACGCATCCGGCGGGACTCGCGCTTTCAGCGCGTACAGCTTCTTCCTTCGAGCGTTTCAGCGCTCGTCACAGTGGCTCCCTCTGGGCTTCTCACGGTCGCTGGAGGGGCAGGGTCACCTGCTGCTGTCCTCTGTCTTCAGGGAGCAGCACCACACGGCAGCGAGCTCCTTTTCTCGACGCTGCAGGGGACAGGGCACTCTCCTGAGATTCTGTGGGTTGCAGTCATGCACATCCCACCCTCGTCGCCAGTTGTAGCATCGTGCTACAAATAATCACAGACACTCTTGGTTGTCATTAATGGAGCTTTATTCTCTGCATCCATTCTCAGCCCTGTCCCTACTCTAACTGCCTTAGTTCCTGTCCCTGGCTCCTCCCGTTCCTGCTCCTCCCTTTCACTCCACCCCCAACCACTAGACTACATGCCACAATCTCACAACCACCTCTCCTTCAGGAAGCAACTCAAGATCTGGCTGTTCGAGCAGTAGCGGACCCCTCTCCCCCAAGCGCCGTGAGACCCTCCGGGTGAGTAGCGCACTATACAAATTCTTGATTGATTGATTGAGGTATATCAACACTGTAAATAAAGAATAGGCCTCAGACTAAGAACATAAGCTTTGATTTTTTTAGTTTTGCGATCATCCACCTGGAAGGAGATGTTGAGTTGGGAAGTCTTGGACAAACTTCTTAAGTGTTACTTAGGGATGAATGTCTACAAAGATGGAGGCTTGATGCTACAGAAGACGGCAGCACCGAATTGCCAACCTTTTGTGGGGGCCTTGATATGACATGAAGCTACACTAATATTAATGTTCAATGCTTGAATGCACATTTATTGTTGCGCTTAAAGTTTCCATAAAAGAGGTTAATTGCATCTTGTAGTGCAATTCCTCTGCTAATGTAGGCAAAGTGATCGCTACGGATCAGAAACTCTGACCTCATAGGGGCAAAGACCATAACAACGCCATGTAGGGCGAACCCACTGTTGTATGGAATACCAGTGCCAAATTAACATAGGCACCAACAATGGGCAATATCTATGTGGGTGGCATCGCATGGGTTTATCATGCATAATACATGTATCAATTGCAAAAAGTATGCATATTAATCAGTGTACCCGAGGTCAATTGTCTACTTAAGAGATCAGTACTAACAGTATTACCCCGAGTAGAAAAGTCGCACAAGACACTTAATAAGTCCTCCTCCAGGTCTCTGTGTCAATGACCCTAACAACACGTTTACTAGATTCAACCACAAACTGCAATCAAGTAACATCCGATAGCTAATTGGGTAGGCAGATATTTTTCTAATCTAATGGAGCTTCAGTTCCCTTGTATCGTGACGTTTTCCTGTCCTTACAAGAGAATTCTACAAAAGCTAGAGTACACAATTCTTATGAAAAGGAGAACAAATGAAACAAAGTAGTTTACAGTGTTTTTTCACGCCTGAAAGTGTTTGTCTACTCAGCTTCCCGTGAAGCTAGCTGATGCTGACATATTCTCTCCGCCTCCTGCTGCCAAACACAGCCTGTGGCTGTTTGCCACTGAACCGAGGAAGATCTCACAGGATACGAAGAACTGAGGCAGCTAACACAAAATGATAAACAAAAGCAACCTTTGGCGACTCCTAACTGGTTCTTGGCAAAAATAATCTTAAAGATTTATGATTCTCCACCCAGACAAATTTACCCGAAAGCTTGTTTAGATTATACAGCACAGTGGACCCCAAAGGAGTCTGTGAAGCACCTAAACGCGAGGAACCCTGCGTGTTTTCGCACAATGAGTGCTTTGAAACTTAGGGGCCATATGTATCAAACTCTGATTTAGCGATTCTCAAATTGCAATTTTTTGCGAATCGCTATTTGAGAATCGCAAACCGCTATGTATGTAGGATTTGCAAATAATTTTGCGAATCCTACATATTCCTTAATTGTGAATTGCAAATTGCGATTCACAATTAAGGAATACCTCCCCATTCATCCCTATGGGCCTAGAGGCCCATAGGAATGAATGGGAAGACATTCTCAATTTGCGATTCTCAATTTGAGAATCGCAAATTGAGAATGCAATTTCAAGGGTGCCAGGGTGTCAAAAGGACATCCTGTTGCACCCCTGAAATGTGCATGTGTGCACATGTGGCACACATGCACATGGCCTCCTAAGGGCATGTATGTGCGCCACATGGCACTTTGAAAAATGGAAAAAAGTGCATTTTTCTGAGAAATCGCAAATTACCACCAACTTGAAGTTGGTGGTAATTTACGATTCCTTAAGGCCAAATTGCACTTTTTCTGTGCTTCCTACATTGCATTTAAGGACTAGCAATTTGCGATTTCTTAAATGCAATCGCAAAATAGGGAATCGCAAATTTTGCGATTCCTTATTTTGCGAGGCAGTTTTTCTTTCATACATACCACTGAACCCAATTGCGAATTTCGGCATTTGCGATCGCAAATTGTAATGATACATATGGCCCTAGATCTTTAGCTGCGTAGGTTCAAATCATGACTTCAGCTGGTGCATGTGCTGAGAACAATGAGCAGGCAACTGAAATAATGCATTTCTGTGCTCAGAGCATTTTCCGCACATTTATAGATTTACCGATGTGCCATATATTCCACCATCAGCCCCAAATTTGCCTTTTCCTACTGCATAAATACTCAACTCTCGGATAATAAGGACTTCCACAGCTGCATAATTCTAGTGGCCCATGACTAACTGCGATGTATTTCACAGACATAACCTGAATAACAAGAAGTGAGTGTGATTTGATAGGATCTGTAATAGCGGGGTTGATAAGGTCAGCATTCCAGTTTCTCCAAATAAGAAGAAACAAAGAATGAGAGCAGCACGTGTTATAATCACCTGGAATGAGCATGAGAGAAGGCAATGGCTCCAAATGTTATCTGTTCAATTCCTCTCTGATGAGCAGAAACTCAGTTAACCCCAAAGGAAAGTGTCACCTCTGTCATTAATTTGATTGACGCTGATGACTTTTAGGACGGTCGTGAAATATGACTTTCAATAGATTGTAAACACCTCCCAAGAGTAGGAGTCCAGTTCGTCAAACCCATCATGAGATTTGGAGTGCTTTGCTACTTCTGTTGATGATCCTAAAGGCTGGGAACCGTGGGGACTAAACAACTAAACACAGTTTTGATCAGCCGATGAAGTAATGTAAAATTAGCTTGATGATATTAGTCCAAGTTGGCAGGTGCAAAAGCAAGGGGCGGAGAGGCTAAAAAAAATTACCTTACCAAAAACTTTCATTAAATTGGTTTCCAATTGGTAGGCCAGTTGACATTGCTACCCTGAATGGAGAAATTATTTTTCCTTCAGTAAAGCAGTGCTCTGCCACAATTAACACCACCCAATATCTAGATACATTTGGATTGCAACTGGCTCTTACCCTTCCAGAGCTTCTGAATCTCTGGTCCGGTGGCATCAGCTGTGCCATCATCCAACCTGTTTGCTAATAAGTGCAAATATTGTTGTGGTCGGCATATATAAGAAAGTCAATGCCGCGAGATTGTGGAGAAACCGCTCTTACTGGTGAAAGTAAGATACATCCGTTCTTATTCCTGTGGAGCCATTGAACAATCAGCTACACTATTCCCTAAGCTTTTCCCAGCAGATTTCATCAACTGAGAGGCTGCGGGAAGAAATAGGAATTGTAGGTGGAACCTGGCTACTAATTCCCAGGGGTCATGCGACCTTTGTAGGAAAGCGCCTAGTCTTAGGGCCGGCTTTAGTGCGGGTGGCACCCGGAGTGACAATTATTTTTGGCCACCCATCCTCCCTCCCTTCCCCAAGGATCTCCTCTACAGAATCTCTCACTACCACCATGCCAAATTATCCATCATCTCCCATAGCCCCTCTCTCACAAACATTTTATTTGTTTTAAAGCACTGGTAAAGGCTGGCTTAACTAATAATAATGCAGATCTACCCAAAAAATTCCTTCTTAGCAACATTAGAAATAGGTAATGGAAGACTGGGGAAAAACACACATAGCATCCTAACCTATTTCATGCCGTTTGCATCCAGCTCTTTGATGACAGTTCATAACAGTCACTGTTCTATTTCAGAGTTGCATTTATGAACTGTGTTAACAAAGGGATCTTTGTGACAAAGGCAGTAGTCCACTCAGCTATTCACATAAAATACTAATCTGTGATCTGTACATTATGCGTTCTTTGCAGCAGGCATATTAACCCTTTGCTCTACTTTATGGTGAGTTGAAACTGCCACAAGACAAAACTTCGATCTTTCTCTCTAGCAAGAACATTAATTGCAAGAGTTTTCTTCACATTTTTATTGCTGCCTGAAAGCTGGATGCACAAGGAACTCTGCACAGGTGCTGTGAAATTGTAAGTTATTGCTAAACACAGTGCCCCCCCCCCCCCCATCCCCCCGAGGTTGCTGACTCCATCCCTAGGTCAGCGCCCGTGCAGCTGCATCAGTCGCACAACCCTAAAGCAGGTCCTGCCTGAGCCGTTCATACTGCCTAAAGGAAACATTCATGGAAACTAGATCTGCATAACAATAGATATAGGTGACATTCATTGACCTAACAGTATCCTCTTACCCTGTTTGATGGTGTCCGTGGTTGAAGTTGGAGTGTGTGTTGTTGGGCACGGGCATGACCCCTGACACTTTACAGTCAGCTGCTTGCTGGACAAACACGCCTGTTGCTCCAGTTTGCACTAAGTGAGGAAAAAGAAGGAGTCACACAATACATAGAGCTACAAATGGGTCAGATCCATGATGCTTAGGCCTCACATTCAATTCAATCCCAAAAATATATACACCTTACATGCATGTGAAGATTCACAACTTTTTGGAATTCACAAACATTCCCAGGAGTTTTTATGGAAAGCTGCAGCAGGTGCAGGTTTCCATGTAGAATCCTGGAAAGGTTATATGACGTTTCAATCAGGATTCTATTCCGACTGTGCGGAGTTCTGTATACTAGACAAGTCCATAGAGGAGGAACAGAATCCCTTGTGCATTCATATGGATCCCAGGATGCAGAATTGGAATATGCATGATCTCTAGATCTAAGATAGCCAAGAAAAAAGTTACAAGGCGTCCCCCATTACCCCCTCCCCAACCCTCACGCTGATGATGGAATTGGTGGTATACAGATACAGAGATATCCATCCCATGTGAAATACCTGGTGGCCCAGGTCTCCTGAAACATGATACTATTATATGTCTTTAATTTGGATCCATCATCATTCTTTGAGAATTCATTTGGCAGCTATGACTGAAATATTCCAGTAAATCAAATATAGATATCTAGCTTGGGTAGTTGACGCAGGTGCTTTGCATGAGATGTCATTGTGCTTCCATCGAACAATCATTCCTAATGGATGCGGTACCCTCCACCCTTTGTCAATCCAAGTCCCTCAGCTCAGAGAGTGGAGAAAAATTGATGATAACTTTAAGTTGTTACCATGCCTCCTACACCAAATGAGGGAAAAAATTATCATCCTAGTTGCTGGTTTGCGGGCCTATGCTGAAAACTCTTGTGAAAGAAGCCCAAGGGTAAAACGCTAATGTGCTCCTCATTCTTGCGATCTTAATGATTCTGGGAAAGAAAATATTGTGCGAGAGCAGAATATTTAAAGTTGATGACTCCATAGTCTCCTGTAAAGGATTTCTGGGTTGGTCCTATCCAATTCACCCCCTGACAAATAAAATATTTCCATGATCAGCAATAATAAAGTTGGCATGGTTGACGAGCCAGTGGTACACCTTATTCTTCAGTTGTACAGTAGAATATGTTTTCCCTTGTTCCAATATCGACATGTTAGCTATAACAACATTATAAGGGCATGCATCCTGTGGACGATTAAATCAAGGAAAAGGTGATATCTGAACATGTTTTCACAAAACCATGGGACTAGGAACCTGCGTTCTCTCACATTCTGGGGCTGTAGGATGATCTAAACATTCAGGTATGGGAGTAAGTCAGTTGGAGCAGACTTTCAGAAGGGTGTTGCAACAGATGAAACTGCTGTGACTGGGAGTGAAAATGGGTGTGGGCGATGGATGTGTAGTAATCCCACCTCAGTATTCATACATGACACAAGGGGTGGTTAATTTCACAATTTAATTTTCCAATATATGCAGTTGCTCCATCAGAGGGTAGATACAAGACTCAACAAACCTTTTGGTTTATCAAAAAAGATATCCCAGTAGGTGTATCCACCCCCTACCCCAGGAGCTCATGTTCTCCCCAACCAGATGAGCTAATAGATAGCAGCCAGCATGTGTTTCAGGCGATACCACAGGTCTCTTCGCCCTTTTTATCCCTTTCCACAAAACGGTAACATAGCTACTATGAGCACAATCAGTCGGTAAACAGCGTTTACAACGCAACTTTTACCACGCACTACCTTTACCACGCAACTTTTACAACGCAAGTCGTTACAACGACTTACGCTGGGGGGCGCTGTAGGATACGGAATAGTTTAATTTACTATCCAAAACCTTCTCTACTATCCACGGGGACTGGAGTTGGAATAGTAAATTAAACTATTCACTATCCAGCCCCCCCCAACGCAAGTCGTTGTAACGACTTGCATTGTAAAAGTTGCGTGGTAAAGACATGCGTTGTAAAAGCATGCGTAGTAACAACATACATCCCAATCAGTCCAGTCCTTTCACACTGTGACAATATTATTGCTAAAAGAACCTCATCTGGAGCTTGATTATGGTCTCCTTAAAGAGGATGAACTGGAATGTGGTCCCAATGATCTAGTGAGCCTCACCTCTCTGCCAAGGCAATCTTCTTAGAAATGACTCCCACCACCTGTGCTAAAAAATAATTGAGAGTGGTAATTTTTTGATCACCATTCTGGGTTTGAGGAATGTAGTCCCTGTGGTAGCTGCGTGTAAATAACACCCCACGTAGTGGGATGCTGGAGCACTCTTTATAGTGGCACTGCGTGGCCCCTTCTGCTTCACCAAACAAGCAGGTACAGTCACAGGCTTCTGGTCGATGTAGTCTTTGCGATAGCTGCGCACAAATAACACCCCTATTGAATATATACTAGTGGCAAATTCAGAGATGGGGAAAGAACTTTCAGTAAAAAATAAATGTGCAATTTTTAACTTTATCAAGGCTTGCTGTCTTATGCACAAGAAAGACCGACTGTTATACTGTTTGCAGTTGTTGAAAAGCTTTACCACAACTATATGACTTTTCCTGCAGGATACATAACTGTGTATCCAGAGAGTAGAAAAGAGAGATACTGCACTCTCACATTGAACCACTTTGACTTTTGAAATCTAAGCTGAAAGCCTGGTTTACTGTTTCTAAAAGATAGCTCTGAAGAAGTGTAATCTTGATCCCATCAGAAGATAATATAGAAGTGCACCTTACGAACAGTCAGTACTCAAATATACTCTGTCATGACTAATGTATTAATAGGAGTGTATAATATATATCAAAGATATTTTGTTTGAAACATTTATTTAGAATGTGATTAATATGGTTATGTGACAAGTTAGCTACTAATGCAACAGGAGAAGTTAAAATGAAATGTTGTATTGTGTGATACTTAATGTGTGCAACTAATGTTAATGATTATATGCATAATTTAAATTGATTAAGTGTAGACAGATTTACAGTGAGGCTGTTATGATAAATAAACCAAGTAGATCTGGTAATATTTCCAAGTGGATTTATTCTTCAAGGAGGCTTTATAATTCATTGCATTTATTCATGCTTTATGCAGTTGCATTTATTTTTCTTGTAGATCAGTGCACGTATTCTGTAACCCTGTGCAGGTTAACTTAACAAAACTAGGCCTCGAGAAGAAATTAGTTTAGTTGCTCCTCACATTAAATTTTGAAATGCAATTCACATTTAGCCTTCATTATGGAATGTATGTTGCTGAGCTATTCCAATTGCAGGTGGATAAGCTTCATGATGTAGAATAAAGGAGTCTTGTGTTAATAGATAGCAAAGCACGAGGAGGCGGAGGAGGACAAAGAAATGGTGGTAACAAGCGAGGAAAGGAGTTCTCATGGGAAAGAAATGGCCAAGGACGAGAAGAGACAATGTGTTATCTGACGGGGAAAGGTACTGAAGGTTTTCAATTGTGCCAGAGCTATGGAAATTTCTCATCGAGAAGCCACATGAGAGTGTCACATTGACTGCAGATGATATTATGTGCTGTGTTTATTTAGGGAGAGAGTCTATCTTAGCTTTCCTTAGGGAGCAGACCTATGCTACTGCTTGCGTGGCTTTAAGCTACTTGACCCGTTTTTTGAGTTTTTCTATTGAAGACTCTGATACCTTGACACCTTTCTTCTTTTCAAATTTGATTATAACCTATGCTACTGCTTGCGTGGCTTTAAACTACTTGACCCATTGAGTTTTTCTATTGAAGACTCTGATAGCTTGACACCTTTCTTCTTTTCAAATTTGATTAGGTCCTTATTCAATTTCTTTAGTTTAGGGTTGGCCTTTTAGGTTGTGTAGGGAAAGTTGTGTTACTCATGCTTGTTAAAGACAATCATCTGATGCAATTTAACCTTAATTTCTTCTTTTTGATTACCTGCATCATTGTCTCAGAGCTAGTCATTTGCTTTGTACTATATTGGGCTCATCTCTTAAAAAGTTGGACTTACTCTGATCTTTTTATATTTGTGTATGGTTATATTGAGACTAATTTATACTGATTTGTTTCTGAACTTATAATTAAACCTACTAAACTCAAATCAAAGAGTCGAGTGGATTAATGTGAGGCCACATTGGTTACACTGTACTGAAATGATAACTAGTGATTTGATTCCTTTCACAGCTCACTCTACTGGAAAGACCTGACCCCTTTACTCAGGAATGAGAAGGCTATACCCCGTAGAGCAATGCAGTATCTCCAATCCTGATTCACTTGAATACTTGCCCGGGGTGCCAGTGGCATCTCTATCTGCCCACCTGCGTTGAGTAGTTCTTCATAGCCTGGCACTAACGTTGCTGCCACCATGCATTACATGCTGAACCTCTTCAGCTCAGTCAGGGATCACAAGTGCAGTGCTGCAATGCAGGAACAACCTTGTACACAGATTCATCATGTCAACCTACAGCAGGCAACTCTTTGGAGAAGCACAAGGTGTGACAAGTCTTTGAGGGTAGGCAGACTGACTCAATGATAACCATACTGGGACAAATACGTTTGACATAATCACCTTTTATTCTTTTATGTAGTACGTTTTAATCCATTTTTATTTTCACCACAATGATGGTTAGAGTCTGTTGCTATTCTTTACAACTTTGCTATAGGAAAAAAGGCTGGATGTGTTCCTATCTGCCTGAAAGGCGTTTCACTGGCAATACTTAACCCCGCTTCACTGATTTCTTTACTGAGGTATAGTCACTCGCACAGTCAGTCACTGGTGTGAGGATACCTAAATTAAGTCTCCTGGAGACACCAACTCAGTGCATAATTAGCAAAAACAAAAGATGGACTTGAAGGGGCACAATGTCTTGTTAGATGTGTGCTGCCTGTGCTTGTGAATGTCAAGGCTGCCAAATATATTGTCTGCCTAATCCATCCCAGACTTCTTTCCTCAACCACTCCACTCTTTACATCTCCTCAGCATACTTTACAGGTTATTTTTCATTACTGGGTTGTCTCGTTATCACTCATTTCCTATCGTTCTTCTCCTCTTTCCTACCCACTTTTCTGATATTCTCTCTCTTGCTCAGGGCCAAAGTCTAATGATTAAAAACATCAACAGGACCTGAACATAGACTTGGGTTTCCACCACCTGCAACACTCTGCACAGATTAAACACTGCACTAACTTAGTCTTGCAAGAAAAAGGACTCAGATAAACCCAGAGAACGAGGATATGGAAATATTACCTTTGTCATTGATATAAATAGTAACATACCCCACTCTATCTATGTCGAAACTGGAATATGGGAGGGAATTAAATATCTTGACAGTAGCCACTCTTTCACCAGGACCCGGGAATGTGTGATGTCACTGACTGCCACACTGTGCTAGACCAGGCCTACCAATGGACGGGGCTTAGAGTCTTTGATAGAGTAGAGTGGCCTTCACTTGTTGGAGCAGGATTGGATTGATCCAGTTTTAGTCCAATGCTTAGCACATAAGTAATTCTAGAGGTTTGCATAGTATCCTCACCACAGAGCTGTAGGTGTGTCCATCAGTGCCGCAAACAGGTGCAGGTGTGGTCGCGTGGCATGGCTTGCAGAGGTTCTCCTTGCTTCCATGAAGTTTCACAGCAGGCTGCTTGATTCTGGGCAGATAAGAACCAAAGATGAGCAGAGTATGAGAAAAAAAGGTAAAAAGAGAGCGAGAGAGAGAGATGGAGTTACAATGCAAGAGGGAAAGAAGAAGGAAATAGAAAACAAGAGGAAGATATAAAACACAGTAGTGACGAGACCAAATGGAAATACAAGAAAAATGAAAACAGAGAGTAAGATGGGAAAAATCTAAATCATGATGAAAGTAAGTTAAAGCCAAAGGTTATGTGTGGGTGCAAAAATCGAAGTAGTAGAGGGGAAAAAAGCAAGAAGGAATTATTATATGAGCCACATGGAGAAACAAAAGGGAAAGGAAATAAAAAGTAGCTTAAGTGAAATATAATCTAATTGCAGTACAGTCAAATATGCATGTTATTTTCTTTGCAACTGGAAAGGATACATTTTTGTTGTCATCATCAAGCCCCATTTCTACATAATAAATGGTATGGTCCTGAAAGCTAACTTAAACACAACTTCACCATGATACACTGGAACAATAATAAATGACAGATACCAGGAAACAGAAAGCTTGTCGACCTGTGATGTATCGGACCAATGGCAGGCTTGAGCTGACTGGAGCTGAGTCAAGCAAAATGGAGGCGAATGTGATAGGACCTACATGTACAAATGGCCAAAATGGAGCTGAAAGGGGTGAATGCCCAAACAGGAAACCAGTGACGGCTGACTGGAGCAGACAAATTGCATATTTGATTTGAGAAGAATGGGGTGAGTGTTAACAAGAGTATAAGGAGTGTGAAGGGGGACTCGAGTAGTCAGAAATAATGCCTGACTGGAGCATAATGGGACCATGTCTGATTCCAGCAGAATAATAGATGACAGACTGGAAGAGACTGGGATTATGACTGGTTAATAAACAAGACTGACTGGAGGAAAGTGGAGTGGTGGCTGACTGGATCAGAATGGGGCGCGTCTGAATATTGCAGAAACAGTCTGATGCACATTAGGGTGATTAGTAACTGCTCCACGCAGTGGAGACGACTGACGGAAGCGCAAAGGCTGATGGCTGGCTGGAATAGACTGGTGATGGAATACTGAAGAATCATCTTAAACTAAACCTTTCTCAATTGGAAATATTTACCAATGGATCATTGCAAAATTAAACAAATCTACCTATTTCTGGATATGGGACTGCTACTATTCACATCAATTGAGATGAAAATCCTCGGTGTGATCATGAATCTCAAGCTCTCGCTCGAAGTCTAAATCAACAGTGTGTCCAGAGTGCGTTCTACACAATGAGCACACTGCAGATTATCTTCATTTAATTAGGCCTGTATCACAGGATACAGTGGACTGTAACGACACTTCATTGGAAATTCTATATGCCATACCCCGCTAGGTCCTACTGATCAGGCGGGAACCCAATACCACTGCACTCAAGGCTCTATAAGGACTATCTTTCTGAAGAAAAATCCTTTCTTAGTCTTCTGCATTGTACACTGGGCAGTCCAGGGAACAGGACCAATAATTTTACATTCTTACCCCAGACTGTAATTCAAGAAGGAGAAATCTTAAATCGTGTATGGCTCCACACCTGATAATCCTACCTTTTATTAAATGACTATGTAAGAGCGCTGTCTCTGAATAGACATGCACGTTGTGGAACGTGCCTTCCAAAGAGAATAAGGATCCTCATCAGCTATCTTAATCTCAGAAAAGAAATCACAATGTGAATTTACCCTAAATCATAACCCAAGTGTCTGTCATACTAGTTTGTAAAGGCGGTGCATGACTGATCCACCATGCTCTCTTCACTTGACACTCCAAGAGCATGACTCTCAGATATTCACACATTCCCAGGGCCATACACACCACACCAAAATACACAATTAAAAAATTACACTCCCATCAATATCCTTCTCTCAGTATAAACCACAAACGTAGCATGGGTAAAAAGAATAAAATATCCTCAAATTATTTTGTTGGTCTTTCACCTTCACCTAAAATAATGCACAACTTAAATGAAAAAGAAATGCAATATAAACTAATCAGTGAGAAATTGACTATTTTAGTCAGTGAAACGTCTATTGGTTAATGCAATCACAGCAAATGTCTGTGTAACCAGATAGCCACAGAATAGAATCTGGGTTGCTGCATTGAGGAATAGTGTATTTCTAGTGATACGAGTGATACAAGGTCCCTGCCAGTGACAGAAAGCACTGTGAACATTTATGAAAATATTTTAAATTTGTGCTACACACAGCATAACTTCCAGAAAATGCACAAAAAATTGGTTTAAGTTTAAAAAAGTGCTTTAAAATATAGATTGTTTAAAATATGCAGACTGTACCCAGTGCAAACCATTTTCATAATTGTCATTTAAAAGCACACGCTCCAGAATAACTAAAAACTCTCTTACAAGATCGGTCAAAAACAATAAATCTTTGTCATTTAAAAGGCTCAAGTATCTCCAACAATTAAAGCTAATACCAGCTACCAAGCACCCATTATCATTGATGATCAACCAGTTGCACACATTTAAATTTCTTCCAGACAGCAGGCCCCCTGGAAAGAAGGCTTGTTTCCTGATTAGATTTCTATTCCTTCTTCGATTTCACAGCACAGGAGATTCCCTCCGTTCCACTTCAGCTGAGGCACTACACTGTCAAAATTAACCATGCGAGGAAGCTTTTAACAAACAAGCATTTTCAATGCAGTAGGCCTTGCATTTATGAGAGTCTGAGCTACTGGGATTGTAAATGACAATGCCTTTTATTTAATCATTTGTTGTTTTAAAACAGATAAATAAAAGGCATTGTATAGCACGCATTGCAAATGCGTGCTATGAAAATTAAAAAAAAGCATTAGGAGAGAGCGTGACCTGCCGCAATAGCAGGCAGGACAAAGCTGTCTGAGAAAATAGTGCTTGGAGGCTGTATTTAAAGACTACCGTAACAGGGCGTGTCACCATGGGAGGTTTCAAAATGAGACTCAGATTAAGGAGGGACTACTAAGCCTTTAGACCAATCATACGCCACAGTTTACAGTGTACAATGACACAAGCCAATGAAAAATGGTGACAGAGATTGGGAGGAGCTTCAAGCCTCTACCTAAATACAGCATGCCTCGCAGAGGAACTGTTTTCCTTAAATTAAAAGGCCTGAGCATGTAGTGCCTCAGAGCTACTGCCCTCTTAAACCTCCGCGCCAACGGGTGGCAAAGATACAAAATGCTCCAATACAATAGAATGACTATGCCTGGGTTGGGGTAATGACAGAGTGGAGCAAAATATGATGATGATTAATGTCTTTTGTAAAAAAAAGAATCACGTTTTCCAAAGCACCACATTAGATTTGAGGCATCTCTACTGCAAGTGTAAAAATATATTTTGTGTCAAACATATAGAGGTAACAGAAACTACTATCAAACTATTAGTAAACAGTGAAACCTGAAATCACAACAGCCAAGTAATCCAGAAAAGAAGAAGGGCACTAACTTTATGAAGCACAACCACATAATTTCTAAACTGCAACAGGAAGGGATGGTGAGTGACCCGTGCATTACATAGTGCAGGATACATGGAATAAAATGGTGCTAGGAGCATGCAACATCAATGTGTGGTGGCACTCCCGAGCATAAACACCCTTTCTTTCAGTGCACCATCTCACCTGCCACTCTGTTGACCATGGGTGCAACAGGGTGCCCCAGACCTGTGGGAGACCAGGACCTGTCTTTGACCAAGGTACAGGAATCCTCTATCCCTCTAAAGAGTCTTGAAGAGCAAAATGCAGATAGTAGTGGTGGTGAAGGATGGGCATGTAATGTTGACAGGACCCAAAGGGGCTGAAATCTAGTGCAATGCATGGATCTTTTATATACAATGACATTTGCAGTGCAGAAACAATGTAAATATAAACTTAACAGTGTCATGTCACAACTCATGTTTTGCATTCTAGAAAATGTGCAGCCAGTTGGTGTTCTTTGATGGTTCTTACCTGTGCTCCAGCTTCTTGCGGCTAATGCACATGGCTCTTTGGTAGCCATGGGCTATGCAAATTTTATGCCGGCTACATTTCACCTTCTGGCAGGGGTCCTTTGTGGTGTCCAATGCTAAATAGAGCACATTGGTAGTTAAATATAATTGCAAGTAATTTCTCCACAGTAATACAGTGACATGGTTGCAAGCACAGATATCCCACTTAGAACCCTTTAGTTATTTGGTATTTTTAACAAGAGCTGTACATTGCCTTTCAGTAACTTCTGTGTGCTGAGGTCATGATGGAGATTACCAGGTGGTAAGTGGAAAAGGTGTGTGTCCCAGTTGGGATTGAGCTGATCCTATTCCAACACTCCCCGCTCATGGCATGTGTGGTGAGTAAGGGAATAGCCTCATTCCATTTTCAATTAGTTTCACTGATCGTGCTTCTTTGGTTGCAAGTCAGAATATCTATAAAAAATATTGTCTATCATGAATATCTTGGCCTAAATATCGTTGACAAACATCACTTCATTGGTGGGAGATTTTCTATTAGTAACTCCACCGACACTGACATTTTGACTTGACTCTCCTACTTTTAGGATCTTTACTAAGACCTGAGATCAGTATTTTAACTTAAATCCTAACATGACTTTAATGAGCTAGACCAAATTTTCATAAGGTTACAGGCACAATTCCTTCTATTTGACTCGTCCCCCAGTTTATGCTGCGACCCCAGCGTGTGTAGCACAGTGGGTCCACAAGCTTCTCTGTGATGTAACCGTTTTAAAATTATTGGGAGTCTTATTTAGATCTGTTTAGTGGAAACTCAACCATTTTTTAAGGGGAAAGAGATATAAACCTGAAACCTCTAAATCTGAATTAATCATTTTAACACCTTTTGGGAAGGCGAGAGCAATTTTGGCAAAAATGTACTACCGGCTAGGCTACCATATCATGTTTATGGGCAATGCCACTGTCAATCAAAGACAGAATGTTTTTCTTTCATTCAAAAACTCGGGGCATATTATCAAGAAAGGCGATAAAATTATCGTCGCATCAGCGGCAGGAAACTGCCGCTAAAGCGGCAATAATGGCCTTGATAATATGCCCTTGTGAATTCCCATAGCAGCCCAGGTTAACACCAGAACCTGGGCTGCTATAGGAATTCACAAGGACATATTATCAAGGCCATTATCGCCGCTTTAGCCTTTCTTGATAATATGCCCCATAATGTTTTCTGTCATCGTGGGAGTCATTGTCTTCTCTCGCTCATGACAACTATGCCTTCAATAATGCCTTGATCTGGAAAAATTACAAATCCTAGACCAGTTGCAAAGGGTTTCCAAAGACCAAGTACAGCTGAGGAGGCTATGCGGTCAGATACCAAGGTGGTCTCCCACCTCTAAATGGGAAGGGAGAACTGCAAGGTGGACAGACGGACATGTACTGATTTTTTGTTGATGCCCTCTTCCACCGAATTGTAAATGCCCTATAAATCTTTATCCAAACTTCCTTCTTATTAGACCAGCAGCATTCTCTCACCCAGTCAAACCACGGTTTTATGAGACAACGGTTTCTCTTTCACTAAACAAACCTTCACTTTTAACAGGAAAGCCTAAATAATTGAAAAAGGAATGATTGCCAACAGCTCATATTTGGTCATATCTAGTGGCATTTTGTTCATAACTAACTGAGGGGCATATTTACAAGCCTATTTTTGCTGCTTTAGGGGCCAATTTCGCCCGAAAAGCGGAGAAATAAACATCTCTCTAATTTCAAGGACACACTAACGTGTGTTTCCTTGATGCATTAGCCAGTTTTCTCTCCATTTTGCATGTCAGCGATTATTATCGCTAATGACATGCAAAATGGGCGTTCCTCACAATGTATGCATGATTTAGGTGGCAGACAGACCTTCGCACTATTGACAATGTGGCCCCAGCGATGTAAAAAACTGCGCTAACCACAGTTATTGCATGAATTGTACGTCTACTTTTTCTTGTACTTAGCTATGCTGATAATGGGAGGTGGATCGCCATGTTACGACCACACTCCCCTATCAGCAAGCATCTCCATTATCATCGCTGGATTTCAGGCGATGTTTCTGTTTCTCGCAGTCTATCGCTGGAACTACATCGCCAGTTTGCAAAGCGTTGATAATACGCTGCTAACATGGCGATGTAATTCAGCGTTAAAAAACGATCAACAGAATCGCGCTAAGTGCGCTTAGCGATGTTTACCGCTCTTCCTCGATGATATGCCCCTTAGTGCAGAGGTCTAATAAGCATTTAGAAGGCATGTTTTTTAGTTGTACCCAAAACCCAGGTTTCACATTGTACCTGTGACAACCAATAGCAGCCTGGCACAGAATACTTTAAAGTAAAAAGGATAATACGTGCATGTACATCTCCCACTCATAGAATATCTGACACGGGAAGGAACCTTAGGGAATTTCACTTTGATTAAAATCAGTGACTAATCATTAAGTCTTACCTTCATCTCCAGGTTGGCTATCCTCCCAGTTCTTGATATAGTCATCCTGTGTGGAGAAGGGGGATAGGAAAGAAGATCAGCCAAAGAACAAGCAACAGTATAACTACTGCTGCAAAGCAGACGCCTACGCACACATAGATGAGGTTTATTCATTTGTAAAGTGCAACATATTCCAGAAGGACAAGCTTCAATGAGCATTTGGAACAACATATAAACAAACCTAACAAAAGCTGATTCATTGAAAAAAAAAATACACCCCTCAATGTATAATACCATTTCCCAACTAACCGTACATTATCCAGGCCACTCAGCAATTTTAACATGAGATTTCATCCCATAAATATTTTGTCAACCTTGATTTAAAGGAGAAGAGGGTAGGGCAGTGTTAAACAGAGGCAATCGCATTAAAGACCATCTAAATTTACCATTCAACGAAGCACAGTTCAACTTTGACACCAGAGCAATACTTACAAAATAGACACGTAAACACATTGTGCCGCAAAACGACTGTAGTTCTGATGCCGCAAGTACCCAAATATACTAGGATTGCACCGAACAACATGAACCCTGATACATGAGGCCCATTATTCTTTAAAAAGGAAAATACTTGAATGCACAACTAAATACAATAGTGAGAATTAGAAACATTTACAAGATTTCAGGTGGAATTACAAATTAGAATCCTCCTATTGGCACATTGCAGATTAATCGGAGTGCAAATCACAAACCCTGAAAAATTAGCATGGGAGGCACATAAGCCTGTTAATGTGGTATGCTCTCATGATTTGTGAAGTACAATGTGAGAATCTGCACACCAGCAGGCTCTAATCATAAAAACCTGAAATTGTCTATGGGACAGCCTGATGCTTTTCACTATCACAAGGGTTTTAATCCAACAGGCTTCGTCAAGTCAATCCCTATATATATTTATATCATATATGTTTGATTTCATCATAAATATATATTGTATACACACACACACACACACATAACATATACCTTTATTTAAAATTGGGTACCCCCATTTTTTAAATGACCTTTACCACCCCATACCCCTACCGACCCTTAAACCCCCAAAACACCCTTACAATCCCAAACCCATACCCACTCTTAAACCGTAAAAGCACCTTTACAACCTGATACCCTTAGCCACCCCATAACCTTAAAAACACCCTTACCACCCAATACCCTTACTTACTCCAAAAACCTAAAAACATCTTTACCACCCAATACCCTTACCCACCCCTAAAAACTAAAAACACCCTTGCCACTCTGTACCACTTCCTCCCCATAACACCAAAAACACCCTTACCACCCCTACCCACCCCTAAACCCTAAAAACGTGCTTACCACCAAATATCCTTAGCCACCCCAAAACCCTAAAAACAACATTACCACTTAATACCCTCACCCACCTCTAACCCTAAAAACACCTTTGTACCTACCTAATACCCTTGCACACCCCTAAAGCCTAAAAACAACCTTACCATCCAATTATCTTACTCACCCCTAAACCCTAAAAGCAACCTCACCACCCAAACCCCTTACTCACATCTAATCCCTAAAAACACCATTACCACCGAATACCCCTACCAACCCTCTCCCCCATAAATTATGTTATAGACAGACAGACAGACAGATAATCGATAGATAGATAAATAGATAGATAGATAGATAGATAGATAGATAGATAGATAGATAGATAGATAGATAGATAGATAGATAGATAGATAGATAGATAGATAGATAGATAGATAGATAGATAGATAGATACACACGCACTTACCTTAAATATGCCACCCATAAAGGCCTATTGGAATTTACATACATTAAATTCAAATAAATAAATAAATAAATAAACATATGCGTTTCACAATAAATAATGTAGGCCTACTGTCTTTGTCATAAGTTTTCATTATAAACAGTTCAGAGCTATGGATTCTTACATAACTTTTCCCAATGAACCATTCGGGTCTACAGCGTTGATGCTGGCTTATTACAACAAAAAAAACACATGCCTACCCTATTTAGCATACTCTGTGCAATACACACGCTCTCGTTCAGTGAACGCACATAACCTTTCCCATATCACATCATGTAGGAAGGAATATTAATATGTGGGTGGGCCCATAGCTCATCTTTCAATACTGCTTCTTAAAGCTCTTTCTCGATCAATAACATAAGGCAAGGAAACAGCTCTGCGTTCAAGCCAGACCTAAAACATAGGGAAGTAGAGAGGCGGGAAAATGGAGCGAGAAAGGAAAGATGTAATTACAAGAGGCAGAATACTGTTGTGCAATTGAATCAGCAGTCCAGTGTTCCATTAATTCCTTTACGGAAACTTAATGCAAAAATCTCTGCCACCCAAAATAGCAGCTCAGAAACAGGCCCTGTGCTCCTTCTCCTATCGCAGGCGAACTCCAAGTCCTTGTAGTTGATCACACCCAGTACAGTCCTCGATCTGAGTCTCAAACTCAAAGGGAGCCTCATATGTAGGCAATAGCCTGCACAGCCAAGAGGTAAACCGTCCCTGGAGGGAGATATCTGTCAGTGACCTACTTTATTCAATTTTCAGCAGATTTCGACCAAAGGAAAGCCCTTGGTCAAGGGTTTATTGCTAATATCACCTAAGAAGAAACAGTTGAGACGAGCATCAGGCAAAAGCCTCTGCCCTGAATCCCTGAAGTGGAACCAAGCGCTGCTTTATTTTTAAGGATATATGTTTCTGCAGCTTCCTTACTTTGGCAGAAGAAAATAAATTGAAAACCTTTGGGGTGGACCAATTCTTACGTACGCTCCTCCACCTATCATTCTTATTCTCCCTCCCAACTCATACTATACAAACTCTCCACCAGGTCAAGTTTCCACAATTGTTTTGTTTCTTTTAGATTTCTGTAGAAATGCCTGTGCGACTAACCATCATTAAGCACCATGTTCTGTATGGCATTTTCCAGAATTACAAGCAATTTATTATATCTGCTGATATCCACTTGATAAATTCCCAAATTTTGAGTGGAAACGAGAAAGGTATTTTTCTTTACTCACAAACCCACTCCATATGATTTAGCATCCTCTAACAGTATCTGATTTTTTTAAATAACACGTTAGTACCAAATAGTCAAAGAGATGTAAGCAAGTATATTACATAGACACCAGTCTTCAAATAAAGGGCTAGTGGTGGCCCTAAATGATATGCTGTGGATCATTATGACTGTTATCTCCTCACTTGCTCAAATCTGAGTTTACTGTTGTGCTTTCAGTACTTTAGATTGTGATCATGATAGATGTGTTAAAAGCCTACTGTAGGCTGCGCAGAGCATGCTAAGCCTGGTCCAGTAGATTGTGTCTGGACATGCCGCTATAGTATATCTTCCATGAGTAAGGATTCCATTGAGGAATGGTTCAATGAAGTAATGAGAGGATTTCTTACTTGCAACCTTCATTCACCATTCCTCAACCACTTGAAAGGTTCGAAATCTTAAATACGCTTAAGTACTAAACTTAATAGATCGCCATGTCATCCAGTACCACTTCAGCTTAAATTTAAGAGATATGCAAATTGCATTTTCATGTGACGATGAATAGAGATGATGCTAATAATGGGTAGCAGATGATACGACTAGCTCAACTTTTGCTGCCACTGGCACGGCTCATGCTAACCCTGGACTCAGGGATAACAAAGAAAGTGGCAGTAGAAGGACCTAAGAAGTGTTCAAGAAGATATGTTTACTTCCTGTAGCTTTCACAACCTGATCCTTCTAATACCCTCAGCAGCAAGTACCCGAAACTCGGGGGACTAATGGTGGAGCAAAGGTTCAGCAAAGTGAGGTCTTTGGGGACATGGTGTCATTTCCTCTATCCCTGGCATTTTCCCAAATGAATATCCGTGACATGGCACTGAAAGTAATCATTTAATCAACACTGGGAAAAGGGAATTTTGAGACAGAATGACCAGATATGGGACATGTAACCAGCATTTTTTTCAAAGATTTCCAAAGAAGGCACCCTGGCCCTCTAAACCATTTCATCAATAGTCCTCAATATTTGCAATTACAACAGTATGGAATAATCATGAGTGTTCATGTCAAAATTGGCAAGGCCAGAGAATTGCCACAATTTCAGAATGTCATCATGAGATAAATTTACAGGCAAAAACCTTAATGGTAATTATTGTGCTGGTCATACCTTGACACTGAAAAATCACTTGTTGCACCCCACAGTTTTGTAGGCGCACTATGGTAAAATAATACTCAGGACACCAGTGTACTAGTATTGATGTCTGGCGCGCTACTGCCTCATAGCTGCGCCAATACATATTTATTCCCCGCCGCACGCACCTTGTGGGTAGTACTATCTGGGGCACATCAGTGGGGTATCAGAACAAACACCCCTGCCACCAGTATGGTATAGGTGACATTACATCCCTTCTCTAATTTAACAAAACAAACCTTTGCCAAAACTCAACATTTGGGCTGCATACGATTGGTATACGAACCGCACTCAATGCCAGCTGAGCACTTACACTTAACAGTTTTTAAGCCTGGTACATGTCGCTGGATTGTGTTGAAGGAGGTCTTTTGTGGGGTCACTCCTGTCACTAGAGTCTCTGGTAGGCCTTGAGAGCATCTGTACATCAGCAATCTTCTCTAGCTAGTTAGAAGAAGAATGAGATGTTTAGAGTGATCTCCACTTCACTTGCCTGGCAGTGATCATGGTGGCCTTTTGCTGTGTGACGACCCAGGGATGGTGTTCAAATGGCAGTCATAATTTGCTTCCTGAGTGTTGGTCTTTGACGAACACTTTGCTCCAGGGTGAATGCTGGATTGATGGGTCCTTCTATCCCCACTTGCTCGTTCACTGGTGTCTCTTCTCTTTTGTAGAGTCCGGGCATCATCAATGGGGGCTGGACTCCAGGTCAAGTGATGTGGGAGAGCATCAGTTATGACACACCCCACGCTGGCATGCCCTGGGGCCTGCCCTGTGGTGGAGTGGAGTGTCTGTTGGTACTCCATCAAGAACGCATATATGGCTTGTTCCAATGGTTGCTGACTTGCGTGAGCGATGCAAATCACCTTGATGAATTGCTCAACTTCCCCTTTGGCTTGGGGCCGGCCAGTGGGGAGTCACTTTTCGGTGGTGGATGCCCCAGAATTTTAGATAATCAGCAAATTCTTGACTTTGAAATGGTGGTCCATTGACTGTCTTGAGTTCTTTTATTAGCCTGTGGGTGGATATAATTTTTCTATCATGAGAATTACCTCGACTGCAGCTTGAGACCCTGCTAACTCTATTTCGTGGTATTTCGTATAATCATCAATCAGAACAAGGGTGTATCGCCGATCCGAGAAGGCACCCAAAGTCTTAGGCTGGCACATTCCCACGACTGCTGGGTGCCTTGTTCCGTGAATATGGGTGGCGGGGCTTCTAGAAAGCCTGATAATTGGCACCACTAGCAAGATCTTACACTCGTTTCTACCATCTCATCCATCATAGGGAACCAGACTTTAGTCCTCAAGCAGATCTTGATTTTAACCATCCAGTGATGGCTGCAGTGGGTGAGCTGCACAGCTCGTCCTGTCAGACTGGCAGGTATTTTACATCCAGGGTCCTCAATGCAAAAATCCCCTTCCATTGGTCTTGAGCTCATGGCACAAACTGAAGAGTGACTCTAAAGTTTATTTTGCTTCTGGGGTTCTGTGGAACTGATGCTCCTTGAGCGAGTGACATTTTTTAGATCAAATCACAGCGATGGCCAGCAGTAAGCACTCATTGGCTTCAGTGGCAGCTTGGATGGTTTCAAGGGATAGCGGTAATGATCTTGCTCACTCTATGACATATTTGACGTACTCTTCTGTCTCTTCTGTGTCTTCTGCTTCCTCTGAGTGGCACTCCGTGGGTGTCAGGAGAGGTAGGCCACCGGGTCGGTACTCTACCTTGCAATCATACTCTTGTAATTGGAGCATCCACTTTTCAAAGTGAGTTTTGGATGCTGAGCCATGGAACAGGGGTATGAGCGGATTGTGTACAGTGGTTATCACAAAGGGGTGGCCGTAAATGTATAGATGAAAGTGCTGACAGGCCCAGTGGATGGCAATGACCTCCCTTTCAATTAGCAAATATTGCTGCTCAGTGTCCATGAGTGATCAGCTAGCACAGGCAACTGGGACCAATTACTGTGAATTATTTGTTCTGTGTGGATAACTCCTAGCCCTTTCGAGGTGGTGTTAACGGCTATGGTGGTTGGCTTTGCCGCATCAAAGTACAACAGTGTGGTGTCTGCTGAGGGGGCCTTCTTAGTCTGTTGGAACTCTTCCTCCTGTGCTGTACCACATGTCCATGGGGTTGCAGACTTCGTACGGTCTCTGAGTGGCTGCGTGAGATTTGTGAGGTCAAGTATGAATCGCCCATGGTAGTTCACCATACCGCGGAAACTCCTCACCTGTGATGTATTAGTTGTTGCATTGGCCTCTTGAATGTCTTGTACTTTCTCTGGATCTGGTGTGACTCCCTATGTTGAGAAGGTGTAGCCATAAAAGCTGATTTGTTGCTTTAGGAATTCACTCTTTTCTTTGTGATCTTGGCAAAGAACAGAATGTCATTGCTGATATTGCTGACACCAGGTAGCCTTGCCAGCAGCACTGTAATGGTATTTTAGAATACCAAGGTGACACTTGATATCCTGAAATTCAGTCATTGCTGGTAGCGACGGAGACCAACGTGAGTGAAGAACGTGGTTATGTACCTTGAGTCCTGGTGTAGGGGCAACTGGTGGTAGCCAGAGCGCAAATCCACTTTTGAAAACCACTGTGCTCCGTTGAGCTTTCCTATGATGACGCTGACTGTGGGGGTTAAGTGGCGTTCTCTCTTGATGGCAACGTTGGGTAGTCTCATGTCCACATATATTTTTTTCTGCTTTTTCGCACTGGGATCAGCGACACCCATGGCGTGGGGCTTGTCACTTTTTAGATGATTTTGGTGCATTCTACTTTGTCGAGCTCCTTCTCCGCTTTTGGTCTGAGGTGGAATGCAATGCGTCAGTGTCAGAGCACCACTGGCTGTATACATTTGTCAATATGCAGACGCATAACTTTCTTTTTCAGACAGCCAATCTCTTTGAATATGGTCTAAAATTCAGTTGGTATGCTGAACAATTCTTCCACCTGTACCCCAAATGCGAATGATATCAGGTTCAGCGTTTCCGCTGTGTGTTTCCTTACAAGCATGCCCTGCAGTGCATTGGCTATGTACATGGTGGTATTAAAGCTCACTCTTCTGTGTGAGACCGACAATTTGAAACTCTCCAGCATGGGCAGTGACTGCGTCTGGCCATATGCGAAGACTCTGACATTAGCTTTGGTGAGTGCTGGGTGGTCTGGCAGTGCATGATATGTGTCTGCAGACATTTGATTGATAGAGGCCCCTGTGTCAATGGTCACGGTGATTGGGTGTTGATCAACTTGGATTTGACACTGTGAGAGTGGTCGGCTTGCGACGTTGACGGATCCAATGGCGAAGACTGTATGCACAGTATATTCAACCACATCATCATCATTGTCCATATCCTTGGCCCTGTCATGGTTTCTGGGACAGTGTGGACAGACTAATTTGCAGGAATGCTTTGCCTGACCTGCAGGATTTGGTGTAGTGATTGTATTTCTCTACATGCCGTGCATTTCCGGCCTTCCATTGACCAATCAGTTGGTCTGTGAGCTTGTCTGCCAGAGTATCCACACTTTCTCAGCTCATGTGGTGGTCTCTTTTGGGGTTTGGTGTGATGACGTGGTTGCAGTGTGTTGACAGGTTCGGTTTTAATAGCTCAGTGGAGGGCGGTCTCCATGTGTGACGCACAAGACTTTGAGAGTTCTTTCGACCTTAGAGTAAGAATGTCTCTTAATGACTTGCCTGATTCTTGGAGAATTGTTTCTCTCAAATTAGATGAAGATCAGCCTTTGATTGTTTGGCTTCTAATCTCCTCTTGTTCATCCTGGAACCCGCAGGTGCTCATGAGTTCCTTGAACCAGGCGTGGAAGGCATCGAGTAACTCTTTGGGCTCATGGCGGCTTGGCAGAAGACAAACCTCTCATAGTCTCTATTTGCCATTGGCTTGAGGTGTGCGTTCAGAGTTGCAACAAGTGTGGCATATGTCTTTGGCGTCGCCTCTGTGAGGGTTTCAAATATTTTGTGGATGTCTTTTTTCCCAAATGTAGTAGTAGGGCACAGCAGTGTTCAGCTGCAATGTCTGCACCTTCAAAGTCGATTTTGAGGCATAATACCCAGCCCTTCCACTTTGGCGTCTGTGATTGGCTCAATGGCAGGGAGGGCGGACATGTTAGTGCAGTTATGGGGAGATGCTCCCTGGGATTCGCAGTCCCAATGAACGCACACCTCGCAGCACCATCCCTGCTCCCGCTGTGTGCACGAAAACAACTGCCAGGCCAAGGGGCAGAGATTGGCTGTGTGACTTTGCAGGCTACACTGGCGGGTTGGGCGTGTGCCTCCTTGTGGTGTCATGGTGGAGGTGGCACATGTGGGGGTGGGCATCGGCTGTTGATTGTACAAGCTTGACACCACTTTAACTACCTGAACGGGCAGTCTAGCTTGCACCCACCTCATGCTTTTTGTGGAGGTTTTCCTCTGGCAGGCTGGGCACCAACACTGGAGTTCCAGGCCGCTTGGAGCAATACTAGCTGTGCCAGAGAGGCCTGGTGACCTGGGCTTGAGGCATGAGATTGTTGGGCATGGGATAGCTCACATTAGGACTGACACATTATGGGGGCACATGGTAGTGCAGATGCCCATGAATTCAGGCACTGCCTCACCTTTCCTACGAATGAGTGTTTAGCAGCTATAACCCCCAGGGGGCTATTATCAGTGTAATGCAGCAGGAGTGAGGGCACGCGTGCAGGCTTAGCTCTGGCCTCGTCACCAGTGTAAAACCGCTCATTGCACCCCAAAGCTATGAGGGCGCAATGCCCTGAAATGATACCCAAGACACCAGTGTATTAGTATAGGTGTCTGGCGCGCTACTGCCTCATAGCCACATCAACGCATATTTATTCCCCGCCACAAGCAGCGCGTTGGTGGGACTATCTAGAACTCTTCGCCGGGGAATAAGAACAAACACCCCTGCTGCCTGGTTGGTATCGGCGACATTACAGACACTAGGGGCCCCATTAGGATGGCGGGCGGATTGCCCCCGCCGGGCCAGCGGTGACCGCCCATCCCAGTAGAAAAGACCCCCGCCATATTATTATGGCTGGGGGGTCCGCGGCGGACGGAAAGACCTTCCGCCACATTTCCGCCCCGGTCGACTTGCGACCGGGCGGAAAAGGCTGCAATATGGTGGCGGTGTCTGCTTGACACCGCCAGCCATATTACAATGTGCATTACGGAATGCCTTTCTGTGGTGGCATTGCCGCCACAGAAAGGCATGCGGAGTCTGCTAGGGGGGCCCCTTGCGGGCCCCCAAGGACTCCGGGAGGGTGGGGGGTGCACAAGGGGGTACCGATGGTACCCCCTGCAGTTCTGTGCGCAACATGGCAGGCACGACATGGAAGTGCACAACATGCCTCCCTAACATTGTGGCGGGCGGTGCTGAGTGCACCGCCTGCCACAATGTTAGGGATGCAGGATGCGCCCGCCACTGTGGCGGGCACATCCTAATAGCACCCACGGGACCCCCGTGGGTGGTCAATTTCCACAACGAGATGGCGGGCGGACAAAGTCCACCCGTCATCCTAATGGAGCCCTAGCCGTTTAGGTCTTTGGAACAAACATCTTACTGACCTGACGAACATTTCTGACAAATGCCCTGTTGATGTTGCTTCTTTCCTCTTTGTAAAAGTTTCACATAGTCCTTCTTCCAAGGATACCTAAAAAAACTAGTACTATTGGGTGAGAAAAATGTACTTATTTTTCAGAACCCCCAAAAAAGCTTGATGTCAAGGTAGGGCGACCGAGGCTGAAAAACGCAGTCACTGTAGGCTAACAACTAATCAATAACACAATGGCATATTAAAACTGTCCTCTTCCATAACAGATGCATCTGCATATTCTTAATTAGAATGCACGAGACGTCCGCATTTCCACCATCTTAGTTTTTAATTTAGAAGGATTGTGAGTAAATCTACTTTTTCTCTACGTTGCTCTTTGAGCAGAATTTACAACTTCGTATAATTGCATTTGTGGCAGAGAGGGAATATGGATTACTCCTTGAATACCGAAGAATGAATTACCATAGTGATGTGCTTCGACAAAAAAGAAATGATAGGCTTCGACTTGCTTCCAAAGGAACAAATGTTATTCTCCAAGCCGACTGCAATGTCAGACCTTCACAATATTAGGCTTCAATTAGGTTGGACTTGGTAAATTATAGCATATACAGTGGTGCAATCAATAGACTACATTGTGATTCATTTTTGTGAGGAAATGGGCCCGGATAGTTAGCTTCTGGGCTGGTCAATTTCAGGAAGATGCCATTATCCTGTCTCAGATAACTGTTATTCAGCATTGCATCCGGGATGTTAAGAAATTTTTCCTTGCTCGAGGACGGTATATAAATTTGCCTTTTGGAGCGCGCCCCTTACAGTGAAAAGGAGCCTTTTGGGGGGTCTAGTTCAATAATAGGCAACCACAATCAGGAGGTTCATAAGGCTGCTGCCTTACATTTACTTTTAGATGCATCAGCACTGTATAGGATTTAATCGATAAATGCAGCAAAAAAAGCCCTCTATATGGAAATGTTAGCTCTTTCTGAACCAATGGAACAGTGGATTACTCATATTTAAGGCATGGTTTAGAATTTGGAGAATTTGATATTCCATCACAAACGTGGCAGATATCCAGTCCGCCCCATTATTAATGGATTAAATTCTATGTGACTTGTAAAATGGCAAGTGGGATATCCGTCTTGTTTGTGACAGAGTAGCCATCTGCCAAACTCAAATTCAGGCCCTTAGTCACATTGCACCTCCCCAGCCTTTATCGTTATAGGCCTAACATGGGAACTCTGGGGCATATTATCAAGAACAGGCGATAAAATGATCGCCGCTTTATCGGCAGGAAACTGCCGTTAAAGCGGCGATAATGGGCTTGATAATATGTCCTTGTGAATTCCCATAGCAGCCCAGGTTCTTGTGTTTACCTGGGCTGCTATGGGAATTCACAAGGGCATATTATCAAGCCCATTATCGCCCCTTTAGGGGCAGTTTTCTGCCGATAATGCAGCGATAATTTTATCGCCTGTTCTTAATAATATGCCCCTGAGTCCTTACCCCAGAAATTCACTTGACACCTATTGAAAATATTTTGTCAGTTTTCAAACTCCACCCTTCCTCTCACAGGAATATTACGCCCAGAGTGGACAGGAATTTGCACACAAAACTGTGTGGCAACCCTAGCAAGTGTGGAAATGGAGGACTGTGATGAGGGAGCCCAAATGGAATAACAAAGATTACCAGTGAGCAAAGTAGACATCAAAACCTCGTCTGCCTTCTTTGTCAAATTCCTAACATTTGAGAATGTACCCAGCAATCAAATAATACACCAGACACCAACGGAATAAAATGATGTGTGGATTGTTTCAAGACGCAGAAAAGTCAACGATGCACAACTTTGAGGACACCACCTCCAAATACAGTGGACTCAGGATTAGCAAGTGGGGAGGGAATCATTGATGGTTTTGAAGATGAGGACTAATGACTCGTACAAACCCCTGTTTTTACCTGTAACCAGTTAAAGTGAAGATGGTACTGTGAGGTAGGTGTATAAATAGTGAGTTTGTGGAGAGTTCTTGTTGCAGGATTTCGAACTTTCGCTTGTGAGGTAAAAGAATATTGGGGAGACCTACTATTAGAGTTACAAACTTGCTAATGAGATGTGAGGAGATAAGTGTTTTGGTTATAAAGAAGGAAATGTTAGAGCATAATTTTCGTACACTCAGTAATTGAAATCTATGTGCTATGGCTACCTTGGTTATTAATGTGTTCATGTTTGTTAAAGGGTTAAAATGGACCATTAGGTTTTTGGTTGAGGATGACATAGTGATGATGTGTTCGGTGGAACAGATAGGGTAGGAAAGGCTTTTGTGGAAGCAGGCAATTATATTACTTCTTTTTTCATTAATTCAACATCAACTGGGGACCCTCCAACTCATGGCACACAAGAACATATAATGACCACTAGATCAGCAAACTCCAAAAACTTTCATTTGACTTCTTAAGTTATTGAAATTTGGCTGCTTCCATTAGCCAAAATAAATCTCATTCTACTAAATGTAATGTCGGAAGCATAGAACTGCATTGCTATATTTATTTATTTATTTAAATAATGACTTGAATGCGTGGGTAAGTAAATAGGCACACACATTCAGCACACTGGATGTAGCAAATCACAGCAAGGCACTGTCTTGTGTTCTGCTCTGATTTCTTAAACATTTTAGGGATGAAAAGGGCATTGCCCTAATTTACTTCTAACCATGAAAAACAAATTGTAATCATATTCTCTCCCCTCACACACCAGTCACAAATTCCTCCCTCTCGGCTGATGGCCTTGCATCAAGCTTCTCTTCAAAAATCTAAAACCTCGCAGTTGGTAAGGTTCTGATACTTATCTCCAAACTACCTTCTTCATCCTACACTTCTTCCACTCCTGCTGCCTACCTTTTCTCACACATCATTTACTTAGTTCTTTCCCAGTCTCTTAGATGCCAATCCTTCATGAGCATCACCTGACCCCAAGCCTCCATACCAGCTTTACATCTCTCTTTAATCACTCTTTCAATGCAAGTACATATGCAACCCACATCAAATAAGAAGGACCCTTACCAAAAAGCCACTGCTAATCTTATATCAAAAGCAAATATTGGCCTATTTCTCTATTTCAATTATCCTTCAAAATTCTCTAGTGGGTATGTTTTCTAATATGTCATTCCTCATTTATCATAATCTCTTAGTCTCCGACTTTTTAACCTCTGCTTCATCACAATCCCTTATCATCTGTTTTCATACTCCAAAACCTCTGTGTGACATGATACTGTGGTACTGAAAATTCTGGACTTGTGTAATAAACTTTGTCGTAGCATGACGATTTTTATATCAAAAGACCGAGAATGGCTAGTACACTATGTACAAGCATTTTCGTTAGATTCCAGTAACAATTTCACCTCGAAATCGTCATTTTCGTTCTGAAACCCTTGGCAGCCATTTGTGTGTTGCCCTTTACATAGGCTATAACACACAGCTAAATTCGATTCCAAAAGGCCACGTACACCTTGATTGACTTTCCCCTGACCTCAGCATGTTGGAACCATTGCCCCAGGCCGGACCTGTTTGGTCAGTTCCTCTCCCAGTGGCCGAGCAAGATAGCATCATGCCATAAACCTTTTCATCGCACACACACCCTGCCTTATCTTACTTCCATCTGTTCCTGCTCCTGCCTCCACGAGCTATTCATGACATGGGCTGTGATCTTACTGTTTTGGGGTTAGCCAGCCTTGTCAGCTAAAGAATGTATTCATTATGTGGACATTGTTTATGGCCTGGACTTATCTTGAAAGTGGGTTTTGCATCTGTGTGCACGTTCTGGGAATGTACTTCAAATATGTGCCTAGGGCATAATAATTTGTATAAAGGGCCTGTGCTCAGACCATCCAGCAGGCTATCTCATTCAGTCGCTTTTAGGCGTGGCTGGGCGACGTAGCCTCACAATTGAATTGTAATAAAGATGTATTTTCATATTTCAGATTCTCTGTTGATTTCTTTGCTGCTTTTTGAAGGGACTACTTATTGGTAAGACCCCTGAGAAGGAGATTGGGGACTCCTAGTACTTCAAATGGCGCCCTAAACAGTGGGCCTCGTCAAGCAGTGATTATCTGGAGAAGTAACTGTGTCAGAGGACGGAAAACTACTGGGGAAGGCAAGACAGAAATCTACTAAAAGAGGTACTCTGTGCACAGAGGTTCTGGGGGATTCTCTGTCTTTGCGGCCCAGTATATTTTTGATTTTTCTGACTTAAACTCTCCAAAAGGTGTCACTCACGACTGAGGAACCCATTTTGGCTTAAGTGCGTTTTTTGCAGTTAGAACTTGGCAGTTAGAATTTGGATAACTATTTCTTTGCTATAGGTTTGAAGGTTTGTATAGGTTTGGATATGCGAATTGCAATTTGTGTAGGCGGATAATGAAGAGACTTTTCTCCATCTGCTTTATTTTGGAGTATAACTGGGTCGCTTCCAGTTCTTTGGTATTGCGCTTAAGATTATTTGAACATTGCAATTTTCAATAACCGAGGGTCTTGTAAATTTACGAGTGTATCAATAGAGATAATCCCTTGAAGTTTAGAAGCTAGATTAGGGGGATATAGGATGCCTGATCTTAGCATATTTGGAGTTTTGTGTTGGCCAACTTTGGTATACGTTTGGATTTGCCGGCTTCCCCTAAAGGGAATATCTAAATAGGTTTAGATTTAAAAACATATTTCTTCCTTGGTGATTTTTGTATCCCCAGGGAATTAAAATATGACATAATGCAAAACAAGGATCCTTTGCTCTGTGCAATTTTACATGCAAAACGATTTTTTGGTGTTCTGCCACCTAAAGCTAGTGTATTAAGTGTATTTTTGGTTTCCTGCACATACAGTGGTCTGTTGAGCTGTTTATGCAGTCTTTTTGAACAATATTGAGAAGTGTTTCTTGTAAATATGGTCACAGCTACACTGGTTGGGTTTTGAGTACAGTCTGGGCTGTCCTGTTTCCGTCCTATGTATTGACCTGTGGGTTCCATGTGTGTTTAAATGTGGTTTTTGCCGTTACTGTAACTTCTGTTGTGAATAGCGTTGGCGCGAATTTATGAAACAAAATGCCTAAAAGCGCTGTATTGTGTGTCCTGAATGTTTTGAACACTTTCTGTTTCTGTTTGAAATGAGCTCATGTGTGTATTAAGAGTTTTGATGTTTGTCAGTTTGGTGAGTGAAATGTTGGATTAATTAATATTAGGTCGAAAATTACATGAACAATGCAGCAGTTTACCATGCGACATGCTAAAATCGCTATATGTTGCTATTTAATTTATACATTAAGCAAAACGCATATGTGCAAAATGTTAAAGGATTGAAATTAGATAAAGTTAAAATTCGCATTTACTAGGAATATGAAAGGCCTCAAAAATAAATTGTGTGTTTTATAGAAAAACGAATTTATAACATTTTTGTACCTACATGCATTAGTATATGCACGCATACAAAACTGCCGTTACACGCTTAAAAAGGATAAAATTAGAAAAAAAAATATAAAATGAATATAAATAAGGCCCCAAAAAGAAAAAAAACGAAATTGTCTATTTTTGCACACAAAAAAAAAAACAGCATTTTTCCTTAGTTGCACTGTATTAGATGTTTACAGGCAAGCCTTTCAGCTGCAGTACATTTGATAGGAATGTTCATTCAGCCAGCACTTTTCCAGTTAAAGATGGGTGGACCTTTGCATAACCGTCCATTTAAATGAAAGTGGCGCAGAAATGTGACGCAGGAAAATGTCATGTTTAAAGTTAAGCTTTTGTGTTTCGGCGCATAAATGAATTCATCTAAAATGATAGGCAAGGGATGCAACTTACCTTTATATGTGGAATTCTCATAAAAAGATAATTGGTTTCTTTGAAAGAAAAATTATTAAATATGAAAAAATTATCTGAAAAAAATAAGTGCTTTTTAATATCGTTTTTTGATATTTATAAAGCTTAGTACTCATGCTATGACCCCCTGGCATTAAAATTTGATTTAAGTTATGTGTTACTGAATAATTAGGTAATTTGCATGTTGGTTTTCGCTTGGCGCAGGCGTAAAACACCTTTTTTTCCAGGATTTACATGAGAGATGCCCAATGTTCAACCTCTGTAATGTGTAAAGGATATTCTGAGGATGATTAATATGTAAAGCAATCATAGGATATTAACTTTTAAGTTCCCTAAATTCCAAAGTCGAAAATGGGTAAATTAGACTATTTAAAGAGGCATTCTTGCCATTAGAGTAACTTTCACAGTGTCTTAGGCTTTAGTTAATACATACATTTAGGTATCATACAAGTTTGCCAGTTATTCTTATTTGGGGTTGCTATGCTGCCTCAATGAGCCAATGTGACTGGTGCACGGGTTTTGTTTAATATCAGGATTGAAGGTTCTAGGTTTGGCAGGGCCTACTTGGACATTCATGTTTAGGGTTGATGAAAATAGTATCATTGCATAGGGTGGTAACAAGCAGTTGTTTTAAGCTGGTATGTTGTGTTGTTGTGCTCAGCAAATTCTTCACAGTGAATGTTTTAATAATCTAAGCATAAATGAATTTTAGCCACTAAAAGAAGTCATTTATAAACATGTGTGAGGGTTAAAAAGAGTTGGACAGTTTTTGCCTTTGTCAGCACAAGAGACGAATAGGAGGGTGGTCAAGGAATGCACGAAGTATGTCAGGCAGAGTTTGACCTGAAGGTCAGTGAGGTGGGGGTTAGGAGTAAGTGAAACCAGATGTTCTGCTGAGGGCCTTTCGGACCTCAGGGCATTCTGGTGCAGGAGACGTAGAGTGTCTGTGAATGTGTTTTACTTTTGGAAAGTTGGAATTTAGTATGTTTATGGAAGTTGGTATTTTGTATGTTATGGCAAGTCAGCAGTATGTTGAAAAGAGATGGGTTTTTATTATGACTTCTTTGCAAGGAAATGTTTGTGTGTTTTTTTCATGATTTAGCATTTTCCCCTTTATGAATCGTTCCTGCTGGTCGACACTGTAAGTTTTATTTGACAGTTCAATCTCCAGTGCTGGTGATGATCTGTCAAAAGGGTGGGAGTAAGTGAAAGTGTAAATTTTGAGATTAAATGAAAAGTATAATTTTGGTGCAATTTTGATTTTTGATTCTAAACCTGACAAATTAAGCAGGCCTGCATTTCTGGGTTTTGGGCTGCATGAATACATGCGTCACTGTTTCCTTACATGTGCTATTGTAATTTGTCCATGCCTTTTTGTGCTTGCTATACTGCATGTATATTTGATGGCTTGGTATATGTTGGTTGTGTTTTATGTTGCTACTTAAGAAATTATTACAAGTTTGCCTTTATTGCAAGGAGGCATGTATGACGATATGTGTCACTTTTACAATAATTAGGTAACATTTGTGTTGATACTAAATTTCACAGACATGATGTTTGCATGCTGTGGACACGAATAGACAACACCTCACCAGTGTATGTCAAAATTTGGCCATAATAGTATTGAAGTAAAATAAAAGAGATATACAGGAGTCATGATATTGCCCTCTCCCTCATGGACCAGGTAATTCTAAATTTATGTATCCTTGATTGGACATAAGGATGAAATTATAGATTTGTGGCTCTTGTTAAAGGTGACCTAAACTTTTCATTTTTTCCCTGCAGAAGGAACTGGACCATTAACTGACATTACCGTATATGGTGTAAGGGCCAGTGGTAGAGTCCAAATTTCTGCACTATTTGTAACTTTTGTGTCCATGCTTTTGGTATTATTCTTTCTCCCCTGACTGATGTCGCATCATGCTTAGTTATTGGGGATTTTAGTTGTGTCCTATTTCCATTTCCCTTTTCCATATTCCTTTCACCAGTCAGCCCATTTATTATTATGGGTGTAGTGTTTATGCGCACACTTTTAGACTAGAGTGATGTATCAGGGATCCCCCATGTTATGTAAAATGTTTTTTTTCTCAGACTGATTGTCGGGGTAGTGACAGGCTGGTTAACTGACCCAATGTTATAGTAAGACACGTTTTTCATCTCAATAGGAGATATCTTAAGTTTACCTTTTGAACATGACAAAATTTCAATGTCTATTTTAATTCCTCAGTTCTCTTTTATTCCTGCTGCTTTAATTTTTGGTGGGATCAGATGTGTTCTAATCATACAAATACAAGGGACTCTTAGTTCGTGTCCTTTTGTCTGCACATTTGATCATTAGCCTTTGTATTGCATAGTGCACTTAATGCACAACTTTTAAAGGGATTTTTCTTCATGTCCTTGATAATCTGTATTATGTCATTTCTCTATTTGAGATGTTCTAGATAAGGAATTTAGAAAACCTAGGCTTAATCATTGAGGAAAATATGTATTTGCACCATTAGACAATGCCACCATATGTAAAAACATCCATTTAGGTAGAATTTTCATGTAGTTATTTACCCTTCGATGGTGAAGGATATGCTCTCACACGAAAACCCAATTGAGAAGCCCAGAGACACCGTTTTGCCTACTGCCTTTATGTTTGAAATTGCTTTTTGAAAATGACAGTGCATTCTAGACCAACATTGTCCCATGGCGTGTGGCCACTCCCTTGCAGATTGCAGGCCACCTGCTTGCAGTCCCCTTGTTAAAACCCATGAACTGTTTTTGTGCTTGATTTGAAGGAAACTAACAGTTGTGTCACATTTCCTATATCACTAGGTTCTGCGGGATCTTCCAGAGTCAAAGGAAGAGTGATACCCTGCAGACCTGTGATCGAGACTAAGCCCACTCTCCATCAGTGACAGATGAAAGACAGACTTCTTGGCTCTACAATTCCTGCAACCAGAAAGTAGTGTGACAGCAATCGTCAGCGTGACAGCGATCATCAGCGTGCCCCCAATGGTACCTCCCAAGCAAGCCATTTGTTTCATCAGAAGGCGTTGTAAAAAGAAAAGAAAAGAGGAGCTGGTTTCAAAGATGTGAAGGATCCCTGTTGTTGATGGCAGGGCTGTCATCCAGTTTGTTCAGTTTGTTCAACTGTCATGTGCTTGAACCTCTGACAGCGCGCGGTCCCCTGATCCCCTTGGCCTGAGTTTTTGGCCCCCCACACACCTCTTTTCCTTTGCTCCAGCGGAAAGGCAGTGCACCTGAGGATAAAAAGGCACTACATTCCGGTGCCCATGAGAGAGCAGCTTGAGCGTCCTCTGACACTCAATGATGAGTGTTGGAGTCTGAAAGTGCTGCTGATCTTGCTGGGTTGTTTCTCAGTAGTGCTTGGATCTGCATGAAATGCTTTGTGCCCTTGATCAATGAAGGGCACATCATTTGTAGTGTCTGCCACGAAGAAGAGACACTGGTGCACTGCCTTGAGACATTGAGACTTTGTAATTGAGCTATGAGTGTTTGCCAGGAGGGCACTCCAACGGATACTGAGTCATGAAGAGCCTGAATGAAGAGGCCCAACGCGAAGAAGACACTGGAAGCGGATTTGATGGACAATAGAAGCCTGCCAGCAGAGGCTTTGACGGACTCTGGGTATTTTCTGTGAGCTTGTATAGAATTGGAGTTTGGAAACTAATTTTTTGCAGCTTTGCTGGCATTGTTTTAAAGTACTATTGTGTTTAGTAAAAGCAGAATAACGTCCATTTTCTGTGAAAGAGTATTCCCTTTTCACCTCAGAGCATTAATGAGAGTCACCACTGTTTCACTTGAGCATATAATGAATTACAGAAATGCTTTGGAAGACCTAAAATGTACTAGATAATTTTAGGATTTACGTTTGCTTAGGGTTGTGGAAAATTATGATTCATTTGTAATAGCGGTCACTACTTTGTCTGTATGTTCTTAATTATGTGTTTTCTAGTGTGTTTTAAACAGGCATTGTCTTTTATGGGTGGGATTGTTTTGGCTGCCCAATTCACATCTGCACCCACCTCCCAAACCTATGTCTTTTCCTACTTCTACTTCTTTGCATCTTTCCAGATTTTACCCGAACACGGATAGTTAGGAGATCAGAGTTTACTGATTTTCCCTCTTGTCCTCTTGTACAGTTTCTGCATCAACACCAGTTAGTAGTTGAACATCACTGATTGTTGGGTGTGTGGTCTTGTACCACATACTACAGATAGGCCTTTGTGCTACTGCGTGTGTAGGGAGACCTGTCCCGAGAAAGTCGCTAGGTAATAGGATTATGCTTCAGTAACATCTTGAGGATTTTTATAAAATATAGATCTGGACTCAGACTAGCGTGAGTATAGGTTATTGCCTATGTAAGGGCAAAAGGTGCGTCTGTGGTACTGAAAATTCTGGACTCGTGTAATAAACTTTGTCGTAGCATGACGATTTTTATATCAAAAGACCGAGAATGGCTAGTACACTATGTACAAGCATTTTCGTTATATTCCAGTAACAATTTCACCTCGAAATCGTCATTTTCGTTCTGAAACCCTTGGCAGCCATTTGTGTGTTGCCCTTTACATAGGCTATAACACACAGCTAAATTCGATTCCAAAAGGCCACGTACACCTTGATTGACTTTCCCCTGACCTGAGCATGTTGGAACCATTGCCCCAGGCCGGACCTGTTTGGTCAGTTCCTCTCCCAGTGGCCGAGCAAGATAGCATCATGCCATAAACCTTTTCATCGCACACACACCCTGCCTTATCTTACTTCCATCTGTTCCTGCTCCTGCCTCCACGAGCTATTCATGACATGGGCTGTGATCTTACTGTTTTGGGGTTAGCCAGCCTTGTCAGCTAAAGAATGTATTCATTATGTGGACATTGTTTATGGCCTGGACTTATCTTGAAAGTGGGTTTTGCATCTGTGTGCACGTTCTGGGAATGTACTTCAAATATGTGCCTAGGGCATAATAATTTGTATAAAGGGCCTGTGCTCAGACCATCCAGCAGGCTATCTCATTCAGTCGCTTTTAGGCGTGGCTGGGCGACGTAGCCTCACAATTGAATTGTAATAAAGATGTCTTTTCATATTTCAGATTCTCTGTTGATTTCTTTGCTGCTTTTTGAATGGACTACTTATTGGTAAGACCCCTGAGAAGGATATTGGGGATTCCTAGTACTTCAATACTGTCAGTCACAGCACTTTCCTAGCCTCCTTCACCAACTTTGCAATCAATCACATGATCTTCTTTGAAATGGTTCTCATCATATCTCTCTCTGATCGATCCTGGTGCTCTTCATCTCCACACTCTTGCCAGTTTATGTTCCACAAGGCACGGTCCTCCTCCTGATCCCATTGCAGCCCTGGCAATATCATCACTGTGTTAGTTTTTCCTATTGTTTCTCAACAGCAATATGCCATACCTTCCTCTCCTTTTCACTTTAATTCATTGTTCATTCGCAGATATTAAACGGCCACATCACAATTTGCCATGGGTTGGAGGATCACCCATTGATGTTGAATTAATAAAAATTGGAAGTAATACAATTACCTGTTTCCACAAAAATCTTTCCTACCTTATCTGTTCCACCTAACGCATCATCACTATGGCATCCTCAGCCAATATAAATTCTCTTCCATAGCAGCTAACTCATAAGAGAAAACTGTGTAAGTAAGTTGAGACTCCTGGGTCACAAAAGTTTATTTCCAAACAATAGATTACCTTAGCTGCCAGATAGTCTGGACATAATCCTGTCAGGGATTCAAATGTGAGGCAGGCAATCTTAAATGTGAATATTTCCTTCCCAGCCAAGTAGTGTGGTGACTTAAGCAACTCAGAGGCACACTACCTCTGTTTCAGACCTCCTCTGAGCCTGACATGAAGCATTCTGAGACCTCAATAGAACCACTAAGAATTCAGCCAGGAATGTGTAAAGTGAAACCCACTGCAATGCTTTCCTAGGGAGAATAGCTTGAACTCTCTCTAACTCTTGTGAAAGATGACATATATTCTCTTCACTACAGTCAATATTTAAGAGTGAAACAAGAGATCGAGGTATCTCCTCATTCCTTCAATGTGTTTTTACTTTAGTTTTCAACTCAAAGAGTTTACTTAAGTAAATTAAGAGGGTGTTGGGGTATACGTTCCTTGGCCATTCTTTTCCTGGCTTTAATAATAATCACCTCTGCTTTTGAGACATGTAGACATTGAGGATAGGCAATTAGGATTAAGTTAAAACGTGCCTGAGAGCTGTCATTCCTAATATATAACTGAATACCCTGTGTGTATCTGTGCCACTGAACCGATGTATTACAAATTAATTTTAAAAAGTGGGGCCAAATAGATGTAAAAATCCTCAGCTAGAAGGACAAGCTCAGGGACCCCAAAAAAAGGACCGACCTTTAGAACAGAGGTTTCCCCATTTACTGAACATGATATGGTAGGAATAATTGAGCGAAGTGCAGTCAAATCACACCCTATACCTGCAAGGTTTGTTATATGGTTCAACAAGATGGAGAAGTAAACCTTGTATGTTGCACTGATTTACTGATTCAGGCGTAACCAGAAGGTTTAGGTTCAGAATCATCCTAATGGTCAGTTGGGGCACCTCCGTTTCATGATGTGGTCTAAAGCCTTTCCAAGCAAGATGACACAATTAGGGTTTTCCAAAGGATCCTGCAATTGAATCACCAAATTCTATGGTAGACCTATGGCTGGTGTAGGAAAATGTATCTTTTTGCATATTCACTACCCATTTATTTGGTCTGATGATGCTGCTTTTCTGTGACTAGGCACTGAGACCTTACTAAAAACTGCACATCCAACCTGTCTAAATAACTCCTTTTGACAGGCCTAAGCCTTCCTTTTAAATTAGTCACCCCTCGGTATGCCTTACTGCCCATAACACAGGGTGCATGATATGTTAACGTAGGGCATGAAAAAGTTTCATTTTCAACAGTGAAAAGGTCATAAGAGCTATTCTTGCTGAAGCATGGTTGGCTGTTCCATAGAAAATAATTGGGATACAATAGTAAATGTAATAATGTCATCTCTTACTAGGAAACAGCTACAAATGTAATTCTTGGACTTTTTGAAATATTGAATACAAGCACCATTAACTGGTGGAGTCAGATTTGTAATAAATATTTTGGAAAAGGTACTTTTGGAAAGTTACCATATACCTGCCATAAGCCTCTAGAGGCTCATTTGCATGAACTCCAATTGTAGCCCTCAACAGCTGAATAGCCCCTTTCACAAAGTGTGAACACTTTTTCCAGGTCAGGACAAAGGTTGAGTTGTGAGGAGGAGTTTCTGTTCTTCTGGCAGGATGATTGTCTGGGCTGTGCCCAGGAACTTGTTCAACTTCAACTTCATAGAGGCCTACCCTATCAGAGACAAACGTTAGCTGACACCTGAACAGGACCTTCATTTGTTCCCTCAGTCAGGTCCTAATCCCAGTGGGAGAGGGGCTTCCCAATAACTGGTTTGGAGTGATGACAGAGGAGGGGCTGCTCATTTCCGAGGCCACTCCTCTTGGGTAGGCATAGAGGCTCTGCTCCTGGGTATAAGGATTTCAGCATCTTTGGACAGTAGGGCTAACTGTAGTATTGTGTGCATTACCGCACGAAGAAACTGCTACAAAAGCTTGGATATTTTTTCCTATTGATTGAGGAGAGGCCAGGACTCACCTATACCCACAGGCTAGTGTCAGACACCAATATGTCATCAATGAGAACCCTCTTTGGAACACTCTTGGTCGGTGGAAGACCAGAAGAAGGACTGCAACAGCTGTTTGAGACCGGTGAGGAGTCCTGAAGGGTAAACAACCTTTACAACGCAACTTTTACATCGCAGAGCCTTTCCAACGCAACCATTACAACGCAAACTATTACAACGCATTGCTCTGGGGGGCACTCTAGGATAGGGAATAGGTTAATTTACTATCCAATAACCTTCCCTAGTGTCCACGGGGACTGGAGTTGGAATAGTAAATTAAACTATACACTATCCAGCACCCCAAAGCACTATGCGTTGTAATGGACTGCGTTGTAATACTTGCGTTGTAAAGGCATGCGATGTAAAAGCATGCGTTGTAATGTCATACATCCGTCCTGAAGGGCTGAACCTGCTCCCACTTGTACCCAGGACTAAGAAATAGACTCCAAAGGGTCTGGTGGCTGAACTGCTGTTAAGCCATAGGGCTACAAAAAACTTCAGGAAGCCAATTTTCGTGTACAGACCAGCAACCCAGTTCTAACTGGATCTGCCCTGGACCCTGCTGGTGGCTTCTACTGGAGTGAGTCTTGCCCCCCCCTCGCCATCCTTGAAGTCCTTGGACCTTTGGCTGTGTCAAGGTATACTCCTTCTAATATCCTAAGAAATCTGGGGGCTTCACGTCTTCACATCTAACATGGGCTTCGATAGGAATTCATAGAGCATATTATCAAGCACATTATCGGCGCTTTATCGGCAGTTTCCTGCCGATAAAAGCTGCGATAATGTATCGCCCGTCCTTGATAATATGCCCCCTGGGACCTAGAAATGCTAACAGAGTTCCCTCCCCATCAACATTATTGTCTGCCCACCTATTTTTGATTCGGACAGACCATAGTATGACGCTGGCGGTGACTAATCCACCTCTGCCATGGTCAAATTTCTCTGATGGCCTGAAGGAGTAAGGGCCATCAGAGATATGGCCATATGTCCGCCCACCTAATTTAGAAGGGTGGACATATAGCCGTTTTTCAAAGGCAATCAACGGCAGGAAAACACAGGCAGTAAGGGGCACTGGAAAGTGATCAACCACCCTCCACGAGAGGAAATTTCCATGGTGCAGGGGCATTCTGCCAGATGTTCAGTTCTCTTCGCCAGGAAGATGGAGCCCTTTTGGAGGACAAGCTGACCTCCAGAACTTAAATATGGCTCTCTGTCAGAATGTTTAATTTCCAAACCGGGTCGAAACTGCCTTCTGTAGCTGGCTCACGCTCCTTGTGGTCAGCCTTAAATTGCGCCTAGGTCCTGGTCAAGCGCAAACAGATTACCATAGTTGTCACTGAACACTTTTCTGCACTTTTTAAAACATTTGCCTTTAAAACTCATATCTCAAGTTCCCCTTATTGGATTTTTGTTATTTTTGTGCTGTTTTTTTTCATTACATAAATCTGTATCTTTATAAAGTGGAGTGGGATTTTTATTTTGTTGTGTTTTCAACTCATTAACTGTCTTGGTACTTTGTAAATGCTTTCCACATTTTCTTAAATTAAGCCTGTAAATCGGGTTGGGCTCAGGTTTACATTACTGAAACATTTGCTGTATTTGATAGGAATAGTGGCATTATTTATTGTGGCTGATTACCATCCACTCGAACTAATAATCTTCTTTCCCACTGCTGGTACTTGTAAAATTATGATAGGCCGAAAATTTGACAAATTAAATGCATCTAGCACAGATTTCTTAGGAGAGTACGTTTTTTAATTACGTCCTAATAAAGGGAAAAAATTGTTGCTCATGCATTATTCAGAGACATCTGTGGGACAATGCCCATGAACCGTATTCATTAGTTTAATCTAATTTGATCTCGGAAAAGTAGCTTCTAAGTGAGACTTTGAAAAATTAAATGATGGCAGTAACTGATTTGAGGACTTACGTAAAATGTGTCATTCGCCGGGCTCCAGACTTTTTAACACATATTTGTATAAAACTGTGAATATTGAAGCACAATTCCAGAGTATAGAGTAACTGATTTAGAACAGCTGGGCATAGCAAGTTCAGGCACAGCTGCAGAGAATTCTGCTTTGATGACCTCCAGAGGAAATATTCAAGAGGTCAGCTTTGCTCCAAAATGGGCTTGTGGTATAAGCAGTGTTGTTTATTTAATCTTATTTATCAGCCACTAGGTATTTCTCCTTAACTTTGGCTTCAATGGCCTGGAGGTCTGAACCTCTTATGTGATTCACAGGGTCCGAAAAGGGAGTATGGGGTGCCTCATAACTTGCTTTCCAGAGGCAATCGGAAAACCTATTTAACGAAGAGTATCAGTCCTCACTGTATCATGGAGGACTGGAGATAGTGGGCTGATCATTTTTCTATCCTATGATGGGGTTAAAAAAGGCTGAGCTGGGATCTTCATTGGATGAGAGGAAAGAGGTATATCATTTATTAGAAAAGGGGCAATATTTTGATCCCTTTTGCGCCTTTTCCCAGGTGCCGAAAGACGCCACCGCCTAGTTTTCTATGAAATTATGCTCTTTACAGTGCATACATATAATCACCAAGGGCCCTATTGACAAATGCCTCCGCACTTGTGACGGAGGCCATTTAGTCGTGGCGGGAGGCTCACACTCGTTACAGGACCTCAGCAACGAGAAATTACAATGCAGAGATCCAACCACGAGTTCCCGACCCCTGCCACAAATGCGGGGCCTCCACCAAAAATGCAGAGGCCCTTTGTGAATTGGGCCCCAACAGTCCAAGTTAGTGTATGATCTGAGGCAGCACATCTCACACAACAGGGCATTGGTTACCGTTCTTTGTATTTAAGCTGCAGCTTGTACACTTACTCACTTAGTGCACCTAGGAAGCATGCTATCATGGAGTACAGGTGGGTGGCCCCATGTTGGCTTTGAAAGGCTGAGTCATGGAGAAGCTGATTCAACGAGCACATATTGAGCCAGATAATTTCAGGGGGTGCTGAGTTGGATTGAAAAGGGTAGCTTCAGCTCAGAAGGAATGAATAAATCCGCATCAGCCGAAGGCCCAGTTGCATTTAGCTCACAGTAGGGTAAAGAAGCTCCAGAGAAGCTTACCTTTCCCTCGTGGTATCACAGTTTCGGCTTTTAATTAGATTGGGCAATTCTAATTCTGAGAATTTAATTCTGAGAAATGTTATGGAAGAGCAATGGAAGCAGAGGCAGGAGATACGCATCGAGGGCAGATTTACTAATATTTTACGCACCGCAAAATAGCAAGACAACTTTCTGCATCATGCTGTGTTATGTGAAAGGGAGAGAACAGGAATATGCCATATTTACGAAGGTTTGTCACATTTCTAGTGTCTCCTAGCACTGGCTCACTTGTGGCTGCCTACTGCCAATGCAAGCACCCTTGCACCATGGAGCAAGGGTGGCTGGATCATGGACAGGATCTTTTGCAAACAGAATTGCAAAAAGAGGAAGTAAAAAGGAGAAATACAAATATTTCTTCTCATTATGCCTAAGTAGGGGAGGCACACCATTTTGCCGCAATCCCAGGTTAACAGACCTTCATAAATCTCGCATTATGTCAAAAACCATGGGTGGATGACTGAGGATGCCCATACTCCACCCATGAAATACCTCCATGCCGCCGGGTAATACAAGGTGGCAATATGTGCCACCTTACATTACTTTGGATTTACTAAATCACGGAGAGCCAGATAAGGTGGCATGGCTTAGTAAATCTCACTAAAGAACTTGCGTTACCTGGCGACGGCTTGGGTCACGAAGGGCAATGCAAGTCCTTGATAAATCTGGTACCTGGACCATAGAATCAGAGCAAAACTGGACTGTATTAAATAGAGTGGAAACCAGTGGAATGTAAAAATACAGTGGAAAAAAAGGAAGTAAAAAAGTTGTGGCTGACTTATATATAATGATGATAATAAATGTAGAGGTAAAACAAGTTTTACCATTGCATTTGTGCACTTTACCTAGACATTACCTAACGTATCTCTAGCCCCCTCCGTTATGCAAGCCCTAACCCTTACCCCAATCTTACACTAACCCTAAGCTTTTGCTCCTGTCATCCTAGTTATAAAATACTCCCCATTCAACCTGGCATACGTAAGGATTTGTACCCCTGATATGTAATTTGTTATTAGTCTTACCTAAAAAACGACCTCTTCATCATTGAAATTTTACGCTTTTGAAAGTGTAAGAATGGATATAACTGTTTTCAATTTGCAAATATATGTGCCAACTAACCATGTGATCAAAATGTCCGTAGCTTCCATGAATCAAATACTTTGCCCTGTGTTTCTTGCTTCATTGTGCAGGTGTAATTTAACCAAGGGGTGTGTCTCTCAAATACTTTAACCCTTTGTGAATTCACATTTTTTGTACAAATTGTGTCTATTTGAAAGTGCATGGATTTATTTAACCAGATATGATTTCTCCTTAGTTTCACCAGCCATGTTATAGCAGTTATAGTGAAGAGAATATCTATAACATTGTGCAGTGTGCAGTCGCTGATATGTAATGTGACATACAACCTCAAACAAAAGTCTATACACCTTATGAGCAATATATCTGAGGACCACATATTTTGGGTAGCTGTTGTGAACATTGACGTGGATCCATGTTTTGTTTGTTTGACATTCTGGATGCAGACCAGGCTAACTCTAAGTCAAATGATTGCGAAACCATGTATTAGCATATGATGTAATAATAAAAAGATCCTCATATGAAACAGGTAGTTGAGTACTTGCCCCAAGCCTCCAGCACCCTGGGGAGGCTCTTCCTTGAACTCTCAAATATTTGTCCTACCAGAATCCTGAGCTTATGGAGAAATGACTAATCCACCCCCTCCAAATCTTGAACCTCCTTCTTCAGCTAATTGTCCAGAATTTTATGTCAAACTATATTTTGCTGATTAGATAATAATGGAGTAACCCTGAGTCCCTCAGAGCCTGGGTAAGTATTAATTAAACAACAAGTGGTTCTGTTGGGTAGAATGTACGTTAATTAATGTTGCTCGTAGTGCATATGTAATACCGAAAGCAACCTCTAGGAACACGCCTGTGGGGTAAAAACACATATCTCTTTGAAGAAATTAAGACAGAAATTTGATGCTTAGTACCGGTTCTTTTTATCAGAATTAATTCATTTGTAGATAATCACAGTTACCAGAAGCTGTCAACAAGAAATATTTACATGGATGTGGGGTGATTATGTGACAATAGTGTGGGGGGAATCGAGGAGGTAGGCTCATTGCAGAGGACAGACGGCACTATGGCCTGTCCGCCGACCCCCTGACTGAATTCTTCCTTACACAGAGCAATACCCGCTTGGACCCGACTCGGAAACCTCCTCGAGTCCCCCCGCCCTCGGCTGAGACACATCCGGCCTCCATAGGGCTGTCAATCCCCTCCCCCCCGACACATTGTCCTGATAAAGACCCGTCGTGACCACCAACCGGGGCACCACTAGGGTTGAAATGTCGCCGAATATTTCAGGTCCAGACCTACCAAGACTCCACACAACGGAAGATAGGAGTCGCTGGTGTGAAAGCATTATCTGGCCTATCACCCACCTGTGCATTGAAACCACACCCACCCTGTATATACTGTACACTTGTTGAGCACTTAGCACTATTGTCACATAATCACCCCACATCCATGTAAATATTTCTTGTTGACTGCTTCGGTTTACTGTGATTATCTACAAATGAATTAATTCTGATAAAAAGAAACAGTACTAAGCATCACATTTCTGACCTAATTTCTTCAAAGAGATATGTGTTTTTACCCCACAGGCGTGTTCTAGAGGTTGCTTTCGGTATTACATATGCACTACGAGCAACATTAATTAACGTACTTTCTACCTGACAGAACCACTTGTTGTTTAAACTATATTTTGATGCCACATGGGGGCTTTCACTGTCTTGCCCTAATATCTTAAACATTGAACCATGATTTCTGACTAATCAAGTGCTGATTCCTTTCCTTGACACGCCATTCCACCATTGTATTCTTCTTTTCCCTACTGTTCATTACCTTTCATGTCCTTACATATTGGGCAGAAACTGAGAGAAAATGGTTGTGTGAATTGCCTGCGTTTCTCTGTCCGATGAGGTATCATCTACTCAAGGAAAGCATGGCCATCATATGATACTGGACCCTACAAATTCCTGTCTCGAAATGTAGCACATTTTGTTGCCTAAGTTCTGTGATTTCCTCAATTCAGTTGCTTTAATGTCCATATTTGCTTTTCTGAATTTGGCTGGTTCAAGGATCAAGAGCAGAAGATATGTTTTGGTTAGCCAGCAAGCCTTCAAGGTCTGTTATGATAGGTAGGACAGTTTTGGTGGCACTGTGTATGGAATCAACTCCTTGGAACTTACGTTTCAGGCATGTGTATTGGGTAAGAAAAGTTGTTTTGGGCAATGCGTTTGTATGTTAGGTTGCGGAGCTTGATAGATCATACCAAAGAACATTTTTAAAATGCTGCGACATTAGGGAGGTACATAATGAAGGTTCAATGTATAACTTCTGGTTGGGTCAGTGTGTTATATTAGTATGTTAGGTTGGCTCATATTTGTGGATGGACAGTAATATTCTATTTGACAAGTTTATGGGTTTGAGATGTAGGGTGTGGCTGTGACAATGACACTCAATACCTACTGAAAGCGAAGGGCAAGCATATTCTCAAAGAGGTCCTTTGCTAGTTTCAAATCTGACCTGGGGCAGCTGAAGTCCCCTGTGATCAGAATTTCATTGCCAATAAATTGAAGGTGAATTTGAAGTTCAAGGAATGTGTCCAAAAAGGTTAGAATGTAGCGTATGATGTGGTTTAAAGCTTTCCCAAGCAAGATGACACAATTTGGGGTTTTCACAGGATCCTGCAATTGAATCCCCAAATTCTACTGTAGACCTTTGGCTCGTGTAGGAAAATGTATCTTTTTCCATGTTCACCCCCCCCCCCCCATCTTTTATTTGGTCTGAAGCTGTTGTTTTTCTGAGACTAGGCACTGAGCCCTAACTAAAAACTGCAGATTCAACCTGTCTAAATAACCACCTTTGACAGGGTTAAACCTTCATTTTAAATTAGTCACCCCTCGGTAGGCCTTACTGCCCATAACACAGGGTGCATGATATGTAAACGTAGGGCATGGACAAGTTTAATGTTAAACAGTGATAAGGTCATAAAAGCTATTCTTAGTGAAGCAGGGTTGGCTGTTCCATAGAAAAGCATTGGGACATAATAGTAAATGTAATAACTGACTAGGAAACAGCTACAAATGTTATACTTGGGCTTTTAGAAATATTGAATACAAGCATCCTTCACTGGTGAAGTCAGATTTTTTTAAAACATTTCTTCACTTTCTTCTAATCATTCTGATATTTTGCAACATAAAAGATGTTGTATATGGCAGCTAAACCTTCACATTTTCATTTCAAAGGATGAATACCTATACATTTAAACAAAACCACGTAATTTTGCTTTCTATATTTGAAAATAAGGGAAACAGATTTGTTCTCAGCAGTTTGCCTTCCAATGAGAACGATAGGAGTTAATTACTAGAATGATAATTATGTTACACGGTGTGATTACTGTTGGAGGCAACAATCGAACCGTGAAAACTATACATCTGGGAATCCAAGGTATATATTATTATTTGTCATAGCTCTTGGAACTTTTTCCTGCAATTATAAGAATGATGGGTGTGTTTTTCTTTATCCATTCTTCTTCAACCAAATTGTTTTCAATCAAAAAGTGGTATAGAAGGAATATAGAAATATTGCCATAAATTTGTGACGGCTGGGGTAAAGTATAGAGAAAATTTAACAAATGTATTCAACTTGAAAAAATGTACTAAAAATATCTCTAGGTCAAATGTTAATGTAAAATCATTTTGTATATTTTTTTGACTGCAGTACAAAATAAAAAAATGCAAGAACATTTTTAATTTAATTTTGAACTCCATATTTAATTATTTCAAATATGCTAAATTAAATGAACATTACATTTCTGAGGCTTAATTTAAAAATAAATACCATCTAAAGTAAAAACATACATTTTTTATTAACCATTATTAATTTGAAACAGGAAGTATATAATTAATTCTAAGCAATGTTATAATATCTTAACAGAAAGTATTACATTCAGTTTTAAATTAATAAAAGGTTATTAAATAGTGTTAAACGTATTGATTTTTTTAAAAATTAAAATCTATTTATCTGTTTATAGCTTAAATCCTTTATTTTTAACTTAGGACTATTTTCTATAAGTTTTTATTTCAAGTCCCTACCTCCATTGATTTCTATGGGTCCATTTGGTTGGCCAAATGTAGTGCTGGTCTTACTCCGCTCTGAGCTGGAGTGGGTTTACGACTGTTTTGGACCCTGACTGGCTGTAGAAACTTTAGTTTGTGAATAGCAAGGGGCTTAATCTTTTGTGTGTGGGTGTCTGTGCCTCCCTAAACCCCTCTTTACCCATCTCTTAATCCTCCCTAAAGCCCACAGACTGTGTAGTAAGTACCCTCGTGATCCAGGCTTTATTTACTACAAAGGGCCTTATTCCGATCCCGTCCGGAAAGCGCTCCGTATTGCTCAGATCCGGATGGCTTTCCAGACGAAACGTGCTCCGGGCATCCAAGCGAGCAAGTACAATGCATCCTTAAGCATACACACCCAATTTGCTCTCACCCCATGGTGTCCACCACACTGTGCATGCTTGGATCAGGGGGGCCCATGGGCACCCCCCGTGACCAAGTCGGAGGGCCCCGGGTGAAGAGGGGCCTGCTACGGCCCCCCGAAGTATGCTTCCCAGAGCCTTTTCAAGTCAGAGGCTCCGACTCGATCTGGCTGATCAACGCATGCATCGTACTTGGTCTCTCAGAAATAGGACCCATTGCGTTTCACGAGTTGACCATGTTGTAGTCATCTGGACGGTTTCGCTGACGGGTACCAGTTGCTCGGAGCACGAGGTGATATTAACAGCGTAGTTGCTCGCACCTACAGAGGTACGAGTCGTTCGGAAACCAGGGTGACGAATCAGACTCGCTTGCTATGGATCCCGTTCGGAGCCCTTCCGAGCGAGATCGGAATCTGGCCCTAAGAAGTGAACTTACATGTGCAAGAATCTCCCCCTAGAAAAGGTAGGAGAGGTGGAGGTGGAGATTTACACTTGTAGGTTTGCGAACAGCCCTTTTGTAGTTATTTAATGGTACTACTGTAGTACTATTGAATGTTAGGCAAAAATCAGTTCGTGAATAGGACCCATAATGCCTGTGATTAGGAATGAGGATGAATGTCAGTGGTGGTTGTTGGGTCAAAAAGGTGTATGATTAAGTATCAATGTGTAAGGTCTCCCAATAAGAAAGGGGAGAGATAAATGGAGATCATGATTATAGGATGAAGGAGGTGTATCATAACAACTCAGGTGTAAGGTCTGCGAATAGCAGAAATTACAGGGAGAGAGGCAATGTTGGTAGGGTTAGAAAGGCACGTAAAAAGTGGCAATGTGTAAATTATACGCTTAGTAATATGGATTTGAGTGGTGAATGTAGTTATGGGATGCTGAAGAAATAAATAGGACTAAGGGTTCATGTGTACTATACTATTACTAGGATAGATTGGACCAGTGGCAAATCTCGGAAAAAGGAATGATGTGCTCAAGGCTTCAAGAAAGAAATAGCACGTCTGGAATGAGGCACAGACATGGCATGTTTTTCTGCCCCTACAGGTCTTTCAACTGCCCAAGGCTGGATTGGCCTCTTATTCCACAGGGTATTTCCCCGGTGGGCAGGAGATCTTGGAGTCCAGTTTTAGTGCCCTGGGCTGCGCAGCCTGCATGAAGAAAATGGCCTCCCCGTAGACGCCTGTAAGGAAGGCGTCCTAGCCAATCACAACGCTGCCATTGCAGTGTTGTGATTGGCTTAGGGGAAGAGAGGGAGGCTGCCTGCTTCTGCTTCCTGTGAGCAGAGAGCAGGAGACCCGACACGGGAGTCCGGGACCGGAGGCGAAGGTAAGTTTTTATTTCATTTGAATTTTTATTAAATGAACCCCTCACCCCCTCCCCAATTGCCCCCGCCACTCCACCCGCGATTCATGCCCGCTGCGACTGGCTTGGATGCCCAATCATGTCTTTGAACTCTGTTACAAATCTCATATATTATCAACTCGAACACCACTAATGCCCTCTGGAGAAGGAGCATTTCTTTTAGTAACTCCTCATGCTATTCATTTGGTCACATGTAACGTTGTTTACAACAAGGGGTTGTAAATGAAAATGACCATCTTTTGCGTGGTAATCCCCCCAGAGTTTTTGCCTTGACTAACTAGTGGAATATGAGCTCCTGCACTACATCACTTTCACTACATCGTCTTACCACTACATTATGGTCATTATATCTTTCTTGAACACATAATAAACTGGATGCCAGCAGATCCCTGATTCGAAAGGAAACCATTTTGTGAGGTACGACCTCAAACAAGATACCACGCTTTAACTTTCAGTGGAAACACAACTCTTGAATCAGGAGGTCAAAAATTATGCTCTATCTATTTATACTATTAAAGGCTCACAGCCTATTTTCAGATTCTGAATAGATGCTGAGGTTTTAGCTCTTAAATTGTATGGAGGAAGCTGAGAACCAGTGAGTTATTTATGATCGTGATAAGAAATATGGATGTACTGATAATAGGCAAGATTGAGCATTTTTCATGATCCCCCAAGGCTCTCTGGTCACTTTTTTCAGAGCAATCAATTGTTTTAGGAACTGATTTTCAATTTACTCTCCGATGCAATAAAGATCTTAACTGCTATCACTGTCCTGCTTCTGGGAAAACTGTGTATTGAGCCTGTTGGGAGGTGAAAAGCAGATTGAAGAATATTACTCCTCCCTCTTTCTACATCATCTACATCTACATTGTCTCTCTCTCTCTCTCTCTCTCTCTCTCTCTCTCTCTCTCTCTCTCAATACACCTCATTACCTCTTTTAAATAACCCTGATTCTCTCTACACTCTCTGTGACTATCTTTATATGACTTTCTCTCTACCCCATCCCTACCTCAATGCTCTACCATAAGATATTTATCTGCACTTCAATGCTGTTTCCATCTCACCTTACAGTATCTCTCCTCAATCTCCTTCACCTCTTCCTGAATCTCATCTTTTTTTTCCTCACCTTTCTCTCTATCTCTCTCCCTCTCTTTACCACTCCTTACCTCCCCTCTCTGTGCTTCGCTCTCTCTCTCTCTTAGTTCTGCTCCACCCTTGCTGCTCTTTAACTCACCACTCTTTCTCACACATTCCTTTTTACATCACATCTCTCTCACTTCCTCGAGTTTCTTCACCAACCGCATCTCTCTGTCGTTCTTTCATTTTCTGTCCCTCTCTCTCTCTTACTACCCAATGTAGTGTTGTATGAGTTTGTAATGACGAAATCTTTGTGGCTCCTGGCGGACTTCTTATAACTGCGATATAAGCATTAGAGCACAGTGAGTTGAATGCAGGTTTAGAACGTTGAGTTCATGGTTATAAGCAGAAGAATAAAGACGTGTTTTACTAAGCTCCATGTTATTGGCGAGTACCTGAACTGGGGAGGACACTACAACTAGCTTCTCAATTTACATCACCATTCAGTCACTCGTCTCTCGACTTCCCTCTCTCTTCTTTTGTTCTCAAAGCCTCACCTCTTTCACTGCTTTACTCTGTTTCTGCACCTCTCTTTCTTTATCTGTCATTACTTCCTCTCTCCCTCTCTCAGGACCACCTTTTCTAATTCAACTCACTGTTTCTACCTCACCTCTATTTCTACCTCTTTGTCTATATAAATACCTTTACCTTTCCTTTCTGCCTCTCCCTCTTCTTCTACCTCCAAACTCTGACCTTCTAATTGTCTATCTGTCTGCATCATCTTTTTTTCTCTGCACTCACCTTTCTCTCTACTTCCTTTTTTTCTGTACACCTAATCTCTTTTTCTTTGCATCACACATCTATCTTTTCCTTTCTCTTTGCCCACTACTTTTTTCCTGAAGTGTCTTTCTATACACTTTCTCGTTTTTCACATCACCACTCTCTCTGCACTTCACCTCTCCATGCCTTCCTTCCACCCGTTCACTATACTTTTCTCTTTAACTCACTGACCTTCTCTTGTGGCCTGCCCTTCCCATTTCTCTTACGTAACATAGTCGGAAATCGTTGTTTAGTCAGAGAAGTGTAAACATAGAAAAAGGAGAGAATGGGCAAGCCAGAAGAAGTGAAGAGAAAGGAATTATGACATTTCACCTGATGAATTTGCAAGAATGCCAGCTGTAAAGGGTGATTTATTTGTGATTAGAACTTTTGGGCAACTAAAAGCTACAATCTCAAGCGCTATGTGCCTATTACTCTTGCCTACTAAACATCCACCAGGCACAAGGTAATGTCGTGATGTCACTGCCTGACCTCTGTCTGCGACAGGGCAGGCAGGAAGGGAAGGGGCGGAGGAAAGAAAGGAAGTAAGGGGAAAGAAGGCAGTTAGGAGGTATGCACGCAAAATAAAGACGTGTCCACCTTACCTCCTCGGCTCCCGTGTCTCATTTAGGGTGCGAAGCGACAATGGCGACGAGGATGGGATCCCTACATTAAATCCCACGTCTCTCTAGCACCCTGCTGCCGGTGAGCAGCCGAACACTCCGAGCCTGCAGCCCTCGTCGGAGCGGTGAGCGAGCAGCCGAAGACGCGCTCACTCGCTGCCTGGCTGCCATCAAAGCGGCGCCAAAGGAAGAAACCCTGGTGCCCAACAATCCTGCGGCCGTGACCAGAAAAGAGCGCGAAAGACGCTGAAAGCGCTCCATAGACGCGAAAGAGCGCGAAAGACGCTGCGGCCGCGAAGGGGAGAAAAGGAGACGCGTTGTGGCCACAAACGGACTGGGTGAGTCCCTGAAGCAAAGCGACTGCCCCTAATACTGTAGTTCACCTAAAAACTACTAGCGAGCACGCTCCTGCAACTAAACTAGTCCTTCACAAGCAGAGCCACGTGTCACCAGCGGCGGCCATCTTAAGGTCAGGCGTCGCCCATAGACCTGCATGCACACCTTCTGTGTCGGCCATTTTGAGGTCAGGCAACTGAAAATAAGTGCAACAAGCACCCAGACGAAGGGATGTCTGTGCAACCCAGCTCGTCCAGCGACACGGGAGGGTCGTCAGCAACAGCCGCCCCACCAAATAATCCCACAGCAATGGCTCAAGGGCTCCCAGCCATCATGGGACTGTCATACCTCAGACCACCTGAGCCTCTAGAACTCACCTCCGGCAGCAGCATGGGCCCCAAATGGAAAAGCTGGTCCGAGGACTTCGAGGACTATATGACTGGGTCGCAAGTACAGGACCCCAAACAGAAGCTAATTGCCCTAAGAAACCTAGTGGGAAAAGATATTGCCCAAATCATCAAAGAGCTGCCTGACGCAGCTACAGCCTCATATGATGACGTCAAAGGAACTCTAGACCGGCAATTCTTACCCAAATACAACCTTGACTATGAACGGTACACGTTCAATCTAGCCGCGCAGGAGAAAGAGGAACGAATGTGTGACTTCATACTGCGCATACGACGGCTAACCCGACACTGCAGTTTGACGACTTCAACACTGAGGATGCCCTACGGCTCCGCATAATCGCAGGATGTCAGTCTGAATTTTTACGACGGCGCCTACTGAAGAAGCGCTATTCATTAGAAGAAATTGAAGAAATGACACGCATAAACGATCAGGCGGAAGACCACGCCAAGAAGATGGAGACAAATAAATCGGACAAGACGGAACAAGCGTTCCGACTCCAAGCTCACAAGGATCCAAAACGCAAGTCTGATCACCGAAAATCGAGCAAGTCATCATACCACATGTCATCTCGGAGAAGATCCCGAGAAGCACGACATGCCAAACCCAACAAATCCACGTCAGCCTGCTACAGGTGCGGACAAGACTATCCACACTCCGGCCAATGCCCAGCTATGGGGCAGCGCTGCCACCGATGTGGCAGGGACAATCACTTTGAAAACGTTTGCCAGTCTAGGTCATCAAGACAAAGTTCACCGCACTCGGGACGCCGTTCGTCACAACCTCGATCTTCGGCACGTTATCATGCACGAGCAGTAAGGGAGCGGGAAAGACGCTCGACCAGCTCCTCCCGATCCAGCGACCACTCACTCAGATCACGTCAGTCACGACGATCCAGGTCAACATCCCGTGACTCAGTGACACATACACCGGTGTCCCAAGACAGTGATGAGTACATCTGTATGGTCTCGGATCCAGACCGCCTACGGAAATACCCAAAACTGGACATCCGGATAGGCGATCATCCAGCCAAGTTTGTCCTAGATTCAGGCGCCTCGCTGAATTACATCTGCGCCCTAGAACACCAAAGCATGAAACCACGGCCAGCGCTAGAACCGGCAGCGGTAAGAATATTCACATGGATGTCCCGGAAACCACTGCCATGTCTCGGTCGTTTTCACACGACCCTATCATTCAGGGACCGAGCGATTCCAGCCTACATTCACATAGTGGAAGGACCTGATGTAGCCGACTGCCTACTCAGCCTGCCAACAGCAGAACGACTTAAACTGGTGGAACTCCTCTACATGACCGAAGATGCCCCGGACATCGTGGCCAAGTTTCCAAACTTATTCAAAGGATTTGGAAAATTAAATCACTTCAAAGTCAAACTACACATAGATGAGCGGGTAACGCCAGTGGCACAACACCATAGAAAAGTACCGTTTCACCTGCAACAAGCAGTAGACGAAGAACTGCAAGAATTACTCAGAACGGACATCATTGAACGCACCTCTGGCCCCACTCCGTGGATATCACCTGTAGTCGTAGTCCCAAAAAAAGGTCAAAACAACAAAGTGCGCCTGTGCGTGGACATGCGTGCGGCCAACGTAGCAATCGAACGTGAACGTCACCCTGGACCACACATTAGTGACATGATTGCTCGCCTCAATGGAGCCACCATCTTCTCGAAGCTGGACCTTAATAAGGGCTACCACCAGCTTGAACTTCATGAAAGATCCTGCTACATCACCACATTTACCACTCACCAGGGACTCTTCCGCTACAAACGCCTCAACTTCGGCATATCATCTGCAGCCGAAATCTTCCAAGAGACCATCAGGCGCGTAATTCAAGGGATACCTAACTCCTTCAATTACAGCGATGATCTACTGGTGTATGGCAAGGATCAAACCGAACATGACACTGCCCTTGACAGAGTGTGCCATGCCCTACTCAATGCAAACCTGACGCTGAACTCAGACAAATGTGAATTTCACAAATCGAACCTCAAGTTCTATGGCCACATATTCTCTAAGGACGGCATGACTCCAGACCCTGAGAAAGTCTCCGCACTTGCGGACACACCAACACCACAGGACGTGAGCGACCTTCGTTCATTCCTTGGCATGGCAAGCTACTGTGCCCGTTACATTCAGGACTTTGCCACACTCAGTCATCCCCTGCGAGAACTCACTCGCCAAGGACAGCCATTTGACTGGACGGACGCATGCCATCACTTGTTCCAAAAGATCAAAAAGGCTGTCAGCTCTACGATCAACCTGGCTTACTTTGACGCAAAAAAACGCACAGAGCTCACTGTAGATGCCAGCCCGGTGGGCCTTGGTGCCATTCTTGCACAATACACAGAGGACTCCGACCAACGCCACATCATCGCATATGCCAGCCGCAGTCTCTCTGATACTGAAACCCAGTACTCCCAACCTGAGAAAGAAAGCCTGGCAGTGGTCTGGGCATGCGAACACTTCCATCTCTTTGTTTACGGTAAGCATTTCACCATCGTCACGGACCACCAAGCCCTCCTCACCATCTTCGGCAATCCCAAGGCCAAGCTGCCTCCACGTATTGAGCGATGGGGTCTCCGTCTTCAGGACTACATCTACACCATTGTCCACAAGCCTGGGAAGTCGGAGAACCCAGCCGACTATATGTCCCGTCACCCCATAGTCACCACCGCTGCACCGCAATCGGTTGTGGAAGAATACTTACATTTTGTCATTGACGCGGCGTGTCCTCCCACGGTCCCGCTCGCAGCCATTTTAGAAGCCTCCATCCAAGACCCAACCATTCAGAGTGTGACTGAACGCATTCGCACCAACTCCTGGCGCCACGTGACGGAAGACCAAAGTACCCAGTCTCGCGAACTCCTAGCCTTCAAACACGTCCACGACGAACTGTCCATCAGCACTGACGGTCTGATTTTGAGAGGGGGGAGGATTGTCATTCCCCAAAGACTGAGACAAGGAGTAATCAACCTTGCCCACGAGGGCCACCGAGGGATAAGTGCCACCAAGAAAGCACTACGGGAACGTGTCTGGTTCCCGACATTAGACCAGATGGTAGAAGCCACCCTCAAGGACTGCATATCATGTCAACTGGTAAGCCGAGACGAACCACCAGCCCCACTACAGATGTCGGAATTGCCTGAGGGAGTGTGGCAACAAGTTGCTGTAGACTTCTTTGGACCCCTGAAGTCAGGCCAGTACATATTCGTCATCATGGACGAATACTCCCGGTTTCCGTTTGCACACCTCACATCATCCACCAAGGCCACTGCAGTAATTCCAATACTAGACGAGGTATTTGCGGCATGGGGTATCCCACTACGTGTCAAGTCAGACAATGGACCCCCATTCAATGGCCATGAATTTGCAGACTTTGCCAAGCATTTAGACTTCAAACACCAAAAGATCACACCACTCTGGCCGCAAGCCAACGGCATGGTGGAAAGATTCATGGGCACATTGAAGAAAGCTGTACAACAAGCGGAACTGGCCCACAGAGACATCCAACAAGCACTGAACGAAGTGTTACGAGCCTACCGCACCACGCCTCACAATACCATAGACCAATGTCCAGCTACTCTCATGCTAGGAAGGATTCCACGCACTCGACTGCCCACTCTAAGCAGTGTGAGTCAGTCCAAACCTCCGAACATTGATCATGAAACATTAGTCAACATCGATCAGGAGAAGAAACTAAAAATGAAAACGTACGCTGATCAGCGCAGACATGCCAAGCACACCGACATCCGAGAGGGAGACTGGGTGGTAGTCCGACGGGATCGAGGAACAAAAGCAGACAGTCGCTACCTTGCCCATCCCTTAAAAGTCAGCCGCCGGAAAGGAACCATGATCACGGCGCAAGGTGATCACAAGAGAATTACACGGAATGTGTCGCATTTCAAAAAGTACAGTCCCCAAGAACCTGACGATCGTCACCCTTGGGAATCATCTACGGACTCTGAAAGCCAAAGCAGAAGCAGCGACCGCAGTCAGTCCAGCCCAGCTAGGCATGATCACCACTCACATCACCGACGCACCTCGGAACCATCTGAGAGACCAAGACGCCAAACTCGACGGCCAGAACGCCTCATCGAAGTCATCTGAGATACAGTAAGACATTATACAAAAGGGGGAGATGTTGTGATGTCACTGCCTGACCTCTGTCTGCGACAGGGCAGGCAGGAAGGGAAGGGGCGGAGGAAAGAAAGGAAGTAAGGGGAAAGAAGGCAGTTAGGAGGTATGCACGCAAAATAAAGACGTGTCCACCTTACCTCCTCGGCTCCCGTGTCTCATTTAGGGTGCGAAGCGACAGGTAACATTTACCATATTTACAGAACAGTGGTAGGAATAGTCAGGCTAATCACTGTTAAATATTATTGTTGCAAGTCAGAATAATTTCAATGACGGCACAAAATAAATGACTTCAACAATGTTCATTTAAACTTGCCTTTGGTTCTGTTTGGATGGCTAATGCCAAGCAGCTTGAGATTTTGGATGTTTCTGATACTTTAACACATCACTCAATATTGAAATGAACAACGGCGGACCTCTAGTTCCGCACCTCACGCCAGTTCCAATTAGTAATGTTTCTGCGCAGCCAACCCCAACGCCAGTCGTTGTTTGGCGTTTCTGTGCTCCAGATCAAGACTTGTTCTTAGTGAAATGGGGTGCACAGGTCATAAAGTCCAAAAAGTCAGGTAGTAGTTTAAAAATAGAGGGGCATATTATCAAGAATGGCGTTAAAATTATCGCCGCTTTAGCGGCAGGAAACTGCCGCTAAAGTGGCGATAATGGGCTTGATAATATGCCCTTGAGAATTCCAATAGAAGCACAGCTTCTGGTGTTAACCTGCGCTTCTACGGGGATTCACAATAATTTTATTCTTGATAATATGCCCCATAGTTCTTTATTTTCAAATTTTAAAATTCAGCAAACTGAGACACTCAGCCAACGCGTTTTATTCCCACACTGGGAACTTCATCAGGGCAACGAAAATCAACGCTGGAATGTGCCGACCCAAAATGGCCTGTGCAAGTGTGACATGAACCAAAGGTACTCCCCCTTATATTTTCAAATTCAATAGGCGTCCATGTGTTGTCCAAGAGAATGTAGGGCAGGTTGTGAGAACTCTTCAATTGAATTTTTAAGTTCAAGAACAAGGTTTGAGGGAACCTTTTAAGAAAATAGTGGGCACAGGAATCAGATCGGATCACTCCTCGTTACGATTTTCCTATGCAGGATTTATACTAAACTGACAGTTCTTTGGTCTGTTCCAGCAAATTACACTGGACCATAACACAAATTGTCTCTCTGAAAACTTGAGCCATGTCACTATTTTCTTTAAAGGTTCCCTCAAACCTTGTTCTTGAACTTGATATTCAATTGAAGAGTTCTCATATGATTCCGTCGCTTATGGAATCTATGCATTTGCCTTTCACAGCCTAACCTACATTCTCTTGGTCAACACATAGACGCCTATTAAATTTGAAAATATAAGGGGGTGTACCTTTGATTCATGTCACACTTGCACTGGACATTTTGAGTCGCCAAATTCCAGCGTCAATATTGTTGCCCATCCTAGGGGCTTGAATGTGCTGAAAACTTTAACACATCACTCAATATTGTTGGCCATGGGGGCTCGAATGTGCTGAAAAGGGGAAATAAATTCAAAGTTGTTCCAAACAGAGGACTTCAAAATATGTCTTGGCCAGGGCCTCAAAAATCCTTAAAATAGTGCTATCAACACCAACAAGTGGAAGTATCCCAGTCACTAAAAATGCAGGTTCCTCTTAGTTACAGAGATCGCTAAATGTCAATTCTGCTGTGCATTGATGTCCTTAGCTGTGAGGATCTGTGTTAATGGGTAATAATAATAAGGCTAGTCGCAGTGCTCTGATGGCACTTGTATTTTGTCATGTCCTCTGGGGGCCAAAACCAGATTATCATTTCCTCGACTCTTGTCCCAATACTGCAAAATATGATTTCCCTCTCACATGATGATGCCTGACATGATGGGATGTCATCTCACTGGTGATTCTGAAATCTGAGAGGTACAAGTTATTTTGGTCATGCAGCGTGGGCGAGACTGGTGTTCCATATGTCAGCTTTTCTGATCTCGGACCGCTCCTGTGTGATGCAATTTCTCAGGATTTGTTTTTTATGTCATTCCTATTAACATAATTATGATGATTCGGGTATGATGACCTTCTTACCCTACCATCCTGGGGAACCCACTGCACCTATTTTTGAATGTCCAGTTTCCTCCATGCAATATTTTCAATCGCTACCCCATGACTGAAATATTAAAATGTAAGCTAATAGTTTGAGCTTCACCAATATAGCGAGATAAATGTAATCCCCTGCCCAACACACTGTACCATATTGGTGGGGGTGGTAGGGTATTTGTTCCCCAAACATATCCCTTCCACAACTTATCACATAGTTATGGAATAAACATTCTTTGAATCTTGTCTAAGTGACTGATTTAGAGTTTGGTAGAGACAAAGTACCTTCTCCACCAAACAGTAGGTCTGCGTACTTGATTTATGATTTACAAATGGGCGGACCTTAAATATGTCAGCAACAGAGACTACTCCATCTCCGTCGATACTTCTCCGACTGCCAGTCCTTTGCCCATTTGACCACCTGCCTGATTTATAGTGGGCAGTTGAATGGCCACTATGCACTGACCGTCACCGCTGGGTATAACCTGGTCATAAAGGGCAGTGAATATTGCAAAATGACCGGTACGCCATGGGAGAAAATCCCCATGGTGTGAGGGTCATTTGTTTTTGTATTTTCAAAAACAAAATCCCGCTTTGGTATTTTGTTTTTTAAATTACAAAAACATGTTAAAAGTTTGGCAGCTCTTACCTTCAGGTTGACGGAGCCGTCTGTCAAACTTTAAATACATGGACAGGAACTGCCCTGACGGCGGTTCCTGCTAATGTTATGAAATGTCTGCTAGGCCCGCAGAAATCTCTAAATTTGGAGCATTGTTACTCTGCCCTGGAGATTGAGTAATTTTGCATTGTTGTCCTATTAGAGTAAGTAACGAGCTTTGAACTATGAATCAAGCCTATATCTTCTCATGTTACAACAGACAAGCAGTGAATAACTTAATATTTCCAGTATGGCAATCACAGTAGTTAAAATATCTATGTAACCCCATTTTTTCAATGTTATTATGTCAGGTGTTAGCCAAGTCCTTTTGAGTTTATTAAAAGTATATATATGTATGCGTACATATAGGGGCATTGCAGTCAGCCCTCTTCATCCATTAGTCTTTTGTTCTGTCATTCACAATTTGATTCTGTCCATTGCAGCATATGGCATTGGGCAATGGGTCAAATAGATGAAGTCATTGATTTCCTTCTGGTTGTTAGTTGGCATTTTGCTTACGCACAATGTTGAGACCCACAAAGAAAATAGTTCTCTTTAGTGTCAAGGACTTGGGGACCAATATGTCCAATGGTGTTTTTAAATTTGTTTATAAACTTTTTTTTACCTGCAGCTCCCTAGACACTGTTTCTCGGCCCTCATCACCACTTGTAGTTAGCTAAACCCTAGATGGGTACAGAGAGTAGTACCCGACTTCGAATGGTCTTTAAAACATTTCAAAGAGGGATACCTGTTGTTCATCCACGTTCACATGTTGCCATCTAAGAAAGCATTTTGCTTTTTTCCCCATGTGTGCATGCACAGGCACCCATTTGTGAATGAATTTGGAGATATTTTACATAAAACATTTTCAAAGAAAACAAGCGTTGTCAAAGCCACCAGGTTGGCAAGGAACGCCAGATCTATTAGATGTGCTAATGCTTCTTGTTTTATGAAGTAAGTAATTCAATAAATCACAGGATGTCATAAGGCAATTTAAACACCTTTTGTTTTAGAAGAACAACATAAGAAAAGCATTCTAATATGGTCAAATAAGCATAGCAATTCGAAACTGTTGCCTTGTGTTGAAAATGCCATCTGGGGCTTGTTTTGTAGGGAATGTTATATTCTCCCTTGCGTTTTATCGCTCTGTTTCCTAATTTGCGCCTGTAGTTGCAGGTGGTGGGCACCAGCCACTCAGTTTGGAGGCCAGGACGTTTTTTTCTATCACCCGACCTTGACCCAGAATAAGTGTGAAATAAGCAGAAAGTGAACAAACAAGAAGAAAGTTAGGGGAACCACTGACAAAAAAGGAAGCAAGAATGGGGAACGCCTATAAATTATAAAGAGACAGGAAGTGTAGAGCGAGGAAAAAGAGGCAGGGGGTGCAATCAAGACTAAGCAGCCTTGGTATTTGTCAATTCTGCTGTTTCATCAGCACCAGGAGTGGAATGCGAAGAAAAACTTTTTCCCTCCCTGCACTTATGAGGTTACAAATTAAGCACATACCATTACAGGCCGCTTGGAGGATTCTCAGACCCCCTATTCAGTATTGTATTTTATTGAATTGTATTGTATTGCAGCATTTATATAGCGCTTACTACCCCAATGTAGGGCGCTGAAGTGCTTTGCTACATAAGTAGCATGTCACACCATGTAGGGAAGAGGTGTGGCGCCGCGGCCAGGGCGACTGACTCCGGAATCTGGGGATCACGGTTCGATCCCCGGCACCGGGGGCAGATTAGCCCAGCACCATGTGACTCTGGGCAACAGCTTGCTTAATCTTCCCGACGGCCCCCAGCGCCTAGAGACCCTAACGGGTGATTGTGCGCTTTACAAATGTGGATATTATTATTTATTATTATGTAGGGTGTGAGGTTGGAAGGATGTTATGTTTGTTTTGATCCTTGTGGGTAGTGTTTGCATGTTGTGTGTGATGGCCACTGTAGTGTGGTTATCAAGATATGAGACGCAACACTTATCAGTGTGTTGGTTGATGAAGTGTAAGAGACACGTCTGCAGTTTTATGGTTTTCAGCATTCTGTTATCTTTGATCAGCCCTGCAAGTGCTTTTATGGTATTTCAAATGGTGTAGTCTGTTTAGATGGTCACTACACTGGGTTGTCCAATCTTAGATTTAGTGTATAGTTTTGGTCCTGAGTTGGCATGGTTAGACATAAGTGATTAAATATTTGAGATGCAGGCTGAGCCACACCATCTCAGGGGCCCATAAATATGTGACATGATCAGCCTAGGCTGAGCCACACCATCTCAGAGGCCCACAAATGTGTAACCGGATCAGCAATCAGCCTAGGCTGAGCCACACCATCTCAGGGCCCATAAATGTGTAACCTGATCAGCAATCAGCCTAGGCTGAGCCACACCATCTTAGGTGCCCTTATATGTGTAATCTGAACAGCCCTGTCAGGTAATTATTTTATCAAACAGTCACTACTTGGGCACTTGTTATTTACACGAACTCCTCAGTTCTCAAACAAGCACAGCAATTAAAGCCACATTGCTTTCCTTTTGGACAAGTCATTGCAGACCCTGCTGTGAGATGTGACACACTGTGCTATATGAGATCAGATACTTCTATTCCAAATAGAAAGTAGACGAAACATCATACATTATGCAACAAAACAGTCAGAAATAGAACCTTGCATGCTATGTGCTGCACTAGGCCCCAGTCCTGCTGCATTTCTCATGACGGAGATGATGGATGGAGCGCTGAAACTTTTCAGACACTCACCCCCAGTCACAGATCTGGGTTGAATCCGTCATCATTCTTTAGCTCACTCTGGCACCTCAGTTCAGACTCAGATATTTGCAAATTAGTCTTGACCCTTGCTTTGTTCGCCCTAAGTTGGCAGGGTATGCCCAGACGTGGGTCCCATGCTCACTTTGCCACTGGATTCAAGCTAGCCTGGCTGATGAAGGGTGTTACCCAGAGACCAGTCCCAGGATGCTTGTTTCCAGTTTAGGTAAGACTTGGCTTGGCAGTTCTGGCTGGACTGTTCCCATGAGGCACAGGGTAAAGACTGATTTGCATATAGCTGGGTCTGAACTGGGGTGGCGAAGTGAGCTAAAGAATGATGATGGATTCAACCCAGATCTGTGACTGGGGTTAGTGTCTGAAAAGTTTCAGCGCTCCGTCTATCATCTCCTTGTGTTTGCTTTGTTTGCCCTAAATTGGCAGTGTATGCCCAGACGTGGGTCCCGTGCTCACTTTCCCACTTGATTCAAGCTAGCCTGGCTGATGAAGGGTGTTACCCAGAAATCAGTCCCAGGGTGCTTGTTTCCGGTTCAGGGAAGACCTGGCTTGGCAGTTCGGGCTGGACTGTTCCCATGAGGCACAGGGTCAAGACTGATTTGCATATAGCTGGGCCTAAACTGGGGTGGCGAAGTGAGCTAAAAAATGATGATGGATTCAACCCAGATCTGTGACTGGAGGTGAGTGTCTGAAAAGTTTCAGCGCTCTGTCCATCATCTCCTTGTGTTTGCATTTCTCATGACACCTGACTATAGCCGCATATGAGTGTAGTCCACATTAAACAAACCTAATCCAAAGTGAATATTAATTTGAAGCGATCAATCTAGGGCTGATGAAAAAATGCAATACTAATTTTATTAAATAGAATTGCCTCTGGATTTAGTTCCCCAAATATGAGGAATGACCAGCGGTTGTGACCTTACCACACATTTTACCACTTTTTGTGGCAAGTAATTATCATCAGAATTTTACTAGTGGTAGTGGGGTGTAGTCTGCAGTGACGTGATTGGTAAAATAGCATCAGGGGTGCGATTTTATTGAAAAGCTTTCCATCGGTCCAACAATATTTTGGTTTTACTACTTAAGTAATCTAACACAGGGTCCAAGAAGGTTCAGGGGCTCTGTAAACGTCCTGTAAACTTAAAACAAAACAAATAACTGTAGATTTATAAGGCGAGCAATACAGCAACTCTGGCTATTCCAGAACATTCAGACAAGAGAAAACAGTAATATGTTTGTCATGCAAAAGTGGCTAAGTCTGCACCGTTTAACGAGGTTACCAGGATCCCAAACTACTCCCCCACACAGTGACGTACAGACTGATTCCATGACGTTATACGTGCAACAGACGTTAGCATGGACAATGTCTACGTGTCACTCTTATATGCGCAGCCTTACATACAGATAACAGCATGCAAATGAGCCAACATGCATGGACATGCAGATGTGATGACAGGTCATGCAGGCTATTGAAAGCGGGCATACACACAATCCTAGAGAGTGCTTTCACTATAGTTCCCTAGATATATGGCCGTTAATAGGTATAAGCATGCCTGGTGAGAGGGACACTGCCTAGGTTTGAGAGTTTGGGCTGCAAGAGTCAGAACTGGTGCAAGGACAAGTGACATGTTGTGCCCCAAAGGATGAAGGGTATCTTTGTGCTAGTCTCCTGGCCATGGATGCTGATAGACTAAAAGCCAGGAGTAGCGGAAGTGACGTTACAATATCCCGAACAAGAAGCAAGCGTCCCTTTACAAAGCTTCTTTTTCTTGTTCTTCCTCGAGCCACTGAGCAGTGAGTGGGAATCTACGGGTGGGTCACCTCTGTGAAATCATCTGCAATGACAACAGCAGGCCTGTCCCTCTCTTGTACTGGCGCGCGACAGATCCCTGCCCACACCGCTCAGTCAGATCAGGTCCTCAGGCAGAACAGAGAGCGCGTGACAAGGAGACACAGCAGAAACACGATGAGAAAGAGTCTGAAAGCATACTGACCTCCACCTCCTGGAAGCGGTGCGAGCCGAGCGCGAGCAGGGGAGGAAAGAGAAGAGATAATTAGGAGGCAGAAGGAAGGACACCTTCAGAGCAAAGCTCGGCGCTTCTCCAGGCAGCCGAAACAATCATCACTGGAATTACCCAAGGTGTCAGGAACATATCGCTTTCACACACTCCAGCAAATTCTGTACTGCTTTCTAATTTGTACAATTTTATATCGTGCCTGTCAGAGTGAAGTACGATGAAGGACGGAAAAAAAATATTCACGCGTTCTGTAATAAAAGCAAGCCGCACTCCTCCCACGCCTCCTACATTGTATAGGAACAAAGAAGCAGCGGCTTCTGTACGGTTGTAAAAGAAAACAAATGCATTGCGCCGGCCTCGTATTGACAAGTGCCGTCCCTGAACCGAGACCGTGTGCGTCAATGTGTTCTGCTGGCGGTGGCCGCCATTTTATCCTACCGCGTTCCTCATCTTCAAATACAATGGCAGTATGAGTATCGGAATCAAAACCCACCTATCCATAAATTATTTAAGTGTATTGAGCTGCAAGTCTCTGTTCATAGCAAATTTAAACGAAGCGCCTCTTTTAAAAAAAACGTGCTGGGTTGCCTCCAATCAGAATTCTTGCTTATAGAGATTTGGCCACCAGAACAGATACAGAACTCCTGAGGACGTCTCAAAAGTATGTAGGGCCTCATTTATGAGGCCTTGCGTCGGTTTTGCCCTTCCGATGCGTCACTTTTGTGACGCATCGGTGGTGTAAAACTTGCCTCCTGTTGCGCACTATTTACAAAGTGACGCATCTAAGCAGATGCGTCACTATTTAAAACCCTGTGCTACATTATACCTGCGTCAGGTATAATGTATGCAGGGGGGGCTTTCCCCCGCAAAAAGCCTCGTAGAAGTGACATAGTGAAATCTATGAGATTTCACTCCGTCTCTTCTAGGACACCGTTGCGTCAAAATCTTGCGCCTACCTCATACCAGGTATAAGACTGATGCAGGCCCTTTCACACGGGCTTGCCCCATGTGAAAGGACGCATTGCTGGAGTTGCGTCACTTTTGTGACACACACCAGCAATGCGTCACTTTTGAGCTTACAGATACGTCAGAAATACTGACGCATCTGTAACTCATTGCGACATGATGCGTCATACATTAAATATGACGCATCAGGTATGTCGCAAGGAGTGCGCACTGAGTAGTGACACATCGCTGCTTTCACGCAGCGATGCGTCATTTCTCATAAATGAGGCCCCTAGTGTTTTCCTTGAAACTAGCTGTATTGTCCCCTGGTGTGTCTTGAACCTCATAATGTTGCTTTATTTATTCAGGAAATGTTTTTATCATCTGTACTTTTATGGCCACGATTGCATGAATAAAGGTTTTGTGACTGACTGACTGATTCAAGAGTCATGAAAGGGTACCACAAGTTAAATCTCCCAGATACATCAGTAAATCCTTCAACACTGTTTCTGATGTCACTCATACTTATCTCTTTGTTTTGCCACAGTGAGATCAGAAAAAGAACAATTATTGAAAATATTTTGCTTTTATAGAGCACTTTGTACTTCACTTCTTCAACTTCAAAGGGCTCTCAAAAACCACTGTTGCTAATTCCCACTGAAATGCCAAACTTGACCTGATGGAAAACTAAGGGGCATCTTAGCAAGAACCTCGTTGAAATTATTGGCGTTTTAGCGGCAGGAAACTGCCGCTAAAGTGGCGATAATGGGCTTGCTATTATGTGTTATAGAATTCCAATAGAAGCCCAAGTTAGATGTGCGGGACATCTGACCTGGGCTTCTACTGGAATTCTATCATGCAGATTAGCAATTGCTGACATTCGAACTTTTGACCTACAGATCACCACATATCTCAGGAGCAAGTATTTCATTCACTCAGTCATCCAGCTGGTGCCCATCAAATGATATCAAACAGTCAACAAGTGCAAAACTCGAGTTTTCTATGATATTAGTTGGAACGCCAAAGTGGAGAACACCCATTCTTAAATTTTACGATCAAGAAATCTCATGTAACGTGATTGCTTGGGTTAGCAGTGCAGATAGGAGGTGTCTAGGGAGAGCCACACATAAGATATTCCTCTTCACCCATGCTCGCATCCCTCGATGCATCTGTACCTCCTTTATGAAAGCAACTCAGGGCAAACTGCCACCTCCAACCACCTCCCTCAGCAAAATTCCCCTCCTCACATACTTTTTAAAAATATCCAGCACGCTGCCCCCATACCCGTTTACTCTAGGAAGCCTCATGTCTGCTCCTGTCTAAATAGTAAAAAATAATACATGACCTGGCTTTTTGCCACTGACCCCTAACATCCACTGAGCCATCCTTCCTACTATACCCCCGAAGGCAGTGCTCTCTGAAACGACAGCATATTGAATTCTCATAACACTTGTAAGTCTGTTCAGGCATGCTCATGATAGTATAGATGGTGGCTGGCAGCACAAGAGTGCCCACCCAACTTCTCATTCATTGAGTCTGTGTAGACCATTCTAACATCTCACTTCAATACACGGAGACCAGGAGATAAATAGGGAATTCGGACCGGAGGGGAGTGCCTAGGTGAGACCGATTGTGGTATCCCGGCAGCAAATCTACCAGGATATTGTACCCCTACCGATTCCATGGGGCACAGTTAAGCCTCTTTTCATGACCACGTGATTAAGTTCGGTCGCGTAGGTACCAGATGCATGCCTCAATCTTTTGCAGCATAAAATTGTTTCTATATTTAATAGCTTATTAGGCTTTGGATAAGGAGTGGCGAACACAGGGCTGGTCCCTGTGTAGCCCTGAGGAAGTGCTAGGGGGACGCACGAAACATGTTGGCAGACAGGAGTTGTTAGGTACACCTAAACCCATTGTAATTTAGGCATCCTACCAGTTCTACCCCATTTTTAGCTTTACCACCTGGGAGCCAGAATAAAGTGTTTGAAACTCATTAGGCAGGTAATTTTAATCAATCACATATACTCCACTCCTTCACATCACATTCCTTGCACCACACATAGGGGCCGATTAGGATGGCGGACGGACTTGCGTCCGTCCGCCACCCCTGAGTAGGAGGGACCGTCCGCATGGGCAGCGGCGGTCCCTCCATGGCAATTAGGATGTGACCGCCACCCTGGCGGTCACATCCTGGATATTTAACATTGCGGCGGGTGCTGCTTCAAGCAGCACCCGCCGCAATGTTAAAAGTGCATGTTTTACATTTACATGCACAAAGCGGCAGGCACCGCGCGGTGCCTGCCGCTTTGTGCATGTAAATACTGGGGGGTACCATAGGTACCCCCCATGTGCACCCCCCACCCGCCTACACCCTGGGGGCCCGCAACGGGCCCCCAAAATCAAAAGTACACATGCTTTTCCACGGCGGAAAAACCGCCGCGGAAAAGCATGTTTACTAATGCATCCTAATTTAGCTGGCGGTGTCTGTTAGACACTGCCAGCCAAATGAGAGCTTTTCCGCCGTGGTTGTAATCCGACCGCGGCGGAAAAGCAGCGGACAGAAACCAAGACCCACCAGCCATCGTAATGCGGCGGTGGGTCTTTGGTGACTCCGCAGAGGATTTTCCGCCTCCTCCGGGCCGGCGGTGGCTTCCGCCGGCCCGGAGGAGGTGGAAAATCCTCCATCCTAATCGGCCCCATAGTCTTTTGTAAGTGCTCCTACGTAACTCCGTAAGTCGCAGCACGCCCCAGTCCGTAGAGGGCTGGGATGGCCCCAATGATGAAGCATGTCACCGTGGGGCAACCCTGGTGAGTGAGGGGACACTTAAAAAAAGGAATATTTTTTCCTTTTTTGTTCTTGAAGCTATTGATACTATTCCAACACCATTGTGTGCTTTGGGAATAGAGTCATAGATACCGGCTGGGTTCTTGATCTCTGTCCTCAGAGATTGTTTGTGACTTATTGATACTAGGAGGGTGAGCCCTAGCCTTTCTCCCTCTACCTCCCTCTTTTGTTAATGTATTTATATTTCACCGGACAGGATATCTGTCACCATTTTAACGGAGTAACCCATCCACCAAGATCTAAATCAGGCCCTTAGTCTCGTCTTCCATTTTGGGAAAAACATATTATGAATGCAAATAAGTAGAATAAATATCGACTCTGTGGGAAACACACATGAATATGCAGCTTCTAATTAGTTGAAAACACATATTGTGATCGGTTTAGAGTGAATCTATTTGTTTTAACTGCTGCAGTACAGAATGTGCAGAGTCCTAAATTTTTATGAGGAACCCCGGCAGAGCAAAACATAATTATTGTACCACTCTTGTCCTTATTAACTAATTAATTTTCAGGGGAAAGTAATAAACGAAAAAGAGCTTAAAACTAACTATCTTTTAATTCGCTTAAGCAGCAAATGTAATTCTGTTTGGTGGCATACCTTTCACACTGTCTGCTGACCCTAGCAACACGCACCATGAAGTCCAATTTGTTCTAATAAATGGTTACTCTAGAACAGTGTTTTCATTTGTTTTATATTGCAGATGAGTAGCCCGGCCACAGTGCCACTGCAATAAGGGAAATCAGAGACAGGTAGTTATGCGGTTAATGGATATTTGATATTCAGTATTATTAATAACAATAATGATAATAATACATGTAATAAAGAATTAACAACTGCACCTCATCAGGTTATTGCAATTCACCAAGAGTTTCATATCCATGGACAGGCACAAGGCTGCAGGACTTTATAAGGATGGGGGACTCCAACGTGACCTGCTTTACTCCAATTCTTTACAATTTTGAGGGAACTATTCTATGTAATATATGATGACTCAAATGCGGTATATTTGGATAACAGGGAAATATAAAAAATAAAATGGTCCAACTGTCAAACTGCACCCTTTATAAATGAAGCTCTGTTTGCTTATAACATCTCTTAAAATATGAAGTCAAATAATTTACAATAAAATGGTACATTAGGATTGTGGTTATGGAGTTGTATGGGGAAAACATGTGTTGTTGCCAGTAAAATTGAGGGGCATATTATCAAGGACCGGTCTTAAAATTATCGCCGTTTTATCGGCAGGAAACTGCCGATAAAACGGCGATAATGGGCTTGATAATACGCCCTTGTTAATTCCCATAGAAGCCCATGTTGTGGTGTTAACATGGGCTTCTATGGGATTTAACAAGGGCGTATTATCAAGCCCATTATCGCCGTTTTATCGGCAGTTTCCTGCCGATAAAACGGCGATAAATTTAACACCGGTCCTTGATAATATGCCCCTGAGTGCTCTTTTCCAATGTTTATACATCTGGCACAAGGCAGGAATGGGCTCAGTCTTGAGAGAACTAGGCCGGGGTAGTAAATTCCATTCCGTTTGCGGAATTTGCGGAATTTGGGTAATTTTGATTTCCGCAGACAACGCAAAATTGCCCAAAATTCTGCGTTCCCCGACTTCACGAAATTTTTTGCTTGTTCGCGTTCTCAAATGCGTGTTGGCAATATATTTTCCCCTCAAGCATGCAAACAGCAATTGCGAACAGTAAAAAAGGATCGCGAACAAGCAATTCCACGTGTTCGCGGAATTTCTGCGTGTTCGCAGAGATTTTTTACCGTTTCGTGGAGATTTGCATAACGCGATTCCGCAAATTCCGCCCACCCCTAGAGAGAACATTCCGCTCCTAAAGAGCCTGTAGGGAACAGGCAGTAAGCTGGGCCTGTTTTTCAGCAAGGACATTGTCTAATTCAGGAACTAATCCACTTTAGTAATAGCGGTGTACCATTAACTTTTATGTTTACTGATTCTTCCATTGTTATAATGTTTAAAGTTAATTTTGTTTGTTACATGCATTTTGCAAGTTGCCAGACTTAAGCATAATTTCACAAAGTTTTTTTCAAGTAGTAGGAGTGATTTAAAGCCAGAAATTAAAAAGAAAATTACATTTACGACAAGATGGCTCAGTTAAATAATGCTTGCCTCTGGCATCTGCTCTGATTTGCAGGCTAGGAGTCTTCAATTCCTGGCTAAGCTTTTCAGGGTGCCATCCTTCCAAACATAGATGACTATCATTACATTAAGATGTAGGGGATGTTGGGTAGAGATGGGGCTAACGGCCAGAGCTGCCGATTTTGGAACTGGGGGGCCAAATTCGATTCTTGGGTCGGCTCAACTTAATGTGATACTGGGTAAATTTACACTGGTTGGAAATGGCAGAAGTATGATCTGAAATGCTTTTCAAAAAGCACATTTTTAGGTCGAAGCCTGTGCTTTCTGATTTGCAAAATCCATCTTCGGGATATTCAGAAAACTTCACAAGAAATGCATTCTGCCCATTGCTTAAAATTGGTTTTGTGGTTTGCAAATCACATTTTCTGGCTTTCTATTTGCTGGCTTTATTTATTTTAGGCTGTCCAGCATAAGTGTGTCCCTCCCAATGAGCAAAGCCTTTTCACACTACTTCTCCTTGTATTCTTCCATGAGTGCTCCTTTTGGTAAACAGGCCTGTAAATCGTGTTCTTACCTTGTCACATTTGCTGTGCATTCAAAGACAGAGGCCAAATGTCAGGCTCTGTTTTCCAAGGGAACTTGGTATTTTCTTTTCTTTCTCTGGCTTCAAAGTGAGAGGATTTATGCGGTAATCTTGCTGGATACTGGGTGAGGAAAAGGGTTTCTTTCTAGCACAAAACAACATTTAAATGAACTGTGCAAGTATTTCAGAATATATCAGATTTAAGAAACTCATTTTTTGTTAATTTTGAAGTGTGTTGGAAACAAATACTTTAACCCCTTCCATGCTCATGACGAGCTCAGCTCGTCATGGCATATACCTCTCAGGTGCTCATGACGAGCTGAGCTCGTCATGACCACACCCGTTTTCGTTGCTGTCCAGCACAGCAGGGGAAACTCTTAAGCAGCAATGTGGTTAACACGATCAAAACAAATCAATACACTAGGTGATGTAATTTCCATACATCATTGTTTGTGCACCGTATAGTTTTATAAATAAAACTGTATGTGTGTGCAAATGTAATGGTCATTTCAATTGAAAATGTGCTGTCTGTAATGGCAGTGTGGCACCACACCATGCAACTCCACTCTATGCCACTCCACTTTATTATGCACCACTCCACACCATTGCACTCTACTTTGCACCACTCCACTTTACACCACTCCATGCCACTGCACTCTGCACCACTTCACTCTACTCCACTCTGCACCACTTTACTCTACACCTAATTACTCTACTTTGTATCACTTTACTATATGGCATTGCATTCTATGCCACTCTACTCTACACCACTGAACCATTCACCTCTCTACTCTACTCCACCTTACTCTATGCCAATGCGTTCTACACCACTGTACTCTACACCACTGCACTCTTTGCCATTGCACTCTACACAACTCCAGTCTATGGTACTCTACTCTGCTCAACCCCACTCTATGCCACTCTGCAACACTGTACTCTATGCCACTGCACTCTATTACAAGGCATTCTAATCAGTACCACTCAACTCTACATCCATGCACTCTAAGCCAATCCAGTGTATGCCACTCTAATCTACCCTGCAACACTGCACTGTATGCCACTGCACTTTACACCATACTGCTCTACACCATTACACTCTATGCCACTGCACTCTACACAACTGCACTCTACCATGCACCAGTCCACTCTTCACCACTTCACTCTACTCTGAAACAATCTAGCTTATGCCACTCTACTATAGGCTACTCTATTCCCCTCTACTCTACGCCACCCTACTCTACGCCACTCTACATCACTGCACTCTATGCCACTCTACTCTGCAACACTGCACTCTATGCCACTGAACTCTCTCCTTTTGCATTCTATGCCAATGCCTCTACACCACTGAACTCTGCAGAACTCCACTTTATACCGCTGCACTCTGCAGCACTCCACGTCACTGTACTCTGCAGCACTCTATGCAACCGTACTCTTTAGCACTCCATGCCACTGCACTCTGTAGCACTCCATGCCACTGCACTCTGCAGCACTCCATTTTACACCACTGCACTCTATGGCACTATACTCTGCTCTGCACAAGTCTACGCCACTCTACTCCAACCTGTATCACTGCACTCAATGCCACTGCACCCTACTATGCAAAACCCTAATCTACACCACTACATTTTACGATGTTGAACTGTACGCCCCGAATTCTATGCTACTGCACTCTGCGCCAGTAGACTCTGCAACATTCAACGTCAATGCACTCTACACTAGTCTACTCTACTCCACTTAACTGTACACCATTGGTCGCGACTCCACTCTATGCCACTGCACTCTACAACACTCTACTACACTCTTCGTCATTCAACTCTACGACACTCCACACTACTCTCCCCTACGTCACTACTTTTAGCCATGCTGAACAGCAGCCACGCTGGTCTACGACATGGCTATAACACAGAGAACAGCTTTTAAGGTGTCATCAAAGAACAAGCATATGCAAAGCCAATGATTGTGGATAGGCAAGACCTATTGGCTTTGAAAATGCTTGTTATGATTAGCATTACAGAAAACTGTTTCCAAATTGATACTCTTATTCTTATTTTATTGATAAAATCTATGTGGTCTCAGTATTCAAATGCTTTTTCATGGTCAGTATTGGTTTTGTCAATCATGATATAATATATACATCTGCTTAAATAAGGCAGTTGGAAAGAAATGTCGGTGTTGGCATGATTTGACATTCTTATGTAGTGTCTCCATGCACTTTTCTGGGCCTATCCAAAAGGTGGGGGTGTTTCCACCTCTTTGAGAATGAAGGCAACTGTTTGTAAGTACTGTGACTTTGATCAAAGAACACTGCTTGGGCATGTAGAAGTGTGGTGCAAGTAGTGGGACAAGCAGAAGTGCTGGACTGCCATTTTGGATTGGTTTGGTATTTTGTATGCTGCTATACCCTTATTACTAATCCCTTTAGGGTACTCTAACCCAGATAAAAAATCGCGTATAAGGATAGTGTGTGTCATACTGTCAGACCACAGAAGCCTGTATGCTAGCTGTCCTCAATGCTTTGGACGAGCTTTGGGTAAGTAGGATCTTAGTCACTTCTTGTACTGAAGAAATCGGTTCTTGAAGGATGAAATTGTCTGTTCAGAGCATGACCAAAAAGGGAGATGTTTATGGCAATGTCACTGTAGAGGAGTATGGGTTATGCTGTAATCAAGGACTTGAACAACACATATTTGCCAAGTTACATTTCTTACCTTTACATATAATTTAAGAGTAGCCAGGAGAAGCTGCTACCTCTAATGTGCCTCCTGCTACTCCTTATACTTTCTTTACTAGCCCTTGAACCAGGGGTTATGAAGGCGAACGTACAAAGAGACAAAGACATTGTTTTAAGAGCAATGTTCACTGTCTTCTTTCCACTCTTTGCCCACCTCCTAACAACTGACCAGAAAATGATAGGTTGTTGAGCAAATATGCGCGGGGGGGATATATTGTCAAACCTGCTATGTCTAAAACTACTCGGTGCCTGTCCCTTTATTGTACCAGGTCGCCTCTTGTGGTGAAGCCTACCAGGCTCCCGTGGAAGAATTTGCTATCGATGGACCCTCTGACCGTTAGCGGGTTCCTTAAACCGCCCTTAGGTCGGTATCATATGCGCGCGCAGTTGTGGCCTCCGCTCACCCTCACCAGCAGAAGGGTGAGCGGAGGCCATCGATAGCAAATTCTTCCACGGGAGCCTGGTAGGCTTCACCACAAGAGGCGACCTGGTATAATAAAGGGAGAAGCAAGACTTGCAGGAATTACGCTGACCCAACATAACCCTGATGAAATCGCCGGTAAAGTACTTCAAGGCGATGAAACATGTTGGTTGTTTTTATTAGAACGGGCATACAGCACAGAATAAAGTTGGAGTTGCTAGTAGAGCTTAGTTCTTTTTAAGGTGGCGGGGACCAGATCTCGTATATAGGAGATAGGTTCTATGACCACAGGGTCACTAACACAAACACATAGAGTTTTCTTTTTTGCACCTTTATCCCCTTTCATTTTCCAGGTTGGCAGTTGCTGAAGATGAGATAGTGAGGATCCAGGCGAGTACCAGTCTGCCCTATCCTCCCCCGGGTGTTGCTCCCGTGAGGCACTGCCAACCTTCCCTCCCCTTTTTTCACTAGAGAAGGGTAGAGGTAGGTGTTAGTTTAACACATGGAGAATATGCACACACATACCTTGTTTTTAAATCACTAGCAATTTTTTCAAAGAGTGACTAATGGTAGCACCAGTAGACAGAAGGCTGTAGTGTACCCTTTGTTTAACTATACTGATGTATCGAAAGAATCGGGGTTTTCACCCCCAGACTGTATAGGGACAGGCACCGAGTAGTTTTAGGTGCAGTGAGTGGGGGGCTGCCTGTATAAATCCCTGTCCTATCCCCCTGAAGCCCCTTGTTGTTCAGAGAAAACCTGCTATGTCTATCTGGTGGGCCCCAAGGATGAGTGATGTCATTTCTGCTATTCCTGGCCTTTTGGTTAATTGAAATCAGTTATCATGTTCTAGTACCTGAGAGAATGTGATGTAATACACTCACAGTGGATACCCTGAAAGCTTCCCTGTAATGCTGTTGCAGGGTCCAGTATCTATCGACCTCATCACCAGTAACAGAAACGAGCCATCTTGGAGATCAGATACAGGGAACTTAGATCAGAAGGAGGGAACTGGGAATAAAACGACATGGTGCTCTACTATTATGTACTCAAAAACTCAACTATTTTACAGTCCTAGCCCATCCACTGCATTGGTGACAAGGGAAATGATGGACATATTGTATCATGGATACATACAAGTCTTAGTCCACTGTGATGCAGAGGGCTGCCATATACACTTAAAGGCATCCTTATGTAATGTGTCAATGCATGTTTACAAGCCTATCCACTATCCAATATGTGGTGGTCTTTCCTACACATTAGGAATGAAGGTACTTGCTGGTAAGTACAAGGGCTTTCATCAAGGCACACTATTTGAGCATGATGGCTGGAAGAGTATCTGCAACTGAAATAAAAGAATATACTTCAGGTTTAAAATCAGCATCGGCAAAGCCAAAAGGGGTGGTATTGGCTGACACTATATTGGCTTTGCCAAAAAGCCCACCTATGGATGCACATATATGCACTCATAGGTCTGCTTTTTTGTTATTTTGGTAATACATTCAAACATGGATTCTCATGTGCGCGCATGCATGGTTTTCCATCTTTAAATGTCTTTAATCTAAAGACATTCAAAGATGGCCACCTGAGTATGTGAATGAACTTGCAGGCTCAAGCAAGGGCGACCATCTTTGAATGGTTGTAAGGCCAATCAATAATGGCCACCAGTGTGTGCACAGGTACACACATGCTCACACAAAGGTTGTCAGGCTTAAGTGGGATTTAACCCCTATTTAAAAATGTTTGGCGTGGTTACAACGTTGACTGTAGCTTCAAAAGGCCTGATTACTAATTTAGGCTCCGACTTGACCTAAATGTGTGTTCTTAAGCAGCTCGCAATCACTCTCATATACCTTTAATCCAAACGCTGGAAGTGCATAGAAATGTACTAACTTTCTTTTTTTGAGTCATGCAGAAATGTATCCATTCACCGTTAGAGCTGTCTTTCCAAGTGCCGTATTTACGCAATTGCATGTATTATCCTTCGGTTACATTTTCCCGTTGGCATTTATGGGTGACGTTCAGGCGCTTTGACTTCGACCCTCAGATGACGCCATTGTGCCCAGTGGCCACATTACAAGCTGATGTCAGTCGAGGCCCTAAGCAGGCTGCAGGCAAGAGGCGATATTTTCAGTGCTGAGTTTTGCTTTCATGATCTCAAGCCTGCCGACTTCTCTCATCGCTGACCCTTGCCCGTAGCTATGGAGCCAATATTCCTACCGCGAGGAGGTGAGAGGGGGGTTACGCTGCTCTGAGCCATTCGTTTTGCGCTTTGGAATGTGTTGAAATTCACATCATTTTGCAGTACTACAAGCAACTCTTGGTGCACAATTCTTCAGTGGAGCCTGAACACAGACACAGCCTTACTTAATTCTACCTTCTAGCTTCTACCACACATTGCCCTTGCTGTGCTGCCAAAGATAGTACCAACACAACTACTAACCATCACACTCCTACAAGTGTGACAATTCGGACTATCCCTTGCCCCCAAAGCTGTAAGAATGGGTTGGGCGGCAGGTAATATTTATTTTTAATGTATATTGAATTCATAAATAGGGCTCCCGTTTTTATGGTATTTCTTTTTCTTGACATTTCCTTCTGTATTTATCCATTTTTATTTTTTGCTAATTTTATCCATATTTATCCATATTTATTTTGGGTTGTGGAAAAAAAAGGAATTTGAAATGAGTATATTTCTACATTTATTTGACCTATAAATATGCACTCATGCCTGAACAACTGACATATTTCAGGGCTATAAACACACTCAGATGATAAAATATGCACTTATAAGAAAACATCCATCAGAACTCCCTTCAGCACGGAAGGGAATAATTGGGTCGCACTCACGTCTGGTGTGTTTTGCACTTTTTAGATTTTAATTTTAAGTTATACGTTCATCAATAAGGCACAGGCAGACGATAACGAAAACCCATAATAAATATTAATAAATACAGATGAAGTTGACAAAAAGTAAATATGGATAAATACAGATGGAAATGTCCAAAAAATAAAGACCATAAAGCCAGGAGCCCTATTCATAATTAACTGTGTGTTGTGGTCATCTCATAATTAGTCAGACAGCGCCACCTTATGGCAGATGGTCACAAGTGCCAGTGTTGACAATTAAATGCTGGTGCTGAGCTCCGGAAACCATCAGCTCATATTAAGCTCTGTGAGAAAGGAAGTATCCAGTGTTTCTGTGGCAGTCGACATGAGACAAGACAAAAAAATACATTTTCTATTCCCAACAACAGAACTGCTGTGACCGAATAAATGCCCCTCAGTGGTGAACACCTCGCCTCTTGGAAATCATCATTAAACTCTTTCGAAATTAAGGTCCATATAGATAAATATGTTTAGTTGGCAAAAAGTCAGAAGTGTGCAAAAATCCATCTGGGAGGTTCAGCAACCGTTTTCAATGTATGGTATTGGTTTCTTCATTGAACAATTTGCAGGCAACCATTGCGGCCAGTACCGAGTAGCAATGCAATAAAATATAATATAATGCAAGTGTGTACACATGCCCCATTATAGTGTAGTTTGGTTTGGCGTTTAAAAGTGCATGGAAGCCATCCCTGCTGCTCGGATTCATTCAGAAATTATAGTCTGCCGCCGGCCGTCAGTAAAAAAAAACATCATAAAATCAGCCACAGCTGGTGATCCTTGAAATAACTGCCCCGAAATGTAACTAGCAAGCCCATCTTTCTCCAATAGGTACATTGCTGGAGGATACTCCGTCTGCCCCAATTTTGAAAAAGATGGGACAAATACCATATTTTTCAGCACAGTTTTCACATGATTGTGATTAAAGGGCAGAGGTCCCGGAGGCGTGCTCAAAGGTTTGCTAAAACATCGTCTAATAAGCCCTAGGTGAAAAAATACAATTTCGCCAGGCCTATCATTTTTCATAGCATCTTTCTTCACTTCTATATTTCAGTTCCTTTCATTTTACCTTCCAAGTATACTCTTTCTCCCAGATTCATCATGCTCATGTTTTGCGAGTCCTTAATAGCGATTTTTAAGGAATCGCTATTAAAGACTCGCAAAACGGGATTCATGTAGAAATCGCAATATTTTTTGCGATTTCTACTGCTACCTTATTTGCGATTCGCTAATTGCTAATCGCAAATAAGGAATGGCTTTCCCATTCATGGGAGTCATTCCTTATTTGCGATTAGCAATTAGCGAATCGCAAATAAGGAAGCGATTTCAAGGGTGCCAGGGTGTCCAAAGGACACCCTGTAGCACCCCTGAAATGCTAATGTACACTGGTGTTGCGCACACACATGTGCATTTTTCTAAGTTTTCGCTATTTACCACGTAGTTAGACTTCGCGGTAAATAGCGGCCCCAGATTGCGAATTCGCAATTTTAAAATGGTTCATGAATTGCATTTAAGGAATCTTAAATTGAAATTCCTTAAATGCAATTATTCGCAATTTAGCGATTTCTAAAAGTGCGATTTTTGCATTTGGGATGATGAATCCCAAATGCAAAAATAGCGATCGCAAAGGGCCAGATTCTCAGAATCTGGCAATTTGCGAGCCGATTTTTCTTTCATGAATCTGGCTGTTTGTCTCTTGCTGTGAATGACAGTCAATTAAAGATATATCAGTCACAATATTGGACTGTAGACACCAGATGTATACAGATTGTTAAAGCTCTTAAAGCAGTGCTAACACATAGGTTAAAGACACCTTGCAGGCTTGGACAGCAGGGAGGTAACAGATATCAGTACTAATCTTCACACAAATATATGCTTTAAATGTTAAGCAATGTAATGAATGTGTCCCAAACATTCCCACTCACATCTATTATTGCCACATATGGATAGATTATGCCCACGTATCACCATCTCATTTCATCTCATGTCACGAATGCCCATCATACTTCAAGAATTGCCACTGTTGTGCCAAGGTCAAGATTATACAAGGGTTGCGCTCCATCATGACACTAAGGTCCGCAGTATATCAAAAAGAACCAGTGTTATATAAGGGTCACTAATATATCACGGTTGGACACAATCATGTTATGGGTGCCCACAATATAGTAAGAGTGACCATTAAAATGGCAGGAATAGCACTACCGCATAACACATGCCATGGATGACCACAATATGGCAAGAACTACCATCATTATGCCATGCCACCGTTATAACAGGGGTGCACACTTTACACCCACACAAACACACATAACATGCACATCATGCGGGCAACTAGAGCAAAATTTAGGGGGGGCTGAAAAATATTTCGGGGGGGGGGGGGTAATTCTTCCAACCATAGACAGAGTGGCTGTAAGAAGGGGTGAACACACAACAAAAGCCTCATTTACAAGTAAATGGTATTTTAAAGATCTGTTAAGTACTCTGGAGCGGCTGCAATTAGATGCTCGCCAGCCTGCGAAGCTGTCTCCGCCCGGACTGACACACACGATGCGGGGGGGGCTGAAGCCCCGTGAGCCCAATGGGTGTTGCGCGCCTGCATGCACTTATGCAAACACAGAGACATCACAGACTTAGCTGGATCAGTCAAGATATTTTTTTCTTAAACTGCTGCAACGCACCCCGCTCTTACTCATCCAACTGCGACCAACCCTGATGGCGCTACCCGCTCACTAACAGTGAGATTGACAGTGCAGGGTCTGTAACACAGGAAATTACTCATTACTTGAGGTGCATGATGCTTGGCTGTGTCACGCGCTTTGTGCTGTCAATATCACTGCTAGTGTGATGTGGGGCTTCAGGTTACCTTTAGAGTGCTGACGTATGGTGCTCTGCGGGGGAGCTGAAGGCCGCAACTTCAAGCCTAGCTCTTTAACCGAGCACTTTAGCCTCCATGATCAAAGCAACACAAACTGTGTATGTGTGGTAGGCAGAGCATGGATGGTCAGCGCATCACACATGAAGATGGTTCACAGAATAACCTGGTGCTACACTGTGCTGAATTAAAGTGCAAAGCAAAACCAAAGGTGGTGATGGACGGAGCGTTGACAATACAAGCACTCACCCCCAGTCAACTGATCTGGGTTTAAGCCATCACCGTTCTTTAGCCCACTCTGCCACCCCAGTTCAGACATAGCCATATGCATATCAGTCTGACCCTGTGCCTCACTGGAACAGTCCAGCCCGAACTGCCAAGCCATGCCTTCCCTGGACCGGAAACACGCTTCCGAGGACCGGTTTCAGTCACCTGTGCAATTGCCCTCGGAAGGTGGGAAAAATTGGTGCTAGGCAAAGTTGTCCCTCATCACTCAACTAGGCCCAAACAATGCTGATTTATGAATATCAATCAGATGTGATAGTATTAAACCCAGTGTAAGTCCTTAACCAGAGTTCCTTTCTCAGAATCCTGATGTACATACTAGAAGCCAAGTTCTGCCATCGTTTTGGAGGACGCATTAAGGCAACTTCACTAAAATTTAGTGCGACACAGCACACAACCAAAGTTGTTGTATTGTGTTGGAGAAGTTGGAAAAAGCAACACAAAGTCATATTTATTAAGTATGGCCAGTTGTTGCTCTATTCCACTGCACTGGAGCACAAGCAAGCTGCCTAGAGTCTCTCTCCCTCACACACACACACACACACACAGCTTTGCACCATGGTGCAAAGGTGTTGTGCGTGTGATATCTAGCACAGGCTTTGTACTAAAAGTATTCCTTTCCAGTACAAAATCCCACGCCTAGAATTTTTATTAAACATTTCCCACACTGAATGTGTGCTCTACGTGCACTGCATACATAATTAGTGAACTGTTTGGAGAATTGAAAATATTTCTCCAACATTAAGGGCTTTGCGTCAAAAATATGGGTCTTAGTGAATTAACAACCAAGTACCATCCATGCAAAGCTCACTAGACGCAAATTGGCGCAGAGCAAAGATCGATTTGCGAAGAAAAAGATCACTTTTCCAATATAAAAAAAGTTTTGCGCTGTGAAGTAAACAACCTTTCAAGACTTGGCCTCAGTTTGTGGTGGTGCAACGTCTTGATAAATCTGTCTCTTAATGTTTACAGTGTTTCCATGACCTACAAGGCGGTCGATTGCGTTTCTGGCATTGTCAGCAAAAAACAAAGGGCCATATTATCAAGAAAGGGCGATACAATATCGCCGCTTTTATCGGCAGGAAACTGCTGCTAAAGCGGCGATAATGGGCTTGATATTATGCCCTTGTGAATTCCCATAGAAGCCCAGGTTCTGGTGTTAACCTGGGCTTGTATGGTAATTCACAAGGGCATATTATCTAGCCCATTATCGCCGCTTTAGCTGCAGTTTCCTGCTGATAAAATCAGCGATAATGTATCGCCCTTTCTTGATAATATGGCCCATAGAAACCAGAACTGCATGGCTCAATGTTTGCTGGGCAAAAAAAAAGTCACAAAACATTGATTTGTCCTCTTCTGCTCGGCGAGGGTGACTGCCGCCTCGATGACAGATGTTTCTGCAGCTCTGTATCCAGATCCCTTGGGTTAATCATGTGAGTAGTGTTAGGCCTAATCCGTCTGCCCACACAGCTCCCAGCAGGCCCGGCGGAGCACGGCTGGCTGGTACTTCCATGCTTAATTTGGAGAAGCCTTGTAGGTTTAGACGGGAGGAGAAGGGGGAGACTGGTAACAGCCGTTGGCAGAATCTGAAATACATTCTAGGGCAAGTAGGCACTGTCCGCCTTCTGATTAACTACTCTCTCGCTGAGCAGCCAATTTCCAAGATTAATAAATACATTGACAAAGCCAAGAGGCTTGGCAATGGAATGCTGGCACGAATGTTACTGAAAGTGCTCTTAGAGCAGGCATTGAAGCCATTTTTATTTTTAATGCACATCACTGGAAAATATGATTCTTTCGGGCACTAATCATTAATCAGGTGCCTCCAACAAGTAGCTCGTGAGCGACCAGTAGCTCTCCATTTACCTCTTAGTAGCTCTCATGCGTGCAGCCCAGCCTACTACTATGGAAGCTTTTGCTTGGTTGAATTATTATATGTATACCAAAATTAAAAAGCATGTATTTAAGACAAAAATGTGTGTATTTTCAGAACTTATAAACTGATGTCTGAAGAAAATTGGCTGAATGTTCAAAATGAATTTAAAGCTATAACTGGAGTTGTAGAGATTAATCATTCATATTTATACCTTGGTTCCAGGGGGTTTGCATCTATGTTTTGTATGTAGTACTCATGCAATAATTCAGTTCAAATGGTCAACTCCTTTTTTGCATTATTCCTGGAAACCCTGTCTAATCCACCAATGTGATCACTGCTGACAATCGTGAATGGGGTGTTTACTTTTATATCTGTGGTATTGGTAGCTTTGAATGAATTTCATTGAACCAAAATAGTTCATGTTACAGAAAGGTTGAAGACCCCTGCTCAAAATCATACAATGATGGGGCTTAGAGTCGCTCATGTTGGTTTTAAAAGAACTGCAAGGCACCATGCTTCAAACTGACGACAAAATAACAATACAGGAAGAGGACAACAAGGGGCATACTTCAACAATAATGCAAAATATAGCATCCCAGAGCCACTGGGTGTCGCAACCGAGTAGCCGATATAGACCCATGAAGCAAAGTCTCAGATATTGTCAATTTGGAGTGCAAAGTGGAATTCGTGGAAAATGGATTAAGGCTTCAAAGATTGATATCTAAGGCCTGCTCAAGCATGTTGACAATCTAAATATAGAGGTGCAGAAGTTGTTTTGTGATGTGGTGATGGAGGGTAACTAAGCCCCCGTGATATCTGTGCTGGGCTTTCACAACTTACCACCAAAAATGCTACTGGTCAGTATGCCAGTGACTCTAGCTATGGGCAGGAAGAATTGAATCAGACTTATTTAGAGTTTGGCATACAGGATACTTGTGAAGTTATTCAGGTAGGCAGCAAGACACTTCTTAGTAGTTTCAAGATAGGTTTATTAAGTTACAGCAGAGCAACACAACTCGCCAGCTGACCAGACCATCAACTGACAAGTGTGGAACATTCAAGTACAACATAGAATATAGACAGGCATTCTGGGAGGCTAGTAGGTAGGAGTATAGAGGAAAGTGTGATTACAGCAGGTGGCCATGTTGGGAGGAGAACCAGTTTACTACACATCCTCCTCCTTTATCTAGAAAAGACTAATGACCGCAGATGACCATGTTGGGAGGAGCACGTGTACACTACACAACCTCCTTCTTTATCTTGAAATTTATTACACATCCTCCTCCTTTAAAAAGGAAAGAAAATAAAGATAGAGAAGGCAAACAAGCATTAAGGGGCAAAGCGTGTTAAGAGCGAATGTGAGGTGAGGCACATCACACAAAAACAACTAATAGGTATCACCACCACCTATTCCCCTTAAACTGATAAAACGGGAAAAACAGTCCACTTTCTCCTACCTGTCCTTGACCCGCAAAAAACATAAAGAGACAGTTCACTTTCTTCAACCTGTTTTACACTGAGTTGAAGATAAAAGTTCAACTGAACATAGAATTTGAACTAGAAGTCCCGGTCTGGTTCTGGATCCCTCTAACAGGTTCTTGACCTCTTTCTTCTGTATTGGGTTCTTTGCTCTGGTTGAGGGCCTCAGTTTTTTTTAAAGATTTTGTTTCTGGACTCTTAGTTCACAAGAAAATTATTATTATTATTATTTTTTTCTTTCATTTTCTGATACTGGACTCTGTCTCAGTGTAGGGGCAGTAGGACCCCGTTGCAGGAGCTTCTTCTCGATTCGGGACTCACTCTCCAAACTGTGGGACCTTTGTCCCCTCCTGGTTCTCAGTCAAGGTTAAGAGCTTCCTGACCAACTTCCAGATGTGGAACGATAGACCCAGTTCTGGGTCCTCTGACCCGCTTCTTGTCGCCATACCAGTCATGGGCTTTATTCTCTCCTGGACAACCTTTGTCCAAACCTTGTTCTGTGCTCTCCTGGACGACCTTTGTCCAAACCTTGTCCTGGGATGACTTTTGTCCCCTCTGGGATGAACTTTGTCCACTCCTTGTTCTGGGACGACCTTTGTCCCCACTTGGATGACCTTTGTCCACTCTTTGTTGTGGGACGACATTTGTTCCCTCTTGGACGACCTTTGTCCACTCAAAAGTGTGATGACAGCAGGTGGCCATGTTGGGAGGAGAACCAGTTTACTATAATACTCCATAACTAACATGGCGGATGTCCAGCCCGCTGTATTACAAGTGCCTTGTAGCTTATGGAACTTGTAATGCTGACAACAAGAGATCTGCAATATTTTGACAGAGTTTCTGAATTGCCAAACACTAGATAAGGCCCTTTGTGAATCCCTTCAAGATCCACTTCTTCCTGTATCTCAGACTCAAAATACTATGGCATAGGCGGGACCTGGGTTAAAAAGAGACCTCTCTCAATCCAACAAGGCTGTCAGTTGTGAATACGAAAGAAAATCCTTGTTTGCAAACCCTAAGTGTGGCACAGGGATAGTTCTCCTCGAAGGAAGATAAAACTCACTAAACTGAGACGGCGGCTCTTTGCTACTCATCTACTCTAAAAGCGAATGCTGACACCACAACTTCAGGGACTGCTTGGAACTATTCCCCGCTAGTGTGCTGGTGAAGGGCGGAACATACAGAGAGCCTCAACGTCCTGTCAGATTCAACCCACTGTTGGAGTTAATGGTGTTGAAAGCATCTTGCGTTAACATGCTATCCTCAAGCTGTCCCGCCCATCGCATCCACCGTGGAGGACAGCTTGCAATGGCAGGAAAAAAAAACTTTAATTGGTACAAGCGATGTGGATGTCTATAAATATAAATATTAAAATCTAAAGAAACTATTGACTACAGGTAAGTTCATTAAAACAATTAAAACACTCCATGCTTGGATGCCATTAAAGGAACTAACTAAAATAATATCTTCACCAACATGAAGAAGGTTAGTCGATACATATTAAAGAATGTGTGACAATTTCAGGCAATGAAAAGCATGTATTGAGAATTAATTACACATTGGCATTAATGCTTTTTCAAAATATATATATATTGATTCCTTTTTAGGTTTAACGGGAATAGCACGTGTACCATTCTTGGCGATCATTCTGAGTTCCTACACCTTGAAACCTTCAGCAAATTTATTCTGCCATCATGAATCACACCTTATTTTAGATCACAGGAGTATTTTGGTGTCAATCTTTTACCATTGAGTCTTTAGGGTGTGGCCTTTTGTCTCCCTTGTATTGCATAAGGGACACATTTACAGTCTGCGGACGGCCTCTTAGCACTTGGGCGCGAGGACAGACAAACTCATCTGAAACATGGATGGAACAGCAAAAGAGCTTTGCTTGCTTTCTGTAAAAACAAAAAAGCTTTACTTTATTTTCTGCAGCATCCATTTTGTAGATGTTATTGACTAATTATGAAAATCGTGATCTTCTACCTATGCCAATATTGGTTTGCCTTTCCATGGCAAATGAGGGATACATAATCCATTTTGCTTTTAAAAAAAAAACATGATCATAAAACATACCGTGCTTCACCCTCAAAATTATTTAAATATGTACTAGAGACCAAATCACAAAATACGCATAGGCATGACTAGCACCTACACAAGTCCGATTTACACAAATGTTGTGCTTGAGAAAACATAACTTCAAGAGATGTACTTGCATGAGTGCACGACTTCCCTGTTTGTGAATGTGTTTGAAAAAGAGTGGATTGGAGTCGGCATATAATGCAATGACAGCACATGCGATGCACGTCGACATGCACAGCCTGTGCGCTACCCATTACAACGATATGCTTGAACCACTATTGAGGCGACACCAATGCCGCCTCACATTGTGTCTGTGATTGTAGGTGTGTAACTGTTCATCATCAGACTTTGACCCAGAACAAGAGAGAAAAAGATAGAAATCCTTGAAAGGAGGAGGAAGCCAAAGGTAGGAAAGCAGGGAGGAAAAGGAACTTGCCAGAAGGAGATAAAGGGACAAGAAGCAAGGTTGTGGAAGAATAGGGCACGAGGTGAAATCAAGGTTAGGCAGACTAGGAAGCCTTGATATTCATAACCCTAGAGTTTGCAAGCACCAACAGTAGGTTCCAAGGAAAATGTTAAGCACATGTACTTTTAGGTTTACTAATTAATCTCTTAATGTCACCTATGCAGTGTAAATCTAAAAGCCATATAATCTGACTCTTGTGCATCGTCTATCCGTATTTTAGAGCTGCCCTTATGTAAAGCCTGACAACTACCACAATATTTTTACCCTTAAAATGGAAGAACTGTACATTCAAATATTGAATAATCCTCAAGATTTACCAATAAAGATCATTTACAATTTTAAGGTGGGGGCATATTTGCAGCTATTTCTGAGATTCGATGAAGGAATATTATATTTTCACTATTGACCTACCATAACATCATTGCAAAACTATCCATAAGCAAAATATCAAGAAGGCAAATACATGTAGGTTAGTATAGATTTACTATTCTTAACTCCCCATCATTTTATCATGGCAATATATATTTCACAAAGTTACAAATATGTGGAAAAGTAAATCTATACTTACCATTATATATTTTTCTTCTCAATATTTTTGCTGTTGATTTTTTTCCCAAGCGATTAAGGCTCAACAGTCTGGTACCATATTGTGGGAGCAGAACCCCAATATTCTAATGCACCCCAAAATTGTGATCACCCCAAAATGTACCTCAGGCGGGTCCACTCCAGTACTTTTGACCTTGTGATAAGAGTCACCACCCTCCTTAGCACCAGGTACGACAAAATTAGGAGAGTAATAAAATAACTGGGTCCACCCAATAAATGAGTTCGACATAAGGGAAAAGTTATGGGTTTTTATTACTAAAGTCTCAAAATAAAGCATTAGAAAAAAAAGCAAAATATATGCCATGGAGACTTAGAAACAGAGTTCATATTCAGAAATCAGAAGTATTCTAATAAACAATAGGCAGCAAAAAATCCAAAATGCAATGGACAATATCCTTAGCAAATGGATGCAGTGGTGGCCGACTCAATGAAGAGGTGGTGGGGTGGGTGGAGATGGTGCAGGAGAGTGCAGGTGAAGGAACGCAGGGGGTTAATAATAAAAAAAACCACCTAAATAAAGCTGCTAGTCGCATCTCTACTCGCGCCTTGGTGTTATGCTGCTTCCTTGTCCCAGTAGGCAGCGGGACAGCATCACAGACTACCTGTGCAATCCCCGTGCTGCATTCTATGAGAGCAGCGCAGGGATTGGCTGAGCAGGCTGGTTAGACGCTCTGCTCAGGCACAGGAATCTGTGCAGTTTCTCCACCCCGGCTATTCAATACGGCCAGTTGGAGAAACCTAGGAGCGCTGTGTGTTTGGCGGGCCTGAGATGCCAGCCAAACACACATGCGCATTTATGAGTGTACAAACCAGTCCTCCTTCCCTCTTCAATGGCCCAGTCTACGCCCCTCCCTGCACACGCTGGCTCTGAGCCGGCAAATGAAAAATAAAACGATTATAGTATATCATTTTATTTTTCAGCTGCTGGCCCTGAGTCAGTGGGGCAACCCTCCTTCACCATTGAGGAGGAGCCGCCCCTACATGGATATTCAGGAAAATCTTTCTAAATTGTAACTGTCAGATTCGCAAGGAAAACAGGCAGCAGCTCTAATGGAAAGGGAAAGTCTTCAATACATGGATAGAGTCCCTAGTAATCGGACAGAGCCCTATTAGAAAACGAAAAGCCTATGGCTCACCCCCAAACACATTTAATGAATAGATAATAAGCCAAATCTGCAAATTCCGCCTGGGATGACTAGTGATAACATATTTTAAACAAATCAGAATTTAGATTGTCACAAGCAAACATATAACAATAGCCCATTTCTAAGGAAAGGAAAACTCCAGCAGCTTCTGCATCAACAGAGCAGTCTAGAGTTGCTCACCACAATCTGAAACCTATTTCATACAAAGAGCCATACTCTAGTGTATTCTAGCAAGTCCACATCAGAACTTCCAGCAGAAGTGTCCTTGGGACTGATGCACTCAGCTCACAAAGAAAGGTTCATTCACAATACATGCTCTTTAAGGAAAACAACCAGTTGCGTCACCTTGTACTGTGCTCTGTGTAGACCGTGCGGAGAGAAGACATGCTGGGGGGCATTGATTGGGAGGTGTAGTGAGAAGGAGCAAGCTGAACAGAACACCAAAACAGCATATATTTTAATAAAATGGTGTCTCCGTAAAAATGTGACACAACTAAACTACATTAATAAACGCACTTTTAAAGATCTGATCAAAATCGGTTCAAGTGCACATTAATCATCTACTAGAATCGTCATAAAAATTAGCAATATTAAAAAATAATTTGCCACCCAAAATCACACATTTAGAAAAAGTTACTACACTACCATTTCTCTATCGTTATGTCCAGATACTGAGGATGAAATATCAACCTACAAATATATAGTCAAGGTAAGCAAGCAAGAGGAAGTATAGATTTACTGTTCTAATTCCGCACCTACTTATGATGATGATGAAGTGGAGCAAGGTAATACGCAGGTCGATATTAAAAACTTGGGGCCTCATTTATGAAAAGTGACGCATCGCTGCGTGAAAACGCCGATGCATCACTTTCCATTGCGCCCTCCTTGCGACACCAATGATTCGTCAAATTTACAGTATGACGCATCATTGCGCAAGGAGTTACAGATACGTCAGTATTTCTGACGTATCTGTATGGCGCAAAAGTGACGCATTGCGGGAGTGTGTCACGAAAGTGACGCAACTCCAGCAATGCGTTCTGTCACATGGGGCATGCCCCATGTGAAAGGGCCTGCGTCAGTCTTACGCCTGCTGTGAGGCAGACGTAAGATATTGACTCATTTGCATCCTAGAAGTGGCGCAGTGTAATCCTATAGAATTCACTGCGTCACTTCTACGACCCTTTCTTGCGTCAATACGCCCCCCTTGCATACATTATACCTGGCACAGGTATAATGTGGCGCAGGGGTTTACAACGTGACGTATCTACCTAGATGTGTCACTTTGTAAATACTGCGCAACAAGGCGCATTTTCTACACCACTGGTGCATCACAAAAAGTGATGCACCGGCGGCGTAAAAGTGACGCACAGCCTCATAAATGAGGCCCTTGCTATTTCGGTACAACACCATATGGGGATTCAATCAGTCAACATGTTTTTAAGCAAGAATGCGCAGTTTGTTTGCCAACATTATTTGTTTTGCTGTTGCGGTAACGAGATGAAATACTTCAGACATAAATGGAAATACATCATTGTGTTCGGTCATTACTAAATACCATTAGCAAGTCATTTGTGACATCCAGTTAGCCTGACATCAGTGGTTCTGGAAAGCAGGCAATGGGCCTTTTGCTAGCCTATTAAACATCCATTAAATTGGAAATGTGCTACATATTGAATACATCCATAAAAAGAAACTGCTTATTTTCAGAGGTATACTTACACTTTGTATCAGAATGTATCGCTGTATGTTGGTTTTACTCATTCCCAATCTACCTTCTGTAAAGACTATGTTACTTGGTCATTATTTCCATCTATGTAACAATTTTGTGTTAAAAAACAAACATCTATATAACGGGCCAGCCCTTTCTATTACCACCTCTATGCACCGTTCCTCCATATCTCTCTGCCGGTTGTGCTTAAAATAGAGACCATTTTCATTTTTGTAGACATGCAGTTTTATTGTTTACAGAAAGTTTTAAGAAAACCACTAATGGGTAAAGCAAAGCCTTGTCAAAACCTTTTGTAAGTAAAAAGCATAATGTAAAAACCGCATGGAACCACTTCTGTCTAAAAAGCTATTTGTGGCCTATTGTTGCCAACATTACAAATATGCCTGGAATACTGCATTGGCATTCCCGTATCTGAAATGACAATTTCAGGATGCGCTAAAATCTGAGGGCCTTATTTCTGAGGCCTTGTGACAGTTTTGCGGTTCCGTTGTGTCACTTTTGCGACACATCGGCTCCGTAAAACATGCATCCAGGTGCGCCCTATTTACAAAGTGACGCATCTAGGCAGATGCGTCACTTTGTAATTCTCTGCGCTACATTATACCCGAGTCAGGTATAATGTGTGCAGGGTGGGGGTTCCCAGGTAAGTAAGCCTCGTAGAAGTGACACAGTGAAATCTGTGAGATTTCACTGCGCCACTTCGAGGGTGCAAATGCGTCAAAAACGTACGCCTGCTTCACAGCAGGAGTAAGACTGACCCAGGCCATTTCACATGGGGCTTGCCCCATGTGAAAGGACGCGTTACTTGAGTTGCGTCATTTTTGTGTCACACTCCAGCAATGCGTCACTTTTGCGCCTGCAGATACGTCAGAAATACTGATGTCTCTGTAACTACTTGCGACATGATGCGTCATACACTAAATATGACGCATCCATCAACGCGCAAGGTGTGCGCACTGAGAAGTGACGCATCGCTGCTTTCACGCAGTGACGCATCACTTCTCATAAAGGAGGCCCTTAATATGCAAAGAGATTTGGCAACACCACATCAGATTCCAATGGTAATTCGGCATTTTTCTGCTCATTCTCACATGGAGATTTACATATTTATGTGAACAGGAAAAAAACAGGGGAATCTGATTCTTCCTTATTCTCTATTCATCCTTAAACACCATGCAATGATGAAGTCCATTAGCCGAAGTGAAGCTAAAAATGATTTATTAAGATAAAGGTGTAGGCTGGTAGATCCATGTACAGCAGCCCCGCCAGGAGCAGCCTGCCTGCTGCTCAGCCCATACTCCAACTGTCACAGCTCCCCACCCAGGCACCCAAACATTCCATTCATCATCACCACACCAACATACCACGCAGCACATTCACACTGGCTGAGCAGGTAGGGAGAAAGCAACAGGAGAGAAGGATAAGCGCATATACAAGATACTACACACCACTTCCATCCAAATCCGGAAATAAACTGAATTTAACAGTGTCAATGCGATATCAGTTCAAACATCTTGAAAGGTCTTCAGAAAAGCTCTGAAATCGGTGTAAGTTAATTGACTTTGCTATATATCTCCAACAGTCCTCCATACATCCTGCAGTGGATCTGTAGATCGCCCTGTCCTTCGGAACTTCACCTATGAATAGCAAATATTTGAAATGCTGGAAGAATCTTTCTACAACAGTTTACCACATCCAGTCGCAGACATCCCTGATCCAGTGCCTTCTCAGAAAATCATGAAAACCGTAACCTTTGTGTGGTTTAGCCTAATCCCAATTGCTACATCCTGTATTGATTTAGGCTATCTTCTCATGCCGTGAAGGATTTAAAAAATATGCCAAGCAAATTACCACCTAGGGCACTGGCTGACAATCCGTCAGTTGGGATTAAAAAAAAAAACACTATGCCAATTTTGCACACCACTATCCAGACCCCAGCCAACATTGTGCCCTAATTCCCTGACCCTACCCAACAGTGTCCCTTCTATATTTATTAAATCTTTCCTGCTTAGTAAAACCTGTAGTTATTGTTTTTTTCTCCAAACTGTGTGGCTATGCAATACTTTGTCGTTCATGGAAAGCTATAGCTGGAAATGTTAATAAACATTCAAACTGAAATTATCAATGATGATAGAAATGAAAGAAATAAAAACCCAAAATGCAAGACAACATCGATGATCATACAGAACAATAAGATCGAATAAAGACTTCCAAAACGTAAGCATTATTATATCTTCTTAAAGAAAAATAAAGGTAAGTGAATTAAAAGAGATTTGCAGACAAACAACCTACATATCTTCAAAGGAGTAAAGGGATTTTCTGCTCACAGAGTCATGGGACTCAAAAATTATTCTGGTACCAAATCCCAGGGAAAGCTGTTCACCCTAGGTTGAAGAACAAAACAGAAAACATGCAAAGAACATAGTAACACCCTGAAGTGATCAAGGAACAGAAACGAATCATCCTTGGTATAAGCTACCAGCTCACCCCAAAGTCTGGCCAGATACCTAGGGATCAGCCTTTATTGCGGGTACTTTAGTCAGGTGCGCAGTGTGCAAGACCTAGTGGCATTATTTTCTGTAAAAGGGTTTACCAACATGAGACATTTTTAGGCCTTCCAGGGTCTGGATAGGTTGGCCTGCCCAATCATAACGAACGACCTTGGGCTGGCCCTCGCCATTCAGGCATGACTCACTTCATGCGTCTCTTCCTATGTCACAGAGACCTTTGACCCAGCCAAAGAGTGTCGCTGAGACTTAGACCAAGACCATATCTAAGACAACCATTGTAGATTCAGTGTATGATCTGCATTAGGAGGAATTCTGCATCCCAATATTTTGTTGGTGGGCACATCAAAACGGTCTATCATTTTCAGAATGTGATTAGGATTTGATTTTCGTGTGCAATCTGCTAGAACATGGTCAGGATACATATTACAGCTAAAAATATAAATATGTTTTAAAATCACCGTTTGTACATGTCTTTTTTCTTTCCAGGATTACTACTATAAACATAATCTTCCAAAAATAGGGGTACAGCTGCCATTTTTTCCCCTGATAACTACTGTCAAATATGACAACACAACATAAATAATACAGGGCAGATTTACAATTTCTGGCGCATCTCTGCTAATCAGCAGGGATGCGCCAGAAGAGTTGCGATGCATCTGCCCACCCGTGCGCCAGCACTGATGCGCCTCATTTACAATGCAGCGCACCATGGTGCAAGGAGGGGCAGATGCGTGATGCATCCCCCGGCGGAAAGGCAGCGCATTGCTGGAGTCGCGTCGCAAGCGTGACGCAGCTCCAGTAAGGCTCGGGGTGCCCCTATGCCTAACATGCTGCGTCAATCCTTACGCCTGCTTCAAGCAGGCGCAGGGTTTTGATGCAGCAGGGCCGTAAAAGTAACTGAGAGAAATCTTGTAGATTTCACTCAGCCACTTTTGCGAGGAGTTCCTGCGCCAGAACGCCCCCCCCGTGCCGGAACGCCCACATGTGGCGCAGGGCTTTGCAACGTGACGTATCTCCCTAGATGCGTCACGTTGTAAATACCCCACAGCATGGCGCTGGCTTTACGCTCCTGCTGCGTCACAAAAGTGACGCAACGGCGGCGCAAATGTGGCGTAAGGGGCTTGTAATTCTGCCCCTTACAGCTTATTATAAATGTACATTCTATGCCCTCCCTGAACACATTCGACCCCCATCTCTCTCTCTTTCTTTCTCCTTTCCACTCTCTCCATTTCTCTTTTGCACTTCCTCTCTATGTATTTTATTCATGTAAAATCGTCTGAGCTGGCAAGAATGCTATGCATGCGTCTGGAAAACCTTAGAACTCATGAAAAGCGCGCAGGCTTGTATATTGACCTGGCTTCAACTTTACCCTGAAAACAACAAGAAATGAACAGAGAATGTGGAAAAATACATCAGCCTATCAGGAGGCAGGATTCATTTATTCAATTAATTAAATAATTGCAATGTTTTATACAGCCCCGTGTCACCAGAGTGGTATTAGAACACTTTATGTAGAAACTCGAATTGAAAACAAATACATTGTTTACATTTGTTTTAGCTATTATATTGTTGAAACCATAATGTTTGTATCGCAAAAATATGAATTGATTCATGAATTAATAATCATTAATCCAGAGGTGCCCAGAGGAGAGGAGAACAGGAAAAAGAGGTAAGAGGGAAGGAGAAATGGAATGGAATGGAATGGAACAACACTAGGGGCCATATTATCAAGAAAGGCGATACCATTATTGCCGCTTTAGCGGCAGGAAACTGCCGCTAAAGCGGCGATAAGGGGCTTGATAATATGTCCTGTGAATTCCCATAGAAGTAAAAAACACGAGAGGTACTAACAGTCTGGATATAAAGAATCTACTGGAACCTAATAGTGTCCCGTATTCATGCTAAGACCACAAAGTTGGTCTCAACAAGTGACAATGTCATGCCAGAAACAGTGAGAAGGAGAAGATACAGAGTCTGAAGAACTAGAAAAAGTACCCATCAGCCCACTCAAAAGTGGAATCTCGTCATCTGGGTTGTTAGTGTTGGAGAATGGTGTCCTGTAGGCTCCTCCTCAGGGAGAGTCTGAGGTTACCTAATATCGGACCCAATGATCAAGCATTCAACCAACAGATGACAGTATGTGAGCGGAAGGGGCAGAGGTTGCAGTGCTCAAAAGAAAAGACAGAAAAGGAAAATGATCCTCGTGATTTAAAAATACCTACTTTGATGTCATAAGAAACTTTATTGGGTCTGACCATCAATGTGGTATTGTTAAAAGCAGTATAGTGATAGCATGCAAGGAATTGCTATCCACCATATATGTTAATTGGTCAACATGTTTCAGCCTTAAGCGGCTTTCGTCAGGACCTATGATGTGCTACTGCAACACTTACTTAATGTGATGTAGTACGTGATCTACACCCACTCTCCAATTACTAAAAGGAAATTGGTGTGTCTTCTCCTGTATATACAAACGTGGGAAACAAAAACAAAACAGTGTTAGAAATATACATATCTGTTGCATGAATCTACCATCTCTGTATAAGTAGAATGTTTAAATAAACGATTCTCACTCACCCTAGTTGAAGGGAGAGAAAACCTCACCTCACCTGGCAACTGCTCAGGGTAAAAGGAGGCCACGCACTAGAAATAAGCGCATGAATCTGAAGTTAGCTCCAGAATAAGACTATTCTAGTCACAAAGACATTTCATTAGTGATACAGTAAAGGCAATATGGCAGGCCTAGATTGAGAATGTATAGGGATGAGGAAGGCGTCAAACTAGAATCCTCCGCTAGGCTACCTCGCATAATGATCAAAGTAGCAGAGTAGCCAAATGTAAGGAAACAAGGACGCCTTGTCCTGAACTATAAAGTAATTACTTTCCAGTGTAAGATCTAACACTTACAGCGCTCCGCTATCTAAACCCTCTTTCTAAACAAAAACACCCGCATAGTAAGCTAACAAATCGCGATCACTCACCTCTCCGTCGTTGCCTCGGATGAAAAACTGAGCCGAGGGGGAGGTGGTGATGCTGAGTTGTAAGCGGGGTTTTATCTATGAATAGCGGACCTTGGAGGGAACTATCGATGTGAAAGCTCTCATTGGCTCGCTGTATGTTGATAGTGTGGGCCAATGGTTGCTTACCAAGCCTCAGAGATGAACTGTACGAGGCGGTTAACATGGATGGTTCAGTGTAGACCAATAGAAAAAGCCATTTTGGTGCGTAAGACGCAGAGTCCGTTTAGATAGCGGACCTTGTAGGAAGCTCATGGAGGGAATATTCTGATTCGTTCACTGTCTTTTATCGGTATGCACCAATGGCTGCTTTCCCCTCGTTCAGAGCCTCGAAGAAGAGCTGTGCGAGGCAGTTAGCGTGAATGGTTCAGTGTGGACCAATAGGAAAGGCCAGATTGCTGCATGGGACACGGAGTCCGTTTGTAGAAAGGACCTTGTAGGAAAAACATGAAGGGAATGTTCTGATTCGCTTACTGAACTTTATCGGTCTGGGCCAATGGCAGTTGATCCTTCGTTCGCCAAAAAACATGCGAACTCGTTTGGTTAGTTGTCTGTTTACAAAAAGCGGAGAAGGGCAGCCCCGATGTAAACAGGATACACATGAAAATAATGTCACATGCTTATGCAGTCTTTTGAGGCGTAAATATGTATATGTGTTTTTATGTGTTTTTACTGGACACATATTGATTTATGGCATATGTGGACTGTAGAGACCACGTGCAAACAACAGGTCAATTGTATGGCTATGCTAATTGACGAACCAATGCCCGCTTGCTACAGGAGCATAGTCAGATCTATACTGTTCTAAAAATTGACAGCATGCAAAGGCATGAGTGTGGCTAATGATGAGACATAGCAGATCACACAGATATAATGTGTGGTCAAATAATATTCTAGTGAGTATGAAAACCCAGACGGTTGCTTCATTATCAAAGGACCTATATCAGCAATATGACAAACCACTTGGAAAACATTATGCCAGGTGAAATGTGGTCCCACAGTGAACAGACACATAATGTATTGAGAGAACATACAGATGTAGACTATGGTCTATAATGTTGACTCAGTGATACTGGATATTACACTAAGTTAAGACTCACAACTGCATCCACGGGATGTCGTCGTTCAAACCTTCCGTGTCACTGCGTAGTTTGTAGACCCATCTTTGCTCTTTCCTTAGGAGGAAAAGCGGGACATCTGTGACATGACCAGGTATATATGGTTGCTCTAAGATTAGCCCTTTCAAATCATCAGGATTGTGTTTTTTATCCAAAAAGTGCGAGGTGAGCCGGGTCGCCTGCTTGTTGCGTCTAATTGTGCTCTTGTGTTCTTGTATGCGCAATTTGATCTTTCTCGTAGTCATTCCTATGTACCTCAAACCACAAGGGCAGGTAATCTGGTAGATGACTTTCTCACTGTTACAGTTGGTATGGCGTTTAAGTAGCCATGGTCGAGTGGTGCCGATATCGACTGCAAGAGTCTTGGTTGTTTGCGGACACACTGAGCAGTTCCCGCAGGGATGATGTCCTTGCACTGGCGGGAGGTTCCACAAGATAGACGTGGGTTCTTCGACTTCTTGTCGAGGTCTCGTGTGGACCAGTGCGTCTTTCAAGTTGGTGCCTCTTTTAAATGAGAACAATGGCAAAGGAATGTGCTCACCAGAGCTGTTCAAAATCCGCCATTTCTATCTAATGATTTTCTGGATCTTAGACGATGAGGTGTTATATGTGGTCACACATACCAACCTATCAATGGGTGGTTTCTTAACTGGAGGTTCCAGCAGGGCCTCGCGATGGTTATTCGCAGCACGTTTTAGGGACTTGCGAACTAGAGTGTTGGGGTAACGCCGCATTCTCAACTTAGTGGAGAGATCTTTGGCTCTTGAATGGAAATCTGTTATGTTAGAACAATTCCTCTGAACCCTCAGGAACTGCCCAAAAGGGAGGTTCTCCCTGAGGGAACGGGGATGGTGGCTGTCAAATCTCAGCAATGAGTTGCGTGCCATTGGTTTGCGATATAGGGAACTGGCTAGATGCCCTTCTTGTGGAAAAATTACAAGGTCCAGAAAAGGGAGTTCAGTTCTACTATACTCTAATGTGAACCTGAGATAAGGGTTCTGACCGTTTAGCCATTCTTGAAAAAGCAAAAGGGATTGTACGTCACCACGCCAGACAACTAGAATGTCGTCAATGTACCGCTTCCACATCATCAATTGCTGATGATGTGGATTGTTGTTATTCAGTACATGATGGGTCTCAAAATGGTGGACGTACAAATTTGCCAGACTAGGCGCAAATTTGCTGCCCATCGATGTCCCTGATATCTGTAGATACAGGGATTCCTCAAAAGCGAAAAAATTCTCAGTCATGGCAATTCTTGCCAGTTCCATTACAAAGTGAATTGGAGTCACCATGTCAACAGAAGAGTTCTCTAAGAGTGCTTGTACCGTCTCTAGTGTTTCAGTTTGAGGTATACATGTATACAATGATTCGACATCAAAGCTAGCTAATATGTCTGTATTGATGTCGAAATGAACCTCAGGTAGTGCACGTAGAACATCTTTTGTATCCTGAAGGTATGTTGGCATTGTTTTCACAATAGGACTAAGAAAGACATCAACAAAAGTTGATAGAGGTTCCAACAAAGATCCAATTCCCGAAATAATAGGACGGCCTGGCGGTGGTCTGGCCGGTTTGTGGATCTTTGGAAGTGTGTAGAAATATGGGGTGATGGGACACTTAGTAACCAGGAAAGTAGCCTCTTGTGGAGTAATCCAACCCTCAGCGCTTGCTTCTTCCACTAGATGTTTGATCTCATTTGTGAGTCTAGCGGTGGGATTCACAGCAAGAGGGGTGTAGAACTGTGTATTGCCTAGTTGTTTGAGACATTCAGTTCGATATGCATTTGTGTCCTGAATAACTATAGCACCCCCCTTGTCTGCAGGTTTGATCACTATTTTGGTGTCCTTAGAAAGGGTTTCAAGGGCAACTCTGTCTTTTTTCGAAAGATTTTGGTAGTTGCCGTCTTTGGAGAAATCAATAGATTTCAGATCTTGCAGTACTGCTGCCTCAAAAGTGCCAACTTTAGATGGTACTTGTTGGAGTAGAGGCATAAAAGTGGATTTGACTTTAAGCCCTGTGCTAGTGTCTTCAGTCAGTGTATCTGGTTCTTTGTCCTTGAAAAAATAGTGTAGCCTGATCGTCCTGAAGAATCGTTCGATTTCTCCTCGTATTAAGAAGGGTTCTCCGCTGTTAGTGGGAACGAAACCGAGACCTCTATTCAGAACCTCCTGCTCACTGGGGGTAATAACCCGGCTGCTCAGATTCACTACCAGGTCCTCAGTTTGCTGGGGTCCGATGTTCACTGGCCTCGTTTGTTGTGGGTCATTGAGGGATCTTGATTGTCTGCCCATTGTACTTGGCCTTGACCCTGACCTCTCCGTCTGCCTCGGTTCCAACCACGGCCTTGTCCCAAAAAAACCTGGTTGTCAAAATACTGAGGCTGCATAGGGTAGTGAGACATGGGTGGGGGAAATTGTGGATAGCCCCATGGAGCTGGTGGCCACCAAGAACCTGTCTGGTACATATTCCCACGTCCATTGTATCTCTTGTTAGGTCGATTGTTCCGACCTCTCCCTCTTGGCTGACTGGTGTCTCCGCTATCTGAGCCGGAGGAGTCGGTGTCTGAGGATGTAGCATAGGAGGAACCTTGAGTATGTTTCTGTTTGTTAGAGTCAGTAGGAGTGTAATTGTCACTAGTGTAGGGATACACTTTCTCATGTGAGAATTTCGCCAAATCTTTTTTAAATTTCTCTATTTTGGCAAAGAAGATAGGTTCCTTGTACTCCTTGTTGGCCTTATTAGAGTCCTCTTGCTGTTTTTCAAATCTTTTTGTTGTTAGGGTGGTTTTAATTTGTCCTTCCAGGACCTGTATTTCCACCAGAATCGCGTCTGCAATTCTTTTGGCTGTGGTGATGATTAAAATAAGCCAGTCTCTTGTGCAGCGCCAGGCTATCAGGGACCACATTTCACCTGGCATAATGTTTTCCAAGTGGTTTGTCATATTGCTGATATAGGTCCTTTGATAATGAAGCAACCGTCTGGGTTTTCATACTCACTAGAATATTATTTGACCACACATTATATCTGTGTGATCTGCTATGTCTCATCATTAGCCACACTCATGCCTTTGCATGCTGTCAATTTTTAGAACAGTATAGATCTGACTATGCTCCTGTAGCAAGCGGGCATTGGTTCGTCAATTAGCATAGCCATACAATTGACCTGTTGTTTGCACGTGGTCTCTACAGTCCACATATGCCATAAATCAATATGTGTCCAGTAAAAACACATAAAAACACATATACATATTTACGCCTCAAAAGACTGCATAAGCATGTGACATTATTTTCATGTGTATCCTGTTTACATCGGGGCTGCCCTTCTCCGCTTTTTGTAAACAGACAACTAACCAAACGAGTTCGCATGTTTTTTGGCGAACGAAGGATCAACTGCCATTGGCCCAGACCGATAAAGTTCAGTAAGCGAATCAGAACATTCCCTTCATGTTTTTCCTACAAGGTCCTTTCTACAAACGGACTCCGTGTCCCATGCACCAATCTGGCCTTTCCTATTGGTCCACACTGAACCATTCACGCTAACTGCCTCGCACAGCTCTTCTTCGAGGCTCTGAACGAGGGGAAAGCAGCCATTGGCCCATACCGATAAAAGACAGTGAACGAATCAGAATATTCCCTCCATGAGCTTCCTACAAGGTCCGCTATCTAAACGGACTCTGCGTCTTACGCACCAAAATGGCTTTTTCTATTGGTCTACACTGAACCATCCATGTTAACCGCCTCGTACAGTTCATCTCTGAGGCTTGGTAAGCAACCATTGGCCCACACTATCAACATACAGCGAGCCAATGAGAGCTTTCACATCGATAGTTCCCTCCAAGGTCCGCTATTCATAGATAAAACCCCGCTTACAACTCAGCATCACCACCTCCCCCTCGGCTCAGTTTTTCATCCGAGGCAACGACGGAGAGGTGAGTGATCGCGATTTGTTAGCTTACTATGCGGGTGTTTTTGTTTAGAAAGAGGGTTTAGATAGCGGAGCGCTGTAAGTGTTAGATCTTACACTGGAAAGTAATTACTTTATAGTTCAGGACAAGGCGTCCTTGTTTCCTTACATTTGGCTACTCTGCTACTTTGATCATTATGCGAGGTAGCCTAGCGGAGGATTCTAGTTTGACGCCTTCCTCATCCCTATACATTCTCAATCTAGGCCTGCCATATTGCCTTTACTGTATCACTAATGAAATGTCTTTGTGACTAGAATAGTCTTATTCTGGAGCTAACTTCAGATTCATGCGCTTATTTCTAGTGCGTGGCCTCCTTTTACCCTGAGCAGTTGCCAGGTGAGGTGAGGTTTTCTCTCCCTTCAACTAGGGTGAGTGAGAATCATTTATTTAAACATTCTACTTATACAGAGATGGTAGATTCATGCAACAGATATGTATATTTCTAACACTGTTTTGTTTTTGTTTCCCACGTTTGTATATACAGGAGAAGACACACCAATTTCCTTTTAGTAATTGGAGAGTGGGTGTAGATCACGTACTACATCACATTAAGTAAGTGTTGCAGTAGCACATCATAGGTCCTGACGAAAGCCGCTTAAGGCTGAAACATGTTGACCAATTAACATATATGGTGGATAGCAATTCCTTGCATGCTATCACTATACTGCTTTTAACAATACCACATTGATGGTCAGACCCAATAAAGTTTCTTATGACATCAAAGTAGGTACTTTTAAATCACGAGGATCATTTTCCTTTTCTGTCTTTTCTTTTGAGCACTGCAACCTCTGCCCCTTCCGCTCACATACTGTCATCTGTTGGTTGAATGCTTGATCATTGGGTCCGATATTAGGTAACCTCAGACTCTCCCTGAGGAGGAGCCTACAGGACACCATTCTCCAACACTAACAACCCAGATGACGAGATTCCACTTTTGAGTGGGCTGATGGGTACTTTTTCTAGTTCTTCAGACTCTGTATCTTCTCCTTCTCACTGTTTCTGGCATGACATTGTCACTTGTTGAGACCAACTTTGTGGTCTTAGCATGAATACGGGACACTATTAGGTTCCAGTAGATTCTTTATATCCAGACTGTTAGTACCTCTCGTGTTTTTTACTGTTAAGTTGGGGGACTAGGTATTTTTTCGGTCTATAAAAACAGTTTCCCCTCGGACCCTCTACCACTCCTTTTGTCTTTTTGTTAATTCCCATAGAAGCCCAGGTCCTGGTGTGCAGGACATCAAACCTGGGCTTCGATGGGAATTCACAAGGGCAGATTATCAACCCCCTTATCGCCGCTTTAGCAGCAGTTTCCTGCCACTAAAGCGCGATAATGTTTTTTTTTCTTTTTTTTTTTTTTGAGAGCCTTTATTGTTACTTCAAATAAATACAAGCATGGGCCTACAACCACCCCGGCCGGCCGCTAGTCAAGTCATAAGTACAGCAAATCAATGTAGAAAAATACAGCAGCCCGAAAATCGGGGTCTAATAAGTGTCCAGGATATAACTTGTATTCAAGCGTACTGTGCAAGATTTAGGATTCGAGAAGGTTCATTTTACAATAAAGAAAAACTCAGAATCAATGCATGGTCCTACAATAGCAAGCATGAAGCAGGAAATCCGCAAATAGTGCAAATACGTTTGAAGTATTGGGGGTAAGGCATACGAGTCAGGATAAATGTAAAAACAAACACGTTTCGTAGCAAAGCTGCACCCCACCCCGCAAAACGAAACATACTGTAGGAGACATGAAAAACGACAACACCAAAAAGGAAGAAAGACAAAGGGCCATAGAAACAAAGAAAGGACAAATTAACAAACCCCATCCCCCTACCCCCCACCCTGCATCCCTGCAGAAGGCTACGGCCTATCCCCCCCCAGCAGCGTGCCTGTCGCCCTAAATAAGAGACCCGAAATATAGAAAAAGAGAAAAAGAAGAAAAAGAGGAAAAATGTGGGGAAGGGCCATCGATCTGGCCACCCGGCCCCCCCCCCACCACCGCGCACAGAAAACATCCTAAAAGCAAGATCAGAATAGCCACGGAAAACATTAATCACCGATAGCACAATCAATAACATCCCCACCGAGTGTCCCCCAAATCACCGTCAGCCAACAATAAGTTCCACTATGTCCTAGACGGTCTCACCCCTGGCCCTTTCTATCAGTAGTACCAACATACGTCCACTTTTCAATCGGCATACAGAGCAGCGTGGAGGGTCCAAGTGATCCGGGCGGACCGGGCAGTGTTGTTACTCCATGGGACTTCAGCCACCAAAACCCAGCCGAATATGCATGGCGGAAATCCGTCTGTGTCAGTATCGACCCCGAAAACATCCTCCAGTCCGAACACAGTCTCACCAGCCAGGGAAAGAGAGTCACACCATCCAGTAAGCGCTGAAACGCCGCCGGGGCAGCCCAAACCATAGATCGACGTTGTTTCCCCAGCCGCCGAAGAGATAAGTGCCCCGACGAGTCACTCACATGTACAACAGATCTGTCCAAAGCGATCTCATGAACCGGGTCTTCCAGCGTCTCCACGAACATAGGCGTAGCTGGAGCACTCATCACTGACGCAGAGGCGGGCACATCGGCGCTTCCTTGAGATCGCACTATGCCCGTGTGGAACGGTGGGACAACAATGGCGGCCATCCTTCTTCCCAGATCCCGGGCGTCCCGGAGCAGGGTCGTATGCAGGGTTGTTAGCGCAGCCAGTATATCTCTGGACGTGGGCTCTGTCTCGTGTCGCCAGACCCCAGGACTCTCCCGCACAGCAGCTTCTCTGCCTGGATGTGGTCTGCGTAAGAGGGTGCCATCCGCCATCTTAGCTGATCCGGCCTCGTCCTTCTCCACCTCACCTCGGGACCGGGCCCCACACCAGGGTGCAACAGGATTCACCACGAGGACCCCGAAGGTCAAGGCAGGCTTCCCAGCGAAGGGTCACCAAAAGGCTAAACGAAACCTCTGCCGCTCCCTGGGAGCCGCCCGCCAATTCCGGGAGAAGTCATTAGTCATGCCCGGACACAACACTGGAAAGGGGCCCAAGTATCGTGCACTCCCCTCGACCCTGCTTTACCACACATCCCACAAGGCACTCCGCTAGATGGACTGGGTCAGCACTGTCGCCATCGGCCCATCAGATTTCCGGTGCCCTCCGGCCGACTCCTCACCTCCACCAGAGGCCGCTGTTGTCGCAGTCGCGGCCGGCTACCCTCCTCACTCGACACCCCGGTCCCAGCTCTGTGAAGGCCGCAAAACAGTCGGGGACATTTCCACGGGTCTGCCGCACGTAAAAGCCTCAGGAGCAAACGGTCAGTGAAAGTTGTCCTTCGCCTACTTAAATATGCTGTTACGGCTCAGGATAGTTGCCAGGATGTATGCGCGGGGTGAGAAGGCTCACGGAGCCGAGCGTCTATGCAGCCATCTCGGTCGCCAGCTTGAAGCGCGATAATGTTATCACCGTTCTTGATAATATGGCCCAAAATGTCAAAAAACATAAAGTGAGCAGGTATCAAGGCTCTGGTCTGACATTGCGGCCTGTTACAACAGTCTGGGTCCCAATTTGATAGAGATGCCAGAAGGACCTATTCTAACACGGTAAGTCCTAATGACGCATGTCTTTTGGCCTCTCAGGATCAACAAGAGGCTAGGTGCTGTTCTCAGGTGGTGAGGCAGGGAGTTAAGAACTTGAGGCAGCACAAGTGAAATATTTTGTCAAGGAATGAAAAGTTCTGAAATTTAAAAAGTAGGAGAGCTCTTACTGATGGATTGCCTTTATCCACCTGATATGGACAGGAGGTCTACTAGGTAACTGGCTGTACCAAAGTGTAGGCTCTGTAAGTGATACAAAAGGGGGTGGTGATGGACGGAGCATCTGAACCAATCAAACACTCACACCCAGTCAACAGATCTGAGTTTAATCCATCACCGTTCTTTAGCCCACTCTGCCACCCCAGTTCAGACATGGCCATATGCAAACCAGTCTGACCCTGTGCCTCATGGGAACAGTCCAGCCCGAACTACCAAGCCATGCCTTCCCTGGACCGGAAACAAGCTTCCGAGGACCGGTTTCTGGCATTTCAGCCCTCTTCAGCCCGGCTTGCTTGAATCCAGTGGCAAAGTGAGCAAGGGACTTGCGTCTGAGCATACCCTGCCAACTTATGGCGAACAAAGTGGTACAAAAGGGGGTGGTGATGGACGGAGCATCTGAACTAATCAAACACTCACACCCAGTCAACAGACTCAGACTCTGCTTTAACGTTGCCTTAGTTAAAGCACCCGATCCAAACTAACATTTTTAAACTACGCTTCTACTCAATACTGCATTGGGATGAATAAGATATGTGTGTAGCTTCACTACTCCAAGATGGCCGCCAGTTTCTGTATACTGTTTTACTTCTGTTTCAATGCACACAAATTGGACGTTATACAAAAAAGCCCCTCACACTATTTGTTCTGACCATGAACGAACCCTGTTACGCCTTAACATGATCTTTCATATACTTTGGGATCAATGGATTGCACCATCCACTGAGTCTTTTGGAGAAAGTCGTGCAACAAACATTAACTCTATTTAATTTCAAGATGGCCGTCATCTCTATGACCTACATGAGAGAGCGGGTTGTAGTCCTATGGCTATGTCCGCTGTCTCGCCGGTATTTAGACGAGCTTTTCAGTGGGCCAAACTTAGGGCCATATTATCAAGCAAGGGCGATACATTATCGCCGCTTTTATCGGCAGGAAACTGACGCAAAAATGGCGATAATGGGCTTGATAATATGCTCTTGTGAATTCCCATAGAAGCCCATGTTAACACCACAACATGGACTTCAATGGGAATTCACAAGGGCATATTATCAAGCTCATTATCGCCGCTTTAGCGGCAGTTTCCTGCCCATAAAAACAGCGATAATGTATCGCCCTTGCTTGATAATATGGCCCCTAGTTCCTTCTGCGGACATGCCAGAGGCAGCCCTGCTACACAACAGAGCTAAGCGCCTGTGTTAGGCTACCGAGTAGTACTCAGCAGTGGTACACTATACACTCCTGAGACACGCCCCCTTACAGGGGGGATGCTCTTCATTAAATATACTTTGAGAGTGTTTGAATTGTCATTGTGACAAAGTCCATATCTTCCATTTATTGTGTTTAGGGCTTATTTACACAACAGCAAAGACTTGATTGCTGGTATGAGGGACATACTTAGCTCCCAAGATTGGTTCTACTACACCACGTCGCCGTTCTTCTAGATCGATTAATGACTTACACACACCAGATCCATACTTAAGGTACGTGGGGTTTCCTGACAACATCTACGAATGAGGCCAGAACATGCCCTTGCTCTAGTAAGGTGTATTCACAAATGTAATTGCCCCTAATCCGTCTTTCTTTTTCGTTTATCCCCAGAAAAGACTTCTGGAATACACTACATTTTTGGACACAGTATACCCTGATGCCTGTTACAGTGTAATTATCACTGGAGATCTAGAACCCATTCCGGGTCGGAAATACAACCGGAATTAAGGTTGTTTCTTTGCAGCATTTGGTCACAACTTTCATTATTCACCATTACTGGTTGATTTAAAATTCTAATATCACAGTATTTTTATCGTCCTTTTTTACCCTTTCTCTGTTAGGGTCCATACAAAGAGAGTATAGGTATTTTTAAATTGCAAATATGTATTTTCTTAATTTTAGGCAACATTGAGGGGGTGCAGTTTTTTTAAAAAGTCACTAGTAACTGTTCGGTGATTGAATGACATAAAATAGGTCACCAGATATAGACTTATCTTGCATTGCAGACGATTCTGTAAGGATTAGCAATCATTTTAACTGCACAAGTCTGTCCTTTGACAGCATTGGTGATATGTTCTAAAAAAATAGCATGGGTTTCCACAAGCTCGAGGATTAGACTTGGGCCGCTCTTTGCAATAGACATACTGTCACAAAAGGTGACTGACATCATACGTAAAGTGATGGATATCTTTTACTTCCAACTTCTAAACACTTGTTAATTTCTTAGCCCTGAAGAATTCGCTGCACACAACCATTAAACGCGACAAAACACGTGTTGGCTAAGGATTTCAAGATTAAACTGAAGTGACTGTTTCAGCGGAGGAACAAGCGTGTTTTTTGTTACTGTTAATGATATTTTTAACATACACTGTTGGCATGTGCAAGGGATTGCTGCTTTAGTATGAAGATTAACTCCCACAAATTTAGGATTTTGTGAACCGAGTCAATCTAACAATGAGCATGTACAAAACATATGAATCAAATCTGCAATGGGGCCTGACATCGAGGCCAGTTTAGCCCATCCATACTCCCTCTTTGCAATCTTTGCTGGGGTAAAATATAAGTCAAAAATTGTTTTGTAATGTTGCGCCTGTAGACCGGTAGAACACAGTACAGTGCGATTCAACTCTAAAGATTTATAAAAACTAAGAACTTCAATATCAAATTTTTGCTGTCATTTAATATTGTATTTCACTAAATCTTCTGGCACCACATCACATTGTTTGACATACTTCGAGCTAATAGAAGTTTTCCCTCCCGAGAAACAAGTCCAAAAGTTGCACCCTTTCAAATCCCACCAGCACCGCTGTTTTCTTATGCATAAAATTGCAGATTTCCTAATAGTCAAAAAAATCCCTATACTTCAGATCAAACCTAGCCTGAAGCTCCTTGAATGGTGTTATTCACTGATCCTGGAAAAAATGATCCCTTAATTTTGATAAACCATGCCTCTCCTATCTTCACAAACAGGTATCCTGGAAGATCTCTAACAGTTAAGGGTTCCTCTGCACTTGGAGCATACCAGTGCAATCTCCGAATCCAAAGTTCTTCTGGAGGGCCACACAATTTTTATAAGCTGCCCCAACACCTTAAATCTGACTTTCTTGTAGTAGTGGGTTCCACCAACCATAACAGACATCCTTTAGCCTCAGGTCCTATTAATAACTCATCAATTGAAGGTACACCCTGTATCGACATAAACATTCCATCGTTGTTTCCCATTAGGACTCTCATGTGCTTAAGACCAGCAGCTAACTGGTAAAATTTACAATTCTGAAGAGACTATCCCCCTCTCACTGGGCAGAGTCAAAAATGTAATCACCTTCCTAGTTTTACCATAGGACCATATGAATCTACCATGCATTTTCAAATTCCAGCGAGATAGACATAAAAGATATAAAATATTAGGAATAACATCTTACCTATATAACACCGACATACGATAAATAAATAAGGATTATTCCATCTCTCAAAGTCCTATTTTGCTTTGCCAAGTCTCCTACCAATGTTATTCTTAACCAACATATCAACTTTTTCACTAATCTTTATGCCTAGATAGACCACCCGATCAACCACCTTAGAATCCTGAGTATTGATTAGCCGATTCACCACCAATTGCATCTTGTGCCTGTTAAGCAAAGAACCTGAAAACTTGCTCAACTCATGGCCTCCTCCTCCACTATTTGCAGAGTGGCCTCTGGATTGGCTGAAACTACTGCAATATCATCTGCATGGGTCAACATGTTCGTCTCCCAGCCATGACGTCTTATCGGCATTATAGCTGGATTAACTTCTAGCCTACAGACGTAAACAACAGAGGAGAGCAAGGATACCATTGTCTTGTTCCTCTCTAAATACAAATTTTCCCTGATTGACCACCCATCATCTGCAACTGGGCCACCAGTTTAGAGTAAAGAGCCTGGGCCTCATTTATGAGGCTGTGCGTCACTTTTACGCCGCTGGTGTGTCACTTTTTGTGACGCACCACTGGCGTAAAAAATGTAAACTTATTGCGCCATATTTACAAGGTGACGCATCTAGGTAGATGTGTCACTTTGTAAACCCCTGCGCCACATTATACCAGCACCACGTATAATGTATGCAAGGGGGGGCGTTTTGATGCAAGAAAGGGTCGTAGAAGTGACGCAGTGAAATCTATGTGATTTCACTGCGCCACTTCTAGGACACAAATGAGTCAATTTCTTAAGCCTGCCTCACAGCAGGCGTAAGACTGACACAGGCCCTTTCACATGGGGCTTGCCCAGCATCCATATCTGTCTACCCTACTACGTATCCCTCCGTTAACCTCCTTTGTACGAATATTGTGACCCTCTTCATCTTTGTATCTTGCGTGGAGCTTGCTATTAATGATAATACCTTTGCATTTGAGCGATCTCTATGTGTCTCTTGCAAGCAATAAAAATCCACCCTGAGAGCTTTCAAATCCTAGGCCACCCTCCTTCTGTTACCACCGCTATTGAGGCCACATACGTTTATAGTAGCCATACAGATCTTTGCCATGATCTTGATTCTTTTTCATCAGGCTAGCAGGCCCCTACACCAAAACCCTTAGCCCTCTCTTAAACCTCACCGGCTCCCTGTACTGCCATATATGTAACTAACTAGACCCTGTTCCTTCCACCTTAAACTGATATAAACCATCTCTATTTCCCACATCGACTGCAGCCCCTACCACTTTTCCACCTTCCCTGTGACAAAACCACCTATGACTTACACCACCCCACCTAAAACCCAAAAGGCCCTCCATTGACCCACCCCTGCCTGCACCCAGCACCGTCCCATTCTTGCTCATCCTCCCCTCCCCCACCAACCATTTAAGGCAATCAGGCCACCCATTGACCTGAGTCTTCTATAAAATATCATAGTTGTCCTTACTGCAGCTCGACCGGATCCTTGAGAACCCTCAAATCTGTTTCAACCACCTTGGTTCTCTCTTGTGTGGAACTAAGGTGCATATAAGCAAGGAAGTCTTCGCCACTTTAGCAGCACTTTTTGCCCCTAAAGTGGTGATATTTTAATCGCCCTATCAGCAGGCTGTCGCTAACAGCTGTTAGCGACAGCTTTCTGGCGAAAGCAACCGTTTTAGGGGCCGCTTTGCATGTCGGCGATATTTATTGCTAATGACATGCAAAGTAGGTGTTCCCGACCAAAAGACCACGGAAACAGCCAATAACAGACCTAACGCCTATTAGCAATGAGGCCCTGGCCCCGGTTAGTGGTGAAAAAAGTAGCGCTGACCGGGGTTATCGCAGGAATTTTTACACCTGCTAAAATCCTGACTTAGCCATTATTCTCAATGGGAGGTGGATTCTAAGGCTGAATCATCCCCTGCCTATTAGCAAGCTTTGCGTTAGCGATAAAAGTTTTATTGCTGTTTTACTTGAGTTTTTGGTAGATTTCACCGCCATCGCTGGATTTTTTATTGCATTGGAGATAAACGTTGGTAATAACACGCTATCTCCGTGATAAGGTCCAGCGATAGACGGCGATAAAAAAATATGCGCTAAGCGCGATTTGCGATATTTATCAGACGCCCTTGCTAATATGCCCCTAGGTTTGTCCCCGATCTCCATACAGGACATATCCACCTTTTTTTTACCACTCCTTGGAGTTGTTTAGTGGCTATTCTACCTCTTCGGCTGTTAGCCCTGGTCTTTGCATGATGTTCTGTAATAGTGCCAAAAATAAGTTTTAGTGTTGGTTCACTTGATTTCTCTCCAGTACTTGCGGGGATCATGCCTCTGAGATGGCTTATTATTGTGCACAACATCCTGGCCCAGTAGTTGCGCGTGAGAATATTCCCATTTTAGTGTAGCTGACACCTGGGGTTCTTTGTCTCCCTTTCTATCAGTAGAGATGCACCTCCCTTACTTCCCTTGCACCCTCAGGTGCTTCAAATGCCTCCTATGTTTCACTGTACCACCCCGTACCATGGAGAAGCTACTTCTGCTAACCACTACTGGAGAATCACTGATTTCATCCTCGCTTGATCTGGTGCTTAAGTCGGTTGAGCCTGATTTATCGGTGAGGGAACAGTTAGTTCAGAATATGTATCCTGGGTCTTGTGCAGCTGGCAGACCTTAACGCCATAAGGCCTAAAATCAAAGATTTGTCTCTGAGCATCATGCTAGCAAGTGGTCCATCTACCGTGCCCTGCCTAAAATACCATCCTCTTTTATTCAATTTGTCATGGTAGTCTATGGAGTAAGGAGGGGTCGGAACATGCCTGACCCTTGATTCAGTAACACTGAACAGAATACACAGCTTAGATTTCAGAAATCACACCAAAGCTGCTAGCATTATATGTATATTAGTTCCTCAGATATGGAAACGTACAAGGACTTTTATTCTTGTGGTGCAAAATCATTGTTCCCATGATAGCAGGCGTCAAAGCGCTTTTTCAGCGAATAGCACACTACTGAGAGAGCACAAGTTTGGAAAAAAAATGTATAAGTACGCCATATTTACAAGCACGTAGTTAGTTTAAACATGTTTTGCACACGAGTGTTTTATATCCAGGAGTGAAATATACAGAGTGTTTTATATTCAGTAGTGAAATGTATAGAATGTTAAGTAGAGTAACTATAATTGTAACGGTGTGAGATTAATGTAGAAATGTTGGAATATATGTGAAAACCTCATGTTCTCATGTTAAAAGAATCATGTCCGAATTAAATGTAACTTTGAAATCCAGTATACTGTGTAGGCCTTAGGGCAATTCACAGCAAACCTGAACGTGCTGCTAAATTAATGTGAGATAAGGTTGACATGGTTCTTCCAAATGTACTATTGAACTTAGGGTTAAAAGTATATGCTTTATAGATGTGTTATTTTAGAAACGTATGCTAGTTAAGAATGTTTGCTGTTTAAATCAAGTTAACGTTTTAAGAGTGCAGGGACCTGCTGCATGTAAATCAAGTAGGCCAGAGGAGATAATGTCATGTCGTTTAAATCGTCATGTGCTCGTTAGAGAAGAGGTCGCGAGGTGTCCAGCACAGAGCTTTGAGAGTGTTTTACGACTAAAAGATATGGTGAAGTCTGGAATTTGAGGCCCACTGCAGGACGAGCTGTATGCAGGTGCGAGGGTCCTAATCAGCTCGAATGAAAGGGACTTTGTTCAGTGGCGCCTTGCGCAGGCCTGTAGGAGTTTCCAGGAATTTCAGGGGGTATCAGCGCACTGGAGAAGAAGCCTGGGAACCAAGGTCAACTATAACGAGGGTCTTCAAGAGTACCATCATGGAGTTTGCCGCGCAAAGATGTACCACGTGAGGGGCGTCCCAAGGGGCGTTTCTATTGGAAATGTGATTTGGTATTAGGGAAAGCGACCCGGGAGGAGAGCAGAGCAGATGATTTTGGGAGCCTGAGGAAGCGGATGGGTAGGCAGATAGGCTGATCAGGAGAGACCCATTATCAGAGAAGAGACAAAGAGAAGTGCGTGATCTTCTTAGGAAGTCACCACGGCTGACACCTAGAGGGTTAAGATCTTGCTAAGTAGGGATGTCACTTAGTATAGTGTAGGGACAGACTAACTTTAATTTTCTTTTCTGTAATGACTTTGAGATTGCAACTTATATCTATTTTGACAACCCTTATGGTTTTTGAGCTTGTACTTATTATTTTGTTCTTCAGACTTAGATTATTCAAGAAGTTCATGTTTATAGTGATACCAATTTACCTTTTGAATCTCATTTTGAGAAGTTTGTATCTTCAGTTATCTTTGACTTTATATTAAATCTTTAAAACTTAAATTTGGTCAGTGGTCATTTAGAGTGGTGTAAGTTCTTAAATTGATTGACTTATTGCGAGATTACCTTTTACTCAACGACAGGTACCAACGATTCAGTCGACATAGTTTGGGATTTGGTAAGATAATTAGTAACCAGTAATCCCGCGTTAGCAGTTGGTAGCAGAGTGAGGATGGTTATCTTCTTGAGGAAGGTAATCTAGAGAGGTTAGTTTACCCCAAGGCCCGAGACGCCGAGAGACGAGCAGCGGAAGAATCGTGTGCCGAAAGGTGCAGACGGTGCGAGAAAAGCAGCAGTATCGGAGAGTGAGTATAAAAAGGGTCATGCGTGAACAGATTGCGGTGTTTTGTGTTGTATTTGTATTGTAATGTCTTGCGGAGTTGAATGCCTGTAGCGTGAATGAGAGAAGGTTGTTAGCGCGCGCAACCTGGTAAGCTGGTAACCTGGTAAACGGGTGAACTGGTGAAATCTTAAGTTCAGGCCAGAGCTTAAGTGGTTTTGGGTGTATCGAACATCCAGGGTAGTTGTCGACCATAGTACGGAGGTCACGAGGTACCATTGACCGCCGTGAACCCAAGATAGGGGGAGTGTAAGAGTGAGTGTATGAGTAACGGACGCTGGTCGAAAGTTACTGTGTGTGAGTACCCTATCGGAGAAGGCGATTGTCTGGAAGTAAACGGAAAGACATTTCGCCAAGTTAAGGTGACAACTACAGAAAGACTGTGGGCGTACAGTCAAAGAAAGGTGATCGCTTGGACGGAAGTAATCATTTTTCGGAGTATGAATGGGACGCGTGCATGACCGAGGAGACGAGCTGAGAAAGGAGGGGAACTGCTGCGAAGGGGGACGGGTGACGTCGGCTAGAGCCGCGCTGTGATTGAGCGGTTGGTGTGACGTTAGCTAGAGCCGCGCTCTGGTTGGGCGGCTAGCGTGACGTCGGAGGAAAGTCGCGTACGGATAGGCCAGTTAGTGAGAACGGCGCTGAGATTGGTGGAGTGTCATCAGGAAGTAAACAAACGTAGAGAAAAGAGAAATCATGAAGTGTTTTAAGTGTTTGAAAGGGATTTTTAAACGTAAACGAAGTGAACATTATTACGGGGAGGAGGCTCCGCCGGAGGGTACGCCAGCTCATTATATGGCAACGAATGTGGGGCTGCATACCATATTGTGGATTGGGGCTTGGAATAAGCTTACGGAAGGGAATGAGGAAATGCAGTTCCCGAGGTACGGGACGTTTAAATTAGAGGTGTTACATCGGCTAAAAGCAACCATGTCCTCATTGAAACCCTCGCCCAGACCAACACAGTTTGAGGCTCTTAAAGCATGGATTAAGGCTGCACACGACCGAAATTTGAACAGGCGTCAACAAAGACTGACGCGATCGGTAAGGGCAGTGCGAGATTCCAAATGGGATGAGGAGGAAAAGCGTTGGAGGGTACAGACTATTGAGGTGGAGAAAATGTATCCGATGAGGGAGGTGTCAGGAGGAGGAAACCTCATGGAAGAAGACGAGGAAAGCGAGTCGGAGGACAATCTGATAAACAGATTGTTAATGGATAGACCACCTCCGAGAGTTGAGGAAATTGAAGATAGAGGGCTTGCAAGGGAAGATGGGAATGACATAGAGGGATATACACCACTCCCTATATCGGAATGGACACCTATCAAAAGTGGAGAAACACCTCCAAACAACACTGTACAGAGTGTAGTGGGAAGGTTTGTGGTGCAGAAAACGCCAACCACCGAAAGGGCTGAGTCTGTGGGATTACCAGACGCTCTTCAAGTGCCTGTGACCATAGGACCCATAGTTTCGATCTATAACCCTGAGAGAGATAGGGGGGAACAACAAAGGCAATTGGATAGAGAAAGGATCGAGATGGAAAGGAGGGATAATGTGACAAATGCATGGAAACAATTGCCAGGATCAGTAACATGGAATACCCCATTAGACATAACTGTCGGTCCCAATTCAGAACAGGGAGGTCCGAGAGGACCAATGGATCTAAGGGGACCACGGCCAAGATCCTATTCAGAGTTAAGAGCTGATTTGAGGGAATGGGACGGGTCCATAGTATCTCCAAGTAACAGGACAAGAACAGAACCAGAGTGGGAAAGCAGGGGTAACGGGACTGTATCTCATTGTGGGGCCAGCGAAAGCAGTCAGGGCCGGGAAGGCCAAAGTCAAGCGAATAGAGGGGATGCATGTCCTACAAATCAGAGAGAACAGCCGGAACAAAATACTAGGATTGTAGAATGTGAGGAAATGTCCCGTCTCTGGGGGAAAGGAGGAGATGAGGCGGTACGGGCTTTTCAGAATAGGTTTAGGTGCCTTCATCATACACTCGGGGAAGACGTTCAACATTGGAGAAAGGAGAACAGCGATAGGTCCCGCCACGCCTCGAATAATCAGGAATCACAGGGAAGTAGGGAGGAAAGAGGGAGTAATGGAACATCTTACCCTGCATCCCGTGAAACTAGCCAGGATGGGGAGAGAGAGGCTAGGAGGCATGAAGGAGTGTTTCACCACCCACCCCGAGAAGATGGAAAGGCATGGGACCTAGAGAGATGGGAACAGGGGAGGACTCCCTATAACTCACCAATACCTAAACGTAGATCTCGGAGCTGGGATGGGAGAGATGCAGATGGAGGAGCTAAATTGAGTGTCTTAAAAGCTGAAATTAAGGCAAAAAGGCTTGATGTTACTAGTTTAAAATCAGATGTTGATGAGATAATAGATGGAACATTGCCTTTGGAAAGGATAGAATTGTATGAACAGGATGAGTTATTGTTCATGGCAAAGGATATTACTAGGAAAGCTAGAGCGTTTCATGAGAAACTGACTGATTTGGCAGATAGATATGCCGTGGATTTGTCTAGGACAAGGGCATTACAGAGTAACCACAGATTACAGTACGCAGACCAGGATCTAGATGAGAAGAGAACTACTGGATTAAAAACACACATAAGAGAGCTGGTATCAGGGATAAGAGTGTGGAGGGAACTGGATAAATGGGAAGAAAGGTGGTCGAAAAAGGGCACGGTTAGACGAAGTACAAATGTGATGACCCCAGAGGGAAGGGTAATGCATATGGAGGCATTCCCTTTGCGAGAAATATCAAATGGAAATTATGTACATGTGCCCTGGAGTAGAGGAGACTTAGCTGCATTCACCAACTCATTTCCGAAGTTGCGGGACAATCCAGTAGAGTGGTATAAGCAGGTAGAAAGGTTTGTTAAAATTTCGAAGGTATTGTGGATTGATTTGAACACGTTGTTTGACATCGTGGTCCCATCTGATCTGTGGACCCCTTGTAAGACTAGTGTTGAATGGCCAAATACTGAACCAGTGAGGGATCTTCGGACTAATGGACCGTCCGAGATTGTCATGCAAAAGTATGAAAGGGTAATAGCATGGCTGAAAGATAAGGTACCACCACAGGACATAGATTGGGTAAAAATAGACCGAACAAGGCAGGAACCCAAGGAGACAGTTCACGAGTTTTATGAAAGGTTATTGAAAACATTCAAGCAATACAGTGGATTAGATGTAATGGATCCCAAAGATATAGGGCAGTTTGTGTCAAAGTTTGTCTTGGGGTTGAGACCTGATATTTGTTTGATGATACAGCAACATTTAATCTGTTGGCAGAACAAACCACTAGATGAGATTTTACGTTATGCGAGGTACTGCAGTGACGAGATAGATTCTAAAGCCAAGAATCTAAAGGAGAAATTGATGGTGGTGCAAATGCAGTCCGCTGGGAAGGGTGGCCAGCAGAAACAGGGGATGGGACGAAAGCCAAACGGTCAGAATAAGGACAATGAGGAAGGGCAGAGACCTAGGATAGACTTTGCCACTCTAAAGAAAACGACAAAGTGTCATCAGTGTCACCAGGTGGGGCATTGGCGACGCGAGTGTCCCTTTAACCCTGAAAATGGAGAGTTGGAAGTAGAAGAGCAGGTCCAAGAAGTCCCAGTGCAAAAGGTGACAGTCCCAAGTAATAAGGTGGCCAAAGGGGGGACTTCGGCCCCACGGGCCCAGTTCCCACAGCCACCGAAGGTAGCGACAGGGGGTAAGGTCTTTAAGCAGATGCCTCTGTTTATCGAGGAAGAAAAGTGTTATTACATTGATCCATTGACAGGACAACGGGTGAGCAGTGAAGAGGACTGTACCCTTGGGGCAGTCCTAGAAGTGGATCAAAGAGGGCCATTTGTTGAGGCAGAAGTGGCAGGGTGTCCCACTACGTTCTTAGTGGATACTGGGGCTACTCGTTCGACTCTGAGATCAGCGGTGGTTCCAGACTTGCCAATGTCAGGGGAAACAATTCAGGTGGTAGGAGTCGCAAATAAAAGAATGACTAGTCCTTTGACAGAACCAGTGTCTGTGAAAATTGGAAACCACATGAACGAACATCAGTTTGTGGTTTGTGACTCGAGTCCGGTATGTCTGTTAGGAAGGGATTTGTTGTGCAAATTGAACTGCACCATATACTGCACCCCACAAGGAGTGGAGGTACAGACTACCGACGAAGATGCTACTTTTAAGGTGGCCAATTCGAAATCTTGTGTAGAACTATATCCTACTCTGACAATAGAAGATCTTCCCCAAGACCTACGAGATGCAGTGGCGTCAGAGGTATGGGATTTCACAGGAGAAGAAATAGGATTGATTAAGGGGGTAGAGCCGGTAAAAATATTGGTAAAACCAAATGTTGAGTTTCCAAGAACGCCTCAATACAAATTGTCCCAGGAAACGATTGCGGGAATAAAACCTGTGATCGAGTCAATGATACAGCAGGGAATACTGAAAGAAATCGTGGGTAGTCCTTGTAACTCCCCGATCATGGGTTTGCAGAAACCTAGCGGGAAGTTTAGGATAGTTCAGGATTTACGAAAAATTAACAACATAGTCGTTTCATGTTGTCCCGTGGTACCGAATCCATCAGTGATATTGTTTCAAATACCATGTCAAGCAGAATGGTTCACAGTGATAGATCTTTGTCAGGCTTTCTTTTCAATCCCATTGGATGAAGAGAGCAGGTATCTTTTTGCTTTTAAAATGGAAGATCGCGTTTTAACATGGTGTCGAATCCCCCAAGGATTCACAGACAGCCCATCCATCTTTAATCAGTTGTTGAAGAAGAATCTTGAGAATCTAGTACTGCCACAGAACTCGGTTCTGGTACAGTACATAGATGACCTACTTGTTGCGTCAGAGACAGAGGAAGCTTGTAAAGCAGATTCAATTGCCTTACTGAATCATTTAGCTGAAAATGGACATAAGGTATCTCCGAGCAAGTTGCAGTATTGTCTGACAGAGGTACAGTATCTAGGGCATAGGTTAGAAAAAGGGAAACGTAAGATGTCCCCAGAGAGGATTGAGGCGATAATGAAAATGAATGCGCCTACAACACAGAGAGAAGTTAGAATGTTCCTAGGAATGGTGGGTTACTGCCGACAGTGGATAGTTAACTTCTCACTGAAAGCAAAGCCCTTACAGAAACTGACGCACAAGGAGGTGAGTGATCCGGTACCATGGGATGAAGAATGTCTGGTGGCGTTTTTACAGCTGAGAGACGATTTATGTCGTGCTCCGGCTCTGGGAATGCCAGATTACGAAAAGTCATTTTCACTCTATTGCTGTAAGAGAGAGGGATGTGCTTTGTCAGTCTTGGCACAGACCCACGGAAATGCCCGTAGACCAGTTGCATATTTTTCGGCTACATTAGATCCAGTAGCCGCAGCGTTGCCCGGATGTCTCAAATCCGTTGCTGCAACAGGTGTCAGCATTGAAAGGAGCGAAAGTATTGTGATGGGACATCCAGTAGTGGTGTATGTACCACATTCAGTTGAATTGCTAATGACCAGGACGAAGACGCAGCATCTGACCAATAGTAGGCTCACGCGCTACGAGCAAGTTATTCTTGCCGCAGAGAACGTGACTCTCAGGAGATGCTCTGTCTTGAATCCTGCTACTTTGATGCCATTACCCACTGTGATAGAAGGCGAAGGATGTGAAGACCACGATTGCCTTGATGTGACTGAACTATGCACGAAACCCAGACCAGATATTGTGGATGAGCCATTGTCTGACCCCGATGAAATTTACTTTGTTGATGGCTCATGTTTAAGAGACGATACTGGTCGGTTGAGAGCAGCTTATGCTGTTTGTACCATTACTGGAGTTGTGGAAGCCGCTTGCCTGGAAGGAGTACATTCCGCACAGGTAGCAGAAATTATTGCCCTAACTCGTGCCTGCATAGCAGGAAACGGAAAAAGAGTCACCATCTACACGGACAGCCAATATGGTTTCGGTGTGGTTCATGATTTCGGGCAGTTGTGGTCTCAGAGGGGTTACATGACCTCCTCTGGTTCGCCCATTCGAAATGGAGAATTTGTGCGGCTGTTGTTAGAAGCATTGCAAGGTCCAGTTGACATCGCAATAGTAAAATGTGTAGCTCATACTAAGAATACAGATTTTGTGTCACAAGGCAACAGATACGCTGATGAAGTCGCACGCTATTGTGCGGAACAAAATTATTCTTTCTCAAAGGTGGAAATAGAAGGTGCAGAAGAAAAGACTGAATTAAGTATGATGTTAGAAACTGTAGACACTTGGGAGGATTTAAGAATAATGCAGGAGAACGCACCTGAAACAGAGAAAAAGGCATGGGAAATAGCAGGTTGTGTGCGAAGTGAAATGGATTTTTGGGTTTCAGCAGATGGGAGAGCTGTGTTACCTGAAGAATTAGCTAATCCCATGGCGAGAGAAATACATGGTCCAGTACATCTAGGAAGGGATGCTATGATGAGAGTGTTTAGGCAAACTTGGTATTGCCCTAAATTTAGAATAGCAGCAGAATCAGTATGTAAGCGATGTGTTACCTGCCAACAACTGAACGTAGGCAAACGAACACCAGTCACACTGAGTCACATTGGGAGGTCGGGGGGGCCTTTCAATAGAATGCAATTAGATTTCATCGAAATGCCAAGAGTCAATCGCCTTAGGTATGTGTTGGTGATTGTATGCGTATTTTCCAGATGGGTTGAAGCGTACCCTACACGTAGGTGCGATACACTCACAGTGGCTAAATTGTTGCTCAGGGAGTTGATACCGCGCTTCGGGGTGCCTGCCTCTTTGGAATCTGACAGAGGAAAACATTTTAACAGCGAAATAGTGAAGATGTTGTGCTCCACACTGAATATCGATCAAAAGCTGCATTGTAGTTATCGACCAGAAGCTTCAGGAATTGTGGAACAAGTGAACGGCACGTTGAAGAATAGATTGGCTAAAGTAGTGGCATCCACATCTTTGAGTTGGCCAGATGCTCTTCCTTTAGTGCTCATGAGCATGCGCAGCACCCCTGACAGGAGGACAGGTCTTTCTCCCCACGAGATCCTGATGGGGAGGGCCATGAGACTTCCTACAGTTCCGACTACTGCTCTATTGAATATTACAGATGATCTGATCTTGGATTATTGTAAAGGACTGTCTGACGCCATCCATTCTGTGTCCCTTCAGGTGCATGCGGCTGAAGTTCCAGCATCGAGGAACCTGTGTCATGATCTGAACCCAGGGGACTGGATCTTAGTTAAAAAACACGTCCGGAAGAACTGCCTAGATGTTCGCTGGCGTGGGCCCTTTCAGGTAATCCTGATAACGAACACCGCGGTGAAGTGCGGGGGGCTGCCAAATTGGATCCATGCTTCCCATACTCGAAGAGTTCCAGCACCTCTAGAGGGAACAGCTCCCATCCCAGACGAAAGCCCGGAAGTGGAAGAAGAGTTGCAAGAAGGGATTGAGGCAGCCCAGGGGGTGTCAGAAGAAGTTGGGAACGCAACGGATTCAGAAGAAGAGCGAAGGCAGGACGGCAGTGAGACAGAAGACGCAACTGAAGGAGAGAGCAGAAGTGAATACGACTCAGACTCAGATCCGTATCAGAGCGACCAAGAACCAAGTGAGAGGACAAGGAATAGGAGAATAAGGCTTGGAGCTGCCACTTGGCCAACAAGGAGAAGAAGGCTAAGTTTGAGGTCGGCCCAGGAAGAAACGCTTACTCCTATATCCGAAGACTCAGATCCAGAAGAAGATATCCAGGATCAAGCCGAGGAGGGTCTTAGAAGATCAAGGAGGGTGCGAGTGCCTAGTAGAAGATACTCTACTCCCGACTGGACCTACCTCGTTGCAGATGTCTGGGAGACACAGAACAGGGAGGATCAGGGAAGTGGAACTGATCAGAACTGACCCGATCATCACAGTGCAAATAAGGTTTCTACTGCCAGGAGCGGAGACCGAAAGGTTGCTGACACTCAACATCGTTCATCCTGCTCTCCTGAGTGGAATAAGAAAATTGATTTTAGAGACAGTTGAGTTTCCAGTTTGCTGTTCACGATATCCAATATTGGAGGGAACTCTTCTTCGTTTGGAAATGCTTGAGCGAGTAGTAGAAATGCTAGGAGCGCTTATTGTTGTGGATTAATACCATATTGTGAATGTCTTCAAAGGGGCGCAGAACTGGAAAGGTGAAGAAAGTGATCTTGATTAGAACGGACCCCTTTGTAATTGTGGATGTAGAACTGATAGTACCAGGAGTAGAAATTGAAAAAACGCTAACTCTCAATTTCGTCCGTCCACTTGTCTTGAGCGAAATAAGGAGAATAATCCTAGAAAAAGTTGACTTTCCATGTTGTGGTACGAACTGCCCAGAACCTGAGGGAATGATACTTCGGATGGACATTTATGAAGACGTAGTGTCACTCCTTGAGTCATACATAACTTCAGACGAAAATAAGACTTTTGAAAAGAAATTGTAAACTTGTTGCAAGATAACCTAGCGCCGAGTGGAAGAAGAAAAGTGATAGGGGATTCCTTTTAGTGGATGGAGAAGGGCTAGGGTTGTCTAAATTTCTACTGGACTTTGAACTGTTTTGCGGAAACAAATTGTCAAGCTTCCAAGTGTTCAAAAGAGAGACATTGCAAGAGAGAAAGACTTTGTTTGAAAACGGGGAAGAAGTTGATGCGAGAAGAACGTCCAAAGAGACACTGTTTGAGAACATGGAGGCTGGCAACCCGAACCGCAGGGCAAAATGTATAGCTGTTACACTTTTAGGAGTAGTGGTTTCTCTTATAATTTTAGTGGTAACTGTTTCATTCCTAGTGGGACACGAAGGGGATGAAACCGCAGTCAAGGAGGATAAGGGAGTATCAACCCCGAAAACTACCATTATTAAAGGGAAGGGAAACATCAATGAGAAAGACAAAGCGTTGTTAGATGCAGAAATAAAAAGGCTTCACACAGATGAGTCACAGGGAAATTGCAAGTCAAATGCTTATGCTAAATTGCTTTATGAATATGTTGATGCCATGGAAGTGAAGGATTGTTACGTTTGTATGCAATTACCAGCTTCAGTGGAGGAGGGTATCAGATACCATCATCTTCCGTTGACATATGGAATAACGTGCAGTTTATTGTTGAGCATGTTTTATGGACGAGAAGGATTCGAGTATTATTTCTCGAATTTCGACTCGACATTGCCAGAGGTTCCGAATTTCAAGCATTTGAACAAATGGGACTACTACAAAAGCGAAGACAGATTACACAAATGGTTTATTCCATGGAAAACATTAGATACTTCACATGCTCGAAGGAACAATCTGACTTGTCAAATATCAGAAGTTGAGAAAAAGTTTATAGCACAGGTAGATACTAGATACAGGAGGCAGAAGATTTTGAAGGCATCAGGACAATGGGAAACAGATTGGACCAAGGAGGAAAGGGCACATCAAAGAAAAGGTAGTATTGGTCCAATTGCTTTGGATAAGGATAAACGGGGAAAACTGTGCATTCACAGGAGTTACTCCTATTATGAAAACTTTTATGTAGGTCAAGTCCATTGTGAACATGCCTTTCAATTGGAGTATTACTCTAAGAACTTTTTGAAAGGGATGCAAGCAATACCAAATGTATATTTTGTATGTGGAAGAAATGCCTATGTGAAGTTACCAGATAATTGGTACGGATCATGCTATCTGGCTGTTGTCTTCCCTAAAATATATCATGTTGAGAATTTAGACACGCCTAAGAAAGAAATATCAACTAGATGGAAGCGAGGGCTGGGTGCAGCAGAAGTAGTTGGAGATGTACTCGGTGCTGCATTCCCTTTCTTAGGATTGATAATGAATGATATCAAAATTAGGAGGTTAGCTACAGTCGTAGATAGGCTATCTGCTAGTACTGCAAGATCATTGATGCTGATAGAAGGTGAGATGCAATCGATTAGGGCAATGGTTCTTCAGAACCGACTTGCTTTAGACGTTCTGTTAGCAAAAGAGGGAGGAGTCTGTAAGGCCTTGAAGGTCCAGGAATGCTGTACTTACATTCCAGACAATTCAAAACCTCTAGAGAAGTATATACAAAACATCACTGCCATACACTACGAAATTGAGGACCTAGCAAAGGTAAATGTGTGGGAAAAAGTAGGTCATGGAATGGGTAAAGTTGGAAGTTGGTTTGCCAACTTAGGAAAGGGTATCGTTTGGTACATACTGAAACCCATCATCATAATAGTGATTTGTGTAATCACTTTGTGGGGATTGGTGCGTTTGTATCAATGTTATAGAGCAAATAGGTTACAGAGAGCTATGAAGAAACAGGAAGAAGAGTTGACAGCGATGCAGGACGCTCAATATAAGAGTCTGAAAGCATTAGAGAGTATGAAAAGAGGTGGAACTGCCCTGTCTTCTCTTTGAAGGGTTCTACATTTTTTGGTGTCTTGGTGATGATGACCCCTGAAGGTCATCAAAGGGGGGACTGAGAGAGCACAAGTTTGGAAAAAAAATGTATAAGTACGCCATATTTACAAGCACGTAGTTAGTTTAAACATGTTTTGCACACGAGTGTTTTATATCCAGGAGTGAAATATACAGAGTGTTTTATATTCAGTAGTGAAATGTATAGAATGTTAAGTAGAGTAACTATAATTGTAACGGTGTGAGATTAATGTAGAAATGTTGGAATATATGTGAAAACCTCATGTTCTCATGTTAAAAGAATCATGTCCGAATTAAATGTAACTTTGAAATCCAGTATACTGTGTAGGCCTTAGGGCAATTCACAGCAAACCTGAACGTGCTGCTAAATTAATGTGAGATAAGGTTGACATGGTTCTTCCAAATGTACTATTGAACTTAGGGTTAAAAGTATATGCTTTATAGATGTGTTATTTTAGAAACGTATGCTAGTTAAGAATGTTTGCTGTTTAAATCAAGTTAACGTTTTAAGAGTGCAGGGACCTGCTGCATGTAAATCAAGTAGGCCAGAGGAGATAATGTCATGTCGTTTAAATCGTCATGTGCTCGTTAGAGAAGAGGTCGCGAGGTGTCCAGCACAGAGCTTTGAGAGTGTTTTACGACTAAAGATATGGTGAAGTCTGGAATTTGAGGCCCACTGCAGGACGAGCTGTATGCAGGTGCGAGGGTCCTAATCAGCTCGAATGAAAGGGACTTTGTTCAGTGGCGCCTTGCGCAGGCCTGTAGGAGTTTCCAGGAATTTCAGGGGGTATCAGCGCACTGGAGAAGAAGCCTGGGAACCAAGGTCAACTATAACGAGGGTCTTCAAGAGTACCATCATGGAGTTTGCCACGCAAAGATGTACCACGTGAGGGGCGTCCCAAGGGGCGTTTCTATTGGAAATGTGATTTGGTATTAGGGAAAGCGACCCGGGAGGAGAGCAGAGCAGATGATTTTGGGAGCCTGAGGAAGCGGATGGGTAGGCAGATAGGCTGATCAGGAGAGACCCATTATCAGAGAAGAGACAAAGAGAAGTGCGTGATCTTCTTAGGAAGTCACCACGGCTGACACCTAGAGGGTTAAGATCTTGCTAAGTAGGGATGTCACTTAGTATAGTGTAGGGACAGACTAACTTTAATTTTCTTTTCTGTAATGACTTTGAGATTGCAACTTATATCTATTTTGACAACCCTTATGGTTTTTGAGCTTGTACTTATTATTTTGTTCTTCAGACTTAGATTATTCAAGAAGTTCATGTTTATAGTGATACCAATTTACCTTTTGAATCTCATTTTGAGAAGTTTGTATCTTCAGTTATCTTTGACTTTATATTAAATCTTTAAAACTTAAATTTGGTCAGTGGTCATTTAGAGTGGTGTAAGTTCTTAAATTGATTGACTTATTGCGAGATTACCTTTTACTCAACGACAGGTACCAACGATTCAGTCGACATAGTTTGGGATTTGGTAAGATAATTAGTAACCAGTAATCCCGCGTTAGCACTACTCCGGAACCCATGAAGGATTAGTGGAGAATTAGTAAAACTGAAATATGAAATTAATTTGAGCGGTGGATATATTAGTCTGTTATTTGGATTGAGAAGGATAGTGGAGGGATAGAAGAGGGAAAAGGTTTGCATTTATATAGCGCTTGCTACCCCTGATGAGGTTTTGAAGCGCTTTTGGGCGAGTAGCACCCTGCTCTGGAAATGATCTCACTTAATAAGTTTTGCCTAATGCTGATGGGCTCACTTTAGTTTTATGCAAGCCTGTCTTGTAGGTACTAAACTTCTGTCAAGCAGTTCAAAACATTATAGGGCAGATTTCAAAGCCCCTTGCGCCGCTTTTACGCCGCCGTTGCGTCACTTTTGTGGCGAAGCGGTGGCGCAAAAGATGCGCCATGGTACGGTCTATTTACAACGTGATGCATCCCCAGATGCGTCACGTTGTAAAGCCCTGCGCCAGAAGAGGGGTACCATCGCAGGGGGAGGCGTTCCGGCACAGGAATGCCTCCCAAAAGTGGCTGAGTGAAATCTACAAGATTTCACTCAGTCACTTTTGGGCCCATGCTGCGTCAAAACCCTGCGCCTGCTTGAAGCAGGCGTAAGGATTGACGCAGCATTGGGCACATAGGGCCCCCCTGATCATTGCTGGAGCTGCATTGCGCTTGTGACGCAACTCCAGCAATGCGCCGCTTTTACGGCACATATGCGTGACGCATCTGTGCTGTTTTTGCCCCATGGTGCGCCGCATTGCAAATGCGGCGCATCAAGGGTGGCGGAGCTGTGGCGCACAATTACAGGCGCATCCCTGCCGATATGCAGGGATGCGCCAGTAATTGGTAACCTGCCCCTATGTGTCTAAACAATAGTCGTAATGACGTACAGCAAAGTTATTGCTGTAGATAACATTACATACAATTAATAAAAACCATGCAGCGCACATCAATACTCTTGAAATGATCAACTGTACCGCTTAGACTTCAGAGTATCACTGCACAAGTCTTGTGCACTTGGAAGTCTCTTAATTTTGTGTACACTTCATCCACAATGGGATACAAACATTCACTGCCTACTATGATCTGGCTCACGCTGCAACTCACTCAGTTTACCACAGGCGGCATCCTACGAAACCACGTTCATAAGTTACTGGCCATATATACCTTTGCTATGTTTAGGGATGTAATTGCAAGGCATTTGTTTTAGAAGATAAAAGGCTGTAGGTATGGGGATGGTCATGAAACATATTTAAGTGGCAAGGACAAAGAACGCTTTGCAAGGCAGAAGATAGACCTGCCCCAGAAACAGACTATTACAAGTGCCCTTGAGTTATCATATGGAAGACATGTCATTTTTTACACACGTGCTATGTTCTCCTGGGGTTTAGGATATGTGCTCTACTCTTGATGTCTCACCGAACACCCTGGTGGCGTGCGAGAGAGAAAGAGGAGAATTAAAGGACACATTTATAGGTCACAAGGAAATACTAAGTGAGTAATGGTGCAATGATTCCTTTAGTGGGACCATAATTCAGGCAAATTTAGGCACTGACAATGAAATTGATGTTAATTCAATTCTTAATATCACCGAGGAATAGAATGTGATCCATACTAATTAAGAAGTCTGTCATATTCCTTTTACAGTGAGGTTTTAAGTAATCTTTTTATGTTGAGGATATTTATTACACACTTTTGAGACCTCTGGCTGAAATTCAAAGCACAAGGGAACTGGACTGGTGTGCTCTTACCACTGTCTTCAGCGCAACTTCAAATGCTTCTTCGTAAAGCGCTACTTCCACATAACAGACAAGTTACAAAAGGGAATACTTGAATAACATTCCATTTATAATATTCAGCAATAATACTCATATCCATAATAAAGAATTAGAAATTCAGTACCCTGTGTAGCTTCTCTTGTCTGTGACACCATCTCTCTCCCTAACCATCTCACCAAGCTAAGGTAAGTTGATGTGGAGTTAAGAATACCAAATATATTCCTGCCCTGACAATGCAGGGGATGCAATCTTTTGGTAGGTTAATATTGTCAACCTCAATATAATTATATGAAACTAACTCTCTCTCTCTCTCTCTCTCTCTCTCCCCACCTCCTTTCATTCCCTGCCTTTCATGCCTTGCTGCACCAGCACTTCTCCAAGCCTCTTCCAAGCATTTTCCAACCACTGTCCCTGGCATCTTCTCTTTTTTACTTTAGCTTGGTCACTCCCCTTTACTCTACAACACTTTCCTGTGGGTGAGAATAAAGACTCTTTTCTAAGGATTTATGGGCCATATGTATCAAAATCCTGATTTGCGATTCTCAAATAGCGATTTTTTAGAAATCGCTATTTGAGAATTGCAAATAGGGATGAATGTAAAAAAATCGCAATTTTTTAGCGATATCTTAATATTCCTTAATTGCGATTTGCAAATTGCGAATCGCAATTAAGGAATACTTTCCCATTCATTTCTATGGGCCAGGAGGCCCATAGGAATGAATGGGAAGTTATTCTCAATTTGTGATTTGCAATTTGAGAATCACAAATTGAGAATAATTTCAGGGTCCAGGGGTGTCAAAAGGACACCCTGATGCACCCCTGAAATAAGCATGAGTGCACATGTGGCGCACGGGCATGTATGTGCTTCACATTGCACTTTGAAAAACGCAAAAAAGTGCATTTTTCAAAGAAATCGCAAATTACCACCAACTTGAAGTTGGTGGTAATTTGCGATTCCTTAAGGCCAAATTGCACTTTTTTGATGCTTCTTACATTGCATTTAAGGAGTCGCAAAATTTGTGATTGCTTAAATGCAATCGCAAAATAAGGAATCACAAATTTTGCGATTCCTTATTTTGCCTTAATACATAACATTTGGCAAAATTGCATTCGGCAAACGCCGAAATTCTGCGTATTTCGGCATTTGCGAATGCAAGTTTGATTGATACATATGGCCCTATATGATTATTCGTTTTATTAAACTCCTTCTGCTATGGTTACCTGTGTGCTTCCAGTTTCGTGTGGACACAGTACCACAGCTTCCATGCTACAGATATCAGTGGTTACACAGATGATTCTCAAGCAGCCTTCGTTTTTTACTTGCCTTTTTCTTTCTAACTTCAAATCACCAATGTAACTATTCCTGGCTTGAGTGCTTGATATTACTTCCCTACGTAAGATGTTTCTCCTCCTTCCTATTTCTACCCGTATTAACCCAGGGAACGACAATTGTTTTGTTCTTCCTAAATATTTTTGTGTTCACTGCACCTCATTCAGGACTCAACTGACAGAATGGTGCTGGGCCTACCTCACAGAAGCCCATTTCGGACCATTTTACTAAGTTAAACTAGGTTCCTCTATAGAAGAGGGCTCTTAGAAGTCCCTGTGTGCGTCACAAAGCAGTCCACAACTCACGCCCCAACATCTTTGTCACAATTTATTTATGTGTAAAATACATGAAAAACCCCAAATCGGGAGCTACAGTTGTGAACCAGACATGAGTTTTGTTGTGTCCTGTAAAGGTAGACACCAGGAGCCAGGAGGAATTTTCAAGTCTTCTTTATTTAGTCTAAAGTTCAAGTTACATCAGTCTTGAGTCCAGCCAGCACTGGTGTGGTACCAGCCCCACCAAGAGAAGCCTGCCTAGCTGCTCAGCCCATCTCTAACTGTCACCACTCATCCACTCAGGCACCCAGGCATTCCACGCATCAGTCACACCAACATTCCATTACCATCTCTCACTCTGGTTGAGCAGCTAGAGGCAGCAGGGCTGGAGTACATGCAAATACAACTTAGTAGGGTATAACATATTTCTAAACATTGTCTCCTCTCCTCCTTGTCACACATTTACTTTCTTTTCTCCTCCCACGTGTGCCATTCTATAAACCACTTTGTCGTATGCAACATCCTTCTTTCTTCTGTGTACTAATTGTCTTATTTGCTCATCTTTCAGTTAACTCATACTACTTTAGCTCCAGGGTACATTCTGGGGTCACTGTGCATTTCATAATTCTGATCCATTATTCCTTCATCCATTATGAGGATCCAAGGGCCAGAAGTATAAAACTCTTACAATAAAAGGGGTGGCGCCTCTAAAGAGCTTTCTCCACAAAATCTGTTTACAAGTCAGGATAATCTTTGAAACTTGTGAAAGAGCTTCTTCCACTATTTCTGAACCACCCATAGGGGAGATGAAAGAGGTGTCCAGCAAGTAATTGCAATTCTGAAACAGGTGTATCAATGTTTTGTGACAGCAATTGAAGTTACAAACTATTGATCAGATACCGACCCCAGATTTTGGGGAGGGGGTGTTACTGAGTCACATAGGGAAAGCAGAGGCACTGCATTGCATTTGAAAATTATTTTGGTGGCCTCCAGGAAAGCAGGCACGTTACTATAGTACGCACACACTGTGCTACTCACACCACCCAAAGTTTTCCCCCTTCCTTCCTGCACCGCTGTCCCAAAGAAAGCTTAGATTCACATTATGTTGTCGAAAGCATAGCCTTTTATTCACATCAAACAAGGTTATTCAAACCAAAACCAATACAAATGGAGAAATATTCTATGCTTGCATATATGTTATATTTATAAAACACACTTTAGCGGCATCAACAGGTAGAAGTCAGTAACACAAATAGGCACGACATTAAACTTGATCTTGAACTTGACCTTTGCCTTGACCTTCTCACCACATCCAGCCCCCCTCCGCTGTGCACATTGTGCCAGAGGCTCCAACGCGCCACAGTAAGCTCTTGCACTACTTGAAATCCAGGGCATTGCATAGCACACCGGCGCACCTGCCTACCAGGATACCTGAAAATTGTCTGTCTCCCCAAGGTTCTAGTCAGTCCATACGTGGCACTTTAAAGCAGGAGAGTCCAGGACCACTTGCAGGTCAGTCCACCTTCACTGCCTGTCGGGTGTACATGCGAATCCTACCCCCTCCTGAGGTCCATCCAGTCTCTGAACCCCCATTCTTGTGCATCCCCACTTGTTGTCATCTGTCAGGGCCTTGTTACAGGGGGAGAAGCTCACTGGCGCACTCACCCTCCCCATCTGCCACAGACTGTGCTCCACGATTGCCCCCATTATAGTCTGGATAAAAAGCTCATGTCCCTTGCCGAGAGATGCAACATGTCTTGATGGAAAAGCACCACTTTCCTTTGATGGAGCAAACTGCGCCAAATTGTGCCCCTCCTGATCTATCTGCTGGAACGCCACCGCTGTTCCAGAGTCCGTGAGGCTTGACAACGGGCAGATGCCACCTGCTTCCGCCTTAGGTCCAAGAGGACAAAAGGCACTGGAAACCCTGGTGAGCCACCTTAATTGGCCTTCCAGGTAGCCACAGCCCCCCCCAATGACATCACAGCCCCGTCCCCTTACCTGCACCTCCTGGGCCAAGCGGGGCTCTGGCCCATGGCGTGACTAAGGGCGCCCCTCACCTAGGTGCGGGGGGCGTCTGTTCAGATGGAGTCACATCGAATAGTATACTTTAATAACATCGAGACTAGACTTTGGAAATGCATTCCTGTCGGGTGTGGGTCTGTCATCACTTTACCCACTGAAAATCACTTTCCAGAATATGGGCAAACTCTAATAATTTTTTTACACATTTCATCACATCCATGATTTCAGGTCTACATTGGGTCACAATTGATGTTCAAGCTGCTTTGTCTCCGTACAAAGTACTGCATCTAAACACTCCACCCTATCAGTTGAACTAGCTTAAGAGAGATAGGCGCAGCAGGTACACAAACTACTCTAGAAAAATCGTGATGTCAGAACATCACATGCCACGTCAGCCATTCTCAAGCGCCGCTACCACCCTCTGAATCTCAATACAGAACAAATTGACACTGAGCGCCAAATTTATGTCCTTCCACAGACATTTAATAACTCCTGTTAGAATATACCTTCCTAATGAGTAGTTGCTCAATGCTGACCCTGTCTACAATATACACATTTGGTTCCTTTCCTTTCCTAAAGACTGCTATTTTTCATTGAGTAATAGTTCCATCTCCCTGGTTCTTGTCTGGGTTATGTTATCTGCTTTTGCTCTGTTTTATTATTACTAATACTTTACTTGTGCAGTGTTCACATACTTCCATGTGACAGAGCACTTAAAAACATTCTCGAATCAACAACACAAAAATATAAGTAACTATACCTGAAAAGTTCAGCCACATCTGAGTTAATGTTTTTGATACCCTAAGGAATGCAGGCAATTCACGGCCTGATTGTATGTTAACATGACTGTATTTACTATTAGAGAATGTGTGTGTAGGCCTGGGGTAATGATACCAAATGTTTCTTTGATTGACCTGGCTTCTGCCCAAAAACTCCATGTGTTCTAATGCTGTTCAAATGAACAGGACAGAAAAGGAACACTTTTCACTACTCTGGTGCTCGAACTACAGCTGAAAGATGAATTTGTGGAAATCTGCCTTTGAAGGAAGAAGAAAAAGTAGCATTACTTTCATCAACTTCTATGGCTTCCATTTGCATCTGTAAAGGGCTTTATTTACCACAGATCTTCATATGACTTTTTATAGCATTTTGCAACAAGACTTAAGGCATGTCAATAGTAGACTTCCAACAACCTATCCCACAATAGGATTACATCTTTTGGACTGGTGCTGATGCTGATGAATGCCACGGATACTATGAGGCCACTAAAAAGAAACATGTCGACCGATTCTGATTCTGTGGATAATTGTGCCAGCGAATCCACTACTAATTTTAATCTTACCATGGAATCAAGACATTAATAACATTACACATTAGGGATTGCCATAGGTAATTTTTATCAACTCATTTGTGATTGACCCAATCTCTTCCTACTAACCCTCTGGATGGAAAGAAGAGAATTCTCACATGGGGATACTTCATCAGGCCCAATTGGCTTTCTGGGCTTAGGATAAAAAAGCTCTGTAAAGTGCACCGTAATGATGCCCATTGGATATTGTACCTCCACCTGATGAGGAGCAGGTTCCAAATGATGATGCATGCTACGTCAGTGGGTGAGGGTGCTGGCATCCTAAACTAGGGATGTCCCTAAACTTGGCACCTTCCTACTTGTAGCCTTACAAATGACCAGTAGATCACACACAAACTTGTAAACAGATATTTCTCCAGAATGTCATACTTGTTGCTTTAGTCTTTATGAGTTGAGATGCTGTATGACAAACCGATCAACCTCTCCTTCTCCGCTATAAGGATATATATGTATATATATATATATATATATATAATATGTACATGTAAAGCTCCATGTTCTCAGTCCATGTTCTCAGTCTGTAGCATTCAAACATGCACCTGAAGTGTGGAGAATTAAACCAGGAGGTCTGAGGCAAACAAGATCGCATCCCTGGTACACTGGCTTGGCCCAAGAACAAGACATGGAACATTCATAAAAAGAAAATGTGATCATGGCTGAGCCTCACATTCTGGAGATCATTTCCAAGTGATCTCTAATGGTATAGAACCTGATCTGCAAGATTATGTTAAGTTAGTGGTCTTTGTATAGCGCACTTCTGGCATTTCTGTGGTTTCATAGAGCTTATCCTGGAAGGGAGCTCATATCTTCCACAAATTATATGCAATTGCAACACTGTTGGTGGAGATGTATACATTTGATCCCACCTTGAAACTAAGTAGGAGTGCATCATATCTATGAGTAGGCAGCACCCAAATGTATTTTGTGTGATTAATGTACTAATAGGTAAAGTTGGAGTACTGCATATATAAAGTGCTTCACGCAAAATAGATGCAGCTTATAAATGTGTGCTTAAATTGTGACCAATAGAGAAATCTAATGTCCTGATTTATTAATGAATAGGGGAGATCTATAGTCATGAGATGATTTACAGCGAAACGAATGAAATTAAATGTGCATACTAATGTTTAGAAGATTTAGGTGTAACTTGATATCATGTTCACTTGAGAGTATTTTCTTGATCGTTTTTACATTATTCATGTGTTATAAGATTTAATTTGTGATGCATTTGCATTTTGGACACGTATTTGTAACCTAGTGCATTTGCTAAAGTTAGTTATTAATTTCAGGCGCAATGTGCATTTTAATTTAAGTTCATGTGTCATTTCATTCTAGCCTTGTGTTATGTTTCAGTGCCAGCTCATGTTGCAGTCTCACGTTCTGATTGTGTTCAACCTCCACTGTGGAATGTTTTGTAGCATTTTATTTCGACTGAAGGCGTGGACAAAGCCTCATTAGCTAGCATTAAGGAGTTTAGTTATAATAGATGCCAAGGTATGAGAAGATGGAGCTGGCAGAGATAATTGCGGTAATGAGTGAGTAGAGGAGTTCCCATGGAGGACAAGAGAAAGTTGTTACTTATTGATGTGGGAAAGAAGGTGATAGTGTCCAATTTGTGCCGAAGAATTGGAAAATGTCCTGGGAAAGGAATCCCGTGGGATTGTCTACATTGAATGCAATTTATATCATGCTGTGCTTAGTGAAGGAGAACATTAATTTCTGTATTTTTCTCCTCTTAGGGGAGACATCTTGAGACTTGGTAGGGTGAAGACCTATGCTCTGCATATTTGGCTTTAGGCTACTTGACACAATGCTTGAATATTTTCTACTGAAGACTCCAGAAGCTGACACCCTTCTTCTTTTATTCCTATTGTGAGATCTAATGCTTGCGAGAATAGTTGGTCTCTGATTAAATAGTATAGGGAAAGACAGGACTAATGCTTTCTTTTGAAAATCGATGGACGCAATTTAACTCACAATTCTTTTTCCTCATTTTCTGTTGGATGATTATTGAATTGGCAGTATTCTTCCTTCTGTATGGGGCGAATCTCTTCAGGAGATGTGGTCATGTTTAGTTGTTTTGTACTCTTATGGTAAGATTTCATTGGTCTATCTACACTTATTTCTGAATTTATGAGTGAAGCCTCACTAATCCTATGTTAAGTTGTGGTTTGGATTATTGTGTGACCCAATTGGTTGCAATGTCTTGGAACTTCTGGACGACTGATAGTTTTCTCCCTTTACCTCTCATGCTTCCAAAAAAAGATCATTGCATCTGGGTAAGAGTGTAAATGGGCCAGAGCTCTGACAACTAGTAACAGAGCTGCAAATGTAGGTAGCAGTGGGTGAGCCCCAAAATTGGTATTCCTCTACTGAGAATACTTATGTGATCAGATATCATTCTGCATGCAAAAGAGACTCCATGCCTGAGGTGTGAGGCCACATTGTATGCCTTGTCAGCTGCATGCTGGATTACCGTCCCTAGTGCTCCACCGCCTCCCTGCAGACTGGAAAGAAACACATCCTCCCAATGATTTATACAAGAGTAAGTATTTTGGGTCATAAAGTAGTAGTCCAGTAGTACTGTTTTACGGATTCTTTAATGCCTTTGTGAGTTTGTGCCAAACATACAGAATGGGAATAAAATGTGAATATTCAGGGAATATGTATTTACAGTTACTACAAATAGAAAGGACTGTGCTCTCATTGCACTTTTGCCTATACAAAGTTGGATGTTTTAGGTTCTGAAAAGTCCAGCTTTCCACTCCTACTATTGCTATATTTCCAACTTACAAAGGCATGGAAGAGTATGTAAAAGAGTACTACTGCTGCACTTCTATGGGGTACTCCTAAGCACTTTTGGGAATTGTCAACTTTGTATTTTCCAACTTGAGAACGACTATTGTTCCATGTAGAAAAGGAAGGAACATGGTTAACATGAGAGAGATTGACCACTGCAAATAAGTTGATAGGATGTACAAGTAAGGGAGGAGGCAGCATCTTTTGAGGTGTCTTATCCCCCTACTGAAATACGGAAATCACTAAGGCGTGCTGTGGGTCCGTGCTGACATTAGCCAGGATAGAGGTACAGAGCAGTGGAAAAATGAAATGCAAAGGGGGCAACAGCAAAGTATATGGACAGAAAGAGAGATGCTTTTGAAATATTTTATCAGATTCCCTTTCAAATTACTTCTCTCTGGTCTGAAACGAAGTGTAGTTAAGTAGCTCTGTAAATGTAAAAAGGTAATTCTGAAAATGGGTCAGATTTTACTAATGACTTGTTTTTGTATTGGGTGGCAAATCACCCTTTTGCCATTTGTAAGTGCTGTAAACAGCCTGGGTTCATATTATCCAGTTAACTGCACCGAGTTTACAACCTTGCAGGATGCAAGGCTGAGCTGGACTTGCCAGGATTGAAACTTCTAACTTGTAGATCACAGAAGGTGCCAACAGCGAACCTTAAGTCACTCAGCCATCTTGTCTCAGTAACAACATTCCTTCAGTCAATGCATGACCATGGCAGTCTATCACCTCACACGCCACGGTCAACAATGCTCAAAGTAGACAATCACATCTGCAAGCACTTCCCCTGCAAAGCCATGTTTGGTCCTCAGCAGACAGTGAAGTGTCAGTGCTAGGGTCGGCTCGGCTGCCCTCAAACAGTCCATGTTATTTTCTATTTTTTTGTTACCCGCCAACTTTTTAGGTGCATATTATCAAGACCCGAGTTAAAATTATCGCCGGGTTAAGACGGTAAACTGCCGATAAAGTGACGATAATGGGCTTGATAATATGCTGTAGAAAATTCCCATAGAAGCCCATGTTCACACCAGAACATTGGCTTTTATGGGAATTGACAAGGGCATATTATCAAGCTCATTCCTGCCGCTAAAGCAGAGATCATTTTAATGCCATTTTTTGATGATATGCCCCTGAGTTTTCTAAAATGAAAATTGTTTTATTGGGATCCTCCCAAAAGTCTCAACAATACTATGACGCCCGAAGGCGAGTGATTCATGCTCTATAAGCTACAATGTTAAACAAAAGACAAATCCTTCCATCACACCCATCAAGAGGTGTACATTCTCCCTGTTGCACTTAGACAAAGAAATAGTGAGGGCGATGAGAGAATGTATGAGAGACAGACTATGGGGCCCATTATGATGTCGGGTGGATTGCCCCCGCCAGGCTGGCGGTAGCCACCGCCAGCCTGGCGGGGGCAATCCGCCCGACATCCACTCTAGTTTCCCCCCCGCCATATTAGTATGGTGGGGGACCTCGGCGGACGGAAAGACCGTCCGCCGCTTTTTCACCCCGGTCGCATTGCGGCCGGAGCGGAAAAGGAATAATGTGGTGGCGGTGTCTATCAGACACCGCCAGCCATATTACAATGGGCTTTTGAAAATGCCTTTCCGCACGGAAAGGCATGCGGTCTTCACTATGGGGGCCCACAGGTGAGGTGGGGGGTGCACACAGGGGGGTACCTGTGGTACCCCCCTTCATTTGCATTTACAAAGCAGCAGGCACCGTGCGGTGCCTGCCGCTTTGTAAATGCAAATGCCACAATGCTAAAAATACAGGATGTGCCCGCCACTGTGGCGGGCACATCCTAATACCCCCCACGGGACCCCCGCCCTTATGGCGGGCGGTCCCTATTACCACGAGGATGGCGGGCCATCCTAATGACCCCCTATGTGTCTGTGAGTGAAAGAGTGAAAGAGAGAGAGCAAGATAAATAGACTCAAACATCAGCCATACGTACCACAATATGGCTGCTTTTTCATGGAAATATTCTCTGTGTGCAAATATTTATATATTTGAAAGGTTTTATATAGCATGAACATGTCAGAGTGCTGTGCATAAAAGCATGCAAGATAAACAGGAGAAGGTATAAATACTAACATATAGGTAATCAGGCAAGCAGAAAGCGAAAAAAATAAAACGTATAAAACAGTACAAATCGCATTGTTGAATGTTAAAATCAGTGCTGTAAACCAGAAGTAAAAGTTAGTTTGGGTGGCTTCAGTTCTATTGTTGCAGGTAGCTATTCAGGAGCAACCCTTTGACTTCTTTTTTTCATGTGGCAATCGAAGGGTTAGTTCTGATTTCGGGAAGAAGAGCGTTCCTTATTCCCTGAGCAAGCCCAGAGAACAACTGCTTATGTAGCACCTTTTACGAAATGAAACTAGATTACTTACAGATTCCTGGAAGAATCTGCATTAAAGCAGATGTGCACAAACTTGGTCATTCTGCAAGATTTAACTCTTTCTATGGCGTGTGCTTGGTTATTCACTGCAGCCTGATCTCTTCATTTCATCTCTGTGAACAACTTGTCAACTCAGAGGCATGCATCTTGAAAAACAGTTCTGGAACCCATGTCAGGAAGATCCCCTGCCAGTGTAAGAAACCATGGCAACAACATGCTGGTGCCTGTACATCTATCACAATTTCACTTGTACTTACTAATATACACATTTTGTGATTCAAACACTGCAAGTAGGGTCAAAGGAGGTGGTTCATCATATCCAGGTGTACCCTGCTTTTGTTGTGTTCTTCGCTGTCAATTATGATCCACAAAAGTCACAATTGTAAAAGTGATAGGCAGGGAAGGTTAGTTTAACCTCTAGGTCAATGTTGTACTATTAGGGAAATTCACCTAAATTATGTATTAACGTAATAATAAAGTAAAATAAAAATTTGCATGAAAAACGCAGAAGAGATCAGCAAGAGATGTGGTTAGTATTGTCAGATCTCTCCATGTTAACGAGGTTCATTTTTCCAGTGCTGGACTTTTCTATTACAAATCATTGCCATTTGGTGCTGCAATTAAAATTTTCTCAGTTAATGTAACCCTAGACTACATGCATAAGGATGTCAAATTAAAGCCTGAAGCTGGAAACTCAAAAACAACAGTTGATGGACAGAATGCAGAACAATATCATACATTCACCCCAGTACAGAGATCTGGGTCTAAATCCATTGTTGTTTTTGCGCACCATGGCATTCCAGTTTGAACCCAGGCATATGCAAATCAGTCTTGACCCTGTGCCCCATGGGAACAGTCCAGCCCGAACTGCCAAGCCAGGTCCTCCCTGGACTGGAAACAAGCATCCTAGGACCGATTTCGGGCTTTCAGCCCTCATCAGCCAGGATAGCTTGATTCCAGTGGCATGGAGAGCACGGGACTCATGTCTGAGCATACCCGTCCCACTTGGGGTAACACATGCTAAAACAACAGTTGATGGACAGAATGCAGAACAATATCATACATTCACCCCAGTACAGAGATCTGGGCCTAAATCCATCGTTTTTTTGCTCACCGTGCCTTTCCAGTTTGAACCCAGCCATATGCAAATCAGTCTTGACCCTGTGCCCATGGGAACAGTCCAGCCCGAACTGCCAAGCCAGGTCCTCCCTGGACTGGAAACAAGCATCCTAGGACTGGTTTCGGGCTTTAAGCCCTCATCAGTCAGGATGGCTTTATTCCAGTGGCATGGAGAGCACAGGACTCACGTCTGAGCATACCCGTCCCACTTGGGGTAACACATGCAAAAACAACAGTTGATGGACAGAATGCAGAACAATGTCATACATTCACCCCAGTACAGAGATCTGGGCCTAAATCCATCATTTGTTTGCTCACCATGTCATTCCAGTTTGAACCCAGCCATATGCAAATCTGTCTTGACCCTGTGCCCCATGGGAACAGTCCAGCCCGAACTACCCAGCCAGGTCCTCCCTAGACTGGAAACAAGAATCCTAGGACCGGTTTTGGGCTTTCAGCCCTCATCGGCCAGGATAGCTTGATTCTAGTGGCATGGAGAGCACGAGACTCACGTCTGAGCATACCCCTCCCACTCGGGTGACAAATGCAAAAACAACAGTTGATGGACAGAATGCAGAACAATGTCATACATTCACCCAGTACAGGCATTCTTCTTGCATGCAGTGATCAGTCAACTCTAGCAGAGAAGGCATATGGCAGGGTTGCAATCTCAGCTTGGGCTTTGGAAAATGATGTGGTCTTGTGTAAATCACTATCTTCCTGCATCTCAGTTTATTAATTGACAAAACTGAGGACACCTAGACTCATGGAACGTAGACCCAACTGTAAAGCGAATATTGATAATTGTTCCCTTTTTACAAGACTGAGGCTCAGATTTCCACTATGTCACAGTAATTTATCACACATTTATGTAAAGAGCCTCTTAACCCATAAATTTTGCTCAGCTTTATCTGGCGAAAACTGGGGGTACGATAATTATCACACAACACAGAAGTCCAATCCCAGGCTACAACTCCTGTTAGCACAGGGATCGGAACGTAACCCTCTGGTTAAAGATGGGTGAAATTATTTTTTATTTTGAACGTAGGCAGTGAATGAGATGTCTTTAAGACATGCTGTATTCAGTAAAGGACTTTAATCCCGCCTGCTGCCTACCACAGGTTGACTCCAGCTTCGCTCTTCTTTGGTGCCTCCTGATTGGTTCGAGCACTCCATATGTCACTTCCGCTCCTAGCTGAGGAGCACCGGACAAGCACAGATTAATTCTACTTGATCAGTGCCCGTCTGCTGCAATGCAGGTACTATTTCATCAACACCTCTCCCATTCCCCCTGCCCTCTTTGCCACGAATCTCGTGTTATACTAACTCTTTTTTCATCTTTTGTTTCAAAATGTTTTGCACTTGGCAAGGCTATACTGGATGTAACATTTTAAATAATACACCTGAGAATGCGCCCTTTCTGCATGACTTGCTGCAATCTGCACTGGTTCTCATTGCAGCACTAGCAGCTGTGGTTTGTGCTGAGGCTCAGGTAAGAGGTGAAGTTTTTTAATGTTATTCAGCAAGGCTGAGGCACTATCTCTGCCTCTTTGATAGAGTTGACTGGTCCTTCCTCCATTGTTTGCCTAGTGTGGTTTGGTTATGAATGTGTGTTACGGAGATGGTGGGTCCCTCCTTACCAGTCCTGTGGCGGATGGAAGGAACACCTTAGTGCGTAGCTTCCACCATGACAACCAACAGCCACTGATTGTATTGGATGATCGCTAGTGGGCCAAATTCAGGCCACACGAGCAGGAAGGAGTTAACCTCATAGTCCAGCATTTAAAGTGACAGGACATCTTTTCCTAAAAGCTGCATTTTGATCACACGTCTTGTTTGCTACAGTCACGGTGTGAATATATGAATGTAAAGTGAGGTATCCCCCCACTGATTTCTAATCATTACGTTTCCCTGTGTTTCCACTATTAAAATGTAAGAAAGGATAAGACGTTATGAGAAGAGCTGCTGACTTTAGAACTGGGGAGCCAGGTTTTAGGCTCTGCATCGCTTTACATCCTTTGATTCTCCTCGTGCATAAAAAATTATTTGGCGTGCTGCTACTCATGAAAAGTGCTATACAAAGAATGGTGCCATTTATTATTTTTAAGCCGATCCATGATATATTAAAAAATATATAATATAAAATGTCTTCACAGACTTAAACACATCAGGCACTATACACGGCATGGACACTTAGAGTATCTCAGCATAATGTCCCTTGTTTGCTATAAAACAAACAAATTATAATAGTTTTGTAGTGGTCTCATTCCCCAGCCATTCAGTCCTATGTTCTTCAGGCACCAACAATGACCAGTTACATTTTCTTGTTCTACGGATCTTGTCATTATTTAACTTTAGCTCTGAATCTAGTCATTTCCATAAAAGGTAGTCAGTGCTGGCAAGAGTACTAATAACAACTACTGATATTGCAATAGCACTGATAACAAAGAGCTTGTGTTGCATGAATGCTTATCATGTATAGTGTTGTTTTTAGTTTCATAGGATTGTGTGTGGGAGGTGTTGTAGTGCCCATCCTATGATCTTAATTAGGTGTGGGCGACTCCAAGCAGGTCGACAATAGCTTATTCTTCCACTTCATTACATCACAGAGACATAACTGCTTTGTTCTACCCCAGATAAAGTGTCCCCAGAGTGTCACGCATTAAGGCTTGAAATGTCACAAATACGCTTGATAAAACCATGAAAATGTCACACATAAGCAAACTGAAAACTTGGTAGCCATGGTGACGGTGAGAATGAGTTGTACTGTAGGTATGTCTAAGTTTGTTTTGAGGCAATTAGTATGTGTTTTGAACGTGGTGTTTAACAAACGTCGCTAGTTTGCTTAAGTAATTCTGTCTAAGATATTGTGTGCATATGGGTATTGAAGTAGAGGCTGGAAGGTGTGTATTTTACATTTTTGTGCTGTGCATTGAATTGCGACTTGTGCAGAAGATGCGGCGTTGCTCGTAGAGACCTGCCTGCCTCTGAACCTTAACTCTGAATTCCTTTTGATCTAAGTGATTTGATGTTGCATAGTTGTCAACATTAAAAATTAAGGTTTATCTGGAGATTTCTGTTGAAGTATTTGTTTTTACCTGACAATAGTTAAATAATAAAAACTTGATGTGCCTGATTGAGTTTGAAGTATTCTTTGTGTGTTAGGAAAGCTATAAGACCCATTGAGACTTGTACTACCTAAATATCAGCAAGCAGTCTTAACAATGTGTCAGTTCACACCCCCAGATGTAATCTTTGCAGAGGCAGAAATGTGTGCTGTCTGAACCCACACACCTCAGATTTGGAGTGCTGCCTTTCTCTACCCAGGATCTGGTGTTCCAGTCAGAGCTGATAACTGGGGAACCGTGTTCGAGTCTCGGCGCAACATCCTGTAATTCTGTGACATCATATAATCTCACCATCCCTATAAACAATTGTGTGTGACCTTGTAAAATGGAATTGGTGCTCATGTAAATTGCTCCAATAACCTTCCAGTCGAGTTTGCACTATATTTTGAAAAGTGGACTAAGATAAAAACAAACATAAGTGTAAGGAAAAACACATTGATACCCGTTTATTGGCTAATTTGTACAAAATGAAACCAGAAAACCTGGACACATTGTGCCTTCCTCGCTTAAATTGTGTTATCAGGCAAATTATTAATTTCACTAAAACTCTTTTTTTCATTATTATCGTGTATAAAAGCACTTAGAGATATGAGTTCAGGCTACCAGTTGTACAAAAATAACACTTAAAATAAATACTTCTCAATGCAGTGCTATAATGTGCCTATTAGTGTCAAAGTTTCAACGCTAAAGAACAGTAGATGTTGTAGCACACAGGATAATGTACAGCACATCTAAATACTTATAAGGTCCCACAGGCAAGACCTATTGTCTATGCCAATTCTAGTTCAATCTGCATTAAACGATGCAAATCTGAATCCCAGGATAGGATAACAGGAGGAATGGAGGCGAAATGTCCTGCAAAACAAGATTTTTTGTTCCAAATATTGAAGAATGTCAAGTGCAAAGAGTTTTTGTGCATCTGGCAGTGGCAGGGGTCAACCATTGGAATTAACCTAATAGTAATTATCTTAAATGAATTACAAAGGCTTTCCCAAGACAGCACTCTTTGAAGATAGTTTCCCAGTAGGGGAGTTTAAGTGTGCGGCCCCAAACTGCTAGAGTGCCAGGAGCACCCTGCAGGCAGAAGTGGTGCACAGATTTCTGTGCTGGGTAAGTTGCTTTAAAGTGCACCTTCAGTGGTTCGTGTAACATATTAACCTTGATGCACTTCTCATTAAATACATTGCCCCTCTACTCACAGTGCTTCCAAATGCAACTGTGCTTTTTGGTTTTCTTCACCCATGGAGTAACCGATCAGCCCTAATTCTGTGAGCAGAAAAAGTAGGCAAAATGACTGCATTTAGCTTTCTCTAAAGGAATGTCTCCCCCCAGTACACCTGGTGGAAATCAGAACCTTGGAGACATAGCTTGAGCTAGAAAGGTTATTTGACATGTCTGAGGACTGTAACAAAGCAGGGTATCATCTAAGAGAGTAAAAATAGATGTTTCACAGTATGATGAACTGAAAAAACCCATGATCCAAAGGTCTCCCTAACAAAGGAGGACGAAGAACAGGATGTGGCAGATGTGTTAAAAATAAGCACAATAAAGCAATTACAGCTGCTGTGCAGTGGTGGGGAGAGAGTCAGATCTACTAGAACAATGCACTTCACATGCCCCTCACCGTGCAAAAATCATTCACATTTTTAAAAAAAAAAACAATCAAATATATGATTGTCAACATTCTAGTTGCAGCCTGGACTTCCTAAAAGCGTCTCCAGTGTGATCCTTTATCAGAAATGAAGGGAGTGAGTTTGGGAGTTATTTAGAAGGCTTCAGCACCCAACTACTTTGATATCTACTTTCAGCCAGGACATGAGTGGAAAAAGACATTAATAATGAGCCATTGCAAAGTTGCTCATTGCCACTCTGTTTTCATCCACTAAAGCCACAGCACTGTTTTAAGCATAATGTTTTTCTCTGTTCCCCAAGGGCACAATAAATGCTCCTGTTGCCAGAGCCTGGGGTGCCTCCTGAGATCCATCCAAGCCCTCCATAGGGAGCACACACCCCTATTTGAAAGCCTCTATACCATGGTCTGGCACTGCTGCTCTCTCCCCCAGCTCTAGCAAAACACAGACTTCCTTGCACCAGATGTGTAACCTAACATCATAAGTCAAGCTGAACAGGACAACCAACAACCGCACAGTCCGTGGGCCACGCTGCAGAGACCATACAACTCTTACTGCATCAGAAGGAATTGATCAACGTCCACGTAAATTCGTATTGCACCCTTGGGCAGAGCGGTATATACTATTTATTGGTATAGAGGGGTGATATGTGAGAATTGTTACAGGACCCTTTGGTAGCCTTACTTAATATTGAAACATAATCAACCTTCAACAACCTTATGACCCAGTTGCACATACTCGAAGGTAAAGTCCAAAATGGAAATTTGAGGATGTGTGGGGTGTTTTGGAAAGGGAACCAGAGATTCAAATGGAAGGTGCGGGATTCAGTTTCTATTGAAGGGGATTGACCCTGACCAGCTCGTCTCAGGTCCTACGCTGAGGATATACTCACATTCCATATACAGATCACTGTCTTTGGACAGCCAGGATGAATTGGTAGCAATTGCTTCTGTCACTCGGGAGCCATCAGTTAGAAATTGAGGACATTTCCTTATGAACAATATGTGGAAAATCAGGGTTTCCAAAGAAATGTCGTCACAGTGTGCCCTCTAGAAAGAGATTGGGACCATATCTGATTAAAAGTTGGCACCTAATATCTCTGAAAAAAATTGAGGAGGAGATGGTTCCAAATCTTTAAAAAGAGTCACAGAGAAGCAAATCATTTAAGAGTTTCCTTAACAGACGAAAAGTGACTAAAACTTGTTTCCCCAAGAAACCAGGCTGCACCGGTTGCTCAAAATCCTATGAATGTGTAGTGGGTGACCCTAAGCAGTGGTTCGCAAACTGTGCGCCGTGGCTCCCTGGGGAGCCGTCAAACCTATCCAAGGGAGCCGCACACCAAGCGCTTTAATGCATTTAATGTTGAAGCGTCTGTTGGCTTCAGTTAAAGTAATTTGACTTAAACGCATGATGTTGAAGATTTGTAAGTGACATGCCTAAAGCTGTACACATCGTGCTTATTTGATGGCATGTACAGGGAGATGATCTCCATATTTCATTTGATCACTACGTTCCAACACTCCCAAAGTAAGTGGAAGATGCCTGATTTATTTTGGTAGACTCATTAATAGTTTCGTTTTTTCCCAAATGCATTTTACACTAATGCAAGTTATCAGGAAAGTACAGCTTGTCCTGCCTATTAAACACACTAAGTAATATTAAGTATTGACATTTGTACTTGAATCATAGGTACTTCCAGTACACAATTCTTTCAGTACCCACACATTTGCAGACAGGCCTGCTCTCTCCTTGAGCACAGGGAAGTAACACACCATATACGGCATAATGCCAACATTTGGAAGTAAGAAAGAGAGACATTTAAAAATAAAATAAAATCTAAGGAATTTATTTTACTAGCATTGATTTGGAGGCAATTTTAGGGAGGATACAGCAAAAATAAAGCAACGTGGTTTAATAAATCTTGAGTCACCCTGCTGAGACAGATGTATTGGCACGTATGACATGGTTAGAAATGGAAGTGCATGCAAATATTCTGTAAGCGCAGAAACACTTTGGCAATGGGGCCTACATGCAGAGGTCTGATATCTAGCACTTTAAGTGGGATTAAATGTTTGAGAGGGTACTGTAAAAAAGGCTTGGGCAAAGAAGTGTAATTAGGAATATTTTATTAGAGGTGCCGCCTTGGTAATACGAAACACCCTGCATGTATGATTATAATACCTCCATCAGCTTTATCCCAATTATTTTCAGGGAGAAAAATTCAAGGACCCCCGAGACCGGACTTACATTCATCCGCCCAAAAAAGTAACAGTGGGGAGCCATGGGCGATGGCAAATGGGTCGAGGGAGCCGCAGGTCGAAAAAGTTTGGGAACCTCTGCCCTTATGGAAGGAAGTGATTGCTTGGCTCCTCTTCGACGCACCTCGATTAGACGCCCTAAAGACGCCAATCGGTGGTTTAACAACGAGCTGAAAGATCTGAAGCTCTCGGTTCGAAGGGCAGAACGCAAATGGAGATGGGATTATTCCCCCGATTCCAGGTCCCGCTACGTCCATCTTCTAGGGACCTACAAGCATCACATCACGGAGGCCAAGAAAGCTTATTTCTCGGCCAAAATTCTGGCGGCCGAGAATCAACCAAAGGAGATCTTTGCCATTACTCACGACCTGGCCTTCTCCGATAGGACCTCTCTCAAACCCCCCCCCTCCCAGAAACTCTGTGATTCACTGAATCTTTATTTTGTCGAAAAAATTTCGACAATCAAATCTAACATCCCCCCCCCTTCTTCTGCTTTTGTTGACCCCTTGCCGCCCCCTGCCCAAGCCTTGTTAAATTCCTTTCCTCCCCTTTCGGAAGAACTTTTTCTGTCTCTCCTTCCTAAAATTAAATCCGGTTCCCCTTCCGACATATGCCCGGCACATATCCTACGGCAGGTCTATACTGTCTGCTCCCTGCCTCCCCTGGGCTTCCTTAACGACTCATTGGCCCGAGGGGTTGTCACTCCATCGTTAAAAGCTGCCTCTATTGTCCCTATTTTGAAAAAGCCAGGAGCCGACCCCTCGGTGATGGCCAACTATCGCCCCATCTCCCTTCTCCCCTTTCTGGCGAAGGTGCTTGAGCGACATGTTACATCTGTGCTCAGCTCCTTTGCCGAGGAGAATGGGAGGCTGGCTCTGTGTCAGGCTGGGTTTCGGCCTAAGCACTCGACAGAGGCAGTGGTGGTGTCTGTATTAGACACCCTCCGAGAGGGTATGGACATGGGCAGATCTCAGGCGCTGGTCCTCCTTGATTTGTCCGCCGCTTTTGACACGGTGGATCATTCCATCTTGCTTTCCCGTGTCAAGGCGGCGGGCATAGGAGGCTCAGCCCTTATCTGGCTTTCATCTTTTTTGAGGGACCGGACCGAGGCGGTCCATCTCGGGGAGTTTTCAGCCACCCCCTGTCAGGTCCAGTGCGGTGTTCCCCAGGGCTCTTCTCTCTCTCCTTTACTGTTCAATCTTTATATCGCTCCTCTTCTCTTTGCCCTACAGCAGCTGGAGGTCACGGTATATAACTATGCCGATGACCTCCAGCTCATCTTCAATCTATCTTCTACCCCTGATTCTATCTCTAATTTCCAATCTATTCTATCTTTCATCAGGGACTGGATGAATTTCAACCACCTGAAACTCAATCCCGATAAAACGGAACTTGTGGTGACGGGTGGTTGCTCCAGTCCCTGGAATTCTCTCTTTTGGCCCCCCTCCTTTGGTTCTCCCCCCACCCCTGCTTCCTCTGTTAAGACTCTTGGCATCAAGCTAAATGATAAACTCACTTTGCACTCCCAGATTGGTTCGGTGGTTTCGTCTTGCTTTCTTACTCTTCGTACTATCCGCTCCATCTCTCGTTTCTTTTCTTTCTCTGCACTCAAACTAATTATGTCCGCACTGGTCCTGTCCCGCCTGGACTACGGGAACATTTTGTTCAATGGCATCCCTCAGTACAGCCTGCGTAAACTGCAACTAGTGCAGAACCAGGCTGCCCGCCTGGCCTTTGGTCTCCCCAAATTCCACCATACCTCCCCCCTCCTGAAAACCCTCCACTGGCTCCCTGTGCGGGAACGCGCCTTATTCAAATTAGGCTGCATGGCGTTCCAGGCCAGGACTGGCCTGGCCCCCTTTTTCATATCTTCTGCCATCAAGGCCTATGTCCCGGGCAGAGACCTCCGCTCCTCGGCACAACTTCTTTTAGCAGTACCCCGCTACCGGAAAAAAAAACAGGGTGGCTCCAAATTTTCTACTCTCGCCCCAATTTTCTGGAACTCTCTCCCCTTCCATCTCAGATCCCTCACTCAGTATTCCAGTTTCCGCAAGGCACTGAAGACCTTTTTATTTTCTCAGGCTTTTCTTTCATAAGCCCTGTCTGCCTCTCCAGTTGATGTCCTAGTGACTTTTCTTGCTCAGCTGGCTGCCTGCTACATTAGCGCCAAGAAACCGTCGAGGTGTACGTTGCGCTTGACAAATATTTTAAACTTAAACTTAAACTTAAACCAAGTGTGACAATGGAGTCTAGAATCGTTTTGGCATCTGACAAAAAAAATAGATGCAAAGGGCTATCTGAGAAAAAAATACATGTTACATATGCCCTAATCACTCCTTAATTATTGAAAATGTTTTATATTTTACGACTGGTGCCCTCTAGTATCATTAAGAAAAAAGAAATGTCTTTCCACTGTGGAATATCTTCTGAAGTTACCTAACCTGGACCTTTTATTGAGATTTATTTATAGGGCAGTAGAAGCCTATGAATCTTCTAACCTTAGTCCATTTCTTTGTAAGTGTTTTCTCCAATATTTGGTAAAATGGGAAGATAACATAAGTGGTGCTGGGTGACCTAATAGGCAAAGGAAACCAGAAGGAATTTGAAATCCGGCCCCACTGCTATCTGAACCAGGAAGGGGAAAGCATAATACATTATTAAAGTATTGACTCTCAAGCAATGTTACCATGATAAAATAGAAATTGCAGTTTTTAGAATTGATTTTCTACCCTTTCCAGCTAGAAAGTTGCCCCTGTATACTGGCCCCCAGGTAACCCCCTAGATTTACCACTCCATTGATGAAATTAATTGCCCCTCATATTATCTCCATTCTACATAACCTGTTATTAGGGGACTTCAATGTACCTAGTGAGATCACTTCTATTCAGGATGTCTCTATGTTTCTCGCCGACTTGACCACTTTAGGACTAGGAAAGATCAACGAGGGTCCTACACATCTAGCGGGACACACGCTAGATCTTATCCTGACCAACTCTCCAAACATCTTTTGTGAAGCTCCTCCCCACTCACATGGTCAGATCATTCTATAATTTACTTCCAAATTAGGGGACCTAGGGTCAACTCTATCCCTTCCACGGCCCCTGATAGTCTCTGTAGACAGTAGCATACAATAACACCTGACTGTTTTATGAATACATTCCCGACAATTGTTCACCTGGAATCAGGGAATGTTGAGCCAGCTACAATTCCTTAGTTAAAAAAACATATATCAGCGGGCCCATTGAAAAAATACCCAAATTCAGCCAGACACTTGTACTTCATTTCTCAGTACCCTTGTCCTGATGAAGCCACAAGCTACTACTGGCGGAAACGCGACCGCGACTGCGTCGACAGATAATTAATTGTGTTTTCTTTACCCCCCTGTTTTTCTTTTTGTTTAGGGTACATAGTTGTATATTCTGTATATATTGTAATTACAAGTCTTGATTACTGTATATAGTCTGGTCACCTCCCTTTCTGTGATTCAATACTTTGTCCTTCGTAAAAATCATATCATTCATTGTTGATAAAAAGATTGAAGAAAACAGGTGAATAAATTGTCTCCTGTTTTGAAGTAGCTTTTGCTTTATTTGTCCCTCAGTACCTTTCGTTCTACTTTTTCATCCATGTGATGCTCCTTGCCCAGGTATGGGAGGGTAATTTGGGCAGAACCCCTGTTCATTACGTAGTAACACTCACATGCAGTGTGGTTCTCTCTAGATTTGTGGAAGGAAATATGTCTTTGTAAAAATCTGGAAAGACGTTGACGTCATTTCCATGACGTAAATGATAAAGAAAGGTATAAAACCTCTCTGGCGCGTTATCATAAGAACCTAAAGAACGCACGCAGAGCCCATATTGCATTGCAACTTAACCAGGTAGGGAGCGCACCAAAAGAATGATACCAAATCCTTAAATCCTTTACCAACCCGAAGTCCTGCAATAATGAAGTTGCTCCATCTCAAGAACTCTGCGATAAAATTGCTAATTATTTTGTACAGAAAATCAAGCTAATTTATGACAAAATCACTAAAGACAGGAAACCTCTGAATGATACTGCATTCCGCTGTCCTCCATCCTTGACAATGTGCAATCACAGGAAAGCTTCTCCCTTCTCAAAGTTTATACTGTGGAGACACTGTTGAACACAGTTAAATCGGGTTCCCCTTTGGATGTCATTCAATCCAAAATTTCCTCTCTACTCTATAAACAGTGGTCCCCATCTGTCTGCTCAATCCTGAATCTCTCCATGAATGAGGGCCAACTACCACACGAATGAAAGGCCGCACAAATAATCCCCATCTGAAAGAACGCTAATGTGCCAATGGAGGATCTGTCCAACTATCGTCCAATTTCTCTTCTACCTCTTCTGAGTAAGTTATTGGAAAAGCATATTAATAAACATCTCTCTGACTATATCGAATCTACTGGATGCCTTGACTCCTCACAGTCTCGGTTTAGGCCAATGAACAGTACGGAGCCAGCATTGATTGCCATTAGTGACAATATAAGGTTCTCCCTTGACTACGGACAAGCAGTTCTACTAGTGCTGCTGGATTTGTCAGAGGCTTTCGACATGGTTTCTTATCCCATTCTTCTCAGGAGACTTAGAGAAATTGGAATCCAAGGACAAGCCTTTCAGTGGATCTCGTGCTTTCTCACTCACCGGACTCAGACCATCAGTCATGGCCCTTTCCGATCACTGAACATGGAACTTACCAAAGGAGTACCTCAGGGATCCTGCCTTAGTCCCACTCTGTTCAACATTTATGTTGCTGCGTTAGCTTGATTACTTAGAAAGCTGGGCTTCACACCAATCTCTATGCTGATGACACCCAGCTTTTACTGTCATTTGACAAAAATTCCCACAATACTCAGACTGATTTCTCTGATGGATTGACTGTCATCGCTACCTGGATGAGGAATAATTTCTTGCAGCTAAATGCTTAGAAAACTGAGATCATGCTATTCGGAGAAGCTCCTCTGCTCTGGTCCCCCAGAATGGTAGCCACCTGAATTAGGCGACACCCCGGTCCCTAAGACTGTGGTCAAGAACCTAAGCATATGGCTGGACCAGAAACGCACAATGAAAGAGCAAGTTACAACCACCGTGGGCTCATGCTTCCATATGTAAAGCCTCCTATGCAGGGTATTTCCCTTTCTCCTCCTAACCGTATGAAAAACACTCATCCAGGCACTGGTGATAAGCTGCCTAGACTACTGTATGCTCTCTTGATTTCAGCTAGTGAGTCCTCTCTAAGTAGACTTCAGGTAGTTCAAAACACCGCTGCTCGCCTTGTCTCAAACTCTCCTGCCAGAACAGCTCCTTTCCCTCTATTACAATGTTTGCACTGGCTTCCAATAAGCAAGCGGGTTGAATTTAAAGATATGTTGCATTGTGCACAAAGCACTAAACGGTAAAGGTCCTGGCTATCTAGCAGAAAAACGTACTCAATACCAGCCACTTAGACCTCTACGCTCAGGAGCCAAATCCTTGCTCCTTGTCCAGCGTTTTAAGAAATCCCGCTAGGGTGGGAAAGCATTCTTTACTGAAAAACAGCTCCACTTTCATTTCCAGAAATGCCCAGAATACCTTCTATTTAGAAAGCTCCTTAAAACTGAGCTTTTTTAAAATACCTGCTTCTAATCTGCCTTAACTGCAGCACCTCCATAGCGCGGAGATACCCCTTTGGGGGGGATTCGGGCGCTTTACAAGTTAATAATGTGGGAGAGGTTTCGGAATTCTGACCAGAAGAACTGGGGAACCATGTTAGGAGTACAACCATCAGCTCAACAACCTTAAAAATGAATGTGACTGTGTGATGTAACAGGTGCTCAAGTGAAGTGCTCCAATACCTTTGGGTCAGATTTGACCTTTATAAAACTGCAACAACAAAAACAAAAATACATTACCCTGCAGTATCATTAGCAGTTTTTTGTCAATCTAGATAAAGACATCCCCTCTACAATTAAATTGACTCATTCTTGCTGCTTGTAGGAGACAACTCAGCTCTGTCATGCTGATAGGAGGTTGTTTGGCGGGATTGTTGGTGCACAGAGGCAAGGCGTGAGAGATAGATAGAAGGGGGTGGGGGAAGGTTTAGAGCGTGTTAAAATGGCACCTACGACATGTAGAAAACACGAATGAAAGAATCTTAAATAGATTCACAGGAGCCAAGTGAGGAACGCTGTTGCATGGAATGCCTGAATGGCGACTGCTCCGTGTGCCCCTCTGAAAGCTGACGCCTTGGTCATGGGCCCAGCTCGCAGATCCTAAAGGCTGGTCCTGCTTCTAAAGTTGTTAAAATGAGGACCAATTTAATTGACTGATAACTATAGTTCTTACAAAAAACTACTGCTCAATATGAAGTAATATAGAGGTTCGTGGTTGCAAAGCACCAGAGCCCTGATGCCGCTTTAAGCCCAGAGCAGCGCCTAAAGAAATAGCATGCGGTACAAAAGGGGGTGGTGATGGACGGAGCATCTGAATCAATCAAAAAATAAAGAAATAGCATGAGCGCTTGTCCTTAATTTTGAGCACAATAAGTGGTGTGCTACTGACTTGCGACTAGATGGGCTTGAGCACCACTGCTTAGTTGTGGTACCCCATGGTGCTGTTTGCACTATTGATCCGCCTCCTGGGTCCTCTACTGCTTCTCCTTGCATGCTCTCTTCACTTCCACCATCTCGCTGGACTTCCTCCCCCTGACAACCCTTGGACTGCGGAAGGGCTAATGCATGTTTAAAGAGCACTCTGCACTTTAAGGCAGACATTACGTGGCCTCGCATCATGATTGATTAGAAGAAAAAAAATCTTAATTGGATTTCCAGGCATGACTCCCCCATCCGCCTTCAATGACCCTCTTTGTTGAAATGAAAGCTACCCTCTGTGTTGCTGCTGCAAAGTTCTTTAGACATTTAAGGCCTTGATTCATTTCGGAGGCGCAGCTGTCAACAGTAAAGTTGGTGCAGTGCCATTTGGGCCCACTGCACTTCAATTATGGTTGTCTTTTACAGCAATACAAGTGGCAGAGTTTGATTACTGGTTGACTGAGGTGCGAGCCCTGGTCAAGAGCAACCAAAATACCTGCCAGGATAAGGCGCAAGCAAACCTCAAATTAACCTGTGCTCAAACCCCTGGTAGAGTGTCACAGAGCAGACATGCTTAATTCAGGGATAATGTGTAAAGTATGTGTGCAACAGTAATAAAGGGAAAACACCACACAAAAAGGATCCCACACCAGATTAAAAAATGAGAGACATTTTTAATAAGTAAAAAAAGCCAAAATGACAAAAACAATCAGTAGATCCAGAGATTTGCAATTTTAAAGATTGTTAGTATAAATAGCATCAACAAGCGCAAAGCGCCAACTGTGGGTATATGGTTGCGCCAGACCAGGACAAAGTCACAAGTTCTGGTTGACCACAATAGGGCGCCGGCCAGCTACAGGGATCCAGTTAGACCTGCTGATCAATAGTATCTTAAATCCTGGTTTGTGGCTCATTTTTCGGTCCTGCGCTGAGGATGCATTGCACAGCCCAGGACATGCATCAGTTCCAATGATAAGTGAACCTGCAATGCAAGGACCTGCATCGTCATCAAGAATCTTGTCAATGAGGGCTTGTGCTGCGAAATCTGAAGTTGAGGTTGCATTTCGCAGTCAAAGCAATGCGTAAGTTCTGAAGAGCTGTAAGGCTGCGTTGCAAGAACCTGTGTCATCGTTGAGGCTGCCATCGACTAGGGATTTGTGATGTGAGGGCCTGCACCAGGAAGGTTTCGCACCAGCAGTGGTTCTGAAGTGGGCTACGGGTCAATGAGGAGTCCTTGCATCAGCAGAACTCTTGCATAAGAGACGATGCATCAGTTCCAAAGGAGATGCATCGAACAGCAAAAGCAATATGTTGAAGGGTGAGGTGTTGAACAGCAAGGGCGATGCACCAGTTCTGCTGGAGATGTGCCACACTGCAGAGGAGTTGCATCGGTTCTGCTGGGTCCACAGATGAACTGGCGGGCACCTTCAGGCCTACTTCCAAGGATCCAGGACTGCGGGGGCACCAATTGGCAAGTTCGGACTCACAGATGGCTGAGTACAGGTGCTGGCAAGAGGTTAGTAGACAGCTGGCCAGCATAGCAGAGCAGCAGTCCTTCAGGATAGCAGTCCAGCAAAGTGGCAGGTCTTTCAGCAGTCCTTCCTGGATCAGTATCCATAGGCCCAGAAGTGTACTGAAAGTTGGTGTCTGGGGTCCAATATTTATACCTGGGACTTCCTTTGAACTAGTAGAAGTTCTTAGAGGCTTCTTTTTTAAGTCCCCATGCATCCTGCCTGCCCTGTCCTGGCTCCAGACTATCTACAGGGGGTATGCAGTCCCTTGTGTGGAGGCAAGATGCAGCCTATTCATGTGTTAGTAGGGCTGTGCCCAGCTCCACCCTCCCCTCCTGCCAGTGACGGCCCATCCAGGCACACCTAAGCTCGCTATTGTGTGTGGCTGTCTAGGTGGAATACACATAGCGCAACTGCCAAATACACCTAGTCATGTCACACAGCAACAGGCTACAGGCACTGAATGGTTAAGGCAGGAAAATGTAAACTTTCTAAAAGTGTAATTTTCAGGATTGTAACTAAAAATCTGACCTCTCCATGAGATAGCTTTTTCATAATAATTTCAAAGACAACAAACATGAACTGGTCTTTTGGAAATTCCCACTTATGGGATGTGAAACGGTAACTCCAATGGTAGCCTATGAGAGAGATTGGCCTTACAGTAGTAAATACGTTTTTCACTATCAGGACATGTAAAACAAAAAAATACATGTCCAACCTTTTAAATACACTGCACACATGCCCTCTCAGCTGCCCAGGGCCTACCTTAGGGGTGACGTACATGTCTCAAAAAAGAAGATTTTGCCTGGCAAAAGGTTTATTTTTATAAGGTTGAAATGGCAGTTTAAAACTGCACCTACAGGCTACAATGGCAGACCTGAGTCATGTTTAAAGTGCTACTTAAGTGGCTGGCACAATAGTGCTGAAGGTCATCAGTAGCATTTAATCTGCAGAACTGGGCACAGGCAGTGCCACCTTTACTAGGGACTTACAAGTACATTAAGTATTATTATTATTATTATTATTATTAATTGTGTTTTGTTAAGCGCAAACAACCCGGAGGCCTCGTAGCGCTGAGTATTGTCTGACTAGTATAGGTGGAAAGACCAAGGTTAGATAAAAAGAAAAGTTTTAAGTTCCTTCCGGAATTTCAGAAGGTTAGATTCGCTGCGAAGAGTAGTAGGCAAGGAATTCCAAGCCTTGGCGGCGTTCCAGGAGAAAGATCGGCCGCCCCATCTGGTACGTTTGATTTTGTTCCTAGTAGCCAGGAAAGCTGTACTAGATCGCAGTGATCTATGGGGGAGGTAAGGGGTCGCTAAAGAACAGATCATGGCTTGTGCGGTCTTCCACATTCCACATTCCAATTCTACCATGTTTAAAGGAGAGGGCACAAGCACCTTAGCACTGGTAAGCAGTGGGATAGTGTGCATAATCCTCTAAGTCAGCAAAAACAACGTAGGCAAACAGGTGGGTTGAAGGTGAAAAGTTAGGGGGAAAACCACGCCACGCATGTCAGGTCTAACAGAGACCCACTGCACCCTAATTATGGTTGTTTTTTTACAGTATAACGAAGGAGCAGAGCGACCATTTTTAGATCTGACATTAGCCAAGGCCGTTTGATTTTGCGGAAATTATATATTTAATACGCTTACTGGTAAGGGCTTTCAGCCAACCTTCTCTGTCCATTGGTTTATTGCTGGGTTATTCATATGTTTCTTCCACCCACTGCAGCAAACAGCATGCAGACATAGGTCAGCCAACTTCAGGCATTTGCTAACTTCACTGTGAATGATAGGATTCTGCTCTTTCAAAGGAGCACATCCACACACAAACTTGTTACCTTAGTATTGTAACAGTATGTGCTTATTGACCCCAAAAATGTTTTCGGTTTAAGCAAATGTTTTCTTTTTTATATTTTCATGGTTCCATCCAGCAATTCCTCCAAAAATAACGGTTTACAAAAATCATGATAAAAAAGCTCTGGGAAAGCCAAAAGGCTTGCAACCAATGCCAGACCTATCACTTTTGCCAATGCTTGCTTCTTCCTCGACCATTTGATTTTAATAAAGTTATATATGCAATATACTTGCTAACAGGCGCGGTGCGTCCATTGGGGCGTGGGGACGTAGCCCCCCCGCCCGCAGCTCCCTTTGCTTTTGAACTTAAGTAAATTGAATCAGTTTACTTAAGTTCAAAGATGCCTAGGGAGAACTAGTCAGCATGATGTCGGACCGCCCACAAAGGGCGTCATGTTGACTGACATGGCTGTCACCAGGGGCAGCAGAACAACACAAGTGCGCATGAGTGGGGACAGAGGGCTAATTTTCGCACCGTGCCCACTCATGCGCACTTGTGTTTTCCCTTGTTTGCGCATGCCCATTAGGAGCCCCTCGGCCTCCTAATGGGCGTGCTGCGGGCGAAAATTAGCCGTGGCCTAAGCCTTGATTGGCTGAGAGGGGCCACTCCAGGGCCGTTCGTGAACAAGGCGCCAAGGGGAGCAGCAGAGGTGGCGCGGACCGGCTGAGGTAAGTTTTCCTTTTCTTTTATATTTATAATATATTTAATTCCCTGCCACCCAACCCTGCGGGGCCACCCCCCCCCCCTCCCACGCGAGCCGCGACTGCCTGCTTCCTGCTCCCCGCTCCCCAGCCCGGAGACCTGCTGCGCCGCATTGGCAGGAAAAATCAGAGCTCGGTGGCGGTGATATTACATGATTTATGGAACAAAAACCAGCAGATTGTGAGTTTAATTTTTAGAAATTATTTTTTAAATACAGGACTGTGTTCTCATCAACATGTATATTGATGCTGTCAGACTTGGCAATACACCAGAGTGAATTTTTTGTTCCACTGGTATAATCTTAGTGAATAATCTTTAAGAGGAAACGGCCCCGTCAGTGCCCCATCCTCCACGTAACACCCCCATCCTTTGGAAGTGTAGGTGAGCGTTTCTATTTCCCCACCTGTGGCTGAAGGGTAGGTGTGAATGGGCGATTTCCCAGTTCTGCACAACAAAGCGGCGGGAATTTGACTCCCTTTAGTCATCCCGATTTCACCTCTTGGCTACCCCAGAAACAGAGAGCCTTAGCTTAATGGGGGTGGGCTCGTGGGTAGAGACGCTCTATTGCTGATGTGTGACCCCTTACTGCTGAGGCAGTTTTGTTTTGTTCTGTTTTCAGTTACTCGAAACACTCGAGTAAACTTGCCAGCAAGAAATAATCATTTTCAAACTGGAGATCAATAGCTTCCTTCAAGAGAAGGAAAAATATAGGCAGGTGTCCAATAAAAGGATGACAGGTGCACCTTTATAAAGGCCATGTGAAGACTATTTTGTAATTTATGAAGAAATATGTGTGTGCACTTGCTCAAATTAGCCCGAGTTTTGCACGTGTGAAGCCCTATGATATTTCAAGCTTTTCATTGTTTATCTGGACTATATACAGTAACTGAATTTGAAATGTTAAATGTTTACAGCTCTTGATGAAGGGCACAGTAATCTGAATTGGATAAATGTATGTAAGTGGGCTTTAAGAAGGGCGGTCATTCAAATATACAATTCATGGTTTATTTAGCCCACCATATGAGTTATTTAAAAAAAAACTAGAAATCCACAAAATATATTTTATGCAAGTGGGATATTTCACTGACTTTTGCCCCTAGAGACTTAGGGGCTTATTTACGGAATGCCCTTACCGATCTCTGTCTCACACCTCTGTCCTTTCTTTGCCTCATGTATTCTAACCCACGCCCTCTATATCTTGATGTTCCCACTCCTAGCTCACCTCTGTCTGTCTCACATCTCTATAGCACCCCTCACATCTCTCTCACCCTCTTCATTTCCTTTAACACTCCTTTTTTCATCTCACTTTACCTCACCTCTCGCCACCCTTCATTCCCCACACTTTCACTCACCACCTCCATCTCCTTTCTCTCTCTTCCTCACCTCACTCACGCTCATCTTTGTACCCCACCCCCTTCACAAGCTAACCTCTCAATTTGCCTAACATTTATTCACGGCCTCACCTCTCCACCTCCCTTCTTTCTCCTTGTTGGTTCCTCCTAACTTGCCTCTTACTACCTTCCTCCTCTGTTGCTACCTCTTTCTCTACAGCAATCCTTTATTCAGTCTGCCATTCTCTTTTCACTCCACTTTCTCGGGGGGGGGGATGAGAACCACCCAGGACCCCCCGTAGGCTGTTCGGGCGCACGCTACGCTTGCGCGCCATAGTGCAATACGACAATAATTTTACGCCTCACCACTTTCAAATATCACCAGCCGCCACTGCTTGCTAATAGGTGTTTTCAGCCAGTCTTTTTCATTCATTCATGTTTCTGTGTCAATCCATTTTTTATTCTGCCCACTACAGCTTGCTGCATATGGCAATGGGCGTCCACTGCAACCATTGGCATTTTGATTGTGAATGCTGGCATTCTGCTCTTTTACAAGGAGCACATGCATGCACAAAGTAGTTCCCTTCAGTGCTAGGGATGACTATATCAATGTGTGGATTTTAAGTCCAAAAAATATTTGTGCCTTTAGCAAATGTTTTCATTTTTTTATTGTTGATGTGCCAGCATCTCCCTCAACAAAAATGTTTAGCAAAAACCATGACAAACAAAACAATCAGTGACAAAGCCAAAAGGCTGGCAGCCAACACCAGAGCTATATAATTTGCTGGTGCTTATTTCTTTCTTGCACTGGCCATATACCCCTGCTCCACCACTGAATGTCTTGGGACCATTACATACGCCAAAAGATACGGGGAGCTTCACTACTTGCAAAGATCCATGTCCCACCTCAGTACAACTTTCCTGTTGGCATTGAAAACAGGCAATATTCATTGCTCAATATACTAACTGGTAACCACCATTACCCCATTTATTAGCACTGTCCATTTTGCTAGATAAGTGAAATGAGGCGAAGCGAAAAAGAAGAATTACTGCGATTCATAAATCTTTTGAAGATTGCTCTGGGAATAAAGTGCTTGATGCTCCATGGGGTTTCCATAGAATGGCCTCGATGCTTATTATGTCACCGTTTGATTGGGAATGGAAAATGGGATTTCAACTCTGGTGTCCCAGTTTCACACTTGACTACTTAACTGGGAAAGCATTTTTGCATCTGGAAGATGTTTGTGCGCATCAGAGTCATTCTGATGTTTGTTTCATACACAAAAGGAGGAGCATTTAGAGCATGAGTAGGTTAGCCCCTAAGCAATGGAAATGGGAGAGTTGTGGACATTTGTAGTGGTGGTAGCAATTGGTGTCTTTCTGCTGTAGTACGTTCTCCAGAGGCTAAGGGTGCTGCGATTTGTGATGTCCTTGGGTGCAAAGGAGAGAGAACTCCATGCTATTGTTGATTTTATTTGATTGATTTGAAAATAATTTATATCGCGCAACTAAAACCCTAAGGTATCAAGGCGCCTAACAAAATGAATCAAAAAATGGCAGATCAAACTACAAGTATGCGTGCGCAAAAAGACGGGTCTTCAGGGCCTTTCTAAATAACCATACAATCTGAGCCTACGGCCGCCAGAACTTAGCTTCTTCATGCAGGGTGTGAACGACAGACAGTATTCAGCAGATTTCTACCCACTTACTAGCTGAGATCTTTGAAGCCAGGCTCTGAGGGAGCTAGAAGCCTACTACCATATTACATTTTGAGTGAACCAGAGAGCCTTGAAGTCAGTGATCCAGAGCCCAGAAACCAAAACAAGCATTGCAGTGCAATAGGTCTCACACTTACTACAGTTTGAGCTATTGACATTGTAAATGATAATAGCTTAAAGTCTTGGAAATACCAGACCTATTGCATTGCAAATATTATTTTTAGTAAAAGCGCCCCATGCGGCGCTTTTACTTTAATGGCGGCCGCACCCCTATCTTTAGACTTAGCCACGTCTAAAGAAAGGGTCGCGGCCACCATTAAAAGGAAAGCGCAGTATGGGGCGCTTTACCAAAAAAAAGCATTTGTTTGTCAAGGCTTTTTTTTGTAAAAGCGGCCCATGCTGTGGTTTCACTTGAATAGTGACTGTGGACCTTTCTTTAGACACGGCTCATCTAAAGAAAGGGGCATGGCCTCCATTGATGTGAAAGAGCGGCACTGGGTCGCTTGTAAATAAAAATTAAAGTGAATAAAAGAAAAAAAACATTTTGCCGCATTCTGCCCCACAAATAAACTAAAGGCGCTGCTCCACTGTGGCATGATGTGCTATAAAAACAACATTAAAGCTTTAGGAGAGAGTGTGTCTTGCCTGCAACAGCAGGCAGGTAAAAATAATATTACGAAATAGTGCTTGGAGGCTGTAATTAAAGCCTACTGAGTAACAACACACGTAAGAGGACCAGTCCTTATAGGAGGTTACAAGATGAGACAAAGGCAGTACTAAGGAGAGTCCACTAAGCCTATTGACCAATGAAAAGCCACAGTTTACGAAGGACAGTGACGAAAGCCAATTAAAAATATGGGCGGACAGTGGGCAGAGATTCAAGTCCAAACCTGAATACAGTGTGCCTCCCAGAGCAGCATATGCGCTGCCCAGGTTCGGCCTAATAAGAGACATTGTCTGCTAGCCATGAATTCAATAGTCCAGGTTGATATCAAGATGGACCACCACATGCAATATTAAATGAAGCCTCCTAATGGACTTCTGAGGATCCCTTATAAAAAGTAGCTGATTTGATAGATTAGTGTCCCCTTATAGTCCTAGACCAAAAACAGATTTAAGGCTGCACGCTAGTGGGCTAGTGCCTTCAATGCAGCCCAATTCACAACTGGCATTTATTCAAGCTGAGAATGAGAAGGATTTTCACTTCTTGCATCTGACCGTTGAGAAAGGCCTTTACCCATCTTTTCTGTACTTGACTGATCATTCCTTGAGGTGTTCCAGCAGCTCTCCTTTGTCAATAATGCGAAGCTGGCCAACCGCTTCAGTGAAACCAGACCTGTTGGAGTAGGTACTGCACTTACCTGATTTTGTCCCTAAAAATCCACGGTGGAAAAAGTTGTAGAAAAAACTGCCAGAAATGTATTCCCACTCAGTGAAAATGTGATTGCAATTCCACAGAAAGAAAATTGAGTGAAAGCAGTCCATAAAGACTGTGTGAGTAAAGACGTTTTTACTCACTAGCAAAATGATCATGATAACACTCGGCTCTCTGCACTTCTGGAAATTTATTTCAGAACAAAAACTGTTTCAGAAAAAAATCTGTTGTTTATATAGACTGTTCTAGAATAAGAAACATTAAGGCTTTTGGTGAACACAGGAGAAATGTTTCTGAGGGAATGAAATATTCACATACTTCCAAGTCTAAGAAGCAACATGGGCGATATTTAAGAGATTTTTCTTAAAATGTAGGGGCATATTATCAAGGACCGGTGTTCAAATTTTCCCCGTTTTATCGGCAGGAAACTGCTGATAAAACGGCGATAATGGGCTTGATAATACGCCCTTGTTAATTCCCATAGAAGCTCATGTTAACACCAGAACATGGGCTTCTGTGGGAATTAACAAGGGCGTATTATCAAGTCCATTATCGCTGTTTTATCGGCAGTTTCCTGCCGATAAAACGGCGATAATTTTAACACCGGTCCTTGATAATATGCCCTGTAGTGTTTTCATAGCCTGATTATGATTACTAGCCCCTCCTTTTTGGTGGAGACTAAAACATATGCCTGCTCTTGCTGAATAGTATCTGTCTTTTAACCCCTTCCATGCTCATGACGAGCTCAGCTCGTCATGAGGCACACTGGAGCTGTGCTTATGACGTGCTGACCTTGTCATGAACAATGGGATTATCAATCAATCAGCACAGGAGGGGAAAAGTCATAGCAGCCAAGGTGTTAAACAAATTGTCAATCTTGATAAGCTCCATGTCAATAAGTGGGTGACCTCCATAAAGGATATATTGACGACGCTTGAGTTGGCCGAATATTGGCCAGAGGATTCTCCACCACCATCGCGTGAATTTCTGAAAGTGTCCTACTGGAAATGGGTCAATGACACAGAACTCCAAAGAAGGGTCCTTGGCCCCTTGACTGATTCTTTCCTGTATATTAAGCCACAGAGTGCCTTTGAGCTGTTATTGGATGTTTTAATGTCACCTGGGGACCGAGCTCTGCTCCTGAAGTTACGGTATGGAACACTTCCCATTCTGCCCTTCACTGCAAAATTGCAGCCTATGACCGCTGGCAGGGACACTTGCCCAGTGTGCTACAGTACACAGGAGACTTCAGCCCATCTTTGCTTCTATTGCTCAAGGTACACACGACCATCGAAAACATTGATTTTGCCTATATGTACGCTGATGGGATGCCAGCAGTACTTTATTGCACTTGGGCTACTGTGCGTAGAAATTAGAGAAGATGTAGTAATTGCGGTGGCCACATTTCTGAAATGGTGCTAGGTCATTCGGACCAGTGCCCTAAGAACCTGATTTTCATGCTTCAATAGTGTTATGATTTGTGACCATGGGGCCTTTTATCCCATTTTAATTCCTTGTAATTCACCCCAATATCCAGTCTGTGGGCAATAGACTTTATTGTATATATTTGAATCAACATTGCATTATGTCTCACGAGGGCACCTTTTTATACAATGCCTCTATATGTTAGGTTTTTACTTTGATTTTAGATAAACCTTTTTTTTGTAAATCCTAATACTTTAAAATTGACTTTTATCTTGATTGTCATCTATGTACTTTGATGGTCTTAAATTTACCAAATAAAGTTATATGATGAGGATGATTACTAAATGCAAGACTCTATTAACATCAGTTGACGTTAATTTGCTTGTCTCTAGTACTTTATCACTGGGTGTGAGACTGACATCCAGTGAGTAATATTTCATGTCAAAACAGTTAGCTTTCTTGTGAAAGTCATAGTGAGTTGTCAAAGGTATCCAGTAGAGAATATTGGCACAAGGATTGATGCCATCTTTACTGCAGAACAGCAGTGTTTTAACCCCTTTGATGCTGGCCCGTTTCCGCCGCTGTGCGGTAAACAAACGAACAGGGTGGGGCCGTGACGAACCCCAGCCGTCATCCACACACGAGCACCGCGGAGCGTGACGGCTGGGGTTCGTCACCAGCATGCAAGGGGTTAATGACGAAGGACAAAATAATGGATACATTTATATAGATTACATTATGTTAGATGTTATGTTATGTTAGGCATTCTTGTATAGCGCTCGAATCACCGTGGGGCATCTCGGCGCTTGATGAGATAAGAGAGATGAGATGAGTTGAGTTCACCAGCCCTGAAGAGTTTCCATTCTTAAGCCTGTATTGTGTAAAGTGCTCTGTTGTTTATCTCACACACACAAATAAACAGGTTGATAGATTGCTATATAGAGCTATAGGCAGACAGACGGATAGACAGAATACACACATTTACATCATTTTGGATGGTTTAGTCCCTTACAAAACCGACAAATCAAACGAAGAGCACAGCATGGAAAGCAGCACTCGGTTAACTATAATGGCTGATTCTCTAATTTACTGTAAGTGCAGTGGTCCCTCTGAGGATATCATTATCTGCATGTGACAGCTCTGTACTGCTCTCAGCGGAGGGCGGAACTGGAGATCTTTCCTTAGATCTGACACACGCATACAAATGATGCTCAAAGCTCTTAACGTGAAGCTCTGATTGAGAAGGTGAAGCAGATGGGAACAGACAGATGACAATATGTCCACCTCAGGACAAACTGCAGCACTCACCATTTGGACTACTCACTTGCCACATTGAAACCTCTGCTCTCTGCTCTCACTCTGCACCCCGCTGTCCTAGGCCATCGCCAACAGGAGGAGGGGGTTTATGCCACTATATTGAAGTAAACCATAAAACATTCAAAATTATCACATCCCGTATATTGCTCACCACTAGATCATCATGGTAGGTATACAAAGGTATATATAGCCTTACTTGTATTATCTCCACATCTACTTACTTTGATGACATACTGTTAGTCGATAGAGCGAATGCAAACATTTTGTCACAGGATTTATCATAAGAAACATGGGGCCCCTCTTGCGCCATCGGAACGTCACTTTTTTGTGACGTTCCATGGCGCAGAAGCCTGCTCCATATTTACGAGGCACCACTAAGCCTCTTTTTGGGGCTTAATTCTCCCTTGTAAATATTGTCCCCTTAAACACAGTTTTCTGCATTAAAGGGGCGTGCAATGGGTGTTGCTGGGGGTGTTCCCTTCAGGTGTGGATCCCAAGGGAAAAGCCTATTACCGATCAGGCTCACGTGGTCCCTGTGTCAGCAGCCATCACAAAAAGTGAAGCAAATGCTTTCCATAGGACTACATAGATGATCTGCCAGATATTGGAAAAAAGGAGGTCTCAAGCACACCCCAGTCTATTACAAAGCATAACAAGAGGATTTAAAACTGGGGACAAATGTATCAACACTTTCCACTGGTTTGATGCAAACCCAGCACAACGTTTTGATTTTGTAATTTACTTTCCCGAGCAAAGCCTTCTTTGCATTGGAAGGTAATCCCAAAGTAATGCAAAGTAGCACTTTGAGCTACTTTATGTCAAAGGGACGTACCATGGGTCGTACATGGGTGTTCCCATCCAGGAACCCATGGGTTTTGATACAAAGCCCAATCTACTAACATTGGTAGACAGGGATTTACGCCCAAAATTGGCACATGCTCGATACAAAAGTTTTATTTTCTCAACATTATCTAACTTTGCGTGTGTGCTTAATGTCCGTACAGCACACACACAAAATTATAAAAATGTTCAATGATACCAAAGCTTAGTGTTTTGTACTGAAATGTCCCCTTCAGTGCAAAACCAATGCTTGATATGACGTACAGACCTTTGCACTTTGGTGCAAGGGTGTGTGTGTTGGCCCTAGGCAGTGTACAGACAGCAAGCTTAGAAGCTGCTCTGCTTTAAGTGATTTCTTTGTAAATTTGCCCCTGAGTGTGCTTGTTGTTTTACCCATGCCGTGAGTTAGCGCATCCAATGCTGAAAGTACATCGTTGGAATGGCTGGTACCATACTTGTTTGTTCAAACCTGCCTGTACTTGTGCTGGACATGGAGAGGTTGCAGATAAGTTTACAGTGCTTAATTTGAGCCAGTGGTTGCCATTGGGAACCACCGTCAGTCATTTTTGGAGACTGGTGTTTATTTGTCCGCATCAGATATTTTCTGAGTACAAGAGAGGGGAAAGCACAGATCGGAAAGACAGAGGTCAAGAAAGACAGCAAAACCATCACATAGGGAGAAAGCAGGAACCGGAAAGGCTGAGATAAAAGGCAGGAATTGTCTGGTAGTGGATTAAAGCTGCATGAGGTGTATCCAGGACTACAGAGCCTTGGTATTCAGTTCAATGACTTTTAATTGCTTGCTTCTGAGCAGAACTTTGGGCACTGGCGCTCATCATTTTAAAGATTAAACAGCTAGATGTTTTGTTCCATGGAATGTACTCTTCAAGTAAAATTGTTTCTTTATTTATGCATTGTGAGACTCAAGGATGACTTAAGGAAGAGGTCATTCATTAGAATAGCACATTAAAACAACCATCTGCTAATGTGCAGAGCAGTGGCGTCTAACCCCTCTTCTTACCAGCTGTGGTAAATGTGGATCCAACCCCTGTCTCAAAGTGACAATCTAAGATAAGACCAGAGGCCTATTCTCCAGACCCCTCCAACCAAAGCCTCATTTTCCATGCATACGCATCTGGCGAGCATCATTAGGCAGCAACAGGCATGAGCCAAGGACAATGTGGCTGGCATGATGGAGTGTGTGTGCACACCTTAGACACCTTGAAACAGTGTTCACATATAGCTTTTGGGCATTTATCAACCAACGTACAATTGGATCCTTACTTTATGGCCTACCTATGCTTCTGTCTATGTGGTGCCACTGCAGCCCTCTCCAGCAGAACAGACTGAAATGCTCCCACCTCCTGAGTATTCTTAACCTCATTGCAAAAATACAAATGTGCAGATGTCTTTTGAGCTCCATGAGGCCCCTGTTTTTAAACACACCCCAGTGGTGTTCATATTAAGGGACCTGTTTACGAACTTGTCACCTTGCTGCGCTGCACTGCATGCGAGTGAAAGGGCAGGGATGCACCATATTTCAGACAATACAGCACATTCCTGCCTTTTCCCATGTGGTGGTGTGCTTGTGGCAGCCTAGCACAAACGCAGGCACCATTACAACTTGGCTCAAGGGTGCCTGTTTTGCATGCAGGGTTGTGTTTTTTGCAGGAAGAGATGCCTCTCCTGAGAAGGCGTATCTTTTTGGTACATTCCCAGGTTTTCCAGTTCAGGTATGCATCAAAAACTATGGGAGTTAAGTGGGAACACACACGCAACGCTCATGGAATGTCTTTTCCATGGCATGGTAAGGCAATGTTGCAATTTGCACTGCGTTGCCCTCCTTCAGATTAATGGAACCACTCAGGGTCCCGCAAAGTGGCCTTGCATGGCTTCATAAATCTGACTTAAGGTTTGTGTCGCTCTTGCACCTTAACGGCAGGGCTAACAGCTAATTTGGTTTATTTGTTTAGTTTCTGTAGTATTTTCATATTTGTCATCTACGGGAGTTCATGCATTTCTTTTTCTATTTCATGTTCATTTAGAAAGCTCTGAAAAAAGGCAATGACTCTTTAGACAGTTTTCATGGGCAAAAGCATAGAGCATATAGGCCTCTACCCACAGGTAGTCGGAAGAGAGAGAGAGACACAGAGGCAGCAGCTCTAGGAGATGTGAACAGCAACATTAGACACCACTCAGCAAACAATCCTTAGCTCAACAGATTCACCCCTCTACTTTCAGTGTCAGATCAGTGACCATATCACAAGCAGCTTCAGCGTCAAGATTTACACTGCTAAGATGACAGCATGGCTCTCAGTTTTCACTTCTTTGCGGAGTCATGCTGCATCGTCCATAGGCTGATTTTCTGAAGCGCAATGAAATCCTAAATGGACCAGCGCAATACTGTTTGATGATAGTTCAGACAGTCACCTAGTACCATAAAGGATCATTCTCCAGGAAGCCACATATCTTGTCAAAGGGCTAGGGAAATATGGCCTCATCCCTTGACTTCAGAGACCCCACTGTATCCCCCACCTACACAGACTCCTATCAAGACAGCTTCCATCATCATGAAGGCAGCTACCTTCTCATGCTTGGTCGTCAATATTGTAATTAGAGTATAATTGCATTTAAATACCAAAATCTTCAGTGGCCAATGCAAGACTTTAATCCTTGACATTAATCAAGATTTAACAATCAGTAAATACCTCTAAAAATGGTGAGCATTTGCACACAGTCAATCAAATTTACCAGGATCATACTGCTTAAACACCTTCATTACTGAGATTTATTTAGCAGAAATTGATGCAACAAACTGTCCCGGGTGTATTAAGCCTCACAATCAGGAAACATACAGCCATCTCCTTGTCTGACCAAAGTCCTAATTCTCTCTCTAAGTGTATTCATAGGGTAGTGGACTCTTTACCCACAGAACCTCAATTAGCTGTTCCTCTAACCTCATATATACTATCAAACTTAATAAAGATCTATTGAGCATAACGAGGCCAGACTATGACACTGTAATTCAGGGCAAAACAATCATGGATGTGTATGCCTTAATCAAAGAGACAAATTAAATATTGCAGCGTCCTTGCTAACATGACCACAATCATGCACCCACATTGGAAACATCTTCAGATCAGAACCTATTCCAATTTCCAAGAAAGCAAGAAGAATTATCTCTGATTGATCAATGACAATGTTCCACTGGCCCTGTGAAAGAAAAATAATTATTTTAGTTTTTCAGTGGATCTCCGAACCATCCTGGATGCAATACTCTTGAAAAGTCGCCAGTGCTTTCTCAAGGCCAACCACTGTATGGTCACAGATGATTGCTATGAATCTCCTATTGCTATGAAACGTCTGTTGCTACGAATCGTCATTGCTATGAAAGATAAGATTAATATGTTCTCCTTCCTATTTGATGGGCAATATCTGCCCTATTGATCACATCACAGAAATTAAATTACTAAGGTTGTACAAAAATAGGAAAAATAAGTATTTCCTGGTTTACTCCAGAGCAATACACCACTGGCACAGTTAAAATCACCATTTCTAACATACTTCACCACAGGCCAAGAATTATGGTAAAAGAAAATAATCATGAAAAGAAGAGTGAGGGAACAACTCAGGAGTGGAGTTTGCCGCATAAAACACCACGGCTGCTTTATCAAACACAGTGGCAAAATTCAAGACACAGCGTAAGAGTGCTGCCTCAAAGCTTATAGCTTTTATTGCCCCAAAATGCATGTTGCTACTCTTGGGAAACCTGAATCTGAAATGTTGGGAGTCTCTGGCCCTTTCCAAAAAGACATCCCTGTTGGTGTTGAACTGTCATTAATTTTTATGAATGTGTGTATCCGCGTGTTCCTGGTGGATTCATTTGTCCTGTGCTAATTGATGGCCGGTTGCTAGTGCTATAGCGGCTTCAGGATACTCCCCATTAGGCAAATGTCTCAATGAATCCTATGAAAACACATTATGGACACCTTGATAGAACCAGTAATTGTTGGTGCTTTGAACAAGGTTGTCTCGCTAGCCCGAGATTCAAAGATTTGAGGATAATATTTGCCCAATTGTGAGTAGAAAAAGGCTGTAGTACAAAGAATAAGGGGTCTGGGCTGGGGCACAAGCACCAATTGCTCAGCTTCAGAACCATTTTCCTTCAGGGAGCTTGTGGGCATGCAATTTCCAAGATCCTCTTGACACAATGATAGAGTGATGTCATCCTTGGGGAATTTATTGGGGAGGAATATTACATTTTTGACACAAAAGAATCTCCTTTCACCATTTGGCCCTTACTGATAAAATGTGTTTCCGACTTTATGTGGATTGAGCTGAGAGTGAATTGGAGACAGTTCACCAACACACCATGGTACTGAAGACTGTGGAGCTATCTAGGAGGGTAAGAAGGACAGAAAGTCCTTCATCAGAAAAGTCCCATGATGCGGCAAAAGTGATTATAAAATTGTGGACTGAACCAAAGCCAGGCAACCTGTAGCCATGAGAGCATTTTTCCACAAGTTCCTTAAATAGCTGCTATCCCTGCACTGCCACTATATGAGCACCCCCTGGCAAATATATGTTTGCTAATATTTGATAAGAAATGGATCCGAGTGCTGGGAAGACTTTGAAGATCAAGGGAACCAGTTTCAGTATAGCCCTGAAATTACAAGATCAGTATCCGAGAACTACGACTCACTCCTTTTTCATGGCAACAGTTAGGGAAAATTATACGCTCGTGTTTCTATTACAGATCGATCCGATCCTATGATCGGCCCGATCTGTACTGGAGACACCATTTACCACAGCAGCTTTCCGAAGTTTGTTAGCTTGAGGTTGATCATGGCAGAAGCAGAGGTTGTCCTATGTTTTTCAATTGGAGTTACTGAGGAGGTACAATCATGCTGTCTAATCAGTTAGCTAATGTTACTCCTGCTTGGATAGGTTTTGGGTGCTTTTCCAAATCAACTGAGTAGGTAATGATAACTGGATCAATCAGTCAATGTAATCAACTTGACAGTTTAGACAGATGTCAGACAATTTTCAGCTAGGGCCTGGCATAGAAAACAGTTTCTCTGCTAAAACTGCTTTCTGGTAAACTTCCAGAGCAATACTGTAGCTGGCAAATGTGAGGAAAACAATTATCAACATCCACTGCACTGCACCTAGGTGAAACCTGGTCCATGGCAAGTTAAAGGTCGTCATTTGTTCTTAAACAGTGGAAGGGAAAACACAAGAAGAAAGACCTACGGGTAAAGAAGGCATTGCAGGGCCTACTTTTGTGTGGTCAGATCCTGGGGAATAATTTCAAATGTTCATTCCTAGATTTGCAGTTTTTCATGTAGCAAACATTGACAGATGGGTCAGCACAGTGGTAGGTTTCAGCTGTATATGACAGCATTTGCTCAAGTATAATTACTTCAGTCACTCACGGGATCTCAGTCAGAGCATTATTGATTGCTATCAATTTTTTCAAAGCATGTGGGAGGTTGCTTGAGCCTAGTCATTTGTGCTAATGAACTCAAGGTGCACACTTTGCCTACTGGTGCTTTTTGAGTTCTGCATGCGAGAATATTATTTGCAAAATTATCCCTGCAAATGGTAGGTAGGCAACCAAGGCCCAGATGTACGATGTATTTTACCGGTCGCAAACAGCCCATCGGGCCGTTTATGACCTGTAAAATGCATTTTACTATGTACACAGACTATTTTGCGAGACGGTAATCTATTACCGACTCGCAAAATAGAGTTTACCAGTCGCTATTAGGAAGGGGCATGCTAAGGGAGTCCCATCCTAATAGCGAGTCACAGGGGATGTACGATTGTTTTTCTACAGGAATGCGGTCCCAAAACAATCACTGTTTATCACCTACTTCAAGTAGGTCGCAAAGGCAAAGGGGTCCATAGGGAACCCCTTCCCCTTTATGATTGGCAACGAAAACGTTTATTAACCGCAGGCAGTGGTCCCACGGACCACTGCCTACTCTTAAAAATGTAACTGCCTACTCTTAAAAATGTTAACAGAAACGTTTCATTTTTCTTTTTGAAACGCATCCCGTTTTTCTTTAACCCTCCCACGCTCATGACGAGCTGAGCTCGTCATGAGCCACGGTTCTCGTGTGCTCATGACGAGCTGAGCTCGTCACGGCCGTTAGAACGATCACACGTGGGGATAATTCCCCTGCTGTGCTGAGCGTTCTGTTGAAACGGGCGTGGCCGTGACGAACTAAACTCGTCATGAGCACACGAGAACTGTGGCTCATGACGAGCTGAGCTCGTCATGAGCACCGGGCTGCTGTGCGCCCCGCCCCCCAGCATAGCAGGGGAATCCTGCCAGCAGCGAAGGGGTTAAGGAAAATGGGCTGCATTTTTTTTTTTAAGTTGCTTTATTTAACAGCAAACACATGCATGGTGGTCTGCTGTCCCACCCAAGCAGGCCACCATCTCTGAGTTATTGCCCATTCCCAATAGGTCGCAACTTGCGATCTGCCTCATGAGTATTGATGAGGCAGGTTCATTGCGACACCACTGGGAATCGCTATTGTGTCTGAGACACATTAGTACATTTCATTTTGCGAGTCTCTAAATGCGAGTCGCAATAAATCGCAATTAGAGACTCGCAATATGGGTCCTACATATCGCCCCAAGTGACGAAACTAATTTCGGAATCTTACCTGCAATAACCAGATTTCCACACCCACAAATTAATTCGAGAACATTCTAATGACCTTTCCAAAGGAAAGAGGAGCGCAAAACTCGATGTCATCTTTGCCAATGTGCCTGTTGCCTTGCTTCACAAATGTTTCACTGTTGGAGGTGCACCAACAACCAGCGCCACACAGACATGACGCCAGTGAATGCTCTGCGCAGATTTAGGACACAAAAAGGCCCGCGCTTTGCTGAAGTTTGGTCTTTAGAATGAAAACAGAGGGAGCCCTGCACTCCGCACCCCTTTCGATATTGCAGGACGCCACCGAAAAGGAACTGCGGGGAGCCATCGGAACAACCCAAATTGTATTTATTTATGCGAAAGAAAAAACATTACCTCTGACTGTTCAGCTCGGTAATGATGGGAGGAGGAATAAATCCGCACCATTGTGTCTTGCCGAATCCCAGATGAACGGATATATATTCCAATTACGCAAAGCGTGGGCTGTATTGTGCTGCATACCTGGTTGTGCAGCCCACTCCGCCACGCTATGTATCATCTCGCCCTGCTTCCCGCCTCAATATTTTTGTGCACAATATCTGTGAACGTTACAGTTCATTCTGTGCAATTTATTGTGATTTCAGAAACTAATATACTCTACCGTTTCTGCATAATTCAGAAGGTGCGTCAATAAAAGATATCCTTCTGAATGTCTTTGCTCAGGACCAACGCGCCTATTAAGATACATATTTCACCGCAGCAAAAGGCAGACAATAAAATGTAGGCTTTTTACTGGCATAATAGCAAACCAATTGCACTGCAGTTTCCTTAGTTAGACAGTGGGCTCACAGCCTGCAAGCTACGGCTCAACAAGCACCCAACTTCACCATTTCTGGGTTCTCCACCCTTCTCCTTCTTACTCATCGAAGGAGAGTGAGAGTCAAATACCAGGGGCCTCAATTATGAGAAGTGGTGCATCGCTACGTGAAAGCAGCGATGCACCACTTCTCAGAATGCCCTCCTTGCGGCACCAAAAATGCGTCATATTTATATGACGCATCATGTCGCAAGGAAGGACGTTACGTCTCAGGGCAAAAAGTGGCGCATTGCTGGAGTTGTGTCTGAAGCCTGACACAACTCCAACAAGGTACCTTTCACATGGAGCAAGCCCCATGTTAAAGGGCCTGCGTCACCCTTACGCTTGCCATGAGGCAGGCGTAAGCTTTTGACGCATTGGCGTCCTAGAAGTGGCGCAGCGAAATCTCATAGATTTTGCTGCACCACTCCTACGACCCTTTTTTTGGGGGGGGGTACGCCCACCCTGCATACATTATACCTGGTGCAGGTATTATACCTGGCGCAGGTATAATGTATCGCAGGGGTTTACGAAATGACACATCTACCTAGATGCCTCACTTCGTAAATATGCTGCAACATGGCGCCTTTTTTACACCACTGGTGCGTCACAAAAAGTGACGCACCAGTGGCGCAAAAGTGACGCAGGGGCTCATAAATAAGCCCCCAGGTGTGTGATTCTACCATCACTCCGCCAGTGATGCTCTTTTATAAATTTTTTATTTTTTGAAATTTATTTATTCTGTTTAGCATAAATGCCAAGCGACCCGATTCAGGTGTGAGATTCCTGCTCTGTGAAGCCAAAAATGGCTTTATTTTGACTGTTTCCAGCCTGAAATCGCCTCTGCAGCAATAGAAGTGAATGGGGAAAATCCATTCCCCCCCGATTTTTTTTTCAAAATCTCCCACATTTTTCTGTTCTACAATGTTGTCATGGATGTCTTAAACACCCTCGTCCTCAGCACCCCCCGATGATGTCACCACTCCCTCATGAGAGCTTCAGGCACCTCAAAGCCAATCCCTACCCATGGAGTGACTAATGGCGACCCTCTGCTAACTTGTAGAGTACGCCTGAACAGGAAGCAGAAGGGGACAAACATATTTTTGTACTTTGCCTACAAACTTGAAAAACATAAGCGTGCAGCAAATGAGTAAAACCTTTTAAGGACTACTCTGGTGTACTGCCCATTATAAATGCAACCTTTCAGATCAGATCAGATCAAAAAATACTTTATTTCGGCGGTAAAACAGCCATAAAAGCACATTATAGACACTGAAACATCATTAAAACATTTACCAGGGCCTCCTCGGTGCACAAATTTAAAACCAGCTAATATAATTACATGGTGAAAACAGACAACATAAAAACATTAAGAAAAGTATGCGGCCCCAAAAAATCAAGGTGAGGGAGTCATACCGTGTGGGTGAACCCATCAGGCAGATGACCCTCTAACAACGTTTAGGCATGTCTGACTTGCGGCATCTGACCGTTAAAAAAATAATTTGTTTTCTTTTGGCAATAGCACATTTTAAAAATAAACAAATACTAATACAGAGTGTGGAGGAATTTAACCGTAGCAGGTACAGCACTACATTCTGTCCATCAACTGTTGGTTTTGCATTTGTCACCCCGAGTGGGATGGGTATGCTCAGACGTGAGTCCCATGCTCTCCACACCACTGGAGTCAAGCTATCCTGGCTGAAGATGGCTGATAGCCAGAAACCGGACCTAGGATGCTTGATTCCGGTCCAGGAAAGACATGGTTTGGCAGTTCGGGCTGGACTGTTCCCATGAGGCACAGGGTCAAGGCTGATTTGCATATGGCCATGTCTGAACTGGGGTGGTGTGGAGTGCAAAAAAACGATGGATTTTGGCCCAGATCTCTGTACTGGGGTGAATGTATGACATTGTTCTGCATTCTGTCCATCAACAGTTGGTTTTACAGCAGTGCTTTGAGACATCTTCTGATGCCACATACTCTAATGGGACTAAAAACCTTTTGGAGTCTGCCAAATAGTATTTGCAAAAGAAAGTGAAGTGAAGCAAACTTTGGTCCAAGGACTCATCACAAGGACAGAGTAGCACATTGTTAGGATCAAATTGGTCTAGAGGGAAGCTCAAATGCCACCTTACAATACCAAACCTGAATCTGGTTGAAAGGATTCTGTCCCAGGTGGCATCCACACATGACAAATATGGCTTCATAATAGAGCTGGTTCGGAGATTCGCATATTCCCTCAAAGAAATCTAAGCAAATTCTCCTTCCTTTCTAAGTCGCCTTTTCCCGGTTTGGAATGTTTTTCTAACCCAGGTTAAGTTAGCCTTAGTTACTGCAGAGAGGGTAGAAAGAGTTTTGGTCTCCCCGGGATGAACACTTCATGCTTTATGGATTGCAACCAGTGTATGGCCAATCCTTTATCACAGCAAGGCAATCAGTGATCACATTCCTATTGGTACCTGCGTGCGGGTTGGCCCAGACAGCACACCATTGCACCAAGGGGGCCAATTTACTGCAATCTTCAATATACACAGCCCCCAGCTGGTGGTAAACAATAGAGGTGACACAAGCCGTGTGTATGACTAGAAGACGTCACAGAACCCTGTTCTCTTAAGTCTGCAGGGCTGTGATCTTGGAATATCCTCAGGTAACGGCTTCATACATAAGAATGGGGATGCATGTTCTCCTGAAAACCTCCAACAGGGGGGCCATGGGCTTTCTGCCAATACATGAGGTTAGGCTGTAAATGTAACCAGTGGCAGTAGCAAACCTTTGGGAGGTTTAAACTTGCAGGGACACCAGTTTCCTCTGGCAACAAAGACCGCACCCAGGTATGAATAATCCAGGAGAGATGGAACTGGGTGTCTTTGAAAGAATACACTCTTCGACTTCACATATTGGGGGCCACAGCTCATGGTGTAAGTTTTTGAACGATTCGCAGCTAAACCTAGGGAATCCATGAAGCTTACAAACGCCTGGAAAAGGATATTTAGATTGCGTCATCAGCGTAGAGTAACACAGGGACTTTTTTCTTGCCCATCTAAGGGACATCTACAGGCAGAGAGTGCACCCTCAAGATGATTAATGTACAACAGAAATAGAATTGGGGCCAGTACACTTCCCTAGCGTAAGACCTTCCCCAGCGGGAAGCTGGAGGTGCAGTTGCCATCAGGGCCATACGTAACGGACACTGAAAGATCGCAGTGAAAATCCAGCAAGAATTGGCCAAGCCTTGGGTCCCCCCAGGTCACTCAACAGGACCACTATTTAGATCTTACCACTCTGTCGAAGGCGCTAGACAGTCCATGAAGGATAGGAGGAAGGAGACCTGCTTCACGATGGTATACTTGCTGATAAACAAGTGTAAGTTTAGGCATTGCTCCACCGTGTCGTGTCTCTCCGGGAAACCATACTGCACCTCTGACAGCATGTTCGTCTCCCCAACCCTGGACAACAGGCGCTCTAGCACAACCCTCTCTGCACGTTTCACCGCGGAGTCCAGCAGGGCGATTGACCAAAACCAAGTTGGCGACTCTGAGTCACCCTTTGTAGTGAAGGATACAATAATGGCAGTATGCCATGAATCAGGGAGGCCAGAGCTAGTAAAAGTGTTTAAACAATTACATAATAATAGGGCCCACAATTCCAGGACTGATTTATATATGTCCAGAGGGCCCCCATTGGGTCCTGCAGCCTTATTGGATGGGGACCTCATGATAGCTTCCCAAATCTCTCCCAGGGTAAATGTCAAAGTTGTTGGGAATGCCGCCGCTTATCAGAGAAAATGTAACAATTAAATCTTATGGAGGTTTTCAACCAATACATTCATATTTTATCTATGTAGGAGATAACTAAACTTACCCACAGCTGCACCTCAAAAAATTTAATTATTTCCTTCCCATATCTGGGCTGCTTACCCACCCAGCAATACACATCTTGGTAAAAAAAAAACATACCCAAACCCGTCCTTTGGCAACATCTGCTCTTGCATGCACAATTCACCACATGTGTGGTACCAGACTAGAAAGGCCTAAACATCATCAGACAAAAATATGTTTTAAATGTTGTTTACAAAAATATAAGCCCACTGCAGTTAATGATAGAATATCTATACCTAGTGGTGCAAAATAATGGTCAATTATATCTATGCACAATATTTATGCCAATTCATGCTTTTGTTATCGATATTCTGACAACCTTCACCAAATTCCGAGGGTAGTTATGCACATTTAGACCCAGCCACTGACAACATTAAGACCCAAACCTCACCAACATCACTCTCCTTGCTGGTGAGGGGTCATGGGAAGACCTTGACGTGGAAACTAGTAACTCTGATTAGCTTTCTGTTCCTGCTGCTGACTTTATGTTGCCTGTAAAGAGGGGCACTGCCAGGTGCACCAAAAGACCAAATAAAGATAACACATTGTTTCCTGGCTACCCCCTTTTGAGATCCATACCTTCAAAGGGCTTCTGTAGTGTGTAAGATTCATTTGGATCATTCAAATGCTTATACTTAAAAACTAATTGTACCCAGTGTGTACACGTGGAAAGGTCACATGGTTTACGTGATCTTCCTATAGCCCTTGATCTTCCTATAGCCATAGCACCGTATGAGAAACCGTTCAATGATTTTCTGAACGTAACACTAAGTTTTATTTTATTGGTATTCATACAATGTTTTCCATACCCCTTGTGAGGCCTGAAGTACTTTCTAGGGGTCTTTAATGAAGGTAATTTAATGAAATCTTTAGCTCTTGACTTAATTCAGAATTGGATGATTACCATCAACGACCTGGGTACAGCATGCAAACAATGACCATGAGTGCAGCATGGGCAAATTCACTCTATCGTGGTAGAAAATTGGGCTGAACTGCCAACTCTGACAGCCCACTTTCGTCATGAAACTGTCCCTAATAAGGGTATTGCATGGGTGACCATGAGATAAAAGAGCAGATCTTCCACCTGCCTCTTCTTGGGAACTTTTAAAATAGACCCAGGCAAAGGGATTAAATGTTCTCCCTTCTTAACCTTCAAATTAAGATGTATATGTGTATGTATATAGTGCATGTGGTATATCTATTGCATGAACCCAGCAAAAAGTGAGTGGGTACTGTAGAGGGTCAAAGACATGCATGAAGTCAATTAGCAATAGGGCAGGTAGCTGGTTTGTGGACTTTTAATAGCTTGTGATGTAGATGCAGCTTCTACTGCGGGATAACATTTACTGCACATACCTGACCCACACTTACATAAAACTTCTCAGATTCAATTTTGGAGTTTGGAGTCTATGTTATTAGTAATGGCCTAGCATTTTAATTATGGCACATGATGCTTCCCACTAGGGGTGGGCAACAAATTCTGCTCCGCTGGCAGAATTCGCGGAGGTTTGCCCACTATGCACTCACTGTGGAGTTCTGAAAAACTCTGCAAAGTGACGCAAAGCAGAGTTTTTTTCTCGAGCGGCTCACCAACAGAGGGTTGGCGAGCGCTTGTGAGAAAAAATAATGCGCTAGAGATTTCTTATCACGGGTAGTCGCCGCAGGTCGAGACTGCTCACGTTGAGAAATCTGCCATTCGCGTTGAGGAAGCTGCCGCTCGAGTAGAATGTCTACTCGTGCTGCATAAAGGGGCAGCACCCACTGGCAAGACGGGTAGTGCCGTTCGATTTGATTTTATACTGCAAGACAAACTCTTGGCACTCAAAATCAGTGCGAGCAGCACAACTTAACAGACTCTGCTGCTGTGGAGCGCAGCTGAGTTTTTCTGGCACTTCGCGGAGTTCCACAGGGTAAAACTCTGCGAACTCTGCCCAGGCATACTTGCCACACTAAAATTCAGATTGCATAGCAGACCATGATGTAACATTACTGACTGAGGAGCATGTCAATAACTCCAGTTGTTGATCCTTCACTGACTTATTGCCCAAGCCTCAGAAAAAGGAGGATAAGGACAACAACTAGGTTCATTGACTGGCTCATTGCTCATTAACCCTATTGGCACATTAGATGAAAAGCTTTGCCACCACCCCCTATCCTGTCCCTGTAAAGAGTCAGTTGTCAATTTTGAGTGCTCAAGGTGGTGTCCATTGCTGGTAGTTAAGGATCACATTCTAAAGAAGGTGGTTGACTGCTCCACTCTCTTGATTCCAACAAATGAACTAATTAGTCCTTTCTCCAATCAATGCCAATCACATCTGTCCCAATGGCCAAAGCTACTACTGTGCAGCTGCAGTGGCTTTCTGCCTGTTACGATATCTGACCGAGGACTCTCACTATTTAAATACTTCACAAGCTAAAGAACTTAACTCAGAATTTGTCATTGCTGCAAACTTGCAAACATCATAAACAGACTACATGCCACTGAATGGTGGTAACTGTGTTCATCTCCTTCTGGGTGCCTGACACACAAGGAAGCCAGTCCCCAGCTCTTTGGGAGCTCTGACCTATAGTCCCAGAGACTGAAAATGCCAATTGTAATTCTACAATTAAAAAAAAATAGTGTTAAAGGTTAAAACATTATGAAACAAAAAATGTTTGCAAAGTATTTTGACATTCAATCGTGGATATAAAGTTCACTGCGAAGTCAATAATTTTGCACAGCAGGGTGGGCACTAAAAGCTTTTGCTGTCCGTGGATGGTATAGGTTATGGCTCAGGGGGTGCCAGGCTTCTGTGCTCAGCATGAGAAAAGGGCAATTGACAGCTCAAGCGCTTTCCTCACGATGCATTATTCTGCTTGAAAAAATCCCCAAGTTGTGTTTTTTGAAAAGGAAATGGTATACCTTTGATCCCTTCTTTGTCTTTTTCAGTAGAGTAAGTGCTTTAGAAGATTACAGTGCAGTGTATTTAAGCACGGTTACAGCGGTGTCACCCCTGGATGGGGACTCACGCTCACAGACTTAGGACCTCACTATGAATGCCGTGTATAATTTGCTACTATCCTGAGAGGTGGGAATACTGTCTGAATATGAGTTGGACCCTGAGGCTACCCATTCTCCAGGTTATTCCTCATTTTTGCCCAGTATTATACCTGAGTCTCTACATGGTGGAATTTCTAGTTGAAAGATACATGGGGGCTTATTTATGAGCCCTTGTGCCACTTTTGCCCCGCGTGACGCACCAGCAGGATAAAAAATGCGCCATGTTGCATCATATTTACAAAGTGACGCATCTAGGTAGATGCGTCACTTTGTAAACCCATGCGCCACATTATACCTGTGCCAGGTATAATGTATGCAGGGTGGGCATTTTGGCGCAAGTAAGTCTCGTAGAAATGACGCAGTGAAATCTATGAGAGCTCTCACTGCGTCACTTCTAGGACGCAAATGCGTCATTATCTTACGCCTGCCTCACAGCAGGCGGAAGACTGGCGCAGCCAGATTGAAATGGGACTTGCCCATGTTAAATGGCCCATTGCTGAAGTTGTGTCACTTTTGTGACACACTCCAGCAATGCGTCATTTGTGCGTCTACAGATACTTCAGAAATACTAAGGTATCTGTAACTCCTTGCGACATGTTGCGTCATATTGTAAATATGATGCATCCAGCATGTCGCAAGGAGGATGCAATGAAAAGTGACGCATCGCTGTTTTCACGCAGCGATGCGCCACTTTTCATAAACGAGGCCCATGGTTTTCCCGTGGGACTCATATTTCTAATAGGGCTGGTAACTTTCATTACAGGGAACTTCCCTCAAAGCAGGAGCTCTGCTTATCCTAGATGCAAAGATCTGCCCTAGATGCTCCTGCTAAGCTGTTGGCTCCCAGTATAATTTAGGGGCGGCTCCTCCGTTATGGCGTACGAGTGCCGCCCCCCCTGCTGAAAGCCAGCAGAGGCAAACAAGAAAAACGAAATGATAATAAAACAATGTTATTATTAATTTATTTGTCATCCTGCAGGCTGCCAGCCAGGGAGGGGGTGGGACCATCCATACAGACACTGCTGGGAGTGGTGGGCACTGCTAATCACAATTGAGAGCTTTTGCACAGAGAAATTGATCATAAAAGTTGAGAGTTCCTCATTTAAAAATGTTAACATCTGTGGATTGTGGTCATATTCGAAATAAGGACACATAAAAATCTGTGTGCTGAAGCCGGAGGTTTCCATGATGCTTCTTGTCCACTTGGTTTCTGAGTGGATGAGTTTTCAGATGCTTCCATTAATATTGTAATTGTTTGGCAATGACATCTTTTAGTTGACAATTTCATTTTTATAGTTTAGTTTAATTTTTCTCATAGCCCTACAACACAGTATTTTATTTTTTAGCCTTTTTAAGTGCGTTGTTTTAGTCAAGGTGATTAAAAAATCTTACCGATGTTTAGATCAAAAATTGATTGGAATTTCTTCAAGATCATTTAAGTCCTCAACATGCTTTATTATATTTTGTTGCACAGATGGACTTGATAATACTTGAATGTGCAATGAAGGAAAGAGCAGGTTTATTTTAACCATTTTTACTGTTTGAAAAGAACGATGCACCGATATTCTCTCATATATTGCAAGAAAGAGACAGGACTAAATCAGGTCTTAAACATTTTGCACCCTTTTTGTTTACAAAACAGAAATATCAATGGGAGTGGAAAATGTTCTCTATTTTTACCCATGGAATTATTTTTGAACATATTTAGCAGTGGCTAGGTTGGGAAAAATGCCACTAGGTCCAATGGAGCAGTAATATTAATTTGTGAACAAAAACACGTTTACATTAAATATTCATATCATTTACAGCATATCCACGACGTATTATTAAGCTTAGATGAATAAAAATTTGCAATGAGGCAATTTAGACAGTCACCATCTTTTTGCATTAAATGTTACTGTTGAACAATAACTTGGATAGTTCCTGTTAGAGAATGTTGACATTTAAAGAAGCCGAAAAGCTTAAAGTAGTTGCATTGCTGAGCACTGATAAAACAAATGTATGCAAATTAATTAAGAAACCAAGGGCCCGTTGTAGGTCGGTCGGTAACGGCCGAAAATCGGTATTTTCGGCCGTTACCGACCGGTATTTGAGCTTTGGTATGTAGGGACACATATTTTACAGAATCGGTAAATTTACCGATCGGTAAATTTACCGATTCTGTAAAATACCGAATCGGTATTTCTACCGATTAGGTAAATTTGGTATGTAGGTGGGACTCTTCTGAGTCCCACAAGCCTTACCGATTCGGTATTTTAGCATCAAATTCAATTTGATGTTAAAATACCGATTCAGGTGTGCATTACAGAATCGGTAAATTTACCGATCGGTAAATTTACCGATTCTGTAAAATACCGAATCGGTATTTCTACCGATTAGGTAAATTTGGTATGTAGGTGGGACTCTTCTGAGTCCCACAAGCCTTACCGATTCGGTATTTTAGCATCAAATTCAATTTGATGTTAAAATACCGATTCAGGTGTGCATTACAGAATCGGTAAATTTACCGATCGGTAAATTTACCGATTCTGTAAAATACCGAATCGGTATTTCTACCGATTAGGTAAATTTGGTATGTAGGTGGGACTCTTCTGAGTCCCACAAGCCTTACCGATTCGGTATTTTAGCATCAAATTCAATTTGATGTTAAAATACCGATTCAGGTGTGCATGCACATGTGTGCATGCACACCTGTGCCATATGACAGGCAGACCTGCCCTTAGGGCAGGTATGCCTGCCACATGGCCCCCGAACCTTTTTTGGGGGTGCTAGAGGGTGTCAAAGTGACACCCCCTGCACCCTTGTCAAAATCTGTATTTACCGATTCGGTAAATACCGACCGGTAATGCCCCATTCATTCCTATGGGCTTCAAAGCCCATAGGAATGAATGGAGCATTACCGGTCGGTATTTACCGAATCGGTAAATACAGATATTTACCGATTCGGTAAATGGAACATCTGGATGTTCCTACATACCCCCCCTTCTTATTTACCGATTCTTAATTACCGAATCGGTAAAATTCGGTAATTAAAAATCGGTAAATAAGTCCTACCTACATCGGGCCCACAGTCTTTAAACAAACAAGTTTAGGGAATCTTCTATTTATTCTTCTGCGTCTATGACGTGTTTATCTGGGCTTGCCTCTACCAAGGAGAGGGGGGTCTTGTTAATGAGTGTTTCCCCTCAATTAGAGGTCTGTGTGGTTTCAAAGTGCTGCCACTGAACTAGAGGAATGGTAGTCTTTTTTCACCTAAAAACCTCATGTTCTTGGCAGTTGGGTGCAGCTTTAAAATTCTACCAACCGAATTGACACATTTGTCTTCAGAGGAAATCTGCTACAAACAAACAAAAACGAAATGTGATGGATTTTTCACAAAAATATTTGCCATTTTATTTTTTTAAACTTTTTGATTTTATTAATTTGTAAGGGACCGATGACATCAGAAAAATGAAAAAGTTAAGAAACATTTAACACCCAGCGCACTAACAATGCTCCACTCTTTTGTGGTGCACCTTCCTCCTCCTAAAAGGCCTATTGGCCTCTGCGCCTGCATCTGAAATAGGGTGCATGCGCAGAGGCAAAGTGATTCCCACAAACAAGGGTGTAACCTCAAGATAGTGCTGGGCTACATGTGCGTCAGTACTATCAGTATTACAGAAAGAGTCTTCAGCCCCTTCAGTAATGCCATAGAGCCCCAGGGGCACCCGGAGCTGTTGCACATTCAAGACACTTTGCGTAATACAGCTCCAGCTCCAACCTCTATGTCCCATCTCATAGATCTGCCATGCTTATGTTTTCTTTTGTGAGCTAGTGGATGTCAATCAAATTCTACTGAGAATACATTGTGGCCCCTTGTCTAACGCTTGGAGGCCAACTCATTGAACCATAGATGCATACTAACAGCCAAAGTACAATGTCAGTTTTTGGGAGTCAGTTGGACATGTGGACATGTCATGCCAACTTTGGTCACCACTCATAAGCCAGGAACTAGAACTATTCCTCGTGTGAACTGCTTGCATTTTCTAGCCCGGAAGAGCATTCTGACAGTCATTCCATGAGGTAGGTAGCTAGAATCTGGATTTTTAATCTAAGGGATTATGTATAATGTTCCCATTGTGGGCTTTCCACAAAAGGTGGATGCAGTTAATTTAGGGTGATCACTATGGAAACATTCTTTAGGATGAAGCAGGAATCACGCTGTGCTTTCACAGGACCGGAAACAGAAGAATGCGTCTTTAGCACGCATTCGTTCTGCACTCAAGTTGCTAGAACGACTTGCTTTAGGGGGTGCAATGGTGGAGTGGTGTTGGAATTAAAGTCCAACACGTTCCCTACTGTTGCTTAGACTGGAGTTGGAATAGTAAATTAAACTATTCCAATATCCAGCGACCCCTAAGGCAAGTCGCTAAAACGACTTGCGTGCAGAACAAATGTGTGCTTAGGACGCATTCGTTCAAATGACAGAGTTCTGAAGACATGCATAAAAAACACATTCCGAATTCCATCATACATTCTGTCACTATACTTGTAATACAATAGCAATCGTTGGTTAAGACTATAGAGTAGGCAGGGCTTCATGAGATACAGTGGTGTAACGAAACTTGAGGGGGACCCGGCCTGCAAATTACAGGGAGGGCCCCCCTGCCATACTTATTCAAGAGGTCTCAGGTCAGGTTACTGTGGTGGTGAGGGGGGCCTGGAGCTCATATCCCCCAGCACCATGGGGACTGCAGGGGCCTATGTTACGCCACTGATCGGATGCAAATTGAGAAGTTCTTTGGAGTATGGCTCAGTGTCTTATACAAAGAGCCATATCATACAAATTAGGACAGCTGTCAAGAGTCTGGATCCAGCCCATCATGATAGAAGAGGCGTATTGTTGATGGCTGTCCTAGAGGCCGTTTAACTCAAGAGAATTTTTTTCTAAATGTTGTAATCGTGCCAACATGATAAAAATATTATTATAACACACAGAGAATTGCATTGACCTCCACTGCATCCATGAATTGCATTGAAGACAAGGCAGTTAATATAAGCATCCTACTATACCTGATGACCAAAACATCTGGCGGAATTCGCACTGCGCGTAGTAGTTATACGACAAGCCTGCAAATAAGAAAGTGTAAGGAAGAAAAGGCATAAACCTGAATCCTGTAGCCCCCCTCTTATCGTTGAGCAATATCTAAACCTTATAAATAAAAAACACTGACTCTTCTTCATGCCTGAAATGCCCTTTACTGTTTGTAGCCCCTCAAGATGGGGTTACAAATACTAATAAGGTCAGGCACGGCCCGTGTCGGGCGTTATACTGGGGCAGTGACGTCAGACCAGGGAGGGTCAGGGTGGGGGGTTGTAAAATGTGGGATATGGACCATTAGAGGTAAGTACCGAAAAAAGAAAAAAAACCGAATTTCGTTGCCGACGCTGCATCACATTTGGCGATGCAGCGTAGGCAACGAAATACGTTTTATTTCTTTTTTTCGGTACTTACCACTAATGGTCCATATCCCGCATTTTACAACCCCCCACCCTGACCCTCCCCTGCCTGATGTCACCGCCCCAGTATAACGCCCGGCACAGGCCGTGCCTGAATAAGGTTAAGCAGATTGCAAGAAAATTTATACCACAGACAGATAACTAGAATCCCCTGAAGCATGTAGAGGAAAGCTTACTAGGGCTCAAGGAGAATGTATCATCAAAGTCTACTTTCTAAATCTTCCTTTTAATTATATCGCACCCAAGCAATCGGTTCTCTCGGTTGCTTTGCACAGGCTTCAAACAAGTGTACAGAGATATTTTTAATTACTTTCTCCGGATTTTCTGCTTTCATGATTTACCCTGAGACGTGATATGCTTCAGGCGAACGCATTCCCTCTGGTGGTCTGACAGGTTCTGGCCACGGCTGCTCCTGCCTAGCCCGCCAGTTTCCACCTCTGTAACGTTGTTCTGAGGGACAAATGGGAACGCCAAGGAGCAGCGTACAAGTAACGTATTGCAGACATGCTAAGAAGGGCAGGTACGCTCATGAGGGCAGCTTGATAGATCCAGGTCTAATCCTCTGCAGATTGATGGTGATTCTGGCGTTGTCCAGGCTAATCCTGTTGGCAACAATAGGATGGGTCGACAAAGTTTACGTCCATGTAATTATTACTGTGTATCACAAGGAACATATCTTAGCTGTACTGATGTACTTCACGGATCCATTTTTAGCACTCCTGGTGTTACTGCTACTGGAGACCTGTATCTGTGTTTGAATTTTGACAGGTTGACCTAGAACTTTCTTATGAGACAGGCAACACCATCATATGAAGGATTGTGGCGGTGATGTGTGTGGCGCCCTTGTTATGAATTCCAGGTCAGAAAATGTACATTAGACAGCCATAGAGCAGAAGAGTGTGTGTTGACCTCCACAAACTGCATGATCCTGGAAACAGAAAAAGCTGGCCTAGCCCTGTGCAAAGCATAACTTCTCAACTTTGTCCATTCCAGGCATAGAGAGGAAGCTAAAAGCAGAGTGATCTTTGAAGCCAAAACTGCAGCTGCCTGGGCCGGAAAAAGCGTTTGCAAATGTGAATTTTCCATTTTAAATTGAAATCAAAGAGGCTCATTGTTATGGTGCTGATTGCGAAGAGAGAGCGAGAGAGAGAGAGGCAGGAAGAGAGAGAGAGAGAGACAGACAGAGAGAGAGAGTGAGTGAGAGAGAGAGTATTAAATGCTGCATTGCAGCCATCAATAACAGCTCACACCGGCGAAGGTAGCAGAGAAGGCCACTTTGTTTCATTTTTGCCTTTTTTTCTTCCTGTTTTAATCAGGTTCTAACAACCACATTTGAAATTCAAATTAGCTCAAAACATTTGAGCCTGTGTTTGTGATCTTAGATGAAAATGAGATGCAGTGGTCGGTACAAATATCCTGCCTTCCTCCAAATAGACCACATATTGTTCCCTGGTATCACGCCATCCTGGGGAGCGGAGCCCGGCGCTGGCTCATTAGTATAATGAGTGATTATGAGTAAGGAACACACCACAAAGCTGGATTTTTTTTTATACCAAGCTATTTCATCTCCCCATTAGAAAACCTAGTGGGCCATATGTATGCAGACACTGAGCATGAGCAGGTATAAATTACAAGCCGCAAACTGAGTCTGCCGCAGAGGAAAGGAGACAAGTAAGAGATATAGATAGGACAATCTGTACCACCAGTCCAAGCCCTACACAACATGATTCCTGCGCTCAGGACGAGGGCATGAAAAAATATTATATGGCGAAATCAAAAATAGCTGCTTACAACCTGGCACTGGGCATAACACCTGCATATGCTATCCAAAATGCTAGAGGTGGGGATAGTGACATCATTCACCTCTGAACACCCTCTTGCATCAAGGGGTTAACCTCCATTTTCCAACCTTAGAACCTCAACAGGCCTTCTATTTTCCTGTAACAAGGTAGAAGATCTTCAGGGTTGGAGGTGCAATTATTCAATAGGTAATATCGATTAACCACCGTACCCTTCCACAACCACATAATTCTCATTCTCTCTGCAGTTTGCCTCTAACCTTCACCTCCAAGAGACCTCATTGGTGATAAATTCTTAATAACATAACATCGCATTAGCATGAAATGACATGACTTGGCATGGCCTAACATAATATAATATGTCATAACATAACACAGTGTATCTTTGAAGAACCAAAGGATTTAGGGAATATTTTGGTCCCTTCTAAGTTTCTCAAAAGAGAGGATTTTTTAACCACCTTAAATAACCTTTAAAATATGTTGACTAGTGGACAATGTGCCGTCAGTAGAGTTTGTTGGTGTAGAACCATTGGGTGTCAGTAATCTCTGCGTGGGACGTCTAGTGCACACGCACTATTGTGCAGTTTGTAAAAAACAATACAAATGATTGTTAACCACTTTTTTGAGGGTAGAGGCTAGAGCTGGCAACTTTGGAGCTGGGAAACCAAGGTTTGAGCCTTGAAGTCGACTCCACATCCTGTGATTCTGGGCAAATCACTTAATCTCCTCGTGCCTACCAAAAAAAAAAAAAAAATGAATGTGTCCTTGTGTAACGTAACTGCTGCTCATGTAAAGCGCTCCAATACCTTTGTGTCCAGTTCACGCTATATAAATCTGAAACCAAAAAAAAAAGCTGTTCCCTTAATTTCTTTCATCTTCTCTTTACCTCTTTGTCTGACGTGGTCAACACCTCTCCCTCTTAGTCTCAGATGTGTTTGGTTTGTTTACCTCTGTCTGTTGTCCATACTCTACCATTGCCTCACCAGCTCATGCATACCCAAGAGCTGAGCGGTTCATAGGCGTTTCTTTTGTCATTCACTCTTTATGCAATAGACGGTAAGCAAGGACCAAGACACGACTGTTTTGGTAACCTAGCTGTCAGGCATGGGGCTTCTTCTTATTTTATAGTGGAGTACAGCGCTAGCGGACTGAGGCCCCTAATCTTTATAGAGAAGAGATGCCACCCCCCTTTGGCAAAAGGAGGGGACGTTGTTGCCATTATGGTACTCCAAGCAGGGGAGTCACCTTGGGGATCAAAATGTACCTGCACATTTTGAAGGGGGCTTCCCTGAGCTTTTCATTGTCCATACTTGCATTAACCTAATTTCTAAGAAAGGTTAGGGAGGGTATTTTAAATGTACTTGTCTGTAGGGCGGCCCTTGAGTTGACATATGCTGGCATTAACGAGGTGAGAAAGTTTCTGTAGTCACCCATGTTAACGTCTCGTTGCTGCTAACGGTTTAAGGGATAAAATGTTATTTTTCTTTCAGCAGCATCATCATTTTGTGGCAAGCCTATCTTTTATATAACTCATATATCCAAAGCACCTTTAATAGAACATTTGTGTATGCTAGTATTATCATTCATCCTAACCTGCAACTCCTGGCATGGACCTAGAGGGATGAAGGCTAAAGGCAACTTTTGGATCTAATCTTGTGACCTGCAGACATCTAAGGAGTGGGAGCTTAACTCACTGACATTATTCAAATACAAAGGGAGGATTTCAACCTTGAGATGTAGCACATAATAGACCTGAAGGATGAGCAGAGATGCATCAACACACATTGTATGACCTTACATGTAGATGACTAGAGAAACTGCATCCTAGGTGGTCACACAGAACTTAAGAAGTTTAGTAAATAAAACAGGCAGATTGTAATCGAAATCACAGCACTGCTAGAGGTGTGACATCACTTCCTGTGATATTGGTGTGCGCAGTTATACTAATTAGACTAGGGGGCATATTAGCAAGAACCTCGTTAAAATTATCGCTGTTTTAGCGGCAGGAAACTGCTGCTAAACCTGCAATAATGGGCTTGCTAATATGCGTTATAGAATTCCAATAGAAGTCCAGGTTAGATGTGCAGGACATCTAACCTGGGCTTCTATTGGAATTCTATAACGCATATTAGCAAGCCAATTATCGCCATTTTAGCGGCCGTTTCCTGCTGCTAAAACGGCGATAATTTTAACGAGGTTCTTGCTAATATAATAATGACAAAAGTATTTTCCCAATGGTACCCTGAATACACAACCAGTAGGTCAAAGGTTAACTTTTGTAAAGTATTCCAAGTGATTTTACGTATTGTGCCCAGCTGTTTTGTAATTTCTGATCCATTTGAGCTAGAAATCTGCAATGTATGCAGGAGGGGAAACAAAATTTTCCTCGCAGTCTAAACCACACAGTGCCTTTACAACGCAGTCTCAACTGCTGTGCCTTTACCACGCGTACCTTTAGCACGCAAGTTGTTGCTTTATGGAAAGCGGTGTTGGATTGGTATTGGATTTTAAGTCCAACACCTTTCCTATTGTTACACAGACTGGAGATGTAATAGTAAATTACACTATTTCAAAGTCCAGCGCATCCCTAAGGTAAATAATTGTAAAGAACACGTGATAATGACGCTGTCATTGTTTAGACTGTATTGTTAAGGCACACTTGGTTTAGACGCGTGGTTCTGTCATACAATCATGCAGCAGCTGTTGAAATATGTGGCAAGTGAGGCAACTGCGTATCAACATGGAAAATGTGGCCATGTTCATAAGCAACCTCCACAAGATTTTTGTGAAATTCACGGGTCCAACCCCAAAGGGGGCTGTAGCAGCTGTCATAGGGTCATCAGAAGGGAGGGGGAAGATCAGTCATATAAGAAATAACGTTATTGCAAATAAAGATAGCGGTAATGGCGAGTGCCTGCTGATATGATGACATCAGTGGCGTCACTAGGGGGGTGCGGGGGGTGCGGCCCGCACCGGGTGACACCATAATATGGGGTGACACCGTCAATTCTATGTCTCTCTGCAGTGCTATGAGATTGTTGTCCAATTAAATGTTAGCTATCATACGACATCGGCATCCGAACGTTGATGACGTTGTAAACGTCACTCACGTGACGTGCCGCTCCTGACCCGCCGTTTTCATCAGCCCAGAGCCCACTGCCCACGCCCCACAGGGGGACCCTGACGAGGCAAATAGAAGAGGGAAGCAAGGCCTGCGGACTGTCTCCCCATATGCTGAGGCCCTGAATTGCTGAAATCTGTCTGGACCCGCCTGATACGTGCCAGTCCCTAGTCTTCCCCGTCCCCGTGATTGATTGCAGCGGCGGGAGGTGAGCGTGGAGAGATGCCATCTTGAGTTGGGGCCCGGCAGTGATCGTTGCACTGCATCGCTCTCCTGTGTCACCTTGGATGCTGCGGAGATATATCAGACCCTTCCCAGGTATGGGGTCAATTTGCATAGTGGCTGTGCTGCTCGTGGGGGGGATGCAGGTCCAGTAAAAGCAATCTGACACTTGCAGTTGGGAGGAGAGTGGCACCTTTGAAGGCCGCCAGGGGAAGAGGCTTACTGCAGGCAGGCGCTGGGGTCTGTGCATAGCAGGCATAGACACACAGTTGGAAGTACTTGCAAATAGGGTGTGCAGTAGGCCCAGGCCCGCCGTTTTCATCAGCCCAGAGCCCACTGCCCACGCCCCACACTACACATGCTTAAAATGTAAGCACTGTCTGCCACTGCTATTTCTTCGTTTATCATCACCAGCAGGTAAGGAAGCGCCGTGGGGTGGGGTGGGGGCCGGGTGAGGGCAAGGCGGAGGGCGACTCCTTTGTTGCTGTAGCAGACGGCCACTGCTCGGAGTGTCACACAGACGGAGATGTACACTGGGCGGCCTCTGTCGCTGAGAAAGCCATGTTAAGCTGCCTGGGAGGAACTCCCTAGCGGTGAAGAGCTGTAGGCACTGCGGATAATGGTTGAGGTGCACTGGGAGAGCTGTGTGCACAGTTCACTAATGAGAGACCAATATGCTCTGCGGAGCTTGATAGAGCTGCCCTTTCAGAGCTGGGCGCATGTTGCGTTATTGGAGTAAATGAATGTGCTACGGTCAGGGATTGAGGTACACCGGCAGAGCTGTGTGTGCTCTGAATGAACCTGTAGATTCCATTCGGAGGTATCTATCTGTGGACGTATCTATCTGCGGACGTATCTATCTGTGTGCGCACACCAAGACCAAGGTCTAACAGGCGTTTAGTTGCAGACAGTCCTCTTGATGAACAGACCACACGTCGAAAGAATGTGTTTGTTATTTATATATTTTGCTCTGACGCTATTATTGTCGGCCTTGAAGCACGAATGTGAAAACTCAGAGAACTAATTGAGATGATAAAAATCAAGACTGACGCTGCACGTCTTTGAAAACATATGTTTCCAAGGAAAACGACTTAAATAGAATTAGTGAGGACCGTGCCAGGGGCGTAACAATAACCCTCGCAGGAAGGGGGGGTGGAGGGGGGTCGAGCTCCTGGGGGCCCCCTGGCATTGCATCAGGCCTAAGAGGCTAAGAGCTGACTGGGTCTGGAGCGTGGGTCCTCCCTCTACTTACTTTGGAGCGGGGGACACAGTTTTCGTTACGCCGCTGGACTGTGCCACGTGAATCTTCTGCCTGTAGCTTTGGCCTGTATGACCTGTGCAATGACTGTATGGTCCGAGTCCTGGGCAGGTATGGTCTGTATCAGCTGAGTGATGACGTGCGATACCTGTGTGATAGTGGTTGGTATCTGTCCCGAGCCTGTATCTTCTGTAACGCCTGATAATGACGTGCGATACCTGTAAGGTATCAGCCCTGAGTCTGCTGGTCTGTGGCACCTGAGGCATGACGCTTCGGTTTACGGTCTTTCTTAGCAAGTGGTATCTGTGTATTCTGTGGGAGTTATACTCCTATCTTTGGCTCTACCTGTTACAAGTAAGTATTCTGAGCCTGTATAGGCTCTATGAAGATGAGGGATAGCTCTGCTGTCTGTGTGCTTTAGCTGTAAAATGAGCATAGCCTAAGTGGCAGCCCTGCTATTTATGAGTTTAGCCTGTAAGACTAAAAGCTGTGTAACATGAGGGATAGGGTTCCTCTTCTCTCCCCCTCCCGCCTTTAAGATGTGAATAAGCTAAAGGGTAGCTCTGCTGTCTATTCCCCGAAGACTTTAAGACATGTATAACTTGAGGGGATAGGTTTGATGTTTATGGTCGAAGCTTACAATATCCTAGACTGTAATATCTGAGCCTATATTCAGTTGAAATTCCAAAGTCTTATAAACATTCACTGTTTGCTCTTCCTGCATATATCTGGCAAGTGTATTAATAACTGCAGCTCTAAGTGGCTTCCAAATATAAATAAAAACACATTTTTAGGGAATTCTACCCTGCCCACTTCCCTCCTCACCTCCAGTCTTCTCTTTTCAGTCATTTTTGGTTCAGCGTTATAAATGCTACTTTTGCCATTGATATGCCATATCATATTGATGTCAATCTAGAAGGCTGCATGCCAAATACTTTTGCTGACACTGATTGGTTGAGTGATTAAGGGATGCAAGTATTTATCATGAAAGCAGTTTAGCCCTTGCGCCATATTTTTATATGGTGTCTCCTGTTCTCATTTGTCAGACACTGCTAGACACCAAATTCAGTTTTGACAGGTTTCGAGGGCAAGAAATGCCTTACTGTGTAACCAGTCGTGCATTTAAAAATGTTCTGCTATCCCTCAAGTACCATTGCACAGGTTTATTACATGCAAATCATTGACTGTTGTGAATATAAAAAAGCACTGGGTAATGAAGACGTGAAAGCCCAGATTTGGAAACACATTTCATTAAAGGAAGTGCAGAGATCAGAAAGCGAGCCATAGTCGGGTCAGAGCGTTGTGAATTGCGACGAGGCTGTTTGTTTATCAGAGGAGGGAAGGGGGTTTATGCGCAGACTGCACTGCAGCGCATTTCTATAATGAAGCTGTCAGATCCCGGACCTGGAGGGAATAGGGGCAAATGAGAGGCGGGGACTGGGGGTGACAAGGGATGGGGCAATGTGGGAGTTAGCACTGAAACCATTCTGTATGGTCCCGTTATTTGGCACTGGCGGACTCGGAGGAGGTCCATCATGGATTCATGGGGTAAATCGTGAGGGGGGTGACACCATGAGTTACCCGCACTGGGTGACACCAACCCTAGTGACGCCACTGGATGACATCATTGGCGATTGACCTTTGGAGGTCATTGGGCAGTTCCATTTGATAGAATACATCTCCCTTGGGTGGAGCGCTGTCCCTCGAGGACACTTCCATTGTGTTCACTGGAGCAGTAACGCAGACCTGCTCTCTGCAGGCAGGCCTCATTTCAAGTCTCGCGTGTACCAATATTCTGAGAGATTGTTTCCCTCCGGCTCTTTGTCTGCCCTTGAAAGCTTTACTTATCTGCCAGGAAAGTGACTGAAACCAGAAGGGAATTATGGGACAACAGCAAAGCTCGGCCGACGCGGTTATCTGAAAGTCCGAGCCACCTTGAGGTAATTCATGCCAGGTAGGAATGGCCGGGCGCTGTTCCTGATGGAAGGGAAGAGGCCGGCACTTGGGGCCTCATTTATGAAGGCCTTGCGCCGCCGGTGCGTCACTTTTTCCCATGTTAAAAATGACGCACCGGCGGCGCAAGGCCTTCATAAATCTGCCCCCTTGGATTTTTGCATTTGCGTCACGCATGAACCGTACGTCGTTTTATTTGAGTCGACGTCCTGCATACATTGTATTGGGAAGTGGATGGGCAGATCAAAAAGAGCCTTTTATCTATTCTTTTAGTGATGCTGGGGATCAGACATGCAGTAAACGATTTATAGAAAATTCTTGGAGAAATAAACGGGCACACTTTTGAATAACAAAAAAAAAGGTCCTTAAATTAGAGTGCTCTGGAAGTGGAATGCGTGCTGGCGCTTTCACACATCTTCACAAACATGAATTCTGCAAGTGAAATGCAGAGTCCTTTCCTTTGATGATTCCTGTGAGGGCTGTTAAGCCTTCTGCTGCCTGAGCTAATATTTTTCTTCAAAGTTTGCCAGAGCCTTCCTGAAGCATGCAAAGCAGGTAGAGGTGAGGTAGCTGAGTGGGTAAAGCGCCTACTAAAGAGTTGTGTGTCTGATCTGCCGATGTACGGACGCAAAGCAAAGATAATACACCAGCTTGCTCTCCAAACCTCCGACCACTAAGCAAACCTCACCCTCCCCTCGAGTGGCCTTACCGGCCATGAGATACAACTCAAATGGTCCCTTCGCCAACCTCCAGTTCACTCACCCAGCCGCGGCCCCCGCAGGTAAGAGCGGTGGGGCCTGGTGAGGGGGGATTTCAATGGACGATGACGAGGGAAAATTAAATAAATAATTCATCTTCCCTCGTCATCGTCCGTTAAAATTCCCCCTCACCTGGCCACACCACTCACCCCATGCCCCGACCTACCCCAAGAGCTTCATTAAAAATAAAAATGTATGGCGGACCCCAAAGTTTTCCTTAGGAGCCCAACATCAATGCTGCTGGAGGCTGGGATACCAAATACAAGGCTGCCAAGTCTTGGTTGCATCTCATTCCCTTTTCTACCACCACTTTTCAATTCGAATCTCTCACTCCTGCGGGATCTTCTTCATCCCCGCTTAATCCCGTTGTCTTATCTTTCCCTTCTTCCTTCCTCCAATTTGTTTCTTTCACTCTGTTGCTCTGGGCCAAAATGTATTCCCTGTCCCAAAAGATGGGTAATGGTGCTAACTACCAGTGGTTCTGGCACAAATTGACACTGTGTTCATGTAGATCACCAGATCTGGGCTGTAAACCAAAATCAGCTTTCGCAAAAATGTTCAAACCAACCCCATACCGCAGGAGGCGGCCACTAGAAAGGGGTGACAGAGGTCCCGTGGTTGGATCACTGCAGCTCACGAAGCTCTGAAAGCAACCCAAGGTCCCTCGTCCCACCTGGAAAACGCAGAATGGACGGTATGGCCCTCTAGATCATGCATGAAGTGGTCCAAAGGGGATGCATTTCATGCAATATGAAACTACCCAAATATGTTAATGAAGTCACAGATAAGTAATTTACAAAAAAATATATATATCCACAATAAGATGTATATTTCTTAATCTGGTTTCGCCCCCATACATAGAATGGATCTCAGCTCCTTTTAACACCAGTATTGCTTTGACCAACTCATTTCCCTCAACTTGTGAAAATCAACTGCTAGCGAAGTAGGCGATTGCACTTCAGCAATTTGATGCAAACTTGGGAGTCAAATGCTTCCTAATCTGCGAAAATTTTGAATATCGTTGTATTTCTGTTTTCCACCACGAGTTGTGCACAATCCTGTCACCGAGAGGAAATTTAGTCTGCACTTTATGCCTTAACAAAACGTGTTTGCTCAGTCAATCATTGTCAATCACACACTGCTCCCACCTTCGCGTTCAATTACTCAGTTGGTAACCTATCCACTTCTTGTCACTTGCTGTTCAGACGCTCTGCTAAACCATTTTTACTGACTCATCCTTCTAACCATTTTTAGGTCTTGTTGAACAGCTTAGCTGTCCTCAGATCTTGTTTGATCAACAGAAAAGGAGCAATAGTAAGCTTTAATGAGAGCTGAACTTTGGCTCTACCGAATGTTGGTTCCTTTGAACACAGATCTTGATTGGACAGAAGTTGTGTGCTTCCACTGAAAAAAAAAATATTTCACTTTTTGCTTTATGGGAAAGCTTATGCTCTTCAAGGATGCAGTAGACCTGATCTGATCTGTTTATTATGAAAAATTAGGACAAAGGAAGCAGGGCTGACATATTGATTGCTAGAGAAGGAAATTGATTTGGTGGTGGTTACCGCTGTAACAAACTCTTGCAGTGGACGTTTTGCACTTTGTGAATCCTTGTTATGCCAGTTTAGAATGGGCTTTGTATTGTTCCTGTTTATTATGGCACGATACAACAAAGTCCATAAGCCTTACTTAATTATTGCAAAAAGCATATGCTAAACCAAATAGGCATAAATATTGGATTGCCTTTACATTATGTTAAAGCTATTAGGCAGATATTTGGTTACAAGGAATCTAACCTATTACCATGGAAGGTAACAGTTGATTTGGTTAACCCTTGTGAAGCCCCACTGGATAGACAGCTTGCACTTTGAGAATTCTTCCCAGGACATTTAGGAAGGCTTAGATGCTGTTTTGCTAACAGTCATTTTTCACATATTTCTAATTTTATGACTACAGAGAGGGGCACAAATGTTGATTTTCCTAAAGCCCTGATTTTGTTTGGGCAGACATTATGTACTTCTGAGGAAAAGGAGTGCTTGTATAGGGAAATTTGATTAGTGTGAAGCATTATGCTCAATACTGCAGGACTGAGTTAGCCATACTGACAAGCTATTGATCAAGGCTATTAGCCTGATCTGTTAATTTTGAAAAGTTATGACAAAAGTAGTATGCTTGACTTTCTTTGAAAAGTACTTTAAAGCCAATAGGCATTTAAAGGTGGGTGTCATGACACTGTGTTAAAGTCTGGAGGAACGTATTTTGTTACAGGGAATTTCAGTGAGTATTTTGGTGATGGTTAGATCCTGGGACAAACCCTCAAGAAGAAGGCTTGCACATTCATATAATCTTTTGCATGCCATTTCAGGAAGGCTTGTAAATTGTTTTGCCAACTGTAATTTTATGCATAGTTGTCATTTTATGACTGAGGACCAATAGCGACCTTTTGTAAACATTATGTGGAATATATTCGACCTGAGCTGGTTACCATGACAACCTAATGAAAAAAAGGCAATATATTTAATTGGTTCATTTAAAAAAATGATGTCTGAAGCCACAGATCTAAACAGTAGACCTTACATATTTAATTTTAAATTGTATGCTAAGGCCAACAGATTTTTAAGGGTGATTATTATTACACTGTAAAAAGTATGTAGCTAGGTATTATGTTACATTGATTCTCCCATCCTACCCCAGCAGAGGCCAGCAGGGCTCAGGAAGGTCCAGTTGCAGGTCAAGGCAGGTCCATTACAGGAGGTCAGCTGAGCAGATACAGGGAAGCCTCTGGAACCTTTTTGTGCCTCTGTAGTTCAGAATAGGAGGTCAACCCATGGAGTCACTTTAACCTGGGATGAAGGGTTCAGGTCCGGTGCTTCTTCTCAGACAACAGGGCAGCCTTCAAGCAGCAGGGTAGTTCTCTTGCAGCATGGCAGTCCCTTTGTAGTATCCATAGTTTCAGGAGTGTACTGATGAGTGGGGCTGAGGGTCCCCTTTTTATACCTGATGCCCACTTTGAAGTGGAAGAAACTTCAGGAGTCTTCCCGTTACAGACGTGCCTGGAATTCCCAGGAGTGGCGAAGTGAGCTAAAGAACAATGATGGATTCAACCCAGATCTGTGACTGTGGTTGAGTTTCTGAAATGTTTCAGGGCTCTGTCCATCATCTCCTTGTGTTTGCTTTGTTCGCCCTAAGTTGGCCTGGTATGCCCAGACATGGGTCTCTTGCTCAATTTGCCACTGGATTCAAGCTAGCCTGGCTGATGAGGTGTATAACCCCTAAACCGGTCCCAGGATGCTTGTTTCCAGTTCAGGGAAGACCTGGCTTGGCAGTTCGGGCTGGACTGTTCCCATGGGGTACAGGGTCAAGACTGATTTGCATATGGCTGGGTCTAAACTGAGGTGGTGAAGTGAGCTAAAGAGTGATGATGGATTCAACCCAGATCTGTGACTAGGGGTGAGTGTCTGAAAAGTTTCAGTGCTCCGTCCATCATCTCCCTGTGTTTGCTTTGTTCACCCTAAATTGGCAGGGTATGCCGAGACGTTGGTCCCCTGCTCACTTTGCCACTGGATTCTAGATAGCCTGGCTGATGAGGGGTGTTTCCCTGAAACAGGTCCCAGGATGCTTGTTTCCGATCCAAGGGAAGACCTAGTTTGGCAGTTCGGGCTAGATTGTTCCCATGAGGCACAGGTTCAAGACTGATTTCCATATAGCTGGGTCTAAACTGGGGTAGAGAAGTGAGCTAAAGGACAATGATGGATTCCACCCAGATCTGTGATTGGGTGAGTGTCTGAAAAGTTTCAGCGCTCTGCCCATCATCTCCTTGTGTTTGCTTTGTATGCCCTAAGTTGACAGGGTATACCTAGATATGGGTCCCTTGCTCACTTTGCCTCTGGATTCAAGCTAGCCTGGCGAATGAGGGGTGTTACCCCAAAACCGGTCCCAGGATGCATGTTTTCGGTCCAGGAAAGACCTGGCTTGGCAGTTTGGACTGGACTGTTTCCATGAGGCACAGGGTCAAGACTGATTTGCATATAGCTGGGTCTAAATTGGGTGGTGAAGTGAGCTAAAGATCAATGATGGCTTCAACCCAGATCTGTGACTGGGGGTGAGTGTATGAAAAGTTTCAGCGCTCCATTCATCATCTCCTTGTGTTTGCCGAATTCCCTGCCTCCCTGTCCTAGTCCCAGTCTTTCTGTTGGCACAACAGGCTAGTGTGAAGTCCTTTCTGAGGGAGCCGAGGTACTGACTTTGAAGGGCCATTGTGACAGATGACAGTTCTGCTCCTCTCATAAAGTTAGGATGGCCCAACCTGCCAACACTCAGATGCTCTACTGTGTGGCTGTCTAGATGTAATACACAAACAACAACTGCCAACTGGCCCAGGACAGGCTTCAGACGCCACAAAATAGGGCAGAAAATGGCAACTTTCTAAAAGTGGCATTTTCAGAATTGTGTCTTAAATTCAACGTCAGCATTAAAGAGGGTTTTAAATTACAGTTCCTCAGACACAAAACATGACATCCCTACGTTTTCTCAACCAATAATTATCACTTATTAAATGTACTAAAGTAACCAAATGTTATCCAATGGGAGAGGTATGCCTTCCAATAGTTAAAAATTAATTTGATAGATTTTCACTAGCAGAACATGTAAAACTTAAAAATACATGTCCAACATTTAAATACGATGCATCCTGCCCTATGGGCTGTTAAGGCCTATCCCAGAGTTGACTGATATGTATTAAAAAGGAAGGTTCAGGTCTGGCAAAAGGTTTATTTTGCCAGATCGAAATGGAAGTTTACAACTGCACACACCGACTGTAATGCCAAAGCAGAGACAGGTTTCGAAAGGCTATTTAAGTGGATAGCACAATACATGCTGCAGGCCACCTAGTAGCATTTTATTTACCAGTCCTAGGTACATGGTACACCACTTTACTGGGGACTTACAAGTAAATTAAATATGCCAATGGGGTGTAAGGCAGTTTTATAATGTATACAAGAGTGAACACAAGCACTTTTGCATTGATAAGCATTGATAGAGTGTGCAGAGTCAGAGAGCCAACAAAACAAAGTCAGCAAAACCTGAGGAGGGAACGCAAAACATTAGTGAGAAACCACACCAAGGATGTCAGGTCTAACACTGCAGTATGCAAGGGTTTTGGTGTAGGCTTCTGTCCCTGGCATAGCTTACAGGTAGATTTGTTCTTTGGTAGCCCTATTTAACTCTCATAGGATGGTGTGAATGTTGTTTTGCCGACTGTAATTTTCTGACTGTATGCCTAAGAGCTGACTAGTGCAAAAGCATATGCGGAATTCAGTAGGCCTGAATTAGTAACGGGAAAAGCCAATGATAAAGGTTATTGGCCTGATTGGTTCTTTGGGAAAATATATGTCAGGTGACATAGGTCTGTTAAAGTATTTTGAAAAGGTCTGAAAAAGGCAGCAAGCCTTTTAAAACATTTTTTAACGCTGATAGGCCTTCAAGGGTGCATCAGCAATACATTGTGTAAAAGGTTGTAGATACATTGTTACAGGGAATCTCACAGTTTATAATACTGGGCATGGGTTTATAAGTTGGCTATCCCCTCTGACAAACACTTGGCGCAGAAGATTTGCAAAGTGTTTATCCTTGTTAGATCTTTTTCAAAAGGGTTGAATATTGTTTTAGGAAATGCGATTTTGTATGTTTTTGTAATTTTGTGACTCTGTGCTTGATGGTTGCCAGTTTACATGCAATACAGAAGCTCTAAGATGTGCATGGCAAGAAAACAATGAGAAAGGCTATAGTCTTGATTCAGTCAATGGGAAAAGTGATGTCAGTTGCCAACAGAACAGATCTGTGTATTCTGAAACGTGCAAAAAAATTAGTAGATCTGATTAACCTTTTGAAATACATTTATTGAAGCTTTTAAGGATGGATTTTTATTGCATTGTGTTAAAGGCTGGACACTGGTTAATTGTTTCATGAATTCCTAGTGATTAATTTAGTAAAAATGGTTTTGGTGTTGTTTGCTTCCATGGATAAACCCTTAGGGTAGAAGATATTTTACTATGATAATCTACATTAAGACTGGAGCATAGAAGAGGCTGCATGTTGTTTTGCCACCTATAATTTTATATGAATTTGTAAGTTTTTTTGACTGTTTACCTGATGACTGTTTTGTGACAAAGCTTATGCGCGAGATAGCAGGACAACGATAAAGGTCATACGCCTGATTGCTTATTTGAGAAAATTAGAGGACAGATCTATTTATTATGAAAAGTTATAGCGAAGTCAATAGGCCTGACTAATTTATTTTGAAGAACATATGTTAAAGCCAAAAATACATTTAGGGTGTAGTGCCATTGCACTGTGCTAATGCCTATAGACATGCATTTTGCTACATGGAATCTCAGAGTTACTGTAGTATTTTATTTTATTTATTTATAAAGTTTTACATAGCACAAACATGACTCTGTAGTATACAAAGATTTTGGCTTTGGTTGTTTGCATTGACAAACTATGGCAGTAGAAGACTTCAACTGTGATAATCCTTGCTAGACCCTCTTAGGAGAGCCTGGCTGGTGTAGTTGTCAGCCAGGTCATTGAAATAAAATTAAAAAAACATTAAAGAAACTCTACATAGAGAAACATACAGAGAGGCTCTATGGGTCAGCCATCCTCTGACTGTTTGAGTCAGTGCATAGTGCATGGGTAGTGGTGTAGATCAGTTCTGCCAATGGCTCTATGTTCCTTGAATAGCAGTATTTTGTGTTACCATATGCAAACATCTGCATGTAAAAGAGTGATCAGTCCCTCAATTTTTTTATTTTTTGTTGCTTTTTGTTTTTTTTTAAAGTCCTAGGCAGGCTGGGACTGATTCAGACAGAGTAGGCGTTTCTGGATCTGGAATGTTTTCAGCACATGATTTACCGCTGTTTGCTGCTGAGACTGGAGCAGAGTCTAGTATATAATATGTTCTTTCGCTGATCTATGTATGCAAGAAAGTAGGCTCAGCGTCTGTCTGGGTTGGTATTCTTTGTGTTTGTGAGGGAACCTTACACTCCTACCTGAGATGCTGGACCTGTCTAGTATCTGTTTTGTGTTGGGGGAACCATGCACGGCTACAGTCCATGCTGCATGGGCACACGCTCTGAACGGGTGGCGCAAGGTAAATCCCTTATCACTATCCAAAAATCACAACTATTCTCATTTTCAATGTTTGTTCAGTGCCGGCTCAGTGTGAAAACTAACATATGTATTGTGCATGGGCTGTTGGGATTGCTGAAAAGTTTTTTGCTGCACATATCCATGGACACTTTACTAACCCGATGCCTGTTCTTGGAAAACAAGCATTGGCAATACCAGTAGGTCTGGCTTAGAATCGAAAGTATATCTTCAGTCACTGACAAGCTTAGGTGCCCCATAAATCATCACACATGCACTTTATCACTAATCCACTCTTCCAACCACTGATTCATTCTTCCTTTCACCCACTCTCTCATCCATAATTAAAAAGGCACACATTCACAACAAGAACATTGAATTTAAATGTAAATTAAAGAAGTAAAAGTGGAAACAAGAAAACATTCCCCCACCTAACTTGGGTTCATATGCTTGTAATACAAAAATATTTGCCCAAGGATTTTACAAAACGTTAACCTAAGAGTAAACTATTAAGGTCACCTGAAGTTTTCCTATTGGCTAGATCTGCTAGTTTAGGGCATCCATCATTCTGCTATAAACCCAGCATTTCCAATACCAAGTAAATGAAGAGCCCGCTGTCTCCAACCTCTCAAGAGATCCACATCTACAGCTAAGCCCTTATAATTTGCCTCCTCTGCCATGTCCAAAACTCTACCCAAAGGACCCAGAACATCTGATAATTTGCCTTGGCACTGTTTTAGGAAGTGCTAAATTCCCCTTTCTCCGGTCCCTTCCTGGATTAAAAAGGAAGGTTATTAGTTCGGTGTCAAGATGCGGAGTAATACATGCCTTATATTCAATGAAAACTATTGGACATTAAGACCTTTATTAAATTATGAGCCTCTTTATTTACGGGTTTCTACAACCAAAATTTAATGCATATAGAAATGTGCACCCTTGGCCACCATTTCGAACCACAGGAGTGTCTGAGAAAATTTGGATTAAAATTATCCCCACCAAGAGGGTCTTTAATCGCCTTAGAGATTGATGGCTGTTCTAAATCCTCATCGAGTAATTCAGTCTCTAGGGCCCTTGTGGGTCAAACACATATTCATCCAGTTCTAACTCATCATAGTCTTGTCATTATTTGCTCAGATTTAGGGAGTTGGGTCTGTCTTTCGTGCCATTAAGGACACTTGTGGACATATTAACAAGGGCCGGCGATAAATATCGCAAAGCGCACTTAGTGCTTGCATATTTATCGCCGGCTATCTCTGTAATTTAACGCCCGGTTAGCACGTTATCAACAACGCGCATCGCCGAGGTGGTAATAATTCCACAGATAGTGTGGATATCGCCATTTTCCATGGTGGAAAATGACGATATCTTAGATGATAGGGCCTGTGGTCTTAGCCACAGAATCCACCCCCATGTTAAGTATGCCTTAGTCAGGAATTTAACAGACCTTAAATTCCTGCGTTAAGGCATACTTAACACGATTTAAATAATCGCTACCCTTCCTTGTTAATATCGTGAAGCTGCCTTTGCAATATTTTCCCTGATTGGTTTCACAGCCACGCCTACTTTGCATCTCATTAGCGATGCAAAGTTAGGGGTACTGGAAATGGGCGCTAAGTCAGCAAAACATGCCATTGCGTGTCTATGCTGATAAGCGATAAAATTATCGCCGCTTTTCGACCGAAAACGGACGCAAAAGCGACGATAATTTTATAGCACCTCCTTGTTAATATGATCCTCTATTTGTGTGGCACTGAACACTTACTCCAATTGTAGCACCAGTTAGTCCCTAACAGTGCTCCGTTGCCCACTGCTGGGGGACACAGTTTTTTAGGTTGATATTTTGCAATAAAAAAAAAGGGAGGTAAAGAAAAGGAGAATTCGACAGCTCAAAGAATTCTTTTCTTCTTTTATAAGGAAGAATGGCTGATGAATTGGCTTCTCAGGATATCGCTTCCTTTGGCCTCAGTGAGGAATTATTAAAAAAAATACTTTGAGAGAAAGATTTTCAATTCCTCTCACTTCCACCAACCAACTCAGTCTTGCATTCACCCACTTGCCCATCCACATTAAAACGGACGCACACTCGCAACAAACACTCCGATGTTAAATTAAAGGAATACAAGTGGAAAAAAGAAAACATGCAAGACCTAAACTTAAGGGAAGATGCTTGGGTTGCAAAAATAAATTGAAACTTAGCAGCGGGTGACCGTCTTGCAATTTTACAGTACACCTTGTATCATTGTTTTAAAGTTCCAACATAGTTACCCTCTTTAGAAGCAACATGTTTGCCATCTTGGATAGGTAGCAACAGTGATGAACGATGCCCAATACTTTTTTAAGATGGCCTGCGTCTAGTTAATACCCTGCCAGCAGTGGGCGACCAATTCCACCCACTAACAGAAATAGGGCCATATTATCAAGCAAGGGCGATACATTATCGCCGCTTTTATCGGCAAGAAACTGCCTCTAAAGCGGCGATAATGGGCTTGATAATATGTCCTTGTGAATTCCCATAGAAGCCCAGGTTAACACCAAAACCTGGGCTTCTATGGGAATTCACAAGGGCATATTATCAAGCCCATTATCGCTGCTTTAGCGGCAGTTTCTTGCCGATAAAAGCGGCGATAATGTATCGCCCTTGCTTGATGATATGGCCCATAGTTCTACTCACACCAGGCAGACAGTGAGAAAAACATTACTTGCGGTGTCTCTTCGTCTGAATTAAGATGAATGCACCTTGGTCGAGCCTGCAATTTTGCCTTCAATTCATCTCTCTGACTGTTACTATCCTTTTCTAAAATTTCAATTAGATCCCGGGTCGTTTGCAGAATAGAAAATGCTCATTTCGAAGGAAACTACATATCTTCTCATCTGCTTCCTAAGAGAGATGGCTCAGACGGCGCCTAATGCCGCGGAGTATTTCCGCTGCCTCCGATATGATCAGTCAGTGTACCGGAGGAGCACGCGCATAAAGTATATTTCGCTGCAGTTCACTTGTCAGCGGAGAAGTCGTTTTATCAAAATCAGCATACACAAATTGTAGTTTATAGATTCCGTTAAAAGCGCAGCTGTGTAAACATCTGCCAGGCCCCTGGGTACCACGACTGCGCCAGGTTCCTCGTCTATCCACCATGTACTATCGCCTGGCATTACTGCTCAAGATGGCGTCCATGACATAATTGCTCAGTTGACTAAGGAGGAAAGCGCTCCCGCAGGTGACCCAGTGGCCCATCAAATGCCACACTTTGTCACGTAGAAGTGGCCCGGCATGTCTAACACCACACGAATCCCCTCAGTGTGCATAAACTCAGAGCTGACCTTTGATAAGAGAGCGCCCTGGGCGAAACCAAATTTGGCACCACTTCCCATTGTCTTCTTCAACTGTGTGTTGAAAACAAATGGGAGCGGTAGGGAGAAGGTGAGGTGGGCAAGAGAGAGAAAAGAAGTGAGAAGAAAAGCAGTCAAAATGCAGCCACAAGCACCAACAGTCTCTGGAACCAGTTGTAATGCCCTCTTAACCCCTTGGCCGCGGCGATAATTCCGCTGCGGCACTAGGGGGGGAGGGGGGGCTGCGCGGCGCCGCCATGCTCGTGACGGAACCACTCCGTCACGAGCCACGGTGGTGCTGTGCTTGTGACGGAATGGTTCCATCACGTCCCCACCCGCTCAATAGAGCGCGCCACGCAGGCTCGAAATCACTGCAGCGCAGGCGCGGCGGCCGGGTCGTGACGGAACCATTCCGTCACCAGCACAGCACCACCATGGCTCGTGACGGAATGGCTCCGTCACGAGCATGCAAGGGGTTACATGAAGCTATGTGAGAAGAAGGTGGCTGCAGGCAGCTCCAGCTCTCTCGAAAGGTTTGCGCCCTAGCTCACGCATGCTAAAGGCCGGCCATGCCAGGGTAGTTTTCCTGTACGCAATATTTAATCTTTTTTTTAAAAAACACAACAGTGCAGTTCCAAATGTTTACTTGGAAGCGCTCCACGGTTGAACAATTCAACGCCAGGAATGATGAATAGCAAGGCTTCCTTCCCTTTCACCACCCCACACTTCCTGCGTCTTCAAGGGCGTAGTAGACACACATTTTCTAGGGGACCAGGGGGGGGGCACGGAAAGACTTGGGGAGAGCTGACAGTGGGGTCTCCACATGAGCTAAGAAACCAACAGATTGATCTATGACCAAAATGTGGACTTCCTCAGTCCTTGAATTGACATGTACCTGCGTGATTCCAGTGGAAGGAAATTGAGTACTTATTTATCAGAGAAAGGATGAGTTAGTGATTGCTTGTGTAAGCTCCTGTGACAATCAGTAGAGTAGTGGCTCGGAGGCAAGGCATTCCAGGCCCTGGCAGCAAGCACCAGAAGATCAGAAGCACAGGTGAGCCTTTGAAAGCAAACACACCAGTGGCATAAGGAAGATCTCTGGCCGGCACATGGAGTAAAGTGGGCTTTTGTGTATTCTTGAGAAGTATCATTATTATTCTTGTGGCATAGGTACACTGCCATATAGGTGCATCACTTTCGATTCAAAAGCCTGTGCAAGCTGTTGAGATGGTACGAACCTCGAGGCCCCCCCCCCCCCATTACTTCCTTGTGCTGTATCATGTGCAGAGCAACCTAGTAGAGAGATTATGTGGGAACTTCTTCTGTCAATATCAAGGCATTATCGTTATCAAAATTGTTTATTTGGAAATCAAAACATTCCTGCACAAAAAAACAATCCAATACATTGCAAAATCAGTAGTATAAGAAATTATATTGCAAATATAAATGTATAATAACTTCTCTGCTACCTTAAAAAAGGCTCACTGCACAGCTTAGCAGGGTCTCCTCTCCCTTCGAAGTCCCCTCCTCCAATCCCTCAAAAATGTAATTATTTGTGTACTTCAATCTAGCTACCTTACTATTATATTGCGCTATATCACCTTTGGGTAATCTCCATGCTATATAAAAATGCATAGATAAATAAATATATCAATACGTTAGATAAGGCAAATCAGTAGCCAAAGTTTACCGACAATCAGTAGCCAGCTAATACTCAGTACCCAACAATAGTGCATCTTCTCATCCAAGTTGGGTCAGATAATTTCCCACACAGAATTGAGTTAACAAAAATTATCTTCTTGTACACAGATTTAAGACTTGAGCGGGATAGGGATACTATTATCCAGGTGTAATGGTTTTAACTAAGAAGGCAGACAAAAGAACAAAGAAATACATCTTCTATAACAGTAGGATCACACACGGATTAGAATTCCTCAAGCCCAACACCTTGTAAAGCTACCCAGTGGTAAAGTTCCCAACTTTACCTGGGTGCAAAGTATACTCTTCTGTACAGATCTACGCAGATAAGATAAGGTCGTCAGAGTTTCCCTGCCAAATAGCATTTTCTGGCACAAATATGTTGGATCCAAGACTGTTTCCATAAGAAGGTAACAGTTTCACACCATATTTCCTCTTAGTAATTGGGGGAGAATAGTTTCTATATCACATGCAATATATTGCATGTCAAATATATCCCATCCACTACATAAACTACCACTACAGCATCAAGGTAAGTAGATGTGAGGGTTATAAAGTGTACGAATGATGCTTACCTTCACCATGGAGTAGATACAATACTTTCCAGGGATGATAGATATTGTTGACCTCTGTATAGTGACATTAGTATTTTTTTCTGCAGCTGGGGAAATTTAGATCATGTGTTTGGGGGGATGTATGACGTTACAACGCATGCCATTACGACGCAGGTTTTACAACGCAAGTCGTTACAACTACTTGCGTTGGGGGGCGCTGGATAGTGAATAGTTTAATTTACTATTCCAACTCCAGTCCCCGTGGATAGTAGGGAAGGTGTTGGATAGTAATTAAACTATTCCCTATCCTAGAGCACCCTCCAGCGCAATTCGTTGTAATGACTTGCGTTGTAAAAGTTGCGTCGTAATGGTAGTGCGTTGTAAAAGTTGCGTTGTAAAGGATGTTTCCTGTTTGGGGCAACCCAAACCTCATGGAGCCCCCAAGGCAATCTGAGTATTTTTACATGCTCAAACCAAGGCAGAGAATCAACGTGGTTCATTGGCTGCTTGTTTACAGCATCCTGTAACTGATTTGCTGATCTGGAGGTTGCATCACCAAATCTTTTGCTCTAGCCCCATTCACACCATTTCCAATTCACTTTCTAGCAAAGGCCGAATGCAGCAGATTTGAAGTTCCAGCTCCCATCCAGGAAGTGCTGCAGTCAGTACATCAACATTAAGCTCTTGATGCTTTTCTTCAGAAATCTATCAGATTCATGATCCCAGAGAGACAGCGTAAGCCTCACAAATGATGCCTTTCACATCTCATGCTCCATCATCTACTGTATCTGCCTCCAGAAGAATGACAAAGTACCATGGATGTGCTTTTTCCCAAGAGGATATCCTGCCTACTGCAAGCATCACCTGTCTGTTGATGTTAGCAAAATAAAGACGGACAGCAGTCAACCTTGTCAATACAATTCTGTAGAAAAATAGGATGTGTAGTGTCTCATATTCAAAGAGATCGTTGCAAATTAATTTAAAAGAGAAGATTCTAGTCATTCAGGCCTTTTCAAATCATAGCTACCAACACACGATGCTTGGAAAATGGCTGTAAATGCTGTATATATGTTGCATTTTGAGGCAATGAATAGAGTTTCTTGGTGTCAAGGACCCAACGAAAACTGTACAAGTCAATGACCTCTGAGCATAACCACTGCATATTGATTAATCAACAGTTAATTCATGAACAACGAGCATTTTAATTGCAATCAGGACTTATTATTTGGTCAGCCTGCGCTCATAGTAGCTGTCTCAGAAGGATTTGATCCGTTGATTGAAATAATAGAGAAAGAGGTAAGGATTGCCATTTTTGTACAGGATTGTGACCTACCTCCTTACAGTCAGATTGAGTCACTATGGCAATTGTGTGTCCCTTCATTTTTGTATGCTGCTACCTGATTTTGTCCTGATGAAGGCCTCACTCAAGACCCATAATATAGAGGGTTGAAACGTTGGCATATATATTGCTGACTGAATTTTCAAAATGTACAGATTTCAATTCTGAACTCAACTTAGAGTCTGTGTATTGCAAATTCTAACTACTCTGCATTCAATGCTTTAAAACAATTGTTTTACAACCACAGGGCACTTCTTGTCACTTATGTCACTAATCACTATTACTGAGCCATCATGTGGGGCACCTACTGATTTGTGCATAGACCTGGATAATATTGCCGTAACAGTGATAAATTACTTTTTTTTCGAATGCATGTTTTTTGCTTTATTCCCGTGGTCAAGGATTCCAATATTTATCCAGGGAGCCACTGTATTTTGAATTACACTGCTTACAGTAGCTTCGACAATCTCTGATTTCTGGAGCCACAGTGTATTTTTTAAGAAGTCAACTGTTGTGCTATCTGAAACCCTGCATTCTCAACTAAATTCACTTACTGTTCTCATTATATGTCAAAATCACTTGACACCTTAATTGAACAAATAAAATATTTTGTTTTAAATGTTCGTGATGACTGTGACTTCTTTAGGCAGGATTGAAATTCTGCTTTTTGAACTAGAAACACAGATTAAAATGCAAATTCCCATATCTTCACATAGTCTCTCCTTCTTAATTAAATAGACAGTATATGATGATTAGGATTCCTCCTTTTTACGTTTTACCTGCACAGTGCTAGAGAAATCTACTGTTTTTAATTTAAACTTAAAATGAGCTTACATCTCGCCCCGTCTCATTCCTGGCTTTTCATTGGTTCCTGTGCGTGCCACTTACTTTTCCTCCATTCCTATTGGCTGTAGAATATTTTGCTACATTTTCCAATGCTTGTTCCTCATCTGCTTCGCTTATCAGTTTCCCGTATCTGACATACTGTTAACATCCGCATTGATGTTTTCATAAAGTTTTTCCTCTGTTTTTTTTTCGTCTTGCAGCAGATTTACATAGCAATTTATCACCCAGAGAGATTAAGTGCTTTGCACAGAGTCACAGAATGTTGCGCTGACAAGACTCGAACAGGGACCCCTAGCTCTTGAGTCAGCAGCTCTGGCCATTGCACCACATCCTCTCTACTCTCGTGTTACTTCTCAGGGAGCTCTTTCCTTCCTCCCGGACAATGATTGATAAAAAATACCTTTTTATCCATCACATAGGCAAAATTGATAAATTACCAATGATTGTTATGTTGTGTTGTGGCCGTGCACAGTGGACTCCCCATAACATCCACAACCAGCTGTACTTAACCTAAGGCCTGTGCAGTGACCTCTGGACAAAGGGTCAGGATGTGAGCAGCATTTGTCCCACTAATTTGCTTGTGTAATGACATTTGGCCATTTACAGCGACTCCTAGGCTCAAGGCCCAAATAACTATGGTGCCCAGACACTGTTGTCAGTACACATCCCACCAAGACATCTGCCAACAGCCTTCAACTGCAAGTCATTGCCTCTTGACTTCTCATTTGGTGAACCTGCTTGAAATTTGGCAGACCAATAAAGAAAGAGAACAGGCACAGATCACATGCCCACTTATAGGCTTAATCCGGATACTGTGTTTCTTGGCGAGGCAAACACCACCTGACTAAAGCACTACTACAACGCCATTTTTGCAACCCAATCTGAGGTTTTAAGGTCATAATGAGGAACGTTGTTTCTTTGTGGGTTTACCACACATTAAAACAATCTATTTCTCCTCTACGGTCCTGTTTTCTCATATTTTCTCCCCAGGTAGAGGGATTTGTATGGCAAAAAACACATGGTCTAACCGCAAGTCTACTCCTTTCTATATGCTTGCTTAAATGTAAACATCTATTTTAGCCTCCAGCTTTACGGTTGGTTGCCAACAACTCCAAATGCCCTTTCTGAGTTGTTTGCTAATCCATTTATTAAGTGACCAGTTTAGGATCCACCACATTAAGTTGGTTGTCGCTACAACCCCTTTTAAACCTCGACCAGCTCTGTCACCCTACTTGTTTAATTGTCAATCGCTTGTTAGCGGTCCAGCTCCATCCATGTCATTATCTTCTATCCTTTCGCTGTCCTTCCGTCCTTTGCTGCTGTCACCTCCTTAGTGTTCACTTCTCAGCATTCCTCCATTTTTCCCTGGAATCCTCCATCCCATAAGGCTGTTATGACATGGGTCATAGCGCTACTTAATGATTGCGGCACCAAGGCCAGAGTTAATTCAGCCACAGGGAAACAAGAAGGGTATGCTACAATATCTCAGTTTAACTGCTACACAAATAACAATAACCAACAATGCTATACCATGCTACTTCTCCATATGTTAATCTGTTTTTTGTTTTTTTTAAGCTGATTGGGCTTGTCTCCTCGAATTATACAATTCATTGAGGTTTTGGGATTACCCACAAGCATGCAAATATTTTCTATTGGGTATAGTAAACTTCCAGTTACCTATATATTCCTAATTTAATGTTATTTATGTTGTTGGTATTCTGGCTTCATTGTTTTTGTAGCCTAATACATAAAACTCAATATTTGGGTAGTGTATCTTATGGCTATGAAGCTTAAATAAATAACCTAAACTTTCTAGATTACCTTACAAATTGAATACTTATTTTTGTTCAGACCTCCAATAGTCCACTTCCTGAATTTCCACTTTTTAATTTTAATTGTCTCATCTACATAAAATGTTCATACCAACCTCAAACCTGCCACAGAGCTCACGGGCAGTGATAAGAACTGTGGGGCATATTTACAAGCCTATTTTCGCCACTTTGGCGGCCGATTTCGGCCGAAAAGTGGCGAAATAAACAACTCTCTATTTTCAAAGACATGCTAACGCATGTTTCTTTGATGCATTAGCCGTTTTCTCTCCATTTTGCATGTCAGCGATTATTATCGCTAATGACATGCAAAATGGGCGTTCCTTGCAATGTCTGCATTATTTAGGTGGCAGACAGACCTTCGCACTATTTACAATGCGGCCCAAGTGATGTAAAAAAACGCGCTAACCACAGTTATCGCATTAATTTTATGTCTGCTTTTTTCTTCCACTTAGCTATGCTGATAATGGGAGGAGGATCGCCATGTTATGACCACACTTCCCTATCAGCAAACATCTCCATTATCATCGCTGGATTTCAGGCGATGTTTCGGTTTCTTGCAGTCTATCGCTGGAATTGCATCACCAGTTCGCAAAGCGTTGATAATACGCTGCTAACACGGCGATGTAATTCAGCGTTAGATGGCGATAAACAGAATTTCGCTAAGTGCGCTTAGCGGTGTTTACCGCTCTTCCTCGATGATATGCCCCAGTATGACTCATGATCTGTCTGTAGATTTGCGACTGTACCATGATCCCAGTTGAAAGGCAAACCTGCCAACTTTCTTTGTCATGAGAATGAATTTTAATCAGACCTAGTTTTAAAGCCAACAGCATATAATTGAATGATTGGTACCACAACTCCCTGCAAGCATTGGGCTGGTAACAAAAAATCACTCCCAGGTCATGATGTAATTTGACAGCAATTCAAGAGAATAATTTCTACGTCACAAGTACAATCTAAGTGAGCCAAGTTGCACCTCCTTTGAAAACCAAAACTGGTGACCGTCGATATAAAGACAAATATCTGCCGCATTGTCATTAACCCGCTGAAATACCTTATAGATTTGTAGCTGACACAACCATGATCGTTCTAGCCAACAAATCCATTAGCTTGGCCAAGAAAAATGTTAAGAAGTAGGTACTGAGCTTTTCTATCATTTAAATGCAAATTCTACAGATGATTCAATTTTTCAAGAGAAAATGGGACACCTGATCTGCACTACAAGGACCTTAAAAATGGTAGCCTCCTGTTTGAGAGTTATGGGCCAAATGCGCAGTGGCCTTTTCCCGGGCACTTTGCGCTAATTGAGTTCCAGCGATGAGGTAATTGAGACATGAGCTCTCTGCTCCTGAACGGCCTCTAATGCCTAAGCCATATTATGTTAAGTCCTGGGTCCCCTCCAAAAGACAAGCTGTTTTTGAAGCCATTCTGATTCTGAAAGCCAGAAGGGGATCAGGAAATTGGCAGGGACAGAAGGCTGGAGCAAACAAGTTCTAATTTACTTAGCTGCTGAAAATAAAATGAAAATAAAGACAGAGTGAAATAGAGGCTCAAAGCTAAGCGCCATGTCCATTTGAAAACCAGTGGCCCGGGCCAGTTATTACCAAAAACAGATGGGTGAAGCAACCGTGAACAGCCCTGAGGCTGAACGGGTTTGGGACTTTCCAGCACAGTTAGTAGGATGGTATCTTTCAGGACAATTCCATAATGCAGGCACAGATGCCACACAAAGGTAGTTTGCAATGGTGGGCAGGCAGAAACGGTGAGCGGGTTTATAGATTTAGAGGCAAAATTGAACTTTTGCTGCTTGAGCATTCCTCCTAACCTGAAAAAGGCACGTTTTTGGGTGTTTTGTGAACATTTGGCGCCACCACAGCTTGGTGGTGCCCTAAGCTTGCAATTCCATCTTGTGTTATGGAAGCACCAGCCCAGGGTGCAAGGGAGACTGCATTTCCCACCTCTTCACTTCTGCAATAATTTAGGATCCACCACATTACTGTGGATTATCGCTACACATCCCTTTTATCTCGTGACCACCCCTCTCACCCTACTTGTTTAATTGCCTGTCGCTCATTAACCGTGCAGCTCTGTACTGTCACAATCCTCGACACCGACTTCTGTGTCCGCCTCACTGGTCACTGTCTCGCCATTCCTCCTTCCTTCTCTTGAATTCTTCATCCAACCAGGCTCTCTTTACATGGGTCACAAATCCTAATTGTTTGCTGCCATGAGGCACAATTCATTCAGCCAAGAAGATATGCTATAATGTAAATGTATATGGTCTAAAGATGGTACAGACATATTTAATTTGTTGTTGTTTTATATAGCGCAAACTCGACTCAAAGGTATTGGAGCACTTTATATGAGCACCAGTTACATCACTATAGGAAACATTTATTTTTGTTTTTTAGGCACAGAGAGATTAAGTGATTTGCCCAGAGTCAGAGGATGTTGAGTGGATGCTGGGACTCGAACCTGGTTCCCCAGTTCCAAAATCGGCAGCTCTGACCATTACATTACCCACATCCTCTCCCCTCAACCATGAAGCTATTATCCCTTTGCATGCGTTCGTCGGCCAACGGCCGTCATGAGCACTACCTCCGTAGTGCTGCGAACATCCGTTGGCCGACGCGGCCCGCCCACTCTGCTAATCCGCCGCACAGTGGCGGAATTGCCGCCACGGTTAAGAGGTTAGAATTTGTAATTAATCAAACAAATATATTTTACAGTAAAAGAGTGGCCCACCTAAGCAGGGCCTTGTCATACGTTATAGTAGTACAAACTTGGAGGCTGGAAAAAACACAAAGAAGAAAAGACTACCCAGAATTGACAACTGCTCTGGCGCATTACCTTTCAGGTTGCTCCACACCCACCTTCAGGTCCTCAGTTCAAATCATTCTGACCAAGCATGTGCAATAGTATTACAGCAACGCCCTTAATTGGCGAAGGTGACTAACAGTAAATATCCTTCTGCATGGAAGAGCTAAGTGTGCAATCAGAACATATTCTTCATCTTGAGGTGGGGAAGGGGGGCACATAAGACAGTGAGCTTCAGTGAAATTTAAGGTGTTTGTGGAAACATTTTAGCCGCCCCTGCACCAAGCAAGGAACAATCAAGACTCAACTACTACTAAAGTCTAGTGGAAGCTAAATGAATTATCATAGTCCAAACTCCACCCAACCAACAACTTTGGTGCCACATTCCAGAATCCATACCTCCACAAAAGCTGAGTTTAATTTCCAGAGTTGGGACAAATTACACTTATCCAGATGATCTCAGATGTTGCTATTGGACCACTGTTGCTCCAGTAAAGACAGTAATGCTTACTCCACTCCTAGAAACATTGCTGGATAGTTTAATATTGAGACCATAGGAGACCTGGGCCAAAGGACACTGGTTCCCAACTTCTTTCGTAAGTCATGCTAAACTCGCCTACAGTTGCCAAAGATACCCTATTTCTTGTTCCCCACCTAGATAATGTATAATAATGGAACTCAAAATGTGTGTTTAAGTTATAACCAGAGAAACAAAATATTGATGGTAGGAATGTTTTAATTATTCTCAGCCACTGATGATGATGGAAGAGGTTGTAGCCTTACGGCCAGAACTGCTGACTTTGAAGTTGGGGACCCAGGTTCGTGTCTCGGCGTTGGCTCAGCTTCCTGCGAGTCTGGGCAAATCACTTAATCTCCCCGTGCCTACCAAAAAATGAAGTGTCCTTGTGTAAGGTAACTGTGTCCTTGTGTAACGTAACTGGTACTCATGTAAAACACTCCAATACCTTCGGGTCAAGTTTGAGCTATATCAATACGTTTAAAAAAAGGCTTACTCCAGCCTGCATTCCAATTCATATTTTTTTTTATCTTCCTGCCACTCCTGACATAGAGAAACATGAAATCAACCTTGGTCCTCCTCCAATGGGAATAACCCATATTGAACTGCAGGTCTCATACCCTCTGAGCTGGAATACAAGCAACCACAGTCCAGTTTCATATTTGCTGGGAAACAGCCTTTACAATGAGGTTTTTACCTCGTTAAGCTTTTACAACGCATTTTTTAGCGCAGATATTTTTACCACGAATATGCATTTAAAACGTATGCCTATACCACACAGTTAAGGCAAGTGTGGGGGGGGAGTGGGGGTTCTCCCCCCACAAATACATTGTTTTTAAATAGAAAAACAATGCGTGGTATTGGCATGCGTTTTAAATGCATTTTCGCGGTAAGAACATTCGCGCTAAATATTGCATGTAAGAGGCAAGCGAAGTAATTACATACGATGTGCCATCGTACAACCGCTTTGCTGGGCCTCTGTAGTGGGGTGCAGCTTGAGACCTGTGGCACAGAGTGCTACAGGACCCACATGGTGACGTAACTGTTGCACTCAAGACGTCACACTGAATGAAACCAAAAAGCGAAGTGTGGAATACTTAAAATAATAGGTAGAAGCACTGAAAACCTGAATAAAATATGTCTAAGCACAGTGAGTAGCGAAAAATGTATTTGTACCCTGCCCGAGGTCTTCATGCACCGTTTGTTTAATGTTGCTTCGTACAAAACAGCTCCAAAAACCCTGTCGTCCTTCGTGCAGAACCGAAGCGTTTTTTTCACAAATGCATGCACGGACGACACAGAGGAATTAAATAGATTTCCTTCGATTCGCGTGTTAATGCAGACTAATTCGCATTTCCATCAGGACACTATATAATTTGCTGCCGTGTTCTTGCTCCGTGTGGCCAGAAATGCCGTTACCATGGCAATGAGCAAGGTGTCACAGAACACTTGAATGTCATCGTAGTGAGAGATATTGATACAAAAACACAAGCGAGAGGGTGCTTGCTGGATGCCAAAAACACGCTTTGCAGACAAAATCCTTGGGCACTGAAACACTGCTCCTTCCGTGATGTGTGAGCAGTGTGTTTTGTGTGAGTGCAATGTAGCCATTGTATTTTGTGAGTGCATTGGAAGGGTTTTACCTGTGAGTGAGGCATATGACTGTGTAAGTGCGAGGTGAGGGATTTGCCTACGCTAGGGTATCAGTGTGACTGTGGGGTCTCTTCATGTTATTTCTTTGTGTGCATGGACTTAACAAATGCCAAAATAATTGGCTTTGGCAATGCTTTTAAGGATTATTGGCTGTGACTTTCAGAAATGAAGTGCAGGGAGTGGAAATACAATATGTGTTTATGAGAATGGTAGTGAGTTTAAACTTTCGAGATGGCAGATGTAGCAGGGGCGGCTCCTCTGCAATGGAGGAGGAGAGTCGCCTCACCGGCTCAGAGCCAGCACCTGAAAATTAAAACAATAAACCTCAATGTTTCATTTTTCAGTTGCTGGCTGATCCAGTGTGCAGTAGGGAGGGGCCAGGGTCTTGGGAATTGGGGAGTAAGGGTGCCATGCCCAATCTCTAAGTGCACATGTGTGTTTGGCCGGCCGTCTCAGGCTGGCCAAACACACATGCACACTTAAGGTTCCACAGCTCAGCTGTATTGAACAGCCAGGCTGGGGAAACTGCACAGCCTCCCTGTCCTGAGCAGAGCGTCTTTCCAACCAGCTCATCCTAACTCCAGCGCTGCTGATATGAGAGCAGTGTGGGGATTGCACAGGGAGTCTGTGACGCAGTCCCAGTGTCTGTTGGGACAAGGAAGACCGAGGCACAACGCAGGAGGCGGTCGGCAGCTGGAGGTTTTCCTTTCTTTTTTTCTTATCAAACACCCTCCCCTCACGCTCCCCCTCCCACGTTCCATCCTCCATGCCCCTCCCCCTGCCTTACCACATTTAGGGCCTCATTTATGAGAAATGACGCATCGCTGCATGAAAGCAGCGATGCGTCACTTCTCAGTGCGCACTCCTTGCGACATACCTGATGCGTCGTATTTACTGTATGACCATCATGTCGCAAGGAGTTACAGACACGTCAGTATATCTGACGTATCTGTATGGCGCAAACGTGACGCATTGCTGGAGTGTGTCACAAAAGTGACGCAACTCCAGCAATGCGTCCTTTCACATGGGGCAAACCCCATGTGAAAGGGCCTGCGCCAGTCTTATGCCTGCTGTGAGGCAGGCGTAAGATTTTGACGCAACGGCGTCCTAGAAGTGATGCAGTGAAATCTCATAGATTTCACTGCGTCACTTCTACGAGGCTTTTCACGGGGGAACGCCCCCCCCTGCATACATTATACGGTGAACAACACTTACAACGCAACTTTTACATCGTAGAGCCTTTACAACGCAACCATTACAACGCAAACTATTACAACGCATTGCTCTGGGGGGCGCTCTAGGATAGGGAATAGGTTAATCTACTATCCAATAACCTTCCCTAGTGTCCACGGGGACTGGAGTTGGAATAGTAAATTAAACTATTCACTATCCAGCGCCCAAAAGCACTATGCGTTGTAATGGATTGCGTTGTAATACTTGCGTTGTAAAGGCATGCGATGTAAATGCATGCGTTGTAGTGTCGTACATCCACGTTATACCTGACGCAGGTATAATGTAGCGCAGGGGTTTACAAAGTGACACATCTGCTTAGATGCATCACTTTGTAAATAGTGCGCAACAGGAGGCATGTTTTACGCCGCCGATGCGTCACAAAAAGTGACGCATCGGAAGCGCAAAACGGACACAAGGCCTCATAAATGAGGCCCCTAGTTTTTGGCAGCGGCCGCCACTGAGATGTAGACTCTGTCAAAGGAGGCTGAGGAGTGTTGAGGGAAGCTGACAGACTGAGATGTCACCCCAGTGATTGGACCCAGTTACTTTGCTTGCACTAGGGCCCAAGGCAACCTAGCTACACCACTGCTCAGGGCACAATTCTAGAAGTACATTACAAAGCACGGGGTGGAGCACAGGGCACACTAATGTTAGCGGGCCCTGGGTATATGTTTGAACAAGGAATCCTGCTTATATTGTGAGACAACCTCAAGTATCTATTTGCTACTTTCACAGGGGTGCAAAGTTACACCTTTCATCTCTACCTACATCGTACTTCACTCTATGTCCATCATTACAAGTTGTCCATTAAATTCAATAGATACAATAACTACCTCACATATTAAACTTTTTTGATAAAAATCAGAATAGGACTCATACATTACTTCCTATTATCAGCTAAAACTCGTATCATACGCAATAAATTACGACCCAGCAGAGTAGGATTTTATCATGTGCAATAAATATTGCAGCAATTACTGAACGTCTCTTAATGGGGGATTAAATCGGTTGTATGCCACAGTACTGTGGTCAATAATATTGACCTGAACATAAATCAACTCCAGAATACTGACTGCCAACTAATCCTCAAGGTAGGAATACACATGAAAGCGTAGATTTACTATTCTTATCTCAACATCTACTTAACCATGACAAAATGTTGATAGCCGATATTGTAGAGTTGGTATAAGTGTAAGCTGATATCATAAACTGGGGGCCATATTATCAACAACGGGCGATAACATTATCGCCGCTGACACTAAAGCGGCGATAAGGGGCTTGATAATATGCCTTAGAGATTTCCAATAGAAGCCCAGGTTCTGGTGGGAAGGACATCAAACCTGGGTTTCTATTGGAATTCTCTAGGGCATATTATCAAGAACCTTATCTGCATTAATGTTACTTCCGTTCTTGATAATATGGCCCTCAGTATTTTGTCTGAACACCCTCTAAATCTGTGAGCCTACTCTACTGTAGGCTCGTGTTCGTCTCCACTTCACATTGATGGAGAAGCGGTATTTTTACTTTTTACGCGAACTCAAGAAGTAATTCCCCAAATGGTTCAAGCACCTCACGTACCACTAAGACGATGAACCAAACAGGTCAAGACAGATGTGAAATCCTTGTCCACCCCATCATTCCTAATGCATTTTGAAGTGGTTGAAGGATACAGCGATAGAGGGATATAACAAGAGCAAGTTGCAACTCAACAGCGTAGTGAGAGAAAAACCTGCAGCAAAACCAGGATCTATGCAGGAAAAAAGTTCTTTTGTAGACGTGGTAAAGAGCAGTGTCAGGCAATGACATTTCAGTTTAGCATCAGGGGTAGAGAGGATTATAGGACAATCTGGCTGTTACAGAAGGGCTTGTCTGACAAGTAAGTGTGTGGGCTATTTATTTGACTCCTTGTGGGCCTTACGTATGGCTTGGTGGGTCGTGTTTCACTGTTGATTTTCACAAATACTGTCTACAGCAAGCACACATGCATGTAGTTTCCTATAACTTGCACCACACCTATAGAGCGTGTCTTTGCAAGTTCGAAACTGCCTTGATTTGCAAATCTGGGCCCCTTTTTCGGCTCAATGATTCGCTGATGGGGGCCACTTTTATTCTGACGCCTTATTTCTAACCCAGTTCGACCTGATCACAACAGTGGTTTCAAATTTTACCAAGAGAGAACCTGAGCTAGCAGCGATCCCTGTGGCCAGGCGCATTGTGTTCCTTTTTACAGATGCCAGTGAGAGTTCTGGCGAATGAATTTTAATTATTTCCAAAATAAGACCTGCCAACGACCAGCTTGCAAAAACACCAGTGCCTCAGCTGGATTTTGACCTGTCAGCCTGCCTGCTCCTCTCAAGCTTGGAGCACATACAGGGCCGGACTGGGAACTGCAACCAGCCCTGGCAGGTTGCTTCTCCACCGGCCCTGGGAACTGGAGGGGAGGGGGGTGTTAGCCGCTAAGCACTGCTCCTGCTTTTCTGACAGAGGGCCGATTTTGCACCACTGCTGCAAAACTGGCAAATTGTAAGAAAAGCGCCCCCCTGTGGCCACAAAACCGGCACTCACCCCTCCGGCTCACCGGGGAAATGCCCAGTGCCTGCTATGGCCACTCCAGCCCTGAGCACATAAACACCAAGATGAAGGGAGCCACTATGTGAAACGCCAAAATGGATGCCACAGTGAGGAATTGTGGGCGCAGCACCTGATTCTGTGTTCTAAGAATCTTCGAGTGGACAGGGGGATGCATCTAGCAAACTTACAGCCATCAAGGATTATAATGACCGCTGCTAAAGGAACACAGTTCCCTTCAGGTTTAAAGGGCTCTATACCACAAATAGTGTTGTCTTCTACTACCCAACTAGGGGTGCACTCCATTTTCCTTTCTTGCATGTCACCCTGGGGACACAACTACTTGGTGTTACTATACTTTTTGGTCCAAAATACTCAGTGGCGGCTCCTCCGCTAAGGCGGAGGTGCATTGCCTCGCTGCTTTTAAGCAGTGGAAATGAAGAAACAAAATGATAATACCTTTATGTTATTATCATTTTATTTTTTCCTGCTGCAGCAGTGGGGCATCCCGGATATCCAGTCTGTCTTATTACAAGTGCATTATGGCCTACAACACTTGAACTGGATGAAAGGGGGGTGAGATATCTGTCACTTTGTGACTGAGTAATTTATTACCCATACTTTAAATCAGGGCATTTGTGCTCTGCAGTTATTCCAGGCCTAGTACATACGGTTGGCTGTCCTTAATTTGAAGTTGCAGGTGGCACCCACTAGGACTCATTTTTGGTGACCAGGACTTATTTTTCCTCATCAGACTTTAAAAAGAAAACGAACAAGAAAAATATGTAAGGGGGATAGAAGTAAGAAAAGAGAAAAGGAAAAGCTGTGACAAAGGGAGTAAGCAGGCACATGCAAGAGTTGAACAAAGGGGCAAGGATTGTGAAGTGCTGGATTAAAGAGGCATGATGTGACACCCCTGACGTTTGAAAGCACATGCCATGGGCTTCTGGGTAAAACTTTAGATCAGGGAACTAATTCTTTTACAAATTAAGCAATGTGGGTTCGTAAGGGTCTGCTGACAGTGGACTTGAATCTGTATGATCTGTATAATTTAGCCGTGGTTGTAGATTTGATATACAGATTCAGGGATGCTCTGAAGGCCTCTTTGTGTTATGATGTTCATGCCATTTTGATTATTTCGCTCAGGATGTCCTAAATGACAAAGCCACGTTGAATGGTAGGTTGCCACATGCAACAACGGCGTTGAATGTCGCCACGCACTAATTTAGTATGTAAATTGACAGTTCTTCGGAACACTCAATATTTTCGCAGGCACTGTCTATTCTCATAAATTCATACTTTTATTTATGTTTGCTGTTTGATTTTAATTTTCAGCATAGACTGTCTTTCTAACTTCTTCTTGTAAAGCAGGAGCACCGTATGTGCCAATCAACAAAAAAGTTTAATGTAGGATTTGAAAACATCCAGCTTTATTTGATGAACATTTTTTGACCCAAAAGCAAAATACGTGGAACCAGCCTTAGTTTTTCCTGACCGCCCACCCATCTATCTACTTATGAAAACTGTACAGTTCCTCCCTCCCAACCGAGGCTGATCATCTGCAGCCTTTCCTTATGGACTCCCCGCGTGACCGGGCCTGTTTTGTAAAGTAGCAACTTCCCTCCAGGCAGGGATGCAATACATCAGTCATCAGCACCGCCAGCACATTTCATAGCAGAGTCTTGGTTCATTGAATACATCTCTTATTGAATTTACACCACAATGAGGATCTCAAGCTTCCCTTCTACCAATCTGTTATGTCCTATGTAGAAAGACACCAGGAGCCAGGATGTATATTTAGGTCTTCTTTATTGATCTTCAGTTCAGGGTACATCTCTCTTGACTCCAGCCAGCCTAGTGTGGTACCAGCCCCACCAGGAGCAGCCTCCCTAGCTGCTCAGCCCATCTCTAACTGTCACATTCATCCCACTCAGACACCCATGCATTCCACGCATCACAGGCACACAAACATTCCAATGACCAACTCACACTCTGGCTGAGCAGCTAGAGGCAGCAGGGCTAGAGTACATGTTACACTAGTAAGTAGGGTATAACACAATCGCTGGACACATTCAGGCCCGGTTCATGTATTCTTCAGTACCCAGTGCGGGACTAGCTACATGACATGTAGAAGTCTCCTGGTGTCAAAATGAAGGACTCAGATAACGCAGACCTATCCTGAATTTTCAGTGAGGGGCGCGCGCATGGTGTGATGTTCTGTGCTCATTTCTGTACACATACCAGAGTCCCTTCCATATTACACAGTAAAGAGGGCAGCAATCTGTGCGTGAAGCAGAGAAGTGTTACGGACAATTCAGCCTGCTTTACAGAGAAGCCCCATAGAATGATTTCATGTTTGGTGTTGATGCCAAGAAGCCTGGCATGTACCTGCTTCTCTGGTCCACGTTGTTAGATTTGTAGTGCAGTTGCTAAATGGTGGTGGCGCCCACAAAAATAAACGTCTTGTGTGGTTGCCTCTCAATGAACATGGCTTTCAAAACAGTATGGTAGTGGCTGGAATTGTTGCCTTTCCATAGAATCTAATATACCATATCATATTCTTGCAAGGGCAGCTACAGTGAATGTAAGGGTATTTCCACAGCCTTGCATGTGCCACATAGATGTGTGTGTGTGTGTGTGCGTGTGCGTGTCTGTGTGTGTGTGTGTGTGTGCGTGTGCGCGTGCACGTGTGCGCGCGTGTGTGTGTAATGTGTAGTGCATGTTTTTACAGGTGACACCCAGTAAGTGTGGCATTTCTATTGAATTGCTGCAGGTTCGGCTGTTTAGGATGACTGAAGGGGTTCCAAGCAGATGTCCTGGTAATGTCTAACTCCCTCCTACTGCTATGAAGTCCCCTCCCCAAATAAAAACTTCCTAGACCTTTCCCTCTTCTATCCCCCCACTATTCCTTTTCAATCCAAATAACAAACTAACATGTCCACCGCTCAAATTAATTTCACATTTCCCTATGCTGTGATGTAACTTCCTGTAATGGCACTTCCTGTGATGTCATTTCCTGTGATGTCACGTGCCGTGATGTCACTTCCTGTGATACTACCTAACTTGGAAAGTCCCCACACTTCTTTTTTTTAGGACTTGTGCCCTGCTCTTCAGGTTCTTTTTTTGTCCGTCTTTCGCTCTTGATCACTGTTTTCCTATCTTTCTGTCTTTTATGCCCTTATCTCCTAATGTGGGTCAATGTCTGGTGATTAAAAATAAGTCCTGTTCTGAAAAAAAGTATGGTGCCATTACAATCATCCGCCAGCAGAGGGACCCTCACTGCATTCAGGCCTCAAGGCAACCACGAGGGCGGGGCCTACAAGATTCTTATAGGCACAGGCAGTACAGGATTCTTGAGAACAGATTAATAATGCCGCAGGTACTAGGCCAGACTCTAAAACACTGGAATATTTTATGAGCTCCTGTTCAGAAATGTAAACCATCTTTGGTATGTAAAGCTATAGCGTTTTATTCAAAGCATTTGTAAAACGGGACTGTTAAACGAATCATTTGGACACAGATTAAAAGCATTATGAGGAGGGCTCTCTGCCCAAAACCCTTCTGGACAAAGTCGAGCTCGGCGCTGTGTTCTTTTCGCTCAATGGAACTGGTAATTTGCATGAAAACATCCACCATTGCTATGTGAGCTCACAATCCTCCCTGCCAGCAGCTCTGGAGGTGAGAATGGGGTGCGACACAAACTTGTTTGATTTCACTGGCTGGCATGTGACGAAACATGGGTGGTGGGTGAAAAATTAATTATCTAATTAGGCAAAACCCCCTTCACCTCTGCAGAAAGATTCACGCAGCAGGCACGAGTGTGATTCTCAAGTTATTAGCAAGATGCTTCCTTTTATTTTGATTTCGCAGCATGTCCTGTCGCAGTGACATTTTTCAGGCGACAGTTTGGGGCTTTTAAATTAGTTGCCACAGATGCGGCTTACGTATCACATCCGACGTCGTGCGTTTGAGTATATGTGCCATACTGCACATCCCTTGGCACTCTGCCACACAGTTCGTAATGTTGGCATCTACTCAGTCTGCGGCTGTTTAGAAAATTAAATAACAATAGCAGATTTATAAACATGGACATAAAAAAGCAAAACGTAAAACTGTACATTTTAAAATACTCAGCAAATGTGAAGGAGTTTGAAATTGGAGACTAAAAATTAAGGGGCCGATTAGGATTGCGGTTTTTCCGCATCCTCCGGGCCGGCGGAAGTGTCCGTCGGCCCGGAGGATGTGGAAAAACCGCTGCAGAGCCTTCAAAGACCCCGCCAGATTAGGATGGCTGGGGGGTCAGGAAGACCGTCCGCCGCTTTTCCGCCGCGGTCACCTTCCGACCGCGGCGGTAAAGCTCTAACATGTCTGGCGGTGTCTATCAGACACCACCAGGCATATTAGGATGTCTGTAGTTCTATGCCTTTCCACTGCGGCATTTCCGCCGTGGAAAGGCATATGGACTTTCACTTCGGGGGCCCGTTGCGGGCCCCCTGGGTGAAGAGGGGGTGGGGGGTGCACATGGGGGGTACCTATGGTTCCCCCCTGCATTTGCGTTCACAAAGCAGCAGGCACTGCGCGGTGCCTGCCGCTTCGTGCATGCAAATGCGATGCATGCATTTTTAACCTTGCAGCGGGTGCCGCAATGTTAAAGATAGAGGATGTGACCGCCACCCTGGCGGTCACATCCTAATCTGCTCGGAGGGAACACCGCAGCCCCTGCGGATGTTCCCTCCTCCTCAGGGGTCGCGGACGGACTCTAGTCCATCCGCGATCATAATCGGCCCCTAAGTTGGTATCCTCAGAGTTGGTGTGGGAGCAGAGCAAGTATAGCAAATAGAATCGACCATGTGTGCTTGGTGGCCTCAATTGAAGCAGTGGTATTTCCCAACATAAAAACAGCATGCATTATGGGTAAAGGATGAGTAAAAAAAGTAAAAATTGCATGTTAGAGTCAAGCATACAGCTTTGTCTTTAAAAAACAAACATATTTATGCAATATCTAACCTACCCATTAAAATTAATATGTCTTATTGTTTTTAATAAATAAAATATGTGATCATTTGTGTAATTCGCTGATGTATACCTGTTTCTGGACTTTTGTGTATTGTTTTGCAGTTCAAATCATAGGAATTGCTTAGACCAGGGTTCCAAGCTTCAAGTAGTGATTCAGTGATGGTCCACAGAAGTTAAAAGGAAAAGAACCGCTGCTCTACCACATAGGATGACACATGGATCCACCAGTACAGTTGCTCCATAAACAGTACCTGAATAAAATTGTGTTAGGGCCAGTGCTTCCAGGGAAGGCAGTGGGAACTAGGAGTTTGGGATGTCATAGATCATAGGATGTCCAGTTCTTTTCTGAGTCAGGGTCACCCAAAGAAGGGAAGCAGTGACTTTAGAGTTCTACTTGAAATTGTAGCAAATCTTCATTTCTCGAGATGGAATGGGGAAAGATTCCAAAAGGAATCCAAAGGGTTAAGCTTCGCTCTTGATGCCAGCCATCTCTCTCCAAACATTGTGGCCCACACTGGTGCCTTTGAGTAAAAGAGTGAATCTGTGTATGAGTTTGAATTAGTCTGTGTGCATGTGTCTTGGTGTATGCAGGGTGAGTATTTGGAGAGTGCTGTGCAGTGTATGTGTGGTGAGGTTTGTGATGGTATGATGGAATGGGGTTTGGAAATGTGGAGCTTGGAGAATATGTATGAGTGAGAGAGTGTGTATATATTGGGGAATCTGAGATTTTGTAATTGAATGGGAATTTTCAATTGGAAGGGGTGAGAATGTGAATGTGTGTGGTGTGAATGTGGACGTTTGTGTGTCAGATATCCTGGCAGGTTCACATTGAAATGGGAAGCAGTGGTTGTTCAATGAAAGAGTGGCAGGAGGAAAGCCTCTATTTTCTCCCAAAGTTGATGGCTCCATGGTGAATTTTCACCTTCCAGCATGAACTCCAGAACAATAATGGGCAATGCACATTGAAATGTCGGTATGCGGCATTATGGCCAGAACTGCCAATTGTGGAACTTGGGAACCAGGTTTGAGTCCCAGCCTTGACACAATATCCTGTGATTCTGGGCAAATCATTGAGGTCCAGATTTACAAAGGACGTGTGTTGTTTTTGGATGACACAAGTCATAGGAGGGCAACACAAATCCGTAAGTGGGATTTACAAAGCCACGCAAGGGCCGATTTGCATGCCCTAGTAATGAAATGTAATGCAACACAGAGCTTGCACGTTTTATATTTCCATAGGGTAGGCGCTCCATGGGTGAAGTATGGGCGTTCCAATGAATCTACCCATGTATTTTGAAGCAATGCCAGATTTACTAAGGTCAGTAAATCTGGGATTGCACCAACATGCTTAATCTTTGAGTGTGCTAATAATCTGTGTATTTTACTGAAAGAAGCCTAACCTTCAGTCCATGCTGACACTGTTTTAGGAGCCTGCTGATCACGAGCAGCGCCTCCCTCGCCTCGCCAAAACGCCCTCTGGCCGCCGCCATTGACGGCGGGTAACGAGGCCACGCCCCCTCTCAGGCCACGCCCCCCTCGCCTCCCCACACTACAAAAATGTGCCATTGGAGGAAGCGCAGCGGACGAGCGCAGCGGGAGCGCCGTTTGCGCGCCGAAGGCGCGCCTAAGGCAAGCCCGTCTGCGCCCGTCCGCGACCGGCCTGCGACCAGCGCCAGCCATGCTGCCCGCGCCCACAAACAATGGATAGTCTGGTCCAGTGAGGAGCTCCGGGCTCTGAATGCTGCTACTACTATCTGTCAGACGCCTGAATTTAATCTGGCGACTCAGGCTCTCCCTCCCCACTGCCCACGCTGCCATATGTCTTTAGGCACAGTTCCCTCTTTAACAACTTCACTCCTCAAAAAAGCTAGCAAACCCTCTCGTAACACCCCTTCCACCCAACTTAGGATCGGATTACTTAACTGCAGATCTCTTCCCAAGCATGCTAATGACCTATGCTTGCTCATAACGGACTCGCATTGGGACGCTCTATGCCTCACAGAGACATGGCTCAATGAAGACAACATGGCATCCATTTCGCTAGCAATCCCGCCAGGCTTTAAAATGAGCTTCTCCAATAGAAAGGAGGGCCGAAGAGGAGGTGGAGTGGCTTTCATTTACAACGAGAATTACACTCTGTTGTCTTCCACTCCTACCATACTCCCAAGCATCGAGGGGCTACGCGTTTGCCTCCAAATTACCCCCCAATTATCTCTTACAGGCCTAGTTATTTATAGACCCCCTGACTGTCCGACATCAGCCCTGTGTGAGCTTACGGACTTTATCATCCTAAACTCTCTAGACCACTCTTACTTTTTTGTAGCCGGCGATTTCAATCTCCACGCCGACAATCCCGACTGCCCACAGGCCTCCCATCTTATCTCTACCCTGCAATCGGCCAATCTGACTCAAGCTATTACAGGCACCACGCATCGGGCAGGGCATATGCTCGATCTTTTCTTTTCCAACATACCAAACACAACAGCCTCCTCTCCGCTACCGCTGCTCTGGACGGACCACTACCTAACTACCATGACCATCTCAATCCCCCCCCAATCTCAGAGCACTGGAAAGCGATCCTATGTGCGGAGAAAATGGGACAATCTAACAGCGGACAAATTATGTCCAGCACTTTGCGCGACCCCCATACCCCTTACCTCAGATGCTAATTCCGATGCTGCTTCTCTGAACTTGTGGATAAGCAAAACAGTGGACTCTATAGCGCCGGCCAGTATTGCCACATCACGGAGAGAATCTCCCTCTGCACCGTGGTTCACCCCTGAACTCAAGGCCGAAAAAAGTAAATGTAAAAGACTGGAACGCCTTTGGCGAGCTAACTATTGCGACGCTGCCAAATCCAGCTATAAAAAAGCCCTTCATGCTCTACACTTATCTATTAAAAAAGCCAAGAAAAACTTCTTTGAGGCCTCCATCATACAGGCGGAACAATCAAGCAAAGAAGTATTCAAGATTGTTCAATCCTTTTTCAAGCCCAGAGCTATCGAGACGGATATCATCCCTTCAGTAAATCTCTGCGAATCCATTTCAGACTTTTTTGATACCAAAAATTTAAAAGTCTATGACACTTTTAGGGACCCTGAGCCGACATTAATGGATGAGCTAAGAGTCTCTGAGTGCCTCATTACCCCTTTAAATCAATTTCAGCCTATCTCCCTCTCTGAAGCAGTAAAAGAAATACAAAAATGTAAATCGGGAGGCCCGGACGATCCCTGCCCACCTAAACTGTGGAAACTAATGTCGGAAGCAATTGCAGTGCCCCTCCTACACATATGGAACACGTCCATTGCTATGGGCACGTTTCCGGACTGTTGGAAACAGGCCACACTTCTCCCGCTGAAAAAAAAACCTCAAGGCGCACCGGATGATCTGAACAATCTCCGACCCATCTCTCTCCTTGCAGCCCCCGGCAAAATGCTTGAAAAAATAATCCAGCGGCAGCTTAACAAATTTATTGAAGACAGCGGCGCCCTACATGAAACTCAGTCGGGCTTTAGGGCCGGTTTCAGCACCGAGACGGCCCTCATTGAGGTTGCCGAGTCTATCAGGTGGTCCTTAGATTCAGGGGCATCAGCTATGCTGGTGCTCCTGGATCTATCAGCTGCTTTCGATACTGTAGATCACAGCAGATTGCTGACCCGACTTAAGGACATAGGTATTGGAGACAAAGCTCTCAACTGGCTACTCTCCTACCTCACTAATCGCTCCCAGAAAGTGGCCTTGGGCCCCTTCTCTTCTGGACCAAAAAATCTCTGGTGTGGCGTCCCACAAGGGTCGGCACTCAGCCCCCTGCTGTTTAATGTATACTTGGCCCCACTCTTTACCTTGATTGCCAAATGGGGGGTCAAGGCAATATCCTACGCGGACGACACGCAATTAGTCTTCCCATACACAGACATGTCCGAGGCAGCATTTAGCAAAATCAGGGGCTGTCTGCAAGACGTGGCCAAGTGGATGAACACAAACAAACTTAAAATGAACGCGAGCAAAACGGAGGTGCTATTCTTTGGTAACCCCAAACATCCCCCTCCGGATCTGTGGTGGCCAACGGAAATGGGCCCTGCCCCATCTCCCAGCCCCCATGCAAAAAATCTAGGAGTAAAATGGGATGAGAAGTTGTCTTTCTTGCCGCATATACAACAGCTCACCACGGGCTGCCTGCATAAACTCAAAAATTTGCGGAAATTTCTGCCTTTGCTACCAGTCGAGTGCCGGAAAACGGTTGTTCACGCAACAATCACTTCTCGACTCGATTACTCTAATGGCCTCTATCTTGGTCTACCTAAATATGCGGTGCAACGCTTACAAATCGTGCAGAATGCGGCTGCGAGATTAATAAAACGGGTCCCTTTTAGGCAGCATATCTCTCCGCATCTGCACGAGCTGCACTGGCTACCAGTGGCAAGCAGAATTAAGTTCAAAGTGCTAACCCTGGCTTTCAGAGCGCTAAAAGGCACATGTCCAAACTATCTGAAACTCCGACTTCCCCGCTACCACCAGAAACGTGAGCTACGCTCAAACTCCCTACTCAAGCTAACTGTACCGCACATAAGGAAAGCGAGACTTGGAGGCAGGTCCTTTTCGGCCGGCACGGCGAAACTTTGGAATACCCTGCCTCCTGCCATCCAATCCGCCACGTCAGAAGCAAGCTTTAGGAAACTCCTAAAAACCTGGCTTTTTACGCAATAATCCTGCCCCCCTTCCTGACTACTTACTCTTGTTGTGGGACTCTCTAGCGCCGGGACACCTCCCCAGAGGTAGCTGTTCGCGCTCAATAAATTTCTGTATTATTATTATTATTTATGCTGGGCCTCCCTGACTCAGGTGTAACTAGGAGAATTATCTTTATTTCTCCTCATTAGTTCCACTTTACATTGTGTGCTGCATTCTGCAGCACATATAGAAAGAGGAAAATGCCTCTAAGGATTGTTTTTGTGCAGGACGGTATACCCTCCTGAATGAAAACAATCTTGCTTGTAACGTAGGCTCCCTTGCAGCATGGAGCAAGGATGCCTGCTTTGGCACTAGCCAGCGCACAGGGCACCAGCGCTAGGGTGCAGCAGATTTGAGCCATATCTTTGTGAATATGGTGCATTTCTGCTATCTGCCCTTCATGCAATGCAGCCCAACAAGTTGCCTTGCTGCGATGTGTTGCGTCAAACTTAGAAAATTTGGCCCTTAATCTCCACTTGCTTAAAAAGCAATAAAAATGGGTCATAAAGTCTGGTACTCATTCTAAGTTCTGTAATGCCTGTGAGCCAAGTTCACAGTATTTAAAACTGCAGAAATAAATAAATACAAATGTTCAACTATGATGAATGTGGCAGTCTAGTTCTAGGACACCTGCCTCCAAATTTGGTACATACCTTTGCAGGAGATCATAGAACATTGTGGGGATGGAGACAGACACTACTCTGCCATTCGTGGTCACAAACAGCAAAGTGTTGTCAGGAGCATTAGATAGAGGGAGTCTCTGGGAGGGAAAGGTGGTCTCCCAGGGATATGGAATGGCCCTTGTTGCTCTGCCTTTCCGGGGAATGCTTTTGGACACGAATATCAGACAGTTTTGAAATGGAGGGTAAAACTGTGGAATTCTAGCTATACATTCTCCATTATTATCTGGAGCACGAATGCTTCCTATACCTGAGTCAGATCACAGAAACTACCCCGTGGAGCTATTTGAACAAAAAAGTTCTATTTAATACCATATTATATAATATAGAGGGTAATTTGTTGCACTATTTATTTTTTGCATTGGTTACTGATGTGTTGTGGCAGAAAGATCCATTGTTTATTTTTATCTAGACGTCAACGCATGGTGCTAATTTAACACACATGATCAGACATACTACAGTCAATGGGGCAAGGGCAGATGTTTAACATATCATACTTGTTCGCTAATCGATGCAATGTCGCGATCTGCCGAGGTAGGCCTAACAAAGATTGCCACTTTTTCATTCTTGATGGTATAGGGCAGTTTTGGTTGAAGAGTGCAACCGAAACAGTCTTTGCAAGCCTCTCCGCCCACTCAGAGAACAAAGACCAGAATTTGTTACAGTGTGCAGAAATTTGTACATATTTATTTACATGGACAACATAGAGGCAATGATGTTTGCAGCTCGGTACATGTAATTTGATGCAATATAGCACCTTGGTACAAATTTTCATTAGCGCGCCCTCAAAGGGATCAAGAATGAGATCGCTCACAGAAAGAGGGGATCTTTCATCTTGTTGGATAGGTGCAGGATCAGGAACCAGGACGACACTCTTGGCTAGTGATAAGAATTGCTATTGCTTGCACTGTTCTAGCTCTCTTCTCTCACATTTTCGAGTTATAGCAAGTTTACGGGCACCTCTGACTTCACCATTTAACCTTTTCTGCGGTTAGCCGCACATGAAAGGAGTTGATGGTTGGAAGTCATTTATTTCCATTTTGCACATTCTCTCTGCCTGAACTCTAGGCAGTATCAACATAGGTGGAAAATAGCAGTGGGGAGTATAATTAGGAGCCTACTTAAAAAAGCGAACTATGAGCTAATTTAACTTACTACAGAACCATTTGCCAATTTGGCCTTCTAAGTGGTGACAACCATGGAAACCTAATCACAAGATCCATGACGTGAGACGACATCTCCTTAACAAAGATACACGTGTAGTTGTCGGGTTATTGTCTTGTGTAGGTCGTTGGGGCACGAGTGGAGTGCTAAACTGTTGGTCATAGATCCCGAGATGGCACGACTAAACCACAAAACAAGGAGAAGAGAGTAATTGGCCCCACCGAAGAATATGGCCACAGAGCGCTGGCAAGCTGAGGAGCAAGGCAACCTGGGCCTACTGCTACCTAACCCCTTCCATGCTCATGACGAGCTGAGCTCGTCATGAGTTGCGCCGCTCGCATGCTCATGACGAGCTGAGCTCGTCATGTAACGCGTCTTTTGAAAAAAAGCCGCACAGCGCAAAAATGACCGCAGCACGCATGCGGTTAAAGGAGCAAGAGATGATAAAAACCCCTGATAAAGAAACAAATGATCCCTTAAGAATGACCACAACAGGCCCATCAGCCTCCCTCACGTATGCTTTGAAATACCCAGATGGCTCTGAGGAAGATCTGATTGAACTTTTAGTCCCAAAAAGAGATCGAACACGTAGGCATATCTGAGGAGCATTGATGTGCCATCATAGCAGCACATTTTGGAAATGCTCCTCATCACGAACTTCAATGGACACATATACGTTTCTTGGAAATTTAAATCTACCCTCACTTGGGACTAAAATTGCTTCGATTTTGTTTATTCCTGTTCTAACAGTGACACTAATTAAAACCTCAAGCATAGGGTCGGGCATCGCCATTTTTTCTGATTGTTTTACAGTACAGTGGATATATGTGGTGTATCACTTGTGCTGTAAATGTACTCATGTTAATGTTTGTCCGTTTGTGTTCATTGCTGTCCAGTTTTTCATTTTTAAGTGTCTTAACCTGAAAACAAGTCCAATAGAAATTACAACGAATGTATCTTAAAAAATATGGTCACAAGGACATGTTGAATAAAGCCTACATTTTGTGTATTCATGTCATCAGCCTAATCGTTTTATATAGCACTGAGAGGCGTGAAAGCGCTTTGCACAGAACAGCAAGACCAAGTGGTCATATGGATAACAAAAGCCAGATGAGTATTTGTGGAAGGGGAGCGCCTCTCACCTCGACAGGGCGGCGCCCGAGCAGGGATTCCATGACCGCTGACCCTCTCGCGTCCCTGATGACCAGGACTCCTCCTCTCTCTCTTTCCCTGCAGGAAACGGAACAACCAGCGGGGTCGCGCAACAAACCGGAAGGGAACTCCCGTGACCCCGGAGACCCCGGAAGTCCCGCCCCCATCATCAGCCCGACACACAGAAAAGTCGATGACGAAGAGAGGAGAGCGTTCAATGCGGTGGACTCGTGGCAGGAGACAGCGTGCGGAGAAGCTGAGGCGGAGAGTGGAAGGATTGCGAGGAGCGGAGACGAGGAGGAGGAGGACGTCTGGACCAAAGACTGGTGGAGTCCTCAGGAGGTTGCTGGAGAGCGGCCGCAACTCGCTGGAGAGTTGCGGCCGGGCACGAGAGTACACTGTTACCTTTTCTCCGTGTCTCCCTGTACGTAGTTGTAGTTTAGCTTTATATAGTATCACCCACTGATAGACCACATCTGCACTGTATATAGTACTTAGCCATTGTCACTTCACCTAGTCCTGTGTATCATAGCCCCTACACTCCTCCCTCACCTCAGCACGCTCTTCCCTTTCCTCTCTCTTCCCCCCTCTCTGAGCCCCCTTTCCATCCTCCGCCCTCACGTTCTCTTTGGCCCCATCACACCCCGGGTGCTGGCGGTAGTACTCCGACGGTCCGAATAGAAAAAGGACTAACCGCCCTGTTCTCTCTGACATTTCCCCTCCGAGGTGAAACCGGATCCCGTCCGTGGACCAGAAGCCAACCCGAAGAGCTCCCCACCCTGACAGCCTGCCCAGCGGAGGACAACCCTGTGCCACCTACACCAGGAGACAAGACTTCAAGACATCCAGTCTCACCTTCTCTCAACCCCTTTTACCTACCCTGGTACAAAATCAATAAAACAGCTGAACATAGCGCATTATATCTGGACTCCACACCTGTTATTCCGGTCCGCCCATACCCCTACTCCACAGTAATGCAACAAATCACATGGTTCATGTTGAGTACTGTAGTATTCTCTCCATATCTATGACTTGTGGCTTTCATGGAACTTAGAATGTTCTGATCGGGTATTCTTGTGGAGTGAGTTGGCTGGCTGTTACCTGATGGTTAGGGTGCTTATGAATAAACCTATCAACCAAGGAACCACCTTCTATGCTGTTTTATTCATGACTTTTCATTGGCGACGAGGATGGGATCAAGGAATAAATAAAGAGCACCTTAACATCAAGCTAAGTACCTTGTTTCTGAATGACTGGAATTTGCGTGGAAAATCTACCTAATAAAAAAATAAAAAATAAACGATTTCTGGAATAGTATATTTAAACCAGGGTACGTGTGATTTCATATATGTACTTCCCCAGCGGCAGTGGTTACTTAAAAAGGGAAAGTTTGAGGTTCCCCAGCGGCTGTGTCTTAAAGGTGGAGAAAGGGAAGGAATTATAGAAATTAAATTTTGGAAATACGAAGAATGAGAAATACAACTGCGGAGTTAAAAAATTTTGAAATCTGCAGATTTCGTCAACAAATCAATATTTGGGCGAATAAGTATTGCTTTCAGTGGAGAAGCGTTATCGGTTACCGTTTGGTTCGACCGTTGATTCTTGGTTCGTCTGAGGAGCTCTGTCCTGTTGGAGACGCTGTGCCGAGTGATGACGTAGTGGTGTCAGGCTGAGGGATTCGGCGATCGTCTCGTCAAGAACAGCGTCTTCGGGAATAACCAGGGACGCTGCGTGACAACACGTCATCGCGCAGGAGTAGGAAAGTTCGTTTTGAGGAAAGTCGTTCATGCACAGAGCGGAAAAGTGAAAACATTTACGATCGTTTTGTTTTTAAGTTATTTTTGAAAGAAGGAACTTGACACCGTGTGAGGAAGAAACACGTTTCGAAAAGAAAGAAGCACATCCCTGAATCAATTAATGTTTGTACAATTTCAAACCGGATAGTTTTTGATGATGTTTTTGTTTTACCATGATGGGTTATTTTAATGCAACCCTTGAATTTGGGAAGAGAATAACTGTGGGAAAAGTCTATGTTTCAAGGGTTGGTGACTGTTTGATTTGGTGGCCTCATCAACGCTTATTGGGTGTAATTTTGAATCCAAACTCTGATCATCAGGTGCAAATTCAAGAAGTAGAATCTGAAGCAAATACATTTATGGAAGAATTTCCAAAACTTTTCCGTAAAGAGTTGAGATGTTTAAAAGGTTATAAACATAGAATAAAATTAAAAAAGGATGCTGTACCTGTGATTGCAAAAGTTAGGAGAATTCCTATTGCGATACAAGAGAAGGTTGAGCAGGAACTTAAGAAATTACAGAAACAAGACATCATTACCTCTGTAGAAGCAACTGAATGGTTGGCGCCTATAGTTGTCGCTAACAAACCCAATGGTGAGATAAGACTGTGCTGTGACTTAAGAGCTTTAAACAGAGAAGTTGTAGTAGATAAATTTCCTCTGCCCAATATAGATGAACTTTTAACATCACTAGGTGACTCAAAAGTGTTTACAACTTTAGATCTAACTCAGGCTTACCATCAAATAGAATTGACGCAGGAATCACAGGATCTCACTGCATTTATAACGCCGATGGGTGCATTCAAATATAAAAGAATGCCGTTTGGACTTGTGTCTGCTGTGTCAGTTTTTCAACGGATCATGCATTCGATTTTGAAAGGGATTAGATCTGTGAAATGTTATCAGGATGATCTGTTGATTTTTGGTGAAAATCAACAGGATCATGACAGGACTCTAAGAATGGTGCTAAAAAGGTTGGAAAATGCTGGTTTGACTTTAAAATATGAAAAATGTAGGTTCTCGGTTAATGAGGTGAATTATTTGGGACATCACATTTCAGCGTTTGGAATTTCACCTAAAAAAGAGTTGGTTGAGACTATTGGAAAGTTGGTCTCACCGAAAAACAAGGAAGAAGTGGTATCATTTCTTGGCATGGTTGAATACTATGGGAAATTTATAAACAACCTAGCTGGTAAATCTAGCAATTTGAGAAATCTTTTAGGCAAGAATAAGGAATTTAAGTGGACAGAAGATTGTCAAAGAGAGTTTAGTGACATTAAAAAGGATTTGGTTGATGCTCCGGATTTGCAAGCATGTGTACCTTTTGAAGAGACTTTTGTGGTAACAGATGCTAGTTCAAAGGGTGTGGGTGCTGTTTTGAAACAAAAGAGGAATGGTCATGAGAAACTTATTGCTTGTGCTTCTAGGAGTTTGAGGGGCTCGGAACAGAACTATTCAGTTACAGAGAAGGAGGCCCTGGCTATATATTGGGCACTAAGGAAGTTTAAGAATTTTCTATGGGGTATGAGGTTCACAGTCTGTACAGATCACAAGCCTTTAAGGGAGATTTTTATGATGAAAGGTTTGGATAGTGTTTCTTCAAGGATTCGGAAATGGGTAATTGGACTTCAAGAGTTTAATTACAGTGTTGTTTATATACCAGGTGTTGACAATGTATTTGCTGATTGTCTATCACGGTTGGTTAATGAAGTAGAGGGACTTGATGGTGAAGATGATGATGTGAAGATGAAATAGATGTATGTGAGATTACCTGTGGTGTTATACTTGAAGATGAGTGGCTGGAGGAAATTGGTAAGGATGTTGAAATTGGGAAAATAATTGATGTGGTAAAAGGAAAAGTGAATTGGGATGGTTCTTTTGAGAGGATATGGCATTTAGTTGAAAATGAGTTATCAGTGGAGAATGGTATTCTTTTAAGGGGAACTAAATGAATTCCTCCAAATCTTTGAGGAAGAGATTGATTGATGAGGCTCATCAGGGTCATTTAGGAATTGTTAAGACCAAAGAAAGAATTCGGTGTTCATTTTGGTGGCCAGGAATGGATAAAGAAATAGAAAGGGAGGTGAAAGAATGTTTGCAATGTAGGGTAAGTGATAAATTTTTAATTTCACGCACAGCTCCCATGGTTTGTCGCAGTCTTCCAACAGGTCCTTGGGATGATATTGCCATAGATATTGTAGGTCCTCTTTCAGGTGAGCATCGCACTCCTTATTTGATAGTATTGATTGATCTCTATTCCAGGTGGGTGGAAGTTTCTTCTGTTTCTGAAGTTACTTCTTCATGTGTCATCTCATTTCTTAAGGAGATTTTTAAAAGGGAGGGTTTTCCTAAATCCATTTTATCGGATAATGGACCGCAATTTTGTTCGAGCATGATGTCGGAATTTTTAATGTCATGTGGAATAAAACATAAAAAGTCTTCTGTTTATCACCCAGAAACCAATGGAACTGTGGAAAGGTTTAATAGGGTGATAAAGGAAAATGTTCAGCTTTCAATGGTAAATTCATTGGATTGGAAGGTTGAGTTGCAAAAGTGCATTCTAGCTCATAGATTTTCACCACAAACGACAACCAAGAAAACTCCTTTTGAGATATTTAAAGGAAGAATTCCCAACACAAGTTTGAGTCCTGCTTGGATGTGTTGGGGTAAAGGTTTAGTTAACAATGGAGTTGGTGAATGGAGGACTAGAGAGGAGAAAGTTCAGTTAAGCAATAAAAAATGCTATGATGAGAGGAAAAGGGTAAAGGAAGGAAAGGTTAAAGTTGGTGATGTTGTTAAGGTCAGAGCACCTGTAGGTGCTTTGGCTTGGTCAAAATATTCTGCACCGATGCACGTCATAAAATGTTTTAAAAACTCAGTCAAATTGGAAAATGGTAAGATTTGGAATTTAAATCGTGTTGCCATTGTCCAAGATTTTATGATTACTGATGAAACTAATGTGAAGAATTCTGTTTGTAGTGATGATACAAATGTTACTTAGCTCTCGCATAAAGAGAGTTCCCTCTTATCTAAAGGATTATACAAGATAAGGATTTTGTTATTTTTTCCACATGATTTATTTCGCATTGTAACCTGTGTTCTTTTTGAATGTTTTTCTCTCATATTGCTTTATTTGTTTTCCTGATCCTATTTCAATTTTTAATTATAAGAAAGAGGATGTGTAGTATTCTCTCCATATCTATGACTTGTGGCTTTCATGGAACTTAGAATGTTCTGATCGGGTATTCTTGTGGAGTGAGTTGGCTGGCTGTTAACTGATGGTTAGGGTGCTTATGAATAAACCTATCAACCAAGGAACCACCTTCTATGCTGTTTTATTCATGACTTTTCAAGGACCTCATAGTGAGATACAGGAGAACGAGAACCAGGGGATAGGACATGAGGACTAGAGGTGATAGGTGGATGCAGGGCGACAACAGTGAGGAGGGAGTAAGACAGACGAGGAGGATAAGGAAGAGGAAGTGAGAACGAGAGGACAGGAGAAGAGGGAGAGAACAAGAGTGGGGGGAGAGAAGTAGAAAGAGCGAAAGTTAGAGTTAGAGAGAGATCAGAGTGAGAGGGTACCTGAAAGGGAGACAGGGGGAGTTAGAGATGGATAAAGGGGGGGAAGGGGAGAGAGTGAGAGAGAGAACAGAGAGGGAGTGAGCATGTAGGAGAGGGAGAGGGCCGGGACAGGGTAGTGGATGTGAGATAGAAGAGGGGGAAGAGATGGAAGGAAAGATTTGGAGGGAAGTGGAAGCCAAGGAGGACGGGAGAAAGGGGCAGGAGCCAAGAGTGGCGAGATTGGAACAGCAATCGGGGGAAAAATAAGGGGAGAGGGAAAAAAGGGAGCAGAAGGGGGCAGAATGTTAAGGAAACAAGGACTAGAGAAGAGGAGAGAGAGAGAGGGCAGTAGAGCGATGCTAAGCTTTGCACTACTGCAGAAACGACTCAGCGCTGGCTAGCATAAAGCAGAAATTTCACCACGAGGACCACCAATGCCTTATAAAATGTATCAGTTTTGCAATATTACACAGCTTTCATGTAGGAATATCATGTAATTTACCACTTGCCCCTTATTTGCGCCTGCTTTCGCTGCCATCAGAATTCCACGAAAAGCCTGGTCATAATAATTTCTGAACTCTCGCTTTGTGTGCAACCAATGGTGTTCATGCTAGCCCCCTTTGCACAGGAAACGAAAGGCTTTGACAATCCACAAAGCCAATTTCCACTGCGCTCCTGTCAACTTTTCAGTGCTGTTTAATTTTGCCGCAGTGGGGTGCAAAATAATAGTAAATCTCACCTGTGATCTCTTGGGGACATTGAGGTGTTTGATCGCCACACGTAAGCTTTTTTTTAAAAAAAAGGCCTTAATAAAATATTACTGCTCCCACCTGCAAAGAAGTTTCAGGTGAAGTGGACAATGAGTACACTGGGAGTTCCCCGGGACAGTTGATGCCTCCCAAATGTTAGATGTTCTGGTAACTTTGCAATGAATGTCTAGCACTGGTTTCAGACAACAAAGGGGAGTGGCTGACCAAACGTGCCCTGCTAAGTAAGGGATGAAATGCTTGAATGAATCTCAGCCACTGGTAATCACTCTGGGCCGCATTCAAATCCATTGTTATTTTGCACACCATGCCACCTCAGTTTGGACCCAGCTACATGCAAAATAAGGGAGCCATATGTGTGAATTAATTAACTTCCAAGGGCCTTATTTCTTTTTAGGTCTGGCTTACAGACGCCTAAAGCTCTATCATTTGCCTCATGTGTTTCAATAACATAATAAAAAGAAATACATGCAATCAGGGCTTTCAGTCATCCTTCCTGATTCAGTAGGCTGTTCAAGTGTCATTCACGTTTTGCTTTTCCCACCATAGCATACAGCACGGGACAATGGGTCCGCCCACTTCACCCATTGGCTGTCTTACACTTTGAGTGATGGCAATTTGCGTCATGACCTGCACAGTTGTCAGAAAAGGTATTCTTTTCAGTTCCAGTCCTTATGTAGCTAGGCTTCCTATTTTATTTCATTCCATCTTTTTTTTTTCTATGTTTCTTCCAGTTATTTTTAAATATTATATACGTTTTCAAAAAATAATTTAACTACAAATATTACACACTTGCTATTCCTCACTTAATGGCCTTGCTTTAGTAGGTTCTCGCTAAAAATACCCAGAGACCCACGGCGAGCCCTCAAGTCAACGCATCGTTACCACTGCACACAAACAGCCGCTGAAAAGAGCTCGATTGATGATTTCAGACTCTGCCGCTAGGCAGAAATCGTTCCCTCTAGAAAAATATCTCGGATGTGATCTAATCTGGCATGCTGTAACCATCCGAGAAACATTAGCTGTAAACCAATAAGACCGCTGCTTCCAAAAATGATTCTCAATATGCTGTGATTAGGAGCAGCACAGGGGTCAGGCAGCAGCTGTACCCTCTACTCAGCGCGTGTTACTGGATAACTAAGGGAATATTCAGTTCAATTTGTACCGTTTGTAACTCGAGTGACTGCGAGACCTATTGCATTGCAAAAGCTTGTTCATTCTGCGACGTAAGAGAAAATGACGGCCGAGGTCTTTAACGCACAGGCCCGCTAACCGCTCACTTGACCTCTGTGTGAAGATCTGCTCATTGGCCGTAGAAACCTGAACAGGTACAATTTACGCCTGTTTAGCATTTCAAGCAAAGGACAGATCCCAGACTGTCTTGAAATAGCCCTCGTCACGGTCACCTCTGTACACTGTCAGTGGTTGGACTAGAGGTGTCCAGCGTTGGTCCTCGAGATATGGTACCAGCTAAATATTCTAGATAACCCTAGACTAGAGAATGATTACCACATTTACTTGAATTCGAAAGACCCCGATATTTTAGCACTCCCGTCAAGGAACGCTTTGTTTCTTAATACTTTTGAGAAATATTACACTTCAATGTAACTTTATTTCCTGTTTACATTTTTTATTTTTAGATAAAATGGTAGCTGTCAATTTACTCGTTACTATATGTCATATGGCAGTAAAAGTTGGTAAACACCTGTACTACGTTTGTACATATTCAATCTCTAATTTGACTTCTTTCATTCATTTTGAAGAACATTGCTTTTTCTGTAAAAAGTTTGCCTTAAAAATTTGCTCTGGTGCCGTTGCAGAGCAAAGACTTTATAAAATCTCAATTCACACAATTTTTTTGCTATTTTTACATTTCAAATAAAACTGGGGAATTTATAGAGCTTAAAGGGCTTATTTCCAGATACTCTTTTGTACACTGCGAGTGATAACAAAACCCAAAAAAATAGGAGTGCCAAATGCTGGCCCATGATGATTGGATCCAAACAAATTTTCAGTAAAATCGCTTTCTGAATTATTCATCCAAAGATTAAAACAATGTAAATATATGCCATGTGTCTATCTTGAGAACCTTCCAGGAATCAGTAGTACCAACGTTGTAGACCCTAGAGTTAGAAGCCTCTATATGTGAGCTCTATTTGTTTATGCATGTAGTCAGTCACTTGTTCTACAGCCACTGATTTCAAATCCATTGATTTTTCAGTCAACATTTGTTTTACGGGGGAGCGTCTGAAATGTTTCAGCGCTCCATCCATCATCTCCTTGTGTTTGCTTTGTTCGCCCTAAGATGGCAGGGTATGCCCAGACGTGGGTCCCTTGCTCACTTTGCCACTGGATTCAAAGCTAGCCTGAATGATGAGGGGTGTTACCCCTAAACCGGTCCCAGGATGCTTGTTTCCGGTCCAGGGAAGACCTGGCTTGGCAGTACAAGCTGGACTGTTTCCATGAGGCACAAGGTCAAGACTGATTTACATATAGCTGTGTCTGAACTGGAGTGGAGAAGTGAGCTAAAGAACGATGATGGATTCAACTCAGATCTGTGACTGGGGATGAGTGTCTGAAAAGTTTCAGCGCTTTGTCCATTATCTCCTTGTGTTTGCTTTAACATTTGTTTTACATCATGTTTACATACAAAATAAGGTCATGGTCCGATCAAACCTCCACACATCTTAGATTTCAGTAGCTTTCCCTGCCTTGCTAAAGTGACCCTTAGAGGAGGAAGTGGTCAAGCAACAAAGGGGCTGCTGAGAAATTTGAAAAGGTGTTACTCAGTTACGGTCGCTGGTATTGTGAAGTGGTGAGGCAAGGAGGTGAAATACAAACTAAAGAAAAAAGATCTATGAATATTAAAATGACACTTGCCTGCTCCGACGGCCGTAGCCTTGCTCCCGATCCCCGCGTCTTTGTCAGGAGCCTGCTGCACACTGCGCAGACTCCCAGCTCCCAATCCCAGCATTGCTCACATGCTGGGAATGCTATTTCCAGCACTTGAGCAGCGCTGGGATTGGTCTGCTTGCGTCGGCTCGACGCTCAGGCATAGACTGGGAGCCTGTGTTGATTTCTCCACCCAGCTATACAGCGCAGGTAGGTGGAGAAAGGCTAAATGTGTATGATGGCTTGGCTGGCCCCAGAGGGCCTGCCAAACTGTCATGCGCACTTGGCTGTGTCCACCACTCCCCCTTCCTCCCTGGTGCTGCATCTGCAGCGTCAGGATGAATGGCCCACCTCTCTCTCGGCTTGCAGATATTATCATTTTATTTTTCTTGTTTGCCTCTGCTGGCTTTCAGCAGGGAGGGCGATGCTCCTTCACCATAACGGAGGAGCCGCCCCTGGTGTTACTGTGGGCTTAGTCTTATGTTTGGCGCAATTTTCAGACTTTCTTGAATTCTCAAGAATTTGTATTATTCCCAAAAAACAGAGCTGATCGCAGGCCTCCAGATGTGAGCTAACGTGCCAGTATATTTGCCTACAGTAAGGTTACCCTAATGTGAATTGGCATCAATTAACTTTTTCATCCATGTGTAAAATATTTTTCTTTTATAGAAAAGTCCTCCCTTACAACACTATCAGTATTGGGGTTTTCCTTCATTTTCCTACCCTGAAACCGGATTTACCTTGCCTTTGACCAATGCCCCTGAGGCAGGTCAAACACAGAACTGGGAGGAAAGCAAGCCAGGCAAAGCAGAACGTAGAAGTAGGCAAGGAATCTTTCCGCAATTAAAGAAAGGCATTTTTCATGCATATCTGTAGTAATCTGCCACCACCACTAGTTGATGCTCTAAGGCTGTTGCCTTGGCATGCTGGACTGAAATGCCGGCCTTGGAGAAAGGGAATGTTCACTGGCCTTCCGCCTCCATTTCATTGGGTAACAGTGGACGTTTTTAGTGACATGTTTGAAGACATTATAATACACGTTTTTTTAAATTAAAGTTCCGCTAAGGTTACTTGACAGAATCTTTGAGATGAACGGAAGGGGGCAGTAGGAGGACACTAGTAGGTTCCTAGGGGTCATCACCAGAGAGTTCCATGAGTCTCAGTACAATGTATGCTTGTTTCAAATGGGGTTTGACCAAGCCCTGCAAAAGACTTCGGATGGAATGACTAAACGACCAGTTTCTGTTTACTTTTAGTTCAGGGGTAGAAATACTCCTGTTTCCTTGGGCATTTCGAGGAGTTTTGCTCTTTATATTATCACTGAAGCATTGGAGTGGATCATTTTTAATGAAGCTTCACATAGTCGTTGATCCCACAGTTACTCTGTGCAATTAGGACATACTGGAATTATTAAAATCTACGGCCACTGCATTTTTCCGATTTGCTGTTTGCCACATAATCCATTATCTGCTGCATAATTTGAAGATTTTAAATTTTTTTTTTATTTCTTGCTTAAACGGATCAAAAGTTACTAAAAATGTCACAACACATGCTGCTGCACAGTGGAATGAACTTCGCAAAGGTTGACTGTTCACCTTTCTGTTTATTACAGTATTTTGATGTTACACTAGTGCAATGAAGTGAAACCTTTGTCCAGATAGTGTTAAAATGTGTAAAAGTGACTAACACAAAATGAGCAGCATTATGCCACATCATTTGCATTTTCTTGCTGCATACTTTAGTAAACCTTGCCGCATAATTTTGTCCACCCATGCCAGATATTTCAAGTCACCCTGATTATTGTGCACAATGGGGATGAAACTGTATGCAATACAATATGTGCAAAACGTTCCACAGTATGGCTGCGATATGGTTGCCGGGTGCCTGAATAATGAATCCTGAGTCATGACCAAGTTAAAATTGCTTTAGAGGAAGGCAGAGTAGGCTAAACGCATTCAGGATGGGTTCCTGAAGGAAAATTCTGTCAAGCCAGAAAATCTGCTAAAGGGCACTGAGAAGCCTTGAGAAGTCTACCTGGCCACATGCCACCTTGGATGCAGCGAAGGCGTGGTAATTGCTTTCACCGGGGAAATACTTCCACTCCAGGCTACCGGCATACAATGGCGTGGTGTAGCACGGTTACAACAAATTTTTTACAACGCACTACCATTACATCGCAACTTTTACCACGCAAACCATTACAACGCAATGCGCTGGGGGGCGCTCTAGGATAGGGAATGTATTTAATATACTATCCAACACCTTCCCTGCTATCCACGGGGACTGGAGTTGGAATAGTAAATTAAATAATTCACTATCCAGCGCCTAAAAGCATTATGCGTTGTAATGGACTGCGTGGTAAAAACCGCGTTGTAAAGGCATGCGTGGTAAAAGCATGCGTTGTAGTGACACCAATCCCAATGGCGTTCAGAATTTCTCAAGAGTAGGGGAAGAGTTCGAAATTATGCTGTAGCGGCATCTTGCTTTGGATGCAGGTGGCATCCGATCCGACCTGTGGCTAGAGGCCTAGTCCTGTAGTGTAAAGATCTGGTGTTTTTTTTAGTTCTCTATAGTGTGAACCCGACCCAAAGGATAAGAGACCTTCACATGAGCACCAGTTGCGTTACAGACAGACACATTCATTCTGTTAGGCACGGGGAGATTAAGTGATTTGCCAGGAATCACAGGATGTTGAACGTCCCTGCGGAGACTCGAGCCCGGTTCCCCAACTCCGAGGTCGACTGCTCTAGCCATTAGGCCACATGCTCTTTATAGGTTGCCCAGATTGTCTTTCGATAAAAGGAGTGACATTGACATTCATTGCACATGGCGACATGATGCAAAGTTCAAGGTGAGCTGGCTTCAGAAAATTGAGTTCTTGTGCATGGAAATAAAGCTATTCTGCCACACGCTTTGAGAAGCAAGATTCTTGTCCTGGGTGCCGGGGCCATACATAAAGATGTCTGTTACCAGGCGACATATCAGGAATTATTACTGGTAGCCTGGATTGAATAAAATGGTGGATCATGAAATGAGGTTCGTGCAAGTTGCGTTCTAACAGCGATAAAGTCACCAAACCGTGTGAGCTGGTCTGCTTCCTGGGTCTTTTCCAGATGGACCATTGAGGAAGTCAATGGTCCGTTAATCATTGGTCCGTTCATCATCATACAGAACGGCCATTATTGGCCGGTTCTGTACTCCAAGTCACAAGGAAGTATTCACTTTAGTTTTCGTTGACCATTATTGGAAGCGGTTCAAAGTGAAGGTGTTGGATGGAGTCTCCACAAGTAACATTATAAGTTCTCTGGTGGAATTGCTTTGCAGACAGGGACTGCCTGAAAGCCTGGTTTCTGACAATGGTGCACAATTTTGTAGCTCCAGGTTTACAGCTATTAACAAGTTTGGGATAAACCTCAAGAGAATTGCAGATTATCATCCCGAGCCAGTCAGGTGTGAAAAATCAACTGTCTCATAAAGGAATTCATAGAGTTGTCTCTCAAATGTTGGGATTCATTAAAAGAAATCGTTACTGGCTACCTTACTACCCTACACTCCCCCAAATATTTGATTATTTATTCTTCATGAGAACTACTAAGGGGACGAAAGCCTGGGAATAAATCTCGGCTGGATTTGGAAGGCAGAAAAATCAGTCAGGAGATGTTGAGGGCGATAAGAGCTTGATAAGGGGCCTCCATTGTGATGTTAGGTAGAAAGTAGAGGAGTAAAATCAGAAAATGTGAGCTTCCATGTTGCAAAGGAGGGAAAAGGTGTCTCGTAACACCATGAACACAACGGTGAGAGGAGGGTCCAAGGGGATATTTAACGACCTGGCACAGCTACAGCCCCCAATAAAGACAGTATAAGCAAACAAAGAGTAACTGTGGGTCAACAGCAATCTGTCGACTAACTATGTATCTAACACAAACAAAAAAGAAAAAGAGAGAATGTATCTAAGAGTGCGATACATGGTCAACAGGATACTTTCCGGATGTGAAAAATACCCATCAGTTATCGACCGATACCGCCCTTGTCATAATCTGGGACCCTTCACACCAGGAAGAGTAGACATTGCAACCACTTGTGAGTTTGGTCAGAATGTGGGTGTCCCAGTGGGCTATAGGTATGTTGGCGTGTACTGATAACTGAAAAGCAGTGCATGAATTAAAGTGAAGGTGAGAAAGGGTGCAAACAAGGCTAAAATTGGAGAGACAAGAGGAAAATAAGTTTAATGAGTACCTCTCAGCTTCCAAAAGAATAAAATCAGTGCGAGGATATAGTAGTTTCAACAAATAGCTACTATATGTAACAATAGGTCAACATGTTTCTGCAGTCTTATGGACCCAAGTGGGTGTCTGCTGCTTTCATCAGGACTGGAGGTCGCTACTGCTTAAAAAATGGTGAACAACAAATATAGTGGTAAAAGATATCACCTGGGTATCCTAGGTGTGATCATTCTCCTAACTGCTATTTGGTAGGAGAAAAATGCTCCACCTCACCTGGCTGCGGCACAGGTAAACAGAGCACCGCTCTGACCATCGGTACTCCTGGCGTCCCTCTGGGCCGTCTCGGGGAGGTCGTAACACCGACAGGTTAGGAAAGTCGGCGAGGTTGAAGTTGCTTGCAGGGCGGATTTATAAGATCCTGTCAATGTTGTTGACCTTTTGACTGGTGGTGTGACAGTGGAGGGAGGTTCAGTATCGAATTTGAGTATGGTGTCAGTTTGTGAGGATTGGCTGGAAGCTGGGTCCTCCCCTTTCTTAAACCAAAGAGGGCAAGAAAATGAATGTGTCTTTCGACCTTGGTTTGCATAGGCATGAAGGAGAGGATACTAAGTCAGGCGAGAGTTTGAGGAGGCGGGAGGTTTTTCCTTGTGTGGAGAGCGAGAACGCTAATGTGTTAACTATCATGTCGCAAGACAATGAAGCCCTGGGGTTAGTATGGCGAGATCTACACAGAGCCAGAAAATCATGCCAATGCCTGTAAGGTGTAAGGGCTATGTGTCATCGTAACCCCGTAACTTCAGAACACGTGCGCGGAACTCCACAGACTGGCAGCCTTTAATGATGCGCAGTTGTATTGCTGTTTTTGTAATTACTTGGCTTTGTTTGGGGGTTGTCACAGGTTTTTGTAGTTTAATTTTGCTTGTTTTTGTAGGGGAGCGGTGTGGGGTTTTCCTTGTCTTGTGAAATGTTGGCAGAGGTACATATTATGTCTGACATTTAACTTAGAATGCTGCTGTGTATGTTTGAATTTGGACGGTTATTCAAAGCTTTTCCCTAGGGAGTTGGTTGTGAGCTGGTGGAAGCACTTGTGAGAAACTGACTCTTGCTGCTCAACAGGAACTCGTGGAAAGTCTCTCTAATTATTTTTATGAACTGCTTCCATTCCACTGATCTGGAATCCACATCAGACGTCCTTTCTGCAGGTAGTGTTTGTCAGTCTGGAGTAGACATAGGTTGCCTACTACAAAATATTTCAGGTTGTCACTAGATTTTCTCTTGTGCTAATAATCGAGTGAAATGTATATTTTATCTAGCACCTTAGCTTCACTCGAGGCAACATCTGTATCCAGTGCTAATGACATATGGAGGAATCCGCATTATAGAGACTTCCACCACACACCCTGTGCAATTATCGGAGGTGAGGTTGTTTTTCTGGGAAATTAGCAGGAATTTTGATTATTCTGTGAGTTAGATTGATGCATCCAGTTCAGAAATGTTTAGGCTTCTGTATTTATTTTAATGTTATATTAGTAATTTTATGTATGTTGTGGGTGTTTGGAACAACATCCAGGCCTCTCACTCCCCGTGACGTCACTGATCATGCGGATGAGCAATAACTTGCTGAATGGAACTGATCGACTTGTCTGCGAGGGATGCTCAAGGCTTCTTCGTCTGCCCCTGTCGCTCAGCGGCCATGAACACACTGACGCATTTATTTACGAGCCCCAGTGATTTGCTCTTGCACTTGCACCACGCAAGTGCAAGTGCACTTGCACTTGCACGTGCACTTGCACCATGCAATGTGGTGAAAGAGCAATGCACAACTAAGAGATTTAGGAGAAGTGTGGCTCAGTGGTTAGAGGCGGCAGACCCGGAATCTGAGATCGACCGTGGACCAGGGTTCGATTCCCCGCCTCGGCGGGTCTCGGGCTCATAAATTCCACGGTCTCGACAATTCTCGCTCCGGTGCCTACTCGACTCACGGGGTCACACTCTGCGACTCTGGGCAATAGCTTGCTTAATCTCCACATCGGCCCCTCGCGGCGGGATGCCTGGCTTTCACCTTGTGGATACCCTGCCGGGGTTTCTCACAGGGGAATACCAGGACGGGTTCCCTAAGCAAGCGCGGAGATGCCCCAGGGTAAGTCCTGCGCTATATAAGTTTCATACATTTAAGTCCGGCAAGGCCACCTTGCGTGACCCTGGGGGGCTTCATAAATCTCGATTAATGCAACGTAGCGCAAATTGTTGCATTGCATTACTCTGAGCCAGGGAGGCGTTTCCATGGGTGTTGAGTAGGTGTCCCCACACAACATCCATCAATTTTGACACATTCCCAGATTTGCAAGGACAGGTAAACCTGGGAATGTGCCTCTCCGGGAAAGGCTTAACGAGGAGAATTATCTGTATTTGTCCTCGTTTTTTCCTCCTTAAATGTGTGCTGCAGCAGCACACATAGAAAGATGAATATGCCTCTCAGGCAGGGCCGGACTGGGAACCACAACCGGCCCTGGCAAAGTGCTCGGACGGCCACTTCTTCCCACTCAGGGGGGTTGCCGGGCCGGTTTTCGGCCGATTTGCAGCTATGCTGCAAAAACGGCCCTGTAACAAAAACGGTCCCCAGGGGCCCAAAACCGGCCCCAAACCTTGCGGCGCACTGGGGGATTGCCCGGTGCCCACTGCGGACAGTCCGGGCCTGCTGTCAGGATTGTTTTTGTACAGGAAGGTGTCATTTCCTGCACACAAAAAATCCTGCATACAATATAGGAACCCTTGCACCATGGTACAGGAGTGCCTGCGTTGGCGCCAGGCAGCCCATTGTGCACCAGCGCAGGGGAAAGGACAGGAATGCGTTATATTCTTTTAAATACGGCATATTCCTGCCCTTTCCCTGTCACGCAGCGCAGCAGGGTGACTTTCTGTGCTGCGTGACTTTTCTGTAAATATGCCCCTGAACCATTAAGGGGAATTATTAAAGAAGGTTATATACATTGTGCAAAATGACGCACAGTGACGCAAAGCTAGCAAACTATTGTGTCGATTTACTAACCATTATAAAGGCCTGTGGGTGTTGAGCAAAATTCTGCAATGCCACACTTGGGCCCACATAACCCGTAGTAAATTACCCTGAAAGTACTCTTGCAGGAGCATCAAACATGACATATTTGCCGAGGTCTGCTGGGCGATTCTGCCAGCACAAGACGACTTGTCTCAGTAAGCGAGAGACCTGGCTGGGAACATAGCAACTCATTATAATTCTAGGCAACCCGCGAAGAAAATTAATCAATTGTTGGTAATTTGAAATGTCATTAAATATTGTGTCTAAGGCGCCAGCACGGAGAGCAACAGCCACGAAAGATTCCAGTACCTACAGCAATTCCAGCAAAACCAGAGCAGCTGAACATGACACCATCTTCAACACACATTTAAATCATTGCAAAGAATTTGTTTTGTAGCAGAAATATTTTTGTGATTTGCAGGTTCGTGGCTTACACAGTCACACTCCTCCCAAACCCATTCAGAAAAGACGGCAACACAACTGCAGCCCAGCCTGACGGGCCAATATGTCGGCTGTTTTTTTGGTCCTTACACAGCCCAAGGGACAATAAATAAATAAACGTTCTGCAGAGTGGACCTTTAAAGCTGGCCCACCTGGAAATGTCAGACTGAATACTGTACGAAAAACAAGTCCAACAGTGACTATGGCAAGTTCGGCTTCTGCACCAATTCTGGCAACCTGCTTTCTGGAAGAAATTCTGATGCTTGGTGGCTTAATGGACTAATGCACCCACTACAGGGGCCTGTGTTTGATCTCATGGTCACAGGTTCAAACCCTGGAGGGCTCAGTCAGCCTTTCATCCTTCTGAGGTCAATAGAATGAGTATAATTGAGTTGGGTAACAATAAACATCTGTTCTTCAGTGCCAAGATACCCTTGGGTGAACGTGTGCTTTACAAATACACGTCATGTTATAAAGAACCCATTAAACCATCTTACAAGAAATTTGCTAGACATTTCTTTGGAGAATTGAAAACTGATTTTGAAAATTGTAAAGACAGGATCGTGAGTAGAGATGGTAAACAGCCATAACAACGCAGTCATTACCCCGCACTACCATTACAACACTGCTATTACAACGCAAGTCGTTACAACGACTTGCACTGGAGGGCGCTGTTGGATAGGGAATAGTTTAATTTTCTATTCCAACACCTTCCCTACTGTAACGTGGGCTGTAGGTGGAATAGAAAATTAAACTATTCCACTATCCAGTGCTTTCAGCGCAAGTTGTTGTAACGACTTGCGTTGTAAAAACAGCGTTGTAATGGCATGCGGGGTAAAAGCCCGCGTTGTAATGCCATACAACCGTACAGACATCGAGGTGGCAAGGGCTTCCGGCACATTGAGTCTCAGCATGTTGTCTAAGAGGGAGATAGGATGGCAATACTTCAACATATGAACTCAAAGGGTGCCCACATTTGTTGTTAAATGATATGGGCAAATGCTTGCATCTGATCTCGCACTGCGACTAGTCAAAGTTCATCATCAGGCAGAAAACATGCTACACCATGATGGACTGCTTGGTTGGATGGGCGTTGTGCTTGTGGTGGCACAACGCAGGAAGCATCTTGGCGTCACGCGAGAGTGACCAGCATTGTGCTGTTATTGTATCTGGGGTCAGCACTTAACACAGTGATGGTGAAAAGTTGGGCGAGGGCTAGTGTGCACTCAGATTATCTTTCCTGGGTTCTATAGGGTACTCTGCAGGTCCAATGTTGAGTTTATGGTGGTTGCTGACAACGTTCTGTCTTCCTTCTACGGTGGAATATGTCATTTGAATATTAACTCTGTAAATCATTGGTTTGGAGAAAATAATAATAAATCTTTACCTACCTCTGTGCATTTACCTTTTTAATATGCTGTTACCAGATATTGTGGTCACGATATTGTGTCCCATCGTATGGTCATATTCAATATTCCCTGCTACGCTCTCCCACACATATCGTCAGGTTATTCCCTCCACGCATAATATTGGTAACAAGTAGGTGAAGAGCAAGGTTCAAGTTATACCTTTCTTATAAATATGCGAGCTGTGATTTTTGGGAAATATCCTCACTTTCATGCGAGATAACAAAACATATATACAAATATATGCAAGACACAGGTGATATTTCAGCTTATTGGCCAGAATTCAAATCCTGTGAAGATAATTGGTCAAGGGTCTGACATAATGTGAATATCCATAAAACGTATAACTGCATTATGATGGCAAAAATGAATGTAAATAATTTTGAAACCATTAAAGTTCAAGTAGGCTCAGACAAGAAAGGAACCCACGCAAGCAAAAATATGTAATGTGTAGACTATTGTATGTGCTTAGCCAATAGTCTTTTCAAAACCCAGAAGGCACAGGTTTCAGAGACAGGGCAGCACCTTTCACATTTGCAAATGCTTTTTTTTATAACATTCAATCATTTCAACCTTTGAAAACTATAAAATGTGTTAACTCATGTTTGCTCTTGCCTCTTTTTTCTGAGTTAGGAGGGATATAGATTGAGTCAAAGTTTTAGTTCATGTTGCTGGTACTGATATTCCAATTCTTGTGCGTTTCATATCACTTAATTGTCAATATTCATGTGCATATAAAACTGCATATAAATATGGTACAATACAAAATCAGACACATGGCATTTAAGAAGGAAAACACTAAAAAAGTGAGAGGGCAAATCAGAATTAAAAGGGCACCTCAATAGGAAGGATGCTAGGGGATGGGAGAGGATACAATGTGAAAGATAAGATGGGAGGAGTTCAATCTAAAAATTGAGATCTGTTAACTCTGGGCTAATAATTCACAAGCTTCTTGCTTAAGGCAGGCTGCTGAGAGATCTCTTATAAATGCTGAGCCTGCTGCTCGAAGTATTTGGGCTTCTTTATCCATGGTCCTTTCTCCCTTTGATTAACAAGGGGTCGGCTGCTGGCAATCTTCAGGTCATGCCTGTCATTGTGGAAAATGTAAAGCATGGTTAAACATAGCTTCTTGTGGGAGGATAAGAGGGTAGCTGATAGGTTGAAGCAAAGGCCGTATTTCAAAAGGGAGAGAACCCATTGTTAGAATATGCTTCCTATTGATAGTCCATGGTAAAAAAAATGTTCTGGTTAAATAATTGTTCTATGACAAAAATTAACTTAAGACTAAATCTGTTCCAGCACTGCCAGCGGTTCAAAGCGGCAGGGGTCAGTCCCATAATTGTACTAGTTCATTTTAGGCCATTTAGAAGGGGAGCTCTGCCATATACGTCAAAATAACCAAATTTGCAACTGAATCAACCACTACTGCAGATGCGTACAAGATGTACATTGACAAAGAGAACGGGGTTAAAACACAAGGGGTGGTATGGAACTGAAGCAAGCCAGAGAGGTAACACACATGGCGATTAGTCATAGGCTGTGCTTAATTTGTAAAAAAAAAAAAAGAAGTGCCAGGGTTCTCGACAGGAGGACACTGCAGCTTGTGCCACAAATAGCCCCTGCTGTGCTGCCAATGATAGTAACAACACAACTATTAATCATCACACCCCTACAAGTGTGACAATTCGGAATATTCCAAGCCCCCAAAGCTGTAAGACTGGCTTGGGCTGTAGGGAAGAGTCATTTTTAAAGTTTATCAAATTGATAATTAAACTGTTGCTGTGGCCAACTCTAAATTAGCCAGACAGCGCCACCCTGTGGCAGGCTGCCACAGGCACTGATGTGGTAAATGAAGTGCCAGGGCTGAGCACTAGAAACTATCTGCTCAAATTAAGCACTGGTCATAGGTACTAATTTTAGGCTACCCGGTTTGAGCTCCTGCTGTACCTGGCAATTCCTTTGAAGTCCTTAGGCCCTCCTAGCACTGCCCTTGCTACACGTTTTTTAAGGCTCTAAATAAGCAGGGCTTCAGGAACTGACTACTTTCTGCAGTGTTCCCTTCTAGTCCTTCATCTAACACTCAGCTGTTGAGTTTCAAAGGAAAGTACATGGAGCTAACTCTGTAATGCCTTTGGTAGTTTAAGTATGTGTGATGTAGGTACCGCTGGCACTTGGCTTCCACGTGATTAACAACATTGCACAGAAAAATGCAATTCATTGATAGGCACGATAAGAGAAATAGTAGTTAAAAACAGAAAGTAAAACTCTCATCTTGTACCTGATTTGTAATAAAATATAAGTGCTATTGCCACATCGTTTTTAGGGGAAGCGACCAGTGTCCTCAGCTGCTGTGGTTTCAAAATATCAAGGTTACCTAGGCTTTGATTCCACATACTGTCTCATTTTCTACTACACTACACTTCTTTCCCCATTATCTCACTCTCACAGGTTCTTTTCCATTCCTGCTCTCTCCCCTTCCCACTCTTTTCCTATAGTTCTCACCGTCCATCTTCTCGATTTTCTGCCCTTCTCTCTCTTCCCTTGGGTTAAAGTCTGATGATGAAAAATAAGTCCTAGTCAAGGCTGTAGCTATCAGTCTTGCAGTAAGTGCAATTGCACTGGGGCCCAGGTTTGTACCATTGCTTAACTTGTATAATAATAAGTGCCAGGGCCCTGACCAGGAGGCCACTGCAGCTTGTACCACCCATTGCCCGTCATCACTGCTAATGGTGGAACCAAAACAACTACTAACCGTCTCTCTCGCCTGTGTAACAGTTAAGATTATTCCAGGTCCCCAAAGATAAAGGAATGGCTGAGTAGTTTTTTAGGGCGAGGCCTCCGCCCACGTAAGTGGGAGGAGTTTCGAGATCCTAATGTTAAAGAAGAGAAAAAAAAGTATCTCCTAGGGCTTTTGCGAGACAAATTCCACACATTCCTTAGTCTGGTATCTCATCTGGGCAGTGATTCGTCTTCGTTGTGGTGTCGTTTTAATAGGCTTGAAGTGATAGGGTAAATGTAGTTTTCGGACGCCATGTTGGGCATTTTTCGTGCGTGCTCGCGCAAAGAAGTACATTAATTATAATTAGGAGCTGTCAGGGTGCCTCCGTAAGTGAATCCAGATGGCCGGGCGCGTTCACCATTCAGCAGCGCTCAGCGCGCAGCTGCTCCATGCCAGGCCGGGAAAGGGCTTCATTAGTTCAAGAATTCTAAAAGCAAGCATCTATCGGAAGTGGGAGATAGGAACCTTTTGCCTGGTTTCATATAGTTCAGAGATTCACTTTCATTCCTCTTTAAATATCACTCTTTAGGTGTTCAAGGTTTGTGTATATTTTTTTTACATATCTTAAGACAATCCAAAAGTATTATTTCAAGATGAAATGCCAAAGCAGCACAATGCAGAGCAATGACATACTACAAGTGGCATACTATAATATTTTTTTAATAAGGGGCAAGACGTTGAAAGCCTAATAGCATTCTCAAAGTTTATGTGTAGTGTTCATAAAAGCAGCAAATCTGGGATAAGCTGGGGGGAACTGTCTTTCGCTCTAAAGGCTGTCTGTCAACAGGTTTCCCCTTTCAGAAGTCTAACTGGAATTCTTCAGGACTGTTTATATGGAGTAGTTGCACTATTCTAGCAGACAGTAAAGCATCTGATTACAGTGGTCTTGGGGGCAGAAAACATGACCGCCTTGCTCCTGTCACACTCACATACGTGTATATGACAATTGTGAGAGTGCAGTTTGAGAGTTGAGAGTGCAGATTGAGAGTTGAGAGTGCAGATTGAGAGTGCAGATTGAGAGTGCAGATTGAGAGTGCAGTTTGAGAGTGCAGTTTGAGAGTGCAGTTTGAGAGTGCAGTATGAGAGTGCAGTATGAGAGTGCAGTATGAGAGTGCAGTTTGAGAGTGCAGTTTGAGAGTGCAGAGTGGCGGTGCAGAGTGCAGAGTGGCGGTGCAGAGTGGCGGTGCAGAGTGGCGGTGCAGAGTGGCGGTGCAGAGTGGCGGTGCAGAGTGGCGGTGCAGAGTGCAGAGTGGCGGTGCAGAGTGGCGGTGCAGAGTGGCGGTGCAGAGTGGGGGTGCAGAGTGGCGGTGCAGAGTGCAGAGTGGCGGTGCAGAGTGGCGGTGCAGAGTGGCGGTGCAGAGTGGCGGTGCAGAGTGGCGGTGCAGAGTGCAGAGTGGCGGTGCAGAGTGGCGGTGCAGAGTGGCGGTGCAGAGTGGCGGTGCGGCGGTGCAGAGTGGCGGTGCAGAGTGGCGGTGCAGAGTGCAGAGTGGCGGTGCAAAGTGGCAGTGCAGAGTGGCGGTGCAGAGTGGCGGTGCAGAGTGCAGAGTGGCGGTGCAGAGTGGCGGTGCAGAGTGCAGAGTGGCGGTGCAGAGTGGCGGTGCAAAGTGGCGGTGCAGAGTGGCGGTGCAGAGTGCAGAGTGGCGGTGCAGAGTGGCGGTGCAGAGTGGCGGTGCAGAGTGGCGGTGCAGAGTGCAGAGTGGCGGTGCAGAGTGCAGAGTGGCGGTGCAGAGTGCAGAGTGGCAGTGCAGAGTGCAGAGTGGCGGTGCAGAGTGGCGGTGCAGAGTGGGGGTGCAGAGTGGGGGTACAGAGTGGGGGTGCAGAGTGGCGGTGCAGAGTGCAGAGTGGCGGTGCAGAGTGGCGGTGCAGAGTGGCGGTGCAGAGTGCAGAGTGGCGGTGCAGAGTGGCGGTGCAGAGTGGCGGTGCAGAGTGGCGGTGCAGAGTGGGGGTGCAGAGTGCAGAGTGGCGGTGCAGAGTGGCGGTGCAGAGTGGCGGTGCAGAGTGGCGGTGCAGAGTGGCGGTGCAGAGTGGCGGTGCAGAGTGGCGGCGCAGAGTGGCGGTGCAGAGTGGCGGCGCAGAGTGGCGGTGCAGAGTGGCGGTGCGGCGGTGCAGAGTGGCGGCGCAGAGTGGCGGTGCAGAGTGCAGAGTGGCGGTGCAAAGTGGCGGTGCAGAGTGGCGGTGCAGCGGTGCAGAGTGGCGGTGCAGCGGTGCAGAGTGGCGGTGCAGAGTGGCGGTGCGGCGGTGCAGAGTGGCGGTGCAGAGTGGCGGTGCAGAGTGGTGGTGCAGAGTGGCGGTGCAGAGTGGCAGTGCAGAGTGGCGGTGCAGAGTGGCGGTGCAGGGTGCAGAGTGGCAGTGCAGAGTGGCGGTGCAGAGTGGCGGTGCAGAGTGGCGGTGCAGAGTGCAGAGTGGCGGTGCACAGTGGCGGTGCAGAGTGGCGGTGCAGAGTGGCGGTGCAGAGTGGCGGTGCAGAGTGCAGAGTGGCGGTGCAGAGTGGGGGTGCAGAGTGGGGGTGCAGAGTGGGGGTGCAGAGTGCAGAGTGGGGGTGCAGAGTGGGGGTGCAGAGTGGGGGCGCAGAGTGGCGGCGCAGAGTGGCGGCGCAGAGTGCAGAGTGGGGGTGCAGAGTGGGGGTGCAGAGTGGGGGTGCAGAGTGGGGGTGCAGAGTGGGGGTGCAGAGTGGCGGTGCAGAGTGACGGCGCAGAGTGGCGGCGCAGAGTGGCGGTGCAGAGTGGCGGTGCAGAGTGCAGAGTGGGGGTGCAGAGTGGGGGTGCAGAGTGGCGGTGCAGAGTGCAGAGTGGCGGTGCAGAGTGGCGGTGCAGAGTGGCGGTGCAGAGTGGCTGTGCAGAGTGGCGGTGCAGAGTGGCGGTGCAGAGTGGCGGTGCAGAGTGCAGAGTGGCGGTGCAGAGTGCAGAGTGGGGGTGCAGAGTGGGGGTGCAGAGTGGGGGTGCAGAGTGCAGAGTGGCGGTGCAGAGTGGCGGTGCAGAGTGGCGGTGCAGAGTTGCGGTGCAGAGTGCAGAGTGGGGGTGCAGAGTGGGGGTGCAGAGTGCAGTGGGGGTGCAGAGTGCAGAGTGGGGGTGCAGAGTGGGGGTGCAGAGTGGCGGCGCAGAGTGGCGGCGCAGAGTGGCGGTGCAGAGTGGCGGTGCAGAGTGCAGAGTGGGGGTGCAGAGTGGGGGTGCAGAGTGGCGGTGCAGAGTGGCGGTGCAGAGTGGCGGTGCAGAGTGCAGAGTGGCGGTGCAGAGTGGCGGTGCAGAGTGGCGGTGCAGAGTGGCGGTGCAGAGTGTAGAGTGGGGGTGCAGAGTGGGGGTGCAGAGTGGGGGTGCGGCGGTGCAGAGTGGCGGTGCAGAGTGGCGGTGCAGAGTGCAGAGTGGCGGTGCAGAGTGGCGGTGCAGAGTGGCGGTGCAGTGGTGCAGAGTGGCGGTGCAGAGTGGCGGTGCAGAGTGGCGGTGCAGTGCAATGTTGGTGCAGTGGTGCAGAGTGGCGGTGCAGAGTGGCGGTGCAGTGCAATGTTGGTGCAGTGGTGCAGAGTGGCGGTGCAGAGTGGCGGTGCGGCGGTGCAGAGTGGCGGTGCAGAGTGGCACTGCAGAGTGCAGAGAGGCGGTGCAGAGTGGCGGTGCAGAGTGCAGAGTGGTGTTGCAGAGTGGCGGTGCAGAGTGGCGGTGCAGAGTGCAGAGTGGCGGTGCAGAGTGGCGGTGCAGAGTGGCGGTGCAGAGTGGCAGTGCGGCGGTGCAGAGTGGCGGTGCAGAGTGCAGAGTGGCGGTGCAGAGTGGCGGTGCAGAGTGGCGGTGCAGAGTGGCGGTGCAGAGTGGCGGTGCGGTGGTGCAGAGTGGCAGTGCAGAGTGGCGGTGCAGAGTGGCGGTGCAGAGTGGCGGTGCAGAGTGGCGGTGCAGAGTGCAGAGTGGCGGTGCAGAGTGGCGGTGCAGAGTGGCGGTGCAGAGTGGCGGTGCAGAGTGGCGAGTGGCGGTGCAGAGTGGGGGTGCAGGGTGGGGGTGCAGAGTGGGGGTGCAGAGTGGGGGTGCAGAGTGGGTGTGCAGAGTGGGGGTGCAGAGTGACAGTGAGTGCAGAGTGACAGTGAGTGCAGAGTGACAGTGAGTGCAGAGTGACAGTGAGTGCAGAGTGACAGTGAGTGCAGAGTGAGTGCAGAGTGACAGTGAGTGCAGAGTGACAGTGAGTGCAGAGTGACAGCAGAGTGCAGAGTGACAGTGAGTGCAGAGTGACAGTGAGTGCAGAGTGACAGCAGAGTGCAGAGTGACAGCAGAGTGCAGAGTGACAGTGAGTGCAGAGTGACAGTGAGTGCAGAGTGACAGTGAGTGCAGAGTGACAGTGAGTGCAGAGTGACAGCAGAGTGACAGTGAGTGCAGAGTGACAGCAGAGTGACAGTGAGTGCAGAGTGACAGCTGAGTGACAGTGAGTGCAGAGTGACAGCAGAGTGACAGTGAGTGCAGAGTGACAGCAGAGTGACAGTGAGTGCAGAGTGACAGCAGAGTGACAGTGAGTGCAGAGTGACAGCAGAGTGACAGTGAGTGCAGAGTGACAGCAGAGTGACAGTGAGTGCAGAGTGACAGTGAGTGCAGAGTGACAGTGAGTGCAGAGTGACAGTGAGTGCAGAGTGACTGCAGAGACAGTGTGTCAGGGTGCACATTGTGTGAGTGTGCAGAATGAGTGTGCAGGGTAAACAGTGTGTGACTATGCAGGGTGACATTGGGAGTGTGCGGGTGAGCAGTGTGTGAATGTTACGGGGCAGTGTGTGAGTGTGCAGAAAACACCACACACACATACACCACACACACATAACGCACACACAAACCACACACCTCAGTCTCTCAACACCACACACTTGTCACCACTCAACACAACACACTCACCACCACACTCACTCCCCAGGCTCACCCCCACAGACTCACCAGCACACACTCACCAGCACACAGAAAACAACACACACAACAACACACCCCCAGCCGTCAATGAATGCTTTCACCATGCACAAACACCAACAACCATCATCCATCTGTGCACGCTTTTACCAAGCACACACCCACCAGCCGTCAGTGCACCCTTCCACCAGGCACACACACCTCCAGCCGGCAGTGCACTTTTCCACCAAGGAATCGCAGTATGGTACACTTTACTTTTAAACATATTCATATAAAGCACAGCATGCCACCATTGGTAAAATTACAATTCAACCAACATACTTCCACTACACACCACATGCACACACTCCATAACACATGGCAAAAAGACATTGGCATTTACAATGCCATTAGCTCAAACTCAAATAAATCCGAGCCCGATTGCATTTCTAATGCTTGTTATGTATATTGTATTCATAAACAACCATTGTTCTGCTCCTCTCTAAATTAGATGAGCAGCGCCACCATGTGGTAGACTGTCATAAGTGTGGTGTTGACATTTAAGTGCTGGTGCTGAGCACCGGAAACCACTAGCACAAATTAAGCACTGTATTGGCCCACTGCACCCCAATTATGGCTATCACACCAGCCAGCTGGTTGTGTGAGGGTCCTTTAATTATGCTTGCTTTAAGGCCAAGGGCATGCTAGCTATATCGTTAGTGTAAGCCCCCAAAATCAGTACTGATGCCTAGCACTTGTAAACAAGTGGTCTGAGTCGATTACGGTGACTGAATTAAATTCAACACATCACAATTGTAATACATTTGCTTTGACTCAAAAAATATATATATAAATAATAAATAAATTGTTAAGAGTATGAATTTGTATTTATTTCATACACAGATGCAGTTGTTTCTCTTTTTACTGCATGTCTTTGTTTTTGATCATCCGTATTTCATTGAAACAATTATACAATCATTGCTCAATTGGTGCTCTCAGAGAGTGAAAGGAAGGGGGAGTGATAGGTGTGCGGGACGTGGTAAAGGTGGTGTGACAATATTGCATCACATTACAATTGTTACGCCTTTACAATTAAGTTGCTGATTGTGTTCCCAAATCACATCACCCATAGGTAAGAGCGAATCATTCGTTTGTTCCTATGGTGTGTCGGGTTTGGCGCGGTCTACGTTTCGACCCCCAGTGTTTAAGGGTTATTCTTCCCTCATATTGGGGTCTTCATCAGGACAAATGGGAGAGCCTAGAAAACAGGACAATGCCTACAAGGTGACTGGCGTAGAACAAATCATACGTCGCTTCTTGAGCATAGGTGTGCTCCAGTGTGTGTCAGAGTTATTATATGGCGTCTTTAGTACAATGCTGACAGGAATTCCTGGGGTGGGCTTCTGAAATATACTGCACGTCTTTCGTTTTGTCTCCGTTTAATCTTCGCGTCTAATGCGGACTGCACCCGTCGGCTCCACTCTGATTGTTGACCCCAACATGAGGGAAGAATAACCCTTAAACACTGGGGGTCGAAACGTAGACCGCGCCAAACCCGACACACCATAGGAACAAACGAATGATTCGCTCTTACCTATGGGTGATGTGATTTGGGAACACAATCAGCAACTTAATTGTAAAGGCGTAACAATTGTAATGTGATGCAATATTGTCACACCACCTTTACCACGTCCCGCACACCTGATAGGCGTCAATCCCAAGCCCCCGCCCCCTTCGTACATTATGCTTATGAGTTAGCGGAATGTGTCTAACTAATTACTTACACTTGCGCATTTACGTTTATGTTTTCATTATGCAGTTATTCACTTATGCGTGTGATATTGTTTGCAGTGTTCTTAGCTTAGCATGTGTGCCACCATTTTGGATTATTCTCTTTACGTGCAAACTGTACTTGCTCATTCCCCCTCCCGTAGGAATAGGAGTAATTCCTCGTGTCAGCATATATGCATTTCTTGGTTTACTGTAGCTGAAACTCCTGCTAGCGAAACTCCTTATCAGGCCATTCTCATGCGCTGGGGATGTAGCGGCCTGGCTCTGTGTCCTTGGGAGATGATAACAAGTGTTGCTATTGCAGGTGCAGATGCCTCTTGTATGAGACCATTGTCCACATCCCTGGTGGACCAGTACTTTTCCATTATGGGCGTGTTTTACTCTGCCTTCTCGTAATATAATGTATCACCATGATGATGTGAGGCAGTCCTTCTCGGCACACTCTTAGGGGTGAGGTCGATATAGGGCCCTCTCATATGGGAGTTTGTGGCCTAATAAACTTGCTTTGTTTATTCTTCTCCACTGTCCGGCTGACTTATTTTGGGTAACTATAGGTGAGTGAGGTAAGTCACTCAGGTGGTATTTTGGCCACGCTTATCAGATGGCGCCCGAATAGGGACTCCGCGATTAGGATCTTTCTCACACGTAAGTGGGTAGCAGAAGGCCGGAGACCCCCTGGTCGGCACGGTGGGTCCGGGTACCCACTTTGATGCCGAGCTTGGTTCTCGCAGCGCTGCCCCACCCTGCTGATTGGAGGAGGTCTCGGTCCATGATCCTACGCCGGAGTCCGGAAGGCGGAACCTTGGAGCTGACCGTGTTGGTCCAGCCAGCCGGAAGTGGAGAACGGTAGAGGTCGGGACCGCGCACGGAAGGTAAGTGGTCCGACCGGTGATTGAGGGGCCGGAGTGCTCCGTGAGACCGGTGTGTCTCTGGTGATTGGAGGAGCCGGTGTGCTTCTGGGGCTAGTGTGCTCCGGGAAACTCAGGGCGTGGATAGCGCTCTGACAGACTTGATGGAGATTGGGGAACGAGGGTTTGTGAAAAATCCGACTGGATAGTACTGCGGGTTGGTGAGCGGCTTGCTGCGCGAGGATTTTGGGCTCGCCCGAACACCTAATGTGGTGATTTACGGGAGAGTGCCGGGTCCCGCGTGGTGTGGCGCCTGCCGATTTGTAGTGCTGCCCGGGAAACGGATTGGTTTCCCAGTCTCGGAACAGCGAGTGTAGGCTGTTCAGTCTGCGGTAGTGTCCAGGTTTCCCAGGACTTGGTCGACGGGCCTTGTCCCATTTTTGTAACACGTGTTTTAGTATGGATTCTGTTTGATTAATATATGCATATGATACTGTGAATTTTTCCTGTGTTGTTGTGTGTTGTAGGATTACAAAATGCCGTGCTTTAGTAAATTGCGGTGTTTCGGGTGTTGCGATGAGGTTTCAGATGTGAGATTGGCTAAGAGCCAACCTGCCCCTCAGGAAGGTTCTCCAAATTTCGACATGTACGTCAAACACGGCTTGCCTCCTATTTTGTTTTCCTCTTTATGGCATAAGTATACAATGGATAATGTGGATTTGCAGTGGCCTCTACTAGGCTCTTTCGATGCAGAAAAATTAGACTATTTACAAGACAAATTATTTGCTAGGCGCAGCCGCCAGAGTATGTTTGATTCTTTGCGAATGTGGCAGAAGGAGGTACGGGAACGGCAGATAAGGGAAGAGAAGGTTGCTCAGAAAAGATCGGCTCAGACTATGGCGCAGAAGGCGAGAGAACACACTAAGAAAGAGAATGAGCTGCGGATTGAGCGCGCAGATAGGCGTTTTAGGTTGTTGGAAAATAAGTGCTATGTGGTAAAGGAAGAGGACGTAGACGAGATGGAAGATATTTTAGCGCCCGACCTCCTCCCCCATATGCTCCACAGTCACTGTACCCTGTGCTCGGAGATTCCGCCCCACAGGCGGTGGTTTCAGTTCCCCAAGTCGGTGCCCCTCCCTTGTCCGGTACACCTGCTTCCTCTGCAGGGGGACCTACTTCCCCTTCTACCACGGCACCCTTGCTCCCTTTCTCGGCGGCGAGCCCTGCGTCTGCTGCGCTATCCCCGGTGTTCTCTGCTGGCCCTGCTATCCCCACTGTTTCTGCCAGCGCCACCCCTCAGAGCGCGTTGCGAACACCTGCTAGAGGAGCGGAGGGAGGTCTACTCCATCAGGTACGAAAGTTACTCACACGCGCTACTATACCCCTAGACGAGAAAACAATGGTAGCTAATCAAGCTTGTCAATGGGCCAGGAATAACATTTATTCATTAGAGGATATTTGGTCTACTATGAAGGATTATGAGCCTTTAATGCAGCAGCACGCTTTGTGGCACATGTCAACGACCTTAATAGCGTTATGGGAGCAGGGATATGGCGGTGAGGCGCCGGCGATTCTTCGCGATATTAAGGCTCATGCTTACAGGGCTAATACTGGAGCGGGGGAAGTGCTCCGTAGTCTGAGGTATTTGTTGGAATACAGGAATGAGCTAACAGTAACAGGTGAGACTCACTTCCCGGGGATACATCCAATGCGTGAGGTACACCCTATATTTCACCCTGAGGTATCTGAAATAATAGACCCGACCACCTTGGCAGTAACCAGACCACGTGTAGATGCTCATTTCCAAGAACAATGGGTGTATACGCCCTGGAAAAGGAGCGAGGTATTAGCTCTGAAGGCGCAGTTACCCGACTCTAGAAAAAACCCAACGGCTTATTACAAGGAATTAACAGAGGCAGCATCCTCAACAGTAATGACGTTAGCAGATATTGAACTGTTTTTCGGATTATTGGTTCCCGTGGATGTGTGGAGACAGGTGAAGGGTTCGGAACATAGAGAGGAGTTAGGCGGGACTTGGGCAGAATTTACAGATTGGGATAAGGAACGTAAGCCAGGCGAAAAACCGAAACCTGAGATCTAGCATTACCCGGGCGCATAATTAAATATATGCATTCACTCATTCCTCCTAAAAAGGTAGATTGGGATAAGTTAACGGCTTGCAAACAGAAAAAGGATGAGGCAGTTTCGGATTTCTTCACTCGCTTCGAGGAAACGTTTATGGATTTTAGCGGGCAGGATATCTCTCAAGATGGTGGGCTGCGTCTCTTTGTCAATAGATTTGTTACGAATTTACTGCCAGAAATATCGGCCCGACTGCAAGCGTCTGAAAGTACATGGACAACATCTACCCCCTCAGGCATCTTAAGCATGGCTCAGTATTATGAACATAGAGAGAATGAGAATAAAGACAGACAGGAAAAGAAGGCGAAAGATTTGAAGACGAAGGTTTTGTTGCAGCAAGTAGCGAAGGGCAGAGGACGGGGAGCCCCGCCCGCGTCAGGTGGTCGAGGAAGTAGTTTCGGGAGGGGAGAGAGAAGAGAGCGTTTGGGACCCAACCAGTGCGCTAACTGCAAACAGGAAGGGCACTGGTGGAAGGATTGTCCACTACTGCGGTCCCCGGCTGGACCTGGTAGGGGGCGAGGTCGGGGAGAAGCGCCTAGAGACAATAGGCAGTCCGAGGAGGGTAGGAGACCTGGAGGAAATTATTTTGACGGAGGAAGGGATAGACAGCATTCTCAGAGGGAGGGCGATGATGGAAGGGATAGACAGTTCTACAACGATGCGTACGCCGAGGATGATTTCACAGGATTTTCCTATAACTAGGACAGCGTAGGGCAGAGTGAGGGACCTGTTTCTGTGGATGTTGATCAACGTGGGCCTTATGTAACGGCAGACTTGTCGGGATCCCATCAGAAATTTTTATTGGATACAGGTGCTACGAAAAGTTCTGTAGCACGTTCTCAGGTTCCAGGGGCAGCTCTGTCTGGCAAGACTAATGTTTCAGTGGGGTTTTCTGGTACCCCGGTGGTTAGCCCCATCTCTAAGCCATTGACACTTACGATTGGCCCCTTTACTGTTGACTCCCCTTTTCTTTTGACTTCGAATTGTGGTGAGAATTTGCTGGGTTTGGATCTGTTAAAAAGATTGCATGCTACGATTTACTGCTCTCTGGATGGTGTGTACCTTACAATGGGTCCTTCTGTCGCGCGTGCGCAGCAATGTTTTTCAAAGGATGAACCCCTCCCAGTTGAATTCAGGGATGTCCCTCCGAGCTTGTGGGCCTGTAGCGATACTGATGTGGGTAAGATGGACATTGCACCAGTGTCCATAAATGTTAAGGTGGGAGCGAAGCTGCCTCGCATACCTCAATATAAGATTTCTAGAGATGGAGAGAGGGCTCTGTTGCAGATTATACAGGATTTGATTGGATCAGGGGTGGTCGAGGAGACAGACTCTAACATTTGTAATAGCCCGATACTTCCGATACTGAAAAGGTCCTCAGGTGCCGAGGGTGAGAATACACCTGATGTCTATCGTTTTGTGATTGATTTACGCCATGTTAATAAGGTAGTTGAGGCACAGTACCCAGTGGTTTCTGACATTACTACCATTTTGACTATGATACCTCCGTCAGCAAAGTATTTTTCAGTATTGGACCTTAAGAATGCGTTCTTCAGTATACCCGTACACCCAGATAGCAGGTACCTCTTCGGATTCTCATTGGCCGGACGCAGTTTTAGATTTACGAGAATTCCTCAGGGTTATACAGAAAGTCCCAGTATTTACAGTCAAGCGTTAAAAGCACAGTTAGATGATTTGGAGCTCCCACAGGGAAATGTCTTGTTGCAATATGTGGATGATATTCTCATCGCCTCCGACAATGAGGAGGGATGCCGAGAGTCAACAGTTAAATTGTTACACCATTTGGCTCAGAAGGGACACAAGGTGTCTCTCCCTAAATTCCAATATTGTCGACAGGAGGTTACTTATCTCGGTCACCTCCTATCGAAGGACGGGAGAAGGCTGACACCAGAGCGCATCAGGGCAATAACTAACATGACAGTCCCTAACACACAGCGAGAGGTGCGCGCATTCTTGGGAATAACATCGTACTGTCGTCAGTGGATACCTAATTATGCTTTACTAACGAAACCCCTGCTGTATCTGACCACGAAAGAAGTGTGTGAACCCCTACCTTGGACACCTGCATGCCAAGAAGCGTTTGAGTTGTTGAAGACTGCTTTATGTTCTGCACCCGTTTTGGGAACACCCAATTACCAGAAGCCTTTTGTACTCTATGTGCACGAGGCGGAAGGTTGCGCGTTGTCTGTCTTAACACAAGATTTTGGAGGGAAACAGAGACCGTGTGCTTACTTCTCTGCAATGCTCGACAATGTGGCAAGAGCGCTTCCGAGCTGTCTAAGGGCTACAGCGGCTGCTGCAGTCTCGATAAGACAGTCGGCAGGGCTCGTACTGGGTTCAGCTCTTACGGTATGGTACCACATGCAGTGGACATTTTACTAAACAGAACACAGACGCAGCATTTAACTAGCGCTCGTCTGACAGGATATGAGATGACATTATTTGCCCCACATGTGACGATAAAAAGATGTGCTACCCTGAATCAAGCAACACTGTTGCCCCTCCCTTCGGATGAGGAAACTGGTGAAGTACATGACTGCCTGTTCCGAACGGAGGAGGAAACAAAAGGGAGAGTAGATTTGACGGACAAACCCCTAGATAACCCTGACGGAGAGTTGTATGTTGATGGGTCCTGTTTTAAATTAGCGGACGGCACCACAACAGCAGCATATGCAGTGACGACATTACACACAGTGGTGGAGACTTCTAGAGTCCCGTATAACTCAGCTCAGGCTGCAGAGATAATAGCGTTGATGCGTGCATGTGAACTGAGTGAAGGATTGGATGTGAACATTTATACTGACAGCCAATACGCCTTTGGCGTGGCTCATAGCTATGGAAGATTGTGGGCGGAGAGGGGATTTTTGACATCACATGGACAACGCATTCAACACGGCCCATTGATATTGCGCTTGTTGACGGCTCTAACGCTTCCCAGAAGGCTGGCAGTCATAAAGTGTAGCGCACACAAAGCAGTGGTTGATGATGTGGGACAGGGAAACGCGTTTGCAGATCAGACAGCCAAAGAAACTGCCAGGAACAGACTCCCGCGAATGTTTGTGGCTGGACCGGCTAGATGTGTACCAGACATTAATATGTTTTCAGATACTGTGCAGAGTGTGCGAAACATACAGGAGAAAGTGACTGAGGAGGAGCTGAGGGAATGGAAGAATGGAAAGGGACAGCTGGACTCGGATGAGTGTTGGACGGATGTGACTGACAAAAGACGATGGTTGCTCCCAAATGCATATGTCCTTCCAGTGGTGACGATGGCCCATGGACCAGCTCACATAAGTGCTAAAGGAATATGTAAATTATTAGACCCCGTATGGAGTAATAAGAACATTTCCAGGGTGGCCACACGCATGGTACAACAGTGCATGATTTGTCTACGACACAATCCTGGGAAGGGAACACCTGTCCCTGTGGGTAACTTTGCACCCCCAACATACCCCTTTGAAGTAATACAGATGGATTACATTGAAATGGAAAGAGTGAACAATCTTAAATATGTACTTGTGGTGGTGTGCGCATTCAGTAGGTGGGTGGAGGCCTTTCCAACAAAAGACTGTACAGCCATGTCGACAGCTAAAATGTTGATCAAGGAATACTTCAGCAGGTTCGGGTTACCTAGGGTGATCTGGAGTGATAACGGTACATCCTTCAATGCGGAACTGATGAAAAATATATGTAAGGGATTACAAATCTCTCAAAAATTCCACGCAGCCTTACACCCACAGGCGGCGGGTTTAGTTGAAAGATTTAATGGTACGTTGAAACTGAAAAATGGCCAAGATACAGGAAAGTACTGGGTTGCGGTGGCCAGACGCTCTTCCCCTTGCTCTACTCTCCACACGAGTTACAGTAAATTCCAAGACAGGTGTTTCTCCCCATGAAGTTGTATTCGGCAGGCCAGCAAATGTGTGGGGAGTTCCTAGACCCAAATGTTTCTCAGAGATAGAATATCCTATGTTGACAGACTACTTGTATGCCTTGACTAAAGATCTCCATTCTGTTCACCAGCAGGTAGCAGACACACTGAAGCCGCTGCCTGAGGGGCCCGGTCACGGCATCAACCCAGGGGACTGGGTCGTCGTTAAGAAGTACCAGCGGAAGTCCTGTTTGGAGCCCAGGTGGTCTGAGCCGAGGTTGGTGCTGCTCACCACCCGCACCGCACTTCGAGTGGACGGTCGTAAGGCGTGGACGCATGCCTCTCATGTGAAAAAAGTTCCACTGCCTTTACCCTATGATGCCTGGGTAAGAGGTGGCATTGCAGATCACGAAACAGAATCGTTGCCTAAGTATCTCCCTTTCTCCGATGCTGTGTTGATTGGGGAGGAGCACGACGGCAAAGCACGGAAGCCAGTCCTGAGTACGAGTAGCGAGGCTTCTATCGGTCACGGTGCTCCGGTGACCGAAGCCACCTCTTGTCCAAACGACCCACCAATTCTGTTTTCAGACCACGAAGTGCGAGGGAGCACTCGCTATAACTTGCGGCCCAGGAAAGAGAGGCAAATGCATTGAGCACTGGAAGAAGGGCTGAGATAGGGATAGGAGTGGACTATAGTCGATAGGTTAATGTAGCAATAGGGATGGACTGCTGAAAGGAGCCCTGGTGCACTTCTGAGACATTGTTGGATGGAACATTAGAGTCAAACGTGGGCCCAAGTTTAGTGCTCCTGAGTCACTACAGTTGTGTGACTCCGTCGAGGGAATAGGGTTTGCGAAGTTGAAAGCCTGCCTATGAGGCTTTAACGGACATAGGGAGAACAGCCCATCGAAGGGTGAAGAACCCCTCTGGCCGGTTTTGGAGTGTCTGAACTTTTAGTAGTGACCTTAGTTTTTGAACTTTTAGGATATCCCTTGCCCCGTTCTTTAGCAGAAATGTACCCTTTTGGTCGTCCAATACCCGATGAGGAACAGCCTTTTGCTGCTCCCCGCAGACCGGAACCAGATTCACCATGGCGTGCCCTATCACGAAAAAGTAAAATTGTGGTTATTGTGGTGCTCATTATTGTCTTCCTGATCATGCTTGGAATACTGTTTTTTCTAGACAAAGCTTACCCAGTCCACAAAATGGTCCCTACCCCTTCTCCCTTACCAGAACATAATATGGTTACTGTCGATTATGGTGAACAATGTATGAGAAAAGGTTACCGTGATAATGTCTTCATAAAAACGTTACATCATGCACACGCAGTATACAATGTGACAGATTGCTGGGTATGTGGGTTGCTCCCTTCTGCAGCGTATAAGAAGGACAGGTTATTGGCACTGCAATTGACCCCTGTGAATAGCTGCGTTGGCTGGTATACCTTGATAGGTAGGGTGAAGTTTTTTCAGCAGCCGGACTCTCTCACCCCACGACTCCCTGACAGTAGGTCTACACTGACGATGCGGGTTCGCCCTTTGCCTCCCTCATCCCTTGGACGATTATTTACTGATGGACGTTTTGACCAAACATTCTTAGAGACTTGCTCGAAAAAGTTGGACAAGTTTCTGGTACCTAATGACACCGATAAGGTACGAGAGAGTTTTCTACAGTTAAACTCTTCTCTAGCATACCGACGCCCTCCTGCTACAAACAGTAGCGGTCATTCTTTAGTGCCCCTAGCAGTAGTGGGACCCTCACCTTATTTCTGTATACAGGGTAGAGGTCCGATAAAGGTGGGTGATAGTGTTTGTAATGTGACCACCTCGATTAGGTTGACCCTTAGCCCTTCGCTTGTCACTCCCCCTAATGTCTACTTTGTGTGTGGTGATAACGGGTACCTGTGGTTGCCTGAGGGTTGGGGTGGGACATGCTACCTGGCGTATTTACTCCCTCCTGTTTATGTAGCACCTTCAGATTATCACAAGACACATAGGAGGTTTGACGCGGGGCAAGGACAGCGAAAAAGGAGGGATCTTCAAGTTGATGACATCGATCAAACAGACACTGCTGGGCAGCAGTTTAACGACTTTTCTAAAGGTCTGTTGCCATTCTGGGGCCCTATTTTTAATAGTAGATCCATTAGACGTCTTTCACGGGTTATGGAAAAGGTAGTGAACACTGAAGCTGATATTGCAGCTAACATGTCACTAGAGATGCAGGCTATGAGATTATTTACGATTCAGAATAGAATGGTTCTTGACGTCATCCTGGCAGATAGGGGTGGAGCTTGCCGCGTCATCGGGACGTCTTGCTGCGTATATATTCCTGACTCCGCCCCGACTGTTAACTTGGCTGTGCAGAAACTTCATAGGTTGGCTGCTGAACTTCATCAAGATAATGGTACCTGGTCCTTACAGACATGGTTGTGGGGTCTTTTCTCTTCCTGGGGTTGGAAAATATTCATGGTCATTATAGGTGTTGTAGGTTTTCTACTGTCATGCTGCCTCTGCGTTTACTGCCTTCCTCCCTGTTGCTCCATGTGTGCCAGCAATATGAAGAAGTCTACGAAACGATTGAAACAATACCCTGTCTCCAACGCTGTTGAGCTTACTGATGCGAATTGGTTAATACTGATTCATGATGATGTTATGGTTTAAGTTCCCCTGCCCATAGATTTTTGCTGTAAAGGCCCTCCTTTTGGTTAATAAATGGAAACAAACGTGTTAGCCACAGTCCGCTAAAAGGAGGGTCTGATAGGCGTCAATCCCAAGCCCCCGCCCCCTTCGTACATTATGCTTATGAGTTAGCGGAATGTGTCTAACTAATTACTTACACTTGCGCATTTACGTTTATGTTTTCATTATGCAGTTATTAACTTATGCGTGTGATATTGTTTGCAGTGTTCTTAGCTTAGCATGTGTGCCACCATTTTGGATTATTCTCTTTACGTGCAAACTGTACTTGCTCATTCCCCCTCCCGTAGGAATAGGAGTAATTCCTCGTGTCAGCATATATGCATTTCTTGGTTTACTGTAGCTGAAACTCCTGCTAGCGAAACTCCTTATCAGGCCGTTCTCATGCGCTGGGGATGTAGCGGCCTGGCTCTGTGTCCTTGGGAGATGATAACAAGTGTTGCTATTGCAGGTGCAGATGCCTCTTGTATGAGACCATTGTCCACATCCCTGGTGGACCAGTACTTTTCCATTATGGGCGTGTTTTACTCTGCCTTCTCGTAATATAATGTATCACCATGATGATGTGAGGCAGTCCTTCTCGGCACACTCTTAGGGGTGAGGTCGATATAGGGCCCTCTCATATGGGAGTTTGTGGCCTAATAAACTTGCTTTGTTTATTCTTCTCCACTGTCCGGCTGACTTATTTTGGGTAACTATAGGTGAGTGAGGTAAGTCACTCAGGTGGTATTTTGGCCACGCTTATCACACCTATCACTCCCCCTTCCTTTCACTCACTGAGAGCACCAATTGAGCAATGATTGTATAATTGTTTCAATGAAATACGGATGATCAAAAACAAAGACATGCAGTAAAAAGAGAAACAACTGCATCTGTGTATGAAATAAATACAAATTCATACTCTTAACAATTTATTTATTATTTATATATATATTTTTTGAGTCAAAGCAAATGTATTACAATTGTGATGTGTTGAATTTAATTCAGTCACCGTAATCGACTCAGACCACTTGTTTCCTGTAATTACTTTATGACCCAGGTCCATGAGCTACGAGGGCACACCCCTTTACTACTCATAGCACTTGTAAACACCAACACAAATTGAGCACTGTTGACTCTCACCAATGCTTGGTCTCGCCAGAATATTATTGTATTCACAAACCAAATGGGTTGCTCTTTTTCAGATGTCCTCTTACAAAGCAATGGCAAACATTAACAGAAAATACTACCAATGCACTGCCAGCTCATCGTCTGAAGGATAACCGGAGATGCACTCGGTGGCTACCGAGATAGCGCGAACACATCCCAAGACCCTTGAGCCAGACCTGCGAAAGGCCAGAGTGTTACGGTCTGGGATTGTGAGAACATAAAAAGGGCTCTGATCACACCACACAGATGCTCATACGTTTGGATTTGACAAGGCTCAAAATGAGACCCAGATGAATACACCAAACAAGAATGATATATACTACCATGCACAAATAAGGTGACCGTACTGCTGCTATAGGATACACGAAACAGTCAGGGCCTGATTCACAAAAATGTTGCTCTGGGTAGGTGTGGCTTACTCTTGAAGTGCTCTCTGTTCCGGCTGAGAGCCAGATTGGCCATTTATTCCATCAGCATTTCCACAGGGACTGGATTCAGAGAAGGCCAGTATTTGAAATTGAATAGCATATGTCTCCTTCTCGCCGGGGTTAATGGCAGGAGGCAACGCATGCAAAAAGACAGAAGCAGAGAGAAACCGGAGAGGGAAAGACCAGCACGAGACAGGCAGGAAAGAATATGGTAGGAAGCAAGGCTGGTTTGGACATTTTAGCATGGGCTGGTTTGGACATTTTAGCATGGGCTGGTTTGGACATTTTAGCGTGGGCTGGTTTGGACATTTTAGCATGGGCTGGTTTGGACATTTTAGCAAGGCTGGTTTGAACAATTTTGCATGGGCTGGTTTGGACATTTTAGCGTGGGCTGGTTTGGACATTTTAGCATGGGCTGGTTTGGACATTTTACCATGGCTGGTTTGGACATTTTAGCATGGGCTGGTTTTGACATTTTAGCATGGGCTGGTTTGGACATTTTAGCATGGGCTGGTTTGAACATTTTAGCATGGGCTGGTTTGAACATTTTAGCATGGGCTGGTTTGGACATTTTAGCATGGGCTGGTTTGGACATTTTAGCATGGGCTGGTTTAGACATTTTACCATGGCTGGTTTAGACATTTTAGCGTGGGCTGGTTTGGACATTTAAGCATGGGCTGGTTTGAACATTTTAGCATGGGCTGGTTTGAACATTTTAGCATGGGCTGGTTTGGACATTTTAGCATGGGCTGGTTTGGACATTTTAGCATGGGCTGGTTTGGACATTTTAGCATGGGCTGGTTTGGACATTTTAGCATGGGCTGGTTTGGACATTTTAGCGTGGGCTGGTTTGGACATTTAGCATGGGCTGGTTTGGACATTTTACCATGGCTGGTTTGGACATTTTAGCAAGGCTGGTTTGAACATTTTAGCATGGGCTGGTTTGGACATTTTAGCATGGGCTGGTTTGGACATTTTAGCATGGGCTGGTTTGAACATTTTAGCATGAGCTGTTTGAACATTTTAGCATGGGCTGGTTTGAACATTTTAGCAAGGCTGGTTTGGACATTTTAGCATGGGCTGGTTTGAACATTTTAGCGTGGGCTGGTTGGGACATTTTAGCATGGGCTGGTTTGAACATTTTAGCATGAGCTGTTTGAACATTTTAGCATGGGCTGGTTTGGACATTTTAGCATGGCTGGTTTGGACATTTTAGCATGGGCTGGTTTGAACATTTTAGCATGGCTGGTTTGGACATTTTAGCATGGGCTGGTTTGAACATTTTAGCATGGGCTGGTTTGGACAATTTAGCATGGGCTGGTTTGGACATTTTAGCATGGCTGGTTTGGACATTTTAACGTGGGCTGGTTTGGACATGTTAGCATGGGCTGGTTTGGCCATTTTAGCATGGGCTGGTTTGGACATTTTAGCATGGGCTGGTTTGGACATTTTAGCATGGGCTGGTTTGGACATTTTAGCATGGGCTGGTTTGAACATTTTAGCATGGGCTGGTTTGGACATTTTAGCATGGGCTGGTTTGGACATTTTACCATGGCTGGTTTGGACATTTTAGCAAGGCTGGTTTGAACATTTTAGCATGGGCTGGTTTGGACATTTTAGCGTGGGCTGGTTTGGACATTTTAGCATGGGCTGGTTTGGACATTTTACCATGGCTGGTTTGGACATTTTAGCATGGGCTGGTTTGGACATTTTAGCATGGGCTGGTTTGGACATTTTAGCATGGGCTGGTTTGAACATTTTAGCATGGGCTGGTTTGAACATTTTAGCATGGGCTGGTTTGGACATTTTAGCATGGGCTGGTTTGGACATTTTAGCATGGGCTGGTTTGGACATTTTACCATGGCTGGTTTAGACATTTTAGCGTGGGCTGGTTTGGACATTTAAGCATGGGCTGGTTTGAACATTTTAGCATGGGCTGGTTTGAACATTTTAGCATGGGCTGGTTTGGACATTTTAGCATGGGCTGGTTTGGACATTTTAGCATGGGCTGGTTTGGACATTTTAGCATGGGCTGGTTTGGACATTTTAGCGTGGGCTGGTTTGGACATTTTAGCATGGGCTGGTTTGGACATTTTACCATGGCTGGTTTGGACATTTTAGCAAGGCTGGTTTGAACATTTTAGCATGGGCTGGTTTGGACATTTTAGCATGGGCTGGTTTGGACATTTTAGCATGGGCTGGTTTGAACATTTTAGCATGAGCTGTTTGAACATTTTAGCATGGGCTGGTTTGAACATTTTAGCAAGGCTGGTTTGGACATTTTAGCATGGGCTGGTTTGAACATTTTAGCGTGGGCTGGTTGGGACATTTTAGCATGGGCTGGTTTGAACATTTTAGCATGAGCTGTTTGAACATTTTAGCATGGGCTGGTTTGGACATTTTAGCATGGCTGGTTTGGACATTTTAGCATGGGCTGGTTTGAACATTTTAGCATGGCTGGTTTGGACATTTTAGCATGGGCTGGTTTGAACATTTTAGCATGGGCTGCATTGGACAATTTAGCATGGGCTGGTTTGGACATTTTAGCATGGCTGGTTTGGACATTTTAACGTGGGCTGGTTTGGACATGTTAGCATGGGCTGGTTTGGACATTTAAGCATGGGCTGGTTTGGACATTTTAGCATGGGCTGGTTTGGACATTTTAGCATGGGCTGGTTTGGACATTTTAGCATGGGCTGGTTTGAACATTTTAGCATGGGCTGGTTTGGACATTTTAGCATGGGCTGGTTTGGACATTTTAGCATGGGCTGGTTTGGACATTTTAGCATGGGCTGGTTTGGACATTTTAGCATGGGCTGGTTTGGACATTTTTGCATGGGCTGGTTTGGACATTTTAGCAAGGCTGGTTTGAACATTTTAGCATGGGCTGGTTTGGACATTTTAGCGTGGGCTGGTTTGGACATTTTAGCATGGTCTGGTTTGGACATTTTACCATGGCTGGTTTGGACATTTTAGCAAGGCTGGTTTGAACATTTTAGCATGGGCTGGTTTGGACATTTTAGCGTGGGCTGGTTTGGACATTTTAGCATGGGCTGGTTTGGACATTTTACCATGGCTGGTTTGGACATTTTAGCATGGGCTGGTTTGGACATTTTAGCATGGGCTGGTTTGGACATTTTAGCATGGGCTGGTTTGGACATTTTAGCATGGGCTGGTTTGAACATTTTAGCATGGGCTGGTTTGGACATTTTAGCATGGGCTGGTTTGGACATTTTTGCTAGTTCTGCTTTGGTCAGCAGTCCAGCCCTTCTCACTCTTGAATTACAGGACTAAGCTAGGACTACTCCCGGAATATTTTCCTTGTGATCTGTGGGCTTGGACTTTAAAATCTTCAACTGTTTCGAAGGACATCCTGTCATTCCTGTCATCCAACCACACTCCGAGGGTTTAGGTTACCCACTCAAGATGACCAGCGACTTTATTTCTGTTTTATTCCTGTCCGCAAAGCTCTCTGCGCAACACTTTAAATCACTTTTTAATTTATATTATACCCCTGACAAGGTGTCAAAATGTCCTGGTGATGCGATAGGGAAATGTTTTCGCTGCGGTTATATTTCCGCAGATGATGTACATATTTTTTTGCGTGCCCATCTTTAGCACCCCTCTTGTTGAAGGTAGAAAGATGTTTATCGGAAATTGTAGGTAACCTAATTCAGTTGTCTGCAACACAGATCCTTTTAGGGGTAGAAATGGGTTTATTAGATATTGGAACCTCGAAGCAGCATGCTAAACTAATATTTGTAGCGACAGCTGTTTACAGATAATGCATCGCATCGTTCTGGCTACAACAGGAACCACCCACATTCGAGGAATTGCGGTCTAGGTTTTTTGCAATTCATAACATGGAACATAGTCTCTATGTTCTTAAGGGTATACGGAAAAAGAAACGTGGAGAACAAATATGGGGCTTAGTCACACATTATCTTGAGTTTTAATAAAAGGGTTTCATTTTTCTCTCCTGTGTTATCTGGTAGAATCAAGTTAAATGTTTTAATTCTTATAGTTCCGTAGATTAATGTGGTGCGCTTTTCTCTGATTGCTCATAATTGACAGTGTTAATTCCACTTTGTGTAATATGTTCTGTTCTGTGGTTTTTTTTTTTTTGCAGCATACTAATATGTTATGATATGTTCCGGGATACATTTGTATTGTATTAGAATGACTCATACCAACCGATTCATGTATTTGGCAAACATAAATAAAAATGAAAAAGATGACCAGCGACTTTCGGATCATAATAGCTCTCCTCCAATGATCAGGGCTTCAGTCTTGCTTCCATTTAGATTGAGGGATTTTTCAGGCACCCATATATGAATTGCAGATAAACAATCCCTCAATCGGCCTATGTTGCCTGTGGCGAATGATGACATTTCAGCAGCACTTGGGTGTAATCAGAGCAAGACAAAGCTTTGGACCCACAATTCCGAATCAGTTCACCCAAGAGGTTACACAGAGATACTAAAATACATGGGAAACAGGGCTGAGCTCTGGGGCCTACAGAAACAGCCTAAGCCAGTCTACAGCGACTCCCGGCAAACCTATTGTCGCTAGACTGTCTAGTAAGATGGAGCGATTCACCATATCAAAAGCACCAGATAAGTCAAAGAGGACCTGAAGGAATCGTGGGTCGAGAGTGATTTATATCTAATCCAGAGTAACTTTCAAGTTGGCCTCCATGCTGTGTCTTTGCCGAAAGTCAGCTTGTGGCCGGTCCATGGCATTTGCCATGCAATCGTGGAGAACAGCCTTGTGGCCAGATGTTTCTACATGATCTTGGAGACCGCAGGTAACAGAGAAACTGGTCGATAGTTTTTTGAGTCATTACAGTCATGAACAGTATAGGTGTAACAATTTATTTTTACTTACCTGTGGAAGGAGGAGTTAATACGGTGACAAAGGGCAGATAAAATGCCTGGAGCGACAGTCTGAAGGAAGAAAGGTGGGCAGGGTTCAAGCCTATCTTAAGTTCCATCAGGATTTAAGATTTGTCATCATTCGATATTTGAGGTAGAGGGAAAATTGCCAGTAGACAAAGCATCCTTTATACCAGAGTTAATAAGAACATTCATTGGGCAGATGGCAACATGTCAGCATAGATCACATTGAGTATGTTGTCAAGGAAGATAGCTAGGTTATCATATCGGGTTTGGGACAGGACAATATTGGTCAGACAACATGGTAGGGCCGGGAACGTGTCAATAGTTGAAAAGGGATGTATGTCAGTACAACGCGATCTTTTAGATCGCGGTACATGACAATGCTGCCATTACAACGCAAGTCGTTACAACGACTTGCGCTGTAGGGCGTGGATTGTGGAATGTTATAATTTTATATTCCAACACCTGTCCGCGTAACAGTAGGGAACGTGTAGGAATATAAAATTGCAATATTCCTTATACAACAGCGCCATCCAGCGCAGGTCGTAGTAACGACTTGCGTTGTAATGGCATCGTTGTAAAGGCAACGCGGTGTTTTCACCGCGTTGTAAACGATGTTCCCCGTTGAAAAGAGCTCATTTCCTAATTTGGATAAATAAAGTGGACCTTTTCTCAGTATGCACATGTGTAATGGTGAGCACTCACATTTGATGAGACATTTTATGTATTTTTTTTTAATAATTTTCAAGAAATTTAAGAGAAGAAACCTGCAATTTCGCACACATCTGAGTTAGTCCATCACTCAGAGGTATAGTGAATACACTATTCCCTATAGTCACTGGACATTTCAACCACCTTTGTAACATTGAGGATGCACAGTTCCCTTATTCAAAGATGTCGCAAATGTTACATTTCAATGGAAAACTAGACAATTCCACCATTTCAGTGATGTATCAAATACACAGCATAGGGCTCGGGGGCTCGTCTTGTTTTTTACATACGTCTTATAAGTGTATTTGTTGAGTTTTCCTGTAATCCGCCTTGTGTAAATGAAATGTCTTATTTTAGTATGTTTTATTCTTGCTTAATTTCAGACTAGCGCGCTGAAGCAGTTATTGCCAGTCTTTGGCACTTTATAAGCAAAATATTAAAAATAAAATCATGAATATAGAGATGAGAGTGTTCAGCTCCACAACCCACCTTCCATTAGTGGATGTATGTCGTTACAACGCATGCTTTTACAACGCATGCCTTTATGACGCAAGTTTTACAACGCAAGTCGTTACAACGACTTGCGTTGGGGGCGCTGGATAGCGAATAGTTTAATTTACTATTCCAACTCCAGTCCCCGTGGATAGTAGGGAAGGTGTTTGATAGTAAATTAAAACTATTCCCTATACTAGAGCGCCCCCCCAGCGCAAGTCGTTGTAAAAGTTGCGTTGTAATGGTTGCCTCGTAAAGGTACTTCGTTGTAAAAGTTGCGTTGTAAACGCTGTTCCCCTCCATTAGTATTTAATCCACCATATCTTTTTAGGTTGTGTATGGTTGCTATATGGATTTAAAAAAGCAGTGTCACCAGAATGCTGGTTCAGAGAAGCACTGAGGGTTCCTTAATGGGATTGAAAAAGTTGATATAACGTTTAATCTGAATTAAAAACGGGACCCTGCAATTAAGGAGGCGTACAAAAACACTCCATTCTTACCATTAAAATGCTTCCTCAATATTGTGCTTTAAAACGGGCAATAATTTGAGCAACAGAGGTGTTTTATGGAGCATTATTTAATACAGGGAACAATATGAAAGCAATTTGGCGGGTTATAAATTTCAGCAAATTAGGAAATCCTCAAGGCAGCGCTCGTTTAGAAGCCATTTCTCACCCGCCATCATTGACTTTTCGTAGGGATCCCAACATGAGCGTCATTAGGACAGACAGAGCGACCAGTGAAAACAACATGAGTTACGTAAATAATTACACAAGTTTGCATGTTGCGGCAGAGAAATATGAATTTGCAGATTTGGACACATCGGAATCCCTGCAGGGAAAGATAATTATTTTTCCAGGGGCAAATAAATAGCTTGGCTTTCACATTTAGGGCCATATTATCAAGCAAGGGCGATACATTATCGCCGCTTTTATCGGCAGGAAACTGCCGCTAAAGCGGGGATAATGGGCTTGATAATATGCCCTTGTGAATTCCCATAGAAGCCCAGGTTAACACCAGAACCTGGGCTTCTATGGGAATTCACAAGGGCATATTATCAAGCCCATTATCGCCGCTTTAACGGCAGTTTCCTGCCAATAAAAAGCGGCGATAATGTATCGCCCTTTCTTGATAATAAGGCCCTCAGTTTTATGTGCTGTGTGGTACTTGGGGAGAAGGTAGCCTGAGTAAGGAGGGTGAAATATCATCGGCCTGGCTAGAGTACAATCAATGACGCCATTTTGAGGACCTGTCAATATGGGGTCTTCAGTGGAAGAGGCATGCTGGCATGTTTCCTAGGCTTAAAGGTCCAAACTCTTTTGGTTTAAACACTTTTTCATTTTTGCCACTTGAGATCGAGCATAATGTCCCTTATTCCAGTGAAAACTACACAGAAAGATATAATCATGTGTCTTACCGAGCACCCTATACTGTCAATCCCCATGGCCACACCCTGATGTAAACAACCCAGACACTAGCATACCATTTACACAATATAGAGACCCACCCTCTTACACATCCCAATAATTACCACACACCCTCAAACTACAGAGCACATGTTCCAACTCAGGCTTATGAATGCGTGATCTGCAGTACTCCATGCATCCGTCATCTCAGACAACATCAACTAACACAAACTTGAGGTCCTCCTCATTCTAGAAACATGGTTCACCCCCACATTTCTGCCAATCCTAGATGTCCCTCTTCCTACAGGCTACAGCATCCACCCTGTGGATCATGCACATGAGACGGGAGGAGGCCTCGCTGTCATCTATAAGTCCTCCTGTTCCTGCACACTTGACAAGCACATAACACTTAACTCCATGGAGCTACTGACATGCCTTTTCACTCTCTCTGCAACTCAGACCACCACAGTGGCGTAACAAAATTGAAGCCCCCCCTGCAAAGTACATGGACGGGCCTCCCACTGGATCAGTTAGGAGCTCTCAGGCCAGGGTACTGTACTGAGAGGGCCCCCTGGAGCTCGAGGCCCTCCACACCGCGGGGCTGCAGGGGCCTATTTAACTCCTTCGACGCTCATGACGAGCTCAGCTCGGCATGGAGTTTCCATTGACTTCAATGGAAATTGCATTGAAGTCTAAGTTCATGCTTAGCATCGAAGTGGTTAACCCCACTGGACCACCACCTTCCATTTCATCTACAGGCCTCCCATGCAGGATTTCAAGGAACTTTTCTCAGATCTCACCACCTCTTCCATCTGATCACTGAACCCTCTTGGTTGACTTTTACCTACTACAAAACACAAGCTCAAAAAAACAGACACCCTTTTCAACCTCTTTGATACATTCAACATGGTACAGCATGCCACACAATCAAAATGCTCCAAAGGCAACATCCTCGGCCTTATCTTCTCACCATCACCAACAATCACATTTTACCACCTATACACTATGATTGAACTGCCCACTTTACCGTCCCTATTACCCTGCTCAGCCTACTACCAGCAACCAAAGTCATCGAAAAAGAGAAGACCAAATCTTCAGATCCTTCAAAGACTTCCCCATAGACAGCTTAGTACTTGAACTCATCTCTAATCCATCAACATCTAAACAACTTCAGGATTTTTTTAGTAAAGCTATGTGAACATCCACGCCCATTGACAACAAGCAAGCAAAGCTGAACACCGAAGACTTTGCTGACAATAAATGATCAGTCTGCAGACAGGGAAGAAAATAGAAGAAAAACAGAACTCCTGAGGACCTCTTGATACTGAAGTCCTTTCGTGCAACATCATCCAGACATCCAATCACAGCAACTAAAGCCAAGTCCTATACTACTACAATCAATAAAGCCACCTACAGAAGCATAGTGTTGTTCAGTACAATTAAGCACTGCATCAACGCCCAGCCGAACCGGCCTATTCCTCACTCCACAGAAAAGTGCAAATGCCATCAACCTCTTCTTCAGTGAAAAAATACAGAAGATCTGACAGTCCATCAACAATACAATGCCTGCTTCATCTCTTACACCCACCCCTTCTAGTAGAATCTTGCAATAGTCAACATTCAAAGCCCTGCCTCTCCCAGATCTGGCTTTGCCTCCCTCACCACAAAACGTCTGCCCAGAAAAATGACCCAGATAAATCAGCAGTGCGCTCTGTCGAAATCAAAGTCCTGTTCTCTGACTTCGAGAGAGACAGTTGTTGATTTATGCTACAACAATTTCTCTTCATGACACTGTGCATTATAGATTACACCTCGAGAGTTCCACCTGCACTTACTGATTTATATTTCCATCTGCATTGAATTAAAAAAACAGTCTAATTTCCTGTGGGGTTATTTTTGCATCTCCTCTCAAATAATATTGGTCCTGAGGATGGTCTCGCGGATTCATAACACTTGAGGCCAACCGTCGATGTCAAGTTCACCTCTCTACGTTATTATAATTTTTCTCATCTGCGGATGGTTTATTCTTTCATTAAGGACTGACATTTCAAATTATTAGAGTGGATTTTCCATGTATTGACATAGGTGTTATGTGGTCTGGTGGTTAGTTTGTCTGGTTGTTGATTTCTCTGAGATTACCCAACATTTCCTGAAACAAGAACAAATGCATTCAGTATCCCACAAATTGCAAACTACCCAAACAGCCTGACTTTACAAGTTCCAAACTGCCCCAATTTGCAAATGTTGCCACTTTGTTGGCTATCTAATACGTAAGTGGGAGGCCAATCTAATTTTTATGCCGGTCTATTTTCTGTTCAAATCCTGCCGTCCCCTACCTATGAATCATAAAAATAATAAGTGCTTTCAAATTTACCAGCTATTCCTCCTGCAAGCTGCCCCCTTCCGCTCTGCATCTTGAAAAGTAATCCTTGTTGATCATTCTGTCTTAGGAAGGGTTTGGTGCACGAGGACAGAGATGACAATGAAAGATCAACCAAGAAAGCACTAGATATTGAGCAGTGTAGGAGACGTTTACTAAATGCAAAGGAATACAAATCAGAAATCAGACCTATGCAGATTCTGCCATGCTGCTCTAGGGACTGTGTCAGATCAAGAATCAGACAGATGCATATTATGTCGTGGTACTCTAGGCAAAGTGTCAGACCTAAAATCCAACATTTGCATTGATTCCGCAGCGCAATTCTACGAGTGTTAATTTGAAATCAAACTGAAGCGGGTTCCACCATTGAGATCTTGAAAGTCTGTCAGATATGACATTAGAGAGAAGCAGTTTCTGAGATCGCGTCAGACATGAAATCCTACAGGAAAAGATTGTGCTGTGAAGCTCTAGACAATGTCAGCTATGGCATCTGGACTCTGCCCCATCCTCCCAGGAGCTCTGCAAGCAGCACAGGGTCCATATTCAAGAGGAACACATGAAGCATTAAAAGTACAATAAGAATCCAAAATCGTAGACCTGCTATAACAAGATGCCAGAGAAAATCACAGCAATTGATGAAGCTTTGATCACGTGGCATACTGCCGTAGTAGCTGGAGAAACAGTTGCTAGGTTACCAGAGATAGTAGCCAAAGAGGCATAATTCCTAGTCATTATTCACATCAGAAGATGCAACAAGAGACTTTGAAAAATGAATGGGCGAGGACCCCATGAGATGAATGAACTTCCACAGCTAACCTTTTTGTTTTACCCCTCCACATAGTATTAAATCAATAGCTGACTCACACAACTTAGCCATGTAAACTACTCCCCACCCTATCGTTTTAATGCGTACTAGCTGATCAGAACTGTCTTCAATCTGCATTCTGAAACTACTTCCCTTTCCCAGCAAGCTTTTCAAGCAGGCATCCCAAAAAACGCCTAATTGGGAACTGAAAAGAAATAGCTTTTAAAAGTAGCTGTTTAAACTGTGGGGAATCTCTGCGACGTCTCCAGAAGGTTATTTTTACAGGCACTGCAACAATTACACAGGGGACACCTTCTTTTACTGGAATTGTAACAGCAGAGAAGAGTTGGCATTCCCCAGACAGACTTCGTGCTGGGTCTGTACCAGGAAATCTATTCAGGTCTCCAAAAAACAACACCAACCTTCTAGCTAAATCTGTAGGTGGAAGGCAATGCGCCCAATTTTTGGCAATTCTTTTTAAAGCTTGCATGCCAGAATCTCTCATTAAGAGGATCCCAGTAAAGTGCCCGGTAACTCCACCTCCAGTGTTATCATTGGGAAGGACACTAGTCAGCGGGAGGCGGAGTTATTGGACATCGCAAGTGGGACCCAAAGGCTCCCTTAGAAATGAGGAATAAGTACCAAAATAAGTCAGTCCAGTCCTGACTCCCCTGTTTACTCTTCATTATGCACCTGGTATTTCATGCACCTGCCTGAGAGTGAAATACTCCAAGTCCATAGATCTACCAGGGATCTTGTAAATCCGATTTGGCCAGAAACACTGGGTACCTTGTAATGAAGTCTTCTAACTCTTATTGACAAAGGGTTTGGACTAAACAGAAAGAAGTTTCAAGCTAACATGTTCCTAAATATGCATATTGTATTTGCAATTGCATTTACATAGCACTTACTACCCCCTGACGAGGCATTGAAGTGCTGTACGGCAAGGAGCACACTGCTCCGGAACCCAAGGTTAATGGTTAATTATTTTGCGATTAAATTCCCATCACACCCAGTGGGTTCCTCTGCAAAGGAGGTGGGTCTGATGTGAGGTGTGGAGTCTATGGACAAAGGTGGCTGCTAAGGCAAAGGGTTGCCACTGGCTGGCAGCACATCTCTTTCTGGACTCTTGCTGTGGAGTGATCTTTTCAAGCCAATCAGTGTTTGCGCTCTCCTGTTAGTAGGCATTTGAACCTCCAACGCATTACCTTCTAACAAAATTGAAGGAAGCTCCTGTGTTCCAAACATACTGGAACCGTCAAATAAGCATCCTTCAAGTCCAACCATGTCAGTCAATCGCCTTTCCTCAAAAGGTCTCTTAACATATATATATATACACCATTTGAAGTGATGGTAAAACACCCAATCGTTCTTTTCTCTCAGATTTATGACTGGCCTTGCACCTTTCTCCTTTTTTCCACTAGAAAGATGTTGCTTACAAAACAGTCCTTTGTTCCCTCTATTGCACATTTCATTTGAAGTGCCTCCACATCGTGGGTTACCAAGTCTTCCTGATTCTTTGAAAAACGGAACATTCTGGGGCATCTGTCCGGTACTAGTGTCCCTACGAAAAATCTTTTTGATACCCCTGCACTGTACTCAATACCCATGGATCTTTTGTAATTTCCTTCCACTGTGCACAAACTGAGCTAGTCTGCCGCCCACTTCTACATGGATATATGGTCTTGCTTTAAATATAACTGCTCCACCTCTTAAATCTTCTCTCACCCTGGCTTCTTTGTGCCGTTGACTTCTATGCTCTGACTTATACCTTAACCATAGGGTGTAAATCCTCGTGTAAATGACCTACGAGTGATTCCTTGTCTACGGCCAAGGAATCAACCCTGCATTCTCCTGGTCCATCCAAAAACCTTTCTGATGTCTTTGCAGTACTTTTTGTAATGAATTAAATGTGCTCACATAACTGGACTTATCTCTTGCAAACTCTTCCCCAAAGAACATGCCATCACTTTCTGCTCTAAACTCTTTGACAGCCGACTCTTCAAATTTTGGGTCATGTTTCATAAGTATACTCTTTCTCTACTCCATACACAGAGCAGCATTCGTATTTCCAAAACAGACATATAGCCCACTGAATTCACTCGCGTATTTCTACTAGATCTATGCCCATATTATTAATGTGAGCCTCCTCCCACATGTCAAACACTTTAGTCAACGGACCTAATATGTCTAAAACCCTATAATGGCAACCCTTAGGACTCTTATCCAACCTTTTCCTAGGGTTTGACCAGAGTTTTTCAGAAAACTCAACATCATAGGGTCTACTTCTGGTGTATATGCACCTTAGTCTCTCTAACCTAGGCCTTGGACACTCAGACCACAAACGTTTTTGTATCTCCTTAGGTATCTACCTCTGTATTAATATACAATATATACCGAGCTACATGCTCAACCGGCGTACACTGTGCTACCAATGGGTGTTGAATTCTCTCCTCCCCTAGTGGATCCACAAAATTATTTTCCTCAAATGTTATCTTTTTGTGTTCAACGTTATCCCTTTTTGGTTTTTCACACTCTTTCTCTGTTTCCTCCAAATCTGATGAACAGCTCAATTCCACATAACCACTACTCGATGTTCCATTACATGCAGCTGCATTGTGACCCTTCCTTTTTGGCATTATAGCTTTTCCCAACTCTGGAGCCTTACTTTCAGATCCTATTGCATTTTTATTGCCATGTCCCTCCACGTGCTTTCTCTTCTGTGCTCTTTTCTGGCCAACAACACCCGAGCCACCTGCTGTAGGCTCAACTTCCTCCACTGACCAATACCTTACTTCCTCTACTACATTTTAGATGCTCCCATTTTAGTTTTTTGCCTTTCCACACAATCATCTATTTTCCTAACCAACAATTCACCCAAATCACCAAATATCTTATCAACATAACATCTAACCTTAACATCTAATGATTGATCTTTCACTGGATCCATGGCGATATATCTCATTTATTATACTCTTTTCACAAACTAAAACACCTCCTCTAATGTGTGACGTCTCTAAACATCTGATTACCATTGCCCGTCAACCGTCAACTTTCTTATGCGATTTGCCCAAAATATGGTGCCTTCGTTTTCCCTTAAATGCTATATATTCTATCCCAATTACACAAAATGGCCTCTGCACACTCAAGCATACGACAGCCTTCAATGCCAAAAACAGTTTCACTCACAATGTCTTGCGTGAGGCACACACACCGAGCAAAGACTTGCGCTCTTCGCCTTGCCTACACCGCAAGATGTGAGTGTTGTTTAAAAAACTAACGTAGTTTATGTCTGCGTGCCGCGGCACATCCAAATATTGCTTTCTGCCCAAATGAACTAACGTTGTAGTTTGTCCAGGTGCCGACTGCGCATTTCAAAAGAAAAAACATGTTTCCATAAGCAAGTTTAATTGGTTAAACAGAAAACACAATGTGAGAACTGAGCAATAGGACACATAGGCGGCTTAGGAGTAGTGTTAGCAACAGACCGATTGCAGAGATTGTAATGAATGCACGGAAGGGATTCCAGGCCAAGGCTGCAGAGACAAAATACTATGGTTGGCCATGATACTGAGGTATGCGACGTTTACGACGCAACCATTACAACGCCGTTCCATTACGACGCGGTCATAACAACGAAAGTTGTTACAACGAATTGCACTGGGGGGTGCTCAAGGATAGTAAATCATTTAATTTACTATCCCAACACCTTCCCTACTATCCACGGGGACTGGTGTTGGAATAGTAAATTACATTTTTTTAATTTTCGCCCCCCCAACGCAAGTCGTTGTAACGACTTGCGTTGTTACAACCACGTTGTAATGGAACGCGTTGTAAAAGTGTGCGACGTAATGACGTACATCCTGATACTGATGAAGCCATGAAATGGCCAGGATACTGATAAAGAAAGGGATGTGGCAGAGAGAATGAGGAATAAGTGTAACCTCAAATGTTGTGGAAAATGATACAAAATGATATGAAATCTCACAGAATGTACTTCGTGGTATCTTGGCTAAAAATTGAATGCAGGGGCATATTTTACCTTCAAAAGCCATGTTTGATAGAATTGAGAGAACGGATTCGAAGAGAAAGTGTCTCCAGCAAGATATTTTCTGTTCGAGCCAATACAATACATTTGCAAACCTGCTCAAAACTGTGCACAGTTCTAAACAAAAATCACTATAACTGCTTTTAAAACTGTGAATTGGCAAGGTGTTGTGAGTGGCGCTCAATGGGGGAGGGGGATCAGGTTCACGTCGTAGTTAGTCCTCTATGGGACATAAACATGGCTATGTGAGAGTCTTTTTCATTCTTTAAACCATTGAATCCACATAGTCACTAACCACACAGTTTTGAAAGCAAACCTTACCCTCCATGGCTCATATGGCTTCTAAGTGCCTACATGGGGCCTCATTTATGAGGATGTGCGTCACTTTTACGCCGCCGGTGCGTCACTTTTTGTGACGCACCAGTGGTGTAAAAAATGCGCCTTGTTGCGCCATATTTACAAAGTGACGCATCTAGGTAGATGCGTCACTTTGTAAACCCCTGCGCCACATTATACCTGCGCCAGGTATAATGTATGCAAGGGGGGCGTTTTGACGCAAGAAAGGGTCATGGAAGTGACGCAGTGAAATCTATAAGATTTCACTGCGCCACTACTAGGACACAAATGAGTCAATTTCTTACGCCTGCCTCACAGCAGGCGTAAGACTGACGCAGGCCCTTTCACATGGGGCTTGCCCCATATGAAAGGACACATTGCTGGAGTTGTGACACACTCCAGCAATGCATCACTTTTGCGTCATACAGATACGTCAGAAATACTGACGTATCTGTAACTCCTTGCGCCATGATGCGTCATACTGTAAATATGACGCATCATTGGAGTCGCAAGGAAGGCACAGCGAAAAGTGACGCATCGCTGTTTTCACGCAGCGATGAGTCACTTTTCATAAATGAAGCCCATGGTTTTTAGAGAATTTGATACATGTTACAGAAATAAAACACAATAAGTTAAAGTGGGATAACTTATAAACTGAGAACAATACATATATTCATTTCCAAAATCCTTTCACTCCTACAATATATCATTGATACGTTCCCCTGCCTACCTTGACTGGTTTACAAAAAGGACTCCACAGAAATGACTACTTAGGTGATTTACACTAAGAATAATTCACGTCACCTAACCATCTCTTGCCCCTGTGTGGAAGGTCTCATTTTAAAAAAATGGTTCACTGCATAATGATGCCACAGCAAGTGTCACCAAATGGCCATCAAATAGTTAAAGCAGAGAAAGAGGGGTTACATTTCTGCATTACAACTTAGCACAGGAGCTGTCTCTTGGCACGATAAAATTGGCCATGCTGTGATTTCTAGGCAACAAGGCGAAAGTGCTTCTGCTCTTCTGAGGTCATCTCTAGTAGGCCCCACTCAACGGCCATGCACGAACAAAGGGAAAGAGGTTGGAGTATCCATAAGGACCCGCATACTACGCAATATGTAGATCTACAGCAAGTTCTCGGCTAGAATAGTGTTTTTTTTTTTATTGTTGCATGCAAGAACTTCAAGTCACTGTCAAGGGGAGGAGATTTCCCGAAATATCTTTCCTGTGTTCTCGTCCCACTGATTATTCTCTTCCCGGTTCTCAAAACTCGTAAATAACAGAGACGTGTACCTCACAAGGGAACCGTTTTTTTTAACCCCTTCGGTGCTGATGACGGCCCCCGTCCGTCATGCACCGCGGTGGGCGTGTGCTGATGACGGCTGGGGGCCGTCATGAACCCGCCCACTACGGAAAACGCCACACAGGCGTAGAATCGCGGCCACGCCCAAGGGGTTAAAGGGACCATCCGGTAAATTACGTCACTACAGGTCTCAAAGCCCAAGCTAACATCATCAATCAAAGCAATGTTTTAGAATTCCTCTGGTGGGTGATGCACAAGTGATGTAGACTTGGACAAAGGGAAAAGTTTTTTTTCTCTAAATTAAATGCTCTCTTTAAACTAAGGCACCATTTGATTTTTTCTGTCTACATGCCTCACGAGGCATGCACATTTTATTGTTGGGTGATCACATTTTTCAGACCCCCCAGGATATAGCGGCATGGATTGGCAAATTTAGCGGCACAAAAATGAAAATTTAGCGGCACAAAAATGGAAATTTAGCGGCATTTAGCGGCATTTTATTTTGGGGTTTTTGCAACACCAAACACAGATATCTTACTGTTTGACCTTGCCCACGTAACGCTTGTTCCTGTGCCTGAGTGTCTAGCACTTATTGCAGTACTATACCTCAAATTATACTCTGTTTTCTCTTATAACTGCACACTTGTCACTTTCATCTCCTCTTGTGCACTTTTGACTACCTCATGCATTTTTGGTTGCTCACAATTTTTACTAAAGTATTTTGTTTGCTCACGGTTGTCACTATTACCTTTACTACCTCATGTATTTTTGGTTGCTCACAATTTTTACTCAAGTATTTTGTTTGCTCACGATTGTCACTATTACCTTTACTACCTCATGTATTTTTGGTTGCTCACAATTTTTACTCAAGTATTTTGTTTGCTCACGATTGTCACTATTACCTTTACTACCTCATGTATTTTTGGTTGCTCACAATTTTTACTCAAGTTTTTTGTTTGCTCACGATTGTCACTATTACCTTTACTACCTCATGTATTTTTGGTTGCTCACAGTTTTTACTACCTCATGTATTTTGTTTGCTCACAAATGTCACTATTACCTTATGTAAGTAACGTATGTTTTTGCAATCTGTCCTTTTGTAATGTTTCTCATTATGTTTCATCTCTGTTCCTAATGTGAAGCGCTCTGACGCCTTCAGGTAAAGTTTGCGCTATATAAAAATGCATAAATAAATAAATAATAAAAACTTTACCCAAGGCCGGGCGAGGCCTGCAATAAAAGATTTTCCCTCTCCTCTTCCACATCTCCCCTGCCCCCCTCCCACCCGGGCAGCGCTTCTTAACGCAGCTGCTTTTAAACTTGCCTACGGACGGTACCTGTCAGTGTTCTGTTCGCCGCCGGCCGGCTTTCCTCCTGCTGCGAGTCTCTGAGGAATGAGGAAGAGTCTTCCTGTGTGTCGCTGCCGCTTCGTGCTCTCTCCCCCTCTTGCTGGTGTGGTGCTGGTCTTCTCCCTCTCTCGGCCGCCGTGGTCTTCTCCCTCTCTCGGCCGCCGTGGTCTTCTCCCTCGCGCGTCCTCGACCTCCTGGCTCCTTCTCTTCTCGCCGCGCAAGCCGCAAATCAAATGGAAAATGGGTGCGGAAACGGGAAACGGCAAATTTCGCGGGCTTTATGCCAAATATCGCGGCATTTGCAGAGATCGCGCGATTTCGCGATTTTTTTGCAAATCGCGAAATCGCGATAAGCTGGAGGGTCTGATTTTTGGGGTTGACAGCCCCCTAATAACATGAGCTTGTAACTATATACCAGAATGACTGGGTTGTAGGATCTGGGTGACTGTGTCTACTGACCGACCCGCAAGCAGCATTCTAGAGACAGTGGGGCATATTACCAAAGGCAAGTATCGCCGCTTTTTCGGCGAATTGTGCAGAGAAAGCGGCGATACTGCTAGAGCCCTATTAACAAGGGCATTTTAAAGCCTGGCGCAAGCCCACTTTGCATGTCGGCGATAAACATCGCTAATGACATGCAAAGTGGGTGTTCCCACGTCCAACCACATGTAAAATGTGGTTGGAGGTGGGAACACCCTATTACCTAGGCAGGCATTGGGAGAGGGAGACCTGCAATAAACTCATTTATCGCAGGTCTCCCAACGCCTGCTCTGACCAGGTGTTAGGGCATTGATAACATGGGGGAGCAGATCATAAAGCTGAATCCACCCCCCCATATTATCAAGGAACACATTAGCGCGTGAAAACAATGTTTGTTTTCATGCGCTAATGTGCCTTATTGCCGACTATCGCCGGATTTCAAATCGCCTACGTGATGCGCATTGATAATTGCGCGCTAAAAAGGCGATGAAATCCGGCGATAGCCGGCGATATGGGGATGTGCGTTGTGCGTTTACTAACGCACTTCTTGGTAATATGCCCAGGTATTTTCTATTGCTTCAGGAATCCAACCTTTGAGTGTGTATCTGTCCCTCCTTGACCTGGTTAAGTTATATGAACATTCCATCTTGGGGCAGTTTCCAGCTCTCGTTCCCACCGCCCTCGGCATTAAGTCCCTGCCTGCCTCCAGCAAGCTGAAGAAGATTAAAAAAACAGATAACATGAGGTAACATCCAGTGTATCTAGGGATATTTTTTTAATACCACAGAAATATTCCCAGTTGCTCCCCTTTATTAAGTTTTTACCATACAGTATAACCAAACTGTCAAATTATTTGAGTACCTCTTGTAGCCTGTCAACAGTGTCGCTTTCCAACACGGCATTCAAAAAGGGCTCAAAACAGCCAAGCATCAAGCGAAACCTAACCCTGGAGACAAAATATGCACACAAGAAAGAGGATATGCTTTCTATAAATCTATATTTGGAGTCAAAAGAAAATGTTGGAACAACAAAATCAAGCTTGATAAAAATAGATCTCAGTGGAGCTGGATTTCACTTGTCCTGTTCCTCTGGCGTCTCCTAAGATTACCTCCCGACCAACCCATTTTTTTCTTCTCGGATACCATCTCAAAAGTATGACCAGAATTTTCTATAAAGAGTTAAATGGGTACCCTATTAAACGTGATGATGATGGCTTAGACTTATTCCTTTATAATTTTGCTAATTTACAGATGTCATTATTTTATATTTTTTGCTAAGCTCGTAATCTTGCAAGATGCAGCCTGATAACGGTACCACTGTTACAAGCGCACCTAATGTGTAATTATTCATTTGTGTTTTTAAATGATGTACTATTAGTCTGGCTAGCACAGTATGAGGCATATTATCAAGGACCGGTGTTAAAATTATTGCCGTTTTATCGGCAGGAAACTGCAGATAAAACAGCGATAATGGGCTTGATAATACGCCTTTTTTAATTCCCATAGAAGCCTATGTTAACACCACAACATGGGCTTCTATGGGAATTAATAAGGGTGTATTATCAAGCCCATTATCGCCGTTTTATCAGCAGTTTCCTGCCAATAAAACGGCGATAATTTTAACAACGGTCCTTGATAATATGCCCCCAAATTCCCTCTCCCTCCCGTTAGTTTTGCCTAATCTTGTCAAATTGTGCTATATGTATAACCCATGCTGGTAATATGAACAATAACCCGCAGACATCTTTTTTCCTCTGTATGGGTGCTGAAACAGTACTACTGAACACCTCCCAGTACTACCATTTTAACTCCAAAAATACAGCTATATTTTCTAAATGGTGGTAAGCATACAAAATTTTCATAACTCGATTATAGGACATTTCTTGTATGTGAATAAGGACATTTTTTTCATTCAGGTGTACGTGTTGTGGGTGCTCTGCGACCCACGAGAGATTGGGAGCTTGTCAGCTAGATGGAAGGAGGAGCCGGCCATGATGGTATTTGAAATGATACAGCTGCTTTTGAAGATAGTGTGGGGTGGCATAGGGAGCCAGTGGAGTTCCATCAGGAATGGGGTGATGCGATCATATTTCTGTAGGCCCTTGATGACGAGCTGTGGCATGTACAATGCCCCTGGGAGTGCAGAGTGGAGTCTAATGGGCCAAGAAGCAGGGTTTTCCACCATCAAACGTGAGAATATGAGGAGTTGAACAGCAGGTCTGAATTTGCTTTCCTGAGGAATGGCAGTTCGGCCTGGACTGTTCCTATTGAAGCAGGATCATGACTGATTTACATGTGACTGGTCTCTAAATAAAGTGATATAGTGGGTGAAAAACAGTGGACTGGAATGTAGACCTGCTTGATTGACACTAGCAGAGAGTAATTGATGCATCCCTTCTAGCATGCTACTTTTCTGTTGATAGGAGCCCTGAGTGTGGCAAGCATGCTAAGATGGTGGTTCCATGGTCACTGTACGAATGGGCCCAAGCTATCCCTCACTAACACGACCTAAGTAGGCCAAAGCGGGTCTGGTGTTGCTTGTATTCCCATCTAGAGGGCACTTCACACAGCAGCTCGAGCTGGACTCTTCCTACTGGCGCACGAACATGGCTGATTTACCTATGGTCGGTAGGTTTCTGTCTATAGAGACATATTGGTTGAAAAACAATGGACTAGAAAGTGGTCCTAAGCAATTGCCAAATCCAAGATTAGTTCAAGCATTTCTCTCATCACTTTTCTGTTGCTGATCCCATCAGTGATGTTCTTGGCTCTCCCCTCACATTGACTTCAGTGGTTTCCTCCTCTGTCCCCACTATTACCGCTTTCTGTTCTCACCCGGCTTCTTTCCTCTTTCACTCTCCGCACTGCAGCGCTCCTCAATCTCTTTTTTGCTGCCATCTCTCTGCTCTATGGTCGCTGCTTCGCTCATTTTTAAAGGCCCTGCTTAACTTGGGCCTTCTGCCACCACACTCTGCTTCAACTGTCCTTTTCTCCCCACTATTGCATACCTCTTGCCTCTCCCCACTGCTTCCTCTCTTATTCTTACCTACTGAAGTTCTCTTCTTCTCTCTTCGTACTGCTGCGTATTCCCCCTCCCTAACATTGTGCTCCTCTGCCTTCTCTATCACGAGATCCTCTTTGTGCCTCATCACTTCCGCCCTTCTATTACAGGCTTGGCCTTTGACACCCCTGCCACAGCCTGGTGTTGGGGTTCTTGGAAGCAGGATTCGCGGATGTGGTGTAACGGCCAGAGCTGCCAACTTTGGAGTTGGGGAACCAGGTTAGAGTCTCGGCCTCGGCTCAACATCCTGTGATTCTGGGCAAATCACTTACTCTGCCCATGCCTAATAAAACATGAATGTGTCCTTGTGTAACGTAACCGGTGCTGCTCCTGTAAAGAGCTCCAATTTCCTTCTGGTCAAATTCGATCTGTATAAAACTAAAAAAAAAAACAGAGTCCTGAGTGCTTTCAGTAGTTTGCATGCTGCCTTGCTCCATGTCCCTTAACAACAAATAGGAGGCTGTTGTTGAGGGATGAATTGCGAGTCAAGAGGTTATCCTGCTAATGTCTTCATGACGTCAAAGTGCATGTGCTTATTCCCGCTACCCTTTGGCATTTTGATTAATTGCCATCTATGTTCCCATGCTCTCACTGGGGCTCTCCACCCGCCTTCCTGTTTCCTCACCCCTCCCCACGTCTGTCCTCGTTCCCTCTCTCCTCTCCAGTGCACCCTCCCCTCTTTTCTCTCAGCTGCACTGAAACTCGCTTTTGATGACCCTACACATTTTAACAAACGCCTTCTGCCTTTTAAAAGTGCCCATCAGCCCTCTCACAGGCACAGCCGTCCATAGCTCATGCAGCTCAAGGGACGGAGAACATCTCCTGAAGCAGCAGTCCACCAATCCCTGCCACGTCAGAGAAGGTGTCACATACCACTGCAAGCTGTCTTCTTTGAAAAAACTAAGAAGGGGGATTTGGGGGGGGGGCAGCCGACCAAAGGGAGGCTTGCCCACCCGGGGAATTTTGGGGCAGTGGGGGGGGGGGGGGGGGGGGGGATAGGTGAACTCGGCAGGCACCCGTAGCTTGGGCTGTTTGGGCTGGTTGGGCTCTTTTGGGCGGCTTTTGGGCTGGCCTCGATAAATACGGCCATTTTGTAGTGCCCGGCACCATTTCAGGTGCAGTGACACGGCAGCCGGGTGTGTTTTACACGGAATTGTTGTCAGGCGGTGTGAGCGGGAGCGTCGTGTCAGGCGGCGTGAGCGGGTGCGGTGTGGATCGTCGGTGTTTTGCAGGCCACGAGACGGTTGATATTGTCGGAGGAGGTGTGGTCGAGGATGGCGGAGCGGGACCCCAGAGTAGCTGAGGCGTTGCGGCTGTTGGGGGAGGCGGGCCGGCTGGATGTCCTGCGGCCGGACTTTCAGGTAAGGCCTCCGCCGCGGCGCGCTGCCAACGGCGCCGCGGCGGCCGTGTGGGCCTGCGAGCCGCCGCGGTCGCGACCGCGGCCGGCTCAGGTGGAGCGGAGGGGGGGTGGGACGGGGGGCGGCGGCGCGAAGGCCGCGAAGCAGCGTGGTGCGGCGGTGCCGCGGAAGGCGGGGGCAAAAGGCGCGAAGAAGGCCGGCCAGCGAGGCGCGCAGAAAAAGGTCCTGGAGTTTGTGGAAGGGGGGGGAGGACAGGCTCCGGTGGCGGAGGGAGTGGAGGGGGTGGAGGGGGGGCGGGCGGCCAATGAATGTGACGAGGGGGTGGGAGACCGAGGGGGGGAAGGGGTATCTGCGGTGCCGGCGGGGTCGGCTGCTGGGGGGGCAGGGGGGTCGGGGGAGGAGAGTGCTGGGGGGGGGTCGAACCAGGGGGTGCAGGGAGGGGGTCAGGGGGGAGGGGGTGAGGGAGTGGGGGGGCAGGGTCCCCTGAGTTAATTGAGGAGACTGAGGTTGAGGAGATGGGTGGGGGGGCGGACACAGAACTAGATTGGAGCTCATCGGGGTCGGAGGGGGGTGGGGGCGTGGGGGGCCAGGAGAGAGTGCCGTCCCCGGGGCGGGGGAGGGGGGGGGGGCTGGGTGCCAGGGGGAGGGGGGCATGGAGAGCGGAAGGGGCGGGGGCGCGTGGGGGGGTGGGGGGGTGGGGGGGGGCCGAGGGAGGTAGGGTGGTATGGGGGAGATGGAGGGGTGGGGTGGGGGGGGGAGTGTGGGGCTCGGCGGGGGGCTGGGAAGGGGGGCATGGAGGGGGTGTGGGGCCCAGTTGGGGGTCAGCCGGGTGGGGTGGCCCGGGGAGCTGGGGCGGTGTGAGTGGGTGGGGCATGGGGAGCGGAGGGGTTCCCTCGCGCCGCGGCGGTCACTCGGCGGGGTGGGGACGGGGGGCGCCGTTGGGGTGGGAGCGTGGGGGGGGTGAGTGGGGAGGGGATGGCGGGTTTTTTCACCCCGGTATGCTGGACTCCACCTTTTTTCCTTGGCAGGAGCTGCTTGCGAGGCGCTCGGGTGAGCAGCATGCGGCTCTACTCCACCGAGAGGATGGGCCGGCTCTGTCTAGTGCGGGCGGCCGCGCTCCAACGAGGGACCTGTCACTGGAGCGTGGTGGATGGCGGCGGGGGTCAGCCCCGCCGGCCCCCCCCCGAAGGGTTGTTACGGCCGCCGGGGGCAGGGGAGTGGTTATGGATGCACAAATTGTTGAACCAGGTGTTAGTGGAGTGGAACGGCGTGGGAGTGTGGATTTGGGTGAATTGATGAGAGTGTGTCGGGAGAGAGCGGGCTTGAGCAGGGTGGACCCCCCAGGGGGGGGTCGGGACTGTGTTGAAGTGGCGGAGGAGGAGTCCGCGGAGGAAGGGGAGATCTGGGAGGACAGGGGGGAGAGTAATGTTGTTGGCAGTATTTTACAGGTGCCGGCGAGGCAGGAAGTGCCGAGAGTGACGGCCCCCTCAGCTCAACTGGTTAGGCGGCGGGATCCGGTTCGGACGCCGACCTTGACGCCAGGTAAGATGGGAGACGGGGTGGGGAGTGGCAAGCGGCGATGTGTGCAGGTCTCAGTTGGGACTGGGGGGGAGGGGGCGGAGGGATGGAGGCTGGTGCGGGGACGGTACGTGCAGGACGCCGGAGTGGGCACGGATGGCGCGGCGGACGGGGAGGCTGGTGCGCGAGAGGGGTCGGACGCGGTCGCCGGGAAGGAGGCGGCGAGTGGGAAAGAAAGCTGCGTGGTGCCGGTGCGTAAGTTACCATATATGGGTATTACGAAGCCACTGGGAGCGCACCTGTCGTTGGCTACGAAAGAGAACATTTGGAAGGGGGAGTACATCGACATTCTGAAGCTTCTCCACCGGGAGTTGACGTCTAAGGAGGGGTCGAAGGAAGAGGAACAAGAGTTGGCCAGGCGTCCGAAAGTGCCGTTGACACTGGACAATTGGTCGGCGGCTTTCCTTATCTACGCAAGTGTTTACTGCGAGAAGTTTCCCGACCGATCCGTGGCGCTCATGAAATACATGGATGTGGTGCGGAGGGCCCAGGTGACGTACGGCGGGTTCGCGTGGTCGCACTATGACGAGGAGTTTAGGGCGCGCATGGCGGCGGATCCGGAGGCTTTGTGGGGGGAGCTGGACGCGGATTTGTACCAGCAGACGATGGGCGGGGCCAAATTCGGCCACACCATTTACACGGCCAGCGGTTTGCCAGTGGGACCGCCCCCCTTTGCCGCGCGCCCCACCCGGGGGGTGGGGCGGGGTGAGTCCACCGGACAGGCCACGGTTGGGGCCTGTTGGGATTTCAATAAAGGGTCGTGCGGGCGGGCAACTTGCCGTTTTAGGCATGAGTGCTCGAATTGCGGAAAGCGGCACCCGGCGCAGCGGTGCTGGGGGCTCTTTGGACAGCCGGGCCAACAGCAGGGGCATGGAGGTCCCCAGGGAGGGGGGGGCAGAGGGGTGGGGTGCGAGGGGGGGGAGCAGGAGCTTTGGGCAAAGGCTCGTACGCCGGTTAGGCTGGAGAGGATGGAGCCCTGGTTGGCGGCGTATCCGCGGGCGGAGGATGCTGCAGTGCTGCGTCAGGGTTTTCGGGAGGGGTTCCGCCTGGGCTATGAGGGCCCCCGGATTGCCCGCTGGGCGGACAATCTGAAGTCGGTGAATGCACACAAAGGTATCGTGCGGGAGAAGTTGTTCAAGGAGGTTAAGGAAGGGAGGATGGCGGGCCCGTTCACGGAGCCGCCGATGCCTGACTTGATCATCTCCCCCATTGGGGTGGTGCCCAAGAGGGAGGAGGGGCAGTTCCGGCTGATCCAACATCTGTCTTGGCCGGAGGGGGAGTCGGTGAACGCGTACATCTCGGCGGACTTGGCGTCGGTGACTTACTCGTCGGTGGACGTGGCGCGGAGGCTCGTTACGGCGGCGGGGAAGGGCGCGTTGATGGCGAAATGCGACGTCAAGTCGGCCTTTCGGCTTCTCCCGGTCCATCCGGCAGATCACCAGCTGCTGGGGATTCAATTTGAAGGGCTCATTTTTGTGGACAAGGCACTGCCGATGGGATGTTCCATCTCGTGCTCGCTCTTTGAGCGTTTCAGTTCGTTCCTGCAGTGGGTTTTTTCCAGGCGCACAGGCTCGGAGTCAGTGACGCACTACCTGGATGACTTTTTCCTGGTGGGGCGACCCGGCGCGATGGACTGCCAGCGGCAGCTGGACGGTTTGGCCGGGTTGATGGAGGACTTTGGTGTTCCCCTGGCGCCAGAGAAGACATACAGTCCCAGTACGGTGTTGTCCTTTCTCGGTATCGAGCTCGACTCGGTCGCCATGGAAGCACGCCTACCGGACGATAAGAAATCGGCTATGTTAGGGCTGGTGGCAGACATGCTGGCATGCAGGAAGGTGGTGGTGCGGGAGGTACAGGTGCTGTTGGGGCACTTGAACTTTGCTTGTCGCGTGGTGCGGGCGGGTCGGACTTTTTGCAGGCGGTTGGGACTGGCGTTGTCCGGGTTGTCTTTGCCTCACCACCATGTGCGATTGTCGGCGGGAGTGAAGGAGGACCTGCGCATGTGGCGGGCGTTTTTGGAGCGTTTCAACGGAGTGCCCATGGCGCCGGCGGAAGATTGGGAGTGGGATGTCACCATGTACTCGGACGCGGCGGGTGTTGGCGGTTTCGGTCTCTACTGGGATGGTCGGTGGTGCGCGGAGCAGTGGCCGGCACACTGGCAGGCTGGCGGCCGGAGCATTGCGTTTTTGGAATTGTTCCCGTTGGTGGTGGCGGTCACGGTGTGGGCCAGGGAGCTGGCTCACAAGCGCGTGTTGTTTCGAGTGGACAACATGGCGGTCGTGCAGGTGGTGAATAGGCAGTCGGCCAGAGACCCGCAAGTGTTGAAGTTGATGAGGGTGTTTGTATTGCGCTGCTTGGAGAATGACATCCTCTTTCAGGCACGGCACGTCCCGGGTGTGGACAATGACATTGCGGATGCTTTGTCTCGTTCGCAGTGGGAGAGGTTCCATGGGCTAGCCACGGCGGCGGAGGAGGTCAGGACGCCGGTGTCGGGAGAGATGTGGTCGGTGGGCGAGCCCGGGTCTTCCAGCTGGTGAAGAGATCCGTAGCAGCGTCAACGTGGAGATCTTACGAGCAATCCTGGGAGGAATTCTTGCGGTCTGGCGCGGTAAGGCGAGGGGACCGGTGGCAGCGCGAGGAGCAGGTGGTGCGTTACATGTTGGGGCTCATGGAGAAGGGTTTGTCGCGGGTCACCATCGCGGGCAAGTTGTCAGCTGTTGCGTTCATGGGTAAGCTGTGTTGGGGCTACGTCCCGTCGGCGGGGGAGCTGGGGGCCCGGCTGCTGGAGGGTTGGTCGAGAGAGAGGGGCGCGGCGGTTCGCTTGCGGCGTCCGGTTACGGTGGCGTTGTTGGGAAAACTCATTGGCGCGCTGCCGGAGGTGTGCAGAGATGAGGGCGAGGTGGTGCGTTTCTCCACGTTAATGTCCTGGCTTTTTTATGGGGCTTTTCGAGTGTCTGAATTGTTGGGGACGAAGGGGGCGCCAGGAGTGGGGTGGGAGGACGTGGACTTGCGCGCTCGGGAAGTGGCGGTGCGGCTGCGGCATTCAAAAACTGACCAGAGGGGGGTTGGTACATGGGTGGTCCTGGGCCCGGGGGTGCAGGAGGGAGTTTGCCCCGCGGCGTGGGGTAGGCGGCTGATGGCGATCCGGAGCCGGGAGGCGGGGCAGGTTTTTGGCCGGAGTAGTGGGGGCGGAGTGTCGGCGGCGCAGGCGTTGTGGGTTCTGCGGCGCGCCCTGCGGGGCTTGGGTGAGGATCCTTTGGCTTTTGGGACCCACTCTTTCAGGATCGGGGCGGCGACGGAGGCGGCGCGTAGGGGTTGGGGGAAGGAGGAGATACAGAGGCTGGGACGGTGGAAGTCGGATTGTTACCGGACGTATGTGCGGCTGCGGGAGGTAGAAGGGGTGACGTCTTTGTGATTTCGAAGCCTGATATGTGTTTCTTTGCAGGTGCTGAGGCAGGGCCGGAGGTGGCAGTTTTGAATTTGTATTTGGTGGGCCACTCATTTGTCAAGCGGGCTGAGCAGGCGGAGTGGGACAAGCATCGTGCATTGAATTTGGGATTGGATACTGGACTGTATCGGTGTCACTGGAGGGGCAAAGGGGGTATGCGGTGGCATGAGTTGTTGCCTATGTTGAGTACGGTGGTAAAAGCGGGAGTGTGTCCGGATGTGGTAGTGATTCATTTAGGGGAGAATGACTTGGTGCAGTGCAAGGGACTGGCTGTGGTAAAACAGATGATGAGGGACCTGAAGGAGATCAAGCAGCGTTGGGCGGGGTGCCATGTGATCTGGTCCGAATTGATCCCCAGGCGGGTGTGGAGGGGAGCTGAGCGCCCGGGTGCGATAGACAGGGCCCGGCGGAAGATTAATCGGGTGATGGGGGATTTCTGTGCCAAGGAAGGGGTGGGGAGAATGGTTCATCCTGACTTGCGATATGGAGCGGTGTATTTTTTCAGGGAGGATGGGGTACACCTTTCTAGATATGGCATGGAACTGTACATAGTGCAGTTGAAGGAGGCACTGGATAGAGCGCTGGGGGTACTCAGGTATCCTAGGAGGCAGGAGTCCTAAGGGGGGGGTCGGAAGTAGTAAACGACTTCCGAGTGGCGTTTCCCTATGAGAAAAGGGGGGATTCACAGGAGGCCTGGAGCTGTAGGGGCAGTTGGGGAGCGGAGGTCAGGAAGGTCACTAAGGTCATTTGCAGTTGGGGTAGGTTGCTGAGCGGATGTGGACACTTTGTTGCAATGTTGGGGATACAATTAGGGGTGGGGGTGGAGGGGGGCTGTTAGGCGGTTATTATTTAGAGAGTACTAGTTTTGTTCGGCACAGGCCAGGTGGGGTTTGTTGTGTAGGTGCAACTGATTCCAAATAAAGCGGCCTTTAACACACTAAGTTGGTGTCTGTGTCAGTGCTTCCCCCCCCCCCCCACCTACTGGTGTGCCCCAAGGGGGATTTGGGGGGGGCAGCCGACCAAAGGGAGGCTTGCCCACCCGGGGGATTTTGGGGCAGTAGGGGGGGGGGATAGGTGAACTCGGCAGGCACCCGTAGCTTGGGCTGTTTGGGCTGGTTGGGCTCTTTTGGGCGGCTTTTGGGCTGGCCTCGATAAATACGGCCATTTTGTAGTGCCCGGCACCATTTCAGGTGCAGTGACACGGCAGCCGGGGGTGTTTTACACGGAATTGTTGTCCCTCCCTGTGTCCCGTGGGGTGGATTTGGCCAGGGTGGGCCTCTGGGGGGTTGCGAGGGGCTTTGTTGGTTGTTGGTGTACCTGAGTTAGGGGACAAGAGTGGTTGTCGCTGGAACAGGTGCCAGGATGGGTGGCGTTTCCCTATGAGAAAAGGGGGGATTCACAGGAGGCCTGGGGCTGTAGGGGCAGTTGGGGAGCGGAGGTCAGGAAGGTCACTAAGGTCATTTGCAGTTGGGGGTAGGTTGCTGAGCGGATGTGGACACTTTGTTGCAATGTTGGGGATACAATTAGGGGTGGGGGTGGAGGGGGGCTGTTAGGCGGTTATTATTTAGAGAGTACTAGTTTTGTTCGGCACAGGCCAGGTGGGGTTTGTTGTGTAGGTGCACCTGATTCCAAATAAAGCGGCCTTTAACACACTAAGTTGGTGTCTGTGTCAGTGCTTCCCCCCCCCCCACCTACTGGTGTGCCCCAAACAAAATGGCAGCCGGACGCCTTCCACAGACATCGATCAGTCTGACAACAGCTCAGGTTCCGTGAGAAAACATAGGCTGCAAAACACCTGCTCCAAAGTATAACCAGACCCAAATATCTCCCGACTCAAATTTCGACTAGAAATCCCTGAATCTAGCAAACGCAGACCCAGATATTTTGGGGCTCAGTTACTGGGTTGTTCTATCTGCAGATCTAGTATACTTGGGAGTGTTGCATAGTGAGATTAAGCGCAGGTCGAAATTTGTGTGAGGAGATATTTAAATACGATTGATATTTGGCTAAACTATCTTATGGAGCTTATCAACCTTTTTGATAAACAATTTTAACAGTCGATCTTTTCACCTGCTGCCGACACCATCACTCAACAGACTACTACATGTATATTATGAATTCGCTTCCAAAGCAGAGTAATTTCAATTTCAATTAAATCTACTTATTTGAATAACTTGGGGCATATTAACAAGGAACAGGGAAAATGAATGCTAAGGACGCTTAGCGTTAATTTTTTTAACGCCCGCTATCGCTTGGGAATATCAACTGGTTATCGCGTTATTAACAACGCTAACCAACGAGGCAATAAAAAATCCAGCGATAGCAGTATTTTGGGAGGTTATCGCTAGTAATGCAGGAATAAAACTACAAGGATAGGGATATCCTTGTTGATAGCCCATGGTGGATTTAGCCATGTAATCCACCTCCCATTGGATTACATGGCTAAATCTGAAAATTAGCAGACGTAAAATAGCAGCGTTAACCGTGGTTAGCACTGCTTTTCTTGTCTCTAACAGGGTTAGCGTGAAGCTTGATAATAGGAGAAATCTCGCTTAGCGACATTTCTCCTATTATTTTGCTCTGGAACGCCAACTTTGCATCTCATTAGAGATGCAAAGGGAAGCGTAGTGAAAAAGGGTGCTAACATGCGATTTTGCATGTTAGCACTTTGTTGTTGATGGGGCGATATTTTTATCTCCCCTTCTTTGGCTTTTAAAGCCAAAAAAGAGGAGATAAAGCCCTTGTTAATAAGCCCCCTGGTTGCTAACAAACTATATAACGCAGCCCATTCATACTGCGAACAGGCTTCCCTCACTACGTAACAGCAGAATGTGACAGCAAATATCTATACAACGCAGAACACTTTCTGGAAATACACAATCATTTTCTTATCCAGAAAATGCCTTTTGAGGAGGTCATAAGGATTCTTATGTTGGTGTCTTGGCTTCGTCTAGTTTCTTCCTACATGTTTTGGAGTGTATAGTTTTTCAAATTATAGAGTCATAACTACAAGGCCCAGAGTATACAGAAAAAGCACTACATGATACGCTCGCACCCGAGGGGACAGCTGGGATCTCCCTTTAAGCCATTTTCACAATTGTAAAAAAATGTTAAGGCACTAAAATGAATTAAAACATTAGTACCGTTTTCAATCCATTGGTGTATCCACATAGCAGGAAAACCCTGTTATCAAAAATCAGTGCAGTTTGTCTCCAGAAATTGCCTTTAGAAATATTCCCTCAGAACAACATTATATGAAACTTTCACCTGCCTTACATTTCAAAGCAAGTCAACTGAGGCTTGAAAAGGCAGCCAAGTAGCATGCATGTGATCAGAACCATTCTGTCACTCACTGGGCCATATAGCCGATGGCTGAAGCACTCTGCTTCCAGAATGATAACATACATATACATGGGCAGGGACACTAGAATTATGCAGTAGGAGAGGGACAAATTATGCAGCATTATGTGCCACATTTTGTGACAGTATAACTTAATTGTTTTGTCATTTTTAGGTCGAGCCCGGGCAGCGCATGCGCTGCTCTGCAAGGCATGCTGTATTGGGGTATGGCATAGAAGCTCTGCTCATTTATCGCCCATCTTTTCAATTGGCTCCTGTTACTGTCCTTGCAAAATCGTTGCTTTTCATTTGTGAATAGACTCGGTAGTCCCTCCTTGGTACTGCCTTGTCGGCATTTGTATCCTCCCATAACAACTGGACTTTCTAATGGGGGTTGGCACGCACGCTCTGGCAATCTGTTGCTTCTCGCTTGCACTCCCTCCCCCCCAATCTCCCGTCATTGCTGCACTTAAACTCCCCAGTGCCGTCCTCACACCACCACCTCCCATCCTACCTGCTTTAGCATTCCTCATTTTGTTTCTGTTACATCGTCATTTATTTACATTTTATGTACTTTAAACAATGAACCATTGTAATTCAGTAGTTAACCATTTGTTTTCAAAAGACAACTTCAGTGTTTATTTTTGCAAAATGTTCCTAAATAAATAATATGCTTCGCTATTTATACCTAATTCATACTTTGAGTGTGGCGCCCCTTTAACAAGCGCCGCACTTTCTTTTGCTTGCAGCTTTGGCGCTACATCTCCCCCATCCACAAAGCAAGGAAAGGGTGCAGTACCACAAGCTGTTACTAGGTGTCCCTGTGGAGTTATAAATGGACCTCTCTTAGCAAAATGAGGCACTGCATCCACAGGGACGCCTAGTAACAGCCTGTGTTACTGCACCCTCTCAATGCTTCGTGCATATGCTTTTCCTTACTTGCATTTGGCTTCGTGGTTCGGTGATAGCTCGCACATTTAGAATAAACAAGAGGAGCACAATAATTGCTAGGGAAACAAGCATTTGCAATGCAATTGCTCTCGCATTGATGAAAGTTTGAGCTATTGATGTTGCATTATTATTAGCAATGCCAATAGCTCAAACTTTCAGCAATGCGAGACCTATTGCATTGCAAATGCTTGTTACATTTGATAATACTGTCTGGGCATTAGTTGCACCTCATTAGTGCCAGTTTAACTCCCAAAAAATACCAAAATAAAATGCTTTGATGCCTTGTCCGGGGTAGTAAGTGCTATATAAATGCAATTACAATTACAATGAGCTACAGAACGGTGACCAGTTAACCTTTGCAAAGGGCCTTCCACTGCGTGGACACGTGTCTTTGTGTTTTTAGTAACTTTTGAATAGTTTGAACTAGAAACAAAAATCTTTTTGTAAAAATCCGCAGTATACATGGAGGATGATGGATAAAGTGGCAAATATGACAAATTTACAATTATGTGAAAATTGTTGCGGCCGCACAAGAGTATGGGGCAATGGGTCATTAACAAACACACTTCAGCCATTGGCTCCATTGCCCGTGAGTGATGGCATTTGTCTAACCATGACTGAACATCCATTGCTCTCAGATAGGTAGCGCATTAACTTGCAGCCGGGAGAGGGACATATTAACATATCTTACTTCCCTTCACACAATTGGGAAAATTCAGACCGTCACGATCCCAGACAGAGGGAATCACTGCTTCTTAAACGTGCAATGTCTTTGTTAGTTTCCTTTGCAGCTTTGAGAAGCATCTTAATGTGGTTTAAGTAGTGAGAAACAGCCTATTCAGGAGAATTTACACCTCAAGTCATCAAATTATCAGGGGTAGCATAAGTGTTGTTGTTCAATTCCAAAAACATCCCAGGGTTGACTTGGTCACCTACCCTTAGCTCATCTGCTGGCTCTTACATACTTCAGTGGGGGTTCACTGAAGGGCATATGGTGGAAACTGGAGAAAGCAAACAGGGCTTTTAGAATTCTATTTACTTTCTGTTACCACTACAACTTGAATGGCCCCTGAGGTTATGAGTAGAGCCTTGCCGGGCAATCCGGGCCCAACAGCTGCTGCACCTTGACCATCCCTAATTACCATCATTGTGAGAGAGTTGGGCAGGTTGCTTTCAATCAAAAAAGACATTTAGCTGCTAATTAAATGCTAGAGCACAACAGGGGACGCTAGATGATGACATTAGTGGCCGTCTCAGGCGGCGATATGAAAACGCCACACATACACGTGGGGGGGAGGGGCATGCATATGGAACAGCGGAGACCCTGTGCAATTTCTAACAGTGTCAAGGTCATTTGTCGCTGTTAGCATAAAAAGTCAAAACATTAGTCAAATGTTTGAGGCGTGCTGCTTTTGATATCATAAACATCTGATTTAGGGTTTTTTATTAGTTTGAGAGCTAGTGACACTGAAAAATGGGCATTGTGCGTATACTGCCTCCAGATTTTCTGACAACAGGCCTTGTAAGATGTAAATTCAGAGAAAATCGGCAAAGTAGACAACCAGATAAATGAACAAAAATACACACATTTTATCCTACTTGGACAGGTAGTGAAATTTTCTGTTACAGCTTCCCTTATGCGCAGCTGTTACTACCAAAGGATCATTCAAAAGTTGTATGTGACATCACCATGTAGTGAACTCTGTTTCTTAACTTAGAATCAGGTATATTTATTCATAAAAATATCCAGAACAAATTTAGTCATTGTAGCAAAAGAAAAATAAGTAATGCATTGCACCACCTGCCAGATCATTTTATGGTATTTGAGATACTATGCAACTTCTTATCTTCATACACAGATTTGTACTCATATCAATGGACAGAGAGTCTCATCTCACGTAAATTGAAAAACAATCATACAGTTAAAATGATAAACTGCAAAAAGACAGCATTGCATTGACCCTTTCTTTACCAATAACATCACACATGAATAGGTATCCCTTCAGTACAAAATACTATGCTTAGACAAGCTGTAAAACTTTTCCCACTTCATATGTGTGCTGTACAGTGCAGCACCCATGCAAAGTCTGAAAAAAATTGAGAAATAAAAGTATTTCTCCTTATAGTGTCTCCTTTCAAATGCATTATTGTGTGGCGTAAAACCCTGTCTACTATTTGTTAGTATATAGGACTTTGCATCAAATCAATGAGTGGTTGCACGGAACGCCCATGCGCCTACCATGGGACTTTCCCTCGACGCAGACTAACGAAAAAACCTTTGTACATATGGGCCAAAGGGTCCAAGTTTGAGTTGTGTGAAACTCGGGGGTATATGCCGGACTGGTGAAATACAATTACCCCGGAGTGAGATATTTGCTGGTTGCTGGTATGTCTGTTATTATATGTTTCTGCACTAGGATTAGGCATTTCATGGAGGTGTGATATTTATTGCACCAAAACCCACATTTTGCTTTTTTTCTATGCCATTTTCTTCAATACATTTCACTGAATTCTGAGGACCTCTGTTTGGCAAAGGCTCATATACTGGCCACAGGTATGACTTGAAGTTGGGCACTAATGGAAAATCCTCTAAACCTGGAGCAAGTGTTCAATCTGGAGGCAAATCAACCCTTGGAATTCCCTTTACATAATATACATAGGGTGGAGGGAATTCCATTACTGGTGTCTGAACTTGAGCTTTGTAATGTTTGTTTTACAGTTTTCAATGGTGTTCTACAAAAATATCTAAGGACCAGATTTAGAGGGTGATGGATAGCTTATCAATCAATCAAAGTAAGCTTTATTCGACCGTTATGTCATAAAAGCACACAAACATCATAGCTTATCACAACTGCAGTATATCTTGATGGACCTGTAATAAATCCGGATGGAATATCCATCACGTTTCGATGGAGTAGTCATCCGCCAGACTCTAAATCACGCCCTGAGCTTTTTAAATCAATCTGCACTTATGTCTACTCCACAATAGCGACTACTGTTAGTAGTTGCTATTGTGGAGTTGACGTAAGTGCCGATTGATATTAGAAGCTTAATAGATACTGTTGTACAGCTAAGTAGATGTAGAAATAAGAATATTAGATTTACACTTTCCTGTGAATGCTTACCTTTCTGATATATGTTGCTAGTTGATATTCCAGAGTCGATATAAGTGCCTGTCGATGTTATTGACCGTGATAATTTCACAAACACCCCAACAAAATAATTTAGAATTCGTCCTTCTCCCGCAAAACTTGTGATCCCCAACCTCAGCTGCTCACCTTCAGATTCCAAACAAGAGCTCAGGGTAATGTCATATTAAAAAGTAATTTTTTTTGTCCAAATGAGCGATCAGATTTGACACGAAAGTAATACTCTAATACAGTGACTACCTTAGTACACAATTTTGTTCACAAACTTCAGGAAGCAAACACTCATTGTATCTTGTTCTCTGTAAGAGTGCAATAAATCTTCAGCTCGCTCACCTGAAAGAGGTCCAAATAAAAATTTCTCAGTACATCTAGAACCCCACAATGAAAAGCAACCAATGCAAGATCCGCCTGCGGTTGATGAATATTTTTAGAAATGTCCCTTTTCGGATGATAAAAACACTCAAGAATTAAAAAAAGATTCTGCGGCTTATCAGTACTTGTAATATGTACTAGAATTAAACATGCACAAGAGGAGGCTTCTCATTAAACCAGGTGCTTACATCCCCAATTTATTCTAATCACATTATAAATAGACTATACCTGAATTTAATAAATCATTATATTAATCTCAGCTTTCCCATGGAATCACAAAAGATAAAAAATGTGCCTTTCCCAGTGACAAGTTCCTTCACACCAAGGCTAAGAGTATGGTTACCAGGTGACCCAACGTCATCATTGATACAGTGCTCCAATCAGGAAAAGAAAAGAATATGCCTTTCTGGATGCGCTGTTGTATGAAAAATATGATGAGTAACACCGTTCTTCTCTTGACCGCATCCCTTTGCACTGAATGCATTTGCACTTTATTGGGCGAATTAGTGGTAGATTGTATTTTAAGGAGTTTTTGAAAAATTGATTTTATATTTCATCTGTGATATTCCCATGTACTCTAAATTTGCACATATATTATCAATTAATTTCTATACGTGAGATATATTCAGAATGTATTTTTATCTTTCACTTAGATAAATGTGTGGTAGTATGCTTTTATGGTGTTTGCCTCGTTGTCACCGAATAAAGCTGTTTTGACTTTGACTTTGATACAGTGCTCCAAATGTGGATTTTCATTTGACAACCAAATGCAATCTGGGAGCTGGACTCCTAGCTCACTCCACTTGATGATATTGAGCTCACAGGCTTCAAATTAATTCTCTGTAATAGTTCAGTACGTTGATATATATTTTCTACAGCACATCAGGGCTGGACTAGCTATAGCGGGCACCAAGCATTTTCCTGGTGGGCCGGAGGGGTGGGAGTCAGTTTTTGTAGCCATTGCGGCCGGTTTTGTTACTGGGGGCCAGTTCACTACCGCCCCAACCCCACTCCCGGGGGCCGATTGAGCAGCATTCTGCCAGGGCTGGTTGCTGTTCCCCGTCCAGCCGTGAAGCACATTACAGTTAATGTTGTCCCTTTTTCCTCCCCGTATCATTGAGGTTGCTATGAATTCAGTTAGAAACCCCTATCTGCCCATGCTCCCACAAATGCTCCGACATTGATAGACCTAACACCAAAACGCACTTTCTTTTCTGGCAACCAGGAGAGCTGATTTCTTTTTCTTTCTCCTTGTAATCTGAAACTTCCAGGCAGAGGCAGCTGGCATTGGGCTCAGGGCCAGGTGTTCTCTGTTACACGCAGTGGTTGTATCTCAGCAGGGGTGGTGCTGTATGCAAATATAATGAGCTACATAAATACACCCCAGATATTAAGGCTTCCTAGCAGAGTCATCAATCACCCAGAGCTGCGTTCACACCAAGAGTGACTTTTCGGAGTTCCTTCCTGATACACACAGGACAAGAGGCAAGCTCCCAGGGTGGGGACATGAAAAAGCCAAGGCCATGACCTGCAAAACTATTTTTTGACTTGCGTATGTACTGTGTAAAGGTTCGGACTGACCTATAAGGCAATCAGGCAGTGCCCAATGCGCTGGTATGACTTGTGAGCTGTTTTTTTGGCTCTTCGTGGGTCTGATTTATGGTCTGCTGGGAGGTTTTTACTGTCGATTTCCCTGATATTAAAACAAAAATTGCCTGCTGAAAGCTCAAATCCATGCAGTATTCCATACCTTAAATCACTGACAGAGCCTTTACACAAGGTCAAAACTGCCTCCATTTGCAATCAAGAGACACTTTTTTAGCAATCTGATTCAATAATGGGTGCCTCGTTTATTTTGGTTCCTGTGCCTATTTTCTTTCCCAGTCCGACCCTGACTGTGCACAAGCAGGATTTGAAAAAAAGGCAAACGTACAAACCACAAAGTCACTTGTGTATGCATAGATTATGCTATGCTCCTATTGATGTGCAATGCTACTTCTGCAAATAAATGGTTGGACACTAAATGGGTCAAGCGCATAGTATGTGCCTCCCCAATCAGGTACGGATTGGCAATGTGGGCACTCAGGCATTGGCCGAAGGGCCGGTGTCTCCGTGCCCTCTGTGGGCCGTTTTCCCCACTTTCCCAGTTCACACTGACTCTGCGTGACAGCCCTTCTCCCATGCTGTCAGACTGCGACTGTTGTTCGGCACACTCTGCAGCTTCTACTGCACACAAACATTGGCAAAGCCAATGAGAGTGGCTTGTAAATGACAATGCAAACTAGGCTTATTGGCTTTGCCAATGCTTATGAAATAGAGCAACCTGTACTTTGTCCTTTATTTTGAGTGGACCGGTAAATTGTAATCTTTGTGCCAGCAACTGTTTGCGAACAGATCACACTTATCAGTGTAGCAATGTTTTCTCACCCAATAATTACCAGGTGTGGATGTGAGAAAGAGCTCACCCCTAGTTAAATTTCAGCAGGTCAATCCTGAAGGCATTTAAAGAGGGAAAAATGTCCAGTTAAAACTGGGCATGAGGATTTTGGTTTGGTAAGCAACAAAATCCATGTTATTCCCCATTTTGAGAGCATAACTTCTAATAACTTGTAATAGGTGACCATTATCCCACCCAATAAATTCAGCACCCATCTGTGCCAGTTTTTATTGGGTGCAGTAAACACCAGGCCACTCGTAGTGGGGGCCTTAGCGTGCTAGGCTCGCACACTGCAATGCACATTGTGGCCACACATTAGGGCAGATTTACAAGCCCCTTGGCCACTTTTGCATCACTTTTCCCATGTTAAAAATGACGCAAAAGTGGCGCAAGGGGCTTGTAAATCTGCCCCATTGTGTTTGGACAGGCTTGCTTATAAAAATGGGTTCTAAGACCTAAAGTTACGATTAATGAATCAAGATACATTCCGTAACCATTGAATCAGTTTCCTCCTGATCCTGTGGGTGTGTCAGAGGCATTTAATGCCTCTGGGATTTGACGGTTCAAAATCAGTGTATACTTAAAATGTTTTATAAACGAAAGTTGAGGTACAATTTTTCAGTCCGCGAGGTTTTACACTCAGGGCCATATTATCAAGAAAGGGCGATACATTATCGCCGCTTTTATCGGCAGGAAACTGCCGCTAAAGCGGCGATAATGGGCTTGATAATATGCCCTTGTGAATTCCCATAGAAGCCCAGGTTCTGGTGTTAACCTGGGCTTCTATGGAAATTTACAAGGGCATATTATCAAGCCCTTTATCGCCGCTTTAGCTGCAGTTTCCTGCCGATAGAAGCGGCGATAATGTGCTGCCCTTTCTTGATAATATGGCCCCAAGTTTGACAGTGCTACCTTCCTGGCTATCTTCTCAAAAGGGGCTTAAGGGAAGCTCCTGCAGCGCAGGGTGAGGGGCGCCTGAGCTCAAGTCCCCCCAGTGCTGTGGACAGGAGGCAGGCCCCTGGTCTGAGAGCTCCTGACGGTCCGGAGCTTGGGGACCACCTCCATGTACTTTGCATGGGGGCCCCTTTAATGTCGTTACGCCACTGCCACCAACCCTTCAGGGGACCCCCATTCAGCTCACGGTCTTTTACATCTGTGAGACATGAGGGGCTATGGGGCCCTCATCATGTCCTGCACAGGCGCCCCCTCCTTATGCGTTTTGGCGCTGTTTCTCAGCCATGCCCCCCAGTGTTGCTGGAATGGTTGGCTCCTCAGCGGTGTAGGCGTTAGGAAGACAATGTCTTAGAAAGTGGCAACCGCAAGACGGGGAAATGTTCAAATGCTCTTTACATTTCTCCAGGACTCAATTCCTAAACCAAGGTGTCTTGTAGGATTAGACGTCGAGCTTATGCAAAGAAATAACATCAGACTGGGATTTCACATAACCCTCGAAAGATTTGTGGAAGCCATTGCAGCTTGAGAGAAGGGTGTCTGTCGGCTGTGCATATACATAGTGACCACTTTCAGTCAGGGCTAATTAAAACATGAATAGACTCGTAAGGTCCAGCTGGTAGGAATCTAGGGCATCTTCAGATGGCGGGGGGGCTGACTTTGAGAGTGAACCGACTAAATTTGTCACACTTCAGGACCTGATAAGGAATCTGGTTGTAACTTCTGATCCCTATGCAAACAGAAATTTGCGTAGGGATCGGAAATGGAAATGGATGAGGAAAAATTATCCTGAAAAAGTAAAACATGCAGATTTTGGTGCAATAAATATGGCGGCAACATATTATGATTCTTTTACAGAGCAGAGACTGTAACAGAAGGTATGTGTTTCACAAGGTAAATACCCCCGTCCCAGGTAGTGGAATTGCCTATTTCCTTGCTCTTCTATGATGAAGGTAAACAGGAGAAACAACACCTCCAGGCTTTACAAAGCATGTACAAGAGACAGACTGGCGCAGAGGCTGAGTTTCCCGGCCCAATTCAATAATGGGCTTATTTATGAGCCCTTGCGTCACTTTTGCGCCACCAGTGCGTCACTTTTTATGACGCACCAGCAGGGTAAAAAATGTGCCAGGTTGCGTCATATTTACAAAGTGACGCATTGAGGTAGATCCATCCCTTTGTAAACCCCTGCACCACATTATACCTGTGCAAGGTATAATGTATGCAGGGTGGGCGATCTGACGCAAGTAAGCCTCATAGAAGTGACGTAGTGAAATCTATGAGCTTTCACTGCGTCATTTCTAGGACGCAAATGCGTTAATATCTAACGCATGCCTGACAGCAGGCGTAAGACTGACGCAGGCACATTTGAAATGGGACTTGCCCATGTGAAATGACTCATTGATGGAGTTGCGTCCCTTTCGTGACACACTCCAGCAATGCGTCAATTTTTGCACCTACAGATACGTCAGAAATGCTGAAGTATCTGTAACTCCTTGTGACATGATATTGTAAATATGACGCATCCAGCATGTCGCAAGGAGGGCGCAATGAAAAGTGAAGCATCGCTGTTTTCACGCAGAGATGCGTCACTTTTCATAAATGAGGCCCTAAGTGTATTTTCAGAGCTGTGCCTTCACACTTACAAGAGAATTCTAATCTCCTCATGACACGACTTTAAGCAATTACGTTTGTATTTGTACGTCTTTAAAAACTTGGCTTTTTCCCCAATCTGGTTAATTTCTCTGCCTCCTCTACTTCCAACCAGCGCCAGGAAACCCATGGTGTCAGTGCGCTTTATAAGCATCCCTTACGATACGACACGATACGATTTGTGTACAATAAATAATGTAAACCCCTATACTGAAATAAATAGAACCCGAGCACAAGGTCCAGAAGCAGTGCCAAGAAAACCCTAAGGGTTTAGCACATATTTGAATTAGAATAAAAAAATAAAAAAGAGGGATGTCATGGCAAGGCACTTGCAGTGAACCACTAAAGTTACAGGAAGCAAAGATGTAAAAGTATTGAATAAAGCTATGTACAAATGCTGTAGCCAGAGAAATTCAGAGACCTTTCGATTTTATTTTATCTTGTTGCTTTCGCTGTGCATTTCAAGAAAGAGGTCAGATGACATGCAATGCTTTTGAACAACTTTCTGCTTTTTTTATATGGAGACTGGTGTTTATTTATGCATTCCCTTACTGCAAAGTGAGTGAATTTTGTAACCAAGCGACAATCCTCCTGAGATACATAGTGTGAAAGGAGAAAGCTGCAGTGTGTTAAATATTTTCTAACATTCAACAAAGTTGAAAAACTTGTTAATTAACTTTGCAATTGTTTCAAAATATATCAGCAACAAATGAAAGACAAAAAGGTATGTTTGTTTCCATTTCTAAAATGTGATGGAAATAAATATTTTAATGAGATCAAAGGAAAACAGGACATGTTATTGTGTGATAAATATGAACAGAAATCAAATTCAGGTTATTGTTTATGCAGCATATACGTTTAGCAGTAAAACTGCATGCCTGGTGAAAATCAAATGGCCATTCCAAGAGGACATTTAAATGGAAACAGGTTCTATGTACGTGGCAGTATCCTATCACTTCATGGTAAACTAGGATACTTTGGACAATGTGCTTTAAAACGCATCACTGGACACATACTACAACCCTACCAATATCCTGTGGAATGGACCTGGCTGTCCTGCTCCACTTAATCTTTCTGTAACGATTTGATTTTCTACAAGCCCTCTGAATTCAGTCATCTAACATTGAATTGATACAGCACCTCACACTCTGAAAACTGCTCTAGCACCACTGGATTCCGTCTGAAATAAATTTCCCTAGAAGCTTAGAAGATATCCTAAACATATGGCCTGGATCCATCCGAAACTTCCTAGACTCACCTTGAACACCAGTGGAGCAGACATTTGCAAAGGAAAAAGAGTAAATGGGCAGAAGACAGAATAAGACGTTTTGGTGGCAGGTTCACAGATATGTATATATATATATATATATATATATTCACTGAAAAAACCATAGGTTTCACACCAGTTATAGTTAGCTGGAAATGTTACTGACATAAAACCATTGAAATTCCCACGTTATAGTTAGTTGGACTCACTATAACTTGCGCGCCTGCAATGCACTGCTGATGACGTCACATATTACATCACTCATGACATGGTCAGTGACATCACTCATGACATCACTGATTACACCATCCAGTGAAGGTGTGTCTTTCTGAAAAATAAATATGTTTTATATATGTATATGTAAAGGTCGATGGAAGAATAAATGTTTAAATAAGTGTCTTAATGGATGTTTTTAAAAAAAAAATTGATTGGTTAACTGGATTATTAAGTGTTTCTTAGTGAATACATATATTAGCGAGTATTGTTTAAATATTTAAATGTTTGTATCAGTGTTTCACTTTGTCTATAAGTGGCTGCATGGGTTGGTGAGTAGCTACATGTGTGTGTATATGGGTTATTAGATGTTTTTTTTAGTATCAGTATGAGTGTCTGTATGGTTTGGTGGGGGTGTTACTTAGCACATAGATGCATCAATGACTGACTCACTGTTTGTATGTGTTTTGAAGACAGCATATGTGCAGGACTGTATGGGTGAATGAGTGTGTATATGTGTGTGTTAGTGAGTGAATGACTGTCTCACTAGTGTCTTTATCAGTAACTACATATGTTTTAATCTAGTATTTGTGAGTATTGATGTATATAAGTGAGTATGTGTGAGAGTGAGAGATTGAAAGAGTTCTTGTTTAAATAAGTATGTGTTTCTATAAGTGATTGTTTAAGAGAGTAAGTATGTGTAAGTTTCCTTAGAAGTAAGGTGGTAGTGTGTGTATAGCTGTATATGCAAATAAATGGATGTTCAATAGTTTATTTGCATGTGTGATTATGTGTGTGAGTAACTTTTGGATGACTGTCGGTGTGTAACAGGATGTATAGGTGTTTCACTACATATGATGAGTGAATATATGTATGAGTGACTATATAGAACTGTTGGTGAATGAGTGGATGTGTATAGAGATGGTGGTATTACTGAATTGGTTGTTGTAACTGGTATGGGTATCTCTATTTTTTTGAAAATGTTAGTTTCTATTTTTGAATATGTGTTTCAAGGATTACATTACACTGAAAGGAGGTCTGTCACTCTGTCACAAGGATGGTGTCATCAGTGATGTCATGAGTGATGTTACTGACCATGTCATGAGTGATGTAATATGTGACGTCATCAGCAGTGCATTGCAGGCGCGCAAGTTTTAGTGAGTCCAACTAACTATAACGTGGGAATTTCAATGGTTTTATGTCAGTAAAATTTCCAGCTAACTATAACTGGTGTGAAACCTATGGTTTTTCCAGTGAATTTAATAGGTTTTTTAAATGCTAATTCCTAACTATAACTGGTGTGAAACCTATGGTTTTTTCAGTGAATTTCATAGGTTTTTTAAATGCTAATTCCTAACTATATAAGGCCTGAAACCTATGTTTTTTTCAGTGAATTTCAAAGGTTTTTTAATGCTAATTCCTAACTATATAAGATCGGAAAGCCCACCAGGAATCTCCAGTATGCGCCAGGGTACTGCATTGCAGAGAGGTGTAATGAAGCCACGCCCCTTTTTACACCTCTCTGCAACGCAGCCCCCGTGCATGTTTGAAGAGGGGGAACTAATTCCCCTTGCATACCGGGGGCCCCTGGGGGCCAACTAGCCCACCTGGAACCTCCAGTATGCGCCAGGGGGCTGCATTGCAGAGGTGTAATGAGGCTATGCCCCTTGTTACACCTCTCTGCAACGCAGCCCCCTGCCGCGTTTGCAGAGGGGGAATTAATTCCCCTTGCATACTGGGGGTCCCTGGGGCCAACTAGCCCACCAGGAGCCTCCAGTATGCGCCAGGGGGCTGCATTGCAGAGAGGTGTAATGAGGCCACACCCTTTTTTACACCTCTCTGCAACGCAGCCCCCGTGCATGTTTGAAGAGGGGGAACTAATTCCCCTTGCATACTAGGGGTCCCTGGGGGCCAACTAGCCCACCTGGAACCTCCAGTATGCGCCAGGGGGCTGCATTGCACAGAGGTGTAATGAGGCTATGCCCCTTTGTACACCTCTCTGCAACGCAGGCCACTGGCGCATTTGCAGAGGGGGGACTAATTCCCCTTGCATACTGGGGGTCCCTGGGTCATATCTGCCCAAACACCGATATTCCGAATGATTGAAAATGACTTTTCTTGAGAAACATTTGGATTTGGATTATCATGTCCTATACATTGGAAGTTTTGAAAGACTGACTTTGAGGATGCTATAAATTACTCAAGTCTGCCCGAATTGTGTGGGTAAAATTGTTACCTAGTCACTTTGAATAAGAATGTACTTACGTCTCGTCTAACATTTGGAAGAAATATCTAGTTATATGACATCAGGATACCGACATAACTTGAAGGAAATAAGAACGCCCTGAAGAAGTTCTGTTGTACAGAACAAAACGTTTCGGCTGGCTGTGGCACATAAACTTAAGGAAAATAAAAGCATTTGAATATACACCAAGATTCAGCGCTTCAGTAAGGACTCTAAGTGATATGATTTGATTGGGCTTATTGTGCAAGTGGTGCTGTGCCAAACTTTGGAATATTCTCCTCTACTCTCTACTACTTACTCTCTCCTACTACCCTACTCTCAAATACTCACTCTCTACTACTCATTCTCTACTACTCTACTACTCTCTACTACTCTCTCTCTACTACTCACTCCCTACTACTCACTATCTACTACTCTCTACTACTCACTCTCTACTACTCTCTCTCTACTACTCACTCTTTACTACTAACTCTCTACTACTCTCTACTACTCACTCTCTACTTCTCACTCTCTACTACTCTCTACTACTCATTCTCTACTACTCTCTCTCTACTAGTCTCTACTACTCACTCTACTACTCACTCTCTACTACTCTCTACCATTCTCTCTCTCACTCTCTACTACTCTCTACTACTCTCTCTCTACTACTCACTCTCTACTACTCTCTACTACTCACTCTTTACTACTCTCTACTACTCACTCTCTACTGCTCTCTACTACTCATTGTACTACTTACTCTCTACTACTCTCTACTACTCACTCTCTACTACTCACTCTCTACTACTCTCTACTACTCACTCTACTATTCACTCTACTACTCTCTACCTGCTACTCTCTCTACTGTTCTCTACTACTCTCTGCTACTCACTCTCTACTCTCTATTACTTACTCTCTACTCTCTACCTCTCTACCTCTCTCTACTTCTCTCTCTACTAGTCTCTACCTCTCTACCGCTACCTCTCTACCTCTACCTCTCTACCTCTACACCTCTACCTCTCTACCTCTCTCTACACGCACACATATACACATGTATATATATGCATATATATGCATATGCATTTATATATATGTATGTGTATGTATATACATACATATATAAACATATTTAATCTGTATATCTATATAAATACAAATATAAATGCATGCATACATATACATATATGCATACAGATGCATGTTATTTACATGAAAGTTTAAAAAACACTAATAAGAGCAAAGCTAAAAAGCCACCTCATTACAAACAGAATGGCTTTAACTTAAACGAGGGCGAGATCTATTGCATTTTCAATGCTTGTTTACTTTGGTTCCATCAAGAAGGCATTCAGATGTGTCACACATTTGCCATAAATTCTGAATGTTAACACTCTAGTTGCTCATTAGATCACTGTAGTAAAGCTACTGCTCACCAGGGAAGTCTGCTGCTGGTATTCAAAGTGCATGTTTCAGTCTGCATGTCAGAATTTCTTTAATGAAATTGAAGAGGATTTGAGAAGTCACTCAAAATGTGCCCTAATTTTTCTTTCTGCAGCACTAATCATACTTTCTATGGCAAAATATACCCCCTCATTTTGTTCCTTTCTAAATTAAATGTTTTAAGAGTTACCACTTTATTCCAATCAAGATGGCTTCAGGTGTGCCATACCTTTGTAATAAGTAGGACTGTTAGCGCTCTAGTTGTACTTTAGAACATTCTGGGACATTCTGTCATTGGGCTATACTTGGGCTACATATGGATGATATTTGGGCTACATTTGGGCTCTTTTGTCTCTGGTGGCCATCTTGGGAGACTGCATGTCAGATTTTCTTCATGAAATAGAAGAGGATTTGAGAAGTCACTCAAAATGTGCCCTAATTTTTCTTTTTGCAGCACTAATAATACTTTCTATGGCATAATATACCCCCTCATTTTGTTCCTTTTTAAATTAAATGTTTTAAGAGTTACCACTTTATTCCCATCACGATGGCTTCAGGTGTGCTATACCTTTGTAATAAGTAGGACTGTTAGCGCTCTAGTTGTTCTTTAGAACACTCTAGGAGGCTGCAGTAGAACACAAAGGAATCAACGGACAGTCTCTGTCCTTGTTGGATGTACATGTTTTACTGAGAATGTCAGACTTCATTCTCACATGACTGAGAAAGATAATGTGAATTTACAGAAAATATGCTTTCAGTTTAGCTTATAGATCCCCTTCCAAACCACTGTGGGAAAATCATGAGATATTAGTTTTCTTTCAAACATGATTCATGATATCACAGCAGAAGGCTTTTTCACATGGTAAAATCACCTTAGAACACACCACAATTCCTAAAATGAGTATGGTACCATCAACAAATGATTTATAATGTAACTAAAGTCCTAAAACCCTCTATTAACTACAATGCTTTTTAATGAGGTGCTATCATGTATATTGGTCCCAAGATGGCTGCCAACACTTCTTGGATGAAGTGCTCACAGCCAATCAGATCAGATGTGTGGTTAGGCTCCGCCCAGATATATATATTTTTTTGAACCTAAATTACTCAAAATCCACTGGAGCACATATCTTGAGACATAGCAAAGGCACATCGGGCTACCAGTCCCTACAATTTTGCCAAGTTTTGTGGAAATCCATTCAGCCGTTCGGGCTAAAAGTGAGTCCAACCGCCCTATGGAAATTAACATGGGGAAAACACGTTTTGGGACCCCCCTTTTATCTCGGCCCCCGCTTGACGAATCCCCCCCAAACTTTCAGGGAAGGAGCGGGCCATCTTCTTTGAGAAATTTGCGAAGATTCGTCCACCGGCGCCAAAGTTATTCCCAATAGAATGTTGCGGATTTCCTATGGAAATCAATCCTAACTATAACTACCAACTGGCGTCCGGCAGTAGGTAATATATGTATATTTATTATTTATTTTTTTTGCAACAAGAAGGCGCCGCACTCAGGAACTTGATTTTCTTTTTACAATTTATTCAACAGAGCCCGGTCTGCACACCGACGCGTTTCAGCCTTGCGGCCTTGGTCACGGTAAGTGCTAATACCTTCAGCAACTGTTTTTATACAACTTCCTGTTTGTCATGCCCATGAATTCTGGGACATGTAGTTTCAATATTAACACAATTGAACCACAGTGCAGACATTCAATGTACATATAAACAGTTTTTGGTGGATTTCTTACCCTTTTCACAATATTATATATTTTTTTATAATATTTATAGCGGCAGATGTTACTTTTTGGTGTATTACCATAAGACAATCACTTTTAGGTCCTATTTCTAAACATCTCAAACTTGGTAGAGTTTTCACATTTATTCTTGGAAAGTTGTACCTTCCCAACTAAACTTTATTCGTTCATTATATTTTATATCGCCATTATTCCGGTATTAAATGGTTCTAGCTTGTGAATTATTTCTACACAAGACTAATACCTTCCTTTAATTTTGGTTTTAGGTCAGGACTGATTGGGGGTATAGTACCCTAGTATTATAAAATCAAATACCAAGTGTATTTAGAACATATTTCAAAGGGACCAACAAGGATGTCAGAGATTGTACAGATTTTGGTAATTATCAAAAACACATCCAATAGTAATTAGATTCCAGTGTCACTGGATAGCTATAGGACTGTATTAACACAGGTTCATATCAGTTCAAAATGTCTTTGGATTTAATTCATTACAAATGGACATACATTTCCTCATCGAAATTCATTCCTCTTGGCTGTTTTGTCTTCATCCGAATGATATATTTCGACTCCATTTGTCGTAATTTTTTCTTTTGGTCTCCCAGTCTCTCATGTGTTTCGATTGCATCTATTGCAAAAAAAACTCATATGTAGCCAATTCCCATTTTGACAATCCAAAAGTGTTTCGCAGTGGTATATGTGAGATTCCGATTCTTGACAGCACGGATGTGCTCAAGAATTCTCTTTTTAAGCATGCAAACCGTACTTCCAATGTATAGCATGGTACAATCACATTGAATCGCGTAGACTACATGTTTTGTCGTGCATGTGATTTTTTTGTCTATTGTGATCAATCTTCCTTCAGGGTCTCTGATGTTCTGTTTATTGATCCCTATTTTGCATGCTTTGCATGAGTTGCATTTTCGGAAGCCCAGTTGTTGATTAGTTAGCCAATTAGTCTTAGTACTTTGTGGATTGAAATGGCTTTTGATCAAAATGTCTTTTATGGATGGTGCTTTGCGGAAAGTAATTTGTGGTCCTGGGCCTATGATTTTCTTTAGATCATGATCTTGTTTTAATAACGGCCAGTATCTCTGCACAGTTTGGCAATTTTTTTGGGATTCCTTGCTGTAAGTTAGTATGAGTCTTGGTGGTTGTTATTCTTTTTCTTCTGTATTAGATGTTTTCGGTTTTTTGATCAGCAGCTCAGTTCTAGTCAGTTTGTCCAATTTTTTCTACATATATATATATATACAGCATTTGACAGAAAATTAAAGGAAGTGCAAATTGGTGAAAATTCATTTAGTCCTCACCTGTTCAATTTTTCCTGGCTTCATGCTGAGTCAGTGAAGTATAAGATAATATTTCACAGCAGCATACAAATCAAACCGCTGTCTCGGGAGGATTTCTGAGGTATAATGCATGTCACTGCAGGGTGACTCCTTCAAGCTCGAGGTGTTAAACGCTAAAAACTCCCTAATAACAGCAACATTTAATTCAACACAAGGGGCATAGGCTTGGGTCCAACAGCTGCATACGGTGTGCACAATTGCCACATTTATATTATTTCGGCAGTGATTAACCGCATGCGTGCGGGCGGAATTCCGCCCGTACGCTGGGTTTTTAAAAATCGCATGTTACGTGACGAGCTGGGCTCGTCATGAGCGTGCGAGGAGGCTACGCCATGACGAGCCCAGCTCGTCATGAGCGTCGAAGGGGTTAACTGGGTGACCATGGGTTTACTCCACACAGCATGGTAATGCTTCCTTTATTGCCCTCATTATGAGTGGACTTTTAATTCTGATGGGACTGGTGACAGCAGTTACTGGTCAATTGGTATTAAGAGATCCGCAGTGTTTCTGCAGATCTGAGTACTTTCACATGGACATTCACAGCTGCCGAAATCTCCATGGAAAATTCAAGAATTACTGGGAGTCTCCCCCGGATTTATCAATTGTCCCGGTATTTCCTTATTTGTAAGGAGACCCTCAGGGTCCCACTTGTAATTGGCTTGGTACCAGGCAAGGCTGCCCACTAGCTTCAGATCAGTTCCTGTTAGTAATCGAACCCCCTACTACAATCTATCATTGGAATAACACTTGGTACAATAACAGTTAAGACAGCCACATATGTAGATGGCATACTAATTTTTACTGAAAAAGGCAGAATCCTCAATAAAGCTTTACCTGAAACCATAGACATCTTCTCACAAGTATCAGGATACACCCTTAGTAAGGATAAAATAGCAGTGATTGCTTTGGATGAATTAGGTGGGAAAGAATTAATAGGCAATTTTGCCCTTGCCTGGCTGTCTAAATTCATAAAATATCTTGGAATGGAATTTCATGAAAATATTGCGGAATCCTTCAAACACAATATTACCATCAAAGTTTTCTGACTTGCTAGAAGGATGGTTTCATAAATTCCTTACTTGGCAGGACTGGATTGAGACTATAAAAATGATTGTTACACCCAAGTATGAGTCCTGTGTTTTTATTAGACAACTTTTCCCCTAATTTAGCTATAATAATACATAACTGTTTCTGTAAAAATAAATGTCCCTAGATTTCTCTGAAAAACTAAGATCACTCAATGACCGAGATGGAGTCAAACTTCCCAACTTCAAATATTACCACATAGCTTCCCTGTTTAGAGAAAGTTTCTGATGCTTACCTGAAATGATCTGTACCAACCTCTATGGATAAATGTGGAAGAAATGATTCTCCAAAATTCTACTTTAATTTCATTTCTGACATAGACCAAAACTGTACTCCCTCTAATCTAATGTTTATTAACACCAAAAAATTAATCTTCCTTATTGACTCAAAACTAGATATTGGCCTTCGACACTCAAACGCTAAACTATTTAACCAAACACAAACGAAATGGGAAATAGAGAATACCTCACAGCTATGTAACTTTTATGGACCATCAATTTGGTCCTTACCCTTTAAATAAAAAATGACCCGCTTTCTAGCTCAAACTAAGTTTCATATTGTACATTGAGAGTTTTGTGTGCTACAATGCCAGTTTAAAATGAAAGTCTGTGAGAATCCATTATGCTGGTACTGTAACCTTTCGAAAGTAGATTTTGCTCATTTGCTGTTTTACGGACCTTTACTGAAGTAATTATGGTAAAAAAATGTGTGATTTTAGTGAGGAGATTCTTCAGAGTAAGATCTCTTTTTGTTTTTCTAACTTCTTAAATGGACATAGCAACCTCTCTTTTACTAAATCACATGATAGTTATCTTCTCAATGTATTTCTTAAGCTAAGATGCAAAATTATTTAATGTAATTGGAAGATTACCCCCAGGGTTTTTTTTAGGTATGGAAGATTGGCTGACATTCACAAGAGGAGCTGACAACCCTTCACTCAAACAACCCTGATGGACATCCAGAGCTTGTCCTATATGGGGAAAAAGCTGAACGTGTGTCTAAAACGTCCGTAAATGCTACGATGTTTGTTAGCTTAAAATTGTCTATAGAACATGGTCACTTGCTCACATTTAAACCCCCCTCTCTTCCTATATATTTATGCATTTTATCCTTCCATTGTGTTACTATAACACATTCTGTTCCCTGTCGCAGAAATGTCAAATGTTATTAACTATTATTCACGACTAAAGTCCTTGTGTTATATTCCTTCTTCTTCCTTCTCTATATCCTCGAGAGGTAGTCCTTGATGGTCTCATAAACTTGTATTTGTAAGCATATAGTATATAGACATGCCACACTATGAAGGCCTCAATCATTTCACTATGCTCTCTTATTTGTATTTATTTTTCAAACTAAATAAAATTCTCTGAAATAAATAAAAAAAAGAGAAGGTTCTGGGTAGTTAGTATTTAATGTCCTTGCAGTACCCAATAATTAACACCTTGATCCAACATTTGTCCCAGATATCCACTTTGGACCTACAATATACCTTGATATCCAAGTGGGGGTGTAAAATGTTGCCTATTTTCTGTCACAATACAAGACTTTATTAGTTCATCAAAATAAACAATTCAGTATACTACTTCCATCCAGGATTGCGCATCTGAAAAACTGTGTCCAAAATCTGGCAACAACAATAAAGCGTCCGGTCAACACAAAGCCTTTTGTTCAGAAGATTCATGGTTGAAGGCCACTGATCGGCTGTTGCATTCCATCCAATGTGTCTAACAGTGCGTCCAGGATAATCCACTTTAATTACAAAGCAGTCATTAAAAAGATGTGGGATTTCAGGTGGCGTTTCAGGAGTCAATATAGCTATACCATAGCAGAAGAACCTCCTTCTTGGATAAAATGCACTTCATGTATTCATGATGTTTGTAAGACTTAAAGAGATCTCAATAACTGAGCCATGAGGACAAGCCTCACTGGTCACTATTTAACACCTTGCCTGCATCGAACGTTCAGCTCCAGTGCTGAACGTTTGAAAAACGGGTGGGGCACCCGACGTTCGCAGCACTACCAAGGCAGTGCACGTGACGACCGTTGGCCTACAGCAGCAGCCAAGGGGTTAAGCCAAATGAAGTCATGGTAAAACATAGAACAAGCAGCACACCTAAATTAGGAGTTTATTGTATTTGTTAGGTGCTTCATCTGTTGGCAACTCACTTCTTTTTACCATTCCCCTTTCATTTTCTCTCCTTCTTTAAAAAGGCACAATCTTCTTATAGGAGGCAGTCATTTTTGGAAAGTGCGGGCCTTTTTGAGATTTCACAGAATGAAAAATTCCCTGTGTAGGGTGAAACAATTGCAGGAGGGGTTGAAAAAAAGGCAGATCAAATATGACCCTAATGCAAAGCCTGTAGTAGATACATCTGGCATAAGTTATAAAAAGAAGCGCTCTACTTATTGAGCTGTGGCAGAAATCAGTGTTCTCTGATGTATTTGAATATTTTAGCCAAATTTTCGTAATTGTACAGTTTAAGAATGCTTCTGGCATAAAGCATCTGGAATAAAGCCTTGTACTGAAAGTACCCTGTGCGCATAGAAATTTGTCCGAGATTCAATGAGCTGAAAAAGTATAGGGCTGGTATCAAGAGTCCAGTGATAAACAGTAACAGAAAATGATGAAACAGAGAAACACAGAGGCATCATGAGGTTCCAAAGCAGGGTGATGCCAGAAAAGTTATTTTTCAGATGAAAAAAAGTCAATGCAGTTGGGAGAGTTCTGTGAGAGGCATGGTGTACATTGGGTGAAAGTTGACAAAATTACCCTTGTCAGCCGTTGGGCATTTAGTCATTGGTCGCCAGTCTGTGGTCTGTAGTAAGAAGTTGTGATAAGCAGTCATACTATGGAAGTCAGGGGCATATTATCAACAACTAGCCATATTTATCGCTAAATGAGCTTAGCGATATTTTTATTTATCGCCGCGCAATGCCGGATTTTAATGCAGCGATAACGTGCTATTAGCAACGTTTATCTCAAATGCAATAAAATATCCGTCGATAGCGGCTCAATGCGTGAATATCGCTGGATATTCAGGCATTAACGCCAATAGGGACTTGACCTGAATATCCAACTCCCATTGGACATACAGGTTAAGAAGTGGTCTGAGCAGGCATTAGTTTTTGGCGATATTCGCGCTGAGCGCTAATTTTTTTATCGCTGTGCCTGCGTTGATAATAGGCGATAGCGATATTAGAGACTGCTTTCAGTCGCTAACAGGTTGGGTACGCCCACTTTGCATGTCATTAGCGATAAATATCGCTGACATGCAAAGGGGGCCCCAAACCACTCGCTATCGCCTACAAACTGTTGCTAACTGCTGTTATCGCAGATATAATGTGCTATTAGCAACATTTATCTCAAATGCGATAAAATATCCGGCGATAGCGGCTCAATGCGTGAATATCGCTGGATATTCAGGCATTAACGCCAAAAGGGTCTTAACCTGAATATCCAACTCCCATTGGATATACAGGTTAAGAAGTGGTCTGAGCAGGCATTAGTTTTTGGCGATATTCGCGATTAGCGCTCATGTTTTTATCGCTGTGCCTGCGTTGATAATAGGCGATAGCGATATTATAGACTGCATTCAGTCGCTAACAGGTTGGGTACGCCCACTTTGCATGTTATTAGCGATAAATATCGCTGACATGCAAAGCGGACCCCAAACCGCTCGCTATCGCCTACAAACTGTCGCTAACTGCTGTTAGCGACAGCTTGCTAATAGTGCGATGAAATTATCGCCGCTTTCGCGGGGAAAGTCCCGCGAAAGCGGCGATAAGGCCCTTGATAATATGCCCGTTGTCACCTGATTCTCGTAGCACCAGGTATGAAGGAAGCACACAACTGCTACAAGTCTAGACTTAAATCAAACCAGAAGGTAATACAATGACTGCACCTTCAACAACAAAGGATATCTTTCCAGTATGTGTCATTTCTATAATCTGGCCTGCCAGAACTGCTCTGAAAAGTTAAAGGCTGAGTGCTGGGTTCTCGAGTGTTGGTCTGTGGCAGCCACAGCAATCCCAACACACACAAAATATTGAGGAGGTGAGAATCAAAGATTAACACCTTCTCTGGGGACCCATATGTGGAATAAAAGTAACCTCACCCATTAATAGTGGCATGCTTCATCATATAGTGTGCTCCTACTACCCCTGTGTAATCAACGTCAAGGTTGGAGCTATGATTTTTTTCAATTTCAAAAACACTCACAAGGGATCCACCATGCCATGTCTCATTAAAACTACCTCAGAAGTATCCCTACTAATTTGTTCTGAGTCTCCTCGGTCGGGTTAAAAACACTCACTGAGATGCTCTTGGGATATTATCGCCTTATCGTCGCTCCACACTGTTAACATGTTTCGGCCAATCATCTATTGCCAGTTTGGGTCGGTGGTATTCTTCCGGACTAAGATCCCTACAATCACTGACACCATCAGTCAATCCTGCTTATTAGTAAACTGTGATGAGATAATGTCGGGCAGTGGCCTTACTTGATACTTAATTGCATGAGGCCAGGAATTTTCTGGGTATTTGTATGGTGTCTCTAAACCCGAGTATGGAGCAGGGGCATCGCCCTGAAGTCACACATCTGTCAAGGGACCAACGCTGCCCCGAATGCCCCTCTCATGTGGGGCAGCGTTATGTCCAAGTGGATCAAGTTACTCAGTTCTTTAAATATTGAAATTTGAGAGGAGAGTGTGATGTTATTAGTGCACCATCCCTTAATTCTTGGGAAACTAACGTGAATCAACCAGAGCCCTAGTCCTAACTGGTCATGTGACTAAATGATATGGACGGTCTGCTCTAGAGACTGGAAGCCGTGTGTCTGACCACAGAGAGTTGTAGCAACACAATCTGCCAACCTTCTTGCTGTACCAACATAACCATCAAAATTCTTCAATCCATCCCACTCTTGTAGCAGTACTTAACAGTGGGACTGTAGTGCCTAGACTGGTATGCGTGAAACCGGAACCAGAATCTAAAGTTTGTGTTCAGTACCATAAAGTGCAGTGAGTGTGTAAATGGAATGTCAGATCCAATCATAATGTTGATGGAGGGGAAGTTCTGCGACCATGGCCCAGACAAAGAATGTCAGAATAAAGAGATACGTTTTTCTGGAGGAAATGAGCGTAGGGGGTGTTGTAAGCAGAGGATACAATGTTTCCAGTCCCTTGTGCATGGAGAACTATACATACATCTAGTTGAAATGTTTGATCAAGGGCTGATCCCAAAAAATGTGGGTTGCCACAGCTACAAGTCCTTGATGGTATGCAAGGCAATGTTTGATTCAGAGGCCTTCTACTAGCAGGTTTTGAGAGAGAACTTATGGAGGTGGTAATGTGTGACAAGAATATGTGTGCAGATATAAAGAGTTAGACTGTATCTGAGTTACAGCCACAACACAACATTTTGCTTCTACAAAAAAAACCATATAGGACCACAAAACATCATAGCTCAAAACTGCAACTCAAAGACAACATAATCACAAAACAGAAACACAATGCAATAATACAACAAAAGACCAATACAACAGCATAGTGTATCCTTATAGTTACATAAGTTCATATAAAACCCTTTATCCTAGCCTAAGAATTACGGGGCATATTATCAAGAACAGGCGATAAAATTATCGCCGCTTTATCGGCAGGAAACTGCCACTAAAGCGGCGATAATGGGCTTGATAATATGCCCTTATGAATTCCCATAGCAGCCCAGGGTAACACCCGAACCTGGGCTGCTATGGGAATTCACAAGGACATATTATCAAGGCCATTATCGCCGCTTTAGCGGCAGTTTCCTGCCGATTAAGCAGCAATAATTGTATCGCCTGTTCTTAATAATATGCCCCAACATTTCTAGCGACAGCCCTCAAATGTGATAATAATATAAATGTTTTGTTAACTAATCTCTATTGGCAGAAGCAGCCCTTAGGTGCTCATAACTATCAAAGCGGTTGTAATTCATAGACTTTACTTTTGGTAACCATGTTTACAGATGTCCACGGTTCCTCTAGAATATGATTTCGGATATGGCGACAAAGCACTTTACTGGCAGTTCTAAACTGAAAGCCAGCTTCATGATGTCTGGTTTGACAGCACAGCTGTCTGGCAAATATTTTGCCATTACTTTTCTAAAAATATTTACATGCCATGGCATTCAGATGAGTAAACCTCTCCCATTACATGCTGTTGGCTGTTTGTTGTATGATTCTCCAGTCTATAGATTGCTTCTATTTTACCTATTTATAACGTGCCAGACCTGGTTCCAAGTGATTGCAGTTTGTGTGCACCTGCCACCTACACCAGGTGGGAGTGTCTACTTGTTGTCAACCAGAGTCTGAAAATCAAGAAGTTGTTTGTGTTGGGAACAATTCTTGGGCAGCATTCAAAAGGAACTTAATCAGTGAATGATGCAATGATAAATACTGAGGGTTTTATTTATGAGGGCCTTACACCGCCGTTGCGTCACTTGTCAGTGACGTTGCAGCAGCGTAATCAATGCGCCATGCTGCGCCCTATTTACAAAGTGACACATCTAGGCAGAGGCACCACTTTGTAAATGCCGGCACTACATCATACCTGTGTCAGGTATAATGTATGCAGGGTGGGCATTCCCACGTAAAATAAGCTGGTAGAAGTGGCGAATTGAAATCTATGAGATTTCACTGCGCCACTTCTATAACTTGACTGCGTCAAATCCGGAGTGACGGAGGGCCTTTCACATGGGACTCACCCATGTGTAATGACACCATTGCTGGACTTGCGTCAGTTGACTGACACACTCCAGCAATGCGTCATTACTGTGCCACCAGATACATCAGGATTCCTGATGTATCTCGTCAATTTTTGCGACATGGAGCACCAGTAGAGTAAATGTGGCACATCCATGGTGTCCCAACGAGGGCGCAATTAAAAGTGTTGCATCGCTGTTTTTCCCCTAGTTTTTGGCGATATTCGCGATTAGCGCTCATGTTTTTATCGCTGTGCCTGCGTTGATAATAGGCGATAGCGATATTATAGACTGCATTCAGTCGCTAACAGGTTGGGTACGCCCACTTTGCATGTTATTAGCGATAAATATCGCTGACATGCAAAGCGGACCCCAAACCGCTCGCTATCGCCTACAAACTGTCGCTAACTGCTGTTAGCGACAGCTTGCTAATAGTGCGATGAAATTATCGCCGCTTTCGCGGGGAAAGTCCCGCGAAAGCGGCGATAAGGCCCTTGATAATATGCCCGTTGTCACCTGATTCTCGTAGCACCAGGTATGAAGGAAGCACACAACTGCTACAAGTCTAGACTTGAATCAAACCAGAAGGTAATACAATGACTGCACCTTCAACAACAAAGGATATCTTTCCAGTATGTGTCATTTCTATAATCTGGCCTGCCAGAACTGCTCTGAAAAGTTAAAGGCTGAGTGCTGGGTTCTCGAGTGTTGGTCTGTGGCAGCCACAGCAATCCCAACACACACAAAATATTGAGGAGGTGAGAATCAAAGATTAACACCTTCTCTGGGGACCCATATGTGGAATAAAAGTAACCTCACCCATTAATAGTGGCATGCTTCATCATATAGTGTGCTCCTACTACCCCTGTGTAATCAACGTCAAGGTTGGAGCTATGATTTTTTTCAATTTCAAAAACACTCACAAGGGATCCACCATGCCATGTCTCATTAAAACTACCTCAGAAGTATCCCTACTAATTTGTTCTGAGTCTCCTCGGTCGGGTTAAAAACACTCACTGAGATGCTCTTGGGATATTATCGCCTTATCGTCGCTCCACACTGTTAACATGTTTCGGCCAATCATCTATTGCCAGTTTGGGTCGGTGGTATTCTTCCGGACTAAGATCCCTACAATCACTGACACCATCAGTCAATCCTGCTTATTAGTAAACTGTGATGAGATAATGTCGGGCAGTGGCCTTACTTGATACTTAATTGCATGAGGCCAGGAATTTTCTGGGTATTTGTATGGTGTCTCTAAACCCGAGTATGGAGCAGGGGCATCGCCCTGAAGTCACACATCTGTCAAGGGACCAACGCTGCCCCGAATGCCCCTCTCATGTGGGGCAGCGTTATGTCCAAGTGGATCAAGTTACTCAGTTCTTTAAATATTGAAATTTGAGAGGAGAGTGTGATGTTATTAGTGCACCATCCCTTAATTCTTGGGAAACTAACGTGAATCAACCAGAGCCCTAGTCCTAACTGGTCATGTGACTAAATGATATGGACGGTCTGCTCTAGAGACTGGAAGCCGTGTGTCTGACCACAGAGAGTTGTAGCAACACAATCTGCCAACCTTCTTGCTGTACCAACATAACCATCAAAATTCTTCAATCCATCCCACTCTTGTAGCAGTACTTAACAGTGGGACTGTAGTGCCTAGACTGGTATGCGTGAAACCGGAACCAGAATCTAAAGTTTGTGTTCAGTACCATAAAGTGCAGTGAGTGTGTAAATGGAATGTCAGATCCAATCATAATGTTGATGGAGGGGAAGTTCTGCGACCATGGCCCAGACAAAGAATGTCAGAATAAAGAGATACGTTTTTCTGGAGGAAATGAGCGTAGGGGGTGTTGTAAGCAGAGGATACAATGTTTCCAGTCCCTTGTGCATGGAGAACTATACATACATCTAGTTGAAATGTTTGATCAAGGGCTGATCCCAAAAAATGTGGGTTGCCACAGCTACAAGTCCTTGGTGGTATGCAAGGCAATGTTTGATTCAGAGGCCTTCTACTAGCAGGTTTTGAGAGAGAACTTATGGAGGTGGTAATGTGTGACAAGAATATGTGTGCAGATATAAAGAGTTAGACTGTATCTGAGTTACAGCCACAACACAACATTTTGCTTCTACAAAAAAAAACATATAGCACCACAAAACATCATAGCTCAAAACTGCAACTCAAAGACAACATAATCACAAAACAGAAACACAATGCAATAATACAACAAAAGACCAATACAACAGCATAGTGTATCCTTATAGTTACATAAGTTCATATAAAACCCTTTATCCTAGCCTAAGAATTACGGGGCATATTATCAAGAACAGGCGATAACATTATCGCCGCTTTATCGGCAGGAAACTGCCACTAAAGCGGCGATAATGGGCTTGATAATATGCCCTTATGAATTCCCATAGCAGCCCAGGGTAACACCCGAACCTGGGCTGCTATGGGAATTCACAAGGACATATTATCAAGGCCATTATCGCCGCTTTAGCGGCAGTTTCCTGCCGATTAAGCAGCAATAATTGTATCGCCTGTTCTTAATAATATGCCCCAACATTTCTAGCGACAGCCCTCAAATGTGATAATAATATAAATGTTTTGTTAACTAATCTCTATTGGTAGAAGCAGCCCTTAGGTGCTCATAACTATCAAAGCGGTTGTAATTCATAGACTTTACTTTTGGTAACCATGTTTACAGATGTCCACGGTTCCTCTAGAATATTATTTCGGATATGGCGACAAAGCACTTTACTGGCGGTCCTAAACTGAAAGCCAGCTTCATGATGTCTGGTTTGACAGCACAGCTGTCTGGCAAATATTTTGCCATTACTTTTCTAAAAAAATTTACATGCCATGGCATTCAGATGAGTAAACCTCTCCCATTACATGCTGTTGGCTGTTTGTTGTATGATTCTCCAGTCTATAGATTGCTTCTATTTTACCTATTTATAACGTGCCAGACCTGGTTCCAAGTGATTGCAGTTTGTGTGCACCTGCCACCTACACCAGGTGGGAGTGTCTACTTGTTGTCAACCAGAGTCTGAAAATCAAGAAGTTGTTTGTGTTGGGAACAATTCTTGGGCAGCATTCAAAAGGAACTTAATCAGTGAATGATGCAATGATAAACACTGAGGGTTTTATTTATGAGGGCCTTACACCGCCGTTGCGTCACTTGTCAGTGACGTTGCAGCAGCGTAATCAATGCGCCATGCTGCGCCCTATTTACAAAGTGACACATCTAGGCAGAGGCACCACTTTGTAAATGCCGGCACTACATTATACCTGTGTCAGGTATAATGTATGCAGGGTGGGCATTCCCACGTAAAATAAGCTGGTAGAAGTGGCGAATTGAAATCTATGAGATTTCACTGCGCCACTTCTATAACTTGACTGCGTCAAATCCGGAGTGATGGAGGGCCTTTCACATGGGACTCACCCATGTGTAATGACACCATTGCTGGACTTGCGTCAGTTGACTGACACACTCCAGCAATGCGTCATTACTGTGCCACCAGATACATCAGGATTCCTGATGTGTCTCGTCAATTCTTGCGACATGGAGCACCAGTAGAGTAAATGTGGCACATCCATGGTGTCCCAACGAGGGCGCAATTAAAAGTGTTGCATCGCTGTTTTTCCCCAGGGATGCAACACTTTTCAGAACTGAGGCCCTGAGGGGCTTATTTACAAGCCCCTTGTGCCACCGGTGCTTGATAATAAGGGATGCAGCGGCAGAGCGGCAATTTTAATTTGGGAAAAAGAAACGTACCAGCGATGCAAGGGGGTTGTAAATAAGCCCCTGAGAGCCAGGCCTTCGAGGACTCCGGTATCAGGGGCCTAACAGGCATGAAGATACATTTTATACCCATCCTTTGTTAGTCTGATATCGCAGCATCTACTTTAGGGTAAATTATTCTGATTGAATTTTGCATTATTTCAAACCCCGCTCCCGGTATGATGTGCTCGCGAGGGCTGCGCTAAGACAAATGGCACACAAATGATGTCATTAAATAGAATTACATTTTAATTAACTTCTTCAGGACCAGATTCAGCTTGTCAAAGCATGTGCTGGTGCGAGGAAATTGTTCCAGACGGCTGCGGCCAGAGAGATGCAATCTAGACATAAAATATCGATGAGTCAATTACCTCCACTGTTTCAGATCGGTGAAGGCTGTTTACAAGCACACGGATGGGCACCCGGTCAGACAAGAGGCCATTTATGGATCTAGTGCGACCTCGATGCTTCCCCTAGTCACAGCGATGACCGCCACAGCGGCCACTTTTGCAAAATAGTTTGAAAATTAAATTTTTGGTGGCATTTTATCAAAGATCTCTGTAAAAGAACCCCCACGCCTGCAAATACCTATTGGAGAGACATGATTCTCCCCTTGTTGGTGAATCAGAGACTTTTCACAACCCTTATGATTTTGTGGAATTGATGGCAGTGAGTCAAGAGATTTTCCGACAAGCTAGTCCATGTGAATTTACAATAGGGCTTGGGCAGAAGTAGGAAAATGTGAGACAAATCTGACATGCCACTGACATGTCCCGGCCCTACCTCTCTTCCAGAGGGAGCACCTATCAGCTATTTCTGCCCCCATTGAATCAGGGAAAATTGAGCTGTCCACCACTGTAACAGCTGAACAAACCTTTCTGAGGACCCTGAGTATCACATGAAGCCTGCACTACTAGGTTGAACAGAACCTCTGAGTTTCCCATCTTTGACTCTATGACCAGCCAGAATTATTGACGTTTGCTCAAAGATCTGCCCACACTCCCAGACATCCATCACAAGAGGTGCGTGCATTGCATTCTTCATGGAATAGCACAGGAAGAAGATCAATTCGCATCCCGCCATCTTTGTGAAACAGCTCATGTCAAGCGCACACTAAGCGTGCATCCATATCAGTACCAATAGCAATGCCGCTAAGCTTATAATAGGTATGAGTGGTTCATCTGTCTGGTACTAAAAGCTAAGTTTACATTTACCTGCAGCTAAAAAGTTCTCTCCATACACTACCTTCCGCTGTAATTTGGAAAGAGTTCGATGTACAACCAGCATTTTCCGTGAACTCAATTTAGTGCCCTTATAAAACTCAAAGTGAACCTGCCAGTCCCAGCCGCAAGCAGGCCAATGTTTTACCTGGCTGCAGTTCATGAATTTTACTGGTTGTCTAACCTACATACAAGTAGCCGGCGGCACTCTTGGCAGGCTAGGGACGCGGCAGAAGTAGCTTGTCTACATAAATTAATTGTGGCAACTATCAAGGTCGTTTCTTTGCCACCAAATGACTCCCTTGCTATGTAGTGCTTTGCTATTCCAGCAGAAACCAAAGTGGGTTTATTCCTGTAATGTTCTGGCCACATTTCTGCATTTACATCCCTTAACACAATTATTATTCAGCGACTTCATATATCCAGGGACCAAGAGATGTAGGACACTCAGGGCCCAATGCACATGGTAAACTTAGACCTTAAGTCTAAGCTTGCTTAGACCTGGAGCCTAAGTTTAGACTTGAAGTCTAAACTTAGACCTGTAGTCTAAGCTTAGACCTGAAGTTTAAATATATACCTGAAGCCTATGTTTAGACTTGAAGTCTAAACTTAGACCCGAAGTTTAGGTTTACCTTTGTGAACTGGGACCTAAGACTTTGCAGGTCTTAATTCAGACTTCAGGTCTACGTTTACTTTTGGGAATTGGGCCCATAGTAATTCCAATAAACAAAAAGTGATGAATCGAAGGACTTCTTTCAATCAAGCCTACTGGAATCTGCTTGTGGCACACTCCATTCCTTTATTTTTACCACTTCATTGCACTTAGAGATAGGGATCCACCATATGCAAATCACTCTTCACAACAGCCCAAAAATATTTACCACTTCCCTTCTGCATGATCAGACAATCACCCAGAGATCTGTTTTGGCCCTGCTGGGCCATTTTAGCTTTAATTAGTGTTATTGGTGTCTCAATGAGACGCATGCTGTTTTTTAGGTTTATATCTACATATTAAGGTTAGGGAATAAGCGACCAGCAAGAGTGATTGGCCATTTTTCATTTCAGCACTTTTCAATAAAAAATGAAACTTTGTTGTACAAAATATGAACCAGGAAATCAAAGTCTTGCATATATTGTATTGTGTTTAAATTATGATTTCCAGGTTTGAGAACGAATTATTTTTAAACTAACAGGTATCTGATGTTTTTCCCATGTGTCCCTCCCGCCCCTCTTCCTGTCAAGACTGGCACACTTACAAATTACATTGACATCTGTCTGTTTTGATTTGCTCTCAGAACTGAAAATGGCAAAGAAGGTGAATTTTGCCATCTTCCCATCTAACCACTGACTTCCAAGTATTTGTCACGGAAGTCATTTATTTCCAAAACTTAAAGATGGGAGTTATTAAACTGCCAATAAACGGAAATGGTTTCCAGAATTGTTGGCATGACATTTAATGACTTCTTTTAAAAGAGGTTAATTGATATTTTGAGTCAGGAGCAGGATTGCAATTAACTTTAGGTTTAGATTTATGGTTAAGCTTAGGGTGAGGGGTGCTATTGTACATTATCATTACGGTGGTATTTGTTTAATTGTATTCTCAATGCGTAATAGTTACTTCATTATTCACACTGTAATGATAAATGTATGTTTCAAGTTAAGTCGCTATGGAAACTTTATTATTGTGTTTCTGAACACTTCATTTTCACTGCAGTTTCTTTAATAAACTGACCAGGGCCGCGCACGCATTTCGCTGCAAGCACCTTCTTCAGGAGTCACTGCAGTTAGATCTACAACATAACAGATACATGAAAACAACAGCAGTCTCATTAAGTAAGCTGTTCACTAAAATCACATCCTTTTTATCAACTAAAGTCATGGGGTCTCCCAATAAAAATCAACCAGTCTGTATTCCACGGTTCCTATGTACAGAGACCCCATAATAGCTGGTCCACCTCACATTTCTCTTTCGCATATGTTTATAATCACCTGCCCCATAGTCATCTGTTCAAAGTCTGTCTTCTATGTTTTTTGTAGGCCCACTTTTCCGAGCAAAAGATATCTAGTCCTATGGTACATTAACCCCACTTGAGCTTAACATATCCAGTTCTATCCTGATTCTCATTGAACAAGTACCAAATCTGTGAGGCTGTTAATTAATACGCCTGACTACGCGAAAAATACCATTGGAAAGCTGTTAGCCAGAATGTAACACAGTTCGATGGGTTTCTGATGTTTATGATTCACTAGCCACAATTGGACCATTTATGTTTTCTTTGGTGCATTGCAGTTCCACTCAAACACACTGAAAACCTCAGTCCTCGTAGCAAAAGTGCTCCATATGTGTGATCATTTGCATAAATTTACATTTCCGAGAAACGCAAGGATAATCTGCACACTGGGTCAAAATTATATAATTGGTTTGAATTTCTAAGCACAACCATGCATTTCTTTTGGAAAGGTCAGAAACAGCGTGCACTGAAACATAATGTTTCTGTTCAGGCGCTATGACTGGATGGATGATGCAAATTTGTGCGAATCGTCGATATTGCTTGTCTGGGCCTAACTAAAGCTTTTCCATGCAGTCTTTTAGAATCCAATCAGCATTGGGAAAAGGGACGGTCAGGCCACTTACAACGAGCGACGTCAGCAGGGCCTTTGCAGCGCCATTTGTCGGCGTGACTGCTCGGTGCAGAACGCAGAATGCAAAGAGAGTATGAATAAAACATGTGACCCGTTAAGAGATCTGCTTCGCAAAACAGTGGGGCATTTAAATGAGGCAGCCCTTTCATTACCCACAAGCCTACGGGAGCTTAAATGATGGGGAACAAACGGCAGTACAAATGCAGACTTAAAATACTTTCAGCAAGTAAGTCACATGGGAAGCAACCGTGACTGCAAAAGGCAGTACAGACAGACGATGTCCACTAATTTAACAGCCAAGGCAATCCCTTGCTAAATAATCTGCCAAAGGTATTTGTACTTTTGTGCCTCTGCACAACCACTGAAATGGATGCCACTTTTTGACTATCAGCCACTTTTTAACGTTTTAATGTCTTAATATTTTTACATGTATATAAAAAAAATTATATTGATAAATTGTATTGAATTTTCAAATGTTTTATTTGTGCTTTTAAGGTCTTGTGAGGCCGAAATAAAGTATCTTTTGCCTTGACTTGACTATCAGCCAAATATTATAATTCTGCTTCTGCAAAATGTTCATCATGCTAGTGTAATCTCGTGTAATGTCCGGCATTTCATGTAATGCTTGTTACGCGAAATTCCCCAAATTATGCTATTGTGCCTGGTCCCTTAACTAAAGAACATTTGGGTGAGAAATCCTATCACTGTTGGATTGGAATAATGCAAACAGCCAGCACTTGAGCACCTGTTGCTGGCAGCATTTGTGTTTTTGTGCTATATTTTTAGTCCCAAATGTGTCCCATCCCCATTTCGCACTAAAACATGGCACTCAATTTCAAGTAATTTCACATAATTTCTTAGACATCTCACATATAATTCAAACTCAAGCATGACCAAAAAATAGAAAGCACTCTCTCAGGAAGCGTAAACCTTGAAAACACAAGCAGATAACGACCTTAAAAACAGATTACTCATCCAACAAAAACATCACCCAGCACAAAAAAACGGATTCACTGGATCCACCACCCAAATACTTTACCGGTGCCCTACAGAAAGCCAGCAGTGCAGACAAACCACCAGGCGGCATACGGCAAATACTGCGCCAAACCTGAAAAAGACCTTGAAGTCACTGTTGATACATGAAAAGAGCTGTTGTATCTAGTTATATCCCTTGTAACTTTCCGTAGGTAAATGGGCTTCACGCAGTGGTGGGCAGTAATGAGGTAGACCACTGTGGGTGCTGATGTGCAAGCGCTGTGGCTCTGTGTGGATTGTCGAGCAAAGCTTTATGAAGTTAGCCCTGCTGCACTTTGCAAACAAAAACTGGAACTCAACTTTTTGCAGCAAATGTTCTTAATAACATTCCATTTGGAGATACACTAATTTCCTCCATCATACCAAAGTCTAAAGCGGAACCAGCCCCAACTTTGTCGACAATTTAAAACTCTTGCCTCCTCTGGTCCATCTTTCTCCTCCTAATGTTTGGAACAAAATATTATTCTTCAACCTTGCGCTTTTTGTGGTAGCACAATCACATATTACCTTTACTCGATGGTATGTGAACCATGTCTAGCCCAACAGTCCATGCTGAGAGCAGCTTCCGAAGCTCCCGGAGCATCGTTGGCTAGCTATTTCTCCTTCTGTCTCTGCTTCGCAAGTCAGATTTAATAAGCTACATTCAAGATCAGTTTCAGTCTCCGCTTGATGTACCAATGTTTCAGGGCTGTTCACCTCTTTTGTACACACCTATATCCAATGATTGTCATTGTACAACTGGCCTCCTCACCTTATGAGCAGAACACGCCACCCAGCTGCTGATTTTGGTCAAAGTCCTTACAGCGCAAGTAGTACTGATACTACTAGCAAACCTACTACTATACTAACACCATTAAAAGAAGTAGTTGAGGTAGTAGTAGTTGTAACTGTAGGAATATTAATAGTAAAGGTACTTATAGTACACATATTACTATTAGCACACATAGGCGCCAATTTCAAGTAATGTGGCAATACCGCGTGCTTGGAAATAATCTTTCGCACCAGTATCCTCTCACATAAATCCAGTTATTACCAGTCCAACCCAAGCCATGGGAATATCTTGCACATACATTTTTTTCAGGTTACAATTCTGCACAAAATGTCCATTCTGTGGGGATTAGCGCTTCTATTTAGTACCTGCAGAAAACAAGAGCTAAGTGGAGGTAAGGGGCTGGTGTGGATATTGGCAATGGCAAGCTTGGGAGAGGGGAGGGTGTGGTCTGGCAGGCAGCACAATTATGTGCTGCACTTGTGTTTTAGAAGAGGGTCGTGCAGGGGCCAGTGACCAGACCAGGCTGCACTTGCAGCCTAAAGCAAATTTACTAGAGTTTCTATTATGTAAAATTCGGCTGGTGTTCCACTGCAACTGAGAAATCCAGGCGTGCGAAAGAAGAGAAGGGGGGAAGGAAAGGGAAGATAAAGTGAAAGTGAAATTAGAAGGAGGGATGCACAGAAAGGAGGAGGAGGGAGGAAGGAAGGAAAGAAAGGATGATCAAGTGCTAACTGATTAAGTCCAGTTTGCACTTCTTCTGTCCACAGAACAATGTGGAATTTTCTACGTTCTAAAACCTCCAAGCCCCGCCCAATACCCATCCTCCACGCCATACTGCAGCAAATCTCGGAGGAAGAACAGCCACACACCTTCAGAATTGATGATGAATGGCACTGGGAGACAATTGGGATCGTCTTTGACAAGGATTGATATCATTTTGTCCTCTTCAGTTACAGACTCTATATCTCTGGAATAAAAATGCTATTGTTTTTCTGGGGTCCATCCTTCATTATTAAGCCTCACGCACTGCACCAGGTGACTTGACATTCTCCACTTCTGTCCATCTGGCCAAGCTAGGGAAAGGCCGCAGACCACTGACCCTCTCGGCCTAGTACCCATGACAACCGGCCCTGGATGGGGGCTGGGGGTGCAAGCAAAAAGCACCAATCCCGCTTTTCTTACAGGTGACTGATATTGAAGGAAGAAAAGCAGCCCCAGTGGGCACAAATCCGGCCCCCACTCTTACGGCCCACCCGGAAAATGCCCGGTGCCCGCGATGCCCAGTCTGCCCCTGAACCTGACTGTTTCATGTTGGGCTTCAGTACATCGAGGAGATCTTGCGCCACAAAAGCACGACGTCTGCCTGGGCTCTTCGCTCAACTGTCATTTCCGGACTCTGCTGTACACTACACACATTACTGTCCGCAACAACGGTTATGTGCGGGATGTGTTTACATATGAAAACAGGTTGTCAGTTGCTAATAATTGTGCACCCGTTTGACAAAACTGCAAATGTTGTTAAAAAAAGCATACACATATGTACATTTGACATGAAATTTTATCCTGATTGGTCTGGCAAAATGGATAAAGAGGAGCCAAAATATATGAATTACAATTCCGATTACATTTTTTTGCTCATGAAAAATATAAAAACTACTGGATGAATTCATGCCAGTCTTAGACCAGTAGTAATGCTTTTCTCCGAGCAGCGATCCCTTCTTGGTCCGGCAGAACCTCCTTGAAAGACTAGAGGGGCGCAGTGCATAGGTCGGCACACTCCGGGACTCGATTTCCAAATCTTGGTCATTACCATCAATGAACCAAAGGGTAACACTAATGTGTCGGAGAAAGTGCAATTACGATTGTGTATTCTGTAAAATGGGGGACCTGGGGGCCTTTTATGAAGAACGGGGGTTTACTTTCTTTAATGTGGGACTCGATTTCCAAATCTTGGACATTACCACCATTGCCCCAAAGGGTTACATTTAACGTGTCGGAGAAGGGTAACTCCGTAAAACGGGGGACACGGAGGTCCTTTATAATGGACTGGGTTTTATCTTCTTTTTAATGTGTAATAATTTTCTTATCTTTTGTAACTTGCAAAGGTTTTTTTAAATCATGCAATAAAGTTTAAATAATTGATTCCAGACATTTGTGCAATATTCATAAAACGACTTATTTTATCATTATCAAATAAGAGCTGATCATTTTAGCTCTAACAGATATTTCACGATTTGCCCACCTTGAACTGCTTCACAAACTTTGTTTGACAAATACATTATTTGATCAAGAGGAGGCACGGCAGGCATGCACCTCCCCAGTGAAAGCCACAAGAGAGGTGCTGTTTTGTTGCAGAAAATATAAGTAGATTTGGCAGATACTCCACCAACCTGACTTGGCAAAGTTTTTATAACCTGCGAGACTTGAGGTGTGGTGGGATCCATTCTCCTCTCCTATAACGTCAACCTTCTTGCCGAACCTAACGATAAGCTCAAAGTCTTCTACCCAATTTTCAAGGCCTTCTGAGGCAACTCTCTGCAGAACAAAATGTCGAACTACGTGTCGAGGAGATACCTGCATTTAGTTATGGCCTCCTTTGCCACCCTTAAAATGTCTCGAAGATTTAGGCAAACCCTTCAGGGTTGTAGTATGTTGTCCCATTCAACCTAAGACACGGAAGAAACCCACCACTTGCAGCTCACGAAAGGTCCTAAAACCGAAGTATGTAGGTTAGCAGGAAACTCAATTGACTAGCAAGCAACAGAAAAACACAGAGAATGTGCAGTGACTGAACAACTTCAGCGTTTGGTACACAATCCACAGATCGGCTTCATGTCACGCATAACTGTTGTAGGGGCCAGCGTTGAGAGGTAAATGGGTACGTGGTGCAGGACATAATCATAACTGCTCCCCATGTCCAGTGTCCAGTAGGCATGACTGCAGCCTTTTCCTGGAAGTAGTGAAGATGAGCTGCGGAGTGCAGGCACATGTCACAGACAAAGGCCATACTCAATGTACACTACCCACCGCATATAGACACAGGCCATGGCCACTGGGTGTTGGAGGCAAAGGTACTGCCAAATAGACTATGCGCTGCTCCCATGTCCAATAGGACATTGCCAGAGGCCATGCCCACTGAGTATAAGGGCACGAATGCAGAGCTCCCCTTGTGTCAAGAACCTGCTTGGCATAGTCGAAAGCTGATCACAGTGACCGCCGGAGGCGGGGCCACTGGACACAAGGCATGGTCAAATGCTGAGGGTCCTGCCCATTGAGTTCAGGGAACTTGGCACCAGGCTGAGCCAAATGCCATGTCCTCAGTCTACTTCACATCATACACAATGTGTAGTGAAGCACAGGGTACCAGGTAACCACATGCCCACAATACAATACATTATCACAATTTGGATGTGAATTCAAAGACTACATTATTATGAGATGAATAAATAATACTGTGAATTTGATGCCTAAAATTGTTTTCTTAGTAACAAAACGCATTGTATCAATTGATCTTTATATTTGTACATTTTTGAGACATTGTCTGATTTAATTGATTCTTCAGTTTTCAATGTTTGGTTGCTAGACTGTGATAGAACGAGGGGAGTATGACTGATAGGAGTTTGAGGGTCGATATAGTTTTAGCTTGAGTGGAATGTCGGGTGGCTACTGATTGACTATATATTCATTTCATGTTTTGTGTATTATTTAGTTTGTAAATTTGACATTTATTATGACAATGTAAAAGGTATGGCATGAGAAAGGGCCTATATACAGAAAAAAGTTGAAATGTATGAAAAATGATTTATTGCATTAATAAATATGTTTTCTCTATATATACTGGCTCAAATGCGTATACTGTAATTTCTCCATGAGTTATACAAGTATTATTTGGTGAGGTGGCAGTGAAAGTCGTTTCTTGGAACTTTTCTCCCCTAGTTTTGCCTTCATCAGTATTCAGGGGCCCTATTCTGTTGAGTGTACTTTACTAAATTCAACATTAGTTATACATACACAGGTGAAGTCTATCATGCAAGATGCCACACCATTGTCATTTTTTTGATGCACCCAGGAAAACCAGCAGTGAAGGGGACCTAACTGAAGAAAGATTGTATCAAATATACTAGGTTGTTTGGGACTAGCTTGAATGCGGAAAGGAAACTGGGGGGAGGAGTTGGCCTTACGGCTATGGCGTTCGTCCTCGAATCTGGGGAACTGGGTCTGAGTCTCAGCAATGACGCGCTGTGATTCTGGGCAAATCGCTTAATTTCCCTGTGCCTAACAAAAAAATGAATGCATCCTCATGTAACGCAAAATGGTGCTATGTAAAGAGCTCTGATACCCGATACCTTCGGGTCAAGTTTGCGCTATATAAAACTCCGTAAAAAATAAATTAAAAAACTAGCACTATTATTACACACGTTGGGTGCTGAAGGCCAAAATGGGCAAGTGGAAATAAATAAACCAGTGGAAGCCACAAAATGGTTGGCTCCAGTGGTTGTGGCCAGCAAGGCCAGTGGTGCAATATGATTCTGTATTGAATTAGAGCTTTGCATAAAGGGATTATAGTGGACCAGTTTCTACTTCTAACATTTACTGAAGCGTTGTTAACTTTGGCAGATGCTAAATACTTTGCGTCTTTGGAGCTAGTAACATCAGATCATATTACATCCTAACTCCTAAGATCTTATTAGTTTTGTTACGCCAATGGGTTCTTCCAAATTTTTAAGATTGCCATTGAGGTTAGCTTCAGTGGCTTCAATTTTTCATAGGTGGCGCAGACTTGTGAGGAAATTTACAAGGTGTGAATTGTTTTCAGGATGTTATAATTTTTTATTCAAATTGTGATGCACATAATGAAAGCATTTTTAATATATTAGAAAGGTTCAAGAAGACAAGTCACTCTAAATGCAGACAAATGTTTGTTTGTTACTGAAGAGATATCATTTTTAGGGCATACTGTCACGAATAGCGAGGTGAAACCTAAACACTCATAGATGTAAAGGTAGGCAAAGACAATGGTAGAGAGAGAGGTGAGGTCATGAGCGAAAGGTAGAAAAAGGAGAGGTAGAGAGGTGTATTCAGAAATAGCTTGGTAGACATCGGTAAAGTAGAGAGTTGAGATAATAAGAGATTGGGTACTGAAGGAAAATTGCCTTTTCTGTGTGGTCACCCTAGATTTTTCACCTTTTTGCTTAGACCATACATTTTCACTGGCTTAAAAACGCACGTTACACCAGTAAACCAGTAGTAGGGTGACTGTGCTCCACCTTTAAACATGGTTCAATTGTTTTTTTTCGTAATCATCACATTTATCTTGCCTATAAGTACTGAGTGTACGGTGTAGAAAGCGCACCCAGGGACTGAAAGTTAAATGCCACTAGTGAATTGCAACACCTATTGTGGCATTCACCCCAGTGTCAGGGCAAGCATGGCTTCAGGCCTACCTTGTGTAACCTGATTGTAGCAGGGTAAAAACCGCACTTCAACAAGTCAAAATAAAGCCTTTTGATGGGTCAAAAGTTCCCTTTTAAATACTAATAAGCCACCCCATCTAGACTTTATTTTTATTTATTTATTTTATTTATTTATGCAATTTTATATAGCGCGAACTTTACCCGAAGGTGTCAGAGCGCTTTACATAGGACCCAGTTTCAAACATAAGGACTGACGGTACAAAAATAATTTGCAAATTGTTGACTTACATAAGAACCAGTTGAAACATACGGATTGAGGGTTACATGCGTTATAAAAGACTTAGGATTACATGCGTTATAAAAGGGTACAGACAGAAAAAATTGCAAATGTACAAGAGATAGAGTCACACAAGGAGGAGATACAAATGGATAAAATCTAGGCATATACTAGTGATATCTCTATCTACTTAGGGAGGGGATACACATGGATATACTCTAAGAGTCACATAGGAATGGTAGAAAGCACAGCGGACTCCTGCATAAACTAGTGATTAGAGTTATCTCTATATACATAGGGAAGGGGTAAGACTGGATATACTCTAAAAGTCGCATAGGAAGGGCAGAGAGCAACGCGGACTACTACATATTCTAGTGATTAGAGCTATCTCTATATACATAGGGAAGGGATACACATGGATATATTCTAACAGAAAAGACTTTGTAGCCCATAAGGCACGATGTATGGTATGGTTAAAGGTAGGACATGTAAAAATATAATGTTAACCTGTCCTTACAGTGACTAGCACCCACAGCTCTTTTTCACTATGATTCGCCTAGCAGTCCTACGTAGTGAACTACAGATTAAAATCTTAGGGCCAGATGTATGAGCCGCCAATTAGCGAGTCACAAATTGCGTTCCATTTGCTACTTGGAGTTTGTGACTCACTAATTGGGATGCACAACAATGTATGAGAAATTGTTTGCAATTCCCAATGGCGTAGCAAATTGCATGCCACATGCATATTAATGAGGCTGTCGCAAGTTGCGGCCCCGTTGGGAATGGCTGACACTCCCAGGAATGATGGCCTGCTAGGGTCCGCAGACCTTCATGTCTGGGACTGCTTTTAAATAAAGTAGTTTTTTTAAATGAAGACAGGATACATTTAAGAAAATAAATTTTTTAAACTAAAAATTTAACTTTGCAGTTTAATTTTTTAGGGGCAGGCAGTAGGACCACTGCGAAGGGTGGTAAACTGCGAGTGTTTTGCAACCACAATTGCAAAACATTCTTACATAGCTTAAGAAGTCGCTATTAGGAAGGGACGACCTTGGAAAGCACCTTCCTAATAGCAAGTCGCTAATCCTATTTTGCGAGTCGCAAATTGATTAACGACTCACAAAATAGGATTTGTACGTGCGCCACAGGTTATTTGCGGGCACAAACGGGTCTGAAACCCATTTGCGCATCCAAAAACCTCTGTATGTCTGGCCCTTAGTACTGTATCTCAGGAATGGGACTAGCTAGACAAATTATGAAACTACTATTTTTAATAGTTATTAATAATTCCAATTCATAATAAATAGTCAGAAAAAATAACTTTTAGAAGGTAACCTTTTACCTGCCTGAACTGACAGAAGAATAATTAGCATAATCCTCTGCCCGCCCAGTGACTAGCCTTTGAATAGGGTGTGAAAAATGTCCGAAATGCCTTTTGCGAGCAACAAACGTTTGCTCTAAAATGGCAGAGATGACTCATCTGAGTGGCAGAATATGCAGAGTGGGGCTGTCAAGTTCTGCTTGACAGGTCTGCAGAGCCACATGTCACACTTGGAAAATGAGAGAACAGGATGGTAAGACAATTCTTGTGTCCCCATTGTCTGGGTGTTGAAGAATACTACTTTTTTCCTACCAGACACCTGTTGCTATGTTTATTGTGGGTATAGTGGATGTCTCAAACAGGATTTTAGTGTTAGATGTTGGAGGACACTAGGATTACCCTAGTACACTACCTGAGCATACACCTAGCCCTCAGAGCCCACGTTCTTTGTGGCTGAAGATGTTTGCTATCTTCAAAATGCTGTTACCCATGGCATTTTAAGGCTTTTCCAGACACACAAACATGAACTATCGCAAATGTTGGTAGGTTAATGCCAGGGACCTTTTACCACATTAGTTAGGAAGTGGACAGGAGTCACCCCACCTACTAGCCAGTGCAAGGCATAAATGTGGCATCCCCATGCACTCTCTTAAGCAAACTCTCTGGACCTGTGGAAAATCAGAAGAAGATTGGAACCGTGGTCTGTGACCTGGGAGGGAGGGATGAACCTCCTCCCTCTTGTACCCAGGACAAGAAAATGGACTCCAAGCGTCAGTTGGCTGACCTCCTTTGTGGCTACAGGGAGACAACAAGCTGCAAGAACCATTTTCCTGGAAGTACCCATCTGACCAGCGGCAACTGGACCTGGATTGGACCCAGCTTTAGGGGCTGTTACAGTCAACCTTCAGAAGCGTGGCATTATTAGCAATACTTGCTTTGTTTGCTTGTGTCCTCACTCCTTAGCAGGAAGAACATTTAACCCTCTCCTCTGATGTGGCCTTCATCACGGAATCATAGCTCAACCTCACAGCAAACCTCAACACTGCCACACCACACCTGACGGCTACAAGATGATACACCAAGACCACGCAAACAAACATGGCGGGGCCTTAACATAATTTTCAAAGAAACCATCCGATTCACCATCAACAAAGACGTCCCTACACCCCTCATGGAACACCTCAACTTGGACCTACAAATCGACGCCAAGACCTTGACAAGAGGAACCCTCGCTTACAAACTACCAGATTCTAACTTCAACCTCATCGCCGCCCTCGCCATTGACTCCCAATACTACATCCTGTTCAGTAATTTCAATTTCCACATCGACGACCCCAATGATACCAACACCACCTCCCTCCTGGAGAACCTCAAAAACATTGGCCTCACCCAACTGGTCACCGAACCCATGCACAAAGCCACATACACATTCAATGCCATTTCCACCTCCAGCAACAGACTCAAATTTACCTACTTCACAGAACTCACCTGGACCGACCACGCAATCGTACACTTTACCATCTCTGGCAGAGCTCAGCGCACCACCGCCAAGCACCACAGTACCACCCACCATAGCTGGGGCAAATTCACCAAGGAACAATGGACTCAGACCTTCAGCACCTCACAACCCGGAACCTCATCAGATCTTAACCAGGCCATTCAGAACTGCGCTGCCTGGATCAATGCATGCGCTGGATGAGTTGCCCCACTTGAACCAGCACAAACCAACAAAACCTCTAAACAGTTCAGTTGAGACACCGCAGAGCGCAGAACCAACAAGCGCAACTGCTACTGACTGGAGAAGCATTGGCACATCTCCAAGGAGTCTTCCGACAGAGCTGCCCACAAAGCAGCCCTCCGAGACTTTGCCACCTGCACCTCAAGGAAGCCAAGAGAGGAGCCATCATCAACCGCATCAACACCGCAGCCAACGGCACAAAGTAACTATTCAAAATCATCAAAGAATTTGCCAATCCATCAGCCACAGAGAACACCATCCGCCCCTCCCAATAACTCTGTGACTCCCTCTCAGACCACTTCCACAGCAAGATAGTCACCATCTACAACAACTTTGACCCCCAACTCATCAAGCACCACCCTCTACCTCAACAACCTCATGCAAACAGCAAACACGAGCTGAACGATAATCACCTGGTCTCCACTCATCGCGCAGGCCATCTCAACCATCATGTCATCTTTCTACTCCTCCGGGGCACACACCGACCTCTGGCCCCACCATCTCTTCGACCTCAGAACCAACTCAATCAGCACAAAGCATCTTCAAAACCTGCAACTCCACAGAAACCTTCCCAGACGGATGGAATCATGCTGAGGTCATATCCCTCCAAAAGAAACTCTCAGTAGACCCCAGCGACCTTAAAAATTACCAACCAATCTCCCTGCTCCCCTACCCGGTCTAAGTACTCCAGAAAGCCATCAACCAACAGCTTACTAAATACCTGGAACTCAACATCCTACTTGACGACTCACAATCAGGATTTCGTGTCATCCACAGAACTCAGACTTCACTGATCGCCGCCACAGACAACATCAGATCTCTCCTCAACCATGGAGAAACTGTGGCCCTGATCCTCCTCAACCTCTCTGCTGCGTTTGACATCTCCCACCACACCCTCATGGACAGACTCCACAATGCCACATACAGCAAAACACCCTCAAGTAGAACATTTTGTTCCTCTCTTGATGCACACAGAGCATCCAACTGCCTCCCTTCACCTCCTCAACCAAAGGCATTACATGCAGCATACCCCGAGAATCATCCCTCAGCTCCATGCTGTTCAACATCAACATGACCCCCTTGCAACCGTCATTAGATCTCACGATCTCAAAATAATCTCCTACAGCAATGACACTCAACTCATCCTCTTACCAAAGACCCCACCAATGCCAAATCCAACTTCTGCAGCTCCATTACTGACATGACCAATGGATGAAAGACAGATGCCTTAAACTCAACTACGAGAAAATGGAAGTACTGATCTTCAGAAAGAACCGCTCCGTATTGGACCACAGCTGGTGCCAAGCAGAACTTGGACCAGCACTTAGACCAACAGTCAATGCACCCAACCTCTGCATCATCCTTGACAGCCAACTGACCATGAAACAACAAGAAAATGCAGTTGCCTCCTCTTGTTTCCATACCCTCTGCATGCTCCGCAGCATCTTCAGATGGGAATCAACACCAGGAAGACCATCACACAGGCCCTCGTCACCACCTGCCTCAACTACTGCAACACTCTCAACGGATTCTCCACCCAACTCCTCAAATGATTCCAGACCATACGGAACACCACAGCCAGACTCATCCTTGACTTCCCCAAATGGACCTACATCACCCCACACTTCAGAAACTTCCACTGGCTCTCCATCCAGAAGAGATGCCATTTCAAGATCCTCACTCATGCATACAAAGCTCTACACAACCAAGTACCAGCCTACATCAACCATCAACTGACCTCATAACTACCCACAAGACACCTACGTTTTCCCGCACTTGCCATCTTAAATCCCCCCCCCCGTATTCATTACAAGCCCAGCGGCCGCTCCTTTTCCCACATTGCTGCCAAGATTTGGAATGATCTACCCCTCAATCTCCGAACAGCACCCTTTCTGGCAGATTTCAGAAAAAAGTTTCAGATCTGGCTCTTTGACGGAGATATGGGAGCCCCAGTGTGCAGATACCCCCAGGGGTGACAGTAGTGCATACCACCCAAAAATAATTTATTGATTGATTGATTGACTGATTGCTTCTGCTCTGGGAATATTCTGATATGATAGCGACTCACTTGCAGAGTAGGACTAAACACCTCTAGCAAAAATGTCCAATTCATCGCCATGCTCTGGGAGGGCATGACTGGATTGAGGTCATCGGGACCTGGTTTGGTCATAGTAGCTCATCCAGCTCTGTAAGAAGCTGGTAATCCTGCAGCCAGCTTTAAAATGCTAGTGGCAGAATTGTCCTGCTCATGTGGGTGCAACCATTTCCAAAAATGAACATATCAATAAATATATCTGTTAACACAGAGGAACCGGGCTTACAACATTGTTTTTGAGAAATTTCATATTTCAGCTACATTGTCTCTTCATTGCCTTTTGAGATGCTGGCACACCTAAAGCAATCTCTGCAAACCACAGTATCTAATAAGGATGCATGCTGATCCAGGATTTCACATAAGGCACTGCAATTAAACTCAGCCATTCAGAAGGCACATGTCAGTGCAATCCCACCATATCAACTGTATTCCCTCACTCAGGAACATATAAAACACAAAAATGTTGATCTTCTTACAAGATTTCTATTAGATAAGAGAATTATTGTTTTATAACTTGAGAGACAGAGTTAAATTGGGATGGAATGCAGACAATCCAAATCATAACTTTATCATAGGGATCCATTAATATTTCATCAAACAATTTGCTGCTAATAATCTGTATTCACAGATGTTCCCAGATAAATGTTTTACAAATTTCAAAAGTTACTTTAAGATACATTAAAGGTCAAGATGGCTGCCTAATAGATGCCTATGTATGGGGTTTTGGCAGCCAGACAGGTAGAATCCATGCAGAATCCCCACAGGCACCTACCATTAGTTCCAGATTTCACTGGATCCAGTCACCCTAACTATTGTTCTACCTGCTGGGTTGCACAGGTCCAGTCACAGAGAGAGATGACCTACCCATGAAGAACTGGCAGACTTGGAAAACCATCTTCACCCCATCCAAGGGGAGACTGGACTCAGAGGCAACAGGTGCGCAGATCCCAAAGTGAGGAAACACAGGAGAGAGGAGCATGAGAAATCCTATGATTTGGATTCCCTTCTCCCCCATCCCTCAATGGTTCAAGGGGAGTCATTGACCTGGGTGGCCCTGAGTATGTGTGGATCCTAGAACAAGCCAAGCCAAATTGTGGCATATGATGTAAGGCTCTACTGTTCCCAGACGTTTAGTAGCCCTAAGCACTTAGGAGATCTTGGTGACCCATTTATATCTAATTCAAAATATAAACAATGATAAACCATAAAATACAATTGTATTTTTCTAAATGAAACAAAACTTACAGTAGGATGGAAAATAATGTTTATTTTGTGTACTTCCACCTTATTTATAAGTTCAGCTGCACCATTGGCAGTTTTGCATCATATGCTCCATGGTAAATCCGGCTGTGGAAAATTTCTGTGGTGCCCCCCTTCCCTTGATGCTCTAAGCACATGTTTATTTTGCTTAATGGTTAATCCAGCCCTGACTGCTCCTATCTAATTGGCTTATGAGGTATGGTGATCAAGTGAGGGAGAGCCTGCCTGGTGGAAGTTGCAGTTAAAGCTTCACAGGGGTCTCCACTTGGGAGAAGTTGCAGTTGAGGCGGCATCCTCCTCCACATTGGGTGTCTGTCATCTTGAGGGCCGAGTACTTGCATGGCTAGAAGTGCCATATCACTCCTCTCATTCACAGGAGGTGGACATTTTCTTCCCCCTCCTGCACATCACAAGTTAATATTGGCAAAACAAGACCTATCGTCCTTAAAAACAAACACTTGTGCCACAAGCTAATCTAGATGCAACAGGGCCTACCAGTCATAGATACAGGGCCTGCCCAACAAACGCGACCATCACCCATTGAAACAAGCCCACCTGCTTGAACAAAGCCTGGAGGCTAATGAATTCATGACCTGGCTACTATAATAAGCACATAACTCATGGAAAGAAGCCATTCGACTCTAAGATCACAATGCCTAGGGACAGTGATGTGCAGATTGCAAAACCTGGCCCACTAACTACCGAACTGCATATCTTAAAGCCCATCCAGAGTCCCCTCCTCAACCTAGTGATTTAGGAACTATAGCCCTTCAATGTACAACTACCTACTCAAATAAAGCCTGTTAACTCAGGATACAAGGCGTGGCTACAATAACAAGGCTGATACTCTTTTATAGAATCCTTTCTGCTCTAAACTGGTCTACACCACCAGCATTTTGTAGGAATATCCCCATGTACTACGGTGCCATGTCAACAAGGATCAGAAGAACTGCTTAACCTTCCTCCCCGATTCCACAATGTCAGTAACTTTCAACTCTCTTTCATCATCAAGGAAACTGTTAATTTAAAACGTACCCAGCAACCCTCTTGAGATCTCATTCAGTAAGTCCATTTTAGTACCCCTCTGCCTCGTCTGGTCTACTTCAGTCATGCTTAGTTTAATGAGAGCAACTTCTGCTTCAAACCAGAATTGTGCATCATGGATCTCCTCACTGTAAACCCCCTGCTAAATTTCTTGTTTACCCACTTAATGCAGTATGCCAGAAAAAACTTCTAACAAAAGATATTTAAGGAATTCCCCCAAACTCTCCTTACTGATCAATACATATGCTCAAGACAAATCTTCTGTTATACAAAAACCAGATTGCCGAATAGCCTTCAATAAAGAGTTGAAAGTCTCAGAATCAAAGGACCCCCTCTAACCAACAATTATACATTCCCAAACCTTCATGAAAATCTGACCTTCACCATCTATAATAGGAATATAATTGTTCAAACCTTAGACAACACACTGACTTAGCTTGACCTGCACATCAAGAACCTCCTTGAAACTCATCAAAGAAATTTTATCTCAAAACTCCCCTACAGTATACACTACCACAACCCCTACATAGAACTCATGCCTCATCATCTGCCCCTGCGTTATCACGCAATCTCCCTTGCACTGCCTCTCCATTTACATAGAGTCCAATATTCCAAATGAACTGTAAAGACACCGCCTGGTGTTAAACTCAACCCTCCCCTGAGCTCCACACAATCTCTTAAACTGTACCCTTCCTCCTCCGATGCCACACCATCTACTATGCTATTTACAAATCAAAATGGTGCACATTCCCTTAAGCCCCCACGATTATCCTCACCTTCCTGAACCCTGCTCCCCAGCTATCCACTACAACATAAATCTAAGTCCAATCACCAGCCCTCGTTCTGCCCAAAAGATGGTGAACAGGATCTTAACTCTCTCCACTCGGAATGTAAATCCCTCTTCGAAACATTTTCACTCTTGGCCAATAACTTCCCAACCTTTGAACTCAGAACAGTATCACTCCTCCAAACTAAAGCACGCACTCCCACTGATTGCTATCATCTCAGCAACATTCTCCCTCATTCTAACTATACCCTCAAAACCATAAGGATCCTGGTGCCAACAGAGTCACTTAAGATACTTCTGATAATTTCTGCAACAATTTGCTTCTCTCCTACGACACAGGATCTCAATTCCCTCTTCCAGCCTCGAATTCACATTATCGTAATGAACATACTCCATTCCTATTGAGCCATTAGCAATTCCATGCATTCCATGCACCTTATCTCAATCTCAAATCAACTACCATCTACAAAACAGAGACCTCCTATCTCAGGTGGTTTCTCCACAACTGCAGATCAGCATCCAAATATAAAATAGAAACTATGGCTGTAATTTTCTCACACAGTCTGTATCTACAATACCTTACAGAAACCTGGTTCACAAACTTATCCCAACCACATCTTGGCCTTCTCTATCCTCCGGGTTACAAAATTGTATGTATTGATCGAGAAGGAATAACAAGGTGAGTGACAGTAATCCACTAAAATTCAGGTCAGTGTAAGTCCAAAAGCAATCTAGACATCACCCTTCCAATATCTATTGACATAAAAACATCAGAACCTAAGCCCGGAGTAATACACACCATCTATCACGCACAAAGAGAAAAGTCTCTATTTGTGGAATACATTCTTGAGTTAGATGGTTGCAAAAGCAGTCCCACCTCAACCCACATCTTTCTATGGGATATAAATCTCCCCTGGAGAACCTTGATTCTGCAGTCACACAACATGAAATTTTCTTATTCAATCACTGTCTGGTACAAATGTGCTTAAGCTCCGCTCATACATAAAGAATTATACTCAACTGGTCAATCCCAAAAAGATTCACTGCAACGAACGACTCTCCCATCCTTGTTAACTGGTCAGACCACTTAATACCCTCTAAACTTCTACGCTCTAGAACAATGTCTTCACATCAACCCAAATATTCAAAAGGATGAAACAGGAATTTCAAAGACATTAAACTACACCTCCTTGAAAACAAGATCTCCATAAAATTTATTTATATCCCCATTGACCACAGCCCTAACTATTCATTGTCCACCCTGAACTCAGTCTTGCAAGATGTGGCAATGAAAATGTCCCTCTGAAACCAAATATGTTAAGAACAAATAAAGCCATGTACTGGTTTTCAAATACCACTTCAAGTAACAAAAAGCCCTCAGACTAACAGAAAGTGCAGGGCACAAAAATCTCTTAAAACTTTAGGTTTTAACCCTATGCAAAGAATACAGAACAAAACGTAATGGAAACAAATAAAACTTCTGCTGCATATCTTAAATTGAAGACTCCAAATATAATTAGCGAAAACATTTCGACCTCTTCCACATTCTTACCAGCCCTTTGCTAACCACAATCTTCCCTAATACCAAAGAGTCCTGTGAAAAATTATCCAAAACATTTGAAAATAAAATAAAAATGATTATGTTCTCTCTGGATTCAACAACTGACCACTGAAAAGTATCAACTAACCAGTAAATCACCAATTAGATGGACGTCATTTGAGGATACAATACACTTTGATGATAGATTGACAGTCGCCAATTTAAAACCTAATCATTTTTCTGTTCCTATTCCGTGCAGAATTCTTATAGAAATCACTACCACCTTCTCACCAATCCTGACATAGGGAATAAATGACTCTCTATCACAAAGAGTTATCCCAGACAGTATCTAAGTTGGTCAAATCACCCCATCCTAAAATAGAAAAACTAACACTGATCTGGAACACCTGGGAAATTTGAGTCTGGTATTCAGTCTTCGATTCATGACTCTATTTAGAGACAGCTTAATTGCGAAACAGTTGACAATCTTCATTGAACATAAAAACAACCTGCTTGGCAGGTCACCAGTCTGGATTCATGATTGGCTGTAGCACAGATGCCCTCAACATCTTGGATAAAGATGAATCATGCCTGCTTGTTCTCCTGGACTTGTCAGCAGCATTTAACACTGTCATTCATTTTTCTCTGCTAACAGTCCCGAATGAATAGATGGGTTTTGAAGCCCGTTTCTATGATGGTTTAAATCGTACCTCACAAAATGCTCTCAAAAAGCAAATGATATCTCATCCCCCTCATCAATGGAGGGAGTTCCTCAAGGCTCAATTTCCACCTGTACCCCTTTTAAGTTGCACATGGAGACCCTACCAACCCTCCTAACAAAATTGAATATCTCTTTACACGTATATGCCAGGGATACAACTATACCCGAAGGGCTCCTCCACTGACAACATAGCTGCACTGTGAAGAATTTATAAGGAGGTACAGTCATGAATGACCATATATAACCATAAACTTAGCCTCCAGAAGACAGAATTCCTTATCATCTCACCTCATCATAGCCTCATTCCTGTACAAACATGGTGAGATGCATCAAACATCCTCATCCATTGTTGAGACATTAAAATCCCTTGGCTTCACCCTGGACAAAAATCTAAATCTACACGTCCACATAAATGTTATAGACAGGATTGCCTAACACCAAATCACCAAGTTTGCAGCTTACCCGGTATCAGGCTTCAGTCACATCCCGTCCATATTCATATTCATCCAATTGGCTACCCTCTGAAGCCAGAAGTGAATTTAATCTGTCTGGTGTTACTAACAAGGCTCTAAACGGAGAGACTCTAAACTACCTAGTCAGCAAACTAATCATTTCAAGTGGTTTCCGAAGTCTCAGAAGTTAAGTGTCTATGTCTTGTAGCCAAACTCTTCATAAAATCCTGCACACTGAATCAGACTTTTGTCAGGCAAGACACTTGAGATCTGGAACTCTATCCCACGAGCTCTACACTAAGGCTTTTAAATCCACCTACTAGGGAGAATTTAAATACAGTCTCTTTGCTTAATACACCTCCATTCAAATATCCCTAGTTAGTCTTCAAGGGAGTAGCCAGAAAAATTAAATACCAACCTTTTATCATCCTTTCTGAACTTTTTCCGTGCTTCAATCCATCCAACTACTCTTCATCCATCTATCCATTCTTCTTTCTGTCTTTTTCATCCACCTATCCTTTCCTCTCTCTGTCGCCGTTTGTATTCATCTTTCACATTTCCTTTCTTTCCTTCTTTCTTTCCTACTTCCTTCTCTATAAATCCATTATTAATCCATGTTCTCTTCCTTTTTTCCTTCCACCCATCCCAATATCTTTCTTTTCCATCCATTCATCCTTCTCTTAACCATCCATAATCAACCCTCCTATCCATCCATCTATCCACCTATTCTCTCCCAAACCTTCTCCAATCCATCCCTCCGCCAATCCTTTTTCCGTCCTTATCTTTAGCTTTCTCCTGACTAAGCATGGGCGGATTTTGCGGATCCACGATTCACGAATTTGCGGATTCACGGATCGTGGATCCGCAAAATCCGCGGATTTTGCGGATTTGCGGATTTGGGGGCGGGGCTTCCTCGAGTGTGTGGGCGGGGCCAAACGGACGGGGCTTCCATGCGAGCGCACATGCCTCTTGTGTGTATAAAAGGTCAGAGACCGATCAGAGCAGCAGATTAAGAGACAGAAGCCCCTGGTCACAGGAACAGCACGGGGATTGTGCTCTTAAAAGTCAAAGATGCAAATGCCACGATTTTTTTTGGGCTGATGAATGAGTCACCGCATTTGCGCTTCAACTAGTTCCAGCGACCAAGTGTGTGTTAATGCAATCGCGCCGAAGTGCGCAGGGGTCCCTTGAGTGAAATGTCCATCATAGTGGGTAAATGGCGGGAAGACGGTGCACACCTCGAGTGTGTGGGCGGGGCCAAACGGACGGGGCTTCAATGCGAGCGCACATGCCTCTTGTGTGTATAAAAGGTCAGAGACCAGCATCACAGCGGATTTCCGATGGGTATATTTGGGAACAAGGCACACCTGCAAGTGTTTCCTGTTGAGGTTTATTTTTTGTGCCAGGACCGTCGTGCCAGAATGAACCCTGCCCTTCAAATTTATGCAAGAAGACACTGTAAATAATTTACGATGGCGCCGGCAAGCTGCCAGCGCCATCCTGCAAAAGTTACTTAATTAGCTTCAACAGGAAGCTCCAACTGATAAAATAAAGCAGGCGCTCGAGCCCCTGCTTTATCTTATCTGTTAGAGCTTCCTGTCGAAGCTAATTAAGTAACCATTTGAGGATGGCGCTGGCAGCTTGCCGGCGCCATCGTAAATGCATTAGGCTTGAACTTTTGACCGCAAAATCCGCTCCGATCGCGGATTGCGGATTCTCGGTAAATTCGCGAGAGTTCGCGGATCGCGGATTTACCGAAAATCCGCAAAATCCGCGATCGGAGCGGATTTTGCGCTCATGCTTACTCCTGACGTCCACCCCACACTTCCTTCCTTTCTTCCACTACAAGAGAGGTCGTTCCTGTGAGCCTTTTGGAGACCATAGTCTCCGAACAAAAGTTAAAGAAACAAAAAAAACCATCCTAAATGTTTCATGTTATACCTAATTTCCCAGTGACACCCCCCTCCGCCCCCGCTCAACGTGCACAAGTGTGGGGGCAATGACGCCCTTGTTGGTTATCCATCATAGTCGAGGAAGAAGCCACAGATAATACAGCCATGTCCTTGTGGAGCCACCAGTCTGTTTGCTTCTGCCATCCTCCAGTCCATGAAAGACCCTTCGACTTACCTTCCACCTACCTTGCTCTCCTGAACCATTCTAATCTTCCTCACTATGAACGAACTCGAGCTCCTTTCTTCCTACTATCGCATTTTTCACCACATGCACGTTCTGTGTAAATATTTACCACGTTTTAAGTGTTGTAAACCTATCTGAGGGTCTAGTTTGCACTATATCAAACTACAGATTTATCAATGGTAGAAAGTTCTGTGTTTTGAGTGACAGGCTGCGAATGCACGTCTGGCCTTACTGAACAAAAGATAGTCGAGAATCTTTAATTTTCGCTACTGGCCACTATGCCCTTGTCACTGTTTATCAGGGTTTGCGTTCACACCTATACTTTATTAGCTAATGATTTATATCTCAACCCTCTTGAATTTTAGAAGACTGTCCCTGCATTCTGCACTGGTTGTAAACCTCGTGCTGGCCTCTCAACACGAGCCGCTAACTCATTGAATATTATATTAATTCAAACGTAATGTTTCCATGTCACGAGCCATGCAATTAGCAGGCTTTGCCAAGGAAAACTGTGAGGCTGTGTTGTACACACGACTCGATATTGTCACCGCTAATTAACAAGACCCATCGTTTTAGGTCTCACAAACAACACGGTACGACTGATGTTCACCCATTTGCAATGCATAGCCAGATAATTGAAAACATTAAAAGAGTAAGTCTCCTCTCTCCAAGATGCCACGTGACAACCTAAACAGAGAAGCATAAACTGTAAATATATATGTATAGAACCCAAAACATCCCCTCCTGCAGCAGCTGCAGATAAAGAGAGGACACCATGCTGTACACTTTGGTGGTCTTCTTACTAACCACGCCCCTTCCCCACACTGGCATTGTATATCCGGTCGGTCGCAATGTATCAGACCAAGCCAACACACTTACGCCCTCAGGGTAGCGATCTGACTCCCCTCTCCCATAATAATAATAATCCACATTTGTAAAGCGCGAACAATCACCCGTAAGGGTCTCTAGGCGCTGGGGGCCGTAGGGAAGATTAAGCAAGCTATTGCCCAGAGTCACATGGTGCTGGGCTAATCTGCTGCCGGTTCCGGGGATCAAACCGTGATCCCCAGATTCCAGAGTCAGTCGCCCTGGCCGTGGCGCCACACCTCTTCCCATGGGCATCCCCCATGGTGTTGCCTGACACATCGCAACACTACATTCCTCCTTTACCATAGGTTTGTGAAACAGTTAGGATGGTTCCAGATTGGGCCTCCAATGGTACCATCCATGAGCACTGCTGGAAGAGTTTGCCAGGAATTACCTTTCTATGCCAGAGGAGCTGGCTATGTCCTGACTTGCCCCACTAGGTACAGGAACAGGACGGGTGGAGGGGTGTTCAACCGAGGTGAGAGTGGACTTGGCATACAGGTAGGGCTACTAGGGGATCGATCGAACTCCTCTTCTTCATAAGTTATACTGTTCACACACCCCTTGATTTAGGGGTCACATGCCTCTGATTCCTGACTAGGAGGCAGAGGGGCTTTCTTGAAATGAGATGCATTGTGGGTAACGCTCTGGGACTCTCTTACGGCAGTCGCCATAGTGCGTTTGATCTCGGTGACAGTCCAGAGGCCAATCTCAAAAGGAAAATGGAATTGTTGGACCTTCCCCCGTAATAACGGGTGCTGGGGGGTGGGGTTGGCCAGTGGCCTGGAAGGCGGGACTGCCTCGTACAGCTTCCTCCACTCTCTGGTCCAGGCCTGGAAACCAGACCATACTCCGCATTCAATTTCGACTTGACATCTTGGTGTTCTCCATGGGTTAGGAGAAAGGCCTTCTGATGCAAACTGTCCAGGAGTACTAGCCATGAGCCTCTCATTAAGCACTTCATCAGTCACAGACAATTCCTGTACGGGATTATGCAGGAATAGGAGCGATGATTTTGCTGCTGCAGTGCGGTATGGAGCTGGACAGCAGGAAGGTTGCCAGTCCCCGACAGGGTTGCTTAGACGGCAATTTCTAGACACTCATCCTGCTTCGTGGCTTCTACTACGTCAGCCACGAAGATGGGGATCAATCTGGACGGGTATAATACTAGGCAAATGTATTCCTATGTTTCTCTGGCATCGGTCAACTCTGAGGGGGTGGCTGTACGGGCATGGCGAAATAGAAAGTCTGCCGGATTACGAGTGCTAGGTCGGTATTCCACAGTGAAGTTGAACTCCTGAAGATCCAGGATCAATTTCTCAATCATTGAGGGAGGGGTTTGGATGAGGACCCACAAAATAATGGCACTAAAGGTTTGTGGTCTGTGACCAACATGAATCAATGCCCAAACAGATAGATATAGAGGTGTCTACACCCCCGCAGAATAGCGAGAGCCTCCTGTTCAATCTGGGAGTAGCGATGCTCGGTAGGTGTAAGTGTCCGGCTAGCATAAGCAATGGCAGCCCATTCTCCACACACCTGATGTTGGGTTAGCACAGTGCTGAGCCCTGTGGGGCTGGAATCCACAACCAGTTGATAGTCCTTCTGGGGATCAAAATATACAAAAATGGTGTCAGCGTGCAGCACAGCCTTGGTACATTTAAGGCTTCCTCTTGTTCTTCCCCCAGACCCAGGGATTGGTAGATTTAGTAAGATCTCTGAGGGGCCTGGAGGGATCTAAGAGGTTTTGTATGATGTGCCCGCAATATGTAACCATACCAAGAAAGCTGCGGACGCCTGAAACCGAGGAAGGGGAGGGTGTGTTTTATATATTACTCACTTTGACAGGATCAGGGAGATCCCTCGGTCAGAGAATCGATACCCAAAGAAGCTTATGTAATGCTTCAGGAAATCACACTTGCCTCTGTGAAGGGTTAGGCAGCACTTTTTGAGTCTGGTGAAGACTACTCTGAGGCAAGTGTGGTGCTCCTCCAGGGTCAAGTCATGCACCAGGATGTCGTCACTCACATTTAGCATGTCATCGAGACCCTGCAGAACTTCTTTGACGATATGCTGAAAAACGGCGGCTGCTCTGGAGAACGTGGTATTTGGGCATGAGTCTGGATGTAGAGGTATCGGATGGTAACCAGACTGAAGGTTCATCTTGGAGAACCGTTTCTACCCTGAAAGCTCCACAATAATGTCATCTAATGTGGATGTGAGATTACACTCGTATTTAATGGCTAAATTGGGCATTCTCTTGTTCACGCATCTGGCTGTTTGGGTTTCTTCGCAACTACAATGGGGGAGACCCATGGTGTTTGGCCTTTGACCCTTTTGGTGATGCCAGCTTTTTCCAGGATTTTCAGTTCCTTCTCTACCTTCGGGCGGAGATGGAAGGCGATTCAGCTGTGTCGAAGTGCCACTGGGATTGCTGTGTTATCTATGTGGAGGTGAACCGCCGGGCCCACCAGCCAGTTGATGCCATCAATCCGAGGAGCAGTCATGGACACTGAGAGCAAATTTGACCAAGTTAAGCTCTGGAATGGTGTGGCAGGCGAGGAGAAACCCTGTGTCTTCTCATGACACATATACCTTAGCACTCCGGCATGTGGAGTTGTGGGTGAGATTCGCCTGGAAGACGCCTGCTAGCAATAGTGAGCAGTTGCCCAAGGCATAGACTTGGACTCTAGTGTGGCGCAGGGCTGGAGGGTTTGCAAGGCTATTGTAGACCGTGGCAGTCATTAGTTTTATGGAGGCACCAGTATCGATATTGGCTGAGACCGGATGACCTTGGATGTCCACTCGGTACATAGGGGTCGACTAGTATGCTCAATGGAAAGGGGCAATGACTCTGACCACATGGAAGACTTTAGCATCCTTGTCATCATCCATGTCACTGTCAGCTGGCACAGCAGGGTGAAATTCCACTGCGCTTACTGTATTTGTTCAAGTGGATGGGCGTTGCTTCAAGGGGTAGGAAGAGCACACTTTAGAGAAGTGGTTGAGCTTGCCGCAGGTACTGCAGACTTCCCCTTGGCAGGATACGTGCCCTGGTGGGAGTAGGAGACATCACACCACCCACAGGTGCAGCCAGATGCTTTTGAGTTGGCAGGGTCCGGCTTCAACTTGCTTGTGCCCTCGCAAACAGCATTGGCAGGTTATTTTATGGACGAAGGTTGGCTTAGGTTCATTTGGTTAGCACAGGCTTTTGAGTGCTCTTTGGAGCACCCCAGGGATAGAATGTCACACATAGAATGTCTTTCTCTGCGGATTTCAGAGAAAGGCTGTGGCCTCCCTGTTTTCCCTGGCCCATTGCAGGAAAAAGTGCTGTAAAAAATCTCGGCATCTGGTTCGATGAAAATTTGAACTTTTCGACACAAGTGAAGAAGTTGGCAGGGACCTGCTTTGGCACTTTGAAAATCCTGAGGAAGTTTCTTCCCCTTCTGCCTAGAAGTGCCAAAGAAACTGTGGTCCGCACCCTGATCTTGTCCCGCCTAGACTATGCCAACGCCCTTCTGTTTGGTAGTCCGGGTTTTCTTGCCAAGAAATTCCAAGTAGTCCAAAACTTGGCAGCCAGGCTGTTATTGGGTCTGTCATCTAGGCATAATGTACGCACCCACCTACGCACCTTGCATTGGCTCCCAGTTAAATCTCGTCTAAAATTTAAAATGCTGTCCATTGCTCATCGGGCCCTCTACGGTTTAGGCCATATTTATCTTCAGAAGAGATTTGTGTTCTCTAAACCAGGGAGACAGTTGCACTTGTCCGCTCAGCTGCTGATACAGACTCCCAGGTTCATTCGCCAAAGGCTCGGTGGGAGCTCCTTTGTTCAGAAAGCTGGTCTGGCCTGGAATATGTTGCCCTTGGCGCTCTGGGGCACTCAAGGGTCCATTGCTTTTTAAGAAAAAACTAAAAACGATGCTCTTTAGCTTTTGATCAGTGTGCCGCTTCCTTTCCGGAGAAAGCGCCGGGACACTCTTTGAGTAGCCGTGAGCTGTATAAATTAAATATAACATAACAAACCATAGCATGAACATTCTGGGTTCTGCCAATACCCTTTCCACAGAGCTGGCAAGAGGCACAACCTTGAATGAACTGTGCTCTCAGTTCTCCTGCCTCGTCTGGAAGTGTTAACGTGCTTGCAAGTTCTTTCAGGCCGTTGAAGAATTTGTCAACAGACTCATCTGGCTTCTACCGTGCTTGGCAAAGCAGAAATCGTACAGTTAGGGTTTGCATACTGCTCAAAGTGCGCTGTGATAGCATTTTTTAGGGTAGTGTAGTTCCGTGGGGGCCCAGCTTCAACAGATTCTGTGGATTTCAGCACCACCCAGTTGGAGAAGCATGGGCCATTTTCCGTCTGTAGTCATCTCTATGGCTCAAAATAGTTCTACAGGCGTTCCACCCACGCCTTCCAGTGGGTGGCTTGGGATGGCGGGAGCCCTGTGATGGTGAAGGGCTCCTAGGCTGGAATGGGAGACATCTTACAGCAGGCCAGGCACGGGGTAGAAAGGGGAAGGAATCACCCTCCGTGGCACAGTAATGGGTAGCCGCAGTAGGCGAGGTACCCTGGCGCAGTCTGGCAGGTGGGGCTGATGGGGGGCAAAGGACAGCAATGGCCAGAGATCCGGCTCAGTGGTAGTACAGCAGAGGTCCCCTGGAAAGGCACTGGCAGAGCTAGGAGTCACAGGCGGAGGCTGATGGGCGTGCAAAGCAGAGAAGAAGGCCAATGCAGATGGCAGTATCCAGGGGGCTGGCAGAGGGTCACTGGTCCTCCAAAGGGCATGATTGGTGCTGGGCAGCAGGCAGGCAAGAGCATGAGCAGGGGGTGCAAGAGCGTGTCGACACGCCCAGGCGTGGTTGGTTGGAGAGAACCCACCTCAAGGCAACACAGCTGGCCTGGGGACCAAGGACAGCGGCTGGCGCCTGCAGAGAAGGCAAAGCAATGCAGCGACTCCAGGTTTGGGAACCGCAGAAGGTACTGCAAGCAGGGTGAGGGCCTAGCAGCAGACAGGAGATTCAGTCTGCAGTATGCGATGGGCAACGTGCACGCCCAGAGGCAGCGGTAAGCTGCAAATGGGAGGCTGATGGTGTGGGCAGTGTAGCCTTCTTGTTGCCAGTGTAACGTTGCAGGACTACAGTGGCTTCAAATAAATAGAGATGACACCATGCATGTACTTTGGTGGTCTTCTTACTAGCCATTCACGTTTCCACACAAGCTCTTTATTTACAGTCAGATGCAAGCATTAGACCACACCAACACACTTACGCCCTCGGATTCACGTTCCCTCCCCCTCCAGTGGGCGTCCCCCATGCTGTTGCCTGACACATCACAACACTACACCTGACAAAATGATTACCAATGATTAGTATCTTCCTTTAAACATGTCAGCCAGTTTTAATTTCTTCAATATAGGCGATCTCACTTTCCAGCTATTGTAGGACTGAATTAATTTCTATCTAATGCAAATCCAAAGGTATGTGGTACCATGTGCAGAATAGAAGTTTAGGATGTCTCGACATGTTTATAAGTAGATATTTGAAATGTGTAGAGGTTTCAGAAGCTGATGGTTTTGAGTCATTATACATATTACAGATTTTTCAATCAGTTTATACTCGTTAATAACTATAATGCATTACAGCTGCTCCAAAAATCCCACAGTAACGTATTGACTATGCAGACATGTCCTTTCTCCCCGTTGTAATGCGCCGCAGGTGCAGACCAGGTCCACTTTAATATATTGTGGCCGTACTGAGACCTTCACCCCGAAAGTATTGGACAGGTAGAACATCCCTTGTAAAGGAAAAGGACACAGTGAGTGAGGAGACTCGCTTCTGCATTCCATTATAAGGCAAAATACCTGAACACCCAATGTATTGGACAAACAGATTCTACCCTACAGTGCACTGCAAGTGCAAACTGGTGCAAAATCCCCAAAAATATACCCCCACCCTAATGTATTGGGCTAGCAGACTCACCTCTGAAATGCAATGTATGAGCAGAGCGGCTCCTAATCCTCATTGTAAAACGCTGGAGCTGAAAACAGTCTTCGGGCACCTTAATATCCTGTATAAACAAACCCTCCATTGTAATGCACCATATGAGCAGAGCGGCTCATACTTCTCTTTGCAATACAATGGGCTAAATTAAATGAAGCTTGCTGAAAGTGGATGATGGGAATCACCAGCACACAATGGACCTATACTGGAGACCTACTTTGGTACAATGATTGTGCTGCAACACAACTTCAAATGTGTTGCACATGCTGAGAGAGTTTTAACTCACTTTTTCTGCCCTGCACTTCAATATGACTGGACTCCACGCGACCCGTAGAGGGTGGCGCGCACGCCGGTAGAGCACCCGGCAAAAATCGTAACAACAATCCATAAATTAGCATGCTCTCAGAAAAGAAACAGACACAAAACCATCAGAGTGTCTGTAGTTTACTCCGCCATCTGGTGCTGACATCAAGGGGATGTCGCACTCCAGTCTTGTTGCAATCAGAGGTATTTCACTTCTCACTGCCACCAACGCGTTTCACCATCAAGGCTTGTTCACGGTTAGGGAAGTCTGTTAACCCTTTCCATTATATACTACTGCTCCCATGTGCCCTCAATGAAGCATTCTGGGAAATGTAGTTTGTTATGTTTGTTCAAACAACAATATATACAAATATTTGCAATGTTCATATTCCAAATTGTATTCATAAATGATTCTGTATCATCATTAGTTAGTATTAGTCATGTTATACTTCTTTGATATTTTTAATTCATTACGATTATAAAGTAGTTATAAAGTAGGATTCAAGTTTGTCTGCATTTCTCGCCTTAGTGACCGATTACATGCTGGATGACCAAAGTTGTGTATTAGTATACTATGTCCTCGGTCTTGTGTTCATCAGTTGTATGTGTCTATTTCCCTTCGCAGATTTACCTGGGATCCTTCTCTTAACTCATATTATTTCTTTTTTTCCTCTTATTTCTCCTAAGGTTTTGTCTAAGTGACTGATTTTCTTTAAATAATGATGAAATTGTACTCAAATATATGGTACTGCTACATACTTTCAAATTATTACTTGGTTATAAATGTACAAAAAGATCTTGCTCCGCATTCAAACTCATAGGTTGTTTTGTTCTGAATCTAATGATCAATTTGGACTCGAGTTGTCTAAGTTTCAGTGTCCTGTCTCCTCCTCTTTCATGGTCTGGTACGTGTACAATCCCACTGCATTTGATGTTTTTCAGGTGTAGTTTTTGTGGGTTTCAAAGTGCTTTGTTATGGCATAGCTTGTATCTTCATTAGTTATTGCTCGCATATGTTCCAGGATTCTTTTTTTCACTTGGCAAATGGTGCTGCCTGTGTATTTTTTACCAGTCACGAGTAATCATATAAACTACGTAGTTGGTCTTGCATGTGATTCTGTGTTCGATGGTGAATTGTTGTTTTTTTTAATCTGTCAGACGTTTGATGTTTTCACCTATTTTACAGGCTTTGCACTTATCGCATTTGATAAACCCTTTTAGGTGGCTGTTTAACCATGATTCATTGTGTGCTCTCATTAAGTGGCTCCGAGTTAGTCTATCCTTTAGCAAAGGTGATTTCCTGATGGAGCTGTCAATGTTGTCACTAAGGTTGCATCCAATATCTGGATCTCTCTTTATGACATTCCAGTATTTGTTCATACTTCTCCTGATTGAGTTATGTTCTTTATTGCATGTCATTAAGAATCATATTGTTTTGTCTGCTTCCATTTTCTCCTTATTTCTCTGTTTGTTAGTAAGTGTTTCTTTCTCTGTTTGTTAGTAAGTGTTTCCTGTTGTGTTAAATTTTCTTTTCCTTTTCTCCCTTCTTCGATATCATATCTCTTGTAGCCTCTTTGCTGAAATTTTGTGACAGTTTCTTCAGATTTTTCTTTAAAGATATCATCATCTGTACAATTTCTACGCATTCTAAGAAGTTCACCATAGGGTATACTTTTCTTTAATGATCGTGGGTTTAAATTTGAACCCTGTAGAATGCTATTTGTTGCTGTTGGTTTAGTATAAGTCATTGTTTTTATTTGACCATCTTTGATATAGACAGTGAGATCCAGACATTGTACCTCTTTTTCATCAATGTTGTGGGTAAATTATAAGCCAATTTCGTTTTTGTTGAGAATCAAGAGATATTCCTGAAATTCACTCTTTGTTCCATCCCAGATTATAAACAAATCATTGATCAAACAGAACCATAGATGGATTTTGTCTAGGTTTTTCCAGTTGTCTTCTCCCACCACCCCATGGTGAGATTTGCATACCTTTCAGAGAAGGAAACTCCCATTGTGGTTCCACATGTTTGGAGATACAACTGTTTGTTAAACAGGAAGATATTAATTCGTAGGCATAATTCAGTCATTTCCAATATTGCTTCTGATTGTTCAAGGTATTGAACATTCTGTTGTGCAAGGAAGTACTTTAGAGCATTAAGTCCTACTTCATGGCTTATGAAGGTGTATAATGAAACCATGTCAATGGTTACCAGTAATAGACCATGGTGCCAATGTATGTTCGCCAGATGTTTCAGAAAGGCACCAGTGTCTATGATATATGAATTAAGGAGAAATAAAAAGAAAAAATAAATAATATGAGTTAAGAGAAGGATCCTAAGCAAATCTGCAAAGGGAAATAGACATATACAGCTAACGAACACAAGACCGAGGACAGAGTATACTAATACACAGCTTTGGTCATCCACCATCTTCCTGTTTGACAAACAGTTGTATCTCCAAACGTGCAAACCGGCAATGGGAGTTTCCTTCTCTCCAAGCTATGCGAATCTCACCATGGGGTGGTGGGAGAAGACAATAGCTTGGGGAGAGGACAACTGGAAATACCTAGACAAATCCATATATGGTTATGTTTCATCGATGATTTGTTTATAATCTGGGATGGAACAAAGAGTGAATTTCAGGAATATCTCTTGATTCTAGACCAAAACAAAATTGGCTTATCATTTACCCACAACATTGATGAAAAAGAGGTACAATTTCTGGATCTCACTGTATATATCAAAGATGGTCAAATATAAACATAGATTCATACTAAACCAACAGCAACAAGTAGCAAGGAGCTGCCACTGCCTGCGCCCCAAGAACTCTCGGGAGAAAGGCTGCATGCCCCCCTCCCGAGGGGGGAGTTGGCTTTACCTAAGGTAACAAAATATTACTTTATGTTAACACGTTCCTTGCTCACGTCGGCCAAGGCCGACGCGAGCACTACCTCCCTTGTGCTGCGCACGACCGGTGGCCGACGCAGCACCGCCCACCTAATGGAACGCCCGCACCGCGGCGGTATTTGCGCCACGTTAAACGGGTTAAAGAACGTCTAGCAATTCACTGAAAGAACAAAGGTGAAAGTAACTTTAAAGTTAGATGTTCAGTAACGACGTAACATTTTAAATTCAATAAAATACTGAAATTCACCAGCTATAATTATGTCAAGTAACTATAACGCGTGCCTTAAGGTAACTATAACTATAACAGGGAAGAGGTGTGGCGCCGCGGCCAGGGCGACTGACGCTGGAATCTGGGGACCACGGTTCGATCCCCGGCTCCGGCGGCAGGTTAGCCCAGCACCATGTGACTCTGGGCAATAGCTCGCTTAATCTTCCCGACGGCCCCCAGCGCCTAGAGACCCTTATGGGTGATTGTGCGCTTTACAAATGTGGACTTTACTTTAACTCGCACCCTCGCCATTCACTTCTGATTTCCCCAGATTTTTTACATCACTTGTGACATCTTCTAAGACATGCTTGATAATATAATATCACTGAAACATTTGCATTGAAATTTTTGATGAGAAAACTGTGCATGGCAGAAATGAAATCTGTTCCATTCAATACCATAGCCTAATTTCTGTTTCATTATTAGGGTAATTCCACAATTCATAAAGTTTCAAATGCTTTTTACTGTTTGACGATTTTTTTCAAATGTAATTCTTCTTTGACACACAGTCCTCATTACAAAATCGTTTATTAAATATTACAAAAAACAGCCAAAGAGTTTTGTTCCCACTTCTTCAGGGTCATACCGCCATGTTTGCTGATCTCTGATAGTATGTAAATGAAAGGTCAACGCCATGGCCTGCGATTACAACACGAAAACTCTCTTGCCCTAAGTCTTCAAGTTAGGTGCTCAAACAAGATCCCTGAGTGGAAATGAGCCTGCGCTGGTGCCCTGTTGGCTGCCATGGCCTAATGCAGACAACCTTGCGCCATAGTCAACGGTGTCTGCGTTGGGGTAAGCATAATGTTTGTACAGGAAGGGGTCCCTTCCAGCATCAGAACTGTGCTTTAAGGTGTTATTCATTTTGTATTGATGCTGTGGAATGTAGTACACAAGCAAAGGGGGAAAAATGAGGAGAAATTAAAACATTTCTCTTCATTTTTCCTACCTCGAGGAGGTGCATGCTTTTTTTTTAATCCATGTCTTCTGCCCCATTGGTAGCTACACTCCTGTACCCAGCACACAAAGGTTTGTGACCTACAGCCGCAAATATACTGTGTCTGCAGACGGCACCTTCCTCTTTTTCCTGATGAAGGGGTGGGAGGGGATCCCTTCTGAAGGCCACGTCACCTTTGCCGGGGCGCATCATGCAGCCTGACCTACCCTCAGCCACAGAGAGCTAAAGTGTTGCACAGATGGTTAAATATCTCCATTTCCCACTCAGTCACCAGGGGCGGCTCTAGGCTCATGGCGGCCCTGGGCAGGGAGCGTAGGTAGGGGGCCCCGGAAGAGGGGGTCCGGGCGGGGCAGGGCGGGGCAAAGCATGGAGGCCAGTGAACAGGGGGGGGGTCAGGGTGCTTGGAAGTGGAACAGAGCCGGAGTCCGCCAAATCCCTGCCGGGGGCCACCACGCAAATATGTATCGATCCTCAGAGGATTAATATATTAAGGATATATATTGGTGTGGTGGCCCCTGGGGTTTGGTGGCCCTGTGCTGGTGCACAGCTTGCACATGCCTAAGGACGCCCCTGTAGTCACGGAGACAGGGTAGTGTAACATGTTGCTCGAGCTGACCATAGATAAAAATACAATTAAAGAGATGCAGGCTTGAGTGTGCGTGTACTTCGTGAGCAAAACGCTCTCCGACCCCAGCAATGGAGAGATGTATGGACTGCCCTAGTCAGATTGAAACAGACTCACTCAAAAGTATTAGTGATTGCCTTTCCTCTCCGCGAACCATGCCACCCAGCGTCCAGGGGCCTAGATTCCATTGGTGCAGCAGGTTCAGTGACACCGGGCCCAGAGGCCTGAGGAGCACACAGAACCTTGATCATTCGTGTATTTAGCAGCTCAAATAGCGGTCGGGGGGCATTTCCTCCCTTGCCCTATGGCCCAGGACACACTTCCTTCGCCAGTGTCGATGACAATATGACCCCCTCGCAGACATAGGGCGGACAGAAATGCGGGGTGGGTGGGTCGGACGTTTGTAAAGCGCAACATTGTCATTATTTCTCAGCGCTATCAGGCTCGGATAATTTACGCCCACCTTGTAAACTGTACGCCAGATGAGCACTATGCCCCATTCCAGAAGTGGCTCGGTGAGAGGGGTTTATAATGTACGGCTTGCCCTTCCCAAAGAAGCAAACAGAATGACAGCGACGCAGCAGAGAAAGTGCCCCCCACACCTGTGTCTAGCGCGCCCTCGCAGTGGATAGCAGGGGTGCAGTCTAATGGCTGCACCCGCGTGCCATCGAAATACAAGGAGGGGAGGGCCTTCCTCGCTCCGGGTCGAGCGAGCGACTGCTTTCCCAGCCCACAGATTCATGAAGATTTTCAGAAACCATTGGGTGGGACCCCACACCCCGTCCAGTCCATCACCCTCCCCTCTCCCCACCCCCAGAGGATGACGAAGGTGGAGTCCATCTCCTCACACCTGCAAACAAGGGATGCACAAACGCAGGGGCGAAAGAGAAAGCTCCTGTGTACACCGTGACCCCTTCAGTTCAGTTGGTGCAGTATCCCTACTCCCAGAGATACAAACATTTTAGTGACAGAACAACTGGATCGAGCCCCCAATGGAGCGCCTGCCCATAGACATATCGAGAAGTACTGAAAGGCATTGGGGGAGAGGGGCACCCCCTGGAAGCACGCCCCCCACCCCGACCCCTCGAGGGGATGAACGACTTTCCTTCCACGCTCCATGATAACAATACAATTACATACAGGCAAAGATGAGAGGTCAACTTCCTGGTCGGCGCCCTCCCAGGGACGCAGCCACTGTCTGCGCAATCCATAAAACGGTGCATGGGTGAGGGGTCATGCTGTGCGCATCAATGCCTCGCCCAGTGTACACTAATGACGCCTAACCCCCCCACCCCTCCCCCCGCCTGCATACCATGCCTATAGATTCACTTATTGATCGCTTATTGCTCCTTCGGTCTCTCGCTCACTTTCCTCTCCCGTTTCTGTGTGTCTCCTTCTCCAGTGGCCCCACCTTCCTCTACAGTTGTCCCCTCTCTTCCCCTTCTAGAATGCCCTGCTCCCAGCGCCTCCGGCTCCCCACACACCCGGGTGCATTCACTTCCATGTATAGCTCCGCCACCAATGCGCACCACAAATCCTGGCTTTTGTCCCACTGCATCTCTACCCCCCACCCCCAGCCAAGCAGCCCTCTCCGCCCAGGTGTGACCTGCACGCGGCCGCACCCGCTCCCTCCTCCCCGCCCTCACTCACGTCTCGGAAGCGGTTCCAGTGCTTGATCTTGCCGCTGTACTGGGAGATGGAAGACAGCCATTGCTCGTCCTCCATGAAATTGCCCGTGCTTTCTCCGGCTTCTCTGGCCGGGGCCTCGCCCTCGGCTCCGGCGGCGGGGCCCAGGAGCAGGGGCAGGAGGAGCGGTAGGAGCAGGCCAGGGGACAGCATGGTGGGGGTCCCGGGACGGCACAGGATCCTGGGGTAGCGGGTATTCGGAGACTACCGCGAGTCCTGGGGATGCAACGGTCCCGGGGACGCCGAGGATGCTCAAAGCCGGATGCTGATGAAGCCGCCCGTATCCCAGCCCTGGCGCTGATGCTGATGCTGAGCAGCACAGGCTGAGACTGAGGGATGCAGGAGCCTGCAGAGGAGGAGGGGAATCCGGGGCGTGTGGTGGAGGGGGGAGGAGGAGGAGGCTGACATCACATACCTGCAAACAAATTATGGGATGCGATTTCCAAAGGTCTGCCTGCTCACCGAAGGCCCTGAAATAGGACCCTCAATGAGCACATAACTGGAATAAGAGGCTGCGAGCAGCTGCGCGACACTAATAACATGTCACAAATTGCCCTTTTCCACAAAATGTTGTGTTTCACCCACAACAGCATTTCCTCTTCAATTCATGGGAAATTGAGGTTGCAATTCCCACTGTTTCCCCATTTTTTAATTAACGCATTGATTAAAAATAAATAAATGGGGCTCCAATTGTCTATTAAGAGTCTCCGTTGTCTCCAAGGAATGTCAAGAACCTTTCCCCGCTGCAAGAACACCAGTGGCAATTGTGCGCTATTTAAATAAAATAAAAATGCCGTTATATAACATGGCATTGGAAGATTAAGAAGCCTCACACTCTCCCAATGCATTTCAGTTGGAGTTTAAGAAGCCTGCCTCTGCGCCAATGCATGTAAATGGGAGATTAAGGGGCTATTCACAATCTGCATTTTGTAGCACATACAATAGTGCTACAGCGGTACTACTTAATTACTACAAAATTCAATTAATAAACTGTTAGACATGTCTGACTTGGGGGTGTCTGCCCCAAACATTTTTCCTGACGCCTGTTTTTGTTGAATTTCTTTTTGTTGGCCTTGGGACTCTGTACACTTTATCACTGCTAATTAGTGATCTCTAAAGAATTGTAATTTAAAAATCTTCTTTAATGGTAAAGTTGGATTTTAAGTCACATTTCTGACTATGCCACTTTTAGCAAGTTGGCATTTTCTCATCCTAAGCTTTTGGTGCATGAAGCCTGTATCATGGGTCACATGCCTGGCAGTTGGTCTTCGTGTACTGCCCACTGAGAAGTCTGTGCCTTGCTGCCCAAGGCCTGCTGTTGCTGCACCAGGACTCTTCTGCGGCTGTGAGCTACCCTGTTGAACACAGCCTGCATGTGTGGACCCAGAACTCCAGGAAAATTTCAAGGGTCAGTCAGCTTGGCCCTCTGTTTAAAGCAACAGGGCTATAACAGGCTTCGTTGAGGCAACTCCTCACGTCTTCATGCAGCGCAACACACTTCACTATTGGCACCGGCCCAGCGTGACACATCTTGTCCCTGGCACATCACAGCACAAGGCTTAGAAACTTGTCTTCAGCGCTGATGCAGCACAGCACAAATTCTTGCACACTCCCATTGAAGGTCAATTGGCGACAATGCAAGGCCTCGCATTACAAGCTCCAGTCGATGACTTCATCGACTCTGGCAACTTATCTCAAAGCCAGGCTGCACATCGCACCTCCTCATCAACAACTCCTCTACGCTGGCCTGTGCAGCCCAACTCAAGGACTGCAACTTTTACGCCCAGGCAGCAGACTGAACTGAGTGCTGTAGCTGGCCCGTGCTCAATCACGGTCAGCCTGAACTTGTGACTAGGGCACAGTCCATCGCAAGCAGATAATTGCAGTTGGCATTTTTTGCTTCTTAGCGTTTGCTTTCTTCTAAATCTTTAAAATTGTATAAGTCAGGTTCTACTGATTGGATTGTTGTAATTTTTATGTCAAATAATTTATTAACTTTTACTCTGTTTTTAATTAGTGGACGATTTCTCTTTTGTGGTATTTTCCCTTTATTATTGTTAAAGTGCTGGCTAAATACTTTACACATAGCCTCTAAGTTAACCCTAACTGCTTTTGTGCCAACCTACCAGAGAATTAAACATAGGTTCATATGGGGTGTGCTTGTGTTTCACCCAGACAAGAATTGTGGTTGCTGCGTGAGTAAGGTTTCACCCCCCCACCAACCAATGACCCAATTTCTCATACAAACTTACTAGTGGAGATCAACGTCTTTCCTATCTTTTCTATACAGAGTTCTCTGTCAACATGGCAGAGATGTCCGCACACATACGTTTACAATTTAAGTTTAAATATGAGAGGGATAGGGCAAGTGATAGAAAAATGGGGAATGCTTACCCCAAAACAGGAGGGGTTTGGCACAACATGAGGAGGAGTTCCAGGAGGGGCATACAAATACATACATTAACACATAAAGAGTAAGATCATTACTATTCACAAAATAAACTTCTAAAGTTACTACAGCCTGATAGGTCACCAAACAGGCATAAATGTACTTCAGCACAGCCTTGGAATAAGTCTAGCATCACACACAGCCACTCAGAGATACTGAAACTCACTCTCATAGAAAATAATGGAGGCCCCCTACTCTACCTCTACACACCACCAGGAACAGGAGATTAAATGATATGAAACAAAAGGGACATAAGAGAAAGGAAGGCCGATCAGAGATAAAAGAAGCGAACATTCAGTTATGTAATGGTGGCTGCATGTCTGGCCAATATGTCACGTCCATCCAGGTTTGTGATCATGCAAAATTTTATTAGTGCCTTAAAGCAGCCCCCAGACGGCATGGGCGCTAAACAAAACAAAGCAATGCCATGAATATTATTACAAGTAGAAATGCAAGGAGAACAAATTAAAATAATGAAGGTTTCCTAAATAGAGGTGAAGAACTGCAAGAGAGGCGTTGCCTTGTCAGGGAAATCCAAGGCTATACCAGTGGGCCAAACCAGTACTTTACACGGGGCAGGCATCGAAACAGAATGGCTTTGATTGGGCAAATGAAGGTGCAGAACGCAAGTGGGAATGCAAAACAGGTTATATTGTCCTTTACAAAGGCAAGCACCCAAATAGTGCCACAGGATGCTAGACAAGACAGGCACAATGTAACAGTCGGTTGAAGACACCAGAAATCTCCCACAAGACAAACTGTATGCAAGTAAATCACAAATGTGACAGGCAGACGTGTCTCCCTCACAGTGATCCCTCCCAACCCTGAAAACACACATAGTGATCAGAACTGAGCTTTTAGCGGGGAAGCACCAGAAATTGCTGCCGGCTACTAACGCTGAGCACACACATTACCAGGAGCAAGTAGCGAAAATGCTTAGGTTCAGATGTGATAATGAGTAATTTACCTAATTGTAAATTGCAATTGTTTAGAAATCGCATTTTGCAATTCTGTAATTGAAATGTTATATTGAGTCTATGTTCTAAATAGTGATTTCTTAAGATCTGATTCACTAAAATACTAAATTGCAAACGGCAAATGTCACACAGAGACACAGTGATGACATAAGAGACCAGGGGGCATATTACCAACAACTAGCGATTTTTATCGGCAAATGGGCTTAGCGAGTTTTTTTTTTATCGCCAAGCATCGCCGGATATTATCGCAGAGATAACGTGCCATTAGCAACGTTTATCTCTAAAGCGATAACATATCCGGCGATAGCGGCGAAATGCGTGAATATCGCTGAGAATACAGCGATATTCACGCATTAACGCCAATAGGGTCTTAGCCATAATATCCACCTCCCATTGGATATAATGGCTAAGAACTGGTCTTAGCCGGCGTTAGCTTTTGGAGATATTTGCGCCTAGCGCGAATATTTCCATCGCTACGCCTGCGTTGATAATAGGCGATAGCGATGTTAGCGACTGTTTTTAGTCGCTAACAGGTTGGGTACACCCACTTTGCATGTAATTAGCGATAAATATCGCTGACATGCAAAGCAGGCCCCCAACCGCTCGCTATCGCCTACAAGCTGGCGCTAACTGCTGTTAGCGACAGCTTGCTAATAGGGCGATAGAATTATCGCCGCTTAATGGCTGAAAACGGCCGCTAAAGAGGCGATGATCTCTTATCCCCTCCTTGATAATATGCCCCCCTCTTCTGCAATCTACAAGAACGGCAAGTCAAAAAGGTCAACAAGGGAGTTAGACGTTAACAGATGAAGAAATAGACATACTTCTGATGGGATCTGTGACCAACTCCTACCAAGTTAAGGAGACAGCAAAATATGTTTGTGAAAAGCAAAACAAAAATCTTTATTTTTCTCTTACATCGTGAATTTAAAAATATGTCTTGAACAAAATTTGCTGTATTTAATTTCATTTTGCCTCTCCCACTTTCCTGTGGATAATCATGGAGGTAAGAATAATCCATATACATTTTGACTATGTCTTTATAACCATACATTGTACTGAGCTTATAATGCACTTACCTTCGAAAAAGATTTGTTGTTATGTATTTAAAGTCAATCCATTCCAGCAGCAGCCCCTGTGGCATCATGAATTGGGTTGTCTGGTAGTAGTTTTTCTTCCTCATCAGAGCTGTCAACCCAAGGCTGGAGTGGCAGTCCCTTTCTTGTTGCAATGTTGTGCAACACCACACAGGCTGCTACTATTTTACATGTAACTTCAGGTAAATATTGCAGAGCACACCCACTTTTATGTACTCAGTGAAATATAGCCTTGAGAAGTCCAAAAGTAGTTCAACTACTGCGCTGGTTCCCACGAGGAACACTGGGTGCAAACTCGGTTAGCGAAGTGAGCAGAAGAACGATGGAGTAAACTCAGATCTGGGACTGGGGGTCAGTGTTTGAAAAGTTTCAGCACTCTGTCCATCATCTTGTTGTGCTTACTAAGTTTGCCCTAAGTAGCCAAGGGTATGCCCAGACGTGGATCCCTTGCTTGCTGTGCCACTGGATTCAGGATAACCTGGCTGATTAGCCAGAAACCGGTCCCAGGATGCTTATTTCCGCTCCAGGAAGATCTGGCTTGGCAGTTCGGGCTGGACTGTTCCCATGAGGCACAGGGTCAGACTGATTTGCATATGGCCATGTCTGAACTGGGGTGGCGAAGTGAGCTAAAGAATGACTGGGGGTGAGTGCTTGCAATGTTCAACACTCTGTTACTCATCCCCTTTGGTTTTGGTTTGTTCGTCCTAAGTTGGCAGGGTATGCCCAGTTGTGGGTTCCTTGCTCACTGTGCCACTGGATTTAAGCTAGCCTGGCTGATGATGGCTGATTAGCCAGAAACCGGTCCCAGGATGCTTGTTTCTGGTCCAGGGCGTACCTGGCTTGGCAGTTTAGGCTGGACTGTTCCTGTGAGGAACAGGGTCAAGACTGTTTTGCATATGGCTGGGTCCAAAAACTTGGGTGGCATAGTGAGAAAAAGAACACTGGATTAAACCCAGATCTGTGACTGGGGGTAAGTGGTTGAAAAGTTTCAGCACTCCATCCATTGGTCCCTTACTCACTGTGCCACTGGATTCAAGCTAGCCTGGCTGATGAGAGGTGAAACCCCAAAACCGGTCCTAGGATGCCTGTTTCCAGTCCGGGGAGGACCTGGCATAGCAGTTCAGGGTTGGCTGTTCCCATGAGCAACAGGGTCAAAACTGATTTGCATACGGCTGGGTCCAAACAGGATCAAAACTGATTTGCATATGGCTGGGTCCAAACTAGGGTGGCATGGTGAGAAAAAGAATGATGGGTTAAACCCAGATCTGTGACTGGGGATAAGTGGTTGAAAAGTTTCAGCACTCTGTCCATCATCTTGTTGTGTTTTCCCTGGTTTGTAAGCAACAATGTATCTTCGTTGACCACGTGTTATAGCATTCATCTATGGGATAACAATCCAAATAAGCAGAGCACATCCATTTTCACCTAATAAAAACATAATGTTATATTGTATCTGTGCTCTTATAAATTTAAAACAAATAATGTGCCTTAAAATAAATATTAGAAAGTCATCACCAGAGTCTCCTATTGAAAAGCGGTTTGCAGAGGCCACAGTGATTGAATATGTAAGAATCATGTGTTAATCTGGGATTTTGACTGCAAATTCTATAATTAAACAGGCCTCGTTTCATACAATTTGTATGTTTACAGAGTGCTGTTTTTTCACATTTCTATACCAATATTCTGTGGCACTTGGTGAACAAATTAAAACACGTTTGCCACCCACAAAGCCTAGTACAACCTGTGGAAAATGAGCCATAAAAAAACAATCTACTTTAGTTTCCTGAAAATCTTGGGGAGTGTTAGGAAATGCAGTGTGTCTTTTAATGTTAAGGAGTATTGTATCCAGGAAATTGTGGAAAAAAATGGAAATTGAGCTCTTAAAAACACCTCCTGCTACTACACCCCTACTCCCTGAGGCTAACGGGTGAAGGCAGTAAAGTACTTGTATGTGAGTGAGGATAGACACACCTCTGTGTGTGTCGCTAGACATCACTGGGGCTAACTCAGCAATGCTATTCCAAATAACATTGTTCCTCAGCCTATACCTATGATAGATCACCTCCACAGTTTGCTGGAATAGAGTCACTCCTACTCATCATACTTGGCCGAGTATTTGTTGTGAAAAAGGGGTTTTCTGCGCCTACATCATGCTAATTTGCAAATGCAAACACCTATTTTTGCGACCTTTTGGAATTTGAGAATGGCTAATACATACCATTTACGAAACTCCATTAGGGATTCGTAAATAGGTAATTGATATTTCAAATTGCAAAAATAGCTAGTCAAAAAGAGTTGGTTCACATCACTACTTCTGAGAATGGAACGAAAACTACTTTGATAAATTTCATACTTACCTTTTTGCAGTCACAAACTATTTCGCCACCGATTTCGCAGGTGTAAAAGCTTCCTAAATCTTGCCCTTAGACACCACTCAAAGAGATGGTTTTAAAGTTAGAGGTGCAGTTGTTTTTATGCATTATTTAAGTGTAAAATGGACTGACTAATGAGCAAACTTTTATGTACCTGATGCTTATTCTTGGCTGATATCGAACCAACATGATGAGCACTGATGCTTTTACCGGCTAACTAATGCAAATATTCAAATTATAAGAGTAAAATCCTGTGTTTTGGAAAGAGAGACCAGAGGTTTACTTGGTACTTGGGCCCAACCAAACTGGAAATTGTGAATGAGTATAAATATCTCGGTGTCTGGTTTGACAAATCTTTAAAGTGGTACACGCATCTGGAGGCCCAGAAAGCCAAAGCCCTTACATCGTGTGTGGGCTGAAAAAATGTAACCACATTTATGGGGACATGTCTCACAGACCACTAATGAAAGCTTACAATGCTATGATTCCCCAGCAATTACAATATGGAGCAGAAGCCCTCTGCTTAAGTGGTAAAAGCAGTTTGGATATCGAGGAAGGGAAATGCATAAAACCTCTAATGTCATTACCAGGCTCCTCTATGATTCAGGCAATTAGATTAGAGCTGGGTATGACTTCATGGAATGGACAGATGCAAGTGGCCCTATTCAGATTCTGGAAAAGATTGGGTACAGGTGAAGCCATGAAAGTGTCACTATGGTGTAAGAATGAGTGTCAACATAGTGACCTAAAATGGGCTAAAGAGGCCAGAAAGAAACTATTCTCTGTCTGTGAAAACCTAAACGTGAGAATTGATCAGCAGACTCTTCTAATAGAAGTAATAAAGGGTGAACTCAGAACTTTAGGGAAAGAAATGTCTAGGATGGAAGACATGGAGTATCTAAGAAAGAAAGAATTTGTGAAATTCATGATGAATAGTTGGGAGAAAGAAATGTGGTACCCCTATCTGTACGCATTACCTAATCAATGGCTTAGATCAGAAGTACTAAGATTGAGAATATGCATTAATCCTTGTATGACTAATGGGGGAATAAAAACAGAAATGATGTGACCTGTTGGTAAATGTACATGTAGGTTGGGCACAAAATGTGATAATTTACATATTATAATGGACTGGTAAAGTTTTTTAGCATTGCAGAAACAGTTCTTACGTCCCATCTTTTTAAAATATGGTGCCTCTTTGCGCTCCAAAGCTATCAAGGCTCTTATAGATATGCCAAACCTTGAAATGTCAAAAGCCATTGCAAAGTATATGGAGGCTGTAAAAAGCAGGAGCGGTTCCTCCATTGGGGCGTGGGGGCGTTGCTCCACTGCTTTCTAGCAGTGCAAGAAGCAGAAACATAAAATGGTAAACTACCATTTCATGTTTCTGCTTCTCGCACTGCGAGATAGTTGAAGTGCCTGGAGTGCCTGGTTGTGGGCAGGCGGGCGGGCGGGTGGTCCTGCTTGAGGGCAGGGGGGTGTGGCTTGCCCACTGTTGTGGGCCCTGACTGCTTTGTTTGGCCTGGGGCCAACCAAAGCAGTCATGCGCACTGTCCCGTTTCTCTATGTAGGCTGCATGCAGCCTACATAGAGAAAAGGACGTCCGATTAGGCTCCCAGCTGGGGCGCTGGGCGCCTGCACCGCACCAATCACAATGCTGCTATTGCAGCATTGTGATTGGCAGAGGGGAGGGGAGTGGAGGGAGCTTTTCAGTAACATGTTAGACTTTGCCGACCCCCGGGGGAGCTCAACCTTTTGGAGATTGGGAGCGGAACAAGTTGCAGAAAATGACCACGTCCAGTTCACTTGCTTCCTGTGGCGTCTGGGGAAGACCTGTTGGCGGGGTCCAGTGGGTCTGTGAATGCTGTGGTCTACACGCTGGTTCTGTGTTCGGTGCAGAATGTGGAGGGTGTACTCAATGAGGTGGTGCGAGTCCTCAGACCAGTGAGTATCCATCCTGGCGTGCTATTTTGAGATGTACAAGATATGTTTGGTTATATCATACATTGAATGGTATTTATATCCCACACATGAGAAAAGCCATCTCAGGAGCGAGGAGCGGACGGGGCGCTGCCAGCGCTCTGCTCGAGATATCCCAGATTCTTGAGGCCTTTATTGGTGACAGATTAACCCTTTTCATCCAGTAGATCACTTGGCCACCTTGGGGGTGTTGTAGACATTAATCCTGACATGACACTGAAAGGTTCCATGAGACCTCATTCGTGTCACTCACTGTCAGCGATTGTGTCTCATTCATTCTCCAGTGTATTTCTCACATTCAGACTGCATCCCAGTTCATCGAGCACCAACGCGTGCATGAAAAGTTATGCACAAAATGGGTTCTGGGCTCAGGGAAAAGGCAACAAAATGCCAATTCACTCTTCTTAAATTGGGAAAGTAGGACTAGACATTTTGTGTGTGACATTTGATTTTGTATTGGTAAAACTGTCAAGTTTAATATGGCAGTTGACCTTCACTTTCTCTAGTCAGTCAGTATTTCAAAGCACAAATTACAAGGAAAAACTCGGCAAACCATTAGCAACTACCTATATAATAGACAAATGGCACTGGTTTCCCAAATGGTTCTTAAATCTTTTTAAGCAATATACTTCGTTGGATTCATATACAAGTAAAAAATGCTCATGGTTTGGTTACTTGTTACAATATTTATCAGCACGCATGTTCGCACAATTCAGATTACGCCACAAAATAACCTCTGGAATTGTGAGATTGCAAAAAAAAAAAAAAGCTGTTTTCTTTTAATTCAACGGAAGGGGAATGAATACCCTGGCCAACCGCCAATCTCTCTGCTTCCCTCCGAATCTTTAACCCTCTAGACCTCAGTTTGGGCACCATCATAATTGCTTCCCTCTGTTCTACAAAATGTTATTTTCACGAACTCCTCAGGGCACCCATTTAACTCCTCTCTACTCCTGTCATTGAATCTCCATGCTCCCTTGCCCTACTTTTCCTATATTTGCTGCCACTCCCATGACCTCTATGACTACTTTCTCCTTTACCTCTCCTCTGCACTTGAATCAAGTTGTGTGTACAGGGCCTGTTGTCTGATCACTTAAATATGTGCGGCGCTCTTATGCCAAGGCTGGCTTAGTTAGCACCAATTGAAGCCTTGAAATACATTTTACAAAGTCTGTTTCTATTGGAGGTTGGGAAAGATCAAATTTAACAGGTCACGTGTGACTTTGTGGAATATGGGTTAGTTTTGTCTTGGCCTCTTTGCATCTCTCTGACACACGGTTCTATGGGTCCAGGCTGAGTCTGGCCGGAGTCTCCTGTGATTCTGGACGACTCACTTAATCTCAAAATCAATGTGTCCATCTGTAATGCAAGTGGTGATCATGTAAAGCACCCTGATACCTTCTGGTCGAGTTCGCGCTATATAAAACTGCAAAAATAAACAAACAAAAAAGTTCCTGTAGAAACCTGCTGACAGCTCTCCCACATGCTGGGGTTGCCCACTACAAATGCTGCCTATTCTTGATTCCACCTAATGTCTCTCCGTTCCACCACCCAGTACTTCCTGTCTGTTTAACTCACTTGTGGGTTCGTTTGCATCCCTGCTTTATCCCCTCGTCTCTCTTTTCTTACCTTGCTTTACTTCTGTCTTTCTGACTTTATCACCCTTGCTCTGGGCTAAGCTTGTTGATTAAAAATAAGTTGCAGCCCCCACAAATAAAGCCAGCGCCCACCACCTGCAACCACTGGCACAACTTAAGTACAGCAGGCACTGATCCCATAGCATGGACTCCCCATGATACTCCTGGTCTCCAACTAATAAAGCAATAACGTTTGCTAGAAAATGCACCATTTGGCCACTCTTTTTTCAAAAAATTTCGGGGGGAGAAACCCCCAAACCCCTCGTAGATTGTTCTACGACGATTCATTTACGCCTCACCACTTTCAAAAGTCACGAGCTGCCACTGGTAAAAAGATGTTTGGGGGGAAAAGGAAATGGAAGGTTGAAAGATAGGATAGAAGTTATGATGGATATCCATTTTAAATAATTTTTACCCGATACTTAACTTTTAGAAGTACATTTCAGAATAGGATTTTATGGTTCTTAGAATATTTATGTTTATTTATAGGTGTGTCTATGACTTGTGTATGGAGTACTGTGCACATTTGAAAGGAAGCAAACAGAAATCAGACTATTACAATGGTGTTGCTGATGAATTTGTAATGATTTTAGAATATTTAATTAGTGTTATATGTTTTTATGTTGTTTAAAGACCCATGGTCTAAATAAACGTTACTTTTTGGCTGACTGACTGACTGCTGGATACAGTGCCCTTGTAGCACCCCATATAGACTGCACTTACCGCACAATACAATACAAGAAATCTATAAACCGCACAGCTGCCTCCGAAGAGGCGTCCCAGTGCAGGCGGTACATAGGGAAGTGAGAGGTTAAAGTCAACAAGTATAAAACAGCAAGGTTTTAAGATTTGTTTCTGAAAATAGGGTCCAAAGCGCAACAGCGCAAGTGTAGGGGAAGAGTTTTCCACAGCATGGAGGCAAGGAAAACAAAGGATCCACCGCCTCATCCAGCCTTGTGAGGTGGCTGAAAAAGCTTGAGATTATTCGAGCTCAAGGATCTGACTTGGCAATATGGCTTAAACCTCTTCCGTAGATATAGGGGACCCTTTTGCATATTGACCCTGAAGGAAAAAACAAGAGCCTTAAATTGGATTTATTTGGTGACCCAGAGCCAGTTCAGTGGACGAAGACATGTAGACACAGAGGCTCGACAGGGAATCTTTCGGATTAAGCGTGCATCAGAGTTCTGCATAGTTTGAAGATGTTGTATTAGATGGGCAGGAAGGCCTAAGTACAAACTGTTTGCATTTTCAAGTTCGGCTGCATTGGCAATTGTCCTACAAGGGTCCACTTGGATAAGGTGTAGCATACTCTTGAGTGACTTCCGTGTAGCAAAACATGAAGCTAAAATTGCCTTGATTTGGGGTTTGAATGAAAGGTTGAAGTCGAATTTCACTCCAAGGTTTCTAACAGTAGGCCGGGCATGGGGGAGCACCCAGTTCCAGCGGCCACCAGTTGGAAGGATATGGAGATATCTTGGTGCCAAAGGAGACAATTTCATTTTTTTCTGAATTAAGCTAGAGGCACCTTTCATTCACCCATTCGAATACTGCTTTCCGACACAATATAAAAGAACTCAACTTCAAAGGTGAGTACTCCTGGAAGGCAAGGAGGAGCAGAGTGTCATCCCCATAGGAGGCCTAACTGAATATGTAGCTAGCAAATATGGATTCTGCATCATGCTAAGGCATTTCTTCATAGCAATAAGTGCCACAGCAGAATATATGATATTACATCGCAGTGTTTACACCGAGATACCTTTTCAGCGCAGGCATTAAAACGCAAGTCGTTACAATGACATGCGTTGGAGGGCGCTGGACCTAGGAATAGTTTGATTCACTATTCCAACTCCAGTCTATGTACAGTAGGGAAGGTGTTGGAATAGTAAATCATACTATTCCTTATGTTAGAGTGCCATCTACTGCAAGTCATTGTAATGACTTTCGTTGTAATACCTGCGCTGTAAAGGTATTGCGGTGTAAACACCACGATGTAGCCAATGTTTCCCGCCACAGCATGACAAGTGCAGAGTCATGTTGTGCTCGGTGTGAGAAATGCAAAACAACAGTTGATGGACAGAATGCAGAATAATGTCATACATTCACCCCAGTACAGAGATCTGGGCCTAAATCCATGTTTCTTTTGCACTCCACACCACCCCAGTTCAGACATGGCCATATGCAAATCAGCCTTGACCCTGTGCCTCATGGCAACAGTCCAGCCCGAACTGCCAAGCCATGTCTTTCCTGGACCGGAATCAAGCATCCTAGGACCGGTTTCTGGCTATCAGCCGTCTTCAGCCAGGATAGCTCGACTCCAGTGGTGTGGAGAGCATGGGACTCAAGTCTGAGCATACCCATCCCACTCGGGGTGACAAATGCAAAATAACAGTTGATGGACAGAATGCAGAACAATGTCATACATTCACCCCAGTACAGAGATCTGGGCCTAAATCCATCGTTTTTTTGCACTCCACACCACCCCAGTTCAGACATGGCCATATGCAAATCAGCCTTGACCCTGTGCCTCATGGGAACAGTCCAGCCCGAACTGCCAAGCCATGTCTTTCCTGGACCGGAATCAAGCATCCTAGGACCGGTTTCTGGCTATCGGCCGTCTTCAGCCAGGATAGCTTGACTCTAGTGGTGTGGAGAGCATGGGAGTCCCGTCTGAGCATACCCATCCCACTCGGGGTGACAAATTCAAAACAACAGTTGATGGACAGAATGCAGAACAATGTCATACATTCACCCCAGTACAGAGATCTGGGCCTAAATCCATCGTTTTTTTGCACTCCACACCACCCAAGTTCTTCAGCCTTGAAAAAGTCTTGATGACGAAACACATGTCAGCTGCCTGTCTGTATTGGATGTTACATCTGTGATGCAAGAAATGTGACCAACTTTGTGAAGAATAAATCGCAACAAACACAACTTTAACCTTGCACTACTTTTTTACTGGCAGCACATCAAAACTATTGGACTTCTCTGTGTGCTTCTTTACTTTTCTGCTCATTAGTTTGTCAAACTGGGGGCTTCTCCAGGTCTGGCTATTTCACCCTAAGTGGCAGGGTGATTGTACCAAGAGAGCACCAACCTATTCATTTGTCTTGGTTTTGTGCATTTCCCCCCCAAATTGGTGTACGGCTTACCCATTATCACCTTGTGTTCTGAAAAATGAATGCTTTATTAGTTCATTTCTGACTCCAAATGTAGAAGTAAGACAGTCTTCAAAACAGTTAAACTCTGCCCAAATCTGCTCCCAACACCCTTATTCCCACATTCTGTTGAGAATCAAACCAAGAGCAAGCTGCTTACTCAACAAAACTGACACAATCTACAGCAACATACCTCAGTGTACTTTACCTTCGCAGCAATATCTAATAGCAATTGTCTCCATCATCTCTCCCGCCCTTACCTACACATTACCAAAGGTGATGGGCGTGGCGCACAGCTGATATTTCAAAGTTTATTAGTGAAAAGGTTAAACAAGGTATCTAGGTGAAGGTGCTCCTACAGGCGACGTAACTGTTCAAAATGCGTCAAAGTGGTTGAAGGTTGAGTGCGCTACAGGAGTGTAGGCGCATCCCTGTGTTGGGCACACTTATATGGAGCTGTGTGTGGTGAGACAACACAGTGAGTTTCCAAACAATTGTAGTCAATAAAGTATCAAAGTTGAACGTTGCAGGTAAACGTTTAATCCAAATTTGTCATGTGCAATAAACCATATTATATTCAAATGGATTTGCAGACCATCAGTTCATATCATCTGAAACTGTACATAGCTCCGATGCATTTCGGACAATGTTTGTCCTTTCTCAAGGAGCTCTAAAACAAAGAGGATATATAACCATATCAATATCATGGAGAATTAAAGAAACAAGAAGTATACAATACATTTCAATATACCAAAGTTAATGTAACGGTTGTTAAACATGCATTAAATTGTGGTACCAACGGAGTAAAAAAATAAAACGGGGATGACTAGAGAGACAAGAGTAAGGGAGGCTGGAGGTGCGTGAGGCCAACAGTTATGGCGCAGGTGAGCCAGTTCAATAAGGACCGGTATTATAGATCAAATGCGGGAGCACAATGATCCAGGAAATGCTCAAGTGGTGGTGTGAGAGCGGGTGCAAAGTGGTTCGAAAATTCACGAGCTGCAAAACAGCAGATCAATGTGTTAGCGGTCCCGTAATGGTGTGCCGCTCGCTCGGATTTTAAAAGGTAGTGTGGTGTGCTCAATGGGCGGTTAGCGGGAAAAAGTAATCAAGCTTACCGGGGTAGTCTCATCAGCGGAACCTATGGTGAAGGTCTGTGAAGGTGAAACTCCGCGGAATGAATGCGGAGTTTTGAAAAAGGATGTTGAAATGGAAAACGGACTAGGTGAAGTGTGAGTGGGTCTGGTTACAGCGTAACGGGGGTGGCCATCTTGGAAGGGGGATTGGAAAAAAGGCATCCTGCCTTAATGAGGTCAAAAAGAGGTGAGGGAAAAATGATATCAATCGCAACAGCGAAACAATATTGCAATGCATCAATAGATGCCCAAAGGCGGCATTATAAATAGCAGCTTAGCTCAGTCCGGTCATTAAGACCAAAAGGTTTCTGTGTTTGTAGCCTGTACATCCAGGCTGTTTCTCTCTGTAGCAATGTTTTATTGTTGTCTCTGCCTTCTTTTGGTTGAACAGTCTCAAGGACCAGATATTTGAGTTGGGATACGTTGTGGTTCGCTTCATTAAAGTGAAGCGCAATGTTAGATTTGGAATTCTTGGTCCTGATATTCGACTTGTGTTCGTTCAGTCTTGTTTTAATCTTCCTACTTGTCTTTCCCACATATGTTTTCCCGCATGGGCACTTGAGGAGATAGATTAGATTTGAGGAATCACATGTAGCGTCAACATTCAACTTGATATCAAACCCTCTCATAGGGTGGCAGATCGTGTTACCTTTAATTACATTATTGCAGTTGCTGCAATGGTAGCATGGCCGAGTTCCAGTGGAGGTGAAGGGTCCTTTTATGGCGAGAGGCTTTGAAAGGATTTCCTTAAAGTTCATGGGCCTGGTATAAGCGAAGATCGGAGGATCATGGAATAAATCACCGAAATCCGGTTCCGATGATAAGATGCGCCAGTGTTTTTTGATGATCTGTTTATATTGGTTGCTTGAGGTCGAATACCTTGAAACCAATACCATTCGCTGGCTTTCCGTTTTAGGTTTGCTGGCTAAAGCATCTGTTCTTGAGATGTTGGATGCACGATCCATTGCGGTTTTTAGAATGGTTTCAGGATATCCCTCCGTTGGAATCTAGATGCCATCTCAGTGATTTGATTCCTTCTAATGATTGGGTCAGAAACTGGATATCCTGAAACCATTCTAAAAAACGCAATGGATCGTGCATCCAACATCTCAAGAACAGATGCTTTAGCCAGCAAACCTAAAACGGAAAGCCAGCGAATGGTATTGGTTTCAAGGTATTCGACCTCAAGCAACCAATATAAACAGATCATCAAAAAACACTGGCGCATCTTATCATCGGAACCGGATTTCGGTGATTTATTCCATGATCCTCCGATCTTCGCTTATACCAGGCCCATGAACTTTAAGGAAATCCTTTCAAAGCCTCTCGCCATAAAAGGACCCTTCACCTCCACTGGAACTCGGCCATGCTACCATTGCAGCAACTGCAATAATGTAATTAAAGGTAACACGATCTGCCACCCTATGAGAGGGTTTGATATCAAGTTGAATGTTGACGCTACATGCGATTCCTCAAATCTAATCTATCTCCTCAAGTGCCCATGCGGGAAAACATATGTGGGAAAGACAAGTAGGAAGATTAAAACAAGACTGAACGAACACAAGTCGAATATCAGGACCAAGAATTCCAAATCTAACATTGCGCTTCACTTTAATGAAGCGAACCACAACGTATCCCAACTCAAATATCTGGTCCTTGAGACTGTTCAACCAAAAGAAGGCAGAGACAACAATAAAACATTGCTACAGAGAGAAACAGCCTGGATGTACAGGCTACAAACACAGAAACCTTTTGGTCTTAATGACCGGACTGAGCTAAGCTGCTATTTATAATGCCGCCTTTGGGCATCTATTGATGCATTGCAATATTGTTTCGCTGTTGCGATTGATATCATTTTTCCCTCACCTCTTTTTGACCTCATTAAGGCAGGATGCCTTTTTTCCAATCCCCCTTCCAAGATGGCCACCCCCGTTACGCTGTAACCAGACCCACTCACACTTCACCTAGTCCGTTTTCCATTTCAACATCCTTTTTTCAAAACTCCGCATTCATTCCGCGGAGTTTCACCTTCACAGACCTTCACCATAGGTTCCGCTGATGAGACTACCCCGGTAAGCTTGATTACTTTTTCCCGCTAACCGCCCATTGAGCACACCACACTACCTTTTAAAATCCGAGCGAGCGGCACACCATTACGGGACCGCTAACACATTGATCTGCTGTTTTGCAGCTCGTGAATTTTCGAACCACTTTGCACCCGCTCTCACACCACCACTTGAGCATTTCCTGGATCATTGTGCTCCCGCATTTGATCTATAATACGGTCCTTATTGAACTGGCTCACCTGCGCCATAACTGTTGGCCTCACGCACCTCCAGCCTCCCTTACTCTTGTCTCTCTAGTCATCCCCGTTTTATTTTTTTACTCCGTTGGTACCACAATTTAATGCATGTTTAACAACCGTTACATTAACTTTGGTATATTGAAATGTATTGTATACTTCTTGTTTCTTTAATTCTCCATGATATTGATATGGTTATATATCCTCTTTGTTTTAGAGCTCCTTGAGAAAGGACAAACATTGTCCGAAATGCATCGGAGCTATGTACAGTTTCAGATGATATGAACTGATGGTCTGCAAATCCATTTGAATATAATATGGTTTATTGCACATGACAAATTTGGATTAAACGTTTACCTGCAACGTTCAACTTTGATACTTTATTGACTACAATTGTTTGGAAACTCACTGTGTTGTCTCACCACACACAGCTCCATATAAGTGTGCCCAACACAGGGATGCGCCTACACTCCTGTAGCGCACTCAACCTTCTTACCTACACATTATCAACACCCCCCTCATAGCAGGAACCTCCTATACTCTCTCAAAGAAGGTCATATCCACCACTTGTGAAGAAATCTAATTTGGATCCCAATTACCTGAATAAAGAAGCATTTCACTATCACCTACCATTCCTCAGCTAGTTCCTCAAACAATCTGTACCTCTACAACTTCAAAGCCACACTGGTTACCAAAACCTACGGCAGATCTACGCTCAGTGTAGCCACAAAAGTGAAGCATTGCAAGTGGTAGCAATGCTCTCCAAATCAGTAGGAAATGTGGCTCCTGAAGCTGATCCTCTGTGACCGATCGATAACTTTTGACACCATCAATCACCAAGCTATATTTCCTAGCCTTTTTCCGACATGATCATAATTTACACTGTTCTTAGCCAGTTCTCATATTTCCTGGAAAAACAGACAGTAATTCATGCATCAGCAGGAGCGGGTGAAAATTCTCAGGATTCCTTTTCAAACATTTCCCAGGGCTTCACCCTCACAACACCCTACAGGAAGTCTCATCCCCTACAGCAAAAATTAACTAATTCTTGAAATTTCGAAAACAAGGAAGGAGAAGACAAGAAGACAACTTTGTTTACATCCTTTAGAAAGTCTCTTGTAACTATCTGCCTCTCTCTACAGACTGAACCTTTCTCTTTTTGAGTTAAGAAAATAACTACTTCTTCATTAACCTCCACCTCTCTCTGATAGTGCTGTATTGGGGGAAACACTGATTATTATCAAGGACCGGTGTTAAAAACGGCGATAATGGGCTTGATAATATGCCCTTGTTAATTCCCATAGAAGCCCATGTTAACATCAGAACGTAGGCTTCGTTGGGAATTAACAAGGGCGTATTATCAAGCCCATTATCGCAGTTTTATCGGCAGTTTTCTGCCGATAAAACGGCGATAATTTTAACTCCGGTCCTTGATACTATGCCCCCTGACTTTCTTATGTAAACCAATATTGGTTACATTTAAAATAGTTGATTTATAATTTTTATAAGTGCCAATTGATAAGGGTAAAATTGCGGAAGAACAATTTTTATTCTATCTTCATTCTTATACTGCTGCTATTGCTGGGGGGAAAGATTCCACTAGGACGGTACCATCCATAGAGAGGTAGTGTTACCCCTCTCTATCATACAGCGTGGTAGAGCAGCCGGGTGGTCGGCGCTCAATATATTAGCCACCCACGTCTTCAAATGGCGGCTGGGGTGCTGGCGAGCAGGTGAGAGTGCTGCATTGGGGGAAACTCTGACTTTCTTATTTAAACCAATGTTGGTTACATTTAAAACTGTTGATTTATAATTTTTATAAGTGCCTATTGATCATTTTAAAATTGCAGAACAATTTTTATTCTTTCTTCATTCTTATACTGCTGCTATTGCTGGGGGAGAGGATTCCACGAACGGTAACATCATTAGAGGGGTAGTGTTACCCCTCTCTATCATAGAGTGAGGTAGAGCAGCTGGAGGTCAGCGCTCTAGTTGTTAGCCGCCCACGTCTTCAAATAGCGGCTGGGGTGCTGGCGAGCAGGTGAGAGTGCTGCATTGGGGGAAACACTGACCTTCTTATGTACACCATGTTGGTTACATTTAAAACTGTTGATTTATTATTTTTGTCAAGTGGTAATTGATAATTTTAAAATTGAGGAAGAACAATATTTATTCTCTCTTCATTCTTATACTGCTGCGGGAGAGGATTCCAATAGGGCGGTAATATCCAAGGAGAGGTAGTTTTAACCCTCTCTATCTTAGAGCACGGTAGAGCAGCCAGAGGTCGGCGCTCCAGTTGTTATCCCCCAACGTCTTCAAATGGCAGCTGGGGTGCGGGCGCTCAGCAAGTCCACCACTGGTGCACTGAAGGCGCCCCAAAGGCAAGCCCGTCCGTGCCCATACGGGACCAGGGGCCAAAAATTCCTACTCAAATTTGCCCTGAAAAACTAAAATATACAGCCGACCAGCTGATGTCTCTCAGGCCACATCCTGAGTCACGAGGGGTCCTCCCGCTTAAAATGGATAACCTGAATGAGGGAGTTGAGGTATATGCACAGTGTAATTATGCTTTAGGTGGACAGAAAAGACAGACTACTTCAAAATAACACTCACAAGTTAAATTTAAAACATGGAAGCTAGGTCTTATTAACAGTCGATCTCTTCCAAGGCATAAAATAGAGATAAGGATCTTGTTGGAAGAGGGAGACCTGGATGTTCTGTTTATTACAGAAAGTTGGCTTAATGACAGCTCCACCCCGGATATTTTAATGGCCCTTCCTTCTGGGTTCCAAATACATAGACAAGACGCTATAAGAAAGGTAGGGGGTGGCTTAGCAATTCTATTACAGGAGGAATTCAAATGCATTATTACTCCCCTCCCAATATTTAACTGTGAAAGCCTGCAATTTGCCATCTCATTCTCCCCTATATACACCTTCTTGAGAGCCTTAATTTATAGACCTCCTGGCCCTAGTGCAAATTTCATAGACAACTTGACAGACACTTTAGCTAGTCTAGCAGTGAGGAAAACGCACATCACCATCTTGAGCGACCTTAATATACATCTTGACAAATTCCATATTTCATATATTAATAGGTTGACTCAGGAATTAGAAGCGGTACAGCAAACACAGCACGTAAAGGGCATATACTTGATCTCATATTCTCTACCGACCCTAAGATTCAATTATCCGCCCCTGTCCCCATGCCTTGGTCGGACCACCATTTTATTCCTTTTAAGTTGGTTAAGATAGCCACCCAAAGACATCCTAATACTCCCTCTAATCAAGTGCAGAATTGGTCTAAACCTGTCCTAGAAGTATGGATGAAAATGCTGGAAACCTCCTCACCAAATTTAAAAGGGAATCTGGATCGCTCAGTCACTAGAAGAAGGTATCCCAAAAACTGTGACAAAGTCTAAAATTAATACAAAAACAACCCCTTGTTTCAACATCCATCTAGTTTCCCTAAGGAAGGACTGCAAAAAGCTCGGAAGAAAATGGAGGAAGGATTATGATCCATCTTTAAAAGTTAGATATGAATTTACCATTGGGTTGAACCACAATGAAATTAAGAATACTCAGGCTAATTCTTTTGAGGAAAAGATAACCCAGGCTGAAAATTCCCCTAAATAACTTTTTTAAGTTGGCAACGCTTTGACAACCCTAAACCAGGGTAATATCCCTTCACAATCCTCCAAGAAAAGATGCAATGAGTTAGCATTTGTTTTCCAAAAAAAGATCACAGATATCTGTGACTCATTCCAACAATTTTCAATGCTGGCAGTACTAGCGCACGCACGGACGAACAGCCCTACTCCGCAGGCTTCCATTTTCCAGGGGTCGGACCAGTTGGCCACCCACTAGGCAGTGATATTTTGACCTGCCTTCCATACTGTCCCTGTCTTGATAAAGACCCGCCGCGACCACCAACTGGGGGCGCTCTAGGGTCGAAACGTCGACGCTCACCACCGGCCAAGATAACTCCAGGAGCTTGTACAATCACCCCCTGTCTCCTTGGAGGACTAATTCAACATACTGCCCCCCCCTTCCCCTTGTTTTCACTGTATATATTGTATATATGTGTCACTGATTTGAATGCACGGATCACTTTGTTCACTGACAGTCACGCGCACTATATGTGTTTTCTGTAATGATTTTACCATTCATTGAAATTTGTGCTATTACAGAATGAAGTAATTCCTGTGTACCATGAATATTTGTTAATATAAAGACTTTATCTTTTGATTGGATTGTTTTGAGAGGGTTTACTGTACATATAGATTGAACTGAGCTAACCATTCTTTAAAGCAATTTCTCGCTACCCGACAGAACCACTTTGTATTCAACCACGCCTACCCAGGTTCTGAGGGACACAGGGTCACCCCTTTTTTGTAAATCATTCCAACAAGGTACAGGGACAGACCAAAGTCAAGCAACAGACTTTCTGGCGACTCCTAACCTGCCTGTTTTAACTTATTTTGTGATTATTAATGAAGACATAGCACAAGCCCTTATGAATAAGACCAAATCGGGATCTCCTTTATATCCAGCAACACCTCATGTTTTATTTAAAGGCAATGAGGCTATTCTCCCTTTGACAGGTGAAATCCTCAATCACTCATTAGACCCAGGAGCTGTCCCAAAAATCTGGAAAAATTCAATCATTAGACCGCTGCTCAAAAGACAACATTGAGATCCTTCATTACCCATTAGCTACCATCCTATCTCGTCCCTACCTTTCATAGGTAAACTCCTACAGAAGTATGTAGGTGCTGTCTGCTTTTCTGGAAGACAACCATTGCCTTCATCCCACACAGATGGGCTATCTCGCTTAGCATAGCACCTGCATCCACCCTCTGGCAGTTACAGTGGAGCTTAAAAGCACATTAGACCAAGATGACTCAGCTTCAGTCTTGCTCCTGGATTTGAGCGCTGCATTTGATATGGTAAATCACGTCATTTTGTTAAACAGACTTAGGGATGTGGGGATCCAGGGCAAGTCCCTGGACTGGTTTTTGTCTTTTTTTAAAAGATAGATAATTTCAAGTCATGGAATCCATTTGTTTCTCTGATAGTATGCCATCTACATGTGGAGTGCGACAGGGTTCATCGCTCAGCCCTACTTTATTTAATGTTTAAATGTGGCCACTGGCAGATATTGTCCAGGAGTTTGGCCTATCCATGGTTTGCTATGCAGACGATGTGCTGCTGGGGGCGCCTTTGACAATGGAGTAAATCTTGAATGCCAACAATTGGCGCCCTGTTTGGAAAAAGTGGTTAAATGGATGACTAACTGCTGCTTGAAATTGAATGGCGACAAGACAGAGTTGATTATTCTGGTTACAACGCTGCCCTCAGGCCTCTGCTTAGCTGGCCAAGCTGTCTGAGGAGCTCGCCGGCCCCTAACTCTTCCATTAAGAATCTAGGAAAATGGATGGACAAAGATTTGACAATGGAAGAACAAGCAACAAAGCTGGCGGACACTTGTTTTGGATTACTCAGGATTAAGCATGGGCGTAAAATCCGTTTCGCTCGCGGACTTTGCGGATTTTCGGCAAATTCGCAATCCGCGAACTCTCGCGAATTTGCCAAAAATTCGTAAATTCGCACGCAGCGGATTTGTTTTGCTTAGTGATACAATTTTGCAGCGTGCGGCAATCACTTACCGTCATTCAGCGTTCGCCGAGTTGTTTTTCTCGATATTTTGCGAGTGCTGCGCCATTTTGGATCTTGCTGCGGGATCCCGCGGGAGTTTTGCGACCGCGATTACGTCATCACGGCTTGCCACCTTGCACAGCACGCATCGCTAGAGTTCGCAATTGCGAACACGTAGGTGTGGCGGGCAGCAACAATCTCGCACTCGCGAAATACAGATTTTGCAATTCTGCACAAGAAATCCACCAGCAAACAGCATAAACCTTCAGAAAATGATGATTTTTATCAGAATCACTCCTCAGGTTGACATTTGCCTGCACTTTTTTTTAGCAAGGAGTCCATTTTGGGGGTGGGGGGAGGAAGGAAGTGCCCCACAGTCTCCAACTTCCTGTTCCTGTCCAGCAGGCTCCTCCCAGTGCTTTCTTCATGTGCGGTTCACTTTCATTTGGACCTTGACCTGGAAGGATTACTCTTTGTGGATGCTGCTGGATATTTGGATTTGAGGCCTTTTTGACTTTCTTTGGATCACTTTTGGATTAGAAATCAACTTTCACAAGTAAGTTTGTTTGGGGCATTACAGTTGCTGCAACTACAATTTTGGAACTTTTTCAGAACTTTAAATAAAATATATTGTGGGTAGCCACAGTATCCAGTAGGACCAGGGTTAGTTATGGGTGCATGATACAACTGTTTTGTTGAATTTAAACAATATTGAGGCCATGGATGGGCTGGGATTGTGCTGAATTTTGTTTTTGTTGTTGATTTTTTGGGGCTGCTGTTGTGGCCTTTTGCCCAGGGGTAGTGAGTGGTGCATGGACTGAGTCTACCTGTGGGGTCTCTTTAATGTAAACATCCTGAATGGCATTGGATTGTGGTGATTTTTGTGTGTTTTTCATTTTTTTGGGGTGTACTGTTGATGTGGACTGGCCATGTGGGTGGTGGTGGCCATTTTGAGTGCTGGTACAGGCAACATGTGCTTGGGGTGCACCCATTTTGCATAGCTTTCATCCATTATGCCCAGGGGTAGTGAGTGGTGCATGGGCCTAGTCTTTCTGTGGGGTGTCTTTTTGAATTTAAACATCATTGAGGCCATGGATGGGCTGGGATTGTGCAGGAGTTTGAGGTTTTTGTCGATTTTTTGGGGCTGCTGGTGGGGCCTTTTGCCCAGGGGTAGTACTAGTGAGTGGTGCATGGACTGGGTCTGCCTGTGGGCTCTCACTCTCTTTAATGTAAACATCCTGGATGGCATTGGATTGTGGTGATTTTTGTGTGTTTTTCGTTTTTTTGGGGTGTACTGTTGATGTGGACTGGCCATGTGGGTGGTGGTGGCCATCCTGAGTGCTTGTACAGGCAGGCCCTCCACATGTGCTTGGGGTGCAAGGGGCCATTTTGAAGACAGGCTGTGTCTGAGGCCTGTACCCATTCTGCCTAGCTTTCATCCATTATGCCCAGGGGTAGTGAGTGGTGCATGGGCCTAGTCTTTCTGTGGGGTGTCTACTTGAATTTAAACATAATTGAGGCCATGGGTGGGCTGGGATTGTGCTGAATTTTGTAGTTTTTGTCGATTTTTTGGGGCTGCTGGTGGGGCCTTTTGCCCAGGGGTAGTGAGTGGTGCATGGACTGAGTCTGCCTGTGGGCTCTCACTCTCTCTAATGTAAACATCCTGGATGGCATTGGATTGTGGTGATGTTTGTGTGTTTTTCGTTTTTTTGGGGTGTACTGTTGATGTGGACTGGCCATGTGGGTGGTGGTGGCCATCTTGAGTGCTGGTACAGGCAACATGTGCTTGGGGTGCACCCATTTTGCATAGCTTTCATCCATGATGCCCAGGGGTAGTGAGTGGTGCATGGGCCTAGTCTTTCTGTGGGGTGTCTTCTTGAATTTAAACATCACTTAGGGCATGGATGGCCTGGGATTGTGCTGAATTTTGTGTTTTTGTTTTTACTTTTTGGGGTGTATAACTGATGTTCCTCTGTCTTCCATTGCTTTTAGGTGCACAAGAGAACCACCAGTGCCAGGAAGAAGTCCTGCTGCGGTGTGTGCAGCACAACGTCACGTGTGGCCACAGACAACTCTACAACTTGTGCAACTGCAGCCTGCTGTTCTGAGTGACATCTGAAGAAGATGGCCCCAAAAAAAGTTACTCGTAGCTCCTCTAGCAAGAAAGTTGCCAGAAAGGAGCAGAAGAAGCAAGTTACCAAGCAGACTGGTGTGCCGCCCGCCACATTTTTGGGGAATAAAAAAAAAGTACGCCTGCAGCAGCAGCGGGATCTGCTGGGGACCAAGCTGGGAGCAGCACCCCCGCTCCATTGGGCTCAGTGCCACCACCCCCACGCCAACTTAAGTCCAAGCCCTTGAGTGCTGCAGAGGCAGCCAGTCTACTTGTTCAATCACCATCGACCAGTGATGTTGGCTCATCGCAAGAAAGCAGTAGCAATGTCCCTCAATCAACACAGGTTGTTGTAACTCATCTGACGAGTGTTGAACAACCACAGCCGCAACAACAACCACATGTGCAAGTACAAGCCCAAGTACATGTTGAAGGAGAGGCAGCGCAAGAAGATGCACAAGCAGAGGTGCATGGAGGGGCACAACAAGTGCCCACAATAGTTGTTCCTCCAGAAGTAGGGGCACATCTGGAAATCGACAATAAAGCCGAGGTATCATTCGAGGAAGCCACTCCTCCTGATGATCATTCATTGTCTTCCACATCCAGAGCAAGGAAAAGATCAAGGGTGGTGTCTCCATCTTCTTCAAGCCCCCCTCCTTCTGATGATATGGATCTTACTTGGGAACCAGCACCACTGCCGTCTGAGAGTGAGGCTGAGGCACACCATGATCTGACAAAGGTAGCTAAGCGTAAAAGGAAGGTCGTCGAAACTCTCATAGTTATGGAGTGTGATGACGCTCAACAAGAAGTGGCGTATACTCCTGCTGCTGAAGACTCTCACGACGACGACGCAGTCATCACAGGCTTGACTCCAGCCTCAGCGGGCATGCAGCAAACAGACATTTTGACCCTAGCCCGACAAGCTGCTGAGCGTGATGATGAAGTCGACGAGGAGGCAATGAGAACACCACAATCATTGAAGTTAACTAGTACACCACCACCTACCGCTTCCATATTTCTTCCTCGCCAGAAGGGACCTCCATCCACCTCGACCTCAATTAGTGGTGGGCAAAGTGCACAATGTAGTAAAGTTCAGCAATACGCATCCTCCACTTCATCTGGCATTAGCAGCATGACCACAACCAGTATCGCCTTCTCCGGCCCCCCCCAGACATTTCAAGTCCGCAGTTTGGGACTTCTTTAGTATTTGCCCAAAAAAAGGAAAAACTAGCCATTTGTAGCATTTGTAAGCTTGCAGTTAGTCGTGGTAAGCTTGGTACCAACTATGGGACTGAAGGCCAGAGAGGTCATTTTGAGAGACAGCATGCTGTCCAATGGTTTGCGCACCTAAAGGAGATCAAGGAAGCCCGAATTGCAGGTCAAGAAAACGTTGATGTTCCATCTGATGATGACGAGGAGGAAGAAGCATCACACACTTCACTTACACCCAGTACCCCTGTCAGCACACCCCCTGTGAGCCACACTAAGAGTGTGGGACAGAGTGAGACACCAATGCGAAAAAGTTCATCAGCGAGCGTAACTGGGTCGTAGAAGTCATCATCATCCCGTAAAATGGTCCAGGGCAACATTAGAACCATGTTGTTTTCAGACGCGCCATATGAACGCAACCACCCAACGGCGCGTCTGTATAACACTAAGCTGGCTAAAATGCTAGCGCTGGATCTTCTTCCTTTTTCTTTTGTAGAAGGGGTTGGTTTTCTAGAATTAGTGGCAGCGCTCTGCCCTAAATGGAAGGTTCCTAGCCGGTTCTAGTTTGCCCGAGTTGCGGTTCCAGCACTACATGAAGATGTGCTGGAGGTGATTGGGGCAGCTTTGCAGAAGAGTGCTGTTCACACTATACATCTGACAACAGACATGTGGACCAGTGGCGCAGGCACTGATTACATGTGCATCACTGCACACTGGGTCTCTTTTTCAGGGGTTAAAGCAAAGCTAAACGCAGGTGTTGACCTGGACCAAGTTTATAAAGCTGCTCGGAAACATGCAACACTAGCCATGTTTGGCTTGGAGAAACGTCATACAGCAGAAAACATTTTGAATGAGTTTAACACAAAGGTCTTTCACTGGCTGTCCCCAAACAAACGCGAGATTGGTTATGTTTCCACGGATAATGGCACCAATGTAGTGAAGGCCATGGATCTGGGTCACTATTTCAGAGTGCCGTGTTTGGCGCACTGTATAAACCTGGTTGTTAAAAAATTCTTGGATAAAAACAGTCCAGCGTGCGAGTTAGTGGCCACCTGCCAAAAAATGTGCAACCATTTCAGCCATTCTTTAAAGGCCCGGAAGCATCTGAAGAGCCTGCTACATGAACGTCGAATGCCAGTGAAAGCACTCATCCAGGAGCTGCCAACACGTTGGAACTCAACCTTCTACATGCTTGAGCGTCTGTATGAGCAGTTTACGGTACTCAATCAGTATTTCTTAACACTGGGTACAGCTCAGAAGGACCTGAGGCTAGATGCGGCGGAATGGGAGCTAGTTAAAAGCCTGACAGACATGCTCCGTCCTTTTGAGGTCTTCACGCGTGCAGTCAGCAGGGAGGACTGTAATTTGGGAAAAGCTATTGTTGCGCATGCTGGAGCACAAACTGAAGGCGGTGTCTTCTAAGTTTCAAAAAGATGAAGAAAAGCAAGAAGCTTTTGTTTTGGCGGAGAAATTATTAGAGCGCCTACTTGGCGATGAACGTCTTCAAAAGATCCACTCAGAACAGCATTACATTTGTGCTACTATTCTGCATCCACGCTACAAAAAGGCGCTGGCAGGCAGTGCATTATTTCCTTTTGGTGATGAAGATGTTACAAAGTACAAACATTGGCTAGCCTTGTCAGCCATGAGGTTTGAAAGAGAACGGCAGCAAATTCAAGGAAAAGGCAGTACATCAGCATCAGCAGGCCATCCCCAGTCAAAAGACTCCACTTCTGCACCTGTGGCTGTGGCAGAAGTGACCTCTCAGCCGTTAAAGACACCGGCAACCGAATCATCTGCACCAGACACAACAGAAATATCGGGTGATGATGGTGAAGAGGATTGGATAGCTGAGCTTGGGTTTGGTTCTCAAAAGGTCCGAGCAAAAAGTAAGCAAAGTGGAGGAACCGTGGAGAACCTTGAGTCGATGGTGCAGGACTATCCGAATGACTCATCAGAGGTCTATGTTAATGCTGACCCATTGGCGTATTGGCATGGGAAAAAAGAATTGTGGCCAGAGATCACCAACCTGGCTATAAATTACTTGTCTTGCCCACTTGCAAGCGTGTCTTCTGAACGTGTTTTCAGTGCTGCTGGTGGCATTGTAACTTGCAAACGGACCCGCCTCTCGCCCAAAAATGTGGAGAGGTTAACAATGATCAAGATGAATCAGCACCTCATACCACCAGATTACAAAGTACCAGATTACACGACGGAAGAAGACGAGGAGGACAACAACTTAGATGAAGGAATTTCTTCTGTATTAGGTGACACTGACCTACTCCTGCATGAATTCGCAGAGTATGAGGACAAACTCTTCTTCCCTGACACTGAGCCCTGAAAATGGGCCAATGAATCAATAACTTTCTTTTTCGTACTTATTCACTTTTATTCCTGTGTGTCTGTCTTTCTTTAATCACCTGTACTTTTGCTTTTTGGCTGTTTGGGGGTCTTCTACTTGTTTTCGCCTGGGTTGACGGGTCTGGGGACATTGCTGGGAAGCTCTAATACCGGATAAAACTGGTTTGGACAACATCCATGAGGGAAAAGTTTTTGCATTTTCTGACATTTCGCTCAATGTAGCGTTTTCGGGGGCCTGTTTGGGGGGGCTTCCTGGTGTTTGTGGGTGGGTTTCGGGGTCTGGGATCACTGCTGGGTATGGATAGTTTTGATAGCAAGAGGTTTGAAGGAAATCCATGGAGGCAGAGGGGAGTTAGGGCCTAGCTGCAGAGCGCGCGCTGAGTAATTTTGGAAATATTCACAAAAGTGACAAAGTCCCCATTTTTGTACTTTTGCTTTTTGGCTGTTTGGGGGTCTTCTACTTGTTTTCGCCTGGGTTGACGGGTCTGGGGACATTGCTGGGAAGCTCTAATACCGGATAAAACTGGTTTGGACAACATCCATGAGGGAAAAGTTTTTGCATTTTCTGACATTTCGCTCAATGTAGCATTTTCGGGGGCCTGTTTGGGGGCTTCCTGGTGTTTGTGGGTGGGTTTCGGGGTCTGAGAGCACTGCTGGGTATGGATAGTTTTGATAGCAAGAGGCTTGAAGGAAATCCATGGAGGCAGAGGGGAGTTAGGGCCTAGCTGCAGAGCGCGCGCTGAGTGATTTTGGAAATGTTCACAAAAGTGACAAAGTCCCCATTTTTGTACTTTTGCTTTTTGGCTGTTTGGGGGTCTTCTACTTGTTTTCGCCTGGGTTGACGGGTCTGGGGACATTGCTGGGAAGGTCTAATACCGGATAAAACTGGTTTGGACAAAATCCATGCGGAAAAGCCTTTTGGCACTTTTTGTAACTTAGGGTTCGTTAGGGTTAGCCCTAGCAGCAGGATTGCATGTGTTTCTGGGTGTTCTTGATTTTTGCAACTGAGTTCTGGGGTCTTAGAGCACTCGTGGGAATGTGTAATTTTGGTTGCAAGTGATTTGAAGAAAATCCATGGTGGGAAAGGGGGGATCACTTACTCTGTGAGAGGCACTTAGTGTTGAAAACATTTAGCCATTTACACTTATTTTAAAAAAAAAAAATTTTTTTTTATTAATCATCATCATCAGACATAGGACATTATCATTATCCAATTATAATCTCCAATTCATATATCACAATCTTATATACATGGGAAGAGGAATGCATATATAAAAAAATTATACAATATAACTCCTCGTATTGAAACACCATACGAATTATATTATCCAATTACATTTGTACAACAAGAAAGCGCAAAGGAAGAGAAAAGAGTAGAAGAGAGACAAGAGAAGAGAAGAGCTGGGGATAATTTATAGATTTCTAGCTATTTTCTAGCCTTTGTTTCCATTCGGTTATGAGGGCCCATATTCTTTTACCCAGTTGTTTTATCGTTCGGCCTTTTTTATCATACATTGCTTTTTCCAATACATATATAGCTAGCAACCGTGATAGCCATTGTTGGAATGTTGGCGGGTTTGGATCTTTCCACATTGTTGCGATACATAACCGACTTAGGGTCATTGCTAGATATACAAATTCTGAATGAGATATTTCTACATCGTCCCTGGTGACCCCTAGAACCATTACTTCATTCGTTATACTGATATTAATCCCTAATTCTCTATCGAGAAATTTCTCTATTGAGCTTTTAAATGGACCCAGGGCTGGACAGGCCGCAAACATGTGTATGGTGTCTGCCTGTGTTGCTTGGCATCTGGGGCAGACAACCCCCGTTGTTCCGCCCCATTGAGCAATTCTGTATGGTGTGTAATAAAGCTCGAATAAGGTCTTATATTGCTGAGCTTGTAGATTAGTCACTCTTAATACTGAGTTTGACAACTGGAATGATTTTACAACCTCATTGCCAGGTAGGTTAAGCTTAGCATTCCATTTTTGTGCAGCCCTTCCACAGTCATCCTCCTTGAGCTGAATCAATTCCCCATAGATCTGGGATATCGAACAACCCTTCTGATCTGTTAAAAATTCCATAATTTCCTCTCTCTTATAGTTGGTTTCCCCTCCCTGTTTTTTTGCCAACACTGACCTTATTTGTAAGTATTTAAAAAAATCTCTACGATCTAAATTGTATAACTGCTGTAAATGCTCAAATGTCATAAGGCCTGTCGTGTCTATGAGGTCCCCAATAGTTTTCACTCCCAATATATCCCATCTTTTCATTACATAGTCGTGGAATATCACCGGTAAAAGTTGATTCTTATACAGAGGTGTGTAAAAATTCATTCTTCCCATTTATATTTTCTTCCTGAGGGCAGACCAGATTGAAACTACTGGTCCGAGAGTCTTAAACTTAACTTTTTTATAGTAGCTGGCTTCATTAAAAGTAAGAAGCCACTTGCTGGAACTCTTGATTAATAACTCATATGTGTCGGGGACGCTTTCCCCCTCTCTCCACTGGTCCTCCATATTCCCGCCTACTAGCCCTCTAATATATTCTAAAACAGTTGCCCAATAGTAGGCCTTGAAATCGGGAGCTGCTAAACCTCCTCTTTCCCTTGGCAGAGATAAGAATTTTAGTGCTCGTGGTGTTCTTCCCTTGGCCCAGATAAAACGATTTGTAACTCCGTCTATTTCCCCAAGCCATTTATTATTAAATTTCAGTGGGATAGTTCGAAACAGGTATAGTACTTTAGGCAAGAATGTCATTTTTTATTAAATTGCACCGCCCTATTATTGTTAAATGTAGATTATTTAATCTATCTAGATCCTTCTTGGTCTTTTTAATTAGCGGTCCCAGGTTCATTTCAACTATCTTAGAAAGATCTGAGGTTATTGTTACCCCTAAATACACTGCAGAGATCGTTACTCTTTGATCTATCATCGTTATCTTTTTATTAATTACAATTTGCGTTTTGCTCTGATTTAATTTATAACCCAACAATGCCCCAAATAGATTAGCTTCTCTTTCTATTTCCAAGAGTGCCCTAACCGGATCCGCAGAGGTTATAGCTAAATCGTCGGCATAGCCTAGGATTTTTGTTTCAAATCCATTCAGCACAATAGGTATAATATTCTTATTTAGCTCTATCTTCCTAATAAAGGCATCTATATAGAAGGCGAAGAGCAGCGGAGAGCAGGGGCATCCTTGCCTAGTTCCTCGTCCGATTTTTATAATCCCACTCTGTTCTCCCATTATCCTGAGTCTTATCGTCGGGTTCACATATAAGACGCTTAGAGCCTTAATGCAAACATCGCCGATATTTGCTTTTGCTAATGCCGCCCATAGGAAGCCCCACGAGACCCTATCAAATGCTTTCTCAGCATCTAGTAATATTAGAGCCATAGGGTCTCGTGAGGCAGCCGTCCCATCAAACATGGTGCACACTCTTCTGATGTGATCTGCCGTGCCCCTGCCCGGGATAAACCCATGTTGCCTAGGGGATATAATTTTGCCGATGATTGAGCTTACTCTATTGGCTAGGATCTTAGAAAAAATCTTTGTATCGCTGTTCATCAAGCTTATGGGTCTGTAAGACCCGGGGTCTGTTGGAGGTTTATTCTTTTTCGGAAATACCACCATAGTGGCCTCGCCCCAAGACTCTGGAGGTGTTGCTCCTTTCTGTGTTGACACCATAAGCCGATAGATATCCTCTGCAAGATTTGGTAGGAATTTTTTTTTATAAAATTCCAGCGGAATGAGATCGGGGCCCACAGCTTTTCCAGCAGGTAGATCTTTAATTGCTGCTTGTATTTCCTCCATCGTAAAATCCGATTCCACCCCTGCTTTATTTACTGCTGTAAACTTCTCGACTTGTGCACTTTCTAAGTAACTTTCAATCTCCCCTATATCGGCGTTGTTATCGGCATTATATAGGTTCTGATAATAATCTTGGAAGATTGAACAGATCCCCCTTGGTGTTGTAGCCGAGAGCCCTGCCATTTACACTTAAAGGAAGAAAATGACACAGATTTAAGTTTCAGGAAAACAAACTTACTGTTAAACCCCCCACCCACCAGACTCAAAAGCAGTAAAAAACAGGTATGCTCAGATAAAGTTTCAAAAAGTATATTTGTGTAGCCCTAACAAAATAATATCCCGCGACCCTCCCTAACCCCAACGATTGTCCTTCAAAAGTCCCAAAAACAACCCAAGTCCCAATTCCCACCCCCCAAAAGTCTCTAAAAAAGGGGCAAGGGACACTACGTCAGGATGCTGTTCACTTTAGCGGCCAGGGCATCATACTCCTTGCGGAGGGTGGCATGGTCGGAGCAGAGGCACTCCACCAAGTTCTTATATGTTAAGAAGACCTCCTGCTCCAGGTAGGACACTCTGAGGCATAAGCGGCGCTGGCGTGCCTTGCAACTCCTGTGGGGGGCAGCTGCTTTCTTTGCTGCTCGGCGGTGGCGGTTGGCTTTGGAGCCCGGCTCCGTACCGCTGGAGCACTGTGCTGGCTGGCAGCCCGTGGGGGCACGGAGGAGGATGCAGCTGTCCCAGTGGATGTACCAGTAGACTGCGTGTCCTCCTCCTCCAGGGCCAGCAGCCGCCGATATTCGGCGACAGTGGCATCCAGCCTCCGTTGCCGGGCCATTCGAGCCAGCTCCTTCCTTGTTGGTTTTTGGGATTTGGAAGGAGCAACTATATGAAGAAAGAAAGACATAGTCTGTAACCAATGCTCCTTAAGATGAACACAAACTGATTGAGCAGAAAGTTGTGTCACAGTACAACTAGCAACTTGAAAGCACAGTACATAACTATTGAGGCCAATATCTATCTAACCTCCCACTTCTTCATCCTTGCTCTAACATTAGTGGGAGTTTAAGGAACAAATTCTACGAGCACTATGGACTTCCATTACAGTCGACTATGACAGTACACCAGTCTTATTCTTCTTCTTCTCTCTTGTTTATGAAAATTGGTACGTTATCTTATGCAAGCCGGCATAATGCCAGCACAGTGAACTTGCACCCGAGAAAAACAGACGCACACCATGATGAGTGAGACAGACTTGCGTTACTGTACCGATCCAGTATATGCAGGTGGTGAAGCTCTTACTTTTCTATTACGGGTGGCACTGAGAATACTCTGTTAAAAGGGCTACTGCTTAATTAATTTAACTTTCACCCTACAGTGCAAATGAGTACTAGAAAAGGAAAATGAAGAAGCTAAATAATCTGATTATCTATCACTTCACATGGGATGTATTTGATTACATATGGGATGACTTTAGGTGCTTTGCTTTTTATTGAGTAAACTAAACTTATTAAGAGAGGTAGGGAGTGTCCACCGTAATAACCGGATATATGCTGTGCTTGCAGTTGCAATACAAACTACTGCTACTATTCATGGTAGTATTTGGACAAAATTACAACTTCTTTTCCTTGCCTTCCCTACACTGGAACGGACGTGCGGTGTTACATGCTCTTCAAAGTAACACTTAGTTCATCCAGTGACCGTCTACTCTCTCTAGATACACATATGCTATCTAAGAGTCAGATAGTACCATGATCCAGGCATCCATCCATTCAAAGTATATGCACACATACAGTTTCTGTTTCACCCACCCAGGCTGTTCTCCTTCCACCCATCCTTGCTTCATCATTCACCCAGCCATGCACCATACCATATTCTTTCCTTCCCAGCCACCTCGGGGACCAAGCAAACACATATCATTCTTCTTTGCCAGTCATCATTAAATTTCTCGTCCTTCCACACTTACTTACACCCTTCTTTCGCTTTTCGTTCATCCCATCCATCAAGTTCATCTCAGATCTGATTGGGATTCTTCTCGCCAAAAACTTCACAGCTAAGTCGAAGTACATTTAGAGGAGGCTACTACCTGGTTGATTTATAATACACCCGTGCAGAAAGCACACTCTGCAGTCTTCAATCTCAATAAGTAAGGAATATATAGCTTACCTCTGCCCGCCACCACCGTGTGAACCCTCATAGGCACATTGGTGTCGTCCGGCACTTGCACCGCCTCCTCCCCAGAAGTGTTCTCCTCATCCAGCACCACCACCTCCGCGCTGGCCCCGCCACCAGATGTTCCACCTACAAAGTACATTTAAGAATGTTAGAATACACCACTCACTACTATATAATATTTGGTCTAGGAATAAAGAAATGTGAAAAAAACAGAAAACAATGTAATAATTTGTGACTGTCTAATCTAAAGTAAAAATGTCCTTTTTTTCAGGGAAGGCTCAGTGCATAGAGCTATTGCTGACTAGAATGGGAGTCCAATGGAATTGCCAAATGTGCAATCTTAGTTAGCTACACAGACAGACTAATAAGAATAATCTAGTAATACCACAGGGAGTCATAGTCGAGGCAGGATAAGAATTTAGATACAGTCTACAAGAAGATCAAAGACGATTTAGAAAAAATCGAATGAGGAACGCTAGGAAAAAATAGGTACGCTATATTAAAATTAAAACTTACCGGGGCCAGCAAAGGAGCCCTCGCCTGACCGATCCTGTTCAGCAGCAGCCTCCTCCAATGCCCTCTTGCCCCTGGGGGGAGCTGATGTACAACATGAAAGAAAGAAAGACCAGAAAACATGGATGATATTTGTCAACCAAATCAAACATTTCAAAAGAACAATAACAAAATATTTTGGCGAAATAGCAAATACACAACTATTCCACGGGATATATTGACCGATCTCATGTGGTCTACTACGTTATTAGTATTGCTTGATTTGCGGAAATGCATAATTTCACAGGCCAATGAAATGAACACAAAATCGAAAACAAATTAGCATAGTAGCAGCGCTACGGAGAAGGAGAGCAGTGCACCTGAAATGCACAGAAGATTTTGAAATATAATTTACCTACAATGTAATCAGCAGCATTATTGCTCTTGGTAAAAAACAAAAATGTGCAAGATAATAACACACAGAGCAGGGGAAAACAGAGTAGTAAAGAAATAGCTACTACTACTCACCAAGCCCGGGGATCTCAAGGCCGAGCAGGTCCAGCAGATCGCGTTCCCGGTCCAGGATATCCGTCCAACGGTGGGCGACTTGGTTGTAGGTGCGCCGGACCCGAGATTGTTGGTACATGGCCCGGCACACCTTCTCCCACCGCTTCCGGTGCTCCCGGATCCCGTACCCGCTAGCGATCTTGCCGCCTGCCATGATGGTCCTGGGGAGGCGGCGCTGAACATAAAAAACTAGGGCACCCACCTCCTCCGCGCTGAAGATCTCCCGGGCTTGGACATTCTCCCCCCTCAAACGCCCGCACGGGAGCCGGGCACGGGGTGCGGGACCCTTCCCCTTCTCAGGATGCTTCCCGACTCCCTTTACCATGGTCTGGGCAGAAAGGAAGCTAAATAATAAAGAAGAAATAGAATAGGGAAGAAGAAAAGAAAAGAGTTTAAAAAAGTAGTTTAAAATTTACAAAAAGTAGCAGAAAACACAAAAATATAAAGCTAGAAAAATAGAGGGATAAATAATAAGTAAAATAGATCAAAAAAACTTCAAACAAGCAAAGGATGACAGAGATTCAGAGAGTATACAGAAAGCATGCCCAGAACCATAGCAATGAATGAGAAACAAGATGGCCGCGCCCGTTCACGACCGCGTGGGTAAGTTCGCGTGAGATTTTCCTCGCGATCACACGTGAAATTGTACTAGCGAGCCGCAAACTTTGCGAGATTACACATAGCGCCCGGAAACGGAATTACGTCACGCAAACAAGATGGCCGCGCCCATGTACGACCGCTAGGGTAACTTCGCAAATGTTGCGCTACAAGCGGCTTGCGAACACGCAGAAAATCACGCGGACAAACACGCCGCAAAAAAACAAATCGTGTATTCGCACGAATTCGCGGCTTCCGAAATCGATCTCGCACGAATTCGCGGCCCGCGAATCGCGCGAAATTGCAGAAAAACGATTTTTGCAAAACTGAAAGCAGTCAGCAGGTGCAAAAGTTCTATCTTATCATTAGTAACCATTCCCTCTAGTGCTTCCTGAGGGGCCCCGCCAGAGTTCAGTTGCCTACTTGCAACTATTCTATGACCCTGCTCTGACCCTCACAGCAGGCTCATAGAATAGCTACAAGTAGGCCACAAAGGTCCTGTGAAAAAAAATTGCACTGCAACAGAAAGCAAATTACAGATAAGGAAGCAGGTGCCAGCCAGACTGGAAGTTTACATTCAGTGACACATTAATCAAACCCAAATTAATTCATGTCAGTTGAAGCAGGGCAGGTGTGCTTGCTTTTTTTCACCCCCATAATCTACAGTGATAAACCAACCAGAGGGTGGCAGTGATGTACCAGAGGGTGGCATGGGTGTACCAGAGGGTGGCAGTGGTGAAACAGAGGGTGCTGTGAACCTGTGATGATGAACCAGACGTAGAAACAACATAGTCGCGGCCGTTGCGAGCCGACAAGTAAGTTCGCAATTGCGAAGTGGTACACAAACCTCGCGAACTGGCAGACTCCCTTGCGAACACACAAAAAAAAAATCTGCAAATTCGCGAGAGTTCGCGGATTCTGCGGATTGCGAATTCGTAAATACGCACATTCGCGAACGCCAGATTCGCAAAATCCGCCCATGCTTACTCAGGATGATGTGGAAGGTCCTAGAATTGATCCCAGAGTATTTAAGGAAAACAGTAATCCAATCCATGATGATTTCCCGCCTGGGCTATGGTAATTCCTTTAATCTGGGTTCTCTGAAATACATTATAAAATGACTTCAAATAGTGCAGAACACATCAGCTAGGCTTCTGTGCAAAATCCCTAGCCATAAATCAGTAAGGGAGCATCTGAAACAGCTTCAGTGGCTTCCGATTAATGCAAGGTTCAAATTTAAAGTCTTGTGCTTGACGCAAAAAACATTAAACAACCGAGGCCCCCCTAAAATTAGAGGCCTGGTGGAGCCACATGTCCCAAATAGAAGTCTAAGATCAGCCCAAGAACGCCTTCTCAGAACCACAAGAATTAAGAGAGCAAGATGGGGTGGCAGATCTTTTTCACATCTGGTACCCAAGCTTTGGAATGCCTTGCACTGTGAATTAAGACTGCTAGAAGTGGAATCCAGATTCAGGAAAAAGTTGAAGGCTTGGCTATTTCCTCAGTAACTTTACAAACATATTCCTTCTCTGCAGCTCGACTACTTAACGCTGGGAAGGCCTTAGCAGCCATGCGCTCTATAAAAACTTTTTAACATTAACATCTGACCCTTCCCTTCCTGCAAGCTACCTTCATATTGTCATACAAGTAGCCCTCCTTCTCAGTTGTGATCTACGTTAACCTCTTGCTTTAGTTAAAACAAGGCCTATGATTACTCTATAATTATGCGTCCTCAAGTCAATTCTCCATGTAGTAAACATATATGATGGTGATGGTTAACTCTTCTTAGTTGCTCCTTTACCCGTTGTATTGATTGTGTGGGGCCCAGTGCACTTCTTTTGCCTTGACCAGGTTGATGATCCACAAGATGGGGAGCAGAATGTTGAAAGTGAAGGGAATCTGCCATCCACTTTCTATGTTTCCAGGGATCCCAGAAATGAGAGGAGCTAGAAATTATTTTAATGCTGAGATACCTTAGTTTGCGACTGGGTTTCCAGAAACCATAAAGGTACCTATTCTCCTGCCAAGCCTGGGTGGTTAAAACACATTGACACGTGATTTTGAAACCTTTTCTAAAAGCATGAACTAGCACAGAATGATGGTTAGTCTGCCTAAACTAATGCCCTCTTGAGCCTTCACCCCAGCTGATATGAAGCTGCAAATAGTTTGCCAGCTTCCTCTGATAGCAGAAAAACAAAGAATCCTTTTGGCAATCAGGTCCACCACTTAAGCGTAGTGGCTTTAAATGAAAATGGTTCAAAGCTTTTGTGTTTTTGTTCCAAGAGCAATACTGCACCTGAATCCCCTGCTGTGGCACACACTAGAGCCCATGGTCCTGGATAATCATGATTCAAACCACTGATCCCTGCCTTCACCTCATTCGCTAGACATCAGCCTCACCAAGCATGCAGAAATAGATTTGCTTGAGCCTCTGGCAATGACGAGTGATGCAGGCATACAATATTGGACGTTGGTCTGTTTTTTTCTTTGCAGTTTTATATAGCGCAAACTCGATCTGAAGGTATTGGTGCACTTTATATGAGCACTAGTAACATCACACAAGGTCACATTTATTTTGTTTTCGGCACGAGGAGATTAGGTGATTTGCCCAGAATCACAGGATGTTGATCTGACACTGAGGCTAGAACCTGGGGGCATATTATCATAGCAGACGAAATGACATTATCGCCGCTTTTGTGGCCGTTTTCGGCCTCAAAGCGCCGATAATTCCATCGCCCTATTAGCAAGCTTTTAGGTGATAGCGAGTGGTTTGGGGCCTGCTTTGCATGTCAGCGATATTTATTGCTAATGACATGCAAAGTGGGCGTACCCAACCAGTTAGCGACGGAAAGCAGTCACTAACGTCGCTATCGCCTATTAGCAAGGCAGGCGTAGTGATAAAATAATTTGCGCTAAGCGCAAATATCGCTGAAAACTAACGCCTGCTCAGACCAGTACTTAGTCTGTATATCCATCCAATGGGAGGTGGATATTCAGGTTAAGACCCTATTAGCGATGATGCGTGAATATCGCTAGTTTTCCAGCGATATTCACGAATTTCGCCGCTATCGCCGGTTATTTTATCGCATTGAAGATAAACGCTGCTAATAGCACGTTATCTCTGCACTAAAATCCTGGCGATAAAAAAAATGTTGCTAAACTTCTTTAGCAATAAATATCGCTAGTTGTTGATAATATGCCCCTCGTTCCCCAGTTCCAAAGTGGAATCTCTGGCCAGGGCTGGCTTTAGCACTGGTGGCGCCGGATGCAATATTTTATTTTTTGGCACCCACAATGACCATCTTGCCACGGATTCCCTCACTACCACCCTTTAACAGTGCCCCTCAAGTCTCCATAATCACCTTTGCTCAGATGCATTTAATTAGTTTTACAGCGTCACTCATAAAAGTGAAGATGTCAGAGCACTTTTCATCACACACACATTACAAAGACAAAATCAATTATCAGTGTGTAGGAACTGTTACATAAGACAGAGAAGTACGAGGGGCAGGCTTCACGTCATCCATACTGGTTGGCAGTATAGTTTAAGGGTGCTTGGTCCGAAGAAGCACAAACACTGAACTTAAAACGTAACACCATTGTTCAGGATTCTTTTTAATAATAAGAATTGATTTCTATCCAAATGAACCCTTTTTGCAATATTAGGATAATGAAAGACGGTAGAAAATCATAACGCTGTAATTTATACCTTTCATTCTGCATGCAGTTCTTTGATGACAGTTAATAGCTCACTGTTCTATATTAGGATTTTAACTTACAAGCTGCAAGTAACAAAAGTAAGTCTCTGACAAAAGCAGTAACCCACTGACCTATTTACATTATATTCACTTTGTGATCTCCATGGTACATGTTCTTTGCAGCAGGCATATTAACCCTCTGTGCTACCTTACGATGAATCAAAAATTCCAGGAGTCAAAACTTCCACTAGACAAAACTTGGTCTCTCTCCTGGAAGAACTTTAATCACTGGAGTCATCTTGACATTTTTATTGTTGCCTGAAAATTGCTGGAGGCCATGAATGGGGCAGGACTTTAGGGGCATATTATTAAGGCAGGCGAAATTAAATTATCGCCTCTTTTGCGGCCGTTGATAATTTCATTGCCCTATTAGCAAGCTGTCGCTAACATCAGTTAGCGACAGCTTTTAGGTGATAGCAAGCGGGTTGGGGCCCGCTTTGCATGTCAGGGATATTTATCGCTAATGACATGCAAATTGGGCGTACCCAACCAGTTAGCGACTGAAAGCAGTCGCTAGCGTTGCTATTGCCTATTAGCAAGTCAGGCTTAGCGATAAAAAAATTCACGCTAAGCGCGAATATCGCTAACAACTAACGCCTGCTCAGACCAGTTCTTAGCCCTTGTATCCAATGGGAGGTGGATATTCTGGCTAAGACCCTATTGCTGATGATGCGTGAATATCGCTGGTTTTCCAGCGATATTCACGTATTTTCGCCGCTATCGCTGGTTATTTCATTTCATTGGAGATAAACGTTGCTAATAGCACGTTATCTCTGTGATAAAATCCGGTGATGCGTGGCGATAAAAAAAATTTCGCTAAGCTTCTTTAGCGATAAATATCGCTAGTTGGTGATAATATGCCCCTTAGTTACTCTGAAAATTCCCATTTTCCTCTGAGGAAATTACAAAACTACCAATTTAGCGATATTTTTGCAAATCACTAAGGGGCACATCACAAGGACCGGTGTTAAAATTATCGCCGTTTTATCGGCATGAAACTGCCAATAAAACGGCGATAATGGGCTTGATAATACTCCCTTGTTAATTCCCATAGAAGCCAATGTTCTGATGTTAACATAGGCTTCTATGGGAATTAACAAGGGCGTATTATCAAGCCCATTATCGCCGTTTTATCGGCAGTTTCCTGCCGATAAAACGGCAATAATTTTAAAACCGGTCCTTGATAATCTGCCCCTAAATTGCGAAATCTTAGGGGGTTTGTTCAGTCTCATTTCCTGACTCAAGATCTAAAAGGCCTCTTACTATACTGCTCATTCCAGCAAATAGCTGAAAATGGTACCTGCAAGAACAGATTTCGATTTCTTACTCCTCCAGCAGTTTCAGTCTTCTTTCAAAGTCAATCTAGACATCTTCCATGACATCAAATACATTTGCATTACAAGCCAAATCCTCTAAAAAATCCTAAATTGGATTAACATTTGTTGCATCAATCAAATAATTACCCCAACAATTTTTACATTTCTTTTCCCAGGCAAATTTAGCTGTATCTAACGAGTAGAGATTGAATTCTGCAGTGAGCTACAAGTTCTTCAAGCTGAGATTCAATTTAGGTCTGAAGAAGTTAATTAAGGAGGTGAGTTTACAAATCAATCAGGGGTTTGTATAAGCACAACAACTCACCTGTGAGGGTCTCAAGGAGCTATGGCGGGGCGACTCCATAGCGTTCTGGGGTCATTCAAAGAGCCAGGTCTTGAGGTCTTTCCTGAACTGGGGCAGTGTGGGGGTTTGTCGGAGGCGGAGGTCATTCTAGGCCTTGGCTTCAAGGTAGGAGAAGGGCTTCCCTCCCGTTCTGGTCTTGAGGATGTATGGGATGGTGGCCAGAGAGAGGTCAGCTCATCTGAAGTGTCTCTTGGGTGGCTGAAGGAGAGGCAGTCATTTAGGTATGATGGTCCCTTGTAAGCATGGATGCAGAACTTGAAGGTTATTCTTCTTTTGATGAGTAGACAGTGGAGTTTGCGAAGGTGTTGGGTGATGTGGTAGTGGGGGGATGTCTAAGACTAATCTGGATGCGGTGTCCTGGAAGGTATGGAGCTTGCAAAGAAGTTTCTTGTTGATTCTGGTGTAGAGAGTGTTGCCGTAGTCCAGTGTGGCATGCATGACCATTTTTCTGGATTCGGGTAGGATCCATCTGAACATTTTTCAGAGTATGCGGAGGGTGTTGAAGCAGGCCGAGGACACTGCATTGATTTGGTGGTTCAGTGTGAGCGCTGAGTCTAGTATGATGCCAAGGTTTCCTGCATGGTCCGTCAGGGTAAGGGTGTTCCGAGGGCAGGGGACATCGAGGTGTCATCCCAGGTGGAAGGGGTGGAGCCAAGGTAGAGGACCTCTGTTTTCTCGGAGTTGAGTTCATGTAGCTCATATTCATCCAACTTCATCCAGGTGGCGACGGCCTTCATCCCTTCTTGAAAGTTGTGCTTGGTGATGTTAGGATCTTTGGTGAGGGAGAGGATGAGCTGGGTGTCATCGGCATAGGAGATTATGTTGAGCCTGTGGTCTCTGACAAATGTTTATATGGGAGCCATGTAGATGTTGAAGAGGGTGGGGCTGAGGGATGATCCCTGGGGCACTCTACCTCTGGTCTTTGTTTGTTCTGAGAGGAAAGGTGGGAGTCTGTCTCACTGAGTTCTGCCTGTGAGGAATTAACATATCCAGTCAACAGCCTTTCCACGGATTCCGGTGTTGTGTAGTCTGGTGGCTAGTGTTCATGAGAGATGGTGTCAAAGGCAGCTGAGAGATCCAGGACGATGAGAGCTGCCGTTTGAGCCTGGTCGAGGAGGGAGCGGATGTTGTCCTTGGCAGCGAGTAGGGCAGTTTTGTTGCTGTGGTTGCTGTGGAATCCGGATTGGAGATGTCCAGGATATTGTTGGCTTCGATGAAGGTTGCTAGCTGGATGTTGACAGCCTTTTTGATGACTTTGGCTGCAAATGGGAGGAGGGAGATGGGCCTGAAGTACTTGAGGTCCGTCGGGTCTACAGAGGGTTTCTTTGGGAAGGGGTGTTTCCAGTCATCGTGGAATGTGGTGGTTTCGAGGGAGCGGTTGATTGCCCAGCATAGTTTCGGTGCAATGGCCGTGGTGGCTTTGTGGAAGATATAGGGTGTGCAGGGATCTGAGGGTGCTCCAGAATGGATGCTCTTCATGGTCTTTGAGGTGTCTTCTGTCGTGAGCGGTGTCCGCGTGAGCAGGGTCTGTTAGGTGGTGTCGTTGGGGGTGGGAGCTGGGGCATTGAAGAGGTCTTTGTCTTTGTTGTTGTAGATTGTCTTAATCTTGAGGTGAAAGAAGGTGATGAGTCAGTTGCAGAGGTCTTGCGAGGGTTCGACGTCTGTTGTTTCACTGCTGGGTTTGGCGAATTCCTTGATGATGCTGAATAGTTCTTTGAAGTTATGGACATTGGTGATAATTATGTCTTGGAGGAAGTTCTTTTTGGTGGCTTTGATGAGGTGGTGATGTGCTGTGGTAACTGCTCTGTAGGTGGTATGTGTTTCTGGGGTTTTGTTGTTGCTCCATGTCAGGCAGGAGTGCATGGATTCCTGGAGTGCAGGGATGAACCAGCTTGTTTTCTTAATGTATTGCTCTGTGGATTTCTTGATGGAGGTGAGGGTGTCTACGCAGTTCGTGATCCAATGGTAGAGATTGCGTGCCACAGTGTTGGCGACTGGTGTCGATGGTGGTGGGATGAAGTGAGGGCGGACGTGAGCTGGTCTTCAGTGACTTTTTTCCAGCTTCTACGGGGCGGAGTTGGGCATGCTTGTGTACAGTAGGTTTTCTGAATGAGAAGTGAATGCAGCGGTGGTCTGTCCAGAGGAGTTCTGTGGTGTGGCTGTAGGAGATGCTGTTTCCTTTTGCGAAGACTGGGTCTAATGTGTGTCCCGCTGTGTGTGGTGACAAGCGGCTTCAGTCCTCTCTTGGTGAGGTTCTCTAGGAGGCCGGTGGTGTTAGGGTAGTCGTGGTTGTCCAGGTGGAAGTTTATGTCTCTGAGTAGTATGTAGTCTGTGGAGGCGAGGGCGCGGGTTACGAGGAGGTCGGCGAAGGAGTCAGTGAAAAGAGTGCCGGGGCTTGGCAGCCTGTAGATGAGGGTTCCTCGGAGGGTTGTTTTAGGGTTGTTTCGGATCTGGAAGTGGAGCTGTTCCATGAGGGTTGTAGCATAATACGGGCCGGTGGTTGTCATGCAAAAGGAGTTTTTGTGGATGATGTTGATGCCACCTCCTGGGCGGGTGATGCGGTCTCTTCCCAGAATCTTGAATCCGTTGGGAATGGAGGATATGTGTGACATTTGCAAGGAAAGTAGTCATTGAAAAGTTAGATGTAGTTTGAGATAACGCCACTGTGACTTAAAGGCAAGACTAAGGGCCTCATTATGATCATGCTGCATCTGTGCGCCGTAATCAAAACCAGATTTAACAATACAGAATGGTAAATTTCACAATAGTTGCTGGAAGTATGATGTTTTACAGCATTCGGTGGTTTTGAATACATAACATTGCATTAATTAAAATTGGAATCAAAGTTTACATTCATAAATATCACACCCATTATCACCAAATGAGGAATTGTATACAATTTCACAGAGCGGTGATTGTTCTTAAGTTTTTTAAAGTGATATATGAAAAGAGTAAGCCATGATATGAATGACAAAAACAAATAGATTGTTTTTAGATGTCACGATGGTGTCGCAAAATGTACAATTTGCTGATTGCAATGCTATGTGAGTCATTAAAAAAAAAGAAATACATATACATATACATATATATATATATATATCACTGAAAAAACCATAGGTTAGAGACCATATATAGTTAGCTGGACATTTTATTGACATAAAACCAATGAAATTCCATATATAGTTAGTTGCACTAACTATATATCGCGCACCCGCAATCCACTGCTGATGATGTCACATATTACATCATTCATGACATGGTCAGTGACATCACTGATGACATCACTGATGACATCTCAAATGACATCACTGATGACATCACTGATGACATCATCTAGTGTCTGTGTGTTTTTGTAAAGTTTAAATATGTTTACATATTGAAGAATGAGTGGATGTATGGAAGACTGAGTGTGTGTGTGGCTGGCTGGGAGGTGTGTGACTCTGTGCATATCAATGTGTACTTGTATCAGTGATTGTATAAGAGAGTAAGTATGTGTTAGTATATGTGTGATAAAGTATGGTGTTCTGTGTTTAACTGTATAGATGAGGAAATCGAAGTGTGATTGATTTTTTACAGGACTGACTAGGTGTGTGAGTAACTCCATGGATGAGTGGCAGTGTGTGAGTGTCTGCATAGGTGTATGAGTGCATATGATAGTGTTGTAATAATGAGTGACTGTATGTATGAGTGATTGTATGGGTGAATGAGTGAATGTGTGTGTAGACGTAGGAATCAGTGAGTGCGTATGTAGTAACTGGTATTGGTGTGTCATGATGTCATCAGTGATGTCATTTGAGATGTCATCAGTGATGTCATCAGTGATGTCATTTGAGATGTCATCAGTGATGTCATCAGTGATGTCACTGAAGTATGGTGTTCTGTGTTTAACTGTATAGATGAGGAAATCGAAGTGTGATTGATTCTTTACAGGACTGACTAGGTGTGTGAGTAACTCCATGGATGAGTGGCAGTGTGTGAGTGTCTGCATAGGTGTATGAGTGCATATGATAGTGTTGTAATAATGAGTGACTGTATGTATGAGTGATTGTATGGGTGAATGAGTGAATGTGTGTGTAGACGTAGGAATCAGTGAGTGCGTATGTAGTAACTGGTATTGGTGTGTCATGATGTCATCAGTGATGTCATTTGAGATGTCATCAGTGATGTCATCAGTGATGTCATTTGAGATGTCATCAGTGATGTCATCAGTGATGTCACTGACCATGTCATGAATGATGTAATATGTGACATCATCAGCAGTGGATTGCGGGTGCGCGATATATAGTTAGTGCAACTAACTTTATATGGAATTTCATTGGTTTTATGTCAATAAAATGTCCAGCTAACTATATATGGTCTCTAACCTATGGTTTTTTCAGTGAATTTTCAAGGTTTTGTAAATGCAAATTCCTAACTATATATGGTCTATAACCTATGGTTTTTTCAGTGAATTTCATTGGTTTTTTAAAAGCTAATATCTATATCTGTAAAATATATTCTTTATTACGTGACGTATCACGTAGCCACCTGAGACGCCTCATGACGTGTCGCATAACCGTGACGTATCGGCTCTGCAGCGCAAACAAAACCCGTAACGTAAGCGCGCCGGAGCACGCTTACAGATATATATATTTTTTTAACCTTAATTAGACAAAATCCACACGTGCTCATATCTTGAGGCCTTGCAAAGGCACATCAAACAAACAGTCCCTACAATTTTTCAAAGTTTGCTGGAAATCTATTCCCTTAATTTTTTTTTTACTGTTTCTCTTGGTTTTCCCCTTGTTACGCTTACCGGGACGCTACCCGGTACGCTAACCGGACGCTCCAAAAACACAAGATGGCGGACTCCCGTTACGCTGCCGGTTAGCTGCAAGGTTCGCGTACCGGGAAGCGCCTCTACCGCGAAAAATCGCAAAAAATGTTTTTTTTATTTTTTGCCCTGCGGGGGACTTAAATATCCCCCTCATCAATCCTAGGGGGTCAGGAGGGGTTTACCTTGCCCCCTTTCCTTCATTTCCCCCTTTTTCACCACATCTTGTCTCTCGAACCTACCGAGAAACAAGATGGCGGCCGCTCCGGACTGTTTACAATGTTGACAGCTACGCTGCCGGTTAGCTGCCCGGTTAGCTGCCCGGTGAGCTGCCCGGTTCGCGTACCGGGACGCACCTCTACGGCAAAAAATCGTTTAGAATGTTGACAGCCACCGGAGAGCCAATCAGCTTCGCTTCACGAAGTTCCTTTACGCGTCAGGTACGCGAACCGGGGCGTTAACCGGAGCGTTGTTACAGATATATATATTTTTTTAAACGTTAATTTCTCAAAATCCACTGGAGCACATATATTGAGACATAGCAAAGGCACGTCGGGCAAACCATATCTACAATTTTGCCAAGTTTCATGTAAATCCATTCAGCCGTTCGAGCTAAAAGTGAGTCCAACCGCCCTATGGAAAAATGAATGGGAAAAACGCGTTTTGGGCCCCCCTTTTTTCTCAACCCCCCCTTGACGAAACCCCCCCAAATTTTCAGGGGCTGCTCCGAAACAACATGTGCCATTTTCCTGAAAATTTCAGCCAATTCTGTCCACAAACGCCAAAGTTATTAGACATAGAATTTTCAGAAATCCCATAGAGAAAAAATCCTAACTATATATAACTACTGGCTATCGCCAGTAGGTAATATATATATATATATATATATATATATATATATATATATATATATATATATATATATATATATATATATATATATATATATATATATATATATATATATATATATATATATATATGAAACAATACCCTTGCAGGCATAGAGTGACGCATAAATCATGCAAAAAAGAAGGAGAGAACTCTGGGTAGTTCCCAAGTTTGGGTGGAACGCAGCTCCTGTATAGAGCACCCTCAAAACCAGCGTCACTCTAAATTTGCTTACCTCAAATGTCTGCTTCTCTATCAAAGTTTTTAAGTATAGGATTAGCACAGTGCTATCCACGCCGAGATAGACATGGACAAAGTCTTTTGCCATTTGTACAACATCGTTTTTAGGCATAGGATTAGCACAGTGCTATCCACGCCGAGCTGTAAAATGACAAAAGCCATTTACCACTCCAGGCACAATATTACAGCTTTTGATTGGTAAAATACTAACCAAGCCAACCTGAAATGAACAAAAGCAACCCCTGACATGTGTTTCGCTGTCATTACAGCTCTTTAGAGAGGTTTAGCTTTGTCCAGACACAAGGGAGTGCTCAGTATAAGTCAAAACAATACCCTTGCAGGCATAAAGTAACGCATAAATTATGCAAAAAAGAAGGAGAGAACTCTGGGTAGTTCCCAAGTTTAGGTGGAAGGCAGCTCCTGTATAGAGCACCCTCAACACCAACGACACTCTAAATTTGCTCACCTCAAATGTCTGCTTTTTATCAAAGTTTTTAAGCATAGGATTAGCACAGTGCTATCCACGCCGAGATAGAAATGGACAAAGTCTTTTGCCATTTGTACAGCAAAGTTTTTAAGCATAGGATTAGCACAGTGCTATCCACGCCGAGCTGTAAAATAACAAAAGCCATTTACCACGCCAGGCACAATATTACAGCTTTGGATTGGTAAAATACCATCCAAGCCAACCTGAAATGCTCCCTTGTAGCTGGACAAAGCTAAATCTCTCTGAAGAGCTGTAATGACAGCGAAACACGTGTCAGGGGTTGCTTTTATTAATTTCAGGTTGGTTTGGATGGTATTTTACCGATTTCGGCCGTTACCGACCGGTATTTGGTGTTTGACATGTAGGGGGCCTTATATTTACAGAATCGGTATATTTACAGATACGGTGACCGTCCTGACTCGCTCAGAGGCGGTCGCTCCCCACGCTCCCTGCTTGACTGGTATCGTAGTGCTTTGCTGCTCACTGCTACCATCTCCATTTGTTGATTTTCATAGCGCTTTGCTGCCTCGCATTGATTTCCATAGCGCTTTGCTGCCTCGCATTGATTTCCATAGCGCTTTGCTGCCTCGCATTAATTTCCATAGCGCTTTGCTGCCTCGCATTGATTTCCATAGCGCTTTGTTGCCTCGCATTAATTTCCATAGCGCTTTGTGGCCTGACTTATTATTATAGAGCTTTGTTGCATAGCCCACATTGCGCGTGCTGCCCCTTGTGCTTGTGTGACCTTGTGGCGCTGTATTCGAAACCTCGCATTGTTGGTTAATTTATATTGTGCCTGATTGTGCCGGTGCCTCTGCCAACATCTCTGCAGTGTTCTGACTTGTGCCCCAATCTCGTCCTGTTTCGCTTTTGGCTTGCTGCCATTTTGTTGTTGTGACTCCCAGCCTGTCTCTCCAGCCCGCTCCCGTCTTCCAGCTGCCCCTCCCTCGCTCCGCCCCCTCCACGATCCATTTTTGACAGATGCACTTACGCGCAGCGTTCACGCGCTGCGGGCGCGCCAAAGGTAAGCCCGTCTACGCCCGTCCGCGCCCGGACCGCGCCCAGCGCCAGACCCCCTGGTCCCCGCACAATCCACTCCACCCGCACAACGTATGACGCTGCAACCCTCTTAGCTCTCAACCCCGGGCGACTTCCAGACTGCCACCAAGCCGCCCCAGGACACACCCATGGACCCTTCACCTGCCACTCCTGCAAGTTTGACTGCATCAGGACCCACACCAAATGCACAAACTCCAAACAGAGCTCCGACACTAACCACCTGAAGTGCATCCTGCTCAACACCCGCCCGGTCCACAGACACACCATTGAACTTTGGAACCTACTCGACACCACATCGCCAGACGTCGCCTTTCTTACAGAAATCTGGATGAACGCCTCATCAACGCCCGACATCGCCATAGCCATCCCGGACGGCTACAAGATCATCCGAAAGGACCGCATCAACCAAACAGGAGGAGGCATCGCCATCGTCCATAAGAACACCATCCGCATCACGACCAGTTCTGACGATAACCTCGCAGCCGCCGAACACCTTCACTTCCAGATCCACACAGACCCCAAGACCACACTCAGAGGCACCCTCATCTACAGGCCACCAGGACCCCGCACACATTTCAGCGAAGACATCTCTGACTTCATCAGCCCACACGCCCTCCCCTCCGAGGACTACATTCTACTGGGAGACCTCAACTTCCACCTGGAAAAGAATAACGACAGCAACACCACCACCCTTCTGGACAACCTCGCCAATCTCGGACTCAAACAACTTGTTGACACCCCAACCCACTATGCCGGGCACACGCTCGACCCAATCTTCACCTCCAGCAAGCACATCTCCTTCAATCACACCACTGCTCTCCACTGGGCGGACCACAGCTGCGTTCACTTCAACTACATAAAGACCACGACCTACAACCACCCACAACCAATTCCCCGCAGAAACTGGAACAAAATCACCACCGACCAGCTCTTCACATCGCTTCACCAAAACCCTCCTGCCAAATCATCGGACCCAAACCAAGCAGCCACCAACCTCACACAATGGATCACCCACAGCGCTGACGAATTAGCACCCTTGAAAAACCATCAAATCAAGCAAGGTAGCAAAAAAGCCCCCTGGTTCAATAATGACCTTAAGAAGACCTGTCGCACCCTCGAAAAATCCTGGTGAAAAAACCCAACCACTGACAACCTGATCACCTTCAAGAACGCCATCCGCAAACACCACCAACTGATCAGACCCACCAAGAAATCAGCATTCAAGGATCGACTCGACATCAACGCCCACAACAGCAAGGAACTATTCAACATCGTCAAAGAGTTCACCAACCCCACCGCCGGCACCAACGATATCACTCCCTCCCAAAACCTCTGCGTCTCTCTAGCCTCGTTCTTCCACAACAACATCGCTGACATACATAACAGCTTTGGCAACCAGTCCACCCCACCCTCCTCCGATCAAAAACCCCCCTTCAACACCCTTTGCACCTGGAACCCAATCACCACCGAAGACACCATCCGCCTGATGAACTCCATCCACTCAGGTTCACCAACCGACCCATGTCCCCACCACATTTTCAACAAAGCAGACTCCATTATCGCACCCCATCTCCGAGACGTCATCAACTGCTCCCTCAACTCCGCTACCTTCCCGGAAAGCTGGAAACATGCCGAACTCAGCCCCCTCCTGAAAAAACCCACAGCAGACCCCACCGAACTTAAGAACTACCGCCCCATTTCGCTCCTCCCATTCCCTGCCAAAGTCATTGAGAAAACACTCAACAGTCAGCTCACCGCCTTCCTCGAATCCAACAAATCACTCGACCCTTCACAGTCCGGCTTCCGAGCCAAACACAGCACCGAGACCGCCCCCATCGCAGCAACAGACGACATTAGAACTCTACTGGACAACGGAGAAACAGCTGCCCTCATCCTACTTGACCTCTCCGCAGCCTTCGACACAGTCTGTCATAGCACCCTTACACAACGACTCAGAAACATCGGAATACAAGGAAAAGCATTGAACTGGATCATCTCGTTCCTCGCCGGAAGAACCCAGAGAGTCCGCCTCCCCCCTTTCAATTCGGAAGCCACTGAAGTCATCTGCGGCGTTCCACAAGGATCATCACTCAGTCCCACCCTCTTCAACGTATACATGAGTCCCCTCGCATCCATCGCGCGCCAACACAACCTCAACATCATCTCCTACGCAGACGACACCCAGCTGTTCCTCTCCCTCACCAAAGACCCAAACACCGCCAAAACCAACCTGCACGAGGGGATGAAAGTAGTGGCCGAGTGGATGAAGAACAGCCGTTTAAAACTGAACTCGGACAAAACGGAAGTCCTCATCCTAGGTCCATCCCCCTCCGCTTGGGACGACTCATGGTGGCCACCAGCCCTGGGAAACGCACCCAAACCAACGGACCACGCACGTAACCTGAGCTTCATCCTGGACTCCTCCCTCTTGATGACCAGACAAGTCAACGCCGTCTCATCATCTTGCTTCAACATCCTACGTATGCTCAAAAGAATCTTCCGCTGGATCCCCACCGAAACAAGAAAGACGGTCACCCATGCACTGGTCACAAGCCGACTGGACTACGGAAACACCCTTTACGCCGGAACCACAGCCAAACTACAGAAAAAACTCCAACGCATCCAGAACGCCTCAGCCGGACTCATCCTAGACGTCCCCCGCCAAGCTCACATTTCCGGTCACCTGAAAGACCTCCACTGGCTCCCCGTCAACAAGAGAATAATGTTCCGTCTCCTCACCCACGCACACAAAGCCCTCTACGACCTAGGACCCGAATAACTCAACACGCGCCTGTCCTTCTACACCTCCACCCGCCAACTACGATCGTCCAACCAAGCCCTCGCCGCAATTCCACGCATCCAAAGATCCACCATGGGGGGCAGATCCTTCTCCTACCTAGCGGCCAAGACCTGGAATTCTCTCCCCACCCACCTCCGCCTTACACAGAACCACCTCTCCTTCAGAAAACAACTAAAAACCTGGATATTTGATAAGTAACGTACCCCCCCTCCCTCAAGCGCCTTGAGACCCTCTGGGTGAGTAGTGCGCTATACAAATTCTTAACTTGAACTTGAACTTGAACCGAATCGGTAAATACAGATGTAGGTGGCACCTTAAACAGCTTAGCGACATTTCTCCTATTATTTTGCTCTGGAACGCCCACTTTGCATCTCATTAGAGATGCAAAGGGAAGCGTAGTGAAAAAGGGTCCTAACATGCGATTTTGCATGTTAGCACCCTGTTGTTGATAGGGCGATATTTTTATTTCCGCTTCTTTGGCTTTCAAAGCCAAAAAAGCGGAGATAAAGCCCTTGTTAATGTGCCCCCTTGGAATTTCCCCCTTACCCATGTCTCCAGGAAATAACGGAATGGAGAATATACTCTCCCCCCATTCACAATCATTTGTCTGCGCCTGCTTGATCTTGTCCAACAGTTTGCACACAGGAGCACTTTCAACTTGCACAACCACTGGCATAATCTTTGGCAAGCTCGTGCCCCTTAGGAGTAGAGGGTGTGGTGCAGCCTAGGAGAGGGTGGCCAGTACCCTCCACGCCAGCCACACGGTCCGACAACAAGCCGGTGTAGGACGCAACAAGAAGCAAACCAGAAGCCCAACAGGGAACGAACCTCACAAACCGAAAAAGCTGAGCAGAGGGCTGCTGAGGAATGCATGTGCATCCTCTCCCCTCCACTGAAACCAAGCAAAAATGACAGGTGGGTGCGGCACTGTCTTATCCAAGGCAAACTCTCTCGGAAGGCTGAGACTTCAAAGCATCTATAAACACCTATAAACCCACAAGCTCGGAAGTCAAGAACCTAAAGCCAAAGTAAAGATAGGTCTCACAAAGCTCCGCCAAGGAAGCACAGCTTCAACTACAGTCTGAAACATGAGGTCAGGCTGAGTAAGGGATGGGCCTTTGCTTAAGACAGATGGAAATAAGTGTGAAAGGAAGTCGCAATCAGCCCTTCTCTCTGTGCAAACTCAACTGCAAACTCAACAAGATCCCCAGTCAGATCACACTCTCATCAAAATCGACTCCGATACAGGCAATCAACAATGTGCTACTGTAAAAGAAAGGAAAGACAATGGTAAAAAATTACCACTCCACTCTCTTCCAACCAAAAATATATATGAAATGTAGTTTCCTGAAAAACGCAGGATCTGCTCTCTTTTCAAGCATCACCGGGGTCCAGGGCTTGCAGTCACCCATTCAACCATTGGAAAGCGGTAGTCACAGAGAAGAAGCCTATCTTCAGTCAAGTGCCTACAAAACTGGATTAAGGACTGGGTCCTACCAAATTACCGCTACAGCCCTAAGCCCATCGGGAGAAACTGCCCCTGCATTGCAGCAATCAGTGTACAGGGCCTAGTTGGTCGTGGCGGAGGTCATTGCAGATCATTACCATGACACGGAGCCAGCCAGAGCCCGCCCCTCCTAGAGGACACAAAACAGGAACTCAAAGCCTTTAGCACTGCAGGCTAGAGTTGACACCAGTAATAGGAGGAAGAACTGTGACCTGATGGAGCCTCTAACTATCATGCTGCTAGACAGCCCGATGTTCCTAGCTGAGGACCAGGACCTCTCCAAAGAAGTAAAGCCTCAAAATCTTCAAACCACCTTACTCTCTGCAAACTGTAAGAACCAGGCACCTCGTCTCTTCTGTCCCCGCTCACACAGGAGGGAGCTCAAGGGCACCTGCCTGAAGCTCCAGGACATCTCTCGTATCTTGGCACACAAGAATGGGAGGACATACTAGCAGCCTACACACTCTACATCAGCTGAGAAACAAGATAGGGCAGGGTAAGTCTGGGGCCTTCAGGACATTGGAGGAGATAAAATCAAACACGGAAAGTGCCTGGGCAAGTTTGTTAAAACAGTACAACTTTTAGTGGAGGCTCTCCAACACCAGACGGACAAAATGTACATGCAGTTAACACTTCTCAATAGTTTGGCAGTTTTGTAGTAGCCATTGATGAGAAGCTAGGAGACCTAAACACACTTCTCCAAGGAGCACAGAATAGACTTCACAATGACAAACCCTGCTGCAGGTGTATATCAATATTGGGAAAACAGGCTTCTTTCCCCGCAATGCTGGGCGACTTATGTACACATCCCAAAAATGGAATTCGATGTGCCAGCAATCTACTTTCAAGGAAGCATCGGCCCCTTGTAGCACAAAAATGCGTGGACACCCACCCTCCGAGAAACCTGCACAGAAAAATTAACAAATCCACAGGTGAACTCATTCCAAGCCACAAAGGGCACCCAAAAACATCAACAACCCATCTAGACGTTGGGGCCAGCGCTGATACAGGATAGAACTCTATTCCCCTAAACCAAGAACAAACATAAGGGAAAGAAGGGCCCAAAGAGGAAAGGCCAGAATAGGAAGCCTGGCCTAAACTAAGAAGACATGTAATCCCCTCTTAAGGTCAACACTAGCTCAAACTGTAACTACACTGATAGAGAAGACTGATTAACCATCAGAATTCACAATGGCCATGAGTCATCAGCTCATCACAGGAACTTCACACCAAGCCTCCTTGGGGTCTGTCAAGCAGGTGCCCAGAAACCTGGCCGGCTCTCTAATCATAACAGACAGAAAAGAACTAAAAAAAAGTGGAGTGTCTGTAGAAACAAGCACCACTAGGACAAGTGTCGGAACAGATACCTATCAACTAGCACCCTGTTCACCATTATATCACATCAATATGGACCTCCAGACAGCCTCTGTTAACACTGACAGACAGACTGCTTTGGACCATCAAGAGGGACTTCCAGCCAGAAAACACCACAGTTCTTACCAAATCCACCAAACCATTGATAAGCCAGAGAATGTCAAACGAGGCAGTTCCAATAATGCCTGATGGGCACGGACGTGACAGCGCCTCTGAGAGACATGATCCAGCTAAACCAAGCTAAACCAATGCCAACAATCAACTCGGAAAAGGAAGCAGAGCAGGTGGAGGTACCCAAGCAACGTCTGAGGACACCTCCGGGTATACGTTCACTTTATAAATCAATATAATATAACATAACATAACAGGATCTACGCACAGCCTGCAGCTCTTCTGTACCCATATCATGGCAGGACCTTGCGGCAGTAAACCCATAACTGAGACGTTAACACCATTATCTTCAACCCAGAATACAAATCTAGAGGATTTCATGATGCCCTGAATTGAGGAAACTTACTCTGGCTGTTGGCTAACATCACAAGCCTGTGTTTAGGGGCGCAAAGGGGCACACACAGACTAAGGAAGAGCTTTCTCAAGACACAACCAGATATCACCTGGAGTCTGCTGACCTACATCACCGCACAAAGACCTCAGATGATCTCAAGAACTAATAATAATCAACCAGGCAACAATTGACAAGAGCACAAAAAACCATCAGCTAAGCAAAGTAACTATCTACTTCGTTTATGCTTTTGGAACATCAACGGACTTGCCAGCTAGATGACAGACCCAGACTTTAACACCTACCGACAACCCTTTGACATCATCGCACTGCAGGAAACCTGGCAGACAGATCCAATGCACCTCGAAGTTTATTTACACCTCTTTACACCAGCCATCAGGGTGGAGAAATTTAGCCATCTACAAGGTGGATTGGCCTCCTATGTTTCAATCACGTGCAAAGTTTCAACTCACCACCTGGGCCCAGCCTCACCAGCAACTAACACATTCAAAAATATATAGTGCTGCATATACCTTCACAGAACAGTACTTCTGATATAATACTTTTCAATGCCTACATCCATCTTAAAAGGAAAATTAAGGCAGCCGGCTACTGGTAGATTACCATGAATCATGCATAAGTGAGGGGGAAACAGCAGACATCATTCTCAATAGAGACTTAAAGCTACACCTACTAGGTTCCTCCTCTGATGACGACATGTCTGCCCAAACTTCACATTGGGGAATACCCACAGAGGGATAAAACAAGCTAGGTCAACTAACTAGAACAGGACAGCGCTTATTGGAGGACCTCTAGCATCTTAACGTAAGAGCCAAAAATGGCAGATTTGCTTATGACAATCCTCCAGCAGCCACTTACTACTGTTAAACCACACGCTTGACTATAGAACATACTTTTGTCTCCATTTCCCTGTTTAAACAGGTCACTTCATTCCATCGGGCAAGCAAAGAATACAGTGACCATCGACCCCAAGAGCTCTCAATACGACCAACTATGCCTATTTTCGAATGGTCATGTGCTGCACAAGATTCAGTCTCTACAATTAACTACAAGAGGATTAAATTTGCACAGGAAACAATTGGGCATCTTTTGCAATCCGAAACATATCTTCTTGAGACACAGTCTGGAACAAGTGAAATAGAGTGGTGGCGTGCTTTACCACCAAAATCAAAAAACAAAAGTGGGTTGCCAGTACTGATATAGGTAATTTGAATAAACAATTAACCTAGCAGAACTTGAAAAAACATTCAAGAACGGGACTTGCTAATTAATAGCTTTTTATTTTAGCATTTTTTGAAAAAAATCATACTTTTTAATTTTTCATACGAAATTGCATATTCAAGAAGGACACATAATACATAAAAGGAAAGGTGAAAAGGGATTCATAAGTCATTCATTATATCATACATATCACATACGTACAAAAGCATTCAACCAGTCAGGGGAAGGAACTACAAGCATATATACAACAATCTATATACTCTATGTATAATCTATTACAAAAGAGGAAAAAGAGAGCCACCGTCTGCAAAACAATTTTACAGTAATATTAGAGACAAATAGTTTTTACTAAGTACATTCCTAGATGTTAAATCGAATTATCAGGAAAATCTTTCTAAAATTATTAGCTATAGGTAATGTACACCAATGAGCGGCAAGGGAAATTTCATTAAATAGCTTGTCGCTCTTGCAGACACAGTGTGGCAGGAGCCTACGCGTTTCGAATCCCACTCTGTCTCTTGGGATTCTCTTCAGGGCCTCAAGTAGTATCAAAGAGCAAGAATGCCTGATGGACGGGCAAAATAGCAGATACCTTTGCCGTCTCATTCAAACCAAAGGCGCACCAAAATACCAACAGGTTGGGGCACATCCCTACAGTGCAATGGGTTGAAATTAAGAACTCAAAAAACTTGATCAATCCCACGCTAAGGTCTCTTCACCACAACCCTACTGACATCTCTTCTCTGACACTATTGCGACTGCAAAAAGTCTGTTTAGTGACATTGAAATGGGCTGCCAACAGACAAAGAGAAGAGGAGGTGTGGCCTAAACTCTACGCTGACATCAAGCAGAAAGACAGCACAAGATTTTGGGGAACGATCAATAGCCTCACCCATGCCTCGCATGAGTGCATCTCATCCTACATCTCAGAAGAAGACTGGGCAAGATATTTCAGGGGCATTTCAATCAAGATTACACCCCGCAAACCACAGGCGCAAAAATAAGACGTGCAAGTTGGACCCTGCCTGCCACCCAGACAGATGAAGGACTTTCCACAGCGTTGCCTCCAACATAAATTAGCACAACGCTCATACCAAACTGCCAGAGGCAGGCAGGAGGGGGCACCAGGGCCAACAGAATCTCTCGACCTTGTTCAAACAGGATTTAAGACTCTGAGCTGAAGCTCTGGAACTACTCTTCACCGAAATAAGGCAGGTTATTAAACTGTCATCAAAGAGCTGCATGAAAACTGCAAGGTGTATGTTAGAGCTATATGTTTTATGCACAGTATTTCATTATTCTATTCTTCCCAAAAGGGTTCATTTGGGTAGAAAACAATTCTTATTATTAATGAGAACCCCTAACAATGGTGTTACGTTTTAAATTCTGAATGTACTTTTCCAGAATAAGGGCTCAAACTATATTGCCTACAAGGATAGATGACATGTCAATCCTACACTACACCTTGTAGTCCTGGCTGATGTAACATTCCCTATACACTGATTTACACACACGTGATTGTCTTTGTGCAATGTGTGTGATGTAAAGTGCTCAGATACCTTACACTGGTATGAGTGGTGCTATAAACTGGGGGCCAGATGTATAACCCTAAACTGCATGTACAAACGGTTGGCGACCCATTTTCACATGCAAAAACTAATAGGGTCATGTACAATTCGTATTTAGCAACTCGCTAAATAGGAATTGTGACTCGCTATTAGGAAGTGGTGTTTCAAGGGCATCCCTTCCTAATAGTGACTCTCTACCCAATGTACAAATGTTTTGCAACCACAGCAAACATTGTCGCTCAGGGCGCCACCAGTGATAAAGCCAGCCCTGGCATCAATGATGCCATTACATCTTGGCTTTATCGACTACAAAGCTGCCTTCGACCATGTGAACTGCAACAGACTTTGGAGCCAACTGCCACACTGGGGTATCCCACAGACTCTACTGAACCTTCTAATTGCTCTCCATACAGACACATGGATACAGGTAAAGCGTGGCACCGGCTCTTTTCTATCAGGACGCATACCACTGAATAAGGGGCTCAAGCAGGGATGCGTCTTGGCCCATGATTTTATTCAATCTCTTCCTAGCAGACTTGGCACTGTCATTGAACGCCTGCAACTCCCATGACCCTAGACTAGGAGGCATAGCACTGTCAAGCGTTCTCTACACCGATGATATAGTCCTAATCAGCCAAACACAAGTTGGTCTACAGCACCTGCTCACTGCAACACAAGAATGTTCTGAAGTTAATGGCCTAAATATCAACCTGGAGAAAATAAGGACTATGATGATCGGCAAAATCTATAAGAGGCCATGGGTCTGGTATTGAGGCAAAACTCGTATTGAATATAAATACTTAGGTGTAATCATTGACAAGGGAGGCCACTTTGTCACCCAGAGTGATTTGATCAGAAGAAATGGCCTTTCTTTAGAATCATATTAAGCAACCTTAGCTCATAATTGATTGGTCCATCGCTACTCCCCTTAGTTCGAGTCACACAAGCCAAACTCATACCAAAGATAGCCTACGGCAGTGAATTATAGATGGGCAGGGATGCTAAAACCCTGGAAGTGCACAGTAATAAAAGCGTACAGAATCATCATCAGCGTGCCAAAACACATCTCACCAGCACAAATCAGGCTGGAGTTTGGATTACAAAAGCAGACCTTGGCAATGCAAGGAGCCTTCATTGTCAACTGGAACAAAATTCGGAAGACCCCTCCAGAAACTCTCAATCACTACCTATGGCTAGAACTGCAACAGAGAGACTCATTCCCTGCCACAACTTACCTCAAGGTATGCTTGCACAACTCAGGGTTCTTTCAGCTCTGGGAATCAACCATCATCAATACTGCATTAAAAAAACTAGTGTGGAAATCAATAAAACGTTTCTCACTGGTTGAAGATAAAGCTGCACTAGGTAAGAGGCCCATGGATGGATGACTTTGAGCACTGCACTGGCCCCCAGAAATACTTCAGACTACGATACTCAAAAACCATAAAAACCGGGGGCGTGGCCTAGCAAGCTATCATGGCGGACGTGTGCTAGGTGAGCTCTGTCCAGCCTAAGCAAATATCCTGCACTTATCCTGCTTCTCTGATCTCTACAAACACCCAGATCGTGTCCCAGCTAGGGCGCGTGTGGGGGCTGCACTCCTCGCCCCATTTTGGTGCTTTAGTGCCTGGAGCGACGTGGTTGTGGTGGCCCGGACTGCTGCCTGAAAGCGGCTGAGCTGCGCCATTGCCTGGCGGCCTGGTGCGGCAGCTGGTGAGTGGAGTGTGCCGTGCCAGGGACCTCCGGCGGAGTACTGAGATGGCGCCGGAGAGCCTGCGGGGTCTGATCCCGCTGTGACGATATTGGGCGGTGGTGACTCCCTGGATCGAGCCATCTTCTTCCCTGGTCTCCCTACTGCGCAGCTGTTGGAGTATCGGCAGTCCTATCGGTCCATGGGTGAGGACGGTAGGGGGTGAAGCCACGTATTGGGACCGCTGGCCGCCTCGTGGTTACTGGGCCGGTGTTGGGTCCGGGCCTTATCGGCTCTTTGACTCCTCTGCTCCCTTCCTCATTGGCTACTCTGCACACTTGCTTCAGCGACCATTTCGGGTCATGAGAGTCAGCTGTGGGACGCGTGGCCAATGGCCTCGGTGCTCTTTGGCCCCTGTGCACTTCAGGGGCCAGTTGTGGACCATCCTGGGGCTATGAGGAGAGTTTAAGTGATTCTCCAAGCTCCCTGATGGAGAACTCCATTGGCCACAAGCACCCGTAGGTACAAGGCCACCCTGGGACTCAGCATGGGGGACTTTGACGGGGTGGTGTGACATCTTAGCGGTGGACGGTGGCCCGTGGACACTGTCAGTCTGGTGCTGAGCTCCCCCCCTTTCTTTGCTGGCGGCCCCACGGTCGGCAGCTGGATCGGGTCGCGCGGGCTGCGTATCTACACCTCTGCGGCCCTTCTTCAGTTTGCTTGTTTTTTTGAATAGGGGACTGAGATAGATCAGCTCGCACGGGGGAGTGTGCTTCCTGTGGTATTGGTTCGTATATGTTGTCTTGTGCGCGTGATCTGTCTCGTGTGTGTATTAGCGCGTGTCTGTGTGTGCACATGTGGAATGTGTGGAATGCATGCGTGGAGAGAATGTAGGTGGTAGGGAAGGCAGTTGCTGAAGGAGGAGGGTTGGAGGTTGCAGTTGTGTTCGGTGCCGCTGTACAATACTTCATGATTAAAGAAGTGAGAAACCCTGATGTGCCTACGTTCATCCTTTCAACATATGGCGACGAGCGGGATTCAGCGGCACTGAGCACAATTTTCTCGTGAAATAATTTTTTCATCTTTCAACATTTTCTTTTACGCCACATTGGATTTACTATTCTTGTGAGTTTCTACCGATCTTCAGAACCGTGGATATCTAGTGCACTTTTGAACTTCCTATCGGCAGAACTCTTGAGTGGCAAAATTTTGATTGGAATACAAACCTTCAGTAACGCTTAATTCTTGCTGTTACACCTTGCATCTTTCAAGCGGCTAAATTTCATCAATGCGTGCGTGAGTAGATTGAGCGTGAGCGCTTTATGTTCCACATTCTCATTGCTTCCTCGCAACTGAATGACGCGAAGGACACGCTTTCGAGCTTCCGTAGTGTGTCATTAACGTTGGTGCATCATCACGCACTACAACGCAACGTGGCGGCCATCTTTAATTCTGTTTAAGGTATCCTAGCAACAAGTGCCGAGCGCCAAACAACAAGTGCCAAGCACCGAACATCTTATTATTTTACATTGTGTGCATTAAGGAGCCTTTTAATATCCAGCGCTTAATACATTAAGTAAGCGTTTATCTTTTATTTACTTTTCTCGACTAGTAAATTTATAGGTGAATCCTTGGAAAACTGGATTGTTTGGAGTTACAAGCCATTTTCTTTCTGGGAGGATTCAAATAAAACTGTGGTGAACATTTTGCCCAAATTGAAGTACAACAAATGACATAACCGGAACTTTGGTGAACTTTTTGAGCAAGATTTGTAATCATCAAAAAAAAAAATTTTTTTTTGCATTTGTATTTCCTTTAAGTATTTAAATGTTTTCGATTCACCCACCACCATTTTTTTTTAGCAGAATCTGGTGAACCTTCTATTGCATGGGACTTATGGGTTGACATGTTTGAAGCTTATGTAGAGGGTTTAGATGAAGAAGAATGCTCACAGGAAAGGAAAGTGTCTTTACTTAAACATAGACTAGGTGCAGTAGGTTTAAGGGAATTCAAAAATGTACCTAAAATTGAGAATGCTGGCGATATGGGTGTTTATCAATGTGCTGTTAAACAAATGCAGGAAAGGTTTGGGAGGAAAATTAACATCGTTATGGAAAGATTCAAGTTCTATTCGAGGGCTCAAAAAGTGGATGAGTCGATTGATCAGTATGTTTCAGTTTTGAGGGGTTTAGCTGTTACGTGTGAGTTTGAAAGTATGACATATGACCAGGTTTTACGCGACCAAATTCTTATGAAAACTAAATCTAAAAAAATTCAAGAAAAGTTATGGTCATCAGGTAGTACTTCATTAAAAAATGCCATTGAAGTAGCTAGAGGTGTGGAAATTTCGGACCAATGTATTCGTGAAGTCAGAAATGAGAAAAATGATTCTGAATCTAGTTCAGTTAATGTGATAAATAAGGGTGACAAATCCAAGTATAAGAATGATAGTAAGTCGTTTAGTAATTACCCTAACAAGAAAAGTAGTGAGAAAAGTTACGAGAAAAGCAATGAGCAAAAGAAGTTTGCATGCTATAGGTGCGGATCTAGCAACCATTTAGCAAATTATAAGTGGTGTCCTGCACTAGATAAAATATGCACCAACTGTAAAAAAAAGGGACATTTTACTAGAGTATGTCACAACTTTAAGGCTAAAGTTAATTGTGTCCAAGAGGATGATCAAGATGACATTAATTGTATCCAAGAAGATAACCAAGACGATATTTTTCATGTTGTAGGTGAAATTTGCAGTGTACATGATGAGTCAATTAAGGGGACGAGTAAAGTTAAAAAGCTACCATCATGCATCGTCAACATTGACGGTCTAGAAGTTAAAGTAATGGTAGACTCTTGTGCATGGTATACCATTATGGGCATGGATCTATTTAAATCACTTTGGCCAAACAGATCATTATTAGGATCGGATGTACACCCTGGGAGTTATACTGGACATAAAATACCTTTAGAAGGTTTTATATTGGCTAAGATTAGTTTTGGACATAATTCGTGTCAAGGTAAAATATATGTGGCTAACAAAGGTGCAACTATTTTAGGATGGCCACACATATTTGACTTGGGTATGAAAATTGATCCTAGTTTAGATTGTCCTGTTTATTCTATTCAGGATGACTGTCGTGAGATGAACAACTATTCATTCCTTAAGGAAAAATTTCCTGATGTATTTTCCAACGGCATCGGCAAGATGATTGGATTTAAACATAGAATCATTTTAAGCTAAGGTGCGTGTCCCGTGAGACAAAAACTTAGGAACGTACCTATTAGTTATAGAGAGAAATTGGGTGAAATACTAAAAAAATTGTGCAAGGATGGAATTATTGAACCAGTTGAGAGTTCAGACTGGGTTTCGCCTGTGGTGATTTCCCTTAAATCCAATGGCGATTTGCGCTTATGTGTCGATTTAAGATGTCTAAATGACGCCATTTGGGTCGATACATTTCCTCTTCCAAATTTACAAGAACTTACATCTTCTGTTGGTGGGTCCTCTTGGTTTTCCAAGATAGATTTGACAAGTGCGTATCACCAAATCGTTTTAGATGAAGATTTTAAGCATTGTACTGCATTCATTACCACAGAGGGTATGTTTAGATATAAACGTATGCCGTTTGGCCTCGCAAGCGCGTCTGCAGTGTTTCAAAGAGAGATGTGCAGAATTTTGCAAGGCATTGAAAATGCAAAAGTATTCCAGGACGACATTTTAATATATGGAAGGAATAAGGAATGTCATGATGGAAGCTTATATGCTGTTTTAGAAGCATTGAGAAGTAGTGGATTGACTATCAAAAATGAAACATTTATCTTTGGAAAACCTGAAGTGGAGTATTTAGGACATGTTATATCCAAGGATGGTATTCGACCAAAAATTGGTCATGTGGATGCGATTCTAGCTGTTCCTGAGCCTACAAATAAGGAACAATTAATGTCATTCTTAGGGTTAACAGAATTTTACTCACGTTTTATTGAAAATTATGCTTCTAAAGTTGAACCGTTAAGGTCATTGTTAAAAAGAGGTGTAGCATTTACATGGGATGAGCAACAAAAAATATGTTTTGAAAAGGTGAAGAAAGAAATTCTCACAACACCATGTTTGAACCCATTCTTGCCGACTGCTGAATGTATATTATCTGTGGATGCGTCTGGGTATGGCATTGGTGCTGTGTTCTCTCAGCATGTTAAATCAGAAAAGTGGGTAGTTGCGTATGCTTCACGCACGCTGACAAAATCAGAACGCAATTATTCTGTAATAGAGAAAGAGTTGTTGGCTGCTTCATGGGCTGCTGAGAGATTTAGGATGTACGTTTGGGGGAGAAAATTCAAAATTTATACCGATCATAAACCCTTGGTAAATATTTTGAGACCTGAAGGTGGGAAGAATTTAACTCCTAGGTTAGCTCGCTTAGCTTCAAAGTTGCAAATGTTCAGTTTTGACATAGAATATATCCCTGGTAAGGATAACGTGGTTGCGGATGGTCTTTCAAGATTACCCAATGTAGATTCGACAGGAACCGAAATCAACAGTGATTGTGAAATAGCTTTTACCATCAAGGATGTATTTTTAATTGATGGAAAGAATGTCAATAACATAGTATCTGAGACGTCATGGATGTGCGAGATGGACAAGGATATTGTTTTGAAAGAGGTTAAACAGTTCATAATCAATGGTTGGCCAAGAGAGTCTAACTTACGGGGTGAATGTGCCGCATTTTGGAAAGTCAAAGAGGAACTATGTGTTGTTAATGATATTGTTTTAAGAGGGGACAGAATTGTGCCTCCATTTAGTCTAAGAGAGGATATTGTTGAGAAGAGTCACATGGGGCACGGTGGTATGTCCAGTACAAAAAGGAGAATTAAAGAGTGGTTTTGGTGGCCAGGGGATGATTCTATGGTGGATCGTTTAGTGAGGAACTGTAAAGTTTGTTGTACCAGCGATAAGGTGGCAAAGCCGTTGAGTGTGCCTTTAACCATGGTGGAGTTACCTAAGTATCCATGGCAAAAAGTTGCTATTGATTTTATGGGTCCATTTTCAGCTCTGTCAGCAAAGGATTGTTATGCCATTGTATTAGTCGATTATTATTCAAAATGGCCTGAGGTAGGAATGGTAAATGGGATGACTACTGATGTGGTCATTGAGTTTTTAGAAGATGTGTTTTCAAGGGAAGGAGTCCCAGAAGTCCTTGTTTCGGATAATGGGCCTCAGTTTGTGTCACAAAAAATGGAAGAATTTTTAGTGGTGATGGGCATCAAGCACATTAGATCATCACTATATCATCCCGAAAGTAATGGTCAAGTTGAACGCTTCAACAGGGTGGTCAAGGAAGTGATTGAATTAGCATTGAGTGCAGGGTTACCCTGGAGGAAAGCTCTACAAGAAAGATTGACTGCATATCGTGTCACCCCGCATTCTGCTACAGGGAAATACCTTTTGAGGTTTTGAGAGGTAGGAAACCATTCACTGGGTTAGTCCCTTGGTGGTTGAGGAAAAGGAATGATAAAGTGCAATGCAATAACAAGGATATAGATAAAGAAATTAGATCTGAGGTCAGAAAGTATCAGAATCGCAGTCAGCAGTATCATGGAGGTAAATGCAGTTGGCTGTTGGTTAAGATAGGTCAAATGGTTCGGGTAAAAAATCCTAGAATTGTGCTGAAGGGTGAAAGTGTATGGTCTAAACCCCTAAGAGTAATGAAGGTGTTTAGCAGTGCAGTAGAGTTGGAGGACGGTAAGAGATGGAATTTTCACCAATTGAGTCTTTGCAATGGGAAGGATGGTGGGGTAGGTACACGATCAGGTGTTGATGAAGGAGTGTGTAGTGGATATATGTTAGGTGATGATTTTGGACTAATGAAGGATGTGGCGTCAACAGGGAGTACGAGTAGTTGTAGTGCCCGATGTGACACATCTGGCCATGATGTAATCAGGAGTAGGAGTGATGTTAGTGATGTTATTGAACCTGGTTCCAGTTGTACCAATATTGGTGTTGAAGGTGAAACTTTACGCCGTGGTAATAGAACAAGGAAGTTGCCTGTCCGGTTTACTGATTTTAAGTTAGGGTAACTTTTTGGTTAGTGTCTTGTAAGCTGTTGAGGAGGAGGGTGTGTGGTATTGGTTCGTATATGTTGTCTTGTGCGCGTGATCTGTCTCGTGTGTGTATTAGCGCGTGTCTGTGTGTGCACGTGTGGAATGTGTGGAATGCATGCGTGGAGAGAATGTAGGTGGTAGGGAAGGCAGTTGCTGAAGGAGGAGGGTTGGAGGTTGCAGTTGTGTTCGGTGCCGCTGTACAATACTTCATGATTAAAGAAGTGAGAAACCCTGATGTGCCTACGTTCATCCTTTCAACACTTCCTCTTTCCCAGACATTGGCGGGCCACAGTCCCCTGACACAGTTTCTTGGTGAGTTGGCTGACGCTGTACTGTGTGCCGAAGGGCTCAGAGGCCACCATGACGAGAGACAAGGCAAGTGGGGCTCATCCAAACAGAGCATGCTCGACAAATTTGCAGGCCCTGGAGCCCCTGCTGCAGTGCCTGGGGGGATGGGGGGCCCAGGCCAAATATGCCGGACAATGTCGCGCTTATGGCTGCCCTCACGCAGTCCAGGGATGTTCTGGACGCTAAAACGGAGCGGTAGGCTCTGGTGTCATGCTCCTACGACAAGATCTGTGGAATGCAGTGGCACGCATCACGGAGGCAGAGTCATGGATCTCTGTAGTGGAAGACAAAGTCACCACCCTACAGAAGCGGATGGCCACACTAGAGACAACTCAGCGGGGCCTGGCTGCATGAGTTGAGGATGCCGAGGGACGGGTCAGGCGTATTAACCTCAGCTTTGTGGGCTTCCCGGAGGGCTGTGAGGGGGGAAACGGAGTGATTTCTTACTCATTGGCTGGAGAGTTGGCTCCCCCTAGAGTCCTTGTCGCGCTGTTTTGTGGTGAAGCCTGCCCATAGGGCTCTAATGCAAAAGCCTCCGCATGGGGCCTGACCGAGGCCGCTCATCGCAAAGCTGCTGCACTATCATGACAGGGACGTTATCCTCAAACAGGCTAGAGCCAAGGAACCTCTGTTCTTTGATAATGCTCGTATATTGATCTTTCCCGACTACATGAACTTGGCCCAGCAACAGAGGCAATCCTTTTTTGGCCGAGACCTTAAGCTTCCATAAGCTCTGTTGTATTCGGCCCTGCTGCGGGTGGTGTACCAGTCCCGCACTCATTTTTTGGACTAGCCGGAAGACGTTTTCCAGTGGACGGATCAGACGGTGAGGCTGCGTCCCCACACGCCGCCCAGGCAGGAATTGGACTCTTTGTCTAGCGAGGCAGCTCGGAAGCAGCCCCAACTGAAGCTTAAGAGTCACAGACGTTCCAGATCCAGCCGTCAGTCTCAATCCTGCAGTGCATCCTCCCGGGACGGATCGGCCTCCTGCAGACTACATCGGCCTCATAATTGGAGGGGGCGACCGCAGTCCCGTGTGACTTTGACACTGTTGCTTTGATCGGAGAAGCCCGTATGAGGGCCGGTTTCTCTGTTGGACCTTCCCCGACAGAGAGAGTGCCTGTGGATAATGGGCTGCAAGTTGGGGATCCATTGGTCGGGGAGTGCCGGGACCCCCCGTTTGGGTCTGCAGGCCACACCGGCCTTGGCAGATACTTCATCGTTGTTGAGCTATAGGGTGGGGGGGGGTTGTTGGGTTGTTATGATTTCTGTCCCTGGTTCGCACTTCCTTACACTAACATTATGCCTCCATGCACGCACCAAATACCTTCCACTGCACCAGTATTTGCTATCAGGGTATTTTATGGCAACCCCCTTCGATAGTTCACGGGTGCCCCCGGTACCATTCGCATAATAAGCTGGAATGTCAGGGGGCTCTAGACAAAATGTAATATGGGGCCATACTTCAACTGGCCGAAAGGGCCCATTTTATTTAAAGAGTTTTATATAGCGCTGGCTAGACCCGGAGGCATCAACAATGTAACAGAAAAAGTTCAACAATTACACAATAAATCCCCAAAAAAGAATAGGCAATACAATTAGGAGAGGGGAGAAAGGAGAGAGAGAGGTAGTGGAGGGGCAGGGAAGGTGAGAAAGGAAGGATAAGGGAAGAGACAATTTAGAGAGACGAAAAGAGATCTGTCTAAGGACCGACAGGGTAAGGTAAAGACCAAGGAGAGAATCCACGGCCCATCACACCTATAGCTAAACCAGGTAGCTCCATCAGGCATCAGACAAAAAAAAAAGTTCAGTCTCAATACATTGAGAGAAGGGAGAGGGAGAGACATAAAAAGAGGGAGGATGTGGGAGGAGACAGCAGGAGGGACGAAAGGAAGTGCAACAATGTGGTTTAACAGTATAACAGAAAAATATCAACAATTATACCTTGCAGCGAACAGTCAGCAATACGTTAGGAGAGGAGAGAAAGGAGAGAGAAAAGAAGTGGGGGTAGGTAAGGTGAGAAAGTGAGTATAAGGGAAGAGACAACCGTAGAGACGAGAGGAAGTCTGTCTAAAGACCGACTGGGTAGGTGACGACCAAGGAGGGAATCCACGGTCCGTCTCCCCTATAGGTAAACCAGGTAGCCCATCGGGCATCAGACAAAGCAGTTGAGTCTCAGGTGTCGAGGGGAGAGGTTCGCAGAAAGACAGGATGGGAGGGAGATACGGCAGAAAGACGAAGGAAAGTCTGCCCAAAGACCAGCTGGGTAGGTGACGGTTGAGAGGGAAGTCCCAAAACCCATCTCCTCTATAGCTATCAGGTAGCTCCATCGGGCTTTGGCCAGCAGCAGAACTGTGCCGCTCTCCTATTGGACGAGGCCCGCCTCGCTTGGCTGGCTACATGCAGTAGGGTGTACCAGTGGGGGGATAAGTCTAGCAAGATGCTCCACCGGTTGTGTCAAGGGATGTTGCACTCCCAGGCTCTCCCCGGCATAGTCGGTTCAGACGGGGAGTCCATTACAGACTCCTCTGAGATTGCCGAAAGTTTTGCTGCGTATTATGCAGAGTTATACACCCCCAAGGAATGTCTCAATGAAGATCTGATAAGCCGCCTAAGGCTTTGTCGGATGAGGCGAGCGCTGAGCTGGATCTCCCGCTCACATAGGAGGAGTTGGATGCTGCCCTGGGGGACCTTAACTCTGGGAAGGCCCCAGGGCCGAACGGGTTTCCCTGTGATTTTTTTAAGAAGTACTTTCTGCAGCTAGGGCCCCACTACCTCAAAGTGGTGGAAGAGGCCAGCGAGCAGGGCTGTCTTCCTCGTGACTGGAGACAAGCGAAGGTGGTGGTGTTCCATAAGCCCGGCCGACCTCCAGACCAACAAGCTTCATATCGCCCTATTTCCCTCCTGAATGTCAAAGCAAACATTTTGGCTAAAGCACTCACCAATCGCCTGCGGTCCCATATTACCGTGTTAGTGCACCCAGATCAGGCCGGGTTTATGCCCCAGAGGGCGACCTGTCATAATATTCGATGAGCACATGTTGCTGTAGTAGCCATTCGGGGGCTAGGTGCACCTGTTGCCCTATTGCTGGCAGATATGGAAAGGGCATTTGACTCCTTTAGTTGGGTGCACCTCTTGGCCTTGCTGCATAGGCTGAACTTTGAGCCGCGGTTTTTGTCCTATCTGACCATACTTTATACTGAACTTACAGTGTCCGTGCGTGTCGCCGGATCTACCTTCTCCAACTTTTCCATTAGAAGAGGTACCCGGCAGGTTTTACCCTGACTCCATACTTGTTTGCATTGGCAGTGGAACCCCTGGCCGCCTGGTTGCGTATTGATGCAAAGGTGACTGGCTTCGAATGGGCGCACGGATGATCATATCGCATTGCATTATATGCTGACAAAGTTTTATTTTTTCCTACCGATGTGGACAGGACGGGCCGAGGCTGCTTCGTATCATGCAGATCTTCAGGAAATCGTCGGGCCTATTTTTGAATCCCCGCAAGTCCACCTTGTTTGTTCTTGGTGACGCGTCGGGCCTTGGCGCCTGGGCATCTTAGGTCCGAGTAGTTACAGGGTGAATGAAGTATCTGGGAGTATTTCTATCGGTCTCGCATACTGTGTCTTGGGGCAGGACTTTTGGTTCCATTTTGGGAACGCATGAGGGAGGATTTCAAGACTTGGTCCCATATGCCACTTTCCATCTATGGTAGATTGGCCATCTTTAAGATGGTGGCACTGCCCTGTTTACTATATCAATTGCAGAATCATCCCTTCCCGATTTCCCCCAGATGGTTCCGACAGGTTAATGCTGCCTTGGGTCAGTTCTTGTGGACCGGGGGAGCGGTACGAGTTGCCTTACAGACGTGTTTCCTCTCTACGCATTGTGGTGGGCTGGCGACTTCCGACATTTTGTCATATTACATGGCCTCACACTTGCTCGTTTTGAATGAATGGTGGTATGGGGATAGGGATGACCCAGCCTATGCTGTTGAACGGTGATGTATGGGGGATTTCTCCCTACACAAAATATTGTACTCTGCACCACGACACAATTCTTTACCATCCGCAACGAAGGTCATTTTCCAAATTTGTCAGCAGGCCTTACGCAGCATGGGGTGGTGGAATAAACTGACGCGGGGACCCCACTATGTAACTATGGCCATCTACTTCAATTAGCTACTCATTCAGGGTTTTATGGATGGGATAACATTGGTGTCTCTACCCTGGGGGATGTAATGCGGACACTGGCCTCAAGTCTTTTCATTACCTACAAAAGGACTTTCATGTGCCGAGATCCCAATTCTATAAATATCTTCAGTTCCGGCACTCACTCTCCCCTAACCTGGAGGGCTTGTAATCACTGGCGGAGTTCAGCCTGACAGAAGTGAAGGTGTTTATGGGAGACCTTCAGGATCATAAGATCTGTAAGATTTACCAATCCTTGGTCACTCACTGTTCTCCTACGCTGCAGAAGCTTAGGGGGGCCGGAGAGGGAAACATAGGCCCACATGATGAGGAAGATTTGACGGAGGCCCTAGCCTCCCCGCGGGGGACGGCCATAACAGTACGTCTGCACCTTGCCCAGTTTAAGTATCTTCACTGGGTTTACTTCACACGGGTTCGGTTGTGGAGGGAGGGCTTAATGGCCTCTCCTGTGTGTCTCAGTTGCGAACAGGAGGAGGGTACCCTTTTGCATACAGTTTAGCACTGTCTTTCTTTGGCACAATTTTGGAGGGGAGTTATGGCCTACCTCTCTAAGGTGTTGGGTTGGGACCTTCCCCACTCGCCGAAGCTGGTGCTCCTACATGTCATGGATAGGATTGGCAGCAATATATATAAATGCCCTTTAATAGATCATGTAATATTTAAGGGTTGCCACGGGAACTCAATAGTGGAAACATGGCCAGGTGTCTGCTCTTTACTGGTTGATCGCTTTCCGGTGAAACCTGCTTTTAGGGGAATCCCTCATACGTCGAACAGGGAAATGTGGTATTCACACAGGTTACATAAAAAGGCTCTAATTAAAGCTTCTTGTGCTATTTGTAAACCATCATACGGAGTAGTTACATTTATCCAATTATGTTTAATGGGCAGACTATCGAGGCTTGCTGCTACAATAGGGCCCTTCAATCTAGCTTAAGTTTTACCCTGTTGGTGCAAATTGTGATTTACTGCGTATTCGCATGCTGCAATCATTTATTGTGGTGCATTTTCTATTTCTGTGCTGCTCCTGGGAGGTTGTTAGTGCGATGGGGGGGGGGGGGGGGGGGGGGTGTTGGGTTTGGGTTCCCTTATGGTTTCTTTCATCTGTATTGCACTTCTTTTTCTCCTTAATTCATTATGGAAAAGTCAAAGTCATGATGTACGCTTACTATGCAGAAGTCCCTGGGTTTCAGAGCCCTGCTCTATATGTGCTATTTGACGAATAAAATCTGTTTTAAAAAAAAAACATAAAACCCCATAAAGACCCTATTCCTGAAATACCACCTGGGGTACTAACGTGCTCTCAGCACCTTCCGTTCTGGCTTAGAGACTGTGCTGGCTCTGCTTGCCGCTTATCGTGGCACAGCGACTGAAGAGCTGCAGCATCTCCTATGTATATGCAAGAACCTTTTGAAGGAACAGAGGCAGCTCCGAAAAGTCTACTTTAATCAAAGAGGGATTCCGACTTGGAGACAGGTCGTACTGGCCTGCTTGGCAAAAGACGACCCACATCTGAACTGCGACTAGTACAATTCATGTCACTGTTGGGCAAAAAGATGCCAGCTTGTTGAGACAGGGGCTCTCTGCCCAAAATAATCCATAGCCTACTCAAAGCTCTCTGTAGTTCTCATTCCAGTTCAAGCAATATTTTATTTTTTATGCATGGCCCTACAGCACTTCAACATTAAATCAATCCCTGATGGAGGGGGATTCATCACTTAGGGCTTTGCTTACAATTACACAATTACACATATTTTTATAGTAAAACATATTTAAATAACTCAACTTAAACATCTCAATGGACTCCCACTTGCCTACACAATACTTTATAATTTAAAAAGATTTTTAATGGTATGCTTCTTATTCAACGGTTTTAAGTAACTATGCTAATAAAAATGTGACTTTGACTTTGATATTCCACTTTGCTTATCAAATAGAAAGCACAATAGGCTTCTAAAAATGTTTATGTCTACTTTAGTTACATATAAACAACGATGTCAAACTTGTTATATTACATTCATTGTATGCATACATTTAAATTCTTTATTAACTGACTCCCATAATGCAGAGGATGTGAATATCTTGTGTTTCAGGGTTGCTCAGAGGAATCTTTGATGCTTGTACCAGAAGCTTCTGCTGCTCAAAAACTACCAAGTACCAATACTAAACCACATACTGCACCTGATGCCAGCCACTATATTAATGACATTAAATCAGCACACCAAACAACCACAATATGGCATTCACCCACCAGGCGATGGAGCGCCCAGAAAAGGGTAAGGTGTGTGCAATGCATTTGGTGGAATTCTCATGTGTCCCACCAGGCACCACTGAGCATGGGAGAAGTGTCACTTGAATTGAAAGGCTCTCCCAATTTGATTCCTGGCCAGGGATCATGGGTGCACTATCTGGAAAGTTTTTTTTTTGGTGAGGGCGGGGGGGGCAGATACCCTGATGTTAGACCTGTCAGCCTTTGGGTAATCGTCCCCCAAATGTTTTCCCACTCCCCTCCTGTTTGCTGAAATGTGTTTTTGTTGGCTTTAGGACTCTGTGCACTTTACCACTGCTAACCGCTGCTAAAATGCTCATGCTAACCCCTTAAAACATGTTGAATCTGACCTACACCTGATTGGCAAATTTAGCTATACACCCCTAGTAAAGTGGTACAACATGTACCCAGGGCCTGTAAAGTGAATGCTACTAGTGGATCTGCAGCACTTGTTGTGCCACCCACTGAAGTAGCCTTTTAAAACGGTATACACCCGTTACAACGGATCTTTTACTCCGCAGACCCATTACAACGCGACCATTACTCCGCATACCATTACAACGCATTGCGCTGGGGGTCGCTCTAGGATAGGGGATAAGTATAATTTACTATCCAACACCTTCCCTAGGGTCCACTCGGACTGGAGTTAGAATAGTAAATTATACTTACCACTATCCAGCGCCCCAAGGCGCTATGCGTTGTAACGGTATGCGGAGTAAAAGTCGCGTTGTAATGGTCTGCGGAGTAAAAGTATGCGTTATAACGTCATACATCCAAAACGGTATACACCCGTTACAACGGATCTTTTACTCCGCAGACCCATTACAACGCGACCATTACTCCGCATACCATTACAACGCATTGCGCTGGGGGGCGCTCTAGGATAGGGGATAAGTATAATTTACTATCCAACACCTTCCCTAGGGTCCACGGGGACTGGAGTTAGAATAGTAAATTATACTTACCACTATCCAGCGCCCCAAGGCGCTATGCGTTGTAACGGTATGCGGAGTAAAAGTCGCGTTGTAATGGTCTGCGGAGTAAAAGTATGCGTTATAACGTCATACATCCAAAACGGTATACACCCGTTACAACGGATCTTTTACTCCGCAGACCCATTACAACGCGACCATTACTCCGCATACCATTACAACGCATTGCGCTGGGGGGCGCTCTAGGATAGGGGATAAGTATAATTTACTACCCAACACCTTCACTAGGGTCCACGGGGACTGGAGTTAGAATAGTAAATTATACTTACCACTATCCAGCGCCCCAAGGCGCTATGCGTTGTAACGGTATGCGGAGTAAAAGTCGCGTTGTAATGGTCTGCGGAGTAAAAGTATGCGTTATAACGTCATACATCCTTTTAAAACACGTTTAAGGACTGCCATTGCAGCCTGTGTGCAGTTTAAAACTGCCAATTCTACCTGGCAAAATAAACCTTCGGCCAGGCCTAAAACTCCCTTTTTAATACATATCAGTTACCCTCTAAGGTAGGCCCTGAACAGCCCACAGGGCATGGTGCAGTGTATTTAAAACGTTGGACATGTGGTTTTAGGTTGATATTGAAAATCTCCCAAATTCGTTTTCCACTTCTAGTGAGGCCTACCTCTCCCATAGGATAACAATGAGTTACCTTATTACAGTTTTGTTTAGGCAAATTATGTAGGGAGCGTTTTATAGGAGTATGCAAGTGCTACTGTCTTATCTGAACTGTATATGCTCACTTTCTTAGCACTACGGTAAAAATGTATCTACTGTTTACTATATTGGTACTTGCATTTGCTTCTGTCTCCTGATTGTCGCAGCAAATATGTTTTACACAAGATTGACACTGGACTATTAAATACTTATTGAAACCTCCTAATCACTATCCTGTGTATTTTCAGAGAATAAGTAAGCACGAGTGACTGAGTGAAAAGTCCTGTACTGTTTTCCACGATCCCTGAGGAATCATGGTTGTCATGTTCAGTGGTTTGCCAGAAACTACCTACACCACTGTAAGATACAGAGGGGGTGATAGTGGCACTGTAGAGCTAGTTGGTCTATCGGCTGACATATCCTATGGGGATGTCTGGAAGCGGTTTGGACACCAAGACCTCAGTTTAGGTCATCCAAAACACGCAAGTCCTGGGGATTACTAGGAACTGCACAACAATTTTTACTAAAACTTTAAAAATTCATAACTCCTGTTCTACAGATCAGATTTTGGTTATATTGGTGTCAACTAATTTATTAAATGTTTCTCTATTTTTCTAAATTGGTTGGGAGTTTTCTTGTTTTGTATTTTCACGTTATTACTGTTTGTATGCTACATAAATATCTCTCACATTTCCTCATAGTTAAGCCTGACTGCTTTTGTGCAAAGCTACCAGAGGGTTATGCACAGGTTAATTTAGTGTTTTTTTGTGGCTCACCCTGACAGGGACTGTGGCTTTGCTCGAGGAGGGCTCACAACCCCCTCAGCCAAAAACCCTGTTTCTTACACCTGCCATAATGTCCAACATATCCATAGGGCATAAATCAAATCTGGGTATTTTTCTGACCTCAGGGACGATCAGGACATTCCCCCCGCTCTCCCCCACCTCCCCAGGAAATGGAAAATACAATTGACCATTTTTAGGTCTGGCATTAGCCAAGATCTGTTGATTTCACTAAAATGAAGTTTATGGTATCCTTATTTACTGGACCTTTCAGCCAGCCTTCTTGATCCATTGCTACATTATTTTGTCATTCACATTTTTCTTCCACCCACTGCAGCATACAGCATACTGCATAGGGCAATAGGTAAGCTCATGTCAGCCATTGCCAAACGTTATTGTGAGTCACCAGCATTCGGCTCTTTGAAGCCCATCCACACACAATGTAGATCTCTTCAATCCCTGAGAGTACAAGGGCTTCACAAGGAGCACACCCATTCGCAAAGAAGTTCTCTTCAGTGCCAACAAATACTATGGCAAAATGTTATTTTTTATACCAAACAAAAATGTTTGCTTTCAGCAAATTTGTTTTTGAGAATGATGAGGGACCAGCTGCTTCCCCAAGCATAAAGCTTTGCAAAAAACATTATCTGTGTGATGTGCTGAAGGAGGTTGACTCACCAGGGGTCATAATTAATTTTCATAATTTTCCCTTACCACTGCGGGGTAGCTGAGCATACTATTTTATAGTTATTGATATTGCATTTTAGTTTGCCGTAATGGATGTTTCAAGTAAAAGTCTTTTTTTAATTATTTTCTGTTGAAGATTCATCTGCTAATATTCTGTCTCAAGTCTGCCATGCATGACAGTTAAGAACTTTAATTGACTGATTCCGTTTTTTTTATCTCTATTTTATTTTTATACCACTTTCTCACTTGCACTGCATTGCATTGCAGTCTCACTTTCTCCTCATATCACATACACGGCATTCGGAGTGAAATTTCTACAAGTACCTCAGCACTCTACCTAGCTCATAGTGTATGAGACTAAATATTTTTGATCGGAATTAGAGATGGCATCTTGTTTGATAACTGCTGCCTAGGCGTAACTCAAATACTGGAGGAAACCTCTGAGCTGGCTTCTTACACTGAGGATAAATTAAAGAGAGGATCATTCAGGTATAAGTGATTTTTTAGTTGATGATAACTTATCTTCATATGAATTTGAAGAGAATGGAAATGCAGTGCACCAAGACAGTTGTGATGTCCTGGTGTGCAGCTGAGTGGCAGTGGCAGTGAAGTCCGATCCGGAGCACAGGCAGGTATTGTGCAGAGCAAAGGAAATTTGCTCATTTGGCAGCCCCTCTTTGATTAAAGTACTAAATTCCCTCATTCACTGGGCATGCTGAATGTGAAGTCAATACTGCAAATTGTTTGCCTATTAACTACATTCATCTTTCTGTTGGTGCTGTGTTCCTTAAAAAAAAGTGTGCACCAGACGAATTGGGTGCCAAGCAGTTTCTGAGTGTGGATAATGGAACCTTTGTCCCTCATTCTAAATTATATCTGTGGACTTCCACTTCATTTAAGGAGTTGAAAAAAATTGGGGCCTTACAGTGCTCATGGAAATATTGCTCAATTCAACACTACAGCCATACTGGCCTTCTCATAAAGTTTGGGCAATACCAAGCTTCCCATCTGTCATGATCAGAGACCATTTTCTATGTCTGCAGCATATACTGTATTTCAATATTAACTTAGCAGCATTGCCACGGAACCGTCCAGACCATGACAGGTTGTTCAAATGTGGCCTCTCATGGAATACTTCTTTGCCAGGTTACCTAAGATATATACTCCAGGGAAGAAAGAAGCTGCTGATCAGTTTTTGATCCTGTAAAACGTGGTGTCTGTTCAGGCACTACATACTACGCTAATTATGACATCAAGATGTTATGCAAGAGCTCCACTGGTTATACAGCCCGAGAGTGTAGACTGTAAATTACTTCAGTATTAATCCAGCACTTTGCTTTACTACATTAGGAATTAGTGAAAAGATTGTATGGTATATTGCTCAATCACTCTTTCATAAGTTATTACCTTTATGTGCACAATTTTGATACAGTAGTCTAGCTGCTCAGCGAGCTGTACAAAGCTGCCACTGTGACTTGTGTTACATTTCTAAATAAACTGAAAAGATTTCCTCAGGAGCTTGTTTGTAAAATCCCCGAAAAGGTCAGAACAGGGCATTGCATTGGCTGTGAAATTCTCGTAGAGTCTGGAAGAACATAGGCTCACTACAATTCACGATGAGAGCACTTCTCCAGTCATGACTTGGGATCAAGAGTTCAGCGAAGGGTTTAGAGTATTCAGAAAAAAGGATTGGCGCACAACAAATAGCGGTGTGAGTAAAGAGAAATGCTAACGTTATATGGTGCTTCTTGGTCAGAGGAAACCCAAACCTCTGAAGAAAGAGTGGGGAAAAACCCTCCCTTCTAGTTTACATACGCAAGGTCCAGAGCACACAAGAAAAGGTATCTTTTTTAGAGGGTAATCACATGCGTACAAATAAGATTGTACACTAATGATTCTTTCAAATATTCTTTATAGATCATAGTGGTACTCCTATCAAAGGAGATCCCAAGAACATGAAACCAGCTGACACGTGTTTCGTCAAAACGGGCAATCACCCGTGACTCTTCAGGGCTGGGGTGAAAAAAAGTGAACAGTACAGTAATGGTGTCATACACGCGGATCACAATAATTTACAAGTGTGAGTGGAAATGACACCTTGTGCTAGTGGAAACCATGGAGAATTGTAATGAAGGACATAAAAAGTGACTTCAAACTTCATTAGACAGATAAAAACCAAAGTGTCAGTGGAAAAGAGCATAAAACTTATAATCGCTGGCATGGTTGCCAAAATTAGAATAATGTAAGTGAGAAAAGTAAAGATCAGGTGAACGGAATAAAGATGGAGGAAAGAAAGGGGAACGGAATAAATGGGGCAAGGGAGAAAAATGGAAAAACAAATCCTAGACACAGAAAATTCTGACAGAAGATCCTTGCTCTACCTAGGGCAAAAACATAACTGTAATGAATAAAGCAGACAAGAGAGGTGTGTGAAGTGAGGTGAGTCAGTTTCAACAATGTACATCAGATTATTATTTATGAGAAAACAAAGGCTAAGTCACCAACACTACGGTTCGCCATTGCACCTATGGAAACAAATAATATACATTTGAGAACACGGTAAATGCAAAAACCTCGAGGACCTGTAGAAAAATTGTGGAGAAATGGGGAGAGCATATATAATACACAACAGAGGGAATATACTCTGGGCTTTGTTGCCAAGAAAGCGAGCTGGTTCTGTAGTAACAAAAAGGAAAAAACAACGGTACCTAATGTACAATGTAAATCAAAATTAGAACATATCTTCTGCAAGCGGCAACATAATTGTAGTAACACAAGAGTGCTGCTCCTAAAAAACGGGGTTGAGGAAAGGAAAGAAGAAGAATAGGATAGGAAAATTGAGTGTAATGCTAGACTCAACCTTTGCAAAGATTCAAAGTAAAATGGAGGATGGATACCTGAAACAAGGTAAAAGTGGGCTGTATCTGTAGAAAAGGGGAAAGGAAGGTTCGCGTAATCAGAACCTATCCTTAAATCACATAAACGAAATTGCGGCGGTTAAATAAAAATGAAGCCCCGTAATGGGCAACAAAGACACTCATCGAGGGACCGCTGATAATTCCAACCCGGTCCTAGTCGGGTTTAAGTTCAGAATCAGGCCATCTACGTCCGATAACAGTGTGCGTGAAGCAAAGTGTACAAATTTCCCCAAGACGAACGGGTAATGTCGTCTTGTAATTAGAAATGGCTGCGGAGTAAGATAAATGGGAAATTAGAAACTATTTCACCACCTAGTCACTGAACAGGACGTCCGTGTACCCGTGGCGCTTACCTGTCTGTCATACTGGTGGAGAGCTTCAAGAAAGTTGCCGGATACGGAAACAAACTTGCTCCCTAGTGAAGGACTATACCCACTTGTGGGACACCCCCGCGCCGCACGGCCACCAGCTGCTGCGTGTGCCCCCCTGTTGTGCCCTCCGCCTCGCTGCCTGCCGCGCTGCCGGCTGACCCTGCTAACGCTGCTCTGCTTGTTGCGATAATCATTTGTGCTTGTTTTTCCTTCACAGGCTTTACCCGTGGTTAGTGTTTTTTGATCAGCATTTGTGCTTGTTTTTTCCCCTCATAGTTGTTTTTCCCGTGTTTAGCGTCTCTCTTATCCTGCATTTGTGCTTGTACTCTTTGTTGTTGTCCCTCGTGTTTTCCCGCCTCCCTCGCCGCCCCCCGCTTCCCGCCACCACCGCCGACCCCGCCCCTTTTTTCTTCTGTTCCCTCCCCGCTCCCGCCTCCCAGCTGCTCCGCCCACCCGCGCACTTGGCCTTAAAAGGCGACCGTGCGACACAGGTGAGTGTGACCCACTTGTGGGACACCCCCGCGCCGCACGGCCACCAGCTGCTGCGTGTGCCCCCCTGTTGTGCCCTCTGCCTCGCTGCCTGCCGCGCTGCCGGCTGACCCTGCTAACGCTGCTCTGCTTGTTGCGATAATCATTTGTGCTTGTTTTTCCTTCACAGGCTTTACCCGTGGTTATTGTTTTTTGATCAGCATTTGTGCTTGTTTTTTCCCCTCATAGTTGCTTTTCCCGTGTTTAGCGTCTCTCTTATCCTGCATTTGTGCTTGTACTCTTTGTTGTTGTCCCTCGTGTTTTCCCGCCTCCCTCGCCGCCCCCCGCTTCCCGCCACCACCGCCGACCCCGCCCCTTTTTTCTTCTGTTCCCTCCCCGCTCCCGCCTCCCAGCTGCTCCGCCCACCCGCGCACTTGGCCTTAAAAGGCGACCGTGCGACACAGGTGAGTGTGACCCACTTGTGGGACACCCCCGCGCCGCACGGCCACCAGCTGCTGCGTGTGCCCCCCTGTTGTGCCCTCCGCCTCGCTGCCTGCCGCGCTGCCGGCTGACCCTGCTAACGCTGCTCTGCTTGTTGCGATAATCATTTGTGCTTGTTTTTCCTTCACAGGCTTTACCCGTGGTTAGTGTTTTTTGATCAGCATTTGTGCTTGTTTTTTTCCCTCATAGTTGCTTTTCCCGTGTTTAGCGTCTCTCTTATCCTGCATTTGTGCTTGTACTCTTTGTTGTTGTCCCTCGTGTTTTCCCGCCTCCCTCGCCGCCCCCCGCTTCCCGCCACCACCGCCGACCCCGCCCCTTTTTTCTTCTGTTCCCTCCCCGCTCCCGCCTCCCAGCTGCTCCGCCCACCCGCGCACTTGGCCTTAAAAGGCGACCGTGCGACACAGGTGAGTGTGACCCACTTGTGGGACACCCCCGCGCCGCACGGCCACCAGCTGCTGCGTGTGCCCCCCTGTTGTGCCCTCCGCCTCGCTGCCTGCCGCGCTGCCGGCTGACCCTGCTAACGCTGCTCTGCTTGTTGCGATAATCATTTGTGCTTGTTTTTCCTTCACAGGCTTTACCCGTGGTTAGTGTTTTTTGATCAGCATTTGTGCTTGTTTTTTTCCCTCATAGTTGCTTTTCCCGTGTTTAGCGTCTCTCTTATCCTGCATTTGTGCTTGTACTCTTTGTTGTTGTCCCTCGTGTTTTCCCGCCTCCCTCGCCGCCCCCCGCTTCCCGCCACCACCGCCGACCCCGCCCCTTTTTTCTTCTGTTCCCTCCCCGCTCCCGCCTCCCAGCTGCTCCGCCCACCGCGCACTTGGCCTTAAAAGGCGACCGTGCGACACAGGTGAGTGTGACCCACTTGTGGGACACCCCCGCGCCGCACGGCCACCAGCTGCTGCGTGTGCCCCCCTGTTGTGCCCTCCGCCTCGCTGCCTGCCGCGCTGCCGGCTGACCCTGCTAACGCTGCTCTGCTTGTTGCGATAATCATTTGTGCTTGTTTTTCCTTCACAGGCTTTACCCGTGGTTAGTGTTTTTTGATCAGCATTTGTGCTTGTTTTTTTCCCTCATAGTTGCTTTTCCCGTGTTTAGCGTCTCTCTTATCCTGCATTTGTGCTTGTACTCTTTGTTGTTGTCCCTCGTGTTTTCCCGCCTCCCTCGCCGCCCCCCGCTTCCCGCCACCACCGCCGACCCCGCCCCTTTTTTCTTCTGTTCCCTCCCCGCTCCCGCCTCCCAGCTGCTCCGCCCACCCGCGCACTTCGCCTTAAATGGCGACCGTGCGAACGCGCAGCGTTGACGCGCAGCGGGCGCGCCGATTGTGCGCCGAAGGCGCGCCAAAGGTAAGCCCGTCTGCGCCCGTCCGCGACCGGATCGCGACCAGCGCCAGGACCCCTGGCCCCCACCGACGGAGGCCGACCCGACGAACCTACAGCGCCGCCGACCTCATCGCACTCAACACCGGCCGCATCCCAGGATGTCATCGAGCCGCCCCGAAGCACACCCACGGACCCTTCAGCTGCCACGCCTGCAAGTTCACCTGCACCCGGACTCACCCTGCACCAGGACTCGCCAAGCCGACCATCAGCAGCAACCACCTGAAGTGCATCCTGCTCAACACCCGCTCCGTCCACAGACACGCCGTAGAACTCTGGAACCTCATCGACACCACCGCCCCTGACGTTGCCTTCCTCACCGAGACCTGGATGAACGCCTCCTCAGCCCCAGACATCGCCATCGCCATCCCGGAGGGCTACAAGATCATCCGGAGGGACCGCACCGCCAACCAGACGGGAGGAGGCATCGCCATCATCCACAGAGACACCATCCGCATCACGACCAACACCGACGACACCCTAAGCACCGCTGAACACCTGCACTTCCAGATCCACACCAACCCGAGGACCACCCTCAGAGGCACCCTGATCTACCGACCCCCGGGTCCACGCACACGATTCAGCGAGGACATCGCCGACTTCGTCAGCCCGCATGCACTCCCCTCCGCCGACTACATCCTCCTGGGGGACCTCAACTTCCACCTGGAGAACAACAGCGACCACAACACCATCAGCCTGCTCGACAACCTCGCCAACCTCGGACTCAAGCAACTGGTGACCACCCCCACCCACCTCGCCGGACACACACTCGACGCCGTCTTCTCATCCAGCAAAGACGTCACCTTCAGCCACGCCACTGGACTCCACTGGACGGACCACAGCTGCGTCCACTTCAGCTTCAAAAGAACGACGATCCACCACCACCAGCAACAGGTTGCCCGAAGAAGCTGGAACAAGATCACAGCCGACCAGCTCTCCGCCTCCCTGAGCCAGCACCCCCCCGCCAGCTCAGCGAACCCCAGCCAGGCCGCCGACAACCTCACAAAGTGGATCAACAACGGCGCGGACGAACTCGCCCCTCTGAGAACCCCGCCCAGCAAACCCTGCAGCAGAAAAACCCCATGGTTCACCGACGAACTCAAGAGCTCCAAGAAGAACTGTCGAGCCCTCGAGAAAGTCTGGAGAAGGGAACCAACCACGGACAACATGACCACCCTCAAGCTCGCCACCCGGAAACACCACCAACTGATCCGCGCCACCAAGAAAAACACATACAAGGACCGGCTGGACAACAACGCACACAACAGCAAGGAACTCTTCAACATCGTCAAAGAGCTCTCCAACCCCAACGCCGGAAACAATGACATCACCCCGTCGCAAGACCTCTGCAACTCCCTCGCATCCTACTTCCACAACAAGATCGCGGACATACACAACAGCTTCAGCAACCAACCAACGCAAGCCACAACCACAACAACGCCACCCACCACCACCATCCGCACCTGGACTCCGATCAGCACCGAAGACACCATCCGCACAATGAACTCCATCCACTCCGGATCTCCGACTGACCCCTGCCCTCACCACGTCTTCAACAAGGCCGACGCTGTCATCGCACCCCACCTGCGGGACATCATCAACACCTCCTTCGACACCGCCACCTTCCCCGAGAGCTGGAAGCACGCCGAACTCAGCGCTCTCCTCAAGAAACCCACAGCAGACCCCACCGACCTCAAGAACTACCGTCCCATCTCGCTCCTCCCGTTCCCGGCCAAAGTCATCGAGAAGACCGTCAACAAACAGCTGGCCGCCTTCCTCGAGACGAATGGATCCCTCGACCCCTCACAGTCTGGCTTCCGAGCGAACCACAGCACCGAGACCGCCCTCATCGCTGCCACCGATGACATACGAACTCTGATGGACAACGGAGAAACAGCGGCCCTCATCCTCCTGGACCTCTCCGCGGCTTTCGACACTGTCTGCCACCGCACCCTAGTACAGCGCCTAGGCAACATCGGAATCCAGGACAAGGCACTGGAATGGATCACCTCCTTCCTCGACGGAAGAACACAGAGAGTCCGCCTACCACCGTACAAGTCAGAGGCCACCAAAGTCATCTGCGGCGTCCCTCAAGGATCCTCACTGAGCCCCACCCTCTTCAACGTCTACATGAGCCCCCTCGCGGCCATCGCACGCCATCACAACCTCAGCATAATCTCCTACGCCGACGACACCCAGCTGATCCTCTCCCTGACCAACGACCCCGCCACCGCCAGATCCAACCTGCACGAAGGTATGAGAGGGGTAGCCGAATGGATGACGACCAGCCGCCTGAAATTGAACTCGGACAAGACGGAGGTCCTCATCCTGGGCTCCTCGCCCTCCGCCTGGGACGACTCCTGGTGGCCCCCCGCCCTGGGCACCGCACCCAAACCGACGGACCACGCACGCAACCTGGGCTTCATCCTGGACTCCTCCCTCTCCATGACCAGACAAGTAAACGCCGTCTCCTCGTCCTGCTTCAACATCCTGCGCATGCTACGTAAGATCTTCCGGTGGATCCCCACCGAGACGAAGAAGACGGTCACCCAGGCCCTCGTCACCAGCCGACTGGACTACGGCAACGCCCTCTACGCCGGAACCACCGCCAAGCTCCAGAAAAGACTCCAGCGGATCCAGAACGCCTCGGCCAGACTCATCCTCGACATCCCCCGACGCAGCCACATCTCCGGACACCTGAGAGATCTGCATTGGCTCCCGGTCAACAAGAGAATCACCTTCCGTCTCCTCACCCACGCGCACAAAGCCCTACAGACCAAGGCCCGAGCTACCTCAACAACCGGATCAACTTCTACACTCCCAAGTGCCTCCTCAGATCAACCAGCCACGCCCTCGCCGCCGTCCCCCGCATCCGAAGAGCGACAATAGGAGGAAGGTCCTTCTCCTACCTGGCCGCCAAGACCTGGAACTCACTCCCAACCGACTTGCGCCTGACCCAAGACCACCTCTCCTTCAGGAAGAAGCTCAAGACCTGGCTGTTCGAGCAGTAGCGGCACCCCCCCCCCCATCCCAGCGCCTTGAGACCCTACGGGTGAGTAGTGCGCTATATAAATGACCTGATTGATTGATTGATTGATATAAAAAGGGCCAGGGCGGGAACCACTAGACCGCTAATCTCTAAGTACTATGTACGGCCATGGACATAAAGAAAAGACTCCTTTGAGTTAAATGTGCTGTAGTATCTTGATATTCCCTATGCTTTAATCCTCTCCCTCTATTGGAATGTTCATGTGATGCTCCTTTCAAAATGTTGGTGTCCTGCCTGTGAGTTTACAGTTGGCTGGGCTGAGTACCATGATGGATGCTCCTGGTGGGGTCTCTCTATACAACTTGGGATAAAGCATCACTAAACACTACTCTACGTGTGGCTCTCACATCATTACATTCATGGCGACGATCTTAAGGAAGAACCTACACCTGTCAAGTTAAGAAATACTTCAAACTGGAAGATATTAAGCAAGAAAACTACAAATTTATGAAAGGACCTCCTGCAACAAGAAAAGATAACCCAACTGTCAGCATGACCCCACCAGTGACCTACAACCGGTCGCCCACAGCAGTCTGGCAGTCGTCCTGTGTAACAGTGAGTCTACAAATTTTAAATTGGAGCTGTGCCCTGATGCTGGGTAAGCCTGTTTGTTGTGACTTCGGGACTCACGCTCTATCTTTACATGAGGGTGAGCATTCCTCTTGCCAACTCTGCCTATTGTCCTATTTACAAGGAAAGCCTATTACATGCTGTGTTGGAGATATGCCCTCTAATGGGTAAAACCTTAATCTTTTCTACTCCTGGCTCATTCTGTATTGTGCCATCACGTGAGAGTGAATATTGATCTCTCTGGGAATACCTAAGACTGTTCAAGTATGGATACATTATCCAACAATAACTTTTCCCTTTTGGATGTTAATTTATAAAAAAAAAACTTCCCAAGAAGAGACTTTTCACTACTGAACTGGCCCCATGTTTTGTGAATGAACAAAGGATGTAGTTTGGTGATTTCTGCTGTTTCACCCGTTTACCACCATGATAGGCCAAAGCTTAAATATTTTTGTGGAGTTTCCTTTTTATATACATTTGTCTTGCTTTAAACTTTGAACAAAATTGAGCGAAAATCGTGCCACTGAAGCTACCGACAGTTCAACTGTTTTTCCTTATTTAAAAATTGCAGCGCATGCCTTTCACCTTGCACGCACTCACCTTCTGCCTTCATCAGAGCTCCTGTGACGTGCCGTCTTCTCTTCCGGATTTTTCCGAAGTGGTTTGGTGTGGGGAAGCGCCGTGAACCACCCGGCCTTGCGTCACTGTACGTGCCGCCATGTTTATTTTTGGGAGTCTTTACGAGCGCTGTTTACGTGTCTGCCTCAACCCTATTTGAAGCAATGTTCATTCCCCTTCAGTCGTCAAGTCAATCCTATGTGCTGTTGTTAAGGTACTGTTTCCTTCATAATAATGCCGGAAAATCAGAACTGAAACCTCATCAACTCGTCCTTTATTTTTATTATGAAGTTTTTCTTCTCGGGGGCATGGATCGAGCTCCGGCGATTAAAAACATTATTAATTGCTCTCCTATGCTGCGCTTTGTCATGTATTTATTTGCTTTTGCATTAAGAGGAAGTGCAGCGCGTACATTACTTATAATGCAGTGTTTATGCCTTAGAAGAGCACTTTGTGGGCGCAGAGTAGCAGGAGGTGTGCTTAGTTTCCTTTGCTTTTAAGTGTAGTATTGTTGTTTTTCCTACTCTCAGACCACTGTCATTGCGTTATTTCAAGCTTTATCACAAAAATGTGGGTAAAGAATATGTTTTTTTTTTTCTTCACGAGTATATGAAATGTTTTCATTTAAAAATGTTTCATGTAACAGGTTTATGAGAATTATGTGCTTTATTATACTAAGTTTCCACATTATTCTTACTTTCTAGCTGTGGTTAGTATAAGAGTGGGTTTCTAGTCCCATTTCTTTTTTGAAGCGTGTTTTCTTTTCCTTTGTGTTGGGGGTGGGTATTAAGTCCCATCACCCCAGTATGCCACTTGACATAACATGTTCGCTATATTTGCAGTGGGTTTTAGTCCCATCTGTTTTATTTAATTGTCTTTTGCAGTGGGTTACAGTCCTGTTAGGCTACAGTGGGTTTTAGTCCCATCTGTGTTATTAAAATGTCTTTGCAATGGGTAACAGTCCCTTTTGCTTACAGAGGGTCTTAGTCCCATCTGTGTTTCCTAAATATTTGCATTGGGTTCCAGTCCCATTTGCTTACTGTGGGTTTCAGTCCCACCTATTTATTTTGCATTGGGTTTCAGTCCCATTTGTTCACAAGGGGTTTTAGTCCCACTTGCACCATTTCTATGTATTTACGATGGGTCTTAGTCCCATTTGTTTGTAGAGGGTTTTAGTCCCATCTACTTTATTTAATGTTTTTACTATGGGTTTCAATCCCATTAGTTTGTAGTGGGTTATAGTCCCATCTACTTAATTAAAAACTGTAGTGGGTTTTAGTCCCACCTGACACTATGTCAGTTGTCCACACGGACCTCGTCTATTTTTGTTTTATGCCCTGTTAGGTGTGCATAAAAATGTTGTCTCCTTCAGAGGAGCTTTGCTAGGATTATAGTCCTATAGTATCATATGTCTAGTGTTTTGAACATGTTTTATGTTGTTTCACATGTACTATTTTACCAGTCGCTTTTAAGAGTCTAGGTTTTTAAAGTTTTACATCCACATATTTAGCTTATGTTTCTCTATTTATGTACATTTATGCTATCTATGCTAAATATGTTCAGATTTAATCTATTTTTATTGCAATTGTTTGCATTGTTATCTCTTGCATTACGTTTTGTATTTTGCTTAGAGGTAATAGTGTCTTCATGAGGTTTCACCTTTTCTATTCCTCATCTTTCTTGTTCTTAAAATGTAGCCTTCTTTCATTCTATCGCTTTTCTTATTGTCTTCCTTTACTTCCTTCCTTTTGAAATTATATAAAAAGAGAGAATAGTTCATATGGTGTAAGAAAGAAGTATGGTTTATATGTTTTTTTCCATTCTATTCTTCTTTCTTTCTTCTCTTTTTATCAATGTTTTCTCTTTGCTGATCCTTTCACTCAATTCATCTGTTTTCGTTTCCTTCTATTCTCCATTACTGTTTTTAGCTTTTTGTTTTCTGTTTGAGAGGAGAGGATAATGTAGTATCTTGATATTCCCTATGCTTTAATCCTCTCCCTCTATTGGAATGTTCATGTGATGCACCTTTCAGAATGTTGGTGTCCTGCCTGTGAGTTTACAGTTGGCTGGGCTGAGTACCATAATGGATGCTCCTGGTGGGGTCTCTCTATACAACTTGGAATAAAGCATCACTAAATACTACTCTACATGTGGATCTCACATCATTACATGTACCTTCACTAATACGGGTAAAAAAAAAAGGAAGGAGGGGGGTTGTTTTCACTAAAGAATACAACCCCGGGCAGAGTAACGATTTATCAAACTAGGTGCAAATGAAAAAAACTCTCGATCCTTCCTATCAGTCAGTGTGTAAAAAAGATGTGCACAGAACGAGAAAAGTAGATAGGGGACAGGGGAATAAACAAACAAGCATAACCAAAAGTAGGGTTCAGCGGAATAATCGAACAAGCATGACTGAAAAGTCAGGTTCACAAGTTATATAGTAGTCAAAGCAAACTCCCTCGAAGAAAGAGCAGAGGCCACACAGGGGAAGTTTCGGAGCCAGCTTTAATCGCAGTTCACACGGAATGGCGAATGCATTTCGGCGTCGTAGCCTTCTTCAGCGCCCAGAGTGTGATCAGGATGCAGGTGCAAAATCACGGGTTTAGAATACCTAGCCCCCTCCTGATAGGTGTTCAGATGCTCCTCCCCCAGGTGAGTCACATGCGCTAATACCTTATGTGGGCCGCCCAGTGGCAGGTGCCTACATATCCCATAATGCTATGTTCTTAACGGGTGGGTATTGCGAGGGTGGAACAGCAACATAATTCAGCACAAAACTCCAAAGTCCGTGTTAGTGCGCATTCTGCTTTCTCCTCTGGTCCCCACGCTGCAGCAACCTCCAGACATCAGGAATTAATTCAGCGTGGGCAAGTATGTGGGTACACCTTGCCACGGTGCAGTCAATGACCGCATACACCGCCACCTGTCTTCCCGTGCCTGAAGGCGGGCCTTGGCAATACCAGTAACCTGGAAGAAACAAAGATCCGCCGAAGCAGTGTCCAGCAAACCAGGGCCACTTAAAGCTGCGAGAGCCTCTTGACCGCAGCACTGGAACTGCGCGAATGAATGTCAAAGCAAACTCCCTCGAAGAAAGAGCAGAGGCCACACAGGGGAAGTTTCGGAGCCAGCTTTAATCGTAGTTCACACGGAATGGCGAATGCATTTCGGCGTTGTAGCCTTCTTCAGCGCCCAGAGTGTGATCAGGATGCAGGTGCAAAATCACGGGTTTAGAATACCCAGCCCCCTCCTGATAGGTGTTCAGATGCTCCTCCCCCAGGTGAGTCACATGCGCTAATACCTTATGTGGGCCACCCAGTGGCAGGCGCCTACATATCCCATAATGCTATGTTCTTAACGGGTGGGTATTGCGAGGGTGGAACAGCAACATAATTCAGCACAAAACTTTAAAGTCCGTGTTAGTGCGCATTCTGCTTTCTCCTCTGGTCCCCACACAAGTTATATAGTAGGTGAACATACATATACAGGCCTTCTGCCTCCTAAGTTTTTAAGAACATAACATGACGGAGAGAAAAGCTCTCCTGAGATCAATACAGTAATGATCAATTCTAAAACCAAAAAAGGTAATGACATTTTGATGGTAGTACTGGACAAAAAGAGATACAATGACAACGGATAGCACCAGCACCGGATTAGACTAGTGAGTGACACATGTAGCTAAAATGAACAATTTAGGTCCAATTGTAGATATCCATCATGGAGGAAAACACCAGATACAGGGTACATGATGGTTAAGGAATAACTGAAAGATAAAGCCACTCAGGGACCTAAGCAGTAATGAAGTTCATGGTCAGAATTCTGTCCATATTTCACGGTGTTCAGATGCATTATCCAGGTGGCTTCTTGGAGTCTTAGTCTTAGTTCACGATTTCCACCCCTGTCATTTGTCTCAGTGACGTCAATCCCAAAAAAAGTGAACTTCTTAGCTGATCCTTGTGACGGGCATGTCGCCATGTGAATTGCAATGGGGTAGCGTGCATCATGTTGCAGGATTGCTTGGGCATGTTCCCTAATACGTTCTTCTAGGGGCCTGATAGTGCTTCCCACATATTGACTGTGGCAAGTGCACTGTATGATGTAGACCACATATCTGGTGTTGCAGTTAATGTTAGTGTTTATGGTAAATTGTTGTTTGAGAAATCCTGAAAAGGTTTTGATGCTATGATTGGCCCATTTGCACAATCCACAGCATCCACATTTAAAGAAACCTTTGGACCGTTCAGTTAACCATGTTTCGTTCTTTATTCCATGGGGAACAGTTGGACTTAGTCTGTTTTTGAAGTTTCTTCCACGTCTGTACGTAAATTGTGGCCTGGTTGTTATGGCATCCTTCAAGGACCTGTCAGCAAGTAGGACACCCCAATATTTGTTAATGCTTTTTTGAACAAAAGAGCTCATTTCATTGAAGTCCATAATGAGATTAACTGGTTGGTTGGGTTCAACTTGTCGTTTTTTGTTGATGAGTGTCAACTCTCTATTCATTTGCTTGATTCTAGTGCCTGCTTTGTGAAGCACATGTGGTTTATATCCTCTCCTTGAAAAACATTCCCTCATGTCTTGGATGCAGTCCTCGAATTCACTATCTTCACTGCAGTTTCTCCTTGCACGTATGAATTCACCATAGGGGATGGTGTTGATTTGATGACTAGGGTGTGCACTGGCTGCATGCAAGACCGCATTGCATGCAGTTTCTTTGCGATATAAGCGGCTGTGAACAGCATTGTTTTTGACATATAGTTCGATGTCTAAGAAAGTGACATTTGTGGTGCTGATGTGACTGGAGAATCTCATGTCCATATTGTTTCTATTCAAATAGTCACAGAAGTTGCATAGTGACTCATGAGTGCCAGACCAGATCAATAGGCAGTTGTCGATGTACCGCCCCCAGTATACAATGTAGTCAACCCAAGGGATACCTTTGTTGCCCCAGATGCAGTCGGCTACTAGGGCCCCCATGTACAGGTTAGCAAAAGATGGGGAAAACCTAGACCCCATGGCGACACCTTTGGTTTGCCTGTACCACTTTTTGTCGTACATGAAGAAGTTGTGCATGAGAATAATATCCATCATTGAAATAAGTATGTTGGTGTGTTCCCATAGTGTTATGGGTCTGTTTTGTAAGCATTTAGTGATAGGTGTCGGACCCAGGTCAGGTTTGATGGACGTGTACAAAGACACCACATCTAAAGTGGCCATGATAAGATCTGGTTGCCACTGTATGTCTGCTAAGATGCTTAGGATGTGCTTAGTGTCTTGTATGAAAGGCTGAAGATTCTTAACTAGGGGGTTTAAGAATATGTCGACATACTGGAATAATTTCTCTGTGGGTCCTCTCATCCCTGACACGATGGGCATGCCAGGGGGGAAATTGCCTGGTTTGTGGATTTTTGGGAGGGTGTATAACCATGGATACGTCGGTCTAACTACCCTCAAGTATAGTAATTCATCTTCGTCAATCAGTCCTTGCTCATTCCACTCACTAAGGTGTTTGTTAATGAGTATGGTAAGGGGACCTATGTGGTTGTAGTCAAGTGGTTCATAGCAAGAGGTGTCTGAGAGTTGGGTTATAATCTCTTCGTGGTAATCTGCCCTGTTCATGACTACCACATTACCACCCTTGTCCGCCTCTCTAATTATGATGTCTTGGTCGTTGCTAAGGGATTTAAGTGCTAGTCTTTCATCCCTAGATAGGTTGTCCCACGATCTGTGGGGGTTGAGTTTCTTTTCATGATTTTCAATATCGTCAAGGACCAAATTATAAAAAATATCCACGGGGTTACCCCCTGGCAAGATAGGTGTCCATTTGAATTTATTTTTTAGACCACTGGCTAGGGTCCGATTGGTCTCTAGCTCTAATTCATTCAAAAGATTATCAAAGGAGTTAGGAGGGTCATCGAAGTCAGTCAAAGACAGTAGTAGATGTGTGGCTTCCACATCCTTAATGCTCTATGCGTTGGAGAAAATTTCATGGTGTGTGTTCAATGTTACCTACACTATCTGGAAGACCAGAGAAGTGTTTTTTTAATTTCAGTCCTCTGATGAATTTCAAGAGGTCTATTTTAGCCCTACAAGGGTCCCCTTGTTCGTAAGGGTTAAAACTGAGGCATTTGCTCAATAATGAAATCATATTTTTATCTAAGGGTTTAGAGGAAAGGTTAACTACTTGGACTTCTTTGATGTCAGTTAATCCTACTTCTTGTTCCCTGACCTGAGTTTCTCCCTGTACTCGTCTTTTGCCACCTCTCGTGCCTCTACGGGGTTTCTGTCTCTTGTATTTGGTCTCGAGCGATTTTCTCACCTGATTGCCTGGATCTCTAATAAAACATTATTGGTTGTGCCTGATGTTAATGTGTTGGGTCCTATCTCATGAGTAGTTGTTGCCTGATTTTCAGTTTTACGGTCACTGTTAGGAATGCTGCTGAGTGAAGTGGTACTCGAAGATATAGAAGAGACGTCTGGTTTAGCTGTTTGGTCAGTGCGTGCTTTTTCTGGATTAGTTGGTCTTATTTTTTCGCAAAGGTAAAAACACGACCTTCTCGATAATCTGCTTCATCCCTTTTTAGCTGTCTTGTTTTGCGGTCTTTAATGTCATTCTGATGTTTAGACAGAATCTCATTCAATATTTTATAATTCTTTTCGGTTGCTTTTTCAAATCAAGAGCCTGTATTTGTTTCTCAAGTTCGCTTATTTCCGCCTGTAACCTGGTCACTTTTCGTTCTGCGTTTTCTACTAGGATGAGGATTAATGTGTTAGAGTTTGTAGTAAGTGTTTCCTCCCATTTGCTCAACAGGTCGTCGTCCAGATCATCAAAAGTGGGGAAAGTTTGCGAGCGTAGTCCTCTAGGGACCCTATTGAGTCTAAGATATTGTTTTAGAGTAGCACTATCCCACCATCGGGAGTTCTCAGTCTTTTTTAGTCTTTCTAATTTGATGAATTTTTCTTCAAGTCTTCTTTATGTTGATGATTTCCACTCGTTGAAGCAATTGTAGGTTGAGTGCCTCTAGCAACATTATCAAATATTTCTGAGGCGATTTCATCTCTATCCATGATATGGAAATGGACTAGTAATTTGAGTGTACCGCTGTGGCTGCCTTTCTGAGACCAATGTGTAAGAGTTCAGCGAAGGGTTTAGAGTATTCAGAAAAAAGGATTGGCGCACAACAAATAGTGGTGTGAGTAAAGAGAAATGCTAGCGTTATATGGTGCTTCTTGGTCAGAGGAAACCCAAACCGCTTAGAAAAGAGTAGGGAAAAACCCTCCCTTTTAGTTTACATACGCAAGGTCCAGAGCACACAAGAAAAGGTATCTTTTTTAGAGGGTAATCACATGCGTAAAAGTACAAATACGATCGTACACTAATGATTCTTTCAAATATTCTTTATAGATCATAGTGGTACTCCTATCAAAGGAGATCCCAAGAACATGAAACCAGCCGACACGTGTTTCGTCACAACGGGCAATCACCCGTGACTCTTCAGGGCTGGGTGTGAAAAAAAGGGAATAGTACAGTAATGGTGTCGTACACGAGGATCACAATAATTTACAAGTGTGAGTGGAAATGACACCTTGTGCTAGTGGAATACATGGAGAATTGTAATGAAGGACATAAAAAGTGACCTCAAACTTCATTAGACAGATAAAAACCAAAGTGTCCGTGGAAAAGAGCATAAAACTTATAATCGCTGGCATGGTTACCAAAATTAGAATAATGTAAGGGAGAAAAGTCAAGATCAGGTGAACGGAATAAAGATGGAGAAAAGAAAGGGGAACGGAATAAATGGGGCAAGGGAGAAAAATGGAAAAAAAAATCCTAGACACAGAAAAGTCTGACAGAAGATCCTTGCTCTACCTAAGGCAAAAACATAACAGTAATGAATAAAGTAGACAAGAGAGGTGTGTGAAGTGAGGTGAGTAAGTTTCAACAATGTACATCAGATTATTATTTATGAGAAAACAAAGGCTAAGTGACCAACACTACGGTTCGCCATTGCACCTATGGAAATAAATAATGTACATTTGAGAACACGGTTAATGGAAAAACCTCGAGGACCTGTGGAAAAATTGTGGAGAAATGGGGAGAGCATATATAATACACAACAGAGGGAATAGACTCTGGTCTTTGTTGCCAAGAAAGCGAGCTGGTTCTGTAGTAAAGAAAAAAGGAAAAAACAACGGTACCTAATGTACAATGTAAATCAAAATTAAAACATATCTTCTGCAAGCGGCAACATAATTGTAGTAACACAAGAGTGCTGCTCCTAAAAAACGGGGTTGAGGAAAGGAAAGAAGAAGAATAGGATAGGAAAATTGAGTGTAATGCTAGACTCAACCTTTGCAAAGATTCAAAGTAAAATGGAGGATGGATACCTGAAACAAGGTAAAAGTGGGCTGTATCTGTAGAAAAGGGGAAACGAAGGTTCGCGTAATCAGAACCTATCCTTAAATCACATAAAGGAAATTGGGGCGGTTAAATAAAAACGTAGCCCCGTAATGGGCAACAAAGACACTCACCGAGGGACCGCTGATAATTCCAACCCGGTCCTAGTCGGGTTTAAGTTCAGAATCAGGCCATCTACGTCCGATAACAGTGTGCGTGAAGCAAAGTGTACAAATTTCCCCAAGACGAACGGGTAATGTCGTCTTGTAATCAGAAATGGCTGCGGAGTAAGATAAACGGGAAATTAGAAACTATTTCACCAACTAGTCACTGAACAAGACGTCCGTGTAACCGTGGCGCTTACCTGTCTGCCATACTGTTGGAGAGCTTCAAGAAAGTTGCCGGATATGGAAAAAAACTTGCTCTCTAGTGAAGGACTATAAAAAAGGCCAGGGCGGGAACCACTAGACCACTAACCTCTAAGTACTATGTACGGCCATGGACATAAAGAAAAGACTCCTTTGAGTTAAATGTACCTTCACTAATACGGGTAAAAAAAAGGAAGGATGGGGGTTGTTTTCACTAAAGAATACAACCCCGGGCAGAGTAACGATTTATCAAACGAGGTGCAAATGAAAAAAACTCTTGATCCTTCCTATCAGTCAGTGTGTAAAAAAGATCTGCTCAGAACGAGAAAAGTAGATAGGGGACAGGGGAATAAACAAACAAGTATAACCAAAAGTAGGGTTCAGCGGAATAATCAAATAAGCATGACTGAAAAGTCGGGTTCACATTAGTTATATAGTAGGTCAACATGCATATACAGGCCTTCTGCCTCCTAAGTTTTTAAGAACATAACATGACAGAGAGAAAAGCTCTCCTGAGATCAATACAGTAATGATCAATTCTAAAACCAAAAAAGGTAATGACATTTTGATGGTAGTACTGGACAAAAAGAGATACAATGACAACGGATAGCACCAGCACCGGATTAGACTAGTGAGTGACACATGTGGCTAAAGTGAACAATTTAGGTCCAATTGTAGATATCCATCATGGAGGAAAACATCAGATACAGGGTACATGATGGTTAAGGAATAACTGAAAAGATAAAGCCACTCAGGGACCTAAGAAGTAATGAAGTACATGGTCAGAATTGTGTCCATATTTCACCGTTTTCAGACGCATTATCCAGGTGGCTTCTTGGCGTCTTAGTCTTAGTTCACGATTTCCACCCCTGACATTAGTCTCAGTGACGTCAATCCCAAAAAAAGTGAACTTCTTGGCTGATCCTTGTGACGTATTAGTGAAGGTACATTTAACTCAAAAGAGTCTTTTCTTTATGTCCATGGCCGTACATAGCATTTAGAGGTTAGCGGTCTAGTGGTTTCCACCCCGGCCCTTTTTATAGTCCTTCACTAGAGAGCAAGTTTGTTTCCGTATCCGGCAACTTTCTTGAAGCTCTCCAACAGTATGGCAGACAGGTAAGCACCACGGTTACACGGACGTCTTGTTCAGTGACTAGTTGGTGAAATAGTTTCTAGTTTCCCGTTTATCTTACTCCGCAGCCATTTCTGATTACAAGACGACATTACCCGTTTGTCTTGGGGAAATTTGTACACTTTGCTTCAAGCACCCTGTTATCGGCCGTAGATGGCCTGATTCTGAACTTAAACCCGACTAGGACCGGGTTGGAATTATCACCGGTCCCTCGGTGAGTGTCTTTGTTGCCCGTTATGGGGCTTCATTTTTATTTTACCACAATTTAGTTTATGTGACTTAAGGATAGGTTCTGATTACGCGAACCTTCGTTTCCCCTTTTCTACAGATACAGCCCACTATTACATCGTTTCAGGTATCCATCCTCCATTTTACTTTGAATCTTTGCAAAGGTTTAGTCTAGCATTACACTCAATTTTCCTATCCTATTCTTCTTCTTTCCTTTTCTCAACCCCGTTTTTTAGGAGCAGCACTCTTGTGTTACTACAATTATGTTGCCGCTTGCAGAAGATATGTTTTAATTTTGATTTACATTGTACATTAGGTACCGTTGTTTTTTCCTTTTTATTACAACAGAACCAGCTCGCTTTCTTGGCAACAAAGACCAGAGTATATTCCCTCTGTTGTGTATTATATATGCTCTCCCCATTTCTCCAATATTTTTTCACAGGTCTTCGAGGTTTTTGCATTTACTGTGTTCTCAAATGTACATTATTTATTTCCATAGGTGCAATGGCGAATCATAGTGTTGGTGACTTAGCCTTTGTTTTCTCATAAATAATAATCTGATGTACATTGTTAAAACTCACTCACCTCACTTCACACACCTCTCTTGTCTCCTTTATTCATTACAGTTATGTTTTTGCCTTAGGTAGAGCAAGGATCTTCTGTCAGAATTTTCTGTGTCTAGGATTTGTTTTTCCATTTTTCTCCCTTGCCCCATTTATTCCGTTCCCCTTTCTTTCCTCCATCTTTATTCCGTTCACCTGATCTTTACTTTTCTCCCTTACATTATTCTAATTTTGGCAACCATGCCAGCGATTATAAGTTTTATGCTCTTTTCCACGGACACTTTGGTTTTTATCTGTCTAATGAAGTTTGAAGTCACTTTTTATGTCCTTCATTACAATTCTCCATGGTTTCCACTAGCACAAGGTGTCATTTCCACTCACACTTGTAAATTATTGTGATACTCGTGTACAACACCATTACTGTACCATTCCCTTTTTTTCACCCCCAGCCCTGAAGAGTCACGGGTGATTGCCCGTTGTGACGAAACACGTGTCGGCTGGTTTCATGTTCTTGGGATCTCCTTTGATAGTAGTACCACTATGATCTATAAAGAATATTTGAAAGAATCATTAGTGTACGATCGTATTTGTACTTTGACGCATGTGATTACCCTCTAAAAAAGATACCTTTTCTTGTGTGCGCTGGACCTTGCGTATGATTTGGGATCATTTAGATTGAGTGTACAAACCCAACTGTATAATTCATTATAATAAATACATCAGTGGAAATCACAAAACTAACCAGCTACTTTAAAACTATATGATGCGACTCAAAACTTGCACATGCTAAACGAAGTTTTCTGTCCACCAGATCTATTAGGCAGAGTACAATGCATATATTGTCTATTGTCAGACTACCAGAAGAAGATGGGTGTCTTCCTTGACTTTCAAGTGGTCGCTATTGATAGACCCACTGCTGTAGAAGCAGCAACTACTACTTTATCTGTTGTGGAGAACGTTCCTACCTGCAGTATCAGCACTTTTTCTGCATGCATTCTAGCAAAAAAGAACAGAAGTTGTGGCATCTCACATGCTAGTGTACTTACAAATTAGCATCTGATGGTAAACATGGTGATGGAACTAGGTGAGGTGATAGAACGTAGAGAGTGAGAGAGAGCAGAGAGATGATGAAGGGCAGTTGCTGAAGATGGATAGGACCTTTGTGTAAGAAATAAACTACAAGTTCAACTACACTGCGACTTCTGAATTTTATGTTGGGGCTACCTTGTTACAAAAGTCAGTCACATCGCACATTCAGACTTTGTTCTCTGCAGGGAAAGAGGAAGGAGAGTTGATTTTACTGTCTCTACTACTCATCCAAGCCAGGCTTGTCAAGCTAAGTCTTTCCTTTCCAAAAGTGAAGTTTGGGGATGCTGATGGAAGTGGCGCAGTCACATTAACAGTTAGTATGTGACCTTTATATGGTCATGTATTAATATATAAGTTCTTTGGCCCATTTTTCTGAATATATATACATTCGTTAGCCCATTTTTTGAATTGCTGTGCAGCCTTTCAAATGATTACATTTGATTTGAAAAATCTTTCTAATAGCTCCAATATTTCCAAAGAAATACCAAAGTCCCAAACTGTTTTTTTTCTTCAAAATAAGATTTGAACAACTGTTCTTTACTGCACATTAGTCATACTCGTGGCCTGCTTCATCCTTAGTCAAAGCGTGGTGGATTATCCGTCTGCTGTTTTACAAGTGTATTAGTCATTGCACTGTACCTAACGGTGTATGGGACCTCTGCCCCATGTGATGGAGTACCTTGTCCACCAAACCCTGAGGTCCTTGGTCCTAATGAAAGGCTTGCAACACCATAGCGATTCGTCGGTTAGTGAACAACAATGCCAGGTTTATCAAAATGCATCCATACTTCATTTTTTTAGGTTGAACCAACAGACCCAAAGGGCAGTGCCTTGCCTCTTTCGAAGTGAGTCTTCCAGTCAACTCAGTTACCATATTAAGACCTCATCCCAAAATCGAGATACTACAAGCAGCGCCCTACCATATGTGAAAAAAATGATTTGTTCTTGGAGCATCTAGGGCATGCACTCAAAGTCCCTTGTTACATACCCACTATACACTGGGACGTAAAGAAAGCATGATGGAGATAATTGAACTGAGTATATTTCAGACTAGGATTTTCAAGATTGATTTTACACAACCCAGGCCTTTCGGCCATTTATCGTCGGGCAGCTCTTTATTTAAATGATTCTCCCACCATTCTTTGGTGATTTTATTAGTGTGTCTCAGTGCGATCTAGAGATGTGTAATTGCCCTCTTATCATACAATGAGTTAATACCATCAGCAATACTTGTGTTGTGTCAAGCTCCTCACGTATTCCACATCTGGGATGCCTGATTTGCAAGTGCTGTATATAACAAGAAACATCCAGATCATAGCCCTAAACTGCCCTCTGATACTCAACCAATTTCAACACCCCATTTTCAAAGCATATTACATGATGAATTTCCCATTCTGGATCCAGAAAACTGTCTACAATATCAGACTCTCCCAATTTCCAAATTACATCAGTCAGCTCCGAGCTAGGCATGCCAGACTGTAGTTGTGACAGGTGTCATAGAGTTTATGATTAGGGATACCCATTCATCCTTCTGCAAGGGGACCATATGCTTTTGATATGGCCACTCTGCATCCAACTGAGCCCCAGAGTAACAAAGTAAGCAATGATTTTAAGTCATTCAAGAATATCATCTTTAGTATTATTGGGAGTAATGTTAATAAATATAAAAATCTGGGTAAGGCCAGCATTTTGGATGTGCAATCCGTCCCATTGGTCGCAGAGGAAGTGCACACCAAAAGGGGATCACAGTCTCATTGCCAATAACCCTGTCCCAGGTTCCCATGTATTAAGTTATGCTCATCAGGGTAACTATTCACAACCAAATATCTAATACTATCAAACCACCAATGCAACCCTTTTCAGGTAGCAATTGGCACTGATCATCAGAGAGTTTAATCAGGGGAAACAGGCATGACTTAGCCCATTTCATTTTTACTCTGGAGACTATCCCAAACTCAAAGGAATCCATTAATAATTATAAATTATGCTCATCGTTCTGAAGGCATATCAGAACATCATCTGCATATATGTATATCAAATAGCCTCTGTCTGACACCTTGATCCTCCCCATTCTGGACCCTTGGCCGCAACAAACAGGTCAAAGGATCCACAGAAAGTGCAAAAATAATAGGTGATAAGTGACACCTTGTCTTGTGTCCATCCATATTGGATTACGCTTGGCTATCACCTAACCTGTGTGAACTCTCGCCAGTGGCTCTGCATAAATTACCTGTACCAAGCTCAGGAACACTTCTAGCAGGTAAGGCCAACTCATGGTGTCATAGGCCTTTTTCAATAATGAGAGAGGCTATCCAATACCTGATTCCAATATGTTTGACCCAATCCATGATCATAAATAGCCGTCAATAATTAAGAAAAGTATTCCTGCCCGAAATTGTGCTATGGGTACTATCCTGTTTGTGAAAGTCTTTCTCAACACCTCACGGTCTAATCAAGGAAGAACAAAGGATGATAGGAGTCTACGTCCAATGGTTCTCGTCTCTGTTTCAGGGGCACTGCAAATAGTGCCTCTCTCATCAATGATAGTAATCCCCTCTTGTCTTTGGCTACCTCATAAACCTTTAGCAGTCAGGTCGTCAAGCGTCTTCTATATTCCACCACAGCATCTGATGCAAACCTGCATTTTCATTATACTACTGGTCTGTATACTCCCATATGCTTGTTCAAAACATCGGATCCCTATAGGTCTCTTTTGGGAACTGACGGGTTGGAATCCTTGCATCTATTTCACCCCAATTAAGGGATAATCTATAGGAAATGTGGTTGAACTATGTACGGTCCAAGTATTTCACATTGACATCTCTCAGTCCCATCTCAGCATTGCACTAAAAGAAGAAGGGGTAGAGGGGTAGAAGGGGTAGAAGAGGGGGTAGTAGAGGGGTTGAGGGGTAGAAGAGGGGTAGAGGGTAGAAGAGGGGTAGAGGGGTAGAAGAGGGGTAGAAGGGTAGAAGAGGAGTAGAGGGGTAGAAGAGGGGGAGAAAAAGGGTAGAGGGTTAGAAGAGTAGTCGAGGGGTAGAAGAGGGGTAGAAGAGGGGTAGAGGGGTACAAGAGGGGTAGAGGGGTACAAGAGGGTTAGAGGGGTAGAAGGGTAGAAGAGGGATAGAGGGGTAGAATGAAAAAAACATTCCTCCAATCAGTGCACAATGTGTGCAAGAGATGCTGTAAAGTAAATAAATGTAGGACCACGGACTATGCAATACATTCAGCATGCATGAAAGGTGACTACTGAATTCATCAGCCTGCATGAGTTAACTAATAAGGCTGATAAAAAAAAGAATTATGACTTACTACAATCACAATAATCTATTGCAATATTTTCTGTCTCACTGAAAGCTTCTTGAGCACATAAAAAACAAGGACGCTATCAGCTTCAGGAATGTGAAAGATAGTTCTCTTATCTTGAAAGCTGATGACCCATGACAAGAGAGGAAAGCCATACGGTGCCTCTGCTCGTGAGCCTTGACAGAAACCCACATGGCGGCTGCGCGCGTGCACGCATGCGTGAACGCACTCGTAAACGCAAGTTTGAGGCCAGTAAAAGTCTCTGGTAGCACTTTGGAAATCCCTTTACTAAATTTCTTGCAGAGCAGCGCATGCGCTGACTCAGCGAGTCCTAAAAAGGAGACAGAAACACTCATTGAAGCAAAATAAGTGAAGTTACATATTTATTGTGAGTGAGGGCTGTGAAAGATAACAGTCAACTTATCTTTCCAGTGGCAAAACTTGATGTTTCTTTAGGGCTGGATTAAAGTCCTGCATGGAGGGACTGGCCGAAGACTGAAAGAAAAAAGTTCCAGCAGAAGTGACTAAGGAGGGGAGCGTGGCTTAGCGCCCGACGGAGATGGTGGCGTTCGTGTTCGCGCTTCGTTCGCGCCGCGGTGAACCAGCAGTTTCTGTGTCCTTTTCTCATCGCGGACGGAGAATTTTGTGTGCGGAAGGTCTCGGGCATGTTCTGCCATCCCTTTCGGAGCTCTCCGTGACTGACTTCCACTCCTTCTCATGAAGTCCTCTCGGCCGCAGCTCCATGACGGTCATGGACGCCATCTTATGACCTTTGCAGCACGTCACCCTCACGGTGACTCCTCCACCTAAGCAGCGGTCCGTAATGCCTGGCTCCCCCCCCCCCAAGCAAGGTTGGCCAGTATTTCGTTTTGTTGCATCTGAATGACATTTCTGACTACTGCACCTTCTGGATACCCTATTTTTATTTCTCTACATTTGAGCAGCCATATTGTAGCTTTGTACCTGACCTCATGCATGATGCCTTTATATTTTAAGATGATTCAGAAAAGGGGGTGGTGATGAACAGAGTGTCTGAATTAAGCAGACCACTCTTACCCAGTCCAAAGATCAGGGCTTGATCCATCACCGTTATTTAGCTCACTGCCCCATCCCAGCTCAGAACCTGGCTATATGCAAATTAGTCTGTCCCTGGCCCAGTGCATCATGGGAACAGGGCAGACCAAACTACCAAGCCAATTCTTCACCAGAAAGGAGACAAGCTTCCGGGGACCGGTTTCTGCCATTACAGGCGTTGTCGGCCCGGCTTGCTTGAATCCTGATGGAGCAGTGAGCAAGGGACTCATGTCTGAGTATACCCTTCCACGCTTATGGTGGACAAAATGATTCAGAAAAGGGGGTGGTGATGAACAGAGTGTCTGAATTAAGCAGACCACTCTTACCCAGTCCAAAGATCAGGGCTTGATCCATCACCGTTATTTAGCTCACTGCCCCATCCCAGCTCAGAACCTGGCTATATGCAAATTAGTCTGTCCCTGGCCCAGTGCATCATGGGAACAGGGCAGACCAAACTACCAAGCCAATTCTTCACCAGAAAGGAGACAAGCTTCCGGGGACCGGTTTCTGCCATTACAGGCGTCGTCGGCCCGGCTTGCTTGAATCCTGATGGAGCAGTGAGCAAGGGACTCATGTCTGAGTATACCCTTCCACGCTTATGGTGGACAAAATGATTCAGAAAAGGGGGTGGTGATGAACAGAGTGTCTGAATTAAGCAGACCACTCTTACCCAGTCCAAAGATCAGGGCTTGATCCATCACCGTTATTTAACTCACTGCCCCATCCCAGCTCAGAACCTGGCTATATGCAAATTAGTCTGTCCCTGGCCCAGTGCATCATGGGAACAGGGCAGACCAAACTACCAAGCCAATTCTTCACCAGAAAGGAGACAAGCTTCCGGGGACCGGTTTCTGCCATTACAGGCGTCGTCGGCCCGGCTTGCTTGAATCCTGATGGAGCAGTGAGCAAGGGACTCATGTCTGAGTATACCCTTCCACGCTTATGGTGGACAAAATGATTCAGAAAAGGGGGGTGGTGATGAACAGAGTGTCTGAATTAAGCAGACCACTCTTACCCAGACCAAAGATCAGGGCTTGATCCATCACCGTTATTTAGCTCACTGCCCCATCCCAGCTCAGAACCTGGCTATATGCAAATTAGTCTGTCCCTGGCCCAGTGCATCATGGGAACAGGGCAGACCAAACTACCAAGCCAATTCTTCACCAGAAAGGAGACAAGCTTCCGGGGACCGGTTTCTGCCATTACAGGCGTCGTCGGCCCGGCTTGCTTGAATCCTGATGGAGCAGTGAGCAAGGGACTCATGCCTCACATCTCTGGCCCTTTGCTGTTTTAGCGTGTATGGAGGCCCTTCAGCCACATCGTTTCTTCAGTGGTGGTTAGTACCTCATGGGTAAGATCACAACGGACTGTGTCGACAAGATACCGAAACGTACCTTCATTAAGAATTCCAAATTGTTCTTGGAATTGGCTCAATTAGAAGCCTCCCAGGCACCTATCACTCTCATGTCGCAGTCTAATATGGCGCACTCCGTGCAACCCTCAGGGAAGGCCACCACCAAACGGCTGAAAAAGGATCCCCCCTCACCATCTAAGTCTCCCTCGACCGTATCTATGGAGCTGCTGTTGGAGGAGATAAGAGATCTCCGCCCTTTTATGGAAGAAACCAATGCCAAGCTACAAGCCCTGACTGATAACTGGTCGCAGATGGACGCTAGAGTCACGTTGGTAGAAAAAAGTGTCTCTTCCCTTCAGGAGTCAACCACCAAGGTCACTCATATGCACTCACAGATTTCCTTTCTCCAAAAGCAGGTGGAGGACCTTGAAAATCGAAACAGGCGTAACAACCTGCAGATTTACGGCCTGGTGGAGGGTTGCGAGGGAAGCGACCCCATTGCTTTTTTCGAATTCTTCCTTCCTAAACTTTTGCATCTACCAGAGGACACTACGCTCAACATATAGCGGGCTCATAGACTTGGTCGCCCCTCTTCACCCACTTCAGCCTCGCCGAGACCAAGAGGTGTCATCATGTATTTTCTAGAATACACGGACCTTCTAAAAGTCCTCTCAGTGGCCAGAGCTTCTCCCCGCCTCACTTGGTCAAGATCCACCTTGTTCTTTGCGCAAGACTATGCTAAATCCACGGCCAGCCATCGCAAAGCTTTTCTGGATATGAGACCGGACCTTCGCTCAATTGGTGCCAGATATGGTCTCTTCCATCCATGTCTTTTCAAAGTTATCTACAACAACAAGACGACGACCTACAAGGATCCTATACGTCTTCGGAGCTTCCTGAACTCCTGCCGAGCAGCTGATATGGATACCTCTGGCTCCTCTCTGCCTTTCTTCCGTGACTTTCCTGAGTTGTTGGTTTTTCCTCCAGTTTAGCTTTTCTTATTTTAGTTTCTATGTTCCATGGTTTTGCTTCATGTTTTTGCGTATCCTTAGTACATTTTACGTTAGATTTGTTTTCTTGTAATTTCTCCTGTTTGCCTTTTCCTTGTATCTGATCAAACAATTTCCCTGTTGCTCTTCACTGCTTTGTCTTCCTGATGTTCACCTGCTGTCTCCACAGATTTTACATTATGTTCCGTTTGGTTCCCCCAGTTGGACGGTTCGCCGACCCTGGACGTCTTGCCCTCTCCAGTTGGTTCTACCCCCCCTACCCACACGTCTGGTCTTCGTCCCGATTGTACCTCCTCACTTCCCTCCCCGTAGGTACATTCCCCTTCTCTGTCTACCATGTTTGCCTTCTCCCTCTTCTCCTTTCCATTGTCCTTTTTCTTATTTATTCCTTATTTAAAGGTGTCTCCTAACATTTACTCGTCTCGTTCTTCCTATTTCCTACCTTTTGTATCTTTACATTCCTTTCATGGGCTCACTTATCTTGTCCTATCATTTCTTCCCTCCACTTGTTTACAGGCATGGTTCTTCTCTGCTCGGATTCTGCCCTTTCTTTTGTCTTTCTATTCTCCACTTTGATGTTTTCTTCCCTCTCTTTCACTTTTGTACCACCTCATCTTCCCCTCCTTCTCTTCACTCAATTCAGCTTTATTGTCCTCTCTTTTCTCTCCCTTTTCTTTCTTTTCTATAAACATTCTTTCCTCCTTCACGCATTTCTTTTCATGGGTTTCTCTTATAATTTTGCTCACCATGCTTATTACAGCTTACTCTATACAATATGTCATTGAAAGTAATTTCGTGGAACGTTAAGGGTATTAATTCTCCAATCAAACGACAGAGGATTCTGTCTCACCTAGCCAAACTGAATGTTGATTTAGCATATCTACAGGAAACTCATCTTTCTGATACGGAATCTGCAAAACTTAAGGGAGGCTGGGTGGGTGAGGTTTATTTCCCTGAGGGTGATGGTAAGTGCAATGGAGTAGCAATTCTATGTTGCAAGTCCCTCTCCCATTCTCTCCTTTCCCAGGAATCGGACACTGATGGCAGGTGGACGCATGTCAGACTCTCTCTTAGAGGTGTTCCAATCTCTCTTCTCAATGTCTATGCTCCCACTGGTTCCAATTCTCTTTTTTGGACTGGATTCCCACACCACATTACTCGTTTTGTAGACGATAATTTTATCCTGGCTGGTGATTGCAACCAACCCCTTGATCCCTTTCTTGACAGGAATTCAGGTGTCTCTTATATTCCCAATAAAACCCACAAATCTTTTACCCAGGCTATTTCCCAACACAAGCTCATTGACGCCTGGCGACTTTGCAATCCGACGTCAAAAGAGTTTACTTTTTATTCTCCGTCCCACCACTCCCAATCAAGGATTGATTACATTTTTGTTACTCATACTATCGCTCAGACCCTCACCAACGCCGAAATTGGTCCAATCTTATTATCAGATCATGCCCCTGTCCTAATCAACATTGACATACTTCCTAAAGTTGCTGGACCCAAAAGATGGCGTTTCAATAATACTCTCCTCTCTGATCCTAAATTCACCTCCTCCTTTACTGCTTTTTTTGATGAATTTTTTCTGTTTAATGATACCCCCTCCATTCCAAAACATACCATCTGGGATGCTTTTAAAGCCGCAGCAAGAGACTTCATTATTGGTTACGTGGCAAAGAAGCGCAAGGCTGCTCGTAAATTCACTGGATAGAGGAAGGCTACCAAAATCATTGGATACTGTGCACCATTGACGTGGTGGCACTTTATACATCAATACCACATACAGCAGGTCTGGAAGCAGTGGAATGGGCACTACTCAGATTGGATGACATACCGACAGACAACATTTTTTTTCTGTTACAGTTATTAAAATTCTGTCTCCACAACAGTTATTTTACATGGAAAGGCACATTTTTTGCCCAATTGACTGGAACATCCATGGGCTTTGCTGGGGCCCCAGCATACGCGAATACCTTCATGGCTCAGTTTGAGTCACAAAATCTGATGAGCTGGCATGAATGGTCACATGTAAAGTTTTATTGTCGTTTCATAGATGAAATTTTTTTAATCTGGGACGACACACAAGATAAATTAGAACACCTAATAAGAGCACTCAATCAGGTGGAGACAAGAATACAATTCACACACAAGATAAGCAATGAAACGATTGACTTCCTTGATGTTAGAGTTATCAAGACCACAGATGGATTTGAAACGCAATTGTACACAAAACCTACAGATCGAAACAGTGCCCTCAGTTACACGAGTTTCCATCCGAGGAGTCTAATCAAAAACTTACCATTATCCCAATTCATCCGCATAAAACGTATATGTTCCAACACTCAAACATGTGTGGAAACTTTGAACAGACAAATGAAGAAATATGAGGATAGAGGATATCCTAGCACCATACTACAAGAACATATTGAAAAGGTAACCGCAATGGACAGAACGAAACTATTACAATCACGACCCAAATCACAAAAGGACAGAATGGTATTTGTAACAAAATACACTACTCAATCATACAAAATCAAGAGTATTATCAACAAAAGGTGGGAGTTATTATCTCAGGAACCAGATTTTCATGGATTATTCAAAGAACTGCCATTACATGCCTACACCAGAGGGTTAAATTTGAAGGAAAAACTGAAACTTAAACATCAACCAGACACAGGTCACACTGAGAAAGGAATGATCCGGTGTCATAATTGCTTCAATTGCAATAACGCAATTATAGGTGATATCTGCACTCATCCTACGACTGGTAAACAGATACGTTTAAGACACACAAGTGACTGCAACACGCAAAACGTGGTGTACGGAATCAAGTGTCCTTGCGGAAGAATGTACATCGGCAAGACCGAGCGCAAGATAAAAGTGCGAATATCAGAACACAAAAGTCGAATTCGTAATAACTCTCTAACCTCGCCATTGGTACTACATTGGATTCAAGAGAAACATAGCATCTCGCAATTAAGATTTCAAATTTTGGAACAAGTACCATTGAAACAAGGCGTAAACAATCACCAGAAATTACTGCAACGTGAAATATTCTGGATTAAATATCTACAGACCATGATGCCAACTGGTCTTAATGACAAGTATGATCTAGCGTGTTTTTTATAAGGACAATCAGGAATGATAATAACAAAAACACAGCAGGTTGCATTTCTTTATTGTAATGTCATCAAGTACAAAGCAAGTAAATTACACAAAAGAGGATGATGTAGCACAATATTTGTGTACCCAGAATTATGAGTAATGATTCAAATGATTACACAATAGGAGACCCCAAATAACTAGTTGCAAGCACAGTCCACATATCATACAATTTTTGAAGAGGTATCCAAGTACACATAACATATGACACCATGCCCACAATACATGAAACTTAACTCTTGACCACAACACAGCAATTCATTGAAGAATTATTAACCCAAGAAAACGCAATCAAAGCAGATCTAGCAATTACCAATATTTGATAACACTTCCCGAGTTGGATATAGGAAGATGTAATAGCCAATCGCCAACATGAGTGGCATACAGTCTCATGCAATATACTAGAGGTTTGAGCTTTATAATAGTAAACAGGGGTCTAACACATATAAAATTCATACATTCACAGGGGAGCACTCGAATAATTAGCAGGGATTAGATCTAGTAGTGATTCATAGCACTAGAAAATGGTTATGACGGTTTTTGGCAGGGAAGCGAGGCATATGAGCATCGTGTTAAGATGGCGCCCATGGAGACTAATGGAGACGAGGACTGTTGCGTCAGTCCGTCGTCAATTACTAACATCGCATAGTTGTTTTGGGCAACAGCGGAGTCTTAGATAAAAACAAACCGGAACAGACAAGCGACGTAGCGGTCAGCGGGAATTTTTGATTACGATACAAGGAGTTGGCACAGGTATGTAGGGAGTGCAGTAAATCAGGAGTGTAAATGATACTAGACGGGCGTTGCGGGCCATTTACAATGTTGCCTTTCGGTTTTTTAGATTAGGAACGCACAGAGCAAGACAAGGTAAAAACACGGAGAGCTACTGCGACCCGTTTTCCTTCTTCGAGTGATTTTTAAGTGGTGACTAAGGAATAGTTGTGGTTTGTGCATTACAGAGACTCAAGGCATATTCGATTGAGGTATGTTATCAATACATAAGGTATGAGTATGGAAGTAGTGTATTGTACATAGGAGTTAAGACAATTGTTGTTTATTTATTTTTTCTACAGCAACACGTGACAGTATAACTGGAGGTATGTTGGGTACTTAGTGGAGTATTACAATCAATCACATGTGCACAAGCGGATTAGTTACATATGGGTCTGTATTTGTATTTGTGTTTTCAAACAGAAGAGTAGTGGCAATAACGAAGCACAGAATTATAAAAGGCATACAGCAACTACAACCAGGTAGGCGAATATAAAGGCCATATATTAAGAGAACCCCCCTTCAAACAAAAGACACTTACACCATGTTTTCTTACTTTCTTTCATAGAGACTGCCCCTGATGAAGGCACACATTAGTGCCGAAATGCATTGGGCTCATTCGAGAAAAGTTGATTAAATGCAATGTAACATATGTGCCAAACAAAAGTGTATTATTATGATGTAAAAATGTACTGTGAATTTTAGTTTGCAACTAAACAGATATGTGAATGTTGAATAATGAAATGATAATTAATCAACAAAAGAGTATACAAAAGAAATGAAAGGAAAATTCAGGCAAACAAATACAAGTGTGGTTTAAACAGGATTGATGGAATAAATTATAGAAAGCGCCAAGGCGCCAAGTGAACAGTGCGCGATTGGGTGGAAACTCAATTTCACCATAACTAACATAAATTCACTGGGACATCCTCCGAGACATTAAGAGATTGGAACATGTCTATTTTACCTCTCATTCGCAAGATAGTCTGACTGCTCTTGTTGCTGCCAAAATGAAGTTTAACGAGAAATCTACAGAGGATGCCTCACTGTATCTGTTGAAATCCAGTGCAAAGTTTTATGGGGACAGAAACAAAGCTGGGAAAATTCTAGCCAGTTATCTGAAAGTTAAGCATAACAAGTTAAATATTGAATCTGTATACAATACTAACTCTGATCCTAAATACAAGGACGCTGACATTTTAACCAAATTCTCCCTCTTCTACAAAACTCTCTACTCCTCCGAAACTCACTTGGAATCCGAATTTTCCCAGAAGGAACTATTCACTGCACTCCAGCACCTCAAATTGAACAAAGCTCCTGGCCCAGATGGCTTCACGGTTGAATTCTCCCTTCACTTCTCGAAATTACTTATTCCAAAACTTCACTCCCTTGTAGACATATTTATTACCATTGGCAGCACCTCAGGCTCCTTCTCTGATGCTCACATTTGCTTGATACCCAAAGAAGGAAAAGATGGCAAACACTGTAAAAATTACAGGCCTATTTCTTTGGTCAATATTGATTACAAAATATTCGCTAAATCGTTGGCGGCACGACTGGATCTTTTACTTCCTGACCTCTTAGGTGAGGAGCAATCTGGTTTTGTAAAGGGCCGATTTATCACTGACAATACCAGACTTTTGTTTAACATATAATCAAAATTCCCACGTCTACAGAGCCCCCTTGCTGTGATTGCCCTGGATGCCAAGAAGGCGTTCGATAGGGTTGAATAGTCCTACCTTTTCCACACTCTTAAATGGTTTGGCTTCGGTCCCAGGTTGATCTCCCTTGTTTCTCTCCTGTATTCCAGCCCACGTGCAGCAGTCTGTGCTAATGGCCTTGTTTCTTCCTTCTTCGATCTTGGCAGAGGCGTCCACCAAGGTTGCCCCTTATCCCCTTTTCCTTTCAACTTGGCTTTGGAGCCTTTTTTGTCTAAACTCCTTCAAAACCCCAATATTCATGGCTTTCAAGCTGCGGATTCCCATATCACGCTTGCTGCCTATGCAGATGATATTTTACTCTTCATCTCCAATCCCACTGACTCAATTCCCGCTTTCTTGGAGGAAATGCGGAACTACTCCATAATATCTGGTTACAAACTCAATAATGACAAGTGTGAGATCCTGCCCTTAACGAAGTTCACCTTCAAATCTGATTTCAGTGCCTCTAATTTTACTTGGTGCCCCTCACATATCAAGTACTTGGGGCTACATATTACCCCTTCTATTTCAGACACCATTTCCCTCTGCCTTAACAAGTGCATTAAAAAAATATCAGATTTAACGGCTAGATGGCACCCTCTCTATTTATCTTGGTGGGGCCGCCTGGACACCATCAAGATGATGCTGTCCCCCATAGTTCTCTACACAATTTCGAACATCCCGCTGCCCATCCCTTGTAAATTTTTAAAGAAAATTAATTTGGCTCTATCTTCCTTTTTGTGGAGTAACAGGAAACCCAGGATGTCCCTTGCCAGATTGATCCGTCCTGTTTCAGAAGGCGGGGTCAATTTCCCAGGCCTCCTTTTGGTTGCAAGAACCCACCTCTCCTTGCCCTCTTTGGACCAAGGTTGAGCGCCTTTTCCTCTCTCGGTTCTCTTTTGCTGAATACCTTTCTTTCTCACGCAAACCCTCTTTAATACTTTCTCCCATTCACAAATTCACCACCAAGCTCCTTTTATCCTCTAATCCCCCTCCTCCCTCTACTATTGCTGGCTACCTCACTGCCACTATTTGGCATAATGCACATCTCTTAATTCACAACAAACCCTTTTACTGGAAATCCTGGAGGCAAAAAGGATTAATTTGGATATCGCAACTATTTTCATACTCTACCTTCTTGCCTTTCTCAGCCTTACGTTCCTCTTTCAATCTACCTACATCTTTTGCCCGCAAGTACCTTCTACTCAAGGAGACGGTGATGGCAACTTTCACTCGCCTCTCACAAACTCAGACTCCTCCTATCCCCCCACTCTCATATCACAACTTCACTCCCTCCTACGTACCACCTCCAAAGCTTCTACTATCTACAAGTACCTCCACACCAAAGAGTCTATTACACCTAAGTCTAAAGTAGAAGAACAATGGGAACATGATCTCGGTGTCTCATGGCCAATATCCTTATGGAACAAGATATGGTTTAAAATACGCAAATCATCTAGAGCAGCAACCCTGACGCAGTCCCTGTTCTTCATATGTAATAGACTCCTTCTTACACCCTCTACCCTCAGTAAACGGTTTTCTGTTGCTCCTGATGTATGCTGGTCTTGTTCTTCTCCAAATGCCTCCTTGTTTCACATGTTGTTCCTCTGTACACCTGTTCATGATTTCTGGATCCAGGTATGGGCTCAAATTAATGTAATTTTCCACACTTATATTCCTTTTTCTTACATTCAAGTCTTCCTGGGAAGCCTTTCACCCTGTTGGGAGGATTCTGATCTTAATGTTTGCATTGTTGACTTATTGCTGGCTGTTGCGTTCCAACAGATTACCATCAATTGGAAATCTTCCTCTAACATCTCCTTTAAAGAATGGTGGTATAATGTGTGTCACAATCATAGACTAGACACCACTCTTGTCTTTCCTACTCATTTAGCGCCGAAACGTGCAGCCCTATGGCTTCCTATTACGTTGTATCTTGATAATTGTGCTAATCGTTCATTTTGCTTACAGCCTGCCCAACAAGAAGTTACCAAGCCCCCTTGATTACCCTTCACAATTCTTTTTTAATCTTTGCCATGTTTATGCTTTTGCCTTATTATATTATGTAACCACTGTATTTCTTTTGTTTAATCTTAAAGCCCATGACTAGCTTTTGTTTTGATTCCTTGCACTATTTACTTGACTGTTATTACTCCCCTTTTTCCTTCCCTCCAACTACCTTTGCATTACTCATATATATGTATTGACACCCTGTTTTTCTGATTAATAAAATTATTTTCAAAACTTAAAAAAGAAGTGACTAAGGGGCATATCAGCAAGGGCCGGCGATAATTATCACTAAGCGCACTTAGCGCTAAGATTATTATCGCTTGCCAACTCTGAATTTTATCGCTGAGATAGCGTGCTATCAGCAATGCTTATCTCCAAAGCGATAACATTGAGAGCTCAAGCTGCCAACTGTGCGATTATCGCTGGAAATCCAGCGATAATCGCACAACTTTTGGCGATAGCTTGCTGATAGGGCTACACATTCTTAACCATGATATCCACCTTCCATAGGATATCATGGCTAAGTCCGTTTCAAAGCAGGCGTAAGGAAAGTAGCGATAACTGAGGTTATCACTACTTTTCTTGTCGCTATGCTTCTGTGCGCGAGGCTTGATAATAGGAGAAATGTTGCTTGGTGACATTTCTCCTGTTCTCCTGGGGAGGAACGCCCACTTTGCATCTCATTAGAGATGCAAAGCTGGGCGTTAAGGGAAAGGGCGAAGAAGCATGGATTCACACGTTAGCGTGTCCTTGCTAATAGGGTGTTAAAATTATTGCAGCTTTTCGTCCGAAAACGAAACACTATAACGGCGATAATTTTAACTCCGGCCCTTGCTGATAAGCCCCTAAGAAGGGAGAAGGAATGGAGCTTCATTGAAGAATAAGGTAGTTTAGGAAAGGCCAGAATATTTCAGTTGGCAGATTATAGGTTAATGGTATGGATTTTAGCAGATAAGGTCAAAAAAGATAGTCAGTAGGCAAACCCTTGATAGTTTCACTATTGAAAATCAAACGAGGGACTATGTGAACACATATGGACTTGGCAGTGGCTTCTGGTTTGATCTGTTCCTGTCTTGGGTGCTAAGCCTAGCCACACATGTGAAGTACCAAATTTAGTGGGAGACGTGTAGGAACACTGCATGGTAGTAATTTTGTGGATCTCCTCAGCTTCAGGAATTTTTTCTCACAGAAATGTGAGGAAAATGCTTGATTTTAGGCAAACCTTGAGGTGTTTAGGGAAATTCTAGGTAAGAGAATGTAGTTAGATCCATGCAAGTCATACCACCTTGATTCCTCCATCTGCCTAGTTTTCAGAAATGTCTGTGTGTGGTACGTGTCTCTGGGTGGTGGCTGAGCCCTGGCCCACATTTTGAGCTACCCACGTCACCGAAATGGGTCATATTCTGAAAATTGGGATTTTTCTTAATGTTCTGGCCCATATGTCAAAACTATGCCCGACAGAATCAAATATTGTTATCACTTGCCTTTGGGATGTCCTGGTCTCCAGGTGGACAGAGGGATTGTTGGTGCTTTAAGGGTGAAGATGCGGCCTGATGTCAAGACAGTCTGACCATAACCCCATTATTGCTTTAACAAAATGTCCCTGGTATTCAATTGGCTTTCTGCTCCCTCTCCAGGAAGTCAAAAAGAGTGTTGCACCCATTCTAGGATGATGTCACGGCTCGATGCTTGGGTGGACTGCTCCACCTCTTTTTTCTGCCATTAAAAAATGATTTGTGTCTAGTGGGCTTTCTGTCCCTCGTGTCGGCAGATTGGGTTAAAACACCCAATCCTGGCCCCCAAGGTTATATTGTGGGAAGTCTCTGGTTTCTAGTTGAACTTCTACTCCCCTAGGAAGGCTGATTAGGGGCAAACCGATTACATGCATCCAAGGGATGCAGGAAAACTGTATTTCACACTCCGGGGGCGGGGACATGGACCAATGCCACGGTTGGCCAGCCCAATCTCTTGTGTCAAATTGGAAATCCATGGTATCTAGAATGTGTACTTGGTGGGGGGGGGTGGCAGCTGGGTTACCCTCACACCCTCATTATGCCTCTCGGGGTTAGAAAGACAGGTATGAAAAGTTTGGCAGCCCCCCCATGCTTTTTAAATATGTGGAAATCTCTGGTGTCAAGCAGACTTTTTACATCAATGAACGGAGCAGATTCGGGGCAGATCTCACAGTCTGCTCCTACAGCAGGCAGAAAGACTGTATTGCCCCTTCTGGAGTAGCAGCATGGCCCACTGCCAGGGTAGGCCACCCTCAACCATTTAATTGTGTTGGTTGGAAAGCCCTGGTGTCTAGTGAGCTTTCTACCCTGACCCCCACCGGTGGGCAGATTTGGGGCTAGCCCCTCAGTCTGCCCTCCCCAGACAGACTGTGCTGCCCTGGATCGGGAGAACCCTGGCGCTTGCTCAATGAGCCACTGCCCCCAAAAGAACTCACTTGTGTTTAGCGGGGGGGATCCCCGCTCGGTGATCCTTAAGCAGTGATCTACTAAGGAGCAGTAGTGCTGGAAAGGGGGCATTGGGCCCTTTCCTCTGCTGCCTCTCCCATAGACAATGGTGTTCATGGACTGGGAGGCATATTATCAACAACTAGCGATATTTATCGCTATAGAAGCTTAGCAAAATTTTTTTTAGCGCCAAGCATCGCCGGATTTTATCGCAGAGATAACGTGCTATTAGCAACGTTTATCTCCAATGCGATAAAATAACCAGTAATAGCGGCGAAATGCGTGCATATCGCTGGAAAACCAGCGATATTCACACTTCATCGCCAATAGGGTCTTAGCCAGAATATCCACCTCCAATTGGATATAATGGCTAAGAACTGGTCTGAGCAGGCGTTCATTTTTAGCGCAAATTTTTTTATCGCTACTTCTGCCTTGCTAATAGGCGTTAGCGACGTTAGCGACTGCTTTCAGTCGCTAACTGGTTAGGTACGCCCACTTTGCATGTCATTAGCGATAAATATCACTGACATGCAAAGCGGGCCCCACACCTCTCGCTATCACCTAAAAGCTGTCTCTAACTAATGTTAGCGACAGCTTGCTAATAGGGCGAAAAAGACAATAATTTCATTTCGCCTGCCTTGATAACATGCCCCACAGTTCTGCCTACCCAGCACCGATCAAAACTGAAAGTGGACCTTGCCAATTATTGTGGTCTATTTCCACTTTGTTTTGCTGTGATGTCTGCACCCTTTCCGCTCTCATGTTACTGCAAAAAAAAGTAACTCAGAAATTAAAGTTGAACGCAAGGAAGAAGCCTCCCTTGTTTTTAACTTTCATTTTAGAAAAGATGGGCCATATTATCAAGCTTGGGCGATAAAATTATCGCCGCTTTATCGGCAGGAAACTGCCGCTAAAGTGGCGATAATGGACTTGATAATAGGCTCTATGGAATTCCAATCGAAGCTCATGTTAGATGTGAAGGACATCTAACATGATCTTCGATGGCTTGATAATATGGCCCGATATCCCTTCTCATGATTTCGCCAGAATCATTTTTTTTTCTTGTGCGCAAATTCATGACAGCTGCATTCTAAAGGGAATGAGATCGCTGGGCATACTGAAACAGTTAAACATTGCTGACACTCATACAAAGCATATTGCAAAAAATGTAAGAAGAAAAAGAAAGAAATTCCATTCAGAAAAATATGTCATCTAGTATTTTTACACAATGCACACACTATCCAGAGCACATTTTTTTAAGTAGACAGAACTAGCATGCATACTTAGAAAAACACACATATGAACAATGTTAATGAATCTGAAAAATACATAACACATCTTACATCACTTACAACTCTACACACACAGTCAAAGGCCTATCTTGACAAGGTACATTTCCCAAAAACTCACAAACACACACACCTAATAATGCACAACACATTCAGCACACATTAAATTAACATGTAATTTGATCCAACAACATATGGGAAAAACACACAAGGCAATTAATAAAAATATTTTCATCTGCATACACAATATAATCCACCATTAGTTATGCCTGTTTCTTAACATAGAGCGCATGTAAATAGACACCATTTGCACCTAGGCACCAATTGGGATGCCTGGCACCACTAGGGAGCCGCAGAAAAAGTAAGGTGCCCCTGACTCTTTAGATTGGCAAGTTTTAAGATAGCCAACTAAATATTTATGGACAAGGTCTAGCTTTATAGAGATGAATCTCTATTTCTTCATGTGGTTTGCGACCATCTCACACTAGGCAAAGTAGAATTACTGGGCTACAACTTGATTCAAATGGACACACAACTGAATATAGCACTCAAACCATTTTAGTCATATTAAAAAACACATAGAATTAATTATTATCCTCCCAAATGGGTTACAATCTAAAAAAATCAGTAACATCCATATAGTTAAAAACACCACCTAACGTGGTCATACAGTGGAAATATTAAAAAAACAGTCAAAGTTACAACAACAGTCACCTTAAAACATTTGACTCCAAAATCTCTAAAAATGAAATGAGAGTATTTTAGTGTTTATTTCTATTGTGTGAGTACAAGTCATTTACCTAGTTTTACACTACTTGCTAATTCTGACTCTTTATTGGTGCTAGACCTGCTGTCCAGGAAAACAGAATTTTTTTGGTACTTCAACAACCATCATCGGATACCACTCTAAAGGTCTTACATGAGGTACTCCTTTTTAATAAAAACAAAACCTTTGCGTTGTTGTGTTTTACTAAGTACACCATTTTTTAGCTTTTGGGTGCAGCTGTTTGAGTCATACCTGTGTTCTTTACGGTAGTCTCATTTCAATTGATCGCTACACGCACTATGAAATGCTCAGGTCTTTCATGTATCCTTGAGCTGTATAAATCATCAACACAAAAAAACTCGATTTAGTCATTCATCCGCATAATCTATTAGGTATTTAGAGTTGTTAGCAAAATCAATTACCTTTCATTAACAAGATATAGTCTTCTAGTTGCACGGAGGAACCACCGTTGGTGGGGAAAGGACTTCTTATAGTCTTATTTCCTGAATTTAAAAGAAATTATTTTTATGTTGCTAACATTAATGCAACCTTTTCAGTTTCCTTACTGTTTTTCTATAGTGTACTGACCTGTTTTTGAATTTGGCCAGTTCAGAAGTGGACACTGTTCATGTCAGTCTGGTTTCATCTTATCATTTGTCCAAAAGCCGTTCTCCTAATTAGGATTTATCACTCTAAAATGAAGATTTATAAACATTTACCAAACGGGTTTTGTTATTAAATTCTATAGTACTGTATAAACATATCTTAACTATCCCTTTGATGTAAGAGAGGGTTTGGTAGACGAATATGTTCAAAAAGTTTATAGAGAAACGAGCATATAAAAAGGTTACACGAATTGTGCTAACCATCGGTGTCCATTCTCTACACACAGTGTTTTACCCATTCTATATATGATAGGCGCTGGCCTCACCGTCCATTAATGAGTTTTTATTGTTAGCGTACTAAGTACTTTTAAAGTTTAAACGACAACTCCTTTTAGTGGGTTTTTGTTAAATTATTACGCATGGGTTCCTGGGCCGGGCCTCACCTTGTATTTAAAATTCGGCCTCCCTGTTCCTCCGTGCTGTCGTCTTCCTGGAAATTTGAAGAGTGCCCACCATGTTCGAAACCGGCGGTTTTATGTGTCCGGCACATCCCGTGAACCGGAAGAGATTCAATGATTACTCATACCACAATTAAATGTTTATAGCATGGTAAAATCATTACTATATTTACTCTTATACTCATATTCAAATGCGAGTGAGTATAGATGCGAAGCCTTTCGTTTAAAATTTCGAAAAACGGGTAAGATGAACCCGGAAGTCCTCGAACATCACGACTTCATTCAATTATTTTCATATTCTTTGAGTCGTAACCACCCTTCTCTTATCTATATTTAAATCAAGAAGGAATGTCATCCCCCTTTGTTGGATATATGTGAGGAAAATCTCTATGTATGTGTCTAAAGTTATCTAAAATTATACCCGACTTTACGTGGCGGCCATCTTGGAACGGGCTTCTCAACCTAAATTCACTGATAGATAGGTAAACAACCACCTCTAGTTCTGACGTAAAGCTCATGAATTGGAACACTACATTATTATGTTACAATTTGAATCGACATTTTTTAGATCTATCGCATGTATTTGCTTCTTACATCACTAAGTAATTTTAACATTTTACTCATTTCTGTTGTTACATTCTGCTCATTACTATATTCTTATGGGTATGTCACATCGCAGTTTTGTGAGTAAAACATTCCTAGCTAGCAGACATATATCTATGTTAGCAGTATTTATATTGCATTAAATTCCATCGTATTACATTTTTTACCATAACTCTTATAGTATCTGAACATTTCATTTCATATGAATTTGCTCACTTTACAGTATTACATACTCACAGAGTATTTATGGTACATTGCTCAAGATATGAAATTAAATAAAAATGCATCAAATCTATAGTTACATAAACAAACATAGGGTTAAGCAATGTTCTGTATTATTAGTGCTTGGTTTAACCGCTTCAGAATGCATGTTCGGCGCCACACCATATGAATGCCTGGCTAGAGATATAATCTCTGTACTTGTCTAGGTATATCTCTCACTATCAAATCTGCACCTACACATTGATATAACCAAGGATCAGTAAGGACATGGACCTAAGTCGGCAGCATGACAGAATGTAGAGTGAAGTTAAAGTAATCATTATTTTATAGAATCAATCTCTCCCATTCCTCCCTATTGTTTAAACCTGTGCGGAAGGTATTAAAGAGGGACATATAGAACTGTTCTCTTCTTTTCCTTTTATTGTCCATATTACCTCCTCTGGTGTTATATGAGATGGCCTCTAATATGCACCATTTAAGATCTTCTATTTTATGGTTGTGTGTTAACCAATGTTCCACTAACGGGGCAGACTTCTTTTGGGTTCTTATTGCGGATTTATGTTCAGTTATTCTGGTTTTTATTTCTCTCGCTGTTTCGCCGATATAAGCTTTATTACACGGACATTTGATCATGTAGATCAAATTTTTAGTTTTACAATTCACAAATTTTTTAATTTTGTGTTCTACTCCATTATGTGTGACTGCCTTGGCTTTAATTAATGATGTGCAGTTCAGACACATATTACACGGGAAGTTCCCCACTGGGAGAGGTGTATTATTAATGGTACTTTGATTGATACAGGTCTTTTCCTTAAAGGTATGGACTAAACAGTTCCTAATTGTTCTATTTCTCCAGAAGCTGAACATGGGTTTGGGGATTTTTTCGCCTGGTCTGTCATTAAGTAACGCCCAATTTCGATTTATGATGTTTTTAATTTTGTTGCTAGCTGTGCTGTAGTTGGTTACAAAAATGTGTCTCTCTCTTGTTTTATCCGTACTGTTTTTATCGTTATTTTTCTCAAACAGTGTTTCTCTGTTATAATACTTGGCACGCTTGTAAGCTCGTTTGATTAAGCTCTTCGGGTATCCCCTTTGTTTAAGTTTATCTGATAGTACGTCGGCATGTTTATTAAAATCTTGCATATTCGTACAATTTCTTCTGATACGCAAATACTGTCCGAACGGTATATTGTCCTTCTGACTGTTGGGGTGATTGCTTTTATAGTGTAACAGCGTGTTGCGATCGGTGGGTTTAGTATAAAGATCGACGCCTAGTGTCCCATTGTTAGCTCTAATTCTGATGTCCAAAAATTCTATTGTTTCCTTATTATAATTAGAAGTGAATTTCAAATTTTTGTCCCCTAAATTAAGCCAGAGGATAAACTCATTGAGCAGATCTAGAGATCCGGACCAAATGAAAAAAATGTCGTCGATAAATCGCGACCAGTGTGTGATATTTTCACTAAAAGGAGCCAAATTATTAAAAATGTGCCTTTCCTCGAAGGCCGCTACGTAGAGGCAGGCTACACTTGGGGCACAAGTAGCCCCCATGCTGGTCCCCTTGGTCTGTTTGAAAAAATTGTTTTTGAATAAAAAAATATTATTTTTTAAAATTATTTCTGCACAGTTTACAATAAATGTGGCATGATGGTTTAAGTCTTCTGATCCTATTTTTAAGAGGCCCTCTAACATCCTGATGGTATCATCCTGAGGGATGTTTGTATAGAGGGCCTCTATATCTAGCGTAACCAACCATTGTGTGGTTGTGTCATATGATAAACCTTCTATTTTGTCGATCATACAAGTTGTGTCCTTAATATATGCTTTCTGCTTAATGACAATAGGTTGCAGAAATTTGTCAATATATTTGCTCAGAGGTTCTGTGACTGAGTTGATTGATGACACGATAGGCCTCATAGGTGGGTCAGATAGGTTCTTGTGGACTTTTGGAAGCCCATATAGGGCCGGAATTATCGGTGCCTCATTTTTTAAAAATTTATATTCATCTGTGCAGATAATCTCGTCTTCTCTGGCATATTCAAGAAGTGTGTTTACTTTCTGGATCAACGCATTCCACTCAGATCTACTGGAGGAGCAATAATGTTCTTTATTATTCAGTAGCACCATCATTCTTTTATCATAATCATCAGATTTCATCAGAACGATACTCCCTCCTTTATCTCCCGGTTTGACAGTTAGGAGATCATTATTTTCCAAATTTTTAAGGGCCAATCTTTCGGCTGGGCCTAAATTGTTTATACCTGTTAAAGGATGAGTTAAAAGTTCAGAGATATTGCTTTCAACCACCCTCTCAAACAAATCCACTTGTTTGTTCACCATCCCAATATTTGGTGTCCAAGTGGATTTAGCTTTAAGACCTGATTTATTATTAGGGGTTTCTTTTGGTGGTTTATCTCTAAAGAAGTCTTGCAATCTAATCTTTCTGAAAAATCCTTGTAAGTCTCTTTCTAAATTATATTTATTAATTTTGGTGCTGATAGCAAACCCTAAGCCTTTCTCAAGGACCTTTTTTTCCGTTTCTGTTAAGGTAATGTCAGAGAGATTAATAATTGCAGCTTTTTGGTTTAATCCCATTTCGGTTGACTTCTCGTGTAGTACCTCCTCTGTTGTTGAGGTTGAGGGAAAAACTTCCCTCTCCCATTGCCTCTCTGGTGGTTGTGGTGGTTTTGGTGGTTTCCCCGACCACGTTGACCTAAAAAAGGTAGAGATTCTCTGTTTGGGGTTGATGTGGATTCTCCTACCCTATTTTTGTCAGTTGTTTTGTCTTGTTCGGAATCCGTACTAGTATATGAAGAGTCGGACCAAGTTACTTGTTTTTTAGGATATGTACGCCAGGGTTGTTGCCCTTGGTTCCTATTGGGGACATTTTCTCTTGGGCGATCAAAGAAATCTTTCTGGGTATAGGGATAAACTGTTTCTGTGTTGTAGTTAAGAACATCCTTATTAAATTTGTTCATTTTTTTACCAAATAAGTAATCCTTATACCCCGAGACATCTCTTTGGATTTCCTCCAATTTTTTCTTAGCGTCTTCTAGTGCTGAGATATCTAATTTAGCTTCCAATTCGGCTATTTCTTTTCTTTCAATTATTAAAATGGAGTTGGCTGTCTCGATTATTAGCAACATCCAATCCCTGCTGCATCTATTGGCAATCAGGGAGCCACCAGTGTCTCCAGTACCGTTGCCCCCTTCGCAGTCCCTCTTTTTCCAAGCATTTGTGCTTTAGCTACATAGATCTGCTTCGAGTAGGCAGTACACCAACCACAGTAAGAATTACATTTACCTAGCAAAAATACAGAACCAGCCCTCCTGAGCCGTCCTTTAAGGGGACACAATCCAATTCCATACTGCTGCAGAAAGATGATCCTATGGTCCCAAAATGGCTGAAGAGAGAGTCGCGAGAGCTCCCAAGAGGTAATTGGAGAGGATGTCCATGAACATTTACATCGGGGTTACAGGGAGCCATATGGCCAGCTGGCAAAGAATGCATGATTGGCCAACTGGGAGGAGTGCACTGTAGTGGGGGCTAACAACAACAACAGGCTGGGAGTGCCGCAAGAGTTGCTACTCAGCCTGGCAGGTCATTGCTAGGACTATCATCGCTGCACATGTGAGATGTGCAACTCAAATTGGCTTAGACTGCCACTTCTTTCATTATATCTAGTCTGCCAAGCAACCCTTCCAGCCAAAGAGGATGAGTGATATTGGTGACATTAAAAGGACCTTGTATATGTAGATTAACACTTAAAGTTCACCTTTGCAGCCCTTAGTTCTTATCTCCTGTCATGTCATTACTTCAACAAAACCCGTTGGGGCATATTTACAATGTCTGGTGCATCTCTGCAAATCAGCAGGGATGCGCCAGAACAGATGCGTCACGCAATTCCCCCCTTGCACCACCACAGATGCTTTGCATTTACAATGCGGTGCACCATGTTGCAAGGAGGGGCAGATGTGTGACGCATCTTGTGACGTAAGGGCGGCGCATTGCTGGAGTCGCGTTGCAAGCATGACGCAACTCCAGCAATGCACAGGGGCCACCCATAATTAACGTGGTGCGTCACTCCTTACTCCTGCTTCAAGAAGGAGTAAGGGTTTGACACAGCAGCGTCATAAAACTGACTCAGTGAAATCTTGTAGATTTCACTGCGTCAGTTTTGCGGGGCTTTCCCTGCGACAGAATGCCCACATGAAACCTGATGCAGGTTTCATGTGGCGTAGTGCTTTACAACGTGACGCATCTGCCCAGATGCGTCACGTTGTCAATAAGTCGCAACGTTGGGCGTGATTTACGCTGCAGCTGCATCACAAAAGTGACACAACGGCGGCGCAAATGTGTTGCAAGGGGCTTGTAAATCTGCCCCTTTGTTTGCACTGATAAGGTTGCAGAAGCAGCTTGTATGTACTCTTCAGTCCTTTATGCCCATACAACCCCCACTGGAATATTTATACAGTGGTGATAAAATGAGCCTAATGGGAAGGGGTCTGGACTAAATGACATACTAAAATAAAGAAGACTAACTAATAAACAAGAACAGGTTCAACTCACTCATGGGTTATCAAAATAATGCGAAATAATTTTCCTGCCATTTGCACTTCCTCCAGCTAGTGCAAAGTGTCTGTGGAGGAATATGGCTACTCCTCGGGACTCTTTATTGAAGCCTGCACAGAAAACCCGGTCTTTGCCAAATCATTGAAGGAAGAGGTGGTTAAGTGGGCTTCATGTAATAATGATACTGATGGCATGAGCCTGTTGGTGGATCGGAGGTCTGCTTGATGCGATCCAAGAGGCCGTTTTATGTTCCAGATATTACTTGTAAGTCAGCCATAAAGAGTAGGGGTTGGTATGCTTTGCAAGCATTCACCTGGAGAAACCATTGTTGTGGCCAAGGGGTGTGTGGTGTGTGGTTGTGGCTGCCTTTAGAAACAATCAAGTACAACAAACTGAAACAAACATAAACTGTTACCTGTATGACTCCCCACAACATCCTCTGACTCCGAACTTCTACCCAAGAAGCATCTGTCGCTGCAATACCCCTACACAATTTAAATAGTACATAACACAAATCAAGGCATTAGAAGGGGATATGATCCCATGCGGGATCACATGCCAACCTTCGTCAGCAGACCCCCTTATGGCATTCACCCAAAAAAGATAAAAAGTTCCCAGGTTATAATGATTGGTTAGAGTCTCCGGCCAGATGCCATCTCCAAGCATTGCTCCAGATCTGACGCTCTTCACCTGGGGAAGCACTTCATCTCAAAAGTGGCCATGCCTGAGCCACTCTGGCCAATGTGATGTTCTGCTTAATGCTGTGCATGGTGATCTTTTATGCCAAGCACAGCCCCTTTGAGATGTAGGTCTACATTGTGATTTAGGCAATGTGGCTCGGCCAAGTGTCTGGGGATGACAATCACCAGCCCCAAGACCCAGGGCATTATATCAGCAGACTTCCCATTTCACAGTAGCCCATTCACAGGCCTCCTCCTTTGGGGTCTCAAAGAAGTAAGAGCAAGAATTAAAGACCACCTTCAGCTTCACCGGAAAGATCAACATGTATTGCACAGACATTTCTCTCAGTTTTGATCTAACTACATCAAAGGCATTACATTGATTCTGGATCACCTTGAATTAGTAAGAAAAGACCATCACGTGAGCTGATTAGAAGTTTAGAGCCCCCTGCTTGCTCGCTTCATGCAGGATATTGTCTCAGTACTTATAGTTTAAGATCCTGGCAATCATGGGTCAGGGAGGTGCCCCTATTGGGGATCCCTGGGATAGGGCTTCAGTTGGGAGGCAGGATCTAAACCACGTCTACAAGACCATTTTAGGGTTGAGGCAAAGTGCAAGTTGCTACGGCGAGACCGGTTCTCTGCATCTTCTGCCCTAGCCTCCAGAGTATGGGTGATAGAGGCCAGTTGGGTCACCTTCTTCTTGAGGTCTGCGACTTCGTCTTCTGGAACAGAGAACCTCCCCTTCACCTCAGTGACTTGACCCATAACAATTCAAAAATCCTGGTGAAGAAGTGTAACATCTTCCCCTACCTCCCCGATCATAGTCTCGAATGCCTCCGGGAGGTTTGGATCACCTGTAGAATCTTCACCATTTCTCTGGATTCTAGTTGACCCTGAGTCGGGGTAGATGCAGCAGTAGGCTTCAAAGGCTCCAAGGAGGAGGTGAGGTACTTGTATATTTTTTGCTTGGTTTGTCTGTGGGAGCCTCTGTCTTTCCCCCATGTAGTTAAAACTAGAACAGAGTCTATTTGTGACTATTTGAGTTGCTGTATCCTCCAAGTGCATTGGTTACCCCCAGCCTTAGTCCAGACCATCTGTACAGGTCTTCTTACAACCACACTCACCAGTCTGCACCGTCCAGCATTTCAGGCGACTTTGAAGAAGCCCCACAAGTCAGAAGGAAGGTCAGGTCACCCAGGGCCCCTGGTCTGCCTGAAGCTGGGGTCTTGGAGAGCAGAGGGTGGGATTTGGATGCTCTTTGGACTGTCTGCCCCCTGGGTCCAGTGCAAGGCAGCACAAGCAGCCAAGGGCCACACTCACATTCCCCAGTCAAATCATTTTCTGTGCCTGACACCCACAGGCCTCACTGTAACCCTTAAGCCACACCGTTTCTGCAGGTGGGTCCCAAGAGCTCACTCGTGATTCAACAAATTGGGCGGGAGTGAATAGAGGGAAATGCCAGTCAGTCACATCCCGGCCTGCATACCTCACAGGTAAAAAGAAAGATAGCATATGCAGCCGGACCCCTTCCCTCGTTTAGCCATTGGCTATGCTGTTCTTTCACCCAGAATGATGTATGAAGGTCAATACTAAGCTCAAACACCCAATTACTTCTCCCTTTCCATGGGGGTTGGCTTCTGAAACTCAGGAAACCCTACTAAACCTGGGAATTTCTGAAAAATACATTTTATCCACTCTTAAGTGACAAAACTCTTGAGAGTATCAAGCCGATGGTAGAAGTCTTCTTATGCTGCCTTCTCACATTTCTCCTGAGAGAAACGGTATCTCACATGTGATAAGTGTGAACCAAAACTGTAACTATATGAATACTATTTTGACAAGGCCACTGGAATTATGCCACTGCGCAGCGATATTTGCATGATTATAGATCTACCGCATTTTCCAGATAATCCATCATTTCCTGCATCATCTGCAGATTTTAGTCAATTTTTTTTATTTCTAGGTCTAATGGTCCAAAGTTACTAAAAATGCAGAAACACTTGTTGCCGTGCAATGAAACTTGCTTTCCAAAACTGGACTGGTCACCTTTCTTTTGCTTATTGCTATATTTGGCCATTAAACTGGTACTAATAAGGTGCAACCAATGGTCAGACAGTGTTACCAAGTTTAAAAATGATGACATTACATACAGAAGTAATACTATTACAAAATGTGCCGCATTATGCCCCATAATTTGTCTTTTCCTGACACATAATTTACTTAATCCTGCTGCTTAATTTGGCCCTCTCCTGCTGCCTAATTCCAGTGGTCCTGACTATATTGACATCACACACTCCGCCAAGTGTCTGACCATCACCCCCAAGATACGGCTCTCCCGGATTGGAGGCTGATGCTTTCGAATGGTGGCGTCTCGACTCTGGAATGGCCTGCCCATTGCTCTCAAACACGTTCAGGATCTTCTCTCTTTCAGGAGACAACTCAAAACCTGGCTTTTCAAACTATAGTTTCCAGGAGTGGCGTGTGTGACACTGTGTTGTCGGGTTTTTGAGACTTAGCGCTGGGACACTCCATGGATTAGCCGTGCACTCTACAAATACTGGCTAACATAACAAATTTTGACCACTGCCTATCTGGTAGAATAGCCCTCAAATATGGGGGTACCGCATTCATTTGGCGAGGTTAGGGAATGCTAGGTGGTAGGTCTTTTGTTGTTCCCCATATATTATGAACTTTCCCTCAGAGACATTAGAGTCATTTGATGTTATTTAAACCAAAGTCTTAGGTTTGTGGGGGATTTCTAGATAAGAAAAAGTATTAGGGCCATGTAAGACACACCACTCTGGACTCAACTGGGTGTCTAGTTTTCTGAACTGTCTGGGGTTGGAAGGTAACCCTGAGTGCCGGCCAACCCTGGTCCAAAGTACCATAGCTACCCTCAGATAGATTGAAATCTTGATGTCTTCACATTGCATTTGGGGGCTTTCCTTGTGTGGGTGGCATGCCAATCCACACAATTGTGACTCTGTTTTATTGGGAACGGATTGGAAATGCTGGGTGGTAGGACTTTTGTCTATCCCTCAAGATCATGTAACTTTCTCTCATAGAAACAGAAAAAAAGGTTTTTGCTGAAGTGTGTTTGCAGGGTATTCAAGGTGAGAAAAAGTAGCTTAACACCTGACTTCCATGTTGTTCATGCTCTGCCCTATTGCATTAATGAATGGCTAAATTGTCAAGGTAAACACATTATATCTATATATGTAACATAACAACTGACTGGAACAAATCATTGAGCAGCCCAATGGCATATGTTATGATAGAATAGCTAAATTAACCCTCCTCCCCTCTGCTATGCTGAAAAATTGGGTTGACTAGGGTGTGAGCCCTCGTCAAGCAACAACCACAATTCTTGTCAGGGCAAGGCACAAGCCAACCCTAAATTAACCTGTGCTCAACCCTCTGGTAGCTTGGCACAGAGCACTAAGACTTAACTTAGAGGCAATGTGTAAACTATTTGTCCAACACTTCTAACAGTAATAAAGAGAAAACAACGCACAAAAGGAACCCACCACAAGTTAAAAAAATAATACTTTGTTTAATAAAAAAAGCAAGACCAAATCGACAAAAATCCAATCATTAGAAGCAGAGATATTAATTTTTAAAGGTTTAGTTAAAATAGCGCCAAAAAGCACAAAGCGCCAAATGTGGGTATCTGGTCACACCGGACTGGACAAAGTCACAAATACATACCGGCCGCAATGGATTATGGGCCAGTTATAGGTACTTCATTAGGCACACTGAATAAAGCATCTTAAATCGTGGTTTGCGGAGCGTTCCGAGGAACTGCGTCAAAGATGCATCACGCAGTCAAAGTGATGCGTCCGTTCTGAGATGAGCTGAGGCTGCAATGTGAGTACCTACAGGGTTATCGAGGATCTTATCAAAAGGATTTGCGGTGCAAAGTCTGGCATCACGGATGCTGTGCACAGTCAGGGCGATGCGTCGCTTCTGAAGAGCTGTGAGGCTGCGATGCAGAGTTCGGCGGCATCACTAAGACTGCTGTTGAAGATGGATGCCTGGTCATGTGCCAAGGATGCACTGCACAGCAGTGGTTCCAAAGGCATTGCAGGCTGCGATGGCAATGCATGTATTTGCGACATATCCAAATCACGCAGCATTGTAGATGTGTCAGTTCTGCCAAGGGATGCGCTGTGTAGCATAGGCGATGCATCAGTTCTGCCGTATTCACAGACACTGGCAGGACTCCTTAGACCAACTTTGTAGGGTCCAGGACTTGGGTGGCACCACTTGGTAGGGTAGACTCAGAGTTGGCAGAGTCTAGATGCAAGAGCAATTTTGTTGGAGGCCTGTTATGTCCCTGAGGCTTCAGATCAGAAGGTCATCAACTATCCCTTGAAGTCGCTCTGGGTTCTGAGTTCAAGAGTTGCAGATCCAGTCCTGCTCACCCAGGTAAAAGTACAGCAGGTAGCAGGGCAGCAGTTCCCTCTCAGCAGCAGTCCAGCAGAGTGGCAGGCCTTTCAGCAGCACAGCAGTCCTTGTTTCTGGCAGGTGCAGAAGTGTACAGAAGAGTTGGTATCTGAGGTCCAAAATTTATACCCAGTTGTACCTTTGAAGTAGGAAGTACCTACTAGGGGCACACCTTTGAAGTGCACAGGTGCCCTACCTTCCTGGCCAGCTTCAGACTAAATACACGGGGTCTGAAGCCCTTTGTGTGGAGACAGGATGCAGCACATTCAAATAGAAATGGGTCTGGGTCCAGCTCCTCTCTTCCATCTTGTCAGGGATGGCCCATTCAGTCACACCTAGGGTCCCCATTATGTGTGGCTGTCTAGGAGTAATACACAAAGCCCAACTGTCATGTAACCCAGAGTCAGGTTGCTTGCACCAACTGGCTAATGTAAGAATATGGCAACTTTCTAAAAGTGAAATTTTCAAAATTGTGATTTAATATACGACTTTACCATATGTTAGGATTTTAAATTTCAGTCATACCAAACATGAACTGTTGACCTTTTCCCATTTGGAAATTACACTTATAAAATGTATTAAGGTATTTCTAATGTTAACTTATTGGAGATGCAGGCCGTGCAGTAGTGAAAAACTAATTTAAGAGTTTTTCACTACCGGGGCATGCGAAACGTAAAGGTACATGTTCCTCTTTTTAAACACCGGGCACCTTGCCCTCTGGGCTGTCCAGGGACAACATTAGTGGTGACCTATATGTATTAAATGGAAAGTTTGGGCCTGGCAAAAGGTTTACTTTGCTTTGTCGAAAAAGCAGTTTAATAACTGTACACACAGGCTGCAAGCCTGATACATGTTTAAAGGGATACTTATGTGAGTGGCACAATCAGTGGTGCAGACCCACTAGTACAATCTAATTTACAGGCCCTGGTCAAAGGTAGTGCCACTTTACTAGGTTCTTACAAGTAAACCAAATATGCCAATTGGGTATAAGCCAATTCTATCATGTTTTAAGGTGAGAGCACACGCACTTTAATACTGGTTAGCAGTACTAAGGCAAACAAAATCGAATTCAGCACAAGGAGTGCAGGCTACACATTTGGGGATGACCCTGCAGAAAGGGCCACATCCAACATTTACTAACAGAAAGCTTTTAGAAAATCCAGCTGTTCTTTGTGCTAGAGATGCTAACTCCCCAAACAATAGTAATTACCAATGCACACATTTTTCCAGGCATCAATTCGACTGCACAGTCATGGAGTTCATTTCTTGACTTCTGTGAAGATGAGTGCATTAGCAAATATTGATGTTCTACACGAATAAGTACTTTAATAACACCCTTTGTTTCCTCGTTAGCTGCTAATTTCTTAGTGATAAAAGGAACTACATGCCACCTTTTTCTACAGACAGTGGTGTCAGCACTTCAAAGAATTAACAGACAGGTTTAATAATTGTTTGCATTTGCAAAATGTGCAATGTTCTATTTAGCAAAGCCATAATATTATGGATTTGGCATTTTTCAATATTGAACTGAATGTACTGGATTTCATATTTGAAATTGCTAATTGAAAATACCAAAATAGCTATTCACAAATAATATGTATCAACCATAAGCAAATAGCGAAAATTAAGAAAAAGGGTTTTAGTCTATGAAATTTACCACTAATTGGAAGCAGGTGGTGATCATTTACAAACTAAAAAAGAGACCCAGAATACAGCACACCGCTTAAAAATGTCAGACCGTTGTCTCATGGTAAGAAAAATGCAGATTTTGTCAGCCCAGCAAAGGAAGAGGAGGAGGAGAAGTGAGCATTTTATCTGGCAGGGAGGTACACTCTCTGAAGATGAAAAGGAATAGATGTTTAGTTAAAGGAAGAGATCATTAGTTAAACATGCAGTAGAGATTCATGAGTAAATTAGGGACTGGATTATCGATTCAGGCTTTATTTCAGGAACGTGGCAAATGGAAACTGAAAATATGGTCGAAGTCCAGCTGTACCACTTGGCTATAATATTCTTAAGCATGATCGCCCAGAGCGCAGGTTTGGGGGGATGGGGGTAGTGTTGCTAGTATATATAGGAAGCCATTTACAGTGATTCTCAGCACCCCTCTGAAAATTGCTAATATTGAAATCTTGTTATCTGAACTTACGTGTAATGTAAGCGTTTGTGTTAAACGGGTTCTGGAATATTGGCCGCCTATGCAAAACGTGTCCTGTATTAATGCTATTTTAGATTTTGTCACATCATTGGCAGTCAATATTAGTCAGTTCTGGTGGGAGATTTTAATGTACATGCATACTCAGTATTAGAAAATATTGCCCAACCGTTAGGAAACAGTTGTAGGGATCTTGATCTATTTTAACGCCCTGAGCCCTACTCCTCATAAAGTCATTTGTTGGACCATATTTTTAGACACTTACACTGAGTTAAGAACTGCACAGTCATCCCTTTAGCATGAACAGAACACCAGGCTGTGAATTTTGGGTTTCTTTTGGACTCAGTGATATGTGCGTCTTGGCAGCATAATATTCAACCCAAGCTGATTTTGGCGTAAATTGTCTTCCTATGCATAATTTTGGTCCCTGCTGAGGATATTCTAATCCACCCTCACCCTCAAATATTAATGATGTATATGAAGAATACAGCACATGGCTATCAGTGATATTAGATTCCACACTCCCAGTAAAAACAAAGGGGGCGATAATGAGTTTCAGCGGTGCTGGCGGTACTCTACTGCCGTGCTCAGCACCGCCGAGACTCGTCACCACCCCACTTACAGATTACAAGTTATTTGTAGTATGGCAGGCGGGTGGTGCGTCATTCCCATGGCAGTGCCTCTTTTAAAGGCCGCAGAGCCTTTGAAAAAGGCACCACAATGGGTACAACTCACAAGGTTCTTGCATGGGATGGACTTTGCATGAACTTTTGTACATGCACATAGAGGGGCACAAGTTATGCCCCCTGTGTGTATGCACAAAGGGAGGAGGCACAAGGGGCCCTGTAGGACCTCCTTTGTTTCCTCTCCTCCAAGGTTTTCCTGGAAAAGGAAACTCCATATAATATTCTGGAGGAGAGGAAACTCATAATATGCGTGGCGGGACCACGGCCGTCCCGTCAAACATATTGCAGCCTCTCACTGTCATGCTACCTCCAGGGAACGGCAGTTCCCTGACAGCGTTGGCATTCCCAGTTTGGTCAGATGGCCCAACTTGTAATGGGGGGGTCAGACCACTGGTGCGGCAGTGGCTGGACCACCACCGCACCGCCACGCCACCACAAGCCTGGTGGTCCCCGGACGCCAAACTCATAATCAGGCCCCTAAGCGTTCTCATAGAACTCAACCATTTTTAGCGCCTTGGTTTTCGGATGACTTAAGGAGTGATAAAAGGGAATGTAGACATCTTGAAGGTAAATGAAGAGTCAACTTTGCTCCACGGGATAAAGCTACTTCTACCAAATGCGTATTGGATTATAAGAAACTGGCCAAGGTGACAAAAGTCCCCATATATGGGAGGCGCGCATCCAGCATCCTGCCCCGCCCCCGGAGGTGCGCTTAAGGACAGCGCGAGCCCCGGGGGAGCGGGGAACCTGAGCCTTGCGCTGACCTGGGAGGTCACTTTTGGGGGTAGAGGACAACTGCAGACCGAGCGCTGCTCCTCTGAGAAACCGGACCTTGTTGCCAGCCTGCATTCCGATCACCGCGGCGAGGCGGTAGATCGGAAACTACACTACCCAGCACCCTTAGCGCCCAGGGAGGCGCGCATCCAGCATCCTGCCCCGCCCCCGGAGGTGCGCTTAAGGACAGCGCGAGCCCCCGCATCGCGGGACCGCGCGCGGGCTAAGCCCGGGCAAAGGGCGGGCCCTCTGTGGCCCTCAGAGGCACGAATAGGTCGGGTCGGGCCACCCCACTTGGCTGCTACGAGGTTGGAGGTATTTTATTATTTTGTCTATAAACTCTGTCATTGTACTGTGTTACCATCATGTCCATATGGGAGGAGCTGAACGCCCTGTGTGGTACGAAATACTCCCAGATTGTATCTACCCCCCCTACAGTGGGTAGACATGCTGATGACTTAAACAACGAAGACAATGAGAATACTGACAAAATGTGCACTAGTCCCTCACCAAAACCCTCCTACCCGTCAATAATACCGCCAACTGAGGAGGCGAACAAAACACCTGTCCCAGTATCACCACTTCAATTGACTCTACTGGCACAGATTGAGCAACTGTTAACAACTGCACTATCACCCCTGATCACTAAAATCAATAATTTGGGAGATAGGCTGACCAGCATCGAAAATAAATTATTAAGGAACCATATCTCAACTGAAACAACAGCCACACCCATTGACCCAACTCTTCCCAGTAACATTGACAATTTCAAATCTACGACACTTACGCGAACTCCTGAACCCCTTATCTCTCTACCTAATTCAAGAGGATGGAACATCATTTCTAACCCCATACCTGTACCCCACAGAGCTCCTAGGCTTGTACATAAAAGCAAGAATTGGATCAATTTACCGCCAGAAGCTGCCCCTTACGTGTCTGTTCTTTCTGGGGTCCCTGCACCTAATCAGGGTAAATTTGAAACTCACCAGGACTTGTTAAACAAAACCATCTCCAGGCTTCAACAACACAGACCATTGCCACCTGCTCTAGATGGCGGCATCTTGAGAGTTAGGAGGGTGGGGTGGCTTGGTACGTCACCCAAAGACATCCCGGGCGACCTTGTTCTAATTAAATTTAAGACTTCGAACACTGTCCCCTATTTGCGATCCTCCCAACCTAAAGAGGGAGATGGCCCCATTCGCATCTGGGACTTGTACGATTTTTACCCCGGCCCCCGGCCCCATCCGTCCCTAAGGCAAACGACATGGAACCACAATTCTTGGTAAAAGGGGATGTCATGTACCCAGTGCTACCAACACACTACCCCTTTTCCTGATGTTTGCATGCACCTTTTTATATAGCTGAATGGACAAACTAATTTTACTTTGTTTTTAATAGTTGGTTCTTCTTTTTATCTTGCTAATGATTTGTCGAGTCATTTATACATGTTTTGTATTTCTTTGCTGCTTTTATGGTTTCAAACAAAAACCGAATAAAGCTTATTTGATTTGATTTGATTTGATTTGGATTACAGATACAGCAGGCTGGCTAAAAGACCAAGAACAAATGTATATTACATTTTTTTTAGTAATTCTGACTGTAGTCAAAATATCTGTACTCCCTCTTAACAATGATGTGATGATTTATCAATTTTATTGCTGTAAAAGTTAAGAAACTAACTTAATCTTTTGATCAAAAACATTCTTTAGTCCAACTCGTGAGTCAGTGTTCCATACCTAGCAGTACCCACCTTGTGGAATTTCCAACACTTATAATAAGTTTGCTCGAGAAATGGTTCCCTCTAGCAAGGGTTCTGATGTGTGTCCAAATTGCTTAGCTTTCAAATTCCAGCTTTGGCACCAGTCCTAACTAGACTGCTGAATAGCTCACTAATCCTTGGAGCTGTTCTAGAGGCTTGTAAGCAGGCCAGTGTTCTGCCACTTTTGAAGAACCCTAATGCAGACCCACAGGTCTGGCTAACTACCACCATATTTATTTGCTATCAGCAGCTACTTAGATTTCGGAGACCCATATTAACAACAATCTTGTTTGCTTTCTGAAAGACTTTAAGCATTGGGTACTCAAGCATGTACACGGTGTGGACAGTGAGTCATGGAGGTATTTTAGTGTTTCATTGCACGCTGCACTCTAAATTAAGCCCCCAGTCTCTTAAAGAATCATAGATTTGACAATACTGTGATATGGTGTATCTAAGGGTACGGCACCGTTACTCCGAATTTTTTTTTCCGCTGACTTTTAGTCCGCATACCATTACTCCGCGAGGTCATTGACCTCGCATACCATCACTCCGCATTTTTTCACAACGCAGCTGCATTTACCACGCATGCCTTTACAACGAATTACGTTGTAAAGGCATGTATGGTAAATGCACATGCGTTGTGAAAAAATAATAGACTTCAAGAAGATGGAACCCGGAGGAGTGTGGAACCACGACGTCAAGAGAGGTAAGGGGGTTTGGGTTAAATTTTTTAGGGGTGGGGGTCGTGCTGGGGTAGTGATTGTGTAGTGTAGTGTTAGTGTAGTGTAGAGTTGTGGTGGTTGTGTAGTGTAGGGTCGTGCTGGGGGTAGTGTTATAGGGTTTAGGGTAGTGGTGTAGTGTTTGTGAAGTGTAGGGTCATGCAGGGGTAGTGTTTTAGGGTTTAGGGAAGTGTTGTACTGTTTGTATAGTGTAGGATCATGCTGGGGTAGTGTTTTAGGGTTTAGGGTAGTGTTGTAGTGTTTGTGTAGTGTAGTGTCATGCTGGGGGTAGTGTTTTAGGGTTTAGGATAGTGTTGTAGTGTTTGTGTAGTGTAGGGTCATGCAGGGGGTCATGTTTTAGGGTTTAGGGTAGTGGTGTAGTGTTTGTGTAGTGTAGGGTCATGCAGGGGGTAGTGTTTTAGGGTTTAGGGTAGTGTTGTAGTGTTTTTGTAGCGTAGGGTCATGCAGGGGGTAGTGTTTTAGGGTTTAGGGTAGTGTTGTAGTGTTTGTGTAGCGTAGGGTCATGCAGGGGGTAGTGTTTTAGGTTTTAGGGTCGTGTTTGTGTAGTGCAGGGTAGTGTATGTGTAGTGTAGGGTAGTGTTTTAGGGTTTAGGGTTGTGTTTGTGTAGGGTAGTGTATGTGTAGTGTAGGGTAGTGTTTTAGGGTTTAGGGTCGTGTTAGTGTAGTGTATGTGTAGTGTAGGGTAGTGTTTTAGGGGTTAGGGTAGTGTTGTGGTGTAGGTGTAGTGTAGGGTAGTCTTTTTGTAGTATAGGGTAGTTTTTTAGGGTTTATGGTAGTGTTTGTGTAGTGTAGGGTAGTGCATGTGTAATGTAAGGTAGTGTTTTAGGGTTTAGGGTAGTGTTGGTGTAGGGTAGGGCAGTGTTTGTGTAGTGTAGGTAGTGTTTTAGGGTTTAGGGCAGTGTTAGTGTAGTGTAAGGTAGTGTAGGGTAGTGGGTAGTGTTTTGGTGTTGGTGTAGTGAAGGGTAGTGTTTGTGTAGTCTAGGTTAGTGTTTTTGCAGGGTACTCACTTACCTTTAAAACTTTTACAATGAGTATACCTTTAACATACATGCCTTTGCGTTGTAAAGGCATGCATGGTAAAGGCATATTCGTTGTAAAAGTTTGTGTTGTGTTATTTTTCGGAGTGATAGTATTTGCCGAATCATTTTTGCGGAGTGATGGTATGCAGGGTATTTGTATGCGGAAAAACGTCACACATTTGTATCTAAGGGGCTGATTGCGATGCCGGTGAGACTGCCACCAACTGCCTGCCTGTGGCGGTCTCACCGCCTTCGTTTGCATTTTTTTTCACCCGCCATATTATATTAGACGGCGGACGGATGGTGGCACGCATCTGACAAGTGCAGTGGAGGGGCTCACATTCCATGCAATGGTGGCGGTGCCTGATAGGGATTACCATGTCCCTTTCTGTCCGCCTGTTCATGGCGGTTAACTCTCCATGAACATTGCAGGTGTAAAGGGACTTTGGAGGCAACTGCCGCAATGCAAAATATAGGCATTGCGACCGCCGTGGTTGCGGTCGCATCCTAATACCTACTGCGGGACCTCCGAAAGCCTGTCAGGCAGTCCTGTCTTTCGTCTGCCCTCATCCTAATTGGGCCCTGAGTCTCTATCCCTGTACCGGGCAAACAACGTTCACCACCCAGTCTTTACTACGCAGTACAATTACCAAGCAGTTTTTTCCACACATATGTATCTACAATGCATGCTGTACCACACATATGATTCTAACATGCATGCATTAAACATTAATGCCTTTACCATGCATGCCATTACCATGCATGCGTTTAACACGCATGTTTTGGTGAGTGTATGTAAGTGTGAGCAATTTTTTTTTATTTGATGTGTCTAAATTTAAATATTATATTAAGTGAATTATATTTTTGTGTTTATCATACGCAAAAATAATTTAAAAACAACAAAAATAAGCCTTTAGGAGTGGGATGTAAGAAATATAGTTGTGATGGGTGGGTAAGTGTATTAATATTCAGTTATCAACTTTGATACCTGATTATTGAATGAGTAATCCTTTGAATAATAATTAAATTATCTTAAAATAATTATTTTTAATTCATTAAAAATATCGAAATAAAGTTTTGGGAGCGGGATGCAAGGGTTCTAGGTGTAATGGGTTGGGAATTGTATTAAGTGCTCAGGTATCAACTATGATACTCTAGTTTTTAAGTAGTAATCAATTTAATAATAATTTAAATATTATTGAAAATGATTTTAAAAATATCACAATAAAGTTTTAGGAGCGGGATGCTAGAGATGAAGAGGAAATGGGTGGTGAAATGTATTAAAACTCAGGCATCAACTGTGATACTTGAGAATTAAATTTGTAATCCATTTAATGGAAAAATAAATATTTATTCAATAATTATTACAAATTCATTTAAAAATATTGAAATAAAGTTATCGGCGTGGAATGCAAGGTTTCTAGGGGTAATGGGTGCGGACGTTTATTAATATTCTGGTGTCAACTGTGATACTATCTTTTTCTCAAAACTTATTTTATTTCATTTTAAGTAAACATAAATACAGTGGTTGTGTCATAGCTAGTATCATACATTGTGGCATAGTCAGTAGAATGGTAACACTGATACTGACATGCAAGAAATCACAGGTATTACTAGCACAGTGATGAGCCAAGTACATTACATGAAATTGTAGTGTCATATATTACAAAACGAGTAATTAAAGGAAAAGCAAACAGAAAAATCCATTTCAAGATGATTTAAATAACTGTAAATTAATAATTTCAAATAATTCTCAAAATATCACAATAACATTTTAGGAGCGGGATGCTAAGGATAAAGGGGTAATGAGAAAGGGGTAATAGGTGGGGAAGTGTATCAATACTAAGCTATCAACTGTGATACTCAAGTATCAAATTTGTGATCAGTTTAATAGGAAAATAAATATTTTAAAACAATTATTGCCAATTAATTAAAAAATCTCTCACTAAAGTTTCAGGTGTGGGATGCTAGGGATATAGAAACAATGGGTGGGAATGTGTGTAAATACATAGGTTTTAAGTGTGATACCTGAGTAATACATTTATAATCCATTTAATAATTTAAACATTTTTTACACAATTAGGGGCCAATTCCGATCCGGTAAAATCCCCCACGATTCGCTGTACGGAGCGCTTTTCCCGTACGACTCGTACACCTACAAATCGACGACGGCGCATACGGTGAGTACAACGTACCTCAATAACGGAAGTGTACTTGTACGGTGTGTCACACGTTCACGTACAGTAGTGATGAGAGCCGTTGGGGTACGGTGCGTCACACGCTCGCGTACAGCATCATTGCAGTAGTGATAAGAGCCGCACAGACGGGATTAATGTAGGGGTACGGTGCGTCACACGCTCGCGTATGGCACCAGTGCAATAGTGACACGAGCCACACAGATGTCAATATTGTTGGGGTACGGTGCGTAACATCTGAGTGTGTGGTGGATATGACTCCCAGCAGTGCTCAGACATAGGAAGGGTGGGTGGATATGACTCCCAGCATTGCCCAGACATAGGAGGGGTGGGTGGATATGACTCCCAGCAGTGCCCAGACACAGGAGGGGTGGGTGGATATGACTCCCAGCAGTGCCCAGACATAGGAGGGGTGGGTGGATATAACTTCCAGCATTGCCCAGACATAGGAGGGGTGGGTGGATATGACTCCCAACAGTGCGCAGACATAGGAGGGGTGGGTGGATATGACTCCCAGCATTGCCCAGACATAGGAGGGGTGGGTGGATATGACTCCCAGCATTGCCCAGACATAAGAGGGGTGGGTGCAGAGGTCTCCCAGCAGTGCCCAGACATGAGAGGGGTGGGTGCAGAGGACTCCCATTAGTGTCCAGACATAAGAGGCATGGGTGCAGAGGACTCCCAGCAGTGCCCAGACATAGGAGGGGTGGGTGCAGAGGACTTTCAGCAGCGCCGAGACATAGGAGGGGTGGGTGGATATGACTCCCAGCATTGCTCAGACATAGGAGGGGTGGGTGGATATGACTCCGAGCAGTGCCCAGACATAGGAGGGGTGGGTGGATATGACTCCCAGCATTGCCCCGACATAGGAGGGGTGGGTGAATATGACTCCCAGCATTGCCCAGACATAGGAGGGGTGGGTGGTTATGACTCCCAGCAGTGCCCAGACATACCTGGGTGGGTGCAGAGGACTCCCGGCAGTGCCCAGACATAAGAGGGCTGGGTGCAGAGGACTCCCAGCATTGCCCAGACATAGGAGGGGTGGGTGGATATGACTCCCAGCAGTGTCCAGACATAAGAGGGGTAGGTGCAGAGGATTCCCAGCAGTGCCCAGACATAAGAGTGGTGGGTGCAGAGCATTCCCAGCAGGGCACCGTTATAGGGGGGCATTGTTGTCATCATCATACCACAACTACATGGGGTATGTTTACAACCCTAACCTGTGAGAGTCCTGATAGTGCCATAGCAACACATCACTTACAGCAGTGTCACACTACACGGATGATGGATATCAGTCACACAGCGTGACACACCACATGTGGGTGTGATGTCAGATCCCACATGCATATCCACCCATGGAGGTTGCAGGCAACCTACACACCGTACCATCATGACACAATAGTGTATAGTCATGTAACACCCCAACAAACAAAGACAGGAAAAGGGAACACACACTGGCATGTACATCCCTGGGCTGATATGGATCTCCAGGTGCTGGCAACCACCATCATGTACTTGCTCATGGAAGAAATACGGTTGAAAGACCTTAGATACAATGGACAACATTGTGATTCATGTGCACAAATACCCTGCAGAACTAATACAAACATAAGGGTAAGGCTGTGATTATACATCTGCATATTGGGAAAAAGGGTGAATGTGTCCATGAAGGCATTTCTACATATTCTAAATACAAGTACAGTGAGTCGCATCGATGGCACACAGTCATGATCAGTAGTCATCTGTGAGCAAGCATAGCCATTGTTGAGGGAATGTTCAACAACATAGGGAATATGCACACATGTCAGCACAACCATTGTGCAACTGTCTGTAGTGAACTTCTCATTGTATAACTGAGGAATGGACACTCCTTGGGACAATGTCTGTAGGCAAACTGAACACACACAACCAAAGATTAATTGCTGCTACTTTGTGATGCACATAGATACCATGGTCCACCTCATTAACATCATAAAATATACATATTTCACAATCTCAAAACATTAACATGACATCAACTCCTAGGCACACAGCACCTAAAGCAAGTACCTGAAATGCAATAGTTTAGAATGAAAAAGAAAATGCTTTATTCAGCTCCAAATTAAAAGTAATTTAAAAATGAGTCCTGTCTCAAACAAGGCCAATGGCCAGTCCATTTTCAAGTCTGTTTGGCGGACGTTGTAGAGGTTGTCGACCCCCAACTTGCCTGCACATTCTGGAGCGAAAGGTGGGTTGACCCGTGGGGGGGCATCATCAGGGTCAGGGTCTGGCACCGCAGGGACAGTTGAGGGAAGGGAATCCTCCTCAGTGGCTTGTGTAGCGCCAAAGGTGGAAAGAAATTCAGCGCTGCACACTGCTCCCAGTTCTGCCAGACCTCCACCTGCACCCGGGGACACAATGGGAGTGGAGGTAGAGGGCTGTGAGTCAGGCGTACTGTCTATGTGGCTGCATGTCTGCCGTCTGACCCCTGGCCCTGTGGGTGTGCCTGCATCCCTCTGAGATTGTATGCCAGGAGATCTGCGCTTACACTTAGGTGGTGGTGGTGTGCTGGTTGTGGGTGCTGGCGTGCGTGATCTTGTGCGTCGGCGTGTGCTTGGGACAGGTATGGGAGAGGGGGGTGTGGATGGGTCAGAAGTAGGGGGGGACTGACCGCTGCAGGAGTGAAACTGCTGCCATCAGTGCGGAGTCCATGGACGCTAGTATCCGACGTTGGTCAGACATCGCAGCTGACATGCCCTCCATGAATGGCAACAACTGTGTCAGAATAGCAGTGTGGGCATGGAGAACAGTCAGCATTGATGTCTGACCAACATGAATCTGCCAGAGTAGGTCCACAGACTCGGCACTGAGGGCAGCAGGGAAGACAGGGGCCTGGGCTGCGGTGCCAGGGACGAAGGAGACATGGGGGCAGCACGGACAGAAGGGACCGGAGCAACTGGGAGGGTGGAGATGGGTCTGGAGGAGGTGGGAACGGACACAGTGATGGTAGCTGCTGTTGCCGCATACTCCCCCTCCTCCTGGGTGTCAGAAACCAAGCTGTCCGCATAGTAAGAGGGGTCGCATTCCAAAGGTCCGGCCGTCTGACTCCCCTCACCCTCCGTGCCACTAGCTCCCTCCAACTCCTCTGTGCTGGTGGCACTGCAGCTGGGTCCCTCCTCCTGGTCCGTGCTGATGTCTCCTCCTGTGTCGGTTGATGATGCTTTGGGCAAGGAGAAGAAACAAAAATGCATCAGTCACCTGTACACATCTGACACATGAGCACAAAATCATTTGGTCACACTGCAAATCATGGCAGGCATCATGAGTAATAGCCAGATAGCTCAGCACAGAATTGATACTAGTACTGCCCAGTTGGTATAGACACAATTCTACTTGGACAAAAGGATCCAAAGAACAGACCAGGCCACAACTTGAATGAGAGTCACACTGAGTAGCTTCTGTTTGTTTACAGGAGAGCAGATCTATACAATGAAGTGATGCCACCTCAAGTTCACAAAGAAATAAACAGTTGTATTGCCCCTCAGGGCAAACTAACACACCTCACTCACCAAAGTGACACCACACTCTGAGCCCTGTAAGTACATTTTGGTGAAAACTAACGTCACAAATTGTTGGCATCTTGGGACTCACCATACTTCACACATTCAACATGCATTGCATCTGTAAATTTGCCATCTTGTGAACATAACACGTAGGTGCCTGCATGAAAGATCTCTCACAAGGAAATGCACACCAAAAACATAGACACATTCATTGAAAAAGCTGATACACTTTTCAATGAAACACTGTCACAAACAAATGGCGTGAACCATGTACCATATACATGCTACAACGGAGGGCTTAATGACTTGACACGCATTAGTCTGTGCAATTGACAACAAAGGACTCTCAAGCACTCCAGAACACTGTGTGGACATGTCTATGTAGATCAAGGCACACCATCAATCATGAACACTGGCCTCCTCCAAAAGCTGCCTGCTTATCCAAAACATTGCAAATGTTTTTTGGTGTGCACTACCTTGTGAAACAACTATAATGCAGACACATAAGTGTTACCTACACAGTTTGTCATGTGAACACATTCAAAACATGAACAACTCTTAACAAGTGTTGGGAGTGCCAAGGTACATACCTCAATGTGAGACAACTTCTAATGTGTCAGTCCACACAGGAGCATCTATCACCAGATCATACAGTTGCTAGCACATAAGACCCACTGGATGTCATGTGAAGTGGCCCACATGTCCCAAATCAGGACAATACGTAAGCTAATGTGCCTGCAATTGTGTAGTCCAAAACCATTTCTGCATCGTGGACACACCCTTATCCACATGCTAAATGTCAATGCCTTAGTGTGCACACCAAGACAAAGCAGCGTTGCACCAGAAGTACATACATGTGGCTAAAAATAATGAGGCACAATCATCTCTGGAAGCAAATGACATAGCCTGTATAGCCCTTAATGAGAGCACTGTCCACCATCACAGGGGAAGTGCCTAGTTACAAATTCCAACACACAATTTACATCCGCAGGTCAAAACTGCCAAGGGCCAAACAGGCAGGCCCATTACACCACTCCAGCACAACACCCACATCACTCAGTCAATGTGATTGATACATCCCAAGAAGTGAGAACTCAGAATCAGGGTAACATAAACAGTGCAGCAACTTCACAAAAATTATACCAAGGTCACCTCGTGGGGCTGGCAATACATATTAGTCACAACCAACCAACAATAGATTGTTCTGAATAGGCACACAGGTACTGGCCAGTGTGAGCATGCACAAGCCAAATCTTGATTCCATGGCCAGTGTGCACATGTAGCAGACACATGATAAATACAAACTATGCAAGGCACCAATCCCACAGACGCTAACCCATCCTGAACACACATAGAATTGGCACAGTGTTGCATGACACACATGATTTGGATACCAGAGTGTCTCAGGGGACTGTAGGGGGCACACAGATCCATGGGTCTATAAAATGCTGACTGTCTCAGGATTACCCGTCATGACAATATGCATATCTCACAAATGATGTCTGAGAATGCAACATGGATCATGCATGCTGCAAGTGTGTGCATTTTAAACCACACACTCCTATGTTGAGACTCATCATGAGTGCAAAAACATGTGAAGGCCAAACACAGTGCACAGGTCAGGGCACAGGCAAGGTACCAACACATGTCACAAACGTCCCTCACACATGATGCGCTAATCAATGTGCAGTCTAATTACTTGCACCCTAGAGGAACATGTGCAAATGTGAAAACACACAGACCAGGGGACACCTATGGAGGAGGGGAAGGGATGAAAAAGAGCACCAGCTAAATATGTGGAATTGAAAATACAACGCACAAATAGCCTGTCTGACCAGACACCCCAACTGTGGGAGTGTTTCCAGGATTTAGAGCACCTCAAGTAGCAGCTGACACACAACACTACACACAGCCATGTACCTACCCTCTCCTTGCTGCTGTCCCTCCTGCAACTGCCTATGGAGGTATTGAAAGACCACTGCCAGGACCCGGAGCATCTGGGGGGTGAGGTGGCGGCTTCCACCATGCCGGCGTGGGGCCTCCATCTTCAGCTGGACCAGGGCGATACGCCGGATCCAGCACCGGATGTCTTGCAACCTCTTCCTGACGTTCCTCAGCCGCCGGCGATGGCCCCCACACTCCTGACAGCCCTGACGATCTCCATCCATATCTCTCCCCTTCTCATAGGCAGATACCTGTCAGGAAGAACGAGTGAATCAACATCAGTACACCTGCTCCATGTCCCAGAGACACACACTTGCACACCATTGATAATGTGAATAGGGCATAGGATGCTGACAGGACTTGCATTATTGCCCATGTGAATTAGGCATATGGGCAAACCCAAACACACCACATGCCTTTGAAAGTCAACATATGGCATAAGGGGTGCAACACACTCACTGATCATGGCACACACTGTACAACACATGCAAATGCAGGTTGTGGGACAGCACGTGACAACCGGTCACATATCCTACTTCACTTAAGAACCCTCAGCAGACCAGACAGACACACCCTGGCACAGATCACTCGCCTGTCAGTGTCAACAGAGTATAAAACCTTCACTTTGCACATGTCCCATTTGACAAAGAGGTGCCACAGGTGTTGTGCTAACTGTGCAAGTCAGGCACACAACATAGCATACTTGTCCCATCAGATGGCTACAGCTGCTGCATACGCCATGCAGCTGTGGTGCCAAACATCACATACACACTCAGCCAGGTGACAAGGAACATTCACACTCTTCAATGTCCATGAGATCAAACACAGCATTTGTACAACATCACCACAGGTCAACAAAAAACATAAACATCAGTGAGTACATTCAGCTGTCACTCTGGGGTGAACACTATTACAGCTCAGTAAATTATGGGGAAAAACCTGCAAGGTGTGGCACAGCAAAATGTGTAAATCAGTATGCATTGAATGTCACAGTTAGCATAATGCAAGTAAGGAGGAAACACACTTTAACTACAACATGCTCTGCAAGGGAGACAGCACAATGTACACACCCGGCACTCACTGCCAAACCACATTGCATGTCTGTTCCACAAATACACAATGGCCATAGTTCCTATCACACAACAGGTGCACAGTCAAAGCAAGTGCAGTCACCACTCACCTGCTCCCCTGGTCTCCCATACAGCTTGATGTAGTTTGGTAGGAGGGCATCCAGCAGGGCCTGGTTCTCCTCCTCACTGAATGCAGGTACCCTCTCCATGGCCAGCAAATTCATAGTCCAGGGAATGCAGAGACAGAAGCAGTGTGGTCCACTCCAATGTTGTGCAGGCAAGTGCTCACTCACAGACACATGCAGCCTTAAATCTGTGCTGCTGAGGGGCTTTCTGCTTCTGGAGTACAGTGTGATAGGCCAGCATACTTTGCATCCTATTTTTCATCCAATCCCTTCAAACATAAGGCCCTGACACACATTTGCATGCTTTAAAATGTGTGCTTCAGCTGCAAATACTAATTGCAACATTGTATATTTCTGCCCAACTTACTTTTGCAGGACACCTGTAGAACACACTCAAATCTCAGTAACCATGACAACCACACTGCATTCAGGGCCCATTATTCGCCCCATAGGTGTACCCTAGCTAGTTTCTGAGATCAACAAACATCTACGGTGCTTTCCACGTCACGTGTGGCACCATTGTAGTAGTACAACGAGGCGCACACACGCACGTCAGGTCGGGCTATGGTTCTCTCGCGTATGGCACAATGACAATAGTGAAACGAGGCGCACACACGCATGTCAGGTCGGGGTTTGGTTCGCTCGCGTATGGCACCATTGTAGTAGTGAAACGAGGCGCACACACGCACGTCAGGTCAGGGTACGGTTCGCTCACGTATGGCACCATTGTAGTAGTGAAACGAGGCGCACACACCCTCGTCAGGCCGGGGTACGGTTCTCTCGCATATGGTATGATGACAATAGTGAAACGAGGTGCACACACGCACGTCAGGTCGGGGTACGGTTTGCTCGTGTATGGCACAATCACAATATTGAAATGAGGCGCACACATGCATGTCAGGTCGGGGTACGGTTCTCTCGCATATGGCACGATGACAATAGTGAAAAGAGGCGCACACACGCATGTCAGGTCGGGGTACGGTTCGCTCACGTATGGCACCATTGTAGTAGTGAAATAAGGCGCACACACGCACGTCAGGTAGGGGTACGGTTCTCTCGCGTATGGCACTATGACAATAGTGAAATGAGGTGCACACACGCACGTCAAGTCGGGGTACGGTTCGCTCGTGTATGGCACCATTGTAGTAGTGAAACGAGGTGCACACACACACGTCAGGTCGGGGTACAGTTCGCTCACGTATGGCACGATGACAATAGTGAAACGAGGCGCACACACGTACGTCAGGTCGGGGTACGGTTCTCTCGCATATGGCACGATGACAATAGTGAAACGAGGCACACACACGCACGTCAGGTCAGGGTACGGTTCGCTCTGTATGGCACGATGACAATAGTGAAATGAGGCGCACACACGCACATCAAGTCGGGGTACGGTTCGCTCACGTATGGCACCATTGTAGTAGTGAAACGAGGCACACACGCGCATGCCAGGTCGGGGTACAGTGCGTTACACCCACTGTGGTGAAGGCAGGAGTAGGGTGTGTTGCACACACTCACGTACTGCAACATTACAATAGTGTTACGAGGCGCACACATGGCACCAATGTTTGTGTACGGTTCAAACCAGGATGTATATCAGGTTTTTGTCATTGCATACTTACATGAGCAGTGCCTAGGTGTAGCAGGCTGTTACATAGCACAGGGTATCTGACCCTTTCCTCAATCAGTGTGACGACCTGTTGACACCTGTCATGTGTGATGGGCAGTAAGTGTAACACATCACCTTAACACTTGTCCCCTATGTATCATTATGCGCATTTACTCATGCACATCAACACTGGGATGGCACAGTCATCTCTATGGGCAGTTGTCTTATTATGCCAGTGACCGGGCCCCTTCTCACTTGATATTTTGACGCTCAGCATGACACTATCTAATAATGTCATGTGTGTGTCATGGTAAGAGTTGCAATAGCTGTTTGTATTGCATTAACTGCATATGCTGTTGGTGCATCTCTCATGCGTCTGTGTTGTGATTGACATGGTTGTCCATGTACGCACACCATGCCACATGTGCTTTTCAAAGGATTTTGTGTCTGATGGCATCATACATCATTTATCCCCAGGCATACATGTCTGCATCGTGACAATGGCTGTGGTGTTGCTTTAACACATGCACACCTCATTTTCAATTTGTCCGATATGAAATGTTGGAGTGCCAGCAAGATGCCATATGTGTCCTGGATGTCCTGCACACGCCAGACCACATAGTGACTTGATGTGTAGTTGCAGTGTTGCATGTGCTATGTACATTGGTATCGTTGTTGGCTGACAGTTGTGCTCAATTCTTACCAAATATGTCCTGCAGGGCACCACCTCTACCAAGGCCCTTTCCTGACTTGGAGACCATGAGGGAATGTGATTGCATTCGATGTTACCGATTCACTCGAGAGTTGATTCAGAACTTGACGGTCAGGCTGGAACCACATCTCCAACTGTGACACAGGTATACGACTGCGCTGACACCCAAGCTAAAGGTGATGGCAGCACTACATTTCTTTGCTACAGGTACGTTTCAATTTACCATAGCTGATGTTGGGGGGATGTCACAAACCATGTTCAGCCGTGTTCTATGTGATGTGTTAGCTGCTTTGTTGCAGCATATTGAGGAGTTCATAACATTTCCAACTGCACAAGAGTTGACAGATGTCAAGGGTGACTTCTATGCCCTGGGAGGGATGCCACATGTCATTGGGTCCACTGATGGTACACATGTGGCTTTTGTGCCACCACAGGCTCAGGAGCTGGCCTTCCGCAACAGGAAGCATTACCACTCAATAAATGCCCTAATTGTGTGTCATGCTAACATGCTGATTTCCCATGTTTGTGCATGTGCCATGATGCATTCATCATGAGGCGTAGCAGGGTACGACTGATGATGCTGCAGCTGCACAACGAGCGGGCATGTCTTGTTGGTGGGTAAACTATGTTTGTCCTGTATGTCTCATTTATGTTTTATGTATGACGGCATCTCATTACACACTTTTTTGCATGATGTTTACTTGTAGGAGACGCGGGATATCCCAACATGCCGTGGCTCATGACACCGCTCCGCAATCCCAGAACAGCTGCAGACCAGCGGTACAACAATGCACACGGGCAGACTTTTGGACTCCTGAAGAGTCGATTCCGGTGCCTTGATAAGACCGGTGGATCGCTCCCATACGCCCCACAAAAGGTGTGTAACATCTTCATCGTGTGCTGCATGCTGCACAACATGGCAGTTGAGGAGGCTGTGCCACTCATTCTGAATCCTGACGAGCTGGAACATCCACCCGTTGAGGATGCCGGCCTTGGCCACGATGAAAGTGATGAGGAGGAGGAGGATGATATCCGGAGTCAGCTCATACGCAACTTCTTCTCTTAATGGTGAGTCACTGTGAATTATTGTGCAAGCTTGTAGCATAGAGTGGCATGTGTTGCAAACTGTGTGTCCAGCCGACTCTATGGAAAGTCACTTTGATGTATGTTGTGATGTGTCACACAAGTGCTGATGTTCTGCCACACACATATGCACAATGAGTGATCGTGAAATGTACATGTGTACTACATTGTTGGTGTATTTTACATGACCATGCCTGTAGGATATTGATTCTCAATGTAAAGCCTTGTGTGCCTGTTATTTGCAGGTTGCTCTGCCTGTTGTCTGTTCATGTCATCTTAGTCCTCCTGCTATTCCCCATGCCTCCGTCCCACGAATTCGCAAATCCACCGTCGGAGGAAGATCCTTCTACTACCTGGCGGCCAAGACATGGAACTCCCTCCCTACTCACCTATGGCTGACCCTGGACCATCTCTACTTCAGGAAACAACTCAATACCTGGCTGTTTGAGCAGTAGCGACCCCCCCAGCACCTTGAGACCCTTGAGGGTGAGTAGCGCGCTTTACAAATTTTGCTGATTTGATTTGATGATGATTGCAACGTGTACCGAATCAGCGTGCCATGCACAGACATGTGGAAATGTCAGTTCTGGTAAGAAATACAAACAGGCTGTATTGTGTTGGTATGGTTTTCGAATGTGTGTGAACTGTTTCTGTGCATGTTGTTGAAACATACCTACATGCCCCATTCCCATGGATCAAATTGCATGTTGCACCACCCCAATGACAGAACAGTCACCCTTCTTAACATTATCTGTTGTGGACTTTTGACTCTGGTGAATGCATCAATGTGTGTATACCTTGCCCCAGACACATTGCGGCTGACATCGGTTGACATAGCGTGGGACATCTCAACAACAGGCTCTGTGTGGAATTGCAGCCTCACTGTGTGCAGCAGGATGTGTCTCGCTCATCCCCTTTATCCTGTGTGCCAGTACAGTTTGATCTGCAAACAACCATGTTGTGAAGTTATGGGACAGTGTATGTCCCACATGGTCTGTCAACTGTCCTGTGAGTCTGTCCGTAGGGATGCATTGTCCCTTGTGCCCGTATGTCATGTCACAGTCATGTCGCTACCCCTGTGCCGGTGGAGAACACTGTTTTGCAAGCCTTCTCTGTAAGTTGATGTTAACTTTCTATCCCATGATGGCAGGTATGTAGCACTGATGATGTCACAACGTTGTGCTGTGGCTAATGTTTACACTTCCGTGGCACCAGTCGGGTGACGTCAATCCCAGGATTCTTTTGTGCTGTGCTCCATATCCTGGTCACGGTAGGGGTGGTGTATTGGATTTGTTAATCATTTCTCTTTTGTAGTTTGTTGCGACCTGCTTGTCATGTTAGCCATCGTAAGGCACAGTTGGACAAGCCAATGACAGGCTTTGCGGGGCTAGCTTGTATTTAGATAATTCCCTTCCTCGTAGGTTGAGCTTCTTAGGGCTCTTGCGGATGATGTGGCATTTGCCTTCATGACCCTCACCGATTCCCCAGGATGACTACAGATTGTGGGCTTTGTGTGAGTAGCACTGCCGCACATTATATTCACTGTAAGTTTGAGCCTCATTCATACACTGTGAATCAATAGATAAGCGCATAGATCTCATTGCAATGATGCTGTCCTGGAGAGCGTTACATCCCCTTCATTTAGGTCGCAAACTCTGCTACCTTTTATGTGTCCATGTTCAATGTTCTGATCTTGTATCATTTCCAAATATGTGATCCCATTTAGGATACAGTGGCTGTGATCATACTTCACATGTGTAAATGTTATAGTATAGGTCCTGAGGTATTCTGTAAATCTGTGACAATAAGTGTGGAATGCTTATGCTTCTTTACCTTTGTTTCAGATCTCACTCCCTGCTGTTCCCATCCTCCCCTTCCCTCGCCTGATCACCCTTTTGTGTCTGCCATTTATGCTCAGACCAAGGGGCTATTTGGAGATGGACCCCTTTCAGCATCGCACAACTCTGAGGCCCAAAGTACCAACAGTCCCTGGCAGTCGTGTGGCTATTACAGGTAACATCATTGCATGTCTGTTTTCTTCATCAGAGCAATGCCACTGACCATGTACATTGTGCAAAGCAGCATGGCCTCATAGCAAATGTTATATTTTTGTGTAGTGAATGTGTTACCCACAGTACGTTGTGCATCATTACTGTAACCGCAGATCTTCAGCCAGTTTCCATGCGTCATCTATGTTTTTATTTACACTGTTTGTATATATGTGGTTATGCGTAATGTGGCAACATGCATGCTGTTTTTTAAATGGCTAATGGTCCATATAGTGCATGACGTACATGGTTGGGTATGTCTTGTTTAGCTGGCTATCTACAACGGCAAGGCAACACCAGATGACGCTGTGTGTCCTGTGACCCCCTTGTCCTTTTGGTGCCTGATCCTATGTCCATCATAATGTGTGCTTGTTCAACAAGTTTCGTGCAGTGACACATGAGTAACCACACACTCCTTCCTTTGCATACACATGTTACAGGGTGCCTTGCAATAATCCTTCTCTTTGTGTACTAGTTTTTCATGGTGTGTCAACCCTTCTGCCGTCATGTGTTCAGTCATTCATGCTGCTGCCTCACCAGCAACACCACACCTCCAAGTGCCCTGATTCTGCAACCCACACGCCTCCAAGATGTCCCTCCAGCCATCCATTCTTAAGGCATTCCACAACTTGTCTATGCCACTGTTGCACCAACTACATGCAAAAGGCAGGACCATCAGCGCATGCAACGTGCACAATGCAGGACCCTCTGGGCCTTCCATGACGCAGGTATCACAACAGACTCATGCTCCAGCCACCCTCCACACAGTGTAGTCCACACATTCATCCACCTGTGATCAGGTAACCCCTAGGTGCACACATGACACCTTTGCAGGCTGTGTGTGACCCATACTGCCAACACCACGCTGCACCACATAACAGTGCTTGTCCGTACAACGAGGTCCTGTGCCTCATACTGCACACATGCTATTTCCACCACCAGCCCATTGTTATCTGTCAACTCACCAACACAACAGCCCCACACATCGCCTTCATTCAGGTGACCTGTTTGTCCACAAACTCAGCACACTACTTCAACATTGCCATCACAGCCAGATAGTGGATCACCTGCAGGGACCAGAACAAGATTCCAGGAGTATGATTTGCCAGACTCTGCGAGGTACACCCTCTGCGTCACATACAACATCAAGGACACACTCCGCATTGTCAAACTTCTGAACTTCAGCTTTCACACCAACACCTGGCCCACCCTCAGTGTAACTATCATCAACAGCTCTCCAAGTCTACACCCACATATCTGCTAAGCCATCTAGTATCATATTAATAGTCATTAATTGGGCGCACATGTTACCCATTTACTCAAGATGGGCAGGAGTATTAGGTGTCTGCAGGCATCTGGATTAGTGGCCAATCTGAGGTACAGGTTACAAATGGTGTACAAATGGTGTTTGGGAATCTTAGCAAGGATGTTGTATTGCCTTGCTGGCATGGGGGTCCATAGGGGAACTGGATTGACACATCTGCTAATCGAGCAGAGAGGCTTCACCATTAATTGTGTCAAAATCTGAGACTACTGAGCTTGGAATCGACACAACTGATTGCTCCTCAGACATTGGAGTACTACATCAGCACACAGGTCCACACCTACACAGACTACATGGGTCAGAGGTAGAGCAAGTCCTGGCTGGATGAGATGCACACCAACATCCAGCATTGGTATGTCAACGTTGGCATCCAATTCCCCAAGACAACACCATCACTACCTCATGCTGCAATTCCCTCCACATGCAGGAAATGATCTTCAGATAGATCCACTCCTAGTCAAGACAGACAGCCACCCAGGTCTACGACGCCAGGTAGCTGTACTACGGCAACAACATCTATGCAGGAACAGGGGGCATACACCGGCAGTACTTGTGCACATACAGGGTGCATGCGCACACATTATCCTCAACTTCCCCTGCCACAGCCACATGACTGTCCACCTTGGATACGTACAATAGCCCCACAGTCAACTGCAGGAACACCTTCATACTCCTCTGCCACACTCAGTAGGCATTCCACAACCCAAAACAATAGTAGCTGAAATATGTACGTTTGCCCAAAGTCTGTCCAGCCACCGTTGCCCTGGGGACCATTCATCACATCCACAATACAACTGCATGTGGGTGATAGTTCTCCCACCTAAACAAACAGACCTGGTACTCCCTCCCTGGACACCTACACATTACACATGACCTCTACACATTCATGGGACTGTTCCGTAACTGTCTGTCATAGCAGTATGGCTAGCCACCACCACCCCTCAGCAGATAGTAACCATCACAGGTGAGTATTGCCCTCCATGTATGTAGTTGATGATACATTGTGACCTATGTGTGTCCTCAACCGGACTCAGACTCCACTGTATGGATGGCTTTAGTTTGTTCTACACTCTGGCATACTTTGACATATCCCCACACGTAGGTTGTTGAGTCTGGGGAAAATAATGAGTACATCAATACGTATAGTGGTTGTCAAATTTATTTGACCATCTTGTGCGTGAAATGTGAGTAGGTGGTAGGTGCTGTACAAAAATGTTGGCAATCCAAAGTTCACAAAGGGAGATGTGATGCCTTGCAGTTTGTGTCAACAGAGTCCAGCACACATTGCTTGGCATCATTGGTCACACTGCGACCAGCAAAGCCATGTGGGAGAGTTGGAAAGTCAATAAGGTGATGCTGTTGCACAGAAAGGCAAGATGCTAGACCAGGTGACCTGGGAGATGCCCATGGCCCACTGCCTCTCAATGTCTTCTCCGTGGACGACCCACCTTCCTTGAGGGACTTTCATATGCAGGCCTTGATGATGCCTGGGATGCTCCGTCGGACAATTCCGCCTCCTCCTCCCTCCCTGTGCCTGTTGTCAGTCTATGCCTTGATGTTTCTGGCCTGGTGACACAGGGAGGCTGCTGAATGTTGTCAGCAATCCGACGGAGTGAGTGGATTATGTCCCTCTGCACCGCCAAGAGCTAAGCCAGTTTTGCCTCCATCCGTCCTTGGTGTCGTGGCTGACTGGCATATTGCTCGGCCTGCTGTTTTTTTAATTCGATGAGGGCCCCCACTCCCTGGCTGAACTCCCTGGTGTCCCGCCGGTATACCTCCATGATGTTTCTCAGTTCAGATATACCGGGCCCTGCAGCTTGCTGGTCAGGTTCTCGCCTCCGCCTTGTGCCACTCCCACCACCCCTGCCCACACGAGCCTGTCCTGCTGTAGTGGGCACATCGGGTCACCGGGACCGATGAGGGTTGACAGTGATGGTGTTGTCTGTCACCTCCTGGGTGTCCAGCAAACCATGTCCCTCATTGTCAGACTGGCTCAGTTGTGGATCGTGGGCAGGGCTCCGAGCTGGCTGCTGGGATGTGGCAGGAATGGGTGTGGTGGTTGGCACAGATGGCCCTGATCCAGCTGCTGCACGGGTTTGGGAACCAGAGGTGCAAGGTTGGTCTGTGTCATCCGTGGAGTGGTGACAGGTGTCGCTGTTGGTGGGATCAGGATCCTGTGGAGCCTGGGACTGTGATCCATCTACCCCATGGTTGGGGGTAGATACCGCATGTTGCCCTGTGAGTGTGAGAGACAGCAGATGTTAATGCTATGTAATGCAACATAAAATTTCCATATACATTGTCGTTGTCACTGTGCAACCTGCTTTGGTTTTTTCATATTGATCACTTGTGGATGTTTATTTTGTGGGGTCAGATTGATCTGTGCTCAGGAATCATTGACATGTGAGGGTCTATTTACAATGACTGGCAGAGCCAGGCATATCAGCAGTGATTAGGCATTCATCATGCATCACAGCTATGCCAAGATGGATGCAACACATTAGCACTGTGGATCACCATGGTGGAAGAACAGAACAGCTGTGTCCCGCATCTGTGCCATGGAAGTGGCACATTGCTGTAGCTGTGTAGCTGGCACAAGGCAGATCCTGTTATGCTCTGTGTGGACCTATCTGCACAATGCTGTGTCAATCCTTACGTCTGCTTCAAGCATGCACAGGGTTTTGAGGCAGCATGTGCATAGAAGTGACTGAGTGAAATCTTTAAGATTACAGTCAGCCACTTTTAGGAGGTGTTGCTGCGCCATGACAGGCAAACACCACACACCACAACACAACCAGTACACCGACTTCTGGCGTTGGGCTGTAGTACGTGGCACATCTCCAAGGTGCATCACCTTGACATTAGCCAGCACCATGGCACGATTTTTTGCATCCACTGCCTCACTGAGGTGAATCTACGGTGTTGTGGTATCAGCGCACGGGACTTGTGCATCAGCACCGTGCATGTTTTGCTTGGATGCTACATCAGATCTGTATTTGTTGTGTTACATGATGATTGTGACAGTGGGGCACTCCATTGCCTGTCCTAGGTGGCTAAGTATATGTAAGGTTTGTGTGTGACATGCTGTGCTGGTAGTTTGAGTCTGGTTTGCAACTGGGCGTTCAGTCGTGGTGTGGCTGTTCCCCCATAGGGCATGCTGCCATGACAGTGGTTGAGAGTTCCTGTTCAAGATATCTGCCCTTGTTGTCCTGGTGTTGGTATTTGCAGTGATCACAGGAGGGCCCTGTGCTGCCTACACCAGAGCCCAGTGTCAGCTATGTTGTCAGTACTTTCACACTCCCTGTACATTGAGCATGAGGCATTGGTGTGTACCTGGGCCATCTGGGATGAGTGCAATTGTGCATGGATGTACACAGTATTGTTGATAGGGGTTAGCAACTTTTTAGATTATTCACAATCCCCCTTGCACACTCCTACACTCCCACTTGCACCCTTCAGGCACTGCCCCTTGCACCCACCCCCATACTGTTGGCCACTGCTGGGAGTCATATCCCCCATCCCCATACTGTTGGCCACTGCTGATAGTCATATCCACCCACCCCATACTATTGGCCACTGCTGGGTGTCATATCCACCCACCCCTCATTTGTGTGGCCATTGCTTGGAGTCATATCCACCCACCACCCCTATGTCTGGGCACTGCTGGGAGTCATATCCACCCACCCCTCTTATGTCTGGGCACTGCTGGGAGTCATATCCACCCACCCCATACTGTTGGGCACTGCTGGGAGTCATATCCACCCACCCCTCTTATGTCTGGGCACTACTGGGAGTCATATCCACCCACCCCCATACTGTTGGGCACTGCTGAGAGTCATATCCACCCACCCCTCCTATGTCTGGCCTCTGCTGGGAGTCATATCCACCCACCTCTCTTATGTCTGGGCACTGCTGGGAGTCATATCCACCCACCCCTCCTAGGTCAGGCCTCTGCTGGGAGTCCTGTGCACCCTCCCCTCCTATGTCTGGGCAGTGCTGGGAGTCCTCTGCACCCACCCCTTTTATGTCTGGGCACTGTCGGCAGCCCTCTGCACCCACCCTTCCTATGTCTGGGCACTGCTGGGAGTCATACCCACCCCCATACTGTTGGGCACTGCTGGGAGTCATATCCACCCACCCCTCATATTTGTGGCCACTGCTGGGAGTCATATCCACCCACCCCTCCTCTGTCTGCGCACTGCTGGGAGTCATATCCACCCACCCCTCTTATGTCTGGGCACTGCTGGGAGTCATATCCACCCACCCCCATACTGTTGGGCACTGCTGGGTGTCATATCCACCTACCCATCTTATGTCTGGGCACTGCTGGGAGTCATATCCAACTACCCCATACTATTGGGTACTGCTGGGAGTCATATCCACCCACCCCTCCTATGTCTGGCCTCTGCTGGGAGTCATATCCACCCACCCCTCCTATGTCTGGCCTCTGCTGGGAGTCCTGTGCACCCACCCCTCCTATGTCTGGGCAGTGCTGGGAGTCCTCTGCACCCACCCCTCTTATGTCTGGGCACTTCTGCACCACCCCTCCTATGTATGGGCACTGCTGGGTGTCATATCCACCCACCCCTCTTATGACTGGGCACTGCTGAGAGTCATATCCACCCACCCCATACTGTTGGGCACTGCTGGGGGTCATATCCACCCACCCCTCTTATGTCTGGGCACTGCTGTGAGTCATATCCACCCACCCCCATACTGTTGGGCACTGCTGGGAGTCATATCCACCCACCCCTCTTATGTCTGGGCACTGCTGGGAGTCATATCCACCCACCACTCCTATGTCTGGCCTCTGCTGGGAGTCCTGTGCACCCACCCCTCATATGTCTGGGCAGTGCTTGGAGTCCTCTGTACCCACCCCTCTTATGTCTGGGCACTGTTGGGAGTCCTCTGCACCCACCCTTCCTATGTCTGGGCACTGCTGGGAGTCTTCTGCACCCACCGCTCTCATGTCTGGGCACTGCTGGGAGTCCTCTGCACCCACCCCTCCTATGTCTGGGCACTGCTGGGAGTCATATCCACCCACCCCTCTTATGTCTGGCCTCTGCTAGGAGTCATATCCACCCACCCCTCCTCCTATGTTTGGGCACTGCTGGGAGTCCTCTGCAACCACCCCTCCTATGTCTTGGCACTGATGGGAGTCATATCCACCCACCCCTCCTATGTCTGGGTAGTGCTGGGAGTCATATCCACCCACCCCTCCTATGTCTGGTCTCGGCTGTGAGCTCTGTGCACCCACCCCTCCTATGTCTGGGCACTGCTGGGAGTCATATCCACCCACCCCTACTATGTCTTGGCACTGCTAGAAGTCATATCCACACACCCCTCCTATGTCTGGGCAGTGCTGGGAGTCATATCCACCCACCCCTTCTATGTCTGACCTCTGCTGGGAGTCCTGTGCACCCACCCCTCCTATGTCTGGGCACTACTGTGAGTCATATCCACCCACTCCTCTTATGTCTGGGCAGTGCTGGTAGTCATATCCACCCACCCCTCCTATGTCTGGGCACTGCTGGGAGTCCTCTGCACCCACCCCTCCTATGTCTGGGCACTGCTGGGAGTCATATCAACCCACCCCCATACTGTTGGCCACTGCTGGTAGTCATATCCACCCACCCCCATACTGTTGGCCACTGCTGATAGTCATATCCACCCACCCCCATACTGTTGGCCACTGCTGTAAGTCATATCCACCCACCCCCATACTTTTGGCTACTGCTGGGTGTCATATCCACCCACCCCTCATATGTGTGACCACTGCTGGGAGTCCCCCCATGTTTCATGAGTTGTTGGTATATTCATGAGGCTCCACGACTCCTTCAATTCCATGTACTTCCACCTGTGGTAGCAGGGCCATGACCTTCTCCTCCCAGGGATGGTACTGTACTGGTCTGTGGGGACCACCACCTCCAGTATACTGGCTCCGGGTGTAGTCCTCGTCCATCTTGCGCTTCACCATCCTCCGCAGATCCTACCACCTGGCCTGGCAAACCGACCTGGTGCGCCTGATGGGTGCAACAGCATTGACCCAATTGACGATCCTCTCGCTCAGGTGTGTTTTGTCAACTATGCTGGTCTGTCTGACCAATGCGCCAAACAGCTGTGGCTCGACTCTGATGACCTCATCTACAAGGATCTCCATCTCCTGGTTTGTGAACTTTGGATTCTTTGGTGCTGACATGTTGTGGGGTGATTGTGATTGGGGGGGTGATGGTGTGTATGGATGGGGGTGTGGTTCTGAGTGTGAAAGGGGTGTGTGGGTCTCAATATGATTGGTGGTATGTGTGAAGGTGGATGTGTGCAGTTGTTGGCGTGTTGTCAGTCTCTGTTGTAAAATGTGTATGTTGCAAAGGATGCTGGTTTGTGTGTGTGGGCTCTTTTTATTGGTCCATTTGTGGGTGTGGCTTATTTTGAATTTTTGGTGGGTGCGTTATATGGGGTGGGTCTGAGTTGGGCTCTCTGTTTGGCAGTTTTGATCTGGACATGACATTGTTTTGTAATGGTTAGTACTTATGAGACATGTTTTTTGTCTTTGTTTTTTGACTTTGTACCTTCCTTGTGCTGTTTTAGGGGTACGCGTGCGCTTTGTTGGGGGCTTCGTTTCGTGATTTACTGTGTAGCTCTCTCAAACTCGACGGTTTTGCAGGGTATGCCGGAGCTTGGTGGGGGGGTTCGTTTCGTGATTTACTGTGTAGCTCTCTCTAACGCGACGTTTTTGCGAGGTACGCGTGCGCTTGGTTGGGGGGGTTCGTTTCGTGATTTACTGTGTAGATCTCTCAAACGCAACATTTTTGCGGGGTACGCGTGCGCTTGGTTGGGGGTTCGTTTCGTGATTTACTGTGTAGCTCTCTCTAACACGACGTTTTTGCGGGGTACATGTGCGCTTTGTTGGGGGTTTGTTTCGTGATTTACTGTGTAGCTCTCTCAAATGCGACGTTTTTGCGGGGTATGCGTGCGCTTGGTTGGGGGGGTTCGTTTCGTGATTTACTGTGTAGCTCTCTCAAACGCGATGTTTTTGCGGGGTATGCGTGCGCTTGGTTGGGGGGGTTCGTTTCATGATTTACTGTGTAGCGCTCTCTAACGTGACGTTTTTACGGGGTACGCGTGCGCTTCGTTGTGGGGGGGTTCGTTTTGTATTTGATAGTGTGGTTCGCTCGTACGCAATGTTGTGCGTAAAAATCACAGTTCATACGCGACGTTGTTTTCCCGTATATATGGCGTTCTGGGTAACCGGTCGTACTTTGCGGGTCGTACGGCATGTTTACAAATCATACGGTTCAATTCCCGAGTCAGTATCGTACGGAGCTTCGCTCATTTTTCGTACGGTTCGGAGACATTCGGACGTATATTTCGGGAACGGATTGTACTACGCGATTCGGATGGATTTTTACGATTCGTACGGAACCGGCTACGAATACGATTCGTCTGACTTTTTTTTTCCCAAATCGGAATCGACCCCTTAATGTAAATTATTTTAAATATCAAAATAATGTCTCGAAGTGGGATACAGGGGTAATGGGTGGGGACATGTATTATACTCAAGTATCAACAATAATACTTGAGTACTAATTTAAAAAATCTAATTTAAAACACACACCAAGTTTATTTGTACAGAAATTAATAATATAATTTGTATTAAAATATTTTAAAAATCAAAAATAATAGAATTTATTTAAAAAAAATAAAACCCTGATTGCAGCCAATGATGACATCAGAGCCCTCCTAGACCGCCGACAAACATCAGCTTTCATCTTCCTGGACCTGTCCGCTGCATTTGACACCGTCTCCCATCACATCCTGATCAACAGACCACATCGGGATCCATGGAGACGCCCTCAGATGTATCCTCACCGAGAGAACCCAAAGGATCACCTCGGAGCCCAAGAAGATCAATTACGGAGTCCCCCCAGGATCAGCCCTGAGCCCCACCCTCTTCAACATCTATATGACCCCCTGGCTGACACCATCAGATCACACAGACTCAACCTCATCTCCTACGCTGATGACACCCTGCTCATCCTCTCAGTATCTGATGACCCATCCACCACCAAAGCTAACTTCCATAGATGCATGTTGCACGTCACGTACTGGATGGACAAACTGAACACGGACAAGATGGAAGTCCTCATCTTTGGGAACAATACCATCCACTTGCTTCCACACACTTTGCATGCTCCACAAGGTCCTCGGGTGGATCCCAGTCAACACCAGAAGGACAGTCATGCAGGCCCTTCTCACCAGCAGACTGGACAACGGTAACATACTCTACATAGAAATCACTGCACGCTTCCTGAAGAAACTCCAGACACTACAAAATTAAGCGGCAAGACTCATCCTCGACCTCCCCAGAAGGAGCCACATCACACCACATCTCAAGAAAATACACTGGCTCCCGATTCAGAGGAGATGCCAGTTAAAGATGCTAAAATATGCCTCAAGGGCCTTGCACAACAAAGGAATAGCATAAATCAACAAACACCTGACCTTCCACCAACCAACCACACATCTTCGATCTGCCTTCCTCTCCCTCGCAGGCGCCCCACGAATCCTTCAAACCAACAGCATTGCCTTCTTGCACTTAGCAATAACTAAAACCTGGCTGTTGAATGATCGTGTGTGGCAGAAACAATATATTTGCAACAGAGCTAGGACGCCTGCCTGAGCGGGGCATACAGAGAGTTGCACAGACTGTCTGAGAGAGGGAGAAAAATACACTGAGCCAGAATGGGGAAGCCGGAAACGCGACAGCCGAAAATCACGTTTGACAAGAAAACGAATAAACCGACGGACACGGATGCGACGGAGCATGAGCTGACGGACGACGGCGCTCAAGGTCAACTGCCGGCGGTGAATATCAGATCCATGTTTCAGGAACTGAAAACAAGCCTACAGGGCATTGAGTCCAAAATGGATACTTTGGCTGACCGCATGGACAGAATTACACAAAGGATGGATAAACAGGAGGGAATGGTCAGTGTGCTCGAAACAAGAGTAACTGAGACGGAGGAAGGCCAAACTGACATTGAGAAGAAAGTAAGAGGAATGGACAAAGTGTTGGCTCTGATCCAGCAGAAGAATGAGGATTTGGAGGCGGGATCGAGGCGTAATAACATTCGTATAACAGGTATTGCGGAATAGTCAGACATTGAAAATATGGAACAATATGTTGAGACTATGCTGAAAGACCTGTTCGGATCCGATCTCTGTCCCATGTTCCTTATAGAAAGAGCTCACAGGTCACTGGTGCCCAGGCCCAAACCTGGTGCACCGACAAGACCAATATTGGCTCGAGTGCTCAACTATAGGGATCGTGATACGATATTACGCCTCGCAAGGGAGAAAGGAACAATACAATACCGTGGCAATGATATAGCACTATATACAGACGTTACCTTGCAAGTACAGGCTGCCCGTAGGGAATTCATTCCTGCGAAAAAAATCTTCCAACAGACGGGTACAAAATATGCTTTGATATACGTGGAGAAGTGTGGCTCAATGGTTAGAGCGGCAGACCCTGATGCAGAGGTCTATCCCGGGACCAGGGTTCAATTCCCCGCCTCGGCGGGTCTTGGGCTCAAAAATTCCACGGACCTGATAATTCTCACCTCGGTGCCTATTCCAATCATGGAGTCCCACTCTGCAACTCTGGGCAATAGCTTGCTTAATCTCCACAACAGCCCCCACAACGCTAAGGATGCCTGGCCTCTACCTTGGGAGTGCCCAGGAGTGGACACCTCACAGGGAAAGCCAGGAGGGTTCCACAGCGGTATTTGTACAAGCGCCTTGAGACCCTTGTGGGTGAGTAGTGTGCTATACAAGTATCCATTTACATTTACATATATACCCGGCCAAGTTGCAGGTACAGGGCCCTGGTAGACCCACCTTTTTTGTTGATGCTCTGGCGGCGCTCAGCTATGCTAAACAGTTAGCAAAAGACCAGCGGCAGCAGAAGTCATCGGAGGAAGGCCGGTCGGTGGATAGACTAAGTGACATTGAATGATATGCAGAACCCCGTACAGTATGGTAAGACCCTGGCTGATTGCAGCGGGAATTGTTTGACAGCAAGCTGCTCATGGCTGGTAAGATGTGTCTCATGTTCTTATGTTGGAGTGCCCAAACTGGCCAAGATCTCGAGGTGTACACTGAGATTCCTTGGGTCGAACTGAATGAAGGTGGGCCCTAGATGTGCATGCGTGGTTTAAGTAGCTCGGGCCATCCTGTGACAAGTACAGGGTAGGATGGCGGCCACCGTGCGCGCCCCATGGGATTAGTCCCACAAGTTGGACATTGTTTTTGATGAGTGTGTTGACAAGGGTAGTGGGGGGGATTACACAACCTGTTTGGGGGGTTGGTGTGGGTGGGGAGGGGTGTGACTTAAATATGAGAGTTCTGGGGGGGGTGGTAGGTAGGGTGAGAGACGCACAACCTGATTGGGGGGTTGGAGTTGGAGGGGGGAGATACAGGGAGTTATTACTGTACTCTTGCCTGCTATGTCTTCAGCCTAGATTGGTGAATTATCATTGCCTAGATGAGTTATCACGACCTGGTTACATTGGTTAGGAAACTGTTTTATAGTGTTAGAACTTGATATTGTACCTGCACGACTCCGGATGTCATTGACCATAGATGGGAGGTCGATTGCTGTTGTACATATAATTATATCGGGGTGCCTGTGACGGTCATCACTTGTCTCTCTTGGAATATTAGAGGTTTAAATGACCGCAGGAAGGCGAGATTGGTTCATTCATATTTGGTTCGACGAGGGGTGGATATCTGTATACTGCAGTAAACCCATTTGGCATCTGCTAATACCAATATGCTTAAACACAATAGGTGGGGAGTGACTGTGGAAGCCCTGTACTCGAATTATGCTAGAAGGATAGCCATATTAATATGTAGAGGTCTGCAGTGGAAAACACATACCTCGTTTATAGACACGGAGGGTAGATATATCCTGTTATTAAGGACGCTATGTAATGTTCCGGTACTGATTGTAAACGTCTATGGTCCAAATATTGATAGCCCGTCCTTTTTAAAAAAAAATGTATGGCAGAAAATACAGTCATTTGGGCAGGTGGCGATATTATGGGGTGGGGACTTCAATGTGGCCCTATCTCCTTCAGCTGATAGACAAGGAGTGGATCGCGACCACCACCCTAGAGCAGCAGCGGTATTGAGAGAACTTATGGTGGAAGATTGCTTGGTGGACACATGGAGGGCCTTACATCCGGAGGACAGGGAGGGCACATGTGTGACTGCACATAGAAACGCCTGGTCGAGGATAGACTACTTGTAATTGTCCAAAGATCTGCATTCCCAGGTGGTAGAGGCCGCTCATCTTCCGCGGACATTTTCTGACCATGCACCTGTGCGAGTTCAGTTGCTAATTCCACCGCAATATGTGCAGCCATATAGTTGGAGATTTCCATCACGAGCGTTGTTAGATCAGGTGTTTAGAGAGGATCTTAGGGAGAAATTAACTGAATATTTTGTGTTGAATGAGGGGTCAGTGGAGTCACCGGGAACACTCTGGGAGGCATTTAAAGTTGTAACAAGGGGTAACTGTATGGCGCTTAAAACAGGTGTGCTTAGGTCAATAAGAGACACACTGGAAAGACTTGAGAGAAAAATTGCTGTGTTGGAGAGAACTAACAGAGAGCATCCTTCTAATTCCACCCAGGCAGAGCTTAGAGCGAAGCTCACATCATTCCAAGAGGAAGCGGAGAGGGAAACAGCATACCTTAACAAATACGCACAGGCCAGACGTTACGGAGAGTGAGACCGGGCAGGGAAAACACTAGCATCTTTATTGCGTGCACCTAGGGGGGCAGAGTATATTACTGAACTACAAGGGACAGACGGTGAGGTGGTAAGGTCGCCACAAGACATACTTCACACAATGACTGATTTCTATAGGTCACTTTGTACCTCACACACGAACCCATAGGAGACAGATATCACAGAATATTTGGACACCATCGCATTAGCATGGTTTAATAACGGTGCAAGACAATATATGGACCTTCCCATTACAGTGGATGATATGAAAAGTGTCATAGCTGGAATGCCGGCTGATAAAGCCCCGGGATCTGATGGGTTAACGGCCACTTTCTATAAAGAGTATGTTGATATAGTTGCTCCTAGACTGCATCAGGTATATTTAGAAGCCATGGAAACGGGTATACTTCCGCCCACACTCAGAGAGGCCATGAATATAACCCTACTGAAACCCGATAAAGATCCAACTAGCCCCCTTTCGTTAATTAATTTAGATGCGAAAATATATGCGAAATTATTGGCAGACAGACTAAAGCCCATGATGCCGCAAATAGCGCTGTCGGAACAATCTGGATTCGTCCCAGGACGAGCCACATCTCATAACCTTAGAGTACTATTTGGACTACTTCATTATTTGGACCCGCAGGTGCAGGCGGTTGCTGCCCTGTTGGATGCCACCAAGGCCTTCGACTCTCTTGAGTGGAAGTTTTTATTTGCCCTATTTTCCCGCATGGGTTTTTTGCCCACATGCATCAAAGTAAATTGCATTCGCAATCGGTGCGAATCGCAAAATTCGGACGTTTGCGAATGCAATTTCTTGTTTTTGGATGCATCAACTTTGAAGTGCATTTTCGCAATTTTAGGAATCGCAAAAGCCATTGCGATTTCTGAAATAAATCGCAAAATTTGCGATTCGCAATTTTTTGCGAAAAAATACTATGCATGAAAAATCGCAAATTGCGATTTTTTTGGAATTCTTAAAATTAGAAGAAGTCAAACCAGGTGGTATTTTTTCTAACTTTGTTCACAACAGGTGACAATCATAAGGACTGTATATAAGGGGCCTCAGAAAGCATCCAACTGTTTTTCAGAATGGCAGCACTTTTCTTTTTGGCACGTAGGCAGAGGTTGAGAGCAGCTGCAGGATGGAGGAGAAGGTTGATACAAGAAAGAATATTCAGAGTGCGCATTACCTTACTAGGGCAGACTGAAGCAGAAATCTATGATAGGTATCGGCTCAATGCTCACTTAATATTAGATTTAATTGAAGAATTGGACCCAATCTTGCAGAGGCAAACACGCAGGACACAAGCTATACCAACACATGTTCAGGTATTGTGTTCACTGCACCTCCTTGCTTCTGGGTCATTTCAGGGTGTAATAGCCATTGCTGGTGGTGTCTCCCAGAGTTCACTTTCCAGATTTTTTAATGCCTTTCTAAATGCCATGTTGCAAAGGATAAGGCATCACATAAAGTTTCCTAGTACACAGCAGGATTTGGTTAAAACAAAGTTAGATTTCTATAACATGGCTCATTTCCCACATGTCATTGGCTGTGTAGATGGCACACATGTTCCCATTTGCCCACCCTCTGAAAATGAGTAAATTTTTCGCAACAGGAAATGCTTCCATTCTCTTAACATTCAAGCAGTTTGCAATTCTAAAACTATCATCAAAGACTTAGTGGCAAGTTACCCTGGAAGTGCCTATGACTCCTAAATTTTTAGACACAGTGCCATCCACGCAAGACTGCTTGCTGGCGAATTTGGAGATGGATATTTGCTTGGTAAATTTAATTTTTCAATTTGTAACACATCCATATTTAATCTAGACACAAGTCATTCGTGCATTTTATCTGTCATTATCATTTTTTCTAGGTGATAGTGCCTATCCAGTTAGGTCTTATATATTAACACCATATCTCAATCCGGCAACCAGGAAAGAGCAGCAGTATAACCATGCTCACATAACAACCTGCAATGTGATAGAGAGAACCTTTGGTGTGATGAAATCTTGTTTCCGCATACTTCATAAGACTGGAGGAGCATTACAATATCGTCCAGAAATTTGTTGCAAAATAGTAGCTGCATGCGCAATGTTGCACAACTTAGCAACTGAGAGAGGCATAGACCTGGCTGTGGAAGATGTACTACCTCAAAATGACAATCAGCCGCAACAACCCCCACCAAGATTATATGGACCAGAAGCAGCAGAGGGAAGAAGGAGAAGGGCAGAGATAACCCAACATTATTTCTGAAAAAGGTAAGAATCACACAAGACAATCTGGTGCATGACTGTAAATTATTTATTTCAAGTAGTAAAATTATATTCTTTTCTTCATGAAACTTAAATGCAATTTCATGAAGTTGTAAATTATTTTGTCATCATTTTAGCAATGAATTTATTTATTTCTAAATTATTTGGGCAAATTTTTATCAAACATGTAACATCACAGAAAACATATTATTTCTTACGTCCACGCACACCTAATGCCTTCCCCGTATTAATCAAATTGCCCATGTCCATGTTGCTGGCATTAATTTGGTTCCTATTGCTACGGCGTGCCCCAAGTAAGCCATGGTCAGGTATGCCACTGACACTAATGCCAACTTTACTACCCCCATTTTTGGCTGGTTATCAGGTGCAGCATCACTATGTATTTTTTCAACAGCATCATGGAGTGTCCCCATTCCCCTTGCAATCTCTACACAAATTTGCTTCATATCCAATTGCATGGAAACAGTCTGCTTGCAGAGTTGAGCAGTTGAGTTTGAAAGGCGAAACATTCCCCTGGTTTGAGCCTGCATGCAGTTCTTTGCTACAAGGTGCCTTTTACCAGTTCTCATTTGCTGGGTCTGTATCACTGTGCATAGTGTATCCAAAGACGTTGCAATGTGGTCTAGCTTCTCTGTTGTTTTTTCATACCCTTTTTCAATGACATTTGTCATTCTTTTCATACTGTTGTGCATGGCACCAATCTCTTTACTGATATGTCCAAGTTTTCCCTTCATAATTCTAATGTCTTTGCCTTGTAGGCGCTGAATTTTGAAGATTTTATCTTCCACAATACTGCCGGTGCTGCTACCCTCTACAGCTCTGCCACTATCTGATGGTTGTGACCGGCGCCTATAAAACTGCTGAAGTCTCCTTCGCCTACTCTGCCTTGTGTTAGTGGTTGCTGGAGTTTGAACATTCTGCTTCAGTGACATTTAAATTTTGATCTTCTTCTGTATCAGAGTGCTGCAGTTGGCGCACTCTGTGTCTTACCCTTCTTGGAAAAAGGGATGTTGATGTTGTTGCAACATTTGCCTCTTCTGTGTCTTCTCCTTCTTGATTGCTGTAATCTCTCAAATCATGTTCTATAATTTCTTGAAGTGCTTCTAAGTGTAAGAAAGTGCAAACAGTATGTTACTTTAAAGTTTGCACTGTTGTAAAATGTTTCTACAAAAGGTTTTGTTTAATTAAAAATAACATGTTGCCTGTCTACTTTGGTCTCATTAATGTCTATTATTCATTTAAAGTCACTTGCTTTGTTATTTAATGTTTATTATATAACAAAACTACATCTCCCATGATGCAATGCTTTCTGAGTTACAACTTTAAATATCCAGATTTGAAAAACGAAAATGAACTTATACAATACTAAAATTATATTTCAGCAAGTACAACAACATTGGCAGCCCTCATGCAATCTCATTGCACATTTAAATTCAAAATTACAAGTAAACTTACCTTCAGAAGGGGTAGGAAGCTCTGACGTATTAATGTCAATCACTCCAACAACAGCCTCCGTTAAAAGTGTGCCTTCCACCATGTCCTCCAGGGAGTATTGTACCTATCCCTTGGGGTGCCACCACCAGTTTTTTTGCTGTTTTAATCCTGGTTGCAATCCTCTCTTTGGCACGACTGCGCAGGTCATATCAGCGTTTTTGTAAGTTATTTATGTCACGATGTGCAACACCCACAGCATTCACATTTGCTTGGATAGCAAGCCAGAGATTCCTTTTCACTGCTTCAGGAACCTTCAAAGATTGTTTCCCAAAAAGCTGTTCCTGCCTCTCAGTGACCTCCTCAATAAGAATTTCAAGCTCCTGATCACTAAATTTAATTTTTATTTTCCTGGCTTGCCCCTCTTCAACTGCATTTTCATTTGCCATTTCTCCAAAGGATTCAGATACACAGACTGCAGCAAAGCTCCAAAAACCAACTGCCAAACCTCTAGCTCAAACCAGGAAGCAGCTGTGTGTAATTACTCTACTGGCTTCCTGGCTGTTAACACAATCATATTCATCATGTGTGCGTTTTCGCAATTTGCGAATGCTCAAAATGCGAATTCGCAAATAAGAATTCACAAAAATCTTGCGATTCGGTAAAAATTGCGATTTTTACCGAATCGCAAGAAAAATTGCGAAAAAAATGATGCACTGAAAATTGCGATTCTTTATTTGCGATTCCTTAAAAATCAGAAATAAGGATTCGCAATTCCAAACGTTGATGCATGTGCCCGTATGTCCAGCAAATCCAGCTTTTGTATACTGCCCCCACAGCACGGGTGAAAGTAAATGGTCAGATATCGGAACCGATTAATATCACGAGAGGCACGAGTCAAGGTTGCCCTCTATCGCCGCTGCTATTTGCTATAGCTACCAAGCCTCTATCGGCCCGCCTCAGGCAGCACCACACTCACCGCAGCATTGGGTTCACCTCCAGAGGTCTGCTCTTCTCCATGTACGCAGATGACATGACCATTTATTTGATCAAACCTGAAGAAAATTTTGACCCGATTATACGAGAATTTATCAGGTATGGAGGCCTCACAGGTATACAGATAAACTGGACAAAATCAGTGATGCTGCCACTAACTGATGGCACTAAACAGTGTGATACAGAGTTTCCCATCGTATGGACGGACGGCGACGTAAAATATCTAGGTATCTGGTTTAGTAGATCCATACAGGAAATATGGCTAGCTAACTATGGTAGGGTGGAGGAATGGATGGAAGTTAAGATACAGAGATGGAAAAAACATTGCCACTGTCCTTGACGGGCGTATAGCTATCACTAAAATGGTGATTTTGCCTAAACTGCTTTATTTATTTGTGAATTTCCCCTTGCCCCTAAACAGTCATTTTTTTAAACGTCTTCGGTCTGGGATTCTGGAACTAGTCTAGGTGGGACGTCAGCCTAGGGTGTCGTGGAAATTATTGACGCTTCCTTTTAGTCAAGGTGGATTAGCAGCTCCCGACGTTGAGCTATACACGTATAGCGCTCAAGCACAATATTTACATTATTGGCAACATCCAATTCCATTCCAACCACATGTGACCATTGAAATAGATATTGCTGCGCCCACCCCGCTAAATGCCACTGTTTACCATCCATACAGATGATCTCCATCGGACATTAACACAGTCGAAGCTACATGGTGGGCCTTGTCAAAAATAGCTAAAAGGGCCGAATCACGGAACTATATGCACCGTCGATGCCGCTGCGGGGGGAACCATTGTTGGGACCGCTAACAGAGAGAGCAGTGACGGAACGGGCGAGCAAACGTGGGTTGAAAGTAGCTAGTGATTTCTACCCAGATGACGAATTCCTGACACTGCAAAAGATGTGTGAGCCAGATGCGCCATCGGCTTCTGACATGCTATTATTTTAACAATTGAGAGCAGCATGTAAAGCATGATATGCACAGTTTCCAGAGGTATCGTCCGCGCTACCGGCGCCAGAAGACATGTTGTCTAATAACTCATAAATTGATTACACGTATCTATAGTATAACACAGGACACTTCACCGGTAATAACGTGTAAGTCCAAAATTGAGTGGGAAAGGGAAGCAGACATAATAATCACTGATAAGCAATGGATATTTTGCTGTTCACAGCTCGAAAACCTATCACCTAACTACAGATTGAGGCTCATACACTTCAATTACTTGCACAGAACATTTTGCACGCCTAAGCAGCTATGTCGTATGGGCCTTCAGCTTGATGCAAAATGTTGGAGATGTGGGACATTGGAGGCAACATTTTTTCACTTGACGTGGGACTGTGGGCAGGTGGCGCAATATTGGGTAGAAGTGCTAGGGTATATAGGGCACATCATCGGTGTGGATCTGCGAGTGAACCCGCTCATGGCTCTTTTGGGTTTTGTCATGGAAGTGCCTAGTGGCTCGCGTAAGCTGACAGCTCTATTGTTGTTTCTGGCTAAGCGCCAGATAGCGCTGAACTGGAAGAGGGTAGCCCCGCCCACTGTGGCAGGCTGGATACGGTCGGCTGTTTACTTTAAGGACCAATTGACGAATTACTGGGACCTTTTGCCGAGTAGATCTAGGCCTGCTGATATTTGGGAACCCTTTGTATTATGGCTGGGACAGTTTGGCTCTGTTTTGAGTGCAAACTGAATGGATGTACGGGGGCGGTGGTGGTCTGCATGTTGTGGCTTGGGGGTGACTGGTAGGTGTAGGTTATGCACAGTGACATTTCATGGACAATGCGGGGTACGTAGGACGTGTTCCAGTTCTATTAGGCAATTCACGAAGACATTTTGTAACACAGGTTGGGTGCAGTGGCAGGTTGTATTGGGGTATGGGTTTGTTAGTAATGTTTAAAGACCATATAGGAAAACTGTTATATTGTATATGTTTATGACTCACACAAGCTAGTGATATAATTGTGATACTTCCCCAATCGCCGCCGGACCTTCTGGGTTGTTGGCCACAAGGCTGTGTTAACACAATAAGAAGCATGGATATTAAATGATGCCGGCCTCCGGGTTGTGGGCTCACAGCTGTGTACTCTGTGTGACAAGAAACAAAGGTCTTTTTAAAATAAAAAAAAATAAAAAAAAGAATTGCCCCACTTTATAAATATGTGATTGATACATTGATTGATTGATATTTTAACTTTGGGATAAACATACATATCTACAAAATTAAAACATTTTCCCACTGTTTCTCAATGGTTTCAATAAAAGAAATTGTCCTTTTTGGTTTATATTTTCCAGCTTTATGTACGGTTCAGTGTAAGGACAATTTAATTAAATGTACTCTTTTAAACATTTTGGTGTCTAAATTATTGTAAGAAGAGATGGAGGTAGGCAGATAGATGTTCTGTATTAAAGAAATGTAATGTTATTTGGGTTTTTACCAGTTTTATATCCTCATACAAGTTGTGTTCATATGCGCATATCGGAAACAGTTGTTTTGGTTTTCAACATAGGTTTGTTAACAAATCAAACATTTTTTAACCTATTTGAATTGAAAGCAGCATTTTAAATTTTTTGCGTCATGTTTTTTATTTGTTCTTTCATTTTGAAAGAAGAAGACAACAGCTTTGAAAAAAAAACTGAATTTTTGGTTGGTTTCCAGTCCCTCTATTACTTTTGTTTTGGGAAATGCATGTTTTTAATTTTTGGGAAAAAAAATTGTTGTTTTCTGTTTGGATTACCTTATTTGTGGATTGTCAAAGAATGCGAAAAATAAAAAAAATTCTCCACATTTTTTCTAAATGGGTTTTAGGGACTTTATGGTCTTCTCTTTGGATTGTTGGACTATTTGGGACTCTAAGGCCCTGATTATGAAATTGACGGTGCAGTGCAGGGTCTCCCCCACCGCCGCACCACCAAAGCCATGGTCAGACTGCCCACCAGATTAGGAGTTTCCTCCTGTTTGGCAGTCTTTTTTTGGCATTCCCACGGCAGTGCCTTTATAAATGGGCACCACAATGGGACCACCAAAAAGAGTTCCTGCATGGCATGGAGTGTTAAGCCCATTCCATGCAGGAACTCGTGTTCATGCACAGAGTGCCCCCCTATAACATCCACATGGTGTGAGGCATTAGGGGGCCCTATAGGGCTCCCTATGTTTCCTCTCCGCAATGGTTTTCATGAAGGAAGACCCACCATGAAAACCGTGGCGGAGAGGAAACTTGTAATATGCTTGGTGGAACAACGGAGGTCCCGCCAAGCAAAATACTGATTCTACACCGCCACCAGGGAACAGCGGTTACCTGGTGACTGTGCCAGGGCAATAGCAGTCTGACCGCCCTAATTGTAATACAGAGGTCGGGAGACTGCCAACGCTGCCAAAGCTGTGCCCCGCAAGTTTGCCAGTCCATGGACCACCAGACTCATAAAAGCCCTAAGAGTTGAAAGAAAAGAACAACTACAGGTTGGGACTTGGTTAATTTTTTCATTTTCCGAAAATAATTAAAAAAATGACAATTTACTTTGTTTACATGGTCAAAAGAGGAGAGTATTAGTTGATGTTAGTAGGACAAAATGTATGCAATATTGTCGAGGTAGTCAGAAGCTATCATTAATGGAAATTGATGAATCTTTGCCAATTGTCTTTCAGACATCTCTTTACAAAAATAAATACGAGAATTCAGACTTCCTGACAATGATTGTGCTATCCTCAGATCCTGGAAAAATTGTTCTTTTTTCAAAATTTCTACAAAATGGTACAGGTTGGGGTGAGTTTTTGCTACTGAGATGTTGAATGAATTATGTCAATACTCTATATTGGTGTTTGCACCTCCTTCTAAGCAGATCAAGTAACAGTGTCACCATTCAATAGGTTCTTGGTTTCTTTCTGCGACCTGACTTACTTATATGTCCAATCCATGTATCTTTGATTCAATTTAGAAGTGGAGCCAATTTTTCCTCGTTTTGAGAAAAATATTGTTTTATAACACACCCAGGAGGTACAAAACACAATGCTATTACTTTTTACTTTATATTGCAGATTACTATTTGACATATAATCCTCAGCTCAGGATGCTTTTTGAATTGTTCACCAATAAGCTTGGGATACGTGAGTAGAAATCCTTGAATATGTGTGTTAGGATATTTGTTAATAATTGTATTATTCATTTGTAACTCAAAGTCAATTATTATAGTCACATGACTTTATTAACTGTTTTGGATTTTACAACTATTAAAAATTCATTGTAAGTTGAGGATTGTTTGTCAGGAAGTAAACCATAAACTAATGGGATGATAATATTGCAAATGCTTACATAAATAGTAGTCATTTGGGGGAAAGGATGGGGAGTTGATTTAAAAGTTCCATCCAAATGTCACTATTCTCCAGGATTAACTGTGCTATGTAATGCAGAAAAAATTAGTATTCATTTTAGAGGGTTTTCGATTCCATGGAGTAGAATGGGTCTGGGGAGTTACTCTTTGTGGATTGCTCACTTGCTTTTGTCTTTGAGTTATTCTTCCTAAATTTGGGAGTATGGGCATGCTACTGGCAATGTGCATGGAGATGTTCTAGGATACCTCTCTCAAAACTGAGCCGCAGGATTTATTGGAAGAGGCCGAATATATCTTTATTTGTTGAATACTTTCCCTAACTTCAATCTCCATTGAAGAGCCAGTGTGGTTGTGCTATGTGGTTCTCACCACTGTATCACCAAGAATAACTGCTCCGCCTTTGCAATGGGATGGAAAATACTCAACACGTTGGCAATGACACCTGGACTCAGTTCACCTCTCATTACAATAAATGTAGCCACCATACTTTAACAGTCTATTTGCCACATTTTGATTTGATGTAGCTGGCTTGCCTTGTGTTTTCCTTTTTTCAATGATCTGTAAAAACACAGGAAAAAGATTATGAATTAAATGTAATAATATTGAGGTTTATTTTCTTCTTTGTACTTGGTCATGCTAAGAAAAAAATCTTACAAGGTTAACTGATGCAGTCTGTTGAGAAACAAATGTAAAATTACACAGTTGAAAGCGCGGAAATGTTTTTTTTGTTAGTTTTGTGTTCTGTAAAAAGAAGGGTGTTACCTTTATTATTAATGTTAAAAATGTTACTTGGTGATTTATTTCCTGTTCCTTTGTCATCAAAAATGTCTAGGTCGTATGTTTGGATCGCAAGAGATTTTCATGCCTGTGGTGGTTTTTGTTTCTTTGTGGCCTATCAATGGTTATAAAGAAAATTTTAGAATAATTTCTGCTTTTCGTGCCTTTCTGAATTTATCAGTGCTTACTATTGACTTTTGCATTACTTATTTTCTCTTGGTGATTTTCTTTAAGTGTTGCTTGATGATTATGCAGTCTTTCTTTTTGGTTTGCAGTAATTTTTCACTCTTTAGATGATTTGTAGTTTGTTTATATGGTGATTGCCTTCTGTACCTGCTGAACCACTGCTGGTCTCTGCAAAAGGGTGTCCCTTAGGCGCCACAGCAAGGAGTGCAATCGACCTGAGATAGTTTCAAATTCAGGGATACGGCGGAATGGTTCAAGAGCAACAGTGGTGTTATTTACACCAACATAACCACCACCAGTAGTTCCCTGGAGCCAAGAAAAGGGTCAAGGTGGGCACAGGAATTATGTGAGTGGGAATACATGGTGTAATCACATGTTTGCAGATGACGCTTCCTCCACAAATCTTTGAAACCCATCCCCTGCACCCACATGGTGCAATCCGTTGATATCGATCCTGTGGCCCCCATCTGTGGGAAGAGCGGTCTAGGTCATTATGAAAACCAGACTGAAATCAATGCCGATCAGAACCAACCGAACCTGCGCTGCCATGGTCTCCGCTACTGCCCTACATATGAACTGCTCCTGACTATCACTGGGGGCGTATTGGGAACTCAGTATCAATGAGTGTGAACAAGTAATCGTTCCATGATTTCTACGGGTTTGCCTCCCAGTTTCACCCGAAAGGAGCGTGAGTCTAGGATGACTACCCAAGATGTTTTGTGCGCCATGGATGAGAAATATTGTTGAGGGAAGGCCTTTGTCTTAAGCCGATGCCAATTGCTCAGGACCATATGAGTTTCCTGGAGAAGGCATGTGTCAGCATTCGTTTTTTCCAAATAGGAGACAATGGCACACCTCTTAATTGGGTTGTTGAGCCTTTTCACGTTACGGGTGACTAACCTCAATGTATTGTGTGGCATGAAAATGGAGTATCAATCACTCCCGCAAGACCCGGGGTCCAGGGCTTCCAGACTGTTCCATGTGAGATATGTATTGGAAAAAGCACCTCCATCTTACATAGAGGCAATGTGTAGTGCATGTGCTGCTAAAGGGGGTACCCCTTTATAACAAACCCCAACAAAAACAAAGTCAATGTCCCTGGAATGTGGAAATCACTAAACTATGCCAGTGCCAATTCAGTGGGAACAAGGTAAACGGGGGTCCATGGCCGTGCACCTCTAAAGGATGAGCTCCCCATTCTCACCTGCTCCGGTGGACCCCGCCTAGTTTCAAACTAACATTATAGAGGCCCTAGCAGGGTCAAGTGGTCTTCTGGGTCATCAGTTCTCCAGTTAGCTTCTCCAGGACAGCCCGTCTCTTCTGGGCAATTACAACAGTATCTGGTCTGAGACTCCAGAGTGGGTCGAATTCCGCTGCCAGCGCAAATTCCTGGTGGTTCTCAGCACCTTTGTGGCAAGCCTGGGAGTAGTTTCTTTAGTGTTCTTATTCTGAAGCAGTTTGCAGGTCATCATGACAGAACAGATTTGGTGGAGTTTCCCTTCCCACCGAAAAATGATACGAAAGGGGTGATCCTAGGTGAATGGAACATTCTTGTCTTGTATTAAGGCAGTCGCCGGGCGGAATTCCCACCTCTTCTGGAGCATTATAGCAGAGAGGTCCTGGAACAGCTGCAATCTGTAGCCCCAGATCTTCAATGGGTGTAAGTCTCTAGCCTTATGTAGGATATGCTCTTTTAAGGGAAAATCGTGAAAGCACATCAAAATGTCAATGGGGCCAGAGACCTCTATGGACCCTGTCCAGACATATGTCCAATGCTTGTTCATCTCTTACGATTTGGACGAAGAAGGCTGTCACGTAGGCTTTGATATCGTCTCCTTCCGCCACTGTAGGGGCATACCGAATCCTTAAATTTTTTTGCAGGATCTATTTTCTAAATCCTCCGTGTGTGCCTGAAGGTCAAGTTGTTGATCAGTGAGGCATATCATTTCTTGCTGCAATTACTTGATCTCTTTATCTCTGGTGATTTCATGTTCCTCCAAGGTGTCGACTCTATTGCTGATTTCGGCCACCTACTTCCGGACTGCTTGTAACTCATGTGAGGGGTCTTTCTTGACTGCCTGCAGGTAATCTTGGGAGCTATGTCGGGAGTACTGTCATCGCCGATGCCCCCGTGATCAGGAGCCTCTGCATACTTCTTTTCCCAGCCCCCTGCCTCTGACTATGGAACTGACCACCCCCCTTTGACTTGTCCCCTTGCTGCATTTTATTTTTACTCCCCGGTCCGTATCGGGGATTTTTGTCCCTCTGACTTTTGACCCACCAGCCATTTTGCTGTTGACCATCGAATATCCCTTGGACCTGGACCCACCATCTTGTTGTATTTTTGCCCCTCCCCTCCATTCCCACTCTGGCGATCCTCAAAGTTTTTCCCCCTCCTCCTGGTCTGCCTTTACCCCATTCCCCCCCTGGCTCCCTCCTATCCCCCCTCCCGCTTCCTTAACATCACTGTTTTCCCTTTCTTCCTCTCTCCTCTTCTTAATTCTCGTCCACCATCCCTATTAATTCCATGCTAGTCTCTCTCCCAATTACTATCCTCTGAACTCATCCTTTTCTTTACTATGTTTTTTTCCCCTTGAGGTAACGTCTTTCTCTTTCAGCCTGCTCTGCCTATACCCCCTCCCCCTCCCCCTCTGGGTCTCTCCCCCCCTCTCCCACCTCTCCGTCTAGTCTTACCCTGATTCCCCCGTCCCCCGCTCTGCCGCCTATGATCTTTGCATTCACTTTGAAATGTGCTTGTTAAATGTATAAATGATGATTGTTGTAACTTGTCGTTGCTCACAATGTTATGTGCTCTGATACCTTCGGGTGCAGCCAGCGCTATATAAAACTCAATAAATCCAAATAAAAATACAAATACAAAATACAGCTCACAGAGACAAACTTTGCTTCCAGATTTGAGCAGGAGATTGCAGCTTCAGCATCTTTGCTCTCCAGCGAGGGGGCCCAGCCAGTTGCATGGGGATAGCCCCTGTGTGTAGGGCCAGCCGGTTTCTTAAGCATGTCTTTGAGGGTGCGGTCTTTATTGCTACACTCCGTCGTCATATTTCAGGACTGGGTTGATGGTGTATATAGTATTGGTGAGCCCTCAATGGTCTAGTTGTAGTCTCAGGAGCGTCTGATGAGGATAGACTGGTAGTCATCAGCTGCCCGAAGGCCACTCATCTCAGGATTCTGTGTTATGGCCGCACCATACAACTATCGGGATTACACAGACAATCTTCTCGAGGGTCCCATAAGACCCACACGCGTCGCCCATTTTGGTTGACAATCACCACAGGGGGCCAGAAGGCAGTTGTTGATCCACCTGTAGGCTCTCAGACACTGATCTCCTACAGCTGCTAGGCCTGCAGGCAATCACTGCCCGATCCTCTTCCGCTGACAAGCAGATCAGTCCTGTGTGCGAGCGTCAGCACCAGCGCCAGACCCACAGAAAGTCTCCAAGCCTGGGGAGTGCCCCTCTGAATTTTTTGAACTGGTGTACTGCAACCGAGGGGCTGCTCTAGAGAAGGTTTGAACTTAGGTTCTAATTTTCTTGACTATCAGAGGATTTGGTAGGAGGGAGTTTGTAATGCATAGTGTCAGTTGGAGTACTTGTAGCCTACCCAACCATGCTTTTGATTGTGAGTTTTACATTTCAATTATTTGTGATTGGTTGTTCAGATATGGGGAGAGCCAACTGAACACTTTCTCTTCCAGACCCATTTATTCTTTCAGTGTTTCCATCAGTGTGGCATGGTTGACCATGTTGAAAGCCGAAAATAGATCTAGGAGGATCAGATGGCAGGAGTTATTTGGGCCAGGAATTCTTTTGTGTGTCATACACAAAATCTATTAAGCCATTGCTTAGCTGAAGCTTGGTCTGAATCTGGATTAACATTTTTCATGTAGGTCATAATTTGCAATGTGTTGCCAGAGTAGTGAGGACACATTTTTCCAGAATGTTCACCAGGAAGTGAAGAGTTATCACTGGACGACAATTCTTTAGGTCAGTTTGGTCTGTGTCCTTTTTTTTTAGGAAAGGTGTAATTTTTCAGGTGTCATAGTACAAGTTAAGCTGACTTCCATCAATGCTTCTAGCTAGAGAGTACTTTGTCATTTCCATCATGTTGGTTGGTGCGGGTTTAGTCGGAAGGCCTCCTCCAGATCTATCTGTTTTTTTTCTATTCGCAGTAATTTTCTTTTTGGTGATAGACCTCATGTTATAAGATCTTTTCTTAATTACTTCTATACTGAGGTTGGTACCACCCACATCAATTCTTTCCTGTATGGTCAGCCAAATCCTTGTTTTAGCGGCCTCGAGGACTGCAAATAATGACGTCATAAACAATTTACCATTGCTGGAAACACATTCATCAACTAATTCAACTAATCTCCAATTCCACATGACAACTTTTGCATTCTTTTCCTGAGCTAGGAGGTTCCTGATTTGTTTATGGTTAGCTAGGTCAATCGAAGTGAGATCGCCCCAATACCACTGCAGGTGCACCAGAACTCCCAGACAGAGTTCATCAAATTGCTCAGAATGTAATTACTTGCAACTGTTTCATCCTGTTTAGATTCTGATTAGTCAATTTTGTGGGAAACATGAACAACGTTATTGCATGTACGAATTCCATTGTTCAGAACCCTATTAAAGTGTCTTCTTTTTGGATGTGTTGGAGACCCCTTTTCTACTGACCTTAAGAGTTAAATCCATATCGGATTGTTCTCTCATTCTACACTTTGCCCTCTAATTTACTGATTAATTAATTTCTGTATGCTTTATAATCTGAAATTAAACCTTAATGGTTTATTCCTTTTTGTCAGTCATTATTGTGAGACCAAATGAGTTCCCCATGCCCATGCTGAAATTTTACTTTAAAGTGCCTTAAGGAGATACAAGTCCAGTAAGGAGCAACAAAATCTGGTATGGGATAAATGCTGCTCTCGGTCCACTAGTCTTGCAACGGAACAGGTTGGAACATGGTATGCAGCCTCGCCTGTTCTCAGCACTTCTGGGGGTCTCCTGACCCCGGGTTCGAGACCGCAGCCCGCGCGTCGGTAGCTGCTCCTGCCACTCTGTTATTGGTTTTGTTTTAGTGTATTGCACCTTTTTCCTTGTGTACCCCGCTAAATGTATTATTTCTGCCTCTGTACCCCCGTTTTTCTTTCCCACTTGCACCCCGTTTCTCTGCCAGGCTCCTTTCGTTTTCCCGCCGCTGGTGCCCACGCTGCCCCGCCCACCGATCCAGGCGAATCCCGCTCCCTCACTGCTCCCGCCCCCCTACCCTTCTTATGGCGACCTCCGTGGAGGAGCGTGTGTGAAGCCTTGACCCCCGGGGCAAGGTCAGCACTCCCCTCCGCAGCCTCGCCTGTTCTCAGCGCTGCTGTGGGTCTCCCGACCCCAGGTTCGAGACCGCAGCCTGCGCAGCGGTAACTGCTCCTGCTGCTCTGTTATTGGTTTTGTTTTAGTGTATTTCACCCCTGTGCGCCCCTTTTTCATTGTGTACCCCACAAAATGTATTATTTCTGCCTCTGTACCCCCATATGCGCCTGAGGCAAGCCCGTCTGCGCCCGTCCGTGCCTGGATCACGCCCAGTGCCAGAACCCCGGGACCCCGTGCACGCCACGACGCCAAACTCCGATACGACGCCGACACCGTCCACGCTCTCAACACCGGCCGAGACCACCACTGCACCCACTGACCCTTCTCACATCATATCTGCAACTTCGCCTGCGACAGAACCACCAAACCTCCAAAGACCGGACCCAACCACCTTCGCTGCATACTCCTCAACACCCGCTCCGCACGCAAACACGCCGTCGAGCTCTGGGAGCTGCTCGACACCTCTGCCCCAGACATTGCCTTCCTGACCAAGACCTGGTGGAACGACTCCTCGGCACCCGACATCGCCATAGCCATCCCGGACGGCTACAAAATAACCCGCAGGGACCGTGCCAATGGAATCAGAGGAGGCCTATCCATCGCCCACAAGTCCACCCTCCAGGTCTACACCCACGCAGAGACACCCTCAACTCCGCCGAACACCTACACTTCTGGATCCACACCGACCCCAACACCACCCTCAGAGGAACACTCGTCTACAGACCTCCCGGTCCCCGGGCTCTATTCAGCGACTCGATTGCCGACCTCGCCAGCACCCACGCACTCGCCTCCACGGACTACATCCTCATCGGGGATCTGAACTTCCACCTCAAGAACAACAATGACGCCAACTCCGCCACCCTGATCGACAAACTTGGCCTCCTCCAACTCGTCACCCAACCCACCCACACCGCTGGCCACATGCTTGACCCCGTCCTCTCTACAAGCACCCACGTCGCTTCAACTACACCACCGAACTCCACAGGACCGACCACCGCTGCATCCCCTTCACCTTCAAGAAACCTACCACGTACCACCGCACCCAACAGCTGCCCCGCCACCGAAGACCAGCTGACCTCCACCCTCGCCCAGAACCCACCCACCGACCCCACTGACGCAGACGCCACTGCCCGTAACTTAAGGCAGTGGATCGCTCGCCCCGCTCAAAAAACCCTCCAACAACCACTCCAGCAAGAAAGCAGCCTTGTTCACCGAAGAGCTCCAGACCTCCAAACGTACATGCCGGAAACGGGAGAAGAAATGGCTCCACGACCGCACTCCGGACAGCCACACAGCCCACAAGGACGCCACCCACAGACATCACCAACTCATCAGAACAGCCAAGAGATCATCCTTCAAAGCCCGCCTGGACAACAACGCACACGACAGCAAAGACCTCTTCAGCATAGTGAAGGAACTCTCCAACCCCAGCGCCAACACCAACGATATCTCGCCCTCGCAAGACCTGTGCGACTTACTGGCCACCTTCTTCCATCGCAAGATCGCTGACATCCACGACAGCTTCAACACCTCGACCGCCCCAACCACGACAAACCCCACCATGAATGCCACCTGTACCGACCAGCTCACCTCCTGGTCCTACGTCAACGACGACGAAACACACAAAATCATGAACTCTATCCACTCAGGATCACCATCAGACCCCTACCCACACCACGTGGTCAACAAAGCAGACGCAACCATTGCACCCCAACTACAGAAGGTCATCAACATCTCCTTCGACACAGCGACTTTCCCGGAAAACTGGAAGCACGCCAAAATCAACGCCCTCCTCAAGAAGCCCAAGGCGGACCCCAAAGACCTCAAGAACTTCCGGCCCATCTCCCTGCTCCGCTTCCCGGCAAAGGTCATCGAGAAAATCGCCAACATACAACTGAACCGCCACCTCGAGGACTACAACATCTTAGACACATCCCAGTCCGGATTCAGACGAAACCACAGCACCAAGACAGCCCTCATCGCCGCCACAGATGACATTAGGCGCCAACTAGACAACGGCGAAACTTCAGCCCTCATCCTCCTGGACCTGTCAGCCGCCTTCGACATGGTCTGCCACCACACACTAAGAACACGCCTCCAAGAAGCCGGAGTCCAGGAGAAGGCCCTGGACTGGACCACGTCTTTCCTCTCCGGCAGTACCCAGAGAGTCTGCCTCCCACCCTTCCGGTCCGAAGCCACCGACATCCTCTGCGGTGTACCCCAGGGCTCATTCCTCAGCCTGACCCTGTTCAACATCTACATGGCTCCCCTCGCACAAGTGGCCCACCAGCACAACCTGAACATCATCTCCTACGCCGACGACACCCAGCTCATCCTCTCCCTCACCAAGGACCCGCACCCACCAAAACCAACCTCCACGAGGTAATGAAGGCCGTCGCTGAGTGGATGAGGAGCAGCTGCCTAAAACTGAACTCGGACAAGACAGAGGTCCTCATCCTCGGCTCCACCCCCTCGGCCTGGGACGACTCCTGGTGGCCGACCACACTGGGAACAGCCCCGACACCCACGGACCATGCACGCAACCTGAACCTAGGATTCATCCTCAACTCCTCCCTCTCCATGTTGAAGCAGGTCAAATTCATCTTGTCCGCCTGCTACAACACCCTCCGCATGCTTCGCAAGATCTAAAAATGTATCCTGACCGAAACCGGAAGAACAGTGACCCAAGCCCTCGTCAGCAGCAGGCTGGACTACGGCAACGCACTCTACGCAAGAATCCCGGCCAAACACCTACGACGGCTGCAACGGATCCAAAATGCCTCACCCCACCTGATCCTCAACACCCCTCGGCGCAGCCACATCACACCCCACCTAAAAGACCTACACTGGCTCCCCGTCAACAAGAGGATCACCTTCAAGCTCCTCACCCACGCACACAAAGCGCTCCACAACACGGGACCAGCCTACCTGAACAGTAGACTCAACTTCTACACCCCCGCCCGCCAGCTCCGCTCCGCCAGTCTCGCCCTTGCCGCCGTCCCGCGCATCCAACAAACGACCTCCGGCGGCAGATCCTTCTCCTTCCTCGCCGCGAAGACCTGGAATACCCTCCCTACCAATCTACGGCAGACCCAAGACCTCCTCACCTTCAGAAGGATCCTCAAGACCTGGTTCTTCGAAGAGTAACTGAACCCCCCCTCCCCCCCACCCCCCGCGCCTTGTGACCCTCGCAGGTAAGTAGTGTGCTTTACAAATTGACTGATTGATTGATTGATTGATCGATTGAAAGCATCTCAAAGTATTGTGCAAGGCTCCCCGCTAACTGTTGGTATGCTCCATCCCATGTTGTGGTTGCATTCATCCTCACTACAAAAAAGAGCATCTCTCTTCAGCAAGGTTGTTGCGGTATGAAATGTTTTTTGCCTCCTATATTACTTTTGTTCGATATCCCGCTTTGAATCCCACTTCTCTTATGTCTAGCATTGAACATGAAGTCCCCCATGACAATGCCCAGGTTACTATGCTACACTTTAACTTAAATGAAATGCCCTCAATGAATGTAACCTAGTTTATTTTGGAGATAGATCCTGTTTCAGAAATGATGAAAGTGATCTAGCTGCTGGTTTTGCTGTTTGCACTGTCTATGAAATTGTGGAAAGCTGTATACACACCCACAGTGAAATCAGCCAAAGTGGCAGAGCTCAGATCTCTCAACCAGGCTTGATCCTAGTCAAGGAAAGGACTGTTACCGTGTACACAGACTCAAAGTATGAGTTTGGAACAGTGTATGACTTTGGGTCCCTATTGTTGCAAAGAGGTTGCTTCACCTCAGCAGGGACTTGGATGAAAGCTGGCAGTATGTTATGAATCTTTTAAAAACCTTGCAATTGCCAGAAAGGTGGCAGTGGTAAAGACTGCTGCTCACCAGCAACCTCATAACGATGTTTCAAGGAGCAATGTCCTAGCTGATTCAGCTGTAGAGAATGCCACTTCTAAACTGCTACTATTGTAAAACCGATCTATTTTCTGTACAACATTAAAACATTGGCCTTGATTGCAGGAGAAAGCCTCTGAAAGTGAAAAGCAATCCTGGATCAAGCAACATTGCAAAACAGACAACAAGAGGGAGTGGAAAGACAGCACTCAGTTTGTGGTGGCACTGAAATTTCAACTCCCCAACCTTGTCAGGTTGTATCTTGGAGAAGCCCATGTTTGGAGGAATGGCATGATATGTGCCACTGCAACCCATTGGTATGCTCCTATTTTTTCTGCTATAGTGCAAATTTAGTGCCAATCGTGTGCCATTTGCCTCTCATTCAATATTAGAAGGGTTAAAATCACCCGGTGCTCAATCTCCTCCCTGCGGCCCATTCGTTCACATCCAGATTGACGTTATTCAATCAACAAAATGTGTAAATTACTCATATGCCCTTGTTGCTGTATGTATGTTTTCAAGGTGGGTGGAACATAGATCGAAGCATACCCCTGTTCTCATGCAGATGCTATCATGTAGCTAAGTGGTCATTTAGAGATCCTAGTACTAATCAGGAAACACATGTTGTCCGCAATAGTGCTGGAATTTTGTAATGTTCTAGTAACTGATCAACATTAACATTGTTGTATATCATTCAAAGTCAGTAGGTAAAGTGGAAAGAAATGATGGGAACCTATAGAACAAGATAGCTATGACATGTTCAGAGGCACATTTAAAATGGCCTGTTGTTTTTCATTAGCCGTGTGGTTTTTGAGACTCATCCCCTGCCAGAACAGAAAGTTAAGCCTGTATGAAATAGTCATGCCCAACCCATGATGCATCCCTGAAACCCTTCTGCCTCCTCTGCTGAACTGGATCTGTAGTTAGATTATGCTGGTTTACAATATTGTAGATAGCTCATATAATGTATATAATGGGAAAATGTCAGCATATACCAGAGGACAACTGCTCTGCAGCCTCTCTCACAGTTGCTAAATACAGAGGCCTGGTGGCTTAGATCCACTTCTCACACTGTAAACAAGTTGCTGATCCTGGAGACAAATGTGCTCCTCTGCTGCATCAAAGCTTGAGTCTGTCCCCGAAGACTCTGCTGAGGTTGTTTCTTCGACAGCCTCATCACCTGTTGGTGGTTTGAAGTCTCCATGCCCTCCTCCCCTCTGCCTGCCCTGCCACAGCATGATGATGATGCCCTGATAGCCTCTCATTTTTAATGCATTCATCTAAGTTAAGCAGCTTCTTCCTTCTGGATATTGACTTTCTCTCTGGGCTTGGCCTACTATCTTCCTTGCTTCTTTAAGCATCTGACTAGTGACTGGTTACATCCTCCCCACGGAATGGAAAATTATTGCAAAACCGAACTGTGCTGAACCTTCCCTTGTACAGAGCTGCTGTTCTCCTTACGAGAGGATCTTATTTTGAACATATTAAATAAAATTCAAAATATATTTTTCGGAAGTTTAAATTATAAAAAAACACTAAAGATAAAAGAAATCATATTTTTATTATGTATCAATTTCTATTAGAAGTGATTATTGAATTATTTAGAAGTAATTTAATTATATGTTACTGAAAATTGATTTTATATACATTTTTAAATTTAAAAAGTCTCTTAAAATAAATTAGAATAAATCAAAAATATGATTTCTTTTTAGATTTTTTAACATTAAATGGCATTTATTTATATATTTTACTATTCTAAACTTTTTGATTTAATTTAACATTATTTACTATTGGGTTTTTATTTGAAGTCTCTGCTTCCATTATTTTTGTATTGGAGGGTGTTACAGTAACAGTGGTTAGTGATGTGTGGTGCTGGATTTGCTCCAGCTCTGAGCTGGAGTACATTTACTATTGGTAGGATGTCCGGTTTTAGGTTTAAACCTATAATAACTGATAAAATCCCACTGAAAGAGAAATAGCCCTCACCATTGAAAACATATCAACACTGAAAAAACACCTGCACAACCACAAACTAAATGCCATTCAAAGAAAGGAAAAAGAGAGCAAAAGAGTCATTTTTTTCTTCCTAAAGGGGCCAATACAATGTAACTTTGTTATACAACCTAGCAGTAAGAAAGTCTGGGCTAACATTATTCTGCTTGAGTTTTGTTGTTTAGGGATGCCACTAAAATATTGTTTCTTCTTCCTTTTTTTCAGTTTTGTGGTCTTTGGTCTGAAGAAGCATGTTTTAGATCTTGTTTAATTATTTTATAAACTGTAGAGAATCTGGAAATATCAAAATATTGTTTGATATTTTTGCTGCCTTTGATTCTTTCACTGATAGGTAAAATGGCTGGTTTCATAATAATCTTTCCTAATATGTGTCATCACATTTACCCACAGAGAATGGGTAAAAACCCTTAATACATCAGCCCTCGGTTTCTAGTGAGTCAGTATTGATAGTAGGCGAATTACCAACACCTCAGGCTTTAAACATTCAATGCAAGGAAGAGTGACAAATATATGTGAAAAGAGCACTATCACCAAGCATCTGAGATAGTGGTTATAACATGACACCAGACTTTTGGAAAACATGGAACACAGTGTCACTTGGAATGCTCTGCAAAAAAAGTTCTTTCCAAGTTCAACAAAGAATGGAGTGACATTGTTTATATTTGCAGTGATTCAGCTACGTGTATGAAAAAGTTGTCTGATGACCTGTCAAAATTGATACCTGAGCTGAAGTGCTTCCCTGTAAGAGATCCTTGCCACTTGTTAGATTGTATGCTGAAAGCATCTTTACAATCTAATCAGAAATGCTATTGACTTTTTAGTGCATTCTGGTGCACTGTTTTCTTATGCACAGGAACTGAAACTCAAATATTTATAATTTCTTGCTTTGTGTGGCATCAAAGAAAGCGTAATCCCATGGTGATGATGGTTCTCAGTCCAAGGGGCTATGAATTCTATATTATCTACGTAGCAACCGTTTACAGAAGTTTTGCTGAGTGATGATGCCATAGGCAAGAAATGTGAGGCTCTTTGGTCCCATATTGATAGTGATTTGAAAAAAGTACACTCTACTGCATTCTTAGATTTTTACCGGAAAACATAACTGCTGTAGTGGATATAATAACAAAACTAGAGTCTGAACACACCCTTGTCTGCCAAGTGTTCAGCATAATTGGTATAGATGTGAAACATCTCCTTGAGAGTAGGCTGGGCACACCTTTAGTGATTTTGGCACTGCAACATGTTCCATATTAGAGTGCTTGCCACTTGGTAAGCAAAGCAATAGCGAAGAGCAATTCAGGAACTATTATTTTACAATGTATGAGAAATGGCTTGCAATGATGCATAGAAACGTCCCTTCCCCACTAATGGCATTTGAAGTCAATGAAACCTCACTGTGGTACTCTGCTCTAGATCCCTTCTGCAAAGGGTAATTTCCTCCTCCGTAGTTTCAATAGTACTGCTTCGATTTTGAACGCTACAATAACTCTGAGGGCAGAAGCGCCCAGATCAGCGCAAATGTTGCAGAACCTGCCCTGAGAATCACAATCTTCAAGTGAACCAGTATTGGCATGGAAAGCTATGTCAGTGGCCAGAGTTAACACATTTTGTACTGGCTGTTTTGGCGTTGGCCATCTCAAGTGACAATGTTGAGAGGGCCTTTGCACAGAAGTTTACATTGGAAGGAAAAAACGAGCACACATGACCAAAGACTCACTGAAGAAGTATTGTATGGTATACTACAATAAGTTTAATTTGCAAAAATCTATATGGACCTCATATACACTATACTTACACTGTCTATATAACATGCGCTATCAGTGCAGAAAGCAAGCAATAATAATAGAAAAACGTTCCATAAACACCCGAAAAACACTGTTTCTGTAGTTTTTAATGGCGCGGCAATGTGTAACCACTGATAACCACAGTTTTTTTAAGGTATTGAATTCACTTGAAAATACTGAAAAAACCCCACCAGAAATTACCAAAAATAGAAACTGAAAACAGGAAGCCTAACTATTGGTTTTGTGTTGGTTTTGGCTGAACTTGAAAAGTTCCACTTGTGAACAGGTATGGGATTACTCTTTTGTGGGTGTGTGCACATCCATCCCTAAACTTCTCTTTATCCCTGCCTTACTCCTCCTTAAACCTCACCCATTTTGTAGCAAGTATGCCCCATATTTCAACCACCCTCTGGCCCCTACCACATTTATTACTAAGGGCCCGATTCCGATCTTGTTGGGAAAGCATTCCTACAGACTCTGTTCCGGAATGCTTTCCAAACGAGTCAATCGCGATCTCTCCGAACGACGGAGTACGATGCATTGGATGCAAACTCCAACCGACACATTCGGAGTCCGATTCGTCCGACCAATTCATCTGGAAACAAGCCCAATCCGACCGAATGGTATGGGAACGCTGAAACATAGCATTGCGGGTTTGAATCAGACACGGGTTAACCCACAAACAGATGATGATGTGTACGACGCAGTCTTTGAAACGTGTCAGATTGTGACAGCAAATGCAACTGGGAAATGTTAAATCTTAGGGGGAAAAGCATTGGCAAAGCTAAAAAAAATTCAAAAGCATTAGCCACACCCACCAATACACCTATATAAATGGCAAAACAGATGACCATGATCCTTTGCAACAACAGAACTGCTGAGAGGACACAGTCATAGCCACAGATTCACTGCTTTCTGCCTCATACACTCACACTTTACCCACCATACAACTTGCACACATTTTTATATTTAAAAAAAATACACTCTCAAACACACACTCTTTTACTAATTCACATTCACCCTCACCTTCACACTCACCCTCACCTCCATCTTTACCTTCACCATACCCCCAAATCAGGCCTGTTTCACAGATAAGGAGTTGGAAGTACTTGTAGATTAAATACTCAGAGTAGACCCACAGTTTTTTGGGAACCAAGTCCAACAGACCCCCCTGTCCCTGAGAAATAGGTTGCGGTAGAGGATAGTAGATAAGGTGAACGCTCAAGCACCATGCCTGCACACAATGGACGATATCAGGAACAGGTACTATGATGTGCGAAGGAGGGTCAAGAAGCTGATTGCAAGAGAACACGCCTTAAGTCAGCGGAATGGTGGTGGCCCACGTGCACCACCCGTGCACTTCCCTTCCAGGGAGGAGTAGGTGCATGCCATCCTTCCACCGAGGGCGTCTATGGAATACCATGAGCCTGGTGAGTGCCTACTCAACTGTACACTAATGTTATCAATTACATATCCACCCACATCCCTGTCAAGGATACAGTGATACAAATCACTGTTAGCAAAGCCATAACAATATGGAGCAAATGAACATGTGATGTGTATGCCAGTTTGACAAACAAAATACCTGCAATGTCAGAGTAAATGTAACTATTTCATAACATGTACCAACTAACAAAAGCTCACAGCAAGGCATTGTGCTCCAAACAACAGTCACCAGCATCAGCCATCTTACCAGCATAGTTTCACTCACTCACAGAGAAGCTGGGTCACAGTAAGGAAGGTTGGGATGCCTGGAAAGGTGGGTGTGGGCCCAGGCCTCATGGGAGTTGTAGTCAAAGATAACAATACTCCTTCCACATAGCCCAACAATCCTACCTAGAAGTATTATGTCCTCACAGTGAGTGGAAAAGTAACAGCAAGATGTCTGACATTGGGGACTGGTGTGGTGAGCACCAGGCCCTGATGGGAGCTGTGTGCAAATCAAACAGTAGGCCCCAGTGTCAGTCATCTTGCCAGTACTTTTCCACTCACTGTGAGGTAAGCACAGTTCAAGGTGGCCTTGTTGGGCCATGTGGGAAGAGGAGTATTTGCACTGAGTACAAATCCCAACAGGCCCTGTCCCACATACACTTCTCCCACCCAGCCCAAACAGCACACCTGTGACTATGTAGTCCCTGCGACTGAATGGAAATGTACTGGCTAGACACTGGGGACTGGTGTGGGGAGTACAAGGCCCTGAGGGGAATTGTGAGCAGCAGCAAACAGCAGGCACTAATGTCAGCCATCTTGCCAGTACATTTCCATTCACTCTCAGGGACTGCATAGTTACAGGTGTGCTGTTTGGGCTGGCTGCGAACACCAGCACTGTCAACGAGTAAGGAGGCTCCGTGGTGACTGTGCCAGAACCAACTGGTCCTGCCTGATAAGTTCAATATATTTGATACAGGGATTTTGGGCAGGTAGTTGGGATCTTCAGGACCATGCAAAATCAGCAGACAGCTCATTATGCTAAAGTGGAAAAATACCTTTCAAAAAATTAAGCCCTAACAGCGGTGCATGGGGACATTCTCACCTGCCTCTACCAGATTGCCTCCAACATGTCCACACCTCCCTGTGTGCCAACAACATCAGGTATATCAACATCTACATCTGCCACAGGGAGTGATGTGGATGCCGGCGGAGAGCCCCCTGCACCGCCGATGCTGCTTGCACCTGTGCCCCCCCCAAAAAAGAAAAAGGGTTGTCCGCTGAAGAAGACAACATGAGAGACCGATGGCTACGCATCACCACCAGGAAGTGAAAACCTGATACCCTCCATTGTGTGCCAAGCGTTCACTTTGTTGACTCTCACTGAACTCTCCCACATTGGATGGAGGGTCATAGTTGGACTTTGGAATCAAATAACTGTGGACTTCCGACAACTTCATTTACAAACACTACCAACTCCTTTCTGCACTTTGTTCTGCCTGTTTTGTTTGATCACTCCCCATAAAATCATTTGCCATCAAACAGCCATGCACTAAAAAAATCACTTTGCACAAAATACTTTGAAACACAAATATGCACGTTGAAATGATGCACTGAAGATCAAAGATGAAGGTGTCCACAAATGTGGACAAGGAATCAATCTAGTAATGTCAACTACTGGCTTGAAAGTAGACCAGTACCAGCATGAGAGACAGACACAACCAGGTCATCACACAACCCATCGTACATGACAATTATGCCATCGTAGTCTACTGTTAGCACACATGTCCCCATCTGCAAGCCCTAAAACATTCATTGTTAACTAAATTGATCTCCATGGAACATATTTTGTATCAGGATAACCTATGGATGTGTCCAAACAGACATGGTACAATGCAATGTGGAGCACAGGTTTATTTAAATAATAGTACCTTGCACCTTGACAGAAACTACAATCACATCACACAGTTACAAAAGTATCACAAGTACAAACAAATTACCATCTGTTTAAAATGTTTCTTGGCCCAGGGATGTCCCCCACTGTTCACTGTTGGAGTATGACACCGGATCATGGATCTGGTGGAGTCACAACTCAGCAGTTCACATGGTGAATGATACTGGGAAGGAGAAAAACACACTTGAGTCAGGTAATCATGAAAGATTTAGATTGATATCGCATATTGTCTCCGTTAAAGCACGCCAATGTCAGTGTGAACACAATCTGTTACTGAGTGTAGAATTGTCCTTGTCACATGCAGATTTGGATCAGGCAATTCTGTACAAAGCAATTGAAGAATAACAAACACTGAGCACCATACATACACAAAGGCCAACAGCAGCACACAAACAAACATTTATGGGTTAAATGCTCTCATTCAATACTCACATTTATTTGAAGAAGTTGCGGAAAAGCTGTTGTCACAAATCCCCCTCCTCATCACTGGCATCATGTCCCAAGTCTGGTTCCTCCCTTGCTGGTGGCTGCTGGTCTCCGTCATCCAGTATTAGTGGTATTTCCTTATGGATTGCAAGGTTGTGGAGCATGCATGTTGTGGGGATAATCTTGCACACCTTCTTGGGGCCATATTGTAGTGCACCTCCTGTCCAATTCAGGCACCGGAACCATGCCTCCAGTAGCCCAAATGTACACTCACTCACTCTCCTGGTTCTCCCATATGCCCCATTGTAACAAATCTCAGCTGGGATGACAGGGTTCCGGAGGGGTGTCAGCATCCAAGGCATGTTGGGGTATCCAGAGTCTCCTACATTGAACACAGAAAATACTTCAGTTGTCTGAAAACATAGCACAATCTGACATACAAGCCACACACAACAAAAACATACAACATAACCTACCAACAAGACAGGCACGCTCAGGTTGCAGCTGAGACATCAACTGCGGGATGGCACTACTCCTCATAATGAACGCCTCATGTGCCGATCCCAGGAAAAGTGCACACACATGGGAGATCACCATGTTAGACAGACATACCGCCAGGACATTGATTGAGTAGAAGCGTTTCAGATTCTTGTAGGTCTGCTTATTGGCTTGTAGAGGGATCAAAGCTACATGTGTCCCATCAAACTCCCCCTTGATATCTGCCAACTGTGTAGGTGTTGTGAACTTTATGTATTGTTCCAGGAAATGTAGCAATGCCTCCAAAACATCACAAAGCAAATGGCTGAACATGGTCTGTGCCATGCCACCTGATGTTGCCAGTGTATACTGAAAATAACCTGTGGCGAAGAAATGTAGTGCCGCCATCACCTTCACCTTGGGTGGCAGCGCAGTGGGATATGGGCGTCCAGGCTGCAAATGCGGTGTCAACTGGTAAGCCAGCTCAACAATAAGTGGCCTGGTAAAGAGGTATCTACGGATGCAATCACGTTCTTCCATGGCTGGAGGTCAGGGAAGGACCTGTAGACTAGAGGCCTTCGGCGATACCTATGTATAGAGTGTAAACACAGTTGATGTCTGATTACAATGTAGAAAGCTACATGCACTACAGTACACATACCATGATATCTGTACAAACAGAAGACCCAGGGCATTGGAAATTAACATTGATATGATAATTGATGAGCCTAGATACAAAGCACAGCATTGGTTCACTTTCCAGACATGTCAAGAAACTATGGTTACACAGCAATGTCAGTGCTGTACTGTAAATAGTCACTTGTGTCAGTTACCGTACATGTGAGCAACCATCACATGCTCAATAACACGCCAAACACATTAGACAAGAAATGGGTTTGTAACAGCCATCACATGGTTGAAGGTACACCCAATAGGATTAGGTAATGACACATATATGTTAGACATCATACACACAGTGGGCCTCTAAGAGAAAGCTGCACACCACTATCACAGGTTGGACACTGTCATGATATCATGTCTGACAAACATGTACAATTACATACACTGAAAAACTACAACATAGGGGTGGCATTAAGTTTGCAATCATCCACGTAAGCCTGGGACAAAACACACAACGGCAACTCACATAACATACACAAGCTGATGTGGCAGCTAAATGTCACGGTACAACATTTCTAAATGTTTACTGAAATTGTACGACTCAGACACAGCAGAGTGCCAATCAGAAACTTCACCTAATGCACAGTGGGTCACACAGTCAACCAAAGCAGTGAAAATGTGTAGGAAAAACATGTTTTCACAAATTATACCCTGGAACTGTGACCAAGCCTAGAAGGGTAACCAGAGAAGTATACTCTCAATGTTGTCATGGGACTCACAAACAGTGTGTTGTGTTCCCACTGAAGGTTAGCTCATCATTGTAGTGAGAGCTATCAATTCAAATGTTCAAGATATCACGAAAACACTGCCTCCATACATGTAATACACAAGAACATCATTATTTGCACTAGTGTCTGCCCTGCTGACCGTTTACTGGAAGGACCCGGTAGCCGCATCCGAACCGAGTCCATCGCACCCATTTGCTGCTGTTCATCATGGTGAACGACGGTGATGAGTATTCAAAGGGCGCAGTAACCGCATCCGAACCGAGTCCGTAGCACTCATTAGTTGATGGTCATCATGTTGAACGACGTGGGTTTCGTGTCCGATTCACGTACAAAATGACTCGGTAACCTTCCATCATCAATGTTATCAAGTCAATAGTAGGTCAATGCAGGTATTTTGAACATCGCCGTAGGCATGTCGTATGCTAGCACTGTTATGGACTGGACAGATTCGGATAATGCGACCGAGTCGGACCTATCGCTTTGTCTGCATGGAAAAGAGACCGCCTCTGCTGTACAGATAAAAGTCTGTCTGTTCCCTTCAGCTCTCACTTGCCTGCACTACCTGCATCTCCCCATTTCTCTGCTGCTGTCTCCACATCCTCTGAGAGCTACCGTAGCACTACCAGTGGACAGGGCCCCAGCCTTCACTGAAGAAGGAAACCAGGCCCTGCTGGACAGCCTCCTTCCACTGTACAGCCAGCTGTATGGAAAACCAGAGGAGCAGGTGAGTGATGGTTCCACTGCCTTTTCATTGGAAATGTGCAAAAATGTGCACTGCTAGCATTGGGAATCTGAAGTGTAAGAATGCAAACAGAGTTCCTGTAAGTTTTGCTGTGGGTAGAATTGTGTTGTGGGCAGATACACTGCTGTAGAAGTGTATGTACTGGGTAGCGTTGACTTCTCAGCACTGTTCACATGGGATGAGGAATCATTACACATAGGACAAATGCCCATAATGCCACTTGTTCACCCCTTAGACATTGTTTGCAATCTTATCCTGAACAATGTGTGAAATTGTGTGAACAGGAAACATGTAGCATGTGACTCAAGGGATTGTCACCATGTCATCCTCACAGGTCGACTCCCATCAGAAGGTCAAGGTGTGGTAGACCATCGCCTTGACAGTTCGCTCAGTGGGGGTCACCAACTGATGCATCCGCCACTGCCAGAAGAGGTGTCATGACATCCGAGGCTGGACTCAGGGGATTGCATGGGTACAACTGAACCTGTCACCTTCACGCAAGATGGGCGGATGCCGGACCCTGACCCCCCCACATGCTCCGGATTCTGAGGGTGGTCTTCCCTGACATGGATGAGCAGTAGAAGGCCAGACAGCAGCAAGGAAGGGGTGAGTATGTGCCATGTCACACACCTATGTTTAATATGCATATTGCAGTCTCTCACCCTGCTGCCCCTATTACAGTTTGTAAGTCTCCCAAACACACCATTCTGTCTCAAGAGATGCAAATGCACCATGAATATTAAATTCCCTGTTGTGCCCCTTTCCATCTGGGACATGTGTGTCACTTATGCCAGGCTAGTGACTGTAGTCCCATGCTCATGTGATCTGCACAATCTACAACAACATGTGCATGGAGATGACCTTCTTCAGTGATGCAAATGTCTGACATGTGTCCGTACAGTGACTAATGTATGACCTGTACTCAGAGTGGATTAAATATATATACATGTGCAGTACGTGGAGCACACAAGTGTGTGATGCCAATGCTATACATCCTGGCTGCAGGTGACATTAATGGGGATGCCTTGTAGAGTTTATCCTGATCATTCAGGCTAATTTCTGTCTCAGCTGTAGTGCTCAGCGTAATCACATGTATCCCATGTGCCAAGGGGAGGAATGCCAATTTCGGGCAAATGTGTCAGTGGCATATCACATGTTAGTATGTGTTATTCCTTTTTCCATATTGAAATGAGAAAATCCATGTGTCAGACTCTATCACTGTGACTACACGTGACAGTCTTTGACAGACACAGGTGGTCACTGTTGGAAACAAGGCTACCCTTCAAATATGTATTGTTTATGTTTTGCATTCAAAACTGTTTACATGTGTGTAAATTCTCTTGACTATACATACTTGTGGCTTGGTCATCCATGTGCATGCTGCAATACTTTCATCATGATAGATGTCAACTGTGCATCCAAGGTCGTTTGTGAGTTCACAAACCCTGATGGTGAACAAGAGCAATGTCAGTTTGTCAAAGTGTGCAAATTGTGTCTACCACGCAAGGGACATGCAGACTTTGCTGCCAAAGATATGGACCGAAGTAGTCTTGACAGGAAGGGACATAGTGGTGATGCGAACATGTGATGTTGAGGATCTGTACTCCGAGTACATACAGATGGTGCACCCAGACAGGCCTGTGTCAAAGTGTACCGAAAGAAGCATTGTAATGATGCAGTCATTGGTCTCAAAATTGTGTTTTACATTGCATACATATGTAACAGTTGGACTGTATACAATGTGCATGACATCCTGGAGAATTGCACCAAAACTGTCCATGGTTGACATCAGACAGTAGGCCAAGTGCCTCTCATCCTAGTTAGGCATAATACCTCATGGCTTACAAAATGAGAATCAGATTTGTGACCTGACAGCAGAGGCCAAAAGACAGTGGGCAAATGACTACTATCACTGTTATCTGTGTGAAATGAGTTCTTCACTAACTATGGAAGCATGCTGTATTGCAGTGTCAGTTCAAGACTCCCTTGCAGGAGATGAGACAGGTATGTAATGACACAAGACTGTCAGGAGCATTACAAATCAGACCACATTCTACGTTGTTTATGAATTGACAGTGTGGTTGTGGGCTTTGACATTGATCTAACCAATGTTGCACATGACATCATGTGTCTGTGAACCATGTTTAACTAGCCGACTGGCAAGTGATATATACACATTTGTGAAAGCTGCAGTCAAAATGATGTATATGCTTGCTCTGTGATGATTTCTGATGATACACATTTGTCAAGTACATGCGGATGACTCATGTTACTCTCTTTGTAATTCTTTTTGACAGCATCAGCACCGGCAACCGGAGGAGGCAGCGCCACGACCAAGGGGAAGCAGCTTGCCAGACTGGGTCCAGTATGGAGGAGGAGGGACCTAGTGGCATGGAGGGCGAGGGGAAGCACACTGAGGGCAGCTTGACATCACCATCAGAAGGAGCTGCAGAAGATTACACCTCCAGTGATGACTCCCTTGAGGTGGTGGGTGAGCCAGGATTGGTTCTAACTACATCTGAGTCCGCCACCACCACCATCACTACCATTTCCACCCTCCCAGCTGCTCCCTTGCCCAGTATCTGTGGCCGCTCCCATGTAGGGGCATGTCTAATTTGGACCAGGCACCGCACCCCCTGCACCAGTCTCCCCTGCTGATTGTGGAGGCTGAGGATTTGCTGAAGCAGATACATGTGGGGCGGACATCCTTGCGCACACAGGTCTTTTGACAAAATTGGTGTCATAAATGGAGGGCATCCACACGGACATGTCTGCCCTACTGAGATCAAACCAGGCACTGGCTTCCACACTGACGGCAGCATGGTCCCTGATCCAGCAGACCCTCACCCCTCCTTCCTCTTCCCCATCCACAGTCCCAACTACTCTACCTGACCCAAGCACACGCAAACATGCATGTGCACACACAACAACATCCACATGCAGCACACAAACCCACACATGACTCCAAACACACACACACGCACACTCAGGAGACTGACAGCACACACACCAGGGTGAGCAAGAAACTTGACAAACATGCATCCACAGGCACTCCACATACCTCAGATCTCTCTGCCTCCACAACCCCTACCCTTGACTCTGCTGCACACTCCTCTGCCCAGAAGCTATTCCTCTGGGACTTTGGCCTCTTCCCCAAAGACCCGTCTGTCCCCCTTCCCAAGGGGAAGAGGAAACCGCCCCACCTGACATCAAAACCTGGCCCCACCACACACCCAAAAGAAATAGCCCAAAAAACCCCACCCGAACATCCCCCGGAGTCACAAATCAAAAACCCCACCACTGACACAGACTCCAATCACAAAAAAAGGACATCACAATCTCAGGTTTCCCTCTCAAGAAATACACAATCCTAAAGATAGTCAGGCCCAGCCCCTCACCCTCTCCCACAAAAATGCCCCCTCCAACTGCCCCCCTCAGTCTGAAACTGCCACTGCATTGGACCCCCCTCCTCAATCTGGCCCAACCACTACAGTAGACCCTCCCCCTCAATCTGGCCAATCTACTGCAGTGGACCCGCCCCCTTTCAATTTTGGCCCATCCACTGCAGTGGACCCACAAATCCCTTTGGATCCCATCCCTCCCATAACCCACCACAGTTTTCCCTAGTCCAGTCCCATTGGTGCCTGGCATGCCCCCAGATGCCCCTCCCAGGGGAGGTGTAGCCATGCGCATTGAGTGCAGGCAAGTGACGTAGGGGGATTACCCCTGACCCCCTTAAAGACTTGAACAACTATGGACTGGCCATTGGCCTTATGTTTGAGTTTAAAATGTGTTCATTTTCATGCTGAATAAAGCATGTTTGAAGTTTCTCACTGTTGATTTCTGTGTCCCACAACTTGCTTATAAGTCAACTGTCACTCATGTCTAATTATTGTGGCGGGTATAGAATTATGTTGTTGAGTCATGGACTGCATGTGGTCCATGGAGTATGTGACCTATTACAGTATGTATACAGGCCTGCATAATTTACCTGACAGAATCTTCCATCCCCAGGCGGATATCAGTTCCCAGAACCACCCCATCAATGACCAATCTCCTGTATCCACATGAATAGATTCAGAGATCTTCTGTAGTTTGGAAATGGCCTGGTACACTGTCGGAGCGTTATCTGGAATGAAAACACAGCAACTTGATTGGATCACTTAACATACACCACCTCGGTCTGCAAGTATGACATCTAACGCAACTCTGTTCTGAAGAGTCATAAGACGATCCGACTGGAGCTCAGCAGTCAAGTTACTAAGGGCACCGGCAGTTTCAACTACGGTGGATTCAACCACCCTCATTAATTGCCTTATGTTCCTGCTGTTAACCATGGGTCCCCAAAACGGCAGAAAACCCTTCAAGAAGTCTCCCAATTCTTGTCCTGCAGTGTCTTCTTTACTGAAGACACCTCTAACTATCCTTGTCTTGTGGTAATCTGCCGCAGCTGTGTAGGTGGGTGGCAACAGAAACGAAACAAAACATATGCCCGAGAAGTCAGGGGGCAACCATGTGTAGGCTCTATCATGACAGATGAAATAGGTACCCTTAGCTGCTAGGAACGAAGGGGAAGTCTGAGACGCAAAGACATATGTCTCCGTGCAGATACTCTTTCCTAACTGAGCTCTGGGATTCTTGCCATTATCTTGCAGACATAGGTGACCCTGATGGGGTACAATCCAAATCGGGGAGGATCTCTTTGCTCGCTGGTTTTCACTCAGAGTAACTCCATATCCGGTCACGTTCCATCCAATATACGCTAGTGTCTCATCTCTAGGGATAGTCTCATAGGAAGTAGCTTCTCTAATCATATCTACTATACCCTTAACTAGAGCACTATTCTTTGGATTATCTTTTACAGAACGTAGGGGGTGGACTTCATGGGCATAAATGAACATCGTTCTGTATGCCCACACAGAACCATTATGGCTGAAAGGCAGGACCAGATAAGGAATACCTTTATCAGTAGTATGAGGCATAAGACCACACACCCAACAGTTAGTCGTGTTCACTACTAATTGGTGTTTGTGCAAAAGCTGAACGAAGGAGTTATTGATAAACTCTAATCTCCTAACGGATTCATGTTCAGGAAAAAGGTGAAAAGAATGTGAGGAAACAGTAGAAGGAGGCATGGGCTGTGCAGTGGGTGCAAATGTCACTCGAAAAGAGAATAAAACATATCCTATTAAAAACATCATTACACTAAACAACATGAAAATGCATAATATCAAAAAGCGTTTTCTGGTCATCATTATACATAGTTTGGCTTTAAAGTTCGTCTCTTTGGCAGGTCTCTCCATCTTGAAAAACTCCATCCTCTAACCTTGCTGCTCGCGGAGGTAGGGTGTTCCGTGCTAAGAAATGCGCCTGTCAGTCCAAGGGAAACGCCCAAGAACCAACCAGAACCGTCAACCTTGTGTCTTCGGCTTGCACTCCAAAGACTTATCGCCCATGACCCTATAGCTGAACCCGGATGGTGGTTCGAAAAACAAAAATAAAAAAGTTTCTCAGATGAGAGAGCTGCACTTTCAAAAATAGCAAAGAAAAGGAATTTATTTCTCCATAGTTCTCGGCCTCAGATTATAACGGCTTTTTCCAGGTAATGTCTGGTCTTGGAACAACAGTTCAGGTTTGGTAGTGTCCAATCGAATTGACGGTGGCACAGCTTCCTGTAAAAGATTGTCACTTTCACGCTCAGAATTTGTTCCTTTTACGCGTGCATCGCTGAAAGGCAGAAAACGAGGCACAGTCTCAGTCTCAGAGTCAGCAATACCCTCCTGGACCCACCGGTCGTACGGCAGAGGCAAAGGGACCCTCTTACAGTGTACGCCGTGGATCCATTTCTGCTTTCCTTCCACTCGAACGGCTGATCTCGTCGACAAGAGGACTAGGTGTGGGCCGGTCCAACGGGGCTGATCATTCTTTGTCCGCTGGAAGTTTTTAACCAGGACCCACGAACCAGGATTGATAGTGTGTCCTGGAGCTTCAGAGACCTGAGGCAGAGTATCGTGAACCTGTTGGTGTGAAACACGCAATTTAGCCGTCAAATCATACAAATAATCAAGCAATACAGGGTGTTCAATCTCACTGAATTTTGTCGGCCTAGGCACTCCCCATATGTTGGCTGGGCGGCCGAACACGATTTCGTAGGGACTAAGTCCCACTCGTAAATGCACAGTCATTCTTGTCGATAGAAGTGCTAATGGTAACGCATCAGGCCATTTGAGGCCAGAGCTTGCTTGTATCTTGGCCAGTTTCAGTTTTAACGTGCCATTGTAGCACTCTTCTAGTCCAGCTGATTGGGGGTGATTTGCAGCGTGAAACTTCTGCTGGATTCCTAGCCCTTCACATACTCTCTTCATCACTTGACCCACAAATTCGCTCCCAGTATCACTCCAGACCATTCTCGGCAACCCAAATCTGGGGAAGAATTCTTTGACAAGGGCTTTGGCTGTGGACATGGCAGTGTTGTCTTTCAGGGGATATGCTTCTACCCATCTCGGAAAGGCACAAACAACAATGAGTACGTTTTTCAAATTGTTGCACCTTTCCATGTGGATGAAATCTAGCTGCAAAACCTCGAACGGATATGTTGGAGGCGCAAAATGACCAGCTGGAGTTGGCGTTCCCCTACCAGGATTGTATTTCAGACACACCATGCAATTCTTGACCACATTCTCTGCACACTTAGGGATTCCAGCATTTTGCCATACTGGAGCCAACAACTTACAAATCCCTTTCACACTGATGTGAGCCATTCCATGGGCCATTGTAACCACTGCAAGCACATATGCATCGGGTAACAACCATCGCTGATGTTCTGACAATTCAACCCAACAACCATTTGCATCCAATTTACCCGTGCTCTCTCTCCACACACTCAACTCTTTCTCTGTAGCCTCAGCTTGAATAGACTTCACACTCTCTATCATATCTTCACACATTCCAATGTCACCAACCCATCTCGCAGGGCCTGCAATATACATTCGACTCATCACATCCCTTGCTGTTTCTTTCGCGACTTCATCAGCAAATGCATTACCACGACCAACATCATCAGTAACCTTCTTATGTGCACTGCATTTCACAATCGCGACTTGCAACAGCAAGGTAAGTGACTCAAGAAGCTCATTCACCAACTGACCATGCTGTATCTTGGCTCCATGCGAAGTCAGAAACCCACGTTCTTTCCACAATCGTCCAAAACTATGGGCCACACCAAATGCATACTGGCTGTCAGTACATATGGTCACTTTCATTCCTTTTGATAACACACACGCTCTTGTAAGTGCAATCAACTCTGCTGCTTGAGCTGAACTGTGTGGGATACGTGCAGCTTCAACAATCGTATGCAAAGTCGTAACAGCATATGCCGCAGTCGTATCACCATTCGGAAGCTTGAAGCATGAACCATCCACCCATAAGGTACCATCACACTCCACAAGAGGAGTGTCTTTGAGATCTACTCTCCCTTTCGTTTCTTCCTCTGTCTTAAAAAAACAATCATGCTGTTCAGAAACATCTGTTTCTGCTACAATCGGCAACAACGTAGCTGGGTTCAACGTGTTGCATCTTTTTATGTGCACATGACTCGCTAAAAGTGTCAACTCGTAACCTGACAACCGAGCACTAGTTAAGTGCTGTGTCTTGGTCCTGTATAACAAAGTGTCCACTGCATGTGGAACCATTACAATCAACATATTATTCATCACTAAACCAGCAGACTGCCGAATAGAAACTGCTGCTGCCGCCGTGGCTCTCAAGCAACTCGGCAAAGCTCTAGCTACCGGATCCAAAGTTGACGAAAAATACGCGCATGGACGTTGCTTGTCCCCAAAAGACTGTGTCAACACTGACAATGCACAACCTTCTTTCTCATGGACATACAGTGTAAAAGGCTTACTGTAGTCGGGGGTACCCAACACAGGAGCCGAACATAATGCATCACGCAATTCGGAAAAACTTTTCTGACAATCTTCAGACCATGGAAGGGGATTCGGTGTATCTTTACAAGTCAATGCTACCAAAGGTTTGGCCAGCAAAGAAAAAATTCGGTATCCATTGTCTGCAATATGACGTGATACCCAAGAAAGCATGCACTTCTCTCTGTGTCATTGGCACACTCAATTTTGCAATTGCCTGAATTCTTTCTGGGGTCAGTTTCCTTCCCTCCTTCGATAAGAGATGACCTAAGTAGGTCACTTCTTGTCGACAATATTGCAATTTCGAAAGAGACACTTTGTGATGTAAATCGGACAAATGACGCAACAATGACAATGTTGCTTCTTTACAAATCTCCTCAGTATCTGCAGCAACTAGCAAATTGTCAACGTACTGAATAAGGGTAGCGCCATCAGGTAAAACAATCGTATCAAGCTGTGTTTTTAAAGCCTGACTATATATCGATGGACTTTCACAGTAGCCTTGGGGAGCGCGTTTGAGCCGGAAGCTTCGGCCTCCTAAACTGAAGCCGAAAATATCCCTACTCTCCTTGGCAATTGGGATGCTGAAGAAAGCATTCTTCAAGTCAATCACCGAGAACCAAGTTGCGGAAGCTGGAATCATAGTCAATAGGGCAGTGATGTCAGGAACAACCGGAAATTGTGGCACAACGATTTTATTCACCTCTCTAAGATCGATTACAAACCTGTAAACAGGAGGCTGGGAAGGGTCAGTACGCTTCAAAACAGGCAAAACAGGACTATTGCAAACGTTGCCTCTTGTCTCTTCAATTACATCTTTTTCAATCAAATCATAAATGATCGCTAGCAACGCTTTCTCACCTTCACTAGAGATCTTGTATTGGGGAATGCGTGGCATTTTAACATTGGCTTTCAATGTCACAACATATGGCGGTATTTCCAAAAGACCCACGTCATTAGGACCAGTAGCCCACAGAATATCAGGAAGAGACGACAATTCTGTTGGAAGTTTACCCTTCGACAAATACATTGGGGAAACCACTTTCTTACCTAGTGTAAGTTGTACTCCCGAAGGAGAACAATACAATGTTGCATACAATCTTTTCAACAGATCTAATCCTAACAAGTTCTCACCACAACCTGTTGTCAGAATAAGGGGTGCTTCTAATTCACAAGGTCCAACAGAAAGGGACATAGGACTAGAAATCGGGTTCCTAACCGGGGCGCCAGAAAAACCTACTGAAACATTCATTTCGCCAGACAAAGGTGGGACAGGGAGTTTAGAGTGCATAATAGAACTCTTTGTAGCACCAGTATCCAACAGAAAAGGTTCTGACACACCTGATGTAATCACCTCAACGTAAGGTCCACTGTGATCTACTGGAACTGAGACAACTCCCTCTCTTTGTCTATGGCTGTCCTAGCAATCATTACCTTCCATATTCTCATCTTCTGCATAGTAGTCATCAGCATAGTATTGAGTCGTCCTACCGGACGCGTTATTCTGCTGATCAAAACTATTCATTGAATTCTGAGGAGGGAATGGACGTGCGTTCTGGGAGAATCCTCCACGCCCTCTACCTCTAAAAGTTTGTGAAACACCTCGACCTCTTGCGCTAGAAACACCATTCATACGCTTTAACAGAGCAGGGCAGCTACTTTTAAAATGACCCTCTTCTTTGCAATATGCACACTGATTAGGGCCTACAGGAAAACGTTGTTGAGAACACTCGAACCTTTGCGAGTTTCTCTGAAACTGCTGAGGTTGCGGATAATCACGCTGACCATTATGGGGCGGATAAACCTGCTGTAAAAGAACCTTCGTCTTTAACTCTTTAGTTTTCTTGTCTGCTCTATCTTTCTCGTCCTTATCTCTATTTTCATAATACTGCGCAGTAGCCAAAATCTGTGCTGAAGAGGAAACGACCCAAGAACTCTCTGAATCTTTTAATTTCTTACACAACTCAGGAAGCAAATTGTGCACAAACTTGTCAACGAACAACCGTTGACCACCTTCTGTACTCATGTCTTGACCACTGTGGTCAATAAACGTCTCTTCAAACCTGGTGAAGAAATCAGACACGGTTTCTTCTTTCTTCTGCTTACATGCAGATAATTTGTCCCAATTTACACGCATCGCAGGCATTAAAGTCTTCATGTAAATAACTATCTTACCAGGGAGTTCTGCAACTAAAGGCTCAGGTTTAGCACCACCAACTTGTCGGCCATCTGCAGTAGCAATATTAGCCCAGGTATCACCTAACTCCTGCGCATGATCAGTGTGACGAATCAAACCCCATAAAGGCTGTGGAACAACATTTCCAAATAACATGTCGATATCGGCTAAATTCATAATGCATGAGTCTGCAGTCTGAGATAGTTTCTTGTAATATCCTGCAGGATTTTTACGGGGGTCAGGCAAAGTCTGCTTCAGGGCCAAAACTTCAGCTCGCTTCCAAGGAACATGTACAAAAACACGCTGAAAGTGAGCCGGCACGGCATCAATTTGATTAGCGACATCAGCTGCAACGGCTTCCTTCCATACCGGAGGAACCTCTCTCATTAGATATTGTCGCGCTTTCCTCCTAACAGAGGAATCATGCTCAAACAATGACCGAGAAACACCCTCACTCCTAAACGACACCAATGTCGCAACTGCTTTTTCAACACCGGAACCCACAATTGTGCCTTTTGCAAACTCGTACTGTACACGACACAGCTCAGGTGGATTGCATTCTAAATCATTTTCCTCCAATTCCTCACAAAGAAAAACACAAATTTTCTCGAAAACGTATCTCTGTTTCGGTGCTTCCCACTGATGGAAGACATCCATAACAGAATCTAGCTCATATCTTGTAGGGCCTGTAACCCATTTGTGTGCCAAATAATTCAATGTTTCCCGCTCTCTTGAGTCGGGCATTTGACTACGCAGCTGTTTGTGTGTTGAAACAGAGGTCAGACGTGTTGCCCCAAAAAGAGGATACAGAAGACTAGCAACTGTATCAGTCATTCTCTGTCTAACAGAAGGAGAAGTTGACGAAATAACAGGAGGAAAAACAGAGTGAGGCAAGGCAGATGCAGATGCAGACGCAGAGGCAGTAACAGGAGGAACATCAGAAGGGGTAGTCGATGTAGTAGGCAAAGTCGTAGGAAGTACAGAGGGAGCAGGTAGCAAAGTCGGCGGCCCTTGAGGAGGCTGCGCCGTAGCAGTAGGAGCCAACTGAAGAGGAGCTGGCGGTTGTGGAAGAACCTGAGGCACGACAACCGGGGGTTGCACAACTAAAGGTTGCGGAGGTGCAGTAGCACTCTGCGCATAGGGGGGTGGCGAACTCAATAAGTGAGACATTAAAGGATCTTTCTCAAGTTCTTTTGCTGCATCTTGCTGAAGAAGCGGCAAAACTGGGTAACATTTATCGATCGCCATTTTACGTTGCCTGTGCAACTGCTCACTCGCTTGCTCTTCTTTGTCATCTTTATACTGCATAGCAGCTTGCATTATCGAGATACCTTTTTCTCTTTTATTTTTCTTTGCTAATTTAATTTATTCTGTTTGGCTTCCTTTCGCCATAGGCGGAAAGAGTCAAACATCGCCAGCCGGGCTTTCTTCTTAAAAAGTCTAACCTCTAGATTATCTGAAATCTCTGTGTCAAAACTACCATATTGGGGCCACTTTAGAACACCATCCTTCCTGGTGTATCGGATCCATACTTCATTATATGTGATGGGGCCTACGCCATGCTTCACATAGAGCTCATAGGTTGGAGTTCCAATCGGAGGAACCGGACACGAGTCCTCCAATCGGGAATCCCTATTACAACCAAGACAAAACAAATTTCCAAGTCTGCTAAGACCAGGCATCTTCGCTCTCTAGCCTAGCTTCAAACTTCAAAGGATTATCGAAATACGATAGTCTCGTGAACACACGAGTCCCTCTGCTTTGGTACTTGCAAGTTCCAAATCAAAGATCCCAAGGGGATACCCAAACTAAGAACCAAACTAAGGACTGGGAGACGCTCCACTTATACTTAACTGAGGTATCGAAGACGTCACCAGAAGACTCGTCTATCGTTTTGCTCTACAAATCATCAAAGGGTCCAAGACAGGGCGAAAGTGAGGGCAGCATCCTTCGTAGCCGTCGGGAAGCGGGCAACCTCGCAGTAAAGACTTTCGGGCCACGAACGACATACAGGGGTCGATGAAGTGGTTGGCCTTCCTCCAGAATTTTCACACGAAGCTCCACACGAACCTTTGGCTTGGACCGGTACCGCTGAAATCGCCCCACGATGGGCGCCAACTGAAGTACTGGGTTTTTAAGAACCCAGCGGTGCCAGGGAACACACCCTAAGACTTCGAGTCCTTCCTGTCCCAGACTACAGAAACACAGAGTCTTCTTGGTGAAGTCAAAGATCGAGTTTATTGGCTGCAGCCAGTAACAGGTATCCTAGAAGTACAACATGATGTATATTCTCAGGAGACTGCTCAACCTTACAAAGCCAGCCATCCCTTTTTATACAAAATATTATGCTTTAGGCAAACATTCCTTATTTTACAGTTGACCATTCACATATTTTGATGACAAAGAAAGAGCAGATTCATGATGACAAGCCCATTTTCAGTTTGTCCAGCCCACAATCAATTTCCCGGCAAGGCCCAACATTTTCATCAGATATCGGACGGACCCCTAATAAAATCGGGCACCTTCTCCTCGTAAAGCAAGTCATAAAGAAAGAAACAGAGACAGGTGTGTGCGAGATTAGGCATGGTTGTGTTCAATGAAAGGTTTATGACATGCAGCACCTTGATCCTAATCTTGTTCGGCCACTGGGAAAGGAACTGGCCAAACAGGTTTGGCTTCGGGCATTGGAGTCAGCTTGCCCAGGTCACACAAAAGTCAGCTAAAGGTGTACGTGTCCCAAATGACTTTATTCGGCCTTAGTTATCGGCCTATGTGAGGGCAACCACAAAATGGCTGCCATACACAAAATGGAGCTCGAGGGTTCAGGACGAGATCCCTGATTTCAGGGTGATCTCGCCACTCAAATACGCCGAAAATGCTCGTATATAGTGTACTTGTCATTCTCGGTCCGCTGATACCAAAATCGTCATGATACGACGATGTTTATGACACGAGTCCAGAATTTTCAGTACTACGGAGGTTTGTTGATACTGTGCATGAGTCCATGGTGTTCTGGATCATGGAAGGCTTATGTGAATGTGACTGGGCCACATAGCGACAAGGTTTAAATAGTCATATGTGACAGAGTTGACAATTGTTTGCGTAGGTATGTACAACAGTAGTGTGATTATGATTGCTCAATGGTGAAAAGGGATGTGTTGTAGTATGTTGTGTTTGATTCATGCAGATGGATCTTTTACTCAAACGACAAGTGGTTTGACTTGTGCAGATATGAGTGTGTACGTGTTGATATGAAAATGACTGAGTACACATCCATTGAGCGATGTATGTGTCTTGCTGTGAGATGTGGTGATGTGTAGAGTGTGCATGTCAGGGTGTGCTGTGATGCTGCACATTGTGGCATGAGTACAATCCAAGGCATCACTGAGTGTGCTACTAGTTATGTGAGTTGTCCATCTGGCATGTTACATTTGAGGTCTGCTGATGAGGGTATGTGTACTGTATATTGTGTCCATGTCATGCATGTGAGAGGTGTTGTGCACATGTTGATGGATAGTGGTGCTGCCAGTGAATGTGTGGATTAGATTAGGGCAGCACACATGTGAGTGAGGATGACTCAGATTGTAATAGTTTGTGTGGTGCGCCAGAGCTTGTGTGTCAGACATGTTTTTATGTTTAGATTAAACAGAGGGGCTCATGATGTACTTGTGTGACTGTTAGTAATGATAGTTGAGCATGTACTGTGACCTGGATGTTGGAGGGGGTGATACCTGCATGTGTTGATTTTATGCAGGCCTTGTTTGGAAGTTGACATTTGCATATGTGTTGATTATGTGTATGTCAGTGTGCAGAAACAGTAGCCAGAGTGAATCTGTAGATGTGTAATGTGTTTACTGAAGCTTGCTATTTGCCAATGTGTGTACATGGATGATTGTTGTGATGGTCACTTCAAGGACACTGGTGTGTGCTAAACCGATTGGCATCACAGGAGGAGTAGCCTCCCCCTAGCCTTGGCTTGTATGAGTTATGAGTGGGTATTAGTGGCAAGTTTCCCTTTGTTGTCAGTAGTGGTCACTGATTGGTCAACAATGCCCTTGTATGATGCCCCGTGCTGGATATGGTGATTGCTTTGATGTTATGTCATGATGCTGGAACTTTGTCTGGCATTCCATTGCTTAGGGTGTTATTGTCACCTCAAGTGAATGTGCAGGGATGTGCGTTGTTATGCCACTTGTGCTCAGGCTGGTCCAGACATGCATCCCCACACTTCCCAGTAGACTACACATGTGTGGATATTCATGGCATTCTGACTTGGAACAGCCAAGATGTGGGGGCACCAGGGGAGTGGACTCATTGTGATGACACCTTTGGTTGTTCCAGGGTCCACACTCTGCACTGTGAGCAAACTGACAAGTGACACTGGAACAGTTCACACATTTTCATAGGTTTTGGCATTGTCAATTTCTTGGTTGCTATCATCTGGTATGGCAAGGGTGCGACTTGTAGGTGTACACGAGGGCTCCCTATCAGCACTTTGTACCCTGCCCTGGAGCTTGAGGTTCATATGTCTTTGTTGTGGGTCTCGTTTAGGGATTAATGGATTTTGATACAGTGTTAAAGAACAACATGTGGACAAGACAGATTTCATTCTGCACATGTCCACCATCCTCACAAGATGTAGCAATTTACACTATGTTGCGGATACCTATGTGGATTGTATATGTGAGCCACAGATTGACACCCCCCCGCCCCAGTGTCATCACCAGGGCTGTCACAATCCATTACACATTTGGCTTTGCATTTGAGCCTCCAAAGCCTGTTGGTGTATCTTCTGTCTGGCGACTCGTTAGTCAGCCAAGTTTTCTTCAGTACACAATCTGCATTATCAACATTGCATCAGTCATTAGCTGCACATACTTCAGCTTTTGTAGTTTTGTGCAGACTTGCTGTGAATGACATGCAACAAAGTTGACAGTGTATGTATTCAGAGTTAGAGTTGTGTGCAACACCACCAGGCCACACATGGTGACTGTCTCCAACATTGTTGTTGGTCCTATGATTTTCAACATTGCAAGTAGGATTGTAGTCTACAGATGTGGCTTTGACAACTGTGACACAAACACTTTTGGTTTGTTGTATTGGTAGGGTAATTTTTTTGGGTATAATTTGTCTACTTGTGTGCTGTTGTGTCTGGTATTCTCTGTGCTTCAGTGTACACAGACTCATCACAATGTCATCCTTCTGTGAGTATGCGTACTCCTGTTGACCTGCGATGTTTGAGTGTGTGCTGTAGTAGACAGATGATTGGACTATGTGTCACATACATATGTGTAGGTCTGGCACTTCCTGTTCCACCGTCAAAGGTGTGTTTCCCCTAGTATGTAGCATGCTGGGTGTACTTACATGATGCTGACATTCCCTCATTGCTCACACTCCACATGTTATGGACCCATGTTCAGGTTTGAATCACAATGATGCCAGGGCACTCATGGAGTTCTTGCCACACATTCTCTGATCTTCACTGACATGGTGGCCTTTGCAATGTCACCTGTCGACGTTGTATGCAATGAGGCACAATGCTGCAGATTAAGGGGTGTGGAGGAGGTGGGGGAGGGAATTTGAATGTCCAATAGTGAGTTTGCTCCCTGCAAGGCCCCTACCTCCAATGCAACCTACCTGTATGTGCCATGCCCATAATGCTGATAATTCTCGGAACCTCCTGAGGCACAGCCGGGAGTAGGCAGAACTTAGCGCATTGATTGTTTTTACCTGTAAAAAATTGCTTTTTAAATTCACTCACCTACCCTTCCTGACACACGATTACAGTGTGCAGGCATCCCTTACATAGCGGAACGAGCGCTGGAAAGGTAGAAATCGCCGACCTCCTTCACCCGCCATTACCCACGCCGAGACAGGGACACGCCCACTTCGAGGCCAGACCCGCCCCCGCACTATATACATGTGTATCTACCGGAAGCGCAGCGGACGAGCGCAGCGGGCGCGACGATTGCGCGCCGAAGGCGCGCTTAAGGCAAGCTCGTCTGCGCTCGTCCGCGCCGAGACCGGGCCTAGGGTCACCCACCCCTATATCTCAGGCCGCAAAGTCCAGGCATTACAGTGACGAAACCCTCCTTGGATTGAGACCCCATGGAAGGGACTGTTACCAGCATCTGCTTCACGCAGAAGACATCCCACAAACTTGTCCTACCTGTAAATCAACCCTTAAACCTAAGCCGGCCCCAGACCAGTTACACAAGTACCGCATGTTCATGCTAAACTGTAGATGCACTGCTGTTGGAAGAACGTATGCCAGACATTGTTTTCCTGACGGAAACATGGCTTGCCACAGATTCGGACCCTGCCCTAGTCACAGCCCTCCCACCCGGCTTCCAAATAATTCGGCAGGACCGTCCTGATGGTAGAGGAGGAGGCTTAGCAATTATCTTTAAAGAACAGTTCCTCTGCCGAGTTATCCCGGAAACTATCCCTGATTGCGACAGCTTAGCCTTCAGTCTCGAACTCTCCCCCAATAACTGCTTCTCAGGAACTCTAATCTACCGTCCCCCAGGCACCCCAAGCAATTCCACAACCATCTTGCCTCGATTGTGGCTGAACGCGTTAGCACTTCCTCGAACTTCACCCTGCTAGGTGATCTTAACTTTCACTTTGACTCCGCAGCAGATCACACGGCAACCACGCTTACAGACGACTTAGCAGCTCTGCAACTAATCCAATTTGTGAGGTCTCCTACTCACGTCAAGGGTCATCTGCTGGACCCCGTGTTCAGCAACAGTGTAGATCTGGCAACAAGTCTACCAATTCCCCTTCCGTGGACTGACCATTTATTAGTTCCCTTTACCTGGACCACATTTAAGCCTTTAACCATCAGACCCACAGTAAGAATCGCCAGAGCCTGGTCGCGCCTTCCAGTCGATAAATGGACTACCAAACTTGCCAGCAGCCTACCTCTCTATAATGAGGATCCCTGCCTAGCTAACCAGACATATGAAGACTGGATCACTCAAACCCTTGATAAATCTATCCCCAAAAGAAAAACCACATTGAAACGCTCCCATAAAACCGCTCCCTGGTATTCAGAGGCCCTTAGGGCAAAGAAAAGCCAATGTAGGAAAGCTGAAAGGAAATGGCGTATGGATTTTTCACCACTAGAAAAAACTCAATACCAAATTCGAATCAAAGAGTATAAAGAAGAAATCAAAGTCACCCAAGCTGCATACTTCACTAATAAAATCATTTTAGCCAAATCAAAACCCAGAGACATTTTCCAAATTGTGAAAAATCTTACTTAGTTGCCATCTAGTCTGCTTGAGACCAATTCCACAGAACATTGTAACAAGGTGGCAGACTTTTTCCACCAAAAAGTCAACAACATTTATGCTTCCTTCCCCCCCCCTGGCCACCCCTTTCCCAGCCTTGACCAACTCAATCTTGACACACCCTTCATCACAGTCTCCTCTCACACTGGACCACTTCCCCCCCTTGATCTCGCATCCTGGAATCTGTGGCTCGGAAAGTCAACTCTGGTTCCCCTGACTATCCAGCCCCGCCAGACATCGTAATGTCGGCATCCCAGGTCACTTTGCCGATCATAATGGACCTCCTGAACTCCTCTATCACCTCCGGCACGGTCCCGGCTGGATGGAACTGGATGGAACCGGGCCATGGTTCGAGCCCTGCTAAAGAAACCCAGCTTGGATCCTTCAGACTTTAGCAACTACCGGCCAATCTCCCTACTCCCCTGGCTGAGTAAAGTCCTGGAGAGATACATCAACGGCCAACTGGTTGCTTTCCTAGAAAACAACCAACCGTTAGATCCCACCCAGACAGGCTTCAGACCCAAGCACGGAACTGAGACCGCCCTTCTCATGGTCACCGAGGAATTCAGAAAAATCCTGGACCAAGGAGGACCAGTGGCAGTGATCCTCCTTGACCTCAGCGCGGCCTTTGACACGGTCAGCCACGACATCTTGCTGCACCGTCTGACTAGTGTTGGTATCAAGCACAAGGCATGGCTATGGCTCAAGTCCTTCCTGAAGGACAGATCCTTTCGAGTGTTTGACGGTGAGTCAGTGTCCACTAGCAGACCATTAAGGTGCGGGGTCCCACAAGGCTCCTCTTTAAGCCCTGCGCTCTTCAACATTTATATGAGGCCACTGGCTGAGGTTGTCCGTCCGTTTGGAGTCAAGATCATTTCTTACGCGGACGACACCCAGCTGGTGGTCTCATTGGCGCAGGAGGCTAACAGGCCAATGGGAGGAGGGCTCAGACAGTATCTAGAGGAGGTAAAGAGCTGGATGTCCTCCTCATCACTAAAACTAAATGGGGACAAGATGGAGCTGATGCTTCTGGGCCCGCTGATCCAAGTTCTTTCCACTCCCTGTGGCCACCCTGCCTGGGCACCCCCCCAGCACCTAAGAATAACATCAAGAGCCTTGGGGTGTGGCTGGACAGATCCCTTTCATTTGACATCCAAGCCACCAAACTCTCGGCTACCTGCTTTGGCCTTCTCAGGATGCTAAAGAAAGTTCTTCATCTTTTACCCATGGAGGCTAAGCAGGTAGCCATCCAGGGTCTGATCCAGTCCCGCCTGGACTTTAACAACGTCCTCTACCTTGCTGCACCAGATTACACACTGCGGAGACTTCAGACAGTGCAGAACTGTGCAGCTCGCACACTGCTTCAGATCCCACGTCGACAATCAGTTAGAGCTGGCTTGATCAGCCTACACTGGTTGCCAGTACGCTAAAGAATTCACTTCAAAGCCATGTGTATCGCCCACCAGGCTTTCTGGGACACAGGTCCTCTGATCACCCGTGACCTAGTCTCCCACTACCAACCAAGCAGAAACCTCCGCTCAAACCAGGCCTTTATTGCTACCGCACCCAGAATAAAAAAGGCCAGATCAGGCGGTAGGACCTTCACCCATAATGCTTCCAAGATGTGGAACGCCCTTCCCCTTCATCTGAGGGCCAACCCCAATCTCTCCTCATTCCGGAAACAGCTCAAGACATTCCTCTTCAACTCCCCACAGTAATTCTCTGTTAAAGTTTTCCTGCTACCGCCAATCACCTCTGTTGGTTCCTAGCGCTTGGACGCCCCCAGGCAGCAACCGCGCTCTACAAATCCACATACAAATACAAATACAAATACAAATACAAATGCCCTGAAAGTCATGTTTGGGTGTGTGAGAAGACACTGCTACTTTGAAGGCACATGCCACAGTGTGCAACAGAGTGTCTGCAATGAAGTCTGGACCACATCATCAATTTGCAGCACAGCAGCTCAGCGGACCTGATACTGGCACCACAGTCTCTTGTTGTGGTTGTTAGAAGCCACCCACAGCTTGGGCCACAGGTGACCCTGGTGCACCTGCTCATCGACAAATGCCAGATTACCCACATTGCCAATCCAATCACACCCATATAGGCATTCTAGTGCTGGTAGTGTTAGCCATCCACCTCCCTATGGGGTAGACAATGCTGGTAGTGTTAGTCATCCACCTCCCTATAGGCAATGGAGTGCTTGTAGTGTTACCCATCCACCCCCCTATTGGGTGGACAATGCTGGTAGTGTTAGCCATCCACCCTCTATAGGCATTAGATTGCTGGGAGTGTTAGCCATCCACCCTCTATAGGGAATGGAGTGCTGGTAGTGTTAGCCCCCCACCCCCCTATAGGGTAAACAATGCTGCAAGTATTCCCCCACCACAATGGTGACTGTGGTTTCTCACTAGCTGTGTGTAATGTTACTTTTCGCGGATTAGTGGTGTTTTTGTGTGTGGTAGGTGTCTGACCTACTGTCTGTGACGAACACCTCAGTTGGGGTTTTAGTATTGGCCATAGGCATAGAGTGTGGGTATGACGTGAGCGATAGGATACATGGCTGCACCACCTTGTTCACAGGAATTGTGCTGTGGCGCGAATAGGAGCTGATCGGGCTGGGAATATGCCTCCATACAACTCAATTTAGCGTTTATGGAGGCTTCTCGTTGGGAAAATGGAAATGGATTTGAAGTGACCGAGTCATTCGGTAAGTAAGAGATTTTGAGCAACGTACTTTATTGTTTAGAAGACGCGGCTTCCAGTACAAGTTGGTCGGAGGCTCCGGCTCTGGACGGCTCTGGGAATGCCTTTCTTATGGGATTGGAATCGACCCCTAAGGATTACTGTGAACGTACATATGTGAGAGTGTTCCTATAGAAAAGGTAGGTGAGGAGGAGGAGGGGATTTACATTCATAGGTTGGTGATTAGCATTTGCCATTATTACTTGGTACTACTAAGCATACTATCAAATGCATTTGAAGATTAGGTCACCCTGTATGTAGATCCTACTTATTCGATTTTGTTTTTGTTAAATTGAGTTAGTGTCTGCTTAGCCCTGATCTTTAGGTTGTTTAAGAGAAGGTTTTTAAAGCAGTTTTTAAAGCTTGGAATAGCATTTTATGGTGCGTAAATGTAGGCCTTACCTGCAGAGGAGCTGCAAAGTGTTTATTTGCCCAGTCTGTAAACAAGGAGATTCTGAGCAAAGCATCAGCTCCCTCGCCAGTCAGCACACCAGTGATTGGGCTGGACCCAGCTTCACTTGAATAAGGCCGTCCTCCTTTCCTCCCACCTTCTACAGTGCCTTAAGTTGGAGGTCACCTGATCTATTGGGCTAGGGTTTCTATTGGCTGTAGGGTTTAGGGCTGGGGTTGTATTAGTTAGGATTCACGACTTGGGTTGCAAATGATTCCCAGGACTTGGGGTCTGTTAGATCGGACAGCTGTCGCATTGCCTTCTCTGATCCTGTGTTGATGAAATTAGTTTTTGCTGACTCTAGGGCTCTCTGCAGTCTACCCCTTCTAACCAGTGCTATGGTGCTCTTGCTCACTTCCTTCAACATGGTAAAATTAGTAAAACCCATTGGCACATATTATATACTTAGAAGTCCCTAGTAAAGTTGTACCACTTATTTAACTATAGGATTTAAAGGGCATCAGCTTAAAGTTGCTGCCTTTTTAAGCATGATAACGCCTGGAGAGGGTTTAGTGGCAAATACTTTGCCAGAAAAGCCCACTCACAACAGCTAAGCAGATATACCTCCACCACATATAGGGCCATCACTTCCTTGTCCACTCTCATAATCTCTACACAACTTTACAACACATCATATTTCATCATATTTCCAAACAGTCATATATTCACACTCACATTCTACCTATAAAAACTCTCTTGCTATCTTTCTACCTCCTACTTTATGTACAACCTTACTTCCATACTCTCAGTCCTCTCACACTGTTATGCCAAATAACTATGGTAATCCCTATGGCCTACTGCACTCACTTCACACACACCTACACCACATTTCAACAAATAATACATCAATGCTACCATGTCCAACCTCCAAATCAAATCAACCCATTCTACTCACAACCCCATATGCTTCTTTATACCCCCTTACACCAATCTTACTCCCAACACAGCATGCTAAACCTGTAGACACCCACAATCACCCCACATCTATCTTACCTATCCAACCACACCTTAACTCACAACTCCATATCTTACTTCATATAAGCCCACCCTCCACTTACATCTACTATACCAAATCCAATATACAATACTACCTCAATTCTTAACATACCCCAACACACATTCTCCCACTCATAAACACATTGCACATGTCCTATCATTCATTCATCTAACAACATAACCAATCTTACCATTAGAAAAGATCTTTCCCCTCTCACAAACCAAATCCTCACAATCTACCACTTGATCTAGCACCTTAATCGCTCAGCACAACTCAGAACTACTTAACACCACAAAAACCAACTCATACACATTTCTAATGCACCCATTAATGATCACTCTTATCAATCACTTATTCTAGAGCACTAAACGTAGATCACCACTTCTCACCTTTTATTCATAGCCTTTCTATTCTCAACAAACACCACCAATCCACAAAACTTCGCATCACCCATATTTCATCACAACAGAACTCAACTCTGTTTTAAAACATCACAGAAACAAAATCATACATCCACAACTACTTCACAAACACAATCTGATTCATACTCTACCTCTCAGAAAAACCCCATCAAATCTCTAATCATATAGTTTAATAAACCAAATATATGTCAACCAGATGCTATTGTGTAGAAGGTCTAAATACATACAACCTATAGCGGATCACTTCTGGACCCACCCACATAGAGGGCCATACATGGGATGTAATTTTCTACAACCCAGAATTAACCACTAAGCAACAAAGCTCAGCTGTTTCATGGACCAGATGGTAAAAAGACAAAATATCGCATTCAAAAGATAGAATTACCAAAATATCAAAGTCAAAATATAGAATGGACAAAATATCGAATGGAAAGAATATAGTGGTGAAAATATCGAAATGAAAGTAAGTAATATAATATTGATTTTTTAAAATATAGAAAGTCAAAATATCAAAGTATATAATATAGGTATTTAAATATATCGAATTTTTAATAATATCGAATTTTTTAAAGTGTTTTGTATGTTAGTATATAAGTGAAAAGTGTATATTATTATTTTAAATTAAGTAATTAATTTTATGTTATTTAATTTTTGCGTAATTTAATTCTGTAGCGGGTTGTGGGTTATAGGGTGGGAAGTAATTTAATTATATTAAATTAAATATTAATTTTTAGAAATTACGAATTATTTTTAATTTAATTTTGCGTTTTAGTTCTGTAGCGGGTTGTGGGTTTAAAGGGGAATAGGGTGGGAAGTAATTTAATTGTAATTAATTAAATATTTGTATTTATTTATTGGTATTTTTTTTCAATTAATTCTTAATTAATTTTTAATTGGTCATTATTTTTTATTAATTGATTAATTGATAATTATGTTAATTGTATTAATTTATTTTCTGTAGCGGGTTGTGGGTTTATAGGGGAATAGGGTGGGAAGTAATTTAATTGTAATTAAGTAAATAATTGTTATTTATTTATTGGCATTGATTATTTATGTATTGTTAATTCATTGTTAATTGGTAATTAATTTTTATTAATTGGTAATTAATTTGTATTCATTTATTAATTGATAATTTCGATAATTGTATCAATTTATTTTCTGTAGTGGATTGTGGGTTTATAGGGGAATGGGGTGGGAAGTAATTTAATTGTAATTAGTTACATCTTAAAAATACTTTTTGTGAATTGATAATTAATTTACTGTTAATTAATTATTTATTGGTTTTAATTTTTACTATGAATTAGTTTTCGTTATTGAAAATTAATTAGTTGTTAAATAATTATGAATAGGTAATTCATTTTAATAACTAATATTGATTTGTATTTATAATTGATTAATTATTACATAATATTAAATTGGCAATTAATTTTAATTAATGTTTTATTGATATTTAATTTATTTTTATTAATATAATAAATCATTACTTTCCCTACTGTTAAATTCACTAGAGTGGGAATAGTAACTTTCACCCTACGCTATCCAACGCTTTCCCTACTGTTGCACTCTCTGGAGTGGGAATAGTAATTTTAACCCCTACGCTATCCAACGCTTTTCCTACTGTTGCACTCTCTGGAGTGCGAATAGTCATTTTTACCCCCAACGCTATCCAACGCTTTCCCTACTGTTGCACTTTCTGGAGCGGGAATAGTAATTTTTACCCTCCCGCTATCCAACGCTTTCCCTACTATTGCACTCACTGGAGTAGGAATAGTAATGTTTACCCTCCCGCTATCCAACGCTTTCCCTACTGTTGCTCTCACTGGAGTGGGAATAGTCATTTTTTCCCTCCTGTTATCCAACGCTTTCCCTACTGTTGCACTCTCTGTAGTAGGAATAGTAATGTTTACCCCTACGCTATACAATGCTTTCCCTACTGTTGCACTCTCTGGAGTAGGAATAGTAATTTTTACCCCTACGCTATCCAGAGCTTTCCCTACTGTTGCACTCTGTGGAGTCGGAATAGTAATTTTAACCCTCCCGCTATCCAACGCTTTCCCTACTGTTGCACTCTCTGGAGTGGGAATAGTAATTTTTACCCTCCCACTATCCAACGCTTTCCCTATTGTTGCACTCTCTGGAGTGGGAATAGTAATTTGTACCCCTACGCTATCCAACGCTTTCCCTACTGCTGCACTCACTGGAGTGGGAATAGTAATTTTTACCCCTACGCTATTCAACATTTTCCCTACTGTTGCACTCACTCGAATCGTAATAGTAAATGTTACCCTCCCGTTATCCTTTTTTTTTTTTTTTAAATCTTTTTATTGACAATTTTTAACACTTATTCCCCCTACTGGAACCCAGAGGGGGCGAGGAACAATTAACTAAAATACATCCATAATGCTTAAACCATCAAAATATAAAAAAGAAAAAAAGTCCTTCCTCATATTAATTATTTACAACAACCAAACTTAACACAAGAACGTCAATTCGTTAATCTTACTTATTGTAATTAAACATATTATACATCGTTTTAGTTCTTATTAAGACTCTTTCAGCCCCCTTACATCCCGATGATTCTTGTACCATTTTCTACACTATTTACATTATATACAGATTATATACATTATATATACAGTTTACACTTCTTCCTTCCATTTCATTATTGGCTCCCAAATTTCCAATCCTAGTTTCCTTGCACGCTTTCCTCTTCTTGAGTAAATCGCTTTTTCTAGATTATATATACTTAATAGCTTGGCTAACCATTGCTGAAATACTGGTGCCGATTGTTCTAACCATGCTGAAGCAATACATAATCTATAGACTGCCATGGCGACAAAGATAAAATAATTACCCTCGTCATGTTCATTGCCCAAGTCTACCCCCAGCAAAATGGTAACAGGTGTTAAACTAGTAGATAATTTCAATGCCCTTTGTAAAAACATTTCTATCTCATTCAACGTTGTCAATAGACATGGGCATGTTGCAAACATATGAATAACATCTGCCTCTAAACTTCTACACCTAGGGCAATTTATACCAGTAGTCGCCCCCCATTGTGCAAGTTTCGCTGGAGTATAGTATAACCGATAGATGGTTTTATAATGCTGAGCCTGTAAAGACGCAGAGCATAGAATATTCTTTCCTAACTCTAGTGATATGTTAAAGCATTCCTGCTCTATGCCCAACTTCTCCGACCAACTTTCCCCCCACTTAGCCATATCATCTATTTTAGAGTCAATTAGCTCAGCGTAAAACCTTTTAATTGTGCAGTCTACTCCATTATGTATTATCTCTAGTATATTGTTTTTCTCAAATCCTCTCGATCCCCCCCTTTTATTTTGTAGGAAACTTCTTACTTGTAAATATTTGAAGAAGTGTCTTGTTGACAAATCATACTTCGTCTGTAGATTTGCAAATTGATTCATCCCCTGTGGGGCCATCAAATCCCCAACTTTTATTATCCCTTTTTGATGCCATTCTGTATACACTGAGTCAGAAAATATATCTTCAGGGAATAACGTATTCTCCTTCATCCTCGTATATCTATTAAATTTCCCCAATCCAAATTTCTTAATGAAGACCTTCCAAATGTTATGTGCACCCAAAATAGTCTTGAAACGTGTTCTTTTAAAATAAGCTGTATCAAAATTTTTCAAAAAAATATTTTTAACTTCTTCTCCCATCAATATGCCATATATTGCTAATGAACCCAAATGATCTTCTCCTTCCGCTTCTGCTCCACCTATTAGTCCTACCATATATTGCAAGGCTGCAGCCCAATAGTATGATTTTAAGTCCGGTAATGCCCATCCTCCTCTTTCTCGCGGAAGTGCCATAAATCTTGCCGCTCTCCTGGTTTTACCTTTGGACCAAATAAAGCTGTTAATCACTCGTTCGATCTTTTTAAACCAAAAGTTATCAAACCATAGTGGGATTGTCCTAAATAGATATAAGAACTTCGGCAGTATTAGCATTTTTATGATGTTTACTCTGCCTACCAGTGTAAAATGTAGATTGTTCAGTCTATCTAACTCTATCCCCACTTTTCGTATGATGGGGTCTATATTTAGCTCTACTAGCTTTCCCAGTTCTGAGGTTATAGTTATGCCCAAATACGTTCCTTTCTGTACCACCCGTGGATCCTGGCAATTAGTATTACTATTCTTTATAATTTGTGTTTTTCCAGTATTCAAGGAATATCCTGACACTTTTCCAAATTCTTTAGCCTCCTGTTCCACATATCTTTTTTTTTTTTTTTTTTTTTTTTTTTTTTAATATTTATTAAATTTTTCATAAAATTTTTCCATACATTCCAACTTAGGTTTACAGCACCTTCCAATTTCGTATGTTTACAGCACATTCCGATTTCTCAGGTGGTTATATATACAATTCATTGTTTATGCAATTTTTTATATCACAAACAGATGTAATAAGATAAAACACAACCTATCCCCTAACCCACATATTCTAAGTTTATCCTGCTGGATTTCCATGTCGTAATGGGTTGCCATATTATTTTACCTAATGCCTTGGCCCTTCTGCCTTTCCTATCGTATATTGCCTTTTCTAGATTATAGATGTTAAGAAGGCTGGCCATCCATTCTGAGAATAATGGGGGAGCCTTACTCAGCCAATTCCTTGCAATACATAAACGAAACACTGCAATTGTAACAAAAATAAATTCAACTGGGATTGCCTCTTCCATACTTACTACCCCCAAAATAATTAATTCATCTACCAGGTTGATCTTAATATTGAGTGTTTTATCGAGAAACTCTTCTATAGCTAGCTTCAAGGTAAACAGTTGTGGGCACTGTGAGAACATGTGTACAATATCTGCGCCACTCGCATTACATCGAGGGCATGTTATTCCTGTTGTCCCTCCCCACTGGGCAATTCTATCCGGTGTATGATAGAGTGAGAACACTGTTTTAAAATGCTGTGACTGGAGGGTTGCTGAGCGTAGCACTGTTCTACCCAAATCAAGTGATTCCTGGAAAGATTCTGAGCCTGACCCCAACTTTTCCATCCATTTCTGCGAAAATTTTGCCCTATCATCTGTTTTGTTTTCTTTCAATTCTGTATACAGGTGTCTTATTGTACATTTGGTAGTTGTTGCTATATAATCCATGATTTTACATTGTCCCATCCCTGCCGGGCCACCTTGTTTTTGTGCTAGAAAGCTCCTCACTTGGAGATATTTATAGAAGCTGTTTTGTTCTAATCCAAATTTAGCTTTGAGTGCCCCGAACTGATCAATATTACCCTGTCTATCCAATAAGTTCCCTATTTGAACTATACCTTTATTATCCCAGTCATACATAATGGCATCTTTAAAAATCTCCCTTGGGAGTGAGCTATTTGTGTATAATCTTGTATAGTGATTAAATCTACCTAGCCCGAGTTTCTTAGCCACCCCTTTCCACACCCTATATACTGCTTTCAAAGTCTTAAATCTTGTATGCTTAAAATACGTGAATTCAGTTGTATTTAGAAATCCATTCTCTACTTCTTCCCCTAATACTAACGCATAGGTATTGGGTAATCCTGGATGAGTGTCTGACAAATGATCCAAGCCTCCCCCGCCTATTAACACCCTACTATACTGAAGTACTGCAGCCCAGTAATAGAGCCTGAAGTCCGGTGCTCCCCAACCCCCTTTCTCTCTATCCATTGTTAAGTGTCTATAGGCTCTTCTTGTTTTTCCTTTAACCCAAATGAATTTGTTCAAAATTGATTCTAACTTACTAAACCAGATGTTTTCAAAAAATAAAGGGATGGATCTAAATAAATACAAAACTTTGGGGAATGTTATCATCTTGATGACGTTGATTCGACCCATTAAGGTCAGGTGTAGGTTGTTCATTCTTTCTGTGTTTATTTTAATTTTTCCCAGCAACGGGCTCATATTAATTTCTACTAATCTATCTAATTCCGTTGTGATCTTCACCCCTAAATATGTAACTTCAGATGTTATTCTTATATCTTGAAAATTTACCCGGTTGTTTTGTATTATTTGTGTTTTTCCTTTATTCAAAGAATAACCTGAAAATGAGCCAAACAGAACAGCCTCCTGTTCGATTTCTATTATAGCTGACCCAGGGTCTGGTGTAACCACTGCCACATCGTCTGCATATGCAAGCGTCTTATATGCCTGACCATGTACTTCGATCGGGAGTATTTTAGGATTCCCTTCTAGTCTTCGCAGAAAAGAATCTAAATATAAAGCGAATAACAATGGTGAGGCCGGGCAACCCTGTCTTGTACCGCGCTTTATACATATGTCCTCTGTATACCCTCTATTAATCCTCACCCTTGCTGTTGGAGCTATGTATAGCGCTTTTATGGCTCCCACATAACCTGCTCCTATCCCGAACCACTCCAAGGCTTTCCACAGGTAGCCCCAGGAGACCCTGTCAAAAGCCTTCTCAGCGTCCAGGAAGATGGCTGAGGCAGGATCCCCTGTGGCTCCCGTGACATCCAAAATGGTAATCATCCTCCTTGTGTGTTCCGTAGTCCCTTTACCCGGGATGAAACCGTGTTGTGTTGTATACACCAACCCCTCGATTACCCTGCTAAGCCTTTGTGAGAGTGCCTTAGAGTATATTTTTGCGTCCGCATTCATAAGGGTGATTGGTCTGTAAGAGCCAGGATCTAAATGCGGTTTATTCTTTTTCAAGATAACTACTATACTAGCACCGGCCCATGATTGTGGTGTATTTTCCCCTATCTGTGCGTGCTTTAAAATTTCTAGCATATCTATCCCTAATGTGTCCCAGAATGTTTTATAAAATTCTGCCGGTATCTGGTCAGGCCCTGCGGCCTTACCCGAGGGAAGTTTTGATACTGCATAATATATTTCTCCCAATGTTAATGGTAACTCCATAGCCTCTTTATCCTCCAGAGTCAATTCCTTGTGAGGGATTCCAGCCAAGTACTCATCTATTTCCTCTTCCTTATTTTCCGCATCCTGGTCATAGAGTTCTGAATAAAATTCTCTAAACACTTCCCTCACATCTTCCACCTTGGTTACTACCTTCCCCCTTTTATCTTTGATTTCTTTGATTTCCCCAGCTGCCAGATTTTGTCTGGTGCGTAGTGCCAGCATATGCCCAACCCTCTCATTGAATTCGTAAAGCTTTTCCCTTTTCGCTAAATAATTAGCAGCTGCTTTATTAGCCAATCTCTCCCCAGTCTCTGCCTTTTTCACTTCTATTTCTAATAGAGTCTGCTCGAGAGATTCCTGATTCGTAACCAAGTGGATGAGTTTTTGTTCTAGATTCTCTAGCTCCCGTAGCCTACTGGCTAATTCCATTTTCTCTTTTTTACTCCTATGTAAGGTGTAAGCCAGCGTTTCCCCCCTTACCCCTGCTTTGAATGCATCCCAAACCATGCCAGTGGCTGCCGTGCCCCTGTTTACCTCCCAGAACTGTATAATCCATGACTTCATTCTACTGATATAGTCCTCCTCCTTGAGCAGTCCCCTTTCGAATGTCCAGTTGTACTCTTTGCGGCTAGAACTATGATTCTTATAGATAGTCAACACCAATGGATTATGGTCTGAGGAGACCCGTGGTATCCTTTCTATCTTCAGTTCTGGTACTAGGGGGCTAGTAACTAAAAAGTAATCTAGTCTGGCTATGCTTTTGTGAGGGGCAGAATAGAAAGTGCTACCTGTCCCTGCGGGATTATATGCCGACCATACATCTACTAATGCATTATTATTCATTAAGTTTACAATAGCCTTTCTTGTTCTCTTCTTGCGAACTCCCTTCATCCCCCCTCCCATCATACCCAACCCTGTTAACCCATTGACATTAAAATCTCCACAGAAAATTATTGGTTCTGGCCATAATGCCAATTCAGTATCTAAGAACTCAAATATATCAGGTTCGTCTTCATTGGAGCCATATACAGAAACAATTGTGTAACAGCATTCACCTATCTCTCCTTCTATCATTACCCATCTGCCGCCAACATCTTCCTTTTTTCTCTTTACTACCATTAGCCCTTTTCTTGCCAGTATCGCCACTCCTTTTGTTTTTGCATCTTGCAGAGTGTGTGCTAGAACTTCAAACCCTAACTGATCTATAAGATACCTATCCTTCCCCCTCACGTGTGTCTCCTGGAGACATATAAGATCTAATTTTAATGCTCTACACATGGCCGCTACTTTCTGTCTTTTCCCCCCGTTATTCAAACCACAAATGTTAATCGTAGCAATTCTTATTGCCATCTGTTTTTATAAAAAAGCCCACGAATAACTCCCACTAGTTTTTTTACTGCCACCTTTAAATGTCTTAAATGTCTGAATAGCTTCTTGTTTTGTGCTGAATATATCCATACCTTTTTCCCACCACCGTGCTGCCCCCCCCCTCCCCCACCCCCCCTCTGCCCCCCCACCCCTTGCTAACCCCCCCCCTGTTACAGGCAAATAGGTCAATACTGACCTATATGTGACTGCTTGCTGCAGTAGCGTCGCTTCCCCTCCCCCGCCCTGGTAATCTATGTTCAGTATATCCAGTGCGCCTATTGATCTCCCTGTGCGTCTTATGCTGGTTCTAATTCCCTGCCCTTCCTATCTTTCTGAGACTCTGTAATCTCAGCAAGATACTCGCCCGCCTTTACTTCGGAGAAGAACATTCTGGTGCGCCCTTTTGTAACAACTTTTAACTTTGATGGATACATCAAGTAAGCTTCGGAGCCCAGACGTTGGAAGGGGGTGATAAGCTGCCTAAGTTTCCACCGCCTTTCCACGGTCGTGTGGCAAAAGTCTGGTCTCGTAAAAAATGTAATCCCCTCGACTGACTTTTTTCTGTCTGGTCTCGCAGTCTCCATAACCTCCTGTCTAGCCAAGAAATTCCCAAAAAAGACAAGCATTGCCCTGGGTAGACCATTTTGACTGCTGCCTCTTCCTCCCTTCTGTGTCAGCGGGAATCTGTGCGCTCGCTGCACTTCCAGTTCCCACTGCCACTGTGTCTCCGGGTATGCCTCCTTTAGTAGCTTAATCATAAACCCCCTCGGGTCCCTCCCTTCAAGTCCTTCCTCTAAGCCCAGGAAGCGTAGATTATTCCGCCTTTGGCGATTCTCGAAACCTTCCAGTTTCCACTGCAAGTCCTCGATCACCTTCCCTTGCTCAGTTCTCGCGCTCTGCCAGTCCGTGACTTCATCCTCGAGTCTTCCAGTTCTTTCCTCCACTTGTTCCACTCTACCCTCCACTTCCACATATTTCTTGTTCATTTTCCTAATGCTTGTTTGTATTTTCTTGGTGTCCTGCCTTGCTCGTCTGCTTTCTAAGCGGGCCTCTAAGTGCATCTGCTTCAGCATAGAAAACATGCCATCCAGAGTTGCTTGTGGCGGGGCTTCATTCAAGTCATCTGAGGGATAGCTTTCAGGTGCGGTGCCCATATCTTGTTCCTGATACATTCTGGAAGCACTACCATAATCCCATAATAGTTTCCGGTTTGTACTTGTCGCTGCGCTATCCATCTCTCTATCACGCCTTATCATAGTTCTTCTTCTTTTCTTTTGTGTTTCCTTATCTATGTGTTCGCTAGAGAGAGATCTTCCTGAGTCTGACTCTGCCCCTGATGAGAGATCTGTGGTCGAGGGTTCCTCATCTGACCCCAACAGTGAAGAATCCGACCCCTCAGTCACTGAATAGAATTGTTCCCCCTCTGGGGAGCGCACTCTCCTCCCTTTAGCCCCCTTTGCGTAGCTCTGGTCACTCTGTATGCTTCTCATACTCCCCCAGTTTGATTGTGCCATTATACCCCTGTCCACAGGTGTTGGCGCTAGTTTCACTTCCAGTAAAGCCTCAAGCATTTGAGCATTATTAGTGTTAGTAGTGTTGACAGTATTGACAGTATTTACCGTTTCAGTCTGGTCCTTCAATTGGCCATTACTCGGCTCATTACTCGGCTCACAGATGCTGGCGCTGGCGCTGGTACTACTCGCCGTCTCTCTGACAGCTCCTCTGCCTGCATTATCGCTCTGACAACTGTTGTTGGCGTTCTCACCAGTCTTCTCGGCTCCTTGCGCGGCTCCCGCCTGGATGGTAGGCGTCTCAGGTCCTGGTTGCCTAGCAACCGCCGTACTTGCGTCCTCGCGGTCGGCGCGCACGGTTTCCGCATTCAGTGCTAGGATTGAGCCTGGAGCCCCTCCGGCGGCCGATGTTACTTGCTGATTTCTGCCCGCAAATGCCTCAGTCACGGTGGATTGCCGCAAGTCTCTGCCTGAGGTAGGTGTAGCGATCGGAGCGAGCAAATGTTTCACCGCTCCACTTTCCAAGTGAGGGCGCCTCTGCTGTGCGTGCCCTTTGCTTGCAGGAGTCTCCGTTGTTGTTACATCAGTAGGTGCTTTAGGCGCAGCCTTAGAGTCGGCTTTTGCCTTATCCTTCACAGATTTTTCGCTTCTCTTGGCCTGTATCTTTTGCGTAGCGCCATTTGCTGCAGTGGTTGCTGTTGCTGCACGTTTGCTCTGCATGGATTTGGGAATCGTGCCTGTGCGCTGTGCCATTCTCAAAGCTGCAGTGAAACCATAAACCAGCGTTTTCTTTAAGTGTCCACAGCAAAAAAGTCTCAAGGTTGTGATCACCTTTTGTAATGCGTTGGTGCCTGTATCTGTAGCTCCTTTAGTAACTCCTTTGACGCTCAGAACACCTTGAAGAATCAGCATATTTTTCTCCTACATCCAGTCATTTAATCCCAGGGACAGGGAGAGGGGGTTAGTGCGACTGCTCTCTACCACAGCATGGCGGCCATCTTGCCTCCCTCCCAGTAAGGCTTCCTGTTCCACATATCTTATAGCCTCTGTGGGTACTGGTGTTACGACAGCCACGTCATCGGCATAAGCCAGTATTTTACAGTCCCCCCTAGGTGTGGCAACTGGGGGTATGCTCCCGTTTACTTCTAGCCTCCGAATTAACGGATCTAAATATATTGCAAAAAGTAGCGGGGAGCACGGCCTGCCTAGTCCCCCTATTGATTACTACTTTTTCTGTTGTTCCTGAATTAATTCTGATTGTAGCAACTGGAGCGCTATACAGAGCCTTTATTGCTGTAAGAAAGCCCTTTCCAAACCCCATTTTTTCCAGAACACTCCACAAATATATCCATGATACGCGGTCAAATGCTTTTTCAGCATCCAGAAATAATGCCGCGAACGGCTCCCCACTAACCTCCGTTTTATCCATAAGGGTTATTAGTTTCCGTATATGATGCGTGGTCCCACGTCCAGGTATAAAACCATGTTGACTAACAGTGACTAGAGGTGTTATTACACTGGCGAGTCTTATTGCCAGTGCCTTTGAATAGACCTTTGTGTCAGTGTTCATAAGGGTAATTGGTCTATACGACCCCGGATCTGTTGGTATCTTCCCTTTCTTTAAGATAACTACTATTTCTGCCCCTGCCCAGGTACTTGGTGTTGACATTCCCTTCTGTGTCTGTATCATGATATGTACCATATCTTCCCCTATCTCCTCCCAGAACACTTTATAAAATTCTAGCGGAATCTTATCAGGTCCGGCCGCCTTTCCAGGAGGTAAACTGTTCAAAGCTCCTTTTATTTCCTCTTTATCTAATGGGTTATCAATCCTATGTTTCTCTGTTTCATCCAACTGTCCCCCATCATAATGATTCAAATACTCCTTAATATCTTCGGGATCTTTTATATCATTTTCATGGTATAAATTCGTATAAAAACTCCTGAAGACTTCTCTAATTTGTTGGACATTTGTTACAATCCCTCCTGAGCTATCTTTTATTGCCTTTATCTCTCCAAGTGATATCTTTTGCCTTGTTCTTATTGCTAGCATTTTACCAACCCTTTCGCTCATCTCATAGCAGTTCTCCCTATTCACCGCATATTGTTTAGCCGCCTTCACCGTTATAAAATCTTCTGCTTCCATTCTCAATTTCGCCAGCTTCATATATACAGGTTCATTTACACCTCGATCTATAGTCTGGTCTGATCTGTTGCTTAATTCTTCCTCTGCTAGCAATAATTCCCTTCTCAAGGCATCATTTCTTTCTTTCTCCTGTTTCCTTCTCCTAGCCCCAAAACTGATAGTCTCTCCCCTCACTCCTGCCTTAAAGCAATCCCATACTATCCCTACAGGCGCTGTATGCCTATTTATTGACATAAATTCTATTATCCAGCTCTTCATGTGTTGAGTATATGCCTCATCCTCTAACAATGCCTTTTCAAATGTCCACTCTGAGACCTTCCTTGCCCCAACCAATCCCTTTAAGGTGACAATTAGGGGATTATGATCCGCTAATATTCTTGGCAGTCTCTCAATATCTGCAGCATCAATGCCTTGGCTACTGATTAAGAAGTAATCTAATCTTGCGCTTACTCTATGTGGTGCTGAGTAGTAAGTATAGCCATCTTGACCTGGCTTAAGAGTATCCCAAACGTCCAATAGCCCATTATTCCTTGCTAAGGAACAAACTGCTTGAAACACTTTTCTCTTCCTTCCTTTATATTTAACTGGAGGTCCTAACCCCAAACCCAGCCCCCCTGCTCCATTGATATTAAAATCCCCTCCTATTACCACATATGGAGCCCAGGTCGCCAATTCAATATCAATCTCCTCAAAGATTTCCGAGTCATCCCCTGTAGACCCATAAATAGAACCAAGGGTTACCCATCGTCCCCCTATCAAACATTCTATTAAGGCCCACCTACCCCAAACATCCTCCCATTTTTTCCTAGTAGTAATGTTTCTTTGTCTTGCCATTACAGCAACCCCCCTATTCCTAGCCCCCTGCCTAGAGTATGCTATGACAGTAAGGCCTAACTGGTCAAGCAGCTTAATTTCGGATGCCTGTATATGAGTCTCCTGGAGTATAAGGAAATCTAATCTTAGACTTTTAATCAAAACAGCCACTTTCTGCCTTTTTGTTCTGTCATTGAGGCCACACACATTCCACGTCATTATTCGAGTATTCATCCTGGTTTTTTAGGTAATTTACCGTTCACTTTGCAAATACCAAACTGATACCTAGCACTACGTATTAGACTCACAGCCATATATAACTCATATATTTTTCCTATTTTATTGATCCATGTATTACAGATTACTCCCCCTCTACTATGACTACAGCTTATTTGATGTTCCTCACCCCCCCCCCCGTTTCCCCCCTCTGAACCCCCACCCCGACTATCCCACCCCCCCTACAGGCAAATAGGTCCGTAGGACCTATGTGTGACAGCTGTATCTGCATGGGACCACCACGCCCCCCCCCCCCTGGCCTTTAATTTACTTTAAACAAACAAGGTGAAGGCCTTACATCATGCCTATATACACATTTTCAGATTTTCCATACAGTACATACAATACAGTTCCATAATCTTTGTGCTTCTTCTCTATTTCATACAGACATATGCATACTTTCTTTTATTTTCTTTTGGCTACCAAGGCTACCACTTGATCCCTATCGGCCTGTGTCTGGGATTCTGTTTGTTTCTGCGGATTCCTTTCTCTTAACCATGACAGGAACTCAGCCGCTTTAATCTCAGAATAGAAAATTTTGAACTGCCCATCCTTTACCACCTTCAGTCTGCTTGGGAACATTAGATATGCCTCACAGCCAATTTTTTGAAATGGTGATATTAGCTCCCGCAATCTCCACCTGCGTTCTACCGTAGTATGGCAGAAGTCTGGCCTAGCAAAGAATTCAACATCCTTATACCTACACTTAGCCTGCGGCTTTGCCTTCGCCATTATTTCCTCCCTCAGTAGATAATTACCCACATATATTAGTATTGCTCTAGGCTTATTTGAGACATCGCCCTTCCTCTGTGTAAATGGAAATCTATGAGCGCGTTGGATCTCTGATTCCCAATCCCAGCCTTTCGAATCAGGAAATGCACCCTTGAGAAGCTCTATAACATAGGCTCTAACATCCTGCCCTTCTCTTCCTTCCGCAATACCCAAAAGCCTAATATTGTTTCTCCGCTGCCTGTTCTCAAAATCTTCCAGCTTCCATAACACCTCGCTATTGGTCTTCTCTTGCTCCTGTTTAAATTCCTTCCAGTCCTTCATTTCATCCTCCAGAACCCCAGTTCTTTCTTCCACCTCCGTAACTCTCCCTGCCAAATCTGCATAAATTTTGTTCACTTTTCGAAGGGAACCTTGTATCTTTTTACTTTCCTGTCTGGCTCTACGACTTTCCACCCTTGCCTCAGTTTGAATTTGCTTCAACATTGAGAACATTGTTCCAAACCCCATTGGTGAAGCTTCCCCCTGTGAGCAGCCCTGACTCTGACTCTGATTCTGTTTTTCGCATTGATTTTGTCTAGGTCTTTGTTCAAAAACCCTGAAGTACCCAAATTTCCACCTAGTCCCCCAGTCCCCTCTTGATACATCTGTGACGTGACTGAGTAATTCCAGTCAAGTCTCTTCGCAACATTAGTGATTGCAGGGCTCGTAGTGCCCTTTGGTTTTTTCCTTTTTTTTGTCAAAACTTTAGATTTATGTTTTGCAGACAGCTCTTGCTCTGACCCCTCTCCAGAGCCCGTTATCCTACGGTAAAAATATTGTATATTTTTTATTAATATTATGTTAATATATATATGTATTAAAAAGCTAAATTTTATGTTTTTTTATAACTTAAATTAATTAATTAATACATTTAAGGTTATGTAAGTGTGTTTTAGTTAATTATATTTATTATTTTAATTTAATTTTAAGACATTTTAAAAAATTCGATATTTTGACTATATTTTTAAAAGTGATATTTTTGATTCGATATTTTTGTACTTACCTGTTTGTAGATAGGAATTCGATATTTGTGCATTCCATATTTTTTCTTCTATATTTTGGTAATTCTATATTTGTGTATTCGATATTATGGCAGTGATCCGACCAGACATCACATCATCACTATCATATTAAAGTTTTCAAATACAATATCAACTAAAGCCCACCAACCTACTATAACCTTCAGACAGTGGAAGAGCATGCAAGATTTGGAATCAAAGATAAAGATAAATACTCAACTTGAAACAATAAACTCAGAGGAAAAATTCTATAAAAAGATGTCCTCAGCCTTTGATATATGAATCCCAAAAGCAACTTTGAAACAAGGCAAAATAAATAAGATGGCCCTCTTTGATGAATGAAAAGCTGAAAAAATTGAAGACCAAATCTCAAATCGTCAACACGGGTGATTCAACTCCAAGAACTCACAAGAGAAAATGCCTCTACACAGACCCATCAAAATGTACAACTCATACATAAAGAAGACCAAAAAAAAACACTTCTCAAGCAAGATTGACAATGCTAAATGCCCAGCAAATGAACTCAATACAAGTCTAGATGAGTTTTGCAATCCAGAGGGCTGTCAAGACTTCTACCATACATTAGCAACACATTATCTAAACAAAGCAGACACACTGGGTTCTTATCTAATAACCAAGAAAAACAACTCATCCTGTTCTTGCTATACAGTCACAACAATATTCACAAAAGGTACTCAACCTCCATGTATGCCAATCTTCCATGAAAATGCAACCTCATAATATGAAAACCTACTAAAAGCTAGCAGCCCAGCCAGCTACCCTTCAGATCCATGCCTACAACACATTTTCCTAAAGACTTTAAAAAAGGCCCACTACTTAAGAAGCAAAACCTGGAGCCATATTATCAAGGAAGGGCGATACATTCTCGCCGCTTTTATCGGCAGGAAACTGCCGCTAAATCGGCGATAATGGGCTTGATAATATGCCCTTGTGAATTCCCATAGAAGCCCTGGTTCTGGTGTTAACCTGGCTTCTATGGGAATTCACAAGGGCATATTATCAAGCCCATTATCGCCGCTTTAGCGGCAGTTTCCTGCCGATGAAAGCGGCGATAATGTATCTCCCTTTCTCGATAATATGGCCCCTGGACTCTCAAGATCACTGCAGCTACAGACCAATCTCCAATATCCCCTTCCTTAACAATCCTATGTGAAGAGCAGCCTTTCACCAGATTTGAGACTATAGAGAAGAACACAAACTGCTCTCAGACTGGCCAACAGGATTCTGCCCAAAGAGAAGGGCCAAATTTTTGCTACTAGAACTTTCGGCTGATCTAAATAATGTTAGTCGACAAAAATGGTACCTATATATTACTACTCCTGAATTTCTCTGACACCTTACTTCTGGGGCCAAACAAAGCTGGTATAGATGGCATTACCCTCAACTGGATTTTTTTCTTACCTAAACAACAGACCATATTAGATTCACGCACTGCATTTCTCTTCAAATCCCTACTGCATAAAAATAAGAATCTTTCATCTCACTTTACTCTTTAAGCTATACGTATACAGTGTCTAAACCATCCATGGGCCAAAAAAATACACACAAAATGCTATTCACAAAACCAAGTAAAACATGGTGCTAAACAATAAGTGTCCCTAAAAAATGTTTGCTGGAAGTTAAAAAGTTGCTGCTTCCGGCAAGAACTGTGGCTCTGGTCATTTGACTCTGTGGGGCAGATTTATGATAACTGGCGCATCCCCAGGGATGCGCCAGTTATTTTGCGTCGCTGCTCCGCCACCCATGGTGCGCTGCATTTACAATGCGGCGCACCATGGGGCAAAAATGCGTGACGCATCTGTGCCGTAAAGGTGGCACATTGCTGGAGTTGCGTCGCAAGCGCGACGCAGCTCCACGAAGGCTCGGGGGTGCCCCATCTATACAATGCTGCGTCAAGACCTACGCCTGCTTCAAGCAGGCGCAGGGTTTTGACACAGCATTGGCCTGAAAGTGACTGAGTGAAATCTTATAGATTTCACTCAGCCACTTTTGCGAGGCGCACCTGCCCCGGAACGCCCACCCTGCTCCGGAACACCCACAAGTGGCACAGGGCTTTACAACGTGATGCATCTGCCTAGATGCGTCACGTTGTAAATGGGTCGTAGGGATGCGCCACGTTTACGCCGCAGTTGCGTGACGCAAACGTGGAGCATTCCCATCATAAATCTGCCCCTGTGTATTTAACCATCTGTTTTCTAGTTAACGCTGACAATGTCAACCGAGTTTGACATTGTGATATTGGTGTGGTTTTAGGATGAGGTGAGATCCTGAGGGCACTTTTTTGTGAAAACTGTCACATGTTGGATTGTTTAGCCACGAGCACGATGTTTGCATGTTTGAATATTATTGTCACTAAGGACCGGTTGGGAGAAGGACTTGCCTTGGAGGCCCTGGATGGCTGCCCTAAGACTTCTACGGACCTGCCCTGGCATCCACTGGCCTCACCTTCAAGAAGCCAGGGGGCATCCTGGGCCTGGGAAGTGAGGCCAGGATAAAACATTGCTGGCTGGTTGCATGGGGGCTGGACACGATGCCCCCACCAGCATCAAAATGGCACCAGGACTCTGGTGCTTCTGGTGACTAGTGTTGGCCACCAGGAGCAGAACAAGCCAAAGATCGTTGAAATCAGCCCTAGGGCCAGAGATATGCTGCTTCTAAAGATTTGCCTTCTTAAAGAAAAGAAACACGAAAACAGATGCATAGCACAGTGCCAGATTTCACTAAATTGCCCTCAGGGTGGGCCAGGGCACAGGATCAGAGCATCTTTAGTTCAATAATAACTCTGGAGAGGGGATATGCATGGGATTCTGGAGCATATTACCAACGATTAGCGATATTTATCGCTAACTAGGCTTAGCAACTATTTTTTTATCGCTAAGCATCGCCGGAAATTATCGCTGAGATAACGTGCTATTAGCAACGTTTATCTCCAAAGCGATACATTTTCCGGCGATAGCGTGAATATCGCTGAGAATACAGCGATATTCACGCATAGGCGACAAAATGCTCTTAGCCATGTTATCCACCTCCCATTGGATACTATGGCTAAGAACTGGTCAGAGCAGGCGTTAGTTTTTGGCGATAGCGGGAATATTTCCATCGCTACGCCTGCCTTGCTAATAGGCGATAGCGACGTTAATGACTGCTTTCAGTCGCCAACAGGTTGGGTACGCCCACTTTGCATGTCATTAGCGATAAATATCGCTGACATGCAAAGCGGGACCCAAACCACTCGCTATCGCCTAAAGCTGTTGCTAACTGCTGTCAGCGACAGCTTGCTAATAGAGCGATAGAATTTTCGCCGCTTAGCGGCCGAAAATGGCCGCTAAAGCGGCAATAATTGCCTATCGCCCTGCTTGGTAATATGCCCCTCTGTCTGTTCTGATTTCTACCTTCAGGGGTCCTAAACTCTGCAGAGGCTGGCACAGTAATGATGGGTCTCAAGACCCCATATTCAGAATTGCAGAGCACAGAAAAAAAGACAAACATGGCTCAGAATGCCTAAGCTACTGCTGCTGTGGTGGCCAGACCCTGAAAGCAATGCAATGAGCCTACTCTATAACCTATGTCTATATCTGGGGGGCCAGAGGCCGCACCTCAGCGGGCATCCCAGCCCTCAGTGCTCCATGTGGATGGGAGAATGAATACAGAGTGACTGGCTCCCACGGCGGCTGCTGGAGTTGGCTGGGTCCGAGGGGAGCTGACCGGGCCATGGGAGGTTTGGGGCTCGCCCTCTATTCCCCACCATTAAATAATGGAATAAATACATGAGGCACTGTGCTGCACACTTGTGTAGTGAGCACACTGACTTCTCAAGTGAAAGTTTGGTCTCACCCTAGGCTTAACTGGTTATTTGTCTCTTTATTTGAAAGGCAGGACCGACATGCCCCTGTAGTCACACTCTGTATTTGATAAAGGTGCCATAATATATGAGTCATCAGTTAATAGTGTAAGTCTCAAACTCACGCTGGCATTCAATTTTCCATTAAAAAGATATGCAGTGCAGTACTTACTACGCCAACTGTGCCAGGTTCCTTACCATCCTAGTTATGTCCACTGTCTTTCACCTGGGACACAAGTAGATGGGACACAACTACATGTTGTTATGTCTACAGGATGTGTCCACATTCCTTCATAGACCATACACCATGACATTATTTATATTTGTGTCATGTTCTGTGTCAGGGTTACAGGGTTGCACTTTATGCTTTTGATTAACGTTTCTTTGTGCACTGTTTATGTATTGCTGTTGTATTGTATGAAGATGTAATGTTTTTAATTAACTATACACATTAGAAATAAACTTGAGGGTTACAAAAATATCCTTTGTATGCTTATCGAATGTGATAATAGTGCAACAATAGATGTTTTAATATTACCTGGAATATTTTACTGATTTATAATGTGCCCTTTCTACGGACTAATAGTTGCTTGACCTATGAGGCAAAGTAAGACAGCATGAATATATATGTTTGTTGTCCGAGTACTCGCACTGGCATTAGGGACAGGATTACACAGTAGAGCTTAATTGGGTGTTTTCTGAATGTCCTGATGAAAGCCTAGGACACTAAGAGGCCAATAGGAAATGCTGAAACACGACAACGAGGAAGGTGCAAGGATACTAATCTCCCTAGAGACACCAACAATTCATAATTATTAACCTTGCCTGATATACCAAATATGTTTATCTTCCCCATTCCACAACATTAAAAGTGCTCCCTGAAAAATGGTTGAGCCCTTCCTGGTTTTTAGGGATCCGAATGAGACCTGATAATAAAGTGTGACATTAAAACAGAGTGAAGGTCATACCAAAAAAAACAAGCAATTGTTCCTGGTGCTTGATCCAGCTTCTTCTTGAATAAACAACAGGGTTGGATTGGGGTGCAGGATACATTTGTTATTCTAGACATTCATTCTGTGACTACTGCCTGTTTTCTCAATAATGCTGAATTCCCTCAACCTTTCTATCATGTTCTTTTTACTTCCCAGATTTTCTCTTTCTTTCTAATGACTTTATCACATAACCAAGTCATAAAATACACTGTACTTTTCTCACTTTATTTAAAATGTATTCTGCACTGTATAAATTCTGCAAAACAGCTTTGTCAGGTAGTTTTTTTATTATACTCATATTTTTTGAAACATATTTACTGCTCCTCAGATGCAACTTGATCTAAAGCGAGTAGTTTTTCCAAAATCTGCTCTGACACAGCCTGAATGTTTGGTAAATGTATTCACGACTGTCTCCTAGCTTATGCCATAGACTGCACCATCTTATGCGAGTTTGATTGCGAATGCTGATGGCATACACAAGCCAGTCAAAGCCTGCCAGAAGACAGTAACCCTGGTAGGGACAGATCTGCAGGATTGAAACCCATATTCTGCTTGAGCGCACTTCCTGTAAAGTAGAGAACATGCATTTAATAGCTTTGTCTGAAGGATAATATGCAGGCAACACAAATCATGGACTTTGACCAAGCGTGAAATGTGCTCCTTCAATTTCATGAATTGCGATTAGCCCACAATACCTTGATGGAAAGGAACCAATTGCCTTGCTGCCCACTAAGTCCCTGAGCAGCTGCTAACTGAACAAGGTGCATTGTACACTACTTTGCAGTGTTCAAAACTCAAGAGGTCTTAGCGAAGTAATGAATCATCAGCAAGTGCAAAATCCAGCAGAACCTCCCAGAAGACAAGATCATTTCAGCAGAAGGTGATTTCTGTGCTGCCAGGAAAGTGGAGCCTGAATCTTCTTACCATTTCTCGGATGAGGAATGTGGCACACTGAACTCTCCAAAGTTCTGCATACAGTCCCCTAGGTTTGAGACCTAGGGCAGTTTTATCACTAGTCTTCTTATGACCTTTGACCCCTATCCTAACACTGATGCATTTTAAATTTGCACCTTCTCTACCGTAATTAAGAGAATATGTCTGACGAAAATATGATCTATTCTGGAATAGGTTTTGTGCTGCTGTCAAAAAAGAGAAGCATTTGAAATCCAGGGATCAGTTATAATTTTCCCTATTATGGTAGATTTGCTGCTGTGGTTTATTCATGCCACTCCTCGTTTGAGATCTCATATCATTAAATGCTGCTATTTTTACAAATACATCCTTCTAAAATCGCTCTTTCTCCTGGGTAGAGTTTGAGGAACGTTTTAGCATTATATTTCACAGTTTTTCATCATCATAACAAAGGGGCTCATTATGATGGTGGGCGGACATCAGTCCGCCCGCCATCATAGCGGTGCTAGGACTGCCCGCCAGACGTACGGCGGTCCCACCAGCCCAATTAGGATGCGCCCGCCAGTATGGCAGGCGCATCCGGGCCTTTTAAAATTGCGGACGGTGCTGCTGGCTGCAGCACCGTTCACATTGTTAAAATGCCACGATGTGCATTTCCATGCACAACATGGCAGGCACCATGGGGTACCTGACACTTTGTGCATGGAAATAGGGGGGTACCATGGGTACTCCCCAGTGCCCCTACACCCTCCCCCCACACAGAGGGGACCTGCAACTGGCCCTAAACCCCACCCCCACCAGCCTTTCAATGGCGGCATCGCTGCCATGGAAAGGCCTCCTACTGGGCACATCCTAATATAGCAGACGGTGCCTGCTAGGCACCGCCAACATCTTAGGCACTTTTCCGCCTGCCGGGCAATCAGTGCAATCAGTGCAATTGCCACAGGTGGAAAAGCGGCAGACGAACTTTACGTCCTCCGCGATACCCACCGCCATCCTTATTTGGCGGTGGGTAAATCTCATTGTGATGGCAGGAGGATCGCCACCGCTGGCCCTGCGGTGGTGGTCCTCCCGCCATCATAATTAGCCCCAAAACTCTGTGTACTGGGCTCATTTAGGCCAATGACGCTGATTGTAATAGATTAAACATGTGTCTACCTCATCTGGGACCTGCATCTAACCCTATTCTATTTTAGCTTAGCATTACAAGTAAAGTGTTCAGAAAACAGCCTAAACAAACCACAGTTTGATCTTCCCTTTACACAATAATCCCATCCTTGAAAAATATATTTTCCATCACAATTTACTAAAAAGAGAAGCTCCTTGTTTCTTACCTTGTAATATATATAATTTCTTCTTACAGTGTTCCTTAGCACTTGTCGGTATATAACACATGTGCTTAAGGCCAGTAAAAACCCATATGTCGCAAACAACCTTTCATCTGGAAATGTTTTTAAACTTCCATAACATGGAATAGGTCTGCATACCCTAAATCAATCAGAAACAAATTATTTTAGTTCGGAAACAATATGTACATTAAGATATTAGAAGATAGAGACAAATTTGCAACAGATTTTGGTATGATACATGGGATACTGTACTTTCTGTAGTACAATACAAGATCACCGCGGAGTTCCTTATAAACAGTAGCGGCCAGTGTTTGCAACTAGTGGTGAGGCAGGCAGGCAGGCAGGCAGGCGGGGGGGTTGAGGCGTGAAGAGAGGGGGGCAAAATAAAAAATAATAATAATTAAAGAAAAAACATACCATCAGCTGGCCAGGTCCTGTGTCACACTGCTCTGCTCATCTTCTTCAGGCACAGGCTCCAGCCTGCCCTGTGGCCAATCCTGAAGCTGCTCTCGCATGAGCGCAGCTTCAGGATTGGCCTAAATGCTCTCAATTAGCGCTTCGGGACAGACTGGGAGTCTGTGCCTGCTTTCTCCAACCCCAACAAAGCAGCTGGGGCTGGAGAGAGCTTCACTGAGCATGAGGGTTTGGCCCGCCAATCCGTCATGGGGAGTAAAGGGAGTGCACAACCACTACTCTCTGTGCTGTCGCCCCCTCAGGCCCTGCCCCAAGACTCAGTAGCAAATGAGAAATAAAATGTGTGTTGTTTTATATTTTCCTTTCCTGCTGTTTTTGGTCGGGTGACGCTCCTCCGCCATTGCGGAGGAGCCGCCGCTGCTTACAAAGTCATGGAACTTTGTGGTGACTTGCAATGCCCTCATAATGTAGGGCAGGGGTACTTTATTACTTATAGTATATAGTCACATCAATCTTACCACAAACCACTTACATTCGTGGTGTCTTGCTATTCAAACAAAGTAGAATCTATAGTGCAAAATGAAACACACCAAAAACAGTCATTTGCTGTAAAAAGATTTTAGAATCAGTTTACCATAAGTTGGCCTTTAAAAATTGATTGCTGGTGTTCAGAATATGTTGAACATGCAGAAAGTTTCTGTCTTCCGTGAAGAGACCAATAAGGCAAAAAATAAACATGATGCCATGAATGTCTCGGTACTGCTGAACACTGTTCATTTATAAGAAACAGGCCAGAAGAAGGAAAGGACAGTTTTCATTTTGGTTGTTTAAACAGCAGCTGTAACTATGGTCTGTAACCTGCCTTTTATCTTGGTTTCTGGTTCTGGCAGCAGACAGTTTCCATAACAACTTAACTTTTTAGCAATTGAGCAGTTAGTCATTTCATTACTGCATGTGACTAGGGACTTCCTAAGTTTCCTGGACATTAGAGATAGGCTTGTATACAAAGATTGCAGGCTCCCAAGTGGTGGCCTGAGATCCTTTAGATAGACAAGCCTACTCACATGTGAGTTTTAGCTAACCCTGGGCGTAGTGGGCAAAGCGGGGCTACGCGGAGGTCCACAGAGTTGCAAACAAACTCCGTGGAACTCCTCTCTGCTCCGCTAGGCCACCCGCCTCCATCTCCCCTATATTAACAAGTAAATCTACATTAATTACTTACAATACTTACATTACTTATTTCCTGCGAGAAATGCGTCTGCGCGGGTGCGCGCTCATGCACAGTTTTCTCAAGGATTACCGATACTGCGAGTAAGAGGAGGAGGGCAGCCCGGGGGCGCCACATGCCAGGTAAGTGTTTTTAATTTACTAGTACGTAATGTAGATTTACTTGATAATATAGGGGAGGTGGAGGCAGGGGCTGGCCAACTCCGCTCCGCTGCGGAGTGTGCAGAGATTTGCCTTCTCCACGGAACATGGAGGAGGCAAATCTCTGCACACTCCGCGGGCGGAGCAGCGGTCTCCGCCCAGGGTTAAACGTGGGTGCTAGGGTATCCACGGCTGAGGTGTCTCTCCAACCTTCTGTCTTCCAAAGGGTTTCTTCAGGGTCCACCGGGAAGGGTCCTTAATCTTTAAAAATCCAACCTCAACTTACATGTAGAGTTGTACTGAGCACGCGGTCAGGTTTCCACACTGCACACGCTCTCCATGGGGTCCCTGTCTACTCACCATGGGTGGTTCCTTGGGTCCACAGCATTTCTACGTCCTCTCGACATTGTCCTGACTCGAGCTGTGCTTCTTATACCACATTCTTAGTATAATGTTTTGTTCCCCCTCTGGGGTCCACTGTGTATTCTGTGCTATTTACTGTATTTCTTTGCTAAAGTATTGTGTGCATTGTATTTATCTCAGTGTAGGATATATGTGAATGTGCTAGAAAGTATTATATAATAAATACATACTTTTGTAAATACTTGGTGTGGTTCTTTTTCACTTAGAAAACGGGAAACGGGACGGACCGCCATAGGTGCGGCGGTCCCGCCATGGAAATTAGGATGCCACTGCCACGGTGGTGGTGGCATCCCGCATATATTACATTTTGGCGGGCGGTGCTGTAAGCAGCACCCGCCACAATGCAATATATGCATGTCGTGCATTCGCATGCACAACGTGGCAGGCACCGCGCGGTGCATGCAAATGGAGGGGGAACCCATGCACCCCCAACCCCCCCAACCCCTGGGGGCCCGCAACGGGCCCCCGAAAGTGATCTCCGCCTGGCTTTCCATGGCGGAGTCTCCGCCATGGAAAGCCCTCCACCGCTGCCCATCATTATGTGGATGGCGGTGTCTTGCAGACACCGCCACCATATCTGAGCACTTTTCCACCCGGTCGCTTGTTTGACCGGTGGAAATCCGGAGGACGGTCTTTCCTTCCGCGGGGTCCCCACCACCATCGTAATTTGGCAGGGAAATTGGTGAGCGGGCAGAGGGAAACGGCGGGTGGATCGCCACTGCCAGACAGGCGGTGGCGATCCGCCCGCCATTCTAATAGACCCCTTAATCTCCACTATAAGATTGCATTCTGGTAAAAACAAGCTGGTTTACACTCCTTCTGGACTAAGCCTGAAGGCTACTCACCACCGCTACCACTTAGAGATCTCTCTAAGGTTGCCTTAGACCTCTTAAACCACCATAAGGGTTATCTGGACTGGTGCAAGGTTCCCACTTAAATAAGTGGACATCATATACCAGGCCAGCTTCTCACAGTATGCCACTGCACATCTGCATATTTTGTTTATGCCTTGGCATTATTTCACATGTAGTTATTTTAAAAACTAAACCAGGATGCAAAGGGCTAACATTTGTGCAGTAACTGAACTAATTCGAAGAGGCTTCCTGAGATATAAAACAATTGTTTCTCTGTGTATAGTCTTTGTAGAATGCAACCTGTGCGGCAGTAAACAAGGTTTATTTATGTCAAATTCACTGAATTGTGTTAATATCATGAAATTTAGCCTTTGCATTATATTAATAAGTTTGTGAATATGAGTTCAATTGTTTTAAATAACGTGATGTGCTATTGGGCCTCATTTGTTTTCACTGTTGTTGCATAAATATATATGTAGCTATATAATATATAAATGTATAGTTGCATGTTTATTGTATATTTATAATTTATATTTATGACAAAATCTGAGCCCTGCTTCACACATCCTTCAAAGAGTGCAGTGGCTGAAGTCCAAAGGCCGTGGGCAATGTGTGTTGCTTGCTTGCTGAGTGTTGGGCACATGGTCTGGTCCTACAGCTTACCCAAGCTGTGCATAGCCAACTTCTGGATGCTGTCATCAATAATATCATCAATTATCTCATTTGAGATGACATTAGTGAGTCATCAACGGTGTCATTAAACATGTCATGAATTATGTAATCTGCTAGGCTGTAACCAGTGCATGAATGTAGCACGAGTTATGGTTAGTTTGATAGAGCGCGCGAGGCCACCCGACCAATAGTTTTCGCCGTTTCCGGCTTCAGGGCCCATATACTTTTCAAATCACCATATACATCGATCGGGTGACTTCACGAGCTCTACCAAGTTGATGTGTGTGTGTTCCCTGCTACCAATTTTCGGTGCACCCGACTTACCATCCACCGATGCGGGTGCCTAATGACCACAATGAATCAGGGAGCTAGCTGTAAAAGAAAGGCAACAAAATACAAACCCAACCAATAACATTCAAAATACTGTTTTAAATGACCACGGACAACTGGAAGTTTTAAAATGTTTATCTAAATTCAATATTTTCTTGCATGAGGTACAGTAGAATAAGGCAGTCAGTAACCAAGATAACGTAAATCACATAGACATAAAGAAATAATGACAGGGTAATCATTCAAATGTAATATGAAATGCAGATGGGAAATATTATAAAATCTCAGAAATGTTTAAGCATGGACATTTTATGCATGATTAACTATGGGAGGGCCTATAAAGAGTAGCACGCTTCACTTAAGGTGAATGGGCCTTTGAACAATCTAGGCAATGAAGTTCTAGACCATATCATAAAATTACACACTGCTATGCAAAATATAATTTCTAACAAATGAGAAGACATAGGAATAAACTTATGGAAAAATATAAATGACCTTCAATAGTTGCAGAAAGGCATGGAAAATATCACATATGCAATGTTGAACTTTATTAAAGCAAAAGTTAGAAATTCAGAAGGTGCAAGAATTTCAAGAGATTCAGAGCAATATTTACCTAGAAAGGTGTGGAAACCAAACCCTGGCCACGGGTCAGTTAAGGACAGGAAACCCTCAAGGAAGGATACCCCTCAAAGGACAGCAGGTGCAGAATGGACACCCAGGACAGGACAGGATACCCTCGGAATAGGAATCAGGACAGGACCCTCAGGACAGGACAGCAAACCCTCAGGACAGGACCCTCTTCAGGACAGGACCGGAACCCACAGTTCGGAAGCAACGCCTGCGCTCCACCCGCTCTGCAGCTATCGATCAAGACCCCGATTGGGTCAGCGAACTCCCAGCTAAGTGCTTGCCAGCACTTTAAGGCTCAGTAGAACCTTAGTCTATGGTCAAATTCGGACAGAGTGCTTCGCAGCGCTCTGTATCTTCAGTCACCTATTGAGTGCGTTGGGTCAGTGACAGGTCAGCTAAACCAGACAAGTCGGACGGTTCACTAGGTGAACCCAGGGTAGATATACAGTTTGGGGACAGTGTACCACCCCCCAATGTTGCAAAGTGTCAGAATCCCTCAATTTCGATTGGTCCTAAGGTAGGATTTGGGTAACACACCAATCACAATACAAGATTTGAAGCCTTCATTAACATACTTGGGTACCGCCTAGCAGGTTTGGGGTTCTCATGAGAACTGTGCAGAAATACGAGTGAAAATTAACATTGTAACACATGAGGAGCAACATTCGCCGTTCTCGTAGCGCAGAGGTGGCTTTCCCAGGCGCATCTTGACTGTGGCTGCCAGCTGGCTGAGTTCCACTGTCCAAAGTGGCCACCTTTCAATGCTCCCTGGTCATGCGCAGAAGAGACCGTCAATATGGCTCCCAATCAGTTTGGACCCCCATTCCCCGCGGTACATGAAAAGTAAGCGAAAACAAGTTAATACATAATAATGTCATTATGAAAATACATCATAGGGTTTGTACTTTTAACTCATCATCAAGAAATAAAACTATTGCATTAAATGTTAGCTACATTGACACAATCACAAGAGCAGTGGTACGAGCAGTACCACATGATAAGCACAGCTATGAATTACGCATGCGCATAACTTTCCCTCCACTTCTGCAGACGCGTCAGGACACGTGAGTGTGGCTGACGCATGCGCAGTAACTAAAATACAAGCGGCGGCCATATTAAAGAACACGGATTAAATTCATTAGAAATACACATAGGCAAGCTTCGGGAACTTTGCCTAAACAAAAATAAATGTTAGTAAAACATACGTTTTGTTACCTTATTACACATAAACGAGGTTCTTGACTTCGGCAAGCCGCAAAATATGCGAAGCTTTGCTTCATCAAGTTTACCTAGCCACTTTCACATATACATATTTACCAAATCCAATTTTTTCTTGTGCCTAACTACTGCAAGCAGCCAATCTCCGAGGCGCACGGCCTAAGACTGCGGTAATAGAAGTTATATAAATTGCCACGGTTGTGGCCAGTCTCTGCTCCCAGCCTACTGAAGACTGTCAACCCCCGTTGTGCACGATCTTGGGTCATGTGCAGCAGGGATTGGGGGCAGCACCTAGCATTTCAGCCAGTATCTGCATGCAACCCACAGTGGGCAGCCAACCACCACTATATATTGTCTTCTACGTACACAGTGGTGGTTGGCATCAGTGCCTGGACTTTGGCTATGCTGAACAGCAGATATGCAGCTAGACAACATGCCATAAGACATTCACGATAACAAGGCCAATAGCTAGGGCATTGCCGAGATCCATTGGCTTTGCCAATGCTTGTTAGGTGTTGATGGGGTCTTGCTGAGCAAATGTGGAAGTGATAGTGAGAAACAGTTGAGGAGCTTTGAAGTAAATGCAGGACAGCCGGGTCTGGTGACTCAGTGGACTAATGCATGCACTGCAGGGGCCTGTGTTCGACCTCATGGTCACAGGTTCAAATCCCGGCGGGTCCACTCAGTCTTTCATCCATCTAAGGTCAATAAAATGAGTACCATTGAGCTGGGTAACAATAAGCATCTGTTATTCAGCGCCAAGAAACCTAGGGTGGGCGTGCGCTTTACACATGTTATGTGATGTGCTGTAATAGCTGAACTGCTGCCAGGGGAACCAGTTTAGATTCTCGGGGTCGGCTGAACAGATTGTGAATCTGGGAAAATCACTTACGCTCCTCCCTGCCTATGACAATGAATATGTCATTGTGTAATGTAAGTGGGGAAGACTTGTAGTGCTCTAATACCATCAGCTGATGTTAGCACTAAGGCAAGATGGAGGACGGAATAAGTGCTCCAATACCATTGGATCATGCAGAAACAAAATAAAAATAAAAGCAGCAGCAATGAAGGAGGTAGTAGGGGGACGGGTAAAGCAGGGAAGCAGGAGGGGATAGGGAGAAGGGCAAGCCACAACGGGAAAGGGCAGGAGGAAGCAACAATGATGGGGGAAAAATACATTTATTGAAGCAGGATCAGTGACAAAAATGATGATGTCATTGATGAATGTAACTGGTGAGTACTTAGAGTGCTCCAATACCATTGGCTCATCTTCAAGCTATGGCAAGACAGAGCAAGCGCTCCAATACCATTGGATCGTACAAAAAAATAAATAAACATGTGCTGTTCATATTTTAACAACTTTTTAAGAAATGCATTAGTTTATGTACACTTGCATTCATTTTAGCAGTATATGTGTATGTGTACAAGAGAGACTCTGGCAAGACAGAGGACGGAAAGAGATCTTTAACACCATGGGATCGTACAAAAAAGAAAAGGAGCATCGACAAGGGAGATTAATGCGGGACAGGTCAAGCAGGGAAGCAGGAGGGGATGGGGAGATGGGCAAGTAACAACTGGAGAGGGCAAGAGGAAGCGATAATGGTGGGTAAAAAAAATACCTGCGTGCATTTTAGTGTTATGTGTATAAGGGAGATGGCCTGAAAACACAAGTGCTCCCGTGGAGTGCTTGAAAACCAAAAAAAATAGCACTGCAGACCAAGAGATATGAACTTGGTCCATGCGCTATGGTAGAGCCAAACACAAGAAGAGTACACAACAACGCCATAATGAATGACATCAAGGAAAATTAGAGCAACCTTTACGTTTACCAATGGTAGGAGATAGGTAGCTTGTAATCCCACAGATAGAACACAACACATCTCTTTGAGACAGTGCATGCACTGTCTAGCCGAGCAGCGTATTTGCAGTCTAACCGAAGCCCAAAAACAATAGATTTCGCACAGGCGAAACCTGCTAGCTTTGCCAATGTTTGTGTGTTTAGAAACAGGGAGATTAAGTGATTTATCCTTAATCACAAAATGTAGAACTGAGGCTAGGGAGATGATATTTCGTCCTTTCGGGAGAGGATGTAGCGTAAGGGCCAGAGCTGCCGACCATGGCGCTGGGAAACCGGTTCGAGCTTCTGTGTCGGCTTAACATCATTGATTTTGGGCAAATCACTTAATCTCCCAGTTTCTACAAAAATGAATGTGTCCTTGTGTAAAGTAACTGGGGCTAATGAAAAGTGCTCCAATACCTTTGGGTGGTGTTGGTGCTATATAAAACTGCACAAAAAAGTAACTGGTGCTTATGTACACAACTCCAATACCTTTGGATGGTGTTGGAGCTTCAAAAAACTGCACAAAAATGTTTTGAAAAACAGAGGGGCATATTATCAAGCGCCTTATCTCTGCTTTTTTGGCTTCAAAAGCCAAAAAAGCGGAGATAATGTTTTCGCCCTATTAACAAGGCAGTCCTAACATGCATTAGCGCATGTTAGCAGCCTTGTTACTGACGCCTCGCTTTGTATCTCTATATGAGATGCAAAGTGGGCGTCACTGGGCAGTACAACCTTGCAAATATTGCTGATGTGCACATTGCGATATTTACAAGGCTGCCCCAGCATTTCAAAAGACGTTAGTTTTTGGAGAAAACCACTGTTTTCGCTAAAAACTAACGTCTGCTAAAATGCAGACTTACCTATCCCTAACATTGGGGTGGATTATGCTGATATGACCACAGGGTCGTATCAGCAAGGTTATCGCCGTTTTGCAGGGAAACATCGCTGGAAAACCATCGATGTTCCCTGCAAAACGGCTATTTCCCCACTATCGCTGGAATTTTTATCGCCCTGGAGGAACGCGTTGTTAATAACCCGCTACCAGGGCGATAAATTCCAGCGATAAATAAAAAAGCGCTAAGCGCGCTTTGCGTTATCTATCGCCCTCCCTAGATAATATGCCCCCGAGTCGTTAGAGGAGGGCATCTGTGCGACAGAGTTCAGCTGGGCAAGCAGCGACAGTTGAGAGGTGGACGGGTAACCAGCATCAAATGCGGGCAGCCACAGGTAGATTAAGTGATTTGCCCTTAATCACTGAGGGACAGATTTCCGACTATTTTTGCATGCCCAAATGGATTTGCGAACCCGTTTTTGCATGCAAAAACAGCATGGGGAAAGTACAAATGAATATATGATGTTATCCTGCCAACTATTATCCCGCATACCAGCACTCTGCAATTTTTTAACAACACATTAAATGTAAATGTAAATGTGGGATTCTTGTAAAGCGCACTGTTACTCTACCCGAGTGTCCTGGCGCTGTAGACCGCTGGGGAACCCGTCCTGGTTTTCCCTGTGAGATTACTCCACAATACCATCACCCCACAAACTGACCATGTCATGAGTGATGTAATATGTGACGTCATCAGCAGTGCATTGCGGGCGCGCAAGTTATAGTTAGCTGAGCAAACTATAACGGAGGAATTTCAAAGTTTTTGTATGAGAGAAATGTTCATCTAACTATAACGTGTGAAACCTATGTTTTTTTCAATGAATTTGCATAGTTTTTTAAATGCTAATTCCTAACTATAACGTGTGTGAAACCTATGGTTTTTTCAATGAATTTGCAAGGTTTTTTAAATGCTAATTCCTAACTATAACGTGTGTGAAACCTATGGTTTTTTCAGTGAATTTCAAAGGTTTTGTAAATGATCATTTATAAATGTATTAATTATTATGTCTTTCTTTTTATACTAATTTCTTATATTTTTAATATAAATATTTATATTTATTTTATTTTTTAGATTATATTTCATATTCTTATTATCAAATAATAACAAAACTAAATTGCAAAGTAATTTTTGGATGAATTATAGCTTGACGTCGGTTGCAAGTATAACACAGCTCCAGCAATTCTCTTGGGGCCCTATGCTCACAATGCTGTATCAATCCTTACCCCTGCTTCAAGCATGTGCAAGGTTTTGACGCAGCATAAACTCAAAATTCACTGAATAAAATGTTATACATTTTACTCTGTCACTTTTACGAGGCCTTGCTGCACCTCCTTTTGCACAAGAAAGCCTCTTCTTTACAATGTAATACACCCTCCAGATGCATCACATCGTTAATAGCACACACCATGGCACATCTTTTGCACCACTGAGGTACTGGGTTTTTAAGAACCGGCACAGAACCGGTAACCCAGCGGTGCCAGGGAATCAACACCCAGAGACCTCGGGTTCTTCCTGATCCAGACCTACAGAAACTCGGAGTCTTCTAGGTGAAGTCAAAGATTAGTTTATTGGCTGCAACCAAGGTAACAAGTGTCCTAGAAGTACAACGGGTATATTCTCAGGAGACTGCTGCACTTTCATGAAGTCAGGCTTCTCTTCTTATACACAGTTTTGGGCCCTGGGAAAAACATTCTTGGTCGTAAAGTAAATCGTTGACATATTTCCAATACAAAGAAAAAGCATAGTCATGATGACATGTCCATATTTCACTTCGTGTTGCCTACAACAAATCATTTGGCAAGGCCCAACATTTCATCAGATATCACTGGACCCCCAATAAAAACGGGCACCTCCCCACCATAAAGTAAGTGAAGCGAAGGAGTGGAGAAAGATGTGAGCGAGATATGGCAGGTGTGCGCGCTGAAATGGTTTTATGGTTTGTTGAGCCTAGATGCAGGGCCGGCCTAAGGCATGTGCAAGCTGTGCACCTGCACAGGGCTGCCAAACCCCAGGGGCCGCCACGCAAATATATATCCTTAGATACATATTTGCGTGGCGGCCCCTGGCAGGAATTTGGCGGCCTCGGGCCCCCTACCTACACTCCCTGCTCAGGGCCTCCGTGAGCCTAGAACCGGCCCTGCTAGATGCTATCTTGCTCGGCCACTGGGAGGGAACTGACCTAACGAGTTCGGCCTGGGGCAATGGTTCCAACTTGTACTGAGGTCATGGAAAAGTCGATTAAGGAGTATGTGTCCTTGTGGAATTGAAATCAACTGGATTAAGGCCTATGTAAAGGGCAACATATAAATGAAGCCAAGGGTTCAGAACGCAAATGACGATTTCGAGGTGAAATCGTCACCCAAATGTGCTGAAAATACATGTACATGTTGTGCTCGTCATTCTCGGTCTTTTGATACCAAATTCGTGAAACTTCGATGAAGTTTTAATTCTCGAGTTTCAGAACGATTTATATGAATTCTGAATTTTAAGAACCACAAACCCTCCTTTTGCCCTTACATAGGCAATCAATCTATCCTCATGTTAGTCTGAGTCCAGATCTATATTCCTAAAGTCATTGAGATGTTGCTGTAGCATCATTCTAGTACTTAGTTCATCTCTTGACACAGGCTTCCTTACACATGATGTAGCACAGAGGCCACATATTGCAGGAGCACACTGTATGCACAGACAGAACAGGAAAAGAATGGCTAAGACCATCCCAATGACCATTAGAATTTTCCATCCCCAGGCAGATATCAGTTCCCAGAACCATCCCATTAACGACCAATCTCCTTTATCCACATGAATAGATTCGGAAATCTTATGTAGTTTGGAGATGGCCCTATACACGGTTGGAGCATTATCTGGGATGAAAATGCAACAACTAGATTGGATCAATTTGCATACTCCACCTCGGTCTGCAAGTATAACATCCAAAGTGACCCGGTTCTGAAGGGTCATAAGTCGATCCGACTGGAGCTCAGCAGTCAAGTTACTAAGGGCACCAGCAGTTTCAGTCACGGTGGACTCAACTACCCTTGTTAATTGCCTTATGTTTCTACTGTTAGCCATAGATCCCCAGAACGGCAGAAAACCCTTTGCAAAGTCCCCAAATTCTTGACCTGCAGTGTCTTCTTTACTCAAGACACCTCTAACTACCCTTGTCCGGTGGTAATCCGCCGCTGCTGTGTAGGTGGGAGGTAACAGGAATGAAACAAAACATGAGCCAGAGAAGTCAGGGGGCAACCATGTATAGGCTCTATCATGGCAGATGAAATAGGTACCCTTAGCTGCTAAAAATGCAGGGGAAGTCTGAGACCCAAAAACATAAGTTTGTGTACAGACACTTTTCCCTAACTGTGCTCCGGGATTCTTGCCAATACCTTGCAGACACAGGTTACCCTGATGGGGTACAATCCATATCGGGGAAGACCTCTTTGCTTGCTGTTTCTCACTTAAGGTAGCTCCATATCCGGTCACGTTCCAACCTACATATGCCCGTAACTCATCATCCGAAGTATCTTCATAAGAAATTACTTCCTTGATCATGTCGACTATACCTTTTACTAGGGCGCTAGTCTTGAGGTTGTCTTTTACAGAACGTAGGGGTTGGATTTCTCGTGCATATATGAACATTGTCCTATATGCCCATACTGAACCATTGTGACTAAATGGCAGGACCAAATAGGGGATACCTTTATCCGTAGTGTGAGGCATAAGGCTACAAACCCAACAGTTAGTTGTGTTCATTACCAGTTGGTGTTGGTGTAAAAGCTGAACAAAGGAGTTATTAATGAACTCTAACCGTCTATTGGACTCGTGGTCAGGCAGAGGGTGGAAAGAATGAGAGGAAACAGTAGGAGGAGGTATGGGTGGTGCAGTGGGCGCAAATGTTACATGGAAAGTAAATAAAACATAACTTATCAAAAAGATCATTACGCTGGACAGCATAAATATACACAATATTATAAAACTTTTCTTTGTCATCGTGTTACACAGTCTCTGCTTAAAGTTCATTTGTTTGGCAGGTATCTCCCCATCAGGAAACTCCATCCTCTCTACAGTGCTGCCCGCGGTGGTAGGTTGATTCTGCTAAAGGATGCTTCTGTCAGTCCAGGGCAACTCCCTTAGACCAACCAGAACTACCGACCTAACGTCGTTAGCTGCACCCAAAAGACTTTTGGGCAACCGCGGCCCTAGCAGCGGAACCCGGATGGCGGTTCGAAAAAACAAAAATAAGCAAGTTACCTAGATGGGAGATCTGCACTTTCAAAAATAGTACTTGGGGGAAAAATAAGTATTTTATTTGTCCATGGATTTTAGTCTCAAACTGTAAAAAGAATCACTTTTGTTAGTTCGTTTTCCTAGGTCGCAAATTGTAGCGTCTTTTTCCTGGTATTGTCTGGTCCTGAAACAGCAGTTCAGGCTCCAAAGAGTTCAATTGTTCTGGTGGTGGCACAGTCTCTTGAAAAATACTCTCGCTTTCACATTCAGGGTTAGTTCCTTTTACACGGTCATCGCTGACAGGTATAACACGTGGCGCAGCGGCAAGCTCTGAGTCAGTGCCACCTTTCTGGACCCACTGGTCATGTGGCGGAGGTGAAGGGATTCTTTTGCAGTGGACCCCGTGGATCCAGTTGGCCTTCCCCTCCACTCGAACAGCTGACCTCATGGCAAGAAGGACGAGGTGCGGCCCGGTCCACCTGGGCTGGTCGTTCTTTGTTCTTTGAAAGTTGCGGACGAGAACCCAGGAACCGGGGTCAATGGCGTGACCCGGAGTCTCAGAGACCGGAGGCAGGGTGTTGTGGACCTGTTGATGCAAAACACGCAATTTAGCCGTCAATTCATGCAGGTAATCAAGCAAAATAGGGTGTTGCAGCTCGCTGAACTTCGTGGGCCTAGGCACTCCCCATATGTTGGCTGGCCGGCCAAAGACAATTTCGTAAGGGCTGAGTTTCACTCGCGAATGCACAGTCATTCTGGTGGACAGGAGTGCTAAGGGTAGAGCGTCAGGCCATTTAAGACCTGTGCTCGCTTGGATTTTGGCCAATTTAAGTTTAAGTGTGCCATTGTAACATTCTACTAATCCAGCTGATTGGGGGTGATTTGCAGCGTGGAACTTCTGCCTAATGCCTAGCCCTTCACACACTCTTTTCATCACACGACCCACAAATTCACTTCCATTATCAGACCAGACCATTCTAGGCATTCCGAACCTGGGGAAGAACTCTTTTACAAGGGCTTTTGCTGTGGACAAGGCAGTATTGTCTTTTAGGGGATAGGCTTCTACCCATCTTGAGAAAGCACAAACAACCACGAGCACGTATTTTAAGTTGTTGCACCTCTCCATGTGTCTGAAATCTAGCTGCAAAACCTCGAACGGATACGTAGGAGGTGCAAAATGACCAGCTGGAGTTGGGGTACCCCTACCAGGATTGTGTTTCAGACATACCATGCAATTCTTGACGACATTCTCTGCACACTTGGGAATCCCTGAATTCTTCCACACTGGGGCCAACAACTCGCAAATCCCTTTCACGCTGATATGAGCCATTCCATGAGCCATTGTAACCACTGCAAGCACATATGCATCGGGTAACAACCATCTCTGACGCTCTGCCAATTCAATCCAACAACCATTTGCATCCATTCTTCCTGTACTCTCTCTCCACGTGTTCAACTCTTTCTCTGTGGCCTCAGCTTGGATGGACTTCACACTTTCTATCGTGTCCTCACATATTCCAACATCACCAGTCCATCTTTCAGGGCCTGCAACATACATTCGGCTCCTCACATTCTTTGCCGTCTCTTTAGCGGTCTCATCAGCAAATGCATTTCCACGACCTACATCATCAGTCACCTTCCTGTGAGCACTACATTTCACAATCGCCATTTGCAGGGGCAGGGTCAGTGATTCAAGAAGCTCATTCACCAACTGACCATGCTGAATCTTAGCTCCATGCGAAGTCAGGAATCCACGTTCTCTCCACAATCGTCCAAAACTGTGAGCCACCCCAAATGCATACTGGCTGTCGGTATAGACAGTCACTTTCATTCCTTTAGACAACACACATGCTCTCGTGAGCGCAATTAGTTCTGCAGCTTGAGCTGAACCATGTGGTATTCGTGCAGTTTCAACAACTGTGTGCAAAGTCGTGACAGCATATGCTGCAGTCACGTTCCCATTTGGGAGCTTAAAACATGAACCATCCACCCATAATGTACCATCACATTCAGCAAGAGGAGTGTCAAATAAATCCACTCTCCCTTTTGTCTCTTCCTCTGTTGTGAGGACACAATCGTGCTGTTCTAAAGCGTCTGATTCTTCTGCAATTGGTAACAATGTGGCTAGGTTTAGGGTGCTGCACCTCTTTATATGCACATGACTTGCTAACAGTTTCAGTTCGTAACTGGACAAACGAGCACTAGTTAAGTGCTGTGTCTTGGTCCTATTTAACAATGTGTCTACTGCATGTGGGACCATCACGATTAGTGTATTATTCATTACTAGACCAGCAGACTGTCGAATGGAAACAGCTGCTGCTGCTGTGGCCCTCAAACAACTTGGCAATGCCTTAGCTACCGGATCCAAAGTCGACAAAAAATAGGCGCATGGCCGCTGTCTACCTCCAAATAATTGAGTCAGCACAGACAATGCACAGCCCTCCTTCTCGTGGACATATAATGTGAAAGGTTTACTGTAGTTGGGGGTACCTAACACCGGAGCTGAACATAATGCTGTGCGTAATTCGAGAAAACTTTTCTGACACTCTTCGGACCAAGGAATGGGATTGGGTGTATTTTTACACGTTAATGCCACCAAGGGTTTGGCCAGTAATGAAAAATTTGGAATCCACTGTCTACAGTACGATGTGATGCCCAAGAAAGCACGCACTTCTCTCTGTGTTCTTGGCACACTCAATTTCGCTATTGCCTGGATTCTTTCTGGGGTCAGTTTCCTTCCCTCCTTCGATAAGAGGTGACCTAAGTAGGTCACTTCTTGTCGGCAATATTGGAGCTTGTAAAGTGACACCTTGTGATGCAGATCACACAGATGACGCAGTAATGTCAATGTGGCCTCTTTACAAATTTCCTCAGTATCTGCAGCAATGAGCAAATCATCCACATATTGTACAAGAGTAGCACCTTCAGGTAAAACAATCGTGTCAAGCTTGTTTTCAGAGCTTGACTGTATATTGAGGGGCTTTCACAGTAGCCATGAGGGGCGCGTTTAAAGCGGAAGCTTCGACCTCCTAAACTGAAGGAAAAAAATGTCCCTGCTCTCCTCAGCAATTGGAATGCTGAAGAAAGCATTCTTCAGGTCAATTACCGAAAACCACGAAGCAGAAGCTGGAATCATGGTTAATAATGTGGTAATGTCGGAGACAACTGGGAATTGTGGCACAACTATCTTATTTACTTCTCGAAGATCAATCACAAATCTGTACACAGGTGGCTGAGAAGGGTCAGTTTGTTTTAAAACAGGCAGAACAGGACTATTGCAAACATTGCCTCGTGTTTCTTCAATCACATCCTTTTCAATCAATTCGTAAACAATCGCTAGTAAAGCTTTTTCGCCCTCATTAGATATTCTGTATTGGGGAATTCGTGGCATTTTGACATTCGACTTCAATGTTACAACATAGGGTGGAATTTCTAAAAGACCTACATCATTAGGTCCAGTGGCCCAAAGAATATCTGGGAGGAGTGACAATTCAGCTGGAAGTGCATCTCTCGACAAATACATTGGAGAAACCACTTTCTTACCTAAAGTGAGTTGTACTCCTGAAGGAGAACAGTACAAAGTCGCATACAATCTTTTTAACAAATCCAATCCTAGCAAATTTTCACCACAACTTGTTGTCAGAATAAGGGGTGCTTCGAATTCACAAGGACCAACAGAAAGAGATAAAGGGTCAGAAATTGGATTCCTAACTGGGGCGCCAGAAAAACCTACAGAAACGTTCATTTCGCCAGACAAGGGTGCGCCAGGGAGTTTGGAGTGCATAATAGAACTCTTTGTAGCACCAGTATCCAACAGAAAAGGTTCTGACACACCTGATGTAATCACCTCAACGTATGGTCCACTCTGATCTACTGGAACTGAAACAACCCCCTCTCTTTGTCTATGGCTGTCCTAGCAATCATTATTCTCCCACTGCTCATTTTCTGTGTAATACTCATCAACGTAGTATTGAGCTGTTCTGTCAGATACGTTATTCTGCTGATCAAACCTGTTCATAGAGTTCTGTGGTGGAAGGGGACGAGCGTCCTGAGGGGCGTTTCCACGTCCTCTACCTCTAGGTGCTTGCTGACTGCCACGACCTCTAACACCAGAAACTCCATTTGCACGCTGTGATAAGACAGGACAATTATACTTGTAATGACCCTCTTGTTTGCAATATAAACACTGGTTGGGGCCTACACGGGGTTGAGTATACTCGAATCTTTGCGAGTTTCTCTGATACTGTTGAGGCTGCTGGAAAGTATTTTGGTAGTGATTCTGACAATTATAGTTTTGATTACCACCACCACGTGGCGGATAGGCTTGCTGTAGCAAAACCTTCGTTTTTAGTTCTCTAGTTTTCTTTTCTACTTTATCTTTCTCATCTTTGTCTCTATTTTCGTAATATTGTGCAGTAGCCAATATCTGCGCTGAAGATGAGACTGCCCAGGAACTTTCTGAATCTTTTAACTTGTTACACAATTCTGGAAGCAGATTGTGCACGAATTTATCGACAAACAATCTATGACCACCTTCTGTGGTCATATCTTGACCGCTGTGGTCAACGAATGTTTCTTCAAATCTAGTGAAGAAGTCTGAAACAGTTTCTTCTTTCTTTTGCTTGCATGCAGACAACTTAGCCCAATTTACGCGTATTGCAGGCATTATCGTTTTCATGTAATCTACTATTTTACCAGGGAGTTCTGCTATCAAAGGCTCAGGCTTGGCACCACCAACTTGTCGGGCATCTGCAGCAGTAATATTAGCCCATGTGTCACCTAATTCCTGGTCATGATCTACATGACGAATTTTTCCCCATAAAGGCTGTGGAACAACATTCCCAAATAACATATCGATATCGGCTAGATTCATGATACATGAACCAGCAGTTTGTGACAACTCCTTATAATACCCTGCAGGATTTTTACGTGGGTCAGGTAATGTTTGTTTAAGTGCTAAAACTTCAGCTCGCTTCCATGGGACATGTACCCATACACGCTGGAAGTGTGGCAGAATAGGTGGGACAGCAGTCGTGTCGCCCTCTCTCCATTGTGGGGGAACTTCTCTCATAGGGTATTGTCGCGCCTTTTTCCTACTGGATGTATTACATTCAGATGGTGACCCAGAACTGCTTCCCTTACTTCGATATGATAACAACATTTCAACTGCTTTCTCCACATCTGGACCTACAATCATACCCTCTCCGAACCTAAACCGTACATGACACATTTCTCGTGGGATGCATTCCTGATCATTGTCTTCTAAATCCTCGCAAAGGAAAACACACATCTGTTCGAAAACATATCTCTGTGTCGCTGCTTCCCATTGATGGAAGACTTCCATGACAGACTGTACATCATATTTTACGGTATCCATGACCCATTTCCGTGCTAAACTATTCAGTGAATCTCTCTCTTGATAATCAGGTACTTGACTTCGCAACTGTCTTCTTCCCATGTTAGGGGTCGTAGTAGGCGACCCGAAAAGAGGTAAAAGAAGGTTAGTAACAGTGCTGGCCATTTTCTGCCGAATGAAAGGTGAAACTGAAGGACAAACAGATGGAAAAACGGGGTGAGATAAGACAGGGGCTGAAATAGCAGAAGAGGTATCAGGGGAAATAGAGGGGGCACTGGGCAAAATCGCAGAGGGAGCATTATGAGCCGAAAAGAACACAGTAGGTAAAACCGTAGAAAACACAGGTGAAACAGAGGTGGTCGGTGGGCCTGGAGGAGGCTGCACCGAAGAAGTAGGAGCCAGCTGAAGAACAGCTGGTGGGTGCTGTGGAGGAGCAGAAGGCGTAGTTTGCGCAACTAAAGGTTGCGGGGGCGCTGTGGCATTCTGCGCATAGGGGGGTGGTGAATTTAGTAACTGCGACATTAATGGGTCTTTTTCACGCTCCTTTGCTGCCTCTTGCTGAAGAGACGGCAAAACTGGATAACACTTATCTATTGCCATTTTACGTTGCCTGTGCAACTGCTCATTCATCTGCTCTTCTTCATTATCTTTAAACTGCACAGCAGCTTGCATTACTGAAAGTCCCCCTTCTCTCTTATTTTTCTTAGCTAATTTAATTTCTTTTTGTTTGGCTTCTTTACGCCATAAGCGAAAAGAGTCAAACATCGCCGGCCGGGCTTTCTTTTTAAAGAGTTTTACTTCAAGGTTGTCTAAGATTTCGGAGTCAAAACTACCATATTGGGGCCATTTTAGAACACCATCTTTCCTGGTGTATTTAATCCATACTTCGTTGTAAGTGATGGGGCCTACCCCATGTTTCACATATAGCTCGTAAGTCGGAGTTCCAACTGGAGGAACCGGACATGAGTCCTCCAATCGGGAGTCCCTATTATTACCACCAAGACAAAACAAATTCCCAAATCTAAGACTAGGCATCCTCGCTCTCTAGTCTAGTTCCAAACTTCAAAGGATTATCGATTACGATATTTCTCGTGAATACACGAGTCCTTCGGTTTTGGTGCTTGCAAGTACCAACACAAACCTTTGTATCCCAAAAGATACCCAAAACTAAGTCCAACTAAGGACTGAGAGACGCTCCACTTATACTTAACTGAAATATCGATGACGTCACCAGAAGACTCGTCTCAGTGTTTCGCTCTACCAAAAACTTCAAGGGTCCAAATCAGGGCGATAGCCAGGGCAGCAGTCCTTGTAGCCGTCGGGAAGCGGGGAACCTCGCAGCAAAGACCTTCGGACCACGTCGACATGCAGGGGTCGATGAGGTGGTTGGACGTCCTCCGGAATTTCCACACGAAGCTCCTCACGATCTTCTGGCTGACTGGTACCACTGGAATCGCCCCAAACGTTGGGCGCCAACTGAGGTACTGGGTTTTTAAGAACCGGCACAGAACCGGTAACCCAGCGGTGCCAGGGAATCAACACCCAGAGACCTCGGGTTCTTCCTGATCCAGACCTACAGAAACTCGGAGTCTTCTAGGTGAAGTCAAAGATTAGTTTATTGGCTGCAACCAAGGTAACAAGTGTCCTAGAAGTACAACGGGTATATTCTCAGGAGACTGCTGCACTTTCATGAAGTCAGGCTTCTCTTCTTATACACAGTTGTGGGCCCTGGGCAAAACATTCTTGGTCATAAAGTAAATCGTTGACATATTTCCAATACAAAGAAAAAGCAGAGTCATGATGACATGTCCATGTTTCACTTCGTGTTGCCTACAACAAATCATTTGGCAAAGCCCAACATTTCATCAGATATCACTGGACCCCCAATAAAAACGGGCACCTCCCCACCATAAAGTAAGTGAAGCGAAGGAGTGGAGAAAGATGTGAGCGAGATATGGCAGGTGTGCGCGCTGAAATGGTTTTATGGTTTGTTGAGCCTAGATGCTATCTTGCTCGGCCACTGGGAGGGAACTGACCTAACGAGTTCGGCCTGGGGCAATGGTTCCAACTTGTACTGAGGTCATGGAAAAGTCGATTAAGGAGTATGTGTCCTTGTGGAATTGAAATCAACTGGATTAAGGCCTATGTAAAGGTCAACATATAAATGAAGCCAAGGGTTCAGAACGCAAATGACGATCTCGAGGTGAAATCGTCACCCAAATGTGCTGAAAATACATGTACATGTTGTGCTCGTCATTCTCGGTCTTTTGATACCAAATTCGTGAAACTTCGATGAAGTTTTAATTCTCGAGTTTCAGAACGATTTATATGAATTCTGAATTTTAAGAACCACGCCACCGCTGTGTCACAAAAGTGACGCAACGGCTGTGTAAAAGAGGCACAAGGGGATTGTAAATCCTCCCCTAACCCATACAAATTCACCCAGGCACTTTCACCAGCAGCGCAGATTTAAGCATACACTTGTAACATATTTATGTACATATGATACATTCAAGTACTTCGGACATACTACAGTATACTATAGATAAACACCTTATAGATTTATGCTGTAGCAGTTCCTTATAGTTCTGCACTTTCACATTCTCCATACACTAGTAACATATTCATTCATTCATTTATGAACTACACATTCATTCTGACAAACGTTTACACACTACCATAGAAATATAGGGCCAGATGTAGGTGGCCATTTACCGACCGGTAACGGCCGATTTCGGCCGTTACCGACCGGTAAATGGGTTTTTGGTATGTAGGGGGCTGAATTTACTGATTCTGTAAATTTACCGAATCGGTAAATTTACCGAATCGGTAAAATACCGAATCGGTAATTTTACCGATTCGGTAACTTCGGGATGTAGGTGGGACTCTTCAGAGTCCCTAAGGCCTTACAGATTCGGTATTTTACCACCCAATCCAATTGGGTGGTAAAATACCGAATCCAGGTGTGCATGCACATGTGTGCATGCACACCTATGCCATGTGACAGACAGACATGCCCTTAGGGCATGTCTGTCTGCCACATGGCACACATGCCAGTATTTGGGGTGCTAGAGGGTGTCAAAGTGACACTCCCTGCACCCTTGCTGGAATCGGTATTTACCGAATCGGTAAATACCGATTCGGTAATGCCCATTGATTCCTATGGGCTTCAATGCCCATAGGAATCAATGGGCATTACCGAATCGGTATTTATCGATTCGGTAAATAACGATTTTTACAGAATCAGTAATTCAATTACCGATTCTACCCACATCTCCCCCCTTCTATTTTACCGATTCATAAATACCGAATCGGTAAAATTCGGTATTTATGAATCGGTAAAATAGAGTTACCTACATCTGGCCCATAGTTCTTTCTTTGACCAGTGAAGGTAGTTCTAAAAAGAACTGCTTTTTTTGTTTTGTATTTTTTTTGTGTTTTCTCAACAAATTCCAAGCGGAACAAAAGAATGAAAAAAAGAACAACTAATGTCGAGGACCGCAATGATACTGCATCCTGCATTTCATCAAGTCTATAGACTGTTACCCATAACACAAAAGTGTATCGCAATAAATGCATAGAATTTTAACTTTAGCAAAGTCAGAATCAATATGTGGGTGTGGACTGCTTGCTGGAAATGCTGCTGCAGCAGTTGATGTGCTTGGTGTAGCAGCAGGTGGGTTCTCGTGCAACCTCCTTCTTGCAGCTCGAGCAAAGTTCTTGGGGTGCAAATTCCTCACGTGTCGCACCATATTTGCTGTGCCAAAGGAGTATTTTTTACATGTATAACCCCTTGAAATAGTTGTTTGGCAAATTTTACAGGTTACTTTTGGAACATTAACCTTTTTTTGACCTTCTGGAAAAGTGAAAAACTTCCAAATTAGAGCTTCTTTCCTCTTCTTTGGACGTTCTTCAGGAATGAAATCTCCCTCTGAAGAACTGCTGGAAGATGACTCCATTGCTCTTATTATTGTGATCTTCTTTCTATTTGAGAAGATTCTCAGAACAAATGCTTCTTCTTAGAAAGTCAAAGTCGAATAATTATAATGGGACAGAACTTTCAACAGTCGCAATAGGAAAAGTTATGAACCCATCAAATCTCTACTTTTAAAGTCACATGGCTTTGCGTACGCTTATGATGCGCTTGCGCAGCTCTTTCAATACGAGTACGCATGATGTTCTACCGCGATTTGTGTAATTCTTTTTTAAAGTAATATATGAATATTACAAGTATTTAAAAAAATTCATAGTTATCCCAAATCTCTGCCCTTAGTACGTACATTAAATACATACATGTTTTAAACCAAGTAGAAACATTGCCCCCTTTCGCATACAGAACGCCGTACATGACGTCACACCGAAGCTTTAATGCGACGCGTAACATCAAAGCATATTTGTACCGTATGCACAGGTACGCGCTGAGTATGATAAACAGTGCAAACTATGGTGCGATCACCCTCTCAGTGACAAATCAGAGTTCAGGGCACGCTAAGGAGAATGATTAGAAGTGCTGACTCATTGCAGATCCGATTCTGGGCCTGCCTCTGCGCACATTATAACACCGCCCCCATCTCTCTCTGTTGTTAATTGTTAGTGCACACACTCATACTTGCACATGCGCGGTGCATACTCGCCCACACTACCCACATGCCACCACCTAGCATGCTTGCTATCATTTAGCCTGGAAACCAATACATTACCCAATGGCATGTCCCCCAGGGCCATCATTCTTACAGACCGCGAAAACGCTACCAATGATGGCCCTGGGCTTGGTTTGGTCAGCCCCCGCGGTTCCCATATAATGCGGGCACTGACGTGAGCACGCTCTCTTTTGCCTGCCTCTGCTGCGGTGACAGACAGACTGTCAAAAACACCCCATACTCAGCAAAACCGCAGCCTTTCAAGACACGACAAAAGATGACAGAAGCAAAGGTAAGAGAAGACGTCACATCATCAGCCTCCACTGTAAATTGTATATGTATAATGCTATTTTTTTATCCTTCATATGGCTTTAATGGTTTTAAATTGTACCTACATAATTGAAATATTTCTTTATAAGTCACGACGTCCTATACACCTCTAATCTTAAAAATTGTGCGTGCATAAATTTCTGTGTCGTATTTCTGTACTACGCCACATGCTTAGGCCTCTCTTATTATTAATTGTGCGTCGGGATAGTATTTTTTTTTCTGCGTCACGAGGCCGTACCAGGCCTCTATTAACTTATTGATCTTCCTTTATTTGCTGGAGCTGCAACAGTCTAACTACGTAATATTACGAACCCACATTAAAATTCACTTTTGTTAGAAGTTATGCAACTCAGTTTACGATGACTAATCAAAATGTCCTTTTGTTTCCTTCACCAAACATCGTTCAGAAGCAACCACAGCCTATCGAGCAACAGCAATGGAATTCTCTGCAACTTATTGAATATACTTTGACATATAGAAGCAGAGTTCAAGTCGAATGGTGCACTCCGGTGGCCGCACTCTTTATACAAGGTAAGCACAGCAGCCTAGATCCACAAAGCCTTCATAGCAATGCAATAGAAATAAGTCACCATAACGGGCGTCAGTAATGCAGTTGGCACTTCCATATAGACACCACTTGAATGCGGCACTATAACAACTGAAATATACCAGGTACACTGCACTCGTAAAACTGTAGTGTTAGCTTTATTTGTGAAACGAGAGAGGGCCATATTATTAAACCTTGGCAACAAAATTATCGCCACTTTATCGGCAGCAAACTGCCGCTAAAGTGGCCATAATAGGTTTGATAATATGCTCTATTGAAGTCCAATCGAAGCTCATGTTAGATGTGAAGGACATCTAACATGATCTTCGATTGGAATTCCATAGAGCATATTATCAAACCCATTATTGCCACTTTAGCGACACTTTCCTGCCGATAAAGTGGCGATAATTTAGTCGCCAGGCTTGATATTATGGCCCAGAGTGCGTAGTGATTTTGGAAAAGGGGGGTGGTGATGGACAGAGTTTCTGAATGATGCAGAATACTCTTACCAAGTCAAGAGATCATGGTTTTAATCCATCACCGTTTTTTAGCTCAATGCACCATCCCAGCTCAGAACCTGGCTATATGCAAATTAGTCTGTTCCTGTCCCAGTGCATGATGGGAACAGGGCAAACCAAACTACCAAGCCAATTCTTATACTGGTAAGGAAACAAGCTTCCGGGGACCGGTTTCTGGCATCACAGCCTTCTTCGGCCCGGCTTGCTTGAATCCTGATGGTGCAATGAGCAAGGGACTCACGTCTGAGCATACCCTCCCACACATAGTGTGGATAAACCGATTTTGGAAAAGGGGGGTGGTGATGGACAGAGTTTCTGAATGATGCAGAATACTCTTACCAAGTCAAGAGATCATGGTTTTAATCCATCACCGTTTTTTAGCTCAATGCACCATCCCAGCTCAGAACCTGGCTATATGCAAATTAGTCTGTTCCTGTCCCAGTGCATGATGGGAACAGGGCAAACCAAACTACCAAGCCAATTCTTATACTGGTAAGGAAACAAGCTTCCGGGGACCGGTTTCTGGCATCACAGCCTTCTTCGGCCCGGCTTGCTTGAATCCTGATGGTGCAATGAGCAAGGGACTCACGTCTGAGCATACCCTCCCACACATAGTGTGGATAAACCGATTTTGGAAAAGGGGGGGTGGTGATGGACAGAGTTTCTGAATGATGCAGAATACTCTTACCAAGTCAAGAGATCATGGTTTTAATCCATCACCGTTTTTTAGCTCAATGCACCATCCCAGCTCAGAACCTGGCTATATGCAAATTAGTCTGTTCCTGTCCCAGTGCATGATGGGAACAGGGCAAACCAAACTACCAAGCCAATTCTTATACTGGTAAGGAAACAAGCTTCCGGGGACCGGTTTCTGGCATCACAGCCTTCTTCGGCCCGGCTTGCTTGAATCCTGATGGTGCAATGAGCAAGGGACTCACGTCTGAGCATACCCTCCCACACATAGTGTGGATAAACCGATTTTGGAAAAGGGGGGTGGTGATGGACAGAGTTTCTGAATGATGCAGAATACTCTTACCAAGTCAAGAGATCATGGTTTTAATCCATCACCGTTTTTTAGCTCAATGCACCATCCCAGCTCAGAACCTGGCTATATGCAAATTAGTCTGTTCCTGTCCCAGTGCATGATGGGAACAGGGCAAACCAAACTACCAAGCCAATTCTTATACTGGTAAGGAAACAAGCTTCCGGGGACCGGTTTCTGGCATCACAGCCTTCTTCGGCCCGGCTTGCTTGAATCCTGATGGTGCAATGAGCAAGGGACTCACGTCTGAGCATACCCTCCCACACATAGTGTGGATAAACCGATTTTGGAAAAGGGGGGTGGTGATGGACAGAGTTTCTGAATGATGCAGAATACTCTTACCAAGTCAAGAGATCATGGTTTTAATCCATCACTGTTTTTTAGCTCAATGCACCATCCCAGCTCAGAACCTGGCTATATGCAAATTAGTCTGTTCCTGTCCCAGTGCATGATGGGAACAGGGCAAACCAAACTACCAAGCCAATTCTTATACTGGTAAGGAAACAAGCTTCCGGGGACCGGTTTCTGGCATCACAGCCTTCTTCGGCCCGGCTTGCTTGAATCCTGATGGTGCAATGAGCAAGGGACTCACGTCTGAGCATACCCTCCCACACATAGTGTGGATAAACCGATTTTGGAAAAGGGGGGTGGTGATGGATTAAAACCATGATCTCTTGACTTGGTAAGAGTATTCTGCATCATTCAGAAACTCTGTCCATCACCACCCCCCTTTTCCAAAATCGGGTTATCCACACTATGTGTGGGAGGGTATGCTCAGACGTGAGTCCCTTGCTCATTGTTTGGTTTGCCCTGTTCCCAGCATGCACTGGGACAGGAACAGACTAATTTGCATATAGCCAAGTTCTGAGCTGGGATGGTGCATTGAGCTAAAAAACGGTGATGGATTAAAACCATGATCTCTTGACTTGGTAAGAGTATTCTGCATCATTCAGAAACTCTGTCCATCACCACCCCCCTTTTCCAAAATCGGTTTTATCCACACTATGTGTGGGAGGGTATGCTCAGACGTGAGTCCCTTGCTCATTGCACCATCAGGATTCAAGCAAGCCGGGCCGAAGAAGGCTGTGATGCCAGAAACCGGTCCCCGGAAGCTTGTTTCCTTCCCAGTATAAGAATTGGCTTGGCAGTTTGGTTTGCCCTGTTCCCAGCATGCACTGGGACAGGAACAGACTAATTTGCATATAGCCAAGTTCTGAGCTGGGATGGTGCATTGAGCTAAAAAACGGTGATGGATTAAAACCATGATCTCTTGACTTGGTAAGAGTATTCTGCATCATTCAGAAACTCTGTCCATCACCACCCCCCTTTTCCAAAATCGGTTTTATCCACACTATGTGTGGGAGGGTATGCTCAGATGTGAGTCCCTTGCTCATTGCACCATCAGGATTCAAGCAAGCCGGGCCGAAGAAGGCTGTGATGCCAGAAACCGGTCCCCGGAAGCTTGTTTCCTTCCCAGTATAAGAATTGGCTTGGTAGTTTGGTTTGCCCTGTTCCCAGCATGCACTGGGACAGGAACAGACTAATTTGCATATAGCCAAGTTCTGAGCTGGGATGGTGCATTGAGCTAAAAAACGGTGATGGATTAAAACCATGATCTCTTGACTTGGTAAGAGTATTCTGCATCATTCAGAAACTCTGTCCATCACCACCCCCCTTTTCCAAAATCGGTTTTATCCACACTATGTGTGGGAGGGTATGCTCAGACGTGAGTCCCTTGCTCATTGCACCATCAGGATTCAAGCAAGCCGGGCCGAAGAAGGCTGTGATGCCAGAAACCGGTCCCCGGAAGCTTGTTTCCTTCCCAGTATAAGAATTGGCTTGGTAGTTTGGTTTGCCCTGTTCCCAGCATGCACTGGGACAGGAACAGACTAATTTGCATATAGCCAAGTTCTGAGCTGGGATGGTGCATTGAGCTAAAAAACGGTGATGGATTAAAACCATGATCTCTTGACTTGGTAAGAGTATTCTGCATCATTCAGAAACTCTGTCCATCACCACCCCCCTTTTCCAAAATCGGTTTTATCCACACTATGTGTGGGAGGGTATGCTCAGACGTGAGTCCCTTGCTCATTGCACCATCAGGATTCAAGCAAGCCGGGCCGAAGAAGGCTGTGATGCCAGAAACCGGTCCCCGGAAGCTTGTTTCCTTCCCAGTATAAGAATTGGCTTGGTAGTTTGGTTTGCCCTGTTCCCAGCATGCACTGGGACAGGAACAGACTAATTTGCATATAGCCAAGTTCTGAGCTGGGATGGTGCATTGAGCTAAAAAACGGTGATGGATTAAAACCATGATCTCTTGACTTGGTAAGAGTATTCTGCATCATTCAGAAACTCTGTCCATCACCACCCCCCTTTTCCAAAATCGGTTTTATCCACACTATGTGTGGGAGGGTATGCTCAGACGTGAGTCCCTTGCTCATTGCACCATCAGGATTCAAGCAAGCCGGGCCGAAGAAGGCTGTGATGCCAGAAACCGGTCCCCGGAAGCTTGTTTCCTTCCCAGTATAAGAATTGGCTTGGTAGTTTGGTTTGCCCTGTTCCCAGCATGCACTGGGACAGGAACAGACTAATTTGCATATAGCCAAGTTCTGAGCTGGGATGGTGCATTGAGCTAAAAAACGGTGATGGATTAAAACCATGATCTCTTGACTTGGTAAGAGTATTCTGCATCATTCAGAAACTCTGTCCATCACCACCCCCCTTTTCCAAAATCGGTTTTATCCACACTATGTGTGGGAGGGTATGCTCAGACGTGAGTCCCTTGCTCATTGCACCATCAGGATTCAAGCAAGCCGGGCCGAAGAAGGCTGTGATGCCAGAAACCGGTCCCCGGAAGTTTGTTTCCTTCCCAGTATAAGAATTGGCTTGGTAGTTTGGTTTGCCCTGTTCCCAGCATGCACTGGGACAGGAACAGACTAATTTGCATATAGCCAAGTTCTGAGCTGGGATGGTGCATTGAGCTAAAAAACGGTGATGGATTAAAACCATGATCTCTTGACTTGGTAAGAGTATTCTGCATCATTCAGAAACTCTGTCCATCACCACCCCCCTTTTCCAAAATCGGTTTTATCCTCACTATGTGTGGGAGGGTATGCTCAGACGTGAGTCCCTTGCTCATTGCACCATCAGGATTCAAGCAAGCCGGGCCGAAGAAGGCTGTGATGCCAGAAACCGGTCCCCGGAAGCTTGTTTCCTTCCCAGTATAAGAATTGGCTTGGTAGTTTGGTTTGCCCTGTTCCCAGCATGCACTGGGACAGGAACAGACTAATTTGCATATAGCCAAGTTCTGAGCTGGGATGGTGCATTGAGCTAAAAAACGGTGATGGATTAAAACCATGATCTCTTGACTTGGTAAGAGTATTCTGCATCATTCAGAAACTCTGTCCATCACCACCCCCCTTTTCCAAAATCGGTTTTATCCACACTATGTGTGGGAGGGTATGCTCAGACGTGAGTCCCTTGCTCATTGCACCATCAGGATTCAAGCAAGCCGGGCCGAAGAAGGCTGTGATGCCAGAAACCGGTCCCCGGAAGCTTGTTTCCTTCCCAGTATAAGAATTGGCTTGGTAGTTTGGTTTGCCCTGTTCCCAGCATGCACTGGGACAGGAACAGACTAATTTGCATATAGCCAAGTTCTGAGCTGGGATGGTGCATTGAGCTAAAAAACGGTGATGGATTAAAACCATGATCTCTTGACTTGGTAAGAGTATTCTGCATCATTCAGAAACTCTGTCCATCACCACCCCCCTTTTCCAAAACCAGAGTGCGTAGTGTACAGTAGCTTCTCTGTAAAATCTATAATTACCTCCGAGCAGTGACAACAGATAGCTTACAACAGTCTGACAAACAGATCCACAACCTTATTACGCCACTTTTGAGTCACTTTTAACATGGGTAAAGTGATGCAAGGAGCTAGTAAATATAGGTCTAACTTTTCAAGAAAAAATCTCAACTCCAGACTCTGCGACACAGATTTAATGTTGTTTTCTCTCTCTTTCTCTCTCTCTCACTCTCTGTGACATTATTTCTCTTTCTCTCTTAAATTTAGGCACTGCTGTCTGCTTGGACGTGTAGAAGAATTGTTGAAATGAAGTTGTCAAACCAACTGGCTGAAGTGTTTGGCCGCAAGGTTTATACAACGGTAAGCACAGAGGCCTAGATCTAAAATCCTTCATAGGAATGCATTAGAAATAATTCGGCATAACGGGCGTTAGTAAGCAGTAGGCACGTCCATATAGACACCACTTGAACGCGGCACTATAACAAGTAAAATGTACCAGGTACACTGCACTCGTAAAACTGTAGTGTTAGCTTTATTTGTGAAACGAGCGAGGGCCATATTATCAAGCCTGGGCGACAAAATTATCGCCACTTTATCGGCAGCAAACTGCCGCTATGATGGCCATAATAGGTTTGATATTATGCTCTATTGAATTCCAATCGAAGCTCATGTTAGATGTGAAGGACATCTAACATGAGCTTCGATTGGAATTCCATAGAGCATATTATCAAACCCATTATCACCACTTTAGCGACACTTTCCTGCCGATAAAGTGGTGATAATTTTGTCACCCTGGCTTGATATTATGGCCCAGAGTGCGTAGTATACAGCAGCTTCTCTGTAAAATCTATAATTACCTCCGAGCAGTGACAACAGACAGGTTACAACAGTCTGACAAAACAGATCCACAACCTTATTACACCACTTTTGAGTCACTTTTAACATGGGTAAAGTGATGCAAGGAGCTAGTAAATATACGTCTAACTTTTCAAGAAAAAATCTCAACTCCAGACTCTGCGACAAAGTTTTAATGTTGTTTTCTCTCTCTTTCTACCTCTCACTCTCTGTGACATCATTTCTCTTTCTCTCTTAAACTTAGACACTGCTGTCTTCGACGTTTAGACGTGTAGAAGAATTGTTCAAAATAAGTTGTGACACCAACTGCCTGAAATGTTTACCCGCAAGGTTTATACAACGGTAAGCACAGAGGCCTAGATCTACAAAGCCTTCATAGGAATGCATTAGAAATAAGTCGCCATAACGGGCGTCAGTAACGCAGTAGGCACTTCCATATAGACACCACTTGAACGCGGCACTATAACAGAACTGGAATGTACGAGTCACGCTGCACACGTAAAACTGTAGAGTTACCAAAACTTGTAGGGGCATAGTATCAAGAACGGCGATAAAATTATCGCCGTTCCAGCGGCGATAATGGGCTTATAATATGCCCTTGTGAATTCCTATAGTAGCCCAGGTTAACACCAGAACCTGGACTGCTATGGGAATTCACAACACCATATTATCAAGCCCATTATCGCCTCTTTAGCTGCAGTTTCCTGCAGCTGAAACGGCGATTATGTTATCGCTGTTCTTGATAATATGCCCCGTAATGCTTCAGCTCATTTACTCACATCTACATAATTCTAAACTCTAATTTTCTTTTTTCTTTTGCAGATTACAGATTACCAATCAGACTCCTTTTGGAATCCATTTCACAATTTGTTTATAACATTGTTTAAGTTATTTTTTCAGTTCTAATATAGGTATAATTGAGTGTCGTTTATATTTATTGTTTAATAAAAGTTAATTAAAAAAACTACATACTTCTTTTATTTTGTGGGGGAGGGTTATGACGGCCCACAATAAAAATAATGTTGAAATACTATAGTAAGATATTCAAGACTAGGATTGAAAACTACTGAGTTCTAACTAACAGATATAATAAAAACAACGGTGAGAAACTACTTAAATAGCGATGGACGGAGTACGTAATCAACGTTTGGCGCCTCGACACTACCTTTCAAATAAATTTATAAAAAATATGACTATTAACACTGTACAAAAGTACAGCAGCGGAATACACACACAAACCGGGAAAAGAAAGCGACAGATTAACTAACTGATATAAAGAAAGGTTTGCTTGTTGAAGTTAAAGAAAAAGAAAGCGTGGGCTTCGAAACGACGCTGAGCATGTGAAGAGAGTACAACTGCTACACCAAAAAAAAAGGAAAGCTTTACATACTATCATAGAAATGAAGGACCATATTATCAATGAAAGGCGATACATTATCGCCGCTTTTATCGACGAAAACTGCAGATAAAGCGGCAATAATGCGCTTGATAATAGGCCCTTGTAACTTCCCATAGTAGCCCAGGTTCTGGTGTTAACCTGGGCTCCTATGGGTATTCACAAGGGCATATTATCAAGCCCATTATCGCCGCTTTATCGGCAGTTTCCTGCTGATAAAAGCGACGATAATGTATCGCCTTTTGTTGATAATATGGCTCATTGCTCTTTTTTTGACCAGTAAACTTACGTGCATATTATCAAGGACCGGTGTTAATATTATCGCCGTTTCATTGGCAGGAAACTGCCGATAAAACGGCGATAATGAGCTTGATAATACGGCCTTGTTATTTCCCATAGAAGCCCATGTCAACACCAGAACAGAGGCTTCTATGGGAATTTACAAGGACGTATTATCAAGCCCACCCTCCCAACATTAATAAAAAACCATAGGCCCTTGTAAATTCCCATAGCAGCCCAAGTACTGATGTTAACCTGGGCTGCTGGGGTTATTCACAAGGGCATATTATCAAGCCCATTATCGCCGCTTTATAGGCAGTTTCCTGCCAATAAAAGCCACGATAATGTATTGCCTTTTGTTGATAATATGGCCCATTGCTCTTTTTTTTGACCAGAAAACTAAGGTGCATATTATCAAGGACCGGAGTTAAAATTATCGACGTTTTATTGGCAGGAAACTGCCCATAAAACGGCGATAATGAGCTTCATAATACGGTCTTGTTATTTCCCATAGAAGCCCATGTTAACACCAGAACATAGGCTTCTATGGGAATTTACAAATTTATTATCAAGCCCACCCTCCCAACATTAATAAAAAACTCCAGACAATGCAGGTACCCGGAGCTGGAAGGTCATTTTACATATCACTGCCCCAAGAAAGTGGCATTCCCCGCAACGTGTACGGGGAGAGAGGGAGAGCTCAAAACATATTTTTTTTTTAAAAAAGACCCGAGGGGTGCCGCTCACCGAGACTGCGGGGAATAGGGCCATAACCCATCCGCATACTTCAAAATTAAAATCAGAGGAGTGCCGTTCCCCAGTGCTCAGGGCACCTTACAAGCCCCCATTATGCAGAAAAATGACCCCCGTAATTTGCCCCCCAGGACCTTATGAATAAAAGGGACTTCTACTGTTTTTTCACCTTTTCCACCATGTACAAGTACTGCACGAGTACCCCGCCATTTTTTTTTTTAAAATAATAATTGAGCCTAAAGATCCATATACCACCCCCTGACCAAGACTATAGGCTCAGAATGTTTCTACCCTGCCCCGTTTCCTTATTTCTCAACTTTGTTTTACTGTTTTCTTGTGACTCTGCTCTCCCGACAAACAACATGGCTGCCAATACTTCCTGGTTTGGAGTATTCACAGCCAATCAGCGTGCAGCTCCTGCTCGTAATTGTACGTATTTCCATACGCGTACGCCGCGATTTTCTTTAACAAAATAAAAATAAAAAATAGAGCCTAAACATCCATGTACGACCCCTTGAGCAAGCCTAGAGGGTCAGAATGTCTCTACCCTACCGCCTTCCCTTATTTCTGAACTTTGTTTTACTGTTTTCTTGTGACTCAGTTCTAGAGAGGCACAAGATGGCCGCCAACACTTCCTGGTTTCGAGTGTTGACAGACAGTTCACAGCCAATCAGCATGCAGCTCGCGCTCGTAATTGAACAGATTTCAGTACGCGTGCTGAACTCCGTCTCTAGATATCGCTATGATTTTACTTGCAATTTTCTCAGAAACTACTGAACGGATTTACACCATTTAACAAAGAGCACAATCTGCGAACAGAACTCTACCTCTCTGCCAAATTTAGTGTAATTCCCTTCAGCCGTTCGGGCTGTAGCCCTGGCTAAAGGTCCCTATGAAAAATTGCATGGGGAAAACACGTTTTGGGACCCCCCTTTTTTTCTCGGCCTCGACTTGACAAATCACCCCCAAACTTTAAGGGCGACGGAGCAGAACCGAACAGGCCATTTTCTTGGAGAAATTCACGAAGATTCGTCCACCAGCGCCAAAGTTATTCCAAATGGAATGTTATGGATTTCCTATGGAAAGTAGGTCCGAACTATAACTACCTACTGGCGACCGCCAGGTGGTAATATATATATATATATTCACTGAAAAAACCATAGGTTTCACACCAGTTATAGTTAGGAATTAGCATTTAAAAAACCTATTAAATTCACTGAAAAAAACATAGGTTTGACACCAGTCAGAGTTAGCTGGAAATTTTACTGACATAAAACCATTGAAATTCCCACGTTATAGTTAGTTGGACTCACTATAACTTGCGCGCCTGCAATGCACTGCTGATGACATCACATATTACATCACTCATGACATGGTCAGTGACATCACTCATGACATCACTGATGACACCATCCAGTGAATGTGTGTCTTTCTGAAAAATAAATATGTTTTATATAAGTATATGTAAAGGTCGATGGAAGAATAAATGTTTAAATAAGTGTCTAAATGGATGTTTTTTAAAAAAAAAATTGATTGGTTAACTGGCTTATTAAGTGTATCTTAGTGAATACATATGTTAGCGAGTATTGTTTAAATATTTAAATGTTCGTATCAGTGTTTCACTTTGTGTATAAGTGGCTGCTTGGGTTGGTGAGTAGCTCCATGTGTGTGTATATGGGTTATTAGATGTTTTTTAGTATCAGTATGAGTGTCTGTATGGTTTGGTGGGGGTGTTACTTAGCACATAGATGCATCAATGACTGACTTACTGTTTGTATGTGTTTTGAAGACAGCATATGTGCAGGACTGTATGGGTGGATGAGTGTGTATATGTGTGTGTTAGTGAGTGAATGACTGTCTCACTAGTGTCTTTATCAGTAACTACAAATGTTTTAATCTAGTATATGTGAGTATTGATGTATATAAGTGAGTATATGTGAGAGTGAGAGATTAAAAGAGTTCTTGTTTAAATAAGTATGTGTTTCTATAAGTGATTGTTTAAGAGAGTAAGTATGTGTAAGTTTCCTTAGAAGTAAGGTGGTAGTGTGTGTATAGCTGTATATGCAAATAAATGGATGTTCAATAGTTTATTTGCATGTGTGATTATGTGTGTGAGTAACTTTTGGATGACTGTCGGTGTGTAACAGGATGTATAGGTGTTTCACTACATATGATGAGTGAATATATGTATGAGTGACTATATAGAACTGTTGGTGAATGAGTGGATGTGTATATAGATGGTGGTATTACTGAATTGGTTGTTGTAACTGGTATGGGTATCTCTATTTTTTTGAAAATTTTTGTTTCTATTTTTGAATATGTGTTTCAAGGGTTACATTACACTGGAAGGAGGTCTGTCACAAGGATGGTGTCATCAGTGATGTCATGAGTGATGTCACTGACCATGTCATGAGTGATGTAATATGTGACGTCATCAGCAGTGCATTGCAGGCGCGCAAGTTACAGTGAGTCCAACTGTTAGAAAGGCGGTCCCTGGGGAGGCAGAAGATGTCTGACTGACCACCCCGAGACCCACCTCTCTTTAAGGAGTTGGCCGAGCGCCACCGAGAGGCCTCCTGAGCGAGGGCCCTCTCCCAGAATCGTCACAGCAGAGTATTCACACACTACAAAGGAACACCACACAAGAGAGTACTTCTTAGAATCTTTATCAGCATTAATGGTTCGGTTCCTTCGGTGGTATATATACAACGGATCGAGGGATCTAAAAAGTCTCGGTAATAAGGGGGTTCACGGGTAGCGGGACAGTCTTAATCTTAGTCTAGCACGGGGATACCCTACGCTCAGCTCTCAATCCTCGAGCCGGGGGGTTCCGCAAGGTTGGGCCGCGGCAGCGCCAGCAGGCTCCGGAGATGGTTTCAGCGAGGTTGGGCCGCAGCGGCGCCAGCAGGACTCCAAAGATGGTTTCAGCCAGGTTGGGCCGCGGCAGCGCCAGCAGGACTCCAAAGATGATTTCAGCGAGGTTGGGCCGCGGCAGAGCCAGCAGGACTCCAAAGATAGTTTCAGCGAGGTTGGGCCGCGGCAGCACCAGCAGGGCTCCAAAGATGATTTCAGCGAGGTTGGGCCGCGGCAGCGCCAGCAGGACTCCAAGGGTACAGGGTTCCAAGTAGTGAGTTCTTCTCGGGGTCAGCCGCGACAGTGTCAGCAGGGCTCTCGACTCCAGGATACAACTGCCTACCTATCCCAGAGCTGCCCCAGATATATGTCTGGTGTCCTTTGATGTCCGGACCCTCGCGCCTGGGGGTCAGAGGGGCCGGGATGAGAGTGTCCAGACACCCAGCAGGGGGGTGGAGCCAGCGCCCAGGGAGGCCGGAGGGCAATCGAAACTAGGCGTCCGGGAACAGCTGGAGGTCCATCGAAACTCCCCTCTTCCTGGATCCGTCAAGTGGCCGCTTTACCACCTGGTTGGATCTTGGTGCCTCGATGTCTGGGCTTCGCTGGGGCTGTGACCGAGGCCGGGCCGGGCCGGGGTCACGTGGTTCGGACGTGTAGGGTCCAAGATGGAGTCGGGCCTGAAATGGTGGGCTGGCATCGGGGTCGGATCCGCAGAGTGGGGCGAGCCGGGGTCGCCGGGCTCCCGAGGGGGAGAGCCGGGGATCGCTAGGGGTGGCGGCTCTCGTGCAGTTCTGCGAGTGTAGCCTTCCGGCTGGGGGATAAGGGTTGATGTTGTCCAGGGCCCGCTAGGCGGGAGAGATGGGACCACGCCACGAGGCCGGGTCCAACACACGTCCCCCCCAGCTGATGGCGGGGAGAGTCACCCATCTTCTTGGGGGTTCTCCTCGTCGAGGCGGAAGAAGCGGGACAGGCCATCGGCGTTGGCGTGGTCGTTGCCGGGGCGATGTTCCACAGTGAAGTCTATCCCCTGGAGGGAGATGGACCATCGCAGCAAATTTGAGTTTTCCCCTCGCATTTGCATCAACCACCGCAATGGCCGGTGGTCCGTTTGCACCCGGAAGTGGGTGCCGAAGAGATAGGATCGGAGCTTCTTGAGGGCCCACACCACGGCGAAGGCCTCTCGTTCAATGGTGCTCCAGCGTTGTTCTCGGGCCAGCAGACGCTGGCTGATGAAGGCCACCGGTTGATCAACTCCTTCGTCGTTGAGTTGGGAGAGGACCGCCCCGACACCGTGCTCCGAGGCATCTGTTTGGACCACGAATTCCCGGCTGTAGTCGGGAGCTTGGAGCACGGGGGCGGTACACATTGCGGCCTTCAGGGTCTCAAAGGCAGCCTGACACTCGGGGGTCCAGTGCACCTTTTGGGGTTGCTTTTTGGGGTTGAGTTCGGTGAGGGGGCCAACAATGCTCCCATAGTCCTTCACAAAGCGCCGGTAATAACCAGTGAGCCCCAGGAAGGCTCTGACTTATGTTTGGGTAACCGGGGGCTCCCAGGCCATAATGGCGTCGATCTTGGGCTGGAGGGGAGCCACATGGCCGCTCCCCACTTGGTGTCCCAGATAGGTCACGGAACCTTGGCCTATCTGGCACTTGCTGGCTTTGATTGTCAATCCGGGCCGGTTGAGGGCCGTCAGGACCTCCCAGAGGTGCTTGAGGTGTTCGGCCCAGTGGAGGCTGTACACCGCAATATCGTCCAGGTATGCGGCGCTGAACCCTTCCAGTCCCGCCAATACCTTATTCACCAGTCTCTGGAAGGTTGCCGGGGCATTCTTCATTCCGAAGGGCATCACTCTGAAGTGGTAGTGGCCATCGGGGGTCGAGAAAGCGGAGCGCTCCTCGGCGCCCGGAGTGAGTCCGATCTGCCAATAGCCGGAGGTGAGGTCGAAGGTGCTCAGGTAGCGGGCCGCCCCCAGGCGGTCGATCAGTTCATCGGCCCGGGGAATGGGGTGTGGATTGGTCCGGGTGACGGCGTTCAACCCCCGGTAGTCGACACAAAATCGTAGTTCGGGAGTGGCGCCAGGGGCGGCGGCTTTTGGGACTAGGACGACTGGGCTGGCCCACGGGCTGTCGGAGGGTTCGACTACCCCCAGGGCCAGCATCTTGGAGACCTCCGACTGGATGCAGTTCCGAACTCGGTTGGGGACTCGGTAGGCCCGGTGTCGCACAGGCGGGCTGTCTCCCGTGTCGACGTCGTGGACACACCACTGGGTGACTCCGGGGGTGAGGGAAAACAAGTCTGCGAATTGACCCAACAATTTCCGGCAATCCTGGTGCTGTTCTGGGGTCAGGGCGGAGGAGAGGGTGACCCCCTCGATGGAGCCGTCTTTTTCGGAGGTGCTCAGGAGGTCTGGTAGGGGCTCGGAGTCATCTTCGGCCCTGCCATCGGTAGCCATCAGCAGGCTAAGTTCGGTTCGGACAAAGTGCGGTTTGAGCCGGTTGGAGTGGAGGACCGGGAGGGGGTTCCTGGGGGTTTCCATGTCCACCAGGTAAGTGACAGGGCTCTTGCGCTCCACCACCTTGAAGGGCCCCAACCATTTGTCCTGGAGGGCACAGGGTTCGACCGGGGACATGACCCAAACTTGCTGGCCCGGCTCGAACTCAATGGAAGAGGCGTTTTGGTCGTACCAGCGCTTCATGTCCTCCTGGCTGGCCTCGAGGTTGGCTTCTGCAAGTTCCCGGAACTTCCGAGTCTGATTTCGGAGGGTCAGGAGGTATCGGTAGACATCGGGAGGAGTACCTTGTGCTGCGACCTCCCAGCCTTCCTTGACCAGGCTGAGGGGACCCCGGACGGGGTGTCCGTATAATAGTTCGAAGGGACTGAATCCCTGGGACTTCTGAGGGACCTCCCGATAGGCGAAGAGGAGGCAGGGCAGCAGCACGTCCCATTGGCGGCGCAACGGCTCTTCCAGGCCCATGATCATTCCTTTGAGAGTTCTATTGAAATGCTCCACCAACCCATTCCCTTGGGGGTGGTAGGGGGTCGTAAACTTATACGTGACCCCACACTGGTGCCACAGGGATTTCATGTACCGAGAAATGAAGTTCGTTCCCCGGTCACTGACGACTTCTCGGGGGAAGCCCACCCGGGAGAAGATCCCCAGTAGCGCCCGGCCTACCACTGGGGCCGTCACAGTCCGGAGAGGGATGGCTTCGGGATAGCGGGTGGCATGGTCCACCAGGACGAGAATAAACCGGTGTCCTTAGGAGGTGCGGGGGTCCAGAGGCCCCACAATGTCTATTCCCACTCGCTCGAAGGGGGTGCTGACGACTGGAAAGGGTTGGAGGGGGGCCTTGTGCTTCCCTCCACTCTTCCCGCTGGCCTGGCAGGTGGGGCAAGACCGGCAGTGATTGTTCACATTGTTTTTCATTTTGGGCCAGTAGAAATGGGTCACCAGGCGGCTGTATGTTTTGTCCTGCCCCAGGTGCCCGGCGAGGGGCACGTCGTGTGCCAAGTTCAGAAGGAAGTCTCTGAATCGGAGGGGGACCACCAGCACCGACTGGCCCCCAGTTCGGCAATATGTTGTTCACTATAGAGGAGATCATGGTCCCAATAGATCCAATGGGACCCCGAGGGGTCCCCGGCGGCTTGCTTGGCAGCTTGCTGTCGGATTCCTTCGAGGGAGGGACAGGTTTTCTGCTCTTGCCGGAACTGCTCCCGTGTGGGGCCACCTTCTTGGCGCCACTGGGCTAGTTCCGGGAGGTGGCCAAGTTCAGCCATTTCTTCCCTGGGGAGCCCCAGGGGGTCGGGTTCTGGGTCGCTGTCTTCGGATACGACGGCCAGCGGAGGCGCGAGCCACTCGGGGTCTTCAGTCGGGGCGACCTCCGTCGGGGTGGCGACCCTGGCGGTCATGGACCGGGTAGTCGCGCGGGCCCACTCTGGAAGGCCTAGCATCCCCAGATGCTCTCTTCGTTCGACATCGGCCCAGGGGGAACTTTCCAGGTCGTTCCCAAGGAGGCAGTCCACAGGGGCATCGTCCCGGACAGTTACTTTCAGCATGCCCGACACCCCCCCCATTCGAAGGGGATGCAGGCCATCTGGCACAGGCTTTCGGAATTGTCCGCCGACTGCACGGGGCACAGCACATTGGGCAGGATCTGGTCAGGGGACACCAAGTGGCAACGGACGGCCGTCACGCTGGCTCCGGTGTCGCGGAGGGCTTCGGTCCGGCGCCCATTAATGGTGACCCACTGGCGGTACTTTTGAGTGTTGCTCGGGATCGGAGCCTGGGGAACCATATCTCTTTCGCCGAGACATTCCAGGGACATCACGGCGGGCTCCCACTCGGCCTGCTCGTGGTCATAGTCCTCTTCCTTGGCCCTTTCTTCTCCTAGGTCGGCGGCGGCGATCTGGCGGTTTGGAGGACCGGTGGGGCCGGGTCGTTGGTTCATCGGGCAGAGGGGGTCATTGGCATAGTGACCAGGCCGCTGGCATCTGTGGCAGGTAGCGTTCGGGTGGGGCCCTGGTCGTGCTGGGGGGCCCCTGTTCTGGCCAGGGATGGTGAAATGGAGGTCGGGGGCGGCCCCGCGGGGGAGTCGCGGCTCCTCTTCGGGCCTCCTCTGCCGCCTCGCGGGCGGTGGTTCCCCGGGGAACCTCGGCCGTAGTCACCCATCGGGCTTCGGGGGACCCGGGTGCTCACCCATCGATCAGCCTCGATGGCGAGTTTACAAGGCTCGGTCAGTTTACTGTCGAGGAGATGCTGCCTCAGTTCGATAAAACAGTTGTTGGAGAGGTGCTCCCACACAATTAGGTTGAACAGTTGCTCGTAGGTGGTGACCTGGCTGCCTTTGATCCATCCCTCTAGGGCTCTACTATAGAAGTTCACGTACTCCACCCATCTAGTACCGGGAAGTTTTTTACAGTCACAGAATCGCTGCCGGTACATCTCGGGGGTGAGCCCATAGCGAGTAAGGAGGGCGGCTTTCATGTGTTCATAGGAGGTCATCTCTGTGTCGGGGAGTTCCAGCAGGGCGTCTCTCCCTTCGTTGACGAACTTCCCCCTTAAGCCGGCACCCCAGTCTTTCTGGGGTATTCGATGAGAGGCCATGGCTACCTCGTAGGCCTTAAACCACTGCTGGATGTCGTCGTTTTTATAATATTCCTTGACGACGTCTTTGGGGATGTGGACCTTCGTGTCCGCAGGAGGAGGTGGGCTCCTGTTCCCGGAGGCGTTGGCCTCCCCAGTTTTGGCCTTGATCTCAAGTTCTTTTAAGCCACGCTCGTGCTCGAACGTGAGCTTTTTCTCCTCTAGGTCTCTCTGCCTTCGTTTTTCCTCTAGGTCCCCTTGTAACCGTAGTTGCTCAAGGGCTATTTTTTTCTCTGCCAGTTGTAGTTCTCCGTCTAGCCGGAGTCGGGTGAAGGACTGGACTTTTAAGAACCAGCGGTGCCAGGGAACAACACCTGAAACCTTCGTGGGATACCTGTTTGGCGCACAAGTGACAGAGACACGGGACACTTCCTTCGGCGTCAAAGATCAGCGTTTATTACTGCAGGGATGCAAAAGTCATGGGAAGTACAACAGAGTGTAGGTTCCAAGAGTCTGCTTCAAATTGCAAATGTGCGTCGCTCCTTTTATACACATTTTCTGCATTCAATAACGTAACAAACAAAAGGTTACAACTCAGTTCCCACAATAAACTTAAAAGGCTTCATTCATGGTGTCGGAAACCCGGAACATAATCACAGTAACATTTGTCGGTTCCCAACTGTAAAAGCACATTATCCGGCTGCTATGCACATTCCACTCTAGTTGTAAAAGGACGAGAGTAAGAAACAGGAACAGGTGCAAGGAAGTCAGACAACAGAAGGAGAAGGAGTGTGGAGGTTGTATCGGAAGCATGATCCCAGGATCAAAGGATTCGAGCCGAGCGCATGCAAGGCTGAAACAATAGGCCAACGTGGGAAGATTACCCAGCTGCGGAGCCATCTGTCTTTGCCGTGCCATCCCCCAGTCTTGGGAATCACGGGATCATGAGGCGGACATTTGCCTGTTCACTGACTACGTGAGGGCAAGAAACAAAATGGATGCCGTATCTAAAATGGAACCCGAGGGTTCAAAGTGAAGAACCTGTAAATAAGACGAACCCTTCTAAGTAGCGTAGCGAAAATGCGCACACCTATTAATCTCGTCATTTACGGTTCATAGATACCACATTTGCTAGCATCGTAACGGTTCTCATTTGTCCTCAGACGCTCCTTTTGCCCTCATGTAGGCAAGCACTAGTCGGAATCATAATCTATGTCGATATTCATCAGATCATTCAAGTGTTGTTGGAACATCATCTTATTCATCAATGTCTCGCCGGTAACAGATGGCCTTCTTATACACGCTGTAGCACAAAGGCCACATAAGGCAGGACCACACTGCACACAAAGACAACACGTGAACAGAAACGTCACAACAACCCCTATAATCATCAGAATTTTCCAACCCCAAGTTGACATCAGACCCCAAAGCCATCCTAGAAGCGTCCAATCTCCCTCATCCACGTGTATGGACTCTGAGATTTTATGCAACTTCGAGATGGCTTGATAAACCGTTGGAGCATTATCAGGTATGAAAATGCAGCAGCTCGAATGGATGACCTTGCACACACCACCTCTGTCTGCTAGTACTACGTCTAGAACCATACGGTTCTGTAACGTCATAAGCCTATCCGCTTGAGGCTCTGCTGTCAGATTACCAAGAGCGCTTGCAGTTATGTTAGCAGTTGCTTCCACTACACGAGTTAACTGTCTCAGATTCCTGCTATTGACCATAGGACCCCAAAACGGTAGGAAACCCTTATAGAAATCTCCTGCTTCTTGACCGGCAGTATCTTCTTTACTAATGACACCTCTCACAACTCTAGTTTTGTGATAATCTGAGGCAACAGTGAAAGTTGGAGGCAAAAGATTCGCGATATAGCAGGTACCCGAGAAGTCATGAGGTAACCACGTATATGCGCGATCATAACATACAAAATAGGTACCCTTGGCAGTCAGAAAGACAGGGGAAGAGAGCATTGGTAAAACGTAAGTATCAACACAAGCACTCTTCCCAAGCTGAGCTCTCGGATTGCGACCAAGACCTTGCAGACAGAAATGACCGAGATGAGGTACGATCCAGATTGGAGATGAGCTTTTAAACTGCCTATTTTTCACTGATGTACTATACTCGACCTCACTCAGATCCTTATAAGCTCGCACCTCTTCCTCTGGGATAAGTGTTGCGTCAAAAATATCTCTATTTAAATCTGCAATTGCTATCGCCAAAGACTTGTGGTACGGGCCAGAACCAAGGTTTGCAGAGCGAGGCTCTCGATGGGGGTAGGAATCTAGTGCACTACGGAACATGGTCTGGAATGCTCGAGCTGACCCCTGGGGGCTATAAGGAAGAACAAAATACGTGATACCCTTATCCATGGTATGTGGCATTAAACCACATACCCAACAATTGGTAGTGTTCATCACCAACTGATGCTGATGTAGAAGTTGAACAAAAGAATTGTTCATGAATTCCGCACGTCTGACCTGTTCATGTTGGGGCAGAAGATGAAAGGAATGTGGAGACATAGTGGAAACAGAACTCAAATCATGAGAAGGAGGAGTAGGTAAAGTAGAAGGCAGCAATGATTGAAAACCAAAATATACTCCACCCACCAGCAGCATAGAAACAGTTAGGAACAACATAAAAACCTGTAACAAAAAACATTTTTTTCGAAATGTCTTGTACAATTTTGATCTTTGCGCCACCATTTTCTCAATTTCCAACAGCTTAGAAGACTTCATCTTCTAAAAACCGTCCGTGACGTTCTTGACGCACTTCGTTCTGAGTAGCGATTATCAATCCCCAGGAGTTCCCAGAAATCGACAAAAGTAATCGACCTAGTGTCAGATACCTGCTAAACAGGAGGAAGTACCCTCACGGCCTTACCGTTAACCCAGATGAAAAGGTTTTTAATCAGCGAATAGAGTCCGTTGAATTCAATATACGCCTCCTAGCTGTAAGGAAAAAGGTACACAATATATATATACATATATATATATGTAATGTCCACAATTTGTATGGCAACAATAGAGGTGATGTAGATTCGAAAAAAAAATATATATATTTATTAGTCTGTTAGCGCGGTCGAAGAAAGTATCGACTTCTTCCGGGGCGAGTCTGCTCTTCAAACAGTGGGTCAGACGGCAAAGGGGTGTTCGATTGTCCACGCAATTGTTCAGAATTTGAATTCTCCAATGCTGCTGAAAGAGGGTTAACTCCGGATGGTTCAACAGGGGTGTCGGGTCTTACTGTGTTATCTCCTACAAGCTGCGCGTCACTAAACGGCACGTAACTTAGAGGGACGTAAGCTTCAGACGAGCCGAATCCTTTTCTGATCCAACTATCTGCTGGCAATGGGAGCGGAATTTTCTTGGTGTGGGTGGCATGCACCCAGTGTTTTCTCCCTTCCAGCCGAACCGCAGTCCTCGTTGCCAGCAACACCTGGAAAGGTCCCACGAACCTTGGCTCAAGATTTCGATTTCGTCCAAAATTTCGGATAAGAACCCAATCACCTGGTTGGAGCCGATGACCAGGACCCTCTGTTTGTGTCGGTAGAGCCTCAAAGACCTGTTGATGAATCAAACTCAATTTAGCAGTCAGATCATAGAGATAGTCAATTAACATTGGATATTCAAGTCTGTCAAATTCTTTAGGCCTCGGAACTCCCCAAATGTTCGCAGGACGGCCGAACACAATCTCATATGGGCTGAGCCCTACTCGAGAGTGCACAGTCGCTCTGGTCGATAAGAGAGCTAAAGGCAAAGCGTCGGGCCATGATAGACCAGTCGTTGCCTGGATTTTGGCAAGTTTCAGTTTCAGAGTGCCATTATATCTTTCCACTAAACCCGCAGACTGAGGATGATTAGCACTATGAAATTTCTGATTTATGCCAAGACCACGACATACACTCTTCATTACACTTCCCACAAACTCACTTCTGTTATCTGACCATACAATCCGTGGCATTCCATACCTGGGGAAATACTCTTTGAGTAGGACCTTCGCTGTGGACAGGGCAGTATTATCCTTTAGGGGGTAAGCCTCAATCCATCTGGAGAACGCACAAACTACAACCAAGACGAACTTCAAATTATTGCATCTCTCCATGTGGATGAAGTCTAACTGAATAATTTCAAAGGGACATGTGGGAGGAGCAAAATGACCACGTGGAGTGGGGGTGCCCTTGCCAGGATTATACATCAAACATACCATGCAATTTTTAACCACTCTCTCCGCACACTTAGTAATTCCATCATTCTTCCACACGGGCGACAGCAACTTACATATGCCTTTCATACTAATGTGTGATGTACCATGAGCCATAGTAACAACAGCAAGCACGTATGCATCTGGTAACATCCATCTCTGTTTTTCCGACAAATCAACCCAACATCCATTCTCGTCTAACTTTCCCGTACTCTCTTTCCACTGAGTCTTTTCCATCTCTGTAGCTTCATCCTGTATCTTCTTCACACTCTCAACTGTGTCCTCACACATACTAGTCTCCGCTGGCCATCTTACTGAACTCGCAACGTACATTCGATTTGTCAGATCTCTAGCCGTCTCCTTTGCAATCTCATCCGCAAACGCATTACCGCGGCCAACATCATCCGTCACCTTCCGATGCGCACTACATTTGATTATTGCCACCTCTTTAGGCAATGTAATTGCGTCCAAAAGGTCATTCACAAGCTGTCCGTGTTGAATCTTCGTACCATGCGACGTCAAAAATCCTCTTTCTCTCCACAATCGACCAAAACTATGCGCCACACCAAAAGCATACTGACTGTCTGTAAACACATTCACCCGCTTCCCTCTGGACAACACACACGCTCTCGTCAAGGCGATCAGCTCAGCCGCTTGGGCCGAATTCTGACTCAATCTCGCAGATTCAACAATCGTACTCAATGTTACCACAGCATATGCAGTCGTTACATCACCATTTGGTAATTTAAAACATGAACCATCCACATACAAAGTTCCATCGGGATCTACCAATGGAGTGTTTTTCAGGTCAATACGACCCTTCGTCTCCTCTTCAGTTCTCAAATAGCAATCATGTGGTGTTACATCACTTAATTCCATGTCAATCGGCAACAACGTTGCTGGGTTCAACACATTACACCGTTTTATCCGTATGTGACTTGCCAATAACGTCAACTCATATCCAGACAACCTTGCGCTCGTCAAATGTTGAGTTTTCGTTCGGTTCAAGAGAGTGTCGACTGCATGCGGGACCATCACTGTGAGCATATTATCCATGACCAGACCTGCGGACTGTCGAATGGACGCCGCAGCTGCCGCTGTTGCTCTCAAACAACTCGGCAAGGCTCTAGCTACTGGGTCTAAGGTCGAAGAAAAATATGCGCATGGACGTTGTTTGTCGCCAAATTGTTGTGTCAGCACACTCAACGCACAACCGTCCCTCTCGTGAACATAAAGTGTGAACGGCTTATTGTAATCAGGAGTACCCAACACAGGAGCCGAACACAACGCATCACGCAATTCAGAAAAACTTTTCTGACACTCTTCAGTATAACCGTTTTAACAAATCCAAGCCCAAAAGATTCTCACCACAACCAGTAGATAAAATCAATGGGGCCTCTAGCTCATGAGGACCAATCGTAAGGGACAAAGGGCTAGAGACAGGATTGCTAACAGGGGCGCCAGAGAATCCAATGGAAACATTTGTTAAGCCGGACAAAGGTGCGCCAGGGAGTTTCGAATGCATGATGGAACTTTTCGTTGCACCAGTGTCTAACAGAAAAGGCTCAACTACGCCAGATGTAGCAACTGCGACGTAAGGCCCACTCTGATCAACCGGAACTGATACTACTCCCTCTCTTTGTCGGTGGCTGTCCTAGTAGTGGTTACCTGCATCAATCTCGTGTTCGACGTAATAATCGTCCACATGATACTGTGCTGATTTATCGGACCTCACATTTCGTTGGTCAAAATAATTATTCGCGTCTGATGGGGTATGAGGGCGCTCATGATTTTGATTTTGAGGGGCACCGCGGCTTCTACCTCGGGGTGCTTGTTGAGGACCACCACGACCCCCTCGTGCCGGTCACGCAAAGCTGGACAATCATATTTCATATGGCCCTCTCTTCTACAATATGCACACTGATTATACCCAAGCGTAGATCTAAAATCGGAGAAGTCAGATCGTGACTGCATTCTAGTGGACTGGTCTCGTGGTCGATACTGCTGTTGCGAATCATTTTGATTCGAACGTGGAGGATATGCCTGCTGTAACAAAACCTTCGTTTTAAGCTCCTTCGTTTTCTTGTCTGAACGATCACTTTCTTCCTTTTCCCTATTCTCATAATATTGAGCCGTAGCTAATATCTGTGCAGTGGTTGAAACAGCCCATGCACTTTCTGAATTCTTCAATTTGTTGCACAGCTCAGGCAACAAATTTAACACAAACTTATCAACAAATAACCGTTGACCACCTTCGGTGCTCATGTCCTGACCACTATGATCGACAAATGCCTCCTCAAATCTAGTAAAGAAATCGGAGACACTCTCGTCTTTCTTTTGCTTACAAGCCGATAATTTGTTCCAATTTACCTTAATCGCTGGCATGAGCGTTTTCATAAGTGTAATGATTTTCTGAGGCAGCTCCGTAATTAACTGCTCAGGCTTAGCCCCACCAACTTGTCGTCCATCTGCCGCTACTAGTGTAGCCCAGTCACCACCTAACTCAACTAAATGATTCTCTTGGCGGATTTTCGCCCAAATCGGTTGTGGTACGACATTGCCAAACAGCATGTCGATGTCCGCAAGATTCATAACAGTAGCGTCTACCAGTTGAGACAACTCTTTATAATAACCTGCCGGATTCTTGCGTGGATCAGGTAAAGATTGTTTCACCTGCAAAACTTCTGATCGCTTCCATGGGAGGTGTATCCAAACTCTCTGAAAGTATGGCGGAATCACAGGATTAGCTTGCGGGTCACCTGGCATGTACACTGGCGGAACCTCTCTCATAGGATACTGACCAGAGTTCGTTTTCTGAGTATCGGAATCGTCATCAAACGACACTCGAGAAAACTCTGTGCACCGTAAGGCTAATAATCGCTCTAATTCACGTCGTACATCTCCACCTACGATCATGCCATTCGAAAATTGACTCTGAAGTTCAGTCATATCGGGCGGTACATTATCTAAATCATCATTATACCATTCTTCTCTCAAAAAGTTACACATTTCTTCAAACACAAATCTCTGAGTGGGCTCATTAAACTGAGAAAACGTATCAAAGACCACGCGCGGCGGGTAGTTAGCAGGGTGTCTTATCCATCTACGCGCCATAGTTACCAACGTGGCACTCTGCCTTCCACCAGGGATTTGACTGCGCCTCTGAGGAGTTTCAGAGACATCGGATCGAAATAACGATCCAGAAAGTGGGGAGTAAAGAGTAGCGACAGTATTAGGGATACGATTACGAACAGAAGGAGAAAAAAGAACAGGAGCAACAACATTAGAAGTGAACGTAGGGACAGCAGAGGTAGCCGGGACGGCTGAGGTAACAGGAACAATTGACTGAGGAGGTACAGGCAAAGGAGCAGTAGGAATAGGACCAGGTGGTAGGCCAAACGCAGGACCAACAACAGGCTGACCAGCAGCCGCTGGAACTACAGGAGGAACTACAGGAGGAGCTACAGGAGGGACTACAGGGGGAACTACAGGGGCTGTAGCACCCTGTGCATAAGGAGGTGGCGATTTCATCAAATACGCTAACAGAGGATCCTCCTTCGAGTCCTCTTCTGTCTTATCAAGACTAGTTGATAATACCGGATAACATTTGTCTATTCTCATGTGATGTAGTCTAGTAGAAACTTCTATTTCTTTTTCTTCTTTATCTCGCTGACATTGTTGTACAACTTGCATTATCGGGACGATACCTTCTTTACGATTCTTTTTAAGCTGTTTGATTTCCTTCTGTTTGGCCTCTTTACGCCATAACCGAAGGGAATCAAACATAGCTGGCCTAGCTTTCTTCTTAAATAATTTAGTTTCTAGATTATCTAAAATCTCCATTCCAAAACTTCCGTGTGGTGGCCAACTAAGGACACCATCTTTTCTCGTATAACGGACCCAACAATCATTATATATAATAGGGCCCACACCATGTCGACTATAGAGCTCATATATCGGAGTTCCAACTGGAGGTATCGGACACGAGTCCTCCAACCGGGAATCCTTGTTGCACCATTTGAAGAAACCAATGAAACCACTACGGCTAGGCATCATGCACACTAACCAAGTATCAAACTTCAAGGGGTACCAAAGCACTAAATCTTCGTGAAAGACAAAACCCTCGGTTTTTGGCAATTGCAACTGTCAAATAACAACTAAGGACCAACAACTAAGCACCACGAATGCAATGGAACCATGCAAACAACTAAGCACCAACAACTAAGGTCTGGGAGCGTCCCACAAATACTTAACTGAGAGTTCGATGGCGTCACCAGGAAGGCCCGTTTATCGTCTCGCCATACAAAGGACTACGCCAGGCACCAAACAGTCAGAGCATCGGTCCGTTGCAGCCATCAGGAGGCGGGAATCTTCGCGGGAAAAATCTTTGGACCACTTATTTCGACAACAGGATCGATGAAGCGGGGTGCACCTTTTCCTCGGAGATTTCACACGAAGTTCCTCGCAATCGTCAGGGTTTGGACCGGTACCGCTGATGCCGCCCAACGGTGGGCGCCAACTGAAGGACTGGACTTTTAAGAACCAGCGGTGCCAGGGAACAACACCTGAAACCTTCGTGGGATACCTGTTCGACGCACAAGTGACAGAGACACGGGACACTTCCTTCGGCGTCAAAGATCAGCGTTTATTACTGCAGGGATGCAAAAGTCATGGGAAGTACAACAGAGTGTAGGTTCCAAGAGTCTGCTTCAAATTGCAAATGTGCGTCGCTCCTTTTATACACATTTTCTGCATTCAATAACGTAACGAACAAAAGGTTACAACTCAGTTCCCACAATAAACTTAAAAGGCTTCATTCATGGTGTCGGAAACCCGGAACATAATCACAGTAACATTTGTCGGTTCCCAACTGTAAAAGCACATTATCCTGCTGCTATGCACATTCCACTCTAGTTGTAAAAGGACGAGAGTAAGAAACAGGAACAGGTGCAAGGAAGTCAGACAACAGAAGGAGAAGGAGTGTGGAGGTTGTATCGGAAGCATGATCCCAGGATCAAAGGATTCGAGCCGAGCGCATGCAAGGCTGAAACAATAGGCCAACGTGGGAAGATTACCCAGCTGCGGAGCCATCTGTCTTTGCCTTGCCATCCCCCAGTCTTAGGAATCACGGGATCATGAGGCGGACATTTGCCTGTTCGCTGACTACGTGAGGGCAAGAAACAAAATGGATGCCGTATCTAAAATGGAACCCGAGGGTTCAAAGTTAAGAACCTGTAAATAAGACGAACCCTTCTAAGTAGCGTAGCGAAAATGCGCACACCTATTAATCTCGTCATTTACGGTTCATAGATACCACATTTGCTAGCATCGTAACGGTTCTCATTTGTCCTCAGGGGCGAGCTCCAATTCGTGGAGCCGGCTCCTTTCTCGCTCTCGGGCGTCTTCGGGGGAGAGGCCCGTGTCTATGTTTGTAGGTCTTTCCCCCGCTGGGATTGCGCTGGTCTCGGGGTGTAGCTTCGGACCCGTGTCGTCTTCGCTTTGGGGTGGTGTTGCTCCGGCCTCCACCCATGTTTGCAGGGCCTGTTTGAAATCTTCCTTGGTGCTTAGTCCAGTGGTAGCGATGCCCAGGTCCTTGCAGAATTGTTTCAATTCTCTGTGACCATAGTCGTCTAGTCGTTCTTTCTGAAACTCCGCCGTTGGTCTGGTTTCTTTGGTAGTCATGGTTGCGGTGTGTTTCTGTCCGTAGTGGGTGAGTCACTCTCTGTACGATTTGCGTTGGCTCGGATCGCACCGCCTGCCACGAATGTTAGAAAGGCGGTCCCTGGGGAGGCAGAAGATGTCTGACTGACCACCCCGAGACCCACCTCTCTTTAAGGAGTTGGCCGAGCGCCACCGAGAGGCCTCCTGAGCGAGGGCCCTCTCCCAGAATCGTCACAGCAGAGTATTCACACACTACAAAGGAACACCACACAAGAGAGTACTTCTTAGAATCTTTATCAGCATTAATGGTTCGGTTCCTTCGGTGGTATATATACAACGGATCGAGGGATCCACAAAGTCTCGGTAATAAGGGGGTTCACGGGTAGCGGGACAGTCTTAATCTTAGTCTAGCACGGGGATACCCTACGCTCACCTCTCAATCCTCGAGCCGGGGGGGTCTGCAAGGTTGGGCCGCGGCAGCGCCAGCAGGCTCCGGAGATGGTTTCAGCGAGGTTGGGCCGCGGCAGCGCCAGCAGGACTCCAAAGATGGTTTCAGCGAGGTTGGGCCGCGGCAGCGCCAGCAGGACTCCAAAGATGATTTCAGCGAGGTTGGGCCGCGGCAGCGCCAGCAGGACTCCAAAGATGATTTCAGCGAGGTTGGGCCGCGGCAGCGCCAGCAGGACTCCAAGGGTACAGGGTTCCAAGTAGTGAGTTCTTCTCGGGGTCAGCCACGATAGTGTCAGCAGGGCACTCGACTCCAGGATACAACTGCCTACCTATCCCAGAGCTGCCCCAGATATAGGTCTGGTGTCCTTTGATGTCCGGACCCTCGCGCCTGGGGGTCAGAGGGGCCGGGATGAGAGTGTCCAGACACCCAGCAAGGGGGTGGAGCCAGCGCCCAGGGAGGCCGGAGGGCGATCAAAACTAGGCGTCCGGGAATGGTTGGAGGTCCATCGAAACTCCCCTCTTCCTGGAATCCGTCAAGTGGCCGCTTTACCACCTGGTTGGATCTTGGTGCCTCGATGTCTGGGCTTCGCTGGGGCTGTGACCGAGGCCGGGCCAGGGTCACGTGGTTCGGACGTGTAGGGTCCAAGATGGAGTCGGGCCTGAAATGGTGGGCTGGCATCGGGGTCGGATCCGCAGAGTGGGGCGAGCCGGGGTCGCCGGGCTCCCGAGGGGGAGAGCCGGGGATCGCTAGGGGTGGCGGCTCTCGTGCAGTTCGGCAGGTGTAGCCTTCCGGCTGGGGGATAAGGGTTGATGTTGTCCAGGGCCCGCTAGGCGGGAGAGATGGGACCACGCCACGAGGCCGGGTCCAACACCAACTAACTATAACGTGGGAATTTCAATGGTTTTATGTCAGTAAAATTTCCAGCTAACTATAACTGGTGTCAAACCTATGGTTTTTTCAGTGAATTTAATAGGTTTTTTAAATGCTAATTCCTAACTATAACTGGTGTGAAACCTATGGTTTTTTCAGTGAATTTCATAGGTTTTTTAAATGCTAGTTCCTAACTATATAAGGCCTGAAACCTATGTTTTTTTCAGTGAATTTCAAAGGTTTTTTTAATGCTAATTCCTAACTATATAAGACCTGAAAGCCCACCAGGAATCTCCAGTATGCGCCAGGGGACTGCATTGCAGAGAGGTGTAATGAAGCCACGCCCCTTTTTACACCTCTCTGCAACGCAGCCCCCGTGCATGTTTGAAGAGGGGGAACTAATTCCCCTTGCATACTGGGGGCCCCTGGGGGCCAACTAGCCCACCTGGAACCTCCAGTATGCGCCAGGGGGCTGCATTGCAGAGGTGTAATGAGGCTATGCCCCTTGTTACACCTCTCTGCAACGCAGCCCCCTGCCGCGTTTGCAGAGGGGGAACTAATTCCCCTTGCATACTGGGGGTCCCTGGGGGCCAACTAGCCCACCAGGAGCCTCCAGTATGCCCCAGGGGGCTGCATTGCAGAGAGGTGTAATGAGGCCACACCCTTTTTTACACCTCTCTGCAACGCTGCCCCGTGCATGTTTGAAGAGGGGGAACTAATTCCCCTTGCATACTAGGGGTCCCTGGGGGCCAACTAGCCCACCTGGAACCTCCAGTAGGCGCCAGGGGGCTGCATTGCACAGAGGTGTAATGAGGCTATGCCCCTTTTTACACCTCTCTGCAACACAGGCCACTGGCACGTTTGCAGAGGGGGGACTAATTCCCCTTGCATACTGGGGGTCCCTGGGTCATATCTGCCCAAACACCGATATTCCGAACGATTGAAAATGACTTTTCTTGAGAAACATTTGGATTTGGATGATCATGTCCTATACTTTGGAATTTTTGAAAGACTGACTTTGAGGATGCTATAAATTACTCAAGTCTGCCCGAATTGTGTGGGTAAAATTGATACCTAGTCACTTTGAATAAGAATGTACTTACGTCTCGTCTAACATTTGGAAGAAATATCTAGTTATATGACAACAGGATACCGACATAACTTGAAGGAAATAAGAACGCCCTGAAGAAGTTCTGTTGTACAGAACGAAACGTTTCGGCTGGCTGTGGTACATAAACTTAAGGAAAATAAAAGCTTTTGAATATACACCAAGATTCAGCGCTTCAATAAGGACTCTAAGTGATATGATTTGATTGGACTTATTGTGCAAGTGGTGCTGTGCCAAACTTTGGAATATTCTCCACTACTCTCTACTACTCTCTCTCTACTACTCACTCCCTACTACTCACTATCTACTACTCTCTACTACTCACTCTCTACTACTCCCTCTCTACTACTCTCTCTACTACTCACTCTTTACTACTCACTCTCTACTACTCTCTACTACTCACTCTCTACTTCTCTCTCTCTACTACTCTCTACTACTCACTCTCTTCTACTCTCTCTCTACTACTCACTCTCTACTACTCACTCTACTACTCACTCTCTACTACTCTCTACTACTCACTCTCTACTACTCTCTCTCTACTAGTCTCTACTACTCACTCTACTACTCACTCTCTACTACTCTCTACTATTCTCTCTCTCTGCTACTTACTCTCTACTACTCTCAAATACTCACTCTCTACTACTCATTCTCTACTACTCTACTACTCTCTACTACTCTCTCTCTACTACTCACTCCCTACTACTCACTATCTACTACTCTCTACTACTCACGCTCTACTACTCACTCTCTACTACTCTCTCTACTACTCACTCTTTACTACTCACTCTATACCCCTCTCTACTACTCACTCTCTACTTCTCACTCTCTACTACTCTCTACTACTCACTCTCTACTACTCTCTCTCTACTACTCACTCTCTACTACTCACTCTACTACTCACTCTCTACTACTCTCTATTAGTCACTCTCTACTACTCTCTCTCTACTAGTCTCTACTACTCACTCTACTACTCACTCTCTACTACTCTCTACTATTCTCTCTCTCTGCTACTCACTCTCTACTACTCTCTACTACTCACTCTCTACTACTCACTCTCTACTACTCACTCTTTACTACTCTCTACTACTCACTCTCTACTGCTCTCTACTACTCACTCTACTACTTACTCTCTACTACTCTCTACTATTCACTCTCTACTACTCTCTACTACTCACTCTACTATTCACTCTACTACTCTCTACTACTCACTCTCACTCTCTGCTACTCTCTCTACTGCTCTCTACTACTCTCTACTACTCACTCTCTACTCTCTATTACTCACTCTCTACTCTCTAGCTCTCTACCTCTCTCTACTTCTCTCTCTACTAGTCTCTACCTCTCTACCACTACCTCTCTACCTCTACCTCTCTACCTCTACACCTCTACCTCTCTACCTCTCTCTACACGCACACATATACACATATATATATATGCATATATATGCATATGCATTTATATATATGTATGTGTATGTATATATATATATATATACATACATACATATATAAACATATATAATCTGTATATCTATATAAATACAAATATAAATGCATGCATACATATACATATATGCATACAGATGCATGTTATTTACATGAAAGTTTAAAAAACACTAATACAAGCAAAGCTAAAAAGCCACCTCATTACAAACAGAATGGCTTTAACTTAAACGAGGGTGAGATCTATTGCATTTTCAATGCTTGTTTACTTTGGTTCCATCAAGAAGGCATTCAGATGTGTCACACATTTGCCATAAATTTTGAATGTTAGCACTCTAGTTGCTCATTAGATCACTGTAGTAAAGCTACTGCTCACCAGGGAAGTCTGCTGCTGGTATTCAAAGTGCATGTTTCAGTCTGCATGTCAGAATTTTTTTAATGAAATAGAAGAGGATTTGAGAAGTCACTCAAAATGATCCCTAATTTTTCTTTCTGAAGCACTAATCATACTTTCTATGGCAAAATGAACCCCCTCATTTTGTTCCTTTTTAAATTAAATGTTTTCAGACTTACCACTTCATTCCAATCAAGATGGCTTCTGGTGTGCCATACTTCTGTCATAAGTAAGACTGTTAGCGCTCTAGTTGTTCTTTAGAACACTCTGGGACATTCTGTCATTGGGCTATACTTGGGCTACATATGGGTGATATTTGGGCTACATTTAGGCTCTTTTGTCTCTGGTGGCCATCTTGGGAGACTGTATGTCAGAATTTTTTAATGAAATTGAAGAGGATTTGAGAAGTCACTCAAAGTGTGCCCTAATTTTTCTTTCTGCAGCACTAATAATACTTTCTATGGCATAATATACCCCCTCATTTTGTTCCTTTTTAAATTAAATGTTTTAAGAGTTACCACTTTATTCCAATCAAGATGGCTTCAGGTGTGCCATACCTTTGTAATAAGTAGGACTGTTAGCACTCTAGTTGTTCTTTAGAACACCCTGGGACATTCTGTCATTGGGCTATACTTGGGCTACATCTGGGTGATATTTGGGCTACATTTGGGCTCTTTTGTCTCTGGTGGCCATCTTGGGAGACTGCATGTCAGAATTTTTTAATGAAATAGAAGAGGATTTGAGAAGTCACTCAAAATGTGCCCTAATTTTTCTTTCTGCAGCACTAATAATACTTTCTATGGCATAATATACCCCCTCATGTTGTTCCTTTTTAAATTAAATGTTTCCCCATCACGATGGCTTCAGGCGTGCTATACCTTTGTAATAAGTAGGACTGTTAGCGCTCTAGTTGTTCTTTAGAACACTCTAGGAGGCTGCAGTAGAACACAAAGGAATCAACTGACAGTCTCTGTCCTTGTTGGATGTACATGTTTTACTGAGAATGTCAGACTTCATTCTCACATGACTGAGAAAGATAATGTGAATTTACAGAAAACATGCTTTCAGTTTAGCTTATAGATCCCCTTCCAAACCACTGTGGGAAAATCATGAGATATTAGTTTTCTTTCAAACATGATTCATGATATCACAGCAGAAGGCTTTTCCACATGGTAAAATCACCTTACAACACACCACAATTCCTAAAATGAGTATGGTACCATCAACAAATGATTTATAATGTAACTAAAGTCCTAAAACCCTCTATTAACTGCAATGCTTTTTAATGAGGTGCTATCATGGATATTGGTCCCAAGATGGCTGCCAACACTTCTTGGATGAAGTGCTGACAGCCAATCAGATCAGATGTGTAGTTAGGCTCCGCCCAGATATATATATATTTTTTGAACCTAAATTACTCAAAATCCACTGGAGCACATATCTTGAGACATAGCAAAGGCACATCGGGCTATCAGTCCCTACAATGTTGCCAAGTTTTGTGGAAATCCATTCAGCCGTTCGGGCTAAAAGTGAGTCCAACCGCCCTATGGAAATTAACATGGGGAAAACACGGTTTTGGGAGCCCCTTTTATCTCGGCCCCCTCTTGACGAATCCCCCCAAAACTTTCAGGGAAGGAGCGGAGCGCAGCGAGGCAAATTTAAGGAAAATTACATGCAGATTCCTCAACCGGCGCCAAAGTTATTCCCAATAGAATGTTGCGGATTTCCTATAGAAAACAATCCTAACTATAACTACCTACTGGCGACCGCCAGTAGGTAATATATGTATATATATATATATATATATATATATATATATATATATATATATATATATATATATATATATATATTCACTGAAAAAACCATAGGTTATAGACCATATATAGTTAGGAATTAGCATTTACAAAACCTTGAAAATTCACTGAAAAAACCATAGGTTAGAGACCATATATAGTTAGCTGGACATTTTATTGACATAAAACCAATGAAATTCCATATATAGTTAGTTGCACTAACTATATATCGCGCACCCGCAATCCACTGCTGATGATGTCACATATTACATCATTCATGACATGGTCAGTGACATCACTGATGACATCACTGATGACATCTCAAACTCTCAAAATGGCGATCGACCTGGCAAGAGCGGGCCCAGCATAAAGAAATGGCCCGGTCACTGGTTGACTCCACCACCGTAGTCCTCCACGACCTTGAAGATTCTAGAGGAGCCGCGGGAGTCTCCGACCCCCGCAGACACCCCCGATGGGAATGACTGCCATGATCGCCCGTGGAGTGACGAAACTGTATCCGCGGGACGTCGGCGCTCCCATGCTGGCGCCAGCCTCACTTTGAATTACTAGAATCCTGCAAACCTCAGTTCCGGTGAAAGCACACTGTGACCCGGTAGGAAAAATTGTTGCACCCCCTCCCCTTTTTGACTGATAGTTCAAACCACCGATCCTTTCCTTTGCCCTTTTACCAGAACTTTGGACTGCCTCCCCCTCTTTTACATTTTCTAGAGAAAACAAAACATTGACCACTACATTAGCATAGCAGTTGACACCAGAACTGTTTTCAAATTGAAAACCAACAACATCTTCAACAGAATCCTTTTTGTTTCTGCTGTGACCCTGCTACAGCACAGGCATTGTCCCCAGCAGTAATTCTGCAATGCCGGTAAGAATAGCTGTGGTGCCTACTGGACTCACTCACCCCCGCGGCGCCCCACGCCGTTATTTGCTGGGCGGCAACTTACTAGACATCACCTTCGTGCCATCTAGATTTCAGCGCGTTCTGCTGCCTTGGAACTATTCGCACAACAGACTGCTACTGACGACCCACCCCCAGGCAACATCTTCTGAATTTTCATAATTTGAAAGAACTAGTAACATGTCCTCATCAGGAATTTCCTCATGAAAAGTCTGCAATGATGATTCTTGTAACTCTATGGTCTCCAAACATTCGATAAATTCGCCATCAAGAGATTGATCAAAAAAATTATTCAAGTCATCTCCTCCTTGTGAGAATATTTCATTATTGGTGCTGTCAATTTCAATAAATGTATTGGATAATTCGAAAGAAATTGCCACGGTCTCTTCGTTGTTTAAATGTTTTTACTGTTTTTGTTTTGTTGTATATATTTATAAGTTATTAAAGTTTTATAATCCTACTACTTTGTTGGAGTGCTATATATTTTTAATGTGACACATAAATGTAAAAACTTTGATGTACAAAGAGTCATCCCTGGAATCTTCCGCTTCAGGCTCGGTCCCCTCCCCAATCACAATACAGGGTGGTTTTCAGATAGTAGGAACACGTGTGGTGTGACGGATCTCATCGGGTGTGGGCCCTGATCTACTATAACTCCTTTGAAGAGGGGTGATTCTTTACAGCTGGGGCCATAAACTACATCTGCAGGGCTAGCTGATAGCCTGGACAATCGGACACAGAGGAAGAGGAGTGTCAGAGGGTGCGGTAGTGAATAGGGCGAAAGGGAGGTGTTGAGCGGGCACAGAGTGTGATTCTCAGGGAAGAGCAGCGCAGATGGGGAGAGGTTTATTGCCCATGCATAACACAGAGAGCGGGGGTGACCAGTGCCTGGGGAAGATGCTTGCGAGGGTGGGGAGCCATGCTACGAATCGACAGCGTGCAGAGGTCTGGTCAAGGCATCTAAAATGGCTGCCGTGCACGACAAAAGTGTGGCATTTCAAAAAAGGCAAGATGGCGCAAACAATGGGGCATATTATCAAGGGGGTTTATCTCCGCTTTTTTGGCTTTAAAAGCCAAGAAAGCGGAGATAAAATTATCTCCCTATTACCAAGCTGTCGCTAACACCAGTTAGTGACAGCTAATAGGAGATAGCGACCATCTTGGGCCCCGCTTTGCATGTCAGTGATATTTATCACTAATGACATGCAAAGTGGGCGTGCCAAGATGTTAGCGACTGGAAACAGTCGCTAACATCGCTATCTCCTATTACCAACTTTTGGAGATATTCGCGCTAAGCGCGAATATCTCCAAAAGCTAACACCTGCCCTGAGCAGTTCTTCACCATGTTATCCAATGGGAGGTGGATAACATGGCTAAGAGCATTTGCTCGATAATGCATGAATATCGCTGACTTTTCAGCGATATTCATGCATTGCGGCCGTTTTTTATCGCATTTGCGATAAACCTTGCTAATAGCAAGGTTTATCTGCGATAAAAATCGCCGATGTGCGGCGATAATTTTTGTCTCTAAACAAGTTAGAGACAAAAATTATCGCTAGTTGTTGGTAATATGCCCCAATGTTTTTCAACACTTCCTCATTTCCTTCGAATCGAACGTTAACAGACGTTGGTGCATATTACCAAAGTTAAGCGATATTTATCGCTAACGATGCTTACCAACGAATTTTTTACCGCTAAGCATCGTCAGAAATTATCGAAGATAAACCTTGCTATTATCAAGGTTTATCGAAAATGCGATAAAAAACGACCGCAATGCATTAATATCGCTGAAAACTCAGCGATATTCATGCATTACCGAGCTAATGCTCTTAGCCATGTTATCCACCTCCCATTGGATAACATGGCTAAGAACTGCTCAGGGCAGGTGTTAGTTTTTGGAGATATTCGCGCTTAGCGCGAATATCTCCAAAAGTTGGTAATAGGAGATATATATCTTGCATGTTGTAATGCAAATTATTGTGGTATATGGAACTCATACCATAATCTCTCAGGAAAGCAGAAACTGATCCTTTTGGGACCGCCTGAGAAGGCCTAGGGGGTGAGGGGTACTCTACTTTGCCCCCTTTTCACGTTCCGAACTATTTTATTTTACTCTCTTCTGTAATTACACAAAATAGCAGCGATAAGATGCATCAGAGACACACAGTGAGAGAAAGGAGACCGGAGATGAAGAAGAGATGTCAAATACACATTGGAGATAATATAGTGGGAGAAGGGAAGTAAATATGAGTAAACTTACCATGTAACATAAAAATGTTGCACTCTATACTATAAGTCTCATTTTATACTACAATCACTTCGCTACAACCTCATAAATTAAAAATAAAAATGAATAATGTCTCAAACAATTTTTGATTTCTAAATATAAATTTATTCTTCTGAATTTTCTAAATTTGAAAGAACTAGTAACATGTCCTCATCAGGAATTTCCTCTTCAATCATCTCATCTGGAATCTCCTCATTAAAAGTCTGCAATGATGATTCTTGTAACTCTATGGTCTCCAAACATTCGATAAATTCGCCATCAACAGATTGATCAAAAAAATCATTCAAGTCATCTCCTCCTTGTGACAATATTTCATTATTGGTGCTGTCAATTTCAATCAATGTAGTGGAATCATTCAAGTCATCTCCTCCTTGTGACAATATTTCATTATTGGTGCTGTCAATTTCAATCAATGTAGTGGACAATTCAAAAGAAATTGCCACGGTCTCTTCATTGTGAGCCATTTTATTTTGAAATTGCTTGCTGTAAATTGCAGAAAAAAATAATCACTTTCATTTATCGTTTTTAGTAATACATAATATAAAACTAACTTTATCAAGTATTTAGTATAACAGAAGGACTGCAAATAAATAACAGAAAACATTTTTCAAATTATCTTCAAGTGTACAACATAGTTCCCCTTACAAATTAACAACTCACCTTTTTAAAAGTAGGAGAAGTGTTAGTACTGTGTAAATCAAACACCAGAAATTCACCACCAAAAATTCCTCACAAATGTACCTCAGACAGTAGTATCACAAAATGGCTGTGGTTTCCTCTCATTTGAGATATATACATAACCAATTAACTTTCATCACACACAAATACAAAACCAAAGTAACATTTTAATTGGTTCTAAATTTCAACACTTTCAAATGTGTTTTCCCCATGCAATTTTCCATAGGACATTTACATACGTCTACAGCCTGAATGGCTGAATGGAATTACACCAAACTTGGCAAAATGGTACATCAAACCTAAGAGGTCAGGAAGGATCTACTATGCCCCCTTATGGTCATTTGCCCCTTCGCTTTGGCCTCCTCTTGTCTCTCGATCCTACCGAGAGACAAGATGGCGGCCGCTACGGACTGTTTGGAATGTTTACAGACGCCGGAGAACCAATCAGCTTCGCTTCACAAAGCTCCGTACCGCGAAAAGTCCGCGAACCGGAGCGCTGCCCGGTCCGCTGTTACAGATATATATCTTTTTTTGAACGTTAATTTCTCAAAATTCACTGAAGCACATATATTGAGACCTAGCAAAGGCACATCGGGCTACCAGTCCCTACAATTTTGCCAAGTTTCGTGCAAATCCATTCAGCCGTTCGGGCTAAAAGTGAGGCCAACCGCCCTATGGGAAACTCAATGTTAAAAACACGTTTTGGGACCCCCCAAATTTTCAGGGGCTGCTCAGAAACAAAATGTTCCATTTTCCTGAAAATTTCAGCCAATTCCGTCCACAAACGCCAAAGTTATTAGACATAGAATTTTCAAAAATCCCATAGAGAAAAAATCCTAACTATATATACCTACTGGCGACCGCCAGTAGGTAATATATATATATATATATATATATATATATATATATATATATATATATATATATACACATTTATTTTTATTTATTTATATATGTATACATATGTATATATATGCATATATATGTATATTAAATATGCATATATATGTATGTTACATATGCATATTTATATATATATATTTTAAAATAAATCAAAATTACATTTTTAAATATTTATTATGTAAATATATATTTATACACATATTTATTATGGACCCGAGCACGCTTTAAAATGGCTTACAAAGGGAACGCGGAAAGAACTCTAATGCAGAAGAAAACCAAGCATCGCCCACTGGAGGGAATCACTATGAGGCTGGCATAATCAGTACAAGGACCAGAAGGCTCCACATTGCAGCTCATTGTAGCGCCCACTAGAGGGAAACATTGAAATATAAGGAGCAATAACTTGGTCGCAGTGTGCCTACGCAGCCCCCAGATGCTTGCAACTCCTCCCCGGAAGAAGGCCAAAGGGTGGCCGAAATGCATTGGGAACAGCTGAGCTTGTAAGAGGAAAATTAAATCTGGAAACCTTACCGCGTTGTGTGCGGCTTGTTCTTTCCTTTGTGGAGAGATGTGGAAATGTAATGCGGTTTTGGTCTCAACGCGAAGCGACGCACCACCAGCTCAAGAGCGCCTAAACTGCACGAAAAGGACCTTCTTGTGAAATCGCCGCAAGGCACTAGTGCAGAGGCTGCCACTGGGGACTGACCCCTGTTATGGACCGGAGCACGCTTTAAAATGGCTTACAAAGGGAACGCGGAAAGAACTCTAATGCAGAAAAAAAAACAAGCATCGCCCACTGGAGGGAATCACTATGAGGCTGGCATATTCACTACAAGGACCAGAAGGCTCCACATTGCAGCTCATTGTAGCACCCACTAGAGGGAAACATTGAAATATAAGGAGCAATAACTTGGTCGCAGTGTGACTGCGCAGCCCCCAGATGCTTGCAGCTCTTCCCCGGAAGAAGGCCAAAGGGTGGCCGAAATGCATTGGGAACAGCTGAGCTTGTAAGAGGAAAATTAAATCTGGAAACCTTACCGCGTTGTGTGCGGCTTGTTCTTTCCTTTGTGGAGAGGTGTGGAAATATTTATATGTATATATATATATATATATATATATATATATATATATATATATTATTGTTGTTGTATAACTTTATTCGATATACAATATCATAAAAGTATAAAAGCATTGTAAAAAGGGTGAAGGGGAAAAACTTCTCCCAGTTAAAAAACAATACACAATATTTACAAAGGTGCAATATATAGCAAAGTCCATACATAATATATAATACATAGTACATGCATTGACAGACAAATTAGTCATGTATTGGATGAGCAGTTAAAAATGGTTTGTCATAAAGGGACGAAATGCACATCGTTACAGGGTGGCAATCGGCAGTTCCACAGCCTATGCTTGGCTCATCCTAGAAAGTTTCATCCTCCTCAACCAGGCACAGCCCAGGTATTTAGCCACCCCACAGATTAGGCTGGGAATCGAGGTCTCCGATGACAGAATACGCTGCGCACCCTGTGGTCTCTACAACCTAGGTTGGAACAAACGGGTTTCAGCCATTACCTCCTCGCCTGGCCATAAGCTGGGCAGGTGAAGGGGAAATGGGCAACCGATTCCGTAGGGGAGGCACAGCCTGGGCACCCCAAGTCGCTCCCCCTCAGGTTCCGCCAACCTGCTCATAAGTCGTTCAATGGGAGGGTGCCAAACCTGAACTTCAGGTACAGGGCCCTATCTTTCAAGGACTCGATAAGATCTAGGAGAGATTCTAGTTTAGGCGCAGGCTTGACGCTCAAGTAGATTTCTGTCAGTGTACCGCGGTTCTCGCTTATTACAGCGGCCGCGGCCACCCAATCCCAATAGGCCTTTTTTACAACTACTTTGGGCGGCGGGTTCTGGCTCACCCAGGCTTCCCCCAGACCTATATCCCCCACTAGCTGTTTCAATTTGGATAGCCATACTATCTTGTGGCCCACATCAAGTTCTAATAATTCGGTCAATACAGTAGCATAGTGGCATAACTCCGGGGACCTTCTAAGGCGTGTCCAAAACAATAAAGGGCGCAATCTTGCCACCTCGTTTATTGGATGTCTCCCCAGGTCATAGCGGAGCAGAGCCAGTGGGGTCGATGGAGAAAGCGAGACCAAGTCTCTAAAGAACTTGTTCTCTGATATTACTAGGTCTGTGACCTTCTCGAAACCCCACAGTTCCGGTCCGTATAGTGATGAGGGCAAGGCCTTACCCTCGTAGACCTTAATGGTGGGGGCAACAGGTTGACTAGAGGAGAGGTGCTGATGTTTGGAAATAGCCCCCGACACTCTCTTGTGATTGAGGAGCATTTTGGGCAGGTGCGAGGACCAGGTCATCCGACTGTTTAACCTCACTCCTAGATAGTCAAAGGCCTCGACAAGTTCTAGGGGGGTATCATTTAATCTGATGTTGTTTTTTAAGTTTTTCTATGGTGCCAGGGCCATTAGTTTGGTTTTGGTTGTATTAATAATCAAGCCTCTAACATCACAAAACTGGGTGAAGCGGTCGAGTAGTTTTTGTAGCCCCATGGGACTTTTTGAGATCAAAAGTGTGTCATCCGCAAAGAGCAGTGTGGGGATTTTTTCCGCTGCCAGGGTTGGGGCGTCGGCCCCGTCCTCCCTCAAGTGGTCCACCACTCCATTAACGAATAGGGAGAACGGGGTCAGGGCCATGACACAGCCCTGGCGGACCCCTCTCTTGACCGCTATCCTCTCAGTCAGTTGACTCTCATTACCCCACCTCACTCTAGCGTAATTCCCCTCGTGGAGCCTTTTAATGAGGTCCAGGATTGGGGCGGGGGTGCCAAGATCGAACATTGTCTGCCATAGCTTGGCATGAGGGACCAGGTCGAAGGCCGTTCTTAAATCAATAAATGCCAAATAAAGGCTGCCCTTTTAGATTGTAACAGACTTCCAGTAAAGAGCAAGAAACCTGAAGACCTGGTCCATCGTGCCAATCCCCTGTCTAAACCTAGCCTGGAAAGGTGACAGAATGCCCTCATCGTCAATCCAGGACCTCAGTCTTGTCAGAAGGACCCTACCAACCACTTTTTGGGCTACATCGATCAAACTGAACGGTCTATAGTTGGCAGGGTCCTCCCGATCCCCTTTCTTGTAAATGGCCACTACCTCAGCACCCTTCCATGAGTCGGGCACGGGGTGTCCACTCGAAATGAGGTTGAGGATCCGGAGAATAAATTGTGCCCAAAGATTTTTATCGTGCAACATTAGGTCCCCTGGGAGGCCATCAGGGCCTGCGGCTTTGCTGTGATTGCCGAAAGTACCTCTCTTAGTCCAAACAGATCCCCATGAGAGTGGGGCTCAGAGGGGGTTGATCCTAGCGCCAGCTCAATGGGTGTATTCTCTACCCCACTGGAATACAGGCCATAAAAGTGCTCATACCATTGGCGCCCCACTATATGGTTTGCTGTATGGTCTGCTCCTTTTCTGGTGCCAATGCTAATTAGCTCCCAGAATCTAGTGGAGTCTTTCAGTTGGGCAGCAGATTTCAAATCTTGCCAGTGCATTTCCTCCCACAGATGTTTGGCTATATCCACCGTCCGGTAGTAGATTTTCCTCGCTACGACTATATTGGGTTGGTCTTTTTCTCTTAGGGCCTTTGACAGTTCCCGCCTCCTAGGCTTGCAGGCCTCGGAATACCAAGGGTTAGCAGCCTTTGGACGAGGGGCCTTACGGCAGCCGTTTTCTTTGACCAGGAAGAACTCGCCTACCTTCCCCATGACCTCCTTGTAAACTTTCGTAAGCTTTGACTCCTGCGGGGCCACTGGGGGGGTGACTCGTTATGTCATTGAGTTCCAAGATGCTATGATTTATGGCCTCCCTGATACTTTCCAGGGTGGGTTCCTGCTTGGCGACCTTACTCCATCTCAAGCGACGGTTAGAATTGGACGGTATTATCTCCCTTGTCAACTGCCTCACGGGGCCAGGTGGCTCGATAGATGTAGTATCCCGTGCACGCTCCACCCGCATACATAGCGGATTGTGGTCACTGTCGCACCTGGGGACCGCCTCCATGTTAATAAGGTCGGCCCACGACCCTACATCTAATAGAATATAGTCGATGCGTGATGGGGACCTAGATCTATTGAAAGTACATGCGCCCATAGAATCCGATCGAGTTCTACCATTTGCCGCTCGCAGATTATACTCCAGTGTTAGGGCATTAATTTGTACAGCTCTCTGGGTCCATCTCTTGATAGGGGCCAGGCTGAGTTGGGGTATGGACCACTTGGAGTCCTCGTCCCCAATACCCAAAATATCCTCCTTGCATAAGGGTTCAAAGGTGCAGTTAAAGTCACCAACGATGATCCCTGCATTGGTATTGATGGACGACAATTCCATCCCTAGTGTTGATATGGTAGAGCTGGCCTGGGCACCCGAGGACCCTCTAGCATAGATGTTAAAAATTTCCAGATTGGCATTAGCCTCATTCTCTACAATTGAAATATGGAGAATGTCCTGGGATGGGGTATCACGTTTTGATACTCGCCAGTTCAGCTCAGTGTTCAAACAGATGATAAGTCCCCCTGATGTATGCCCCCTGCCTGAGGTGGTTGCGGGGATATGGTATGTAGTGAACCCAGGCTTGTAGAGAGGGGCCAGACTCCATGTCTCCTGGAATAGAATAATATCATAGTTATCTATGAAATCATTCCAATCCTGGTCGGCTAGGGTTTTTGGAAGCCTGCTATGTTCCAGGATATGAACTGGATGACCCCCGCTGTTCTCTGTTTGGGGTTCTCATCGTTAGCTGGACTTCTCCCTAGTCGATCGACCTTGTCCGGCGCCAAAGAAGCAACGACTGCTTGTTCCTGGGGGGCCTGAATAGAAGAGTGATCGGGAGGTGATGTTCTGTAGTCAAGGGTTAAAAGGTTCTCTGCTATGGTGGGATCTGAGAATTCTATCTCCACACAATCTGTTATGGAATCGGCCCTAGTTATCCTCCTTACTCTCGTCATGTTGTCTCTTATAATAGATATACACCCCCTTGTGTGCCTCAACCAATGGATAGATTTATTGTGTATTGATTCGTTACTTTCATAACCCCCTACCATAGTTAATTTGGGAACATGGGTCATATACACAATTGGCCATGCCACGGGGCGGGGTGGTAAAAACCCTCGAGCGCCTATGGATGGATGGATGGATGATGAGGACCTGTTTGCGTCTGGAATGTGACGAGCCGCTGGTTGTTTGCCTCATGGAAGGAGCTTGCCCCAAAGAAGGCCCCTGTAGTAAAATCACTAGCACTGTGTAAAGTGCTGAAATAAAAGAAAAAAAGGAGGTCCTAACATAGTCGTAAAAATGGGAGCAGTGGATGTTTACAAGTACTTGGTCTATGCTCTGGGGGTAGGGCGCAACACAAGAAGACATGACCATGCATGCTGGGGACAATGAATATGAGTAAGACGATGGAGTGCGCATATTGGAAGCCTGTGGGCGGGATGAAGGCCACAGATTAAACACAACATGTCTCTTTGAGACAGTGTATGCGCTGTCGAGACAAGCCCTAAAAACAGAAAGGCCCTGGGGATGGGATCCCCCTTGCTACTCTTGTTTCTGTGAGGGACTGCACTTGCTGACTCCTTAAAAAACAAAACAGCCCCATTGGATGGGGTCCCTGGGGACCTCAATATTTCAGGGAGGGGTCCACACCCCCTACCATTTAAAATAGAAACAGCCCAAGGGGATGTGGTCCCTGGGGGGCTATAGAGGCTCGGGCCCCCCTTCTGCCCCCTTCTGTTATTTAAAGAAAATGACTTGGGGGATATGGTCCCCAGGGTCTTAAAGATTTGGGGGGGGGGGGCACACATCTTCCTGATGGAGAAATGGACCAACCACCATAATTTAAATTAGGCCCTTGGTCACGTTTTTGGAGCTCAGATTCCAGCTGGGCAATGCTGCAGGCTGTAGCTAAAGAGGGTTCTACGAGGCCGGACACCTTCTCTGCAAAGTCCAGCTGAATCTGATTTGCTACTGAAGAGAAGAACGTAGTGGGAGCAACCCAACTCTTTGGGTCAGCAGTGATGAACCTTCCTCAGATTGGCTTGTAAGGTTGGTCCTGGTCCCCGTAGGTTCCCAGTTTAAAATGTTGCAAAAAGTTTCTAAGTCTCAGGTTTCTGAAAACTTTAGAAGGGGTACATTTTGACAGCAGCCAAGGGTCCAGGACCTTAGGGACGGCACTTGGTGATCAAGACTCCCCCCAGCAGAAGCCAGCAGCAGGGTCTAACACAGGTCCACTTGGAACTGGTCAGCTGGGCAGTTGTACAAAAGGCCTTTGAGAGCTTGTTGTGTCCTTGTAGCTCAAGCAGGAGATTAGCCAACTGAACCTTGGAGTCACATCTGAGGTCCTGGGTTTAAGGCACGCAGGTTGAGTCTTTCTTCAGGTTCTTTAGACAGCAGGGCAGTCCTTCTTCAGATTCTTCACAGGTCCAGGAGTGTTTGCAGGAGGATATTCCACAGTGCCTATGTTTCCCTAAAACCAGCATTGCAGAGCCCTCCTTCTCTTGGTCGAAGCTCCCTGTGCCCAACCAGAGGTGTGACTATTGAAAAGGACAAACTCTCCCTTGTAGTTACTCCAAACCAATTTTGGTGCATCTTGCCATCCAACTGGGATTTGAGCCAAGCTAACTAAAGAGCCATAGGGAGGCAGGCTACATCTGCCAGTGTCAGGGTACACCCCATTTGAAGCTCAGGAATGGTTTGGGGACAGCCCCCCAAGTCACCCTGCTCAGGGAGGAAAAACACCTCTCCACACCCAAGCCTTTTGGCCGCTGTCTGGGAGCAATGCACATCTCACCACAGGGGAGCCATTAAAAATTAGATTACACTGGACACTGGCTGAAAGGGACATTTGGCTTACACACGAAAATGACAACTTCCTAATAGTGTAATTTCAAAGTAGTAATATAGAATCTGACTTTATCATTAAGTTGAATTTTAAATTATTATTAAAATGAGTCCTTGAAACAATTTTCTAGATATTTCAAAACTGAAATTAAGCATTATTAATTGTTATAATGTAATCTAGTATTTCCATATGGGAATACCAGCCTTGGTACAATGATAAACAACTTTAGTGGGACTTTCACTGTCAGGAAACATAAAACTTTAAAAATACATGTTCTACTTTTTAAATACTGTGCAACCTGCCCTAGGAGCATTTCGGACCTATTTTAGGAGTGACATATAAGTACTAAAAAGGAAGGTGTAGGCCTTGCAAAGGTCGAAATGGTAGTTTAAAACTGCACAAATAGGATGTAAGAGCGAGCAAAGAGACATATTTTACAGTTGTACATTAGTAGATGGCATAGTGGGTGTCAGAGACCACTAGTAGCATTTACTTTACAGGCCCTGGGTACATGTAGTTCCATATATTAATGACTTATAAGTAAATTAAATGTGCCAATTAAGACTATGTCAATGTTACCATGTTTAAAGGGAGAGCAAAAGCACTTTACCACTGATTAGATAGAATGAGTGAAAAGCACTAACCCCCAGATTAATCAATGTCCTGATTTGCGAGTCCTTAATAGCGATTATTAAGGAATCGCTATTAAGGACTCACAAAACGGGATTCATGTAGAAATCGCAATATTATTTGCGATTTCTACAGCTTCCTTATTTGCGATTAGCAAATTGCTAATCGCAAATAAGGATGCGATTTCAAGGGTGCCAGGGGTGTCCAAAGGACACCTTGTAGCACCCCTGAAATGTCAATGTAGACTGATGTTGCGCACACACATGTCCAAAGGACATGTGTGTGTGTAACATACAACTTAGAAAAATGCACTAAAGTCCCTTTTTCTAAGTTTTCGCTATTTACCACGAAGTCAGACTTCGCGGTAAATAGCGGCAAAAAATAGCGAATTCGCAATTTTTAAAAGGTTCATGAATAGCATTTAAGGAATCTCTAATTGAGATTCCTTAAATGCGATCGCAATTTGAGAAATCGCAATTATTTGCGATTTTTCAAATTGCGAGTTCATGAATCATTGATGAATCTCAAATGCCATTTTTGCGGGCGCAAACGGCCGAATTTTGCGAATCGCACTGTTTGCGCTCGCAAAAATGCTTGATGAATCTACCTGAAAGTCCTATGGCCAACAAAAATGGGTTCAGCAATAGAAGGTAAACATCTGGGTGATACTACAGAAATAGTAATTAAGTAGGTTGAAGGCAGTGTTTCATGGCACTGCTGAACATAAACGTGCTAATTGTTAAAGTATGATTTGTTCTAATTATGATAGTGCCTTGTATGATTTTTATTTAGGGTAAGTTAACTCGGTTCCCTTCTATATATATCCTTGTATTTGTTCTAATGATAAATATGTTAATGGACGGTCTAATGGAAAGTAAGATGTGAGGGGAATTGGCTGTGGCTATATTAACGAACGAGCCAGGGTTTGATCTTTTAAAACGTTATAAATAAGGGATGAAGCATAAATGATTCAGACTTCCTTTGCATGTTAGTAATAGAGGAGGCAATTAAATTCCAGCTTGTAATTTTTTGAATATGTAGAGTGCGTAGAACACTATTTCCTCTTAATTAGACTGCAGCCCTAAAGAGCATCAGTACCTGTGTGTGTTAATCTACGCCTGTTTTATGGTGCAGATTTTTGATTTGTTCACCATGTCCTGGAAGAAGATAACATTTTGATTCTGGAAACAGAAGGCTGCAAGGGTCTATTTATTTGATTTAACGTTTTTACATAACAATGCTCCACTTGAAACTTCTTTCAGTGAACATCCATCAATAAATGTGAGAGTAAAAAAAAGTATGATTGTTTTAGGCAAGCCACTGGAATTTTGTGATTATGTGGCCGCCGCGATTTTTGCATAATTATAGATGTGCCGCATTTGCCACATAATCCATCATCTGCAGCATAATCTGCAGATTATAACACAAAAAATGTTGTTCCTAGCTCAAACGGTTCAAAAGTTACTAAAAAAGCAGCAACATATTGCCATGCAGCAGAAGGCCCTTTTCAAAGGTTGACTAGTCACCTTTCTGTTGCTTATTACTATATTTGGATGTTGAACTGGCACTAATGAGGTGCAACCAATGCTCAGACAATGTTAACACGTTTAAAAATGGCTAACATAAAATGTAAAGCATTAACCTGCCTAATTTGCCTTTTCTTGCCTCTTAATTTACTCAACCCTGCAGCATAATTTGACCCTCCCCTGTCGCATAATTCTAGTGGCCCTGGCTATAGGCAAAAGAATAACTGGAAAAAAAAATGTAAAGCGCTCGGATACCTGATTCGGTTCGGGTCTAGTTTGCGCTATATAAAAACTCTGCCAACAAAAAAAAAAAGAATGGGAATTGGTAGAACAACCTGAAAGCAGATAATTTGTAATCCATCAAGGTCCTGATTCATCAATCTGTTTGCACAGTTGACTTCCACTTGTAAATAGCTTCTTTTACATACACAAAGATGGTTTTTACATTTGTAAAAGGATGTACTCGCAGAGAGCGAGTTGTTTATGACAGCGAGATATCCAGAGCGGGAGGTGTCCAGAAGTATCCCCTGGAACACCAAACCATCTCTGATGCCTTCTCTTTCCAGAAATTGTGACAATTTACTACTGACAATGACAAATTACACCTCTTTGCGGAGGTAAGAGAAAGCGAACACCCCAAAAATTGATAATGGCTTTTGGGAAATGGTCGTTTTCTGGGGGAAATGTTTTGTCTATGGATAAAAAGGGAATGGAAACTTAGCTAATGCATTTGTGTTTTCTTATTTTATTACATGTGTAAATTTTTACTTAAGGGAATGCACTTCCTAAAACTTTTGAGGATTATGGGACATATGTACAAACCTATTTGCCAGTTGCAAACGGGCCAGTTCGCCAAATCGGCCCGTTTGCGAACACAAAAAAGGCTTGTGGGATGTAGAAAGCCTATTTGCAATTCGGTAACTTACCGATTCAAAACTGGTTTATGATTCGGTATTAGGAAGGGGCGCATTTAGGGCATCCCTTCTTAATATTGCATCATAGTGGTATGTGTGAATGTTTTGCACCCGAAAAGCCGTCACAAAACATTTGCAATATACCATGAATTTTAAATTGGTGGTAGCTCATTTGCAAATAGGAGGGGGTCCCTAAGGTACCTCTTCCACTTTGTGAATGTTTGTAAAAGTATTTTTTAATCTGGATTTACGTCAAAACCATCGGTGGATGCACAGGAACGCCCATGCTCCCCCCTTGGAATGCCTACCAGCACGAATGTAAGGTAATGCAGCGCAAGCTGATGTGTTGCATTACATTTTTTACAAAACCATGCAAGTAAGTGCAAATCGTCCCTGCGTGGCTTTGCAAATCTGAATGAAGGAATGGTGCTGCTCAGGGCTCGAGTCGGGGTACCACGGGGGTGGACGCCGTGCATCCCACTTATTTTACCGGGGGGACGCCGTCCCCCCTGCCAAACAGCCGGACTTCACTCTTTGGCCTCTCTGGGACAAGGAGCTCGGCACCTTTGGTGACGTCACTTCCTGTTGTGACGTCACTTCCGGTGACAGCATCCCCCCACTTTATTTTTTAGGACTTGTGCCCTGGTGCTGCACACAAGGACAACTCAACTCATTGATAAATCAGGCCCTCGGTCAAAGACTGAGGGATCTACAGGTAATGTGTACAAAAGTCTGATATAAATCCCTAGACTTCTTAGCCCTAGTGTACAGTATCCACTGATGCACATGTACATATCATGCAGAGATCTACCATGCACTATATTACAATGCATTGGCCTAATTGGGTCAATGAATGATTTGCATCAAAATATTATATAAATGTACGCATTAGATTTTTGTACTATTTGCAACTACTATGGAACATTAGTGCTAACAAGCCCTTCTCATATTGTTATGTTGCTTTCATGTTTTTGAATTTCAGTTGTGTGCTATGGCCATAATTGCAAGGGCCATGTAGTCGGGAGGCCACACCGATTGGAATTTCCAATATAACCGATACCGCCAACCGTGAGGAATGGGGCAGCCACATACCAGTCACTCCAGACTGTGTCATGTGGTCCCTCAGGGAGACTGGAGTCATAAAACAGGAAGTGCCGTGGAGAGAGGAGAGCAACAACGATGCTTTGGCTGCAAAGGTTTACGCAGGTGCAGCAGAACGGATCAAGGTGACAATGTCAGGGGTTTCCACAGGGTAACGTGACCTGCGAAGTCTGAAGAAGACACAGAGGATTTGCTTGTGTCAGCCCGACCCAAGGAGACACGAAGGGAGATGGACCCACTAGCTACCGGCAGAGAGGATGAACACGACAAGGACTACGCTATCCCCACTGCTGTTGAGTCCAGCAGCCATAGAGGACAGAGAGCTCCCGACGCCACGACCCCGGAGACTTGTGGCCCCAAGCAAGTCCCGCTTATGCAATATTTGTTCTTCAGAGGTGGTGGGCAGGGGTGTGGGTACCGCTGTGGAGTCACCTGTATAGGTGGAGGAGGGCACGTATAACAAAGTGAGCACTATATTGGACACATGCATGGTGACGGGCACAGAAAGCTCAGAAGAGAGCCTTAAAATCAACAATTATTTTCATATTATGTATTGTTTTCTTTGAGGGGCCCCTTGTACTACTGTTCCCTGTGGAATTTTGTAGAGGAACCACAGAGAACGTGGAGGAAGCAGAAGGGGAGCTCACCACCACAAAACCTTGGTGAAGATCCTGGAGAGAAGAGACACACGTGTAGCTCTTGAGAGAATTATCTGAGAGGAAACGTGACAGAAAAAGGATAAATCCTGAAGGATAACCTCTGAATCAGAAGAAAAACAAAGCTACAACGTTACCTACACCAGGCAAGCCGGGTGCATAGGTGTGATGTGGTGTCAGAAACCGCTGTCTAACCCAATGGTGGACTTAAGTTAAGTGCCGCTGCTGATGAAGGAAAAAGTTTTGGGTGGAACCCAAAGGTGGATCCTAGATGAGAGGTACCTGCAAGCAGTGGGGACATAGTCTATGTCACTCAGGAGTGACCATGAGACTTGAAAGACGAATGCCCTCCGATGTTGGGGGTTGCAGGAGAGATGACGATGACCTTGACTCTGCAGCTGTGAAGACCAGGCAATACTGAGGAAGAACAGGAGTCATGCACGAGCTGTCCCATGAAAGCTGTCAAGTGCTGAGGGTTCGGTGTCCGGTGGGAGCACCAACAAGCCTTTGCAAATGCAACCAATGCAAGAGCTGAAGAAGGAGCAACGTCGGGACCAGTGGGCTCACCACAAGCAGGGTAGTCATGGCAGGCCCTGAGCAATAAGGGGAGCCCAAAAGAAACAAAGTTGACCCTCTAATGGACCCACAGGCTGGAGGCACTGGAGTAGCGAGAGGACATCAACCAGCAAAACAAAAGGTGCATGCCACGGTACACACAATGCGATGAGGACAAAGACTTTCGTCACTGGAGGTGCATAAGTTTGGCGCTACTTGGACCCAGAAGATCTTCTTGGAAGGAAGCCAACAAACCTTTGCAACTGCAAGTTGATGAAGTGCACAGGGGTTCAGTTATTGCAACCCCCACGAGGGCTACTGGCCTCAAACTTGGTGAAAGGCCAGGGCAGGCCTCAAGAGCTGTGGAAAACCACAAACTGTGTTGCAGAACCTTTCGGAGTCTGGAGGAGCTCAGGATCAGCTGACCGGTCGACTTAGTTGTTGTGCCTGCGAATGCAGGGGAGTTACTCCTTCACTCCAAGGGTGATTCCTTCAGGTGTCTTTGATGTTTCATAGGCCTTGGAATGATTGTGTGTGATGCACAGTCACAGATGATGTGTCAGACTGGAAGGGAGATGAAGTCAGGCCCAAACAAAGTCCAGCGAAGTCCAGAGTGCCCAGACGGTAGAAGAAGAAGTGGTGTCTGTTCTGAATCTTGTCACACAACAAATCTAGGGATCTACACCCAGGTAAGCCCTTAAGTACCCGAAGGAAAGGGTTGGCACTAATCAGGGGACCCTCCCAGGGGAGAGTCTGGACAGGTAGGAGGTTACTCCCATGTGCTTTGTCCAGTTTAGCGCCAGAGCGGGAGCCAGCGCCTCCTAGGACTGATTTGAACTGGACCATGCATGGGAACACCAAATGTTCCCCTCAGGCAGACTTTGTGGCGCTGGCAAGCACACCAACCCGATCCCAATACACTAAATCCTCTCTGGGAGGTGGTCACACCTCCCTGTGACAGTATATCTATTGTTCTGCCTTCCTCTGCTCGAGTTTGGCTCAGCAGCAGGAGGGCAGAAATGTGTCTCTGGTCGGCAGCAACCATTTTGTGTGGTCCGGGTCTAGAAGTTTGACACCTGTAACACTGAGAGCCTAACGGAGGGCTCTTCCGGTGCTTGGATTCATTCCTCCCACACAGTTTATGGTGTGAAGGTATTATTCCAACATGTTTGATACCAAATATGATAGGATTCGTTGTAGCCAGTTTCGAGATGGTCATCACGTAAGTATGCGGTGCCCCTCTATATAGTATATGGCTGCTTCACTGACAACCTGGGAGAATGGACTCCATAGGCTGTAGGGGTGTCCTGTTCATGCAGGGGCACCCTTTCACTTAGAACCAAGCTCCTTGCCTTCAGGATTGCAAAGGCCTGCTAGAGGGATGACTTATAGTTTTTAACTGCAGTGACCCAAGATATAGGAAACATATATCTTTAGTAAGTGGTGCAAGCACCAACTTACACAGGCTGCAATGGCAGGTTTGTAGTTCCATTTTGAATGGTCCCCCATGGGTGGCATAATGCATGCTTCAGCCCATGAGGGACCTCTGGGGTACCTATGTTATGGGTACCTTATTATTTATTTATTTATTATGCATCTTGTATTGCGCAAACTAAACCCGAAGGTGTCAAGGCGCCTAACAAAAAGGATCGAAATAGAGGGTACGTCTACTCATACGCTTGTGCAAAAAGACGTGTTTTAAGGGCAGCTCTAAAAGTCTGGAGAGAGGGGAGGGACCTTAGCTCCAATGGAAGATCATTCCACCATTTGGGAGCCAGATGGGAGAAAGCCCTACCGCCCCATCTGGTTTTCCGAATGCGTGGGACGCAGAGAAGAAGATGATTAGAGGAGCGGAGGTTTCTGCCAGGGTTGTAGTAGGACAGGATGGATCCAATGCCTGTAGGGCTTCTTTTCGCCAGAGCCTTGTAGACCATACACATGGACTTAAAAACTATCCGCTCCTTAATCGGAAGCCAGTGAAGCTGCTTCCTGGCCAGCGTGGCCGAAGAGCGACGAGGAAGATCAAGGACAAATCTGGCTGCCGCATTCTGGACTACCTGCAAGCGCTGCAGCTGACTCATATTCAGTCCAGCATACAGCGCATTGCAGTAGTCCAGACGAGAACCCAAAAGAGCGACAGCCAGTTGCCTTCTTGCCTGCAAGGAAAGGTAGTTCCTAATTTTCCTCAGGATGTGGATTATGCCCCAACAGGTAGATATCGTACCTTAGTACCATATACTAGGGACTGATAAGGGTCCCTTAGTATCCAATCTGGGTGTACCTAAGTACTGAGCATAACAATTTAGGGAGAAAGCAGATAAACTGGGGTCCTGATTAGCAGGATCCCAGTCAGACTAGTCAAATACAGCTTAGCACCAGGCAAAAAGTGGGGGTAACCATAGAAGCAGATCCTACTTTCCTAAACACACGCTATTAATTACTGTTTGTGGGGGTGGAGAAGTATCAAGGCACACTTGAAACTTTCCATTTATTTGGTGTGTGAGTTATGGTTTGCATGGCTGATGTGTAAACTATGGTTTGTGCAGCTAACCATAACTGAGGTGCATCTGGATTTTTTCAATTGTATTTCCTAACCATAACTGCACTTTAATTGTGGATTTTAAGTGAATTTCAGAACATTTGTAAGCATATTAAGTTTGTGTGACCAAAGCAAGCCATAAATTCATAATGACTGTGTTTTTTAGAAGAAAAGTCAAGTGTTTGACTAGTGGTTATGTGGATTCATGCAGTCGGTATGTGGTAGGTGTGATGGAGAATGATAATTTATTATTTATTTTATTTTTGTCATTTATAAAGCGCATGAATCGCCCCACATGGGGTATCTCCGCACTATAGATGCAGCAGGTGTGGTAACTGGGGATTTTAACAGAAGAGTGAGGTCTTTAATTTTTTTCGGAAGCTAAGATAGTTGGTACAGAGGCGAATGTCCAATGGGAGCTGATTCCAGTATTGGGGCGCTAGATAGGAGAATGATTTGCCTCCTAATCTAGTTTCTTTAATTCGCGGGTTAGTAAGAAGACCTATCCCCTTTGAGCGGAGGGTCCGCGTCGGTGAATATCTAATCTGTTTGTTGGACAGGTACGCGGGGCCTAGTTGGTTAAGGCTCTTAAACACAAGGCAGCAGATTTTGAATTTAATTCTCATGCGGATAGGTAACCAATGAAGTTTACGCAATAAGGGCAGTGAAGGAGTACGGTAGGGTGAGCTGGTTACCAGGTGGGCTGCTGTGTTCTGTACCACCTGAAGGCCGTCCAGGGCAGATTCCTTGGCAGCGATCAGCAGGGCATTACTGAAGTCCAGGCGGCTGAGGACCAGGGCATGAACCAAAGTTTTTTGAGTGGACGAGGGGAGAAAGTGGAAAACTCTACGGAGAAGACTTAGTGCGAGAAAGCAGGTTCGTTTTGTGGTGGCAATATGTTCCTCGAGGCTGAGTTTACTATCGATCAGAACTCCAAGGTTTTTAACTATTGGTTTGGGGGAAGGTGCCTGGCCCATTTCTTCCGGCCACCAGCTGGGGGACCAGGTGGATAGTGCTTCTCTAAAGAGCATTATCTCATTTTACCAGCGTTTAACTGTAGAAAGTTTCTACTCATCCATGTTGTTATTGTCCTCATACCTTCCAAGAAGATGTTTTTAATGTTCGAGGTGTCTTTATCGAAGGTGAGGAGAAGCTGTGTGTCATCAGCGTAGGTGAGAGGGGTGAATCCGCTATCCCTAAGGAGGGCGGCGAGGGGGGCAACATAAATGTTAAACAGCGAAGGGCTGAGACAGGAGCCCTGCGGTACTCCTTTGGTCACAGGGGTGGTTACTGAGCTAAAGGGACCAAGTTGAACTGTTTGTGTTCTTCCGTGAAGGAAGTCCCTTATCCAGTCTAGTGCGGTGTTCTGGATCCCAGCTGCTTCCAATCTTTCTAGCAGGATTTGATGTGAAATGGTGTCGAATGCGGCGGAGAGGTCGAGCAGTACGAGAATGACTGCTCGACCAGCGTCCGCCTGCATACGGATGTCATCGATCACCTTGACCAGGGCGGTTTCGATGCTGTATTTGGGACGGAATCCCGATTGTATGGGGTCGAGACAATTGGAGGATTCGAGAAAGTTGGAAAGGTGTGTATTGATGTGTTTTTCTAATAGTTTGCTGTAAAAAGGGAGCAGCAAAATTGGCCGATAGTTGGTGATAATACCTCTGTATCATGTTGCCTTTCTACGTGGCCTTCAACTCTGAGCAGCGAGATTGCCTGCAGAGCCTGGCCACAGACCAGGCACTGGGCAAACCACCCTGCGACTAAAGACCACTGCACATATCTTTCTGCCGTGTACAACAGGGGTTTGCCACAGGCACCCTTCCTCCCATGTGACCATTTGCCAACTGTACATACAGTTTGCAAGTTAAACTCAATTCTAGCCTACGTTTTTATGTAAAGAAGTGAAATTTTGCTAAATGTACTAGCAAATAAAAGCTTTTTCACACCCCACCCCTTTAACCTTACACCCTGATGGCACATCTGCGTGAAACCTTGCAGCTTTCTCAAATGGGGCCAAAGTTATTGGCAAAAACTCACCGGATTTTGCCGCCACCGCCACGAGAGTCAGAGGGCAGCCAGCACCTTGCAGCAGCCAGCCACCGCCAAGAGTCCCAGAACACCGGACTCCGCGCCGCCACTCCGGGAGACCACAAATCCCGGCAGGCCTCGCGGCGGCGCGTCTGCAGTGACGCGGGTCGCGCTGCGTGGGGGCGCCAGAGCCCTTCAAAGGAAGGAGAGCCTCGGCAGAGCGGGGGGACCAAAAACTCACCGGATTTTGCCGCCACCGCCACGAGAGTCAGAGGGCAGCCAGCACCTTGCAGCAGCAGCAGCCAGCCACCGTCAAGAGTCCCAGAACACCGGACTCCGTGCCGCCGCTCCGGGAGACCACAAATCCCGGCAGGCCTCGCGGCGGCGCGTCTGCAGTGACGCGGGTCGCGCTGCGTGGGGGCGCCAGAGCCCTTCAAAGGAAGGAGAGCCTCGGCAGAGCGGGGGGACCAAAAACTCACCGGATTTTGCCGCCACCGCCACGAGAGTCAGAGGGCAGCCAGCACCTTGCAGCAGCAGCAGCCAGCCACCGCCAAGAGTCCCAGAACACCGGACTCCGCGCCGCCGCTCCGGGAGACCACAAATCCCGGCAGGCCTCGCGGCGGCGCGTCTGCAGTGACGCGGGTCGCGCTGCGTGGGGGCGCCAGAGCCCTTCAAAGGAAGGAGAGCCTCGGCAGAGCGGGGGGACCAAAAACTCACCGGATTTTGCCGCCACCGCCACGAGAGTCAGAGGGCAGCCAGCACCTTGCAGCAGCAGCAGCCAGCCACCGCCAAGAGTCCCAGAACACCGGACTCCGCGCCGCCGCTCCGGGAGACCACAAATCCCGGCAGGCCTCGCGGCGGCGCATCTGCAGTGACGCGGGTCGCGCTGCGTGGGGGCGCCAGAGCCCTTCAAAGGAAGGAGAGCCCCGCATCGCGGGACGCGAGCGGGACGCCCGGGCAAAGGGCGGGCCCTCTGAGGCCCTCAGAGGTCACCAGTGGTCGGGCGGGCCACCCCAACAATATTGTCAATAAGGTTAGTCTCCCAATAGGTTGTCTACAATGGCTGATTGTACCGCTACAAGTAATAATGTTGACATCCTTATCCAGGACGCAGAGTCCCCTGTAATACTGCTAACGTCGTTTGAGGCATTGATAGACACTGCATTCAACGAGATTGTTGAGACTGAAAGGAGATTTTCAATGGGTCCGACGAGCATTAACCAACTACATGCCACCAGCAGTCTCAATGGTAATGGCAATACCCATATAACTCCTGAAATAATTGTTGTAAAACCCTCACATCCCGCTGTTGAAGTACCAATTGTCTTAGACGATGATGACACTGTCACATATATAGCACCAGAAGTGACTCCTGGCCATGCTCCAGTAATAATATCTACAGAGGCTGCTAACAAGGTATCCGACAAAGTTGCAGCCAAGAGAAAGAGGGGCCCTGCTAAAATAACCTACAACAAACGGAAGCAGCCACTAAGGACTGTTAACCAACCAACCCCACAAAGTATGTGGAATAAGGGGAAGAGACAAAAGTTGGTCCAGCATATAGTACCCACACAGGATCAACCGCATCTGGGTGATATGGTCGTTATAAATAACGAGGGGTCAAATTATATATCTATCTCCACCCAGACTGAGCCCCCCCACGGAATTGACAAATCCAGTCACTATTCCAAGTCAGAGGGGAACCTTATTGAGACTATTGTCGATACAATTTTTAAAAATTTGGAAGGTCAAATGATCAAACAATTTAATAATATTTTTAAAAGACTTGATAAATTGGAGAATATAATTAAAAACGAGGATGCAAAGAGAAAAGGTATAGCGAACTTGGACAAAATGAGAGTAGAACGTCTGCTAAAAGACCTTGAATCCACTACTCGTGTTCTTACTATAGGTGACCATGGTAACACCAGGACAGTGGAACAACAAGCTATTAGCAATCCAGTACAGTCTGTTACACCAAAGGTGTTTAAAAGTAAGGGCATAACAGGCAGTAATCCGTCTGCTTGTCAAACCAACACCCCCTTACCCCCATGTAACCCTACACATGGACATGTCACTTCGTCCAAATCCTCTGTTTCTACTAATGATGCAAGCGGATCATCAATTAATTCTATTAGAAAGAGTAATGCAGCGAAGCAGACCACCTTAGCACAGAAGGGTCCTGTTAATCACAGCCAGCACGATAAAAAGATCATGCATGAGGACAATAGGCCTATCAAACATCAAGGCCCGGCCCTACATCTTCCACCTGAGGCTTGTCCGTATGTTTTAGTTCTGGCTGGAATCCCACCGCTTAAGGAAGGTCAAGGAGAATCATGGGTTCAACTTCACAATAAGTGTATAGACTGGTTAACAAAGCACAAGGGAGTGGGTTATGACATTGCAAAAGAAATCATAACCACACGGCGAGTAACCTGGGTCGGTCCCCTTTACAAAAACATCAATGGGGACTGTATCGTAATTAACTTTAGAAACCCGGGCACTGCAAAATATCTGTTGAACTACAATCCTGGTCGTCATGGCCCGTCTACTGTGGTGACCCCACTACCCTTAAAATATTTTTACCGTCCTCCCCACAAGTTGATGCAACCCCCCCCAGTTTTTCCCTTACAGAATAGGTTTGGAATATTCCAGGACCTGGACTCTTTGGATTGACTGCCCACTGAAATCACCAAACCACTTTTCGTGTGTTTTGAGGCAGCACAGTTAGAGGAATCATCCTCAGAGGCGACCCTGTTAACACTGGAGATCTCTCCACCCAGTCCACTAAGCGTTCAACAAGGCTATGTTATACCTAAATCCGCCCCAAGTACTAACCAGGGTCCCTGTTTGAGGAATAATAAAAACAACAACCTAACAATTCTCAGTTGGAATATTGCGGGCCTGAAGTCCAAGATGGGAATTCCTTCATGGAGGGATTGCGTCAATTGTTATGACATATTGATGTTCCAAGAAACTTGGTGTGTTGAGGACCTATTGTTTGAGGGGTATAGTTGCCATAACAGGACTGCTCTGGTCCCTTTGGCTGGTCGCCCTAGTGGTGGATTGTCCACTTGGATAAAAATTTCTGCTGAAGCTAAAATTGACGAACTACAAACAAATTGTCCTAGTTTCATGGCACTCTCGTATACCCAGAGGATAAAACTGTGTTTAATCAATTTCTATAACAACGATTTTTTGTCCCAACCTAACACTAATTTTATTCTCTTATTTGATTTTATTAATGTAATCATGGATGGACAGGTATACGGGAAATTTGATGGCATATGTTTAGGGGGAGATTTTAACGCACATGTACATTCAAGAAATCCCCCATGCAAAAGAGGTATAGAACTGTTAGATTTTCTTGCTACTAGTGAACTTGTTAATTGCATGGAGCATGCAGGTATGGAAAACCATGCATCCCCATTCCCCACCTTTATTGGTCACGGGGGTGGTACAACGATTGATTATGTTTTTGTTTCACACGCCGTTGCAAAGGCATTAATAAGGGCAGAAGTAGTGTGTGAAATTCACAGTGATCATTACCCAATTGCCATCCATTTATCAATACCGAAGGGTAAGTGTCCAAGACGTGAAATAGGCGCAAGGGGTCTGGAAGTCTCGACAGATAAGTTGAGGGTAATCTGGAAGGGAGCAGACAATAAGGGAATCCTGGCAGGAGTATGTAAAAAATATCCAACTTTGATTAAAGATTGTCTCACCACAGAGGACCATGAGATCAACGTGGTTAAAGCGTTTTCTGAACTCTGTACCGTAATTAAAGGCGAAATTTCCAGACCAGCCTCTAGTAAGGCTGAGGAAACGCCCAGATGGTTCGATGCCCATGCTCAAAAGCGAACAGGATGCTTAGAACTGCCTTAAAAGCTGAACCAAGGGACATACTGCGGGTAAGGCTGCTCAGAGCAGAGTATAAGCTTGCTTTACGCACCAGATCAAACGATTTACTGAAAACCCACTGGGATTCCCTGGCACGATCTGCTGACCTAAAAGATACCACTGGGTTTTGGAAGGAGGTAAAGGAAATAAGATCTATCGGTTCAAATTTGACCGAAATTAACTGTAACATTACTGGTCCGACCTGGGTTGCACATTTTGGTAAAATCTACGCAACACCAGATAACACTCCTTTGCTGCTACCCCCTCCACACCCAATGTCTATTTCCACACTTGAGGTATTTGATGCTATTTTAGAAAGCGCCGGGAATAAAGCGCCCGGATCTGATGGGCTCTCCATAGACCAATTAAAATGTGAGCCAGATTTTTGGGCTCCATTGCTATGCAATGTTTTTAACAAATTAACTGAAGGAGAGATTCCGGAAACATGGTCACGTAGCATTATTGTTCCCATCTTTAAAAAGGGCGACAGGCTGGATCCTGGGTGTTACCGCCCAATCTCCTTAATAGATAACACCTTAAAAGTTTTGGGACGGATCTTATTTAAAAGGATAAGAACTTGGACTGATGAGAATAACATCCTACATCCTAGCCAGTTTGGGTTCCGCAGTAGTGTCGGAACGGTGGAACAATGCTTGAATCTGAACCTGATCATGGGAAAATATAATATTGCAAAGAAATCCCCTTTATATTTTGGTTTTATGGACTTGAGCTCGGCTTTTGATTTTGTTAACCGCTCCCGGCTTTGGTCTACCCTTCTTGAATATGGTTTAGATGACCATCTGGTACATTTTTTAGCTTTTTTACATCGTGATCTTAAAGCTTGTGTACGTGTGAATCAAATGGGTGAAGTTTCTGATGATATTAGCATTGGTAGGGGGGTGAGACAAGGGTGTGTGCTGGCCCCTCTCCTATTTATTTTGTACATTAATAAACTAAGCGGCACTTTGAGCACCCTAACTAGTGATGTGCCTTACATTAATGGAGCCCCTATACCCACCCTTCTTTACGCAGATGACGCGGTCCTGATGGGCCGCACTCCGAAGGCACTGCGTATTTTAATTTCAGGGTTTGTCCTTTTTATGGCCGATTTAGGCTTAACAACTAATTTTAAAAAATCATTGATTATGAGCTGTGGCCCAAAAAATCACAAAATTCCCCAGATTACTTCAGGGTCAAATGTTTTAAAAAGCACCAGCACTTTTCCCTATCTAGGGCTCCTATTTTCAAATAGTGGTACGTGGCATGCACATGTTTCTTATGCCAGGAATAAGTTGGGCAAGGCTATTAATTGTGTAACCTCCTTGAGACAATCCAACCAAGCTGATGTGATAACTCCCCTGGTTAAGATATATCAAACCCAATGTATGCCAACCGGCACTTACGGCGCTGAGGTTTGGGGTTATACCAAGTGCTCCTCTATTCAAATAGAAGAAAATAGATTTTGTCGTAAGGTATTGGGGGGGGTTATTTGTTCTCCAAACTATGTATGTCATAACGAACTAAATATTTCTTACATAGAGGATTTTGTGAGATCAAGACCAGCATTGTTCTGGATAAAGATATGGAACAACACGGCTGCTACATTGACCCGTGACATTATTTTGGACTGTCTAAAGTGTGATAGGGGACACCATATTCCATGGCTGAAATCAGTAAAAGAGTGCCTTGCAAGTGTGGGTTTGGCTTCCCTGTTCACATCACCACACCTAATAAATCGCTCCCATAAGACCATCATTTTAAGGGCATTGTATGATTTATATAGTGAAGAGCGGGACAGAAAGAACCAGACTAAATGCACGGTTGTAAAATATTTGGCCTACTCTGAACCACACATTAAAAAACCTGGCCCACCGTACAGATATTTGCGTTTGCATCTTGGTAGATGGGTAAGGGGTTTATTGTTCCGTTTCCGAGAGGGGAGTATAGTTAATCTACTGAACTTCCCGCTGGGATACAATAAACATCTCGAAACCTTAAACTGCCCCTGTAACCCTGACATGAAGCAAAGTCTTATGCATTTCCTGTTCTTCTGTGGTTTTTATAAAAAACTCACTGTACATTATCTTATGCCCTATTGTAAGAAAAATGAATTGACTAATTTTAAATTGGCACTCCGGTCTTTCCAGGTATTGGGATCAGACGAAGTTATTTTTAGGATGAGCTGTTTTCTCAAAGCTGCTGTCAGATCGAGAGTCACCCTTAATATCGATGCATAATTATCGCACACTGCACTTTCTATTTTGCACTTTCTTGATAAAAATGTTTAAATCTACTTCTTTTTATCTTTTGTAATTATGTGTAAATAGATAATATTATAACAATGTGATGTTCGTCCTTTTTTAACAAAGGTTTTAAAATAGTGTTTTTAAACAGTGCTTTTTAAATAATACTATAAGATATTCTCTTCTCTTAAAATTTTTTTAAATCTATCACTAGGGAGGGACAAATCTGGTATAGTTGTGAAATTGTAATGGATTTTGATTTGATTGTGCTCGTTTTTCCTCGTACTATTCTCCAATTGTAACTATTGAATTGAATGTTTTTAAAATGTTTTTTGTTTGTACTTTTATGGATGTTTTTTTATTCCGAATAAAGATCTTTTGACTTGACTTGACTTGACTTATTGGCAAATGAACAATTTTTGACCCCCTCCTCTCAAATCCACCTTTGGCTGATCTGCATAAAACGTAACGTATTATAAGAAAATTAAACAAATCAAGTGTCTCAAATTTTGTGGAGGTTAATGACAAAACACCAAAGGGAATCAAAAGTTTGGGACCCTTTTATTTTAAATTCTGTTTGACACATTATCGTAGCTTGCACAGGGGAGAGCAATGAATCTCAGGGTGTTATTTACTGAGGTTTGAAGTAGGGAGTTCTCCTGGTCGTAGGCAACAAATAACATTGCATACCTTTTACTTACCATCATAGAAGACTGACGATAAAGTGCAAAACTGTGCAGTGCAAGTGAGCACCTGCACTACCCTTAGTAAGTCTGAGGCCAGGTTTGCACAAGTATAAACTTCACGGGGCATATTATCAAGGAACGGACTTAACAATATCGCCGCTTATGCGGCAGTTTCCTGCCGCTAAAACGGCGATAATTCTAACACCGTCCTTGATAATATGCCCCCACATTTTTTGTACCAGAACACAAATCAAAAACAGAATATTTTTGGTTTATATTGTGTTTCAATTAAAGGAAATAGAACTTAATCAGAATGATCTACCGTTAAAATCTAAGTTGGAAGACCCGGACTGGGGTCTTTCATTGACACGTTTGACATCTGTATGCTTCAGCAAACTTGGCGTGTGGAGCCAGCACCATGGTCAGGATTAACCACCTATTTTTTATCAGCGTCTTCAGGTGGAAGGGACCAGCCTGCTGGCGGTCTAATTATGTGGTTTGAAAATTCGCTAGCTCTTCACATCACAAGGCTTGATACACCTTTTCAAGATGTTATGGGGCTGTCTCTTATTGGGGATGGTTTTTCATGCTATATTTTTAAAGTCCACAACAGGCCCAATGGGCAAAACAGGGTATCTAATACTTTCGTTGGTTTAGAAAATATTTTAGACATTCTTCCATGTAATTACAGGGTAATTGCCGCTGACGATTTAATGCCACTTTCGAAGCCTACGGCCCAGGTCCCTCAAACTGACAAAAGATGAAGATGCAGCTTGGGGTGTTCCTCTGTTAGTTTTTGGCCCCGCTAAGAGATGTTCTCCCACTGCTGATCAATTGATTAAAAACACCATTTCAGCCTTAGTGCCTGCAATGGCAGGTCACTTTCAGATTGCTGTGGTGCCCACATATTTAGGCGTGCGTCTCAAAAGAGTTGTATTGACTACATACTTTTGTCATTACTAATGTGGCCTTCTCTCATCGCATGGTGGCTGTTGATCACCACGACAGCGACCATAACGCTCTCCACCTGTCTTTTGAGTCTGAGCCCACTGTCCATCAGGGTGGCATTCTGAATCCTAGGGTCCCCCTGTCACTCTCAAATAACAAGTGAGCACTAATGGGAGGCTGTCTCCGAGGGCCAAAATCTGTTGGCCCAGATTTATATTCAGGTGGTTGACACTTTGAATGCTTTGGCCATTGAGGGGTCACAAATTTCAGACCCTGACTTTATTGTCAGTTCCCATGAATACCTTTTTAGATCACCCAGAGCCTCAATCTGCAAAGATACCCACAAGGCCCCCAGGGTTCAAACCTGCTGTGCACGGTTTAACACCAGCTGCAGGAACTCAAGAGTTGCTCTTATACAGAGCCCAAAATCTGGATTTAGGTTAGATATCATCAGCGCCAGGAAGGAGTACAAAGAGGCACTTCACAAGGCTAAAATAGACTGGGTGTGTGAGATGTGGGAAGTTTAGGTAGTCGCTGCCAGGGCAGGGGAAGTCAAATCTTTTTGGATAATTGTGGCACATGGCATGTGAAACACCACTCCTAATGTAGATGATAACCTTCAACCTCAGACCAGGGTGGATCTTTTTCAAATAATTTATGCAGCTAAACCCAATTCTGAGAACATAACAAAGGATAATGATTTATCTTTTTTCTTGGAGGAAGGTCCCCCTCTATCCTTCCAGTATAAAGATATATTGGCAACACTTATAGCGCTCCCGGCACACAAAGTGCCTGGCCCTGATTCCATCCCTTTACTTCAGAACCTCTGATCTGGACCATCTATTGCCTGCAGCTGTTTTATTCTGTCCTAGTACGGGGCTTCACCCCTGGCTCTTGGAAGACTTGAAGAACCGGACATTTTAATGGCCCAGTGGCGCAGGGCACGCCTGAAATCTTCGAGTTCACCTGTCCAGGTACACAGAGACACGGAACACTCTACTCATGAGGAAGAACAAGTATTTATTTGGCTGCAGCCATGAACAGTGGTCCCAGAAGTAAAATACAAATAAGTTCTCGGGAGACTGCTGCTTGAATCAACAGCGTACAATCTTTTAAAGCAATAGACACTCCCATATCCAACCCATATTTAAACAAACTGAACCAATCAGTCAGTAAATTCCTTGTTTGCCAAAGTGCGGCGTGATCATCACGTGCTTCAGTTCTTCACTCGTGCAACATCTTTTGCAACATAGTTAATCATGAACATGTCTAGTGACTTAGACCACCCACCACAAGGACAGACAGGCTTAACCACAAACATGAGTCAAAATGCACAAGGATAAACAAACTCTACCTCAAACATGGGCCATAATGCAGGTCAGGAGTTCACACTTTGTATAAGGATTGTTCCTATCGAGCAGAGTCAACAATAAATGGTTTACTTGTTAACAAGCATTGCATGTGTTTTCGGGGACAGGGAGTGCTGAGTGCTGACTCGAGAAATTAGGCCTGGGTGATGGCAATACAAAAAATGGAGGCTAAATACAAAATGGATGCGGTATTCAGAGATTTCATATTTCCACAGTCCTCCCTTTTGGCATACACAGGCAAATTCTAGTCTGAGTCTACATTAATGGCCATCAGTTCAGAGATTTGTTTTTGCAACATTATTCGTGTATTCTTTTCGTTCTTCCTACTTATTGGTCGGGGTATACAGAATGTAGCACAAAGGCCACAAATGGCCGGACCACATTGTAAGCAGAGGCAACCAGTAACTATCACAGCTAAAATGGCTCCAATAAATGTCATAACTCTCCAACCCCAGGTGGACAGTATTCCCCAGAACCATCCTGTTAATTACCAATCCCCTTCGTCTTGATGGATAGACTCAGCTATCTTATGTAATCTTGAGATGGCCTGGTATACCGTAGGGGCATTATCAGGAATAAAAATACAGCAGCTAGATCCAATTAATTTGCATACGCCCCCACGGTCAGCGAGAATAATGTCTAATACCATTATATTTTGGAGCGTGACAAGGCGGTCGGCAGCAAGCTCTGCTGTAATATTACTTAGAGCTCTAGCTGTTTCATTGACAGTTGCGTCTACAGCTCAAATAAGTTGTCTTATGTCTCTACTGTTGGCTTTTGGACCCCAGAATGGAAAGAGCCCTTTTGAGAAGTCTCCTGCTTCTTGTCCTGTTGTATCTAAGGTAGACACTATTCATCTTTTCTGTAGGTGGTGTTTGGCATCTGCTGTATATGTAGGGGGTAGTAACCAAGCAATGTAACAAGTGCCTTTCCAGTTACTGGGTAAAGAAGTGTAGGCTTTACTCCCACATACGAAATATGTGTTACGTGAGGGTACCATACGAGGCCAATCTGTCCCATTTAAAGTTATAGTATGCAGACATTTACTAGTACCCTTGTTCTTTGATCCTTCTTAATACAAAATGGTGCCTGTTCGGATGTTACTAGAAGAGTCTGTCCCTTGCGAGGAGTCTTATCAGAGGGCAAGAAATACAAGTCTGTAGACCAGTTCTGGCGATCAGCATATTCTGACTTTTCACTTATCATTCCATATACTCTCTTCCCATCTGGCCAACACAAATGATACAGATATAGTCCAAAATCCCATATGTCTGCATTATTTTAGTTGGTATCAAATGCCCAACTGGCGCTCAATTCCCACCACGCACTACAAGAACCGTTAAAAGAGAAAGGAAGAGGGATATATGGTATCCCGGTGCTTACAGAACTTGGCAGAAAACCGCACACCCAACAATTAGTGGTGTTAATGGCCAGCTGATGTTGATGCAATATAGAGACAAACGTATTGTTGTGGAACTCGCTCCTTCTTAATTCAAGATGTGGGGATAAAGTAACATGTGAATGCATTTCACTAATAACTTTGGTGGTAGGCTGTGTAAAAGTCATATGACACACCCATCCTATACAAGAAATCAAAATACATATTAGGACCACTATTATTAAGGTTATGACACAATGATTATGCAATAATTTACAATATTTTTTTCTTTTTATCTGCATTTTGTCCATTGTTTTAGGGTCAATCAATTCCATTCCCTAGGTGTTGCCGCGATTGGTGGTTGTTTCACTCAGCCATGGTTATTTGCAGTCTTATGATCCTACAGGTCCCGCAGGCCTAGATGTCACGACTCGGGTCACAAGTCTGAGACTTTATCATGGCCCTGCAACTCAAGTTCAATCAGAATGCCGTTGACAAAAGGAAATCATGGACAATAAATCACTGAGGCATTGCTGAAGTGTTCTTGTTTAGTCTTGGCCTCAAGTTATATCTCATTGAACCAGGTACAGTTTGATCTTGAAAAAGGAGGTGAGGCTCAGTAGTGTCTAATCTCAATGAAGATGGTACCGCTGCTTGGGGGATATTGTCATCCTCTTTCTCAGATTCAGTATAATTTAAGCGTGCATCACTGAAAGGTACAAATCTTAAAACGTTCTCCCATTCCACGTCTCCTAGTCCATCCTTCACCCATCGATCATAAAGTAGGGGCAGGGGTACTCTCTTGCAATGTACCCCGTGTACCCAGTTTCTTCTTCCAGCAACTTTAACTGCAGTTCTTGTGGAGAGTAAGGCCTGCTGCGGAGGTTTCCATCTTGGCTCAAGATTCTTGGTCCTCTGGAAGTTTTTGATGCAAACCCAGTCGCCTGGGTGTATGGAATGGCCCTGGTCTGTGGAAGCTGGAGGTAAAGCGTCATGCACCTGTTGATGGAGGATAGACATTCTTTTAGTTAATTCATTCAAATAATCAATTAATATAGGATATTCGATATCGGAATATTTCCTGGGTCTAGGGACACCCCAAACATTAGCTGGACGTCCAAACACGATCTCGTAGGGGCTAAGCCCCATGCGCGAGTGCGTTGTAGTCCTTGTTGATAGAAGGGCAAGAGGCAATGCGTCAGGCCATGCTAGGTCCGTAGTGGCTTGTATCTTTGCAAGCTTCAGCTTCAAGGTTCCATTATAGCGTTCCACTAAACCTGCTGATTGCTGATGATTTGCTGCATGGAATTTCTGTCGAATACCTAGACCAGTACAAACTTTCTGCATGACGTGGCCTACAAATTCACTTCCGTTGTCACTCCAAATGATTCGGGGCAAGCCGAATCTTGGAAAGAAGTCCTTCAAAAGGGCTTTGGCAGTTGTTAAGGCCATATTGTCTTTGAGGGGATAGGCCTCTATCCATTTGGAAAAGGCACATACCACCACAAGTACATACTTTAGGTTGTTACACCTCTCCATATGAATGTAATCTATTTGGAGGACTTCAAAGGGATATGTCGGTGGTGCAGAGTGTCCTGCTGGAGTTGGCATTCCCTTTCATGCACACCATGCAGTTTTTCACTAGATTATCTGCGTATTTGGGAATGTTAGAGTTTTGCCACACTTGTGCTAAAAGCTTACATATTCCTTTGGCACTAATGTGCGCTGGACCATGAGCCATTGTCACAACAGGAAGAACATAAGCATTAGGTAATAGCCATCTCTGTTGATCGGACAAATCTGTCCAACAACCAGTGTCATCTAGCCTACCAGTCATTTCCCTCCATTTGTCTCTCTCTTCTTGAGTGGCTTCTGCTTGTATGTTTTTCACATTTTCTAGAGTATCCTCACACATTCCTCTGTCCATAATCCATCGTGCTGGACCAGCCATATACATTCGGTTGGACAAGTCTCTGGCTGTTTCTTTCGCTACTTGGTCTGCATAAGCATTTCCCTTTCCAATGTCATCTGTTATCTTTTTGTGGGCACTACATTTAATAATTGCTACTTGTGTGGGCAAAGTAAGTGATTCGAGCAAGTGACTAACTAACTGCCCATGTTGTATTTCTGTCCCATGAGAGGTAAGAAAACCTCTTTCTTCCCAAAGGCGTCCAAAATTGTGCGCCACTCCGAATGCATATTGAGTGTCCGTGTATATGTTAACCTTTTTGTCTCTCGCTAATTCGCAAGCCCTTGTCAATGCTATTAACTCTGCTGCTTGAGCTGAATTGTATGGTATTCTAGCTGTCTCCACTATTGTGTGCAATGTTGTAATCGCATAGGCTGCTGTAGTATCGCCATTAGGCAATTTAAAACAGGAACCATCAACATATAGTGTTCCATCAGGATTAGAAATCGGAGTATCGTTGAGATCTATTCTACCTTTTGTCTCTTCCTCTGTTCGAAAAATACAATCATGTTGTTCAATAGTGTCTGAATCTGATGGAAGTGGTAGCAAGGTGGCAGGATTCAGTGTAATACATCTCTTTATGGTGATGTGGCTTGCTAGCAATGTTAATTCATAACCGGAAAGACGAGCACTAGTAAGGTGCTGCATTTTCGTTTTGTTCAATAACGTATCTACAGCATGGGGAACCATAACACTAAGTGGAGAATCTAATACCAATCCTGCTGATTGGCGAATTGATACTGCTGCTGCTGCTGCTGCTGCTGCTTTCAGACAGCTTGGTAATGCTCTTGCAACAGGGTCTAAAACTGCTGAAAAGTATGCACAAGGGTGTTGTTTATCGCCAAAATGATGTGTTAATACTGATAATGCACAACCTTCTCTCTCGTGGACATACAATATGAATGGTTTAGTATAATCAGGGGTTCCTAGTACTGGTGCAGAACATAAGGAGGACTTTGTGTCCGAAAAACTTTTCTGACATTCTGGTGTCCAAGGGAGAGGGTGCGGTGTATCTTTTAGTGTTAAAGCTAATAAGGGCTTGTCTATCAAGGAAAAATTTGGTATCCACTGGCGACAATAGGAGGTAATGCCTAAGAAAGCTCGTACCTCCTTTTGGGTGCGTGGGATCGCCATTTATGAAATAGCTTGTATTCTTTCAGGAGTCAATCTACGCCCTTCTTTTGACAAGAGATGACCCAAATAAGTAACCTCTTGTTGACAATACTGTAATTTAGACAAAGAGACCTTATGTTTGTATTGAAACAAGTGTTGTAAAAGCAAAAGAGTAGCCTCTTTGCACAATGACTCTGAATCTGCTGTTATTAATAAGTCATCCACATATTGTATCAGGTCAGTACTTTCTGGTAAAGTTAATGCATCAAGCTGAGATTTAAGTGCTTGACTGTAGATAGAGGGACTCTCACAATAGCCTTGAGGAGCTCTACACAATCTAAAGCTGTGTCCTCCTAGAGAGAATCCAAACATTTCTCTGCTATCCTCAGCTATCGGAATGCTAAAAAAATGCATTCTTGAGGTCAATAACGGAGAACCATGAAGCAGTAGGAGGGATCATAGTAAGTAATGCAGTGATGTCTGGAACAACAGGGAATTGAGGCAAAACCAACTTATTGATTTCGCGTAAGTCAATGACAAAGCGATAAACAGGAGCCTTTGTCGGATCTGTACGTTTAATTGCAGGAAGAACAGGGCTATTACACATATTGCCTCTTGTTTCTTCAATAACACCCTTCTGTATCAAATCAGATATTATTAAAAGCAAAGCCTGTTCACCTTCATTGGATATCTTGTATTGAGGAATACGTGGCAATTTAACATTACTCTTTAATGTAATAGAGTAGGGCGGAATTTGCAACATTCCGACATCATTAGGACCTTGCGCCCAAAGGGAGTCAGGCAATTGTTGGAGCTCATATGGCAAGGCACCACTAGACAAATATATTGGAGATACTATTCGTTGACCTAAGGTCAAATGTACTCCTTGAGGGGAGCAGTACAATGTGGCATACAATCTCTTCAAAAGGTCAAGACCTAACAAATTCTCAGCACAGCCAGTAGTAAGAATAAGAGGTGCCTTCAAATGATATGGTCCTACTGATATGGGCAAGGGGCTAGAAACAGGATTCTGTACAGGTGTTCCAGAAAATTCCACTGAATCATTTGTAGCGCCAGACAAAGGGGCCCCGGGGAGCTTGGAGCGAACAATGGAGCTTTTAGATGCGCCGGTGTCCAATACAAATTGTTCCTGTACCCCTAGTGTAGTGACATTAACATAAGGGCCACTTTGATCTACAGGAATAGTCAACTCCCTCACTTTGTCCTAGGCTATCCCATTGAGAAACAAAGGCTTGTCCTTCTTCTCCTAGATAATCATTAGTATAATAGTTTCCTGTCTGCCCAAATGGTTGATCAAAATAATTCACGGCATTAGGCTGTGGCAGAAGTCGTTGATTTTGTATCAACGTCCCTCGTCCCCTTCCTTGGGGCACAGACTGATATCCACCCCGGCCTCTGGTCATTAGTCCCATATTTTCTTTTTGGACCAAGTGTGGACATCTGTTTTTAAAATGACCGTCTTCCCTACAGTAAGCACACTGATTAGGACCAAGTGGTGAGCGCGGAAAATTATATCCCTGACAGTGATACTGATATGGTTTCTGAATTTGAGGCGCATTCTGAGGGATCCTCTGTTGGTCCCGTGGAGAATAAGCCTGTTGCAAAAGAACTTTCGTTTTAGGATCTTTATTTTTCTTTTCCATCCTTTCTTTCTCCTCCAAATCCCTATTGTCATAATACTGGACCATCGTCAAAATTCTTGAAGGCGTTGTCACAGGCCATGCGCTCTCAGACATCTTGAGTCTAGTAGATAATTCCGACAGTAAGTTAGAGACAAACTTATCCATGAATAATCTCTGGCCACCTGGTGCGGCCATATCCTGTCCACTATGATCAACAAATGATTCCTCAAAGCAGGTAAAGAAATCAGACACCGACTCGTCTTTCTTTTGTTTATAAACGGATAATTTATCCTAATTAACTGCTTGGGCAGGCATTAGGGTTTTCATAAATGTTACTATTCTGTCAGGCAATTCTGCTATCATTGGTTCTGGTTTAGCTCCACCCACTTGTCTTTGGTCTGCTTGTAAAATGGCAGCCCAGTTACCACCTAACTCGGCTGCATGATCTTCCTTACGAATCTTATTCCATATTTCAGATGGGACTACTTGGCCCATCAAAATATCTATATCGGATAATGTTAAAGTACAAGAGGATAATGTCTGTGTTAATTCTTTATAGTAACCTGCTGGGTTTTTACGTGGATCAAGTAATACTTGTTTTAATGCAATAACCTCTGATCTCTTCCATGGGACATGTACCCAAACTTGCTGGAAATGAGCAGCCACAGGGTGAGCTCCTCCTACAGCATCACGCCATACTGGTTGTACCTCTCGCATAGGGTATGTTCTACCTAATGTATCAAACCCCCTTGCTTCCTTATTTCTACAAAACAGAACATCCCGAAACATTATTAAATTTGCTACTGCATCTTGATAATCCTGTCCTACTACTGCTCCAGAAGCTACTTCCATTCGTAATTCCATTAATTCCCTAGGTGGACCATCCTCAACTTCACTCTCCCACATTTGAATTAATATTTCACACATGAGGACAAAAACATAACGCTGGGTAGATGAGGGCCATTGTGAAGTCACAGTTTGGATATCAGATGACCCATACATATTTTCATTCGTCATCCATTTTCGAGCTTGAGCTCGAAGCATTGTTTCCTCATGGGAATCAAAGCGATTCTGACTCCGAAGAGTTCTCTTCATAATTGGGGAATTACGAACTTTATCTAATATAGGGGGAAAAGCTGAAAAGAATCCACTCTCCTTTCTTGGAACCTTTTGTGAAGTAGAAGCTTGTGATAAAGGAGTAGAGATGGACACATGTGTTGATGCAGGAGATATCACAGGGACTATTGGACCAGCAGAAGTAGCTGGAACCACTACTGGTATCAAGGGTTGAGGCACAGGTGGAGGCATAATAGGCACTGGCGGAGGAGCAGGAGCTGGTACATAAGGCGGTGGAGCAGACAACATAAGGGACATTAAAGGGTCTTTTTCATTCTCCTCATCTATTGGCGGAGAAGTAGGCAAAACCGGATAACACTTATCTATCTCCATTCTATGTCTCCTATCTACTATCTCTATGTCTTTCTCAATTTGGTCATCCTCATGTTTCTGAGCTTTTTGTATAATAGACATACGAACTTGTTTATTCTGAATTTTCTGTTGCCTAATTTCTTTTTGCTTTGATTCTTTTCGCCATATGCGAAACGAATCAAACATTGCCGGTTGGGCTTTTCTCTTGAATAATCTCTCCTCTAAATTGTCCAACACACAGGGCTTGAAACTACCATCCCTGGGCCATTGTAAAATACCATCGTTCTTAGTGTATTTTTCCCAAAGGTCCGTAAAAATGATAGGCCCAGTCTCATGCTTTGAATAAACTTCATATTTTGGAGTTCCTACCGGAGGCACTGGACAAGTGTCTTCCATTTGGGAGTCCCTTGAACAAGTGCAACAGCACCACTGACGAAATTGGCTAAAACCAGGCATCTTTAAAAATCTCTGGTTCGAAAAACAAACATAAAGAGGTAAAATTAATTATGTACTTCTCAATCCAAGTACTTACCCCTTGGTTTCGCCTTTTGCAAAATGCGAACAAATAAACCATCTAAGACTAAACCAGACAAGTGGGAGCTACCCACTCTTACCTGACCAAATTCTCTTCTCACCGGTAGAGGTCCATCTAATGTCTCGCTCTCTCAACCAACCAATGCGACCAAGACAGGGCGTCAGTCAGGGCGTCAGTCAGGCAGCCTTCGAGAAGGAGAAGTAGCGCTACAAAAACCTCGGGTCCACAAAGACATGCAGGGGTCTATTAGATGGTGCGCTTCCTTCAGAGTTTGTTCACGAGACCTCTCACCAACCTCCGGCTTGACCGCAACCACTGAAGACGCCCACCCAGGGACGCCAATTGAAGAACCTGACCTTTTAATGGCCCAGTGGCGCAGGGCACGCCTGAATTCTTCGAGTTCACCTGTCCAGGTACACAGAGACACGGAACACTCTACTCGTGAGGAAGAGCAAGTATTTATTTGGCTGCAGCCATGAACAGTGGTCCCAGAAGTAAAATACAAATAAGTTCTCGGGAGACTGCTTCTTGAATCAACAGCGTACAATCTTTGAAAGCAATAGACACTCCCATATCCAACCCATATTTAAACAAACTGAACCAATCAGTCAGTGAATTCCTTGTTTGCCAAAGTGCGGCGTGATCATCAGGTGCTTCAGTTCTTCACTCGTGCAACATCTTTTGTAACAGAGTTAATCATGAACATGTCTAGTGTCAAAGACCACCCACCACAAGGACAGACAGGCTTAACCACAAACATGAGTCACAATGCACAAGGATAAACGAACTCTACCTCAAACATGGGCCATAATGCAGGTCAGGAGTTCACACAATCCCCTTTGTATAAGGATTGTTCCTATCGAGCAGAGTCAACAATGAATGGTCTACTTGTTAACAAGCATTGCATGTGTTTTCGGGGACAGGGAGCGCTGAGTGCTTACTCGAGAAATTAGGCCTGGGTGATGGCAATACAAAAAATGGAGGCTAAATACAAAATGGATGCGGTATTCAGAGATTTCATATTTCCACAGACTGCTGAGATTGTACCAATTCACAAATAAGGGTCCAAAGAGGGTATGGGGAATTATAGGCCCATCAGCCTTATCAATAGTTCCAAGGAACTTTTTTGTCATCTGATTCTGGGACACATTTTTGATTGAGCCAGGGATAATTCTGTTCTTTCAGAACAACAGGAACTGGGTCAGCACGGTGGACCAACTCTTCTGTTTTTGTGCCCTACATTGGAAAACTGTAACACTCGACAAAGGCCACTTTTATGTGGTCTTTGTCGATTTGAGGACATCCTTTGATTCCATCCCTAGGGCTAAGTTGTGTGAAGTTCTGGAAAAGATGGGTGTCCCCTCCAATATTCTGTCCATTCTTGTTAGACTGCATGCATGCAATACGGCTTGAGTTCAGTATGGCAACACCGATGCGCTCACAGACCCCTTCAACATTGAAACTCCTGTCAGGTAGGGCTGCGTATTTGCCCTGATGCTGTTCACCCTTTATATCAATGACTTAGTACACACACTTGATTTCCCTGGAAACGACACCCCAAACTCAGCCCTCAGAAAATCACAATGCTGCTGTATGCAGATGACACACTTTTAATGTCCAAAACCCTGCATGGTCTGCAGGCATTTATTACTTGATTGCTTTTTAATTTTTTGCAGCAATTGCGGCCTAAAACATAATATCAAAAAATCTAAATTCATGGCTTTTAACACCTATAAAGCTGCTAGAGCAAATAACTTGGTGCAGGGCGTAGCTAAGGAAAAAAAGTGCAGGAGTTTGACTATTTGGGGATCCGTCTAAATCATAACATAAGCTGGTCTACCCATATTAGGAATTGTACATTAAAACTCCAAGAAGAAGCTGGAACAGTAGCTAAATTGCGTAAGAAAGCCCATGCATGCTTCCTTGAACCAGCAGTGGATATATATAATTTCAAAGCAAAGAGCGCAGTCATGTACGGTGTAGAATTGTGGGGTCACGCCAAGTGTGATAAGCTTGGCGTATGCGAAAATAGATTTGTGAGGACCGTCGTTAACCTCCCACAGAGTGCCTTTTGCCTCCCTCCACTCTTGGACTTAGGCCTTTTCCCATTAAGTCAACTTATTATGTCTCGTCCCATTAGGTACGGGCATAAGCTTTGGCTTCAGACGAACTAGGGAGCATATTACCAACAACTAGCGATATTTATCGTTAAATGGGCTTAGCGTCTTTTTTTTTATCGCCAAGCATCGCCCGATATTATCGCAGAGATAACGTGCTATTAGCAACGTTTATCTCTAAAGCGATAAAATATCCGGCAATAGTGGGGAAATGCGTGAATATCGCTGAGAATACAGCAATATTCACGCATTAAAGCCAATAGGGTCTTAGCCATAATATCCACCTCCCATTGGATATAATGGCTAAGAACTGGTCTGAGCAGGAGTTAGCTTTTGGAGATATTCGCGCTTAGCGCGAATATTTTCATCGCTACGCCTGCGTTGATAATAGGCGATAGCGATGTTAGCGACTGTTTTTAGTCGCTAACAGGTTGGTACGCCCACTTTGCATGTCATAAGTGATAAATATCGCTGACATGCAAAGCGGGCCCCAAACCGCTCGTTATCGCCTACAAGCTGTCGCTAACTGCTGTTAGCGACAGCTTGCTAATAGGGTGATAGAATTATCGGCGCTTAGCGGCCGAAAATGGCCGCTAATGTGGCGATAATCTCTTATCGCCCTCCTTGATAATATGCCCCTTGAATCCTACAGAGTTGTGCTCATGGTTCTATTAAAATCTCTGGTCTATGAAAGGATTACCTGGTTTGCTTATATCAAGGCCATGCTGTATGAGATAGGCATACCATCTCTGTGGGTTACCCCAGACATGGCAAAGCGCGTACCTCTTTCCCTGGTTAAAGAATGACTAAAAGAGCATTTTTGGATGAAGGATTTTAAACACGGTAAAGCGGGAAGTCTAACTGACTGATTCCTAGACATTAAGCTCACTCCCACTTATGAATCATTCCTTGATATTCTTCCTGACCCCATCCCATCCCATTGCAACTTTTTTTTAAATGGAGGTATGGAGTTCTCCCATTAAATAACTTCTGTACAAAATGGGCTGTACAATACTGTAACTCTAACAAGTGTCATACGTGTACCTTGGCGGAGGAACGGCTGCATCATTTTGTCTTTTTTTGTCCTACTTACAATAGACCAGGCAAACTATGGATTAGGCCAGTACGTACACGTTTGGGTTTCCGTCATTAAAAGCAGGCACTACGGTAGAGGTAATTGTTGCAGGGATGATGACATTTGTGTATGCCTCTTGGTTTATCCGTATGCACAAGTGAAATCAATGATGTAATGATGCCTCAAAAGCACATTTTCCTTTTCTGTATCCACGTTGAATGCTGTTATAATCTTGTTGGGTTTATTTTTCTCTACATTTTATGCATTTCACTATGACTTTGTCGCCTTTATGAGATTGTCAGTATTTATTGTTTTTATTCACTTTGTTTTCATCCTATTAACTGCTGTATTGTGTTGTATGGATCTTTGTATCCAAAATAAACATTTTGATTGATTGTTTGATTATAATTATTGTTTGTGAAAACTAAATTGCACGCTCTTCACATATTTTTTATTTATTGCAAAATCAGTTTTCATCAGTTTAGCAATATTGCTGAATAATGTATCAGATATTAGCTAGCAACAAATGTGCTTGCTCCATCCCTACTGTATAAGAAGAAAAAGCAATGCAAAAGAGAGTTTAATGTTTTCACCTGAGCACACTTTATGTAATATGGCTATAATCTAGCCTCAAAGAAATGAAAAAGAGATTGATCCAGGAGCAAGGAACAACGAGGAATTTTAAATATATTCTTGTTTTGTCTAACTCAAGAAAAGGCAAAATGACAATACAAGAACTGAAAGAGCTGTTCTCTGTAACTAACAGTAACCAGACGTGTGGTGGGTAGCGGCTTGGGCACAGCCCTCTAGCTTCCCATGTCCATCCATGAGGAGCTCATCCAGTACACTTTTTTTCTTTGCATTCTGAGATTTACATTCTTCTTGCATAATATAAAATCAATATTACTGCTACCTGGATTCAAACAATAAAACTAAGACATTAGGACATAGACCTGAGAAACTTGCGATCTCTACATGCAGGAATCATAGGACTGGATCATAAATGAGGGATCCCACCCAGAGACCAGATAATTGTGAGAAGATTATCAGGTGTCTGAAGGAGAGAGGAGGCTTGCTTTGGGACTGGATCAGGAGTTGTAACTTATGAGGTGCATGGACAGGGTTTTTTTTACCAAATATACTGTAGTTGTACTTTTAAAAGGGTGTAATAAGCCCGGTCCCCACTCAGGATAAAACAGCAAACATAGATTTGGCTACCCTAAGAATATTGGAATATTGCTGGTTCTAACCAGAAGAAGTGTAATAACGATTGGTTATCCCTTGTCTCAAGCTACGATATTCTTTTTTTGCCGGAAACATGGGAGGTTAAGCCGATCCATATTAATGGGTACTGTACTTTTCAGTCAAATGCGGTTCCATCTAGAGCTGGTCGCCATATTGAAGGTTTGGTCCCCCTAATAGCGAGTACAGTTAGAATTAAGGTACTTTCCATTTTAAATCCCTCATCATATTACCATATCCTTTCATGTAAAGGTCAGGACTGTCTCCTAATTAACTTCTACAATAACAACTTTGCCGAAAGTATGTCCTCAGGTATAGATCTAATTGAGAGGGATATTATCCAATTAACAGAAACCCAGAGCAGTCCTCTCGATATTATATGGCTGGGCGATTTTACCTCCCACAGCTGCAGTAGAGCAGATCTAGGAGTGTGTGGACCGGTTGATGTCTCAGGGGACCCAATATATCATTTTGGTGACAATGATTACGGTAATGTATTAAACAGACAACTAGTGATTCACAATCATGTGATAACCAACCCAATATATATTAACATGGGTCAAATTGAACATACATTTTCTTCCCAGTCATGTAGCTCGACCATTGATTATATCATGGTCTCGGAAACCATTAGAAGTCTAATATCCTTGATCGAGACCAAATTTTATGCATTTAGCGATCATGCTGTGATCTCTTGTCAAATGGTTTGGGGTCCCAGCAACAGAACTTACGGGAAGCGATTCCCAAAGCCTTTGATTGCATGGAAAAACAGTATAGTGCTGAGATGGAGCCAAATTGAATCACCAAAATGTATATGTAACATTGTTGCAAAGATGTCTCTGATTACAGCCACCGCCGTTGACCAATGAACCCATGTATGCATTCCTGCGAATCTTAGTTGAAATCAATAACAACCTATATCGCCCATGCGCTGTTAAGGCGCTGGTTTGATGATGCTTGTTCAAGGCACTCAAAAATCTTAATTCTGCCCTAAGAGCAAAACCACGAGATGTGGCATTGGTAAAAGTGCTGCGGCTCTCATACAAAACAATGAGATCAAATAGGTTAATAGCGCTGAAAGAAAAGGCCTAGGAGAAGCTTTCACAGCTGGCTGTCTCAAAAAACAGTAGGGATTTTTGGAATTTTAGTAATGCCCCTTTTCTAAATGACGATTCTGAGATTACTATTGACTCACAAGTTACCGAGGAAGCCTGGGTGACTCACTTTGGAGAGTTGTTTAGGCAGCCTAGCAAAGCTGTAATACAGCTATCTGATTTGCAGGTGACCGAATCAGAAGAACATCTATCTTTTGGCCTGAATAAAGTGATATTTGCTCTGAATCACTTTAGCCCTGCAAGAGCACATGGCCCTGACGGGGTACCAATACATTTCTTTTTAGATAATCAAAGGTTATGGGCTTCACTCCTCAGTAACGCCTTCAATGTTATAGCCCAAATACGCGTTCCACCCTCTAGGAAAAGGACAGTTATTTCACTAATTTTCAAGAAGGGGGACAAGTCACTAGCAAAAATTATAGCCCAATATCATTATTGTATAGCACGGCAAAATTAATGGGCCGCTTACTTCTAAATAGGCTAGTGGTCTGGGCCCTCGATTGGAATATTTTATCACACACTCAGTGCGGTTTCTGAAAGGGAAAAGGGATGATTGATCAGTGCCTTAAGTGCTGTGCTGTGCTGACCCTAAACGTATTAATTGCAAAACATAATGTGGGTAAGGGAGGCCAACTCTACATGGCCTTCATGGACCTCTCAGCGGCTTTCGACTTAGTAGTCCATGTAAAATTATGGTCTATAATGGAAGGTATGGGCATAGAAAAACTCATTATAGATTTTATATGTGAGATGCATTCTGGTGCCTCGGCCAGTGCTCAGTATGGTAGAGAAGGCGAAAGCACTAGCTCCTTTAGAATAACAAGTGCTTTCAGCCAAGGGTGTGTTCTCGCCCCCTTCCTGTTTTCATTATATACAGGAGACACTTCGTTTGTTGGTGGCAGTGGGCTAACTGAGGAGGACTCTAACATCCAGCAGTACGCGGGCGAGGAAGCCGACCCGCTGACCCGCAGCCCCTCCCTTCCCTGTGCCGGGATCTACTTCAGCCTCTTGTGCCTCCCGCCTCGCGGGAGACGCTTCGTTTGCTGGTGGCAGTGGGCTAACTGAGGAGGACTCTAACATCCAGCAGGACGTGGGTGAGGAAGCCGACCCGCTGACCCACAGCCCCTCCCTTTCCTGTGCCGGGATCTACTTCAGCCTCTTGCGCCTCCCGCTGCACGGGACACGCTTTGTTTGCTGGTGGCAGTGGGCTAACTGAGGAGGACTCTAACATCCAGAAGGACGCGGGCGAGCAAGCCGACCCGCTGACCCGCAGCCCCTCCGTTCCCTGTGCCGGGAACTACTTCAGCCTCTTGCGCCTCCCACTTCGCGGGAGATGCTTCGTTTGCTGGTGGCAGTGGGTTAACTGAGGAGGACTCTAACATCCAGCAGGACGCGGGTGAGGAAGCCGACCCCCTGACCCGCAGCCCCTCCCTTTCCCATGCCGGGATCTACTTCAGCCTCTTGCGCCTCCCACTTCGCGCGTTAGACGCTTCGTTTGCTGGTGGCAGCGGGCTAACTGAGGAGGACTCTAACATCCAGCAGGACGCGGGCGAGCAAGCTGACCCGCTGACCCGCAGCCCCTCCCTTTCCTGTCCCGGGGATACTTAGGTACTTTTGTCTCCCGTCCCACGGGACGAGCGCGGGCGGGCGCCGGGCTAAGCCCGGGCAAAGGGCGGGCCGTCTGTGGCCGTCAGGGGGTGGAGGAGGCTGGGCTAGGCCACCCCCCTTGTTATCGCCTCTAGAAGGTACTGTTGACACTGCACGAGCGCCTTAATAGCACGAGGACCCAAGTAATGGGGAAATGAAAATGTATGGAGGGAAGGCGTGAGGGTTCAAGTGTGTCGACAAAGGGGTAGAAGCCAAGAAAGTCTAAGAAAGTAGTAAAGCATGCAGGGGGGAACTGTGTTATGGACCGCTTTGACAAACTAATTGAGGAATGTGGAGTACTACTTACGACCAACCACCTCCCTAACCAGTAGCCAGAAAGGGGTTCTAGAAGTACTGAGGGGGCGATTAAACAAGGCCCAATAGTGGTCCCCGCCATGTTCCTAGGGAAAAAACAAGGTGCTAGAGCTCAAGAACAAGGGAATGCTGAGGGGGAAAATGAGATTACTAACACTGGTATATAACATAGAGCTATTTGCCTCCTTATGGTTGATCCAATTATTGTTTGTAAAAATAGGTTTTCAGCCCTAGCAAATACTGATAGCTGTAGTTCTACGATTGATGGTGAAGTAGCCCAATTCAGCACACGTGCGATTGATGTTCCCCAAGGAGCGAGTAAACTATCACTGGGGGGTCTTCTTTATTCTTTCGTTCCTGCCGAGGAAGACAGCACTGCCCTGACCATTGTGGTCAAATAATTATGTAAACTGGTTGAGGGCATGCAGGTTAAGATTGAAAGCCTTACCACCACAGTAAATAACACCATATTGGGTTGTGGTCCCTGTCCTATTTGCTTAGCAAATAAGAAAACAAGTGATATACCTATAGATCAGGGAAATGTGGCAGCCCAACGCATTGTGTCTCACACAAGTAGAGATAGTGTTTTGAGTCAGGCTGGTGTTTTGTATAGTGAAGCGGCTAGGGCAAGGAAGTGGTTGTCGCAAGTCCCTTACACTAATGTTGTCAAACCATCAAATGCAACGCCAGGGGAAACACAGCTAAGGCAAAGAAGTGGTGATTCCAAACTTAGCGGTAGACATTGTGACCAACCGAGCATGTCCAAACAAACTAATAATAAAATTGCTACAATGGACAGAGGTGATCAACAGCACCATACTAATCGGAATGAAACACCGAAAGTTTATATGGTGAATGTTCCGAAATTGGGTCCTGGTAGGGACCGAGAATCAAGTGAATCTCTAACTACTAAGGCAATTCATTGGATGAGGCATACCAGGGGTTGTCGATCCGTGATAAGAGATGATATTGTGAGGGCACAAAGGCTTATACACCAAGGGGGCAAAACCGACTGCATTGCATTGGTCTTCAAAAAGGCAAACATGGCAGAAAATATAATACTGTTGGAGTTTAGAAGCTGCTCCCCAGATCATTCTGCCATACAAATGAGATCTTCTCCCCCCCAACACTGGCTGGCTAAAACTGAAAAGCAAGTACTTGAAAGCGAACAAGGCTGTTCGGGCTTAAACAAAAAAAACATTATATACAAATGGTGTGAAAGCTGCCCTAGGGGAGTCTGCAATGGATGTTCCAAATATTAACTCCACCCCAGTGCCTTTACTTCTCCACGCAGACGATGCGTCTTGCTGGCCCGGACTGGCAATGCACTCCAGCATAGAGACATATACAGCTTTTTCAATAAACTGGAATTCAGAGTCAATGAACATCTAGTATAATGGGGTAACCCAGTGCCCCTCAGAACCTGGGTGTGAAGATATGAAGTAATGTTGGTTCTGGCGGACCAAAAAAGATCCCAAGGTGGAATATAGAGGGGAGGAAATTGGAGGTGATGGACACTTTTTGCTACCTAAGGATACTTTATGATTGTAAAAACACATGGCAAAATATGGTGGGTAGTAGTGGAATATTGATGGAAAGAAGTATAGGGACTTCATTTAGATTTATAAAAAGGCTTGGGTTAAAACCAACTGATGTAACAAAAAAGATTTATGAAGCAAAACACTATATCTGTCGCCACATATGTGGCAGCCATCTGGGGAACCTCTAACATAACAGTCTTACAGCAAATTGAGGATTGCTTTTGAAAATGCTTGTTAGGCCTTCCTACAACTTGTTCATCTTACAACTGTCACTTTGAACTGGAAGTGTGGAGAAGGGAAGAACTGATGCTCAGTCAAGAAATCCAGAGAGACTCCCTAAACCTTGACGGCGTATCTAAAGTAAAGTGGCTCAATCAGTCAAAAACAGTTTTTACACCATTGGTCATGCTAATTTATTTGATGATCTGTCCTCATGTAGGAAATAATTATTGCTGGAGAAGGAGAGGAGAATAAGAAGGGAGTCAAACTGTTCAAAGTCCTAAGTTAAGCTTTTTTTATCTTTCAGCACCGAGCTTGAATTCAATTGACTATTCGTATCTGACCTTTCTTACAAATCTTAAACACAGATAATTGACCAGGTTTTGGCTGAATTATATCCCCCTTATGCTTGGCTATCCATCTAATGCATATTCTATGGAGGCCCTCACTGTTTTTCCCTGTGATTCCCACTCCTCCCAATGTGATCTCCACCTCCTATTCTTTTACACTTTATACAGAGAGGAAAGGATGCAAATGCAATGCAGTGCACACAACAAAATTTGTCTTATTTATTTATATGTTTACTTACCTGTTAAACTCCGTAATCCATACATTACTACCCCCCACCCTGCCCCTCCCCCTCCCCACGTCACCGCCCGGTACTCCCACAACCAGCCGAGGCTGAGAGCAGCCCAGCCTGATAATCTCCCAGCGATAGATAAATATCAGATGGTGGAGTAGTTTTTTTTTATAGGCTACTTAGAGCAATAGCCTTAACTGGAGTGATGCCCACAATCTAGAAGCGTGCAAACCCATTCATAAAAAAGTGCCATCCTCAGATTCCAAGAATTATAGGGTGATTAGTCTGATGGATGAGGGTTGATGTTTAATGGAAAATTTCTCTTGCGAGAGCTCAATTAATGGGTTGATGAGAATGTTCTAATCCCGATAGAGCAGGGATGGTTCAAGACAGGGCACTCCACAATGGATCATTTTTTTAACCTGTGGTCAATTGCCAAGAAGAAAATTGGGGGCAAAAGGAATTTGTATTGTTGCTTTGTCGATTCTAAGGTGGCATTTGACCTAGTAAACCGGGAGATTCTGTGGGATAATCCTGATAACCTTAGAATCTCAAAAAGGTTGCTAGGGGTCCTGAAAGAACTCTACTCACGAAAGTGGGCAAGAATGTACTTGGAAAAAGATGGTAGTTTTTCAGAGAAGATTGAAATAACAAATGGATTGTGTCAAGGCTGTGTGTTGACCCTGATTCTATTTGAACTCTGTTCAAGAGTTTAGCATCTGGTCTTATCAGGGACAAGCTCATTTTCACCAAAAAGTAGAGGTAGCCAATGAACCTGTTTACTTCATGCGGACAACCTAGTAATTATGGATAGGACCCAGATTGGATGCATTTGCTAGTAAATAAAACAAGTTAGTGGTTAATATCCACAACACTAAACTAAACTAAACTAAAACTAGAATAATGGTGTTTGGGTATCAGAAGAATGATTTTAAGTGATATATAGGCACCACAAAGACTGATGCCTTGGTATGCTTTTCTCATCTAACCTAAGTTGGAAAAACCACTGTTAAATCGTAAAAGCAAACACTCTTCCGACAATAATGGGGCTATGTAGATATAGAAGACAGCATAGGGGTTGGATATTAGACCAATATTTAGGGCATTGTTTCAGTCTAGGTTTTTATTTGGATCCAAAATTTTATTTATGAGTGGTATGAAGAATTGGAAAAGTACTGAAGGACAGTGTTTGCAACTTATTCTGAGTATACCAAAGTTGTCTATGTTCCAAATGATAGGTATGGAGATCGGGCTGACATTGTGAATTAACCTTTCAGAGAAAGTCGCTTTGAAATTTTGAAATAGGCTCTTAGATTCAGGGGAGTATAAGATGGCATCTTATTGTAGAGATGAGATTGTGAACGAGGAATTAAAATGGGCTGCAAATCTCAGAAGAGATGTTTTACATATTGAAGAACTTTTTTTCTGTGACTCTCCCACTATTTTGGTACCAGTAAACCTCCCAAATAATGAAGTGTATTAATCAATGGATAAAAACTCAAGAGATAGGAAACATAGGTATATGTTAACTAAGTCCAGTAACCACTTGTGGGACACTTGGTGCATCCCCCCTCCCAATTTCTGTATATATGCTTCTTGGCTAATTAAGAGATGAGACAGGAAAGTTTTAGCTATAGGTTTTGTCACAACCCTATTTATTCTAGCACAGAGATGGCTAAGCTTGCTGGGGTTGTAATTGTGGGATGCAGACGAAATGTACAAACTCTCATATCTTATTATTGGATTGTTTTTTCTTTGTGATGGAAAGACAGAGGATTCTAAAGCCTATTTTAATTAAATATGGGACGTTTAAATGTTGTGAAGCTTTTAATTTGTATTTCTTATGTAGTTTCATGATGATATAGTGTGTATGTAATTGGGTGGTCTTTATTGTCGATAAAGCATAAACTATCTAATCAACATTAAGGAGAGAACCAGCATGGTTAGACTGCTTAGGTTCTGTGTGCAGTAAAGAAGTACAGCCCTTATCAGGAAGTTTAATGACTTGGATTAGAAATGACTGTGCTTGTTCTATTCTTCTTAATTGTAGATATTTTGCTATCTTTATTGGACTACTGTCTAAATTAACTTAAGTGAATTGTGAATTATGTGCACCAGACTAAAACTTCAACTTCAATATCAACTTGAAGCAAGGTGAATATGTGAACAAAGAGGGATCATTCTGTGAAAAATTCAAGAACACTGGATATCCCAGATGAGTAATTGAAAAAGAAGCCAAAAAGGTTAGGTTCAAAAACCAACATGGAGTACTGAAGTCCCATAGACTAGAAAAAGTATGTGTGGTCTTTGTTTCCAAGAACTCTATCAGCATTAAGTCAATTAAGAATATCATCAAAAAACACTGGGCTATTTTACAAATAGAACCACATCTCAAAAATATGTTCTTTGAAACAATTATATATTCATATTTGAGGTCCATATGCAGCAAGGAAATGATAAAAAATGAGAAATCCTGCAAAGAATAATAAACAAAAGGATCCCAACGGGTACATTTTGCTGAACTGCATGCATTGCAATACTACGTATCAAAGTTGTTAGTAGTATTACACCCATAGAGCGGTAAGAAAATTAGAAGCCAAAATTATAGAATATGCAATACCATGAACGGCATCTAGACATTGAAATTGCTGCCTGGCTTATCAAGTGTAGGCAAGGCTGAGAGGACAATCATTAAGGAAAATAAAGACCAGTTTAACTGACAGTAAAACAATATTCACAATAAAAATCCCAGTTTAAATGCAAGTATAATGTGAAGCACTCTGACATGATGTGAGCCAAATAAAGTTTCAAGTGTTGGAGACAATACCAACATATGCATGGTGCTACTGCTGAAAGAAATAAACTTGATCAACAAAAAAGAAACAAATCTTTAATATTATTTACATCCAGTATAGTTTTACACTGCCCATTCTACTCAAGACATCTGATCGGATCACTGACATAATATCGACTACATAAATATCGATATCCAAAATATTGACATCATATCTTTGAAATGTATAATACAAAAAATTCGAAAAAATAATAATGATGTTAAAAATATCGATGAACAAAATATCGATTTTTTCAATATATAAAATCTAATGTTGAGTAAATTGAATAAAATTAACTTTAAAAAATGTATTTAGATGTAATGTACATTTTAGCAAATATAATAAGTAAAGTTAATTGAAAAATATAAATGGACATACATAAAATGTAATATATAAATGTATATTTACTGTAAAACAATTAATAAGCTAATAACTTTAATTGATTTAAAAATATTATAAATATATAAAAAGTAACAAATAAATATACATATATATATACATACACCTATAACATCAAATCTAATAAAAATTATAATATAACATTAATTATTAAAATATTTAATAATTTTAAACTTACATTTTGCACTCCATTGAGCGCAACAGTGGGAAAAGTGTTGGATAGCGTAGAGGTAAAACTTACTATTTCTACTCCAGTGAATGCAACAGTAGGGAAAGTGTTGGATAGCGGAGGGGAAACATTTACTATTCTCCCTCCAGTGAGTGCAACAGTAGGGAAAATGATGAATAGTAGAGAGGTAAAAATTATTATGCCCACTCCAACTACTGCAACAGTAGGGAAAGTGTTTGATAGCGGAGGGGTAAAAATTACTATTCCCACTCCAGTGAGTGCAACAGTAGGGAAAGTGATGTATAGCGGAGGGTAAGAATTACTATTCCCACTCCGGTGAGTGCAACAGTATGTAAAGTGTTGGATAGCAGAGGGGTAAAAATTGTCATTCCCACTCCAGTTAGTGCAACAGTAGGGAAAGTGTTGGATAGCGGAGGGGAAAAATGTACTATTCCCACTCCAGTGAGTTCAACAGTAGGGAAAGTGTTGGATAGCGGTGAGGTAAAAATTGCTATTCCCACTCCAACTACTACACCAGTAGGGAAAGTGTTGGATAGCGGAGTGGGAACATTTAGTATTCCCACTCCAGTGAGTGTAACAGTAGGGAAAGTGTTGGATACCGGAGAGGTAAAAATCACTATTCCCACTCCAACTACTGCAACAGTAGGGCAAGTGTTGGATATCGGAGGGCTAAAAATTATTATTCCCACTCCAGTTAGTGCAACAGTAGGGAAAGTGTTAGATAGCGGAGGGTAAAAATTACTATACCCACTCCAGTGAGTGCAACAGTAGGAAAGTGTTGGATAATGGAGGGGTAAAAATTACTATTCCCACTCTAGTTAGTGCAACAGTAGGGAAAGTGTTGGATAGTGGAGGGGTAAAACTTACTATTCCCACTCCAGTGAGTGCAACAGTAGGGAAAGTGTTGGAGAGGAGAGGGGTAAAAAGTAATATTCCCACTCCAGTGAGTGCAACAGTAGGGAAAGTGTTGGGTAGCAAAGGGGTAAACATTACTATTCCCACTCCAGTTAGTGCAACAGTAGGGAAAGTGATGGATAGCGGAGGGGTTCAAATTACTATTCCCACTCGAAAGAGAGCAACAGTAGGGGAAGTGTTGGATAGGGAAGGGGTAAAAATTACTATTCTCACTCCAGTGAGTGCAACAGTAGGGAAAGTGTTTGATAGTGGAGGTGTCAAAATTACTATTCCCACTCCAGTGAGTGCAACAGTAGGGAAAGTGTTGGATAGCGGAGAGGTACAAATTACTATTCCCACTCCAGTGAGTGCAACAATAGGGAAAGTGTTTGATAGCAGAGGGGAACAATTAATATTCCCAACAAAGTCAATTCAAAATATCAACAATACAAAAATTGTTAATAACACAAAAATAAAAATTATATAAAAATTACAAAAGATAGAAACATATGATAATGGGGAAATAAATTACCTACAAACATTTTATACAAATTTAAAAAAAGATCTTATAAAACAAATAACTATATTTAATATAAATTAATTGTAATCAAAAACATTAATTATTACACACAATCAATATTTGTTATTCCCTACCCTATAACACCATGCATTTCACAACACGCATCTAAATTTCTAAAATACTGTACCTCCATAATTATCATAATTAATGATCACATAAACAAATATTATTAATTACAAATCTAATTAAAACATACAAATGTATTTCCTCACCAAACATTACCCCTATAAAACCAGAATCCACACACAAAATAAAAGTAAACAATTACCACCAAAATCTATCAATTAATACATGAATAATAATGAGCAAATAATTATTAATTAATACAACTTAAAATGATTTCCACCCTCTAACCCAACAAACATCACAACACGCACATAAAAATAATTACACAATTTCCATAACTAATTTTACATTATTAAATTATTATCAATTAACAATAACTTATTAATTAATTGAAAATAATTTTCTTTCCACCCTTTACCACTATAAACCCCACAACTCACATCTCAAATTAATTACATAGTTTACATAATTAATTTTTAATTATTTAATTACCATTAATTATTTTTAAATAACTTACTTCCTTCCCTATTCTCCTATAAACCCACAACCCGCTCCTGAAAAAAAGAACACAATTCATATATTTATCAATATATTGATTATTAAAATTAACAACCAATTAATAATTAATTAATAAAAACTTAACATAAAATTAATCACTGCTAAAAATATAACACATATATTTAAAAACAAAAGAAATACTTATTTAAAAAAATTAGATCACATACTTTTAAAATACATACTAAAATACATAACACTAATATAAAAATCGATATTTTAAACAACACTATTTTTGCAAACAATAATACTGACTTCTATAATTTAAAAAACGATATTTCTTACCTTAAAGTCAATATTCTGGACCACGATAATCTTGCTGTTGATATTTCTGTATCACGATATTTGCAACTCAATATTTTTGTGTATCGATATTAAAAACTCGATATTCTGTGCACCATTGTAAATATGTCGCACCAGAAATGTATTTTCTAGCACAGACATCACTATTCAATTGTGATTTGCATGTACATTGTTTTATGTAAACCACAATTCACTAATTAGCTCTTTAACAAAGTACCAGATCATGTCAGTAAGTGAATAATAGTAGTCAGTCAGTCAGTCAAATAACTTTATTCGATTCAAGTGCATCATAAAAGTTTGCAGAAAGATCATACATTCATTTAAAATTCATAAAATACATAAAATGTAGTGCACAGAAGTTGATTCTGGATTAAACAGGTTCAAATAAAATAATTCACAGTTCATAACGTTTCCTAATTGAAAATACAGTTTTAATAAAGCTAAGCACAGATAATGACAGTAGATAGCGACCTCAGATCGTGAATAATAGTAATTGTAGTATAGCTATTATAATTTCTAACAGTAGGTGTTCATTTACATGTTCAGTGCACAGCGAGTGATATTCTTGTGTTAGAGTAGACAGATCCAATAACAGGCCGCCACGACACATATGAGATAGGGTAAAATATGTTACATTAGCTAGTCGGAATTTTGACAATGTGTGAATAGAGCACTCACCATTTAAGCATGGCTCACCTGTTTTCACATATTTCGTGAATCATAACACAGCAGATATCGGAGAACCAATGTAAGCTTCACACTTCAGCTAAAGCATCAATGCACTCAGGTTTGCACTGATTGGTAAAAGGGGTAGATTAGTCTTAGAAGAAGTTAGATGCCTTGAATTGACTTCTGAGTTGACACAGGACATGAACTCTACTGGAGTTTGACTACCGTCCATTTCCCCTAGCTACTAGGGTAAGGTAGACAAGTGTATTCGACTCTCCAGTGAACGGTGGCACTGTAGTCGTTCAATCTGCCACACATGGTTTTTTTTTTCACTAGAGCACTGGCTTACCTCATGTTGCCAAAGTATTAAATCCAGAGGTATTTGTTATAATTGGCTGATCCCATGATCAGTTTACTCAGAATAGGCGAGTAAGTAGAATCAAGGCTTATTAGTGCCTATTCGACCAGAACGTGAGCACATGAAGCATACCACGAAAATATATATCGCCCAGCAAATGAATATGCTTTGGTTGCTTGATTACATCTTTAATGTGGGTAGTTTGATCTATGGTAAATTTTCTTTCTAACAATGAGAACAAGGGGAAAGTGTTGGGATGACTTTCACCATACATATACAAGTGCTGGTGTTCATATAGAATAATTCATCTCCCTTAACCTCTTGCCCTTTCCTGATTGGGCTATTTATTATTAATCATCAACACACTCGAAATGGGCCAAATTACCAAATATGACTAAAGGATTCACATCATGTGTCCAATAGCATGGTACTTGAAAGTGAGTTTACCTTTATGTTAATGTATGTCATCAAATATTGTGCAGCATCCAACAGATTGATTATTTATCCCCTGACTAAGGACCTGTGAAAGTTCCAAAATGCATTGGGATTTGTTAACATTTACTAAGAACAATAAGAATTTTCAAAGGAAAATATGAAAAGAATATCTTTTATGGCAATTGAATAGAGAAAAACAATATATATATATATATATATACATATATATATATATATATATATATATATATATATATATATATATATATATATATATATATATATATATATATATATATATAAAAAATAGATTCTTAGACAATGACAAGCCGATTCTTAAAGGCTTTGGCAGCCTTGACTAACTTCAGCAGGAAAACTTGGTAAACGCCCGCCCCCAGAATTACTTCAAAAATACAAAGCTAAATGCGTTGCTATTGCAACTTATGGGGAGGGCATCTGGGGTTATGTCGATGTGACCGCTCTACAGATGGCAGATATAACGGATGTGATTCGTATTCAACCGATTCTTCTATGGCATCGTATCTGGACTTCAGTGCAGACCATTCTGAACCGCCAATTGATTACCGATTGTTGCGGCTTGGATGGGGCTCACTGTATAGGCTCGTTGAATTATGTCAGAGACTTTTTGTGCAAAATGGGCAACCTGCGCAAATAATAAATTGAGACGCAGCGCCACACACAAGAGGAACTAAGCACCTCCGTTTGCCCTGTACAATCTGTTCACAAGAGTAAATTGGCATTCTTGCCACACCGGTCCCAGGCTGTAGTTGTTTGGCCTGTACCTCAAACTGTCCTCCTCCCGTCTTGAAAAAGACCCGCCGTGACCACCAACCGGGGCGCACTAGAGTCGAAACGTCGACGAACTCCATAGGCCCAGAGTGACCAGGATCCATACAAGAACTCTAGGATTCCTTGGTTTAAAAACATTTTCTGGCCAATGAAGACATCTGTATATAATTGTACATAATTTGTGTTGTATATCTTGCCATTCACTGAGCACTCTCCACTGAAAGTCACTTTGCACTTGACAGTCACCATAAACATTGATTGTTATCCATGAATGATTACAATTCAGATACCAAATGTTTTGGAATTCCTTTTAATACAGTTGATTGATCACATGACTTCAAGTTTTTGAGCATTTGTTTCTCAAATTACTGGACCTGTATCAGAGAGTCTTTTTGTTCCCATTTGATGAATGTGTCTAAAAGCAATTGGTCCGACCCAACAGAACCACTTTTCTTATAAACAAAATGGGCAACCAGCAATATTTCGATAATCCATCTATTTTATGCAGTTTAAACAGGAAAGTTTTTAAACAAAGTTGTTGTCATTTTGTTGAAAATTTTAGATTTAGTTTAGAAATTACCAACATTACAGTTCTTGCTCATCAACCCATTCTGATCTCCCCCAAGATGCAACCCTATTTAAAACTGGTTACCCCTGACTACGATCGATTTCTGCTCACTCGTTTTAGGATGGGCATTATTCATAGATCACTTAGCTTCCCAGCCAGAAATGACTGGTCTAGAGTGCTAAACAGATGCCCTTGTGATGTGGTATCAGTTCAGACTAAGTTGCATGTTGTATTTTTCTGTAAATACTATCAAGTTCACAGGAAGAGATGGATACTCCCTGTTCTTAGATCATTAGGTTTGCATCAATGTCGACCTGCATTTTTGGTTATGCAATCACTTGGGGAAGAACTTATAATTTTATCTGTAACCGCATTTCTAAGGTCGGTCTTCACATGTAGAAAAACTATGTTTATGTAAACTGTGATTTTAATTCTGAGAATTTAATGATTAGCTAATGTCTGTGTTTACTCACCCAGTTTTCCTAGCGAATGTACTTTTACATGTTTTGTTTTAACTTGTTTTTACTGTGCTTTTATGATTATTTCACAAATAGTCAACTAAAGCTTGATTTGATTGAGTTGATTGATTGATTGACAAGCCGATTCAAATAACTTGGGGGCATATTACCAAGGGTGGCGATAGGTAATTATCGCCGGTTTAGCGGCCGTTTTCGGCCACTAAGTGGTGATAATTCTATTGCTTTATTAGCAAGCTGTCGCTAACTGATGTTAGCGACAGCTTTTAGGTGATAGCGAGCGGTTTGGGGCCCGCTTTGCATGTCAGCGATATTTATCGCTAATGACATGCAAAGTGGGCTTACCCAACCTGTTAGCGACTGAAAGCAGTCGCTAACGTCGCTATCGCCTATTAGCAAGGCAGGCGTAGCGATGGAAATATTCCCGCTATCGCCAAAAACCAACGCCTACTCGGACCAGTTCTTAGCCATGTTATCCTATGGGAGGTGGATAACATGGCTAAGAGCATTTCGTTGCTAATGCGTGAATATCGCTGTATTCTCAGCGATATTCACTCATTTCGCCGCTATCGCTGGATATTTTAGCACAATGGAGAAAAACGTTGCTAATAGCATGTTTTCTCCGCTAACATATCCAGCGATAGGCAGCGATAAAAAAATCGTCGCTAAGACTATTTAGCGATAAATATCGCTACTTGTTGGTAATATGCTCCTTGGTTTTAACAATGAATGTCTGAAATGGAATATTGAATTTTTTTTAAGTAACACCAGGATTTTACATCCAAACACACTGTTGTGCTGGCTGAGACTCTCCCTTTTTTCCAAGGGTATACCTGTGTTTCTCTCACCATTGCAATACCCATGCCAGAGGATACCCCACCGACACATGGTAAAATAAAAAGAGTTGACAAATAAGATTTACAAAGAGGATTGAGCACAAGAGCCTTAGCCACAGTACTATTATACTGAGAAAATCATGTTCAATTAGGTAGTTTACCCTTTCTTCAAGCACTTAAGAGAGCATTAGAAGTGCCACAATCCATCTGGCTTTTTCAAATGTTCTTCATAATCTCTAAATATTACCAATAATTTCTGAGACGTAGAACCGCCTGGGCTTTTCTTTCTTACACCCTGAGTGACCAACCTCTCCTTTACCCATTATGATGAACCAGTTTCAAGAAACTATAGACCTGAATCAGGTACCTAGTAGCACTGCTTGTGTGGAGCTAAGTACCACAGGGCATTTCTAGTAACATGAAGGTAGTGAAAAGACACTACTGAGAGGATGCTCACGCATACAGTGCAAGCTCTCTGCGGGCACTGCTCGGAGGGTGCTAACAATCATGGGGTTGATCACACATTGCCTGGGTGCTGCTGTTAAATAGATCTGACTATATTGTATTGATGAGATGTGGTCACACAGATATGGAACTGATGTGCAGAACTCTCACTGTCAGTGCACTAAAGAGAGGTAAAACTCACCATGGAGCACCGCTGAAGGGGAGCACACACTTGGGGGCCGATTACGTGCAGAAACTTTCCACCCAGCACCATCTCGGATTCGTAACCGACCAATTTGTGGTTGCGGTTCTGCCCAACCGATTACGATGCGACCGAACACTGTTCGGTTGTAGACCCATTGATTCCTGTGGGAGCCTGTGTTACGACAACGGGGAAATGGGGTGTGTGTGTAAAACCCTGCACCCTGTCACAGACACCCCATTGTGCATGCCACACAGTGCAGGGCTTTACTGGGGGGTCCCTTAGGTACTCCCTTGCCCTCAACTGGAGGCTGCAGGATGAAGGGGGGCCTGCCAGGGACCCCCAAAGTCAGTTTACAATAGCCTTTCCGTGTCGGACAGGCCGACTTGGAAAGGCTGTTGGAAACCGAAATCACTTGGTCCGAAACGCTGTCCATAGGGCTGTACAATGCGGTACAAACCAACACGGATGCTCCGACAGCCGGTCGGAACCGATTAGGAAAGACCGCGCGGTTTATATTCCGACCGTGAACATCGTAGCCGGGCGAATTGTAAACTGACAGAGTCGGTCGGAAGCGTTCTGACACAGTCAAGGAGATTCCGACTGTCAGGAGGAGGCTTTCCGCTCGACATTGTAATCGGCCCCTTGGCCTGGGACCTCACACTCAGGACGGGAGCTCAGACTTGGTACTTCAGTAGTTCCTATTGGATACTACTGGTAGGGTGCCCACAATGTAGGCCCGTTTTGGGAAAGATCACATTGACACAGTGCTGAAGTAATCTTTGTGGCAGCACAACAAAGAGAATTAATCTTACACTTTTTCTGGAATACTACAATGTAATTTTTTTGTGACGTGTAAAGGCGAGGGTAGCAGGAAATATATGCTACCAATTTTTATATTAAATATGAGGTTTGTTTACTTCCTCAAAGTCTTAATATGTTATAGTTACAGGTGAACAGGATGCCGACATAACAAACAGAAAACAATTGAATATAAGGAATAAAAAATGAAATATTTTGCATACATTTTCTCGCCCTTAACTCAAGTAGAAAAATAGCGACAAGAGAGAGCCCTCCTCTTTCAGCTGATTTCTCGCGTAGACACATCTCAAATATCACGTGGACTTCAATACTGAGAGAAGAATAGCTCAAGACGTCTCTCAATGAGGCCTCGTCTTATAGCACATCTTGGACTTGGTTGCAAATGGGAAATTTGTTATGAGCAGGCTCATAGCTACCATGGGTGGATAAATGTGCTTCAATTGCTTGTATGGGGCGGAGCCACTTATGAGGGCATGTAGAAGTAACTCATCTAAATTTCACTTTATTGTTACCCCCGTTGTAATGTTTATTTGCAACCTTGAAGGGAAGGTTTAGGGTGAAGGCTCTTTCCTACCCCATGTGCTCACTTATACTGGCAGCTTGTTCAGACTACCACTGCCAATTGTTTTGCGGCCATGAATTCAAACTCTAGTAATGCTACTAAACAGCTTTTTATTATTGAGCACTCCAAGGGGCATATTAGCAAGAACCTCTTTATAATTATCGCCGTTTTAGCGGCAGGAAACTGCAGCTAAATCGGCAACAATGGGCTTGCTAATATGCGTTATAAAATTCCAACAGAAGCCCAGGTTAGACGTGCAGGACATCTAACCTGGGCTTCTGTTGGAATTCTATAACGCATAATAGCAAGCCCATTATCGCCGTTTTAGCGGCAGGAAACTGCCGCTAAAACGGCGATAATGGGCTTGCTAATATGCGTTATAGAATTCAAACAGAAGCCCAGGTTAGACGTGCAGGACATCTAATCTGGGCTTCTGTTGGAATTCTATAACGCATATTAGCAAGCCCATTATCGCCGTTTTAGCAGCAGTTTCCTGCCACTAAAACGGCGATAATTTTAACGAGGTTCTTGCTAATATGCCCCCTAGTCCTTTCGAAAGTGCACAGCCTTGAGCCTTCATGCTAGAGCGAGCTCAGACTTTGTGCGATAATCTTTCTGACGATTTCGCAGATAAAGTTAACCCAATCTGAAGCTCTTTCTCTATTCACAACTCGGGGCCTCGTTCCCACCTTCTTCTGATAGACTGATAGGGTTAATTCTCCTCTTTGTTTAGACTTCTCTCCTTTTTTTTCCTAAAGGACATCGAAGAACTTATGTCATCCCCTTCTTGTGGCTCTATGCTGGATCCTTGCGCCCCTATACATTCATCACCGTTGGTGGCCTAGGCATTACATGTTACCTGTAATAAATCAATTTCCTCTGCTTCTGCCACCTCTTCCTGGAAACATGACTTGGTGATCCCCCACCTCAAGAAACCATCTGCTGGCTCCTCTATTTTGGGTAAGGCTCCCAGTTTTCCGTTGTTACCTATTTTTGCGGGCAGAAAAACATATGTTCCGCTGTCTGTATTTACTCTTTAAATTTGAAAAAAAAAAATATACATATATATATATATATATATATATATTTTGTTTTGTTTTATACTAAAGGCTGACAATCATAACTGGCAGATCAGTGGCTGTGTAAACTGACAGACATGAAGCTTCATAAAAAAAGTATTATAATGAAGCTTTAAACAGCAGCAGATGTGCATACTGCAATGCTAATGTTATCATATGACCATGCTGGGGCCCATCGGGAGACGGGGGGGGGGACAGACTGACCGGAGACAATATAAGGTGTGTGATAAAGGCCGCTTTATTGGGAAACAGGTGCATCTTACCACAATACCAAATCCTTGGCCTTTGCCATACAAATCTAGGCCTAACTAAATATATACATACCTGCCACAACCCCCGCCCCCACCCCTAAAATGTTCCCCCACAAACAGCATATACATCATTACCAACTACCCAAATGCCTGCTTCAACTGTTTAAACACTTGCCATATGTACACTCCCTCCCCCTCTGTCCAGAAAACCTAATTCCTCCTATCCTGTCCCCCCCCTTAAACTAGGAAAAAGCGCCATCCCAACAATATCCCACCAGCACCTGTCCCCACCGACATCAAACCCCAGCAATCCTGACAAAGAAAGCACCTGCTCCCAACAAAACTCCTTCCGGAAAACCTTCTCCCATGGCCACAGACCCTGCAACCCCCTACATACCCTGCCACCATAGGGCGGGAGGGCAGGACAAAACTTCCCTGCCTGCAACTCGACTGCTGGGTCACTGTCCCTAAAATGGTGGACAGTGACCCAACATGGCCGGTCATATACCAACCAGCCCAAAGGGAGCCCAAACCTACCACCAGCCCAAACTAGCCCAACTAGCCCAAATACTCCCCAAGAAGCCCAACCCAGCCCAAAGCCTGCTTCCTGTCCCCTGCCTATCTCGTCCCCCACCCCTTCCTCCCGGGCCCCAAAATTCCCCAGGGGGCAAACCTCCCTCCGGTCGGCCGCCCGCCCCCCGCAAAGCCCCATTGAGGCCGATCGGGAGACGGGGGGGGGGGAAACAGACTGACCGGAGACAATATAAGGTGTGTGATAAAGGCCGCTTTATTGGGAAACAGGTGCATCTTACCACAATACCAAATCCTTGGCCTTTGCCGTACAAAACAAGGCCTAACTAAATATATACATACCTGCCACAACCCCCGCCCCCACCCCTAAAATGTTCCCCCACAAACAGCATATACATCATTACCAACTACCCAAACGCCTGCTTCAACTGTTTAAACACTTGCCATATGTACACTCCCTCCCCCTCTGTCCAGAAAACCTCATTCCTCCTATCCTACCCCCCCTTAAACTAGGAAAAAGCGCCACTCGAAATCCCCATACGGCTTTCGACCCCCCTCTAGGACCCTGCACCTTCGGATACCTGCGCACCCCCAGCGCCCTATCTGCCGCCTCCTTCAGCGGTACAATATAGAGCTCCATCCCATATCGTGACAAATGCACGCCATCTTCCATGAAAAAATATACTGCCCCATACCTCAACTCCGGGTGCCCCATCCTACCCAAACCTTCCTTCTCACAAAAGGACCGCATTTCCCTGTTAATTTTCCTCCGTGTCCTGTCAATAGCTGCCGGCCTCTCTGCCCCCCTCCAGCATCGTCTAGGAACGAAGTCCGACCAAATGACCTCACACCCCGCCCACTGCCTCCAAATTTCCAGCAAATCCCTTTTCATCTGTTTCACCAGTGCCAGTCCCTTACACTGCACCAGGTCATTCTCTCCCAAGTGAATGACTACCACATCCGGACAAACCCCCCCCACAATATTCCGGCACCAACTCGTGCCAACGCATGCCCCCTTTTCCCCTCCAATGACAACGAAACAACTGGTCGTCTAACTCCAAATTTAAGTTCCTGTGCTTCTCCCATTCGGCCCTCTCCGCTCTCTTAACAAAGGAATGGCCCACCACGTAAATGCTCATCGCCGCCGCCGTGGGCCCCGCCACCGCACCTGCAAAGATACATGTGTAAGTACTGGGCCAAACATGTCAATCTCACTCCACCGCTACCCCCCGCATCCTGACGTATGTCCTATAACAGTCTGATTTCCAGCGCCCCAGCCGTTTGATCTCTTCTTTGCCCCAACCCCTGCGCGCCACCTCCGTTGCCGCACCAATGCGAAACGAATGCGTCCAGAATTCCTTCGGGTCCTCACCCATGGACTGCAGGGCGTACTGCAGGACCCACAGCAGCTGCGCTGCCGTCACCCTACCAGCCTTTCCCCAACCAAAAACCTCCCCCTCGTCCTGCGCCCGGCCCCCCGCCAGTCGCCTCCCCCACTCCGCTGGACACACCGCCTCTGACCCCCCAGGACCCAGCACCACCTAAGTACCCTCTCCTCGCTGATCAGTCTTTGACCGTCGCAAACGCACCGCCACCTCGCGACCCTGCAACTCCACCTCCCCCCAACGCACTCCTGGCCATCCCGCAACCCCACCTACTCCGACACCCGGAACGCTCCAAAAACATCCACGACATCAGTGTGGAAAACAAAACAGTCTCCGCCTGATCCCTGCACACCTCCGGTAAGCGGCGCACCAAACCTTCCAGCATCCTTTCCGTAATAGGACGTCGCAGCCACACCCTCGCCCCCTTCTCCCTCTCCCACCCCTCCAAAAGATGCCCCCCCAGCTCTCCCGCCAAAGGCGCATAACCCCACCAGAGCTTCCCCATTAATGCCACCCGCCAACTTTCCCGCAATTGTCACCCTCGCCAGCCCCTTGTCCATCAATCTGAGCATGTACCGCACCACCTGCTCCTCCAGACGCCACTGGCCACGCTGCCTTACCGCTCCACCGCGCAGAAACTCCAGCCACGCCTGCTCATAAACCTTCCATGTGGACGCCGCCAGGGACGCCTTCACCAACTGAACGACCCGTGCTCTCCCACCAACCAAAGCTCCTCCGGCACCCGCGTCTTGACTGCGGTCGCCTCCGTGGCTAGACCATGGAACCTCTGCCACTGTGAACGAGACAAAGCATCCGCAATGTCATTGTCCACCCCCGGTACATGCTGAGCTTGAAACAGAATGTCATGCTCCAGGCAGTTCAACACAAAAACGCGCATCAACTTCAGCACCTGGGGCTCCCTCGCGGACTGCCGATTCACCACCTGCACCACCGACATGTTATCCACCCTGAACAAAACCCGCTTGTGCGCCAAGTCCTTTGCCCACACAGTCACTGCCACCACCAACGAAAACAGCTCCAGGAACGCAATACTCCGTCCCCCTGCCTACCAATGAGCCAGCCACTGCTCCGCGCACCATCTCCCCTCCCAGTAGACCCCGAAACCGCCGATTCCCGCCGCATCCGATGACATCGTGACGTCCCACATCCAGTCCTCCGGCGGCGCCATGGGCACTCCATTAAACTACCCCAAAAAAGCCAACCACATGCTCAAGTCCTCTCTCGAACCAGCCGATAGGCGTGCGTGATGATGTGGGAACGTCAGACCGGACAACGCCAACCCCAGCCGATGGCAAAACGTCCGCCCCGCCCGCACAACCCGGCACGCAAAATTCAGATGCCCCAGCAAACCCTGCACCTCCCGCACCAGCACTTTCCGCCTGGCCAACATGTCTCTCACCAAATCCATCATCACTGCCCGCTTTTCCTCCGGTAGGCGTGCTTCCATGGCGACTGAGTCGAGCTCTATCCCGAGAAAGGACAGCACCGTGCTGGGACCCTGAGTCTTCTCCGGCGCCAAGGGGACCCCCAAGTAACCCATCAAGTCCATAAAACTGTCCAGCTGCCACCGGCAGTCCGTCGAACCGGGCCGACCCACCAGGAAGAAATCGTCCAGGTAGTGCGTCACCGCCTCAGAGCCTGTGCGCCAGGAAAAAGCCCACTGCAAGAAGGAGCTGAACCTCTCAAACAATATACATGACACGGAGCACCCCATGGGGAGCGCTCTATCCATGAAAATGAGGCAGTCAAACTGGATCCCCAACAGTTGGTGATCCGCCGGATGCACCGGCAACAACCGAAACGCAGATTTGACATCGCACTTTGCCATGAGTGCCCCCTGCCCGGCCACCATCACCAACCTCCTCGCCACGTCCACCGACGAGTACGACACCGACGCCAATTCTGCAGAGATGTAATCATTCACCGACGTGCCCTCCGGCCATGACAGATGCTGGATCAGTCGAAACTGACCCTGCTCCTTTTTCGGGACCACTCCAATCGGGGAAATGATCAAGCCCGGCAAGGGCGGCTCCTGAAAGGGCCCCACCAGCCTCCCTTCCCTCACCTCCTTGAAAAGCTTCTCCCGGACGATACCTCTGTGGGCGTTCACGGACTTCAGGTTCTCCGCCCACCGAGCGATCCTCAGACCCTCGTACCCCAACCGGAAACCCTCCCTGAAACCCAGACACAGCACGGCCGCATCGTCCGCTAGCGGATAAGCCGCCAAGAGAGGTTCGAGCCTGTCCAGCCTAACCGGTGTACGAGCCTTTTCCCATGGTACCGCCCCTGCCGCCCCCTCTCCCTCCAGCGGGAGCTGCCGCCGACTGCTGTCCCTGTGCAGGCCCTCCACCGAGCCCCCAGCAGCGCACCATGGGGTGTCTCCTCCCGCATTTGGAGCATTCATGCCGAAAACGGCACACCTGCCGGAGACAGGACCCCCTATTGAAGTCCCAGCAAGCCGCGACGCTGTTTGTACTTCCGGTGTCCCCCACCCCACCCCCCCATGGGTGGGGCGGGCCGCAAAGGGGGGGACGCTGGCCATGTAGATGGTGTGGCCGAACTTTGCCCCACTCATCGTCTGCTGGTACAAGTCCGCATCCAGCTCTCCCCACTGCGCCTCCGGGTCCGAAGCCAAGAGTGCCAGGAACTCCTCGTCGTAATGAGACCACGCATAGCCTCCGTACGTCACGTGTGCCCGCCGCACCACATCCATATACTTGAATAACGCGACCGACCTGTCAGGATACTTTTCGCAGTAGACACTAGCGTAAATCAGGAAGGCAGCCGACCAATTTTCAATGGTCACTGGTATCTTAGGGCATCTAGCTAGCTCCTGTTCCTCCTCTTTCGAACCCTCCTTGGCCATCAACTCCCTGTGGAGCAACTTCAAAATCTCCACCTACTCCCCCTTCCAGATCTTCTCCTTGGTTGCCAGTGACAAGTGCGCCCCCATAGGTTTCGCCACCCCCATATACGGCATCTTCTTGACCGGCACATCACAACTCTCCTTCGCCCCGCCGCCCGCCGCCACCGCTCCTCCGGCCTTCGCCGCATTCCCCGACCGTGCGTTCGCCGACGCCGCGTCTCCCGCCGCCCCCTCCGTCCCCGTGCCCACCCCCGCATCCATCACGTATCTGCCCTTCACCAGTCTCACCAACTCCCCACCTTCCGCATCCGTACCCACAGACACCTGGCCTCTCCGAGGCGCACCCGAATCCCCCCCCCGGCATCCGCACCTCCATTCACCCGGCCTCCATGAGGCCCGCCCGAGCCACTCCCCATCCGTGCTCCGATCTTACCTGGCGTTAAGGCTGGTGTCCGCACCGGATCCCGCCGCCTAACCAGTTCCGCTGGGGGGGCCGTCACTCGTGGCACCGTCTGCCGGGGGCGTACCTGCAAAATACTTCCAACAGCATTACTCGTGTCCCCCTCCCCCTCCCGAATCTCCCCTTCCTCTTCCGACTCCAATTCTCTGGTCACCCTGCTCAAACCTGCCTTGTCCCTGCACGCCTGCATCAGCGCCCCAAGTCTACGCTCTCCCTTCTCCCACTCTCCCTTTGGTAATCCGAGTAGCCTGACACATGTTCACTCCATCCCCGTCTCTCGGCGGCCATCTCGACCCATCGGGAGGGGGCGGCGGAAACCTATGGCCCTGCCATCCGCTGTCCTCACGTGCATGGTCCCTCGGTGGAGCGCGACCGCCCGTACAAGGCACAGCTGGCCCATCCTCTTGGCGGGTTGGAGCCGCATGCTGCTCACCCGAGACTCCTACCAACTGCTCCTGCCAAGAAAAAAGCGGGGAAGTCCAGCATGCCGCTCTCCACTCACCTCCTACGCCCCCCCAACTTCCTGGCTCGCCTCTCCCCCATGCCGCTGAATGGCCTCCCCGTCGTGCCGGATGACCCCCCCATCCCCATCCCCCTGTCCCCACCCCACACCCCCGCACCCCCCAGTCCCCTCCCACGCCCACCCCCAGACCCCCTCATGCCCCACATCCCTGCGACTCACCGCCGCTACCCCCCGCCACCCCCCTGCCCCCCACACCCCACTCCCCGCACCCCACCCCTTCTCCCCTCTTCTTCCACCCCCTCTCTGCTCCCGACCCCCGTGGCCACGCCTCGCCCCTCCCCGGCCCCCCGGCCGCCCGCCTCCCCCCATCCCCATCCACCCTCACCCCCCGCGGCAACACCAGCCTGCTAGGCCCCACCATGTCTCCTTCCCCCCGAGGATGACCCCCAGTCCAACTCACCCTCTCCCCCTTCCCCTGCCCCCTCCTCCTCCTCCGACTCCTCTATCAGCAATGGTGACCCACCCCCCTCCCTCTGGACCCCCAGCCCCACCCCCCCACCCTCCCCCATGGCCGGCCCCCCTCCCCCCACCCCCCCACTACCCCCACCTTGCAAGACTGGCACCCCCCATCACCCTCTTCCCCCACAAGCCCGCCCCCTTCCTGCACCCCAAGCTCCTGCCCCCCTGCCCCCTTGCCAGAACCTCTAACCAGGCACTCCTCCTCTTGCCCTTAGCAACCCTCTCGCCCCCCCCCACTGGCCGCTCCTCGCGCTCCCCCCACGCCCCCCTCCCGCTCCCCGCCCGCCTCCACACTACAGTCCGCCCCCCCACACCCCCCGGCCCCCTCCACAAAAGTCAACGGCGCCTTCCGCACCCCTCCTCTCTTCCTCCCCAGGCCTCTCCCACGTCGCGTTGCCCCAGCCGCCTGCCGGCCGCCGCCGCGCGTCACAGCGCCTCCCCTCCTCCCTCCGCACCCGCGATCTCGGCGGCTCGCACGCCGCAACCGCCGCGGCGGCGCCATCAGCAGCGCGCCGCGGTGGCCTTACCCGTATGTCGCCTCGCAGGAGGTCCATCCTGCCCGCGTCCCCCAGGAGGCGCAGGGCCTCCCGCACTCGCGGATCCGTCAGCACTGCCTCCGCCATGACCAGGTACATGCCGCTCCCGCCGCCTCGCACACCACCGCCGCTGCAGCCGCCTCTAACTTCCCGCCTCAAATCTACCGGTCACCACTAAAACCCTGCCGCTAACACCAAGCCTGTGCCCTACCCTGCCCAAAATCAACCACCAACAACTTCCACAAAAACAAAACTTCCCTGCCTGCAACTCGACTGCTGGGTCACTGTCCCTAAAATGGTGGACAGTGACCCAACATGGCCGGTTATATACCAACCAGCCCAAAGGGAGCTCAAACCTACCACCAGCTCAAACTAGCCCAACTAGCCCAAATCCTCCCCAAGAAGCCCAAACCAGCCCAAAGCCTGCTTCCTGTCCCCTGCCTATCTCGTCCCCCACCCCTTCCTCCCGGGCCCCAAAATTCCCCGGGGGGGGGGCAAACCTCCCTCCGGTCGGCCACCCCCCGCAGAGCCCCATTGTACGTGAGGCATGATCCTATATGCCTTCTTATAGCAATACCACCCGAAAGGCATCCAAGTGTGAGTGTCCCTTAATCACTTAATTAAAAGTGAAAACATACTAGTTGCAGCATAACAAAACAATATAAATATGGATAAACACCAGTAAAATTAGCAAAAAATAAATATGGATAAAAAAATAAATAAAATAAAGACAGGAGGCTTAAATCTGAACAATTCTCACTCCACTTCTTTTTTTACCTCTCCCTGTCTGAACACTGAAAAACGTGATCAATAGGCAAGTCTATCACTATCGCCAATCGAACAAAATCTTGATAGCTGCCCAGTCTGACTACTGTCCTTTTGAGTGGCACAGAGACTGCCTAGATCTTAACATGACATGCGTTTTTAAAGCACACGTTCACTCAAGTGAATAACAGATGTTTATTGTTACCCATCTCAATGGTACTCATTATCGACCTTAGAAGGATGAAAGGCTGACTAGACCCGGCAGGATTTGAACTTGTGACCATGAGGTCAAACACAGGGCCCTATAGTGGATGCATTAGTCCACTGAGCCACCAGACCCAGCTATAGCACTCCTTTGCTGGCAGACCAAGGTAGATCGTATGCCCTGCTCCCCTTGGACCCGTCTGCTACATTGCATAGGGTTTTGCATGACTGTCTTTTCGAACATCTGACTGCGGCTGGCAGTCAGGACGGCACAATGTCCTGGAGGCAGCCATATCTTCCCAATCGCGTGCAAGCTGTATATCTCCCCCCCTTTACACTCACAGTTTAGCCCCCTTTCACATAGCGTCCCTCAAGGCTTGTCCCTGAGCCCCACACTTTTCCATAAATACATTCAGCCCTTGGCTCACATTATGCGCTCTGCTGGGCTCCAGTTCACGTGTCACTCGATGACACACAGAATCTTATTTCACTTGACAGCTATCCTCAGGATTCTAGCAACAACAAAAATAAAATTGCATCGCTGAAGGTTGTTGAGTGGATGGGCTGCAACTCCCTGAAAATTAGATCTGACCTGGTATTATATTATTAGTTTTAAGTCACAGTGGGCCTCAAGCCTTACCTGCTAACTACTGGCCACTGCAACTTGGCTGTTACGGGTTCTTTAGTACACAATTTAGGCATCTCTCTTTACCTATCAAACTTTCTCATGTTTGTTTCTTCTTTCTCGAACTTCTTTGCAAAAGTCTAACAAATCTTCCTCTTAAATTCTTCCGTTTAGTAGATCAGGCCAAAATTCGTATTCTTCTTGACTACTGTAACCTTCTGGTTTTAGATTCCCCAGCCTATTTGTTACAGCGCCTTCAATGTATCCAGCATGCATTCATGTAACCACCGCCCAACTTGCACTTTCTTTTTCAACTGCTCCACTCCCTCTCTCTGCCATAAAAACCTTCATTAGCGCCAACCACCAAAAGGATTATTTTGATTAAATCCATGTGTATGGTCTTCAGAACCTGGCCGCAATCTCAGGTCTTCAGCCGCAATCTCAGGTCTTCAGCCGCAATCTCAGGTCTTCACCCGCAATCTCAAGTATTCGGCCGCAATCTCAGGTCTCCAGCCGCAATCTCAGGTCTTCACCAGCAATCTCAGGTCTCCAGCCGCAATCTAAGGTCTTCAGCCGCAATCTCAGGTTTTCAGCCGCAATCTCAGGTCTTCAGCCGCAATCTCAGGTCTTCAGCCGCATGTCTCTCAGTTGTTCCCAGGTTTCGTTGGGCATGTGCGGGCAGCTCTGCGTTCTCTGTCATGGTCACTAAGCAATGGAACTCCTTGTCGGACACCTTATAACCATGCACTTTACAAAAGCCATATCATCTAATATAACACATAAGATGAAGAGGGCCCATAAGCGGACTCTGTAAAGTCAAGCTATAGCAGATCTAGTTTTCAACTGAAGTTCCAGAGACTACTCCCATGTCTCCCAGAGACAAAATGAGTATCTGTGTGTGTGTGTGTGGGATGTGTGTATGTGTGCACGACCTTGTGAGGCTCTGAATAGGATTATGTTCTCTAAAAACCCAAAGAATTACAAAGATTTTGTTTCGGGTTGGATCAAGCAAAATTCTTTTTCGGTATTTACAAAGCCTCATAAATATTAATTTGTGTGCGTTATGAGAAAAAGTAACGCATTGCAGGGCGTTGCGCTGCACTGCATTACTTTATGTCAGGAAGTCATTCTATGGGTGGCGCATGGGCATACCCTTGCATCCCACAATGGATAACCCATATTTACAAACAGATGTAGAAATAGTTTGCTCCAAAATTGTGCACCTGCCGAGGCCTGGTATAAAGAGGGGAAATAACAGTATTGCTCCTAGTTATTTCCTCTTTGCATGTGTGCTTAATTCTGCAGCACACATGTAAAGAGGAACTTGCCTCAAAGGATAATTCTTCTGCCAGAAAATATTCCGTCCTGCACAAAATCCATCCTCCACAACGCAGAAACCCGTGCACTATGACGCAAGGGTGCCTGCATTGGGGCCAGACAGCTCAAAGCATAGCATGCTGGCATTGAGCTGGACATCCTGACTTTGAGTTAATCCTTTAAATCTAAACACTATGGGCCTCATTTATGAAAAGTGACGCATTGCTGTGGAACACAGTGATGCGTCACTTTTCATTGCGCCCTCCTTGCGACATGCTGGATGCGTCATATTTACAGTATGACGCATCATGTCGCAAGGAGTTACAGATACGTCAGTATTTCTGACGTATCTGTAGGCGCAAAAATGATGCATTAAGGAGTGTGTCACCCAAGTGACGCAACCCCAGCAATGTGTCCTTTCCCATGGGGCAAGCCCCATGTGAAAGGGCCTACGTCAGTCTTACACCTGCTGTGAGGCAGGCGTAATATATTGACGCAATGGCATCCTTGAAGTGATGCAGTGAAATCTCATAGATTTCACTACGTCACTTCTACAAGACTTGCTTGCGTCAAAACGCCCCCGCATACATTATACCTGACGCAGGTATAATGTAGCGCAGGTGTTTACAAAGTGACGCATCTGCTTAGATGTGTCACTTTGTGAATAGAAAGCAACAGGGGGCATGTTTGACGCTGCCGTTGCGTCACAAAAATTGACGCAACAGCAGCGCAAAACTGACACATGGCCTCATAACTAAGGCCCTATGTTCACTCTTCAAATGAGAGCATGTAGCTTGGACCCTCTTCTTTACGGGGTTATTAGGCCACACTGAACATTAAGAAACATTTGTATGATTTCATTTCAATCATGAAATAAGTGAAAGATAACTGAAATTGCCACTTTGTGCAATCAAATACCTTCGAATCAGGGTAGACGGGGCACATTTTCTTGCGCCTAGATCTCGGCAGAGCTTGCATACCTCCTCCCCGCAGCATTAGGGAGAAAGCTCCATATTTCACCATATTTCACCCAAACATAATTAAAACCAGGCCTGACCGCAGCCTGGAGGGACAGAGCATAGGTGCTTTGCTGCTACCTAACAGGCTACTTTCCGGCCCTGCATACCGATAGAAGACCTGCATGAACACGGATCCATAGGAAATAAAGTAATGTAGAAATGTACTGCTCTGTACAATGTCGTTCCAGACATTTGTCTGTGAAATCATGTATTTTTAAGTTTCTAGCCTGCACTGTGACATGCAATGACATTCACTGCTGTCCTCACACTGCCCTCTCAGTAACTCTGCGGTGTGCCACTGACTCCACCAATTAAAACTACTGAACCTAACGCCCACATCCGGCTGCACATTATTCTTGCCAGCAAGTAAGTAAGTTATATTGCAAATGGTTTTAAGTAACTGTGCAACAAAATAAAAATAAATAAATACAAACAAAAAAAAATATTCTTGCCAGCCTGGGCACTAGCACTTAAAGTCAGTAAGAACATCATTATTTGCTTTCCTATTTGGACTTTGTTAAATGTAGTTATTTTTACTGTTATTTGTGTCAAAGTACTTGTGAACTATGACCAGTTTTAATAGATTTTAAAATCTGTAACACAGTTTAATCAAATTACTGTTGAAGTTTAAAGTGTGGAAGGGCAGCATTTTATTTTTCCTTTAGGTGTGTAACAGAGCTCACTGTTGCACTCAGTACAGCAGGAGCGGGGAATGCTCAGGTATGTGTTGAGGTGTATTGGTAGAGCAGGGTGTAGTTTGAAGTGCTGGAACAACAGTGGGTGCTGTAGATGAGGGTTGATGTGAACTACCAGAGTTTTTGGTTTTGGCCCAGACATGTGCAAATCAGTTTTTACCCTGGTCCTTGTGGGAACAGTCCAGCCCGAACTGCCAAGCCAGCTCCTCCCATAGCCGGTCCTAGCAGGTTTGTTTCCAGTCCAGGGAGGACCTGGCCTGGCAGTTCGGGTTTGACTGTTCCCATTGGGCGCAGGGTCAAGGCTGATTTGCATATGGCATTGTCCAAAATGCATTGGCATGATGAGCAAAAAAACAATGGATTTAGGCCCAGATCTCTGTACTGGAGTGAATGTATGACATTGTTCTGCATTCTGTCCATCAATTGTTCTTTTTGCATTTGTCACCCTGAGTGGGACGGTATGCCCGGACATGGGTCCCGTTCTCTCCATGCCACTGGAGTCAAGCTATCCTGGCTGATGAGGGCTGAAAGTCTGAAACCTGTCCTAGGATGCTTGTTTCCGGTCCAGGGAGGACTTGGCTTGGCAGTTTGGGCTGGACTGTTCCCATTGGGCGCAGGGTCAAGACTGATTTGCATATGGCTGGTTCCAAACTGAAATGGCATGGTGAGCAAAAAAACAATGGATTTCGGCCCAGATCTCTGTACTGGGGTGAATGTATGACAATGTTCTGCATTCTGTCCATCAATTGTTCTTTTTTGCGTCTGTCCCACTGAGTGAGACGGGTATGCCCAGCAGTGGGTCCCGTGCTTTCCATGCCACTGGAGTCACTGGTCAGATTTCCTCAGAGTGGTTCTCTTAGAAACTATAGGGGGACACTTGTATGTGTAATTTGCGTAGGGTTTTTGTTATGTGCTATATTGTGTATCAGTTTTTTGTAATGTATAAATAATTGTACTTTGTGTTCCTTTTTCCACTGCTGTCAGGCGCTAGTGCCTTTTGTGTATGTAAGATTGAGATACAATCATGATGAACGATGGTCATCTCTGAGAGAGTAATTAAATGTACTAGACTCATTTAGAGTATCCTGCATCATTTCCTTTGATACCAATTTTGTTTGTATAACTCCATGCCACTGGAGTCATGCTATCCTGGCTGATGAGGGCTGAAAGCCCGAAACTGGTCCTAGGATGCTTGTTTGCAGTGCAGGGAGGACCTGGCCTGGTAGTTCGGATGGACTGTTTCCATTGGGCGCAGGGTCAAGACTGATTTGCATATGGCTGGGTCCAAACTGGAACGGTATGGTGAGAAAAAACCGATGGATTTAGGCCCAGATCTCTGTACGGGGTGAATGTAGGACATTGTTCTGCATTCTGTCCATCAATTGTTCTTTTTGCATTCGTAAATATTGGGCAGAGTCAAAAAAGCAAGGGGTGTTGCGACATAACACCAACTGCAACACTCATTGCACGCCCCTTTCATGCTTAGTGCTGCGTGAATTGGGGCATTATTTACAAGGCTGCGTTAAGTGGCTTAACGCAGCCTTGTAAATAAGGCAAAGAAGTTAACGTCATCAAAACGTCACTAAAAGTGACAATCTGGTAGCTTTATGTCCTTGTAAATATGCCTATTTGGTTTATTAAACCCTGGGTAAGGGTAAGATTAAAAACAGAAAAAAATGTGTACAGGGATAAATAAGGTGTCCCTCACACCATCACATGTAAAACCCGTCTCCATGTTTCAGCCTACTTGCGCCTCAGTGGGTTGGTGGCTTTCGCAGGACCAACAAGGATGAATGGATCCCTTTTCTTTCCTAGTCGGGATACTATCCCTTGGCTTGAACTGTGTATAGATGAGTTCACTAATGTGAGTGTCAGGAAAACACTGTTCTCCTCTTCTCTGTAAATCACATGGGCCCCACGTTGTGGGTTGGGGGCAGGTTGACTGATCTCCTTCAACTCCTTCAAGTGCAGCGTCTCCGTGTGAAGTCTTACCCCTACCCTAACCCAGGTTTTAATAAACGTATTGCTCTTCATTAGGAGGTAATATCAGTTCATGGTTTGATACGGATGCCACACAATCTCTTTTGTCTGAGAGACTTCCTCCTGGTGGAGGTTAAGACACAATGATGACACTACAAGTTATTAGTACGTCAGTGGTGAGAATATACCATTGACCAAAAACAGATGTTGAGGGTCCCAAATAATTTTCCAAAGAGACCCTTCTATAACATCTGATCCCACTCCTTTTGTGATATTTTGATACATATGTTTGGATGCATAGTGGAGGACTGACATTCCTTGCTTCTCTCTCTTTTTTGATATTTCTAGCTAGTACTAAGATAGCCAAGGGTAAGGAAGATCAGCAGCTGAAAACCACTGATAACAAAGCAAACTCTTTAACCATGCCCTACATCCCAAGAGCTTTAACTCTCCAAAAAAACATAATTGCCTCTGTGTATCCACCTCACTTTCTACCTTTCCTGTCTAGCTTTACAACCCGAAACAATCTGATGTTCACAAGCTGCACACCACAGAATCTGCCCCCTCTCACATATACACCTTCCACGCATCACTCTCCCACTCATTCTCCTGGATCTCTCTGCCACATTCAACATAGTTGATAACCTTACTATGATTCTTAAAAAGGGGGGTGGGGTCGCACACTACTCACACACTGGCGGTATCGCCCCTAAGGACTCTGGTTAATGTAGTTAAGTGTTCCGCGATGCATCATCTTTCGATCTTCTGCTGTCTTCGCTGTCTTCGCCATCCCTGGACACGTGTTTCGGGGTATCATCCCTCGTCAGCAGGGATAGGCCGTGTACTGGGGTTGCCGATGGCTGCCAAATATCTGCCAGGTATAGTACCACTCAGGCGCGTAGGTGCGGGGTCCCAGGCTCGTCAGCCGGCGGCTCAAGGGAGCTTAAAGTTACAAAAAGGGGGATGGGGTCGCACACTACTCACACACCGGCGGTATCGCCCCTAAGGACTCTGGTTAATGTAGTTAAGTGTTCCGCGATGCATCATCTTTCGATCTTCTGCTGTCTTTGCTGTCTTTGCCATCCCTGGACACGTGTTTCGGGGTATCACCCCTCGTCAGCAGGGATAGGCCGTGTACTGGGGTTGCCGATGGCTGCCAAATATCTGCCAGGTATAGTACCACTCAGGCGCGTAGGTGCGGGGTCCCAGGCTCGTCAGCCGACGGCTCAAGGGAGCTTAAAGTTACAAAAAGGGGGTGGAGTCGCACACTACTCACACACCGGCGGTATCGCCCCTAAGGACTCTGGTTAATGTAGTTAAGTGTTCCGCAATGCATCATCTTTCGATCTTCTGCTGTCTTCGCTGTCTTGGCCATCCCTGGACACGTGTTTTGGGGTATCACCCCTCGTCAGCAGGGATAGGCCGTGTACTGGGGTTGCCGATGGCTGCCAAATATCTGCCAGGTATAGTACCACTCAGGCGCGTAGGTGCGGGGTCCCAGGCTCGTCAGCCGGCGGCTCAAGGGAGCTTAAAGTTACAAAAAGGGGGGTGGGGTCGCACACTACTCACACATCAGCGGTCTCGCCCCTAAGGACTCTGGTTAATGTAGTTAAGTGTTCCGCGATGCATCATCTTTCAATCTTCTGCTGTCTTCGCTGTCTTCGCCATCCCTGGACACGTGTTTTGGGGTATCACCCCTCGTCAGCAGGGATAGGCCGTGTACTGGGGTTGCCGATGGCTGCCAAATATCTGCCAGGTATAGTACCACTCAGGCGTGTAGGTGCGGGGTCCCAGGCTCGTCAGCCAGCGGCTCAAGGGAGCTTAAAGTTACAAAAAGGGGGGTGGGGTCACACACTACTCACACACCGGCGGTATCGCCCCTAAGGACTCTGGTTAATGTAGTTAAGTGCTCCGCGATGCATCATCTTTCGATCTTCTGCTGTCTTCGCTGTCTTCGCCATCCCTGGACACGTGTTTCGGGGTATCACCCCTCGTCAGCAGGTATAGGCCGTGTACTGGGGTTGCCGATGGCTGCCAAATATCTGCCAGGTATAGTACCACTCAGGCGCGTAGGTGCGGGGTCCCAGGCTCGTCAGCCGGCGGCTCAAGGGAGCTTAAAGTTACAAAAAGGGGGGTGGGGTCGCACACTACTCACACACCGGCGGTATCGCCCCTAAGGACTCTGGTTAATGTAGTTAAGTGTTCCGTGATGCATCATCTTTCGATCTTCTGCTGTCTTCGCTGTCTTCGCCATCCCTGGACACGTGTTTCGGGGTATCACCCCTCGTCAGCAGGGATAGGCCGTGTACTGGGGTTGCCGATGGCTGCCAAATATCTGCCAGGTATAGTACCACTCAGGCGCGTAGGTGCGGGGTCCCAGGCTCGTCAGCCGGCGGCTCAAGGGAGCTTAAAGTTACAAAAAGGGGGATGGGGTCGCACACTACTCACACACCGGCGGTATCGCCCCTAAGGACTCTGGTTAATGTAGTTAAGTGTTCCGCGATGCATCATCTTTCGATCTTCTGCTGTCTTTGCTGTCTTTGCCATCCCTGGACACGTGTTTCGGGGTATCACCCCTCGTCAGCAGGGATAGGCCGTGTACTGGGGTTGCCGATGGCTGCCAAATATCTGCCAGGTATAGTACCACTCAGGCGCGTAGGTGCGGGGTCCCAGGCTCGTCAGCCGGCGGCTCAAGGGAGCTTAAAGTTACAAAAAGGGGGATGGGGTCGCACACTACTCACACACCGGCGGTATCGCCCCTAAGGACTCTGGTAATTGTAGTTAAGTGTTCCGCGATGCATCATCTTTCGATCTTCTGCTGTCTTCGCTGTCTTCGCCATCCCTGGACACGTGTTTTGGGGTATCACCCCTCGTCAGCAGGGATAGGCCGTGTACTGGGGTTGCCGATGGCTGCCAAATATCTGCCAGGTATAGTACCACTCAGGCGCGTAGGTGCGGGGTCCCAGGCTCGTCAGCCGGCGGCTCAAGGGAGCTTAAAGTTACAAAAAGGGGGGTGGGGTCGCACACTACTCACACACCGGCGGTATCGCCCCTAAGGACTCTGGTTAATGTAGTTAAGTGTTCCGCGATGCATCATCTTTCGATCTTCTGCTGTCTTCGCTGTCTTCGCCATCCCTGGACACGTGTTTTGGGGTATCACCCCTCGTCAGCAGGGATAGGCCGTGTACTGGGGTTGCCGATGGCTGCCAAATATCTGCCAGGTATAGTACCACTCAGGCGTGTAGGTGCGGGGTCCCAGGCTCGTCAGCCAGCGGCTCAAGGGAGCTTAAAGTTACAAAAAGGGGGGTGGGGTCACACACTACTCACACACCGGCGGTATCGCCCCTAAGGACTCTGGTTAATGTAGTTAAGTGCTCCGCGATGCATCATCTTTCGATCTTCTGCTGTCTTCGCTGTCTTCGCCATCCCTGGACACGTGTTTCGGGGTATCACCCCTCGTCAGCAGGGATAGGCCGTGTACTGGGGTTGCCGATGGCTGCCAAATATCTGCCAGGTATAGTACCACTCAGGCGCGTAGGTGCGGGGTCCCAGGCTTGTCAGCCGGCGGCTCAAGGGAGCTTAAAGTTACAAAAAGGGGGGTGGGGTCGCACACTACTCACACACCGGCGGTATCACCCCTAAGGACTCTGGTTAATGTAGTTAAGTGTTCCGCGATGCATCATCTTTCGATCTTCTGCTGTCTTCGCTGTCTTCGCCATCCCTGGACACGTGTTTCGGGGTATCACCCCTCGTCAGCAGGGATAGGCCATGTACTGGGGTTGCCGATGCCTGCCAAATACCTGCCAGGTATAGTACCACTCAGGCGCGAAGGTGCGGGGTCCCAGGCTCGTCATCCGGCGGCTCAAGGGAGCTTAAAGTTACAAAAAGGGGGGTGGGGTCGCACACTACTCACACACCGGCGGTATCGCCCCTAAGGACTCTGGTTAATGTAGTTAAGTGTTCCGCGATGCATCATCTTTCGATCTTCTGCTGTCTTCGCGGTCTTCGCCATCCCTGGACACGTGTTTCGGGGTATCACCCCTCGTCAGCAGGGATAGGCCGTACACGAGGGGTGATGCCCCGAAACACGTGTCCAGGGATGGCGAAGACAGCGAAGATAGCAGAAGATCGAAAGATGATGCATCGCGAACACTTTACTACATTGACCAGAGTCCTTAGGGGCGACACCGCCGGTGTGTGAGTAGTGTGCGACCCCACCCCCATTTGTAACTTACTATGATTCTTACCCTTTTCTATTTCAGAGAACCATTATAAGTCAGGAGGTTTGGTATTCCCTGGTGGAAAAACTATTCCATCTGCTTACAAGATTTACTTGGTGCTGGATCCAAAGATGACAGTGACTCAAGATTGGGGTTTGGTAGTTAGTGTGTATCAGTTTTAATGTCACAGGAAATGTGAGATAATGTAAATAGTAACTGTCTTTTTCATATCATAGTTTGTAACAATGTAAGCTTTTGATATTACTGGCAAATATGTTAGTAGCTGTTTGTTTTTTCTAATCTGTCCTGGGAATTTACATTCCTGGCAATCTTGACAGTTTTACCTTCATATGAACCATGACATTTCCTTTTTCATATTAATTAATGGTGTGCTACATGGTGTTTGTTAACATGTATTTCAGTTGTGGATATGGCTTTTGAGATATTGTGCAAAGAAAACATAAAAGAAAAAAAGATAATACAAAGTGAAAGAACCTAAACAGAAAAAGCAGGGAGTATAAATAGTCCAAGGGCCTTATTATGAGTCTGGTGGTCCACAGACTGCCAGACTCCCGATAGCGGTCTCCCAACTGCCCTATTAGGACTAGGGTAGTCAGGCCGCCCTGGTACTGCTGCAACCACCAGGAAACCATCATTCCCTAGTGGTTACACAGTGGTCCTGAGGCCCCAATATGTTTGGCAAATGCTGCGCTGCATGAAAAGGAAAGAGGAGGACAGTACCATATATACAGAAACATGGCTCTCTCCTCCACTTTTTCTGGTGCTGGCGTTGAAATAAGCAGCTGTGCGCCACAGAGACACCTTTGTGCCACAGTCAAGGTTGTCTCCGTGAGTTTAGCATATGTTTTGTACTTGAAGGGTCCCCTTCCAAAACAAAATACTATATATAGACTTTTGTTTTAAGTTTCGTTATTGTTATTTCTAAAACATAGTCAATGTTAATATACAAACATATATCCCACAGGTAACACTGTAGATTCATTTTCGCAGTACAAAAGTAGGGATATTTTTGTTATAGGTTCTCCCTCCGGAGATTCATTTCTTATCTTACGTATATAGACTAACAACTTATCAACCACTTTAACTCACCCCTTTCCCCATACCGGGTCTTGTCAGATCGATATCCGAAATCTACCTCTGAGTTGGTCTTTGGGTGTCCCTTTGTCCTGTTTCTTGACTGTGGGTAACAATTCTAGTGTGATGTTCCCTGTCCTGTGATTCACATGGGGAATGCGGGGCATGCTCCTCTATCTCTTGTACCATCGCCCCCCAAGCCATCAACTTCTCCGGGAGCTTATCATCTTTTCTAGTATTTCTCATATGTGCCTCCTCGGCCAGTGCCTATTCTTTTATATCTTTTTTCCATTTGTCCATCTGCGGCCCCTTGTTGGGCCAGCCAGTGGATCGATATGCGCCTCTTAGCTATTGTAAGTCTTGGAAGTCTCAGAATCAGGAATCACGTGCTCGTCTTGCATGTAGGGTTCCTGGGGATTAAACCAAGGAGACAGGTTCTTAGGGCTATCTTCCATCCCGTTACTCTGTTCAATTGCTCCAGGATGGCAGTCCAATAAGTTTGTATTATTTGGCAATTCCTCACCATATGTACGAAATCTGCCTGTATATATTGACATCGGGAGCTCTAGATACGTTTATGGCATGTAGCCGCCTGGGTGAAAGAGAGGTAGTGTGTACTATATTATATTTTATTTGTTTGAATCTATTACATACTGACACTTTGCGGACACCTTCATGAATTCTTTCTCAATGTCTTTTTGTTGTCTAATGTGGACTAACCACTTGCCATTTCTCCTCTACTTTCAGGGGCCTAATCTTGTTATCATCTCTCAGTGCCCTGTACAAGTGAGTGGCAAGTTATTGTCCACCCACCATTGCAATCATAGTGACCAATGTATGAGTTAGCTCCGGGCCTCTGGAAATGACAGCCAGAGTTGCAGGGGCTGTGGCTGCTATCTTGGCGTATTGCAGAAATTGTCCTGCCCCAGTTTAAATGTATCCACTGCATCCTGGTAGGTGATAAACCTATTCTCAGGATATAGATCTGACATCATCAGGCAGCCCCCTCCTACCATTTTTCAGTCGACATTGTACACTCTATTTGAGCGAATTGTGGCATGATCCAGATATCTGCCTCTGGCACATATGGTCCCCCTTTAAAAAGTCTCTTAATCATTCTATCTCATACTCTAGCGATTAGCCCTATCAGTGCAGGGTACCTTTCCCGTTGTGTCCTGTTTATCCAGAGAAGTGCTCCCAGATGCTGTCCACCGTAGGTGTCTGCAAGTAGTGACTGCTCCCAGGAGGAGTCCGTATCTAACCAGACTATAGCATGCTGTAATTGTGATGCCAGATAAAATTGGTCTAAATCTGGGATTTCCAAACCTCTGTTGTCCCATTTTCGTTTCATCACCTCCAAGCTAACCCTACAACATTTCCTATTCCACAATAATTGTGTAAGAAGTTTGTGCACCAGTGCAGGGGGAAGCACAGAGATGTGAAATATTCTTGTAAATATGTTGCATCCCTGTGCTTTGGAAGTGACGCAGCATGGCGCAGCCAAAGGGCTTGTGGTACCACGCTGCGGCACTTCCTTGTAGATCTGCCCCATTATGCGGAATTTCAAAGAAGGACCCTAGCATAGTAAAGAGAAATCAATGCCGCACCACTATTTTCATTAGGCAATTTTCCCCATCAGGTACAATTTTAGTGTATTCCAAAAGTGTATGCTCCCCTGAAGGCCCTGAGTATCCTCCCCATATTATGTTCATAAAAAATGTCCTTCTCTCTAGCTATCCGTATCCCCAGATACTGCACCGTTTCTGGTTCCCACGGGATTCTTCTCTCCCCATCTCTGTCCCAATTGCATACAATTGTGATTTTAGGTTGTTAATGAGCAGGCCTGAGGCCGTGGCAAACTGTTCTAAGGCACTAAGCAGTATTACGATTGATTGGGTCGGATGGTGCAAACACACCAAAGCGTCGTCCGTGTACAATGACACAATATGTTCTGTATGATCCACCAAAATGCCCTTCTCCCTCAGCATTTCCCAAGGTGGCACACTAATGGCTCCATTTCCAGGGCAAATACCAAGGGGAAAAGCGGACACCCTTGCTGCGTTCCCCTCTGTATCGTCATAGCATCTGAGACGTATCTTCCCGTGTGGACCCTCGCCGTGGGCTTAGCATAAAGCAATTTCACCCAGTTTACAAACCCCACTCCAAACCCATTTTTAGAAGCACCTGACACATTTATTCCAGTCTAACTGAATTGGACGCTTGTTCGATATCTAAAAATGCTAATGTACTTTGCTGTGCATTTCCCCCCAAGCATTTGCATTATATGTGCGAGACGGCTGATATTTCCTAACTTGTTCGTACCGGGTATAAACCCTAACTGGTCCACATGCACCAGCTGTGGGAGACATGGAGATGGATCTATGTGAGTTGGGGATCAAGGGGTCTTTCCCTGGTGTGGGAATCATAACTATTACTGCTTCGTGCATTGAACCCGGCAATTCACCCCTCTTGCCAGCTTCCATAATAATTTCCAATATTCTAGGAACCAAAACCCCTGCATATGCCTTATAGAATTCCACCGGAAGGCCATCCATACCAGGAGATTTAGCAGTTTTCAAGTGGGTCATCGCTGCTTTTATTTCGTCTCCCCCGAAAGGGCCCCTAGGGATTCTTGAATCTCTGGGTCTAGGCAGGGCAATTCCACATCCGCAAGGTAATCTTCTATAGTCTTGGTGTGTGTAAGGTCTTGGGGCTCTGAATATAACCTATTCAGGTGGGTTGCAAATGTCTTATTGATCTCGTGCTGTGTATAGACCATTTGCCCCTGGTCGTCTTTAATTGCCAGAATCGGTTGAGGCTGAGACTCCATACTTATTAGTTGTGCCAGTAGGCATCCAGCCTTGTCGCCTTCCTTATACCATCCACTTCTACTTTTATTTCTGTTATATTTGCCTAATGTATCCCAGCTGTCTCCTGTCTTTTTTCGTTGTGCCGTCCATTTAGCTGGACCCTCTGTATCTGTGGGGAGTGTTTTTTCTAAGACGGCCAGATGCTGTTCTTGGCGTTCAAATCTTGTTCCAGCACTTTCCTCACCCCCACTACAGTAGACATACACCCCCCGCATCACTACTTTCATTGCATCCCATTCCAGCGCTTTAGTGCTGACGGTATTCCAGTTCATGTCAAAATACTCACGGAGTTCCTTTTCTAGCGTGGCCTTATACATTGGATCAATTAGTGCCTCCGTGTTTATTCTCCAGAGCGGTACCTTAGATCTCAGCCGGCCCAGTGTGTATACCTTAAGCAATGGGGAGTGATCCGATAAATAACGAGCCAGGTATTGTGCCTCTTCTATTTGATTCGCTGCCCCCTGCTGTATGAAAAAAGAATCCAGTCTGCTATATGGATTAGTCACAGGTGTGTGACTGTGTGACAAGAGTACACTCTTCGATAGGCGTTACGATGGCGCTAGTTATCCAAGAAGGGGTAGTGTACTAGCATCTGGCGCATGGCTTCTCTTGTTTGAGGTTTGGCTTCTAGTCTCGGGGGTGTCTATCTAATGCACTGTCTAGAGCACTGTTATGATCCCCTCCAACAATCAATTCTACCTCTGGTGCCAGATCCAACAGCCCAAGGAACGTTCCCAAAAACTCGCCATCATCACTGTTTGGGGCATATATATTTATCAAGCATACAAGTGTTCCTTCCACCACCACATATGTCCCTGATTTATCTATGCTAGATTTTAATGCCTTAAATGGGAATCCCGGTGCCACCCAAATCAGCACACCTCTGTCATACCCCGAATAAGATGTCGCAAAGAATTCTCTCATCCACCTACTTTGGGCATATTTAAGACAATCACCCCACAGGTGTGTTTCTTGAAGAAAGGCTATATTCACTCCATATCTTTTGAGATACATCGCCACCCGGATCCTTTTGGCCACATTATTAAGCCCCCTAACATTCCATGTTATGAACTTATAGTTCTGTCTATCACCTGGCATGACTTCAATGTGCTATGGTATGGCTCCTCTCTTAGGCTGAGATGTATCATCGTTCCTATTTGCGATTTCTTAATAGCGATTTTTACCGAATCGCTATTTAGAAATCGCAAAATGGGATGTATGTTCAAAATCGCTATTTTTTTTGCGATTCCTTATTATTCTTTATTTGCGAATTCGCAAGTTGCGAATTCGCAAATAAGGAATAATTTCCCATTCATTCCTATGGGCCAGGAGGCCCATAGGAATGATTGTGAAATAATTCTCAAATTGCGAATTCGTAATTTGCTAATCGCAATTTGAAAATTATTTCAAGGGTGCAGGGGTGTCTCATGGACACCCTGCTGCACCCCTGAAACTTACATGTGTGTGCATATGGCGCACATACATGCCCTATGGGCATGTATGTGTGTCACATGCCACCTTCAAAATTGCTCAATTGTGAAATTTGAAAGGAATTCGCAAATTAACACCAACCTCAAATTGGTGTTAAATTGCGATTTCTTAACCAGAATTCGCAATTTGAAAAAGCTTCATACATGGCATTTAAGGAATCGGAAAATTGCGATTCCTTAAATGCTTAAGCAAAATAAGGAATCGCAATTTTTTGCGATTCCTTATTTTGCTAATATCTCATACATCCCAAAAGATGCAAAATGTCAGTTTGCGATTCGTTAAGGCCGAAATTCTGCGAATTTCAGCCATAACGAATCGCAAAAGGCTTGATACATCTAGGCCTTACTGTTTGGGGAAAACCATTAGTATCAGGCAGGGTAAACCCCCTTTTTATTCCTTTAGATTGTTTAATAGATCACCTCTGTGCGACCCCATTATTGAACTTTCTGACATAACTCTGTAAACTCCAAAAATCGCCTTCCCCAGGCAGTATTACCTCATTCCCATAACACAACCCTGATCCAAGGATTTGGAACTCTGCCCCATATCAACCACCCACTCCCTCCCTAGATCCCTTCCCACAACTTTGTAATCAACAAATTTAGTCATATAACAACACTCAGACTATGAGGGTACTCCAATCGTGTTCAATTCTTAGGTTGATGCTCACTTGTAGCAGCCCATCATCAACAAAGCTACTTAAAATATTGAAATCAACAACATCCCAAGGAGCATATAAGTATAATTTAACTGTATCCAAGCATTAAATTATGCAATTTGTTTTAACATCCGAAAAAAGTTCCAAACAGGCTTCCTTCATCAATGTATTCAGTTCTTTAATTGCTTTGGTTTCATTTCATTTGAAGAAAAAAATGTCCACAGTACAGATGTTTCATACGATACTTGCAAAACAATAGTTGCTTGGCTTTAAACAAAATTCATCAGCTACAGCCTACGCGTTTCGTCCCATCCGGGACATCATCAGGGCTTATATTCTATATAGATGTAAATATATCAGTCCAATCACAAGAAGAATGTTCTTATTTAAATCTTCTTAATGCCCAAAAGAAATTTCAGCAATGTCTATTGCTAACAGTCAAAGTTGGTTAGTAATTTTTTATCCCAGATGTCAATCTGTATGTATTGCCCACTTAAACGAGTCCTTAAAATCGTCAGAGACTGGTCCTTATCTAAGTTCAGGAAGGCCACTGCAGCTACTGTTCAAAGATTCCTTAGTCTCTCTAGTTAGCTGCCTAGATGTCAATAAATTCACAGCGGGAATTATCGGACCAGCTGTTGTGACTGAAGAATGTTCTGCTAAAACAGGAAGAATTGGAAGGCTACTGTGGCAGGAGCGGGATTGGAGTGAATTAAGTTGGCGGATTTTTTTTTGTAATTAGACGCATATTAAAAGTTACATTTATTGAAATCTAGGCAGCTAACTAGAGAGACTAAGGAATCTTTGAACAGTCTCTGACGATTGCCAGTCTCTGACGACTGCCAGGCACTGCGCCGCCCCGCCCAACTGGCGGTCTAGCAAGGCCGCTTCAGTGCACTACTGCTGGAGTGTCTGAACTTTAGATTGGCGGAACAATGTCTCATCACATTGGTGACAGTCTTTGTCTCCCAGTTCTTTAGGGGAGCCCCCTCTCAATTATTCTGTATCATGTTCATCCCCCCTTATTTTCAAGTTCTTTACTACAGTTTCAGTGACCATAACTTTCAACGGTTCAGTCCCCGTTTCTGACACAATATACCGTAGGAGCCTGCATTGATTTGGCTGGGGTTGCCCTCTGGTTGGGATTGAGTTTTTTGGAATAGACAAAGTGGAGAAAACTGGTTCTGCTTTGGTATCTCCTCCACCTCTGCTCGTAGGGTACCGTCTGGACCCACCAGAATACGTCCCATCTCCAATGAGTCCTGCAAACTGGATCTCTGTTCTCCGTTGTTATGATGCTGACTCCATTGTCATCTACTCCTTTTCCTCTGTTCTCACCAGCCTTGGTTTTGGTCCCGTCCAGCCAGGCCTATTGAGATCATCCAGTCCACAGCCTCTTGGGGAGTATTTTAAAAATTAACTCTATCTCCATATTGTATTCAGAGCTTAGCCGGAAACATCAAACTGTATTTGAAATTGAGATCTCTTAGTCTTCTCTTGACTCACAGGAAATCACTCCGTAAATCATGCACTTTCCTGGTATAGTCAGGGTAAATATGAATGTCCCGATCTTCAAATTTAGGTGGACCATTTGTGCAAACATACTGCAATGTTATATCCCTGTCTCTAAAGTTGAATAGACAGCCAATCAGAGCTCTGGGTGGTGATCCCCGGCTCGGTGGGGGACTGAGGGAGAGATGGGCCCTTTCTATGGCACGCATTTTGGAGAGCCTGATATCTGGAAAAGCCGACCCCATCCATTTTTCCAAGAAAAGGTCTGCCACCGTACCCTCTGCCTTCTCCGGAAATCCCAGAAATCATAGATTATTCCTCCACGACCTCCCTTCCGCATCTTCTGCTCTCTGTTCGAGGCGGGTGGATTGCTCCTGAATTGAGGTTACTGTCGCACGGAGTCTCTGGACTTCCTCTCGTAGTATGCCCAATTCTCCTTCTCTACTCGTAACTTGATCCACCACTTTTCGTAGATCTAGGCGCAGGTGATTGATATCCATTGCCATATTGTCCATTTTTTACTCTAGCGCCACCCGGGAATCTCTTATGGTCTCCAAAATATCCGTTATATCCCGCGCCATAGATCCCTGATGCAGTGGCTGCTCAGGTTCTGGTCTGTTTGCTCCGATGAAGTCGGGCCCGGCACGGTATATTGCATTATCTTGTTAGCTTGAGACCCACTTGTCGGTTTGTTTTTTTCCCATAGTTAGGCCTATAGTGGTAGCTCAATGAACGTCTATTTCTTTTTGCCTTTGTCACAAGTTCCAGCAGGGGGTCAAATGAGGCCTCAATAAGGGCAATTACCAGCCGCCTTTTATCTATCTGTTAGTACCCTTATCAGCACACTTGATGATAATCTTAAAGGGATCCTTAAGTAAGCCTGTACCCCTGGGATCTGGCCATCTTGCCTCCTCCAGACTTCTCTCAACGATCAGGGGGATCAACTCACTATTGGGCGTTCTCCTAGTATTCACTTTTTGGCAATGTGCTATTGCAGGTCAGGGCCTTTGATCATCGCCACTTCAGTGTTTGTACCAGAGCAAGGCTGTCCCCACAATCCCCACCGGGGGTATACATTATTTATTACTGCCTCCTTCTGCTATCCGGGTCCCTTAATAAATCGCGGCCTAAGTCGCCGTCTTCTCAGAGTGTCCCAGGAGGTGCGTAGGTGTGCTGAGTCCACCCCAGTCTGGAGCCTCACGGACTCACGGTCCAGGTCCTTGCCCGTTGTTGGCGTGGGCACCCCGACGCACCGCCACAGGCAGTGTCTCTTGATTCCTATTCAGGATGACCGGCGGGTTTGATATGTCTCGCCCCCATCATTTCCAGGTCTTGCTTATGGTGCGTTTCCGGGCGGCAGGTCTCCACTAATCAATCGCGGCCTAGGCCGCGTCATTCTTAGAGTGCCTCGGGAGGTGCGTATGTGCAGTGAGTCTGCCCAATCAGGAGCCTCACGGCCCCGTGATCCAGATCCTTCCCCACCGTTGGCGTGGGCACACCCGACACGCCACCGCAGGCGGCAATTTTTGATACCTATTCAGGATGACCAGCAGGGTTGGATGTGCTTCGCCCCCATCATCTCCGGGCCTCGCTCTTACTGCGTGTCTGCATGTCTTATTGATCTCGTGCTGCGTATAGACCGTTTGCCCCTGGTCGTCTTTAATTGCCAGAATCGGTTGAGGCTGTGACTCCATACTTATTAGTTGTGCCAGTAGACGTCCAGCCTTGTCGCCTTCCTTATACCATCCACTTCTACTTTTATTTCTGTTATATTTGCCTAATGTATCCCAGCTGTCTCCTGTCTTTTTTCGTTGTGCCGTCCATTTAGCTGGACCCTCTGTATCTGTGGGGAGTGTTTTTTCTAAGACGGCCAGATGCTGTTCTTGGCGTTCAAATCTTGTTCCAGCACTTTCCTCACCCCCACTACAGTAGACATACACCCCCCCGCATCACTACTTTCATTGCATCCCATCCCAGCGCTTTAGTGCTGACGGTATTCTAGTTTGTGTCAAAATACTCACGGAGTTCCTTTTCTAGCGTGGCCTTATACATTGGATCAGTTAGTGCCTCCGTGTTTATTCTCCAGAGCGGTACCTTAGATCTCAGCCGGCCCAGTGTGTATACCTTAAGCAATGGGGAGTGATCCGATAAATAACGAGCCAGGTATTGTGCCTCTTCTATTTGATTCTCTGCTCCCTGCTGTATGAAAAAAGAATCCAGTCTGCTATATGTATTAGTCACAGGTGTGTGACTGTGTGACAAGAGTACACTCTTCGATAGGCGTTAGGATGGCGCTAGTTATCCAAGAGGTGGTAGTGTACTAGCATCTGGTGCATGGCTTCTCTTGTTTTAGGTTTGGCCTCTAGTCTCGGGGGTGTCTATCTAATTCACTGTCTAGAGCACTGTTATGATCCCCTCCAACAATCAATTCTATCTCTGGTGCCAGATCCAACAGCCCAAGGACCGTTCCCAAAAACTCGCCATCATCACTGTTTGGGGTATATATATTTATCAAGCATACAAGTGTTCCTTCCACCACCACATATGTCCCTGATGGATCTATGCTAGATTGTAATGCCTTAAATGGGAATCCCGGTGCCACCCAAATCAGCACACCTCTGTCATACCCCGAATAAGATGTCACAAAGAATTCTCTCATCCACCTACTTTGGGCATATTTAAGACAATCACCCCACAGGTGTGTTTCTTGAAGAAAGGCTATTTTCACTCCATATCTTTTGAGATACATCGCCACCCGGATCCTTTTGGCCACATTATTAAGCCCCCTAACATTCCATGTTATGAACTTATAGTTCTGTCTATCACCTGGCATGACTTCAATGTGCTATGGTATGGCTCCTCTCTTAGGCTGAGATGTATCATCGTTCCTATTTGCGATTTCTTAATAGCGATTTTTACCGAATCGCTATTTAGAAATCGCAAAATGGGATGTATGTTCAAAATCGCTATTTTTTTGCGATTCCTTATTAATCTTTATTTGCGAATTCGCAAGTTGCGAATTCGCAAATAAGGAATAATTTCCCATTCATTCCTATGGGCCAGGAGGCCCATAGGAATGATTGTGAAATAATTCTCAAATTGCGAATTCGCAATTTGCTAATCGCAATTTGAGAATTATTTCAAGGGTGCAGGGGTGTCTCATGGACACCCTGCTGCACCCCTGAAACTTACATGTGTGTGCATATGACGCACATACACGCCCTATGGGCATGTATGTGTGTCACATGCCACCTTCAAAATTGCTCAATTGTGAATTTTGAAAGGAATTCGCAAATTAACACCAACCTCAAATTGGTGTTAAATTGCGATTTCTTAACCAGAATTCGCAATTTGAAAAAGCTTCATACATGGCATTTAAGGAATCGGAAAATTGTGATTCCTTAAATGCTCAAGCAAAATAAGGAATCGCAATTTTTTGCGATTCCTTATTTTGCTAATTTCTCATACATCCCAAAAGATGCAAAATGTCAGTTTGCGATTCGTTAAGGCCAAAATTCTGCGAATTTCGGCCATAACGAATCGCAAAAGGCTTGATACATCTAGGCCTTACTGTTTGGGGAAAACCATTAGTGTCAGGTAGGGTAAACCCTCTTTTTATTCCTTTAGATTGTTTAATAGATCACCTCTGTGCGACCCCATTATTGAACTTTCTGACATAACTATGTAAACTCCAAAAATCGCCTTCCCCAGGCAGTATTACCTCATTCCCATAACACAACCCTGATCCAAGGATTTGGAACTCTGCCCCATATCAACCACCCACTCCCTCCCTAGATCCCTTCCCACAACTTTGTAATCAACAAATTTAGTCATATAACAACACTCAGACTATGAGGGTACTCCAATCGTGTTCAATTCTTAGGTTGATGCTCACTTGTAGCAGCCCATCATCAACAAAGCTACTTAAAATATTGAAATCAACAACATCCCAAGGAGCATCTAAGTATAATTTAACTGTATCCAAGCATTAAATTATGCAATTTGTTTTAACATCCGAAAAAAGTTCCAAACAGGCTTCCTTCATCAATGTATTCAGTTCTTTAATTGCTTTGGTTCCATTTCATTTGAAGAAAAAAATGTCCACAGTACAGATGTTTCATACGATACTTGCAAAACAATAGTTGCTTGGCTTTAAACAAAATTCATCAGCTACAGCCTACGCGTTTCGTCCCATCCGGGACATCATCAGGGCTTATATTCTATATAGATGTGAATATATCAGTCCAATCACAAGACACATTTTCTTATTTAAATCTTCTTAATGCCCAAAAGAAATTTCAGCAATGTCTATTGCTAACAGTCAAAGTTGGTTAGTAATTTTTTATAATCAACTAACAATTATTCTGGGGTTCAAGGGGTGTGTTTTAAGACCTGAGCACAGTTATATCCCCCACACAAACTATTCAAAAACAACAAATAACTGTGGGTCTACTAGTGAGCTCAAAACATGCTATGTGTAGCTGGCTATGTGTCTGCTACTCCTGTGAAGATAGAAGACAGACTGGACAGTTAACCACTGTGAAAAATGTCCATCAGTTACGCGATTGTAGGCACCCAGTACATCATCTGGTCTACTCCACAGTAGTTTCACCACTACTCTATCACCATAGATCAATATTGGAGACACAGAGTGATGGATGGATGTCTGGTGGATTAAGTTTTCGTAACTGTGAGCAGTGCACAAAAAATGAGAGTGATAAAAAATGATAAGTGTAAGATTGGATGGTGCATACAATTATTACTTTATTCTGGAGTCATGCACCTCCAAAACTAAAAACAATAGTGCAAAAAAGTCAGGTGGTTCAAACAAATACCTTCTGACTGGGCTATCTGGTCGACATGTTTCTGCGGTTACTGGTCAATTATTACCATCCGCTTCCTCAGGACCCATAAACTTAATTGCTACTGCTAACTTAGTGATAAGTGAAAAAACAGGACATTCTGTGAACATAAAAAGTGTCACCTGTACACTTCCATTTTTCTCCTGTGAGTGTCCGTTTTTGACACAGCCAGCGAATCCACATGTAATGAAAAACAAACAGTCATAGCACTCACATTAGTTAAGGCTATCCCAACAAAATTGTTCAAAATATTATAATACTCCCGCTGGGTCAGATGACCCTAGTGTGTATCACATTGTCATAATAATCAATGTCTCACCTTAATTTTTAAGGGAAAAGGCCTCACCTCACCTGGCAAACAGCTCAGGAAAATGAAGCACCGCTCTGTAGTGCAGAGAAAAATATATACACATACGTCAGTGTTAAAAGCCAGTGTCAGGCAGGTACAGAATCACCACCTAAAGGGTGCCAGGAACGCACCCCAAAGGGGTCAGTTGACTTGTCGTGGTTCCCAATTGTGGCATAATTTAATTCATTCAGCACACAACACCCTAAGGTATCTATCGTGCTGTCAAACAGCATCTTGCTCGCGGTTTGGTTGTCATATCATGATTATCGGTTATGGCATATGTTACAAAGCTAGAGGCTTTATCGCCATGGGATGTCTCTCATAGCCATCAAACAGTGTTTATGCTTTAAAAGTGATAAAAAGGGCCATCAACACCAAGCGCCTTAATGCAATAGTTGCTTACAAATATAGTCACTGCCAAAGGAAATGATCAATAGTTTGGCAGATAACCAAATGTCTACCTCGGACAAAACGCGCTGGATTTTAAAGCGCATTTCACCCATTAATACAAGCAGCGTCTATCGCGCCCTGCTCATCGAATAAGGAGTTAATGAAAACAGCATAGCCCCTCCTGCAGCCTCACCTCTCCGTCGGTACTTCAGACAGCCGGCCGGGCTGTTTGGGGAGGTGCCGCGGGGGGAGACGTGCACTTCCTTATTGTTTCTGTGCCTGCGCGCTGGGTCATGCGCGCGGCTTCCCAGAACTACAAGTGCTCTAGGGAAATGTAGTCCGGTTCACATTCGACAAGCGCCCTAGTGCGCGAGTCCGTTAAGGACTACAAAAGCCTCTGGGAATTGTAGTTTCGAACGCGCCCCTCGATCACGCTTGGTTAATGCTGCCGCTGTGCAGTGAGATGTCATTTATAGCGCGATGACTTAATAAAGTCAATTCTGGCGCGGAGGCTCTCTATCTATTTATCTTAGTGTGTCAGAATGCTTGAATATCCGTCCAACAGCCATCGTACTCCTTCTCAAAAGTACAGGGAATCAGTATGGACTTTAATAAAAGGTGGCATACTATCGCTAGTTTCTAAGCATATTTACAAAGCAGCCATACAATTTGCTGGATCGCCTCAATCTCTATAGTAGAAATGAATTAATAAGGTCCATGTCTCAATAGACGGGACTAATCTCAGGATAGTAACAGGTGGCCAGTCAGGTGAGCCTATCAGACTACATGCAATCATTGGATGATGCTCCTACAGTGTCATCCACGGGATGTCTTCGTTTAGCCCGCCCTTATCACAGTTGAGCTTATACACCCATTTTTGCTCGATTTTGAACAGATACCTGGATATGTCCGTGATGTGACTAGGAATATTGGGTTGTTCTAACACTGTCCACTCAAACTCCGTGGGTCTGTGCCCAACTTGGATAAAGTGATTTGTCAGTCTTGTTGCTTGCTTTTTGCACCTTATTGTGCTCTTGTGTTCTGAGATCCTTGTTCTGATCTTACGGGTGGTCATTCCGACATACCTCAGTGCGCAGGGGCAGGTGATAAGATAGATCAGATTGCTGCTGTTGCAGTTGGTGAACCTCTTCTGTTCCCACGGCCGATTCGTTCCTATATCCACAGAGGTGGTCCTTTTGGTCTGTGGACATGCAGCGCAGTTACCACACGGATGGTGCCCCGTTACTGGTGGCATGTTCCAGATCGTTCCCACTTGATGGATTTCCTTGGGAGGAGGTCTGGTGTGAACCAGCTTGTCTCTCAGACTAGTTGCTCTTTTGAAAGCAAATAGTGGTTGTGGTAGGGAATCTTCTCCGGTGTTTAAAATCCTCCAATGTTTTCGGACAATACGCTGTATGGCGTTGGATCTGGTACTGAAAGTGTTGACAAATGTAAGCCTATCGTTCTTGGTCTTTGGGACCGGTGGTTCCAATAAGGCTTCCCTATTGTTGTTAGCTGCTCTTTTCATTGAGCGCCTAATCAGTTTCTTCGGGTAGCTCCGTTCAGCAAGTTTGGATGCCAAGTCGTCAGAGTACTTGATCGAATCCTCTTTATTGGTGCAGTTCCGCTGCACTCGCAAAAACTGTCCATACGGGAGATTATCCCGTAGCGATTTAGGATGACAGCTGGTGTATTGCAGCAGGGAATTGCGAGCCATAGGCTTTCTGTAGAGCTCGGATTTCAGACCCTGTGGTGTGACCGTAATCAACAGGTCTAAGAATGCCAAAGAGTGTCGGCTGCTCTCCAAAGTGAACCGTAGAAAAGAGTTCTGCTCATTGAGCCAACTATGGAACTCGTGGAGAGATTGTTCATCGCCACGCCAAATCACCAGGATATCGTCGATATACCTCTTCCATGTGCATATCGATCTCAGAAAGGGGTTCGTATTGGTTAGAACACAGTCTTGTTCAAACTTGTGCATGTATAGATTCGCCAGGGACGGAGCAAAAACGCTGCCCATGCTCGTCCCAGACGTCTGCAAGTAGAACTGGCCTTCGAATTAAAAAATGTTTTCCTTCATAGCAATCGTAGCCAGATTCATCACTAACGGAATAGGTGTTATTGACTCCCACGTTAATTCACCCAACAACACTTCAATGGCCTCTAGTGTTTCGTTCTGGGGGATGGAGGTATAAAGTGACTCTACGTCGAAGGATACCAGGTGATCAGTCAGGATGTTAAAATCCAGCTCTGGTAGCAATCTAAGTAGGTCCTTAGTGTCCTGCAAGTAGGTTGGCATCAATTTAACCATGGGCCTCAGAAAGACATCTACGAATGTGAATGGGTGAATGGGTGAATTAACGTGGGAGTCAATAACACCTATTCCGTTAGTGATGAATCTGGCTACGATTGCTATGAAGGAAAACATTTTTGAATTCGAAGGCCAGTTCTACTTGCAGACGTCTGGGACGAGCATGGGCAGCGTTTTTGCTCCGTCCCTGGCGAATCTATACATGCACAAGTTTGAACAAGACTGTGTTCTAACCAATACGAACCCCTTTCTGAGATCGATATGCACATGGAAGAGGTATATCGACGATATCCTGGTGATTTGGCGTGGCGATGAACAATCTCTCCACGAGTTCCATAGTTGGCTCAATGAGCAGAACTCTTTTCTACGGTTCACTTTGGAGAGCAGCCGACACTCTTTGGCATTCTTAGACCTGTTGATTACGGTCACACCACAGGGTCTGAAATCCGAGCTCTACAGAAAGCCTATGGCTCGCAATTCCCTGCTGCAATACACCAGCTGTCATCCTAAATCGCTACGGGATAATCTCCCGTATGGACAGTTTTTGCGAGTGCAGCGGAACTGCACCAATAAAGAGGATTCGATCAAGTACTCTGACGACTTGGCATCCAAACTTGCTGAACGGAGCTACCCGAAGAAACTGATTAGGCGCTCAATGAAAAGAGCAGCTAACAACAATAGGGAAGCCTTATTGGAACCACCGGTCCCAAAGACCAAGAACGATAGGCTTACATTTGTCAACACTTTCAGTACCAGATCCAACGCCATACAGCGTATTGTCTGAAAACATTGGAGGATTTTAAACACCGGAGAAGATTCCCTACCACAACCACTATTTGCTTTCAAAAGAGCAACTAGTCTGAGAGACAAGCTGGTTCACACCAGACCTCCTCCCAAGGAAATCCATCAAGTGGGAACGATCTGGAACATGCCACCAGTAACGGGGCACCATCCGTGTGGTAACTGCGCTGCATGTCCACAGACCAAAAGGACCACCTCTGTGGATATAGGAACGAATCGGCCGTGGGAACAGAAGAGGTTCACCAACTGCAACAGCAGCAATCTGATCTATCTTATCACCTGCCCCTGCGCACTGAGGTATGTCGGAATGACCACCCGTAAGATCAGAACAAGGATCTCAGAACACAAGAGCACAATAAGGTGCAAAAAGCAAGCAACAAGACTGACAAATCACTTTATCCAAGTTGGGCACAGACCCACGGAGTTTGAGTGGACAGTGTTAGAACAACCCAATATTCCTAGTCACATCACGGACATATCCAGGTATCTGTTCAAAATCGAGCAAAAATGGGTGTATAAGCTCAACTGTGATAAGGGCGGGCTAAACGAAGACATCCCGTGGATGACACTGTAGGAGCATCATCCAATGATTGCATGTAGTCTGATAGGCTCACCTGACTGGCCACCTGTTACTATCCTGAGATTAGTCCCGTCTATTGAGACATGGACCTTATTAATTCATTTCTACTATAGAGATTGAGGCGATCCAGCAAATTGTATGGCTGCTTTGTAAATATGCTTAGAAACTAGCGATAGTATGCCACCTTTTATTAAAGTCCATACTGATTCCCTGTACTTTTGAGAAGGAGTACGATGGCTGTTGGACGGATATTCAAGCATTCTGACACACTAAGATAAATAGATAGAGAGCCTCCGCGCCAGAATTGACTTTATTAAGTCATCGCGCTATAAATGACATCTCACTGCACAGTGGCAGCATTAACCAAGCGTGATCGAGGGGCGCGTTCGAAACTACAATTCCCAGAGGCTTTTGTAGTCCTTAACGGACTCGCGCACTAGGGCGCTCGTCGAATGTGAACCGGACTACATTTCCCTAGAGCACTTGTAGTTCTGGGAAGCCGCGCGCATGACCCAGCGCGCAGGCACAGAAACAATAAGGAAGTGCTCGTCTCCCCCCGCGGCACCTCCCCAAACAGCCCGGCCGGCTGTCTGAAGTACCGACGGAGAGGTGAGGCTGCAGGAGGGGCTATGCTGTTTTCATTAACTCCTTATTCGATGAGCAGGGCGCGATAGACGCTGCTTGTATTAATGGGTGAAATGCGCTTTAAAATCCAGCGCGTTTTGTCCGAGGTAGACATTTGGTTATCTGCCAAACTATTGATCATTTCCTTTGGCAGTGACTATATTTGTAAGCAACTATTGCATTAAGGCGCTTGGTGTTGATGGCCCTTTTTATCACTTTTAAAGCATAAACACTGTTTGATGGCTATGAGAGACATCCCATGGCGATAAAGCCTCTAGCTTTGTAACATATGCCATAACCGATAATCATGATATGACAACCAAACTGCGAGCAAGATACTGTTTGACAGCACGATAGATACCTTAGGGTGTTGTGTGCTGAATGAATTAAATTATGCCACAATTGGGAACCACGACAAGTCAACTGACCCCTTTGGGGTGCGTTCCTGGCACCCTTTAGGTGGTGATTCTGTACCTGCCTGACACTGGCTTTTAACACTGACGTATGTGTATATATTTTTCTCTGCACTACAGAGCGGTGCTTCATTTTCCTGAGCTGTTTGCCAGGTGAGGTGAGGCCTTTTCCCTTAAAAATTAAGGTGAGACATTGATTATTATGACAATGTGATACACACTAGGGTCATCTGACCCAGCGGGAGTATTATAATATTTTGAACAATTTTGTTGGGATAGCCTTAACTAATGTGAGTGCTATGACTGTTTGTTTTTCATTACATGTGGATTCGCTGGCTGTGTCAAAAACGGACACTCACAGGAGAAAAATGGAAGTGTACAGGTGACACTTTTTATGTTCACAGAATGTCCTGTTTTTTCACTTATCACTAAGTTAGCAGTAGCAATTAAGTTTATGGGTCCTGAGGAAGCGGATGGTAATAATTGACCAGTAACCGCAGAAACATGTCGACCAGATAGCCCAGTCAGAAGGTATTTGTTTGAACCACCTGACTTTTTTGCACTATTGTTTTTAGTTTTGGAGGTGCATGACTCCAGAATAAAGTAATAATTGTATGCACCATCCAATCTTACACTTATCATTTTTTATCACTCTCATTTTTTGTGCACTGCTCACAGTTACGAAAACTTAATCCACCAGACATCCATCCATCACTCTGTGTCTCCAATATTGATCTATGGTGATAGAGTAGTGGTGAAACTACTGTGGAGTAGACCAGATGATGTACTGGGTGCCTACAATCGCGTAACTGATGGACATTTTTCACAGTGGTTAACTGTCCAGTCTGTCTTCTATCTTCACAGGAGTAGCAGACACATAGCCAGCTACACATAGCATGTTTTGAGCTCACTAGTAGTAATTTTTTATCCCAGATGTCAATCTGTATGTATTGCCCACTTAAACGAGTCCTTAAAATCGTCAGAGACTGGTCCTTATCTAAGTTCAGGAAGGCCACTGCAGCTACTGTTCAAAGATTCCTTAGTCTCTCTAGTTAGCTGCCTAGATGTCAATAAATTCACGGCGGGAATTATCGGACCGGCTGTTGTGACTGAAGAATGTTCTGCTATGACGGGAAGAATTGGAAGGCTACTGTGGCAGGAGCGGGATTGGAGTGAATTAAGTTGGCGGGATATTTTTTTAATTGGACGCATATTAAAAGTTACATTTATTGAAATCTAGGCAGCTAACTAGAGAGACTAAGGAATCTTTGAACAGTCTCTGACGATTGCCAGTCTCTGACGACTGCCAGGCACTGCGCCGCCCCGCCCAACTGGCGGTCTAGCAAGGCCGCTTCAGTGCACTACTGCTGGAGTGTCTGAACTTTAGATTGGCGGAACAGTGTCTCATCACATTGGTGACAGTCTTTGTCTCCCAGTCCTTTAGGGGAGCCCCCTCTCAATTATTCTGTATCATGTTCATCCCCCCTTATTTTCAAGTTCTTTACTACAGTTTCAGTGACCATAACTTTCAACGGTTCAGTCCCCGTTTCTGACACAATATACCTTAGGAGCCTGCATTGGTTTGGCTGGGGTTGCCCTCTGGTTGGGATTGAGTTTTTTGGACTAGACAAAGTGGAGAAAACTGGTTCTGCTTTGGTATCTCCTCCACCTCTGCTCGTAGGGTACCGTCTGGACACACCAGAATACGTCCCATCTCCAATGAGTCCTGCAAACTGGATCTCTGTTCTCCGTTGTTATGATGCTGACTCCGTTGTCATCTACTCCTTTTCCTCTGTTCTCACCAGCCTTGGTTTTGGTCCCGTCCAGCCAGGCCTATCGAGATCATCCAGTCCACAGCCTCTTGGGGAGTATTTTAAAAATTAACTCTATCTCCATATTGTATTCAGAGCTTAGCCGGAAACATTAAACTGTATTTGAAATTGAGATCTCTTAGTCTTCTCTTGACTCACAGGAAATCACTCCGTAAATCATGCACTTTCCTGGTATAGTCAGGGTAAATATGAATGTCCCGATCTTCAAATTTAGGTGGACCATTTGTGCAAACATACTGCAATGTTATATCCCTGTCTCTAAAGTTGAATAGACGGGCAATCAGAGCTCTGGGTGGTGATCCCCGGCTTGGTGGGGGACTGAGGGAGAGATGGGCCCTTTCTATGGCACGCATTTTGGAGAGCCTGATATCTGGAAAAGCCGACCCCATCTATTTTTCCAAGAAAAGGTCTGCCACCGTACCCTCTGCCTTCTCCGGAAATCCCAGAAATCCTAGATTATTCCTCCACGACCTCCCTTCCGCATCTTCTGCTCTGTGTTCGAGGCGGGTGGATTGCTCCTGAAGTGAGGTTACTGTCGCACGGAGTCTCTGGACTTCCTCTCGTAGTATGCCCAATTCTCCTTCTCTACTCGTAACTTGATCCACCACTTTTCGTAGATATAGGCGCAGGTGATTGATATCCATTGCCATATTGTCCATTTTTTACTCTAGCGCCACCCGGGAATCTCTTATGGTCTCCAAAATATCCGTTATATCCCGCGCCATAGATCCCTGATGCAGTGGCTGCTCAGGTTCTGGTCTGTTTGCTCGGATGAAGTCGGGCCTGGCACGGTATATTGCATTATCTTGTTAGCTTGAGACCCACTTGTCGGTTTGTCTTTTCCCATAGTTAGGCCTATAGTGGTAGCTCAATGAACGTCTATTTCTTTTTGCCTTTGTCACAAGTTCCAGCAGGGGGTCAAATGAGGCCTCAATAAGGGCAATTACCAGCCGCCTTTTATCTATCTGTTAGTACCCTTATCAGCACACTTGATGATAATCTTAAAGGGATCCTCAAGCAAGCCTTTACCCCTGGGATCTGGCCATCTTGCCTCCTCCAGACTTCTCTCAACGATCAGGGGGATCAACTCACTATTGGGCGTTCTCCTAGTATTCACTTTTTGGCAATGTGCTATTGCAGGTCAGGGCCTTTGATCATCGCCACTTCAGTGTTTGTACCAGAGCAAGGCTGTCCCCACAATCCCCACCGGGGGTATACATTATTTATTACTGCCTCCTTCTGCTAACCGGGTCCCTTAATAAATCACGGCCAAAGTCGCCGTCTTCTCAGAGTGTCCCAGGAGGTGCGTAGGTGCGCTGAGTCCACCCCAGTCTGGAGCCTCACGGACTCACGGTCCAGGTCCTTGCCCGTTGTTGGTGTGGGCACCCCGACGCACCGCCACAGGCAGGGTCTCTTGATTCCTAATCAGGATGACCGGCGGGTTTGATATGTCTCGCCCCCATCATTTCCAGGTCTTGCTTATGGTGCGTTTCCGGGCGGCAGGTCTCCACTAATGAATCGCGGCCTAGGCCGCTGCATTCTTAGAGTGCCTCGGGAGGTGCTTATGTGCAGTGAGTCTGCCCAATCAGGAGCCTCACGGCCCCGTGATCCAGATCCTTCCCCACCGTTGGCGTGGGCACACCCGACACGCCACCGCAGGCGGCAATTTTTGATACCTATTCAGGATGACCGGCAGGGTTGGATGTGCTTCGTCCCCATCATCTCCGGCCCTCGCTCTTACTGCGTGTCCGGGCCTTTAATCCTTTCCCTCTCTGTATGTTTGCTCGAAAGTGCAGCACACGCCCAGAGTCAGAAAAGGAAGGAGAAATTAAAGCATTTCTCCTTCGTTGTGCCTATTTCAAAAGGGCGCAATTTTCTGAAGCTAAACCCTGTCTACTTTATCTAGTATCAGAAACCTTGGGTGGATGCATGGGAATGCCCATGCTCCAACTATGGTACGTCTCTTGGCGCTAAGTAATGCAAAGCAACTCTATGCGCTGCTTTGTGTTACTTTCATGTTATTTTCTGTGCTGAAAATCAGAAAAAAGATTTTGCGCCAATTTCCATAATTTCTTTTAGGCAAACATGCGCATAAAACCTTGGGGCTCTATTTCGAGTCTAGCAGTCCATGGACTGTCAGACTAGTGGGGGCGTGGCGGTGGCAGTCTCCTGACTGCCCTATTACAACTTCCTCCCAGTGCTGAGACCTTTGTTGGCTATGTGAGGTAGTCAGACAAAATATTGAAAAAAATATAGTGTGACAGAAATATTGTGTCTAAATTATCATGATTTCAAAATATGTTGGTATTTAATATCGAAGTTATTCAAAATAGTTTGTAATAATATGTTTTTTATTTGTTGTTATATATAGTAAAATAATTGAAATGTTTAGTAATTTTTTAGGTAAATTTATGTATGGTAAATAAATGAAATAGTAGGATTTTTTAGTATTATTTAATATTTTTAGGCACAGGATTTTGGGTTTATAGGGGATAAGGGTGGGTTGTAATTTAGAAAATTGTAAAAACGTGTGTATAGTTATTTTTTCAAAGTAAGTAAAATTAGATCGAATTTGATTAACTTTAGGAGTGGGATGTTGGGTTTAAAGGGGAGAAGGATTGACAGTAATTAAAAAAATATATATAAAAATGTGTGTAATATTTTTTTTAAATGTTTTAATTTTGAAACATTATATAGGGCTTTATTACGAGTCTGCCAGACTTGTTGAGTGCACTTTGGCAGCGGTCTTCCAACTGCCCTCATACGACCTGGCCAGTCTAGCTGCCCTGGGACCACCGCAACTGCCAGGGATCTGGCGGTGGCGCAGCTGTGTTGAGGCCTCAGAATGCTTGGCAGGCCGCTGCGGCCCTGCCAAGCATATTAAGAGTTTCCTCATGCCACACTTTTCATGGCTGTGCAACTGTCATGAAAAGTGTGGTGGTGAGGAAATAAAGGGACACCTTGTGCCTCCTACCATGTTGATGCTCACAGAGGGGCTCAACATGTGCCCCCCTTGCATGCACATCAGTACTTGCACGGCATGGAGTGCAGCAGTCCATGCCATGGAGTTTCTGATTTTAATTTCCACTTGCAGTGCCTATTTCATAGGTACTGCCCTGGGAACGCCAAAGATTCCACCTGAGTTTGGCAGTGTGGTGTGGAACCGCCCCGCTCTCACTCCGCGCCCGCACTGCGGAACCCATGTTTGAACCATCCGCCTGATTAGGAGTTTTCTCCTGTCTGTGGGGCGGTTCTTTGGCGTTAACAAGGTGGTGCCTATGAAATTGGCATACCTACAATGCATAGACTGCTGCATCCATGGCATGCATGTACTGGTGTGCATGCACACAGGGAGTCACATTTTGTGCCCCCCCGTGTACATCTACACGGCGGGAGGCATAAGGGAGCCCTGTTGGGGCCTATTTTGTTTCCTCACTGTAATTCCTAGGTTCAGGAGAGCCAGGAAAGGGGGGAGGAGAGCTTTTCCTGTTGCTGCCTCTAAGCTTTGGAACACTCTTCCGCTGTCAATCTTCGTACAAGAGTCCCCCTCTCTTTTCTGCAAGGCATTGAAGACCTGGCTCTTTACTACCTAATTTTTGGGAGCCTTTTATGTACCTGCGACCTCTGGCTCTATCCGCAGAGCCTTGACGCCTTTGGGCAAAGTTTACGTTTATAAGACTAATATTCATTCATTCATTCATTCATTCACTGTCACACTTTTTAGGGCGGTCGCTCTGCCATGAAAAGTGTGGCAGTGAGGAAACTGGTAATATGCTTGACGAGGCGGCAGACGCCCCTGCCAAGCATATTGTGGCCTTAATACTGCTGTGCTGTCCCTGATCTCTGGCGGCTGCAGTGATCATAGGGCGGACCGACCACCCTAGTCATGATGGGGCAGTCAGAAGACTGCCACCACCACGCCCCCACGAGTCTGGGGGGCTGTGGACCATCAGACTCATAATAAATCCCCAAGGCTCTAAGGGGCTTATTTCCAGTCCCTTGCACCACTGGTGCGTCACTTTTAAAATGAGAAAGAGTGACATACCGGTGGCGCAAGGGGCTTGTAAATAAGCCTCTTAGTGTCCAGCACCTTCCCTGACTTAAGTTATATTGGAATGGTAAGAGTACATTTTTTATGTTTAGTGTCCAGCACCTTCCCTGACTTAAGTTAAATTGGAGTGGGAATAGTACATTTTGTATGGGCCTGATCACGACTTTTAGTGGTGCAGGAGCGGGCAGCACGCCACTGCCACACTGCCACACCACCATCCGCCCACCAAATGACAAGCTTTTTTGTGGTCTGGCGGGCTGTGTGGTAAGAGTAAATTTTTTATGTTTAGTGTCCAGCACCTTCCCTGACTTGTTAGTCTGGAGTGGAAATAGTATATTTTGTATGCTTACTGCGCAGCACCTTTCCTGACTTAAGTTATATTGGAGTGGCAATAGTCCATTTTGCATGAATAGTGTCCAGCACATTCCCTGACTTAAGTTAAATTGGAGTGGGAATAGTACATTTTGTATGGGCCTGATCACGACTTTTAGTGGTGCAGGAGCGGGCAGCACGCCACTGCCACGCTGCCACACCACCATCCGCCCACCAAATGACAAGCTTTTTTGTGGTCTGGCGGGCTGTGTGGCGTTCCCGCGACGGTACTGTGTAAAGGCTCATTGTGAGCCTTAAACAGCACAGCCGTGGGACTACCAGTGCACGTACTGCACAGGAAGGAATGCACTGCGTTGTGCATTCCTTCCCGTGCAGGAACTGGTGGTGCAAAACTAAAGGGGTGCCCCCTGTATGCACCCCCGTGCAGTGGGGCAAGAGTGGGCCCTGTAGGGTCCCCTTTCTTTCCTCACTACCAGTAGTTACATGGAGGAAGAACCTTCATATAACTGCTGGAGGTGAGGAAAGTCGTCGTAATATGCTTGATAGTGCCTCAGGGCAGCACCAAGCAAATTTCGACTCTCAGACCGCATCGAGACTGTCAGGGAACCGGTGCAATGGCCGCCCAACCACCAAAGTCATAATAGGGCGGTCAGACCACCGGTGCGACGGAGGCTGGACTACCACGCCCCGAGAGTCAAGCGGTCCTTGGACCGCCAGACTCAAAGTCAGCCTCTATGTTTAGTGTCCATTACCTTCCCTGACTTAAGTTATATTGGAGCGGGAATAGTAACTGTTGTATGTTTAGTCTTCACTATCTTCCCTGAGTTGTTTTCTATTGGAGAGTGACTAGTTAATTAAGAATATTTAGTGTAGTGCAGATTTTACGATTTAAATTATATTGTGGTGGGAATAGTATATGTGGTGTGTGTGTATATATTGTCTAGTGTGGTGTTATGTTGTTTTGTAGTGGGAATATTATATTTTGCTTTTTTGGAGTGTAGTGTTTTTTCTATTAAGTTAAGTTGTAGTGTCAATAATTGTTTTTCTATGTGTTAGAGGTAAGTACTTTCCCTTTGGTATGATATTTTGTTGTAGAAAAAGTGTTTTTTTGAGTTTATTTTTATATTGCAATAAAATATTAAAAACATATTTGTTTTGTTACTAATTTCTAATAGTGTAAATGTATCTAATTCTTGTGGTATTGTAGTAGTGTTTTCTTTTGGATCATATTTAAACATGTATTTACACATTAGTGAAAAGAAACACATATATGTTGTAATACATTTTTATAGAGATGTAGGTATATAATGCAAGTTTTTATAAGTTGATTTTTTTATTAATTAGAGAATATTGGTATTATGTACAATTATAATACATTGTATATACATTTGCATTTATTGAATATGTTTACTGCGAATATTTACAGGTAAATTTTTACAAAAAAACGTTTTCCTCTGTTGTTGATATACAGTAGGTATAAGTAGTATGTATTTGGAAATCAACTTTAATATATTATTACATTTTTTGTAAGTAAAATATATTGTAACATATATTGAAGAATATATTTTTTATATTATGATTTAATGTACACTTTTTCCTAATTCTTTTTGTTTGTATACAGAAACATATATTTATTTAGCATTTTTTTCACAAACATACCTCTTGCTATATTATGGTAACATACATTTTTAACATAATTAAACATGTTGTGTAATTAACATTTGTGACAGTTGCTTAAGTAACATATTCTTAATATATATTAAATCATTTAATAGTTAATATAATATTATTTAATATATATTTCACAAATATGTACAAAATTAATACTGTAGGCTTATGTATGTATGACATTTATATATATATATATATATTGAATAATATTATATACCTAATAATATTATTTGATATTGTATTACATTTTTATACCGTTGAACAATAAATGGAGAAAGAAAAAAAAATGTGTACAATATTTCTTTGGTAATTTATTTAGAGTATTGTAAACATATTTTTCATTTGTAAGTAACAATATATATTTTTATATGTAGTAAATAATAAAATATATATTGTAATATTGATTATATATTTTACAATTTTTGAGTTAACATTTAATAACAAAATATTTAATATTTAATTTTATCTTAATTTCCTATTGATTTCAAAGGGTAAATAATCTTTTTTCCAGTTTTATTAGGCGGCAAATTTTTTCCTCCTAACTGGGTTTTGTATTCTACCCCTGTTGTTTTTTAATTGTTGTTGGGGAAGGAAGGTCGCGGTAGGGAGCGGAGTTTCTTCGGTCAAGGTAAGTTTATTTTAAACTATATTTAATGTAACTTAAGAGTGGGGGAGGTAGTTAGGTTATATATGAAGTATGTTCTAAGTTGTTTTTTAAGTTATTGTGTAGTGTAGCATGTTTTTGGTATTGTATGGAATAGTGTTAGTGCTTTTTTATCTAATATACAGTGTTTTACTTTAATAGTTACATGTATTGTAGTATGTTAGGTGTAGAAGTAGTTGTTGTGGTATTGTAAATTGTAAAATCTAGAAATGTATATATTTGTGCTTTAAGGTTTTGTCTTTTTTTATAGGTGTTTTTGCTCTGGATTTACAGTTGTACAGAAGATGTGTTTCACGTTTTTGTTTTTAAAAGAAATGCATATTAGTTTATTAAAATTTAATTGTATTTCATAATTTCCTTTGTTTTCGGTTTTCCTGGAGCATATCCTTTTTTTACTCTATTTATCGGGATAGTTATGTTTCTACAGCTAAAAGGATTATGTTGAGGGATTTATTTTTGCACAGTTTTATTTTTTCATTTTGTTTATTGGTTCTTAACTTTTTGAAACTGGACTTATAAGGATTTATTGTCAGAGTTTCCTTGTTTGAACAAATGTCTGCAGCTACAAAACTGTAAGCAATTTTAATTATTTTAACATGGGTGGGATATGTTATGTGTTTATTTGTATTTTGATAATGACATATTAAATTAATTGTTTTATTTGTGATATATGGAGGCTTATTTTAAGATTGTTTCCTTACTTTCTATTTTTTGGTGTTTAATTAATTTTGCATTCATATTTTATTAATAATAAAAAATATGTTTAAGTATGTTAATTAATATTTAAACATTATATATATATTTTCGACATAATATTAAACACTTTAGATTAAGAAAACAATCTATACAAATTAGGTCATTATATTATTTTATGTTTGGGAAAATTGTATGTTGGTTACAGATTCTCTTTAGAGTATAGATTCAGCTATTGTTTCTAAGTATTGTAGTCATTTAGTATTTGGAAATAGTCTAACTTTGTATTGTAAATGTTCATACCTTGTTTTTGTTTGTTTAGTTAGTTTAGAGCACAGTTGTGTTATGGATAGGTTTGGTCTAAGTTCCTGGTAGCTTTGCTCTTTTTGTATAGCTTCCAGTAGTTTGTGAATAGTGTGTCGTGTAGTTCCTATAAACCTATACAGGATCTGCGCGTTTAGACAACATACACTATAGCATTGGTGTCAGACTAATTCTAGACACCCCTACTGGGTATGTTAACTTGTATACTAGCGAACTCAGAGTGCCACTAGAAGCCCCTCTTACCAAGGAGAGAATAGTTCTTAGCAACTATCGAACATGACAACCCTGATCCCTCAGAATCGCGGAAACAATGTACTAATTTACGCTCAGTCACTCGTGCTCACTTTGTCTCAGAGAGATACACAGAATAAACAGTGGGTATGTTTTTCAATAAGCATTTATTGAACCAGCGTCATTCTAGTGTAAAATAGGTGTGCTGAAACAACCATTAGACTGTAACAGATATAAATGATTATAAGCACTAACAGAGTAAAAGGATGGTAGATTTCTACCACCGTGCTTAAACAATGAATACAGGCAAGTATATAAAATACTTGACAGTAAAATGCGTACTTCTACAATGTGACCCTAACTAGACGTACCTAAGTGTACCTAGCATAAATGTAGGTGTAAAAGCCAAGAATCCCTCTGGGATAAAGTCAACCCCATTACCTGAAGTGAGAGATTGTGGGACCCCGTCTTGGTCTCGAGATGGACACCTTGCGAGGAATGGCAGACCACTGCGAGCTGGGGTGTCTGCATGCAGGAACCTCAGCATCTCGCTTCAGTGTGTCAGCATGGAAGTCCTTTTCTCCTCTGACTACCTCAGCAAGATATGGTGTATATATACCCAAAGTGGTACCCCCTGGGGATATACCTTGCTGTGTCATGTCTGACTAGGATGACGTAAGGAATGACCCTTGCACATAGTTATTATGCAGGAGATGGTAGGCCTGCTGTCCTGCTGTTATTCCAAGAATCCTCATGCATAATAGATGAGGCTTAAGCTTTTCGGAGAAACCCTAATGTCATCTTTGGACATTACCACAACTAGGTAAAATGTCAGTACTAGGGGGCGTGGCTAGCAGCCAACGAAGGTGGCCGCAGCTTAGGTGAGCTCCGGACCCCCGGTGGCCGCTAATAATATCCGAATGAGTATCCGTGCCCGAAATTCAGCGGGAAGCATCGGCCAGGGCGCTGGAGTTCCAGCGGTGCCTGCTGATCATGTCGTGGAGCTGATGAAACCGGTCTAGAACCGTCCTCATCGAGCGAACAGCATATTGCCTACAACTGCACATCAGACCGGGGCCTTGAGTGCGTGCCTTCCCAGCGAGTGAGCCCAGTGCCGGCAGCCGGCGAGGAGCATCATAGAGACAGACAGCGCGCCGCCCCCTACCCTCCTGGCTCCGATGTCCTCCCTGCACGGGGACCCACGACGGCTGCGAGTGGAGAAACTCAGACGGCCGCATAACCTTGGCAGCCGCTCCAGGCAAGTCTGCTGCAATTACTGGTGAAGGCCGGAGTAACGGCCCGATAGCTGCCCGCACGTGTGGGGCTGGATAGCAGGCGTGGGGGCCCATCTCATCCTAGGCCCTTACTACATGACATTACAACAGTGGAGGAGACGCAGTGGGGAGAGGCGCGACATTGTAAGCATCAAGTGGACTGGTCCCCACTCCCCAAGACTCCAGTGGTTGGCAGAAGGAGAAATAAGCATTCAGACCAACATCGCCGGCGATAGAATAAAGCTCTCGCCCTTTGGTGCCTAATACCCGGGCTCCCTGTCACGACGTGGGGTGCTGCTGGCAGATCCTCGAGTATTTGACCTCCCCGGCTGTTACAGGGGCCTCGACGCTGCAATACGGCACAGCCCGTGGAAAACCCGACAGGCTGCGTATGTCTTGGAGGAGTGCAGGCAGGCGGCAGTGAGCACCACTGGCTGGCAACTACTACGACTGATCCAGGCACCATGGGGGGCCATGGCCAGAGAGGGGCACAACAGAATAGACTGGATAAATATGCATACTCCAAACCTGATCCAGAAGGCGCTGACACTGGGGACGCAACAACTAAGGGGCCCACGCCAACCAAGGAAATCACACTGCAAGATATCATGCCCACGCTTAATAAGATCCATACGTCGCTGGAGTCCCGTATCGACACGGTTACCACGGAACTCTTGCGACACAGTTACCACGGAACTCTCCCTCATACGTGCTGACGTCCGGAATCTTAGCTCTCGAGTGACGGAGTTAGAAACGACAACATTGGAGCTCAGCACGGACACGAGTACGCTCAAGAAACAAGTGAGGCAACTAGAGCTGGACAACAAGCAAATGGCGGCAAAACTAGATGACTATGAAGGCCGCTCTCGTCACAACAACGTCCCTATAATAGGTGTGCCGGAGGGAACGGGAGGCCGCGCGATGGACCTCTTCCTTGAGGATCTGATCAAGAACCACCTACAACCAAAGGGACTCTATAACTATTTCTCTGTGGAGCGTGCCCACAGAGTTCCAGGGAAAAAAACCTCGTCCCAGGGCCCACCCTCGGCCCATACTCTCACGTATACTCAATTTCCGTGACATGATCCTGCAGACGGTGAGGGTGGCCCCCTCGCTAAGATATCAGCTCACAACGATCTTCTTTCCGGACTATACCGCAACGTTGAAACTTCGCTGCCATAAAGCAAGAACTCAGACGTCGAAAGTTCAGGTACTCAATGATGTTCCCCGCCAAATTAAGAATAGAGGCTGATGGAAAAACCTAGTTCTTCAACGCACCAGAGGAAGTGCAGGAGTGGCTCGAGGGTTGGCGACAGGTTTCATACCGGAACGGATCCAGGACGCAACAATAACAACCGCCTACAGGCAGGAACTCAATCCCAAGAACGGACAGAGGAAACGTCGGGTACAGGCGACCAGGCCAAAGAGAACTGAGCTATCCATGGGACCTTGACCTCCCCCGAGAGGTGCAGCTACTGTGTACTCGATGCTACAGACTGGCCGTGACTGAAAGGAGAGATCCAGACAATGGCAAAATGGACGAGTGTGGAGGATGGGTGCCTGACTCCCGAAACAGTGCAACAGACAGAAGAAAAGACATCGGGACTGGCCACAGTTGGGCCTCTATTTGTGGGAAAGGGAGTGCTGTAGACATTACGGGGCAGATTTACAAGCCCCTTGCGCCTCATTTACGCCGCCGTTGCGTCACTTTTGTGACGCAGCGGCGGCGCAAATCCTGCTCCATGGTGCGGGGGTACTTACAACGTGAAGCATATGGGAGATGCGTCACGTTGTAATGCCCTGCGCCACATGTAGGCGTTCCTGTGCAGGGGGGGCTTTCCGGCGCAGGAACGCCTCCTAAAAGTGGCTGAGTGAAATCTACAAGATTTCACTCAGTCACTTTTAGGCCATGCTGCGTCAAAACCCTGCGCCTGCCTGAAGCAGGCGTAAGTATTGACGCAGCATTAACTAGATAGGGCCCCCTGAGCAACTCCAGCAATGCGTCACTTTTACGGCACAGATGCGGCGCATCCATGATGGCGGAGCTGTGGCGCACAATAACTGGCGCATCCCTGCTGATTTACAGGGATGCGCCAGTTATTGTAAATATGCCCCAACATATTTAGTATAAGCTCACTGCCGAAGGCTGAGAGGGACATAAACTTCACGAAGCAGCCATGAAAACAGAGGTGTTATGAGAGCAAACCTCTCCCCCTACAGAGGTTCCGGGTAATGGGCAAAAGGCCCTCTGCAAAGTTGGGGTGGCAGGAAGTTCTTGAACCATCTCGCAGGGAAGCAGGGAGGGGGGAGGGACCCAGTGTACATTGGGAAAAAATTTGGTTTAAACTGTTTATTTGTTTCTTTATGTTCCAAAGCATATTACAGACTCATACCAGCAATGCATACACAGCAGCACAACTACCCAGACCGTGCAACACACACCACCACCACAGTCCACGACCATGACTCCTGACACAGTCCACCTAGACGCGACACACGCGCAAAGTCTACCTGTGATTTCCTGGAACGTGAACTGTCTCCGGGATAAGCCAAGTTCTACAATACCTGAAGCGCAAGTCACCGGCAATAGCAATGCTACAAGAGACCCACCTAATGGGGACAACCTGTAAAGCACTCGACAGATGGGGCTACAAATTGGCGGTACACTCAGAGTTTACCACCGGCTCCTACAAAGTGGGGATCCTTGTAAAAAAACAGTGCCCAATAGTTGTTAAGAAGACCTATGCGGATGATCAAGGCCGGTTCGCGGCACTGCCCTGTCAGTGGGAGAGTCAGATGCTCAATGTGGTCTCTGTGTATTCTCCCCCTGCGCTTCACTCATTGACATATACTGCACTAGGTGCGTTTCTGCTACAACTCCCACAGTGCAACTTGATCATAAGCGGCAACCTCAATGCAACATTAGACGATACCATGGACCGCACACCCTCAAGACACCGACACAGAACTCACTCGGTTCTTAAAGATTTTTTTAAACAATGGGCTTAATAGATATCTGGAGGCTCCGCTTTCCACAGACACGTCAATATACATACCAGTTGGGCGCCCATTACAGTCTCTCCAGAATAGACCATATACTCGCGCCGGCAGGTGAAATAGGCCATTTTCTAGAAATTACTCACGTGCCAAGAGGCATTACAGACCACACCCCTATTAGTTGCATGTATACATGGCAGACCACTACACAACGTAGGACGTACCCCATCTATCCTGGGTACTTGAAAAACCCAGAAATAAGTAAGGGGCTGCTAGACACCACCATACACTACTTTAATGAAAATGCGACTTCAGTGACATCACCACTCATTTTATAGGAGGCATATAAAACAGTCTTCCGTGGGCAAGCAATCTCACTGATAACAAATCACAAAACGAAAAAGTCCGAATAGTGGAAACACTCGAATGGGGGATAGAAGAGCTAGAAAAAAGTCAGGTACAGGACTCCTCTGATGACACTATACACTTGCTGCACCTTTAAAAACGGGAATATAAAGACCACCTTTTGGAGGTAGCTAAGGCACAGCTTTCAATTACACAGCACATGATATACGAAGTGGGTGACAAGGCGGGCAAGCTCCTGGCCTGGCTTGATAGACGGGAAAAAGCAGACAGATGGATAGCGGAACTTCAACTCCCTGCTGGTAATACCATGCAAAACCCCCAAGATGTAGCAGACCTTTTGGTGCACCACTAAAATAGGTTTACACCTCCACACACACGAAAACACAGGAGGACATGGAGGACTTCCTCCACGATATCCAACTCCCAAAACTCATGGAGACTGAATTCCAAACACTAGAGGCGAAACTCTCAGCAGACGAGCTAACACTGGCAATCAATAAAATACAGTCAGGGAAAGCCCTTGGCCCTAACGGGATGCCCAGAGAATGGTTCAAACACAATGCGATAACACTCACGCTCTATCTTGTAGCGATGTTCGAGGCCAGTCTGGAGAGAGGAGAGCTGCCACTGGATCAAAGGACGGCAACCATAGTGGCCATCCATAAACCTGGTAAGCCACCGAGAGAATGCGCCTCTTATAGGCCCATCTAGTTAATAAACCCAGAAGCCAAGATTCTAGCCAAGACCTTGGCCAATAGACTAACACCCTGCCTAGCTAAATTAATACACCCCGACCAATCGGGGTTTATGCCAGGGAGAAATACTGCCCTGAATCTGCGACGCCTCCACAGTGTCATGGGGTGCAAGCACACTATACAAGAAGACGCCATCATGCTCTCCTTAGATGCAAGAATGGCCTTCGATACGGTCGAGTAGCTCTTCATGTTTGCTGTTCTCAGGAAACTGGGCTTTGGACCTAAGTTCTACTCTTGGGTAAAACTAATTTAAACTAATCCCCTGGCACACGTGGTAGCAAATGGACACAACTCAAGGGAATTCCCGCTGCATCCCATGATGCACTGGGCCAGGGTCAGACTAATTTGCATGTAGCCAGGTTCTGAGCTGGGATGGTGCAGTGAGCTAAAAAACGGTGATGGATCAAGCCCTGATCTTTTGACTGGGTAGGAGTGTTCTGCTTAATTCAGATACTCTGTCCATCACCACCCCCTTTATGAATCGTTTTGGCCACCACAAGTGTGGAAGGGTATGCTCAGATGTGAGTCCCTTGCTCACTGCACCATCAGGATTCAAGCAAGCTGGGCCGAAGACGGCTGTAATGCCAGAAACCGGTCCCCGGAAGCTTGTTTCCTTTCCAGTAAAGAATTGGCTTGGTAGTTTGGTCTGCCCTGTTCCCATGATGCACTGGGCCAGGGTCAGACTAATTTGCATGTAGCCAGGTTCTGAGCTGGGATGGTGCAGTGAGCTAAAAAACGGTGATGGATCAAGCCCTGATCTTTTGACTGGGTAGGAGTGTTCTGCTTAATTCAGATACTCTGTCCATCACCACCCCCTTTATGAATCGTTTTGGCCACCACAAGTGTGGAAGGGTATGCTCAGATGTGAGTCCCTTGCTCACTGCACCATCAGGATTCAAGCAAGCCGGGCCGAAGACGGCTGTAATGCCAGAAACCGGTCCCCGGAAGCTTGTTTCCTTTCCAGTAAAGAATTGGCTTGGTAGTTTGGTCTGCCCTGTTCCCATGATGCACTGGGCCAGGGTCAGACTAATTTGCATGTAGCCAGGTTCTGAGCTGGGATGGTGCAGTGAGCTAAAAAACGGTGATGGATCAAGCCCTTATCTTTTGACTGGGTAGGAGTGTTCTGCTTAATTCAGATACTCTGTCCATCACCACCCCCTTTATGAACTGGATCAAAGGACGGCAACCATAGTGGCCATCCATAAACCTGGTAAGCCACCGAGAGAATGCGCCTCTTATAGGCCCATCTAGTTAATAAACCCAGAAGCCAAGATTCTAGCCAAGACCTTGGCCAATAGACTAACACCCTGCCTAGCTAAATTAATACACCCCGACCAATCGGGGTTTATGCCAGGGAGAAATACTGCCCTGAATCTGCGACGCCTCCACAGTGTCATGGGGTGCAAGCACACTATACAAGAAGACGCCATCATGCTCTCCTTAGATGCAAGAATGGCCTTCGATACGGTCGAGTAGCCCTTCATGTTTGCTGTTCTCAGGAAACTGGGCTTTGGACCTAAGTTCTATTCTTGGGTAAAACTAATTTAAACTAATCCCCTGGCACACGTGGTAGCAAATGGACACAACTCAAGGGAATTCCCGCTGCATCGAAGCACGTGACAGGGCTGCCCGCTGTCACCATTGCTCTTTGCCCTAATACTAGAACCCCTGGTGGCCTGGGTGCGACAGGACCCGGTCATCGGCGGGCAAAGCTGGACTCCTGTTTGTGAAGATCGTATATCTCTGTATGCAGTCGGTATCCTCCTATACCTGGCCTATCCTAGACAATATTTGTCTTGTCTCTTGGACATTTGTGCATCTTACTGGAGATTTTCGGGATATACAATAAATTGGACAAAGTCGATGCTGTATGTCCTGCATGGCTTGTTTGCCAGAAGGGTGCGACGTGACAATAGTGCAGGATCATTTTAAATACTTAGGGATCCACATCACACACGACCCAGAGGTCTTTGTGAACCTAAATCTCCAAGCCCCTCTACAACGGCTTCTGAGAGACACCAAACACTGGCAAGCGCTACCGTTCCTGGGTAGAGCTGCGCTCTTCTAAACGATGGCACTGACGCGCTTCCTTTACGCCCTCCAAAATACACCTTTACAGGTCCCCCAGTCTTACTTCTGAACAATAGAGGTGGAGGTCACCAAGCTCCTCTGGAATAGCAAGCCAGCCCGCTTAGCAATGATAAAGCTCTACCGGACATGGTACGATGGCGGGATAGCGCTCCCAAGTGTCCAGACATACTACTGGGCGTCACAACTAACCGTGATCAATCACTGGCTGCATGTTCCTCACACGGACCCAGCTTACAGTCTGGACAGAGTAGAACTGGGAGACGAGGGCCCCCCCGTGCACTACATAGCAAACCGTGGACCCTGTTGGGTCCAACGCATCACACACTCCAAATATGGCACACAGCATGTAGAAAACTGGGTTGGTAAAACACAATCACACAAACAACGCTGTGTTGGGTCACGAACAGACTGGGCAGATTGGGCGAGAGTAAAGGCTTTCAGTGCTGGGATGCTATAGGTATATCTAAAGTTGGGGATCTTTGGGCACGGGGGAAGATGCTCACATTTGCACAACTTCAATCACAATATGAGATGGCATCAACTGTTATTACCAAATAAAACATGCCTTAGAGGTGGCTCCCCCCAAGCACTAATCTGCCTGAAGCCTCACCACTAGAAGATAGACTACTAACAGAACACATGGACAAGAAAGCAATCTCCCTGACGTATCAAAAAATCATTAATAACATGCCTGACCCCATGCAAAAGCGCCAAGACAACTGGAGCGCGGACTTGGGATAATTGGACGATGCCGACTGGCAGGACGCGCTCGCCTCACCCAGGGAGGTGGCAATCCCATCCAGACTTCGCCTGGTACAGCTTAAAATCCTGCACAGAACTTTTTACACACGAACAACTCTCTGCAAAATAGGTAAAACTGATACCCAGCTTTGTCTGAGCGGATGCCGGGCGACCGTCACTTTCTTCCACACTATCTGGGACTGCCCTGTGATAATGCGATACTGGACCTCAGTAATGGACTCAGTAATGGACACCATTACACGACTGAGTCAGGAGTTCTATAAAGGTAGTTGTTTGTTTACGTGGCAATAATGCATAGATGAAAGGTATGTTATTGTTGTGAAACTCCCCATGGTTGAAAAGAGTTGCTAAAATGGTTTGGGACAAATTTTAAATGTCCCATCCATGGTTTGCATTGCCCCAGTTTTAATGAGTTTGTAGGGGTAGTAAAGATGATAATTCATTTTTCATGACTTTTATTGTCATATAAAAGGAATTGTCCTTCTTTGTGTGTTAATGTGAGTTCAGGTGGCATTTCTACCTCTCTACGGGTCTCATTATGAGTCTGGCGGTCCACTCATGGGGGCATGGTGGTGGCGGTCTTCTGACCGCCTTATTACAACCAGGGCGATCTGGCTGCCCTGGGACCACTGCAACCTAGGGCAGTGGTCTTGAGGCCACATTATACTTGGCGGGTCTCTGCGGCCCGCCAAGCATATTACGAGTTTCCTTACCGCCACACTTTTCATGGTGGTGCGATCGCCATGAAAAGTGTGGCGGTGAGGAAACAAAGGTTGCCCTAAAGGGCCCACTTGTGTCTCTGTACCATGGGTTGCCTCCTTTGTTTCCTCACCGCCTCACTTTTCATGGCAGTTGTTTGTGTATTCTGGTCCTGAAGAAAGCCGATGATACTTTGGAATAGATCTATAGGCTGAAACATGTCGACCATTAAGTGACAGTGGTTTTATATCCATACCACTGTGCTGTTCCATTTTTAACCCTGACAGGTAGAACAGATTAATAAAGTTTTGTAGTGATTCTACTTAGCCAGTTTTAAACTCACTCTTTCACTCCTCAACACAGCGCTGCATACCTCACTACACCCTTCATCTCACTTATGGGATTATCATCCTTCTCTTACAAAAACATCTCTAAGCTCCTCCTTTGAACACCGAAGTAGCAGCTTCCAGTGTTGACTAGGTTTTCAACATTGGTAAGGCGGACCCATATGATGAAGCATGTCACCTTTGGGTGAGTGAGGGTTCTTATCCTTAAGGGATGTCTTCCCCAGTTGATTTAATTTAATTTTCTTTTGAAGTAGATTGGTTTTGAGAGAGGCACCTATTTGCTCATATACACATGTTAAGAGACCATAGGGGTATAATTTGGTATTTAGATTGTTATTGGGAACATACCCCTAGAGGTCTATAATCTGTGTCTTTAGACCCCCAATCCACGGTAGTTTTATTTTAGTGCGTTAGTGTGCCCTGACCACCCATTTTCCTCTGGTCCTGAAGAAAACCCGGTATTTTCCAAAGACGGGTTGAAACATGTAGACCTATCACGCACAGATACAAATGGTCATAATTAACCTTTAACTGTATCTACACACCATTTTTAATAGTGTCCAGTAGTCTTAGAATACATTTTTTTTGCATAAGTCATACCAGGACATTTTTTTAAAAAATGTTCTTGCACCACTCACACGAATACCAGCTCCACTGTAATCCAGGTGTTGAAGCACACCCTGATGGCACTCGGCTATCAGGGTGGACCCCGATGATGAAGCATTTCACCAACCAGGTTGGTGAGTGAGGGGTTTATAAAAACCAAAGAAGGACTTTCTTCTTTTTCCAGTTGTAGTCATCCCACTAAGATCGCTCTTTGAGTTCATTCTGGTGGTACTCCTTACATGTTATTTAGAATGGGCTAAAACACAACATGGACACCTCACATTTTTCCAATGAAAACTGACCCTTTTTTTCCAATGTGTGTAGCTGTGGATTTTGGCCGTAGCACATCCGGCACCTAAGGAAACCTAGCAACCCATACATTTTTAACAACAAGACACTATGGGGGTCTTTACGATGTTGGGCAGAATCACTTCTGCCCGACACTGCATCGGTCATGGGACCTGCTGGCACCAGGCTGGCGTTTCTGACTGCCCCATTAGGATGCAACTGAACACTGTTCGGTTGCATTCCTACATTTTACCATGGCAGCATGCATTCCGGCCGTAAACCGGCCATAATGCATGCTGCCATAGTAAAATTGGAGGTGCAGTTCATCCCTGCACCCCGTGGGTGGCACCTCAAGGTGCGTGCCACTCAATGCATTGATCAACAGGGGGCACTATAGGTGCCCCCTCCACCTCTAACCGGAGGCCATGCTCCCAACGGACTCTGCTGCGGGCCCCCAAAGTTGAGTTCCGACAGCCTTTCCGTGTCATAAGGCTGGCACGTAAAGGTTGCTAACACCCGATATTGTAATCACAATGGCAGAAAGGCCCACCCTTGAGATCACAGGTCGGATTCCGACTGGCCAACAGGCTCTCTGAGCCCTTCAGAAGCCAGCCAGAATGACCGGCAGGTTTACTTTACGACCACCTCCATCTTAATATGGTAGTCGTAAAGTAAACTGACCGGCCTATCACGATGCGGCCGTAAAGGCTCCGACCGAGGGTCAGAGCCTTTTATGGCTGCATTGTAATCGGCCCCCTAGAGTAATCCAGGGTAAGGTGACTTGTGTGGCTCTCACCAGGTTGTTTACCCAGAATCTATGGCAAACCTCAAACTTTGACTAAAAAACACTTTTTCCCTCATATTTCTGTGATGGAAAGGTTTGGAATCTATGGGGGCCCACAAACCTCCTTGGCAGTTCGGGGTGGGCAGTTCGGGCTGGACTGTTCCCATGAGGCACAGGGTCAAGACTGATTTGCATATGGCTGGGTTCAAAGTTGAATGGCATGGTGAGCAAAACAACTATGGATTTAGGCCCAGTTCTCTGTACTGGGGTGAATGTATGACATTGTTCTGCATTCTGTCCATCAACTGTTATTTTTGCACCGGGAGGGCACTGGGGCACCCACCTATAACTGATTTGGGCTACAAAGATGGAGTCTCTGGGACCAAATAGTGGCTTAGGGACGGAAGGGGCATGCCCCCTCCCCAATTCAATTGTATTTGGCCCAGGGGGAATGGGTCCCTGGGGCCTAGTAAGACTCAGGGAGGTGGGTTGCGTGGTCACCCTCCCCTTTTTTATTGGCTTCGGAAGCAGGTAATTGGGTCCCGGGGCCTAAAAATGCTGGGGAAGGGGGCACCCTCCACTTAGAATTTGGACCTGGGTGATGGGGTCCACGGGACCTATTAAGGCTCATAGAGGGGGAACTGCTTGGCCCCCTACACTTTTTTGTTTAGTTTTGCCCCTGGGAGGAGGCTCTTGGGGCCCATTAAGGCTTCAAATGAGGGGCTGTGTGCCCCCTCCACTTAATATATATATGTTTTGGCCCCAGGGATGGGTCCTTGAGCCCAAAGGCCAACCCTATGCCATATCACTAAAGGCTGATCCCGGTGTGGGGTTAGCTGCCTGTGGGGGGGGTTGGCCACAGTGCCTAGCCGCAGGCTTGCATCTCTGGCCAACCGTCCACCATGCATGGTGGAAGGCCCTGTGCTGCATGGGGTTACCCACAGGGTCTGACCACAGGTCAGGCCCTGTGACCAACTCCCCACCATATATAGCCAAAGGTCGTATGCAGCATCGGGTTGGCTGCATATGGGGGTTGGCTGCAGGCCAGTCCCTGAGGCCAAACCCCACCATGCACGGCTGAAGGCTCTGTGCAGTGTAGGGTTGGCTGCGTTTGTGGGGTTGGACAGCAGACCAGGGTGTAGGCTAGACCTTGTGACCAAACCTGCACTGGGCACAGCCAAAGCACATGCACAACATGGGCTTGGATTGACATATGGCAAAAATATTACTTTACATTACAAAACCCCCTAGAAGTTCACTGAGAAAACCAAAGGTTAAAGAAACATTGTAGTTAGGTGAAATATTCAGTAACAACGAAACATTTTAAACTCTGAAAAGCACATAAATTTACCAGTTATAGTTATCTCAATGAACTATAACTTCTGTCCCCCCCCTTTACCAATTGGCCGGGTCACCAAAATTGGCCCTGGAATGGAGGCAACGTGGCCTCCTCTTCCTTTCAAACATGGCTATGCTCTGAGGCATAGGATACCCGGTACCAAAATCAACTGGGTGCTGGGCCCCCCGGGACTGAAATCGGAACAGGGAGACACATGCCAACTTCCCACCACAAAATGTGCCGGGCCACTGGGATGTTGTTCCAGGGGCCAAAATGGGACAAGGGAAGGGGACTGAATGTCCCGTCCTTGATTACCTACCTTTGGAGGCCTGCCCACAGGCCTTGGCCACACGTCAGGTCTTGGGGCCAACACCTCACAGCACATGGCCAAAGGCTACACACGGCATGGGGTTGACTACATGTGGGGTGGCATGCCAGACCCTGTGGCCAACCCCCCCCCAGTGCACATGACCAAAGGTCATGCACAGCGGCGGTTGGATTAACGTATGGTAATTAAATATTACTTTATGTTAATAAAACCCTAGAAATTCACTGAAAAAAACAAAGGTAACAGGGACACTATAGTTAGGAAATAAAATTTTAAAAAACCTTATTAATTCACTAATGCTCCAAATGTCACAGGGACTTTATAGTTAGGTGTGACGAGAATTTAAAAGCCAAAAACCGGGACAATTCCCAAAAATAGACGAACGACTACAATTTTACTTCAACCCAGCGCACAGAATGACAGTGCACTGCTTATTACCCCCATATATTACATCACTCATGACATCTTCTATGACATCATAGATAATATCACTGCAATATTTGCTGTAAAATTATTGATGAGAAAATTGCATGGTGGGTCTACGAATTCTAGTATATATATTTTCACTGACAGAAACTAAGGTTAAAATAACATTATAGCTAGGTGAATTTGTCAGTGACAACATGAATGTTTTTAACAAAAAAAACACAGAAATTCACCAATGACAATTAGCAGCTCTAACTATAGTTTGCATTGCTGCCATGTACTGCTTATGACATCACTGATGACATCTCAAATGACATCATTGATGGCATCATCCAATGAGTGAGCTAGTTTGTTTTACAGTTCACATAGTGGCGGGTAACTACCATATTACTTTTCTACAGCTTGCATCCAGCTAATGATTGTAAGGACCTTTTTCGAGTTCAGCGATCCAATGGACTGCCAAACTCGTAGTGGTGATCCTGGGACCATCAGACTGGCTGTTCGCCTGCTGTATTCGGACTGTGGAAGTTGGACCATCACAGGACTGCTGCTGCTGCAAGGAATTCAGAATCCCTGGTGGTGTCAGAGTAGTCTGAGGCCCCTAATATGCTGGTGGTGCAGATGCAGGACCGCCAAACATATTAGGAGTTTCCTCACTGCCGTACTTTTCATGGCGGTGCGACCGCCATGAAACGTGTCGCATTGAGGAAACAAAGGGGCCCCAAGGGCCCCCTTGTGCCTCAGCACCATGGGGTGCATGCAGGGGGCACATGCTGCGCCCTCCTGTCTGCATTAACCCTCATGTTCCTGCACTGAATGAAATGCACAACATTGTGCATTTTAGTCTGTGCAAAAACATGGTATGACATTCCCATTGTGATGCCTATTTTAAAGGCACAGCCATGGGAACACCAAAGAACTGCCCGCCAGTGACTTAAAAAGTCAGAATCTGGCGGACGGTCTGTTTTGGCTTTGGTGTTGAGGGAGTGGGGAGGCAGACTACCACACTGCTAAAGTCATAATAAGGCCCTAAGTGTTTACAGAACATGTGAGCTGCTAATGCGCCATAGCAGTGTAGAGGCTTTGAACACATTATAAATGTTTGCATTCAAGAGTACCTCTTTGTGCAAGTGACAGTTGACTGGTAAGTAAAAAAATATCGAATCAAAAATATCGTTGTGAAAAATATAGATAGTCAAAATATCGAATTTTTTTAAATGTTTTAAAGTAATTAAAAATTAATAAAATAATAAATATAATTAACTTAAACATACTTAAAATACTTAAATAACATTAAATTAATAAATAATTAATGTAAGTTAAAGAAAACCATACACATTCATTTATTAATACATATATATATATGAACGTAATATTAAAAAAAATATAAAATATTTTTACCGTAGGATAGCGGAAAGAGTAACATTTACTATTACCACTCCAGAGAGAGCACCAGTAGGAAAAGCGTTGGAGAGCGTGGGGATAAAAATTAGTATTCCCACTCCAGAGAGTGCAACAGTAGGGAAAGCGTTGGATAGCGGGAGGGTAAAAATTACTATTCCCCCTCCAAAGAGTGCAACAGTAGGGAAAGTGTTGGATAGCTTAGGGGTAAAAATTACTATTCCCACTCCAGAGAGTGCAACAGTAGGGAAAGCGTTGGATAGCGGGAGGGTAAAAATGTACTATTCCCACTCCAGTGAGTGCAACAGTAGGGAAAGCGTTGGATAGCGTAGGGGTAAAAATTACTTTTCCCACTCCAGAGAGTGCAAAAGTAGGGAAAGCATTGGATAGCGTAGGGGTAAAAATTACTATTCCCACTCCAGTGAGTGCAACAGTAGGGAAAGCTTTGGATATCGTAGGGGTAAAAATGACTATTCCCACTCCAGAGAGTGCAACAGTAGGGAAAGCGTTGGATAGCGTAGGGGTCAAAATGACTATTCCCACTCCAGAGAGTGCAACAGTAGGGAAAGCGTTGGATAGGGTAAACATGACTATTCCAACTCCAGAGAGTGCAACAGTAGGGAAAGCATTGGATAGCGGGAGGATACAAATTACTATTCCCACTCCAGAGAGTGCAACAGTAGGAAAAACGTTGGATAGCGTAGGGTTCAAAATTACTATTGCCACTCCAGAGAGTGCAACAGTAGGGAAAGCGTTGGATAGCAGGAGGGTAAAAATTACTATTCCCACTCCAGTGAGTGCAACAGTAGGGAAAACGTTGGATAGCGTAGGGGTAAAAATTGCTATTCCCACTCCAGAGAGTGCAATAGTAGGGAAAGCGTTGGATAGCGTAGGGGTAAAAATTACTATTCCCGCTCCATAGAGGGCAACAGTAGGGAAAGCGTTGGATAGTGTAGGGGTAAAAATTACTATTCCCACTCCAGAGAGGGCAACAGTAGGGAAAGCGTTGGATAGCGTATGGTTCAAAATTACTATTCCCACTCCAGAGAGTGCAACAGTAGGGAAAGCGTTGGATAGCGGGAGGGTTAAAATTTACTATTCCCACTCCAGAGAGTGCAACAGTAGGGAAAGCGTTGGATAGCATATGGGTAAAAATTACTTTTCCCACTCCAGAGAGTGCAAAAGTAGGGAAAGCATAGGATAGCATAGGGGTAAAAATTACTATCCCCACTCCAGTGAGTGCAACAGTAGGGAAAGCTTTGGATATTGTAGGGGTAAAAATGACTATTCCCACTCCAGAGAGTGCAACAATAGGGAAAGCGTTGGATAGCGTAGGGGTCAAAATGACTATTCCCACTCCAGAGAGTGCAACAGTAGGGAAAGCGTTGGATAGCGTAATGGTAAACATGACTATTCCCACTCCAGAGAGTGCAACAGTAGGGAAAGCATTGGATAGCGGGAGGATACAAATTACTATTCCCACTCCAGAGAGTGCAACAGTAGGGAAAACGTTGGATAGCGTAGGGTTCAAAATTACTATTGCCACTCCAGAGAGTGCAACAGTAGGGAAAGCGTTGGATAGCAGGAGGGTAAAAATTACTATTCCCACTCCAGTGAGTGCAACAGTAGGGAAAACGTTGGATAGCGTAGGGGTAAAAATTACTATTCCCACTCCAGAGAGTGCAATAGTAGGGAAAGCGTTGGATAGCGTAGGGGTAAAAATTACTATTCCCGCTCCAGAGAGGGCAACAGTAGGGAAAGCGTTGGATAGCGTAGGGGTAAAAATTACTATTCCCACTCCAGAGAGGGCAACAGTAGGGAAAGCGTTGGATAGCGTATGGGTCAAAATTACTATTCCCACTCCAGAGAGTGCAACAGTAGGGAAGGCGTTGGATAGTGGAAGGGTAAAAATTACTATTCCCACTCCAGTGAGTGCAACAGTAGGGAAAGCAGTGGATAGCGTAGGCGTAAAAATTACTATTCCCACTCCAGAGAGTGCAACAGTAGGGAAGGCGTTGGATAGCGGGAGGGTAAAAATTACTATTCCCACTCCAGTGAGTGCAACAGTAGGGAAAGCGTTGGATAGCGTAGGGGTAAAAATTACTATTCCAACTCCAGAGAGTGCAACAGTAGGGAAAGCGTTGGATAGCGTAGGGAAAAAAAATACTATTCCCACTCCAGAGAGTGCAACAGTAGAGAAAACGTAGGATAGCATAGGGGTAAAAATTACTACTCCCACTCCAGTGAGTGCAACAGTAGGGAAAGTAAATACTTCATATATTAATTAAAAAAAATATATTAATCCCAATTAAAAATTTATTAAAAATAAGTACAAATTCAATATAATATAATAATTAATGAAATCAAAATACAAATAAAATGATGTATTAATAATCATTACCTATTAATACAAATTAATTACCAATTTACAATTAATTAATTAGCAAATGAAAAATAATTAACAATTAATTAAAAATAAATACCAATAAATAAATGTAATTAATAAATAAATTACTTCCCACCCTATTCCCCTATAAAACCACAACCTGCTACAGTAAATACATTAATAAAATTAACATAATTATCAATTAATCAATTAATAAAATTAATTACCAATTATAGTGAAATTAATTACCAATTAAAAAATATTTAACAATTAATTCAAGATAAATACCAATAAATTAAAACATTTAATCAATTATAATTCAATTACTTCCCACCCTATTCCCCTATAAACCCACAACCCGCTACAGAAAATAAATTAATACAATTATCATAATTATCAATTAATCAATTAATAAAAATGAATTACCAATTAAAAATTAATTCACAATTAATTCAAGATAAATACCAATAAATAAATTAAAACATATAATAAATTATAATTAAATTACTTCCCACCCGATTCCCCTATAAACCCACAACCCGCTACAGAATTAAATTACGCAAAAATTAAATACCATAAAATTCATTACTTAAAATAAATTATAAAATAAATATACACTTTTCACACATATACTAACATAATAATCACTTTAAAAAATGTGATATTTTTAAAAAATCGATATATTTTACATCTATATTAAATACTTCGATATTTTGACTTTCTATATTTATGTAAATCGATATTAACTTACTTACCTCAAATTCGATATTTTTGTTGTCTATATCCTGTCCATTCGATATTTTGTCCATTTCATTCGATATTTTTGTTGTCTATATTCTGTCCATTAGATATTCTGTCCATTCTATATTTTTAACTCGATATTAAGGTAATTCTATATTTTTTACTCAATATTATGACTGTATACCGGGCTATCTGTAAAGGTTCCACCACAGTATGAATGGTGCAGGTAGCATAATCTTTGGCCTTTCAGATCTTGGTTATTTGTAGTAAATAGTGTCTTTTTTGACAACTCTTGCATAGAATGTACACTGTTCTTAGTACATTCTTTTGAATACTCTGTGGTGTATATCTTTTTTTTTTTTTTTTTTTTTTAAGTTTTTAAAAACCTTTATTGCTTGGTAAGAAAGTGAACACAGCTGGTGGCCTACAACCTTCCAAGGGCCGGCCGCTCCATAAACTTATGTCAGTCAACACAGCGTCCCGCCAACAACCCCGCAGGGCCGGCCGCAGTTAAATCCTCATGGCTATCATATCAAAGAGAGCACATATGACTCAAGTGGATACAGCATGATGAAGTATGCATTATTGTAGTGCTGTGGAGCACTCCACGTGTCCATAACTGTGAAACCCATAGGAACATTATCAACAATTTCTCATTGTAAGTCATCAGCTTATCGATCCTAAATAAGGTAACCATTTCAACCTATATACAGAGCACAGCCAGTGCAGTGAAATCAGGGCAAGCAGCAAGCAACATCACGCCTCCCGTTCTCGCCAAACACTCAAGCCAAGTTGGACAATGAAAAAACCTGTAAGGGTAAGGAACCTGTCAGCCCCATGCCTCCTATCAATGCAGTGCAGTCATTGAACATGCCCCAGTAGTCCCATTGCTCCCACCAGTGTAGAAGGTAAGTGTGGTAAGGGCTCTCGCAGTCTGTTTCAGTCGGCCTCAGAGTCAGACTCCGCTCTAGCAAGCATATAAGCAGTGTATGGTCCCCAAATATCGGTAGGCCGAGAACCAGCCGGCAGTTCTTCGTGGTAACAGAGCAGTTGATCCCGGCAGTACGCCAGGTCCTTCAGCCAGTCTTGCAGGGCTGGTGCTCTCCTACCACCCCAACACACTGCCACCCTTCGTTTAGCCATTTGCAGCGACAGGCATACAAGTTTACGCACTCCCCTCGGGACCCCCGATATCAAGCCTAAGAGACACACTCGAGGGGTACAGTCAATCACAACCTCAGCCATAGCAGATACTGTCGCGGCCACAGCAGCCCAGAATTCTCCCACCTTAGGGCAACCCCAAGCTAGATGCAGAAAGTCCGCAGACCCAAGTCCGCAACGCGTGCAATTATCGGTTTCACGAAGCCCATACCTGCACAATTGCACCGGAGTATAGTAGAGTTGATGCAAATACTTATAATGAATAAGTCGAAAGTTGCCATTTGCTGCATAATTACCCGTCATGGAGCAGCACTCCTCCCATTCATCGTCCGTCAATGGGTGCTGTAACACCGCGTCCCATTTATTTTTGGAGTTAGTATCCAACACTCCCTCATCTCGCTGCGCAGCTCTATATAGCCGAGATACCAGCTTCGTTCTGTCTTTTGCCGAATAAAGGAGTTGCAACCCTTCCAGCACCGGAGGTTCCGCCGGAAAAGACGGATAGTGGCTCCGAAGTGCAGCTCGGAGTCGAATGTATATAAACGTAGCCATACTGGCATTGCCGCCCTTTGCCAAAAAGGCCGCCAGTGTAATAAAGGTGCCACCCTGGAATACATCCCCCATGAGGTGCAAACCGGCAGATCGCAGAAGGCGAAGCGCCCCCGCGTCCCCCAGCACTGATATGTGTTCATGCCACGAAAGGGGCATCGCCGGTGCATACAGGGGAAGTTTACCAGCACGCTGACCGAGCGCATTCCAGGCCGCAGCCGTGCTACGTACCGTATCCACGTCGTTCCGTTCATATGCCGTTTGAGAGTTTACTATCATGGCTTGCAGCGGCAGCGGCCCGGACGCCCCAGCCTCCACAGCAACGTGTGGCGTATAGGGCGGCGCTGATATCCAATATGTGGCAAAATGTGCTTGGGCACACAGATAATAAAGATGCATGTCCGGAATCGAGAATCCTCCGAGCTCATATGGTTTCGTCAAGGTAGTCCAGCTCAGGCGTGGCTTCTTGCCCCCCCAGACCAAGCTTATCAGCAAAGAACGAAGCGTGGCAAAAAAATGGCTCTTGAGTGCTAACGGGGCATTTACAAATAGATACAAAAATCTCGGGAGGACTACCATCTTGATCAATGCCACTCGATCAGCCATAGACAGTGGTAGTCTTTTCCACCTATCCACCTGGTCCTCGAGCTTAGAAATAGCCGTGCCATAGTTCACCCGAAGCATTTCATCTGGATCACGGTGTATCCAGATACCAAGATAGCGGACCGGGTCGGTAGCCCAATCTAAGGGGAAGTTGAGCGGGAAGCGCACTGTGCTGTCAGTAAGTGGCATAATTATCGATTTATCCCAGTTTATGGACAGGCCCGCAAACCACTCAAAGCGAATATATTCTCGTATCAACCCCTCCAGATAAATCTCAGGCTCCCTTACATACAATACCATGTCATCCGCGTACATGGACACAGCCAGCGGTCTCCGATCGAAACACAGGGCAGATTGCGAATGCCGTTGACGCAGAATACACGCCAAAGGTTCCATAATTAGCGCAAATAACAGAGGCGAGAGAGGACATCCCTGCCTAGTTCCACGTTTAATGGGAAAAACGTCCGAAACATGTCCGTTGATCCTCACCCGGGCCACTGGGTTCGTATACAATAGCCTTACCCATTGGACAAAGACGAGAGGGACTCCCATGCGGCGCAGCACTGAGAACAAGAAATGCCACGCAATTGAATCAAACGCTTTCGCCGCGTCTAAAAAAACAGCGGCGGCTGGAAGTTCCGGTTTTATCAGATGTAGGACCGCGAACATGGCCCGCAAATTATGGGCAGTAGAACGGGAAGGAATAAAGCCCGATTGGTCCGGCAGGACCATCACCGGAAGAAGCAAGCGCAACCGCGTCGCAAGCACTTTAGCCAATATTTTCACGTCAGTATTCATTAAGGATAACGGCCTATAGGACTCACACTGATCAGACGGCTTGCCGGGTTTGGGCAGCGCGACTATGAGGGCCTCCCTCAACGTGTCTGGCAGACGCCCTTGCTCAAACGATTCCTCGTACATTTCGGCCAGATGCGGCAACAACTCGTCTGCATATTCTTTATAGAATTCGGACGGGAGCCCATCCGTACCCGCTGCCTTCCCATTGGGAAGATCAGCTATGGCTTCCCGCAGCTCTTCGGCTGTGATGTGATGCATTAGAAAGTTTTGTTGAGCCGCAGAAAGCCAGACCAACGCCACCTCATCCAGATACTGGCTCACCTCATCCTCACTGGCTGTCGTCCTGTGGCCATACATTCCCTGATAATAATCTACAAATTGGTGAAGAATCCCCGCCGCATCAGTCACGCTGCGATCATCTACCGTGATCCCTTGCACAGTATAGTGTTTCGCCCATGGTTCCAGAATACGCTCTGCTAGTGCACGACCTGGTCGACCCCCCTCCCCATAATGCCGAGCTCTTCGTCGTTTGGCCAAATGGCAAGCCTCCTGATCACTCAACTTGTTATATTCGTCCACCTTGGACCGTATTTCGGCCAACGTCGCATCAGAGGCAGAGGCATCATACCTGCGTTCCAGTTCCTTCAAGTCACGCTCTAAGCGCGCGAGAGAGTTGCGTAATGACTTGAGTACTCCAGCTTGCTTCCCAATACACACCCCTCTAATAGTGACTTTGAACGCCTCCCATATAGTACATTTACTCATCTCCGGACTCTCATTCTCAACAAAGAAAAGCGCTATCGCTTCACGCAAGTCTGTCTTAAACACCTGATCCAACAAGGCAGTGGGGTGTAATTTCCATGTGTAAGGCGCAGATGCATACTGCGGTATAGACAGTGTCAGTGCTACCGGAGCATGATCCGACAGTGTACGTGGCAGATGTTCTACACCCTCTATCCATGCATTCACATCCCGCGTCACCAACCAGTAATCTAAGCGGGACCACGTGTCTCGTGCATACGTATAGCATGTGTCCTCTGCGTCCCCTGGGTGTCGCAGTCTCCACACATCCACCAGTCCCAAATCAGTCATACCATCCCGCAGCACTTTCGCAGACTTTTTCTCATGGGAGAGATGAGGAGTTTTCCTATCCACTTCGACATCTAGCACCACATTATAATCACCCCCACAGATAATGGCCGCAGGCGGCAAATCATATACCTTATTCCACAGGACCCGAAAAAATTCCGGGTCATCCGTATTAGGCCCATAGACATTAACCATAGTAAACAACTTGCCACATAGCCTACCATGCAAAAGGATATACCTCCCTTCCTTATCGACCTCCTCACACAGACTCTCAAACTGAATACCCCTCTTGATCAGGACCATAACACCCCGAGCATAGGAAGAATATGTCGTAGCTAATCGGAAACCAGCCCACTGCTTGGCCACAGAAACTGCCTTTTGAGTCGTCAAGTGTGTCTCCTGAAGGAAAACAACATGAGCGTTATGACGTGTCAGATACCCCAACACCTGTCGAATCTTTTTGGGACTATTGAGGCCTCTCACATTCCAAGTTAGCCAGTTGAGTGCACTACCGCTAGCCATCCTGACAACTCATCACAGGACTAATGAGAGCTGAGACCCTTAGCAGCGCGGAAATTCTATGAGAGATATACTGAGTCGTGGCGCGCAAGCTGAACCTACCCATCCAACCCCGCTGCGCTAGCAACAGGGTGAACAGCATAATAAAAACTCTGACATGGCTGTGTGTGCTCATCAAACCCTCCCAACGGGGGAGGAATCCAAAACATTCCCAAAACTGACCCCCCAGCCCCAACAACCCCCCTCCCACTTCAGCCACCCAATCTAGCCAAAGCCATCCCTTCCCGATCCCGAAGTCTCCAACTCCCCCCCTTCCATACAACAGTTGGGGCACACCCATTGGAGAGACGCTAGGGTGCTCAGACCTCCCGTCACGGCCGTAACAGGAGGGGATCAAGCCTCAAATACTTGACATCCCAATAGAGTCAGAGCGTGATGGCATCATTGCAACCAATCGAAATTACGCAATGGCTATCAAGTCCCACACCCTCCAGTATTCCCGAGATATGTGTCCAACCTCCCGAGCCCAACCCAAGACTACCAGGCACCCCCATGACCCAGGAGCAGAACAACCTTCATACCAGCATCCGAGCATGCATAGAGTCCGCCCCCAACCCCCCGGAAACATAGACGCCTAACGCAGTCTCGTTAGTAGAGTGTGTACACATTAATGAAAGAGGCCCAGGCAGTCATCACAGAGCCCCGTCCAGGGGGCCCCGGGATATCCATAACACTGTTCAAAGTTCCTCGTTGGCCCCCTCTTCTTCCCCATGTGCCGTGGCAGAGTCTCGCTTTTTCCGTTTAAGCTTTTTTGCGTAATCCATCGCCGCCTTCGGAGTATGAAAGATTTTATTGTCAGCATGGGCACCAATTCGAAGTCTTGCAGGATAGAGCATAGCATACGGAACCCCCTCCTTTCTCAGAAATTGTTTCACTGTGCCATACTCCTTTCTAGCCGCTTTCACAGCCGCCGTGAAATCCGGAAAGAACTCAAGCTTGTTTCCTTGGTGTTCGATGGCGCCCTTTTCCCTCGCCATACGCAAAATGGCGTCCCGGTCTCTGTAGTTCAGGAGACGCGCGATGACAGGGCGCGGTGGAGTGCCCGGCGGCGGCACGGCCGCCAATGACCTGTGCGCCCTCTCAACAATAAACATGGTCGATAAGTGCTCTGTCCCGAAAATATCAGTAATAAGACGCTCCATATATACCTCCATTTTCCCCACATTTGTCGATTCCGGCAGGCCCGTGACGCGGATGTTGTTGCGTCTTGAGCGGGCCTCCAAATCCTCGTTCTTAGCCCTAATGACCGCCAGTAGTTTATCCATGTCGGAAGTTTTGCCCGCAATCTCCGTGAGGCCCTCTTCAGTGGCCGAGACCCTCTGCTCAACTTCCCCCATGCGGGCGTTATGTTTTTCCAGTTGCGAAGACATGTGGTCAAGGCGGTGGGTCACCGCCGACATGGCGCCTTCAATAGATTGCAGCGTTTTCTGCATGGCTGCTAACGTGTCCTCTAGTTTAGGCGCCCCACCAGTAGCCGTTTCAGATTCCGAATCAGAGGCCGCTTTTTGCGACTGTTTGGCCAGTCTGCGCGAGTCAAAATTTATTTTCGTTTGACCTCTGTCCGGCTTGCCCATGTTGTGATGTGGTCAGCTCCTCGTGCACAGGAATATAGACGACCGGATACTCCTCAGAGTCCCCAGGAATGGCAGGGTGTTAATGTCCCTGTGCCTCTGTACACACCCACCTCACTCATAAAGGAAAGCAACTCACAACGTGGCAGGATTGTGTAACAAAAAGCAGTTGCCAAGCAGAGTACCAGTCCCCCTGCAATCAGAGCCCCGAGCAGGAGCTCCCGTCCTGGGCCACGTAGTAATTGAGGTCGGGGATCTCCGGCCTGCACGCCGTGAATTTGCCGATCAGAAAATGGCAGCTCAGTGTATGCAATAACCACAGGGGTCTCCCCGGTCACCACAGGCCGTATGCAGTATCCCCTCCAGGCACCCCGCCCGTCCCTCCCGTCCCGACCACAGCTCGCAGAGCAAGGGCGCGCGCTAGGCCCACAACCACCTCCGCGGTCCCAGGCCGCGCCCGAACCCAGCCCCACTCACCGCAGCCAGAGCCGAGAGCGTCCAGACGCCGCCCGCACCTGCACTCCGGATTTCGCTGTTGGCCGCTGGAGCCCAGCAGTCCCCCGGGGCACCGCTCGCGGCTCCTCCCAGGCAGCCTCCGACGTCCTCCCGGGATTTGTTCGCCGTCTGCGGGCCAGGCTCACCGCAGGATGTGTCAGGCAGACCGCACGTCCCCAGAGCCGCTTCCGCCGGGCTCCGACACTAGGGGAGAGCCGAAGCACAGCCTCACGCGGTTATCTCCACCGCTCTGCAGGCCCGCCACGGGGCCAAGGATATCAATCAATCCTCGGGGCTCAGAGGCTCCGCAACCGCCACAGAGCTCTGGGTGAGCTGGGGATAGCCAGCCGCTTCGGCAGGGCCGTTCAGGCTGCAGGATGCATAGGATTACTGTAGGATGTTTGCTTGATCCGACGGAGCCTCACTAAAGTGCGGCCATCTTGTCTCGCGCCCTCTAGCGCCCCCCTCTGTGGTGTATATCTTATGAGAGTTTCAATGTTTACAAACAATGTGGTATAGAATGAAATGTGTCCATGGAGTAAATACTGTTTACAGTACTCAGTTCTCTACTATATCAACTTAATGTCTTAATGTAGGTTCGGTGTGTGTCCGGGGTTTGACACAGATAAAAGCTGTCAGCAGTAGGGCATTTGTTTTGAATTTGGAGTTCACTATTTTGGCTTTCTCTGAACAGTTGTATAGAGATTAAACACTCAATTAAGGTTTCCCATATATCTGTGGTTAACTGTTAATGTGAGCTATGCTACCTATAAAGTGTAAGCTATAGGGTTAATGTTGCACATAATGCTTGTTTTCAACACCTAAGGGATCTGTTTCTGTGTAGGTAGTAATGATGCCTGATTTTCTGCTGAGCTTTGTTGTACTTACTGTCAGACCTCTACTGCCATGGTAATTTATACAGCAATATGAGGGAAAGTGAAGCTTGGATGATGTCATCAGTGGTGCTATTGGTGATGTCTTGAGCGATGTTATAGGTGATGTCAGAGAACATGTCATGATTGATGTCATATGTGAGGTCATAAACAGTGCATGGTGAGGGCACAAATTATAGTTAGTGCTGCTAAATATAACTGGTGAGTTTCTGTGTTTTTTGTCACTGACAAATTCACCTAACTATAACGTTACTTTAACCTTTAGTTTTTTCAGTGAAATCCTTTTTTTTTAAACTTATCTTTTCATCACACCTAACTATAACGGTACTTTAACCTTTGATTCTTTCAGTGAATTTCTAAGGTTTCTTTGAAAAAAACCTGGTCCTTTTATCACACCTAACTATAACATTACTATAAACTTTGTTTTTTAGGGTATTCCTGGGGTATTTTAATGTGAAGTAATTACTATACGTAGGCTGTCCGGATTTCGGTTTAAACCGAGTCTGCCCGAGACTACCCTACCGGATGAAAATCAGCTGACCCGGTTTAACCCGAGTGTCACTGATTTTCATAGTTGTTGTTAGCTGTTGCACTGTAGTTGCAGTATTTGGCCACTTGATGGAGCCATATCCTTATAATGTGAATGTGAGCTTCACAGCGTGTGAACTGACAGGCCCTTCGGAGCTGGGGCAGGTGGAAAGGGGGAGACCCGTGACCTCGAGCAGAGCAGGGCAGGCGTCGGGCCATGGTTAACGCAGGACAAGTGGCAGTATTTGAAACAGCAAGTGGCAGAATAACTGCTGCACCCAGAGGAACAATGGAGTGGGGCACGCACGAGCTGCACGCCGAGACCCCATCTCCCCTCGGAGCAAGTGTCGTGTATTTCTATAGGTTCTGAATCGATCCCCCTATTCCTGACCCTATTCTGGTTAAACTACCTAGCTAGTTAACTAACAGTCAGCCCATGAGGCAAGAAAACCCCCATGATGCAGATACCGTTATCTGACGCAGTCACACTACGGCACAGGAACGTGTTATCTGATTAGGTCATAACGCTTGAGATCTAATTAGACAAGCGACATTCCTCCAGCCCCTGATAAGGCATACGACGTTCTCATAACAAATCAAACCTATGACAACCTGGATAATCCGTGCGGCCATTGTTTTGATTTCACAGAGAACTTTAGTAAAGAATGTGCTAACGAGCAAGTCGTATGACATCTTTATTGACGTACCTATGTCCATCCTTACGTCAATCCCGGCACCTTTAAGGTATAAATATTGCCGACCTTGCCCTATGCAAACACACGCGTGGTGACAAGACAGAGCAGCCATACTTGCCGAAGCCGAGAGCAGAAGCAGACCCCGCAGGCAACAGCCCCGCCTTCCTGACGCGCTGAGAGACGCGCTGCTATCTCAAGCCGAGAGACCCAGCACCGGCGCTTCCGGGTAGCCCTCGCAGGCAGCCTGGAATATCGAGAGCAGAGAAAGAGATACCATTCCTCATTCATCCTAAATTCCAGGTACAGAACTGAATAACCCCTCACAGAGAATTCTTTAGTTATTCACTTGGCAAAAACAAACTTAACTTAAACTGTAACTTTCTATTCCCGCCCACGCATTAGACTTAGGTCAGGTACACGGGGTAGGCGTATTTAGAAACACCAGTTGAGTACGTTTAGTCAAATGTATATGTGTATGTAAATATATTTTAATCATTTTTAACATCATATGGCTCAGAAACCATATCAATGTTTTTACAGTATTATTTTATACTATTGCTTCTAATGTATGCACTTTACTTAACAATAAGTATTGCAATAATATCGATCCATTTCTCTTGTACGAGAAAAGAGACTGATCAATAAATAACATCTTTTATTGAACACGCCCGTCTCTTCCTTTTCTCTACATTCTGATGAGACTAAGAATGCACGTACTGACTGAGTAAAATAATTGCCTTGTGCTCACACGACTCTTGAGATTGACTCTTGATTAGGGGAGAGCAAAGTTGTCATGTTCTATGGTTGTCAGAAACTAAATCCCTTCTTGTCTAATCAGGGGAGTTAATCCTTCCTTGAACATTCGAGAAAGTTTCTAGCGAACTCTGAGCTTAGCTGGCAAACCCAAAAATTAAGTCTAGTATCGACAGTAGTAGACCTAGTTAACGTCTGGCCTAGGCCTTTACTGCTGTAGGTACTATTCCAATGCGCAGAGCCTATTGGGAAGATAGGAACTACACTACATGGCGCCCAACGCGTTTGGAAAGGGCGATAAAACTAACGTAAGACATTTAGAGTAACTCAGTCGTGCTTTCTCACTCAGACCCCTTTTCCCAAATACTCCAAAGACGTCTGGAGTGGGTGAAAGGTTATTATATCCTCCAAAACCTCGCAGGAGGGAACTCCTATGTATGGTTCTTGGTATAGTCAACGTTGAAGGATAAAAACAGTCCCAGAATATTGTGCATCTAATCTCTGTTTCCATAAGAAACCTGATCTGCAAACAAACATAATACCATCCTGTCTGTAAAATGGCAGAGAGTGATGATGAAAGAGAGACAATTAGATTAGCTACTGAAATAGCAGATGCTGATGCTACCATGCAAGCAGCAGACGCGGATATAATACTCATTCCGGTCATTAAAAGGAGATCTATAACCTTAAAACTTATAGAAAATGGACTGACACCTAGAGGTGGCACAGTCATATTCGTAATTGAGGCACACGAATATCGGCAGACAGAGGTATACTATACATGGATACATTTTCCAGCAGCAAATGCTGTAACAAAGTACTTCCACTATTACAAAGTAGAGGAACCTCCTGAAACGTACACTCCTTTCGAGGAGGTGGAAGTACCACTCAAATTCCAAGAGCATTTGCTCTTATTTGATGGCGCCCTAATACATAACAATCACATTACAAGGCTCGGTCCTTTAGGAAGACCAGGAGCAACGTGGCCGGTCTTAGCCGGATACACACCACATCCAGACATCGAAAGAATGCCTGCAGCAGAGCTGTTAATACAGCTAAAACAACTACTAAAAATTCACAGACAATTAGTTCAGTATGTAATGCGGACTTCAACAATTCAGCCAGCGATTAAACTTCCACAGCTGACCCCTCACCAGGGGAACACAAATAAAATTACACCACAGAACATCCAATCCTGCCTAGGTAAAGTTCCAGCTAAACGGGAACAGATACCATTCTGGTTGGCACAGAAAATTACCCAAATAGAGGCGGTGTTTCCTGACACCACCCCGCTGGAAAAACACAGGATTCTGACTATATGTCTCCCAATGGGAATCGCACCACACATTGAGGACTGTGACACTTGGGGTACAGTCTTTGCTTCCATCTATACAAAAACGCACGGTGTTCCATCCATTTCGGTAATACCAGATGTGCTAAAACAAATTCAAGATGAATACGGTCCAGAACCTGCTTTAACTCTTGGTATGAAATTACTGAAAGACTTCAAGCAGGTCTCGGCTATATTATTAGCCAACATAAAAGGTGAAGCAGCGAACGTGGCGATCCGCCAGAGGTTAAAAGAGACAGATATAGCAGACCAACCAGCTGAAATTGCCAGAATCATAGAAAAATCCTATGAAGAACTAGGCAGAGATAGTCTAGGTGGAATACCAGTAAAACCGCAACTGACTACAAGTCCAGAAAAAATGTTTTTTAATAATAATAATAATTCACCAAAAAAGAACTGGGATGGAAATAAACAATCCAATCCTAAAGAAAAGAAATTCCAGTCCAGAGGAAGGTCTCCTAGGCGAAGAGAGAAATCTCCAAAGCCGAGACAAAGGTCACCCCAGAGTGACCCCTCTGGGAATAGATATAACCTTAGAAATAGGGATAATATTAAAAAACCTGATAGATATCAAGACATTGATACACGTCCCTCTCAATCTTTTCAGAATTCCTCGCAGAAATCGGAAAGAAGAGGACGATCAGAAGAGCACGCCAAGTCCAAAGACAAGGAACCTGCTCAACTGAAAAAGAAATCACAATTTCCAAAAAAGAAGGTAGCCAGTATCAAGGTAGTTAACAATGCCGAGAATACTGAGGACACAACTGAAAAACGGAGAGTGGGCTCAGACAATGCTAGACAGCGCAGCAGAGGTGAGCATAGCTCGCAAAGTCCTTATGAATCATCTGGAGACAGTGGACACGAATGAATACCTTCAAGTGGAAACTGCAGATACCAGAGTTAGCAAGCCCCACAAAATATACGAGATAACATTACGTATAGAGGGAGATAAGACTAGGAAAATTAGGGGACTATTTTGGGATAACCTCTCCAAAGGCTATGACATCCTTCTAGCTGAAAAAGACTGGCCACCAGAGTTTGTCAGGGAGTGCCCTCATGGCGAAGAAGTAATTATGCCTGCCTTCTCGAATCAAATACCGATTCATAAAAAATATACACTTGCTAGAAAGTGGGCAGTGGCCTTAGCACCTGCTTTATATAAAAATCATGTAGGATGGGATGAGGATTCTCCTCCTCACAAAGTCCAGTTAAAATCACAACCAACTGCACAAAGGCAGTACCCAATCAAGCAAGAAGCTAAAAAACAAGTAAATGAAATACTAGATCAGCTAGAATACCAGGGGGTGATTGAAACTTGCACCTCACAAATGAACAATCCTTTGTTTCCGGTCTCCAAACCAGACAATTCATATCGCCTAGTTTTGGATTACCGACACCTTAACACATGTTGCAAAACTTTTGCAGTGCAAAACTCACACAGTGCTGCACTAATGAATAACATAGTGCGCAAAAAATACAAAACAACCTTGGACATCTCCAATGGATTCTTTTGTCAAAACATAGCACCAGAGAGCAGATATTTAACAGCTTTCTCAGTAAATGGCACTCAAAAACAATTCTGTCGGTTAGCCCAGGGGTACAAGAACAGCCCGGGGGTATTCTCAGCGAGAGTAACAGAATTATTACAACTATATGATGATGAAGCATTATCTTATGTCGATGACATTTACTTAACAGATGATGACTTGGAGACTCACTTGAAAAGAGTGAACACCATAATACTTGGTTTCGCTGCAGAGGGTTACAAATTCAACTTCAAAAAATCCAGAATTGCCCATCTGAAAATCCAGTACGGAGGATATGAATTATCAAGTATTGCCTGGTTGACAGTCTTTTAAGAACTAGAAGAATTGAAAAATCTAAAATATGAAAAGACGTATCCTCTGCCAATCGACATTCTGCCTCTACGACATTACGCCTGTGTAATCTATACAGACGGACATGCTCAACCCTCCGTTTGGGGAGAACATGCATACAATCCCACATGTGAGATTACAAAAGAAGTGTGGCGCGGAGGTAAACTAAAACCTCTATTATCAAAGACACACTCAGTAGAAACCAATTCAGAACAACAAACTGAAATATTAGCTTTGAAAATGGCGCTAGATAATGCGGATCGCGAATTCCCGACACTTATAGTGTCAGATTCATATTACTGCGTCAAAGCATATAACAAGGATTTGCAGACATGGATTCAGAACGGTTACAAAGATGACACAGATGCACCAATAAAGCAGAGACTGCTCTGGGAACAAGTAGCTCTTTTGAAAAAAGAACTACCAAAGACTCACGTGACACACTCACTGAGTCACCAGCGTGATGGCGTTCACGTTGTAGGGAATTCATTGGCTGAAACAGCCGCAGCGGCAGCCAGTAAACCGGCTCCCGTAGATCGAAAAAAGCGTACATTAAAATACATTGACGGCGAAACATTGCTGGCGGTGAAAACGTCATCAAAAGGCGACTGCTCAGCGTTACCGATCAATTATCCACTCAATTATACATACATAATCGATGCAAACTCCGTCCCTTTTGCTCGAATCCCTGGAGTGGGGGATAGAGTGATTCCAAACATGGACAGGAGAAACTTGTTAATCGCAGACGCACACATGGGCGAGGGTCACAGACACCTTAAATTAAAAGATTCTCTGGAAGAATTACAATCACGGTACTGGTGGCCAGGCATGAGCCTGCACTACACCATGTTTGTAAAAAACTGCCCAAACTGCAACAGAGATCGCAGTGGGGAGAGAAGCAGTTTAATACCTCGTCGTATCAAGGCAGATAATATTACCAGCAAAAAGAATGGCTTGCGATTAACATATACAGGCTAGTTTCCACTTATAATGTAGATCACCAGCACTTGGCTGACGTCCGGACTATTATACAAGATTTGCGAGTCTAAATGGCATATACGCTAAGAGCATGCTACGTTCGACCATTTCTTTCACTCAAGCAAACCAGCCTGGGGGGGAAACATGGCCAAATGAGCACAGCCCAGCGGGAATCTTCTCACTTCCTTCCTGAGGGTATGGGACGGTGTAAAGAAAAAACCAAGGCAGAAAGCAATCTATAATAGAAAGGATATTAGGTTCGGGAGCTGGGTGGGTCAAACATCTAATAAGTGTCCAACGTAGTCTAAATAACTTGCCAAGAAATTCTCTGAAGGGATTCAGTCCGTACGAATTATTATTCGGAACTAGGATGTTGATCTCTGACCTTGATAGTCAGACTTCAGTGGTAATAGAAAAAACCTTTGATGTCAAAGACCGTTTGGCTATTTTGCAGGACTTAAACAAAACAAGAAAAGACCTGAGCAACATACAGTTGAAACAACAGCCAACGACCACTGAAGATTCACCACCTGTCCCAGCAAGACCTGTCTGGATTCCAAAAGTCGGGGATCTAGTCAGGGAGAAGATCGCGGTAAAGAAGGAATTTGGGCCTTCTTACAGAAAAGCAGTTCCTGTCTTGTCTGTCAACGGGACAAGATCAGTTGTACTACCGCCACTTGCTGGAAAAAAGGAGAACCGAGTTGTATCCATCGACCTGGTAAAACCACAACATGTGGCCGATAACAAACAGTAGGCCAAGTGGACTCCCAATAAGTAGCAGAACACCAAGGTTTGCTACCAGTACAGAGGTCCTATCAAAGAGGCTCATCACATTCGAAACGCCTACAGAAGAACAACAAGGACTATGCAACAATGCAATAGAACTAAGACCTCTGAAAACCCAAATAAAGACATTTAGCAGAGAGACACCAATCTATACTGAAGTACCAAGTGAAAATGCAAAAAACAAAAATCCTGAACCAATTGGAACAATTGACAGAACTGCATCTGGTTACTTCATCAACTTCGATGATTCCTCTGACGGCTTCAGTGAACAAAAGACACAGCCATCATCAAAATCCTTTAAAGACAAAGCTAAGGAACTTTTGAAACAACTGAAAGAAACATATCTGGTTTCTCCATGGATTGAATTTTGGGTGGGTTTTGGTGCATTTATCCTCATACTTTGGCTCATCATGGTATTTACTTTGGGACGCTTCATTGAGGGAAAATATGCTAAAATGGACACAGCAAGTCAGAACATCAACTTGGTCCTCAAACCACACACATCTTCACACGTCAAGAAACGAGAACTTTCTTCAGAACTTTCTTCAGCCAACTTCACAGCAATTCCAATACCTGGTGGGGTAGCCTGGGACAACACTGACTATGAAATTTATGGTCCGGTCGAGATCCTGAAATATCCACACCAAATCAAGATCTCCTTGAGTGATTTTGCAAAACCAAACTCATTTGCTGATGATTGGGACTTTGAAAGTATAAATAATATGATGTCTGACTTAGTAATGTCTGCTAAATTTACAAAACATGATTATTTGCAGGGTTCTACAAATTATGATAGTATGTATTGCTATAACCATTATGGTAACCATTTCTTGCATAAATCTGCACAACCTAGAAATGTTTTAAATTATAATCAATGGGAACATTGTGCTACACCTCCAAAAGGGAGCTCTAGAACCGTTTATGACAAATATTCATATTTTTCAGGTTTTAACATAACTAATGCTGAAACATTTTATTACAAATTGTCAAACAAGACAGGGATGAAAACCATGATAACCAACACAAAATTGATTTATTCTGATTCGTTCTTTGAAAAAATGAATACTTTTGGATTTGATTATTGGGACAAAAATGTTGATTTGAAAAGTGTTTGGGGTACAAAAGAATGGCAAGTACAGGGTTTAGAAGCTTTGTTTAGAGCCTGCATGATCCCAGAACAAATGATATTTTTAAATGACACTGTTCAACAAACCACCTGTCTTGGCTTAGCCAAAATCAAAGATTTAAATAACCTGTCTATTCCAAAACCGACAATGTTTAGCAATAGCTCTGAAACAGATGAAGAAATAGACATAAACCATATACTTAACCAAAACAGAACACATCCTGATTGGAAACAATGGTTGATCTGGCCCACAGATACAAATAACTGTCAAGATAGATTCCTGAATAAAACACAGGGTTTCAAAATGACCAGGCCAGACCCTAGATATCCCCAAAGACATCACCCAGGGATAATAACAACCTACAGTGTGGGCAAATTATGCCTTCAATGGCTACAAACTTCCACACTGCCTGAAATTAAGCAACACCTAACTTTACTTACTGATGGTGCTGACTTGCGTGATTTCATACTGGGACCACGCAAACAGCGTCATAAGCGTTTCATAGCAGCCTCTGTATATGCAGCATACAATGAGGCCTGGAAGGTTACTCAAATTGAGACAGCAGAGAGAATACGTGAAATTGATCGTATTAATTTGGAAAAATCACTTTCTGTAGTGGACAATGGGTTAATGACTCTGTCCTCCAGAATTTTTTCATTGGACAGCATTGTGTCTTCAGCAATCGATATATTATCGCAAGACTTACTGTTATTACAACATGGACAGTCACAATTGCGTTCTATTGTACAGCTTGGCTGGACGTTACAAAATCTGCGTTCAGGCTACGTGCCTTGGCGTTTAATCAACACAACGTCACTATTCCAAATCTTTAACCTTACTGATAGACAAATCGGTATGGCGCAGAAGGGTGCTGATTATACAATCTTGAGCATTGAAAAACTAGAAAGATTACCAATGACAATGTCAGAACGACCTGTCAGTGAATGGATAATCCACGGAATCATAAATATTCCAATCTCAACCTTCAGGTTTCAATACTGCCAAAAATATATACAGGCTGGCATGTACGAGAAATTGGGAAAGGGGTACCTTAAAACAACTTGGAACCTGCCCTATTCACATGCATGTGTAAGTAACAAAGGACAGAAAGTGTTTCTTAGTGGCAACAATTGTGCTATGTCACTAAGCGGCACGCTTCTGTGTAACGGTATTAGTTTGCACGGAGCCTGTGAAGGGAATTCATACAACCTTTCATGTCACCAGCAAGGCGCACCTGCAACTGAAATAGAACCATTCTTTCAAAGACTCTATAATGGGAGTTACATTCTTATTGTAGACCGCAGATGTTGTAGTCTTATGCCCGGGACTCCTTATCTCGTCACTACGACGGCGAAGGTCAAGTGCTGTGGACGTTCTTTATTCCCCAGCTCCTTTCCAGACAGGGAGGCAAGGGCATGGCCCGGTTTGAAAATTACTTCTATTCGAATAGATACTTTAAGCAGAATGAAAACAGTGCTTCTTCAGACGCCTACAAGGCTCACGTCATCTAAAGAAACGTATGATCTACAAGTCGCAAGGACGACTGCAGAGATACATACATTATTATCAACTAATTCCCCCGTACATTTCGCGGAAATCCTAAGCGAAATCTTAAATATTTCTGATACCACTGGGGTCTCAAAGGTATTTAAGACAGTATTTTCGATGGCATTAACACCATTCAAAGCCATACTGGGTATTTTTCCAGATTTCGTCCATTCGATCTTTGGCGGACTTCCCCTGATCCTGGGACTAATTGCAGGAATCCTATTCCTAGTCCTTATTTTTCGTTATGGCAACCCATGTCACAGATCAAACTCTCGCGACAATGGAAGATACGATCCTAGCCATTGGATACCGGGACCGGATATCAAAAATCCTGGGACTCTCCCGGCATAGAGACCTAAACATGACTTGGTTTCTATCATTTCGACCAATGTGGCAAAGGTGTGTTTTACCTGTACTAAGGTGTCTGCTATGCGGAGAAGAATGCGTGTTAGACACCTGTCTGACGCTACAATCGGATGCGCCGGTGGATGCAGATACACTGTTGGTTCCTACCAAGGTTCACGCACTGTGCTGCCCTCAAAGGCTGCCAATTCTGATGACGGCATTCCTGGAATCTTCACCACTACGATTGAAGAGTAGTGAAGTTCAAGATGAAAGCAGCATCGAACAGGTACGACCTTCTGTCAGCAATGCAAATCAGAATGTCAATGGAGACAATCATGCGCACGAATGCATGATTACCCCTATTTCCGACTTAGAGGATCTTTCCCATGAAGCTGTTGACAGTTTTTTCGAAAGCCTGAATGATATGATGTTCTCTCCGGAACAGAAATAGAGACTTTTGAGTAAACTCGCACACGGCGTTCCCTGAATTCGGCCTTCAACTTTAAAAATAAAGTCACATGAACAATTACAATCCAGTTCACGGACAGCAACCTTTTTCAGCAAGCCCTTAAAATATTTTTCTATATATTTTTTCCCCGGGACACTGATCTTCTGCTTAAAGTAAGAAAACTATTCCTAGAGAACTAAGATTTCTATTTTTAGATACTTTATAGACTTTATATAGACTTTAGCTGCCCGCTGGTATGTTCACAAAATATATTATGTGATGAAATGGTTTCGACTTTTCTTTCTGTATAGCCATATTAAGAGCCATTTCATGTGTATTTCTCATATACCAACAAGCAATAATGCATAAAATGCGTGCTTACTTTTGCATTTAATTCATAGCTTAAGTGCATACAATATATGACTGCAATTTTTCAGTATATTTGAAAATTTCAAAATGCATTTATGTATTTTGGGGTGGTAAGGTATACACTATACTCTATAGTATGTTGTACTATGTTATACTATGCATAGATTAGTAGATATGACCATAGTTAGCGTGGAGTGGGTGTCGTGTATTTCTATAGGTTCTGAATCGATCCCCCTATTCCTGACCCTATTCTGGTTAAACTACCTAGCTAGTTAACTAACAGTCAGCCCATGAGGCAAGAAAACCCCCATGATGCAGATACCGTTATCTGACGCAGTCACACTACGGCACAGGAACGTGTTATCTGATTAGGTCATAACGCTTGAGATCTAATTAGACAAGCGACATTCCTCCAGCCCCTGATAAGGCATACGACGTTCTCATAACAAATCAAACCTATGACAACCTGGATAATCCGTGCGGCCATTGTTTTGATTTCACAGAGAACTTTAGTAAAGAATGTGCTAACGAGCAAGTCGTATGACATCTTTATTGACGTACCTATGTCCATCCTTACGTGTATCCCGGCACCTTTAAGGTATAAATATTGCCGACCTTGCCCTATGCAAACACACGCGTGGTGACAAGACGGAGCAGCCATACTTGCCGAAGCCGAGAGCAGAAGCAGACCCCGCAGGCAACAGCCCCGCCTTCCTGACGCGCTGAGAGACGCGCTGCTATCTCAAGCCGAGAGACCCAGCACCGGCGCTTCCGGGTAGCCCTCGCAGGCAGCCTGGAATATCGAGAGCAGAGAAAGAGATACCATTCCTCATTCATCCTAAATTCCAGGTACAGAACTGAATAACCCCTCACAGAGAATTCTTTAGTTATTCACTTGGCAAAAACAAACTTAACTTAAACTGTAACTTTCTATTCCCGCCCACGCATTAGACTTAGGTCAGGTACACGGGGTAGGCGTATTTAGAAACACCAGTTGAGTACGTTTAGTCAAATGTATATGTGTATGTAAATATATTTTAATCATTTTTAACATCATATGGCTCAGAAACCATATCAATGTTTTTACAGTATTATTTTATACTATTGCTTCTAATGTATGCACTTTACTTAACAATAAGTATTGCAATAATATCGATCCATTTCTCTTGTACGAGAAAAGAGACTGATCAATAAATAACATCTTTTATTGAACACGCCCGTCTCTTCCTTTTCTCTACATTCTGATGAGACTAAGAATGCACGTACTGACTGAGTAAAATAATTGCCTTGTGCTCACACGACCCTTGAGATTGACTCTTGATTAGGGGAGAGCAAAGTTGTCATGTTCTATGGTTGTCAGAAACTAAATCCCTTCTTGTCTAATCAGGGGAGTTAATCCTTCCTTGAACATTCGAGAAAGTTTCTAGCGAACTCTGAGCTTAGCTGGCAAACCCAAAAATTAAGTCTAGTATCGACAGTAGTAGACCTAGTTAACGTCTGGCCTAGGCCTTTACTGCTGTAGGTACTATTCCAATGCGCAGAGCCTATTGGGAAGATAGGAACTACACTACACAAGGTTGAGGCGAACACCATGCAGCCAGCACACAACCCGCTGCGCTGCCTGTGCAGGGCCACATACGGACTCAGTGGTGAAGGGCAGCCTGAGTCCTTAAGCATGGGCCCCTCACAGGCCGCTTCTGTCCCCCAGAACCAGAGCCTGGTGTGCTGCAGCCCCGCTCCACCGGGGCATTAATTAAAAAAAAAAAGATTCTTACTTTGTCAGGAAACACGTGCCAGGGCAGGGGCAAGGGCCATGGGGGCAAGGCAGAGCAACCACCAACTACGCAGTTGTGGTGCTTTCGTGCTACTAGATTGAATGACGGTCTTTGGGGTGGGGTAATGTTTATTTTAAAAAGAGAAAAAAAAGCAGTGCAGGCTTCAACACTTGTGAAGAGTGCGCATGCTGAGCCGGCAAGAAGGGAATGGAAAAGGCAAAGCTGTCAGCATCATGGGCTTGGTGCAGACTGCACAGGGGTCTTATAATTTCTTAGGGTGGGCCGATTTTGCTAAAAAAAATAAAAGAAACAGGCCTCCACTTACTCAGAGAGCTGACTACCCGCCCCCTCTCCTATGTGTTGGCGAAAAATGCACCCATAAACTCACTCGGAGATAGCTGATCACCCGATCAACAAGCAAGCGGCTCAATAAATTTGCCTCACCCTTCGTTCAAAGCACTGCCCTTCACCCGCAGCTGGTGTTTGGGAGGGGCCCAGGGGGGGCTTTTCCAGGAAGGCTCTAAAACACACACTATATTATTCACAAGTACTAGGGTAACTCTACCAATAAAAAAAAAGACGGGTTATTTAGCATCTGACATTACGTACGGCACAGATGGGTCTAAGCCTCTAAGGCAAACGGAAAGCTCCTTACAACCTCATGACTGGTATGTATGTACATTCCGTCTCATCGAAATAAGGGGTTATTTTTGATTTCCTGTTCCTTAATAAATGTAATTTGTTCTACGAGCAGTTAATGTTCCCTCCACATAACAGGGTAAAGCGCCTAATGGCCGCGCTAGGCAGCGCCTTTCAAACTCGCCACAAAACAGTATAGACCACTCCATGCGTGAAATGGAGTGACCTTCTATTATCTGCCACCAGCCTCTGTTGGGATTTTACTAAGATTTATGTGGGTGAACTCTGTGGTGGCAATCAGGAAAATTTTCACGCATGCACAGCGCTGCCTGCCGCACAGCACCTACAACATCTGGCATGCTGGCATTTCACAACTTAAGCCGTGCCAGGTGGGGAGGCTGGCCTCGGCTCTACAGAAGCATGCAGGGACTCAGGAGATCCAGGCCAGAACAACTCTCTGCGCCGGCTCCGACCCGAGAAGCCACTGACTAAGGACTAAGACACTGTTAAGCAGTCAGTAAAGTGTTTAGGAGCAGAGGAGCGCGAGCGGAGGATACTACTAACTTAAAAGGCAGGGGCAGGGCCTTAACTTTAACACCGGCCGGCCCGGCCCTATCGTGATAATGTGGACAGTGGACCGACTCGACTACGGGGTCTGTGGCAGCAGCGACTAGGCCAAACCAGGCCAGCCCAGGCAGAGTGCAGTGCATAAATCGAATGCTCAAGATACTTGGGCAGGCAGGGCCTTCTTTAAAAACGTAACCCCGGCTCTATTATGATATATTAATGCGTATGCCTACCGTGGGCGGCCGTTGCTATAATATGTATGCACGGCCGGCGGCCGTGGCTATAATATGTATGCACGGCCGGCGGCCGCTACTTGGCCAAGCCAGCTAAACCCACGCAGGACTTAGGAGCATGCATCATCGAATTTGAGGATACGACGATACGTGCAGGGGCAGGCCCTTCCCTTCTTTAACAACGGTGTGAAATAAATGATGAATTAAATACATGTGTACGCCGGGGCAGGGCCAGGAACAGTGCGTCATCGAATGGAACCGGACTGCCACAGCTACTAACTACCCCGGTGCCCAACACACCACCACTGACTGGGACTACACGTTTAAATAGCAGTTGCGCAACACATTTCCTGCCCCTCGGAAACCAACTTTCTTTTGGAAACTGGACAAATATTATCTGTTTTGTCCGGGCTGAAGCTGCAGAGAATCCACAAATACCCTTAGATCCCATCATGAAATGGACACGATGGAGTGAGTCACTTTGCATGACTGAATTTTTAGAGGTTTCTTTTGCCCCAGCTGGCATTGTTGTTAGTAAATAGGGACTGTAGTGTATTCTGGGAGGAGAGTGGCGAGCCTGTCAGCAGGCTTTCGTATATTCACACCGGGACGGGTCAGTGTGCACCCTGGGAAGTGGGGTGCCTGCTGAGAGGAGGAGGCAGGTCCTTTTAGGCTCTCTCTAATAGCGAAGCAGCCAAACAGCCTGCAGGGACGGATGCCGCAGAGGTACATTCTTCGTGAAAGGGTTGCCGCTCAGAATCCCTTCATTAGCATGTCTATTAAAACACGCAGTTCCCCATTCCCGCTCCCAGCATGAGGCAAGGCAGAGGGATGAGTCCCGGGGTTCCCCTTATCATTCACACTCAGGCAAATCCCCAAACCACCCACAGGTGACTTTTTAGGTTTCGCTGGAGGGCGGAGCTCTTAGCTCCGCCTCCAGAGAAATCTCTTGATTTCCAGTAAGGAGAATGGAAAACGCCCCCCTGTCCCATTGGCTAGCTCCATAAATGGAGGCTAGCCATTGGAACAGAGATCTGTCTGTCATTCACAGACCAGATTCGTGGGCGTTCCCTCCATTTTTTCCCTGGGCGTTCCGCTATCCACCCTTTTTGCATCGTCATTGGGCTGTGGGCGGAGTTTCGGTTTTTTTTTCTTCTGGGTTTGTTGTTGTTTTTAAATCTTGCCTTCCCTCGTCCTTTCTCTGTGTCCGTTACTTTCCCGACCCCCCCCCCGCTCTCCGTTCCTTTCCCGCCCCCCCCCCCGCTGTGCACTTTGATTGATACTCTCTCCCTTCGGTAAGCGGATGGCCCGTGTTTAAAATACTCGTCACCACCATGGCTAACAATGACGTCTGAATCCGTGTAGGTGAACATGCATTTTCTCGAATATCCGTGGCAACTCATTTTGCACTCATGGTGGCAAGGGCATGAGTTGTCCACAGTTTGCTATGCAGCAGCTTGCTCTTTGTTGACTTTTAAGGCCCTTCTCTCTCTATGCAGTAGTTACTCGTGACAAAGTCGCTCGATAGCCCCTCCCTCCCTCTCCTCAGGCCGGCCAGCCGAAGGAAGCAGCCGTCCGCCTCCAGCCAGGGCCGCGCTGGGATTGGCCCAGCCAGCCGAGCCTCCGCCGCGTCATCGGGAGGAGGAGTGGAGAGCAGGAAGCAAGAGATCTGCCGGAAGATGTCCAGGTGAGTGTTTTGTTTTTTTGTTTGTTGCTTTGTCCGTGTGTGTGTCTGTTCCCGCCCCTCACCCTCCCGCTGTCAGTGTGTGGCCGTTCCCGACCCCCCTCCCGCTCTCCGTGCCTTTCCTGGTATATCTTACACTTCCCACTAAGTAGGCACAAATACGTGGTGATGCCTTTAGTCGTGACGTGTACCAACTAGTCTGCGAGTGAGAAAACAAACCCTTGCGATCGGGGACCAACAGGACCGGTGTGAGGACCTCCAGGGGGGCAACCATGGCTGGCTGCGCGCCCACCCCCCAGGGACTCGCACAGCGCTGGAACAGGACACCTCGCTTCTCAGCTCGGCGCGGAAACACAGCGTGGGATGGGACTTCCAGACAGACGCACAGACAGGAAACAACAGGCGCCCATCACCTCACACCGGCTCTGGAAATAGGTCACGGAAGGAGGTGGGGCCGGGAGGGGGCGGCACGGGGCTGCCATGGAGGGAGGTGGGGCCGGCCGGTAGAGTGTGACCCGAGGGGGGCTCGGGACAGGCCCTCGGAGGGGGGCAGCGTTCAGTCTGCAGAGACAGGAAGGGAGGAGGAGAAACGCACTCACAGCTCTGCAACAAAGTCGCCGAACGTTTTTGTGCCATTCATGGGCCCTAAGGAGATGTTTGGGAAGAGCCCCTCCCCCCTCCTTCAGTGCACCCCCTCTGAAGGATGAAGGCAAGAGACTGCGCCGCGCGCAGGATGGTGCAGACACGGGGGTGTCCGGATCAGGTGTTCCCAACATGGGGGGTCTGCACCCCCTGGTTCCCAACATGGGGTGCCCGCACCCACAGGGGGTGCGAGATGGGATTTCAGGGGGTGCAACAAAGAGGGGAAGAAAGTATGTACAGCATGCATGATAGGAAGCAGGAAAGACTTCTGTAGAGGCTGCATTGATGCATTGATCCTCGATTGACTAGTGACCCACTTTCCTAACAAGTCATGACTTGATTCACTGTGCCAGCCCTCCTTTCCTTCATGGATAGGTGTCCACCCCTTATCTTCATTAACTCTCTGTTGCATGGATCATTTAATAAATTCGAAGATCACGCTGGAAAAACGATCTTTTTAATAAATAACAAACTTTAGTCCAATACAAGGATCTAGAGAAAGAGGCCAGCTCACAGGCATCCAGCAACCGATTGCCCAGATGTTCATGAGCACCCACCAATGGGTCAAAGATTCTAATACAAACACAGTACAGTGACTAATAATGCATATAGTATGACAATGCCACAGTACTTCCATGTTCAGATAATAGGAGCCATAACCCTGCTGATCAGTTGTTATGCAAAGTTTCAACTACAGTGAAATAATGTTTTTTTTTTCTTCCTGTAATACGTTTTACATTTCTTTATATACTTTTCTTTCATGTTTGATCGGGTTTAGGTACTTTTTCAGGATATTGCATTATGCCCTTTTCCGAAAAGATATTTGTCTCTCTGCCGGAATAGGTCATAGGTTTTTCCAAATTAAGGTCATACATTGTATTGGACCACGTGACACATTGACGTATTTTTTAACTGATGAATTCCTACGTATATAATGCTTACACGCACCTGGCACCTTGAAGCAACCTGTATGTTTTTTTTGTGCGCTAAGATAAATGCAGTTTGATTTTTAATCTTGATGGATTCTACATAGTCGTATTGTGGAATGTTTTCACATGGCAGTTTGACATATATAATTTTTTAACGCTGATGAATTTTTACGCTTACAATGTTTACCAACACTCATCACTTTGAAGTAACCTGTATGGTTCTCTGAGGATTAGGACAAATGCAGTTTTTTTATTTACTTTGATGCATTTTATGGTTATTAGTTCTAATCGAATTGCCGAATGAGCCGGTAATGTATGATAACGTCAGATTGCAGGATATGTACTATAATATGTCATTTTGTGATGATTTTTATTAATTCTGTAGTGTAGTGTGGCCTGCATCCTGCCCAATAGTCAGTGGGTCAGTTTTCAGTTTTTTTTATTTTCCTGTTTCCTGTTCTTGTGTCAGTGGTAGAAGGCCCTCCTCATCTTTTATTAGCAATGATAACTTCTTACATAGAGTTTCAAGGCTGTTGTTTCTAGATGCTGTAAACAACAGGTGTTACTACTGCCCAATTCAATGGTGCTCATTGTACCCACCTCCGAAGCATAGGGATCGGAGTTGGCCTTGCAGGGCTCAATGTTATGACCTGCAGAAGATGAATATGTAATTACTGACCGGTATTGCAGGTTAACATTAGTGGGGTGGGTCCCCAATTCCTTCCTTATTAATAGCAGGGTCTTCATCGCCCTCCTTCGATTTCGTATGCTGTAAAAGATTCTGCATTCCACCTCCTTCATAAGTGATGCCTGCCTCTCTCTTCTATCGTGAGGGGTAGTGGTAGCGGTGTCTGTCTCCCTCTCCCTTCATTAGAGGTAGCAGGGTCTCTCTTCCTTCATTAGAGGTAGCAGGGTCTCTCTTCCTTCATTAGAGGTAGCAGGGTCTCTCTTCCTTCATTAGAGGTAGCAAGGTCTGCCTACATCTCTCTCTTCATTCCTGGAGGCACGGTCATTTTACCTCTTCTTTCATTTCAGATAGGAGGGTATGTCTCACCTCGTGGCTAACTCCTATCACAATGCCACGCATGCCGCTCTTATAGATTACCAGCCTCTGTCCATTGCAGAGTCTTTATTCTCCTATCATGAAGCCCCGTCCCCGCGGCACGGTAAGCATCTAAAGAACTAGCCCAGAAAACAGCTTACTCGCCGTCACAGTTACTCCCCATGCTTGAAGCTGCTCCTCGAGGCTGGCTGTTTCTGCGGCCTCAATAACAAGAAAAAACAATTTTTAATGAACTGCATTTGTAACACGTTGCCAGGACTTCAACCCCGCTTCTATTTATGGGCAGTTTTAAATAACGCGAAAGTAGGTATTGGAGTGCTTTACATGAGCACCAACTACATTACACAAGTACATTAGGTAATGTTATTCTTTCTGTGCTGTGGCATTTCTGAAGTAGCGTCCAAACCTGGGCCTGTGGTGTTCCTGGATCCAAAGCACAGTGGTATGCAGTAGTGTACGAGGTTGTTATTCCTCCACTATAGTTGTACGCCGTCTTCTTCCCAGTTCAGTGGTATTTGTCCCTCGCAGTTACAATTGCAGCCTCTCTCGTGTAGTCAGGACATAATGTTTCTACTTCTGAGGTTTCATTTAGCTATTTAAGGTATTCTGGGAGTTGTTTTCGTTTGAGTGGCAGGCCGGATACCAATGGTTTGTTCAGAATAGCCAAGCACTGGAAACATGGCTGTGCTTGCTTCCCTGCCCCCTGGCTGTGCTTGCTTCCCTGCCCCCTGGCTGTGCTTGCTTCCCTGCCCCCTGGCTGTGCTTGCTTCCCTGACCCCTGGCTGTGCTTGCTTCCCTGCCCCCTGGCTGTGCTTGCTTCCCTGCACGTGCTTGCTTCCCTGCCCCCTGGCTGTGCTTGCTTCCCTGCCCCCTGGCTGTGCTTGCTTCCCTGCCCCCTGGCTGTGCTTGCTTCCCTGCCCCCTGGCTGTGCTTGCTTCCCCGCCCCTTGGTTCCCCTTCCCCTGGCTGTGCTTGCTCCCCTGCAACCTGGCTGTGCTTGCTTCCCTGCCACCTGGCTGTGCTTGCTTCCCTGCGCCCTCTCTGTGCTTGCTTCCCTGCCCCCTTGCTGTGCTTGCTTCCCTGCCCCCTCGCTGTGCTTGCTCTCCTGAGTTTGTGTGTGGCTCTGGGTGGGTGTGTGTGGCTCTGGGTGGGTGGGTGTGTGTGGCTCTGGGTGGGTGGGTGTGTGTGGCTCTGGGTGTGTGTGTGGCTCTGGGTGTGTGTGTTTGGCTCTGGGTGTGTGTGTGTGGCTCTGGGTGTGTGTGGCTCTGGGTGTGTGTGGCTCTGGGTGTGGTGTGTGTGGCTCTGGGTGTGTGTGGCTCTGTGTGTGTGTGTGTGGCTCTCTGTGTGTGTGTGGCTGTGTGTGTGGCTCTGTGTGTGTGTGTGTGTGTGTGTGGCTGTGGGTGTGTGTGTGTGTGTGTATGGCTCTGGCTGTGTGTGGCTCTGGGTGTGTGTGTGGCTCTGGGTGTGTGTGTGTGTGTGTCTGTGTGTGTGTGTGTGTGGCTGGCTCTGGGTGTGTGTGTGTGGCTGGCTCTGGGTGTGTGTGTGTGGCTGGCTCTGGGTGTGTGTGTGTGTGTGTGGCTCTGGGTGTGTGTGTGTGGCTCTGGGTGTGTGTGTGTGGTAGTAATTGCTGTCTGCTGAGCTCGTCCATAGGGTACAATAGGTCTCACATTTGCGAGAGATTAAGCTAATGGCAATGTAAATGACAATGCCATTTATTTATCTGTTTTCAAAACCAACACATAAATACAAATTTTGTCATTTACAATGCCAATAGCTCTAACTTTTCCAAAGGCGAAACCATTGCATTGTAAATGCTTGTTTTAGAGTGTTATCAGTAGTTTGAATAATACATTTTCTCTCTGCGAGGGATTCACAGATGCGATTTTATAGCATGATCCCTCACTGCCTGCAAAGAAGCTTCTGCAGTTTGCAAACATATTCAAAAGGCAAGAGCAAAAATGGAACTAAGAGTAAAAAGAAAGGACAAATAGTAAAAAGTAACAAAATGAAGGAAAAGGAAAGTAAGAAAAGGGCGAAAAGAAGGCTAAAAAATAAAAAGAATACTGAAATGCGAGATTTTGCCTGCGCTCTAGAATGTGAAGAAAGAGTTCGGCTCTTGGCACAGTCCACAGATATCAATTAAGTGGAGACACTAACCTTCCAACCTTTGTACCCGACCCTTGAAGAGCCTCTGAGGAGACGGAGCCCTGGGAGGGGTACACTGGCCTGTTATTGGTATTTGTCACTCAGGAACATTCCCGCACGGGGCAGCAGTACACATTCATACCATGCCAAGAATATTTGCTAAAACATTTTTTTAAAGAAAAAGACCCCCAAGAATGTTTTCCCCTCAAAATATATCCAACAGCAACATCCTTTTTTTGTTTTAATTAGATAAGATTAATCGACCACATATGTTTTATGAAATTAGACCCTACTCACTTAAAATCTCTTGGATGTAGATTCTGGGCATGAGGACGAGTGCACTGATGTGGATGTCCACTGTGAATAATTAATTTAAGAATACCATGGGCAAGTGCTGAGGACCAATTCAGGAAATTCTATTTTACAATGCATGAGAAATGGCTAGCAATTATGCATAGAAATGTCCCTTCACCAACCATGGCGTTCACTGTGGTACTCTGCACAAGTATTAGATCCCTGCCGTAAAGGAACATTTTCTCCAGACTTTGCAAAGTACAGCTTCATTTTTGACAGCTTTAATACCTCTGAGGGCATGTGCACCCAGTTCAACGCATATGTTGCAGAACCTGTCCCAGAGAATGTCAACCTTGAGGTGCACCAGTACTGGCATGGAAAGCTACGTCAGTGGCCTGAGTTGGCCCATTGTGTACTGGCTGTTTTGGCGTTGCTAGTCTCAAGTGCCAATGTTGAGAGGGCGTTTTCACAAATAAAAGTGTACATGGGAAGAAAAGAGAGAGCGTGAATGACTAAAGAATCACTGAAGAAATATTGTATGGTGTACTACAATAAATTTGACTTGTAAAAATGCATTTGGACTTCATATACACGTACGTACACTGTCTATATGCAATACATCAATGAAGAAAGCCAGGAATAATAAAAGCAAAGCGTTCCATAAACACCGGAAAAACACTGTGTCAGTTGTTTTTTATGGCGCCAAAATTAGTAATCACTGAAAAACACTGTTTTTTTCAGGTATTGAAATCACTGGAAAACACTGACAAAACACCACTAGAATTTACCCAAAATAGAAACTGAAAACAGGAAAGCCTAACTATACGTAAAAACATGCAGCCCCCCTCCCAGGACGATTTTGGTCCTTGTGGACCCCATCCCCCAGGTCCTGATGCAATGTTAAAGGTGGAGGGGGACACAGGGCCACCCTCCATTTGTCCATTGCGGCCCTGGGGAACCCGTCTCCTTGGGGCCTGTCAGTATATTCAAGGCCTCCTCTGGGCGATTTTGGCCCATGCGACCAAATCCCCCGGGGTCTGGCTCAACCAACGCTGAGTGCCCTGGTGGCCATCCAAAGCATCCACCACACTGTCAGCATTGCCCCAGCTGGAAGCGAGCAGTTATTAATGCTGCTCACTGCATGCGGGAGCAATCTTTTTATCTGTTTCCCTGCCTGCTTCAGCCTGGGCAGCGAAACAGATGAAAATTCCACTCTCAGCGGGCGGGAGCATTTTTAAATCTTCCGCCCACTGGGAGCAGACTTGGGGCCCTATTAGGATGGCGGGCGGCGGAAATCGGGACCGCCCGCCGAAAGGGCGGGGGTCCCGACATTGCCGGGCGCATTCCTCAATTTAACATTGTGTCGGGCGGTGCTCACTTCACTGCCCGCCACAATGTTAAAAAACAAAAGCATTGCCGCCACGGAAAGGCATTGAAAAAAGCCCATAGTAATGTGGCGTACGGTGTCTAACAGACACCGCCTCCATGTTACTCGATTTCCGCCCCGGCCGCAAAGCGACCGGAGCGGAAATCAGGCGGGCGGTGTTTTTCACCGCCGCCTTCCCCTCCGCCATCCTAATATGGCGGGGGGGATTTGGGCTTGCGATGTCGGGCGGTTTGCCTCCGCCAGGCCGGCGGTGGCCACCGCCAGCCTGGCGGAGGCAAACCGCCCGACATCGCAATGGACCCCTTGGTGTTTGGTACGGCTTGGTGGGAGATTTAAAAATGCTCCCGCCAGCCAGGAGCAAACGCAGGTTTCCCTGCCTGCATCACTGCGGACAGGAAAAATGCTATGTCCAGGAGTGGACAGCCTGGGAGACATCTGCTGAGCCTGCCCCAGGGGTGGGTCCCCGGAGCCATTAATGGCTCAGGGAGGGCCATCTCCTTTAAAGGAATTGGCCACAGAGTGGACTCCTGGGGTCTTTTCAGGTTTGGGGGGCCACAGGGCCCTCTTCCTGATTATATGCATTTTCAGTCCTCGGGATTTGCTCCCTGGGGCCTTTAGAGGCTCGGGATGAGACCAAGCAGCCCACTTCACATAATACACACGTGTGGCTCTGGGGAGCGATTACCAGGGATTCTCAAGGCTCAGGGAGGGAGAGCACATACCCCTTTCCTATAAATATTAATGTTGGCCCACAAATTGGGCCCCCCAGGGCCCCCTGAGACTTGGGGAGAGGAGACCAGCAACCCCCGCCAAATAAAAAGTAATGTTGGCCCTGGGGGTGAAATCCCCGGGGCCCCTGGCAGTTCTGGAAAGGAGGGCGCATGTGCCCACTCCCCATATCAACAGTTTACATCCCTGAGGGTGGGGCCTGGAGGCTTAGGGAAGAGGGCCACGCAGCCCCCACTTCCCTATATGAAATTAGCCCTGGGGTTTGGCTACCAGGGGTATTATCCCTTTAAATATGGCCCAGCTATTGGAAAGATGTAGTGCCTTTCTGTTCAATCAAAATTGAATTGTAAAACCATTTGTCACCAGAGAACCATACTGGAGAAAGGTAGTGATCTTAGACGTATGCCCGAGGGCCGTGCTCCCTAAACAGATTCTGAAGGCCTCATTAAACTTAGTAGGACCTCACAGCAAACAGACCATTACCAATGAAGTTACCAAGACAGTTAGTGTTAAATATAATTCCCAGAAAGTACACTGAAAAACTGTTTCCACTTTTTCACCTTCCAGGTATCATACCGGCTCACATTTCCCATTAATATAAATGAGGGATCGTGTCTTTGAGGTATTTTATGTGAGCAGACTCATCTTGCTGTAACACCCTAAGCAATCGACACTGGAGGCAAACTTTCAATCAGTCCAAGATAACTACATTTTCGGCACCTATAGGCACTTTGATGATTTTGGATCACAAAACCTCTATGGAACAGCCACTGGGATTGGAAAATGATATTGGAAAGTCAAGGAGGTACAGGGAGAAAAGCAGAGGTCAATATACAGTATGAAGCTTTATCGCTCAGTCTTTGCTCAACGCGACCTTTGCCCAGCAGTCTTTACCACACAGGTATGTGATTCTAATGGGTTTTTACCTTTACCAAGCATTGTTTGCAATGCAGTTCTTTACTCCCCAGGTACGCATAAATGTTTTTAATTAAAAATGTTATAGGTTATTTAAAAAAAGAGTTATGGTGCAGGTTAAGGTAAAGGGGGTGTAAGGGTGATTGTATTCATAATAAACCGGTTTCCAGAATTTGCTTAAACCCTTAGATTGAATAGATTATTCCATGACAAGTCAATTTTGGCAAATTCCAAAGTTAATTTTTAACCTATTTAGCCCTCTGTGGGCTGCACTCTGTTTTAGAAGCAAGCAGGTCAATAGTTCTGCTTGACCATAATTAATAACAAAGGGGCATATTATCAAGGCGGGCAATATGAGATTATCGCCGCTTTTCCGGTCGTTTTCGGCCAAAAAGTGGCGATAATTTTATCAGCCTATTAGCAAGCTGTCGCTAACAGCAGTTAGCGACAGCTTGTAGGCGATAGCGAACGGTGGTTTGAGGCCCGCTTTGCATGTCAGCGATATTTATCGCTAATGACATGCAAAGTGGGCGTACCCAACCTGTTAGCGTCTGAAAGCATTCGCTAACATCGCTATCACCTATTATCAACACAGGAGTAGTGATGAAAAAATTCACGCTAAGCTCGAATATCGCCAAAACCTAACGCCTGCTCAGACCACTTCTTAGCCTGTATATCCAATGGGAGGTGGATATTCAGGCTAAGACCCCATTAGCGATAATGCCTGAATATCGCTGGATTCCCAGCGATATTCAAGCATTTTGCCGCTATCGCCGGATATTTTATCGCTTTAGAGATAAACGTTGCTAATAGCACGTTATCTCTGCAATAAAATCCGAAGATGCGCGGCGATAAAAAAATATCCCATTTAGCGATAAATATCGCTAGTTGTTGATAATTTGCCCCAAAGTTGTTTCCTCAGGAGACACTTGGATTCTATACACGCCTCAAAAACACTGAATGATCCCTGAGGTTCTGGGCCTTGTTTCACTGAAAATGTTATGAAACTCGGGATTAGATCCATCCCTTCTGTGAATGTCATTATACATTTAGTTTATCACCTACCGCAGATGCCAAGAGTTCTGCAATATTGTCTATCCTATCATTAGTATAATTATTCTTTCACTTATAAGAGGTGCAGTGAATGCTCATCCTGTCATTGTCTCTTGCAGGCTCCAGTTCATCATAGTCCAGAAAACAAGATAAGATGATCAGTGCCCTCCCCTGCTGTGACTTCAAGATCTGCACAGAGTCTTAAAACCTCCCTTTTCAAGAAGGAAATATCGACAAGCAGGTGTATTGTCCGAAAAACACTGATTAAATGTGCAAAAATGTGCTTCCTGTAAGATCGTGGTCAACAAAAATGCCCTGGTATATGGATTTTTCCTGTGATGCATTGGTTCGGCAACTGTATACATTTATCTTAACTGCTCCTAGTCTCAATAATCCTTGCATTCCAGTTCACTCTTCCTCCAATTAGTGGGGTTGCCAAAAATAAGGTATGCACAGAAGAAATATTACTTTCGAGATGTTCCGCCAATTTGTGTTTTTCTATTACAGAACGGCTTTACATATTAATTTAGCACCACCAACTCAATAGAATTCCTTCCGATGCCCATAGTGAGGCGTGCACCAGAAGCATTGTAACTTTCCAAAGAGAAGTTCCTTTATAGACAGTACAAATGAGGTCTTGATAAAATGATTACCATCCAATCTCACTTTCACCAGCTCCTATTAAGATCCTGCAAAAGCATGTTAATATTTTGTCATCTATTTTGTCATCTGTTCTGTCACAGCCTTCAGCCTTGGATTCTGGACTAAGACCCCTACATAGTATTGAATCTGTATTTACTGTGTAGGCTGATGAACTTTGCTGGTGCTTGGCAAAGGTAGCACTGCAGCCCTAATTCTTCTAGAGGACATCGGGGCATATTATCAATGACCGGTGTTAAAATTATCGCCGTTTTATCGGCAGGAAACTGCTGATAAAACAGCGATAATGGGCTTCATAATACGCCCTAGTTAATTCCCACAGAAGCCCATGTTCTGGTGTTAACATGGGCTTCTATGGGAATTAACAAGGGCGTATTATCAAGCCCATTATTGCCGTTGCCGATAAAAGCGGCGATAATTTTAACACCAGTACTTGATAATATGCCCCATCGTTTCCCATGCAGTCTTATTAGAGCAGCTTCATGAGTGTGGGGACAATGGATGTCCCCAAAATTTGTATCCTCTTATCTCCAAGACTGCACTCAAGTGATCAAAATTAACACCTTTTATTCTGCAGTGTTTACAGTTACTCATGGGACCCCTCAGGGCTCTCCATTATTATTATTATTAATATTAAGTATTTGTAGAGCACGTAGCTACCCAAAGTCATCCCAGCGCTAGCAGATAGACAGTGGTTATAGGTTTAGTTTAAGGAGCTAATTCCTGGAATAGCCAGGTCTTGAGAAGTTTCCGGAAGGGGAGATAGCGAGATTCAGCACAGAAGAGCGGGGGCATTGTGTCCCCGAGACTGGCAACATTGTAAGAAAAAGATCTGCCTCCACTTCTTACTCTTCAAAATTCTGGTATGACGGCACAATGGAGATTAGTTGCGTGGAGCCATTTTCCTGGGTGGTAGGGGGTAATGAGAGGCTTGTTGATTGATGGACCAATACCCTAAAAGGCCTTATGGGGTATGCACAGGACCTTACATTTAATTCTTTCGGGTATTGTTAGCCAGTGAAGCATCTTCAGGGCAGGTTTGGCTGACTTATTTTTTGGCACCCCCAGAAGTAGTCTAGCACCACTGTTCTGTGCAACTTGGAGTTTCCTTAAAGTTGCTTTGAGTGCTCCTAGGTAAAGGGAATTTCTGTAGTCCAAGCGCGATAGGACCAAGGCCTGTATCAGGGTCCTCCTTGCTCTCATCGGAAGCAGGGAGAGAACCTTGTGAAATAGCTTAATAGCGATGAAACAGGCCCCTGCTACTCCTACTGCTTGGTCTTCGAACTTAAGGGAGCTTATCAAGCCAGACACACAGGCTTTTGATCTTAGTCGTCAGAATTGGGGCAGGACCCAGACAATTGGGCCAGATCTGTTTGAGGTCTAAGCTGGAGTTGTTGCCCAGGAGCATTAGCTCTGTTTTCCCACCGTTCAGCTTGAGACAGGAGTGCTCCATCCACAAAGCCACTTCTCCCAGACAGGTTTCAAAGTCAGAGAGGGGGTTTCGTGGGCGGTTGAGGGTGATTACCAGCTGAGTATCATCTGCATAGGTGACAATTTGTATCCCATGGGGCAGGATGATGACTGCAAGTGGCTACATATATACATTAAGCAATGTAGGGCTCAGGGAGGACCCCTGAGGGACTCCTCAGCTGATCGCTAGGATTCTGGAGGTAGACTCCCTTGAGAAGACCTGAAAGGTTCTGCTCTCTAGATAAGATTGGATCCAGTTGACTGCCTCACCTAAGACACCTCTCCTCCTGAGTCTCTCCAATAAAATATTGAAATTCACAGTGTCAAAGGCTAAGCTCAGGCCTAGGAGGATGAGAGCCACTGCACACCCTTGATCGAGGATCAGTTTAGATTCCTCCACTACTGCAAGCAGGGCAGTTTCAGTACCGGGTGGAGGCCGAAAGCCTGTTTGAGTAGGGTGTAAAAAGTCATGGGTTTCCAGAAGGTCTGAGAGGGTGGAGTTCACATGCTTTTCCAGAGCCTTACTGATCACTGGAAGCAGAGACATGGGTTGATAGTTACCCAAGTCGTCAGGGTCCAGTTTTGTTTTTAGTAGAGCCATCACAATGGCGCGTGTCCATGGTGCGGGGATGAAGCCGGTGGCTATTGATTGATTTATCATTTCTAGCATGTGGGGAAGTATCACTTATCCTGCCTTGCATAGTACATAGTGGGGAGCTGGATCTAGGGGGGAGCCTGATTTTATGTGCAAGAGGATTTCTGATAGCCTGGCCAGATCATGGGAGGAAATTCTTTAAGTACATGGTCTGGGCCGATGGGAGGCGTATCCGTTACGAGGAGGTCACTAGGGTGAGGTGAGCTGGGGAAAGCAGTATAAATGTTTCAAATTTTTCCTAGAAAGAAGTCTGCTAGTTCATTGCATCGATCAGGGGAGGCTATGAGAAAAGATTCGGATCTCGGGAGTTCTAAGAGGTCCTTTGCGAAGCAGAAGATTTCTCTGGGGGTATTGGCTGCTGCGTTAATTCTCTCTTCATAGTGCGTCACCTGGGCGATTTTTATTTCATTCTAAGAGTGTTTTATCGATGCTTTGTACTTCTGTTTACTGATGACGTTATAGTCTTTCCTCCACTTCCTCTCCAGTCTTTTTTATTCTTGTTTAAGTGATCGAAGTTTGGAGGAGTACCATGGTGAGAGTTTTTCTCCCCCTTTATGGCAGGATTTTGCTGGGGCAACCATGTCCAGAGATGTCTCGATCCAGGTGGTGAAGCTATCTGCAGCTAAGATAATATTAGGGTTGGGTTTGGGTTTAAGATTTTCTAGGGCCTTGGTCCAAGCTTCTACTGATAGTTTAGCCCAAGGACTGGCTTTCCTGGTATTTATTTTTTGACTGGGGGTAGGGGTGGGAGATTAACATAAATGGGAATCAGGAAGCGATTGGTCCAGGGCAGGTGGGTTGGATCACCTGCCGATAGTTCCGTGATATTAATAAAAACTGGGTCGAGAGTATGGCCCAACTTATGGGTGAGACAGGTGACTTTTTGGTTGAGTTCGGTGGCTAGTAGGTCCTTAGTCAGATCTAAGGCATCATTCTTATTAAGATTGGATCCAGTTGACTGCCTCACCTAAGATACCTCTCCTCCTGAGTCTCTCCAATAAAATATTGAAATTCACAGTGTCAACGGCTAAGCTCAGGTCTAGGAGGATGAGAGCCACTGCACACCCTTGATCGAGGATCAGTTTAGATTCCTCCACTACTGCAAGCAGGGCAGTTTCAGTACCGGGTTGAGGCCGAAAGCCTGTTTGAGTAGGGTGTAAAAGGTCATGGGTTTCCAGAAGGTCTGAGAGGGTGGAGTTCACATGCTTTTCCAAAGCCTTACTGATCACTGGAAGCAGAGACATGGGTTGATAGTTACCCAAGTCGTCAGGGTCCAGTTTTGTTTTTAGTAGAGCCATCACAATGGCGTGTGTCCATGGTGCGGGGATGAAGCCAGTGGCTATTGATTGATTTATCATTTCTAGCATGTGGGGAAGTATCACTTATCCTGCCTTGCATAGTACATAGTGGGGAGCTGGATCTAGGGGGGAGCCTGATTTTATGTGCAAGAGGATTTCTGATAGCCTGGCCAGATCATGGGAAGAAATTCTTTAAGTACATGGTCTGGGCCGATGGGAGGCGTATCCGTTACGAGGAGGTCACTAGGGTGAGGTGAGCTGGGGAAAGCAGTATAAATGTTTCAAATTTTTCCTAGAAAGAAGTCTGCTAGTTCATTGCATCGATCAGGGGAGGCTATGAGAAAAGATTCGGATCTCGGGAGTTCTAAGAGGTCCTTTGCGATGCAGAAGATTTTTCTGGGGGTATTGGCTGCTGCTTTAATTCTCTCTTCATAGTGCGTCACCTGGGCGATTTTTATTTCATTCTAAGAGTGTTTTATCGATGCTTTGTACTTCTGTTTACTGATGACGTTATAGTCTTTCCTCCACTTCCTCTCCAGTCTTTTATATTCTTGTTTAAGTGATCGAAGTTTGGAGGAGTACCATGGTGAGAGTTTTTCTCCCCCTTTATGGCAGGATTTTGCTGGGGCAACCATGTCCAGAGATGTCTCGATCCAGGTGGTGAAGCTATCTGCGGCTAAGATAATATTAGGGTTGGGTTTGGGTTTAAGATTTTCTAGGGCCTTGGTCCAAGCTTCTACTGATAGTTTAGCCCAAGGACTGGCTTTCCTGGTATTTATTTTTTGACTGGGGGTAGGGGTGGGAGATTAACATAAATGGGAATCAGGAAGCGATTGGTCCAGGGCAGGTGGGTTGGATCACCTGCCGATAGTTCCGTGATATTAATAAAAACTGGGTCGAGAGTATGGCCCAACTTATGGGTGAGGCAGGTGACTTTTTGGTTGAGTTCGGTGGCTAGTAGGTCCTTAGTCAGATCTAAGGCATCATTCTTATTAAGATTGGATCCAGTTGACTGCCTCACCTAAGACACCTCTCCTCCTGAGTCTCTCCAATAAAATATTGAAATTCACAGTGTCAAATGCTAAGCTCAGGTCTAGGAGGATGAGAGCCACTGCACACCCTTGATCGAGGATCAGTTTAGATTCCTCCACTACTGCAAGCAGGGCAGTTTCAGTACCGGGTTGAGGCCGAAAGCCTGTTTGAGTAGGGTGTAAAAGGTCATGGGTTTCCAGAAGGTCTGAGAGGGTAGAGTTCACATGCTTTTCCAGAGCCTTACTGATCACTGGAAGCAGAGACATGGGTTGATAGTTACCCAAGTCGTCAGGGTCCAGTTTTGTTTTTAGTAGAGCCATCACAATGGCGTGTGTCCATGGTGCGGGGATGAAGCCGGTGGCTATTGATTGATTTATCATTTCTAGCATGTGGGGAAGTATCACTTATCCTGCCTTGCATAGTACATAGTGGGGAGCTGGATCTAGGGGGGAGCCTGATTTTATGTGCAAGAGGATTTCTGATAGCCTGGCCAGATCATGGGAAGAAATTATTTAAGTACATGGTCTGGGCCGAGGGGAGGCGTATCCGTTACGAGGAGGTCACTAGGGTGAGGTGAGCTGGGGAAAGCAGTATAAATGTTTCAAATTTTTCCTAGAAAGAAGTCTGCTAGTTCATTGCATCGATCAGGGGAGGCTATGACAAAAGATTCGGATCTCGGGAGTTCTAAGAGGTCCTTTGCGATGCAGAAGATTTCTCTGGGGGTATTGGCTGCTGCGTTAATTCTCTCTTCATAGTTCGTCACCTGGGCGATTTTTATTTCATTCTAAGAGTGTTTTATCGATGCTTTGTACTTCTGTTTACTGATGACGTTATAGTCTTTCCTCCATTTCCTCTCCAGTCTTTTATATTCTTGTTTAAGTGATCGAAGTTTGGAGGAGTACCATGGTGAGAGCTTTTCTCCCCCTTTATGGCAGGATTTTGCTGGGGCAACCATGTCCAGAGATGTCTCGATCCAGGTGGTGAAGCTATCTGCGGCTAAGATAATATTAGGGTTGGGTTTGGGTTTAAGATTTTCTAGGGCCTTGGTCCAAGCTTCTACTGATAGTTTAGCCCAAGGACTGGCTTTCCTGGTATTTATTTTTTGACTGGGGGTAGGGGTGGGAGATTAACATAAATGGGAATCAGGAAGCGATTGGTCCAGGGCAGGTGGGTTGGATCGCCTGCCGATAGTTCCGTGATATTAATAAAAACTGGGTCGAGAGTATGGCCCAACTTATGGGTGAGGCAGGTGACTTTTTGGTTGAGTTCGGTGGCTAGTAGGTCCTTAGTCAGATCTAAGGCATCATTCTTATTAAGATCATTGAAGTGCAAGTTGAAATCCCTCAGGAGTGGAGTGTTTGGGAAGGTACCTACTAGTGTAGCTGCTACGTCTGGCAGGGATTGGAGGAATTGCCCAGGTCCAATCCAGAAATGGACTGAACAGCGGAAGGTGAGATAGTGAAAAAGAGACTCTCACAGTCTGCAATAATGTTAGGTTCGACCCGACATTTGAAGGAACTCATATATTATCGCCACACCTTCCCCTTTCTTTTTCTCGCAATCTTTATGTAGGATATCATAACCAACAGAGAGGGTTTGCACCAGATCTGGTTCTCACTCATGTTGAAGCCATGATTCAGTTAGAAATAATATATTGTGGGTCTCATTGAGTCATACGCTCTAAACCATCTATGTGACTAAATTGGCACAACTCATCTGATCCTTCAGTCATTTGTATATGAATATGCTGATGACACACACCTCATTATTCCTCTTGATGGCCGCATGGATAGCCACATGACACCTGTTAAGTAATGCTAGACATATGTTGTTAACTGTATGCGCTACAATGGCCTAAAAATGCACACTGACAAGAAGGAAACCTCAGTCCTAGCTTAAACAAATAGGGCTTGGTCTAGCCATTAGTTGACCTCCAAACTGGTTAAAAGCCTGTATTTTCATCTTGATGACAAGCTTTCATTGTCCAACCATATTAATAAGGCTGTTTCCTGTTGCTTCTGTCAGTTCAACTTTCTAAGAGTGTGCTTCCTATTCAGTCTTGAATGGGCCACTTAAGCTCTTATCAGTTCTAGGTTTGATCACCTTAACAGCCTTTATTTCAACAATCCTAAACACTTGATCTTTAAATTATAATCACTTTAGAATCTGGCCTTGCACTGTTTTATTTGATCAAGACAGAAATAAAGTTGATTTTGTTTCATAATTAAATGTTTTACATTCATATCAACATTAACATGTAATACACAAATGTGCTTAGTATGTATTTTCCACATTTTGGCAGACTATATTTAATGTAGGCCCATATTATAAAATGGCTAATTTCTGGTTGTCATCTTGCTTTGTTTCACTTCTTTCTTTTGCAGGAGAAGCTGTTTTCAAATGTATCATTTTGATGTGCCGTGGTTTCCCGTTCATATGTGAACAGACAATTCCATAGGGACTTCAATATCTAGCAAGAGGGCGAACTCCTTGGAAAGAGAGTACCATCTGATAAAACTTGTGGGAGTTAGACTCAGGCTCAGGCAAGATCAGTTGCCCCTTGACAAGGGGGCCCTGGAAGTGCAGAAAGCTATGAAGAAACTTGGACTAGAGTCCCATGGTGGCAGCAATAGTGTACCTAGAAGCAATGACACTTCATTTGACACTAGGAACCTGAGTAAGATAGCCCCTCCTTACCAGGAGGGGGACAATATCCATAAATGGATCACTGCCTTGGCGAGGGCCAGTAAAGTTCAGTAGGTTCCTCAAGGGCAGTGGGCAGCTATCCTGTGGCTCTCCTTTGCTACCAAAGGTAGAGACAAGCTCCTCACTGTTAGAGAAGAGGATGCTAACAACTATAAGAGTGCACTTATAGATGGGGTTGGCTTAACCATTGAGCAATACAGTATTAAGTTCAGAGAAACAGAAGGCACACGTTCAGGACTGGGCCAGACCAGAGGTCAAAGAGAAAGGGAGACCAAAAGGGGGCAACTGACAAAGGACAGGAGAACACCCAGTGGGTGAATCAGGACAGGGAACTAAGGGACAAGGAGAACACGCAGGGCAGCTTCTGAGGGCACCAGGGCAGGAAAGTGCGGAGCAGGGGAAGGCCCTGATCCAGGGGGGAAACCGGCCAGTGAGTACCTACGCCCCTCCCTGGGCTGGACAATCTCATCCCATTGGCAGTAAAAGAGAGGACCTGGAGGAAAGAATTTATAGACATTTTTTCACTACTAGAGGTCCGCCAGGCAGGCCTAGTCCTGACAACACAAGACAAGAAAGACGAAGACAGGAGGTACAAATGCAACCGCGGGTTGAAAGGTCATTTGAGAATTGGTTCTGGGCGTTCAGGACCCTAGCGTTTGTATTGATCCAGAAATTCCCACAGAGTGAGGCAGCACTTATTTTATATGAACAGGAGGTCCATGATGCACAGCAAAAATACCAGGGTGACGCATGGTTGAAATATGACGAGGGCTTCAGGGAATAAATGCAGACATGGCCAGTGATAGAGGGGGATTGCCAGGACATGGAGGGGTTCACAACTGACATGGTATCATCCAGGGAAGGGGAAAGCTCGAGGGAGCCCAAGTTTCTTCCCTATGGGGCAAAATAAATATACGAGGGTCAGGGTCAGCCTTTCAAAAATAAGACCCAATACAGCAGCAAATCAGGTAAGTCCTGTTGGGAATATGACAAGGACGAGTGTAAATGGGGGGGCGCCTACAGTTTCAAGCACACATGTGGGTCCTGGGGGGGAACTACCCGTCACACGCTGCAAGCAGTCACAAGGGGCAGGGGCCCACAAGGAAAAGGGAGGCACGAAAAAGTAGGGAGCGCAGAGCTTCAGGAAAGGGCGCATGGGTGGCAAACCAGGAACAGCCCCTACCTAAAAACAAGCAGACTGTTACATTTATTAGGATATTACCCCAAAGCATCAGACAGACACAGGTTAGCTGAAGGTTTCACAAAAGGTTTCCCCATCCTTTACAAAGGACCGGTGGGTGCCCGGGAGAGCCGGGAACCTGAAATCAATAAGTGACAACCAGGGGGTGGCAAGACAGAAGGTGGAAAAGGAAGTTCAGCTGGGAAGGGTAGCTGTCTCGTTTGCTTCCCCCGCCGAAAGACTTGGTGGTGTCTCCTCTGGGTGTGGTGCCTAAGAAAGAGGCAGGCAAGTTCAGGTTAATACACCATCTGTCACGCCCAAGGGGATTCAATCAGTGACTGGCTGGAACAAGGGAGTTACTCAATACCATATGCTTCAGTGGATGACGCAGTAGACGTAATAAGACAAGCAGGGAAGAGGGCTCTTGTGGCAAAGACAGACATTGAATTGGCTTTCCGCCTTTTGCCAGTGCACCCAGATAGCTACCACTTGCTGGGTTTTTAATAGCCGGCCAATGCTACTATAACTAATGCCTGCCAATGGCTTGCTCCATATCCTGTGCATATTTTGAGGCCTTTAGAGGGTTCCTAGAATGGGAGCTGGGAACACGCTCCCCGTCGGGGGGGAGTGTACACAACTTGGAAGATTCCCTCTTCATCAGCGCGGCAGGCACAGGGGAGTGTGCACACCTCCTCTGCAGTTTCATAAACCTGTCTCAGGAATTGGGGGTCTCCCTAGCTCGGGACAAGACAGAGGGCCTGACCTAGTAACAGTCCTTCCTCTGGATAGAGCTGGACTCAGTGGCTGGGACATGTAAACTGCTGCCTGAGAAAGTGCTGTGAAAGTTGAACTTCATCACCAGAGTCGTCCCCGCGGGGCGCGCTTTTGCCAGATGCTTAGCCTGGATAACAAGGGGCATGACACAGAAGCACCACAGGGTTCGCCTGACACAAGGGGTGAAGGAGGACCTGGGGCAATGGGAGACTTTTCTGACCAATTTCAACGGCACCCTCATGTGGCGAGAGCCATGGGTGCAAGCTAACTAACTTGAGCTTTACACAGACTTGGTCAGAAGCTACAGCTTCGAGGCCATCCTAGGTAGAGCATGGCCGGCAAGCTGACAAAAGACAGGGGTTACGGACAACATATACCTGCTGGAGCTATTCCCCATTGTGGTGGCTTTCCACAATTGGTCCCAAAAGTTAGCCAACAGACAAATTACCCTATGGTCTGACAAACACGCGGTAGAACAGGCCATCAACACAGAAGCAGCAAAATGTCCGGCGATGGTCTATCTTCTGCGGAAACTAGTCAACTGCCAGTTAAAAGCAAATATCTCGCTTAGGGCACAGCACATCCTGGGGGTAGACAACTCAATTGCGGATGCCATTTCTCATTTTCAGTGGGGAAGATTCCGATAGCTTGCCCGGACGCGGACCACGGGATGACCCCGGTGCGGGAAGAGGCATGGGTGGACCCGGGTTAAAGATGATGTTGGACAACACGCTGGCCCCAAAAAATGGAGAACAGATACCGTAAGTGCTGGGCGACGCTTGCCAACAGAACGAGGCTCACAGGGGGGCGGCTGGCAGGGCAGGAAGAGGTCTTAGGCTTCATAGAATGGGCATTCACGATGGGAAAAACAAAATCTTGGGCCAAAGCGCACCTTGATTCTGCAGCATACTACACAGAGATGGCAACAGGGAAGGATCGGACGAGGTATTTTCAATGTAGAAAGGCATTGAAGGGCTGGGGTAGATTGCAACAAACAAGGAGAGATAGTAGGCGGCCATTAACTTTGCAGTTCTACAGCAGTTAATAAGGGCACTGGGAGAGATATGCACCACGGAGCAGGAAGCCAGACTCTTTAGGGCGGCATTCGCACTGGCATTTTTGGGGGCATACAGGGTCAGCGAATTAGCAGCCCCCGCCACATACAACCCAGGGGCAGCCTGTATGCACCAGGCCAGCGTAGAACTGGGAAAGGACACATGAACATCTTTCTGCACCAGTCGAAATTGGACCAGGCAGGCAGAGGAAAGTGGACCAGGATCAATTGTATCAGAGACAAGTCATGTTGTCCAGTGTGCTTAGTTCAAAGGTACCTGCAACCCGGGGAACACAAGCAGGGGCCGCTGCTAATGCATGGGGATGGGTCTTACTTGTGCCGGTTCCAATTCATAGCGGTGATGAGGAAGGCGCTAGTTAAAGCAGGGCCTAAGGCATTCGGGTCCCACTCCTTCCAAATTGGGGCAGCCACCACTGCAGCAGAGCTAGGTTTGGGAGCTGACTAAATCAAGGGGATCGGGCGATGGGCATCCGGTGCGATTAACCGATACATACACCCCATGATGTACTGAGTCCGGTTTGCCCCCTCCACCCCCCACTCTGTTCAGGTCTGGTTGAGGGGCACAAGAAGGTCTGGATCATGGGTAACTCATACATAACTCAATCACAACAGTGGGCGGTGGCCAGACACGAATTTGGTGGAATCTGGCTTCGGGACCTGGAAGTAGTCTGGCTGGAGCGATCGGGATAAAGTGGGACCAACTGCTCCCCACAGTGTGGGAAGCGCTGGGGAAAGGTGGGGCAAGGTGGCAGACCGGATGCGGTGGTGGTCCACCCAGGAGGGAATGACCTGCCAGCATTAGGAAGGAGGGCCCTACTAGAAAAAGTGCAGGCAGGCCTCACAGCTATGGCTAGACTAATGCGCCCAGCTGAGTTTATTTTTTTCAGAGATAATAGTGCGCAGAGCATGGAGAGGGGCCATAGATCTGGGGGCAGTGAAGAAGCCCAGACGTAAACTGAATATCCCCATGGCAAAAATACGTGGGACCAACGGTTGGGGGTTTGTGAGACACGGTTTCATCAACTTGAGATCCCCAGGGTATCATCTGGAAGACCGGGTACAACTGATGGGGGTGGGAATGGATATGTTCCTGCTAAACATTGTGGGGGTACTAGAGCAGATGGGTTTCCCGTAAGGAAGAAAGCAAAGGGAGAGCAGGGGGAGCTCCCTCCGATTGTGAAACCATAGGTAGCGTGGCGGATGAAACCCAGGAAAGATATACAAAAGAGAGAAAATCACTAGAGGTAGATGGAATGCTCACACAGTTGGACCCAATGGGGGCCTGTGACAAACGCTGCCTAGAGGCGGGAAGCCCTCCCCCTCTCCGTCGCGGAAGCCTGCAAAAAAGGGGCAACCAGGATGGGTCACCCCAGGATCGACTACGGCATCCCCAAACAAGCGGCTGGGGGGTAAATAAGGGCGCAGGGCCCTTGACATACACATACCCCCATTTGCCAGGACAAGAAGTATCCCACCCACCCACACCAAAGGAATGCAGGCGTAGCAGCCACAGGGTAGAGGTGAGGCGGAAGATACCCAGGAAAGATATACACAAGAGAGAAAATTACTAGAGGTAGATGGAAGGCTCACACAATGTCCTTGGGATGCCTTACGGCAGGGGCACTGAGGGAGCTAAGGACAACACACAGCCACAGACAGAGTAGATGTAATGCTCCCACAGGCCCTTGGGATGCCTCATTGCAGGGGCGAGGGAGCGAAATGTCAGACACAGCCAAAGACAGAATAGAGGAAATGCTCACACAGGGTCCTTGGGATGCCACATGGCAGGGGCCCTGAGGAGCAGACGAGGGGCCAAAAATGAGTCCAGTCGAGGCAGAGCGGCACTTGCAGCCCGGGCAGGTCCTGACGGACACCCACCCAATTCGGTAGCAAGTTGAAGCTTAGAACCACAGACACAGAGGTCCGGACAAAGGGGCACCCCGCAAAATTGATTGTCTGGGAGTGCACAACGACAAGGAGAGTGCAAAGTCAACTACAAAGACAATTAAAGTATGCAATAACATGGATGTTTATGAATGATCACTAAAATTGCGACATGTACGATCATGTTATGTCTGAATAAACTGAGCCCTTTTATTACACCAAATTACGTTGTCAGTGGTGTGATTTAAAGGCAAAGGGATGCAGTTAAACTTGCAGGGGAAGGAGAGGAGGACTCGCCATCTGGAAGGGGTGCTGGCAGCACAAGTCAGAAACAGTGAACAGCAGTTGCCGATTTTGTGTTTCCGACTTGTGGGTGTCTAGGTTCACGCAAAAACGAAAGAAATTCTGAGTTATATTAGTGAACCTTATACAAGATAAATATAAGAAAAAAAACAGGGGCTGAGGTCTGTGGTAAGCCTGCGCTGCTGTTCATGGTATAAGCCCCAGAATTCCGGAAAACAGGGCAGTAATTCGGAAACACAGGGCAGTAATTCGGAAACGTGGAACAGTATTTGCCTCTTCATGTTTCCAATCTCTGCTGGCAGAGCACACACACTATGGTGCTTATTTAAAAGGCCCTTGCGCCACTTTTGCATCATTTTTAACATGGAAAAAGTGACGCAAAAGTGGCGCAAGGGCCTTGTAAATCTGCCCCTATATCTGAGATTTTTCAAGGTAACGTATTCACTGTAGATGGGAAAAAGAAAAGCACAGACCCTTTCTGCATCAGTGTGGGCCCACGTTACGGCCCATGTAGTATGGGTGAGGTGCTATGTTTCCGCGCGCATGTTTCTGCCTGTGGAGTGAGTTGTCTTGTACCGCGCCAGAGAAATTTTGGAAAGCTGCAAGTTCCCTTTGTCTTAATATTATGACTGCTTTCTCACTTTTGTTCCGTAATTGAGATTCCCTAGCAATAGCATAATTGGAACAGCAAGGGAAGTTTAACAAATGTTTCTAGCAAAAGCAAGTGTTCCATTTGGCTTTGCTTTATATATAATCTTTGGATGCTTTCGTGGCTGTTTTTATTACAGTAATTTCGTTAAAATGAGGCATTCACATGAATTTCTTCTACACCTGATGAGGCCCCTACAAACAAAAAGAAAACAGATGGCACATCACACATTCATGATAGATCGATTGCAGTTACCATGACAGCACCTTGCTGCTTCTTCATCATCCTCTTATCACTAAAACTCTGCCAGTGTCTCTGGTCATGCACAGCGCGGCTCTGGAGAAGCGATGGGCCTCATTTATGAGCCCTTGCGTCACTTTTACGCCGCTGGTGCGTCACTTTTAGTGGAGTAAAAAATGTGCCTTGTTGCACCACATTTACAAAGTGACGCATCTAAGCAGATGCGTCACTTTGTAAACCCCTGCGCTACATTATACCTGCGTCAGGTATAATGTATGCAGAGGGGGCGTTCCCCCGCAAAAAGCCTCGTAATAGTGACGCAGTGAAATCTATGAGATTTCACTGCGTCACTTTTAGGACGCTGTTGCGTCAAAATCTAGCGCCTGCCTCACAGCAGGCGTAAGACTGACGCAAGCCCTTTCACATGGGGCTTGCCCCATGTGAAAGGACGCATTGCTGGAGTTGCGCCACTTTTGGGACACATTCCAGCAATGCGTGACTTTTGCGCTTACAGATACGTCAGAAATACTGACGTATCTGTAACTCCTTGCGACATGGCGCGTCATACTGTAAATATGCCGCATCATTGGTGTCGCAAGGAGGGCGCAATGAAAAGTCACGCATCGCTGTTTTCACGCAGCGATGCGTCACTTTTCATAAATGAGGCCCGATGAACGCAGAATAAAGCTCGGTGTACTTTCATTCCAGGGTCTTTTGATTAAAGAGCCATGTAAAGAACTGGTAGTACATTTCAGCAGCTGTCTTCTGAGATCAACAGTGCACTTTTTGCTCGTTGATACACCGCAACCCCATCACCGTAATATGCTGGGCTTTATGTAAAAAGTGTCTTCTTTATTTAAAGATTTATTGCATTTAGACGATTTACAACGACCATGGCTTCCAAGGATGTCACAGCATATTGTGAAATTGATTTATAAAAAAGACCTGCAGCAAGAATAGGAATGCACCTTTATACTTTAGAGTGCTAACTTGTCATTTCATGTTTATAAAGCCCAAGTTTTAAAAATGTATTTTAATTTTTTTCACTTAAATTTTAGTTTTGTGGATAAAATCAGCTGTACTTTCAACCTCCGTACGTGCTACCGAGCTCTTTTTCCATTTGTGAGCAAAGCTGGTAAGTCTTCTAAAAAAAAGTTGGATATTTATGAAAAGGGTGTGAGAATGGAAACAACAAAAATATCACCCTACAAAAATATTATATCCAGAACAGCGACTGCCATAATATCTGTGAAAATAACAATATATTCAATTTTATTCTAGTCTAAAGTTTTGTGTAAAGCACATGGCACCCCAACCGGTCGTCCCAGTGCTGAAAGCAACCAACACCAACCGATGTACCAAAGAGAACTTTAATTTAGTGCGGGAATTAAAAAAGTTAGGTTTTAAGAAGTGCCCTGGGGGGGGGTGTGGCCAAGATGGCGATCGGAGCAGACGTGTAGTGGCGGAGCTCCCCGGCCCGGACCCCCATAAGGCCCCTAAAAAGCGATACCCCCTGTGGCAGTGGGCAAGGAAACCTGACAGCGACACCACCGCTGGTGCCCGAGTGTTTAAAGAGGCACTGGTCGCGGTGCCGGCCCGCTGTGCCACCCGTCCCCACCTGCGGAGTAGACGCCGAGGATGACGGCCGGAGCAGCACGATAATCGGCGGCGGGCTCCAGCGGCGTACAGCTCCCAAACGCCTGACACCTGAGAGGCTTGGTGGGGGATCGCGATCAAAGGTCTGGCCCAAGAGTGAGTGGCGTTGGCGGCCGCCGAGAGCTGTGTGAGGCAGATAGAAGCTTGGAGGCCCGAAAATCGAGGTCCCGACTCTGGGGCCCACACCACGCAGACACGCTCGGGCCACACAAGACTTCCCGGGAGTAGAGAGGGGACCGGCTCCCTGCGACACCACGACTAGACGGTCGAAGAGACGGTGTGTGGCGGCGGCGACCGCCGAGCGGAAGTGAGGCAGAGGGAGCAGGCCCTACGAGCACCGCGCCCGACTGGGGAGGCACAAAAATCGAGGCCCTGGCTGTGAGGCCTAATATCGGGCAGGCTCGCTCAACCTCTCCAGATCACCCTCCAGTAGAGAAGGAGCCGGCTCGCTGTAGCACCGGGAGCCCACCACCCAGAGACCCCTGCACACTGCGGAGCTCGGGGACGGCTGTCGTTTGCGGACCCCGACGCCTCGTGGGAACAATTTACTGCTGTGGGGCAGGCCTGAAATCTAGCCCCGGGCTTTGGGGCCCGCATTATCAGGTTAGCCCGCGAATCACCCACTAGTTGGAGAGAAGAGTGACAGACCTGGGGCAGCAAGGGGGCCCCATTGCGACACGCCCGTGGGACAGGCCAACCACCCGACCACGCCGGCTGGTGTGAGAGAGCCAGGGGCTGAAGGGACTGGAGCGGGGCAGAGAAGACAGAGGTGCTGGGCTGACACCGACAACGCTTCCCTGGTGAGAAGACTGAGTGTGGGGGTGGTGTGGAGGCCCGCACCAGGCCAATCCGGACTGAACTGTGGGGAAGAGACCCTGGTCGATATTGCTGGCCAGTGAGTGGAGTTTGGAAAGGGCCCCGCACAGCGAACCCCCAGCACAGTACACTCGACGCAGGGGATCGCCTGCGCTGTTGGGAGGGGTGGACAGCCAGGCAGTACAGGCACTGAAGTGCAGTCCTTGCATTTCTGCGGGGCCCGCGAACACCGGGGCTCGCCCCCCTCATTCCAGAGACATCAAACACCCCGGGACACCCCGGATCAGCCCAGGCACCACAGTATGGCCAATACAGGGCGCAGAGGAGGTCACACAATTACAGAAATGCTGCCAAGAGTGCTTCCAAGGGAGAGAAGGGCCCTCCCTCCCCACAGTGGCAAAAGAAGTCTCGGGCCAGGACGACAGAGGGGCCCCCATCACTAAATCTTTTCTAGAGACCCTGTTTAACTCCCTGCGGGAGGACTTTATGACCCTTAAACAAGACATGGCAGGGGAGCACCATGAACTACGCCGCGACGTCGATGGATTTGGGGAACGAGTGGCGGCAATGGAGGAGACGGAACAAAACCGGGGCGAGGAAATGGAGCACTTGCAGCAAGAGGTCCTCCGCCTTCGTGAACAGCAAGTGGACCTTCAGGCACATGCAGAGGATCTCGAAAAACGATCCCAGAGGAACAACATAAGGGTACGGGAAGTGCCATCCAAAGCGGAAGGAGACAACATCATCAGCTTCCTACAGGGCATGTTCCGGGAGGTTCTGGGGGAAACTGATGACATTGAGATACGTATCAACAGGGAGTACAGGGTAGGCCTGTCCCCCCTCCCAACATCCTGGCCTACCTACCGGACTTTCCACTTAAAGAGCAAAACCTGAGGGCGGCTCGCCAGAAACAGCCTCTCCACCACCATGGCTACCCGGTGGCACTATTCCAGGACCTCTCAGTGATTACCCTACATAAAAGGAAGTCCTTCAAGAGAGCCATATCGTTCCTGGGGACAAGGGGGTCCCTTACTCTTGGGGACACCCCTTTAGGCAGTTTTTTAAGTGGAATGGGGCCCTACATCAACTCAGGTCTCTGCAGGACACGTGTGCCCTGCTGGGCATTGATTGCGAGGAGGAGCCACTGACACAGGAGGCGCCGCTTCGATCTTCGCAGGAGAAAACACCACGACCCTCACACGACGGTTGGCACCGGGTAGGCCGCAGACATCTGTCCAAGACGCACCTTAAACCAGACCCAGCAACAATGGCGCCGGAACAGGCCCAGGCGGTCCAGGAAGTATCCAAGGACACAGCGTCGCCGAACTGATGCAGTGATAGAAGGGGTTACGACATTGCACTGGTAACAAGCAGGTCTGATGGGGGTTCGGGCGGGGGGCCACTGGGGTCGCCACAGCCATGCACACCTCAACGTACGACTACCACAGACCTGAACTGTACCTGGACAGGTCTGGGACTATGACTTGCTATGTGATGTTTCTTGTTGGGGTGAGGGGGGGTGGGGGGCCCTCCAAGTTGGGGTGGGGGAGGACCTGTGGTGTTTCGGGGTGGGGTTTGTCTTTGGGGGGGTACCCTTCTGTCCACATTTTATTTTTCTGTTCTCCTCTCACACGTTACACAGAGCACGGGCGCCCTTGACCAAGAGATGATGGCACACATGTGGCTCAAGATTCTTTCCCTTAATGTGTGAGGGCTAGACAATCTTATCAAACGGTGCGCCGTCCTATCCCTCCTAGAGCACTCCACAGCAGATCTATGCCTCCTCCAGGAAACCCACTTGCTTCGGAAAGACCAGCACCGCCTCAGGTCCCGTGCCTTTCCCACTCAACTGTTCTCGTCCTCTTCCAAGAAAACGGGGGGGAGGCGATACTGGTTTCCAGATCATTCCGGGGCAAAACACTCCAACGTGAGGCGGAGATCAAAGGGCGGCTGCTGGTGTATCGGTTCCTTTTTGCAGGCCAGATGCTAATGGTGGGTTCCATCTACGCCCCCAACGAGGGGCAAGAAGCCTTCCTTCAGAAGGCTTTAGCGGCCGCCACAGCGAACACTGAGCGACAATTACTGTTGGGAGGGGATCTCAACCTAGTTTTCCATAACATAACAGACCGTTCCTGCCAGAGGTCGGGTCAGGTAGGGGCCCTTTCCAAAGACGGGGACGCGCACCTCCGGACCTAGGCCTCACTGACCTGTGGTGACACTTACACCCACGCAGTACAGCATACACTTACTATTCAGGGGCCCATAAGACCTATGCCAGGCTTGACCACTTCCTGTGCTCCTCCCCACAGGCGTCGCGGGCATACGCAATAGACATCCTGCCGGCATCACTGTCAGATCATTCCCCGGTAGTGGCCACTTTCTCAATACCAGCCGCACAGCCTTCACAGTGACACTGGTGTCTTCGGGACTCCCTCTTGAATACTCCATCCACAGTAGACCGGATCAAATCTGCCATCCCACACTTCTTAACACACAAAGACAACACCAAGACTTCGCGGGCAACGCAGTGGGCTGCCATAAAGCGGTACTACGGGTCAAACTTATTTCTTTCGCCACCGCCGATAACAAAGAGAGAGCACAGAAGAGGACAGAGATTACACAGAGGGTGGCAGAACTGGAGCAAATGCACCAGCGCACAGGAGCGGCTCGGGCTTGGCGCCAGTTGTGCGCTGAGAGGAAAATGTTGGCAGCCATAGACCAAGACAAGAAGGAATATGCGGCCCTCCACCTCCGCCACGCCTATTACACGGGGGGGACAGAGGCGGACGCCTGCTGGCGAACAAACTGCGCGAGCAGCGCCAGAGAAACGGGGTGCAGAATGTCCATAACGCCTGGTCTCAGAGGACCGGGAGATAGCGGAGGCCTTTGGACCGTTCTATGAAACCCTCTATGCAGGCGACTCCCTTGATGCTCAGGCAGGTCAGATGTACCTAGAAGGTGCACACCTTCCGTCCCTGAACGCAGCTCAGACAGCTTTCTTAGACAGGGATATCGGCTTAGAAGAGGTGGTGTCAGCCATTTCACGCCTGAACCTCGGGAAATCCCCTGGCCCAGACGGGTACCCGGCAGCCGTTTACAAGACATTTTGCCATCAATTGGCCCCCCTGTTGTAGGATCTTTTCAATTCCTTTGCCCAACTTGGCGCTATACCTGCAGAACTTTTAGAAGCCGTGATTACGGTCATACCGAAACCGGGACGGGATACTACCCGTTGTAGCTCATACCGGCCAATATCACTTTTGAATATCGATTTTAAGCTGTACACAGGTATACTTGCAACTCGGCTAGCACCCTATATGTCGCAACTGGTGGAACCGGGCCAGGCCAGTTTTATACCGCAACGTCAAACAAGTGATAACACCAGACAGGTTCTCCGCCTTATTGAAGCTGGATCGCGCACGCGGCCCGACTGCATGCTATTGGCAATTGACGCCGAAAAGGCCTTTGATAGGGTCCACTGGCCCTATCTTGAACGGGTCCTGCAATGTTTTGGACTCGTGGAAGTGCTCTGCACCCGTATCCTGAATTGCTACAGGCTGCCCAAGGCGATGGTACGAGTCAACGGGCACATGTCCTCGCGCTTTTTGATTGGCAGAGGGACCCGGCAGGGGTGCCCCCTCTCCCCTATTTTATGCGCCCTTTACATGGAGCCGTTAGCCCAAAAGTTTCGGCAACATGATCTCATCCAGGGGATTAAATTTGGTTGCGATACACACGAGATTAGCTTTATGCAGATGACATTTTACTTTCCCTCACCGACCCCGTCCAATCGCTTCGAGCTCTTTTTATCGAAACACACGACTTCGCACTTGCGTCCGGGTTCAAAATTAACACAGATAAATCCGTAGCCCTCAATATCTCTCTGTCAACAGAGACGCTGACTAAGGTACAGGAGGAACACTCTATACAGTGGTTCAACACCACGGTCCCATACCTGGGTGTCCTTTTGGGTCCCACCATCCCAGACACAGTTGCAGCGAACTATTCCAGACTCCGTACGCAGCTCCGTGGAGAACTTCGGAGATGGAAACGCCATTCCCTTTCCTGGCTGGGAAGAATAGCGGCTACCAAGATGACACTCCTGCCGCAGATACTATACCTAAACCAGACACTTTCCTTGCGCCCCCCGCCAGGCTGGATCCACCGTCTGAACTGGCACGTTTCATATGGCAAGGCTGTCGCCCACGCTTTAAGCAGGCCTTCGCGGTTCTCCTGCCCGAATACGGTGGAGTGGGAGTACCCGATCTGCAGCTCTATTTCTATGCGTCGCAGCTCCAATGCCTGGTGGAATGGCACCAACTGGAATCCGGCAAAAATTGGCTCTTTCAAGACCAGGCGGTGGCAGGCATGCCATTGCAAGGGATCCCCTTCCTCCCAAAGCAACATAGGCTGCCTAACTTATATGCGTCCCATATTACTGGCACGGTTATGGAGGTGTGGGATCGGGTCGCCACTAAACACGAATTAACCTCTTTTCCCTCGCCTATGACCCCCCTGTTCTCTAATCCCGACTTCACCCCAGGTCTTGACCCCACATATAAGAGATTGAATAGCAGAAGAGTAAACTTCCTTACAAATCTGGCAGCTTCTGTTATCCAGGAAAGCTTCCAGCCATTTTATGACATCCCCACAAATTGCAACTTTCTTTATCCTCTGGAAGAGGCTGGGATGAGAGATGGTATCAAAAGCTGTGGTCAGCTCTATAATGATCATAGCAGCAGAACTATTTGATCCTAGATGGACTGCAGTTCCTCAGTGGCCAATAACAAAGTGGTCTCTGTGCTGATAACATGCCCGAAGTCTGTTAGCGTAGGGTGAAAAATATCGAGTGGTTCCAGAAAGTCAGACAGGTGGTTATTAACATGTTTCCCCGCTATTTTACTCATTATCGGAAGAAGTTAAATAGGTCGATAGTTTCCCACCAATAGTGGGTTGGGCATCGTTTTTTTAATAGTGGTTTTACTATTGCCTGTTTCCAAGGTAGGAGGATCATACCACTTGCCAGGGAGTGATTACGGACCTCCGTTTGTATGGGCAGAAGGATGGTGCTGGCTTTCAGTAGTCCATCAGGAGGTGCTGGATCAAGAGGAAAAATCAATTTTAGAATTGACTCTATGGTTTCAATGTTAAGTGCTGGGGAACACAGTTAGTGTATAGCCATTCCTTGGCCTTGTCGGGGGAGATAAATACGACGTGGTAGTTGTAGGAAGGAGATTAAGGATTTTGTTGACTTTGTTCTGAAAAAACGTAATAAACGTATTACAACGTTTTTCTCATGACGGGGGACTGTAGAGCTAGGGAGTGCCTTCATAAGGGAATTAACAATCTTAAATAGTTCTTAGGGTGAGTTTGGTGCATTCTCTATTTTATCCTTGGAGCATGTTATTTTGGCTTGTCTTATAGCACATTTGTAGTACTTTAAGGCTGTTCTACATTCCATTTTGCTGGAATTGTCATGCTCTTTTCTCCAACCCCTTCACTTGGTTTTGCACCTCTTTTTATTAATGTCAGCTCTGGTGTATACCATGGAGCCCTTCCTTTACACTGATTATTTTTGATAGGTCTGTATGGGACAAGCAAGTTCAAAGAATTATTTATCCAACTCTATAGAGCATTGTGCCTTTTGTTAAGCTCACCCTTTAAGATGGGTACAGACTCTGTAAATGAACTCATCCACTCACTGCTATCTAAATGTGACCAGGGATGCCTGGGCCTTTGTGCTGGGAGCTGTTCATATGTTTGTTTAGGGACTTTGATTCCCAGGGGAATTATGAAATGGTCTGACCACAATATAGGGATAGTGTCCTCAGTAGTGAGATTGGGGATATTAGCAAACACAGGGGCCAGAAGGTGACCACAGTTATATGTGGGTCCATTAATGATTTTGCCATGGCTACAATGCATCTAAGTCTTGGATGAACCGTTTGACACTTTCGCAACTGGTTGCTTCAAAATGGCGGTTGAGATCCTCTAATATAGTAAAATGTGCTTTGTGAAGGCAACATTCTACCACTATGTCTGGTATTGATTGAAAAAACTGGGATGCTGCCCCTAAGGGCCAGTACAGCACAATGTCCAAGAGTGCCAGTGAAAATTGTACACTCCTATAACCCATAATATTGATGGGTGTGAAACTCACCACCCTTTCTTTTTTTTAATTATAGCTATCCCCCCTTTCATCCTTCCTATTACAGTTTGCTATGGAGTAGCCTGGAGGAAAGGCCATAACTACATCTGGGGTTGCCTTCACATTCAGGCAGGTTTCAGTCAAAAACATGACATCGGCCCTTTTCTCATCTAGAAAAATTAATAAGTCTGCTCTGTGTTTTGAAAGCGACCTACAATTCAACAATTCACAACAATTTTGTGAATGTGTTGTAGCCTTTTAGAAAGTTTCAGGCTGAAGGTGGGAGGAAAGTGATTTCCTAACTTTGCATTGCAAATCTTAGTCATCGGTAAGTCAAGAGGGGCTATGACCTGCCTGCAAGTGTTGTCCCTTACCTTGTTATACAGGAGTAATTCCTCTGTTGAATAGATTAACCTTGTGTTTAAAACAAGCAGCATCTCTGACTCCTGGCCCTGGCCATATGTGGACGGGCATAGATGGTCTTGCTTTTGTCATGCCGGCGGCATGACAAAAGCATGCCGCCGGCATGACATAACCTCCATGATGGTGGCTATGAATGGCAACCGGGAAGTGGCTCTAAACATGATTACAATGCCCCTACTAAAAAATGTGCCCCGCTCTCAAATACACTTGAAAGTTAAAAAAGAATAAAAATAACTATGTTTTTTCAAAACAAGCAGAAATACTATTAGCAGTAAAAATATAAAGTGGAGGCATGTACCTCAACGTACATAAGTTTAGGATCACTCCTACCCTGAAAACATGGTGTACCGGCATCGCAACTATGAACTTTGAAGACATACATATTTTCAAGGTACATCGATGTGGACTTAATTAACAGTTATTCCTATGTGTACTTTGCTTCATAAAATTGTGGCCCTTGGTATTCTGGATAGAATATTTTTGAAGGGTGATATTTAAAACTCAATATTCTTATGAGGAGCAGTTAGGGCTGATATAGCGTCAGTGACATACCTGTAAAATGTCTGCCCCTTTTGCTCATTGTTGGACTTAGCTTTCTCTACAGGGTCACTCCCAAACCTTTTTGCCTTCACCCTTGTATTTTTCTGAATTCTTTTTTTGGGCCTTAGGACTCTGTACACTTCACCACTGCTAACCAATACTGAAGTCCATGTGCAAACTCCCCAAACCATGTTAAAACTGGCTTGCATCACATTGGCATATTTCATTTTTTTATAAGTCCCTAGTAAAGTGACATATTATACAACCATAGCTTGTGAATTAAATGCTGCTAATGGGCCTGCAACACTTGGTGTGCCACTCACTTAACTAGCCCTTTAAAACATGTCTCAGGCCTTCAACTGCAGCCTGTAATCAGTTTTAAACTGCCAATTTGACTTGGCAATATGAACCCATACCAAGTCTAAAACTCCCTTTTTATTACATATACGTCAATGCTAAGGTAGGCCCTAAACATCCCATATGGTAGGATATATTATAATTATAAAGTCGGACATGCACTTTTAAGTTTTACATGTCTTGGTAGTGAAAAACACATTTATTAGTTTTTGACTACTTTGAGGCCTACATCTCCCTCAGGATAACATTGGGTTACCTTATTCCATGTAATAGGTGCTAACCTTTGATTGGGAGCATGTAGGAAGGTCAAATCTGGTGTCTGAGGAACTGTAATTTAAAATCCTCTTTAATGGTAAAGTCGATTTCAAGTCACAGTCATTCTGAAAACACCACTTTAAGAAAGTTGGCATTTTCTTTCCCTAATCATTTGGTGCCTGCAGCCTGTTCCTGTGTCATATGACTAGCTGTAGTTGGCAGTTGGACTTTGTGTATGCCTCCCAGACAGTATCACAATAGAGGGACTGGGTGTTGGCAGGATGGGCTATCTCTGACTGGATAGGCAGGTGGAACTGTTTCCTACCACACTTGCACTTCAAAGGCACTGGCTCAGCTTATACACAAAGGACTTAACACCAGCTTATTGTGCCCCCAGACAGACTGGAAACAAGCCAGAAAAGCAGAACATTCCAGTCTCCTCTGTACGGTGAAACTCTATAAGTTTCTTCCACTTTCACAGTGGGCTCCATATATATATATTGGACCATCAGACACACTCTTCAGATCACATCTGGACCAGTGGAAGACTCAGAAGAAGTACTGCTCTGCTGCTCTTCTTGAAGAAGGACTGCTTTTCTGCCCTGCCACTCTGCTGTTATGCTGCTCTGATTCCCTGATACGTACGTAGGAAGAACTAGACCTGCACCTTGAACCCAGGACCACCATAGTGGCTCAAAAGGTTAGGTGGCTGGCCTCTTGATCAAAGCCCTCGGGACAGAAAAGGCTCCAACCATCTTGATGCCAGTTACCTGGACTCTACCTGCCGAAAGTTCCAACTCCCCAAGTCCTGGACCCTTGGAACTAGGATTAAAGATGTTCTGCCAGCCCAGTGGTGGTCCCCATCACAACCGATGCAGTGCGACTTAACCAGGCGCAGAACCTCTCATTGCGGCCCTCGCAGCTCTTCATTGGAACCGGTGCAGCACTACGCAACTAGACGCAGCACCCCCATCGCTCATTGGAACTGATACTGTGTGATATATACTACAAACTGGAGGGCCAGAGGGAAACTATTTATAGACCAACCAAGTTTTTATCCCCCTAATCCTTATATATCAAAAACATGACAAATCGGCGGTCTGAAGATCTATGTGCTTCAAAAGTACAGTCTACGAACATGTACTGCTATTACCCCTATCTAATATATGACAAGCAAGTAAAGAGGAAACACAATGATGCAGAGAACTAAAGTAAAAAAACAAAGAAAAAAAGTGTACCGAGGCCACTTATGGATATTTGGTATCCCATCATTGCACATAAATGTGTGCCCAGTGTCATTATCTGGGTATTACCCAACAACTGTCTCTAGTTCTCCCTTAAACATTAGGGAAAAGAAGGAGGTTCAGTTGTATCCACTTGTGGATTCTCACAGGAAAAAATGTGCAAGCAAAGGAGATTTTAGTTATTTTCCAAACTCAAATATCAGAAGAAGAAGCAGTGCAAATAGTGAAAATTGTGCAGTAAAATAGGATAAACCCCAGAGATATACAGTGCAACCATTCCTTTGATGTACACTCTGTAAAGTTTTCCAAATTTAAAACAAAAGTGCAGGTGGAAAAAGACAGTCAGAGAATAATCACTGTCTATGTGGTCAACATGCTTCAGCCTTAGGGATAAATCTCCCTGGCTTTCGTCAGGATTTCAACAAATGTTATGTCACTGCAATATTGAAAAAAAGATAAATACATACAGTGTATATCCTGTTTCTACAACTTCCAAATTGTTGAGACAAGCATGATGCTTGACGATATCTACAGAAAAAATTGAGAACAAACATATAAATAGTCTCTGCATCAGTGAATATGTATTAACATGCCAAATGTATGAGACATTGTTTGATAAATAGACTAAGTGCTTACCACTACTTGTCCAGGAACGTACCTCACCTCGCTCAGATCCAGCTCGAGTATCATTAAGTGAAGCCCAGCTCTAAAAAAACAATCAGATTCACAACTCAAAAAGTCTTACATTACTTATTTATACAAAACATCATAGCTGTGAGAAATCAGCCTTCCACAACAATATAAATCTAAAATCATCCAACTTAATGTCCAAATCCTGACTTCTATCAATAACGGAAAAACAACCCGGTATTTGACAATGTCTACTCATAAATGTGTTAGTCTTGTTCACAAAATGAGATTATTTCCAATTCTAGGCATAGGGTTGGGTACTATAGCCAAACTAATAGAAGAAAGTCTCAAAAAATGCAATCCAAAATTTTTACTATTGTTTAGATATAATACGCGAGCATTTTGGCTAACATCATATTAAGAATGGGATTAGCTGTGCAAGTCTCACAACGGAAAGATCTCTGTAAATTTTGCTGCGAGAATGGGGACATGATTCAACCCGCCAAAATGTTCTAAAGTCAAACGCTCTCACTGGAATACAGCAATACCAATCATTCACATAATAACTTGCTCCAAACTCGGAAATACGAGCAGGCAAATTAAGACCAGACACAGATTTACGGACCTCAAGATCTAAGAACACAGCAATTGCCCTCCGCAACTCACCTATCCGTCGGTACCTCGAGGCGAAGACTCTCGTTGGGGTGGAGGTAACTGACAGTGCTACCGGCAAGTTTATATATTGGACAAAACAGGTGTTGCAACTTAACAAGCACTCAACGTGTTATGATGACGTAGTATAAAACTACAATATAGTAAAAGACTGATGGGATATGTAGTTCTCGCAGTTTCTACGATACAAACACAAAGATTGCGCAGTTTGTTTTCGATCACTAATGGCTGGTAGCATTCATGACAGCATACTAAACTGAAAATATACAGGTTATCAATAGTGTCACTCAGATTATCTATTTGGATCACTCCACGTTAAAGAACGACGATAATGACGCAAGCATGCTTGGATACGTAGTTCAAAAAGAAGCCCCGAGTATAACTTCCAGCATGTAAAACAGATTAATAAATCGGCTTGTTTACCAGACATAAGGACACTTATATTATGTTCATGGAAACAAGTCTGTTTGGAAAACCAAATGGATTTATTAAAGATATTTAAAAGTATGATTTTTTTAGTTATTTCTTAATGCATAGAGACTATATGGCAACTCCGTGCCGATTACATAAACAATAGCCAATAGAACTCTTTGTCTAGGGAGGACCCGCCAGCGATGTCCTACTTACTGTAATTAACCCAACCCGGTCTGATGGTCAATTATTTGAATACTAGGAGGGCCGATTATATAGAGATGTACACTGCGATAAAAAGAGAAGTCAACTAAAGATACTCTCACCACTTTCTTTAAATGGTACCATTTGTATCAAAGTAAACATGAAAAATATTGTAGTGCTTGATGTCTGTGCGTAGGACTATACATTGAACAAATTGCTGTGTTTGATGTTCTTAAGGATATACATGCCAGAAATGAATGTAACAGTGTTATTTGTTCCTTAGTGACATCCAGGGAATTACGTCATTAAGACCTACAATGTCGCTGGATAATCGGAAAACCCATCTCTGTTCACATTGGAATAAGTAAGAGGGGATGTCACTAACATGTTGTGGAATGAAAGGTTTTTCAAGAACAGTCCATGTAAAATCTTCAGGCTTATGCTCTTTCTCCACTAAATGTTTTGTTAGTTTCGTTATTGTTTTCTTGCACCGAAAGGTGCTCTTATGTTCCATTATGCGGAGTGTAACCTTATGTGTGGTCATTCCCACATATTGATATTCGCATGGACAAGTAATGAAATAAATGAGTTTCTTACTATTACAGTTCGTAAAACCTTTCTGTATCCAAGGTTTGGAACTGCCCACATTAACTGATTTTGTTGGTTTGGTCTGGGCACATAAACCACAGGAACCACAGGGATAATGGCCCTGTACTTTTGGCAACCCCCATAGTGTGGTTTCTTTATCTTGCTTTGCACTTTGTGGTCGCTTGTGGACCAGCTTATCCCGTAGGTTGTTGCTTCTTTTAAGTGCAAACAGCGGTAAGGGTATCTTATCAGTACAGCTGTTCAAAATGTGCCAGTGTCTTCTAATACTCGTCTGTATTCCATTAGTGAGAGCACTGAATGTATGTACAAAGGTCAGTCAGCCCAATGGAGGTTTATTTATAGATTTCTCAATCAATGCTTCTCGGTTGTTATTCATGGCACGTTTTTTGGCCCGCTTGATGAGTCTCCTTGCATATTTCTTCTCTTCTAGTTGTTTGAAGAGATTGGTCGAATGTTCTTCATATTTCTCTGTAGTTGAACAATTTCCTCGTACTCATAAAAACTGCCCATAGGGCAAGTTTTCAGGGAGTGATTTAGGATGTTGGCTATCGAACCGTAGCAGCGAGTTCCGGGTCATCGGTTTACGATACAATTCACTTTGTAACTTTCCAGATACGGGAAAAATAGACAAGTCAAGAAAGCGACCACAGCACCAGACTCCCTTCGATCAGTGAGGCATATTTCAATATGCAAGGCCAGCGATATGTGTAACTGTGTCCTGAGTCCTGAATAGCAGTCACCCCAAGTCCATGGCAGCGACCACAGCACCACACTCCCTTCGATCAGTGAGGCATATTTCGATATGCAAGGCCGGCGATACGTAGTCCCGCTAACCCTCTTTAACACAAGCCGATCCCACATGTGTAACTGTGTCCTGAGTCCTGAACGTCAGTGACTCGAACTTCGTGACAGCGACCACAGCACACACTCCCTTCGATTAGTGAGGAGTATTTGCATATGGAAGCCGGCAACACGTGGTGACACTGAACCTGCACTACGCAGGCCGGTGAGGCCACCAACGTTTTCACATGCCTGGGGGCCCTTGCTCATTTCTACCTCTGGCCTACACTACGGTCAGCAAGCCTCACAATTCAGATGGAGTCCTAATTCCACATGACGTAGTCCAGTAGGCAAGACACATTCCTCCCAGTGTGGCCCGTCCACACCAAGCATCATCACAGGCTCATACAGTCTCAATGCTTCTGGTGCCTCGCTCTAACCCTCTTTAACATAAGCCGATCCCACATGTGTAACTGCGTCCTGACTCCTGAATGGCAGTGACCCCAAGTCCGTGGCACCGGCCACAGCACCACACTCCCTTCGATCAGTGAGGCATATTTAGATATGCAAGGCCGGCGACAAGTAGTCCCACTAACCCTCTTTAACACAAGCCGATCCCACATGTGTAACTGTGTCCTGAGTCCTGAATGACAGTCAGCACAACTTCGTGGCAGCGACCACAGCATCAGACTCCCTTCAGTCTTATTTGTTGTTCTTTTCTGTAAATAATTTTTTTATATGTAAATCTATAAATGACTAAGATTCTTCTTTGTCCAACTGCACAGAGACACTTCCGGACCCATAAAGGTTCTTGGGTGTATGTTGGTAATGTGGGAAGAGGGTGCTTTACATGCTGATGTGGGGAGAGGCAGGGTGAAAGGGGTATCTATCACAGAAAGAACTCTGATATGTTTTCACAAATGCCTCGGACAGATGCCAGCTGACGGAATGAATCACAAAATGATTTTTCAATACTTATATAGTGTGAGTTATGAACAGTTCGCACCCAGGCTCGCAGAGGAACAGCTGCGGCCCGTGCGCTCGACTCACAGACGCAGTACTACAAGCCTCCCGCGTCATTGTAGCTATCCCTGCCCTGTTCCGTCATATGCCACGCCACGCCACTCCAATTACGTTCCGACATTGGCCCCACATAGTTACCTGTCGCAGGCGTACTCGCTGTTGATGTGCAGGTCAGTGGTCTAGTTCTCAACATCTCATGGCCACTCCCTGAGGGCAGGTTTGCACACACACCACACCCATCCGGCACATGCGTCACAGGCCATGTGACCACGCAAATATAATAGATCAACAATGTCACATCCTTTATTGCCGGTGCTGATTAGATGGCGTACACTCCACGAGTCTCAACCATAAAGAGTCTTTGACAAGTTGCGCAGAAGATTAGTCGCAGCCTAATCTGTATAGCCGTCAGGGGCCTACCATCCCCTTGGCACAGACTGCAGATGCACAGGGTTAGTGCCACCTGAAACTCATATGGCCATCAGGGGCATACCACCACGTAGCACGGACTTGGGTTCCACAGGCTTAGCAGCACCAAAAGCTGATGTGGTCTCTACCATTGAAGACTCAGGACTCAGCGACATGTGTGAGTTCTGCCGGGCCGCGGAGAAGCTGATGTGGTCTCCACCATTCATGAATCAGGACTCAGCGACATCTGTTCGATCCACGAAGAAGCTGATGTGGTCTCTGCCATTAATGACTCAGGACTCAGCGACATATGCGCGGAGTTTTGACGGACACGTAGAGTACCCACTGCTGAACACTCCGGTGGCACCAGGTAATTATTTGCTCATGGATGCGCAGGGGCGGCAGTGTCTCTCTCTGTCTCTCTCTCTCTCTCTCTTTCTCTCTCGCTCTCTCTCTCTCACTACCCTCTCTTCACTCTCTCTCTTCCTTCTTTTCCTTCTATCGCTCTAACTTTATCCCTTCCTTCTCCTTTTCTCACTTCCTTTCTTCCCTCTCTTTTTCTCTCTGGCTTTTTTTTCCTTCTATTTCTCTGTGTCTCTCTCCTTTGATATGCGCATTACACACGTCCTTATTTTGTGCTTTATTTTGTAGGCTCTGTCGTCCATATTCATGGTCCCCACAGGAGTGTTCCGCCTTGTTGTTGTCTATTATTTTTGTTACATTTTGTTTATTAATTCATCGTTCATATATATATCTGTTAATACAAAAATAAAGTATGAAAAAAATTAATAACGTTTTTGTTGTTGTTTTCTTAACTGCTGTGTGACTTTCTTGTTCTTATTACTGTTATTTGATGGTGTCCACCATTGTGTTACATTTGGGACACTTATCCCGGGAATACTGGTGATGTCTGCAGTTTGCACCAACTTCTGAATAGTGTGTTAGATTTATCTCAACTTTACTTCCATTAAAGTGCTCATAATGAAATGCAGACTCGCCGTTCCCGTGCAAAAAGACACGAGGTGCACCTTTGTGATTTATTCTAAATACTAAAATCCTGTATTGAATTGCACTGAGGTAGTGGCTGCACTTACAGTGTACACACAAAATCAATTAAGAAATCTCATTGTATTTATATTGATTGGGAATACTGCGTCAGGGGCTGGATCTTCACGGGATACACTGCCCAGTTGGTATATTGTTCTGCACACGAAAAAAATCACATCACAACTTTCACACCAACTGAAATGCGAAACAAATTCTGGTGACAAGCCACGTTAGCACCAGGGATTTTACACCTGCTTTCTGATGGTGTTAAGCAGGAGGACTACCTACACCATGAAAGGGAACACAGCCAAGAGCCACACCAGAAAACCCACAGGTGTCACAGAGTCAATGAGCATGATACAAGGATACCCATGAAGGCCACAAGACTCATCGCAATAACTCCAGGACCGCCAACGTCCCCCAAACCCGCATCTGAGCAAGTGTGTCCCTGTGGTCATTGTGTTAGCATGATAGGCACAGGCCCTGCAACATTACAGTGTGCTGTCACTTCAGAGTTGGCAGTGAGCCTGGACATGTAGCTACGCACGCATCCTCCTGCATGCACAACAGGCGTGTGCTGGTCCGGCGTACATAGGTCCACGCAGGGGTGTACCTATCCGGCAAGGGGAACAGGGTGTCTTGGACATGTTCGTGTGCAGGAAGTGCCATAAGTGTGTCTCTGTGTTCTGGTGTGGCCTGCCACGAGGGCCGCAGCAGACGATGTTGTAAAGTGGCATGCACCACCACCAAACGGCACTCTCATGGTGTAGTTGGAATGCTGCAGGACATGCCCGAATAGACATTACAATGCTGTACCATACAACTGCACGGGACACAACAGCGCACCGTAAAAAAAAGTGTGGGGCTCGTGGGAGGGGCGAGCAGCTGTTTGGCAATGTAACACACAGTGAACTCACCCATGTGCCACGTGCTGGGCATCTCATCCATGATGACCACGGTCGCAGACATCCCACAACACCCACGACCGGCCTTTGTACACATCCTGTATGAATGCAGCGTGGTTTTTACTTCTATGCTCGTTCAGTGATGTGATGTTGGTGGGTTGTGTTACTTGTGCTCCTTGTTGGTGTGTTTCATTTTGGCCATTGTTTGTCTATACTTGTGCTCTACTTGATTGTGCATGTGTGCCATTGTGCCCATCTCTCCCATCCCCCACTCCCTGCTTCTTCCTCTTCCTGGTGCTGTTGTTTCTATAATTTTGTTCCTCCACACATAAATACATTTAAAGAACAAATTAGAATACTTCCTTGATTCTTTTACGTTTCCAAACTTCTCTCTATTAGTTTCTTTTTAATTTTCCATATAAACAGTTTTTTCATACTCAACGACACATAGAAGGCAGCAGTCCAACGTATTCTATCAACACACTTTCTAGAACATTCTACAACACGGGCAGGTTAAAAGTTCATCAACTTTTAAACCATTACGATATTTTTTTGCAACATTTTCTCAAACATTTAATGGCACGTGCAGGTTAAAAGATCACGATTGTTTTAAGTTCGAACAGTGCCTTCCAAATGCAAGTAGCAGGTTTGGTTGAGTTGAGCCAATTTTATCGTATGATATGTACTCCACATTGAAACTGTTTTTTGTTAACCAATCTCAAAGATGCTATTCCACAAACCGAATGTGCACCCTACTTTTAAAAAACAATGCTTTTCAATCACGTATTGTTTTGTATGGCAAAAAAAAAGTAGTTCCCCATTTTTAAACAAATCTCTTATTCTATGAAGGAACTGCATGAGCAACAGACATCTTTCCATTCCTTCCAGCCATACCTTCAAAATGCTAGTGTGGATCGGCGGACATAGCTATATTTTCTCGTGCAAGAGGTATGCAGAACAGTCAGAGACGTAATGACTTAGACCTAGGTTTACAAAATGTGGACATTAAATGGTTTGCACAGAGAGGATTGAAGTGGCACCAATTGTTGCCTTTGGTTAAAACCTCTTTGCATCTCCCACACCCTGACCTCATGATTGTGCATTGTGGTGGAAATGACCTAGGCACATAGGCTGGAGTATGTTTGTAATTGCTTATGAAGGACGCCTTTGCACAATTGATGTTACCGTTCCCTCAAACTGTCTTTGTATATTCCAATATATGCCAAAGACAAAAGTGGAAATGGTCAAATCAATGTTGTCCTCAGATTGAAAAATCTAGGAAGAAAGTCAACAAAGCTGTGTCTGCATACCTCAGAGACCATAGAATAGGGTCGATCTACAACAAGAACATACGTTTTGATATGGCTGATATCTACAAAAGTGAAGGAGTACACTTCACAGATCAAGGAAAGCGAGTTTTTTCTGAATAACTTGAAGCTGTGCATTCGCACTTATATGTCGCTCCAACTAATGAACACAGGGCTCTTTTTAGAGCCACCCTAGAACTGACAACTTACGCCCGCTATTTTAGGGCCACGTAACAACAACTCCCGGACCCTCGCCAAAATGTATTCTCCACACAGCTGAGGCACAGCGGCCAGACAATCTGACTTTGCAGCACAAAGCTCTCGCTTTGATCCCCGGCTCTAGCGCCAGCTCAGGATAGCACCATGTGACTCTGGGCAATGGCTCACTTAATTTCAATGCCGGACGCCAGCGCCTGCAGACCCGTATAAGTGAGTAGTTTGCACTTTACAAATACCGAATTGATTTGATACGCGCGTATTTACCTTCGCACTCCCTGTATAACACCCCCTACGCACCATACACAAGTTCGAAACAAAAGTTCCTCCAAGTAGGTATAAATACATGCTGACCCTACTTAGACAAATGTGGCACAGCTGCCAGAGCACATGTCGTCACAGCATATGACACACAGTTTGGACTCACGCTTTCATCCCCGAGTCCGGCAGCACTATAGCCTAGCAGCTGTGCATTCGCACTTATATGTAGCTCCAACTAATGAACACAAGGGTTCTTTTTAGAGCTACCCTATAACTGACGACTTAGGTCCACTATTTTAGGGCCACATAATGGCAACTCGCGGACCCTCACCAAAATGTATTCTCCACACAGCTGAGGCGCAGCGGCCAGACCATCTGACTTTGCAGCACAGAGCTCTCGTTTTGATCCCCGGCTCTGGAGACAGCTCAGGATAGCACCATGGGACAATAGCTCACTTAATTTCCCCTTCGGCCGCCAACGCCTGTAGACCCATATGAGTGTGTAGTTTGCAATTTACAAATACCGTATTGATTTAAAACGTCACTATTGAACTTCACACTCCCTCTGTAGCACCCCCCCAATCATCTTACAGACGTCACACTGTTTAAAACAAAAGTTCTTCTTAGTACGTATACACACCTGCTGACGCTACTTGGACAGGTGTGCCGCAGTGGCCAGAAAACATGAGTTCAGAGCACAGAGCTCAAGATTTCATCCCCTGTTCCAGCAGCACCTCAGCTCACCACCATGTGACTCTGGGCAATAGCTCACTTATTAGCTCACATAATTTCCACGCCGGCCTCGAGGGCCTTTAGACCCATACGGGTGAGTAGTTTGCACTTTACAAATTCTGTATTGATTTACCTTAGCACTTCCTATATAACACCACCTAAGCACCATATACAAGTTGGAAAGGTGTGGCACAGTGCCCAGAGCACATGACTTCCCAACATAGGACACACAGTTTGGGCTCACGGTCTCATCCCCGAGTTCAGCAGCAGCTCCATTTAGCAGCATAACACTGTAGGCAATACCTCACTTAATTTCCGTACCCTGCACTTTCAGACCGTTAGGGGTCAGTAGTTCAGCGGCTTTATCCCCGAGTCTGGCAGCAGCTCAGCTTACGCCCCCAGCGCCATCCGACCCGTAGGAGTGAGTAGTTTGCACTTTACAAATACCGAATTGATTTGATACGCGTGAATTTACCTTCGCACTCCCTGTATAACACCCCCTAAGCACCATACACAAGTTACAATGTTCGAAACAAAAGTTCCTCCAAGTATGTATATCTACGTGCTGATCCTACTTGGACAAATGTGGCACAGCGACCAGAGCACATGACTTCACAGCATATGACACACAGTTTGATCCCCGAGTCCGGCAGCACCTCAGCTTAGCAGCATGAGACTCTAGACAATACCTCACATATTTTCATACACCAAGACTTTCAGACCAGTACGGGTCAGTACTTCGTCCTAGTAGGTATAAACACATGCGAACACTACTTCCACAGATGCTTTCATCCCTGAGTCCGGCACCACCTCAGCTTAGCAGCATGAAACTCTAGACAATACCTCACATATTTTTTGTACCCCAGGACTTTCAGACCAGTAGGGGTCAGTACTTCATCCTAGTAGGTATAAACACATGCTGACACTACTTCCACAGCTGTAGTGCAGCGGCCAGGGCACAAGACTTCACAGCATAAGACACTCAGTTTGGGCACACGCTTTAATCCCCGAGTCCCGCAGCAGCTCACCTTAGCAGCATCAGACTCTATGCAATACCTCAATAAATTTCCGTAGCCCAGCACTTTCACACCGGTAGGGGTGAATACTTTGCTTCGCACCCACTCTATAGCGCAACCTAAACACCCCACAGAGGTTACAGTGCTCCTACCCTCCTCTTTCATTAATTGTCATCAGTGGACTTGCGCATAGTGCATGAATGTTCAATAGCATGATGGGACCCGTAGTCCCTTCTCAAGCAATAATCCTCCCAAAGTGGGTCTCTGTACACAATCCATATTTAAAAGTCATTCAAATCCTTTATAGGAAGTGGGACGGGTTGGGGAGTCCATTAACATCAGGCTGACAACGCCCTCGGTCCTGGAAAAGTTCCGAACCTCAGGCTCTCCTTCGTTGCCTTGAGATGGTGCTCATTCCCACGGCGCGGGCCGCCGTGTACTAGATTATCCAACAAACGCCCGTAAGCTTTGGAAGGGCACACAGGTTTCAGCCAACCATCCGGTTTTCACTCCTTCCTCCCCTTCGCATCCTGACAATTATTAACATTGCCTGATTCATTCTTATTATATATTTCAAAACTAAAAATGTAAAAATGAAGGTAAGGGAACTGATGTAGTCTTTCTATAAATGAGGTGCACCAAGTCTCTATTTTTTTTTAATTCATTTTATGGATCAGCGGATCTTTTGCCCATTCTCTGACAAATAAGGGGTCTGACAGTTTTATTGCACACATTCAATATTCAAACAACAACACATTTAATACAAACAAAGGCTAATGCAATTTCTATAAGTGTATCACTGCCTGAGTGTGGGTGCGTGAGTGACTGTGTGAAAATCTATATGGGTATGGGAGTGGGTGTGCGAGTGGCTGTGTGGTGTGTAAGTGGGAGTGTTGTAAACTTGCTAGCCAGACTAAATTAAGTGTAACTTACGCCTTCCCCATGGACTGCTTATACCCTTTCATATTATATCACTTATAGCATGTTAAATCATAGCATTTATAACAACACTCATGACATCTAAAACAAAATCATTTATGAGAAGAGTGTGCATGGTAGAGTGCCGGGTTATAGTTAATTTAGTTTGGCTAACAAGTTGACAAGACTCTGTATGGAAGTGTGCGAGATATAGTAAGTTTTGGGCGGAGCGTACATTCTAATTTTAGGTTAATTCTATAAAGTTATAACTATAACTATTAAATTTCAAATGTTTGTGTAGCTTAAGTTTGTTTTGTACAGAAATGATAAATAACATTTTCCTAACTATAACTAATCTTAAGCCTTTGTATTTTTCATTGAATTTGTAGGTTAAACTTTTTCTCTGAGGAAGAAATTTAGGGACTCCAATGTATTGTATTATTTTTTCATTGTCACCTGGAGGGAGGGAAAAATGTATTCCAAACTTGTTACATGCAACCTATGTAACAAAGTTATTTCCGCTGGGAATATTAAATAATACTCATTCAGTACAACGGGAATAAGAAAACACCTGCAGGCACTTGTGAAAACAAGGCATCAGAAGATATAGAAGAAGCCGAAGCAGGAAGATTGTCAGCTGACACTCCTTCGGTTAATGCAACGCCTTGCACTGCTTCTGGTTCATTAACAGCCCTAATACCACCTACTGCATCTGTCTCTCCATCAGTACCTGTTCCTGATACTTCAGTGCCAATATATCTTTTCAGGCAGAATTGCAATATAATAAAGCAGTATAGCAGTATAGTCCCTTATGGCGGCTTCATAATAGATGGTAAGTTAATAATAGACTACTACAGTGAAATCTGATTATATTTAATAAACATAACACAAAGTCAATCATTGTTTTACTTGTAATGTGCTTTCAGACAAAACTACAATTTCTGTTACATTACTATGCCGTAATTTAGAACATTTATAGTTTAAGATAATCATATGGTAGTAGTCACAGTGAAACACTGTGGAAAAACAAATCAATTTGATTGTTAAAAACAAATTTTACTCTTACCAGTATTATTGTTTTTCTTTAGGCGTCCTCCTCATCTCTGTTCAATTATTATTTTTCTCCTCTGTAGTACAATTTCCTTTTTTGCTTCTGCATCATTTTCTAGGCATTTTGTTCAATGTGGGAAAATCTGTTTTGGGAAAGACGTAAAGAAGTAATGGTTACAGTGGTAATTTTCCTAATAGAAGTGTTAATTTTTTTAAATGTATTTCCCTGTATTCATTTTTCAACAGTATCCCATAGAGAAATGTACCTGTTTTATGTAGAAATATATAGGTGGATGTGACGAAGTATAATTTTCAATTTCTCAGTTATGTCTTTGAAGAAGAAGTGGAACTCTATTGATTTCCAAAAGTCAGCAGAGGCTCTATAGTTGTTGGTTACATTCAGAGGTATTGGGCTGTATTTATAGCCGACTTGTTGTCATTGACCAATCATATAATACTTTATTTTTTTATTTTATTTCTTACCTAGCTTTCTATTAATTTTAATTTAATGTTACCAGAAATGTGTGTTTCAAATGCCTTTCTAATATTTGTTAAATGTTATTGCTGTAGACTAGTTATTTTTCTAAACTCATTTTGGTTTTTAGTGTTATTGTGCTACAATAGTAGCCCAAATTGTATTCAAGCCTACAATTGTCCTCCTTTTAATATGACGTTGTTGGTATGATGTACATTCTTAATGGCCCATCATGTAGCTCCTTATATATTTGGTTATCAGTCTCTGTGTTCCTTATTTTTGTTTGCCAGTATATGTGCAAGATGGTTAGTTTGTTGGGCACAGTTTCATTTTTTGGACCAGACAGCAAAGAACGGTGTTGAAAATGATTTGGTTTGAAAGGAGTTGAACTAACAAGGATTGGTAAAAGAAGTTGGGGCCCCCCAAGCTAGGGCCCCCAATGTCGCTTTCCGACAGGAAACCCAAGATGGAAAGGCTGTCAGAAACCAACATCATAATCCCTTCGGCGGAAACGCAGTCCATTGGGATTACGTGCTGGTCTCCAACTGGCCGACAGGCTCCTTGAGCCGTCAAAATCCAGCCAAAATGACCGCCCGGTTTCAGTTTCGACAGCCTGCATTGCAATGTGGTGGTCAAACGTAAATCCGCAATTAGGCTCGGAAAACCTCCGACCTGTGGTCGGAGGCTATCTGATCCTCATCCTAATTTGGCCTTTAATATCTACGCTTGCAAACACACATTTTGCGTACTCAAATATTTGTCAGAGACAAAAGTGGAAGTAGTCTACTGCAAATGAAGCTTGGATTGAAAAGAAATGAAGACATGTGAACAAGGCAGTGTCAGCATTCATTCTCCCCGGGACGCCCTGATCCGCTGACTACCGCTGCCGATTCAGGTAATTGACCGCCCCCAGCGTTAATCCGTGAATCCCTGCCTTTTCGCCACCCTTAATGCTCTAACTCACATCCCGCCTTCACTCCCCAGGACCCACGATTCCCCTCCGGGCGCCTTGACTTATCGAACTCTAGACGTCCCGCCACGGTGTTCCAGTCACCTATGGCTCCTTGATATCAGCTCCCCAGTAAGTAGTATTCGTCCCTTCCTCCTACGCTCGAGCTACCTCTGGTTCCAGTTCAACAGGCAAATAAATACCCTCTATTATTCCCCAGCCCAAGTACTTCTGGAAGATGCCCGCCTCCACCTGAAAATCTCATCTACAATTCTATGCGCGTACTGCCGATATACAAAGGTATGCCCGACACTCTGTCCCACGCTCCCTCTTCTCACTCGCCAGCCCCTCCGGACCTACATGCCGGTTCTACTTGTTCTCCCGCCCCCATAGCAATGTTCTCCACTCCTCCTCGATACCTTTGGTTCACAGCCTATTACACCGACCCCGCTTTTGAGCTTTTTTAAAACATTTGTGCCGTTATGTCCTCTTTTTCCTATCTAAGGTTAGGCGCACTCCTGATCACTACTGCACCCCCCAGATTGTTACTGCGCCTGATCTTTCCATACTCTGGCTATCTCCGAGCCACTTCTACCCGACACCCCCTCAGGCAAACGTCATGAATAGCCTGTTCTCCTCCCAGGCATCCCTTGGCCACTTCCTTTATACATTATCCTGCCCACTACGGTTACGACACTTAGATCTCTTCGACCCTGACTATTCCTCAGCCCCCAGTGTCATTCGCCATGTGCATACGCAAGAGCCAATTACGCACCTCCTTATGCCAGCTTCCTCACCAGACCTGCATTCTTGCGCCCTTGCCTACCCCTGCCCCCCCTGATTTGTTCTTTCCCTCCCGCAGCACCCACCAAATCGAACAGCCCCGTCCTGAAGACGATCCCAATTGAAGAGGATCGAAACGCCGTCGACCACACAGCGCAAAACAAGGCGCAACTCTCCTATGACTCATTGTGAATTTAAAACCAGTCACTCGTGCAATTTATATCATCCTTGAGTCATACGTTCTCACTCACTGTATATAATTTACACTATTGTTCACCTTGCGCTGCTCACGCTGTCCACCTTGTCACTTGCGTCGCCACCTATGTCACTTGCACATATTCAAGCACCAAGTGCAATTTTGAGTTGTTTTTGATTTATTCTATACAGTGCTGCTTAAGCTGTATTTTTCCCTCCCTAATATTGTTTGTTTAAATATATGATGAATAACAATCATAATATCTAATTTGTATAAAGTCTCCTTTATTTCTTTTGCGGTAATGCTTCCGGCATACATGCATAATTGTCTCTTAAAACAATATCTGTTGGGATACTGTCTCTTTAATTTATCCTCCTACCCCAATCCCGACGTGGTTTATGGGTCACACTCCTGTCGTTACTTACAAGCATTCATTCTCCATCATGAAATGTCTTTGATTTTTCATTTAAATATAAAATATGACAATGCAGCACTGTATCATCCTGATGTTGTACTTTTTTCAACATATGTAAACCATGTTTTCATTTGAAACCTAACCATGTGGCTTGCCAAACATATACGTTACAAATACATTTAGTAAAAAAAGCAAACGCTCTTTTAAAATATATATAAAAGATATTATGTCTAATTTTATTTTGTCATATATAATATTTTCTTATAAATTTAAATAATTAACAAGGTTCTTGCTAGATAATTTCCAGAAAGTACACCGGCATATTGTAAATTTTTAAATAAAGATATACATCAGTAAAATACTTTTCCCTAACTCTACAGAGTTTGCTAAAATGCTTCATGTCTTCCTATGCATTACAAAAAGAGTAAGGAACTGTATTTCATATTAAAATAAAGACAAAGGGGGTCATTAGGATGACGGGCGGACCTAGTCTGCCCGCCATCCTATCGGAATTCGGGACCGCCCGCCATAAGGGCGGGGGTCCCATGGGGGTATTAGGATGCGCCCGCCACAGTGGCGGACGCAGCCTGCATTTATAACATTGTGGCGGGCGGTGCTCTCTGCACCGCTCGCCACAATGCTATAAATGCATGTATGCATTTGCATACACAAAGCGGCAGGCACCGCGCGGTGCCTACCGCATTGTATATGCAAATGCAGGGGAGTACCACAGGTACCCACCCGTGTGCACCCCCACCCCTCCTTCGCTTTGGGGGCCCACAAAGTGAAGACCTCATGCCTTTCCGTGGCGGCGAAAGGCATCTCTATTGGGCAATGCTTATATGGCTGGCAGTTTCTAATAGACACCGCCACCATATTAAACCTGTTCCGTCCCGGCCGCATGGCGACCGGGCGGAAAAGCGGCAGACGGTCTTTCCGTCCGCCGCGGTCCCCCCGCCATCCTAATATGGCGGGGGGGATTCAAGTGCGGATGGCGGGCGGATTGCCCCCGCCAGGCTGGCGGTGGCTACCGCCAGCCTGGCGGGGGCAATTCGCCCGCCATCCTAATGGGCCCCAAAGTGTGGTGTAAAAAATATGGCTGCCTTTTAATTTTACAAGGGCTTTGATTAAATAATGATATTGTAATTGTAACTGTAAGTTATCTATAAAGCGCTTACTACCCCATACAAGGTGTTGAAGCGCTTTTCAGCGAGTAGCACGCTATTCAGGAACACAAAGGTTGATTAGTGAATTCGTTGATTAAGGGAAATATAAATTGTTATTGAGAATGGTGGGAGTGGTAGACATGTGAGTTTGCTAGTTAAATTAATAGGTTAGGAGATGGATAGAGAAGGGAAGAGTTTAGAACGGATTATGTGGGAGTTCATAGTAGTAAAAGAAAAGAGGCCAAGGATGAGTCAGAGAGCATGTTAGTTGAATGAATAGGATAAAGGATTTATTTTATTTTTATTTATTTTAAAAGTTTTATATAGCGCTGGCTAGACCCGGAGGTATCAGAGCGCTTTACATGAGCATCAGATCATAGTTACAGGTTACATTGTTACAAAGGTTACACAGTTCTTAGAGCATGGCAACATAGTTACTTGTAAGGTCGAGATAAACAATAAGCACTAATACGTAAGGGGAAAAAAAGGCAAGGTGAGAGATTCACGGGGGGTTGGAGTAGGGGGAAATAGACAGATAACGAAGGTGGGGGAGGGGAGGGTGAGAGACACAGCATAAGGGGAAGGGTGACGGGTGGATAGGATGGATAGAGGAGGGAAGAGATTGGGGAGAGCTGTGTTGGTGTTCATAGTAGTAAAAGAGGTTTGGGATAAGTCAGAGAGTGAAAGTATGAAATATCTGCAAGTCGAATGAGATGAGTCATAGAGTGGAGATTTTATGAGGTTTGGGAGAGAAGTTATCTTGTTTTCTTTTATTTATGCAGTGGGAGAAAATACATAAATATGTAGATACATGACCACATGTAAGGAAATAAATCCAATATATAAAATTTCATTGGATAAAGTCCCTAATGTACATGCATGGATAAATAGTTACAAAAGCAGGGTTTTAGGTTTTGCTGTAAATGAAGGTTTTTTTCATTGTATTCATTCTTATGGTTTTTTTCTATTTTCCTTTTTTAAATTTGTCTTCCTATGTTTCAAAAGTGAAGTACTTACAGATATAATTGCTATAATCATATTTATACATTGTGACAGATACATATTATTTGAGGAAAGTAAACCCATAAGCACAAGTACCGCGGTATAATGCTCCCCAATATGTCTCTATGTTTTCTCCTTTATTACTAAAAAAAACTGAACAAATTCAGATCAAATAACAGAAAGACCCTTTACACACCATAATGCATAGTCCTGCAAAATTTTATGTAAATCCGTTCAGCCATTTGTCACTACGCCTGTTTAAAAAGTGTATGGATAGGAAAACGTGTTTAGAGTCTCCCCTTTTTTATTTCCACCCCCTTAACTAATCACCACAAAAATTTGTATCATCAGCCAATGGAGAAAAAATAATAGGTCGGCAAAGTTGCCTGAAGATTTATCAAACAGTGACAAAGTTATTAGGTTACAAAGATCTGAGGGATTCCTACATATTAAACAGTGGTAGTCGCCACTGTGTAGTTATAGTTCGACCAGAATTTCCATAGAAATTCTTTTTTTTACTTTGCTAGTAACTTTGATGTTGTTTGACAAATCTTCATAAAACTTTCCCAAAACAATTTTATCCACCTCAGCTCCTTCAGGTAAAATTTCAGACTGATCTGGTATGTGGAATCCAAGAAAAACAGAGGGAGAGACCAAAAAGTGTGATTTCCAATGTTGAATAGAAAATTTGCTATCCTACACAGAAGCACGCATTTGCAATGCAATCTGTCCCGCTATGTGAAAGTTAGAGCTATTGGCATTGTAAATGATAATGTTTTTTACTTATTTTGTTAGTATGCTGTGCAGTAACATAACAGGTAAAGCAGCTGACTTTGGAATTGGTGAACTGAGTTCGAGTTTTAGGATTGATTAACCGTCTTGTGTTTTATGTAAAAACTATTTTCTTCCTAATAATGGGTATTGCATAGAAGGTTCATAAAACCAAAAAAAAAAGAAATAAAGAAGCACACCAGTGACAGTGAAGTTACCCATTTCCTGGTTAGGAAGAACTGGGGCTACAGTGGGACATTAGAGGGCTTGAACTGGAGGGTGAGTGAGAAAACACTGATGCAGATGCCCTCAGACAGCTTACTGAACACACAGTGTGCGCAGCAGCTTAGGACATGAAATTACTCATAGAGAATGAAGCTACCATAGCTCCTTATAGTTCTGCGATGAGTGGAACTCATTGTCGGTTAATCTGTAAAGCAGACAGGTCTTGCCCACACCGGAGTCCCCCATGAGGGTCAGCCAGAACAGGGCATTGTTCTGCTTGGAAGAGACCTTTGCAGGGATCTCATTTAAGTATTCTTTCAGCTCCTCTTCTCTCAAGCTTCTTGTCAAACAATATTTCAGGCTTGGTGACAGAGTTGCTGCCAATATTGAATCGTGATTCTCCTCCAGAGAACCATTCTCCAAACTCACTGGAGGACTAGACACACACTGGGCATGAGCAGGTACTGGGAATCCTTCAAGTAGAAAAGATAGTTGAAGTGCCTTTGTGTGCTGAAATAGATTAACGGTCCTGAAAACATATACCATTGGGGGGGGGGTGTAAATAATGATAAAATTAGTAACATTCATTTGCACATCATTTCACCTGAATATAACTACTTGTCTCATTATGTGAGTGTGTGACAGACTGGGGTTACAGAACTCAGGTTATGTTATGTTATGTTATAAACTGTTTTATTACGCGCTCAATTACTTGCGAGTATCCTGGCGCGGTAGAGGGAAGCAGATCACAACAGGAAACCAACTTATGCCGTGAGATTGAACAAATGTGACTTTAGACTCTTCTTAAACTGGCCAATGCACTGGGTTGCGCGGAGATGGAGGGGAAGAGTGTTCCAGGCTCTGGCCGCCACAACAGATATAGATAGGCCCCCTAATCTCGCCAGCCTGAACCGAGGAAGGGTCATCCTATACAGGGAAGTCGATCTGAGGCATCGGTTAGGTACATAAAAAGAGAACCGTTTTCTCAGAGTGGCCCTTGCTCATGAATGGCTCTAAAAGAGAGCACCAGAGACTTGAATAAAATTTGCTGCGCCACAGGGAGCCAATGGAGGCTGCGCAAGTGGGAGCGGACACCAGACCGTCTAGGAATATTAATCAGGTGAGGGCTGGCCTGAGGAAGGGGCAAGCTAGAGCAGGCAAACAGAAGGAGGAGAGCAGCCACAGCATGCCAAGGTCGGGGACTGTGCCCATTTTCAATGAAATGCAACAGGAGAGACATAAATAGTGAGGTGCCGCCACATCCACAACGAATTTGCATACAGGTCCCAACCCAGTCCAAAAACCAGTCACCCGCCACCCCATTTCTTCCCATACAAATGGGAAAAATGTCACCCATTTGTGAGGGAAAAAGCCAAATCAGGCAATACTGCACCATTGCCACATTCTTCTGAGCAAGCGATCTGCGGTGGATCAGGTGCATGCTCAGGGTAGAACCACCAGGTATCTCATATAACTCACATCAGTGTGCATGCTTACTGTAAGAACATCAATGCAGGGATCGTATTACCTGCTCGTATGGATCAATAGAGTGAATACCAGCATTTTACTGGAACAGAGTCTTCCTAAAAAAAAGAATTTAAACACGTTTTACTTCATGAAAATTAAAATATTGAAACAACTGCACATACCTTGTACTATGGACTTTAATTCTGTTAAAAAAATACGAGTGGGATGTGGTGGTGGGTGGACGGCATGGCACAGGGAGAATAACTGAACTCAACAGGCAGGAGGTGGTGGTGGGGAGACGGCTGGTAGCTGAAGCTGAACAGCACCAAAGAGAGAGGAGGAAAGAAATTATAAACTAGCAGGAGGGAGGAGTAGGAGGCAGCTGCAGTCTGAGAAGAGGGTGCGAGCCTGGGCATGAGTGAGATCCTGAACCTAAACAAACTGAAATAAAAAAAAGAGTGCACCCAGAGTAATACATAACATGAAGAATAAGACCACAGTTAACAGGGGCAGTCCTCATGGGAGGTTACAAAAGTAGAAAAGGAGGGACTACTATGCATATTAACCAAAGAAAAGCAGCCATTTATGAAGGACAGTAAAAGGAGCCAATTAGAAAGATGGACGGTGCTTAAAGCACATATTATCGATGCAGGATGTCTTGAAAGAGACAGCGCTTGCGCTGCCTAAGTGAGACCTAAAAACGTATGACCATAATTTCACCAAATTTGGCAAAAAGTTAGAAGTCTTGTCAGACACTGTCCGTCTTGTGGTTTATTGTAAAGTAGATCATCCATTTTTGGGAAATTAGTGCTTAAAGAGGAGCTCCGGTTGGGCATTAAGCAGTTAAAAAGTTAGGTATATTCGGACTGTTGGTGTCCAGAGATGTCATCATTGGCCACTGTAAAGGGAATCAGATAATCCTGATCGGCTAGCCACACATGGACAATATTTGTGGCAGCCGTTATAGGACTCTGGAACATGGTCGTCATTGAAATGCATTATAGTGAAAGCCAGGTTTTGAGGGTCAGAAAAAGAAGCACATATAAAGGGTTATAATAGATTTTAGTCACAAAGTTAATTATTTGTTGGTCATGTTATGCTTATTTTAGGAATGGTGGTGCATTCTCACATGATTTTACCCTGTGAAAAATTCTGACCCCCTGCTGGATTTGATAGCCATATTTAAGAGAAAACTGTTTTCTCTTATAATTTTCTCATGGACATTATGGGATGTACCCAGGAAGCTAAAAGTAGAGCAAACTTTTTCATAAGTTCACATTGTCATCCTCAGCCTTGTAAGAACAAAGGACCCAGTCTAGAGTTTGGTGTACAGGCCTTCATTCTTCCGTCACAGAGGAACTTGTCCATCTGTCAGGCTGACCGAATACCGTCCACAACATTTAAAGCTTGTACTGAAGGTCCACCATCCATAGTGATAGAGTAGGGTTTGTCGGCTGATCCTCACTACTCTGTCATCAGTTTCCCAGTGCACCATTGATGGATAAAACTCTGTCATTGTTGGTATGGCATACATCTGTTCACCATATTTAGAGTTGTCCACTGTTGGAGTGGAACAGGGTGAACATAACAATGGAGTACAACAATGTTGACCATGTTTTCAGACAGCAGACGTCCGCCATATGGGCAAACATGTCTTTCAACACATATATCTGCTCTAAATCAACTTTTTAATCCTACCTGCACTTCACATTACGAAAACTAGTACCCTAACCACAAAAACTATTTACCACTCTCACTACACACCAGAATTTACCACTCTCACCTCACACCAGCAGCATACCCACTTCATTCAAGTCAAGTCAAGTCAAAAAGGCTTTATTTCGACATAAAAATATCTTAAAAAGCATACATACATATAAAATTCATTTTAAGCAATAAGAATAAAACGTATAAAAAGACCCCTTGCATGATGGAAATCAGCAATTCTTACTATTATTTTTTTGGGGGGGAATTTGTATAAATTACCTAAAAAAGTTATATTCATTTAACAGACCCAAGAAATAAAAACATGATTAAACAATTTGTCTAAGTCTTTTTGACCGAATCCGCCATGCCCACCCAAGATACTTCAAGGTGGCGCATGCATAAAATGAGCGAGTGTCTGAAAGTAATATCCTTAGTGCCACATTGCAATGTCTTGTTCCCAGTGTAAGGCACATGGGTTTTAGCCATTTCGTCCGTGGAACTTTATAAACAGGACACTCGAATAAAAAATGAGGGACAGATTCATGACGCTGTGGGCAGAAAGGGCACCACGGAGCAGTCTGATAAGGAATTTTCCAGTGGCTTGTGAGTTCCATTAAAGGGAGAAGACCTATTCTAAATTTGAAATACAGGGATCTTTCCCATGGGGCTGAGATAATGTCTAAATACAGTTCTCTGATGGGGACATCTTTAGACTCCATAAAATTTCTAGACGATTTGCAAATCGTTACAGAAGAGTTTCTTTTATTTGCCACCCATTTCCAATAGAGTTGTTTTAGCATTAGTTTGGGCGGGGCCGTCTGTTGATGCCATGCTTCTTCTAGGCCCAGGTTGGCAAGTAATGCTTTGATATCCCTTAACCATTTTATTTTTGTCCAGCCTGTGGATTTAATTATCTCCCGCAGGCCATCCGCATAACTTGAGAGCTCAGGAACTCTCCAGATGCGGGCCCACAGAAGCAAGGGGCGTAACTTAGCTTGGTCTTCAATCGCCCGACAGCCCATGTCCAATTGCAGCGGCAGGATGGGGACAGAGGAGCCGAGGGACATCAAACTTCTCAAGAAGGTGTTCTCAGCTCGAGTAAGCTCTTTCATGTTTGACGTCCCCCAGAGTTCCGCCCCATAAAGAGCGGCACTTACTCCTCTGGCCGAGTAAATGTCCATTACTGCTGCTATGGGTTTTGTAGAGGCTGCTCTCTGCTCTTTCAACAGGGCCCCAGTTACTCTTTTCAAACTTAGCAACATTTTGGTCAAGTGGTGGTCCCATTTCATCGAGTCCACCAGCCGGATGCCCAGATAATCAAACGTCTTGGTCCTTTCCAGTGCAACAGACCCCAATGTTGGTGGAGGGCCAAGTTTTTGCGGGGGATTCAGGATAAGATACTTTGTTTTGTCTGTGTTAATACAGAGTCCTCTTTGCTTACAAAAGGCATCAAAACCAGAGAGAAGCTGCTGAAGTCCCATCGGGGATTTTGACAAAAGTAAAGTATCGTCCGCAAAAAGCAGGGTAGGAATTAAACGACCAGCCAAACGGGGTGCATCTGCTGGTATCCCGGTCAAGCAGTCCACCACCCCATTCACATAGAGCGAGAAGAGTGTTGGTGCAAGTACGCACCCCTGTCTTACACCTCTATTCACATCTATTCTTGAAGTCTTTTCACCATTCGGGCCCCAGCGAATTTGGGCATAGTTTTTTTCGTGGAACCTCATGATCAGATGGAGCAGGTAGGATGGCATGCCGAGGTCACACAAAACCTTCCATAAATTATTTCTGGGGACCAAATCGAAGGCCGTGCGGAGGTCGATGAAGGCCAGATATAGGGTGCCCTTCCCAATCACGACGACCTTCCAATAAATCATAAGTAGCCTTAACGTTTGTTCAATTGTTCCTGTACCAGCTCGGAACCCAGCCTGGAAATCTGAAAGTATCTTGTTTTCATCTGCCCACTGCTGGACTCTGGCTAAAAGGACCTTGCCTGCTACTTTCTGCGAACAATCGATCAGGCTAATCGGCCTGTAATTCGCTGGGTCTTCTCTTGAGCCTTTCTTGTGCAGGGGGACCACCTCCGCGGCCATCCATGAGGCGGGCAGGGGAGCACCCACCATAGCAGCGTTTAAAACTGATGCGATTAGCATACTCCAGTTGCCCAAGTCTATACGAAGCAGGTCACCAGGAAGGCCATCGGGACCAGCCGCTTTGCGCGGAACAAGAGATTTTATTGCACCTTCCGCTTCTTTCCTAGTAAACAGGCTTTCCTCGTAACTCCCATCACCTCGAGAGATCTGAGGTAGAGCGAAGTCCATCACTTCTGCTACAGGTGCTGTGTACAATTTTGAAAAATGTGAAAACCATAGATCCTCAGTTATGTTACAAGTGATGACAGTGTCTAGGGGTCTGTTTTTCTTGCGTATTAAGTCCCAAAAGCCTTTTGCATTTTTTCCACCACTGGCAACACGAAGTTCCTGCCAAAATGCGTCTTCCCAATCTCTCCTTGCTAACTTTAACTCTGCTTTGTAACTCTTGCGTTTAGTGGCTATTAGGGTAGCATCTCCACTTTTTACAGCCAATATTAATGCACTCTTTCCAGCACGACACTTTTTCGAGTACCAGCCAAATTTCCCATGACGCTTATCAAGGTTGTTGTTTCCCTTTTTTATTTTAGCCTTAAATAGGCCCCCAATTGACGTCGAAACCTCGCTAAACATTGCTGAAATATGGTTTGGGCTGACAGGCTCATTTTCCAAAATAGCACAGGCCGCAGAGGTGACAGCTCGAATGCAAGAAAGTTTTTCTTCATCAATTGCCACTTTATCCCACTTTAATCGTCTTAGGCAGTTTGAGGGGACCACCCCTCCCAAAGGCATTGGCTCAGGTACATCAAGATCTCCACTAGCTGAATGACTCTCCCGCCACCAGCGTGTTAGGGATAATGAAAGTGCATTATGGTCACTGTCCAGGGAGGGTAGAACTATCATATCCTTCATGTGGGCCCACAAAGAAAAGTTTAGAAGGATATAATCTATCCTGGATGAGTGCCCAACCCTATTATATGTATGTTCCCCCGCTAGGTCTGAGCATGTTCTCCCATTGGCTGCTCTCAAGCCATGCTCAAGTGTAAGGGAGTTCAGCTGAATAATTCTGGGCGTCCATCTATTTATGATTGGAAGATCAAGTGACGGGACGCCTCTCCTTGAATCTTCGTCATACAGATCCAGAGATTCATCTGGCAACAGAGGCTCGAAAGTACAATTAAAATCTCCCATGACCATAATTAACGAATCTCCACTGCACTCACCTAGGGCTATCTCCAAAGCAGAAAGAGTTGGTGACAATGCTCTCCCAGAAGCCCCACGTGTATAGATATTAATAATCTCCAGTTTTTCGGCTTTCCTTGGGCATGTTATAGTTAAGCGCATCAAATCTGGGGATTTTTGGGGATGATGATATACTCTCCATCCTAAGGAAATATCTACCCAAATTAAGAGACCTCCATAAGGGCGACCTCTACCCGATGCTGGGATACCTGCCGCGACAAAGAAGGTGGCATAACCCACTCTGTGCCTTGGTTCCACGCACCACGTCTCTTGAAATGCACAGACTGAGTGCGGTTCAATAAGCGCCACCCAGTCCGGGGCATCCAACTTATTATTTAGGCCTGCCACATTCCAGCTGATAGCTTTCAGGATTGCATGATGCAAAGGTTCAGCGCAACCTACTTCCCTACCCTGTATGCCCAGAGTTTGTGCTCCGTCCACTAACTCGATAGTCTCAGACCAATCGCCTGAGAAGGGAGGCATAATTGGGTTGAGCGAGGATTGGGGTGCAGAAACATTAATCGAGGTTGCCCGCCCAACTATGTGTGGTGTGTTAACCCTAAACAGGGGGGTATTAGTTACTACTATATCACCAAGTCACCAACCCCAGCCCTGGGATGGGGCTGCTTGGATAGGTGTCCACGCCCTTGCTCTCGCATCCAGGGTTGGGTTATGCGGGAACCATGCGCCTCTACCTCCATCTTGCGAAAATTTCTTATGCCCCATTAGAGGAGGGGGGTGATAGAAGTACCCCAAGTCCCTAGTTTGGATATCGCAGAAATTATGCTGCGACTGCTGGCTGCAAATCATGCCTGCTGCTCTGGGATCGTTAAAATTGATCAGCACGCAATCCCCCGTTAAATTCTTGCGTCTATTTCCAATCCATCCCACACGTCGGACAAAGGCTATTCTACCATCAATGTGCCCTGGGAGGGGTCTATTTGCTTTGAGCCAGGAGAGCGTTTTATGTTTAAGGTCAGAATACAACTCGCAAGAACCCTCTTCAAGCTCGGGAACCCCCGTTAAAATTACCACATAGGGCTTACAACCAGGGGGGAGACTAGCATTAGGGGTTTGCCTTCTTGCCCTATCTTTAGCCGGGGATTTAGCTACAATTTTTGCTGGGGGGTTGGATACAACCTGATTAGCGGGAATGGGAAGGGATGGTGTTGTGTCGCCCTTTGTTGTAGTCGATATATTTCCTGCTGCCTTGGCAGTTGGCACTAAGGACTTGGTGTTTGAAACAGACTTGACCTTAAAAGCCTTAGGGGCTTGGGTACTAGATTTGTTCCTTGCACGGGCCAAACTAGGCACAGGGTTAAGAGTTAGTGGTGCATGTATGGTTCCACTATTAGAATGCTGCAATTGGGAAACCATTACCGGAACAGGCGTCTTTTGGCAAGGTACAGACTCAGGATGGGCTCTAGGGACAGAGGGAGTTATGGAGACAGCACCACTTGTTAACCCTCCATTTTCTTCAACCTGAGCTTTGGCGTGAAATTTGACTAATGATTTCACAGCATAAAAGTTGTCCAGCATTGACTGTTCAAATGAAGCTAGTTTACGTGTGAGGCTATCGATCTTATCAACGAGGGGCAGCACCACAGACTTAATTAAGCGCTCGACCTGGGGGAAAATGCTGGTATCTAAAGAAGCCGACGGACCAAGTGTGCCCTCCAACGCGGAAGCTCTATTATGGGTCGTAAGTGATTTTTGATGTGGGACTTGATTGGTGCCGATACCCCCTTTAGGCATAGTGAACCTCTTTACTTTCCTATGTGGTTTTTGGGAGCCCCCCCTGCTGGGGCTAGCAAGACGCTTTCTCTTCTTTTGTTGGACTGGTCCTAAGGCTGACTTCCCTACGAGTGTATTTTGCTGAGCCACTACTCTGGGAGTGCTAACTACAGTATGTACAACTGGGGGTGGTGGATTTGGAGCCTCGCTAGCCTCGCTAGACAATAAGGGGGGACTAGAAGCTATGAGGGTTACAGAGTTGGAATCCAGAGTTTGCTCCCCCAACGAGAGGTCAGTTGGGGCAGGTGGATTACAAAGTGTTGGGTCAAGAACTATGCTTGGTGCGGTGGTAGTCACCCTTTCTAAACTTGCCCTAATCCGGCTTAATCTCTCATCAATAAATGAGGAATCGATTATCACCAATGAAGTTGGGGTAGCATGCGCAGGGCTAGGTGCTAGGGCAATGGCGCCTAAAGATGAACGCTTGTTGGGCGTGCCCACGGAGTCCCAGGATAATCTACGTTCAGCTAGGATTATCTCCTTTTCCGCTATTGAAACAGCTCGGGTTATAAATTGGTCCATAGTACCTATGACAACATCCCCCGCAGATTTCTTTATCTTACTAGAACGGGTACCTGAAGCCATTCTCCCGTTAGTTACGTGTCCACTTTGCGGAGCCAAGAGATGTGGCCCGGCCCGGCCTCTTCTGGCCCCTGATGGCCTAAGATGGTCCCGCCCTTGTCCCGGGCTTCTCCCGCGTGCTCCCGCACAGCGGGGGCTGGGCTTTCCTTTGTGGGGGCGTGAAGCGAGTGGTGGGAGGGGCAATCAGTCTGCAGGTGTGCCGTGGCGCAGGGACTCCTGGTTAGTTGAGTCCCCGCGGCGTCACCGGCAGCGCTGGTGTGCAGAGCGCGACCCTGCTCCCTGATGTCCTTCCTAGGGGCTGTGAGCAAACGTGCTCCCAACAGCCTTACTTCCCCAATCTGCGACGCGGCTAGCTGTAGATGGAAACAGAAGGCGGCTACAGCAAAACTCTTACAGCCCACGAGGGAAGACGCCGGTAAGCCCTCGGCGTTTCAGTGACCCACTTCATTAGTTTTTCTTCACTTTAATCAAAATGTCTGGTAGAAGTATTCCTAGATTTTCTGAAAATGTGGTAGCAGTTAGGGTAGATGCTATAATTATGGTTGTGGTACAAAAGGGGGTGGGTCCATCACCACCCCTTTTTGTATAATTATGGTTGTGCCACAGATGTTTGGAGCCCTGGTTCAGACAACAATCATAAGTTAGAGAAGGCAAACTTGGTACAGAATAGTGTATAAGGTCAATCCTGTCTCCAACACCTGGTGCTCAGAGAAGGACATCCTCAAACCCTGGAATGATCTGTGGGAAAAATATGTACTCTCACATGCAAGGCACACCAAGATTTCCTGGCAACTGGTGGTGGATCTGGCCCCTCAACCTCATGCCCTGGGAGGAGAAGGTGTTGTCCATAATCCTCACAGGCAGCACTGTAGAAATTCCTGGCAGAGTGGAAACTGCTAAGTCCAAATAATACTCCTCTTACTCTAACCCATTCACTTACTCCACTCTGGCACTCCTATTCTCTAGCTCAAATCGCTCTACTATGGCCACTTATTAACACATCTTTCAAACAGGATGTCACTGCTAAATACATGTGTTAACTATTTCATCATCATATATTTATTTATTTCGGTTATTAACCATAAAAGAACAGACACAGGTATGTACAAATCAGATTAAAACATTTAAAAATAATTAAAAAAGATAAAAACAGTTTTTTTGTTTTTTTTTTTAAATGCTTGAGAAAAAATAATGAGGAGGAGGTCAGTCACATTACCAGATCTCTAGCTTTGTAACTTGAGAAAAATCGCCCTTTCCCACCACATTGAACTTAAGAAACGCGAGATTGCATAGACAATATGAGTTTCGGTGTTACATTTTAAGAGTCTATGTGCTTTCATGCAGTGTGCAGTGGCAATATTTTACAAATCTGGACCAACCATCTGCATCTTATCAAGCCGTAACCTTGGCAAAAAAAGAAAACATGGAGTTCGGTCTCCTTGCCCATGTTACAAGCTGGGCACCCCACTGGGGTACCACTAGTCCATTTGTGGGTAAATGCACGCAAAGGAAGGCAATTGTGCCGAAACTGCACATACAGTTTCCTGCCTAGTACCGGATGAATTTCGTTGAGGCATGGTTCCAGCTTGTACGTGTCCTTTATGTCCAGAAAATGCGTTGTGAGAGAACCAATGGTTGATGTTTTATGGAGTATAACTAATTTCCCACCCCAATAATTAGAACTTAGCTGTTTACGCAAAGTTCTCCAGCATGCTGTATCGGGATTGTCCCAGAGGTCATTTAGCCCAATTGCACGAAGGCCTTCCCTAATGTGTGTGAGCCATGGCAGCTATCCTGAGCCGGGAGTTCCAGAATTTCTAAGAACTTGGGGCCATATTATCAAGCAAGGGCGATACATTATCAGGTTGGTGTTAACCTGGGCTTCTATGGGAATTCACAAGGGCATATTATCAAGCCCATTATCGCCGCTTTAGCGGCAGTTTCCTGCCGATAAAAGCGGCAATAATGTATCGCCCTTGCTTGATAATATGGCCCTTGGATCTATACTCTGCAAGCTCCGGTGTCACCAAGAGGTGCCGCCAAAAGAGTAAAGGCTATATACTCTGTGAAAGGTAATTATTAATTGGGATGGATGGTAGATTATAGCAAGTCATAAAGTTACATACCTTTAGGTCCAGTCAAAGGTTTCAGTAATGCAAATCTGAGCTCAGCCACTGGTACCAATGGCACAGAGCAGACAGACTTAAGTAAAAAAAATGTGGAAAGCCTTTGGAAGGACCAGAACAGTGAAAGGTGGAAAACATAACACAGTAAAAGCACTATTCTAGTTTATAAAAATATAGAAATATTTAATAAGCAAAATGACACCAAAATGACAAAAATCTTTTTCTTAGAAAAAACTTAAATGCCCCTTTCAACATTTGAAAGTAGAAACTTTTGTAAACAAAAAAAATCCTCAAGAGCTCCTGAGCTTCAGGGGAATCTGCCGTAGAAAGTATCTGATCAGCAGTTCCACAGTGCCAGATTGAATTTCATACTCATCCCTCTAAAAGGTCCCTGCACCTCTGAAAAAATGACAAAGTGCTTTCTGTGTTTGGACTTAGAACCGTTAAGTGCAAAAAAAACAAAGTTTTCATAACTGCAGCGGGATCAATCCACTTGGTTTATCGGACTTGCGCTCCTTCGCGGACAGCCTCAAACAGCACCTAGGTCCAGGTCTATAAGTGCTTTGCCATTTTCTGAGCAATATATTGATATAACATTTTAAAAACTCCCTTTTTATGGGTCCACTTATTGGATGTTTGTCAATTTTGTCTCATTTTGTTCAATAAAATGTACCCTATTTTACTCTATTTTTAATTTAAAATTGGATTTGAATTTTTCTATATTATGGTTGTGACTCTATTGCTGTTTTGATACTGCATTAATATTTCACACATTGCCTTAAGTTAAGCCCATCTGCTCAGTGCCATTACGACCAGGGGATGAGCCAACAATAATGTAATGAATTTTCAGGATCACCCTGACAATATTTGTTATTATTGCTTGAGGTGAGCAGTTGCCCCCCACAAATTAGAATCCACATTTTTACAATTGCACAATAGGTGGTGCAGGTCACAGGTTTGTATTGTTGTTTTCTAGACTGTTCACACTAGGATGCTGCTATCCAGCACCCATTGTATGTGTTCAGACCCCTAACACATGGAGAATGTGTTTAATCCCTGTTGGCATATTTCAATTTCTTAAGGCCATAGTATGTGGCATGGACATTTAAATGTCAAGTGAACTAAATTGTAAATTCAAAGGCCATTCATATGTGATTAGTGACATTTGCAATTCAAATTCAAATTTCACAAATATTCAGACAGGAAAAAATTAAAGATTGTCATGGGTGTCCTTCATGTATTGACAAAGTGGTACTAATCACACATGAATGGCCTTTGGACATTTTTAAAATGTAACAATCACCAACTAAAAAATAAAACAACAAATTCAATCCATCACATAAAATAATTTTCAACCCATAAACCAAACAATTGTAAATAACTTCACATAATATTAACACAAACATTTTCAAACATAAATTTCCCACCCAAAAGGAAATAAAATAAATAATACTTACTAAGCATTACATAATAGTAATTCACCAAAATAGGAAAATATAGTCCAAAATGTTCAAGAAAAAAATGCAAAAAGGAAGAAAATCTCATTAAAATCCATCAAATCAATCCAAAGTATGTAGAATCCAGAAAAAAAACAGAAAAATGTATTAAAAAATAAATGCTCCAGGAAAAAGAAAAATACGGCCGTTGATAAAAAAATAGCAGTGATCTTTTCTGCTTCCAAAGACAAACTTAAGGGGAAAAAGGGCACACCTTTGCCAGACAGTGGATCATCTACAAGCTCGCATTTGGGTGTAGTGCGCGATTTGACAACACCGACTGCTGCTCCTTCGGCGGGGAGCGTGCTGGCCAGTATACAAGTGGAACATATGGAATACGCTACCAGAGATGGCGATAGCAGAAGGAGACCTCATTGCTTCAGCTATGGGGGAGGCAAGCACACTGAATGTTACAGAAAGCACTATTATTAATGGGAATGTACTTCCTATTGATCCGGATATTTGGATACGCCATTGGAAAAGGTTCAAGGTCAGACACACGTGGTTGAATCTGGAGGCTTTTATTCATTATCTGAACAGTCGACAACCTCATCGCGCGAGGATTTAGTGGCGCAATACACGCGGCAATTGAGTTTAACTGGCGGCGGCAGCCCCCATAGTAGTGTTTGCTTAGATGATTCTGCTGATTTTGAGACTAGCCCTCTTGCTGTTCGCAAAAAGCCTGAAATAACAATAGACAAGGAGGCTGAGCAAGGTCGGAAGCACCAGACTGATGTTGAGCTGATAGTGCATAGGGAGGAAAAAATATCCCTTTCGCTGATATACCAATCAATTATGTCTTTAAGGGAGGAGACATGGGAGGAGAGCCTGAGAGTTCAGAACTTGTGCCGCAAACTTCAAAACTCTGTTCTCAGGCTTGCAAAATCACAATCGGATTTCGCTTCTAGATTCAACGAGGCAGAATCTCGGATATCTATCTATCTTGGAAGATGAAGCTGCACAACAAAAGGCCAAGAATGAGACTCTCCACGCTATTAAGGAGGACACACAATGGTAAATGGCTGAATTGGAAAATAGATCACGCAGGAATAGTTTGCGAGTGCTACAGATTCCAGAGGGAAAGGAGGGGCAGGATCCTCGCAAGTATATTTTGGACCTATTTAAAACTGCATTTCCAGAACTCAATAAATGGGACTGGGACAGGGAGATAGAGAGAGCCCATCGCTTTCCATTTAATAATTGGTCTCGGTCAGACCAATCTGAAGTAAAACCTTGAGCTATCTTAATTGCCCTTATTAGTTTTTTGGCCAGGGAGGAGCTATTTAAGTTGGACCGCCCAGATAAAAAGAGAGCTGGTCCAGATTTAGATTTTTTTGTTCAACCTGATTTTTATAGATATAAGGTCGAGAGTCGCTGGCATCTACGGCAGTTATTCTCTCAATTTCAGGCCAAAGGAGCGCAGGCCTTCTTATTGAATCCAGCCAAGTTGAAGGTTATTTTTCAGGATTGTACACACTTCATCACTTCTGAGGGCTCTGCAAAAGAATATTTGAATACTATTAAGGTTTAATAGTGTTAATAGGGTTAATGCTATTCCTACTAAATGTGGTATACATTTTCATATTTAGACTAACTCTCTTTAACTTTCAGATCTATTTATATTCTCCTCAGGCTCGCTCCCTATTTCTATTTTTGAATAAGTATTAACTTGGTAATTTGAATCTCATCAATCTTATTGAGTAGGATAGTTATTTTTTTCCTTTACAGAGACTTTTCAGGTGGGCAGAGTATAGAGTATAGAGATAATTTGTAGGTAGAGGCAGAGAATTGCGGTAGCTGACATCTGCAGGACAATAAGTCCTAAAGCCTTGTTAATGGGAGTGGGTGGGGGGTCTATGGGGGGGGCTGAGGGGAGCAAGGGTGGTTGGGAGTTGGTGGGTCACGGTGTAGGGGTAAAAAGGGAGAAACATTCACAGTTCCATTGAGGGAGAAGTATAAGACAGTGGGAAAACGCAGACTTAAATGTGTTGTTTTCTTTAGGGCAGTACTCAATGTTGATTTTCCATGGCTACTAGTGGGATGAAAAAATGCTCTGTAAATGTTTCTGGCCTTAACAATTTTAATAAAAGGAGGAGGATGGCTGCTGAACTTCGCAATATCCACCCGGACTTTGTTTGTCTGCAAGAGGCAAATTTATCTTGGAGTAAACGGCATATGTTAAGTGACTTAGGAATCTCAGTGGTTGTTGCATCACAACAATCAGGGATGGTTCGGGGGTGGCAATTTTAGCTAAATCTAATTCATATATATGTATTCGAAGCTCAGCGGATAAACTTGGTCGGTGGGCCATTGCGGAATTCCGTGGGGGCACTTGCAAATTTAATTTTAATTTATGTACCATTTATGGTTCTAATTTAGATGAGGCTATAATTTTGGAAGACTTGAATATAGAGCTAGCGGCTTGGCCAACTCCGTTGATCATTTGTGGAGACATAAATATAAATTTAACTAATCAAGCATTGGTGGGGTCCCAAGAATATAAGGGACGGAAACCCCGGTTCTTTAAGGCTTTGGCTAATTCGCTAAGGGATCACGGGTTGTTAGATGTATGGGGTAAATTATATGGAACAGACCCAGGATATACTTTTTACTCCTACCCTCATAAAAAAATGGTGAGATTGGATTACTTCTTCACATCCTCTATTCTGTTGACTGGGGCAGAAATGCAGATATATCCCAGAATTTCGTCAGATCATGCCCCTATCTCATTAGTATTGACTGGCTTGGGAGAGACGGCAAGGCTTAAAAAATTCACTTTTGACCGGAAATTATACCTTAATGATCAATTTAAAGCACAAATTGCCAGGTGGCTGGGGGAATTTTTTGAAAATAATAGACAGTCGACTAGAATAGATAATGTTTGGGATACATTTAAGGCCTGTTTTAGGGGTGAAGTAACGAGTTTTGGGTTGTTCATTCATAAAAAATTAAAGATGGAGATGCAAAATTTTTATTCTGCTTTGAAAGTAGCAGAGGAGAAATTGACCCAAGGCATAATTCATCAGGGGAATATTCAACAACTTGAGGACAATGTAGCGAGGAAACGTGCTAAAATAAGGGGGGTCTGGGATCGAGAAAATGCAAGAAAATATTTGGCCTATCGAAAGCAATGCCATGAATATGGGGAAGCAGTTGGGAGATGTCTCGCCCTCAAATTGCGTATGAACGAAGCAGCCAGACGCATATCAGGTTTACAAGACAGTGCAGGGTCATTAAGAACTGACCCACCAGGTATCTTGGCTATTTTTCATCAGTTCTATACTGAGCTGTACTCGCAACAAAGTGTTGGGGGTGACGGACTATATTTTTTGCAGACCCGAGATTTTCCTGAATTGGCAGCGCAGCTTGATACTCCTATTACTAAGCAAGAACTTGAGTGCGCAGTTAAGTCTTTAGCGATGGGCAAAGCCGCAGGCCCTGACAGCATTCCGGGAGATATATACAAGCTTTTTCTTAATCAGTTAAAATATACGATGTTGGCAACATTTAGAGCAGCCCAATTGGGGGTGGCTCCTAAATCCTGGGATGAGGCAACAATAGTTGTATTTAGTAGGAAAGGTAAAGACCCAGAGATACATAGCTCATATCGCCCTATTTCATTACTTAATTGTGATGGAAAAATTTACTCTAAGATTTTGGCTAATCGTCTCTCCAACGTTATAGCATCTTTAGTCTTCAGTTTCAAATAGCCAACATGGATTCATTCCCGCCAGGGGTACAGTCTCACATATTAACAAAGTAATTACTATGTTTGATATTGCTCAAACTGAGAAGCGACAACTGGGGCTTATTTTATTAGACGCAGAAAAAGCGTTTGATCGGGTGGAGTGGGGTTAGTTATGGAGATTGATGGAAAGGGTGGGTTTTCAAAAAGGTTTTATGACATCTTTGAGGGTTTTGTATGCATCCCCAGTTGCGAGAATAGCTGCAATGGGTATGATCTCAGAGCCGGTCAAATTTACTTGTGGGACAAGGCAAAGATGTCCTTGTTCCCCTTTACTTTTTGCCCTATATATTAATCCTTTTGTTGACATGCTTTTAAAGAGTCAGGGGTTTAAGCCTTTTCTAGTTCATGATGCCCCTTATTCTGTATTCGCGTATGCAGATGACATCGCTGTGATTTCGGCAGAGGGAACATTGTACAGATGCTTCTCCTTACTAAATGCAGAAACTAGTGGTAGGAATCTGTAAAAGAGAATTCCGGTCACTATGGGAAATTACTCAGTTAAATCTCTCTATTGCCTAATTATACCTCTGTTACCTGTATGAACCTTGTGTCATCCTAGAGTTTAATGTGGAATATTTTATAATCTTCTTCCATAGATAATAATGAGGGCTGAGACCAAAACTATACATTTTTTTATATATGTATATCTAAAGGTCGATGGAAGAATAAATGGGTAAATAAGTGTCTAAATGGATGTTTTTTTTTGTAAAATTGATTGTATAACTGACTTATTAAGTATATCTTAGTGAATAGGTGTACTAGCGAGTAATCTTTATTTCATTCATTTCATAAATATTTATTTGAATTCAAAGAATTCATAAAAGCACATACATATTATATAACTATCACAGAGTCCAAATAAAATTGTTAAGTCATAAAATAACAAGTGAATTTTACAAAAATAATATTCAGAGAGAACTCAGGCATTGTCCATCATTTTGCGTGCTCGGACGGCGATTCTCAAGAAAGTGCTAGTGCGACAGATTATTTCTTCATTATCCAAAGAAAGCAGCAGTTGATATGATTCCCCCAAAGTAATTGGTCTTTATTTTTTTTTAAAGGGAGTTAAAAGCCATTTAACATATTGTAGGTAATATTTGCAGGCAAAGAAAAAGTGCAAATCAGTTTGTGCGCTCACCCCATCACAAGGACATCTTATATTGTCAGAGGCGGGCCAATAGCCCAGAGGATTCTTATAGTGCCAGCCCTCAGTCGGAATAAAAGGTTTCTTTCCCAAGTTGTCATTGGCAGGGTTAAGTACAATAACAGAGGGTATCTATATGATTCCCTGGCCATGTAAACGAGGACTGTGGATTTCTTAGATTCTTCCCTGACTCTGTTTGTGTTATAAAGTGCATATAGTGCTTTCTTCAAATCGTTTTTATGGACTGAGTTAACTTTATTTGGGTCAGTAAAAATGCTACCTTTGTCAATACTGCACAAACTTCTATAGACCCCCAAAAGCCAAGGAATCTCCATTTCCTTTTCACCTTTAAGGCTATCGGTTATAATTTCTTGGGTCAATGTGGCCGATTTATTCCTCCAGACTGAGTGCCAGAATAACGTGGGTCGCGCACTAATAAAATCAGATATAAAATGTAGATTTAGTTCCTTGTGACAAATGTATTGGGGTGTGGAAATCGGTGCTCCCAACAGCTTTCTACAAAACCAATTTACTTCTCACTGTATACACAGATTTTTTGCCAAACCCCATACCTCTGCCCCGTATGTGGCTACGAGGACACATTGTAATTTAAAAATCCTTAAAATTGCATCAATAGTGCCTGTTTTCTTAGGTCTGGGATACTTAAAATAGAATTAATGGCCTTTGAGAATTTGCTCGTGGAGTGGGCCAGATGCCCAGTCCACGAGCCATTCGCAGCAAAGACCATCCCCAAGTACGGAAAGTATTTGATAGAAGTAAGTCTGTCATCCCCTACCAATATAGAGTTAAGCTTACATTTCCCTGGTCCGCATGACATGATAAATGACTTTTTATTCACCGTGGATCCAGTCCATCCATATATTCTGTGAAACTGTGGACTAGAGTGCACAGGGAATTTGGGGTGCGGCCCATTACGACCACATCGTCAGCGTAGAGTAATACAGGCAACAATTTGCCATTAAATATAGGGACATCTGGGGTTGACTGTTCCAACTGGTTGCTTAATCCGTTAATATAAATAATAAAAAGTAGGGGTGCTAAAATGCACCCCTGTCTTACTCTCCTTCCTACCTTAATTGGGCCTGATAATTCCCCTCCCATTCCTATCCTTACTTGCGCTTTAAGGTCAGTGTGCAAGAATGCTAAAAACTCGACCAATACATGGTCCAAACCATAATTTAATAAAATAGACCAGAGTTTGGACCTGTTAACTAAATCGAAAGCGGATGACAGGTCCATAAATGGTAAATAAATTGGGGCAGAACGATAAGTGTTGTATTTATTAATAACCAAATTAAGATTTAGACATTGTTCGACTGTTCCAACCCTGCTTCTAAAACCCAGGTGGCACGGGGATAAAATGCCACTTTCCTCTGTCCAGTCTACAATCCTGTTATAGATGACACGGCCCAAGATCTTTAGGGCGTTGTCAAGTAGAGAAATTGGTCTGTAGTTGACTGGTTCAGATCTATCACCCTTCTTGTATATTGGGACGATTACGCTTGTCGCCCATGTATCGGGCATGGGTGCTTTGGGTAGGCTATTAAAAACATTCACCAGGACTGGGGCCCATAGTTCCGGTTTCCACTTTATAACATCTATAGGCAACCCATCAGGTCCTGGGGCCTTGTTTCCAAGGCTCCGTTTAATCGCCTCTTCTACCTCTACCAATGTTATCTGTAAATTACCACGGTAGCCCTGCACGGGAAAATCTGGACTGTGAAATGGCGAGGCATAGATCTTAGAAAAATGATTTTCCCATGAGCTGCTGGTGATAGTGCAGCTGACAGGTGTTAACTGCTGGCCCATATTACGCAGATCTCTTACTGCGGGCCAAAATAAGTTGCCAGTTTTCCCCTTTGCTGATTCTGCGAGTGCTTACCATCGCTCACTCAGAAGGGTTCCCTTCCGCTCGTTTATTGTGGTTTTGTACACTTTCCTAGCTGCACTAACATTTGCCCTATATCTTGGTTTGGCTGTTAGGGCCTTACGCAAATTCCTATTGGCAACAGTGCAGTTATGATCAAACCATCTTGGGTCTTTTGGGCCCTGGAGATGTGGTACTGATAGAAGGGATCTAATCACAGAGCATAATTTAATGAAATCTTGAATTATGTTAGAACCAGGTGTTGTCGTCAGTAGACATGAGTTGATTAAGGTCTGATGCCCTACTAATAGGGACTCAGTTAATTCCCTGCAGTCTACCCCCTTCCCCTTTAATCTTAATTTGTCTGTAGATGGGGTTATATCCCTCGCCCCTTGAGCAGTAGCATACACAGGACGGGTGGCTAGTCTTAAGACCGCTTTCAGTGGATTGTGATCTCCGAAATCCGTGTCAAAAACCTCTTTGGCCAATAGGAGGTCTGCCAAGCAGGGAGAGACAAAAATGAAATCAATAGTTGAAACGCTTTCCCTGCCTCTATGTATCGCCACCTGGTGGTTTGTGAGAGGTTGGTCCAGGTCCATAATATTGCTAAGGATATATTTGCTGAGAAAGGAGCTCAATTCAAAACCCCTCCGCTCAGCTGGGTCCACCTGTCGTGTGCCAATATCTTGAGTGTCTGTGGGGAGCTTCGAATTAAAATCCCCCCGAGAAAAAGCCTAGGGGTAGGATATGTATCCCTTCCCTGCCCATGTGCCTGGTCCCTGCTCTCTCCAGAATACTCTGTACTACCTCTGGTGATCCAAAATTCAGTATTATACAGTCGCCCCTGCATGATTTAATCGACCTGCCTATCCAGGAGACGCTTCTTGCCATTTTAAAGTTCTGGAACAGGCAGCTACCCAGCCCCGTCTTAGTGTCCAATAGGTGCAGTGCCCTGTTTCTTAACGAGCTCCAATGTTCCACTTTGTTGGATGCAAGGGGTGTTACTTTAGAGAGGACAATAACATCGGGTGTGCATTCGGGGGCAAATTAAAATGTTCCTTGCTATGCACAGTTTGTACAATTGATGAGTTGTCTTCGTTTAAACCCCTATTATTCCCCTCACTTAATGCTCCACTCCTTTGTTTAGGTTTGCATAGTGGTTGATTTGTCCCATTAATATGTAGTGTGGGGACCTGTGTGTCAGTTCTAATAATATTGTCATTTACAGTAGGTAACTGATTAATGACGGGTGCCACGTGTGCACTGGGTCCCCCCAATGATGCCAAAATTCCATTTAATTGCTGGCTAGGCTGGGAGGGTAGTTTTTGCTCAATGATATTTAATCTTGTATTAATATCAGCAAGTTTATTTAACAGTGGACTTATTAGTGAAACAAGTTTATCTTCTAACTTGGATAATAGCCCATCTCCTAGAACAATTTGGGGCTGTTTGCAGGGGCAGTGACATATCGGTATACTTAGACTAGTGGGGCTGATGACGGTTACATCTTCAGGGGTGCCTGTCTTCCCTCGAGCGGACCCTTTTGTTTTAGCCGCTTTGATGGTCTGTTGAATTGTAGCGGGTAGACCCCTCGCCTTCCTTTTCCGTGTTGTGCTTAATGCCATGTTTCCTCCCCCTTGTAATTGATGTGTAGAGCGAGTGACAATTTGGGAAGGGGGTGAAGGGGACGGTAGAGTAATGATCGTGCCTACATCTACAGTGGGTAAATCTACAGCTGACGTCTCAATCTCAGAGGGCCCAGTGACTGGCTGGCAAACAGTAACTGGGCTACGTTCAGCTATGTTTGATGGATTAGGAAGAGGGTTTCCTAAGGAGACACGACATGTCTCCATAGATAATCTTCTTTGTGTGAGCTCAATCTCATGGGTTAAAAGTGATTCAGCCCAGATGAGAAAGGCATCAAGGGTGCCCACGACCCCATGAACCCCAACCCCCTTGCGAGTGCTCATTATACAACAAGGTAATGCTAACCAGACAAGATGTTAAATATCAATACAGGCTTACAGTAACAATAGTTGGTAGAAAGTCACTGACCACGTTTAACTGTGTGCAAGATATGTCCGAATGTTCCGATGAAAGGGGGGTGGCCCTGCCCTGTTTTTTCCTGGCTTTGAAGGGTGCGAACGGGCCCGCCCTTGGCCCCGGCACGCCCGCGCGCGTCCCACGCTGTGGGAGCCCTGGACGCGAGGGATGCTGGGCACTGTAGTCTCCAGGCCCCCGGCATCGGCAGAGACAATGGCGGCCCCTTAGCGCTTGGTGCGCGTTCCTCAGCCTCCGTGGGCAGCAGCGAAAGTGGTCACAGCAGGTAGGTGGTGTGAGTGGACTCCCGCGCTGCAGGAGCCCTGGATGGTCTTTAAGCGCCTCCTGGCGCATAGCGCGGCGTCAGCGGCCGCGAGGGATGCTGGGCAATGTAGTCTCCAGGCCCCCCCGGCGTCAGCAGAGACAATGGCAGCCCCTTAGCTCTTGGTGCGCGTTCCTCAGCCTCCGTGGGCAGCAGCGATAGTGGTCACAGCAGGTAGCTGGTGTGGGTGTATTCCCGCACTGTGGGAGCCCTGGACGGTCTTTAAGCACCTCCTGGCGTGTAGCGCGGTGTCAGCAGCCACGAGGGATGCTGGGTAATGTAGTCTCCAGGACCCCCCGGCGTCGGCAGAGACAATGGCGGCCCCTAGCGCTTGGTGCGCGTTCCTCAGCCTCCGTGGGCAGCAGCGAAAGTGGTCACAGCAGGTAGGTGGTGTGAGTGGACTCCCGCGCTGCGGGAGCCCTGGACGGTCTTTAAGCCCCTCCTGGCGCGTAGCGTGGCATCAGCGGCCGCGAGGGATGCTGGGCAATGTAGTCTCCAGGCCCCCCCGGCGTCGGCAGAGACAATGGCGGCCCCTTAGCGCTTGATGCGCGTTCCTCAGCCTCCGTGGGCAGCAGCGAAAGTGGTCACAGCAGGTAGGTGGTGTGAGTGGAATTCCCGCGAGTAATCTTTAAATATTTAAATATCTGTATCAGTGTCTCACTTTGTATATAAGTGGCTGCATGGGTTGGTGAGTAGCTACATGAGTGTGTATATGGGTAATTAGTTGTTTTTTTTAGTACCAAAATGAGTGTTTGTACGGTTCGGTGGGGAGTATTACTTAGCACACAGATGCATGAATGACTGACTCACTGTTTGCATGTGTTTTGAAGGCAGTATGTGTGCAGGACTGTATGGGTGGATGAGTGTGTGTATGGGTGTGTTAGTGAGTGAATGACTGTCTCAGTAGTATCTTTATGAGTAACTACATATGTTTTAAACTAGTATATGTGAGTATTGATGTATATAAGTCAGTATATCTGAGAGCGAGAGATTCTAAGACTTCCTGTATAAATATGTATGTGTTTCTATAAGTTATTGTTGAAGAGAGTAAGTATGTCTACGATTCTATAGAAGTTAGTGTAGTGGTGGGTGTATAGCTGTATATGCAAGTAAATGGATATTTGATAGTTTATTTGCATGTGTGAGTATGGGTGTGAGTAACTCTATAGGTGAGTGTCGGTGTATAACAGGATATATAGGTGTATGAGTACATATGATGAGTGAGTACATGTATGAGTGACTATATAGAACTGTTGATGAATGAGTGGATGTGTATGTACATTTTGGGATTACTCAATAGGTTGTTCTAACTGGAATTGGTATCTCCATTTTTTTGAAAATTTTAGTTTCTATTTCTGATCATGTGTATCAAAGGTTATATTACAGTAAGAGGAGGTCTGCCACAAGGATGATGTCATCAGTGATGGCATCAGGGATGTCATTTGAGATGTCATCAGTGATGTCATGAGTGATGTCACTGACCATGTTATGAGTGATGTAATATGCGACGTCATCAGCAGTGCATTGCGGGCGCACAAGTTATAGTTAGGTGAGCTAACTATAATGAAGGAATTTCAAAGGTTTTGTATGAGAGAAATATTCAGCTAACTATAACGTGTGAAACCTATGTTTTTTTCAATGAATTTGCATAGTTTTTTAAATGCTAATTCCTAACTAAAGCGTGTGTGAAACCTATGTTTTTTTCAATGAATTTCCAAGGTTTTTTAAATGCTAAGTCCTAACTATAACGTGTGTGAAACCTATGGTTTTTTTCAGTGAATTTCAAAGGTTTTGTAAATGATAATTTATAAATCTATTAATTATTATGTCTTTCTTTTTATACTAATGTATTATATTTTTAATATAAATATTTATATGTATTTTATTTTTTAGATTATATTTCATATTCTTATTATCAAATAATAACAAAAATAAATTGCAAAGTAATTTTTGGATGAATTATTGCTTGACGTCAGTTGCAAGTATAACACAGCTCCAGCAATTCTCTTGGGGCCCTATGCTCACAATGCTGTTTCAATCCTTACACTTGCTTCAAGCATGTGCAAGGTTTTGACGCAGCATAAGCTCTAAAGTCACTGAATAAAATGTTATACATTTTACTCAGTCACTTTTACGAGGCCTTGCTGCACCCCCTTCTGCACAAGAAAGCCTCTTCTGGCGCAGCACTTTACAATGTAATACACCCTCCAGATGCATCACATTGTTAACAGCACACACCATGGCACATCTTTTGCACCACCGCTGTGTCACAAAAGTGACGCAACTGCTGTGTAAAAGAGGCACAAGGGGATTGTAAATCCGCCCCTAACACATACAAATTCACCCAGGCACTTTCACCAGCAGCGCAAATTGAAGCATACACTTGTAACATATTTATGTACATATGATACATTCAAGTGCTTCGGACATACTACAGTATACTATAGATAAACACCTTATAGATTAATGCTGTAGCAGTTCCTTATAGTTCTGCACTTTCACATTCTCCATACACTAGTAACATATTCATTCATTCATTTATGAACTACACATTCATTCTGACAAACGTTTACACACTACCATAGAAATATAGTTCTTTCTTTGACCAGTGAAGGTAGTTCTAAAAAGAACAGTTTTTTTTTGTTTTGTATTTTATTTTTTTGTGTTTTCTCAACAAATTCCAAGCGGAACAAAATGATGAAAAAAAGAACAACTAATGTTGAGGACAGCAATGATCCTGCATCCTGCGTTTCATCAAGTCTATAGACTGTTTCCCCATAACACAAACATTTATCGCAATAAATGCATAAAATTTTAACTTTAGCAAAGTCAGAATCAATATGTGGGTGTGGACTGCTTGCTGAAAATGCTGCTGCCGCAGTTGATGTGTTTGGTGTAGCAGCAGGTGGATACTTGTGCAACCTCCGTCTTGCAGCTCGAGCAAAGTTCTTGGGGTGCAAGTTCTTCACGTGTCACACCATATTTGCTGTGCCAAAGGAGTATTTATTACATGGATCACCCCTTGAAAGAGTTGTTTGTCAAATTTCACAGGTTACTTTTGGAGCATTAACCTTTTTTTGACCTTCTGGAAAAGTGAAAAACTTCCAAATTAGAGCTTCTTTCCTCTTCTTTGGACGTTCTTCAGGAATGAAATCTCCCTCTGAAGAACTGCTGGAAGATGACTCCATTGCTCTTATTATTGTGATCTTCCTTCTATTTGAGAAGATTCTCAGAACAAATGCTTCTTCTTAGAAAGTCAAAGTCGAATAATTATAATGGGACGGAACTTGCAACAGTCGCAATAGGAAAAGTTATGAACCAATCAAATCTCTACTTTTAAAGTCACATGGCTTTGCGTACACTTATGATGCGCTTGTGCAGCTCTTTCAATACGAGTACTGTACCATAATAGGTTTGATAATATGCTCTATTGAATTCCAATCGAAGCTCATGTTAGATGTGAAGGACATCTAACATGAGCTTCGATTGGAATTCCATAGAGCATATTATCAAACCCATTATCGCCACTTTAGCGACACTTTCCTACCGATAAAGTGGCGATGATTTTGTCGCCCAGGCTTGATATTATGGCCCAGAGTGCGTAGTGTACAGCAGCTTCTCTGTAAAATCTATAATTACCTCCGAGCAGTGACAACAGATAGGTTACAAAAGTCTGACAAACAGATCCACAACCTTATTACGCCACTTTTGAGTCACTTTTAACATGGGTAAAGTGATGCAAGGAGCTAGTAAATATACGTCTAACTTTCAAGAAAAAATCTCAACTCCAGACTCTGCGACACAGTTTTAATGTTGTTATCTCTCTTTTCTCTCTCTCACTCTCTGTGACATCATTTCTCTTTCTCTCTTAAACTTAGACACTACTGTCTGCTTGGACGTGTAGAAGAATTGTTCAAGTGAAGCTGTGAAGTCTACTTCCTTATGTGTTTGGCCGCAAGGTTTATACAACGGTAAGCACAGAGGCCTAGATCTACAAATCCTTCATAGGAATGCATTAGAAATAATTCGGCATACTGGGCGTTAGTAACGCAGTAGGCACTTCCATATAGACACCACTTGAACGTGGCACTATAACAAGTAAAATGTACCAGGTACACTGCACTCGTAAAACTGTAGTGTTAGCTTTATTTGTGAAACGAGAGAGGGCCATATTATCAAGCATGGGCGACAAAATTATTGCCACTTTATCAACAGCAAACTGCCGCTAAAGTGGCCATAATAGGTTTGATAATATGCTCTATTGAATTCCAATCAAAGCTCATGTTAGATGCGAAGGACATCTAACATGAGCTTCGATTGGAATTCCATAGAGCATATTATCAAACCCATTATCGCCACTTTTGCGACACTTTCCTGCCAATAAAGTGGCGATAATTTTGTCGCCCAGGCTTGATATTATGTCCCAGAGTGCGTAGTGTACAGCAGCTTCTCTGTAAAATCTATAATTACCTCAGAGCAGTGACAACAGATACGTTAGAACAGTCTGACAAACAGATCCACAACCTTATTACGCCACCTTTGAGTCAATTTTAACATGGGTAAGGTGATGCAAGGAGCTAGTAAATATACGTCTAACTTTCAAGAAAAAATCTCAACTCCAGACTCTGCGACACAGTTTTAATGTTGTTTTCTCACTCTCACTCTCTGTGACATCATTTCTCTTTCTCTCTTAAACTTAGACACTGCTGTCTTCGACGTGTAGACGTGTAGAAGAATTGTTCAAAATAAGTTGTAACACCAACTTCCTGAAATGTTTACCCGCAAGTTTTATACAACGGTAAGAACAGAGGCCTAGATCTACAAAGCCTTCATAGGAATGCATTAGAAATAAGTCGCCATAACGGGCGTCAGTAACGCAGTAGGCACTTTTTATATGGACACCACTTGAACGCGGCACTATAACAGAACTGGAATGTACGAGTCACATTGCAAACATAAAACCGTAGAGTTACCAAAACTTGTAGGGGCATAGTTTCAAGAACGGCGATAACCTTATCGCTGTTTCAGCGGCAGGAAACTGCCGCTAAAGCGGCGATAATGGGCTTGATAATATGACCTTGTAAATTCCCATAGTAGCCCAGGTTAACACCAGAACCTGGACTGCTATGGGAATTCACAACACCATATTTTCAAGCCCATTATTGCCGCTTTAGCTGCAGTTTCCTGTAGTCAAACTGCGATAATTTTATCGCCGTTCTTGATAATATGCGCTGTAATGCTTCAGCTCATTTACTCACATCTACATAATTCTAAACTCTAATTTTCTTTTTTCTTTTGCAGATCACCAATCGGACACCTTTTGGAATCCATTTCACAATTTGTTTATAACATTGTTTAAGTTATTTTTCCAGTTCTAATATAGTTATAATTGAGTTTCGTTTATATTTATTGTTTAATAAAAGTTAATTAAAAAAAACTACATACTTCTTTTCTTTTGTGGTGGAGGGGTATGAACGCCCACAATAAAAAATAATGTTGAAATACTATAGTAAGATATTCAAGACTAGGATTGAAAACTACTGAGTTCTAACTAACAGATATAAAAAAAACAACAGTGAGAAACTACTAAAATGGCGGTGGACGGAGTACGTAATCAACGTTTGGCGCCTCGGCACTACCTTTCAAATAAATATATAAAAAATATGACTATTAATACTGTACAAAAGTACAGCAGCGGATGACACATATGAACCGGGAAAAGAAAGCGACAGATTTACTAACTGATATAAAGAAAGGTTTGCTTGTTGAACTTGAAGAAAAAGAAAACGTGGGGCCCGAAACGACGCTGAGCATGCGAAGAGAGTACAACTCCTACACCAAAAAAAAGGAAAGCTTTACATACTATCATAGAAGTGAAGGAGCATATTATCAGCAAAAGGCGATACGTTATCGCCGCTTTTATCGACAGGAAACTGCCGATAAAGCGCCGATAATGCGCTTGATAATAGGCCCTTGTAACTTCCCATAGCAGCCCAGGTTCTGATGTTAACCTGGGCTCCTATGGTTATTCACAAGGGCATATTATCAAGCCCATTATCGCCGCTTTAGCGGCAGTTACCTGCCGATAAAAGCGACGATAATGTATCGCCTTTTGTTGATAATATGGCTCATTGCTCTTTTTTTGACCAGTAAACTTACGTGCATATTTTCAAGGACCGGTGTTAAAATTATCGCCGTTTTATTGGCAGGAAACTACCGATAAAACGGCGATAATGAGCTTGATAATACGGCCTTGTTATTTCCCAATGAAGCCCATGTTAACATCAGAACATAGGCTTCTATGGGAATTTACAAGGACGTATTTTCAAGCCCACCCTCCCAACATTAATAAAAAACCATAGGCCCTTGTAAATTCCCATAGCAGTCCAAGTTCTGATGTTAACCTGGGCTGCTACGGTTATTCACAAGGGCATATTATCAAGCCCATTATCGCTGCTTTATCGGCAGTTACCTGCCAATAAAAGCCATGATATTGTATCGCCTTTTGTTGATAATATGGCCCATTGCTCTTTCTTTTGACCAGTAAACTTAGGTGCATATTATCAAGGACCGGTGTTAAAATTATCACCGTATAATTGGCAGGAAACGATCGATAAAACGGCGAAAATGAGCTTCATAATACGGCCTTGTTATTTCCCATTGAAGCCCTTGTTAACACCAGAACATAGGCTTCTATGGGAATTTACAAAGACGTATTATCAAGCCCACCCTCCCAACATTAATAAAAAACTCCAGACAATGCAGGTACCCGGAGCTGGAAGGTCATTTTACATATCACTGCCCCAGAAATGTGGTGTGTTCCCCGCAACGTGTACGGGGAGAGAGAGAGAGCTCAAAACATTTTTTTTTTTTAAAAGTCCCGAGGGATGCCGCTCACCGAGACTGCAGGGAGTAGGTCCGTAACCCCCCCCCCCCCCACATACTTCAAAATTAAAACCAGAGGAGTGCCGTTCCCGAGGCACCTTACAGAAAAATTGCCTTGGAATTTGCCCCCCCGGGACCTAATAAAGAAAACGGACTTCTACTTTTTTTCACCTTTTCCACCGCGTACAAGTACTGCACGAGTACCCCCCATTTTTTATTTTTATAAAAATTGAGCCTAAAGATCCATATACCACCCCCTGACCAAGACTATAGGCTCAGAATGTTTCTACCCTGCCCCGTTTCCTTATTTCTCAACTTTGTTTTACTGTTTTCTTCTGATTTTGCTCTCCCGACAAACAACATGGCTGCCAACACTTCCTGGTTTGGAGTATTCACAGCCAATCAGCATGCAGCTCCTGCTCGTAATTGTACGTATTTCCATACGCGTACGCCACGATTTTTCTTTAAAAAGAATAAAATAAAAAATAGAGCCTAAACATCCATGTAGACCCCCTGAGCAAGCCTAGAGGGTCAGAATGTCTCTACCCTACCCCCTTCCCTTATTTCTGAACTTTGTTTTACTGTTTTCTTGTGATTCAGTTCTAGTGAGGCACAAGAATACCCTACCCCCTTCCCTTATTTCTGAACTTTGTTTTACTGTTTTCTTGTGATTCGGTTCTAGTGAGGCACAAGATGGCCACCAACACTTTCTGGTTTCGAGTGTTGACAGACAGTTCACAGCCAATCAGCATGCAGCTCGCGCTCGTAATTGAACAGACTTCAGTAAGCGTGCTGAACTCCGTCTCTCAGTGGCGTCACTAGGGGGGTGCGGGGGGTGCGGACCGCACCGGGTGTCACCCCACCTGGGGGGTGACACCAATCTACACTGACAAGTCTACCTGCGTCCTGTTTTAGTGAAGGGTTTGGGTTTGCATTGTTCTGTGGCGAAAGTCGAAACGAAATCGAAGCCAAACCAAACCCAGTTACGCATATACCAGGCAGGCAGGCAGGCAATGGCATCGTTTACTTGCAGTCAGCAGTTTGGGTCCCAGGGCCGTCAATCTTAGCCCTACTACCAATGAGGTGACGGCCCTGGGACAGCCCCTGCGCTCTGTGCGCAGTGCGCAACTGCACCTGCTGCGCCTGCTCTTAGCCTCTGACTCATCACGGCGGTCGGGTCACGCACCCGCCAGCGCCAGGGAGAGTGCGTACTGTGCGTCGTGAAAATAAACTTAAAAAGAACTACGACGACACTGGTCCGAGCCGAGGCGAGTCCGACTCCGGCACTATCTTCTCTCCCCTTCAAATTTGGAACGGTAAGAGACTGCTGACTGTCACTAGTAGTAGAGACAGTAGAGAATAGTATAATTTATTTTTGATGTATAATATACTGTATATCATTATCATAAATACTGACGTATTAGTAAAGCAGTGAAGTGGCACACAAATGAAAACACAGCCCTGGGGGCCCTCTTCGGCGGGTGCAAGCTGGCTTTCTAAATTCTTCCTATGCCCCACACATGCCCTTTTCGTCGAGGTAGCCTGCCCCTGCCCAGCCCATCCCCCACACTCCAGCGCTTCCAGGGCCTTTATTGCATTGCCAAATATGGCAAACATTGCAAAATTGCTGCACTATATCGCAAAGCGTGCGGCCGGTTTCGAGGATTTCTAACCCTCAAAGGCAGCAGGGAATCGATGGGTTTTGAATGAGCTGCTGCGGGCCTGTTAAGCTCTCGGCCGGGGAAAGGTTGCTTTGTTCTTTGAAGCCAGCGGACTGTATGCAGGTGTGTTAATAGAGATAGAGATTCAATCTTTGAATATTATGTGACAGGCACTGTTGCAATCATGTGCAGGCCTCGAGTGGGAACCTAACATTTCATGTCTTTTTTGGATATACCAACTTAGGCCAAGAGCTCTGCCTGTTCCTTATGGTGTTCACCCTCGCCAGCGTCTCGCAGGAGATCTGCAATGCTTAACTGCAATTTTCTTTGCTCACAAGGCAACGCTATAGCAGCCTAGCTCATCTGAGGGTGCATGGTTTCCTATTTTTCGGTATCTTGCACAGTCTTCAGTTTTTCAGTGAACCAGTTCCAAATTTCAGCATGCTCTTCACTACAGGGCCACCTTGTTGCTCGCACTCTTGTTTATACAAATCCAGGGAAGACAGATGGAGTAAGAGAGAGAGGGAGCTAGAGGGAGCAAGACAGAGAGAGGGAGCTAGACAGAGAGAGGGAGCTAGAGGGAGTAAGAGAGAGAGGGAGCAAGACAGAAAGAGGGAGCTAGAGGGAATAAGATAGAGGGAGCAAGACCGAGAGAGAGAGCTAGAGGGAGTAAGAGAGAGAGGGAGCTAGAGGAAGCAAGACAGAGAGAGGGAGCTAGACAGAGAGAGGGAGCTAGAGGGAGTAAGAGAGAGAGGGAGCTAGAGGGAGCAAGACAGAGAGAGGGAGCTAGAGGGAGTAAGATAGAGAGAGAGGGAGCAAGACAGAGAGAGGGAGTAAGAGAGAGAGGGAGCTAGAGGGAGCAAGACAGAGAGAGGGAGCAAGACAGAGAGAGGGAGCTAGAGGGAGTAAGAGAGAGAGGGAGCTAGAGGGAGTAAGAGAGAGAGGGAGCTATAGGGAATAAGAGAGAGAGGGAGCTAGAGGGAGCAAGACAGAGAGAGGGAGTAAGACAGAGAGAGAGAGGGAGCTAGACAGAGAGAGGGAGCGAGAGGGAGTAAGACAGAGAGAGAGGGAGCTAGACAGAGAGAGGGAGCTAGAGGGAGTAAGATAGAGAGAGAGAGGGAGCTATAGGGAATAAGAGAGAGAGGGAGCTAGAGGGAGCAAGACAGAGAGAGGGAGAGAGAGGGAGCGAGAGGGAGTAAGACAGAGAGAGAGGGAGCTAGACAGAGAGAGGGAGCTAGAGGGAGTAAGACAGAAAGAGAGGGAGCAAGACAGAGAGAGGGAGCTAGAGGGAGTAAGATAGAGAGAGAGGGAGCTATAGGGAATAAGAGAGAGAGGGAGCTAGAGGGAGCAAGACAGAGAGAGGGAGCGAGAGGGAGTAACAGAGAGAGAGAGAGAAGAAGCTAGACAGAGAGAGGGAGCTAGAGGGAGTAAGACAGAGAGAGAGGGAGACAGAGGGAGCTAGAGGGAGTAAGACAGAGAGAGGGAGCTAGAGGGAGTAAGACAGTACCTAGCGCCGTACATTTCCGACAGAGGTGGTCCATGCGGTAAGTCGTGAGGGGGTGACACCATGAGTTACCCGCACCGGGTGACACCAACCCCAGTGACGCCACTGCCGTCTCTAAATATCACTATGATTTTACTTGCAATTTCCTCAGAAACTACCAAACGGATTTACACCATTTAACAAAAAGCACAATCTGCGAACAGAACTCTACCTCTCTGCCTAATTTCGTGTAATTCCGTTTAGCCGTTCGGGCTGTAGCCCTGGCTAAAGGTCCCTATGAAAAATGGCATGGGGAAAACATGTATTGGGACCTCCCTTTTTTCTCGGCCCCCACTTGACGAATTACCCCCAAACTTTCAGGGAAGGAGCGGAACCGAGCAGGCCATTTTCTTGGAGAAATTCACGAAAATGTGTCCACCAGCGCCAAAGTTATTCCAAATAGAATGTTGTGAATTTCCTATGGAAAGTAGGTCCTAACTATAACTATCTACTGGCAACTGCCAGTAGGTTTTATATATATATATATATATATATATATATATATATATATATATATATATATATATATATATATATATATATATATATATATATAACCACACCTACTTGGAGTACTTCTTCTTACCGTCTCCTATTCTTGCTTAGCATTCTCTGTATGTTTATTACTTGCAATGTCTCAGTAAAAGAGGATATAGTCTGTTCTGAGAAATACTCTCCGTTCCCTTTACTGAAGATAAGTAGAAAAGTATTAAAGGGAATCGAGTAGCAAGGGAAAAAACAATATTCCAGAAATGTCTCTCATGATAAATGAAGTCTCTGGTTCACTGGGAAACTAGGTTTGTCAAAATAATATCAGTAATGCTAGCAACAGTTTTATGGTTCAAAAAACCAAGGGAGACTGAATTCTTTGGTATCTTCTTCCTGAATAAAACTCGATAATAATATGGCCAAAGACCGACTTACCGCAGACGTGGAAAACCAGTTCCTCAAATAACTGCAACTATACTCACAAACAGGAAATGTCTTATCAAAAACAATGGCCGCTAGAAATAATGCATCCGTTCTCCAAAATGCAACAGTTGAAGTGCGCAATTTGCCGCGAGCGGAATCGCGATCACAGCTGCGCTTGCCAAGAAACACAAACACTAGACTGGCAACTCAATAAATCCCTCCGGCGGCCATCTTGGAATTCCGCCGCAAGGAAATTAACAAGCAATTAAACGAAAGGAAGCCCATCTACTCGGCAGGAATCTACAGAGTCTGGAATAACACCTCAGGTGCCTTTTACAAACTACAGGGAGTAATTTAAGAACCAGAGATGGTCTCATCTGTCCAGCCCTGACAGATTATCAAACAAAAGACACACTTTTTTGATGCTCCTTAGGTGGCATGGTACTGGGTGGAACAACACTTCCCCAACTCCCTGAGACCAGAGACCTTGCAATCAATTACACCTAAAATGCAACAACCCCCCCAAAATCGTCGCCGGTGGCCACTCGAACACACAAGGAAAAGAACAGCTCCATCACCCCAGCAAGTCCTGGAGGGTCAGGGAGCTGCACTTCGAACAGCAACTTACCTCTTTGGTAGCCATCCGCTCATCAGGTCTAGTTCGTCACCAGGCAGAGCATCGGATTGCAAATCTGGGGGTAGCTCAGCACTGTTCTCATATATAATGCCACAGATGGCTAATGACCTGCTGGTCTGAGAACTATGTAAGTACTGTTTCCCTGGGAATCTGCCTTTGACAGCAATCAGGAGACACTGGGATTCACGTTCCATCAGAAATTTCTGACCCATGGTCTCGATGGGGCTTCCCCCCTCCTTTTGAATAGGCAGCATTTCACTTTCTCCATTTCCTAATATTCTAGAAGCCGCCATCACAAGCCCAACATTACCCACATTAGTAATTGTACTCTAATTTAGACCTTTCCGGGGCCCTTCCCCCTCGTATAAGAAACAACTCGCCATTGCCCACTATGTTGGGGACTGATTACACAAGTCCATCACCTCCAATTACCCAGTGTACTCCACTGGCAAAATCCCTGCATCAATGTTTGACTCTATGGCAATCTCCCTCAATGTGATGCTCCCTGATTCCACCAGATGCTGGAGCTCTGGGCTTGGTAAGATGTCAACCCCTAACCGTACCACTTTCCCACTCACCTTCCCACTCACAAGACACCCACATGCTGTATGCCATGTACCCCAAGGGCGATTGCACACACTGTTATGGTGTATATTGTATTTTTTACAGCTCTGGTTGTTTCTTTCTCAGGACCTTGCATTGGGGCTTATTTATGATTATGGGTATATGACATCATCACATACGCCTTATGTCTCTATAGCTGTCAAATTCCAGATTGTGTCTGATTTGATATGCTTGTTCTTTTAAAGTAACACTGGCTTTTCCACACAAATATAACATGAATACTAAGGGGCCCATTACGATGTCGGGCAGATCGCCACCACCATGGTGGCGGTGGCGATCCGCCCGACATTAATGCCCTCCCACCACCCATTTCCCCCCGCCATATTACTATGGTGGGGGGACCGCAGCGGACGTAAACACCGTCCACCGCTTTTCCGCCCCGGTCGCTTTGCAGCCGGGGCGGAAAATATTTAATATGGTGGCGGTGTCTATGAGACACCGCCAGCCATATTATGATGGGCTTCCTGACATGCTTTTCCGTGGCGGCAATGCCGCCACAGAAAGACATGCGGAGACTCCCTGCGGGGGCCTGTTGCGGGCCCCCTGGGAGTCCGAGGGTGGGGGGTACACATGGGGGGTACCTATGGTACCCTTCCGCATTTCAAAGTGCAACATGGCAGGCACCGCGCGGTGCCTGTCATGTTGTGCTTTGAAATGCACAACGTGCATTTTTACCATTGCGGCGGGCGGCGCTTCCTGCATCGCCCGCTGCAATGGTAAAAATACAGGATGTGTCCGCCAGTGTGGCGGGCGCATCCTAATGCCCAAGGCAGGTCCGCCACTCCTATGGCGGCGGTCCCGTTTTGCACGAGGATGGCGGGCGGGCAAAGTCCGCCCGATATCCTAATGGGGGCCTTAGAATGTCAGGGGTATGGGGTCAATACAAAAATACTAGAGGATCCTAGCCCAGTTACACCATTGTCAGGCACACTTAGGGGCATAGGTACAAGCCCCTCTCACCATGGGAGAGTCACATTTTAATACGATCCTGTGGCGATAGGGGCTTCACCTTATTTAAAAGGCAGCGTTAAGCCACTTACCATGGCTTAACATTGCCTTGTAAATATGGCCCCCTTTCACGCTATGCTTAGCGTGAATGGGAGGGCAATGGGTGTTGCGGTGGGCATTCCACCCCAACACCCATTGATTCTGATTCTGACTCTGCCTCCTATTTACAAGGAAGGCGTAAATAGGAGGCAGTGCCAAAAATAAGACTAGGGAAAATCTGGTCTTACCCTAGCGCAACGAGGAGAAATGTTTCATTACTCCTCATTTTTGCTGTTTTCATATGTGCTGCATTGTGAAGCACACATGAAAACAGAAAAAGGCCAATGATTGTTTATGTATAGGCAGGTCCCCCTTCCTGCACAAAAACAATCCTTTTTTTAATGCCATTTTGTAACTTCTGTGTGTGAGGCATTAAGCAGTATACATAGAAGTTACAAAACGGCATTTAAAGATTGTTTATGTGTAGATGTGTGGCTCAATGGTTAGAGCAGGCAGACCTTGATGCAGAGCTCTGGCCAGGGACCAGGGTTCGATTCCCGCCTTGGCGGGTCTCCGACTCATTAATTCCCCTGACTGGATATTCTTGCCTCAGTACCTGTTCTAATCATGGGTCCCACGCTGCAACTCTGGGCAATAGCTTGCTTAGTCTCCACAACGGCCCCAAAAGCGCTGGGATGCCTGGCTGCACCTGGGGGGTGCCCAAGAGTGGACATTTCCCAGGAAAGCCAGGAAGGGTTCCTAAGCGGTATACGGACAGCGCCGGGACACCTCCGGTGGAGGTAGCTGTGCGCTTTACAAATTCCGACATTTACATTTATTTTATGTGCAGGAAGGGGAACCAATAGCCAGAAAAAAATGGCTACTGAATGAAGCAAAAAAAAAGACTATATACCCATAGAAATGAATAGGAAATATTGTAAAAATGTTAAATAAATGTATACAAACATTTTAAAAAATATTAAACATGTAAAATATCAAAATATGTTATTATAAAATGTTTATAATGTATAAACTATAAATTCAATAATAGTAGAAAATATATACAATTATTTAATATATACTTAAAAAACATAAGACAAAATCATCTTGAAAATATGTTTATGAAAAAAGTTAAGAAATTGTAATGAACTGTTAAATAAAAGACAAAAAATTCAAATGTACAATACTATTTTTAAATATGTCATAAAAAAATAAACAGCAATGTTTTATTTACTTTACTTTATAGAAATGTTTGTGAATTGCAATAAATAGTATCAAACTATACAATTAATAAAGTCTGAAAAAATAAATAAAAGATAACAATGTGTGAATTGTCTTTGTTACATGAAACAATGTAATTAATAATGTTATTGTATACAAACATACAACTAATTATTTTCTATTATTTTTCTAATTACCAACAATAGTCATAAAATAACACAAACTATTTCTAGAATATACTAATTAAGTAAACAATTGATGGAAACGAAAGGGGTTACATTTACTATTCCCACTCCAATCCAACCCTACTGGGGGAAAGCGTTGGACTTTAAAGTGGTGACATTTATTATTCCTTCTCCAATCTATACCAATTTGGGGAAAGTGTTGGATACTAGCGGGGTTACATTAACTATTCCCACTCCAATCCTGAACAATTTGAGGACAGTGTTGGACACTAAATAGGTGACATTTACATTTACTATTCCCACTCCATTCTAAACCAATTTGAGAAAGACGTTGAACACTAAAGGGGTGACATTTACTATCCCCACTCCAATCTAGACCAATCTGCGGAAGGGGTAGGACATTAAAATGGTAGAATTTACTATTCTGACTCCAATCTAAACTAATTTGGGGAAGATATTGAACACTAAGGGTGACATTTATTATTCCCACTCCAGTCTAAACCTATTTGGAGAAGGTGTTGTACATGAAAGCGGTTTAATATCCTATTTCCACTCCAATCTATACCAATTTGGGGGAAGGCGTTGGACACTAAAGGGGTTACATTAACTATTTCCACTCCAATCTAAAGCAATTTGGACAAAGTGTTGGACACTAAAGGGGTTACATTTATTATTCCCATTCCAATATAAACTAATTTGAGGAGACATTGGACACTATAGGTGTTGCATTTACTATTCCAACTTCAATCTATAACAATTTCGGGAAGGCATTTGACACTAAAAGGAGGACATTTTCTATTCCCACTCCAATACAACCAAATAGGGGGAAGTTGTTGGAAAATAAAAGGGTGATATTTAGTATTCCTACTCCAATCTATACCACTTTGGGGAAGGTATTGGACACTAAAAGGGTGACATTTAATAAGCACACTCCAATCTAAAGCTATTTGGAAAAGGAGTTGGAACTAAAGAGGTGAATTTTACAATAGGCACTTCAATATAAATAATTGTATCATTTGATAAATCTTGAATATAATCTTTGAGTAAAATTATGAATATAAAATTGTACAATGCAATCTTTTTGCAGCAAAAAAATTACCATTTTACAAAAAAATCTAAATATTTTACTTAAATAAACATTTTGCTGCATATGTTGGTTTTAGTAAATATAGTTTCATTATTAATATATATTATTAAAATGAAAATTACAATTTATAAATAACATTACAAAATAAACTCAAGAAAATATTAATTATTAATCTGCCTACCATCAAAATTAATAATATATATTGTAATTTAAAATAAGATTTTTGTTTTTAAATCTCCCCACCCTTATCCCCTAGTAAAAACCCCAATATCCCGCTACTAATAAAAAAAATGATTAAACAATTAAAAACAACTATATATATAAAAATTTCAACAATTTCATAACAAAGAAACCTTACTAAAAACATAATATAAAAAAAAGATACAATAAGCACAGTACAATAAATTGCACACTGTTTAACAACAGGCTATATTAAATACAATGATATATATTACATAGATATTTTTTAGAACAATATTAAAAACAACACTAAAAACGATATTTGATACCTTATATATTTCTGTCAACTGAATTTTTTATGTCCCGGTATTCTTGACATAATATTTTAGTATCACAATATTTTTCACAATATTTTGTCCAAACATACAAGTGGGATGAATCCTGCATTTAAGTATTCGGTCATCATCCGAGCAAACGTATGTTGAATGTTCCGTCCTGTGTATTACAAGTCCATTGTAATGGTTGGCACTTGTAATATGGCGGACGGGATAGTCATCACATTTTATTTGAGTATCCCATCCACCAAATTCTAACTAGTCCTTAGTTCCTGAGGAATGCAGTGCATGTGGAAGGAGGAATAGGGTAGCTCCTCAATAAAACTGTCTAATTCGCATGTCAATACTGCCTTTATTAAAAAATGTGCCTTACAGAGGACATTCTTTAAAGAGATAGAAGACTTATTCTAAGCATTTGTCTGGACAAATAAAACATCAAAACTAGCACTAGATTTTTTTATATGAGATGAATATGGAAGGTGGTTTGGCTCTCCCAAATTTGAGGAAATATTATTACCCACATGTTGTATGCAATATTCATAGATTCGCTAGGCCATCCGAGATGCCCTGTATAGATAATATTTTTATAGACAAGATTTTCCAAAAATATAAAGTTTTAGACTTCTTAAGACTGATAATAAACCCCAAGAAAATTAGATATAAGACCCTGCGATGGTTAATAAAGCAGAAAACTATTATTTAAGTATTATAATATACCTATAATTTATGCATCTACATGCATAGTTGATATATATGTAGGCGACCATTTCTTGATAAAGAAGCATATACAAAAATGAAAAAATAATGGCTACAGTATGCCTTCTGATTTTATTAATAGAAATGCTTAGAAGAGTAGGAGTGAATCTGGTATTAGATATTTTAAGGATGCACTACAGTGGTCGTATATACAGATCCAACACTCCCTAAAAGATATTGATTTGGATGTGTTTATGTAAAGCCACATCTTACAGAAGACCTGATAGAGTCTAGAACTTGTAGATCTGTCAGTTGATGGATGTCTTCCTTTAGAAAGATAGTACTACGCAAATCTATCAGAAAGCACAGGATAAGTGACAGACCTCTTAGGTTTGAAAATCCCATTCCTGCTATGCACTCGTTTCATGCTACATTAGGTTAGCAGTGTGTGGCTAAATAGACGCCATTTGTATTCACGTTATGCAAACCACTGAGTTATCCCTGTAATGTGCAGGCTTCAGTTAGCGAGTGTGACTCCATTTTGTATTTCGTAATCCCTATTAGGCTACTTAGACTGTGCCTGAGCTAGACCTCATTATTCGTATTGCTTGCCTCAACAGAACACTGTATTTCATTATTATTTTCCCTTCTGTTCAAGGTTGTTTCTTGACTTACTAATGAATAGGCCATTCCCCCCTCGCATACCTATCCGAGTGGGTAGATCTGCTCCCACGTTAGGAGACGCTGAGGCTCAGCACGGTAACCTTAAGTTGAAGATAGCATGTACCCATCTGGCAGATGGTAGCTCATCCCTCTGTGACCTCTTTGTTCATGTTCGGCCCAGGCCGGTAACTTTCCATTGTGGGCGTGGTTGGAGGCTCTTAGGAAGAATCATTACGTGTTGTAGACTGTTGGAGGGTCAGTCCCCCGGCAGACATCTTAGGTTGCAGGTCAGATTGGACTCCTCTGCAGAGTATTGCTAATAAACGTATGTTTGTATTCTCTACTGTCTGACCGACTCATCATTACTTGGTAAGGCATAGCAGGTGGTTGTAAGTAACCCGGTGGCCCCTAAGGGCCACTTCCTTCAGACCAAGGAAAACATCAAGCTTTCGCTGACAGCTTGGAATAAGATTATTATCTATATTGTGACACTACTAAAGGGGGCTATTTTTAGAAAAATGCAATTCTATGCCAAATGGGTATCATTTAGGATCCCCACGTTTCCACATAAAATATACCCTTGGGTACCTGATTCATGTTTCTGATGCTTAGCAGGAGGGGAAAGGAGCTGGATCCACATTATTTCGAGTTGCCCATAAATAAAACACTTCTGGGATGGTATTGAGAGATTTTGCTCCCACTGCCTGGAACCCGGGACAGTTATAGGCGCACAGACTGCTGCTTTAGGATACTCTCCAGATGTGTGCTAGTCCTCTACAGGAGAAACAGCTATTTATTATTACACTAGTTGCTAGATCTTTAATAATGCAGAATTGGCGAATGGAATGTACCCCAACATTCCACCAGTGGTTAAACAAAATTTGCCGGGTTGAGGGAATGGAAAAGAGGTATGCTTAAAGGTCAGGCTCTTATTCCAAGTATAAATTGTTGTGGAGGTTTCTGTCTTAACAACTAATAAGAAGTCATGATGTAACATAAATGTTTTTGCATCTTGGGAATAGGTTGGCCTATGGTGCAAGGTGCAATAGAAAATGTGCAATAGAAAATGTGTGATACTCATCAATGGTATACATCATCCTGAAAAATTCAGGAGGATGGCTTCTTCTTTATTCACCCTTAGATTGTATTTTATAAATTCAATTGTATTAATATATTATAATATATGATATGTAATATGTAAATATGTAATATGCAGTATGAAATGTATTTGTTACCATATATGTTATAGTTGTTTTTAAGAGACATATCTTATGTTTTACATTCAATATTTATGTTGTGACCATGTGATCACTGAACTCTCTGAAATACAAATATTTATTTAAAAAACTGTGTTAGTGTGTGTATAGTACAATATCTAAAGGGAGAGATAAGTCTTCTACTGAGGGGAAGCTGGGTGGTGAGAATTATAACAGAAAGACGTGGGGGATCAATCTAATTATTATGTTTAGTGTTGGCTCTCATGGTGGATGTTTTTGTCTACAGATTGGTAGATATTTGGTGGTAACTTCCACGGGTTTTCTAACAGGAATATTCATAGACCAATTTAGTCTTTGAGCCTACATTTGCAGCTGCTTTAATTTATTTTGTACAAACAATTTGCGGCAGTGTGTTTTAAAGTAGTAATAGTACTATTCCAAGGAGCTAAATTAAGTTAAACAGATCACAAATGCCATAACATTTCGTTTGTATCATTCTGAATCCAAATTAGCATGTAACAACAAATGTGTTTCATAATATATGGTGACTAATTCCACCCTGCTGAGTGCACTGCGCGTGACCAATATGCAGAAAAGAAACAGAGGCATACAAAATAATGATATACATTTGCGGCATTTTGCATCAGCTCGAATGTTGTGGGGTGGCATACTTTTACTGCTCATTGGTCTTGTTTGCTCGCTGAGATGCTCAGCAGGCACAACACACAAGTTTTAGCCCAACGAACCGTTAATTACTGTTTTTGTATATATCTACTTGACTCACCCGCAGTAAACCTATCGATTTCAGCTGGAACGTGTTCTATGGCCTAGAAGTAATCATGCCGTGTGGTTTTTAGATAATGTACATATGTTTCCAAGGAAGAACAGAGTGGGCAATATTAAAACAAATATTATTTAACTAATATGCATTTTGCTCAAATACACTTGGCCATAGGAGCATATCTCAGGGCAGGTACAAACATCACGTGAGATATCGGTGGGTGATTTTGGTTAAAATGGCGACTACAGTACACATCAGTTTCAACCGTTTCGGTGCGATATTTTCTACTTGAGCCGGACTCCCACGGGAGGAAATTAAACCAAAACAATGTCCTGAAATATTCCAAGCAATATATTCGAGAATTACGTATTATTACACTTATATAATAAACATTTCATTAGTTTTGCTTTCACACTTTCACTTGGGATTTCCATCACTTAGCAGAAAGGCTGATCCACTTGCTAAAGGTTTGTGTTGGAAGTGCAGGGTTACACCGGCCTTTTCTGCCACTTTCCCAGTGGCCTGCAGACTTGTGGCAGATTTCAGCCCACATGGCCACATTTTAGTTGCAGGCACCTGCAGTGTGGAGCTGGCCTGAACACTTTTTCTATGACTGATGCCACGTGAGATCTTCATAGTTCAGTTCAGTTCAAAACTAAGTTTATTTGGACTCCACAGTCTGTGTTTGTTTTGCAGAGTTTTATATAGCGCGAACTAGGCGCGAATTAGACCCGAACCGAATCAGGTATCAGAGCACTTTACATAGCACCAGTTATGTTACATGAGGACGGACACACATTCATTTTAGGCACGGGGAGATTAAGTGATTTGCCCAGAATCACAGGAGGTTTTTTGGCGTCGTTACCGAGACTCAAACCCAGATCCCCAGGTCCGAGGTCGAGCGCCCTAGCCGTTAGGCTAACTCGTCTCCCCAAGACCTTAAACACATATAAACAACATAAATACAATACATACAATCGATTTTTTTTTTTTACATAAACTCAACATCTTAAAATTCATGATTTAAAATACTATACCATATTTCAGGCCTAGTACACTTTACATGCGGTACAAAAGGGGGTGGTGATGGACGGAGCATCTGAACCAATCAAACACTCACACCCAGTCAAAAGTTCTGGGTTTGATCACTCACCGTTCTTTAGCCCACTCTGCCACCCCAGTTCAGACATGGCTATATGCAAATCAGTCTGACCCTGTGCCTCATGGGAATAGTCCAGCCGGAACTGCCAAGCCATGCCTTCCCTGTACCGGAAACAAGCTTCCGAGGACTGGTTTCTGGCATTACAGCCGTCTTCAGCCCGGCTTGCTTGAATCCAGTGGCAAAGTGAGCAAGGGACTCACGCCTGAGCATACCCTGCCACACTTATGGTGGCCAAAAGCGGTACAAAAGGGGGTGGTGATGGACGGAGCATCTGAACCAATCAAACACTCACACCCAGTCAAAAGATCTGGGTTTGATCCATCACCGTTCTTTAGCCCACTCTGCCACCCCAGTTCAGACATGGCTATATGCAAATCAGTCTGACCCTGTGCCTCATGGGAACAGTCCAGCCCGAACTGCCAAGCCATGCCTTCCCTGGACCGGAAACAAGCTTCCGAGGACCGGTTTCTGGCATTCCAGCCGTCTTCAGCCCGGCTTGCTTGAATCCAGTGCCAAAGTGAGCAAGGGACTCACGTCTGAGCATACCCTGCCACACTTATGGCGGCCAAAGCGGTACAAAAGGGGGTGGTGATGGACGGAGCATCTGTACCAATCAAACACTCACACCCAGTCAAAAGATCTGGGGTTGATCCATCACCGTTCTTTAGCCCACTCTGCCACCCCAGTTCAGACATGGCTATATGCAAATCAGTCTGACCCTGTGCCTCATGGGAACAGTCCAGCCCGAACTGCCAAGCCATGCCTTCCCTGGACCGGAAACAAGCTTCCGAGGACCGGTTTCTGGCATTACAGCCGTTTTCAGCCCGGCTTGCTTGAATCCAGTGGCAAAGTGAGCAAGGGACTCACGTCTGAGCATACCCTGCCACGCTTATGGCGGCCAAAGCGGTACAAAAGGGGGTGGTGATGGACGGAGCATCTGAACCAATCAAACACTCACACCCAGTCACAAGATCTGGGTTTGATCCATCACCGTTCTTTAGCCCACTCTGCCACCCCAGTTCAGACATGGCTATATGCAAATCAGTCCGACCACTTGCCTCATGGGAACAGTCCAGCCCGAACTGCCAAGCCATGCCTTCCCTGGACCGGAAACAAGCTTCCGAGGACTGGTTTCTGGCATTGCATCCGTCTTCAGCCCGGCTTGATTGAATCCAGTGGCAAAGTGAGCAAGGGACTCACGTCTGAGCATACCCTGCCACGCTTATGGCGGCCAAAGCGGTACAAAAGGGGGTGGTGATGGACGGAGCATCTGCATATGAACTCTCTATGGGCCTCATTTATGAAAAGTGACGCATCGCTGCGTGAAAACAGTGATGCGTCACTTTTCATTGCACCCTCCTTGCGACACCAATGATGCGTCATATTTACAGTATGGCGCATCATTGTGCAAGGAGTTACAGATACGTCAGTATTTCTGACGTATCAGTATGGCGCAAAAGTGATGCATTGCTGGAGTGTGTCACAAAAGTGACGCAACTCCAGCAATGTGTCCTTTCACATGGTGGAAGGGCCTGCGTCAGTCTTATGCCTGCTGTGAGGCAGGCGTAAGATATTGACGCATTTGCGTCCTAGATGTGGTGCAGTGAAATCTTATAGATTTCACTGCGTAACTTCTATGACCCTTTCTTGCATCAGAACGCCCCCCTGCATACATTATACCTGGCGCAGGTATAATGTGGTGCATGAGTTTACAAAGTGACGCATGTACCTAGAAGCTTCAATTTGTAAATATGGTGCAACAAGGAGCATTTTTTTACGCCGCTGGTGCGTCACATAAAGTGACGCACCAGCGGCGTAAAAGTGACGCACGGCCTCATAAATAAGGCCCTCTATATCTTTCCAGTTTTCATAAATTTCACTTATAGGTAAGTCACTTCTTCTTTCCTCTCATCCTCCTGTGCAACTTGGACGTGTGCCTCAATGAAAAAGGATGCAAACTTACAGCAGTAGTCTCAGGAAGTTAGTACAGGCCTTTTAAATCTTGAGGGGAGAGAGCAGGCCAGATGCCTAGAAGAATATGGTATATAAGGCCGATAAATTAGGAGCTGCTATACTACCTATGCTAAAACTACTGAGATCCAAGGAAACCCCCAAGAAATGTTTAAAAACGGTGTAATGTCATCTTTGTCAACAGAGGCACATGCACAAGAGAGAAAGGACATTACTGTGAAACCATAACCACCTTTAGGACAGTTTATAATATTTACATTTTAATATGTTCAACATTTTTTATAATTATGCATTCGTCTCTGGGTGCACAGAATTATGTGAGCAATTTTAAGAAAGAATATAAATAAATGTGAATACTTTGAGTGACTTCTTTTGTTATTTTTAAATGGTGCTATTAAACGTGGGCAGAAGTCATTAATAAAATGCAAGTTACTAATACTATACTAATAAACTTCTTTTACATTATGCATTTGGACCTACGAGTCAACAACAAGATATGCACTTATCCGTAGAAGCGGATGAAAACAATAGCATGAGAGGGAACTTGGACTTCCAAATGAAAAGGGGGGGCCCTCGGCCCCCCCGCACGCATGGCGGCGCGGCGACTGTCGCCCCCCCTTTCCCCATTGTTGTCTCTCGGTGGTGGGGGCGGGCCCTGGGGGGCGCGACACACCACCGATTGGCCGGCGGCCTCCCTGACCCGGATACAAGGTAGAAGGTCCGGGTCAGGGGGGGGCGGGCTACAGGAGGGGCGGGCCGGGGGGGCGTGCCCCCCCCGCCTGGCCCCTCGGGAATAAAGAGGCAGGGAGCGCCCAGGAGACCCCATTGTCCCTGGACGCTCCCTCACAGTACGGTGTGCACCGTCATTATCGGTGAGCACATATTTGAGGTCTGAGGGGGCGGGCATCATCCTATGGAGGTTCCCGCCCAGGGGGAGGGGCCTGCGGGCCACTCCTAGAACTCCAGGGGCAAGGTAATTCATGCTGCAAAGGAGCGCGGGTAGGAGTAGTTCACGCTTTCCTTAGGCTGGTAGCCACCCCGCGCGCGTATACTCATGACGTCACCGGCTGGCGCAGAGTAAGGGCCCTCCTTCAGTGGGTAAATGGAGTTCAGGGCGTAGACCGGGCAATTCCCGGGGTAACACTGCGCATGCGCACGTCTCATGGGGAGGCGCAGCTTGTAGGACCTGACACCGGTAGTGACCCTGCCATATGGCCAAAATGTACAAAAATCAAGATGAGGATGTTTAGACTCGGTTAGGAAACAACATGTATTAGAGTTTTGTTAAGGTCAGGCTCTCAAACTTGTTGACAATAATTTTGTATCTAATGTCCTGCTGATTTTTGTATAAATTGTTGATCATGCAATTAAAAAATCTTTTTTAATTTCATACTTTAATAAATACGGCCGGGCGACTAGCGCCCACCTTCCAAAAAGTAAAGACGTCTCGTGTCCACGTTTCTGGGTGTTGGGTGCCGGTTTGGGGGGGAGGCGGCAGCTAGTCGCTGACCATGTGCTCTTTTGATTATCATAAATACCAAGTACCTGGCACCTTAGGTGTGTATTTACATGTGATAACATCAAGTAGCAAGCATTTTAGGTTCTCATTCATCATCCTGTACTGGTACTCTCTAGCCAATAAGGATACTTGCAAGGGTTGTAATCAACAAGGGCCACTGTGCAATTTCTTTCAGTGTTCCCAGGAGACGTAGGGGCAAAACGGGAGGGTTTCTGTAATCCATTAAATGCTTTATGTACTGTGAAATTCAAGAATATTAGCTGGGATGCAACCTTGATCTCATGTATTGATGAACAAATCTATGTTTAAGCCTTCAGGAATGTCATAGAGGGATCTAAATTAATACGGTAATGGTGCTAGCCTATCCCATGTGCACAGGGTTTCTTCTCCCACAACCGATTTAAAGGAATGACAGTGTAATATGGCGACGCCCTTAACAAATTATTAACCGCCTTTGGCACTTTGCAAGACTTGTATGGTACAGATTGAATTGTGTGTGTGTGAAGGCAGCCTGGGTAGCGAAAACCGGGGCTGTTTACCTGAATTGTGAAACGCGACCTAAGCAGATTTACTTGCTTTCTTTCTTAAGAATTTTAAAAATCATATCAAGACTTTTATAATGTGAATGTTCATTTTAATCTTTAACGAAATTCTCTGTGTCCTGTTGTGTTTGCACATTTGCACTTTAGCTCGCCCTACCTCTCCCTGTTTATCCTCGCCGAGCCGATCTTAGGGCTGGTGCGAGTCAGGAGCGGGCGCCATCTTGGGGGGGAAGGCAGGCCGAGCGCTCTAGTTGCTGGCTGCCTCCCGCCCTCCCACACTATTTAGGAGTTTCCTTTTTCGCGCGCACACAGATTGAATTGTGTGTGTGTGAAGGCAGCCTGGGTAGCGAAAACCGGGGCTGTTTACCTGAATTGTGAAACGCGACCTAAGCAGATTTACTTGCTTTCTTTCTTAAGAATTTTAAAAATCATATCAAGACTTTTATAATGTGAATGTTCATTTTAATCTTTAACGAAATTCTCTGTGTCCTGTTGTGTTTGCACATTTGCACTTTAGCTCGCCCTACCTCTCCCTGTTTATCCTCGCCGAGCCGATCTTAGGGCTGGTGCGAGTCAGGAGCGGGCGCCATCTTGGGGGGGAAGGCAGGCCGAGCGCTCTAGTTGCTGGCTGCCTCCCGCCCTCCCACACTATTTAGGAGTTTCCTTTTTCGCGCGCACACAGATTGAATTGTGTGTGTGTGAAGGCAGCCTGGGTAGCGAAAACCGGGGCTGTTTACCTGAATTGTGAAACGCGACCTAAGCAGATTTACTTGCTTTCTTTCTTAAGAATTTTAAAAATCATATCAAGACTTTTATAATGTGAATGTTCATTTTAATCTTTAACGAAATTCTCTGTGTCCTGTTGTGTTTGCACATTTGCACTTTAGCTCGCCCTACCTCTCCCTGTTTATCCTCGCCGAGCCGATCTTAGGGCTGGTGCGAGTCAGGAGCGGGCGCCATCTTGGGGGGGAAGGCAGGCCGAGCGCTCTAGTTGCTGGCTGCCTCCCGCCCTCCCACACTATTTAGGAGTTTCCTTTTTCGCGCGCACACAGATTGAGTTGTGTGTGTGTGAAGGCAGCCTGGGTAGCGAAAACCGGGGCTGTTTACCTGAATTGTGAAACGCGACCTAAGCAGATTTACTTGCTTTCTTTCTTAAGAATTTTAAAAATCATATCAAGACTTTTATAATGTGAATGTTCATTTTAATCTTTAACGAAATTTTCTGTGTCCTGTTGTGTTAGCACATTTGCACTTTAGCTCGCCCTACCTCTCCCTGTTTATCCTCGCCGAGCCGATCTTAGGGCTGGTGCGAGTCAGGAGCGGGCGCCATCTTGGGGGGGAAGGCAGGCCGAGCGCTCTAGTTGCTGGCTGCCTCCCACCCTCCTCCTCTGACTATAAATGTGTAACACCTTCCGCCGGCGCAGCGGGCGGGCGCAGCGGGCGCGCCGGTGGCGCGCCGAAGGCACGCCAAAGACAAGCCCGTCTGTGCCCGTCCGTGCCCGACCGGGCCAAGGGCCACAGACCTCTGGCTTTTGCACTAAGGAACCTATAACATATTCCTCACTGGCATTGCATGCGCTCCGAATACAAGATAATGCGAACTGTATTGTTTCTCAAAACGAACGTCTTAATAATGCTATATGCCCTACATGCAACTTTCAACTTGAGGTGCCTCAGTTGTGTACACAGTTTATGCCTCGTAATGTCATTAAGCAGACGTGGAAGCTTGCGAGTTTGAATTGCCGCTCGCTGTGCAAACATAAATCGCATATTCACGATCTTCTTCTAGACAACACACTGGACGCTCTGTTTCTTACAGAGACATGGCTGAATGACATCTCAGGTCCAGATGTTGCACAAGCACTTCCTTCAAACTATGTTATACTCAGACTTGACAGGCCTAAGAGATTAGGGGGAGGAATAGCTATTATTTACAAAAAATCTTATAAATGCTATCTTGAACCCCTATCCTTGAATGCCTGTGAGATAGCTTGTTTTAAACTCGCATTACTTCCTACTTTTACACTGACCGGCCTACTGGTATACCGACCACCCGGTTCGGCAACAACCTGGATATCTCAGTTCTCTGACTTAGTAGGCTCTCTTCTGATCGACACCAGCACCTTCCTGATTGTAGGTGACTTAAATATTCATTTAAATGACCCTCAAAATATGGCTGCCAATATTTTGATCAATGATTTAGCGGCCATGCATATTTTGCTTCATAATCAGGGGGCCACTCATAGAGATGGCCACTTACTTGACCCTATATTTGGCAACTTTCCTCAGATCCAATGCCTTCCTGCCTTACCCCTCTTATGGTCAGATCACTTTCTTACATATTTTACTATCTCTGGCGGGGAAGCCTCGTCCCCTCCCTACATATCATCCCTCTATGGCCACAGAAATTGGAAGAAACTTGATCTGACTCAATTGAATTTGGCACTGAACTCTGTCCCTGATGAACTCTTGAATGGCGTAACTAATATGGAGGATATAGCTGCTTCAACGGACAGGTGGCTCCTGGGAGCCATTGACATCTGCCTGCCGCTGACAAATAAAAGAATCAAATCTCATAACACCCCAGCGCCATGGTTTAACGACGCACTTAAGGCAGCTAAGTCTAAATGTAAACGCTACGAGCGTGTCTGGAGGAAAGACTACTCTCATACCTCCGGGAAAACCTATAAAAAAGAACTAAAGCAATATCATAGGGAGTGTGCTGCAGCTCGTGCAGCCTATGTCACCCAGTCTATTTCAGCCGCATCAAACAAATCGAGGACATTATTCAATCTAATTAAAGAATTAGCAGGATCTAAGTCTACTGCGGATCCCCCCTCTTTGAACAATGCTCAATGTGACGAATTGGCTCAGTTTTTTACAAACAAAATTGAAAGAATCTATGACGATATCTCTAAGCAGCAAGTGGAAGAATTTAATAATACTGCCAATAATAATCAGCAAATACAATCTACGCCAACATATCTCCCTCTAATTTGCTGGCCTGAGATTACGAGCCAAAATTTACAAGAAATTGTTAGGACACTAAAATCTGGCTCCCCGGTAGATCCTCTCCCTGTGTCTATACTCAAGAAACTTGACACTAGGCATTTGTTTTTAATTTGTAAAATTTTAAACCATTCCCTTGTCTCTGCCACTGTCCCTATATCATGGAAACATGCTAAGGTTACACCTCTATTGAAGAAACCTACGGCTGACCCTAAAGTTCTGGGTAACTTTCGTCCGATCTCTCTGTTACCTGTATTTTCCAAAATTTTGGAAAAACACGTCTATCACCATCTGGCACACTACTTAGAGACAAAAGACATCTTTCACTCCTCTCAGTCGGGCTTTCGACCCGGTTACTCAACCGAGACTACCTTGTTGGGGGTCGTAGAACATCTGCGGAGCTTAGTTGATAAGGGACTCACGGCTGCACTGATACTTCTTGATCTCAGTGCAGCATTTGATACCATTTCGCACAGTATCTTGCTTAACTCCCTTTTTGATGTTGGCATACGGGGAACTGCTCTTGAGTGGCTAACCTCTTATTTAGACCAGCGCTCTTTTCAAATTAATTCTAATATAGGCACCTCTGGTGTCTACCAGTCCCCTTATGGTGTCCCTCAGGGCTCGGTGCTTAGCCCCCTGCTTTTTAACTTATACGTTGCCCCTCTTGCCCGTATTGCGGAAAATGAAGGTCTAACTATGTTTAGTTACGCTGACGATTCGCAAATAATTTTCTCTCTGTCTAGCACAAACAAGGACTTACCTTCGCCCCTGAAATCTGGCCTTGCCAAAATCGCAACCTGGATGCGGACCAATCTGTTGAAACTTAACGGAGAAAAAACAGAGGTTCTAATCTTTGGCCCCAAACATGATCTATGGAATGCCTCCCACTGGCCATCCAGCATGGGCCCTCTTCCCATCCCATGTGACCAAGTCCGGAACCTAGGTATAACTATTGATAAAGGACTTACGATGCAGCCTCAAGTTGGAAAACTTACTGCCATGTGTTTTGTAATCCTGAGATGGCTCCGTAAGATCATATGGATGATCCCCGAAGACACTAAGAAATCTGTAGTTAACGCCCTAATAACTTCTAGGCTTGACTACGGGAATGTCCTTTACCTAGGAGCAACCCAAGCTGTAATGAAACGACTGCAGCGTGTACAATATGCTGCGGCCCGTCTATTGCGCAAGTGCCATAGAAGAGAACACATGTCGGAACACGTAAAAACTTTGCATTGGCTTAAAATTGAGAGCAGAGTAAAATTCAAAACTCTCTGTTTCATGCATAAGATAAAATTTGGTTCTGCCCCAAGATACCTAAAATCCCTAGTCCATGTCTATCTTCCCAGTCGGCATCTCAGATCCTCTTCTCAGGGCCTCTTCAACGTGCCTAAAATCCGGCTTTCCAGAATGGGCGGCAGGTCCTTTTCCTACCTAGGTCCTAGGTTATGGAATTCACTCCCCCTGGAATTGCGCATTGAAACTAATCTCGCTACTTTCCGTAGATCTCTGAAAACTTGGCTGTTCAACCAGTAAACCTGACCTGGCTATTCATCTCCCTCCTTCTTTTCTGCACTCAATCTCTCTACCAGCGCCGGGAAACCCTTTTGGGTAGCTGTAGCGCTTTACAAATCAAATAAATTTACAATTTACAAATATGGTCGCTAATCTTAATTTTAATTTCTGTAATGATTTTATCTTATGATTTTACTTAATTGAGCATAATAAATAAACTTGGCATTCGTAAAACTTGTCATTCTTCTGTTTCATGTCCGCAGGATGCAAACAAGAGCAGCGAAGGATTGCCAACTAGTTGCTCCTACACCATGCTGTTATCCACAGGCAGTAGAATTACTTCACAATTACTATTGTTACAAAAAAACACACTGATATTCTAAAAAAATGTTTAAAATAACATTGAGACCCAGCGTACCTTGGACCAATGGTAGCTGACAAACTTGAAAAACGTTCCTGTACGTTCCATTTACTAGACTAGTCTGCACATTACAAGAGCATCCTGCCACAACCCTCAAGCCTCCCAGCAAGCCTTCCATAACCAAATCATATTTTTTTTAAAGGCCAACTGTGTGATGTGTAATGTATTTCCCGCTCAGGCTGTTTAATTACATCAGGCTCCGCCTTCTCTGTGTACTATGTTCTGGAATGTGGACGGGGTTTGAGTCAAGAAGCTGCAGTTGGGTCTGAAGTGTAACTGAAGTGGAATAAAGGTACTGACCTTCCTGAGTTACCTTTGTTTGCCCTTCATTTTTCTAGCGACGAGCATGGGATTTGAGCTCATCCAACTCAACATGGAATTGAGAGTTGTGGCTGGCCGTCGTGAAGCTGTCAGCAGTGTGTTGCATGAAAACATTGGGCCTCATTTATGAAAAGTGACGCACCGCTGCGTGAAAACAGGGATGCGTCACTTTTCATTGCGCCCTCCTTGCGACACCAATGATGCGTCATATTTACAGTATGACGTATCATGTCACAGATAGTTACAGATACGTCAGTATTTCTGACGTATCTGTAGGCGTAAAAGTGATGGATTGCAGGAGTGTGTCACAAAAAGTGACGCACCGGTGGCGTAAAAGTGACGCACAGCCTCATAAATGAGGCCCATTGTCTTTTGAAGCCCTGGTGTGCCGCAGTCGAGTTTCTATGTGTACGTTGCGAGGTCTGTGGTCTGCTTAGGCCAGTTTGGTGTGTTGCATCGGCTGGGCCTCTGTGTGGACCAAGAGCCAGACATCGAGGTTCCCTCGATTGCTGAACTGTCTGGCAGGTGGTTGTGGTTACGTCATTGCTGTGTCGGTGGAGCACTCTCCTACTAATGTCACTAGAAGGGCGCTGGTGATCCGAAACCCGGAGGTCAGACCATCTAGCAAGGCCCACTGGTTCTAGATACGGATGTCAGGCAACCATGTCATAAACCCTATGAAGTCAACCAATGTCACGTTTGTACATCAGCATTAGCACCAGCCTGCTTTCTGCTTTCTCAGTGGAGCGTCGGGAAATGCTGTGTTGCTCAAGGGGTGTTTACAGTACAGTGCAGCTTTCTGTTTACCAAGTAGGAGCCTCGTTGCCCAGCCCGCTTTGGGATCTCAGAGGCTCATGGCGCTTGTGAGGGTCTTTCAGGTTGCGCGTTAAAGTGGTATTTGCACATCATTCTGCAAAGTCTTCTTTTAGGTTGGTGCTCTGGAGAGAACATGTTGTGTGGTTAAAGGGGCGGATGCACAGAATCATGACCAGCAGCAGCGGGTGCATGTAAGCGCAGTGGGGCAAAGTGGGGCGCTGCAGGGGGGATGTTGACAGACAATGGAATATGTATTTATTTTGCCCTATTCCATCGTCTGTCGACATCCTCCTCACCCCACCGTGCTTACCTGCACCGGCTGCTGCTGGAAACAACGAATAACTGGGCTGGTAACTGCATATATAGTTGTTTACCTGGAGCATGGACACCTCTGACAGCATCTCGCAAGAGCTTTGGGTGGGAGTATAAGGGTACAGCGGGAAGCCCCTTTACACTGATACTGTGACTAAGCTCAAAAAGCTTATCCTAGACTGATGTCAAATATAGCATGGTGAGGTCAAAACTGTTAGCATCCCTTGTGAAATTTTGGCTCGCTATGCTAGCTTAATTATTGAACTGGAATAGTAATATCAATACACTGAAGTGTTTGAGGCTAGCTCAGTGCTAAAAGGAGAATTATGTTTTTGCCAGGTAGTATTTTAGAGGAGCAGTGTGGCTACTACCATGGAGAATGTCACTCCGACCCTGTTTAGGGGCGAGCCTGCGAGCACATGAGCTCGCTACACTATTGTGCTCAATAAATGACTTGCTGCCCGCCATTGCTTTCCATTTGGTGGTTCCATTTTGAGTCTTCTTTGCTGCCTCCTAACTGGCTAGTGCAGCCCAAACTTCGCTTCCGTTTGCCTCTGAGGAGCAGGGACCAAGCACAGATTAATCAAATTTAATCAGAGTGCCTCTGTTGCTCTCAACCTGATTGAGGTACTATTTCTACTCCCCCACTCTCCCCTCTTACGACCGTCTGGTTTCCAATTTGTTGTTCTAAGTTGATGCAGTCTGTCCTTTCAAGAGGGTGTGTTTAGGCATGAAAATCAGGGTGTGCAAAACACATAAACATCACTCGAAATGCAATCAATCAAACTTAATCAGGGCCCATCCACTGCTACCGACCTGAATGAGGTATTATTTCTTCCCCCCCCCTCACTCTCCCCTCTTTCCCCATCTGGGTTCCCATATGTTGTTATAAACTGATGCAGTGTCTCCTTTCAAGAGGGTGGGCTTGGACGGGACTATCAGGCTGTGCAATGCAAATAAACATCTCTCAAAATGTGAGTGAATCGGGATGAAATGCCACATCTCCCTCCATAGTGTTTTTCTCTTTTGCTGGCCTCTGACATTGCTTCTTGCCCCATCGATAGTACCTCCCTCCTAGGTCTTGTTTCTGACCAGCTCCCTGCCCCATCCCCACCCTCTCCTTTATTGCATATTTTCCATTTAGCTGTCTACTTTCCATTGACTGGCTTCGGTGTCTGTTGTAAAGTAAACCTTTTCCAAAGTTACTTTGTTGAGGAGCTGTCATTAAATTCCATGCCCAATACTTGTTTTTTGTAACTGTAAGGAATAGGCACTGCAACCTGTGCACATGCTTTGCAATTCATTTATGGACCAGAAACCAAGAGACCTCATGATGCAATGATTGCTACTTTATTCAGTTTGTAAAATGAGAAACTTGAGTGACGTAGGAAGAGTGTCACGGTGGGCACTAGTGCAAGCCAGGAAGATGGATGACCCCTCCTACCACCTAGATGTGTAGTACAAGACGATACATTTTGGGGTAGTGAAGCGGCCCCTGAAAACCCAGTGCCTCGTGCTACTGCACCTGCTGCACTATTCAGGTTCAGAAACAAGTTTATTTAAACATTTGTCTGTAAAACATTCTAAAAAATTACACTTAACAATTAAAACATTTAAAAGGACCCCACTCCTGGCTACCCTATCCCCCCCAACCCATTACATTTCATCATTAAAATTCTGTTTGACAGATCATAAAAACCGAGCAATTCCAACGGCCACGTCTAAATAACGCATTTCAGGCAATAGCTCCACAGCTTTGTTCCTATGGAGAGCATCATATTTAAAAAACAGGCGTTTTAAAAAGCTTGATTCGATTTGTGAAATAAAAGACGCAGTCCATAAGAATATTCGTAAGGGTACATTTAACTTTCAACGGGCAGGGGCAGACACCACTATTATTCTGCACCCTAATCCTATGTCAGAGGGGTGAGTAGATTGGATTATATCCCACCCTAGCCCTTAATATTTCATTTCTCAATCCTGGTTCTGGTAACCATGATAAATAAGAGAAGACACTATCCTTGCCCAATGTAGTGATCGAGAAGCTAATGGGTGATTTTGATGGATTCTGACGCCATAGCAACACATTTCTCTCAGTGCTTGTTTGCCTGGAAAGGGGAGCCAAGATGTAACTGTACCACTATTTAAATGGAGGTTCCTAAGTGCAATTAGTCTGGTTCTTACCACCCTTGCCCACATCCTTTCACTGCTTCGGATCTCTTGCCAACACAATTTGGAGACTTTAACCACCTCATCATCCTCCAACAATGTGTTCAAGTATCTTAGAACCCGAGTAGTAGTAGAGGCTGCCAAGTTCCAAGAGACCAGATCGCACTCTTTTCTTATGGCCTGAACCATGGTACCTTCAGGGAGTGATAGGAGTCTTTTAAGCACTACCCCTTCCAGTCTATCCCATTCATAGGTTGGATCAAGGGAAAAAATCTCTCCCCCATACTGGCCTAGCAGAGGTATCTTCCCTTCATACGCCTTTAATAATGGTATATGAGATAGCCCCCCCAAACCTACCATTGAATCTTAACAGATAGCTGGCCTGCAATAGGGCTTTCAGCTTGATGGTCCCCAATAAAAACTCCAATTCAGATTTCTCCTAAAATGATGCCCAGTTATTTATATTGATCAACTTGCTCCACCACCTGCGTCCCTAAATACCCGGATGAACTCTGAACTTTTTTCTTCTAAAGATCATGATCTTGGTCTTATTTAGATTGATACAGAGCTGGTTCTGGTTGCTATAGGTTGCCAGGGCATTGAGTTTCTTCTGCAAACCAATTGAGGTATAATCCAATAATACCAAGTCGTCTGCATAAAACAGACAAGCACTATGCTGGTTACCAATTTCTGGCAAAAAGGAGTTATATTGGGAAACATAGCTTGAGAGGTCAGCCAAAAATAGACTACTGATAAACAATGCTATGCGGCATTGTAGCAGAACTCCTCACTCACATGTAGGACTGTTGGTGTCAGAGGAGGCTCTCCTGGTGCACTATGCATAGTGGATTATGTCAAATGGGCTTAACATTCAGGGACTAAACAAGCCTGCTGCTTAGATGGTCGTATAACCTGTTGGCTACAATCACAGTGGGGTAGTTTAATGGGTTGAGCTCCTGCTGCAATAATGACTGTGTAACCTGCAGGAGAGAAAGTTCATAATCAGGAGGAGCCCATGCAGCCTTTCATCATCCTGGATGAGTGCCACCGATTTGTGTAATGATTGTGACTTAGATGCCAGTATGCCATCTTATTGCAGCGTGGTGAGCATTCTACGTACTTGGCCAATAGTGCGACACTACATTATATGGCTCTGGTCCTAAAATTTGCATGGTACAGTCAGTATTTGTCTTGCTGTCTTGGACTGCACTACTGTTCAGCTGTAGTTGTACTGAATGCAGCAGCACGTTTGTTACTCAGACTACCATCCTGACAATGTATGTGCAGACAATTAGATCCCGGTGCCTGTAGGATTGTGTAATGTAGTCTAGTGGTTGGGGGGTGGAGTTAAGGGGAGGAGCAGGAACGGGAGGAGCTGGGGACAGGAACCAGGGCAGTTAGAGTAGGGACAGGGTGAGAGCTGGACATGGATAATAAAGGCTCCAGTTAAAGTATGACCAGCGTCTGTGGTTATTTGTAGCACGATGCTACAACTGGCGACGAGGGTGGGATGTGCATGACTGCAACCCACAGAATATCAGGAGAGTGCCCTGTCCCCTGCAGCGTCGAGAAAAGGAGCTCGCTGCCGTGTGGTGCTGCTGCCTGAAGACAGAGGACAGCAGCAGGTTACCCTGCCCCTCCAGTGACCATGAGGAGCCCAGAGGGAGCCACTGTGATGAGCACTGAAACGCTCGAGGGAAGAAGCTGTTCGCGCTGAAAGCGCGAGTCCCGCCGGATGTGTGCAACTTGGCACCCTTGAAGAAACAGGAGTCGGGAGCCCACTCCGACCCTGCCTAACGCCCCGAGAGCGAGTCGAAGGTATCTCGTCGTGGAGGACGCTGTCCCCGAGAGACTGCTGGCAAGCGCCGCTGAACGCGCTGGAGCTGGAGCCCGGGTGCCGTCAGAGGTCGGAAAACCTCACGCCCGATGCGTGAGCTTTGGCACCCTATCGGCGCAGACGAACGGGAACTTGGAAAGTAAGGTGGGAGCCCACCCCAAAGTAGTGAAGAGTGCCCAGGGTGAAGGAAAGTGCCCCCAGAGGACCGGCTGGCAGGCGCTAGCAAGCGCGACGAAAGCGGAGCTTGAAACGGAGCTCGAGGAGTCCCGGCATCGGAAACCTCACTCCCGATGCGTGAGCATTGGCACGCGATCGCCGAGTGAGCGCGGGACCTGGTGAGACGCCGTGGGAGCCAACCCCAACCTCACCTGACTGTGGAGGACGCTGAGGAAAGCTGAACCTGAGGCGTGCTGCCCCCTGAGATCGACTGCCGGTGAGTCCCGTGTGAAGGAACTGGGGTCGAGTGAAGAGAGAGAAAGGAGTGCATGCAGGCAACTACGACGGCCATATTGGAGTCAGGCAAGCCAATGGGACATCTCTGTGAACATCGGGAGCGGCCATCTTAGAGTCAGGCGCTTCTCAGGACAGACCCCTTGATTGTAGTAGAGCGGCCATTTTGAAGTCAGGCACACAGCAACAGAAACAAGCACTGAATAGAGCAAATAAACAAGCATTGGTGACTGTAACAAAACAAACATTAACACATACAAACAAGCACATGCAAATACAAGAAGCAGTCTAAGAAGACAAGCATTGACAAAGACAAGGAGAAAAATAGTATAACAAGCAGTGACAAATGTAAGTGAAATACAAGGACAGGCATTGGCAAGTCTAGAGGAACAATCAGCGGCAAAGGTATAGGACCAAGCACTGACAAAAGCAAATGCGCGAACACCGACAAACGAACAAGCCCGAGTCAGTGCAAGGAAGAAACAGCAAACAAGCACGAGCACCTACAAAAGAGATGCAACAAACATTGGCCAACGCAAGTGAGGAAAAGAAACGAGCACAGACACATGCAAGAGCTAGGTAGAAGCGACAAGTGGACCCAAATAATCACAAGCAGATACAGCGAGTATAATAAGATAACAAGCCCAAGCAAACGCAAGAAGCGTAATAAGGAAACATAAACAAGAACGGAAGAGAAGAAGCAAACAATCATAAGCAAACGCAAGCAACAGGTAAAGATGGTGGTGAACACACACCGAAGAGCGTAAAAGGGAGAGGAGCTGCTGGACAGAATCGCACGAGATTTAGAAGAGGGCAAGACTGCGAAGGACAGTCCCAGAAACAAGCACAATACACACTGAAGTGACTGGAGAACTTGCACTAGGGTAAAGGGAACGCCCGAACGAACAAAGTTGTCAAACGCGCCCGCATCACCGCGGAAGAGTCGGTAACCACCTGCCACTAGCATGCGACTCGAAAGAGTAGGAGCCCTGTGTCTAGCACCGTGCAGCTGAGTGGTGGACATCTTGGAATGCAAGAAACCTAAGCTTTATTCTCTGGTGCATTCTGTGATGGTTGTAAAGATTATCAACATCCCAGCAAATGACCAGACCGAAGACCTCGACTAAAGAAGATCAGCTAAGAAGACGAGGAGCCGAGTGAACAGCCCGTGCCCTGCGAATATAATTGATCAGAATCCTCCTCTCATGGCGGGGGAAGAAGTAGCACAACGATTCAACCCCTGCCTTAAAGTACCACCCCCAGGGGTGCAGCGTGATACTTGGAGTCTGTGTCTCAAACGGAACCAATGGCTGGCAACATTGGGTGACTTCCTGGACGCCAATGGTGAACAAAGAGAGAGAAAATGTCTAATGCTACTCCTCCATCTGGTGGGTCCTGAGGGCCGATGCCCAATCAGAACATTTTCCAAAGAAGACACAGAAATCTATGAAAGACTCCAAGAGAAGCTATGTGCCCATCTCTCCGCACAAGCAGATGTGGATCATGATTGCATCGTCTTCAACACAGCTCGGCAGGAACCAGGTGAACCATTGCCAACCTTCATCATTCGGTTGCAAAACCTGGTACAAGGCTGCCACTTCAACACCTTTACGAATGAGGACGCAGTTCGACTCCGGATAATTGAAGGCTGCGCAAACCCCGACACAAAGTGCAAGATCCTGCGACACTACTGAGGCTTGAAGAACAGACTGTCCGCCGACCCGTGTGGTGGATTGAAGAATTGCGAACACTGTGGAAATTAAGCTCATTTTGTTAAGAAAGGGGGAAATGTAGGATTGTGTAATGTAGTCTAGTGGTTGGGGGGTGGAGTTAAGGGGAGGAGCAGGAACGGGAGGAGCTGGGGACAGGAACCAGGGCAGTTAGAGTAGGGACAGGGTGAGAGCTGGACATGGATAATAAAGGCTCCAGTTAAAGTATGACCAGCGTCTGTGGTTATTTGTAGCACGATGCTACAGTGCCATCCTGACAATGCACGTGCAGTCAGTTGTACACTAGTCATATTCAACCAATATGAGTGGAATCACTCGCACATCAATATTGATCTGTAGGGCTCTATTTTTGTGCAGGCGCAGGGCCAGTAAACTGTCTAGAGTGGGAGACATCTGCCTCTTGTATAAGGGTCTCACTGTACTCCACTCAAGTCAAGTTTATTCAAATGTCCGGTCTTTTAAAACAGTTACACCATATAGTTTTATTTACATTTCTTAAAGCATTTATAAAAATCATTAATAAAAAGAATAAAAATCTTTGTTCATTGTACTACCATTAATAAAATCAAAAACGAATTATATTGTCCATAAAGTGCTCTATACCTAACATCGTCCTCATTGTAAAAATCATCTTCATCATAATCTGTATATTAGGTTGTTTGATTTTCCTCTGCAACTCTTCCCAATTCCTTAAGATACAAATGTATTAATTTAACCCCCCTGCAGGCCAGAGGAATCGACAAACAGCACGTACACTGGTGTAGTGCGATCTACAGCCTTCTACAGCCTTCTATACTTGTCTTTCAATGTTCTTACTTTTCAGGAAAAGTCAGTTTATCCGGCATCATCAATTCCTGTAAGTGCAGATGTGAAATCCACACTACGCTCTGCACTTACGCATGTACGGAATACTTTTTATGTATGCATTGAAGTCTGCTTCCTGTAAAGCCTTGCACATTCGGAGTGTATTGTTGAAAAAGTCTTATCAGTCTTGCAATGCAGATACGAGATAGCTCACTATGTTGGTGCTGTGCAATCCTCAGAGCACGAGCTGGACAAGTACAGTACCAGTGCAGCGGATAATAAAAAACACCTGGGGCCTCATTTATGAGAAATGACGCATTGCTGCATGAAAGCAGCGATGCATCACTTCTCAGTGCGCACTCCTTGCGACATACCTGATGCGTCATATTTTCTCTATGACGCATCATGTTCTTAAGGAGTTACAGATACGTCAGTATTTCTGGCGTATCTGTATGGTGCAAAAGTGACGCATTGCTGGAGTGTGTCACAAAAGTGACGCAACCACAGCAATGTGTCTTTTCACATGGGGCAAGCCCCATGTGAAAGGGCGTGTGTCAGTCTTACGCCTGCTGTGAGGCAGGCGTAAGATTTTGACGCATTTGAGTCCTAGAAGTGGCGCAGTGAAATCTGGTAGATTTCACTGCGTCACTTCTGTGACCCTTTCTTGCGTGGGAACACCCCCCCTGCATACATTATACCTGGTGCAGGTATAATGGAGCGCAGGGGTTTACAAAGCGATGCATCTACCTAGATGCGTCACTTTGTAAATGTGGCGCAACAAGGCGCATTTTTTACACTGCAGGTGCGTCACAAAAAGTGACGCACCAGTGGTGCAAAAGTGACGCAAGGGCTCATAAATGAGCCCCCTGGGATGTAATGCTGCACACCAGTGAGGCTGCCTAACACTTCATGAAGCTGCAAGCCTGGCAGCAAGCACTACAAAAAAGGTTTTTACTGGTGATTTATTAAGTATGTGCTCCAAGGTGGCTGGTCTTGAGTTCTTTTTTTTGGAACACATTTTATTGATGTATAAATAAAGATTCAAACACTGCATAATAGCCCAATGTATGAATCACTAAATATATCATATACATAAAATACAACAGTCCAGCTGTTCTCCATCCACCCCCAGCCTCCATCTATTGGCACATTTAGGGAAAATGTAGAAAAAACCGTCACTACTACATAGCCTATGAAGTTCTGCAGTTCAGTGAGAGACAGCCCCCATCTATTGGAACATTTAGAGAAGATGTAGAAAAAAACTTTACGACTACGTAGCCCATGACGTTCTGCAGTTCAGTGCAAGACAGTCCCATTTTGGCAACGGAATTACTTAATTTCTTCATCTATGAGTTGGTGAATCTGATGGACTGGCGCTAGTTCAATTACTCTGTATTCCGCCCACCCCTTTCATATATTCAGGTGTTTTGGGGGCAGCCCCTAGCTTTATACACTCCCATGTAGTGGTCAATTCCCTTTTTGCACCTCGATAAAGATGGAGGGGCTGCTGCCGTCCACTCCCTGGCTATGTCGCGTTTAGCGAGTGTCAGTCCCAAGCTAAGCAAGGAATAGAATAGAATAAAATAGAATATTCTTTATTCAGTTAAAATAAACCAGAAACTAGGCACATACTTACCGTTTATATAGTTTATAAAACATTATTACAGAGATGCCATAGCTGACAATATTCCATCTCAAGTACTTTGTCCATAACCATCAGCTGTTTATTAAGCGCATCATAGGGAGATACATCAAACTGTGGTCTGAACCTTACAGTGCCATATAAACTGTTTAAAGAAGGGGTATATTTTTACCGTCCATGGCACAATTTTAATACAGTACCCTTGAAATCAAGAATGTGCACATGCATTATAATAACCTTCTAGTCCTACTAAGAGCAGCGGCATAATTATATAGCAGCAACCCATAGGTCCAATCATAAAAGTAAAGCGATTCTACTTTAAAATGGTTACAACTCATAGTTGCATAATATAATATGTATAACAACTTGATTCGGTTGCACAGCCATACAAATATACATTTCATTCTGTACATAACCGTGCTTGACACTAAAATAGGAAAGATATATACATACAATAAAATAACTAATAAAATAAACAAAAGACTGCAGTAGAGAAAGGATAAGCCTAGTTGTCAGTCCATAGATTGCGGAACCCTTTCATAATTGACTATGTAAATAATACTAGACACAACAGGAAATAATAACAGTTGGTTCCAGTCAAGCAAGTATCAGAGGCAATACGGTGCACAAATCTAGGTGAGCTAGCTCTAGCTGTAGAAGCATCAAACACCTAGATCACCTTAAATATATAGAAAAAAACAAAGCATATCCCCCAAGACAGCTTAGTTGGAGTACTGAAATAACGATTTATATCCCCCCGTTTGTACGCAATCTAACAGAAGCAGCCATGGACTATAAACTGTGTGTCACACAAGTTTGGTTTGCAACAATTGAAGGTACAACACAGTAGGCCTACACTGCCTAATATTTAGAATCCTAAGCAGTGGGCCAACTATGGACTATCTGGGTTCGGTATACAGGCCGCAAAAAAAGAAACAAAGTAACCGCGACTGAGCCAAATTCGAATCGCATGGACAGAGTGCGAGTTCATCATCACAATGAGTTGTTGATGGCTATGAAACCAACAAGTGGGACATATTGAGGCAGAATCTTACCCCAAAGAACTGCCGGGCACTGGGAATAGTAAGCAGCTGTACAGCTGGTCGTAATCAGCTATATGCCTTCACCATCCGCTTGCCAATCTCCCCCTCCTCTCCTTCTCACATCATCTGACCAAGTAGCTTTTTTATCGAATAGTTTTAGATGGCTGAATATGTTTTGGGAGTTACCAAAAAGTTCTTGACAGCTAGCTCTAATATGTCTCATACCTAAAGAAGATAAAGACCCTCACTTCTGTAGAAATTACAGACCCATCTCTTTAGTAAATATTGATTACAAAATGTTTTTCAAGGCCTTGGCCTTGAGGCTACAATCCTTTCTCCCTAAACTTTTGGGTAAGGAACAATCTGGTTTTGTTAAAGGGCGTTTCCTTTCTGATAACACTTGTTTATTTTTGTTACATACTTTCTAAAACCTCTCATAAGCCTGACTCTATGGCTGCCATTGGGCTAGACGTGGAAAAGGCGTTCGATAGAGTATATTGGCCTTTTATTTTTTCAACACTCAAATGGTTTGGTTTTGGTCCAGAAATCATAAATAAAATTTCTCTTTTGTACTCAAACCCGAAAGCAGCAATTTTTGCTAATGGTCTTACTTCCTCATATTTTAATTTGGGAAGATGAGTTTGGCAGGGATGTCCCTTATCTCCTTTTCTTTATCTAGCCTTAGAAACTTTTTTATCTAGAATCCGAAGAAACCCGAACATTTATGGCTTTGCATCCAATAGGGTACATATTAAACTGGTGGCATATGCTGATGATATTTTATTATTTCTCTCACAACCACAATCCTCCCTTCCTGCAAGATGTAACAGCTTATTCCACTGTTTCTGGTTATAAATGAAACAATGACAAATGTGAGATATTACCCTTAACTAAATTTACTTTTAAAGATGATTTTAAATTATCCATTTATAAATGGAACCCCCAACATATAAAATATCTAGGTATGTACTTTACTTCATCAATCAAATCATCAATTTCTGTTAATATTGATAAATGTTCACAAAATATTTCCGCTCTGATAGAGAAATGGCACCCTCTCTATCTTTCCTGGTGGGGACATATAGACACCATCAAGATTATGTTGTCCCCCATGGTACTTTACACTATCTCTAACATACCAACTGATATACCTCAATGATTTTATTTAAAAATCAACTCCCTTTAATCTTCCCTTCTCTGGAACAATAAAAAAGCTCACATTTCATTATTAAAACTCACATGTCCAAAACTAGAAGGAGGAGTCAACTTCCATGACTTTGCCAATTATAACAAAGCATTTTTACTGTGTCAGTCCTCATGTTTGTTATTAGAATACACACCGGATTCTCAACTCTGGGTAATGCTCGAACAATCATACCTTAATCCTTTCTCCTTTCAAGAATACCTGTCATTTTCTCGTAAACCCCAACAATTATCCATACCCATTATTAAATATACAAGCAAATTATTAGATACAATCTTATTAGATCAGTTCCAAGACACCAAAGCGTTTTTGAAATCCACTATACAGCATAACAAATTCATAATGATCAAAGGTAAACTCCTTTATTTTAAAACATGGAGACAAAAAGGCCTAATGTGGGTTAATCAATTATTTGACAATAACACAGTTATATCTTTTTCTCATGCTTGTCCTTTGTTTAATTTTCCTCTCACCTTTTGTAATAAGTACCAATTATTGCAGAATGCTCTGAATCTTGATTTTGATCAAGCTAGCTCCATTCCTCCTTCCCCTTCTACTAACAGCAATCAAACTCATACTTTTCTTAGCACATGCCCCCAAAGCTTCCACCATTTACAACCACTTATGGAAATCAAATATTACTAGAGATAAAACTGAGGTGGATTTGACCTGGGAACAAGATTTGGATACAGACTGGTCTATATACCTATGGAATAAAATCTGGACCAAGATTAGGAAAACTTCTAGGGCAGCGAATACTACACAGACACTTTTCTTTATATATAATAGATAACGTCTCTCTCCTGTAACCCTACATAAGATGAACACTGACATATCCGTTACTTGTTGGTCCTGTTCCCTAACACATGCCGATTTGAAACACCTACTTTTTACTTGCCCTTATGTCCATAAGTTCTGGAAAAGTGTTTGGGATCAAATTACCCTTATATTTAGCTCTACAATACCCTTCTCTATTATTAATATTTTTTAGGCGCTTTGTCAGATGATTGGAAAAATTGTTCATTCAATGTACAAATTTTGGATCTATAACAACTAAGCTCTCGCAACCACAAAACAGTGTGACAATTAAGACAAAAGTGACCAAAAAAGTAACAGAAAGCAGCAGATCTCTGTGTTCGTGTTCTATTTTCAAAGGGATGTTTATTTGAATCCACAATCAGCCTCAATCAGCCGACACGTGTTTCACCGTGTTGAAGTGGAGTCAACACGACTCTTCAGGGCTGGTAAAAATTCCAGGTATTGTTTCGTCGATGGGGAATTATTTTGAGCAAGTAGATCGATATATCCTGAAAGAATAATTGACGGGTATGTCAATCTGTAATTGGCGTAGACAACCCTGGTCACGGGTAAGAAGTCTAAGCAATCACAAAGCTGTATTGGACTGTTAAAATGCTGCTCGTTTATTCCGAAATGAGACTAAACACATGTATGTGTTTAGCCATACCGGGAGGGGATCCGAATGTCTGTAGTGTTTTCCGGATAGAAATTGGGTGCAATTCTCCGTAAGTAAACGTACTGCCGTGCGGTATCCCTCCTCTGTGTGTTCCCGGTCGCCGTGTTCCAGAAACGTTTCTGGAACACGGCGACCGGGAACACACTTTCTATCCGGAAAACACTACAGACAGACTGTTACTTTTTTGGTCATTTTTGTCTTAATTGTCACACTGTTTTGTGGTTGCGAGAGCTTAGTTGTTATAAGTTTATGATAATCCTCGATTGTCTTGAACGGTTTTAGGGTTTTCCGTTCGCTCTGAACGCACCACGCATCTGAACTCTTCTCCTTACAGGTTGTAACGTTTACTTCAGGCAGAGCACCGTTATCTGAAATTTCTCTCAACCCTATTTAGCTGGTTTTAAATTTTGGATCTACTTATAGGGGTAGCTTTTCAACAAATAACTAAACATTGAAAAGACTCTTCTAAACTATAGTTTCAAGCTTGGTGGTATGCAGTTTGTCATAATCACAGAGTATATTCAGCTTGACGTTATCTTATTTCCCTTGCTTCTAAACGTTTGCAGTTATGGTCCCCAATTACAAAGTTTATTAATTTTCAAGCCAGTCTTTCTCGGGCAAGTACTATTTCAGAACGGTATACAGCAGGAATATCGACAGGATAATATTGACTAGCATAAATATCGAGGTAAGAATATCGACTTTGTAAAATATCGTCAAAAAAAATATTGTTGTTGTAAATATCGAATTTGTAGAATAACATAAATATCGACAAATAAAAATATCGTTGTATAGAATATAGTTGAGAGAAATATCGTTGTACATATTATCGCTATTATAATTAGATGTGTTGTATAAATGTAGAAAAAAGTATGTTTTAAGTTAAATTATTTTTAATTTTATGTCTATTGTCATTATTATTCTAAACAAATTTAATAAAAAAGATGAAATATTAGTAAATTTTTTAGGAGCGGGATATTGGTTTTATAGGGGATAAGGGTGGGTAGTAATTAAAAAAAGTTGGGTAAATATTTATTTAGAAATGTAAAAAAAAATTGACATTTTTTTTAAATTAGAAAATAGAAATTTTAAATAATTTTGATATTAAAAATTAAATTTTTTAATGAAGTATGTAAAAGATTTAGTAGCGGGTTGTTGGTTATATAGGGGATAAGGGTGGGTAGTAATTTAAAATTTGTTAATGTATTTTTTATAAATATAAAATAAAAATAACATTTCGATTTTTGAAAATCAAAATTTTAAATTAGAAAATAATATATTTTACATTTAAATTAAGTGTGTGAATCTTTATTTAGAGTGTTTATTTCAATAAAAAAGTTGCAAATTAAATTTAGAAATTCGAAATTCGAAATTTGAAATTTGAAATTTGAAATTTGAAATTAAATTTCATTTTAAATTTACATGAAGTTAAGTGTGTTATATTTTATTAGTGTGTTGTATGTTATATAGATGCTAAGGTTGAGTAGTAAATAATAATAATGTGTCTGAATGGTTTCAAAAATGTGAAATTGTTACTAAATTAAAAAAAAAATTAAATGTGAAATTTAAATGTTAAAATAAATTTGTAGAAAGCATTTTTAATAAAAAATTAGTGTGTGAATGTTTTATTAGTGGATAATTCGCATTATGATTAGTGTGTGAATGTTTTATTAGTGGATAATTCGCATTATGATGGATAAGAGTGGGTAGTTATATGTAAAAATGTGTGTTAATGTGTCATAATAACAAAATTTTGACCAAAAATATTTTTTAAAAAGTTACAAATTTAAAAAGTTCAAGATCAAAATGTTACTATTTATAAAAAAATATTTACAAATACAATATTAAGTTTTAGTATTTATTAGTTGATTGTATAGGGTGAAGGTTGAGTAGGATTTATAAATTATTGGGCTTTACTGTGCAGTACTTTCCTTGAGTAATGTAGGATTGGAGTTAGAATAGTAAATTAGTTAGGTTTACTGTCCAGCACTTTCCCTGAGTTTTGTTGGATTGGAGTTAGAATAGTAAATTATTGTGGTTTACTGTCCAGCACTTGCCCTGAGTTATGTAGGATTGGAGTTAGAATAGTAAATTATTATTGTTTACTGTCCAGCACTTTCCCTGAGTTATGTTGGATTGGAGTTAGAATAGTACATTATTATGGTTTACTGTCCAGCACTTTCCCTGAGTTATGTCAGATTTGGAGTTAGAATAGTAAATTATTATGGTTTACTGTCCAGCACTTTCCCTGAGTTATGTTGGATTTGAGTTAGAATAGTAAATGATTATGGTTTACTGTCCAGCACTTTCCCTGAGTTATGTTTGATTGGAGTTAGAATAGGAAATTATTATGGTTTACTGTCCAGCACTTTCCCTGAGTTATGTCAGATTTGGAGTTAGAATAGTAAATTATTATGGTTTACTGTCCAGCACTTTCCTTGAGTTATGTAGGATTGGAGTTAGAATAGTAAATTATTATGGTTTACTGTCCAGCACTTTCCCTGAGTTATATTGGATTGGAGTTAGAATAGTAAATTATTATGGTTTACTGTCCAGCACTTTCCCTGAGTTATGTAGGATTGGAGTTAGAATAGTAAATTATTGTGGTTTAATGTCCAGCACTTTCCCTGAGTTATGTAGGATTGGAGTTAGAATAGTAAATTATTATGGTTTACTGTCCAGCACTTTCCCTGAGTTATGTAGGATTGGAGTTAGAATAGTAAATTATTATGGTTTACTGTCCAGCACTTTCCCTGAGTTATGTTGGATTGGAGTTAGAATAGTAAATTATTATGGTTTACTGTCCAGCACTTTCCCTGAGTTATGTGGGATTGGAGTTAGAATAGTAAATTATTGTGGTTTACTGTCCAGCACTTTCCCTGAGTTATGTTGGATTGGAGTTAGAATAGTAAATTATTATGGTTTACTGTCTAGCACTTTTCCTGAGTTATGTTGGATTGGAGTTAGAATAGGAAATTATTATGGTTCACTGTCCAGCACTTTCCCTGAGTTATGTCAGATTTGGAGTTAGAATAGTAAATTATTATGGTTTACTGTCCAGCATTTTCAATGAATTATGTTGGATTTGTAGTAACATTATTAAAAATTGTTAATTAAAAAAAATATATATAAGTAAAAAAAAATATTCTTTATATTTGTAATTATTATTACATATATATTTTTATTATTAATTTTATAAAGAAACAAATATATATTTTTTAAACATTTTAACATTTAAATCACAAGTTAAAACATTTATTAAGTACAATAGTAATATAGTCTTGTGAAAAAAACATTTTTATTACTTTCTTTTGTAGATGGAAATATTTAAACATTATTTTTTACACAATTTTTTTTATATCTTCACATTTTACATTGCAGTATTTGTAACATATACATTGTAATATTATATTAATTAGCATATTAAATGTAAAAGAAATTTTAAAAAAATTAATATGTTAATTAATTTACATATAATTGCCATTTTCAAAAGTATATACATAAAGTAGTTCACATTTTTATATAATTAAAATAAATATTTTACATTAATAAACATATTTTAATATACAATATTTTTTTTATATATAATTATATAAAAAATAATCATTGTATATTTTACATTATTCATATGTTTATTGTAAACATTAAGAAAATTATTACAATTTATGGAAAATAATATGCAATTTATAACACAATTTTTCTTTATTATAATGGGGATTTAATCCTATTTTTGTTTTTATTATGCTGCCACTTTGTTTGGTGTACTTCACTTTTTAGTCTATCTACATGATTGTTTGGGTCACTTCAGAAAACGTAACCTCGCGGTTGGGAGCTGCTTCGTGTTGGTGAATGTAAGTTTAATTTTTATTACTTTTAAGTAAAATGTAAGAAATAATTGAGCTAGTTTTAGTATGTACGTGTTGCTATGTGTTTTATTTTACTGTTTATGTGAAAAGTACGTGTTATTTAAGGACGTTAGTGATAGCGTACTTTGATTGATATTTAATATGGATGTCATGTTAATCTATTGTATTAAAGTATTACTTTATGTATCTTACTGTCTTTTATATGTTATTTTTAGGCTTTGTGGGTTTCGTATTTATTGCGGGTGGGTTTTGTTTGTACTTTATTTACAGGTGTTCATTTTGGTGACCAGATGGATTTCATCTCTTTTTTTGTAAACATACAGGGAAATGTTTAAATACATTTCCTTATTTTTCGGGATTTTGGAGCGTATTTTCTATTGATTTATTTTCGGGTTTTTTATAGTTCCGTTATCTAGAGGATTGCTACGTTGGACCCTTATAATACAGTTGTATTTTTAGCATTTAGTGGGGATTTTTCTTACGATGTGGATTGCTTTTGGTTGAATTCGTGTTGAAATCATCTACTTGCAACACATTCTACAGCTGCAGAACCTTAAGTTATTATTATTTTTTATTTTGGAGTGGATTATGCATAATAGTTAAATTATTTTTAATTTAGTTCCATTATGTCTTGTCATAATAAATTACATTTCTTTTTACATGACATAATTTAACTAATTAAAAATAAAATGGTCTGTTTTATTTATTTTTTGATGCGTTCTTATTTGTATTTTGTGAAAGGATAGATTTTGCAATTAGGTCTAAGTATTCTAGACCTTGGATACTTGGGTACATTCTGGTTTTTTGTTGTAGGTATTCGTACATATTTAATGTTTGTTTACTTAGTTTTGGCACGATTTTTGATAGAGATTGTTAGATTCTTAGTTCTTGGTAGCTTTGCTCTTTTTTGATGCTTTGGATTAGTTCATGAAGTGTTGGTTGTGTTCTTCCTATTGTGGCTTGGAAGGCATTATGCCATCCTTCTACCGCGTTGTTGGTTTTGGCTTTCTGTGCTATAGTACTAGCATACACATTCCACCATGGAATTTGGAATTTAGGTTGTCTGCGGTGACCAGAATGATGTAATCTTCCCACCCAGGTGTCTTCAAAATAGTCTCAGAAGGGAGTTAATTTTTTCTCATTACTGCGGTAGAAAGGGCTGGCAAGTAATACATTGTAATAATTAGTGACTTCTGTTGTTGGCACATATGCCAGTGCAATTAACTTTTTAATCTGGTAAGCAAAGTTACTGTTTGTAGAATATTCAATGCTTATAGTAGATTTTTGTAAGTGTCTCCATATACTTTGGTTGTAGTGATAATAACACCCTTGTATTGAAGTGTGTGGATATATTTTAAGTATAGCTTGAATCATAGCAATTTCAAAGTTGATTATGATTCTTTGTGGATAGTAATTATCAGTAAAATCTTTGATAGTTGTTAAAATTTTTAGGTAGGTTGCATTTGTTTTATTTGGCAGCAGTGTATAAATTAAAGGGATATTAGTTTCCTGGTATTCACCGTGGATGGTGTAAAGTTGATAGAAAGGTTTGGGACAAACTTTAAAAGTTCCGTCCATCATCCAGGTTTCACACGATTTTAGTTTTTGCAAATTGCTATTTGTAGAAAAAAGTAAAATTCTTTTATCATGACTTTGATTATCATACATTAAGAATTTATCTTCATTGTGGGTGATAGTATATTCTGGATATATTTTAATCTCTTGAAAAGTTTCAGGTGCTGGTGGAGTTGGATCAGAAGCTTGTTTAGTTTTAGCTATTAATCTTTTCAAGTTGGGGATTGAAGGTAACTGTCCTGTTACATGTTCTGGGACTTGCTTAAAACATTTTTCAAAATAGTGGTGCTTGTTTCTTGGGAGCCTGTACTAGCTTCTCTCAATGTCTCTAGTGCTTCTCTTACTTCGACTTCGGTTACATTGGGTGGGTGGTTATGCTCACGTACATTTACAACATTGTTATTAACAGTAGTTGCTCTACCATAGCATGCAGTTGAATAATATTTACTACATTTCCAATGGGTTTTATTCTCTTTGACTCTTTCTTGGGTGTAGGAATAACCCATGTAGCTGAGCATTATTTTCCCCTTTTGAGAAGTTATAAAAGTAGCTCCTTCTGCCATGTCTAAGGTAGATCTGTGAAGACATATATATGTGTATTTAGTATAATTGATAAACATTTATTTAAATGTCTAGGCTCAAATGAGAAATTTAAAAATGTACTTACAATGTTGTTTTTCTGCAAATCAGATGTTTTCTGTTCTTATATTCAGAGTTTCACTGTTTAATGTCCTGTAGTTGTGGTAGAGAATAGTAGTAATTAATGATATAGTTTGATACTTGTTTGTTTCTACTTTCTGATTATTAATAGACACAGTGGGTATACTTACTTAATTTAGTAGAAGATGTTGTTTGTGTAGTTGTAGATTGGTAGATGAAGTTTGTATAGTCTGGAAAAAAAAGTTAATATTAGTTATTTATTATATTTGGATATATTTGTAGCTCATAACATATCAAGTTATTTGGAACTTCTGTTTGTTATATTCTTACTTATTTAAAATTTTTGTAAGTAGAAGTTGATAAGGCTGTTCATATTTTCGTTTATTTATTTATTGTGGCTGTTGTTGATAGGATGTTTTAGTTATATTTTACAAAAAAGAGAGAGCATTTGTTTAGTTCAGGGATTTTAGCTACATTTTGGGAGGTTTTTATGCTACATAAAATGGGAGTTCACTTACTTGAGTTGTAGTAGACTGTGTTGTAGTCGTTGTTGTAGGTGTGCATTCTCTTCTCCTCAGCAAACAAACCGTTATTCTCCAAGTTTGGGCCAAAAATGGTAACTTTAGTTAAGTATGTAATTGTTTTTATAATAGTGAGTTAAGTAATTGTTCATTTTGATTGGTTCAATTACATGTATTTTAAATTCATTGGATGAGATCCTTATTTTGAATTTGAAAACCGTTATTTTGTAATGAGCCTGTAGTAATAATTAATTTGTTCTACTTTATATTAGAAAATGTTTTGTATGTGTTTTATAATAATAGTTAATAATTTTAAAAATGTTAAAATATGTTAAATCTTAATAAAATTATTCGAAAATTTTTGGTAACGTTTATATTACTAATGTTTATTTAAATATAATATATTAATATTTAAAATATATTGTATATAGATATATGTTTGAAAGGATTTTTTATAAATTAAATAATTATAAAAAAGTAAATTAGTTGAAGGTATTGTGCATTAGAGAGGAAGGCGATATTTTTAGTATATTTAATTAGGTAGAAAGTTACTCGATATGTGTGTTATCGATATTAGTGTAGATGGTAATGTTATTTCAAGGGTTGTCGATAATGTAGTAGTCGATATTTATGTACTCGATATAATTGTAAACGAAGTTAATGTAGTCGATAAAAAATTATCGATATTTGTATAAATCCTTGTGTAAGTATATGGTGACGATATTTTTGTAGACGATGAATTTGTGACAATATTTTTGTTGGTCTGTGTTTTTGTAATCGATATTTCATCATGGAACCTTTCAGAACAAGAAGTTTTGAAGCCTCCTTGACATTCCAAATGTTATATTGATCATTATTTGTGCATGTTTAGAATAGATATATTGTTGAAAATCTAGTTATGTTACCAGACCTTGCTTATATCCTTATACATTCCTTCACCCTTTCTCCCTCTTCGTATGGACATTATAAGCACAACTTCATGTATGATTATAGGTTTTACATCATAATATGTCCCTGTATTTTATTGTTTCTTTTTTGTTCTTTTCCTGAAATAAACTTATTTTTTGAAACTCAAAAAAGTTCTTGACAGCCTATCGAGCAGAACTGGGCCTTAACATACTGCAGCAACTGATGTCACATGCCTTGTCACGTTTCAGACAATCAGTTAGTACAGCTTTGGTGAGTACTGCTTCGGGTTGGCACCAAGTAGAGACCCATAACATAATCAGAGCTAACTTAACATTATCTCTCAGGTGATTTAACCCTAATTCATCATAACATATATATGTAGGTATACACCCAGGTAATCAAAGTAGTTTGCTTAGGAATCTATTTTCAGCAGTCTGTAGTTGTACCGGTTCCTGGAATCCCCAAATGCCTGCCCTATATATGACTGTCAAAATGCATCTAACCTTGTATATATTAAGTAATACCTCCAAAGGGGAAGATCCTAGTTTCTTAGCAAACTTAAAGATGGAAGCCTTGTTTCTTTCAAATTGTGTGAGTCTTACCTTACAAAGATGTTTCCAGTCGCATTTGTTATTAAAGAGTAACCCAAAGTACGTAAAGGTGTTTACTGTCTGTAAGTTAGTGCCTTGTATCTGGGCCGTTCTTGCCTTCTCATTGGGCAGGCCACAGATCATAGTGAAAGACTTTGATGTATTTGTTTGTGGCCCCAAGGACTCCATAAACACTACAAACCCATCCAGCAATCTTTGCAAGACCATCCCAGTTCTCTACATGAGCATGCAGTCGTCTACATACATAAGTACTGGGATACCTCTTGTTCCTGCCCTCGAATGATCAGCCATTATCTCCACTAGCTGCTTCTCCAAATCATTGATATAAATGCTAAATAAGAATGGAGCGAGTACGCACCTTGGCGTACTCCCTTCCTGATGGTAATAGAGGGAGTATATTCCCCATTAGGGTCATACCTGATACAACCTACAACGTCCTCATGCACTTGGCTGAAGACAAATACTACCCTTGCCACTAATTTCAAAGCCTTCATTTTGACCAGGGTCTGCCTCTGTCAACATTGTCAGATGCCGAGCTGAGGTCCATGACGGTAAGGTATAAGCACTAACCCTTGACTTGTACATACGTATTTTGTGTAGAACAAATGTATTTCTAAAGCACATGTTCACCAAAGGGTATCTTGCCACTGAATAACAGGGGCCTAATTTATGAAGGCCTTGCGCCACTAGTGCGTCACTTTTTCCCATTTTAAAAGTGACGCACCAGCGGCGCAAGACCTTCATAAATAAGACCCCAGATGTTTATTGTTCCCCAACTCAATGGTACTCATTTTATCAACTTCAGAAAGATGAAAGGCTAAGTGAACCCACCCGCATTTGAACCTGAAGTCGAATACAGACCCCACAGTGGATTCATTAGTCCAATACGCCACCAGGCCCGGGTGATACTTGCTGTACATGAGAAAAATATTTACCATTACAGACTAATGGGGTCACCCAGAAAACGTCAAAAGGACCTGGGTGCAATGCAGTAAGAACAACTATTGGTTCTGATGTGCCTCTATGAACAACCCAAAACGGGAATTACTTATAAAGTTAATTCACTAAGTCATTGAAAAATTCATGAATATTCATTCAGACATGAGAGTAAATACTCTTCAATGGTACACCAGAAAAAAAGACAGAAGAACTGGGATTGGGTGGAAATTAATCCTTTTCATATTCTTTTTGTCATGAGATTAACATATTCAATTAAACACATGGAAAGGTATCCATGGACTGTTGCTCAATTGAGAAGTGCAAGGAATGGTGCTCATGTGTGAGGTGAGTAAAAGAAGGGAAAATCAGATAGAAAACAATATTAGATCATAGTATCATAATTATCCAATAATCGCTCTACAATGGCGAAAACAGGTTCCTTAATCAGTAATCCCTAGTGATATCAAAGAAAAGGTCTTTACATGGCATCCTGCAGTGTAATTGGTAATGGTGCATCTGTCTCTAAGACAGGAGTAAGGTCTTCAATTTGCATACCCTGGCTGCCTGGTGAGTGCATCTAATGCCTTGGTAAAATACATCACTCGTGTGGAAGGCTAAATGTAAATGTCCATGCTGGTCCATGCTGGTGTTAGACCCCCTAGCAAAATATGATGAATTTACCACTTTCCATTTTTAGCTACCTGTTTGCTTTGCTGCATGGTCCATCAAACAATTTGATGGCCTTTGCCAGCCAGGAAACACCAGGGGCTATGAAAAGTTTAGAGGTTCGCCTACACATCCCTTGATATGCCTTCCAGATATCCAAAGGATTAGCGTTGTAATCCAAACATGCCACAGTTTTACTCCCCAGTAGGCTTTTCAGCAACTCCCCAGACTCAATGGGGCATATTTACAATAAGTGGCGCATCCCTGCATATCAGCAGGGATGCGCCACTTACTGTGCGCCATGCCTCCGCCACAATGGATGCGCCGCATTTACAATGCGGCGCACCATGAGGCAAAAACGTCACAGATGCGTCACGCATCTGTGCCGTAAAAGTGGCGCATTGCTGGAGTTGCGTCGCAAGTGCGACGCAGCTCCAGCAAGGCTCTAGGGTGCCCTATCCTTCAAATGCTGCGTCAATCCTTACGCCTGCTTTAAGCAGGTGCAGGGTTTGGATGCAGCATTGGCCTAAAAGTGACTGAGTGAAATCTTGTAGATTTCACTCAGCCACTTTTAGGAGGAGTTCCAGCGCAGGAACGCCTCCCCCTGCGCAGGAACGCCTCCTTATGGCGCAGGGCTTTACAACGTGACGCATCTCCCAGATGCGTCACGTTGTTAATACCCCGCACCATGGTGCATCATTTGCGCCGCCGCTGCATCACAAAAGTGACGCAACGGCGGCGCAAAAGAGGCGCAAGGGGCTTGTAAATCTGCCCCTATCTCTCCCCATTTGTGTCTTGCTCCCTGATTTTTTTAATACTCTATTGAGGAAGTAATATAAGTGGATGCAGAGGCCACAAGACACAGGAATAAATGAAGTGCTAGTGGGTTATGGTCACTTTTACCGCAGCGGAGGACTACGAATTTAGGGGCATATTAACAACGGCCAGCGATAATTGTCGCTGCCCATGCTTAGTGATATTATATTATCGCAGGCTATCTCTGGTATTTATCACCCTGGTTGTGCGTTATTAACAACGCGTTACTCCAGGGCGATAAAAATTCCAGGGATAGTGAGGTTCTCGCCCTTTTGCAGGAAACATCGCTGGTTTTCCAGTGATGTTCCTTGCAAAACGGCGATAACCTTGCTGATACGACCCACAGGGTCGTATCTGCATAATTCACCCCCTATGTTAGGGATGGCTAAGTCAGGATTTTAGCAGACCTTAGATTTTGGCGAAAACTGACGCTTTCGCCAAAGTCAAATGTGTGCTAAACTCATGTGGGTTGCCTTGTAAATATCGTAATGTAAACATCAACAATATTTTTACAAGGTAGTCCATCAGGGGTACACCCAGTAACGCCCACTTTGCATCTCATTGGAGATGCAAAGGGAGGCGTTGGGAAAAAGGGTACTAACATGCGCTAATGCATGTTAGCACCCTCTTGTTAATAGGGCGATCGTTTTATCTCTGCCTTTTTGGCTTTTTAAGCCAAAAAAGCACAGATAAAGCCCTTGTAAATATGCCCCTTTGAAATTCTCTCTCATCTCCACTGAAACTGCTATGAAATCAATCAGGCTGCCATCACCTTTCCCTGGGTGTGAAACTTGTTTACTAGTTTTATCATACTAGTTTACCCCTCCTATTTGGGAAACATCTAGTAGTGGCAAGAGTTTCAAAGATGCCTTCGGGTGTGCAGGATTCAGTGAATGAGAATTAGGAGGACCGACGTTAACAGATCTCACTTCTGATCCTGCATGGCTTCTTGTCCACCATTCTAGTTCTGCACAGACCCCATGTCACTTCCAGCATGGCCTTATTTGACTCCCCTTTGTCTTCACAGACCTAATTTTATATGGGTCTGACATGGCTAACTGACGCTGTTCTCGGTTGCATCAACTTCATGGTAGCCCTGCATGAACACATTTAATATTACTTACAATGTTCTCTCCTCGATGATTCATCACGAAGGACTCAAATTATGACAATGCAGCAGCTGACAAAAATGTTCCTAGCTAAAATTGGTGAAGTGAATTAACATTTTCTTTATTCCAATGTTAAATTGTAAGATCAGCTGCTGTAACGTGGTACGAATTAAATAGGGTTGGCTGCGCCATTGCATTCAAAGCACAGACTTACTCAAAATGTGTAATTGCCCTGCAGCACATATCTCAGAATGTCTGAACCTAGGGGACAGTTCCTCTTTGTTGGAGAGTTCGGTGCGCTTTCAAGAGACCCACTCACCAGCACCCATGTTGTTTTTAAGGGAATTCAAGTCGGGTGATTCTTGTGGCCTCGGACACACAGTTGTTCATCTCATAAAATTCCGTAAACGCTGCTGAGCTCACATCCTTTGGATGGCTGTCTATCATAACACAATAATTGTGGTCCAATGGATAGTTTTACATAATGCATGAGACCAGCTCTAGCCCTAAAGTGTTGTAATTGAAAAAGCTCTGTTTACTGTCCCATCAAACATTTTTAGTCTAAAGCACGGCTGTTTATTAGGCCTTTTACTACAATATACATAGAGTGGGCTTTGTTTCCACCCCTTTCAACCATTGGCTTTTTGTGATCAGCCCTGGCATTGTCTATCCTCAGCACAGTGGAGTATTCAACTCTCTACTAATGCTATTGGCTGTTTGGATGTATCCTTCCGTGACCACTCCAGAATAGTGTATGCATGAAACTATAAGAGGGATTCCTTTACAACTGTGGCTTTTCTGTCTGCAATCACTGGCTCCATTCTGTGCGACTAATGTGGTAATCAGCATGCGTCAGCATATTAAACTCGGACTAGTTGGCTTGGTCAATTCTTGTCATAATTCTCGTTCCACACTTTAATACAGCTCTTCAAAAGGTTTTTTGGCCTGGAACCTAAGAGGAACCCCACGGAGTAGACTCCTCCATGTGGATAATGACCATGACATACTTACACAACGAAATCCAGGCTCAACAATGTTCCCCATGATTATATGGTAATCTGAAAAATGTAAAATATAACAAACGTTAGCACATATTGCATGTAGATATGTCGAGTCCTTACAAACTGTTTACTAATATTCATTTAGGTTAAATATTTAGTCTATATTTTATATTTTTGTCATCTTGCAAAGCAGCTGGGCTGGACTAACAAACCCCCGGAAATGTGAGGTATCAGCAACAGTACGATACTGGGTGTGCCCCCCCCCCCCCCCCCCCCCGCAACAGACAATGTCAGTGATATATATTTTTTTCAAACAGACAGGATTTCTTCTGTGGCACATAACATTCGTTGTGGTGCATACATTATTTATAATGAGCACACAAACATCCTTGCTGCTGCCAGGAGTTATACTGCTGGGCATTGAAGGAAATTTGGAAAATGTGATTTATTCAGAAATGTCCCTAAATACTCTTGCTTTCACCCAATGTGCTTGTTATGCCATGACAGATGATGCACGTGTGTCCACACTCATTGAGGAGCACATTATCAAGGAGGTATCGCTGACTTAACGGCACTTTATCGCAGCCAAAACCGCGATAAATGTATCACTCCATTTACCTGCGATAGCATCCGCAAAAAACATCGCCACAGATGACCCCGGCAACTATCGCTAATGAGATGCAGAGTAGGAGTTCCTGTGCAAAAAGCTGTGAAAACACCACTCCGCAACATTCTCAATGATCAGCAAGATCGCCAATGAGATCCCAAAACATGCGATGAGGCGCGTTAGCAGCAGGAAACTAACACCTTCTCTGACATGGTGTAAAGTTGAATGACAGCCTGCACCAGAAAAGGGAGCCCAGCCCAGAGCCACACCTGAAGGGCAACAGATGCCATGAAGTCACTATACATGTAGCTGGGAGCCCCAACAGGGCCACAACACCCACCGCCACCACCCCCAGGACCTCACCCCCGGGCACCCCTCCCCCGGGCAAAGACATGTCACATCTACTTCAAAGAATCATGTACAAAAACATTCGCCTGATCTTGCACAATCACAACACGTAACATGCATGTGTCGTCACAAAAATGAGCTTCACACATTCACCTTCGAATTACCAAACGGAAGTGTATTTAAAAAAACTGAAAAGAACATTAATGAATACTCATTCCGGGTCTCCTCGGGACAATCTGCAGGTCACAGCCTGCAAGACAAAAATCCAGATAAGAATGTGTGTCATGCGCTCATCAAAGGACAGAGAGAGAGCGAAGGAGAGAGAGAGAGATAAAGAGAGAGAGAAAGAGAGGGAGAGAGAGGAAGACGGAAAGAGAGGGAGAGAGAGAGGAAGATAGAAAGAGAGGGAGAGGGAAAGAGAAAGAGAGGGAGAGAGAGAGAGACAGGAAGACGGAAAGAGAGGGAAAGAGAGAGAGAAAGAGAGGGAGAGAGACAGGAAGACGGAAAGAAAAGGAGAAAGAGACACAGAGAAAAGAAGAAAGGGACAGGGAGAGAGAGTGCCGACACTGCGCACCTAGGCCTCACTGCTCACCTGCTGCCACTGGTGTGTCTCCAACCTTGTGCCGGTATATACTGCATTTCACCAGGTCGCTCATCTGAAACAGATCCCTCCTCTGAAACAGAGTCCAGGTACATGAATGGCACAGTACATACAATTGCACACACCATCATCGCCTGTCCACCCCTTGCACCCAGGCAGCTGCACCCCAGCCCCTCCCACTGTCCAGTGGTGCATGCCTGCCCCTGCACACTCAGGCAGCTGCACCCCAGCTCCTCCTGCCGCCAGCGGTGCATGCCTGCCCCTGTGCACCCAGGCCTCACTGCTCACCTTCCACCACCGGCGTGTCTCTAAGAGGGCCAACCACATGCTGATGCAAGGCCCAAGCCTGGGCCCCACGAACATGGCACCCTCCACATCATGGAGCCAAGCTCCGCGGGCCGCCAGGTCTCACACTTGACTCTGGGTCTTGATTTCTCTTCGCCAGAGGACATACCAGTGCACATGGTATAATCGCTGGCTGCACACCCACTCAGCCCTTGAGGTGCCACTAACTCTGTGATCCGGGAGGCCTGCACTGCCCTGAGGCTCAGGCCTACACTGCGGTCCAGCAGGACTCACAACAATCGTCACCATTCCGGACCGCCAGGATGGGGCATCATCGCAGGCTCAGCACTTAAGGTGCCCCTACCTCAGTGCACCAAAAGTCACCATCCCGTGGCAGTGTGCCTGTGCCGGCCGCAGTGTATCCGGTGCCACCAAGTCTGTGCCCCGCAAGTCATGGACATTCTATGATTGAGTATCGTGCTGCGGATGACATCGTGTCTCCTCTGGCCCTGGGGAATGTGATGTTGCAGGACCCTAGGCCCTCATGCCTACATGAACACCACACAGATACACCGAGATAGAGAGTGGAAATAGCGACGAGCACCTGCGCCCGGCCCTTTTTATTGGCAGGGTCACATGTCCTGTGACACGTGTGCTGGATGGGTGTGGTGTGGGTGTAAACCAGCCATGAGGGAGTGGCTGTGGCATGCTGACAACTAGACCTGTGATCAGCAGATCACTACAGGGAAGACCTGGCACATGTAGCATTGTGGTCCCCCCCTGTGAGCATGAGCGGAGTGGGCTGGCCTGGTGTATGGGTTTGAACAATGACCCCGGGGCTCTGGGCATGGTTCCGTACTGGGCTGGACAAGGAAGTAACTAATGCGTGTGTCCCTGTTGCTGTGTCTGCGCCACCCAGACCGCATTCAGCAATGTGTCACCCGACATGAGCAACATGGACATAAGAGGGAATCACTGACCCTACATTCATCCATACTTCCACACTTGAAAGATCATAGACATGACACATCTGTGTGATTATGAATGTTTAATGCACATTCAGTGGAGTGTTGCAGCTGGAGCAGTACAGGGCAATGCAAACCCCTCTTTATAATGTTGGCCCGTGAAGGGCCAGCCAGAGTCCTTCAGGGAATGACAAGTCCAAAGATGAGGAAGAGTTCAGTCCGCAGTCTGATTGCTGTGTCATTGGCGATCAAACAGTATATGGCAGTCCATGTCGAGGTCCAAGGTGAGTGTCGCAGAGTGTATCGGGAGATAGTGGAAGGTGATGATGCAGAGGGCAGAACCAAGCAGAAATAGCCTCTACGGCGGAGATGCATGCTACTGCACCCTTTGTACCACAAAGGCAGGTCCATCCACATCTTCGTCCACTGCTGTAACATGTGCCACACCTGTGGGTGGTGATGTTCTGTCTCCAGCACTGTGTGGCAGTGACACATCAGGGGCCAGAGGTAGAATGTCTGTTGCACTGTGTGGCACTGACACTTCAGGGGCGGAGAGGCAGATGTAGCGGTAGCAGCAGCATGCATCAGCACCAGGCCTTGTGGCAGCAAAGCCATGAGGAGGGTCCTGAGGTAATTGAGGAACCCAGCTACCTATCGCTGGTGTGCAGCCGTGGTAGCCACTCTTTCTGCCTGCGTCCGCTCCATAGCCTCCATTAACCTCCACATGTGTCCCAACTCCTGTGTGACATCTCTAGAGCCTCTCTGACTGGACAGTTGTTGTAGTCTTTGAGTCAAGGCTCCAGCGATGTGAGCCATGGTCCGCTGGAGAGCATGGAGCCGTCTGTTGGTGTCCGTTAGGGACTGTGAGTGATCCCTGTTGGGACTTAGACACCCACATATGGCATCTAGTTTGGCTGCCATGCAGTCAAACCCCACCCGCACCTGTTCAGCCAGCTTCTCCTGACACCCCAATACACGGCGTTGGAAGGCAATGTGTTCTTCGTGGGGGTCCTGGGAGGCCATGTGTTTTTCGTGGGGGTCCTGGGAGGCAACCGAGGTGGTGGGTCCTGCTTGCTGCATGATCTGTGCAGGGGGTGGGGTCTCCTCGTGGCAGCTGGCTGACCTGCTCCTGGAGGTAGGGTGTGGAGGTGCTCGACAAGCTGTTGTAGGGCATCTGAGTCGAAGCTGTGGTGGTCCTCCTCTTCATCAGAGAAGAGAGGTACGGGCTTCTCTGCAGGAGGTGTTGTATTTCCCTCTGCAATGTGAAGGGGAGATGCAGTTTAACAATGTGTTCACATGTATGTTGTCGCATTGCACATGTTTTCATACAGACTGCATGACTGTGTACATTGTGACTGTTTGGGAGGAGCTCGCTATTTGATGCGTGACAGTGGACGTTTCGACAACATGCCGGATGTGTGTTTGTACTTGTTCATTATCAACTCACATTTACCTGCAATGCCAAATGTGATTGGCCAGTTTCTACACACAAGTGGCACCAGTTATGTCCTGTGTTCTGTTGCGGTTTGTACCAAATTGGTATCTATGTTGATGTGCTCTGCATCTTATGTGTGTGTGTGCTGTATTTCGGGGAGTCACCCCTGCAGTTCTGATTTTGCTGCCCCTTATCCCTTTCATGCGGTGTGCCTTTGACTTCTATGCATGTACAGTGCTGAGATGTTGCATTCTTGGGTACATTGGTCTCTTGGTGGGAGTTGGGGGCTGGGGCATGGTTTGTCCGCAGATGTGCTCTACTTAATTGTACATGTGTGCCATTGTGCCCATCTCCCCTGCACCCCCAGTCCATGGTCGTTATTCACCCTGTTGCTGTTGTGTCCGGTCATGTTGAGCAGTGTCCAGTCCGCCATCTCCTGGCACCGTCTCCCCACTAATGACTGTGGACACCATTTCCTCCATCTCGTCCAGCTCCTCCTGTGGCGCAGGACTCCCACCTCCCATCTGCATTGCTGCCTTCCAGTTGTTGACGAGTTTCAGCTTGGTTTTGTACTTGACATTATTCCAGTGCCTCTTGACCTCTTCCATTTATTTATTTATTTTACCATATTTATAGAGCGCACAGCTACTCAGAAGAGTGTCCCGGCGCTAGCGAAAAACAAAGCGATAGAGGGAGGCGCGAGTACGGAGTGGAGCCAGAATTACTGCTGAAACAGCCATGTCTTCAGTAGTTTCCTAAAGTGCAGAATCTTTGGCGCTTATCTGATTGTTATAGGGAGTTCATTCCAAAGGTGAGCAACCCGGACTTGGAAGGAGCGCCCTCCCAAGCGGGCGCGATCGAATTTAGGCACACTCATCCGATGTTGGTGAGATGATCTGAGGTCTCTACCAGGTGTTTAGTAGCTCACTCTTTTCCTAATATAAGTGGCCCCAATACCATGTAAGGCCTTAAAAGCGATGGACAGGGCTTTGAACTGGATTCTGTGGTGGATGGGAAGCCAGTGCAGCTTCTTAAGGTGGGGCGAGATGAGGACTCTGGGTCCCAACATAAGGATGGCTCTTGCGACCATATTCTGCACGACCTGGAGTTTACTGAGGAGGCATTCTGGGAGACCCAGATAGAGGACGTTGGCATAGTCCAGCCTGGAAGTTATAAGGGCCTGGACGTCAGTCCTTCTGTGGGAGAGGGACAGAAGGGGAAGAAATCTCTGGAGCATTTTCAGGGTTCCGTAACAGGTGCCGATCACTGATCGAACTTGGGTCTTCATGTTCAGTGAGTTGTCTAGTTTGACCCCTAAGTTTTTGGCTACTCCCACAGAGGTCTGCGGGGGGGGACATATCAGGCAGCCACCACTGTCTCCAGACATCCTGGTCCGAAGCTCTGAAAAGAATTACTTCTGATTTAGCGGAGTTGCATTGAAGCTGATTGTGACCAAACCAGGAAAAGACCTGTCTTAAACAGTTCCTGATTTTGTCGCCATCCAGAGCCTCTCCCTTTTTACAGGTGAACAGAAGCTGGGTGTCATCCGCGTAAGAGGGGAGCCATGTAAAGATTAAATAATAATGGGCTCAAAATAGAGCCCTCAGGAACACCCAACTCCGTAGGAGGCATGAGGTAGAAGAAAGGTGGGTTCCAGACTTCCTGCCTTCGGTCTTCTAAAAACGAAGAGAACCACTTCAACACCGTGCCCCCAACCCAGCAGTCTCTCAGTCTCTGTAGGAGTCTCTCATGGGGCACAGTGTCGAAAGCGGCAGATAGATCTAGCAGTATTAGAGCCGCTCTCCCACCAGAGTGAAGGGTCATTTTGATAGATTCCGAAATTTCGAGGAGAGCGTTTGTCCTCTTCAGCACTCCGACTGCATTCACCTTGTCCACGATGGACTGCCATATTCAATTTTTTGTTGCCAATGACACAGTGGAGGTGACGAACAGTTGTTGATGGTGTTCTACCACCTCCGTTATCAAGATCCTGTTTTCCTGCAGACTGAACCGCTTCTTATTACTCTTCTTCTCCTTGGCCTTCCCTGACCCCGAGGTCCCAGGCTGGTCCTCCGGGGAACTTGTAGGGTTCTGGTTTTCCTCTGTACTTGCTCCGGCAACATCCATTGTGCTTCGCTGTTGTTTGGCATTTGTTTATTTATTTATTTAACTTGTTAAGCGCTACAGCTACCCAACAGGGTTTCCCGGCGCTGATAGAAAAAGTAGTGCAGAGGGACATGATGACTAGAGTGAGACAGGCCGTGGCTTACTGGTCAAACAGCCAGGTTTTCAAGGATCTACGAAAAGTGACAAAATTGGATTCAGTACGGATTGCCAAAGGGAGTGAATTCCAGTACTTAGGACCTAGATATGAGAACGATCTACCTCCCATTCTAGTTAGCCGGACTTTAGGCACATTGAAAAGGCCTTGGGCAGAGGATCTAAGGTTACGGATAGGTAGATAGATATGCACCAGATTTTTAAGGTAATTCGGGGCAGATCCAAATTTAATCCTATGCATGAAGCAGAGCGTTTTACATTTTATTCTGCTCTCAACTTTCAACCAATGCAGAGCTTTCAAATGTCCTGTCATGCGTTCTCTTCTATGGCATTTGCGTAGAAGACGGGCCGCAGCATATTGTACCCGCTGAAGTTGGTTCAGAACAGCTTGGGTTGTCCCAAGGTACAGAACGTTGCCATAGTCAAGCCTTGAGGTGATTAAGGCATTGACTACGGACTTCTTGGTATCTTCCGGGAACATCTAAATAATCTTGCGCAGCCATCTCAAGACAGTAAAACATGTGGCTGTAAGTTTACTGACTTGAGGCTGCATCGTGAGTCCTTTGTCAATGATGATGCCAAGATTGCGAGCTTGGACACATGGGGTGGGAAGAGGGCCCATGATGGAGGGCCAGTGGGAGCGGATGTATGACGTTATAACGCATACTATTACTCCGCATACCGTTACAACGCATAGCGCCTTGGGGCGCTGGATAGTGGTAAGTAAAATTTACTATTCTAACTCCAGTCCCCGTGGACCCTAGGGAAGGTGTTGGATAGTAAATTATACTTATTCCCTATCCTAGAGCGCCCCCCAGCGCAATGCGTTGTAATGGTATGCGGAGTAATGGTCGCGTTGTAATGGTAGTGCGGAGTAAAAGATCCGTTGTAACGGGTGTATACCGTGGGAGCTATTCCAGAGATCAGGACTGGGACCAAGGATAAGCACCTCGGTTTTTTCCCCGTTAAGTTTTAGCAAATGAGCCTGCATCCAGGTTGCAATCCTAGCAAGGCCTGATTTCAGAAGTGAAGGTGAAGCTTTATCCGCACTGGTCAATGAGAAGATTATTTGGGAGTCGTCGGCGTAGCTAAACATGGTTAAGCCTTCGTCCTCCGCTATACGGGCAAGAGGAGCCACGTATAGGTTGAAAAGCAAAGGGCTAAGCACTGAGCCCTGTGGGACACCATGGGGAGAGCGATGGACGCCAGAGGTGCCAATATTGGACTTTATTTGAAAAGACCGCTCGCTAAGGAAAGAACTAATCCATGCTAAGGCAGTTCCCCTTATGCCCACTTCAGAGAGGGAGTCCAGTAAAATACTGTGGGAGATGGTATCAAATGCTGCACTGAGATCAAGCAATATCAGTGCAGCAGAGAAACCCCTATCAACCAGGCTCCTCAGATGTTCTACGACCCCCAAAAGGGTGGTCTCAGTAGAGTAGCCTGGTCTGAAACCCGACTGAGAGGGATGAAAGATGTTATTAGTCTCCAAGTAGTGGGCCAGGTGGATGTGAATATGCTTTTCTAGGAGTTTGGAGAAAGCAGGTAGCAGCGAGATTGGGCGGAAGTTACCCAAAACTTTGGGGTCAGCCGATGTTTTTTTTAGCAGTGGTGTAACCTTAGCATGTTTCCATGCAGTAGGAACAATGGCGGAGCCCAAGGATTGGTTTAAAATTCTGCAGATTACGGATATGTGCCTAGTATCAAGTTTTTTCAGGATTGATACAGGCAAAGGATCTGCAGGGGAACTTGATTTTAATTTCTCAATACTATCCTGAAGATTTTGGGTTGAGATCTCAGGCCACTCATTAAGGGGGCGATAAGTCAATTGCCCTTGAGTATGAAGAGAATGAAGATGGTTAGTGGAGGACTTATAGTCAGTTTCACCTAGTTGTTGTTCAAAAATGTCCTTATGGATACTTTCAATTTTATTTGTGAAATACTGAGCTAGCTCTTCACATTGCACATTATTCAAGGAAGGGGGATCAGCAGTGGTTTTGGATCCTGCCAGTTCTTTCACTATGTTAAACAAAGTCCTGGATTTATTGGAAGCCGCTGTGACAGTATGGCTAATATAGGCTGCACGAGTAGCAGTGCACTCCTTGTGATATTGTTTGAGTTCTTTTTTATAAGTTTCTCCTGAAAGCTGAGAATAGTCCTTTCTCCAGAGACGTTCAAGACGTTTACATTTGGACTTAGCCTTCTTGAGTATCTCATTGAACCATGGTGCCGGGATATTATGGGGTTTGATTTTCTTGCTAGTAATTGGCAGACAGACATCAATGGCTCCCCTGAGCCATTTGTCCGTAGAGGCGGCTAAAGCCTCCATGTTACTTTCTTCCTTCATCAGATCTTCCGGGATAGAGTCCAATGCTGTGTTCAGTTGGATCAGATCAAGTTTCTTCCAGTTCCTGTGACCGTGGAAGGATGATAGATAGGTCGGGGAGTGGGCTTTCCCACAAGGGATATAGAAGTAGGTTAAAAAGTGGTCCGACCACTGGAGGGGCAGAGCCGGAAGACAATTGATCTGGGAAAGATTGCCAAAGATGGAGTCCAACAAATGGCCATCTCTGTGAGTGGCCCCCTGATTATAAAGCATAATGTGCATGGCCGCCAGGTCATTACGCAGGTTGTTGGCCGCCGTATTGTGGGGATCGTCTAGATGAATGTTTAGATCACCTACAAGCAGAAAGGTGCTGGCGTCGATCAAAAGGGAGCCAACTAGGTCCGAGAACTGCGATGTCCAGGTTGTTGCCAGACCAGGTGGTCTATAAACCAATAGGCCAGAGAGAGCAAAAGTGGGAAGCAAGGCCAGTTTGAAATAGGCGATTTCACAGGCGTTCAAGGAAAGGGGTTCGAGGTTACATTTCAACGATTTCTTATAGATAATCGCTATTCCACCTCCTAATCTTTTGAGCCTATCGAGTCTAAGTATGGCATAATTCGGAGGAAGCGCTTGTGCAATCTCAGGTCCTGAGCTGTCATTCAGCCATGTTTCAGTAAGAAACAGGGCATACAGTGTGTTGTCTACTAGTAAATCATGAACATGCAGTTTGTGTTTACAGAGTGACCGGCAGTTTAGGGTCGCAAGTTTCCATGACTGCGTGGCGCTTTTATTAGGCATAACCTGTCTACATCGCTGTGGTACATCCAGTTTCAAGTTACATGTGGGGCATATGGCGGGAATTAAATGTTCGTTATTAAAAATAGTGCATTTCTCATGGGCTTGTTTCCGAAGCGTGTGTAGTGCTAGTGAGGAATATTTGATTAAATTCCCAGGAAAAAGGACAGAGGTCTGTGGCCCCGGGCCCGGCTAGGTGCGGACGGGCGCAGACGGGCTTGCCTTTGGCGCGCCGGTCTGTGGCCCCGGGCCCGGCTAGGTGCGGACGGGCGCAGACGGGCTTGCCTTTGGCGCGCCTTTGGCGCGCCGCCGGCGCGCCCGCTGCGCCCGCTCGCTGCGCCGTCGGAAAGTGTAGCACATTTATAGCAGATGAGGAGGGTGGGCGGCAGCCAGCGACTAAAGCGCTCGGCCTGCCTTCCGCCCAAAGATGGCGCCCACTCCTGCCTCGTACAAGCCCTAAGATCGGCTCGACGAGGGAAAATGCAGGGAGAGGTAGGGCGAGCTAATGTGCAAAATAGGCAATCTAATTAAAGTGCAAACGATATTCCCAGTAGTAGCAGCAAGAAATTTAAAAATCACAATGTAAGTAAAAGCGCTAAGGTCGCTATTAAAATTTCACAGAATGAGAGCCCCGGCTTTCCGCCAATACAGGGTGTCTCCACACACTCACACACTTAATCTATGTGAGCGCGAAAGCCTACAACAGATCTTAAATAGTGCAGGAGGGCGGGAGGCAGCCAGCGACTAAAGCGCTCGGCCTGCCTTCCTCCCCAAGATGGCGCCCACTCCTGCCTCGTACAAGCCCTAAGATCGGCTCGACGAGGGAAAATGCAGGGAGAGGTAGGGCGAGCTTATGTGCATTTGTTTGCCTGGTTTTTTTTGTACTTTTATGGTGATTTTTCCCACCTGACGTGTATACATTCCAGGCCTGTCGCTGGTTTTCACTGATTTTAAGTTCGCGATTGGCCTCATCAGAAGTATTTTTGCGTTCGTGTTTCACATTTTTGCGGTGTCGCGTTGACTTTATCGCGGACATTTGATGCGTTATCGTGTGTCTATCGCATGGTACCTCCGTGTTGTGAATACTTAGTTAACACAGCATTATTTTCCTGCGATAGGCTGCAATATGAAGAGTTGCGTTAAGCTAATTTTGCGTTACTTATCACACGTTCTTGAGAATATCCCCCTTAGAGTGCCACGACTACTGCAGAAATGTGAAGTAATGCAATTACTGCACATTTCTTCTAGATCCATGTACTTAAACACCTACAAAAATCACTGCGTGCAAAACTTCTTTCACTGCTTCACCACCCCAAAAATGGCTGGGACCTATAAAAAACATAACACCTTGGGGTTGCTTTGTTGAAAGGTCCCAGACTGTTTACTTATTATGTGGTCCAGCTTTTGTTGCCCTCCCACCCTTGCTTTTCATTTTCTGCAACATGTATTTCCTATTTGTTGGAATTCAATAAACAGATGTTAAACACAAAAAAATAACACCTGACAGTTATTACCCAGTTAAAATTTGCCTTGCTGGTCATATGTAAAAACCTGTGAAAAAGGCAACTGTGAAATTTGGCATGTTAAGAAATTATTCTGAATGTATGCACCACTTTCCTTTTAAAAACTTGGAAAAGGAGGCATTTACCCCATGTGAGGTAAATACCTTTCTCGACAAACTCATAATAAGGGCTATTGTTGAGCAAATATCAACGCCTGGCCATCTTGGTGAAACTGAGACAGTGCCACTTGCAACATAATTGTCCCTGGGTTTGATTCAGAAAGGTAACTTACAATTTGGAGTAAGTTTACTACTTTTTGTTTATTCACAAAATCCAACTTTAAGTGACTACTGCCAATCATGAGTAGCAGTAACTCCAGCACCACAGATGGCCAACCACTGATACTGAAACACCCTCACCTCATAAAAACTAATGGAGATATGGAATTAACATTGAATTCCTTAGGAAATAAAGTTAAAATAAATTACATTTTTATTTTGTTCTACATTCAAAATGCATATATAAAATTAATGTATATGTATATTTAATATACAGGTATTTAAATATTTTGTACAAGTTCATTACACTTTTTAACCTTTCCCTATTGGTGGAGATTTCCTTATGGTAAAGTATAGGAAAAGTAATGGGAAAGGTAAAATGTTTATTATACTTAAAGAATAGTTATTTATTATGTTAAATATTAATGCAAATTAATATTTGTTATCTATTTTAAATGTAAAACTAAATATCACAGCATTATTAACTTCATTTCAATTTAATTCATACATTTTGACTATATTAAATTAAACTAAACATATTTTCCTGAAGTTTAAATGTAAACAAAATATGTTTATTATGTATTGATAATCATTAAAAGTGATATATATAGCATTATTTGAACAGTTTAATATTTTAAGAAAGATTAATATTATATTATGTTTTTAATTTGAAAAAGGCTATTACAATAAGTTAAACTAAAACTAAAAATGTGCTTCATATTTAGAAATTTTTTAAACATTATATTACAATGTATTTATATTTGTAACTATTTTAAATAATTGAATTTAACTGAATTTGTGCTATTGAGTTTTATTTTAAGTCCTCACCTAACAAAAGGGGTTAGAGATTCAAGGACTACCAAGCACTTCCCGTAGAATGACCTCCTCTAATATTTTTCCTATGACAGGCTTCATTCCCTTCTTGCTTCTTGTGAAGGTTCGTAGTGTCTAATTCTGGGCAAACAGCATTGGGTTTGACTTGTATTCTCACTGGTTTTGCACTTTTTATCAATCCTAACTCCTTCCCTGTAAAAGTTCATGCTTCTTCTTTCATAGGTAGGTCATCTTTTATAAGAACTAGGAGCAAGTAAACTTAATTCTTGTAATTCTATTTTACAGTCTTCATTTTAATTGTGCAACACCATTCATTGCTAAACAAAGCACACAATTCATCTTGCTGAGCAAGTCTCTGCCAAGTAAGTTAACAGGACTTGAATCACACAATATACATTGGTGACTTTTCTCCATTGTCCTCATTTTAACTAGAACGTCTGCTGTGTCCTCATTGGTAATTTGTGTATTGCTGATTCCTACAATTTGGTCTTCTTTCCCTGAGAGGGTTAAGTTTGGATACTCCATGGATCGAACCACGGAGTGCTTAGCACCAGTATCAACTAAAAATGATACTGAGTAGCCATTCACCTCACCTTCAATATATGGCCCACTTTAGACAACATCTATGACTTCACCGAGCATGCAATCCTCGTTCCCCCTCAGTGATTATAACTGCGAATTTGTCACATCCGCTGAGAACTTGATAAAGTCATGCTCAGAATCAATGGACCATGCTGGTGTCCCGTAGCGTACCACAGGCCCCCGCCAAGCTCCAGGGGCCCCCCTCAGCACAGTACTCAGGCCTGAGAGCTCGAGAATAAATCCGTAGAGGGGGCCCATCCATGTACCTTGCAGGGGTCCCCTCAACTTTCGTTATGCCACTGCTGGTGCCCTGGGTTGTATGACATCTTGTTTCTCATGCTTTGCTTCAACACTGGAGCTATGAGCATGTTCTTATGAAACTGCCCTTGAATTTTCACTTTCTGCATAGGAGTCTGTTGGGCTGGGGTGGCAAACTGCATCTGCTTTGTATTCTGCTGCATCTGAGGGGAAAAAATAATTTTCAATTTGATCTGCTTTCTGTCTGCATTTGCACCTCCAATGCCAAATTTTCCAGCAACTGTGACAAGTAGTGCTCTTCTTCAGTAAACTGACATTAACATTCACTCCAGCATTGTTCACAAACCCTCTACCTCGGCCCTGAGCCTAAATCCTCAATATTGTCAAGTGCTTAATTTGCCTGCCTTGGTGCTTCCTTGATCAAGTGTCCCAGTTCATCCGAATTATAAGTCATTATTAGTCTGTTTACGTCAACTGTTTCCTGCAAAATTTCTGCAAATTCAATTTTCACATTAGCAATGATTAATCCTCTCCTCTCAGGAAGTGTAATAGCTACTGCTTCTACAACATAACAGTAGTTGCTGTATCCACCACAGTTGCAAACTTACTAAGACCACATGAAGTTGTCAGTGCATTTGCAGTTGCAGTGGTACATGCAATTGGTACTGCAAGTGTTGCATAGTACTCATAGTAGTAAAATTACACTTAAATAAGGGTTTGGCCAACGACTCCTTCTGTTTAACTAATTGTCTCTATAAGAGTGTATTTATTTCCCAATTGTGACCTTACTCAATGTGCTTAGGTTACCTAATTCTTCACATCAATAAAAGTGCAAGAAATTAGACATTTTTATACACTATTGATCAGAAAAATCAATGATTGTTAATTCTGCCCATCATTCACATGTATTTTTCATTGAATCACAGCAAGATGCCTCCGTGATGATTAAAGGGTTCATTAGGGAGTTAGTTGCATTACATTACATACAGAGTTTTCCAATTTATATAGTATCCCAAGGATATGCCTTGCTGCAGATCTTTGTGGTGTTGCATGCAGCCTTGCAGACATGATAATGAACTGTTTAATCATCACTGAGGCATCTTGCAGTGATTCAATGAATGTGATCATAACACAATGAGTATAACCATAGTTTGGAAATAAACACTCACTCATTTCGAAAAATTGGGTACTAAAAGTGCTGTAATTCCCTGCATACTCGTACTGAGTCACCACCTGTATTAATATAAAATACTTGCACCAAGACCACCAGTGCTTCTGCACCATCTGTGTAAGGAGGAGGTCTAGAATGCAATAAGTCATATATGAAATTATCCTTGTCCCCTAACACAGTTTTCTTTTTTTTATCTGTCACTTTCAGAATCCACATCTTTCTTTTAGTCTCACTCATTAACTATTACAAGAAAAAATCTAATCCCTTCTACCATGTCCTCTCTTCATGCCTCTTTCTGAATATCCCTCTAAGATTCCGTCCAATGGCTCACTAAGCTTGTAAAACAACTCTTCAGGGGGGTGTGGCCAAGATGGCGGCTCGGTAGGAAGTGCTATTCTGTCCCTCCGGCTCTGCCGTTACTTTGCATTGTTATTGCCCCATCCCTTGGTCTCCTTCCGGCGAGCACGAGCAGTAAACAGCCTGTGTACCCTCCGGTGCTGCCGAGGAGGTGTTATTTAGCCGCGTTGGTCCTCCGGACGGGGTGATAACCGGAGCTGAGCCGAAGCTGAGGGAGGAGACGTGGCGGACGTAGCTGCGCTCCTGGCGGGGCCGACACAAGAGCTGCGGCAGCGCTGCACCTACACTCCACTGGGCTGCCATTGGTCTTGAAAATAGCCCAGAGACCGGACTGCGACTTACGGGAGGCTCAGCGGCGGGTGGGCTGCGTGGACACGGTAGCGGCCCATAGCGAGGTACATGGTGCGCCCGCCAATTCGCTTGCCGGCCTGCCGTGGCGGCGTCTCCTTCTTGCAGACGGCCCTGTACAGTGCTTTGGGGCCCCATCATTTGAATCCTGGTGCACACACGACTGGTCCTCCTGCTTGGCCTGGAGTGAACGCACTAACCTCGCACACGCTATGGGTGCTGCACCCTCCTGGGGCGATCCTGCTGTACATCCACCATTTAATAAGTGGGTCTATAATCCCTGGCTATCAACAACTCAGCCTGAGAATTGCGCCCGGCGATGCTGCGTCCTGTGGACTGCCATCCCCACCAACTAACCCCCTGATAGAAGTGGCCGCTTACAGCCCTGTGGGATTCTGCCTGGCACCTGATAGATAACGTGGTGGTGGCTCTGGGGACCTGTTGTGCCACTCTTTTCCTTCAGGCCTCTGATACCAACCTGGTTTACTGATGGCAGGGCGACGACTGTTCATGCTGCAGGACCGGCACCCCACATCTTGCTCAGATGCCCCAGGAAGCTGCTTGAGACATCTTGCTTGGATCACAGCCTAGCTCGACTATGCACCAGCCATAGTGCCCACCGGGTTGGGGAATGCCTGGCCCTCTCAGCGCAGCTTTACCAGTGAAGGCCGCACGCGGCTCCCTGAAGGCCTCGTGAGTGGACATATATCCTTACTGGGGGGAGGCTAGCACGATTCCTGGGCATCACTGCACGTGCGGATTCCCATAGACACTCGAGTCCACTCCCCCGATGGACTGAAAACTAGGATCACCAAGGTGGGGACAAAGACATCGGTGCCCCAGGAGCTATCTTGACCACTAATGGGACGAGTCGAAGCAGAGAAGCTAGCCTGAGCGCTACCCCCCTGCATCTTCCAGCTCCAGCACGATAGAGGGTCAGTCTCTTGGCACGGGTAGGAGAGCGCCCACTTTGGTCTGGGAACAGGTGTTGTACTGAGCACACTACTCCTACGGAGCTTCCGACTTGCGGCCCTCCCCTGGCCTACACCTCGGCCTCATCGAAAGGATATGGCGGTGGCCCGAGCAAGAAGAGAGAAGACCCTCAAGGACCTTCTGCTGAAACAATCTGGCACCTCCAATACAGCCCAGGCAGGCTCCCAAGCTCCGGGTCATCCCGAATCACTGGAATGAACCGGTTACGAAAGCCTTTATGATGGCGCTGTTCGCCGCCATTAAAGAGGATATCCTCGACCTTAAAGGTCAGCTCACAGCAGATCTCAAAGAAGTCTGGGGGGATGTTGATGAAGTGGGCGAAAGGGAGGCTGTTCTTGAAGAACATGAACTAACGCGGGAGAAGGATCTTCAACAACTGCAGCAGGAAGTGCTGAGGCTGCAGGATCAAAACTTAGATCTGCAGGCACATGCAGAAGATCTAGAAAAGGAGGAATAATAACCACATTTGTGCAGTGCCATGGAAAGCGTAAGGAGATAATTTGCGATCCTACATCTTGGCCCTCTTTAGACATGTGCTAGGAGGTGACAGCCAGCAAGAAATCTAGATGGACCACGTTCATCGTGTGGGCCTTCCTAGGGGAGAGAAATCCTCGTGTTTGTTCATGATTTTAATCTCTAGCAGCAGATTATACGCAAAGCCCGAACAATGCAGCAGGTACAGTTCTAAGGGCATTCTACAGCCCTCTTCCAGGACCTTGCAGCCTCCACTTTGGTCATGCAACGGGAGTTTCAAGTGGTCACCTCCTATCTGCGTGACAAAGGGATTCCGTATTCATGGGCCACCCCTTCTGCATAATCTTTAAACACCAAGGGAAGCTACAACAAATACGCTCACTGTGGGAGGCTCTGGACCTGTTGGGGACCTGTTGGGGACGCTGAAGAGTTGACAAAGGGAGACAACCCCAGGGACTGGTCCCCGCGGCGACCACCCGTTGGCAGACTGTTGGGAAGACCTCGACCTATTTGAAGCCAGATCCGGAGGAAGTGGCGATAGAACGTGAGGAGGGGCTCCTTTCCCAGTCTCAAGAACGCTTGTGTTCCCCATGAACATTCCAGCACAGACCATGGGAAAGATCTAAAGAAAATTGGCATGGACCACTTAAGAGAATTACGGAGTACAACTGAGATTCAAAAACACTCTAATCTACAAATCCAAGCAATTCAACCAGTCAACTATATACAACCGTATTTAACATATTATTTGTCTAATTTTGAAAAATATCTTTTGACAAGGTTCCGTTTTAATACCTTCTTTCGACTGGTTTCCTTTCCCCGTTTACAGTATTGGTCGAAAGACATTATGAACTGTCCGTGTGATGGAGTATCGACCCAATCAACCCTTCATATTATTTTCTTTTGTTTATATTATAAGATCCCACGCAGAACTTGGATATTACCACTTCTCCGAACAGCTGGTCATAGGTCCTGTCACACAGCTTACCTTTCTTTACAACTTTTGAATTCCACTCATTCTGCTAAATGTATAGCCACATTCCTAAAAACCACTATCAAAATAAGAGAAACTTTTGATTGACCTAAGTGTCTTCATGCAAATGCATATATGTTTTTATTTCCTTGCTATGTTTTTACCTCCTTGTTATGTAAAATAATTTTTATTTTCTGATAAGTTTTTATCTGTACTTTTTATGGTTGCAAAAAGTGGTAACCGAATAAAAGGAATAAAACGAAACGAAACGGATGTCATAGAGCGCAGCCATAGGGGCACATGGGATGACCACCTCTCCTGATCTAACGGGTTGCCTCTCCGCAGCTCTTGGGTCTCCAGGTATCCTGCATTGTGTTTTTCCTCAGGACCATGTTCCCTTTAGGATATGCCTTCCAGACGAACTTTTGTCTACTGTTTCTTCTTGGGGTTGAGCTTTTGCCGGTTGTTTTCTTATATGTATCTGTTGCCTTTCCTTTAGGGGTCCTCAGTACCAGTCTCTGCATTCCCTCCCTTCACTTGAGGCCCGTGCTCCCTTCCGCCCACATACCGTGCTTCACACCCTTCATCCTCGATGGGTCCTCTCATATGTCTCCTCCAGGAGACCCATCTGCTTGCCAAAGACACTCCCCGAATGCGCACACGGCACTTCCCCTGTCAGTATTGGTCCTCTGATTCAACAAAGAAGAATAGGGTAGATATCCTGCTTGGGGCTAAATTTGACGGTAAGGTGCTGTCTACTCTGTAGGAGCTCAAAGGTAGGGTCCAAGCACTTCGGATTCAATGGGGGTCTACTATTTTCACACTAATCAACATTTATGCACCTAATGCCCACCAGGAGGCTTTCCTTCACACCCATAAATCAGAGGGTCTTTCCTCCCCAGACGCTGCTTTAGTGATAGGTGGAGATCTAAATTTGCTCATGGATAGTGACTGGGACTGCTCAGGCCAATGATACTCTCAGGTGGGAGCCCTCTCTCCAGAAGGCAAACAAAGGATGGATAATAATGGCCTTCATGATATATGGCGCATCCAATATACAGGCCACCGTGATTACACCTACTTTTCTGCAGCACATAAATCCTATTAACACTTAGAAATGTTTTGGTGCTCTCTTGAGCTCCTCCCTAGGGTCAGCGATACCACAATAGCTCCATGCTCTCTATTAGATCATGCACACATCTCCACTTCCCTGAGTCCTGAAGGGGTTGAGTGTATACCTGCCAGCTGGCGACTGCGTGTGGGCCTCTTACATTCCCCACACATTGTAGAAGGCGTGCGCATCAAGCTTTTAGAATAACTCCAACACAACGATAATGGAGGGGCGTCCCTGGCTACACTTTGGGAAACCCTCAAGGCGGTGGTCCGCGGGGAATTTCTTGCCATCTCTTCTGCTGATAATCGGAGATGTCGAGTGTGGCGATCCCTGGAAAAGAAGCGGCTGCTTCTCAAATGAATGGACCTGGATAAAGCGGAGTTTGCAGTGCTGCGCCTCTGACACAGATTTTACCTGGGAAGTGACAAGTGTGGGAAAATGTTAGCCGGAAACCAAGTGCCAGGGTAATCGCGGGGAATATCTCCTCTCTTACATGGTGTAATGGTGAGGAAGTCCACTTAGATTCCCAGATTGTAGAGGAATTCCTTGACTTCTACCACTGTACAGCGCAGAGTCTCACGAACCCCCTGATGCACAGGCATACTTAGAATCCAGAAACTTCACTCACCTACCTTACGTGCAGGCAGAGCAGCTGGAGGACCCCATCAGGTTGGACAAAGTGATCTCTGCCATCTCCCGCTGAAGCCTCAGAAATCGCCAGGCCCTTACGGCTTTCCTGCCCTGTTTTATCAAACATTGTGGGCCTCATTTATGAGGTTGTGCGTCACTTTTACACCGCCAGAACGTCACTTTTTGTGACGCACCAGTGGCATAAAAAATGCGCCTTGTTGCGCCATATTTACAAAGTGACGCATCTAGGTAGATGTGTCACTTTGTAAACCCCTGCGCCACATTATACCTGCGCCAGGTATAATGTATCCAAGGGGGGGCATTTTGATGCAAGAAAGGGTCATGGAAGTGACGCAGTGAAATCTATAAGATTTCACTGCGCCATTTCTTGGCCGCTAATGCGTCAAAATATTACGCCTGCTTCTTGGAAGGTGTAAGACTGACGCAGGCACTAACAACATGGGACTTGCCCATGTGAAAGTACACATTGCTGGAGTTGCGTCACTTTTGTGACACACTCCAGCAATGCGTAATTTTTGCGCCTACAGATACGTCAGAAATACTGACGCATCTGTAACTCCTTGCGACATGATGCGTCATATTATAAATATGACGCATCAATCATGACGCAAGGAGTGCGCAATGAAAAGTGAAGCATCGCTGTTTTCACCCAGCAATGCATCACTTTTCATAAATGAGGCCCTTTGTCCTGAAGTAGCACCCCTCTTAACCCGTCTTTACAATTCCTTCTTAGACTATGGGGCTGTGACGGATTCTATGTCGGTGGCAGCGATTTCCATAATCCTTAAGCCTAATAAAGACCCTGGGCAATGTAGCTCCTATCGCCCGATTTCACTGCTCAATGTTGAATGTTTTACAGGAATACTCACAGCCCATTTGAATCCCCTGATGGCAAGTCTGATAGGCCCAGACCAGGCGGGATTCATCCGCACGCGCCTAGGCAGTGACAACACCAAGCGCCTCCTCCACCTAATTGATAGTGTCCATCTCTTCCAAAAGGCAACAGTACTCTTTGCGGTGGATGCCGAAAAAGCGTCCGATAGAGTATGCTGGAAATGTCTCTTCGACGTCCTGCATGGTTTCAGTTTCGGACCCCATTTTATCCAATGAGGGCAGTGCATCTACTGTGCCCCCCGGGTATTTGTTCATGTTAATGGAATATTCTTTTTTTCTTTCACGATAGCCTGGGGCACGGGGCAAGGGTGCCCACTCCCACCTCTTTTATTTCCACTTTATATGGAACCCCTCGCACAGAAAATCCACAATCGTCCTAACATCCATGGCATCAGGTTTGGAGGTGATATTCATAAAATAAGCCTCTACGCAGATGATGTCATCCTTTCCCTCGCTCAGCCTCTCACCTCGCTCCCTTCACTAGTAGGTGAACTCGAATCATTTGGGCAGCTCTCGGTCTTTAAGGTTAACCTTGGCAAGTCCCATGTCCTTAATCTATCCTTGCCATAAGCCCAAGCGGAGGCCCTTAAGCAGTTCCTTCCTTTACATTGGTCCAATGACCCTGTGCCCTACTTAGGCATCCTGCTGACCCCCTTGATTCCATGCATATTAGAACAAAACTACTCGTCCTAGGTGACACCGACAAGGAAGGAACTGGATGGGTGAATAAGCATAATCTATCATGGTTCGAGTGCATAGCAGTGGTCAAAATGATGCTTTTACAGCACATTCTCTACCTCTTTCAGACCCTCCAGCTGACACCGCCGCCTAAATCCCTGCGCAACATTCAGCTCGCTCTAAACAAATTCATCAGGGGTAATAAGAAGGCACGTCTATCTATTGCACAATTATCGCGTCCCAAAAATGATGGTGGGGTAAAGCTACCGATGGTCCTCAGATACCTCCAGGTTGCACATCTACTCCATGTGCTGGAGTGGAATCTCCCCCTTTCTGAGATGTGTTGGGCTTGGCCCTTCTGGCAGGTTCACCCTTGAACTTTTTGCCTTTTAATGTTACATCATTTTAGTGATTTCTGTTCTTTGCGCACTTTAGCACTGTGGCGTACTGTAAAGTGCGTGCGCTCTCTGAGTGTGTGTGTGAGATTGGCCTGCCCTCCCATAGGAATGCATGGGGGATATGTGTGTCCATGGGAGTTCCTGAGGCGTGGGGAGTGCAAGCTCGAGTTTGGTATGTGCGAACTCGTGAGATTGAATGCTGCGCGATGATGTGTGCGGCTTTAATGTGTCTAGTGTGGAAGTGCCACTTCTAGAAGTTGGCATGTCTGTGCAGTTAATGTGATTTAACTGTCTGGCTTGTGATTGGCTGGAGCTGGCTGGTGTGCCTGGCTCCAGGAGTCAGGATGGGTCTGCCCCGGTGGTGAATGGGGAGATCGGCATGTTAATGGAGGGGAGTAGCTGCACCTGGGACCTGAATAGGGCTGGGCTTTCCCTCCACAATGCTGGCTCCGCCCCCTGTGGTGCGACTGATGACCCTAGCCTGTCCTCTGAATGGGGAGAGGGGCTGAGCACAACAGAGTGCTCCAAAACCAGCTGCGTCTGGTTTTCCCTTAACCCTGCAGCCTCAGACAAAGGATTTGTGTGTATAAAAAGAGGCTGTGACCTCCTGTAAAATGTTCTTGTTTCCTGACTTGAATCTACCAGGTGTGTGCTGCTGCTGGGGCCCAGAGGAAGGCTTGCCTCCCTGGGCCCTGCCCAGCCCCTGGATGCCCTGGAGGACTTCTTTTGGACCCTCCTGCCCTCTCACCTATGAGGACCTTGTTGCTGGAACCCTTTTTGGCTTCACCTTTCTTTCCAGCACCTCTGGCAGCCTAGAAGCGCTGTATCTTATTTTTAAAATGTAGCCTGGCAGCGCTGAGCTGCCCTTCGCCCTGAGGGAATCCCCCAAATTTGCTGCAATTGTGGGTGCCCACCCCGCTTATTCTGAGTTTTGCAAGCAGGTGCCAACCCTGCATTATGCCCTCGTTTTATGTTTATTTCACGGGTGCCCACCCCGTTTCTACTTTTATTTTGGATTTCGAGGGTGCCCACCCCTCGTTATTGCCTCCGAGAAGTCACCGCCGCGGCCCTCGCGCCACAAACAGGAAGTCAGACGATGGGCGGGACTTCCGGTTTTCAAAGGAAGTCTCGCCCGCCACCGCTCTGGGATTGTCCGGCGCCCGGCCGGAAGAGGGGACTGCTGCCCCGGAGCCACGAAGACTCCACACACTAAGTCCCAGTCCCGAGATGGGGGACCGGGTGAAGACCGAGTGAAGCGGGCCGGGCGCCTTGTGAAGGCAGGGCTCATGTGGTGAGAGAGCCCCGCAAAGCGCTACCGCCGCACCGGAGAGAGGAGATCCTCGCTGCAGCAAGCCGGTGAGTGAAAGCCGGCTGGGGGGAAGGTGAGAGGTCGCGCACCCCGCCGGTGCCTCTACCCGAGCAGCCCCACTCTGCAGAGGGAAGCTCCGATGTTTTGCCCTGTTGGTGTCTTGAGCGGCCCCACCGTTATTCTCCGCATTTGGGGGCAGTTTCTTTTGGCTTGTTGAGCGGCCCCGGAAGGCAACGGGCTGCTCCACTGTGATTCGAGGCATTTTGTTATCTCGAGCCCACGAGGCTCCAGCGTTGTTGGGCAACCCTTGATTTTGAGCCTGAAAGGCTCTTCCAGTGTTGGCAGCATTTCTGTTCCGAGCCCACGAGGCTCCAACGTGTGGGGCATTTTCTGATTTAGAGCCGGCCAGGCTTTCACGTGGTTTTGGGGCACTATTGTTTATTTGAGAGCCCAGAGGAGAGCCAGGGTGCACGCTGGTGCTCAGGCTCAGTTCCCCAGCTGCCCAGCACTTAGTGGGCAGCTGCTACGTTTAGGCCCTGAACCTTTGCGCAATCTTCTTTAGCTGCCTGTGCAGCCAGCCCAGACATTCTGGAAATTGGGCCTGTGAGCCCCTGAGAGGCCAGGTTGGCCTGGGGTCAGTTCTGTGATATTTTGGCACAAATGTGATTACCTGCCTAATGTGATTAATGCAATGCTTTTTGCCTATACCTCTGAATGTATTTGTATGCTTTGGAGGTAGTTTTTCCTAGTATAGGTTATGCTAGTGAGTTCATGATTCCCTGCGTGATATTTGCCTAAGGTGTTTAGGATTGCGTAGCATGTTCCTACCTTTTACCAGTGGTTACTGGTTGTGTGCTACATTTGCTATTTGGTGCTACAATTATTCTATGTTATAAGTGCTATTCCTACAAAGTGCTATTTCTACAAAGTGCTTATTCCTGACAGTGGTCCCTGTGGCCCTGTCCTGTGTATATAATCCCCTGTAAATTCTGCCTGTGCCAGTGGCGCAGTGTAAAGTGTGTGTTTATTATCTAATGTGTTGGTATAATACAAAGGCTATTTTTATATATAACCTTGGGTGGAGTTTCCTTTGTGGTGGGCCTTGGGTGTTGTTGCTGGGTGCTCAAGCAAAGGCTTTTTGTGGAGAAGTGTGGCTCACTGGTTAGAGGAGGCAGACCTGGAATCAGAGGTCAGCCCGGGACCAGGGTTCAATTCCCGGCTCAGCGGGGTCTTGAGTCCTAAAATGTCCATGGACTCGACAATTCTCGCCCCGGTGCCTACTCTATTCACGGGTTCACACTCTGCGGCTCTGGGCAATAGCTTGCTTAATCTCCACAACGGCCCCTCGCGGCGGGAAGCCTGGCTTTCACCTTGCGCATACCCTGCCGGGGTTATCTCACAGGGGAATACCAGGACGGGTTCCCTAAGCAAGCGCTTAGAAACCGCTTGGTTATTTGCGCTATATAAATTCCTGTACATTTACATTTACACATTGCCTCCGGGATAAGCCTGACTGCTCGTGCCAAGCTACCAAGGGGGAAAGCAGGGGTTATCCTGGCGGGTGACTTCCTTGCCCTGACCAGAGTGGTGGTTTCTGCCTGGCTTTGGCGCAAGCCTTAGCCAACCAGAAATCCCATTTCTAACAAGAAGCACTTGACCTTCATGTACCAGGCCGTAGCTAGGGCAAATGTCTGGCATGAAATATGGCTCTCCCGCCACGCCCGTTCTTGGGGCCTTTATTCTTCAGTCACGGCAGCAACGATGAAAGTTTGGGATGCGTTGGCACTGGCGAGAGGCCTGACGACCTTTCCCTCTCCTATGATACCGCTGGTGGACAACCCGGATTTCCATCCGAGATGTAAGACTGCCTTTGCTCAACGCTGGAAAGAGGCAGGATGCAAGTGCTTAGGCCTCCTGTTTGATCTCAAGGGTTTTATCCCATTTGACCAGGTTCGTCAGGACCTCTCCCTACCCCAGACAGATGAGTTCTTCTACCTTCAACTACGACATTGGGCTACTTCCCCGGCCCTTCTTCCACGCGTCTCTAGTAAGCCCTTCGAGAAATGGATAGCGCACAAGACAGACAACAAGCACCTCATCTCACAACTCTATACCTTCCTTACCCCACGCGCGACAGGGAAGAGCTCCTGCGGACAGGCTAGATGGGAAGCAGAATTGGGTCGGGTCTTTACAGACAAGGAGTAAGACAACATTTACTATCAGGCTCACCAATGGCTTACAACACTGCAGTGATTGAATCTGCATTCAAGGTGGCATCCTACTGGTATCTCACGCCAGCGAGGAGACACCAATGGGACAAGAACCACACTGAGGAATGCTGGTGGGGCTGTGGCCTGGCGGGCTCCCTTTCACACCTTCTTTGGCACTGCCCGTGGTTTGAGAGGTATTGGAACCAGTTGCTTAACGACATTGACGCTGCATTCAACACTGAGATTCCCTGATTCCCAGCATACGCTTTGCTAGGGCTGTCCAATCCAATCACCTTTCCACTATGGTCACTTAGAGGCAGACAGATGGTACTGCTACGGTGCCGGGCCTCTCTGCCTGTTTACATAGGCTTTGGATGATTCTAGCCATGGAACGGCTAACAATGAGTCACTATCACAAGTACAAGAAATATGCCAAACTCTGGGCCCCCTTTATAACATTGCTCTCAAAGGACCTACGCGAGGTCACCTGCCCCAAACTCCTACAAGTGCTGTGACTCATACCTCCTTCTCCAGTTTTAGCGACCCCTACATGAGGGAGTGGTAAGGTTTGGGTGGAACTCAACGGGCTCTGGGGGACATCGCACATTTTTTAGTGTATTTGGTGAGGTTCCCATTTTCTTCCCCTTTTCTTACGTTTTATTGCGGAGGCGGGAGGGAGGGAGGGTTTTCCTTATCTTCTGTTTGTTTACTGTGTGCGGGACAGCAAGCTATAGTCTATACTGTTTGATGGTTATGTTCTTCCTGCCTAATATGCCTCACCTTGAGAATCACCAGTCTTCCGAATGTTGGACTGCAAGCAGTAACAAGATACATATCTACATTGCATTGTCCTTTAGCCGCTGGCCCCTGTCGTTGTAGGCAAATGGCTGTGTTCAGGTGTAACAGCACCTTCCGACTAAATCAATAAAAAAACTTGTTGCATAAAACGGCTCTTCATTTTCTTTCTCACTTTTGTTATGGACATTCAAACTTATGCATTAATTGCTTCAAATTGTGTGGTTCTATGTTGTGGCTTTCTCTCACGTATTGTGTCTCAGGAAATCAAGCTTTCCAGTATTAAAGGTAACCTCTAAAAGAAATTGCATGTCCATGTCATCAGAATTAAACTCTTGCCAGTCTTTTAACTGTGATTTTTGGTCTTAAATATGATATGCTTCAAATGGCGCTTTTGGTACTCCTGTGGATTACATGTCGCTACAGAAACAGGAGGTACTTGGATGAAATATGGGTGTTAACCAGCCAATGTCAGTACAACCCTGTGATGATGTCTCAATAAACCTAGCTCGAGTCTCAGTGCCTGCTTTCAAATTGCAGCACAACTTCTATTCACGGAGAAGCCATGAATTGGAATCAATACAAATGCCTTTTGCCGACAAATACGCACAAATGAACAAATAAAATCTTGTCTGCTCCACCTAAACAAGAGAAACACAGAAGATTAAATTAAAATAATCTAATAATCAATATGAAGAAGACTAGTACTTTCACAGTCCTTGTCAATTACAAAGTCACACTAAAACAGACGCATGTCCAAGGGTAACCCACTCCTGATTAGTGAACTTACTCCTGAGCACCAACCAGCAGGTAAGACCAACCAAGGAGTTAACATGCACAACCTGAACAAAAACTGGTTAATTTAGAAAAACCACATCAGGTGTGAATGTGGCGCCTCGAAAATCCCACTACCCTTTTGCAGGCAACTTCAACAATATCTTGAGATCTTAGAGTACAACAAATCTGTTTACCATAACCAGCAAACAACAAGATCAAAAAACCCTGTTTGACGTAATTCACAAACATAAAAGGAACAAATTACAGATGAAATGCAGAACAATGCCAACATTCACCCACAGTCACCAGGATCTGGGTTTTATCCATCGTTCTTTTGCTCACCTCGCCTCCCCACTTTGGACTCAGCCAAATGCAAATCAGTCTTGACCCTGTTCCTCATGGGAACAGTCCTGCCCAAACTGCCAAGCCAGGTCGTCCCTGGACCAGAAACAAGTATCCTGGGACCGGTTTCGGGGCATCACTCCTCATCAGTCAGGCTAGCTTGAATCCAGTGGCGCAATGAGCACAGGATCCATGTCGGGCATATCCTTCCCACTTCGGGCGACAAAAGGAACAAATGATTCACAAAATCACAGTGATTAAACTGAATCAAGAATCAACAGCGCAAAACCAAATAACTCATACACAGTGAAACAATCATGACTCAATGCAAATCTAACTACGCTCCGCACGACTAATACTCACAATCCTTTTGCTCATAAACAGCACTTAAATGCGATGCCTCAGTAATTATTTCGAATGTTGTCTCTCAGGAATGCAGCCAGAAATCCAGTCTAGGGATGGGGGAAACATATCTTAGAAACCACTCCTTATCTCTCTAACCATCTTCTGCTAGCAAGAACTATGGGCATGTTGTATCCATAAAAATCTCTGCACCTTAACAGGCCATCCAGAATGTTGGGTAGATCAGGGATGTTTTTAGCCTCGAATCACAAGGCAAGGTTCGAAACATCATTCGAAATACAGTCAAATAAAGAAAAAGACTGACTCAAAAAATGAGTTTTAGAGCACAATTGGGAAAGCTAAGAAGGTTTATTACAAAATTCAATAGCAAAATCAGTAAGAAATCAGGCAGCATCAATAGTAGGAACCAAAACGAAAGCAGACTTACAAACTCATCATAGTGTGAGCAAAGAATTACATTTTCAACAAATCAAATTACAGAATTATAAATTGTCACAAAACCATACCACCTTAGTACTCACCCTCTATGTTAATATTGTTTCAGCCCTCTGACTGAATATAATCTGAAGGTGTCAGAACAATCTAGTTACAAAAACAACAGTCAATGGTTGTGAATGAATGCAGTGTCATGTGCAAGCAGAAGATCCTTAAGAAACTGTTACAGTAGGCCCTCTTCTTCTTCTTAAAAAAAAACAGTAGGCCCTCTTTGAGAGCAGTGTAGAGCAGTGTAATTCAAAAATAAAATCACATCTTACTGCAAGTAGCATCAGGCAGAAATAGAAATAGAAAATAAACATGATGTTGTCTCATCCATTTTTGACAAGATGGCGTTGAGGCATGATTTAGCCCTAGTTAGCATAAACTAGGAAAACAAACTTTAACATATTATAGCAAATTTGTTTCAACTGCAATAGTTCCATGTCAGTATACACACATACCTTCAAGTGAAAATTAATTGTTCTGCACACTATCAATAATGCATATTTGAATTACATGCATAAAAGCTGTAATACTTAGAGCCATATTCCAATTCGGTTAGGAAATCTTCCCGATTAAATTGGTTTGGAAATGGTTTCCAACCCACTCGGATCGGAGAGTCCAACCGACTGAGTACGATGCATCTGTATGCTTCCAGATACGATTTGGTTGGACTCCCATTGACTTCAGTGGGAGCCTACGTTCCTAACCGCATCATAATCAGGCCCTCGTCGGGAAGATACATTCTCAATCTGATTTGGAAGGAGCAAATGCCGTTAGGAGGCCTTCCTAACTGCTTCGGAATCTGGCCCAAAGTGGGAATGCTTTCCTAACCGCATCGGAATCGGGCCGCTAATAGTAAAATACACTTTATTAAACACAATAGAAAAACACATCAGTAAAATGTAATCCCATCATGTCAATGAACCATCCAGAGACCATTGCACTCCCCGTTCGCTCTACACTTTTAAATAAAACAGCAATAAAATACTTGGTCGCCCTCCCATGGTGCGGAGAGCCAGACAGTTATTTCCGAGTTCCCTCTTTGTATGTGTGTCTAAGCCACTTTTGAAAGAAATGGATTGAAAGTGTGAAATGAACTATGGCCCGCTTTGTTGTTGTGGGTATGATTTGAATGCTTTGGAATTTTTAGCTGTGATTTGTGGTATTAAGATCTTAAATAGGGTATGATTTGAATGGCGTTTTTGTTAGTCCTGCCGATTATGTGGCTCTTTACAAACATGAGGTTCTTGGATGAAATATGGGTGTTAAAGAGATAGACAGTGTAGGGGCTCGTAAGAATGCTTGTAGTCAGAGTCAACTGGAGTGACACTATTTGGTTCTTGCACTTTTGTTTAACTTATTTCATTTTAATGATTCTAAGAGGTTTTGCCTGAATTAGGGTGTAAAAAGGTTTGCTCAAGGTGTATCAAGCCAAGCCAAAGTCTTACTTCAGGTCGTTCAGGCTATCCATGCAATCTGGCAGCTAAGTAAAAGAAATACGTGAACATCAATTCACCAAAATGCAAGGTGTAGCGGAAGTGACATCACACGTCCTTTGACCTTCACTTTCAGTCACATAGATATACACAACCTTTCACACTGTCTCTCATGTAAACCCCTCTCACCCACAAGCATGCACACAACCTACATTTAAGAGCATTTTTTGACTTACCGCAGCTGCCAAGGAAGGGCATATTCCAGCTAATTGCACCTCATTTGTATTAGTCAGCAGTGTACTATTATTCACTATTAGTGTAATTAAAAACTGAAATAAGACAAAGATAATGGAGCCCCAACCAACGTCCATAAGGTTGAGCTGTCACTGTGTTCCTGCCACTGATTTTGCCACCTCTGAGGCCAGGGTCCCAAAGGCAGTGTCAGTGGCTGCAAGCCTGGGTTGTAGATGCGACCCCTGTCAACCCACAAATAATGTCCATGGAGAACTGGTCAAGTATCTGTCTTACAAACAAGGCAACCCAAATACGTAGGAGTCTCCGAAGACACCAAATCAAATAGGTCAGTATGTGAGCAAAGTGTATTATCCTCCCCAAACCTGGAGCCAAATGCTGCAAGAAAATGAAGGGATCCAGAGACATTTAGGCAAAGCTGTCAAAAATGTGTTGCCACCGTGAATGTGTGATTATATGAGACTATACCAATGTGGTCGAGGGTTAGGAAGCAAGTGTAACATACACAAATATTGCCTCAATTAACATTAGCAGCAGCACTCAAATGTGTACTCAATGCTACCAAGTTGTCTCGCCTCTGACATATGAAGCCTCTCTCTCATGCCTCAGAAAAGGGGGTGGTGATGAACAGAGTGTCTGAATTAGGCAGACCACTCTTACCCAGTCCAAAGATCAGGGTTTGATCCATCACCGTTATTTAGCTCACTGCCCCATCCCAGCTCAGAACCTGGCTATATGCAAATTAGTCTGTCCCTGGCCCAGGGCATCATGGGAACAGGGCAGACCAAACAACCAAGCCAATTCTTCACCAGAAAGGAGACAAGCTACCGGGGACCGGTTTCTGTCATTTCAGCCTCGTCGGCCCGGCTTGCTTGAATCCTGATGGAGCAGTGAGCAAGGGACTCATGTCTGAGTATACCCTGCCACACCTATAGTGGCCAAAAACGATTCAGAAAAGGGGGTGGTGATGAACAGAGTGTCTGAATTAAGCAGACCACTCTTACCCAGTCCAAAGATCAGGGCTTGATCCATCACCGTTATTTAGCTCACTGCCCCATCCCAGCTCAGAACCTGGCTATATGCAAATTAGTCTGTCCCTGGCCCAGTGCATCATGGGAACAGGGCAGACCCAACTACCAAGCCAATTCTTCACCAGAAAGGAGACAAGCTACCGGGGACCGGTTTCTGGCATTTCAGCCTCGTCGGCCCGGCTTGCTTGAATCCTGATGGAGCAGTGAGCAAGGGACTCATGTCTCAGTATACCCTGCCACACCTATAGTGGCCAAAAACGATTCAGAAAAGGGGGTGGTGATGAACAGAGTGTCTGAATTAAGCAGACCACTCTTACCCAGTCCAAAGATCAGGGCTTGATCCATCACCGTTATTTAGCTCACTGCCCCATCCCAGCTCAGAACCTGGCTATATGCAAATTAGTCTGTCCCTGGCCCAGTGCATCATGGGAACAGGGCAGACCAAACTACCAAGCCAATTCTTCACCAGAAAGGAGACAAGCTACCGGGGACCGGTTTCTGGCATTTCAGCCTCGTCGGCCCGGCTTGCTTGAATCCTGATGGAGCAGTGAGCAAGGGACTCATGTCTGAGTATACCCTGCCACACCTATAGTGGCCAAAAACGATTCAGAAAAGGGGGTGGTGATGAACAGAGTGTCTGAATTAAGCAGACCACTCTTACCCAGTCCGACCGACTGAGTACGATGCATCTGTATGCTTCCAGATACGATTTGGTTGGACTCCCATTGACTTCAGTGGGAGCCTACGTTCCTAACCGCATCATAATCAGGCCCTCGTCGGGAAGATACATTCTCAATCTGATTTGGAAGGAGCAAATGCCATTAGGAGGCCTTCCTAACTGCTTCGGAATCTGGCCCTAAGTGGGAATGCTTTCCTAACCGCATCGGAATCGGGCCGCTAATAGTAAAATACACTTTATTAAACACAATAGAAAAACACATCAGTAAAATGTAATCCCATCATGTCAATGAACCAGCCAGAGACCATTGCACTCCCCGTTCGCTCTACACTTTTAAATAAAACAGCAATAAAATACTTGGTTGCCCTCCCATGGTGCGGAGAGCCAGACGGTTATTTCCGAGTTCCCTCTTTGTATGTGTGTCTAAGCTACTTTTGAAAGAAATGGATTGAAAGTGTGAAATGAACTATGGCCCGCTTTGTTGTTGTGGGTATGATTTGAATGCTTTGGAATTTTTAGCTGTGATTTGTGGTATTAAGATCTTAAATAGGGTATGATTTGAATGGCGTTTTTGTTAGTCCTGCCGATTATGTGGCTCTTTACAAACATGAGGTTCTTGGATGAAATATGGGTGTTAAAGAGATAGACAGTGTAGGGGCTCGTAAGAATGCTTGTAGTCAGAGTCAACTGGAGTGACACTATTTGGTTCTTGCACTTTTGTTTAACTTATTTCCTTTTAATGATTCTAAGAGGTTTTGCCTGAATTAGGGTGTAAAAAGGTTTGCTCAAGGTGTATCAAGCCAAGCCAAAGTCTTACTTCAGGTCGTTCAGGCTATCCATGCAATCTGGCAGCTAAGTAAAAGAAATACGTGAACATCAATTCACCAAAATGCAAGGTGTAGCGGAAGTGACATCACACGTCCTTTGACCTTCACTTTCAGTCACATAGATATACACAACCTTTCACACTGTCTCTCATGTAAACCCCTCTCACCCACAAGCATGCACACAACCTACATTTAAGAGCATTTTTTGACTTACCGCAGCTGCCAAGGAAGGGCATATTCCAGCTAATTGCACCTCATTTGTATTAGTCAGCAGTGTACTATTATTCACTATTAGTGTAATTAAAAACTGAAATAAGACAAAGATAATGGAGCCCCAACCAACGTCCATAAGGTTGAGCTGTCACTGTGTTCCTGCCACTGATTTTGCCACCTCTGAGGCCAGGGTCCCAAAGGCAGTGTCAGTGGCTGCAAGCCTGGGTTGTAGATGCGACCCCTGTCAACCCACAAATAATGTCCATGGAGAACTGGTCAAGTATCTGTCTTACAGGGGGGGGCGTGGCCAGGCGCCAACGAAGATGGCCGCCTAGTTCCGTAGCTCCGCCGGGACGACTGCTGTCCCCGAAGAAATCCGCATTTAAATCCTGGCCGGAGCGCCCTCGGATAAGCGCACCGGCCCCCAGACCAGTTCCGCGGCTGATCCGCTTCTTGAACGGAGAGCGCACTCCCCGCAGAGGCGAAACGCCGCAGCGTTCGTCTCGCGGGCGGGCTTGTGGTGGCGGCTGGAGCCCGGACTCGGGGCTGCCCAAAATCGAGGCCCCGGCTTGCGGCCTACACCTCGGCGGCCGGAATCGGGCCTAATCCCCGTTACTACAGAGGGGGGTGGCCTCGAGCTGGACGCCGCCTGGCCGAGCATGGCTCCCGCACACGGGCACTGAGGGGGGGCGGAGAGCCCGACGCAGGTGCCGCGACAGCCTGAGTCTGCAGCGCTGCTTGCTGCCAAGTGACACCGACCCTCGTCCATATTCCGGAGGTGAGCGCCGGGCATTCGGGAAAGGCGCCGAAGCGCCGGCCGCTGTGAAGGGGAGCCCACCAACCCAGCTCACGGCCAGTCTTCCACACTTGCCGCCATCTGAGAGGGGGCCGATCGGCCTCAGGCCTCGCCGGGGGCGTTCTTGCAGGGCCCAGCCGGGCAGCTTACCGTGGAGGACTACATTCCCCAGCACGCTCTTGGACTGACTGCGTGACACGGCCTACCTGGACGGCCAAACTCATTTGCCGAGTGACACACGTGGGCCGGACGTCTACACCAGGCAGGAGCTGTGGGATCCCCCTGATGTGAAGGACAGTCTCCGGCACAACCGATACACGCCGGCCCGGGACAGGGGTGACCATCGCCGACTGTTGGCCACAGGAGACGGGGTCTTGATCCACCATGAGGCCCAAAGCGGTAGTCCAGACCCAAACGAACAAACTAGACAAATACGCGGTGGCTACAGGGCCCGCGCAGTCGGGAGCAAAGGGAGGAAGCACCTCGGACGCAACTGAACCCTCCCTGACGTCCATAAAGGCCGCAATACAGACGCTCGGCACCACTCTGGAATCCAAGATGGACAAAGTTACGATTGAAGTCAATCTGCTGCGTACTGACCTGGGCAAGACCACCGAAAGATCCAAGGCCAACGAAACTGACATAGCGACGCTCCAGGCCTCCTCAAAGCAACTGGAAGGCCGGGTAACTGAACTTGTCCACCGACACCGGCTAATGGCTCTGAGACTCGAAGACCAGGAAGGGAGGGCCAGGCGCAGTAACATTCGCGTCGTAGGTGTGCCGGAGGATTCGGAGAAGCAAAGTACTGAGCTGTTCTTGGAGGACCTCATCCTGAACCATCTTCGGCCAAAGCGGCTCTCCAAGTTTTTCACCATCGAGAGGGCCCACCGGGCCCTGCTCCCCAAGCCCAAGCCTGGCGCCCCGCCGCGCACGATCATCGCAAAAATACTGAATTACCGCGACCGGGATGCCATCCTCCAGGCGGCCAGACAGCATGGGGACCTGCAGTATGAGGGGACCACCATCAGATTTTTCCCCGACTTCACCTTGCAGGTCCAGCAGGAACGCCGCTCTTTCATGGGGGTGAAGGCAGCACTCAGAGAGCGAGGAATCAAATACATGATGTTCTTTCCCGCGAAGCTCAAGATCATATTTGGAGGGAAATCCCGCTTCTTCACCTCGCCGGAGGCGGTCCAGGAGTGGCTCGACGAGCAGGCGACGGAGACACCGACAACGCAGAATCGGGACGTCTGGAGGGAGCCTGGGGCCCCCTCCCCCGGGTCGGCGGACGGGGGAGCTGCAGGGGGCGAACAGAGCCAAAGGTCGTGGCGCTCCAGATCCAACAGTCCTCGCTGGGACTCCCCTCGAGACAATGCAGCACGGTGAGGCAGCGAACAGTACCTACCCGCCACTTGGCCATGACTGCGTTGGCGTCAACAGCGGTAAGACTCCTACACTGCTTTGGGGTGCGGGCACACCTGCCCATGATTGATGTAATACTGGGCTGAACGCCGCATTTCCATAGACTAAAGGGACTTACATGTCGGGGACACGGGAATGGCGGCTGGAGTTGGGACTGGCACACGTGCCTACTACCAGAGTTCCTCGGGGGGGAAGTGGTTTACTCTCTCCGGGGTGGGATGGGGACGACAGGCGCTCTGCTAATTGGGGTTGTGGGTAGTTCGAAGCCTACGGAGCAGGGGGCAGGGTGGGGGGCTAGTTCACTGTGGGGGGGGGTTCTACGGGCCGGGAAAGGGATTGAGAAACAATGTTCCGCACACGATTATTCTGTTTGCTTCACATATTACTGTTGGGAGGGCAATTGGGGGAGGGGGAGTGTTTTATGGTCATGTGTAGTTCTTACTGTCGGACTTGGCCCGAGCGCCGGAAGGCGGCCACAGTTTACCTCACATAGTCACGGTTATGGCTAGACGCTGGGAAAAAAACCTCAAGATCCTTAGCTGGAATGTAAATGGGCTTGGAGATAAACTCAAACGCACCATAGTCCTCCAGTTCATTAGAAGGCACCAACCTGACGCAGTACTGCTGCAGGAAACTCACCTCCTGGGAAACACATGTCAGGCCCTCAATAGGTTGGGATACACCCTTGTAGTGCATGCGGGCTTCACGTCCGGCTCCAGGGGGGTGGGGATCTTGATACGCCGGTCACTTCCCATTCATATCACAAACACTGAGTCAGACCCGCAGGGCCGCTTTGCAGTGCTGTCCGGCAGGTGGGAAGGGCAACACCTTAATCTACTGTCGGTTTATATCCCGCCAGGCCTCCAAACTCAATCTTACGCTGATCTGGGCAAATTGCTGCTTTCTCTTCCTCATGGTCGACTCGTGCTGGGGGGGGACTACAATGCTGTTTCGTCGGGCACTTTAGACAGACACCCTCCCAGAGACACACCACAAGGGCAGCAATGGCTATCCACCTTTCTAGAAGCCTTCGGGCTTACCGATGCCTGGCGGCTGCGGCACCCGACTGACAAACAATACACCTTCTTCTCCGGTCCCCATGGCACATTCTCCAGACTGGACCACATCCTCACCCAACTAACCCAAGACATGACGGTACACGACGCGACGCACTTACCGCGCGGCATATCTGACCATTCACCTGTGCTCGCCCACTTCACGTTCGGGACTCGGCGAGAGGGCTGTATAGCGCCCATCAGCGCATGGCACCTTAAATCGGAGGAGACTAAGAAGGCGCTCACAAAAGCGATTACCCAGTACTTCGATAGTAATGCGGGTTCAGTGGACTCCCCGGTCATCCTCTGGGAGGCCTTTAAAACAGTCATCAGGGGGGAGGCACTGTCGAACATAGCCGGGAAGCGGAGGGAGAAAGAGCGCCAGGTCACTGCGGTAGAAGCGGACCTGGAGGCCCTAGAAAAGGAGGCGAGTACAACTAGAGCGCCTGCTATTCACCATAGGCTTAGGCTCAAAACGGCTGAGTACAAAGAACTAGTCACGCAAGACGCTCAAAGGGCAGCCAGACACACGATGGGCAGGATATACGACCAGGGCGACAAGGCCGGGAAACTGATAGCGTGGCTGGAAAAAAAGCAACAGGCCACTAGAGTGGTCCCCGAAATCCTGACGGCTGAGGGGACGACGGTAACAGAACCCCGGGAGATAGTGGCGGAATTCGCGCGTCACTACAGGCAAGTGTACAGCCGGGTATCGGACCGCCCGGAAGAGGACTCTATGGCCCTCTTGGCGGACATCCACATGCCCTGTTTGTCAGAGACGGAAAGAGAATCCCTTGAGAGCCCGCTCGCTCCCTCAGAACTGCAGCGCGCAATCGTAGACTTACGCCCGGGCAAGGCCCTGGGGCCGAATGGCCTCCCGATCGAGCTCTACAAACTGCAACCAGACGCCCTCAGTAAGCGCCTTAAGCCCATGTTCGACGAAAGTCGGGAGAATGGCATCCTGCCCAAAGAACAGCGGCTGGCTACTATTGTGGCGATCCCTAAGGAGGGCAAACCTGGGGACCTGTGTGCCTCCTACAGGCCGATCTCGTTGATCAACGCAGAGCCGAAAATCCTTGCCAAAGCGCTCGCAAATAGACTCCAGCCGGTCCTGGCTACCCTGGTCCACCCGGACCAGTCAGGGTTCATGCCCCGCCGTAATACGGCGCTCAACATCCGCTGCCTGCACGGGGTGCTCGGTCAGAGGCATAAACTGCAGGAGGACGCGGTGGTGGTCTCCCTCGACGCCACCATGGCATTCGACACCCTTGAATGGCCGTACATGATAGCAGTGCTGCGCAAACTGGGATTCGGTCCAAACTTCATTTCGTGGGTGCGTCTCCTCTACACCGAACCTCTGGCCCAGGTGGTAGTGAACGGAAAGGCGTCGGCAGTCTTCACCCTTGAGAGGGGGACCCGACAGGGATGCCCTCTCTCTCCCCTCCTGTTCGCGCTATCACTCGAGCCTCTCGCGGCCTGGATAAGGCAGGACGTATACCTTAGAGGTATAGCCTGGACGGAAGAATGGGAAGACAAGATATCCCTGTACGCCGACGACATCCTCCTGTACCTGTCCAGACCGCGTAGATCCATCCTGGCGGTGCTTGACATCCTCACCAGCTTCGGCCGGAACTCAGGGTTTAGAATAAACTGGAATAAGTCAAATCTATACGTGCTACGCGGGGACCCCCCGAGACTACCGGCCACCTGCCCCTTACAAGTGGCAACGGACGGCTTCACATACCTGGGAGTCTTTGTCTCCACTAACAAGACCTTGCTCTATGAGCGCAACCTACTCCCTCCCCTCAGACGGCTCCAGCGGGAGGCGAAATCCTGGCAAACTCTTCCACTGTCATTGTTGGGCCGGGCGGCCCTATTTAAAATGGTGGCGTTGCCTAGATTTCTCTACGCGCTACAGAACTACCCGGACAAAGTGCCCAATGCGTACTTTGTGGCGGTGGAGGGGGCGCAACGTGAACTCCTGTGGGCGGGTACGCCCAGGATCGGACTACACAAACTCACACTAGGGTGGTACGATGGTGGGATCGCCCTTCCCGACATCCGAAAATACTATTGGGCAGCACACCTTGCAGCCATAAACCAAGGGACATACTGCAGTGGGGATGACCCCGGATACGGGATGGACAGGTGGCAGCTCCCTGGGGGGAACTACGAGGCTGCGCTCTACTCAAGGCCGGGGAGGTACCGACTTACCGGGCCGACCCAGCACTCAGTTCAAATTTGGCACACTGCTCACAAAAAGCTGGGATGGTCTAATGTCCTCACCATGTCCACGCCTCTGTGGGCCTCTGAAAAGCTGGGCACTCTGGGACGCACCAAAGGGTTCCGCGGCTGGGACCTGATAGGGATTTCGCACATTAGAGACCTCTGGGGTCCAAAGGGTGTCCACACGTTTGCGCACCTACGAGACACATACGACATGGCGCGCACTGAGTACTTCCGATACATACAGGTCCGACATTCACTACAAGCGAATATCCCACCAGACACCGCCTTGCCCCTAGCCTCTCCACTGGAGGATAGACTACTTGATGGGCACCTCCCAGAACACGCCATCTCCCTCACATATCGTAAATTAATTAACAACCCCCCTGACTCCTTACTTCCTCTTAGGGACAAATGGGTCACTGACGGGCTGGAGATAGATGAGGAGGAATGGTCTCACGCACTAGCCTCACCTAGGGAGGTAGCGATTTCGGCCCGACTAAGGCTAGTCCAACTAAAAATCCTCCATAGAGTCTACATTTCTTGCACTAGGCTGGCGGCGATGGGGAGGGGTGGAGATGGTCTCTGTAGAAGGGGTTGTGGCGGGAATGGCACCTTTTTCCACATACTATGGGAGTGTCCAAAGGTGCAAAGATACTGGAGGAAAGTGGTCCACTGTATGCAGGAGGTTATGGAGGTAGCACTTCACCCTGAGGCCAAACGATGCCTCCTAAACATATGGGAACCCACGGACCTGTCTTCCAAAGGGAGGGTCTGGGTAACACTTGGACAGATGGTGGCAAAGAGAAACATAGCGAGACTCTGGGGAGCCCCTCATTCCCCGACACTGAGAGAGTGGCAGAGCGACATGGACTGGTGCATGCTGCAAGAAAAGACAGTCTACGAGACAAGAGGCTGCCCCCGCAAATGGAATGATATATGGTCCTGCTGGAATGAATTTAGAGGTAATATATGTGAACCCCCCCTGGCTACACAGGCTGGGCAGGAAGACATAGACTAAGATCCCTGACAAATGGGAATATCAGATGAATGTGTTTATTGCCACGGCGCTCGTGGCGCTGGTACTGTGCTGAGGAAGATGAAACTCACTGACCAGGTTTTCTTGTTTCTAGGTTACGAGTGGGTGGGGGGGGGGAAGGGTTCAGAAGTTGGGTTTGTTACGATGCTCCCTTTGTTCCACTGCACGACATCCTTCAATACGCTACAACTTCAATGGTACAGGCTGATTAGTGCTCCTCTCACACCTCCGTCCTATCGCCACCGGGCCTCAGGGATGCCGGTTTAAGGCTGTGTCTGAATAATTGATTACTCTCTGCTGATTACAGGGTAGCCGCCGGCCTCCGGGTTGTAGGCGTGCGAAACAGTGTATTGAAGTCAACATTAATAAAAGCAGTTGAACTATAAAAAAAAAAAAAAAAAAAAAAAAAAGTATCTGTCTTACAAACAAGGCAACCCAAATACGTAGGAGTCTCCGAAGACACCAAATCAAATAGGTCAGTATGTGAGCAAAGTGTATTATCCTCCCCAAACCTGGAGCCAAATGCTGCAAGAAAATGAAGGGATCCAGAGACATTTAGGCAAAGCTGTCAAAAATGTGTTGCCACCGTGAATGTGTGATTATATGAGACTATACCAATGTGGTCGAGGGTTAAGAAGCAAGTGTAACATACACAAATATTGCCTCAATTAACATTAGCAGCAGCACTCAAATGTGTACTCAATGCTACCAAGTTGTCTCGCCTCTGACATATGAAGCCTCTCTCTCATGCCTCATAAAAGGGGGTGGTGATGAACAGAGTGTCTGAATTAGGCAGACCACTCTTACCCAGTCCAAAGATCAGGGTTTGATCCATCACCGTTATTTAGCTCACTGCCCCATCCCAGCTCAGAACCTGGCTATATGCAAATTAGTCTGTCCCTGGCCCAGGGCATCATGGGAACAGGGCAGACCAAACAACCAAGCCAATTCTTCACCAGAAAGGAGACAAGCTACCGGGGACCGGTTTCTGTCATTTCAGCCTCGTCGGCCCGGCTTGCTTGAATCCTGATGGAGCAGTGAGCAAGGGACTCATGTCTGAGTATACCCTGCCACACCTATAGTGGCCAAAAACGATTCAGAAAAGGGGGTGGTGATGAACAGAGTGTCTGAATTAAGCAGACCACTCTTACCCAGTCCAAAGATCAGGGCTTGATCCATCACCGTTATTTAGCTCACTGCCCCATCCCAGCTCAGAACCTGGCTATATGCAAATTAGTCTGTCCCTGGCCCAGTGCATCATGGGAACAGGGCAGACCCAACTACCAAGCCAATTCTTCACCAGAAAGGAGACAAGCTACCGGGGACCGGTTTCTGGCATTTCAGCCTCGTCGGCCCGGCTTGCTTGAATCCTGATGGAGCAGTGAGCAAGGGACTCATGTCTCAGTATACCCTGCCACACCTATAGTGGCCAAAAACGATTTAGAAAAGGGGGTGGTGATGAACAGAGTGTCTGAATTAAGCAGACCACTCTTACCCAGTCCAAAGATCAGGGCTTGATCCATCACCGTTATTTAGCTCACTGCCCCATCCCAGCTCAGAACCTGGCTATATGCAAATTAGTCTGTCCCTGGCCCAGTGCATCATGGGAACAGGGCAGACCAAACTACCAAGCCAATTCTTCACCAGAAAGGAGACAAGCTACCGGGGACCGGTTTCTGGCATTTCAGCCTCGTCGGCCCGGCTTGCTTGAATCCTGATGGAGCAGTGAGCAAGGGACTCATGTCTGAGTATACCCTGCCACACCTATAGTGGCCAAAAACGATTCAGAAAAGGGGGTGGTGATGAACAGAGTGTCTGAATTAAGCAGACCACTCTTACCCAGTCCGACCGACTGAGTACGATGCATCTGTATGCTTCCAGATACGATTTGGTTGGACTCCCATTGACTTCAGTGGGAGCCTACGTTCCTAACCGCATCATAATCAGGCCCTCGTCGGGAAGATACATTCTCAATCTGATTTGGAAGGAGCAAATGCCATTAGGAGGCCTTCCTAACTGCTTCGGAATCTGGCCCTAAGTGGGAATGCTTTCCTAACCGCATCGGAATCGGGCCGCTAATAGTAAAATACACTTTATTAAACACAATAGAAAAACACATCAGTAAAATGTAATCCCATCATGTCAATGAACCAGCCAGAGACCATTGCACTCCCCGTTCGCTCTACACTTTTAAATAAAACAGCAATAAAATACTTGGTTGCCCTCCCATGGTGCGGAGAGCCAGACGGTTATTTCCGAGTTCCCTCTTTGTATGTGTGTCTAAGCTACTTTTGAAAGAAATGGATTGAAAGTGTGAAATGAACTATGGCCCGCTTTGTTGTTGTGGGTATGATTTGAATGCTTTGGAATTTTTAGCTGTGATTTGTGGTATTAAGATCTTAAATAGGGTATGATTTGAATGGCGTTTTTGTTAGTCCTGCCGATTATGTGGCTCTTTACAAACATGAGGTTCTTTGATGAAATATGGGTGTTAAAGAGATAGACAGTGTAGGGGCTCGTAAGAATGCTTGTAGTCAGAGTCAACTGGAGTGACACTATTTGGTTCTTGCACTTTTGTTTAACTTATTTCATTTTAATGATTCTAAGAGGATTTGCCTGAATTAGGGTGTAAAAAGGTTTGCTCAAGGTGTATCAAGCCAAGCCAAAGTCTTACTTCAGGTCGTTCAGGCTATCCATGCAATCTGGCAGCTAAGTAAAAGAAATACGTGAACATCAATTCACCAAAATGCAAGGTGTAGCGGAAGTGACATCACACGTCCTTTGACCTTCACTTTTAGTCACACAGATATACACAACCTTTCACACTGTCTCTCATGTAAACCCCTCTCACCCACAAGCATGCACACAACCTACATTTAAGAGCATTTTTTTACTTACCGCAGCTGCCAAGGAAGGGCATATTCCAGCTAATTGCACCTCATTTGTATTAGTCAGCAGTGTACTATTATTCACTATTAGTGTAATTAAAAACTGAAATAAGACAAAGATAATGGAGCCCCAACCAACGTCCATAAGGTTGAGCTGTCACTGTGTTCCTGCCACTGATTTTGCCACCTCTGAGGCCAGGGTCCCAAAGGCAGTGTCAGTGGCTGCAAGCCTGGGTTGTAGATGCGACCCCTGTCAACCCACAAATAATGTCCATGGAGAACTGGTCAAGTATCTGTCTTACAAACAAGGCAACCCAAATACGTAGGAGTCTCCGAATACACCAAATCAAGGAGGTCAGTATGTGAGCAAAGTGTATTATCCTCCCCAAACCTGGAGCCAAATGCTGCAAGAAAATGAAGGGATCCAGAGACATTTAGGCAAAGCTGTCAAAAATGTGTTGCCACCGTGAATGTGTGAATATATGAGACTATACCAATGTGGTCGAGGGTTAAGAAGCAAGTGTAACATACACAAATATTGCCTCAATTAACATTAGCAGCAGCACTCAAATGTGTACTCAATGCTACCAAGTTGTCTCGCCTCTGACATATGAAGCCTCTCTCTCATGCCTCAGAAAAGGGGGTGGTGATGAACAGAGTGTCTGAATTAAGCAGACCACTCTTACCCAGTCCAAAGATCAGGGCTTGATCCATCACCGTTATTTAGCTCACTGCCCCATCCCAGCTCAGAACCTGGCTATATGCAAATTAGTCTGTCCCTGGCCCAGGGCATCATGGGAACAGGGCAGACCAAACAACCAAGCCAATTCTTCACCAGAAAGGAGACAAGCTACCGGGGACAAGTTTCTGGCATTTCAGCCTCGTCGGCCCGGCTTGCTTGAATCCTGATGGAGCAGTGAGCAAGGGACTCATGTCTGAGTATACCCTGCCACACCTATAGTGGCCAAAAACGATTCAGAAAAGGGGGTGGTGATGAACAGAGTGTCTGAATTAAGCAGACCACTCTTACCCAGTCCAAAGATCAGGGCTTGATCCATCACCGTTATTTAGCTCACTGCCCCATCCCAGCTCAGAACCTGGCTATATGCAAATTAGTCTGTCCCTGGCCCAGTGCATCATGGGAACAGGGCAGACCAAACTACCAAGCCAATTCTTCACCAGAAAGGAGACAAGCTACCGGGGACCGGTTTCTGGCATTTCAGCCTCGTCGGCCCGGCTTGCTTGAATCCTGATGGAGCAGTGAGCAAGGGACTCATGTCTGAGTATACCCTTCCACACCTATAGTGGCCAAAAACGATTCAGAAAAGGGGGTGGTGATGAACAGAGTGTCTGAATTAAGCAGACCACTCTTACCCAGTCCAAAGATCAGGGCTTGATCCATCACCGTTATTTAGCTCACTGCCCCATCCCAGCTCAGAACCTGGCTATATGCAAATTAGTCTGTCCCTGGCCCAGTGCATCATGGGAACAGGGCAGACCCAACTACCAAGCCAATTCTTCACCAGAAAGGAGACAAGCTACCGGGGACCGGTTTCTGGCATTTCAGCCTCGTCGGCCCGGCTTGCTTGAATCCTGATGGAGCAGTGAGCAAGGGACTCATGTCTGAGTATACCCTGCCACACCTATAGTGGCCAAAAACGATTCAGAAAAGGGGGTGGTGATGAACAGAGTGTCTGAATTAAGCAGACCACTCTTACCCAGTCCAAAGATCAGGGCTTGATCCATCACCGTTATTTAGCTCACTGCCCCATCCCAGCTCAGAACCTGGCTATATGCAAATTAGTCTGTCCCTGGCCCAGTGCATCATGGGAACAGGGCAGACCAAACTACCAAGCCAATTCTTCACCAGAAAGGAGACAAGCTACCGGGGACAAGTTTCTGGCATTTCAGCCTCGTCGGCCCGGCTTGCTTGAATCCTGATGGAGCAGTGAGCAAGGGACTCATGTCTGAGTATACCCTGCCACACCTATAGTGGCCAAAAACGATTCAGAAAAGGGGGTGGTGATGAACAGAGTGTCTGAATTAGGCAGACCACTCTTACCCAGTCCAAAGATCAGGGCTTGATCCATCACCGTTATTTAGCTCACTGCCCCATCCCAGCTCAGAACCTGGCTATATGCAAATTAGTCTGTCCCTGGCCCAGTGCATCATGGGAACAGGGCAGACCAAACTACCAAGCCAATTCTTCACCAGAAAGGAGACAAGCTACTGGGGACCGGTTTCTGGCATTTCAGCCTCGTCGGCCCGGCTTGCTTGAATCCTGATGGAGCAGTGAGCAAGGGACTAATGTCTGAGTATACCCTGCCACACCTATAGTGGCCAAAAACGATTCAGAAAAGGGGGTGGTGATGAACAGAGTGTCTGAATTAAGCAGACCACTCTTACCCAGTCCAAAGATCAGGGCTTGATCCATCACCGTTATTTAGCTCACTGCCCCATCCCAGCTCAGAACCTGGCTATATGCAAATTAGTCTGTCCCTGGCCCAGTGCATCATGGGAACAGGGCAGACCAAACTACCAAGCCAATTCTTCACCAGAAAGGAGACAAGCTACCGGGGACCGGTTTCTGGCATTTCAGCCTCGTCGGCCCGGCTTGCTTGAATCCTGATGGAGCAGTGAGCAAGGGACTCATGTCTGAGTATACCCTGCCACACCTATAGTGGCCAAAAACGATTCAGAAAAGGGGGTGGTGATGAACAGAGTGTCTGAATTAAGCAGACCACTCTTACACAGTCCAAAGATCAGGTCTTGATCCATCACCGTTATTTAGCTCACTGCCCCATCCCAGCTCAGAACCTGGCTATATGCAAATTAGTCTGTCCCTGGCCCAGTGCATCATGGGAACAGGGCAGACCAAACTACCAAGCCAATTCTTCACCAGAAAGGAGACAAGCTACCGGGGACCGGTTTCTGGCATTTCAGCCTCGTCGTATACCCTTCCACCATAAGCGTGGAAGGGTATACTCAGATGTGAGTCCCTTGCTCATTGCACCATCAGGATTCAAGCAAGCCGGGCCGACGACGCCTGAAATGGCAGAAACCGGTCCCCGGAAGCTTGTTTCCTTCCCAGTATAAGAATTGGCTTGGTAGTTTGGTTTGCTCTGTTCCCATCATGCACTGGGACAGGAATTGACTAATTTGCATATAGCCAAGTTCTGAGCTGGGATGGTGCAGTGAGCTAAAAAACGGTGATGGATCAAGCCCTGATCTTTGGACTGGGTAAGAGTGGTCTGCTTAATTCAGGCACTCTGTTCATCACCACCCCCTTTTCTGAATCATTTTGTCCAACATAAGCGTGGAAGGGTATACTCAGATGTGAGTCCCTTGCTCATTGCACCATCAGGATTCTAGCAAGCCGGGCCGACGACGCCTGAAATGGCAGAAACCGGTCCCCGGAAGCTTGTTTCCTTCCCAGTATAAGAATTGGCTTGGTAGTTTGGTTTGCCCTGTTCCCATCATGCACTGGGACAGGAACAGACTAATTTGCATATAGCCAAGTTCTGAGCTGGGATGGTGCAGTGAGCTAAAAAACGGTGATGAATCAAGCCCTGATCTTTGGACTGGGTAAGAGTGGTCTGCTTAATTCAGGCACTCTGTTCATCACCACCCCCTTTTCTGAATCATTTTGTCCACCATAAGCGTGGAAGGGTATACTCAGATGTGAGTCCCTTGCTCATTGCACCATCAGGATTCAAGCAAGCCGGGCCGACGATGCCTGAAATGGCAGAAACCGGTCCCCGGAAGCTTGTTTCCTTCCCAGTATAAGAATTGGCTTGGTAGTTTGGTTTGCCCTGTTCCCATCATGCACTGGGACAGGAACAGACTAATTTGCATATAGCCAAGTTCTGAGCTGGGATGGTGCAGTGAGCTAAAAAACGGTGATGGATCAAGCCCTGAACTTTGGACTGGGTAAGAGTGGTCTGCCTAATTCAGGCACTCTGTTCATCACCACCCCCTTTTCTGAATCATTTTGTCCACCATAAGCGTCGAAGGGTATACTCAGATGTGAGTCCCTTGCTCATTGCACCATCAGGATTCAAGCAAGCCGGGCCGACGACGCCTGAAATGGCAAAAACCGGTCCCCGGAAGCTTGTTTCCTTCCCAGTATAAGAATTGGCTTGGTAGTTTGGTTTGCCCTGTTCCCATCATGCACTGGGACAGGAACAGACTAATTTGCATATAGCCAAGTTCTGAGCTAGGATGGTGCAGTGAGCTAAAAAATGGTGATGGATCAAGCCCTGATCTTTGGACTGGGTAAGAGTGGTCTGCTTAATTCAGGCACTCTGTTCATCACCACCCCCTTTTCTGAATCATTTTGTCCACCATAAGCGTGGAAGGGTATACTCAGATGTGAGTCCCTTGCTCATTGCACCATCAGGATTCAAGCAAGCCGGGCCGACGACGCCTGAAATGGCAGAAACTGGTCCCCGGAAGCTTGTTTCCTTCCCAGTATAAGAATTGGCTTGGTAGTTTGGTTTGCCCTGTTCCCATCATGCACTGGGACAGGAACAGACTAATTTGCATATAGCCAAGTTCTGAGCTGGGATGGTGCAGTGAGCTAAAAAACGGTGATGGATCAAGCCCTGATCTTTGGACTGGGTAAGAGTGGTCTGCTTAATTCAGGCACCCTGTTCATCACCACCCCCTTTTCTGAATCATTTTGTCCACCATAAGCGTGGAAGGGTATACTCAGATGTGAGTCCCTTGCTCATTGCACCATCAGGATTCAAGCAAGCCGGGCCGACGACCCCTGAAATGGCAGAAACCGGTCCCCGGAAGCTTGTTTCCTTCCCAGTATAAGAATTGGCTTGGTAGTTTGGTTTGCCCTGTTCCCATCATGCACTGGGACAGGAACAGACTAATTTGCAAATAGCCAAGTTCTGAGCTGGGATGGTGCAGTGAGCTAAAAAACGGTGATGGATCAAGCCCTGATCTTGGGACTGGGTAAGAGTGGTCTGCTTAATTCAGGCACTCTGTTCATCACCACCCCCTTTTCTGAATCATTTTGTCCACCATAAGCGTGGAAGGGTATACTCAGATGTGAGTCCCTTGCTCATTGCACCATCAGGATTCAAGCAAGCCGGGCCGACGACGCCTGAAATGGCAGAAACCGGTCCCCGGAAGCTTGTTTCCTTCCCAGTATAAGAATTGGCTTGGTAGTTTGGTTTGCCCTGTTCCCATCATGCACTGGGACAGGAACAGACAAATTTGCATATAGCCAAGTTCTGAGCTGGGATGGTGCAGTGAGCTAAAAAACGGTGATGGATCAAGCCCTGATCTTTGGACTGGGTAAGAGTGGTCTGCTTAATTCAGGCACTTTGTTCATCACCACCCCCTTTTCTGAATCTCTCTCATGCCTGGCATCATAGGCTGGAGGTTTTAAAAAGCTTGCTCAGCTCTAAAAAGGGTATTTTGTGCATCATTTTGAAGGCCAGTTGAACGTATACTATCCCATTATTTCAGTTTCTGTACTTTCACTGCTCTTTGTTTCAGTTTTGTCACATGAGCTCTATTGAAGCCTTCAATGTGAAAACATCTACATTTAAGTTCTGTATACCTGTGCTTTAGCTTTAATGCTCATGACGTGCTTGGGGACACCTCTTGCCCAACACTGTGATTCTCAATTGACTTTTATTTTTGTCAATAAACATTTTCAGCTTCTGATTAGGCATGAGTGCAGATTTCTTTCACACAGTAAAGTGTTTCAATCCCTGTAAAAAAAAATATGGAAATCGTGATGTTCCTCATAACCAATACGTGCATGCACAGTAATCATGGAGTGTTACAAAACTTGAGATGACGTAGCAGACATTTTTAAATACAAGATATTTTATTACATGTTGAGAAATATATAACTACAAAAATATCAGACAGAAAAACATAACATACAGTACATTAAAAGTTCATACTAAGATCACCACGCTGTAAATGGCACAGTGTCAGCAAGTAAAATAGTAGTAATTTATAGTGTGATGAGCATAAAGGTCCAGGTCAGAACGGACATCGTTTATTGGGATACATAGGAAAACAGATAATGTCTGCTTAAAAGAATATTCACGTGGTAAAGCCGTTAGGAGGGGAGCTATGACTGACGTAAGAGGTTGAATACGCATAGGGCATAAGTCAAACCAACGTTTTTATTCTTTACTACCCTGACAAGATTAAAAACGAAATAAAAAGATGGCAGTTGGGTTCATTTGACCCTCTGTTCTCTAACATCAATCTGTCAACAGGTTTTGCCCGGCCTTCCTCAGGAGTTGGAGATCTCTGCACATGATCCAGGCCCCACACTCAGCCAGTCAAATACGTGGACAGACACACAGACATACATAGAACAAGCAATTGACACCAGCTTGTGTTTTTCCTTAGGAATTTTTATTAAACAATAACGAAATACATATTTTAAATCGAATCACATAGCACTGAAGTGAAGAAGTCCTCGCATGCAAAGCTTTGTGAATCACGGCAGATGGCGAGGCGCTGCACATACATGTGGAAAAGTGAAGAAAGATATGTCCCTCGCTCAAAAACACCCTGCAGACGTTTTAGCATACGGAAAAAAGACATTACTATGTGGTCTCACACTATAAAAATAAAATGTCAATATTAGTGCATTGCTAATGTTGTCAAAACGAATAGGCCACGTGAAATCGCATGCGTTTACAGCGCATGGCATGACAACGCGGTCATTACAATGACCACGTTGTTGCATTGCATACCATTACAACGCAAGTCATTACAGTGACTTGCTATAGGGCAGGCGCTGGATTTTGGAATAGTATGATTTACTACTGTGCAGCAGTAGGGAAGGTGTTGGATTTAAAATCCAACACCTTCTACCCTTACAGCAAGTCGTTGTTCCGACTTGCACTGTAATGGTATGTGATGTAACAATGCGGTTGTTGTAATGACTGCGTTGTAATTTATTTATGTTTATTTATTTTATTTATGTGTCTTATAGAGCGCCCAAATCACCCCCAAAGGGGTATCTCTGCTCTATAGTAGTGCCTAGAGGTCAGCGTCGGGTAAATGAGGGATTACAGAGTCATCGAAGGCGAATGAAAAAGCGTGGTTTTGAGAAGTCGTCGAAATTGGAGATAGTTGGTACATTCACAAACGTGAAGTGGAAGTTGATTCCAGTATGAAGGGCAAGATAGTAAAATGCCTTCCCCCAGTGCGTGATTTCTTAATCCGGGGAACAATAAGGAGAGATTTCGATCCAGACCGGAGTGTTCTGGAGGGCTGATGGCGCGTGAGACCATCACTAAGATAACTGAAGGCTTTGCCGTGGAGTGCCTTGTGTACTAGACAGCAGAGTTTAAAGTGGATCAGTTTCCGTACAGGTAGCCAATGGAGTCCCTGGCATGCGTTGTATTGCATGCGTGGTAAACAATGTTTACCCATAAAGACATATAATGTGGCATTGTCTGAATTAAGAATTCTTGACTAGGAATCATACATTCAGATAACTTATATTTTCTATGTTTTGTATAGATCACATATATTATCAAGAACAGATGTCTTCTTGCCTCCATGTGCCTTACTTTCCCTCCATTGATATGGAAGGAACTAGGCTGCTGGTCTTTAATAACACGATGTTTGAGCTTTCACTAGAGGATATTATGGACCACCCATTATTAATATCTTTGGGCAATCAATTGGTCCCACTGAATATCATAATTAACATATGGGTTCCCAGTTTGTATATACATCTTTGTTCCCTGTTGAGCAGGATATTTTTGGGGTTCATGTTCTTTTTATGAATCCATGGTTTGTCTATCTCAATCCAGTAAGTGCATTTTAAAGATAATGGTTGGTGAGTTGTGTCATTTCTTTGACATCAATGGTTGCTCCTATGTTCAATTACTTAATTGTTTTATTCTTTGGGTAGTCATCCCCACATATATCAATTATGTACATTATATTTTTGAAATTACATATGGTGTGCTGATGTAAAAGACTGAAGGACTCCTAAGGCTGTAGAGAAGACTTTATTGAGTATCCATGATCTAGAAGAGCAGCAGTGCAACTGAACAAGAACTCTTTTCTATACACATCAAGCTATTAGAACGGGACTTGAAAGTAAACAACATTAGCACATGCATGATGGCAGAAGCGCATGCAACAATCAAATATATACAACTCATGCGTGCATAACAATAGGAGCACACAATGTAAGTTTGTGCTATAAATGCAAATGAAGTGTGTGTGAAGCGCATGTGAAGCAAAGCATACATTACTACACAGCTTCCCCCTTAATAAAATAACAAGAAATGAAGAAAAAATGAAGATGACATCACAAAAGTTTCAAACCTCTTGGGTAGAACTCTGTTTGTTTTCCTGTTCAAATCATTGGATATCACACACCGCTCAATTGAAGATTGTGACATACCCTTTTCTTTAATTTAAACAGTGGCCTCACCAAAATCTGGATCAGCAAAATTAACTTTGCTTTGAGAAAGAGAAGGGTTAACTTTGGGTAATTTGTAAATACTCCACCGACAACCATTATCCAACAAAGCAGATCTCCTACCCACTTTTATAATGGTATAAACACGAAAATGTATAATGTCCCTATTTTACATACACAGACAATTTGACTTTGACCTTGTCACCAATCTTCAACAAGACAACATCAGTGGTATTTAACATCCTATTGTCCTTTGGTTTATTACAATTGTTCTTTGCCATACTATGAAATTTTTTAATATCGATAATTTTCTAAATAGAGTCAACCCAGTTAAGAGACAATTCATGTCCATGCTTTCTTCCTTTTAACAATATAAAAGGTTAGAATTTCGAAGTACAATGTGGTGTGCATAGATAAGACCATATCAAATCTGATACATGTTTTTTTTAACATTAACTCTGGCTTTAAGAGAGAATAGAAAGCCCTCAAACAAAGTTTTGTTGAATCTCTCAACTAATCCATTCATGTTAGGAGAATAGAGCTTAGTTAGTTTATGGAACACATTGATACTTTTAAGGTAAGAAGTGAACATGATGGAGCGAGGTTTCACACGTAAAGTGACTTGCTTGTACTCAACCCTCTCGATAATAATATTAATGTACTAACTAACATGTTTTGTCTTATTAATATTGCATTACACGACATATGAGATATCTAGGGGAAGCTTGCTAATGTGCTTTTACTAACTATAATCCGCTTGCACTAAAATGGCTGCTGCTACGCGGGATTTTCTACTACGCATGCGTCTGTCATGCCCACGTGACATGCTTGGTGGTAAAACTTTTGCTTCTGCGCAATAGAACTAAGATGGCTGTTATGTGTCCTAATGTGCAAGAAGCTTGCATCGCTGCTTTGCTAAGCTGTTTTTGCATAATATCTAACGCAATACTTAAATTAAAATAATGGGAATAGAGTAGAAAGAAATGGTATACAGTGCATTCATTTATTCTGTGTTTCTAAAACTGTTTCTTTTCTATTTTTACATGTTATCAAAATTATGGGCCTAAATGCTTTGGTGAGCTCCATCTTTGGAGAAACTGCACCTGTGCGACAAATGTCCTGAAGCCACAGAAGCTGTAGCCTTGAATCATGGCCAAGACGGACATGGAAGGCGGAGAAGAGTGAACTCCTTGCCTTGCCAGAGGAAGCTGAATTGATAAAAAAAATTAAAATAATCATTGATACATTTCACTACCGGGAGGAATAAAGAACATGGGTAGATAAGTTATGGGAGGGAACGACTAGAATACATGATTGACAAGTTGCTTCTAGAAAAGTATGGTGTGATGGCTACTCCTCATTCTTTGTCCAATATAATTGTGGGATTCACACATTTGCAACATTTGGGGGTGGTACACTGACCTGAAAAATAGTATAACTAGGGTAGGCTTAGTTAGTTAGTTTGTCCGACTTGTCCGAATAGCTGACGTGTCACTGACCCAACGCACTCAATAGGTAATCGGGAGCAGAGTTGCTGGCGGAGCACTCTGTCAGAAGGTTCAATAACACAATCGGGGTTCTGGGGAGGAGATCGAGGGGAACATCCTTTACCACACATCTTTTACAACGCGGTACCATTACCACGCAGGTTTTACAACAAATGTCGTTACAACGACTTGCGCTGGAGGGCGCTGTAGGATAGGGAATAGTTTAATTTATTATCCAACACCTTCCCTACTATCCACGGGGACTTGAGTTGCAATAGTTAATTAAACTAATCCACTATCCAGCGCCCCCCAACGCAAGTCGTTGTAACGGCTTGCGTTTTAAAACCTGCGTTATAACGGTACGCGTGGTAATACCACGCGTTGTAACGACATACATCTGGCAATCGATGACCCAATCGGGGTTTGACTTTTAGCTGCAGAGAGGGTTTACAACGCTGGCGTTTTGAACTTTAACTGTGGTGCTGGTCTTAGCCTGTGGTGGTCCTATCCTGATCCAATTTGGTCCGTAACCTGTCCTGATTCTGGCTTGCACCTGTTCTTTTCTGCTGTCACCTGTACTTTGGGATTCTTTTTCTTTGACTCAGCCTATGACCAGTGTTGGTCATCACACAGAAATAGGTAACTATTAAGTGTGGGTTTGTCATTGTACTGTTTTCCCTTTTTTTCTTACCTAATCTCTGTTCAAATGCTTAACGACAGTTTCTCTCCAAGTTATTGCAAATGTTGTTTTTAAAATCTGCATTAGTCAAAATAGAATAAGAAATTAATTTTAGTTTCATGTTTTATAAGTCTTTCAAAGATTTACTCAGATAAAGATTTTAAAACCTTTCCCGAGTTTGTGGTTATTTATGAAATGCTAAATATTATTATTGCTACCTATTTTCTCTCTAACTTCTTTGATCCTTTAAGACTTTATGTATCGGTGACTTGGATTGGTAAGATACATGGAATAAAAATCCAAATATTAAAAACCCCAATTGATTTGAGTGTAGGTTTACCTGTTTAATGTATATATAATCATATGGGCCGAGGTGAGTATGTTGAGCAGGTGAGCCTGCGCTCTATCAAACATACTAAAGGTAAACTGAGTTCCATTGTCAGATCCAATGTTTTTGGAAAGTCCTTCTCTCCTACATAGTTCTTATAAAAAATAAATTATCACCTCAGAATCAATTTGAGACATCCACTTCACCTCTACCCATCCACAGAAATATAAATTCCTGCATATGGACCTAACACATAAATTGCCAGTTTCTCCCAAAGTTTTTCTGGAAAAAATCCATGTTTTAATTGTCAAAATAGGACCACCATATAAAATCTCTTACTTTTTTGTAGTGGCAGTCTGCCCTAAATGCCCAAAATGGACAACTGAAATAAGTTTATCACGAATCCCTACTGGTGGTATTATTAACTCACCTCTCAAAATAAGATCATTAATCAGGGTTAGCTCATCCTTCACTTATCACAATATTCCTTACTTGTCTCTCCAAAGGCCAACCATTGACAATGTACTCCCTTAAAACATTCATGGATTCATCCTCAAATGACCTTTTAACCAATCTTCTTTAGTTACTACTTCTGCAAAAGAAAGGACGTCTTCTATAGATGCCCCAACATACTCCTCTTGAGAAATAAATTGTCTTACAGTATGTATATCATAGGACAATCTATACAAACAGCCTGCCCTCACATTATTTGGTCCTGGTAGGTAAACAATATCAAAACTATATTCATATAACTTGGCCAACAAACGCACAAGCCTGGAGGATGCTTTACCAACTCCATTTTTTGACAATAACCGGAGTGTGTCCCCTACCCAACACAGCCAATCCGCCAAGAAGAGGAGGAGCAAGGTCACTGCAACATCACTTCAGCCAATCCCAAAATCCAAGAGGATGGCTTCAGGCAATCCGTCAGTGGACGTGCATGGTTGTCTCGGCCAAAGCTAAGTGAAGGTGACTTTCCAAGACAGGCACATTGTAATCTCAGTGCCTTCTGCTTGCAGCAAAGCAAGCCGAACTAAAGCAGTTTCTTCGCAGCTAGAGGTAATATTCAATCCTCAGTTCACTTGTGTCTACTGCTTTAAAACAGCAAAACCAACTTAAATTGCCAAATAATCAGAGAACTCCATGGATGCTCTTCTGGGTTTTTAGATCCAAATCGTCGTCAATATGTAAAAGACTGGAGGACTCCTAAGATAAGTAGAGAAGACTTTATTTAGCATCCATGTACTTGAAGAGCGGCAGTGCAAGTAAACAAGTACGCTCTTCAATACTCATCAAGCCAGTGGAACACCCCTTGAAAGTAAACTACAATAGCGCATGCATGATGGTAGGAGCACTTGCAACAATCAATTGTACACAACTCACGCGTGCATAACAGGAGCTCACAATGTAAGCTTGCACTGTAAATACAAATGAAGCACCTGTGAAGCGAAGCTTACATTACTACAGCTGGCTAAGAATCAATGGTGAATTCTTGGCTGAAGACAACATGTTTAAATAACTGCTATCAAATGGCATACAGTACAGTTGCCGCAAGGAGAGTGGCCTGTGAATGTAGTTTCTGAGATAGTGGTCTAGTAAGGACAATATGCACAAGCTCACACTTTTCTTAAATGAAAACATGGGTTTCAATAGGTTCATATCATTGGGTCTGAATATTCACCTTTGTTTAGTAATAATTTTTTTGTAGCATGTTGGATGCTGTGCTGTAGATGGTCACACATATCAGTGTGCCTTCTGAAGGTTTTTGGTGGGTGTTTAGTAAGGATTCTTAATTATTATTCCCGGCTTCCTTATTTGCCCATTTTATAATTTGTGCAGGATAGTGACATTTTTTGAATTTTGCGGACAGTAATGTGGCCTGTTCATCGTAATCTGGTATTGATGTACAACTTCAGTTTAACCAAAGGAACTGGCCAATAGGAATATTTTCCCTTAACGTAGGGGGGTGAAAGTTCTTGAATGATGTAAATTTGTATTTGTCTACAGGTTTGTGATGGATATTTGTTTTGATGAAACCGGGGGGAAAGAAAGATGGCAGGCTGATACTGTCATGGTGAGCACTCTCCTGGAACGCTCCTGCTGTACTGCCTCACTTACCTGATTCAGGGCTGGCTTTCAGTCCCGGTGGCAGTACCGGGTAAAGCTCTGGACCCGACAACCCTCAGATAGTGAGAGAGGCATTGGGTGTCTTGGAGACGCTGTCGATGCGGTGGTAGCTCTTCCTTATCCAGCGAGGGTGTCTGCTACAGGCGCAGACGGCTCACTAGCCGACCTGCTCCTTCATTGGGCAAGAGCAAAAACCATCAATGGCACAACCGCGCGGAGCTGTGCAATGAAGAGGACGTGGGGTCTGTAGTTCTACATCTACGGCTGCGCCTTCAGGCGAGGATCTAAGCCAGGAGGCCGCCAAAGCAGTGGACTCCCGGGTCGGGCGGCTCATACTAAAACTGTTGCAATCTGGCAACTCGTCAGGTCTCTTACAGGCTTGCAGTCAGGGAAAAGCTGACATGGTGGACTCAACAACGGTGGAAGTGCTCATGAATGCAGTCTAGAGCAATAAGGGAATTACTGACAATGAGCCTTCCATGGACCTAACAATTGGTCCTCTTCTGGAGATGGAGCAGGATGTCTTCAATAATGATGACATTTTAGAGAAGGCTGCAGATGTTAGTATGTCAATACCTTTCCAGGGTCGTCAGTTGATGTTGATCCCGGTACCACAAACATTTCTAAGTCCTCTACTGATAATGCAGGGCTTGGCCTCATGGATAATAATGATAATGGCAATGGAGTATTACATTCCTCAGTAAGGTGTCAAGAGGCTGAGCAAGTTGAAGTGGGTAGTGACAGCTCAGAAATCACTACTTCACATACTTGTGTGACTATGGATAAGAGAGCAGATCTGGGGGCCTTGTATGATTGAACAGCTGGATTGTCTAAAAACATGGATGAAGACCATGTTATAAAATCAGAAGGGAAGGTAAACAGTGAACATTCTCTGGATTCTGAGTACCTGGATAACAGTATTCCAAGTAAGAAACAAGCCAGAGTTAAAGGCGTAAAAAGACTAAAAGAAAGGAGATATGGCCAAAGTACCGATATGCAATTTGATCATACCGTCTCACCCACTCAAAAAACAGCTCCAAAGACAGTCCTTCATGTAAGTGGTTCACCTCTAAAGGTGAGGTTAAAGCTCTGATCTCACAGATGTCAAATATTGGCTCTGCCTCACAACCTCAATCAGCATTGTCCAGAGAGGAGGATCACATATCAAATGGAAGTAGTCCTAATTCTAGCTCAACTATGTCTCTTGGATTAAGCAATGGTACACATCTACCTGAAGGGCCCTCTCTTTGTGTAATGGAATCTGGTGCGCTACACATGTCTACCTGTGTTGATACATCACACACTAAAGGATCCACTGAGTAAACAATCCTTCATATTCTGCAAATCAGAGGACGAAGGCTCTGGATCACTATGCGCAGGTTAAGGCAGATAGTGCAGCGATGCACCAGGCTCTCTCCAAAGTTTCTATCAAGGTGGCCATACTCTCGGCTGAGATGACGGAACTTCAACAAAGAGTAGCAGGTGTGGAAGAAGTCGGGTCTGGGACAGTCAAAACAGTTCAAGAACAAGGCGGTCATATTTCAACTAATCAAAGCCAATTAGAGGAGCTGGAGAACAGACAACGACGCAACAATCTAAGGCTCATTGGTATACCTGAGGGGAGAGAAGGCAATGATCCCAGAAATGTTGTGGTCAACTTATTGCTGAAGGCACTCCCGGAGCTGTCTGGGATATGGACTCTCAGATCCAGCGGGCTCACAGACTACCATCAGCTATAAGGCATGCTGGACAGACACACCTACCGCACCCTTGTCCCATTCTCATCTTTGTTAGTAACTTTTTGTTGAGACATGCCATTTATTTTAAAGCATCTCCAGCTGCACCTCTAAAGGCAGATAGAATGTCCCTTCTCGCCTGATCAGATTTATGTAAGGCTATAATGGACTGACGTTAGAAGATGCACCAGCTAATTGCTCTGTTCAAGGCAGTTGGGGCACAGGTGTTTCTGCAAGAGCCTTCACTTCTTAAAGTCATCAAAGATGGACACCAGCATATATTTTATTGAGGACTGGAGGCATCTAAAGTTTTGAGTCAATGGCATTAGGGCTACGGTCTGGTGGATACGATCTTAGGCCAATAAGTAGAAGGAAGTATCATGTATGGTATCTCTGTGGGTAAAAAATGATAGCTTGTTACACAGTTTTTTCTTTTTCTCGTGCTGCTGAAGTAATTTCTGTTTCTTTAGTGGCAGATATGGGAGGTGGAGGTTCTAAGGGGGTGCTCCCAGGTGGCTGCCATATCAGCTGGCAGTTAAGGAGGTGGGTGATTCCTATTCCTAGTATGGGTGGGTGGGCCTTTGGATAGATACAGGTTACTACTAATGCACATTCAGGGGGGTGGAGGGCATGGTTTAAGAGTCAGATCGAACAGAAATTGCAACAGAATGTAATACAATGTTTGGGGGACTGTTTGGTACCAAAGACAGGAAAGGTCTCATGGCTTTTGGGATGATACAATGTCTAGGTTGAAATTGTTGTGTTCGAATGTTGCTGGGTTAAACCAAGCCCATAAAAGGCAGTTAGTTCAAGAGGAACTGGCAGTTTATAAACCGCATATTTCGGGTATAACAGAAACTCGTCTGGCATATAAAGATAGGCAGGCATTAAACCAATTGGGGGTATGATAGAAGTATCTGCTCATCCCAGACAATGTCCATAGGTGGGGTGGCTATAATGAAATGTAAGGGTTTAGTAGTTCAAATTATTAAAACCTCTGCAGATAGCAGGGGGAGATGGGCTATAGCTCAGGTGTTGATTATTATCCAGAGATATACTATATGGGTTGTTTATGGCCTCTACCTGGATGAACCAGATATGTTTGATTTATTAGGTTTAGAATTATTGGACTGGGCATGGGAACTCATTGTATTGGGTGATTTCAATTGTGTTAGGGAGTACAATATTGACTGTACTAATCACCAACCCAATATTCGGATGACCAATTCCTGGTCTTCGATTGTGGAATTGAAGAGGCTACATTGGCTAGAGGATGAATGGAGAATTTTATGTCCCCGATTGCCCAGCTATACTTACTATTCCTCTCCCCATAGGCAATACTCACGTATTGACATGATATTGGTAAGAGAGCAGATGCTAGATGGTAGGGAATATCGAGACATGCCCTAAGATTATGTGATCATAATGCCATAGTGCTGATGCTGCAGATCCCGCAAGTTGGGCCGAGAGCTTGATGCTCATTCTCATTCCCCCGACATTTACTTGCCAATTTGGAATATCGTCGGCATTTAAAAAATGTATTGGCTGGATTTAGACATTAATAAGGGTACTTGTTCCATTGCTATCGTATGGTATTACATGAATACGTATATTAGGTGGGGGGTTACACTTCAGTTTAATTTAAATCAGAATAAGTGTAAGCACTTGGAATTTGCTCAATGTCTGCAGGAATGTTTGGATTCAGAGTTGAAACACGCTCAGGCAAATCTTACATGCAATTCCATCGAACAGGCCTTACATCTTAAGCTAAATGAGAGGCCGCAGATTGTAAACCAGGGGGGGGTAATTGAGAAGGGGGCGGCAAGCTATCAGACAAATAGGACCTGTCAATATGAGTATGGTGAAAAAGTGAGGCATATTTTGATGCATCAGATTGCTGATAAAAAGGCATGCAGTGCTATTAAATATATTTTGGGAGATGACGGGGTAGCTATACCTGCACAGAATTAATATCTGAGCAATATGCCATATTCTATCAAAAGGTTTATAAAAAACCTGATAGTATTGATCATCAGATTCTAGTTAACTATATTGGGGAGAGTATGATGCCTCGGCTAGATTCTCTGCAGAGCTCTAACTTAGATGTGAGGGTTGGGCTATTGGAGGCTGAGGCAGCTATTTGTGTTTTATAATTTGGAAAAGCAGCAGGAGAGGATACCATTCCTCTAGAATTCTATAAAGTTGTTATGGCTAGTCTCGTCTCTGAATTTATAGAACTGCTAAATTATAGCTATAGTGAGGGAGAAGCCCGAGCACCATGGAGGGTGACTAACATTATAGTCTTTCTTAAAAAGGCAAACCATCCAAAGATAGGGGATTTTATCTCCCAATATCCTTGATAAATACAGGTGTAAAGATTTATTCTAAAGTTTTAGCTACACATCTTGCCCCTCTTAGGCATGAGTTGGTTTCCATACAACAGCACAGGTTTGTGCCTGGAAGGGATACCACAGCGCATATTAGTACTGCAATTGCAGCATTTGACTTTGCTTGCCAAACTAGGGACGGATAGGTATGAAAATGCCGGATGTGGTGAAGGCATTTGACCAGGTCACTTGGGAGTCACTCTGGATGATCATGAGGGCCTTTGGAATTGATGATAGGTACATAGCATTAGTGCAGACATTATAAAAGAATCCAGTGGCTAAAATGTTAATGGGTGGTAAGTGCTCTACTTCATTTTCAATCTATAGGGGCATAGGATGTCCACTCTCCCATCTGCTGTTTGCTTTCTATATAAAACCCTATATAAGACACCTGATGTTGGACCAGGATATATATCCAGTAAGATTATATGGTGTTGAATTGAAAATAACTGCATATGCAGATGATGTAGCTGGGTATGCTACTAACCCATGTATAGTTATCAATCTTATATCTAAGGAAGCAGAAGAATTTGGTGTATTTTCAGGATATAAGTTCAATCTATCGAAAACACAAATAATTCTTAATTTTAAAACACCCAGTCATCTAATGGAAGTTACGGATACTGCTACCTATCTGGGTGTATGGCTTAGTAGTCAGGTGGAAAATATTGTTACTCTCAATTAGGAGTTGCTTTGAAAGACAGTTATCACTAAGCTACGGCAATGGCATTGGCTTCCTTTAAGTATTTTGCAATATCATTAAAATTAACATTTTACCAAAATGTCTTTATCTTTTTCACTCCATAACATTGTGGGTTCCCGATTTATTTTTCATTCGCCTTGAGGGGGCAATTGGTAGTTTAATATGGGGATATAGGAAAACTGGACAAACTATTAGGTATATGAACTGCCCTATGAGCAGGGAGAATTTAAGCTGCTGGATTTTAAATTGTATTTCTGGGCCTCCTTCATGGGTCAGGAGTAAAGCTTACTGAATGGGGGTAAGTCTTGGGCAATTGCAGTTGGGTATCAATTAGAATTAGGTTTAAATAATAGGCATGCAATGCATACGTTAGTTGACCCTAATCATTTCTTGAGGGTGAGATTTAAGGTGATAAGGAATGCAATCCGACTATGCAAGCTGTTCACTCTCTTACCCCATTGTGGGGTAATCCACTATTCCCCAATATATTCCATGACAGTGTGGGGCAAGCTTGGGGGAATATGCGTTTACATAATTTAGGCCAGCTATATGACACTCAGGGGCTGCAAACTTTTGCTTTACTTAAGGAAATATATGGGCTTCCGCAACAATCCTTTTTTAAATATCTTCAGGTCAGGGAATATCTTCTTCATAATTGTGAATACAATAAGGAGTGTTAACGCGGGGTTTCTGGTCACTAGTTATCTTACCAGATCCCTAATCATGTCGACTGAATCGTTGGTACCTGTCATTGAGTAAAAGACAATCTACTAGGTTAGTCAATTAGGAACTTAGACCACTCTAAAGAACCACTTACCACTGGGAAAGGTTAAAAAGTTTTAATTCAAAGCCAAAAGTATCTGGAGATACAAACATCTCAGAATAAGATTCAAAAGGTATACAGGTATTAGTACAAAAAGATACTCTCTGAATATCCTTAAACGACAAAAGGAAATTATCAAAACTACTTCAAAGAGCATGAGCGTTGCAAGAATCGCTGTGATTTGCAACCTGAGAGTCATTTACAGAAAAGGAAAATATAAGTTTAGTCTGTCCCTACACTAGACTAAGTGACATCCCTACTTAACAAGATCTTTACCTAAAAGGTGTCAGCCGTGGTGACTTCCTAAGAAGATCACGCACTTCTCTTAGTCTCTTTTGTAAATCGGTCTCTTGTGATCAGCCTATCTGCCTACCCAACCGCTTTCTTAGGCTCCCAAAATCATCTGCTGTCTCTCTCCCCCGGGTCGCTTTCCCTAATACAAAATCACATTTCCGATAGGAACGCCCCTCGGGACGCCCCTCACGTGGTACCAATTTCAGCGGCAAAACTCCATGATGATACTCTTCGGGACCCTCGTTAAAGTTGACCTTGGTTCCCAGGCTTCTTCTCCAGTTCGCTGGTACCCCCTGAAATTCCTGAAACCTCCTCCAGGCCTGCGCCAGGCGTCGCTGAACAAAGCTCCATTCATTACGACTGATTAGGACCCCTCGCACCTGCATTCAGACCATCCTACAGTGGGCCTCAAATTCCAGACTCCACCATATCTATAGGCCATAAAACATGTGTAAAACTTTGTGCTTGGTGCCTCTCGATCTCTTCTCTAACGAGCACATTGCAGATCAAAGAAACAACATTATCTGTTCAGGCCTACTTGATTTACATGAAGCGGGCCCCTGCACTCTGAAAACACTTAACTCGATTTAAACAGTATTCTTTAACTAGCACACATTTCTATTATGCAACACATCTATAAAACATATACTTCAATACTATGCCTAATAATACATTTGCACTCTAATGACATTAAAATCCACGTCACTAAAGGTGTAGCAGCATCTTTCGTTTCCTGTGAAATGCCATGTGGCCTACACATTTTCATGGTTTGCAGAATTACATTTCGTTTTCCCTTATTCATTTAACGTGTGACTCCAACATCATTTTAACATTTCTACAATCTCTACATTAGTTTTCCACACTTCTATATGTATCTATTCTAATAAAACAAACACTCATATATTTTCTCTTATATAAGTTGACACTCTTGTGCAATACTTTTTAAACTAACACTATGTGCTTGTAAGTATGGTGTACTTATACATTTTTCAGATTTGTGCTCTCTCAGTCCCCCCTTTGATGACTTTCAGGAGTCATCACCATCAAAACACCATCTCTAAAATGTAGGACCCTTCAAAGTGAGGTCGTGGCAGTACCACTTCTTTTCATTGTCTCCAATGCCTTCAGACTCTTATATTGTGTATCTTGCATCGCCGTTAGTCTTCTCTCCTGTTCTCTCATAGATCTCTGTAACCTGTTTGCTCTATACCACTGATACAGTCGCACCAATCCCCACAAAGTGATTACACAAATCACAATTATGATGATGGGTTTCAATATGTACCAAACTATACCCTTTCCTAGGTTGGCAAACCAACCTCCAACTTTACCCATTCCATGACCTACCTTTTCCCACACATTTATTTTTGTCAGATCCTCAATTTCGTGGTGAATTGCAGTAATGTTTCGTATGTACTTCTCTAGAGGTTTTGAATTGTCTGGAATGTAAGTGCAACATTCCTGGACCTTCAAAGCCTTACAGACTCAGCCCTCCTTGGCTAACAGAACATCTAAAGCAAGTCGGTTCTGAAGAACCATTGCTCTTATCGATTGCATCTCTCCCTCCACCAGCATTAAGGATCTTGCAGTACTGGCAGATAACCTATCTACGACTGTAGCCAATCTTCTAATTTTGATGTCATTCAGTATCAGTCCCAAGATAGGGAATGCAGCACCAAATACATCCCCAATTACCTCCTCAGCACCTAGACCTCTCCTCCCTCTTGTTGGTATTCCTCTCTTTGTCGTTTCTAAATTCTCAACATGGTATATTTTGGGGAAGACAATTGCTAAATAGCATGATCCGTACCAATTATCTGGTAGCTTCACATATGCATTTCTTCCACATACAAAATATACATTTGGAATTGCTTGCATCTCTTTCAGAAAATCTTTGGAGTAGTACTCCAATTGGAAAGCATGTTCACAACTGACTTGACCTACATACAGATTCTCATAGTAGGAGTAACTCCTGTGAATGCACAGTTTCCCCCGTTTCTCCTTGTCTAAAGCAATTGGACCAAAGCTACCCTTTCTTTGATGTATCCTTTCTTCCTTAGTCCAATCTGTTTCCCACTGTCCTGAAGCCTTTAGAATCTTCTGCCTCCTGTATCTAGTATCCACCTGCCCTATAAACTTTTTCTCAATTTCTGACACTTGACAAGTCAGATTATTTCTTCGGGCATGTGAAGTATCTAACGTTTTCCATGGAATGAACCATTTCTGTAACCTGTCTTCGCTCTTGTAATAGTCCCACTTATTCAGATGCTTATAATTTGGGACCTCTGGCAATGTCGAGTCAAAATTCGAGAAATAATACTCAAATCCATCTCGTCCATAAAATATGCTCAACAACAAACTACATGTGATTCCATATGTCAACGGAAGATGATGGTATCTGATACCCTCATCCACAGAAGCTGGTAATTGCATACAAACGTAGCAATTCTTCGCCTCCATGACATCAATGTATTCGTATAACAACTTGGCATAAGCATTTGACCTAAAGTTCCCCTGTGATTCGTCAACATGTAATCTTTTGATCTCAGCATCTAACAAAGCCTTTTCTTTCTCAGTGTTTTCTCCCTTTACCTCAGCAACAGTGATAGACTTTTGTGTTGATGCTTTCTTTGTTTCTAATCTTGTCTTTGTTTCATTTTCATGTCCCACTATATATGATACAGTAACTACTAAAACTATAAGAGAAATCACTACCCCTAAAAGTGTGCCAACTATACATTTTGCCCTGTGGTTCGGGTTGCCGGCCTCCATGTTCTCAAACAGTGTAGTTTGGGGTGTTCTTCTAACACCAGTTTCTCCTTCTCTCCGAACAAAGTCTCTCCCTCGAATAGTGTTTCTTCCTTTCAACACCTGGAAGCTGACAGTTTCCTCCGCAAACAACCTTATAGTCCTGTAGAAATAGACAACCCTAGCCCTTCTCCGTCCGCTAAAAGGAAGTCCCTACCATTTTCTTCTTCCACTCGGCGCTAGGTTATCTTGCAGCAATATTTACAAAGTTCTTTTCAAAAGTCTTTTATCAATCTGAAACTATACGTGTTCCCAGAAGTGCCACCACATCCTCATAAATGTCCATACGAAGAAGTATTCCCTCAAGTATTGGGCATTTCGTACAACAACATGGAAATTCGACTGTCTCTAGGATTATTCTTCTTATTTCACTCAGGACAAGAGGACAAACGAAATTAAGAGTTAATGTTTTTTCAATCTCCACTCCTGGTACTATCAACTCTACATCCACCGTTACAAAGGGGTCCGTTCTGACCAAGATCACTTTCTTCACCTTCCCAGTTCTGCGCCCCTTTGAAGACATCCGCAACAAGGTATTAATCCAAGACAATGAGTGTTCCAAGAACTTCCACTACTCGTTCAAGCATTTCCAAACGAAGAAGAGTTCCCTCCAATATTGGGTATTGTGAACAACAAACCGGAAAATCAACTGTCTCTAAAATCAATTTTCTGATTCCGCTCAGGAGAGGAGGATAGACGATGTTGAGTGTCAGCAATCTTTCGGCCTCCACTCCCGGTAGCAGGAACCTTAATTGCACTGTGATAATTGGTTCAATTCTGATCAGGCTCACTTCCCTGACCCTCCCGGTTCTGTGACCCACGGACATCTGCGACGAGGTAGGTCCAATCAGGAGTAGAGTATCTTCTGTTAGGTACTCGCACCCTCCTTGATCTTCTTGGACCTTCCTGGACTTGATCCTGGGTATCTTCTTCCGGATCCGAGTCTTCAGATATAGGAGCAAGCGTTTCTTCCCGAGCTGACCTTAAGCTTAGCCTCCTCCTTCTTTCCGGCCAGGTGGCTGCTCCACGCCTTGTTCTCCTATTCCTCGTCCTCACACTCGGTTCTTGATCACTCTGGTACTGATCTGTGTCTGAGTCGTATTCACTGCAGCTCTCTCCTTCAGTTGCGTCTTCGGTCTCACTGCCGTCCTGCCTTCCTTCCTCTTCAGGATCAGATGCGTTCCCAACTCCTTCCGACACCCCCACAGCTGATCTGGTCCCCTCCTGGGATTCTTCTTCCACGACTGGACTTTCGTCTGGGAGAGGAGCTGTTTCTTCTAGAGGTGCTGAAACTCTCCGAGTATGGGATGCATGGATCCAATTTGGCAGCCCTCCGCACTTCACCGCGGTATTCGTGATCAGGATTACCTGAAAGGGCCCACGCCAACGTACATCTAGGCAGTTCTTCCGGACGTGCTTCTTGACCAGCACCCAGTCCCCTGGGCACAGATCATGACACAGGTTCCTTGATGATGGAACTTCAGCCGCCTGCACCTGAAGGGACACAGAATGGATGGCGTCAGACAGTCCCTTACAGTAATCCAAGATCAGATCATCTGTAATGTTCAATAAGGCAGCAGTTGGAACAGTGGGAAGTCTCATGGCCCTCCCCATCAGAACCTCGTGTGGAGAGAGACCTGTCCTCCTGTCAGGTGTGCTACGCATGCTCATGAGTACTAAAGGAAGAGCATCTGGCCAACTCAAAGATGTGGATGAACAGACTTTAGCTAGTCGACTCTTCAGGGTGCCATTTACTTGTTCCACAATCCCTGAGGCTTCCGGTCGATAACTACAATGCAGTTTTTGATCGATCTTTAATGCGGAGCACAACATCTTCACAATTTCGCTGTTAAAATGTGTTCCTCTGTCCGATTCCAGAGAGGCAGGCACCCCGAAGCGTGGTATCAACTCCCTGAGCAATAGTTTGGCTACTGTGAGTGTATCGCACCTGCGTGTGGGGTATGCTTCAACCCATCTGGAAAATATGCATACAACCACCAAAACATACCTAAGGCGGTTGATTCTTGGCATTTCAATAAAGTCCAATTGCATTCTATTGAAAGGCCCCCCAGACCTCCCAATGTGACTCAGTGTAACTGGTGTTCTTTTCCCTATGTTTAACTGTTGGCAGGTAACACATCGCTTGCATACTGATTCTGCCGCTATCCTAAATTTAGGGCAATACCAAGTCTGCCTAAACACTCTCAGCATAGTATCTCTTCCTAGGTGTACTGGACCATGTATTTGTCTTGCCATTGGATTCGCTAGTTCCTCAGGTAACACTGCCCTCCCATCTGCTGAAATCCAAAAATCCATCTCGCTTCTCACGCAACCTGCTATCTCCCATGCCTTTTTCTCTGTTTCAGGTGCGTTCTCCTGCATCACTCTTAAATCCTCCCAAGTGTCTACTGTTTCCAACATCATGCTCAATTCTGTCTTCTCTTCCGCTCCTTCTATTTCTACCTTTGTGAAGGAATAGTCCTGTTCCGCACAATAGCGGGCGACTTCGTCTGCATAACGGTTACCTTGTGACACAAAATCTGTATTCTTAGTGTGAGCTACACACTTTACAATAGCAATGGCAGCTGGACCTTGTAATGCTTCCAACAACAGTCGCACAAATTCTCCATTTCGAATGGGCGAACCAGAAGAGGTCATGTAACCTCTCTGAGACCACAATTGCCCGAAATCGTGAACCACACCGAAACCATATTGGCTGTCAGTGTATATGGTGACTCTCCTTCCGCTACCTGCTATACAGGCACGAGTTAATGCAATGATTTCTGCTACCTGTGCGGAATGTACTCCTTCCAGGCAAGCGGCTTCCACAACTCCAGTAATGGTGCAAACAGCATAAGCTGCTCTCAACCGACCAGTATCATCTCTTAAACATGAGCCATCGACAAAGTAAATCTCATCAGGGTCAGACAACGGCTCATCCACAATATCTGGTCTGGGCTTCGTGCATAGTTCAGTCACATCAAGGCAATCGTGGTCTTCACATTCTTCGCCTTCTATTACAGTAGGTAGTGGCATCAATGTAGCAGGATTCAAAACAGAGCATCTTTTGAGGGTCACGTTCTCCGCAGCAAGGATAACTTGCTCGTAGCGCGTGAGCCTGCTATTAGTCAGATGCTGCGTCTTCGTCCTGGTCATTAGCAATTCTACAGAATGTGGTACATACACCACTAACTGGTGTCCCATAACAATACTCTCACACCTCTCAATGCTGACACCCGTTGCAGCAACGGATTTGAGACATCCGGGCAACGCTGCGGCTACCGGATCTAATGTAGCCGAAAAGTAGGCAACTGGTCTACGGGCATTTCCGTGGGTCTGTGCCAAGACTGACAAAGCACATCCCTCTCTCTCACAGCAGTAAAGTGAAAAAGATTTCTCGTAATCGGGCATCCCCAGAGCCGGAGCACGACACAAGTCGTCTCTCAACTGCAGGAATGCCACTAGGCATTCATCGTCCCATGGTACCGGATCACTCACCTCCTTGTGCGTCAGTTTCTGTAAGGGCTTTGCTTTCAGTGAAAAGTTAACTATCCACTGTCGACAATAACCAACCATTCCTAGGAACATCCTAACTTCTCTCTGTGTCGTAGGCGCATTCATCTTCATTATCGCCTCATTCCTATCTGGAGACACCTTACGCTTTCCCTTTTCTAACCGCTGCCCCAAATACTGTACTTCTGTCAAACAGTACTGTAACTTGCTCGGAGATACCTTATGTCCATTTTCAGCTAAATGGTTCAACAAGGCAATGGAATCTGTTTTACAAGCTTCCTCGGTCTCTGACGCAACAAGTAGGTCATCTATGTACTGAACCAGAACCGAATTCTGCGGCAGTACTAGATTTTCGAGATTCTTCTTCAACAACTGGTTGAAGATTGATGGGCTGTCTGTGAATCCTTATGGGATTCAACACCATGTTAAGACGCGATTTTCCATTTTAAAAGCGAAAAGGTACCTGCTTTCTTCATCCAAGGGGATTGAAAAGAAGGCCTGGCAAAGATCTATCACTGTGAACCATTCTGCTTGGCATGGTATCTGAAACAGTATCACTGATGGATTCGGTACCACTGGACAACATGAAACAACTATATTGTTAATTTTTCGAAGGTCCTGAACTATTCTGAATTTCCCACTAGGTTTCTGCAAACCCATAATCGGGGAGTTACAAGGACTTCCCACTATTTCTTGTAGTATTCCCTGTTGAATCATTGACTCGATCACAGGTTTTATTCCTGCAATCGTTTCCTGGGACAATTTGTATTGAGGCGTTCTGGGATACTCGGCATTTGGCTTTACCATTATTTTCACTGGTTCTACCCCCTTGATCAATCCTATTTCCTCGCCTGTGAAATCCCATACCCCCGACGCCACAGCATCTCGTAGGTCCTGGGGAAGATCTTCTACAGTCAGAGTAGGATATAGTTCTATGCAGGATTTTGAATTGGCTACCTTGAAGGTAGCGTCATCGTCTGTAGTCTGTACCTCCACTCCTTGCGGGGTGCAGTATATTGTGCAGTTCAATTTGCATAACAAATCCCTTCCTAACAGACATACAGGACTCGAATCACATACTACAAACTGATGTTCATTCATATGGTTTCCTATTTTCACGGATACTGGTTCAGTCAAGGGACTAGTCATCCTTTTGTTTGCAACTCCTACCACTTGAATAGTTTCCCCTGACATCGGTAAATCTGGAACCACCACTGATCTCAGAGTTGATCGAGTAGCTCCAGTATCCACCAAGAACGTTGTAGGACATCCTGCCACTTCAGCCTCAACAAATGGCCCCCTTTGATCCACCTCTAGGACTGCCCCGAGGGTACAGTCCTCTTCCCTACTCACACGCTGTCCTGTCAATGGATCAATATAATAACACTTTTCTTCCTCAATAAAAAGAGGCGTCTGTTTAAAGACCTTTCCCCCTGTCGCGATTTTCGGTGGCTGTGGAAACTGAGCTCTTGGAGCCGAAGTCCCCCCTTTGACCACCTTGCTTCCTGGGACTGTCGCCTTTTGAGCTGGAACCTCTTGAACTTGCTCTTCTAATTCTAGCTCTCCATTTTCAGGGTTAAAGGGACACTCGCGTCTCCAATGTCCCACCTGGTGACACTGGTGGCACTTTGTCGTCTTCTTTAAAGTGGCAAAGTCTACTCTAGGTCTCTGCCCTTCTTCATTATCCTTGTTCTGACCATTTGACTTTCGTCCCATCCCCTGTTTCTGCTGTCCGCCCTTTCCGGCTGACTGCATTTGCACCACCATCAGCTTCTCCTTTAGATTTTTCTTTTTAGAATCTATTTCGTCACTGCAGTATCTTGCATATCGCAGGATCTCATCTAGTGGTTTGTTTTGCCAACAGATTAAATGTTGTTGAATCATCAAACAAATCTCTGGTCTCAGCCCCAAAACGAACTTTGACACAAACTGTCCTATGTCTTTGGGATCCATTACATCGAGTCCACTATATTGTTTAAATATTTTCAGTAATCTTTCATAAAATTCATGAACTGTCTCTTTGGGTTCCTGTCTTGTTCGGTCTATTTTTACCCAATCTATATCTTGTGGAGGCACTTTATCCTTTAGCCAGGCTATTACTCTTTCATATTTCTCCATGACACTGTCCGACGGTCCATTAGTTCTAGCATTCCTCTCAGGTTCTACATTTGGCCACTGGACACTAATCTTGCAGGTTACCCACAAATCCCCTGGGACCACAATGTCAAACAAGGTGTTCAAATCAATCCACAATACTTTGGAGATCTTTACAAACCTCTCTACCTGCTTATACCACTCAACTGGATTCTCCCTCAACTTCGGAAATGAGTTGGTAAATGCAGCTAAATCTCCTCTACTCCAGGGCACATGTACATAATTTCCGTTCGATATTTCTCTCAAAGGGAATGCCTCCATCTGCATCAACCTTCCCTCAGGAGACGTCCCATTCACACACTGCCTAACAGTTCCCCTTTTGGACCATCTCTCCTCCCATTTGTCCAGATCCCTCCACGCTCTTATTCCTGCTATTAGTTCCCTTATGTGTGTCTTTAACCCTGTAGTTCTTTTCTCATCTAAGTCTTGATCTGAGTATTGTAACCTATGGTTACTCTGTAGGGTCTTTGTTCTGGACAAATCTACCATGTACCTGTCTGCCAGTTCAGACAGTTTCTCATGAGTCGCTCTCGCCTTCCGAGTAACATCCTTTGCTATGAACAGCAGCTCATCTTGCTCGTATAACTCAATCCTTTCTAATGGCAACGTACCATCTATAATCTCATCCAAATCAGATTTCAAACTGGTGATATCAAGTCTTTTCGCCTTTATTGTAGCTTTCAGTACGCTAGCTCTAGGGGGTCCATTCACATCTTTCCCATCCCAGCTCCGAGTCCTACGTCTGGGCTCAGGTGAGTTATGTGGAGTCCTCCCATGCTCCCACCCCTCCAGGTCCCATGCTGTTCCGTCCTCTCTGGGTGGATGATGAAACACTCCATTGTGCCTCATAGTCCCACCTTCCCCTTCATGCCTGGATTCTCTGGGTTCATGGTAAGACATTCCATTACTCCCCCTTTCTTCACAATTGGTCTGTGACCTCTGATCACCCGATGTATGGCAAGATCTTTCATTGTTCCCCCTATTCCAGTGTTGCACATTCTCCCCTGGCGCGTGATGAGTGCACCTAAACCTATCTCTGTATGCTAGTACCATTTGATCTCCACCCTTTTCAAAGAGCCGAGACATCTCTTCACACTCCATGCCTCTACCTTCTCGCTCCTGCTGGTCCCTCCCATCATTAGGACGTATTACTCCTCTGTTCTCCTGGCTTTGCCCCTCACGTCCCTGACTGCTTTCGCTAGCCCCGCAGTGAGATGCTGTCCCATTGCCTCGATTTCCCCACTCCGCTTCTGCTCTTGACCTATTGCTCTGCGTTTCTGCGGACCCATCCCATTCTCTCAAGTCAACCCTTAACTCTTTAAAGGATTTCGGACGTGGTCCCCTTAGGTCCATCGGTCCTCTTTGACCCCCCTGCTCTGTTGCGGGACTCACTGTCGGTTCGAATGGGGTGTTCCACGTTACCGGTCCTGGCAATTGCTTCCAGGCATTGGTCGTGTTATGCCTCCTTTCCATCTCAACCCTTTCTCTGTCCAACCGTATCTGTTCTTCCTCTCTCCCATTCTCTGGGTTGTAAATCGATACTATGGGTCCTATGGTAACGGGTACTTGGAGAGCATCTGGCAATCTACAAGGTTCCGCCCTCTCTGCGGTTGGCGTTTTCTGTACCACAAACCTTCCGACTACACTCTGTGCTGTACTAGGTTGAGGTGTCTCCCCACCTTTGATAGGTGTCCATTCCGATGTAGGAAGTGGTACATACCCCTCTATGGCAGCCCCATCTTCCCTTGCGAGTCCTCTACTTTCTATCTCCCCAACTCTCGGAGGCGGTCTATCTATCAATAATCTATTTATTACGTTGTCCTCCGATTCGCTCTCCTCATCTTCTTCCATGAGTGTCTTTTCACCTGCCACCTCTCTCACTGTGTACAACTTATCCACCTCAATAGCCTGTACCCTCCATCTCTTTGCCTCTTCGTCCCATTTAGAATCTCTCACTGCTCTTACCGATCGAGTCAATCTTTGTTGACGCCTGTTCAAATTCCTGTCGTGCGCCGCCCTAATCCATACATTAAGGGCCTCAAACTGGGTTGGTCTAGGTGGGGGTTTCAATGAGGACATGGTTGCTTTTAACCGATGTAACACTTCTAACTTAAACGTCCCATACTTAGGGAACTGCATTTCTTCATTTCCTTCCGTAAGCTTATTCCAAGCCCCAATCCATAATATCGTATGCAGCCCCACATTCGCTGCCATATAATGAGCTGGTGTACCCTCCGGCGGTGCCTCTTCCCCGTAATAATGTTCACTTCTTTTTCTTTTAAAAATCCCTTTCAAACACTTAAAGCACTTCATGATTTCTCTTTTCTCCGCGTTTGTTTACTTCCTGATGACAATCTACCAATCACCGCGCTGTTCTCGCTAACTGGCCTATCCGATTGCGACTTCTCACTGACGTCGTACCAGCCGCCCAATCCCGTCGCGGCTCTTGCCGACGTCACACCAACCGTCCTATCGCGTCGCGGCTCCTCACTATCCACCCTATCTCAGCGCGGCTCTTGCCGACGTCACTCGTCCCCCTTCGCAGCAGTTCCCCTCCTTTTTCAGCTCGTCTCCGCGTTTATGCATGCGTCCCATTCATACTTCGAAAAATGATTACTTCCGTCCAAGCGATCACTTTTCTTTGACTGTACGCCCACAGCCGATCTGTAATTGTCACCTTAACTGGCGAAATGTCTTTCCGTTTCCAGACAATCGCCTTCTCTGATAGGTTACTTACACACAGTAACTTTCGACCAGCGTCCGTTACTCACACACACTCTCTTGCACTCCCCCTATCTCGGTTCTGCGGCGGTCAATGGTACCTCATGACCTCCGTACTATGGTTGACAATTACTCTGAGTGTTCGATACACCCGGACCACTTAAGCTCTACCTTGAACTTAAGATTTTTACCAGGTTGCGCGCACTCACAACCTTCTCACAATCACGCTACAGGCATTCAACTCCGCAAGACATTACAATGCAAATACAACACAAAACACCGCAATCTGTTCACGCATGACCCTTGTTATACTCACTCTCCTCCGATACTGCTGCGTTTCTCGCACCGTCAGCACCTTCTTCGGCACGCGATTCTTCCGCTGCTCATCTCTCGATGTCTAGCACTAGGGGCCTTGGGGTAAGCTAACCTAATCTAGATTACCTTCCTCAAGAAGATAACCATCCTAAACTGCTACCAACTGTTAACGCGGGGTTTCTGGTCACTAGTTATCTTACCAGATCCCTAATCATGTCGACTGAATCATTGGTACCTGTCATTGAGTAAAAGACAATCTACTAGGTTAGTCAATTAGGAACTTAGACCACTCTAAAGAACCGCTTACCACTGGGAAAGGTTAAAAAGTTTTAATTCAAAGCCAAAAGTATCTGGAGATACAAACATCTCAGAATAAGATTCAAAAGGTATACAGGTATTAGTACAAAAAGATACTCTCTGAATATCCTTAAACGACAAAAGGAAATTATCAAAACTACTTCAAAGAGCATGAGCGTTGCAAGAATCGCTGTGAGTTGCAACCTGAGAGTCATTTACAGAAAAGGAAAATATAAGTTTAGTCTGTCCCTACACTAGACTAAGTGACATCCCTACTTAACAAGATCTTTACCTAAAAGGTGTCAGCCGTGGTGACTTCCTAAGAAGATCACGCACTTCTCTTAGTCTCTTCTGTAAATCGGTCTCTTGTGATCAGCCTATCTGCCTACCCAACCGCTTTCTTAGGCTCCCAAAATCATCTGCTGTCTCTCTCACCCGGGTCGCTTTCCCTAATACAAAATCACATTTCCGATAGGAACGCCCCTCGGGACGCCCCTCACGTGGTACCAATTTCAGCGGCAAAACTCCATGATGATACTCTTCGGGACCCTCGTTAAAGTTGACCTTGGTTCCCAGGCTTCTTCTCCAGTTCGCTGGTACCCCCTGAAATTCCTGAAACCTCCTCCAGGCCTGCGCCAGGCGTCGCTGAACAAAGCTCCATTCATTACGACTGATTAGGACCCCTCGCACCTGCATTCAGACCATCCTACAGTGGGCCTCAAATTCCAGACTCCACCATATCTATAGGCCATAAAACATGTGTAAAACTTTGTGCTTGGTGCCTCTCGACCTCTTCTCTAACAAGCACATTGCAGATCAAAGAAACGACATTATCTGTTCAGGCCTACTTGATTTACATGAAGCGGGCCCCTGCACTCTGAAAACACTTAACTCGATTTAAACAGTATTCTTTAACTAGCACACATTTCTATTATGCAACACATCTATAAAACATATACTTCAATACTATGCCTAATAATACATTTGCACTCTAATGACATTAAAATCCACATCACTAAAAGTGTAGCAGCATCTTTCGTTTCCTGTGAAATGCCATGTGGCCTACACATTTTCATGGTTTGCAGAATTACATTTCGTTTTCCCTTATTCCCTTATTCATTTAACGTGTGACTCCAACATCATTTTAACATTTCTACAATCTCTACATTAGTTTTCCACACTTCTATATGTATCTATTCTAATAAAACAAACACTCATATATTTTCTCTTATATAAGTTGACACTCTTGTGCAATACTTTTTAAACTAACACTACGTGCTTGTAAGTATGGTATATCAGTCTCCAAGGGACTCAGCCCAGTGTAGCATAACTACAATGTACCGGAGGTTTATGTCCCATGTTGAGGTGCTAGAATACAAGAGGCTCTGGAAACACTAGATTTGTCAGTAATTTCTCTTAGTCTTAAACTACAACAATTTAAGACAGTGTAATGTTGTATTATACACCTCAACGCATTTCAAAGTGGGCATCATCTAGGAACTTGTCACAGTTATACTATCCTAAGTGTCACTTATATGCAGCGTGTTGGACTTGGCCCTTCTGGCAGGTTCACCCCTGAACTTTTTGCTTATCAAATGTTACCTGGTGATGGAGATGTTTGGTATCTGCGCACTTTTCCACTGTGTCCCAGGGTAAAGTGCGTGTGTGTGGTGAGATTGGCCTGCCCTCCCATAGGAATGCATGGGGAATGTATGTGTCCCTGGTAGTTCCTGATGCGTGGGGAGTGCAGGTGCGAGTTTGGTATGTGCGGACTCGTGTGATTGAATGCTGCGCGATGATGTGTGTGGCGTGAATGTGTCTAGTGTGGAAGTGCCACTACTAGAAATTGGTGTACCTGTGCAGTGAATGTGCTGGCTTGTGATTGGCTGGAGCTGGCTGGTGTGGCAGGCCCCAGGAGTCAAGATGGGTCTGCCCCGGTGGTGAATGGGAGAGCTGCATGTGTGATGTGAGGGAGGGGTGCACCTGGGACCTGAATAGGGCTGGGCTTTCCCCACACAATGCTGGCTCCGCCCCCTGTGGTGCGACTGATGACCCTAGCCTAACTGGTGAATGGAAAGGGTGGGTGAGCAAAACAAAGTGCTCCAGAGCCAGCTGCGACTGGTTTTCCCCCCACCCAGCACCTTTAGACAAAGGGATTTACTGTATAAAAAGAGGCTGTGACCTCTTACAAAATGTTCTCTTCCTGATCCAAGCTGAGGGGGGCCTGCTGCTGCTGCTGGGCGCCAGGAGGACCACCACTAGGACTGCCTCCCTGCTTAGGAGGACCCTGTGAGCAGGTCCCTGGGCCCAGCCCTGCCCCCCCCCCCTCCTGAAAGACTTTTGCTTTTCTTTAGGGACTTTGGGGTAGCGCCTGGAAGCGCTTGATTTCTCCCTGCAGTGCCTAGGAGTGCTGGATTTGGTCTTTGGCGTTGCGCTGCTGGGGAGGGAGAGGGATCCCCCCTCATTCGCATTATCGTCCCGAGCAGGTGCCCCCCCTGCAGGCTTGACCATTTTTAATATTTAAAACTTCCAAGCAGCTGCCCACGCCGCATATTTGCCTGTATTTACTTATTGGAACGGGTGCCCACCCCGCGTTGTGCCCCGAAGAGAGCCCGTGAAGATACAGCACTGTGCCACGCTGGGATTGGCCCCGGGAGTCCCGCCGCATCATCAGGAAGCCTCGCAGCCATTGGTCCGGCCGCGAGGGCTTCTCCCGAGACCCGGAAACTGCACCTGGAGGCCGGAGAATACCCGAGTGAGGCAGGACACCGGTGGAGAGGCACAGGTGAGCCCCGCCGCCCCGGAAAGGAGCCGAGAAGAGTCCGGCTGCTGCGGTGAGGAGCCGCCACAGAGAGGGGACGCCGCCGCCAGAGGCCTGTGAGTGAAGCCCCGAGGCCCCGGAGCGGGCCTCCAATGCTCCGGGCCCCCCCATTGGTTTCCGAGCCCTGTGTGGCTCCAACGTGGCCTACCTATGTTGAAAGTCCCCGTGAGGGGCTTGGGGCCATAATTGCGGAGGGCTCTGTGGTCCATTGTGCTCTAAGTCCCCCGAGGAGGGACTCCGACGCACAGCAGCATCCTTGTTTGGAGCCGAGAGGCTCAGGGGGCATTCAGTGTATTTAGGGCTCCGGGGGCATTGTCTTATTACGAGTCCCCCGAGAGGGACTCCCCCCATCAAGGCGACATTTCTTTGATTTAGAGCCCCAGAGGCTCTTGGCAGCATATCATGACTACAAGCCCTGAGAGGCTCCAAGGGAGCATTTTCCTTAGTGGTAGAGCGGCCCCGGAAGGCAGAGGGCCACTCCCACCTCGCCCCACATTTTGTTCTTGAGCCCAGCGAGGCTCACAGGGCCACGAGTGTTTTGGTGGTCAGAGCCTGCCAGGCTCCCACGTGTCCTTGGACACTGTTGGTCAGAGTCCCAGAAGAGAGCCAGGAGGCACGCTGGTGCCAGGGTTAGTTCTCCAGCTGCCCAGCACTTAGTGGGCAGCTGCTCCGTTTAGGCCCCTGACATTGCGGACACAAAGCGTCCTAGCCACAGAGTAGGTGAGTGAACAGTTCCTCTTCTAAGTTATGGCCTCCCGGGGCTCTGGTCTCGAGTTCTATGATCCATTTGGATTCCCTCTTTCTAAGTGCCAGTTCCCTATTTTCCTCTCTCTTTCCTAGATTAACTTGTTCTATTGCAAAGAATCTGAGGAGTGAATTATTAGATTGATGTTTCTCAGGAAAATGGCGGGCAACCGGATAGTGCAGATCTACATTCGTAATAGCCCTTAGATGTTCTTGGACTCGTTTTTTAACCATGCAAATGGTGCTCCCAATATACTGTAACCTGCATGGACATTCTAAAACATAAATTTCATAGTAGGAGCTACAGGTAAGAAATTGTGAGATGGTCCTGTTGTTTCTACCAGGTACGTCAAATTCTTTTACCATGTGACTATGTTTGCACGCTCTGCAGTGTCCGCAGGGGTAGAACCCTTTGAGATTATGTATGTTTCTTTCTTTATTAGGCGTGATATCTCCTCTTACTAAGATATCCCTAAGGCTCTTACCCTTCCTGTATGTTACTTGTGGCCTCTTGCTCACACTGTGACCCATGACATTGTCAGATTGCAAAATATTCCAATTGTCCACCAGAACCTTGTGGACCTTTTTGGATCCTTGAGTAAAGGTGGTTATTACCCTTGTGGTGGACTCGTCATCCTTATGTTTTTCTTTGTATTCCAGACTCTTAGCTCTAGTAAACCCTTTCATTTTGTCGGTTGCTTTTGTAAGTACCCACTATGGATAGCCTTGTTCTCTAAATCTATCCAGCATCTTCCCTTGCTCCAGAGAAAATGCTTCTTCCTTGCTATAGTTTCTTCGTGCCCTCAGTAACTCCCCATATGGAATACTCCATTTGAGTGTATCCGGATGAGCACTGAGGGCATGAAGAAGACTTTTGCCCGCTGTTTCTTTGCGGTGTAAGCTGGTGCCGTTCTGTACCATAATCAGGATGTCAAGGAATTCTCCTCTGTTTTGCTCATACCATATGATAGTTTAATGTTGTACTGGTTATTGTTAAGTTTATCAATGAAGTCTTTAACTTCGCTTTCATTGCCTCCCCACACAACAAACAGATCGTCAATATACCTCATCCACAATATGACCTGTTTAAGGTCATATTGCAGTTGTTCATCCTTGAGGATTTCCTCCTCCCATTTGCCTAGGAAGAGGTTCGCGAAGCTCGGTGCAAAGCACGAACCCATCGCGGTCCCCCTTGTTTGTCTGAAGAGTTCACCATTAAACATAAATATATTGTTAGATATACATATTCTTATCATCTCCTCTAGCATACGTGTGTGTTCCAAAAAACCTATACTTCTATCCTCTAGAAAATGGCGACAGGCTGTAATCCCTTGTTAATGGTCTATGACTGTATATAAGGAACTGACGTCCATAGTTATCATGGTAAAATTCTCTTTCCACTCAATTGTGTCAATTTTGTTAAGAAAGTCTTTGGTATCCCTAATGTAGGATGAGATGTCATCAGTGATGTCATCAGTGATGTCACTGACCATGTCATGAATGATGTAATATGTGACATCATCAGCAGTGGATTGCGGGTGCGCAATATATAGTTAGTGCAACTAACTATATATGGAATTTCAATGGTTTTGTGTGAGTAAAATAAGGTTTTTTAAATGCTAATTCCTAACTATATATGGTCTATAACCTATGGTTTTTTCAGTGAATTTTCAAGGTTTTGTAAATGCTAATTCCTAACTATATATGGTCTATAACCTATGGTTTTTTCAGTGAATTTTCAAGGTTTTGTAAATGCTAATTCCTAACTATATATGGTCTATAACCTATGGTTTTTTCAGTGAATTTCAATGGTTTTTTAATAGCAAATATCAAAAGCTTTAAAATGTATTCTTCTTTAAATCGAAAAATATATTTTATATGTTTTTAATATAATTTTTTTATGTATATATATAAAAAAAAATTATTTTTTTTTTATTTCGCTACCGGTCCGCGCACCGGGTAGCTTCCCGTTAGCTCAATTTGGTGCCGCGACCTGGTCCGCGAACCGGTAAATGTTCCGTTAGCGCAACTGCCGCGTTAGAAAACAACATCGTGACGCGTCGCGTAAGCGCGACGTATCGCGTTGCCGCATAATGCGTCTTATGACGCACCGCGTTAGCAGCTCCCCGGAAGCGATCCGGGGCGCGGCGCGGAGCGCCTAACGTAAGCGTAACAGGTCATGTGACTTGTTAATAAAACTTTCTATTGGTTCATTTCACTTTTGGTTTCCTAATGATGTAAGGCTAGGTCATGTGACCTAAAAATAACACTTTTCATTGGTTTAGAACATTTTTTTTTCCCAAATGATGAAAGCCCCCACCTTCTTTCCTCACTCTGACTTTCATCTTTGTGAGAGGAAGACCTGTTTTTGCTTATTAAAATAATGGCATCTGTAGTAGCTGCAGCTGGTGGACCCCCACCACCACCACAACCACCTAGGAAGGAAGGACCACCTCCACAGTTCCTTCCCAACCCAGAGGAGGAAGAGGACGAAGAAGAGGAAGAGGAAGTACAGCCAAGACAGTTTTTACGTGAGGAGCCCCGGATATCTCACCACAAAGATAGTTTTATTTGGCAGTTTTTTCTTTTCCTCAAGGCCAAAAAAAAGTGAATGCTCGCCACGTGACATGCCTCATATGTAAAGATGTTTTATCTAGAGGCACAGATAAAAAGTATAGTTACGGCAACTATACTATGCACCGTCATATGCAGAGGTGGCATCCACTGAATTACAGCGTTGCAGAGATGCGTTACCTCCAAGACAACCCACCAACTCCTGTGGCCAGTACATCGGCACAGGTAACTCTGTCGGGGCCAGAGGCGCGGGAAACGGTGCCAAACATTCAACAGAATTTTGTGCACATGAAGATAGTGTGCCTTTATTGTGGTGACCTACTCTCATGTGCAAATATGAGTATCAATTTGATAAACAGAGCATTTGAAAACCACAAGTGCTCAAAACGCCCCAAAAAATAAAAACATTTTTTGCTCCTGTTGAGCCCTTTGTAATGCCTGTTTTTCGTTGTTCCCCCTCAAAAAAAACTAAAAAAATATAAAACCGTTCAAAAAATACAAAAAAAGTAAAAAATTGTTAAGAAAAAAAATAAAAAAATATAAAACAACAAAAATAATAAAAAAAAAGTTCTTTTCAGAACTACCTCCCCTTTATAAAAAAAATTGCTAGAATGTTTAGCACTCTGGCAACCTCTATTTCTTTTGGTTCGCTTCTCGGTTCGCTCGCCGGTACGCGAAACGGGAGCGAACCAAAAAAAAATTTCAAAAAAAGAAGAGTAAGTATAAGGGAAGGAAACAGAGAGTAATGTTAAAAGAAAGACAGCTATAGGGAGTAACACAGAGATACTGTTTAATAGATCTATTTAACGAAGAAAAGATGGAAGAGGGTATAATTGTGAAAAACAAAATAGATAAGGAAGTGGAAGAAAAAAAGTAGAGTAGAAGAATAATAAACAAGAGTTTCTTAGAGAATGTGAGTGAATGTTCAAAATAAGATTAAAACATGTGGAATAACAGAGAGAAAAAACAGAAAGCAGAAAAGAAGAAGTAACAGACAAGGAATGATTGAAACAGCAAAGAAATGTAAATAACATAGGGGCATATTATCAACATAGGTGATAAAATTATCGCTGCTTTTGCGGAAGAAATCTGCCGCTAAAGCCGCTTTTGCGGCAGTTTTCTGCCGATAAAAGCAGCGATAATTTTATTGCCTGTGTTGATAATATGCCCCTTAGTGTGCTTGAACTACAGAGAGAAAGCATAATGAACAAGTAGTGAAAGAGTGATCAGTCAGAGACAGTGAGAGTAATAGAGACGGAGTGAGTGAACAAGAGTGAGGAAGTATGAGAAGAGAGGGACTGAGAAAAAGAGTGGAAGGAGTAGAGTAAGTAAGTAATAGAGAAATGAATGAGGGAAGTAGCAAAGGCAGGAAAGTGAGGGTTAAAGAAATGAAGTAGTGGAACTAATAGAAGTTAAATGTGATAGAAATGTAACGAAAAGAGTACAAAACATTTACCTTATAATTGTCGTTAACTTAGTGACTTGTTATTTTTATACTTTCAATCTGTGAAAGAGAGAACAAACATTTGAAAAATATTAAAACATGTATTTAAAAATTAGAAAAGACAAGGGAAAAGATTGAAGGACAAACAGTTTTTCAACAACTTTGACACTTACAGAAGCCTCTGCTTCTCCATGCCCCCTACACAGTCCTAAAAATATACATTTTAAACTAACAGTATCTTGATGCAGATGAAGTGAGGCCTATCTTGCAACATGGTGCATCTTTTGCACTGCTGCTGTCTCACAAAAGTGACGCAACGGCAGCGCAAAAGAGGTGCACAGCCATCATAAAACTGTCCCTAACATTTTAAATGATTGTTTCAGGATGCCAATAAGGTGTGTCCTATCCAGAGGTTTGTTTGAGGTGAGGCCTACTCAGGGTTGCAGATGAAATTTAGAGTTGTTGAAGAGTACAGAGGAGATAATACATGTCCATGCCTACCAATGAAGTGAGTCATGTCCACTTCACTCTTGAACAAAGGCCAGACCTCCTCTGTTTCCCTGGACAGGCCTAAACTTGATCTGCACAATGTGATTCGTAATATTAGGAAACACAGGTGATGTAATTGAAAAACGTGCAATTTCTTTTGCTCATTTCACAATCACATCACTTGTGTTTCCTTTGCTTAGGTATCTCATTGTGCAGATGTAGTCCAGCATATGAAAGAGTACGCAGAAGTGCAGCACTGCATGCAACAACTTTGACACTTACTGAAGCCTCAGCTTCTGCATGCCCCCTACACAGTCCTAATTATATACATTTTAAACTGACGGTATCTTGCTGGAGATGAACTGAGGCCTATCTTGCAACATGGTGCATCTTTTACACTGCTGCTGCGTCACAAAAGTGACGGAACAGCGGCGCAAAAGAGGCGCACGGCCATCATAAATCCGCCCTTAACATTTTAAATGATTGTTTCTAGATGCTGATAAGGTGTGGCCTATCCACAGATTTGTTTCAGGTGAGTCCTACTCAGGGTTGCAGATGAAATTTAGGCTTGTTGAAGAGTACAGAGGAGATAATACATGTGCAGGCCTACCAACGAAGTGAGTCATGTCCACTGCACTCTTGAACAAATGTCAGACCTCCTCTGTCTCCTGGAACAGGCCTAAACCTCATCTACACAATGTGATGTGTAATGTTAGGAAACACAGGTAATGTAATTGAAAAACGTGCAATTTTTTTTGCTCATTCCACAATCACATCACCTGTGTTTCCTTTGCTTAGGTATCTCATTGTGCAGATGTAGTCTATCATATGAAAGACTACGTAGAATGTGAGCACTGTATGCAACAACTTTGACACTTACAGAAGCCTCAGCTTCTCCATGCCTACTACACAGTTCTACATGTATATCATAAATACAAAAAGTACAGAATTAATTATACATGTTAAATGGTTTATTTTTGCTGTTCTCAGAATTTATCAAATTTCAATAAAAACAGTGACTTGAAGGTATTCATCATATAACAGCGGGGAAAAAAAACACAATCAAAATGATTGTGTTTAAAAAACCCATATAACATAACCAATCAGAAATCAGAACTCCTGAAAAGTAACTTACTTTCCATGACGTCGAAGGATATCCTATGAACAGCTTACACTCTGTTGTGCTGTTATTATTTTCAGCCCGCCACTTTCTGAAAGAAAAGCTCCATCGTTTTGACAAATATGTTACATACAATAAATGACTTCTCGCTCTCTACCGCACTTTTCCACAAGGCCAAATCGTGTAAGAGCCATTTATAACTCTTGGAATTCTTCTAAGCAAATCCCGTCATTTTGTATTTCCGCAACTTTCAGAAAGAAAACGTTCAAGATCACTTTCACAATCCTGTACTAGTAATATCTCACCCTTCTTGCTCACTCATGTTCCACATTTCCTATGACACTGATACTGCTTACTATGAGGCACATTACACTACCTCTATGACTACTACAATTATTTAATTCTCTTGATCACAGTGGATGTTGTCAAAGGACCATCATGTCATATAATAGCTGCAGTTAGAAATGTTCTTCCTAAAATCAACAACTGTGTAGCCACAACATTTGTAATTAAAGTTGAAAACTTATTTTCATCAGGTTTATATAGTTGGAATTTTTAAATGACATTATAACCAAAAGTTTGTTCAAAATATGTCGACAGCATTGCAGACTTACATTACCTCTACTCCATGTTTTGATTGGCTGCTTGAATTAGCTTATTAAAAGAAACAGTTTTTCTGAACTCATTCAAAGTGCAGTTATTTTTCCATGACATCAAGTGTTATGGTAAGAACACCGTTTGCTTTGGGAAATACTCTGTTGTCCGTTAACTAATCCGTGCCCACCACTTTCTGTAGGAAAACCTTTTTTTTTTCAGTAACTACTTTAAACTCAAAAATAAATTTTGACTCTGTACTACACTTATCCTCAAGGCCAAATAGTGTAGGAGCCATTAGAACCTCTTGAAATTCCTCAGAGCAAATCCCGAGATTCTTTCCCTAAAATTTTGGTTGTAAAAACACCAGGTAAGAATTTTTAAGGTCAAAAGGCAATTTTTTTTAAAAGTTAAAACAGAATCATTGCAGAATGACCAGCCGTTTCTAGACTTCAAATAAGCTGTGTAATGTCCTGATGTTGTTGAAGGACCGTCATGATATATAATTGCTGCAGTTACAAAAGTCCTTCCTGATATTGACAACTGCGAAGCCACAAAATTTTTAATTAAAGTTGTCAATTTTGTTTCATCAGGCCTACATCGTTAGAACATTAAAATGACATACTGGCCATGTGTTCGTATAAATAATGTGGACAACATTTCAGACTTACATTGGCTACACTCCATGTTGTGATCAGCTGCTTTTACTAGCTTATTAAAGGACACTGATTTACTGTCTGGCAAAGTTAAATATATAAATTTTTCTGAGTCTACACTAGTAGTACTTGATACCCTACAGTTCTCGCAGTCATGCTGCCATTGATAAGAAAGCCCAAACAGGTGATCTACATCTACACCTTCATCTTGCGAAAAATAAAGCATATACATTAAAAACTCCTGACAATCTTGCTGAATATTTTGAGAGAATTGCGTTTGACCTGAACATTTGTCTAACAGATTTCGAATTTCAGACACACTTTCTATTTTTGTTCTATCAGTGCTACATTTCTCTAACACAGAATTCAACAAACTGCAAAATCTTTGATCCGAAATGACCACAATCTCTTCTTTTAAATTTTCTAGAGAAAACAAAACATTAACCACTACATTAGCATAGCAGTTGACACCAGAACTGTTTTCAAATTGAAAACCAACAACATCTTCAACAAAATCCTTTTTCTTTCTGCTTATAATTTCTGGTTCATCGACTTTTCATCTTTTTGCTACAACCTCTCTACTATTGGTCACATTTCTTCGTTTCCGGCCTACCACACGTTTCTCAAACAAAGGATATTGAGGCAAATGTGGCGCATACTCTCTTCTTAACCTATTGTATTCCTTAACACAATCTAGATCCGCACAAATGTTTGTGACATCACACTCAATCAAGTACAATCCCGATAAAGTTCTGACTCGTGACAATGCCACATATGCCATACCTTCCTTGAACACAGAACTGCCAATATTCACCAATGCACTGGCTACACTTAAACCTTGCGATTTATGGATTGTCACCGCATATGCCAAGCAAACAGGAAACTGCTTACGGCGAACATATAAGTCTTTTACAAGCAAAAACCTAGCAGAGCAACGACCAATTAGCTGTACTTCCTCAATGCCATCAAATTTAATTTTTAAAAATTCAATTCCATCTCTATTTCTGTATTTCTCAAAATCAACAACATTACCCATTGATCCATTTACCAGACCTCTTTCAACATGTAAATTCCTTCTTAAAATTATACGGCAATTTAAGCACACATTCAGAGTCTTTTCAAAACCAGCAGTTTTAGATATAGTCTTCTCTAATGAATCCAATTTTGATTTCAAATTCTCAGACAAAATAATTGTTGCTCCCATATGCTCTACTCTGTCAATAGCTTCCAGTTTCACAATCTCTTGGTTTTCTAAATGCAACATTTTGTTGTTGAAGATGGCACATTCTGCAAGAGTTGGCATCAAACATATTCCAGATTTCTTCTCAGTAATTTTCTGAAAAATATTCTCAGGCACAACGTCTTCTTCTGGATACAAATTTGACAGTAATCGTGCATGTAAAGCTTCTTTCCCATGCTCGGTCACTTTTCCGATTCTAACATCTTGTAGAATATTCTTATAATCTTCATCCTTCGCTTGACGCATATTTTCACGCAGTTCAGCATAATTGAAGTTTAACCATATATTGACGTTGCCAATACTCCCTAGGCACTTCCTGGTATCTTCATGCGTGAGCATTTTGAACACAGGTTGTCCTTTCACTGGTGTCAGCTGCAGAAGATCACCGAAAACAATGATGTGTTTGCCACCAAATAACACATCATACTCTGTTTTGAGAACTTCTTGCATTCTCAAATGCACAAAGGCAAGCATGACATTGGAAACCATGCTTACTTCGTCAATGATAAGAAGTTTCATTTTCATCAAGACTCTTGAAACTTCACAACAAGCATCTCCAGATAACTTGTGGTATTGTAATTTGTTATTATGCTCCACTGGCAGCATCAGTAGACGATGCAAAGTAATACCTTTAATGTTATGTGCTGCCAGTCCAGTTGGAGCGGTGACAACACAAGACAGCGATGACTCAGTCCTTTTCTGCAAATAACATGAAATTGCTTTAATGAGGAAACTTTTTCCAGTTCCCGCTTCTCCACTCACGTACAGTCGGACAGGCTTCAACGACGTACATGAGCACTCTTTCTTCTCATGACTTAATCCATGATCTATTTGGTTGGGAACTTCGTCATATATTTTCCTCTGCTCAACATTGAGTTGTCTTTCCAAGTCTTCTAAGTTAACCGCATCCTCCTGAGCATGTGCCATGGCTCTTTCCACTTCAATCATGGCAGTGGCAGCTTCATTTTCGATAACTGGTCCTCCTAGTGGATCCTAACTCAATGAAACAGAACTCTGACTGTCCTGAGAACTGTCTCTAACAATCTCGGCTGCAATCGTTGCTTCCTGCTCGATTTCCGCATTCAACATTTCTAGATATTTGGGAAAAACAGGACATTCTATGGTCTCCTTGGCGGCATTGAAAGAGTCTTCGTAACAGAGGAAATCTCCAAGCAGTTCCTCTTCTGCACGCCAAGGCTTGAAAAGTTGCAAAAGTGCTAAATAGAAAAACTCTTTTCTTTCAGGAGATTCGCCACTCAATTTTCGATGGTTTACCAAGTGGCATTTTCTTTGCTTGACCAGACATCCCTCACTTCCAATTACAGCATACACTCCTTTATCAATATCTTCTTTGATGTTCCTCTTGAATATGTAATTTTGTAGAACCTCATACAGACAAACATTCTCGGGGTGACTGCTTCTATTTGGATAATATGTATCCAACATGTTGGTCTTCAAAATATCTGTACTGTTTGGCTCCTTTTCCGCCAAATACTCAATTTCCTGCACAGGTTTCAGAACTCGATTACGCGTTGCACCAAGACCAAGACTCGCCCAAACGATACTCCTGGATTTGGCATAGAGACTTGCTGAAGACAACCGGTCAGAACATTCGTAAGCTCCGATTTCTCGATGCGACAACATCTTCAGACTGAAACTGTACAACTTCTTACTGAGGCTCTTTTCATGGGAAATGTCCTCCCACATATCCTTCAATTCTGTCTTTTCTTTTTTGGTGATGTAAGATGTCACATACCGAGCCACAGCCATACAGTTATCAGCCACAAACTGTATATCCATGTTAGCATTCCACATGGACAAAATCACTGGGTTGTAGTCGTTGATGTACTTGGACTCTTCGTTCCTTTTCAAATTGTATGTGTTTTTAGGTGATTTCTTCATCACATTATGTCGCAGCGAAGACATCAAACTGTTCACTCTTCCTTTAGAAATCACCGGTCGTGGAAAGGCGAAACGACATTTGGTGTAGAACTTGTCCTTGTTTCTGAATTTACGACGACAGTACTTTCCACAACGATGGCTTTGGAAGCGTAAAACTTGTTCTCTTAGGCTTTTGTCTTCCTTTGCGTTTGGAACAGCACATGTAGAATACTGTTCTATGAAACTCATCACTAAGTCTTCTGGATCTGTTGCAAATTTAGGTGCATCCTTGATCCACAGCAGCATATGTATATGAGGAGCACCTCTTGCTTGGTACTCCTTTCTCCAGAAGAAATCCAACACCTCTCCAAGAGGTGGATTTTTCTTGTTCATGATGAAAGACATCATAGCTTCAAATCTATGATTGAAGTACCTGCATACATTCACTGGATCCAAAGAGCACAGTTCTCCGGGTGTCTTGAATTCGATATTTTCAATGTTTCCATTTGCCTCTCGTAGAAATTCAAGTAAGTCTTCCCAGCCATACTCGGCACAGCTGAGAGTGAGGAACCATGTGGGAGTTCCTAAGTTTCTCAGCATACATTTTAAATCACCATGACGACGGTACCAGTACTCATTAGTACCACGCTGACACGCCATGAGATTAATCAGGTGAGAATCCAAAATACTGTCTTGCACATTGACTTTATCCATAAAGTCACTTGCCGAGATGTTTTGCATCTGTACACCACTTTTCAAGATGTGGTTCACTGCATATGACAGTCCAGACAGATCGCTTTCAAACAGGAGATGAAACAAATAGGGAATGCATTGACGAAACCTAGGATCTTCTGCATACAATCGTAAAGTCCGGTATTCAGAAGCAGGAATTTGATGAGGTCGCTCATCATATCTTCCTCCTTGACCTGTTGGAAATAGCTGTGGGAAACACCGAGCTTCCAAACTTTCCTCCCAAACACTAATGGGACTCCCTTTGGCTTGTTTCATTTGAAACAACTCAATAGCATTCCCCATGACTTCCTTGGAATGCAAAGGATGAACACTATAATGTTCATATATTTCTTCATTTTTAGAGGGTTCTACTTTCTCAATTTGACCAGCACACAAATTGCTATCCTCTCCTTCACTTACTTCCTCTTCTGCAACATATACATTCTTGTAGTACTTATTGTTTTTTTTCAAATACAATGTTGCCTTTTTGACTTTCCTAACATCCACTAAATACTGCCATATTTTCTTACTCTTTGTCGGAACCCCATTAACTAAGATAACCAGAGGTTCCTCTTCCACTTTTTCTACTCCAATTGTATTAATGTTTTTCTTCAAATCTAGAGGCAAATAAACAACTCTTCCCTTTAATCCTCTCTGTAAATCTGATGGAGGCAATTTCCCTGTCTTTGGCTCCATTCTTACAATAGCCTGAAAGGGATGGATACTTTGAATCAAAATAGATTCATAAGTATTTAAATCCTTCAATTCAGAAGGAATCTCAACCAATTCCAGATTATTATGAACCGCTCTAGCAGGCATCCGGTTTTGATTTAATTTGTTACAACAATAAGTACACACACGTTGATCCAATCCCAAATCAAAACAATTTTCTACCATCAAGTATGTTACGAAATCCTTCCATTCACTATTATTTTCCCTTTCACTTTTCACATATAAATCCACTAACTTAGTCTGATTCTTATAATAAGTGCGTCGACAACACACACAAGTGAAATTAGGCCTCTCACTTGATTTCACCTGAAACGTGTCAATTTCCTTCTGAAAATTATCTGTACTGGAAACCTGTACACTATCTTCCACATTACCCTCTTCTTCTGGGTCAATTTCAACATTCTCCTCTTTACTTGCAAAGTAACAAAACTCAATTTCTTCACAAATATTCTTCACATCTATTTCAGAACCATGCAAAAGAGCAGTGCATAATTGTTTAAGCATAATTGCTGGACTCTTAGCATAATACAACATTCTAACTAATTTCCTCACTTTATTATGATGCACTGCTAGCATCCTGAAATGATGAAAAACACTCTGGCACACTCTCCTGGAAAGACAAGCCAGTGAATGACCATGCAAACCTGTCACTTCTCTCACTCTGCAAGGATCTAATTCTTGCAACAACTTCATTTTCTGTTTTAAACTTTTCTTATTAAATGTCCGTACAAAATCACAAAGCAAATTGATGGAATCCTGTTGCACACTGCAAATACTACTACACTTCCAGATATACACTGGTCCCTTAGGACGTCTTCCTAAAACCTCGTTACCTAACACCTCTTCTGCCTCTGTTGTCACAAGTTTTTCTTTTTCAACTGGACAACCATCTTTCACCTCATAAGCTCGACCACTGGTGTCAACTGCATGCACCAAATCATTATCCTGGAAATAACTCTCCTTATTAAAAAATGCCTCACAACTTGAACTATGCATCCATTCTCCTGAAAAAACTTCACAAAAATTACTACGATTAACTGTTCTCTTCCATCTACTATTTCTTTTGAAATCATAAATTGCCTTGTTTAGCTTCCTAATTCTATTGATTATCAAAATAAATAACTTTCGCTTAATTTCAAATGCCTGATCAATAATTTTCTTAACTTTTTTTTTTCTCTTATAAAAAACCACTTTCTGTTGACCTTAATATTTTTTAACAAATTGCCAATTATCCTGTTGCGGAACATTCGTCTACGAATGTCCCTAAACTGATTTTTCCTTCTACTACCATGCACAGAGTTATCTCCTGCTCTAGCAGTAACATTTTTGATTGGCCTTTCCTTTCCGTTTAAATTGGTTCTCTTTTTCTAGACTAAAACATTTTCTGTAGTACTACTTTTTTTTCTACAAATGTTTCTTATGAATGATTTCGTTGTCTTACCCGGAGCTTTCTTGGTGACTTGACGAGTTTTTATTGTAGAGGACTGCTGCAAGAATTTATTAAGCTGCTGTCTTTGACGTTTTGTAGCCTTTCGGTTTCGTTGTTTAGATGGCATTATGTACTTTTGAAATGATCTGCAGTTGAATCTGTGGTAAAATATAATTAAAAATGTTATTAACCACTATTAGCAAACAGTAAATCAATAACAGTCGTCAAAAATTTAACACACTACTTGTCATTTTTACATACAATAATTTTTAGTGCATTGGCAAATTTAGTAGTCACAAATAGTAGCAAAGAAATGGAATGCTTCTACATTTGACCCGTGCTGTTTTATTTGTGAATCTGAACTAATTTTATGAGCATATTTGACTATTTTATTAAAGACACTACACACAACCTGTTTTTGAAGTTGTGTTTAATTTTAAATGAAACGGTTTACATGTTTACTTTTCATTTCCAGTAACTTTTAAAAATAAATGTTTATAGTTCCATAGGCTCAAGCAGGTCAGCTTCCCACCCTATGTCATACAATTCTGACAAATCGGCATCCTCATCATGTTCTTCATCATCCTCAGGATTTAAAACATCCAAGGGATCTACTTCCACTGACGTTTCAATGACAAGTTCAATGATAAGATCGAGATCAACGGATTGCTCATTATCACTCATGGTTGATGTTGTCGTTATCTTTAAAGAAAGAGAACAACAATGAGATGTTGCAGAGTAAGAGACAAATCTCAGAGACTATAATAGTAAAATTGTTTAACAAGAGTAACATTTTGCAGCTATTATTTAGCCATGTCCAGCGATGCTGAGGTGAGGCCTATGTCCAAGTTTTCAGTGAACAGGACTAATCTCTTCTTAACCTTGGATAAGCCTCACCGACTCTGTGTCCCCTGCTCATACTTAAATGTAAAGGGGCAGATTTATGTTAACTGGCGCATCCCCAGGGATGCACCAGTTAACGTGCACCGCTGCTCTGCCACCCATGGTGTGCCGCATTTACATTGAGCAAAAACAGCACAGATGCGTCACGCATCTGTGCCGCAAAAGCGGCACATTGCAGGAATCACGTCGTAAGCGCGACATGTCTACTGCAATGCACAGGGGCAAACCATACATTGCATGGTGCATCACTCCTTATGACTGTTTCAAACAGGCGTAAGGATTTGATTCAGCAATGCCATAAAGCTGACTCAGTGAAATCTTCTAAATTTCACTGTGTTAGTTTTACAGGGCTTTCATGCAAATGAATGCCCAGCCTGCAACAAAACGCCTATACGAAACCTGACACAGGTTTCATGTGGCACAGGACTTTACACCGTGACACATCTGCCTAGATGCATCAAGTTGTAAATATGTGGCAACATAGCGCATCTTTTGCGCCGCCGCTGCGTCACAAAAGTGACGCACAGCGGCGCAAAAGAGGCACACAGCTATCATAAATCTGTCCCTAACATTTTAAATGATTGATTCAGGATGACGATAAGGTGTGGCCTATCCAGAGGTTTGTTTGAGGTGAGGCCTACTCAGGGTTGCAGATGAAATTTAGGCTTGTTGAAGAATACAGAGGAGATAATACATGTGCAGGCCTACCAATGAAGTGAGTCATGTCCACTGCACTCTTGAACAAAGGTCACCTCTTCTGTGTCCGTGAACAGGCCTAAACCTCATCTGCACAATGTGATTCGTAAAGTTAGGAAACACAGGTGATGTAATTGAAAAATGTGGAATTTCTTTTCCTCATTTCACAATCACATCACCTGTGTTTCCTTTGCTTAGGTATCTCATTGTGCAGATGGAGTCTAGCATATCAAAGAGTACACAGAAGTTGAGCACTGTATATAACAATTTTGACATTTACAGAAGATTCAGCTTCTCCATGCCCCCTACACAGTCCTAAATGTTTACAGTTTAAACGGACGGTATGTTGTTGGAGATGAAGTGAGGCCTGTCTTGCAACATGGTGCATCTTTTGCATCACTGCTGCATTGGTTTCATGTGTCACAGGACTTTACAGCATGACACATCTGCCTAGATGCATCAAGTTGTAAATATGTCGCAACATAGCAAATCTTTTGCACCGCCGCTGCGTCACAAAAGTGACGCACAGCGGCGCAAAAGAGGCACACGGCTATCATAAATCTGTCCCTAACATTTTAAATGATTGATTCAGGATGACGATAAGGTGTGGCCTATCCAGAGGTTCATTTGAGGTGAGGCCTACTCAGGGTTGCAGATGAAATTTAGGCTTGTTGAAGAGTACAGAGGAGATAATACATGTGCAGGCCTACCAATGAAGTGAGTCATGTCCACTTCACTCTTGAACAAAGGCCAGACCTCTTCTGTGTCTGTGGACAGGCCTAAACCTCATCTGCACAATGTCATTCGTAAAGTTAGGAAACACAGGTGATGTAATTGAACAATGTGGAATTTCTTTTCCTCATTTCACAATCACATCACCTGTGTTTCCTTTGCTTAGGTATCTCATTGTGCAGATGCAGTCTAGCATATCAAAGAGTACACAGAAGGTGAGCACTGTATACAACAATTTTGACATTTACAGAAGATTCAGCTTCTCCATGCCCCCTACACAGTCCTAAATGTTTACAGTTTAAACGGACGGTATGTTGTTGGAGATGAAGTGAGGCCTGTCTTGCAACATGGTGCATCTTTTGCATCACTGCGGCATTGGTTTCATGTGGCACAGGACTTTACAGCATGACACATCTGCCTAGATGCATCAAGTTGTAAATATGTCGCAACATAGCAAATCTTTTGCACCGCCGCTGCGTCACAAAAGTGGCGCACAGCGGCGCAAAAGAGGCACAGGGCTATCATAAATCTGTCCCTAAGATTTTAAATGATTGATTCAGGATGACGATAAGGTGTGGCCTATGCAGAGGTTTGTTTGAGGTGAGGCCTACTCAGGGTTGCAGATGAAATTTAGGCTTGTTGAAGAGTACAGAGGAGATAATACATGTGCAGGCCTACCAATGAAGTGAGTCATGTCCACTTCACTCTTGAACAAAGGCCAGACCTCTTCTGTGTCTGTGGACAGGCCTAAACCTCATCTGCACAATGCCATTCGTAAAGTTAGGAAACACAGGTGATGTAATTGAAAAATGTGGAATTTCTTTTCCTCATTTCACAATCACATCACCTGTGTTTCCTTTGCTTAGGTATCTCATTGTGCAGATGGAGTCTAGCATATTAAAGAGTACACAGAAGTTGAGCACTGTATACAACAATTTTGACATTTACAGAAGATTCAGCTTCTCCATGCCCCCTGCACAGTCCTAAATGTTTACATTTTAAACTGACGGTATCTTGTTGGAGATGAAGTGAGGCCTGTCTTGCAACATGGTGCATCTTTTGCATCACTGCTGCATCGGTTTCATGTGGCACAGGACTTTACAGCATGACACATCTGCCTAGATGCATCAAGTTGTAAATATGTCGCCACATAGCAAATCTTTTGCACCGCCGCTGCGTCACAAAAGTGACGCACAGTGGCGCAAAAGAGGCACACGGCTATCATAAATCTGTCCCTAACATTTTAAATGATTGATTCAGGATGACGATAAGGTGTGGCCTATTCAGAGGTTTGTTTGAGGTGAGGCCTACTCAGGGTTGCAGATGAAATTTAAGCTTGTTGAAGAGTACAGAGGAGATAATACATGTGCAGGCCTACCAAGGAAGTAAGTCATGTCCACTTCACTCTTGAATAAAGGCCAGACCACTTCTGTGTCCGTGGACAGGCCTAAACCTCATCTGCACAATGTGATTCGTAAAGTTAGGAAACACAGGTGATGTAATTGAAAAATGTGGAATTTCTTTTGCTCATTTCACAATCACATCACCTGTGTTTCCTTTGCTTAGATATCTCATTGTGCAGATGGAGTCTAGCATATCAAAGACTACGCAGAAGGTGAGCACTGTATGGAACATGGCTATGTAACTCAAAGAATCAAAATCTAAATTTGCCAAGCACAGATGGGGACGTATTTACAAGGACCTTGCACCACGGGGAAATGTCTTAAATTAAAATGGGAAAAATAACATCAAAGGGACTCAAAGGCCTTGTAAATATGCCCCAAGCAACCTATGAAACTCTAGCAGTACATATCAAGAAACCTAATTGATTTCAAAAAACGTTTTTAAACAAATGATGTAAAGCAATTATAAACCTACATTCATGGGGAAGTGACTTAAAATGCTCTAAGACACATGAAAGCGTTTTTTTAAGGCCCTTGCACCATTTTTGCGTCACTTTTAACATGGCTATGTAACTCAAAGAATGAAAATCTAAATTTGCCAAGCACACATTGGGGCGTATTTACAAGGACCTTCCACCAGGGGGAAATGTCTTTAATTAAAATGGGAAAAATAACATCAAAGGGACTCAAATGCCTTTTAAATATACCCCAAGCAACCTATGAAACTCTAGCAGTACATATCAAGAAACCTAATTGATTTCAAAAAACGTTTTTTTGTTTTTTTTGGGGTTTTTTTTTGTAAACCTTTATTGGTATAGACAGGATATACAAATCTGGGCCTACAACCAAACTGGCCGGCCACAACACGTGAAAGCAGTCAAGAAGTCCAGAATGAAGTTACAGAATCAATCATAGAGGAACGTAAGCAATACAATCTTAAAAAAGGGGGGGGGAGGAGAGAGGATCCAAACGGCCAGCAAACAGGAGCAATGAAGGTTATTTTTTATAATAGGGCAAGAAGGAGCATGACAGGCAGGGCGACAATATAAAAGAATCCGGATTCCCAAATCAAACTATTGGTAACAGAAGGGCTAAAGGGCAGCCATGCAGGAATGTCAGCACTGTATATATCAGAATAAAAAAACAGGGCCGTGAACACAAGTCAGTATATAAGTAAGAACAACTTTGTATCCCCACCACCCAGTAGCACATCGGAAACAGAACAAAGGGGGCCGGAATAGCGACAACACCCAGACTAACCCGTCATACTAACCTTGGGAGAGAAGGAAAAAGGGAGGGAGGGGGGGGGAAAGAGGAAAGAAGAGAGGGAAAGGAAAACACAGACTGAAAGAAAAGAATGCCGCGCCTAAACAAGCGTCCCGTAGCAAAGAACACATAAAAGAGCGATAATATCAACAACGAGGAGGGCATGGGAGTCGCAATGGAAAGCAGCAGAACTACAAAAAGAAGAACAGCGACATTACAGACCCCACCCCAAACATACCACGGAAGGCAAGGACAGACGCGGCACTCCAATAAAGAGATACAAAAGGGCCATAGAACTGAGGAAAATAAAACATCAAATAAGACCCAACCCACCCATCCCACCCAGCACCCCTGCAGAAGGCTATGGCCTACCCTCCAAACAGCGCGCCTGTCGCCCTAAACCAGAACCCGAAATGTAGTAGAGACAAGAGAAAAGAAGAATATAAAGACAAAAAAAGGACATCAAGACAAAAGAAATAAATGGGAGGGAGGAGCAAAAGAGCAGAAACAAATACGGTCGGCCACCGCCCTCCACCCAACCATACGAACATATTATATGTGAACCAGAACGACACAATCTCGAGCGCCAAAAAACGTACAGGGGGGTCTCCCACAGCACTAGAAATATGAGCAACTTCACCACAGATCTGTACGTCAATAAACCACCGGGAGCCGTGCATCTCACCCCATCCCTTTTCTAACCACAGTTACCACCCACCACAGGACAGTGTGAAATAAGCAACACGATGCGAGGCAAGCACAAAATTGAAAAAGAATACGAGCAAAACGTAGGCCAGGGAGGGCAATCAATAAGCAAGTGGGCAAAAGTTCAAATAGGCAGTTCAAATGTCTCAGCAATAACAACAAGGGCAATAATAGACAGGAGTTCAGTCTTGCCGTCAGGAAAAGCGGGGGTTTCCCTGCAAAATAGAAACACGACCTCATCAAGGCAAAAACAGGCAGCGGTCCACCATTGTTCTCAGGCACCCGGGGAGGATCGGATCCCCGCACGACATCCAAGTCCCCAAACTCCAAACATCGAAGAGCAGGAGGTTCCAAATCCACCGGCCAGCAAATCCGTCAATGGATAACGACAGTAACTCTCGTAGCGACCGGGGGAGGCGAGGCGGTGGCATCACTGAGACAAGAGGGGACCATGAAGGAGCGTTCACCCAAGATGGCGGTAGAACGAATCGAGTCTCCCGGAGCACCGGGGGCCAGGGCCGCGCGTAAGGATCGTAAGGCATCAAGAACGTCTCCAATCGTAGGCTCACGCACAAACGTCCAGGCCCCCGTGCCGTCCAGCAACTCAAGCCCGTCATCACGAGGAGACCCACAGCACAGGTCGTCGGTAGCCATTTTGTGAATTCAGCCTCCTCACCACCCTCCGCGATGCTCGAAACAGTTCACAAATGCGGGCCTTTACAGATTTCCGGGGGGTCCCAGCAATGGCAGCCTCGGTGAAAAAAGGAGATTCGCCCAAGGCGAGGGGCCGTCTGCAATATCGCTGGCGCTCCACTCGAACAGAATCCGAGGACGAGGGTCCAGGGTCGATGGACGGAGCAGCGGCGGGGGGACCCCCTTCACACGATCAGTCCACGGAGCACGGCGTTCCGCACCAGCCTCACGGCCGTCAAGGCGGGCCCGGATCAGGGTCACCGGGATGTTCCCACAGCGGCTCTCACCAGTGGCGCAGTCTCTCGGCCGGGGCCGACGGTCACCACAGCGCCAGGCCGGATCCGATAGGCGAGGTCCCGGTCTCAACACCACGAAGGCCCAGGTCCCCTCGGGGGGCACAACTTCGGAACCGCAGCACGCCGGAGTCTCCAGGCCAAACGGTGAGTTAGAGCGAAACGTTGCGTTGCTATTTCTTCGAAATTGTGTCGTCTCTGGGCAGGATATAGAACAGGATATGCGAGTCAGGCCAGAGGGCTGACGGAGCCGAGCTACAAGGCGACCATTACGCTCGCGAGCTTGGCTCCTCCTCAAAAAACGTTTTTAAACAGATCATGTACATCAATTATATACCTACATTCAAGGGGAAATGACTTAAAATGCCCTAAGACACATGAAAGCGTTTTTTTAAGGCCCTTGCACCATTTTTGCGTCACTTTTGACATGGCTATGTAACTCAAATAATCAAAATCTAAATTTGCCAAGCACAGATGGGGGCGTATTTACAAGGACCTTGCACCACGGGGAAATGTCTTAAATTAAAATGGGAAAAATAACATCAGAGAGACTCAAAGGCCTTATAAATATGCCCCAAGCAACCTATGAAACTCTAGCAGTACATATCAAGAAACCTAATTGATTTCAAAAAACGTTTTAAACACATCATGTAAAGCAATTATTCAACCACATTCATGGGGAAGTGAGTTAAAATGCCCTAAGACACATGAAAGCGTATTTTGAAGGCCCTTGCACCATTTTTGCGTCACTTTTAACATGGCTATGTAACTCAAAGAAACAAAATCTATTTGTAAAACACTTGACACAAAGCAACATTTTAAATACACAACTTTCTTCATAATTTTCTCCCTAAAGCATACTATTCTCTATATAAATTAAATTAATATTTTCTCACCTTAGCAAATACTTTATGAGTTTCAAAACAGTCTCAGACACACACCAATTTGTCTTCAGCAGAACAAAGGGTATGCACTCCAGAGGCTGCAGCCAAAAAAAGCACAGAAATGCTGTAATTCATCACACATATCTCTCATGTCACCCAATCAAAACTCTTCCCTCACTTTTTTCAAATCAACACCCTTCCCCCCTCTGCCCTTTCTGCCTTTTTTGCATAGCAACCACCTCCTGAAAGACCTCTCATGTTTGCAACTTACACAACAATGTTTCAATTGAACTCTGAACTCTCAGTACACCTGCGTATCCAGTGCAATCTTTCATAAAATGATTTTTTCTTGACCATTCAAATTACATCTTTCAAAGAACTCATCCATGCACCCTAACTTTCTGTTTCCAGCAATCAAAATCCACCAATCACTGCTACTGATTCATTAGCACAGAAACTCCACAGTTTTTTTCATTATAAACTCTTATTTTTTCAACTGCCATTTCATTGCCACACTTCATCTGACTGCAGCAGAACCTTCTCTCACCATGTTTTCTGTCTGGATTGTTGGACATAGTTATATCCACTGGGCTCAAAGGTTTGCTGATAACAGAAATTTACACAACCTCAATTTACAAAATGTGGAAATCAAGTGGATTGGTCACAGAGGATTAAAATGTCACCAATTGATACCATTGTTGAAAACCTTTTTGCATTTGCCAAAACCTGACCTGTTAATTGTGCACTGTGGAGGAAATGACTTGGGCACTTGGACTGGGGTAGGTCTGGAAATGCTTTTAAAGGACACCTTTGACCAATTGATGGCACTTTTTCCTCAAACTGCCTTGGTATATTCAAATATATGCCAAACACAGAAATGGAGGTGGTCGAACCAATTTTGTCCACAAATTGAGAAATCGAGGAAGCATGTAAATAAGTCTGTTTCAGCTTACATTAGAGACCATGGAATGGGCTCCATGTACAACAATAACTTGCGTTACTACATGCAAGATATCTACAGAGCAGATGGAGTTCACTTCTCAGATGAGGGGAACAGAATTTTCATCCTGAATTTAAGACTGTGCATTGGTACCTACTTGTAGGTACCTAAATCAGCCACAGGACCCAAAAGCTCTTTTCAGAGCTACCCTACATCTGATCACTCACAATTATTATTTTACTCTAACTTTTTTCACTAATTTTCACCAAAGTACGCTCCCCGGAGCGCTACCCGGCACGCGCACCGGACGCTAACCACGCGAACATTTTTAAAAAAATGTTTTTTTCCGCACATATGGGCCTCCTCAACCACCCTCAGAAAACCTAGGGGGTCAGGATACGTGTACCTTGCCCCCTTCTACCCATGCTGATCATTATTTTCCCTCCATCTTGTATCTCAATTATACCGAAACACAAAATGGAGGATTCCCGTAACGCTGCCGGTTCGCGTACCGGGGCGCGCACCGGGAAGCGCTCGCTCAAAAAAGGTGGGAAAGTAATATACAGAAAAACCACTGGAGACACTTTCACCAAATATAGATTAGCTCATACTACATACCAATCCCTACAATTTTCACAAATTTGGTTGGAATTCCATTTAACCATTTAGCCTGTAGAGCTCTCTAAATACCCTGAGGTAAATTACTTCACAAAACACATCTGAAGTGTTGGAATTGACAACCAATTAAAATGTTACTTTCATTTTCTACTTTTTTTACCTGACATTTGATTGGTTATGTACCTGAATATATATAAAAAAAGAGAGAGAAACACAGCCATTTTGACTACTACTTCCTGAACTACATTGCAAGATCATTTTCACTCACAACTTAAACTTGTTTTTAAAAGGTAAGATATTATTTTATAAATTTGAAAACATTTTCAGATAGTTATATACTATCCCTCTGTAAGAGTTAGACATTGAGAAAGGCTTGTTTATTATAATTATGGATTGATTTAGGTTTCTGTGGTATAATTATGAATTTACTTAGGCTTTTTCACAGGCACTTTTTAATAGTACTACTTCACGCCTCAAAAGTACCTGTCTGAACTTAAACCCAACAGTGCCCTATCTCTATCTGACACAATGTCCAGCACTCTACGAATATATGGAAATGATCTATTTATTTATCATATAGTAACTAGTGAAACAATAATCACGAAAGAACACCATATAATTACAACATTTCAACCAATCCATCCAAGTAAGTTAGGAGTCTTCAATAGTTGAGTAGTTAGATCTTTTATTCTGTTCCAAATGTTATCTCCATAAAAACAATGCTGTAGCCAGTGCCTACGCGTTTCGTCCAAACGGACTTCTTCAGGGCAGGATAGTCACTGTGTTTTTGTCATATCTGATGCTTCGTTTAGGGAGTTTTGTCTGTAAATTTCTTTCTTATTGTTTGTTGGCTCTAGAGTCGAAGCATCCTGGCATCATAACCGCATCCGTCTAGTAGGTAGACGGATGCGGTTATGATGCCAGGATGCTTCGACTCTAGAGCCAACAAACAATAAGTTGGACTCACAACTCTCTGGTTCAGCAAAATCATTTCATCAAATAAAGCATGAACACCTCTCCTTGAGTCACGGGACCGTCAGCTAAGAAAACGCACTTACTATTTATGAGACATTTGCCTCAATGTGTGTATAAACCACGTTGAGATGGATTGGTTGAAATGTTGTAATTATATGGTGTTCTTTCGTGATTATTGTTTCACTAGTTACTATATGATAAATAAATAGATCATTTCCATATATTCGTAGAGTGCTGGACATTGTGTCAGATTGTGTTGTTTGAGACTTTTTCAGTCTCAGGGAGACTTAGGGGTCTGGATCTCCTGTCCATAGCACCTAAAATTCTTAGATACTTAAGTGACACTAGTGGATAGGTGCAATTCCATATAGCCTCAAACCCCTGTGCTTAGTGTGTATCATACAGTGCCCTATCTCTACTGATATATTTATTTTTTATTCAAATTTCAGCACAAAAATGCAAGGAGAACAGAACGTTTCCTTTGAAATTGTCCTAGACATGAACAATGAGGAAATCATTGAACCCATTGACTTGGAATTCATGGATGAATCACGAGACCATGAACTTCTACAATGTGTAGAATCTGTGGATTTCTTACTTCAATATGAGGACGGTCAAATGTGGGAAGTTATGTTCAGTCAAAAAGAAGACATATCGGACAGTCAAATGTTAGACGTTCTATTACATTTTGAAAAAGAATCAGAAAAATAAAATTATATTTAATATTAAAAAATTGTTTGAGTCTTTAATCATTTTTATATGTAATGCATAAACTAGTACCAAATTGATTATAATGTAAAGTCAGACTTATAGTATACTGTGCACAATCCCAAAAATAAATTTATATTTAATAATCATAAATACTGCTACTTAAATAAAAAATAAATAAAAAAAAAAAAAAAAGAACAATCAATAAACATACAATATTTCAAAATATCATAGTCTATCATTCTTTTTTCCTTATAGTACGCTCCCCAGACCGCTTCCCGGTGCGTGTACCGGGCGCTCCCCATGCCAAAAAAACAACAAAAAAAAATTCTTTTTTTTTTGCCCCGCGGGGCCCTTTTAAAGCCTCCACATCAAACCTAGGGGGTCAGGGAGGATCTACTATGCCCCCTTATGATAATTTCCCCCTTTGTTTTGGCCTCCTCTTGTCTCTCGATCCTACCGAGAGACAAGATGGCAGGCGCTCCGGACTGTTTAGAATGTTGACAGACACCGGAGAGCCAATCAGCTTCGCTTCGCGAAGTTCCGTTACGCGTCAGGTACGCGAACCGGGGCGCTGCCCGGAGCGCGCTTACAGATATATATTTTTTTGGAACGTTAATTTCTCAAATCCACTGGAGCACATATATTGAGACCTAGCAAAGGCACATCGGACTAACAGTCCCTACAATTTTGCCAAGTTTCGTGCAAATCCATTCAGCCGTTCGGGCTAAAAGTGAGGCCAACCGCCCTATGGAAAAATGAATGGGAAAAACGCGTTTTGGGACCCCCCTTTTTTCTCGGCCCCCCCTTGACGAACCCCCCCCCCCAAATTTTCAGGGGCTGCTCAGAAACAAAATGTTCCATTTTCCTGAAAATTTCAGCCAATTCCGTCCACAAACGCCAGTTATTAGACATAGAATTTTCAAAAATCCCATTAGAAAAAATCCTAACTATATATACCTACTGGCGACCGCCAGTAGGTAATATATATATATATATATGTATGTATATATATATATATATATATATATATATATATATATAAATAGTTCCCAACCTTATCTGATTGAAGAGCCAGCACACGCCATCGTGGGGGGTTCTCTCGTTTATTGCGTAGGCTTCAATAGACCCATGGAAGAAACAGGAACACGTTTCAGCAGTCAAGCTGCCTTTCTCAACCTGGTTGAGAAAGGCAGCTTGACTGCTGAAACGCGTTCCTGTTTTGTCCATGGGTCTATTGAAGGCTGCGCAATAAACGAGAGAACCCCCCACGATGGCGTGTGCTGGCTCTTCAATCAGATAAGGTTGGGAACTATTTTTGTACATACTGAGCACCAGCGGTAACGCCACCATCCAAGCACCACCAGCGATTTGGCAGCACACCAGTTTTTACCGCAATTTGGATTTGCTAAATATATACATATATATATATATATATATATATATATATATATATATATATATATATATATATATATATATATATATATATATATATATATATATATATATATTCACTGAAAAAACCATAGGATATAGACCATATATAGTTAGGAATTTGCATTTACAAAACCTTGAAAATTCACTGAAAAAACCATAGGTTAGAGACCATATATAGTTAGCTGGACATTTTATTGACATGAAACCAATGAAATTCCATATATAGTTAGTTGCACTAACTATATATCGCGCACCCGCAATCCACTGCTGATGATGTCACATATTACATCATTCATGACATGGTCAGTGACATCACTGATGACATCACTGATGACATCTCAAATGACATCACTGATGACATCACTGATGACATCTCAAATGACATCACTGATGACATCATCTAGTGTCTGTGTGTTTTTGTAAAGTTTAAATATGTTTTACATATTGAAGAATGAGTGGATGTATGGAAGACTGAGTGTGTGTGTGGCTGGCTGGGAGGTGTGTGACTGCATATCAATGTGTACTTGTATCAGTGATTGTATAAGAGAGTAAGAATGTGTTAGTATATGTGTGAAAAGTATGGTGTTCTGTGTTTAACTGTATAGATGAGGAAATCGAAGTGTGATTGATTCTTCACGGGACTGACTAGGTGTATGAGTGCATATGATAGTGTTGTAATAATGAGTGACTGTATGTATGAGTGATTGTATCGGTGAATGAGTGAATGTGTGTGTAGACGTAGGAATCAGTGAGTGCGTATGTAGTAACTGGTATTGGTGTGTCATGATGTCATCAGTGATGTCATTTGAGATGTCATCAGTGATGTCATTTGAGATGTCATCAGTGATGTCATCAGTGATGTCACTGAAGTATGGTGTTCTGTGTTTAACTGTATAGATGAGGAAATGGAAGTGTGATTGATTCTTTACAGGACTGACTAGGTGTGTGAGTAACTCCATGGATGAGTGGTAGTGTGTGAGTGTCTGCATAGGTGTATGAGTGCATATGATAGTGTTGTAATAATGAGTGACTGTATGTATGAGTGATTGTATGGGTGAATGAGTGAATGTGTGTGTAGACGTAGGAATCAGTGAGTGCGTATGTAGTAACTGGTATTGGTGTGTCATGATGTCATCAGTGATGTCATTTGAGATGTCATCAGTGATGTCATCAGTGATGTCATTTGAGATGTCATCAGTGATGTCATCAGTGATGTCACTGACCATGTCATGAATGATGTAATATGTGACATCATCAGCAGTGGATTGCGGGTGCGCGATATATAGTTAGTGCAACTAACTATATATGGAATTTCATTGGTTTCATGTCAATAAAATGTCCAGCTAACTATATATGGTCTCTAACCTATGGTTTTTTCAGTGAATTTTCAAGGTTTTGTAAATGCAAATTCCTAACTATATATGGTCTATATCCTATGGTTTTTTCAGTGAATTTCATTGTTTTTTTAAAAGCTAATATCTATAGCTGTAAAATATATTCTTTATTACGTGACGTATCACGTAGCCAGGTGAGACGCCTCATGACGCGTCGCATAACCGTGACGTATCGGCTATGCAGCGCAAACAAAACCCGTAACGTAAGCGTGCCGGAGCACGCTTACAGATATATATTTTTTTTTAACCTTAATTAGACAAAATCCACACGTGCACATATCTTGAGGTCTTGCAAAGGCACATCAAACAAACAGTCCCTACAATTTTGCCAAGTTTGCTGGAAATCTATTCCCTTAATTTTTTTTTTACTGTTTCTCTTGGTTTTCCCCTTGTTACGCTTACCGGGACGCTACCCGGTACGCGAACCGGACGCTCCAAAAACACAAGATGGCGGACTCCCGTTACGCTGCCGGTTAGCTGCCCGGTTCGCGTACCGGGAAGCGCCTCTACCGCGAAAAATCACGGGGGACTTTAATATCCCCCTCATCAATCCTAGGGGGTCAGGAGGGGTTTACCTTGCCCCCTTTCCTTCATTTCCCCCTTCTTTTTTCACCACATCTTGTCTCTCGAACCTACTGAGAGACAAGATGGCGGCCGCTCCGGACTGTTTACAATGTTGACAGCTACGCTGCCGGTTAGCTGCCCGGTTAGCTGCCCGGTGAGCTGCCCGGTGAGCTGCCCGGTTCGCGTACCGGGACGAGCCTCTACGGCGTAAAATCGCAAAAAAAAATCTTTTTTTTATTTTTTGCCCCGCGGGGCACTTTAATATCCCCCTCATCAATCCTAGGGGGTCAGGAGTGGTCTACCTTGCCCCCTTTCCTTCATTTCCCCCTTCGTTTTTCACCACATCTTGTCTCTCGATCGTACCGAGAGACAAGATGGCGGCCGCTCCGGACTGTTTAGAATGTTGACAGACACCGGAGAGCCAATCTGCTTCGCTTCGCGAAGTTCCGTTACGCGTCAGGTACGCGAACCGGGGCGCTAACCGGAGCGCTGTCACAGATATATATATTTTTTTAAACGTTAATTTCTCAAAATCCACTGGAGCACATATATTGAGACATAGCAAAGGCACGTCGGGCAAACCATATCTACAATTTTGCCAAGTTTCATGTAAATCTATTCAGCCGTTCGAGCTAAAAGTGAGTCCAACCGCCCTATGGAAAAATGAATTGGAAAAACGCGTTTTGGGACCCCCCTTTTTTCTCGGCCCCCCCTTGACGAAACCCCCCCCCAAATTTTCAGGGGCTGCTCAGAAACAAAATGTGCCATTTTCCTGAACATTTCAGCCAATTCCGTCCACAAACGCCAAAGTTATTAGACATAGAATTTTCAGAAATCCCATAGAGAAAAAATCCTAACTATATATACCCACTGGCTTTCGCCAGTAGGTAATATACATATATAAACATATATAATCTGCATATCTATATAAATATAAATGCATGCATACATATACATATATGCATACATATGCATGTTATTTACATGAAAGTTTTAAAAACACTAATAAAAGCAAAGCTAAAAAGCCACCTCATTACAAACAGAATGGCTTTAACTTAAACAAGGGCGAGATCTATTGCATTTTCAATGCTTGTTTACTTTGGTTCTATCAAGAAGGCATTCAGATGTGTCACACATTTGCCATAAATTCTGAATGTTAGCACTCTAGTTGCTCATTAGATCACTGTAGTAAAGCTAGTGCTCACCAGGGAAGTCTGCTGCTAATCATGGTTTGCAGCCATTTTCCCGCATTTTTTATCCCGCAGACTTTCAGTCCGCATACCATTATCCCGCAAGGTCATTGACCTCGCATACCATTATCCCGCATTTTTTCAAAACGCATGTGCATTTATCGTGCATGCCTTTACAAAGAATTACGTTTTAAAGGCATGTATGGTAAATGCATTTGCGTTGTGAAAACCACGATGACGAGAGAGGTAAGTGGGTTTCTGTTAATTTTTTCGTGGGTTAGTGATTGTGTAGTGTAGTGTAGTGTTGTGTAGTGTAGTGTTGTGTTAGTGTAGTGTAGAGTTGTGGTGGTTGTTTAGTGTAGGGTCATGCTGGGGGTAGTGTTTTAGGGTTTAGGGTTGTGTTGTAGTGTTTGCGTAGTGTAGGGTCATGCTGGGGGTAGTGTTTTAGGGTTTAGGGTAGTGTTGTAGTGTTTGCGTAGTGTAGGGTCATGCTGGGGGTAGTGTTTTAGGGTTTAGGGTTGTGTTGTAGTGTTTGCGTAGTGTAGGGTCATGCTGGGGCTAGTGTTTTAGGGTTTAGGGTAGTGTTGTAGTGTTTGCGTAGTGTAGGGTCATGCTGGGCGTAGTGTTTTAGGGTTTAGGATAGTGTTGTAGTGTTTGTGTAGTGTAGGGCCATGCTGGGGGTAGTGTTTTAGGGTTTTGGGTAGTGTTGTAGTGTTTGCGTAGTGTAGGGTCATGCTGGGGTGTAGTATTTTAGGGTTTAGGGTAGTGTTGTAGTGTTTGCGTAGTGTAGGGTCATGCTGGGGGTAGTGTTTTAGTGTTTTGGGTAGTGTTGTAGTGTTTGCGTAGTGTAGGGTCATGCTGGGGGTAGTGTTTTAGTGTTTTGGGTAGTGTTGTAGTGTTTGCGTAGTGTAGGGTCATGCTGGGGTGTAGTGTTTTAGGGTTTTGGGTAGTGTTGTAGTGTTTGCGTAGTGTAGGGTCATGCTGGGGTGTAGTGTTTTAGGGTTTTGGGTAGTGTTGTAGTGTTTGCGTAGTGTAGGGTCATGCTGGGGGTAGTGTTTTAGGGTTTTGGGTAGTGTCGTAGTGTTTGTGTAGTGTAGGGTCATGCTGGGGGTAGTGTTTTAGGGTTTTGGGTAGTGTCGTAGTGTTTGCGTAGTGTAGGGTCATGCTGGGGGTAGTGTTTTAGGGTTTTGGGTAGTGTTGTAGTGTTTGCGTAGTGTAGGGTCATGCTGGGGGTAGTGTTTTAGGGTTTTGGGTAGTGTTGTAGTGTTTGCGTAGTGTAGGATCATGCTGGGGGTAGTGTTTTAGGGTTTAGGGTAGTGTTGTAGTGTTTGCGTAGTGTAGGGTCATGCTGGGGGTAGTGTTTTAGGGTTTAGGGTAGTGTTGTAGTGTTTGCGTAGTGTAGGGTGATGCTGGGGGTAGTGTTTTAGGGTTTAGGGTAGTGTTGTAGTGTTTGCGTAGTGTAGGGTGATGCTGGGGGTAGTGTTTTAGGGTTTAGGGTAGTGTTGTAGTGTTTGCGTAGTGTAGGGTCATGCTGGGGTGTAGTGTTTTAGGGTTTTGGGTAGTGTTGTAGTGTTTGCGTAGTGTAGGGTCATGCTGGGGGTAGTGTTTTAGGGTTTAGGGTAGTGTTGTAGTGTTTGCGTAGTGTAGGGTCATGCTGGGGTGTAGTGTTTTAGGGTTTTGGGTAGTGTTGTAGTGTTTGCGTAGTGTAGGGTCATGCTGGGGGTAGTGTTTTAGGGTTTAGGGTAGTGTTGTAGTGTTTGCGTAGTGTAGGGTCATGCTGGGGGTAGTGTTTTAGGGTTTAGGGTTGTGTTGTAGTGTTTGCGTAGTGTAGGGTCGTGCTGGGGGTAGTGTATTAGGGTTTAGGGTTGTGTTGTAGTGTTTGTGTAGTGTAGGGTCATGCTGGGGGTAGTGTTTTAGGGTTTAGGGTAGTGTTGTAGTGTTTGCGTAGTGTAGGGTCATGCTGGGGTGTAGTGTTTTAGGGTTTTGGGTAGTGTTGTAGTGTTTGCGTAGTGTAGGGTCATGCTGGGGGTAGTGTTTTAGGGTTTAGGGTAGTGTTGTAGTGTTTGTGTAGTGTAGGGTCATGCTGGGGGTAGTGTTATAGGGTTTAGGGTAGTGTTGTACTGTTTGAGTAGTGTAGGGTCATGCTGGGGGTAGTGTATTAGGGTTTAGGGTAGTTTAGTTGTCTATTGTATGCTAAAGGCATATTCGTTCTAAAAGTTTTCGTTATTTTAATTTGCGGCCTAATAGTACATGCGGGATTTTTTTTGCGGACTGATGGTATGCGGGATTTCGTCATATATTCGCTAATCATACTTTCTATGGCAAAATGAACCCCCTCATTTTGTTCCTTTTTAAATTAAATGTTTTAAGAGTTACCACTTTATTCCAATCAAGATGACTTCAGGTGTGCCATACCTTTGTAATAAGTAGGACTGTTAGCACTCTAGTTGTTCTTTAGAACACTCTGGGACATTCTGTCATTGGGCTATAGTTGGGCTACATCTGGCTGATATTTGGGCTACATTTGTTTTTTTTTGTCTCTGGTGGCCATCTTTGGGCTACATTGGGCTACATTGGGCTACATTGGGCTACATTTGGGCTCCAACATATATATAGCCCAATGTAGCCCAATATATATTTTTCAAAGTTAATTTTCGTAAAAACCACTGGAGCCTATATCTTGAGACATAGCAAAGGCACACCGGGCTACCAGTCCCTACAATTTTGCCAAGTTTGGTGTAAATCCATTCAGCCGTTCAGGCTAAAAGTGAGGCCAACCGCCCTATGGAAAATTGCATGGGAAAAACACGTTTTGGGACCCCCTTTTTTCTCGGCCCCCCCTTGACGAAACCCCCCCAAATTTTCAGGGGCTGCTCAGAAACAAAATGTTCCATTTTCCTGAAAATTTCAGCCAATTCTGTCCTCAAACGCCAAAGTTATTCGACATAGAATTTTCAAAAATCCCATAGGAAAAAAATCCTAACTATATATACCTACTGGCTATCGCCAGTAGGTAATATATATATATATATATATATATATATATATATATATATATATATATATATATATATATATATATATATATATATCCAAACAAAAGTTTGCCTGCAGTAAGGGAGCCCACACAGGTGAGTAGATATTGCCTCAATTTATTCAGGGAAAACAAAGTGAACAGCTCGGTGCTTCGCCGAATAAAAGTCCTGCCCGACGCGTTTCATGTCAGGGACATTTCTTCAGGGGCTCAGGGCTTTGGCTTGGTTCCATCATCGGCAGGTTTTGGCAGTTCATTTAAAAGCAATGTTTCCCGCCCCAGTGGGCGTGGCCACCCGAGTGGCCTGGTGGTTAATGTAGTGCCGTTTGATACTTCAGCGAGTTGCCGTGTGGTCCCTTTTCACCATATAACTCCCAAGTGGGTTGCTGACACTGTTGCTGCACAAATTGCCATCTTCCTTCCTCGAATGGCATCACCTTGTCCCTGTTGCCACTACGCCGAGTGACGCAGCAGCGGGGCTGCACCGGAGTGCAGCGGGGCTCACCTTGCGGCTCAGGCTGGGCCGCTTAACATCCAAACAAAAGTTCGCCTGCAGTAAGGGAGCCCACACAGGTGAGTAGATATAGCCTCAATTTATTCAGGGAAAACAAAGTGAACAGCTCGGTGCTTCGCCGAATAAAAGTCCTGCCCGACGCGTTTCATGTCAGGGACATTTCTTCAGGGGCTCAGGGCTTTGGCTTGGTTCCATCATCGGCAGGTTTTGGCAGTTCATTTAAAAGCAATGTTTCCCGCCCCGGTGGGCGTGGCCACCCGAGTGGCCTGGTGGTTAATGTAGTGCCGTTTGATACTTCAGTGAGTTGCCGTGTGGTCCCTTTTCACCATATAACTCCCAAGTGGGTTGCTGACACTGTCGCTGCACAAATTGCCATCTTCCTTCCTCGAATGGCATCACCTTGTCCCTGTTGCCACTACGCCGAGTGACGCCGCAGCGGGGCTGCACCGGAGTGCAGCGGGGCTCACCTTGCGGCTCAGGCTGGGCCGCTTAACATCCAAACAAAAGTTCGCCTGCAGTAAGGGAGCCCACACAGGTGAGTAGATATTGCCTCAATTTATTCAGGGAAAACAAAGTGAACAGCTCGGTGCTTCGCCGAATAAAAGTCCTGCCCGACGCGTTTCATGTCAGGGACATTTCTTCAGGGGCTCAGGGCTTTGGCTTGGTTCCATCATCGGCAGGTTTTGGCAGTTCATTTAAAAGCAATGTTTCCCGCCCCGGTGGGCGTGGCCACCCGAGTGGCCTGGTGGTTAATGTAGTGCCGTTTGATACTTCAGCGAGTTGCCGTGTGGTCCCTTTTCACCATATAACTCCCAAGTGGGTTGCTGACACTGTCGCTGCACAAATTGCCATCTTCCTTCCTCGAATGGCATCACCTTGTCCCTGTTGCCACTACGCCGAGTGACGCAGCAGCGGGGCTGCACCGGAGTGCAGCGGGGCTCACCTTGCGGCTCAGGCTGGGCCGCTTAACATCCAAACAAAAGTTCGCCTGCAGTAAGGGAGCCCACACAGGTGAGTAGATATTGCCTCAATTTATTCAGGGAAAACAAAGTGAACAGCTCGGTGCTTCGCCGAATAAAAGTCCTGCCTGACACGTTTCATGTCAGGGACATTTCTTCAGGGGCTCAGGGCTTTGGCTTGGTTCCATCATCGGCAGGTTTTGGCAGTTCATTTAAAAGCAATGTTTCCCGCCCCGGTGTGCGTGGCCACCCGAGTGGCCTGGTGGTTAATGTAGTGCCGTTTGATACTTCAGTGAGTTGCCGTGTGGTCCCTTTTCACCATATAACTCCCAAGTGGGTTGCTGACACTGTCGCTGCACAAATTGCCATCATCCTTCCTCGAATGGCATCACCTTGTCTCTGTTGCCACTATGCCGAGTGACGCAGCAGCGGGGCTGCACCGGAGTGCAGCGGGGCTCACCTTGCGGCTCAGGCTGGGCCGCTTAACATCCAAACAAAAGTTCGCCTGCAGTAAGGGAGCCCACACAGGTGAGTAGATATTGCCTCAATTTATTCAGGGAAAACAAAGTGAACAGCTCGGTGCTTCGCCGAATAAAAGTCCTGCCCGACGCGTTTCATGTCAGGGACATTTCTTCAGGGGCTCAGGGCTTTGGCTTGGTTCCATCATCGGCAGGTTTTGGCAGTTCATTTAAAAGCAATGTTTCCCGCCCCGGTGGGCGTGGCCACCCGAGTGGCCTGGTGGTTAATGTAGTGCCGTTTGATACTTCAGTGAGTTGCCGTGTGGTCCCTTTTCACCATATAACTCCCAAGTGGGTTGCTGACACTGTCGCTGCACAAATTGCCAAAACCTGCCGATGATGGAACCAAGCCAAAGCCCTGAGCCCCTGAAGAAATGTCCCTGACATGAAACGCGTCGGGCAGGACTTTTATTCGGCGAAGCACCGAGCTGTTCACTTTGTTTTCCCTGAATAAATTGAGGCAATATCTACTCACCTGTGTGGGCTCCCTTACTGCAGGCGAACTTTTGTTTGGATGTTAAGCGGCCCAGCCTGAGCCGCAAGGTGAGCCCCGCTGCACTCCGGTGCAGCCCCGCTGCTGCGTCACTCGGCGTAGTGGCAACAGGGACAAGGTGATGCCATTCGAGGAAGGAAGATGGTAATTTGTGCAGCGACAGTGTCAGCAACCCACTTGGGAGTTATATGGTGAAAAGGGACCACACGGCAACTCACTGAAGTATCAAACGGCACTACATTAACCACCAGGCCACTCGGGTGGCCACGCCCACCGGGGCGGAAAACATTGCTTTTAAATGAACTGCCAAAACCTGCCGATGATGGAACCAAGCCAAAGCCCTGAGCCCCTGAAGAAATGTCCCTGACATGAAACGCGTCGGGCAGGACTTTTATTCGGCGAAGCACCGAGCTGTTCACTTTGTTTTCCCTGAATAAATTGATGCAATATCTACTCACCTGTGTGGGCTCCCTTACTGCAGGCGAACTTTTGTTTGGATGTTAAGCGGCCCAGCCTGAGCCGCAAGGTGAGCCCCGCTGCACTCCGGTGCAGCCCCGCTGCTGCGTCACTCGGCGTAGTGGCAACAGGGACAAGGTGTTGCCATTCGAGGAAGGAAGATGGCAATTTGTGCAGCGACAGTGTCAGCAACCCACTTGGGAGTTATATGGTGAAAAGGGACCACACGGCAACTCACTGAAGTATCAAACGGCACTACATTAACCACCAGGCCACTCGGGTGGCCACGCCCACCGGGGCGGGAAACATTGCTTTTAAATGAACTGCCAAAACCTGCCGATGATGGAACCAAGCCAAAGCCCTGAGCCCCTGAAGAAATGTCCCTGAAATGAAACGCGTCGGGCAGGACTTTTATTCGGCGAAGCACCGAGCTGTTCACTTTGTTTTCCCTGAATAAATTGAGGCAATATCTACTCACCTGTGTGGGCTCCCTTACTGCAGGCGAACTTTTGTTTGGATGTTAAGCGGCCCAGCCTGAGCCGCAAGGTGAGCCCCGCTGCACTCCGCTGCAGCCCCGCTGCTGCGTCACTTGGCGTAGTGGCAACAGGGACAAGGTGATGCCATTCGAGGAAGGAAGATGGCAATTTGTGCAGCGACAGTGTCAGCAACCCACTTGGGAGTTATATGGTGAAAAGGGACCACACGGCAACTCACTGAAGTATCAAACGGCACTACATTAACCACCAGGCCACTCGGGTGGCCACGCCCACCGGGGCGGGAAACATTGCTTTTAAATGAACTGCCAAAACCTGCCGATGATGGAACCAAGCCAAAGCCCTGAGCCCCTGAAGAAATGTCCCTGACATGAAACGCGTCGGGCAGGACTTTTATTCGGCGAAGCACCGAGCTGTTCACTTTGTTTTCCCTGAATAAATTGAGGCAATATCTACTCACCTGTGTGGGCTCCCTTACTGCAGGCGAACTTTTGTTTGGATGTTAAGCGGCCCAGCCTGAGCCGCAAGGTGAGCCCCGCTGCACTCCGGTGCAGCCCCGCTGCTGCGTCACTCGGCGTAGTGGCAACAGGGACAAGGTGATGCCATTCGAGGAAGGAAGATGGCAATTTGTGCAGCGACAGTGTCAGCAACCCACTTGGGAGTTATATGGTGAAAAGGGACCACACGGCAACTCACTGAAGTATCAAACGGCACTACATTAACCACCAGGCCACTCGGGTGGCCACGCCCACCGGGGCGGGAAACATTGCTTTTAAATGAACTGCCAAAACCTGCCGATGATGGAACCAAGCCAAAGCCCTGAGCCCCTGAAGAAATGTCCCTGACATGAAACGCGTCGGGCAGGACTTTTATTCGGCGAAGCACCGAGCTGTTCACTTTGTTTTCCCTGAATAAATTGAGGCAATATCTACTCACCTGTGTGGGCTCCCTTACTGCAGGCGAACTTTTGTTTGGATGTTAAGCGGCCCAGCCTGAGCCGCAAGGTGAGCCCCGCTGCACTCCGGTGCAGCCCCGCTGCTGCGTCACTCGGCGTAGTGGCAACAGGGACAAGGTGATGCCATTCGAGGAAGGAAGATGGCAATTTGTGCAGCGACAGTGTCAGCAACCCACTTGGGAGTTATATGGTGAAAAGGGACCACACGGCAACTCACTGAAGTATCAAACGGCACTACATTAACCACCAGGCCACTCGGGTGGCCACGCCCACCGGGGCGGGAAACATTGCTTTTAAATGAACTGCCAAAACCTGCCGATGATGGAACCAAGCCAAAGCCCTGAGCCCCTGAAGAAATGTCCCTGACATGAAACGCGTCGGGCAGGACTTTTATTCGGCGAAGCACCGAGCTGTTCACTTTGTTTTCCCTGAATAAATTGAGGCAATATCTACTCACCTGTGTGGGCTCCCTTACTGCAGGCGAACTTTTGTTTGGATGTTAAGCGGCCCAGCCTGAGCCGCAAGGTGAGCCCCGCTGCACTCCGGTGCAGCCCCGCTGCTGCGTCACTTGGCGTAGTGGCAACAGGGACAAGGTGATGCCATTCGAGGAAGGAAGATGGCAATTTGTGCAGCGACAGTGTCAGCAACCCACTTGGGAGTTATATGGTGAAAAGGGACCACACGGCAACTCACTGAAGTATCAAACGGCACTACATTAACCACCAGGCCACTCGGGTGGCCACGCCCACCGGGGCGGGAAACATTGCTTTTAAATGAACTGCTAAAACCTGCCGATGATGGAACCAAGCCAAAGCCCTGAGCCCCTGAAGAAATGTCCCTGACATGAAACGCGTCGGGCAGGACTTTTATTCGGCGAAGCACCGAGCTGTTCACTTTGTTTTCCCTGAATAAATTGAGGCACTATCTACTCACCTGCGTGGGCTCCCTTACTGCAGGCGAACTTTTGTTTGGCTGTTAAGCGGCCCAGCCTGAGCCGCAAGGTGAGCCCCGCTGCACTCCGGTGCAGCCCCGCTGCTGCGTCACTCGGCGTAGTGGCAACAGGGACAAGGTGATGCCATTCGAGGAAGGAAGATGGCAATTTGTGCAGCGACAGTGTCAGCAACCCACTTGGGAGTTATATGGTGAAAAGGGACCACACGGCAACTCACTGAAGTATCAAACGGCACTACATTAACCACCAGGCCACTCGGGTGGCCACGCCCACCGGGGCGGGAAACATTGCTTTTAAATGAACTGCCAAAACCTGCCGATGATGGAACCAAGCCAAAGCCCTGAGCCCCTGAAGAAATGTCCCTGACATGAAACGCGTCGGGCAGGACTTTTATTCGGCGAAGCACCGAGCTGTTCACTTTGTTTTCCCTGAATAAATTGAGGCAATATCTACTCACCTGTGTGGGCTCCCTTACTGCAGGCGAACTTTTGTTTGGATGTTAAGCGGCCCAGCCTGAGCCGCAAGGTGAGCCCCGCTGCACTCCGGTGCAGCCCCGCTGCTGCGTCACTCGGCGTAGTGGCAACAGGGACAAGGTGATGCCATTCGAGGAAGGAAGATGGCAATTTGTGCAGCGACAGTGTCAGCAACCCACTTGGGAGTTATATGGTGAAAAGGGACCACACGGCAACTCACTGAAGTATCAAACGGCACTACATTAACCACCAGGCCACTCGGGTGGCCACGCCCACCGGGGCGGGAAACATTGCTTTTAAATGAACTGCCAAAACCTGCCGATGATGGAACCAAGCCAAAGCCCTGAGCCCCTGAAGAAATGTCCCTGACATGAAACGCGTCGGGCAGGACTTTTATTCGGCGAAGCACCGAGCTGTTCACTTTGTTTTCCCTGAATAAATTGAGGCAATATCTACTCACCTGTGTGGGCTCCCTTACTGCAGGCAAACTTTTGTTTGGATGTTAAGCGGCCCAGCCTGAGCCGCAAGGTGAGCCCCGCTGCACTCCGGTGCAGCCCCGCTGCTGCGTCACTCGGCGTAGTGGCAACAGGGACAAGGTGATGCCATTCGAGGAAGTAAGATGGCAATTTGTGCAGCGACAGTGTCAGCAACCCACTTGGGAGTTATATGGTGAAAAGGGACCACACGGCAACTCACTGAAGTATCAAACGGCACTACATTAACCACCAGGCCACTCGGGTGGCCACGCCCACCGGGGCGGGAAACATTGCTTTTAAATGAACTGCCAAAACCTGCCGATGATGGAACCAAGCCAAAGCCCTGAGCCCCTGAAGAAATGTCCCTGACATGAAACGCGTCGGGCAGGACTTTTATTCGGCGAAGCACCGAGCTGTTCACTTTGTTTTCCCTGAATAAATTGAGGCAATATCTACTCACCTGTGTGGGCTCCCTTACTGCAGGCGAACTTTTGTTTGGATGTTAAGGGTCCCAGCCTGAGCCGCAAGGTGAGCCCCGCTGCACTCCGGTGCAGCCCCGCTGCTGCGTCACTCGGCGTAGTGGCAACAGGGACAAGGTGATGCCATTCGAGGAAGGAAGATGGCAATTTGTGCAGCGACAGTGTCAGCAACCCACTTGGGAGTTATATGGTGAAAAGGGACCACACGGCAACTCACTGAAGTATCAAACGGCACTACATTAACCACCAGGCCACTCGGGTGGCCACGCCCACCGGGGCGGGAAACATTGCTTTTAAATGAACTGCCAAAACCTGCCGATGATGGAACCAAGCCAAAGCCCTGAGCCCCTGAAGAAATGTCCCTGACATGAAACGCGTCGGGCAGGACTTTTATTCGGCGAAGCACCGAGCTGTTCACTTTGTTTTCCCTGGATAAATTGAGGCAATATCTACTCACCTGTGTGGGCTCCCTTACTGCAGGCAAACTTTTGTTTGGATGTTAAGCGGCCCAGCCTGAGCCGCAAGGTGAGCCCCGCTGCACTCCGGTGCAGCCCCGCTGCTGCGTCACTCGGCGTAGTGGCAACAGGGACAAGGTGATGCCATTCGAGGAAGGAAGATGGCAATTTGTGCAGCGACAGTGTCAGCAACCCACTTGGGAGTTATATGGTGAAAAGGGACCACACGGCAACTCACTGAAGTATCAAACGGCACTACGTTAACCACCAGGCCACTCGGGTGGCCACGCCCACCGGGGCGGGAAACATTGCTTTTAAATGAACTGCCAAAACCTGCCGATGATGGAACCAAGCCAAAGCCCTGAGCCCCTGAAGAAATGTCCCTGACATGAAACGCGTCGGGCAGGACTTTTATTCGGCGAAGCACCGAGCTGTTCACTTTGTGTTCCCTGAATAAATTGAGGCAATATCTACTCACCTGTGTGGGCTCCCTTACTGCAGGCGAACTTTTGTTTGGATGTTAAGCGGCCCAGCTTGAGCCGCAAGGTGAGCCCCGCTGCACTCCGGTGCAGCCCCGCTGCGGCGTCACTCGGCGTAGTGGCAACAGGGACAAGGTGATGCCATTCGAGAAAGGAAGATGGCAATTTGTGCAGCGACAGTGTCAGCAACCCACTTGGGAGTTATATGGTGAAAAGGGACCACACGGCAACTCACTGAAGTATCAAACGGCACTACATTAACCACCAGGCCACTCGGGTGGCCACGCCCACCGGGGCGGGAAACATTGCTTTTAAATGAACTGCCAAAACCTGCCGATGATGGAACCAAGCCAAAGCCCTGAGCCCCTGAAGAAATGTCCCTGACATGAAACGCGTCGGGCAGGACTTTTATTCGGCGAAGCACCGAGCTGTTCACTTTGTTTTCCCTGAATAAATTGAGGCAATATCTACTCACCTGTGTGGGCTCCCTTACTGCAGGCGAACTTTTGTTTGGATGTTAAGCGGCCCAGCCTGAGCCGCAAGGTGAGCCCCGCTGCACTCCGGTGCAGCCCCGCTGCTGCGTCACTCGGCGTAGTGGCAACAGGGACAAGGTGATGCCATTCGAGGAAGGAAGATGGTAATTTGTGCAGCGACAGTGTCAGCAACCCACTTGGGAGTTATATGGTGAAAAGGGACCACACGGCAACTCACTGAAGTATCAAACGGCACTACATTAACCACCAGGCCACTCGGGTGGCCACGCCCACCGGGGCGGGAAACATTGCTTTTAAATGAACTGCCAAAACCTGCCGATGATGGAACCAAGCCAAAGCCCTGAGCCCCTGAAGAAATGTCCCTGACATGAAACGCGTCGGGCAGGACTTTTATTCGGCGAAGCACCGAGCTGTTCACTTTGTTTTCCCTGAATAAATTGATGCAATATCTACTCACCTGTGTGGGCTCCCTTACTGCAGGCGAACTTTTGTTTGGATGTTAAGCGGCCCAGCCTGAGCCGCAAGGTGAGCCCCGCTGCACTCCGGTGCAGCCCCGCTGCTGCGTCACTCGGCGTAGTGGCAACAGGGACAAGGTGTTGCCATTCGAGGAAGGAAGATGGCAATTTGTGCAGCGACAGTGTCAGCAACCCACTTGGGAGTTATATGGTGAAAAGGGACCACACGGCAACTCACTGAAGTATCAAACGGCACTACATTAACCACCAGGCCACTCGGGTGGCCACGCCCACCGGGGCGGGAAACATTGCTTTTAAATGAACTGCCAAAACCTGCCGATGATGGAACCAAGCCAAAGCCCTGAGCCCCTGAAGAAATGTCCCTGACATGAAACGCGTCGGGCAGGACTTTTATTCGGCGAAGCACCGAGCTGTTCACTTTGTTTTCCCTGAATAAATTGAGGCAATATCTACTCACCTGTGTGGGCTCCCTTACTGCAGGCGAACTTTTGTTTGGATGTTAAGCGGCCCAGCCTGAGCCGCAAGGTGAGCCCCGCTGCACTCCGCTGCAGCCCCGCTGCTGCGTCACTTGGCGTAGTGGCAACAGGGACAAGGTGATGCCATTCGAGGAAGGAAGATGGCAATTTGTGCAGCGACAGTGTCAGCAACCCACTTGGGAGTTATATGGTGAAAAGGGACCACACGGCAACTCACTGAAGTATCAAACGGCACTACATTAACCACCAGGCCACTCGGGTGGCCACGCCCACCGGGGCGGGAAACATTGCTTTTAAATGAACTGCCAAAACCTGCCGATGATGGAACCAAGCCAAAGCCCTGAGCCCCTGAAGAAATGTCCCTGACATGAAACGCGTCGGGCAGGACTTTTATTCGGCGAAGCACCGAGCTGTTCACTTTGTTTTCCCTGAATAAATTGAGGCAATATCTACTCACCTGTGTGGGCTCCCTTACTGCAGGCGAACTTTTGTTTGGATGTTAAGCGGCCCAGCCTGAGCCGCAAGGTGAGCCCCGCTGCACTCCGGTGCAGCCCCGCTGCTGCGTCACTCGGCGTAGTGGCAACAGGGACAAGGTGATGCCATTCGAGGAAGGAAGATGGCAATTTGTGCAGCGACAGTGTCAGCAACCCACTTGGGAGTTATATGGTGAAAAGGGACCACACAGCAACTCACTGAAGTATCAAACGGCACTACATTAACCACCAGGCCACTCGGGTGGCCACGCCCACCGGGGCGGGAAACATTGCTTTTAAATGAACTGCCAAAACCTGCCGATGATGGAACCAAGCCAAAGCCCTGAGCCCCTGAAGAAATGTCCCTGACATGAAACGCGTCGGGCAGGACTTTTATTCGGCGAAGCACCGAGCTGTTCACTTTGTTTTCCCTGAATAAATTGAGGCAATATCTACTCACCTGTGTGGGCTCCCTTACTGCAGGCGAACTTTTGTTTGGATGTTAAGCGGCCCAGCCTGAGCCGCAAGGTGAGCCCCGCTGCACTCCGGTGCAGCCCCGCTGCTGCGTCACTCGGCGTAGTGGCAACAGGGACAAGGTGATGCCATTCGAGGAAGGAAGATGGCAATTTGTGCAGCGACAGTGTCAGCAACCCACTTGGGAGTTATATGGTGAAAAGGGACCACACGGCAACTCACTGAAGTATCAAACGGCACTACATTAACCACCAGGCCACTCGGGTGGCCACGCCCACCGGGGCGGGAAACATTGCTTTTAAATGAACTGCCAAAACCTGCCGATGATGGAACCAAGCCAAAGCCCTGAGCCCCTGAAGAAATGTCCCTGACATGAAACGCGTCGGGCAGGACTTTTATTCGGCGAAGCACCGAGCTGTTCACTTTGTTTTCCCTGAATAAATTGAGGCAATATCTACTCACCTGTGTGGGCTCCCTTACTGCAGGCGAACTTTTGTTTGGATGTTAAGCGGCCCAGCCTGAGCCGCAAGGTGAGCCCCGCTGCACTCCGGTGCAGCCCCGCTGCTGCGTCACTTGGCGTAGTGGCAACAGGGACAAGGTGATGCCATTCGAGGAAGGAAGATGGCAATTTGTGCAGCGACAGTGTCAGCAACCCACTTGGGAGTTATATGGTGAAAAGGGACCACACGGCAACTCACTGAAGTATCAAACGGCACTACATTAACCACCAGGCCACTCGGGTGGCCACGCCCACCGGGGCGGGAAACATTGCTTTTAAATGAACTGCCAAAACCTGCCGATGATGGAACCAAGCCAAAGCCCTGAGCCCCTGAAGAAATGTCCCTGACATGAAACGCGTCGGGCAGGACTTTTATTCGGCGAAGCACCGAGCTGTTCACTTTGTTTTCCCTGAATAAATTGAGGCACTATCTACTCACCTGTGTGGGCTCCCTTACTGCAGGCGAACTTTTGTTTGGATGTTAAGCGGCCCAGCCTGAGCCGCAAGGTGAGCCCCGCTGCACTCCGGTGCAGCCCCGCTGCTGCGTCACTCGGCGTAGTGGCAACAGGGACAAGGTGATGCCATTCGAGGAAGGAAGATGGCAATTTGTGCAGCGACAGTGTCAGCAACCCACTTGGGAGTTATATGGTGAAAAGGGACCACACGGCAACTCACTGAAGTATCAAACGGCACTACATTAACCACCAGGCCACTCGGGTGGCCACGCCCACCGGGGCGGGAAACATTGCTTTTAAATGAACTGCCAAAACCTGCCGATGATGGAACCAAGCCAAAGCCCTGAGCCCCTGAAGAAATGTCCCTGACATGAAACGCGTCGGGCAGGACTTTTATTCGGCGAAGCACCGAGCTGTTCACTTTGTTTTCCCTGAATAAATTGAGGCAATATCTACTCACCTGTGTGGGCTCCCTTACTGCAGGCGAACTTTTGTTTGGATGTTAAGCGGCCCAGCCTGAGCCGCAAGGTGAGCCCCGCTGCACTCCGGTGCAGCCCCGCTGCTGCGTCACTCGGCGTAGTGGCAACAGGGACAAGGTGATGCCATTCGAGGAAGGAAGATGGCAATTTGTGCAGCGACAGTGTCAGCAACCCACTTGGGAGTTATATGGTGAAAAGGGACCACACGGCAACTCACTGAAGTATCAAACGGCACTACATTAACCACCAGGCCACTCGGGTGGCCACGCCCACCGGGGCGGGAAACATTGCTTTTAAATGAACTGCCAAAACCTGCCGATGATGGAACCAAGCCAAAGCCCTGAGCCCCTGAAGAAATGTCCCTGACATGAAACGCGTCGGGCAGGACTTTTATTCGGCGAAGCACCGAGCTGTTCACTTTGTTTTCCCTGAATAAATTGAGGCAATATCTACTCACCTGTGTGGGCTCCCTTACTGCAGGCGAACTTTTGTTTGGATGTTAAGCGGCCCAGCCTGAGCCGCAAGGTGAGCCCCGCTGCACTCCGGTGCAGCCCCGCTGCTGCGTCACTCGGCGTAGTGGCAACAGGGACAAGGTGATGCCATTCGAGGAAGTAAGATGGCAATTTGTGCAGCGACAGTGTCAGCAACCCACTTGGGAGTTATATGGTGAAGAGGGACCACACGGCAACTCACTGAAGTATCAAACGGCACTACATTAACCACCAGGCCACTCGGGTGGCCACGCCCACCGGGGCGGGAAACATTGCTTTTAAATGAACTGCCAAAACCTGCCGATGATGGAACCAAGCCAAAGCCCTGAGCCCCTGAAGAAATGTCCCTGACATGAAACGCGTCGGGCAGGACTTTTATTCGGCGAAGCACCGAGCTGTTCACTTTGTTTTCCCTGAATAAATTGAGGCAATATCTACTCACCTGTGTGGGCTCCCTTACTGCAGGCGAACTTTTGTTTGGATGTTAAGCGGCCCAGCCTGAGCCGCAAGGTGAGCCCCGCTGCACTCCGGTGCAGCCCCGCTGCTGCGTCACTCGGCGTAGTGGCAACAGGGACAAGGTGATGCCATTCGAGGAAGGAAGATGGCAATTTGTGCAGCGACAGTGTCAGCAACCCACTTGGGAGTTATATGGTGAAAAGGGACCACACGGCAACTCACTGAAGTATCAAACGGCACTACATTAACCACCAGGCCACTCGGGTGGCCACGCCCACCGGGGCGGGAAACATTGCTTTTAAATGAACTGCCAAAACCTGCCGATGATGGAACCAAGCCAAAGCCCTGAGCCCCTGAAGAAATGTCCCTGACATGAAACGCGTCGGGCAGGACTTTTATTCGGCGAAGCACCGAGCTGTTCACTTTGTTTTCCCTGGATAAATTGAGGCAATATCTACTCACCTGTGTGGGCTCCCTTACTGCAGGCAAACTTTTGTTTGGATGTTAAGCGGCCCAGCCTGAGCCGCAAGGTGAGCCCCGCTGCACTCCGGTGCAGCCCCGCTGCTGCGTCACTCGGCGTAGTGGCAACAGGGACAAGGTGATGCCATTCGAGGAAGGAAGATGGCAATTTGTGCAGCGACAGTGTCAGCAACCCACTTGGGAGTTATATGGTGAAAAGGGACCACACGGCAACTCACTGAAGTATCAAACGGCACTACGTTAACCACCAGGCCACTCGGGTGGCCACGCCCACCGGGGCGGGAAACATTGCTTTTAAATGAACTGCCAAAACCTGCCGATGATGGAACCAAGCCAAAGCCCTGAGCCCCTGAAGAAATGTCCCTGACATGAAACGCGTCGGGCAGGACTTTTATTCGGCGAAGCACCGAGCTGTTCACTTTGTGTTCCCTGAATAAATTGAGGCAATATCTACTCACCTGTGTGGGCTCCCTTACTGCAGGCGAACTTTTGTTTGGATGTTAAGCGGCCCAGCTTGAGCCGCAAGGTGAGCCCCGCTGCACTCCGGTGCAGCCCCGCTGCGGCGTCACTCGGCGTAGTGGCAACAGGGACAAGGTGATGCCATTCGAGAAAGGAAGATGGCAATTTGTGCAGCGACAGTGTCAGCAACCCACTTGGGAGTTATATGGTGAAAAGGGACCACACGGCAACTCACTGAAGTATCAAACGGCACTACATTAACCACCAGGCCACTCGGGTGGCCACGCCCACCGGGGCGGGAAACATTGCTTTTAAATGAACTGCCAAAACCTGCCGATGATGGAACCAAGCCAAAGCCCTGAGCCCCTGAAGAAATGTCCCTGACATGAAACGCGTCGGGCAGGACTTTTATTCGGCGAAGCACCGAGCTGTTCACTTTGTTTTCCCTGAATAAATTGAGGCAATATCTACTCACCTGTGTGGGCTCCCTTACTGCAGGCGAACTTTTGTTTGGATGTTAAGCGGCCCAGCCTGAGCCGCAAGGTGAGCCCCGCTGCACTCCGGTGCAGCCCCGCTGCTGCGTCACTCGGCGTAGTGGCAACAGGGACAAGGTGATGCCATTCGAGGAAGGAAGATGGCAATTTGTGCAGCGACAGTGTCAGCAACCCACTTGGGAGTTATATGGTGAAAAGGAACCACACGGCAACTCACTGAAGTATCAAACGGCACTACATTAACCACCAGGCCACTCGGGTGGCCACGCCCACCGGGGCGGGAAACATTGCTTTTAAATGAACTGCCAAAACCTGCCGATGATGGAACCAAGCCAAAGCCCTGAGCCCCTGAAGAAATGTCCCTGACATGAAACGCGTCGGGCAGGACTTTTATTCGGCGAAGCACCGAGCTGTTCACTTTGTTTTCCCTGAATAAATTGAGGCAATATCTACTCACCTGTGTGGGCTCCCTTACTGCAGGCGAACTTTTGTTTGGATGTTAAGCGGCCCAGCCTGAGCCGCAAGGTGAGCCCCGCTGCACTCCGGTGCAGCCCCGCTGCTGCATCACTCGGCGTAGTGGCAACAGGGACAAGGTGATGCCATTCGAGGAAGGAAGATGGCAATTTGTGCAGCGACAGTGTCAGCAACCCACTTGGGAGTTATATGGTGAAAAGGGACCACACGGCAACTCACTGAAGTATCAAACGGCACTACATTAACCACCAGGCCACTCGGGTGGCCACGCCCACCGGGGCGGGAAACATTGCTTTTAAATGAACTGCCAAAACCTGCCGATGATGGAACCAAGCCAAAGCCCTGAGCCCCTGAAGAAATGTCCCTGACATGAAACGCGTCGGGCAGGACTTTTATTCGGCGAAGCACCGAGCTGTTCACTTTGTTTTCCCTGAATAAATTGAGGCAATATCTACTCACCTGTGTGGGCTCCCTTACTGCAGGCGAACTTTTGTTTGGATGTTAAGCGGCCCAGCCTGAGCCGCAAGGTGAGCCCCGCTGCACTCCGGTGCAGCCCCGCTGCTGCGTCACTCGGCGTAGTGGCAACAGGGACAAGGTGATGCCATTCGAGGAAGGAAGATGGCAATTTGTGCAGCGACAGTGTCAGCAACCCACTTGGGAGTTATATGGTGAAAAGGAACCACACGGCAACTCACTGAAGTATCAAACGGCACTACATTAACCACCAGGCCACTCGGGTGGCCACGCCCACCGGGGCGGGAAACATTGCTTTTAAATGAACTGCCAAAACCTGCCGATGATGGAACCAAGCCAAAGCCCTGAGCCCCTGAAGAAATGTCCCTGACATGAAACGCGTCGGGCAGGACTTTTATTCGGCGAAGCACCGAGCTGTTCACTTTGTTTTCCCTGAATAAATTGAGGCAATATCTACTCACCTGTGTGGGCTCCCTTACTGCAGGCGAACTTTTGTTTGGATGTTAAGCGGCCCAGCCTGAGCCGCAAGGTGAGCCCCGCTGCACTCCGGTGCAGCCCCGCTGCTGCGTCACTCGGCGTAGTGGCAACAGGGACAAGGTGATGCCAATCGAGGAAGGAAGATGGCAATTTGTGCAGCGACAGTGTCAGCAACCCACTTGGGAGTTATATGGTGAAAAGGGACCACACGGCAACTCACTGAAGTATCAAACGGCACTACATTAACCACCAGGCCACTCGGGTGGCCACGCCCACCGGGGCGGGAAACATTGCTTTTAAATGAACTGCCAAAACCTGCCGATGATGGAACCAAGCCAAAGCCCTGAGCCCCTGAAGAAATGTCCCTGACATGAAACGCGTCGGGCAGGACTTTTATTCGGCGAAGCACCGAGCTGTTCACTTTGTTTTCCCTGAATAAATTGAGGCACTATCTACTCACCTGTGTGGGCTCCCTTACTGCAGGCGAACTTTTGTTTGGATATATATATATATATATATATATATATATATATATATATATATATATATAAATATATATATATATATATGTAAATATACACACTTGCACACACACATATAAAAATAAACAACGATATATATTTTAAAGTAAAAAATTATTTTTATATATAAAGAAAGGTGTATATCTTGATAGAAACTTTTTCATGGGTACATAATTATATAAACATATCAAAAACATGAGAAATACACTGGATTTCTCATAAATGGTCTCTGTTAAAATATATACTTGTTGAAGCAAATGTTCAATAAATAGTTGAAAGTTTTTCATCCAACATAACTTGATCGTAGAAATACTTCTCTGAACTTCAACTGTCCTCAAGTAATCAATCATGAATGCTGAATTCTTTGGATAAAAACACAATTTACTTCTCAATGTCCCATCTGCAGCAACATTGTAGCACAATCAGAGAGGGTATGAAAGAAAACAGAAGTTGTACCGAATGATCTAACATGGCACTGCCAACTCCAAACAACACGAGAGTTCAAGAATTACAAGGAAATGTAGGGGCAGATCCACAAGAAACTAACGCAGTGCAGTGCCTCAAGTCATTTTTCTGCGCTGCGTTAGTATCGAAGCACAGGGATGCAACATCTTTACAACAATATGTTGCATCTCTGTGCTTCCCCCTGTGCTGGCGCATACATTACTTCCTTTCGCCGGCGCAGGCACCCTTGCACCGTGGTACAGCATTCATTGGCAGAGGAAAAAAATGAGGAGAAATGGAACATTTCTCCTAGTAGCTCCTCACTACGCCACCCCTAGTGTGGCATAGCATTCTGACGCATTTCCAGATTCACGATTTCTCGTAAATCTGGAAATGCATCTGTGGACATGGGTGTTGCGTGGGAACACCCATAGCAACACTCTTGTCATGCCCCTAACACGCAAAGTGTTGAGCGAACATGGGTGATATTTACAAGCACAGGTTAAGTCACCCAGGGTGACTTTACCTGTTCTTGTAAATATCACTTAGCAGGCTGCACCACCGGTGTGTCACGCAACGTGATGCACCTGCGGCGCAAGGGGTTTGTAAATCTGACCCATAGTTTCCTTGTTGAGCACTATAGCATAGCAGATGCAAACAATTTTGCCAGGCAGCCTGTATAATTGGTGACCACCACCAGCCTTTCTTTCCTTGACATGAACTCACCCTGAGGGGTTTCTGGAGACAATTAGCTCAGCATTAGTTGACCCTTGACCAGTAATCATGGCATCCTGAAAGTGCACCATCTACCAAAGGTTGCTGTCTCAGCAGTTGAGCTCCCGATGTCAGAGTGCCCTACATAGATTCCACACAACAAACATGATCTCTCTTGAGAGTGAAACACCTTCCAAACTACAAAGAATTGCAACTGTTTCTGACCAATTTCTGCATCTATATACTCTCAATGTACTTGTGGATCTATATAGTTAACACTTTCTTCTAATTTAGCATTTCCAATGCACTACCCTATTTCTCAGCCTATATTTCTCTCAATATATCTTTTAGTGCAACTTTCTGACTCATCTCAAACTTCTTTCTACTACTCTTTCCAATGCACTACCTTATCTCTTACCCTATACATCTATCATTACAACCCCTTCACACACTCTCTCATTCATCCCAAACCCGATACCACTACTATGTTTCCCAAAATAACCCTTTCTTCACTCTCTCCTACTCTTCCCCTCCTTGCATCATCTGACACTTCTTTTACTATACCGATCCCCCACAACATACCTTTCAAAACTCTTCCCTCTGACTCCTCCCCTCTAAAAACCCTTTTTACTCAGCCAAAAGCCTCCTCCTACTGCTTTGACCTAAAAACAGAAATCCTTCACTCTTCTATCCCTCCACAAGAGCTATATAAATGCAAACTTTCTCCCTTTTTTACCCCTCCCCAACCCTTCTCAATCCAAATAACTGACTAACATATCCACCACTCAAATTACTTCATATTTCACTATGCTAATTTTCAACACTAATCCTTTATGGGTTCCGGAGTAGTGTGCTACTCGCCAAAAAAAGCGCTTCAACACCCCATCAGGGGTAAGACGCTATATAAATACAAACCTTTTTTCCTCTTCTATCTTTCTGCTATCCTTCCAAATCCAAATAACTAACTAACATATTCACCACTTCAAATTTACTTGCAAGTTTCACTATACTAATTCAACCCTAATCCTCTATGGGTCCTGGAGTAGCGTGCTACTCGCCAAAAAGCACTTTGACGCCTCGTCAGGGATAGTAAGCGCTATACAAATGCAATTACAATACAATACAATATACAGATAAGAGAGGCACATAAAAGGAGATATTCAATCAATGTTTTAGGATATTCCAATACACAACGTAATCACGATGATAGAGGCCTTTGTTCTTTTAGTATTCTTTACTTCTTTTGTTAATTTCTTGAATCAAACATAAACAACTCTGAACAGCCAATGCGTTTCGCCCACACTTCAGACTTCTTTAGGGTGTGGTAGGGCTAAATGGTTCTCACAAATAGGGTATCCTTCTGTTGTGCAATGTTCCACTTCGAAGTAGGTTCACATCTTAACAAATTGTATGAATCATTTAGCCAAAAGTTCCACTCAAAAATCCAATTCAGGAAGGCACACGTATTATGCCTCACATAAAATACAGTGTACTGCCATGGCGGACATTGAAAATTCTGCTCATTACCCTGCTAATTTTGTTTTGTAACTTGGAAATGTAAATGTTATTAAAAAAATGTTGTGAATAATCATACTTTCTCACAGTGCCACAGTTCTTCTCACAGTAGCAAAGGAGAAGCGTGGTGCAGTGGCCAGAGGGTCTGACTCCGGAGAGCCAGGCTCATGGCTCGATAGACGGTGGCAGCTCAGCACCATGTGACACTAGGTAGTACCTCGCTTAATCTCCCTGACGCACCCCAGCGCCTTAAAACCTTAAGGGATGATATATTCGCGCTTTACAAATATAGATTATTATTTATTATAACATGTTGGGTGCTTGACTTCTCTTATGATTAGCATAGACCAAAAAACTAGCTTTCACTTTTCCAAGGCATTCTTAGCTGTTTTCTGAATTTCAGCAAACTTAATTATATGTTCTCTCACCAAAGGAATTATTCATGGATGGAGGGCAAACATAAAAAAGAAACATGGTATTCCACGAGATGAATGCATATTGCTAATGCAATTTAAGTCTGCTAACCATAACATCCTATTCTAATTTTCAAATGATTTCAAAGTTTGATATCTCAGATACTGTTCAAAACATTCATTCAACCTTTCAGTAGATCCATCTGTCTGAGGATGATATCTGAAGGACAGATGGACTTTTATATGTAGTTTGTAGTGCCTCCCATTTGTTCATTATTCATCCTAACTTTCTGTGATGGCGGTTCGCCACATGAGCAGGCTGGAGGATCACCTATTGTTAGAGTTAGAATGTTTTGATTTGAACTGTTCATCAGTTAGTGGCGCAGCCTGTCAGATATGCCCAACAGTCAGGCCATCCATCTGAAGGTGATAGTAGTGGACAGCCAGACATTCATATCTCTATTGCAATAGTTTGAAGTGCATTGCACTTGTTTATTATTTAGCCTGACATTCTGTGACAGTGTTACTCAATGTGAGTAAGATGCAGGATCAGCTGTTGTGGTTTCAATTGTCAATCATTTGGTGGCTGAACCAGTCAGTTGCCCCACCAGCAACTTGTTTGTACTGACACAAAATAAATTTACTTGGACAAGCACTTGTGTCTCCGATGCCATTTGTGTTTCCCAGACACTACAAGTCTGTTGCAATGAGCATCGAGCTGCTGTACACGGATTCATGTGTGTGAAGAGACTGCTGCATAACTGGGAAGCATTCTAGAGATCCTTCAAGTTTATCACTGCACAGTTTAATTGATGAGCATTTATCTATGTAGGTCTGTTTGTGTTTGCTATTGTTATTTAATACACAAGAGGAATGCCATAGTTGTGTATAAATCAATTCACCATTGGCTTACAGTGGAATGCAGTGTTCGGACCGATCAGTTCTTGAAGTATCTGTGTTTCAGTGTCGTCGTGACTGTGGAATACAAACTATTCAAAAGCTGCTTGGTTAAACTTTTGTGAGGTCACAATATTCACAAACGAGTTGGTCATAACAATGGTCGGGCTCCACATGTTTTTAGAAGCGGGAACGGGATTAGACAAGGCAGTAACACATATTGGGCACATCTCTAAATTGCCGTACTAGATGAAGTAGTAAGCCTGCCTCATACAGATTGGGCATATCGCTGCATTACAGCCAGGTATCATTACATCAAGGTAGTAATCTTGCTGTGTTTATTCACTCAGAGCCTCAAAGAAGTTTTTTACCACATTTGCATACACTGCGTGGACCCCTAGACCTCCTGGGTAGAAGGAAAGCATGTGTGTCAATAGTTACAATTTCTAGGATCACGGTGATGCACATACCCTTTGTTATATTGATCCTGGTGTTATGAGAAGACTAGAACCAGATCAAATTTAGGGACATTGCATTATGATGATGCACACACCTTATCACATGCTCATTTTCATCCTTTAGAGGATAGTTTTCTCTTTTGCTCTTAAACATTGCATGCAGGTTCAAAGCAGGTTCCGCGTATCCTAGTGATATGCACACTCTTAGCAAAATCTCACATCGCTGACTCGTCTTTATTTGCAACCTCTCTTAGAAAAGTACCATGTCACAGTGATGTTCACACCATATTCACGTGGTTAGTAACATTCTAGCAATTTATGTCACAGAGGAAATTACTTACTTTAGGCTTGTCAGTTTGCTCATCTAAGAATCCATTTTTTCATTCAAAGAACTTTATTAACAGACTTTTGAGAACACATTACTGAGCCTTATACCATCAGTCTGTTCCCTTTGTTCCCCTGTTGCACTGTTAAGTCTCACCAGTCAATAGTAGTTTCTTTTACATGACTTCATCAGTGGTATTTTTGTTTCTGGTAATTTGTTTGTACATAACACTTCTGGTTGTCCAGACTTTCTTTTTAGTCATCTAGTGGTTACTCTACCTGCTACTTGAGCCTACTATGTCTATTTACAGTGCAAATTATTTGTCTTCCATCCCCTGTTTTGCAAACACCAGGTGACCTACCTATATTGCAGAAACAAATATTGGATATATTGAAATATATCTAGATGACGTTGGTGCTTTACATTTTTGACCTGAAAGGAATACATATTTATTTCTCAAATCTTTAGGATATGAAGGCAGAGAAATCCTTCCACACTTTCCTGATTTAGGGTTAGGTGAGGGAGAACCATTAGATGAGTACCAAGAAATGGTCAAAAACTCAAATACAGATTTGATGCTCAAGCAAGTTTAGTTGTACACAGACATACGTTTTTAAAAGGGGTACAGAAACTGGGGATGATCTAGGCACCCTATGCTACTGCATTAAGAAGACTAGCAGCTGAGTGTCAATTTGAGAACTTTAAGGACCAGTTAGTCAGGAAATGATTCACTAGTCATTGCAATGACAGGACAATAAGGCAGAAACAGCGTAAAGTATAGATACATCCCTGTGAAAGCAATAGGTGACTAAAATTCAGATCCTTTTGATATGACTAAACTGGCTGGGTAGAAGAACCTTAAAGATAAGGAAACCGTGGTATATAATGCTAAGTTGTTCTTCTCATAGCAGTACAAATGTTTTAAGTGTGATAATCCTTCACACAACAAAAATAGTAAACCATATCCTGCAAGAAGTAACTTATGCAGAATGTGCCACAGACATAATCACTTTAAAAAAGTTGGCCAAAGTGCCAACCAGAGTGGTACATAAAAAGAAGATCATATAATTGAGGAATCCTCGTAAATTAGTGATGATAAGTTAGAGAATGGTTTGTGTGACATGGTCCTTGTGGTGAGCAGTGGTGATGTGCATTTGAAGAGTGAATGAACAAATATCTCTATGTAATTAGGCAGGATCAAACAGTTCACTCATAAGATCAAAGTTAAAGAGTGTGCCAAACTGTTAAAACACAAAAGAAGAAACATACCTTTTAACAAATTGAAAGATCTGGAAATTGAGCATAATTCTTTGTGCCACAAGCTGGTAATCGAACCTGTGAATTCCTCTCTGTGGTTGTTGGCTCTTATTGTTGCTCAGAAAGACAGTGTTAACCTTTGTTGCCTCAACCAGGAGATCTGGGTGGATTCACGCACCCACTGCCTAATATCACAGAATTGTTGACTAGTTTTAAAGAAGTCATGTTGTTTTCTAATCTAGCCTTGCCCTCCTGCTTGTCACTAATTATTATTCACATAGGCGCTTTTCTGAAAACAGCAATGAGAGCTTGAGGCACCATGAACACTGCAAAGATCTGCACTAATGATCAAACCTGCATTCACACTCTTCACAATTTTTCAAAGGAGTTTGCAATTTTAATCTTCTCCATGTTTTCACTTACACACTGCATTTTAAATTATTTACACCATATGTATGTAATTGTTTTGCCCTGCACTTTTCTGGATACATTCTGTATTCAAATATTTTTTTTTTTATTGAATTGAAAATGATCACTTATTCAAAGTTGTTCCTAACTCAAGACACCTTATAGCTTTTGTCTCAGCCTTTGGCATATACCAGTGTGGCAGGATTCTGTTTGGTTTGGCATCCACAAATGTGGTGTTCCAAATAATTATGTATCATATGCTGAAGGGCAAACAGAGTATATCAGTTTTCCAGGATGATGTTTTTATTATTGCACTGGATCGTAGCACACATGAAAAAGTTTAAGACGAACTGTTGAGAGCGTTCCAAGTGAACTATGTTGTGCTTAGACATGACAAGTGGGTATTTGTGACCAACAGGGTTGAATATTTGGGGCATGCCATCACAGAGATATTGGAAAGCCAAACCCAGTTTGGTAAGAAGTATTACAGAACCTGCTCCCCTGCAAGACAAGGTTGGGGTAAAATCTTTTCTTGGACTTTGTGAGTTTTACTCTTGTTTTGTTCCTGGCTTCTCTTCGAGGTTCAGATCGTAGTCCAACATGCTGAAGAGAAGTGTACTGTTTGACTGTCAAAAGTGTTCAAGTGGGTTAAGGATCAACTAACTTGTTTAAAGCTCTTGAGCATTAAGACCCATTGCATCGCAATGGTTGATGCCAGAAACGTGGCTTTGAGTGGTCTGCTAACTCAATAAAGCAAGGAGCACATATTGGCAATTGGTTATGCATCTTGAGTGCTAGAAGATTCAGAGGAAAACTGTTTGTTGACTGTTAATACATTTCATAACTATCTTTTGGGGAAGGTGGTTTGTAATTCAGAATGGTCATAAGCCTTCGATTGTTATCCTTGATGGAAGAAAAAAGAGGGGATGCCCTCCCAGGACAGGTAGGTTTTCTACTAAACTTCTCCATTTTGATTTGGTTCTGAAGCATATTCCTGGTGACAGGAATGTCCATGCTGACTATTTGTTGAGAATTCCTGTAAGTAACAAGATACTTTTCGGTTGCTGAAGATGATGTGGAAGATTGAATTGTGGCAGCTGTTGATTTGCCAGATGACAGTGCATTCACAGAAGATGATTGGCGTACAACGTTGAGTGAGGATTCTACACTGAAAGAGGTCATGTGCAGCACTAGATTTCGGTGGCCTAAAGAGAGAAATGTTGACATTAGCCATTAGCCATTTGTGAAGATTGCTAATGAGCTGACTGTGGAAGATGGGTTATTGATGAAGGATGGCACGTTTACCCCCAGTGAGCCTTAGAAACAAAATTCTAGTTAAGGCACATCAAGTACACATGCTGTACTGTGATGAAAAAATGCATTAGGTTATCCTTTTGGTGCCCCTCCATGGATAGGGAAATGAATCAAGCTATAAGTTAGTGTTATTTGCAGCAGTTGTGACAAGTCTTTAAACACTTGTTGTTCTCCTCCTAGCCAATCAATTTACCATCATCTCTGAGGAAGACGGTGGTAATAGATATAGGACGGCCATTTAATCTACTTCCAGACAATTCTCGTTTCACTCTAGTGATGGTTGACTATTCTAGTAAGTGGCCTGTGGTTAAGTTTGTCAGTGATGTCATGTTTTGAATCGGGATTGATTTCTTCAAAAACATTCTTGAGAGAGGGTTTCCAGCAACTTTGTTCTCAGATAGTGAAACACGATTTATCTCTGGTAATGTTGCCAAGTTTTTGAAAATGAGTGGTACTGTTAACCTAGGAGTTCACTTTATTTCCACGGAACCAACAGGTTAATTAAAAGGATGAATTGAGGGCTTGGTGAGTGCATTCTTTGGGCAGTTGCTAATAAATGTGTCATGGCAAACGCAATAAGATCTATGTTGTGTTTTTATTGCACCACTCCTAACACAACCAAAGAGATTTTCCTCATTGAATTATTATGAATGAGGACACCAGCAATGGATTTTTCCCAGTTTCAGTGTCCCAGTGGGTCAAGATGAATAAGTATGTGACAATCTTAGTAGATATATCAGAGCAGGGGTTAAGAGCACACAAGAGGCAGTAAAGTTATTATAATAAAAGGAAACATTTACGATATATGACAATCTGTGTAGGGGATTTGGTGCAGGTAAAAAGTCAGGCCATGTTCGCAAAGGTGACTCTAAATATGGTACTACTTTTACTGTGGAAAAGGTTAACAGTAGTGCTGTCGGAGTCCCAGGTGGATTATGGTGGAACACTGATAGGGTGGTGAAGGTCAGTAATGACGGTGAGTGTATTTATGTATTTTAAATTGTACCTTTAATTTGTGTTTAAATTAGTGAAGTGGTAATGCTATGTAGAGTTTTGTAGTGCTTTGAATTAGTTCATTATTAATCCTGGTATTCTGTAATGCTGCTACTCTCCGTGAGCAGGATGCAAGGTCAGCTGTTGTTAGAATCAAAATGTTGTGGTTTGAACTGTCTGTTACTTGGTGGTTGAGTCTGTCAGCTTGTTAGCAACTTTCAAATTACCATTAAAATTAAAAAAGGAAAATATTTTTACTAAATCATGGCTCCTGTTCTGGGCCACGAAGAGTCTGTATTCAGGTGTTATTAATATTCTCCAATAGAATGGCTGATGCTGAAAATTGGATAAATCGGAAATGATAAGGAAAGGGTAGAGTGATTTACTGAGAGCAGGCTATTAAGTGCCCATGTTACAAAGAAAGTTGAAAATCGGCAGCATCTATTCTTGAAACCTTCATGGGTCAGAGTTACAACTCCTGAAATCCTTAAACATTTCCAGAAGCATGTGCAGAAAGCTCTATGTGCTTCACAGGTTTCCATACATAGTATGGGAAAACGTTTTAGGATTAAAAAATGCTGCGAGAGAGGAGGCATTTCCACTAGTGTAATTGTATGTGTTGTACACAGTTCCATAATTAAATGCCATCACCTTTGTGCAATTGCAGGATTTCATTTTTCTCTTAGTGTCCTTCTAGGTAAGGTTTAACACCTTCGGTGCTCATGACGAGCTGAACTCATCATGAGCCACGGCGCTCCGGTGCTCATGAGGAGCTCAGCTCGTCATGAGCCGTGAAACGCTCAGGTGCGGGGAGAATTCCCCCGCTGTGCTGAGCGTTCCACGGGAGCCAATGCACCTGTGACGAGCTCAGCTCGTCATGAGCACCGGAGCGCCGTAGCTCATGATGAGCTGAGCTCGTCATGAGCATGCAGGCCCTGTGCGCGCCCCCCTCACCCCCAGCACAGCGGGGGAATAACCCCTGCAGCGAAGGGGTTAAAAACAGCTTTAGGTGTCTGCGAACCTCATATGGTCAACTCAAATTGAAAGTCTCCTCTACTTCAGCCATCCAACACTTTAAACACGGCTTGCACATCACCCAGACCTGGATATCCAGCACCCACCTGAGCCAGTACTACATACAGGGCACACTGCCTATGTTTGCACCATGGTCCATCTATAATCAGCCAGAAACAAACAGGAAGAATGAGCCCTATTATAATGAATGCACTGCCCCCAGGGCAGCCATGAACCTGCACTGATATGTGGACAGTGCATTTTGCGGAATACGGAGTGGCTTCTATAAAGCTGCTTCATATTTCTCTTGCAGGCAGCAACCCACCTTCATTTTAAAAATGGGTTAGAGGTACCCCTGCAGGCGGGTTCAGTGCGTGGTTTGATATTGGGGGAATCCATGGGCCTCCTTGTCCCCTATAAAGGGCTGCCCTCATGGGAGCGCACTGGCAGTGCACCACCTTTTTCTGGTCACTTTCTGCGTGCCTCCAAAGGGGATGATTGCCTCTGCTCCACCATCTGTAAAAAAACGCCACTGGTGGGAAGCAAAGTGATTCCCTCATTTGCTTTGAGCCACGCCCCCATGCACACAAAGAAACGCCCTCTAAAGATAGGGCTGGCGCTTCCTGTGCCACCACTGTCCAGTATTAGAGATGGGGCTGCACAAGTGTCTGTGGCCCCTTCTAAAATCACAGTGTCTCGGGGGCACGAAAAGTGGGTGCAGGAACCCATCACGCCACTGGGACACAATGTGTAATATGGCCTCTGAAGCTCAACACAACCAAGACAGAATTCCTGTTATTTGTCACAAGCAATAAACCAGATATAGTACTATACTGGCTTAATGACATGAACCTTGAAGGCTTTCAACCTCAACTTTTACTGAATGCCAAGTCACTTGGATTCACCCTGGACACCAAACAAGGGTGTCAAGGAACACATTGCCAAAAAAATAAAGACCGCCTGTTACCAGCTCTCTCTTCTCAAGAAAGTTAAAACATTTCTTCCAGAAAGCCAGTTCAGAAGTACTATTCAAACCCTCTTGCTCTCGCATCTGAATGGGGGTAATGCCCTAAACCATGGCCTCCCGACTCCACACTGGCACCCTTAGTAACATCCTAATGATAATGATAATGATAATGACATTTATAAAGCGCTCAAATACCAACAATGGTGACTCTGCGCTACACGATGTAGTACAACTCATCCAGGGACCGAGCAAATATGGTATACTTCACCCCCATCCCCATGGAACTCCATTGGCTCCCCCAGCAGGCACGAAACATCCTCTTAACTAGCTGTATCATTTACAATGCTACCACAACCAGCACCCCAGCTTATCTTGCAAACAAGTAAACCTTCTATCATGGATCTCTGCACACCTGCAGCTAGGACAGCATCAGACTGCAGACCTAGAAATATAAGCAATTAAAAAAAGAAGCAGTCAAGCCTTTTCTCTCTATGCACCTAGGATCTGGAACAACATCCCAATATTAATCAGGACTTCCCCAACACTGCTACAGTTTAGGAAAGAGTAGATGACTCACCTCTTTGAAAAACACTGCATCACAATACATTTACTATCCACAACCTAGCTACTTTCCTCCTACTCTCTGACTTTATGCTTGTCTTTGGCCATGTACAGTGCTCTGCTACCTTTTGGTTGGGTTTGTGGTATAGAAAGACCATATATACATACATACATACATGCATACATATTTGCAGTAGAAATCAATAATAAATACTTTTTGTATCAGCTTCCCTCAGTCATTGTTCAGTTGGAGTGTAATTCACATGTTAGATCAGCCCACGGAATGGCATGCACAGAATTAGGCAATGGGACTGTGTCCCTCAGCAATTAGCTTTTGTGCTAGTTTCACAACAACATTATATTTGTACGTTATACGTCTGTTTGGAGATGGGAGCAGCTGCATTCCCTCACCTATTTTCCTGGCATGCCCTATGGATTAAATGCAGACTGCAGGTCATTAATTCGTGTCTGTCTGTGATTTTGTATGTGACAGCTGAGTCAGGAAGAAAGTGTGGGTACGGGCAGGTCATTGCAGAAACGAGGCTCCTTCAGCCCCTATTGAAGAAAGGGGGACTACAGGCATACTACAACCACTAGGAGAGTATGAATGTGAAGTCCACTCCTGAAAGCCCCCAAAAAGAACATGGTTAGTACCCTGGGTCACTAAAATGTGAATGCAGTGATGGAGTACCATATAGAATCTCATATGATGCTGCAGCCCTGAGCACTATGAATTCAGCTATACGTTTTCCTTTGTGTGCAGTGTGCGCTCCTATCTACCCGCCACCTTTCCTGCAAGCAAGAGTACCATAAGGGCCTCGATTTTGTTGTTGTCCCAAGGTATTCCACTCAAGGACTAATTCTCATGTTGGTATAAACCCATTCCTGTGGTGCACTCAGTGTAAGCAGCTCCAAACACTGAATGGCCATCCAGCAGGTTAACAAGAGGCTAGAGGTTCCCTTAGTGCACATGAATGTCCTGTTGCCACTGACCCACAGGGTGCCCTTAGCAAGACAATTGGGCATAAAAAAGACCCAGGATATGTTGGATGGTTTGTTCTAGTAGCCAGAGACACAGAGGAGTTCTGTAGTAGGTGCACTACTTCCCAACAGAGTGGTAAGTCTGGATGTAAGTCCAAGACACTTTTAATGCTATGGCCAGTAGTTGGTGTTACATTTGAGGGGGTGTGAATCGAATGTTTTGGTCCATTCGACACCCTCAAACATCAAGCAGCTAGTATATCCGGAGTGGGGTGTATCATGTCACCAGGTATCCAATAGCCAGTACCTCTGAGGTGCCCAACTGTGAAGATAGTGGTTAAGATACTCCTAGGAGCTTTTCTAGGTTTGGATTTCCTGAGACAGTAATTTTCAACTGGGGAACAACTTTATCTTCTCATACAGAAGAGAGATGTGGAAGCGGCTGGTGTGACATCTCTAAGGCATACTTCATGGAAACCAATGGGGATAATGGAAATACCTGAAGAGGATGATAGGAACTCTGCCAGAATACCCAAGGAGGGAGTAAGATCTTCTCTTGCCATATCTCTTATTCGCCTAAATAGAAATTCCACACATAGGAGCTAAATTTAAACCTTTTGAACTTTTGTTAGGGCACCCAGTACAGGGCCCACTGATATTTGTCAGAAAAAGGTGAGAAAGAACTTCTGAGTCAAATCAGAAGAATGTGTTGGATTACGTGATTGGCTTTAGGAAGTTCAGGTTCAATACACGAGTCAGACTATGAAAAACCTTCAGGTAAGACAAAAGTGGATGAAGGATTGTTATAACTAGAGAGCACTGCTGACTGGATACATACCAGGAGGATCAGGAAATGTTGGTGCTGGAGCCATTTAGCAAAGACATTTGGACGATAAGCAGTGTTGGAAAGGTAGTGCAGACGTTTTCTGAGGTAAACTACTTGGTGGACACAGGTGCCACAAGGGAGCCAGAGAGAGTGCTCCATATGTACCAGATTAAGCCATACTCCCAGAGAGAGATTTCCCATTGAGAATTATGGTGATGGCATTGGAGGTTCAGAAAGACAGTGAGGCACTTCATGACCTACTGCACTCCAGTGTGTAGGATAGTTCTGTGGTGGGGTACAGCTTGCCCCTGAACTAACACCTCAGCAGCAAAGGAAGTACAAAGAGGGATGGAACAATGTTCCCATCTTTTTTTGCTGACTCCAAGGTTGACACCTGTCTGTGTACATGACAGCGACACAGGAGATAGCTTGACAGTGAAAATCAGGGTTTACAAAATGTCTCACTAAGCCCAGAAGTGCATCAGGGCAGAGGTTGCCAAGATATGCCATAGTCCTTGGGGCAGTCAGTCTCAGTGCTGAAGCAAGGGCCAACAAATTTACACTTTTGTGTGGACCACCAGGCCTCAATGAGGTGCCAAGACCAATGAACACCCATTTCCAGAATTGATGAGCTAGTGGACTGGCTCTGTAGTCTATTTTTGGCATCAGGTGGGAAACAGGATGATCTGCGCCTGTTATATGCCAAGATCCAGTGTGTGTCGAGTGGGAGAGACCCACCACCCAGAAACAAGTGAGAGCCTTTCTAGAACTCAGTGGTTCAATAATTGAGCCCTTAACAGCCCTAACATCCAAGAAGAAGCCTAAGATAGTGATCTGAACTACAGATATCAGAAGGCCTTTGTGAACCTTATGGGAGTACTATGTAATGTGCCTATATTGAATTCACCAATGGTCAGCACCTCATTATGCAAACTGATGGCTCATACAAAGGAGTTGGAGAGGTACTGGCTCGACTTGATGATAAGGGTTGAGACTATCCAGTGGACTTTTTGGTCACAGACTGAATCCTAGGGAACAGAAGAACTAGCCATAGAAAAAGAATGCTTTGCAAGAGTGTGGACTTTGAGAAGCGTCTAGCCTTACCTCTTTAGTACTTTGTTTGTGGTCCAAACAGATGAAGTGATTGATGGCAATGGAGGAGGAGAAATCCAAGTTGCTGAGATGGTGTATGTCATTATAAGGCTTAGATTTCTCAGTGGAGCACAAAAGCCGGAATGAACTACTGAAATGGTGATAGACTTTTTCCCAGTTTCGCTGATCCAACGACCTGCCTGTTGGAGTAAGGTTCTATGTAGTCTGATCAAGGAGGGGTGTCTGTTGCGATGGGAATGTCCCATATATGGTATAGGTCTCCTGCCCCGATTGCCTGTCTGCCTATGAAAATGGAATCCTGAATCTTTTCTGGGCAAATAATCATGTCAATCTAGCATAAACACAGAGTCCTATGCCTATCCATGGCAATGGGAGGTCCAGGGCCTGTCCTGTGACCTGAAGGGGCACACCCAGTGTGACCCTTGACCCTGATCTCGAGTCATGTCACTCACCACGCCGCACGGCTCTTCCTGTGCACCCGTGACTCTGCCCCACTGTTGCCGCTGCCAGGAGTTCGCCGCTGGTGTACTCCCGCGTCTGGTGACTGTCTTTTTTTCTTTTTCTGTACTGTACTGCTGTAAATCTTTATTTGCATTTGTATTCTGTATTTTTTTTCATTGTAGTCGGTCCCGTTGCGCCCCTTGCCCTCTGTGCCCCCCCCCGCTCCCTGCTTCCCGCCGTTGCTCCTCTGCGGCCCCGCCCCTTTGCTTTCTGTGTCCCGTCCCAGCTGCTCCTCCCTCCCACTTGGCCTCTTATGGAGGACGCCGCGGGCAGTGAGTGTGACCCTTGACCCTGATCTCGGGTCAGGTCGCTCCCCACGCCGCACGGCTCCTCCTGTGCACCCGTGACTCTGCCCCACTGCTGCCGCTGCCAGGAGTTCGCCGCTGGTGTGCTCCCGCAGTCTGGTGACTGTCTATTTTTCTTTTTCTATACTGTACTGCTGTAAATCTTTATTTGCATTTGTATTCTGTATTTTTTTTCATTGTAGTTGGTCCATTTGCGCCCCTTGCCCTCTGTGCCCCTCCGCTCCCCGCTTTCCACTGCTGCTCCCCTTTGCTTTCTGTGTCCCGTCCCCATCGCCCATTGCCCGCCCCGCTCCCGCCTCCCAGCTGCTCCTCCCTCCCACTTCGCCCCTTACGGAGGACGCCGCGCGGAAGCGCAGTGGACGCGCTTCGGGCGTGCCGCTGGCGCGCCGAAGGCATGCCAAAGGCAAGCCCGCCTGCGCCCGTCCGCGCCTGAACCGCGCCCAGCACCAGAACCCCTGGACCCAGAGACCCAGAGGTCGCAACACCAGACTGCACTACCACTCCAGCACCCTCCATGCACTCAAGCCCGGACTAGACCACCCCTGCTACCAGGCCATCCCGAAGCACACCCGAGGGCCCTTCACCTGCCAGAACTGCAGCTTCACCAGCATCCAGCCCTCAGCGCCAGACATCGCCAAAGCCATCCCACAGGGCTACAAGATCTCCCGCAGAGACCGCACCAACGGAGTTGGAGGGGGGATCGCCATTGTCCACAAAGACACCCTCAGAGTCTCGACCAACACTGACGAAACCCTCACCACCGCCGAGCACATGCACTTCCAGATCCACACCGACCCCAACACGACCCTCAGAGGAACACTCGTCTACAGACCACCCGGACCCGACCTCAATTCAGCGACACCATCGCCGACCTAGTCAGCACCCACGCCCTCGCCTCCACGGACTACATCCTCCTCGGGGACCTGAACTTCTACCTCAAGAACAACAACGACGCCAACCCCACCGCCCTGATCGACAACCTCGCCAACCTCGAACTCAAACAGCTTGTGACAACACCCACCCACGGCGCTGGACACACGCTTGACCCCATCTTCTACGCAAGCCCCCAAGTCTCCTTCAACCACACCACCGAACCCCACTGGACCGACCACAGATGCGTCCACTTCACCTTCAGGAAACCCACCACACACCACCGCACCCAACAGTTGCCACGCCGCTGCTGGGGCAAGGTCACCAAGGACCAACTGACCACCACACTCGCCCTGAGACCACCTGCTGACCCCATCGACCCCGACACTGCCTCTATCAACCTCAAACAGTGGATTAACGACTGCACCAACACCCTCACCCCTCTCAAGACCTCCACCACTAACCACACCACCAACAAAGCCACCTCGTTCACCGAGGACCTCCGAACCTCCAAGCACACCTGTCGGAAACTGGAGAATAAATGACTCCGCCACCGAACACAAGAAAGCCACACAGCCCACAAGAACGCCACCCGCAGGCACCACCGACTCATCAGGACCGCCTTCAAGGACCGCCTAGACAACAACGCACACAACACCAAAGAGCTCTTCAGCATCGTAAAAGAACTCTCCAACCCCAGCTCCAACACCAACGACATTCCACCATCACAAGACCTATGCGACCCACTGGCCACCTTCTTCCACAGCAAGATCACCGACATCCAGGACAGCTTCAACTCCGACACCCCCGCACCCACCGCCGAGACCACCACCCCTGCGACCTCCACCCGCACCAGTCGCCTGACCACCTGGTCCAGCGTCAGCGACGAAGACACCATCAAAACCATGAACTCCATCCACTCTGGATCCCCATCCAACCCTTGCCCTCACCACATGTTCAACAAAGCCAGCTCAGCCATCGCGCCCCACCTCCGGAAAACGAGACAGTAACCTTCCTGGAAAGCTGGAAGCAAGCCGAGATCAACGCCCTACTGAAGAAACCCAAGGCGGACCCCAAGGACCTCAAGAACTTCCGGCCTATCTCCCTGCTTCCGTTCCTGGCGAAAGTCACGGAGAAGATGGTCAACAAACAGCTAACCCGCTACCTCGAAGACAACAAAATCCTGGACCCTTCTCAATCAGGCTTCCGCAGCAACCACAGCACTGAGACCGCCCTCATCGCCACCACCGACGACATCAGGATCCTGATAGACAAAGGAGAAACAGCCGCACTCCTCCTCCTGGACCTATCAGCAGCCTTCGACACGGTCTGCCACCGCATCCTATCAGCACGCCTCCATGACGCCGGAATCCAAGAAAAGGCCCTGGCCTGGACCACATCCTTCCTCTCCGGCAGAACCCAGAGCGTCCGCCTCCCACCCTTCCGCTCTAAAACCACCGAGATCATCTGCGGCGTCCCACAGGTATCCTCCCTCAGCCCAACGCTGTTCAATATCTACATGGCACCCCTCGCCCACGTCGCAAGACAACATAACCTCAACATCATCTCCTACGCCGATGACACCCAGCTGATCATATCCCTCACCGAAACCCCCACACCGCCAAAGCCAACCTCCACAAAGGAATTAAGGCCGTCGCCAAATGAATGAAGGACAGCAGGCTGAAGCTAAACTCAGATAAGACGGAGGTCCTCATCCTCGGGCCCACCCTAGACGACTCGTGGTGGCCCACATCGCTAGGCACAGCCCCGGAACCCACCGACCACGCACACAACCTGGGGGTCATCCTCGACTCCGCCCTCGCCATGACAAAGCAAGTCAACGCTGTCTCCGCGTCCTGCTTCAACACCCTCCGAATGCTCCGCAGGATCTTCAAATGGATCCCCTCTGACACAAGAAAAACCGTCACCCAGGCCCCCGTTACCAGCAGACTCGACTACGGGAACGCCCTCTACTCAGGAACAACAACCAAGCTCCTGAGACGACTACAACAAATCCAGAATGCCTTGGCACGACTGATCCTCGGCATCCCCCGATGCAGCCACATCACACCCCACCTGTGAGGCCTGCACTGGCTCCCAGTCAACAAGAGGATCACCTTCAAACTCCTCATCCACGCACACAAAACCCTTCACAATGCCGGACCAGCATACCTCAACGACCGACTCAGCTTCTACACCCCCACCCGCTGCCTCTGCTCTGCCAACCTCGCCCTCGCCTCAGTTCCTCGTATCCGGAAAACCACCGCCGGCGGAAGATCCTTCTCCTACATCACCGCCAAGACATGGAACACTCTCCCTACCAACCTACGATAGACCCAGGACCTGCTGGCCTTCAGGAGACTCCTCAAGACCTGGCTCTTCGACCAGTAGCAGCCCCCCCCCCCAGTGCCTTGAGACCCTCACGGGTATGTAGTGCGCTTTATAAATGCATTGATTGACCAAGCATGCCCCCAATAGAAGACCATGGACTACTGTCCCTTTCCTGAATGGGTGCATCACTTAACCGCAAGCAGCAGGGCATGTTGAATGATTATATTGTGACCAGACCTTTATTCTGTGTCAGAGAGAGTACAGTCTACTGACCCCTCTTGTGTATAGTTCCGCTCTTATGTGAGACCCAGGAGGTGCCATTGATGTGGTTGGAGAATCGAGATCCAGACACTGAAATGAAGGGGATGGAGTCATAGCTACCTTTAGAAATTCCTTGATCACTTAGCATGGAGCTGGTGGTTAGTTCTTCCTAAGAACTGCCATTTGGTCAATGGTAAGGGTTTCTGTTGTTAAAGTTGAGGACATTTCCAGGCCAGGCCTGCCCTTCACTTTGTGTCTGAATACTGCTCAGGGAGGCTAATGACATGCAGGTGAAGAGATCCTGTATGCCATTGAGCTCCTGTTGTGGGTACTCCTGCTTGTAACCAGCTCCAGTGATAACTGCTGTGAGATATTTATCATCATGCCCTCAACGAGGCATGTTGAAGTGTGTAGGATACTCTTAGGAGAGGATAGCGTGGGGTAGAGCATTGCTACAATCTGGATGCAAGAGTAGTAGGAGGGTTTGAATAAAGTTTTGAAGTCACTTTCTGGGGGGAACAGTAACACTTTTTTTAATCAGAGAGCGCTGAAAACGGTCTTTGTTTTAGTGAATGATTGGCTTCTTGACAGGTGAGGCCATAGTCCAGAGTGAATACAAGTGGATAAACGGATCAATCAGTAAATGAGTTTACAAAGTTCAAGGTGCATTTTTGAAATATTTTAGGATCGGATATCCAGCTGTTTGCACAAGTGCCACAATTTATAGATTTTTTTTATAAAGTAATTTTGTTTGCAAAAATTAAAAATACGAATATTATTTGAACAAATAATAACACATTTAGTTGTACTAGTTGTGATATTTATGCCCTGGATGTTCGTTTCCTTCTCTGCACGATATTAACCTAATTAAAAAAGATTTGATGTGCTTTCAGCTGTGCTTTGAATTACGCACACACGATAGTAATATAGGAGCACTTATTGTGTTAACTGTACTACTTACATCAGAAACTTGGCTTGCAAAGGGCTCAAGTCCTAATCTCGAATGGATTTTTGAATTTTTACATTTGTACTTACATTAGGCAAAAAGAGAGAACTGTAGGTAAATTTTCAGTTCGATCCTGTCTTTTCCAAGAATGACTTACCTCTGCCTAAGTAACTGAGGGGCATATTATCAAGGCAGGCGAAATTGAATTATCGCCGCTTTTGCGGCCATTTTCAGCCGCAAAGCGGCGATAATTTCATCGCCCTATTAGCAAGCTGTCGCTAACATCAGTTAGCGACAGCTTCTAGGTGATAGCGAGCGGTTTGGGGCCCGCTTTGCATGTCAGCGATATTTATCGCTAATGACATGCAAAGTGGGTGTACCCAACCTGTTAGCGACTGAAAGCAGTCGCTAACGTCGCTATCGCCTATTAGCAAGACAGGCGTAGCAATAAAAAAATTCACGCTAAGCGCGAATATCGCTAAACACTAACGCCTGCTCAAACCAGTTCTTAGCCATTATATCCAATGGGAGGTGGATATTATGGCTAAGACCCTATTGGCGATGATGCGTGAATATCGCTGGTTTTCCAGCAATATTCATGCATTTCGCCGCAATCGCCGGTTATTTTATCGCATTGGAGATAAACGTTGCTAATAGCACGTTATCTCACGATAAAATCCGGCAATGCTTGGCGATAAAAAAAATTTCGCTAAGCTTCTTTAGCGATAAATATCGCTAGTTGTTGATAATATGCCCCTGAGATTTGGAATCAAATTTTCACTCGGAACCTTAAAAATTCCTAAACATCATTCTTTTTTAAACCGTTTCCTTATCTATTCTAAACTTTATATTCATTAAATTGCTTAAAATGACAATGATTAACTTGTAACTTGAATACAACGTGCCACACCATTTCTATCTGGGTTAGGAGTTGCAGTGTTGTGATGCTTGTGCCTTCTGACGCAATAGCCGGGATTAAAGAGATGAGGCAAGCAGGACAGCGCTGGGCAGTGTGTCAGCTACGGCACAATGTCATTGTTTCCTGCTGCTGCTGCCTACTAATAAAGCAAGTATCAGAAAAATAAAAGAAGGGTTTACGTTTCCTAAGACAATACATTGGCGACGAGGCGGTTCCTCTCGCGTGTGCTGCTGACTCATCAAACTTGGCCTACATCCAACAGTTGCACTGACAGGAGGGACATTTTCCTGCTGTACGAATGAATCATTTTCTCATGGATGGAAGCAGAGCTGCATTCAGTCCAAAAAATGAAAAGACACAAAGCAGCAGTGCTGTAAATGTTACCTCGGCCAATGGTACCCTACCCTTTGGTGTGCACCCTCACTCTTGCATATCCACACAGATGTAGCAGATGTATTAAAATGTAATCCATCTACTACGTCGGTGTCACTGATTTGACATATGTTTGCCTCATTGGCTGCAAGAACGAGCATCGCATAACTTACACAATGCATTACCTGACACCAGAGAAGTTACTTTTGAACTCTCAGAGACTGATTATTTAGTGATACCTATGGGAAACTGAAAGACAGCCTGCCAACACAAAATGTTCTAAATCTATCATTGTATGGACCAAAATCCAGGTGAAACCATTAAATCCCTTGACTCCCTGATCCGCCTGAAGCATGCATGATGGACAGTGACTTTGATAAGTGAAGCACTGTTGTTGAAGCGATCAAGACTCAGATCAATGGTGTCTGTGAATCACTTGCATTTCGCAAGAAGCTTCTGAAAAACTGTGACAGGTAGAAGTTATTTAGGTCATGGTCCAGGCTGGTGGTGCCTGTGCACAACCAGGTAGAAATGATGGCTTAGGTCCGAGGTCAATCAATCAATTCCTTTATTCGGTTTTCATAAGATATAGAAAAACCATAAAAGTACAATAAAAAAGATACAATTTACATTTCAAAATTGCACTGCATTCGCTATATACAATAAATAATTTAAAATATCTACTCATTCAGGAATTGAAATCCATTTAGATGATTAAGAAAGAGATATAAGCAAGAAAAAAAACGACGGTTAAAAGCTGATATCAGCTAATTTAGAAAAAGGACCTTATTAAGAATATACAATGTGCATTACTATTCCGTCCGAGGTCATTTAGATCTTGGCAGACGGCCCTATGGATTTTTGGGATCTTCGACTGCCTGGTGAGGAACGTACTGCCTATAAGGCATCTGCTGCTACAGGGGCTGTTTTGTAGGCAGTGGAGCTCGCCGACCCGAGCCTTGTTTTTCAACAAACCTTTGTTTTAAAAAAACTCCCAAAGGGAAAGTTTATTGCAGAAAAATAAATAATCAATGTTCTCCCTGCATCTCATGGCAATGGGTTGACTTCCCTCCCCAGGCCTACTTTTTCTTATGGAAGTCAGCTAAGTTTATGCAGGAGGAAACCCATCACTCCCCCACCTCTAAATAGGGTGGAGAACCACGAGTTTACTAGATGGGGTAACTGCCATTTTTCTGGAGGTTATTTTCATCTGCCAAATCTCAAATGTTTGCCTCGTGGCACCAAATTTAACATCAAATTTTCTCATATGCCCAGCCACTCACTGAGCAAAGAATGCATCTTGTGCTGATTTCATTTTCTATATGACTGCTTGTGCCCATGAAAGGCAATTTCCACAAAGATGCTCAAGTCCAAGAAGGCTGCTTATACTTCCCCGCCTGTGGTACTATTTTGATAACCTTCCGATGAGCATACCTCTGAATACCTTACACACCCAGCATGCCATGTTAGGGGGCTTCCTTTGAAGCAAGGGTAGGCACCAAATAGTGCTGTATAAGTTGCAGCTGCCAGTGGAGAGAGGGGGTGTTGGGGCCCCTGACTTCGAACATTATCTAGCGGCACAGTTGCAGTGGCCAGCTCTTTGGCTGGCAGGGTAGTTTGTGGACGAAGTGGGTGCGCCTTCTGAGGACCGAGTGAAGATTGTGGTGCGGGAAGCCTTTCTACCAAGTGGGTTGATCACCCAGGGTGCCAACGGGCTGCTGTGTGTGGCACATAACAGCTTCCCTAGGAGCCTGTGCCTTATGCCAGCTATGGCCCAATACGCGCCTGGATCATTGCATCAGTTTGGGATTTGATCGGGAGAGAAGGGTTAGCGACATGGGACTTCTTATTGGCACTTCGTAGGAGCTGGGAGTGGGAAATAGGCTGCGACTTGACACAGAAGGAATGGGAGAGAGCACTCCTTCACTCATGTAAAGTTTCTTACAATGCTAAATTTCAATATATCCAATACAACATTCTGCACAGGACTGATCTCACCCCGTCAAGGCTTCAGAGAATATTTGGATCTCCCTCAAACTGTCCACGGTGTTAGCTTGATGCTGACATGGCACATATGTTCTGGAACTGTCCCATGGATGCCGATTTGGGAGGGAGGGGTGGGGGGAGGTAGCAGACCACAAACCCAGTGATTTGTGAAAAAGGCTGCTTTATTGAAACAGGTGCACATCACATAATAAAATCCTTGGCAATGCCTTAAAAAACTAAACCTCACTATTCAACCAAATACCTGACTTTCTGCCCCGCCCCTAAAATCTTCATGAACCCACCCCCACCCATACATTCCAACATTACACATCAATGCAAAAATATATCATCCCTCAAATACCAACCTTCCGTTAAACAACTTCCCCTACCTCTTTTTCACTGTCCAACCCCCAAACCTGCACAACTTCGATATAACATAACTTGCCTACCCATTCCCTGATGATAATCCAACTCCAACAATAACCAAAACTTCTTTTAATCCTCTCAAAATTAAACATGTTCCAAGCGACAAAACAAAGCTATTACCCTGCACATCTGTCCCAACAAAAAACACCTAAGAATAATCCTTGACCTGTTGAACTAAACCCCACAAAAATTTTAAACTGAGGGTGGGAGGGAGGGAAAAGCGAAAACTACACCTAAGCTCCCAGCCACCAGGTCACCAAACCCAAAATGGTGGCTGGGAGCAGGAGCCCAACCCCTTTAGGGTTGGGCTCCTTTGGCCTACATTTGGGCTATCATTTTATAAAGCCCAACACATAAAATGTCCGGCTTGTGCCCAACATCCCCCCTCACCCCCACCCCTCCAAAACTGCCCGGGGGTGACCTCCCTGTGGTCGGCCACTCCCCCCAAGTCCCCCTTGGGAGGGAGGGGTTGGGGAAGGGAGCGGATCACAAACTCAGTGATGTGTGAAAAAGGACGCTTTATTGAAACAGGTGCACATCACATAATAAAATCCTTGGCAACGCCTTACAAAACTAAACCTCACTAATCAACCAAATACCTGAGCCCCGGCCCCGCCCCCGCCCCACCCCTAAAATCTTCTTGAACCCACATCCACCCATACATTGCAACATTACAACATTACAACATTACACATCAATGCAAAAATATATCATCCCCCAAATACCAACCTTCTGCTAAACAACTTCCCCTGCCTCTTTATCACTGTCCAACCCCCAAACATGCACAACTTCGATATAACATAACTTGCCTACCCATTCCCTGATGATAATCCAACTCCAACAATAACCAAAACTTCTTTTAACCCTGTCAAAATTCAAACATCCCCGCCACCCAGAAAGCAGGGGGAGAAACAACTACCCCCCCTTTCTGCCCCCCCCCAACTAGGACTGCTGCTTCCCCTTTGACCGGGACACGCCTGTACCTGCAAACACCGAGCCAACGCTTCCCTAATCTCCAGCTAATAGAGGTCCATACCAAGTCTGGACATATGCACCTCATCGCACCTGAAAAACTCAACTGCCTTAAACCGAAGCTCCCTATGTGCCACCGTACCAAAACCAAGATGACTACAAAACCGAGAAATTTCCGAGTTAACCTTCCTCCGGGCACTGTCAATGGCCCATGGGTTCAAAGCACCCCTCCACACTCTTTGCGGCACCAACTCCGTCCATAAAACGTGGCACCCAGCCCAGTGCTCCCTCAAACGTGTCAAATCTCTTTTCATGGCCCTCATCAACACGACAACCCTTCACACCTACCAGGTCGTTCTCACCTAGATGAATGAGCAACACATTCGGGCACTGGCCCCCTACCAACCATCTATTAAGGCATGGGATCAATTCTTTCCACAACATCCCTTCCTTACCCTTCCAAACAATCCGATACATTCGGTCATTAAACCCCAACTTTTTACCAAAGTAACGCCGGCATGCTGAAACTGTGCCCACTTTACGAAAGAATGGCCCATAATCCATATTGTCAGCTCCGTTGAGTGGGGCCGAACCACAGAACCTGGAATGAGAAAGACAAATTGAGATTCAAACAAAAGAGAATGACGCATGCGCCTCCTCCGCGCTATGCCTTATATAGCATTGATAACAGTCAGACGACCAGCACCCCAACCTCATAATATCTCCCCGTGACCAACCCCTGTTATGTGCCTCCGTGGCCCCCCGATCCTAAAAGAATGTGTCCCATACTCTGCTCCATCCAAACCCACACTGCAAAACGCCCTCCTCAACACTATGCGCAGCTAATAGTCTGTCACCATCCTCCCGTCAGCATGCCGGAAAACCGCCTCCGATCCCACTCCCTGGGACATAGCAAGCAAACGGCGGCCCATCTTAGGGAGCACGTGGCAGCTGGCACCGCCGCCTCCAAATGCACCCCTTTTCCCGATCCTCTCTGGTCCATTTTTGAACTGGCCAACCAAATATGTATCCTCTCCTCTCCTATGGCCACATCTGCTCACCGCACCCCCATTTTCCGCTTATTACCCAGGTGCTCAGACACCCGAAACACCCCAAAAAACAACCACACCATAAGGGTGGAGAATAAAAATATCCTGCTGCTTGAAAAGAAGCTTGTTTCAGCGTCCTACTACGCAGCTTCTTATCTTAAAAAATCAGGCTTTCCGGACTGTAAATATCACCGGCCTTCACTTATCGTGGTGTTCTAACATTTACGATCTGTGAAAGGAAATTACAACATAGGACGAGTACTATCAGATTACCGTTTTTGCTACCTATAATCTTATCAGGAGGAGTCTGCCTCATTAAGTGAGCTGCAATATTTTAAAGAAAAGGTATGCAAAGTACATGTACAGCCACTCTAGTTATGTATATGGAACCGTAGCTAGCTGGCTCTATGTTCTTATTAGTTTCTTATTAGTTATATATTTCTCTCTTTAGAACGCCACGATAAGTGAAGGACCGGTGATATTTACAGTCCGGAAAGCCTAATTTTTTAAGATAAGAAGCTGCGTAGTAGGACGCTGAAACAAGCTTATTTTCAAGCAGCAGGATATCGAAGGTTAGTCCCAATTAGGTGCAATCTTTATCCTAAGCTACGTGTTATCTGTATAGAGTATGGCATAATATTTTTGCGTATTTGTTATTTAGGTTACAGCGCCACGTGTGCAACATGTCCTTATGATAGCCGCTGGTAAGGAGCTTGTTCACTCCTTGAGTCGTTTAATCCACCTTACGACATTTTATAAGGTTTGTGGTGCTTATTTGATATGCTTAATTGTTAATGATTTACGGAATACATTTGAAGCCAGATGGCTATGAATCTCCAGTATAAACTCCTTAATCAGAGAATTTTAAACAACGGATGGCTCTTCCTTTGTCTAGTATGTTTCAATCAATGAATAGAAAAGTAACCCTATAAAAGATATGGTTATATTGCTGTGTTGATACATAATGGATGTTTAGAGTTGAACTATGGATAAATAATTTAGTTTCAGCTAAAAACAAAGGGTATTTTTACTCTCTATTCTTTTCTCCCTTTGACATTCAATGTAGGTGCAAGGGTATGATAAAAATTGATAAATTATAAATATTAATGAATTATTTATATCATGTGTATGTATTATTGTGAAATTGTTATGATGAATTCCTATGTTGATCAATGATATACCTGGAGAGATATGTGTTCATTTGTTTGGTTTGTTTTGAATTGATTGTGTTTCTTATATCATAATGTGCTCTGTGTATAACAATGAGGTTCTGTAAAATGAAATGTATTGTTTACTATTTAGTATGACATATTCATTGGTGCTTATTTTATGTTTTTTAAATTTCAGATTCATGTTTTTATGGGATGGTCCTATTGTTTTCCTGAAGAAGGTGTTGGTTATTGTATAAGTGCCCACCGAAACGCGTCGATGCTCAAGAAAGGGAGAACTACTTTAAGCATTTAGGGACAATAATTCTGACGCCAAGCTGAATTGATTTCCTACTCTGTATCTCCCTTTTTGCCAATAGGAATTATTTCTTCTTAATTTTGTGTCTGTCCCAATGTATTTTATTTATTTATTTATTTATTTATTAGAAAGTTTTGTATAGCGCGAACAAGACCCGTGGGTATCAGAGCGCTTAACATATAGGCGTATGCGAAAGACATATATATCAAACAGAATATACGGGCATCGGACGAATAACATATGAGGCGTGGGAGAAAGACATATATATCAAACAGTTATACAGACAACAAATATGAGGTAGATGATAAGAGGTAGGTAATAAATATAGTCAATAGTGGATATACTTCAATCATAAGTAAAATGTGTACGCAAGTATGAATAGTTGGGTCATTGACATTTCGTGGCTAATCTATTCTAGGTAGACATATATATCCAACAGTTATAATGACAACAAATATGAGGTAGATGATAGGAGGTAGATGATAAATAAAGTCAGAGGTGGATATATTTCTATCATAGGTAGAGTGTGAAAACAAGTATGATATTTAGTTCATTGTCAGTTCGTGACTGATCTGTTCTAGGTAGTGTATTTCTTCATCAGAAAGCTCTTTAATTCTCGCTTAAATGATGCCACATTTTGGATCTTCCTGATGATAGGGGGAATTGAGTTCCATATTCTGGGGGCAGCTCCTGAGAACGCTCTGTCATAAGTTTTTTTCTTGTGGAAAAAGGCTGGCCGTAGTAGGAATTCTTCAGTACTCCTCGCTGGTCGATTCCCTCCCGATAGCTGGATTTTCTTCGCTAGATATCCTGGGGTGTTGTGGTGTAGCGCTTTATGGGTGATACAAGCTATCTTCATTTGGATTCTTGCTTCATAGGGTAGCCAACTTAAAGCTTTCAAGTGTGGCGATATATGGTCGTATTTCCTGGATCCGGTGATAATTCTTGCCGCAGCGTTTAGGCATGCTTTTAATGGTGCTGTGGACATTTTTGGTAAGCCCGCTAAGGCGGTGCAGCCATATTCGATCCTAGAGATAACTAAGGATTGGATAGCCAATTTGAGATCCGCCTCTGAGATGAAAAGTTTCAGTTTTCTTAAGTAGTTCAGGTGGAATCGAGCATTCTTGGCCATTGAGTTGATGTGGGCTTTCATGTCTAAATTCTCGTCCAGAGTGATTCCTAGAGATTTCGCAGACTTGATTAATGTTGGGGTGCAGTTTAGCGCAGTCACCACTTTCGTCCACTCCTTTATTTCCGTACGGCTCCTTGCTGGTGAGATTAGTAGGAACTCCGTTTTGTTGGCGTTAAGCTTCAGTTGGTTGGTAGTTAACCATTGTAGAGCCATTCTTAAAGCCTTGTTCACTCGTTCCAAGTCTTTTAGGGAAGAGATCTTTAGATATATTTGCGTGTCATCTGCATACATGTGATACGATATCTCTGCTTTTTGGAGAATTTCTGTAAGCGGCTCAACGTAAAGGTTAAACAGATCTGGGGATAACGTTGATCCTTGAGGGACTCCAATTGAAATAGGGCATGGAGGTGAGATTGAATGGTTGACCAGGAATCGTTGTGTTCTGTTCTGTAGAAAAGAGATGAACCATTTCAGCACAGTTCCTGATAGACCCATCCTGTCCCGTAACCTGGACAGTAATGCTTCGTGATTTACGGTGTCGAAGGCCGACGACAGATCGAGGAGAATCAGTAGGCATGCTTTGTTTTGGTCAAGTGCCTGTAGCGCATCGTCAACAATATGGAGGATCGCTGTTTCAGTACTGTGCCCTGCTCTAAATCCTGATTGGCATTCATCGAGCAATGAGAACTTGGTGATGTGTTGGCTTAGTTGGTTCTGTACGCATTTTTCGATTAGTTTGGCCAGTAGCGGGATGTTGGTCACTGGGCGAAAGTTGTTTGGGTCTGATCTATCTGCTGTAGGTTTTTTGATTATGGGGGTAACTTGACCTGTTTTTAGGCAGTCAGGGAGGATCCCTTGTGATAGTGAGGCATTTATAATTTCGGTCCATATTGGAATCAAAACGTGATTGATTTCTTTTACACATTTTGCTGGAAGGGGATCTTGATAGTGATTGTTTGGTTTAATTTTGGAAAGCGTTTTGGCGATACTATGCTGGTCATATAGTTCGAACGTATCCCAACTTGCCTCATTTTTTGTTATGGTACTCTCCGTTGTACCGGCGGTATCTGTCGTAGGCATTTGTTCTGTGGGAATGATTGCCATGGCGTCTTTGAGCTCTGTTTCTAGTGATTTCGCCTTCTCTGTGAAAAATGTAGAAAGTTCTTCACAATTTAGGGGTGTTTTTGAGTTCTCAAGGGCAGATTTGGCTAATTTGTTTGATTGTTGCTTTAGAATTTCAAAGAGTTTTCGTGGTCTATTTTTGGCGCTATCCAGTTCTGACCGTATGAATTCCTGTTTTGATTTGATGATCCTTTTATTATATTGGCCTCTAATTTCTCTGAGTGCTTTCAGCTCTGGGGATGAAGGGTGTTGTCTCCATTTTCTTTCGGCCATTCTCAATTTACGCCTTTCTTCATTTAGCGATTCATTAAACCATGGATTTTTTGTCTTCTCCGAGATATTTTTCAGTTTTAATGGCATGGTGTTATTGACAATAGTTTCGACCTTTGTTATATAGTGTTCGGTCAGTTCGTTTACGTTCTGCAGATTGTTATGAGGTTTTAGGTCTCTTTCACAGCTTTGCACTAGTAGCTCTAAGTTTGCATCTCTTGTGTCTCTAACCCATTTTTTGGTCTTGTGGGGTTGTCTGGTTGTGCCTTTTTCCATTATAGGTATCGTGAATGTTATGGCATGATGATCAGACCAGTCGCATGGTGTTATAGAGAGGATTGCTATATCTTTGTTTCGCGCAATAATCCAGTCTAACGTCGCTCCTTTCGAATGTGTGGGTTGTGTGCATAGTTGAGTAAGGTTCAGTTCAGCAAGGAAATCTTTCAGCGATTTGACCAGTTTGTCGTTGTGGTCCTCCCAGTGTAAGTTGAAGTCGCCAAGAAATATATTATTGACGCCGTCATTAGAGTTGGTCGTTATGATCTCCATTAGCTCTTCCGTAAACTTTTCGCTGTCTCCTGGTGGATGGTAAAAAGAATGGAGGTTGAATCTTTGTTTGGTAGCTGTTCTGAGATTAAGACCAAGGTATTCGCTTGATTCTAGTTGGTCAGCTTGGATTTGTTTGACCTCAATATCGGATCTGTGAATGCAGGCTATGCCTCCTCCTAACTTTATGGGTCTATCAAGTCTCAAAATGTTGTATTGGGGTGGTACTAGGAGATCCATGATAGGGGATGAGGATTCCGTAAGCCACGTTTCAGTAAGGACTGCTACATCAATGTCCTTGTTGATGATGAGGTCAGCTATATCCGAAGCATGTTTCGATGCCGACCGACAGTTGAGTAGTAGACATGCCAGCGGTTTTTCTTTGTTGCTGAGGTTACCATTCTTATTCTCTATGGCTGTTAGTTGTATCTGTTGTAGATTGTGAGGGTTAGATGTTCTATCATTCTTTCTCAATGTTCTGTTTGAGTCGAGTGGTACTGTTTCGATTCTTTCCTCTCTCTCGTGTTCCGGTATTTCATACGAACGGGTTAAGGCCAGCGTTTCCTCCTTTGATAAAGGTTTTGCCCTGTTCGGTCTGTTGTCATCATGTTTCGACTGCCAGAACGTTTCGTTACTCTTTCTTTGTGAGAGGTGTATCACGTTTTGGATGTGCGTGACCTTGTCGTGAATGCTCGTCATCATCTCCTCGATTTTATCCATTGCCTGTAAGGTATTTATAGAGATTTGTGCCATCTTGTTTACAAGTTTCTGGAGCATATTAATATCTTTCCTGTTCTGATGTGATTTTTTAGGGTAGGCAGATCTATTGTTCCGGAGTTTGTATTTTGTTCTTCTCCTTATTGGATCTGTTCTATGTTCAGTATCCCTTTCATTTGTAACCCATGTTTGATTGTTCCTTCCGTTACTATTGGGGGTGTCGTCATTGCTCGCTCCGTTCTGTGTTGTCATGGGTGCGTTTGTGGGTGAGAGTCTGCATGGTGTTGGTGTAATACTCAAGGGAGGTGTAGGGGGGCTGATATCTTCTCCCTCGTCCACTTCCAGGTTGTCAGGGGGCATTACTCTCGAGATCAATGTATGCTCTACCAGGGAGGCTTCTTCGTTCCTGAGCGAGGATGACTCTTCTCTTTGGGGCCGGTTCTGTTCATTGTTTGTCTGAATGATAAATCTCTCCGTTCTTTCTGTCGTGTTCTCAGACTTGGACCTTGCTATCTCAGGTCTATCTTCTCGTATCGAGCTTTGAGCAAGGTGTCCCCTATATCTAATGACTCCATTGTTGTTATCATTAGCGACAGGAGTGTCTCCTGGTGGGATCTGGTGTAGTTGTTGTCTTGGGTCTTCTAATGAGGCTTTCATTATTTGGAATATCTTGGCAAATTTCTCCAGTTCTCTGTTTGCTGCTTGTATTAGCACTATACCCGATTTGTAGATAGTGATACTTAGTTCTGCTCTGCATCTGTATGATGGTGAAATCATCATTTTTATGCCATGTGGGATGTTAGTAGTCGTTTTTATGGCAAGCATCCTTGAGAAGGTGTCGCGCCATTTTGTTGTTTTGTTCGTGTAGAATATGAGGTCATTCATTGAGGCGCCATTAGTTATATTGAAATATAGGTCCGTAAATAGTATGTCTTGGTTTTTTCTTAGGGTGTCGTGTTTAAACTTTTTAGCTGCATTCTTGGATAGATTAGGTGGGTATTTTATAGTCTGAGCTTTCGAGCCTACCGTCTCTTGGTAACGCCCGCTCATACTAGCTCTATGTAGCACATCTTCAAGTGACTCTTTCCTATGCTTGCTTCGGGGTATAAAGGTAGCAAGTCTTCAGGTAACTCTTTCCTCCGCTTGTTTCCGGGTAAAAATGCTGCTGCTGATGCTTTGTTCCCCTTCTGTGCTTATTTCCTGAATCTAGTCTTATTTTATATAGAAGTTTGCAGTGTGAAAATTTCAGCTCAGTTTACCTTAGGTATCCTTTTTGTCAATTATAATTCCAGATGGTCACAGTTAGAGATCTCTTAGCTCTCTTGATATCTTCTTAGTTGAATTGACATTGGGTTGTGTAATATAGCACCCAGATAGTGTAAGATGGCTGCTGTCGTGCTGGTTCTTGTAGGAGCAGAGAAGACTTTCTCTCTTTCCACTACTTCAGTTTGGTCTTGTAGGAGCAGAGAAGACTTTCTCTCTTTCCACTACTTCAGTTTGGTCCTTCTTCCCTGGTCAGCTGTTTTTATTCCTTGTTGGTTGTTTCACAGAGGTGCTAGTTTTCCCCCCATTCAGGAGGTGACCTTACTTTAGTTATTTAATTGTCGGCTCAGCTCGGCTTCGAGTATTCGAGTACTTAGGTCGCCGTGTTATTGTTGGTCACGTCCGATTTTGGGCGCCATTTTAAAGTCAGGCATGGCACAGTTTAGGCTCCCGACTGCTTCACTCTTCGTGATTTTATTGAAATACGGTCCCGCTTTCCTCCTCACTCACCGCTGTGCTCAAGGATCTCCGCGGGCCCCCGCTTTGGATTGCCGTCATGCTCCTGTCCTCTGCTCGCTATTTCCGACGTTCTAGCTGATGGCTCCGTCAGGCCGCTCGTCTCCGCCCGCGCTGTCGAGCTCCAACTGGGGCTGGCTTGCTACGCGATGTTCATCTCTGCATGAGATGGGCCTCGTTGGAGACCCCCGCCTCAACGCCTACCCGGGGGTCGTCACTTCACATCGGCAGCTTCCAGGCTCCTTCAAATCAGTGGTGGTTGTACATCAGTGTCGGGTGTACTCTCAACCCGTCAGCTGTCCGCCTTATGCCGCTTATTATTCCAGTCTCATCAAGCTTCCACCCGGCACTATTGGTCCTGCTTTCACCGGGCATCACGGATGGGCAGTTCTTCTCCGGCGGCTCACAATCCTCCAGGTCAGTGTGTGTCCGCCATTTGCTGGCCGGTCTTCAGTGTTGTTGCCTTCTAGTGCGCTCGCCGCTGCGCTGCTTGTTCCGCAGATTGAAGCCGCTCCGCACTTCAGCTCCTCAACCCTTAGATTTGGCAGGGCGTTTTGTTCGTCTTCTTCTGGGTATTTAGGGATTTAAACCGGTTACGGTGATCCCTACCCCAGGAGCTCTCTCACAGAGCTCTTATTCGGCGGCCATCTTCATCTTCTTCTTCTTTGGTCAAATTTATTTTTACTGTTTTTAGCATTGTGTACCTAGGAAGGGCTTGTTTATTACAAACCTTAACGTTTTTAAATGTACTTTTTTGAATAAATTGTCAAGTATCTTAATATATATTATTTTTACATTGCCTCTTTGTTTATCACATGTGTTTTTAAAATAACTTCTGTTTGTGTAAATTTGTGAATGAATGCCTTAGACTGAAAGTGCTCAAGGGAGATCTCATTAACTGACTTTTGTCTTTTGGTACCCTATCCCTTTGGTTATTGGGTCCCTCTCTTTTACTAGAGGTAGGAACTCTTGGGCCCAGCGCCTTGCGGTCCCTTGCCCCCCTACTGCTCTGGAATTGCTGAGGGGCCCAGGGGTGCTGCTTCCCGCCTACTGCCACTGCTGATTTCCCTGTGGTTTGACTCCCCAACACTTAACGAGGGAGTGGCACTTCCCACACTTCAAACACTCGTGCAGAAACTTGCAGTATTCCCTCGTGCTTAGGCCTTTATTAAAGTCCCAGCATGCTCCTGTCCCTGCTTATGATGTCCCTGAGCCTCCCACCCCTCCCTGGGTGGGCTTCCCCTGAAAGGGCCGGTACACAAACAGCAGCCCACTCGCCGTAAACACAGTCTTACCGCCTGTGGTTGACCCCATGGTATGTTGCCACAAATCCATGTCTAGTTCCCCCCATTTAGCCTTCGGGTCCCATGCCATATGTGCCCTCCATATGTGCCCTGAATTCCTCATCATACCGCACCCACACGTATCCGCCCCCGTGATCTGCGCCTTCCTTATGATATCCATGCATTTGAATAAGGCTACGCAGCGCTCAGGAAACTTCTCACAGTACACGCTGGCGTATATTAAAAACGCCACCGGCCAGTTCTCAATCGGCACCGGCACCTTAGGGCTTGTAGCCAGCTCATACTCCTCGTCCTTCGAGCCCTCCTTAGCCCTTACCTCCTCGTGCAAGAGCTTCAAGAGCTCTACATATTCCCCCTTCCATATACATTCTTTGGTGGCCAACATTAGATGTGCTCCCAAAGGTTGGTGACCCCCATATATGGTAGCTTTTTAATCTTCAACTCTTTGCTATGTAAAGGGTCCTTGTCCCCCAGCCCGCTCTGTGTTTGTCCCGCTCTACACCTTAGCGCCCTGATCTGCCCCCCATCCTGAGGGCCCACCCCTGTGTCTTTAACAAACTTACCATTGTGTAGCCTCCCCTCAGGCACCCCCCCACTCCCTTCACGCCCCGTCCCCATAGACACCATTTTTGGTTTGGCCCGTGGTCTATCCACCTCACCTGGTTCCAAAGAGGGTGCCCGGACAGGTGCCGACCCCCTCTCCGCCTCCTCTACTTAAGCCGCTGGCTGAGGAGCCCTCACCATGGGCCGTGTTCTCTCATAGACCTAGCCGCCGCTGCCCTCCTGATCACCGGTGCCTGCAACACACTATGAGAAACATGAGAGGGCCTCCCTCATCCACCTCCCTCAGCTCACCCTCCTCGGGGGTATCTTCGTCATAGTCAAGCACAATAGCCTCCTCCTCGTAACGTGCCTCTGCTGCAAAACCTACACCAGGGCCTTACCAGGCCCCATCTGTCCCATATCGGCCCTAACGGCCCCTTCATGACCTCCTTGCAGGGGAGCCGACTGTACACGCCGGTGCCCCCCCAAGCGTTGACCTCCATGCGACTCTCCATCCGCTGTTAAAGTTGACCATCGCGTTCCCCTGGACATTGGGATCAGCGAAGCCATGCCGGGCCTTCGTGTGCTGGCCGCGACGGGGTCCCTCACAGGTACAGGCTGTGCCGTGCTGGGCTCTACCCTCCCTTCTCCTTGGGGTACTTGGGCCGCACCCCGCCCTACCAAGTCTGCCATGCTGCGACGTCCCCCAACCTGAAAAGAAAAAGTTTGGACTGACGTGCTGGGCCCCTTACTCCACTCTGGCACACCCTCTTCCATAACACACCCAGATCCCTCAACCCCTAGCCTGCTCCCCACTAACCCAGAAACCCTGGTGCGTCCCCCCTGTCGGAGAGTCCCCTACCTCCTCATCCTCGCTCTAATCCAACATGGCCTGCACCATCACCAATGCCGGGCCCCAAGACTGGCCCAAGCACCCCCCATGTCCTTGCTCCCACCCCTCAGCCCCCTGACCTCCCAGCTGATCCGAGGAAATGTGCGCTCCCGGCCCGCCAGAAAAATGGGGGCCCCCGGCCGGACGCCCCCTCTCTTCGCTGTCTCTGACCCCTTCTGACCATGAAGGTAAAACATCCAACCCCTCCCATGCCCGAGCTCCCCCAGCTGGCTCCAAAACCCCGAACGCGTCCACCGTTCCCCCTCAAAACACCCCCATCCCCTGCTTCTCCCCCGTCGCCCCCCTCTCTTGCCGGGTTCAGGGCTCCTCCCCCCACCCCACCGCCGGAGCGAGTCGGGGTCCTGGCCAGTCCATGGGCCCTGCCGCAGACCAACCTGAGCCCATCTCCCCACCCTCCAAGCTGTACCCATTCCCCCTCCCCAGGGAACTCCCCCTCACCGACATCCTCTCCACCCTACTATTACCCAGCGGGGAGAAAAGAATGGTGCTATATGCCACACCCTCCCTCGAGTCCCCCATGTCCTCAGCAGAGGGCTCCTGAAACTATGCACGCCCACGGGGGGCCATGCCAGCCAATTCCCCATGCCATCCTGGAGAAAAGCCCCCGCCATGCCTCCCAAACCCTCTGCGCCTCTGCCCGCCTCGAGATGACCTTGCGCGCCTCCCGGTGGGGGGGTTAATTACCCCTCCATCACTCCGCCAACTCCCGACCCGAGCTTGCACCTTGACACCCTTTGCCCACGCGGAATCCTCGCCTTCAAAAGAAGGCAAGGGGAAGTGCCGCTTGTTGTCTCATGCTTTCCCCTGCCCTCCCGTGCCGTGGATGTGAAAGCGGGCCTCCCCCGAAGGCCAGGAAGCCGGGGAGGCTCCACAAAGTGCCCGGCAACGCCGCCCGATGCAGGCGTGGCCTTCTTGCCCCCGCGCCCAGACCTGCCCTCTTCCCTAGACACCGCTTCAGTCCCTGCCCGCATCACCACAGCAGGGGCCGCCTTCACTCACCGGCGAAGTCTGGACCCTCCTCGGGGACTAGCATGCAGCCACCGCCACTGCCACACCTGCGGAGGCCTGTCGCGCGGGCCGCGACGGGCCCGCCACTTCCCCCACCACGATGTCCTTCCGGCCAGCTTAAGAGAGCAGCCGGAGGGCTTCCAGAACACGGTAGTCTTTGTGCACCATCGCCGCCTCACAACGCAGCAAACAGGGGAAAAATTCACCCCACTAACCTCACTAACTACCCTAAAAGCCAAAAAACTACACCTAAGCTCCCAGCCACCAGGTCACCAAACCCAAAATGGTGGCTGGGAGCAGGAGCCCAACCCCTGTATGGTTGGGCTCCTTTGGGCTACATTTGGGCTATCATTTTATAAAGCCCAACAAACAAAATGTCCGGCTTGTCCCCAACATCCCCCCTCCCCCTCGCCCCTCCCAAAATGCCCGGGTGGGGGACCTCCTTGCGGTCGTCCACTCCCCCCAAGCCCCCCTTTTGGCAGGAGTATTGAACAAACAGACTAGCTGACGAAACAGGCAGGGCCGACCTCAACATTATGGCGAGCGGTGCATTAGGACTGTTTAGGGACAAGAAAATGGAGAGCGCTGCTAATCACTTCAAACACCTGGCGAAGTTGATGGTTCGTAGGTTGATCGCCAAAATACTGGAAGGCTACTGCGCTGCCTACTGGGTTGGGACTCTGGCGCGAGACGTCACTCAAGTGAGGCAGGGTGAAGACGGTGGTGCTGTGGTTTCAGGGCTGCACAGAGCACCTATTGCAGCGGACTGGCAAAGCCTGTCAGTAGACTTACAGACACCCAGGAAGAGCTCGCTACGCAGGAGTGAGGCGCTTACCCAGCTTCTAAAGGGTGCCATGCTGTGGGCACTACTTTCTCCCCCCCTTCTTGTGTTCGATTGTCCTGGAGGCAGGAGATGCAGTGTACAGGTGTGGCTGGCAGGGGCATCATGCTTCTCATGAGCAGAGCTATCCGGAAAAAAATATAGGAGTGGGCATGTGGGCCTGCTGGTGGGCTGTGGAATAGGAGGGCCGTTCCTTCATCTCTGGGCCCTCTTGCATAAGGCGGCAGCTATCATGGCTTATTGTTTATTATGTTTTGGTTGTTAATTTAATGAACCAATAACTCCTGATAGACCCAGTGTAGTACAACATATGTACGGTGGGATCATGCCACCTCGATACATGCACAATTGATAGCACAACTGTTTATAAACTGTATTGTGAGGCAATACATTTCATAAAGATGGTAAAAAAAAAAGTCCCGGAGGGCTGGACAACTGGACAAGTCTTGCTCGTCTGCGTGAGCTCACAGAAACGTTGCCAAGTCAAGAAAGCATACTAGTTAAATTAAGGTAGAAGATTGCTGATCCAGAGGTTTATCACCCCCCGAAAGTATCAGGTAATTTAAGGGAAAGATGTTTTCAGTCTAAAGCAACATGCTGACAGACGACGGAGATATCATAGAGTTGGTCCTGGATATTCAAGTTAATGGAGTAAAAATTACCATTCCTGGCAGATACATGAACTCCCAAGAATGTCATGACTGATTAGGAATTTGGGAAACTACCTGAAAGCATCATGATTTGACAGTTTAATAGATGGATATTTGCAGTTAAATCAAATCACAGGCTACTTTAACTCTCTTGTCTCACAATGGACATCAAGCAGAATTCAGCATGTAAGTCATTGAAGTCACAGATGGTATGTGTTGTCTTCTAAGCAAAGATCTGCTATCAACAAGCATTGGCATAGCCAATAGGTCTCGCTATTTGGACCCTATAAGTATTTAGTTATGCAACAGAATATACTTCAGCACCAACTGTTGCATGGCTAAACACTTATAAGGTCCCAAATGCGAGCCCTATTGGCGATGCCAATGCTTGTTAATCTACTTTCCATCATTCTCCGTCCTTTCTTCTCTCTGCCTCCTTCCAAGTGGGATGACTGACAATGTCATTCCTTTTACTCTTCATTTAATTTATTTTAAAGATACCAGCTAGTTTTAGGACACTGTGTTTTGCAGTTGCATAATAAAGTATTCTTATATTTGATAAACCATAGACCAAATACGAGCGCTATTTTTTCTGCTGCTACACAGCACTGACCATGGGAGATAAAAATAGAACAAAAAAAGCACACAGTTTCAAATATTTAATATACTGCTCAATATAAACAATGTTAAATTCAGCACAGACCAAACCAAAACAGCACCACCCGGCTAGTGTGTGTAATCAGGCTCTGGACTCTGCCTGGATGTTAAAAGGCCAAAGCCATTAGTTGCCAAAATGGCCTCTGAAATGTAAATCAGATGTAAATAGAAAGATCTTCAAGCAAATAGGTTGACCGAGCCTTGGAATTTTGGGAATCATTTAGGGTGTGACTTACATGTTTCTTTTTAGGAGCCCCAAGCCAATAGTTGCGCTATCTGACTAGTCTCATCGATGTGTGTTTCTGTTTGCACGTGCCTGCCATCCTCCCAGTGCTGCCACGTTAAAGCAGGTAGCGAATGACGTTGTGTGTTTGTATTCACGACCTTGTCGCTAGAGTAACCAGTCTGTCCTTACTAATGATGCTTGGAATTACCAGTAGGTATGCTGTGATGCCTTTGCTAGTCAATACGCCACCCTCAGTGGCTCGCTATACCAGTAAACCAATTTGCATAACAACACCTCTCAGAATCTGTACGGGGCGAGGGTAGCCCCAAATTGTAAATCATCTTCAGAAATGTCAAGGGTGAAGAAAATCAGGTTGGGCTTTGCTATGACGCATCTATGTGTTTAAATGCCACTGAGACTTTTTTACAATTTAAAAATGGCAGCAACTCGACTCGAAGGTATTGGAGCGCCTTACATGAGCACCAGTTACGTTACCCAAGGACACATTCATATTTTGTAGGCGCAGGGAGATTAGAGGATTTGCCCAGAATCACAGGATGTTGAGCCGACGCCGAAACTCGAGACCCTGTTCTCCAGTTCCAAAAGTCGGAAGCTCTGCTTGTTACGCCATATCCTCTTGCCATATTGCATGATTGCTGGTGCTTACACAGAATTGAATGGGACACACACACAAGCTTCTCTCAAAATTAAACAATGTTCTTGCATAACAAGAAACAGGTACATAATTTTTGCCACTTTTAAAAGTGAACTAACATTCTACAACATTGCTGTATTCGCTAACAAAAATAGTGCAAATACAGTTTTCTCAATTTTTCGGACCAAAGATTGTTTTTAACATTGATGTATTTTTTAAACGAGTGATAGATAGGCAGTAAACGTTTCGTTTTTCTATTCGACAATCAATTTCTCAATTACCTCGAATTCGCCATTATGAAGAAACCTTTTCATAACGTGGACAGAAGCAAAATTAGTTTCTGCGCGTGTTAACTGAAAATAATAGTTTTTTATGTAGTGATTCTTACCACACTGCTGTTAATGCTCTGCGATGGAAAAACAGGTTTAGGTATTATCCAATTTAATGGTCCTCATTTTATCGATTTAGGAGGTAGGGACGCCTGGATTACCCTGACTGGATTCAAATTAATTACCAGCAAAGTATTAGCTGACCGCATTGAGCATTTAATTCACTGAGGCGTCTTGGCGGGACAAGTATTTCTTATTTCACCACAGAGATACCAGAGGGCTTTAGGACAGATTCCTTAGGAAGTGCCATGCACTCCATGATATATACAGGGTGTAGTTGTCAACAGTGATGGGTCTGTGGCCTGTGGTAATTGCTTGTCATATTTTGCAAAGTCAGAAAACATGAGACTGCAGTGGGAATGGCAGACTTTAGTTGTGCACTGTTTGCATTGTACAGCGTGAGACCGGGGACATACAGCAGCCGTTTGCATTCACGCGAATGAGGAGAGAATGGGCCTCTGGAGAAAACAATCATTGGCTGCGCGGAAATAAAAAAAAACATGAGTAGTGACACGTGTTGTGCGCACACGCGCGCACGACCGGAAAAAGTGCTGTGCATGTCGCGCGCGCTTGTGCGTGTTCTAGCAAGCTGGTGGCCGGCAAGGTGGCGCTTTTTGAAGCAGCTACTAAATGTCTCGCCAAAGCAGCACATGCGCTGGCTCAGGTGAGACCTAAAAAGGGCATAGTGCAAGGATTGGGCCATTTTATCTCACAAGCTGCTGCACCCATAGAGCAGAATGTCAGAAAGTTCCTACACTGTTTGAGGGCCTGGGAAAACTAAAAGGCAGACACGTACAGTGCAGTGCTTTATTTTAGCCGGTGGTTTCCGGTACTGGACACCAGCACTTAATTGGTTTTCGGTGCTCGGCACCAGCACTTAATTATCAACACCGCACTTATGACAGTCTGTCACACGGTGACGCTGCTCATCTAATTTAGAGATGAGCAGAACAGCGGTTGTTTATGAATACAATTTACATTAATAATGTATAATACATGACTCCCCAGCCATATAGGTTTGGGAACCTGGAATAATCTGAACTGTTGTACCTGCAGGCGAGAGAGATGGTTAGTAGTTGTTTTGGTACCGCCATTGGCAGCGATGACAGGGACAATGGGTGGTGCAAGCTGTAGTGGCATGCTGCTCAGCGCCCTGGCACTTATTATTTTATAAATGAACCACGGGTACAGTGGCACATTGACAAATTAGTCAAGCCAACAGCTAGCTCATCTTTTTGCTGAATCCTTTTCAACATACAGCAGCTGATGCAAGCTGAAATATAGATCTTACTGAATGACATTTGTCACAACACATTTCTGAAGTCACCGACTGAAAACACGTATTAGAATAATTAGTGCTCTGCTCGGCCAGTTACTAAGTGTGGAGGCCCTTCACGTTTGGGGCTGCACACTCCCATTTCCTTCTCTGACATGCCTTCGTTACTAAGGGGGCCTCGAAGTTTCCTGTGACTTATCAGAAGATTCACATAACATGCACTGCTCTGGCACTTTCCCCATTTTTTGGTTTTGAAAATTCCTAAATGCCTTTCAATCTCATTGCCAGTTCTTGAATGTCATTGGAAAGCAATGTAGTACCCTGTCCATTGATAATGCCGACCGTCCCAGTATGATATCATGACAGTAGGAAGCACTGACTTTATTGGCCAGTCCTTAACTTAGTACGAGGTAGACAAGGGTTAGGAAAAATAATGAATCTTGACACCTTTCCACGCATTCATCCATTCATCTTTTGCTTCATTTACAGTTGCCACAACTGACACTCCCCATACAAAAAAAATCATTCCATTTTACACTTCTATTCCCAGGTCTCTGTCTTCAAGTTGCACGCGACATGGAACATCTACGACTATGTTTTTTTTGCTCCTAGTATGATATCTAAACACCTGCAGGTACTCAGGCCGCCTTGCACGGCAGACTGACACTTAAGCAATACTACCGGTTGTCAAGAAGACCGTCAGTGCTTTAAAGTCGCCCCTAATAGTATGGTATTCGCCACACAAAACTGTTGGAAACAGCCAACTTCACAGAAACCGTCCGGTGACTAACTTGGACACAAATCAAATCACAGTTTCCCCCTCTATTCTTTGCAACAACAGAGCACACAACCCCAGATCTATCGCTTCTGCCATCTCAATGCCCTTTAACGTGTGATTAAAATTCTTCAAACGAGGGGCCTGATCATTGGTCAGTTTTGCATTGTTAAGCGCTTTCTGGCAATCACTGGACCATTGAATTCTGTGTGCTTTTTGTTAACTGTCACATGTGCCATGTCTTGTTCATAAAGCGGTACCCCAGCATAGCACAGAACTCCACCAGTCTGCAAAGCGACCGGAAGTCATCCTTAGTTTTAAGGGCTCGCGCTTTCAAAAATGACTCCATTAGACTTTACTTGGGTTTCTCCTCCCACTGTCCTAGTTCATGTACTACATATGATATAGTAGGCGCATTCACTTTACATTTTCCAGATTTCACCATCAATTCTTCTTTCATCAAACCCAGAACCCTTTTAAGCAATTTGTTGTGTACTTCTTTGTTGATATCCATTACCATATATGCTTTCTGTCCTCCTAACTAAACTATACCTCAGACTTTGGAACACCACTGTAACAGAGGCTTAGGTGAGGTGCGTCCTCGTAAACTGTAAATACCCAAGAACCTAGGTCAGAAGTTCAGCTATTTTATCATTAACGGAACATATCCTTTATGCAACTTGCCATCACAGTCCAATTCAGACTGTAGCAGCCCTATGGATAGAATTTGGAAATGTCCTGCTACAAAGAGAGGCGAATGTCTCATTTAAGCTGATGCAGCCCTGTTATTTAGGTGTTTCCCTGGAATATTGAAACCACAATATGAAAGGCAAAATATTGAAAATATCGTGGGTAAGTCTAGCTTTTTCATATGTACCTCCACATATATGAATATACCTACCTACATAGGTGTGGAGTTAGACGTAGTATAGCTCTACTTCTCCAGATGCACTCACCTTTCGATATTTTGTCCTTTGATATTCGTGTACCACAATATTTTTGGTGTGATATACATTAGTACAATCAAGCAGGCATAAAGCACACCACAAGCAAGGTAAGAGCCCACGTATTCTTCTGAAGGTGGCTACTGTACCTTTAATGGGACAGTATAACACAGCTTAAGCCCAAAATCAGAGGAAGTTGGAAAAGTTGATGTGAGGTAGAAAGTGACACAGTGGATAAACCTGACCTGGCGGTGGCGCTTTAGTGCGGATTCTTGGAAACCATATGAACCTCTTCGAAATCCCCAGCTGCTGTCATTGTCTGAATGACACAAGAGTGTTATCGATACCAAGCAGTCTGGCGCCCTAGCTGATTACTGACTAGCAAGACAAAGGCTTACCGTTCCTCTTAAAAGTGATTGATTACTCACTGCATCCACGTCCATGCTTTTGGAATATAAATCTCCTATTGTGTGCCCTTCTGTTTTTGGCAGCCAATGATCCCGCAAACTACTGGCGTATTGCCTTTTTCCGTAGCCTTCCAAACTGCTCGAAAGTGTTATTTAAGAAAACTCAAGGGTAACCCTACTAGAACCAGGGTATATAATGTATCAAAAAAACAATGGTTCTTGTGGACAATAAATGATAAGTAACTACACAATAGCAAATTTCAACTGGAGATTAGGATGTCAAAAGGAGCATGTTATACACAGAACACAAAAAGGAGTCCAATGTTTTTTGTTTTATACAAGCAATATTTAGTTTTATTCAAGTATTATCTGTATTGAAAAATAAATAGTGCTCGGTGTCCCATGTGAAAAAGAACTAAAGAAAAAAAATTGAAATATTTCAGTAGTATCCAATACGTTTCCTTAATGTACAAAAACAACCATTCATAAATAAGCAATATCCTAAAGAGGCCACTATTGGATATCAAAGGGGCCAGAAATGGTTCATTATGACATTAGTTGATGACGTTTCGACCCCGTGATGGATTGGGGTCTCATCAGGACCTTAAGATAAGGGACATCTGATACTTCACTGGGCAATGTGTCCCAGTATACCATAAAAAGTGAGAGAGAACACGGTGGTGTTACTCACATAAGTTCCAGCCGGGCACCTAGCGAGAGCGGATGTATGACGTTACAACGCATACTTTTACAACACATACCTTTACAACCCATTTTTTACAACGCAACATCCATTACAACGCATTCCATTACAACGCATGCCATTACAACACATTTTTTAAAACTACCTTTACAACGCATTCCATTACAACGCATACTACCTTTACAACGCATACCATTACAACACATAACATTACATTACATTGCATGTATGGTAAGTATTTGATAGTGTAGGGGTAAAAAATACTATTCTAACTCCAGGGGGGTGCAACAGTAGGGTAAGTGTTGGATAGTGTAGGGGTAAAAATTACTATTCTAACTCCAGGGGGTGCAACAGTAAGGTAAGTGTTGGATAGTGTAAGGGTACTATGCGTTGTAATGTTATGCGTTGTAATGACATGCGTTGTAGTGGTATGCGTTGTAGTGTCATGCGTTGTAATGGTTGTGTTGTAATGGCATGCGATGTAATGGATGTTGCGTTGTAAAAGTTTTGTTGTAATGGATGTGCGTTGTAAAAGTTGCATTGTAAAGGTTGTTTCCCGTGAGGGTGGTAGGGAAGGTGAACAGCGAAGAGATGGAGGATTTTTTAACAATATTGACTGTAGGAGCTCTTGACACATCGTTGTTTTAAGCGTGCGGTGGAGCCCTGAGACTAACTCGATTCTCGAAGACTGCGGGCTTTCACATTCAGCCTTACTGTATCACTAGGACTGGGAATGATAGTCGATTGAAGCAGCAAGACTGCCGAACTCAGCCCCCCGACGCCGATGGACCGCAAAGGATAATCTGTGTCCCCAAATTAATGAAAGAGGTTGCTGATTTAGTCAGCCTCCCAATACCAACGCAACATCTTCCTCCAAGTGTCCGTTGGCTGACGGGTTGAGAGTTGAGGTCAGTTGACCAAAATAGAATCCCTTACAATTTATTCATCCTTCCAAAAATTGACTTGAATAACGAGGCCCAACAGAATTGGCTCAGATACTCTTGTAATTTCTGCATGTTCCCCCAGTTGACTCATACGTGCTGCTTAGTTGTCGAAAGATCCTCTGGACTACGTTAATATTTTGCACTAGGAGCCTTGAGCCCTATCACGGGTACATCCGAGCCGGAGTCTGTTATCCACTTTGCATTACTATAGGTTGCCATATTAGTTCTTATTCACTGTCCTGATGAAAAACTGCATGCAAGGCTGTAATTCACCACATGCAACAGTCAGGTTGGAACGTCAATATTTTCTTTCTAGCCTGGATTGAATACGTTGATCCAATGACCGCCGACTCTTAGCACTGGATTATCATTTTTGAGTGTATAATTGTGTTTTCAAACATGTATAATACAGTGACTTAGTTGAGGCACATTAGCCATTGTTGCAAATTGTGTAATTGAACCTTTTTTCAATGAAGCATTATTCGTCTTCTTTACCTCACATGGAAACATGAGCACCTCTATGATCGTTTTTTCAATGCACCTTTGTGAAGCAACCATGATATGATTGTTTTAAGCATATGTATGCATGTATTAGAAAACCTTTGAAAACTAAAAATATAAATTGAATTGATTTGAAAATCCCATGTATGGTTCTTTTTATACTTGATCTCTTGCACCATGACTACAATACGTTATTCAATATTGAATATTATCTTGGAAAAATTTGCCAGTGGACCACATTTTTGCATGTACCGTACGTTACACTAGGCCTATGGATTACATTGGGTTACTTCTTTAGTTTATGATGACAAGAAGAGGAGGGGCATGCCCAGGTCGAATATATGACGTTACAACGCATGCAATTACAACGCATGCTTTTAAAATGCAGTCTTTACATCGCAACTACTATTACATTGCATGATTTTACAACGCATGCCATTACAATGCATTTTTTTAAACTACCATTAAACGCATTCCATTACAATGCATACCATTACAACGCATAATACTTTTAAGGCAACAGTAGGGTAAGTGTTGGATAGTGTAGGGGTAAAAATTACTATTCCTACTCCAGTGAGTGCAACAGTAGGGAAAGTGTCGGATAGTGTAAGGGTAAAAATTACTATTCCCATGCACCCCAAAACCCATACCCACCCTAATACTAAACAAATCTCCCTTACGTACCTTATAATGCGTTGTAATGGCATGCGTTGTAATGTTATGCGCTGTAATGGCATGCGTTGTAGTGACATGCGTTGTAATGGCATGCGATGTAAAGGCAGTTGCATTGCAACAGTTGCGTTGTAAAGGTAGGTTGTTGTAATTACTGCTTTGTAACGGATGTTTCCTGCCCAGGTCATCTGGATTATATAAGGAAGGTGAGTGTTTTTTATTTCAACCAATAGGGATGAGGACTTGTGTTGTTTGTTTCGGTTAACCTTTCCCTATAGTCTGGGAGGAAACATTTTGGATTTTTTTATTTGGTAAAATACCTTTTTCCATATGGTCATCAGGACATATACCACAAGTCCACTAGTCCTTGATGCTTTGTGTCCCTTTGTGCATTAACCAAAACATGTTACAAATTGTATACAAGTTGGTAGTCTAATTGAGGTTTGTTGAGTACATTACATTCCAGATCAGTGTTTGGTGTTGCCATATGGAAATTTATGCAGCTTCCACCTTTGTTATTCTTGGTATGCTAGAGCACCTGGCCGATCTTACCATTTCTCCTATGATTAATCTTTTTTAGTTGCCTGGGGGGGGGGGGAATCGGAGTTAATATCAATCAAACAATTCAATTTACAGTCCATTTAGTTACAAATTAGGATCACGAATCAGTAAGTAAGGCTAAGTAGGATGTATTACAAATTAAAGGCCAAACTGATGTATAGTCATCTCAAAAGCATATTGCAAAGATGCAAAATCACCACAGGTATGCCAAAGCATCAAATGAAATTAAGGGCTGATTTAGATCTTGGCAGATCTGGTGCCGCCGTCACTTTAGCGATGGTTTCATGGCCCGCCTAGTTGGTAGTCTGCTCACTCGATTTAGATGTTAGCAGGCCCATGGAAGAAAGACCGTCTGAGTGCTGCTGACTCCGCCAGGATTTCCCTCCCATGTTGACGGCTCCATAGGCTAAGCAACAGTTGGAGGGAGCCCAGTCAGGATTACCACCAGCCTAATTACGATGTGTATTTCCATCGGGACAACTGTGGCAGGGATACCCCCATACCTGAGTTGGCAGATTCGAAAGAAATGAAGTCTAAACGTACCTTTTTTGTTTGTTTCCCAATTCCGTTTGCATCTTGAAGCCTCATTGTCCAGGTCCTTCCTTTGTTGCTACAACTTGACCACGATGCTAAAACATGTCGCGGGATCAAAGATACGTTATTTTGCACATGTCTTACTATGAATTGTGCGTTAACATTTCCTTTAGCCTTGTGTATTTTTACATTGCCCTTAAATGCAAGTTTGTTCTTATTTGTAATGCATTAGTGTTCATTTTACAACTAATCATGTAAAATGAACACACCTTTATTGAAACAGATTTTCTTTTGTGGTGTTTGTGGGTGTTGTGTTTGTGATGCATGTGGGTGTACACTCAGTAGTTTGTGTATGTTGAATGTGTGCTATGTTATATGTACATAAATGAGCATGACATATTACCTACATAGATTTCTTAACAACACACAATCTATATGTATAGTGCCACATTATAAAAGTGGTTACTTACCAGTCTCCATTTAACCAGGGACTCAATCCCTCAGGAAACCGCAGCTAAGACAGTGCCAGAACAACGGGGAAATCTAAATCGGATCGGCGCTAACCCACTGGCTTGACAGTGGCAGAGTACTGTTAGCCAGCAATAGAGTCTACCACATCGATGGAAGTGCACCGCTTGTGTGACGGTAAACAGTCTGTCAATGTGGACGGTGGTACAGCCAGCACATATCTAAATATGGCGGGTGGTACTGCGTCAGCTCGCCGGAGTGCTTTTAACCGCCGCCATTGATGGACGACAAGGGTCCTGACAAGATCTAAATCAGACCCTAAGCCTTAGTACCATAAAGCAAACAAGAAATTCAGTCACGGCAATACAGAAGATAAGAAATAGGATTTGATGATTCGTGTACAGGTTTTGATCCTCCTGTCTATGCATGAATAAATCTAATGTTGCATAAACAAGTCCTAAACCAAAATCCTGTTCTGCAATCGTGCCCTAGGGAGTCAATAGGAGCACTCGGAGTGGGGTAACAGACACCCCGCACTGCTCCAACATCATGTCCGCGAGACTATGAAACAGATGTTTCCATGACTACGAAGCAGACCCCTCAACAACGCCCTGCATTATTATTGTGTCGTTCTCTTGTCTCGTTTGTTTTGAATCTCTGCAATGTATCCTCTATAAAGTGCTCAGATAGCCTCGCGCCAGGCCAGCGCTATATAAAACTTCTAAAATAAATAATCAAATTGGGAACCTAGTAAAATCAGGGATATCAGGAAGGTATCATCATAGTGGAGACTTCAGTAGAAGGTCTTCAAATCGAGGTAACATATTGCATAAAGCCACACAAAAAAATAATAAAAGCAGAGGGGTCTGTACGCCTCAAAGTAAAAGAAAATCTGCCTTAAAGACTAACAGTGTGAACACCAATTAAACTCACAGAACATTAGAGAATTCCACATCATCGACTCCAGTAATTTTACACCTTTTCACAGTAGAAATTGGCAACTTCACTCGATATTCCCATCCTATGGATTGAATCCCATCCTATGTTTTGAGCTTCAGGACAACCTTGGCTGTCTCCCTGCTCCTGGCATGACATGAATAGGAGTCCCCTCTTAGATAGTTAGCGCCTCTCGTTCTTGCCAAATATTCTCCATCCGGGCCTCACAATCTTTCATTCACAATATGCCTTTCACTGACTATGGGGTCATGTGAACGCACCTGCAAAAGAAATAACATTGCAGCGCAAGCAAACCTTTTATGTTATAGATTAAACATTAGGGACCAAATGCATAAGGCCTTTGGTTAAGCTAACTTAGTAAGACAGTGTACACTTTGAATACATGATAATATATGAACCTACAATTGTCGGATAAATCTAAAACATTACTAAATGAGTACATAGGTACCTAAGATATACAATTTCAGTAAAAGTAATATAGCTTGAAATGCACACTTGTAAATGTTTACGAGAACGACAAATTGTCACTGTATAATGGAGACACTAGTGCACGCATCTATATGAACGACTACTTTCTACTGCGAATACACTGCAGCACTATATTTGGTGTTTCACTTTACATTAATTAAGTTAAAGCACACAGAATATATGGTGCTAAGTGCACGTAAATATGCACCTCTGTGATGTGTAAGGCTGGATGTAAAATGGCGCTGCTCCAGGTTCATGGAACTGGGTTGTATTTTGCTTTTTCATATGCCCGTATTTCACAGTGCCATTTGTATAACTCTCCTAATACCTTTGTATGTAGAGAAAGGGATGCTTTTCCCAGTAGGCATTATATTTCTAAATTATAACTAGCAACTGTGCAAATAAGAATTTATTTTTGGGGTTTTGTTTAAATGTTTTTGAGTAACACTTCCAGAATAAAACGTAAAGGAAGAGGAAATTGTCCTTTAACAGAATATGCAATGAACAGAGAATGTATTAGACAGCAACCCTAAAATCCTTCTTCCCCCACAGCCCTATAAAAGGCTCAAATCAAAGATGTTTGCTTTGTTTTATACGTGTATTTGTATATAGACAGATAAAGAAACACTTATTTTCCCTGACTAGGAACCAATGTGCTTTTGGTGAATGTGTAGCATGTTACACCGTATGTTGTCCAGATTGGAACAATGTGGGTTTGTAGCAAGGCCAGTGTGCGAAGGGTGTTGGTACATGATGGTTAAATGTGTGTATATCTTATGCGATGCCTGTGCAACTCCAACATGTAGTGTAATGAAAGTGGTAGAAAGCACAGACATCTAATATAGCATTTTTAATACTGATTGAAGCTTCATGCAAACAGCAAAAACCAACAAGCATTAGCAAAGCCAATAGGTCTCAACTATGGGAGATCTATTGACTTTGTCCATGTTTTGTTAACTATGTTGCTCAGTGTGGCTGCTGTGCAACATGTCAGGAAGGGCCAGCATTGACCATCACATATGGCTTTTACTTTTTATTCTCAGCCATTCTGCATAGCAACCATACATGGCTATAAAACATTGACAAGGGCATATAGGCGATACATATTGGTTTTGCCAATGTTAGTTCTCTCCTGCACTGAATAAAGAGTTCTTCTTATATGCACTAGTTCTCTTTGTTTTCCTTAGTAACAAATAGCCCTTCCAGAAGATTACTGTATGAAGATGTGCGTAACCGAACCTAGGAAAGTATCAATCGCAGGCTCCCATATCCCAAAAGAGATGTACTGCCATGATGTGCCTATATGCAAACCATACCGTAGCTGTTAAAGTACAAAGTGCATGATGTGCTTAAACATTTGTTTTATAATGCTGCATTTTATACTGATTTTTGCTACATAAGGCTACTCAGTGCAGTACCTTGATGCATCTCGGTCCAATGTTATTGCAGAATGTTAAAAATCAACCTATAAAGATGAAAATGGCGACACAACTCGTGACATATTTGATTCATTTGGACAAAACTGAGATGAAGAATTGTCAATATTATTTTTGAAAGGCAATAAAAATGATAGCATGACTCAAACATCTGACACTTTGTTCTAGAACTGTCAGGAATTCAGGAAAAAGGGACCCCACAGAATTGTGACAACTTCAGTTCCCAATGTCCTCAGGTAGGGATGGGCAAAGAGTGCCAGCGCTCGGAAGGCTCCATGCCTTCACCCAAAGACCTATGAAGGGCTTGCATACTTTCCATGCCATGTTGCTTCTGATCAGCAGCCCCTGATGGATTAACAGGCAGTTATCATGGGAAAGCTGAAGTTATATGGGTATGCTTTTTTCCATAGGGCAAGAGGAGGAGTCTAGAAGTCCATAAGCGCAGAATTTAATAAAAGAGGAGACCTATATCCTGGGGCTGGGTCTTATTCTCCCTAAATGAAATGGGAAACTATAACCAGATATCAACAAGCATGGGCAAAGCATACAGGTCTGGCCTCGTGCTAAGGGTAGTGTTTGTGGCTTGAGGGGGGATTGAAATGTGTAGCCTCAACCTACCCTAGAATGAAATTCCCATAATGGAGCAACATCCTGATTACAACAGTATGGAAGGTAGGAAAAGGACCCGTTTGCTGAGCAGACCGCATTAGCAGAGAAAAGCTGTACCCCACAGAGTGTTAATATGTAAGAGAATTAAATGGTGAAGTTTGCTTGTAAATTACGGGCTTAAAAGGCATATACAGAGAAATAGGGCATAGTTTTTTACTTTCAAATTTAAGAAAGCCAATGTGCTTTGTGAACAAAATCGAACCATAAATCCAACAACGTGAGGTCATGACAGCAAAGTATAACACATGAACACAGAAGGGTTGTTAGCAGAGTCAATGGAATTATATGATTTTGCAGCCACAGTGTTTTCAAATAATAGGTCTGGATTTTTGTTACAGAAAGTGTTGGGTTCTGGTTGGTAACTGATAGTGTTGTTCCTAACTGTCGTAGAAAGACAATCCAATGATAAATCACACTCTTGGGCTACAAAAATGTGGATCGGGCAATAAAAACACTCCATGTCCATGACTTAGCGTAAAAGGCCATTTATTAGGACACAGTTGCAAACATACTTTGAATTTTAATCAACATATAAACAAAGTACATCAAACTTTTGTAAATATGACACTCCCACACCTCCCATAACCACTCACACCTTAAGCCAGTTTTGTTCCCCAATCCCTCCTCCCTGTTCCACTCACTGAGCTCTTCCTATATATCCAGACTCTTCTTCATTTTCATAACAAACACCCTCCACTGAAACTCTTCTCTTGCTCGCCTAAGTACTGCGCACCGTCTTTCTCACCAGTAGTCCATTCTCCCCCTGAGGGGGTGGATACTCCCGCATGTGACTCACCATCCCCAAGATACCGCCTATGCCCTGCAACCTGTCCTAAATTGGCAACCACGGTGTAATACCACCCCTACTCCAACCCGCATGTAGGTTCGGCAGGTGGATACACTTTTCCTGCACAGCCTCCTGCTCTCCCTGCGGTGCTCAGAGTCCGGAAAATGCCAGACATGCCCTTCCTGACTCTTATAAGGCTTACATATATCCCGCCCCTTCCCCCAAAACAACCCATCTCCTCCCTATCGTGCTTGTGCACTGCGCGCCCCAGGATAAGACTAGTCTGCGACAATGCTTCACCCAAGAGCCATCAATGTGGCAGAAGAGTCCCTATTAAGGAATGCACTGCATTAGCAGAATTAAGCACTACCCTCAAAAAAGTGTTATAAAAGAAGTCAGAACATTATAACTGAGTCTTATGTTTATTTTGCATGAAAAAAAACTAATAAAAAAAAAAGAAGTCAGAAGATGAAATTTGAGGTGATGCATAAACCATCAAAAATATTTATTGTAGTTTTTACGATGGGCCAGTGTTTTTGGTGCTGCTGCTGTAAGAAAGCTTATATACATGCATCTTTACTTTGTGAGCAAAAAAAACTGTGAACCCAACTGTATTACTGCGACATAAAACAAACGAATTTACGAGGATGATTAGTGATGACACAAAGACCAATAGGACAAGTTTGTAAACAAAAAAGACATAAATCAACAATTAAGTCATTATGGCAGAAAAGTATATACATCAGAGAACACAGACTGACCCTGAATTCAACTGTCAAATAGACGGCCTTCTTGAATACATCACTATTATGAACAAAATTGAGAAAAATATGCCATCCTCAAAAAGCCATGGACTTGAAGAACGGCTTATCTAAGCCAATGGCAAAACGTGAAAAACCCATGAAAGCCAATGGCTGACCCAACGCCTTCTATATGCACTACTCTTTACATATACTTGTTAGGTCTTGTCTCGACGCAGCTTTATGCTCGCTGTTTGTAAAATACCTCTTTAAACCATGCCACACAATTACAGGGGGTTCAGAGTCTGCACTCATTGGTTGGCTTGCTTGCACTCGTTTGCTTGCTTTGTGTTTAATGGATTTTCTTCTTCTTCTTCTTGACTTTGTCCCTCCTCTGGTGGACTGCTTGCTTGCCATCCTTTTGTCTGAATAGCTTGTATACATTAAATGCTCACATTCAGGGAAGTACTTTTTTATTTTTTCTCCAGTACTGTGAGAGTGGACATGTTTTTTTGTTTTCTCCCTCATGTGCTGCTTCCCCCAAACATCCGCCACCCCTCTCCCTGCTGATGTTCCATCTTACTCCCTCTTCCCCCAAGGCTGCAGCATTCCTTTCTTCACCCTCTTTGTCTTTTCTTTTTTTTCTTACCACAGGTGAAGCATCAAGCACCTCTGTTGTTCCCTTGCACCCTGCCCATTTCCTATTGCTTTCCCTCAACCAACTCCTGCCGCCAGCCTCTCCATTGCTATTTTGGAGGGTCCAGCAGCTGCAATTTGCTACTAGACTGCTCTGCATTCCATGAAGCTCCTTTGTGCAAGTAAATGTAATTTTTTCTTATTTACCATATACAAGTGGCATCACCCATCTTGGATCAATAAATGAAAACAATTGTTGCAGCACCATTCTGCTGTTGGCGTGGACATTTGTGGTGATGCATTTATGCACACCATCATAAGGCATGCACTTTCATGTCAATGCACATTTATTTTAGCATTTTACCGATGCTACACTGCATCAGCAAAAAAACACTAGCAAAGCTAATTGGTCAAAAAGGCATGATCTATTGGTTTTGCCAATGCTTGATCAAAGTACTAGTAATATGAGGTCTTCCAGGAAATTAAAGTTGACTGTAGCAAGACACAAAAATGATATCCAGAGTGAGATAAAAACAAGGGTGAACAAAACAGGTAGGCTTTTTACATTACTGATTCATGTTCTTCGACCGATTCAGGAAATGTAACCAGAGCGGTGTATTGCCAATTGTTGTGCAGGGGTTTCCATGAAAGTGCATTCCTAGCTCAAAATAACTCTGTCCTAAGGTAAGAGGGAAGCACTGTCCCCTATTCAGTACTAAAATAGCATACCATAATGTGTATATAAATTGTCAGCTATGCTTTGCAGACTTAGGGGCTCATCATGAGTTTGGCGGTCCGTGGACTGCCAAACTCACAGTGGCGTTGCAGTGGCGGTCCGACAACGGGCACACTGGCCGTCAGACCACCGTATTATAACTAGGGCTCCCGGTGTTATGGTATTTATTTTTTTAACATTTCCGTCTGTATTTATACATATTTATTTTTTTGTCATTTTATCTGTATATATCCGCATTTATTTTTGGCGCAAGCAAGGCAAGACTCTGGAGCTAGTATTTTCCATGTTTATTTAAATAGACAGTGTATGCGGTTGTTATAGGTTTAGCTACATTTATATATACGCCAAATTGAGTGAATACAATACATTCGTGAGCTGCTGCTGTTAAAATATTGGAAACACTATGTCACTAGCCATGATTATTAGATGCAAACACATTTAGAATTTAGACAAGTGCACTAGTGCACTGTCAGTGGCCTGGCCAAAGAGGGCATGAAAGAGCTGACAGCTTTCAAGATAATGTAGATATATTGGGTGCCATGTTGCTCTTATTGCCAGTTCCATGCTCCTCTCTGCAGCACACTCTGCGGTGTAAGTTGCTGTCCACAGCTGAGCGAGCAAACAACCTCCTTTGGGGCGGCGGGCTCTTATTTCTGACCACCAAGGATCTTTAAAGTATCATGCCAACACCTTCGTCCCATCTCCGCCTTTCGCCATAGTCTCCCATGTGGCTAGGGCAGTCTTGAGAATAAATCATCCACCTGGTGTGGGAATAAAGTTGCACTCCTCAGAAATTAAGGCCCTGCATTCGTCCTCCCAGGCTCTATTTTCCTCACACTTCTGAAGCCTGAAATAATGAACAACACCCACATGAGCTTGCATCTTTTGAATCACTTTTTTTTCAACTAATTCCTTCACTAATGCAAAATACATTTTCCAGAAGGGAGAGACAGTCTCTGCATTGAAGAGTCTGGGCCTTAGACGTGTTTCATTTGCCTTATTTTACTTTTTACTGCCTAGCAGCATTGAACCTTTTACTGAATTTTGAAGACAAAGTTCTGTTTGTTGAAGATATTTTTGGTGCATTAGTGCGCTATATCACACAGTGTAACTGTGGCCATGGTGGAAAAAACACGATTTAGCTTTGAAAAGAGTTTACAGATATGCCCTGGCTGTCTCTGGCAAGATGCACCTCGCAGGATTGTTTACATTCTACTATTGTTTTCTTGCTGTGTTTCTTCATGCCAACCAAAGTCAGGGTGGAAAGTTTCGTTTTATGGCCTGCAAGGATCTGAATGTTAATTCGACCAAATTTCCCCACCTGTGTTTATGCTGCCAGTCTTTTAGCCCTTTTCAGGTCACATTCAAAAGATTTATTTTTGTTTCTCAAAGTGGCTCAGTGACCATTTAGTTAATTAATTATTATTGCCACACGCTTCCAATAAGCAGTTAAAAAAAATAAAAAAAATAGCTGAAGCCACATGTAAGAAAAAGGATTGAAAGAGTTTTTGTATGCTTTATCACCCTGCCGATCCTCACAATCTATCCTGCCATCAACTAATTTCTACTGGTCTTTCATCAGCTACTTAGCGCGTCCCCAGCCTCCATAAAAAGCAAACAGTGAAACAAAAGGGCTATGGAGGGCAGGCCAGAGGTCAATACAATACCCTCATAGGAAGGAATTTCCTGCGCATATCCAAAGATTAATGGCCCAGCAGGTATTAATGTGGGAAGGTACACACTGAAATCAGGAAGAACGTGGCGAGACAATCACTTGGCTGGAGCACCGGTTTGGTCGTAATTTTCCATTTCTATTTGTAAATATAGACAAAAAAATCATTTTTCCGTCTGTATTTATGTGTAAAAATCAGTTTAAACGGAAAAGCGGGAGCCTTAATTATAAGTTTGGCGGTCGGAGCGCCATCAGACCACCAGAGAACCGCATTCCCTGGCTGTGGGGCGGCGATCAGGGGCTCACAATATGCTGGCGGTGCCACTGAGGCCAGTGGCATCATGGAGGTTCTTACTCCATGAAACTTCTGGTGGTCAGGAAACAGAGGGGGTCCTACAGGGCCCCCCTCACCCCATGCATGTAGGTGCATGCAGGGGGCAGAGGGTATGCTCCCCTTGTCTGTATGCACGCCCAGTTCCTGCACGGCATGGAATTAATAGTCAATGCCGTGCAGGAACTTACTTTGGTGTTCCCTTTTTCAAAGGCACCGCCGTGGTGATGCCAAAGGACCACCCGCAAGACAACGATAAAACTCATAATCGGGCGGTTGACCAGGGGTCTACTTTGGCGGTGTGGGGCGGTGGCGTGCTCCCCGGCATCACTAAACTCATAATCAGGCCCTATGTAACAACATAGCCACAGCAAAGCTTGGCAATTGGCTCCAAAACCAGCCAGTTATTTTGAAAATAAGCGGGAAAAAGAGAAGAAGGCTAAAGGAGGGCCTGTGTAACAGTAATTAACTCAAATCAGAAGGGGTAGTATAGAAATTGTGCCACTTAAATGCAAGAAAAACCTCCCTCCTCCACTTCAGTTTTCACCTATATTCTGGTGACTTTATTCCCAGGTGACATGTTCAGACAGCTCAATTTCTACATTAGATATTCTGATTTTATACTGAACAATACAGGGAACAGGCCAAAGACCACTGGTTTTAAGACTGAGGCTGGACTTTCATTGGCTCCTTAACATCAGCAGTGCTTGGAACCCACATGTTGGGCGTTGAGTTGTTAGTAGATAGATAGCAGTGCAGCCGTGAGGGCAGGGTTATGCAGAGCAGTGTTAATGACAGCGTATGCATTATTTTTTTACAAGTTGTGCCCCTATAGAAATTGGTACTATGGATAAATGGGAGAGTAAAGTACTAAAGCTCTACTAGCGTTCCTAATTGGTCAGTGGCTATTTTTAAGATACTTGAGAGGTTAAGGTAGCTGCTGCAGAGATGTATGTTTTACAGTAACTTTAACGATTTTAATACTGGTCTCATATCTCAGTTTGTTAATATACTGTCTGAAGACAAGAACCCTCCCTTTTGCCAGCAGGTTACTGCTCAGCACGATGAAGCACACTGAACATACGCTGCTGCTCTGTAGGTCACAGCGGGAACAGTTGGCAGAAGCCGACCTGCCACCTCATTTCGTCTAAGAATAGCCATCTTAACATGAATCTGTCTGCTTCCCACCCAGTGCCAGTACTGTTTAAAGAAGAATCAAAGGGTTCAGAGGATTTTTTTAAAGTTTTACATAGCACAAACTTGGCCTGGGAGGAGGGTTGAAGAACCGGGGTTTAACCCAGCGGCGTCAGGGACACGCCTAAGATCTTCGAGTTCACCTGTCTTGGTATTCAAAGACACGGAATACTTCTGGATGGCGTCAGAGACCAAGTTTATTAGCTGCAGCTAGTAACAGTGATCCTAGAAATACATCACGGTGTAAATTCTCAGGAGACTGCTCATTTTACTAAGGCGAGACGTCTCCTTTTAATCCAATATTCACATTATAAATGTACACCCACTGCACAAAATTCTAACTAATAAGATACATTTTCAAACAAAGTATCACATAGCAAAAACTCAATTTACAGTATCCCAACCCAAAAGTTAATTATTAGGCATGTCCCAAATTCAATCTCTACTAGCCGGACAAACCTATAATTGAAAGCATAACCCATGTAATGAAGAAACATAAAAAAGAAACAGTAGCAGATGCTGAACAAGATAAAGCATGTGCAAGGAAACTAAAAAGTTAATGATGTCCTGAACATTGATTGGCAATCTCAGATAAAGATCGATCAGGGAAAGTGGCTTTGCGAGGTCAGTTTCAGGTGAAGAGGTCAGTTTCTTACAGTTCATTTCAGAGTCAAAAAGAAACCTAGTTAATGTATACATGAACTAAGAAGTCCAGGCCACTTCGTTTGCCAGGTTACCTTTACAGGCCTACGTGAGGGCAACACAAAATGGTGGCACAGAACAAAATGGAGTCAGACTCGAGATTTACAGAACCTCAGACCCTCCTTTTGCCATTACGTAAGGCAATAACCTAAGACTCATGTTAATCTGAATCTAGGTCTATATCAATATTCATTAGGTCATCAAAGTGTTGCTGTAGCATCATTTTATCATTCTCTACTTCTCTCGGGACAGGTCTCCGAACACACATAGTAGCACAAAGACTATAAATGGCGGAACCACACTGGATGCAAAGACAACAAGAGAAAAAGATGGCTAAAACCATACCAAGGAATGTCAGAATCTTCCATCCCCATTTGGACATAAGTCCCCAAAACCATCCCGTCAATGACCAGTCTCCTTCGTCTACATGGATAGACTCAGAGATCTTATGCAACCTAGAGATGGCTTGGTACACTGTAGGGGCATTATCTGGTATGTAAACACAGTAACTAGATCCAATCAATTTACATACTCCTCCTCGATCTGCAAGTATGATGTCTAATACCATACGGTTCTGCAAAGTCATAAGACGGTCCGCTTGAAGCTCAGCTGTAACATTACTAAGAGCACCTGCTATCTCATTAATAGTAGCTTCAACAACGCGGACGAGCTGTCGAATATGCCTACTATTGATCATAGGACCCCAAAAGGGCAGGAAGCCCTTGAAGAAATCTCCTACTTCATGTGCTGCAGTATCTTCCTGATTGAAGACACCTCTACCATATCTCGTTCTATGATAGTCTGAAGCAGTAGTGTATGTAGGGGGAAGCAAAAACGCCACATAACATGTTCCTGAAAAAATCAGGTGGCAACCATGTGTAGGCTCTGTCATGACAAACAAAATATGTGCCTTTAGCTGGCACAAACGGTGGAGAAGTCCGGTATGAATAGACATAGGTTTGAGCACACACACTCTTACCTAGCTGAGCTTTCGGATTCCAACCAGTACCTTGCAGACAAAAATGGCCTTGGTGGGGTACAATCCAAATAGGGGGAGACCTTTTTCGTCTCTCCTTCTCTGTCAAGTTAGTACTATATCCAGTCACGTTCCTACCAACATAAGCCTGCACCTCATCCTTAGGGATAGTATTATATGCATCAATATCTCGGATCATAGCTACTATTTCCCTTATTAAGGCACTATTGCTGGAGTTATCTTTAAGGGAACGTAAGGGGCGTACCTCATTTGCATAGATAAACATGGTCTGAAAAGCCCACACAGACCCATTAAAAGAAAAAGGCAAAACCAAATATGGCATACCTTTATCTGTCGTATGAGGCATAAGACCACAAACCCAACAATTAGTGGTATTTACTACTAACTGATGCTGATGCAACAACTGTATGAACGAGTTGTTGACAAATTCTGATCTCCTTGTTTGTTCATGTTCAGGCAACGTATAAAACTGGTGCAATGAAACAGTAGTGAAAGAAAGCATAGGTTGAGAGGTGGGTGCAGATGTTGTTGTGTAACATAGACAATCCAACCCACACAAGCTAATGTAATACTTAAAAACATCAAAAAGCACAATATTATAAAACATTTGCTATATATCAATGTACAAAATCTTGTCTTAAGATCTATTCTCTCAACATCTCTTTCAGTTACAACAGACTCCATCCTCTAATGTGCTGCTCGCGGCAATTTTCCTTCTTCACTCAAGTGTGCGTCCAGGCGTCCTAGACGTCCCTAGAACCGCAGACCTTTCATCAATACGCGGGCCACCCCTTAAGTCTTATACCGCGACCCTGCAGCTGAACCCGGATGGTGGTTCAAAAACAGAAAAAGAAAAATAATCTTTTGTCTGAAAGAGTGTAATTCACAAAAAAAATCAGATTTTATTTGTCCTTTTTAGACCTTAAGTTGTAGCGTTATTTACCAGGCACAGTTTGATCCTGAAAGAGTGTCTCTGGATACGTAGTATCAAATCTCAAACACGGCGGCACAGCTTCTTGCAAGACTTCATTATCCGCACGTTCTGACTGAGTCCATTCCAGATGTGCATCGCTAAAAGGTACAAATCTTGGAACCTTTTCACTCTCTGAATCGGCAACACTTTCCCGGACCCACTTATCGTACGGGTAGGGCAAAGGTATCTTCTTGCAATGGGTACCATGTACCCAGTTTTTCTTGCCGAACACCTTAATAGCAGTCCGAGTTGATAACAGGACTTGGTATGGACCGGTCCATCTTGGTTCCAAGTTCTTTGACCTCTGGAAATTCCTGGTTAGAATCCAGTCGCCAGGTTGAATCGTGTGGCCTGCGTCTACAGAAACTGAAGGCAAAGTGTCATGGACCTGTTGGTGAAGAACACGCAATTTAGCAGTCAAATCATGTAAGTAGTTAACCAACATAGGGTACTCGATATCACTGTACTTCTTAGGCCTCGGCACACCCCAGACATTCGTCGGGCGACCAAAAAAAAATTCTCGTATGGGCTAAGTCCCACGCGAGAATGTACTGTCGTTCTCGTGGACAAAAGTGCCAATGGTAAGTTATCGGGCCATGTAAGACCAGAGCTCGCTTGCACCATGGCCAACTTCAGCTTCAGAGTGCCATTATAGCACTCGACCAGGCCTGCTGACTGGGGGTGATTCGCAGCTTGAGATTTCTGTTTGATACCCAGACCCGCACATACTTTCTTCATGATCTGACCCACAAATTCACTTCCATTATCACTCCATACCATCCTCGGCAAACCATATCTGGGAAAGAATTCTTTGAGAAAAACCTTGGCTGTAGACAAGGCAGTATTATCCTTTAGGGAGTAGGCCTCTATCCATCTGGAAAAGGCACAAACAACCACAAGAACATACTTCAAGTTATTGCATCTTTCCATATGAATGTAGTCTATCTGCAACACCTCGAACGGATACGTTGGAGGAGCAAAATGACCCGCTGGAGTTGGTGTTCTCTTTCCAGGATTATGCATCAAGCAAATCATGCAATGTTTAACCAAATTCTCAGCACATTTAGGAATTCCAACATTCTGTTATACCGGAGCCAACAACTTACATATCCCTTTTGAACTAATGTGAGCCAGCCCATGAGCCATAGTAACCACCGGAAGCACATATGCATCTGGCAACAACCATCGCCGGTGCTGTGACAACTCAACCCAACAGCCTGTTGAATCCAACATTCCCGTACTCTCTCTCCACATACTCAATTCTTTCTCAGTAGCTTCTGCCTGGACCATCTTCACACTTTCTGTTGTATCTTCACACATTCCTCCTTCCACAACCCATCTGGCAGGACCTGCAACATACATCCGACTCGTCACATCTTTCGCTGTTTCTCTCGCTACTTCATCTGCAAACGCATTCCCTCGACCTACATCATCCGTAACCTTCTTATGCGCACTACACTTTACTATCGCAATTTGAGTCGGCAAAGTAAGTGATTCAAGAAGTTCACTCACTAATTGTCCATGCTGAATTTTCGTACCATGGGAAGTAAGAAATCCTCTCTCTTTCCACAAACGACCAAAGCTGTGAGCCACGGCAAATGCGTATTGGCTATCCGTAAAAACATTCACTCTCTTTCCTTTTTACAACACACACGCTCTAGTCAATGCTATCAACTCTGCTGCCTGTGCTGAATTCTGTGCAATACGTGCTGTTTCCACAATCGTGTGCAAAGTTGTGACAGCATATGCTGCAGTCGTCTCTGCACTCGGAAGCTTAGAGCACGAACCATCTACCCATAGGGTACCATCAGGTTTCAAAAGAGGAGTACCTTTCAGATCAACTCTACCCTTCGTTTCCTCCTCTGTCCGGAGAAAACAGTCATGCTGTTCCTGAGCATCTGTCTCTTCAAAAATTGGCAACAATGTAGCTGGATTCAATGTGTTGCACCGCTTGATGTGCACATGGCTAGCCAAAAGCGTCAACTCATAACCTGACAAACGTGCACAGGTAAGATGTTGAGTCTTTGTTCTATTCAATAGGGTATCCACTGCATGTGGGACCATCACAATCAATGTATTATCCAATACCAAACCAGCAGACTGTCGGATAGAAACAGCCGCTGCCGCTGTAGCTCTTAGACAACTAGGCAATGCCCTAGCTACCGGATCTAAAGTGGCTGAAAAATACGCACATGGGAACTTCTTGTCTCCAAATTGTTGCATCAACACTGACAATGCACAACCTTCTCTCTCGTGTACATAAAGTGTAAAAGGTTTACTATAGTCGGGGGTACCCAACACCGGAGCAGAACACAATGCATCACGCAATTCAAAAAACTCTTCTGACATTCGTCAGACCAAGGAAAGGGGGTGTGGTGTGTCCTTAAGAGTAAGTGCCAACAAAGGTTTCGCTAGCAAAGAAAAATTCAGAATCCCCTGTCTACAATACGAGGTGATACCTAAGAAGGCACGCACCTCTTTCTGTGTGCATGGCACAGTCATTTGGGCAATCGCTTGAATACGGTCTGGGGTCAATCGTCTTCCCTCCTTCGACAAGAGATGACCTAAGTAGGTCACTTCTTGCCGGCAATATTGCAACTTCAAAGGTGACACTTTATGATGAAGGTCAGAGAGATGTCGCAACAAAGAAAGAGTAACTTCTTTACAAATCTCTTCATCATCACCAGCAACCAACAGATCATCAACATACTGGATAAGAGTAGCACCAGAAGGCAATGCAAAAGTATCAAGCTGAGTTTTCAAAGCCTGACTATAAATGGAGGGACTCTCACAATAACCTTGAGGAGCGCGTTTAAACCGGAAATCGCTGCCTCCTAAAGAGAAGCCAAAAATATCCCTACTTTCCTCAGCAATCGGAATACTGAAGAAAGCGTTCTTCAGATCAATAACAGAAAACCAAGCAGCTGAGGCAGGGATCATAGTCAATAAAGCAGTAATGTCTGGGACAACAGGAAACTGTGGCACAACAATCTTATTGACCTCTCGAAGGTCAATCACAAACCGATACACAGGTGGCTGAGAAGAGTCAGTACGCTTAAGGACAGGCATAACAGGACTATTACACACAACTATTACACACATTGCCTCTCGTTTCTTTAACCACACCTTTCTCAACCAAATCATAGATAATCGCTAAAAGAGCTCTTTCGCCATCACTGGAAATTTTGTACTGAGGAATGCGAGGTAATTTAGCATTCAACTTAAGGGTAACAACGTAGGGTGGAATCTGCAAAAGACCAACATCATTAGGACCTGTAGCCCAAAGTATATCAGGGAGAGAACGCAGTTCCAGTGGAAGGCGATCCTTAGACAGATACATCGGGGAAATCACTTTCTTACCCACCGTAAGGTGTACTCCCAAAGGAGAACAATGTAATGTCGCATGCAATCTTTTCAACAAGTCCAAACCCAACAAATTCTCGCCACAGCCAGTCGTTAGAATAAGGGGAGCCTCCAATTCACAAGGGACAATAGAAAGGGGCAAAGGACAAGAAACCGGGTTACGAACTGGGGCGCCAGAAAATCCTACCGAAACATTAGTCAAGCCAGACAAGGGTGCGCCAGGGAGTTTAGAGTGCATGATAGAACTCTTTGCTGCACCAGTATCCAAAAGAAAAGGTTCTGCCACACCTGATGTAATCACTTTAACATAAGGTCCACTCTGGTCTACTGGAACTGACACTACTCCCTCCCTTTGTCTATGGCTGTCCTAACTATCATTAAAACTAGCACTCTCACTTCCAACATAATAATCATCAGTGTAGTACTGAGTGGACTGGACGGTCGGAACATTCTGTTGGTCAAAATTATTTATAGAATTCTGAGGGGAAAAGGAACGTTCATTCTGGGGAAACGTACCACGTCCCCTACCCCTAGGTACTTGTTGGAAACCACCACGACCTCTCAGACCAGACATACCATTCGCACGCTATAACAAGATCGGGCAACTATTTTTGAAGTGACCTTCCTCTTTACAATAAGCACACTGATTAGGGCCTAGCGGGAGTCGCGAAGCAAAAGACTCAGGCTTCTGCAACAGTTTCTGAAACTGTGGGGGTTGCTGAAACTGACGCTGATTAGGGCGAGGCGGATAAGCCTGCTGCAGAAGAACTTTAGTTTTTAATTCTCTAGTCTTCTTCTCTACTTTATCCTTCTCATCTTTATCTCTATTCTCATTGTATTGTGCTGTAGACAATATCTGGGCCGAAGTAAGAAACAGCCCATGAACTCTCAGAGTCCTTTAACTTATTAAAAAGTTCAGGAAGTAAATTAAAAACAAACTTATCTACAAACAACCTCTGACCACCTTCTGTACTCATGTCCTGACCACTATGATCAATGAATGTTTCCTCAAACCTAGTGAAGAAATCCGACACACTCTCATCTTTCTTTTGTTTGCATGCTGCTAATTTGTCCCAATTCACCCGCAAAGGAGGCATCATAGTTTTCATTAAATTAATAATTCTACCAGGTAGTTCTGCAACTAAGGGTTCAGGTTTGGCACCTCCTACCTGCCGACCATCTGCAGCAGTAATATTAACCCATGTATCTCCTAACTCTGGCGCGTGATCCTCGTGACGGATCTTCGCCCACAAGGGTTGAGGAACTACATTACCCATCAACATATATATGTCAGCTAAATTCATAACACATGCATCAACTGTCTGAGACAATTCCTTGTAATAAGCGGCAGGATTTTTACGGGGGTCAGGCAAGGTCTGCTTAAGAGCCAAGACCTCAGCTCTCTTCCAAGGGACATGCACCCACACTCGCTGAAAATGAGCCGGTGCAGCCGCAATACCATGAGCGGCATCAGCCACAACTTCTTCTCTCCATACAGGGGGAACCTCTCTCATAGGATACTGCTTCACTTTTCTCCTAACAGAAGGGTCAGGTTCGAACAATGACTGACGTGGAAGTCTAGACCGAAAAGTGAGTAGTGTCTTCTTCGCTTCCTCAACATCGGAACCCACTATTGTTCCTTTAGCAAATTCAGACTGAACATTAATCAATTCCAGTGGAATTGAACCCAACTCATTATCTTCCCACTCCTGACGAAGGAAGGTACACATGACATCAAAAACATACCTTTGTTTTGGTGCCTCCCACTGTAGGAAGATATCCATAACCACTTGTGGACCGTACTTGGAGGCATTCGAAACCCATCTACGAGCAAGGAGATCTAACACTGCACGCTCTTCGGGACCAGGAAGCTGACTATGTCTCTGCTTACGTTCAGAAACAGGGGTCATATTTAGTGACCCAAAGAAAGGAGACAAAAGACTAGTGACAGTCTCGGTTATTCGTTGCCGAGCAGAAGGAGAATAAGTTGACATGAGGACAGGAGACAAAGTGTTTTGAGGCAAGAGAGACATAGGGACAGAAATAAGAGAAGTCGAAGATAAAGGAGTGTAAGGCAAAGGAGTTTGAGGCAAGGCTGGTGGCAAAGCTGGTGGCCCTGGAGGCGGCTGCATTGCGGAAGGAAGAACCACCTGTGAAGCAACAGGAGGCGGAACAACAACAGCGGGTTGAACAACAACAAGGGGTGCAACAACTGGAGGTAACGAAGGTGCAGTAGCACCCTGCACATAAGGGGGTGGTAATCTCAGTAAATGTGACATCAAAGGATCCTTTTCAGGGTCTTCAGTCACATCGGAAAGGGGAGGTGACAAAGCCGGGTAACATTTGTCAATAGCCAAACAATGTTGTCTATCTAACACTTCAATCGCACGATCTTCTTCATTTTCCTTAAACTGCCTAGCAGCTTGCATTACCGACATATTCCTTTCCTTCCTATCTCTCTTAGCTTGCTTAATTTCTCGCTGTTTGGCTTCCTTACGCCAAAGGCGGAAAGGGTCAAACATCGCCGGCCAGGCTTTCTTCTTAAATAGCGCAACTTCTAGGTTATCTAAAACATCTGATTCAAAACTACCATGTTGGGGCCATCGTAAAACACCATCTTTCCTTGTATAACGGACCCATACTTCATTATAGGTAATGGGACCCACACCATGCTTTGAATAGAGCTCATAGGTTGGAGTTCCAACCGGAGGTATCGGACACGAGTCCTCCAATCGGGAATCCTTATTACAACTACAACAAAACCATTTCCTAATTTTGCCAAAACCAGGCATCTTTAGCTCGCTAGTCTTGCTTCAAACTTCAAGGGGTTATCAGAAAATGATACACTCGTAAATATACGAACCCCTCGGCTTCGACTATTGCAATGGCCGAATCAAAACCAAGAAATAAAACAAAGTCGTGGGAGCGACCCACTTATACTTAACCAAAATATCTGTCATGCCACCAGAAGACCGTCTAACGTCTCGCCTTACAAATCATCACAAGAGGGTCCAAGACAGGGCGACAGTCAGGACAGCAGTCCTTCACAGCCGTCGGAAAGGGGAAGCCTTGCAGAAAAAAAACCTTCGGTCCACGTCGACATGCAGGGGTCAATAAAGTGGTGGCCGTCCTCCAGATTTTCCTCACGGGGCTCCTCACAATCTTCGGGCTTGGACCAGTACCGCTGAAGTCGCCCCCGTGGACGCCAGTTGAAGAACCGGGGTTTAACCCAGCGGCATCAGGGACACGCCTAAGATCTTCTAGTTCACCTGTCTTGGTATTCAAAGACACGGAATACTTCTGGATGGCGTCAGAGACCAAGTTTATTAGCTGCAGCTAGTTACAGTGATCCTAGAAATACATCACGGTGTAAATTCTCAGGAGACTGCTCATTTTACTAAGGCGAGACGTCTCCTTTTAATCCAATATTCACATTATAAATGTACACCCACTGCACAAAATTCTAACTAATAAGATACATTTTCAAACAAAGTATCACATAGCAAAAACTCAATTTACAGTATCCCAACCCAAAAGTTAATTATTAGGAATGTCCCAAATTCAATCTCTACTAGCCGGACAAACCTATAATTGAAAGCATAACCCATGTAATGAAGAAACATAAAAAAGAAACAGTAACAGATGCTGACCAAGATAAAGCATGTGCAAGGAAACTAAAAAGTTAACGATGTCCTGAACATTGATTGGCAATCTCAGATAAAGATCGATCAGGGAAAGTGGCTTTGCGAGGTCAGTTTCAGGTGAAGAGGTCAGTTTCTTACAGTTCATTTCAGAGTCAAAAAGAAACCTAGTTAATGTATACATGAACTAAGAAGGCCAGGCCACTTCGTTCGCCAGGTTACCTTTACAGGCCTACGTGAGGGCAACACAAAATGGTGGCACAGAACTAAATGGAGTCAGACTCGAGAATTACAGAACCTCAGGGTGCATTAGAGCACTTTACATGAGAACCAGACGTTTTACATGAAAACCAGGGGGGAGATTTACTAAGATTTGGTGCCATGTTTGTGTCACAAAAGTGACGCAAATTAGCTCAAAATCTTTTTTCCCCAATTTACTTTCCAGCGCTAAAGTGCTGGAAATAACGGAAATGTTATGCGAAGTAGTGCATAGCACTGCTTTGCATCACTTTACGCCATGGGACGTACCAATGGTGTGCATGGGCATTCCCAAGCAACCACCCAAGGTTTCTCACACTAAATCCAATTTACTAATTAAAGTAGTTTGGGTTTAGCGTGAGAAAACTGCACCCTTTTCAAGTAGGCCCAAGGAAGGAGAAATGCTTTCATTTCTCCTTCCTTTTCTGACTTTGTACGTGGGCTGCACTTAACAGCACACATACAAAGTGGGAAAATGGTTAAAATGCGTCTGTACATACTATTTTGTACTGAAAGGTTTCTTTCCAGTCCAAAACCTATGCTAGACTCACGGATGGCGCAAAGGTGTCTCCGTGGTGCACGGCAGCTGATTTCAGTGCCAGCGCTAGTGAGTGGGGAGGAGAAAGCCTTATTTTAGTAAATAGGGCGCTCTCTCCTTTTCACATAGCACAGCGCAGCATTTGCAGCTGCTGCAGTGCACTACGTGAAAAAATAGTAAATCTGCCCCAAATGTTACACTTTTTTACGGCACAAGGAGCTAAAGAGTATTGCCCAGAATCATAGGATGGTGAGCCGAGGCCTAGATTCGAACCTACATCCCAGCTTCAAAATTGGTCACTTGAGCCGCTAGACCTCATCTGCTCCAATAGGAATACTAATTGTTTGTGTATTGACTTAGCAGTGGCGCTGGAACAATCTTCAGAGAGTGAGTGCTCACATCAGTGTTACATCACAATGTGAAAATTCCAAGTGTCACACAAAGAACAATTGTATCAAATGTATTCAATATGAGTGCTAAAAGTGTAGTATGTAGCTGGTGGAGCATTTTGGAGCACACTGTCACAAATATATTACTAAAACGTGGTATGGTAGCGCACTGTCGGTTTCAGCAGCACCCTTTCCATTGAAATGACCACTAAATGTGCACAGAGGAAGAGTTTAACTAATTGAACGATAATATGTGGAAATATAGTTTTAGCAACTAATTATCAATTGCGCATCACCAACTAAAGTTTTGTGACATCCTTGCTATGATACTTCCAGTGTCATGGTAACTGGAAGCATACCACATAGCTGGATTCTAGAAGAGGAGGAGAGGTTCAGTTGGAGTGGGGCTGTTGTTGCTGTTACATGTACCTGCTTGCTCCTGAATAAAGGTTTTACTTATTAACCTTCTGTGCCTGACCCATCTTTACATTTTGGTGACGAGGAAGGAGAAATTCTCTGTTATAGAGAAGGAAATGTTGGCCACTGTTTGGGCAATGGAGAAGTTCAGACAGTTTATTTGGGGGACAATATTTACACCGATCACAAACCTTTACTAAAAGTATTAACATCTGAGGGCATACTCAAGGATACTGCCAGACTGGCAAGGATGAGTTTAAAGCTGTTAGAGTTCAATTACGAAGTTGAATACTTACTAGGGAAAAGGAACCAAGTGGCTGATTATCTCAGCAGATCTCCATTACCTGTACAAAATACTGAATGTTCCGATTGGGATGACTTCAATGTAGCTATTGTTTATGATTCTGCCAATGCTATTTCTAAAAAAGAATGGGACACTGACTATGAACATGATAAAACTCTAAATGATGCTGCTAATTATGTAATTAAAGGTTGGCCTAACAAAACTGATCTGCAGGGTGACCTTAGGGCAATGATGGAGATCAAAGAGGAATTGTCCATTAACAATAGTAACTACTTATGCTAGGCCGAAAGAATTGTTGCACCTTCGAGTCTACGTGCCAAAATTTTGGAAATCAATCACGAAGGCCATCTAGGGATTGTTAAACTTAAAAATAAAATAAAATGTTCTACTGGTGGCTCGGGATTGGTAAAGACACTAAAAATGTTGTAAAACAATGTTCCCTTTGCAAAAACTCTGACAAGACCCAGCACATATTTAAACCCAGTCTTGGCATCAGACATATCCCGGATCATCCTTGGGAGGATCTAAGTATTGATTGGCTTGGTCCTATCGTGGATGATCAGGGCAATACTAAACATATCCTTGTCGTTATCGACAACTTCTCCAAATGGCCCAAAATTGAGATTACTGAGAACTATGATTCGAAAGAAGTTATACATTTTTTTGAAAAATGATTAATACGGGAAGGCATACCAAAAAACATCCTTGGTGATAATTGTCCACAATTTATGTCACAAAATGTTTTAATTTCAATACGTTTTTATTGTCTTTTACAATACGGCAACACATGCAACATAAAACATACAGTCATCGTTTTTAAAAAGGAATGGCATTTGTGAGAAAAAGATCCCTGTCTACAATCCAGCCTGGAACAGTATAGTTGAGCGCTTCAATAGGGTGATTATGGGGAGTGTACAAGCCTCTCTGAGTCCTGGAAAGGATTAGGAACAAGCATTGTTTAGTACTATATGGGTGTAGAGAATTACTCCCACTTGTACAAGTTACAGCCCTTTTAGGATTTTAAGAGGCAGAAAAACCCTTTACAAAGGACAATGTGGCATGGAATTGTAAGAAAGTGTGTGGAAAATGGTCACCTGCTTTTGTCCACTCACACTTACGCAAAATGCATGAATCCTACAGAGTCAATTTTGAGAAGAGACATTGCACTAAGGAGGCTGATCTGAAAGTTGGAGATTGGATTAACCCTATCCATGCTTATGACGAGCCCAGCTCATCATGAGGCACAGTGGAGCTGTGCTCATGACAAGCTGGGCTTGTCATAACGGTCGCGGTCCGCCCACGCGTAATTGATTGCCCGCCTGTGCGGGAGAATCAATCAGTGGGCGGAGTCGTAACGAGCCTAGCTCGTCATAAGCACAGCTCCACTGTGCCTTATGACGATCTGGGCTCGTCACGAGCACCGCTGACCCCCCTCCCCCCACGCCATGGGGGAATTATCCCCGCGGCAAAGGGGTTAAAATAAAGCTTGGTACAAAGGGAAAAAGAAGGGAAAAACAGATATTATGCATCTCTGCAAGTCCTAGACTCTTTTTCAAAATCAGCCAAATTAAGTGACAATAAAATGTGGCATCACAGTAGAATGGCGAAATGTGATAAAGATTACACCTACTCAGCTTGTAGCAAGGAAAACAAATAATCATTCATGAATTGGATGTGGGGTGATGTTACTGAAGTAGGGAATGATAATTCCTTACCTCCACGTCCTATTACCCATAGTGGATGTACCATTGTAATTGCTGCACAACCTTCTTGTAGTGGCATTAAAGCAACACGTGCTAGGAGGGCAGTGAACTTGCCTGTAAAGTATAGAAGTTATGTCATGTGATACAAAATAGTGTATAATGGGGGGTAGGGTGACGTTTTATCTGAGGCATGCACATTGTAATTCTGTAATTATATAACAATTTACATCTACTGTGTGTTCAACTTTTGCACCTTGTTCACTCTTGTTTCTATAATGCATTTAATGTATAACATTATCTTGTATTCCTTTGGTTCAATGTAAAGAGAGAAAATGTGACATCCTTGCTATAATGCTCCCAGTGTCATGATAACTGGAAGCATACCACATGGCTGGATTCTAGAATAGGAGGAGAGGTTCAGTTGGAGTGGGGCTGTCGTTGCTGTGACATGCACCGGGTGGCTCCTGAATAAAGGTTTTACTTATTAACCTTCTGTGCCTGACCCATCTTTACAAGTTTGTTGATTTATTTTGATCCTATTGACATCTTTGTTTACATCAAACTTCAAAAAATCTACAAAATGTGCTTCTTTTGTGGCTTCATAACCTCTGATGTATTCTGAAATATGTGTGCAGTTCTTTTACAGGTTTTTAAATGTTGTTGTGTGTTAGGATAAAAATGATACACCACAGCCTTTTCTTTCACACTTCCACTACCCCAGCAGGATAGTCACATAGTTCACTTTAAGAAAATCCCCTAACTCTGCAGTCAGAGAAAGTAAACCCCAATCTCCATTTTTAAAGAATAAGCACCAATTTGTCAGACAGTTAGCCTGACATTTGACCTCTATTTTTGAACGGATGGCAAATGTGACAAGATAAAATCAACATTTAAAGGCATATATCTTACTCATCCACCCTCTGAACTCCAGCCTGATTATTTTGGGCTGCTGAAAGACACCCGAACTCCTTCTTTCAGCACCTGTATGACTTTGCATCAGTTTAGAGAATGTACAGAAAAGGGGACCACTGCAGATTAAAAGCTCATTCTGAGGGCTATAGTTACAAAAGTGTCATAGCGCAGCAGCCGTATCTACAGAGATATGGCACTCTCCTTCCCGCACCCTGGCGCTGATGCAGAATTTTGCTGCTGAGCGCCACACATACAACTTTACACCATAGTGCAAGGGTGTGTGTGTGAATCTAGCAAAGATTATTTACTAGAGAGGTCCCATTCCAGTACAAAATACAAAGCCTAGACCAGTTTTAAAACTTTTCCTACCTTGCATGTGTCCTATACAGTGCGGCTCTTATGCAAAGTTGCAAAAGAAAGGAGAAATGAAAACATTTCTCCTTTTAACTCCTCTCAAATGCTGTTAATTTTTGGTGCAAAAACTCTCTCTTCTATTGTTCGTAGACAGGTTTTTGTGCCAAAAAGCATGGGTGGCTGCATGGGAATACCCATGTACCACCCATGTAACTCCTCCTTAGCACTAAGAGGCATATGTACAAGGAAATGGTGCAGTGCAGCGCTGCTGCAAATTTTAACGAGTCCCGCCACTTCAAAAACACAGGGATGTGCAGTATGTACAAGAATATGGTGCACCCCTGTGTTTTACCTTGCGCTGGAGCTAGCGCTAACACAGACACCCTTGCGTTATAGTGCAAGGGAGCCTGCCTAACAGGGATGATTGTTTGTGTGCTGGAAGGGACACCTTCCTCCACAAAGACAATCACTAATGCCGTTTTGCTCTTTGTATGTATGCTGCAGAATGCAGCACACATATACAAAGCAAAAATAAGGAGAAATAAAAGTATTTCTTCTCGGTGCGCCAATCTAACGCCTACTTTTGCATGGTATTAGTTTTTGGCACTGCCTCAGATTTACACATCCTTGTAAATCTGGGGCAGCATAAAAAAGCAAAGGGTGTTGCGATGGAACGCCCACAGCAACACCCACTGCACGCCCCTTTCACACAGATACCTGCGTAAAAGCGTACCATATTTACAAAGCTGTGTTAAGCAAAGCAAAGTGGCTTAACTCCGCTTTGAAAATATTGTGCAGGGCACTACTCCACCTGAACGTCGAAAAAAAGTGATGTTTCAGTTGCGCAATGCCCTAGTACATATGCCTTTAAGTAACGCAAAGAAGTGCTTCTCGTGGCTTCGCATTACTTCTAGGCTACTCAGCAGCACAAAGTTTTGCACTGGAAAGTAAATTAAAAAAAACATTTTGTGCTGGTTTGCGTCACCTTTATGTTGTTTGTGAATCTACCCCTGAGTGTGCAAAAGTCGACTCAAGTGCATGGTAGACACCAAGAACTGTGTGATCCTCTGCAGGTTAATGTTTTAGAAATAAAAAGTATTGTATACACATAGGCGGCAGCCATCTTGACTAGGGCTGCAAAATATGTCATTGTTTGGCAGCTTTATTTGTCGCTGCACAGTCTATGCTCGGTGTCTTTGCTGACACAAATAGAGTCCTAAAACAGAACGCAGTTACCGATGACTTCATTTCTTTCCCTCGTAATAAAAAAACTAATCTGAACTGAACAATATCACGGCACATCTGGAGTAAAGCAACCATTTCACGCGCAGTGGAAGTCATCTGCCTGCTGCCGGTCGGGTCTGCTTTATCTCTTCATGTGAGGAGCCCAGCACAGGGACTGTAAAAAACTCGCACAGCTGAGACACCCAGTCCGGCAGCCATAAATAACGGAATTATTATGGCTCTGGTAACAGGAGGCTTTCAGAAGCAATCTGCGACGCTGCATTAGCAGAGGCGCAAAGGGCTGTCCAGACGGCAGCAGTCACCGGCCGTCCATTTTAAAAACAGGTCGCCTCTCCCCAGGGACGCATCCACACAAAAAAGCCCGGTATATATTTCCCAAGTGCAAAGTAACGCTGATTGGGAGGACGATTGACGGCTGCACGTCCTATTTTATAAAGATCCTTGCTTGCGGATGGGTTTAGAGTGCCGTGGGAGAAACCTATCTGGAAAATGGCCCCGGGTGAATTCTGCTGCTAAATCACTGTATGCGTGTTCAAACATCTGCCCACGCCCAGGACGTCTGACTGTCAGCTCCAGACACTTCACTGCACCATATATTAAACAGCGCAACATCCGCTGACACTATACATTATACATTGTATGCATCTATCAATAATACATTATGGCCCTGCATCAATCTTGAGCTCTGGTTTATCTCTGCGTCATAACAATTCTACTGCAGCTATTGGTCGCATGGATTGCTGCCCCTGTATATTGCGGGATATACTCCCACACTTTTAAAATCGGTTGCAGTGGGGATCTGGGAAGCTTGACCTTTTGTTTACATCTTAAGACACAAACCCTACGGCTGTTGGTGCCTGTGAGCTGACTGTTTATATCAGGCTGTTTTATGAAACAGGACTGCAATGGTTTGTTTTGGACAACCTCTGGCAGTTGTGGATGGCTGGAGTAAGGCTCTAGGCTTGATGTAGAAGTGTAATTTGTATAAAGGATCTTCTACTTGACTGGTTGTGTGTGAGATCTCCAGTGCGTCTGTCGTGTGGGAGCACAATGCTACACTTGGGGGTTCAATTCTGACCTATGATGTATGCGTTGCGCTTCTGCATAGTGCCGATATCGGCAACCCTCCCCCGCAGCATAGTGAGGTACTTAGTACACACTGCATTAAATAATCCCAGTACCCAAAGTTTGTTGGAAAAACAGTTTGCTGTAGGTTTATTTCATAATGAAATATGCCAACGTGGTGGGTTAACTTACGGGCGATCCCAGGGAAGGCGAGGATGAGTAACCTAAGCTGCCCACCTTCCTGATGAGCCAAACGGAACCATGGCCAACCCAATTGATGCTACCATATTATCTGGGGATTTTGTCCCTTAAATACCGTGGACCACCAGTCCATGACTTAACTCACACCTTTTTAGGAGCGGAGCGTTGCAAGGCAAGCCCCCGGTTGCTCAGGCTTACAACTGCCTGAAGGACTAGAGGGGCGCTGACATTTCCATCCAGAATCCTGTGATAAAGACTCCTGGGGTTTGGCATAGAGCATCCCTGCTTATTGAGCAGCACCCCTATGCACCAATTAGCCTCCGGGTCGCCCTGTAACTCCACCTGCAACACAAATTTACATTTTAATACATTCAGCACATTGCAACGAACTCCCGCAGGCACGCTGGGTATGCGGTAGGGAGTGTGACAGGGTGTCCAGCGTACGGAACAAAGAGGACAGCTCCTTGGTGGGGAAGGTATAAGTACCTGACCTCAGCCCCCTATGCACCAGAAATGATTCAGTGAGAACGCCGGATGTTGCGGTTCCAGCAAATGGAGCGTGGTGGATGTGCCAGAATGCGGCACTAAGGTCACGCCCTCTTACAAAGGTACACTGCGTGAGCTGCAGGCAGCCGCATAGTGCCGATATCGGCAACCCTCCCTCACAGTATAGTATGGTATTTAGTACACACTGCATTAATTAATCACATCACACAAAGGGGCATATTATCAAGCAAAGGTGATAAAATTATCGCCGCTTTAGCGGCAGGAAACTGCCGCTAAAGCGGCGATAATGGCCTTGATAATATGTTCTTGTGAATTCCCATAGCAGCCTAGGTTCTGGTGTTAACCTGGGCTGCTAAGGGAATTCACAAGGGCATATTATCAAGCCCATTATCGCCGCTAAAACAGCGATAATTTTATCGCCTTTGCTTGATAATATGCCCCAAAGTTTGTTGGAAAAACAGTTTGCTGCAGGTTTATTTCATACATGAAATATGCCAACGTGGTGGGTAAACTTACGGGTGATCCAAGGGCAGGCAGCGATGAGTAACCTAAGCTGTCCACTCGCCTGATGAGCCAAACTGCACCTTGGCCAACCCAACTGGTGCTACCATTTTATCTGGGGATTTTCTCCCTTAAATACCATGGACCACTAGTCCATGACTTTACTCATGCACTTTTAGGGGCGGAGCATTCCAAGGCACGCCCCCAGTTGCTCAGGCTTACAACCAACCGAAGGACTAGCGGGGCACTGACGTTTCCATCCAGAGTCCTGCCATAAAGACTCCTGGGGTTTGGCATAGAGCTCCCCTGCTGTGCTCATTGAGAGGGTAACCCTATGTACCAATTAGCCTTCGGATAGCCCTGAATCTCCGCCAGTGGCAGCCGGCACAGGTAAGAGCGGTAGGGCGGGGTGGGGTGGAGGGGAAAGTCGACGTAGTTAAAATTGAATTAAAAAAATTAATAAAACCACTTGCCTAGCGCTTGCCGCATTGCTGACTCAGTGATTCAATGAGCGCAAGGTAAGTGGTTTTATTAATTTTTTTAATTGAATTTTACCTACCCCGTCATTTGCCAAATTCCCCACCCCACTGCTCTTACCTGTTCCATCCACCACTGAACTCCACCACTGCCCTAGATGTGGCAGCCGTCGCATCCAGGGCTCCCCCACCAAGGGAAGCAACTTAATTGACCTACCACCTGCCGTTAACATTGGTTCTCCCAGATCCAACAGGAACAGGCCCATGCAAACCTCTGATAGTTGTACCCCGTCCTTCTCGAAGGACCGATTGGTTCTGACATTGATTAATCCATGTCTTATGAAGCCAAAAACCCCTCTGCTCTATGAACTTGCTCATGGTGCTATTTACCCTTCTGCTGGAATGTACAATGTCATCCCCAGATCTTGTGCCATGCCGTACCCGAGACAGGATTATCTCGGACCATTCCTAGCTCACAGTGTCCCATGAATTCACAGATTTCACCCATGATAGACCTCATTGCCTTGATTAGCGTGCAGTGCCCCAGGGAGGTGAGGGGCAGCCACCGAGCAAATTACTAAAATGAGAGGTGGGGACTCGCCACCTCCTCTGGACTCTGCTGCTGCCTTGTGACTAAACTGCACCGATGCATGCCAAGAAGACCCAGTTGTGCTGTCCGAGTGAGGGAGAACGCTTCAAGGTGTCACAAGTGATTTGTTAATAAGTTATTGCTTGTGGTCACCCAATTCAGTTATCTTCACCCGCTGCTGGTGTTTGTCGGCTTCAACAGGAGGCCCCTAGGGACCAATTGGAACTACGTCACTCTCTCTAACCACAGTTCTGTGTGATATACTTTATTGTGCATTGTATGCTAATTTGAACCTTGTGTTTTCAGGGATTGGATTAGCCCTTTGTTTACCCCAAAACTAAACAAGGCCCCATGTTCAGGGTTCTAATTGATAACAATGTACAGCACCAGCAAGTGAAATGGACATACTGGAGAGGGTCAATGAAGTGTAGTCTTGTGCCAGCTGGTCCCCGCCTCGCTCTAGCTGGTACCTAGTGGTATGGAAAACAATGGTCCTAGACCTGATTCAGAGGTGATCTAAGCTTGGATCACCTCTGAATCAGGTCTAGGACCATTGTTTTCCATACCACTTTACGCCCAGGTCTAGGACCGTATTTGGGTTACCCCATTTTTGATAATGACTAGCTGGTACCTAGGCATGGCCATCCCAAACAGGAATTTAGTCACATGTCTCAGGAAATTTAAGCGGTGTCATGTCCTTTAGATGTGCCTCTCACATCTAACCAAGGCAATGGTGGGTCTAGCACAGGGGTTGTGGCCCGAGGTCCCGCATGATGTACTCCTGGTGTTCTGCTTCATTTCACTGTACTGGGCCCCCACCTTAGTGTAGGTAGCCCATTGGCAAACATCTGCTAAAGGTATACCAGAATGCAGACAAAAGATGAAACATCTTGGGATGGTGAGAACGTGGTGTAAAACATACATACAGTTTCCTCACTTTCTTCAATTATGGAATGCCAAATATTTCCTATAAATTTTGAGCATTGGTGCCCAAAACCAGTGTTTCCCCAAACTTTTGGAACAATAGCACACATTTTAGAATGACAAACTTACACAACGTGCCTAGTTTAATGCAAAAAGAACAGATGATGGACGGACTGCTGAATTAATCAAACATTCACTCCCAGTCACAGATCTGGGTTAAATCCATCGTTTTTTTGCATGCCACGCCATTCTAGTTTAGTCCCAGCCACATGCAAATCAGTCTTTACCCTGTCCCCCATGGGAACAGTCCAGCCCGAACTGCCAGGCCGGGTCCTTCCTGGACCAGAAACAAGCATTCTGTGACCGGTTTCGGGGTAACACCCCTCATCAGCCAGGCTAGCTTGAATCTGGTGGTGTAGCAAGCACAGGACCCATTTCTTTTTACTGGGGGGTGAATATTTCCATCCTCTGTGTGTATTTTGCTTTCTCGCCCTAAGTGCGCTGAGCATGCCCAGGAGTTGGTCCCGGGCTCACTGTGTCACTGGATTCAAGCTAGCCTGGCTGATGAGGGATGATGCCCCAAAACCGGTCCCAGGATGCTTGTTTCCGGTCCAGAGAGGACCTGGCTTGGCAGTTAGGGCAGTACTGTTTCCATGAGGCACAGTGTCAAGACTGATTTGCACATGGCTAGGTCCAAAGTGGAGTGGAATGCTGAACAAAAGAACAATGGATTTAACCCATATCTCTTGACTGGGGGTGAATGTATGATTTGCTCTGCATTCCATCCATCATCTGTGCGATTTTTGCTTTCTTGCCCTAAGAGCGCTGGGTAAGCCCATATGTGGGTCCTGGGCTCACTGTGTCACCGGATTCAAGCTAGCCTGGCTGATGTGGGGTGATGCCCCAAAACAGGTCCCAGGAAGCTTGTTTCCGGTCCAGAGAGGACCTGGCTTGGCAGTTCGGGCTGGACTGTGTCCATGAGGCACAGGGTCAAGACTTATTTGCATATGGCTGGGTCCAAACTGGGGTGTCATGGTGAGCAAAAGAACGATGGATATAACCTTATCTCTTGACCGTGGGTGAATGTTTGATCTGCTCTGCATTCTATCCATCATCTGTGTGTCTTTTGCTTTCTGGTCCTAAGTGCGCCGGGGATGCCTAGATGTGGGTCCCGGGCTCACTGTTTCCCTGGATTCAAGCTAGCCTGGCTGATGAGGGGTGATTTCCCGAATCCCGCCCCAGGATGCTTGATTCCAGTCCAGAGAGGAACTGGCTTGACAGTTTGGGCCGGACTGTTCTCAAGAGGCACAGGGTCAAGACTGATTTGCATATGGCTGGGTCCAAACTGGGCTTGCATGGTGAGCAAAAGAACGATGAATTTAACCCAGATCTCTTGACTCAGTGTGAATGTTTGATTTGTTCTGCATTCCGTCCATCATCTGTGTGTCTTTTGCTTAATTTAATGGTGGTGAGGCGGGGTATTTTTAGTTTAGCTGAAGCATCCTGTTACACGCACTCTCATTTACAGAGAGTACCTCTTCTATTGAAATGACCAAAGAATTTGCTCAGACCATTTGATTGTTAGAACCATAGTGAACAAATTGATAATGTGTCAAAACCGGTGAATATTTGTCTTTTGTATATCACCATCTAGAGTGCCTAGCTTTGACGTATTAAAATCATTTCTTCTGTGACCTTCAGGATTACAAGGAATCTGCTTCCTTTTTGATTTCATGACTGCTGGGTGCGCCCAGTCCATTCGCAGCTATTCCTTTAACTTTTCTTTCTCTGACTGCAAATGAATGAGATATGAGCACCGCTTCCAGTGTTTAAATATATACAAATCAAGCAGATTATGTCAGGAGACATAGCCACCTATTCGCCCTGTCTTTGAAGCTCAGTAAACGTGACACAAATACAGAGCCTAAAGTCCTATTTGTTTAACTTGGACTTTCCCGCCCTATACTTTAGCTGATCCTGTTACCTAGAAGGTTGTGTTGCATCCCACAGCCGTTCAACTTATAGGTCTGCTCCGAACATGCATCGTTACCTGTGCAGCCCCAGCTGTTTTTCCTGTCGTCTCCCGCAAATTCACCCCTATAAGTTATCCACTGGCAGTACTCTATGTGTGCCCTATTTCTGAATACCCCTCCTGCTTCCTGATAATCAGGAGTCATCACAGTTTTTCCAAGCCTGAATCGCCCTGGTATGCCAACTCATGATTACGCTTTTAATGCCCTTTTATTAACCTACCTATTGTAGCTTCATCATGGCAAGGCAACCTTCATTCAACCTGCCTTCAGTTAACCACCAGCAAGGTACTGTCCCAGTTGTTCGAAACTTCCTTTGTGTCTATGTTTCCCTCCTTGTGGTCTTTAAAACCCCAACATTGCTAACTCAGAGAAAAGGTGGCTGCAGCTGAGAGGAAGGGGTGGAAAGCACATTGGTAAGGCAGTCTAAAAGTATAACACAGCATACAATGATTGTGTATCCCAGCAGCAGTCACTATTCAGATGGTTTACCTCTGAAATCTGATCTCAGGTGACACAAAACGTGCGTTCACATGTAATTTACTTTCCGGTAAAAGACAACGGCTGCTCAGTGGTGATAAAAAGTGGTGTGCATCAGTAATGCCTGGCCCTTCTGGTGAAAAAAAATCAGTTTGAAACCTCCAATGCTCTAACCTCTGTAACTCTTTTAAAGAAAACTAGGCATAACAAAACTGTTAACTTTTGCAATAATGATTTCAAATGTAATAAATCATTTGCCCCCAGTCCCTCCAAACACCTGAACATTTTTGTCACATTCCAAAGAGAGGTATATCTTGAAACCGGTGGTTTTGAAATTCTTATACTTCTCAATACTCTCTTCACCAGGACATCCTGACCCACTGAAATGCCATTTATAAGAATATGTGCAGCAGCAATTGAAGACCGGTGAACATTAATTGTCCTGTAAGACAATCCTCTTGCAAACATTTCAGACAAATAGTTCACTACTTCAATGATATCCACTGAAACATAATCAAAACCTCTCTCCACACACCAGCAAATCCATTTTTGCCATGCCAATCTATATATATTACGGGTTCCAGGTGCCCAAGACTCCTTGATAAGATTTGATGCTGCTTGTGAAAGTCCATACCTCCCAAACTCGCCTGAAATTCTCCATCCCATCATTCTCAACTGGACCCACTAAGATCTCTGAAAACATTGGCAACAGAATTGGATAATATACCAACATTTCTAGCAATATAGGGTACTACACTTGTGACTTCCAAAGTGGTGTCACCAACACCTCCCTCTCTTTCCACTTGCGAGTCTTCATAGATACAGGTGTTATCATTGAAAACGGAAGAAAATCATATCCCTACAGACACATCCAGTCCTGTCTGAAAGCATCTATTACCACTGACTCCGGATCTGGACGCCTACTGTGAAACATTTTCAACCTGTCAGCAAACAGATCCACCTGAAAAAGGCCCCAAATGTTCATCAATTTCAAGAAAACTGCTCTGTCCAGAGTCCAGTTGCTTGAGTCTATGCGATTCCTTGAAAAACAATCTGCCTCTGTATTGCTCAAATCAGGGATATGTTCCGCCTGAATTACAATGTTCTACCTCTAACAATACTTCCAAAACACCTTCACCAAATCTGCCAAATCCTTTGATTTTGGACCCCCTAATTTGTCCACATACCTCACAGCAGGCACATTGTCCATCCACAACACAATGAAACACTTTGCATTGTCCTTTGTAAAACTTTTTATCGCGAAAGAACCTTCCAAAAGCTCCAAATAATTAATGGGCAAATTTCTTTCTTTCTCTGACCACAAACATCCTGTAGAAGTTTGGCCACAAGATGCTCCCTAACCTGTCAAACTCGCATCTGACTCTATAATCAGGTCTGGCGACAACCCAAAAATGGCTCTTCCAATCTAAGCTTCCATATTTTTTAACCACCTGCCAGGTTCCTCCTTGGCCTCCTCTGAAAGAACCACCTCATCTGAGTATCTCAACCCCTGTCTCAGGTTTTCGGTCTTCAATCTCTGTAGGGCATGATAATTCAAAGGTCCTGGAAAAACAGCTTGAATTGTAGAGGACAACAAGCCTACCACTATCGCTAGAATCCTTTGTGAGATCTTTTCCAAATACAAAATATTTTTTAATTCCTTCTAGAAAAAAGAAGGAAATACATATACACTTCAACTTTTCCCTGAGGAGTTTTAGCTGTCCCTGTACCATATCTATCATAAAACCTAAAAGAAAAGTCACTTGACTCGGAATCAGACACGATTTCTGCCTGTTTGCCACAAACCCCAAGTCCTCTAACAAAGATACTGCCATAAGAGTATGTTCCAACACCTTGGATCTGTTGTGATCCATAAAAAGGATGTTGTCTAGATAAATAATCAACTGCACACCTCGTTCCCTCAGGTACGCTGCCACCGGTCGAGGTACTTTGGTGAAACACCAATGGGCCGAGGATAGACCAAAAGGCAGACACACAAACTTCCACATTCTTCCGTCCCACCTGTACTTCAGATATTTCTGATGGGGTTTCTAAATTGGAATCGTCAGGTATGTGTTTTTTAAATTCAATCTGGGTAGCCAATCCCCTGATTGCAAAACATCCCTGCTTAAATGCAAGCCTTCCATTTTGAAATTATATTTCACAAACCCCTTTTGAGCAGTCCTCACCTCGACAATAGCGTCTTTCTCTTCCAATTCTCTCACTTTCCTGTTCACCAATTCTCAGAGTTCCATATTGAACCATATTATTTCTGGTATTTGAACCTGAACCGGTTCTCCCACAAAGTCTATGTGATGTCCCCTCATAGTTTCTAACACCCACGATCTCCTGTTACCTTTAACCAATTGTTGAAAAACGGGGCAAGTCTACCACCCAGTTTTTTGGGGGTAACAAAATGGTCTAGACTTACCTGATCTATGAGCATGACGTTCTCCTCGCACTCCTCTTCCTTTAGTCCTTTGTCTCTGAGGGTAAAACCCCCCTGACTGATATGAGGTTTGGTATAAGTTAGGTCTAAATCCCCTTGAAAATGAGGTCCATATAATACCTTCACCCTGGCCATGGAACCGAACCCTCGTTCACCCAGCCCAGCCAAAAACAAGCCTGTCAAATACTTTTTTAATCTCTCTTTGAGACTTTTGCATTGAACTGAATGTACCCACATATTTGACATTTCCTTAATGAATGCGTCGCCAAACAATATACCATTTGCCGCAAGCCCATCCTCATTATTGGCTAGTTCAACAAGTTTAATGTGAATTTTTAGAAGAGTGCTTTTCCTTCTCTCTACTGATATGGCAGTATTCACGTTCCCTAAAATACAAATCGCTCACTGTATCCATTCCCTTAGTTCCTCCACATTAAGGGAGGTCTTTTCCACAAATGCCTCCTCTGCCATATCAAAGTTTTAAGTTAATGGACCCGTTAAATCCAATAATTTGTCCTGGCACATTCGCAGGCCTTTATCTAACCCCTTCCTGGGATGTCATCCTCCCTTTCCGATGAGTGCTAACATTTTTTGGGTCCAAATCAGGAGTTTGCATCACTTTATTGGCTAGCATCGGTCCAGGGCACACTGAACTAAGACGTAATCTAACATCTTAAGAGATTTTTTTCCAAACCAAACTTGCACATACTCAGCAACATGTGCAACTAGTGCCCATTCAGGTGAAAGCGGGTGCTTTATCAACATGGAGTCAAACATGGATTCCCTCAGGGGATCAATTAATGCCCCATCCTTCTCATCACAAGTTTTCTCCGAAATATCTGGCTTCTGTGTCGCAACCTCCTCATCATCATCTGAATCAAAATCTAATGAGCAGCTTAACTCAAACTCAGCGCTCCCCAAGGAGTCATCACAGTGCACAACTGAATGCTTGCGTGCTGATATCTCGTCCTTACATTTCCCTGGACCCTTACGTTGGTCCCCTTGTGTGTTCTCGACATCACCAATTTTCATACGCACTGAAATTGCATTTTTGGATTCATTACATTTTCCTCTCTTGGCTTGTGATACAAAAGAATCTACGTTTTGTGCTTCCTCTAATTTCCTATCTGTTTTAGCATCCAAATCCTGTGTGAAATTCTGCAGCATTCCTGATTACTTATCTTCCAAAGATACTGCCAAACTGCCTGAACTACTGTCTTCAACCAACTTCTTTATATTATTCACTTGCACAAATCAGCTTCCCTTAAAAAAATACAAAAATAATGCTTCTAACCCCTCAGCTGTGATCTTTAGAGATCGCCTGCTCAACTGACGAGCTGTACCCAACAGTTGATTTCCAACCGATGAAGCTAAGCTGTCAAGCGTATTGCAGCATAAACAAATCAGAGGTTTCCCAAACCTCTTAAATGGCCACCTGATCACCACGTTAAAATGTGTCCCTTCTTTATTTTTATGCCAACTTAGCTGTCAGAATCAGAGGAGTCCCACAGCTTCCCTAAGTCACACACAACAGAAAACAAAACAAGAGAGAACGCAGAAGTACGGCCGCCCGGAGTTACCTGACTGTCCTGTGCATCTGAAGACACTGCGCGTCCAGGCTGAGGGACTACCTCAGCCAGACGCTGACATACCGCGTGAGTGCAGGATACGCACCACGCGCTCGGGAACCACCATCTCGAGTCTATCACTGAGCTCACGTGCCCAACCACTGCCATAGTAAGCACATCCTACGTTTTAATTTTTTTAAAACTTCCTATTCATATATATGGTAATGTAATGTCTTTCTTCTCTTTTTATTATTGTTCCTTTGATGTCATATAGAACTTAAGGGTGTAATGTAGAATGTTTGCTATGTAATGTGGATTGTGTTGTTGGTGTACCTAGGTTCTAGACCAGAGAAGCGGTTGGAGCCGATCTGGTCTGGACGCATAGGTTTGAGCACCAGTGGGTCTTTTGTACAATTAGAATAAACTTAAATTTAAACTTATTATGCCTCCTCCGCTCTTTACATTGGCGACGAGGTTTATTTAATTAATTATAGACCCACTGTGTTGCAGAGCGCCTGCTAATTTAATTTTTTTTTAATTTAAAGAAAACATCGGACTCACGGCGTGATCAGTATTTCCTGGTAATGTGATGACAGCTCTTTATAAAAAAAACAAGATATCACGTTGTGTGTTGATCTTCGATCGCTTAACAAAAACATCGTAGTAGAAACGTATCCTTTGCCTAGGATCCAAGAAATGCTGGCGGCTGTCAATGTTGCAAAATATTTTTCGATCATTGATCTTAAGGCAGCCTATCATCAGGTGACTCTAGAGCAAAATTCGAAAGATCTTACGGCATTTATTACTCCGTTTGGGTTGTATAGATTTCTAAGGATGCCTTTTGGCCTGGCATCGGCTGCCAGTGTCTTTCAGAAGTTAATTGAGAGCTTATTCAGTGGTGTGAAAGGTGTTCAGTCCTTTCAGGACGATATTTTAATCTTTGCAAAAACCATCGATGAGCATAATTTAACTTTGGAAAGAGTTTTGAACATGTTAAGCAGCAAAGGAATGACTGTTAGTAAGGAAAGGTGTAAGTTTTTGGTTAATGAGATTGATTATTTGGGTCATAAAATCATTCCGGAAGGCATTTTTCCCAAAGAGGATATCATTAGCAATCTAGTAAATGCTAGCAAGCCACAGGATAAGGATGCATTATGCTCATTTCTTGCGTTAAGTGAATACTATGCCAAGTTTGTAAAGGGATATGCTTTTGTTGTAGAGCCACTTAGACAACTTCTAAAGAAAGGTGCAAGGTTTGTGTGGACGGATGTTCATGATGAGGCTTTTCAGAATGTGATCAAGCTTATTGCTAAAGCACCTGGCCTTAAAACTTTTGATCCTGAAGGGAAGTCATTTGTAACTGTTGACGCTAGTAATATTGGACTGGGTGGTATTTTCACGCAAATTGTAGATGGAAAAGAACGGGTCATTTATTTTATTTCTAGAGGTATTAGGGGAGCTGAAGTTCACTATAGTACTATTGAAAAGGAGGCCCTAGCCTGTGTGTGGGCTGTGGAGAAATATAAGATTTTTTTGTGGGGAAGACCTTTTGTGTTGGTGACGGACCATAAACCTCTTGTTTACATGATGAATTGTGTCAGGAGTGGTAAGGCGTCATCGAGGTTGGTTAGGTTAATAGCTAGGCTGCAGGAGTTCAATTTTGTGATTCAGCATATTCCGGGTGGTAAGAATTTTACTGCAGATTGCTTATCTAGATTGCCTCGAGTTAATGATTGTTGTGATGACATTATTGATCAACATGAGTGTGTGGTGGCTTCTGTAGATGCTGTGGACGCTTGCAATTTTGGTATTGATGAGAAGGAATTGAATGATCATGTTGTTAAAGACAGTTTGTTGGCTAAGGTCAAATTTCATGTTATTAATGGATGGCCTTCAGCAAAGAATATAGAACCATCTTTGAGAAGTTTTTCACAAGTTGCGGAGGAACTGTCTATTGAGAATGGAATTTTACTAAGACAAGACTTGTTTGATCCACCAGCTAGTCTTAGAGATAAGATCGTCAGCTTGGCACATTCAGGGCATCCGGGTGTTTCTGGAACAAAAAAATGATTTAAGTGTCATTATTGGTGGCCTGGTTTGGATGCCTCTGTTGAGAGGGTTATTGATAATTGGTCTGTGTGTGTTAAGTCGGACAAGCACTGGAAGGTGTCTAATGAACCGTTGTCGATTGGTGATGGTCCCATAGGTCCCTGGGAAAAGCGTTCTATCAACTTTTCAGGTCCTTATGAGTGTCCTGGCAGAGAGAAAAGATTTTTAATTGTTCTCATTGATGACTTCTCCAAGTGGCTATACTACTCTTTTGTTGAGCATCCCAGTACTGATGAGGTCATATGTTTTCTGGATAATATTTTCAGGATTGAAGGGGCACCTGTCTCCATTATGTCTCATAATGGTGTTCAGTTTATTTCCAATAAGATGCAAGTGTTTTTGAATAGATTTGGTGTGTCTGCTAAACATGCTCCTCTGTATAGTCCTCGTTCAAATGGGCAAGTTGAGAGAGCCAATAGATTTTTCAAAGAGGGTATTCAAGCTGCTTTAGAGAGCAAAATTGATGTGTTTGAATTTTTAAAAGAGAAAATTTGGAGTTATCACTTGACTCCCAATTCCTGTACCGTGGTTTCTCCTTACACTTTAATGAGAGGTAGACAGGCAAGATCTATGTTTATGGCTCTGTTGAAGAGGAGTAATCATTTTTGCAGAAAGTTTTGAAATTACTGTTGGTAGAGCCAGAGATAACATGGCTTCTGCACGCTTGTCGGGGAAGTTCTATCTTGATGATTCTCATCATTCTAAGAGCAAAAATTTGAATGTTGGGGATTGGGTGAGAGTTATCAATCCTTCTTTTACACCTAAAGGTATGTCAAAGTTTACCAAACCTTATGAAGTGGAAGTTGTCTCTGAATCTGCTGTTCTGCTTAAAGGGATGGGGTGGTGGAGCAAGAGTTCTGTGGTTGTTCTCAAACCTGGTCAGGAACGTTTTTTTTGTAGAACGGAAGATGGTGTAGATATTTGGTTTGATGATTCTTCCTGTGGTCCATTACGGTCTGAGCGGCCTGCTCGTTCTAATGATGGATCTTTCTGCGGTCCATTACAGTCTGAGTGGTCTGAGCGGCTGCTCATTCTAATGATGGATTTTTCTGTCGCCCATTACGGTTTGAGCGGTCTGAGCGGCCTACTCATTCTAATGATGGTCTGGACAGTTCTGTTCTCTCAGATGCTGATCCTGTTTTGGGTTCTACTGCTTCTGATTGTGATGTTGGTACTAACTCATCTGTTCATGGTTTACATGGTTCAATTAAGAGATGTGTTAGGTTGCCAAAGAAATTTGATGACTATATCTTAGATTAATTCTTGTTTTCTGGGTTTTTATTTATTTTATTTTTGTTTTATTTTATTGTGGAAAAGGTACATGTGGTAATGTAATGTCTTTCTTCTCTTTTTATTATTGTTCCTTTGATGTCATATAGAACTTAAGGGTGTAATGTAGAATATTTGCTATGTAATGTGGATTGTGTTGTTGGTGTACCTAGGTTCTAGACCAGAGAAGCAGTTGGAGCTGATCTGGTCTGGACGCATAGGTTTGAGCACCAGTGGGTCTTTTGTACAGTTAGAATAAACTTTAATTTAAACTTATTTTGCCTCCTCCGCTCTTTACGAACGTTTTGGTCACATCAAAAGGCAATCTAAATAATTACAGACAAACTTACATATAGCTACATTCAAAACTATGGAACGATTAAATGATCTAAAAACGATCCAATCATACTTGCAATGAATTTAAACAAATAAACACAAATATATCCTTGTTGAAACTTGACACCATTCTGGCAAAACCACTCAAACCACATAAACAAGAGCAGCTATAAACGTTATACGTATCTGCTCCGCTGCAGTCTAAAAAACAAGGAAGAGGTCAGAGGATTCTGGCCTTTTATTAGATGAGAATTCTTTGTTGTAAGTGTTCTAAGTTCTTTAAAGCAGCTGAGCGGTAGTAATTAAAGGAAGATTGCAATATTGTTAGCCTCCGTTCTTAACATAAAATCTGCCCCTGATGGCACTGATTGTCTCATATACAAATAAGCACAACATCAGTTGTTTATGAATTTAATATACATAAAAGGACTAATTACTGCTGCCATTGTTATATCTTTGGTGGCTTGCCACAGTCCGTATTGTTCTGTTTGTAGAACTGTGATTGTTAGTAGTGCTGGCCGGCGCAATAGGTGGAGCAAGCTAAAGTGGCCTCCTGGCTGGCCCTAACCCATCTGTGTCTGTACAGTTAAAATAAGAAGAGTTTTCCCTTGCCGCAGAGTTTTCCCTTGCCGCTGTCTATGTAGTTGTTTGCTGGTATACCTATAGGGGAGTGCCCTTTGTTTGTTAATTTGCATATGACCGCCTTTAAATAATTGCATGAGTGTTGGTTTGTAAACACATGACTATATTTTATGTAGCCTATAGCTCAATAATGATAAACTGCTGGCAAGAGTTGCCTACTTGCGGCTGCTCAATACCAACCTGGTGGGTGAGCCCCACAACACAAGGTTAGGTATGTTCTTTGTGACACGTCAGCACTCCAAGAACCTTGATAAGACCAGTATGGCTCTCCTAGCCTAGGCTGGGAGGGGGGGGGGGTACCCACATGAATGTGTCATCCCTATCTCTAATGTGCTTGCCCCATGATAACATTTCACCCAATGCTTGATTAACTATTTCTTTCAATACGAGAAATTGAAGTTGGTGTCCCCTGGAATTCCTCCAGCTCCAGAGAATCCCTCACTGATGTGTTGAACTAGTATTGTAGAATAAGACGTCTGATACTCTGAGGCTTCTAATGACAATTAAGGAATAGCTGTTGGCCACTACTGACAAGGAACTAGACCCTAAATAGAAAAGACTGGGCTCCCATGACGGTGATGCGGGCCTTGCACATCCAAAAGCACTTTTGTCGCTAAAAATATACCACATCAGCTTTAAATCATGGTACCATATAGGTGATCATGAGAACATTAATAAGCAACACAATTAACCCTAGCCATACCTTTAAGTATCTCTGCAGGTGGGGCAGCTGGAGTGCATAGACACAGTCAATATGCCATAAATTAGGGTGGCTTTAAGCAGCCATTATGATGAGAAGGAAACATCAAACCTGAAAACATCTTGGAGGTGTGCTAAGCTGCCCCCAAACTCTAATTCCACCTGACTTAGGGTCTTTTGCATGTAGGGTAAACATGTTAGCAAGCAGCTGCACCTAATCTGAAATTTAAGATTGTTTGTCCAAAAATGTTGACAAGACAATTGAATTTGATTATTCATCATCCTGGGTGGTACTAGGCTTGGGGGACATCCTATTTTGGGGACAAAAGCTGTGTTTCCAGACAAATCTTGCAGCATATAAATTGTGGCAACCGAAAGAACCATAAGAAAAGAAAGAGGCCCTATGGCGTCCTAATGGGAACTTGTAAAGAGCAACAAATTGAAGACCAATATGCCCTCTAATCAGTCTATAGGGACTTTTTCTGCGCTGGGTTAACTTGATAACCGGTCCTATGAAGGCCCCAATAACCACCAGCTGTAGTTTCAAACATACTTAATGTGGCAGCAGTCTTGGGTGCAAGTCTGATGGTTAAAAATAAGCTCCAGTACCCAAAAGAGTGCTCCACCAGTTACCTCCGGCTCAAATTAATGACTGGCTTCCTGGCAAAGCATAGACTCTGTAATGCCTTTGGAGTTACCAACAACAATGTTGGTGGAATCCTACCACCCGGTGTGTGAATCCTGGCATTGTGTTGCGCTGATCATATCGAGCATTGATCCATTCGGCATGCCCAGCTGTCGCTTGGATGGAAACTCAGCCACCTTCGCTAATTGCTTTTTGAGGTAATTCACATACAACAAACTCATCTCAGTATTGACAGCTGCTCTCCTGTCCGAGTGAAGAATAAGATATAGCCACCGCCAGTTCCGTCAGAGCTTGTCGCTGTGAAACGTCAGTATTTTTCTGCTAAACTGCTGTATACCATTTGACAATAAGTAAGAGCTCTTGACGGTAGAGCGCATATGCATTTCAGGAGCATGTCTGCAAGCTATTGGACTTATTTGATAATCGCAGCAAAATGAACTATGTCCGTGCATGGTGATATGCACATCGAAATTAAGAGTGAGCCCTTTATTGCACATAAATTTATAATTGCTGATGAAATTGTATTGTTTCTTTAAAGGCATATCCACCGCATTCTGATGTATTCTAATGGTACAGTCAAATGATCCAGGCACTTCAAACATTCCCTTGACTATTTTAAACTCTGTTTTCTTAACAGAAGGAATCTACATAATAGAAAGTGAAGAAATGTATCCTGGCAGTCGATGCAGGCAATTGCCGCCCTGGAGGCGTATTTATGCAGCGCGCCAAACATGAAGGTTGGGTTGTAATATACTCTTCTCAGACTTAGAAAGATTATATGGTAAGAATCATTAGCATGTTGTGAAGTTCAATTCCACTCAGAAGAGGTAGAAAAAGGCTTATTGAGGAAAAGCACAGGAGCAAGGTAGGACGCAGTCTACACAGGACTTCTTCCCCAGCAACTGCCAGTACAGAAGTCAGGGAAAAGAATCCTGCTAGAGAGAACAGTGGTAGAAGGTTAGGGATAAACAATTCCAAAGGGCATAGTAATGAGAGAAACATGACACATCTTCCTCTCTAAAGAAACAAAAAAAAATGATCAGCATACAAAGTCATCTAACCATTTAGGTTTAGAACAAATACGTTTCTTACACAAGTCTGCATTACTATACAAATCAGTCTCCTCAAGACTAACAAGATTCCTATTTACAATAGCAGATTTTGATGGAAAACAGTTACTGCTAGGAGTAAAAACAGAAGGGTCACTTTCATCAACTCCATTAGTGGTATTCCTGGAAGAAGAACAATTATTGCATAGATCTGAATTCGGAGAGATGACCTTTTTCTGAAACAGTGGGGGATATTACATCTGAATTCGAAGAAATAAAATTTTCGGAAATTGCAGGGATATCACATCTGAATTTGAAGAGATGACATTTCCTGAAATATTAGGAGATATGACATTTTCTGACACAATAACACCATCATGATCCTACTTTTGAAAAGGTTGAAAAACCAAATCATGTGCATTACAAGAAGAAGAAGTAACTGAATCCTTCTTTAAGACATTCTTACCCCTGTAAACTGCAATTCTTCTAATGTTCCATACTTTGCCATCACTCAAAAGCACAGCATTACGTAAGAGTTTTTTTAATTAATAAAGGCTCAGAAAATTGAGATTCTCCTTTCCGAACCTTCCAAGGTTTTTTAACCTTAACCCACATACCAGCTTTGATATCCACAACACCAGAACTAAATTTGTTATCAAAATTCCGTTTGTATTGTAGATGTTTCTCAAGAATATTGTTTTTAATTTTGTTCATGCAAATATCTAGACAAGGATTTTTATGCAACCGATCAGGGTTACATTTTGTTCTAGCAGAGCGACCTCTCATAATCTCAAATGGTGACATTTTCAATGCATCATGCATGTTTGTCCTGTAAGACCAAATAGCCTTGTAAACATGAGTTTCCCAATCTTCTCCATTCATACCAGCAATTTGAATAGCACTCTTAAGCACTTTATCAAATCTTTCACAGAGACCATTACCACGCGGAATGTATAAGGAGGTTGTCTTATGGATAATACCAGTTCTTTCAAAAGAAGACTTGGCTAATTTGGACATAAATTGCACCCCATTATCACTGATAATTAGGGTAGGAAGACCTTCATCAGCAAAAACTTTATCCAAAAACTCCAAAACTGTGGCTGAGTCAACTTTATCTACAATGGATATGCTTGGCCATCTTGAGAAAATATCAATAATAGATATTATGTATTTATGATTGTAATCAATGGGCCCCCTAATATCAATGGCAACAGTATGCCACAGGCCTTCGGGAACAATTGGTTCACACATATCAGGTCTCAATGTGTTAAGAACTTTATCAGAGTTGGAGAAAATAATACAATCAAGAACAATTCTTTCAGCAAATAAATCAACACCAGGCCACCAATACCATTTCTTGACATTTTGTTTGGTTTTTACAATACCACAATGGTCTTTGTGACATAATTGTAATAAGGAAGTTCTTGACGAAGTTGGAGGAATAGCCTTGTCACCACGAAAAATAGTACCATCTAAAACAGTCAGTTAATTTCTCACCTCCCAAAAAGGCTTGAGATCAGAGGATATATTTGCCCTTTTCCGGCCAACCTTGGAGAATAAAGGAAATAACTGAAACTAAAACACTTTCCTTCAAATATTCATCATCCCACTTCTTCCTTTCCACACAAAATGGATTCTGATCATGAACAAGAGCAACTTGCAAAGAATCCCATTCATTCACACCACATTCTTGTAAGTCTGAAGGCATGCAAGATAAAAAAATCTGCAATAACATTGCTTTTGCCAGGAACATATTCAATCTTAACAATAAAGTCTTGCAGACGCATGGACATTCTTGCTATCCTGGCTGTTGCATTGTAAAGCCCTTCAACAGAAAGAAGTTTGGTGAGAGGTTTATGGTCAGATCTAACAATACATTCTTTACCCCATACAAAGCTGCGAAAATGCTCTAAGGCCCAAACCACAGCCAAAGTTTCTTTTTCGATAACCGAAAATTTACTCTCAGGAGTGAAGAGATCTCTAGAGGCAAACGCGATTATACGTTCCTTGCCTAATTCATCAGTTTGAGAAAGTACTCCACCTAATCCTTTGCTGCTGGCGTGTACTGTGATAACAGAATTGAGATTCATGTCAAAAGGACATAAACCAGGAGCATGAATGATGTCCTTTTTAATGCCATTGAATTCATCCTCACATAATGAGGACCATTCGAATTTAACATTGCTCTTAAGCAGGTGTCTGATATGGAAAACTTTACTTAAAAAACCCTTAAAAAATTTCGCATTAAATTCTACCATCCCTAAAAATGATCTAACATCATCTTTATTAGAAGGAGGAGGAGCTTCTTTAATACCATCTACTATTTCTATTTTCTATTTCTATTTAGGGAGTTTTGTAAAGCGCTTGATGACGCACAACGGCGTGTCTCCGCGCTAAGGAGAGAAATGTACTGGGATCTACTGAGCGGCCTACCTTACTGAGCGAATAGTATAGTTTTAAGCTTGGCTCTGAAAATTAGCTCAGATGGGTCTAATCGCAGTGCCATCGGTTGTTTGTTCCATCTGGAGACTGCAAGGTACCTAAAGGACCTTCCACCCATCCGCACTCTAGACACCTTGGGAACAACCAGGAGTCCAGAGCCGGCGGATCTCAGAGTCCGGGACGGCTCATAAGACGTTAGTAGTCCCTGCAAAGGGAGAGGAGACTGCCCGTTGATGATCCGGTGGCACGTGCATAGTGCTTTGAATTCTACCCTACTTCTGACCGGGAGCCAGTGCAGCGACCGGAGGGCAGCAGCGGAAGCGGCTCTTCTGGGTAGTTTAAACACCAATCGTGCGGCGGCATTCTGCAGAACCTGTAGGCGGCTGAGATTCTTCTCCAAGGTCCCTAAATAGAGGAGATTGCCGTAGTCCATCTTTGATGTACCTAATGCATGCACCAAAGTTTGTCGGGCTTTTAAGGGTAAAAACTTCAGAGTCTTCCTAAGACTTTTAAGGGTCCCAAAACAGGATCCGACCACCTGGTTAATCTGGGGGCCAAAAGTGAGGTCAGCATCAAACCAGATGCCCAGGTTCTTAGCTTTCTGGCACGGGATGGGTGTTGGACCAAGGCAGGATGGCCACCATGCCGACGTCCACGCTGAATGGCATCCCCCCACGACCAGCACCTCGGTCTTGCCCCCGTTGAGCTTGAGACAATTGGCGGACATCCAGGCTGCAAGATCTTGCATGCAAGCTCTGAAGATGTCCGCTGAAAGACCGGGTGCACGCGACAGGGAGATAACCAACTGCGTGTCGTCGGCATACGATACTAGTCAGAGGCCGTAGCTCTCTACTAAGGTGGCGATCGGGGCAACATAAAGATTAAAAAGTGTTGGACTCAGGGACGAACCCTGCGGCACTCCCTGGTCCAGAGAGATCCGTCCAGAGTAGTAATCACCCTGCCTCACTTGAAAACCTCGGCCAGTAAGAAATGAGTATATCCATTTCAACGCTGCCCCTCTCACCCCACCTTTGCTCAGACACTGTAGCAAGATGGAATGTGCTACAGTGTCGAACGCAGCACTGAGGTCTAATAGAATAAGAGCCATGGTTTGTCCCTCATCTGCACCCTGCCTGAGGGACTCGGTAGCCCTGAGAAGGGCAGACTCCGTGGAATGACGGGGCCGAAACCCAAATTGGGTAGGGTGAAGGAGATTGCTTTCCTCCATATACTTCATTAGTTGTTTATTTACCACTTTCTCTGCTACCTTAGAAAAATAAGGCAGCAGCGATATGGGGCATAAGTTGTCCAATTTCTCGAAGCTAATGTTCGGCTTTTTGCGGAGGGGGAGCACCACAGCCTGTTTCCACTCCTCGGGAATTAAACTGGATCGGAAGGAAACATCTAGCAAGTGCCTGATATAAGGTTCAAGGGTCTCCAAACTGTCACTTAGCCTTTTTGGTGATACGGCATCTCGGGGGGAGCCAGATTTAACTGACCTGCAAATTTTGACTAAATTTTCCGGTGAGGGGATAGTAAAATTAAGTAGTAAATTTAGATCATCTTCCTCTGCTACTATATCTGCAGGTTCTTCCGCTGCGGCTGGAATTTCGGGAAAGGCCAAGTAAATCCTAGACACTTTTTCGCCAAAGTAGTTAGCAATGCGATTGCATGCAGCTACTGAATGGTCTTCACCTTGAGTGGTGGTTTTTAGAGTGGCTAAAGACTTGTATATGCAGAACAGTTCCCTGGCTGAATTCTCTGCTCCGTGGATTTTGTCTGCATAGTAAGTTGCTTTCTCTATCCGAATTTTATTATGATAGGAGCGTCTCTTAATGAGATAAGCCTCTCTCATCCGGATATCATATGCCACTCTCCACAATCTCTCTGCACGTTTGCAATCCCTTTTTGCACAGCGCAGCGTCTCGCTGAACCATGGAGCAGTTCTTTGTCTGTGGATGCTTTTAGTTGGCTGGCCTAGAGGGGCCGTGCAGTCTAGAGCAGCCATGATGCGGTCATTGAGCAATTTGTTTGCCATTGACACGTCATTGCCACCTGGGGGTCCTTCCGCGGTGAGAGCCTTATTAAACTCTTGCAGAGAAAATTCCGCCCACCTGCGTCGGGGGTAATTGAGAGGGGTTGGATTAGTAGCCTTATACTTGGGCAATTGAATCACGAAAGGGACGAAGAAATGATCTGTCCAGGGCAGGAGTACTGGGGAAGCAACTGAAACATCCTCCCAATTAGCGAATATGGGGTCCAATAGATGCCCATGATTGTGTGTAGGGAGTTGCCCCTTAAGCTCTAACTGTAGGGTGTGAAGTTCTTTCCGGAACTCCACCGCTCCTTTGTCTTGAGGGTCTTCCAAATGTATGTTTAAATCCCCCAACATCAGAAACTTGTCTCTTCTTATAACTGTTTCTGTAACACATTCTAGAAGGTTGCCTTTAAACCTGGACATAGGTCCTGGTTGGCGGTAGACTAGCAGCCCATTAATAGTCATGCTTCCATCAATTGTTATAGTAAAGATGCCCGCCTCACATCCTGCCAGAGTGGTTGATTCTAGTTTGCAGGCCCATTGTTGTTTAAAGGCGATTGCAATTCCGCCTCCTCTGCCTACCGGTCTATCCAGGCGTACCATCTGATAGTCATCTGGCAGAGCCTGAATAATATCGGGGTCAGAGTTGGCATCTAGCCAAGTTTCTGTGATGAACAACAGATCGGGGTGTTTATCAATAAGAAGGTCATACACATCGTGTTTATGACAGCTTAGCGATCTCACATTAACAAGGCCGCAGGATAATAAGGAGTAGCGAGGCTTGATATCTGCAGTCGCTGTACAAAATCGAAATTGGCAGTAGCGACATCCCTCATTCTCTCCTACTATAATGCTGTGATGCCCAGGGATACACCCTATAGAGGATAGACTTACTAAATCACTCCTGCTCCAAGTGCGTCTTAGAGCTGGGACAAGGGGTTGGGGCCCTGGGCCGTGTCCGGTCGCGGACGGGCGCAGACGGGCTTGGCTTAGGCGCGGCTTCGGCGCGCATCCGGCGCGCCCGCTGCGCCAGCCCGCTGCGCCGTCTGGCCGGAATACACATTTTATAGTGTGTGAGGAGGGTGGGAGGGCGGCGCGACTAGAGCGCAGCCCCAGCCCTACCTAAGATGGCGCCCACCGCCGCAAACAGCAATTCCCAAAAGACGGCTGGGCGAGGCAGGGCAAAGGAAATACAGCGTGAGAGAAGGTGTCAGTGTACCTGTTTCAATTCCCCAGCTAAAATCACTATTTAGAGCCCCCCCAATTTAAAATTCATAAAAACGCTATTTTTGCCGTTTTACACACAAATTCACCAGTACATATGCCAAAGAGTAAAAGCCAGTAAAATCGCTCGCAGCCCTAGTGTCTCTCGCTAGGGAGAGCTCTAAAAAGGCAGCGAGGGCTTGGAAGACCGGCTCTAAATAGCCTGGGAGGGCGGGAGGGCGGCGCGACTAGAGCGCAGCCCCAGCCCTACCTAGGATGGCGCCCACCGCCGCAAACAGCAATTCCCAAAAGACGGCTGGGCGAGGCAGGGCAAAGGAAATACAGCGTGAGAGAAGGTGTCAGTGTACCTGTTTCAATTCCCCAGCTAGTATCACTATTTAGAGCCCCCCAATTTAAAATTCATAAAAACGCTATTTTTGCCGTTTTACACACAAATTCACCAGTACATATGCCAAAGAGTAAAAGCCAGTAAAATCGCTCGCAGCCCTAGTGTCTCTCGCTAGGGAGAGCTCTAAAAAGGCAGCGAGGGCTTGGAAGACCGGCTCTAAATAGCCTGGGAGGGCGGGAGGGCGACGCGACTAGAGCGCAGCCCCAGCCCTACCTAAGATGGCGCCCACCGCCGCAAACAGCAATTCCCAAAAGACGGCTGGGCGAGGCAGGGCAAAGGAAATACAGCGTGAGAGAAGGTGTCAGTGTACCTGTTTTAATTCCCCAGCTAAAATCACTATTTAGAGCCCCCCAATTTAAAATTCATAAAAACGCTATTTTTGCCGTTTTACACACAAATTCACCAGTACATATGCCAAAGAGTAAAAGCCAGTAAAATCGCTCGCAGCCCTAGTGTCTCTCGCTAGGGAGAGCTCTAAAAAGGCAGCAAGGGCTTGGAAGACCGGCTCTAAATAGCCTGGGAGGGCGGGAGGGCGGCGCGACTGGAGCGCAGCCCCAGCCCTACCTAAGATGGCGCCCACCGCCGCAAACAGCAATTCCCAAAAGACGGCTGGGCGAGGCAGGGCAAAGGAAATACAGCGTGAGAGAAGGTGTCAGTGTACCTGTTTCAATTCCCCAGCTAAAATCACTATTTAGAGCCCCCCAATTTAAAATTCATAAAAACGCTATTTTTGCCGTTTTACACACAAATTCACCAGTACATATGCCAAAGAGTAAAAGCCAGTAAAATCGCTCGCAGCCCTAGTGTCTCTCGCTAGGGAGAGCTCTAAAAAGGCAGCGAGGGCTTGGAAGACCGGCTCTAAATAGCCTGGGAGGGCGGGAGGGCGGCGCGACTAGAGCGCAGCCCCAGCCCTACCTAAGATGGCGCCCACCGCCGCAAACAGCAATTCCCAAAAGACGGCTGGGCGAGGCAGGGCAAAGGAAATACAGCGTGAGAGAAGGTGTCAGTGTACCTGTTTCAATTCCCCAGCTAAAATCACTATTTAGAGCCCCCCAATTTAAAATTCATAAAAACGCTATTTTTGCCGTTTTACACACAAATTCACCAGTACATATGCCAAAGAGTAAAAGCCAGTAAAATCGCTTGCAGCCCTAGTGTCTCTCGCTAGGGAGAGCTCTAAAAAGGCAGCGAGGGCTTGGAAGACCGGCTCTAAATAGCCTGGGAGGGCGGGAGGGCGGCGCGACTAGAGCGCAGCCCCAGCCCTACCTAAGATGGCGCCCACCGCCGCAAACAGCAATTCCCAAAAGACGGCTGGGCGAGGCAGGGCAAAGGAAATACAGCGTGAGAGAAGGTGTCAGTGTACCTGTTTCAATTCCCCAGCTAAAATCACTATTTAGAGCCCCCCAATTTAAAATTCATAAAAACGCTATTTTTGCCGTTTTACACACAAATTCACCAGTACATATGCCAAAGAGTAAAAGCCAGTAAAATCGCTCGCAGCCCTAGTGTCTCTCGCTAGGGAGAGCTCTAAAAAGGCAGCGAGGGCTTGGAAGACCGGCTCTAAATAGCCTGGGAGGGCGGGAGGGCGGCGCGACTAGAGCGCAGCCCCAGCCCTACCTAAGATGGCGCCCACCGCCGCAAACAGCAATTCCCAAAAGACGGCTGGGCGAGGCAGGGCAAAGGAAATACAGCGTGAGAGAAGGTGTCAGTGTACCTGTTTCAATTCCCCAGCTAAAATCACTATTTAGAGCCCCCCAATTTAAAATTCATAAAAACGCTATTTTTGCCGTTTTACACACAAATTCACCAGTACATATGCCAAAGAGTAAAAGCCAGTAAAATCGCTCGCAGCCCTAGTGTCTCTCGCAAGGGGGAGAGCTCTAAAAAGGCAGCGAGGGCTTGGAAGACCGTCTCTAAATAGCCTGGGAGGGCGGGAGGGCGGCGCGACTAGAGCGCAGCCCCAGCCCTACCTAAGATGGCGCCCACCGCCGCAAACAGCAATTCCCAAAAGACGGCTGGGCGAGGCAGGGCAAAGGAAATACAGCGTGAGAGAAGGTGTCAGTGTACCTGTTTCAATTCCCCAGCTAAAATCACTATTTAGAGCCCCCCAATTTAAAATTCATAAAAACGCTATTTTTGCCGTTTTACACACAAATTCACCAGTACATATGCCAAAGAGTAAAAGCCAGTAAAATTGCTCGCAGCCCTAGTGTCTCTCGCTAGGGAGAGCTCTAAAAAGGCAGCGAGGGCTTGGAAGACCGGCTCTAAATAGCCTGAGAGTGCGGGAGGGCGGCGCGACTAGAGCGCAGACCCAGCCCTACCTAAGATGGCGCCCACCGCCGCAAACAGCAATTCCCAAAAGACGGCTGGGCGAGGCAGGGCAAAGGAAATACAGCGTGAGAGAAGGTGTCAGTGTACCTGTTTCAATTCCCCAGCTAAAATCACTATTTAGAGCCCCCCAATTTAAAATTCATAAAAACGCTATTTTTGCCGTTTTACACACAAATTCACAGTACATATGCCAAAGAGTAAAAGCCAGTAAAATCGCTCGCAGCCCTAGTGTCTCTCGCTAGGGAGAGCTCTAAAAAGGCAGCGAGGGCTTGGAAGACCGGCTCTAAATAGCCTGGGAGGGCGGGAGGGCGGCGCGACTAGAGCGCAGCCCCAGCCCTACCTAGGATGGCGCCCACCGCCGCAAACAGCAATTCCCAAAAGACGGCTGGGCGAGGCAGGGCAAAGGAAATACAGCGTGAGAGAAGGTGTCAGTGTACCTGTTTCAATTCCCCAGCTAGTATCACTATTTAGAGCCCCCCAATTTAAAATTCACAAAAACGCTATTTTTGCCGTTTTACACACAAATTCACCAGTACATATGCCAAAGAGTAAAAGCCAGTAAAATCGCTCGCAGCCCTAGTGTCTCTCGCTAGGGAGAGCTCTAAAAAGGCAGCGAGGGCTTGGAAGACCGGCTCTAAATAGCCTGGGAGGGCGGGAGGGCGACGCGACTAGAGCGCAGCCCCAGCCCTACCTAAGATGGCGCCCACCGCCGCAAACAGCAATTCCCAAAAGACGGCTGGGCGAGGCAGGGCAAAGGAAATACAGCGTGAGAGAAGGTGTCAGTGTACCTGTTTCAATTCCCCAGCTAAAATCACTATTTAGAGCCCCCCCAATTTAAAATTCATAAAAACGCTATTTTTGCCGTTTTACACACAAATTCACCAGTACATATGCCAAAGAGTAAAAGCCAGTAAAATCGCTCGCAGCCCTAGTGTCTCTCGCTAGGGAGAGCTCTAAAAAGGCAGCGAGGGCTTGGAAGACCGGCTCTAAATAGCCTGGGAGGGCGGGAGGGCGGCGCGACTAGAGCGCAGCCCCAGCCCTACCTAGGATGGCGCCCACCGCCGCAAACAGCAATTCCCAAAAGACGGCTGGGCGAGGCAGGGCAAAGGAAATACAGCGTGAGAGAAGGTGTCAGTGTACCTGTTTCAATTCCCCAGCTAGTATCACTATTTAGAGCCCCCCAATTTAAAATTCATAAAAACGCTATTTTTGCCGTTTTACACACAAATTCACCAGTACATATGCCAAAGAGTAAAAGCCAGTAAAATCGCTCGCAGCCTTAGTGTCTCTCGCTAGGGAGAGCTCTAAAAAGGCAGCGAGGGCTTGGAAGACCGGCTCTAAATAGCCTGGGAGGGCGGGAGGGCGACGCGACTAGAGCGCAGCCCCAGCCCTACCTAAGATGGCGCCCACCGCCGCAAACAGCAATTCCCAAAAGACGGCTGGGCGAGGCAGGGCAAAGGAAATACAGCGTGAGAGAAGGTGTCAGTGTACCTGTTTTAATTCCCCAGCTAAAATCACTATTTAGAGCCCCCCAATTTAAAATTCATAAAAACGCTATTTTTGCCGTTTTACACACAAATTCACCAGTACATATGCCAAAGAGTAAAAGCCAGTAAAATCGCTCGCAGCCCTAGTGTCTCTCGCTAGGGAGAGCTCTAAAAAGGCAGCGAGGGCTTGGAAGACCGGCTCTAAATAGCCTGGGAGGGCGGGAGGGCGGCGCGACTAGAGCGCAGCCCCAGCCCTACCTAAGATGGCGCCCACCGCCGCAAACAGCAATTCCCAAAAGACGGCTGGGCGAGGCAGGGCAAAGGAAATACAGCGTGAGAGAAGGTGTCAGTGTACCTGTTTCAATTCCCCAGCTAAAATCACTATTTAGAGCCCCCCAATTTAAAATTCATAAAAACGCTATTTTTGCCGTTTTACACACAAATTCACCAGTACATATGCCAAAGAGTAAAAGCCAGTAAAATCGCTCGCAGCCCTAGTGTCTCTCGCTAGGGAGAGCTCTAAAAAGGCAGCGAGGGCTTGGAAGACCGGCTCTAAATAGCCTGGGAGGGCGGGAGGGCGGCGCGACTAGAGCGCAGCCCCAGCCCTACCTAAGATGGCGCCCACCGCCGCAAACAGCAATTCCCAAAAGACGGCTGGGCGAGGCAGGGCAAAGGAAATACAGCGTGAGAGAAGGTGTCAGTGTACCTGTTTCAATTCCCCAGCTAAAATCACTATTTAGAGCCCCCCAATTTAAAATTCATAAAAACGCTATTTTTGCCGTTTTACACACAAATTCACCAGTACATATGCCAAAGAGTAAAAGCCAGTAAAATCGCTTGCAGCCCTAGTGTCTCTCGCTAGGGAGAGCTCTAAAAAGGCAGCGAGGGCTTGGAAGACCGGCTCTAAATAGCCTGGGAGGGCGGGAGGGCGGCGCGACTAGAGCGCAGCCCCAGCCCTACCTAAGATGGCGCCCACCGCCGCAAACAGCAATTCCCAAAAGACGGCTGGGCGAGGCAGGGCAAAGGAAATACAGCGTGAGAGAAGGTGTCAGTGTACCTGTTTCAATTCCCCAGCTAAAATCACTATTTAGAGCCCCCCAATTTAAAATTCATAAAAACGCTATTTTTGCCGTTTTACACACAAATTCACCAGTACATATGCCAAAGAGTAAAAGCCAGTAAAATCGCTCGCAGCCCTAGTGTCTCTCGCTAGGGAGAGCTCTAAAAAGGCAGCGAGGGCTTGGAAGACCGGCTCTAAATAGCCTGGGAGGGCGGGAGGGCGGCGCGACTAGAGCGCAGCCCCAGCCCTACCTAAGATGGCGCCCACCGCCGCAAACAGCAATTCCCAAAAGACGGCTGGGCGAGGCAGGGCAAAGGAAATACAGCGTGAGAGAAGGTGTCAGTGTACCTGTTTCAATTCCCCAGCTAAAATCACTATTTAGAGCCCCCCAATTTAAAATTCATAAAAACGCTATTTTTGCCGTTTTACACACAAATTCACCAGTACATATGCCAAAGAGTAAAAGCCAGTAAAATCGCTCGCAGCCCTAGTGTCTCTCGCTAGGGAGAGCTCTAAAAAGGCAGCGAGGGCTTGGAAGACCGTCTCTAAATAGCCTGGGAGGGCGGGAGGGCGGCGCGACTAGAGCGCAGCCCCAGCCCTACCTAAGATGGCGCCCACCGCCGCAAACAGCAATTCCCAAAAGACGGCTGGGCGAGGCAGGGCAAAGGAAATACAGCGTGAGAGAAGGTGTCAGTGTACCTGTTTCAATTCCCCAGCTAAAATCACTATTTAGAGCCCCCCAATTTAAAATTCATAAAAACGCTATTTTTGCCGTTTTACACACAAATTCACCAGTACATATGCCAAAGAGTAAAAGCCAGTAAAATCGCTCGCAGCCCTAGTGTCTCTCGCTAGGGAGAGCTCTAAAAAGGCAGCGAGGGCTTGGAAGACCGGCTCTAAATAGCCTGAGAGTGCGGGAGGGCGGCGCGACTAGAGCGCAGACCCAGCCCTACCTAAGATGGCGCCCACCGCCGCAAACAGCAATTCCCAAAAGACGGCTGGGCGAGGCAGGGCAAAGGAAATACAGCGTGAGAGAAGGTGTCAGTGTACCTGTTTCAATTCCCCAGCTAAAATCACTATTTAGAGCCCCCCAATTTAAAATTCATAAAAACGCTATTTTTGCCGTTTTACACACAAATTCACAGTACATATGCCAAAGAGTAAAAGCCAGTAAAATTGCTCGCAGCCCTAGTGTCTCTCGCTAGGGAGAGCTCTAAAAAGGCAGCGAGGGCTTGGAAGACCGGCTCTAAATAGCCTGGGAGGGCGGGAGGGCGGCGCGACTAGAGCGCAGCCCCAGCCCTACCTAGGATGGCGCCCACCGCCGCAAACAGCAATTCCCAAAAGACGGCTGGGCGAGGCAGGGCAAAGGAAATACAGCGTGAGAGAAGGTGTCAGTGTACCTGTTTCAATTCCCCAGCTAGTATCACTATTTAGAGCCCCCCAATTTAAAATTCATAAAAACGCTATTTTTGCCGTTTTACACACAAATTCACCAGTACATATGCCAAAGAGTAAAAGCCAGTAAAATCGCTCGCAGCCCTAGTGTCTCTCGCTAGGGAGAGCTCTAAAAAGGCAGCGAGGGCTTGGAAGACCGGCTCTAAATAGCCTGGGAGGGAGGGAGGGCGACGCGACTAGAGCGCAGCCCCAGCCCTACCTAAGATGCCGCCCACCGCCGCAAACAGCAATTCCCAAAAGACGGCTGGGCGAGGCAGGGCAAAGGAAATACAGCGTGAGAGAAGGTGTCAGTGTACCTGTTTCAATTCCCCAGCTAAAATCACTATTTAGAGCCCCCCAATTTAAAATTCATAAAAACGCTATTTTTGCCGTTTTACACACAAATTCACCAGTACATATGCCAAAGAGTAAAAGCCAGTAAAATCGCTCGCAGCCCTAGTGTCTCTCGCTAGGGAGAGCTCTAAAAAGGCAGCGAGGGCTTGGAAGACCGGCTCTAAATAGCCTGGGAGGGCGGCGCGACTAGAGCGCAGCCCCAGCCCTACCTAAGATGGTGCCCACCGCCGCAAACAGCAATTCCCAAAAGACGGCTGGGCGAGGCAGGGCAAAGGAAATACAGCGTGAGAGAAAGTGTCAGTGTACCTGTTTCAATTCCCCAGCTAAAATCACTATTTAGAGCCCCCCAATTTAAAATTCATAAAAACGCTATTTTTGCCGTTTTACACACAAATTCACCAGTACATATGCCAAAGAGTAAAAGCCAGTAAAATCGCTTGCAGCCCTAGTGTCTCTCGCTGGGGAGAGCTCTAAAAAGGCAGCGAGGGCTTGGAAGACCGGCTCTAAATAGCCTGGGAGGGCGGGAGGGCGGCGCGACTAGAGCGCAGCCCCAGCCCTACCTAAGATGGCGCCCACCGCCGCAAACAGCAATTCCCAAAAGACGGCTGGGCGAGGCAGGGCAAAGGAAATACAGCGTGAGAGAAGGTGTCAGTGTACCTGTTTCAATTCCCCAGCTAAAATCACTATTTAGAGCCCCCCAATTTAAAATTCATAAAAACGCTATTTTTGCCGTTTTACACACAAATTCACCAGTACATATGCCAAAGAGTAAAAGCCAGTAAAATCGCTCGCAGCCCTAGTGTCTCTCGCTAGGGAGAGCTCTAAAAAGGCAGTGAGGGCTTGGAAGACCGGCTCTAAATAGCCTGGGAGGGCGGGAGGGCGACGCGACTAGAGCGCAGCCCCAGCCCTACCTAAGATGGCGCCCATCGCCGCAAACAGCAATTCCCAAAAGACGGCTGGGCGAGGCAGGGCAAAGGAAATACAGCGTGAGAGAAGGTGTCAGTGTACCTGTTTCAATTCCCCAGCTAAAATCACTATTTAGAGCCCCCCAATTTAAAATTCATAAAAACGCTATTTTTGCCGTTTTACACACAAATTCACCAGTACATATGCCAAAGAGTAAAAGCCAGTAAAATCGCTCGCAGCCCTAGTGTCTCTCGCTAGGGAGAGCTCTAAAAAGGCAGCGAGGGCTTGGAAGACCGGCTCTAAATAGCCTGGGAGGGCGGGAGGGCGGCGCGACTAGAGCGCAGCCCCAGCCCTACCTAAGATGGTGCCCACCGCCGCAAACAGCAATTCCCAAAAGACGGCTGGGCGAGGCAGGGCAAAGGAAATACAGCGTGAGAGAAAGTGTCAGTGTACCTGTTTCAATTCCCCAGCTAAAATCACTATTTAGAGCCCCCCAATTTAAAATTCATAAAAACGCTATTTTTGCCGTTTTACACACAAATTCACCAGTACATATGCCAAAGAGTAAAAGCCAGTAAAATCGCTTGCAGCCCTAGTGTCTCTCGCTGGGGAGAGCTCTAAAAAGGCAGCGAGGGCTTGGAAGACCGGCTCTAAATAGCCTGGGAGGGCGGGAGGGCGGCGCGACTAGAGCGCAGCCCCAGCCCTACCTAAGATGGCGCCCACCGCCGCAAACAGCAATTCCCAAAAGACGGCTGGGCGAGGCAGGGCAAAGGAAATACAGCGTGAGAGAAGGTGTCAGTGTACCTGTTTCAATTCCCCAGCTAAAATCACTATTTAGAGCCCCCCAATTTAAAATTCATAAAAACGCTATTTTTGCCGTTTTACACACAAATTCACCAGTACATATGCCAAAGAGTAAAAGCCAGTAAAATCGCTCGCAGCCCTAGTGTCTCTCGCTAGGGAGAGCTCTAAAAAGGCAGTGAGGGCTTGGAAGACCGGCTCTAAATAGCCTGGGAGGGCGGGAGGGCGGTGCGACTAGAGCGCAGCCCCAGCCCTACCTAAGATGGCGCCCACCGCCGCAAACAGCAATTCCCAAAAGACGGCTGGGCGAGGCAGGGCAAAGGAAATACAGCGTGAGAGAAGGTGTCAGTGTACCTGTTTCAATTCCCCAGCTAAAATCACTATTTAGAGCCCCCCAATTTAAAATTCATAAAAACGCTATTTTTGCCGTTTTACACACAAATTCACCAGTACATATGCCAAAGAGTAAAAGCCAGTACAATCGCTCGCAGCCCTAGTGTCTCTCGCTAGGGAGAGCTCTAAAAAGGCAGCGAGGGCTTGGAAGACCGGCTCTAAATAGCCTGGGAGGGCGGGAGGGCGGCGCAACTAGAGCGCAGCCCCAGCCCTACCTAAGATGGCGCCCACCGCCGCAAACAGCAATTCCCAAAAGACGGCTGGGCGAGGCAGGGCAAAGGAAATACAGCGTGAGAGAAGGTGTCAGTGTACCTGTTTCAATTCCCCAGCTAAAATCACTATTTAGAGCCCCCCAATTTAAAATTCATAAAAACGCTATTTTTGCCGTTTTACACACAAATTCACCAGTACATATGCCAAAGAGTAAAAGCCAGTAAAATCGCTCGCAGCCCTAGTGTCTGTCGCTAGGGAGAGCTCTAAAAAGGCAGCGAGGGCTTGGAAGACCGGCTCTAAATAGCCTGGGAGGGCGGGAGGGCGGCGCGACTAGAGCGCAGCCCCAGCCCTACCTAAGATGGCGCCCACCGCCGCAAACAGCAATTCCCAAAAGACGGCTGGGCAAGGCAGGGCAAAGGAAATACAGCGTGAGAGAAGGTGTCAGTGTACCTGTTTCAATTCCCCAGCTATAATCACTATTTAGAGCCCCCCAATTTAAAATTCATAAAAACGCTATTTTTGCCGTTTTACACACAAATTCACCAGTACATATGCCAAAGAGTAAAAGCCAGTAAAATCGCTCGCAGCCCTAGTGTCTCTCGCTAGGGAGAGCTCTAAAAAGGCAGCGAGGGCTTGGAAGACCGGCTCTAAATAGCCTGGGAGGGCGGGAGGGCGGCGCGACTAGAGCGCAGCCCCAGCCCTACCTAAGATGGCGCCCACCGCCGCAAACAGCAATTCCCAAAAGACGGCTGGGCGAGGCAGGGCAAAGGAAATACAGCGTGAGAGAAGGTGTCAGTGTACCTGTTTCAATTCCCCAGCTAAAATCACTATTTAGAGCCCCCCAATTTAAAATTCATAAAAACGCAATTTTTGCCGTTTTACACACAAATTCACCAGTACATATGCCAAAGAGTAAAAGCCAGTAAATTCGCTCGCAGCCCTAGTGTCTCTCGCTAGGGAGAGCTCTAAAAAGGCAGCGAGGGCTTGGAAGACCGGCTCTAAATAGCCTGGGAGGGCGGGAGGGCGGCGCGACTAGAGCGCAGCCCCAGCCCTACCTAAGATGGCGCCCACCGCCGCAAACAGCAATTCCCAAAAGACGGCTGGGCGAGGCAGGGCAAAGGAAATACAGCGTGAGAGAAGGTGTCAGTGTACCTGTTTCAATTCCCCAGCTAAAATCACTATTTAGAGCCCCCTAATTTAAAATTCATAAAAACGCTATTTTTGCCGTTTTACACACAAATTCACCAGTACATATGCCAAAGAGTAAAAGCCAGTAAAATCGCTCGCAGCCCTAGTGTCTCTCGCTAGGGAGAGCTCTAAAAAGGCAGCGAGGGCTTGGAAGACCGGCTCTAAATAGCCTGGGAGGGCGGGAGGGCGGCGCGACTAGAGCGCAGCCCCAGCCCTACCTAAGATGGCGCCCACCGCCGCAAACAGCAATTCCCAAAAGACGGCTGGGCGAGGCAGGGCAAAGGAAATACAGCGTGAGAGAAGGTGTCAGTGTACCTGTTTCAATTCCCCAGCTATAATCACTATTTAGAGCCCCCCAATTTAAAATTCATAAAAACGCTATTTTTGCCGTTTTACACACAAATTCACCAGTACATATGCCAAAGAGTAAAAGCCAGTAAAATCGCTCGCAGCCCTAGTGTCTCTCGCTAGGGAGAGCTCTAAAAAGGCAGCGAGGGCTTGGAAGAGCGGCTCTAAATAGCCTGGGAGGGCGGGAGGGCGGCGCGACTAGAGCGCAGCCCCAGCCCTACCTAAGATGGCACCCACCGCCGCAAACAGCAATTCCCAAAAGACGGCTGGGCGAGGCAGGGCAAAGGAAATACAGCGTGAGAGAAGGTGTCAGTGTACCTGTTTCAATTCCCCAGCTAAAATCACTATTTAGAGCCCCCCAATTTAAAATTCATAAAAACGCAATTTTTGCCGTTTTACACACAAATTCACCAGTACATATGCCAAAGAGTAAAAGCCAGTAAATTCGCTCGCAGCCCTAGTGTCTCTCGCTAGGGAGAGCTCTAAAAAGGCAGCGAGGGCTTGGAAGACCGGCTCTAAATAGCCTGGGAGGGCGGGAGGGCGGCGCGACTAGAGCGCAGCCCCAGCCCTACCTAAGATGGCGCCCACCGCCGCAAACAGCAATTCCCAAAAGACGGCTGGGCGAGGCAGGGCAAAGGAAATACAGCGTGAGAGAAGGTGTCAGTGTACCTGTTTCAATTCCCCAGCTAAAATCACTATTTAGAGCCCCCTAATTTAAAATTCATAAAAACGCAATTTTTGCCGTTTTACACACAAATTCACCAGTACATATGCCAAAGAGTAAAAGCCAGTAAAATCGCTCGCAGCCCTAGTGTCTCTCGCTAGGGAGAGCTCTAAAAAGGCAGCGAGGGCTTGGAAGACCGGCTCTAAATAGCCTGGGAGGGCAGGAGGGCGGCGCGACTAGAGCGCAGCCCCAGCCCCACCTAAGATGGCGCCCACCGCCGCAAACAGCAATTCCCAAAAGACGGCTGGGCGAGGCAGGGCAAAGGAAATACAGCGTGAGAGAAGGTGTCAGTGTACCTGTTTCAATTCCCCAGCTAAAATCACTATTTAGAGCCCCCCAATTTAAAATTCATAAAAATGCTATTTTTGCCGTTTTACACACAAATTCACCAGTACATATGCCAAAGAGTAAAAGCCAGTAAAATCGCTCGCAGCCCTAGTGTCTCTCGCTAGGGAGAGCTCTAAAAAGGCAGCGAGGGCTTGGAAGACCGGCTCTAAATAGCCTGGGAGGGCGGGAGGGCGGCGCGACTAGAGCGCAGCCCCAGCCCTACCTAAGATGGCGCCCACCGCCGCAAACAGCAATTCCCAAAAGACGGCTGGGCGAGGCAGGGCAAAGGAAATACAGCGTGAGAGAAGGTGTCAGTGTACCTGTTTCAATTCCCCAGCTAAAATCACTATTTAGAGCCCCCCAATTTAAAATTCATAAAAACGCTATTTTTGCCGTTTTACACACAAATTCACCAGTACATATGCCAAAGAGTAAAAGCCAGTAAAATCGCTCGCAGCCCTAGTGTCTCTCGCTAGGGAGAGCTCTAAAAAGGCAGCGAGGGCTTGGAAGACCAGCTCTAAATAGCCTGGGAGGGCGGGAGGGCGGCGCGACTAGAGCGCAGCCCCAGCCCTACCTAAGATGGCGCCCACCGCCGCAAACAGCAATTCCCAAAAGACGGCTGGGCGAGGCAGGGCAAAGGAAATACAGCGTGAGAGAAGGTGTCAGTGTACCTGTTTCAATTCCCCAGCTAAAATCACTATTTAGAGCCCCCCAATTTAAAATTCATAAAAACGCTTTTTTCGCCGTTTTACACACAAATTCACCAGTACATATGCCAAAGAGTAAAAGCCAGTAAAATCGCTCGCAGCCCTAGTGTCTCTCGCTAGGGAGAGCTCTAAAAAGGCAGCGAGGGCTTGGAAGACCGGCTCTAAATAGCCTGGGAGGGCGGGAGGGCGGCGCGACTAGAGCGCAGCCCCAGCCCTACCTAAGATGGCGCCCACCACCGCAAACAGCAATTCCCAAAAGACGGCTGGGCGAGGCAGGGCAAAGGAAATACAGCGTGAGAGAAGGTGTCAGTGTACCTGTTTCAATTCCCCAGCTAAAATCACTATTTAGAGCCCCCCAATTTAAAATTCATAAAAACGCTATTTTTGCCGTTTTACACACAAATTCACCAGTACATATGCCAAAGAGTAAAAGCCAGTAAAATCGCTCGCAGCCCTAATGTCGCTCGCTAGGGAGAGCTCTAAAAAGGCAGCGAGGGCTTGGAAGACCTGCTCTAAATAGCCTGGGAGGGCGGGAGGGCGGCGCGACTAGAGCGCAGCCCCAGCCCTACCTAAGATGGCGCCCACCGCTGCAAACAGCAATTCCCAAAAGACGGCTGGGCGAGGCAGGGCAAAGGAAATACAGCGTGAGAGAAGGTGTCAGTGTACCTGTTTCAATTCCCCAGCTAAAATCACTATTTAGAGCCCCCCAATTTAAAATTCATAAAAACGCAATTTTTGCCGTTTTACACACAAATTCACCAGTACATATGCCAAAGAGTAAAAGCCAGTAAAATCGCTCGCAGCCCTAGTGTCTCTCGCTAGGGAGAGCTCTAAAAAGGCAGCGAGGGCTTGGAAGACCGGCTCTAAATAGCCTGGGAGGGCGGCGCGATTAGAGCGCAGCCCCAGCCCTACCTAAGATGGCGCCCACCGCCGCAAACAGCAATTCCCAAAAGACGGCTGGGCGAGGCAGGGCAAAGGAAATACAGCGTGAGAGAAGGTGTCAGTGTACCTGTTTCAATTCCCCAGCTAAAATCACTATTTAGAGCCCCCCAATTTAAAATTCATAAAAACGCTATTTTTGCCGTTTTACACACAAATTCACCAGTACATATGCCAAAGAGTAAAAGCCAGTAAAATCGCTCGCAGCCCTAGTGTCTCTCGCTAGGGAGAGCTCTAAAAAGGCAGCGAGGGCTTGGAAGACCGGCTCTAAATAGCCTGGGAGGGCGGGAGGGCGGCGCGACTAGAGCGCAGCCCCAGCCCTACCTAAGATGGCGCCCACCACCGCAAACAGCAATTCCCAAAAGACGGCTGGGCGAGGCAGGGCAAAGGAAATACAGCGTGAGAGAAGGTGTCAGTGTACCTGTTTCAATTCCCCAGCTAAAATCACTATTTAGAGCCCCCAATTTAAAATTCATAAAAACGCTATTTTTGCCGTTTTACACACAAATTCACCAGTACATATGCCAAAGAGTAAAAGCCAGTAAAATCGCTCGCAGCCCTAATGTCTCTCGCTAGGGAGAGCTCTAAAAAGGCAGCGAGGGCTTGGAAGACCGGCTCTAAATAGCCTGGGAGGGCGGGAGGGCGGCGCGACTAGAGCGCAGCCCCAGCCCTACCTAAGATGGCGCCCACCGCTGCAAACAGCAATTCCCAAAAGACGGCTGGGCGAGGCAGGGCAAAGGAAATACAGCGTGAGAGAAGGTGTCAGTGTACCTGTTTCAATTCCCCAGCTAAAATCACTATTTAGAGCCCCCCAATTTAAAATTCATAAAAACGCAATTTTTGCCGTTTTACACACAAATTCACCAGTACATATGCCAAAGAGTAAAAGCCAGTAAAATCGCTCGCAGCCCTAGTGTCTCTCGCTAGGGAGAGCTCTAAAAAGGCAGCGAGGGCTTGGAAGACCGGCTCTAAATAGCCTGGGAGGGCGGCGCGACTAGAGCGCAGCCCCAGCCCTACCTAAGATGGCGCCCACCGCCGCAAACAGCAATTCCCAAAAGACGGCTGGGCGAGGCAGGGCAAAGGAAATACAGCGTGAGAGAAGGTGTCAGTGTACCTGTTTCAATTCCCCAGCTAAAATCACTATTTAGAGCCCCCCAATTTAAAATTCATAAAAACGCTATTTTTGCCGTTTTACACACAAATTCACCAGTACATATGCCAAAGAGTAAAAGCCAGTAAAATCGCTCGCAGCCCTAGTGTCTCTCGCTAGGGAGAGCTCTAAAAAGGCAGCGAGGGCTTGGAAGACCGGCTCTAAATAGCCTGGGAGGGCGGGAGGGTGGCGCGACTAGAGCGCAGCCCCAGCCCTACCTAAGATGGCGCCCACCGCCGCAAACAGCAATTCCCAAAAGACGGCTGGGCGAGGCAGGGCAAAGGAAATACAGCGTGAGAGAAGGTGTCAGTGTACCTGTTTCAATTCCCCAGCTAAAATCACTATTCAGAGCCCCCCAATTTAAAATTCATAAAAACGCTATTTTTGCCGTTTTACACACAAATTCACCAGTACATATGCCAAAGAGTAAAAGCCAGTAAAATCGCTCCCAGTCCTAGTGTCTCTTGCTAGGGAGAGCTCTAAAAAGGCAGCGAGGGCTTGGAAGACCGGCTCTAAATAGCCTGGGAGGGCGGGAGGGTGGCGCGACTAGAGCGCAGCCCCAGCCCTACCTAAGATGGCGCCCACCGCCGCAAACAGCAATTCCCAAAAGACGGCTGGGCGAGGCAGGGCAAAGGAAATACAGCGTGAGAGAAGGTGTCAGTGTAACTGTTTCAATTCCCCAGCTAAAATCGCTATTTAGAGCCCCCCAATTTAAAATTCATAAAAACGCTATTTTTGCCGTTTTACACACAAATTCACCAGTACATATGCCAAAGAGTAAAAGCCAGTAAAATCGCTCGCAGCCCTAGTGTCTCTCGCTAGGGAGAGCTCTAAAAAGGCAGCGAGGGCTTGGAAGACCGGCTCTAAATAGCCTGGGAGGGCGGGAGGGCGGCGCGACTAGAGCGCAGCCCCAGCCCTACCTAAGATGGCGCCCACCGCCGCAAACAGCAATTCCCAAAAGACGGCTGGGCGAGGCAGGGCAAAGGAAATACAGCGTGAGAGAAGGTGTCAGTGTACCTGTTTCAATTCCCCAGCTAAAATCACTATTTAGAGCCCCCCAATTTAAAATTCATAAAAACGCTTTTTTTGCCGTTTTACACACAAATTCACCAGTACATATGCCAAAGAGTAAAAGCCAGTAAAATCGCTCGCAGCCCTAGTGTCTCTCGCTAGGGAGAGCTCTAAAAAGGCAGCGAGGGCTTGGAAGACCGGCTCTGAATAGCCTGGGAGGGCGGCGCGACTAGAGCGCAGCCCCAGCCCTACCTAAGATGGCGCCCACCGCTGCAAACAGCAATTCCCAAAAGACGGCTGGGCGAGGCAGGGCAAAGGAAATACAGCGTGAGAGAAGGTGTCAGTGTACCTGTTTCAATTCCCCAGCTAAAATCACTATTTAGAGCCCCCCAATTTAAAATTCATAAAAACGCTATTTTTGCCGTTTTACACACAAATTCACCAGTACATATGCCAAAGAGTAAAAGCCAGTAAAATCGCTCGCAGCCCTAGTGTCTCTCGCTAGGGAGAGCTCTAAAAAGGCAGCGAGGGCTTGGAAGACCGGCTCTAAATAGCCTGGGAGGGCGGGAGGGTGGCGCGACTAGAGCGCAGCCCCAGCCCTACCTAAGATGGCGCCCACCGCCGCAAACAGCAATTCCCAAAAGACGGCTGGGCGAGGCAGGGCAAAGGAAATACAGCGTGAGAGAAGGTGTCAGTGTACCTGTTTCAATTCCCCAGCTAAAATCACTATTTAGAGCCCCCCAATTTAAAATTCATAAAAACGCTATTTTTGCCGTTTTACACACAAATTCACCAGTACATATGCCAAAGAGTAAAAGCCAGTAAAATCGCTCCCAGCCCTAGTGTCTCTCGCTAGGGAGAGCTCTAAAAAGGCAGCGAGGGCTTGGAAGACCGGCTCTAAATAGCCTGGGAGGGCGGGAGGGCGGTGCGACTAGAGCGCAGCCCCAGCCCTACCTAAGATGGCGCCCACCGCCGCAAACAGCAATTCCCAAAAGACGGCTGGGCGAGGCAGGGCAAAGGAAATACAGCGTGAGAGAAGGTGTCAGTGTACCTGTTTCAATTCCCCAGCTAAAATCACTATTTAGAGCCCCCAATTTAAAATTCATAAAAACGCTATTTTTGCCGTTTTACACACAAATTCACCAGTACATATGCCAAAGAGTAAAAGCCAGTAAAATCGCTCGCAGCCCTAGTGTCTCTCGCTAGGGAGAGCTCTAAAAAGGCAGCGAGGGCTTGGAAGACCGGCTCTAAATAGCCTGGGAGGGCGGGAGGGCGGCGCGACTAGAGCGCAGCCCCAGCCCTACCTAAGAAGGCGCCCACCGCCGCAAACAGCAATTCCCAAAAGACGGCTGGGCGAGGCAGGGCAAAGGAAATACAGCGTGAGAGAAGGTGTCAGTGTACCTGTTTCAATTCCCCAGCTAAAATCACTATTTAGAGCCCCCCAATTTAAAATTCATAAAAACGCTTTTTTTGCCGTTTTACACACAAATTCACCAGTACATATGCCAAAGAGTAAAAGCCAGTAAAATCGCTCGCAGCCCTAGTGTCTCTCGCTAGGGAGAGCTCTAAAAAGGCAGCGAGGGCTTGGAAGACCGGCTCTAAATAGCCTGGGAGGGCGGGAGGGTGGCGCGACTAGAGCGCAGCCCCAGCCCTACCTAAGATGGCGCCCACCGCCGCAAACAGCAATTCCCAAAAGACGGCTGGGCGAGGCAGGGCAAAGGAAATACAGCGTGAGAGAAGGTGTCAGTGTACCTGTTTCAATTCCCCAGCTAAAATCACTATTTAGAGCCCCCCAATTTAAAATTCATAAAAATGCTATTTTTGCCGTTTTACACACAAATTCACCAGTACATATGCCAAAGAGTAAAAGCCAGTAAAATCGCTCCCAGCCCTAGTGTCTCTCGCTAGGGAGAGCTCTAAAAAGGCAGCGAGGGCTTGGAAGACCGGCTCTAAATAGCCTGGGAGGGCGGGAGGGCGGCGCGACTAGAGCGCAGCCCCAGCCCTACCTAAGATGGCGCCCACCGCCGCAAACAGCAATTCCCAAAAGACGGCTGGGCGAGGCAGGGCAAAGGAAATACAGCGTGAGAGAAGGTGTCAGTGTAACTGTTTCAATTCCCCAGCTAAAATCGCTATTTAGAGCCCCCCAATTTAAAATTCATAAAAACGCTATTTTTGCCGTTTTACACACAAATTCACCAGTACATATGCCAAAGAGTAAAAGCCAGTAAAATCGCTCGCAGCCCTAGTGTCTCTCGCTAGGGAGAGCTCTAAAAAGGCAGCGAGGGCTTGGAAGACCGGCTCTAAATAGCCTGGGAGGGCGGGAGGGCGGCGCGACTAGAGCGCAGACCCAGCCCTACCTAAGATGGCGCCCACCGCCGCAAACAGCAATTCCCAAAAGACGGCTGGGCGAGGCAGGGCAAAGGAAATACAGCGTGAGAGAAGGTGTCAGTGTACCTGTTTCAATTCCCCAGCTAAAATCACTATTTAGAGCCCCCCAATTTAAAATTCATAAAAACGCTTTTTTTGCCGTTTTACACACAAATTCACCAGTACATATGCCAAAGAGTAAAAGCCAGTAAAATCGCTCGCAGCCCTAGTGTCTCTCGCTAGGGAGAGCTCTAAAAAGGCAGCGAGGGCTTGGAAGACCGGCTCTAAATAGCCTGGGAGGGCGGCGCGACTAGAGCGCAGCCCCAGCCCTACCTAAGATGGCGCCCACCGCCGCAAACAGCAATTCCCAAAAGACGGCTGGGCGAGGCAGGGCAAAGGGAATACAGCGTGAGAGAAGGTGTCAGTGTACCTGTTTCAATTCCCCAGCTAAAATCACTATTTAGAGCCCCCCAATTTAAAATTCATAAAAACGCTATTTTTGCCGTTTTACACACAAATTCACCAGTACATATGCCAAAGAGTAAAAGCCAGTAAAATCGCTCGCAGCCCTAGTGTCTCTCGCTAGGGAGAGCTCTAAAAAGGCAGCGAGGGCTTGGAAGACCGGCTCTAAATAGCCTGGGAGGGCGGGAGGGTGGCGCGACTAGAGCGCAGCCCCAGCCCTACCTAAGATGGCGCCCACCGCCGCAAACAGCAATTCCCAAAAGACGGCTGGGCGAGGCAGGGCAAAGGAAATACAGCGTGAGAGAATGTGTCAGTGTACCTGTTTCAATTCCCCAGCTAAAATCACTATTTAGAGCCCCCCAATTTAAAATTCATAAAAACGCTATTTTTGCCGTTTTACACACAAATTCACCAGTACATATGCCAAAGAGTAAAAGCCAGTAAAATCGCTCCCAGCCCTAGTGTCTCTCGCTAGGGAGAGCTCTAAAAAGGCAGCGAGGGCTTGGAAGACCGGCTCTAAATAGCCTGGGAGGGCGGGAGGGCGGTGCGACTAGAGCGCAGCCCCAGCCCTACCTAAGATGGCGCCCACCGCCGCAAACAGCAATTCCCAAAAGACGGCTGGGCGAGGCAGGGCAAAGGAAATACAGCGTGAGAGAAGGTGTCAGTGTACCTGTTTCAATTCCCCAGCTAAAATCACTATTTAGAGCCCCCCAATTTAAAATTCATAAAAACGCTATTTTTGCCGTTTTACACACAAATTCACCAGTACATATGCCAAAGAGTAAAAGCCAGTAAAATCGCTCGCAGCCCTAGTGTCTCTCGCTAGGGAGAGCTCTAAAAAGGCAGCGAGGGCTTGGAAGACCGGCTCTAAATAGCCTGGGAGGGCGGGAGGGCGGCGCGACTAGAGCGCAGCCCCAGCCCTACCTAAGAAGGCGCCCACCGCCGCAAACAGCAATTCCCAAAAGACGGCTGGGCGAGGCAGGGCAAAGGAAATACAGCGTGAGAGAAGGTGTCAGTGTACCTGTTTCAATTCCCCAGCTAAAATCACTATTTAGAGCCCCCCAATTTAAAATTCATAAAAACGCTTTTTTTGCCGTTTTACACACAAATTCACCAGTACATATGCCAAAGAGTAAAAGCCAGTAAAATCGCTCGCAGCCCTAGTGTCTCTCGCTAGGGAGAGCTCTAAAAAGGCAGCGAGGGCTTGGAAGACCGGCTCTAAATAGCCTGGGAGGGCGGGAGGGCGGCACGACTAGAGCGCAGCCCCAGCCCTACCTAAGATGGCGCCCACCGCCGCAAACAGCAATTCCCAAAAGACGGCTGGGCGAGGCAGGGCAAAGGAAATACAGCGTGAGAGAAGGTGTCAGTGTACCTGTTTCAATTCCCCAGCTAAAATCACTATTTAGAGCCCCCCAATTTAAAATTCATAAAAACGCTATTTTTGCCGTTTTACACACAAATTCACCAGTACATATGCCAAAGAGTAAAAGCCAGTAAAATCGCTCGCAGCCCTAGTGTCTCTCGCTAGGGAGAGCTCTAAAAAGGCCTTGGTACTAACTTGGGTTTAGTTGAAACACCATCAGAACACAACACGTGGCCAAGATAAGTGATGGATTTGACACCAAATTTACCTTTAGAATGTTCAATGGTCAAACCCTTATCTTCAAGAGTACTTAAAACTTCTTCTAAAACAGTATTATGGGGGGGCGTGGCCAAGATGGCGACCGGAGCAGACGCGAGTCAGTGAAGCTCCCGGCCCAGGCCCCGTTAGCGACCCAAATCCAGCACCAAATCCTCTCCCCTGTCGCTGAATCCCGCCGCTCGGAGCCCGCAGATAACGGTGCCTCCCTCTATAGGGCTGGAGAACCGGCGACGGAGCCCAGGTGCCATTGTTTCCCCGAAGCCCCGCACCTGACTTGGCACTGACGGAGCTCAGACTCCGCGCTTCCCTGAGGTGGGGCCCATACCTACGAAGGCACAGGGACCGGTAGCGAGGGCACAGCGGGCCCCTGCAGCGGGCGGCATCGGTGACCCAGCGACCCAGCAGCCAGAGGTGAGCGGCGGAGTGCGGGTCCGGACGCGACGAAGGCACTCGCCGGGGACACCAAAGTCGAGGCCCCGGCTTTCGGGCCTAACTTCGGAGCAGGGCAGCCAGAGATACAGCGGCGAGGCGCGGGGCCCCGGAGAAGCCGGTGAAGGGCCTTCCAGCCCCAGAGAGACAAGCGACCGCTTCGACCTCCGGACACTAGGTGCCACACGGAGCAGAGCGAAGAGGTGAGAGGTGGGCCCCCGCGACGTCCGCGGTCTCGGCCCAGCAGCGCATCCCGCCGAAAAGGTCGCCAAATACAGGGTGAGGTGACCACAGGCCTCCGGCACGGGGCGGCTGCGCCAGCCCCGAACCTCGAACATTGCCTGTACCCGCTGGGGACCCCACAATGAGCCGGAGGCCAGCTGCGAAACGCTGAGGTGCTCCGTCATCCACAGATATATGACCGGGAGGGAAGAGGAGGCCCGAGACTGAGAACTTTAGCCCGCAACTGCAAGGCCTAACCGGGCCCCACCGGAGATAGTCGGGGTGCACCCCCTGGGACTCGGGAGCCGAGGGACGAAGGCCAACCGTGGACGGCAGCAAAGCGGCGTAGTCCCAGCGGGGGCAGAGGAGAGGGAACTCTTGGAGCCCAGTCCCGCGGGGTCTGGAGGCCCACACTGTCCACTGGAAACGCAGACATACAGCCACTCCACTAAGCAAGGCTGTGCACCCGCGCCATGTCGGGGACCCAGAGGCAGGGCGGCCGCAATATACCGGAGATGTTAGCAAAGGGGCCCAGCAAAGGTGAGAAGAGTCCATCAGGACCAGCGCCGGCCAAGGCCTCAACCGAGCGGGTGGACGAGGGGCTCCGATCACCAAGGCCTTTATGGAATCCCTCTTTCAATCACTGCGAGATGACATTCAGACCCTTCGGCAAGACATGGCAAGCGAGCATCGGGAACTGCGGTGCGATGTGGACGGCCTGGGAGAAAGAGTAGCGGTGGTCGAAGACGTGGAGCAGTCGCGATGTGAGGAAGTGGCGCACCTACAACAGGAGGTGCTGCGACTGCAGGAGCAACACTTAGACTTGCAGGCCAACGCGGAGGACCTTGAAAACCGGTCTCGGAGGAATAATATAAGGGTCTGAGGCGTGCCATCTAAAGCGGAAGAGGACGATATCACTGCCTGCCTGCAGGGCCTCTTTAGGGGCATACTGGGAGAGACCGCGGACTTTGCCATTCGCATTGACAGGGCACATAGGGTGGGCCCTCTGCACCGACAGACCGCTCCACCTCCAGATATACTGGCGTTCCTCCCCGACTTCCCGCTGAAGGAACGCATCATGCAGGAAGCACGCCGGAAACAGCCGCTCCGCTACCCATGGCACCCGGTGGCGCTATTCCAAGACCTTTCGACGATCACCCTGCAGAAAAGAAGATCATTCAAGGTGGCTACGACCTTCCTGAAGGACAAAGGACTCCAATACTCTTGGGGACACCCCTTCCGCCTTGTCTTCAGGTGGAATGGAGTCCTACAACAACTACGCTCCTTGGAGGACACATGTACACTTTTGGGTATTGACTTAGCGGACGACTCCGCAAGCAACTCGGGCGGAAACGACTCATCGCAGAAGAGGCCCTCCCAACCAGCAGGAGAGGGCTGGCAGCGCGTACGACGACGGAGGTCGCCTAAAGCTGCCCCAGCCTTGGTAGCACAAGAGCGAGAAGCCGCCATCCAGGATCCAGGAAGTCTCCAAGGATACTGCAGCCTAGGAGCACGATTTCTCCTTGAACTAGATGAAAGGGGGAGGGGATCTTCCTTTCTTTAGCCTTTTTCTCTAGCGGGTCTGTGGGGGGCTGACAAGGGGGCTGCAAAGGTCGCCAGTGCCACGTTTCCCAATACTGACCTGACCTATGGGCCTCCACGAACTTGTGACCGGTCCAGGACAATTTTGTTCTTTGGGGATTTGCCAGTTGGGGTTAGGGAGGGAGTCAGGTGGGAGTTGGGGAGGGGTTGGGGGGGAGTCCAGAGCTCAATTCTTGTACGCGGACATTGGTCACACCGCAACACTGCCCGGGACTTGCGAACCGAAGGGAATCCTTTTCATTCATTGCCTTAGGTCGCTTGCCAGATGCCATAGCCTCATCCCACCACCTCACACACCACGATGCCTAACACCTTTAAAGTATTGACACTAAACGTGAGGGGGCTCAACAACGTTAAAAGACGAGCGATCCTTTCCTCTTTGGAAAGTACACACGTGGATATCTGCCTCCTCCAGGAGACGCACCTGCTGGCCCGGGATTGTCACAGGCTTCGCTCACGAGCATTCCCGGGACAATATTTATCCTGCGGGACCACTAAAACTGCTGGGGTAGCACTTCTAGTAGCAAGACATTTCAAGGGGGAAGTCCTCCACAAAATAGCAGAGCTAAGGGGCAGGCTCCTGGCGTACCGCGTGGTCTTGGGGGGAGTGACTTTCACAATAGGCTCTTTGTACAGTCCCAATGAAGGTCAGGAGAAATTCCTACACACTGCCCTAACAGAAATAGCGGCGACTTCGGATAGACACATTATAATAGGTGGGGACTTGAACGTCGTGTTTGATGCAACCGTATAACCGGTCTTCCCCACACACCTTCCACGCTAGAAACCTCTCTGCCGCATGCACTGACAGGCTATGGGACCTTGTTTTACACGATCTGTGGCGGCAGCGGCACCCCGGGGAAAAAGAATACTCCCACTACTCTGCGGCACACAAATCGTACGCACGCATAGATCACTTTCTAGTGACGAGTCCGGTAAGTTCTCTCACCTCATCGGTTAAAATGGGGGTCATATCCTTGTCGGATCATGCCCCAGTCTCCATGACTGTTACCACCCCGCCGTCTCGCCCATCTCCTAGAGTGTGGCGACTCCGAGACACGCTCTTGCACAGACAAGATGTAGTGAAACAAGTTCAGGAATCCATACAAGACTTCCTACAGCACAACGCGAACTCAGACACCACGCTAGCAACCCAGTGGGCCACATTGAAAGCAGTCCTTCGGGGGGTATTCATTGCAATCTCCTTGGCCGACAACCGAATGCGACAAGAAAAAAGAGAGGAACTCACTCTAAAAGTGCAGGAACTCTAACGCATGCACCAGCGGACGGGGGCTACGAGAGTCTGGAAACAGCTCAAGGTGGCGCGGGGTCACCTTGCAGCTCTAGATTCTGACCGGGCAGAATATGCGGCACTGAGGCTGAAGCACGCCTATTACACCGGCGGGGATCGGTGTGGACGGTTATTGGCCAATCGACTCCGAGTAGCCCGACAATATCAGAAAGTGAAGGAAATCACGTGCACTGACGGGTCTATTGTAATGGAGGATGCGCAAATAGCAGAGACGTTCCGAGACTTTTATGCTGAACTTTACGAGAGCATGCCTCCGAATGTTGCTGCCGCAACTCGGTACCTGGACTCGGTCACACTCCCATCTCTGACACCGGAACAGTCAGAATGGCTAGAGAAGGACATCCGCATTAAGGAGATGGTCGCTGCAATCGCACGTCTCAAGGTGGGGAAGGCACCTGGGCCAGACGGCTATTCCTCCTCCTTTTACAAGACCTTCTGCACCACCCTACCGCCGTTGCTCACCCGCCTATTTAATTCGTTCGCGGATCCAGGAGCCATCCCACCGGATCTCCTGCTTGCCTCTATCTTGGTCATCCCAAAACCAGGGAAGGACAGAACTAAATGCGGGGCATATCGACCAATTTCCCTCCTTAATGTTGACCTCAAACTATACACTAGCATCCTCGCGACACGTCTAGCCGCCCATCTGCCAGGCTTAGTAGACCCCGATCAAGCGGGGTTTGTCCCTGACCGACAGACAGTTGACAATACAAAGAGAGTAGTTCACCTGATTGAAAAAGCTTCCCGAATACCTGGGGAATACATGATATTGGCGGTCGACTCCGGGTTGTGGGCTCAAAGGCTGTGTAAGATGCTGTACAATGATAAGTGACACCAGACATCACAAAAGCAATGTTTACCTGGAAGTACTATGTGTATCATAAGTCTGCAATAAAAACTACTTTAAAAAAAAAAAAAAAAATGATATTGGCGGTCGACGCTGAGAAAGCTAAGTTCGGGATAGGAGAGAAATTTCGAACCCTAATTTTCAACTGCTACGGCGCGCCCTCTGCAGTAGTGAGAGTTAATGGCTACACCTCGACCGCGTTCCCCATCGAGAGAGGGACGAGGCAGGGGTGCCCACTGTCGCCACTCCTCTCCGCCCTCTACATGGAACCCCTCGCTTATCAGATCCGGCACCGTCAGGATGCTCTTGGCATCAAATTCGGCGGCGATCTTCATACCATCGGTCTCTATGAGGATGATGTCCTACTTACTCTGGATCATCCGCGTACGGCGCTGCCGGCGTGCATTGATGAGCTTGCGGCGTTTGCTACGGTGTCCGGATTCAAGATGAACACAGACAAATCTATAGCATTAGACCTGTCCCTTACAGCCTCGATACAAGCTTATCTGCAGACCCTTCTACCCGTTCAATGGGCTACACATACAGTTCCATACTTGGAAATTCAGCTCGCCCCGACCCTGACCAAAATGGTCACGGCCAACTACACTACTCTGCGCACTCGCATCCGAGGAGAGGTAGATCGGTGGAGACATCTTCCCCTATCTTGGCTGGGTCGCATTGCGGCAGTTAAGATGACCGTCCTGCCGCAAATCGTATATCTCTTTCGTGCCCTACCACTTCGGCCTCCAGCAGGTTGGATACGACAAACCTAATCGGATCTAGCCCAATTTATTTGGCAAGGTCGGAAGCCCCGGTTGAAGAGAACACTCGCCACTTTGGCTCCTGAGGAAGGAGGTTTTGGGCGTTCCTGACCTGTATAAAAACTACCAGGCAGCGCAATTGTGCTATTTGGTGGAGTGGAGCAAGTGGGAGTCCGACAAACACTGGCTCTTTCAGGATCAGGCGGTAGCGGGGCGCCCGTTGCAGGAGATACCGTTTCTACCACGAGCTTCTAGGCCGGCCAACCTCTATGCGTCCTATATAACCCGGGTTCCCCTAGAGGTCTGGGATACGACTAACACGCTCTACGGCTTGACTACATTCCATTCTCCACTCACGCCCCTGGTGGACAACCCCGACTTCACCCCCGGAATGGCTAAAGGGGTCTTCGCACACTGGAGGCCGGCAGGTTGCTGCTTCCTGTATCATATATACAGCTCGGAGGGGGTGCTTCCTTTCCAGCTTTTTAAGCAGGAATATAACCTTCCCGAAACAGAGCGTATGAGATATTTGTAGGTGCGTCACTGGGCATTGCAGCCGCAAGTTCGAGAATCGGCTGATAGGAAATTCACTCCGTATGAACGTTGGCTTTTCTCACGCACATCCAACTCCAAGCTCATCTCAGACCTTTATAAACTGATTCAGACGCCAACCACACACATCTACAATCCGGGCAGGGTATGATGGGAAAAAGAACTGGGTAGATCCCTGAGTCACAAAGAATGGGGGAACATTGCATATAGGGCTAGGCACTCAGCATACCACATGGGACTCACCGAGACGCTCACAAAAATATCTCTATACTGGTACTACAACCCGAGAGGTTATCCGAAATGGATCCTTCCAAAGATAAGCTCTGCTGGAGGGGTTGTGGGCACACCGGAACCTTGGTACACATCTTGTGGGAATGCCCGTTCATCCAATCATACTGGACACACATCTTAGATGAAGTAGACGCACACTTCCAGACAGAAATACCCCGCTTTCCTGCTTATATTCTACTGGGCCTCCCCAATGCATTAACCTACCCGCTGCGCTCTCGTAGGGGCCATAGCCCTTGGGTCTGCTCTACAGAACATCCTTACACACTGGCATACCACCAACGTCCCTACTACCACAGGCTGGCTCCACAGGATGTGGCATGTGTTGGGCATGGAGAAGCTGTCACTCACCGCAGCAGGGAAGGGGGACCAATTTGAGGAACTCTGGCAGCCTTTTAGAGCCCTACTACTGACCGAATTCACGGAGATAACCTGTCCTAGATATCTCAGATTGTTGCGCCTGACGGCACCCATAGCTACAGACCCTTAGGGTATTCGAGGCAAGAGACGCTCAGAACGGGAACAAATGAGCCGTAGGGAGACTGTTGGGAGCTCTGGACTGGGTGGGGGGGGAGGGGAGGTTTGGAAGTTTTTCTTGGATTTTTCTAGTTCCGATATCTTCTCGGTTCAGTGCATTTTCATTCCCGACAGGTTGGACATTGCTGTTATTGCCAGTATTGCTTTGAACATCATGCCTCCGCTGAGAATTAATACTTGTACCTGGTGTAACCACAATTCTTATTATACTACATTGCATCTTCCAATAATAAAAAGATTTAAACCTAAAACAGTATTATGTTCATTTTTATCCTTCCCAAAAATGAGAATATCATCTTGAAAAAACCTAACTTTGGGGTGTTTTCCAAAAAGTTGATGCATAATTCGTTGAAATATGGCAGCGGCGGAAGCCAACCCAAAAGGCATTCTTTTAAATTGAAAACACCCTATGGGTGTGATGAACGAAGTAAATTGTTTGCTGTCCTTATCAAGAAAAATTTGCTGGTAAGCCGAAGATAAATCCACCGTGGAAAAACAAGATGCACCATTTACAGAAGACAACATTTCAGAAATTTTCAATAAAGGAAATTTATCAACAACTATGTTTTCATTTAAGTAGCGAAGATCAATGCATAGATCAATTTTACCATTAGAATGTCTGGCAATTACCACTGGAGAGATCCATTCTGAGGATTCAATAAGTTCGATTATATCCTCCTTAACTAGTCTTTCTAATTCCTTTTCTACTTCTCCACAAACCATAATGGGAATATTCCTGGCCTTAAATGTTTTAGGAATGGCATTACTCTTTAAAACAATGTGGTGGGAAAAAACCTTCAAAACTACCAATTTTACTACTAAAGACTTTGGGAAATTTGGCTAACATTGAGTTCCCAATTTCAACACTATCATTGATAACAAGAACAGGGTCAGGACTGTTAGGGTTTAAGATGATATCTAAATTACCCTGATCTCTCCACCCGAGAACAGAAGGTCCATGTTTGGCAACGTACAATTTGCCAAAAGATTCTCTACCTTTAAATCTAAATTTTAAAGGTCTAAAACCTACCATGTCTAGTTGTTTCTCCTGAGAAACCTTCAGGGGAAATATCAGGTGCATAAAGAGTATTACCTAAGTAGCAAAATAAATCAGAATTCCACAATATTTTTTTTACAATAGTGTATGGGGAACCAGAATCGGCATAAATATTAATAGGAACACCACCTATTAGCATATTACAGTTAGGTTTTTTTATGATATCTTTCCCAAAAGAATCATAATGTTAAAAATATATTGCTATTCAAAAGGTTTACGGTAGCAATCATCACAGACTGAACAGTGCATGATTTTCCTATCACCTGAAGAGGAATCATAAACCACTTTCACTTTTTTATTTTTCTTCCTGTGGCAGACTCTAGAATAATGTCCAATCAGACCACAATTAGAACAGTTTTCCTTAATTGCTGGACATAACTTGTTGTTGGCCAAATGAAAATCACTACCACAACGAAAACATTTAAGCTCTTCACTTTTTGGGCTCAAGAGTTTTACCATTAGATTGCACTTTTTGTTTAAAATTGGATTCATTTTGGATTTTAGAAACTGTCTGTTCCGAAACTACCTTTTCTTCAGTCTTAATAGCTTTAGCACTACGACCAGACAATTCTGCCTTTCTGACAATGGCCAATACATCCTTAAGATCAGCGTCACCGTTGATCCAAAGTCTGTCCTGGATCGCAGGGTCAGAAGCATGCATTACAACCTGGTCCCTTATGAATTGTTCCTGAAGATGATCAAATTTACAATCTTAAGCCATTTTCTTTAGTTCAGCAACATAAACATCAATAGTCTCACTTGGTAACTGTTTCCTGTGAAAAAATGTATATCGTGTTATGCTATACAAACTTTAGGAGAAAAATGGTTATCAAAATCTTTCAGAATATTATTAAACACATTAGAATCGCCACCGCCAACAGTTTTAGACATTTCATCATAAATGTTTAGACCACAAGCACCCACAGAAGGTTTCATCTTCTGTTCTTCATCTATGGTCTCAATAAAGTTTAAAAAATAAGCCTTCCACTCTAGCCATTTCATGCATGGTTCTGGTCCTGTAGGCCAAAATGCTTGTGGAGATTGAATAGTAAAATTCTGGGTAGCCATGTTGAAACACTCAACACAGTAGAAAGGGGTTCAATATAGGGAAAAAAATTGTAAGTCAAAGCACAGATGTCAAGTTGGTAGCGCTTAAAAGGCAAAAATTAACTTGAAAGAACCTTCTGAAAAGTGAAGAAAACGTTGTAAAAGGTCAATGAAAGTAACTTGCCGCTTACTTGAAGTCTTCACTGGATGATGTTGAAAATAAAGGAGTGATAAATGAAGTAAAACGATCCAAAACTAAGCGTGTAAAAACTGAAGCACAGGAGAGACTGAAATCCAAGCGTATAAAGACACGGTATGATGTTACTATGGAAACCTCTATAAAATGGCCGCCAAGCGTCTTACATCACTACGTAGAACGTACGTGACGCGCTTGCATCAGAAGATCCAGACGTAAGGTCGACAAAGTAGAATACGGCCGGTTGAATACAGACGTCAGACGAAAAGCGTCGGCAGGTAGAATGCAGCCAGTAGACCTCACGCTCCACAATAAAGGTAAATCCTTAATTCGAAAGATGCATCTGTGAAACTGTTGCGCTCAAGCTGATTTAAGGATTATCATTCATAAAATATGCGCGCAAAGTGAAAATAGAACTTTCGGCAGATGGAAACAAAAGCCGAACTCCGCTCCTCTCTCACAAGGCTAACACGCATAATATAGAAATCCATATAAAGCAGCGCAGAACTGTAGAATCCACAGAAACAAACAAAAAATTGCATAAATAATAACAGTACGTACATAGGAACCCACAAATGAAGTAGATAAGTAAATCCTTCTTTTAGTAGATAAGAACAACGAGGCAGAAATTTCAAATCCAAGCTAAGATATGGAAAGAAGAAAAAAAATAGTTCATTAAATGGGTTCAGGGATTCCTGGTGCTCTTCAAGATCGTCGTCAAATTGTAAAGTTCAATTCCACTCAGAAGAGGTAGAAAAAGGTTTATTGAGGAAAAGCATGTGCTAAGGTGCCAGAATCATTAGCATGTGCTAAGGTGCCAGAGAGATATCGGATGTTTTTTTGGAGGATAAGGGATATGATGTGCGGAAAAATATTGAGTCGCTAACCAGTCACAAACTAGTTAGTGATCACTAAATATGGTGTTTCCAATTAACAAAGAAATGGTGTATTTCTTAAAATAGCACACTTTGGGCCATATGTATGAAACAAAATTTAGTTAGCAAATGCCGAAATTCGCAAAATTTCGACGTTTGCGATCGCAATTAAGATAAGAGGGATGTAACAGCCTCGCAAAATAAGGAATAGCAAAATAGCAATTCCCTACTTTGCGATTGCATTTAAGGAATTGCAAATTGCGATTCCTTAAATGCAATGTAAGAGGCACAGAAAATGTGCAATTAGGCCATAAGAAATCTCAAATTACCACCAACTCCAAGTTGGTGGTAATTTGCGATTTCTTTGAAAAATTCACTTTTTTGCATTTTTTACAAAGTGTTATGTGGAACACATACATGCCCTTAGGGCATGTATGTGTGCCACATGCGCACACATGTACATTTCAGGGGTGCAACAGGGTGTTCTTTTGGCACCCTGGCACCCTTGATTTTGCATTCGCAATTAGCGATTCTCTATTTGAGAATTGCAAATTGCGAATATCTCCCCATTCATTCCTATGGGCCTCTAGGCCCATGGGAATGAATGGGGAGGTATTCCTTAATTGCGCATCACAAGTTGCGATTCGCAATTAAGGAATATGTATGATTCTAATCCTACATACATTGCACTTTGCGATTCTCAAATAGCGATTCGCAAAAAATCGCTATTTGAGAATCGCAAAATGACTTTTTGATACATATGGCCCTATGGGGCATATGTATCGTCTTTTGTTTAGTCGCAAACGCTGCGATTCGTAAAAAAGCAGTGTTTGCAACTAAAAATTCGGAAAAGGCGATGTATGAGTAAAATCGCATTGCAAAATTAAGGAATCGCAAAATTTGCGATTCCTTAATTTTGCATCAGCATTTAAGGAATCGCAAATTGCGATTCCTTAAATGCTATGTATGAAGCACCCAAGTTGTGCGATTTCTCATTAAGAAATCGCAAATTACCACCAACTTGAAGTTGGTGGTAATTTGCGATTTCTTCCACAAATGCACTTTTTGGCATTTGTAAAGGTGCCATGTGGCGCACATACATGCCCTTAGGGCATGTATGTGCACCATATGCGCACACATGTAAATTTCAGGGGTGCATCAGGGTGTCCTTATGACACCCTTGAAATTATTCTGAATTTGTGATTCTCAAATTGCTAATCGCAAATTGCGAATAACTTCCCATTCATTCCTATGGGCCTCCTTGCCCATAGAAATGAATGGGAAAGTATTCCTTAATTGCGATTCGCAATTTGCTAACCACAATTAAGGAATATTAAGAAATTGCTAAAAAATTGCGATTTTTTACATACATCCCTTTTTGCAATTCTCAAATAGCGATTTCTAAAAAATAGGATGTTGATACATATGGCCCTTAAAACTAATATTTTGTGATTCCTTATTTTTGTGATAGAAAATACCAGACCGCTAATTGCGATGATCAAATAGCAAATCGCAATATCGAGCTTCAAAGCAATCACAAATAAAAAATTCATGAAAACACAGCATTTTACATGTGCAAATTTCCATCAACTGGAAGTAAGTGATAACCAGGAATAAAGTATAAAAAGAGGCGAAAAATGCATTGCTGTTATTTACCATGGCGCACTGAGGAGGATGGGGATTCTTGGAGCTAAATAGAGATGGAAAGATTTGATTTCCCATCAGAGGCTCACTCTATTTGAGCAAACAGATGAGCAGGCTTAAACAGGTGCAGGTTTAGCAAAGACATCAATCTTAATTTAATGATTTAGACACTGAACTAAGAAAGCCTATACCATGCAGTTGTGCTATTTCTTTACACATTCATGTTTTGTGTAGCTTACATCTTTAAGCTTCTGGTAGCTTCCAATGTACTGTTGCAGTTGTAGGAAGAATATCAGAGAGTGCATTATGCAGGGTTTTAAGAAATGTTCTTGACATAATGTTGGCTAGAATTAATACATTCATTGCATTTCCAAGTACCCCATGCGGAGTCGGAAGCTACAAAAATTAAAATTTATGCAATAGCACATTTTCCCCAAGAGACCAGGGGCCAGATGTTAGGTGGCCCATTACCGGTCGGCAAACCCAAAATTCGGTAAATTTCAGGTTTACCGACCTGTATTGAGCCATTTGCTATGTAGGGGAGATTCGTTAAATACCGAATCGGTATTTACCGATTCTGTATTTACCGAATCATCATTTACCGATTCGGTATTTATCCAATCGGTAAATGACATGTAGGAAGCACTTTGAAGAGAGCTTCCGTGCTTTAAGGATTCGTTATTTACCACCAACTATTAGTTGGTGGTAAATAACGAATACCTCTGTTAATGCAAATCTGTGCATTTACACCAGTGCCATGTGGCAGACATGTATGTGCCACATGAGCACACAAGCACTATTCAGGGGTGCAACAGGGTGTCAATGTGACACCCTGCCACCCTTGACTCTTTCCCTATTTTACCGAATCGGTATTTACCGATTCAGTAATTGCCATTCATTCCTATGGGCCTCCAGGCCCATAGGAATGAATGGCAATTACCGAATCGGTAAATACCGATTCGGTAAATACCAAATCTTAACGATTCGGTAATTTTTACCGAATTATTTGCTACATAGCATTTACCGATTCTAAAATACCGAACCGGTAAAATTCGGTATTTTAGAGTCGTAAATACTATTTACCTACATCTGGCCCCAGATGTGTAATTTATCCACCCTATGAAACAGAGTAAGTGTATCACAATGGAAAAAGCCAACATTCATTAAAATCCAATTAGTGTGTAATGCCACATGTCTAGTCACAAACCTAGTTAATCCATAACCCGGTAAGCTCTCCTGACATCTACATCTTTAGACAGAGGGCCTGATTTAGATCTTGGCAGTGGGGAATTCTCCATGACAAATGTGACGGATAACACGTTCACCGTATTACGATCCCATTATACTCTATGGAGATCATAATACGGGGGACGGGATATCGGTCACGTTTGTGACGGAGATTTCCATCTGTCCAGATCTAAAAAAGGACCAGAGTGTTTTATATGAGCGACTAGCCAAAAGAAAGATTGAAGACATGATGGTTGTAAGAAATTGTTATTTTAATTTAACATTACTGGTCACATTTGAGTAGTTCATAAATTCTAAAACAGATTTGTTACATTTCAGGTGATCGTGCATATTCATTAAGATCATAGATCATGTCTCCATAGCTTAATTTCCGGGCCCCTACACAATGGAGGTTCAGTGGTGCTCAGAAGCAAACAAGTAGCATTATTGAGAGGACATTTGGTTTATTTAAAGGCAGAATTCGCTGTCTGCACAAAAACGAGTATACCTTAGAGCATAATCAAGCGAGGGTCAACAAAACAATAGCTACGTGTGCTATGCTGCACAATCTATCCATCCTTAAATGACTCTCAACTGAGCCTGGAAGTGAGGATTTTGATGAAGATTATGTGGAGAATACCCTTTGCTTGCCACCTCCGGGACCTTATACTCCAAGAGCTGCAGAAGGAGGTGCATGCAGGGATGTTGTCGCAAAGAATTACTTTTAAGGTGCATATCACACACATTTGAGTACTAAACACATTTTTTCTATTTATTCACAGATAAATGTGAAGATGAAGAACATGTACACACCTGTTGCTTCATGTCCACACTGTGCTCTACCGCATGACCCTTCACCTGCCAATACTGCACTTCTCCTGCTACATAGGACATCCTACCCACACTGGACCCAGCACCATGATCACTCAGAAGACCTCTAACAACCCAGAACCACTCCAGTGCATTCTGCACTACGTTTGATCCCACAGCAAACATGCCATGGAAATCTGGGACACTATCACCAACATCACCACCGCCACACCCGACAGATACAAAATGACACACCGGGGCAGCATCAACAAACATAGCCATAATCTTCAAGGAAACCATCCATTGCACTGCCGCAAACGACGACCCAATGCCTCTCAGGGAACACCTCAATTTCTAACTACAAATCGACACCAAGACCACAATAAGAGGCTCAGGACCCCGACCAGCTGTCTGCGACGCCATCCTCAACTATTCGCCCCCTCGCCATCGACTACGTCTTACTCGTCGATCTCAACTTTTGCATCGACGACCCCAAGGACACCACTTCACCTCCCTCCTAGAGAACGTCAACAACATTGGTCTCACCCAACTAGTCACTGAACACACACACAAGGCCGATGCACAAGTTACTTACCTTTGGTAACAATATATCTGTGAGAAACCGTAGTTAGTGTTAGATTCCTTACCTTAGAATATCCCCAGGCATCAGGCTAGATCCGGAAAGTGTTTGTCAGCAGTACCCCTGCGCGTCTGCGGCTCTGCATCCGTCGTCGGCGTCGTGATCGCCGGGATGACGTCAGAGTACTTAGACGCGCCATCGCGTGATGCGTCAGTTCTGTACATAGCTTTCCGCACCGGGAACGCAGAGCCATGATAGAAACCGACACTGGTGCCATAAAACTAGGGCCCTGAAAGGGATGTCCTTAACCCTAGATATCGGTTCGCAGAATGGGATGGATGGGTGGGGCAGGAAGCAATATAACACTAACTACTGTTTCTTACAGATATATTGTTACCGAAGGTATGTAACTTGTGCATCTGAAAGAAACAGGTTAGTGTTAGATTCCTTACATTAGAATAGATACCCAAGTAATACCAACCCGGTGGTGGGTCTGCGAACCAAGATCACACCAGAAAGTCCTGAAGAACGGAACGGTCAAAAAAGCCATCTCTCTGGACTTGGCTGTTGAGGCAGTAGTGCTAAGCAAAAGTGTGCAGCGAGGCCCACGTAGCTGCCTGACAGATGTCCTGCAAGGGGACTCCCCGACCCAGGGCAGTAGTAGCCGCCGTGGCCCGAGTGGAATGGGCGCGTAGCCAAACAGGAGGCTCCTTTGTTGCCCAGGAGTAGCAAACCTTGATGCACAAAGCGACCCACAGAGAGATGGTCCGCTTGTGCACCGTCCATCCCTTCTTAGCGCCCACGTAACCAACAAAGAGCTGGTCATCCACCCGGAACTGGCGTGTGCGGTCTAGATAGAAGGAGAGAGCACGTTTTGGGTACAGACAGTGGAGCCTCTCTTCCTCTTTCCAGGGATGCGGAGGCAGAAAGAAGGTGGGCAAGGTGATGGACTGCCCGATATGAAAGGCTGTAACCACCTTGGGCAGGAAAGAAGGACGAGTCCTCAGAACAACCTTGTCCGGATGGACAGAGAGGAATGGAGGTTTAGAAGATAGAGCCTGGAGCTCACTCACTCTCCTGGCAGAGGTGATGGCAACCAGGAATGCAGTTTTAAGAGTCAGAAGACGTAGAAGACAGTTATGAAGTGGCTCAAAGGGAGCGCACATCAGATAAGTCAGTACAAGGTTCAAGTCCCACTGAGGCATCATGAAAGGAACAGGGGGAAACATGTATGTGATGCCTTTCAAGAATCTATTCACAACAGGGGATTTGGAAAGAGAAGGCTGATCAGGAAGCCTCAAGAAGGCTGAAATGGCCGAGAGGTAGCCCTTGATAGTGCCCAGAGCAGAGCCCTGCTGGGCAAGAGAAAGAAAAAAGAGGAGAACCTCTGAAATGGGGGCAGAGAGTGGATCCACAGCCTTTGCTGTGCACCATACCACATATTTGTTTCACCGGCAGGCGTATACCGATTTTGTGGAGGGACGCCTGGCTGCCAGAATCACATCACAGACTTCAGGAGGCAAGTCAAATGGCCTCAACTGCCGCCACTCAATCTCCACGCATGCAGGTGGAGACTGGACAGGTTCGGGTGGAGGACCGTCCCCTGCTGCAGCGACAGAAGATCCTCCTGAAGAGGCAGGCGAATCGGGGGATCGACTGACATGCTGAGTAGCTCAGGGTACCAGTATCTTCGTGCCCAGTGTGGAGCCACAAGGATGACTTGGGCCCGGTCTCACCTGATCTTCTTCAGCACTCTGGGCAGAAGTGGTATAGGCGGAAAGGCGTACAACAGACCGCAGCGCCACTCGCGATGAAAAGCGTCTCCGATCGAGTGCCGCCTTGGAAATTCCAATGCGCAGAACTGATGACATTGCGCGTACTCTTCTGTGGTGAATAGATCTAACCAAGGCTCTCCCCACTGCTGAAAGAGACCTTGCGCCACATCCGAGTTCAGACGTAATTCGTGATCCATCATGCATCGACGGCTGAGTTCGTCCGCCCTGGCGTTCAGAGAGCCTGCCAGGTGTTGAACCACCAGGGTGATGCCCTGGCATTCCAGCCATGTCCAGAGGCGCAGAGCCTCCTGACAAAGGGTCCACGACCCCACCCCACCCTGTTTGTTGCAGTACCACATGGCAGTGGTGTTGTGCGTGAACACCTGCACTACACTTCCCCGGACAGAGGGAAGGAATGCTTTCAGTGCAAGCCAGATCGCCCGCAGCTCCAGAAGGTTGATTTGGAGCCGGGACTCCGCCGGAGACCAGAGACCTCTGATCTCTGCCTCTCCCATGTGGCCCCCCCATCCAAGGAGGGACGCATCCGTCACTACGACATGCTCCAGTTGGGGTAAGGAGAGGGATCTGCCGTCGACCTAATGGCGGTCCATGAGCCACCACTGCAACTGTCTCGCAGTGCCCTCCGAGATCAGGACGTGATCGGACAGGTTGCCCTGATGCTGTGCCCACTGAAACTTCAGGTCCCACTGTAGAGCCCGCATCTGCCACCTGGCGTGATGCACCAGTAGGATGCAGGAGGCCATCAGCCCAAGGAGCCACAGCGTCAACCTGACCGAGACCCGGGATAAAGGCTGAAAGATCTGAATCAGAGCCTGAATATCCCGAATCCGCTGCTCGGGAGGATAAACCCGAAACTGCGCCGAGTCCAGAATTGCTCCGATGAAGAGGAGCTTCTGGGAGGGGCACAGATGTGACTTCGGCACATTGATGGAGAACCCCAGCAGGTGCAGGGGGTCAGCCATAGTCTGGAGGTGGGAGACGACTGTCTGGGGCGAGCCCGCCTTCAACAACCAGTCGTTAAGATAGGGGAAGACTGGAACCCCTGATCTGCGCAGATGAGCTGTGACCACAGCCATCACTTTCGTGAACACCTGAGGGGCGCTGGTAAGGCCGAAGAGGAGCACGGTAAACTGAAAGTGCTCGTGGCCTACCGTGAACTGCAGGTAGCGCTGGTGGGCCGGCAGGACTGGGATGTGGAAATAAGCGTCCTGCAAGTCCAACGCCCCCGTCCAGTCTCCAGGGTCTAGGGCAGCTAAGACCTGAGCTAACATCAGCATCTTGAACTTCTTCTTCTGGAGGAAGCCGTTGACGTTCCAGAGGTCCAAGATAGGGTGTAGGCCTCCTTTGCCCTTCTTGGGAACCAGAAAGTAGTGGGAACAACAACCACCCCCTACTTCTGGCCCAGGAACGTGCTCAACGGCCCCATGGGCCAAGTGGGCTCTAACTTCCTCTTGCAGGAGTTGCAAGTGACCCCTCGGCATGCGGTGGTATTGCGGTGGCATGGCTGGAGGTGTCGCCTCGAAGGAGAGGGAGTAGCCCCTTCGGACGATTTGTAGCTCCCACCTGTCCGACGTGATGGTACATCAGTGGAGGAGATGATGGTGAACCCTGCCCCCCACTGGCATCGAATGGGCCTGAAATGCCGGACTAGGAAGGCTTAGAGGCAGATGCTGCGGGGGCGTATGTGGACTGACCCTGCTATTGTCCCCCGGCACCGCCACGGCGGTAACCACGTCCGCGACTGCATTGAGACTGGCTCTGCGGCCTGTGGCTGGCTGGACGTGTGGGGTCGCCCCTTCCTTGTCCACGAAAGGGGCGAAAAGCGGAAGTTTGCTGGCACTGGCCCAGGCCCAAGGACTTGGCCCTAGCCCTGGAGTCCTTGAAACGCTCTAGCGCACTATCCGCTTTGTCGCCAAAGAGGCGGAGGCCATCGAAGGGCATGTCCATGAGCGTGGCCCGGACATCCCCCGAGAACTTGGCAGACTGCAGCCAGGCGTGGCGACGAATCGCCACCGTCGTTGAAATCGCTCTGCCCAGTGAGTCCCTGGTGTCAAGTCCACATCTAATCGACACCCGTGCTGCATCCCGCCCCTCCGCCAGGGCTTGGGCGAGCCGTGTCCGGGCCTCCTCCGGACACTGTGGCAGGACCTCCACAACCGTATCCCACAGAGAGTGGGGGGTAACGGACCAAAAGGCAGGCGGTGTTGACAGACTGCAGCCCCAAACTCAGAGAGGAGACCAGTTTCTTCCCAAATTGATCATACCTTTTGGATTCCCGATCCGGAGGAACAGTCGGGAATTCGGTCTGGGACGTAGAGGCCTGAATCACCAGGCTCTCGGGGTGGGGTGAACGGACAGAAAGCAGGAGTCGCCCGGAGCCGGGCGGTGGCGTCAGGCCACGTTCTGATCCACAGGGTGGCCTGTAGAGGGCTTGGACCAGGTACCCATCAGAACGTCGGTGAAGGCTTCGTTAAACGGCAGTAGAGGCTCCGAGGAGCTTGCCTGCGGTTTGCGCACCTCAGTGAGGAGGTTAGTCCTCACGGTCGCAACAGGGAGCTCAAGTGCCAAGGCCTTGGTTGCCCTGTTCAACACCACGCTATAAGTAGCCCCCTCCTCTGAAGCCACGGAGGGAGGAGAGATCAAATCCAGTATCAGGCTAAGTGTCTAGACTACTGGCCTCCCCCAGCTCATCTGCCCAGTCCTGGCTCAACTGCCATTGCTGTGCCAGAGGGTCCTCAGACCCCTCCCAGTCCTCCTTGTCATCCATGTCCTGGAAACCAGGCAAAAATGATGGAGCCGGGTAGTAAGTGAATGGGTCACCCATCGGCGTCGGAGATGGTGCCGAGTGGTACCGCTCCGGCATCGCACCCGGACCGGGGCTGAAACCGGGGACGACATTGTCTGGAGACGGCACCGGGAGCGACACCCTCGAGGTCGGCGCCAGGGGAGGAGTCATGAGGTCGACTGGCGAAGACCCGGATCCAGGCCTGGATCCTACGGGGCCCAGTGGCGTCGGGACCGGAGTCGACGACGGCGCCGGGGCCAAAGCAGCCGACGGCACCGGGGCCAGAGCCATCGGCCCGCTAGGGCTCCCAGTCAGACCCGCAGGGCCCGAAAGCGCCTTGGCAGGTTCCGACGGAGGGAAGTGAGTCCCCATGGCCACGAGGAAAGCACTTATCTCCTCCGGAGTCGCATGCAGCCCAGGGACTGGCGGGTATGGAGCTGGACGCGGCGCCTGCGGCACCAGCAGAGCCGCGGCGGCGGTGTCTCCCGAATCCCCGGCCGCGGCGCGCGAGCATCGGGGGGAGTTGGAAGAGTGATGATGGACTTCTTTTTCAAATTCCTCGACTTACCGGAGGACTTGGAGCCTGACGAGTGGTGGTGACTCGACGAGCGGTGATGACTGCGGCTCCGCGACCGGTCCCTCGAGTTCCTCCTCGACCGGGACCTCGAGCGACACGGAGTCGACTGCCGGAGCTCGAGCAGCTTACGGGACCGCTCCCGTCTAGCCTTCGAGGTCAAGGCCCGGCAGTCGGGGCACGACTTGTCATCGTGGTCGGCCGAAGCAGTAAAGGCACTGATGGTGGGGGTCAGTCACCGAAATCAGGCAGTGACAGGCGTCGCAAGGTTTAAAACCAGGCATCCCTAACGGCACCGCGAGTCGAAATCAACTCGAAAAGTGATCAAAAGTGATCAAAAAAGTTAGTAAAAACATTACTAGAGTACTGCTCTTCCCGGATCTGCGCTTGCTGGTTCGGAAAAAAGAAGAACTGACGTTAGCGCGCGAGGGCGGCGTCTAAGTACTCCGACGACGTCATCCCGGCGATCACGACACGGACGACGGACGCGGAGCTGCAGACAATGCCTACCAACGTGCAGGGGTACTGCTGACGAAAACTTTCCGGATCCAGCCTGACGCCTGGGGATATTCTAAGGTAAGGAATCTAACACTAACCTGTTTCATTCAGATAAACACTCCACGCCATCTTTGCCTCCAGTGAGAAAATCAAATTCACACATGTCAAAGAGCTCACCTGGACCTACCACACCATTGTTCACTTTACCATTGACGACACCCAACACCCCATCACCAAACACCACAGTGTACCCACTGTAGCTGCAGCAAGGTAACCGAGACCCAATGGACTCAGACATTCCACTCACCACCACCAGAAATGTAAGCAGATCTCGACCAAGCCATCCACAACTTGTCCGCCTGGATCAACAAATGCGTCGAAAGAGTCGTCCCGATGAGCCCAGCAAAACCCAAAGCAGCCTCAAGACAAGCCGCCTGGTACACCGCAGAGCTCATAACAACCTAGAAAGACTGTTACCGACTCGAGGAGCGATGGCGCATCACCAAGGACCCCTCTGACAAAGCCACCCACAAAGATGCACTCAGCAACTATAACCTGTGTATCAAGGAGGCAAAATAACAGTCATCACCAACTGCATAACACCGCAGCAAACCATACGAAGGAACTCTTCAAGATCGTCAAGGAATTCTCCAACCCAGCAGCCACAGAGAACACTATTCACCCCTCCCAACAACTCTGTGACATACTCTCAGACTACTTCTAAAGCAAGATCACCATCATTCATAACAACTTCAATACCCAACCATTCACACTCAGCCTCAACAACCTCAACCAACCTTTGAACCCTACTCAAAGTATAACAACCTGGTCCCACTCAACAGCTAGACCACTGCGAACATCCTGTCGTTCATCTACTCCAGAGCACCCACCAATTCCTGCCTCACCATCTCTTCAACCTCAGAGCCAACATAATCCGCACAGAACTTACCAGCGTCCTGAACACCTCCATATCCACAGCAACCTTCCCAGACAGATGGAAACATGCAGAGGTAAGACCTCTCCTAAAGAAGCCCTCTGCTGATCCCAGTTACCTAAAAAAATACTCATCCATCTCCCTGCTCTGGTGCCCTGCCAAAGTACCTGAGAAAGCCAACAACCAACAATTCGTGGACTACCTGGAACAAAGGAACCTTCTCAACACCTCACAGTCAGGATTCCGGGCAACCACAGCACTGAGATGGTGCTGATTGCTGCAACAAATGACAACAGAAGCATCCTCGAATGGGAGAAACTGCAGCCTTGATCCTCCTCAACCTCTCTACAGCATCCAACACTGTCTCCCACCACATCAGGATCCACAAACTCCATGATATTGGAATACAGCAACACGTCCTCAAATGGATCTCTTCACTCAGAGCATCCGCCTACCTCCCTTCACATGAGCACCCAAGGACATCACATGCAGTGTTCCCCAAGGATCCTCCCTCAGTCCCACCCTGATCAACATCTACATGACTCCTCCCTCTCAGACCTCGTCAGATCCCACGATTCAACAAAATCTCCTACGCTGATGACACCCAACTCATCCTCTCACTCACCAAGGACACCTGCAACGCCAACACCAAGTTCTGCAACACAATGAACGACATAGCCAAATGGATGAGAGACAGCTGCCTCAAACTTAACTCTGATAAAACAGAAGTATTTATCTTCGGAAAAACACCTCCCGCATGGGACCACAGCTGGTGGCCAGCAGAACTAAGCCCTACACCCACACCAACAGACCATACATGCAACCTCTGCATCATCCTAGACAGCTAACTAACCATGAAATGTCAAGTAAATGCAGTTGCTTCCTCATGCTTCCATGCCCTGCTCATGCGCTGCAAATATTTCAAATGGATACTCATCAACACCAGTAAGACAGTCACCAGCCTTTTTGACCTATGGCAACGCTTTCTATGCCGGAATCTCCACCAGACTACTGAAGAGACTCCAGACCATACAGAACACCACAGCCAAACTCATCCAAGGCCTCCCAAAATAGACCCACATCACCACTCACCTCAGAGTTCTCCACTGGCTTCCCATCCAGAAGAGATGCCAGTTCAAGATCCTTATGCATGCATACAAGGCACAACACAACCTAGGACTATCCTACATCAACCAACAACTGAACTTCCACCAGCCCACAAGACACCTGCGCTCTGCCTCACTCACCCTTGCACACACACCCACATTCCGTTGTAGCCACAGCGGAGCACGCTCCTTCTCCTATATCACTGCCAAGACCTGGAATTACCTTCACATCCGAACAGCACCCTCCCTGGCTGACTTCAAAAAACAACCCAAGACCTGGCTCTTCAACAGTGACATGGCACCCGTAGTGCCCAGATACCCCTAGGGGTGACAGTGCAGCGCTATAAAATACTGATTGATTGATATGATATGATACATTTTGAACATAGTATTGTAGATTAGAGATCAAATTTAAGTTGAGCCAATAAAAATAAACAGTATTTTCTTTATCTTCTTGAAAACAGTGCCATTGTATGCATTGCCATTTGCACTTTTTTACTTTCACTAGTTTGTCTTTCTGTGGAACTCTGTGGAACCCTTATTTGTCCTTCTCCACTCTTGCTTCTGGTGCTCTTTGATTTAGCTAGCTCTCTAACGGAAATGCAGCTCATACTTGAGCCGTCCTCAGTTTCACCAGCCAACTGTGTTGCTCTAATATCTGCATTAGCAGTTTGTATTTCCTTTAATGGGTTTGTTATTTGGTCTAGGGCTTGCTACATCACCACTGTGGTGTACTAAATCCTCCTGCATGTTAGCAGCACTGCAACATCTAGTTGAGGTAGCTGTAGCCAATCTTTCAATGGAGTATTTAAATGTTTGGAGGCGATTGTTTATGTGTCTCTGTTGACAGCTGTGTTTTGCAGAGCCATATTCTGTATAGCCATAGTTAACTCTTGAAAACCTGATCTAATGGATGCATTACTTTCAGAACTGGTTCTATCTAATTTTGCTACCCGTCTACTCAATTCAGAGGTAGCCGTCTGTTGCTTTAGTTGAATTGTCAACATTGATTGTTCCAGTGCATGGAATTGGGCTGGAGTAGGATAGCTGTTCTGGACTTCTGTATTTCTGGACCTTATCATAGGTCTCAAACCCCTTCTTTTTCTTTCTAAAATTAGAAATGTTGGTTTATGTTGAGTTACTACAGAGCAAGCAATAGTTGTAGTGGGGTCTCGTCATGTAGGGTTGGTGTTGTTGCCGCTTGGTGGACTCTCATTCTCTGGTAATCACAGTTTTAGCAATTTAAGTTTCTAAATAGCGCGAGCGCTGTGGTGGTGGAGAGAGGTTTTTAAGAGGACTGTTTGATTTTGAGAAACTGTTCCTAAATACAAAACGTTGCTGCTGTTTTTTTACTGTGTGTGCTTTGCTTAGTTTGCACATCCCCTTTTTACTCACCCTGTCCATCGTCGGTCCCCGGTCCGTCACGGCTGCTGGTGCCGGTTAAACGGAGGGACGCGACTTCTCCCCCTCATTTCCTGTTAAAGCGAGGTGGGGGCTCGGCCGCGCTGGTGAGAGTAGCGCGAGCGCTGTGGTGGTGGAGAGAGGTTTTTTTAAGAGGACTGTTTGATTTTAAGAAACTGTTCCTAAATACAAAACTTTGCTGCTGTTTTTTTACTGTGTGTGCTTTGCGTAGTTTGCACATCCCCTTTTCACTCACCCTGTCCATCATCGGTCCCCGGTCCATCACGGCTGCTGGTGCCGGTTGAACGGAGGGACGCGACTCCTCCCCCTCATTTCCTGTTAAAGCGAGGTGGGGGCTCGGCCGCGCTGGTGAGAGCAGCGCGAGAGCTGTGGTGGTGGAGAGAGGTTTTTTTAAGAGGACTGTTTGATTTTAAGAAACTGTTCCTAAATACAAACTTTGCTGCTGTTTTTTTACTGTATGTGCTTTGCTTAGTTTGCACATCCCCTTTTCACTCACCCTGTCCATCGTCGGTCCCCGGTCCGTCACGGCTGCTGGTGCCGGTTGAACGGAGGGATGCGACTCCTCCCCTTTCACCTCACTTCCGGTATTTTATCATAAAGGGAGATGAGGGTCCGGCCGCGCAGCGGACGAGCGCAGCGGGCGAGCGCAGCGGGCAAGCGCAGCGGGCGAGCGCGCCGAAGGCAAGCCCGTCTACGCCCGTCCGCGACCGGATCACGGCCAGCGCCAGCCATGCTGCCGGTGAGTGCAGGAAACTAAGAGGGCTTACTGGTCCAGGTCCGATTTATTAGCAATGAACACGGCTAAGCAGTGCAAGTCAACCAGAACTAATCTAGTAAGCGCTGAGCTGCCTTCGGTGTGTCTAGATTGTGGTTGGGTAACGGACACTGTCTCTACGACAGCCAATCTGAATTTAAAGCATAAGACCAACCCTGCCGTCGGCCTCCCCAAAACAACATTCCGGGCAGGCCTACTGAACTGTAGATCCTTTCCCAGGCATGCAGATGATATATGGCTGCTGCTCGCGGATTCAGAGTGGGACGCATTATTTCTCACAGAAACATGGCTGAAAGAAGATAATCTAGCCTCTATCACCTCGGCTATCCCTTTGGGTTTCAAAATGAGCTTCTCTAATAGAGAGGGAGACAGAAGGGGTGGTGGGGTGGCTCTCATTCTTAGGGAAAACTTTACCTTAATGTCCTCTACACCCATCACTATAAAAGGCATTGAGGGTCTGTACTTCTGTTTTCAAGTCAATCCACAGCTGTCGCTAGCAGGGGTGGTCATTTATAGACCCCCCGGATTGTACTCCAGAAAGTACATGCGAGCTTTCTGACCATATTGTCCAAAGATCCCTAGTTCACCCTCATTTTATAGTATTGGGGGATTTTAACGTCCATGCAGATAGGCCCAGCTGCCCCCAGGCCGCCCAATTAATGTCTACTTTGGAAGCAGCCAGTCTAATACAAACAATCTCCGATCCCACTCACAGGGCAGGGCATACACTTGATTTAATTTTTTCAAATATTCATGGAATTATAGCTGAGACTCCTCAACCACTGGTCTGGTCTGATCATTACTTGATCCCTTTTTCAATAAAAGTACTTTTTTGTAACCAGGCCAATGGCAGATGCTCTCTTTTGCGCAGACAATAGAAGAATTTATCAGCTGATACCCTTGGCTCTGCCCTGGCTATTAGCCCTCCAGTTCTGTCCACAGATTCAAATATTGACGCAATGGCATTGAATCATTGGATTGGAAAAACAGTGGAGCCCATCGCCCCAGCATAAATTTGTCTGTCACGGAGAGAATCACCATCTGCCCCGTGGTTCTCTAAAGAACTGATGACAGAAAAGAGTAATTGTAGGAGCAAAGGAACTTTGTTGTCGCACACCCACTATGCAAGTAAGGGGGGGTGGGAGGAGGGCAGGGAGGAGGGCATGGGGGGGGTGCGAGGAGAGCACACATGGGATGATACTACTCTTTTCTCTTTTTCTATCTTATCACATCTATCACCTATCCCTAGAGAGTGCACAACGGAAGACTAGACACGGAACCAGGGTAGGCACACGATCAGAAGCTAACCAGACTAACAGCCAACACAGGCAAAACGAAAGATGACACACAACTCAGATCCTAACCTCACGACCGACATCAAGATAGTGTCGATGAACGTGAAGGGGCTTAACCACCCAGTAAAGAGAAGGAAGGTCCTAGACCACCTGGCCAAGCTCAAGAGCGACATCTATGTCCTACAGGAGACAAGACTAGAGGAGAGAGACATTGACCGCTTGAAGGCCAGCTGGATAGGTCAGGTAATAGGGTCACCTGCAAAGAACAAGAAAAACGGGGTGATAACAATACTAAGCAAAAAATCGAAACTCACACTAGCTAATTCAAAAGGGGACACAGAAGGGAGACTACTAGTCACCAGCCTGCTCAGAGGAGAGGAACCCATACATGTGGCAAACATCTACGGCCCCAACACAGAGGATAAGGCATTCTGGGAACGGACGAGCAAGGAACTAGAGACACTGCCACTAGGAGAGCTGCTAATAGTAGCCGGGGACATGAACCAGGTCCTAGACCCAGCCATAGACAGACACCCACAGAGACACAGCCAGGGCGCACAGAAAGGCTACACACTGCGGAACCTATGCACAAAACTAAGGCTCGGGGACCCATGGAGACTGCAAAACCCAGACCAGAGAGAATACACCTTCTACTCAACCCCACACAACTCCTACAGCAGAATTGACTACATCCTCATATCAGACACGCATACGCACCTCATAGACCATACGGAGATAGGCCCAAGGGCCATCTCAGATCATTCACACATCTGCCTAACACTGGCAGGCAAACACAACGAGCGGCCAACGAGGAGATGGAGATTTGATGATGGCCTACTGAAAAACACAAACAGCAGCACTGAAATAGAACTAGCCATAAAGGAATACCTCTCAAACAATGACAAGCCAGACATAGATAGGGAGACCCTATGGGACGCGCTAAAACCCACGGTGCGAGGCACGATAATGAGCATCAAAGGTAGACAAAACAGGGAAAGAGGCAGGAAGATAACAGACCTGGAGAGAGAAATCAAGACACTAGAATCAGGACACATAGCTAACCTAGAGGACAGGAACACCCTCACGACCCTAACAAAGAAAAAATACGAACTGAAAAAGATCCTGAGTGAGAGGGCAGGGACCTGGGTCAACAAATACAAAGCAATAAACCTATGCTCAGCCAATAGGGCAGGGAAGGCTCTAGCGTCATACCTCAAAGGTAAGCAAAGACAACACACTATAGCAGCGGTCAGAGACAGGGCAAACAAATCACATACGACGAATAAAGGAATAATTGACACTTTCAAAGACTTCTATGCGCAGCTATACAGGGAGGACAAAACACTAAGTGCAGATGGGGGCAAGGACCTGCTAGATCGCATCACGACACCAGAGCTGACGGAAATGCAAAGAGAGAGGCTGGACACTGAAATAACAGGCCAACAATGACTTCGGTATTCACAAGCTGCGTACTCAAGGGGAGGATGACTCAGTCGATGGCAGAGGCCAACATCATTGTAATCCCTAAAGAAGGCAAGGACACACAACACCCCAAAAATTACAGGCCAATCTCACTCATAAACGTGGATTGTAAGATATACGCCAAGATACTAGCAACCAGACTCAACTCATACCTACCATCCCTCATACATTGTGCTCAAGTGGGGTATCTGAAGAACAGGATGGCACACGATAACACAAGACTACTCTGCCACATCATCAACCACGCAGCAAAAAGCAACAACGCGGTGGTCATGATCGCCCTGGACGCTGAAAAGGCTTTCGACAGGGTATCATGGTTGTACCTAGACGAATGCATGAAAAATTCGGCTTAGGCCACAACTTTAGGAGGATGGTAATGGCCCTATATAACAAACCCAAAGCGCGCGTAGTAGCGAACGGAGGCAAGTCAGAACTCTTAAATCTTGAACGAGGAACGAGGCAGGGATGCCCGCTCTCACCAGCCCTCTTCCTACTGGCCATAGAGCCCCTTCTGAGCATGATACGGGCTAATCCAGACATAAAAGGGATACCCATAGAAGGGGAGACCTTCAAATTAGCAGCATACGCTGACGACGTCCTCATTGTAACAGAGGACCCAGTAAGATCCATCGCGGCCCTAATGGACACTATAGATCAATACGCCCAGGTATCAGGATATAAACTGAACAGGGAAAAATCGGAGTGCAAACCACTAAATATCCACACCAACAAGACGATGCTGGGGTCCTCTGGACTGACCTGGCAAAGGAAAGCCATCGAATACTTGGGCCTGCTCTTCGAGAGAGACCTGCACACCACAATAAACCAGAACGAGCAAGCCATCCTAAACAAAATCAAGGAGAAACTAGAGGGGTGGTCTCCAAAATTTACTACATGGTGGGGGAGGATAGAAACAATCAAAATGATGGTAACCCCAATGGTCAACTACTTGCTCAGCATGTTACCAATGACCAGTACAACAGATTTCCTCAAAAAATTAGACAAGCTGATCAACACATTCCTCTGGAGAGGGAAGAAGCCCAGAATCAGCCTTCAAAAACTCAGACTGCCCAAGACACTAGGAGGCCTTAATCTGACAAATTTTCAGCTTTCCCAAACAGCATGCATAGCAAAACAGGGCCTGGACTGGCTAACGCCAAAGAAGGACTACACCCCTGCCTGGCTCTCTCTGGAAAAGAGAATTCTGGGAGGGATGGAACCCGTGGCCTTACTCACAGCAACGAAACACCCCGCAATAGAACAAAACCCAATACTAAGGAACACAAGGCAAGCCCTACTAAGAATAGATAAGCTACTAGACACCAGCATCAGGCAGACGCAACTAGAATCCCTCTGGCACAACCCTAAAATAAAATACAGGAACAACACACTAGACATGCCCACTTGGTACAGACACGGCATAACCACGGTAAGCCAGCTACAGCATAAGGGAGCCCAAGCCACCTTCGACACACTCAAGGAACAACACAAGTTTGAAAGCGCAGAGCTTTATAACTTCCTAAAGATAAGAGTAGCAATCACCAAAGCAAACATAACTGTTCACACACCCTCAATACTGCAATATGCCACGAGCCTAAACATTACAGGACACCAAGTTGCACACATGTACAAAGCCCTGTGCCCCACTACCTCTAAACTTAACAAAAAAATCACAGCCCATTGGGGAACAGTGGCAGGGAGGGAACTAACTGACAAGGAGAACGCAGACCTCTGGTCATCCACATCAAGAAGGAAGGTGACAACAACACTAGATCAGAAAAAATTCTGGCTGTTACACAAGGCCTACTGGACCCCCAGCCAGACTAGCGGCCATGGGTATTAGAGAAAACGACTCCTGCTGGAACTGCAACAATCAGAAAGGGGACCTGGCACACCTCCTTTTCCACTGCATCAAGGTCAGGAAATTTTGGGACTCGGTTAACACACTGGTAAACGATGTCACAGGGGCCACCCTAGCACTTGACTTCCACCATCTAGCACTGGGATACACCGACCCTTCCATAAGATCCGATACGGACAGAGACCTGACTGACCTCCTGCTCACAGCCGCGGTCAAGACGGTCTTAACAAACTGGAAAGACACAGCGAAAACCACCTTCAAAGCATGGTTTAACTGGGTCATCGTCCTGCGGGGGGCTGACAACATGACATCCAACAATGTACCAAGCGCAGGGAAGAAAAGTGAAATGTGGCTCTCGCTGGACAACTACCTGTCCTCACACAAGCCACCCTGAACGCCAGGCAGACAACAGGGAAACAAGCCCCAAGCAAGATGAGACGCCACTGAATAGACTACTATGATCGCCTACTCTGCTAACCAGCCGGGCCTCTCTACTCTCTACTCTCTACTCTCACTACTCTCTTTCTCTATACCTCTCTCTCTACGCCACCGGGGGAACGGAAGACAATTGGACAATTCAGCAAGGAGGAAGGAGGTATGCCAAAAGGAACTGAAGAAGAAGTGAGAATAAAGTGCACAAGCGGCGGCAAATCACTACCTAACGCCCCCGCCCCACACACACCCCCGGGGGCCCCCTCTCCCTTGTCTCAGTTATCTCCCATGTATATCCTGTATATCCTCTGTACCATGTAAATATAATTTTCAATAAAATTCTACTGAAATAAAAAAAAAGGAAGGGCCTTTCTGGTGGGCGTGAGAAGCACAGCAACTTAGGATACAAATAGAGGGACTTCAAGCTTGGGATATAAGCGTTATTCTTGGCTGTCTGATCATCAAAAACATTACCCATGGACACTGAATCCTGGGTGGATTGATTTGCAGCTCAATTGACAAAAGCAACTTGAATGGTTATTGTAGAGTATCAATCAAACTCTCTATATAAAACCAATGTTTGTTCTCAGCTCCTGCTGAAGTAAGGAACCATTGTTTCATCCAGAGGAGCCCAAAATCATGGGGGCCTCCTGCAGCTTGCCCCCCCTCCTCGCACCACGAGGGCTACGGGGGCCTGTGTTACGCCACCGCTGATCATACAGGTTTTTTGGTAGGGGGCTGAACAATCTTTTTTACCGTAGGCTTAATGGGCTAAATTTCAAACATGATTGGTGGGTTGGATTCTCACCTTACCCGTCCCTGGCTTCAACCATATCCCCACCTCCCTGTCTACCATGCCCTCCACAATTACTTTGGCACCTCATTCCACCATGGCCACTTCCTCTGTCGGTTTTTTGGATGGATTACAAAAATACTAGTTTAGATTCAGTGGATTCTTTCTCTTATTTTTACACAGAAGCACAATGATTTCCAACTGAAACCAATTCTCGAAGGCCTTTGGTTTGCCAACCAATATTTATTGTTCTTACTTGTTCCTGTGGCTCAGATGATTTCCCCTGAAACACCGCGATTGGTTTCCATAGTTTTAACAATGACAGAATAACAATCAAATATTTTCAAAAAAGGAGGGGCCCCCTGCTACGAGATGGCTTGCTAAAGGCAGAGATAATAACAATAAGTTTAAAAGTAAATCTAAGGCAAGTGAATATACAATCAAATTGGGGGCACAAAAAGAACACAACTAATTATTCTTCTTATGACAAAAAATAGAAAATATGTTTAATCAATAATGAACGATATAAGGTTATATTCCAACTCAAGAATTTAAAGAAAATCTACACTTGTAACATTCATCAGTCATACTCATGCTCATGCATACAAACATACATTCCTCATCATTCTCATAGTCAATATAATATGAAAATACTAAAAATGTTTAAGTCTTGATGATATAGAATTGAACACAATATCAGAAATTGTTAATGATGCCAATTGATATGCATATTTTTAACCATAGACATAGTTCTGAAAGGCTGTGATGTTCAATGCGTGTTTCAGCATGTTGCCTTCATCAGGAAGCCATCAGAATAATGTCTTTAGAATAGATAGATACTTCGTGGTACAGACGCTCGCTATTGGAACATGGGTAAAAAGATAATCCACGGAGTCCAAGATTTGAATATATATCTTGGGGGCCGTGTGGAGAATTACGGTCGTAGGGTAGGTGTCCTGTGTTTGTTGTCCATTGGTTAGACTGGCCGTGAGGAATCTAATTAACGATATGTGATAAATACACAGGATTGTCTTTATATAAATAAAGTGAAGTCTGTGCAATATCTTGATGGAGGCCTAGTGCTGCGACTCTGTCTGATCCAATCTAGGGATGGAGCACAATAACAATACATATTGGGCTCCATCCCTAGATTGGACTCAGGCTGGTTATCTTTATAAAGTCTCAACAACGGGGCTTCTGTTCCTGTGAAAGGTAAAAAAGGTCTCAAAACAGGTTGTGTGTGATTAGATAAAGGTCTTGCCGACAGTCAACAAGACTGTCTCATGTTGCTCTCACACACCCTCAAAAGAGATGTTATGCTTCATCATAGGGCCGTGCTCCTCGTCGGGCTGGCGCTGCAATGCCGTACAGGTCCCCCGAAGGGTTACTTTGGCGGAGATCTTTTTAAAGAGAATGCCGTAATGTAGAAATAGGGTATCAAGGATGTGTTGAATTAGTAAAAATTGTGTCGTATAGTAAGAACATGAGACATTATTTGGGAGTGCCCCTGAAGAACCGTCAGGGGGTCCAGAAGGGCAAACTCTGGATTAGTATTCTTCAAGGGGCGAATGGTAATTAAGTCTCTGAAGATGTCAGAGAGTGCTCGAAGCACTCATACACCTTGGCAAATGTTGTAGAGTTTGTAAAGTCACCAGAAAAGTGTGACTACTGTTAAGGAGTCTAAAATGAGATGCCCCCTACGTGGTGTTAGCATATCGTTCTCACAAAATGCTGTATTCAGAATTGGACAGTGGTATCCAAAACGAGGAGGGTTAAGGTCAGGAAGGGCGGTGTGTATGTACGCGTGGAGCATGTATCTTGTCGCATGAATTGGAGATGGTGAGGCTCCAACACAGTGTAGTACATGAAGGATGACTGTACCTCAATCCATGTAATTTCATAACTAAGTCTGCTCCTGTTGGTGTTGAGGCGGAACACCCATAGTTGCTCTCGTCTGAAGAGGGTAGTGGCATTCCAGAAGGGGTTTGCTTCGTGGACGATCCATTTGAGGTCATTAGTGGAGTGATATCTTCCTTAAAATGGTTACTCATTTTGGTCGCACTCCGTCCGCATCTGATCCTATGTTTTCCTATCCTGATTTTCACCGATCTTGTTGTCATCCCTACATAGTGCATCAGACATGTGATCAGGTAGATGCAGTTCTTAGTGTTGCAGTTGGTGTGCTGCCTTTGCATCCAAGAAAATGAACCTAACTGTAAGGTGGTAGAATCTGTAGTAGAGCAGCACGCGGTACAGCTACCGCATGGGTAGTGTCCGGTAACTGGTGGGAGGTTCCAAAGAGCGGTTTGTGAGTTAAGTTTGTTCAGGGGTGGTCTTATATGTACTAACTGATCTCTCAGATTAGATGTTCTTCTGAATGCAAAGCGAGGGTGTTCCGAAGTTCAGATCGCCTGTTCTCAAGATCCTCCAATGTTTTAATATGAATAATTTGACTTTGTTGGAGAGGGGTGTATGTAAGGAGGTAACACATGTCATAACTTCCTCCTTTGTGTGTGTATGTTTTCCAAAAGAGCCTCTCTGTTATTGTTGCGTGCCTAGTTTCCACAAGTCTAACTACCTTCGGGGGTAATTTCTCTCAAGGAGGTTTCCACTCAGTTCCTTGGCTTGGATGTTATAATTAGTCAGGTCACTACAGTTGCATCGAAGGCATAGGAACAGTCCATTTGGTAGGTTTTCCCGAAGGGCCTTAGGATGGTGGCTATCAAACGAGAGGAGGCTGTTGCAGTGCATTTTTGTATGTAGTTGTTTTAAGCAGGCCTTGTGTGAGGTTAACACCTTGCCTACACCAGGAATTCCAGCCCGGTGCTGGACATTCCAATCGCGGGCGGGGTCGTGAGAGAACAATGCCGCTATGAGCACAGCCCAACCATGACTCATGACGGCATGGGTCCGTCACGAGCATCGAAGGGGTTAATAAGTAGATCAAGGAAGGGAATCTCTGAGTCTGTGATTGTACTAGTGAACTTGAAGTAGGGGTTCCGTGTATTGACCCAATCCGTGAAAGCTTTGCAGCTGTTCTTGTCAGTCTTCAAATATACCATGATGTCATCTATGTATCTCTTATATAAGAGGATGTTAGTCTCAAATGGGTTTGTGGTACAAAGGATATGTTTGGATTCAAATTCGGCCATAAAGAGGCAGGCCAGAGTAGGGGCGAATGTGCTTCCCATTGATGTCCCCTGTACTTGGTGGTAGACCTGGGTTTGGTACATGAAGTAACTGTTTGTGAGAGTGATGGTGTTGCATTCAATAATAAATTCCGCTGGAGTGGAGGTGGGAAGGTTGGTGGATCTCGAGTACACCAATCACTTCAATTGTGGTGTTTTGGGGGATGTTTGTGTACAGTGCCTCCACATCCAAGTCATCAGGAACGCTATCTCTTCCAGGATCTCGATGTTAGCAATGAGATTCAAGATGTCCTTGTTATCTTTAAGGTGTGAGGGGATGGTCTGAACCAAAGGTTGGAGGAAGTGGTCACAAACCTGACTAAACAGTTCCAGAACCGACCCTATTCCTGAGACAATGGGTCTCCGAGGAGGTGGACGTGTGCCCTTGTGAATTTTTTATAACATGTAGAAATAGGGTATCACGGATGTCTCATTTATCAAGAATGATTCTTCTTTATTGGAAAACCAACCACCCCGGTTCTCAGCTGAATTTGCTAGGTTCCTGATCCATTTCAAGAGATTTCCTGTGGGGTCTGTGTCCAGTTTCTCATAGTAGTGTGTGCTAGCCAGTTGTCGTTGGCATTCCCGGTCATAGTCTTCAGTGTTTATAATAGCCGATGCTCCACCTTTATAGGCTGGTTTGATGACAATAGTTTCATCTTCCATCAGATCATTGAGGGCTATCCTTGTCTCGGTGGAGAGGCTGTTGTAGCGCTTGGTCTTTTTCAATGCACCCACCTCCTTAAGGGCTGCCTTTTCAAATGTGAGCACTTCACTCTGCATCATTGCTGCTGTTGGTGTAAAGGTAGACTTAAGCCTTTATCTGTTTGTGTGGCGCACGGTTCCTGTTGGAAGAATGAGCATAATCTGATTTTGGGAAAGAACTGATGTAACTCAGTTGAGAGGCAAAAGGGATCCTCATGTGTGGTGGGGACAAATCCTAATCCAAATTGCAGTGCCTTTTTCTCGTTGTTGTTCAACATCCTGTCCAATAAGTTGATGATTAGTTTCTTTTGGTTATCTGGCTCCGCGTTTGGTGCTGGTTTTCCATTTCCTGACATAATGCTTGTTTGTTGTTTCCTCGCCTTCTTCCTCTGCCTCTATCCCTGCCTCTGTTCCAAATAGATTGAGGGATAGGGCTTTGGAAGAAAGGTGGGTAAGGTTGTTGCTGTCCTGTGAAAACTGGGACCCACATTGTGTTGCCGCCTGGAAACGGTGACCCATGGAATACGTACATCAGGGGCAGTGGAAGTGGTCCCTGACGGCTTCTGCTGATGTTGCGGCTTTCATTATTAGAACTGCAATGAGATGATTGGTATATTCTCTTGTGAAGCCATCATCAGAGGACTGGTCACTGCCAGAGGGCTGGTGATCCTCCTTTGTATATGGGTATATTCTTTCCCTGTCAAATTTTTGTGTGTCCTTCTGAAGCTTCTGTATTTTTTGTTGCATCAAGTAATCATTGTGTTCATTCAGTTCAGTATTAATCTCGGTTATAAGGGATTTATAGGCTGTGAAGCTAATGATGGCTTTGAGTGCATTTTCTGCAATGTTGAGTTTAATTATCAAAGCATCAGAAAGACATTTGACTGTGCTGATTATCAATATTAGCCAGTCCCATGTACACTTCCATGCGATCTGACTCCATTCTCGTCTGAAGATAAGGTCTTCTAAAAATAGGCACGGTGCTAGGTTGACTATCATTGGGTGCTGCATTGGCCCTCAAATATTCGGTCATTATTGCTCCATGGAGCGCTATTTTCATTTGTTGTTTTTTCAAAGATGCAATGGAATTCCAGTCACCCTAACTGTTGCTAGACAGGGTGCCACCATCTTAACAGTGGCAGTGTTCTCAATATCTCGGTAACAAAGTCGTCCCCAAAACTAAGGCCAAGATTGGGGTCCATGTCTGTGTCTGTCAAGAGGTCTGAGAGAAGGGGAAGAAGGGAAAAGGGAAGAGGGTGTGGAGTCCCTCGGCTATGCTGCCATGCAAGTAACGTCTCAACTAGTTTCCTCAATAGAGAAAAGAGGGGGGGAAAGGGAAGCTAGATTAGAAGGTCCAGAGCCCGTGCTCCTATGGCTAGATCAAAGTCTCGTAAATGGGGCTTCTGTGAAAGGAAGAAAAAGGTCTTTAAACAGGTTGTGTGTGATTAGACTGAGGTCTTGGGGACAGTCAACAAAACTGTCTCATGTTGCCCTCACACACCCCAAGGGGATGTCATGCTTCGTCATAGGGCAGTGCTCCTCATCGGGCCGGCGCTGCAATGCCCTATGGGTCCCCCGAATGGTCATTTTGGCAGAGATCTTTTTAGAGAGAATGCTGTATGATGAGTGCAAGTGAGGTAATCAGTGCAGTGATAGTGGATTAAAACTGACCGGGGAGGTTGCAAGCTATCCTTTAATAAGAGGGCCGCCCTGTCAGAGATAAAACCCTATAATAGGCATATAATGGTGAACTACCCCACACATATATGGTGCCCCTAAAGTGCTACCTACAGTGTATGGTTCAAGGTCCAATCTGTAAAGGGAAAGGAGAAAAAAAGGGAAAAGGCTATTGTATTCCTGGTGTGACGGTGTGTCACTGTCATTGGTTATGCTGCTCTTGATTAACTTCCTCGGCTAAGCTCAGTTATTGCAACTGTTTTCCTTGAGGTGTTTCCGCTGGTTCACTGTACCCTATTTATTCATATAACACTCTATTGTTCATGTATCCAGTTTGTTTCAGCATCTCCGGGTGACATTAGCATAGAGAGGGAGTGAATAATTATTCAAGTAGAGGTATATTGCTTAGGTATTAACCTAGTAGGTGCTAAGCAGTTTCTCCCTAGAATTCTAAGCTCTTTTTGTTTGCTATATTGGTTCTACACACCTTATTATAACTTGTTTTCCTCATAAGGTATCCACGCAAAATTTGCTTTCTTTTTTCCAACATCACAGGGGTTCTGAAGGTACCCAGGGTTTGTGGATTGCCCTAGAATGGGCCAAGAAAATAGCCAAAATATTGCTAAATTTTGTTTTGTTTTTCCAAAAATGGGAAAAAAGTGCTGCACAAGAAAGTTTCAGTTTTCCCCCATAAATGGCACCAACGAAAGGTTTACTGTGCTTGCCAGTGCTCAGGATCAAGTATACTTGAATTTAAAAGAAAGATGTTATCAGTTTTTAAAAATTTTCTAGAGGTAGTCCTTATTTTCATTTTTTGTGGTTTCAACCTACTTGCAGTTTATGGTGAAAATAGATCCATAACCAATGGGTAATCCCAGAAAGCTATACAATTTTTAAAAGTATACAAAATTCTGGATCAACAAGTGGTTACTTGTGTACATCCCTCAAGATTTTCTCAAAGAAACTACCCGTTGAAAAAAGAAAAAATGAAGTTTTGTAGGAAAAACAGCCATTTGTGACCACATTTTCACTTGTAACTTCTTGTCACAATGGTCAATTTACAAAAGCAATATACCATTGCACCTGCTCCACCCTTCCTGTTGAGGGGTTGTGTAGGTTTGTAGGTTCTCCAAGAACCTAAGATCATCAGAGATAACAACTGAGCTGCACCTTACAATGGTTTTTCATTATGTAGCTCCTACAAACCAAATCATATGGGAAAATAAAAGGAAAGAAAAATAGGTATGAAGGAAACCTATATATTTCTGAATTGTACACAAGATTCTGAGTTTTGCAACAGTAAATATTTGAACACTTCTGAATATTGAGTTACCCCTACTATCATGTGATTTAAAGGGTATTTTCCTAACTGTTTAATTTTTTGCACTGTGGTTTACATTTAGAAGCCACTAATGCAGAGAAATCCAATTGAAAATAACAAGGGTTTTACTATTCTGTTATCCAGTGTCTCCAGATAAAAATGGTATCCCACTTGTTCAGCTGGGCTGAAAAAAAACACAAACTGCCCCAAAACTCGACCTGGAGACATCATATTCCCCTCAGTGGAATCAACGCTTTTTTTCAATGTGGGTAGTTGTGGATTTCGTGCTCCAGCTCAGACACCACTTTCAATTGTTCGACTGAAAACCAACCCTGTTTTGCAATTTGGGGAATTATGGATTTTGAGACCTAGCTCAGCCGCCAACCAGGGAAACCTAGCAAATCTGTACATTTCTGAAAACTAAAACACCCAAGGGAGTCCAGAGTGGCATGATGTGCAAGGCTCTCACCAGGTTTTCTTGCCTAGGAGGTCTTGCAAACCTTACACCTTGGAAAAAAACACACATTTTCCTCACATTTCTGTGAGGGAAACTTCTAGAATCTGTGGAGAGCCACAAATGTCCTACCAGCAAGCATTTCCCTAAGTCTCCTGATACAAATGGTACCTCACTTGTGTGGCTGTGTCTAATGCCCTCGACTTGAAAGTGCCTAAAGAGCAACATAGACACTTCAAATGTTCCCACTTAAAACTGCCCCTGGTTTAGCAATATATAGGCGGCTGTGGATATTAGGCACCATATCAGCCGGAAGCTAGGAAAACCTAGCAATCCTGTACATTTTTTAAAACTAGACAAACATGGAAGTCCATTGGGGCAGGACTTGTGTGGCTTTCACTAGGTAATTTTACCCAGAAGCATTTGAAAACCTCAAACATTGATTAAAAAAACACATTTTCCTCACATTTCTGTGACAGAATGGAATCTGTGGGAAGGCACACATTTCCTACCACCCTAAGTTCCCACATGTCTTCTGATAAGAACAGTATGGGAATCTGGGTAAAATAAGCTGTTGGGAGCCATGCAAGTCAATCCACCGTGGGTTCCCCAGGTGTCTAGTTTTAAAACATGTGCAGGTTTGCTAGGTTTCCCAAGGTGTCGCCTAAGCTAGCACCCAAAATAAACAACTATCCATACTGGGATAAAGGGTCACAGTTTTAGTGGAATAATGTGATGTGTCCTTGTTGTGTTTTGTCCTGTTTCCTGTCACAGACACTAGGCCTACCCACGAATATGCCTCTTTACTCCGCAAGTATTGAATCCGCATGCTGCAACAACGCTGTCGTACGAACGACCGCGTTGTGACAACGCATACCATTACAGTTTCGTTTATAAACTTTATTTCGTTTTTTTTAAAAACCATAAAAGTTAGCCTAGATATACAATGAGCAAATAACGACAGCCAACTTATTAATAATACAAACATAGAATATATACATTTGACACCTGGAAACAACAATAATTTGATAATAAATAAGTTATAAAAACCCTTAAAACCCGTCCACAACAAGTTCAGTATAAGATATAATAAGGTAAAATCGGCTACAATTTACAAAGGTATACGAAGTATAAATCACATGTAAAATTCTTCAATAAATTAATAAGTTCACATGATATTATGAATCAAACACATAAGAAATTACATTGTTTTCATATGTTTGCATCTAAGCACCCATGCCCATCCTAAGAATTTAGCAGTGCCAACCACTATAGGGCCTTCAGTAGAACACTTTAAGATTCTGAAGGCCACTTGGCAAGATCTGGTACCCAAATTGGCACGTATAGGTTTTAAGCCATTTTTTCCTGGGTCCGGTATATGCTTGACAAACAAAGAAGACATGGGTCACTCTTTCTTTAACATCGGGACAGAAAGGACAATCACTAGAATTTTCCGAAAGCCATTTAGAGGTGAAAGAATGTAAAGGCAAGGTACCAACCCTAAAATGGTGAAATAGTTTTCTGTCATGAGTAGACGTGATGAGATCCCAGTAACCCTCCCATTTAGTTTCGTGTTTTTGTCAATAAAAACCTTTGTCAAAGAACCGTGTAAACAAAATGAAAACCGCTTCATAGTGATATGATTCCAATATGCTGCCTTCAGCTCCGTTTTACTAGGAAAGATACTTCCCATAGGGGTATCCCACAGGTGTTTCAACTCTAAATCGTATAACAGGTTCTTAATGGTAGCAAACCAAAGGATCGTATGTTTGTTGTCCATATCCCTCACCTCTAGGACTGCCTGGGCATAATGCTCAAGTTCGGGAGTAACCCAGAGCCGTCTCCAGTAGGCTAACAACCTATATCTGGCCACATCTCTGATTTATTGACAGCCCAAATCCATAAGGAGAGGAACTGTCGGTGTGGATTGAGGGAGACCAGTGATGGACTTGAAAAATGTATTCTGGCCCAACACTAGTTTATTCAGATTAGAGTGACCCCACAACTCTACACCATATAAGATAGATCAGCCAATTTTTTTGTTATATATCTGTAGAACTGGGGCTATTGGTTTGGTATATGACCGTTTGTGCTCTCTAAGCAAAACACCTGAAAGTTGAGCGTGTTTAACCGCGAGACAATCTAGTTGGGCTTTCCAATTAAGCTTTCTATCTATTAGAACCCCTAAATATGTAAATGTCTCCAATTGTTCAAGAGACCCATCACACATCTTTACATCCCGATGACATTCTTTGAATGGTGTAGCACCATATATTTGGTTTTGTCGACATTAACTATTAAGTCATGGTCTGCACAGAACTCTTCGAACCATGCAAGGGCTCGCTGGAGGCCCTGCCTAGTTTTTGATAATATGAGAGTATCGTCGGTGAACATTAAGAGAGGGGTCTTATTACCAGCTAAACACGGAGCATCTGTGGGATACTCATTAAAATAATTTACCACCCCATTTATGTAAATGGAGAAGAGGGTTGGAGCGAGGACGCATCCCTGCCTCACCCCCTTCTCCACCGCGAACATTTCCGTAGTTCGACCTGCTATGTCATACCTGACCTGGGCATAATTCTCAGTATGCAGTTTGACCACGAGGGCTAAAAGCTCAAGAGGTAGGCCCAGTTTCAAAAGGGTTGACCAGAGCTTAGGACGAGGAACCAGGTCGAACGCTGACTTTAAGTCAACAAAGGCAGCATAAATCACCCCTTTCCCCAATGTAACTGTTCGCCAATATATTAAAATACATTTTAAAACCTGGTCCACAGTACTAATTGATTGACGAAACCCTGCTTGAAGATTGGAGATAATATTTGAATCCTCCAACCATTCCTGAATTCTGCCTAGGACCCTGGCAATAACTTTTTGAATAAACAACAAGAAAACCTAGGGGTCTAATAGGAAAATAACATGTAGGTTCCTATTAGTTTTAAACCTACAACTAGTTATGTCCAAAAGGTAGGAGTTGAGACTGAAAAGTTCTCATAGAACACATAAGAATCTAAAGAGAGGGCCACCAATGGTTGTAGGTCAATAGTACCTTGTAGAGGATTCCCATCAAAAACTTGTAATGATCAATGTTATCATCTGGTCATCCATAGGGTCGTGTGTCTCTTGATCATTGAGACAAAGATCGTACCCTGTGATGGATAAGGGTAGTGACCACCAATCACTGTTGGACCATGTGATATAGATCAGATGGGATCAAGTGCAGTGCAAAAAAAGGGCATAAGTGATGAGTTAAAATAGGATAGAGAACCTCATGAAATTTTTTTTAATGAGCAAGGTCTCGTCCTGTTAAAAACAAGAATAGCGCACAAACATATCAGTTTAACCAAATAGCTGCTGGAGGGCCAACATGTTTCAGCCTAGTGGGAAAAGGAACCCAGGCTTTCTTCAGGGCCTCTGTTCTAAAAATAATGCTACTGCATAAGTGTAAATAACGTGACAAAACAAGGGATTATCAATAAACAAACATGAGTAACTTCTATAACAGCAAAGGATATATTGTCCTGACGTCTGTTAGTTCTCTTCCGTGACACCTGGTGTGTTTAACACATCCAGATTGTCCGGGGAACAGACCTCACCTCTCCTGGACCTGGCTCAGGACTTGTGAGACCCCGCTCTGTCCGTCGTTGCCTCTGACCGGCCTCTGACCGGCACTGAGTCAGGGGGAGGTACAAGGTACTATTGACCTACAACCACTGGTGGCCCTCTCTTTAGATTCTTATGTGTTCCATGAGAACTTTTCAGTCTCAACTCCTACCTTTTGGACATAACTAGTTTAAACTAATAAGAACTTCCAACTTTACAGACAGCGCACTACAAGGACGCGCTTACCGGCTTGGGAGACAGGCATCACCTGGCATTACCGGACCTCGCCGCACCCGGGTGCCGCTTCGGCGTTGGACTCTGCAAGGGGCGTCATCCCTGAATCCAGTGGGGAAAACCTTGTGCTAGTGGTTGAGGGCTGCAGGGCTGCGAGCGTCAGGGACTCCATTACCCAGGAGTCCCTGCCAGACCAGTAACAACTTCCGGTCCGCTCTCCCTGGCGGCCGCCCACCGAAGGACCTTTAAAAACACCAATTTCCCCCAGTACCAGCGGGACACTTCCAACTTTACAGACAGCGCACTACAAGGACGCGCTTACCGGCTTGGGAGACAGGCATCACCTGGCATTACCGGACCTCGCCGCACCCGCTCCGCGGGTGCCGCTTCGGCGTTGGACTCTGCAAGGGGCGTCATCCCTGAATCCAGTGGGGAAAACCTTGTGCTAGTGGTTGAGGGCTGCAGGGCTGCGAGCGTCAGGGACTCCATTACCCAGGAGTCCCTGCCAGACCAGTAACAACTTCCGGTCCGCTCTCCCTGGCGGCCGCCCACCGAAGGACCTTTAAAAACACCAATTTCCCCCAGTACCAGCGGGACACTTCCAACTTTACAGACAGCGCACTACAAGGACGCGCTTACCGGCTTGGGAGACAGGCATCACCTGGCATTACCGGACCTCGCCGCACCCGCTCCGCGGGTGCCGCTTCGGCGTTGGACTCTGCAAGGGGCGTCATCCCTGAATCCAGTGGGGAAAACCTTGTGCTAGTGGTTGAGGGCTGCAGGGCTGCGAGCGTCAGGGACTCCATTACCCAGGAGTCCCTGCCAGACCAGTAACAACTTCCGGTCCGCTCTCCCTGGCGGCCGCCCACCTTCCTGAGCGCAGGTATAACTGGGACCAGCCCTCCCGCAGCGCGGGACGCAGCCCGGAGCAAAGACCGGGCTAAGAGCGGGCCGTTTGAGGCCGTTCGAGGACGGCAGCGGACGGCCCCGGCCCACAATCCCTGGTCCGCTGTGTAACAATAGTAAGATTGGCTAAATTGTGCCCGGAGCGGGTTTGGGTTCTTGCATATTCGTACTGTCCATTAGGGCGGTCTATCTAGTTTTATCGCATTTGTATAAAGATTGTAATCAGGTACGATTACAGAGGCTGGGATTAATTCCGAAATCATGGTTCTGAGATCCGGTAAAACTCGCAACGTCCAAATCCAAACACCCACAGGAGTGGTATCAGGCCCACTAGACGCTTTTATCACGCGAGCCACGGGTATCCTGGAAAAGGAAATTGCAATGGTGGAAAAGCGTCTTTCCTTAGATTTAGTTAGCGGAAAACGCTCTTCACTAGGTGGGTTGGCCAAGATTCCCAGCCCCGTACCACCAGCACAAGCACACGCAGCTTTCAATTGTATACACCTAGACACCACGGAAGCTATTGTCCACATGGATAGCGAGGATATAAATCCTCTTGCCCACACTACACTTTTCCCTAAACATCCCCTGGACGACCTTGAAGTAACAGGAGAAATTGATACTCAGGATAGCCATATTACTAAACAAAGTTTTGATTCGGTCGATTTAATCCCTGACTCACCTAATGTAGATTCTAATGCCCCAGTTTACACAGATCTCACAGGTACAGACAAGGGTTCTAGGAAAAGAAAACAAGACTCCAGTTATATGGGAGGGAGAGAATCCAAGATGCCGAAATTAAAAGATCCCGTTGGTAATCACACACTAGGTTCAGGCCATTCAAGCGGAAATCAATGCACAAATGCATTGCCTAACACCCTATGCCCCTCCCTTATTTCCTTAGGTTCCTCAAACCCTTGTCCGACATGTTTAAGCAGTGATGATTCCCTGCTGGCAAAGATGGAGGTTTTAATGAAAAACCTCCTATCACCTGTTTTGGAGAGGACTAGACTAATGTTACTGCAAATAAACTCTCTGGAGGCTGTAGTTAATGCGAACTCCGCAATACTATTGTCCTTATCGGACATAGATTCTGGGTTGGCTAAACACACCCATTCATCTTTGGCCCCAAAAACAACTATCATTCCACCTAGTCTAGTTGATAACAATCATAATCCACCAGGACCAGTAACGGACAACCCCAATTCCAACAAAGGGAGTGCTCATAAAAATTCTCCAAATAAGGTATTAAAGGCCGCACCCCAACGCTCTCATATGACAAAGCCTATGAATAAAACCCCCGCCAGACGTCAACCAACCAAACTACCCCCTCAGGTAAAACCCAATACCGCCACCCAGAGTTTCCCACCCCATAGGCCCCAAGCAAACCATCAAAATGCCCTTAATCCCCTGGCAAAGAAGCAACCCAGGCATCCCACGCCGCGGGTCGATATCCCCATAGAGGCAACACCTTATACCATGGTGCTGACCGGTGTTGCCCCACTGCCATCAGGTAAAAGGGAGACTCACGAAGACCTGCGAAATAAGGTTATCTTTTGGTTGAATAAAAACAGACCCCTGCCCCCATCTTCGCCAACAGAAATCTTATTTGTAAGGAGGGTTGACTGGGTGGGCCAGAGTCCCAAGGATCTGGAGGGTGACTGTATTTTAATATCGTTCAGGGACTCTTGGGTGGTGGATACAATCTGTCGAGAAGCCAGGTTTGCCAGACAGGGGGACGTTCAAACTTTAGACCTTTCTTATTTCTATCCCCAAAGACAGGCTCACTCCCAAAAAGCCCCGAGACAGGGACGATCCATCGTTAAGAACAACCCTATGACACCACACCTACCAATTTTTCCATCATTATTCAACCGCTTTGGTCCCCTGTCCGATCTGGAGGCAATTGATTGACTCCATAAACCACCCCAAACATCAGAACCCGTAGAAAATGTCGACCCCGGGGTAGGGGGTAAGAGGCAGGGCCAGGCGCTCATCCAACTCACAGTCATGGTAGAGGAGTGGAAAAGGGTCCCATTATCAAAAGGGAAGGATACACCATCTTCAAGGGAAGGGGGAACCTCTTTGTTGTTGGTTGAACATAGCCTCATGGGGGGGTCAGAAAATGGGCTGGAAGCTGGGATAGGACAGGAAACGCATGCAGTCTCCGAGGTGGTGGCCTCTTCTATGGTACCCACATCGGAAACTCTTGCCCTAGTGTCCTGGAACATTGCTGGGATTAAAAACCGCGTCCACTCTAGTGATTGGCTTGAGTTCATGGACAAATATGATGTCATACTACTCCAGGAAACCTGGGCTGTGGACCCAATTTATAAGCAGGGCTATGTAAATTTTTATAAAGCAGCCACTCATAGTGCTACTGGGAATGCCAAAGGGCGAGCCTCCGGGGGGTTACTGATCTGGGTGAGACAATCCCTGGGTTATTGTATCACGGAGATAAGTGTACCAAACCCGGACCTCCTCATTGTTAGGTTGGGAAGGACTGGCCACCAGGACCTGATATTGCTAAATATATATGCACGAGGCCTGCCAGGTGGCCGTACGCCACCATTGTTAGAGGTATTAGAATCTGCTTTGGCAGCCCTCGATTGTACCAATGTCATCTTGCTTGCTGGGGACCTAAATTGTTGCTTTGAACCCCTACTAGACCCTGGGGACTGTTGGGGCTCTGTGGAGGACACAGTATGGGGCATACCTGAGCTGACGTCTGTAAAACCAGTACCTGCCACAGAGGCAGCGGTAAATTGGACGGCCTTTTGTCTTAACAGTGGCTTTCGGGCCTGTAATGGCCGAACTAAATCAGACCAGGGAGCCAGCTGCACTTTTGACAACGGGCTAAGAAGAAGCCGCATCGATTACATCCTGTTAAAAGTAGCAGATTGGCCTCTGATGCTGGACATGGAGGTAACTCCCCGCCCTGAAAGCGACCACAATCCCCTGACTCTGCAATTAAAGGTGCCAGGTCTAGCAAGATTAGAGGAACCCGGTATCTCACAGACGGGGGACACCTACTTAACAAAGGATAGGAAGAGGGTAAAATGGTCCAAAATTGAGGGGGACGAGCTATTGAGAAACAAGATTTCTAGTGTGGTTAACAATACTCTTAATAAAATGCGGACTCACGCTGAGTTGGGGGACAAAACCAGAGAAGCTGACCTCATCCTAAATCTCCATAATCGCTGCTTTGAAGATCTAAAAATCCTGCTTTCTCAACCTTGCCGACAGGGAAATAACCTGGTACCCACTCGTCCCCACAAATGGTACAATAAAAAATGCAGGGAAGCACATACTGCCTTAGTTAAAGCTGTTAAGTCTCGGAATGCAAGCTTGGTGAAAGCTGCTAGGTCATCCTATAGGAAAGCACAAGGGGAGGCTAAAAGGGAGTGGGAGGATAAATACTGGTCCGACCTCTTGGTAGCCTCCATGTCTAGCAACCCCATCAAATTTTGGGAAATAGTTAAGTGGGGGAAGGATCCGGACGGACGTATCCCCACAAACCATGTGCCCCCCAATGAATGGGTGATCTTCTATGCAACCCAGTTCCGTGCTGTTAACCCTACGCCATCTAGCACAATTGAAAAGACTCCCCACTCCACCACCCAAAGCGAGATCATCACTTTTACAGAAGGAGAGGTCGAGCTTGCATTAAATTGTACCATGCGAGGGAAAGCGCCAGGTATGGATCTTATACCCGCTGACCTGTTCAAAGCTAACCCTGCCCTGTGGATACCATACATTGTCATGGTGGCAAACTCCATTGCTGCAGGCGCAGGCATACCCAAATCTTGGAAGGGGGCGGAGATCCTGCCGATTTATAAAAAGGGCAATAGGTCTAGTCCGGGTAATTATCGCCCGATTAGTCTTATTGACTCTATACAAAAACTTATCGCTCGCATGGTCCTGGGCAGGATCCAAGGATGGATTGAGATGGAGGACATCCTATCCCCAATGCAGGCGGGCTTCAGATCGGGAACCAGCACCATCGACCAGGTGTTCAGATTTTGTCTGATCTACTGGAAGGTGGTGCGGCTTGGCGGCGGTACCATCTTTGCAGCGTTCATCGATCTGAAGTCCGCATTCGATCTTGTACCGAGGGAGAAAATGTGGGGAGTCCTGAAGACTCTAGGGATGCCAACCGAATTGCTTGACTTGATAATTAAAATGCATAAGGACAACTTTGCAAGGGTAAGATGGGGTGACAAGGGTCAGGTGACTGAACTCTTCCCAGTCACCCGTGGTGTCCGCCAGGGTTGTGTTTTGGCACCCACTCTCTTCCTATTGTTTATTGACCAAGTCGTAAAATTCTTTGAATCGACCCCAACTGATGCCCCCATGCTGGCAGGACAGCGATTCCCAATGCTCATCTTTGCTGATGACACCTTACTCCTCTCCAGAACACGCAGCGGCCTACAGCGGGCCCTGGACCGCTTTGAGGAGTTCTGTGTCATCAGCGACCTTAAGGTGAATGTTGGGAAAACCAAATTTATGGTCTTAAGCAAGAACCGCACTGTCCGGAGTACAGTTAGTATGGGAGGGGTCAAGCTGGACCAAGTTGAGAACATGACATACTTGGGGGTTATGCTAGATAGTCGTTTGAAATGGAAAACACAAGTTGATGCCCAACATCTTAAACTTGCACGACTTACTGGCTGTTTACTGAGTGAGCAAAGGAAATCTATTACCAAGCGGGTCACACCAGCCCTCAAAATCTACGATGCCAAAATTAACCCTGCAATTCTATATGGTGCGGATCTGTGGGGTCATATGGATTTGCAGGGCCTGTTTAGAGTACAGTGTAAGTTCCTCCGCAACTTGGTTGGTTTGCCACAGTCGTCCCCCTCAATCCCCCTCTGTTTGGATTTGGGATGTCCTCCAATTAATGAGTTGGCCAGATTCAGACTGGTTGCCTTTTGGAGGCGCCTATGGACCTCGCCCGACCTTACCCTATTTGCAAACGGGGTAGTAGAAGTAAGGGCAATCAGTGGATCGGACAAAATTCCCTGGTTCCGAACGGTTAAATTGATCTTGACGGACATGGGCTTAGAGTACCTTTGGACTTCCCCAGCTGTTAGTATTTTTCCAACTAAACAGGCATTTAAAGAATTGTACTGGTCCACGCTTCGCCTGAACAGAATAAATGCCTCCTGCTCTACTAGTCTTACTGGTAGGTTTCTTTGTTTTAAGTTGGACCCCATACGTGAACACTACTGGGACACGGTTTCCAAATCCCTAGACAGGAAACTCTTCCACCAGTTCCGGGTGGGCACTTTGCCGTTGAATACCTTCACGAAAAATTGGTCTTCTAGCACCACGGATCAATGCAAATGGTGCCTAGGCCAGAAAGAAACAGAGGGCCATTTTCTGTTTGCTTGTCCCAAATACCATGAACCAAGGATCAAATGGCTAAAACCACTCTTTCAGAGACTGCCCATAAGAAAATCAGAAGAGGCTATCCATGTATTAAAAACTAACACACTGGAAATTATCACAGTGTGTATTGCCAAATATCTGGGTTGGGCGTGGATACTCAGGGCAAAACAGTAGCTTAAATCTGGATAGCATGAATTTACTTGCAATCCCATTCTATTTGGGGAAATCTGTTTTAGGGAACTTGACTCAGGATTGTCTACAAACTGTTTAATTCCTTTTTAATGTATGTATATTTTAATGTCAATTAATTATTGCTTGTAAAATTGTCTTTTATGATTTTTTTAATAATCGAAATAAAGACTTTAAAACCAAAAAAAAAAAAAAACTAATAAGAACCTACATGTTATTTTCCTACTAGACCCCCAGGTTTTCTTGTTGTTTATTCTATTCCATAAGGGATACTACCTAGGCAGGTCTTTAAATATCCCTTGGGCCCTCCCTCCACGGTTTGTTATTTGTAATAACTTTTTGAACACAATCAATCAGACTTATGGGCCTGTAATTGCCGGGGTGCGAACGGTCGCCTTTTTTAAAAACCGGTAAAATAACCGCACCTGCCCAGGAACTTGGGAGAGAAGCACCTTGGGCAATAGCGTTCAGTAGAAGTTGGATATACAGTGCCCAGGAGTCGACGGAGTGTAAAAACACGTCAGCAGGGATACAGTCAGGCCCCGCAGCTCTACCTCTTGGGACCTGAAGAAGAGCAGTTTCTACTTCTTTTTTGGTAAAAACTGCAGTAGGGATATTAGAGGGCATCACAAAGGGTACTAAATCTAGTTGACTGACTGCAAACTGGCCCTTGTAATGGTCTATCCATAAATCAGGGGTCACATTGTTAGATGGTATGTTACTAAGGTCTATATTACCCCACTTTACTATATGCCAGAAGGCAGTCATGTCCCTTCCCTTGCAAAATTCTAACAAATGTTTCCAGTGCTCCTTGTCCCAGTCCCTCTGGGCTAAAGATTGTACAACCGTATAGGCCACCCTTTTCTCGCGTATCAAAACACCATCCTTGCTTTTTATAGCCAAGGCTAATTGTGTATAGACAGAGCGGCAGGCAGAATTATACCAAACAGCAGCCTTTTGGACCTTAGAAGTTTGTCTTGGTTTTGAGTGGCCGCTAAAAAAAATTTAAGATTACTAAAAAAGGTTTTGTGGACCTCAGTAGCCGTAGGCGGAAGGGGTCCCTGTAATTGGTCATCCTGTAGGGTAACTATGGCTTCAGCCAGCATACTATCTATCTGTTCCAATTGAACGGTTTTGCTTGCCACAGTTGACCATTTCAGCCTGCGTATATTGTTAGTTAAAAATACTTCTGGAGAATCTACCTCTGGTTCCTGTATTAAATTTATATTCGAGATTCTCACCCCCATATGAAGGAGTAAGGGGTTATGATCACTCTCCAAACATGGAATGACCTTCTTGTCTTTCATAAAAACCCAGAACTCCATAGATAGAAGGAAATAATCAATACGACTAGAACGCAAGCCTGAAACAAACATGCGGGATCCCTTTTTATCTGATAGGGAACGCCCGTTGGCAGCTCTCAATCCGTGTTCAAAACACAATACTTTGAGTTGTAGAGCGGCCCCAGACCATCTCTTAATAGGCTCCAGATCAAGGGGGGGTATTGACCACTTGTCGTCCTCCTCTGAAGTTAAAAACATGTTGTGGTTGTCCAGGGGTTCAAAAGTGCAATTAAAATCGCCAGCCATGAGTATGTGAATTCTTCCTCCATAATTAGTTAAGAATTCATCAAGGAATGCTACAGTTTGGGTGGCCTTCCCTCCTTGCAAACCTCTAGAATAAACATTAATTAGGAGGAAGTCCGGAAATATACAATTGCTAACCTTTATAATAAGTACATCGTGTGAGTCTGTGCATAACTCGTCCAACCTCCAGTTTAAGCTTTGCCTGACCCACGTTGGTAATCCTCCTTTGGGCCGACCCCGCTCACCTTGAACAGCATTTTTATAGAAATTAACATAGCCTAGGCGAACAACTTGATCTACCGCCCAAGACTCTTGAAAACACAAAATGTCAAACCTTTCAATAAAAGATGACCATTCGCTCGAGGCAGTTTTATTAATTAATCCCGCTATATTCCATGATCCGATACTCAACCCTACAAGTTGAGACGACGAATTAGGAATAATTTCACACAGATTAACACTACTCCTGGTCAGAGCACAGTTCAACCTTTGAGACGTATCATTCTCAGTACATGGTATACCCAGAGTGTTTACTAAACAACCAATGGGCATATTTTGATTACCTCTTTGTTCAGGGCCTCCAGCATTATTTGCGAGGGACTGGGCACTTTCGGTATACAATATTTCATGGGAACCAATAGTCACATGGCCTGTCCTGTCCACGGAATTGCCCAGTCAATCATTACTGTCCAAACTAGAAAGTAAGCTAAAGGCATTTTGTGTTGGTACATTATATTCGTACTGTCCATGGGCTAAACGGGTGGCCTGTAAGACACCCTGTGGGATATGCAACGGCAGATTCTTCCTATAGAAAAAACCAAGAGGTAAAATACTTATATCTGCTTCGCTAAAGAGCCTAGAACCAGCTCTATCTAAAACCGTTTCAACTAAGGATGGAGAGCCGAAATTCAGCACCACATAATCACCCCTGCAGGCTTTGTTTGACCTACCTATCCACGAAACCCTGCGTGCCATTTTAAACTCCTTAAATAAATGATCTCCTAGCCCTGTTTTATTATTTAGATAAAAGAGTGACTTGTTTCTCAATGATGCCTAGTGTTCATCCTGGTCTAGTGATAATTTGGGAACATTAGTCAGTACCACAGTGTATGGAGTGGCTTCAGGCACCAGGTTAAAGTGATCTTTTGGAGCAGCCCAACCCCTCCGATCATTGACGTTGTTTGGTTCAACTGTTCTCTCCCTTACAGAACCAGAAACCCCTCTTGAAATAATGGGTAATAGGGGAGAAGGATCAACATTGGGAACAACTGGCATGCTTAGAGGGCGCCCAGGGGCAGAAGTAGTAGCTTTTGGGATTATTACAGAGTGTAGACTTACCCCAGAAGCATCCTGACCCCTGCTTACTTGGTGTACGGGGATAGGGTTGGGCACCAATAAACCCTGCTCTAATTGATCAAGTCTCTGCTCAATCTTAGACAGCTGCAATAATAATGGACTGAGTAATGACCGTAGTTTATCTTCAAATTTACCAAGTAAACTGGCGGTAGTATCACTTGATAACCCGCATGTCTGTACGGTTTTCTCTGTAGCTGTAGATATACATGATTCTATATTACCCAGGGATTTCCTGCACACCACTCCCCTGGTCTTCGCAATTTTATTCGCCTGCTGAGTAGTGTGCGGCAACCCCCCTGCTTTCCTTTTCTTAGACACAGGGGCAGAGACAGGGGTTTTGCCCTTTTCCCTTAGCTTGACACAAGTGCTGATTTCTAGTGAGTATTTTAGCTGGGGGTGACGGGGAACGTGTCGATCCACTGGTAAAGAGTGATAGATTGGCTGGTAAGGCTGTAGGAGGGGTAATAGACAGTGTTCGCAAGGGCTCTATAGATGGTCTAGAGTTTAACAAAGAGCCTGCAACCAGCGCTTCAGATGAAGCGCAACGAGGTTCTAGAGATAATCGCCTTTCTGTAAGTATAATTTCCTTGTTTAGTACAGACGCTGCCCTCGTCAAAAAAACGTCCAGTGTACCTACGACACTGGAACCACCAAACCCCCTATGACAAACCTTTACTCATATTAAAGTGTGTTTACAGGGCAACTGCTACAACTTAAATATGCAATGACACAATGGCTATACTGGCACCAGAAAGTCACAAGCCATAAAGTTAGCAATTGACCGGTCAATGCTGAAGAGAGGGCGGCCAAGTCCAACACCCTCCGAGCTGCGACCGAGAAACAAGTGACCAGGCAAGGTGTCACTTTACCGTAATCCACAAGGCCCATAATAGTTACCCAGATTTGGAACTCGCAATGATAAAAATCCCAGCATACAGCCAAGATGTGTGGCCCGGCCCGGCCTCTTCTGGCCCCGGATGGCCACAGATGGCCCGCCCTTTGCCCAGGCTTCTCCCGGGACGCTCCCGCGCAGCGGATATGTTGGTTGATTATGTATAACGTGTGGTGGCTGGTGGGCGGGGCTGGCAGCCGAACGCAGGTCCAGGTGTTCTCAATCAAGCAGCAGGGACTCCTGGTACTTCGAGTCCCTGCGTGCATCCGGCGTGATTGTTCCTCTCCCCCTCCGCTTCCTCCAGGGCACAGGTTGCACAAAAAACAAAGTAGGCCTCTCCCAAACTCCTTCTCCAACGATGCGGCCATACCATTACGCCTCAAGTTGTTACAAAGACTTGCGGAGGAGGGGCGCTAGATGTTGGAATAATAAAATTTACTATTCCAACTCCAGTCTGTGCGGACTTTAGGGAAGGTGTTGGATTTTAAACCCAACACCTTCTCCCCCCCCTCCGCAAGTCGTTGTAACAACTTGCGGAGTAATGGTATGCATTGTCACAACGCGGTCGTTGTAACGACCGCGTTGTGACAGCATGCGGACTCACGGATGCGAAATGAAGATGCTTCACCCCTACCCACACATGAGAGGTAGCATTCTTTATCAGAAGACATCTGGGAACATAGAGTAGTTAAACGATTGTTATTACCAATTGTATTTGATTGTATTTGTGCCTTCCAAATGTAAGCAACTCTGTAAGAAAGATGACATTTTGAAAAATGCCCTCTGAATCACTCAGTGCTCACAAATTCAGAGATGTAAAAAAAAACACTACTCCTAAACTCTATATCTGGTGCCCATTTCAAAAACGCATGAATTTCCTTGGTACCCATTTTTCACTCTACATAGTTCACCATATTGATTGGTACACAATCAAAAACCCTTGTATGGTGCGGCTCAGTTGCTGGCTCTGAGTACCTCGGGATCTTGGAGAACCTAAAACCCTTATATATCCACAAAACCGGAACAGTCTAGCAGATTAAATGGTACATTGCTTTTGTAAATTGACCATGCAGACAAAAAGTTACAGATGAAAACGTTGTCACAAATGGTCGTTTTTTCATAATTGTTTTCAATATTTCTTTATTTAAACAGCCAGTTTTTGGGGCAACCCTTAAGGAATCTACACATGTGACCCCATGCTAAATTTAGAAATGTATCTACTTTTCAGAAATCTATAGCTTTTCTGGATCACCCATTGGTTTCACACTGACTTCCACCACAAACAGGGTGTTGGTTAAAGCACAAACAGTTCTAAAAAAAGGCCAAACTGTGGGAAAAAAGAGTCTTTTTTTTATCAGCGCTGCATGTTGCTGTAAGTCGGGAAGATGGTGACTTTACCACATCAAACCGTTAGTTGATGCCAATTTAAGGATAAAACAGACACTTATCCTGAGCGCTATTTTCCTTTTTTTCCTAAACCTCAAAATGTAGCCATATTTTGTCCATTTCCTCGGTCCTCACAAGTGGAACCCACTAACCCAGGGTAACGTTAGAATCCCACGGATATTGGAAAAAAAGGACATAAATTTGCACTAGACACCTTAAGTAGAAATAAGTTATGGTGGCCCAAGAGCAAAATACCCCAAATAGCCAAAAAAGAGCTCACCACTGGGGGGGTAGACAGTCCCAGCAATTAAGGGGTTAAAAACGTGCAGAATGTATTCTCACATTCGTTTACACATATACATAATGATATAGCATTACTGCTTTTGAAACAAATTCTCTATGATGTGTAGAAATGCTGTTGTCTGATATGTGTTAACTAGGCCACCATTTAGGTATAAATGCCATTTTTTCCAAGATGGAAGTCACCCCAGTAACTTATGTCTTCTCCCCACCTGCCCACGTCTTTCCTTGCAATTTTCTGCAGCACACATTCAAGCTAGGATGTACTTGTTAATTTCCATTGTCATGTTCGTGCTCCTCTTGACGAAATTCCTTGACTGAGCTCAGAAATGGAATTGCAACTGTTTTCCTCAAGGTCTTTCAGCTAGTTCACTGTGTCCAATCTATTCATATAACACTCTGTTGTTCATGTACCTAGTTAGTTTTAACATCTCAGTACGACAATAGAATAGAGGGGGGCGATTCATTATTCATGAAGTGGGATACTGCTTAGGTGTTAAGGCAATATGACATTTATTTTTCATGTGGTCTGATTTGCTGATGAATAGATACATATGCTCACACCACAGTGATTCTACAGTTTCTGTAATTTAATTTGCAAAAATAATGTATAAAATCCCTTTATTTTGGTGGTGAGTCAGAAGACTTTCCTGTACTACTAAGATGCTCCCAATTTTGCTGCCCACTTGGGATTTAGAATTATTTCCGATTTCTTTATTTGCCTTAGTTATTGAGAGCCTTCATGGCATTAATCTGTACAGCTTTTGTATTGATCTAGGAAGAACTCAGGGGCATATTACCAAGGAATAGCGATATTTATCGCTAAATGCGCTTAGCGCATTTTTTTTATCGCTGCCTATCGCTGGATATGTTAGCAGAGAAAACATGCTATTAGCAACGTTTTTCTCCATTGTGCTAAAATATCCAGCGATAGCGGTGAAATGCGTGAATATCGCAGACAATACAGCGATATTCACGCATTAGCCATGTTATCCGCCTCCCATTGGATAACATGGCTAAGAACTGGTCTGGGCATGTGTTAGTATTTGGAGATATTCGCGCTTAGCGCGAATATTTCCATTGCTACGCCTGCCTTGCTAATAGGCGATAGCGACGTTAGCGACTGCTCTCAGTCGCTAACTGGTTGGGCACGCCCACTTTGCATGTCATTAGCGATAAACATCGCTGACATGCAAAGCGGGCCCCAAACTGATCGCTATTGCCTAAAAGCTGTCGCTAACATCAGTTAGCGACAGCTTGCTAATAGGGTGATAGAATTACCGCCGCTTAGCGGCCGAAAACTACCGCTAAAGCTGCGATAATTGCCTATCGCCCTGCTTGATAATATGCCCCTCAGTTATTGAGAAGGCTATTTTACTAAATTGATTGTTCCCTGAAATGTTGATGCATTGGGAGGTGCTTTAACACATTGGCTGATGAAATTGAGGTTTAACTTTGTGTCTGATCCAGTAAATGTGGGCATTCTGATTGAGGTGAGATTTTAGGGTGTCTAAAATTTTGGTATAGCCTGCTGCCATACTATTTTGCTATGGCCTGATGCCATGCAGAGCATTTACTCCCACCATGACATGTAGGGAAACTTTCCAAACTCATATTACCAAGGGGGGCGCTTTCGGCCGCTAAGCGGCGATAATTCTATCGCCCTATTAGCAAGCTGTTGCTAACTGATGTTAGCGACAGCTTCTAGGCGATAGCTAGCGGTTTGGGGCCCGCTTTGCATGTCAGAGATGTTTATCGCTAATGACATGCAAAGTGGGCGTACCCCACCCGTTAGCGACTGAAAGCAGTCGATAACGACGCTATCGCCTATTAAGAAGGCAGGCGTAGCGTTGGAAATATTCACGCTAAGCGCGAATATCTCCAAAAACTAACGCCTGCTCAGACCAGTTCTTAGCCATGTTATCCAATGGGAGGTGGATAACATGGCTAAGAGCATTTTTTCGCTAATGCGTGAATATCGCTGTATTCTCAGCAATATTCACGCTATCGCTGGAAAATGTATCGCTTTGGAGATAAACGTTGCTAATAGCTCGTTATCTCAGCGATATTTTCCGGCGATGCTTAGCGATAAAAAATTCGTTGCTAAGCCTAGTTAGATATAAATATCGCTAATCGTTGGTAATATGCCCCTCAGTGTCTTTATAAGTACATGCCACCCATCAGTTTCATGCAGTCCACACAGGCCATGAGCCACCCAGTCACTGATTTAGAGATTGCCACAACTCCTCACTGGTTGCCACCCATACCCACCTGCAGTTTTACAGCAGGTCAAAGATGCCAGTACTGGATAAAAAGAGGGGGAATTTGGTCATAAGGTTAGGAACAGTTGCAATGGTGTGTCAAGGTGAGTCACACTGTTGTAACTGCTTGGGCACTCACAAAATTCTCAATGGATTTGTCCACCTTAAGTACAAACCTGAAAACTAATAAAAAGGTTAGTATACATGCATAAATGTAGTGTGAGAATTTACAAATACACCCACAAACATTGGCAAAGCTAATAGGTATGGACCTTTGAGCTTTGTCACTCGCTTTAACCTATGCTGCACAGCATCCTGATGCTGTGCAGCATAGCTAAATAACATAAAGAAGTCTATTTTTTTATTTTGTAGGCATGCGTAAAACTATAAAATGGTGCTGTTGCGGCTTTTTTACTTTTTTTATTTGCTGATCCAACTAGGTTTGGCAAATAAAAAGAAAAAAAATTGCAAAAGCTTTTTTTTTTTCAAGTGAGTGGTTGAAGCAACACGAGCAAGGGGTCTTGGAAACAACAGAAGGGGCTGGTTAGGGCGGAAGCAACATGGGGGCCTGGAAGCAACATGGAGGGCACTGGGGGGAGAGCAACATGAAGGATGCAGGGGAGCAAATGGGTGAAAGGGAGCAATGTGGAATACTGGGTGGGGTGAGAGAAAGAGCTGGTAGGGTGTAGAAGTATACAGGAGAAAGCAGCACAGGCAGGAGGGCACATGAGTGCTAGCGCATCACGGAGGTGGGTGGGGGAGCAGCACACAACCGAGAGAGTAGCATCGTGAGGTGAAGAGAATCACACTAGGGAAACAGCTGGAAACACATGCAGTCTTGCATTGTGCTTAAACAAAAAGAAAATAGAAGCTCCTGAAAAATCAAGCAATATAAGGACACAGTAATTCGTCCATACTCCAAGGGAGGGTTTGCACACAAGAAGAGGAAAGAAATCACACAAATGAATAAAAAGCAAGCAAATGAGTGACAGGAAGCCAACGAATGGTAAGAAATGGCCAGGCTCTAAGCCCACAGTAAGCTCACAGTATGTCTCACGACAGACAGTACATATTCTGTCAAGTACGTGAGACCTAAAAATGGTGTGGGTGAAGGATTTTCTCCACCAGGAATACATTTGTCCATCTCTGACTCTCTCATATTTCCTAACAGTGAATGACCTAAAATGTGATTGCACTCATAACTATGGTCTCTAAGCTCACCACCTGAGTCGTTATTTTGCTTCAGGGGCAGTGACTGCTCAGTTGAGTCCTCCCACTAAGATCCTGTAGCGTGCTCGAGACTTCCTTTTCTGGCTCCAGGGTCACTATACTTTTTCATATGACCTCCGCCTCTAAACAGGGCTTTAAGGGTATAATTGTGCTGCCCTGTATACTCCATTCAATTTTAGCAGATTTTGCAGTGCACTTAGCAGGTCAGTTATAAGGTGATATTCTCATTGCAGGCCCAGTGTCATGGCTCAACATCATCTGGTAACAGTGAAAAACACAATGTGAATGAGCCAAGGACCAGCAGCATTTGGGGGCATATTATCAAGGACGGCGTTAAAATTATCGCCGGTTTAGCGGCAGAAAAATGCTGCTAAAGCGGCGATAATGGGCTTGATAATAAGCCCTGGAGAATTCCAATAGAAGCCCATGTTCACACCAGAACATGGACTTTTATTGGAATTCTCAAGGGCATATTATCAAGCCCATTATCGCCGCTTTAGCAGCAGTTTTCTGTCGCTAAATCAGCGATAATTTTTAACGCCGTTCTTGATAATATGTCCCTTAGTTTGCAAATTATCATTAGTGTGTCTGATTGTTTAATAAGGAAAGCTGATCTACTGACTGTGCGGAAACTGAAAGGCCAATTTACCAATTTTTTTTAACTAACTTTTGGTGAGCAGCCTTTCCAAAATCCCAACAAAGGTGCTGTTAAGGTCTACATTTCAGACTACAGGTCTAGTCACTGGATACGGTGATGTGTTTATTACCCAAAGTGCAATTTGCAGAAGTAGGTTTACCTTAATCTTCTGCGGGTGGTTTCATCCAAGTTGGCCAGCAGCCTCTCTTTCCACTGCGTTCCTCCTGCTCAGTCTGACTCAGCAAGAAGTGATATGCAGAGTTTGTGAAAAGCAGCTGTGGAGTAGTTCTCGCTGCCACCTGAAAATGCAAGAACAGTTTTTCAGCCAGGATGAGAATGAACAAGCAGACATTCTGTAAAGTTTAAAGGTTTATGAACTGGGGTCTGGAATCCTCACCATTGTGGGGTTTTCTGTATCTTAACTTCCAACTCTGATGAATTATTGATACACGGAAGGCACTCATTTAGCTTCATATTCTTCATCCTACTCTACCAACAATCTGACCAGGGAAATTTCACGTGGGGCCCTTACTTCGCTCTAAGATGTCAAGGAACAGTCTATAAATTTGTATTTGCTTGCTTTCGATTTGCTGGCTTTATTTGTACTGTACTCTACACCACTCGATGCTATTGCACTCTACTCTGCACAACTCCACTCTAGGCCACTCCAAGGTAATTCGAGTATCTCGGATACTGATGGAGATAAGCTGCTCTCCCGGTTATACCAACTCTGCATTACTATGAAGTCTGACACTACTCGCACCCAAGAGGCCTGGGGGTGGACTTGGGCTCCCCCCAACCAGGCAAAATTTGGTCATAATGCTGCTCACAGACTCAACGTATTTCACTCAACCACCAACATGAACTATAACATTTAAAATGTCTGCATCTTGCATACCCCTCCCCCTCCAACTTAGCAAGATTTGACCCCGCAAGATCAGACAGTTGTCCTAAATCTTTAACACCGAATGCCAATTTTGCACATCTAATATGGACTTGTCCAAAGATACGCTTGTACTGGGCGTTTATCGTCATCCACATCTCAGCTATGACCGGGAAGTGGTCGCACTTGACCCTCTTTAAGCCCTTTTGGCAAACACGATTGACATCCCTAAGTCTCAGCGCTGACTTGTGTCAATGGCACTCCTGCTGGCCAAGTGTGAGGTGGAATTGCATTGGGGCAGCGATCGGGTCCCCACCAATGCAGCTTGGTTTAAAAGTATGGCATATTATGATGGCATCAGCGAGGACCATGCGCAGCTCCAGCCACACACCTCTCGCTCTAAAGATTTTGGCAACCTTTGCTGGACTATCTTCTCACTCTTGAACCTGATACATCAGAATGACCGTACCTTTCATCTCTGTTCCTTATTTGTCCCTTTCTCCTCACATTGTACAACATGTTCCCCACTTATGTCATGGTCCTGTTCCTTCATTTAGATATATGGAGTATGTGTGATTATGTTATTCTGCTTATGACTGTGTCGTTTTCATGCTAGTACTTACAATTCTTTACCATATCTCAATTGTGCGCCTGTGTGTAATGCTATTTCACCTGTTATGTATGAAAACAATAAATAAATGTAAAAAAGATAACAAGCTCGAAGCTGGGTTTAAAAGTTTCATTTAATTTATTATCGTGCCTCTTGTATTTCTGCGAATTATCCTGGTTTTTGGTCATCAAAATCTGATTTACCTACTCTAGTATATAAAAATTCAAGCAATACCTGCTAAAATAATGAAAGACATGTCGACCTCCACAACAATCTTACTGTGTGACAGAAGGGAACCAAGAGGGGGAGTGGCCTTGAGCCCATTATCTCCATTGCCAGGCGCACCTGCAGACGTCTGGAGAAGAACTGGAGGAACACCAAAACAACCGATAACTACTCCACCTACAAGGACACCATGATGGACTACCACAACCAAATCAGAACAACCAAAAGGAACTTCATCCACAACAAAATCCTCGCCAACTCCGCCAACTCCAAGGAACTCTTCAGTGTCATCCATGATTTCACCAAACCACGCGGCGACGCCATAGACATCACCCCGTCCCAAGACCTCTGCGACAAGCTTGGAACCTACTTCCACCTCAAGATCAGGACACTCTACAACTACTTCGTCGACCACAGCCGCCCCCCCGCCCGCCAGAGACATCAGCCAGCCCATCATTTCAAACTGGACACCAATCGCCACAACCATCAAAGGCATCCACTCGGGCCCCCACTGCCCCCTGCCCCCGCACATCTACTACAGCGCCGTGGACGCCATCGCACCCGAACTACGACGGACCATCAACACCACCTTCAAAACAGGTACTTTCCCAGATGACTGAAAGCGCAGAGAAGTCAGGCCCCTGCTCAAGAAGCCCACGGCCGACTCCTCCGACCTTGAGAACTACCGGCCCATCTCACTCCTCCCCTTCACAGCCAAGATGGCAGAGAAAGCTTTCAACAGGGAACTGACACGATTCATAGAAAAGAATGCCATTCTTGACCCGTCCCAATTCGGATTCCGAAGCAACCACAGCACCAAGACCACCCTACTTGCCGCCACAGATGACATTCATACCCCCTGGACCAAGGCCACTCCGCAGCCCTCATCCTCCTCGACCGATCGGCATCCTTCGACTCAGTCTCTCACCCCATACTAGTTGACAGACTACACAATGCCGGCATATGAGGAACTGCCCTGGACTGAATTTGATTGTTCCTCACCGGAAGAAGCCAAGGAATCAGACTACCACCCTTTTTCTCTGCACCCACGGAAATCATCTGCGGAGACCCACAGAGGTCATCGCTGAGCCTGACCCTCTTCAACATCTACATGGGCCCCCTCGCAGCCATCATCCGACAACACGGCCTCAACATCGTATCCCATGCCGACGACACCTAGCTCATCCTCTCCCTCACCAGAGACCCCACCACCTCGAAACTCAACTTCCAGAGAGGAATACAGGGCGTCGCAGTCTGGATGACCAACAACTGCCTAAAACTCAATGCTGAAAAGACAGAAGTCCTTGTCCACGGAACCACCCCTTCAGCATGGGACAACACCTAGTGGCCCATCGCCCTCGGAAGCCCACCTACCCACTCAGACCACGCCAAAAACCTTGTCACCGTACTCGATTAATCACTCGCAATGAACCGACAGGTCAATGCCATCACCTCCAGCTGCTTCAACACCTTCTGCATCCTTCGTAAGACCTTCAAATGGCTCCCCCTGGAGTCAAGGAAGACAGTCACCCACGCACTCATCACCAGTAAACTGGACTATGGAAATGCTTTCTATGCCGGCATCAACAAGTCCCTACTCCGCATACTCCAGACTATACAGAACACCATGGCCAGACTCGTCCTCGGCAGCCCCCGGCACAAACACATCAGCCAACACCTGTGGGGACTCCACTGGCTCCCCGTGGAGAAGAGAGTCACCTTCAAAATCCTCACCCACGTCTACAAATGCCTACACAACAACGGACCCAAATACCTCAACGACAGAATAAACTTCCACGTACCCGAAAGAAACCTCCGATCCGCAAACCTTGCACTAGCTGAAACCCCACACATCCACAGAGCCAGAGCAGGCGGAAGAACGTTCTCTCACATTGCAGCAAAAACCTGGAACGAGCTACCGACAGACATCAGATGCGCCCCCTCTCTGAAAGACCTTCAGAAAGACCCTCAAGACCTGGCTCTTCGGCTGAATGGATCTGCTTAACCTCCCCCCCCCTCACACCCCACCCCCACCCCTCAGCGTCTTGAGACCCTAACGGGTGAGTAGCACGATTACAATTCCCTGATTGATTGATTGATTGCCATGAAGGTGCTTCGAGATGGGGGCGTGGCCTTTGAGAGATGGACGAGGCTTTAAGCAGGTTCCTGCCCAGTGCCCATGAGCCACTCTAACCTCCAGAAAAAAACGAACCGGGACTTCAAAGGCTGTCGCTGACGTCTGAGGAGGTTTCGAAACCCTGATTGGCATCTGCTATGCTCAGTCTCCACGCAGTGTGAGGTGGAAATGCTCTCGGCAGGAGTTTCCAGCTCACATTGTCTACCATCAGCTCCTCACCAGGTGAGCGTGTGAAAGGAGAATATATCATGTGCAACACTGTGGAGCCAGTTGCCTTGGCAAGTCTATAATGAGATCATTAGCAGGGACAAATAACAAACACTAGCAAATAATACAAAACACTGTGAAGAAAAGACATTTCTACAAAATGCAGCATTGTTTTCTGCTCAACCCTACATACCTCTCATTGGCTGGCTGCTTGGAGCTCAGCCTTCGCTTCTTCAGAAGTCTATGGGCATGTCGCTCTTCGTCATTTATAATCTCTCCAAGCACAGCATTCATCGTTCGAGCTTCTTATACTGTTTTACATTTAATGAAAACTGTGCAAACAAGCATTGATTGTTTCCCAAGAGCTCATGCCAATACGTTGTGAGAATCACACACGAGTCACAAGTGAGCAATGAACATTCTGTAGCCCAAAACAACCAATATATTTTACAGCTAAACCTGAGCATATGCATAAGGATTGCTCAAGCAAATAAAACAACTTGAACCTGCACCCTTTCATAACATCAGAAATGATACTAACAGACATATTATGTGAACCTGACAAAGAACAGGGGCAAAGGTCATAGGTCCTAAAGGCAACGGTCCATAACACCAGCGTGCTCCCAAAGCTCCCCCTAAATACCCCAAAGTGGTATTTGAACACCACTATATGTAATATTCCTGTTCACATTCTCTAATCTTCAATAAGACAGCCCACTCAACCTTTACCCTCCAGCTCTCCTCTGTTCTTTTATCAAGGACTTGAATCTCTTCTTAGTGCTCAATTATCAATTTCAATGTCTTTACTTACTCTGAAGGACTTCAATATACATTTACTCTAATCATCACAATTCTGCATCTATTACCATTTAATTATTCTCACTGTATTGTCGTGGTTCTTCTTCAGATACAGCGCTTAGTCTCTTTCATTTCTTTTTTTTAGTAGAGGTTTTTATTGCCATTTAAATAAGACAAGCTTATCCAATTAAGAATATAGGGCCATATTATCAAGAAAAGGCGATACATTATCGCCGCTTTTATCGGCAGGAAACTGCTGCGGCGATAATGGGCTTGATAATATGCCCTTGTGAATTCCCATAGAAGCCCAGGTTAACACCAGAACCTGGGCTTCTATGGGAATTCACAAGGGCCTATTATCAAGCCCATTATCGCCGCTTTAGCGGCAGTTTCCTGCCGATAAAAGCGGCAATAAGGCGGAGCTAGCGAGGAGAGAAAATGGCCGCATAGTTCTCGGGCTCCGCCGGCACCATCTACGATCCTGTTAATATCCTGCACGAAACCAACCCTGTGATCACCCCCGACACCCTCGAGGAGATCGGAACGGACGCAGACCTGTGGGATCTGCTCAGACTGCAAATCCGACCGATAACGGGGACGGGAGCCGGCTCGCTTCATAGAGCGTGCAGAGGGCCTCAGACTGCGGCCTCTGGTGCGCGAAGTGTCCGAGGCGCGTACAGAGGCGGGCGGCGGCGGTTCGCGCTGACGGACCCCCAGTGGACGCGCTCTCGAGCGGCGGCCCATCCGGACCAAGCGGGGGATAGTAGCGGACACCCAGGCCCTGAGGAGACCCCGGGCACGGCAGCAGAGACGGCAGGACAGCGGAGACGAGCCAGCCTATCGGCCGGGGAGGAATCGGGCTGCGCCATACCTCTGCGGCTAGTGTGTGGGGCTGAGGAGGCGGCGGCAGCGCTGGGGGTACCTGCTGAGGCCCCGGAGAGAGAGACTACATCTGCTGAGGCCCTGGAGGGAGAGGATACTTCTGCTAAGGCCCCAGAGAGAGAGGCTACATCTGCAAAGGCCCCGGAGAGTGAGAGCACATATTGGACCTCTCCCGCACGCGCATCGCGCTTGGGGCAGCGATCTTGGTGCTCTTCGCATGTAGGACGCCGGACACTTCGTGGGTGTCGGTTCCCGCACCTACCCATCACGGTACATACCTGACCCTCACCTACAGGCGGTAGCTGCCCTGGGCGCATGACACACCCTGCTCACGGGGAATTGATTGCCCGCCATATTGGAGGCGCGCGCTCACGAACAGGCCTGGTAGCGCCGCGTCTTGGCGGAGCAGACAGGGTGTGGGACCGAGCACGCTGAATTCGGACACTGTACGTATTGGGCGCCTGGCGGCTCGCTGCTCCAGGGGTTGGCATTGCAGAGGACTCGACTAACTCCTCCGGAGCCATCACATCGCGCTGCTGACCATGGGAAAAGGCGACAGAACTCAAAGTAAGCTTCCCTTCTCGCAGAGGCGAGCCACAGTGCAAAGCACGCCGTCGCAGGGAGATGAGGAGGTGCACACAGCGACTCCGCAGGATGTAAACTCGGACATTAAAACGATGCTCCGCTCTATGGAACACAACATCCAAACAGACATTGCAGCGCTGGGGTCCAAAATGGACGCCATGTCATACCGCATGGACCGCATGGCGGAGCGTCTGGACAAACACTCGGAAAGGCATGACATGGCCGAACGGCGAATCACGGAGGTGGAGGAGGCACATACGGACCTGGACACTGCGAGGCGGAGAGCGGAACACCTCATAAAGACACTGCAGGATAAAACGGAGGATTTGGAGGCGCGGTCGAGGCGCTGCAACCTCCGCATAACAGGGCTGCCAGAGACAACACAGACGGGGAGGATGGAACTGTTCATTGAACGGCTGCTCACTACGCTATTGGGTGAAGGTGCGTTCTCATCTATGTTCATTGTGGAGCGTGCGCACCGCACACTGGGCCCGAAGCCTAATCCGGGCTTGCCGCCGCGCCCAATAATAGCGAAACTATTAAATTATAGGGACAGGGACACTGCGCTGAGACTGGCAAGAGAGAAAGGAGAATTGCAATTTGAGGGATCAAACATCTCCATATTCCCGGACTTTTCAGCGAGGGTGCAGGAAGCACGCAAGCACTTCGCCTCGCATAAGAAACGTCTTAGGGAAATGGGCCTAGACTACGCAATGCTATACCCAGCCAAATTGCGGGTGAACAGACAAGGCCACTCGCATATTTTCATGGACCCAGCAGTTCTACAGAAAGCTTTGAAGACGTGGGCGCGAGAGAAGTCGGATGGACAAGCTGAGCAGCGGCAGGAGGCGGAATCGAGCCACCTTGAAGAGCAAGAGTGATCTGGAACTCAATTGCCGGGTGCACGGCGGCCTCGTTGGAGTGATCCACTGTGTTCAGGCCAGCAGCAGTTTACCTCGGATGCGAGACTCGATGATGCGCAGAGACAGATAAGTGGAGCTGGGGACTGGACATAGGGATTGACTCCATCTGGTGAGATCTTGGGTCCCAGGCTCCGGGGAGGTCTGGGCCGGGGGTGGCGCGGGCGGGGGAGATGACCACTTATGGTAATGAGAGGGCAGGGGGCCCGAAACAAGGATTGCAAGGGGATTACTCTCCTCGACCTGAGGTTTGGTGCATTTACACTTTCCTGATGGTGCAGGGCGGAGGGAAGGAGGCCGGGCAACAGGGTCGGAAATTGGTCGCTTGGGTCGGGCCGGCTGGCTACCTTCGCCTCTGAGCGTTACGCACATGGGAATGATTTACGTGTTGCTGGGGAGGGCTGGGTGGGATGGGGTTCTGCATGGCCAAATTGGGGTGGGTCTGCTGTGGGTGGTGGGGGGAAAGTTGGGGTTTGGGGTGTTCAAATTGTTCTTATGGTTGATTGACAATGTGCTTTGCCGAGTTTTATGGAGAGGTCCTATTGTGCATGTTGCTGTTGCTGCCTCACAGAACCGATTGCTTGGGTGTGCCCTCACAGTTCACCTGAGCTTGTTACAAACTGTACTTACAACTCAGCATGGCGGATAGGAATGAGGCAGAGGTACTTGCATCATTGCAGAGGTCGGAACCGGCCCAATTGAGAGCTATGTCGTGGAATGTGAGAGGCTTAAACGACTTCAGGAAGCTACGTAAGGTCCTTAGTTATTTGCGAAGACATCATATAGATCTTGCTCTTTTGCAGGAAACTCACCTCCCGCTGACCAGCAAGATGCTCACCCACAAAGGCTTGCTGGATTGCAGTGTAGCGTCGGGCTTCACCACACACTCAAGGGGGACACTCACCTGGGTTAGTCCTGGCTCCAAACTCACGTTGCAGTCCTTGGAGACCGATCCTGAGGGTAGATATGTACTCAGCAGGTGCAAGGGTAGGGGGCTAGATTTCATGGTAGTCAATGTGTATGGCCCCAACTTTGATTCCCCGGACTTTTACGAGACACTAGCCCAGAAGTGCAGGATGTATGAATGTTCTGGAATGCTCTGGGGTGGGGATTTCAATCTGGTGCTCGACCCGTCTCTGGATAGATCAGCGGGACCCCACAGAAGCCCGTCGGCGGCTGCCACGGTGCTACAGACTGAAATTGTGTGCTTGGATTTAATAGACGTTTGGCGCAGCAGACACCACTCTAGAGGGGGGATCACGCACTATTCCGCTTATCATGAGATACACACTAGAATAGATTATTGGCTCACGGCACAGCTCCTAGCACATAAGGTGAGGGATTGTCGGATCCTGCCTCGCACGCTATCTGATCACTCTCCTCTCCTCCTGGTTCTTGAGCTGCCGATGCCCAGGCTCCCCCCCCTTCACGTGGCGCTTCCCCCCGTATTCCTTGTTAGACGAGGCGTTCAGGGGTGAACTCGCGGAGGAGATTCAAACTTTCTTTGACACCAACGTGGGCTCCGTGGAAAGCTTCCAAACATTGTGGGAGGCGTTTAAGGTATATGTGCGCGGTGTGGCGATGGCTAAACACTCCGGTGTCCTCAAATCTATCAGACAGAGGCTTCAGCACCTAGAAACACAACTAACAGAGCTAGAGCAGTTACAGCAGGCTGACCCCACGGGGGACGCACTAGAACGGATTAAACAACTGGTGTCAGAATATAATACAGAGGCTGACAGTGAGGTCCGACACTTGGGTAAATACGCCACGGCACGCACTTATGGTGAGGGTGAGAGGCCTAGCTCCTTACTGGCTAATTTGGTTCGCAGCGAACGACGGCAGCTCATTGTTGGCGAATTAATATCGAGCGCGGGAGAGGTCCTTACCGACGAGGAGCTGATAATCGAGGAGTTTCGACAATACTACTCCACTCTTTACGAGTCCAAATCTACCGGGATGGAGGGGGCGATTGACGAGTATTTAGGCTTTATCAAAATGCCACAGCTGTCAGACGCACAGAGAGAATTCCTGATGATGCCCATTCAGAAGGAAGAAATTGTGGACGCACTAGACAGCCTGAGATCTGGAAGCGCTCCGGGGGCTGACGGGTTGACGGTAGGCTTCTACAAGGCCTTCAAAGACCTGTTGATACCCTACCTCTCGACACTGTTTGACGACATATGCCTGGAAGGCAGTATGCCCCCATCCATGCGGGAGGCGCTCATTATCACTCTCCTTAAACCAGGGAAACCCGCGAATGAAAGGGGGTCGTACAGACCCCTCTCATTGATAAATGTCGACGCGAAACTATATGCGAAGGTACTGGCGACACGCCTCGCTCTCTTGGCCCCGGAACTGGTTGCACCGGAACAAGCCGGCTTCATTCCTGCTAGGAATCTCACATATAACATACGTACGGTGCTAGGTACAATGCAGCACGTGAAACCGGAGAATAAGGCGTTGGCAGTGTTTTTAGACATGGAGAAGGCGTTCGATTCTGTCGAGTGGCCATTCATGTCGAGAGTACTACGGAAGCTGGGCCTGGGAGAACCCTTTTTGCAAATGATAGGGGCATTGTACTATAAACCTTCGGCCAGAATTCGACTGGGTAACAGAGTAACGGAGGCGTTTGCAATAAGTAGAGGCACCAGGCAGGGCTGTCCCCTCTCCCCATTGCTGTATGCACTAGTAGCGGAACCCCTGGCGTGTGCTCTGAGAGAATACCATAGCCATGAGGGTATCAGCTTCCCTACTTACAAGATCTGCATATCCACGTATGTGGACGACACCCTCTTATACGTCAGAGACCCGGAGCTCAACCTTTCCCCGGTACTGAGAGAAGTAGTACAGTTTGGAGCACTGTCGGGACTAAAAGTGAACTGGAATAAATCAGTGGCATTCCCGCTGACCCCAGTGACGATCAAGTTTGGGATGGATTATCCGCTCCAGTGGTCGGACGACCCGGTCAGATACTTGGGTATACAATTGCATCCGGACCCGGATATTCTGGTGAGGGAAAATTACGGGGTGGCATATACCAGATTGTCCGACGACGTGGATAGATGGTGCAAATTGCCGTTGTCCTTGTCGGGTCGCATCGCACTGATAAAAATGATTGTCCTCCAGCGGTTTTTATTCCTGTTTAATAACATCCCGGTGACCCTCTCGAGGGCCTTCTTCAAGACATTGACGCAGGTTCTTACGCGACTGGCGTGGGGGGGCAGGCAACCAAGAGTGCAGTGGCAAGTTTTAATGCTCCCGTATGACCAAGGGGGTTTAGGGGCCCCAGATCTGGAGAGATACTATAGGATTGCCCAGGCATCGCATTTGCATACTTGGATACACGGGGATCGCAACATCCCTCATGTGATCCTGGAGACTCTGTTTACAGACCCCCTCCCTCCGCCGGCTACGGTGTTTGAACCGGCCCTGCGACGAATAGGCACGTTGGACTCCATCGCCGCGACAAGTCACGCCTGGCACTCACTGGCCAGGAGACATGGATACGAAACACTGTACTCCCCGCTCGTCCCGATAGAATGGGCTGTCTGGATATCGCCACTGAGAGAGAAGGGGGTCACACGCGCGCTTCAACAATTAGGCATATCAAAGCTGGGGGATCTGTTCAGGGACGGGACGGTGATCACCTGCATACAGCTGGTCCCTTCTCAGACACCGACCTCGCTGATGCAGCGATTCCACTTTCACAGGGTGTGAGCGGCACTACAAGCACTGCTGGGCACGACCATGCAGGAGCCTCCTGAAGTGCCAGAACTGACATACATTATTAAAACCTCGTCTCCCGCCCATCTCATCTCCCAAATGTACAGGGTTGGCCAACTCGGCGGGGAGCAGCCTCCTTCCAAAGCCCGGTCGGCATGGCAACGAGATCTACAGGCGGAAATAAGCGATTCGATGTGGGGGTACTGCTGTCGCAACACTAAAGAAGTGTCACTTAACGCTCGGCACCGACTCATTCATTTCAAATTTTTGCAAAGAGTGTATTACACTCCAGAACGCCTACATAGGTACGGCCTCCGACAATCATCGGAATGCGAACGCTGTCACGCCCCGGTGGCGGACTTCATGCATCTCGCGTGGTCTTGCCCGGGCATCAACAGATTCTGGGCAGATGTTTTTGAGGAGATAGGTCGCATTCTGGAGACAGAGCTCCCAGTTGATCCTGCGCTGGCGTTGCTGGGATATTCCAAGATTCTCCCCCTGGCGATGCGTCGCCTGGCAGATATAAGACTGATCATGGCCCGACGTGCAGTGGCGCGGTGCTGGATGCGGGGACCGCTCCCGACAAAAGGTGGTTGGGCCAGAGACATGCTGTATGGCTGCACACAGTCACAGCTCTATAGCGAGCTCCTACCCCCGGTTAGTAGGCCAAAGAATTTCTGGGATCTGTATCTGACTTATGTTGCCAATAAAGACACCTCGGAGCCGGAACAGGAGGAGACAGAGGAGAGGCAGGAAGGGGCGGAGGACACTGAGCATCGGGGGTACGATACAGATGGACTGGATGACTCGTGAGGGCCTGGGAGGGATGTGAGGCGAGATTTCGGGGGCCTGGAGGGGACTGGTAGACACGCGACACTTGGGAACTCTTACAAAAGGGCCACATGCAGAGCGGGGAGATTGAGAGAGGGAGGGAAATAGTGGAGGGAGGCGGGCGGTGGAGGGGGCATTCATTGGGGGAGCGGGGAGCTGAGGCGCAATGGTAATGGGTGAGAGGAAAAGGCAAGCACAAGGGTAGTTAAGGGGGGAGGGGCGGGGATAGGAGGGGTGTTTGTATAAGGGGTCACAAACTGGTTTAGTTGACAGACAGGCACACTACACTGACACACCCGCGTCCACATAGTGGCGTGGAGTATGCCCCAACAGTGGAGGTGGGGATGGGGCAGCGTGGATACAAAACTAGTGAAACGATAAGAAGGTGGTAGTGTAGGAGTACTGAGGCTGCCCAACATTGGAGAGATGATATACCGCTTGATTATCTGGTCCTAATGTGATGGATATTGATGTTCCTCTACATTGCTGCCGGCCTCAGGGTTGCAGGCGTAGAGCTGTGTGTGTGACCTGGAAGCGAATAAAAGTTTATAACCAAAAAAAAAAAAAAAAAAAAAGCGGCAATAATGTAGCACCCTTTCTTGATAATATGGCCCATAATTTTTGAAGAAATCAAACATTCCCACCCATGGGGTCGGATTGGTATCACAATTAGACCCCTGCACTTCTAAAAAAAATGGCCCACATTCCCTGATTGTGCCCTTTCATGAAACACCAGTCGATTAGTCTCATTGGACACATGTTTATACAAATGTTTGGTAATTTTAAGATTTTATAGCCAGTAACGTGTACAAAAACTAGAAGCACTGAGTTTTGTCCAGGCTGGCAAGGTGAAATATAATGGTTTAAGGGCCACAACACCTGATCTGAGGAGTATTTTAATATCCTGGCCTGTACGAAAATTAAAAAAATCACCCGAATCCTGTATTTTTTCCCCTGATCAGTATGTATTTTAACCTGTAAATGTAAGGCAAATGCACTTTATAGTGATTTCTAAAGCTGCCTTAATGATCGTGACTGATCATCAAATTAACAAAGGCAGAAAAGCCATGTTAAAAAGGAATAAGGCTTTTATTATATATAAAGATTCGTCTTTATCATGTTCTGGCGTTTGCAGAATTTTAAAAATTATATAGTGCTCCCGGTTTCATGGTATTTATGTTTTTTGACATTTCCTCATGTATTTATCCATATTTATTTTCTGCTAATTTTATCTGTATTTATCCATATTCATTTTGGTCTTTGTGAAAAAATTAAGCTGAAATTAGTGTATTTCCACGTTTATTTAACTGATAAATATGCACTTGTGCTTGAATGCCTGCCAGGTTTCAGTGCTGTGAACAACCACGGAAGATAAATCAATGCACTTACATGAAAACTTGCAAATTTTAGTATCAGCCTTGAGCATATCTACCTCTTTACTTATCTTTACTAAAATCTCCTTTCTTTTGTAACCCCCTTTCCCATCAACCCACACAGTTACTGGCTTGCCAGCCATGGCAGACAGAACTTTGAAATACTCAAAAAACAACCCAATTTCCGTTTTTATCCACATTTAAAAATAAATACAGACACGGAAACAAGTTTTCTGTCTGTATTTATGTGTAAAAATCAGTAACAATGAAAAACAGGGAGCCCTAAATATAAACAATGGCCGATTCTTTTTTGTCATGTTTTTTGTAGTTTTACATAGTGTGAACTGGTCTCAAGGGCATTGGATCTATTTACATGAGCACCAGTTAAATTAGAGGAGATCAAATTCGTTTTTATTTTTCAGCCTCAGGAGATTAAGAGATTTGCCCAGAATCACAGGATGTTGAACCAACACCGGGAGTCTAGCATAGTTCCTGAGTTCCAAAGTAGACAGCTGTGGTCAAGGTAGCTTCACAGCTAGGCCTTTGTAGAAACAACAAGATCCCCTCCAACCCCCCCCCCCCCACCTTACACTCAGCCCAGAAAGACACTGGGGCTGAGGTGACAACACCTGACCCCCAGCAAATCCCCTATATACTCTCTTCCTCCCAGTTCACCAAGGCCTAAATGTCATGTGATGGCCCAGCCAGGGGAAAGATAGTGCTTTTGGGCTGGGTTGAACCCAAGGGGGGGGTGAGGTGAGAATGACCCTACAGCTAGAGCAACAACTGCCTCATTGGGCCGCTTACCACTCATCCCCACCTCAGCCTAGCCTCAGGGCTATGGCCTGGCAGAGGTGGAAGGAAGCAAAGAACAAAGCTTCTGGGCTGGCCTTGGAGGTGGAGTGGGGGGTGGCAATGTGGGCCGAGGGGAAGATGTCCCAACAACCATATCACCTGACACTGAACCGTCCAGGGACGCTGCTTTACTCTTCCCGTCCCCTTCTCTGTTTGACAGCCCAGCAGGGGAAAAAGAACACTTGCTTTTGGGTGTCTGTGCAGCCCCACAGGGTCTAAGCTGAAGTCCGCGCTGACATGCCTAGTGATGCATGTCCCTGCCCTGACAGTCAGCCTGCCTTACGATACAGCAGCCTGGCTGGGGGGCTGGCGAAGATAGCATGGTTCTGTGGGCCGGGTGACAAATAACTTTAAAAAAACTGCCCAGCTGGTGACACATAGGTGTCAGCCTATCAGCCAATGCCTGACTGCTCGCCTTACCAATCCGACCCGCCCACATATCCACCCCAACATGCTCTACCATAACACATGATAGGACAAGGGAACAAGTGAATGACCTTGTGCAAGAGACAGTTCTAAGAAATGTCCCCACTTTTGCACATAGCGCCTACCCCCCCCACTTCAATTCTATCCTGCAGCTCACGGGACAGAGAATTCAGAGGCTCCAGTAGTTCAGCAAGTATTGCAATGGAGGCCTGCAAACCTGTTAACTCTGCATGTTTTCCGCATATGGCTCTCCTCTGTCACCATATATTCAGCCATATCTCGCAGTCAGTCAGACACTCTCATGGCGACAGGAGATAACCACCTAATGGCAAGCCTCCACTTAGCAAGTACCAAACAAAAAAGGAGAAATTTCCTGCTAAGCTTTTTTTTTGTTTGAGCCGGGATCATCGCCAATAGGCACTGTCCAACATCCCTGGCAACGGACCGCCCTGTATCAGGATTCAAGGTTTACAAAATTGTCTGCCAGAAAGTATCTAAGTCAGAATACCCCAAGAACACGCATAGCCTTGCACAGTGAGGACAGGAGGACAAACCCCCCCGAGTAAATCGAATGCAGCATGGTATGAGTAAGATATACTTGGAGGACTGCATTATACTGAAGCAATTTGAATCTCGCATTCGTACGTTCCCCTTCACCCCGTCATAGATGCCCTCCCATTCTTTGTCAGAGAGAGGAGCTCCCAGAATACCATGCTACCTAGTTTGCACTGGCAAGTCATGCAAAGGTAAATCCTCCCGCAGCATCCAGTAAACATGCGAGATCAGGCTCTGACCCGAACAATACTCTGTAATATCCCCAGTGTTTGGACGTCCCACTGGACATCAGGGAAGGAAGGTCATATCCTATGGCCAATCCCTACAATTTTTGTAAATTGTAAAAACTGTTCGGTCCCTAAGTCAAACAATCCCACTGTGTCAGCGAGAGTAATAATCCAATCATTCGGGTATAAGTCTGGCACAGAATCACACCTCCCCGGCATACCCCCTATCGACTGACATAATGCGCATTATTATCACAAACAAAGTGTTTAAATACACATATCAGGTGACAAAGGAGCCTTACGCAACACCTGTTTAACCACCCTCTCCCAGGCTGTGCACACCTGCCCGACCACAAACAGTACCACGTTCAGAACCCCAGCCCCTAACATCAAGAGCTCTGGCAAGGGAATTCCATCATACGTACCATGCAACAGCTTCTGCTACCAATTCTTCCCTTCATCAAACCAATGCACTCCATGCTGCAATTGAGATGCTAGATAATATAGGTCCAGGCATGGCAGTTCAAGTCCCCTTTCCCCCAGGGACGCTTGAGAGTATCCAGGTTAAACCTCTTCGTCCCAGAGTCCCATAGTAGCTTGACAACAAATGTGTCCAATTATACTAAATATTTCCTAAGGATCTCAAACATGGTCCCCTGAAAAACATACAGGCAGCGCAGCAAAATAATCATTTTCACCAATGCATGCTTGCCCATCGTGGATAAACGGAAAGCGTTCCATAACTTCACTGTGTGTTTTAGCCCCCCAACACCCTACCTATATTCAGGAACTCAAACACCACTGCTTCATGTGCAATCCTGATCCTGAGATATTGGACGCTGGACACCTCCCAGGTAAGGCCCAAACGAGGAAGGTTGTGCACATGTTTCCCACCTAGTTCTCCCAATTTTTTATGGTTCACATTCAACCCTGAGACTTTGCACAATTCTGACAGGACAGCCAGCATAATAGGGACTGAGAACATGAGCTGGCACAGATATACCAAGGCATCATCAGCATATAAGGAGACCACATGGTGGCCTCCCCAATTGGTGTACACCACCCCGCATCACAGAGCACAGTCGACAGGCTAGGGGCTACATCGCTAGTGCGAAGAGCAGAGGCAACAAGGGGCAGTTGTGTTGGGTCCCTCGATACAAGGAGAAGCACTGTCCCGCCCACTCATACTCACGCCACTGAGGCACTATGTTACAACTGCACCCAATTTATGTATCGCTCTCCAATGCCCACCTTCGCCAGGACCTGTCACAGGAATTCCCAAGACAGGAAATCAAACGCTTGTTCTATGTCAAGCACTAGGATCCTCCCCATCTGTACCATTCCAGAATCTGCCTCTGTGCTAGTGGAATGCTGCCTTAGACAGGCAGATTGCCAGCAGAGCCACCTCCACCACAAGCCTGATGGCTCACATGCTGCCTCAGGGGCCCTTCCCTAAGAGTAACCAACTAATCTGCGGCTTGACAGGTGAGGAAATAAAGTAAAGCCCTAACATTGTGTTGCACACGGAGCTTAGCTGGGGACATGGAACTGTATCGAAACTTTAGGCCATGCGTCCTCTTTCGGACATGGCAGATAATCCCTACGGAGTTCCTGTACTCTACAGGTGTAATCCGGGAATATTATAATAGGCCTACCTTCATACTGTCGTGATCCATGGACCTGGTCATGCTAGAGGAATGCTCCCTGGTCCTTGAAATGTAGAAGGCAGGCAATGAATGCTCAAGGAGGCACCCCCGGTCTGGGCAGAGGTGCTTTCCCATGATGAACCTACTCAATGGTGAAGAACTTTGACATCTTGGGTTTCAAATTGTCCTCAATCAAGTCCTCTAGGAATAATCCATCCGATTTCCCCTCTTCTTGGTCAGGTAAGCCCACGAAACACAGGTTATTCCTTCTGGAGCAACCAACTGCATCCTCACGCTGTTTTCTCTCACTCAGTTTCTTTATCTGCGTACCATCTTTACAGCTTTTCTCACTCTTCTGCTGTCTCTCGTAGTCTCTCACACACACTGCCTATAGTAGTCCTTCATATTTTGCTGCCTAAGACCATTTCTAATTGTTGTCTCTCATGGACTGTCCCTCTCAATCTCCCTTTCTCTCTTTGTCTTTGTCTCTATCTTCTCTAATCCTCTTTCCTGTTGCTGTTTTCACCTTCTCTATTTTATCTATAATTTTTCTCTCTCACTCTCTGAATAAGCTTATTCACTCTCTCTCACACTTTTCCTTTCTGGCCCCTCCTCAATGGCCTTCAAACTCTCCTTGATAATCTCTTCTCTTGCTGCTCTCGTCCCTCCAAAACTGACCTTTGCCTATATGTCCCCCCCTCTCGCTTGCACCTTAATTTCCTAACCCACAACTTCCCTTGGTGGTTAATATTGGTCCCTTCTCCTTTTTAGGTTGAGCCTTAGTGCACATGCACTGCTTGCTATGGAAGGCATGCTGTATTGGAGTATGCTCTTGAAGTTCTTACCATATTTGTCATTGGCCTTCGTAAATCCTGGCTTCTGATTCATATATAGGCTTGCTAGTCCCTCCTTAGTACCACCTTGCCTTCACTTGTAACCTCCCATGAGGACTGGTCCTTTTACTTCGGTTGTTACACGATCTGCTTTAGAAGTTGGTGAGCACTATTTTCTTTAATGCTCTTCCCCTATTCCACCCAATACATTGGAGTACCCGCCCGCTTTTTTTAAAAATAGTAATATATTTGTATTCAAATTACAGCACAATCCGCTTTATAGCGGCCACGCTTATTTAATCATTTAATATACGACGCGGTCCGCTTACACTTTAGCAGCCGCGCTTATTTAATTATTTAATTACCAGCGCGGGCTACTTTCACTTTTGTGGCTGCGCTACAGATGTTTTGAAATGACTTTTTTTTTTTACTTTGCCTGAAAGCACGAAACGCGCTTTCACTATAATGATGGCCATGCCCATTTGTTTAGAAGTTGCTCGCGGTAACCTGAATATGGGAGCAGCGTCTAAAAAAAGGGGCGTGCCCACCATTATAGTGGTCTTGCATTTACGAGAGTTTGAGCTCTTGGCATTAAAAACTACAAAGCCTTTTATATATGTGTTCCTTTTAAATACACATAAATAGGCATTGTCATTTTCACTGCCAAGCGCTTAAACGCTCGCAAATGCAAGACCTATTGCATTGAAAATGCTTGTTTTCCTTTGTTTTAGTCACCTTGTCTGTTGTGATTTGAGGGTGGTTAGGAGCCTGACTGAGTGTCTGTGCGGGATATGTGTGACTGTGCTACAGCGGGACTCCAAAAATCATTTCTAATCATTATTCACCATTTCCCTGAAACCTTTAAACACACAATCATTCGTCAGTGGGGCCCATAACACTGCGCGTTTACTCTGTTCACTTATACTTGGCTTCAAGGCTTTTGGTGAATCACAATGGAGAAATGCTGTAACATTTGGTTGAGTGTCTAAAACCTATCTAATCAGTTATTATATACACCTACAGTTTATTACACTTTACCATGGTTTTATTCAAACATTTAATTATCCAGACGCACCACCATAGTGGCAATGGATCTGCTAGAAAGAAAATTAGGCATAGGAAAATCACAAGACCAGCTTTTAAAATTCCATTTTCCCAATTTTACTAAAAGCAAAACTTTATTATGTCTGACATTTATGCATTTATTAATTCTTTATTCAGTAAAAATCTTAAACTTTATTTCAAAATGATCATTTTATTTAGAGCTCAGGAAAAAATTGCTTATTTAGAAATCAGTAAAAGTTTAGCAAAGAACAGATAGTTCCAAATTCATTCTCTCCTAACATCCCTAACTAACACCCTCATCTTATCCTTCAGTCCTGTAAAGCAAACAAAATAATTTCAAAGAGTTCTTACATCCAGGAGTCATTCTTCAGTCGGGCAGCACTTCGAGTGGAAATCCAAAAAGCAACCCCCCTCTAGACGAAACCAGGGGTTTTTATACACTAATTTCCTAACTTAATCTATCTAAAAAGTATCCACTACTACTTATTCGGATTCTGATTGGACAAAATCGGGGTGGGTGAGCATCTCCTCACCATTACAGCATCGTATTCACAATGAATCAGCAGAAAAATAAAGGGGCTTTGTTTAAGACAGTCTTTAGCCTAGTCGTTTCCTTGAGTGGCAGCATCAGGACCTTTTCCCATGATCACAACATTCAAGCGTCCATGTTTGGCACCCATCCTAGGTTCCGGGCAAGGTAGCCTTGAACCTCCTCGAGCACAGGCAGTTCACTCTGACTTACAGGCTTTTGGTGCGCCTGCGCTGTTCAGCTTTTCCTCACAGTTTACTCGAACAGCCATTTTTCTAGTAGGCCTCAGAGGCCACTTTTCGGAACTATCATAGAAACAAACTCAAATTCATGTTAAATATAGAATTAAAAGCCCTTCTGTTTAACTCCCACCATACTAATGTTTCCCCATTAGTTGTTACCTAGCAAATAAGCCACACAAATGCGTTTTATACTTACATGTTCGACCACTTCTTAACACAAAACATGTACAATAAGCACATTTAAGCTGCATTTGTTTATATATAGGCTGTGCATTAATTCATAACACGATAATAATACATATTAGTTAATTTTATTGCAACATGCAGGCAAAATTAGTACTCCCGTGTGTAAAAAAATGTGTGCATCTTATACTATGGTTGATTAATTCACAAAAACATTCCATTAGCAAATGTTAATGTTATGGAACATTGACTTTGAGAGGGGTAGCCAACATTTTGTTTTTACCACCTTGCTCCATCAACTGATCACCATGGCTGTTTATGGTACTGAATGAAACATTTGTGGGTGAGCTTTAACATACTGGTTGAATCATAATGTGTCTGAGAAAGCATGAGGTGGAGTGCATGGAACAGCTGGTCAGTAGCCTGCCGGACACGGACCTTTTTTTCTACTACACTCACATTTTATTGGGGTAAGAATCTAGTCCGTCACACAATCAGTAATTACTATTATTGTAATAAGGGCCATTTTTGTTGTGTCTTGAGGACAACATAATATTAACAATATACTAAAACATCTCACAATTTCGAAAGGTCACGATGAGAATTGGCTTATTTATGATATAATGGTTTTTCTTTTTATATCTCTTCATAAAAAAAGCTTTGCGCAGGCAATTAGTAAACAATCTGAATTTAAACTCAGTTCATCGACCTCTTAAGGATGAATTCTGAGTTGACCAGGTTGAGATTTTAACTTGATATATGATGATCAAACGCTGATCTAAGCAAACAGTGCTAAACCCAGAAATGCTCTCCAGGTAAAGACACATTAAACTGATGTCACCGTTCTTATTTATAAATGTACGTCTTGAAGTAAAATAATTTTTTCAGCACGATGTTCTCAAAACAGCAGTTTTCTTAGTAGCTCAAACATTGGTTTTAAAAAGCACAATTATGTTGCTCCTTTAAAAGTCTGCTGCTGTTTATTCCTCGCACTTTTTTAAGTGTCTTCTGCTGAAATACTCAGTTTTTTCAGTTTTTAACGTCTTTATTTCGAAGTTTTCCTTCATAAAAGACAAACATAAAAAAAATACATACTCAAAACACTCAACCAATAAGTACAGGTTTATACAAACAATTTAAATTTGTTTCCAGAAATCTTGTTTAAAAAGACAATTAAATAACATAGAAAGACGTTTGTGTCAATGTCATTACTGATATAAACAGTCAATTTAGGAATGCTTCCCAGGAAAAGTAGTTTAACAGGTTAGACACCCGGCTATTGGCTTTTCACAATTACATATAATATAATTGGAAAGGGACATATGCCCAGTCTATAGGGGCCTTTTCCTTGCTTAAGAACAAACTACATTGAAACCACATTACAGATTGAGTTAAAATGTAAACTTGACCCTTAATAACAGCTATTCAAGCTTTGCAGTGTTTTTAAAATAAGTCATATCTATGGAGAACTGGTGAGCTAATACCACCCCTTTCTAGCAGATAATTGTGTGCTGCTTTAGATCTTGGTAAGGGAATGTAAGGGGTACACGGATAAAAATCATACAAATCCCAACTGGAGATGGGGCCGTCACCTTCATGGGGCTGGGAGGATCGTAAGTAGGGAACGATGTTCCTGTTCCTAAATTTAACAAGGATTAGGTCCCCAGGAATGTCCTTTGGTAGTGGCCCTAACCAGCCCACCCTTCTACCACTCAGGATACCACCATCCATATTAGGTAGCAGGGGTCTATTTTTAGCTAACCAGAAAATGACCTTGTATAATAGGTCCTGATAGCTCTCGGGTTTCCTGTGAGCGGGAGCTGGTACTCCTGAAAGAATAAGCACATAGGGGGCGGCTTCCGGAGGTAGGTCTATATGTGCTGTTTGGTTTGGCTCTGCTCTAGTAGCAGAGTAATTTCTTAACAAAGGTTTAGGGGCAATTTTAGTAGCCAGTGGGGGTTGGCTCGTGGGAGGCTGTCTTTCAATCGGGACATTTTTTGTATTAAACAATGGTTTATGCGTGGTTTTAATAGCAGATGGAGATAACGTGCTGGGAGCTGAGACAATTTTTATTGTGTCAGTTAACGTAAGCACTTCAGGTATGGATTGTGAGGTCGAGCAATTGGGTGTTACCATGTTTATAACATGTGAAGAGTTAACTTTAATAGCAGACTCTATACTTGTCAGCCTATCTCCTAAAGCGGTGATTCGTTCTAGCAAGGGTGCCAATACAGAATTCAACAACAGTTCAAGCTGGGGCAATAGTTGCAATTGAGGCGAAGCTACTTTATCGTCCAAACATTCACCAACCCTCCTGGGTGTAGTGGAGATTTTAACAGGCGATGGGGGATCGTGACAGCGTTTTTGTATTTTGGGTTGGAGTTCGCACCCATCTGCCCCTTCGTGTTTCCTTTTCACACTTTGGCCCAGCGACAGAGCAGTATCCTGGAAGATGTCCTCATTTGGTAGGGAAAGTTCACCAGGACTGTCAGGGGGAGTGTTAATGGAAGTGTTAATGCTAAGGCCTTTTACGGGGAGGGGGATATCACTGGAACAAACTTAGTCCCGCACAGAGCATTTAGTTCCTCCCAGTAGGACAAGTTTGGCAAACTAACGGGGGTATGTGACGGGGATGGCACTTGGCGACAATCATCAATGTTTAGTTCGCAGATAGAGGTGGGTGATGCATAGCTCAGAATAAGGTTTTCCATTCTCTGGCAGTAGTATAGAAGGTTGGTATGCCCCCTTGAGTGTTGCTAATAGTAGAGTCTGTTCAAAGTTTATGGCTGCGAAGGAGAAGCCAAGAAGTCCATAGATAATCATATGAGTGGTAAGCAGTACTATACCTTCTTTGGCTGTGAAACCAAGAGAGCTTGCCCGTCCCGGCCACCTCGTGCCTCTGAGGGCCACAGAGGGCCCGCCCTTTGCCCGGGCTTCGCCCCGGGCGGCTCCCACGCGTGACTCGCGGGGCGAGAGGCGTTCCGTTTACTTAAGCGCCTCCGGGCGCGCTGGTGACGCGAATGCTGCTCGCCTCCCTGGGGCACCTGGGAAGGGTAGTTCGCGTTGGTCTGGCCGTTTCCCTCACGGCGTGGCAAATAGCGGGGAAAGCCGTTGCCCTCACGGCTGCCGGTCCGCTTTGACTGTGGGCCCCCTGGAGCTCGGGACGCTCCGTTTACTTAAGCGCATCCGGGCGCGCTGGTGACGTTAATGCTGCTCGCCTCCCCGGGGCACCTGGGAAGGGTAGTTCGCGTTGGTCTGGCCGTTTCCCTCACGGCGTGGCAAATAGCGGGGAAAGCCGTTGCCCTCACGGCTGCCGGTCCGCTTTGACTGTGGGCCCCCTGGAGCTCGGGACGCTCCGTTTACTTAAGCGCCTCCGGGCGCGCTGGTGACGCGAATGCTGCTCGCCTCCCTGGGGCACCTGGGAAGGGTAGTTCGCGTTGGTCTGGCCGTTTCCCTCACGGCGTGGCAAATAGCGGGGAAAGCCATTGCCCTCACGGCTGCCGGTCCGCTTTGACTGTGGGCCCCCTGGAGCTCGGGACGCTCCGTTTACTTAAGCGCCTCCGGGCGCGCTGGTGACGCGAATGCTGCTCGCCTCCCTGGGGCACCTGGGAAGGGTAGTTCGCGTTGGTCTGGCCGTTTCCCTCACGGCGTGGCAAATAGCGGGGAAAGCCGTTGCCCTCACGGCTGCCGGTCCGCTTTGACTGTGGGCCCCCTGGAGCTCGGGACGCTCCGTTTACTTAAGCGCCTCCGGGCGTGCTGGTGACGCGAATGCTGCTCGCCTCCCTGGGGCACCTGGGAAGGGTAGTTCGCGTTGGTCTGGCCGTTTCCCTCACGGCGTGGCAAATAGCGGGGAAAGCCGTTGCCCTCACGGCTGCCGGTCCGCTTTGACTGTGGGCCCCCTGGAGCTCGGGACGCTCCGTTTACTTAAGCGCCTCCGGGCGCGCTGGTGACGCGAATGCTGCTCGCCTCCCTGGGGCACCTGGGAAGGGTAGTTCGCGTTGGTCTGGCCGTTTCCCTCACGGCGTGGCAAATAGCGGGGAAAGCCGTTGCCCTCACGGCTGCCGGTCCGCTTTGACTGTGGGCCCCCTGGAGCTCGGGACGCTCCGTTTACTTAAGCGCCTCCGGGCGCGCTGGTGACGCGAATGCTGCTCGCCTCCCTGGGGCACCTGGGAAGGGTAGTTCGCGTTGGTCTGGCCGTTTCCCTCACGGCGTGGCAAATAGCGGGGAAAGCCATTGCCCTCACGGCTGCCGGTCCGCTTTGACTGTGGGCCCCCTGGAGCTCGGGACGCTCCGTTTACTTAAGCGCCTCCGGGCGCGCTGGTGACGCGAATGCTGCTCGCCTCCCTGGGGCACCTGGGAAGGGTAGTTCGCGTTGGTCTGGCCGTTTCCCTCACGGCGTGGCAAATAGCGGGGAAAGCCGTTGCCCTCACGGCTGCCGGTCCGCTTTGACTGTGGGCCCCCTGGAGCTCGGGACGCTCCGTTTACTTAAGCGCCTCCGGGCGTGCTGGTGACGCGAATGCTGCTCGCCTCCCTGGGGCACCTGGGAAGGGTAGTTCGCGTTGGTCTGGCCGTTTCCCTCACGGCGTGGCAAATAGCGGGGAAAGCCGTTGCCCTCACGGCTGCCGGTCCGCTTTGACTGTGGGCCCCCTGGAGCTCGGGACGCTCCGTTTACTTAAGCGCCTCCGGGCGCGCTGGTGACGCGAATGCTGCTCGCCTCCCTGGGGCACCTGGGAAGGGTAGTTCGCGTTGGTCTGGCCGTTTCCCTCACGGCGTGGCAAATAGCGGGGAAAGCCGTTGCCCTCACGGCTGCCGGTCCGCTTTGACTGTGGGCCCCCTGGAGCTCGGGACGCTCCGTTTACTTAAGCGCCTCCGGGCGCGCTGGTGACGCGAATGCTGCTCGCCTCCCTGGGGCACCTGGGAAGGGTAGTTCGCGTTGGTCTGGCCGTTTCCCTCACAGCGTGGCAAATAGCGGGGAAAGTCGTTGCCCTCACGGCTGCCGGTCCGCTTTGACTGTGGGCCCCCTGGAGCTCGGGACGCTCTGTTTACTTAAGCGCCTCCGGGCGCGCTGGTGACGCGAATGCTGCTCGCCTCCCTGGGGCACCTGGGAAGGGTAGTTCGCGTTGGTCTGGCCGTTTCCCTCACGGCGTGGCAAATAGCGGGGAAAGCCGTTGCCCTCACGGCTGCCGGTCCGCTTTGACTGTGGGCTCACTTAATAATACTCTGAAGGCCACGTTATAATGAGAGCATAATGACTTAGACGAGCACGTTTTACAACATAGCTGGAATTGGAAGGATGAAAGAAGGACCCCCTTCATTGATGTGTGTTGTGTTGTGTTACTAGAATTTTTACAACCCACGCCCGCCATATGATCCGATTCTTTCAGCATCTAATTTGTGTGCTAACAAATGTTTGTTTTGCTGAATGCTATATTTTATGGGAACAGGCATTGGAGGGGGTTGTATACCTGTTATCTTCACCCTGACATCACCATGAAACCTTTGAACTGCATCCAGCCTGCCACAGTCTATCAGAAACCCTACACTGATGTGCATCAGAAAACCTACTTGTGTGTTCTGAAGTTTTAGAACTTCTACCAGAGTGGCAGCTTCAAAGTACCAGGAGTAAAGACGAGTGGAAGTTAGTAAGGTCTGTGAGGGTGCAGCTGGTAAGGAGACTGGGAGTGATGAAACATGCCACATGATGTGGGTGACGTTTCAACATCCTTTAAAAAGTATTTGTCAGTTGTAACGGTCCCTGCGGCCACCCTTAAGACCATTGGGAGATTTATAGGCAAATTGATATGGAAAGGAAGCATCTATCCAGCAAGGAGTGTAACACGTCCACAATAGGGTACACACAACAGCTAGGACTTCAATGGGTAGTGAGGCTGGGTATAAGCTCACCTCCTGTGGACACTACACTTTGATGAAGTTGTACTTGGGGAACAAGCAGGGAACAGATCGCAGCTGGCGGGGGGGGGGGGGGGTGCAGAGAGGTACCCTTACATATTTATTTTTATCTTGTCCGAAGCTGAAGCAATTCTTTGGAGGCAGTATTGATTGGAACGAGTTTTAGACCAAACACTGTTGCACTTTATGCGTCTACAAAACCAAGGGTCCCAGGTACAATTCATAACCGGAAAAAACTTACAGCAGCACTTAGAATCAAGACAAATATTTTTTTAATTTAATTCAAATGCACTGACGTTCCTGTTTTAAAGCTTTTAAACATAGACAGATATAAGAATCATTGTAATCATGATCTTACACTTAGAAGAACACATGCCTGTAGCACAGCACTTTGCACTTTAGCATTAGACCAACATGTGCATCACTTATTTTTTAAACTATTCGTATTTGTATTAATTGTAGGTTGTTTGAAAATAATCGGTATGGTCCAGTGGCAATTTTGCTGATCATGTCATGAAAATGTCTATTTCCCACAAATTGTAATGATTTTAAGTAATCACACAATAAACTTTGAACTTGAACTTGAGATGTATTTGATAACTCTGCCCAGAACACCAGAGGTAGCATTATTGGGGTTGCCAGTGCCAGAGCTATTATCACTGCCATCGGTGTGTAGTAGGCAAATTGCAGAGGTCGACTTGACAGTCAGACATTTAATTGTCACTGCTGACACACTTGCATTATGTCCACAAAGGACATCTGGCTCGCGAGAGTCTCTGGGCACCTCCTTATGGTGAAACAAATCCTAGCCCTGGAGGATAGAGCTGTGGTGTTTGGCCTGAATTGGGACCCGTCTTACGGTTCTTCCCTACTGACTTCTATGAGCTGCACTGCCCCTGATAGCTGAAGTCTAACCAAGTGCTTCCCACAAACCTGAGGCTCCATTGGGTCCATTGGGACACTTTTTATGCGGGGCAACTATACAGATCTGCTCCACAAACTGTTCCCTCACGGCCACCTCTACTGTTGTTAGACCTCATGTGGTTTGCTTTATTATTCCCAGGACTTCGGCATCCAATCATCACAGGGTTAGAAGAAGGGGAGTTGTGAGGAGGAATGTCGAAAAGTTTGGGACTGAGTTAGAATTTTATTCCACCATGGTGGTTAGCATGTGTGGGATCAGTTGTGTAAACGAAAAACTTTACTAAATATAGTTAAGCCATAAAGGCGTTTTTTGCAATTGACACATACTTTACACTCATTTTAGGATAATTGCTGAGGGTTATTACACAGGGTTAGACACAGCAGTAGTATTCATGAGGATGGTTATACATCTGTTGGAGAGTGTATGGCTGTGTTCAGTTCTGCTTCCTGAAGACGGATTTCCCCTCCAAAAGAAGCCCCTTCTTATCCCCTTACTGGATCACTGCTTGCCAGTGTCAGTTCAGACTGTGAGTGGTCCCTTTCAGGAGAAGGAAAACAGCAATGATACCAAGGGATCTGAAATGAAAGAAGGACAAAAATCAGTAAGATGTCCTCTTTGTACAGTGTGTGTTTCTGTTTTTCATAATTCACCTCTCACTCCACTGCTAGACTTTCCTGGTGAGCTGCCTGGTCCAGAATTGACTGTTACTGATCATCTTTATCCCCAGGAGCCCCTCAGGGACAGGTTGATTGGTCTCAGGTGTGTGCGGCTCGGTGCAGATTGGAAAGGATACGACCTCATCAAAGGGCTCTGCCCTATAGAACCAGAGGTCGCTTTGCAGCACCTTCCTCCTCCAGGCATGGTACTGGGGTATCCGCGAGGTTGTGTGCCACCCCCCACAATGCCCACAGTCCTCATTGTACTCTTCTCTGGTGTTGCAGTCTCCCGACCCCACCTCCACGCTTGTCTCTAGGCTGTGTGGGTGACTGTGTATGCAGGGCCGCCAGGGATGGGGAGAGGGGAAGAAATTATGAAAGGACAAGTGCAGTGGGGTTTGGTCCTAACATGCTGCCTCTATTAAGACCCCTCTTGTATCCCTCCAGGCCCCTACTCTCTCCTTTTTGGTTCTGGAGAATGACGTCTGAGGTCACCTAGTATTGGGGAAGAGGACTTGGTAGTGTGAGGAACAAAGGAGAAAAGGAGGCGCTATTAATCACTTTGAAATGTGCTGTTGAACTCTCTAGGAGCTAGCAATGGAGGCTTCCAGTAAAGTTTAGAGGGTAGAGATTTCGGATTACATATGCAAGTTAAACTCACATCGACTGATGCAGACTTTGTATCTGCAGAATGGGATGACACAGGAGGGGAACAGGTCAGTGGGCGGGATGTATATGGTGACATGGGTGACAATGGTGCATCTCATGCAGCTGTGTCCATTCGCGTTCCTTGTATTCAGCCCTAGTTTATCCTCTGCATTTGATACCACGTATGAGGCAAGGTCACTGGAATGTTGTTGTCATTCCCTTGATTAGCGATGCACTTTCCAAATATATAACTGTATCTAAACTCTATCCCGGCGCCCTTGTCAGGCATTTGGATTGCTTAAGGCAGACAAAATTGCATGCTCTTCTGTAAGTATCCACTCTGCCTTCATTAAACCTATTTTCGCTGCGAGAAACTTGGCCATGCTTTTTGAGCGATTTTGCTTTTGCTGCACAAATTAATTCAACTCTGATCTGCTCATTGTCGTCATCGTGTCATCAGAGTAAATTGCAGTTTAAAATAGCAGGCCGCGTAGCACAAACAGGGCGCTCTTAGGCTGCCAGCTGATTGGCTGTTTCAATACTTGAGCCTGCTATGGAAGTCAGTGTTCCACATATTAGCATGTATTTTGAGGTTGTACCTCAAGTTATTTAGGGGCATATTATCAAGACAGGCGATAAAATTAGCGTCGCTTTAGCGGTAGAAAACTGCAGCTAAAACAGCAATAATGGGCTTGATAATATGCTCTATGATATTCCAATTGAAGCCCATGTTAGATGTCCTTCACATCTAACATGGGCTTCAATTGGAATTCCATAGAGCATATTATCAAGCCCATTATCGCCGTTTTAGCAGCAGTTTTCTATCGCTAAAGCGGCGATATCGCCTGTCTTGATAATATGCCCCTAAGTTCATAGGCCACCACTAGATCATCATTAAAACTATGTGCCGGTAAGTATGGATTTATTAACATCAGAACCCTCACAGTTCCTGAAATGGGGTTAAACCCCGCCTAGGAAATTAAGCAGTATACCACCCAAACTATCATAGGACCTCCTTCACAATCATTCCTCACAGCTCAAATAGTCCTTTCTAGGAAAGAATGGCCTTACCCTACCTAGGAATGAAGGGCTTGTCGTGTCCACTTTCAATTGTGCTGGATTCCAGGCAGAAGAAGTGATGCCTACTGCTAGCATCTCCTGCCTTATTGTCTGTAGTTTCTTATTTCTAACCTGTGCAGTGGGGCAGTGATTCAGAAAGAGGAAGATCTGCCTTTCTTTAATCAGCAGCTCCTCTTTCATCAAATCAGGTTACTCAACTCAGGGTCCCAAAGCACCACTATGATGGTCCTACCTCTTTTGTCATCTGGTGTATATATATGTCTTCCAATAGGGGAGTCTGTAGGAACTCCATATCAAGTTACTACCATCATGGGGGATGGAGACAGCAGAGTTCCACGCCTCTGCGTAGTCTCCCGTGACTCGTGACCCATGACCCCGCCTCCTGTAATGGCGTTCACGATCCTGAAGCACTGAGACGCTGGCGCACGGCTGCAGTTTGTTGCCTGGAAGCTGGGAGCCGGGAGCTGAAGGAGTGCGGGCCAACGTGAGAGCCGTGGCGGGAAATCAGGGAGGAAAGCATCGGAGAGGTGATCCCTGAGGCTCTGCCCCGCTGATTCGGTCTGCAATGGTCGGGAATCGGCTCTCGCTACGTCACGCTGTTCGGCTGCCCTTTCCGAGGTGAGCGCTTTTCTGGCAGCGGGCTGGATGCAGGGCTCTTGGAGCAGGGCTGGCTGAGCATTAAGTGGAAGGAGGAATATATTGGAATTGGCTTCAAACACTAAGTGGAAGCAACGGTGAAAACTGGCCAGGCGACAGGCATATTATTATTATATGAAACTTGTAACGCGCTCAGCTTACCCGGGGGCATCCCGGCGCGATTATTATTATACAGAGTCTGGCAGCAGAGGTGACTGTTGCGCCTACGAATTTGCCCGGTTAGCATCTGGACCCTGCGGAGTTTGCGTGGAGTTGTTTGGTGTAGACTTTGGGGGCCATTTGGGGGCCGCAACGGATTGCTGCAGTTAAAGTACCAAAACCCTTGGGGAAAAAAACGAACTCAAAAAAAAAAAAAAAAAAAGGGGGGAGTGTGTGTTTCAAAAAATGGGCAAACCACTGAAGGAGGGTGATGACGCGGTCAAACTCAGTAAAGTGAAAGCGGCTGCCCGACAGAAGGCCAAAACTCGTCTCGCCCTGGCTAGAAAAGCTGCACGTAAGGCTGCTAGAGAGAAAAATAAAGAAGCCAACAGAGAGGAGAGCCCTGGAGTTGAAGGTACAACACCCGAATCTTCAGATGATGAACCGCCTCCCCCCTCTACCCCTCTGCAGCATGAAGATCAGCAAAAGGCAGTAATAGAGGGGGACAAGATAGATGATATCAATACTGCAGACTCATTTCCTCAATCTGAGGCTGAAGTTCATCCTCAAACTCCTAACCCTTCACCAATATTGGTTCTGCCAGCGCCTCAGGCAGAAGAAGAGAGAAGGAAGAGTGGTAATGTCGGGAAGGAAGTGAAAGACTTTCCACTTTTTGCAAAAAGAACAACTCCAAAATCTCTTCTTCCTCATTCTTCACAGCTTCCTTTGGTGTCTGTCTCTTTGGATTCACCGGCCTCTAATGCCTTATCCAAGGGCCCTGACATGATAGTATCTATACCTCAAACTGAGCTTTCTACAGCACACGAAGCAGCAAGTGATGGGAAAATCATGCAAGACGCAACTCTTGGGAATTAAGGAGTAACAGGTCTCGACTCTAGCCTACTAGACACTGAAGCGAGATCTGAAGCGAAATATCAGTTAGATATTCGTGAGATGCTCAACCTAATTCTCGACGAAATCCGTGAAATTAAAAACAACCAGCGAACGGAGCTAGCTGCTATTCACACCAGAATAGATAAGCTGGAGGAGTTTACATTGGCACTCCCTAACAGGGTCCTGGAAGCTGAGTCAAGGATATCAGTCTTGGAAGACCAGATGAACCTGGTATCAGGAGCGACCAAGGAGGCTACAAAGAAGAGGATCTCCATGGAAAATAAAATCGAGGAGTTGGAAAACCACTCTCGTAGATCAAACCTGAGGATCGTGGGGGTCCCGGAAGGAACAGAAGGCTCCGACACAGTACAATGGGTCAACTCCTTCATACAGAAAGTAGTTCTACCAGACTTTGAAGGAGACTTAACAATAACTAGGGCCCATAGAGTACCAGCCCAGCGTTTTGCGAATTCTCCATTTCCAAGAACTATCCTATTGAATTTTGCGGACTACAGGATTAAGGAGCGGATTCTCTCGAAAGCATATCAACAACGCCAGTTCACTGTTTCTGAAACTACAAAATGCAGGATCTTCTCGGACATGACTGCGATTGCGGCCAAAAGAAGGAAAGAATTTGTAAAATTGTTGCAGCTATTTAAAGCTAATGGCGCCCAGGCCTCGATTGCGCAGCAATCAAAGCTGAAGGTTCTTGTTAAGGGAAAATTCTTTCTGTTTACTGACTTAGAGGAGGCTCAGACTCTTCTCAACAAGATATCCACAAGGGCCTAGGCTGAAGGGCTTAAAAGAAGACACAATGTGAGGAATCTAAGTTTATAATTTGAAAAGGGATGTGTCAGATGTGATCCTTTTTCTTCCCTTCGTTAGCAAAAAGGAAAAAATTAAGGCGGGTGTTCATGGGTTAAGGGGTCACACCAGGCTGTAACAAGAAGACACCCGAAGAAGAAAGCAGAGGGTGGGATGTGGGCCGTGTGGACGGGGAGGGGTTTCCCACATTCCAGGGGGGGTTCAGGGTGTTCAGGGTGGTGGGGGGTAAACGCAGCAAAAAAATACAAGTACAGTAGGTTTGTTATCCTTAATATTGGTTGGTACAGAATATGTTTAAGTTTTTTGCAGATTTTTAGATGAGATTTGATCAATTCAATATCCTGTCCATTAATGCGAATGGGCTGCTCAATAGGCAGAAATACTGAGCCCTTTTGAAATGGGCAATTGCCCTTAAGCCTCAGGTGGTCTTCCTCCAGGAGACACACCTGAAAACAAATTCTCCAAAGTTATTTCTGCCAAGATACTTCTCCTATGTTTTTTTTTCCTCAGCGGGGGTTGCCCAGAGGGGTGTCGCTATTTATTTCTCAAGGAATTTACCCTGGGAAATTGTGCGGTTGCAAAGAAACTCTAAAGGTAGATGGCTTTGGGTTGTAGTAAAATTGATGGGGAAGGTATTTAACTTTATAAATTACTATGGCCCAATCTTTGATGACACCTCGGCCCTGACTGAAATTAGTGAAATCTTGAGGGGTACCTTGGGGCAAATTATAGTAGGAGGTGATTTCAACTACATCCAGGATCTAAAGAGGGACACTTCTAACAAGAGCAAGAAGCAACTAAAACCAAAGACGAAAGGGGTGCTGGAAACTTTTATGTCAGAATACCAATTGCGGGACTCCTGGCGCTCCCTGAATCCCAATACAGAGTCCTACACATGTTTTTCTAATAGGTTTCATACAGCCTCTAGAATAGACTTTTTTTATCCTCTAGATCACTTCAAATTTCCAACGCATTGATAGGTTGTAATCCCTTTTCAGATCATGGGAGGATAGAGGTTGAACTGATACTAGAGGGTATGGAAGGGGTGCGTTCTAGGTGGCAGATGGATCACACCCTTTTACAGAATATGATATGGGTAGAGGGCTTCAAGGATTGGATAAAATATTTTTTTATAGTAAATAAGGATTCAGCAGAGCCTTTTGCGGTATGGGGTGCATTTAAAGCAGCAGCCCGGGGGCGGTTTGTAGCATTTTCCAGCAATAATGCAAACATTCGAAAGGGAAAAATATCTGCCCTTCAGTGTGCTGCTGAGAAGGAGTACGCATTAAAACTGAATAAAAAGACTGATAAATGGGAACAAGCCAAAGCATTGCTTAGGGACTTGTTCACTCTGGAAGAGATAAATAGTTCAAAAGCCTTTCAGCAAAGGCTGTACGAAGATAGTCAACTAATGGGGAAGCTTCTGGCTAACTCGATTAGAAAAAAACAAGAGTCTTCCATCATCTTGAAAATTCAAGCCCCTCTAGGTGGAATAGATACTCGGAGCGAGGGAATCGCGAAAATATTCCTTGATCATTACGAGAGAATTTACTCTACAGATATTCAAGTGGAGGCAATATTGATCAGGGAATATTTTGATAATTTGGATATTCCCAAAATCTCCAATTCCAGACGTAATCAAATAAGCTGCGAAATAAGTACCCTGGAAATTCAAAATAGTATAAAAGAAACAGCGGGAGCAAAAGCTTCAGGTATGGATGGGTTCCCGATCGAATTTTATAAGGTTTTCTTGAAGGAACTAGAAGATCCCTTGAAAAATGTATTTAATTATATTAGAATAGGCGGTAGGGCTCCTTCCGAGTTTAAAGTGTCCTCAATTATTAGTTTTGTCAAGAAAGGTAAAAATCCAGAGGATGTGAATTCCTATAGACCTATTAGTCTATTGAACTCAGACTATAAGGTTCTTATGAAAATCTGGGCTCAAAGATTTGTGCTTGCAGCCCAGGAGGTAATTCACCACGACCAGACGGGTTTCATAGCCGGTCGATATATGGCAGCTAACACAGAATATTTGTTACAGGCGTTAGATTATTTTAATGTTAATTCAATCTCTGCATGCATTTTTATGATTGATGCAGAAAAAGCATTTGATTTAGTCAACTGGTCAACGTTATTTTTTTCCTTGGGTTATTTTGGGTTCCCTGTCCCAATTATTAGTATGTTACAGAATATTTATGAAGGGGCATCAGCCCAGGTGATAATCAATGCTAGGCAAGCAGGGAAGATTAAAATAAACTGCGGCACTAGGCAAGGTTGCCCTTTATCTCCCCTGCTTTTCACCTTTTTTATCGAACCTCTGGTAATAAAAATAAGGAATAATGATGTAATATTTCCCCCAATCGCTGGAATGTCAAAGCTAAAACTGTTTGCTGACGATATTATCCTGTATTTGGCTCCCGATAAAGAAAATATTACTCATCTCATGAAAGAGCTTCAGGAATATGAGAAGATCGGGGGATATAAGATCAACGAGAAAAAAACGGAAGTTATAATTTTAAATTCAAATTCAGATTTTCTTCCGGTAGATCTTCAGTCTCAAGCAGAAAAAAGGGATCCAATAAGATACTTAGGGATTTATGTGACCAGAGAGTATCAAGAACTTTTTCGACTGAATTATATAAAAACGAAGAATAAAATCAAGAGCCTGTTTGAACAATGGGATCTATTGCCCTTGTCATTGATTGGCAGAGTGGCATTGATAAAGATGAACGTACTGCCTTTGCTTTTATTCTTGTTTAGCAATATTCCAATTAAAGTTAATATGGCCTTTTTTAACGAACTCGAATCCATGATGAGAAGATTTATTTGGAATAAAAAGGCCACAAGAGTCAAGCTCGCGGTGATACAACTTTCGATAAACCAAGGTGGGCTCGCTCTTCCCCATTTTAAGACATATTATGAAGCAGCTTTTTTCGATATAATGGCAGGATTACTAAGGGCTAGACAGACAAGAGACAATTTTTTTTTGGATAGAATGCTTGAGGAATCAGGCTCTCAAATTTTTTTCTTTTTAAAAACTGCAAAGCTTCCTAAGAAAACAAGATATAAGACACTGTTAGGGTACTCATCAAGATTACGGCTTTTATTTAAAAAACACAGTTCAGATGGGTCCATTTATTTGAAATTGGCAGAATGTGCTAAAATGGGTCTCAAGATATCTTTGAATCACCTGATAGAATGGGAATCTGACGGATTTTGGGAAATAAGGCATCTTCTTATTCAAAATACGGTAATTAGCTGGCATACGGTTATAGATAGAACGCATCCTAGGCGGCTCAGGTTTTTTGAATACCTTCAATTGGTTTATTTTATAAGAAAAGAAGTAGGAGGTTTAGATACTACACCCAATGTCTAGTTAACAGCTCTATTTGGGGAAAAACATAAGGGTATTGGATTCTGGTATAAAAAGCTACTCCCTTCTGGATCATCTCCTATAATAGTTAGGCATTTAGAAAAAATAAGTCTCACATTACAGTGTGTTTTATCAGATAAAGACTGGGAAGTAATATGTCATTTAGGAAACAAAGCACTCCGAGCAGCTAATTATAAGCGAATGTCCTTTCTTTCTCGCTGGCTGGCGTACTATACCCCGGAGGCCTTACAGATAATATTCCCTGAATGTGAGAATAAATGTTTTAGATGCAGAACTAGGTGTCAGGGTGGTTGGTATCATATTTTCTTTTCATGCCCAAAGTTAGAATCCTTCTGGAAGGGGATTTTCGCAGACTTGGAGATGGCAACTGGGAAAACTCTACTACCAGAGGCGGAGGTGGCCCTTTTTGGTATCTGTAAAGAAAGGAATAGGTTCAATAAATCAGAAGAAGTGTTTATTTTTATCTCCACTGTCGTAGCACGGTCCCTGATTCTACAAAATTGGAAATCTACGGTGATCCCATGTCAAATAAAATGGGTTAATAAAATGAGAAGAACATATAATTTTGAGAGAGCTTACTCAGGTAGAGTGGGTGCGATCGCAAGATTTGAAAGGAATTGGAAACATTTTGAGAAGCTCGAATTGATAAAAGGAAGGTGATTGTTGTATTTTAGTCAATTTTTAGATGTTATTGCATTTGCACTTTAAGAACTGCAAGTATATATTTGCTGTGTTATATCGGCTGTTTGTGCACTTTATCGTATACATTAGCCAATTTTTGCACGATATTGCACTTGCACTTTAAGAGACGTAATAATATCTTTTGCTGCTATACATCGACGGGTTCTGCACTTTATTGCACTAGTCACTTTATAGAAGCCAATTTTGCACGTTACTGCACTAGCACTTTAAGAATTACAATAATATCTTGCTGCTTTAAATCGCCGGTTCTTGCACCTTATTGCACTAGCACTTTATGAACCGTATAGTAATCTTGATGCTTTTTATCTGTTGTTTACATATTAGCCAATTTAGCATGTCTTTGTACTAATATTTTAAGAATAGCAATAATGTATTTGTATAGCCTCATTGCATATATTGGTAGGTTTATACGAATTATAGTAGAATTATTTTTTTTTTATGTATAATATCAGTTGTTTCTCTTGTACTAGCACTTTAATATCGGTATGTTTAGTCGTACGCTATTGCAGTTTTTGTATTTTCGCTGAGGTATTCTATTGTCTAGGGTTGTCTCTTGTATATTGCTTGAACATTTTTTTGTCTAATTCTGAAGAATTTAATGTACCAATGTTTTCCTACGGCTTGTTCAATAAAAAAAAAGTAAAAAAACAAAAAAAATGTTACTACCATCATGACCAGTGGGGCTAAGCTCTCACAGAAAAATACATTCTCGTGGCCACTGTGAGGCGAAAAGCATGAAGGAGGCATCGTGGACTATTGTCGGAAGTCTTCACACCACAAAATGGATTGGCATCTGAAAGTGTCCCACACTTCCACCCTACCATCCTCTGGGTGCAGGAAACCCCAAAATATTTACACCCGAAAACTTTATCTCAATGGAACACCCACAGGTTGATGAATCAGAGACAGTGTTAAAACTCAGTTTCATAAGACATTGTGACCCAGAGGCAAGGCACCTCCCAACACATCAAAAATATAATTATGTAAGGTTCCACTCAACAACTGATCTGTGGAATAAATATAAAAGCTTCAATACAAAAATTCTGAAGAAGCGGTACAGAATAATTGCTATGAAGGCTTTCAGCATATTAGAACATTACAGAGTAGTGCAAATTCAGAAGAGGTCAAGTGGGCAGCAAAATCAAAAGACAAATGGACAGCATCCCTAGCAGCATAGGAAAGTTCTTAGGCTTACCAGCAAAATCGAAGGTTTATATACGCTATTTTCGCATATTAAATCACTAAAACTGCTAAATGATCATGGTGTGATCAGAAGTGTAACATTTTCAGCAAATCAAAGCACAGTTTTATTCAATGTAATTATTGCCTTAGCACCCAAGCACTATCCCACTACCTGAATATTGATTCTGCCTGCACTATGCAAATGTCATTTGGATGTCTGGACAAACTATTTACGGGAATAACAACACACTATTATAAATGAATAGGGCACAGTGAACTAGCAGAAGGAACTGGACTAAAGATGCAGTTTTGTGGCGAGCTAGGAAGAATTAATTGAGAACAGCACGGACAATATTAATAGAAATGAACAAACATGACTCTGCTTGTCTGGGTGCTGTGGAAATAACAAACACTGAAATCTGCATGGGGGGTGGCTCGATTGTGAAAAAGATGATGACCAGGCCAAAATTGAGGCCTAGTTAGCAACAGTCAGGAAAACACACTTCTACAAGTCACATGAAATTTGTTTAGAAGACAATAGCACAATATCAGTGTATAAATGTAATATTGTGAATAAAACTACATTCTGCATGTTGTTAATGAGGCAAAAAAATATAAATTGGCAAGAAAATGCAGACAATTTCCCCCTATGATTGTTCTTTAATCACTAAAACCAACAACAATCTAATTAGTTGAGCACATGGGACTCCAACCTATTCTTAAAGAGAGCTACTTCTAATCAGTGAAAATCATCGTGAGCTACTAAAGGCCAAATAACTTGTCCATTGTTACCAGACAGCCCCACACCCAGCTTCATTGACTTATATACTATGATTTGAACAAAATTATTTGACTAGAGTTACCATGATAGGGCTGCATGTCCATGATAGGGCTGCCATGTGCGTTAGTAAGAGCATGGTCTGTGGGTATATATGAACATGTGAGTAAATGAATGGAATACATGTGTATGGGTGACTGAGAGCCTGTGTCATATGTGGTGGTGACACAGGACATACCTTTCGCCATATGATGCTCCGCTACCTACCTGTACAACACAAACATAGAACAATTTTTTTAAAGGGAGAAATGTAAAGTGCAGAAAAATGTTCTTCAAACATGTTCATAATATAGAATATTTTTCTGCACTTTAAATTTCTCCCATTTAAAAAAACAATGGCTGCATTCTCCAGTAATAAATATGCCAGCGTGTCTACCAGCCACTGGGAGCAAGGTGCCTGCTGTGTGTAAATGCAGCTCTTTGAAATGGGGGAAGATTCAACTGAAGAGTTAACTTTGTGTTTATATGCATTACATAAAACTCTTACTTTTAATTTTCTCCTCTGTTAAAATGTCTTTACAATCAGCAGGCATATTACTCCCAGTGGCCGGTTGACATGGTGCCATATTTATACCAGGAAAATACAGTCATTTGTTTAAATGTGAAGAATTTAATGTGAAGAAACATGCTTTATAAAACACCATGACTTAATTGGCTTCATTTAAAGTACAGAAAAACATTAGGAAAATGTTTGATAGAAACAATTTACTTCACTATAAATTTCTCCAGTTTAAAAATATGGCACTGCGTCTACCAGCCACTGGGAGCAAGATGCATGCTGTTTGTGAATGTGACACTTTAGAAAGGGAGAAAATTAAAAAGAAAGGTTAAAATTAAGCATTAAGATAACTATTCATTTTAATTTTCTCTCATTCAAAAGAATGCAGAAATATCATTTTGTTTCCAATCTCAAATATTTAGTTGAGAATGATTGTATACTTTTATGGATGTTCAAGATGAATAAAGACTTATTGAATGAATGAATTAATGTAGTTGAGAATTAATTTTATTTAAGAGTTAAATACCTCAGTGTTACAGTTCTGAACTTCTGAGACCAACATGGATCATACATCTGAGTGCTATCTGCAGCTTGATTATAATGTAAAGTAAACATATGCTTTCCTTAACTTTAACCCCTTCCGCGCTCATGACGAGCTCAGCTCGTCATGAGTTACGACGCTCGTACGCTGATGACGAGCTGAGCTCGTCATGTAACGCGGCTTTTGGAAAAACGCAGCGCGCAGCGGGAAAACCGCATGCGGTTAAAAGGAAAAGCAACACTTATTTATTGCAGTTCTTAGTTAAAAATCAACTCAGGGCTGGGATCTACTCTGAAGGTTTCTGCGAGGTACCTGTAGCTGGCAATCAAATGGTTTATCGTAACACAGTTTGTATCACCTTCTGTTTTTTCTCAGTCAATTCTTCCATCAATTTCAGTTGATTGTAATCACGATCTTTGACACCGTCCATTTCAATTTGTTATTGCTTCTTTTTAAGCTAACCTTATTTCTCCTCGCACACATACTTTAAAATTAGCAATTCAGAACATTTGATTAAGAGAAACAGGACAATTGTACAAATCAACAAAAAAATTACATGGGTTATTATTACCCTAAACATACCACCACCCAAACTATAGAACTATTCACCAACCTTGCTAGATCCTTTTCCAAGCTCTTCTACCCAGGAACCTACTGCTTCCCATATGCCATGCTCATTTAAAACTTGAACTTCACGACAAATTTTAGTTATGTTTTGTACATGCACATCAATAACCCTACTGTTATAGGTATGAAGATGCAGCACTCTCTAACCTTCAAGACCCTTCAAGCAACGCCTTACTTCACGAGAAGTATATCTAGCGCTAAGAGATTTTGCATATTCATCACAAACATTGCCATTGGTTCAGATTTAATCTGTGTTAGGGTTACAAGGAAGCCAGTCCAAAACGGTAGACAATCGTCTAATTTTCACATCATTCATAACCTCACCTGCATCATAGCTCCTAATATATCTAATGTTATCTGTCCAAAACCATGTTTCACTCTCTTCAATCCATAATCATCATTCATTCCATTCACATGATAGACTCTGGCAAACATTAAAGCCAGGTTACACAAACCCACCTAAATACGAGGCGGGTTGAAATAAGCAGTCCTACCACACACATAATTAACCCCTCACAGCATTGGATTTTTATCAACCAATAAATAACCACTAGCAACATAACTTTTTTCACACTCACTCTCACCCATGTAGTCTATTGACGAAACTCTTGTAGGTTCATGACATCCAGACACCAATCACCCATTCCTTCATGTGCAATTCTCAATATTAGATGAAAATTCAAAAGTCTACATTCTTCCTCAGCCTTACTCTGCTCTCTTATTTTCACAACTTTCCAATTTCTCACATTTTCACCCTTCTTTAATTATATTCCTTAACAAACACACTCTCTCTTTACTCAAACTGCACACATACTGCTGTTTACTCTTTTTCGTGTTATGGTTACTTTGTGCAACTGTAGTCAGAAATGTACAATATTTCACCCCATCTTTAGTATCTTCAGGCACATGAAGATTTTCCACTGAAACGTTGAAATCTGACAGGTCTGGCCATACAAACTGATGCTTATGAAATATACTAACAAATATATTGATAGACAATACAGAGGAATCTTGAAGCTGTAAGTAGGTTGCACCTTCACCTGTAGAAGAGGGGAGAAAAGTTCATACAAAACATTTCTTGACCACCATAATGCCCACATACTCACCAAACATTTTAGTATACATATTGTTAATGAATGCTCTTACTAATCTTTTTTTGTGTCAAGACGCACTCGGGCATTCGCGCGCCCTATACGTGACAAAATCAACGTAAATCAAATAAAATCAATGTAGTTGATCCGTCCTCAATTATGTGCTGTAGTTAGTTCAACTTCTGTGGAGTCATATTCCACCGGAGAAATGAGGCACATCAATAAACCAACTAAGACTATTAGTATAATTATTAAGGAGATCAAATTTGCTAAAGGTCATTTCTATTGAGCTCAAAACAAAAAGAATACAAGGAACTTAAAAACAACTATTTTTTCAAAGCAATTATAGAACTCTTTCGTTTATCTTTTTTCCAAAATAATAATCAAAAATCAAAATAGTCTTTAAAGGTTTTTTTTCAGCTCTTGTTCGTTCAGTTCATACAGTTCATATTCTCAAACTCTTTCTTCATCTGGATTCTTGTGCAAAATGCAAACTTTTCTACGCCACTGTCAGACCTTTCTTGAGTTCAAGATGGCTCTTCTTCTTCTAGATCGCTTTCACAAGTGAACTGGCAACTGTTTTTTGGACTGTAGATCTCTGTATCTGGCTCTTCTTCTTCAAACACAGTTGCAAGATATGCTCTTTAAAGTGAAGTGTACTTTCTGTTTGGAATTCTCTGGTCTTTTACCAACTGGTGAATCATTCTCACTGTTCTCTGAATCAGTTTCAATTACTTCAGGTTTTCTTTTGACTGTCTTTATTCTGCCAGTGTTTTCTTTTGCGTGTTCTCTGCACTGCTTTTGGTGTTTCGACTTTCACTAATTCACTTATGGGTACTGTTGAATCTTCTTCACTCACTGATGAACTTGACTCAACAGTGAATTGCTTTCTTTCCCTGGGGGTTCTTGAGAATCACATTTTCAACTGAAGCCTTTCACTGGATGGATCAGAGACTATTTCTTCTTGCTACCACTCGTAACTTTGCAACAGTTCTTCACTCTGATCCTCGCCTTGAAACTGGCCACTGGTACTTGTGAAGGCACCAGGATTTTCATTTTCACTTTCACTTTCACTTTCGTCATCAACTTCTCAAGTGTCAACATTTTCTTCACCACCTCTGAATCCATGCTGTAAAATTGAGTTTGACTCTCTGAATCAGAAGTTTGTGCCACCACATCATCATCCACAGCCTTCACTCTCCTTGTATGAGAGGCATGGACCCACTGCGGAATACCGGCACACTTCACAGCAGTATTAGTCACAAGCACGACCCGAAAAGGGCCTTTCCAACATTCTTCCAAAGAGCTCTTGCAAACATTTTTTTTTTACGAGAACCCAATCACCAGGGTTCAAGAGATGGCATTGTGCTTCTTTTGTCGATGCTTTAGCCAAATTCTCCTGATGAGAAACAGATTTCACCATATCACCCAGACATTTGCAGTAATCTGATTCAATGTCGTCAGTAATTGAAACAAGTGTATCAAAAGTAATGTAGGCCAATCTAATAGCTCTTCCCATTAGAACTTCATTGGGTGAAGGACCAGTCTATTTGTCTGGGGTTTTCTATGCTCATCAGGACAAGAGGAAGAGTGTCTTGCCACTTTAGACTCGTAGATACACTTTAGCCAGCTTCTTTTCAATGGTCCCATTTATTCTCTCCACAACACCAGATGACGTGGTTGATAGCTACAATGGAACTTGTGGTTAAATTGCAGAACTGTACAAATCAATTTCAATAAAAGTAAGCAGGCGAAAATGAGGTATCAATTCCCTTAACAGACGCTTGGCAACTGTCATGCTGTCTGATCTCTGGGTGGGGCAGACCTCAATCAGTCATAATGAAAACTTTTTCACTCCCTTTGCTTGTGCATTATTCTATGTAAGTTAGCATTTGCAGCATAATTGTATGCTTGATGCATGATACAACACCATAATACTATGGGTAAATCAGTTGTATTCATTATTTCCTGCTTCCAAATGACCTAATTTTTAGAAAATAACAATCTTTCTGTTCTCCTCACACAGATTATGGCCGGCAATCTTAAACATTAGACTTAAGAAAATAATTGACAATTTTCTGAAGATACTTGATACCAGTAAGTGCCTACCCTGCGGGTATAGAGCAACCAATTCGTACCCCAATGTAAATAATCCCCCTAACAACCCCTCTTGTTCTCACGTTCTCAGATTAACCGACTGAGCAACCAAACAGCCAATTTGTTTAACTGGATGGAAATTCATTCAACCATCTCTCTAAGTAAGCCCTTTTCATCTTAAAGAAAGCGCGCGTCCACGCATGCATCTAATTTCATTGAATAGGCACAAAAGCGCGAGACTACACGGTTAACCAACTTTATCAAACTATGAACAAAGTGCATGTCTCCAAGTTTATATGCCACTGGGAGCACTAAATCACTATGCTAAGAATTTATTTATGTAGGACCTAGTACTAAAATTACTCCATTTTCTAATACTGTTTCAGACAAGCTCACCATGTCCTGATGATGATCTAAAATTATCTAGATCGAAACGCCGTCGACCCAACCAAGGAAATTCCCCTGCCTCATTGTATATATTTTTGTGGAATACGTCCTTGTTTGTGTGACATTTGTATATAGTTTTATTGTAATTCTTCACTCAGTCACCCTATGGACTTTGTCACCAATGTGAGCACCTGAAACATATGTCTTCAAATAAAATAAAGTATCTTTTTATATGCTACCCTACCAAAAAGCCTCTCTCCCAGGATTGATTCAAATAACATAAACTATACCTTACCACACAAGGACCTTTTTAGGCCACCAGAAACCATTGTTTTCTCTTAAAAAAGAGGTCAGTCCCTCTGCAGCACTCCTAAGAGACTGGGCTCCGCTCGAGTGTATCTGAATAAACATATATTGATTTGTATTCTATACTGTCTGACCAACTATTCATTTGGTATGGAAGGTTGAGAGGTGGACATAAGTAACCCGGGTGACCCTAAGCGTGTCACTTCCTTCAGTTGGCGCCACGACAGGGACTCCTTCGGGTGAATGACCCATCCCCTCCCGCGGACGGGTGGGGAGGTCGGGCCATCTTCGGGTCGGATGGACGGATCAGGGATCCCAGCATGAGAGAGTTCCTGTACTTGCAGCTGCCCCTTCCGTCCTGACGGACAGTGCCTCGCCCAGTGGTCATATCGACTGGAGTTCTGAATGGCGAAACCCTTGGATCTGACTGTTTGGTCTGAAGAGTCGGCAGTGGAGAATTCATTTGCTTGACCTGCATGTATAAGGTGAGTTTGCTTTGTTTCTTTGTGGATATGGTACCATTTTGGTTTGTATTTGAAACAGTCTGAGGACCGTCTTTGGGATCAAAGCACTTGCAATTGCTTTGCAAGGCAAAATAACTAATTTTGAAAATTTCTGGAATTAGTTCATTCTTGCTTACCTGTTGTTGTTGTTCTGCAGATGCTCGATTGGAAAAAGCTCATCCAGCGCCTCCAAAAGGCACTCCTAATTTTGATATCTATGTGAAACATGGTATGGGCCCTATTATGTTTAGTACATTATGGCACAAATATACGAGGGACAATGCCGAGTTGCAGTGGCCATTGACGGGCACTTTTGATTAACAAAAATTTGTTTTATTTACAGGAAAAATTGTTTGCGAAAAGAAGTAGGCAGTCTATGTTTGAGTCTCTTTGAATGTGGCAGAAGGAGGCTAAACACAGAAGAGTAAATATGGAAAAGGAGGCACGAAAGAGGAGAATGCAAACATTGACTCCGAAAACTGCAGCACAGGATAGAGAGCAAGAAGAGAAAGGGGTTGAACGTAACGATAGGACGTTTCTATTACATATTGATAAATCTTATGTGGCCCAAGAAGAAAATTATACTTTCATCGACGAGTTATTAGATAATAGACCCCCACCCCTGTACGCCCCACAGAAGATATATCCCCCTGTTCAATCGCCCTCACAGCCACCTGTTACTGCTGCTTCCTCTGTCTCTGTTCCTGTATCTACTGCTGCCTTTTCGACTGCCATGGCATCGGCTCCTTCTCTTCTTTCTCTTCCTTCTGCTTCCTTTAGCACCCCCCTCATGCCCATTGTTTCAGCATTTTCCCAGCAGCTTTTTCTCCTGTGACACAGCTCTCAGCCTCGTTGGCACCTGTCACTCCGGTTTTCTCTCCTTCCCTGGTTTTTCATCCTCCGGTTTCCGTGAGTGAAGGGACACCTGTGCACAGGTTTGGAGATTCAGATTGGGCAAAGTTTAAAGAGCTCATGGGTCTGTTTGTGAGATCTGAGGTGGGGGATGCCGAGAAAACGGTAGTGGCTAACCAGGCTGTGCAGTGGGCCCTAAATCGGTTGTATGTCAATACAACGCGGTTGTTACACTGCACTACCATTACAACGCGGGCTTTACAACGCAAGTCGTTACCACGACTGAGAAGAGCCCCACTTCCCTATCACAATTTCCGATGAGAGAGGTTCATTCTATATATCACCCTGACATACCCGAAGTAACAGATGGTCATGGTAATGTTACTCGAGCGGCAGTGGCAGTCAGGTTTCAGGAGCAATGGGTTTATACTCCGTGGAAAAGAAGTGAAGTATTGTCTCTTAAGAGCCAATTACCTGACCCTAGGAAAAATCCTACTGCATATTATAAAGAATTGACTGAAGCTGCCTCTTCCACTGTAATGACACTTCCAGATATTGAAATGTTCTTTGGTTTATTGGTTCCGGTTGATATTTGGCGGCAATTACACACACAAGATCATCTTGTGGAACTGGGTGGTACCTAGGACCAAATTAAAGTATGGAATCAGGAAAGGAAGCTCGGTGATAAGCCTAAGGCAGAGATACTTGCTTTGCCACGTCGTATTATCACGTATATGCATTCTCTTATTCCACCGAGGAAGGTTGATTGGGATAAGTTATCAGCTTGCTGCCAGAAGAAAGATGAGAGTGTGTCTGATTTTTTTTACACGGTTTGAAGATGTGTTTCCGTATTAAAGTGGGCAGGATTTGTTGATTGAGGGAGGAATCCGGTTGGTTGTTAATAGATTTGTTTAAGATTTGCTTCCGGAGATTGCGACTCGATTGTAGGCTTCCAAAAGCACTTGGTCCACCGCTTCCCCTTCTGTTATTTTGAATATGTCGCAGTATTATGAGCACAGGGAAAATGAGGACAAGGAGAAGACAGAGAAGAAGCACAAGGATTTGAAGACAAAGCCATTGTTGCAGCAGGCTTCTAGAGGACAGCTTCCGTGCACTAACAGGCAGTAGAACACTATGCCTTTAGGGCTGAATCAGTGTGCGTATTGTAAGGAGGAGGGACACTGGCGTAGCTAGTGTCCCGTGTTGTAGCAGAAGGTGGCAGTCCCTAGAGGACGAGGTTTGCGTGGACCGGGTCGTGGAGCTGGTGGGGCGGACAGGGCTTAACATGCTGCGGCCTCACAGGGTCGTTCTGATAATAATTACTTGAAGACTCTCAGGGCAGACAGTACTATCATGATGATTATGAAACAGATGAGGTGACAGGAATGTCTTATAGCTTGGCCATCCAAGGACAGAGTGAGGGACCAGTTCCAATACCTTTAGATCAGCGCAGTCCTTATGTTAATATGGATTTGCATGGTTTGGCTAAGGAATATTTGGTAGATACAGGTGCAACAAACAGTTCTATTACTCGTTCTTTGGTCCCTGGGGCGGCTCTGTCTGGCCATAATAATGTTTCGGTAGGTTTCTCCGGTGTACCGGTTGTAAGCACCATTTCAAGACCTCTTGCATTGGCTAGTGGTTCTTTTACTGTGGATTCGCCATTCTTATTGACATGCAATTGTGGAGAAAATTTGATGGGTTTGGATTTGTTGAAGAAATTGCATGCTACAATGTATTTCTCCTCGGCAGGTGTTTACATGACAGTAGGTCCGAATGTGGTACATGCTAACAACAGTGTCTGTCCAAAGATGCGCTTCTTCCTTTTGAATTTAAAGGTGTGCCACCCACTTTGTGGGCAACAGGTGACACAGTTGTGGGACTGTTACAGATATTGTTGGTTTCTATCCAAGTTAAAGACAATGCTATTTTGCCTCGTATCCCTCAGTATAAAATACCGCAGGTAGGTAAGCGAGCCTTATTGCAAATTGTACATGATTTGATTGAGAAAGGTGTGGTTGACGACTGCTAATATTTGTAATAGTCCTATTCTTCCCATTCTTAAAAGGACACCTCCGGGTTCCTCTGATGATCATGAAGATGTTTATAGTTGTGTGATTGATTTGCGCTAAGTTAATAAAATAGTAGTTCCCCAGTTTCCTGTGGTCCCTGACATCACTACTCTTTTGACACTGATTCCTTCCACTGCCACATTCTTTTCTGTCATTGACTTGTAAAATGCATTCTTCAGTGTTCCAATCCATACAGACAGCAGGTATTTGTGAGGTTTTACACTAGCTGGCAGAAGGTTTAGATTCTGTAGAGCTCCTCAGGGCTATACTGAGAGTCCAAGTTTCTTTAGTCAAGCTTTAAAGGCCCAATTGGATTCCCTTTCGCATCCTACAGGTAATGTATTGCTCCAGTACGTTGATGATCTCCTTATCGCTTCTGACACAGATCAAGGTTATAGGGATAGTACAGTCAAATTATTGTTGCACTTGGCGCAGCACAGACATAAAGTGTCCCTTTCCAAATTTCAGTATTGTCGACAGGAGGTCACCTATTTAGGTCACCTACTGTCGAAGGAGGGTAGGAGATTGACTCCATAGCGCATCAATACCATTGTTAAAATACCCATACCACAGACTCAGAAAGATGTGCAAGCTTTTATAGGTATCACTTCCTACTGTCGCCAGTCTATACCTTACTACTCCCTACTAACTAAACCCTTTCTGGCACTAACCACTAAAAATGTGCTTGGGCCCTTGCCTTGGATGCCTGAATGTCAGCAGTCTTTTGAGCAATTGCAGGCTGCGCTTTGTTCGGCTCGTGTGCTTGGTACACCTAACTATGGCAAGCCGTTTGTGTTGTACGTCCACGAGACGGCTGGTTGTGCGATTTCTGTTTCAACACAAAAATTTGGAGATAAGCAACGGCTGTGTGCTTATTTCTCTGCTGTTCTTGACCCTGTCGCAAGAGCCCTCCCAAGCTGTCTAAGAGTGGTTGTGGCTGTGGCTGTCTCGATACGACAATCTGCTGGACTTGTGCTTGATACTGATCTCAGAGTCATGGTATCTTTTGCTTTGGATACAATTTTGAATAAGCCTAAGACACAGCACCTCACTAGTGCACGTCTGACGGGTTATGAATTAACATTGTTTGCCAAACACATCACAATTAAAAGATACGCCACTCTGAATCCATCCACATTACTGCCCCTTCCTTCGGGAATGATGGAATTGAGAAATATGATTGTATCTTCCAGACGGCAGAAGATAAGAAAGGACCGGTAAACTTGACTGATGTTGCCTCATCTGACCCACAAGGAAAACTATATTTCGATGGCTCTTGTTTCAAACTGAAATGTGTGTGTGACCTGCACACCCCTTGTTTTAGACCTTAGTGCTATTTATATATTTAAACTTTTAAACAAATCGGTGCAGTCCTGCTACCTGACTGACCCCTGTCAGGTTTATTTAAAGAACTGTACACTCAGACACAACTGTGTCTATTGCAGGAATGCACTGTTCGAACGCGCACAGGTGCAACATCAATTTTTTCTTCGTTTACTTAATTTAACAACTATTTCAACATTTCTTCCATATTTAAAGGTGCAATGTAGTACATGCACAAATCAATACTATACCATCATTATTAATCCAACAAACGAAAGTAATCAGCGGAATATCAATTCGTGAATTGTTTACTATTCATTTTAAAGAATATTTTATATTTTCAGCTCTTTTACAAACATATTTCACAATTCATTTTCATTGAGAATATGGTTTGCTTTCTTCTAACAAATACCAAACTAGTACAAATATGGCAAATTAACTTCATCCGAACTCGCGACGACTCCCAATGCATTTCGATGCTTCAGCATCTTCGTCAGGGGAAATGCTATGTAAACAAATGTTTTATAATATGAGACCAAATGGTAGTATATACATATTTTTCAATCATCATCTTCACTTATGAACTTGTACTCGTGCATTAAGTCATAAGTCATGCAGTTGCATTATCTATTTGTGTCCAAGCATGCCAGCAATCCAAATATCAGACAGTTGTTTATATTGTGGTTGTGCCCTATACATGCCATCAAGTGTGATATAGTGCATCCAACGTGCGTTTTACATATGACCCGTGCCAAATAGAAAGAAAGAATAAAAACAACCAGAAAACATACCCTCCAAGCGGGTGTGTAGTCTCCTAATCCGATATCATAACAAGAACGACGGTATCTGTGAACAAGGCGTAACCGCTATTACAATGACACGAAACTAATAAAATCGTGTCTGTACAGCATCCTCTGTGAACCCCTCACTTACTTCCTCTCGTAACTCCTTAGAGCTCGAAAAATCCTGAGTTCAATGTTCTGCCTGTAACAAAAAATCTCCCTTACTATTTGCATTTCTATGACTCTGTAATTACTAGTCCCGAAGTCCTGTTCAACCCACATTTTAAACTGACCCCGATGCATACCTTACGTTTCTCATGGACCGCCGACTCCGGCTCCCTCTTTCGTTCTACTGTGACACAACACGCCGTATCATGGCGTTACGTGCTGCAACGTAATATGACGTCCAACACAAACAACGGACTGGTGTCCCTGCCCCCTTCCTCATGAGAAAATAAATTACGATACCTGATACTTTCCAAACTGTTACCATACCAAAAACTTATAGATGTGAGAGTTCTGTGTTTGAGATAAACAATTTTATTTACTTATCAACACGTAACCATCCACATAATAGGGATCAAAGACGGACTAGGATTTTACTAGAAATAGAAGACAGACTATCGCTTTGCTAAGGGAATCTCTTCAGTTCTACTAACCTCAGTCATCTTATATGAATGAATATTCATTTGTCATGTCAAACAGGAAAATAAATAATAAAGATGACAAATGAAAATTAAAATGAATCAAATAAATTAAATTAAAATGAAATAAAATAAAATGAAATAAACAATGGTGGTCAAAAGGGGAGTTGTACGTGTATATGTACACTAACGTTGGTGGCACTTTATTCACGCTTAATTCTGTATTAACAACTCATTTGACACCACAATGTCAAGAATATAGGTTCATCATAAATAACATGCAAATTCAATTTTGTCATTCAGACCTCCCGGTTTAACGGTATTGAGATACCTCATCCAAAATGTTTCTCTTTGAGCTATCCGTATATTGGGATCCACGTGGGGCTCCACCAACACCTGCTCCAGTACAGTATATCTTAATTGGGGAATGGTATGCTGCCTCTCCTTCCAGTGTTGCGCCAAACTTGATTTCTCATTCCCTAGTCTGATGTTTGATTTATGCCCTGTGAGCCTAACCTTGATTTTCCTAGTGGTGCGGCCTACATAAACTAGGCCACAAGGACACTTGATGGCGTATATCACTGAACTCGTATTACAATCAGAAGTGTGTCTGAGTCTAATCTGTTTACCTGTATGAGGATGTGTGAATGTGTCTCCCACTAATACATTTCCACAGTGTCCGCAGTTAAAACACTTACGCATGCCTTTTGCTTTCTCCTGAGGTACCTTTGTTTCTTTGTGTTTCAGAAACTCTGAGATTTTTAGATCTTGACAGCGCAAAAATAGGTTTATCGATGAAAACTGTTCTGAAGTCTTCTTCTTGTTCAATTAGTTCCCATCTCCGTAGTATACACTTCTTGATTTTTGGAGTGAGCGTAGATTGCTTCAAAACACATACTTCTCTTTTGGCCGTTGTCTTCTCTACCTTTTTCAATAGGACCTCCCGAGGTTTGGATAAAGCTTTCAGTTTTGCCTCAGTTAATATCTTGTCTGGATATCCTCTGTTACTGTATTGTTGCGCCATTTCTCCTATATCCACTGCGGCCTGCTTATCATCACTACTGATCCTTTTGATTCTGATAAACTGCGAAAATGTCAAATGGTTCTTCAGAGTCTGAGAATGAAAACTAGAATAGTGCAAAGCATTGTTTCTGTCTGTCGGTTTCTTATATGTTTTGGTAGTGATTAAGTTATCTGTTTTAGTTATAGTGATATCTAGAAAGTTTATAGTGTTCTGGTCAATGTTGTTAGTGAATTTAATCCTTGGATGGCATCCATTCAAAGCTTCTATGGCTTTCTCCAATTGTGTCTTGGTTCCTTGCCAAACTACCAAAATGTCGTCTATGTAACGAACATATAGTTTTAGATGTTCTGTCCAATTCGGATTTTCCAAAATGTGAGAGTGCTCAAACTTGTAAGTAGTAATCAAGAAATTTTCCGATAGGTTCATGAAGAGAACCACAACCTGCCACAATCGGGCGAAATGGAGGGTCTCTGGGGTCTTTATGCAATTTTGGTAGCATGTAGATATGCGGTCTTTGTGGATAGTCTGTGTTTAAGAACCTGAAAGTGTTGTCATTAATCCATCCTAGATCTTTTGCTTTCCTTAGAATCTCTAGCAAAGTCCTTTGAAACGTGACAGTAGGATCTGCATCCAGAGCGATGTAGGTGTCGGTGTCATCCACATGTGATGAAACTTTTTAGTTGTAGTAAGTGGTGTCCATCACCACAAGGGCGCCTACCAAAATTGCATAAAGATCCCAGAGACCCTCCATTTCGCCCGATTGTGGCAGGTTGTGGTTCTCTTCATGAACCTATCGGAAAATTTCTTGATTACTACTTACAACCATTGGTGCAGGAGTGGGTATCATACATACAGGATACCACAGATTGCCTTAATAGACTGGCGAATTTAACGATATCCAGTAAGAGTGAAACATGGTTGGCTACTATCGACGTGACCGCACTGTATACGTCAATCCCCCATGGGGAGGGTATAGAGGCAGTGGAATGGATGTTATTAAGGAGCCAATATGAGGAATCATTGAACATTTTTCTCTTGGAGATTTTACAATTTTGTCTCTATCATGGATATTTCACATGGCAATCAAAATTCTACTTACAGAAGACGGGAACCTCCATGGGTTTTACGGGGGCGCCTGCGTACGCCAATATCTTCATGGCTAAGTTTGAGCACTCTCACATTTTGGAAAATCCGAATTGGACAGAACATCTAAAACTATTCTATGTTCGTTACATAGACGACATTTTGGTAGTTTGGCAAGGAACCAAGACACAATTGGAGAAAGCCATAGAAGCTTTGAATGGATGCCATCCAAGGATTAAATTCACTAACAACATTGACCAGAACACTATAAACTTTCTAGATATCACTATAACTAAAACAGATAACTTAATCACTACCAAAACATATAAGAAACCGACAGACAGAAACAATGCTTTGCACTATTCTAGTTTTCATTCTCAGACTCTGAAGAACCATTTGACATTTTCGCAGTTTATCAGAATCAAAAGGATCAGTAGTGATGATAAGCAGGCCGCAGTGGATATAGAAGAAATGGCGCAACAATACAGTAACAGAGGATATCCAGACAAGATATTAACTGAGGCAAAACTGAAAGCTTTATCCAAACCTCGGGAGGTCCTATTGAAAAAGGTAGAGAAGACAACAGCCAAAAGAGAGGTATGTGTTTTGAAGCAATCTACGCTCACTCCAAAAATCAAGAAGTGTATACTACGGAGATGGGAACTAATTGAACAAGAAGAAGACTTCAGAACAGTTTTCATCGATTAACCTATTTTTGCGCTGTCAAGATCTAAAAATCTCAAAGAGTTTCTGAAATACAAAGAAACAAAGGTACCTCAGGAGAAAGCAAAAGGCATGCTTAAGTGTTTTAACTGCGGACACTGTGGAAATGTATTAGTGGGAGACACATTCACACATCCTCATACAGGTAAACAGATTAGACTCAGACACACTTTACAAATGTGGACTTTACACTTCTGATTGTAATACGAGTTCAGTGATATACGCCATCAAGTGTCCTTGTGGCCTAGTTTATGTAGGCCGCACCACTAGGAAAATCAAGGTTAGGCTCACAGAGCATAAATCAAACATCAGACTAGGGAATGAGAAATCAAGTTTGGCGCAACACTGGAAGGAGAGGCAGCATACCATTCCCCAATTAAGATATACTGTACTGGAGCAGGTGTTGGTGGAGCCCCACGTGGATCCCAATATACGGATAGCTCAAAGAGAAACATTTTGGATGAGGTATCTCAATACCGTTAAACCGGGAGGTCTGAATGACAAAATTGAATTTGCATGTTATTTATGATGAACCTATATTCTTGACATTGTGGTGTCAAATGAGTTGTTAATACAGAATTAAGCGTGAATAAAGTGCCACCAACGTTAGTGTACATATACACGTACAACTCCCCTTTTGACCACCATTGTTTATTTCATTTTATTTTATTTCATTTTAATTTAATTTATTTGATTCATTTTAATTTTCATTTTTCATCTTTATTTATTTTCCTGTTTGACATGACGAATGAATATTCATTCATATAAGATGACTGAGGTTAGTAGAACTGAAGAGATTCCCTTAGCAAAGCGATAGTCTGTCTTCTATTTCTAGTAAAATCCTAGTCCGTCTTTGATCCCTATTATGTGGATGGTTACGTGTTGATAAGTAAATAAAATTGTTTATCTCAAACGCAGAACTCTCACATCTATAAGTTTTTGGTATGGTAACAGTTTGGAAATTATCAGGTATCGTAATTTATTTTCTCATGAGGAAGGGTGCAGGGACACCAGTCCGTTGTTTGTGTTGGACGTCATATTACGTTGCAGCACTTAACGCCATGATACGGCGTGTTGTGTCACAGTAGAACGAAAGAGGGAGCCGGAGTCGGCGGTCCATGAGAAACGTAAGGTATGCATCGGGGTCAGTTTAAAATGTGGGTTGAACAGGACTTCGGGACTAGTAATTACAGAGTCATAGAAATGCAAATAGTAAGGGAGATTTTTTGTTACAGGCAGAACATTGAACTCAGGATTTTTCGAGCTCTAAGGAGTTACGAGAGGAAGTAAGTGAGGGGTTCACAGAGGATGCTGTACAGACACGATTTTATTAGTTTTGTGTCATTGTAATAGCGGTTACGCCTTGTTCACAGATACCGTCGTTCTTGTTATGATATCGGATTAGGAGACTACACACCCGCTTGGAGGGTATGTTTTCTGGTTGTTTTTATTCTTTCTTTCTATTTGGCACGGGTCATATGTAAAACGCACGTTGGATGCACTATATCACACTTGATGGCATGTATAGGGCACAACCACAATATAAACATCTGTCTGATATTTGGATTGCTGGCATGCTTGGACACAAATAGATAATGCAACTGCATGACTTATGACTTAATGCACGAGTACAAGTTCATAAGTGAAGATGATGATTGAAAAATATGTATATACTACCATTTGGTCTCATATTATAAAACATTTGTTTACATAGCATTTCCCCTGACGAAGATGCTGAAGCATCGAAATGCATTGGGAGTCGTTGCGAGTTCGGATGAAGTTAATTTGCCATATTTGTACTAGTTTGGTATTTGTTAGAAGAAAGCAAACCATATTCTCAATGAAAATGAATTGTGAAATATGTTTGTAAAAGAGCTGAAAATATAAAATATTCTTTAAAATGAATAGTAAACAATTCACGAATTGATATTCCGCTGATTACTTTCGTTTGTTGGATTAATAATGATGGTATAGTATTGATTTGTGCATGTACTACATTGCACCTTTAAATGTGGAAGAAATGTTGAAATAGTTGTTAAATTAAGTAAACGAAGAAAAAATTGATGTTGCACCTGTGCGCGTTCGAACAGTGCATTCCTGCAATAGACACAGTTGTGTCTGAGTGTACAGTTCTTGTTTCAAACTACCAGATGTCACTACAGCTGCTGCTTATGCTATCACCACATTGCATACAATCGTAGAGACATCACAAGTCCCTTATCAGTCAGCCTAAGCAGCTGAGTTAGCCGCCCTTATTCGAGCTTGTGAACTGAGCGAGGGACTGGTTGTCAATATTTATACTGACAGTCAGTATGCCTTCAGGGTCGCGCTCAATTTTGGGCACCTCTGGGCTAATAGAGGGTTTCTTACGTACCATGGTACCAAGATCCAAAATGGTCACCTTATATTGAGGCTCTTGTCTGCTTTGACACTCCCTAAGAAGTTGGCAATAATATAGTGTAGTGCCCATAGGAAAATTACAGATGATGTAGGTAGGGGAAATGCTTTTGCTGACCAGACCGCTAAGGGAACAGCACAGACTGAAATGAAGAGAATGTTTGTAGAAGGTCCCGCTAGGTGGGTGCCTGAAGCTACTATGTTTGAGGATATGACTCAGAACGTGAATGAGATGCAAATTGAGGCTACAATAGAAAAATTTGCAAATTGGCAGGAAAGTACAACACAATTGAATGATGAGGGATGTTGGATTGATAAGCCAGGAAAGCAGAGATGGATGTTACCAGAGGAATATGTTCTTCCTGTAGTCACAATGGCCCATGGTCCATCTCATATCAGTGCTAAGGGTATTAGCAAGTTGTTAGACCCTGTGTGGATGACACCATTTCAAAAACAGCAGCGCATTTAGTGAAATACTGTATGGTATACATGATGCACAATCCTGGAAAAGGTACCCCTACACCACCCGGTAATTTTGCACCACCCACTTTTCCTTTTGAAGTCCTTCAGATGGACTACATAGAACTTAACAGATGCAATAATTTAAAGTATGTTTTAGTGGTTGTTGGTGCGTTCAGTAAATGAGTTGAGGCTTACCTTACTAAAGACAATAAATCCATTTAGACTGCAAAGGTACTGCTGAAGGAGTTCTTTCCTCGTTTCGACTTGCCCTGTTTGATCTGGAGTGAGGACGGAAGTACTTTTAATGCCAAGGTAATACAGCAAATTTGTGATGGCTTGAGTATCACACAACAATTTCATGCTGCTAATCACCCACAGTCAGCAGGTTTAGTTGAGAAGTACAATGGTACTCTCAAACTAAAATTGGCAAAAATTCAGGAGACCACAGGGTTACAGTGGCCATGCTTTACCATTAGCAAGCTTGTCAATAAGAACAACGGCACATTCTAGGACAGGATTTTCACTGTAAGATGTCGTGTTTGGACACCCGGCTAATGTCTGGGGCTTCCCGCGCCCTCGTAGGTTCTACGATATTGAGTATCCATTGTTGATAGACTATCTTTGTCAGGTACCTGAAAGTCTGCGTTCTATTAACCAACAGGTCCAGGAGTCAGTACCGACTACACCAGAGGGGCCTGGACACGCTTTTCAGCCTGGAGACTTTGTGCTGGTTCGCAACTTTCAGCAGAAGAAGAGTTTGGAGTGGTCCTAGAAGGGACCGGAACAGGTCCTCTTATCCACATGCACATCCGTTAAAATCGCTGTCCGGAAGAACTGGGTGCATGCCAGCCATTGCCGCAAGGTCCCTCTTCCTTTGCCCTATGAGAATGGGTTAAGGAGGGAGTCGGGGACTTCAAATGCAAGCTGGTACCCCAGGTCGTTCCTTTTAGTGATGCGAGATTGACCCAGACCAAAACTATGAGGAAAATGATGAAGTATTGAATGCAGCAGTTCCTCCAGAAATAAGAGCTAGTAAGGAGCCGCTGTTTGTTGATCCAGCGGAGCCTGGGTCTGCCAGGCACAATTTGCGTCCTTGATAAAGAAGCGCATAGACTGTCTTACACTGACAATGTATTTATACAAATGTTGCATCATGCTCATAATGTGTCCAATACAACTAATTGTTGGGTTTGTGGGTTGCTCCCTTCGGTCACTCATAAAAGAGATAATTTGTTGTCAATACCACTGTCGTATATGGGCAGCTGCAAGGTTGATATCAATAGTTTCGGCTGGTGTTCTTCCATCTTCACCTTTCTTCTTTGGGTATGACATCCACTGATTCTCATACTGCACATGAATATTTACGCTTCTATCAAGGGTTTACCCCAGTAGGACATGGGACTCTGTCCCCAAAGTCATGTGTGAACATGTACCGTAAAGTGAAGAACAATGCCTGGTTTCTAATGGAAATGGCTGATTTCCAATGGTTTGACACAGTACTTTCAATCCTTCAGAGCTCGAAATATTAACCAAGATAAACCGATACCTGTGTCAGTGGTCAATACAACGGCTAGTTTTTGTGTCCAGGGGACAGGGGACATAAAGGTAGAGGAGAGTAAATGTAATTTGACCTACAAGCTGAATATGACTAATAGTCCGCCTTCGATCCTGCCCCATAATGTCTATTTTGTTTGTGGGTTACAAGCTCACGTCTGGCTCCCGAGGGGATGGTCAGGTATATCTTATCTATCTTTTCGTCTTCCCCCTGAAAATGTTGCCCTGTCTAATTATCATAAAAGTCATCAGCTGTAACGTAGAAGTACCATCCAGATTCGAGTCAAAAAGGTTGTTGACACAAAGGATATAGATCAAACAGACACCACTGCACAGCACTTTGGGGGCGCTAGAAAGGGCCTACTACCTTTTTGGGGACCCATGGCTAATAGCCTTTAAATTCATCAGTTAGAAGAGTTGTTGAGGGGGTTATCAATACAACTGCTGGGATAGTGACAAATATCACTGCTGAGCTCCAGGCTACGAGATGAGTCACTTTGCAGAACAGGATGGTGCTAGACGTCATACTTGCAGATAGGGGAGGGGCATGTCGCGTCATTGGCAGCAGCTGTTGTGTTTAAATACCTGATAATGCTCCCAATGTGTATGCAGCTATACAAAAATTACATAGACTCTCGTCTGACATACACCAGGAAACAGGTACTTGGACACTGTGGGGGTGGTTTTGGAACACACTCACATCTTCGGGTTGGAAGATTCTCACCTTCTTTTCTGTGGTTGTTCGTATTTCCTATTGTGTCAATATTCTCACCCCCAAACAGAAAGTGTCAATTCATGATACTAATGCCGCAATTATGATACAAAAGGATATTGCTGATTTGATGCAGATTGATGAAGGTATTTTTGAGACTACATCTTTCCTTGCAAACTCTATTCCTGACACTGAATATATTGATTGCTCTCAATACTGATGTTCCTTTGTCAATGAAAACATTATATTTTCTTTGATCATTTCCTGAAAATAGTTAGTTCATGCAAAAAGGAGGGTCTGCTGTAATGAAAATGTTTTCGCTATCTTTGCTTGTGCATTATTCTATGTAAGTTAGCATCCGCTGCACCATTTTATGTTTGGCCGCCATTTTGAACCATGATCGAAACTAATGTCTGTCTCTTTGAAAAAACGGTTTCTGGTGAGTTTAATTTCTCCAAGGCGTTGCTTTGCTAATGAATACACTGTTCTTATTAGCGCATATCTTTTCCACCAGATAGAGGCCTTCTTCCACCAGTCTAGTGGCCGGCATGGACAGAGTGACCTTGGGTAGGAGATAGTGTGTGCCTGGCCTTAGAGTCAAAACCTATCCTACTGTACTTCTTTGTTTAGCCGCATCTGCCTGGAAAATTCCATTATGGGCGTGGCTTTATTGGTTCTACATTGTACATAATGTATCTCCATGTTTGCTGATGTTAGTCCCACTGCAGCACTCTTAAGAGAATGGGCAGACCGGGCTCCGCTCGAGTGTATATGAATAAACATATATTGGTTTGTATTCTCTACTGTCTGACCGACTCTTCATTTGGTATGGAAGGCTGAGAGGTGGTTGTGAGTGACCCGGGTGACCCTAAGCGGGTCACTTCCCTCAAACCCATGTAGAGAAAAAGCAGACAATCATGAGAATATACTTAAAACCATTCTAAACTGGCATCTCTATGAAATCTGCCCCAAGTCTTGTAAAAAGACCCTTTGACTTGCCCACATGGTTCATAAGAACTATATTCTTATTTCCCTGATTATTTCTTTGACAAATGAGACACCTCTGACACAAATCGTCGGCGACATCTCTAAATTTAGAATCTGACCAATAATAATGAAAAGCTTTGGGCATGGTATCCCCCCAGCCCATGTGAATGATTATGCAAATACCTAGTCATGCAATTCAACATTGAGTCTGGTAGGAACTCAGGAGTGATCCACATATCTTGGTAATTCTTTTTGAACCCCAACATTTCCAATTTTCTTTTCTCATCCCCTTGCACTTCCTCTTGGAGATTTCTCAATTCACTCAAATAAGTCTGTATTAGATTCAACAGGAAGCCATTCAAATGTTGAGCATTTTTACTGAAATTTCACTTGATTCATTGGGTTCTGCCTCTAGAATTATAATTTGCTCATTTGATCTCACAGCTTCATCCTCAAGTGCACAATATCTTGTGATTAGGTCCACATATTTATTTCCAACCGTGACCATGTCTTTTCCAGCCTTATGGACAATACACTTGACCACTGCAATTTTCTTTTTGCCAATTGTACTGCTTCCAACAAATCAAGAATATAAGCACCGTTCTTGATGGGAATTCCAGCGGATATCCTGATTCCCCTTTTGTGAGCCCTACTGCCCAAAGTTAAGGACCACCTAACCATACTGGCTATATTTATAGATTGTCATATTAAAATCTTCTTTAAGGTAACAAGTTCTTGTCAGTGCAATCAACTCTACCACTTGTGTTGAAGTTACATTAGGCAGATATGAAGATTCAAGAATCTCAGAAATGGAACATACTGCATAGACAGCCTTCAGTGATTCACACTGGTCTCTGAAAAAAGAACCATCTACAAACAAAATCAGTTTAGCCGTTTGAAGAGAACTTTGTATAATGTCTGGTCTTGGCTTGGTACATAAGTCTGTGACATTAATGCCGTCATGCTCTGGTGTTTCATCCTCATCACTCCTGTCTTTGTCTTCATTGCTGTCTGAAACAGAAAGCAGTGTTTCAAGATTCAGAAAATTACATCTTCTAATAGAGATGTTCCGTTCCCAGCTGTCAGTATGACTTGTTCATACCAGGCCCTACGACTGTTTGTCATTTGCTGAGTCAGAGAAAAGGTCAGCAAAATCTCAAATGAATGTGGAACAAATACAATTAGCATATGTCCTATTACAATTCCTTGACTTTGCTCAATTTCAACCGCCTTTAGTCACTTGAGTGAGACCATAAAAAAGGCTATCAACTCTAATTGGCACATTCTTAATAAAGGCAATAACGTTTTTGAGAAAAGCCTCTTTGCCTTCAAACGCAGTAGGAACCTGAGCAACATCTTGGTACACACAAGGCCACGGCAGCCCCGTACAATGGATATTCCACGTACCATCTGGACAAGGGCACCCATGCAGGGCCATTTCCCTTGTGGCTCATGTGTGATGTGTCATTTAACTACAAGGACTACACAACTGGATCTGGGTTTAAAAACTCCCTGGATCCTAACCAACCACACCAACTGTAAGCTCCATTAAGTGTAAGAAATCCAACACCAAACTCACACGTCACTTTCTGGATGCAGGACACACTGAAGAGGACAATATATGGGTGGTCGTAGACAAACCACACTTTCACAAAGATATGGGATCCATAGATAGAATACTGTTTCATAGAGAACAGTGGTGGGTGTTCAAACTGCGAAGTTATCGATTTGGTCTGAACGATGATATACCGTGGTGTACACTTTAATCCTTGTATGTCGATATATGCAGCGTCCATCTGTTTAGTCCACTAATTTACATTATATCTAACCCACGGTTTTGATGAACTGTAAAAAAGAGAGTAAGCATTAGCAGGATCAGAAAAACTCAACAAACACCTTGGCCTCATGTCACAATGGGAAAATTAAAGACCAAGCACGTTGTTATAATGTACATGTACACCAGATGATAGAAACAAGTTAAACCAGAAGGAATCACTTTTTAACAAACTAATTTTTATCACCCTAATTAAAACCGACTTTTGACGAGGGAATAAGATCACAAAATAATAGAAAGCAGGTCATAGAAACTATCGACAGTCCTGGCAGGACCAAGGCACATGTTAGGCAATCAACCAGGAAGCAAACGCGATATTGCAGAAAGATATGCCGATAATGTCCGCAATCTTTGTTTACGCACTAGCTCTTTGAGCAAAACAAGACACTTCCGCTTTCCCTATGGATGTGGAGGCGGCTGACAGGCTTTCAGAGTCGCCCACTGTTCGCGGGGTTTTCCTTCACAAGTGAGTGATAAATACCCGAGATCCAGTTATGTAAAGGAAACCCACGGAGCGGCACTGAGGCGCATTGGGGAGGTATTACCGGCGGATAAGTGAGTAAGACTACGGCCAGAAGTCTCTAATCTATGGCCCGCTTTGCCCTGCAACTTAGACTTACCAGTAACGCTTACTTTTCGCAGTGACCGCATGAACAATCCTCAGATGCCAAGCTCATGGGGCGCGATTACAATTAAGACATACTAGTGATCCCTTCCTTTTTCTTGGGAAAGTCTTGTGATATGCATGTAATTGTAAACCATGTCGTTTCCTGACGTTTTTCTATCATTTTATTTGACAATGTGCTGCTTCTTGTACACTCCACCGGGTGTACGCAGACCTAAGGTACGCCGCCCATGTGTATATATATTTTCAAAGTAAAAGCTGCTTTTAAAGAAACAATCTGCACTAAAGGCAATCGATTATCCCTTTCGAATTGCACCAGTATTATTGTGGGTAACCCTCAGCACCCGCACCGAACAAAGTCAAAAACATTCGATCTTGGTCACAAAAGTATGAGTGAATTATGTGTGTGTGAATCCTTGATTGCAACAAAACCAACGGCAAAATGACCTCAAAAAATGACGAATTACACCAGTTTAAATATATGGATCGCATAACATAGAATCCACAAAAAGAAAAAAAGACTATGAGAAAAATATACCACTTCTTTCTACAGGTCAAATATAGATCCACGTGATGGTGATGCGTTATTTAGAAAAAAGTTCAAAGTATTTTGAACCTTTATTTCTTGTTATTCTCCCATTTTTTCCTTTTCTTTCAGAGACCAGATTGGGTCATTTTTTCTAAGGGCCCACTCAAGCCCAGGAATAAATAGACTAGCTTATTTTTGCAAGTCTATTTTAGGAAAGTAGGCATATGACACAATAATTAGTTTACCGAATGTAGTAGGGATTAACATAGGTCCTGATGAGTAAAGCAGGGGGGACTGCTTAACGAAACATGTCGACCAAGTAGGGCATAGTAAATAACCCTACCACAACCCCTTTTTAACATTTCCAGCTAGAGAAGTGAATAAATTGTTTTTTTCTACTAGCCAGGGAATTTTTAACATTTCACTTTTTATCTTTCACATAATCCTTTCACCCCCTACCACTCACATTGTTTTTCACACCACACATAGCCTATCTTCATAACAACAAGTGCTCCCGCGTAGTCCGTAGGTAGTAGCCCGCCCCGCCCGTAGAGGGACGGGAAGACCCTCAAGATGAAGCATGACACTATGGGAATCATGGTGTGTGAGGGGTATTTTAAAAATGCATAGGGCCAGATGTAGGTAATCCCAGATTACCGATTCTTAAATACCGAATCATACCGATTCGGTATTTAAGAACCGGCAATCGGGATTTAGGTAATTTTACCGATTTCATTTGCGAATCGGTTTGATTCGGTAATTACCGAATCGGTATTTACCGATTCGGTAATTGCCATTCATTCCTATGGGCCTGTAGGCCCATAGGAATGAATGTCAATTACCGAATCGGTAAATACCGATTCGGTAATTAGGGGAAGCATTGAAGGGTGGCAGGGTGTCACTTTGACACCCTGTTGCACCCCTCAATTGTTCATGGGTGCACATGTTGCAGACATTAGGGCATGTATGTCTGCAACATGGCACTGTTTAAAAAGCAAAAAAATGCTTTTTAAAGGGTTTTCATTATTTACCACCAACTTCTAGTTGGTGGTAAATAACGAATTCTTAGACCCCTGTAGCACTGATTGCAGTGCTACCTACATGTCAAAATACAGAATCGGTAATTTTACCGATTCGGTATTTTACAGAATCGGTAAAATGACCGATTCGGTAAAATTACCGATTCTGTATTTTAACATGCCCCTACATCTCCATCTTCAAATACCGGTCGGAAACGGCCGAAAATCGGTATTTTCGGCCGTTTCCGACCGGTATTTGCCTACCTACATCGGGCCCATAGTGCTTTTCCTTGTCATCCACAAGGATCAGTAACACTCACTGTATTTACATCTCACTATATCTAAAATAAAAATAACAACAAAAAACAATTTGATAGAATCTCATTGATTATATTCTTTTTTATTTGTTTCTTTTTATTTGAAAAAATATAAACAGGCAAGGCAGAAAAATTGTCATACAAAGTACCAGTTCAAACAAGGGAGGAAAAGACATTACGACAAAATCAGCAATCAATATAAGGAAAGGGAGGGGGGGGACATGGGCCGACTCAATACACATATAATGAAATAGCCAGATTGTGGGGACAGGGGGAGAGTGGGACATCAGTGTTATCTACTACAGGTGGTGTACATATATCACCACGATAACTATTCCAAGGTCCCCACACCCTACACCATTTCCGGGGACGGCCCCGGGCCAAATACACAGTTTTTTCCCTGAACATACACCAGTCCATGTTTTCCTTCCATACTTCAACTGTAGGAGGCCTCTGGGACCCCCACAACTGAGCAATATCTCGCTTGGCAATCAGGGCCCCCATGGTCGGCCACTGAGTCTGGGCAGCATTATAATCCGTGGGTTCCCAGACATTTAACAAGCAGCGCCGGGCTTCCGGCAGGAGAGCAACACCCGTCACTTCCTTCATTACCTCATGCACCCCGTTCCAGAAAGCAGCAACTTCAGGACATTCCCAAATAATATGGAGAAATGTCCCCACCTGCCCACACCCCAGCTTACATAGGCCCTCCTCAGAAAATCCCATTCGAACCAAACGGGGGGCCGTGACGTATATCCTGTGGAGGATTTTAAGTTGCACCAGTCGGAGTCGAGCTGGAATCGCGACCTCCTTGGGAGAGGAGATCGCAGACTGCCAGTCCTCGTCATCTAATTTGAGACCGTCACGGGTCCACAAGTCCCGGAGATGCAGTAGGAGGTCCGACCTATCGTTGATTAATTTTTTGTAGACAAGGGAGATAGTACTATCAGGCACATGACCATCCAACAATCTATCTTCTAGCGGGGACGACTCCGGAATTACACCCCCCACTGGGAAAACTGACATCAAGGCGTGGCGAACTTGAACATAGCGGAAGTACTCTGTGTCACCCAATTCAAACTCCGTTTTTAACATCTCAAACGATTTCACCTGACCCTTGACCCAGAGGTCTCCCACCTTACTAATACCAATGAGGTCCCACTTATCGAAACCCTTGGTTTTCCACAATTTGCCAAGCTTATCCGAACCAAAAAGCGGGGTCACTAGAGTCAAGCGGTCTTTCCATCCCATAGAACAAGTTGCATCCTGCCACATACGTACTGCCGTCTTCGTGGGCCCCGGCAAAGCCTTAACCACCGATTTCGAATACAGCGCCCTATAGTAATCACCCCCAGGCAACAGCCATCTATCCATAGCAAAAGCAGGGTTCACCTCGGGACCATACATACCATGATTATTGGCACCCAATTGAGACGCCCAATAATAACGTTTGATATCAGGGAGATCAATACCCCCGTCATACCACGGGAGCGTCAATTTGGCGAGTGCAATACGGGGTCTACCGTCCCATATCAACTTCCTTTGAAGACCCTCAACTGTACGGAAATAGCTAGCAGGAACTATATCAAGAGTGTTCTGGAGGGCATAAAGAAAACGAGGCAGAGACATCATTTTAAAGAGGGCTGCACGACCAAGCGGCGAAAGCGGAAGCTCACGACAACCCGTGACGTCCTGCTTCAATCTAGTCAAGGGCGGGAGAAGATTCTGTTCATACCGAGTTGCGGGGTCCAATGAAACATAGATACCGAGGCAGTTAAACCCCGATTGTGTCACCTGAATAGGACAGTTACGTGGCAGAAGAGGGACGTCACCAGAGAGAACGTATAGGTAGGATTTCGGCCAATTAATAATCAGGCCCGAGTTTCTACCAAAAGAGGTCAAAACATCACACAAGACCATCAATGACTTCCTGGGCGAGGTCAGATACAGTAAAATGTCATCTGCATAAAGCGAGATGCGATCTTCAAACTCAGGGAACCACTGAATACCCTTCATCGAGTGCTCCCACCGGATCCACGCAGCAAGGGGCTCGAGAGCCAAGGCAAACAGGAGCGGCGACAAGGGACAACCCTGACGAGTACCTCTCTCGAGACTAAATGGAATAGAGACACGACCATTCACAATTATTTGCGCAAGGGGGTCCTCATAGAGAAGACGCACCCAGCCAATAAAACCGGGTCCAAACCCAAACTTAGCCAATGCGGCCCACAAGTTTGGCCATTCCACTGTATCGAAAGCCATCATGGCATCCAACGATGCCAAGATGGCTGGCTCACGTAACGTCGCCGCCCTCGCGAGAACGCCGTGCAGACGCCTAAGATTCAGGGCAGTGTTTCTATGTGGGATGGATCCGGATGTATCAACCCGCTAATAACGGTGATCAATCGGTTAGCCAGTAGTTTTGCAAGGATCTTAGGTTCGGCATTCAAAAGAGATATCGGCCGATACGATGCACACCTATCTCTTGGTTTCCCTTCCTTATGAATCACCACAATGGTAGCAAGACGCTGATCATGGGGGAGAGAACCGCACTCACGTGACTCCAAAAACATATCCTTTAAATAGGAAGCCATCCTGTCGGGCCGCAACTTGTAAAGTTCAATAGGCAAACCGTTGGGACCCATAGCTTTCCCGGAACGCAGGGAGCAGATCGCAGAGCCACCTCATCCGCGGTTATTGTAGCATCCATTTGTTCCCTGTCAACATCAGAGAGACGCGGTAAAGCAATATCACGCAACAATAGGTGTGAGTCCTCCTCCGGCCTATCCGACACGGAGGAGTACACTGTCTGGAAGTGATCCGCAAAACACTGAACAATCTCTTCAGGGTCGGTGACCCGAGCACCACTCGCCGTCTCGATCACAGGCACCACACGACTAGCTCTATCTTTCTTATCCAGCCATGCTATCAGTTTGCCTGCTTTATCTCCCATATCATATAGACGTCCCTGCTGTTCTCTACTCATGGTCTTAGCTGAGTCAGTAACCAACGCCCTGTATTCTAACTGTTTTAGTCGCAGAACATGTGTCTTAGCACGGGTAACCTCCTGCTCCAGAACTAGCTCTAAGTCCGCTATCTCCGTCTCAATCTTAACCACCTCCTCATCGCTCCGTTTCTTAACACCCACGATTAAAGACAGGGCCTGGCCCCTAAGAACAGTGTTGAAAGCCTCCCAAAGCAACACTGCAGATGAAACAGAACCTTAGTTTTCCAAAAAATATTGGTCAAGAGATTTTACCAGGTCAGCACGAGTTTTAGGGCTCCGGAGATACCAGGGATTAATCGGGGCTACCCGTCCCTCAGTCCCGGAATTCAACTCCATTCGAAGCCATAGCAGAGAGTGATCGGAAATTCCCCGAGCCAAATGCTTAACCTCATTAATAGAGAGTGCCTGTGCAGCAGGCACCAAAACATAATCAATCCGTGAAAGGCTACCGTGAGCGCCCAAATGAAACGTGTACTGCCGCTGAGCAGGGTGTAACAATCTCCAGCAATCTACCTGGCCCAGGGTGTCAATGAAATCGTGGAGCCAATTCTGTGCCCCCTTAGGATCCCTAGGTGGATGTCGATCAACCATACCAGAAACAACAGCGTTAAAGTAGCCACCTAATAGCAGTGACCCCTCGGGGAGAGCGAGGATAACCCGCCCCAAGTCGTCAAAAGTAGTTGACTGCAGACCAGGGGGGACATACACAGAAACCAGGGAAAGGGTCCGGCCCTCCCACCTACCTGTGAGAGCGACATAGCGCCCTCTATCACCGAGGACAGTGGCGTCAATCTCCAGCGGGAGAGAATTCTTAACAAGGATACCAACCCCCCTGGAGCCAGAGGAAAACCCAGCATGGGCGACCAAACAATACCCCTTCCTATTCATGGCATGACAAGTATTACCTATCAAGTGCGTCTCCTGAAGAAGGACCACATCAGTGGAACAACCTTTCAATAACTGCAGTACTACCCCACGTTTTATCCTATCCCCCAACCCATTCACATTCCAGCTCATCAGTTTCAACCCCCTACCCCCATCCCGAAAGAGAAAGAAGATCCAAACCCAGTAAGAATGCAGCACTTCGATCAGGAGATCTAACAATACATTGCCTTGCAGAAAAACAAACAAACTCCCCAACAGAACCCCCATCCCTCCCACCAACATTATTATTATTATTGTTTATTTTATAGAGCGCACAGCTGCCCCAACGGGGCGTCCCGGCGCTAATAGATCTGGAAACAGAGGACGCTACAAGAAAGGAAAGAGTGGGTTATAAGCAAAAGAGATGGGTCTTAAGGGACTTTCGAAATGCAGATTCTGCCTGACAAGCACGGAGGGCAATCGGGAGCTTGTTCCAGCACTGAGTAGCACAAACTTCAAAAGTCTTCCCTCCTGAACAAGTCTTTTTAAATCTAGGGGTTGCGAGAAGAAGTTGGGAATTTGAGCGCAGTGTTCTGGCGTTTTGGTATGGACGTAAGCTGCTTTTCAAATGGGCTGGGCCTTTACCCTTAGAAGCTCTATAGGCCAGTATCATGGCCCTAAATACGCATCTCTTAGCAATGGGTAGCCAATGCAATCTGCGGAGATGAGGAGAAATATGTTGTCTGGGAGGAATTCTCTCCACCAGACGTGCAGCAGCGTTTTGTACAGTCTGGAGTTTATTACATAAGCCTGCCGTAATGCCCAGGTATAGCGCATTGGCGTAGTCGAGATGTGAGGTTATCAATGCGTGTACCACAGTCTTACGGCAGTCAGTAGGCAGATAGTTAATGAGCCTGTTTATTGTTTTGATCTTAGCAAAACAGGATGCTGCTACTGTTTGTACCTGGGCATTAAAAGTAAGATGGTTATCCCAACGGACCCCCAGGTTCCTGACAGAGTCTTTAGGTATGGGAGCTTGACTCAAATCTCCAGGCCACCAAAGGCTGGATTCCAGAGGAGACGGAGTATTAAAAAACAAGATCTCCGTTTTTCCTGCATTAAGTCTTAAGGAATTAGAATTCATCCATTTAGAAATATCCCTAAGGCAGGATTTCAAAGGGTCAAATGCAGAGGCAGAGGGCTCATCAAAGGTAAAGAGTAGCTGAATGTCATCAGCGTAGGAAGTAGTTTCAATCCCAGTCCGTGCAATAATTTTGGCCAGGGGAGTAAAGTAAACATTAAACAGGAGCGGGCTCAAGGAAGAGCCCTGAGGGACATCCCGTTACAAACCCCCCCACCCTGCACCCCTGCGTGAGACTAGAAAGCCACCCCAACTTGCAGTGTGCCTGTCGCCCCCACATCTAACTAAGCTACAAAAAGTCAATCAGAAGAGGAAAGAGACCCACCAATAGCCCCGCAACCCCCCGAATGTCACATCAATTACATAGCAGAATTAGCGAACCACAGTTCGAGGCGAACTAGAGACCCCAGAAACCAGACAACAGGTGTTTATTCCTGCTCCATCGGTCCGCCTTCCGCACCACCAGATTGTTCCTCCTGTGCACGCTGTCTCGGCAAAGTGTCCAGCCAGTCGGCCGCCCCCTCCGGTCGATCGAATAAATAATAACGCTCCGCATGTTCGATCCTCAGCTTGGCCGGGAAAAGCATAGCGTACTTGAGGCCCATGTCACGCAGTCTTCTCTTTACCCCTAGGAAACCAAGTCTCTGCTTCTGGACCGATTGGGTAAAGTCCGGGTAAAAACTGATTGTAGTGTTCTCAAAATTTATAGGTCCACCCATCCGTGAGGCCTGCAGGATAGCGTCTCTATGACGGAAATTAAAGATTTTTGCGATGATAGGCCGCGTGGGGCACCCATCTTTGGTTTACCGCCCGGAACTCTATGGGCCCGCTCGACCGTAAGAACTTACTCAGTCCCTTGGGAGCAAGGTGGCTAACAATGAGATTTTCGACAAAGAGGTCAGCCGCCGGATCCTCCGCCTGCTCCGGAACTCCGATGATACGGACGTTATTCCGCCTGGCCCTTCCTTCAAAATCCTCCAGTCGACGCGCAAAGAGGTCATTGGAGGCCCTCAAATTGCGGACTTCTGTCTGCAGGTTAGCGACATCACTCGTCAGACAGGAAGTTTTAATATCCAACGACTTGACTTTCTCGTTCGTTTTCGTCAAGTCTGAACGGATCAGGTTGACATCTATCGCTACATTATCGAGCTGGTGGGCGAGAGTCTCCATTTGTTGCCCAAGGGAGGATTTGATCCCATCGATAGGGGCCATAACGTCATGAAGGGTCAGCTCTGTTGCCGGAGTCGGTGGATCTCTCGTGTCCTCCAGCGACCTGCCTGGTCCACCGGGGGATCCCTTAGCCTGGGCATAGCGATGCATAATGTTAGTCTGGGTATAGCCACCCCACCGAGTGGTCTTAACTTTCTGCTTTTCCCCCTCCGGTTTCCCCGCCATTGCGGGATGGAGACCGACTTGGAGCGGTTAGATTAAATAGAAAGATGGCGGCCCCTGGGACCCCTGGGACCCCCGAGCGGAGGCCAGCCCCAGCCAGAGGGCACCGGCCAAGTGTCTTCCCGGAGCCAGCAAGGCAATGAAAGAGCACACTCAAGTGCAGCTCAGGATAACAGCCCTCAGCACAGGGGGGCAGTTCCCAGTCGAAGATCGCTCTGGAAGACAAATCGAAAGTGAAATTTAACCGGACCGGTCGTCCCCGTCCCCTCAGGCCGATGTTGTTCAACTACAACTCGGGCACCATGCCAACTCCACAGCCGGGCATCACGGAGACGTAGGCCGCAATCTTCGAAGCCCCACAACACCAGTTCCCGGGGTCCGATTTGGAATCAGATTGCAGGTTTCGCCTCACCCGTGGTTCGTCTTCACGAGGACATCAATGAGGGACAGGATAGACGACAGGATAGATGCGGGAGGTTACGAGGGTCTCGGGAGCCCTAAGCTCATGCGGCCATCTTGGTTGCGCGTGAAGCTCCTCCCCCATTGATTATATTCTTCACATCGCCTCTAACTTTGGTATAATTCTGAGTGTTAGCGCTCAATGACGCCTATCCTAGTTGCCATGGGTTATGCATTGGGGTAACTGCACATGCGCAATGTTCGTCACGAACGTCTGCGTCTTGAACGTCATAGTCCCGCCTATCATGCATGATGAATATGCGTATGGGCAACCTTCGCCCGCCGTGCATACTGGATATGCAAAGGCGAGACTTTTGCCACATCCTTAAAAAACATCCTGATTGTATTGCCAATTAGTCCCACCAGAGTCTCAGACGGTGAATGACCTCCAAATGTAAGGTTGGTTAGACAAGGACGACACGTTCTCCTGCTAATTGCTGCCTGTACCTCCGTTTATGTTGTTAGGCATATTTGTGACATTGCTGGTGTATTGGTGCTAGCCACGATCAATCAACATGATCACGATCACATGCATTTTTACAGTATTAGTTTGACGTTGAGTTTCAAGTCATGTTGTCGTCTTAAATCGCAGTGCCGATACTGTGTTATCTTTGCTTTCATGCTGGCTTTACACATTTGCACCTTTGACTGTTTGGTTACTCCGACACTAAGCTTTGAGGCATGTCGGTTTTCCTAACCACACTACCAATATCGCGTTTGTATTGCTAACATGAAGACTCAAAGCACCCCTTGGAAGTAGTTTGCCTGATTGGTGATTATTATCGCTTGCATCCTTGAACTATTTTCCTGACACTTAATTTTGAGGCATGCCGGTTAAGTACTGATACTGCATTGGTAATGGTATCATGAGGGCTCAAACACGCTGATGCTTTGAAAGTAGTTTGGCTTCTTTGTATATCAGGGCTGACTTTGTCCCAATCGGGAGACACTACATAAAAATGTTGTTTTTTTGGCTATCACATAGATAATAATGCTGGTGGTTTTTTAGAAATGAGCAACCCTCATAAGTAGTTTGGCTGTTTTTAAGTGCTATGGCCTAAACTGTTTCAATCTACAGACGCTGTGTTCAAATGCTGTTCTTGTGCTGTCACATAAATGGCAGAGCTATTGGTTGTTTGAAAATGAGTGCACTATCTACATCAAATACACAATATGACCCTGCATTGCTTTCTGTGTACATTGAACATTAGTGCATTTCGCTATAGAAAATGAATATAATTACCTAATCAATACTGTACTAGTAGTAATGAAAAATATGGTTGTCTTGCCTGTTTTTCATGTTTGTGATACATGTTGTTGTACCTCTGGAATCTACGTGTGGAGAGACTCTGTAGATGGTAGAGTCGGACTGTACACATCGTTCATAGTTAAGGTTGCTATGAACTGATTATGGTAAGAGTTATGCACTTGTGAATATGGTGATGGTGCACACTATTGACACACTATTTGATATGTGTTTTGTTGTTCAATTATAGGGCCACCTGACCTACCCAGCAAATTGCTGCCACTATGCATGGTTGGCCAAGAGTATGGGCCTGAGTATCTATTCGTAACTATTATTTATGCACGTTTTTGCAGCAGAGTGACTAAATATCATGGTCCTGAAGAATGCCCCAAACATTTGATGTCATATAAGGCAGAAACATGTTCACCCCTACACAGGGTACACATCCATAACCCTGTCTTACATTGCTTTTAACCTCTATCCTTTAGGACGCAGTGATAACATTTGTTGTCCCTATTGAGATAGTTTTAATACACATTTTTTGTTGCACTCTGCCCCGCACCTCTATCCAAGAGGTATTAAAAACTTTGACGTGCTCCTTAAAACAATCCTGCTCCTTTACTGAGGAAAAGTTATAGCCCACACTGGGTACCTTGCAGACCCAGTGTGCTGGAGGAACCCAATGATGAGGCATGTCACCCTCAGGTGAATGAGGGTTTTTGTCCAAACACCTGTTGTGCCCCCACCTGTTACAGGTCTTTTCCAGAGCCGCTAGATGAGAGCGTCCTTCCTCTATCTCATACAACTTGATCTGGAAGGCTGGTGCGAGCCCCTTGATGAATCATCAAGGAATTGTAATGTGTATATGTGCATATATTTGATTGCACTTTTTATTTAACAAAGGGGGAGATGTTGTGCCTTGTGTTTATGTGCATGAAGACTCTAGTGGCTCTCAACAGACTACTTAAATGTATTATGTAATCGGAAGGGTGTCGCTGGGTGTGGTTAATAAAGTTTGTGATGCAGTGCATTCAGTTAACGGTTGTACTCTGATGAATAAAGACGTGCACTACAGAGCTCTGTGTGTGGTGTGGTCATTTGCATGCTAATGGGCTGGGGAGGACGCTACAGTCACCAAACCAAACTCTTTTAATTCATCATTGGTCAAAGACATTTGGTAATTTCTCTGTCTGTTGTTCATTCTACTGATGTCAACCTCACATTCATCAGCTAGTTCTGCTTGTCTATCATGTGCCTCATTCTCAAACCTTGCTGTTTATCTGGCCAATAGTCTCATTTAATCCACATTTAATAGCATTAATTTGTTTGTGTTTATTGTCCGTGTTAAATTTCTCCAACTCAATCTTTAAAAGTCTAATAATTATTTCTTTCCATTTAGGAGGCTCATGAGGAACAGAAGCTGACATGTCATTTGAAATTGGAAAGACAAAAGTAACTTAGTGATGGCACATCCGTTCAAATCCCAATGGATGTGAAAAAATGCCAAAGGAGTCTGAGAAAGTCGCATTAATCCGTAAACTTTGGTATAATGGATTAAAGCGGTCTTTTCCAATGTTATCTATCGGGATTTGCCCAGATGTGCCCGCACTTTAACCAAGACATATTGTCAGAGTACTTAGGTGTTCCTTTTTACTGTCATGAAGAAGTCCCTCTTTTGATGTACAACTGACACGCTTTTCCAGTGGGTCAAAACATTGACGGGTTCATATTTTCTGCATGTATCTAAATGACTCAAGTTGGGCAAATACAGTCCTTGGAAATTAATCAGAAATGTCCCAACTGTAGAGTCTTTATGAATTATTTGTTTGGACCCGGCTTCCACATAGAATGAATGTGAATGTTTCTTTATGTTTTCTTGGTCATATTTTATACACCAATCTTCGCACTGCACAAGCACTTTTGCACCTCAGTAGAAACAATTGAATACTTGATTGGTGCAATGCTTTCATAAATTGATACCAATGTTTTGTAACGTTTGTGTGTGTTTTTGCAATATGTATTTGCATTATCTTCTTTTCATACATATTAAGTGAATTCCCAATAGAGCTATTTTATGTGATAGGAGGGACCAGACTGAGGCAACATCGCTAATGATCAAGATGCAACAGGGGCCAGTTTATGCCAAACATAACTTTTATCCTCTCATGAGGAACCTGATAGTGATTCCCTGTCCCAACACCACAGACCCATGTGGGTTTCTGCAATCCACACTAGCACTGTTTAAGACAGTGTCTGCCTTTCTACTAGTGACGTTCTCCACAGTCCACACTAGATCAGCAGCATTTCTGCCTTGAAGGTAGGCCAACCAGCTCTTCTCAGTCAGTGCGGCAGGCCACCAGCCTCATCTTGTATTTTATGCTGCACTTGTATTTTATGCTGCAGGATAGGGGGTGAACGTCAGGTGCTGCCACCTGCACATCCATCAACACTGCAGTCTCACCCACACTCATTTGGTTGCTCTTTACAAAGATCTCATCTCAAGGAGATAAAGCCCTGCATCCATGTATGGGCCTTTCAAATTAGGGAACTGCTCCCAGATCTTGGGAGAGAGTGGGCATAACACACACAACTAGTCCATGTCTGCTAAATTTGTTTTTGATATAATATCACACACAACCAGTTCCTTTACTTGAAGCATAGATGTGTTTTTTCCAAGGTCTTCTTTGCATCATAGCCTAGTGACACGTGTGCTGATGATCAACATGGTACTGGTAATATGGTAGAATTTCAAAGGAGTAGGATCCTAGGTACACATTACACTGGTCTAATGTTACACCCACTATTCTTCAAATCCTAACATAGAAAGCGAGCCCTCGGTATTGCAGGGCTATTAGGATCTTGCTGAGTGGTTGGTTTCATACAATCTAAAATTGAGTGTAAGTCAACTTGAACTGTACGTTCTCACTGGTATATGTAGTTGTATCTGGAAGTTGTTTCGTTGCATTTAGAGAAGGCAGTAAATATTTAACACGGCTATTCTTGATTGGCAGGAGCTACAGGTAAAAGGCATATGTCTTGGAGTGGAGTGGAGTGGTGTGGCTCACTGGTTAGAGGCGCCAGACCCGGAAGCAGAGAATGGCCCAGGACCAGGGTTCAATTCCCGACGCGGCAGGGTCATGGACCAGGGTCAGCGGACTCGACATTTCTCGCCTCAGTGCCTACTCTAACCAGGGATCACACTCGGCAACTCTGGGCATTAAGCTTGCCTCATCTCTACAACGGCCCCCACAGACGCCAGGGATGCCTGGTTTCACCTTGGAGATACCCAGAAGGGACCATCTCACAGGGAAAGCCAGGACGGGTTCCCCAGCGGTCTCCAGCGCCGGGACGCTTACGGGCAGCCGTGCGCTTTACAAGTCCAACACATTTACATTTACATATGTCAACATTCTCATCGGATTAGAAACTCAGGAGTGTGTTGCAGTGGTTTGCAGTACTTTGACTCGTAGAGTGTTGATGGTCTGAACAGATAATCTTCAGGTAGGCACTTCTCCCCCTCAGGCCTTTTCAGAGGCTCTATATTTTGGGCATTGTGGCTTGAAAATAAGACATAAAAACTAAAAGGCTGCCCTTTCAATCGATAATATTCCTCCCTTTGATCCTATACATAGGGAGTTTCAAATGTTGAGGCACTAATTCCTGCCTTGCTAGACCACTCTTTTCAATATCTCACTCTGTTGTAACCGATAATGGAAAGCAGTGATTGGGCAATGTCCATAGGATGACATTTCTTCAAAATAGATCAGTCAGCCCTGCCAGCTCCTGAAATCAAACCACTGCCGGGTTTCCAGCCGGCGGGGCATTGCTACCTCCTGGACTTCCTGGTCACGTAGGAAGCTGAAATCAATTCCTTGGTGTTTTGAGCTCCTTCAGTTAGTGTGGGGAAATGTTAGTATACAAAACATCTTGAAATGTGTGAATTGGTCTAACAACTATGCATTTAGGAAGTTTTCCCTCAGTCCTATTACTGTAGAGCTGCGATAACTGCAGGGATTTTTGAAGGCGTATAATGATAGCCTCCAACTCTTTCCACAAAATGCTAATTTAACCTAGGCAAGGGTTCGAAGCTTTTTTCTTTAATTATGAAAGACGTAGAGGCTAATATTATCCTTCCTGTCTTAAACCTTGGCCATATAAGCTGGGCGACAGGAATTCTGTGGTTAAATGGCGGCAGTGTTACTCAGAATTATGGGATTCGCACATTTGCCACGTCGTACACTGTCTACTGTATGATATGCATGATTTAAGAAAAAAATATTTGTTTCGAACTCAAATGGATCAATGCTCATTAAATATTCTACACACAGGGTGCAAGGGAGCGGCAGACAATTTCCAAATGTTATCTGGACACCTTTCACCTGTATCCAAGCATTTAAAGAAGTGGCAATTCTGACCAACCGGTGTCAACCTCTGCTATTAATAGTTCTACTTCTAGATTTATATAGTGCTTCATACCCGCCAGGCTTCTAGGCACTGGTCATTGCTCTAAAAGAAGAGTTTCACTGGGATTAGTGGAACAGAAACTCTTTCAAGTATTGTTAAGGTGAGCAAGTGTGAGCTCAAGCCCCAAATTACGTTAAAAGTTAGTCCATACTTTGGCTACTACAATTAAAAAAAAGCACCTCTCTCCTTTAAAGGGAACTTTAAAATAGGTATAATCATCAGACTTGATTCCAACAAAGAGTAGGTTAGCAACTGTCATTTGGTTGCCCAATTTAAAGAAAGAAAACTTTATTTTTCTTTGCAACCAATTTCCCTGGAAGCAAATCCTTAAACTGGTGTTTCAACTGAAACCTATCAACTCAGCTGTGAACCCATACCAAGCTAGTAATTAAAACACCTTGCCCTGTTCTTTACGCCCTGAATTCAGAAGAAGATTATTAAGTCCTTTGAAGAAGTAATCCCTTCAGGTAAGGGTTGCCACAGAGGTTACAATTACAAAGGGGGTCAGCCAGGGCTGTTTGCTCAAGGCCCGATCTTTTCAGGGCCCCACGCAGTCACTGCTGAATACATTTATAGAATTACCCTGCTTTTCTGATATATTTGTGATAAGTAAAGTAAAGTAAATTACCACTATGTTACAAAGGACATTGTATCCAATGTCATCAAAATCCTTTAATAGTATTGAGGAGCTGCAGACAGACATGACCACCAGCTCACTTAGTAAGCTGTAACTGACAACCCTTGAAAACATACATTCTAAAATGACATAAGGCAATTCCAGAAACGCATAAATACTAATAAAGAATGAGAACACAACACATCCCCCTTTCTTCGGAAAAAGAATAGCAACAACAACAAAAAAAAACAAGGAAGGAATAAACATAAATAAATAAGGAAAATGTACTTATTACTGACAATATAATCCTTCAACCACAACGGAAGCATCCTCTTCCTCAACGAATGACGAGAAACATTCTTGGAAGATGAAAGGGAGGATGGCTCCTGCCATAACTGTAAATTGTCAGCAATTTCACCACCAGAAGGGGCTGAAGAAACAACGTCCAATGTATTATTGGAGTTACTGCTACTAGAAGGAGTAGCTTAGTCCCAGTTGACGCCATTGTCCTCAGAAATAACCTCACCAGAAACTACACTGTTAGAGTCATCAGATAACCAATCATAATTAACAGTTTGTTCTGAAGGAACAGAGGGGCATATTATCAAGACAGGCAATACAATTATCGCCGTTTTAGCGGCAGAAAACTGCCGCTAAAACGGCTATAATGTGCTTGATAATATGCTCTATGGTATTCCAATTGAAGCCCATGTTAGATGTCCTTCACATCTAACATGGGCTTCAGTTGGAATTCCATAGAGCATATTATCAAGCCCATTATCGCCGTTTTAGCTGCAGTTTTCTGCCGCTAAAGCGTCGATAATTTTATTGCCTGTCTTGATAATATGCCCCAGAGTTGCTTCCAGCGATTCTATTATATTCCATACTTTCCCATCTCTTACTCTCACATCATTTAAAAGCACTTTAATCACTTGAATAGGGTCAGAAAAATGGCTTTCACTCTTGGGATCCTCGTCGCCAGTGTTACAAAGGACACTGTATCCAATTTTATCAAGAATTCTCTAATAGTATTGAGGAGCTGCAGACAGACATGACCACCAGTTCACTTAGTAAGCTGTAACTGACAACCCTTGAAAACATACATTCTAAAATGACATAAGGCAATTCCAGAAACGCATAAATTCTAATAAAGAATGAGAACACAACACATCCCCCTTTCTTCGGAAAAAGAATAGCAACAACAACAAAAAAAACAAGGAAGGAAAGAAACATAAATAAATAAGGTAAATGTACTTATTACTGACAATATAATCCTTCAACCACAACGGAAGCATCCTCTTCCTCAACAAATGACGAGAAACATTCTTGGCAAGGGAAGATGAAAGGGAGATGGATCCTGCCATAACTGTAAATTGTCAGCAATTTCTCCACCAGAAGGGGCTGAAGAAACAACGTCCAATGTATTATTGGAGTTACTGCTACTGGAAGGAGTAGCTTAGTCCCAGTTGACGCCATTGTCCTCAGAAATAACCTCCCCAGAAACTACACTGTTGGAGTCATCAGATAACCAATCATAATTAACAGTTTGTTCTGAAGGAACAGAGGGGCCTATTATCAAGACAGGCAATAAAATTATCGCCGTTTTAGCGGCAGAAAACTGCCGCTAAAACGGCGATAATGGGCTTGATAATATGCTCTATGGTATTCCAATTGAAGCCCATGTTAGATGTCCTTCACATCTAACATGGGCTTCAGTTGGAATTCCATAGAGCATATTATCAAGCCCATTATCGCCGTTTTAGCTAAAGTTTTCTGCCGCTAAAACGTCGATAATTTTATCGCCTGTCTTGATAATATGCCCCAGAGTTGCTTCCAGCGATTCTATTATATTCCATACTTTCCCATCTCTTACTCTCACATCATTTAAAAGCACTTTAATCACTTGAATAGGGTCAGAAAAATGGCTTTCACTCTTGGGATCCTCGTCGCCAGTGTTACAAAGGACACTGTATCCAATTTTATCAAGAATCCTCTAATAGTATTGAGGAGCTGCACACAGACCCACCAGTTCAGGTAGTAAGCTGTAACTGACAACCCTTGAAAACATACATTCTAAAATGACATAACGCAATTCCAGAAACACATAAATTCTAATAAAGAATGAGAACACAACACACTAGGTGGCATCATGTACTGGTAGCTTACATGGATATCGACAAAGCTTCCGTATTTAAATATTTGCACGAGTGTGGTGTTTTGTTGTCATGGTTCTATGGCAAAAGAGTGCCACGCAGGGTTGGGTTCCACAGATAATGTTGGGGAGACAGTTGGGGATTGCGGTCCTCTGCGTAGGACCTGTTCCTGTGCTCTCTTTCCTGTAATCTTAAAATAATCTTAAAATAAAAGTAATACACTTACCTATGTTCCTGCTCGCTCTACTTTACAGTGATGTAGTGAGGAAGACTCTACGGCAGCTACTGTGCTGTACAGGCTGACCATCCCCCTGATCACCAATACAATTCATCTCAGTTACTGTAGCTGTGCATGCCAAGTTGCCACAGACCTGCCAGCTCACATGGTGCGTCATGTGTATCAGTAGATATTGGCTACCTTCACACAGTCACCCAGTGAAAAGACAACGTGAAATGGTGACAGTAAGGTGAGTTGGAAACTCCGACACTGCGTTGGTTTTTTCAGCTCTTCTTTTGAGGCTCCTAGACAACAATCTCCACTAAGGTATGTGAAAACACACCCAGAACATCTGCTGCAGCTGCTGCAAACTTTTTTTTGGGGCAGGGGGAGGTTGGTGGGGAGCAGAGGGCAGAAGTGATTCTCAGGCAGCTCTCGGCATGGAACCCGGCCATCCTTCATTCAATCAGGAGATGGGGTTGGGTCCATGTAGAGCAGGAACAGAGCTGGGATATGTATACAACAAAAATGTCTGGCCTACTTGCTTCAGTAATTACCCAAAGAAGAAACAATTGTGAAATTCAGTTAATCCCCGCAAATGAATGCATGATAACAATGAATGAGAAAGTTCTCTCATCCTTTGGTAATTCACTACCAAAAATACAGTTTTCCGACATCATTACATCACTCTTGAAATATTGATGACAGCACTTACAAACATGTGCCCCCACATCAACAACAACATTATATGCTTGCACAAAAGTGAGTGGCTATAAGTGCACCCCAACATAATCCTGTGACGAAAATCTTGTGTGAATTATGAGTACCTAAATTATAACCATAACAATCTATTAGGACACTAGTCCAAATAGTTCGTTTCATACTCGTGGTAAAGTAAATTCATTACACTATTCAAAATCCCACTATGAACGTTCAATAGAGCAAGGAATGGACAATAAAGTGTGGTAGAGCTCAACTGCTCAACTCTCTTGCCGTTCTGTATAACACAAGTTACTTACCTATACACTGAAGTTCTCCAGTATTGATAGCTTTCATAGATTCACATGCTTGAATCTTCCCCGGTGTCATGGTGGGGGTCCCAAGGTAGTTAAAACTAGTACCACAATGTAAGTACATTAACAGTCAGAGAAAGCAATTTACATTGTTAACCAATGCACATTGTTTTAATAGAATGAAACTTCAACCAGTCAGAGACAAGACCCTGAAGCCCTCTTCCCCTGCAGAGCCACCATACATCAGATTTTGAGTATGAGTGTAAAAGGGAATTAGGGGGCGATTCACAGAACTAATCTGAGATAAAATCCTAAACTTACTTCTTTTGGTATTCACAAAAGGCATTTAGAAGTAGTAAAGTTAGGAGTCCTAACTTTACCACTACTGAATGCCTTCTGTGAATACCAAAAGTAGTACGTTTCGTATTTTATCTCAGTTTAGTAGCAGAAAAAGTTAGGAGTCCTAACTTTACTACTACTAAATGCCTTCTGTGAATACCAAAAGTAGTAAGTTTAGGATTTTATCTCAGATTAGTTCTGTGAATCGGCCCCTAGATATATAAGTAAGGTGTAAGAGTGGTGAGCCAAAAGGGAAGGTAGGATGGTTGCATGTGAATCTATGAAAGATATCTACTAGAGGACCACAGTGTACAGGTAATTAACTTTTTTTCCTCCAGTATTGAATGTTACATAGATTCACATGCTTGAATCAGATTAGTCAGCAGTATTAAAGGAAAAAATGGCGGTAGATTAGGTAACACCACTCTCAAAGGTAAAAAACAATAAAAATGAAACCACTGAATACAGACATTGCAGCAATAATACAATAGCTTTACAATTAAGATGGAATAATAACAAAACATTCTGTACCTTACTGAAATAGGTGTTGTAATACTGCCTGCCCAATAGCGGCATATGCCTTCCACAAGGGGTCCAAACAATAGTGCTTGGTGAACGTATGCACATTCGACTGCATTGCTGCTCTGCAAATGTCCAGAACCAATGCTCCAGCAAACATGGCTGTGGATGCAGCCACTTTTCTCATTGAATGTGCTGTAAACTTCATGGACGGAGGCCTTCTTGCTTTTTCATGGCAAAAAGCAATCTCTGCAGTCACCCAACCAGTTATACTGATCCTGATATTGTGTAAGCCTTCCTGAGTAGAGCAAAAGATATGAGGAGCTGGTCTGATTGCCTTAAAGTCTTTGTCCAGTCAATATAGAATTTCAAGCAACATTTGACATTTAGAGAATACAGAGCCCTTACCTCTGCAGATGAAGGGTTTTTAAAATATGTCGACAGCACAATTGCTTCATTCAAGTAAAACAAATTTGGGATCTTCGGAATGAACTTGGGATTAGTTCTTAATCTCGTTCGTTCGATAACTTTATTTCGGCCTCAAAGGACCATAAAAGCGCATAAAAATGTGTACAATACAAATATTAAGACAATAAATATGAAATGCTTTTAAAATACATTAAGTATGCAGTAAAATGAAATACATGGTAAAATAGGATTAAACTATTATACATTATCGAACTTACATTTGATTGGGACGGGAGTACACGCTAGGCACTAATCAATTTCCTGCGCCGATGCCACATTGCATTCAGGAAACGCGAAACAGCAAAAACAATAGGGGGGTGGGAGTCATATTTTAGGACTCTCATTACATGTGAGCACTGGCGAAATCCCAAGTTTCTACAAATAGGGATTAGCAGTACTTACGTGCGCCCTGATACCCTGGGCAAGAGAAAAAGACATGCATGTCATTTACCAGAAAATATCCACAGACAGGGCATTCTTTCTGGTTGCTTTTGTCCCATTTACTAGAGAAAACTCTAAGAGGCAAAGTGCCCAATCTAAATTACATATAGAGTTTTCTTGCTAGTGCAGGGAATACCATGTCCAAGAATTCTTCCCTTTTATATTCTGCCTTGACCTCAAGGAACTCTGTGGTCAGTCTTCCCACCCCAGAGTTCGCCTGAAGGGTGGCTAAGTTGTAATTCTTATAATGGCGGATCACCTCAGCCTTGGTGATCTCCGGGCAGGCAACATCCGGGGTCTCCCAAAGCTCAGGTAAGCCTATCCTACTGCTAATGAGCTTTATATCTGACAGCCACCTAATGTTCTTGCCTCTCAGGGTATCCCATATATCCCTGAATTCATTTCTGTAGGACATAAGTTCCGGCACGGACCACAATCTTTTCCAAAAAGTTAGAGGGCGTGATGACATGACCTCTTCTATGGGGAGCAGCCCTAGGTCCAAACACAGTGGGATGAGTGGGGTACTCACAGGGAGGCCCAATATGTTCCTTAGAAAGGTGTGTTCAACCTTCGCCAGACTGGGGAAGTTTTGATGCCCCCAGAGTTCGGCCCCATAAAGAGCTGCTGCTTTGGCCTGCACATTGTACATTTCTATAACTGGGGCCGCCGGTTTGAACTCAGGCTCTCTGTGGAGCTTCTGCATCCCCCCCACCACTCTTGTTAGTTTAAGTATAGCTTTGGCCAACTGTGGATCCCATTGGAAGTGTTCACTCAGGGTAATACCCAAATATTCAAAGGTTTTAACTCTCTCTAGAGGAGTTCCTCCCAACAGCGGATTCGGGCGTGTCTGCCTCGGGGGATTGAAGATCATATACTTGGTTTTATCCAGGTTTATCTCCAATCCCCGCAAGACAAAAAAGTCCGCGAAGCCATCCAGGATGCGCTGGATGGCCATTGATGTCTTGGATAACAACAGAGTGTCGTCCGCGAACATCAAAGCGGGCACCCGGCCCGTAACTAGCCTCGGGGCATCTATGTTTCCGGTCCCAAGCAGGTGATCCACCAGTCCGTGGATGTACAGGCAAAAGAGGGTGGGCGCCAGTACACAGCCCTGGCGGACCCCCTGCCCGACCGGGAAATGTGGAGCAGTTCACCCTGCCTTCCGCACCTCACCTGGGGGAAGTTATCGTATGGAACCTTACTAGAACATTAAGGAGGTAACCTGGTAGACCCAACTCATGTAGCACCTTCCAAAGTTTAGCTCTGGGCACCAGGTCAAACTCTGACCGCAGATCTACAAAGATCATGTAGAGGCTGCAACCCTCTACAGTCACTGTTCGCCAGTATACAACCTGGAGTCTAAATAGCTGGTCCAAAGTTGATGTTCCCTGCCTGAAACCAGCCTGGAAGGTAGACAGGATCTCATGTTCCTCCATCCAGGTCTGTATTCTGCCCAGGATGATACGTCCCATCAATTTTTGGGTGACGTCTATAAGGCTAATTGGCCTATAGTTGGACGGTTTCAAAGGGCATCCTTTTTTATAAATAGAGACAATTTCGGCACCCCGCCATGAATCCGGAGGGTCCATGCCTTTTAGAATGGCATTATACAGGACACAGAGATAGGGGGCCCATATATTCGGCTCTGAGCAGTACAAGTCACCTGGTAGCTTGTCCAAACCAGGGGCTTTATTTGGGGACAGGTTCAGAATGGCAGACTCAACCTCCGCAGATGTAATCTCCCAGGCCCCCTCCAGTCGATACTCGCGGGGGGGGGGCACGGGAGAAGGGTCTCTAGTCCATCACTGCTCGGGAGGGAGTACAACCCCCTAAAATGTGACTCCGAAGCCGAAGCAGCTATGTTGGGTTCATTCGTCAGTTTTCCTTCCTTGCTTCCACAGCTAACAATTGACCAAAAGGATTTAGAGTCTTTGGTCTTGAGTGCGGTTCTTAAATCCTCCCAATTGTCTTCTCCCACTCCTTCTTAGCCCTCATCGTGGCCAGCTTGTACAAACGCCAGTAAAGCTTAATCTTGTTTTTATCCGGAAGCCTGACCGCACAGACCAGTTCATTTTTGGCTTTCCTACAGTAGGCGTTGTACCATGGTTGGACTGTGGCAGTTTTTGCCTTAGGTCTCCCCTCTGGGTAGAACACATCACCAAGGTCCCGCACAAGCCCCTGGTGGATAATTAGGGGCTTCTTGCTGACTACTGGAATTTCCTCCACCTCCGCCATACCGCAAAGGTGGGGCAGGGCCCTTTGATAGACATCAGCCAATTTATTGGGAGAACCCAATATATATGGCCACTTGACTCTCCACCTGTTATTGGTTAAAGATAGTGGAGGGGCGATTAAATTTGGATCAGAACTTGGGTTAGACAGGCCCAGGATCCCGGGTTTCAAAAACATGACCAGGGGATTGTGGTCACTGTCTTTCCTGGGAAAGGTTTTGAAGTCTGAGACCATACCCCAGGTTCTAGCTTCCACCAGGATATAATCCAGGATGGAGTTTTGGCCCTCCCTATTAAATGTAATTTGGGCTGGTCTGTCTGAGTTTGTCCTCCCATTACAAGCTCTGAGAGAGGTCGAAAGAGTGAGGGAATTAATTTGTAAGACCAAAGGGGTCCATGCTCTCACCACCGGAATCTGCGGTTCCGGGATGAGCCAGAGCTGGTCCTCTTCGTCTGGGCCGCCGCGGGATGGATCAGTGAGTGGCTCAAACTGGCAATTAAAATCACCACCCACAATTAGCGTAACTGCTGGGTCCAGAGTTGGAATGAACTGCACAAGTTGGTCTATAGTTGGAGACTCCTTCCCACTTACAGTAGGTCTTGAGTAGATCTTAATTAGCACAGCTTGCCTGTTTCCAGGGAGTGTAAGTAACACACACTGCACATCCCGGGACTCAGTGGGAACCTGGACAGCCTGTGCCCCCAGGTGTGTGCCAACCCAAATACTGAGGCCCCCAGAAGGTCTGCCCCTCCCCTTCTTAGTTGCCGGTTCGCTGAAGGTTGAGTACCCACACCTTTGTACACCTGCCAGTGCCCAAGTTTCCTGGAATCGGCAGACATCGTTACTTTCCACAAAAGCTCCTCAGTCTGGGTACAACAGTTTGTTTTTAATTCCAGCCACATTCCAGGAGAGAATTTTAATAGTATCCTTTCCCATCCCCACCCTGTTTTCAGAAACCACTGGGTTCATGCTGTCCCCCCGAACAGGCCCCTCCTCTGGTGTGTTTATAGGGAGTGATTGCCCTGCCTTGGGTGGCTCACTGACTATTGACCCATCCTCAACCTCCGAGGCGGCCATAGACTGGCCCTCCACTCCGCCCGAAGGGGGCAAACCTGGGCCCATGGACGGGCGTCAATCAAGTTGGTCTAACACACTGAATCTATTGACGAGGGCGAGCAAATTGCTACCAGGGCCGTTATTATTATTCCTCATCCAGGGGATTCGGGTGTCATGTGGTCTGGGATCTAGAATACCATGGTCACCCCTGTTCTTTAACCCTCTCACCCTGTTCGACGTGGGATAGAAATAAGTCAAGGGTAGAGATTGAATTTGTGATCCAGAGCACCCTGGGGCCCAGTTAGAGATATAGTCCACCACCCTACTATCCCTAAAATTATGACTATACAGTCTCCTTCGATGTTTTTCACCCGTGGCCCTACCCAACTTACACGCCGAGCAAAAAGAATTTCACTCGATATGTGCAGTGGCAGTGGCCTATTATAGTTGAGCCAGTGGATACATTTATTCTTGAGGATGCCATAATCCTCCCTGCTCTCTTGGTCCAGGGCTGGCACTCCAGCAAGGACAACCACATACGGGGCGGACTCAGGTGGAAGATTCAGACAATTAGTTTCTATTATAGAGGATGGGGGATTCAGAGTTACACTCCAGGAAGAACTAGTATGGGGATTGGCAAGCCCACCATCCCTCACCCACTCAAGGGGTCTATGCCCCACTGTATGCCCAACGGTGTCCTCCCCAGCTAGGTCCCCCTGACTCCGCGCCGGGAGTCTCTGGGATAGAGGGTCTATGGGCTTGTCTATTGGCAGTACCGGGGGGTTACAGGACACATTATCCAACCCAGATGGCCTCACTGGAATATATGTGTTTCTGCATTGTTTACAGCGTACCCTGACGAAAAGCACTAGATGCTCGAAATGCATTGGTTTTAAATAAACGCTGTTTTGGAAGAACCCTTGCATCTGTCGTGTTTATGCAAAAGGCTCGGATGGGCATAGCATTCTCACTAGAAACTTGAAAAATGGCATGAATATCCCGTTCGTGGATGGATACAAAGGAGGAAAACTTTAGATAAACGGACTAAAAATGGTTAAAGAAGAAAAATATTGGATTAAAACACTTAAAATGAAGAAAATGTTTGCCAGACAGGCGCCATGCAATAGTGCGGTCGGTTGGGGCAACATACTGCCCCCTTTACGGACTTATTTACAGGTGCCATAGGGTTTTGGCACTAATCCTACCAGCACGCAAATGAGAAATGGATGGAACTATTTGAGCATGTTAAGTATTGGAGTGCTCCCCATACCCCCTAATTCTCACTGGAATGTCCTCAGTTACTAATGAGTCAGACTCCACCCTCTCCCCTAGGACAACAGAGTGCAATTGTTCCAAGCATGTAAGTCTATTTTCAATGGCATTCAGTCTATCTTGCAAAGGGCCACAAGTCTTGACAAAAATATTTTTCATTTTGGCCCAGAAATCTTCACCCAGATCCGTGTGGCAGACATCATTAAAGGCTGGGGATGCCCTAGATGCATGATCTGGCTGCTGGTCCACTGATGGGCTCACGACGTCTATTGGCAATTGGTCCTTTCCCCCGCCATTGCATTTTTGCATTTTGGCCTTCCTCTTGTTCATGGGTGCGCCCCCCGCTTCCTTTAGCTGATACTACCGCAGCATCTGCATCTCTCTTTAAACTGGTCGCGGAGCGAGTTTGGGGGTTCCTGGAGGTAGGGCCCGGGGCTTCAATCCTGGTCGCCGATGTATCCTGCACAGGAGATAGAGCGTCCTCCCCAACTGAGGATACCTGAGGTCTTATTTCTATTTGCACCTGATGAGGAGGACCCTCTCCTGCGCCCCCCCTATTAGATGTTTCAGGTGATGCCAGCCTAATAGGTGATGGGACCTGTGCCAACCGACCCAAAGAAGACCACTTGTCAAAATTCGGGTCCAGAGATAGCCTTTTTTCAGTGATGTCTATTTGGTGGGCCAGCATAGACGATGCCCTAGTGATAAATTGGTCAAGAGTGCCGATGAACGACCCACCGGGGATCGATTTTCTACCCTTTCCCACTTTTGCGCCCGCCATATCAGAGTTGGAAGCCACAGTACCTTTAATCAAGGGCAGTGAGATAAAGCGAGCACTACAAAGCTCTGCCGAAGGTAGAGGGCTGAAATAGTCATAATTAAATCACACCAACCTTGGCTTGGTCCTTTAAGGTGAAGATGAAAGAGGGTGGCCCCGTCCCGTCCTCACCCAGCCTTGAATGGGCTAAAATGGGCCCGCCCTTGGCCCGGGCTTTGCCCGGCGCCCGCCCGTGTGCGTCCCGCGGGGCGAGGGAGGAGGCTCAAAGAGATACTCCCGCTTCGCAGGTGGGAGGGCGGGTGGTGCGCGGCTGATCCCCTGGGCCTCCTGGGTCCTGTAGTTCACCGAAATTGCCCCCAGCGGTCTTGCCACAATCAAGAATCACAGCGCAGCATCTCCCGCGGAGCGGGAGACGCAAGAGGTTTTTGAAGCCCCCGCCTCGCGGGTGGAAGGGGCGGGTGGTGCGCGGCTGATCCCCTGGGCCTCCTGGGTCCTGTAGTTCGCCGAAATTGCCCCCAGCGGTCTTGGCACAATCAAGAATCACAGCGCAGCGTTCTTAGTATCACTCCGTCATCTTTAAACTTCAAGAAAGGTTCAGCTAATGTAAAAACCCTGACTTTCACTGATCCGTCTTGTTGACCTGGAGGCTAAGAGAAGGGCCATTTTTCATGAATCCTATTTCACATCCACCTTATTGATAGGTTCAAATAGGCTTTTCATGAACTGTGATAAAAAAAGTATTCAACTGCCAGGATACTGGAGGAGGTTTTACTGGTGGGAAAACTCTGAATAATCCTTTTATGAATTCTTTAACAAGTCTGGTACACCTCAAAGATATTTCACCTTGCTTTCTTCGGAATCTCGAAATTCTTGCTAAATGCACCTTTATTGAAGTATGTGCCAGGCCTGACTTTGCTAGGTGAAGAATTTAAGGCAACACTTGCTCCAGATAAGAATGAAAAGGGTGCTAATTGTGTTTGACATACCAATAGCAGACTCTTTTTCATTTTGCAATGTAAGATTTATTTGTGGTAATAGTCTGTGACTGCTCAAGAATAGATCTGCATTGGAGTGGGAAACTCAATGATTCAAACTTATTGTCGTGAGGTGCCATGCTGATAAATTGAGCTACTTTATTTTAGGATGTAAGATCTGACTGTTGTTCATGGAAACGAGATTCTGCAGCAGTTGCATTTGCATGCGCAGGCATACACATAGGAGACGAGTTTCTGTAAACCAATATTGTCTCAGCCATGCTGGGGCTATTAGAATGATATGTCAAGGTTCCTTATTCATCTTGCAAATAACTATGGGAATGAGAGGAAAGGGTGGAAATGCATGAGCAAACATTCCTGTCCTTTGTATCTGAAGAACATTTCCCGAAGAACCTCTCGGAGAAAACCTACTTGCATACAATTTGCACTTCTTCCTTAGAAGACTTGCAAAGAGATCTAGATTTGGAGCACCCCACTGTTTGAAGACTTGAAACAACTGCTTTAAATTTAGCTCCCATTCGTGACACTGACTCATTGTTCTGCTTAGAGAGTCTACCCATTTTTTGCCCACCCCGGGACATGTTGCACTTGCAAAGAAATGTTGTATGCAACTGTTAGACCTGGGGGTCTCTAGTTGGCTGAGGTAGGTACCTTAGTCCAAATAGGGACCCTTGCTTCTAGTCAGGGAAAGGAGGGACACACTCTCAGATAACCCCTGCTCACCCCCGGTAGCTTGGCACGAGCAGCCAGGCTTATCTCCAAGGCAATGTGTGAAGTATTTGCAACCACACTCCCAGTAACTCAGTGATAACACCACAAATGGACACCACACAGGTTTTATGAAAATAGTGATATCTTCACCAAAAGGAATTCGATGGGACCAAACAATATAAATCCAACATATGCGTATTCGTAATATTTCACTTTGCCGGTTATTAGGCCAGCAATCACTTGTAGGTTCTTGCGGTATTAATGAGCAGTTCACAATGATCTAATGCAGTCCTAATGCAAGGCTATGCAGCTCGTAATGCAAGAATAATGTAGTTCATAATACAAGAATCAGGCAGGTCGTAATGCAAGAATAATGCGGTTCATAATGCAAGAATCAGGCAGTTTGTAATGCAAGAATAATGCGGTCAACTCAGGCACCACCAGGCCACGACAACGGAGACTATGGTTGTGAACTTAAAGGGGCAGCCCCGGTACTGTTGGGCAGGTACGGGCCGCTCAGGGACTTAGCGCGTTGAACGCGGTGCCGCTGGCGAATGATCGGAGCACTCCTGTACTCCTCCTGCATGCCTCCCCAGGCCACTCACGCTTGCAGCTCCCGACCGGAGTCTAAGCCTTACCTGGGGGGTTCGCTGCCTCGCTTTCTCTCTCCCCGCTCGTCGGACGTCCTGGTGGGCGGTCCCGATGACGTTCCAACTTTAGTGCTTGGCGACGCTGTAGCAGGACGGGTTAGGGCGCTGCCTTCTCCCTCGTTGACGATCTTGGGCAGATTTCTCTTGGCAAACACCGATCAAGATCACTTTAACCTTGCAGCTTCCAGAAATCCTTTAGCACGTTGCAGCTCGGGCCAGCGGTGGCGATCCTTTCTCACACCCTCAGTAACGATGACGGCTCGGGCCACAAACGGCACTGCAGCAGCGTGGACGATGTTTCACGCCGCGGGGGCAATTCGGCCACGGGGCACCTCATAAACAGTACCACAGACCACACTGCAGTCTCAGGCGTGCAAAAGCACCAGGCACCCAGCCTCGCTGAGACACGGTTGGAAACTTTGATGTTTCTGAGTTTCCACAACAGGGGACCAGATCTCCCTGGCCTTTGGAGACAAGTTACTTCAGGACACAGCACACAGAAAAGTGCTTTCAAGCAGGGGGACACAGCACACAGCAAAGTCCCCTTTCCTCTCCTTAGTCAAATCAGCAAACTGCAGGCCAGCCCCAGAACAAACATCAAGGGCCGTCCTTCTCTTCAGTCCCTTCAGCTGTTCTTCTTTGGCAGAAGTTCCTCATGATCACAAAGTAGTTTCAATCCTTTTTCAGTCTGGATTTCAGTCTTGAGTTCAGGGGTTTCAGCTCTCACATGTATACCCCTAAATGCCTTTGAAGTCTTTGTGTTCAGAGGGCTCTGAGCCCAGTCCAAACCAGACCTGGGTGTCTTCCTGCCAGTGCACAACTTCTTTCTTTGATAGTGAGGGTCTAGGGCCAAGACACTCTGCGGGAGGTGGAGCCATCCTTCTTTTGTGGCAGCAACACAGCCCTCTTCACATCCAGGGGGCTACTCCTCCTCCATAACAAATGCAGGCCAGCCTGTTGTTGACTCACTTACTCCTCCCTGGGGTCAGGACACTCTCCAGACCCTGTCACATCCAAACCCAGATAGTAATACAGAACCAGGCAAGGGCACACAGGATGGTTTAAGACAAGAAACCAGCCACTTCTAAAAGCGTGGTTTCTAAACACACAATTTAAAAACCATCTTCACAAAAAGATGTGTTAATAAATTCTGAATTCAGGCACATTAAACTCCATCTCTCCATCTTATGCCTATGGGAAGATATGCTGGAAACTTGTGACACAGCATTCCCCATTCTGCCCCATGGGCAAGATGGCCTTGCAACAGTGAAAAACGAATTTGGCAGTATTTCACTGTCAGGACATAGTACACACCTCAGTACATGTCCTACATTTCACATACACTGCACCCTGCCCAGGGGGGTACCCTGGGCCTTCGATAGGGGTGTCTGATGTGCAGAAAAAGGGAAGGGTAAGGCCTGGCAAGTGGGTGCACTTGTCAGGACAACAAGACAGTTAACAAACTGCGCGCAGGCACTGCAGTGGCAGGCCTGAGATCTCTTTTCAGGGCTACTTGTGTGGGTGGCACAACTAGTGCTGCAGGCCCACTAGTAGCATTTGCATTACCAGCCCCGGCACACATAGTGCACTTTACTTGTAAGACAAACATACCAATTATGTTACCATAACACTTTATTCAGGGAGCACTTGCACTTTGACACTGATCAGCAGTGGGAAAGTGGCCAAAGCATCTAAGTCGGCAACATAATGTTCAAAAAAGGTCTAGGAGGAAGGCAAAAAGTTTAAGGAACTGTAGCCAAAAAGGGCCAAGTCCAACAGTAACCATTTCCATATCTGCTGGGCTTGCAAAGACAGGATTTTCATCCTTGTTCCCCCATGCTTGGTGTGATAGAACATGGTTGTGGTATTGTCCGTTCTCACCAGGACGGAGGAACTGTGAATTCTGGGTAGAAAAGATTGGAAGCCCAGGAACACAGCCTTTAGTTTCAGAAGAATTATATCCATTTTTGAGTCTTGAACTGACCATTTCCTATGAATTTCCAGTTCCTAAAGGTGAGCTCCCTAACCGTCTAAGGAAGCATCCTTTGTCAATATGAAGCAGGGTGTGTTGTTATGAAAGAGAGACCTGGAAAGATATTTTCCCTTTTTCCTCACCATGACATTGCTTGTTTCATAGTAGGGGTGATGGAGATCATGTAATTGAACGTACAGTGCATTCGTATCCATTGTGCGTCTAATTGTTGCTTCAACGGTCTCATGTGCGGACAACAATTTGGAATCAATGTAATGCAAGAAGACAGCATTCCCAACATTGACTTCAACATTCTCACCTCGTCACCTCAAACCTCAGGAACTGCTGATGTTTTACATGAATGGGAATCTGGAAGTACGCATCTAAGAGATCAATAGACGTCATTAACTCCCTTTTGTTTATCAGTAGTAAACTTTCTTGCAGAGACAGCATTCTGAAAGGTTTTTTCTTTATATACTTGTTCACCATCCTGAGATCCATAACCTGCCTCCATTTCCCTGACTTTTTCTTGATGAGCAAGAAGTTTGACTAGAAACCTTTGCCGCGTTGCTGAATAGAAACCTCCTAAATTGTTCCCTTGGAAAGAAGAGAATGTATCTCTTACTTTAAGAGAGTGAGATGTTGGTGATTTCTCCTGGGAGGATGATGATTGGGTGGCTTTTGAACAAATTCTAGGGTGTTACCATGATGTATTACATCTAACACCCTTTTGTCTGAAGCGATGTTATCTCCCATTGATCGTAGTAGCTGGAAAGATGCTGGCTCATGGGTTTTTGTTGAGATTGCGAGGTGATTAGTGCCTGAAAATTGTCTCTACCATCTAGCATCCGGAGCTTTTCGCCCAGCCAGGGGTCGTCTGTGCATTGGCTGCCTTGAATGGGTGGAAGCTGTGGAGGCCCTGTATTTCTGTCAACAGGGTATTGAGGGTGATATCCCTGTTGAGAATATAGTTGATATCTATGTGATTTGTAGGAGACATTGGTAAGAATTTGTATGGGTATATTCCCCAACGCCTGGAAACAGGCTCTTCTAGTGCCTATTCTTAAAAAATCTGATTCAGACCTGGGGTTTTACAAAAACTATCGACCCATTTCTCTTTTACCCTGTATTTCTGTCAAGCAGGGTATTCAGGGTGATATCCCTGTTGAGAATATAGTTGATATCTATATGATTTGTAGGAAGACATTGGTAAGAATTTGTATGGGTATATTTCCCAATACCTGGAAACAGGCTCTTCTAGTGCCTATTCTTAATAAATCTGATTCAGGCCCGGCGGTTTACAAAAACTATCGACCCATTTCTCTTTTACCACACCAACCAAAGTTCTGGAAAAATTAGTTCAAGTTATCTGGAATCTTGTCACCTCCTTCATGACTCCCAGTCCGGGTTTAGGTCAGGTTATAGTACTGAGACCGCCCTACTAGAAGTCTCTGAGACAATTTGGGAATGCGTGGGCTCTGGCAAAGCAGCCATGCTGGTGCTTCTTGACTTATCCATGGCATTCGACACGGTCCCCTGTCTTGGATTAGGTCGTATCTCAGTGGCCAGACTCAACTAGTCGCGCTTCATCCTTTTGCTTCTGATGAGAAACCATTGAGGTGTGGGGTCCCCCAGGGCTCTGATCTAAGCTCTCTCTTTTTTAAGGCCTATTTCCCCCCCCCTTGCAGAGCTGATAGAGTCTTATGGACTGAGAGTGATCTCTTAAGTCGATGATACTCAATTAGTGTTTTCCTTTGAAGATCACTCGGAAGTGGCATTCGCTAACTTCAGACACTTCCTATGTAATATCTCATCATGGATGGCACTGAATACACTCAAGCTCAACTCGGACAAAACTGAGGTTCTGTTTTTTAACAAAAAAAGACCCCTTTTTCTCAGCACTGAATCCTCCTCTGAAGCCTGTGGACTCAGCTAAAATCCTCGGCTTCCAGATTGATAATGAGTTGTCCAGTAAATCCCAAATTAGTCAGGTGTCCTTCTCTTGCTTTGGTAAGCTGCACATGCATCGAAAATGTCTCCACCTTCTCCCTCTAGAGTGCAGCCGGACCGTTGTCCATGCCTAAATTACCTCACATCTGGACTATGCAAATAGTCTTTATCTTGGGGCACCAGCCTATTTGATAAGACGCCTACAGATCATTCAGAACGCGGCAGCCAGGTTGATTTGTAACATCCCTTACCGCCATTCTATCTCCCCTCACTTGAGGAAGCTCCATTGGCTTCCTGTGGCCAAACGTGTGCAGTTCAAGGCGCTTGTTTTGGCTTTTAGGGCCTGCCAAGAAAGGGGCCCAGCTTACCTCAGAGTTCGCCTCAAGCAATGTTAACATACTCGTGCCCTCAGATCTAATCACCTTCGCCTACCGTTCTAGAGTGGGTGACAGAGCCTTTGCAGTGATCACTGCAAGATTTGGAATAGCCTGCCACTTGCATTTCGTACGGCTGAGTCTGAAACCCCACTTTCAGACGCATTCTTAAGACCTGGCTGTTTTCCTGCCCTCAGTTCCCTTCTGGCTTCTACCTCTGCCGGCTGACATAGCACCGGGACACCCCTGTTGGGGGTAGCTGTATGCTCAATAAACTTCTAAATAATAATAATAATAAGAATTGGCCTTTTCCTCTTCGACCACAGAATGGACTAAAAGCGTCTTTGCTGTAACGTCCCCAGAGAATGTGCAGCATCAGTATCTGGTTTGATAGTTTGCAGAGCATCATTGACATGCTTCCCAAATTAATTCTCACCATCAAGCGGCAAATCTATGATCATTGTTTGAAACTGTGTGTGGGATTAAGTAGCCTTTAACCAGCCCTGCCAGCATAACACTGCTGCACTTGCCATATGTCTAGATGCTGTGGAGGATATATCCATGGCTGTATTGATGATTTCTGAGGAAACCCTTTCACCTGTAAGATCTCCTTAGCCTCTCTCTGTTTGTCATGTGGCAAGAATTCCATGAAAGCGGATAAGTCCAACCACATTTGTCTCAGAGGCAGTGTGTAAAGCATGTGTGAACACTTACAGTAACCCAGTGACAAAACTACAGATGGACACCACACAAGTTGAAGTATCTTAACAAAAGACTAAATTCAAATTCAAATTTATTTGTTTGATTAACTAAAATCTTACAAAAATGTGACTTTAGAAAAAGTAGCAGCATCAATATACATTTATACGTCATACAAATAGTAAATGGCCGTAAAAATAATTAAAATAAAAATAAAAAATTATAAAACTAAATGACATTGTCCTTATGACCTTTAGCAATCACATTTAAAATTTTTACAAAGGCAACATTCATTGGTAGGTCATTCGGGTTTAGACAGGCCATTACTGCTTCTCTACAGGATCTTATGTTTCGGGCATTGAACAACCTCCTGAGGATTTGTCTCCTTTCTGGGGCTATAGCAGGGCATAAACATACCAAGTGCACAATGTCTTCTTTTCCCCCCTTGCAAAGTCTGCATAACATATTGCCCTTGTTTAGTTTCCAAGGTGGGAGATGACACAAACCTGGCCATACACCAAAGCGTGCTCCTATAAATGTTCGCTTACTTTGGGCTGACCATGCCGTATGGAGGTAGGCTTGGACTTGTTTTTTTTTGTAGCCATTTATGATTGGCCATGAATGCTTGCGTTTTGCTAACAAGGCTTTGTCTTTAAGCAGCGATAGGTGAGCTACCAGCTTATTTATTGTTTTTTTAAAGCTTTCCTGCGTTACAGTGTTGTCCCAGATTGCTGATATTCCAAATTCTTCTTTTGCGCTGTTTAGATATTTCCACGCTTGCAATTTCTGGTTGTCTTTAACCTCTCTCCACAAAGCTATAGACGATTGATTGTCCTTGTCGTTTTTTACTCTATTCCAAACTTTCAATATTTGGCCTTGGCGGGCATATAGTTGATTGTTCATACCAAATTCCATCCTTATTTGTGCTTGTGAGGCATTACATGGTAGGGTAAATAATATTTTATAAGTTTTTGCTACAGCATTGTTGATGAGCACAGCATCCTTCCCATTTAGCACTTCACCACCGTAAGTTAAGGATGGTAGTAGTTTGGCAGTTATAATTTTTAACAGAGGCCCATGTGACAGTACAGATAGATTCTTTTGTAGGGTTCTAAATGCCGCAATCAAGCTATTAGCCTTCCTTGCAATATCTTCCCTTTGTGGTACAAAGCTTACGGTCTCATTGAAAAGAACACCGAGATATCGATAGCTCTCCACTTGCTCTAGATGTGTTTGTCCCAGCAACCATTTCATCTTTTGTCTTTTTTTTTCCTGTCACAACCATTATTTTTGTTTTTGTCTCATTAATTGTCATTTGGTTATCCTTTGCATATTTAAGTGTACAGTCGATCAATCTCTGCAGTCCCACTTTTGTGTGGCTCAGCAAAACCACATCGTCTGCATATAGCAAGTTAGACATTTGCTTTCCGGCTATCCTGGGTGGATGTGAGTTTACCTCGTTTAATGAATTGGTAAGGTCGGCCACAAATAAATTGAAAAGTAAAGGTGCGAGCACGCATCCCTGCTTAAGGCCACGAGTCACCGGTATTTTTTTGGTCATGGCCCGGCCATCCCCTATCCTCACCTTCACCCAATTGTCAGAGTATAGTAACTTAATGAGAGTCAGTAGAGAGCCTGGGATTCCGTAGTCCTCCAGTTTTTTCCATAGGAGGGGCCTATTTACTAAATCAAAAGCCGATCTAAAATCGACAAAACAAAAGGAAAGTGACTGTTTATTAAGAAGAGTCTTATCCATTAGAGCTGATAAAATTAACAGGTTGGTTGTGGTGCCTAAGCCCTTAATGAAGCCGGTTTGGTTGGGGGGTAAAATAGATTTTTCCTTAACCCAGTCTGTAAGAATTGATAATAAGAGACCTGCGAATAGCTTGGCGTCCGTATCTTGTAGGGTGATCAAACGGTAATTCTCCGGTAATTGCCAATTACCCTTTTTGAACAGAGGCGATATAAGTGATCCTTTCCAGGATTGTGGTATTTTCCCTGTATAGATAATTTCGTTGAAAACCTTTGTCAGATATGTAGCCCATAATAGGGGGTCCTCTTTATATAGGGCAAAAGGAATACCGTTTGGACCGGGAGCTCCATCCTTTTGTCTCTTAATTATGTTCGCTACCTCAGCGATTGTAAATTTTATCACCAGATCCGTTTCAGTTGGTCTAGCAGTGGGATCTTTATAGCCCCTACCGTTGGTACATACTTCTATTTTTGTGACAAGAGTTTTTTTAAGGAACCTTACCCAGTCCTCTTCTGTTATTGGCGAGGCTATTACATGCTTGTTTGGTCTGTTTATTTCGTTAATCATTTTCCAAAATTCTCTAGAATTTGTTTGATTACTGGCGTGGAAAATTTTTGTCCATAGCTCTTGTTGGATTTTATTTTTTTCAGACCATATTAATTTCCTCAAATTACTATTTGTATCTCTGAGTTGTATTCTGACGTCTTCATTTTCCGGCGTCCTGGTAAGTTGTTTCCTCAGCTTGTTACGAGTCCGCTTCGCTTTTTTAATAGTGTAGGGAAGATTGATTTTGTTATCATTTTTTATTTTTTTTCCCCTGAGTTTCGATTTCTTACTAGTCATATTTGTATTATCCAACTCTACTGCCTTTTCAGTAAATTGTTCCCAACATAATATTACTGTCTGCGTTGTTTGCTTCTCAAAACAATCAAATGCCAATTTTTGGGCCTTTTTTTCCACAACATATTTTTTATCTGGATTCCAGATAAGTTTCTTATGATTAACTGACATGATCTGACCTCGTGTGGTTAAATAGCTTTGATGTCTGGAGATATCAAAACACAATTCCACTATTTGCTGGCTATGGTCACTGTCGATTCGCTTATTAAGTAAATAGGAACTAATTTTGTCAAACATGTCTAATGACATTAATGTAAAGTCAATTCTTGATTTAGATTCGTGATTGTGAAATGACCAGCCGGGCGGCTGATCCAATGGGAACCTTCCATTTAGGACACGTAATCCCATTGCCTCCAAATCCATCAGTAGGTTTTTTCCTATTAAATTTCCTTTGAGAGTTGGACTCTTATCCGATGATTGTTCCGGAATAGACCATTCATAGTTTTGAGAATGAACCAAATCGTTCCGTGTCATCTTAATCAACAAATTAATATTAAAATCTCCTGTGGCTAAAATACTGACAGTCGGATCAATCATTAGTTGTTCCAGCAACAAAAGACTACAAACGACACAAATCCACAATACTGTACTTTAAAAATGGTAGAAATAGCTTAGTACTCTTTAGATGTAAAATGCGACACTTTGAGTTCAATGTACCTTTGGATGCGTAACGCTATACAACAGAAGTGTTGCAGGGAAGGTGATGCTTTGGTTCCTTACACGCAACGGTGATGCGTCGGCTCACTACTGCTGCATAGGGGATGCGTCGGTTCTTCTCCGCATGAGTAGGTGATGTATCGGATTCTTACTACACTTCCGTGGCGATGCGACCAGCAGCGCCGTGATGCGATGAAGCGACGGTGCAATGAAACAAAATGGCGTCTTCTTCTTGATGCGACAACAATGCGTGCACGCCCGATGGCCGTGCGGCGACTCAACGATTCTTCTGAGCCGCAACAGGCCCTGCGACACGCTTCTCTGGTGATGCAACGGTGTCTGCTGAAATGAGCAACACTCTTCTCCGGTGATGCGAGGCACTTTGGGTGATGCGATTTATTTTATTTTTTTGCAGAGTTTTATATAGCGCGAACTAGAACCGAACCGAATCAGTTATCAGAGCGCTTTACATAGCACCAGTTACGTTACATGAGGACACACTTTCATTTTAGGCACGGGGAGATTAAGTGATTTGCCCAGAATCACAGGGGGTTTTTGGCATCGTTACCGAGACTCGAACCAAGTTCCCCAGGTCCGAGGTCGAGCGCCTTAGCCGTTAGGCCAACCCAACAGAATAATAGATAACATAGCAGCTCAACAGCCCAGAAATTCTTAGACATTAAACTTAAAAAACGGGACATTTGCTGTCATATTGTTCTAAAAAAGAACTGCTCGGCAGCTCTCTTTTGGATTGCTTAGTCTTCTGCAAGTGCAAACCATGTTGCTCCTGGAACCCGCCCTTTAAAACATTATTGTCATGTATGTGAGCTTTTTGACAGGTTAAGCGTATCAGGTTGTGTGCCTACAGGATATCTAGATATTTTCATACATACGTCCTTAAAGTTTCTTTGGGTGGGTGGCGCAATTTGGAGGGGGGCTTTAGCGGCTCAGGCGAGAAAGTTGACTCAATGTGTTCAAACATGCAGTTACATCAGGCTTTAAGGCGCAGAGAGACAGAGATTGCAATAATCACAATAGCAAAGCTTTGGGTTTGCTGCCTGCTCCAGCAGTTAATGTGCAATCTGCACTGCACAGGTTCGAATCTTCGCTGATCTACTCATTATTTTATCTTTTCATTGACAGACCCAGGGAACTGAGGATAGCAGTACTGTAATGTACAGTGCTTTAAATGGTGTACCAGTATTTTGCAATCATTATTTTCATTACTTCTAATTTCTACTCTAGCTCAAGAGGTAACAAAACAAGACAGGTGGAGAAGATTGACAATTGCAATTTACTTTCTGCGAAGGTGGGGAACTAGATCTGTTTTACCAAACAAATATAAGTTATGTTAGCATTTACAGTACCTCAGTATGTCCCACCGTCCTTCTGATAAGAAAATGATTCTAAATATGTTTCAGAATTGATATTAGCAATATTGTGAAGAATCAATTGTATCGCTAAACTAAATGAAATGCTCTGGCATGATATGAGTTGATGTCACAGAATATTGCTGGTCCTGAAAGAAAATGAGAACTATGTGTATTTCACTAGATCAATGACCATGTAGGTTTCCAGCAGACAAGGGGGCCTACTCACAAAGGTCTTTGGGAGTTCATAAAGCAGTACTCCTGTAGTGCATCTTTTGAATACTCTTACATGCCTTTCTGAATTGACCACACAATATCGAAAATGTGAATAAAAGGGGATATCCTGTAACATTAATATGCTATTAGTACAAATAGATAGGACGGTATACTCACTGCACTTTTAGGAATATGGAGTTGATCATTCAGGGCAGATTCAAAAAGGCATGAAAGAGTACATAAAAGCACACCGGCAGTTCATCCGGTACTCATAAATTCATAAATACTTTGGTGAATCAGCCCCAATACCTTCGTACAGCAATGTTTTTTCCACAGTCCATCTTTTTACAGCCCAGTCCCAGAAAGGTAAGCTATCAAGAGGAGTAAGCATTTGGTTAAAATAATGCAGTTTTTGTTATTTTCCTGGTATAGATAGTGTAAGAAAAACTATCCAGACTATAGAAGCAACCACTATGGGGGAGGAGTAAACATGTTAAGTATTTAATATAAACAGTGGGCTGGTTCAATGTTTCAGTGCATCTCCAAGAACATCTTAGATAACTTACAAATAATAGTACTCTTTGAGAAAAATAATGACAGTGAGGAACTTATGTTAGGGCTGGGTGGCCTTCTACCCCAGGGGGAAGAAGCATGTCCTCTACTCAGAAAATACTGTTGCTTTAAGAGCAGGCTTGTGGCTTAGTAAACCTGCTTTAGACATGAAAATAAGGTAGCCCAACGTAGGAAGTCGATTCTGACATTTTGAGGTTATAAAGTCCAACTGACCAATTGTGGTTTTCACATAGGTGTGACATTATGATATGATTGGGCATCCAAAATATGAAGGCTGAGCCTCAGAAGATAACGGACCTGGACGTAAAACTGGCATGTGATCGCTTTTGGGAAAGGGCAGATGTGGAAGAACAGACGTAATTATTGGACACATCTTTAGGTGGAGCTCAACTGTTGATTTAAACTGATTGTGAATCACAAGGGTATTGAGAATGGGCTAAGCCTTCATATTTTCGTACTTTTGAAATTTCAACTTGGGACTATTTTACTTAAATTTTTATCTCAAAGTGTTATTTCTACCTGAGGACAGTGTCAGATTTCCTATTACTCCTTCAAGTGTTGACTTACAAACTGGGGATGTATTTACTGGACTGTTAAGCATTTTAGAAAAGCTCCTGGCTGCTGACCGCGGTCAGGAATGTTGATCATGTCACTGAATACAAGTGGCAGGGGGGAGGCAAGGCATGGGCAGTAAGGGCAAGTGAGCAGAGGAGTTGTGCCTGTGGTATGTATTAGATTCAGGCCTACCTGGGAAAGGAAAATTGCAGGAAATCTAAGAGGAATTTTCTAAACTCCATAAATTATATGTATACATATCCTTACAATGTTTACTATGTTCAGATGGATACAAATAAGTTTTAAAAAACTGCAGTCTGCAACATCTTGCTTTCATAGTTATTAATTAGATAACTTACAGAGTTTCCAAAGACATTCAGTAACTAATTCCATCATCCAACAGGGGAACCAACCATTATGCTGTAATAGCGGAGATGCGATTTCAAATGATATTCCCAACATTCAACAGTAATGCATGACATGCCATGAGCCGTTGCTCGGAAATTAAGTAGAGGTACTACTTGTGTATCTTAACATGTGCTATGATCAGGGTAAACACAACTTTCAGCCATTCAGTATCATTAATCCTGAGTTAAGAACCTCGAATGATACTCATCAGAGCTTATGCCACGTGAAAATACCGTTCGCATATATTATTGGCTCCTGGAAAGAAATAAGCTTCACATCAATGAACTTATCAATAATTTGATATGTAAACATTATTAAAATACACTGGTGGTGTCTGAGCATGAAGCCAAAACTTCAAAACCAATAACGGGCTCAGTGGACTGTTCAAATCAGCGGCAGTGGGCACTCCCGGCCATTCTGCAACATCTTGCTCGGTTTCTGATTTATTCGGATAAAGGAAGTTATAACAAACTATTAGGGCGTCACAGGTGAGGCTATATCTTTGCATTACTTTGCTCCAGAGGTCCCATGCCAATCCTTTCAAAACGTGGGATAATTTTGTTACTGCTAATGTCAGCAGATTTCCAGAAGTGCCCTGGGTGGGATAGCCGTCGGTTAAGTTTCGGCAGTTTTTCAAGCATGTCCATCAGTAGTATGCGATGGCGACAGCGGCAGCTGCGGCACGCTTCTCCAATGATGCAACGGCAACACTATTCTCCGTCTTGAGTCGTGCTTCCAGCTCCCAGCGACAAGCAGTCGCTCAGAAGGCCCAGCTCAACAATAGGCCCTTCAATTCCCACCAAGGAAAGGCAGGGGAGCTGGTTGGTGAAGTCTGTTGTCCCTGAGACTTCAGCAGGAGGCAAGCTCTATCTCAAGCCCTTGGAGATCCTTTACAAGTTGATTTGAAAGTAGCACAAAGTCCTTTCTCCTTTCTTTGGCAGTCAGGCAACCACTGCAGGCCAATCCCCCAAACAGCACACAACTTAGGGATAGTCTCCTCCTCAGTTTCTCTGTTTCCTCTCCCCAGCAAAGGTTCTTCTTGTTTCTCAAAAGTGATCTAAAGTTCTGGGGTTTGGGTTCCCTCTTTTATACTAATTTTCCCTTTGTTCTCTGAAGGCAGAGAGGCCTTTGCCTAGTCCAAACCAGTTCTGGTCAGTCCTGGAGCACTTTGTTGACAAGATTCCTTCTTTCCTTGCACAGTGTAGGCCAGGGACATCAGACGCACCACATGAGGTGGAGCCAGCATTGTGGAGGGAAGGCACAGCCCTATTCAGGTCCCAGGTGCAACTCCTCCCACCTATCTACAATCAGATATCTCTACTCAGCCCTGTGCTGACTCACTCTATCTACTGGAATCCCCCAGTCCCTGTCACTCAAACTCAAAACAAGGAATACACAACCTAGAAGAGGCAGGCTTGGATAGTTAGACTAGAAAATACCTACTTTCTAAAAGTGGTATTTTTAAACACAAATGCTAAAACCAACTTCACTAAAAGATGTATTTTATCATTCTGAGTTCAGGCATACTAAACTCGAATGTCTACCTGGTTCCTTGAGTCAGTTAGGATTATAAGATGTTATAATCAAACTGCCCATTCTGGCCTATGGGGAACAGGTAGCCTTGCAATAGTGAAAAATGAAAAGGGTTGTAATTCACTATCAGGACATGCCACCCACATCAGGGCATGTCCTACCTTTTACCTGTAATGCACCCTGCCCTTGGGCCTCACATAGGGGTGACTAATATGCAGAAAAGGGAAGGTTTAGGCAGTTGGTAAGTGGGTACACTTGCCAAGTCAACATGGCAGTACCAGACTACACACAGGCTCTTCAATGGCAGACCTGAGACACACTTTACAGGCTGCTTCTGTGGGTGGCACAACCAGTGCTGTAAGCCCACCAGAATCATTTGATTTACAAGCCCTGGGCACACACAGTGCACTGTACTGGGGTCTGACAAGTAAACCAAACCAGCCAATCATGGAGTCACTAATCCATATATCAATTTACAATAGGGAGAGCATATGTACTTTAGCACTGATCAGCAGTGGCAAAGTGCCCAGAGTAAAAAAAAGGTAACAACAGGTCAGAAAAAATACAGGAGGAAGGCAGGCAAAGTATCTGAAGCTTTATATTTTGTATCCAGCTAAGGAACGACCACTGTGACAGATGCTGGAATTTTCATTAGTTTCAGGCCTTCCTCCCAAATATAACTCAGAATGGTGTTAAGGAGGAAATATAATGTGAAGAAATCGTGCTATCACAGACATTAGTAGAGAGCAATGCAGTGTGATATGTGATTAAAGAGCAATGTATTATATCAAAGAAAAGATTCCTTTCTGGGTAATTATTTCACAAGGTGACCATGAGGCCTATCCGTAGCAATTGGCTGTATTTGACATTTGCAATTGACAAATTCAAGAGGTCAAAATTTAAGTCTCCACACTAGGTTATTTGTACTTTTTACTCAAAGTTTATTTTATAGAAATTCATATTTAAGCATTCATTTTAAATACACATTGTAATTTAACATTGTGGTCCTCTGGTACAAATATATGTCTAATGACTAACAATTCCGTATTACGGTTATCTAACACAGAGTCACCACTTTATAGTATGCATTCAATATTTAAAATACAATAATACAACAGATTAATAAAAGAACATTTTTTCACAGTTTAAAATGGTCCAAAGGGACTATAAAGTGGTGACTCTGTTTTAGATAACCGTAATACGGAATTGTTAGTCATTAGACATATATTTGTACCAGAGGACCACAATGTTAAATTACAATGTGTATTTAAAATGAATGCTTAAATATGAATTTCTATAAAATAAACTTTGAGTAAAAAGTACAAATAACCTAGTGTGGAGACTTAAATTTTGACCTCTTGAATTTGTCAATTGCAAATGTCAAATACAGCCAATTGCTACGGATAGGCCTCATGGTCACCTTGTGAAATAATTACCCAGAAAGGAATCTTTTCTTTGATATAACCTATTGACCCAGTCCTTTCTGGTCCTTGGGAAACTCTCTTTTTTTGAGAAATTAAAGAGCAATGTATGCCTTGGGTTCATAAAGATGCAATGTAGGTTAAAGTTCATGAGAAAGCAGATGCACGAGTTCAGCAGGTTTTCAGTTATATAGAAAAACATGTTTTTAACAAGTCTTGAAGAGGTTACAATCACAGTACACAAATAAGAAGTCCATTCTTGCTATTAATTGAGATGTAGTTCAGAAAATGTTGGTCAAAGGTGACTTTAGTCTTAAGCCTTCAGAGTCAGATAGGAAGTCTTGGGAACAGAGCAATAGAAATGAATACACTTGGGAAAGAAGCTTAATGTTTCATTAAAACTTGTTAAAATCATGATAAAGAGAATGTACAGAAAAGGTTACAAGTTTAAAGGACACAAGTGATGTGATGTTCATGTCGAATTATATCATTAACTCTTGTATTTTTTGACCTATTATTGGCTTTTTTTTGACAATTGTGTTAAGCTCATCACTTTTTCAACTAGATAAGCATCTGCGCGTGAGCAGCAAATTGAGATCAGCTTTTCAGCTTTACGGAGGTGACTGATGTCCCGACCATTGTGATTAAACATACTTTTGCCTTGCTTGAGAAGTCTTGTCTGTGTTTATTCCACTTCTCCCCTAACTTTTTCCCCCAACATTTTGCAAGCCAGCCAGGAATTCTGTTTGCCCTTGACCAACTGCTGTCACAGGAAAACTACCTACCCCCGCTGCACAGAATACTGTGCATTTATGACAAGGTAAGCAGACACTGTGTTACCTAAACGTCCTGCCTATTCACTGGGGATAGGTAGGATCCGGAGATTGCCGTCTTTAAGGTGAGGACAACTCAGTCTCCGTTCCATGTTTGTATATCATATGACTTTTTTCTTTAGCAATGGTAAATGTGGATTAAATGTAAATGTTTTATCACATGTAAGATTGTGTATGAACTTTGCTCAATATTAGGTCAAGGTGCTATGTGGTTGGTAGAAAGTTTTTCCCCAATGTAAAGTTGGAAGTGGTCAAGTGTGGATGATTTGAAATTGGGAGTCCAATATATCTTCCAATATTTTGACGTAGAGGGACAGCTGAAAGGCTGATGTTGCTAAACTTTACCTCCAATAAGAACTGAACACTCGAATCACTATCCCACACTTCATTTCTTCAAGTCACTCCATGGCTTACGAGGCACATGGTTTGTAGGTTATCCTCTCTTGAGGACGGAGGGAAGTTAATAATGGATACCACCTAGTATATAGTTTAGATTAAGGAACTGTGATTCATATTAGATATAGTTAACATGTTTATATTCTAAAATCTTGGTGATGACTGTGTGTCTGAGCATGTAAATATAAATGTGGCCGTAGAGTAATGTTGTTTTATAATGTTATGATGCATAATATAGAACTAAGAAATACATTGATGGCTTACCTGTTTTGTGAAGGATAGTGTAAAACATCAGGAAAGGAAGTTTTAAATAGGTAGAACATCAAGTGAATAGGTAAAAAGCAAAAACATTCCTATAAAAAAAGTTGCTAGAAACACAGGAATTATGGAACCTCTCCTAGAATATATGGAAAAACCTTTCCTGGAGATTAGAAAAGGTTACGGAAATATTGTAACAAGTGGTGTAAGGCTACCCAGAAACATAGGTACCCCATGCCAAAGAAAGAGACATTTGATGATAAAATATTAGAACATACTACCACATACTTTAAGAGTAAATATACAGGAGTTAAGTTACAGAAGTGAGAAGCTTCCTTAGCCTTGTGGCAAGTCTTTTTTGAGAAGCCTAAAAACTCCTTAAATACTGACACATTTTGAGCCTTTTCATCTCATCTACCCCATATGACCGTACAAATAAGTCTTCTAAAGTACCTGGTATTTATCCATTAGCGCAGTTACAGGAAGATGCTGTAGGATTTGAGAATCCAGAGGTTGTGACCCTCCACTATCTCCGAAGGTACCCCTAGTGTTGCTCTACAGGCCAAAACACACAAGTACTCCCAAACAACAAACAAGTGCGGGTGATTCCTAGTCCTCAGGAAAATTGGAAGCACATTTCACACAACATTTAGATCAGGTCCCCTCCCCAAGAGGTTAGAGATGCTGGGCAGGGTCCAGGAGACGATGACGATCGGTTACATATCTCATCAGCAACGTCACATTTGCTACAAAAAAGAGATATTACAGGAAGGGTGGACACAACGGACAGATGCAGATGATGCAAGGTGGAATGATTATATAGATAGGGCTTTAAACTCCCTAGCACACGTAAAATTTAATTTCCATGGAAAATGACACCACATGATAACAAGTCTAATTGAAGACAGTGAAGCCTTGAAAAAGTTGCATGTGTATATATATCTGAAGTGCGGAAACATGTGTTGGCTGTCGATCTGTCTCACGAAACTGCATATGAAGATTCCACTGACAAAAATAAAAGAATGAAGACACTACTATTGCTACTGCTGTCATTTTCCATGGAAATTAAATTTTACTTGTGCTAGGGAGTTGAACGTACTAGAGCTAGAATTAGGTACGAGTACACGTTCCTTTTGAATAAGCGAGTTAGTCACTTAGTCAGGATAAATCCTTTTTTACTTTATATTATCTTAACAGGAGCTGTTTGCAGTGTCTTGAATAATTCAAATCATTTTCATTGGCGTTGTTCAAAACATCATTTTATTCAAAGAGCAGCGAACGTAAAGAACAGCCGACACGTGTTTCGCCCTTTGTGACCAGTTGCGCCAGGGCTTTCTCAAGGCTGTAACAAAACATAGGAACAAGATACATTGTCACAAATAGTATAAATTAGAAAAAACATTGACCCCAGAAGAAAAAAAGAGTGTGAGAAAGAGTGCAAGGATTCGGTGAATTAAAAAGGATCTTTTAAGATTGATCTCGTCGTTTTTTATAATAATAAATCTCTGCTCTTTGAATAAAATGATGTTTTGAACAACGCCAATGAAAATGATTTGAATTATTCAAGACACTGCAAACAGCTCCTGTTAAGATAATATAAAGTAAAAAAGGATTTATCCTGACTAAGTGACTAACTCGCTTATTCAAAAGGAACGTGTACTCATACCTAATTCTGACTTACACTTTTTGAAGCTCTTAGGGTCCAGAGCTTTGAGTATGGTTCCTCTGTTCTCCCAATAAATCTAAAAAGAAAGATATGAACGTGGGATCCCTGGACCTTTTTCCTTCATCGCAAAATGTACTAGAGCTGTAGCTTGGGCCGCAGGATTTGGGGAGGTAGGTGGTTCTCTCCACCCTTTAGCACCGTACTAAGATAGATAGGGTTTAAGATACGTAGTGAACATACCCTGTGGGCGCCAGCATCCTATAACAATACCACCATCTCCTTTTGTGTTATATATAGATAGGGCTGTTGGTATAGCCCAATGGGCAGTACCTCGAGAAAAAGATAAAGACTTTAAAAAGACTGAAGATGATATGCCATGTTGGCAAAAGGGAAAAGTAAGCATTATAATTACACAAGAGAACATTCAGAAATAGTTGTCACAAAGTGAAGATAGAAAAGATGAGAGAGATGCAGGGAGAGAAGGACATTGCAATAATATATCAGAACGATTTCAGGGAAATGTTGGGTGGATTGCAGACAGAATTCAATCAGTATATAGGTAAGCAGATGATCTGGGTGAAATACTTCAATCTCAGGAGGCTAGACGCCCCACTGTGATCCTGTATCAGATGTGAACATGAATTCCAACATGGCCACCACCGCTGACCCACAAAATACTGAGGGTGTCATACCAGTCGTCAAATCCTGCATGAGGATGACGTCCGTCATCTGGCGGTCTTAGGGATGCAGACGAAGACCGTAAGGGAGAGAGAGAGGAGCACTACAGAGAGAAGAGAGAAGACACAGCGAGAGGAGAAACAGAACAGAGAAAGGAGACCAGACTGAGAGCCTGCTGGTGGAATCGGGCAGAAAGGAGAGTAAGGCAGCCGACGGAGAAACCGACGGAGAAGAAGTTCGAGGAGAGGAGGCTACCCAGGAACAGTACTGCACTCAAGTTCGGCTGGTCCTGTGAGGGAGAAAACACTGAGACCCCCTCTGCCACAACCCTGGAGGGCGGTGGCCACAGGCAAGTGCCCACATCTTATTTATTTTTTCATTACGGAGGTGGTGGGGGAAGGCTAAGTGCACCTAATCACTGAGGGAAAGAAAGCAACACGACTTTTAGCACAAAACCACACGTGTGGTCGTGGTTGACTAACAATTGTTGCTGAATATACATTTTTGACCAGACGCTTTGCTTTGTTTTGAGGGGCAGCCCTATTTCTCTCGACGGGCTTGAATGGGGGAAACTACTGAGACAAGAAAAGGAAGAGGCTCTGCTAAGAAGAGTCAGAAGAGACACCTGTGTTTTGTTGTGTTGTTGTTTAAATCTACCATCTTACTAAAAAGAACAAGTAAAGATACAGATAACTTTATGACTGAATAAATAAAGACACTATTTGCTCACTGACATTGGCGTAGACACTTACTTTATTCATCCCCACAAAACTACTACTCCCACCTACAACATTAGCACCCGAGAAAGGCCCCTCATCGATCTTGACCATTGGGTAGCTCAATAGGGTCACCCAGTCACACTGATATGTTTATAAAGACAACTAGAGAAAGAAAGGAGGGTGCTTTCTCTAATATTAGGAAGCCCCAAGCAAAAGAGCTCGAGCAGTTATGGTTTCAGGGAATGCATGGCCAGCCATATCACAGAAAAGGATTTAGTGAGGTTACAGGTGGATTTTTAATGGGCTTCACATGGCAATGATCTCACCCCCAAAGAGATAATTTCCCAAGGAGAAAACAGTTGGGATAATGTCGTACCCTATGCAGAAAATTTAGTAGGGTGGACTGAAGGCCTAGCCCTGCAGATGAGCCCATGGCCAAGAGAAGGGTCCTTTGATGCACAGGACATGGCAAATGCTGAGGATTGTATCCTCTATGGTGAGGGAGATCCAGACTGGGATCATCCCTAGATGTGATAGAACCAGCAGGGAAGTAACAGGAAGAAATGCATGATTGTTTTACAATGTCATAAAGACGGGTTTAATCTCTGATATTCAGGATAATTTAGACAACATAGTGGTCGTTGGAAGCCAAACCTTGGACGGAGATACAGGCACACATAATACACTTTTGTAAAAACTAAACAAAAGAGAGAGAGGAACAAGCAGGAGGTAATGTAGAAAGCAGCACCCAAGTTAGAACAGCAAAAACTAGCAAAGAAGGGAGCAACAGACGGGGCTGCAGTAGCAGCCACCACTCATATGGCTGCGATATCTGTGGGGCAGGTCCCAGAGACCACCCAACAACAGTACCCTCAACAGCAAAATAATTCAAGGGCACAAGGAAGCAGCACAAGAGGAGGTATAGGAAGGGGTAGGATAGTCCCCTGCAGAGGAAGGATCAGATATGGTATTATTGTCACAGATATGGACATTTCAATAGAGACTGCAGGACCAACAGATTGGATTAACAAAATGGAAGGCCAGAGGTTTACAATTAGCCAGGTAATGCAGAAGTTCCTTGGTCTCTTCCACTATGTGAGGCAATGGGTCTTTGACTACAGCACTTTAATAGAACCCCTACTGACCTGTATTAAATAAGCAAAAGACAGACCTGACAAAATAACATGGACACCAAAAATTAGGGAAATTCCCAAGGACTGAAAACTGAGATACCAAATGCCTGAGCTTTAATCCCGGCCCACTGATATACCTCCGTAAAAAAATTGCTTTCCAGAGTTTTTCATTTTTTTGATTAGTGTTTTTGGATCATTAGAGAAGTAATTCAGCTTGGTTAGACATTACTGATCCAAGATGAATTTTTAAAAATGGCAGATGTGTTGCACTGATGATTTATTATTTCTGGAACCACAAGACCTATACACTTCATTTTGGGGTCAAAACATAGGTTTTAGTAGTCAAGTAGTCTTATAGAGAAAAGATTCCTTCCACCATTTTCACAACGGCGGCCATAATAGAGGAAGAAAAGAAATATATAGAAATAAAACAAATAATAATGGTTTTTATATATATACACCAAACAATGTTTATGATCTGAATATAAAAAAAATATGTTTATCACTCCTGTTTTAGGCACATTTTCATGTGGCTGGTCAAGCGAGGCTGCAGAGGCTGCAGAGCCGATGGCTGCGTGAGCCCGTCCTGCTGTCAAACACGGAGCGAAAATTAGAGATATTCCAGAGTCTATGTGATTGGCGACGCACCAGAAAGCCATTTACCGGTTTCGGATGGTCTGCTGCTTCTTTGGGTGTCGTCATTGTTACCATTCCTGTGTGGAATCAAGTATTAATGTCGCTGATAACTTTGCTGGTTGCGAGACCCAACAACTTAAAATGGCGGATTTGGTCGACTGGAATACAGGGGGGATTAATAGTCACCAATGAACCTATTTTCTTCCCCAAACATAGGATCCGCAAGTTTGAGTCTGGGCGCACATTCGATGAGGTATTTACAGCATTACTGGCATTATTAGAGGCTTTTGCGGTGTTAGTTTAACTTATGCAGCCTGATCGTAAAATGGCGGCTACACGCAAAATACTGAGCTTTTCTTTGCGGATTTAAGCTTGGTTAGTCAAGCGTAAAGAAGTAATGCCTGCGATTTGAAGTTTCTTTTGACGTCTCTTATCCAACTGTAGTCTCATGACGACCTCCGGAGGAATGGTGCCTGACTTCAAAATGTCGACCGTGTAAGACAACGCGACCCACTTCACTTTCTCTATCTGAGCATAATGTATTAGGAAGATAAAGAGCGGTGCAACGTCTGTATTGTGGGGAGCGGTTCACTGCACAACTGATCTTGTTCCCACGCTGGGCTTTACAGAGCTGTGCCAAGGTGGTGTGGTTTATTCTGGACTTCGTGGCTGCAAGGAAATGAGGGGCTGAGGCATTTGGGGCATATGTAAGATCCGGGTGAATGCATCACATGAGCCTCTAGAGCAGTGCTCTATGGGAAGGCTGTGCTATTACCGCCAGGGAACCTTCTTCCCTTTACTGCCGCCAGCAATTTCTCCCTATGTCCTTTGGATGCTTGGAGACACCGGTTTCCTGGTTGAGGTTATAAGGCTCTATTCAGCGTCCTACCACTCTCCAAGCATTACTTTTCGACCCAGAGGTGCCCATGGCCCCCCTACCACTGTGTTCCTGGACAATTGCCCAACACTCACTACTGCTTTGGGGAATGGCGAAGATCTGCAGATTTAGGAACTGTCTTTTCCACCTCTCCTATCATGCTGGAAAGGCCACCGTGATTTCTTGGCCTCCCTCCCCTCTGCCTTTCACAATGCTTGCATATCAGGCGGAGGTGGAGTTTGCTGCAGTGCCTGTCCCCAAGATGGCGACTGGGGCCAGTCCTGACTACCGCAGCAGGGGACTCCCGAGGTACCGGAGCACTCCCGAACTAAGCTGGTGGGACATTCCACGGGATCAAGTATGTCTCCTGACCTAAAATCATTGGTCATCGTCCTGTTCTGGATCAGCCCTCACCTGACCCCGCTCCTGCTCCCCCTCCATGATACTTGGCTCGAAGATCTTTCCATCGGCAGATGAGACCTAAACATTTTGACTGACGCCCGGAGGAGCTACCTCGCGAGCTAAAGGGGAGACGGGCTATGGATTTCCCTCCTTGACCATCACCTAGCCAGCCAGTCTTTGGGCAAACTCTCCTGCGTCTCTCTACTGGACTTTTCTCCCTTCTTCTCTTCACCATACCCTCTACCACCTCTCTATTCTTCTCCTCTTTCCTGCTATTGACTTTTGCCCTCACCCATCCTTGCTCATAGCTCCCACCCTGTCTATCCACTGGACTTTCTTCTGTGAACATTCTCTCGTCAGTTGAGACCTAGCTATCTGACTGATGCCCAATGGAGCTACCTGTTTAGCTATTGGGGTGATGGGCTGTGAATTCCCTCCTCGGACGTCACCTACCCAGTCAGTCTTTGGGAAGACTTCCTTTAGTCTCTCCCGCCTTCTTTTTGTCTCTCCTGCCGTCTTTTCCCTCATCCTCCCCTTCACCCTTCCCCCCTCCTCCCTATTTGTCTTACCTTTCTTTCCTATCCCAATTTGTTTCTTAATTTTTGACATAATGTGTATTTGTTTTCATTCTCTGTAAGATTGTGTAGCCTAATGTAAAGTGCTCTGATACCTACGGGTCTAGCCAGCACTATATATAACTCATAAATAACGTTCCTCTGAACTTCTGTTGGACCTTTGAGGATGCCCCATGGGCGTCAAAACTGTTTGTACTCACCTCGATGCACGAGCAACCTTGGCCGATGCCAGGTGGAGCTGTCACATGCAGCTAAAGAGGAGTCTGGCCCTGGTTTCACCCCCTCGGCCGTCACCTACAGAGCCGGACATCTGACATTGTTTTCCTCATTGTTCCCATTGTGTATTTCCTCCCCCCTCCCCCTGTGACTCTTTGATTTAAGTGATGTAACTATGTAACCTGTAAAGCGCTATAACTCATGTAAAGCACTCCGATACCTCAGGGTCTAGCCAGCGCTATATAAAACTTTTCAAATAAAATAAAATAGCTCACTTTATTTATTTATTTTGGCAATCGCTCATGGTACTTTTGCAGAATATTTAACATTTGAGAAGAGTATATTGACATCTTTTTGTAGCAAAGGTTTTGCAAGTATATGTACGTGTAAGTTCTGTGAGTAGAGGGTTTAGACATTTCATAGGTTTAAGCACCCGATCAATATCTCCCAATAAAATTCACACAAATCTTTCTCTACATATGCAGTATTCAAAACATTTACACATCTTCTGATCAAGTAGAACACTCTTTAAATATGTGCATGCACAGAATATGACGTCAGTGGAAGGTCACTTAGTGGGACTGATCTCTTGAACTCACTGTACCGAAGATTGTCAAATGTGTGACAGTGAGAACTCGCTTTCCACACACGCACAATATATTTTTCCACATCCTTAAAGGCACATTCTTCTTCTGTCTCAGAAAATCTTTTTGAAACTTCACAGGTTCAGCAGTTAAAGCTCCAAGCTTTGTTCCAATGTTGCTCATAGTGTCAACAGCCTTAAGAATATATACCTTGATAAGAACACTAGGCATCGCTGGATCAATTTTTTTGTATAGAATATGAAGTGGGATTAACTGTCTTTTCTTGCCTGTTCCATAACATACCCATAACTCTGACCATCCTTAACTTATGAACATTGCAACAATTCTAAGTAGCACAATAATAACATCTATTGCATTTGACAGTACATTGACTCGATTGGAACAATTTCGAACAGCCCACTCAACATGTGGCACAACACGGTCAGCTTCCTCCAATTTGCTGTTAAGTTCTTGAGCTTTATGGCCCATACCTTTTGAATATATCTCTGCCGGCAACAACTCCTCATTGACAATCATTCAACCTGCAGTAATTGCAAATTCAGTGTTCACTGAAGCAAGAGCAATGTTTTGGCGAGTTACCATCTCCATGTTCATCTTGTTCGATGTTTATCACCAGAACTGATCAAGTTGCACAGGTATAGTTGTGGAATTTGTGATGCAGGCAATGTCAGTTGTTCTGCTTGTAGACATTTGTCTGATTCTCTCACATTCTTTGACAGGTAGTTCAAGATAACTGTCAAAGACATTGTGCAGTTCTTGGAAGGTGCACACTGACTTCGATATCTGTAGAACAGTCTGAACGACCTCTGCGAAGTTTTGCATGGATGAAAGCTTGTCCATTTGCAATTGTAACATACAACAACAGCAGTTTTCAATGAGGACACCTTTTTGGATTGAAACTTTTCTGGTGAAAGGTTTTTTGAGCTCTTGTGTAAATTTGTGCTTCACTGGTTTGGTTGCACCTCTTAGATTCTTTTGACATTATGAGAAAAACTGTAAAACAGTACTTCAAAGTTGTAGCAAGCCAAATGTTTCCCTTCCAAAAGAAGGCAAAGGTCAAAAGTTGACAGAAGCTGAAAATAACTGAGCAGAGCTAGGAAGACTCCCTCAAACACGGCGCGCAGTTAGAAATCTGAGGTATGGTGGCTCTGCAGGAGAAGAGTGCTTAAGGGTCTTCTCTCTGATTGGCTGAAGTTTGGTTTTATTAAAACAATGTGGATTGGTTAACAATGTTAATGGATTTCTATGGCTGTTAATGTACTTATATGGTACTACTTGCTTTAAGTACCTTGGGACTCCTAGCATGACGACGGGGGAAGATTCAAGCATGTGAATCTATGAAAGATTCAATACTGGAGAAAAATTGTTTTCCAAAATGTTTACAGTCCAATTTACATTGCTCTAATGCCATCTAAGCATTTCGGCCTCTGACCTTTAGAGGTCTCTTCAAGACTTGGGCTGGTGTGACGGCCCTACATTATGATGTAAAACATCTTTCAGTCTGGAGGGAATAATAATGAATCAACACGAGATGATCTTTAAACTAATTATTTTTCATTTATTTCTCAGAGAACCATAGGCAAGGCTAAAAGGGGCAATAGCCCAATTAATTATGTGGGTGATATAGACACATACAAACAGAAACTTGCACCATCAATGAGACATACCTTCATATTGGTTAGGTTCACTGGTGATAAACTCACCTGCACTGTAAACAGAAAACAGAGGAATAAAGCTTAGTGCTCACCTGGCCACATGGGGATCCGTAATATCTCACTTTGGATGATAAAATTCGGGTAAACAGTGATTAAACTTGGCTAATTGCAAGTAAGCTGAACGGCTCACCGTGAAGACAGACAGGCATTATAATTTATTTAGTATGTTCTTCTACACCACAAACTTTAATCTCTTACATCCGCCATTCTCAGTGAAACTACTTCAAAACTGCCTCCAGTGTGGGCTTTGTATGTCCATTAATGGGGTTCTGTAATGGCTTACGTAGTGCACTGGTCTGCATCACATGACCCCGTAAAATCAATGAAAACTAGCCTCTGTGTGTTTGAGAAATATAGTTCTGGCCAGCTGTAGCCAAAGTCACATGACTCCACGTCCCTGTGCGGACTACAAATGATTTAAAAGCTGCTCGACTCAGAACAAAAGGCTTTGCATTTACATATTTTAAAAGTCAAAACATAGTACATCGCATCTAATTGGATAGACATATCTATGAGAAATGTAGTCATTTTGGTAAACTTTAGATCACATGGCAATGGAAGTAATGCACATACAGACTACAGGAATGACGTGTTTTTGGAGCTGGAAGGAAGGAAGTAAAGAATAGGAAGCCCACCTCAGGCTTTTGGAGGACTGCCGCCCACACCTCACATGGGCCTTGTTTGTTTAAATTTGCATCTCTGTTGCAAGACAAACTTAAAGACAACGGCATTGTGAAGCACTCACAAAACCAGCTTCAGTGAGGGTGATACAGCGGTAGATTAAAGTGTTTTATGGCCTTCTTAGCTTTGATCTGTGGCTGGGAAGTCATTGGAGGACATACTCAGAAACTAATAAATATTGCAAAAATGAATGACCAGGACAAAGATGTAGGATGGAGGTCAGAAGGTGCAAATGAAGCCAAAAATGTTGATAAGCAGAAAGATACATATTTAATAGGACAAATAAAAATATAAGTTAGAGGCAAATGGAGTGAAAAATCGCAAAGTAAAGAAGCAAACCATAAATAACAAAAGAAAGAAGAGGCAGGATAGAACTTTAAAAAAAAGTGCAACTAGGAGAAAAGAAAGAAGGGACAAAAAAGAAAAAAGGAGAACGAAAGGAGGTAACCAAAGCCGGATATTTTAATGAAATAATGGAAAAAAGAATTTAGAGACAAGAAAACAGAAAGAAAGAAGGGTGGATAGAGTGGGAGAAAGTAGGACAAGAGGCAGTTAAGTAAGGAAGGAACAATGAAAAACAGAAGGAAGTAGAGATGGAAAGAAGGAAAGAAAACGACATAAGGGGAATAAGTGTATTAAGAATGAGAGTGATGGACAGATGTAGTAAAAGAAGGATGTATAGAATGAAAGAAAGAAGGAATAAAATAAGAATGGAAAGAGATGAAGAAAGAATAGTAGAAAGCAGGAAAGTAATATTCTAAGAAAGAAGGAAAAAGGAACAAAAAGATTAAAAAAGAGAAACTGGATGGAAGTAAGAAGTCAATACTAGCAAATCTGTAATTTTTGGCTAAATTACTTTAAAATAATGTAAAATGCTTTATTTTGCCTCAAAGGAATGGTCGGGATCACTTACTTTCCTTTGACCTTTAGCGCCACATTGCTTAAAGTGGGGGCTATTTTATTTTTCTGGCTACTCCCTTCCTTATAGATGTAATATACGGCTCCCTTCTGCACAATTTGTTTGGTTTTCTGCATGAACAATTAGAACTGATGCTGTGCAGGGACTTTATAGTGCGTGGCCTTGCTGATACCAAAAACACAAAAGCCTGATGTTCTTCTAATTTGTATAGGGCTCTTTGTGAAAGGCGGCATAAAAAAAATATGGCAAATCCATGTTAATCTTTATGCCTCTCTTCTTAGGAAATATCTGCTTTTATTACAGCAGGTCCCATTAAAAGCATGCTTATAGCAATATGCACGGTTCATTGGGTCCAACATTCTATATCCAAAGCATCCTTGCTAATAACAAACCCTCTTTCTCGTTTCAACTTTACACGCTCTAGGAGTATTTTCGCTTTTATACAGCACGTGGATTTGAAGCAATAATTTGCAAAAAAATGTGTATTTCTTTATTGTGCGGTATAAAAAATGGAATGACATTAGAGCTGGCTGTTTGCCATCGAGCAAAATAACAGCCCATAAACAATACCGGGAATCTGCTGTAAACCGTAGAGACGTAATTTGTGGCTTTTGCATTGGGCTTGAGCAGACACCCGGCATTCTGGTTTATGTATAGTTTGATTGTGCGTGCCCTTGTCGCACTAAAATACCCACATGAATTTGAAAGAAACATTATTTACAACAGGAGCTAGGGTAAAATACCAGCTTTTAAAATGAAATGTGACCAATGTTTCCTAAATAATTCTGGGACTTTAAAGCCAGACAAATAGGCGTAAAAAATCAGAACAGTCATGTTAAGATACTGGGTGCTTGTGAAGTGAAGGTTGTGCCAATTTCTTAGGGACTCATTTAGGGGCTGATAGAGCAGGAACCCTGCAGCAAAATGGCGAGGCATGTTTCCTTTTCCTCATTTAGAAGAGGATGAGAATTAAAAATGTCCTAGCTATTGTAACTGAAAGTTTAATTTCTATTAAGGACATGGAGGCGGGGGTTACGCTGCTCTTTCTTTATTATTAATAGTAGCCATTATTAAAAACTTTAACAGACTTCATTTCCAATCAACACAAGGGAATAAGTCACAGTTCAGCAAAACATTAATATCCAATCAGATGCTTCCGAGACCCCTACATAGTCCCACATTGATGTTGCTTGCTCCTCTTTCTTCCTGCAAATGAGTCGCATCCTTAGTCATGTTTTGACCCCTTGCATCCTAAGAGGAAATCGAACAAATATGTATGAAACTTGATACCTGAAAACCAGTGCAGCACAAATCAATGCTCATGCACTAAATATTGTTGATTAGCAAAACACCATGAACATGCGAGAGAGAGGAAATTTACATACTCACCCTAACAGAAACATATACCACTCAAGTGAGGGAAAGCCATGTGGGTGGGTTAATCCTCACCTTTGTGTCCTTAATACAGTTGAATCTTTCTGATACGATAGCTAGGAAAGCTTTCAGTCTATGACAGGACCAGAGGGGAGGATTATGCTAGTTTAAAGCTTATCTACAATCAGCGAATCAATACAGGGACTGGTTTAAAGTAAAACCTTTTAAACGTGGAATCCAATGACCAGTCCGCAGCATTGAGGATATCCTCCAGGCTGGCTCTGAGGGTGAACGCCTTGGAAGCCATCACTTCACTGGTAGAGTGTGCCCCAAACCCTTTGGTGTCAATGCCAGCTTCCTTCATAGCCAATCCAACTCATCTGGCAATAGTAAGAGAAGAGACTGCTCTGAACGGTTTACGTAATGCAATTAGCAGTTGCCGTTCTCCATGGGTACTGATGTCCACTGTCATGTTATGTTATGTTATGTTAAATTAATTTTATACAGCGCACAGCTACCCAACAAGGGTTTCCCAGCGCTAGACCTGACAGAGGACAAAAAAGTAGAGGAACAGGAAAATGCAGTAAGATAGATTATTGGTTAAATAACCAGGTTTTTTAAAGTTCACAAAAAATCATATATGAAGTTTCATTACGAATTGCAGTGGAAAGAGAGTTCCATATGGATGGACCAAGGCAGGCAACTGAACGACCTCCCATTCTTTTCAATTTCGTTCTGGGCACCAAGAATTTTCCCTGCGTGGCCGAACAAAGTAGACAAGGGGGCTGGTAAAGGTGAACTAAAGTTTGCAAATATTTATGAGCATAGCTGGCTTTATTTTATGCATATAACTCATGGCCTTAAACTTCACACGGTTTTCAACTTTAAGCCAATGAAGATTGCGCAAGGCACTGGAGGTGGATGAGGTTCTGGAAAGCTGGCAGATCAGCCTGGCAGCAGAGTTTTGCACCACCTGTAGTTTCCGTGTGACATCCTTATTTGATCCCAAATAAAGGATGTTTCCATAGTCCATTCTAGATGTCACAAGTGCCTGGACAACGGTTTTCTGAGTGGAAACCGGAAGCATGCAAATAATATTTTTCAGCCATTTTAAGATGGTGAAACAGGTGGCTGACACCTTTACTGCCTGTTGCTTCATAGATAGTTTGTCGACAATGAGAACTCCCAAATTGCGAACCTACTCAGAGGGTTGAGGAAGATCATCCATTTCACACAGCCAATGCTGGGGACCCCAAAGATTTTAATTTTTACCCAGAATAAGAACCTCTGTTTTTTCGCCATTTAATTTAAGAAGATTGGCTTGCATCCAAGATGAAATGTTCCTCAGGCCAGTCTGAAGAACTGAGGGTCCAGACATCTTTTCTGTGGAAAAGGAAAAAATTATCTGGGTATCGTCAGCATAAGAGAAAAGGCACAGCCCCGCCTCCTCTGCTATTGTCGCCAGAGGTTTAACATACAGGTTAAATAGAAGAGGACTTAAGATGGAGCCCTGGGGTACCCCATAAGAAGAGGAATGAGTTTTAGAAGTGGCTCTAGCTGAAAAAACTTGAAAGTCCGTTTGGCTAAGAAAGATAAAAGCCAGCCAAGTGCAGAGCCGGTAATGCCAATAGATTGCAAAGATTCAATTAACACAGTATGGGACACCGTGTCAAATGCAGCGCTCAGGTCAAGCAATAAATAAGAGCCACGGTGTCCCCAGAATTCAGTCGCTGCCGTATCATTTCTGATACTCCAAGCAAAGTTGTCTCGGTGGAATAACCGTCTCTAAAGCCGGATTGAGAGGAGTGTAGAAAGTTCATAGATTCAACAACTTGAGTTAGTTGCTGGTTAACATGCTTTTCAAGGATTTTGGAATAGGTGGGAAGCAAAGAAATAGGCCTAAAATTAGATGGCTGAGACGAATCAGCATTGGCCTTTTTTAAAAGAGGAAGGACTACCGCATGTTTCCAGTCTGAAGGTACAGTAGCTTCTTGGATAGAAGCATTTAGCAACTGCATAATTAACATCAAAGAAGATGAATCCAACTGCTGCAGCACGGATACAGGAATAAGGTCACAAGGGGAGCCAGATGTAATACTATTTAAAATCTTTTTTAAAGAATTTCTGTCAAAAGGTATCCAGGATTCTAGTCTAATAGAGTCCTTCACCCTGTAATGTGGTTTGCCATGTTGTACACCAGTGTGGCTGCTGTTCAGCATGGCTAACAGTTAGTGGCGTGGAGTGTCCTACAGTGGAGTGAGGGGAGTAGAGTGTCATAGACTGGATTTGTTGCAGTAGAGTGGTATAGAGTGGAATAGAGTGTCCTAGAGTTGAATACAGTGGAGTAGAGTTTAGTGGTTCTGTGGCAGAGAGTGTTGTTGAGTGCAGTGTCATAGAGTGCACTGTTGTAGAGTGGAGTGGGGTGGAGTGGAATAGGGTGGAGTGGGTTGGAGTGGATTGAGGTGGTGGAGTGGATTGAAGTAGTTTGGGGTGGATTCTATTTGGGTAGAGTGGGTTGGATTGAATGGAGTGGTGTGTTTTGGAGTGGGTGGACTGGATTGGGTGGGTTGGAGTGGATTGAAATGGGGAGAGGTGGATTGGATTGGGATGGATTACATTGGTTTGGGGAGGGGTGGATTGAATCAAGGTGAGGTGGATTGGATTTGAATAGGATGGTTTGGAGTGGGGTGAATTGAAGAGGATGGGGTGGATTGGACTGGACTGGAGGGGGTGGATAGGAGTGGGGTTACATTTGAGAGGGTAGATTGGAGTGTGGTGGGCTGGATGGATTGGACAGAGTGGGGTGGACTGAACAGGGCTGGGATGCATTAGATGGGATAGAGTGGGGTGGATTGAAGTAGAGGAGGTGGATTGGACTAGACTGGGGTGGATTGTAGTGGGGTTGACAGGATGGCGTGGATTAGATTGGTGTGGATTGAAATAGGGTGACTTGGAGTTGCGTGGGGTGGGCTGGATTGGAGTGGAGTGGGGTGTGGTGGATTGGAGTTTGGTAGATTTGAGTGCGGTGGAATGGAGTGGGGCGAATTGGATTGGTGTGAGATGGGTGGGGTTGGTTTGAAGTGAAGTAGATTGGACTGAGTGTTGTGGATTTGATTGGGGTGGATGGGATTAAGGTGGATTGGGGTGGGGTGGATTGGATTGAGCAGGATTGGATTGGGATGGGGTGGATTGGAGTGGGGTGTTGTGGGGTGGGGTGGACTGGAGTGCGGTGGCGTTGGGTGGACTGGAGCAGCGTAGTTTGGATTTGGCTAGATTGGGGTGGATTGGAGTGGAGTGGATTGGGGTGAGGCGAATTGGATTGGAGTTGGGCGAATTTGAGTGGGGCGGATTGTTTTGGCTTGGAATTGGGAAGACTGTTTTAGATTGGAGTGGGCAGATTGTTTTCTATTGGGATGGGGCTGATTGGAGTGGGGTACATTGGTTTGGAGTAGGGCAGATTGGGGTGGGGCAGATTGTTTTGGATTAGAGTGGGGCAGATTGTTTTGAATTGGAGAGGGGCAGATTGGAGTGGGGCAGGTTGTTAAGTATTAGAGTGGGGCTTATTGGAGTGGGAAAGATTGTTCTGGATTGGAGTGGGACAGATTGTTTTTGATTGAAGTGGGGTAGATTGCTTTGGATTGGAGTGAGGCAGATTGGTGTGGGGCACATTGTTTTGGATTGAAGTGGGGCAGATTGTTTTAAATTGGAGTGGGGCGGATTGTTTTAGATTGGAGTGAGGCACATTGTTTTGGATTGAGTGGAGCAAATTGTTTTCAATTTGAAGTTGGGCACATTGTTTTGGATTGGAGTGGGGTGGATTAGGGAGGGAGTGGGGTAGATTGGTGTGGTGAGGATTGGAGTGGGTTGACTGTATGGGGTGGGTTGGAGTGGGGTGGGGTCGATTGAAATGTGGTGAGGTGGATCCGATTGGGGGGATTACATTCAAGGGGTGGGTTGGAGTGTGGTGGGCTGGATGGATTGGACAGAGTGGGGTGGACTGAACTGAGTTGGGATGGATTGGATGGGGTAAAGTGGGGTGGATTGGAGTAGAGTAGGTGGATTGGACTGGACCGGGGTGGATTGGAGTGGGGTGGATTAGAGTGAGGTAGAATGGAGTAAGGTGAATTTGATTGGTGTAGAGTGGGTACGGTTGGTTTAGACTGGCGTGGATTGGACTGAGTGTGGTGGATTGGATTGGGGTGGATTGGATGGAGGTGGATTAGGGATGGGTAGATTGTATTGAGGTGGATTGGGGTAGGGTGGAGTGGGGTGGCTTGGGGTAGACTGGAGCAGGGTGGTTTGGATTTGGCTGGATCGGGGTGGATTTGATTGGTTGGGGTGGGCTGGAGTGGATTGGGCTAATTTGAGTAAGGCAGATTGTTTTGGATTGGAGTTGGGCAGACTGTTTTAAATTGGAGTGGGGCTGACTGGAGAGGGGCAGATTGTTTTTTATTGGGTTGGGGCTGACTGGAGTGATGCACATTGGTTTGGAGTAGGGCAGATTGGAGTGGGACAGATTATTTTGGATTAGAAAGGGGCAGATTGTTATGGATTGGAGTGGGGTTTATTGGAATGGGGCATAATGTTCTGGATTGGTGTGGGGATGTTGTTTCGGACTAGAGTGGGGCAGATTGTTTTGGATTGTAGTGGGGCAGATTGTTTTGGATTGGAGTGGGGCAGATTGTTTTAAATTGGAGTGGGGCGGATTGTTTTATATTGGAGTGGGGCGGATTGTTTTAGATTGGAGAGGGGCTCATTGTTTTGGATTGAGTGGGGCAAATTGTTTTCAATTTGAAGTTGGGCACATTGTTTTGTATTGGAGTGGGGTGGATTGGGGAGGAAGTGGGGTAGATTGGTGTGGTGAAGATTGGAGTGGGTTGACTGTATGGGGTGGGTTGGAGTGGAGTGGGTTGATTGAAATGTGATGAGGTGGATCCGATTGGGGGGGATTACATTCAAGGGGGTGGATTGGAATGTGGTGGGCTGGATGGATTGGACAGAGTGGGGTGGACTGAACTGAGTTGGGATGGATTGGATGGGGTAAAGTGGGGTGGATTGGAGTAGAGTAGGTGGATTGGACTGGACCGGGGTGGATTGGAGTGGGGTGGATTAGAGCGAGGTGGAATGGAGTGAGGTGAATTCGATTGGTGTGGGGTGGGTACGGTTGGTTTGGACTGGCGTGGATTGGACTGAGTGTGGTGGATTGGATTGGAATGGGGTGGATTGGATTGAGGTGGATTGGGGTAGGGTGGAATGGGGTGGCCTGGGGTAGACTGGAGCAGGGTAGTTTGGATTTGGCTGGATCGGGGTGGATTTGATTGGTTGGGGTGGGTTGAAGTGGATTGGGGTGAGGTGGATTGGATTGGAGTGGGCTGGATTGGAGTTGGGCACATTTGAGTAAGGCAGATTGTTTTGGATTGGAGTTGGGCAGACTGTTTTAAATTGGAGTGGGGCTGACTGGAGAGGGGCAGATGTTTTTTTATTGGGTTGGGGCTGACTGGAGTGGTGCACATTGGTTTGGAGTAGGGCAGATTGGAGTGGGACAGATTATTTTGGATTAGAAAGGGCAGATTCTTTTGGATTGGAGAGGGGCAGATTAGAGTGGGGCAGATTGTTATGGATTGGAGTGGGGCTTATTGGAACGGGCATAATTATCTGTATTGGAGTGGGGATGTTGTTTTGGACTAGAGTGGGGAGATTGTTTTGGATTGTAGTGGGGCAGATTGTTTTGAATTGGAGTGAAGCAGGTTGTTTTGGATTGAGTGAGGCAGTTTGATGTGGGGCACATTGTTTTGGATTGGAGTGGGGAAGATTGTTTTGGAGTGGGGTACATTGTCTTGGACTGGAGTGGGGCAGATTATTTTGGATTGAGTGGGGCAGACTGTTTTGGATTGGAGTGGGGCAGATTGGTGTGAGGCAGACTGGAGTGGGGCAGATTGTTTTGGATTGGAGTAGGTGGATTGTGGAGGACGTGGGGTGGATTAGATGGGGTGAGGTGGATTGGATTAGAGTGGGGTAGACTGTATTGGGTTGGATTTGGGTGATTCGGATTGGTGCAGGTGGATTGGAGTGGGGTGTACTGGATTGGAAGCAACTTGAGGTAGGGTGACTAGTTAGGAACCATTCTTATTTGGACATTTAGGCCTATTGAACTCTTTCTTCGGTGAGGAGGACCTGGCCTAAAACCTTCTTCCAAAGGAGGAAGACGATGAATCACGTTTCAGAGAAGATCTGGGGGATTTCTCCAAAAACCTCCTAGCAGTATACTTCCCCTTACTGGGTAGAGCGGTCTTTGAATCTCTTTGATAACATAGAGTTCAACTGTTCTCCGAACAACATCTGTCCCTCAAAGGGAAGTTCCAAAAGTGTGGCCTTTTCAACAGAGTCAGCTTCCAATCTCTCATTCAGAAATTACACCCGCTGCATTGACAGCACCAGATGCCATAGCTGTAGCCCTAATCACATCCGATAACATATCAGCCAATAAACTGGAATGCTGGCTTATTGAAACCCAGAAGGTCTGAGCACTCCAAACCATTCTGAATAGCTGTTGCAATCTTATCAAAATCCTGCACTATAGATTGGGCTGGATAGGCAGATACATGCTAGCTTTTAATGCTACACGTTCTCCTGGGTTGTATGACGGCACATCGCAAACGGTAACATCGCATGCCCTCATTTCGCCATTTTTAGATCGCATGTCCCTTTACATCACAAGCAATGACAACGCAGCCAATCACGTTGCATCCCAATTGAAAACAATGCAAAAGACTTTAACACCGCATACCAATACGTCGCATGCTATAATGCAAATCTACTACCTGCCCTGAACCCTAGAATCGGGGTGGTTCGTGGATAGCAGAAACTCTCACCGTGGATAGCGGATCAAAGTGAGGATAGCAGAAACTTTTTCCATAAAAAATAGTAAAGAGAACGCTTGATCGCAAGCAAGCGATATTCCTAAAGAGAATGTGGATAGCAGAAACTCTTACTGTAAAAGCCAGTAAAGAGAACGCGGATAGCAGAAACTCTTACCGTAAAAGACAGTAAAGAGAACGCGGATAGCAGAAACTCTTACCGTAAAAGACAGTAAAGAGAACGCGGATAGCAGAAACTCTTTTGCGATGTGCGTTGTACATGCCTGCGATGCTAATGTCATCGCGCCATTGTGGCATGCGCAGTAAATGCATGCGATGCCATTTACCCTGCGATGTAAACATTGCGGTGCGATGACACCGCGATGTATTGACATCGCTGTAATGGGTGTTTCCCCCTGAAAAAGCCATCTTGAGATTTGAATCAACCTTTTTATCTGTAGCATCAGACAGGAACAATCTTCTGGATTAATGGTTCTCCTCACAATGAAAGTAGTAAGGACTGCATCCACTTTAACAACATGAGTTAACATATTGTCCCCCTCAATCAAATATAACTTCTGGACAAACCTTGGTACTGAGAGCTTATCAAGCTTCTTCCACTCATCCATAACCATTTTCTTAATTCACCCATTGAATGGTATTGCCAGTGCAAAGCCTCAGAGGACATTGAGGGGCATATTGGGACGCATGCAGATTTGTTGCACTGCAGCGAGTCTCAACCTCTGCTGGGCGCTTCCTACATCCCACACCTTCACTGGAAACAATTTTTGTGGTTTCAAAACAGTTGCTTTCTTACTTATTTCATCTCGCAGATATGATATCTGACACTAAACTTACAATGATCTCATTAAATATTAAGCGTTTGAGACATCTGGTCAAGCAAAGGAAGATAAGCGATTATCTACATAGATATAAAGCTGATATTTGTATGTTACAAGACCCCCATATTGATCAAAAAAACTATTTCTTTCATGAAAAAACGTTACATTGGTGGTATTCTTTCTTCTAATACTACTGGACGTTAAAACGGAGAGGTGATTCGGATAAGAGATTCGTATATTTTCAAGCTCAAATTGAAAGGATTTTCATTAATTTAATTAATTTATACGTACCTACTAGTGATGAAACAATATTTTAGAAACATATCACTAATGAAATAATACATTCTGATGGATACATCTGCCAGTGGACTCCTCACCATGTGAATATCCCCTGCGCCAGCAGCATTCAGAATTTTTTTGTAGCTCTCCACACCAACGAGGATGACGTCACAGAAGCCCGGCTCCGCTTGCAACTCCACTGATGTCACTGGAGCCATAAGAGAGCCTCGTCGGCGTGATGACGTCAGTTCCCTTTTTTCCACGCCGTCGCCGCATCGGTTTTTCTAGGACTCTCCGTAGTTTCACTTGATACTTTGTGTTTCTGGCTGTATTCCTGTGCTTCTTCTTGTTTCCTTTCAAGGATGTCGTCGAGGAAGTCCTGTTTCAAGCCCTGTAGGGAGTGCGGAGGACATATGTTCATTATAGATCCACACGAGGATTGTGTTTGGTGTCTGTCGTTGGATCATGACATCGAGGGATGTTCCTGCTGCAGGAAAATGAATCCGAAGGAACTAAAGGAGAGCGAAGCGAAGCTCTTCATGGCGAGGATGAGAAAGGAGAAAAGAGGTAGAAGAAGGTCGAGGTCGAGATCTCGTTCCAGGTCGAGGTCGAGCTCGAAGTCGATGTTGGGACATGCTTCAAGAGCCAAGAAGCACAAGAAGAAGAAGAGGCATTCTGCAAAACACCATTCTGATAAAGAAGTGGCGCCGAAGTGGACCTCTCCAACTCGTTGACGCCGTAAGGACTTTGTGTCTCCTTCTCCCTCGAATCCAGCTTCTTCTGCAAGATCGGCTTCTCCTGCAGTTTCTCCAGCTCGATCTCCGACACCGGTTCCTTCACCGACTTCGGAACATTTCCTGCTCCAGTAGAAGAGGTTCCTGTGTCGGATGAGCAGGCGACTCCATTGGCTCCGCCGTCGGCGCCGGCTTGCCCGAACACGGTAACACCTGCTTCAGAATCTGTCCCGGGGGCTTATCCTCCTTTCGCTGGCCCGGGTCAGGATCCATCGCATTCCCTTAATGCTATGTATGGAGTTTTCCATAGAGCTATGTGCACCTCTGGAGCGCCTTTGGGTCCCATGGGTCCATTAGCGTTTAGTCTGGAGGTTCCTCAGGCCTATGCCCCGGCCCTTTTCATGCCATTTCTTCCGGCTGCGCCACCTTGGAATTTCCCGGCGCCGAGGGCATCAACACCATTTCCATCTTCTCCGGCGCCATCAGCTCGACCTCGTTCGATGCAGGCTGTGCCGACGGATCAGTGTACGACGCCGGCTCAGAATCCGTCGGAGTCGGTCTTTGCTCCATCGACGCCGGTACCTAGAATAAGGTCTAGGAGAGAAGCCCAGAGGGTTATAGAGTAGCAGAGGTATCAGTTGGAGGAGATGGAGGAAGGGGAGGTTCAAGACTCAGGTGACTATTTTACAGAGTTAAGGGAAGCAAGTGGCCTTGATGTTTCACCAGAGTGGGAACTTTCACCTACATCTGATACTCCATCAAAGGATGTGGTCCCCATCAAAGGATGTGGTCCCCTACCACACAGTGATCAAAAAGGCAGCAGAACTTTTGGATCTTCAGCTTCCTACTACTGAGTTTAAATCAAACATTTTAACAGAAGTTCTTCATTCACCTTCTTCTGTAATAGAGCCTTTACTGCCATTCAATGAGGCAATCACTGAGCCTGTAATGGAGGTCTGGCGCAAGCCATTTTCAGCTCCGGCAGTTTCGAAATCCATTGCCAGGAGATGCAGGGTGGCTCCAGGGTAACCTGACTTTTTATCTTCCCATCCTTCTCCTGAGAGTCTAGTGGTTCAGGCTGCCTGTTCAAAAAGATCTTCAGGAGCCTTTCCACAAGTTCCGGCTGACAGGGAGTCAAAGAAACTCGACCAGTTTGCAAAGAAGGTATTTTCTTCGGCAAGCATGGCCCTAAAGTCTGTCTTTTCGGCCACTATATCCATGCTTTAATGGATTCGGCGGAACAGCTTGCGCCTAAGTTGTCCGAAGAAGATAGAAAGAATTTTAATGAGGTATTACAAGATACTCAAGCGGCTGCACGTCAAGTAATACAAACTGGATTAGACACTGCTGACTCTGTCGCCAGAATCATGGGATCTTCTGTGGCTACTAGAAGGAGTGCATGGCTGAAATCATCAGAGTTCTCCTCAGATGTTCAGGCTACGCTTTTAGACCTTCCATTTGGTGGTTCAGGACTTTTTGGAAAAAAAGCGGATGCTGCTTTAGAGAGATTTAAAGACAGTAAAGCAACAGCCAAATCTCTTGGTCTTCAGGCTCAATCTAGAGGCTCATTGTTCAGGAAGTACATAGGATTTGGGAGGTCGTCCTTTCAGACCTATAGACAGCCTCAGCAGCAGCAACAGCAGCAGCAAAACACTTTATATCAATCCTACAGGGGCAAGAACAGAAGTCGCCCACGAGGCCGTCAGCCTCCCTCCTCCTCTTCCTCTACCTCTCCCCCTATTGCCACAGCAAAGCAGCCCTAGATCCACCATTCTGGATCATGTTGGTCCTGTGGGGGGTCGGCTTACTCATTTTCTGCACGATTGGGAATCGGTCACTACAGAACTTTGGGTTCTCAATCTTGTGGAGAATGGGTATGCTCTTCACTTTCAGGAATTCCCTCCAAATTACCCTCCTTGCCAAGGGGCTTGCTCGGAGGACCACCTTCTTCTCCTGCAGGAGGAAGTCCTAACTTTACTGAAAACAGGTGCGATAGAGGTGGTACCGGAGCAGGAAAGGGGTCAGGGATGCTACTCCTGGTATTTCCTGATTCCCAAGAAGGATGGCAGACTGCGTCTAATCCGGATCTCAGGATCTTGAACCTTTTTCTGAAGCAGGAGAATTTAAAGATGCTCACCCTTGCGCAGGTTCTTCAAGCGCTGTAACAAGAGGACTGAATGGTGTTGATCGACTTGCAGGACGCGCATTTTCATATCCCGATCCTGACGTCACACAGGTAGTATCTTTGTTTTACGGTAGGGTCGCAACATTATCAGTTTGCTGTTCTCCCGTTTGGACTTACTACTGCACCTCGAGTCTTCACCAAGGTGATAGCAGTGGTGGCAGCCCATCTCAGGAGATCGAGGATTCCAGTTTTCCCCTATCTGGATGACTGGCTGCTCAAAGCAGAGTCGCCAGAGAAGGTGCTTCATCATCTGCAGGTGACAACACAGCTGTTGTACAAATTGGGTTTTTCGATAAACGTGCCCAAGTCTCACCTGGTGACCTCTCAGCGCAACCTGTTCATAGGGGCGGGACTGGACACTACTGCGTGTCAAGCATTCCCACCTCCTCAAAGAATTCTCGACATACAGGAAATTATTCCCTTGTTTTACAATGGAGCGGTTGTTCCAGACCTGAAGGTCCTTCGCCTGCTTGGTCTGTTTGCTACCTGCATTCTGTTGGTCAACCATGCACGCTGGCACATGAGGGCGCTCCAGTGGTGCCTCCGCAGGCAGTGGTATCAGCACAACGGAGATCTCAGGGAGGCTGTGAGGATCTCCAGAAAAGCTGCAGTGGATCTGTCTTGGTGGAGCGTGGAGGGCAATCTGTCTCAAGGAAAGCCCTTTCATCTTCCTCTATCGGTGGCCACAGTGATAATGGATGCATCCACTTTAGGGTGGGGTGCTCATCTGGGGGACTTGGAGATCAAGGGTCTTTGGTCTCCAGAGGAAAGGTTGCTTCACATCAACCTTCTAGAGTTGCAGGCAATACGTTTGGCGCTCAAGGCCTTCCTCCCTTCCCTTCGCAGTCAGTCGGTTCAAGTCCTGACGGACAACACTACCGCGATGTGGTATGTCAACAAGCAGGTAGGAGTGGGGCTGAATTGTCTCTGCAGAGAGGCTCTGCGTCTCTGGTCCTGGGTTCAGGACCATCAGATTTTTCTGATGGCAAATCATCTGGCCGGAGTTCTGAATGTGCGTGCAGACAGTCTCGGTCTGCAGTTCTCTGCCGACCACGAGTGGAGGCTTCATCCGGAGATGGTTCGTCACGTCTTTCGGACGTGGGGAATCCCTTGGGTGGACCTGTTTGCCACTCACGAGAATGCTCACTGCCCGTCATTCTGAAGTCTCCAGTATCCGATGCGGGGAGCTTTGGGGGACGCAGTTCAGTTGAGTTGGGACTCACAACTCCTTTACGCGTTTCCTCCCAAACCCTTGATTCCTCGGGTTCTGAGGAAGATTCGCCAAGACCGGGCCCAAGTCATATTGATCGCTCTGGATTGGCCAAGAAGGGTGTGGTATATGGATCTTCTCCACCTCTCCTTGTGCCCTCCGCTCCATCTCCCTCTCAGGGCAGACCATCTCTCGAAGTCGCAGGGGCAGGTTCTACACCCTGACCTCCAGAGCTTACACCTTCATGCCTGGAGATTGAACGGGGAAATCGGAATTCTTTCTCTCTCCCCCCTGACGTGGTGGATGTGATTCTTTCGGCCAGGCGGCACTCTACAAAGACTATTTATTCGTATAGGTGGTCCAAATTTGTCTCATGGTGTGGAGAGAGGTCTATTGACCCCTTAAGGGCTTGTTTATCCAACGCCCTTCAGTTTGCTCTTCCTTTTGCCCAGCAGGGTTTTGCTGTGGCTACTGTGAAGGGCTATTTTTTGGCTTTGTCGGCGTTCCTTTGCTTGCTGGATCAGCCGTCTTTGTTTAAATCACCTATTGTGTTGCGTTTCGTTAAGGGCCTTACCAACAAATTTCGGCCCACTCCATTATTGTGCCTCAATGGGACTTAAATCTTGCCTTAACCTACTTGATGGGTTCTCCTTTTGAGCCCTTGCACAAGTGTCCCTTGAGACTGTTGTCCTTTAAAACTGTATTTTTGGTTGCCATTACCTCAGCAAGGAGGGTAAGTGAGCTTCAAGCTCTGAGTTCGAAACCCCCGTTCTTGACCATTCATGCTGATAGAATGGTACTCAGGACCAGGGCTGCTTTTCTGCCTAAGGTGGTACCTCCCTTCCATCTGGGGCAGTCCATTACCCTTCCTACCATATATCCTCCTCCTCACCCTTCCCCTTCCAAGGAGGAGGAGCTGCTTCACCGCTTGGACCCTAAGAGGGCGGTGAGTTTTTTACCTCGATAGGACTAAAGACTATTGTGTGGATGACCAGCTCTTCGTGGGCTTTGCTGGCTGCAGGAAAGGCAGAGCGGTGCACAAGCGCACCCTTTCCAGATGGATTATCTTGTGCATCAAGATCTGTTACTCTTTGGCCGGTAAGGAACCTCCAGAAGGTATAAGAGCTCACTCTACTAGAGCAAAGTCTTCAACATCTGCTTTGTCTAGAGGTGTTCCTGTAGAGGACATTTGTAGAGCGGCAACTTGAGCCTCCCTCCACACTTTCGCGAAGCATTTTTGCTTAGCTTCCGAAGTGAGCAGGGACGATCACTTTGCGTCTTCAAGATTTTCTGGTATAAAAGGGTGGACACCCTCCTCCGGGAGTGGGGACGGCTGTGGGACTCTATTCACACGTTGAGGAATCCACTGGCAGATGTATCCATCAGAAGAACAAGTTACTTACATTAGGTAACGCTTTTTCTGGTGGATACAGTATCTGCCTATGGATTCCTCACTGGCACACCCGCCTCCCCGTTGTCCACCCTTGTATACCTACAATGTTGATATTGTCTACTTTTACTTTCAATGGAAGTATTTTACTGAATTGTTTTTACACTGTGTGTGTTGGTTTGAATACTTTGTACTATGTATACTGTATATATATATATATATGTGTCGGTCCGTCCGGGTGCCTCGAAGGCATGGAAAAAAAGGGCGGAACTGACGTCATCACGCCGACGAGGCTCTCTTATGGCTCCAGTGATGTCAGTGGAGTCGCGAGCGGAGTCGGGCTTCTGTGACGTTGTCCTCGTCGGCATGGAGAGCTACAAAAAATTTCCGAAAGCTGCTGGCGCAGGGGATATTCACAAGGTGAGGAATCCACAGGTAGATACTGTATCCACCAGAAAAAGCGTTACCGAAGGTAAGTAACTTGTTCTTTAGGTAATATACCTCTTAATGTAGGCAGAGATTTTAATTAAATTATTGATCCATTATTTGACAGACTCTATCCTATTAAATTCTAACCTTCTAAGGTCTACTTGTACTTTAAATCTTTCTTCAATACTAATAAATTAATCAACACTTGAAGATTACATAATCCTACCTCAAAGAATTTACCTTTTCTTTCAAATTCTCATTTCTTCTTCTAAAATTGATTATCTTCCTTCCTCCCACAATTTATGTAATTTCAATACAAATCCTAAAATGGAATCAATAGATGGGGGCGGGTGTGGCTTGACCGGGAATGGCATAAGACAGCGATGCGTCACTTTTCACTGCGCCCTCCTTGCTACACCAATGATGCGTCATATTTACACTATGACGCATCATTGCGCAAGGAGTTACAGATACGTCAGTATTTCTGATGTATCTGTATGGCGCAAAAGTGACGCATTGCTGGAGTGTGTCACAAAAGTGATGCAACTCCAGCAATGCGTCCTTTCACATGGAGCAAGCCCCATGTGAAAGGGCCTGTGTCAGTCTTACGCCTGCTGTGAGGCAGGCGTAAGATATTGACGCATTTGCATTCTAGAAGTGGCGCAGTGAAATCTTATAGATTTCACTGCGTCACTTCTACGACCCTTTCTTGCGTCAATACGGCCCCCTTGCATACATTTTACCTGATGCAGGTATAATGTGGTGCAGGGGTTTACAAAGTGACGCATCTACGTAGATGCGTCACTTTGTAAATATGGCGCAACAAGGCATATTTTTTACGCCACTGGTGCGTCACAAAAAGTGACGCACCGGTGGCATAAAAGTGACGCGCAGCCTCATAAATGAGGCCCTTTGTTATTGCCTCAAATTTTGGCCAGGTGAGGCCGGAGTGCCTCCTGAGCAGAATGACAGCTGTGACGCCGTGGTTGGTGTTTCCTGCACCAGATGGAACACTGTGAGGATTTCTCCTTTGCTGAAGCACGGACTGCCAGTGCAATCTTCCCAGGCCTGCTCTGAACCTCAGAGAACGTTGAGGGCGTATTGGGCCGCATACAGGTTTGTGGTGCCGCAGCAATTCTCAACTTCTGCTGGGACGCTTCCTACATCCCACACCCTCACTGGCACACTATGCTGCAGAGATCCCGAGCACCGAAGAGGATGACATGCCATTTTCCCTGTAGCGGCAGTGAGCAGAAGAGTTCTCTGGGGACGGACTCGGCCTATCTGAGGGCCTTCCATGTTGCTGCACACCCCCTCCCTGTTGTTGATGATATGGACCATCGCAGGGGGCTAACCGCACTCCTGTGCAGCGGGTGGAGTCGCACTCACCGGAAGCTTTACGCACCCCGGCAGCGTGCAGGGGCCATGGCTGATGAAACCTGGATGTGCTGTAGTGGAGGCAGTTGCGGTATCACCACTTCTATCCCCAGTTATATGGCCCTTAGGGTCATTCTCGATATTGCTAAGTTAGCATGAGCTCTGCTGCCATGATACTGCTTTTGCGCACGTTACTACATGACTTTATTTTGCAAGACTCTGTTTGTGTCTTTCACATGAGAACAGTCTGGTTTCCTGCATTCTCTGCTGTTCCTGGAGTTTAGTCTGAACACGATGTGCATGGTCGAAAAACATGCCTTTTGTTATTCTGTTCTGATCAGTCCCTATTACCTAGACAAAACATGCTACACACAGCTGCACTGCTGGAGAGCTTGTGCTTTGATATTACGGAGTTGCATGTTGTTCACACACACTTACAGGGAAAGCTTTCCTTGGTGAAAAACTATGCTGTTCCTATGATGTAAAGCTACCATCTAGGCTCTAAGGTATGGGGTCTGCTGACAAAGCCCAGAGATCTGCCTTTATATAATAAACTTTAACTTACCAAGGGGAGGGTGGTTAGGCCTTATAGTCCTTTTCCACTGTCTATATATAATGGCATCCCCCTTCATATTCTATGGTATTGTAACAATGCTAACAGTGCTAGGTTTTTGCATTTTGCTGCTGGTAGTGGCTTGTATGCTGAATTATAGAGCACGATAGTTAAAATAAACATGTTGCCTATACTGTGACTCTGACTATTCTTATTGTGGACAAGTACGAGTGAGTGAGAGAAAGGGTATGTCTTGCTAAGCGCTTCCTGAGAGAGTCACGAGTGTTGTGTTCTGGGTTGTCTAATCATTTGTAGCTTCGATATTATATAGGAGAACGAATGAGACACTATAGCTAGCCGGTTGTGGGATTTTGGGTACTAAGGTGGTAGGAAGGTACAACCCCTATGCACTGAGGTCCTGTTTTCCTGCTCATAGTTCTGTGTACGTGCAGAATCCCCACAACACCCCTTTAAGGACATTAAATAGCTAAAGGCAGATCTTAGCTCTTTCAAATGGAAGGGGAAATGCCTGCCTCAACCTCCAGGACTACTACTGGGCTGCTCACATATGCTACATTTCTGAATGGGTGGTGCGTAAGAACGTGAAACACCGAGTGCACATGGACAGTGCGGTTGCTGGCTTGCCACTCTGGGACCTCGCTTGGCTGTATAAGCAATCCTGCCCTCATAGTGCCTACATTGACTTCCTTTCAGCTTGAGTTGAGGGTGAGTGCACACTTCTGCAGGATCGCTTCCAAGGCCAATCTGGCCATGCAACCAGTGCAGAAAGGAATACTGCCTTCCTGAATCCACCCGCCACCAATATTTTCAGCTCCGATACTGGGCCCCTCACCCCCGTAATGCTGAGGCCACCACCCGTCCTCTTATCCTTTTTGAGCAACTTGTTTATAACTTTGATGGCAGCCGAGGCTTGGTATTTAGGACATACGATACCCTACAACAGTCATGCCTCCTTCCTCGCCACCTCTATAAATGAAAGTGGACTCCGGATAACGCCCCAGATGTTATCCAGAAGCGATGGGAACATCTGTGGCAAGAAATCCTGTGAACGCACAGAAGCATCCCTCAGCAGGAAGCAGCTCACAAGGTTATGCTTCAATGGCATTATAACCTGGCCCACCGTCACACCATGTTCCTTGCAGCTTCTGCTGCATCTTGGGGATGCGGAGACCACGTGGGCGACTTTCAATGCATATGGTGGGTATTTATTTATTTATTTTTGCTATTTTTAAAGCGCGCAAATACCCATACAGGTGTCTCGGCGCTAGTGATCACAGAAGCTCCCTATATTTTAAAGGGGTGGTTAGGCAGAGGAAAAAAGCCAAGTTTTGAGGCTCTTTCGGAATTTAAGGAGCGTGCGGGCATTTTTGATATATAGTGGAAGGGTGTTCCACAATTTAGCCATGGCTGTGGTGAAGCACCTGTCTCCCCAAGTGGCCTTTTTAGTCCGAGGGACATACAGCATAAAAGCTGTGGAGGATCGAAGGGTTCTGCGTTGCTCCAGTGGGCGGAGAGCTTCTTTTAGGAACTTTGGTCCTAGGTTATTAAGGGTCTTATAGGCTATACAAAGAGCCTTAAATTTTATTCGGCTCCTGACTGGGAGCCAATGGAGCTCTTTGATGTGATGGGAGACAGATGTGAATTTGGGGATGGAAAGTAAGGTTCTGGCCGCCGCGTTTTGCACCGTCTGGAGTTTGTTGAGCACTCCTTCCTGGGCGTTGAGAAGCAAAGAGTTGCAATAGTCAGTTCTTGAAAACACTAAGGAGCTCATAAGTGTTTTGCCGGCTGACTGTGGTAGGTAAGGAAGGATTTTCTTGATTTTTTTGAGAGTGTAGAAGGCGGATGATAAGACGGTATTGGCGTGATGGTGGAAAGTCAGTTTAGTATCAAAGGTAACCCCCAAGTTGCGGACCTTATCCACCGGTTGGGGGGGGGATCCCAGCTCCGGTGGCCACCATTGTGGGGACCATATTGGTCTCAAGCTCCCGAATGTCATCACCTCCGTTTTATCGGAGTTAAGTTTGAGGCAGTTTGATGACATCCAGGAGCCTATTGCCTTCATTCCCTCCTGAAAGTTAGCTGCCACGCTAGCTCCATTATTGTACACCGATAATACTAGTTGCGTATCGTCGGCGTAAGTGGTAAGGGCAATGCCAAAGGATTTTATCACCCTCGCTAAGTCCGAAACATAGATATTAAAAAGCGTTGGACTTAGCGAGGAGCCTTGTGGGACGCCGCAGGGAAGTGAGAAGGTCTGGGAGGTGAAGTGACCCATTTTAACAGTCTGTGGACGATTGGCGAGGAACGAAGCAATCAGATCTTTAGCTGTTCCTCCTATTCCCAGAGCTGTGACACGGTCGATCAGGATGGTGTGATCGACCGTGTCAAATGCGGCGGAGAGATCTAGGAGTATCAAGACGGCCGATCCTCCCTTGTCCATGGTTGTTCTGATTTCGTCTGCGGCTTTCAATAATGCTGTCTCTGTCCCGTGTCCCTGCCTAAAACCGAACTGTGTGTCATCTAGCAAGTTGTTGTCGTTGATGTATTTTGACAGTTGCGTGTTCATGGATTTTTCAAAAATCTTTGCTGGGAATGGGAGACAGGCGATAGGTCTATAGCTTGCTGGGATAAGAGGGTCTAGCGTTGGTTTTTTCAGCAATGCTTTTATGATCGCCTCTTTCCAGACTGAGGGATAAATACCCGTTGCGAACATAGCATTGCATATGGTCGTCAATGGAGGGGAAATTGCTTCCGAATTCGGTTGAGAATGGAGGGGGGGCATGGATCGAGGGGGGATCCGGATTTAGTGCTAGCTACCAGACGACGAATGTGATCCTGGTCCACCGCGTCAAAAGATAATAAGGTTGGGTGGGTGCTGGTGAGAGGAGGACTCGGTGATGGTAGGGGGGTGGAGTGGGAAAAAGTCTGGAAGATGGAGCTAACTTTTTCCTCGAAAAAGCTGGCCAATGCATCTGCCAGTGGTTGAGAGCCTTCTAAGGGCAGCGCAGGAGGGTTGGATAGATTGGTAACTACCCTGAATAGTTCTCCTGACGAGTTCTTTGCCTGATTGATTTGAGTAATAAAATAATGGCTTTTCTGAGTGGTTATCGCTCTTTTGTAGATCGAGAGGGCATTTTTGTAGTTGGATTTGTCTATGGGGTTGTAGTTGCGACGCCATTGTCTTTCGAGGTTCCTGCAGTATTGTTTCTGCATGCGTAGAGCCTCGGTGAACCATGGGGCTGAAGGTAATTTTCTGTTACGATGTGCTGATTTAGGTGGGGCTAGCTTGACGCAGGCCGTATCTAGGCTTGTCAGGTAGTTTGAGGATGCTTTAGTGGGGTCATGCTCCTTGGGGGTATAATTATCCTGCATCATCTCTGCTAATTGGGTTATGTTAATGTTTTTCCAGTCTCTGAATGTTGAACGAGCTGGTGCAGTGAGGCTCGGTTTAGTGGAGTTTGTTTGTACTGTGAAACAGATAGCTGAGTGGTCTGTCCAGATTAATGGGATTGTTTGGGTGATATTTATGAGATGACTATTAGTGAATATACCGTCAAGTGTGTGACCTGCCTGATGCGTAGGGGAGTTGATAAGTTGCGTTAGGCCTGCAGCTGAAAGGTCTGCGAGAAGCTGCATTGTATCGTGGTTATTTGAAGTCTCAAGGTGAAAGTTGAAGTCACCTAGTAGTGTGAAATGAGGGGCGTCGGCAGCTGCTTCAATTATACTACCCATGTTTGCTAAAAACTTGGCTCTTGACCCTGGAGGACGATAAATCAGCATTCCCTTGAAGGATGATTTTGCAGATAGGCCTAGAGTAAAGATGAGCGACTCATATTCTGGGCATGTATATGGTTTGGTCGTGAGTTTGAACCGGCTTTTATGAATTATGGCGATGCCGCCACCTCTTTTTAATGGTCTATCTAATCTACAAACATTGTAGTTAATTGGAGTGGCTTCTGCAAAGTCAGGTCCTGAGGCGTCATCGCCCCATGTCTCGGTGAAAAACAGTAGGTCCAGGTTATGCGCGTCGATCAGGTCAGCGATTTCTAACTTGTGTTTGGGGAGGGATCTGGCGTTTATTAATGCTGCTAAAATTAATGGTGGGTTGATTGTCGGAGGGTTCCCGGTGCATTTGACGCAAGTAGGGCATAAGAGTGGGCCCAGGATGTGATTAGAGTAGCTTAAGTGAGGGGGTGTATGTGGTAGGGCCGCAAAATGCCTCAGTCTTAGTAGTTCGTCGGTGGAGTAGGTTAATCTCACCGTGTAATTAGAAGGCCGTGGTACCGGAGTGACAAGGGGGGTGGCCGTTGGCCCGTCCTCGGCGCGGACGAGCGCAGACGGGCTTGGCTTTGGCGCGGCTTCGGCGCGCATCCGGCGCGCCCGCTGCGCCAGCCCGCTGCGCCGTCTGGGGGGGTGGCACATGATATAGGAGGAGGAGGGCGGGAGGCCGGCCCGACTTGAGCGCTGACCTCGCCTTCCTCACCCAAGATGGCGCCCACCGCCGAGTGATGGCAAATACAAAGCGGTTGGGCTGAAGGAAGAGGAAAATGAGGTGTGTAGAGTGTCAGTGTGCCTGTTTACTCAATTCCCCTTATAGTAGCAGCCCCCATGGTAGAAATACGGCGGAATTACCAACATTAAAAAACGCTCCAAATTATATTTAACAAATGCTAAAACCATGGCTAAAATGCGCATAGGATCGGTTTTTGTGTCCTGCCTCTTCAGACGCTCGCAGCCCCAGTCCCCCTCGCTAGGGAGAGCTTCTGTGGGCCCCTCCCTATAGGCTTTTTGAAATGAGATCCTGAGTCATATTAAGGGCATACTGAACACACGGAAGATGCCACAGGTCTTTGCACAATCCAGACACACTTAGGAATCTATAAAATATTCCGCAGGAGGAGCTGGGGTGACAGGATAGATAAAGAGATACAAAGGATGGAAAAGTACCCATCAGCCCACTCAATAGTGGAACCTCGTCATTTGGGATTTCAAGCTTGAAAAGTTGGTGTCCAACAGGCACTTCCTCGAGTAGACATTGAGGCTAGCCTAGGACCCAATGGTTGAACCCTCAACCAGAACAAATGACAGCGTTTGAGGCCGATAGGGCTTAGTTGCAGTGCTTAAAGAAATTATATAAGAATATGTGAGGAAAAGGAAAATGATCCATGTGATTTAAAAATGCCTATCTTGACGTCAACAAGGAAACTTTATTAAGTGTGCCCATCAAGATGGTATGGTTAAAAAACAGAGTGATAGTAGCAAGAAAGATGGTTTGCTAATTACCATAGATGTTCTCTGGTCAACATGTTTCAGCCTTGAAAGGCTTTCGTCAGGACCTATGAATCACTACTGCAACACTTACTTCATATATTGTGAAAAAATACAGATATTTTCATGGGTGGTGTATCCCCTCCTGTCAAAGGAAATGAAATGAAAAAGGAGAAAAGAAGAAGAAAAGAAAACAGAACAGACATCAAGGAATTATGTTCATTCTAGTAACAGTTGTGTATATGTACATTGATTTGCACAATATGCTCTGTTTAACAACTTACCCAAATTTATGGGATCAGGAACCTCACCTCACCTGGCGACAGCTCAGGCTAAAGGAGGCCACGCACTAGAAGAGATTCATTCAAAGTGGTGTTTTAGGTTATTTAAGTTCATCTTTCAAATAGTTATCTTACAGATTGGATACAGGTAGGTGACTAGGGTAGCCATTGGTGAGAGATGTGTATTTATTCAAAAAAGATTCATCACCTTAAGATCTCTATGTCCGCTAAGGTAACATTAAAACCTCAAAAAATATATATATATCGTGGGTTTGTTTACATTCAACTCACAAAAACAAAATTGGCACACATTGTTCTAGATGCGTTTATACCAATAGTCAGTCACAGCATACTAGTTTTATGCACCTTTAAATGAGTTGAAAGAGTCTTCTTGAGTCAGCCCTTTGTAGCCCAAGGAATTAGCGTGATAAAGCGCTGTCATCCATAAGGATGATGCGTTCCTCGTTACCGAATCCCCCAAGGAAAGATAAACAAAAGACTAAGTCAAACCCGTCGCTTCTTGGACACCTACCTCTCCGTCGTTACCTCTGGCTTACACTGAGCCGAGGGGGAGGTAGTGTTCCAGTGCGGGTTGCGAGTTTTAGAAGGGACACGGCGGACCAGAGAGAGAACCGTCTCCTCTGCATTCTGATAGGTTCAACATGATGTGCCTATGTCGCCCAATCATGTGCTCCCAAATGGCAAGCCCCGCATGTAAATGTAAAGTCGCGCTCCGTTTCCTGTGGAGAACGAACAGCCTACAACAAGCGGACCGCTCTGAGACCCGGGCATAGAATCGACCTGATTGCTCCATGACGATTACAGGAAGTACTTGGAACCGCCAATGGAAATACGATAACAAGCGTGTATTTTTCGCAACTGAACTTTCCTCAATGCTTTTGAAAAATAAAATGAATATTTATGTTGGTAAATAGTTCGTCGTAAGACAGCGATACAGATGATGTTAGTTAATCTGATGTCTTGTACAGATAATTACAGTATCCTAGTTCACTTCGTAAGGACATTGTATGTGTATGGTGTAGTATGCAATATGTACTTAGTTAGTGACAGCCAAATAGGCGTTGATGACTGTCTTTAGATACGCTATAAGTGGGACAGTCCAATGGTCCCGCCGATGACATCGATATCTATCATTCAGTTGGCTAGTTTGTCTTTGAAACCTTATACATTTATAGTGTGACAAACATCTTTCTGTGGTAAAACCCAGAGCGTTGTTCCCTAGCCCTTGAAGACAAAGTACGCACCAAGATGGTATTATGTAGGTCGCAAGCTGACCCCAATCACTCGTTATTGGACACAGACGAGGACGCTGCACTGTGTCCCGGTAACACCAATGTGTGGACAGACCTTACAGTTCGAGCATTTTCAGACACACAGCCGATATATTCACAGCTGCAACCAAGGAATGTCATCGTTCAGTCCCTCTGAATCACACTTCAATTTGTGGACCCATCTTTGCTCTTTCCGTAAAAGGAACTGGGAAACATCTGTGATGTGCTGGGGTATGTACGGCTGTTCTAACACCACCCATTGCAGTTCATCTGGTTGGTGTCTTGCAGTGAGGAAGTGAGAGGTGAGACGGGTCGCTTGTTTGTTGCGCCTGATCGTACTCTTATGTTCTTGTATACGTAGCTTGATCTTCCTCGTAGTCATTCCTACGTATCTCAGACTACACGGGCAGGTGATTAAGTAAATTACTCTCTCACTGTTACAGTTGGTATGGCGTTTCAATACCCATGGTTTGTTAGTGCCAATGTCAACATGAAGAGTCTTTCTCGTCTGAGGACAGACTGAGCAGTTTCCACAGGGATGGTGTCCCTGAACTGGAGGGAGATCCCACGGAGTGGCAGTTGGTGCCTCGGGAGTTGATCGTGGTCTCGTGTGCACTAGTTCATCTTTGAGGTTGCTGCCTCTCTTGAACGCAAAAAGGGGCAAGGGGATGTTTTCTCCGGTGCTATTCAAAATACGCCATCTTTGTCGTATTATTTTCTGGATCTTGGATGACGAGGTGTTGAAGGTAGTCACACATGCCAGTCTTTCCAGGGGTGGTTTGTTGACTGGGGGTGCTAAAAGGGCCTCTCGATGATTGTTTTCTGCCCGCTTTTTGGACTTCCTAATCAGAGTACCTGGGTATCTCCGTGTGAGCAATTTCATCGATAGGTCTTTCGCTTCAGACTGAAAATCCATCTTGTCTGAGCAGTTCCTGCGAACCCTCAGGAACTGCCCAAATGGGAGGTTCTCACGAAGAGACCGAGGATGATGGCTGTCAAATCTCAACAGCGAATTCCGTGCCATAGGTTTCCGGTACAATGAACTGGCTAGATGCCCATCTTTAGGGAAAATTTGAAGGTCCAGAAACGGGAGTGACGTTTTACTGTAATCCAGGGTGAACCTAAGATACGGATTCTGACCATTCAACCAGTCTTTGAAAGAAAGTAGAGATTGTTCATCTCCACGCCATATTAGCAAAATATCGTCAATGTACCTTCTCCACACCATCAATTGCTGATGGTGTGGATTGGTAGTAGTAAGGACACATTGAGTTTCAAACTGGTGAACATATAGATTCGCCAAACTGGGCGCAAATTTGCTACCCATTGAGGTACCTGATATCTGTAGGTACAGATCATCTTCAAAGGCAAAAAAAATTTCAGTCATTGCTATCTTTGCCAATTCCATTATGAAATGGATCGGTGTTATGGTATCTGGGGCTGAATCCTCCAAAAGTTCTCGTACTGTTTCAAGGGTATCCAGTTGGGGTATACAAGTATACAGAGATTCGACATCCAGGGTTGCCAGGGTGTCTGTGTCTGTATCAAACTGTACCTCTGGAAGTAAGCGAAGTACATCTTTTGTATCCTGCAAGTACGATGGCATTTTTTTCACCAGTGGACTGAGGAACACGCCCACAAAGGAGGACAAGGGTTCAAGAAGAGACCCTATGCCCGAGATAATCGGACGCCCTAGCGGTGGTCTCGTTGGTTTATGTATTTTGGGCAAGGTGTAAAAAGACGGAATAGTGGGAAATTTAGTGACTAAGAAAATAGCCTCTTGCGCTGTGATCCAGCCCTCGCTATTTGCTTCCTCCACTAGACATTTGATCTCATTTGTCAGTCTCAAAGTTGGGTTTTCATCCAGAGGAGCATAGAAGAGGATGTTACCTAGTTGTCTGAGGCACTCAGTCCTATACGAAATTGTATCTTGGACCACTATGGCACCCCCCTTGTCGGCTGGCTTGATCACAATGTTAGTATCCTTTGACAAAGTTACGAGTGCATGATTGGGCGACATAGGCACGTCATGTTGAACCTATCAGAATGCAGAGGAGACGGTTCTCTCTCTGGTCCGCCGTGTCCCTTCTAAAACTCGCAACCCGCACTGGAACACTACCTCCCCCTCGGCTCAGTGTAAGCCAGAGGTAACGACGGAGAGGTAGGTGTCCAAGAAGTCTTTTGTTTATCTTTCCTTGGGGGATTCGGTAACGAGGAACGCATCATCCTTATGGATGACAGCGCTTTATCACGCTAATTCCTTGGGCTACAAAGGGCTGACTCAAGAAGACTCTTTCAACTCATTTAAAGGTGCATAAAACTAGTATGCTGTGACTGACTATTGGTATAAACGCATCTAGAACAATGTGTGCCAATTTTGTTTTTGTGAGTTGAATGTAAGCAAACCCACGATATATATATATTTTTTGAGGTTTTAATGTTACCTTAGCGGACATAGAGATCTTAAGGTGATGAATATTTTTTGAATAAATACACATCTCTCACCAATGGCTACCCTAGTCACCTACCTGTATCCAATCTGTAAGATAACTATTTGAAAGATGAACTTAAATAACCTAAAACACCACTTTGAATGAATCTCTTCTAGTGCGTGGCCTCCTTTAGCCTGAGCTGTCGCCAGGTGAGGTGAGGTTCCTGATCCCATAAATTTGGGTAAGTTGTTAAACAGAGCATATTGTGCAAATCAATGTACATATACACAACTGTTACTAGAATGAACATAATTCGTTGATGTCTGTTCTGTTTTCTTTTCTTCTTCTTTTCTCCTTTTTCATTTCATTTCCTTTGACAGGAGGGGATACACCACCCATGAAAATATCTGTATTTTTTCACAATATATGAAGTAAGTGTTGCAGTAGTGATTCATAGGTCCTGACGAAAGCCTTTCAAGGCTGAAACATGTTGACCAGAGAACATCTATGGTAATTAGCAAACCATCTTTCTTGCTACTATCACTCTGTTTTTTAACCATACCATCTCGATGGGCACACTTAATAAAGTTTCCTTGTTGACGTCAAGATAGGCATTTTTAAATCACATGGATCATTTTCCTTTTCCTCACATATTCTTATATAATTTCTTTAAGCACTGCAACTAAGCCCTATCGGCCTCAAAACGCTGTCATTTGTTCTGGTTGAGGGTTCAACCATTGGGTCCTAGGCTAGCCTCAATGTCTACTTGAGGAAGTGCCTGTTGGACACCAACTTTTCAAGCTTGAAATCCCAAATGACGAGGTTCCACTATTGAGTGGGCTGATGGGTACTTTTCCATCCTTTGTATCTCTTTATCTATCCTGTCACCCCAGCTCCTCCTGCGGAATACTTTATAGATTCCTAAGTGTGTCTGGATTGTGCAAAGACCTGTGGCATCTTCCGTGTGTTCAGTATGTATAGTTGGGGGACAAGATGCCGATAGGTCTATAAAACATTTCCCCTCGGGCCCCTCTCCACTTTGTAGTTTTATGTCATATTAAGGGCATTCTGGGCTACCCAGTCCCGAATGACTACAGAGTACTCATCTTGGGCATATGCCCCGAGTCCCTGACTGCCATGACCTACACGGACTGGTACCTGATGCGCCACATGACCGGAGCAGCCAAACAACTTATATTCATGGCCTGGCAGTCCCCCTCAGTTCCACCTGCAGCATCATGGTTTACACAACTCTGGCACACCATTGCTATGAATTAGATGATGCATAAATTGTCCTTCACAGACAAGAGATTCCTATGGCTCTGGACACCTGTTTTGATCAAATGTGCTGCTTAGAATTCTTATGCTGTCAGCCTTCCAGGTTGCGCGAACTTCAACTTTTTGACTCACTGGGGCAATACTCTCTTGGACTAGCTGGCTATGGGAGGGACCATTTTGGCAACTTTCCCTTTCCTTTTTCCCCTGTCCTCCCTCTTCCCTAGTTTTTGTGAGTTCAAGAGTTTCACCCTCCAAACAGAGATGCCCAGTCATGGGACCACAGTACCTAGGCCCTCACCAGGGCTCTTCCAAGTTTCCCAAGAGGATTGCATACATACATCATAAGCACCCTCCCTAGGGGCCACAGTTGGTTTTACAGTCATACTTATGCATTGTCCTAAATTGTTTCACTACTACTCTGCAAAAATCTACTGAAGGCTTACTTGCATCTTTTTTAGCATTTAATTAAAATATCTCGAGTAAACCAAGAGGCTGTACTGCACAGGCCTTTGCTAAGACTCTCCTGCGCTTTGGACTAGTTTTTTTCACAGGGCTCTTGGTCAGTTGTATTATAATACTTGCCTGTGGTCCTCAATGTGCTGCTACTACTATGCAATTGTCTGTGGAGGGTTATACTTCAACTGGAATTATATTGTAATGTCCCCCCTCTTTTTTTTTATTCAATAAACAGAGAACATCAAAAATTTGAATCGATAGACATCTCATCATGTATTAATTTCCTTTGACATTACTTTGCATGGTCTCCAAACCCATTCGATGAAATTGTGAATGAATGCTGAAATTGTTTTGAATGAACAAAATAAGCAACATATTCTTCAGCATATTACTACATTTTCTATTTATATTAACACACCAGATACTTCCTAAATTACAAGGTGGGAGTGCTTTTTAGGCATTTCTTTAAAGTATATCCATATCCATTATTTCCAATGAAAATAAAGTGTTTAATACAAATATTGCTGATCTTTCCAAAGACATTGCTAACTATTAAGGACTTTTTAGAGCTTCCAATGATAACTGTTATAAATTTAAACTACAAACACTGAAATATGAATTTAATAGATTGATCAATAAAAGAGCAGGAACACAAGATTCTAATGATAAAGCTAAACTTCATTACAGCACTAATAAATCAGGTAAATTACTGGCTAATTATTCGGAAATTAAAAAAAGAAACCCCCCAAATCCCTGCAATAAGATCCTCCAGTGGGAAATTGCCAAGGTATTTCTATCTTTTTGTAAAAATATATATACTAATAATTCAACGACGTCTAACCAAACTATTGATGATTTTTTAACTTCCTCTGGTTTACAAAAAATCTCCCAATACATGTGGCATTAGAAAAATCTTTTTCTCAACAAGAATGAAATATGGCAATCAAATCCTTCAATTCAGGTAAATCCGTAGGCCCAAATGCCATTCCATCTGAAGTTTATAAGGAATTTTCAGACATTTTAGCTCACATTTAAATTCCATTATATCAGGACTTCTCTCACAAAGCTACAATAGATAGGTCAAGTAGAGATACCTTGATAGTCGTTCTTCTCAAACCAGACAAAGATCCTTTATCTGTTAAGTCTAGACCTATCTCTCTTCTTAATCATGATTATAAAGTTTATACAGAAATACTTGCATATAGGTTGTCGATAATTCTCCCTTCAATTCTTCATAATGATTAAACTGGTTTTATGAAAGTTAGATTCTCATCATACGAGACTAGGGGCCCATTAGTATGGCGGGCGGATCGCCGGCGGTGGCTACCTCCGGCCCAGCGGGGGCGATCCGCCCGCCATCCTCCCATTAAAGACCCCCTGCCATATTACCATGGCGGGGGTCAGCAGCGTACGGAAAGACCGTCCCCCGCTTTTCCGCCAGGTCGAGAAGGGTTTAATATGGTGGCCGTGTCTGAAAGCCGCATTGCCGCCACGGAAAGGCGTGCAGAGTCTGTTTGGGGGGCCCGTTGCTGGCCCCCATGGACTCCGGGGAGGGTGGGGGTGCACATGGGGAGTACCTATGGTACCCCCCTGCTTTTCAATGAACAACATGGCAGGCACCGCGCGGTGCCTGTCACGTTGTGCATTGAAAAGCACAACATGCATTTTTAGCAGTGGGGCGGGCGGTGCATTCAGCACCGCCCACCGCAATGTTAAAAATCCGAGATGCGCCCGCCAGTGGGCGGGTGCATCCTAATGGGATGGACGGGACCGCCGCACCCTTAGCGGGCGGTCCCAGTTCCCACTGGTATAGCGAGCGGACAAAGTCCGCCCGCCATACTAATGTGCCCCTAGGATTGCTTGTCATGTCCTAGCTAATGCTATGAAATCTTCTTTTTCTTTGGGACTTATGGCTTTAGATACTGAAAAAGCCTTTGATAACATTCACTGGCAATTACTATTCAAATCTTTGGAACACTTTGATTTTAGATAAACTATCCTATATATCATTAAAGCTCTGTATGTGTATCCTAGAGCTCAAAAATATATTAATTTTAGCATTGATTCTCTTCAGTCGTATACTGAAACAAGACATGGCTGTCCTCTATCTCCACCATTATTTTTGTTAGCTATTGAAACTTTTTTATGTCTCGTTGCTTAAAGGAAGAACCATTGCAAATTAATTTAAAGACTTTGGCTTATGCAGATGAATTATTATTATTCTTTGACCAACCCTCCACTAGATTACATTCCCATATTTTTTGACATTTATACATATGTATTCACTTGTTTCAAGATACACTGTAAATATATCAAAAACAGACTTCTTCTATTTGAATATTCATTACACCCTGATATAATTGTTATCACAGTTATTTAATGGTATAGTCATTCTCTTAAATACATAGTCATTATTTTTGAAATACAATTAAGGATACAATTGCTAAAAACTGTAATATTCTTCTAAAGATTATCGATAAAATAAAAAAATGGTCACCTCTTTTCCTTTCATGGTGGGGTGGGATAAAGCTGGCAAGATGATCCTGATGCCAAAAGTGTTACATTTATTATCTATGCAAACCAATCCAATTTCCTCCCAAATTCTTTTCTCAGTTTGATAAAATCTTTTCAATAATTAATATAGAATATGTCAGGTTTCGCCGTTCTGTCCCCAGGATGGTATTGATGCTCAAAGAGGGGCCCACCTCTAGATCATCCCTAGTCTGGCTATGGTCACAGACTCTAAAGGAGATCAAGCGGGGGAAAATGGGATGTCCGGAGGGGAACAGCTGGGCTGGCAGAAGTGGAGACCTGCAAGACACACAAAGCACGAAATAAATGGTATATCCCTGGTGATACAAACTCCCTATATTAGGAATGCTTAAGAACAACACCTCACCTGTAATACTAACAGGAAAGACCGCAACAAGAGTGAAGTAGAACGGGCTTCTTCTCATTCCCTAGGGATGCCTATATACATAAAGAAAAGAAGACATTGAAATTACCGGCTTCTCTTCTTTCCCCCAGGACCGTTAATGAAGGTGATCAATAGAAACCTACCCTAAACCAGGATTGAGGATGACTATGACGCCCAAAGAAACAGCAAAACCTTCTACTTCACTCCACTTCAAATTAAACAGAAGAAAGTAAAATAGAGGAACCCACAGGTTCGTGTTCCCAATGATAGTCTTGGTACTCCCTCCGAGGTGTGTGTTTATGGTTAGAATCAAAAGTCCAGCAAATGGCATACGATAATTCTCACACACCCTTCTGGCTCATGCACACCAAATCTAGAAAACAAGGTTATGCTCCAATGTTCGAGCACAAATGCAGCCCAGAACTGTACAATGTTATGCTCGAATGTCCGAGCACGAATGCAGCCCAGAACTGTACAATGTTATGCTCCAAATGTTCGAGCACAAATGCAGCCCAGAACCGTGCTAAAGAAAACACTGGCCGTTGCAGATCCGTCTCTGCAAAGGCAGCACAAAGAAAACGCTGTCGGGTCTAGGAATAGACAAAGAAAACCCCAAATGTCAGTAAACCAAAGAAAGTCACAACCCCCAAAATGAGACCTGAACCGGGGATGTGTAGAACAGATGCAGGCGCTTCCGAAGCCCACCGAGGAATCCGAAGAGGAACACAGGAAGCGGGAACTGATGAGACCCGGGTGCTACCGCTCGCACCCAAACGACAGAACGGGAGGCAGGCACTTGTCACGTTGCTTCAGGCGCTTCAAAGCCCCGCCAGATAATCCAAAGGATAGCACACAGGACCGTGAAACACCCTAGCAAACCAAGTACTCTGAATAATCGGCGCCGCGTCCACATATGACGCCGTATATGACTGTTTACCTGACGCCTGGCGTCATACTGCCGCGCCTCCTCAGGCATCATGGGTATTGTAGTTTCTTGCCTTGAAAGTCCTTAACTACCGCAGGCAGTGATCTACCAGTGGCCGGGGGAGCCTGACAGAATAATATAAAAACCTAGAATAGGCTAATAGAAACTTCATAGAGCTAATCTCAAAGCATCATACATCTTTTTAGTGAGTACAAAAACACTTTGGTTGCATAACATTTTTGTTGGTTTACTATAGAAAGAAATTTGTTTAGCCCTTCTCCACTGTTGACTTTATTTTCTATATCCAAAGACAGTGAGTTGCTTTCCTCACCTATTATTTGCTTGAAGAGGACAACTTTCTTCCAGTGTGACTCTCTTTCCTACCAATATCCTTTTTTCAAGACACATTTCCCTCTGGCTTAATCCACATATTGATATTAACAAGAATTCCTTTTAGAAAACATGGATTTTAGAGGGTATTTTTTTATTATAATTATATTTTTTATTCCTTTGACGAACAGTATCACCTTTCTTCACTAGATTTGTATAAATATGAAATTATATGCACTAATATTTTGAATACTTTCCCCTTGAGAATACCCAAATAAAAACATCCAGATTCTGTATTTTTTCTTACAACCTCCCATATTTTGGCGCATTTAACTTCAATATTTATTAAAAAATCCACACATTTACGCTTAATATAAGGTAATTTTCACACTTGGAATGATGACCTATGTATTAATATTTCTATTGAAACATGACAGACAATATGGTAAGATAATATGTCGGGATTCTGCCCTGTAGCTCTTTCTCAGACTAATGAACAAGTTACTTACCTTTGATAACACATTACTTGGTAGAGACAATATCTAGCCACAGATTCCTTACCTTTGAATTTCCCAGGCGTCAGACTGGATCCAGAAACGTTTGCATGAGCAGTGTACCTGGTTCACTGACAAAATATCAATAGCAGAAATATTGATGACAAAAATATTGATGACAAAATATAGAATGCAAAAATATCGACTTCCTATACTTACACAGGTAAGTACAAAAATATTGAATCAAAAATATCGAAGTTAAAAACTAAAGATGTAAAAAAATATCGATTTAAAAATATAAATAAAATAAAATATTATATTTTAAATGTATAAAATATTAGTTTTATCTTTAACAAAATTAATTAAATTTAATATACATTTAAATAAATATAAAAAGAAACTCAATTTTCAAAAAATATAAATACACAATCATTTATACATATACAGATATTTACTTTAAAATAATGTATTACATTTATCTTTATTTCATTATTAAACTTTTAAATTATATAGAAATAAAATATATGCATATATCAATAATTACAAATTTTAAAAACCATTCTATAATTAATTTAAATATTTAGGGACAGATGTATCAAGTTAAATTGCGATGGCAAATGCTGCAATTCGCAGAATTTCAGCATTTGCAATTTAAGTGTGTGAAATGTAGGAAGGAAAAACCTACTTGCAAAATAAGGAATCACAAAATTTGTGATTCCCTGTTTTGCACATGCATTTAGAGAATCGCAATTTGCGATTCCCTAAATGCTATTCCAGTAGCCATTGCAAATTGCGATATAGCTGTGAGGAATCACAAATTACCACTAACTTCAAGTTGGTGGTAAGTTGCGATTTCCTCAAAAAAAGCACTTTTTTGCTTTTTTCAAGTTCCATGTGGCACACATACATGCCCCTAGGGCATGTATGTGCGCCACATGTGATTTTGGAAAAGGGGGGTGGTGATGGATAGAGTTTCTGAATGATGCAGAATACTCTTACCAAGTCAAGAGATCATGGTTTTAATCCATCAGCGTTTTTTAGCTCACTGCGCCACATGTGCACACATGCACATTTCAGAGTGCAACAGGGTGTCCTTTTGGAATCCTTGCACCCTTGAAATTGCGTGTGCAATTTGCGAGTACCTATTGGGTACTCACAAATTGTGCATGCAATTCCAATTCATTCCTATGGGCCTCTTGGCCCATAGAAAGGAATAGAAAGCCATTCTTGATTTGTGACTCGCAATTTACGAGTCACAAATAGGGAATGCGTAGGAATCGCTATTTTCATTGCGAAACCTACCTACATAGCAGTTTGCTAGTCCTTAATAGCGAATCGCATAAAATCTCTATTAAGGACTCACAAACCTGTTCTTTAAAACATGTGCCCCTAACTATTTAAACAAATTAAAACATACATTTCGCAATGCAATAGATACAACAGTAGGGAAAATGTTGGATAGCGGAATAATTAAATTTCCTATTCCTACTACAGTGAACACAACAGTAGGTAAAGCGTTGGACAGCGGAGGGGTAAAATTTACTATTCCAATTCCAGTGTGTGCAAAAGTCGGGTATACGTTGCATAGCGGAAGAATTAAATGTACTATTCCCACTCCAGTAAGTACAACTTTACTGAAAGTGAAGGATAACTGAGGGGCAAAAATTACTATTCCCACTCCAAAGAGTGCAACAGTAAGGAAAGTGCTGGATAGCGAAGGTGTAAAACTTACTATTTCCACTCCAGTGAGTGCAACAAGAGGGAAAGTATTGGATAGCGGAGGGGTAAAAAATACTCTTCCCACTCCAATGAGTGCAACAGTAGGGAAAGCGCTGGATAGCGGAGGGGTAAAAATGACTATTCCCACTCCAGTGAGTACAACAGTAGGGAGAGTGTTGGATAGCAGAGAAGCAAAAAATACTAATAACATTTAAACAATTGAAAAAAATTAAATAATATTAAAATTAAATACACATTAAAAAATGTACAATTAAATATATTAACCATATAAAAAGAAAACATATAATATTAATTACATATAACAAAAAGGTACAAATATTATAAAAAATAAATGTATAAATACATTTATAAACAATATTAATTTAAAAGGAGCAAATATTAACATACAAATTATTCAAAACATAAATGTATTCATTTTATTTCCTACCCTATAACACCACACCAATAAAAAAAGACTTTGACATTTTATTTACATGTATTTCCATCATTAACATAATTAATAATGAGCATTCATTGAGTACACATTCTTTAACACTAAAATATTCACAACACACACCTAAAATTGATTACACAAGTACTATAATTAATTACTAATTAATTCATTTAAATTAATTAACAACTAATTAATAATTCATCAATAAAAAATAAATGACTTCCCACCTTTCCCACCGTTTACACCTATAAACATCACAACACACACCTACAATGAATTACACAATTAGCATCATTAATTACTAATTAGTTAAATAAAATTAGTTAATAACTAATTATTAATTCATCAATTAAAAATAAATTACTTCCCACCCTTCCTACCATTTTCACCTATAAACACCACAACACTCACTTAAAATGTATTACACAATTACCATAATTTATTGCCAATTAATTAATTTAATTAACAACTAATTATTAAATAATTAATAGCAAATTAATTTACACATTTAACACAATACCATCTCAATTAAACAAATATTAATGAATAAAAATTATTCAATAAGTGTAATTTAATCAAATTACTTCCCACCTTATTCCCCTATACTATAAACCCTCAACCTGCTACGGAACTAAAAAAGCAAAATTCAAATTAAAAAAATATATAACTACTAAAATATTTAATACATTTGATATAAATAAATTACTTCCCACCCAATTTCCCTCTAAACCCACAATCCGCTACGGAACTAAAAACGCAAAATTTAATTTAAAAAAAATTAATAACTACTAACATTTTAACACATATAATAAACATACAAACAATTTGTATATAAAAAAACATACAACTCACACATATAAAATATATACTAAAATATATAACATTAATGAAAAATCGATATTTTGAACAACTATATTTTTACAAACGATATTAATCACTTTGATATTTTTTAAATCAATATTACTTACCTAAAATCGATATTGTTGACAACGAGAATTCGTTTGTCGATATTCCTGACCCACAATGTTTTTTACACAATATTTGTACAATTCGATATTTTGTACTCAATGGGGCCCATTAGGATGGCGGGCGGACTTTCGTCCGCCTGCCACCCTAGCGGTGCTGGGACAAGCGGTCCCACACCGGCGATTAGGATGCCACCGCCCGCCACAATGCTGGGAATGCACTGTGTGCATTGTCATGCGCAAGGTGACAGGCACCGAGAGGTGCCTGCCAACATGTCCATGACAATGCAGGGGGGTACCATAATGGTGCCCCCCATGTGCACCCCCCACCCCACCCAATACCCTGGGGGCCCGCAATGGGCCCCCGTAAATGAATTCCGCATGCCTTTCGTGGTGGCAATGCCGCCATGGAAAGGCTTGTTCCCGCTCCCATGTTAATATGGATGGCGGTGTCTAGCAGACACAGCCACCCTATACATCCCCTTTTCTGCCTGGTTGACTAGTCGACCGGCGGAAAATCGGCAGACGGTCTTTCCGTCTGCTGGGGTCCCCCCACCATACTAATATGGCGGGGGAGAAATGGGTGGCGGGTGGTGTAGGATGTAGGGTGGATCACCACCACCATGCTGGTGGTGGCGATCCACCCTACATCCTAATGGACCCCAATATTCTGTCTCAGCACCCTAATATAGGTGCCACCCAGCCACGGATGTCAGTTACTTTTCACTTTTTCCCCGCCAGAAGCGCAGAGCCTTGAAGTGAACTGACTAGTGTGTGTCCAAACTAGGGCCCTGTAAAGGGAGCAACCCTAGCCCTACAAATGAGTCCTCAGAGCGGGGAGGCATGGGTGGGTCTGTAAGCAATCTGCAGCTAGATATTGTCTCTACCACATGATGCATTAATGAAGGTAAGTAACTTGTTCATCTGAATAGATACCCAAGCCATGCTTCCTGGCAGTGGGCTGTGGACCAATTACTAAACTAGAAAGTCCTGCAGGACCAAATGGGTGAAATGCCTGTCCCTGAAGACCTGCCTTTACAGGCAGTAATGTTTAGCAAACATGTGCAGTGAAGCCCACGTTGCAGACTGGCCGAGATCCAGAACTTAATCTTTATAGGGATTAGACTCACGCACTCACCGGTAAATTAAGTGAGTAATTTAAACCTTTTAACTGATGCTGGTTGGTGAGTCCTCCTGAGTATGAGGATGGATAATTCACATGATGTACTGGCCCCAGATTATGGGGGGTATCTCCAATTCACACTCAATTGTCCTTTTTAAATAAAGTTGTTCAAAATAAAAACCTTACAAAGAGGAACATCTTATGTACCCACCTACCACTCGAATGCTTTAGAAGCTCAAATCAGTCTTTACAAATTCATGCGTACACTAAGACTGGGACATTTTTTTGATAACATTGTGGAAAAACGGGAGCACCAACAAACAAATACCTTATTAGGATAACAAAACAAAAACACTTTTACTGCTCCTATCAGCTCAAGGTATTAGACGCTTTTGAAACAATCGTGTAACAGGATCTACGTACCACTTTTAAACAATCAAAATCAAAATCATCAAACATCACACAAAAAGAAAGACAGACCCTTGATCAAATAGCTTCAAATTCCAAAATAACCATTCGTCAAGCAGATAAGGGAGGAGCACTTTTAGTTATGGACACAGATTATCATACGGAAAGTGTCAATGAACATGTACAGGATGACAACGTTTAAATGAAATTATCTTTCGACCCAGCAAATGAATTTCAAAGAATTCTTTCAAAAGTGATTGATAAAGCTATGGAAAAGGGAACCATCTCAAATGATGAGAAGACGTACCTCATAAAAACCAATGCAGCTGTACCATACATATACATGATCCCATAAATTCACAAATATCTGACAAAACCACCATTCAGACCCATAGTATCTACAATCAATTCAAGTCATGAACCTATAGGGAAATACCTGGATAAACATCTCCATCCCCTGGTACAGAACATATACATATATAAGGGATACTATAGACTTCCTAAACATCTTGGAAAAAATGAAATCACAGACACGGAATTATTATACGGAAAGTGTCAATGAGCATGTACAAGATGACAACGTTTATATGAAATTATCTTTGAACCCAACAAATGAATTTCAAAGAATTCTGTCAAAATTGATTGATAAAGCTATGGAAAAGGGAATAATCTCAAATGATGAGAAGATGTACCTCATAAAAACCAATCCAGCTATACCATACATATACATGATCCCAAAAATTCACAAACATCTGACAAAACTACCATTCAGACCCATAGTATCTACAATCAATCCAATTCATGAACCTATAAGAAAATACCTGGATAAACATCTCCAGCCCCTGGTACAGAACATGTCTACATATATATGGGACACTATAGACTTCCTAAACATCTTGGAAAAAATAAAATCGGACATAACACAACATGATTCTTTGTACAATAGATGTTAAATCATCATATAAGTCAATTCCCACCAATCTAGGCATTCAAGCAGTGAAATCATTCTTGATGGATTCGGAAAAACAAGAAGATCGTCAAGTATTCTTCATGGAGTTATTACAGTTTACACTCTTTCACAGCTATTTCAAATGGCAGGACGATTTTTACATTCAATCCTCAGGAACATCACTGGGAAACTGCGCAACTCCGGCATATGCAAATTTATTCATATACAGGTTTGAATTGGATCACATACTCAAGCAGCGAGAGTGGATTGACAACCTCATTATGAACAAAAGATATATTGATGACATTTTCATACTATGCAAAGGATCACCAAAGGATTTAACAAAAGCCATTGATAAACTCAACACAGTAAATGAAAGATTTGGATTTACGATCAGCAAAGAACAGATTACATTCCTTGACGCTTTGATCACCAACCAAGATGGACATCGCATAACAAGTGTATATACCAAACCTACAGATAAAACCAATTTACTTCATTATAGCAGCTTTGAGCAATCTTCACTAAATTCTTTTTACCGTTTTCCCAATTATTAAGGCAGCAAAGGATCTCATCAAACGAAAAACAATACAATGAAAGTATGATCACTGCAGTCAAAAAATTCAGACAACATGGTTACCTGGAACTATCTTGCAGGAGGCAATTCACAAGGCACAACAAAAAACATGAGAGAGTTTGTTAGCTAAGACGAATGTATCAAAAGAAAAAGAAAATAGAATGGTATTTGTATCTAAGTTTGCTACCCGCAGTTACAGGATTAAGAACACTATATTGAAATACGGGCCAATGTTAACAATGGAGAAGGATTTTAAAGGCATCTTTGAACAACAACCCAGATTTGGCAACTTATGCGCGAGAAATCTGAAACGAATACTAATCAAAGTGCATGAGAAGAAAGAAATCTATCGGGAACATTACCCTGCATCCCTGCATAAACTGTTGTAGTTGTAATTCAATTATCAAAGGCAATACTATACCACACCCCACCCGAGGCAAAATTATCAAACTTAAGGTGACAGCTACATGAAACACTAATAATGTGGTTTAAATGTTGAAATGCCCAATACGGGTACGCGTATGTGGGAAAAACAGAGAGAAAAATTAAGACACATTTGAATGAACACAAAAGCAACATTCGTACGAAGAACCTCAAATCGACTGTGGCTACCTATTTCAACACTAACAACCACAATACAAGCCAACTCAGGTTTTTGATCTTCGAACAAGTTCCCATCCAATTGGTAAGAGATAATACACAATTTTACTATAGAGACAACATTCTGGATTAATGAGCTAGACACAGTTACCCTAGAGGGCTTAATGAACGCATGGACTTAAGTTGTTTCTTATAGTCATATAACAACTAGCTTGTAGTACAAAATGGAACAGGAGCAGAATTATCCTTACACAAGTAATATCTATTGTACATATTGTATGCACTGTTTGAAGGACACAGGATACAACAAGAACATCCCAAAGGGGGATAAATGTACATGGGGAAATTACAACAATTTTTATTTATCAATTATTGTTATATTGGTCAATTACTATCACAGTATCATCAGTCTTCACAGCATTCCATGAAAAGGAATTTAACAGGTTTGAGAACTATGATGAATGTGACAGTTGGAGAGAAACTGTGATGTTATATTCCAACTGTTTATATTTCAAAACACCGTAATTTTGACCATCACCTTTTCCCTAATAGGGCACGCAACCAAATATGATCAGCACCACGTGTTTATTGTAATTTATTATTAGAACCATCACTACAGATAAACAAGAGTTTTTTTAGTTGAGTGTTTCTTCTACCTTTAGTTACCCAGTAGTTGCGACACAAGCACTTTCTAGTAGAGTCCCTCTTTTATTTTTACTTACACAGTAGTTTCCACACACGACGCGCGTTCACATACTTCCGGATCAGGTGCATTTGTATCCGGTCGACACCACACAAGTTGGAACAATCGTACAATGGCACCGCGGTAATCGGAGTTTGTAATGGCTCGCACTGAATGAGGTAAGTTTGACTACAGTTATAAGCATTCCAAAGTTTTGGTATCTTTCACTCATCAGTAATAGAAATTCATGCAATTTTCAGGTTAGATCCTTGGAAATTGGAAATACGTACAGTCTCCACAACCCTTTTCTTCTATCCTAGTAAGTTTTTTACTTGCGTTTTTTACTAGCGTTTACAAAATGTGGCAATGCATGGTTAATAACACGAGTTTGACGAGCACAGGTATTATGAATATTTACTGTTAATTTTTAGCGCAAGGCTCTTGCAACATCCTATTAATGTTATAAAGATCACGTAAAAACCACCAACACAATAGTCACTCGCGTTTACGGGCATGATTGAATTTTTCACAGCTTGGTTTTTCCGGTTAACATTCACGTTTCAGTTTAAAACCTTGCATGACTGCGGGCACAAAGAATCACTCGCACCATGGACAGGTTCATTAATTACAGGAATCAAATTCATGCACCAGACTGGACTAAGCTCTAGTTTCTTCTATGTTTTCAGGAGAAAGACTCTGATGAACGGTAATGGTCGAAATGCATTGGGCGTATTTACGTTTTGAATATATGAGTTTGATCATTTAGAATGGATGTTACTAAATGAAGAAAGAAAATAAATTACAATAACAAAAGGAAACAAATAAAAGATAACTTTTGAAAAAAACTCCACAGTTTTTGAACAACTTTATTTAAAAAAGGACGATTGAGTGGGAATTGGAGACGCCCCCTATAATCTGGGGACAGCGCATCATGTGAGGTATCCTGAGCTGGCACTCCACAAGCTAGTGCTGTGGTTGCAGCCTTCCTCCTGGTGGAATGGGCCCGTAAGCTTTCAGGAGGCTCCTTCTTTGCCAGGGTGTAGCAAATCTTAATACAGAATACGAACTAGCGTAAAATGGTTCGTTTCTGCACTGCTAGCCCTTTTTTCATTCTCCCACGTAACCCACTAAGAATTGGTCCTCCACTCTGAACTCTTTAGTGCAGTCAATGTAGAACAACAATGCTCTTTTTGGGTCCAGACAACGGACACGCTCCTCTTCCTTAGAGGGAGACGGAGGAGCAAAACAGATGGGCCGTGTGACCGACTGACCAAGATAGAATGGGGTCACCACTTTAGGAAGGAATGAGGCTCGGTTGCGAAGCACCACCTTATCCAGAAATGTCATGAGATAGGGAGGCTTTGGTGATAAAGCCTGCAGCTCACTCACCCTCCTGGCAAATTAAATAGCCACTAGGAATGTTGTTTTGATAGTTAGCAACCAGAGGGGACAATTATGTAGTGGCTCAAAGGGAATACACATGAGGAAAGTGAGAAACAGGTTGAGATCTTACTGGGGCATAATGAAGGGCATAGGGGGAATATATGCACAAACCCTTTCAGGAACCAATTTAAAGTAGGGTACTTGAATAACGAGGTTTGGTCAGGCAGCCATAGGAAAGCGGACAGTGCATAAAGGTAACTCTTAAGAGTGCCCAGAGCAGAGTCTTGCCAGGCAAGGGTAAGATTAAAGAGAAGAATATCAGAAAGAGAGGCATAAATAGGTTCAGTATATCTTCCTGTACAATATTTCACACATTTTTGCCAACTGTAGGCATACATCATCTTATTGGAGGGCCGCCTGGCTGCCAAGGTAACCTTACAGACTTCAGGAGGAAGACTGAAAGCTATAAACTGTCGCCACTCAATCCCCATGCAAGTAGGTGAAGAGTTCACAGGTTTGGGTGGAGGACCCTCCCCTGCTGATGTGACAGAAGATCCTCCAAAAGGGGCAGCCTGATTGAAGGATCAATGCTCATTTGAAGAAGCTCGGTATACCAGACTCTCCGTGCCCAGTCTGGAGCCACAAGAATGACTTTGGCCCAGTAGTTCCTAATCTTCTTGAGTACTCTGGGCAGGCGTGGTATGAGTGGAAAGGTATACAGGAGGCCTGAGCTTCACTCACGGAGAAAAGCGGTGCCAAGCGATAGCCGCCTTGAAAACTCTAACATGCAGTAGTGCTGACATTGTGCATTATCTTCGGAGGCGAACAGATCTAAGCAAGGCTATCTCCACTGTTGAAAGACACCTAGCGCCACCTCCGATTGGAGACGCCATTCATGATCCGCTAAGCATCGATGGCTGAGTTTGTTCGCCCTGGCGTTCAGAGAACCTGTCAGGTGTTGAATCACCAGTATTATGCCCTGCTGTTCCAGCCAAGTCCAGAGGCATAGGACCTCTTGACAAAGGGTCCATGACCCTACACTGCCCTGCTTGTTGCAGTACCACATAGCGGTTGTGTTTTCCGTGAACACCTGCACCAATTTCCCCTTGACAGAGGGAAGAAATTTCTTCAATGCTAGTCAGATTGCCCGGAGCTCCAACAAGTTGATGTGGAACCCCATCCCCACAGGAAACCAGAGTCCTCTCATCACCACCTCCCCCATATGGCCGTCCCATCCTAGGAGTGACGCATCTGTTACTGTGTGACATCTGGTTGGGGAAGGGAGAGGGGTCTTACTCTGACCCAATTGCTGTCTGTTAGTGACCACTGCAGGTCCTTTGCAGTTCCCTCCATGATCTGCCAATCTCAGAGAGGTTTCCCTGATGTTGTGACCACTGTAACTTCAGGTACCACTGCAGAGCCTGCATATGTCATCTGGCGTGGTTTAGCAACAGCATGCAGGAGACCATGAGGCCGAGCAGCCTCAGAGTCATTCTCACCAAAATGCAGGATAGAAGCCAAAACTTCTGTATCACAACCCGAATATTCTGGACTTGTTGTGTGGGAGGATAAACACAAAACTGCACTGTGTCCGGAACAGCTCAGAAGAAATGGAGTGTCTGAGAAGGAGTCAGGTGTGACTTTGGGGCGTTGATAGTGAACCCCAGGAGGTCCACTATGGTCTGGAAGAGGGAAACGAAAGTCTGGGTCGAGGATATCTTCAACAGCCAGTCGTCAAGGTACAGGAAGAATGGAACCCCTAACCTGCACAGGTGAGCTGCAACCACCGCTAGCACCTTGGTGAATACCCCAGGGGAGCTGATAAGGCTAAAGGGTAGCACAGTGAACTAAAAGTGCTTGTGGCACACCTTGAACCGCAGGCAATGCCTGAGTGCCGACAAAATGGGGATGTGAAAATACACATCCTGCAAGTCCAACGCCACCAGCCAGTCTCCTCCTTGGTCTAGGGCAGACAAAACCTGAGCCAACATGAGCAACTTGAATTTCTCCTTTTTGAGGAAGAGATTGATGGTTCAGAGGTCTAGAATAGGACTAAGACCTTTGTTCTTTTTGGGTATCAGAAAGTAGCGGGAATAACAACGACTGCCCACTTCGCATATCAGAACCGCCCTTGGCCAGGAGACCCGTAACTTCCTCTCTGAGTAGAACAAAATGATCTTCCACCAGCCTTTTTAGAGATAGCGGTAAAGGAGTAGGAAAAGATAGAAAAGGAAGGGATTAACCATCCTGAATCATCTGCAAGACCCATTTGACCGATATTTTGGGCTGCCAGTGGAGGAGATGGTGTTGAATTCTCCCTCCAACTGGACACCCATGGTCTTGCAGAACCAAATTAGGAAGGCTTCGAGCCTTCAGCTGCTGGGGGGTGGGTGGCAGATAACTTCTGGCTACCATTGCCATAAGGTCGGAATGTACTGCGTCCTCGCACAACTTGGGCAGTCTGTGCAGGACAGTGGCTGAGGTATGGCTGACGTGGGTGAAAACCCATTCCATTGCTATGAAAACTGCGTAAGGCAGACTGGGGACGAGGTGTTAGTGAGAGGCCCAAGGACCTGACCGTAGCCTGTGAGTACTTAAAGTGCTCCTGCGCTGAGTCAGCCATTTCTCTGAAGAGACGTGTCCCATCGAAGGGCATGTCCATGAGGTTGGCCTGGACATCTCCCAAGAACCCAGATGTTCTCATCTAGTCGTAGCGCCGAAGGCCACTGTCGAAAAAACTGCTCTACTCAGCAAGTCATTTGTATCCAAACCTCACCTAATGGTGAACTTTGCTGCATCTCTCCCATCTTTGACTGCCTGAGAGGGAATGGCCAGGGCCTCCTCTGAGACTTGTGGCAGCACCTGCGCAACCGCTTCCCAAAGGGTGTGGAAGAAACAGCCCAAAAGTCATGCAGTGTTCACCAACCGCAACACCAGGTTAGAGGAAGGAAACATCTTTTCCCAAGTGTGTCCAACCTCTTGGATTCCCTGTCGGGGGGGGGGGGGTGTAAGGGAAGGAGCTGTGGGACGTCAAGGTTTGGACCACCAAGCTCTCAGACTGACGAAAACTTGGATCACTGGGTGCAGGGCGATGGTGGCGTGCTATGGTCCTGTTCACCAGAGCCCCTGCACTAGGCTTGGACCATGAACCTAGAGGGACATCTGTTAGTGCCTCATTAAAGGGCAAAAGGGGTTCAGATGAGGAAGCCCCAGGTTGAAGCACTTCAGGCAAGAGATTAGTCTTGTCTTGCACCGAGGCCAGCTTGAGGACAAGGACCTCTACCATTCTCTTTACCATCATAACATAATAAGCCCCCTCCTCTTAGCCACAGTAGGTGGAGAGAGCATACCAGTATCTGGAGAGAGGTTCAGACCACTGGCCTCAGCAAGCTCCTCATACCAATCCAAATTCTTACAAGGATTGCCTAACTGTTATTCTAAATGATCCAAAGACCCCTCCCACTCTTCTACCATGCCTGAAACCTCTTCAAAATGTACAGTCAATTACCCCGAGTCTCTGGGCTCCATCTCCACCGGAGTCAACATCGACCATCGTCGTTCCAACTCCGAGTCATTGGGAATCAGAATGGGGCTGGCACAGACAGTGGCACCAAAAGCATTGACTTCGGGCTGGAGCCGGAGAAGGTTGCATTGGCACATCCAAAACTGACGAGGATCCGGAAACGGATCCATGAGTCCCCACAGGTACCGAGGCCTGAGTCATCAGCGCGGAACCTGATGGGGCCTCCTCAGACCCAACGGGCCCGAAGGCGCACCAGAGAGGTCGGCCCACTCAAATACTCAGTGCATGGCCTCCTAAAATTCTTTAATTTGAGTGGGGCTCAGAGGCGTCGATTTGAACCTGGCTCCACTGAACCGTGCCAGGAACATCGATGTTTCTTCCTCGTCAATCCTCGACAGACGAGGTGATGTTGAGGTCCACTTAGATTTCTTCTTCTTGCAATTCTTCCCTGAGTGTTCTAAGGGCCTTGAGTGCAATGAAAAGGAATTAGGACTCCTGGAGCGGTCCCGCAACCTTCTCTTACTCGATCCGGTCCGCAAGCAGCTTTAGGGTCCGCTCCCTCAAAGCCTTTGGGGCAATGTTCCGGCTGTCCGAGCACGACTTTGAGTCGCGGTCATGCTCGAGGCACCATAAGCACACAAGGTGCAGGCCAGGAAACAACATGGCATGGTGACAGGCATCACACAGCTTAACCTCTACCTTCCTAGATATCATTCCTCGACAATGCAAAAATCTTCAACAAAGCATCGAAAAAGTAAATAAAAAAGAGACAGAGGTGTAGCTCTTCTCTGGATAAGAGCTAACTGGCCCAGAAAGAAAAGAACTGACATCTGCACGCCTGGGTGGTGCCTATATAGGTGAACGCAACATCACATCCAGCGCCAATGATGCCACGCGGAGTCAAGCGCAGCCGCCTGACATCACGCTGGAGTACTGCTCACACCAAAGTTTCCGGATTCCGTTTGACGCTTGGGAAATTCAAAGGTAAGTAATCTGCAGCTAGAAGTCTCTATTGTATATTTAAAAGAAAAAAGTGAAAAAAGCTTTTATTGTTCAATTATTTAAAATCATTACAATATACTAACTGTATAAAAATAGTTATTTAAAAAAGAAACATAAGTTGTATTCCCTAGGCTTTTTCCTCCAGTCAATTAAACGTAAAACCTTCATAGAATGTCATGTTCTGACTATGCAGTTTAAAAACAAAATGCATTAAATGTTTTTAAATTGGAGGTGTATCCGCCTCTCTCCTCCGTCTGGACCTACAGTTTTTTTTTTGCAGCTCGGCGTTTGCGGACAGTCCCGCACTAATTAGGTCTGTAAATTTCCCCAGCCGTGCTACTGTTTGACTTGCTGTAGACGTAAAATTTGACTTGCTGTAGACGTAAAATTTGACTTGCTGTAGACGTAAAATTTGACTTGCTGTAGACGTAAAAACAATTGTATGTTTGTATTTTAGGTAAATGCCTAAGGACACCTGAAAAACATTATAAGGCAAAACTGACAAACTGCTTTATTTTGGCACTTCTAAAGTTATTGGTTTATTATATATGTTATTTGAATGTCCCTTTTATATTACAATTTTGGATAGAAGTTTGGTATATAATTTAAAAAATTGTGCCTAATTCTGACAACATCTTCTATACTGCATCTTGTTTATCTGTATCTAATGCTAAAATGTTAAATGTCCTTGTTTCGTGTACTGGATTGTGTTTTACAGAAAATGTTTGAGTTGTCTTTATCCAAATTACGGAACCTCAATACTTTATGTATCTTAAGATGGTACTAATTCCAGGTTTACGCAACTGGTTTCGTATTGTTATAACATATTGCATTCCAATATTTGCCTGATATAATTCTGCTTGTTTACATGTATGTTCATATCTTTTTTAGCTACTTACTGCTCTGCCTTATCTTTTATGACATTTGGTGTAAATTTTTTGTCTGTTTTATCGTACATTTTTGAAATAATCTTAATAAAGAAATGTGAACACAAAAACTTCTAACTCTCTCGTACAAAGCGATCCACACGCTAGGCCACGCTTACCGGAACAGCTGTGTCAGCTTCCACACACCACCCAGAACTCCGCTCCATCAGCCTATTAGCATCCGCGGAGTTAGAGACACAAGTCGCACTGTTTCGTATCTCGCTCCTAAGGCCTGGAAGGACCTCCCCCTGCACATCAAATCTGTGTGCTTTCTACTTAAGCTCCCCAAGAAACTCAAAACCTGGTCTTTATCTAAACCCCAGCCACGTCCTAGCACGCTCCTCTGGTGCCAGCAGGGCTTTAAGTGGACAGGGTCTCTCCGGGTCTGAGCACTGGCAGTTTTTTAAAAGGAGGCCTCGAAACGGGTCTCTATCGGGCTCTGTTTTGTGCCCTGGCACATCAATGTGTGCGTGCTCACCCTGCTCACTTCTCACTAGTGGAGAAGTTACGGCATGACGTCATGCCAGGTGAGCGTTGAAGGGGAAGGGAAATCCTTTAAAGAGTCATTTTATCTCTGGATTTCCCTTCTCTTTTTAAAACTCAGAAGCAGCAACATTGTCTTAGCGTCTGTCGACATGGCTTTAAGTGGAAGCTTTTTCAATATTATTTACAAGCCATAGTTGCTAACTATTTATCTATGCAACAACCGTTGACAAACACAATAGTCCTGACGTGTTATAGGTATGATGTTTCTTGTATCATATATGTGTATGCAATGATAGGAACAGCAAAATACAAGTCGGGCGGCACACTATGGGAAGCACAGATTTTTAGGTGTTTTTAAGCCCTGCCCTTAATTACATTGGTCATGCCCCTTTGAGAGACCCCCCCCCCCCAGTTTTTTTTATCCCACTTAATGCCCTCGGTGCCAGGATACCCCCGGGGGTGTATGCGCGCCCTACAAAATTAACTCACATAACATACGCACAGCCACCCACCCAAGCCAGCAGGGATGAAGTCAGGGGTACAAGCGGGTGGACAGAGTCTACCCCCACTATTTCTAGAGAAAGGATGCCGCCCCGTTTTAGTCCTAGGCTGAGAAATGATAGGTAATATATATTTTTTATTGTGAAGCTGCACACTGGCAGCTGAGCTCTCTGGAGCATGGATATTATCTTTGCGTGTCTCTTTAGACAAGATGTAGCTGCTACTAACCAGTCACATCAGTAGTGGGATTTACAGGTAGTGCTATTTCCAAAAGCCAAAACCTCTGTAGTCGTCCATTCTTCTGGGCAGTATGGATTGTTAAATATCTGTTAGTTTTAGATTTGCATTAATGTGCAACCATTAGCAGTGGGATGTGAACAATTGCTCTTCAAATGTTCTCTCCGCCCTCCTTTATTTTTGCTTGCCCTGCTCTTCAAAACCATTGGTGTGCTGTTGGGTCAGGGGCCCGGGCACTAGTCACAGCTGAGAAGCAGGACTAGTTGTGAAACAGTCACTGAGGGCTGGTGCCATGAACAATTTCCACTTTACAAACTAAAATATGAAAAAAAAATTAACACATATGAAAATGCATTGCTTTCATTTGCAACGCGAGGGTGAAGAACGGCATAAGATAACTAATTCCATTTTATTTTGCTTTTTGTTCTACACCAAGTGGCTATAAAGTCATGGGTGATACCTCCAGTCACTCCTGATTTTTCAACCAAATGGCTGCTTCACTCTGGGAATTGACATTTTGCTTTTAACGAAGAACTATGGTATCAAAAATCATAGGGCCATATTACCAAGATGTGCGTTAAAAAACGCACATCGCACATTTCCCTATCGCCGGCTATCGCCGGATTTTATCGCCGTGTTAGTGCGTCATTATCAACGCGCAACACATAGGCGATATTAAATCCGGCGATAGGGAACATTAGCGCGTGAAAACAACAGCGTTGTTGTCACGCGCTAATGTGTGCCTTGATAATATGGGGGGGGTGGATTCAGCTTTGTGATCCACACCACCATGTTATCAATGCCTAACACCTGATCAGAGCAGGCATTGGGAGTTTATCGCAGGTCTCCTTCTCCCAACGCCTGCCTTGGTAATAGGGTGTTACCACCTCCAACCACATTTTACATGTGGTTGGACGTGGGAACGCCCACTTTGCATGTCATTAGCGATGTTTCTCGCTGACATGCAAAGTGGGCTTAAGGCAGGCGTTAGCATGCGCTTCTTAATAGGGTGCTAGAAGTATCGCCGCTTTCTCTGCACAATTCGCCGAAAAAACGGCGATACTTCACCATGGTAATATGGCCCATAGAGTGCAAACAATGAATGAAGTGGTATGCACACCATGTTTATTCTTTCTATTCGATTGCAACCAAATTTATGTCATTTACTTTTGCCTTTGCGTGCAAACTGGATTGTGCCTCACCATCATGCACTTTGCATAAACAACAGCGATAGGGAGCGTGAACGTCACGCTCCACTCCAAAATGCACTGCAGTTGTAGGATACTCGATCCAAACTTATATTGATCCATTTATCCATCTTAAATGTTAATCCGTGCTTTAATCAAAAAATGTTTTATCTAGTTTTTCACTTTTTCTTGCGCTCATTATCCACATATGCAACCAATTGCGTTTTTTGGAAACTTTACGTATCAACATGCGCCAATCCAGGCTTCTTTGTAAATACGAATCCGACACAACAAGTAGTTCCAAGCAGCTGCTTTATTCATAACCCAATGCATTTCGGGCAATTTTTTGCCCTTCGTCTGGGGTAGCTGAAAATTACAAAGAAGTCCATTAATATTAGTAACCTCCCCTCAATTTGAATTAATACATGTAACATAACTCGACTGCAACAACTTGTTTACAAATGCATTGCATTATTTAAGTTACCAAGTTCACATCCTTCGCTGATTTAGGTTACTTATTTTGCGACAAGAAACACAATTAAAACCAGGATGAATTTAAATGGCAATGTGACATGCTAAGCTCTGTTTTTGGTTGTATATTCATGCTTGCCTAAAATATAATACCAGATATTTCACGAAGAGTATTAAACTCTCACTACTTCTTAATGTTAACATAGTCATATGCTTAATAAAAGCCAAATGCTTTCTTCATCATAACGCACTTAATATTTATCTTCCCCACTCTTATCAATACGCCGAGCGTACCTGCTCTCTTGTTCTTATCCTCCCAAAGCAGGAATGATTTCAAGCTTCAAAAACGAGCTCTCCCACTAGCAACTTAGCCGTTAGCCTAATGAATGCTCCACCCCACACGTGCTACCAATAAAAAGTGTGTTTAACACACCCTATGCTTCTTATGAACTACTGATCCCAACATGCATTACTTCCTCTCTGTTACAGTATATGTATTCAAGTCATAAATCCATTTTCTGAACTCCATGTGTTTGCCCTTTCAAACGACCTCTTTGTTCCACATTGCCAGGAACTTGCTGTTAATTTGTATGTGGCTTTTGCTCGCGGTCAGTTCTTTAGAAATTTCAGCATTTTTGTCCTCGGGTGCAAAACCAACATATGGCGATATATTTATAAACAATGAATGAAGTGGTATGCACACCATGTTTATTCTTTCTATTCGATTGCAACCAAATTTATGTCATTTACTTTTGCCTTTGCGTGCAAACTGGATTGTGCCTCACCATCATGCACTTTGCATAAACAACAGCGATAGGGAGCGTGAACGTCACGCTCCACTCCAAAATGCACTGCAGTTGTAGGATACTCGATCCAAACTTATATTGATCCATTTATCCATCTTAAATGTTAATCCGTGCTTTAATCAAAAAATGTTTGCGCAAGAAAAAGTGAAAAACTAGATAAAACATTTTTTGATTAAAGCACGGATTAACATTTAAGATGGATAAATGGATCAATATAAGTTTGGATCGAGTATCCTACAACTGCAGTGCATTTTGGAGTTCACGCTCCCTATCGCTGTTGTTTATGCAAAGTGCATGATGGTGAGGCACAATCCAGTTTGCACGCAAAGGCAAAAGTAAATGACATAAATTTGGTTGCAATCGAATAGAAAGAATAAACATGGTGTGCATACCACTTCATTCATTGTTTATAAATATATCGCCATATGTTGGTTTTGCACCCGAGGACAAAAATGCTGAAATTTCTAAAGAACTGACCGCGAGCAAAAGCCACATACAAATTAACAGCAAGTTCCTGGCAATGTGGAACAAAGAGGTCGTTTGAAAGGGCAAACACATGGAGTTCAGAAAATGGATTTATGACTTGAATACATATACTGTAACAGAGAGGAAGTAATGCATGTTGGGATCAGTAGTTCATAAGAAGCATAGGGTGTGTTAAACACACTTTTTATTGGTAGCACGTGTGGGGTGGAGCATTCATTAGGCTAACGGCTAAGTTGCTAGTGGGAGAGCTCGTTTTTGAAGCTTGAAATCATTCCTGCTTTGGGAGGATAAGAACAAGAGAGCAGGTACGCTCGGCGTATTGATAAGAGTGGGGAAGATAAATATTAAGTGCGTTATGATGAAGAAAGCATTTGGCTTTTATTAAGCATATGACTATGTTAACATTAAGAAGTAGTGAGAGTTTAATACTCTTCGTGAAATATCTGGTATTATATTTTAGGCAAGCATGAATATACAACCAAAAACAGAGCTTAGCATGTCACATTGCCATTTAAATTCATCCTGGTTTTAATTGTGTTTCTTGTCGCAAAATAAGTAACCTAAATCAGCGAAGGATGTGAACTTGGTAACTTAAATAATGCAATGCATTTGTAAACAAGTTGTTGCAGTCGAGTTATGTTACATGTATTAATTCAAATTGAGGGGAGGTTACTAATATTAATGGACTTCTTTGTAATTTTCAGCTACCCCAGACGAAGGGCAAAAAATTGCCCGAAATGCATTGGGTTATGAATAAAGCAGCTGCTTGGAACTACTTGTTGTGTCGGATTCGTATTTACAAAGAAGCCTGGATTGGCGCATGTTGATACGTAAAGTTTCCAAAAAACGCAATTGGTTGCATATGTGGATAATGAGCGCAAGAAAAAGTGAAAAACTAGATAAAACATTTTTTGATTAAAGCACGGATTAACATTTAAGATGGATAAATGGATCAATATAAGTTTGGATCGAGTATCCTACAACTGCAGTGCATTTTGGAGTGGAGCGTGACGTTCACGCTCCCTATCGCTGTTGTTTATGCAAAGTGCATGATGGTGAGGCACAATCCAGTTTGCACGCAAAGGCAAAAGTAAATGACATAAATTTGGTTGCAATCGAATAGAAAGAATAAACATGGTGTGCATACCACTTCATTCATTGTTTATAAATATATCGCCATATGTTGGTTTTGCACCCGAGGACAAAAATGCTGAAATTTCTAAAGAACTGACCGCGAGCAAAAGCCACATACAAATTAACAGCAAGTTCCTGGCAATGTGGAACAAAGAGGTCGTTTGAAAGGGCAAACACATGGAGTTCAGAAAATGGATTTATGACTTGAATACATATACTGTAACAGAGAGGAAGTAATGCATGTTGGGATCAGTAGTTCATAAGAAGCATAGGGTGTGTTAAACACACTTTTTATTGGTAGCACGTGTGGGGTGGAGCATTCATTAGGCTAACGGCTAAGTTGCTAGTGGGAGAGCTCGTTTTTGAAGCTTGAAATCATTCCTGCTTTGGGAGGATAAGAACAAGAGAGCAGGTACGCTCGGCGTATTGATAAGAGTGGGGAAGATAAATATTAAGTGCGTTATGATGAAGAAAGCATTTGGCTTTTATTAAGCATATGACTATGTTAACATTAAGAAGTAGTGAGAGTTTAATACTCTTCGTGAAATATCTGGTATTATATTTTAGGCAAGCATGAATATACAACCAAAAACAGAGCTTAGCATGTCACATTGCCATTTAAATTCATCCTGGTTTTAATTGTGTTTCTTGTCGCAAAATAAGTAACCTAAATCAGCGAAGGATGTGAACTTGGTAACTTAAATAATGCAATGCATTTGTAAACAAGTTGTTGCAGTCGAGTTATGTTACATGTATTAATTCAAATTGAGGGGAGGTTACTAATATTAATGGACTTCTTTGTAATTTTCAGCTACCCCAGACGAAGGGCAAAAAATTGCCCGAAATGCATTGGGTTATGAATAAAGCAGCTGCTTGGAACTACTTGTTGTGTCGGATTCGTATTTACAAAGAAGCCTGGATTGGCGCATGTTGATACGTAAAGTTTCCAAAAAACGCAATTGGTTGCATATGTGGATAATGAGCGCAAGAAAAAGTGAAAAACTAGATAAAACATTTTTTGATTAAAGCACGGATTAACATTTAAGATGGATAAATGGATCAATATAAGTTTGGATCGAGTATCCTACAACTGCAGTGCATTTTGGAGTGGAGCGTGACGTTCACGCTCCCTATCGCTGTTGTTTATGCAAAGTGCATGATGGTGAGGCACAATCCAGTTTGCACGCAAAGGCAAAAGTAAATGACATAAATTTGGTTGCAATCGAATAGAAAGAATAAACATGGTGTGCATACCACTTCATTCATTGTTTATAAATATATCGCCATATGTTGGTTTTGCACCCGAGGACAAAAATGCTGAAATTTCTAAAGAACTGACCGCGAGCAAAAGCCACATACAAATTAACAGCAAGTTCCTGGCAATGTGGAACAAAGAGGTCGTTTGAAAGGGCAAACACATGGAGTTCAGAAAATGGATTTATGACTTGAATACATATACTGTAACAGAGAGGAAGTAATGCATGTTGGGATCAGTAGTTCATAAGAAGCATAGGGTGTGTTAAACACACTTTTTATTGGTAGCACGTGTGGGGTGGAGCATTCATTAGGCTAACGGCTAAGTTGCTAGTGGGAGAGCTCGTTTTTGAAGCTTGAAATCATTCCTGCTTTGGGAGGATAAGAACAAGAGAGCAGGTACGCTCGGCGTATTGATAAGAGTGGGGAAGATAAATATTAAGTGCGTTATGATGAAGAAAGCATTTGGCTTTTATTAAGCATATGACTATGTTAACATTAAGAAGTAGTGAGAGTTTAATACTCTTCGTGAAATATCTGGTATTATATTTTAGGCAAGCATGAATATACAACCAAAAACAGAGCTTAGCATGTCACATTGCCATTTAAATTCATCCTGGTTTTAATTGTGTTTCTTGTCGCAAAATAAGTAACCTAAATCAGCGAAGGATGTGAACTTGGTAACTTAAATAATGCAATGCATTTGTAAACAAGTTGTTGCAGTCGAGTTATGTTACATGTATTAATTCAAATTGAGGGGAGGTTACTAATATTAATGGACTTCTTTGTAATTTTCAGCTACCCCAGACGAAGGGCAAAAAATTGCCCGAAATGCATTGGGTTATGAATAAAGCAGCTGCTTGGAACTACTTGTTGTGTCGGATTCGTATTTACAAAGAAGCCTGGATTGGCGCATGTTGATACGTAAAGTTTCCAAAAAACGCAATTGGTTGCATATGTGGATAATGAGCGCAAGAAAAAGTGAAAAACTAGATAAAACATTTTTTGATTAAAGCACGGATTAACATTTAAGATGGATAAATGGATCAATATAAGTTTGGATCGAGTATCCTACAACTGCAGTGCATTTTGGAGTGGAGCGTGACGTTCACGCTCCCTATCGCTGTTGTTTATGCAAAGTGCATGATGGTGAGGCACAATCCAGTTTGCACGCAAAGGCAAAAGTAAATGACATAAATTTGGTTGCAATCGAATAGAAAGAATAAACATGGTGTGCATACCACTTCATTCATTGTTTATAAATATATCGCCATATGTTGGTTTTGCACCCGAGGACAAAAATGCTGAAATTTCTAAAGAACTGACCGCGAGCAAAAGCCACATACAAATTAACAGCAAGTTCCTGGCAATGTGGAACAAAGAGGTCGTTTGAAAGGGCAAACACATGGAGTTCAGAAAATGGATTTATGACTTGAATACATATACTGTAACAGAGAGGAAGTAATGCATGTTGGGATCAGTAGTTCATAAGAAGCATAGGGTGTGTTAAACACACTTTTTATTGGTAGCACGTGTGGGGTGGAGCATTCATTAGGCTAACGGCTAAGTTGCTAGTGGGAGAGCTCGTTTTTGAAGCTTGAAATCATTCCTGCTTTGGGAGGATAAGAACAAGAGAGCAGGTACGCTCGGCGTATTGATAAGAGTGGGGAAGATAAATATTAAGTGCGTTATGATGAAGAAAGCATTTGGCTTTTATTAAGCATATGACTATGTTAACATTAAGAAGTAGTGAGAGTTTAATACTCTTCGTGAAATATCTGGTATTATATTTTAGGCAAGCATGAATATACAACCAAAAACAGAGCTTAGCATGTCACATTGCCATTTAAATTCATCCTGGTTTTAATTGTGTTTCTTGTCGCAAAATAAGTAACCTAAATCAGCGAAGGATGTGAACTTGGTAACTTAAATAATGCAATGCATTTGTAAACAAGTTGTTGCAGTCGAGTTATGTTACATGTATTAATTCAAATTGAGGGGAGGTTACTAATATTAATGGACTTCTTTGTAATTTTCAGCTACCCCAGACGAAGGGCAAAAAATTGCCCGAAATGCATTGGGTTATGAATAAAGCAGCTGCTTGGAACTACTTGTTGTGTCGGATTCGTATTTACAAAGAAGCCTGGATTGGCGCATGTTGATACGTAAAGTTTCCAAAAAACGCAATTGGTTGCATATGTGGATAATGAGCGCAAGAAAAAGTGAAAAACTAGATAAAACATTTTTTGATTAAAGCACGGATTAACATTTAAGATGGATAAATGGATCAATATAAGTTTGGATCGAGTATCCTACAACTGCAGTGCATTTTGGAGTGGAGCGTGACGTTCACGCTCCCTATCGCTGTTGTTTATGCAAAGTGCATGATGGTGAGGCACAATCCAGTTTGCACGCAAAGGCAAAAGTAAATGACATAAATTTGGTTGCAATCGAATAGAAAGAATAAACATGGTGTGCATACCACTTCATTCATTGTTTATAAATATATCGCCATATGTTGGTTTTGCACCCGAGGACAAAAATGCTGAAATTTCTAAAGAACTGACCGCGAGCAAAAGCCACATACAAATTAACAGCAAGTTCCTGGCAATGTGGAACAAAGAGGTCGTTTGAAAGGGCAAACACATGGAGTTCAGAAAATGGATTTATGACTTGAATACATATACTGTAACAGAGAGGAAGTAATGCATGTTGGGATCAGTAGTTCATAAGAAGCATAGGGTGTGTTAAACACACTTTTTATTGGTAGCACGTGTGGGGTGGAGCATTCATTAGGCTAACGGCTAAGTTGCTAGTGGGAGAGCTCGTTTTTGAAGCTTGAAATCATTCCTGCTTTGGGAGGATAAGAACAAGAGAGCAGGTACGCTCGGCGTATTGATAAGAGTGGGGAAGATAAATATTAAGTGCGTTATGATGAAGAAAGCATTTGGCTTTTATTAAGCATATGACTATGTTAACATTAAGAAGTAGTGAGAGTTTAATACTCTTCGTGAAATATCTGGTATTATATTTTAGGCAAGCATGAATATACAACCAAAAACAGAGCTTAGCATGTCACATTGCCATTTAAATTCATCCTGGTTTTAATTGTGTTTCTTGTCGCAAAATAAGTAACCTAAATCAGCGAAGGATGTGAACTTGGTAACTTAAATAATGCAATGCATTTGTAAACAAGTTGTTGCAGTCGAGTTATGTTACATGTATTAATTCAAATTGAGGGGAGGTTACTAATATTAATGGACTTCTTTGTAATTTTCAGCTACCCCAGACGAAGGGCAAAAAATTGCCCGAAATGCATTGGGTTATGAATAAAGCAGCTGCTTGGAACTACTTGTTGTGTCGGATTCGTATTTACAAAGAAGCCTGGATTGGCGCATGTTGATACGTAAAGTTTCCAAAAAACGCAATTGGTTGCATATGTGGATAATGAGCGCAAGAAAAAGTGAAAAACTAGATAAAACATTTTTTGATTAAAGCACGGATTAACATTTAAGATGGATAAATGGATCAATATAAGTTTGGATCGAGTATCCTACAACTGCAGTGCATTTTGGAGTGGAGCGTGACGTTCACGCTCCCTATCGCCATAGAGTGCAAAGACATGTTGGGAAAAAAAGCCAGGACTGGCTCAAAGTGTCACACATGACAAGGAGCAACTTTCCTGTTACAGTTTTTATAGTTTGTTGCAGTTCATTTAAACAAAACTGTGACTGCTTGTTTCAAATGCAGAACCAAAATCAAACTTTGTTCACAGATTTTGTGAAACTTCACTTTCGTCATCATGCATTGAAACAAGTGTCATGTCGTGACCCCAATAACGACAGACACGTGTGGTTATATTCAATGGAGCTTTATTCTCTGCTTCCATGCATGTCCTAGTCCCTACTCTAACTGCTCTTTCCTGTTCATGCCACGCCTCTTCCCCCAGCCCCGATGCTCCTCCCATCCCAACTACTAGACTGCACAACATTACATCTCCCCCTTTGTTAACGAAAGAAACTTAAACCGCTTCTAGTCCATTTCATCGATTAATCTCCTTGGTTTGACAGTGTCTCTCCGTGGTCTAACACAGGGTCCACTGTCGATCATTGCATTTCCTTGCGACTGGCCAGACCTCACCGACGGGCTTGGTTGAGTTGCTTCACCAATGTCTGGTTGCACTGTGTCTTTCTCAAGTATTTCCTTCATGCCTGGTGTGTATTTCTGAAAATGAGATGCATTGCGAGTAATTCTTCTTTGCTCCGACTCAGCCGTGATCATGGTACCTTTGTGCTGGGTAACAGTGAGAGGTTCATCTTTGAACCTGCAGTCTGTCTTCTTGGTCTGTTCCTGTTTGACCACTACACAATCTCCAGTTTGCAAGGAGGGGGGCTTGGCATGCCATCGGGCATCAGCGTATATTTTCATTCGATTCTTTTCCACACAGTCAGCCTTAGCAGGTTTGTGATGAATGCGTGTCGGGGACACCGGTGTCAGAGCTCCTTCCCACGTAGGAATCCTTGTCCTGATGGGCCGACCTAACATGAGTGTGGCAGGGCATTTTCCGGTGGTCGCGTGGGGGGTGGTTCGATTAGCCCTTAACACTTCATTCAGAGCCATCTGCAAGTCTTTCTTTTCTAGCATAGCCTGTTGGAAAGTCTTTCTCAAAGTGGCCATGAATCTCTCAATGGTGCCGTTTGCTTGTGGCCACAAAGGGGTGACCTTCCGATGTCGAAAGTTCAAGTGTTCCACAAAATCACTGAATTCATGGCTATTGAAAGGAGGGCCATTGTCCGTTTTGAGTTCCTTAGGAACACCCCACGCGGCAAACACTTCATCCAGTACCGCTATTGTGCTGGATGCATTGGTGGATGACACAAATTGAGCGATTGGGAATCGCGAGTATTCGTCCATGATTGCCACCACATACCGACCAGATTGGAGGGGTCCATAGAAATCCATGGCGAGTTCCTGCCATACTCCATCCGGCAATGGGTTAATCTGAAGTGGAGCTGGAGGATCACCTGATTTTACCAGTTGGCATTGTGGACAGTCTTTCAACGTGGACTCCACTATTTGATCTAGTTGCGGGAACCACACTCTCTCTCTTAGGGTTCTCTTGGTGGCAACCACTCCTCTATGACCTTCGTGTGCAAGGTTAACCACTCCTTGGCGTAGTTGTCTAGGGATGACGATCCGGTGGTCCCTCAGCAAGAGCCCTTCTGAGGTGGTTGATAGCTCATCCCTGACGTGACGGAAAGCTTGCATCTCATGACGTATCTGTGAGTCTTTCATTTCATCCTCACTCTCATGTCTCCATCGATGTGTGCATGACCGACGCATTACTTTCTGGAGGATGTTGTCTTGGGCCGTCGCCTCCCTGATTGCCTCAAGGGGAACTGCGGGCGGTCGGGCTACACTTACCACAAAGTGTATGTACTCTTCGGCCATCGATGGGCGTGATTCATGGGCTGTCTGTGGATGTCTGGACATGTAGTCCGCAGGATTCTCACCCTTCCCGGGTTTGTGAATGATTGTGAAGGTGTATTCCTGCAGTCTCAGATCCCACCTCTCAATGCGAGGAGGCATCTTGGCCTTGGGGTTACCAAAAATAGTGACAAGAGCTTGGTGGTCTGTGACCATGGTAAAATGTTTGCCAAAGATGAACTCATGGAAATGTTCACATGCCCACACAACCGCTAGGCTCTCTTTCTCGGGCTGTGAGTAGGCTTTCTCGGTGTCTGAGAGGCTGTGGCTGGCGTATGCCACAATGTAACGTCGCTCCGTGTCGTTGTCATATTGAGCCAGAATGGCGCCTAGACCAACGGGACTGGCATCCACAGTGATTTCCGTCTTCCTTTTTGTGTTGAAATAGGCCAGGTTATCCGCCGACTCCACTGCTTGCTTGATTTCTTGAAATGCCCTCTCACACGAGAGGCTCCACACAAACGGTTGTCCTTGCTTTGTGAGGGCACGAAGGGGATGACTGATCGTTGCATAGTCTTTGATGTATCTGGAGCAGTAGCTGGCCATGCCCAGGAATGATCGGACGTCACTAACATCTAGAGGGCTCTTGGTGGTGTTGAGCACAGTCACTTTCTCGGGATCAGGCTTCATCCCAGCTCCTGAAAAGACGTGACCAAAGAACTTGAGTGTTGATTGATGGAACTCACACTTGTCTTTGTTCAACGTGAAGTTAGCTTCCAGAAGGGCATGACACACGCGGTCCAGGGCCTGATCATGTTCTTGAGTATTTGATCCATACACCAGTATGTCGTCACTGTAGTTCAGTGAATTTGGGATGTGCCTGATGGTTTGGCGGATCACCTCTTGAAAGATTTCCGCTGCAGAAGAGATTCTGAAACGTAGTCTTTTATAGCGAAACAAACCCAAATGTGTTGCAAATTTTGTGATGTATCTCGATTTTTCATGTAACTCCAATTGATGATATCCTTTATTGAGATCTAATTTGGAGAAGACCCTGGCTCCATTAAGCGCTGCTATCATGTTGCTCAGGTGAGGCCCTGGATGTCGTTCCCGTTCAATTGCAGTGTTGGGAAACCTCATGTCCACACATAATCTCACTTTCTCAGGGGTGCCCTTCTTGGGGACGATTACCACAGGGGACACCCATGGTGTGGGACCGTCTGTTTTTTCAATAATGTCCGCTTGAAGCAGTTCTTGAATCTCGTCCTCCACGGCCTGTTGTAGGTAAAAAGGGACTCGCCGTGGATGTTGAGCAATAGGACGCACCTGATTATTTATGTGTAAACGAATCAGGCATTTATTCATTTTGCCAAGTCCTTGGAAGAGCTTGGGAAGCTTCCGAATGATGTCAGGATTGTCATGGACTCGATACAATATTTCGACCAGCCTGAGTCTTTCAGCTGTGGGCAAACTGAGGAGACAATCAGCCTCCGGTCCATGGATGACATGAATATAGGCTTGAATTGTTGTGGACTCATGCTTAAGTGTCGTAGCGAACTTGCCCAGACTATGAAGTGGTTTTTTCGACATCCAGGTGAATACTCTGACGTGCGCAGGGCTTAACGTGGGCTGCGGTCTCATCTTGTTTTATTCGGTCACCGGCATGTAGTTGAGTGACGCTCCACTATCAAGTACAAATTTGGTGGCATGAGTCCCCACTTCGATGTCCAGCGGAGGATATTTTTTTAGTTGATCCGGGTCTGCCACCATGCAGACATATTCGTCGGTGTATTTTGTCTCTCGAGAGGTCGACCTTGAGTCCCTGGACGTTGACCGCCTAGTCCAGTGTGAGTTGTGAGACTCTCTGCTGGAATGTGACGAACCAGAGGACGACACTGCCCGGTCTTGCACAGCCTTTGCATGGTGTCGCCTTTCATCAGTTCGAGATCTGGTTTTCTCACTCTTCCTCTCCGTGTTGTATACTCCACACATGATTTCAAAATGGTTCATGCGTCCACATTTACGGCACTGTTGCCCCGTCGCTGGGCAAGAATCGGTGTGTGGAAAATCATACCCACATCGATAGCACTTCCTCGTACGTTCTGGCTTCCTGGTGTAGCTCGATCTCTTTCCTCTCCTTCTCGAGTCGGGGCGTTGATTACTTCGACGTGCGTGTCTGGGCGCTGGGCGAGACTTTCTCTGGTGGTCACCAGACCTTCTCTGAGGGCCGGAGCTTTGAGTCCAGTACGCCTGTTCCATCTTTTCGCCCCGTCCTGTCTCCATGACCTTTGCATGTTCTTCTGCCTGGTCATGCACTCTCGTCATCTCTTCAATCTCATCGAGATTATGACTCTTTCTCAGCAGTCGCCTGCGAAGAGTTTCTGAATGACAACCATCGATGACTTTCAATCGGATGGCATCATCAGTTGAAAAGGAGTCAAAATTGCAATATTGCGAGAGTCGACGCAGTCGTGAGATGAAGGTGCTCATCATTTCTTCTTTATCTTGGCGGGCCTGAAGAAACACATACCTCTCATAGTCCACATTTCTTTTATGTACAAACTTTTTGTTAAGTGCTTCACGTACTTTATCATAGGTCCCTTTATCATCTGTCGGTAGTTCTTTGATAACTTTCCCAATTTCTTTGCCAACAAGATTGCGGAGTGCAATTAATTTGTCCCTGTCTCCGGCGACTTTCGACCCTTCTAGGTAGTCTTCAAAATCTTCCAACCATTCCTGCCAGCGAGGACCCATGCTTCCGCCCGCCACTAGTGTCAATGGCTCCGGGGGGCGTAGATGAGAAACGATGGGCACGGCAGGAGCAGCCACAGCTGCGGCTGCACCACCTCCATTTCGAGCGGGTGAGGTTGACATGGCTGGGCTGACACGATATCAACGCACTTGTGTTCTTTGGGGCGTTCACCTTGCACTGCTCACTGCTTGTGCCAGCTACTGTCGCCGTTCTATCTCTTCCAGGTTTTCGCTCACCTTCTGCATTTACTCGTGTTTGTTTGCTATTTTCTTGCCTTAACCAATGCTTGTTGGATTTTCGCCAGTGTTTGTTTGCAGGTATTAATGCTTGTCTTGCATGTACCAATGGTTGCTTCTTGAAGTCTGACACTGCCTTACCTTAAAATGGCCGCTTGCAATCCACACATAGAAGATGTCCCAATAGCTGCCTGACTTCAAAATGTCCGCCGTTACTGAACTCTCATCTCCCACGAGATTTCATCTCCATTCATTCTCTCTTCAGGACTCACCGGCAGCCTGTCTCAGGGGCAGCAATCTCCAGCCCTTTTCTGCAGCTGCCACATTCAGGTAAGGTTGGGGTGGGCTCCCACCTTGCTTCGCTAGGTCCCGCGCTCACTCGGCGACAACTTGCCGAATCTCACGCATCGGGGGTGAGATCCCGATGTCGGGGCCGCTCGAGCTCCGTCTTCCACCGCGCTCGATGGCGCTTGCCAGCAGGCCTTCTTGGGGCAGTGTCCACCGCCAGGGGCAGTCTTTTACACCTTGGGGTGACAGGCAGAGTCGGAGTGGGCTCCCGACTTCTGCTCTTTCGGCGCGTGCCAACTTGCACGCATCAGGCGTGAGGCGCGTTTTGGCGCGATCGAGCGTTTTTTCTTTCAGACGCCCGGGCGCTTGTTCTCTCGGCTCCTCTTGGACTCCACAGTCGCCTGACTTGGAAAGAGGGTCACCTGCTGCTGGCCTCTCGATTCAGGCGGCAGCCTCACTCTTTACAGCAGCACTTCTCTTTTCGGACGCTGCTCCGGACGGGACTCTCCTGCAGGGTTCTGTGGGTGAGTTTACCACTCATCCCACCCTCGTCGCCAGTTGTCATGCCGTGACCCCAATAACGACAGACACGTGTGGTTATATTCAATGGAGCTTTATTCTCTGCTTCCATGCATGTCCTAGTCCCTACTCTAACTGCTCTTTCCTGTTCATACCACGCCTCTTCCCCCAGCCCCGATGCTCCTCCCATCCCAACTACTAGACTGCATAACATCACATCAAGCTTTCACAATGGCAAGTTTCATGTCAAGTTGATTAACGCACAATTTGGATACTGCCTGGGACGCAGCAGTGTAAGCTTCCCTAACACAAACAATAAGTAAAGAACAGACGTCAACAACAGGAGGAGCGAAGTAAGGGTCCAATACACACAAAAGGAATAATACAACAGTGCTTACCTCTAACAAAACAGGTACAATTCAAGAGTCACCGATGCACGCTTATGTCCTTGACAAAATCCCTATATGTCAGGCAGAAACAGTGCAAGCTAAACTTTTCTATTGAACAGGTAAAGCAAAGCAGCAAGAATTCAAGATTTCCTTTCTTACAGAAACACACCCCAGAGTAGTAGGGCATGGTTCCCTCCACATAGAGCATTTAGATCATGGCACCGGCAGGCCAGGCTTCCCTCTCTCACAGAACAGCAACATTGGTGTCATATAAGTTACTGACAGATGTCTGAAGCAGATGCTTAATGCACAGCGGAGAGAATATTGGTGGATGAATTCGTGAATGAGTCACTCTGACTGCATTTCCTGTCAGCACACGTGTTTTGTAACTCTCTTTCACGTGTATGCTCACTTGCACTGCTGTCAGAAATCCTTTCTCGCATCCTTAAGCCCTGCTGAGGCCACTCTGCAATCTGCTGCCACTGTTGTCACACCTATTGTTGCCAATTCATGAACTTTTGCCCCTGCCACCGAGTCCTGCTGTCTATGCCTGTAGCTTCTGCTGGTGTCACCCTCCATTATGCTGCTGATGTGTAAGAATGAATTATTGGTTTTAATGTAATGATTTTAAAGAATCTCTCTGTCAGTCAGAGAGAAATCCCTGGGTTCACACTATCATAGAGATTCACTGAGTTTTCATACACCTTCTGTCTATACACTCATACGTTCTTTCTCCTGCGGTTGCAGGTCAATCACTCACTGTTATAATAAATGCTTAATTTCCACACTAAAACTGAACGTTCACAGTCTTTTTAATAAAAATTGAAATCTACACAAAAATAACTTAAAAGTTCAAAGGGTAAACTTTGAGCATGTACAATAGAAAGACAAATAATCATATATATGGGGACACTTACTTCGTTTTAGCAGCAGTTCCTGTTCCGAGGCCAGAGGCACAGCGGCATCATTTTAACCCTACACCAGCGCTCCAAGCTCCAAGCCCACATCTCGCCGCACCCGCTCCGCGGGTGCCGCTTCGCGGGTGCCGCTTCGACGGGAGCGGTGAATACCAACACAGCGGGGCATCTTTGTGGCGGTAAGGCGGCTGTGGGCGCGAGGCGTCAGCGGGGCTGCGAGTGTGCGGGGACTTCATTTCCCAGAAGTCCCTGCAAGACCAAGGAAGAGCTTCCGGTCCGCTCTCCCTGCTGGCCCGCCCCCCGCCCCCCCCCACGAGGCTTTTAAGAGGCGACTCAGTCCTCTGACGTGTGGGACACTTACTTCGTTTTAGCAGCAGTTCCTGTTCCGAGGCCAGAGGCACAGCGGCATAATTTTAACCCTACACCAGCGCTCCAAGCTCCAAGCCCACATCTCGCCGCACCCGCTCCGCGGGTGCCGCTTCGACGGGAGCGGTGAATACCAACACAGCGGGGCATCCTTGTGGCGGTAAGGCGGCTGTGGGCGCGAGGCGTCAGCGGGGCTGCGAGTGTGCGGGGACTTCATTTCCCAGAAGTCCCTGCAAGACCAAGGAAGAGCTTCCGGTCCGCTCTCCCTGCTGGCCCGCCCCCCACGCCCCCTATATCATAGTCTCCGCCTCCCGCAGCGCGGGACGCAGCCCGGGCGAAGACAGGGCAAAGACTGGGCCGTTTGAGGCCGTTCGAGGACGGCCAAGGACTGGACTGGCCTACCCTCTTTCGCCCATTCTTCTATATTGTCTAATTGGGGTTGGTGTTGTAATCACTTGTAATCCATAGGAGGCCTTACTTGGGTTCTTATCTTTGTATTATTATGTCCGTTAGGATAACCCGTAGCAAGACCGGTAAGGGAAGCACCTCAATCAGTGGTCCAATGGATGATTTTATCACTCGTACTAATTTGGCGATTGATGAGGAAATTTCAAAACTGCAGACCCGTGTCTCTCTTGAGTTGGCAGTCGCTAGAAGATTATCGGAGGTAATTGCAGTTTCCAAAAAATCTTCACTGGGGCATATAGCTACTGCTGTTACCCCGGAGCGACCCGCCACTCTTAGGTCATTAGTCTTGCAGGCAGAGGTCCACCAGGCTCCAACTCTACAACTTGCCTCCCAGGCCCTAGGGCCAGTTGTTGATGTAGGTGATATGATCCCGCCTGTGTTGTCTCCTATGAAGAATGTCAGTTTTAATTTTTCTATTCTGGCAACTCCAAAATCTCTCTCTGACACGCAGGACCCCAGCTCTAATTTCCCCGCCCCAGTAATTTTTAACTCATCTAGAATTAATTTAAATCCGGGTAACTTCCCAAAAAGGAAAAAGACCTCCCGGTATACTTACTACCGGAAGAAGGCAAGAGTTGCGGTGGCACAGAAATCAAAACTGCCCTTTGTATCACTTCCCAATATAACTGAAGGGATTATCCCTAGGGAACAGACACATCGAGAGGGGATTCCCGAGGGGTTAGTTCCCGCTCCAACCACTACCACAGTACAAGAGGGGGGCTCATCTGTTGAGGGCCAGGAAGGGAAGGATGGGGAATTTATAGCCATAGTTTGGGAAACACTTAAGAAACTCCTTTCCCCTCTTGCTCTTAGACTCTCATCCATCGAAAACAGTTTGTTGGAGATGGAGAAAAGCATTATTGCTTTGGCCACTCTTGGCTTGAGAAGTCTAGAAAACCAGGGCTTTGGGGTAGAGGATTCGACTTCACAGGCATCTCTTCTTCCTCCCCCTGTATTACCCCCGGAACGCCCGGTTCCGAAGCCACGAACTGTGGGTGTGAACCAAACTGCTGCAATTCTTAAACCTGTTGTCCCCTCCCGTTCTTGTTCCGTACCCACCCCAAAGCCTACTGCAGTCCCTCCTGTTAAACCATGCCCCACAGAATCTCGTCAACAGTATTCCCAGGGTACTTCTGTAAAGAATAACTTTAGAGGGGGTTACATTGATCTTCCCCCAGAGGCTAATGATTACGTGGTCGTTCTGACGGGCGTTTCTCAGCTTGAAAATGGCCATTACGAGAACCATTGGTCCCTGAAGAACAAGACAATGCACTGGCTCAATGCGAACCGTGCAATTCCTAATGGTCGGAAGAGCAGAGTCCTGATGGTGCGTCGTGTTCCCTGGGTGGGCCCCACAAAGAAATCTGCGGTTGGGGACTGTATAGTGGTGACCTTTGAGGACCCACATACAGCACGTTACATTTGCTCTTGCCCCAATGGTGAAGGGTCCCGCGTTATTCCTAGACTTTTGTCTTTCTTTTACCCGCCACCGCCCAAAAAACCACGGGAAGATGGTTGGTCCCTGGTACAGCGCCATCCTTGGAGGATTCATTCCTCCAACTACCAAGATCCCTTTGTGTGCTGGAATGGCCTACCGACCCAGAATAGGTTCGGTAGCCTCGAGGAGGTAGACTGACTCATAAGGCAACCTACGATCAATGTAGTAGCAACGGTCTCTTTAACCCAGATTGCAGGGCCTCTTGTTAGTCCCCCCGCAGTGTCTGATTATAGTCTCGGACATATGGAAAGCCATCCAACTTTGACCTTAGCACGCACTGATAATGTTGAGGACTGTGCTGGTGCTAAGACCAGTATTTTATCAGGGGCTCCGACTACTGATGAAGAGATAAAAATAGATGACCCACATCAAGATAGAGTAGCCCCCCCTTTGGCACCAATGCTCCTCACCGCCGAATCTGATTCCTCTGGTAGTGAGTCAATCCCACAGCTGTTTTTCCTGTCATGGAATATCGCCGGAGTAGGCAAAAATCTGAAAGACCCAGAATGGGCAGATTATGTCGACTCCAGTGATTTCTGCCTATTACAAGAAACTTGGGCACTGGATATCCCGCACAGGATGGGATACAAAACCTTTGGCATTGAGGCCATTCAGTCCGATAGGGGAAGGCCATCTGGGGGATTGATCATATGGCTTAAAATTACTCTAGCCATAAGAGTTGATCTCATAGACACAGGAACCCCTGATATTCTGGCTTTAAAAATTGTATCAGCAAAAGGGGGTGAATACTATATTGTCAATGTCTATAACAGACCTACAGGGCATTCCAAGGTCTCGCCCACCTTGGAAATCCTGGATACCTTTTTGAAAAGGGTGGTGGGCGAAGTCCCTGTGATATTGGGGGGTGACTTGAATTGTAATTTCGAACCGATCCTTGGGATTTCTGATGTTTTCCAAGATGAGGATCAAGCATATAATATTCCCCAGCTTGAGACCTCGAACTATGTCCCGTGTACCACTCTGGCGGTTCAATTACTGAGGCTAACAGCTGATCACGGTCTTAGAGCGTGTAATGGTCGTTTTCCCTCAGACCTAACAAAACAACCTACTTTTGGGAAATCAAAAAGCAGGCTAGATTTTATTTTTGTTTCTTTAACTATTTGGCATTTTATGATTGATTTTAAAGTATCATCAAGGGTCGAGAGTGATCATTTTCCTCTGGAACTTTTTATTGATGCACACATAATCAGAGACACCCACGGCCCCATCCTAAGTGAGATAGTTGCTGATGATCTATGCGAGCATGCACATACAATTAATAATAACAGACGTGCTTTAAAATGGCCGCATCTCCTAAGTGAAGGCAAGACCCTGGCTGCAGTTTATTCATTGTTTGATAGGACCTTTACACCCTTAGTAGGACAACCCTTGTTCACTGACAATTGTGACCACTTTGTTGAGTTACACAAGGTTTTTTTCGATGAATTAAGAATCCATATGTCCAAATTGCCAAGGAAGAAACAGCAAAATGTACGTGTGGGATGCCATGGAAAACTTTGGTATGATCATGCTTGTAAAATGGCTAAGAGGAAGCTCCTAAATGCGATTAGAAATAAATCCCAAGATGATGTTAGACTCGCCAGGGAGGAGTATAAGCGAGTCCAAAGGGTATCGAAAAAAACATGGGAAGAGTCAATTTGGGCTGACATGTTGTTTGCTGCAAAACATAATGATAATGTTGGTTTTTGGAGGTTGGTTGCAAACGGGGGGCATGCTGGAAGACCTGTGAAGGACTCGTTCATTGATGAAATGACATGGGTGACGCATTTTACCAATTTGTATAAACAGTATGACAATGGCGAGGAGGAGGAGTTCTCATGTTCACTTCCACTACCTGTATGTCTTGATCTTACCTTGGAAGAAACAAATAGGGCAATTAATGAATTAAAAAATAATAAAGCTCCTGGTCCAGATAAAATATCGGGTGACCTCTACAAACATGAACCTGAAGTTTGGGCTCCCTATATTAATTGTTTGTTTAATGCTCTGTCTGTAAGTTGTAACTTTCCTGATAGTTGGCGTGCAGCAGAAGTTGTCCCGATCTTTAAAAAGGGAAAAAGATCTGTTCCCTCAAATTATAGACCTATTAGTTTAATGGACATCCTGCAAAAACTCTATGCAAAGCATCTGCTATTTAGGATAAATGACTGGTTGGAGGAGTCAGCTATACTTTCCAAATTCCAGGCAGGCTTTAGGTCTAAGACCAGCACGATAGACCAGGTCTTTAGATTTTGCTGTCTGTATTGGAAGTATGTTCACATTAGGAAAGGTCATTTGTATGTAGCCTTTATTGATTTGAGAGCGGCATTCGACCTTGTTCCTCGCAACCTGCTCTGGAGATCGTTAAACAAAGCCGGCCTGCCAGGAAGCCTCTTGGTCCACATTATCGAGTTACACGCTAGAAATCATGCAAACATCAGATGGGGTCCGAATGGTGAACTGACGCGTGATATCCCGATTAAGCGTGGTGTCCGACAGGGATGCGTCTTGGCCCCCACCCTGTTTTCCATTTTTATCAACGATGTCCCTGATTATCTTAATGCTTGTAACAATGATTCACCCCAGCTGAATGGAGAGAGAGTGCCTGCGTTGCTCTTCGCGGATGATACCATCTTAATATCCCAAACAAAGAAGGGCCTCCAGGCACTCTTAAACTCCTTCAGCAGCTATTGTGTGACCAAAGGGCTAGAAATAAATGTTGATAAAACAAAATGTATGGCTTTAAATCCTAGTAGACCGGACAGAGGGAACCTGACCCTGAATGGGGAAACTCTAGGTACTGTGGAGAACTTTACTTATTTGGGGGTAGTACTCGATTCTAAGTTAACATGGAAGGCCCAAATCGAGAAAAGTAAGGTGTCATATGCCCATAATGCCAAACCAATAATCTGTAGATTGAATGCCAGTACAAGTAAAAGTATAACTCCTGTACTTGAACTTTTCAAATTTAAAATTCAATCTGCCGCTTTATATGGGGCTGAGATATGGGGACCTTGGGCCAGGGAGAGTTTCCAAGGCCTTGATAACAAATTTATGAGATCAATTGTAAAGGTCCCAACCAGTACACCACTAATACCTCTCCAGCTCGATTTGAATTTCAAACGAACCGACCACCTAACTATCATAAGACCATTAATGTTCTGGATAAGGATTTGGTCCACCCCAGAACTGATAGATTACAGGAATGGTCTTCGAGAAGTATTGAATTTAGATTCTTTCAATTCCCTTCGGTGGTTCGGGCATGTTAAAAAATGGCTCGTTAATCTGGGTTTGCGTTCGTTCTGGGAAAACCCAGAGAATCTACCCGCCTTTGCTAAAACCATGGTAAAAAGAGCCTACTGGTGCTTTATGGATAATACACATGTTCATGAAAGTAGAATTGGCACTTTAACTAAACATTTTTTATCCTTCAAAAGTGAACCGTGTTTTGAATCCTTCTTGGACGAAATAGAGCCCCCTGTTGCCAAGACTCTTTTCCTGAAGTTTAGGTATGGGAACCTCATGCTGAATTCCAACATCGAGCGTTGGACAAGGAAAAAACCGGATTGTCCTAATAGTACAAGTGAGAGATGTCCTATGTGCTCAGATTTATGTAAGGAGAATGAGGTCCATATGTTGTTTATATGCAAAGCATATCTGAAAGCTCGGAAAAGATGGCTTAAACCCATGTGTGTTCTCTTAGGAACCAGATCCTGTTTCACAGCATACAGGATCCTAAAAACTAATACTGCACAGTTTATTGTATTCAGTATCAGTAGGTTTCTCTACTCGGTGTTTATTGTCCGAAAGAAATTGGGACAGGTGCTTTAAAGCTGGATTGATTTTAAATACTCAACTTTGCTGCTAAAAACTGAACTTTGCTGCTAAATGAATGATGTTTATGATTTGATTGGTGAAAATTAACTTTGCACTTCATTACTGAAATTATTGTTTTAAATGAATTGATGCACGTATATTGTTATGATATATGATTTAATGTATGTATATATGTGTGTCTTTTTTAATATCGTAATGTTAGATCTGACTTTACCGGTAAAGAGGGTTTGTCATTACCATTCCAAAGATATGAAAAATGAAAAAACTACTCCTTTCCAATCAGGAATTATAGCTTGAAGGTATCTTAAGGATTTGCAAATGTTGGCCTCTGAAAGGAGTAGGCCTCACAGTATGGAAAAACTAATTTAGCTATTTGTCACTTCTAGGACCGGTAAAACATAAAAGTACATGTCCTAACTTTTACTTACATAGCAACCTGCCCTCTAAGATTCCAAGGGCATTCCTTAGGGGTGACTTATATGCAATAAAAGTGGAGTTTAAAGCATGGCAAGTAGTTTTAAAGGCAAGTCGACTGCACACATAGGACCCGCAATTACATGTCTGAGACATGATTAGGGGATACTTATGTGGGTTGCACAATCAGTGCTGCAGGGCCACTAGTACCATTTAATGTAGAGGCCCTGAGCATTTGTGGTGCATTTTACCAGGGATTTATACGTAAATTAAATATGCCAATTGGGCTACAATGCACTTTAGCACTGATTAGCAGTGGTAAAGTGTGCAGAGTCCTAAAACCAACAAAAAAAAAGTACAGAAAAATGGAGGGAGGGAGGGAGGCAGGCAAAAAGTTGACGGGAAGACCACCCTAAGGCTGGTCTAACAGTCAGACTGTCCCTAACCTGCACCCTTATATTTTTCTTTTTTTGTTTTGCATTTCTATGACACTGGATCAAGTCCTGAGTCCTGTAATGACTGGCACAACATTTTTCACTGGGTTGCAGTCAGCCAATCAGATGACCCAGCAACATGGGGTCAGGTTCCAGCAGTACTGAAAGGGCTGATGGGAGGAAAAAGCTCACTTGGCCAGAGGGACCTATTTTTTAATTTCTGGCATGCATGACTCCTGCAGGAGTCTAGTGGGCTCAACCATCCAGATATACCTAATTTGTTAACCCCTTCATTCACAATTCAAGCCCTTCATTAAATGCAAATTGCTCAAAAACAGCAGAACGGATTTATACTCAATCACAAAACGTACGCTTTCTGAGTAACGTTCTAACTTTTTGCCAGATTTTGTGTCATTCCTTTCAGTCGTTTTTTTCTGTATTGGACAGCCGATTTTTCTATGGGAATTAAAATGGGAAATTTTTTGGAATCACATCTTTTTCTTGCCCCCTGTAAGACAGACTGGCGCAAAACTTTCCAGAAAGGAGCAGAGGTGGATGAACTTGTTTTTTGAAAGGATTGTGTAGATTTGTCAAATGGTGCCAAGGTTTTTAGAAAACTAAAAATAAGCACTTCCAATAGAAAGTTTCACCTAACTAGACAGTGGTGACCTGCGGATATATATATTTTAGAGCAGTGAAGATAAATGTGAATCCATATATGTCATTTCGACCAATGGTGCTAATAAATGTTATTTAGAACAATGGTGCTCCTAAACTCACATTTACACATGTATTACCACAATGCAAAGGTCAAATTCCTGTTTATTACTATGGTATATGGAAACTGGCATATGAAAATCACCTCACAGATTACATATCACAAGTACTTCCAAAGGGAAACAATTCTGCTAAAAGTAACAAGGCCTCTGCAATGTGATTTAAATTGATTTTACATTTTTTAACACATTTAACCCCTTACATACTGATTTGCAAATAAGTGATTCTGATTGGGTGATGGAGGTTTTTCTCCTGTCATTCATTGCAGGCCCACAAACCTGAAGGCTCTGATTGGATGGCCACAAAATAGAAATTCTGTTGCTTCTCCATTACAGGACATGTAGCTCGATACCCACGTTCTGCAACATATAAAAATGAAAGGGTACATAAGGGAATAAGGCGAGTACACCAAGACCCACAGGGCAGGTGTTTGCAGATCAAACATGAAGGTCCACGTTCCCAGTACGGAGTTCAGGTATATATAGACCCGGTCCTGGGTCTCCAGACCCTGAGGGAGGAGTTTTGAATTGTTATTCGTCCTGCCCTTGGGTTTGCATACCCAGGAACTGGGTGGCACAGCCTGGCACAATTTGGGGAAATTTGTTGAGCCTCCTGAGTCCTGTATGGTTTGTAAACCCACATTTATGATCTGCAGACCGCACTCTTCCAAAACCCAAACAAGACCCTGTAGTTAAGGAATGTTAGAAGCAAGGACTGGTCACCAGCATAGGTTAGTCAGAGGACACAGCCTCCCACAGGAGTTAGGTTCAGGCCAACACCCACTGTGCACAGACAAAGGCTGTGCATAGCAGGGAAGAGGATTCTTTCATCTAAATTGGATATAGTGCATCACCAACCCCCCACCGGTTCCACTGAAAAAAAATCTTATTTAAAGTGAAGTTATCATTAGCTTTTGTTATAAGACCTTAATATAGATTTTAAAAAATCTTTAAAATTCACTTAAAAACACAATTAACATATAGTTCTTGGTACAAATTAAAACAGAAAAACATTCATTATGGTTAGCACCTCAAACTATAAACCACACAATAAGACATGCAAATCATACCTCAAACATGCAATGCTTATGACCCCACAAAATTTAGACCAATAAATAACATCAAGGAAAAGCACACTATCATTAAATACCAATACATAAATCCAATAAATAATTCTATATTCATAGTTGTTTCTTTGATAGAGTTAAAGCTAATGGGATACATAATCTCACAGGAAACATTGTTTATGTCATTCTAAATTGCATCTGCCACTTCAAGGGTGAGGTCAGGGGTATTACAGTTGGTGTGAGAGTTATGATTTCCAACTCGCAGCAACTTGGTAAAGGGTACCAACGTTTTTAGCAAATAAAAACGTTTTGATCCATCTTCTTAAACTTTGCTGTATGCCAGGGTAGCTGCCCAGAACAAACTGCACAGAGTTGTAGTCTGTGTCAGGGACGGTTCCTCCCTTGTGACAAGAGGATGTCGCCCCCCCCCCCCCCGCTGTGAACTGCAACATCCATTAAGTAAAATATTCTTTAGCCTTAATAAGAAAAAGTGCCTTACCACCTTGCTGGAGGGTGGGTGGGTCCATTCCTGCTTATTAGCAGTAGGGACGAGTAATAGCCTAAAGCTCGAAGTGTGCATGTCGGATTGGATTGCTGTCTGGCGATAGCCAGCCCAACATAACATAACATAACATATGTTTTTGTAAAGCAGACGTTCGCCCATATGCCTCTTGGTCCTGAATAACAGATGTTTATTGTTCCTCAACTCAATGGTACTCATTTTTTCGACCTCAGTAGGATGAAAAGCTGAGTGAACCCACCGGGATATGAACCTGTGACCATGAGGTCGAACACAGGCCTTAACAGTTGGCGCATTAGCCCACTAAGCCACCAGACCCGGCTTTGCATGTGGACTTGAGGCCTCTCCAACCAGTGCAGTGGTAGGCAGCTGTGAGAAACACAGACACAGGCCTCCAGTCTCCTCATGAGCTCTGGATTTGTCTGCCTGGGCCATTTCAGGAGTTCTAGTGCAGCAGTTGCCTCGCCTTGCTGCACTACAATGGGATTGCTGCTGCCAGATGGAGCTGAGCATTGGTATAGGAATTACTGGGAGTAGGTAAGAATGTCCTAACGGAACTGGCGGTGGGACATAGAGAGGCTTTTGTAAATCACAACATGTGACTAAGGGAGCTGCCACAAACAGTGTGTCTAGGTATTTGTGGGTTCTCTTCTTGCTCTGTTGTTGTAGTGTACCTCTCACTACATCTAGATGAGTTACCTGATTATCAAGAATGCAATGCTAGTCACGATCCTGGTTGACAGAATTTACATAGGTCAAGCATTATCTTGAACTCTGAGTTGGGCTTCATTGAGCCATGTGCCAATTCCATAGCCCACTCCCACCAGTCACCAACGCCCGATGGCTATCAAGTGTATATAGTTGCTGCATAACAGCAGATACCTTTAGGCAGTCCGAGCGATTATCCAACAGCGTTTTGGAATCCTGAGCTTGAAGGCAGTAGCGGCCTGCGCCGGTAAGAGGGGGGGGGGGGGCGTGATTTTGACAGATGACGATGAAGAAAAATGAATTATTTATTTAATTTCCCCTCAGGGTCGTCTGTCGAATCCCCCCCCAACCTGGCCACCCCGTTCCACCGCTCTTACCTGCACAGGCCGCTGCTGCTGGAAGGTTCGCTTATTATTTATGAATATCAGTCTATTCTACAAGTCTCAGCATGAGGATGCATGTGCATGAAAAGTGACTGTGATGATAGATACTGGGTGAGTTGACAAATTTGTGTACAGGTAGGAAACTGCAGGCGTTTGAGATCACAAAGAGAATGCTGTCAGATGCTGGAGGAGAGGATGTGGCGAGCCGTAATGGCCAGAGTTTCCGCCTTTGGAGCTAGGGCGCCTGGTTTGAGTCTCGGTGTCAGCTCAACATCCTGGGATTCTTGGCAAATCATTTAATCTCTCTGTGCCTACAAACGTGAATGCGTCCCAGGGTAATTTAACTGGTGCTCATGTAAAGTGCCCCAATACTTTTGGGACAGGTTAACGCTGTATACAATTGCAACAATAACAGCAAAAAATTAGAAACAAGTTAATATTGTCAGTGAGCAATTTGGATTATTTTTTATCATCACAATGTTCCTGAGAGTAGAGCGATAAAAGACAGTAATTAGAGGAACAAGGAAGGAGTGTCAGATTGCTGTGACAAAGGGAATGAACAGGGGGCTCTTTCACTGTCCTAAACGAAGTAAAGTAAAGGTATCCAGTTCTTAGACTTCTCATTATTGTGTGCTAGAATTGCCATAGCCAAAAATTGGAAATCCCGAGCGTCTCCCCTGCTCTTCATAAGCCAAAATGTGACTGTGCATTTATCTAAGGCAGAAAGCCATACAATACAAAAGAGTTCAGAAAAATCCCAATAGGAAATCAATGGGATGAATTATTGTAGGAACGTCTGCTCGAAAAATGTAGGTTGTCTGTAGGGTACCTACACATTCAGTACAGACGAGGGCATACAGAAACCCTGTTCATTATATACCCACATACATACTAAATATTTTTACCACATAGTATCTATACATACATTAATATGACACTCATTGACATACCCCTGCTCTCTAACGTGTACAGACTTAGATTACCTTTGATCTGTAAAACTGAATCATTTCACATTATTGAGCCTTTGAGTTCAAGTGGGACAGGTTACAAACACACTTGCTCCTTAATGTCAATATATTTTCTAAAGTTCTCATTCTTAAAATAAACACTCTTCAACAATCTTTATGCCTCACCACTTTCAAAGGTCACCAGCCGACACTGATCTGTGCACAGTGAATTTGGGTGAGATGGTGGAGTCCGACTTGCATGGCCAAAGGCAATAGTCAGCTGGATCTGGGGCAGAAGCTAGGCGCTGAGCCTGGCCTCAACCCAAAATCTATGCCCCAGAAGTGTCAGGAACATCAACATGCTATGCATTACTTGTGGTCAGAGTAGGAGAGAATAAGTGACAGGGGCCAATCAAAGTAGATGGACATAGGCATTAGGTTTGCTTAAGGCTGCCCTTCTGTACTCATTCATAACATACCTTGAATATTGATTTCACAAATTTAACATAGATTACAAATCTAATTACCATTCTGTATTTCTAAAGTGGAAGCCGAAATGGTGTCTGGTGGTTCTTGCCAAACAAAGATGGAGTTCACCGTGAAAATCAAATTTAAAATGAGTACAAACGTGAACTAGAATGTGGTTACCGTCTTTCAAATATAGAATATCAAGGCGCTTACCCTGAAGATCCTTGCTTCCCAATGGTCGTTTTCGTGACTCCTGGCATTTTACTCAGTTTGATGATTTAATTGTGCTACCAAGATCTCTGGAAGTCCTCTTCATTGTATCAGCTGCAATTCTTCAGAGGAACTGATTAGTGTTGGAGAGCGGCCATATATGTGTGTGTAAGGACTTTCTTCAAAGGCGGTATTGTTTCATGGCTGATTCTAGTAAAATAGAGCTATGTTTTCATTTGAGAAGTGACGGTCACTCATCCCTTCCCAAGACCCTGAACCATGTATTTGATTTGTTTTTTTTAACGTATTGTGAACTGTATTCAGTATTATTCAATGCAGTTTCCACATGCATATATCGTCACACCTCAGAAGAATGACATTTTATTTTGATATTTCATATTGCATGAAAGGTTTGATTTTTTTTTTAGATACCGGAGTGTGAAGAGTGCTTCCTTTGCCGAATTTTTTATATGGGAATTGAGTGTTAGCTTACTGTTGATGGTGATGCCAAGAGATTTAACTGATTTGGCGAGGAAGAGAGAGCAGTTTAGGGCATTAAGGTCAGCGATCAATGTTTGAATGGGGAGAGGGTTGTTTTTAAGAGAGAAGAGAATGATTTCAGCTTTGTTTGGATTGTGTTTGAGATGGTTGGTGTAGAACCAGGTTTGTATCTTGGTTAGGGCAGTGTTGAGGTGTAAGATATTGAAGTGGGATTTAATTTTATAGTACAATTGGGTATTAATACATGAAGTTACCGGTACAATTTCCAGTAGTTAGGGGGTTGAAGAGGAAAGAACTGGAGTATACCCTCCCTTTAAACTATATCTCACAAAAAATACTCCAATGAACTACACCAGTGATGAAAAAAATGGTGATGTGCTACACACTGTGGGAACACTGTGGTTGAGCCCTTCCCAACTTTTAGGGGTCGGGGTGACCCGATGATGAAGCATGACACCACTAGGGTGTGTGAGGGTAATTAAAAAGAAATAGTGCTTTTCCCCTAACACATGGTTATGGCTAGCGTAACCTTTCACGGGTATGAGTAGCATAGCCTTTTTTCTGAGAGGCTCACTGTAGTTTTAGGTTCCTCTCACGGTGTGCTCCTGTTCTTCGCTACAGGTAGCACATCACCAGTTTTTTCATCACTGGTGTAGTTCATTGGAGAATTTTTTGTGAGATATTGTACAGTTGGGTGTCATCAGCATACAGGTGATAGTTAATTCCGGCTTGTTTAAGATTGGGTATAAGGTGTTCCATAAAGAGGTTGAAGAGAGCGGGTGAGAGGATAGATCCTTGGGGGACACTGAGGGAGACAGGTGTGGAGCAAGAGAGGCAATTTTGAATTTTAATTTGTTGGGTTCTGTGTTGGAAGTAGGAGGCGAACCAGTTTAGGGCAGCGCCATTAAGGCCGAAACGTTTTTTGAGTGCATTAAGTACGGTTGAATGGTTAACTGTATCAAATGCAGCAGTGAGGTCGAGAAGAATGAGTAGTTAGGTCTCGCCCTTGTCCAGGACAAGGTGGATTTTAGGGAGTCGAGCAGGTTGTAGGAGTCAATGTGTTTATCCAGTTGAAGTAGGGTGCATTTTTCAAGGGCTTTGGAGAGGAGCGGGAGGTTGGAGATAGGGCGGAGGTTGTCCGAGTTGGAGGGAGACAGGGAGGCACCCCGTAGAAAGGGAGAAGTTGATGATATTGGTCCAATAAGGGGCAATCACGTGCTTTAGATCTTGGTCTAGGGTAGATGGGAGCGAGTCTTTTGTGTGAGAGGACGGTTTTAGTTTGGAAAAATGTTAAAGACTTCCAGTTCGCAAACGGAGTGGAAATTCTGCCAGGAGGCATTATTTTTAAGGTTGTATGACATTACAACGCATGCTAATACAGCGCATGCCATTACATCGTGGTTTTTACAACGCAAGTCGTTACAATGACTTGCGTTGGAGGGCGCTGGACATAGGAGTAGTATAATTTACTACTCGAACTCCAGTCTACATACAGTAGGGAAGGTGTTGGATAGTAAATTATACTATTCCTTGTCCTAGAGCGCCATCCAGCGCAAGTCGTTGTAACGACTTGCGTTCTAAAAACCGCGATGTATTGGCATTGCGATGTAACGACTGCGTTGTAAACGACGTTTCCCTATTTTTAAGCAGTGGGCTAGCGAGGTGGGGTTTAGGAGGGGTAGATGAAGGAAGGTGTAGAGAAGGGGTAGGGGTAGATTCAGGGGGGCGGGTGGTATTGGGGTAGCTCGGGGGGTGAGGAGTAAGGGCAACCTTTTCTAGACTCTCTGCTGAGCTCTATGTTGAGACCCATTAAGTTTTCTCTTGCCTAAATCTAAGCTGTTTGAGACTTCACTGAGAATCTGAGCTTCTCTTTATGGAAAATGCTTAATAAATGACAAATTGCTTAAAGCTTTAAGCTTACACCTCTTGATTTAGAACTCTTTATAGGTTCAAAAAGATACTTTTCTCTCATTTTTCTAGACGGAGAATAGGAATTTGCTTACCTGGAACGTGATTTATGCATTTGTTCTGTATTGTCGTACTAATGAATTGATTACATATTGATGACTAATAAATACTAACTAAAAGATTTTATTAAACCATTTTGAATTCATTCCAAAATCTCATCATTGACTACCAATAATTGATATTTCATTTGTGATGTGTAATTTGAATACTGATTGCAGCTTCTGATTAAGTCTGTACCTACATCCAAGGTCCGGAGCCCAAGGTCCCAATAAGAGCAGGGAAAGTATATTCTGGTATGTTGAGACACAAATTCTGGATCTTAAAACAAATTTTTATTAAGGTCCCATGCTCCACCAGTGTTTTGCACCACAGGTACCCCCGTCACCATTTGTAATGTATCATGAATAAGGGACAAGTATGTTTGTATCATGGGACAGTCCCATACCATATGTAAAAGGATGCATACCACAGCCTGACATAGGGTATAGAGGGGCACTGGCACTCTCCCCAGCCTATGGAGTACATCCCAGGCATAGTATACACAGTGAAAGTATCTAAATTGTATGAGACTGCCAAGTTCGCCAACACTTCAGCGAATAGCTTGACTTCCAGCCATTCCTCATATTTGATGTCTCCCAGGTCTCTACAGCTTTTAAGGGGGTCTGGCATATTGACCACAAATGCACGATAATCTGAAAATACCATTCCCATCCAGTTTTTGTATCACCATTCTAGATTCTATTGGGTTGGAATCTTGGATGTGATTTAGCACCTTCTCATAGCCATCTAATGCATGTTTTATTTGCAAGAAACAAATTAATTGAGACTTGTGCAAGGCATACTCTGTAGTAAGGTTGACATATGATTTCATGTATCATGTTTCATACACTAACTTTGATATACCTTTTGTATACTTACGTTATCGAAGGCTCTGAACGCCTCTAGTCTTATCAGTTCTGGAAGCCATGTACCTATAGGCCATCTTTTAATGTAACAGGAGATCACCTACTGGTCCAAGAAGCAAATAAATCCAAGATGCAGGGGATACAGGACGGACATTAGGCTAAAAGCTGGGGTGGAACTTCGATGTAGTAAGTGACCACTTTATATTACCTTAGCTCTTCAAAACATAGACAGATTGATGTATTTACATGATGTAATTTTGGATTTAGAGTCTGATGGATGGGTAGCATCCAATGAGGCTATTTTAGCCCCAATTACACCTAACATTTTCTGAAGTGTTTACTAAGCATGCATGGAATCAATATAGTTACAAAAATCACTAAGAGTCCACACTAGAGGGGTCCGCCCATCTATAAGGTATAGACACATTGCTACCTAGGTGAGTGTTCACATACCTGGGGGTGGTGGAGAGCCCAAATATATGGAGTGTGTGGCATGGTTTGCAATGAACAGGCCACAACTTGCATCATTGATGCACCCACATTTAACTTAAGGTAAAAATAGAGATAACTGAAAGCGACACTTTTAATTTTTTTTATTTTATAGACTGAAGCCGCACAAAAAATGTGTGACACACCTATGCATGAAAAGCCAAGTATGCAGCGTATCACCAATGAACACCACAAACTGTATACTATGAATACAGTAATTTTTTTATAATATGAAATCCCTTGTGCCTGATGTAGTGACCCAGAGTCAGTTAGCATTCTAGTGCTAACAATGTAATTACACTAAACACCCACCCACCACTGATGTCACTGGTCAGGTGACACATGCTTAATAAAAGTGGCCGAGCGCACATGCTCTGGGCCAGTTGCACCCAGTAGCCAGTGTGTCCTGTGTGTGCAGTTATTTCTAGCATGAGGGCCTAAGGCCGGACCCTACAATGGCGACGAGGACGGAGCTGTGCCCAGCGTTCCACAGCTAAGAAGAAAACTTCAGGGAAAAGGGGAAGAGAGAGCTGCCTGCAGCAAAGGCACACCCCCTGAGAAAGGAGCCGGACACCGAGAGGCCCACGACGAGTCCCAGGCCTGGATGGAAATGAGAAGGTGACCGGGAGCCCACCCCGCACCTCTCCGGCCTGCCGTGGTCCGGACGGCCGTGGCTGTGCCCCGATAAGATAAGCGGACCGACCGGAGCCCACCCGCGTCGGCCACCACTGACCCCGTCATGAAGAAACCAACGCGGAGCCCACCCGCGTGGTCGAACAGGCCTGTCGGCCGAAGGTGAGCCCTGACCGTGACCGTCAACGAAAGCGGAGCCCACCCGCAACGGTCAAGAACAGTACAATGACGGCCGCCTGCTAGCGCCGCCCGGGACACACATGAAGCGGAGCCCACCCACTATAAACTGTAAGCGTGGCCCCAACAGACCAACCAGCGACGGCTACTGCCCCCTTTAATATGACAAGACCAGCGGAGCCCACCCGCGGCCTGCCTGCAGCGTCTCCTGTCCTCCGCCGCGCAGCGTGTGAGTCACGAGGCTGTGGCGGCGAGGGTGAACGTACCTCAACGGGAAGCTACCACCGCGGAGCCCACCCGCGGTAGAGGAGACACTTCTGCCCCGAGAACAGCGCCAACAGCCCCCACCGCCGCGCAGCAGGCAATGCGTGAGGCTGTAGCGGTGGGGCGGAGGAGAGTGAAGAAAGCATCTGGCCAGCGACTGGCCGAAGTGGTGGAGAGAAAGCGGAAGCAAGCGGGGCCGAACTGCAATGACGCCCGCCGCCGCTGCCTACCCCGGGAGGAAGAGGTAAGGAGTCAGAGCGCGACCGGCAGCGTGTGAAGAGCTGCCGGGCACTAGTGCACAAGCGGAGCCCACCCGCAGCAAATGGGAACAGAGCCCCGCAGCCACTAGACACACAACCCCAGCAAACCCACCTGCCCGCGCGAGGACTGGAGAAAAACCGCAAAGGGACAGGGCCGTTACCACCTCCTGGGTTGCCTCCCCCCGTAAGAGCAATGAAATGCCTGTGCCCTCCTGTCTCCCGAAAACAGAGGAAAAACTCATCGGGAGATTAAGGGAAGTCCTGCTCCTAATCTATGGTGTTAGTAATGGCTCCAGCCCCCCTGGAGAGCCGAGGGAAGCAGGCTAACAGAAGGCGACACGGCCACCCAGAGGCCAGCAGGCAAAACTGCAGGCCAAAAGGCACAAACAGGCACAAGGCAAGCCAAGGGAAGTGTGCAGAAAAACAAGACAGGCTGCACACAGCACACGCGTAGGAGCGACAGGGCCCCCTGAGCTGAACAAGTTGCGAACAGTGGGGAAAAGGGTGCCAGGTCACCGTTGAATTTTATCACCGTAGAGACACACAGCAGCACAAGACTGGCACTGCAACACCAAGCAGCTGCGCAAGACTGGCGCACCGTCACCACACAGAGAGAGAAATGCCACAACACCGACAAGGGAGTGCACAGGAGTGCGCCAGGAGCGCAAGGACTATACACAGGTACCTGGACTAGCACAGCACTGCGATGCGCAGAAAGGCGCAAGGAGTAAAGGAACTCCACACAACCTGAGAAGATAAAAGGCGACGGTGCAGGAGAGTGCCAGAAGCGCAAGAACGCGACAGAACCCCAGAAACGCGACAGAAGACCCAGAAGTGCGTCAGGAGTGCAGCAACTCCACACAGGACATTCCAAAGGGTCGCAACCAACAACGTAAAGAAGAAGCAAGACCGGGAGAAGGTCAATGGAGTGGTGAAGCAACCCTCCAGAAGCAACATTTTAGAAGCACCTACGCCACGCCAGAAGAGAACGCAGCGATACCTAGTGGCCACATGTCATCGCTGCGGCAGTATCGCGAAAGTAGGAGCACCCCCCCTCACGAACCAACAATGGTTCTGGAACCTGGCATCAAGAAAGGAAAAACCGCATGACACAAATGCGCAGCTGTGCAGACAGCACTATCCCAAAGCAGCAAGTCATAGAAGAACACCCGAAGAGCGCACCCAGATGCCAAAGCAGCCGAACTGCGACGCAAAAGAAAAATGGTTGCGCCGACAACCCGCAGCATGGAAGACTCAGCACAAGAGCAACCTGACAACTCAGCCTGGTCACAAAGCACGAATCCGACCAGCCAGATGGTCGCACCAAGAAGTCGACTAGCTAGATGGTCGCACCACGAAGCCTACCTACCAGACCTCGGCAGAAGGGACCAGCACGAGGTCCAAGAAGTTCAGCCAAGGCGCAGTCCGTGGACATGGACCAACGAACTTCAACCCCATAATTAATGGAAGCGACAGAAAGAGGAAGTGAAGGTCGCGACGCTAACCCTGGGAGTTGAGTGACAAGAAGATAGTGTCCTAGGACTAGGACAAGACCAGGAAGAAACGTGCAGAGTGTGCACACTGCACAGGGAAGCCTGGCCAGGAAAGATGAAGAAGATTGGGCCAGGTTACGTCACGAAGAGAAGAAGAGTGGCCACTGCCACTGAGAAAAGAAGGAGGAAGAAACCAGAGTGGCACATTGCCACTGCATGAAGAAGGAAGGAGAAATCAGAGTGGCCACCGCCACTGGAGGAAGGAGAAGTCAGAGTGGCACACTGCCACCGCAAGAAGAAGGAAGAAGAAATCAGAGTGGCACACTGCCATCTCAAGAAGAAGGAAGAAAGATCAGAGTGGCCACCGACACTGAGATAGAAGGAAGTAGAAATCAGAGTGGCAGGCTGCCACTGCAAGAAGAAGCTGCCTCTGCGGAAAGAAGGAAGGTGACAGGCATTGGAACACCTGAGTGCGTTGGAGAACAAGGCCACACTGGAACACCGGAGTGCAGTGGAAGACAAGGCCTGGCAAGAGCACTGGCAGCGCAGACTGAAGACAGCTACCTACGAGCCATCCACATGGCAATCGCAGAAGAGAGCAAGCTAGACTGTTGGCGATATCTACCTCTGGGGTTGAACGGAAGAATGGATGGCGAGACTGCTCACTCCTCCGGAAGCCGAGGAACTGACCACCTCACACCAGCCCGTGGCAACCCGGGAAGCAGAGGCCTCAAGGGACTCTGGTGGCAGCAAGTCCCGCACGGGAGACAGATCCACAGATGCGCGTCTGCAGGACCCTCGGGGATGAAAGGCTCGCGAGCAAGGAAAAGAGTCGACAACTCAACCTTCAGGTGGAACTAGGACACAACAGTGAGGCTCATGGAGCGCCCTGCTCACGGCCCGAAGGCTATGGTAGAGCAACACGACCGACAACACCAGTCCAGTGGAAACCTGGCAAAGAGGTCCTCGAGGACATCTGGTGAGAGAAGAACGCCGGTGAGAGGGGCATCCTAGTGAGAGGGATGTTTGCACCTACTCTCTTCACCTGCCAAGAAACACACTGAAGCCTGCCCGGAAACATCACGAAACCAGAATGGATAAGAAAAGCCAGAAGACAGTCAACACCTATGTCATCCATCTCTCTATCATCACCAATTGGACGAAGCAAAAGCAGGGCTGAGAACAGCGTCCAGACAGCACAGACAAAGAATGAACCCGCCGAACAACTGCAAACTGTGCCACAGAGAACTGTTGGTCCTGGATGCAGGAACTACACTGCTTGCGGCCCGCAAGCAGCAAAAGAGACTCGTTTGAAAACATAAGTCCAATGTTACATTCTCGTGTACTTTCTTTTTCCCACAGGATTTTGGACTTTTTCCGTTTGGTTTTATTTTAACCAATTTTGGGAGGGATGTAGTGACCCAGAGTCAGTTAGCATTCTAGTGCTAACAATGTAATTACACTAAACACCGACACACCACTGATGTCACTGGTCAGGTTACACAGGCTTAAAAAAAATTGGCCGAGCGCACGTGCTCTGGGCCAGTTGCACCCAGTAGCCAGTGTGTCCTGTGTGTGCAGTTATTTCTAGCATGAGGGCCTAAGGCCCGACCCTACACCTGTGTAATTTTGTAAGTTTTCTTCAAGGAATATATGGATAGATGGTACTGACTATGATGAAGTGGATAGGTCAGACTAAGGGGTACTGACTAGGGGTCTTGGTGGTCCTGGCGAAAGCCAGGTGACTTACACGGCAAATAAAGGCCGGCTGAAACACGTAGAACTAATTTCAGGGTGGAGAACTAATTATCTCTATGAACATCCAAACTTGTTTTAAATCTGCCAAAGGTCTCTTTGTAAAATGTCGTAGAAAATCTGGCAGCCTTTAGGCATTTTTAAACTCTTTTCAGGATCCCTGAAGATTAATATCAAAGCTCTCCACACAAAAGTGGGGTGGAGCCTGTCCGGCCATATTGACTTCCCGGGTGTGGACTTGATGATGAAGCATGCCACATGATTACATGTGGGTAATAGTCCTGTAAAAAAAGATACCACATCACTAAAATAAAGATATTGCATCTGTTTGAGTTGGGTATGTGGATTCGTAAGTCCTTTTTGGGCTGGTAAATATCCTCCTGTTTCATGAAACAGTTTTGCAACTCTGAGGAAGATCAGTTATTCTCCCTCCCTATTTTTTATACCATATTTTAACGAAGAATAAGGTATTTGGAAATATTCCGATCGAAATTTCACATGACATTAATAAGACGGACGACCTAATAGACAATGGGTATATGACAACAGTGTCCTTTGCCAAAGAAGCTCTGACGGACGCATCCGGGTGACTCAAATTAGGTTACTTATTTTACAATGGGGCATTGCTTCCCCAGTAAAAAAGGATTTCTGAGCGACAAGGCATTGTATACTGAGGCTATATAATTCCAGCCAATTGAAGAGATTCCAGGCTTTCTGAGAAAGTCAGAACGGATACTTGAGTTCCATATCTTGTTGGTGAGCTAATGCCATCATGGGTAATGCCTTCATGCCACCCATGATAGGTATTTCTGTAATCAGGTTGATGGAGGGATATTGCCAAAGGTTGGGTTTATATTGAAGGTGTGTGGAAGTGCGAGGAGTATTTAACCTAGTAATGCTATTATGTGGCATGAGTGAGATTAATATGTAATGTTATAAGAATGAAATCTTTTCATTTGACGAAAGAACGACAGTCTCCACAAACAAGCACCTTCCCCAAATATTCGAGCACTGGAGTCAGAATAGTAAATTGATCTTCTGCGAATGTTTGATTTTTTTATGCCTCTCCTCCGTTTTTCAGGGAAGCACAGAAATACAGGCACTTCGAGGAGGCATAGAAGAATGGGGAGAGCTTGGATGGTTAGGACACTGGCATGTCTGCGCAATACAAAACATCAGACGTAATGAATACATTCGCGGATTTGTTTACTCAATGTATCCCTTTTATTTTCTTAAATTATACAAGGGCAGTAATAAAAACCTTTAATAGCGCCGAGAAAGCGGGGACGCAGGAGTGCCGCGGTTAAAACAGACAATTTCCCTCAAGGTGGGGTACATCCACAGCTGAGGCCCATGTCTTCCACCGCTGCGACCCGACTTGAATGATTATAGCTCGATTATAGCTCGAGCCTAGCTGTCCTTGTCTCGTCAGCGTAGGACCCTCGAGGGAAAATGGCCGCACTGGGGATGCAAATCTATCCAAACCTCAAATCTATTGCTTGCTTATTTTTGCAGTTTCCCCTCAGAAAATCGACAGCAAGAACCAAAATTGCTCAAGCAGGAATTCTAAACAGGTTAAACTCATAAAAGGTAGACTCTCAGACAAAAACGGTTTCCATGACAACTGTAACAATAGTGCGCAACACAGAATAAAAGATATCTCTGCACGATTCTGTGCACAATGCATCAGCAGAAAAAAAGGATAACAGAAATGTGTAGCATACAGAAAAAGAAACACGATAAATAGCCAAATTCGGGCTAATATTTTAATTATAGTGATCTAAAACCAAATATACCCGTATTTGCTCGCAGCAAGATCTGTATCGACAGGCTGTGGTGATGGTTTAAGAGAGCTTTCTTTCATTTTAAAAGGCTGAAATAATATTACTCTGCATTCCATTTCTTCTACATTGTGACTTTGGGAGCCCGTCATCAGGCCTAGATTACACAATAGAGTTTAATGCAGGTTTATCTGCCTGTGTTTAATGCTGGTGGTTCGGTGCTCATTTTTTTTGAATGGGACACATTTCTTATCCAAAGACTTTGACCCTATCCTACAGAGAAGGCAGAAAAAAGAGGAATAGGAAAATAGTGATAAAGGATGGAAGCAGAGAGAAACAAGTTACTTTCCATTGGAAACGTCTTATCTGGTAAACACTCTATCTAGCTGAAGATTCTTTACCATAGGATTATCCCCAGGCGCAAGACTGGATCCGGAAAATGTTTTTGAGCAGTATTCCTGCGTTCCAGTATATGGAGTCGTTTGGCTCTGTGTGGCGTCATCCGTGCTGGAAGTGACGTTCACAGAGTCTACATAGAAGCCACCCCAGCGTGCTGATGTCAGTTTATTTTTACACTTTCCACGCCAGAAGAAAACATCAACAAAGAACACTGACCACTGGTGTGTGAAACTAGAGCCCTGAAAAGGAGAACAGCCCAGTATCTAAAAATCACTTCACAGAGCGGGGAGGATAGATGGGTTGGTAAGGAATCTGTGACTAGATTGAGTCTCTACCAGATAAGGCATTACTGAAGATAAGTAACTTTTTAATCTGATAGAGACTTCTAGCCGCAGATTTCTTACCTTAGAATAGATGCTACTGGAATGCCCCAAAGACATTGGAAACTCACCAATTTTCTGTTGTCTCAGAACCATGGATCAAAGGATCACTTGGAACCATCTCAAATTGAATGCTTCCAAAATGGAAATACTCATGTGTGGTGATTGGAAACATTATGACCCGCTCGCTGCTTGGCCTGATAAACTGGGAACACTACCTAAAGTATCGAAGGAAGTAAGAAACCTCAGAATGACCATGGACTCCAAGCTATCAATGAATGCCCAAGTGGACAAACTAGCAAGATCAAGCTTTGTGACTATAAAAACTCTGCAACAAATCTTCCCCCATTTGGGATTTCCACACAAGGTCCAGGCTACCATCTCCCTTGTTCTGTCCAAACTCGCTTACGCCAATAGCCTCTACCACGGATCACCTTTAACGACCAAGAAAAGACTACAACAGATTCAGAACTCGGCTGCCAGTTTGATATGCTCTTGCATATCAAACTGCGAAACCACATTTCCCCTGCCTTGAAAGCCCTGCATTGGTTACCGGGTGCCAGAAGATCCATGTTCAAGCTGATTTGGATCACCCACAAAGCGATACATGGAATGGGACCACTCTTCATCAGGAAAAAAAAATCACCAAACACATTCAACAAAGGAACCTCCACTCTAGAGTGGCACCTTGCTTCAAAATCCCAACATACAAGAAAAAACTCTCCAGAATTGGCTCTTTCCCACATAACCACCATACACAAACATAAATATACAGCATATACCTATGTATGTAAGCATTTATTTGTACTATATATATATGTACATATATATGTGTATTACTTTGTATAAAAGTGTAGAACAATTATGTTTTCAAAAAATATAGCTATCCATTCGGTCTGCTTAACACATTTACATATTACTGATAGTAATAGTATTGTAAGTTTTTAACATGTATATAACTATTCATCTACAAATGCTTCACTATTGAATTACCAAAAAAATAATAACAATTTTAAGTACAACAACACTTGAAAGCCGGAGTTTATTTAATGCATCTTTAATCTACATATACTACCTTCCCTTTATGCATCTATATTCCTTCCATGTACTTATTGATCTATATATGTATTACTTTTCTTCTAATTCAGCATATCCAATGCACTACCCTATTTCTCACCCTATACCGCTCTCAATATATCGTCTTCCTCAACTCTCTGACTCATCACAAACCTCTTTCTACTATCTTTCCAAGGCACTACCCTATTTCTCACCCTATACCTTTACCAATATATCCTCCACCTCCACTATCTCATTCATGCCAAACACCATACCACTACTATGATCCTCAAAATAACCCTTTCTAGGCTCTTCTCTACTCTACCCCTCCTAGCATCATCTCATACCTCTTTTACTATTCAGATCCCCCAAAACACGTCTTTCTAAACCCTTACCTCTGACTCTTCCCCATCCACCCCTCTTATACTCATCCCAAGTCTTCTCCTACCGCTATGAGCTCCAAAACAAAACCAAAAAAAGATTATTAATCCTTCCCTCTTCTATCCCTCCACTATCCTTTTCAATCCAAATAACAGACTAACATGTCCACCACTCAAATTAATTTCATATTTCACTATACTAATTCACCACTAATCCTTTATGGGTTCTGTAATAGATTGCTACTCGCCTAAAAACTGCTTCAACACCTCATCAGGGGTAGTAAGCGCTATATAAATGCAAACCTTTTTCCCTCTTCTATCGCTTCCCTATCCTTCTCAAATGACATAACTGACTAACAAATCCACCACTTAAGTTACTTTCATATTTCACTATACTAAATCACCACTAATCCTTTATGTGTTCCGCAGTAGCGTGCCACTTGCCTCAAAAGCGCTTTTACACCTCGTATGGGGTAGTAAGCGATATATACATGCAATTACAATACAATATAAGCAATGCCTCCACGGAGTAGTGCCTGCAAACCCAGTTTAGGAAAGTCCTGCAGGGCCAAACGGGCAAAGTGCCCATCTCGACAGAGCTGAATGTCTAGGCAATAGTGGTTGGTGAGCATGTGCAGCGTAGCCCACGTTGCAGACTGACAGATGTCTAGGACCAAAACTCAATGTGCTAACACAGTAGACACAGCCTTTGCTCTGGTGGAATGAGTATGCAAGCCCTCGGGGGTTGCTTCATGGCCAATACGTAGGAGATCTTAATGCAGAGCATAATCCATTGGGAGACAGCCTTTCCCTTTTCAGCTTCGACATACCCCACGAAGGGTGGATCATCCCCCTGAAACAGGCATGTGGGGTCAAGGTAGAATGACAATTCTTTTTTTGGGTCCAGCTGGTGGAGTCTCTCCTCTTCCTTAGTGGGATAAGGCAGAGCATAAAAGGTAGACAAGGTGATGGACTGTCCTACTTGAAAATGGGGAGACTACCTTTTACAAGAAGGATGCTCGAGTTCTAAGGACCAATATAAAGGTAAAAATAGATGTATGGAGGCTGAGATGACAGCGCCTGCAGCTCACTGACCCACAGGGTACATGTAATTGGCACCAGAAAGACGGTCTTGATGGTGAGGAGCCCAACAGTGTAGTTATGAAGCAGCTCAAAGGGAGTGCACATCAGAAAAGTAAGAACCAAATTGAGGTCCCATTGAGGAGTAACGAAGGGAGCTAGAGGAACCATCTGTTGAAAACCTTTAAGAAACCTATTTATAATAGGGGACTTGAACAGTGAGGGCTGATCTGGCAGACACAGAAAGGCTGAGACAGCAGATAAATCACCCTTAAACGTGCACAATGCTCAGCCATTCTGGGCCACAGTAACGATAAACAAAATAACTTTGAAAAGGGGTGCAGATAAAGAGTCAACCCGTTTTTCAGTACACCATGCCACAAACTCACTCCAATGACAGGTGTATAACGTCTTGGTGGAGGGACGTCTGGCTGCCAAAATAACATTGCAGACTTTGGGAGGAAGATCAAAGCTCTCATATATCGCTGCTCAATCTCTAGGATGATTTGGACCCGGTCATTCCTGATCTTCTCGGAAACTCGGGGCAGGAGTGGCATTGGTAAAAAGGAATTAAAAAGGAAGGAGCTCTGCTCGAGACAAAAAGCATCGCCAAGTGAGAGCCGCCTTGGAAACTCCTACATGCAAAACTGATGACATTGCATGTTCTCAGAGGTGGTAAATAGATTTAACCACGGCTCTACCAACTGCTGAAAGAGACCTTGCACCACCTCAGGTTGGAGACGCCACTCGTGATCTGCTACGCATCTTCTGCTGAGTTTGTCCACTCTGGGGTTTAGAGAGCCTGCATGGTGTTAAACAACCAGGGAAATTTGCTGACATTCCAGCCATATCCAGAAGCATAGTGCCACTTGACAGAGGGTCCACGACACAACCCAGCCCAGTGTCACACATCTGGTGGGTATTTCCCGCATTACCGTGAGTGCACAAAGTTATCGCGCATTATTAATTTAGGTCGCATCATGTCTCCCTCTACCTCGCTTCCTGGTAGTTCATTTCCAGTAGCTGGGAAGCAGCTCACTCCACTGACAAGTGGTAGATGAGGCTGAGGATCCCACCAGTCAATAAGATTACAGTTTATGTCTACAATCTTTATTGGCCTGAGCTGCTGTGTACCATGAGGCAGAATGGCTCCTGATTGGATAATCTTTAGTGACATGATACACATTAAAAAACGGCCAGCCCTCCTTGTGATCTGTAGCCATCATGTGACATGATGACTGTAAACATCGGAGCAGTGCTGGTGCAGGGAGAGACCTGGACCAACATTTAAACACAAAATAAGGAGAGGTTAAAGACCTAGTAAACCTCTTTGGATGTATCTATGTCACTTTAAACCTTGAAAGTGCCAAAGGGGCTCCATTCATAGTGTCGATAGGCTACTACCACTGAAAGGAGATCCAAGAGAAACAAATACGTTTTCACTACGCGCAGGTTTCATGCACATTCAGCCTCCAGATCACACACATGCAACCAAAGTAGGATGAGAGGATGCAGAGCCAGTCGGAGATTAAAAAAACAGGAGGAGAGGGAAGGAGAAATGAGGAGAATGAGACAGATGTAAAGGAATTAGAGTAAAGAGATAAAGAAGAGGGAGAAAAAAGAGATAAGACATTAAAGAAGGAGAGATAAACTGAAGCAAGAGGATGGGGCAAGAAAGCCGAAGAGAGAAGAGAATGGGAAGAGAGGAGTATAGCTAGAGAGAGGAGGGGGAGGGAGAGAGACAGAAGCAGAGAGAGAAGGGGCGAATGCAGAGTGAATACAATACAATACAGTACAATACAATTTGTAAAGCGCGCTACATACCCGTGAGGGTCTCAAGGCGCTGGGGGGGGGGGGGGGGGATCTGCTACTGATCAAAGAGCCAGGTCTTGAGACGTATTCTGAAGGCTAGCAGGTCCTGGGTCTGTACGTAGATCGGTAGGGAGAGTCTTCCAGGTCTTGGCGGCGAGGTAGGAGAAGGATCTGCCGCCGGCGGTGGGTTTCCGGATGCGGGGAACTGTGGAGAGGGCGAGTTTGGCAGAGCGAAGGCTGCGGGTGGGGGTGTAGAAGCTGAGTCGGTCGTTGAGGTATGCTGGTCAGGTGTTGTGGAGGGCCTTGTGTGCGTGAATGAGGAGTTTGAAGGTGATCCTCTTGTCGACGGGGAGCCAGTGCAGGTCTCTCAGGTGGGGTGTGATGTGGCTGCGTCGTGGGACATCAAGGACCAGTTGTGCTGCGGCGTTCTGGATGCGTTGCAGCCGTATCCGGAGCTTGGTTGTTGTTCCTGCGTAGAGTGCGTTCCCGTAGTCCAGTCTGCTGGTGACGAGGGCGTGGGTGACGGTCTTTCTCGTGTCGGAGGGGATCCATTTGAAGATTCTGCAGATCATTCAGAGGGTGATGAAGCAGGACGTGGATACTGCGTTGACTTGCTTGGTCATGGAGAGGGCGGAGTCGAGGATGATCCCTAGGTTGTGTGCGTGGTCAGTGGGTTCTGGGGCAGTTCCCAGCGATGTAGGCCACCAGGAGTCGTCCCAGGCTGAGGGGGTGGGGCCGAGGATGAGGACCTCCATCTTTTCTGAGTTCAGCTTCAGTCTGCTGTGCCTCATCCATTCAGCGACGGCCTTCATTCCTCTGTGGAGGTTGGCTTTGGCGGTGTGGGGTCTTTGGTGAGGGATATGATCAGCTGGGTGTCATCGGCGTAGGAGATGATGTTGAGGTTATGTTGCCGTGCGACTCGGGCGAGTAGTGCCATGTAGATGTTGAACAGCGTCGGGCTGAGAGAGGATCCCTGTGGGACACCGCAGATGATCTCGGTTGTCTTGGAGCGGAAGGGTGGGAGGCGGACGCTCTGGGTTCTGCCGGAGAGGAAGGATGTGGTCCAGGCCAGGGCTTTCTCTTGGATTCCGGCGTCATGGAGGCGTGCTGTTAGGGTGCGGTGACAGACCGTGTCGAAGGCTGCTGACAGGTCCAGAAGGATGAGGGCGGCTGTTTCTCCTTTGTCCATCAGGATCCTGATGTCGTCGGTGGCGGAGATGAGGGCGGTCTCGGTGCTGTGGTTGCTGCAGAAGCCGGACTGGGATGGCTCCAGGATGTTGTTGGCTTTGAGGTAATGGGTCAGCTGTCTGTTGACAATCTTTTCCTTGACTTTCGACGGGAAGGGGAGCAGGGAGATGGGCCAGAAGTTCTTGAGGTCCTTGGGGTCCGCCTTGGGTTTCTTCAGAAGGGCGTTGATCTTGGTGTGCTTCCAGCTCTCCGGGAAGGTTGCTGTCTCGAAGGAGGCGTTTATTGTTTTTCGGAGGTGGGGTGCGATGGCTGCGCTGGCTTTGTTGAAGAAGTGATGAGGGCATGGGTCAGATGGGGATCCAGAGTGGATGGAGTTCATGGTCTTGATGGTGTCTTCGTCACTGACGTTGGACCAGCCGGTCAGGCGACTGGTGCGGGTTGCAGGGGTGGTGGTCTCGGCGGTGGGTGTGTTGGTGTTGAAGCTGTCGTGGATGTCGGTGATCTTGCAGTGAAAGAAGGTGGCCAGGTCTTGTGAAGGTGAGATGTCGTTGGTTTGGAGCTGGGGTTGGAGAGTTCTTTCACGATGCTGAAGAGCTCTTTGGAGTTGTGCGCGTTGTTGTCTAGGCGGTCCTTGAAGGCGGTTTTCTTGGCGGTCCTGATGAGTTGGTGGTGACGGCGGGTGGCGTTCTTGTGGGCTGTGTAGTTGTCTGGTGTGCGGTCGTGGAGCCATTTCTTCTCCAGATTCCGACAGGTGTGCTTGGGGGTCCGGAGGTCTTTGGTGAACCATGCAGCTTTCTTGTTGGTGTGATTGGTAGCGGAGATCTTGAGTGGGGCAAGGGTGTTGGCGCAGTCGTTGACCCATTGTTTGAGGTTGATCGGGGCGGTGTCGGGGGCGGTGTCGGGGTCGGTGGGGTCGGCGGGTGGTCTCAGGGCGAGGGTGGTGGTCAGTTGGTCCTCGGTGACTTTGCCCCAGCAGTGGCGTGGCAGCTGTTGGGTGCGGTGGTGTGTGGTGGGTTTTCTGAAGGTGAAGTGGACGCACCGATGGTCGGTCCATTGTGGTTCGGTGGTGTGGTTGAAGGAGACGTGGGGACTTGCGGAGAAGATGGGGTCCAGTGTGTGTCTGGCGGCGTGGGTGGGTGTCGTCACAAGCTGTTTGAGTCGGAGGTTGGTGAGTTTGGGATGCATGAAACGCCCTAGGTATTGCTCTAAAGGGTAGGGATACCATGGCTATTCAATCCGCTAGAAAGGATTATAAAGCCAGTATAGCAAACGCTAAGAAAGCCTGGGATGAGCATCACTGGTCCGAATTAAAAAGAGCTAGCGATAAGAAAGATTCTAGACTGTTCTGGAGCATTGTTAAATGGGGTGGTGAGGGGAAACCTGAACCCCCAAATAACAATGTCCCGGAGGAGGAGTGGGTAAATTTTTTTAGAACTCAGTATGCTGAGATAAAACAGGCTACAGCTATAGCAGATTTAAATCGTACCCACTTTAAAGATAATTTCTTCAGTCTACAAGAAATTCTGGCGGCTTTGAGTACCGTGCATAGCGGGCGTGCGCCAGGTATGGGTGGTGTACCTGCCGACGTCTTTATCAATGATAAAGAACGCTGGTGTAAGTACATTTGCCTCCTCATTAACAACATTGCTAGGGGTGCAGAGATACCGATATCCTGGCAGGGAGTCGTAATAATACCAGTGTTTAAGAAAGGTGACCGATCCCAGCGCGGCAATTACAGGCCTATTAGCCTTATAGATACCATACAAAAGATAATAGGGCGTGTGATTGTGAATAGGCTTCTTGACTGGGCTGAGGATAATGGTGCTCTGTCACCGTTTCAAGCGGGATTTCGTAGGTCCACAAGTATTGTGGATCAGGTTTTCCGTTTTAACTTACTGCAATGGAAGACCGTGGTGCTGGGCGGGGGCAGACTCTATGCGGCTTTTGTCGACTTGCGGGCTGCCTTCGATCTAGTGCCGCGGTCGAAGCTGTGGTCTGTTCTTAAGAACTTGGGTGTACCTGATGATTTATTGACTCTGATTACGCGGCTTCACGAAGCAACATTCGCTAGAATCCAGTGGGGGGGACAGGGCTCGACGACAGCGGATTTCCCGGTAGAGCGGGGTGTCCGGCAAAGCTGCTCAATGGCCCCCACTCTTTTTACACTGTTTATCAACGGTGTTGTATCCCGCATGGTATCGGCAGAGCTGGATGCTCCTTCACTAGCTGGCACTAAAATACCAATCTTAATGTTCGCGGACGATACGCTCATCCTATCAAAAACCCCAAGTTGCTTACAGCGAGCATTGGCTATTTTTGATTTCTTTTGCGGTGAGCATGGCCTGGAGGTCAATGTGACCAAAACAAAACTTATGATTTTTAATCCCCATCCCAGTTTTAAATCTAAAATCATTATGAATGGTCGGCCTTTAGAAGTGGTGAACATTTTCACGTACCTGGGTATTCATATCTCAAATAAGAACGGATGGAGCAAACATATAGATATAGCTACATTGAGGCACAGGCAACTATCAGGTGCTATTAGATCTGAGCATAGAAAGTCCATGACGAAACCTATAAAGCCTGCTTTGCAGGTATATGAAGCAAAGGCTCTTGGCTCTGCACTATATGGTGCTGAGTTATGGGGTTTCGAGAAGGTAGATGCACTGCAACTTTCGGAAAATAAGTTCTTCCGGTCTATAACTGGTGTCCCGAAAAGTACTCCGCTGCTGCCCCTCAGGTATGATTTGGGCAGAAAAGCGGTTACAGACTTGGTCAGACTCCGACCGATTCTGTACTGGAGAAGGCTCTGGACTACGCCTGAGCTTTCCCACTATGCAGAGGGGTTTCTAGACATCATTAAAGCGGATATATTCCATAAAAATAGGTGGCTTAAATCCTTGAAGGGTATCTTGAATGAGCTCGGAATGGGTTCGCTTTGGTCAGACCCAGTTGGAACAACATTCCCTACTAAAAGTGTATTAAAAGACATCTATTGGGAAAAGGTAGCCTCTCGGGGTTGGAGTAGCACTAGCTTAGGATCTATGACTGAAGGATTCTTAGAGGCTAAGTTGTACCCTTCCCTGGAGCCCTACTGGGATAGTATAACTAGGCCTGGCGACAGAAAACTTCTATTCCAATTAAGAGCAGGTTCACTACCCCTCAGATCTCTGACTGCTAAATGGGAAGGTGGCTTAAACGTTAGCTGCCCTGTTTGTGGTTCCTCTAATGAAACTATGGGTCATTTTTTATTTTCTTGCACAGCCTACTTGGATCCAAGACGTGTTTGGCTAAAACCGATGTGTAAGAACTTAGGGACTACCAGTAGCACAGTTGCCTTGCGTATTATAAGCACTAGTAGCGAGATATGGATATTAATAGCAACTGCCAAATACCTTGGATGGGCATGGTCGATCAGACAGAGACTGCTAGTCACTTGACTATTCTCTGTCTGGGAAAACTGTATGGCCGAACAGACAGAGACTGCTAGTCATTTGACTATTCTCTGTCTAGGTAAACTGCCGGAATAATCTATTCATGTTTTTCTTTTAGAATCTTGTTAGTCCTGGGTGTTTTTTAACTCTTTTTAAACTATTTTAACAATGGATAATTATTGCTATAGGTCATTTTAAAAATGTTGGAACTGTATGATGATTTATGAACTGTAAATAATATGCTTTATCTTTTTAATGTAATTGATTGACAATTTAATTGTATTTTTAAATTTTAGACTGTTCTTGCTTTTATGAGTGAAATCTCGAATAAAGCATATTTTGACTTTGGTGAGTTTGTCGATCAGGGCGGTGGAGTTGGCGTCATTGTTATCCTCGAGGTGATAGTTCAGGTCCCCGAGGAGGATGTAGTCCGTGGATGCGAAGGCGTGGGTGCTGATGAGGTCGGCGATGGCGTCGCTAAACTTTGGTCTTGGTCCGGGTGGTCTATAGATGAGCGTTCCTCTGAGGGTGGTGTTAGGGTCGGTGTGGATCTGGAAGTGCATGTGCTCGGCGGTGGTGAGGGTGTCGTCGGTGTTGGTTGAGACTCAGAGGGTATCTTTGTGGATGATGGCGATTCCACCTCCCACTCCGTTGATGCGGTTTCTGCGGGATATTTTGTAGCCTTCTGGGATGGCTGTGGCGATGTCTGGTGCTGAGGTGGCGTTCAACCAGGTCTCTGTCAGGAAGGCGACGTCCGGGGTGGTTGAGTATAGGAGGTCCCAGAGTTCGATGGCGTGCTTGCGAGCGGAGCGGGTGTTGAGGAGGATGCATCGGAGGTGATTGGGTTGTATGGATGATGGTTTGGCGATCGGATGCTGGTGAAGCTGCAGTTCCGGCAGGAGAAGGGCCCTCGGGTGCGCTTTGGGGTGGCCCAGTAGCAGGAGTTATCTCGTCCGGCGTTAAGTGCGTGGAGGGTGCTGGAGTCGTAGTACAGTCTGGTCTGGTGGCGGCTTCAGGGTCCAGGGGTTTCTGGTGCTGGGCGTGGTCCAGGTGCGGTCTTCCCTTTGGCGCACCTTCGGCGCACAGTCGGCGCGCCCGCAGCGTGCATCCGCTGCGCGTCCGGGCAGTGGTCGCCATTTAAGGTGGCGAGGGAGGAGCAGCTGGGCGGCGAGGGGCGCGCTGGAGAGCAGCGGCGAGGCGTCAGCAGGTGGAGCTGGCCGGCGGTCGGGGACCGGCTCGGCCTGCAAGCAGGTCAGGAGTCACCCATATCACCCGGCAGCAGTCACCTTTGAGGCGGCGAGAGAGGGAGGGGCAGCTGGGAGGCGGGAGCGGGGCGGCGAGGGGGCGTGGCCTCAGGAGGAGGCGGTGGGGAGGGAGCCGGGGTACAGAAGGCAAAGGGTGGATGGGGGGATGATGAACGGTGCAGAAGTGGCAGAGTACAGTTGGGAAAGAAAATTAAATACAATACAGTTGGGAAAAGAGTAGTTAAATACAGTCAGAAACAACAGACGGCTTAGCTGTGGCAAGTAGCAGTGGCAGTGGTCACTGCGGGCGCGAGCTCGCGCGCTGGAGAGCAGCAGTGAGGCGTCAGCAGGTAGAGCTGGCCGGTGGTCGGGGAGCGGCTCGGCCTGCAAGCAGGTCAGGAGTCACCCCGATCGCCCGGCAGCAGTCACCTTTGAGGCAGCGAGGGAAGAAGTGGCAGTTGGGAGAGAATGATAGGGAAGAAAAATGAGATATAAATATACAAAGATAGGAGAGAAACTAGAAGAGGGAGGATGAAGCAACAGATAAAAAGGGAACACAGGGCTAAATCTAAGAACCTGTTGCTCGAGCCCCATGAACAGGACCCACAGGATTCTCTGTTGCAAGCGAGGGCAGGTGGAGCTAAAAAGGTATGCTGGGGAGATAAATAGGAAAGAGGCTGCAAAGAGAGTGATGGGGAAGGAGAGATAGACAGGCATATGGAGAGAGGAAAAGAGGACTGAGAGAAATTAAAGACGGGAGGATGCAAGAAGAGAGTTAGACAGAGAGAATACTTTTGGGAGACTGGCAGAGTTGTGATGTGAGCTATCAGCTTGAATTTGACTATGACTAACGACTGCTGCACTGACCAGTGGGACAGGGCTGGTAGAGACAGCACCACTCACAGTGTGTCTGGTGCTGATATACATCAGTGTCTGACCATCACTTGTGTTAAAACAATCCACATCAGCTTCTGCCATCTCATAACAGGTAATTTATCAACACAGGGCTTTACTCTAGGTTGCCGTTATCTTCGGGCCCATCATCTGCGTTTTCTTCCACTGACACCTCAGACACCTTTGCTATCACTTAAAATGATACTCTATGAAAACATTGGTAGCTCAGATGCAGTGGTTTAACAATAGCCCCGGTTGCCCCTGCGGTGTGTGGGGGCACACGCTGGGGGGGGGGGGGTCTCAAGTGCTGTGCACAGGCTGCTGCTGGGAGCCCCTGACGGGGTCCATAGAGTGGGGGCCCACTCTATGTACTTTGCAAGGGGCCCCCCTCACGTTTCATTACGCCACTGCCAAGAAGCCCCTTATAAAGTTAATAGTATCAAAAGCTAATGTTAATTATTGGAAATTATACACACATACATCTCGGCTGGTTATTCCTCAAAGGCTATAAGATGTTACTGTAGTCCATTTGGTCTCCTTAAGGATTGCTCCTAGACCATCAACTTTAAAAGCCAACATTAAGTGTTGAACTATAACTTCCAGAATGCATGTAATGTTGGCTAAAATGCCAGTAATAACAGAAACGAGTACACATGATAAACACGGGGAAGATGCTATTTATGGCAGTTACATGGGAAAGCAATTTATTTTGGTCCGATCTTGTATCACAGCCTAAGCTTTACCTTACAATAAGCAAATGTTTCAAAGGCATATTAGAAAAATGAATTAGGTTAGTGATATTGCACAAGAACGTATGGAGCACTGTAACTGTTTTAACTCAATTAAAGACAAGGGCTCATTTATTAAATGCATCTAATTGCATGGATATAACAGTTTGGTTCTTTCCACTATAATGTGTCACGCAAAGTGTCACACATAAGCTGACAGAAATCCTACAAAAGCCACATGCAAGCAATCCGAAAACGTGGCAGCTAAGCTGAGGCGGAGGCCACAGTTTTATTTTTCTTGCCGCACCGAGTGGCTCTTCGTCCATGCACAATCCCATAGGGTGGCAACCCAGGAGGGTAGCGGTCACTGCCACTGAGCACACTCTGTGGTCAGTTTTTCACTGATCACTGCCAACTGACAGCACCCAGCAGTGGGAGCTGGGCTTCTGCCCCAACAGCTCTCGTCCTGGCCTTAAACGGAAGGCGCAGTAACAGGGTGCACCGATCCGTGACTGAAGCCAGCCAGCCCATGCTGGGCCCTGGCTATCTCATATTCAAATTTAAAGCACTCCAGAGCGCCGCATGATCTCCCCAGCCCTGTCTGCCACATGAAAACACCCTGGCTCAGCCTGGCAGTGAGTCACTGGGCCAGCACTTGCGACTCTGGCGCAGATGAGTGAACAGGGCAGTGAATGGGGTTAAAGTAAGATTGTGCTACGCCAGTAGTTTTGCCACCTTTCCCCGAATATAATACCTTATTTGTTCGTATTTAAAGATTTAGCAAAGGCATGAACATAGTAACAAGGATATATATATATAAAATCGCCCCTGTTCATTATTAAAACTGCTTTTCTGATTTTGTTTACTTTAATTACAAGTCACTGACCAATAAGGTAGCTCCTGAAAGCATTTTAAAGTCGTTTGTTCTTATGGTTGCTATTTTAAATATGTACTGCTGGGAGGGAAAAATACCTAGTTAAGATGACTTTCTTTTTTGTGCAGGTGGGGACATTAAGATACTGATCAGGAAAAGTGGCAACCCTATTTAGGGCTGGTTCTGGTTGATGTAAATGGGGGGTAGAATGGTTGGAACTGGCTGGGTTGGATGGCTGGGCGAGGCTGGTTCTAATGGTTGTTAATAGGGCTATGGTGGACTTGACAGGGCCACTCTGGTTCTTGTGGATGGGAATGAGGTTAGAATGGCTATGAAATGACTGGACTGGTTGATATAAATGGGGTTAGAGCACATTGTGTAGGAGTAAATCTGCTGGATGTGTACAAAGCGTGAACATACTGTGTGGACTGGCTGTTTCTGATACTGTTAATCGAGGTAGGATGAACTTGTTTAGGACAGACTTTCAGTGTGGCATGTCGGTTAGAACCCTTCCATTTCTGGTGCTTTGCAGCAGTTTTAAGATCTTCTTAGAGTTTCTTGTTGCTCAAATGGGTGTCATTTTTGATATTTATGTTCCTGTTGTTTTAATTGCTTAATTTTTGCTAGTGAGAAAACGTCACACTTAGTCATTGAATGTCACTCATAATGACACTGAAATAATGGAAATGTCACACATAAGCTATCTTAAACGTTGGCAGCTATGCCAACCTGCCCTGTCTGTTGCAGTACTACAGGGCGGTGGAGTTGTACATTAACACCCGCACTAGCCTTCCCTTGATGGAGGGTACAAAGGCTTTGAATGCCAGCCAGATTGCTTGGAGCTCCAACAGGTTGAGGTGGAGTCTGGATTCCGCTGGAGACCAGAATCCTCTGATCTTCACCTTCCAGATGGCTGCCTCAGCCCAGGAGTGTTGCGTCTGTCACTACCGTCAGAACTGGTTGGACAATCCCAATTGTCCAAAGGGGAGGGAATAGCCCCCTTGGACAATTGGGAGAACCAGCGGTTGGATGGTATCAACCTCCAGTGGTACAGGTGATGGTGTATCCTGCCCCCACTGGATGCCCATGAAGGTCTGAGGGCAAACTAAAGAGGTTTGGAGGCTGCCGGGGAGGGGTTGTAGGCTGGGCCTGACCGGTTTACCTGACCCACAAGGCCAATGGGTCCTAAGTCCTAGCCACACCAGAGCTGGGAAGCCTGCGGGCAGCTGTGCCAACAGGGCAGATACAGAGGTGGCTGGAAGCCCCTCCCATGGCAACAAAAGGAGGGAAATGCAGACTGGGGTTGGCAAGGGGCCATGGAAAGGCCCACAAACTTGGCTGTAGTGATGATGTCTTTGAAGCACTGAATACACTTTGTCCCGAAGAGCCGAGAGCCATGAAAAGACATGCCCATGAGTGAGGCCTGGACATCACACGCAAAGCCAGTTGTTCTCAACCAGGTGTGGCGCACAAGTCCCACTGATGATTAAACCACTCTGCTTAGTGAGTTGGTTGCATCCAGCCCACAGCGTATGGAGAACTTAGCAATGTCTCTCCCATCAGCAATAACTTGAGAAAGTATGGTTTGGGCTTCCTTTGAGACCATAGGCGGCACCTGCGCAAATAAATCACAGAGCGAGTGAGAGTATCAGCCCAAAAGGCACACAGTGTTCACCGACCGCAGTGCCACGCTGGCGGAAGAAAACATGTTCTTTTCCAAGGTATCCAGCCTCCTGGATTCCCTGTCCAGAGGAGTGGTAGGGAATGTGCCAAGATGTTCTCTGGTTGTGGAGGCTTGGACCACCAAGCTCTCCAGGACAGGTTGCTGTGTTAGGAAACCCTGGGGGTGGGATCTATGTACATGAGCCACTGTCAGGGCTTGGACCAGACCCAAGTAGGACATCCGAGCGGATTTTGTTAAACGGGAGAAGCGGTTCAGATGGGGTGATGGGTTGTACAGCATTACAACGCGGGCTTTTACCCTGCATGCCATTACAACGCAGTTTTTACAACGCAAGTCGTTACAACGACTTGCATTGGGGGGCGCTGCATAGTGGAATAGTTTAATTTTCTACTCCAACTCCAGCCCACGTTGACAGTAGGGAAGGTGTTGGATAGAAGATTAAACTATTCCCTATCCTCCAGCGCCCTCCAGCGCAAGTCGTTGTAACGACTTGTGTTGTAATAGCAGTGCGGGGTAATGCCCGCGTTGTTATGGATGTTTCCCGGGTGACGAGAAGGGGTTCAGATTGGGTGACTCGCGGCTGAAGCACCTTCAGCAAAAAATTCGTCTTGACAGCCACGGAGGGCAATTGAAGGTCCAGGACCTTGGTTGCCCTCCTCACCACCATTATAAATGAGGCGGCCTCATCCATAGCCACAGTAGGAGTAAAGACCAAGTCAGTATCTGGGGTGGAGTCCAGACCACTGGAATCTGCCAGATTCTCACACCATATGTCCTTGGTGACATCTAGTGGCTGGCATTCATGAGGGTAAAGTGGCCCGCCCCAATCATCCCTAAGTGCTAGCCCATAAGAATAGGGCAGAGACTCTGGCCGGGATAGAATGCCGCCAGTTGGTTCCAGAGTTGGCGTCGGACGAAGCTCATTCGGCTCAGTGTCAGGGATGAGTATGGGGTCTGGGATGAGTATGGGGTCTGCGACGTCGGTGGGCACCAGGGATGTCAGCAGTGAAGGTGGGAAAGGTTGAGATGGCTTGACCAGTGCCGCTCTGGATCTGTCCATGGATCTGAAGGCTCGACTGGTGACAGGGGTGAACCCAATTACAAAAGACTGTAAGGACCCCGCCAAACCTGTGAGGCCGGAGGGTGGGCCAGCGTGGAGCGGTCACCCGAATATGAGGTGAATGGCCTCATAAAACTCATGGAGATGGGCGGGGTCACTCCAGGTCTAGGAAATTCGAGGAGGCATGGAGACGGTCCTCGCACAGACTCAAGTGCGGAACCAGGCATCAAATGCCAACGTTCCCTCGTCTCCTCAGATGACTTAGACGGACAAGCCGAAGTTGAAAACCACTTCGACTACTTGTTCTTTCTCCATTTGGCGGACTTACCCGAATGCCTGGATGACTTTGACTGCAACGACGAGCGCTTGGAGTGGCTCCTCACCCGATCCCAGGACGTTCCTCTCAACCGGGATCGAGACCATCACGGCGTCGCACTTCGAGCAGCAAAGAGCTTGAGGGACCGCTCCCTCAAGACTATGGGGTGCATGACATGGCAAGCGCCGCAGGTCTTGCCATCGTGGTCTCTCTCGAGGCACCAGAGACAGATGAGAGGTGGGTCCATCACTGACATCTGCTGATGAGAGGCCTCACAGGGCTTGCAACCAGCCTTCCTTGTGGACATCCGTGCCAAACCAGGAGACACAGTCTCAAAAATCTTCGACACAAGGGTCGAAAAAAGGTCAGTGAATAAGTGACTGGGGGGGGGTATCCCTTCGCAGGATCTGCGTCGACTGGCACGGATAGAAAAGAACTGATGTCGGAGTGCTGAGGTGGCACCTATATAGGTTCCGAGCATGTCACTTCTAGAACAGATGACGGCCACACAGAGCTGAACAACGCCACCTACCGGCCTGCAGGGGCACTGCTCACTAAAGATTTCCAGATCCAGTCTGAAACCTGGGGATAATTATAAGGTAAGGAATCTGTGACTAGAAGTCTCTTTCAGATGAAAAAGAATTTGCAAAAGTGAAATAAAGAAGTTTAGAGTGGTGGAAGAGAGAGGCATGAGCTGGACTGAAGTCTAGGCAGCCGTGGTATATAATAACTCTGCCATTGTCGATAGCAATGATGGGCCCCTAAGGAAAAATGTCCACGCCTTATTTTAATGTTAGAAATTTTTGTTCACAAATTAATAATGTACCTGCGTATACGAGCAAGTGCTTAAAAAAGTGAGTCACGGGGGAGGAGCCAAGATGGCGACCGAGATGGTTGCGTAAACGCTCGGCTCCGTGAGCCTTCTCACCCCGCGCATACATCCTGGCAACTATCCTGGGCCGTAACGGCATATTTATGTAGGCGAAGGATAACCTTCACTTACCGTTTGCTCCTGGGGCTTCTGCTTGCTGCAGACCCGTTGAAATGTCCCCGAATGTTTTGCGGCCTTCACGGAGCTGGGACCGGTGCCTCGAGTGCATAGAGTGGCCGGCCGCGACTGCAACAACAGCGGCCTCTGGTGATGGTGAGGAGTCGGTCGGAGGGAGCTGACGACTTGCTTGCCGATGGTGACAGTGCCGACCCAGCCCAACTTGCGGAGAACCATGTGGGGAGGGCGATACAGCTGGGTCGAGGGGAGTGCATGATACTTGGCCCCCACTCCGGTGTTGTATCCGGGCACACTAACGACTTTTCCCGGAGTCAGCGTGCGGCCCCCAGGGAGCGGCGGAGTTTTTAGCCTTTTGGTGACTCTCCGCTGAGAAACCTGCCTTGACTTTTGAGATTCCTGTTGTGAATCCTATCCCTCCCTGGTGTGGGGCCCGGTCCCGAAGTGAGGTAGAGAAAGACGAGGCCGGATCAGCTAAGATGGCGGATAGCACCCTCTTACGCACACCTCATCCGGGCAGAGAATCCGTTGTGAGGGAGAGTCCTGGGGTCTGGGCGCCACGAGAAAGAGCCCACGTCCAGAGATATATTGGCTGCGTTAACAACCCTGTATGTGACCCTGAGCCGGGACGCCGGGGATCTGGGAAGAAGGATGGCCGCCATTGTTGTCCCGCCGCTCCACATAGGCATGGTTCAATCTCAAGGAAGCGCCGATGTGCCCGCCTCTGCGTCAGTGATGAATGCCCCGGCTGCGCCTGCGTTCGTGGAGACGCCGATAGACCCGGTCCGTGATACCGCTGTAGATTGCTCTGTTGTATATGTGAGTGACTCGTCGGGGCCCTTATCTGTACGGCGGCTGAAGAAACAACATCGATCCATAGTTTGGGCTGCCCCGGCGGCGTTTCAACGATTACTGGCTTGCGTGACTCTCTCTTCCTGGCTGGTGAGACTGTATTCGGGCTGGGGGATGTTTCCGGTATCGACACTGACACAGACGGATTTCCGCCATACGTCTTCGACTGGGTTTTGGGGGCTACAGTCCCATGGAGTAATGGCGCTGCCCGGTACGCCCGGATCGGTTGGACCCACCACACTGCTCTATATGCCGATTGATGACTGGCTGCATGTGGATACTATTGATAGGAAAGGCCAGGGGTGAGACCGTCTGGGACATGGAGGAGCGCATTGTTGGCTGACGATGTTTAGGGGGACACTCACCGGGGATGTTATTGATTGAATTGATAATTATTGCTTATTGTGGCTATTCTGACCTTGCTTTTATGATGCTTATTGTGCGCGCTGGGTGAGGGGGGGGCCGGGTGGTTTGATCGTGGGCCCTTCTCCACATTTTTTCCTTCTTTTTCCCTTTTTCTATTATTCTATATTTCGGGTTTCTCCTTTAGGGCGATAGGCACGCTGCTGGGGGGGGGTAGGCCGTAGCCTTCTGCAGGGGTGCAGGGTGGGGGGTAGGGGGAAGGGGGTTGTTTATTTGTTCTTCTTTGTCTCTATGGTCCTTTGTCTTTTCTTCTTGGTGTCGTCGTTTTTCATGTTTCCTACAATCTGTTTTGTTTTAGGGGCTGGGGTGCTGTTCGACACGACCTGTATGTGTTGTTTACATTTATCCTGACTCGTATGCCTTGACCCCATGTCTTTAAGAGTATTTGCACTCTTTGCAGATTTCTGTTTCATGTTGCTATTGTAGGACCATGTATGACCGTATGGCAATTATTCTGATATTTTTTCCTTTTTCTTTTTTATTTTCTTCACTGTAAAATGAACCCTATTTAATCCTGATTATCACGCTGTACGCTTGAATACGAGTTATATCCTGAATACGTGTCTGACCCCGAATTACGGGTTGCTATATCTTTCTATATTGCTTTGCTGAACTTCTGAATTGACTAGCGGCCGGCCGGAAGGGTTGTAGGCCCATGCTTGTATTTATGTGAAGTGATAATAAAGGTTCTCAAAAAAAAAAAAAAAAAAGTGAGTCACAGTGACTTGTTGCAGACTTTCCAAATCTCATCTATTTATTTTCTTCCTCCAATCACTATGCTAGGTACCTTCCCAGATGAGGAGAGATTTCTAAATTAGTTGTGTAGCTTCCAAGTGTTTGGATGGGCTTAATCCGTAGTTCTTAACCTCTTGATTTCTGTAGACCTCCACTTATTCATTTTTGGAGTTCGGGGGAACCCCACAGAATCATTATTTAAATCCGGGGACCCACACTGAGATTTAGCAATTACTTTGCTTTAAAGATCCGAGCAATACACAAATATACTGAAACAAGCATTCATCATATAAAACAACAAAGGATATTTGATTCACGATCAGATATGAAAAAATTTAATTTTCACTTTAATGGAAAGATTGGAGCTTTTTTAAATTCAGATGAGGCTACCCATTGTCCATATTGTTTTGAGTTTGATGCATTTGTACGGTTCCCACAAATTAACCTGAGTGCAAAAACGTAATTTATTTTTTTAACTTCCAATTTCAAAATCCTTCACATTTGCAGAATGTTTTAAAATTTTCAATTTTGCTTCTTTATTTATATAATCTTTATTAATCTGTTACTATTATTTAACTTTGTACGCACTTGCGGACCCCCTGAGTAGATATTGCAGACTCCCAGGGGTCCCCAGACCACAGGTTAAGAACCACTAGTCTAAATGATCATAGGGTGGAACATGCAACTAAGCACTTTTTCCCAGTCAGTCTTGCTTTTTATGGACAATACCTTGCTACAGGGGAGAGGAAAAAAACCTTCCTAAACGTATCAACATTATCTTGGAATATTATTTCTTTTTTAGTGTTTTGCAAAGCATTCACACTCGTTAATGTACGCTTCCATGTGCTTATATGAAACGTTATGAAGAATAATACCTGTGGATAGTTACAGATGAGATGGAGGAAACAAAGTTGAACAAGAGCATCAAAGTAAGTTCAGGAGAGTCAGAATCAAGCAGGGTTTTCAGGATAATCACTACAGGCCGGATTCACAGAACTAATTTACGATAAAATCCTAAACTTACTACTTTTGGTGTTCACAGAAGGCATTTAGTAGTCTTAAATTAGGATTTTGTCTTAAATTAGGATGTTGTCCTAAATTAGGATTTTGTCTTAAATTAGGATGTTATCTTAAATTAGGATTTTGTATTCTGGTGACACCTGGCAGGGTCCAATAGAAGGACTCAAGAGAGCACGAAGCCAAGAAACCTCAGACCTGCTCTCCCTGAGACCCATGCCAAAGGTTGAAACATCAGGATCATAACCCGAATGTTGTTGACTCATTGAAGCGGAGGGATAGTCTGGAAGAGCACCGTATATAAGATGGCTCTGATGAAGGGGAGCAGCTGTGAAGGGTTCACATGTGACTGTCACATTGATAGAAAGACCCAGCAATGTCAACAGGTGGACAGTCGTTTGGAGGTGAGTTACGACTCTTTGAGGGTAGTCTGTCTTCATCAAACAGTTGCGAATAGCATATGTTACCGTGCATGCCAAAACTACACGTGGCTTAATAATGCTGTCAATACCAAGACTGTGTCAATACCACAAGCTCCATTACAACGCATGCCATTAAAAAGACTTGTTTTAGGGAAGCGCTGGACTTTGGAACAGTTTAAATTACTATTCCAACTCCAGTCGGTGTATCAGTTGGGAAGGTGATGCACTTAAAATCCAACACCAGTCCAACACTGTATTCCCTAAAGCAAGCCGTTGTAATGACTTGCCTTTTAATGTAACTCATGTTAACGTCGCAGTTGTGGTACTGACTGTGTTGTACAGGCACTACAATGTAATGCCTGCATTGTAATAGATGTTTTCCACCAGTTGCTGATGTATGGAAAGACTGGCATTCTCAACCACTGCAGATGCATTGCGACCAACACCATCACCTTTGTGAACACCCGTGGTGCCCTGGTAAGGCCAAAGGGAAGCACAGAGAAATGAAAGTGCTCTTGGCCCTCTGCAGATGAATTGCGACCACCGCCATCACCTTTGTGAACACCCGTGGTGCCCTGGTAAGGCCAAAGAGAAGCACTGAGAACTGAGAGTGCTCTTGGCCTACCTGAAACAGCAGGTAATTGCAAGACAGAGATGTGGAAATAGGCATCCCGCAAATCAAATGCCACCAACCAGACTCCTGGATATTGGGCAGACAGGACCTGGGCCAGGATGAGTATGCTGAACTTGTCTTTCCAGAGGAAGTTACAAATACCACTGTCAGAAACGATTTCAGAGGGCCACGGGGCATGCAAGGACTAACCGTGGTTGTTGAGGTCTGTAACTTCTTATGTTCCCTGGCCCGACTTACTATGCATCCTAATTAACTGGGCCAAGAAACCCTCTGCACTTGATTCTCAGTTGTAGCTATAGACAAGCAATCAATGGCTTCCTCTAGGGAGAAGTGTAGCTAAAGGTTAGTGAACACGACTCATAAACTCAAAGTGCACTCAGCAGAAATAAGGACATTTGAAAGCAACAACACGATGCCCTTGAGGTTGGGGCTCTAGTGTTTATCTGGCAATTCTTTGTCCTACCCTCTACCTTGCAATGTGGTCCGGATTATTCCCCATTCACAGGTGGCCGCATCCAGGGATTGAACACGAGGAGGCAATACTCAAAAGTTCCCCTTTGACTCAGAATTAGTCAAAAGTGTCTATGGTGCAGCAGCACCTTCAGCAGCATATCCCCTGGGCCCCACCAGGCCCGATTCAAATCTTTCCCACTCCTGTAGTATGGATGCTTTCAGCGTTTCAGCCTGTGTCCTGAACGTGGTCCTTTTCTGGTCCTCTTTGGAGAAGTCAGGCTACATGCGGTACCTGCGGCAGCACCCAGCAGGCGCAGCCTCTCTCCAGAGTGGCACTGCCGGCTTTCCCCAGTGATCGGAGATGCACCCACTCTGCGAAGACGAGGTAAGTCAGTCTTCCACAAGGGGTGGGGGTGGGAGATTCGATTTTCCAGCTTCCAAATAGAGCACCAGCAATGGTGAGATGTCTTCCTCTGCATCCTCCACAGTCCTTGGGGGGTCAGTCAGAGGCAAATCTTGATGTGCTGGCTCAACCCACTGGTTGCAACCGATATCTTTTCCTGGACAATGGCCCAAGCTCTTGCCAAAGTTAGTACCGGTAGCATACGTTGTTGCCATGGCACTTAAAGGCACAGCACTGTAGCCTCCGATGGGGCAATTGCCTATACTACAGTGGCCCTTCCTGGCACACTGGGTTGTCAATAAGGCAGACATAAGTTTCTGGCACACTTATCATACACTCACTTCTACGGTGGCCTCCTCTATCATAAGGGATCACTACAACCAGGCGGTACAGGCTTGGCACACGATGCACAACTCACTCCACAGCGGCCCTCCCCCGGCCCATGTGCATGCATCAGTCTCTCTGAAGTCTGCAGTTTTGTCCTGCAGGCCTTATCACAGCCTGATGATCAGCAGGAAACCAAGTCACACTATCCCTGTGGCTGTGTTTGGTCTGCATCTGCACCATCTAAGTGAGTGATGCAAGGAATTCTCCTGCCATGCTTTTGCATATGGTGTTTCCACCCCTCTATCCCTCTTAAATATTGGGTTTCCAGGCCTGTTCTGTGTGAAGAATCACCAACTTTGTCTTGCACTCTTGCCACACTTCTGCTCGAAGAGGAAAATACAATGATATCTTTGGATTGTGGTTCCTTAAGCACTGTTTGCAGGACTGGTCTCATATTTGTTCTTCCCCTGCTTTCTTCTGAAGCATCTATCCCAGACTGTGGATACATTCTTTAAAATAAAAAAAATCTAACTTGTTAAGTGCATACAAAGATCTGATCAGCTTGCATGCCTTTGCTTGAAGGGCAAGGGCGCATCACTGAGCTATAGTACAACCAGTATCTACATGTCATACAGTTGCTTATTTTGCTAATGTGGGACTACATAAAAAATAAAAGCAATTGCTAGTCATAACAAATTTCAAATGTTTTTGTTACAGCAAGAGAAAACTGTGACTTCCCAGCTAACACTTCCTTCAGAACAACATAAATATTTCAATGGTTAGTGTGATGTATGCAGTAGCAGTACTAGCAACACCGCTGGATGTACAAGGAGCGCTAAATGAGAATTGAATTCAATGGATAAAGAGCTTTGATATATATTTAGTTGCAATTGACTGTACAAATACAGTGCAGCTAAGAAACAAGTTCTTTTGAACAATTGCTTAGGCGCAGAAGGAAGATATGTATCATATTGGAAAGAGACACATTTTATTAACAATATCCGACAACAAGAGCAGTGGAGAAAGAGTAACCTGCAACTTTGAGAATGTGGGCCACTACGTGTTGTTTTCAGGGCACACATGAAATGATTCGTGACCAAATCATCATGCGAAGCAGCTAAGGCACATGGAAGGTTGCTGTGTTAGAGAGACCCCAGCCTAGAAAAGCTTACAGCAACTATAAAAAGTACAGAAGAATACCTGCAAAAAAGTCGGAAACACAAGAAGCAGAAGTAAATCAAAAACAGAAAAACGTGGGGTGGTACATACGAGTGTTAATTAATTGTATAGAATTAATTGTTACTCTGTCCCATTATATTAATTGTAATGTGATATGTGACCAATTGTTGTCAAAGGCATTATTTCGTTTTCTAAATTTCTTGTTTGTAAATATCGTTCCTGTCTGTACTTCCTGCTTTTATGGCTATATTAGCCGAAATAAAGTTGAACTGAACTGAACTGAACATACGAGTGTAAGCACCAACAGAAACAAAGAAGGGGGAAGAGGCTCATGCTATCCTTGTGGATCCATTAGTCAGTATCTACTTTGAGAAATTGCCCTGTGGTGGGTAAGGAATGCAGAAAAATATTTTTGGGAGACTGACAAAGAAGAACATTTTAAGAGGGTATGTGTACTAGATGAAGATGACGACCTGCTTGACATCAAAGAAGACGTGGAAGACCTTATACTAGTTGTGGAAATCTTTGGGGAAAAATATGACATAAGCCAGCCAAGAAGCACATTTTAGTTTAATGAGGAGAGTCGGATGTTCTTGTTGACATTTGTCCAAAAAATAACATAATTTCAAAAAGTACCTATGAAGATTTAGCAAATAAGGAAGACTAAAGGTGCAGAATCATCATGCCTAGTCCTTACGGTTGCCACCAGGCCCGGTTCCAGGAATTTTTATTTGGGTGGGCCAAAGGTGCATTTGGGTGGGCCACTGCGAGCTCGATTTTTCGCATATATGTCTAGGCAGGCCTGCTTCAGGGCCCTCCTTTATCTCTTCTTAGTCTTACAAGGCCCTCTTTCCCAAATCTCTTTCTAAATGTGATCACTCTCAAAAAGTGTTTTTTCCATGTAATGTTCCTTTGATGGGAAGAGGAGGTTTCTGAGGTGGGAGTATCAGGCAAGTGACACTTCTCAGGCTCCCTCTGTGCGAGCCTTCAGCGAGAATCCCTCTTCATTACTACCTCCACCTGACCACGGACTATGCAGCGCACTCCCTTACAGGCTTGATTATCCACTTCTCCTCTCCAGTGCACCTTATCTCACAGTTCACCTTGGGTCCCAGCACCATATCAGGCACAATCGGGCTCCACTCCCATTCTAACAGTCTATAGGGAATGTCACATAAGCCAATGAGGATTTTCAAGGTGTATGAATCACATGTCATCCATACTGGTGGGCGGGATATTTTAAGAGTGTTTGGTCAGGTGAAACACAACCTTAGGATTTAAAGAGTATTCCATGGGGGTCAGCTTTACTGATAAAAATGTATATCTGCCCAAACATACTCATTTTAACAACATTAGAATAATGAAAGACTGGGGAAGTTCTAACTATATCACAAAACCAAAAAAGCTAAGTTCTAACTATACCATTCATGTTTGTATTCAGCTCTTTGATGACAGTTCATTGGTTACTGTCCTATGTTAGGATTGTAACTTCTGAACTGCAAGTAACACAAGGATCTCTGTGACAAAGGCAGTAACCCACTGAGCTATCCAGGGCCTTAAGTGGGCCGGGTCTCACTGGGTCTGAGCACCGGCAGTTTTTTTAAAGGGGCCTCGAAACGGGTCTCTATTTGGCTCTGTTTTGTGCGCTGGTCACAGGTAGTCCGTTTTTTTCCGAACTGCAGTGACAGCAGTCTGCTGTCACTGCAGTCCGGAAAAAAGTGCCAGGGCACGAAACAGAGCCCGATAGAGACCCGTTTTGAGACAGCAGGCACATCGGTGTACCCTGCTCACACTACTCACAAGTGGAATGTTACGGCATGACGTCATGCCAGGTGAGCGTTGTAGGGGGAAGGGAAATCCTTTAAAGAGAGTCATTTTCTCTCTGGATTTCCCTTCTCTTTTTGAAACTCAGGAGCAGCAACATTGTTTTGATGTCACCAGTGCTTTAAGTGGAAGCTTTTGCAATTATATACAAGCCATAGTTGCTGTTATTTATCTTATGCAACTAACAACCATTGACAAAGCCAATAGTCCTGACTTGTAGGTATGATGTTACTTGTTGTATCAAATACCTGGATGCAATGACAGAAACAGCAAAATACAAGTCGGGCCGCACACTGCTAAACACAGATTTTTAACGTACTGTTTTTAAGCCACGTCCTCAATTACATTGGCCACGCCCCTTTGAGAGACCCCCCAGTTTTTTCATCCCACTCAAAGCCCTGAAGCTATCCACATAAAATACAGTTCATCTGCATTTGAAAAATACTAACAGACAAATGATTGCTCTCCAGCAGGATTATTAATCACCATCGTTATCTGGGCATTTTGTATTCTTATTGTTGTCCTGCATCGGCCATGATAATGATAAAAACCGTTTTAACGAAGCACACACGTAAGTGTCCTGCAGGGCCTGTGCAGATTTTAAAAAGAAAAATATATAGTAACACATTCTCTTACCTACTCCATTAGTCAAACTTTGTGTCACAGCCTTATGTGATAAGCCACTGCAGGGGCCAGGAAAGGTGAATAGGAATAAACAAACTTCTTTTCTCCTGCGCTGCATATGAAAATAAATATCAACGCAGCAGGACAGTAAGCAAAGGTTACCAAAGGTTACCCTTGTCAAAGAAAGGATTTGTCACCTTTCACAATGCAGAGATGAAGGGGTGAAAAAATAAACAAAGCCTCGTTAACATGTACATGGTCTGGTAAAGACCTGTGAAGTACTGGGGCGCAGCTGTGATAATCTCTAAAACTGTCTGTGTGTGTGCGCCCCTCGGCCCGGGCTGACACACACGACGGGGGAAGGTTGAAGCAATTAAATCCCAAAGATACCTGCCTTCAAGCCCTCACTGCGAGGGCCAAGGATCCTGTTTGGGTGGGCCAGGCTCATGTCTGGCCCACCCAACCCACCCGCTAGAACCAGGCCTGGTTGCCACAAAATCATGCTGGTAAGTATATTTAAGGAAACTCTGAAATATGAAGGAAGGTGTAGTATAAATAGAGAATATGTAGAGGATCAGGGAGTCAACATTGTCGGAATGGAGAGAGCACACAATCTGTGCGTTAATAAATGTTTGGAAAGGAGTAGGGGCCAGATGTAGGTAACTCATTTTTACCGATTCTAAAATACCGAATTTTACCGATTCGGTATTTTAGAAATGGGAAATGAGATGTAGGAAAAGAATCGGTAATAAATACCGAATCGGAAAAAATCGGAAACCCCGATTCGGTATTTACCGAATCGGTATTTACGGATTCGGCAAATACCGAATCGGTAAATCCCATTCATTCCTATGGGCCTGGATGCCCATAGGATTGAATGGGAGTTACCGATTCGGTAAATACCGATTCGGTAAAGACCGAATCGGGGATACAAAAAAGCTAGCAGTTGAGCTACCAACCAATCACGTGCCTCCACCCTGTCCCTCAGCCAACCAACAGAGGAATCAACCAATCCTGTGTATCCACCCCACCCCACAACCTGGAAGTGGCCACACCCATGCAGGTGCAGAGTAACTGATCACCCAGGAGAGCAGTTACACACTGACAGGCTGTTGTGAAGCTGAGCTGTGTAGGAGTTAAAAATGGATTCCCAAGACTCCCAGAGGGAAGGTGCAGAGAGGAAGAGGAAGATGAAGTTCAGCACAGGTGAACTTCAGGTGCTGGTGGAGGAGGTGGTAAAGCACTACTCCAAGCTTTTTAGAAAGCAGTCTCTGCAGGTAGCAGAGGCTGTGAAGAGGAATACCTGGCTGGGGATCTAGTCCAAGGTGAACGCCATTGGAGTGACAACCAGGGAAATGGACGATCTAACGAAGAGATGGTATGATCTGAGGATCATTACCAAAAAGATATTGGTGGCAAGAAGGAAAGAGGCCAATGCTACAGGTGGAGGAAAGAACAGGGCACCTGCTCTCACGGATCTGGAAGAGCTCATGGACTCCACACTGGAGCCAGAGAGCGTGTTAGGAATAGGTGATGCTGACAGCTCAGCCCGAGCTGCATCAAAGAAAGGTAAGGGACATGTCCATCATTCCTCACCACTTGCCTGTCTCCCTCCCCCAATGTGGCTGTGTGTTGAGGAACTCCAGTACAGGCTTCTGTATCAGCCTGCAATGTATTATGGGAGTGGTAGTCATGAGAATTCACATCAGAGCAGGCAACATGAAAGAATGTCAGGCATGCGACACAATACAATTAGAGACAGGGGAGGACCATGAAATAGTGCAAATGATATGTGATTTATTATAGAAATACACGGTGAAAGCACCACTAAGCCACTGTCCATATCTGTCCACAGGAGAGACTTCGCGCAAGACAATGCAGGAGAGGGAGAAGAGGGCACCCCAAAGGGAGAGGAGTGAGGAAGAAGCCAGGGATGTAGGGCCCAGCACTGAAACACCTCCAGCACCCTGCACTCATGCAGCTGCCACACCACAGGCAGCCACCATGCAACTGCCATCATCTCCTCTGCTCCTTGACTCACCACAACATGAGCCACAACAACTTTCCACACCAGCAGACACAGAGGTGTCAGAAATCTGCAGGCCCAGGAGGCATGATGTTCCCCCGCTGAGAATCCTACAAACATCCTCTGATGAGGAAAGGGAGGTTGAGATCCCAATTGAGTCAATGGAGGAAAATACAGCTGGTCTTCGGTCCACTCCTGTCACTGTATCCGGAGGCACAAGACGCCGTGGGGTCCGGGAGGAAAGCTTGAGTGGGCATGGTGACGGTTTCTTCCGTGGACCTGAAACAACAATGGTGAAGGTGCAGCGCCTGCTGGCGAAAGCAATTAGTGCAGTGCACAGACAAATGTGCAAAATGAATAATAACTTTGACAACATGAACCGGGGGATCACATCAATGGCGGACAGCATGAGGGACATGGCCGATGGGGTCAGGGACATGTCACAGTGTGTGATGTCACTTTGTGACAAACTCCATGAGGACCGTGCACAAAGGCGCAGGGAGAGGCAGTGCATGCAACAGCAGACAAGGGGCATGCACCGTCTGGCAACAGCGACGTCACTGCTGTGTCGCCGTTCTGTTGCAATGCAGGAGGGGCTGGTGCACTGCTGCACAGATCTCACAAGGGGGATGGGGAGAGTCACTACAGCAATGGAAGTGCTGCTGACTAACCAGTCAGCCACCACAGGAGGTGAAGGTTTAGGGGACACAGACAACACTGGTAGCAGGAGCAGCACCCCTATCCCGAAAATTCGGAGGAGCAGCAGACGCCAGAGTACAGGCGCTGGCACAGCAGACAATGATCAGACCCAACCACAGGCATCACGCAGTGTAGTGCATGGGCGCAGGCAGTAAGGCTGCCAAATTTTGAGTGGACATGTGAGGGTGAGGTGACCCCTGTCCGCCCAGTTGGGCTAGGCACACTTAGGATTTGACCAATGTGTCTTCAGACATTTACAGTAGTGCCAATTAAACTACGTTTATTGCATTGAAACACTTGCTGTGTCTCTCTACTTACTCAAAAGTAGTTGTGTGTGATCTCTGCCCGTCTCTGTCTGCCGTCTGTTGGTGTTGGAACTCCTACTGTGTTGGGTGCAGGTAGTGCATGGTCATCGTCATGGTCTTCATAGTCGCTCAATTCCACCTCGGTGCCCTTCTTAGTAGCGAGGTTGTGCAGCATTGCACAAGTTGCAATGATCTTACAGCAGATGACTGGTGAGTACTGCCGTGCCCCTCCACTTTTGTGGAGGCAGCGGAACCTGCTCTTCAGAAGGCCAAAGGTGCGCTCCAAGATGTTCCGGGTAGATTTATGCGCCACATTGTATCGTCTCTGGCTGGGGGTTCGTGGGGTTGAGGTAGGGTGTCTGGACGAAGGAACGGAGGGCATATGCACTATCCCCTGATGTGAAAGGAGAAAACCATTACTCACAGGCACACATAAACATACGTCTGCATTATCTATCAAGGGAGTGTCACAAAGTAATTTACATAGCAGGTATCCTTCGCCAAATTCCCCCGCTCTCAGGCGGGTGTAGATCCCACTGTTTTGGAAGATGTAGGAGTCGTGGGTGCTTCCTGGGTACATGGCCACTATGTCCGTGATCATGTACTTGGCATCACAGATTACTTGTACATTTATTGTGTGGGATGACTTCCTGTTCCTGTAAATGTACTCTGTGGCAGCAGGTGGGCATATTGGAATGTGGGTGCCATCAATACAGCCAATGACGTGTGGGAAATGTGCCATTAGGTAGAAGTCAGTCTTGGTCCTGAGCAGGTCGGCATCAGTTTCCGGGAATCGGAGGTAATGCTCCATTCTCTGCATCATGGCATCCAGGAACTTCCTGAAGAAACGGGACAGGCAGCTCTGGGACACCCCACCTACCGCAGCAACAACACTCTGGTAACTCCCAGGTGCAAGCAGGTGTATGCTACAGAGCACCTGCACATGGGGTGGGATGGCGTGTGCCCTTGGTGTTGGGTGCTCCAGGAGTGGGTGCAGGTCCCTGATCAGGTCCAGGATGGTTTGGGGGTGCAGTCTGTACCTTTACAGTATCTCTGGCTCAGTCAGTTGGAAGAGTGTTATCCTCTGCCTGTACACGTCTCCATTCCCTCTCTCCTGCTGCCTGTAGCCGTAGCCGCCTTGCTATGACGTAGAATGCCGCCATTCTGGTTACACTGTTGCATTTTGGGGCCCTAATTTATAGCCTGCACCTGGTTACCACCTGCTTTCAATCCATGCTAAATACCGACTCTTAAATACCGAATTTCATGCAAATTCGGTATTTTAGGGGTCACCTACATCTCAAGAGTCTTATTTTTCCATTTCTTATTTTCCGATTCGGTAAATTTACAGATTCTGAAAAGTTACCGATTCGGAATGTTTACCGATTCACTAAATCTACCGAATCGGAAAAATTACCAATTCGGTAGTTTTTGGGAGCCCTAAATCTCAATGTCTTTTTGGCCGTTACCGACCGGTATTTGGCTACCTACATCTGGCCCTAGGTGTGTTTAACCTCCTGAATGACTTAGGTACACTTTTACAGGACTACAAGAAAGTCTTCAGGCCAGAACTTGGTGGGCTGAAAAGATCCTAGCATGAGATAATTTTGATAGAAGGGGCACAACATATCAAACAGAAAATAGCAAAAATTCCACTGCCTGCAAGAAATGAGATTAAGAATGTGATTAACGGGGGGCGTGGCTAGCCGCCGATAAGGATGGCCGCTCACTACCGTGGCTCCTATTGACTAACCCCTAAATCCCCTGCCATCCGATAGAATATCTATTACCACAGCAAAATGCTTGAACTGCAGACCTCCCCTGTCTATCGGGAGGTGTGTGGCATGGTGGGAGCACCACAGTGCTGGGGGCTGACCGTCTTGGAGGGTGTGGCCTGAGAGAAGTGCAGTCGCTGAGTCCTCGAGTGACCTGGTGCCCAGTGGCTGCAAGGTGGGTGCGGACCGGTGGCAAGGGAGGTAGCTCAATGTTGCTAGTGGAGCTCCTCGAACTGGCCCGTCACAACACAAGATTTTGCTCCATGACCCGACACAGGTAAATGATACCGGCGCCCGCTCACTGCAAGCTGCGGGGCCACCGGGAAATGTGTGTAGAGACGGCCAGCATGGCAAGAGCTCCTGAGGCTAGGGTGACCAACTGGCATGGGCACAAATTCAGTATGGTGAGTGTTCAAATTCAGGACAACGGGTCAAAATTAAGGACAGTTGGTCAAGATTCAGGATAAAACTTTGGGACAAAACGTACGTTTTATAGACACATTAGTGCCATTGTGAGATGTAAAATGGCAAGAATAGGATGTAGCTAATTTGGACCTTCAGTGCTGGACTAGGATGCAGTCCTCCGAGTGGCCAGCTTTATGTGTCAGATTGCTTCAAGCATTTCATTTCAGTTCAGCTGGTGGTGACAGGTGTAGGAGCTGGTACAGTCTAAGTGATGGATAAGACCCATAGAGGACACGACTTGTGTGAGGGTAAGAGCGTTACGCCGGAAAAGCGAGTTATTAACCAGCCTGAATGAGCTTTAATTGGATGCACACTGCTGAGTGTCATGGTATTATTGTGGGCCAGAACGGTTAGATAGGAGTTGACATTACTATATAATGACTGGTACAGTCTAAGTGATGGATAAGACCCATAGAGGACACGACTTGTGTGAGGGTAAGAGCGTTACGCCGGAAAAGCGAGTTATTAACCAGCCTGAATGAGCTTTAATTGGATGCACACTGCTGAGTGTCATGGTATTATTGTGGGCCAGAACGGTTAGATAGGAGTTGACATTACTATATAATGACCTTTCTAGTGGCTAGCCATATATCAGTCCTCCTTATTTTACCTATATATTGGAAATAGTATACTGTTTGGGCTGTTTTATTTCAGTGAGCTGTAAACTGCAGATTCTCACTGATGCACAGAAGTGTGCTACACACTAGAAACTGTATTCACTTTTGAGGCATAATTGTAGGGCAGAAGGAGGCACTGTCTTTTACATACAGAACATTTTCTACTGAATGGAAGCAAAAGGCCAACATACAATTTTACTGATAAAACTATATATCATACAATTGCTAATGTGTAGAAATGTGGTTTTAGCAAATATGTATCATTTGAACATCACCAAGTAAAGTGTCTTGGTTGTTTTGATCCTATTAAAACTCTGTTTCCAGCACACGTCTGAATTACAAACAAGTGGATATGTTTAAAACATTTGCACAGTTCATTTGTAGATATTTAAAAGCTCTGTGTTACCAACAAGCTGACAATTTACAGCCTTTGTTTTCGCATCCCCAAGAATATGTGGAAAAATATGGTGCATTCTACAATACATTTGTCATTATATATCAATTGTATTTGCTTCTAAAGCATGATAAATGATGACTTTATTATGCATCAAGATATAACAATCTTTGATGGGGCTCTTCAATGACTTCCTCACTATCACCAACAGTGCCTCTCTCTCACATGTATTTCATTTGTTTTATAGCACCTCTCATACCAATGTAGGGTGCCAGAGCACTTTACATCACATTCACAGACAGAGACAATGAATCATATGAGTGTAAAACAGTGTTTAGAAAATGTTACATATGGCAACGGGGACTACAAGGTATAGGATGCACATCACCCATACTCGTAGGCATTTTGTAAGAGTGCTTGGTCTGGAGAAGCACAGACTAAGGATTCAGAACTTAACACAGCGTTGACTTTAATGATAAGAATGTATTACTATCCAAACAAACTTTTTTAGCAACATCAGGAAAATGAAAAACTGGGAAGAAAACATAACTTTGTAACATGTACCATGCCTCTTACATGCAGCTCTTTGATGGCAGTTCATAGCTCACTGTGCTAGATTACGTATGTAATTTATGAACTGTATAGTAATAAAAGAATCTCAGTAACAAAAGCAGTAACCAGCTGAGCTCTGCACATAATATACTGTTCTTTAGTATGCATGGTACACATTTTTTGCAGCAGGCATATTAACACTATGTGCTACCTTAGATGATCCAAAACTGCCTCTAAACAAAACTCTAATCTCTCTCCATCAGGTACATTAGTCACCAGGGTTATTGTGACACTTGTATTGTTGCCCGGCAACTGCTGGATATACTGGGTATTGGGTATGGCATTCATTCATTCTTTTATCCACCATTCAGTCCTTCTCCATTCATTCTGTCATTCATTCTGTGTGCCCATCCATATCTAAACCTATTCAACCATTTCCAAACTTATCCATCAACTATCCTTCCATCCACCATTTCACTCATCCATCCCTCCATCCACCCTTTCACTCATCCATCCATCCTTTCACCCCATCCATCCTTTCACACATCCATCCATACTTCCACCCCTCAATCTATTCTCTCATCCATCCAACCATTTAGCCTTTCACCCATCCTTTCACTTACTCATCCATTAATTCACCTAGTCACCCATCTATCCATTTACCATTTCACTCATCCATCCAGCCTTTCTTCTAGCTCTTCACCCACCCTTTCACTCATCTATGCATTCTTTCCCTCATCCATCTGTACATCCTTTTCACTCACCCATACATCCATTCGCCCACCATCCTGTCAATCATCCATCCATCCTTCCTCTCTCTCTCCACCCCCCATTCACTTAGCCATCCCTTCAGCTATCTCTCCCCCCACCCATCTACTCATGAATCCATCCATTGACCCTACCTTCCTTTTACCCATCTACCTTCCCTTTCACTCACTCATCCATCCTTGCATCCATCCTTGCACTCATCCGTCCATCCATTCACCCTTTCACTTATCAACTCATCAATCCATCCATCACTCCCCTCAACCATCCACCCATTCACTTGCCCAAAATCCACAATTTCACTCATCCATCCATCCTTTCACACATCCATCCACCCTTTACCTCATCCATCACATTTTACCCCTCCATCCACCATTCCACCTATACATCTACTTATTTATCCTTTCTCTCATCCATCCTTCCACTCACTCATACATCCTTTCTCTCATTGTCTATCCATTCACCCTTTCACTAATCCATCCAGCCATTCACCCATTCATTCACTTACTTATTCACCCACCTTTGCACATTAATTATGAGCTGAGCCTTCGCCTGCAGAGTTGCAGACAGAAGAGGTCCATCAAGAACTTCACCTATGCTGTAGTTCCTAAAACAAGTGGTATTGCGGGGGAGAGTTTACTATTACCCTGCACATAGGCAATCTGAAATCTTTGAAGTCATGAGTCTTGCCTGATGCACAGTACTAAAGTGCTTAAGTGGGTTGAAAAAACTTGGGGGTCTCTCCAAAGGGTGAGTCTGATGTAATTAAGGGGGTGGCTTAAAACACATAAGCTAACATTCTGTGCTTAGCCGACTGGTATTCTCCTACTTCTGTATTTGCATCCAGATATATAATACATTACACCTACAACAAGCCAGGACTATTGGCTTTGCCAATGGTTGTTAGTTGCATTAAATAAACAGCAACTATGGCTTTGTTGTATATAATATTAAAAATGTTTCAGTTCTAAAATGATGAGACTGTGAAAGAACTCTAACCCCTTCTTTTTAACTTCTTTCGCTGGCTTCTTTTCATGAACTGGGTTCTGTACATTTATCTATCTGGTGAGGTGCAGCATGTTTCTTTATATGCTGTTAAAACAGAATGCTATTCAACACAGATGCACACAGTTCCCCTAGGGGGTAATATTGGTATAAATATGTGTGAGTGATCTACCTTCCTCTCTCCAGAGGTGGTTGTATGTGGGAGTCAGGGACAAGTGTCCCTTATCGGAATTAGGGAAACCTCACACAACAGGTCGGTTTTACGGCTACTGTCATATTACCAACCGATTGTTTCGTGTCATCATCGGCTTCCTGCTCCTGCGTCAAGCCGGCGCTGCAATGGCTGACGGGTAGCACGGGGTGCTACACTTTTGTGGAGGTCTTTTATTCCTGGCCGATGTGTGAGTGAGTGTGAGGGGCCCAAGTGGAAAAGTAGTGAGCGTGGAGTGTGGTTAAAAAAAGTTAGTATGGGGGGCGTGGCTAGCAGCCGACGATGGCGGCCGCAGCGTAGAGAGGCTCCCGAGTAACGGCGGCTTCCCACGACAATCCGTCACATTAATCCTGAAGTTTTAAGTGCTGGAGGTAGAGGAACGGACCCGGAGTCCGTGCGGCACCCAACGCGGCAAGATTGAAATCGGTGGCAGCACAGACGAGCTTCGGTACGCGGAGCGGACACCGGAGGTGCGGAGGGCCTTCTGCCAGCCTGGAAGCAGCGGGGTCGCGGAGAGAGGGTGACCGGCCGGAAGTAGCCCTGGAGCGGCGGGGGTGCGGCAGGAAGTGTCGGTCACCGGACGCGCGGTCCAGAAAGCCCGCAATCGTGCCTCCAGGGGTCCCGAGGTGAGTGCTGCCCCCCGCGACGCCTGGAACAGCCGTACAACGCCAGTTGCTCTGGTCGAGGGCGCATTCTGGACCTTGGCAGCGGCAGTGCAGCCGCCATTCCTCCGCGCCTTGCACAAGCGGCGCCCCGGCACCTGACAGAGAACCCCCTATCGGGACTATACTGGCCCCAGTTCCCAGGAATACTAAGTGGGGGACGGCGGGTCCCTGAAGGGCCCCTTCATTACTGTGTTCGACCCCCTGCACACAATCCGCGGGGGAAACACCGGAAGGAGTGGAGGAACTCCCGGCGGCTGACGCCTAGAGTGGGGTGCACGCCACCAGACCTTTTGGGAGATGTCACGCAGTCTTAATAAGGATTTGGGGATCAAGCGACCGCCTTGCTCCTAGGACCACAAACGGTGCCCCTGCGCAGATTGTCATAACCCTTGCAGGCACTCAGCGATACATACCCGAGGTGCCCCCTACCGGCTGTACATCTGAGGGGAGGACTCTTCACCCCCTCGCTGTGAACTACAGGCTGCGCCCACGACGGGAGTGTTTTGCTGGTGCGGCCGCGGTCGGCGCGAACGCTGGTATATTGTGAATCTAGGCGCTGCCGACATCGCGCATTACCATGTCAAACAGGGGCCCCAAAAACACCTCCACCCAAGCAAAACTGGATAAATTCGCGTATGAGAGACAGACACCGCCCCAGGAACAACGCAAAAACGTCGGGAAAGCGGCGGACACGGATGGGGCTAAGAAGGCCACGCTTGACGATGTCCTGGCGGCGTTGGCCCAGGTGCAGGCGACGGTCGGGGCGACCGCCACTGAAGTCACCCTGATACGGGCGGACCTCCAAAAAATGAACGAGAGGGTCAAGCAAGTAGAGGTCGTCACCAAATCTTTGGTGGAGGACGTGTCTGAACTGCAAACGGCAATGGAGCGACTTCAAGCTGACAACAAAATACTGAGGGACAAACTGGATGACCAGGAAGGTCGCTCCAGACGCAACAACGTCCGAATCTTAGGCGTGCCGGAATCCGAAGATACAGGGGCGATGGACCTCTATGTGGAGGACTTGATAAAAACCCGACTTCAGCCAAAGGGACTCTCAAACTTCTTTTCGGTAGAAAGGGCCCACCACATTCCGGGGGGAAAACCGAAGACAGGGGGCCCTCCGCGGCCAATACTAGCACGACTATTTAACTTCAGGGACCGAGATGCCATTCTACAGGCCGCCAGGGTGGCACCCGCCATTCACATTCAAAACTCGAGACTTGCGTTTTTCCCTGACTACACGGCTGAGGTATCTAGGAAAAGAAAAACGTTCCTGGAAGTTAAAAGAACGTTGAGGGAGAAGGAATTACCGTACTCGATGATCTTCCCAGCACGATTGAGAGTTGTTGCGGACAAAAAGGTGTGGTTTTTTGACTCCCCCGAGGCGGCCCGGGATTGGCTGGAAGGTTGGCACACGGTGGGCCGGCAACGCAAGAACCGCGGACCGGATCACGAACGCAGAGACGACAGCAGACATGGTTCGCAAGCGTCTGGTCGAGGAGGGGGGGCAGAGGACTCTCCCTCCCGCGGAACAGGAGGGGCGGATGGAGAGGGGTGACCCTCCCCCCCCGGGATCTACACTGACCACAACTGCTGCTGACCATCGACTTCACGTTTCAGTTGCTGCACGAAGACACTGGCATGACCTCACCTGAGGCACGCAGGGATGCCGCCTGCTCGGGGAGACACTCTCCCCCTTACACGCAAGTACTCTGGTTGTGGGATGGGTTAAGCACTCTGCTCAGTTGGGGAGGCGGGCAGTTGAAAGTCCGTTAGGCAGGGAAGCAGGGAGGGGGGGAAGGGAGACGGGTTGTTTTTTTAAGGTTACGAAATTGTTTGTTGGGAACACATATGTACGGCCGAGTGCTACACCATACCATTCTGGGGACATGTCGGACCGCTTGACCCAGTTAGGCACGGGAACAGAGGGGAGGAATTGCTTTGTAATATTTATGCTGAGATTGTACCCATATAGGCATGAACGTCGTTCCCACTGTTACGGGACTCAATGCACGCAGACAGGGGCCCCCGTGACATCTTTGGGCTCTTCACTGTGCGATGGCGCAGTTACTGGACCACTGGTTCCTCCTGAGTGCTCCATCTCATACCCCATAATTCCCAATGGCTAACAACATAGCACCATTAGAGGGACTGGAATCCACCGATACACAATGCCCAACTCTGTCCTTGCTGTCCTGGAATGTACGAGGTTTGGGAGACAAGGTTAAACGGGGGTTGGTATTGACTGCTATTAAGCGACTACGACCTACCGTGGCCTTGCTGCAGGAGACTCACCTGATAGGGGGGGCTAGAAAAGCTCTGGATAGACGGGGTTACAAAATGTGGGCTCATTCGGACTTTACGTCCGGTTCTAGAGGGTCCGGCATTCTAATAAAAAAGAATTCACGATTCCTGCCTCTATCGTCTCACACGGATGACCAAGGCTGCTTCGCGGCTGTGCATGGGCAATGGGAGGGGTCGCTTTTCAATCTTGTATCAGTATACATTCCGCCGGCACTGCATTCAGTACACCTCCCTAGATTAGGAGACTTTCTTCTGACTCTACCGGAGGGGGAGAATATCCTAGGGGGAGACTTCAACGCAGTCATGGACACACAGCTAGATAGACACCCCACACCGGCCCTGGCGGGGGGGGACACGTACCTGCGGCGGTTTGCAATGGCCATGGGAATGACTGACATCTGGAGACACTTGCACCCGGGCGCAAAACAATACACCTTTCTCTCCGCAGTGCATGGTAGCCTATCCCGTATCGACTACTTTTTGTCAATGGGCGATGGCCTTCGCCACGTTGACAACCTAGTGATACACCCTCGGGGGGTTTCAGACCATTCACCCCTCACACTGACCCTCACCATGCAATCGAGAACACGTAAACGCATCTACCCCATTCATGCATCCTACTTTAAAATTCCACAGGTCCGCAAGGCCCTTAAACGTGCCACGAAACAGTACTTTCTGGAAAATGTGCACTCAGTACGCTCCTCAGCGACACTCTGGGAAGCCTATAAGGCGGTCCTGAGAGGGCAAGCAATTAACACAATAACCGGGTATAGGAGGCAGCAATCCCAGGCACTGGCCGCTTTAGAGATGGCACTGAAGGAACGGACCACGGCCCATGAGCTGCACCCCTCTCCCTCCACCCTACACGCACTCACTCTCCAACAGCAGTTGTATAGCGATCACCTTCGCGTGGTTGTTAATGGCTACATAACAGATACTCAAAATAGAATTTATGAGGTGGGGGACAAAGCAGGGAAAATGCTAGCGTGGCTGGATAAACGTGAGACCAATTCCAGGGGGATACAGCGGCTCAAGGACATACATGGGGTGCCACATTCAGACCCTAGGCGTATCACGGAGATACTGGCGGCATATTTCCAACAAGTATACGCCACGGAACGGATAGTCACATCTGAAACCGCGAGAGCTCTCTTGGCTCCGATTGAGGTCCAATCACTGTCACCAGAGGCGTCAGGCGACTTAGAGGCAGATATCACTGTGGAGGAAATCCAACTGGCCATTCGGGCACTGACCCCAGGCAAGGCGATGGGGCCGAATGGAATACCCATAGAATGGTACCAGGCGATGCCGGAGACCCTCAGTGTACATTTGTTGGGGATGTTCAGGGACAGTCTCGAGAGGGGCTCCCTTCCGCTGGACCAACGAGTGGCGACTATCGTAACAATCCCCAAGCCGGGTAAGCCGCCGGAGGACTGTTCCTCCTATCGGCCCATTTCCCTATTAAACGCGGAAGTGAAAATCCTGGCTAAACTCCTGGCACTAAGGATTCTGCCACATTTGCCTTCGATCATACATCCGGATCAGTCCGGATTTATGCCACACAGGAACACGGCGTTGAACCTGCGGCGACTGCACGGGGTGCTGGCTAGAACAGAGGCCATCAAATCGCCAGCAGTGATTCTAGCGCTTGACGCCAAAATGGCATTCGATCTGGTGGAGTGGGAATACTTGTTCGAGACACTGACGCATATGGGCTTTGGCCCTCGCTTTCTTGCATGGGTCAAGCTGCTCTACACGGACCCAATGGCTCACGTGGTAGCTAATGGCCATTTTTCGCATGCGTTCCCCTTGGGAAGAGGCACGCGGCAGGGGTGCCCTCTGTCGCCCTTGCTGTTTGCTATCTCGCTGGAACCCCTCGCAACCCTCATACGAACTTCACCCCTCATTAAAGGCATAACGTGGCCTGGGGGTTGGGAAGATCGGCTGTCCTTATACGCCGATGATATGTTGGTATATCTAACCGACCCCGATGAAGGCATACCAGCGTTGTTGCGCATCTGCGACACCCACGGCAGTGTCTCAGGCTATACACTAAACTGGGCCAAGTCTGAAGTTTACATTCTGCAAGGTCCAGCCCCGACTCTTGACAGTGCGTGCCCACTGAAGCTGGCGGGAACGTCCTTTAAATACCTAGGAATACATGTCACTAGGGAACCGGCAGAATTCATGGATAAGAATCTGACTCCGCACCTGGTCCGGCTTAAACGAGATGTAGAATTTTGGTCGGGCCTGCCGTTAACGCTCTTGGGCAGGGCGGCACTTTACAAGATGATGGCATTACCGCGGTTTTTATATGTCCTTGAAAACTCACCATATCCTGTGCCACCTAAGTTCTTCCAGAAAGCGGCGGCTCTGGTCTCCAACCTTCTGTGGGGTAACCTCCCGGCACGAGTGGCACAGTCCAAGCTACACAGAGACTGGTACAGCGGTGGTCTCGCGTTACCGAATCTGAAATTGTACTACTGGGCTGCACACCTCAAGCCAATTAATCAGTGGATTCACGCGCCACATACTGACCCGGCATTCCATTCGGACAGGACACAACTGGGCATCATTAGCTTGTTAGGGCCATTATACGATCGCCGCAAGATGCGGGCACTGCTAGGCCCCACGAAACTAACAGTTCAAATATGGCACGCAGCGACGGAGGCCCTGGGTTGGAAGGGGAGGATAACCGCGATGACTCCACTGTGGGACTCCCGAGCATTGGGCAATCTCAGAAACACCAAGGGGTTCGCACAATGGGACACGATTGGCATCTCCACAGTAGGGGACTTGTGGGAGAGGGAGGAGGTAATTCCCTTTGCCCGGCTGAAAGAGCTGTACGATTTCGGTGACAGGGAACTTTACAGGTACATTCAAATTCGCCATGCACTGCTCGCAGTCCTGCCACCCGGCACACCACTGCCGGAGTCTTCTCCTCTGGAAGACCGCCTCCTCACTGATTACATGTTAGAGAAAGCGACGTCCCTCACATATCGTAAACTGCTTAATAATACCCCAGATCCGACGCTTCGCCTGAAGGAGAAATGGGAGGGAGACGTTCAGGATATAGATGAACATGATTGGAATGCGGCGCTGGGTTCACCTAGGGAGGTGGGCATCTCGGCACGCATGAGACTAGTACAATTTAAGATCCTTCACAGGGTTTACTACACAAGGTCGGTACTGCACCGCATACAGCGTGCGCCCCATCCTTACTGTTTGCGCGGATGCGGAGAGAAGGGCACTTTCTTCCACACCATATGGGACTGTCCCAAAATCCAGGAGTACTGGAAACAGATACACCGCACACTCTCACAAACACTAGACCAATCCCTACTGCCTGACCCGAGGAGGTGCTTACTGAATATATGGGAACCTACTGACCTGTCCAGGTATGAACAACTCTGGATCACAACGGGGGTCATGGTGGCGAAACGCGACATAGCACAGCGATGGGGGGCGGCAGACCTGCCGACTAGGTCCCAGTGGTGCCAGACCATGGACAGAGTAATGTTGACCGAGAGAGCAATATATTCCAGCCGTGCCTGCCCGGGGAAATGGAACAAGATCTGGTTAAAATGGAATGTATTCAGGGGGGATATTTGTGAGCCCTTGCTCGAGGATGACCAGGACGATTCCGATGACGAAAGTGAAGGGGGTTGAACATAGAAGGGGTAGTGGGCTAGGGACACATGAGGGTTTCCTGCGGGGTGTGCCATGGTGGGTCGGGCATTGAGGGAGAATGTATTGAATGCTGAACAACTTTGGGCACTAAGAACTGTGGTTCGACTTCCTGTCCTCCGATACGACACTTATAGCTTGATCTGTATTGTGTTATAGCGGACCGTACTGTCATTCCTAACAGGTTAATGTTCCTAGTTTGTTGTTTTATAAAAGGAAACGTGAAAATGGACATCAAAACCGCATTTTCCGACTGTTTTATTTGCTAGTACTGCACATTTTGTTTTCTTTGCACAGCATATTTCGGGGAACACTATTCTGATTTTGGCTTACATACTCCTTCTGCTTCTCTTTGCTGTGAGTGACGATTTTACGATGGCGGCCGGCCCGCAGGGTTGTAGGCATTCCGCTGTGTAATACACAATGTGCAATAAAGGTTTTGAAAAAAAAAAAAAAAAAAAAAAAAAAAGTTAGTATAGTCTACTCTGGGCATTTTATTCCTGTAGCTAACTACTTCGTTTAAAAATAAGAGGGGTATGGGGATTCAACCAGGGTATGTGTGGGAGACCCGTTCAACCCTCTTTAGTGATCAGGTCGACATGTTTCATGCCATCACGGCAATTCATCGGGACCTAAAGGTGCTCATATACTAGGCAGGAGCCCAAAGTGGGCCGCGGAGTTAAGTGAATACAACCTGAGGGGTCAGGAACTGGAACAGGAGAAGTTCCTGTGTTGTAGTCCGCCCTATGGGAAGAGGGGAGAAAAACATATAGTCATGACTATTCTCCAAAGGGTTATCATACAATCCTAGATTCACGGTAAGAACCGCTGTTTATGCATTCACCCGGATTGTGAATAACTAAAAAAGGGGAGAGGGGTGGAGCTATGTTTAAGACCTTAGTGAGTTGTGATCGATTAAAGCATGCCATGTGGGATTACCACCATATATATTCCCGGTCGGTAGAAATAAGGAATAAATCTAGATGGCAGTTTGAGGAATTGTATGCCAAAGGAGGGTCTCTTGCGGACCACTAGTAAGAGATTAAAACCAAGTCTTAGGACTTACCCTCAGTAGCTGTTAACGGTCCCCGCAGACTGCTTGGGCGGGACCTGTGATATCAACTGATAATCTAGAGGGATAAAGGATGAATAGAAGATTCTAAGTGCATTGAAGCGGAGCAATGGTCTTAGCTCAAGGCAAGAAGGTTCATTGCCGAAAAAAGGAGAGAACAAACAGCCAGTCTCAAAGTGATTTTACTAACCAGCCGGTGACAGTGATGGAAATATCCCGTTCAGTGTGAGCCGCAGCCCAGCTCGGAACCCCGCAGGATAATCCCCGGGTGATCGCAGCACCCACAGCGCCTCCCCGGGTGGGGTCCGCGGTGCCCTCGAGGTGACACGCCCAAGCAGACCAACTCAACCCAACACCAGAGCCTCAGGGGTGGGTAGGTGTAAGTATCGGGTCGCTAGTCCATAACGGCCCACGGGGATAGCGGCCGTGGCGGCCAGGAACCCAGGCACCACAGCGGCCCCGGAACTGCACTGACAGCCCAGTGGAGGGCCATTCCCCCGTGTGTCCCCGGCGGCAGAAAATCTGTGATCAGTGGACACGGTCTGTAAGTTTACGGCAACCCTCCATGTCTGGAGGCTGTATCCAGTCCCATAACCCCCTTACCTTGATGGTGTGAGGAAGTTACCTCTGTACCTAGGTCCGCATGACCGGCGCTGCTTGGTCGTGAAGCAGCTGGTAGTGCGAGGAGGTTCTTGACGCACTTTTAACTCGAAGTTGTTGATTGTAATTAGGGGCGTGTCGGTATTGTCAGTAACTAAGTGGCGGCCATTTTAGTCTAGTCTCTATTGAACTATAGCATTTTCGACTAGTGGGACAGAATGCCGGTCTATGCCCGTAGTATTATACTTCTACCTATAGTTTGATCATTTGTTTAGTGCAGATTGCTACCTCATATATGAAAGAATGTCTGCCTATTAGTGTATTATTGCAGTATTGCACTCCTAGCCTTATTCTGAACTTTTGTAATACACAGACTGCTACCTCATATAGTTTTGACTCACACAAATTGTTGTATCTGGATCCTTTCCCTATACTCTATCAATATTATACTTACAATTGTATTCTGCACTACTCTGCGCATTTCCGTAACCTACTCCCTTTCCTACCTCTCTCTCCTGTTACGCACAAACTGCTACCTCATACTTAATATACACCTAATATAACCTACTCCTATTCATACCTGCTCTCTCATGTTAAGCACAGACCGCTACCTCATACTTAATATACTTCTAATGTACCCTGCACTATTGCACAGCTACACAACCTGCATCCATTTTCACTCCTCTCTCTAAGGCACAGACTACTATCCCATATATCTCTGGTTGCACACGTAACTTGATACGTGCATCTGTACCCTTTCCCAGGATTTTACTTCACTTTGGTACTTTGTATGGCTTATATACTTGTTCTACTTTGTAATTTAGTATGTATTTGCTATACTTTAATATCGTAGGTATTTGCTAGACTGTACGCTCGCATATCCTGGTTTATGCTGATTGATCACTAGCGCCACTCGTGTACTCTATAACTTACTGTATGTATATGGTTCTCTGCACACTCTTACATTTGGGCTATGCTGAGCGATCTCTAGTACTACTATTGCACTGTGTAACCTACTGTATGTATTTGATTCCACTGCACATGTATACCACTATACTGCATTCCCCCATTCCTTCCTAAACCATCCTCGCAACATGGATCCTATCGGCAATCACACATATAAAATCAACTACCCACCGTCACTCACCAAAAAAGCCGCTAAACGCTTTAAACACAACTTCCTTAGGTCACACCCTGAAACACCCTTTGCTGACACCTACTTCTCACCGGTCAATGGATCCCTGAACACGGATATCATATTCCATACCGCACGCAGAGCTCAATGGAGAAAATCGTTCCTCACCCTACTCACCGTCTCCTCCACCAGGAAATCCGCTCACAGCCTAACTCTCTCCATCACACCATCCCAACTATTTCCAGGCAGAGCCACCATCACCATTTACAATAACGGGATTGTCCTAGCTCAATCCACAGACAGGAACCTGGAACTGCTAGACAACCTGTTCCCCATCCTCAAAGAGCACCTCTCCCATTCGAGGTCCAACACTCACATCCCCTCCAGTCCCACCATTCACGACCTCACAGCCACATACTCCTCAATCAGGGACACACCTACCACCCCTGATCGCCCATCTCCCACCCACAACCCCTCTATCCCAGTTCAGCACCTTGCAGTTGTAACACACTCCTCAAACTCAGACACAGATCGCGCCCTCCCAGACTCCACTCACATCCCCACCTCCTTTACCAACTCCCAGACCCCCACACATACCATCAACACTCCTCTCACACCTACAGCGGGCATCATTACCCCGCTCACCCCTAACAGCACAGCTCTCACACACAACGCACCTAACATAGTCCAGCACCAGAACAACACACACTGCGACAAATCCCCCCCTTCATCCCCCCCATCCTCAGTCCCCACTACCCTCTAACCAATCACGCAAAGCACACCTCCTCTCTTAATTTAACTCCCCCTCCCCACAACAGGACCATACCCTATCCCATTTCCCCTCCTACTCTCAGCCCCCATTACCCTTCCTGCTCCCCCACCACGACTATCAGTCTCCCAGCAGACACCCTGACCCCCTCGCCTACCACCAATGCCCGCACTCACACCACCAACCTCCTCCCTACCTCATCCACACCCCTCCCGCCCAAAACATCTCTCCTCCCTAACACCTTCCTGGACACCAACACAACGCATACCTCCTCGAACAACAGCCCACGCTCCCACCTGCACACGAATTCCCTGGGCAGCCATTCGCCTCTGACTGCAGCCCCCACCTCCACCACCTACCCCACGATGGACATCATCATGGCCACCCTCACTCAGATCAAAGAAGACATACACAACATCAAGGAACTACTCGCCACCCACCCCATACACCCAGCACCCACCTCCCCTCCCAACTTGTCCCCTACCCCTCCAGCTGACTCCCTCACTCAACACGCCCCAAACCGGGCGTCAATCGCTGCCCATAGGCGCAGCAATTGCCCTCGTCCCCCTCGCCGTCCCTACAACCCCCCTCACACAACTACACCTCCCCGCCCAACGGGTCCCACACTCTCCCGACTAACTCTCTCACTCAACTTTCCCCCAACCTGTCCTCACTCCCAGCTAGCAATCGCAACAACCGCCCTCGTCGCACCCACAACGATACTTCTGACCGCGACACTCTCACCCTTCTCCGCTCCTACGACCCAGCCCCCCAAAATCACATAACCACCCCACACCTCAACATTCCCACGTTACACTCAAATCCCCTTAGACCTCCCACACTAAACAGCAGACTCTCCATCCCCAATAACCTTAGGAAAGTCCCTCTCTCTCTAGAACCATCCACCACCCTCAACACACCTCGTCTCAAATGCACTCTCCTCAACTGTAGATCGGCCTCGAAACACTCTGCCGCTATTGCTGATCTCCTCTTATCAACGGACCTTGACCTAATCATCCTGACCGAAACATGGCTAACTGAATCCTCGACACCTATAATGGACATTCTGGTTCCTCTCAATTACCACATTATCAGGCTAGACAGAGCAGGCAAATTAGGTGGTGGAATCGCATGCATCTACAGGAACAACCTCTCTGTTCAGAAAGTCAATTCTACCACCCTACCATCCCCAACAACCTGGGAATACATCTGCCTTGACATTATCAGTGAGGGCAAACCGATATGTTCTCTTCACAGCATCTACCACCCACCCAGGGACAACTTCACCTTTTCCCAACAAATCATGGATATGATCTCAACCAATTCCGGACGACAGCTCACCCAAATATACCTTGGTGACTTCAACCTCCACTGGAACGATCGCAAGGACGCGGTGGTAAATAGTCTTAAAAACTTCCTAGATGCCCTCAACCTCACCCAAATATGCAACAGCCCGACCCACGAGAAAGGATCTATCCTCGACCTGGTCATCTCCAAAGAGGAATCTATCCAACTCGACTCCATCCAACCCTGTGACTGGTCAGATCATCATACTGTCACATTCTTTATCAATGAAAAAGTTAAAGTTAACCCGGCTCAAGTATCCAAGCCAAAAGTCTGGAAAAGAGACATGAAAAGACTCAACCCAGGCTCTTTGCCCCCTAACAGGTGCAATGTCTTACTGCCACCGACAGGCGATACGGACGTTCAAACACTGACTGACCATTATCTCAACACTATGACCTCTATAATTAATGAGGCTGCACCTTTGCAGCTAAAAAGAGCCTCTACAAAAATTTCCAATCCATGGTACGACGGGAGACTCAATGAAGATAGAGGAGACATGCGAATGGCAGAGCGTACCTGGAGATCAGCTCCCTCGGCAATGCACCTAAAAGATCTGAAGAGAAAGAGAAATGCCTACTTCAGGAAAATAAAACGCTCAAAAGCAGACTTCTTCAGCCTCCAGCTCGACCAAGCAAAAAACCGTCCGAGAAAACTGTTTGAGCTAATCAGATCACAATCCAAGGATCAACCCCAACCACTCATCACTGCGCGTGAGGCACCAACCTGTGAAGACTTCGCTGCTTTCTTTTCTCAAAAAACTGACAACATAAAGAGCGATCTCCTCATTGACGCAAGCCTCTACTCCAAACCACAGTGCCTAGCAGCCACTGAACCTAAAAACAATGCCACATGGTCAACCTTTGGCACATACTCAGAAGAAGAAATTGGCAATCTGCTCAGCACCCTGAAACCATCCAATCACCACACGGACCCCCTCCCTGCTGCAGCAGTAAAAGACTTCACCCCCTTCCTTATCCCTCTCTGGACTAAAATTATCAACAGCTCCCTCCAACAAGGAAGCATACCTGACTCACTAAAAGTTGGTCAGGTCACACCTCTCCTAAAGAAACCTACAGCCGACCCTTCTGATCTCAACAATTACCGTCCCATTACCAATATTCCCACTCTCGCCAAACTGCTGGAAAAATGCGCACAACTACAATTGACTAAACACATTGAACAATTCGAGCTCCTCAACCCGCACCAGTCAGGCTTCCGAGCAGGGCACAGTACAGAAACGGCTATGACTCACATAATTGACGACGCTCTTCAAATGCTAGACCAAAACGACACCTGCCTCCTCATCCTCCTTGATCTCTCTTCGGCATTTGATACTGTTAAACATGAGAATCTACTAGAGCTTCTAAACACAAGAATGGGCTTATCTGGAACTGTTCTCAAGTGGTTCACCTCCTTTCTTCACAACAGGGCACAGAAATTCAAGAGCAACAACCTGATGTCCTCGCCAATTCCCGTAACACTAGGTGTCCCCCAAGGATCCTCTCTCTCCCCAACTCTGTTCAACCTAGTCATGGAACCGCTCACCACCTTGCTCCAAGCATCCAATGTACACTTTCACATGTACGCAGATGACACCCAACTTTATCTCAAATTACAGTCCCCCAAGGACATCTTGCAACTGAACTCAACGATCAGAAGCACCCAATCCTGGCTGGCCGATAATCATCTCAAACTCAATGCCCTGAAAACAGAGTTCCTTCTGATCTCACCTCCAGCGAAGGTCTCCACCACTCAAATTTGGCTTAAAGACCTAACTACACTCAATGTCCAACCCACCATCGTGGACTCAGCAAAATCCCTAAACATAACACTTGACACCAATCTGAACATGCAGCAACATATCAGCAAGGCAACAAAGGGAGCAAACTTCCAGATCAACACTTTGAGGAAACTTAAACCTCTCCTCCCAGCCAAAGACTTCCAAACCGCAGTACAAGCACTAGTCATCCCTCGAATTGAATACGGCAGCATCGCCCTCTGCGGACTCCCCCTAACTACAACAGCACCCCTAAGAGCTTCTCTAAACGCTGCAGCGAGACTCATCACTGGGTCAAAGAAACACTCCCATATTACCCCTGACTTGAAATCCCTGAACTGGCTGCCATTTGAAGCTAGAATACATCTGAAAATCGCCTGCATGACACACAAGGCGGTACATCTAAACGCACCTGGATACCTTGCTCAGAAACTGACAATCTCTGGAGGAGCTAGAAACACCAGAGGCACAAACAATCTTCTGCTGAAACCTCGAAGATTCCGGAAGGAAAAAACATATAAGCGCTCCTTCTCGGGAATGGCGCCTAGGATCTGGAATTCTCTCCCGACCGAAACCAGGCTTATCTCTTCCACCACACTCTTTAAAAAGGAAGTAAAAGCTATCCTCATGGCTAAATGCACCTGAACTACTTTCTTGATCACTGTTAGTACTCTGTACCGATCTATACTACATGTTTGACCCTTTTGATTATTTGTATTAACTGTTTATTACTCACAGGTCTGGCTCTGTACCGCCTATTTGTACTACTTTGTACTCATGTTTGGGCTTAGTTGCCACCAATTTGTACTTATTGACCTATTGCTTTATCTGTTTAACCATGCTCCCTCATGTACTTCTCTTTGTAAAGCGCTCTGATATCTGCAAGGATCTTGTCCGCGCTATATAAAACTTTCAAATAAATAAAATAAATAAACTAAGCGACACATTTTCAGACAGGCGCAGTGGTCTAGTGAGTACAGATGACGGCGTGTGTCCGTCATCGTATCAATCTAGGCGCCATCTTGGGATGGGATGAAGAATTGTTATACTTCGAGGTGAGTGGGATGGATGCGTCTGATGAAGTCAGATACGCAATGTTGCTCAGGTACCATTCACAGAGGTGTGGTAGTCCGCTGGGGATTTGTAAGAATTTTATAAGGAATTTTATAAGAGCACCCTTTTGTCTGGAAATTTCATCAATGTGTCAGTCTGCTAGTGGCTGAGTGCCACGTATACAAGAAGGCGCAGTGGCCCAGGGTGTGGGGATGACGGCGTGTATCCGTCATCATAACAGTCTGGGCGCCATCTGGGGGTGGGATGTTAAAGTATTCCTACTAGAGAATATGTGGGAAGGATGCGTCTAGTGTAGCCAGGGTGGCCGAGTCTCTAATTTACCGGTCACACAGGTGTGGTAGCCAGGTGGAGACTTATCGAGTAAGTGTGTTCCAGGGGACGGAATCATTCAGTCCCTCAGTGTCTAGATGTAAGCGATGAACCCATCTCTGTTCAATCTTGAACAGGGCCTGTTGGTTTGATGAGGGATGCCACTCCAGTATTACCCACCGCATGTCCTCTGCCACATGGCTCCGTTGATTACAGTGCTCATACAGGCGGGTATGGGTCTTATGGCAGCGGATATTGCTGTTATGTTCCATGATGCGGGTCTTTACTGTGCGTGTCGTCATTCCGATATATTTCAAATCACAGGGGCACGTCAACATGTAAATGCACTTGCTGCTGTTGCAGTTTGTATGTCTGTTTAGGTGCCAAATGAATGTATCTGAAAGTTGAACAGTTTTGGTTTGGGTAGTTTGAGGGCAAACGACACAATTGCCACAGCGGTAGTGCCCCGTCACTGGGGGCAGATCCCAAAGTGTGTTTTGAGGTCGGGTACTGGTCTTTTTTGGACGGGTGTGAACCAATTGATCCTTCAGGTTAGAGGTTCTTTTGAACGCAAAGCGTGGGCGGGGGATGTCTAGATTAACTGAGTTCAGTATGCCCCAATGGGAATTCACTGTTTTTTTGATAAAGGAGGAATTCTTCGTGTAGGATGTTACGCACGTGATCAGATCCTCCTTCTCCTTAGTATTAGTTTCTAGCAGGGATTCCCTGTTGTTGTTCAGGGCTCTCTTTGCTGAGCGTCGCAGTAGTCTTGTTGGATATCCCCTCTCCTGGAGTTTGTGTTGTAGAAGGTTTGCTTCCTGTTGGTAGTCGGAAGTGGTGGTACAATTCCTACGGAGCATGAGAAATTGTCCAAAAGGGAGGTTATCCCTCAGTGCTCTTGTATGGTGACTGTTATAGAGCAAAAGGCTATTTCTATCGGTCTCCTTTTTGTAGAGGGTGGTCGAAATCTCCGATGGGCCCAGTACAATGGAAAGGTCCAGGAAAGGTATAGAATGATGCGAAATAGTTCCTGTGAATTTCAGATATGGATCTTGGTGGTTGATCCATGTACAGAATGCGTCACAACTGGTCCGATCGCCTTTCCAAAAAAACAGGATGTCGTCTATGTAACGACGCCATAGGGTGAGGTTCTCACGAAAGGGGTTGCGTTCTGGAGGGTAGATGCAGGTTTTTTCGAAGGCAGCCATGTAGATACAGGCTACACTCGGCGCGAAGGTAGAGCCCATAGAAGTTCCACGTATCTGATGGAACAGTTCTGATTCGTACTTGAAAAAGTTCTCTGTAAGGGCTATGTTGGCTAACTCCATGATAAAGGAGACCGGGGTGGGGGATGTCCATTCTTCCAGTCTCAGGGTGGATTCCACTGCCTCTAGGGTTGCCTGTTGGGGAATGTTCTTGTAAAGAGCTTCCACGTCCAACGTTAGTAGGAGGTCAACATCTGTTCTTCCGTCCACGTCGTTTATCAAACGAAGTACATCCCTGGTATCCTGGAGGTAGGAGGGAATCTTTTTCACTACTGGTTGTAGGAAGACATCGCAAAACTGGGACAGGGGTTCCAAGAGGGATCCAATGCCGGAGACAATTGGTCTGCCGGGGACTGGTGTGATGCCTTTGTGGATCTTTGGAAGGGTGTAGAAGTACGGTGTTATGGGTTCCGGAGTAATAAGGATATCGGCCTCCTTCCTAGTAATCAACTCATTGGTTTCGGCTTCAATCACCAGACTCATGATGGTGGTGGTCAGGCGCTTGGTGGGATCCACAGGTAGGGGCCTGTAATGGGTGGTGTTGGAGAGTTGCCGTCTACATTCGAGATCATAGTCACAGCGATCCTGTATGACCGTGGCGCCTCCCTTGTCTGCTTGTTTGATCACAATCGTGACATCATTGCTTAGTGCGTCCGTGGCTTGTCTTTCAACAGTTGAAAGGTTGTTGAATTGTTTGATGTTAGGTTTCTTTTTCAAACTCGATAGGACTGCTCGCTCGAAAGTGAGTACCTCAGGGGGAACCATGCCATCCGTTGGGGTAAAGGTGGAGGGTTTCTTCAGGCCGGTATCTTGGTTGGTCGGTTCAGGTTTACCGTCGAAGAAGGCTCGTAACCGTATTTTTCTAAAGAGATTCTTAATCTCAATCATCTCTTGGAAACTGTGCGGGATGGGTGTGGGGACAAATCCTAGTCCTTTTTCCAAAACACTGGTTTCCACAGGGGTCAAGGTTCTCGAGGAAAGATTGACAATTAAACTTTTCTCCCTCTGGTGGTGGAGCTCCGAGTTGACATCAGGGTTGGTGGTGCCGGTTGGTCTGACCACTGTACTCCCTTGTGTCCTCCTCTTTTTCGCCCTCTTCCTCTGCCCCAACCTCTGCCTTGAAAAGGTGGCGGATTAAGAGGGTAGAATTGTGGTGGACCTTGTGGAAAGAAGGGATACTGCCATGGGGGTGCCATCTGGGGAGGCCCCTCAAACATTGGTCCTTGATGGTATCCTTGCTGCCAATGGGGATGGTATTGCATCCGGTTGTTCCTGGGAGCTTGTCCTCCGCTTGAGTCACTGCTTGCAGAACCTCGTCTGTTATTATCATCTGAATTATCGTCCGAGGATTAGTTGTTCTTTTTGCTCTTGAAGTCATCCTTAAGGTAGGGGTAGACCTTTTCTTTCTCGAATTTAGAGATATCCTTCTGTAATTTGTCAGTTTTTTGCTTCAACAGGTAGTCGTGGTGATCTGCCATCCATGATTGATATCAGCCAGTTTCGTGGTGAAGGAGGTCTTATTGTTTTTATTGACGGCAGACTTCATTGTAGCCTCTATGCTTGATATTTTGTCTAACAAGGCATCTGCGAGACGTTTCGCTGTTTGGGTGACTAGGAAAAGCAGATCTTTGGTGCATTTCCAAGACACTTGGCACCAGTCCGTCTTGAATTGCTTGTCTTCCAAAAAGAGTCTTGGTATGAGGTTCACAATTAGTCCACGTGGGGCTATGTTGTTTCTCAAATATTCTGTCATCATCACCCCATGTATGGTGATCCTTATCAGTTTTTTTTTCAATTCCGTGAGAGTAGTCCAATCCTCATTGGACGTGCCTGAGGTGGAGGTAGTGGAATTATTCAATAGTGGAGGCGCTGATCTTAGGGCTTCGGCAATGGCATCCTCATCAAAACTCAGACCCGGTACATCCTCCATGGTATTTGGAGGAATGTCGGGAATGCACGAGAAGGGGAAGGGTGAAGAAAAACCGCAGGGGATTGTTTTTATGTGCGGTTAAATGATGGGCCAGTACAGTGAAGTACTTTCACTGTTGGTAACCTCAGAAGTCCCGTGGGAGTAACCCACGCAAATCAGTAAACAACGCAGAGGGACAGGAGGGGGACAATATTTAGAGGGGTCCAGTGTGCACGTCCCATAAGACACTATTCAACACAGATGCACACAGTTCCCCTAGGGGGTAATATTGGTATAAATATGTGTGAGTGATCTACCTTCCTCTCTCCAGAGGTGGTTGCATGTGGGAGTCAGGGACAAGTGTCCCTTATCGGAATTAGGGAAACCTCACACAACAGGTCGGTTTTACGGCTACTGTCATATTACCAACCGATTGTTTCGTGTCATCATCGGCTTCCTGCTCCTGCGTCAAGCCGGCGCTGCAATGCCTGACGGGTAGCACGGGGTGCTACACTTTTGTGGAGGTCTTTTATTCCTGGCCGATGTGTGAGTGAGTGTGAGGGGCCCAAGTGGAAAAGTAGTGAGCGTGGAGTGTGGTTAAAAAAAGTTAGTATAGTCTACTCTGGGCATTTTATTCCTGTAGCTAACTACTTCGTTTAAAAATAAGAGGGGTATGGGGATTCAACCAGGCTATGTGTGGGAGACCCGTTCAACCCTCTTTAGTGATCAGGTCGACATGTTTCATGCCATCACGGCAATTCATCAGGACCTAAAGGTGCTCATATACTAGGCAGGAGCCCAAAGTGGGCCGCGGAGTTAAGTGAATACAACCTGAGGGGTCAGGAACTGGAACAGGAGAAGTTCCTGTGTTGTAGTCCGCCCTATGGGAAGAGGGGAGAAAAACATATAGTCATGACTATTCTCCAAAGGGTTATCATACAATCCTAGATTCACGGTAAGAACCGCTGTTTATGCATTCACCCGGATTGTGAATAACTAAAAAAGGGGAGAGGGGTGGAGCTATGTTTAAGACCTTAGTGAGTTGTGATCGATTAAAGCATGCCATGTGGGATTACCACCATATATATTCCCGGTCGGTGGAAATAAGGAATAAATCTAGATGGCAGTTTGAGGAATTGTATGCCAAAGGAGGGTCTCTTGCGGACCACTAGTAAGAGATTAAAACCAAGTCTTAGGACTTACCCTCAGTAGCTGTTAACGGTCCCCGCAGACTGCTTGGGCGGGACTTGTGATATCAACTGATAATCTAGAGGGATAAAGGATGAATAGAAGATTCTAAGTGCATTGAAGCGGAGCAATGGTCTTAGCTCAAGGCAAGAAGGTTCATTGCCGAAAAAAGGAGAGAACAAACAGCCAGTCTCAAAGTGATTTTACTAACCAGCCGGTGACAGTGACGGAAATATCCCGTTCAGTGTGAGCCGCAGCCCAGCTCGGAACCCCGCAGGATAATCCCCGGGTGATCGCAGCACCCACAGCGCCTCCCCGGGTGGGGTCCGCGGTGCCCTCGAGGTGACACGCCCAAGCAGACCAACTCAACCCAACACCAGAGCCTCAGGGGTGGGTAGGTGTAAGTATCGGGTCGCTAGTCCATAACGGCCCACGGGGATAGCGGCCGTGGCGGCCAGGAACCCAGGCACCACAGCGGCCCCGGAACTGCACTGACAGCCCAGTGGAGGGCCATTCCCCCGTGTGTCCCCGGCGGCAGAAAATCCGTGATCAGTGGACACGGTCTGTAAGTTTACGGCAACCCTCCATGTCTGGAGGCTGTATCCAGTCCCATAACCCCCTTACCTTGATGGTGTGAGGAAGTTACCTCTGTACCTAGGTCCGCATGGCCGGCGCTGCTTGGTCGTGAAGCAGCTGGTAGTGCGAGGAGGTTCTTGACGCACTTTTAACTCGAAGTTGTTGATTGTAATTAGGGGCGTGTCGGTATTGTCAGTAACTAAGCGACACGTTTTCAGACAGGCGCAGTGGTCTAGTGAGTACAGATGACGGCGTGTGTCCGTCATCGTATCAATCTAGGCGCCATCTTGGGATGGGATGAAGAATTGTTATACTTCGAGGTGAGTGGGATGGATGCGTCTGATGAAGTCAGATACGCAATGTTGCTCAGGTACCATTCACAGAGGTGTGGTAGTCCGCTGGGGATTTGTAAGAATTTTATAAGGAATTTTATAAGAGCACCCTTTTGTCTGGAAATTTCATCGATGTGTCAGTCTGCTAGTGGCTGAGCGCCACGTATACAAGAAGGCGCAGTGGCCCAGGGTGTGGGGATGACGGCGTGTATCCGTCATCATAACAGTCTGGGCGCCATCTGGGGGTGGGATGTTAAAGTATTCCTACTAGAGAATGTGTGGGAAGGATGCGTCTAGTGTAGCCAGGGTGGCCGAGTCTCTAATTTACCGGTCACACAGGTGTGGTAGCCAGGTGGAGACTTATCGAGTAAGTGTGTTCCAGGGGACGGAATCATTCAGTCCCTCAGTGTCTAGATGTAAGCGATGAACCCATCTCTGTTCAATCTTGAACAGGGCCTGTTGGTTTGATGAGGGATGCCACTCCAGTATTACCCACCGCATGTCCTCTGCCACATGGCTCCGTTGATTACAGTGCTCATACAGGCGGGTATGGGTCTTATGGCCGCGGATATTGCTGTTATGTTCCATAATGCGGGTCTTTACTGTGCGTGTCGTCATTCCGATATATTTCAAATCACAGGGGCACGTCAACATGTAAATGCACTTGCTGCTGTTGCAGTTTGTATGTCTGTTTAGGTGCCAAATGAATGTATCTGAAAGTTGAACAGTTTTGGTTTGGGTAGTTTGAGGGCAAACGACACAATTGCCACAGCGGTAGTGCCCCGTCACTGGGGGCAGATCCCAAAGTGTGTTTTGAGGTCGGGTACTGGTCTTTTTTGGACGGGTGTGAACCAATTGATCCTTCAGGTTAGAGGTTCTTTTGAACGCAAAGCGTGGGCGGGGGATGTCTAGATTAACTGAGTTCAGTATGCCCCAATGGGAATTCACAGTTTTTTTGATAAAGGAGGAATTCTTCGTGTAGGATGTTACGCACGTGATCAGATCCTCCTTCTCCTTAGTATTAGTTTCTAGCAGGGATTCCCTGTTGTTGTTCAGGGCTCTCTTTGCTGAGCGTCGCAGTAGTCTTGTTGGATATCCCCTCTCCTGGAGTTTGTGTTGTAGAAGGTTTGCTTCCTGTTGGTAGTCGGAAGTGGTGGTACAATTCCTACGGAGCCTGAGAAATTGTCCAAAAGGGAGGTTATCCCTCAGTGCTCTTGAATGGTGACTGTTATAGAGCAAAAGGCTATTTCTATCGGTCTCCTTTTTGTAGAGGGTGGTCAAAATCTCCGATGGGCCCAGTACATAGAGGGTGGTCAAAATCTCCGATGGGCCCAGTACAATGGAAAGGTCCAGGAAAGGTATAGAATGATGCGAAATAGTTCCTGTGAATTTCAGATATGGATCTTGGTGGTTGATCCATGTACAGAATGCGTCACAACTGGTCCGATCGCCTTTCCAAAAAATCAGGATGTCGTCTATGTAACGACGCCATAGGGTGAGGTTCTCACGAAAGGGGTTGCGTTCTGGAGGGTAGATGCAGGATAAAACAGAATGCCCTGCCCTAGACTGAGGCAGGAGGAGGCCACCACATGCTTTAACAGCCCAGACTGTCCCATTGTCATTCTGTATGTGACAATCAGCCGCAATACAGATTGACAACGGGTGGGGTGGGGCTGCTCTTGTGCTCAGAGGTGTGGTGCAGCGGCCAGGGCGACTGACTCTGGAACACGGGGGCTCATGGTTCGATCCCCAGCAAAGGCGGCAGGTTAGCCCAGAACCTTGTGTCTCTGGGCAATTGCTCGCTTAATCTTCCCGATGGCCCCCAGCGCCGGAACACCTCTCCCGAGGTAGCTGTGCGCTTTACAAATGCTGGTATTTCATTTCATATTTCTTTTCATTTCAGAGGATGAGTGCGAGGCGGCCCCATCAGGGAGTTGAGGCTTCAACAGTGCTGTTACTCAATGCCCAAAATTACGGACAAAAGCCATCCGTAAAAGGAATCATTACGGACAGCGGACCTGAGGTCCAAATTATGGACTGTCCGTGAAATGTACAGATGGTTGGTTACCGTACTTGAGGCCCAGTGAGATCCAGGCCTGTTGTGGCAGCTTACTCAGTGGGAGCGGGAGCACACCCACCAAAAAGTGGGGACAGAGCCCCTCTGCCAGATCGACCTGCCCTGCAAGTCTCCTGTATGCTGTAGAGAGCGGAGGTGGCTGCCGTCGAGGTGAGGCCTGATGAGATAGAGAGCCTGGGGCATGAGTCCTGAGGTGTGCCTGAGGGGACCCCTTTACCTTCCATCCTGTTGGCTGCTGCCAGTGGCTGCATTGGAGTGCGGCCCTGAAGAGAGGATCTTGAGCCCTGTCAACATCGGTCAGAAGGGCAGGCTCTTTGCTGCCTGTCTTAACCTCGTGAAGACTGCGACCAGTAGGGAGCCTGAGTCCACACACATGTGTTGGTACCCTGCCGGTGGGAGAGGGGTGATAGTGGAGTTGCCCCTTCGGTTGTATCTTCTTGGAACAACCTACAGAGAATTCCTGTCCGGCCGCGTTATGATTTCATTATGTTTTTTACTTGTACATGTTTTCAATTTAATGGTGACATCTCTTCATAGCCAAGGCAGCAGACTGCACTACTGGCCTTGTTTCCTTTCCCTCTTTGCTCCACCAAAGATAGAAGCCCGATTGTAGATTCCAACTCTTAATTCCCATTGTCTCAAGGACAACTGTCATGGTCCCCGCTGCAATGTCCATGTCTGCTTGGCACCCCATGCGAGTCCCTACTGTAGGGGTTGTATGATGGAACAACTACCACTTGAACAACTACAGTCTAAACAAATACTTCTTAACCACTACTTAGTCTAAACCACTATAGTTTTAATAACAACTATCTTTTACAACTACTATGCCTTTACCTCGCTTGCCTTTACCCCATTCATGTATCTACTTTACTGGTAAGTATAAACCCATATGTGGAAGGCTTGTAGTAGCCAAAAACGTGTAGGCCGTCCTAATCGTTGCACGATTATTTTGCACATGGTGTGTAAATAAATATACTTTTTTGTTCAAAGCCACCTGTTGCTGTGCCGTGACTTCAATTGCCGAGAAATGAGGTGAGAAGAATCCAAGAAATATATATATATATATATATATATATCCAAAACAAATCCCCTCCGTTCCGAGCAGAATCAAAGGACGCAGCGGGGCTTCAAAATGACTTTTATTAAGGAATAGGGCATAACGCGTTTCAGCGACTGCCTTCATCAGATGCCATTTCCTTTTTCCCAAGTCTCTCCACCTTAGATCTTAAGTAAGCACCTCCTTATATATATATATTCACTGAAAAAACCATAGGTTTCACACCAGTTATAGTTAGGAGTTAGCATTTAAAAAACCTATTAAATTCACTGAAAAAACCATAGGTTTGACACCAGTTATAGTTAGCTGGAAATTTTACTGACATAAAACCATTGAAATTCCCACGTTATAGTTAGTTGGACTCACTATAACTCGCGCGCCCGCAATGCACTGCTGATGATGTCACATATTACATCATTCATGACATGGTTAGTGACATCACTGATGACATCTCAAATGACATCACTGATAACATCACTGATGACATCTCAAATGACATCACTGATGACATCACTGATGACATCATCCAGTGTCTGTTTGTTTCTGTAAAGTTAAAATATGTTTTACATATTGAAGAATGAGTGTATGTATGAGTGTCTGGATGAAGGATTTAGTAGGTGCATGACTGACTGTATGAGTGAGTGATTAAATGTGTCTTAGCGAATGCATGGGTTAGTGACTAAACTGTCTGAATGTATACATCATTATGTTTGTTGTTGTGTAAGCTGCTGCATGTGAGAGTTGTCATATATAAATGACTATATATAACAGCCTGTGATGGCATAAGTGACTGTATCTATCAATATGTACTTGTATCAGTGATTGTAAAAGACAGTAAGTATGTGTTAGTCTATGTTTAAATAAGCAAGGTTTTGTGTGTATAACTGTATAGTTGTGGAAATGGGAGTGTGATTGATTCTTTATATGACTGACTAGGTGTATGAGTAACTCCATGGATGAGTGGCAGTGTGTGAGTCTCTGTATAGGTGTATGAGTGCATATGTTGGTCTTGTATTGATGAGTGACTGTATGTATGAAAGATTGTATGGGTGAATGAGTGGATGTGTGTGTAGACCTAGAAATTAGTGAGTGCGTATGTGGTAAGTGGTTTTACTGTGTCAATGGTTTCAGGAATGGTAGTTTGTATTTAACACTAGGTGTATCATGGGTTAGATTAGAGTATGAGGAGGTGTATTGTATTATCATATGGATTATGTCATCAGTGATGTCATTTGAGATGTCATCAGTGATGTCATTTGAGATGCCATCAGTGATGTCATCAGTGATGTCACTAACCATGTCATGAATGATGTAATATGTGACATCATCAGCAGTGCATTGCGGGCGCGCGAGTTATAGTGAGTCCAACTAACTATAACGTGGGAATTTCAATGGTTTTATGTCAGTAAAATTTCCAGCTTACTATAACTGGAGTCAAACCTATGGTTTTTTCAGTGAATTTAATAGGTTTTTTAAATGCTAATTCCTAACTATGACAGGTGTGAAACCTATGGTTTTTTCAGTGAATTTCATAGGTTTTTTAATAGCAAATTTCTATAGCTATAAAATATAATATTTTTTATAATGAATCCTATATTGTATATTTATGTAATACTATTTTGTTTATGTATATTGTTTATGTTTTTTTTTTTTTTGTTTTTTTGCCCTGGAGCGCTCCCGGTGCGCGTACCAGTTAGCGCACCAGTAAGCGCAGTCTTGCGGCACGCCCCGGTGCGCGTACCGGTGAGCGTCCCGTTAGCGCTATTGCCGCGAACGAAAACCTCATCGTGACGTATCGCGTAGCCGCGTGATGCGTCTTATGACGCACGGCGTAAACGCACCCGGAAGCGGCCGAGCGCATATGATCGCGCTACGTAAGCGCCCCCGGGCGCGTAGCGTAAGCGCGTCGGGTCATGTGACCTGAAAATAACACTTTTCATTGGTTCAGAACAGTTTTTTTTTCCAAATGATGAAAGCCCCCACCTTTTTTCCTCATTCTCACTTTGTACTTTGACTGAGGAACACCTGTTTGCAGACCTGTTTGTAGTAAGTGAGAAATGGCTGCAGCAGCAGCAGGAGCATCTCAACCATCACCACCACCACCACAAGGACCACCACAACACCACAGTGGTGGTGAAGAAGAAGAGGAGGAGGAGGAGGAGGAGGAGGAGGAGGAGGAGGAGGAGAGGCAGTTCCTGCCTGAAGATAATCCCCCGTATAAACCCAAGGAGCACTTTGTGTGGGAGTTTTTTAAAATCCAAAGGGGACTAAAGAAAGTAAATGCTCCAAAAGCCACATGTCTCATCTGTGGCACTGTACTTTCCAGGGGGAACCCTGCAAAAAAGTATTCATTTGGCAACCATACAATGCTTCTCCATATGCAACGCAGGCACCCAAACAACTATGCTGCGGCAGAGGTCAGAGAACTGACCAGAAACCCTCCCCAATCTTCTCCCAGCACCTCCAAAAGAAATCAACCCACTCCATCGGGTCCAGAGACAAGGAAGATGGTCCCAAATATCCAACGCCAGTTTGGAGATTATAAAATAGTTTGTATATTTTGCGGGACTACAATTTCCTATGGAGAGCAAAGTATCAAACTGATCAACCGTGCTGGAGACAACTACCACTGCAAAAGGAAACCTTAATTTTTTCCTGATTTTTTTTGCTCCAGTTGAGCCGTTTACAATTCCCTGTTTTTTGTTTGTCCCCATAAAAATTACAAAAAAAATATAAAATTGTTCAAAAAAGCCAAAAAAGTAAAAAATGTTCAAAAAAACAATAAAAAAATATAAAACAACAAAAAGAATTAAAAAAGTTCTTTTTAGAACTACCTCCAATTCATAAAAAAATGCTACATTTTTTAACAACTCTGTCATTCTTTTTTCTCCATGGTACGCTCCCCGGTACGCTCCCCGGTGCGCGTACCGGGCGCTCCCCCCGCGTAACTCAAAAAAAAAATAGCCCTTTCTGCCTGTTACCATAGCAACTCCCTCCTCACTGAGCTCTCAGGTTTAAAAGTTTATTCTACAATGTTGCAAATGAACTCAGCAAGGATGTTTGACCTCTCAATACACCAGCTTATCCGGTGCAATGTTTCTTTAAATGACTTTTTCTTAACCATTCAAATTACTTCTCTCACAGAACAGAACCATGCACCCTAACTTTCAGTTTTCAACTATCTGAATCCACCAATCATTGCTTGAATCAAGAGCACTGAAACTCCACAGTTTTTTTGCAAACTCCTACTGTTCCAACTGCCATTTCATTCCCACACTTCATCTGACTGCACCAGAACCTCCTCTCACCATGTATTCTGTCAGGATTATTGGACATAGCTACATCCACTGGGCTCAAAGGTACGCAGCTATCAGAAATTTTCACAACCTTGATTTACCAAATGTGGACATCGAGTGGATTAGCCAGAGAGGATTGAGATCTCACCAATTGATACCATTGGTGAAAACCTTTTTGCATCTGCCACACCCTGACCTCATAATTATGCACTGTGGTGGAAATTACCTAGGCACTTTGACTGGGGTAGGTCTGGAAATGCTTTTAAAGGACACCTTTGGGCAATTGATGGCACTTTTGCCACAAACTGCCTTGGTATATTCCAATGTATGCCAAAGACAGAAATCGAAGTGGTCCAACCAATTTTGTCCACAATTTGAGAAAGCACGGAAACATGTGAATAAATCTGTTTCTGCTTACATGAGAGACTATGGAATGTGTTCAATATACAACAATAACTTGCGTTACAACATGCAAGATATCTACAGAGGAGATGGTGTGCACTTCTCAGATGAGGGGAATAGAATATTCCTCCTGAATTTAAGACTGTGCATTGGAACCTACTTGTAGGTACCTAAATCAGCCACAGAACCCAAAAGCTCTTTTCAGGGCTACCCTACCTCTGATCACTCAAAATGATTATTTTACTGTAACTTTTTTCACTATTTTTCACCAAAGTACGCTCCCCGGTACGCTCCCCGGTGCACGTACCGGGCGCTCCCCCCACGTAAATAAAAAAAATAATGTTTGCCCCGCGGGGCCCTTTTATGGCCCCCACATCAAACCTAGGGGGTCAGGGGGGGTCTACCCTGCCCCCTTTTGGTCATTTCCCCCTTTGTTTTTGCCACCTCTTGTGTCTCGATCCTACCGAGACACAAGATGGCGGCCGATCCGGACTGTTTGGAATGTACGGGCCGTGGATGTGACTGACTTAGGTGTGGCTGCGGGGAGTCGCCAGTCACAAAGCACTGGCGTGAAGGTTCACCCCTGCCACGTGTCCAGGAAGCCTGTAACTTCCTTTATCATATTGTTAGCACTCCGACAGGGGAGTGTCTGTACCGAAAATTACAGTTCATCATTTACAAGTTTGTAAACCCCCTTTTTCTGTCTATTTACCTGGTTGCGAGTAGGTGCCTTAGGGTGCACCTCCTCACAGGTAAGAACGATTATTGGTCCTGAAGAAAGCTGAACTGACTTTTGGTTCAATAGCTGAAACATGTCGACCTTCTTTATAGGACATTAGGTTCAAGTTTACACAACCTTTTGCATGTCCGCCTTTTTCACCTGTTTTTAATTGGGCCAGTACTACCCCTTGTATTAAAAAAGTCTTTTGTTGGGGGAGTAGTCTTAACTCATTTTAATCAGCACTATTTTTTCAGTACTATTCACGTACTAATAAACAGGAACCCGATGAAGATGACTGGCTACCTGCCTTGTGTAGGTGCCTGAGGGTTCTTTTTTTCCTCACTAAATATGCAGTATGTCTACACACCCTTTTGGTATCGTGATTCACTTTGTGTGATGGTGGTGGTCTAAGTAATTTTGACCTCTCCTCTCATTTTTTGTATAAAGGGACTCTTATGTTGTTTTGTAACTGTTTGGAATGTTGACAGATACCCGAGAGCCAATCAGCTTTCCGCTCGCGAACTCGCGTAGCGCGCTGGGGCGCGCACCGGTGCGCGTACCGGGGCGCGCATATAGATATATATTTTTTTTTAACCTAAATTACTCAAAATCCACTGGAGCACATATCTTGAGACATAGCAAAGGCACATCGGGCTACCAGTCCCTACAATTTTGCCAAGTTTGGTGAAAATCCATTCAGCCGTTCGGGCTAAAAGTGAGTCCAACCGCCCTATGGAAATTAACATGGGGAAAACATGTTTTGGGACCCCCCTTTTATCTCGGCCCCCGCTTCACGAATCCCCCCCAAACTTTCAGGGAAGGAGCGGAGCAGAGCTGGCCATTTTCTTGGAGAGATTCAACCAATTCGATCAATCGATGCCAAAGTTATTCCAAATAGAATGTTGTGGATTTCCTTTGGAAACTAGGTCCTAACTATAACTACCTACTGGCAACCGCCAGTAGGATATATATATATATATATATATATATATATATATATATATATATATATATATATATATATATATATATATATATATATATATATATATATATATATATATATATATATATATATATATATATATATATATATATATATATATATATATATATATCCAAGAGAGATTTCCCATGTACAAGGAAACGTTACGACAACACTCCAGAAGTTGCTGTGCTTGAGAATTTATTCGGCAGCAAAACAAACAACGCGTTTCACCAACAGGCTTGATCACGTTTGTCAAGGATACACAATCTCAGTCCTTTTACCATTAACACAATCTAAACATAGATGAAGGACTTTCCAAAAAACACCCCCCAGTGCACAATAAAGAGCGGACATATTGGAGTGGTACATTACATGGTCACGATGCAGCACGGTTTTAAACGGTAAGAAAGTTCAAAGAATCAAGGTTATAAATATTTACTTGATTTCGCCCTCATATCAGCCTGAAAGCCAAACATAATATTCTATTCCAAAATGTAAAAAGAATGAAAAAACCATATTTACAGATAGGTCATCTCCTACCCCCATCGTCATGTTTCTGGTGAATGCCGCCCAAGTGGGCTATTATTTACAAAAACATAAAACACGACTACTTGTTTCCACATTCCGCCCCAGTGGGCATAAAGTACTGTTCTCATATTTGCAAATGTACATATAAACATGGTCTTTAGTTAAGTAACATCCCATCCGGATGTTGGCTCAGTCTCGATGGCAATTATATGCAGGACATTGGTTCAGCAGCCTCTCATGCTTGGTCTTATGGCAATGCATCACAGCGACCATTCCTTATTAATTTATCAATGGATCCTATCCAGGAATATCAACTCCACTAGTCCCAAAGTGCATAGAATCTGTGAATTAATTAAAAACAAGGTGGTATTTACAATTTAGGCGTACATAGTTTGCGGCATTCTGCGGACATGCTGATACTGAACATGCAAAATTCATATAGGGCATTCTATGCTTCAATTCTATCAGCATTACATTCCAGGCGTCAGATCATGATAGTTACTTTTCTAGGTGAACAGACAATTCTTCATGGTTATTCAACCCCTGTGGGTAAGTACACTCAAAATCAATGATCATTCTTGATTCTAGCTTTCGCAGACATGTGGTTCTGTCTCCCCCCCGTGGTCCTAGGTCTACTTTGTCCAGCACCACCATTTTGAGTAGGTTTTCATTTTGATAGTGTTGCTCAAAGAAGTGCCTTGCAACTGGGTACTGCGCATTGTGATTTTTTATGGCCCTCATGTGTTGGAGCACTCTCTCCTTTGCCTTCAGAGTCGTGCTCCCCACATACCACTTATTGCAGGGGCAGATTAACAAGTACACACAATACATGGTGTTGCAGGTTAGGGTTTTGCGTATTGTAAAGGTTTTGCCCGTGCTAGGTACCAGGACTTCCCTGCGGTTCTCACTATTACGACACGCTTTACAGGATCTACAGCATCTGAATCCTGGTATGTCTTTAATTTTACTTGCTCCCATCACTGCATTAGGACTTAATTCATCCCTCAATGATTTGCTCTTTCTGAAGGTGACCTGGGGGTGATCTTTCAGGTGTGGCTTCAGATGTTGGTCTGTCAATAACACATGCCAATGTCTGTTCAGGATCTTACTCACTTCACTAGACTGGCTTGAAAAGGTGGTTATAAACCTGATCTTAGATTCAGTTTCTGTGTCTGCATTAGTGTTAAGGAGGTCCCTCCTTACTCTAGCATCAGCTTTCGCCACGGCTCCCTGTATGGTTTTGTTGTTGTAACCCCTTTCTCTGAAGCGTGTTATCATCCTTGCTTTCTCTGTCTCGAACTGCTCACTAGTACTACAATTGCGTTTTGCACGCAACAGTTCCCCATAGGGGATACTATCCACTAATTGTCTAGGGTGTGCACTTCTTGCATTCAACAGACTGTTGCCCGCCGTGCTTTTTCTGAAAAGACTAGTGATCACCTTAGTCCCCTGTATCTCTACTAACACATCCAGAAACTCAATTCTGGACGTGTGTATTTCAGCTGTGAATTGTAGATTCACAGTGTTGTTGTTGAGCTGGCGCACAAACTGTCTAGCCGATACTTCTGAACCATTCCAAATCAAAAAAATATCATCGATAAACCTCAGCCACAGGACAACCTGGTTGTTAAAGGCGCTTAGTTCATTGGACACCTGCTCCTCCCACCACCCCATGAAGATGTTAGCGTAGCTGGGGGCGAAGCAGGTGCCCATCGCCGTGCCCTGTGACTGACGGTAGACCACCTCATCAAAAATAAAATGATTATGCGTCAGACAAAACTCAATCAAGTCTAACAGCATGTTGGAATGTTCCAAGAATGCAATTGATCTTGCTTTTAAAAAATGTCTCACCGCCTGTAAACCAAGGTCATGTTTGATACACGTGTACAAGCTGCTCACGTCCATAGTGACCAACACATAGGTATTCTCCCACACAATACCTTTCTGGATGTGTTAGTAGAGATACAGGGGACTAAGGTGATCACTAGTCTTTTCAGAAAAAGCACGGCGGGCAACAGTCTGTTGAATGCAAGAAGTGCACACCCTAGACAATTAGTGGATAGTATCCCCTATGGGGAACTGTTGCGTGCAAAATGCAATTGTAGTACTAGTGAGCAGTTCGAGACAGAGAAAGCAAGGATGATAACACGCTTCAGAGAAAGGGGTTACAACAACAAAACCATACAGGGAGCCGTGGCGAAAGCTGATGCTAGAGTAAGGAGGGACCTCCTTAACACTAATGCAGACACAGAAACTGAATCTAAGATCAGGTTTATAACCACCTTTTCAAGCCAGTCTAGTGAAGTGAGTAAGATCCTGAACAGACATTGGCATGTGTTATTGACAGACCAACATCTGAAGCCACACCTGAAAGATCACCCCCAGGTCACCTTCAGAAAGAGCAAATCATTGAGGGATGAATTAAGTCCTAATGCAGTGATGGGAGCAAGTAAAATTAAAGACATACCAGGATTCAGATGCTGTAGATCCTGTAAAGCGTGTCGTAATAGTGAGAACCGCAGGGAAGTCCTGGTACCTAGCACGGGCAAAACCTTTACAATACGCAAAACCCTAACCTGCAACACCATGTATTGTGTGTACTTGTTAATCTGCCCCTGCAATAAGTGGTATGTGGGGAGCACGACTCTGAAGGCAAAGGAGAGAGTGCTCCAACACATGAGGGCCATAAAAAATCACAATGCGCAGTACCCAGTTGCAAGGCACTTCTTTGAGCAACACTATCAAAATGAAAACCTACTCAAAATGGTGGTGCTGGACAAAGTAGACCTAGGACCACGGGGGGGAGACAGAACCACATGTCTGCGAAAGCTAGAATCAAGAATGATCATTGATTTTGAGTGTACTTACCCACAGGGGTTGAATAACCATGAAGAATTGTCTGTTCACCTAGAAAAGTAACTATCATGATCTGACACCTGGAATGTAATGCTGATAGAATTGAAGCATAGAATGCCCTATATGAATTTTGCATGTTCAGTATCAGCATGTCCGCAGAATGCCGCAAACTATGTACGCCTAAATTGTAAATACCACCTTGTTTTTAATTAATTCACAGATTCTATGCACTTTGGGACTAGTGGAGTTGATATTCCTGGATAGGATCCATTGATAAATTAATAAGGAATGGTCGCTGTGATGCATTGCCATAAGACCAAGCATGAGAGGCTGCTGAACCAATGTCCTGCATATAATTGCCATCGAGACTGAGCCAACATCCGGATGGGATGTTACTTAACTAAAGACCATGTTTATATGTACATTTGCAAATATGAGAACAGTACTTTATGCCCACTGGGGCGGAATGTGGAAACAAGTAGTCGTGTTTTATGTTTTTGTAAATAATAGCCCACTTGGGCGGCATTCACCAGAAACATGACGATGGGGGTAGGAGATGACCTATCTGTAAATATGGTTTTTTCATTCTTTTTACATTTTGGAATAGAATATTATGTTTGGCTTTCAGGCTGATATGAGGGCGAAATCAAGTAAATATTTATAACCTTGATTCTTTGAACTTTCTTACCGTTTAAAACCATGCTGCATCGTGACCATGTAATGTACCACTCCAATATGTCCGCTCTTTATTGTGCACTGGGGGGTGTTTTTTGGAAAGTCCTTCATCTATGTTTAGATTGTGTTAATGGTAAAAGGACTGAGATTGTGTATCCTTGACAAACGTGATCAAGCCTGTTGGTGAAACGCGTTGTTTGTTTTGCTGCCGAATAAATTCTCAAGCACAGCAACTTCTGGAGTGTTGTCGTAACGTTTCCTTGTACATGGGAAATCTCTCTTGGATATTTGGGCCGCCGGGACCCCAACGACGACCCGCTCGTGAGCCGGTACTGGCCAGACACCGGAATTGTGTTTTGCAATATATATATATATATATATATATATATATATATATATATATATATATATATATATATATATATATATATATATATATATATATATATATATATATATATATATATATATATATATGTATATATATACATGTATGTATGGGTAATGGGTTTGTATGTACCTGTAAAACATTTGAATTTCGTGGTAAAGGCATGCATGCTAAAGACATATGCGTTGTAAAGTGAATAAGTATTAACACTATATATACACACACACACACACCTATACTCACTATTAATGTTATAAAATCTCTTTCCACCCAAAAAACCTACACCCACCCCACACCTTTATAATTCCCATTCCACCCAAAAACCTATACCCTCCCTAAACCCTACAAATTCCTTTTCCACCCAAAGATCCACACCCACCATAAACCCTAAAAATACCCTTGCAATCCCAAAAACCCATACCAACCCTAAACCCTAAAATTACCCTTGCCACCCAAAATCCATACCCACCCTCAAATTACCCTTGTCACCCAAAAGCCCATACCCACCCTTAACCCTAAAATATAGTTATCACCCAAAAACCCATACCCTCCCTAAAATTACCCTTACCACCCAAAAACCCATACCCACCCAAAACCCTAAAAGTGCCCTTGCCACCCAAAAACCCTCGCCCACCCGAATCCCTTAAAAATTCCTTTCCACCCAAAAACCCATCCCTACCCCAAACCCTAAAAATACCCTTGCAATCTCAAAAACCCATAACCACCCTAAATTCAAAAATTAACCTTGCCACCCAAAAACCATGTCCACCCTAAACCCTAAAATTACCCTTTCAATCCCACAAACCCACACCCACCCTAAATACTAAAATTACCTTTCCCACCCAAAAACCATACCCAGCTTAAACCCTAAAAATACCCGTGCCCACCCAAACCGTAAAAAGTACCTTTGTCACCCAAAAACCCATTCCCACCTTAAATCCCAATATTACCCTTGCCACCCAAAAACCCATACTCATCCTAAACCCTTAAAAATACACTTGCAACCCTATATATACATATATAAACACATATATATATTTTACGCATAATACTTAGCTTTAATACTTACCAAAAAACGTACATTTTAAAGTAATTTGTTTATACGGCGAGTATGCCTTTACCTTTAATGCATTTACAACGAAATTCAAACACATTTTTACATAGTAAACACTATTATAGAAAACGGTTTCCTAAACTTATTCTGCTAAAAAACAAAACATTCACTCTACAAAACCATATAAAATACAGTCATCAATCATTTTAGCGCAATAGTAATACATCTTTCATATACAATCCAAGAATGCCATCTACTGGCCAGAGGTAGTTGTAAATGCATTAGTGGTTAACCCCTTCCATGCTGATGACGAGCTCAGCTCGTCATCAGCGTTACCTACCGTGTGCTGATGACGAGCTGAGCTCGTCATGTAACGCGGTAATTACAAAAATGCCGCACACAGCGGGAAAAACGGCCGCACGCATACGGTTAAAAGACTCTTGATTCAGGTTCAGTCGTTGTTAAGGAGTCGTGGTTCAGGCCCTCCGTTGTAAAGGTCGTTTCCCCTCCTGGAACGTCAATTGTCAAGGTAACAAAATTAAACGAGGAATGTTTTTTCCATATCTCAAATGCTATTCGCCCGACGTGATATTGTTGCAAGAAACACACCTTTAGGTCAACTCCTGTTGAGCCCTAAACAGATGGGGATACAAAATAGTTACCCATGATTTACAAGGGGGCCCTGGGAGGTTGGAATTCTCCTTTATAAATCAATCCCCTTTGTTGTGCAACAGACTTGGCCAAATCCACCTGGGAGATAAATTGTGTTGACAGGAAAATGGGAGGGGAGAGCCCTACTAATAATTTCCCTCTATGGCCCTCTCATGCTTCAAGATGCAGCTTTATCAGACTTGGGTGCACTTCTCCCGCTCGCTGATGGTAGCAAATTACTAGGGGGGAGACTTTAACCATTTGTGAGGCTAAAAATTGATGGCACCCTTGACACCAGAGGGCAACACGCTACCTGCTGGCCGATTTTATGTCAGAGTTTGGACTAGTGGACATGTGGCGCACTTTCCAATCCTCAGTGCAACAATACACACATCTCTCGGGAACCCACGAGAGCTTATCACAAATTGAGTACATACTTGCCCTGACTAACAACCTTCCCTGTATTTGTGCGACACAGCACCTCACCAGAGACATTTCTGACCATTCGACAGTGTGCACTACTTACAGCTCCTCAGGAGGTGGTGGTGGACTTAGGGTGCCACTCAGCCCCTACAATCTGAAAATACACTGTATCCGTGAGAGAATCTGAGAAGCCACAGAGCACTACATTCAGGAAAATGAGGGCTCAGTAGAATCCGCTCGGATGCTGTGGGAAGCTCACAAGACCATTATTAGGGGTCAGGGTATAGCACTGATAGAGAGCCATGAAAAACACAAAAGAGGACCGGTTGGCACACTTTGAGAAAGATATCAGCCAGTTGAAATCTCAGCAGGTGTTAGATGACCAGGGTCATTTGCACCATGCCCTGTCCCCCAAACAGACGAATACAGGGATGTTTTTTTTGTTTGAATATCTTTTATTGCTTTTTTTGTATGTCGCATATAATACACAGCATAACATCTGTAATGGAATTATAGCATTGCATCACATAACCATGTATAAACCGTCGGTCAATAGTGGCGATATAACTACATAAATGATTGTTCCCTCCGCCACAGCATTGGGCGATATTATATCAAAAGAGAGGCCCTGTTTGTACATCTCCAGCAATTTATACGGATATACGGATATCACGGATATTCAGGTGTATGAACTCTCCTGAAATGACACACAGGCCCTGGTTGAGGACTTAATGGAGGAGGAGGTAGGGCAATCCATCCGTAATCTAGCGTAGGGCAAGGAGTTAAGCCCTAATGGTCTTCCGATAGAACTTTACAAGTTGACAGCTGATAGTGTTGCCCCACCTCTCCTGCACATGTTTCTGGAAAGTCGCAATGTAGGGCAACTTCCTCGGGACCAGAGGCTAGCGAGCATAGTGGGTATTCCCTAGGAGAACAAACCGCTCGACGACAGTGCCTCATAGAGGCCTATATCACTGCTGAATGTGGAAGTTACACTTCTCGTAAAGCTTTTAGCCACACAATTGGTTGGGGCGATCAGATGTTTGATTCATCCCGATCAATCTGGATTTATGCCGGGTAGAAACACGGCGCTCAACTTGCTAAGGCTGCACGGGAATTGGGATGAAATGTACAAAATCCGAGAGGACATGCTCATGCTGTCCTTGGACGAGCAGATGGAGTTTGAGAACGTGGAATGGCCCTTTATGTACGCAGTCCTGAAAAGATGGGATTCAGTCCCCGATTTGTCTGTTGGTTCCGATTGTTATATTCAGATCCTCTGGCGCAGGTGGCATCGAATCAGCATTGTTTCCCCTTCGAAGGGGTAAAAGACTGGGTAATCCGCTCTCTCTCCCCTGATCTTCGCTTTGGTATGGGAACCACTGGCGGCATAGATCCGGGGCGACTCCTTGGTCAGAGGACTGAGATAGACTGCAGAGTGGGAGGACCGAATCTCCATCTATGCAGATGACATCCTGCTTTACGTGGCCAATCCCCCATACACACTTGATAGGGTCCAACACATATTTGCACTCTATCGCAAGTATTCTGGCTACACTATCAATTGGAATTAATCCCTGATCTATGTCCTTAATGGGGAGCCTACATACTCTCTGATGACTGTGAGGCTAGGGTGGTTGCAGAGGGATTTCACTACTTGGGAACCTTTATCACAAGGGATTTTGGACGAGTGCTATACACATAACCTTGAACCCCCACTGCTTGGGACCGAGAGGGGCTGGACAGGCTTGAGAGTTGCAGGGGGCAGGGCGAGGGACAGGGAAGTGTGAATATTTACCTGTCTATGTATAGCAATGTGATACTGTTTAACATCGTTCTTGTACCTAATGTCATCTGGTTTGTTTTTGATTTACATGCAAATGAAAATAATTGTATAAGTATGTGATTTACCACTGACTTGCAGCAGCTATTCAAGTTATTGAATGCTTCACAATGGCAGTTATGCTTACAAGAAGAGGAGTGGCAACATGAGACTATGAATAGACTTTCATTAGTTGAATTGCTATATGGTGGCTGACTGCCAACCATTGCCATTAATTCATGAGACAGTAATGAAGCCACTAAAAGGAACAGCGTTCACTACTCTCGACTTTATGGCTGCATATCAGACTAGTCTGCATGAAGCTTTCATGAATCTCTTGGAATCCTTAATGCTAGAAGCAGAGTAACCAATTCAGGCATATGCAATTTGGCTTAAGCTCTGTATTCTTTGTTTTCCAGCAGAACATAATTTAAGAAAATGTTTCAAGGGATAGAAGGATTATGCGACTTGGGAGTCGCTGTTTTCATTTTCACCTCATCAATGGAGAAGCATAGATCAACAATACGAAAGTTGCTGTAAAAATGCAAGACAGTAGAGTAACAGTAAACAAAGAAAACCGTTAAATGATGCAATTCAATGTGGAAAATGTAGTTCTTGTCATAGAAACAGAAGAAGTGTGTACAAAACCTTCACTGGTGTTTTCTGTGTTAAAATCACTGTCTCCAATGTATATGGAGAATCTATTTCCATGCCTTGAAATGCATTCAGTTGTAAAGATAATTGTTGACTTCGCATGAGATGCTGAATGTGATAGCTGCATGCCGGGGTATAAGAAGGTACCATCATTGCAGTTTTTTGGTCTTGCCTGCATCAGCACATGCGCATTTACTCTTGCTTGTGAGAGATAGTGTTCGACAAGGGGCTTGGATCCCGCCCACGGCTTACCATTCATGAGATTCACTGTCACTCTCATTTGCTCCTTTCAAATTGAGCAGCACAAACCGACTTCAGTTCCTCTTCTTTCGGCAGAAGAACGAACAGTGGGCCACATTCTCAAGCCTGGGCGATAAAATTATCGCCACTTTATCGGCAAGAAACGGCTGCTAAAGTGGTGATAATGGGCTTGATAATATGCTCTATGGAATTCCAATCAAAGCTCATGTTAGATGTGAAGGACATCTAACATGAGCTTCGATTGGAATTCCATAGAGCATATTATCGAGTCCATTATCGCCACTTTAGCGGCTGTTTCCTGCCGATAAAGTGGCGATAATTTTATCGCCCAGGCTTGATAATATGCCCCGAAGTACGGATTGAGCTACTATTTTTTCTATTCTTTCTTATTCCGCTGCCGTTCTGTCGATGTTGTCTCTTCCCATCCGACACCCTGTCCATATTGCTTCTCTAACTCCAGTCCATTTAGCTTCTTTGCCACCCCCAACAACTCCATATTGCTCCCACTTCCATGTCTATGGTATTTATTCCACTCTTGAAAACTAGGTGCTTATTCCCCATAACCCCCCATCTGTTTTCCATCCTCTCCTTTCACCCCCAGTCCATATTGCTTATTCCCCGCCCAAACATCCCCCATTGTTGTGTTGCGTATTACCCTCCCTCTCTCAGGTTGTGCCTGTCGTTTATTCCCCTCACGTGAACCGCCATAAGATAAAAAAAATATATATATGACTCGCCCAGCACTGGATGCTTCATATTGCTTTTTTTTTACCGTAAAGTTTCCTCCCACCCACACTCCTGTTGCCCACCCCCAACTGATTGGCAAAGCCAAGAACTCTCCCATGAGCGAGACCTACTGGCTATGACAAAGCCTGCTTGATGAAGCGTTGAAATCTGTGAACACAGTTGGCGAGAGTCAAATTCGGTCGGAACTTGGCCAAAGCCAAGTGGATTTGATTTGAAATCGCACCATTGTCTTTGCTTCAAACAAGTTCAGAGATTCTGACCTTAAATACTCAATAGAACATGCGCTGTTGGTTTCTCCAGTGGCTGTAAATAACCCTTTTTAAGGGTCGACCGTTTTCGATTTGCGTTTATCACAATCCCCTAGTGAGCATTTAAGGGGGTTGGATCAATGAGTATGTCACCACATCTTGCAAAGCATGTAAAGTTAACAAATATGTTTTCCTTGTTGAGCATGTACCATAGAAAACGAACAATGCTGGTGATTATTTGTCATGTACACCTTACAAATGTAATTACAATGAGTAGAATAATGATATCGCGTGTGGTTGTAGCATGACCGATGGATGGGAAATGGTGCAATGACTAAGGGTGTTTAGTTACATTCTATGAAGGATTGTGTGAAGCATAACAAATAAAATAAATCATTATAAAGGCTTGGTGCAAAAAAGAGGGAAGTAGATTTGAATCTGCACCGTCTTGAAAGGTCTAGAAGGAATTAACAATTGAAGATAACATGGCTCATTAAGGGGCATATCCTTGTAGTTTCTATGAAGCCTAGAACAAAACTGAGTGCTTTGCTACTAAAAAGTAAATGTGTACAAACGTTACAAAATACTGGTGGCCTGTCATAGACTGCAATGTCGAATTGTATGAACAAGAGTGCCAAATAAATAAATCTGTTGATAAAACTCCAAAGTCAGATTCTCATCGCTTAGCCCCTTACCATTAACTGACACACCCCGGCAAAATGTGGGTATTGATTTGATTGGCCCTATAAAAGGCTTGTCCAACTCCATAAGCAATGACTAACTATTACAACTCATGGCTCTAAATTACATTTTAAACTACAACTAATGACAAGGCAATTATTTAATTCCTACGGCAGATTTTTGCCTGAGAAGGGTTCCCTAGTGATTTAGAGAACTATAATGGCGAAAAATCCTTTCCGCCAAACGGACAGCGGTGAGAAATTGGGTTTCTGATTGAGGGGGTGAAACCCTACTCAAGCACAATCTCAATGCTTGTCAAGGCAAAACACGAGCAAATCTCAAATTAACCTGTGCTCTAACCTCTGTAGCTTGGCCCAAAACCAGTCAGGCTTTAGAGGCAATGTGCAAAGTATTTATGCAGCACACAAACAGTACTAAAGTGACAAAAAAATACACCAAAAATCCCACAAACATTTTGAAAAATAGAGTAAACTATAATACATTATTTGGCAAGAAAATGAGAAAGATCAAGTAGGAGAACCGGAGCTTTGCAGTTTTAAAGATTTCACTAACAACAGTGCTTAAAAACACAAAGCGCCAGCTGTGGTTATACGGTCGAACTGGACCAGGACAAAGTCACAAATTCAGGCCAACAGCAATAGGGCACAGGCCGGATACAGGGACCAAGTTAGCCCAGCTGAACAAAGTACCTTAAATCCTGGTTACGAGTATTGCGAGATCTCATGCTGAGAATGCATCATGCAGCGGTGGTTACGATGAGCTGCAGGCTACAATGCGAGGACCTGCGTTGAGGATGCAATGCGCAGTGGTGGTTCAGAGGAGCTGAGATGCGAGCTCTTGCTTCAAGGATGCAGCATGCAGTAGCAGTTCAGAGGAGCTATGCGTGCGAGGTCCTGCGTTCAAAAGGCGTCATGCAGCGGCGTCCTGTGTTGGGGATGCATTATGCAGAAGCAGTTCTGATGCTTAGCTGGACGAGATGTGGCGATTCAGCACAAGAGACCACAGCTTGTCTGGCAGAGCACCTTCAGGCCCACTTCCAAGGCTGGGGTGGCACAACTTGGTGGCAAAACTCACAGCAGGCAGAGTCCTGGTGCGGGATTCCTTTACTGTGGCTCTGATCAGGAGGCCAGCCAACTAGCCCTTGGAGACACTCTGGTTGTCCTGGGAGCAAGATGAGGGTTCAGTCCTTCTCACTCAGGTAGCAGAGCAGCAGAGTAGCAGTCCGTCTTGTGGCATAGCAGCACAGCAGTCCTTATTCTGAGTCTTCCACAGGTCCAGATATGCACTGAAGAGTTTAGTCCAAGGGTCCACTATTTATACCTGGTGCCACTTTGAAGTGGAAGAAACTTCTAGAGTCCTAACCACACAGAGTTGTTTGGAATTCCCTGTCTCTTTGCCCTGCACCAGCTTGTCTACGGCACAAAAGACTAGTGTGGAACCCTTTGTGAGTGTGCTGAAGCAGAGGCTTTGTGATGTGAAAGTGCAGTAGGTGACAGCTCCAACCGCTACCAAGTCAGAGATGGCCCATTCTGCCAACATCTATTCTACCTTTGTCTCACTGTCTGGGAGAAGTATGCAAAGACCAACTGTCAGCTACACCAAGTCATGTGACCCAAGATACAGGCTGCAAGCACCAAATGGTTGGGACAAGAAAATGCCAACTTCCTAAAAGTGGCATTTTCAGAATTGTGACTTAAAATCCAACTTTACCATTAAAAAGATTTTAAAATTATAATTCTTTAGAGACCAATCTCAATATTCCTACATGCTCCCAAATGAAAGTTATCACTTTTTGAACGAGCTACTTACCTTCCGTATAGCCTTATCTGGTAGAGACTCTGGGCCAGATGTAGGAAAGTTCTATTTACCGACTCATAAATACCGAATTTTACCGATTCTGTATTTATGAATCGGTAAATATGAAGGGGTGAGATGTAGGAAATGTTTTAATTTGATTTACCGAATCGTTAACATTCGGTATTTACCGATTCGGTAAATACCGAATCGGTATTTCCCTTTGATTGCTATGGGCTGTGAAGCCCATAGGAATCAATGGGACATACCGATTCGGTATTTACCGAATCGGTAAATACCGAATGTTGCAAGGGTGCAGGGGGTGTCACTTTGACACCCTCTAGCACACCAAGTAAAGGCATGTGTGACATGTGGCACACATACATGCCCTAAGGGCATGTATGTGTGTCACATTGCACAGTGTGCATGCACAGATGTGCATGCACACCTGGATTCGGTATTTTACCACACAATAGGATTGGGTGGTAAAATACCGACTCTTAAAGCCCAGTGGCACTCTCAGGAGTGTCACCTACATTTGGATTTACCGAATCGGTAAAATTACCGATTCGGTATTTTACAGAATCAGTAAATGTACCGAACCTTAGTTTTTGTGAGCAGTACCCCTGTGTGCTTGTAGGTGGTGTCGTTTGACTCCGCATGGCATCGTCAGCCTCATCCATGCAAAAGTGACGTGCGTGCTTATATAGGCGCCACCTCAGCGCGCTGATGTCAGTTTCTTTTTGTGACTTTCCACGCCAGAAGCCTGTAGCCATAAAGAACACAGACCATTGATGTGGAAAACTAGGGTGTGAAAGGGGAAGGCCCAGACCCTAGAAATCTGTTCGCAGAGCGGGAGGATGGGTGGGTCGATAAGGAGTCTGCAGCTAAATAGAGTCTCTACTAATTAAGGCATTACCGAAGGTAAGTAACTTGTTTACCTGATAGAGACTTTTAGCCACAGATTCCTTACCTTAGAATAGATACCAAAGCAATACGTCCACGGAGGTGGGTCTGCAAAACAACTTCACATCAAAAAGTACTGCAGGGCTAAAAGAACAAAGTGCCCGTCTTGATCAACCTAACTGTCTAGGCAGTAGTGTTTTGTGAACGTGTGGTGAGAGGCCCACGTTGCTGCGGACAGATGTCCAGGACCAGGACTCCGGGTGTTAGCACCGTGGTTGCAGCCTTGGCTCTGGTAGAATGAGCACTTAATCCCTCCGGGGGCTGCTTCTTAACCAATGCATAGAAGATTTTACTGCAAAGTACGATCCATTGGGAGATGGTCTGTTTCTTCACAGCCTTTCCCTTCTTCACTCCGAAATACACCATGAAGGGCTAGCTGTCCACCCGGAACTCTTTAGTGAGGTCAAGGTAGAACGACAGCACTCTGTGTCTAGGTGGTGGAGTCATTCCTCTTCCTTGGAGAGATGTGGTGGAGCGTAACAAGTAGGCAGGGTGATGGACTGTAACAGAAACCCCCACAAGTCTTCTTTAGGTAGGGAACTAGAGGCGCGGGCCTCAAGGGTGGGCCAACTCCAACACAATTCTTTTCACAAAAGTCACCCGAGTTAACTGAGGGAGAGCACCCGGTGAACTCTGCCCGGGCCTACTTCACAGATTCTATCTACTGGCTTCTTACCGTCTGTCTCACAGGTTTTTGAGACATACATAAAAGTTCACAGGATATCTTCACACACCTACATGTCATCCTTCATCATTGGATAGCCCAATGCTCTCCAAAACTCTAGTTTGGTGGATAACAGGCCTGCACTTAGGAGTCAAGAAGGCACTTTTTAAGCTCGTATGGAGCTAGGGATCCACTAAAAAGGTTAAAAACCAGTGTGGTAAACTGATATGGAATTTACTTGGAGGACTTGTAGTACTCCAACACCACTAAAGTGTTGACCTGTTTCTGCTAAGGCCAAAAGTCCACTATTCTAGAATAAAGGGTCAACCCAGTAACCGGCAGACCTGTGTAGAACAATTATTATCAATGCAAGTGGTTCCTATGAGGGACGCATGGCCCTTGACTTCCATGGCTATAGTTATAGAAAACCCTCTTTCAAGTAAGGTTTGTTATGCGATTTGCGTATTTCTTCTCATTTCACCAAAAGGCTAGGATTTAAAATGTACAGTATCAATATTATGACAGGGTACTCCTATATAGTGATGGTGCAGTGAAAGTGATGAAGTAAACAAATAGTGTGCAAGTGTTATACACAATAATAATATATACATGTGATTGATAGGGACATTGTGATGTTACATACAACACTCGGGTTACGAGTGTCGAAATCCAGAATCAACTTAAATTAAAAAATAGTCCACAATGCAAACTTAATTAGAAAAGGGTCATGATCAGGACGGAATACTGTAGGATGCACCAGTGGAATTGTGGCCACTGTCCTACAATCTTAGATGTGTATCTCACTAGATCTAGGTGTTCATTATCAGGCTTGCTTCAGGAGCAGGTAAGCAGAAATAGTAAGTAGTGGTAAGTCTCTTGGCGGTGGATAGAACAAGAGTGACTAGGACGAAATCGGAGGTGAAAGGAACCAATTACTTAAGGTCCCAGGTGCGCTCATTCATTAATTAGGTCTCATAAGAAGGCTGTGGATCCTTTTAATAAACAGGTGGGCTGTGGGGTACAGCTTTAAACCATGCGTCATTCAACAATCTCGGTCTGAGGAGACCTCGAGAAATGAGTGTCAGTGTAAATATATTAATAATCACGCATCCATATGGCCAAGCATAACAGTTAGTTAGATCTGTGTTATGTTGTTCGGAGTCCGCACAGATCGTGATGAATCTGGAATTTATTTGGTCGTGTCCAGCCCACATCGAATCGTGAACTTTGTTGCATCTCTTCTATTAGACATAGTGTAGTAACGTGACACTACACAAAGGGGTACGTTGAAATACTTCTTTATTATTTATTCTAGTTAGAATAAGATAGGCACATCCCCAGCTGCAGGCACTGGGTGAGACACTGAGTTCTCTCAGCGAACGTTCTAATGCCACCTTCAGTGACGTTACAAGGAGGCACCAACCAGGGAGGGGAAGAAGGGGGGGAACCGGGGAGGGCTATACAGGTGGGAGGTTACAGCACCTCTTCCTCCCACCAGGAAAACACAATCAAGTATAAGAACATAGATAAGTGGCTGAGGAAAACTCTTCTGGAGTGTAGACACTTATATTTTTTGAAAATCTCTAAGCCACTCTGAGGTTTTGCGGAACCTGGTGCTTCTTCTCAAACTGTGCTGATCATTCACTTCTTCTCTCCCCTCAGCACAGTTGTGAACACCAAGTTCAGCACAGGATTTCCCAGGGGCTACTCTGTCCATACTTCATTTCTTTCAATTCTCCAAGGTTACCATGTTTTTATGCACCTCTCTTATTCTTTCAGGCGCAAAGTACTTATCTCCTTTTCTACCCAAGCCATCCGGCTTCCTTATGTGCACCAACTGTCCCTCTCTCAGCACCCTTTCCCTGGCTCCCCACTTACGGTCGTACCATTTTTTGTACTTGTCCTGACGTGACACAACATCCCTTCTGAAATCCTCTTTGTTCACTCTGACCGGTTCTTTGGAGAATAACCAGTTGGGAGACAACTTGGACCCCGCTTTTCTCCCTCTCAATAATTCGAAGGGGGAGTAACCTGTGCTGAGACTAGGTGTCGTGTGGCATGACCAAAGCATGTCTTTTATGGCCTGTTCAACTGATAAATCTGACCTCCTAGCAAGTTGTATGCACTCCTTTAACATCCTATTGGCTCTTTCGACCTTACCATTGGCTTTAGGGCAGTATAGGGGTGTACGAACATGGTTGACTGACAGTTCAGCAAGGAAGACCTTCATTTCCTCCGACACCAGTTGCACACCGTTGTCAGTGATTAACGTGGAGGGAATCCCTTCTTTAGAGAAGGTGTCTCCTAAAAATCCAATTATAGCCTTAGTGTCAATGGTGTGAACCAGTTTATGTGTTATCCAATTTGAATAATAGTCAATTAGTACTAGAAGGTATACATCTTGAGAACTCTTAATTTGGAGGGGCCCTGTGATGTCCAACCCCAACTTGTCCCAGGGTACTTCAGGAACTTGCACAGGCGTGAGGGGTGCTCGCCTGATTGTCCTAGACTTATCACTGAGCCCACACGCATAACACTCCTTAACCTTCTCTTCCATTAACTGATCCATTTTTGGAAACCAATACTCAGCTCTCAATTTCGCCTTACATAAACTTCTACCCAAGTGTCCTTCATGAGCAAGATCAAAAATGTGATTACACATACTTGCAGGGGGAACAATCTTCCCAGACTTATACAAGTTATTACATTCAATAGACAGGTCATCTTTAACATTCCAAAACGGTTGCAAATCATCTGACAAATTTTTACATTTGCTTGGCCAACCCTCGACGACCAATTTTTTGACTTTTAGTATTACGTCATCTTTACCCATCTCAGTGTTCCACAGATCCATCGCAATAGCTGGCTGTCTTAACTCCATTACAAAGTCTTTTTCCTTGATATCTTTCCTTTCCTCCCTTACTGGGGCCCTTGACAAATAGTCCGCAACTTTGTTTTGAGGACCTGGGACATGCACCATTTTGAAATTGTATCCTTGTAGGCCTATACACCATTTGGAAATCCTGGGTGTCATACTCTCGATCTCTTTTTTACTGTACAACGACAATAAAGGTTTGTGGTCTGTGTGTATCTCGAAAGGGATGCCTCACACATAGAAATTGAAGTGTTTAACTGCCCAAAACACAGCTTGGGCCTCTTTTTCCACCGTTGAGTAATTCTGCTCTGACCCTGTAAGTGTTCTAGAGGCAAAGGCCACCACATTGATTGTAGAACCACGTCTTTGAGCTAACGTGGCCCCAACTCCTCTGGCACTAGCATCAGTGAAAATTATTGTGTCTTTATCCACCTGAAATTTTCCTATGTATGGCGCAGAAATGATTGCTTTCTTTATTTCCTCTAAAGCTGTGCTCTGTTCCTGACCCCAAATAAACTCTACATCCTTCTTGACCAGGTCTCTGATAGGTTGTGACACCATCGCAAAGTTCCTAATGTACTTTGACATGTACTCTGCCAACCCAAGGAACGCCATTATCTCTTCTTTATTAGACGGAACTGGAGCACTTCTTACAGCATCCACAAGATCAATTTTAGGTTTTATTCCTTCTTCTGAAATTGTATGCCCCAGATAGTCCACTGATGACACACCGATTTTGCATTTGCTTTTCTTTGTCGTGAAACCTACTTTCCTCAGCTCCTCTAACACAGTGCGTGCATTGCTGTTGTGTTCCAGCTCGTTGGAACCATAGATCAATACATCATCCTGAAAGCACAGTGTTTTAGGACAATCCTTCAACACATGCTGCATTGCCCTCTGAAATGCTGAGGCTGCAGATGCCAAACCAAATGGCATTCTCAAAAATTTTAAATTGCCAAAAGGGGTGGTAAAGGCAGTCAATAGCTGAGAATCAGGATGTAGCCTGATCTGGTAATACGCAGAGGATAAGTCTAAGACAGTGAAGAACTTTGCCCCATGTATAGTACTCAACATCTCATTTATTCTTGGTAAAGGGTGCCTGTCCACTAGAATATTGGCATTTAAAGACCTGAGGTCCACACACCACCTAAGACTCCGCCCCCCCATCCTTAGTTGTGATAACAATGGGCGCCAACCAGGTTGAACACTCAACCTCCTGTATAACTCCTTGAGTTATCAATTTATTAATTTCAACTTGTAATGGCTCCCTCATCATCAAAGGGATGGAGCGTGTTTTATGCATAACAGGTCACCGCTTCTGCTATCAGGCTCACTGCAGCTTCCTGAATCACGGCCGGGCTTGGCTCCGCCCCTAATTTTACCGGGCTCACTGCAGCAGCATTTGCTCCAGCTTCCTGAACCACGGCCGGGCTTGGCTCCGCCCCCAACTGCACGATCGACCGGCCGGGCTTGGCTCCGCCGGTCTGGTAAACGACCACAGTACCCAGGATCCCTCCTGGCAAAACGCTGACGCCACCATCGAGCGCGCCAGGAGGCGCTTAAAGCAGCGTCAGGTCCCTCGTACCGCGAGGACGCGCGCGGGACGTGCCGGACGAAGCCCGGACAAAGGGTGGACAGTCTGTGGGCCAGGACCCCTGTCCATTATTGTTGTGGCCCTACCTCACTGCCCCTCAAGTAAGATTCATCCTTGACATCGTTTCCATGAAGACTCTGTTAATTCATTCAATTGGTGAACGCTTTTGTGCTTACTTGGCTTTGGGGGTGATACTCCTAGTTGACTAATAACCAATTGTATTAAATATGTCTAAACAAAGGTCTTCATCTGGTCCAAACACTATAGATAACTATCTGGTTCAGGTGGTGAGTAAAATAAACACCACTAGACGGATATCACTGGGCTTGACCTCACCCCCTGTCAACTCTCTTCTTGATCCTACTATGTTAGAAGTTCCGATACAGGTACATAGTAGTGATATTTCAGTTACCGAGACAAGCCCGAATGCTAATCTTGATTTGAATATGTCCTCTGCTATTAACATAGTCAATGACTCAGGTGACCAGTTAAACGTAATAGAAGACGATCTCCCTTCCCCTGTGTCTGTGCCTGCGACTAGAGCTATTAGAACATGTAGAAAGGGTCAGAGTAAACGGGTTGGTTTACGCTCTAGCAGGAAAAGAACAGTGTGAGAAGTTGGCCTGGTATATGATGCTCACTAGTTCTAGTGATCACCTTGTACCATGCCAAGCAACCCCCTTGGTTCAGGTTGTAAAGTCAACCTTATAGACAAGCTATCCTAGGGGTAGCATGGACTAAGCAGTCTTAGGCTAAACTCTGTAAAGGCATGTGAAGCAAGCTGTTTTACCATACACAATCCCTTGAATACCAAATGAAAGGACACCACACAGATATATATTGAAAATATATATAGATTTATTTCTACAAATATCCCCTATACTCTTTATGAGCACAGAAGCAATTGCGTTAAAACAAAACACAGTTTAAATATACAAAAGTTGCACGAATATGGATGAGCCCTAGGGGCCACCTAAACCATATATTAAAATAGTGGTATAGAACCACTATGGGGAAAGTGAAGAGGCCTAGGTCCTGGGGAATCGCTGGAGCTGTTCGAGACTAGCAGTGATGAAGTCGGGAAAGGCCCGCGGGACGTTTTCGTCGCCAAGATGGCCGCTAGCCACGTGGCAAGTGGCCGGGATGGCGCGTCGAGTGGCACAGTGCAAAAGGGCCCCACGCAGATCGTGGAGATGCTGGGGGGCTGATCTTCGGTGCAATGGCTGCTCGAAGTTGGGGCTTCTCAAACTCCAAAGCACAGCGCCGAGGGTGCCTCGGGTGCTGCGCAGTCAGCTTCTCGGGGGACTTTCAAGAGGTCCGGTCCCACGTCTCTCAGTGCCTCCACGGGTCCCTTCTTTGCAGGGACTGTGGATCGGGCTGTGAGAAGTCTGGGAGTCTGGGTCTTGTCAGGCTCTGGGCTCGGGCTCCGGCGGGAGGCGGCGGCAAAGCAGACGTCGAGTTGCTGGATGGTGCCTGTGTTCACAGGGTGGCCACTCCTAGGCCACAAGGGAGATGCTCTTCAGTCTTCTGTGCAGCAGAATGTCGAAGTCCAGTCGTCTTCTTAGTTTCAAGTTGATTCAGGATGATCTGAAGTCTCAGGACACAGCTCCCACTCTTATTCGAATCTGGGGGGCCGGATCACCTACTAGGTCCCTCCTCTGGGTGGGACCAGGAAGGGGAGTGGTTACACCCCCTTTCCTTTGTCCAGTTTCGCGCCAGGACTGGGGCTGGAAAGCCCCAGCGCCGGTTTGAACTGGCCTATGCACAGGGACACCTTGTGTGCCCCAGGCATGTCTGATTCTATTCAGCCCTGTCCTACCCAATACACAAAATCCTGTCTGGGGTGGTGCTAGCACCTCCCAAGGCAGGAAACCCTTTGTCCAAGCTGCCCTCGCTGGAAGGACTCCCAGCAACAGGAGGTCAGACTTGTGTCTGTGGTGGCAGCATCCATTTTGTGATGCTAAGGCTCAGTTTAACTTTAACCGGGGTTCAGGTTAGGTACATGTCGTGTCCCTCTAGAAGGGTGGAATGCTACCCCCGTCGCCAGAACTGGCGAGGAGGTAGTATTCCAATTCGTATGACACCTTACTCGACATGTTTTGATAAAGCCAAACCCAAGTTAGCATTTAACCGCGAGGATTATAATGCACTTAAGAGTATATGGTATGGCAGTATCATGAAACAGCTAAAGGACATGGTTCCGAAAGCTGCAGACAGGCTCAGCTCATGCCAGAGCACCATCTCACATATTTCCAAGCACTCTGCCTCCAGGATTGATGAGGCCTTCCATAGGAGTGACTGATAGGAACATATGTGTCCATTTTAGGTTAGGTATAGGCATACTACACCTAAGTAAGGGGTGGTTACACCGACTTACCCCAGCTGAGTGATCAGCCAGTTGTGTCAAATATGGAGGCCAGGCCAGGGGTGGCACAATACGTGCTGCAGCCCCTGGTAGGCCTTGGAAGCACCTATGCCCTGGGTACCTGGGTACACTGTTACAGGGGCCAATAAGGTGAACCAATTCCAATTGTGTATGTACCTAGGGTACATGGAGTCCATTTTAAGGAGAGAGCAATTAGCCTGGGGCCCTGAATAGCAGGATCCCAGGCCAACTAAAGTAAAAAACCAGCTAAACACCAGGCAAAAAGTTTGGGGGTAACCATAGTCAGATATCCACCTTCCTACACAACCCCCCCCCCCCCCAAACGAAAGGAGATAAGGCTATCCTTGACCAGGTAAGCCTATATTGCCTAAAGGGCTATATAAGGAAGTACCAGCTCTGGCTTGGTTACCCCCTGTCTCATGGTCCACTAAGCAACCCCTCACCCTAAGGGTATCTGAGGGTCTCCACCATAGGGAATCTCTACCTGTGGTGTGTCTTGGCAAAGTTAAAGGCTGATGTTGAGAGGGAGTACTGAAGTGAGATTCCTCTGTAGGACTCAGCTTCCTCCAATCATTCTCCACCATGTAGGCCTTTCTTTCTTTGACTGAGTTGCACTGTGCTCTCAGGGTCAACCTCTGGCTACCTAAAGCTGGAGGCTGGATCCCTTTGGTTGGCTTACTGGAGGGACAGTTCAGGTTTGGGCCCTTTGGGTCCCAGGTTTGGCTGTGCCCAACAGAATCCATCTGTGGGAGGTCCCTAACTAATTTTAAAGGGGATCCCTCAGGAGTTTTTAAAGTTTTTACCTGGCTAGGACTGCTAGCTTTGGTGCCCCTAATCTGCTGATGAGGGTGCTTTATTTGGCAGGGGGCCCTTTGGGGCTCACTGTCCTTCTTGACCTCTGCAGCCCTGGGCTGACTAAGGCAAAGTAGAGAGGGGCTGGTTACCTGCTCCAGACTGGGTCCCACCTGAGAAGGGTCCACTGACATCAGGGGCTCTGTCAGGCTAGGCCTAACCACCTCTGGGGCAGTTCCTTCACCAGGGGTAAGATCAGTTCCCTGAGGAGGCTGATCCTTTACTAAAGTCTGGTGGGAGGGAGATTTCTCTTCCTCCTCAATGCTCTCTGTTTGTGTGGAGTGATCCATCTTTTCAGGCTTCACAACACATGTATCAGTTTGAGTTTGGGCTGTGGCCATCACAGCCCCACCAACCTTTTCAGGAAGGGACTCAGTTTGGGTGTGGGCTGTTACCATCACAGCCCTGCTAATCTTTTCAGGAGGGAAGTTAGCTAAAGATGGGGCTGAGGTTTGCTCAGCCCTACTAACCTTTTCAGGAAGGACATCTTGGATTGGGGCTGTAGCCATCACAGCCCCACTAACCTTTCCATGGAGATTTACCATTCTAGAATGGGTTTGTTGTTCAACCTCAGCCCAGGCTGAGATTTCCAAATCATTCCCCAGTAGACAATCTACAGGCAAGTTTGAGGACACTGCCACTCTCTTTGGGCCAGTGACTCCTCCCCAGCTGAGATTTACCACTGCTATGGGATGATTTTTCTGAACTCCATCAATGTTTGTCACCTGGTATGTGGCACCAGGTAAAAGTTGCCTAGAGGGGACTAGATTCTCAGTCACCATGGTGATACTTGCCCCTGTGTCTCTGTAGGCCTCAACTTTCAAACCATTGATGAGGGGTTCTTGTCTATACTGCTCAAAGTATTTGGGCAATCAGTGAAATTGGCAAACCCCATGCCAGTCTCATAGACAAGAGTATCTGAGGTAGGGAACCTGGTTAGGCCAGAATCCACCTGAGCTCCAAAGGTAAACCCACCCAAATTCCGGCGGGTGCTCCCACCCCCTGGGGGATTACTGCTAACAGTAACAGGAGGTGTTGGAGTGTTACCTGGAGGGATATTCTCCTTATTGCAGGCCCTAGGGCAACTGGGGTCAGTTTTCCAATGGCCAGGCTTTTTACAGTTATGGCAATAAGGCTTTTTCTCTGTAGAGGAAGTGGCATGCCCCCCCCCCTTTCCATTGGAGTTTTGGGGCCCTGGGGAAGTTTTCTCTTTGGTTTTATCCCCACCTTTCTCTTGAGGCTTGGTAGTCTCTTTCTTTTGGTCACCACCCTGGTTCTTAGGCCTGATCCTGGTTCTGACCCATTTGTCTGCCCTCTTACCCAATTCTTGTGGAGAGGTCAGATCAGAGTCCACCAGGTGCTGACGTAGAAGCTGATTTTGACAATTACTTAAGATTTGCTCTCTCATAATTAAATTATACAATCCTGTATAGTCTGTAACCTTACTTCCCAGCAACCAGCCCTCCAGAGCCTTAGTGGCACATTCAACAAATTCAGACCAGTCCTGAGTCTGTGTCTTCTGGGTATCTCTGAACATTAACCTGTACTGTTCAGTGGTTAAGCCTAACCCATCAATCAGAGCACTCTTCAGGACCAGGTAGTTTCTAGAATCCCCATCACTAACTGTGAGGAGTCTGTCTCGGCCTCTACCTTCAAAGGAGAGCCACAAGATTGCTGCCCACTGCTCCTGAGGGACCTGCTGTACTTTGCAGGCTCTCTCAAGTGCAGTCATCCATTTGTGGATATCATCCCCAACTTTGTAGGGGGGCACAATCTTACTCAGGTTTCTATTGTCATAGGACCTGTCTTTATCCTTAGGGATAGTGCTGCCACCAGTGGATCCTAATCCACTCTCCCTAGGCTGCCTTGCTCTAGCAAGTTTCTCTTTGGCCAGGGAAACTTCTAATTCTTGCTTCTGGATCCTAAGTTCAGCCTCTCTCATTTTGGCCTCATGTTCCCTTCTCTGAGGGCTAGTCAACTCCCTTCTGGAGTTGCCATGAGAACCTCTAGAAACATGGGAAGTATTGGATTCACCTGAGTGATTCCTCCTCCTCCTATGCTCCTGGTTAAGTCCATTTGGGGGTCTGAATGGGTTGGACCCACCTTCAGTCCCAAATAAGCTTAGGTTAGCCTGGTTAATCCTGCTGACTAACACCTGGCTATTTCTCTCATCATCAGACCCACTTTCCTCCTCCTCCTCCTCTTCTTCCTCATCCTCTGGCTGAGTATCTCCAGTGACCTGGTCTTCCTCATCTATGTGGATAACAGGGGCAGGGGCATCAGTGTTTTCTTCTTCAGAAGGAGAACCTCCATCACCAGTCCCTGAGGAGCCTGGTTTGGAGTTCTTTAGAGCTTCAGACTGGTCTAAAAGCTCTCTGAGGTGTCCTGCTGTAGGAGTAGGACCTGTTTTGATTCCTCCCATGGAACACAGCTGCCTCAGTTCCTTAAAAGGAAAGATAGCAAATTTGGATGGTGCCCTTGGAGGGTCACTCTCAACAGAGATAGGTCCAGTGGATCCCTCTGCCCCAGACATTGCTCTAGTGTGGTGGATGTGTTGCAATCTACCTACACTTGTGTTTTCCTACAAAACCTATCTAGTAGTTGTAGTCAGGGTGTGCTACTCCCTATCCTCTACAACAACTAAGTTCAGTAGAACTTAAGTATACTAGTCTTGTTTTAGTGTACCTATCAGGTACCTGTATGATCTTTCAAATGATACTCTTAAAGATTGTAATGGTAAAACAACAGCAAGCTCAAATCCCAATCCGCTGCTCACCAATGTGAGAAGTTGGCCTGGTATATGATGCTCACTAGTTCTAGTGATCACCTTGTACCATGCCAAGCAACCCCCTTGGTGCAGGTTGTAAAGTCAACCTTATAGACAAGCTATCCTAGGGGTAGCATGGACTAAGCAGTCTTAGGCTAAACTCTGTAAAGGCATGTGAAGCAAGCTGTTTTACCATACACAATCCCTTGAATACCAAATGAAAGGACACCACACAGATATATATTGAAAATATATATAGATTTATTTCTACAAATATCCCCTATACTCTTTATGAGCACAGAAGCAATTGAGTTAAAACAAAACACAGTTTAAATATACAAAAGTTGCACGAATATGGATGAGCCCTAGGGGCCACCTAAACCATATATTAAAATAGTGGTATAATAACCACTATGGGGAAAGTGAAGAGGCCTAGGGCCTGGGGAATTGCTGGAGCTGTTCGAGACTAGCAGTGATGAAGTCGGAAAAGGCCCGCGGGACTCGGGTGCAGTGTGGAAAGTGCACGCACGCACCAATGTAATGTCAATGGTGCGTAAAAGTTACGAAGTTAGTTATTAAGGAACCTTCCGAGTGACCTAGAAGGATGAAACTTTAGACACAGACACTAGACGTGTGTACCAGTGTGGGAACACCGGCGGTGCTGAGTTACCTCAACCACAGGAAGCGGGTGCATAGGGTCGAAGTAGTGTCGGGTTTCGTCACGCCGGTCGATGGGGCTTGGAGCTGAAGATGCTGCAGGCGGCTCGATGTGAAGAGTTCCGGTGAATCCAAAGGTGGATCTGAAGAGGTGAAGACCTGAAAGCAGAGGGGACAATGTTCAAAGTCACTAGCCAGTGACTACCGTGGAACCAGGAAGGAACCAGGCGATGTCGGGTGCAAACAGGTGATGTCGTGAAGATTGTCTCTGCAGCCACGTGGACACAAAGAGGTCAAGGACGTTCAGGCGTTGGTCACGAGCTGTCCCACGTAGGCTCTCGCTGATGGCGGTGTCGGCAACTTGATTGGAGCAAACAGGCTTTGGCTAAAGCAAGCCACGCAGGAAGGGATTCAAGCTTCTTACTCGGACCAGCAAGGTCAGAGCGGGTGCTCCTTTTCAGGGGAGCAAGGGCCAGTCTGGAGCAACCAGACCAGCGGTGTAGTTCGTCGTTTTCGACGTCAAGATGGCCGCTAGCCACGTGGCAAGTGGCCGGGATGGCGCGTCGAGTGGCACAGTGCAAAAGGGCCCCACGCAGATCGTGGAGATGCTGGGGGGCTGATCTTCGGTGCAAGGGCTGCTCGAGGTTGGGGCTTCTCAAACCCCAAAGCACAGCGTCAAGGGTGCCTCGGGTGCTGCGCAGTCAGCTTCTCGGGGGTCTTTCAAGAGGTCCGGTCCCACGTCTCTCGGTGCCTCCACGGGTCCCTTCTTTGCAGGGACTGTGGATCGGGCTGTGAGAAGTCTGGGAGTCTGGGTCTTGTCAAGCTCTGGGCTCGGGCTCCGGCGGGAGGCGGCAGCAAAGCAGACGTCGAGTTGCTGGATGGTGCCTGTGTTCACAGGGTGGCCACTCCTAGGCCACAAGGGAGATGCTCTTCAGTCTTCTGTGCAGCAGAATGTCGAAGTCCAGTCGTCTTCTTAGTTTCAAGTTGATTCAGGATGATCTGAAGTCTCAGGACACAGCTCCCACTCTTATTCGAATCTGGGGGGCCGGATCACCTACTAGGTCCCTCCTCTTGGTGGGACCAGGAAGGGGAGTGGTTACACCCCCTTTCCTTTGTCTAGTTTCGCGCCAGGACTGGGGCTGGAAAGCCCCAGCACTGGTTTGAACTGGCCTATGCACAGGGACACCTTGTGTGCCCCAGGCATGTCTGATTCTATTCAGCCCTGTCCTACCCAATACACAAAATCCTGTCTGGGGTGGTGCTAGCACCTCCCAAGGCAGGAAACCCTTTGTCCAAGCTGCCCTCGCTGGAAGGACTCCCAGCAACAGGAGGTCAGACTTGTGTCTGTGGTGGCAGCATCCATTTTGTGATGCTAAGGCTCAGTTTAACTTTAACCGGGGTTCAGGTTAGGTACATGTTGTGTCCCTCTAGAAGGGTGGAATGCTACCCCCGTCGCCAGAACTGGCGAGGGGGTAGTATTCCAATTCGTATGACACCTTACTCGACATGTTTTGATAAAGCCAAACCCAAGATAGCATTTAACCGCGAGGATTATAATGCACTATGGTATGGCAGTATCATGAAACAGCTAAAGGACATGGTTCCGAAAGTTGCAGACAGGCTCAGCTCATGCCAGAGCACCATCTCACATATTTCCAAGCACTCTGCCTCCAGGATTGATGAGGCCTTCCATAGGAGTGACTGATAGGAACATATGTGTCCATTTTAGGTTAGGTATAGGCATACTACACCTAAGTAAGGGGTGGTTACACCGACTTACCCCAGCTGAGTGATCAGCCAGTTGTGTCAAATATGGAGGCCAGGCCAGGGGTGGCACAATACGTGCTGCAGCCCCTGGTAGGCCTTGGAAGCACCTATGCCCTGGGTACCTGGGTACACTGTTACAGGGGCCAATAAGGTGAACCAATTCCAATTGTGTATGTACCTAGGGTACATGGAGTCCATTTTAAGGAGAGAGCAATTAGCCTGGGGCCCTGAATAGCAGGATCCCAGGCCAACTAAAGTAAAAAACCAGCTAAACACCAGGCAAAAAGTTTGGGGGTAACCATAGTCAGATATCCACCTTCCTACAAACAGCATCTTCACCGAAAGCCCCAGTTATAGCAGAGGCGATCGGGCAACAAGGAGAGAGGGAGATATTAGGTGAAGAACTGATTAATAAGCTAGTGAGTATGTTTGAATCCAAGATGAAATCTATAATCAAACCATTGGTAACAAAAATTGACCTATTATCAGCAGAAGTAGTTAGATTAGGGGGACTGATAAACAAGACAGTTGAGGAGGTGGGTAATATTCCTACTTTAGTTAAAAATAGACTTGTATCATCGATAGCCACTTCTAGGGGTGGGATAGGGGGTAATGATGATGTGATTCCAGCGATGCCAGTTCCGCTGCCCACTCAGCAGCCAGTAGATAATGATGCCCGGGTAATAGGCAGTTAAGATTTTCCACTAAATTCTATAGGGGTCGATGTAAACCAAGGCCCGGTTCAACTCATTGTAAAGGCTTCTCCTCTTGTTCTGGTATTGGCCAATGTACCTCCCTTAAAACCTGGTCAAGCAGAGTCTACCTCTTCATTGATTAGCAAAGCATACCACTGGCTATGTAATAATATGTCGATAACTCCGAGTGGTAAACAACAGCTAGCAGGGGAAATCACCATGGCAAGAAGGGTGGAGTGGATAGGGAACAGCGCGAAAAAACTAAAAGGAGATTGCGTAGTACTGCATTTCCTAAGCCCTGAAGTTCTTCCTGAGCTCTTAAGATGTATATTTCCCCCGCAACGTAGGAGTGCCGAGATTGTTCCGCTAACCTTGGATTTTTTATATAGAAGAGGGAGTACAGTGAATCCAAGTATTCTAAAGACAAAATGGAACTCTGTTAGAAACAACTAGGGTAGGGCGACACAACCTAGTGAATGGGGAATCAGTGTCGAAAATAGATATGCGGCACTGTCAGACCTAAATGAGTGCGACTGACTTGAGATGGCAGGTAGTGGTGAATCCAATGATCTGGCTGAGTTAAACATTGTCTATACTACTGTTGCTGAGGTTTTTGGTTCTTCTAACACTACCTGTGTGTCCCGAAGAGGTTTAACAGGCAAGATAATTCCTCTAGCTAATAGTAGGAAGAATGAATCCCCTAAGCCCCGGTCTAATTCCATTGCAAATCCTGAGCTTGATGCACGTGTTGTTGTTCCCAAAGTGAGTTTTAGCATTGAGAATACTTCAGTAAGAATAGATGTTACTGATGCTACTAGCCATGAAGGTATGCTGGCTGGAACTGAACGGGAATTACTTGAAGGAAATGCCGCGAATTCGTCAATGATGGTCTTGGATGGTATTGAGGACACTGTGGGGAAATTCCTCTCATGGAACATTGCAGGACTGGGTACTAAGTTAGACTCTGGAGAGTGGCTTCGATTTATTAACTCCTTTGACCTATGCATATTCCAGGAGACCTGGTCATGTGAACCAACTTTTGCAGAGGGATATTTGAACTACTTTGTACCAGCTTTAAAAGGCACAAGGGGAAGACCAATGGGCGGTCTAACCATCTGGGTTCGACAGACATTAAAAGTGGTTGTCAAAGTAAAAGAAACTAGCCATAGAGACATTCAACTAATCACATTAAAATCTGATATTTTGGGAACAATAGACATCTACAATGTATATGTGTGGGGTTCTAGGGGTGGGAGGTCTGAGGTTTTGGCGGCCTTGGGCTCCCTACTTGATATTTATTCCCAAGACAACCATATTGTCAATTCAGGTGACTTTAACAGATCATTTGAACCCTTATCCGTAGATGATGATTTCTTGGGAGATGAAGAGGATAGGCACTGGGGAGTTCCAAAATTAGAGCTGAAACCAGTTGTGCGTTGGACTGAAGATGTGATTAGTATGAATGCCTTATGTTTTGAGAAGGGTTTAAGAGCACTAAATGGAAGGACATCAAGTGACAAAAACGGGTCCATGATATTTGACAATGGGCGGCATGAGAGCAGAATAGACTATGTACTTTGTAGTGTGCAACTATGGCCGATGTTATGTGACATGGAGGTTGTGTGGAGAAGCGAGAGTGATCACAATCCTCTTTGTATAAAGCATAAATGGTGGTCACTATCTAATAGGACTAGCAGCTCTACTGCCCTTGCTCTACCCTTAATTGTCCCTACTAACGATATGCGTAGGCTGAGATGGATAAATGTTGTAAATAACCAACAAGCCATGGACAACATCAAAATCGAAGCTGATAAAGCGATATTTGCCATGGAACATATTAAACCTCCCAGTACTGAGCAGAGTGGCGTGGTTGCAATCCACGATACTCTTTTCTCAGTGATTAACATTTTTTTTTTTAAAACCCGCAAATGGCAAGAGAGCTCCAAAGAATGCAAAATGGTATAATGCCCATTGTAGAGATGCACGCAATTCCCTAGGTACTGCTCTAAAGGGTAGGGATTCAATGGCTATCCAATCCGCTAGAAAGGAATACAAAGCCAGTATAGCGAATGCTAAGAAAGCTTGGGACGAGTATCACTGGTCCGAATTAAAAAGAGCTAGTGATAATAAAGACTCTAGACTGTTCTGGAGCATTGTCAAATGGGGGGGAGATGGGAATCCTGAACCCCCAAATAACAATGTCCCGGAAGAAGAGTGGGTAAAATTTTTTAGAGTTCAGTATGCTGAGACTAAACAGGTTACAACTATAGTGGATACAAAATATACCTACTTTAAAGATAATTTTTTCAGTCCACAAGAAATCCTGGTGGCTTTGAATACTGTGAATAGCGGGCGGGCACCAGGCATGGATGGGGTCCCTGCTGATATCTTTATTAACGACAAAGTACGATGGTGTAAATATATTTGCCTCCTCATCAATAATATTGCTGGAGGTGCAGAGATACCAATATCCTGGCAGGGAGCAATAATTATACCAGTATTTAAGAAAGGCGATCGATCCCAGCCCGCCAATTATAGGCGGATTAGCCTTATTGATACTATTCAAAAGATTATAGGGCGTGTAATTGTGAATAGGCTTCTTGACTGGGCTGAGGATAACAATACGCTGTCACAGTTTCAAGCGGGATTCCGTAGGTCCACAAGTACTGTGGATCAGGTTTTCCGCTTCAACTTACTACAATGGAAGACCGTGGTGCTAGGCGGAGGTAGCCTATATGCGGCTTTTGTCGACTTACGGGCTGCCTTCGACCTAGTGCCACGGTCGAAGTTGTGGTTTGTTCTTAAGAACCTGGGTGTTCCTGATGATTTATTGTCCCTGATAATGCGGCTTCATGAATCAACATTTGCTAGAATTCAGTGGGGGGGTCAGGGCTCGGAGACAGCGGACTTCCCGGTAGAGCGGGCGCTCGGCAAGGCTGCTCAATGGCCCCTACTCTATTTACATTGTTTATTAATGGTGTTGTACCCCGCATGATATCAGCAGAGTTGGATGCCCCTATGCTAGCTGGCACTAAAATTCCAATTTTAATGTTCGCGGACGATACCCTTATTTTATCAAAAACTCCGAGCGGTCTCCAGCGAGCATTGGCTATCTTTGACCTATTTTGTGGTGAGCATGGCCTGGAGGTCAATGTGACCAAAACGAAACTTATGATTTTTAATCTCCATCCTAGTTTTAAGTCAAAAATTATTATGAATGGGCGGCCTTTAGAAGTGGTGAACATTTTTACTTATCTTGGTATTCATATCTCAAATAAGAACGGCTGGACCAAGCATATAGATATAGCAACACTGAGGCATAGACAAATATCAGGTGCTATTAGTTCCGAGCATAGAAAGTCCCTGACGAAACCTATAAAACCTGGTTTGCAGGTATATGAGGCAAAGGCTCTTGGTTTTGCATTATACGGTGCTGAACTATAGGGTTTCGAGAAGGTGGCTGCTTTACAAATCTCGGAAAATACGTTTTTACGCTCTATAACTGGTGTCCCGAAAAGTTCTCCCTTGTTGCCCCTCAGATATGACTTGGGTAGAAAAGCGGTTGCAGACTTGATCAGACTACGACCAATCCTGTACTGGAGAAGGCTCTGGACTACGCCTGAGCTTTTTCATTATGCTGAGGGGTTTTTAGATATCATCAAAGTGGATATAGTCCACAAAAACAGGTGGCTTAATTCCCTGAAAGTAAGTTTGGATGAGCTTGGAATGAGTTCACTTTGGTCAAATCCTGCTGGAACAACTTTCCCTACTAAAAGCGCTCTAAAAGAAATTTATTGGGAAAAGGTAGCCTCCCGGTGTTGGAGTAGCACTAGTCTAGGATCTATGACTGAAGGATTCTTAGAGGCTAAGTTGTACCCTTCCCTGGAACCCTATTGGGATAGTATAACTAGGCCTGGTGACCGAAAACTTCTATTCCAATTGAGAGTAGGTTCTCTACCTCTCAGATCTTTGACAGCCAAATGGGAAGGCGACCCGAATGTTAGCTGCCCTGTTTGTGGTTCCGCAAATGAAACCACGGGCCATTTTTTATTCGCTTGCACAGCCTACTTGGATCCAAGACCTTTATGGCTAAAACCGATGTGCAAGAATTTAAGGACTACCAGTAGCTCAGTTGCCTTGCGTATTATATGCACCAGTAGTGAGATATGGATATTAATAGCAACTGCCAAATATCTTGGATGGGCATGGTCGATCAGACAGAGACTGCTAGCCATTTGACTATTCTCTGTCTGGGTATGTTGTATGGTTAATAGACAGAGACTGCTAGTCATTTGACTATTCTCTGCCTAGTCAAACGGCCCATATTATTTATCCATGCCTTTCTTCTAGAAATTTGTTAGTAATGGGTGTTCTTTAACTTTCTTAAATATATTTTTAATGTATATTTATTGATGTATGATATCTCTAAATCTTGATTTGTACATTGAGTCACAAATTGTAAATAATATGCTTTATCCTTTTATTGTAATTGTATTGATTGTATTTTTTAAACTATTCTTGCTTTTATGAGTGAAATCTCGAATAAAGCATATTTTGACTTTATGCATAATAGGGACAGCCCCTTCCTTCAAAACAATTCTGTGCATATAGTTCTTCAATAAACCTAAATTCTCATTGAAAACATCAGAAAATTCTTCCAACAAGGTTGTTCCTATGGTCGGTGGATCTATCAACATAACCTGTTCATGATTGTTGGGATCTAGCTTGATCCCCAAATCCTTCTGATGCCTCCAGCCTAACAAACATGAACCCTGTCTGGCCACATACACCTTGCCTACAGTGTGCCTGTCTTTAAATGTTATTCTCATACTTGCCATACCTTCCAACTGTATTTCACCTTTATTGTAACCTTTAGGACAAATGTCAGCTTTTTCCAATTCTAATCTCCCCTCACCAAATTTCTCCTCTAGCATTTTTTTGTCTATTAAGGTGAAAGGGGAACATGAATCTGCATACACTTTAAATTTTTGGCCATCCAAGCCAATTTCACAACTAGGATATAGAATATCCTCCTCAGTTTCAGAATCTTTAATTTGGAAGATAAAAGTTTTCCCTTCCGCCCTTTCTTCTTCTGGATTTTCTACCATATGAACCTTTGGACCAAAAACGTTACAAAACTTAGCAAAGTGCCCTTTTCTATTGCATTTCCTGCAGGTCATATTTTTAGCTGGACACTTCCAATTGTTTGCCAGATGGTTGGCACTGCCACACCTAAAGCATTGTAATCCCTCCACCTTCTTCTTAACTTCCTCTCTACCTCTGTTTCCAATTTTACACACAGCCTCATCACCTCCATTGGTTTTGGACTCAATTTTTTCCCTAGCAGTCTCTGTCCCTCTCATCTCTCTCATACAATGAGCCGTGTGTTCAAGCCCTTTAGCTATGCTGATAGCTTCCTCTAGATCAGGATTACATGTTAGAAGCTCCTCTTGTACCTTGTGATCGTTGGTGCATCTAACTAATTGGTCCCTAATGAGAGAATCTGTTAAAGTCCCAAATTCGCAAGTGGCTGACATACCTCTTAAAACTGCGATATATGAAGAGACTTTTTCCTCTTTATTTTGCACTCTTTTGAAGAATTTATGTCTCTCTAAGACGACATTAACTTTCACCTTGAAGTGTTCTCCTAGTTTCTTTAAAGTATATTCATATACGTCACCTACATGTTCTTCCTCTAAAGGCTCATCATCTATTAATCTACCTGTGATATCTTCAAAAACCTTTCTTCCTTGAATCCCTAAATTGTGTAGTAGGATATGTTGCTTCCTAACACATGAATAGTTTCTTCCCCCAATGGCAATTAAATACGATTTGAAAATACCCTCCCACCTTTTCCAGGGAATGTCAGGTTCCCCTAATTCATTCAGGAAAGGGGTTGGTTGAGACATACCTGAAAATGCCATGTTAAATATTAGGAGTGTTGGACCTGGGCCTCTTGGCAGGGTCATCCCTAAACTTTTTGCCTTCCTCCAATACTCTCTCTGACCTGTTTTTGTTGGTTTAATGACTCTGGGCACTTTGCCACTGCTGACCAGTGCTAAAGTGCATATGCTCTCCCTGTTGTAAAGTGTACATGTGATTGATGTCCATGATTGGTTCATTGGATTTACTGTTAGTCCCTAGTAAAGTGCACCAGGAGTGCCAGGGCTTGTGAATGCCAATACTGCTAGTGGGCCTGCAGCGCTGGTTGCGCCACCCACAGAAGCAGCCTTAAAATGTGTCTAGGGTCTGCCATTGCAGAACCTGCGTGCAGTCTGGTACTGTCATGCTAGCTGGGCAAGTGCACACACTTGCCAGCCCCTGAACCTTCCCTTAACTTCATATTAGTCACCCCTATGGTAGGCCTGAGGGCAGGGTGCATTGTAGTGTAAGGTAGAACATGCCCTGATGTGTGTGGCATGTTCTAATAGTGAATTACTACCAAAGTCGTTTTTCACTATTGTAAGGCTACCTGTTCCCTTCTAGGCCAGATGGGCTGCTGGAATTATTACACTCTATAATCCCAGCAGGCTCAGGGAACATGGTAGAAATTCATGTTTAGTATGCCTGAACTCAGAATAATAAAATACTTCTTTTAGTAAAGTTTATTTTAATATCCTGTGTTTGCAAATGCTACTTTTAGAAAGTTAGCATTTGCTTGCCTAACCATTTCAGCCCGCCTCTGCTTGGATGTGGATCTGACTGTCTGGTGTGTGTGAGTGACAGGGCTGGGAGTTGACAGGTAGTGAATAGCCAGATGACACCTTAGTGGGTGGTGGGAGTTTCCCCTGAATGATGCATCAGGCTGTGCTCTGCCTCCACAATGCTGGCTCCGCCCTCCTGGGGAGCGACTGATGACTCAGCCTGCACCTGGCCCAGGAAGGACCGAAGCTTGTCAACAAAGTGCTCAGGCCACTCCTGCCCTCACAATGCCGGCTCCGCCCCCCTGGGGAGCGGCTGATGTGCCTGCACTCACACTGAATACAGAAGCCAGAAGTACCCACAACAAGTACTCAGAGACTGGAGCAGTTATGCAGAGGCCCCCCTGGCTTGCTAGAACAAAAGAAACTGGGTATAAAAGAAGGAGCCCTGCTCCTTGTAAATTAGATCCAGTTTGCGCAAAGAAGAAGCTCTGCCTGAAGAGAAGGACCCTGGAAGCTGCATGGAGAAGTACTGACTCTGACCCCAAGAGACTGGCCTGTGGTGGGTGCCTTGCTGCTGAAGGAGAGCAGGAGAAGAAAGACGGAAAGACTTTGCTTTTATTCAACTTGTGCCAAACTCTGCTGAAAGATCTCCAAGGGCTTGCTGCTGAACTTGCCCCCTGACCAGCGCCCCAGGAACAGTGGGCGCTACCCCCGTCTGGAAGAGGAACAGCTGCTGTGTATTGTCGACTCTGCATCACCGCCCTAAAGGACCTGTGCTAACCCCTGTCCTGCCAAGCACCGTAATTTCCTGCCGTCGCAGCTCGCACCGCAAAGGTCAGCCTGTCTGACCCCAGCCCCGTGACTGCCTCCCCGACCGGAAGAGACAACGCAAAGCAGAGGACCTGTCCGGTCCGATCACCACCTTCTGCTGCCCCCGCGCTGTGGAAAGTGAAGAGGAGACGGACTTCAGTACGTGTGCCCATCGGGAGGAAAGAGCCCTGCAGAGACCCTCGCAATCCGCTGCACCCCTCTCCAGGCGAACCCAAGACGCAGCCCCTGCCTGTAAGCCTGTGTCCCCTGAACACCGCCAACCTCGAGGTTAGTGCTCCTGTGGTCTCCGTGCCACGTCACCCTCCTGGAAGGCACCACAACAGGGACGTCTGCCTGGCATCGGCCGCACCGAAGCTGAAAAGGACACGAAGGTATTGTGTGCTAAGCAAGCAGCATATTAGCCCGCGCTGTGTGCTCCCAATTGTATGCCCTGCCTTGCTCTGCCCCCCCAGGAGAGGCCACACCGCACTGTGAAGGGTGCCTTGCCTCCCGGAGATCCTCCGCTGTCAGAAGGGACCCCTCTGCACTGACAAGTCCTGAAAGAAAGCATTCCTGAAGGTGCCTTGGCCCCAGAGGCTCCTCTGATCGCCTGCTTGCTGCTCTGCTCCGCAGCTCAGCCCCCACCTCTAGAAAAGGCCCAGGGTTTCTTCGAGGCCCTCTCTGGTGTCCATTCCAAGCCTACCGCGAGATGCGTGAGAGTTGGTAGGGGCCGAGTCAGTTTCACCCTTAAAGGCCGGAGAGGCGCTGCAAGGCGCTCCGAAGGCCGAGGAGGGTCCCAAAGCCCCAGAACAGAGAGAGGCTTTCTCTTTGAAAGGAAAGAACACTGAGAGAACTGTGAAATTAGGAGATTTATAACAAAAGCGCCTTAACAGAGAAATCTCCATTTTTGAACTACAAGGAAGTGAGAAAACATTCAGAAGTGCATATAAAGACTTGTACATTACTAAAAAGAACTGTGGCAACATAAATAAGAGTAACTGGAACCTCGCAATCCTTTAAAGTAACAAACTGTATTTACAAGCCTGATTTTAAAAATATATAAAGAGAATATATTTTTTACTACAAAACAGTTTGGTGTCATTGTGTGGTGGGTTGGTTGTGGTGGTATGATATTGCAAATGTTTAACCCTATGTGCCCCAGAGATTAGCCTAGACTGCTTGCGCCACACTACCTAGAGGGTAAGCAGAGGTTGTTCTTAGAGGTAACCCTCAGCCCTGACGGGGAAGAGAGAGTCCCTGCTTGTCGCCAGTGCTGCACTGCGCCAACTAGAGACTCCCCCTTCCTACATTGGACGCAGCGGTGAGGATAGCGAATTTACATTTGCAGTGTTCATGCCTTAACTATTGACCATTGCACAGTGATGACAGTCCAGTAACTAAGCCACAGACTTTGTTTTTTTTGGATTTATGATTTGCGAGAAGAGATCTCCATGTGTTTTTGAAGTCATGCCTGTGTCAGTGAAAATGGAAAAGGCAGCATCCATTTCTTCTATTGACTGTGATTGGGAGAAACTAGAAAACTACACTGGGAAACAGCTCAGGAGCTTCTGCAAAAATTTGAACATTTCCATGACCGGACTCTCCAGAAGGGAGCAGTTCCAAAAGGCGCTGAGGGCCTGGGTCAAGGCAAGGAATGCCCCTGGAAAGGATTTTGAATTTGAGGATGCAGAACAGCAGCTGGAGGGACCCCTGACTCCAGAGTGTAGGGGTGCAACCTCCCCATTGGGTAGCAGTGTTTCTGGCCGAGGTCTGTCGCCAGAGGAGCTGGCGGACAGACAGGCAACCCGAGATCATGAATTGAAGTTGGCAGAGCTGGAAATAAATGGGCAACTGGAGCTAGAATCTAGGAGGTTAGCCCTGGAAGTAATGAAAATGGAGCTTGCGCATGACTTAAGAATGAGGAAACTTGACTTGGAGCTCGAGGCGCTTGAGGCCAGGAGGGCTTCAGCCCAGCAACAAGAAATGTGTGTAGCTCAGAGATTGAGCTTTGCTGAGTTGGAGGTGGAGTCCAGCTCAGATGGTGGCAGCAACATTCAGGTATCTAGTGCAGACAGCATAGCGCGCGCACCTAGAGATATGGCACCTGACTTGGAGGGGGTTAACATACACCAGGAGGTTCAAGGGCATGAGGTAGCTCCAGTAGTGCGCAGCGTCCCTGAAGGGAATAGGGTAGCTGGCGTAGGAGTTCATGGTCCTAGTGGTGGGAGGGATTCCCCCATGGTTGAGGTCCTGGTGGGTGAGTGTAAGGACCGCCCAGAAGAGTGTGGGTTGTGTGACAGAGACAGTTCGCTACTGTCTGGCCAGTCTCAGAAGAATGGTGTGGAGTATGTGTGTGAGGCGCTGGATGGTGAGGTGAAGGATAATTTGGTTAACCCTACTAGGGGGCTGTGTAATCCAATTGTGGGAGAGCATACTTTAAGTCCCAGTTTTCCAGAGCTATGCCAACACCTGTTTGAGAGTGAGTTCTCTGGCCCCAGGGAGCTCACATTGGAGGCAGACCTTGTGGTGGATTCCCGAGGGTCTGGAGAGGCATTGGGGTGTGATCCTGTGGGGAGTGTCTCAGGTATCTTCCAGCCCAGAGTGGTGGAAGTGGCGCAGAGTAGCCCAGCTAGGTCCTGTAGTAGTGAGATGGGTGTAGGGCCTCACGTCCTGTCCTTAAGGGGAAGGAGTGAGAATGGGTTTTGTCCCGGTAGTGCCCAACCTCAGTCTCAGAGCCTGGATGGTTCTTTAAGGGAACACCAGGTGGGGAGCCTAGGCTGTCCGGATGAGTCACCCGCTGAGGGGGATCCCCCAGTGGCTAGAGAACGTGGAGGCTCTGTAAACAGGGCTCCAGTAGTTCTGGTGACTGGCAGTACCACTCCAGTTGGGAGGGTGCAGAAGTCCAGAAAGAGGGGCGAGAGGGGGAAAGAGTCCCCAGTGGAAGAACCAGTGGGTCAGGGGCCAGCCAGCAGGGCTGCGTCCCCAGTGAATGACCAGGGGGACACCACTTCTGTCCTGGGGGATCTTCCCGCACTGTCAGAGGGACAGGGGTTGGGAGATCCGCGCCGGGCAGGCTGTTGCACGACACATGAGCTATGTGCCACCCTCAGGGGGGGCAGGCGTGCTCCCCGGAAAGTCCTGGTGCGCCAGGCAAGTGTTCAACTGCAGGGTTGGGTCCCTGAGTTGAGAAGCCAGGGTCAGGTGTTGTCTGACCTGGAGGGCAGGGCCACTGTAATCAGTGTCCTGGCCCATGTCACTTCTAGGGGTACCACTCCAGTTGGGAGTGGGCAGTACTGTGGAAGGGGGTGCAGAGGGAGGGAGTCCTCGCCTCTGACCCCGGTGCAGTTTGAGGGTTTAGACCCTAGGTTTAAGGGCCAGGTGCAGGGTGTCCCCCCTGACCTGGTGCCCCAGTTGCAGGATAGCACCCCTGAACTGGTGGGCGAATTGTGCAGGTCACCTGCCACAGGTGCCCTGACAATTCTGGAAGGGGGTACCACTCCAGGTGGGAGGGTACAGAGCCCCCAGGAGGAGGACCGGGTGTGGGAGAGGCCACCCCAGTCTTTAGTACAGCCGTCAGGTACAGACCTGAGGCTGGTGGGTCAGTGCCAGGATGGCATACCTGACCTGACAGGAGGGAGAGTGGACCAAGGGTGCCAAGCACCTGGGGCTAATGCCCCCCACTCTTTAAGGCCACAGAGGTTTGAGAGCCCTGAGAGGCGTAAGGCTTGGGTCTCATTCCTGACTACTGTCAGTGGCCACTGTGACATTTTTCTGTCTGCCTGTTGGGACACACCTGTGAGCGAATTAAGGTTCAAGGCTGCACAGGTGGTGTCCACAGGTGTAGAGAAGGGTTTCCCATGGATTGGCTTGGTGGACCCTGAGAGTATGAACAGAGGATTTGAAGGAGGTGCAGATTGGCGTAGAACTGGAATGTGCCCCTGCTGTTGCGGGCCAGGTCCAGGTTCTATCGCCCAAAGCAGGGAAGCCCATCACAGTGGTGATTGGTCTACCCTGCGTTTTGGCTGGAAGGGGGTTGTGTTGGACCTGGGCCTCTTGGCAGGGTCATCCCTAAACTTTTTGCCTTCCTCCAATACTCTCTCTGACCTGTTTTTGTTGGTTTAATGACTCTGGGCACTTTGCCACTGCTGACCAGTGCTAAAGTGCATATGCTCTCCCTGTTGTAAAGTGTACATGTGATTGATGTCCATGATTGGTTCATTGGATTTACTGTTAGTCCCTAGTAAAGTGCACCAGGAGTGCCAGGGCTTGTGAATGCCAATACTGCTAGTGGGCCTGCAGCGCTGGTTGCGCCACCCACAGAAGCAGCCTTAAAATGTGTCTAGGGTCTGCCATTGCAGAACCTGCGTGCAGTCTGGTACTGTCATGCTAGCTGGGCAAGTGCACACACTTGCCAGCCCCTGAACCTTCCCTTAACTTCATATTAGTCACCCCTATGGTAGGCCTGAGGGCAGGGTGCATTGTAGTGTAAGGTAGAACATGCCCTGATGTGTGTGGCATGTTCTAATAGTGAATTACTACCAAAGTCGTTTTTCACTATTGTAAGGCTACCTGTTCCCTTCTAGGCCAGATGGGCTGCTGGAATTATTACACTCTATAATCCCAGCAGGCTCAGGGAACATGGTAGAAATTCATGTTTAGTATGCCTGAACTCAGAATAATAAAATACTTCTTTTAGTAAAGTTTATTTTAATATCCTGTGTTTGCAAATGCTACTTTTAGAAAGTTAGCATTTGCTTGCCTAACCATTTCAGCCCGCCTCTGCTTGGATGTGGATCTGACTGTCTGGTGTGTGTGAGTGACAGGGCTGGGAGTTGACAGGTAGTGAATAGCCAGATGACACCTTAGTGGGTGGTGGGAGTTTCCCCTGAATGATGCATCAGGCTGTGCTCTGCCTCCACAATGCTGGCTCCGCCCTCCTGGGGAGCGACTGATGACTCAGCCTGCACCTGGCCCAGGAAGGACCGAAGCTTGTCAACAAAGTGCTCAGGCCACTCCTGCCCTCACAATGCCGGCTCCGCCCCCCTGGGGAGCGGCTGATGTGCCTGCACTCACACTGAATACAGAAGCCAGAAGTACCCACAACAAGTACTCAGAGACTGGAGCAGTTATGCAGAGGCCCCCCTGGCTTGCTAGAACAAAAGAAACTGGGTATAAAAGAAGGAGCCCTGCTCCTTGTAAATTAGATCCAGTTTGCGCAAAGAAGAAGCTCTGCCTGAAGAGAAGGACCCTGGAAGCTGCATGGAGAAGTACTGACTCTGACCCCAAGAGACTGGCCTGTGGTGGGTGCCTTGCTGCTGAAGGAGAGCAGGAGAAGAAAGACGGAAAGACTTTGCTTTTATTCAACTTGTGCCAAACTCTGCTGAAAGATCTCCAAGGGCTTGCTGCTGAACTTGCCCCCTGACCAGCGCCCCAGGAACAGTGGGCGCTACCCCCGTCTGGAAGAGGAACAGCTGCTGTGTATTGTCGACTCTGCATCACCGCCCTAAAGGACCTGTGCTAACCCCTGTCCTGCCAAGCACCGTAATTTCCTGCCGTCGCAGCTCGCACCGCAAAGGTCAGCCTGTCTGACCCCAGCCCCGTGACTGCCTCCCCGACCGGAAGAGACAACGCAAAGCAGAGGACCTGTCCGGTCCGATCACCACCTTCTGCTGCCCCCGCGCTGTGGAAAGTGAAGAGGAGACGGACTTCAGTACGTGTGCCCATCGGGAGGAAAGAGCCCTGCAGAGACCCTCGCAATCCGCTGCACCCCTCTCCAGGCGAACCCAAGACGCAGCCCCTGCCTGTAAGCCTGTGTCCCCTGAACACCGCCAACCTCGAGGTTAGTGCTCCTGTGGTCTCCGTGCCACGTCACCCTCCTGGAAGGCACCACAACAGGGACGTCTGCCTGGCATCGGCCGCACCGAAGCTGAAAAGGACACGAAGGTATTGTGTGCTAAGCAAGCAGCATATTAGCCCGCGCTGTGTGCTCCCAATTGTATGCCCTGCCTTGCTCTGCCCCCCCAGGAGAGGCCACACCGCACTGTGAAGGGTGCCTTGCCTCCCGGAGATCCTCCGCTGTCAGAAGGGACCCCTCTGCACTGACAAGTCCTGAAAGAAAGCATTCCTGAAGGTGCCTTGGCCCCAGAGGCTCCTCTGATCGCCTGCTTGCTGCTCTGCTCCGCAGCTCAGCCCCCACCTCTAGAAAAGGCCCAGGGTTTCTTCGAGGCCCTCTCTGGTGTCCATTCCAAGCCTACCGCGAGATGCGTGGGAGTTGGTAGGGGCCGAGTCAGTTTCACCCTTAAAGGCCGGAGAGGCGCTGCAAGGCGCTCCGAAGGCCGAGGAGGGTCCCAAAGCCCCAGAACAGAGAGAGGCTTTCTCTTTGAAAGGAAAGAACACTGAGAGAACTGTGAAATTAGGAGATTTATAACAAAAGCGCCTTAACAGAGAAATCTCCATTTTTGAACTACAAGGAAGTGAGAAAACATTCAGAAGTGCATATAAAGACTTGTACATTACTAAAAAGAACTGTGGCAACATAAATAAGAGTAACTGGAACCTCGCAATCCTTTAAAGTAACAAACTGTATTTACAAGCCTGATTTTAAAAATATATAAAGAGAATATATTTTTTACTACAAAACAGTTTGGTGTCATTGTGTGGTGGGTTGGTTGTGGTGGTATGATATTGCAAATGTTTAACCCTATGTGCCCCAGAGATTAGCCTAGACTGCTTGCGCCACACTACCTAGAGGGTAAGCAGAGGTTGTTCTTAGAGGTAACCCTCAGCCCTGACGGGGAAGAGAGAGTCCCTGCTTGTCGCCAGTGCTGCACTGCGCCAACTAGAGACTCCCCCTTCCTACAAGGAGGAAGACAAAAAACTGGTGAGCAATTGCAATTTAAGTAAAAGAACACAAAGAATACACCCCCACCAGCACCACAGTAGAAGTTCCCACAACAGCTTACAGAATTTACACTGAATAGAAGATCATTCCCCAACCAGAGTTTTTTAAGCCATAAACTCTCTCTTCTGTCTATATCCAAAAGCTAGAGAACTATTATGGAGTATTCCATCCACTGAACTCGATGTACTTCATTTATTTCCTGTGAGAAAAATTTGTCCTTCCTTTATTCTAGTGAAAGACTGCACGACACGCCTCACTGAGAAAAAGAAGGCGGGAACCTCTGAAACAAACACTACGTAGTGGAGCTGATCCTTCGTGTCTCGGGTTCCTACCATGGACGCTCACCCCGTGCTCCTTAAACTTTGCAGAATTATTACAGCTGAGCCCTCCAGACGTCGAAAGACTTTTAATTGCACACCGGAAGATACGCTGTTAACAATGGGCCGCTAGGGACAGACTCTATGAGGCGTTAGATCCTCACGTCAGGCTGGTAAATAAACTGGAACACAGGAGAAAGCTCGGCGCCAATCTGCACTGTCCACTCGCCAGAGGACACTGTATTGAGGCTTCCCTTACGCGGCTGCTGAAGTCCAGCGGTAGTGTTGCAACCAACTGCCACTCTTCAGACACTACCTCCTCACAGGCAAAGCCGTACGTTCTGTTAAGAACCGCTTCCCTCAGGCTAGCTTCTCCGTGACACAGTGCTATAAAATTCGCTACTCACAGCAAACACTTCACCATTGCAGGAAATTCAGTTGGCCAAAACATCTGCCACACTTTCCCCTGGAGGGTTTTTCCGGTTCACACAAACTCCTGAGCACACACGCTGTCAGCGCTTGCTAAACGGCACAATTAAAGTGTTCAAAGGAATACCTCAGGCCCTTCACAGAAACAGTGATTACACTTCACCACGGCACTGGTGTAACTTAATGGCCCAGCAGTCCTCTTGCAAGACTCACGCTCTGCTCACCCATCAGGACGCCTCACATGGCCACGAACAGCAGCTGGCACTTAAGATCCTCCGATCACGGCAGGTCACAGGCGCTGAACTGTTCTTCATAAATTTCAGTTTGCCTGCAGACAACTTTTCTCAGGAAAAGATGTGCCGCTGTCCCTGTCGCAGTATCCCGTCCTCGTCGCCACCAAAATTGTGTAGTAACGTGACACTACACAAAGGGGTAAGTTGAAATACTTCTTTATTATTTATTCTAGCTAGAATAAGATAGGCACATCCCCAGCTGCCGGCACTGGGTGAGGCACTGAGTTCTCTCAGCGAACGTTCTAATGCCACCCTCAGTGACGTTACAAGGAGGCACCAACCAGGGAGGGGAAGGAGGGGGGGAACCGGGGAGGGCTATACCAATGGGAGGTTACAACACATAGGTTGGGAGAGTATGGACAGGGCCTCTTCTGGGACCATGGATAGCACTTGGTCAACCGAATCCCTGGACCGCAGTGCCATGCGAGTGGAAGAAAACATTTTCTTTCCTAAAATGTCCAGCCTCATGGATTCCCTATCCGGTGGGTGGTAGGGAATGGGCCAGGATTTACATGGGCGGTGGAGGGTTGGACCACTAAGCTCTCCGGGTAGGGTGTTGTGAAACGAATTTGAGGTCACCTGGGGTGGGACAGTGGCGGCGGGCTAACGTCCTGTTCACAGGAGCCCCTGTACAGAGTTTGGACCGAACCCCGAGCAGGCTGTCCATGAGGGCTTAGTTCAATGTGAGAAGCAGTTCTGAGGGGGGGAACTCCCAACTGAAGGATCTCCGTCAAGACGTTAGTATTGACTGCCACTGAGGGTAAGATGAGGCCCAGGACTTCAGCGGCCCTTCTTCTTGCACGGTAGGGGGAGAAAGCATGCCAGTATCTGAACAGGTGTCTAGTCTGCTGGCATCTGCCAATTCCTCACACCAGTCGATGTTGGGGTCTAAGGGCTCGTATTCTTCAGGGTAGAGTGACTCCTCCCAATCCCCCCCGAGTCCCATTTCATAAGACTAGGTCTTGGGATTCGGCCTTGAAGGCATGGCCTCAGTTGGCATTGTATGATGCCCCTCCAGCTCCATGACGCGGTCGGGGATGAGAATGGGGATGGCACAGCAGGAGGGTGCATGGGATTGTCGGCATCAGTACCAGCACCAGGGAAGTTCGAGGTGGTGTGTCAGGCACCGATCCGGATCAATCTGTGTATCCAAGGGGCCCAACTAGAGCCAGGGCAGGACTGCCAATGGAGAACCAGTGGGGGCCCATCCCATATCCGCAGGGCCCAAAGGCGCACCAGCAGGAACGACGTGCTCAGCGGCATGGCTTCCTAGAACTCATGGAGTTGGGCAAGGGTTGCTCTGCCACCAGAAAACTCTGGAAAGTGTGGAGATGGCCCAGGCACAGACTCAACCATTTAGCCAGGCCTCAAATGACGATGCTCCCTCATCTCATCGGATGACTTCGACATTGGTGCTTCCATATTGGTGCTTTTCTAATATGGAAGCACCAATCAATTGTGTGATATTACCTAGACTGTAAACAGATTCTTAAAGACATTATACTTAAACATAGAGTGCACTGAACCAAAAAATAGTCTTTGTCCACACAATATAGAATGGCATTTTAATTGTAATGTATTTATTTTTAGATGTACGGTCTGCTTTTATGAAACAAGCATTTGCAATGCAGTAGCTCTAGCATTTGCGAGAGTTTAAGCTATTGGCATTGTAAATGACAATGTCTTTTATTTATAGTTGTTGATAATTAACACATAAATAAAGGCATTGTCATTTACAATGCCAATAGCTGAACCTCTTGTAAATGTGAGACCTATTTCATTTCAAAGAAGGGGCTGCTATTATCCCGGGCTGCTTGAAAAGTGAAAGCATGCATGGCGAGCTCAATTTTGCAGGAAAAGCACATCGTGCCTGCAGTAGGAGAAACTCATTAAAGAAAATAGTGCTTACAGACTAAATAAGACATACCGGGTAACAACAGAGGTAAAAGGGCCAGTCCTCATGGGATGTTCCAAATGAAGACAAGGCAGTACTAAGAAGGGACTAACAAGCCTAAACGAATCAGAAGCCAGCATTTACTAAGGAGATTGACACAAAACAATAAAAAATATGGGCAGAGAGTGGGCGGACCTTCAACTCCATACTCGAATACAGCATTCCTCGTAAAGCAGCGCATGCGCTGCACAGGCTCTACCTAAAAATGTTAGGCTGGGAACTCACAGCACAAATGAATGCAAATCAGGCAACAGGGAGTGCTATTTGGTGAAATATCTTACAGCCATTCTTTGTATGAACGCCATGCGAAAGCCCTAGAAAACTAAAATCTGCATTTACCATTTTATCTTTCTTTTCATTCCTACTCTAAAACATACTCCATTTATTCAACTGATGCTCCTCCATCTTGGCAACTTATTACATTTTTAATTCACATCACAAAAAAATATGATTACTATTGGAGAAAAAGTACAAATGGTTTTGAATTACTATAACATGAAAACATAGATTAAATGTCAAGCTGCCAAGATGGCCGCCTGGTAGGAGCTCCTGTGAAGAGCTCCCAGTGCTTGGGACCCCGCCTCGGGCTTTATCCTGATTAGCACCCACCAGACCCATCAGAAGCAGAAAGAAAAGTAACTGGATTAATAATACAAGTAACAGGATAATACAAGTAACTGGATTGCTGACCTGATCGACGGCGGAGCCTGGAGCCTGGAACCTGGGGAGCACCGACCTGCGGACACATCGCGACGCCGTGACTGGATTGCTGACCTGATCGACGGCGGAGCCTGGAGCCTGGAACCTGGGGAGCACCGACCTGCGGACACACCGCGACGCAGTGACTCTGGACTTTCCCCCCGTCGCGTCATTGGGACTGGGCGGCTGGGGCTCCGGGAGCCTGCAGAGTGCTCCGTGCTACCTGCACTTCGGTGATAGACACACACCACAGAAGAAGACTCGCAGCGGCACTTGTGAGGTGAGTGAGGCCCCCCGCCCCCCCCGACGGCTCCAAGGCAGAGGCGCGAGTTGGTGCGCCGGCTGCTGCGACTGGTGGCGACTGGCGGGGAAGTGCAGAGAAGAGCCGCCAGTCGCACGCACAGTGAGTACTTCACTGCCCGCGGGAGGGCTCCTGAAAGGGCTGAGGGCATCCGCAGCAACACCGGAGCGGTCCTGAGGGGAGTGAGCCGCAGGAGGGCTCCAGGGACTGCACCGGACTGTGGTGTCTCGCGGCGCTGGCCGCGCTCGAAGCCGCGAGCCTTGTGCTGCCTGCGGGTGGGCTACAAGACTCACGGCGGCCCCGAGGGCGGAGAGAGGCCCCACTCGTCCCACGGCAGAAACGCGGACTGTTGCGCTGGTTTCTGAGACCAGCGGGAAATAGAGCAACATAGGAACAGAACCGCCGGCTCCACAGCAGAATAGGTGGCGGCTGCAGCGGTTGATCAGTAATTTATCGTCAGCATTATAACTATTCTTTGCTGCCTAACACAACAGGCGAAAGCTGGAAAAGGTGTCTAACTCGACAGGCGAATGTTGGAAAAGGTGTTTACTCTGCCCCATTCGTTTGATGGAAAAGGTATTTACTTTGCCCCATTCGTTTTACGTTTTTTTCGTTTTTGTTTTGCAAAACATTTTTGTTCAAAATGGCCGGGGCCATAAACTGCAATTAATCCCCTCCTGCACCGCCTGAGTCCACGAGGCCCCTCAGCAGCGCCACTTAAGATAACTAAGATAACCAGATTGAAGATAACACTCCCCTGGAATGCAAGGTCCGAGCCAGCCGGAATAGAATCTGAAACTGCTTTCCCTGCTTTGAAAACAGCAACAACTAAAAGAGGACTAATGATACTATCCCCCTACTCGGCGGCCGCTTTGGCGGCCATCTTGGACTAGTCATTCCCACCATTTGAACATAAACCTAAGAACTGGCCATTTATACCAATCCCACCCATCACAGACTTTGCATAGCGCTGCATCTAATTCTCCGTGTGACTAAGTGTCTGCCTTTTATTGCAGTATTATATATTTAATGGTATTTTACACATTTTATGTAACCTGCTCTCATATTTTACCGGTTAAGCACTAGAATCTTATTGTCTATTGTAACCTAAGTTTGCACCTATATTGGTACTAGTACATTGTTAGCAGTTAGTCCAGCAGGTATTTAGTATGCTATCCCTATTTGCATAGTGTATATTTTTGTAAGCTGATCCCATCTCACTTTTATCCCTATTATGCACTGATTGCTACCTCATATACCTCATTAAGTGGTAATCTATACCCATTCACTTTATACTACTGGATCACATTGATGCTACCCTTACATTTTGGTTACTTCTGGACACTCACTAGCATCACGGTGGTTCCATTTAACTGTCTGCTACCTCACATTTCCGTTACATTTCTGTAAGCTGCATCTACTCACTGTTTTACTCCCGGACGACACCGACTGCTACCTCACATATTGGATATTTGGCCACTCACTAGTGTCCCATTTATTCTATGTAACCTACGGTTGACATTTGTTTTTGCACACATGTATTACTATTGTGCCCCTCGGATTCAGTAATTCATTAGTAGCTTAGCCCTATTTTTATATGGTATATGCGGTAAGCTACACCTATCTCACCTTCATCCCTATCATTCACCTTTCATTGTTCGCTACCTCATTCACTTATTTGTTGGTTCTTCGTTATAAGCTACTTCACGATGTTGCACTGATTATTACTACCTCATTCACTCGTTTAGTCACGTAAGCTGCACCCAGCCACTTTCTACACCTAGACTACACTGCTGTTACCTAGTACATTCTGATGTGTAAAGTTTGATTCCACCTAACCGGTTCTACCTCTCATATTTTGTACATGGTGTAAGCTGACTGCTACCTCGCATATAGGCTACATTAGGTAAGCCACACCTACGCACTGTTTTGTTTTTCGATTGCACTGACTTCTACCTCTTATACATTTGTCTCCCACTAAGGTCACTCCCTAATGCCACTCCTTTGCCCTGTAACTAGCGGCTGACAGTTCTTTATTGTCGTCCTATCTCCTACACCCAACATCACTTCATTCCAAAATGGAGCTCAACGGCAAGAACACTTTTAGAATTAACTACCCTTCCACACTCTCCAAAAAAGCCACCAAACGTTTTAAACATAACTTCTTAAGGCAGCACCCTGAAATACCCTTTGCTGACACCTACTTCTCCCCGGGTAAGGGAGCCCTGAATACTGATATCATCTTCCACACCGCACGCAGAGCCCAATGGAGAAAAACGTTCCTATCCCTACTCACCGTCTCCACCACCAGGAAAACAACTCATGGCCTAACCCTCTCTATCACACCTTCCCACCTCTTCCCTGGCAGGACTACCATTACCATCTACAATAACGGGATTGTCCTAATTCAATCTACGGACAAGAACCTGGAACTACTAGACAACTTGCTCCCAAAGTTCAAAGAGCACCTCTCCAAGCTGAGGTCCCCCACCCAAAAACGCACCAGCACATCACCCCTGATGTCGCAGCCTCCACCTACAACACCTCTACCCCTAGCACCCCAGTAAATGGCCCACCTGCTGTTAACGCCCCACACTCCCCTAGGACAGGCACAAATCTCCCCACCTCATATACTAGCCGCCCCTCTAACATGACCCCTCTTATCCCCACTCACACTCCCTCCATCCCCCTCCCCCTTGACATAACAACTCCCACCCACATGATGCCACCATCTGAACACACCAACGCTCGGAGTGTATCCACACCCCCCTCCCCCCCCCCCCACGGCGGACCCCGCTCCCTCCCCAGCCACCTCCCCACTCCCACCCACGAGTCTCTCACACCTGACACAACAACTCTCACCCACAACACGCCACCATCTGAACACTCCGCCATCCGGAGTTTATCCACCCCCCCTCCCATCCCCCCCACGGCGGTCACCTCTCCCTCCTCAGTTCCCTCCCCACTCCCACCCACGACACTCTCACCCTCCCAACAAAAGATACAGAACATACCGTCTCCTTTATCTTAGCATCCCCCCCTCTCCCTCCTCCTATTCTCAGCCCGCACTACCCTCCAGTCTCCCCCACACTGTCTCCAGCCTCCACTCACTCTTCTATTCACCGGCACCGTCTCCCACTGACTTCACTATCTATGCCTCCCACCCACCGCCTACTTCACCTACTTCACCCACACCACTCGCCCACAAAAACGCCCACACTATGAAGGACATCCCACTCATTAGCACCGCAGAACCTTCCAACAACGCTAGTATATCCCCTCCTTCGATACCCTGCCCGCTTTCCAGCTCACTACACAACCATTCACCAATGGCTCTCACCACCAACACCATCCCCAATGCACCTCCTGACCTGACTTTATCCACCCTCCAACAAATCAAAGAGGATATTCGACAAATCAAAAAAGATGTCCACGCAATCATAGACCTTCTCTCATCACAGCCCAGACTACCTCCCATCATCACTCTGCCCTACAAACGACGCTCTACACACCCTCGCCTCCAACCACACCAGCGCTGGCCGACTATCCCGGTTCGCAATAACTCCCAACGCCCCCGTCGTGTCCTCAACACATTGTCGGACCGCGACCTATGCTCTCTCCTACGCTCTTATGGCCCAGGCCCGGTAAAACACATATCCAACTCTCACATCCCCATACCCACAATTCTTACAAACCCTCTGAGGCTCCCAACTCTCAACAACAGAGGTTCCGTCCCTAACAACCTCAGAAAAGTTCCCCTCACTCTAGAAAGCTCGACCACCCTTCTCTCTCCCAAACTCAAATGCATCCTACTCAACTGCAGATCGGCCCAGAGACACTCCTCCGACATCGCTGATCTCGTCTCAGCGAGGGATCTGGACCTAGCCATTCTAACAGAAACTTGGCTTACTGAAGCCTCTACCCCGATTATGGACATACTACTCCCCCCCAACTATCACATCATTAGGCTAGACAGGTCTTCAGACAAGACGGGCGGGGGAATTGCATGCATTTCTAGGAGCAACCTCTCCGTTACTAAAGTCACCTCCCCCTCCCTCTCCTCTTGTGAACTCCTCTGCCTCGACATCACCAGCGAGGGCAAACAAGTTTGTGCTTTACATCTCATCTATCACCCGCCTGGTGACAATCTCATATTCACCCAACAACTCATGGACATGATCACTTCCAATGCCGGCCGGCAGACCACCCAAATCTACCTAGGTGACTTCAATCTCCACTGAAACGATCAGAAAGACACAGTGGTGAATAGTCTCAAAACTTTCCTTAATGCGCTTGACCTCACCCAATTATGCGACAGCCCAACACACGACAAAGGCTCGATACTTGATCTCATCATTGCCAAAGAGAATTCTACACAACTGGAGGCGATTCTACCCTGCGACTGGTCAGATCACCACATTATCACCTTCTTTATCAATGAAAAAGTTAAACCTAACGCGGCTCAACCAATCAAATCCAAAGCATGGAAAAGGGACATGAAGAATCTTAACCCTTCTACCCTGCCTCCCCACCTCGGCAATCTCCTCCTTCCCCCTTCTGGTGCCCCGGATGTTCAATCACTGACTGACCATTACCTTGAATCTATGAATACAATAGTCAATGAAGTCGCCCCACTGCAACTGAAGAGAGTCTCCACCAAAACTTCTAACCCCTGGTATGATGATAGACTCAATGACGACAGGCGTACTATGCGATTGGCAGAGCGCACCTGGAGATCGGACCCTTCAGCACTGCACCTCAAAAGGCTTAAAAACAAGAGAAATGCCTACTTCAGGAAAATAAAGCGCACAAAGATGGACTTCTTCAGCCGCCAGTTGGACCAAGCAAAAAACAGGCCAAGAAAACTGTTCGAACTAATCAAGACCCAAACAAAGACACAACCCTTACAATCAAACAGCACAACAAGCGACACCCCACACTGTGAAGCCTTCTCTGCTTTCTTTAAGCTAAAGACAGACAACATGAGAAATGACCTCATCATGGATGTAAGCCGATTCCCCAACCACACCAGAATGGCTAACACTCAACCTAAAAACAAGGCATCATGGCTGTACTTCGATACATACTCGGAAGAAACAATACACAAACTGCTCTGCACCTTGAAGCCCTCTAATCACCTCACAGACCCTCTACCTGCTAATGCTGTAAAAGACTTCATCCCCTTGCTCCTCCCTCTCTGGACCAAAATTGTCAACCGCTCCCTGCAACAAGGCCTCATTCCAGACTCCCTCAAGGTGGGGCAAGTCACACCTATACTCAAGAAACCTACAGCAGATCCGTCTGACCTAAACAATTACCGGCCCATCACCAATATCCCCACCCTGGCCAAACTGCTGGAGAAATGTGTCCAACTCCAACTAACAAAACACATTGACCAATTTGACCTCCTCAACTCTCATCAATCAGGCTTCCGAGCGAAACATAGCACGGAATCAGCTATGACACACATAATTGATGACGCCCTCCAAATTCTTGATCGCAATGAGTCCTGCCTCCTCATCCTTCTTGACCTCTCGTCAGCATTTGACACGGTCAAACATGAGAACTTGCTGGAGTTGCTAAGCACTAGAATGGGTCTATCGGGAACTGTTCTCAAATGGTTTTCGTCCTTCCTTCACAATCGGTCTCAGAAGTTCAAGATCGACAATGTGCTATCTTCACCTGTGCCTGCAGATCTAGGTGTTCCACAAGGATCCTCCCTCTCCCCCACATTGTTCAACCTCGTCATGGAACCGCTCGCCACCTTGCTCCAAGCTTCCAATGTTCAATTCCATATGTACGCCGACGACACACAACTGTACCTAAAGCTTCAATCCCCGGAAGATATCAAACATCTGAATTCCACGCTTATTAACACTCAATCTTGGCTAGCCGATAACCACCTCAAACTAAATGCTCTGAAAACTGAGTTCCTACTCATCTCACCCCCGGCGAAAATTTCCACCACCCAAACATGGCTCAACAACCTAACAGCACTCAATGTCCAACCCACCATCGTGGACTCAGCGAAATCCCTAGGCATCACACTGTACGCCAAGCTCAACATGCAGCAGCACGTCAGCAAAGCCACAAAAGCAGCTAATTTCCAAATCAACACACTGAGGAAAATTAAACCCTTCCTCCCTGCTGAAGACTTCCAAACTGCTGTACAAGCGTTAGTCATCCCTCGAATAGACTACGGAATTGTGGCCCTCAGCGGACTCCCGCTATCCACAACAGCACCCTTAAGAGCCTCCCTGAACGCTGCCGCGAGACTCATTACTGGCTCAAGAAAACATTCGCATATATCCTCAGACTTAAAGTCCCTAAAATGGCTGCCTATTGAAGCCAGAATACAGCTAAAAATTGCAGTTATGACACACGCAGCCGTGCACCACAATGCACCCAACTACCTCGCTCAAAAGTTGTCTATATCAGGAGGTTCGAGATCCAATAGAAGCTCAAAAAATCTACTCCTGAAACCTCGTAGATTCCGGAAAGAGAAAACTTAATACTAAACGGGCGGCGGCATTTTGGACACATTGAAGTTGTTGAATGCCTTTTTTGCTCAGGCCAAGGAGAAGGGCATTGCCGTAGTCCAGATGCGGGGTGACTAGGGCGTGGATAAGTTTCTTCCTGACACCAAAGGGAAGCAGGTCGAGAACTTTGCGGAGGGTTTTAAGAATTCCAAAGCATTTACCAGTGATTTTATTAATTTGTTGCTTGAAGGACAACTCCGCATCAATCATGATTCCCAGGTTTCTTACAGCCTCTGCTGGGCGGGGGATAGGCCCTAGTTCCGTCGGCCACCAGACCTGTGACCAGGTAGATGACGATTTACCGATCACTAGTAGCTCAGTTTTTTCGCCATTAAGGCGAAGGCAGTTGATGTTCATCCACCCAGCAACTGCCCGCATACAGTTGGAAAAATTAATGGCTTCCTCAGGTTGGTTATTAGCAAGTTGAATTATTAGTTGGGTATCGTCAGCGTATGTGACGATATCCACACCATAGGATTCCACAATATGTGCCAAAGGCTCCATATAAATATTGAACAGCGTGGGGCTCAAACTTGAGCCCTGTGGAACCCCATGCCTTAACTTGCGGGGGGATGACTTATAGGGAGGGCAATGTACCTGGAAACTCCTGTTTTCCAGGAAGGATCTTACCCATTCCAAGGCTGGACCCTCAATTCCCATATCTGATAGACGTGACAGCAGCGTTGAGTGCAGCACGGTGTCAAATGCTGCACTGAGATCTAATAACACCAACGCTGCTGTCTGCCCTCCGTCAACAAGCTGTCTTAAGCGTTCTGTAGAAAACAGAACCGCAGATTCGGTTGAATATCCTGCTCTAAAACCTGACTGGGTTGAGTGGAGGCAGGAGTTCTCTTCAATGAATTGCATAAGTTGCTTATTCACAACCTTCTCCACAACTTTCCCACAATAGGGGAAAAGAGATATTGGTCGGAGGTTTTGCAGTTGAGAGATCTGTATATTTGCTTTCTTTTTCAGGGGTATAACCTGAGCGGTTTTCCAGGCATCCAGCACATGGCACTCCTGGAAAGAGAGAGCAATAAGCTGTTCAATCTGCTCGGCCATGCCATCAAGGACTACCGTACATCGCTTAGGGGAGATCACATCCAGGGGGGATCCAGATTGTATTCCCCTCATAATCGAGAGCAGAGCATAGAAGGGGGGGCTCTCAAATACACAAAATAGCAATGTTTTCTTATCTTAAATACTGTGAAAAAAGGTGAAGTGTGCAGGTGTGATGCCAGCTCAGCAGCCGATTATTGTGGCATCTACGGCTGCACAGCTGATCCCAGGAGAGGCTGACACCGGCCGATGATGAGGCAATGACGAAGGCACGGTTTCCTCAACCAAGCAGCGGGCGTGGGAGGAGCATATGATAGGCAGCCTGTTTTTGTTGGTGGGAGGGCACACTAAAGTGAAAGGCAGCTTCGAAGTTGCAAGCAAAAGATTAAAGTGAAATTTTCAAAATAAAGTGCAGGTTAAGTATTCTGTCTTTCTCTTGTGCACCGCGGAGAGCCCCTGCCGGACGCATGTCATGTTCATAAATAAAACATGGCTGGTGTTGTTCTATCCTTAAAGTGGGCACCGTGCTGAAAAAAAGCACGGAGCCTGTGTACATAAAACGGAGGCATGGTCATGTTTATAAATAAAACATGTCTGGTGTTGTTGCGTCCTGAAAGCGGGTGCCGTGCTGAAACAAAGCATGGTGCCCGTGTACATGTTTGTGGCTGCAAGTTAGGCGGTCACCAGTGCGATAAATAAGTAGTCCCTAAAGAAACAGATAAGGACGTAGAGTGTAAAGAGACCGTAGTTGGCCTGTGCTCTTGGATCAAAAAAGGATGCGATGTACCGGGAGCACCGGCCAATGAGGAGCCAGCAAATTGGAGCAACGGGGTTGTAAAGCAATGGCAGGCAAGTAGGAGTAATTACACTCAGTAGAGTGATTACTAAAGGTCTTGCAGACAGCGCATGTGCGCTGATGCTCGAGCTAAAAATCATAAATATCATAGTGTCATGGGGATGAGCCTTGCATTTACACTGTGTTAAGTTAGCATGAGCTTATTAGAAGTTTAAACGCCATTTTTCCTTTCTGCTGCCTTTGCACCCGGCACACATTACTATAAATGTTTAGAGTCTAGCGGACTGTTTTGCTTCACATGAGAATAATATGTTTTTCTATACTAGCAGCCTTGCTTGGTAAGCTTTGTCTGAACAGTGAGTGCCGAGGCCTTCAAGGTTATTTCAACACAGTGGTTGTTGTTCGGTCTGATCAGCGCACGTTCTAGACATAACATATATGCAGCTGTGGCCACCTCTGATTTTGGCGCGTTTAATAATGAACTGCGCAGGCATGCTCACACACACTTGGAGAACATTTGCATGCAGAGAGCTGGTGTAGAAAATGATGTGATCCATTTCTACTAGGACCAGAGGTATGGGGCCGCCCTTGTAAACCCAAGAGACCTTCTGTAGATATAAAATAACCTACTAGCAAGGGAGGGTGATTTCTAGGTGTAATCTAGCCTTTTTTCATTTAACATTTTAACATGCTTTCTCCCTTTGTATTTTATGAAATATTAACTATGCTGATAACCTTGTTGCTTATAATATGTCTGCTTGTATTAGCTAAGATACTGCGCCTGAGAACACGGCATTAGAAATAAATTTCAAACTTGCACGTGTCTTCATTTACTCCCCATTTTTTCCTGGTATGAGAGTATAATGAAAGAGTGTTCATGTGTTCCACATTGCCTGAGGTATTCTAAGTTCCATGTTCTGGGTTGTCTAATCATTGGGGGTATGGAAGAGCCAATGAGACACTGATTGCTAGTCAAGTCAAGTCAAGTCAAGTCAGAATTTATATAGCGCACTACATACCCAGAGGGTCTCAAGGCGCTCGAGGAAGGGGGGGAGGTTTACTTATCGAATATCCAGGTTTTAAGCTGTTTTCTGAAGGCTAGGTGGTTTTGAGTAAGGCGGTGGTGGATGGGAAGGGAATTCCAGGTTTTGGCCGCTAAGTAGGAGAAGGATCTTCCCCCCATGGTGGCTTTGTGGATGCGCGGAACAGCGGCGAGGGCTTGGTTGGACGAACGCAGCTGGCGGTTGGGGGTGTAAAAGGAAAGGCGCGTGTTGAGACAATCAGGACCAAGTTCATAAAGGGCTTTGTGTGCGTGGGTGAGGAGACGGAACGTTATCCTCTTGTTGACGGGGAGCCAGTGAAGGTCTTTCAGTTGAACGGAGATGTGGTCTGTGCGGGGGATGTCTAGTATGAGTCTGGCTGAAGCATTTTGGATGCGTTGGAGTTTTTTCTGCAGTTTTGCGGTAGTACCAGCGTAAAGGGTGTTTCCGTAGTCCAGACGGCTTGTAACCAGAGCGTGGGTGACCGTTTTTCTTGTTTCGGTGGGGATCCAGCGAAATGTTTTTTTGAGCATGCGTAGGATGTTGAAGCATGATGATGAGACGGCGTTGACTTGTCTGGTCATCGAGAGTGAGGAGTCCAGGATGATGCCCAGATTCCGTGCGTGGTCCGTCGGTATGGGGGCTTTTCCTAGGGCCGTTGGCCACCAAGAGTCGTCCCAAGCGGAAGGGGATGAACCTAAGATGAGGACTTCCGTTTTGTCCGAGTTCAGTTTTAAACGGCTGTTCTTCATCCATTCGGCTACTTCTTTCATCCCTTCGTGTAGGTTTGTTTTGGCGGAGATTGGGTCTTTGGTGAGTGAGAGGATCATCTGAGTGTCATCAGCATAGGAGATGATGTTGAGGTTGTGTTGACGTGCGATGGTTGCGAGGGGGCTCATGTAGACGTTGAAGAGGGTGGGGCTGAGTGATGATCCTTGCGGGACGCCGCAGATGACCGCAGTGGCCTCTGACTTAAAAGGGGGGAGGCGGACTCTCTGAGTTCTTCCAGCGAGGAACGAGCTGATCCAGTCCAATGCTTTTCCTTGAATTCCGATGTTTTTGAGGCGTTGTATCAGGGTGCTATGGCAGACTGTGTCGAAGGCTGCAGAGAGGTCAAGGAGGATGAGGGCGACTGTGTCTCCGTTGTCCAGTAGTGTTGGAATGTTGTCTGTTGCTGCGATGAGGGCGGTCTCGGTGCTGTGATTGGCTCGGAAGCCAGACTGTGAGGAGTCGAGTGATTTGTTGGTTTCGAGGAAGGCGGCGAGCTGATTGTTGATGGCTTTCTCTATGACTTTGGAGGGGAATGGGAGGAGCGAGATGGGGCGGTAATTTTTGAGTTCGGTCGCAGAGCCAAAGCGTCACGAAATGTGCAGCACTCAAGGTCGGAAAACACTCCCAGGTGCACAGGCAATGCAGCTCGACAAGCAAGCAGTCGATGCGCAAACAGCAGGTACACACTATGCAAAGCACACACAGTGATTCACAAAGAAGGCGACGCTCAGAAGTGCGCGCCAGCGGCCAAAACAATCGTCAAAAACAATGCACAGCCAAAGATAGTTCCCAGAAGTGCGCGCTAGCGGTATAGTCTGGTAGGGGATTTTGGCTACTAAGGTGAGTTTTGGTATACCCTAATTCACTGAGGTTCCAAGTCTCTATGCACAGTTCTGTGTATGAGCAGAATCCCTGCTAAATGGCCCCCAACGTTGGTGGTCTTATTACATGACACTTGAGTAGTACTTCTATCAGTCCTAAACCCCTTCACTATTGTTTCCGGATAATAGTAGTGTCGGACAAACCTACCTATAGTTACATAGGTCTTTTCAAGCTTGAATCTTTTCAAATGGATTCCTTTTGAATTACTACCCAGTTGTGCTACATTGTTCTACATTGTACCTTTCATTCTCTGTGTCACTATGGCCGACGTTGACATACCGCAGCACAGTCGAATTGCAGTCCGCAATCATTTGCAGGCTTATAACGTTGGTTTGGAGGGCATGGCAGTGATTTTGGTAGTGAGTGCTGAGGTTGCTTACACGATTGAGATTTTCTACTCTTGGGTGACGTTTCCTGCAGTGGATACAGCTGCGCAGGTTTTTCACACTTACACTCACACAGCCGTGCCCAGGGAATACGTCCCTTATAGCACACAGAAGATTCCGATTTTGGCATGGCGGCACCGTGTTTGGTTTGATGGCGCCCTTCCCCACAGTGTAACGGCGATAAGATTGGGTCCTTTGTCCATTCCAGGCGCTTCTTGGCCAGTTTTGGATGGATTCACCCCGCATCCTCATGCGGGGCAAGTCCCCGTTGCTGAGTTACGGACCCTATATGACTCTTCTATTAGTGTCATTCGGACCCTAGTTCAATATATTACCAGCAATTTCCAGGGTGGGGCCCCTGGTGTTGTGGCCCTTCCAGCTGAACCGAGCTGAATGAAGCTTAGTCCCGTAATGGACAAGCGTCCTCAAGATAAGGATGATATGCCTTTTTGGCTTGCCGAGAAGTTTGACCAGCTGGAAGCAGTGTTTCCTAATTCGACTCCCGTAGAAAACCACAGGATTCTTACAATTAGTTTACCCAAGGACTTGGTACCAGAAGTCAGTGACTGTGAGTCATGGGGTAGGATTTTTGCGGCAGTGTACACGAGATGCTTCGGCACTTCCTCAATGGCTGTCCTTCCAACGGTCATTAAGCGTGTTCAGGGCGAACACGGACCTGAGGCTGCGGTTAAATTGGGAATGAGACTCGTGGGCTCATTTGATGTAGTTTCTGATCTCGTCCTTTCTAATATAAAGGGAAATGCGGTGAACTTTCAAGTTGCTAATGCCTTACGCGATGTCCCCGATGCCGAAAAACCGGACAGTTACCGAGAATTATTACGGCGGCGTATAAAACCATTGGCCGCAATTGTTTAGGTGTCAAGCCCTTTTCTGCTAAAGATAAAAAGCAAACCCAGGGTGCAAAGTCTGAAACAGACGTTCAACCCACAGCTCCAAAGAAAAATTGGAACAGAAATAAAAAACAGGGGAAACAGCAACAGAAACAGGAGTCCCGTCCCCCATTACCAGGGCCTGGGTCTACTGACGCGTTTATGATTTGCGCGTCCACACTACGATTAAGTCGCCTGATCGATTTCAGGTTCCTGATCAACGCTCTCCTAGTTCTTTACAGGACACATCGGCCTCATCGTCCGGTAGTGGAAGCGGCGGCAGAGGTCGGGGTGGCCAGCAGAGTCGCGACCAGCCCCGCCCGAAAGACGGAAAAGGCAAGCAGGACGATTCTTCACAGAAGAGAAACCAGTTTCAGAAAAAGAAAGTTGCTGCTTTAAGAGCGAGGTTTGCCACAGATAGTGAGAACGCAGCTTTGGAATCAGACATGGGCGCTGGCGTTGTTGGACAGCGCAGCAGAGATTACCATAGGGCGAGAGGCCCTGCGTCCACTACTGAAGGTGACAGAGACTGACCAATATGTTGTTGTAGAGACAGCTGATACTAGAGTAGCTCCCCCTGATAGGCTTTATGAAATTGTCCTTTTAATTGAAGGTAACATACAACATACCATAAAAGGGGTATTTTGGAAAAATCTTACAACTACCTATGACATTTTGTTGGCGGAGGCTGACTGGCCCCCCACCTTTTGTTCTAGCGACTCCGAGAGGGGAGGAAGTAATCCTCCCTAGTTTCGCGCACACAGTGTCCAAGGAGCATGCGCTGAATTTTGCAGAAGAGTGGGCTAAGACCCTTGCGCCAGCTTTGTACCGTACGCACTGTGGTTGGGATAAAGTTTCCCTGCACCATGAGATTCATTTACGGTCTATGCCAAAGCCTCAACCTCAATATCCCATCCGGCGTGAAACTATGGCTTCCGTCGCGGAGATCCTTGAACAATTAGAATATCAAGGAGTGATTGAAACTTGTGTGTCACCGATGAATAACCCACTTTTTACTGTGACTAAGCCTGACGGTTCGTACCGTTTGGTATTGGATTACCGGCATTTGAACTCGCATTGCCGTACCTGTGAAGTACAGAATACCCACGGCTCTGCTCTGTTGGATGGTCTTGTGCGAAAACGGTTTAAAACCAAACTTGACATATCCAACGTTTTTTTTGCCCACAATTTGGATGGTCTAAGTTCACAATGGACCAGTTTTACCTGTGGCGGCAAACAACGCCAATTTAAACGCCTGGCTATGGGCTATAAGAATAGTCCAGGTGTGTTTGCTGCCCGTATCGCTTCTCTCTTGGAGAGAGTTGACCCAGATACGTGTTCGTATGTGGATGACATATATCTCACAGGCGATGAAATTTGGGCGCATCTGTGTCGCGTTGACCGCATAATTTGTAACTTTGCGGACTTCGGTTACAAATTCAACTTTGAAAAGTCTCACATTGCAGAGTACACAGTGTTGTTTCTGGGCTACGAGCTCAACAATGAAGGTCGAGGATTGGCTCCTCACTTCTTGGAAAAATATGCCCAGCTGCGCGCTCCTACAACTCTGTAAAAATTACAGTCCTTGCTGGGATTTTTGAATTTCGAGCGTACTTACATTCCCGAATATGCCCAGCGTATCAAGCCTTTGTATGCTTTGATACAACCTACTTTCACCAAATCGTGCTGGCTGCCTGAACATTCAGTCATTTTGCAATCTTTGCATGCTGATCTTCTAGAATCTAAATTCTTACTGACTCGTGATAATCACACCAACCTGGTGATAAGAATCATCCCTTGGGCGGTGGGTGAGACACAGTATCTATTGCTTACAAGTCACACTTGTACACTTTGGCTGAAAATGAGGTTTTCCACTGTGGAAAAAGTTTTGACAGCAGTGCAAATGGCGATTCTTAAGGAATGTGCACTGTCGCAGGGAAAACGCATCTTGGTTGTTACCCCGTATCCTGCACTAGAGGAAGTGACGAAGGCCAGTGTACCAAATTCTAAAGCTTTGCACCTACGGTGGATACAATGGGCAGCATCTTTGACGTCTCCGGATGTCACATTTATTTTTGATGCCTCCTTACAGTCACAAGAGTTTTTGCAGTATGAATTTGTTCATCCTGCGCCACTGACTATGCGACCTTTGGAGGATTTCCATTGTATCATTTACACTGATGGTTCAGCGCAAGTTGCGCATGGGTCTAAGCACGCATATACGTTTTCGCTTGCACTATTGTGGGAGGTACCATGGTGAATGATGAATTCAAGTCCAAAGTAGTGCACACACAGACTTTAGGGGACTGTACCGCACAATTGGCAGAGCTCCGTGCTCTGATGCTTGCATAGGGTTGGTTGCTGTGGCACAAAAGTGCCACAGCATCGTTTTCTGGGTTTAGCTCCAGGCTACACACAGGTCAGGGTGGATCCCCGTTTTTGAAAGTGGCCATTCTGTGACTACCTATTCTGTGGGCAAATTATGTCAGAGTTGGCTCAAACATTCCACTTTGGCGTCAGTTAAGATGCATTTATCTAAATTGACTGACGATGTTGATCTGAATGATTTTGTGAAAGGCCCGGCTTCCGGCAGATCTAATATGTGGATATATGCTATTTACAACGAAGTCTGGAAACTCTCCCAGATTGAGGCGGCTTCCCGCATTAGAGCTATAGATCAAGCAAATTTAGAAAAAGTGCTAGCGATTGTAGATAACAGCATTAACACGCTTTCTTCCCGCATTTACACGTTAGATAATATTGTGTCATCTGTTGTTGATATTGTGCAAGATGAAGTGTCTGCTTTGTCCCATGGTCAGAATCAATTGCGTTCTATTATGCAGTTTGCATGGACCTTACAAAGCTGGAACAGTGCCTTGGCACTACATGAATACGTCATCATTATTTGCCCCGTTTAATCTGACTGAAAAGCAACGTTTTATGTCAATGAAGGATGCAACTTTTTCTATGTTACACATTGAAAGTTAGAGCCGTTACCATTTTCTGTGGCTGAGACCAATTCGGCAACGTGGCTTATCCACGGGTTAATAACATTACCTTTTCTAGTGGACATATATAATCTAAATGCGTGTCCATGGCGATGTATGGTGCAGGGATATGGGGGATAAAAGAAGCTCACACCTTACAGCTCTGTGAGAATGCATTCCTCCGTTACCTACTAGCTGTCCCGCAGTCCACTTCTACTTTCGTGTGCCATCAAGAATTAGGCATTCATTACATCTCAGACCTCATTAAAGTTGATCCCATCTTATTGTGGCATAAAGTGTTGAGATAGGCTGGAATAGGGATATAATATAGGATTGCCTTAGACTTGAGGGGTTTCTCAAGAATCCCCTGGATTATGTATGTAAAGAGATTTTTGGCTGATATAGGGCATACAGAATATGTTGACTCCCCGAGCTGCTTAGCGACTGTATCTAGGAAGAAGCTGAAACAAACTTGCCTGCACTTTTTAGAGAACAAACAATGGATGGATGAGAAATGTAAGACATCAGTCATGGAGAATCCTCTGATTCTCCAAGGGCAGGGAATCCAGCCATATTTGATCACGGTGCAAAGCTGCTACTCTCGCATGCTACTGACACGATTCAGGGGGGGGACCTTCTTTAGATTGATTACGTTTCCGGACTCAAATTGTTGGTCCAAAAACCTGATATTATGCCCCTGTGATGATGTTTCTGAACAGTCCACTCTACATTGTACTCTTTTCTGCAAATTTTACACCCTGCCAAGGAAAAGATTTCTAATGCCAATTTTAAGAAACTGGGGTTTGAGGCAATGTAGGACAGCGTTAATGAGACTGAAAATATTGGAAGACGAATTGATCATGTACCTTGTGTCATCATTTCTAAAATCTTTAATTAGATCTAGGACTTCAATCAATTAATTTAATATAACTTCTGAAATCATTGTAAATGCTCCCTTTTAAATGTGTTTTACTCTAAGTGTTTTTATATACTTAAATGAATTAAGATTTAAATGACTATTTATTGTTTTATTGTGCTTTTATGATTTTTATTATCAAAATCGAATAAAGCTGTTTTTGACTTTGACTTTGAGCTAAATTTTAAATCTGAAATTATTGTACAAAATAACTTGTTATAGATTTGTTATGGCTTCATAATTTGAAGAAGAATCTCTTTTCCTAGCAGGAATGGAGGCATACAAGTATTACCTAATTTACATAACTGCTCTGTATTAAACAATACTGTATTAGAAATCACTTAGCTAAATATTCCAGGAAGCCTCATTTGCCTCATAAAGATGATGAGAATTTGCATACTTTTCATTGCTTTTTCAAAGCTTCACTGTGCCCAGCATGCTACAGTACCAGGCTGAGAAGATGAGGAACTTATTTTTAAATTAGGCATTTTTAGTGCTTTTGGAATTAAAAGACTGATAGCACCAGCATGCATAAAACGCAGAATGAGTAGGGCCTACCTAACTTTTAGAAAAACTGTTGAGAATCTTGTTTATTTCATTCAGGCTGCTTACCAGTGGTACCTATTGCAATCTTTGTTAATGCAAGACTATGTGATTGTATATCGATGCGTATTATAACCCCCAAAATAATAAATACAAACGTATTAATTTACAAAAAAACATTACCTTTTCCCCTTTTCAAATTCGAAGGCTGTATGAAGTACTAGGCAATTGGCAGGTATGAACCTCTGGGCACCGCTTATCTCCATGAAGCTTGGTCGCTACCATTTACCTATAGATGCCTTAGGGAGGGAAAAGAGGTTTACTTGAATGGTGAGGATTGCACTACAACACCAGATCACTCATTAATGTGTAGGAATATCCAATTGCATGGCTCTTGTAACCAGAACGAGCCGAAGTTAGCCTGTATTTTGAAGGCACACCAGCACCTGCTATCATACCAACATTCACATTACTGGCAAACGGGAGTTATTTACTTTGAAATAATGAAGATTGTTGTGGGATGGTTGCCGGAATTCCTTACGTGGTTACCGTCAGTGAGCGTGTGGTTTGCTGTAAAAATGTAATGTTCCCTACTCCGCATGGGAAGCTTGATGTTTCCATCTGGCCGACAATTCCAACCTTGAAAGCAGAGTTTAACAAGATGAGCTGTATAATAGCTCTATTGTCCCAAAAAGAAGTCGCCCTCACATCTGCTTGTGGAACATTTGTCCTTCACGTGGCAAACACAAGCACGGAGGTGCATGCTTTATTAAATACTGATTTGCCCTTGCATTTCGGTGAGTTAATTCACACTATCTTTAATGCATCCTCCACCACAGGGCTGGCTCACTTGTTGTTGTTGTTAGCAGTGGCCTTGTGACTTCTTTTAAAACTATATTTGGTGTGTTCCCGGCATTTTTCCATTTGATTTTTCCCAGCCTGTTTGGTGGATTTCCCTTAATGATAGCTCTGGCTGCAGGCGTACTTCTGTTGTTCTGTTTATTTCTAAATGGATGCACGTCTGTGTTGCGAGAACATCTGTCACGACTGTTGCCGCTCCGCAGCCGAATGCTTGAGTATTATGGAGTGCTGCCTCTTGCTACATTGAGTGCGGCTTATGGATTATCGTTTCGATTTTCCTTTTTCACATGTGTCCAGCCTGTCTTTCATTGCCTGAGTTGCGATTTCGACTGGGCCCTTGATTTGTGTCTCTGCTATACGGTGTCTCCCGATGCGGATTATGATCAGCTTATGAGCCCCTTAGTTGCTCATGAATTGCTTTGTTCTGGCGGAGGGATTATGGCCTTTGCAGCGATGCATGGAATCCTGGGACGCTGGAATGTTTTCGCAGTGGCGCAAGATTTCTTAGCACGCAGCTTCATTGAAGAAACTCCGAGTTGCCCTCTGCCATGTTTTCGGATGAGAACAGTGACTTCCTATTGGAGGCTGTTGCTACGTATTTTGCATATACATTGTTGGATTGAGGTGTGTCATCGCTTCTCTCTCTTCCATGTCCGAGGTCACAAGTTGGGCATCGGATATTTTTTATATTTTTTTCTCTCAGCTTCATTTTTTTCTGCCCAGACCTAATGACTTCATTATGTCCATGGCTAGAAGTACATTCAAATTATGGAGTTTTTTGTTCCCGTTTTTCCCTGTGGAAATTTGAACTTGGTTCTGACAGTTGTTCTTGAACTCTGCTTTCCAAATTTGCCCTTTGTCTTATCCGTGCTCGAGGGTGCTCGAGGGTGCCATGGGGATGAGCCTTGCATTTACACTGTGTTAAGTAAGCATGAGCTTATTAGAAGTTTAAACGCAATTTTTTCTAGCGGACTGTTTTGCTTCACACGAGAATAATATGTTTTTCTATACTAGCATCCTTGCTTGGTAAGCTTTGTCTGAACAGTGAGTGCCGAGGCCTTCAAGATTATTTCAACACAGTGGTTGTTGTTCGGTCTGATCAGCGCATGTTCTAGACATAACATATATGCAGCTGTGGCCACCCCTGATTTTGGTGTGTTTAATAATGCACTGCGCAGGCATGCTCACACACACTTGGAGAACATTGGCATGCAGAGAGCTGGTGTAGAAAATTATGTGATCCAATTCTAATAGGGCCAGAGGTATGGGGCCGCCCTTGTAAACCCAAGAGACCTTCTGTAGAAATAAAATAACCTACTAGCAAGGGAGGGTGATTTCTAGGTGTAACCTAGCCTTTTTTCATTTAGCATTTTAACATGCTTTCTCCCTTTGTATTTTATGGAATAGCAACTATGCTGATAATCTTGTTGCTTTTAATATGTCTGCTTGTATTAGCTAAGTTACTGCGCCTGAGAACACGGCATTAGAAATAAATATTTCAGACTTGCACGTGTCTTCATTTACTCCCCGTTTTGTACTGATATGAGAGTATAACGAAAGAGTGTTCATGTGTTCCACATTGCCTGAGGTATTCTAAGTTCCATGTCCTGGGTTGTCTAATCATTGGGGGTATGGAAGAACCAATGAGACACTGATTGCTAGTCTGGTAGGAGATTTTGGCTACTAAGGTGAGTTTTGGTACACCCTAATTCACTGAGGTTCCAAGTCTCTATGCACAGTTCTGTGTATAAGCAGAATCCCTGCTACAATAGGAGTCCTGAAGAAGGTGTTAAGGAAATATTAAAGATATACCGAAACGCGTCAACATATGGACAAATGGAATGATAGCTTGTTTTAATTTAATCTTTTCCATGTTTTTTATGTTTATGGGCATCAAATATCAGGAAATGAGTTTCTGAGAAATTAGAATGAAATATCCGCTTTTTCTTGAAAGATAAAAACACTGATAGAATGGTGTATTGATGTTTTAATTGCAATGCATGATATGTATGTACTAACCTGATATCTGCGAAGTGAGCATTAAAAATTGTGGAAACGGATACTTTGAATTTTAATGTGTTATACTATTAAGATAATTTTTAAATGGATATTAATTATATGCAATCAAAAGCAGGTCTTTTTTTGCATTGTGTGGAGTAAAGAATTCTTATTAAAATAGCCGTGTTATGATACTTAATGAGTGATTGTAAATTATGGTTCAGTGCATACTATTGAATAGTGAGTAATTTCGATACAGAAAGGATTCTCTATGCTGTAGAATGTTCATTTTGCCAGGGTAAATTGGCAGTTTGAAACTGCACACACCATCTGCAATGACAGGCTTGAGACATGCTTAAAGGCTATTTGAATAGGTGGAACAACCACTCCCGCAGACCCACTAGAAGCATTTCATTTATAGACCCTGGGTACAGGTAGCATCACTTTACTGGAGACTTACAGGTAAATTAAATGTACCAATTGGGTGTAAGCCAATTTCATCATGTTTAAAGGAGAGAGGACAAGCACTTTTGTACAGGTTAGCAGTTGTAAAGTGGCAGAGTCCTAAGGCCAACAAAAGCAAATTCAATAAAACAGTAGGGGTAAGCCAAAACGTATGGGGGAAGACCACCCTATGGTTGACAAGTCTAGCAACAGTGTTCTGGGTGTTGTAAATGTCAAGACTTCATATTACCACCCTAGAAGCAATGGACTGGTAGATCAACTAACAGGCTAGTTAAAGACATAATGCAGTTAGAGCACTAAGAATCAGACTGTGAGCATAGTGGCACACTCATCATGGTATCACTGGGACACTCCATTTGAATTGGTGAGAGGGAGGTTAGCAATATCTAAATTGCATCTTTACTGGTCAAGAGCATGGACAATTGAAACCAAGACCCTACTGAAAAGGAGGCATTAAATAAAAATAGGAAGTCAAACAAAAGAAAATGAAACTTTCTTATGATGGTACAAAGGCGTTGGCAGAAATATAACTTTCCAAGGGTGATTATGTCAGAATCAAATGTGCAGATGCCAAAATGAATGGCAGTAAATTCAGTGGAACTCAAAGAGTGACAAAAAAACGATGCTTCTGCATTACTGCTGGAGAAGGAAGCATGAGATGTTAGAGTTGTTCCTTATTGGACAAGGTCTCTTACTGTGAATTTTGAGGACCCTCATTTGCCTATAATAGGAAAAGAATGATATGCTGGTGGTATTATTCGTGGTACCAGTGTTTCTAACATAGCATTGTCTGCTCAAGTTAGTAGAAAAATGCGGGGTCAATCATTGTAAGCAATATGGATGCAACTCTCACAATGTGGGTTTGTGGTTCAGGTTTAAAGACTGTGTAATGGATTAACTTCTCTTCGAAAGGGGGAGAAAACGTAATGTCATTATTTTGTGCCATGTAAACTAAAGATTTATTATTAGTGTTTTTTCTTAGTTCCTAAATCTTCCAATTAGTTCCCTTATTCTCCAACTCCCCTGTCCTCTATGATTCCTGCGTGTGCACACCTGTGGTGCAAGCTGTATTTAAAATATTAGATTCTGTGGAAATTGGGAAAATTTGTGTTTAGAAGTTAACAGCCATGATTGTTGTGAAGGCCTGTTGGAGTAAATTGAGTTTGCACACATAATCCAACTGCATCAATTCACAGGCAATTGTGCACAATTGGAGGAGTCTGGGGGAAGTCCTAGCATTGGGAGAGAAGGAAATGTATAGAAAAGGCAATATGCGAGAAATACCACTTACCATCATCATGCAGAAGCATCAGCTAGTGTACAAAGTAATGTAATGTAATGTATGTGGTCTTGTAAAGCGCACTGCTGCCCTGAGGCGTCCTGGCGCTGTAGACCGCTGGGGAACCCGTCCTGGCTATCCCTGTGAGATGGTCCCTAACTGGGCATCTCCAAGGTGAAACCAGGCATCCCCAGCGAATGTGGGGGGCCGTTGTAGAGATGAGGCAAGCTAATGCCCAGAGTTGCCGAGTGTGATCCCTGGTTAGAGTAGGCACCGAGGCGAGAATTATCGAGTCCGCTGACCCTGGTCCACGACCCTGCCGCGTCGGGAATTGAACCCTGGTCCCGGGCCGTTCTCTGCTTCCGGGTCTGCCGCCTCTAACCAGTGAGCCACACCACTCCACTAGTGAAGTTTGCTGTTTTGCTGGAGGAAACGTTTCTATTTTGAACTGTTTGCTTTGTCTCCCTAGCTTGGACACCTGAAATTAATTCTCTAAGTCCTACTGGCTACATACTCGTTCTTCTCTTTAGTCCAGAATTCTTTAGTTACCATGCCACACTCACCAGTCTGCTAGATGCCCAGTGTTCAGTCACATTGTACATCCATCTCATTGGGCCACTTCAACCGTATTGGTATAAGGCGACCTGCACAAGATGCCCAAGAATGTTAAGGCCGAAGCTTAAGTTATTTCCTCATTTCTTACCAAATTTCTGTTGAGCCCAATTCAAACTCTGACTTTGACGCAATATTGATACCCCTGCATTTAAGAATCCCTAACTCCAATTTTCCAAATCAATCAAAAGTGCAACTGCAGCACCTTGTGCACCATTAGAAAATAATGTTTTAATGGAAAAGATCCTACTTGCCATCCGCCAAGTGTGACACCCCTGAAAAATATTTTAGGTGGTAGGAAAAGGTGCAACAAACTACTACTGACCTACGTTGTAATTCTATTACAGTGTCTCCCCCTATTGTTGGCGTTCTGGCTACTTAAAATCTGCTTGAACTTTAGGTTGTTTTCAAGGCAATCTATGTGTTGTAATTTATCTTATCTGTATTTCACCTTATTGCTAATAGCCCTTCCTTTGTGTCCTTTCCCATTTAGTGTTCCAGAGTGTTAGGTTGTTCTATGCTCTTGCCTTTCCCAATGATTCTATCTTGTGTCAGTTACGAGTTGGGTCAGCTGGGAAGAGGATTACTTCTATTATCTGCTTCAATAAACTACTATGCTGAATACTACATGATTGCTGGTATCCTGTCTGAATGAAATACAACATTTGGCGACGTTTTCAGTAGCTGACCTGATTCGAGGATACAGCGTCTCAGCTAAATTTAATGCAGTGGAGTTCCTTCTTCCCGAAAAACGGATCAGGCGTGCAGTAACTTATTACTCCTGCTATCCTCGTGACGCCATACATCAGCTGAATTTTGGGTAATATTGGCCAAAATTTTTTTTTTACGTTGTTTGGCTGACTGGAGTCGACGTCATTCCTAACGACTCCGCCGCAAGCACAGCTGTGAGAGCGTCATCAAAAGTACTCTCGCACTAGACTGACTGCGCTTTGAGGTATCCTAGCAACGTTTCCTTGCCCACGTCACCTGCGCTAAGGCGTCACGTCACCACGCAACGTGCGGCTATTTTGGATTCATTTGTTTGCTTTCTTCGTCTTCGTGGAGGCTTCCCCTGTGCACTTCGAGCAAGATATCTGAACTCTGCTCGATATTAACGGTGACTTAATTTTTCTTAGGTTGCTACTGTTTTCTTCTGTTATATTTGTTTGCGCACTGTGTAAGCTTTCTGGTGCTATTTATTTATAATTTACATTATAAATTCGTAAGTGTTAGACTGCTGTTCGGGGCAATATGGCACAACAAATTAATGTTGCCCTTCCTCCACCATTTTTATCTGAACCTGGCACTCCGCTTATTCCATGGGAAGATTGGATAGTTATGTTCGATAACTATTTGGATGCTTTAGATGGCCAGCAATTTTCTGCTAAGCGCAAAAAAGCATTATTATTAAGCGCTTTGGGAAAAGAGGCACAGCGCATTTTTTAAATACTTACCACTACAGTTACATTCTTCTGCACAGTCAGCTCCTGATGAATATACTGATGCCATGTCTCGTTTAGAAATCCGATTTGCCAAAGAAGAAAATTTGGTTTTAAATCGATTTAAGTTTTATACACATAAACAACGTGCAGAGGAGTGTATTGACGATTTTGTAGCACGACTTCGAGAATTATCTGTTAAGTGTAACTTTGGAGCCATGGCTGATGAGATGGTGAGAGACCAACTTATAGTACAGTGCAACAATAAGAAGATCCAAGAGCGGCTATGGGCAGCCAAAAATCCTTCTCTCAAAACAGCCATTGACCTTGCCAAAGTGCTAGAACAATCGGAAATATGCATGAAAGAGTTGCATAAATCAACTCCTGTTTCTATTGTTTCTGATTGTACCTCACAAGAATGTGAGGGTTATGTTGATGAGTCTGTTGCTGTTCTAATATCCAAAGGGAAGTTTGTTTACAAACAAAAGCAGTATGTAAAGCCTAATGTAAAATTTTGCTCAAGGTGTGGGAGTAATACTCACTCTTCCGACGCAAGGTTTAGTTTCGCTAACAATAAGGAGTGTTTGAAGTGTGGAAAAGTGGGACATTTTTCTAAAATGTGTCGCTTCAAGGGTAAACAAAAAGTAGCTGTTGTACAAGATTACTGTATAGACTTTCACAGGGACAAAGACAACATTTTATTAGTTGAAGAATCTCATTCAGATGTAAACCTTATCAATGAAAAGAGGGAAATTCGTCCCAAGGCTGAATTTAATATCAATGGTCATGTTGTCACTTTGATGGTGGACACTGGCTCTAGGTATACAATAATTCCAGAACCTTTATTTAAAAGGGAATGGCCTGAGGTCTCATTGTTACAATGTGACATTGCTCCCACTGGGTTTCAAGGGGAACACATGGAAATGTTAGGGTATTTTGACGCGAACATTTCTTTTTCAGGCAGAATTATTGATGGGAAGATATATGTAGCATTAGATGGGCCTCCAATTCTTGGGTGGATTCATCAGTACGACCTTCATATTAGAGTAGATCCTCGTGCTGAGTGTCAAGTTATGGTTGTAGATGATGAATCATTGAATGACATCATGCATAAGTTTGAAAGTGTTTTCAGAAATGAATTGGGACGTCTTGATGGTTATGTCCATAAAATTTTGTTAAAATAAAATGCTATTCCCATTCAGCATAAGCTCCGCAGAGTCCCTTTAACTGTTAGAGATAAAGTTAAAGATCTAATAAACGAAATGTTACAAGGGGGGGATCATAGAACCCGTTGAGGCTTCAAATTGGGTATCCCCGGTCGTGATTTCACGCAAATCGGATGGAAAAATTAAGTTTTGTGTGGACCTTAGGTCCCTTAACAAGAATGTCATTGCGGATACTTTCCCACTTCCCAATATAGGGGAGTTAGTTTCTACATGGAATGGGGCTAAATTCTTCACTAAACTTGATCTTAAGAGTGCATACCACCAGATTCGTCTTCATGATGAATCAAAGAGCCTCACAGCTTTCATTACCACTGAGGGCACTTTCCAATTTACCCGTCTCCCATTTGGCCTTACATCAGCTGCCAGCGTTTTTCAACGCATGGTAACGCAACTATTTAAAGGCATAGACAGAGCAGTGTATTTTCAGGATGACATCTTGATTTTTGGAAAGACTGTGGAGGATCATAACTTCACCCTTAGGGAAGTTCTCTTTAGGATTGAGGAGGCAGGTTTAACTTTACGCAAAGAGAAATGTTCCTTCTTCGTGCCACAGATCGAGTATTTGGGGTATGAAATTTCCTCACAGGGTGTTAAACCTAAGAAGAACCTCATAGAGGCGATACGTTTGGCACCTTGCCCTGTTGACAAAGACCAACTTAGATCCTTTATGGGTCTCATTGAATTTTATTCTAAATTTGTAAGAAATTTTTCAGACAAGACAGTTGTCTTGAGATCGCTATTGAAGAAGGGGGCAAAGTTTGTATGGAATGATTCTCACGCCAAATGCTTTAATGATATCAAACAAGAGTTGTGTGATGCAAAAATGTTGGCACCTTTTGATGTTAAGCGCCTGTCCACTCTTATGATTGATGCCAGTTCGACAGGATTGGGAGCTGTCCTTTTGCAGAAGTATGATGAAGGTGTGAGAACTGTTGCATTTGCCTCACGTACTTTGTCTCTTTCTGAAAAAAACTACTCGGTTATCGAGAAAGAGGCACTGGCAGCTGCTTGGGCAGTACAGTATTTCAGGACGTATTTATGGGGTACTCATTGCTCACAGACCACAAACCCCTTATCAGTATTCTCTCTCCTGGCAGTTCCGGTAAAGGTTCTCCTAGACTTGCTAGGTTTGCTTCTAGACTTCAGGAGTATCAATACGATATTTCTTTCATCCAGGGTTGGCGTAACATTCAGGCAGATTGTCTATCTAGACTTTCTGTTGACTGTCACGATAACAATGAGTTGGTTCTGCAGGATGATATTGCGATAGCTTTTGTGCAGGACGTTTTGGCCTTGGGTGTTGGTACTTTTACTCAGGTTGATTGGTCTTCCGCCATGTCTCAAGATACTGTTTTAAAGACTGTTGTGGATATGGTGAAGTTAGGCGTACGCCGTGAAAGTTGTGTTCCTGTTTCTGTTCGTCCTTATATAAAAATCCTGGATGAGTTGTCTCTTTCTGATGGTGTTATTTTGATGCGAGGAGATAAGTTTGTTCCTCCCGTTTCGTTAAGATCTAAAGTCATTGCTTTGGCTCATGAGGGCCATCTGGGACAAACTTTCACTCAACGTAGGGTTAAAACTGAATTTTGGTGGCCAGCTATGGATGCCCAGGTTGCTTCTTGGGTTCAAAATTGTTCCTGGTGTATGAATAGTGAGAAAAGACTTAAGTTAGCAGGTGGTCACACTTGTGGTGAGATTGTTGTTCCACAACGACCTTGGCATAGTATATCTCTTGATTTTATTGGTCCTATCTCTGAGTTGCCCCTGGATCAGCGTTTCGCTATTGTTGTTATAGATCTTTTTTCAAAGTGGCTTACTGTGAAGTTTGTTCGTGATATAACTACTAATTCCACAATAAAGTTTTTGTCTGTCTTGTTTTCCGAGGAGGGGTGTCCTCATACATTGATTACGGACAACGGTACTCAACTCACTTCTCTTGACATGCGTAACTTCTTAATTAATTGTGGTATTACACATCACAGGACTTCTTTATACAATCCCTGTGCTAATGGAGTTTGTGAGAGGGCCAACAGACTCATCAAAGGGATTATTCAGATGTCTTTGGCTTCAGGTGGTTTTTCTCATGATGCAGTTTGTGATATGGTTTGGGCGTATCGTTCTACCCCACATGAGTCTAATGGTAAGTCTCCTTTTGAGTTGATGAGGGGTAGGCGTCCAGGTACTAAATTGAATCCCTCCTGGTTGAAGAATAAGACTTTGGGACTTTATGGTGTGACTCAACCTGGTGATACTGTGCAGAAAATGTCCTGTGGTGACCTAGTCAAGGTTAAGCCTGGCAGAGTGAGTAAAGGATTAAACAAGTTTAGAGGTCCTTACAAAGATAAGCTTTCTTTTCCTGATTATGTGGTACTTGAGAATGGTGAGAAATGGAACGTTCGAAATGTAGCTTTATTTCAGAAGTCTGGTCTATCTTCTAATTCTATCCCTTTGGGGGATGACTCTGTTTCTAATTCTAGTGACTGTGAATCACCTTCAACTTCTGGTTACATGTTATCTTCTTTTGAAGAGGTGCCTTCTATTTCTTCTGTTGTTCCAAGGGTGGTGGTGATGCTTCTAATGTGTGCCAACAGATCGTTTCTTCACCTGTTGAAGTTTCTTCACCTGTTGGACTTTCTTCTGTTATTAGGGCTCCTAGAACTCGTCGACCTCCTCCTTATTTGAATGATTATCTGTGTTGAGCTGATTTCTTTTCAATTTTATTTGCTTTACTGTCTATTTTAAATCTTTATAGTTATTTATTTATTTAATGAGTTATTCATTTGTTGGGTTAATTAAGGGGATACGATGTGTTGTAATTTATCTTATCTGTATTTCACCTTATTGCTAATAGCCCTTCCTTTGTGTCCTTTCCCATTTAGTGTTCCAGAGTGTTAGGTTGTTCTATGTTCTTGCCTTTCCCAATGATTCTATCTTGTGTCAGTTACGAGTTGGGTCAGCTGGGAAGAGGATTACTCCTATTATCTGCTTCAATAAACTACTATGCTGAATACTACATGATTGCTGGTATCCTGTCTGAATGAATTACAACACTATGACATATACTGACACAAATTAAAAGTTGCTGATTACAATGATCAATGGAAATTTTTTTTTTTTTATATCTACCATATTCGTCAGTTGGTTACCCCTGTCAGTGCCACAAATAATCCATATTTCAATTTTTGAGTGCTGGTTCCCTTCAAAATCTAGCATTGCAAGTCCATTGGAATTGAATACTGGACGAAAGAGTAAATTATATGCAGTTAGTTGTTTTTAACAGTGATCCTCTGCAATGAGAAAATACCATGGTAGCGTAACACCTTTTACATTAAACTGTCTGGTACAAGGTACAATATAAGATCTTTTCAAAATGAAGAATTTTACCCAATTCAGGTCACCTCTGGTCATGGTGAATGCTGTTCGTACATTCACCTGCTGGACATTTTTGTTTTGTCGGAAAAGCACAACAAAACTTCTGCCAGAATCTCGGTTTTCTGAATGGCTTTACATCAAGTCTATGGTGTATGTTCATCAAATGTTGTACCAAGCACAAAGTAGTAAAATCAAACCAGTGATTTTGGCAGCTGGTATGCTTCTAATCAGTGTGCAGTCCTCATCCAACAAAGTTGGAGTCACAGAGATGTCATTTTGTTTTTCAAACGCTGAGGCTGCAGAGCACTTCAAAGCCAGGATGTTGTTTGAGGCAGATTGAACCACAAGGTATAGATGATGTACCACTGAAGCAAGGACAGTCCACTCTCCATCTAAATAACCAGAAAGGAAGGCAGGTATCCCTAGGTAAAGGCAGGCAGGGGAACCTTAACAATAAGTACAGACCCATCATTCCCCAGCTTAAGCAAAAATAAACAAAGGAATTCTGTGGACAGGTCATCTGCAGAGCACAAGTCAAAAGTGACTCGCTTTCAAGTGTCCACTCAAGTGTCCACTCACCGCCCATCAAGGCCTGCTGGTCATTATGAGAGTCTGTAAAAAGACACAGACACTAAATGCTCACTTCCTCCTTGAGAGGATATGGCAGCCGTTTTGGTAGCCCATAGGAAAGGACATGGTTGTTGCAAAATAAAGTAAGGTACTGTCAGCACCCCAAGCCGCTAACTTCTTGCACAATCACCCACAATCTCTTTCAACAAACGTTGAAGAACAATCCAAGAAACAGACGTTCATAATAAATAAACATTAAGTTTTATTTATTGTTTGTCGGCCATCACAGTTAAAGAAAGAGTATTGTCTGTTGTTGAATATTTCTTCCTAAAAAAAGATTTGATTTATGTTTATTTATTATTTTTTTCTACACAGGATGCTATGTTGGAAAACAGATTTAAAAAAAATTATTAACATATTTTGCTTCTGTATCCACAAGGTTTATAACTTAATATTTAGCAGGGTTGATGACGTTACTATTTGTACAAATCGGTTAGACAATTGTGCCTTGCCAAGACAAAGGGACGTTATAGGTTGCAAATACTTTAATATACAGAAGTCATAAATGCTGTGAGTTACCAACAAGGAACTATGACTCTCTTATGCAATAACAACAATGTGGAAATCAATCCATCTTTCTATAACTGTACTGTTTATTCGTCTCTCAAATAGTGATTTTGTAAGACTTCTTAGCCATCTATAGAAACTTAAGTTGTTAGTGATTCCAAATTCTTAGTCACAGGTGACAGACTCTCTATATTTTCTATTTAAATATTTTATCTTGGGTGTTTACCAAACACACCTTCCCAAAGTAAGCTATTTAGATAGGAATTTTACTGCAAAACTTAACAATAGCTTTACATTTTGGATTTCAGAATGTCCGTTATAGGTAGGTCAACATTACAGTTATAACATACCATTTTAAACTAAAAACAAAACCAATGAAATTTCCCAGTTATAATCTACTGAGATAACTCAATTATGACATTTAATATGACTAGAAGATAAATGAAAAATAAAACACTGCCCTTGATGAGAAAACAAACACAAAATATATGTGTGTCTGTGGCAGGTCACCTTTCATCCGTGTGGACCCTGGTTGAATGTGAAATAGCAGTTTCTGCTTTGAAACATTTTCTGCCCCACACACTGCTTATCATAGATCACTGTACCAGAAGGACTGTTAAGCTTTTTCCTTATTATTGTATTCTGGGAAGTTGGAACAGTTTCTAATTGCAGGAAGCCTTGTTTAAATTATGTCTGTCACAGGGGTCCTGTCTATCCAGAGCAGGAGCAGGGCGAGGACTTTAATAGCTGTTCCTTTCCACCCCGAGAACAGGATGCCTACGGCCCCTTTAACGCCGCCTGGGCCTTCCCGGGGGTTAAAACCTCGGCCGTGACGTCACCGTCACTCAACCAATCCGGGACAGAGGAGGCGCTCAAGATTCACCACCAGGAAGAAGACGGCGCGAAAGCCGAAGGAGGACCAGGAGCAGAGAAGCCAGAGCCGATCAGCATTCCTGACAAGGAGCCCAGGAAGAAGGAGGACGAAGATTCTGAAGACGGCCAGCCCAGCGGAATCAACAAGCCAGGAGGCCACCGGCAACACGAGTCGCCCGCCGCACTTCTGGAGAAGTGTGGCTGGACAAGGTACGGGACCGTATCCGTAGACATGCTTTTTCACGGGGTGGGACTGGGTAGGGGTGGTTGAGGGTGGTCACGGGACTGTTTGCGTGTGTTTGTTTAACTCTCTTCGTCCCCGAGCACACCGGTAGCGCCTAGTGCTTCCACTGCTATGGTCTTACTATATCCAGATGTCGGTGAAAGTCCCTGGTGATCCCCTCACCCCCTCCCTCCTCTTATATACTCGGAACCCAGAGACAAAACAATAAACCTGGGGTTTCTTTCTTTCTTTTTTTTTTTTTGTTCTCGGTGGAGAGTTCACACGGAGCCCCAGCTGAAAGTGCCTGAAGTCGGGAAAGGAAGCCAGGAAGGATTTCAGCCTACGCTACCCTCTACCGTTTTTTTATGGTTGCAAACCGCCCAGAGACAGGTGTTAACTCTTTGGTTGTTGTTTCCTTCAAAAATAAATAAGCACCTAAGAAGATCCTTAAGTGGTCATCTGCTTTCCCCCCCCCCCCTAATCACATCGGTCACAATGTCTTACAATTGTTAAGCTGTAAAACATTTTTTTTTATGCATACGTCCTCTTAAGATGAACCAGATGACTTCTGACCGTGGAGATTTGCATACATTCGGCCTGTGTTTTCAGTCTTGGGAGGAGTCTTGTGGCTGATGTTCTTCATTGGTCAACACACTTCCTCGACATGTCTAAATAAATGTGTATTCTACTATTTCTTGAGTGAAGTTTTGTTTTCTTCTACAGATTTTGATGCCAAGTACTCAGAGAACCAGTTGCTGAAATTTTAAAGGGTGGAGCTGAAGAAAGGAGCACTGATCAGGATGTCATCTGCACACACACAGATTTTATTTTTGTTTTCTCATCATGAGCATTGTCATATTTTTCATTTATCTTCCACAGATGTTATAAGTGATGTCATCAATGTTGCCACTGAAAGTTTCATGATTGATGCTGTATGTGACGTCATAAGCAAAGTATGGCGGGGGCACAGGTTCCAGTTAGTTCAGCATACCATACCTGGTGAATTTCAGGCTTACATTTTCATCTAACTATAACATCAATCCCTTTAACCTTTTTTTCTGTGATTTTCTGATTTTTTTTCATGTACACTAAGATATTATTACCATGGTAATAATGGCTGGTGGCCGGGCCCTTCATCAAACCCACCACAGCCACAGACACCCACCTTACTTTTGTTTTGTTATTAATTTTCCTAGTCCCCATGTCCTGTAATGTCAGTCACAACATTTCGTGTGATGTTGCGGCTCACCAATCAGAGAGCACAATCCAGCAGGACCGATCTTGGTCCAGCAGGAAAGAAAGGACCAAAAGGAGAAAAACCTGCTTGGCAAATCAAAACGCTTTCTATTTTAAAAATTCTGAGCCTTAAGGGACTTGAGGGACAAACTGTCCAGATATCTCTATTTGTTATCTTAATTTATCATAAATTGCTGTTTTCGGAGTAAAGATCTAGCTTTTTGCCAATCTTGGTGTAATTCTGTTCAGCAGTTTCATTTCTCTGCCCGCGCGTGATGGATCCTCAGAGACGTTCCAGGAAGCAACTGAGATGGATGAGATTTGTTTTTTGTAAGTTTTGTGAGATTCATCAAACTACACCAAAGTTTTTGGCAAAACAATAAACACTTGCTCTGCCTATTGAAAGTTAGACTTAACTACAACTACAATGGCAACAACCACAGTGTAATTATATAGTTTTATATATATAAACGTATGTGTGTATATATATATATATCATGTGATCAAGCTCCGCCTGCGGAGCGAAACGCGTCAAGGAGAGCACTTGCTCTGCTATGGAAAGCAATAAATTTGCACTGCTGACACTTTAATCGTGTGATGGCGTTTTGATATTATTCAAAATATACTTTGGAGGAGAGGTGGTCTGCGCCCGCTTGTGACCGCGACCAGAAGCGGCCGGGTTTCTTCTGATATATATATATATATATATATATATATATATATATATATATATATATATATATATATATATATATATATATATATATATATATATATATATATATATATATGTGTGTGTATGAAATCAGTGGTTTTGTTTGTTTAAAACAGTATGTTTTACCCGACATTTTCACCTAACTATAAAGTCCCTTTAACTTTTGTTTTTCAGTGAAGATTTATAATATATATATATATATATATATATCAGCAAGGTCCAATATCACGATTGGAAATGTAAAAACGCACCCACTGGTGTTGCTTTTAAAGAATTACAGCGGCTTTATTTACTTGGTAAATAAAGTCGCTGTAATTCTTTAAAAGCAACACGAGTGAGTGCGTTTTTACATTTCCAATCGTGATATTGGACCTTGCTCAAATTTACTGACTAGACCCTGTCGGCAGAAACGCACCGCGCTAGATAGAGCGCGCCGGCGTCAATTAGGGTCAAACCCTGTTTTGATATATATATATATATATATATATATATATATATAAATATATTTATAGTTATCTCAAGTAACTATAACTCATGCCCTAAACTTACTATAACTTGTGCCCTCGCCGTAAACGGTTTTGCCGTCAATGATGTCAGTCGAGTTGTCATCATTAATATTATCAACGATGGGGAGGAGCCTAGCTCGCGACTGAGATGGCCGCGCTTTAGCTCGGCTCCGTTCGCCCGCCTGTGTTTTCACATTTATCCTGCTGTAATCCTGCCCCGGGAAGCCCTGTTTGCTGTGTGGTAGTGCTACGACGCCCTGCAGGCACTTACCTCTTGTTCCGGTTATCCTGGCTGCTGTGGATCCGGTGCAGTGCCCCCGATTGTTTTTGGGAGCCGGAGGCGGTCTGGCCTGGATCTTCTTGCCGGCTCCCGGGCCGGACGGAGCCTGCGGATCTACCCTCCGGGGCGCGGAGGAGGTGGTCGGAAGGCCGTTGTTCGTGTGGGCCGGAGGTCCTTCCTGGCCGATTCCCGTGGGGAGGAGGCCTGTGATGGAGGCGCTGCCTTGCGTGGTCGGAGCTCCTCGTGTGTCCGGCTTGCTCTCCCTTTGTTCTCCGGTCCGGCCATTTTGATTTTGCCGCCCGGACTCGGAGAACGGGACCGGCGGCATCGGGTGGCCGGCAGGTCCCCCTCTTCTGGTGGCCCCCCTTCCTGCCCGGGGTGTTCTGTTGCCGGTCGGCGGGACTTTGTTTGCTTTGCTGCCGCCCCGGCGGAGATTTTCAGCCGCGCTGCCTTGTCGGACTCTCAAAATGGCGACCGACCCCGGGTATCCTGACCGGGCCTGGGCGGGCGCTGGAGGCCCGCCGCGTGGCCCGGGTGCCGGATACTGTAAAGGTTTTCCTACACTTAAGGAGGTCCTGGACGCCCTGCTCTCCTGGCGGCTCTGTGTGACCGCGCCTGTCCTAGCTTCGGAGGTGGTTCCTCGCGGCGGGCCTCCGGGGCCCCCATGGCCGGGTGTGACTGTACCGCCACGGGGTGCGGCTGGAATTATCCTGGCGGAATTGGCCCCGGCTACGACCGCGTCTGCTGATGTACGGAACTTGATGGAGCCTCCTCCTCCTGCGCTACCTTCTTTTTCTCAAACCCGGGAGCTGGATTTTGCTTGGCCAGGCCTTCATGACTCTCCCGCTTCCTTTCGGCCGCTGCTGCCCGGCGAGGCCTCCTGCGCTGGCCCAGATGGGTCGGTTTTTCTGGACATATCCTTGGACTTGTGCCTGCATCGTTTGCTACACTTCGTGACTTGCCTGGATCTTCCGTGTTCCACTTCACGTGCCTTTTCCGGACTGCCGTTGGATCTTCCTGCTGTCTGTCTCCTGTTCTTCGTAGCCTGGTCCTCGCTGGACCGGACCGTTTCTCCTTTGGACAAACAAGGACAGGGCTGATGTATACTGGCATCTGTGTGCGGTAGTCTTGCACTGGTTTGGATGGTCAACCTGTCCCGGTATGGTTCTGTGTGACTGACTGGTGCTCCTGGACTTTAACCCGATGTTCTTTGGCTTCCCGGGGACTTGGCTCCTCGACTCAGGCGGGTGGCTGGGTGCTTTTACTCCTGTCTCCCGGCCCTCCCCCGTGTATGTCTGTGTGTGTTTCCCATCCCTCGTTTCCTTCTCTTCCCTTCCCATTTTTGTCTTTTGATTCCGACTTAACTTTGCTCCGCTATATTTCGGGTTCTAATTAGGGCGACAGGCACGCTGCGGGGGGGTAGGCCGTAGCCTTCTGCAGGGGTGCAGGGTGGGCTTTAGGGGTGGATTGGGGGGGTCTGTCTATATTGGGGGGTCTTTTTCCTCCCTTATTTCCTCTTTTTCTGTTCTATGGCTCTTGTGTGTTCACTTTTTTCGGGACTCCGTCTCCTCCTGTGTCCCCCTGGGGAGTTTCTGTGACTTTCGCATTCCGGTGTGTGTCTGATTGTGGCTCGCTGATACTTCGGTATCGACTTTTTTGCCACGTCGCTTGCCGGATTCTCTTATCCTGCTTTAGCTCCTGGGGGTGCGTGGTTTGGTGGGAGTCCCTTCTTTCGTTCCCTTTTTCCCTCTTCCCCTTTTTCCTCCTTAATGAGGGTCCCTTTATTTCTGTTGGGGTGCGTATCGTATTGTCTTTTATTATTTGGGCCTTTTTGATCATGTCTCCTCAATTTGGGTGGGGGCGGCGACGGGTAGGCGCGGTTTGATTGATGCCATTGTCGTTTCTTTATATTCCGATTATGTTTATACTCTTTGATAGCTATGTTTGTATGGCCTCTTTTCTCCTTCTGTGATCATAAGATGGCGGCTTGCCGCGGCCCCTCCCTGGTTGTTTTTTTTGCACGGCCCATTGTTCTTCTGTTCCCCCGTCCCGCATTAGAAAATTAACCTTTTATTGTCCTGTTCTTGCTGATTGCTCGATGCCTTTTGTTGTTTCTCCTGTGCTCCGGGTGACATATCCTGTAGAGAACTTGTTTTTCGTTTACTACGTTATCTACCATGTGGTGGCCAGCCCTTGTGGGTTGTAGGCCCGTATTTGTGAGCTTTCTTTGTACAATAAAGGTTTTAAAAAAAAAAATTAAAAAAATAAATAAATATTATCAACGATGTCATAGAACATGTCATAAGTAAGGTCATAAGCAGTGCATAGCCAGGGAGGGAGTTATAGTTACTTCAAGGAATGAGTTATAGTTACATGAGATATTTACAACTGGTGATTTGCAGTAGTTTTGTTCTTTTAAAATGGTATGTTTTACCTGACATTTTCAGCCATCTATAATGTTCCTTTAACCTTTGTTTTTTTCAGTGAATTTCTAGTTTTTTTTTAAATGTAAAGTGTATAACGTATTACCATATGTAACACCAACCTCATACTATACATTCGTCTTTGGCAAGACTTGGTGTTAGAAGCAGGGCCTGGTGTACACCCAGGCCCTGCAGCCAACTGCCCACTAAGGTAAGCTCTCTTGGGGTCATGGATTTAATAACCCAGGAGACTTACTGTTGCTGGGGGGCTGCTACACTCCCTGCAGCCCCCCGGCACATTACAAAAAAGGCTTGGTGGTGGCCCTCCTCTTCTATGGGCACCACTGTGCTCAAATAACTATAAAACAAAAGCCCTTGCAGGGCATTATAGGGTGCTCCTTAGCAGAGCAGTGAAAATAAAATGAGTATTTGAGTTCAGTTTTCGGCCTGGGAGAGTATGGGTGATAACGATCAATTTACAATGGTCAGGCTATTTCAGTAGTTGTTTCCTAAGTTAAATTTGCCCGGCGTAAAACGCCTCTAATACCATACGAAGTTATTCAATAAAGAGGCAGGCGCTGGAGACTGGAAGACAGGAAACAAGTTTTATTCCGACGGAGTAGAACACGTCAGATCGGACAACAAGGTATCGTCTCGAGGTGCTCTCTCTACCTCTCTGAGACCTGGTCTTTTATACACTGGTTCAAGACATGTGGACGCTCTTTATTACAATAAGGGCATTTATGAAGCATGAGAATGACATCAGAACGATATCCCTGACACCCCCCAGTTCCAGCCCATTCCAACACATGACAACAGTAGAGACCCTTTCCCCTCATATGATTGGGAGGGGCTATCACGCAGCTGAGTGTTCTGCCGATCTCTTTGGAATGTGTGCGCCTGATCGAATCTCCGGGGGTGGGGATGTCATGATCAATAGTGGCCTCTTTCAGGAGAGGCGAGTGCATACAGTAATGGGCAATAAACTGTATCCTCGGGCTAAAGGATGACCAGCAGTCAGTGCTGACGTTCAGGCTCAGAGGAAGGGGTCATCACAGGAGGGGTATTCATGGACGGAAAGGAGGTGTTGGTCAGGCGCGGGGTGCGATTCCCTGGGACAGAGTCATGGGAGGGGAGGGTTCGTGACTTGTGCATGCGAGTGCGGGGGCAGCCAGGGTGCGCGGGGAAGGCTTGCATGGTCAGGAAAGTGTGCTGACGGGCGATCGTGAACAGGGAGACCATGGTACCTAAAATGGCTGTCGTGTATGCTCGTACGTGGGTCTGCAAGATGGCGTAGATGATGTTCAATACACGAACTAAAATTCCACAGTCCTCCCTTTAACATGTCTCGCCAGCTTGTCAGTTCGGATCGATCCCCATGAGACCACGCACCTCTACCTCGTATAGGGGACTCATGTGCTCAGGTTTAAAGTTCAAAGTCTTCGGGCACATACAGTTGGAAATGAGTGCACATAAAGATGGTAAACATTGAATACCTAAACAACACCCACATAGTATCATGATTGGTATTAGTAAAAACATGAACAGTCTCCATCCCCAGTTCTTTAAAGTGTCCCAGAACCAGCCTCCAAGCGACCATCCTTCCTGTTCCTGGTGAACCTCCGAGGACAGTCTGTGGAGGTGTTCGATTGCTTTGTAGACTGAAGGTGAGTTATCTGGCACGTAGGTGCAACAGCTGGAGCCGATGATACGGCATGCACCTCCACGGTCGGCCAGAACCACATCTAGAACAAGACGGTTTTGAAGAGCCACCAGGCGGACTGCCTGAAGTTCAGCAGTGTTGTTGGCGAGGATGCCAGCGGTGATATTAATGGTTGTTTCTAATGCCTGAGTTAGGCGTCGGATTGCGCGGCTATTGGCCATTGGTCCCCACAGAGGAACAAGTCCCTTTGCTGCATCCAGGAACTGTGCTCCGGTGGAGTCGGCTTGTTCAACATCTCCAGCGCGCTTTTGCCGGTGGTGGTTGGCTGGAGCCACATACGTGGGAGGAAGAATGAAGGCGATGTAGCACTTACCCTTCCAGCCTTTTGGGAGCCACGTGTAAGCTTTGGTGCCACAAACAAAGTACATATTCGGGGAAGCAACAAAGGAGGGGGGGTCAGCTGAGGCCAATGTTTTGGTGATGCGGCAAGAACTGTGACCCACCAGCTGCGTTCCTTGTCCTTCGAGGCATACGAGTCCTGTGACATTGATGACAGACAGGGCCGCAGTCAGGGTGGCAGCCGTTTGTTTCCGCAGGTGGGAGAAGGTGGATCTGGCTGGATTGTGGAGCACCTGCATTTCGACCCTTTCTTTGGCAGGGATGTTCGTAAGGAAGGTTGAACCTGAAATTGCGGGACAAAAGGGCTTTCCTGTGTTGTTCAGCCAGAACCCATAGTAGAAGTGCGACACTGTCTGACCAGAAGCGGCGTTGTCCTTGTAGCTTTCTTGCATGAGGATCAACCAGGCGAGGCAAGAGCCGTGAACTGAGAAAGGTGAAAGAATAAAGGGGATGGAGTGTCCGGTAGCATGTGGGAGCAACCCACAGATCCAGCAGTTTGTGGCATTTGCAGCAAGGTTGTGCTGGTGCAACAGTTGTACAAAGGAATTGTTCCAGAATTCCCTACGCCTTTCTCGAAGCTGAGGTGAAAGGGTGATCAGGTGGTGCTCTTTCACGGTGGTTGGCTGGACAGTGGTTGGCAACATTTGGTGAGCGGGTGTGCTTTCCTCCAGGATCCAGAAGGAAGTCATGAGGAGGAGGCAGAACAGGGAGATAATGAAGAAGGCGATTGTCTTTGATTTGTGCAAATTGTCAGTTTTTGGATTCCTATAGTGGGTATTTCCTGTTGCTTTTGACGTCTTCTTATCTGGCGCTTCCATCATCTTCTTATCTGGCGCTTCCATCATTTTCATCTTCAAGGTGCTCGGTAGTGGGCAGAACCACAGACTTAGTTTAGCTTCTCTCCAGGTGACCCTTGGTTGCTTTGGGTCACCGTTCTGAGATTTTTAACTTAGTCAGTGGCCTACTTAGCCGAAGCTCCCTCCTTTCGACGCATGAAATACCCTTCTCGAGATGGCACAGTGGGATCAGAGTGTTTTGCAAGTTCAAGTGCCTCGGTATCAGGATAGCAGTTCAATGATGGTCGGTCTTTGTTCAGGAGCTCTTCCTGGGTGCTGATGTTGTCTGTCGTGGCCAGGGTCGAGGAAATCTTCTTGCAGTGGTGCGCATGCAGCCAGTTCTTTTTCCCCTCCACTCGAAGAGCCGTCCGAGTGGTGATCAGTACTTGCCAGGGGCCCGTCCACCGGGGTTCCAGACTCTTCGCTCGTTGAAAGTTCCGGATCAGGATATAGTCCCCCGGTTGGATATTGTGACCGGGACCCCTGGAAGTATCGGGGATGGCCTGCTGCACCTGTTGATGAATGACAGACAATGTCTTAGTTAACTTGTACAAATAATCTGACAGCAGGACGTCGGGAACGTCATGAATGGAGGTTGGTTTGGGGGCAGTCCAGAGGTTCATAGGCCGTCCAAACACAACTTCGTAGGGGGTCAAGTGATGCTTAGTGGGGGTGGAGCGCATCGATAGTAATGCCAGTGGAAGGGCATCTGGCCACTTAAGCCCTGTGGTGGCCACTATTTTTGACAGTTTCAGTTTCAGTGTAGCGTTGTGTCGTTCAACCAGGCCAGCGGATTGGGGGTGGAAGACCGCATGGAACCTTTGTTTGACCCCCAACCCCTTCAGGATAAGTTGGATAACTTCAGCTATGAAGTGGGGGCCATTGTCGCTCCATAAAATTCGACAAAGGCCGTAGCGAGGGAAAAACTCCTTCAGTAGTACTTTGGCAGTAGTCATGGCAGTGTTATCACGGGTCGGATAGGCTTCCACCCATTTGCTGAAGGCACATACAATGACTAATACGTACTTCAAGCCTTGGCACCTCTCTAATTGGATGTAATCCATCTGGAGGACCACAAAGGGGTGGTCGGGGATCCCAAACCCTCCCCGGGGTACCACAGTTCCTTTCCCGGGGTTGTGTTGTAAGCAGATAAGGCACTGTTGGACTAGGCGTTTGGCTGAGTCGGGGATCTTGCCGTTGTGCCAGACTTTGGAAATGAGTTCGATCATGGGGGCAGAACCTATGTGTGCAGGGGAATGTGCCATTGTCAGTATGGGGATCAAGTATGCATCAGGCAGCAACCATTTGTTTGTGTCCTTTGTCCGCCAGCAGCCTTCATCGTCCCTTAGACCCACCCGTGCCCACTCAGTCAGTTCGTGTGGTGTGCTGGTCGATAGGCTATCCCTGATCGTTTCCCTAGCGTTGGTCCATTTTTCTGCTTGTGACCTGGTCACATACATGCGTGTCGTGGCCCTATTCTCAGCTGTGGTTCGGGCAGTGATGTCGGCTAGTGCGTTTCCCTGTCCAACTAAATCTGTCACCTTCTTGTGTGCCTGACATTTGATCACTGCTAATCGTGTGGGGAGAAGGACTGCTTCAATCAGGGCGGAGACTAAATCTCCGTGAAGGATGGGTGTACCATGGGACGTCAGGAATCCCCTTTCCCTCCACAGGATCCCAAAATGATGAACTACCCCGAAGGCGTACTGGCTGTCCGTGTAAATGTTCGCCGTGGTTCCTGCTGCTATGATACATGCTCGTGTGAGGGCAATTAGTTCTGCTGCCTGTGCGGATCGTTGTGTGATGCAAGCAGTTTCAACTACTGTTCGAGCAGTCGTTACCGCATAGGCAGAAGAAGTGGTGCCGTCTGGGATTTTGATGCAAGAGCCATCTACCCATAGTTCTCCGTCAGGATCTGTGAAAGCAACGTCTCGGAGGTCAATTCTACTCCTAGTCTGCTCGTCTGTAAGAGTCACGCAGTCGTGTATAGGGGGCACATCGGGGTCATTTTCGGGCAAGGGTAACAGTGTAGCAGGATTTAATGTCGTGCATCTCTTCAGAGTGATGTGGGGCGCAAGCAAAGTCAATTCGTATCCTGTCAGTCGTGCACTAGTCAGATGTTGAGTCCTTGTCTGGTTCAAAAGCGTGTCAACTGCATGGGGTACTAATACTGTGAGAGAGTTCGAAAGTACAATTCCCTCACTCTGTCGGATAGAGACAGCAGCAGCGGCTACTGCTCGAAGGCAGGCTGGTAGAGCTCTGGCGACTGGATCAAGAGTGGCAGAGAAGTAGGCACAAGGGCGCTGTTTGGTGCCGATGGGCTGGGTTAGAACGGACAATGCGCATCCCTCCCTTTCGTGAGTGTAGAGGGAGAAGGGCTTGGAGTAATCTGGTGTTCCTAGAACGGGTGCCGAGCAAAGGGCATCTCGCAACTCCTTAAAGGATGCTTGGCATTCGGGGGTCCACGGGAGCGGGAACGGAACATCTTTGGCCAACAGGGAAAGTAGGGGTTTTAAAATGAGACTGAAATTTGGTAGCCATTGTCGGCAGAAAGAAGTAAGGCCTACTAATGAACGGACTTGCTTCTGTGTTTTTGGAATAGGGGTGTCTAGGATGGTTTGGATTCGGTCGGGTGTAAGTTTTCTCCCTTCTTTGGACAGGAGATGACCTAGGTATGTTACTTGGGACTGACAGAACTGCAGTTTCTTTTTGGAGACTTTGTGGCCATTCTCCGCGAGAAAGTGCAAGAGTTGGATAGTGGCTGTGATTGCAAGTGGAGTGGTGTCGGCCGCCAAAAGGATATCATCGACATATTGGATCAACACCACTCCATCTGGTAGCTGGACGGCGTCCAGCTGCCTTTTTAGGGCCTGGCTGTAAATGCTGGGACTTTCAGTGTAGCCCTGGGGAGCTCTACAAAATCGGTATGAACGGTTTTTTAAAGTGAAGCCGAAGAGATAACGGCTGTCTGGATGGATGGGGATAGAGAAAAATGCATTTTTAAGATCTATAACGGTGAAGGTGGTGGCAGTGGACGGGATGAGGGTCAGAATGGTGGCGATGTCTGAGACTACGGGGTACTGTGGCACCACCACTTTGTTGACTTCTCGCAGGTCGATGATGAAGCGGTACGCTTTCTCATCCCCCTCACCTTGCTTCTTAACAATGGGTAGGATAGGACTATTGCAGACATTACTAACCACTTCCTCTACCACTCCTGCATTTACCAAGGACTGAATAATCGCTACCAATGCCTTCTCGCCTTCGGGCGATATCCGGTACTGTGGGAGTTTCGGGAGTATTGCATCTGGTCGAACAGTTATGTGTACAGGATCGATCATCATTCGTCCTACATCCGAGTCGTTTCTGGCCCATAGGTGCGGGGGTAGCGAATCGAGCAAGGATAGGTCAGCATCTGTTAAAGTGTACATATGTCGTGCGGGGTAGGGTCCGGACATGTTCGGGTTGTCGTACAGGATAACTCGGACTCCTTCCGGGGAACACCTAATAGTAGCTCGGAAATGTTTCAGTAAATCAATACCCATAATAGCGTCAGGGGAGTTGGAGGAGAGCAGAAACGTCGTGTCAGTGGGATTGTTTCCTAAGTCAAAGGAGATAGGCACAGACAGGGGATTAGTGGAGGGCGTCCCATCGAAACCTATCGAGGTAATGTGTGAGCCAGACAAGGGTGCCCTTGGAATCAGTCGTTTTGATAACACACTACGTGTCGCTCCAGTGTCTACCAAAAATGGAGACTTTGTACCCAGGACCTTAGTAGTGACATAAGGACCTTGCTGGTCAACACAGAGCTCGACTGGATCCCTCCCTTGCCCCTGGCAGTCCTATGCAGAGTCGTGATCATTGTAGCCATCGGACTGTTGGCACTGATTCTGTCGGGGCGGTCAAATGTGTTTGGTCTACCAGATCGGTCATTGGTGGTGTCGTGGGTCTGTCCTCGTCCCTGCCCTCCAGTTTTGGGGCCATTTGCCATGTCCCTTGTCTCTTTATTTTTAATCAGTTCCCGAAGGGCTAGGCATTGAGACTTCCAATGTCCAAATTCTTTACAAAATGCACATTGGTTCTCATCAAGGTCGGTTCGTGGAGCGCCAGGGGTGGGGTTGCGGTCTCTAGGGGTCGAATTCCTAGGGGCATTTGACTGGTAGTTTCCCCTATACCGTTCCCTCCCTGTGGTCACTCCCTGTAGTTGTGCAATCATTACTCGTTCCTTTAGGTCCTTTTTCTTTTTCTCAGTTGCCCTTTCGTTCTCGTTCTTTTGGTGTTCGTAATACTGAGCCATCTGAAGGATAGCTGCAGGTTTAGAGGCTCCCCAACTACTTTCGCTAGTCTGTAACTTTTGGGAGACCTCTTGCGATAGCCCCTTTACGTAGTTCTGCACGAATAGGTGTTGTCCGGTTGCGGTGGTCATGTCTTGGCCACTGTAGTCGGAGAACACTGTTTCAAATCATGAGAAGTATTCTGATACGTCCTCCTGAGGTTTCTGGCGGCAGGCCGTGACTATCGACCAGTCTACCTTCTTTTCTGGGATCAACGTTTTTAGCTTCTGCACTATTTTGTCGGGGAGTTCCAATATGTCTTTTACAGGTTTCTTTCCGGGCTCTCGCTGCCTATCTAGTTCATCGAGTTTTGTCCAGGTGTGTCCGAACAGATCTGTGTGGTCGGCTCTCCGGATTTGCTTCCACACATCAGCCGGCAGACACAACCCGAAAAACCAATCCATGTCCGCTAGAGTCATTATGGTTGAGCCCAAGGCTGTGCCTAATTCGGTATAGAATGCTGTAGGGTTCTTTCTTAAATCGGGCAGGGTTTGTCTAAAAGTTAAAATATCTTGCCGATCCCATGGTTGGTAAACCCAGTTGTACACAACCCTCCCTTTGGCATCTGCATGGTTGATATCATCGTTTGTTCCCTGACCTCTTGGGGGAACCCAATAGGGGGCGGCTTCTCTGATAGGCATCATGGTGTTGGCTGCTTCTAATGAGGGCTCAATCGTCTCGGGGACTGTGATCTTGACCTCTGGTTTCTGTTCCGCGAGGTGGCGGAAGACCTCAAGCGTTTGCATGAAGAGGTCCGTCACATCGCTTTCAGCCCCATCTCCGACATCAACCCTTCTATATAGAGCCGTCACTTTAGCAGGACCCTTAGTCTGGTACCTATCCTCATACGTGTTCAGGGTGTGGTAGCTGAACCGTAAAATAAAATGCCGTCTGTGACTACCGGCATGCGAGTTGTGCATATTCATCGTATATTCTTCGCTCTCCTTTCGTTCTACCAGGGTTTTTGCTATTTGGTCGATTCCATCCCGCTCATCTTTGCTCAACCTGTTTGGTCTGGCTGTTAGATGCCTGCTGATCTCATGCTCATCTGCTGTTGTTACCAACGCGGTTGGTGCGAAGGCTGTAAGAGCCGGGGCACTAGCGCTAGGGTTACTCACACCTGCATTTTGAACTGGTGAGTGTTGTGCTAGAGGTTGGCTGGGAGCATAAGGAGGAGGCATGTAGATAATTGGAGGACCGAGCAGTAACTCGTCATTTGCTCGCTGTTTGGAGGGAATCTCCGGGTAGAGCGCAGCGGTGGTCCTGACAGGGCATTGACCTGTCAGTCCTGATTCTTGCGTTTGTTTAACTTTCTCTCTTCTTCTTATTTCTTCATCTAGTTCTTCTGCGGCTAGATGGGCTGCTTTTCGTAATTCTTTCACTGTTTTTACTTCCTCTCTTTTCCTGCGATGGTCTGCTTCTTTGCGCCACATGCCAATACTAACGAGCATAGTGGGCGTTACCTTATTTATTTTTACAGCTGCTTCTAGTGTTTTTATTTTATTTTCATCAAAAGAACCTATCAGTGGCCACTGGTTTTTAGGATCCCTTTTTGTATATTTATGCCATAACTTACTATAAGCTATAGCGACTAGTCCTTGCTTAGTAAACATGTCCTTATTAGGGGTGCCCTCCAGTGGAGCTGGATGGTTCATCTCTAATAAGCGGTCCGGGTCGACCCAACTATGAGCCAATGGGGAGAAGATAGGCATGACGGATTACAATGGGGGGCAAAAGCCTGCACTACCTATCTTTTCACTATTTGCAAAGACTGGACAGAATAGTCTATTCTACGCTATTTGCAAACAGAGAATACCTCCAGAAAGAACCAATTCCAAACAGTCAATGTTTGGGCAAACAATCAATCAATGAGGAACGAAATAGGTACGACGTGTTAAAGGTTTGCGTTACCTACCCATCACTCTCTGCAAAGGGAGGGAGAATATTCCTATTCTTCCCCGTTTGCAGGCAGAGAAGAGCCCTAAGAGAACCAACTTCGAACAATTCAATGCTCGATTCAATCAATCAATCAATGGGGAGAAAAAAAGAATAGGCACGACGTATTAAAGTTTTGCGTTGCCTACCCTTCACTATCTGCAAAGACTAAACAGAGTATGGCGATTCTGTGTTTGTTTGCAAATAGAGAATTTCTCAGAAACGGTTAATAAGTAATACTAGTATTTTCAAACAATCAATCAATCAATTTCGCAATTTGTCGTGTGTCACGACCTTACCCGGACCGCATGGACAGTTTCTCGTCTTCCGCTTCCAGCGCCCGATCGTCCTCTATTCTCTGTTGCTATCGCGGCACTCCTGGTGGTTCCCAGTCAGGACCGTAGATCACTCGGGAGAGGTCTGCTCGGAATCAGTGAAGTTCAGATGATCGGCTGTCAGACGAGGGTCTATCGGACAGGAGCTCTTCCGATCGTTGCAGTCGTTCACTCTGTCATCGGGACCTCTCCCACTGGATCCACGTGTCGCTGATGGGCCCCGCGTTTGGGACGCCAATTGATAAAGATCAATTTACAATGGTCAGGCGATTTCAGTAGTTGTTTCCTAAGTTAAATTTGCCCGGCGTAAAACGCCTCTAATACCATACGAAGTTATTCAATAAAGAGGCAGGAGCTGGAGACTGGAAGACAGGAAACAAGTTTTATTCCGACGGAGTAGAACACGTCAGATCGGACAACAAGGTATCGTCTCGAGGTGCTCTCTCTACCTCTCTGAGACCTGGTCTTTTATACACTGGTTCAAGACATGTGGACGCTCTTTATTACAATAAGGGCATTTATGAAGCATGAGAATGACATCAGAACGATATCCCCGACACCCCCCAGTTCCAGCCCATTCCAACACATGACAACAGTAGAGACCCTTTCCCCTCATATGATTGGGAGGGGCTATCACGCAGCTGAGTGTTCTGCCGATCTCTTTGGAATGTGTGCGCCTGATCGAATCTCCGGGGGTGGGGATGTCATGATCAATAGTGGCCTCTTTCAGGAGAGGCGAGTGCATACAGTAATGGGCAATAAACTGTATCCTCGGGCTAAAGGATGACCAGCAGTCAGTGCTGACGTTCAGGCTCAGAGGAAGGGGTCATCAAAGGAGGGGTGTTCATGGACGGAAAGGAGGTGTTGGTCAGGCGCGGGGTGCGATTCCCTGGGACAGAGTCATGGGAGGGGAGGGTTCGTGACTTGTGCATGCGAGTGCGGGGGCAGCCAGGGTGCGTGGGGAAGGCTTGCATGGTCAGGGAAGTGTGCTGACGGGCGATCGTGAACAGGGAGACCATGGTACCTAAAATGGCTGTCGTGTATGCTCGTACGTGGGTCTGCAAGATGGCGTAGATGATGTTCAATACACGAACTAAAATTCCACATGGGCAAGGAATGCCCGGAAGCGTGTGGGCCCTGGCCCAGCCCAAGCAATTGTTTATTTTAAGAGCATGGGAAACTGCACTTTTTTCTTAAATTCTACCATGGATTTGTGGTAAAATGTAAAAATAAAAAGAAATGCGCTTTGGCCGCAGTGGTGACGGAGGTCTCTCTGGGAATCCAGCACACCAAGCCTAAGTGGGACAATATACCCCTTCCCTGCCTTATACGTTCTTTTAATGTTACTTACAGGACATGGGACAGGCGAGTCTCGAGTCCTAAAATGACTGCTTCTACATTGTTGTTGATGTGGTGGCAGCCAATCAGATCTTATGTCAACATCTGTCTGCTCTCCCGTTCCTCCGCAGTGTGAACAATGCAAAGTTTTTGAACTCTAATTTCTCTAAAAATACTGAACTGATTTACATCAAATCACAAAAACACGCTTACAAGACCAAGATTTAGCTAAATCTGGTGTAAATCCATCTGACAGCCTCTGCCTAAATTTTCAATGGAAAAAATGAATAGGGAAACTGTGATTTGGGACATCCTCTTTTTCTTGTCCCCTGCATGGCAGATTATTCCAAAACTTTCCAGGAAGGAGTTTAGGTGAATGAGACTTTTGTGGGGAAAAGTTTCGTGAAAATTCCTCAAACAGCACCAAAGTTATAGGCGAATCACACAAAAACATAGATATATATACATATATAAAACATATGTATATATATTATACATACATATATATACACATATATACATATATACACACATACATATATACGTACATATGTAAATATATTATGTATATATATATATATTTTCTTTTTTGTTTCACTGAAAAAACATAGGTTTTAGGGAAAGTTATATAGTTAGTTGGAAATTTCACTTGTACAAAACCATAGAAATTCCCCCTTTATAGTTAGTTCAGCTAACTATAACTTGCACCCCGCAATGCACTGCTGATGATGTCACATATTACATCACTCATGACATGGTTAGTGACATCACTGATGACATCTCAAATGACATCTCAAATGACATCATTGATGACATCATCCGGTGACTGTGTGTTTCTGTAAAGTTTAAATATGTTGAATATATATAGGGAAAGGCGTATTGAAGAATGAGTGGGTGTATAAGTGTCTGAATGGATGATTTAGTAGGTGCGTAACTGACTCTATAAGTGAGTGATTAAAAGTATCTTACTGGGGAGGAGCTACGCTAGCAACCAAGATGGCTGCGTAAGCTCCCGGCTCCGCCGACCTCCGCCAGCAGCTCGTATATCCTGCTATCAATCCTGAATTCGCACCAGACTCCCGGGTTCATGAAGTATTTCTGCTTCTAAAGGTGTGATCGCGAGCTTTTTATCTTGTCGGAGGCCGAAGATACGCCGTGTTCCCATTCTCGGCCTAACATCATGTGGAAGCCGGGGCCTCGATTTCTAGCTTATCCGGGTTGGAGTTGATCAACATCGGCCGCTGGACCTGGACTGAGGCCGGTCCCCCGAAGTGCACCGTAAACTGTTTGTTTTGGATGCTGACACTGTGAACGGTCTACACCGTGGAGACAACAGCGTACCGCACCGGTTGCCGTGTTCGGGGGTCCGACGCCCGGAGACCCTGCTACCCTCCCGGGGTCGACGGGCCGGGGCCCTTGCTGCCGGCGAAGGTGTCGGTCTTGCACGACGGAGAGCGCTCATTGTTGTCAGCGGATTCGCGTGGCCTGTTGCCCCGGAGAAGCCGGCCTCAGGGGTTCGTATCCTGCTCTGCCTCTTCGTGAGAGGAGATGAAGCGGACGGAAGGCACGCCGTCGCTACAGGCCGTCATGGCCGCCATTGAGGCGCTCCATTCACAATCCTCCGCTGTATTCCGGACACTGATCGTGCAAGTGGACGGTATCTTGGGACCGGTGCACGACACTCCGTTAAGTCCTCATCTATCTGTGGTGCCAGCGGTGCAATGTACGCCTGAGACCGAGGCCACCGAGCAGAACCCGGATTTCATGTGCTATGTCGGCCCCCAATTCACAGCCAGCGAGCCCCTGATTGTCGCTAGCGTTCCCTGCTCGATCCTGCTGCCGCCTCGTACAGATATGGACAGTCTTCTGTGCTGTAACAAGTTCCTCAGTGACTGTTGGAGAGAGTCGTTATTTCTGGACACTTTCCCTCGATCGTTTCGTGGATATCGTGAACTTCTTTCCGGTTGTCGATCCTGCAACACTGACGTGGACTTTCACGAACGTTCTGCCTTTTTCCTTGAGATGGCGGTTCAAGTGCAAAAGACTCTCACGAAATACCGTACCGGCCAGGGTTGAACTTGAGGGCTTGGGTTTGATAAAATAGCTTGATTCAATGCCGGGATTGTCACATGTAACGTGATGGGAGTTGGGTGGTGCTTTGCTACACTCCCCCGATTGGTTTGTATATTTCGCTATATGTTGGTTTGATTATGTCTCGGGGTGGTCGCTGCTGGTGGGGGGTACGGGAGACCGGGGGTATATTTGCTTTAACGACATTCCCTCCTCCATCTTTTTCCCTTCCCTGGGGTTAGTTTAGTGGGCGACAGGCACGCTGCTAGTGGGGTTAGGTCGTAGCCATCCGCAGGGGTGCAGGGTGGGGGGTTGAGGTTTTTTTTTTTTTTCCCTTTATTTTGTTCTATGACCTTTCTTTTTCCCTTTTCCCTTCTTCGCAGGAGATGTGGCATATTCTCCTGATCTTTTATTTTTCATATCTGGGTGTTGAGTGTCTGATTTCATATCCTGTATTCTGGATGGGCGGAATCCGATGATGTTTGCTTACGGTTATCTGTACAGCATTGTTTTACCTCAGCTCTAAGCTGGTATTGATGTCTTTCAGATGCCTATAATTGTTGTGTATTTTCTTAATTGATTTGCCCGTCCACCTTTACGATATGTTCCGCCAAATGATGCCCGATGTTTATATTTCTACTCTTGTGTTATAATTAATAAAAATATATAAATAAAAAAAAAGTATCTTACTGAATGCATGGGTGAGTGAGTAAACTGCGTGAATGTCTGTATCCGTCTGTCTGTTGGTGTGTAAGCGGCTGCATGGGTTTGTGAATAGCTACATGATTGTCTATATGGGTTATTGATTAGTTATCTGAGTATCTGTATGGGTGCCTGAGTGTTTGTGTGGGTGGGGAGTGTGTGATTCTGTGCATAGATATGTGAGTGGGTGATTCTCTGTGTGCATGGTTTCAAGAGTGCATCTGTGATGGACTGTATGAGTGGGTGAGTGTGTGTATGGGTGTGTTAGTGAGTGAATGTATATCTCAGTGGTACCTGTGTGAGTAACTACATATGTCGAAGGCAGTATATATGTATGTTGGAGTATATAAATGGCTATAAGTGAGAGTGTGTGATTGTGAGAGTGGCTGTAAGAATGAGTGTGTGCTTGTATCAGTGATTGTATAAGAGCGTAATAATGTGCTAGTATTTGTATGAGTAATTGAGCTGGTGTGTCTATAACTGTATAGGTGAGTAAATGGCAGTGTGATTAATTATTTGCATGACTGACTAGGTGTGTGGGTACCTCTATGGATGAGTGGCAGTGTGTGAGTGTCTATATAGGTGTATGAGTGCATATGATAGTCCTGTACTGAGTGACCATAAGTATGAGTGACTGTACGGGTGAGTGAGTGGATGTGTGTATAAACCTAAGAATCAGTGAGTGGGTATGTAGTTATTGGTGTTGGAGTGTCTATGGTTTTGAGAATAACAGTCTGTAATTTAGAGTGGGTGTATCAAAGGTTATATCAGGGTGTGAGAAGATGCATAAATGCATCAGAAGGATGATGTCATCAGTGATGTCATTTAAGATGTCATCTGTGATGTCACTGACCATGTCATGAGTGATGTAATATGTGACGTCATCAGCAGTGATATGCGGGGGCGCGAGTTGTAGGTAGCTGAACTAACTGTAACGGGGGAATTTCTATGGTTTTGTACGAGTGAAATTTCCAAATAACTATAACTTTCCCTAAAACCTATGTTTTTTTCAATGAATTTCTAAGGTTTTTTAAATGCTAATTTCTAACTATAACGTGCCTGAAACCTATGTATTTTCAGTGAATTTCAAAGGTTTTTTATATGCTAATTTCTAACTATAACGTGCCTGATACCTATGTTTTTTTTAAGTGAATTTCAAAGGTTTTTTAAATGCTAGAATCTAACTATGCCTACAGAGGTAGGACATGTGAAGAAAGAAGAAAAAACGCACTGAAAGAAGCAAAAGAAATGCAGAAAGAAGCAACAGAAGTCCACAAAGACGAAGAAAAGTGCAGGAAGAAGCAAGACATGTGCAGAAGAACAACAGAGAAGCAGAAAGAGGCCTTGTTGCAAAATCATCCTGTGCCCACAAGTTTTTCAGACGGGTACTGGTGGTAACTGACTCTGACTAACCAGGCCTAGACCCAGTGCTATGCTAAAAGACACTTAGCATACAGTGAAAACATCTACATACACTAGGGAACACTATGCGTTGGGGTACCCTTGTGATTAGCATGACCTCCTCTGTAAGGCCCTAGTACATAATAGTGCTGGGGGATTAAAACTACCTCTAAGTTAAAGGTGCAGAAATATGCTACTTTAACTAGTAGTCGCGTTTGCAGTGTGGTGGAGAAAGGGTGTTGGCCCTCCAACCAATGCTCCAGAATTCCGCTGCGTAGGATTTACAGGAGGTACCAGGAGGGATTCTTGGCCCCCCAACTCCCTCAGGACTAAATTCAACTTCATCCCCATCCCGTAGTCTGCCACGAGGCACGTTTCCAGAGTGATAGAGAAAGGGGGTCATGGCCCTTGAAGACGTCTTAGCAATCCCACTGTGTGGGACTTACTGGAGGTAAGAAGAGGGGTAGTTGGTCGCCAAGGACATCCTTGGGGACCAACTTCCCAAAGTATTACCTCCAGTCAGTCCCACACAGCACTGGTAAGTACTCGTACCAGGCCATGCCCACTTTGCCCACCACTCTACAAACGCGCTCGCTGGCACACTCTTGGATGGGGATAGAAGCCCCCTCGCTGCTGGGGGTCCTTTAGGGGCCAACTGGCCTACCTTTTACCTCCAGTAAACCCCACGCAGTGGGATTGGTGAGAGGTAGACAAAGGCCATGCCCCTTTTCCCCACCACTCTGCAAACGTGCCCCCTGGCGCGTTGTAAGTTGGGGGATTAAGTCCCAATGAATCCTGAGGGTCCCTGGGGTCCAACTAGCCCACCAGGTACCTCCAGTAAGCACCACAGAGCAGCGTTGCAGAGAGGCGTAAAAAGGGGCGTGGGCTAGCCCACCTCTCTGGAAAGCAGCCAGTGGTGCTTACTGGAGGTACCTGGTGGAGTTGTTGGCCTCCAGGGACCCTCAGGATTGAATAGGAATTAATTGCCCAAATTAAAACGTGCCACAAGGCGTGTTTGCACACGTCACCTCAGGCCCTGCCCCTTCCCTTCTTTGACAATGGAGAAAGAAAGAAAAGGAGCCTTGATTGATTTCGGGGGTACACCCCAATAATTGTAGCACCCGTCTGTGAGTGCGCAGACAAAGGTGTTTGGAGCAAATATATGTATATATTACCTACTGGCGGTCGCCAGTAGGTATATATAGTTAGGATTTTTTCTCTATGGGATTTTTGAAAATTCTATGTCTAATAACTTTGCCGTTTGTGGACGGAATTGGCTGAAATTTTCAGGAAAATGGCACATTTTGTTTCTGAGCAGCCTTTGAAAATTTGGGGGGGGTTCGTCAAGGGGGGGCCGAGAAAAAAGGGGGGTCCCAAAACGCGTTTTTCCCATGTTAATTTCCATAGGGCGGTTGGCCTCACTTTTAGACCGAACGGCTGAATGGATTTGCACGAAACTTGGCAAAATTGTAGGGACTGGTAGCCCGATGTGCCTTTTGTAGGTCTCAATATATGTGCTCCAGTGGATTTTGAGAAATTAACGTTTAAAAAAAGATATATATCTGTAAGCGCGGACTGGGCAGCGGCCTAGGACGCGTACTTTTCGCGCAACGGAGCTTTGTGAAGCGAAGCTGATTGGTTCTCCGGCGTCTGTCAACATTCCAAACAGTCCGTAGTGGCCGCAAACAGTCCGTAGTGGCCGCCATCTTGTCTCTCGGTAGGATCGAGAGACAAGAGGAGGCCAAAGCGAAGGGGTAAATGACCATAAGGGGGAATAGTAGATCCTCGCTGACCCCCTAGGTTTGATGTGGAGGTTTTAAAAGGGCCCCGCGGGGCAAAAAAAAAAAATTATAATAATAATCTTACGGCTGAATGGATTTGCACGAAACTTGGCAAAATTGTAGGGACTGGTAGCCCGATGTGCCTTTGCTAGGTCTCAATATATGTGCTTCAGTGGATTTTGAGAAATTAACGTTCAAAAAAAGATATATATCTGTAACAGCGCACCGCTTCGCGTACTTTTCGCGTTACGGAGCTTTGCGAAGCGAAGCTGATTGGCTCTCCGGTGTCTGTAAACATTCCAAACAGTCCGTAGCGGCCGCCATCTTGTCTCTCGGTAGGATCGAGAGACAAGAGGAGGCCAAAGCGAAGGGGCAAATGACCATAAGGGGGCATAGTAGATCCTCGCTGATCCCCTAGGTTTGATGTGGAGGTTTTAAAAGGGCCCCGCGGGGCAAAAAAAATAAATAATAATAATAATCGAACGGCTGAATGGATTTGCACGAAACTTGGTAAAATATTAGGGACTGGTAGCCCGATGTGCCTTTGCTAGGTCTCAATATATGTGCTTCAGTGCATTTTGAGAAATTAACGTTCAAAAACAAGATATATATCTGTAACAGCGCTCCGCTTCGCGGAGATAAAATTATATCTGTATTACCTAGCTGTTGCTAACACCAGTTAGCGACGGCTAGTAGGAGATAGCGACCATCTTGGGCCCCACTTTGCATGTGAGTGATATTTATCACTAATGACATGCAAAGTGGGCATGCCAAGATGTTAGCGACTGGAAACAGTCGCTAACATCGCTATCTCCTATTATCAACTTTTGGAAATATTCGAGATAAGCGCGAATATCTCCAAAAAGTAACAGCTGCCCTGAGCAGTTCTTAGCCATGTTATCCTATGGGAGGTGGATAACATGGCTAAGAGGATTAGCTCGGTAATGCATGAATATCGCTGAGTTTTCAGCGATATTAATGCATTGCGGTCGGTTTTTATCGTATTTGCGATAAACTTTGATAATAGCAAGGTTTATCTGCGATAATTTCTGACGGTAAAAAAATCTTTGCAATGCATCGTTAGGGATAAATATCGCTTAACTTTGGTAATATGCCCCAACGTCTGTTAACGTTCGATTCGAAGGAAATCAGGAAGTGTTGAAAAACATTGTCTGCGCCATCTTGTCTTTTTTCAAATGCCACACTTTTGTCGTGCACGGCAGCCATTTTAGATGCCTTGACCAGACCCACTCTGTGCACGCTGTCGATCCTTAGCATGGCTCCCCACCCTCGCAAGCATCTCCCCCAGGCAGTGGTCACCCCCGCTCTCTGTCTTATGCATGGGTAATAAACCTCCCCCCATCTGCGCTGCTCTTTCCTGAGAATCACACCCTGTGCCCGCCCGACACCTCCCTTTCGCCCTATTCACTACTGCACCCTCTGACACTCCTTTTCCTCTGTGTCCGATTGTCCAGGCTGGTCCTAGGGTATCAGCTAGCCCTGCAGATGTAGTTTATGGCCACAGCTGTAAAGATTCACCCCTCTTCAAAGGAGTTATAGTAGATCAAGGCCCACACTCGATGAGATCCGTCACAGCAGAAGCGTTGCTATTATCTGAAAACCATCCTGTATTGTGATTGGGGAGGGGACCGAGCGTGAAGCGGAAGATTCCAGGGATGACTCTTTGTACATCAAAGTTTTTACAATTATGTGTCACATTAAAAATATATAGCACTCCGACAAAGTAGTAAGATTATAAAACTTTAATAATTTATAAATATATACAAGAAAACAAAAATAGTAATAACATATAAACATTTTTAGGGAAAAACAACGAAGTAGCGGTCGGCTGTGCGAATAGTCCCAACGCAGCACAACGTCCAGATTTCCGGCGTGGGGCGGGTCATCAGTAGCAAACTGTTGTGCGAATAGTTCCAAGGCAGCAGAACGCGCTGAAATCTAGATGACACGAAAGTGATGTCTAGTAAGTTGCCACCCAGCAAATAACGGCGTGGGGCGTCGCGGGGGGTGGGTCTTCAGTAGCAAACTGTTGTGCGAATAGTTCCAAGGCAGCAGAACGATGGCACCAAGGTGATGTCCAGTAAGTTGCCGCACTGGTTTTGGTATCCTACAATGCTGCTCCGAATAACGGCGTGGGGCGCCCCGGGGGAGGCGGCGTGAACGGGCCTCTCCAGGTGGAGTGTCATCTGTTGTAGTGGGGCGCCCCTTTACCGTTTCAGTTGCCATTCCGTCCGTTTTTGGTCCACTGTGTCAAAAGCCGCAATTCAGCTGAGTTGCGCCCACTCTTGCGGTGCAGCGACAGGCGGCTGTCACAGGACTCTCAAAATGGCGGCAGGCTCTTTCCTTTTTGGGCCTGGTCCACTGAAATGGCCCTGGGACACCTTGGAAATCGGACGCTTGTCTGCTAGGTCTTGGACCCCATTCTCGAAAGCGTCCCCTCCGCCTTGAGAATTCATCAAAAGTTTTGGGGGCCCCGACTCCTGCAGGCTTCTGGTGGGGAGCGGCTGCCATGATTGCTCGCGGAATGACTACGACGGAGCTACGAGATGGTGGTGCTCTCATGCTGACGCCAGCTTCAGTCTGAAACATCCAGAAACAAGGTGGGGCTTTCATCGTTTGGAAAAAAAAAAAGTTTTCATCCAATGAAAAGTGTTGTTTTTAGGTCATATGATCAAGCCTTCCATCATTAGGAAACCAAAAGTAAAATGAACCAATGAAAAGTTTTATAAACAAGTCACATGACCTGTTATGCGGCATAGGGTATAAAATGCGGAGAAAATACGTTGGCACGTGAGGCGGCGTCAGTAGCGGACCGATGTGCGAATAGGCCGAAGGCAGCACAACGCGCCAAGATCCGGATGGCACCGAGGTGGTGTCCAGCAAGTTGCAGCACTGGTGTGGCCATCCTACAATGTTGAAAGTCGGCGTGGGGCGCCCCGTTGGCCTGTGAGTTTGCGTCAGTAGCGGACCGATGTGCGAATAGGCCGAAGGCAGCACAACGCGCCAAGATCCGGATGGCACCGAGGTGGTGTCTAGTAAGTTGCCGCACTGGTGTGGCCATCCTACAATGCTGAAAGTCGGCGTGGGGCGCCCTGTTGGCCTGTGAGATGGTGTCAGTAGCGGACTGATGTGCGAATGGGGCCAAAGGCAGCGCAACAATATTTTCTGACGAGAAGACACCACAAGGCGCTGAGATGCCAAGATCCGGATGGCACCGAGGTGATGTCTAAGTTGCGGACTGATGTGCGAATGGGGCCAAAGGTAGCGTAACAATATTTTCTGTATGGAAGATACCACTAGGCGTTGAGATGCCAAGATTCGGATGGCACCGAGGTGATGTCTAGCAAGTTGGTGTGGTCATCCTACAATGCTGGGTCGCCCCATTAGCCTGTGAGATGGCGTCAGTAGCGGACCGATGTGCGAATAGGCCGAAGGCAGCACAACGCGCCAAGATCCGGATGTCACAGTGGTGGTTTCATAGTTGAGAGGCACTTCATCTGCAGTGGGGCGCCAAGATCCGGATGGCACCGAGGTGGTGTCCAGCAACTTGCCGCACTGGTGTGGCCATCCTACAATGCTGCGCCGAAAGTCGGCGTGGGGCGCCCCGTTGGCCTGTGAGTTCGCGTCAGTCAGTGGGGGCTGTTTGAGGATCTGACTGCATTGGAAAGCAATGTGATGCTGTGCGTCGCCCCCAAGATGGAGGTTCCTCGGCTGCAGTGGGGCGCCCCTTGGTGTTTCACTCGCTATGCAGCTGAGTTGCGTGCGCACTTGTGGCGAATAGGCCGAAGGCAGCACAACGCGCCGAGATCTGGATGGCACCGAGGTGGTGTCCAGCAATTTGCCGCACTGGTGTGGCCATCCTACAATGCTGCGCCGAAAGTCGGCGTGGGGTGCCCCGTTGGCCTGTGAGGTGGCGTCAGTAGCGGACCGATGTGTGAATAGGCCGGAACCAGCACAAGGCGCCAAGATCCGGATGGCACCGAGGTGGTGTCATAGTTGAGAGTTCTGAGCAGCGCTTGTAACACTGTCTGAAGCTTATTTGCACCTGCTGCAGCTTCACTATTGCCCTGGTGTGGCCTAAGATCGCCCATGACATAGGCGGCCACCTCCCGGGGTCCGGCGGAACTTTTTTCCTTTTCCTTTCTGCATCTTGTCCCAAATTCGTTTGACCTGAAGACACGACCAGGTCCCTGAATGTGTGCAGGGGGACGCTATTGATTGAATCAAAATGGCGGCTTCACACAAAGCTGACTCAAGCGTTTTCTGGTGGTTTCATAGTTGAGAGGCACTTCATCTGCAGTGGGGCGCCGAGATCCGGATGGCACCGAGGTGATGTCTAGCAAGTTGCTGTACTTGTGTGGTCATCCTACAATGCTGAAACTCGGCGTGGGTCGCCCCATTAGCCTGTGAGATAGCTGTTCTTTGGATTTGGGCCTGGTCCACTAAAATGGCCCTGGGACACCTAAGAACTCGAACGCTCGATTTTTTTTTCCTTTCCTGTACATGCAAAAAAAGGTAAATGCCCGGTATGTTACACGCTTCATCTGCCACGATGAACTCTCCAGAGGAAACGAAAAAATATATAGTTGTGGTAACTATACCATGCATCGTCATATGGAGAGGTGGCACCAATTAATTATAGTGCTGCATAAAAGAGAGATTTGGAGGAGAACCCCTGACCTGCTAGTACATTCATCAAAGAAGTGGCACTGAGAGCTTCAGAGGCAAGGGAAACGGTCCCAAATATTTAGAAGAACTTTGGAAAGATTAAAATGACATGTTTAGATTGTGGTAAATTAATTTCATGTGGGCAGATGAGTGTTACTCTAATAAATACAGCATATGAACATCATCATAGTCGATGGTTGGTAGAGACATTTTGACTATATCCTGGACCTGCCCGTCCTCGCCCAAAATGGCGCCGGAATAAATGGGACTCGTAACTCCTTGTTGTGTACTGGTTGCAGAACCTTGAAATCACGAGATACGTATGCAGTTTTGAAGCACATGGCGGGCGGGGACGAGAATTGATTGAATATTTCGACATCCCTATTGATATTAAGTTCTGATGTGTTATTGATTACTGTACTGTTGAAAGTTCGAATTAACGTCACCCATGGTACTTGCCCGCAAATGTATATCTAGATAATTTTATTGTAACTGGCCCTGTCGTATTTTAATTATAAAATGTACGTCCACCGATTCCATAACTGTTAGACACCTTAGTTCTTGCAACCTAATGGCCCGCCCGTTACGTTCCTCTACAGTGTAAATGTCTACTCATCACATACGATTACAGTTTGCTCCGTGGCCGGCCCACGTGGTTATAGGCTCGTATTTGTATAATGAAATTTTCACAATAAAGGTTTTTAAAAGAAAACATGGTAGTAGTATATACATTGGTAAAGTTTGTAATAATAGTCACTGTTTTAGAATCATTAAAAGGCAAGTGAAATAAAGCAGACCAATTACATGAAGGGTAAAAGGTATAATACGAAGGAACGCAGTAAAGATAAATGGTCAAGGGCTGTTGTGTTTTCTATTCCTGCAACATAAAGTGATCGATAAGAATCTCATATTCAGGCGTATCGGCGACTAAGACAGCAGGTCGACCCTCTTTTGCTCAACGGCTCCATCATGGGACGAAGAAACGCTCTTTTTCTCGAAAAAAGAATATATTTTACTTGCAGGACAGTTGTAAAATTTCCGGGAAAGTACATTAGCCTGGAACATTATAACATATATTTAAGAAAAAATAATGTTCGGAAGTAATGAAAAGCGTAATTTTTAGGTCATATGAGCAAGCCTTTCATCATTACAATAAGAAAAGTAAAATGAACCAATGAAAAGTTTTATTAACAAGTCACATGACTTGTTATGCTTACGTTACGCGCTGCGCGCCCCGGATGACTTCCGGATGCGCTAACGCGGCGCGTCATATGACGCATTACGCGACAACGCAGGTCCAGAATATAGTCAAAATGTCTCCACCAACCAGTGGTCGGAACACAACCCCTTTCAGCAGGCTAAATAGTTCTGTTAAATGAGAACAGAAGGGACAGGCAACAAGAACCATCAGTGAAAGAGGGGAGGGCTAGTTCTTCTCTACCGGGTTACATTGGGGCGCTACCGGAACTGATCGAATTGGTAGTCTACAGTGTTTCTGGATGTTTCAGACTGAAGCTGGGGTTAGCATGAGAGCAGCATCATTTCGTAGCTCCGTCGTGGCCATTCCGCAACCAATCATGGCAGCCGCTCTTTATCGTTATTTTGGGCGGGGTGGGTGGCGGAGCCGAGCTGTTTTGCAGCCATCATTGTGTGGAGTTCAGTTCATCTCACTAGTTTTGTATTTGTCATGAGGGGTTGTTCCTAATGTTTCTATTTTAGCGAGGTCAAAAAGAGATCCCATTAGTGGCCTACTGATTTTGCTCGATTCCTTTTCTTTTTTTTTACACGATTTTTCGTTATCTGCAAAGACTAAACAGAGTATTGCGACTCTGTGTTTGTTTGTAAATAGAGAATGAACCAAAGAGAACTAATTCTAAAACAGTAAATACTTGGATAACAATCAATCAAATGGAGAGAGAAGCAGGCACGACGGATTACAACGGGGGCAAAGGCCTGCGTTAACTACCTTTCACTATCTGCAAAGAGAGAGTACTCCTAATAGAAATGAGGGGGGGGGGGCACCATTCAAAGCAGATCAGTGTGCATAAACACGAAAATGTTTTCACTTACCACGTACTTGACATTCGACAGCTTATGATATTTGCTATTAAAAAACCATTGAAATTCACTGAAAAAACCATAGGTTATAGACCATATATAGTTAGGAATTAGCATTTACAAAACCTTGAAAATTCACTGAAAAAACCATAGGTTATAGACCATATATAGTTAGGAATTAGCATTTAAAAAACCTTATTTTACTCACACAAAACCATTGAAATTACATATATAGTTAGTTGCACTAACTATATATCGCGCACCTGCAATCCACTGCTGATGATGTCACATATTACATCATTCATGACATGGTCAGTGACATCACTGATGACATCACTGATGACATCTCAAATGACATCACTGATGACATCACTGATGACAACATCCAGTGACTGTATGTTTCTGTAAAGTTAAAATGTGTCTTACATATTGAAGAATGAGTGGAAGTATAAGTGTCTGGACAAAGGATTTAGTAGGTGCATGACTGAATGCATGAGTGAGTGATTAAATGTGTCTCACTGAGTGCATGGGTTAGTGACTAAAGTGTCTTAATTTGTGCATCATTATGTCTGTTGTTCTGTAAACTGCTGCATGTTTTGATCAGTAGCTATATAATTAACTATATGGGTTACTGATTGATTGTCCAAGTATTTGTATGGGAGACTGAGTGTGTGTGTGGCTGGCTGGGAGGTGTGTGACTCTGTGCAGATCAATGTGTACTTGTATCAATGATTGTATAACAAGGTAAGTATGTGTTAGTATATGTTTGAAAATGTAAGGTGCTCTATGTTTAACTGTATAGACAAGAAAATGGAAGTGTCATTGATTCTTTACAGGACTGACTAGGTGTGTGAGTAACTCCATGGATGAGTGGCAGACTGTGAGTGTCTGTATAGGTGTATGAGTGCATATGATAGTGTTGTAAAGATGAGTGATTGTATGTATGAATGATAGTATGGGTGAATGAGTGAAGGTGTGTGTAGACGTAGGAATCAGTGAGTGCGTATGTAGTAACTAGTATTGGTGTGTCAATGGTTTCAAAAATTATATTCTGTATTTAACACTGGGTGAAACAGAGGTTATATTAAAATGTGAGGAGATGCATTGTATTGTCATATGAATGATATCATCAGTGATGTGGTCATTGATGTCAAATGAGATGTCATCAGTGATGTCATCAGTGATGTCATTTGAGATGTCATCAGTGATGTCATCAGTGATGTCACTGACCATGTCATGAATGATGTAATATGTGACATCATCAGCAGTGGATTGCAGGTGCGCGATATATAGTTAGTGCAACTAACTATATATGTAATTTCAATGGTTTTGTGTGAGTAAAATAAGGTTTTTTAAATGCTAATTCCTAACTATATATGGTCTATAACCTATGGTTTTTTCAGTGAATTTTCAAGGTTTTGTAAATGCTAATTCCTAACTATATATGGTCTATAACCTATGGTTTTTTCAGTGAATATATATATATGTATACATATATATATATTCACTGAAAAAACCATGGGTTATAGACCATATATAGTTAGGAATTAGCATTTACAAAACCTTATTTTACTCACACAAAACCATTGAAATTCCATATATAGTTAGTTGCACTAACTATATATCGCGCACCCGCAATCCACTGCTGATGATGTCACATATTACATCATTCATGACATGGTCAGTGACATCACTGATGACATCATGATGACATCTCAAATGACATCACTGAAAACAACATCCAGTAATTTTATGTTTCTGTAAAGTTTAAATATGTCTTACATATTGAAGAATGAGTGGATGTATAAGTGTCTGGATGAATGATTTAGTAGGTGCATGACTGACTGTATGAGTGAGTGATTAAATATGTCTCACTGAGTGCATGGGTTAGTGACTAAACTGTCTTAATTTGTGCATCATTATGTCTGTTGTTCTGTAAACTGCTGCATGTGTTGATCAGTAGCTATATGAGTAACTATATGGGTTATTGATTGATTGCCCAAGTATTTGTATGGGAGACTGAGTGTGTGTGTGTGGCTGGCTGGGAGGTGTGTGACTCTGTGCAGATGAATGTGTACTTGTATCAGTGATTGTATAAGAGAGTAAGTATGTGTGTAGTATATGTTTGAAAATGTAAGGTGTTCTATGTTTAACTGTATAGATGAGAAAATGGAAGTGTGATTGATTCTTTACAGGACTGACTAGGTGTGTGAGTAACTCCATGGATAAGTGGCAGAGTGTGAGTGTCTGTATAGGTGTATGAGTGCATATGATAGTGTTATAAAGATGAGTGATTGTATGTATGAATGATTGTATGGGTGAATGAGTGAATGTGTGTGTAGACGTAGGAATCAGTGAGTGCGTATGTAGTAACTAGTATTGGTGTGTCAAAGGTTTTAAAAATTATACTCTGTATTTAACACTGGGTGTAACAGAGGTTATATTAAAGTGTGAGGAGATGCATTGTATTGTCACATGAATGATATCATCAGTGATGTGATCATTGATGTCAAATGAGATGTCATCAGTGATGTCATCAGTGATGTCATTTGAGATGTCATCAGTGATGTCATCAGTGATGTCACTGACCATGTCATGAATGATGTAATATGTGACATCATCAGCAGTGGATTGCGGGTGCGCGATATATAGTTAGTGCAACTAACTATATATGGAATTTCAATGGTTTTGTGTGAGTAAAATAAGGTTTTGTAAATGCTAATTCCTAACTATATATGGTCTATAACCCATGGTTTTTTCAGTGAGCTTTCAAGGTTTTGTAAATGCTAATTCCTAACTATATATGGTCTATAACCTATGGTTTTTTCAGTGAATTTCAATGGTTTTTTATTAGCAAATATCAAAAGCTTTAAAATGTCAAGTACGTGGTAGGTAAAAACATTTTCGTGTTTATGCACGCTGATGTGCTTTGAACGCTGCCCCCCCCCTCTTTTCTTTTAGGAGTATTCTCTCTTTGCAGATAGTGAAGGGTAGGTAACGCAGGCCTTTGCCCCCGTTGTAATCCGTCGTGCCTGCTTCCCTCTCCATTTGATTGATTGTTATCCAAGCATTTACTGTTTTGGAATTGGCTCTCTTTGGTTCATTCTCTATTTACAAACAAGCACAGAGTCGCAATACTCTGTTTAGTCTTTGCAGATAGTGAAAAATCGTTAGAAAAAACTAAAGGAATCAAGCAAAATCAGTAGGCCACTAATGGGATCTCTTTTTGACCTCGCTAAAATAGAAACATTAGGAACAACCCCTCATGAGAAATATGAAACTAGTGAGAGGAACCGAGCTCGACGCCATGATGGCTGCAAGACAGCTCGGCTCCGCCGCCCACCCCGCCCAAAATAACGACAAACCCTATGCAAATATTATAAATATATACAACACACCAGCAAAGTAACAGGGTAAAACGTTTTATTAAATAACTATTTACATGGCAGCCTGCTGCAACATCGATCCAAATGCATGCCGCCGTTCCCGGGATTTCTCCCCGACTACTCTGCGGCCTACGAGATGGAGAGGCCGGGGCGTTGACTAGGCGGGGCCTCCGGCCGCAACCACAGCGCCAACGATCGCTGCTGACGGAGGGGAGCCTTGCCGGTGAGACCACTGATCTGAAGAACCGCTGCCTGCGGTGCCTCCCTGAGCCGCTTGACGGAGGCCCCCGAGGGGCGGTGTGGTGGCGCGGACTCGGAGGGGGCGCTTGGCTCCTGCCCCCTCCCCAAGTCTTGTTGCCCTGGTGTGGCCTGAGATCGCCCCCGACATAGGCGGCCGGCTCCCGGGGTCCAGCGGAACTTTTTGCCTTTTGGTGACTCTTCCATTCTGGACCTTGTCCCACAATCCGTTTGACCTGAAGACACGTCCTGCGGTGCCCTGGTCCGACCATCACATATACCTGCGCCAGGAGACGGCGTGGGGTGCACTGGAAGGGAGAGGTGGCGCGAACGAGCCTCCCCCACCTCCCCAGGTGGAGGTTTCTCAGCTGCACCCCAGCGCTTCACTCGGCCAGCTGAATTGCGCCCGCTCTTGCGGCACAGTGCCTCGCTCGGCCAGCTGAGTTGCGCCTGCTCTTGCTATTACAGCGTCTCACCCGCCATCCGGCTGAATTGCACCCACTCTTGTGGTACAGCGACAGGCGGCTGCCACGGAGCTCACGAAATGGCGGTCGGCTCCACAGACTTGCGCCTGGCCTGCAAGGATGGCCCTGGGCAACCCTGGAACTCGGACGCTTGACTGCTAGGGCTTGGGCCCCATTCCCAAAAGCGTCCCCTCAGCCTTGAAGATTCTACAAGAGTCACCGGGGCCCCCGACTCCCGCAGACTTCCGGTGGGGAGCGACTGCCATCATTGCTCGCGGAATGGCCACGACGTAGCCACGGGGTGCTCTCATGCTGACGCCAGCTTCAGTCTGAAACATCCAGAAACACTGTAGACTACCAATTCGATCAGTTCCGGTGGAGCCCCAACGTGACCCGGTAGAGAAGAACTTGCCCTCCCCTCTTTGACTGATGGTTCTTGTTGTCTGTCCCTTCTGTTGTCATTTAACTGAACTTTTTGGACTGCTGAAAGGGGTTCTGTTCCGACCGCTGGTTGGTGGAGACATTTTGACTATATTCTGGACCTGCCCGGCCACGCCCAAAATGGCGTCGGTATAAATGAGACTCGCAACTCCTTGATGTGTACTGGTTGCTCAGCCTTGATATCACGAGATATGTATGCAGTTTTGGAGCACATGGCGGGCGGGGACGGGTACTGATTGAACATTTGCACATCCCTATTGATATTAAGTTCTGATGTATTATTCATTACTGTACTATTGAAAGTTCGAATTAACGTTACTCATGGTACTTGCCCGCAAATGTATATCTAGATAATTTCATTGTAACTGGTCCTGTCGTACTTTCATTATAAAATTAACGTCCACCGATTCCGCAACTGTTAGACACCTTAATTCCTGCAACCTAATGGCCCGCCCGTTACGTTTTTCTACAGTGTAAAGGTCCCCTCATCATATACGATTCCAGTTTGCTCCGTGGCCGGCCCACGTGGTTGTAGGCCCGTATTTGTATACTGACATTTTTGCAAAAAAGAGTTTTCGAAGGAAGTATGGAATCAGCGTCATAACAATCGTCTAGGTTGGTAGGATTTTTGAATAATGGCTGTTATTCCCAAACAATAGAAGACAGATAATGCAGACCCTTTGCCTGAATTTTGGATTGATTGAAATTTGTATCCGTCACACCTGCCCTTTTTCCAGAATTGTTAGAAAATGGTCGACCGTAGCTTAAGGTATCTGCCGAATGTAAGGTGTGGTATTTTGTCCCATAAAATAAGACTAATTGAGAAACAAATACACGAATAGGGAACTCGAATTTAGAGACATATAAAATGAAACATTTTTTGGCATCATAAGAAGGGAGGATATGTTACACAGAAAAATAATGCGAAAGGGATAGCCAAGATCTGTTGTATCACACGTTCCTGCAGCTAGTCTGATACATGGTAAGTAGAAGCTTTTTCGTGTTTGCGCGCGCTGACATCCTCTGAATGCTGTATCCCCCCCTTTCTTTTCTCCTCTGTAGGTTACATCGGAGTTCCGACTGAAGAATGGAGTGGACATGGACCGCACCGTGCTCCATGTAGGGAAAGACATAGACAAGCGCTGTGAGATATTGCATGGAGTGCAGACCATCACTGTGAACGTGAAAAATTGTATGGTGTGACTGTGCGTACATGCCCTGATTGTATGGTATGAATGTGTATGTATTCCATATGCCCGGCCGATAAACGTTCTGTTTGCGCAACTGCCGCGTTAGAAAACAACATCGTGACGCGTCGCGTAACCGCGACGTATCGCGTTGTTGCGTAATGCGTCATATGACGCGCCGCGTTAGCGCACCCGGAAGTGCTCCGGTGCGCGAGGCGCGAAGCGCAGCTTCCCGGAAGCGATCCGGGGCGCGGCGCAGAGCGCGTAACGTAAGCATAACAGGTCATGTGACTTGTTAATAAAACTTTTCATTGGTTCATTTCACTTTTGGGTTCCTAATGATGTAAGGCTAGGTCATGTGACCTAAAAATAACACTTTTCATTGGTTTAGAACTATTTTTTGTCCCAAATGATGAAAACCCCTCCTTGTTTCCTCACTCTGACTTTCATCTTTGTGAGAGGAAGACCTTTTTTCATCACTTAGCAATGGCAAGTGTTGTAGCTTCAGCTGGTGCATCCCCACCACCACCACCACCTCCTAGGAAGAGAGTACCACCTCCTCAGGTGGTGGTTGAGCAAGAGGTGCCCCCCCCCACCTTCTTGTTGCCTGATTCGGCCAGCTCAATCGATCGAGCATGAGACTCTGTTGTGATCTGAAGAACCGCTGCCTGCGGTGCCTCCCAGAACCGCTTGACGGAGGCCCCCGAGGGGCGGTGTGGTGGCGCGGCCTGGGAGGGGGCGCTTGGCTCCTGCCCCCTCCCCAAGTCTCGCTCGGCCAGCTGAGTTGTGCCCACTCTTGCGGCCTACGACATGGAGAGGCCGGGGCGTTGACTAGGCGGGGCCTCCGGCCGCAACCACAGCGCCAACGATCGCTGCTGACGGAGGGGAGCCTTGCCGGTGAGAGCCACTGATCTGAAGAACCGCTGCCTGCGGTGCCTCCCTGAACCGCTTGACGGAGGCACCCGAGGGGCGGTGTGGTGGCGCGGACTGTGAGGGGGCGCTTGGCTCCTGCCCCCTCCCCAAGTCTCGCTCGGCCAGCTGAGTTGCGGCCACTCTTGCGGCCTACGACATGGAGAGGCCGGGGCGTTGACTAGGCGGGGCCTCCGGCCGCAACCACAGCGCCAACGATCGCTGCTGACGGAGGGGAGCCTTGCCGGTGAGAGCCACTGATCTGAAGAACCGCTGCCTGCGGTGCCTCCCTGAGCCGCTTGACGGAGGCCCCCGAGGGGCGGTGTGGTGGCGCGGACTCGGAGGGGGCGCTTGGCTCCTGCCCCCTCCCCAAGTCTCGCTCGGCCAGCTGAGTTGCGGCCACTCTTGCGGCCTACGACATGGAGAGGCCGGGGCGTTGACTAGGCGGGGCCTCCGGCCGCAACCACAGCGCCAACGATCGCTGCTGACGGAGGGGAGCCTTGCCGGTGAGAGCCACTGATCTGAAGAACCGCTGCCTGCGGTGCCTCCCTGAACCGCTTGACGGAGGCCCCCGAGGGGCGGTGTGGTGGCGCGGACTGGGAGGGGGCGCTTGGCTCCTGCCCCCTCCCCAAGTCTCGCTCGGCCAGCTGAGTTGCGGCCACTCTTGCGGCCTACGACATGGAGAGGCCGGGGCGTTGACTAGGCGGGGCCTCCGGCCGCAACCACAGCGCCAACGATCGCTGCTGACGGAGGGGAGACTTGCCGGTGAGAGCCACTGATCTGAAGAACCGCTGCCTGCGGTGCCTCCCTGAACTGCTTGACGGAGGCCCCCGAGGGGCGGTGTGGTGGCGCGGACTGGGAGGGGGCGCTTGGCTCCTGCCCCCTCCCCAAGTCTTGTTGCCCTGGTGTGGCCTGAGATCGCCCCCGACATAGGCGGCCGGCTCCCGGGGTCCGGCGGAACTTTTTGCCTTTTGGTGACTCGACGTTCTAGTTACTTAGCCTTGACGTTATGGGGGATGTATGCGGTCTTTGTGCACATGGCGGGCGGGGAAGGGTACTGACTAGGAATACGGACAACCCTATTGATGTCGATTTTTCATTATTGATTATTGTATTAATAAAGCTTTGAAGTAATGTTACCCATGATACTCGCCCATGGTGTGCGTAGGGACGATTTTATTGTAACTGATCCTGTTATACTTTCAATTATAAAATCAACCTTCACTGATCCTGCAACCGTTTGTCACGTTTAGTTTTTTCAATTAAATGGCTCGCTTGTTACATACTCCTATACCCCTGGCTTTTGAAAGACACCATCTTGTAGAATAAAGGGCTGCGTCAAGGGTGGTATTGCCCAGAATGTCTTGTTTTCTAGTGCTCGTAATGACGAAGCCAGAACTGCCAAAAGGGATTCTGGTCCTGCTGCTACTTATTGGAGACATTGAACTATACTCTGGACCTGCCTGGCCTCGACCAAAATGGCGCCAGTATGGGAGCGAATTGCAACTCCTTATGACGTTCTAGTTACTTAGCCTTGACGTTATGGGGGATGTATGCGGTCTTTGTGCACATGGCGGGCGGGGAAGGGTACTGACTGGAAATACGGACAACCCTATTGATGTAGATTTTTCATTATTGATTATTGTATTAATAAAGCTTCGAAGTAATGTTACCCATGATACTCGCCCATGGTGTGCGTATGGACGATTTTATTGTAACTGATCCTGTTATACTTTCAATAAAAAAATCAACCTTCACTGATTCTGCAACCGTTTGTCACGTTTAGTTTTTTCAATTAAATGGCTCGCTTGTTACATACTCCTATATATACCGTGGCTTTTGAAAGACACCATCTTGTAGAATAAAGGGCTGCGTCAAGGGTGGTATTGCCCAGAATGTCTTGTTTTCTAGTGCTCGTAATGACGAAGCCAGAACTGCCGAAAGGGATTCTGGTCCTGCCGCTACTTATTGGAGACATTGAACTATACTCTGGACCTGCCTGGCCTCGACCAAAATGGCGCCAGTATGGGAGCGACTTGCAACTCCTTATGACGTTCTAGTTACTTAGCCTTGACGTTATGGGGGATGTATGCGGTCTTTGTGCACATGGCGGGCGGGGAAGGGTACTGACTAGGAATACGGACAACCCTATTGATGTTGATTTTTCATTATTGATTATTGTATTAATAAAGCTTCGAAATAATGTTACCCATGATACTCGCCCATGGTGTGCGTATGGACGATTTTATTGTAACTGATCCTGTTATACTTTCAATTATAAAATCAACCTTCACTGATCCTGCAACCGTTTGTCACGTTTAGTTTTTTCAATTAAAAGGCTCGCTTGTTACATACTCCTATACCCCTGGCTTTTGACCCTTTCCTACGCGCGGTCTGTACTACCGCCCTCGGGCAATCTATGTAATGAACAGACTACCATTGCCGAAACACAAGGGAATGCATCTCAGAGAGATAAGTCAAGTACGTGGTAGATAAAAACATTTTCGTGTTTATGCACGCTGATGTGCTTTGAACGCTGCCCCCCCCCCCCTCATCATTTAGATTACCACCGCCCATTGCACAAAAGCGTACCGGGCGCTCCCCACGCAAAAAAAATGTTTTTTTTTTTTTTTTTTGCCCCGCGGGGCCCTTTTAAAGCCTCCACATCAAACCTAGGGGGTCAGGGAGGATCTACTATGCCCCCTTATGGTCATTTCCCCCTTTGTTTTGGCCTCCTCTTGTCTCTCGATCCTACCGAGAGACAAGATGGCGGCCGCTCCGGACTGTTTAGAATGTTGACAGACACCGGAGAGCCAATCAGCTTCGCTTCACGAAGTTCTGTTACGCGTCAAGTACGCGAACCGGAGCGCTACCCGGAGCGCTGTTACAGATATATATATTTTTTTGAACGTTAATTTATCAAAATCCACTGGAGCACATATATTGAGACCTAGCAAAGGCACATCGGGCTACCAGTCCCTACAATTTTGCCAAGTTTCGTGCAAATCCATTCAGCCGTTCGAGCTAAAAGTGAGGCCAACCGCCCTATGGAAATTAACATGGGAAAAACGCGTTTTGGGACCCCCCTTTTTTCTCGGCCCCCCCTTGACGAAACCCCCCCCAAATTTTCAGGGGCTGCTCAGAAACAAAATGTTCAATTGTCCTGAAAATTTCAGCCAATTCCGTCCACAAACGCCAAAGTTATTAGACATAGAATTTTCAAAAATCCCATAGAGAAAAAATCCTAACTATATATACCTACTGGCGACCGCCAGTAGGTAATATATATATACATATATATATACATATATATATTACCTACTGGCGGTCGCCAGTAGGTATATATAGTTAGGATTTTTTCTCTATGGGATTTTTGAAAATTCTATGTCTAATAACTTTGGCGTTTGTGGACGGAATTGGCTGAAATTTTCAGGAAAATGGCACATTTTGTTTCTGAGCAGCCCTTGAAAATTTGGGGGGGGGTTCGTCAAGGGGGGGCCGAGAAAAAAGGGGGGTCCCAAAACGTGTTTTTAACATTAGGTTTTCCATAGGGCGGTTGGCCTCACTTTTAGCCCGAACGGCTGAATGGATTTGCACGAAACTTGGCAAAATTGTAGGGACTGGTAGCCCGATGTGCCTTTTGTAGGTCTCAATATATGTGCTCCAGTGGATTTTGAGAAATTAACGTTTAAAAAAAGATATATATCTGTAACAGCGGACCGGGCAGCGTCCCAGGACGCGTACTTTTCGCGCAACGGAGCTTTGTGAAGCGAAGCTGATTGGTTCTCTGGCGTCTGTCAACATTCCAAAAAGTCCGTAGCGGCCGCCATCTTGTCTCTCGGTAGGATCGAGAGACAAGAGGAGGCCAAAACAAAGGGGGAAATAACCATAAGGGGGCATAGTAGATCCTCGCTGACCCCCTAGGTTTGATGTGGAGGTTTTAAAAGGGCCCCGCGGGGCAAAAAAAATAATAATAATAATAATAATCGAACGGCTGAATGGATTTGCACGAAACTTGGCAAAATATTAGGGACTGGTAGCCCGATGTGCCTTTGCTAGGTCTCAATATATGTGCTCCAGTGGATTTTGAGAAATTAACGTTCAAAAAAAGATATATATCTGTAACAGCGCTCCGCTTCGCGTAACGGAGGTTTGCGAAGCTGATTGGTCATTCTGTCACTGGGCTATAGTTGGGCTACATCTGGCTGATATTTGGGCTACATTTGTTTTTTTGTGTGTCTGGCGGCCATCTTTGGGCTACATTGGGCTACATTGGGCTTCATTGGGCTACATTGGGCTACATTTGGGCTCCAACATATATATAGGCCAATGTAGCCCAATATATATTTTTCAAAGTTAATTTTCGTAAAAACCACTGGAGCATATATCTTGAGACATAGCAAAGGCACATCGGGCTACCAGTCCCTACAATTTTGCCAAGTTTCGTGGAAATCCATTCAGCCGTTCGAGCTAAAAGTGAGTCCAACCGCCCTATGGAAATGAAGGAAATGAATGGGTAATTTGTAATTAGCAAATAGCTAATCGCAAACTAGGAATGGTAAAGAATCGCTATTTATTCCTTAAAGTTCGCTATTTAGGAAATGCAAAAAACTTTGATGATACATATGGCGGTTCATCTCTAACAAGATAAGAAGCATAGGGATACATTTATGATGACTGGCGCAACACCAGGGATGTGTTAGTCATTCTGTGCCGCTGTTCCGTCACCTATGGTGTGCTGCATTTACAATGCGGCGCATCATGGGGCAAAAACAGCACAGATGCGTGATGTATCTGTGCCGTAAAGGTGGCGCATTGCTGGAGTTGTATCGCAAGTGTGATGAAGCTCCAGCAAGGGTCGGGGGTGCCCCTGTCGCAGGGTTTCTGTTCTCACACAGAACTGTGGACAGAGGATTGGAACCTCGGCGAATTAGGGTGTCCCAAAACTCACGTTAGTAATCAAAAACTCCTTAGCAAGCTAGGTACAGTGTCACATTGGATATAACAAACTCTCAATGTTTAGACAATCCAGAATATGAACTTATAGTACCTCAGGATACGTGGAACTCATGAACAGTCGGTCGTTATATATTTCTTAGAAACCAGAACATGGAGTTAAGAAGAACACATGTGTATTTGAAATGTTTATTTACTAATGCCGTCTTCTCAGGCGTAGTATCTTAGATAATACAAGTACACATATTATCAGTAGCAAAATTACCAGCATAGTTACTAGTACATAAAAAGCGAATGGTGATAGTATGTTAACATGTTGTAAATGAATAAGAGTTAGCAACACTTATAAGCAGCCGCGGGCCGTGGAGGGAGTTACGGTGAGGCAGGGAGGCGGGGAGGGGGAGAAGCAGGGTGGAGAATACAAGTACACATATTATCAGTAGCAAAATTACCAGCATAGTTACTAGTACATAAAAAGCGAATGGTGACAGTATGTTAACATGCTGTAAATGAATAAGAGTTAGCAACACTTATAAGCAGCCGCGGGCCGTGGAGGGAGTTACGGTGGGGCAGGGAGGCGGGGAGGGGGAGGGGCAGGGTAGAGAGGGCTCCACCCTGCTTCTCCCCCTCCCCGCCTCCCTGCCTCACCGTAACTCCCTCCACGGCCCGCGGCTGCTTATATCTCACCCTCCCTAATACACATATTATATTATTTGCTAAGAAGGTCTCTTTGTGTTGGTTTAGGGCGTGCCCATACTTTAGTGTCTTAGATTTGAAGGAATCACATCAGCATACACCAGCTCTCTCTTCATGTGAACCGCATCAACTGTTGTGTATGTGTGTTCGGCAAAGCAATATAAAACCCGCCTCATGCCCAGAATTGGCAGAAGTTGCACTTATGTTATGAGTATGAAGTCGTGGAGATCAGACCTCATAACAATTCTGTATCGTGTTGTTCTTGAAACTTTAGCACTCGCTGTACAGATATAGTTTAACAAGCAAAGCAGATAGTAGAGCAATAACATATTATTCTTGTTAGAAACGGGACCCTGGCCGGCCAAGACTCGCGTCGAGGTCAGTCAGGGATCACCATTTCCAAGGTCAGGGCAAGGGAGTCACACACCAAGATAACCCCCGCTCACCCTCTAGGTAACGTGGCGCGAGCAGCAAGGCTAATCTCAGAGGCGATGTGTAAAGCGTTTGCGCGCGCACCCCAGCGACAACAACCAAAGGCCCACCACAAAGGAAACTCCACACAAGGTTATATCAAAAATAGCCTTTGTATTATAATAATAAAAACACATTAGATAACACACACACTTTACAATGTGCCAACGGGCACGGGCAAGATTTACAAGGGATTATGTACAGGACAGGGCCACCTGGACCACTGTCAGGGGTATGCACTTGTTAGAAATAATACTTGTAGGTATAACACTTTAGCACATAAACATACAATGACTGTAACACAGAAATAGTAAATGTAGCATACAACCAGTAACTACTGGTAAAGAGAAAATACCTCCTACGCCACCCTAGTCTCTGTAGGGAAATCACGCAGGGAGCTAGGACCTATGGAAGGAAAACCTATCACCTACTACGCCACCCTAGTCTCTGTAGGGAAATCACGCAGGGGGAAGGAAACCTATGGAAGGAAAACCTATCACCTCCTACGCCACCCTAGTCTCTGTAGGGAAATCACGCAGGGGGAAGGAAACCTAAAATAATCACCTAGGCAAGTAACATTTAGCAAAGGCAATCAAACATCAACATTCCTCTAAGCAGGTTACTTTTAGCAAAGGGAAATAAAAGAACAAGGCATTACCTAAGCAGGTCACTTTTAGCAAAGGTAATGACACCAACAATCCTCTAAGCAGGTCACTTTTAGCAAAGGGGATAAACACATAAAGAATTACCTAAGCAGGTCACTTTTAGCAAAGGGGAATAAAAGAACAAGAATTGCACATGTAACATTAAAACACATTCAGAGGTGCAGGTTAGAACTTTTGCGCAAGAATCATATAGCAAAGAAATCACAATGCGCAGGGTGCATGTAGCACAACCCTCAAAATGTCCCTCAGGCCAACTGGCCTCGAAAGGGGCGGAATGCCCTGAGTCTCAGTGTCAGGGGGTCTGCGCAGGCAGCACAGACACAAAAGCCTAAACGTAGCAACTGTCCACTAAGTGCTGGACAGTTGTGAATAGCGAGTAGGCAACGTTGGAGCCAGGTGGGCTCAAGAACAATGACTGGCACCCAAGAGCCTCTCTGGGGCTCTAGAACAACTGTGGGCGCTGTGAGCCTTTCTGGCTCTAAATAAATCAACTGCCCCCTCGAGCTTCTCTGAGCTCGCAAAACAAAGTAGGCAATGTAGAGCTCCTGCGCTCTAAATTAATCAAATGCCCCCAGAACCTCCTGTGGGCTCTAACTAAATAGGGGCGAGAGCCTCGTGGGCTCAAAGAACAACTAGGGGCAATGAGCCTCGCCGGGCTCGCAGAACAGAATGCCCCCTCAGAGCCTCATGGCTCTCAAAAACGAATACTGCCCACGTTGGAGCGGCCCTCTGCCAACCGGGGCCGCTCAGAGAACCAAGGTATGCTGCTTTGAAGCCCTCGTGGCTTCACTCCATCAAATGGCGCGAGATCGCGCTACCGGGGGGAGAGGGGGCGGACACCGACAATGTGTCCCGGCGCCCCTCCCTTCTGCCTCACTCACCGGCTATCTCAGGGCGGGCGGGGCTCCTCTCGTCCCGGGGCTCCTCTCTCCACTCGGGGAGCCTCGGGGACACGACCGGCCGCCTCGTTCGTCTCCCGCCTGGCCTTGTCTCCTTTCCCTCCGCCTGACTTCCGCCGGGGCCGCCAATGGCAGCGCGGCCCTGGGGGTCAGGAGGCGGGACTTCCGGGTCGCAACAGGCAGCGGCCCGGCAACGGATTTCAGGGCTCCCGGGCTGCGGCGGTGAACACGGGACAATGCGGCGTGGGCAGCCGCTCTTAAACAAATAAATACCACGGGGCAATGCCGGGTGGCACCGGCCTTCAAAATAAAGGTAAAGCGAGGTAGGCACTCGCTAGGCCAAAAAAACGGCAAAAAGCGCTCCACAGCGCTATAATAGAAATAAAGCGCACCCAGCGCTTAGGGGCTAAAGGAAAGCGCTCCTAGCGCTACAAATATCAGCAAAGCGCTATTGAGCGCTGTGGCACCAGGAAAGCGCTCCTAGCGCTATAAATCAAATAAGAGCGCCCCCAGGCACTCTAAGTCAAAAGCAAAAGCTCCAGCAGGGACTGGAGGCAGGCAGAGGGGCAGGGCAGGGCCAGAGCCAGCACACTGGGTCTCCAGGCAGGGAGACAGCCAAGTGGCGGTCCTCTTGGCCCCAGCAGCAGCAACAGCCCCCTCTGGCAAGGATCCACAAGTAGAACATCCTCTGTGGGGACACAGCCCCATATTTATACAGAGAATTCCTTTGTTAGGAGGTGCAGGGTGGGGGGAAACCAGTTGCAGCTGGCTTGGGAGTACCCTTGATGGCCCAACCACCCCTTTCATTCACTGGGGAGGCTAGGGTCATTAGACAAACCACAGGGGGGCGGAGCCAGCATTGTGTGGGGAAAACCCAGCCCATCCAGGACACAGATCTACTCCTCCCACACATCACTCATGCTGATCTCTCACTCACCACCGGGCAGACCCATCCAGACTTCCTGGAGCCTGGCATGCCAGCCAGCTCCAGCCAATCACGCTCCAGTATCCTCACTGCACACATACATCAATGTCCAGAAGTAGCACTTCCCTTCTAGACACATACAAGCCGCACATACCATTGCGCAGCATTCACTCTCACGAGTTCATACATACTAAACTCGAGCCTGCACTCCCCACACATCAGGAACTACCAGGGCACACACATTCCCCATGCATTCCTATGGGAGAGCAGGCCAGCCATACTACACGCACGCACTTTCACTCTGGGACACAGGGAAAAAGTGCGCCAAGACCCAAAAATCACTACACAGGGTCATAAATAAAGGCAAAAAGATTCGGGGTGAACCTGCCCTAAGGCCCAAGTCTAACACGACCCCCTTCCAGCCAAAACGCAGGGCAGACAGATCACCACCGTGATGGGCTTCCCTGCTTGGGGCGATAAAACAAGGACGCGGGCCCACAACTGCAGGGACACCCTCCTGTTTTACGCCACGGTGAACCCCTAGGGTTCCTTCTAAAACTACTGTAGGGACTAACTGGGGCACCCCACTGATACTCTCCAGCTGCCCTCGGCCAGGACCAGGCCCTAGGCCACCCAGGTACCACTGGATCCTGTATACTCACAAAGTGGGGGGTAGTAACCCCTGGCACATAATAGCCATGCTCCACTCTTCCTGTCTGTAAGACAGGGCTAGACTTCCACTGGTTCTCCAACCTAGGGTCTACAACCTCAGGCGGACCAGGAGTCTCAGGGAAGGCTCTCCTCCCCTTACCTCTTCTCCTAGGGTTCCTCCTCCTCCTGCGAGGGGTACCCTCTAAACACCAGTCTCCCAACCTAGGGTTTAACCCCTCAGGTGGTAACGGGGTCAGAGGTGGGCTCTCCCACCCTCTGCATCCCCTTCCAGAGTCCTGCTCCCTCCCAACCGGGGCAGTACCTCTGGAGAAAGAACTGGTTAGGACACTGATTACAGTAGTCCCACCCTTCAGGTCAGGCTGATCCTGAACCTGGCCATCCAACCTCCGGTCTACAACCTTTGGTGGAATCACTGCCTGGCACTCCAGGACTTCTGGGGATTCACACACCATCCCCCTGAGGCTAGCAAATGACACATATGTTGGGTGACTGTCTGCCTGGCGCAGATCTCCCGCCTCCTGTCCACCTGACAGTGCGCAAAGATCCCCCAGCACAGAAGTGGTGTCACCATGGTCACTACACGGGATCCTAGCCCCACTGGGTAGTCCCTGACCCACTGGTTCTTCCACTGGGGAACTCCCCCAATCACTCCTCACGCTGGACTCCGGTACTCTCCCTACTGGAGCAGTACTGCCAGACTCTATAACCATGGAAGCTCCGCTTACAGATGCTCCAGGTTCTCTACCCACTAGGAGATCTCCCTCAAGTGAACTAACAGGCAAGTCTAGGTTCCCTTCCTGGTGTTCCCTAAAGGAACCATCCAGACTCTGTGACAAGGCTTCGGGCGTTTGGGGACTCTCGGTCACACACTCACTCCCGCTCCACTGAGACAGGCAGTCAGCCCCTACACCCTCCTCACTAACCAAGGACCTAGCTGGGCTACTCTCACCCTCCTCCACCACACTGGGCTGGAAGACACCTGACCCACTATTGTTGGAATCACTCACTAGTGACTCAGAAGAACCTCTCGCACTGTCCCATCGCTCTGCTTCCGCTGCCAGCTCACATGCGCCAGACAATCCACACCCCAACAGGTGTGTGCGCAACCCTGGTGAACAACAACTGAGCAGGTGCTCTTTGACAATCAAATCAAAAAAGATGTCAAAATCATCTTCCGTGTGAACCTTTACCCAATCAAACAGTGTCCCACAACATTCGTCCTCAAAATCTTCCCAAGACTGGTGAGGCAGTTTTCTAAGATTCCTGAATCTCAACCTTAACTCCTCTTCTGGGAAAACAGGCACCATACTCGGGGAACTGAGAGTGGGACTGTCTACACTTATATTTAAAAAGCTGCCACCACTGGACTCCACCCTCTCTGGGGAATCCAGACAATTACAACTGTGCGCAGGGGAGAGTCTATCCTCTAGGGCTGCTCTCTCACGGATGATGGCCCTTCTCTCCACCTCTATCCTCTCCTGCGCTAAGAGTCTTTCGATCTCTAGCTGCGCCATAGCCTGGGCATGCTCTAACATGAGCTGTTCCATCGCTAACTGGTGCTCCCTTTCTTTCTCCCTATCTTCCCACTCTTCTGGGGACAGGACAAGGGATGGGGCGCTGGTACTGACACTGGGCCCAGCAAGGGACTCCCTACCTATGGGGTCCTCACTATCTGCTGGGGCCCAACCACTGTCATCATCCAACTCACATTCTTCATCAGAATCTTCAGGGCTCCCCACAGACTCACCACCCTCATGGCATGTGGCCTGGTCCCTTTCCTCGCTGCGCTCAAGATCCCTTTGATCCTTATACCATTGGATCAGGTGGTTCCTAAGTTGGTTCTCAGTATCTGACTCATCCACCCCTATGTCTCTCTCTCTACAGAACCTTTCCAACTCCTGCATACTGTACCAAACTAGATCACTGAGATCAAAAACAGGCTCCATTTTGGCAGACGTTCTAGAGACGAGATCACACAGGGAACCTGGGGGTCTGAGCTAAACAGGAGTATACAATCAACAAAATTCAGCAAGATTCCTATCTCAGAACTTGCACTCCACTGTCCAGTGTAACACACCACTCATTCACACACACCCTCCCCTCGGACCGGTAAGGCAGTTTCTACCACCCCTGATTATCTCAACCTGACCACTAGCGACACAGGTACCAAACTCTGGGAGCAGGGCGGGGAACAAGGTACTGGACAAAATACAAATGACACCTTTCAGGAGAAGCAAAACTGAACTTCCCTAAAAAACAATAATCCCAAAAATGTGGTTATCTAAAATTGCAGAGTTTTGAAGTGTGGCCCGTCGCCACTGTGGTACAACGCAAACGCAAGTCCAATCCGCACCGCTAGCCACCAATGTTAGAAACGGGACCCTGGCCGGCCAAGACTCGCGTCGAGGTCAGTCAGGGATCACCATTTCCAAGGTCAGGGCAAGGGAGTCACACACCAAGATAACCCCCGCTCACCCTCTAGGTAACGTGGCGCGAGCAGCAAGGCTAATCTCAGAGGCGATGTGTAAAGCGTTTGCGCGCGCACCCCAGCGACAACAACCAAAGGCCCACCACAAAGGAAACTCCACACAAGGTTATATCAAAAATAGCCTTTGTATTATAATAATAAAAACACATTAGATAACACACACACTTTACAATGTGCCAACGGGCACGGGCAAGATTTACAAGGGATTATGTACAGGACAGGGCCACCTGGACCACTGTCAGGGGTATGCACTTGTTAGAAATAATACTTGTAGGTATAACACTTTAGCACATAAACATACAATGACTGTAACACAGAAATAGTAAATGTAGCATACAACCAGTAACTACTGGTAAAGAGAAAATACCTCCTACGCCACCCTAGTCTCTGTAGGGAAATCACGCAGGGAGCTAGGACCTATGGAAGGAAAACCTATCACCTACTACGCCACCCTAGTCTCTGTAGGGAAATCACGCAGGGGGAAGGAAACCTATGGAAGGAAAACCTATCACCTCCTACGCCACCCTAGTCTCTGTAGGGAAATCACGCAGGGGGAAGGAAACCTAAAATAATCACCTAGGCAAGTAACATTTAGCAAAGGCAATCAAACATCAACATTCCTCTAAGCAGGTTACTTTTAGCAAAGGGAAATAAAAGAACAAGGCATTACCTAAGCAGGTCACTTTTAGCAAAGGTAATGACACCAACAATCCTCTAAGCAGGTCACTTTTAGCAAAGGGGATAAACACATAAAGAATTACCTAAGCAGGTCACTTTTAGCAAAGGGGAATAAAAGAACAAGAATTGCACATGTAACATTAAAACACATTCAGAGGTGCAGGTTAGAACTTTTGCGCAAGAATCATATAGCAAAGAAATCACAATGCGCAGGGTGCATGTAGCACAACCCTCAAAATGTCCCTCAGGCCAACTGGCCTCGAAAGGGGCGGAATGCCCTGAGTCTCAGTGTCAGGGGGTCTGCGCAGGCAGCACAGACACAAAAGCCTAAACGTAGCAACTGTCCACTAAGTGCTGGACAGTTGTGAATAGCGAGTAGGCAACGTTGGAGCCAGGTGGGCTCAAGAACAATGACTGGCACCCAAGAGCCTCTCTGGGGCTCTAGAACAACTGTGGGCGCTGTGAGCCTTTCTGGCTCTAAATAAATCAACTGCCCCCTCGAGCTTCTCTGAGCTCGCAAAACAAAGTAGGCAATGTAGAGCTCCTGCGCTCTAAATTAATCAAATGCCCCCAGAACCTCCTGTGGGCTCTAACTAAATAGGGGCGAGAGCCTCGTGGGCTCAAAGAACAACTAGGGGCAATGAGCCTCGCCGGGCTCGCAGAACAGAATGCCCCCTCAGAGCCTCATGGCTCTCAAAAACGAATACTGCCCACGTTGGAGCGGCCCTCTGCCAACCGGGGCCGCTCAGAGAACCAAGGTATGCTGCTTTGAAGCCCTCGTGGCTTCACTCCATCAAATGGCGCGAGATCGCGCTACCGGGGGGAGAGGGGGCGGACACCGACAATGTGTCCCGGCGCCCCTCCCTTCTGCCTCACTCACCGGCTATCTCAGGGCGGGCGGGGCTCCTCTCGTCCCGGGGCTCCTCTCTCCACTCGGGGAGCCTCGGGGACACGACCGGCCGCCTCGTTCGTCTCCCGCCTGGCCTTGTCTCCTTTCCCTCCGCCTGACTTCCGCCGGGGCCGCCAATGGCAGCGCGGCCCTGGGGGTCAGGAGGCGGGACTTCCGGGTCGCAACAGGCAGCGGCCCGGCAACGGATTTCAGGGCTCCCGGGCTGCGGCGGTGAACACGGGACAATGCGGCGTGGGCAGCCGCTCTTAAACAAATAAATACCACGGGGCAATGCCGGGTGGCACCGGCCTTCAAAATAAAGGTAAAGCGAGGTAGGCACTCGCTAGGCCAAAAAAACGGCAAAAAGCGCTCCACAGCGCTATAATAGAAATAAAGCGCACCCAGCGCTTAGGGGCTAAAGGAAAGCGCTCCTAGCGCTACAAATATCAGCAAAGCGCTATTGAGCGCTGTGGCACCAGGAAAGCGCTCCTAGCGCTATAAATCAAATAAGAGCGCCCCCAGGCACTCTAAGTCAAAAGCAAAAGCTCCAGCAGGGACTGGAGGCAGGCAGAGGGGCAGGGCAGGGCCAGAGCCAGCACACTGGGTCTCCAGGCAGGGAGACAGCCAAGTGGCGGTCCTCTTGGCCCCAGCAGCAGCAACAGCCCCCTCTGGCAAGGATCCACAAGTAGAACATCCTCTGTGGGGACACAGCCCCATATTTATACAGAGAATTCCTTTGTTAGGAGGTGCAGGGTGGGGGGAAACCAGTTGCAGCTGGCTTGGGAGTACCCTTGATGGCCCAACCACCCCTTTCATTCACTGGGGAGGCTAGGGTCATTAGACAAACCACAGGGGGGCGGAGCCAGCATTGTGTGGGGAAAACCCAGCCCATCCAGGACACAGATCTACTCCTCCCACACATCACTCATGCTGATCTCTCACTCACCACCGGGCAGACCCATCCAGACTTCCTGGAGCCTGGCATGCCAGCCAGCTCCAGCCAATCACGCTCCAGTATCCTCACTGCACACATACATCAATGTCCAGAAGTAGCACTTCCCTTCTAGACACATACAAGCCGCACATACCATTGCGCAGCATTCACTCTCACGAGTTCATACATACTAAACTCGAGCCTGCACTCCCCACACATCAGGAACTACCAGGGCACACACATTCCCCATGCATTCCTATGGGAGAGCAGGCCAGCCATACTACACGCACGCACTTTCACTCTGGGACACAGGGAAAAAGTGCGCCAAGACCCAAAAATCACTACACAGGGTCATAAATAAAGGCAAAAAGATTCGGGGTGAACCTGCCCTAAGGCCCAAGTCTAACAATTCTCATGTAAACCACGATGAACTACTAGGTGGAAAGCTAAAGCAACAACTAAGTGTCGTGTGCAGAAGTTGCAAAAAAGGAAAAATGGCGTTTAAACCGGTAATGAGCCCATGCTAACTTAACACGGTGTAAAGATATCCAGGACCTAGATGACACCTCCCCATGATCCGGAAACGAACTGAATAAGATAATAGAAGTGCCATCTCATGAGAGCAGATTGCAAGTTTATATGTGGACGGTCCGCAAGGTAAAGCATTAAAAACTAGGAAAATTTAATGCTAAAGAAAAATAAAACAGCCAAGTACTTTATCGAGTCTTAAGCCAATAGGCAAGGTAAATAATAAAAACTTGACAAATAAGTCAATGAATTGTCAATGAAATGCTAGTACTCAGCATATCAAACATGAAAAAGGTCTATGACATAACTGTGTATGCAAAATAAGCTGCAACAGCCTCCAATAGGAAGTCACCGTCTTCCTCCGAAAACAGTTCAGCCATCCAATTTAAAAGCGGAAAAGAACATACGTGCTCTCCCAGCACCGGATCCTCTATCACCATCAGAGGACAGCTCGGTGGGTTTTCAAGAAAGCTCTGTTCCAAGAAAGACTGTGCTGCCGCCAGTAAATTCCAGGGACCAATTAGTCCATGCATCAATGCCACAGCCATAATCCTTTCGCCAGGACAAACCAACTCGTGAGTAATGATAGGAGTCATCAGCTGATTAAAGTCGACGTCAGGAGAAACCGGTCCGCAGAGACACAAATCAATGGCCCAATCGAAATCACAGGTCAGGCAGTGAAATACAGGCTGGACACAGGTGAAGTAGGAGAATCGAAAAGATAATCCATATGCCGTGCTTAATATCGCCAACGGCATTGTGCCATAATATTCTAGCATGCGATTGCGGAACAGTGTCAGCAGCTGCAGGGTGGGAGGTTGCATAGGAGGGACATCCATATTTAAAAATGTAAAAAAGCACAAGAGCGTCCGCTGGTAATGCAAGTAAAAATGCCAATCCACGAAGCAGAGTGGAGAAAATAGAATGAAAGAAAGCAGGGATGACTCCAAAGATTTTCTCAAATGAAGTCACGAGACCACTGGTAACAACTTTAAAAAAGTGCGCCAGGGCCTTTGTGGAGGATGCGTTAAAGATAGTCCGAACCATCTTGCTGAAATTGAAAGGCAAATCTGATTTGAAAAGGGTCTGCACCTCTGTACGGGTGTTCGCTATGTGAAGCACGAAAGTTTCACGGGCCGAACTCAAGGCCACCTCTCTCTGAGACAAAAGAGCTCTTATTCTTGCCATGCCGTTGAAATCTCTCCCAAGGTTGGTATTTGTGGCCAGATTGAAAACTCCCTATGTTCATGTGTGGGAGGAAATAGAACATTTCTGCAGCAAATAACCCGTTCACTTACTGTTACGATAAAAGGAATACTTTTAATTAACTCAGAACAATCTTCATTATTGAGCATCAAATAACTACCATTTTCCAACAACTTGAACGTGGGGATGATAGCAGGAACTGGCGTGCCTTGCAACACGCAAGCCATATTTGGTCGGTGTTTGTTGCATGAACCGTGTAACTGTATGTGCCTACACATTAGTGAATGATCTGGCGTCTCAGTGCATTCCTCTCCATTCAGATAAACTTCTTGATCATCTTTGAAACATCTGTATGTGTATGGAAGCGACCAGACCTCATGAAGAAAAGCACTACCTAAAGGTTCATAACGACCTATTGGTATATATTTCATACAATTTGAAAACTTATATAAAGCAAAAGGCAGCGTTATTAAACCGTGGATAAGGCACGTTGCCAAAAAACCCGCAATCCTCTGCTGATGATGTCACTGAGCATGTCATGAATGATGTAATATGTGACATCATCAGCAGTGGATTACGGGTAATAGTATCTCTAGTTTACTCCCCTATAGCTGTCTTTCTTTTAACATAAGTGTCTGTTTCCTTCCCTTATACTTACTGTTTTTGGTTCGCTTCCGGTTCGCGTACCGGCGAGCGAACTGGGAAGCGAACTAAGAGAAATAGAGGTTGGCACAGTTTCAAATATTGTACCAATTTTTTAATAACGGGGAGGTAGTTCTGAACTTTTTTTTATTGTTTTTGTTGTTTTATATTTTTTTTATTATTTTTCAGAACATTTTTTTACTTTTTTTGAATTTTTCTGAACAGTTTTATATTTTTTGGGGTTTTTCTTGGAGGGGGCAATGAAAACGATTCATTGTAAAGGGCTCAACAGGAGCAACAAAACAAAAAAAAAGTATTTATTATTTTGGGCGTTTCGTACAAACTTGCATATGATAGTCAATAGCTCTGTTGATCAGAGTGATGCTTCTTTCTCCGTAGCAAATGAATCCATCGCAAAATACGCAGATGTGTTTTACTTCACCAAATCTCATTTGTATATTTGGCACCATCTCCCTGCCCTCTGGTCCCGTTACTTCCGGTACAACAGATCTTCTGGCCATAATAGGGAGATTATCTAGGTCGTTCCGAAACTGTGCAGCACTGTAGTTGTTAGGATGCCACCTAGTCATATGGCGATGCATTGTGTAGCTTCCGAAACTGTATTTTTTCTCGGTTCCTCTGGACAGTCTATCTTGACATATAAGGCAAGTTACGTATCTTGCATTTACTTTTTTCTGACCTTTGGGAATTTAAAAACATTGCCAAATGAAGTTTTCTTTCCGGTGAGACGTCCTGGGTTCCTCAGGCAAAAACTGCCTCTCTTCCTGCTCTTCCTCGTCTTCCTCTTCTTGCTGAATTATAACTTGAGCAGGTGGTCCACTCTTCCTTGGATGTGGTGGAGGTGGTGGGGAAGCACCAGCTGAAGCTACTAAAGAAGCCATTGCTCAGTGATCACAAAGGGTCTTTCTCTCACAATGATGAAAGTCAGAGTGAGGAAAGAAGGAGGGATTTTCATCATTTGGGAAAAACAAGAGTTTTCAACCAATGAAAAGTGTTCATTTTAGATTATATGACCTAGTCTTACATCATTAGGAAACCAAAAGTGAAATGAACCAATGAAAAGTGTTATTACCAAGTCACATGACTTGCTGTGTTTACGTTAAGCGCTTTGCAGGGCCTCCCGGTTTGCTTCCAGAAACCTGCGCTTTGCGACTCGCTTCGCGTACCAGTTCGCTAACGTAGCACGTCATATGACGTATCACGCGACAACGTGAAACGTCATGCGGACGGGAGGCGTCACGATGTTGTTTTCTAACGCGGCACTTGCGGTAAAGAAACGTTTACCGGCTCGCGGTCTATTTCGCGGCATCAAGGTCAGCTAACGGGAAGCTTCCCGATTCGCGAAGCGGGAACGAAGAAAAAAAAATATTAAAAAAAAAAATTATTCATAAACATATAAAATATATTTTTGGATTTAAAGAAGAATACATTTTACAGCTACAGATATTAGCTGTTAAAAAACCAATGAAATTCACTGAAAAAACCATAGGTTATAGACCATATATAGTTAGGAATTAGCATTTACAAAACCTTGAAAATTCACTGAAAAAACCATAGGTTATAGACCATATATAGTTAGGAATTAGCATTTAGAAAACCTTATTTTACTCACACAAAACCATTGAAATTCCATATATAGTTAGTTGCACTAACTATATATCGCGCACCCGCAATCCACTGCTGATGATGTCACATATTACATCATTCATGACATGGTCAGTGACATCACTGATGACATCACTGATGACATCTCAAATGACATCACTGATGACATCACTGATGACATCTCAAATGACATCACTGATGACATCATGACACACCAATACCAGTTACTACATACGCACTCACTGATTCCTACGTCTACACACACATTCACTCATTCACCCATACAATGACTCATACATACAGTCACTTATTATTACAACACTATCATATGCACTCATACACCTATGCAGACAGTCACACACTGCCACTCATCCATGGAGTTACTCACACACCAAGTCAGTCCTGTAAAGAATCAATCACACTTCCATTTCTTCATCTATACAGTTAAACACAGAACACCATACTTCAGTGACATCACTGATGACATCACTAATGACATCTGAAATGACATCACTGATGACATCTCAAATGACATCACTGATGACATCATGACACACCAATACCAGTTACTACATACGCACTCACTGATTCGTACGTCTACACACACATTCACTCATTCACCCATACAATTACTCATACATACAGTTAGTTATTATTAGAACACTATCATATGCACTCATACACCTAGTCAGTCCTGTGAAGAATCAATCACACTTCGATTTCCTCATCTATAGTTAAACACAGAACACCATACTTTTCACACATATACTAACACATACTTACTCTCTTATACAATCACTGATACAAGTACACATTGATATGCACAGAGTCACACACCTCCCAGCCAGCCACACACACACTCAGTCTTCCATACATCCAGTCATTCTTCAATATGTAAAACGTATTTAAACTTTACAAAAACACACAGACACTGGATGATGTCATCAGTGATGTCATTTGAGATGTCATCAGTGATGTCATCAGTGATGTCACTGACCATGTCATGAATGATGTAATATGTGACATCATCAGCAGTGGATTGCGGGTGCGCGATATATAGTTAGTGCAACTAACTATATATGGAATTTCAATGGTTTTGTGTGAGTAAAATAAGGTTTTCTAAATGCTAATTCCTAACTATATATGGTCTATAACCTATGGTTTTTTCAGTGAATTTTCAAGGTTTTGTAAATGCTAATTCCTAACTATATATGGTCTATAACCTATGGTTTTTTCAGTGAATATATATATATATATATATATATATTTGCTGAGAGACAGGAATTCCTCAGATTATAACTTTGCCACCGTTTGATGTATCTCCACAAAACTTTGCAGACCTATTCCTTTTCCTACTTTGGCTAATGATGCAATGTTTTGTGGTGATTAGTTAGGGGGTGGGAAGAAAGAAGGGAGTCTCAAAACACTTTCATTCACCATCCCATTTTCCATAGACTTTTTACTCAGACATAGCAACAAAATGGCTGAACGGATTAACTGGAAATTTGGCAGGAATATAGATTATGGGATGGAAAGAGTCCTGTTTTATTTGATCTGAATTGGTTCAGTTGTTTTGAAGTTATAAGGGACAAAAATGCAGTGATATATTGGGGCGCGGTAGCCCGCGGTACATGGTAATGACAAAATACAATATTATAGGCTAATGACAGCCCTTACACACTAAAACAGTAGCTATATTGTTTACACCACACTTTTTTGAAATGTATAGAAATAAATGAAGCACTTTAGAAAAGTCTGTAGAGTTAGAGAAAAGTATTTTTTATTGTTTTATATGTTTTTTTAAACATTTCTGGAGTACAGCAGTACTTCTTCAAAATTATCTACAAGGTACTGAGGTACCTATTAAAATATAAAAGAAATTACATATGACAAAAGACACTGTACAACAGGCCACTTCACCCAACAGCACGCCACTACACTCTGCAACAGGCCAATGCACTCTACTACAGGCCACTACACTCTATGAAATATCACTCCATTGTATGCTACTCAACTCTAAAACACTCAATGACACGCCACTCTATGACACACAACCCCACTGTACTGTACGACACACTACTCCACAACATTCTACTCCATGCTATGCCCTTCCACTCTAAGACACACTACTCCACTCCATGACACGCCACTCCACATCACTTGACTGCATGCCACTCTATTCCAGAACACTCAACTCCACTCTACAACACTCTACTCCACTGAATGCCACTCTACTGAACTTCCTCTATGCCACTCCATTTGAAGACGATGTACGACACAACACTGTATGACACGCCTCTCCGCTCTATAACACTCTATTCCACTCTATAATGTGTCACGCCACCCTTCAATGCGCCACTTCACACTACAGCACTCTACTCCACACTCTGCCCCTCCACTCCATGACACACCACTCCATTCTATGCCACACCACTCTATGCCATGCCACTCCATTGCATGCGACTCCACTCTATGCCCTTCCACTCTAACACACTCTACGACATGTACTCTGCTCTAAAAAACGCTACTCCACTCTAGGACCCGCCATTCCAATCCACGACACACCAGTCCACTGTATGACACACCACTACACTCTACAAGACACCAATCCACTCTCTGATATAATACTCCAGTCTACGCCCCTCCAATGTAAGACACTCTATGACACGCCACCCTATGACACAGGAATCCACTCTATGACACCCCACTACACTCTATGACACACCACTCTAAAACATTCTACTTCACTCATTGCATTCCACTCTACGCCACAATAATCTATCTACGACACGCCACTCCACTCTACGACACTTTAGTCAACTCTATGCTATGCCCTTCCACTCTACTCTTCTCCACACCACTCTATGATATGCCACTCCATAAGCGTAAGCAAAGTGAGGCTTTCAAGATGGCGTCAGCATGCTCAGTCGCTGACTGAGCACTCTCCTGCACTCCCCTGCTCCAGCTTTCGAAGCCTTGAACGAGAATGAGGAGAACCTGCCTGCCCGCTGGACCGGACCGGTACTGAGTAGCAGAAACTGAATAGAACGTCTGATGGCGATGTGAAAACTAGCCGTGAGAGGATTGAAGGACTGATATTGACTTTTAGACATTCAGACATTCAGACCGGCTTTTTAGAACAACATATACCAGGAGACACCGGGCGCTATCTGTGCTCCTGCGGGAAAAAAGTCTGAGATCAGGAATTCCTACGCCGGAGACAAACCCAGCGGGGCCTCAGGAGTTTCGAACGGCTGTCTTTCCATCCCCACCCTCCGCCTTTTACTCCACTTACTATTCCCGGCTGTGGCGGTGGATCTCCGACTCTGTGACCGGTCTGGTGGAAGGTGAGGGCGGGCGCGGTGTTTGGTGGTGGTGCTTACAGCGATGCTACGTGATGTTACGCAATGGCCACTGCGATTCCTTGTGGGGAGATAAGATGTGAAAAGGCTCAACATCGCTTCTTGCCATTGACTGTGTGCCTTCAACAAGTACTTTAAAAAAAAAAAAACGAGGGTTCATTAAGTCCCTGAGTCCTTCTTAAGTAAAACATTCGGACAGTAACGCCAGCATATTAATCTTAGCTTCATCTAAAAAAATGCTCTAGTTGCGTAAGTGAGGGGCTTGTCGTTTAAGTTCAGCGCTTGAAATATCGCTTTCATTTGTAGGGAGCGTGCAGTGAGCAACAAGCATCCATTAAACTTGCATTAAACTTTGGATATTAAGCATTTAAAGTTAAAAAGTAAAAAGTAGTGATAGCTTGTCCTCTGACGGACCTCTACTCCGTTTTGCCTTTCTGCCGCTGCTACCAGGTCTGCTGGGAAGGCTCTGATCTCGGTTTGATCTCCGCTGTCAATCACTTGCTTGGAGATTTTCGGCGGATGTTTTAGGACCTCAAAAAAATAAAAGTGGTGAAAACGGACCTTATTCCTAAAGTGCGTTACACTACAATGTAAGGGTGGTCTCGGTGGAAAATCCAGGAGCGCTATTTTCGGGGCTTAAGCGTTTCTGCACGAAAGCGGCTGGCGGGTGGAGAAATCAAAGTTGTCCTATCATGTGCTACGAGCACTGCGACCGTGACTAAAGCACCTATCAAGTGCCCACAACTCGACAGGCAGTGGGCACAAGCACAAGCAAAACAAAGTACTATTGATGGCAAGATTAGAATCGGTCCTCTGTGCCAATTGAACTGCAAAATACAAATATATGATCAGCATATCATATTGAGCACTTTGAGTGTATTAGACCTATTAAACTTGGCAAACATAGGTCGGGAATCAGCCGCACCACGATCAGCTCAGTCACTATCAACCGAACAAAACGAGAAAAACGAGCAGATCATAAAGCGAGAAGAGACAGGGAAAATGAATGGAACGGGCACAGGAAAGGAGGAGAGTGGCCAGCGCGATCAGAAGGAGAAAGGTGATCAAACCTCTGTGCCAGATCTGTCTATGCCCCGTTCAAACACCCTTGATGTCATGGGAGACCAATGTACCGATGAAAATGATCTTAATGAGAAGGCACTAGATGCACAAGAGGCAAAAGAAGCGCAAGAGGCGGAAAATGTTTATACATTAAAGTCTATGCAACAACGACGAGAGACAAGAGCAACTAAAGCCAAGGAAGCAAACAATAAAGATCAAGAACAAGACAAAGGGAAAGATAGAGAAAAAGATAAGGAGAAGGAGAGAGGCAACAAAAGGGTCCCGGAAAGAGAAAAAAATAAAAACAAAGATAAAGATAAGGACAAGTGCAAAACCATGACTGGCAAGGAAGAAAAGGGAGACTTTGATGAAAAATCCCAAAAAGATAGGAAAATTGATAAATGTTCACTTAAAGCTAATGGCATAGAACCCGAGAAATTGAAAGAAACGGTGAAGGAGAGATATAGGCAGAAGGATAAAGACTCTGTAGAGACCGAAGAGATGGAACTAATGCCTAAAAAATCAAAACGGCTACAAACCATCAAAGATCTGAAGGCAAACGCAAAAGCAACCTCAACGGGGCAGACAACCACACTACAGCCTAGTATTTTAAATATCTTTAGCCCACTATCCAAAATGGGGGCAAATAAAGGGCCAAGTCTAGAGCCAGCAGTCCAGGTTCAGGGCGCAGCGATACAGAGCTGGGCGAGTCAAAAACTTGCTCCTGGAAGCAATACTCATGTAACTTCGAATTCCCCCCTGGACAAATTGACCGCGCTGGAAATTGATTCACATTCAGATGAATCTGATGCAGACATTTACGAGACTGGCATCTCGACTTCTAGTGAGGCAAGCGACGTTGATAAATGCCAATTTCAAGATCATGATGTATCAACCCAGGAAACTTCAGGTGGCGCAGGTACAAAGAAAATTAGCAATCCAGGACAAGGAAGCACACCAAGGAAAAAACTCGAGAAAAAGAAAATGAGGAATAAAAGACTTAACAAATCTACTTATGAGGAAACCACTGATCAAGGAAGTAAGCCTGAATCCTGTAATCCTCGAAGAAACTTAAAATCAAAAAAACTAAAAGAAACAATACTGGTCCAAGAAAGTGGGGAGGATTCAACTGGGGACGCCACCCAATATGAAGAAATAGGAGAGGCCCCCGAGCCGTCCTTGAAAGATAAATTAAGCACAATAAGGAATCTTCATAAAGACGTAAAAACAGATACTCAAAAGAATCACTTAGCCATCCAAAAGCTACAGGGAGCAGTAAACAAGGTCGGAAACACCTGCCTAGCAATATCCGACAGAATGGTATCAGTTGAAACACAAACTGACCATCTGGAGAAGGACGTAACGAATCTTCAAAAAAAAGAGAAAACGCAAGAAGGCATTATACAGGACCTATTAACAAAGATAGAGGACCAGGAGAACAGAGCTAGGCGAAATAATCTGCGCTTTCTGGGGCTCCCGGAAGGCGTAAAAGGCAATGATCCTAGGGGGTATATAATTAGACTTCTCAAATCAGCCCTTCCTGAGCTGCAAACCTGGGAATTAGAGAAAGAAGTCCAACAAGCCCATCGTTTCCCCCTGACTCAGTCCAAGCAATCTCATAACCAACCTAAATTCCCAAGGGCAATGTTGGTGTTCTTTGGGAATTTCTTATTGCGGGAATTCAATGGCACCACATTCTTTGTAAGACCAGACTTTGCACACGCAACCGTTGAAAGGAGATGGAGGCTGAGGCAGTTATTTACCCCCTTCGAGAAGATCGGTGCTAAAGTATTTCTACAGCATCGTGCCCGACTGAAAATAGTTTTCAGGGGATCAACCCGTAGTTTCACCAGCGAAATACAGGCCGAACATTATCTTAAAGAAATCTCTGAAACCGCAAAAAAATACTTTCTGAACATTAAGTACTAATATTTTTCTTAATGAAGTAGATCGAACTATATATACTACCCTAATAATGCTCTATGTGGAAAATATGGGGAGATTAATACCATTTGAGAATCAAATATGAAGCAATATATGATTATATTATATAGGAGTAGAATTCTTGTTATGTTGTTCTCATAGACCTTCTCCGTCTGTAACAATAATGCTTAAACAGGGTTGGGGAGGGGGAGTGCACTGAGGTGTATCGATCAACGGACCCCCACACCTGGATCCGGCTGGACCCAGGATGCCTCAATGGGAGGTAAGGGGGGAGGAGGGGTTTGGGGGGGCAGGGAGGAGGGTATCAATGGGTGGTAGGGGGGGATTGGGTGATGGTGGGGGGGGTTGGGATGGACTCGGCGGTGTTGGGGGGGTGTAAACTCAAAAAGAAGAATTCATGACACTATTGCAATTGTAATCTGGCTGAGGTATATAGTCGTAACAAGATATGTATTCAAATGTGTTTTCAGCATGTTATACAGCCTGCTGAATATAAGGAAGGATTTAAAGCAGAAGTATGTCTAAGCTTAGGATTTGCTCTATAAATGACTGGAAAAAAAGAGGTAGACTGGAGGATGTTAAATTCACACGAATGGATATCTTGTGTTTGCAGGAGACCCATCTGTCCTGGGGGAAAAAGCATTGGCTAATCTTAAAGGGATTTGAGACTCTTTCTTGTTCCTCCCAAACATCTACTATTAGGGGGGTCGCTATCATTAGCAAGACGTGTCTGGGGGGAGCAGAACGATTCAAGGCAGATACTATGGGGAGGTGGGCATTATGTGAAATGAATCTGGGCATCACCATCTGCTGTATTCATGGGGCCAATAGTGATGACCCTGATACCTTCGACCTTATGGAGAAGGAATTGACGAGCTGGCCGGCACCCATAGTGGTCTGTTGGAATTTGAATATCTCAGCAGATTTCGTAGGGAGAACCGTATATACTGGACGTAAACCCCGGGTATATCGGGCAGTATGCTCGATGATGCATTCACATGGGCTGAGGGATGTTTGGGGGAGTATTGAACCAGGGAATCCAGGCTTCACATATTTCTCACATCCATTTCAGAAATACTCTAAGTTAGATTATTTTATGATTACCGCCACCAAGATTAGTACTGTTGAAATCCGGAAATTGCCCAAGTTAATATCAGACCACAACCCATTGTTATTAACAATAAATGTTAACAGGCCAGCTAGAAAACTGAGACCTTGGACTTTCGATAGGAAGCTCTTAATAGACAGTTCCTACGTAGCACATATTAAAAATTGGTCACAGGCTTTCTTCGATGCAAATAGATACAGCGCTTCGCGAAATTCTGTCTGGGATAGCTACAAAGCTGTTTTAAGGGGAGAAACTACCAGCTATACTTCTCGTAATTGGAAAAGGCTTAATCTAGAGAGGGAACAACTAATGAACAAATTATCGGTCGCCGAGGAACAGCATATGAAAGATATAACCCAGGGAAGGCAGGGAATAGAAAGTCTAGAAAGAGTGAGTATCATTAAAGCTGAGATACAAAAACAATTGGCCAAAAAAGCAGCTGCGGAATATCAAACACAAAGAAGGAGGCTGTATGAGACGGGGGAACAAGCTGGTAGAGCATTGGCACTTCGTATTAGACGAAAAATATCATCACACACATAGAAGAGCAGGGTATGAGCTATGAGGAGCCAAAGGGAATTATAAATGTCTTTCAAAGATACTATCTAGCACTGTATCAGGAAGAGCCGGTTACTGAGGACTCAATGACCGAGTGGACAGGACAGGGAACCAAAGTAGCTCAGGGTGATAGAGAAATTCTAGAACAAGCCATCACCTCGGACGAACTTTCGGAGGCCATACAAGATCTAGCTGCAGGGAAGGCTGCTGGCCCCGATGGTCTACCACTGGAATTGTATAAATATGTATTCGATGAAACATCCATACCTTTGTTAGACTTATTTAATGGAATAATAAATACAGGCATAATTCCGGGGTCTTGGATGAGCACCAACATCGTGGTGTTTCATAAAAAGGATAAGCCCAAGGAAAACCCCGGCTCCTACAGGCCGATATCCCTTATAAATGCAGATAATAAATTATACGCTAAGATCCTGGCTGTCCGTTTGGGACGGATTTTTGGGACCCTGGTCTCTCCCTGGCAGCATGGATTTATTCCCGGCAGGGGAACCACAGACCACATTAGACGAGCTATCACGCTGTTCGATATCCATGCTGCCGGGGAGGGGGGGGGGGTCGCAATGGTCCTTCTCGACGCAGAGAAAGCCTTCGACCGCGTCAGATGGGAGTTTCTTTGGATGGTGCTCGAAGAAAGGGGGTTCGGTCCAAGGTTTCGGAAGGCTATTCAAGCAATGTATACTACTCCAGTTGCTAAGATTCAAATGATGGGTGAGAGCTCGGAGAATATCTATATTACGTGGGGGACTTGGCAGGGATGCCCGTGTTCACCTATCCTATTTGCACTTTATATCGATCCCCTAATACGCCAGATAATGAACAACAGCGTAATTAAACCGGTAGCCACGAAAGGTTTCCAAACAAAAATTTTGGCATATGCCGATGATCTGGCGTTCATCACTACTGAACCCGACGCGGCTACGCGCGAAGTGGTGGCAATCACTAGCCTATTCGGGAGACAGTCAGGATATCGCTTAAATGTGGGTAAGACCCAGGTATTGTGTTCTAAGAATATAATTAAATCAGACTCCAGATACGTCGATTCCGTGGTGTATCTGGGGGTAACGATCAACGCACAGACGGAGCGTATAATTAGAGATAACTTTATCCCTCTCACGAAATCAATGAGGGAGAATCTGAAAAGAATGGATACATTGCAACTCTCAATAATAGGGCGTGCCAATGTCATCAAAATGACTATGTTCCCCAAGGTATTATACAAATTCCGTGCGATCCCCTTTAAAATAGGGGGGAAAATTATCCAAGAAATAGAAGCTATCTTCATGAATGTCCTGTGGCAATATGGAAAGATCAGAAGATCTATGAAATACATGTCTTTGCCACAGGAAAGGGGGGGCCTGGGACTGCCAAATCTTAGTTACTATCATTGGTCTTGTCTCCTTACGCAGATGGCTATATTATTTGACCCCGTGGGAAATAGTGTAAATACCTCGAACCAACATGATGCTATCCCCTCTATCTTTGAATTGTTGCTTGGCAGCGAGGCTACCGGGTATTACTAAGGAGAACAGAAAGAAAGTATTACAAAAAAACAAGATATAAAATACTTGAAGGGATACGGGAGGTTTGGGCTGCAGCTCAGAAAGCCTTGTCAATATCTAAATATAACCATCACACCCTACCTTGGAATTCTGATCTCTTTCCTAACCTAAGTAATGACGGGGGTTGGAGACACTGGGAGCGACAGGGCATCTTGACACTGGGGCAAGTTATGGTAGGGGACGAGTGTAGATCTCTTAAAGACCTGAAACAAAGGTACTCCCTCCAGGGTAATCAAGATTATAAATATGCTCAGATGGTCAGCACAATTAGATCAAGAAGGCCTCGTATCATTTTAAACGACAGGTGTAACATACTGGATTATCTGAAGGGGGAGACTTAAGAATTAATGGAGTGTATATGCTGTTTGTGGAGGGATCCCTGGATGACATGGGGAAAAACTGAGGCAGCCTGGGCCTCTAAATTGGAGGATCCAGATATCGACCTGGATAGAGCCCTTATAATGGATGGAAGATTCTTACGCTCCTCCAATCTAAGAGCTCAGCACTTCAAAACATTATTTAACCTGTACTACACCCCTCCAAGCTCTATGATTGGGGCAAGAGGGTGGATCGTAACTGTCCCAGATGTTCTAAAGGTCCGGCTGACATCATCCACATGTTTCATCAATGTGAGAAACTTGGATCAATTAAAAAGGAAATTGAGGCATTCTGGGAGGGGTTGTTAGATGTTAAATAACCCTCTCCCCAACACTCATGATCATAGGATGTGAAAGCAACTGAATTTAAATATCGAGACTGAAGCTCTAGTCTTTATCTCCACCGCCGTACTTCGCATCTTAATCTCAGCTGCCTGGAAAGATACTGAGGCCCCAACCTTCCAAATGTGGATGCCCAGATTCTTAGGAATACATAATGTTGAGGCGGCCCTGTACGAACTTAAGGGTAAAAAAACAAAAGAATTGGGACTGAAGATTTGGGCACCAGTGGCTGCTTGGCGGGCAAACAGAGTGTAGCGAGCTAATTCGCCCCTCAAAACGTCTCAAAATATATGATATCGCATGTAACTGGTTTATTAACATTTAAAGGAATCAATTTAATCAGATATTAATTTATGCATGCTGCCAAATCGATCTCTGCATTACCTCTGCCCTTATAATGATGGTTGATTGTATATTTTGTATGTTGTCTTCCTTCCTCTAATCATGTAAATTGGTTTTCATTGTGTTTCATGAATTCTTAATAAAAAAAATATATAAAAAAAATAAAGATATGCCACTCCAATCTACAACATGCCACTCCACTCTGACACTTTACTCCATTCGACTCCACTCCACTGTACGACACTTTACTCCACTCTACTATGCTCCTCTCTATGCCACTCCATTCACTATATGCCACGCTATCATACTCTACTCCACTATATGCTACTCTACTCCACTCTATGTCACTGCACTCTATGCCTCTCCACTCTAATACACGGCACTCTTTGACACACCATTTCACTCTACAACACTCTACTCTACTCTGCCCATCCACTCTTCGTCACTCTACTCCACTCTATGACATACCACTCTGATATGCAACACTACTCTAAGAAATGCCCATAAACTCTATGCCACTTCACACTACAACACTCTACTCCACTTTATGCCCCTCCACTCTACATCAATCTATACTACTGTACGACATGTCACTCAACTCTAGGACACATCAGTCTGCTTTACAACACACCACTCTTCGGCATGCCTTTCTGCGCCACTCCACTGTAAGATAACCTATGACGCGCCACTGAATGACACACCACTCGACACTATAACACACCACTGCACTCTACAAGATTCTACTGCACTCTATGCCCCTCCACCCTACAACATGCCACTCCAGTCGACCTCTAGGACACAGCACTCCACTCTGACACTTTATTTCACTCTACGCTATGCCACTCCACTCTATGAAACCTTCCTCCACTCTACAACACTTCCTAAAGAAAGAGGTATGTGGTGCTGAGGAAATAGCAAAAACCATGAGTAAAACACAGCATCACCTTTCGTAAGTAGTCAATGAAAGGTCTCTTACATATCACCAGGTGTTCAGAACTATTGAACCGCTACAGAACAGTTTCCAAGACCGTCACTTTCAGACTTTTACCAATTGAAAACTGCCAAGGAATTACACCTTTGAATAGTTTTGCCTCCACATCTTCCTAATGTTTCTTGTGCTGATAAACCTAGGCTGTCTTCCTCGTCTGTTGAAACCAGGAAAACAGTAAAGATAGACAAGTTTGCCTTGGACTCTGTAGACATGTCAGCAGCATATCGCATGACTGAGTGCAAAATAAATATTTGCTTGCTGAGGAGGTGGTCACCAAAGAGCTAACCATAAGTTTAATGACATTTTTCTTGCTACTATTTCTTTCTTCACTGCTAGTGGTGGTGACACTGGAAAACCCACCGCTTCCCTCCTCCATTCTTTGGCTACCTCCCCTTTTCCCTTCCTCTCTCCCCTGAATTCCTCTCCACCTGCCTGCTTTGTCTATCCTTATGCCTATGCTCCGACTAATTCTCCCTCCCGTCACCCTTTTACATTAACCCCTTACCTCTCTACACACCATTGACCTAAGAATGTAACTTGTAACTGTTGTACCTTCTGTAACAATGTGTAATTTGTATCCTATGTAACTCTCCTCATGTAAAGCACTCCGATACTTCCGGGCCTAGCCAGCGCTATATAAAACTCAAGTAAAGAAACCTATGAAGACGATTGAATTCGGATGGACTGAGGGATCCCTGCCCAGGGGTGGTTTTCAATCAGATAACTCCTGTGATCGCAGTACCACTATGTTCTACTTATAAAGCAGTATGATATCATTATTTTTAAGGTTAACCATCACTTTACTACTGAAGAAAAAAAAAACAGACGTGTATTTCACCTGTTCTTAAAAATGTGCGCTGCATTTCTTTATTTCATGCATTATGGGGCCAAAGTGCTTGAAAGACATGTGGCACAAGTGCTCTGTAAACACTTGTAACCTTATAACATTTTAAATATGATACAGGCCAGCTTTTGCCCAGCGCACAGTATGGAGTCAGTCCTGGTCTAGGTTTTGGATGACCTAAGGATGCACGTGGATGTTCGGCGTGTTAACACACTGATCTTGTTGGATCTTTCAGCCGCTTTCGATATGGTTGATCACGCAGTCCCATAGACCGTTTTAAAGCGGTAGGTATTGGAGGTATGATGCTGCAGTGGCTCCAGTTTTTCTTAACCAATGGATCTAAGACAGTAATGCTTGAATCATTTATTTTGCAGAGAGATTGTGTGTCGCATTGAGTCTTGCAGAGTACTGCATTATCTCACCATCTTTTTCATATTTCCTTGACTACTAGCATATACATTGGCGGTGGTAGTATTTAGAGTCTTCGTGTATGAAGAAAACAAAAATATTGCTGCGGTTTGATAACAAATAGGACACTCCTAATCATGCCGCGTTCCAACACAATATACGACTCATATAAAACTGGATGGGGAGTGATAAGCTCAAGCTCATTGAGGAGAAAGCCGATGTTCTTCTTGTAAATGGCTGTTGCAATCTACGGCTGAATGCTTACTAGCTCATACAGTTGCGCAAAAACCTGGACCCCTGAAACCGGATCCATCTGTTAAAAGTTTGGCGGTTAGGATCAATTCCCAGCTCACTAAGGCTGACCAGATGATACCAGGGACCAGATGTAGGAGCCAAAATACCGGTCGGTAACGGCCGATTTCGGCCCTTACCGACCGGTATTTATGATTCGGCATGTAGGGGGCATGTCATTTACAGAATCGGTAAATTTACCGATTCGGTAAATATACAGAATCGGTAAAATACCGAATCGGTAAATTTACCGATTCTGTAAATGAGATGTAGGTGGCATTTCAAAGACTGCCACAGGCCCTTAAGAGTCGGTATTTTACCACCCAATCCTATTGGGTGGTAAAATACCGAAAACAGGTGTGCATGCACATCTGTGCTATGTGACACAAAGACATGCCCTTAGGGCATGTATGTGGGCCACATGTCACACATGCCTTTAGTCTGGGTGCTAGAGGGTGTCAAAGTGACACCCCCTGCACCCTTGCAGGATTCGGTATTTACCGATTCGGTAAATATCGAATCGGTATTTACCATTGATTCCTATGGGCTTCACAGCCCGTAGGAATCAATGGGAAATACTGATTCGGTATTTACCGAATCGGTAAATACCGAATGTTTCCGAATCGGTAATTCACATTTCAAAATTACCTACATCTCCCACCTTCTATTTTACCGATTCATAAATACCGAATCGGTAAAATTCGGTATTTAAGAATCGGTAAATTAGAATTACCTACATCTGGCCCCAAATGTTTTAGCCTACTGTTATCAAGTTTGAAATTTTCTGAAAATCTCGCCTTACCTCAATTTGGAAGTCAAGCATCTAGTAGCTCTACTCTAGCTAGTATTCTCATGCGATGTACCACATGGACTTACCATCTTCACTAACTAGCAATTTCATTAACAAGCAAGTGGTGACATACTACTCTGCGAGGACTTGTGAGTTTTACAGGGAAGCTGGGGGCTATAGCGTCTCCTACCAAGCGCCCCTACTATGGAACTCACAACCTTTACACAGTGCTTAATTTGTGCCGGTGCTTTCCTGTGCTTAGCACCGGCACTTATTTATGAGGGCCGGGTCTACACACGTCTGTACGTCATATGGCATTGAGCATATACTTACCTCACTCAGTTACTGACTCCGTGCAGACAGTGTTCATTGTATCTCCCTAGTGATGAATCCCAGTAAGGAGTGTTGCCGCTGCTGTCAGAGCTAAGATTCATATAATCTGAATCAACCCAGACTGGTCCTGACTCCGATCATAAATATTTACTGCCTATATACATATCGCATACGCATTGCGAATCTGCCTTAGGCGCCACCGCCGACCCTTACTTCAGTGTTGCCGGAAGGATAGGAGGACACTGATTGGCCTAGTTAGGTTTGACGGGGTAGGCAGCAGCGTGCGCAGATTTCTTTTTAGGATGCCACACCCCGGCACACGAGTCAACAGCTGACGACGTTGAGGGCATGCAGCAGCACCAGCAGACCAGGCCTATCAGTTAATAAAAAAGTAAGTGCCCCGGCCACCCACCACCAGTAACTGTAAGTAATAAGTAGCCATGCTATGCTCATTTTTTGTTGAGCGTGGTGTTGTGACGGTTACTGTGATAGCGCGCCAAAATATGAAGATTCCATGATGCCCAGGGCCCTGGACTACTGTACACATTTAATCACGATAGGGCCGCCGGGGTTAAGTGAAAGGCCCTGCCCGTGAAGTATCGTCCCATAAACACTTGGCGCTTTGTTTGCAAATATATCAGCTAGAATTTATTTGTGGAGCATTAAAGCTAGAATGACGGCGGCGGGCTCTGGGTGTCCATCTCAAGAAGACACATGAGGGGTGGGGGCTCTCACTCTGGGAGTGTGAGCAGGGACTTTATAGCAGGGCGCAGGGGGCGATGAATCAAGCAATATGGCTATCTATGGCCCAGACCACAATAGTCTCTTCGAAGCCAGTTCCGATTACAGCCACTCCGAGCAGAGGCCTAATGGAGCAGGGGGCTCCGGCCTTGGGTACTTCTAATCTGCCCGACAGAGTTTGTCGGAATTAAATGGCTGGCAGGGCCGGGGCGGGCTGGCAGCAAGACAGTGGGTAGAAGGGGTTGGGCAGGCAGAGGTCTGTTTTTTAGAGAGGAAGTGGCGATGAAGCAAGGATGTCATGTCCCCTCGTGCAAGAAGGTAAAATTGCCCCTCCCCTCATTTGATAGTTAAAACCAGTCTTAATTGGATTTTAGTGTGCCACTCGCACCCATAGACCCGGTGCCACTGTGGCCCTGTTGTACGTTTGATAGGCAAGCCCTTGGGTGGGGAGAAAAATACCAACTGTAGTGACGAGTGTGCATTCACACCAGGGATGCCTACATGCACTAATTAAGTCAGTGAAAGACAAGGAATACGAGATTAAATTTCCAGGTGGGGGTGACGGGTCAGTCCAGAGCAGTGAAGCAGGACCCCGCTAAATACTCGTTCTAGAATACAATGATTTAATTCTAGTGATTCTTCAGTGGCGCGCGCAACACACTGCCTGACATTTCATTCTAGAACAATTTTATTTTATTCGTGGTTAATTATTTAAATGTAAACGGGAGTGCACACCTGTAATTAGCGTAGGGTCGGACGCGAAGAGGTGTTCTAAGTGCGTGCAAGAATAACAAGACGTTTGGTGGTGTGTGGCCGCTCGAGAAGGAGACAGTGTTCCTGTGCTGTTTTCTGCCGTCCTTGGAGCCGTTTTGGAGCCCCGCTGGGCATTGTACTTCGGCTGTTAGCTGCTGCCTGGAGCCCCGCTGGGCATTGCTATCTGCGTGGGGGAGACCTGGTGCTGCAGGAGGACGGGACTGCGAGGCCCAGCAGGCTGTGCGTGACCCACCGAGCACACCTGCCGCCTCTTCCCGTGTCTCCGCCCTCTGCCCTGTGCGCTCTACAACTCCTCGCGGCCCCCGCTCCGCGGGAGCCGCTCGAGAAGGAGACAGTGTTCCTGTGCTGTTTTCTGCCGTCCTTGGAGCCGTTTTGGAGCCCCGCTGGGCATTGTACTTCGGCTGTTAGCTGCTGCCTGGAGCCCCGCTGGGCATTGCTATCTGCGTGGGGGAGACCTGGTGCTGCAGGAGGACGGGACTGCGAGGCCCAGCAGGCTGTGCGTGACCCACCGAGCACACCTGCCGCCTCTTCCCGTGTCTCCGCCCTCTGCCCTGTGCGCTCTACAACTCCTCGCGGCCCCCGCTCCGCGGGAGCCGCTCGAGAAGGAGACAGTGTTCCTGTGCTGTTTTCTGCCGTCCTTGGAGCCGTTTTGGAGCCCCGCTGGGCATTGTACTTCGGCTGTTAGCTGCTGCCTGGAGCCCCGCTGGGCATTGCTATCTGCGTGGGGGAGACCTGGTGCTGCAGGAGGACGGGACTGCGAGGCCCAGCAGGCTGTGCGTGACCCACCGAGCACACCTGCCGCCTCTTCCCGTGTCTCCGCCCCCTCCTTTATCTCAACGTATAAGATCTGGAGAAACTACGCGTTAGCGGGACGCGTGTGCGGGACATATCCCGGGACAAAGCCCGGACTAAGGGCGGACCCTCTGTGGCCCTCAGTGGCCGAGGTAGGCTGGGCTGGGGCCGGTTATTTCCATCGACTGTATTTTTTTAATATTTTTTTTTTTTTTTTTTAAACCTTTCTCCTATTGGAAATACGCCTGACTGTTTGTGGAAGAAACCATCCATTTAAATTGATTGGTAGCTTCCTCGGACTCTATTTTCGGGCAGCCCTTGTTGCATCTCCAGGACTGTATTTATTATTGTTGAATATTGTATTATTTGTGGATTATTGTATTAATTTTGTTTTCACTCATCCGGGGGAAAATCATTGTTATAATATAATTTTGAGGACAAATTTTCTAGAAGATGTCTAAGAAATTGCGTTCTGGAAGGGAAGTGGGAGGTTTACCTGGTGCAAATAACGATCCTATTCGCACAAGAAACAAATCTGTAAACAACCCCCCCCTTAAGGGTCAATGCCATCTTTTTGAGCTTTGGGATCTGCCCTCCCCTAAGAACGCTAATTTATCTACTAAAAAAGCCCCCTGCGCCTCGGCCCAGGAGGTCCATATGCAAGCTATTACATACCCGCCGCCCTCTCTTGCGCAGCCCGCACCACAACAAGCTGTGCCAGTGGTGTCCTCTTCCCTTGTTCTCTCCGAAGGGAATGGAGAGAGTAAATTCGCTTCATCGGTACTTGAAAGGGAACCCACGATTCTACCATCTGTGCCTCAAACCCCATCGAAGGATAGGTTGGGTGGTGATTTGTCATCACTATTTATTGACCTTGAACTTTGCGGCCGGTATGTAGACACAGCGAAAGTGGAGTCCCTGGCCCCTATTAAATCTTCGGGGGGTGCTACCCCATCCGGACTAATGTTGTATAGTAGTACCCCCTCATTGAACGATCAGGACATGTCTGATTTGTTAGTTGCTTCCGGGACTCCGGGTCTTAATCTATCCGGTATTTGCCGTCCAGTGGAAGCATGTGAAAAACCAATTTCTGAATCCATGATTGCTTTGGAACAATTACTAGCCTCTATTTTATCTCTTTTGGGGAAATTTGTTGGCAATTCGGATTGTATTTTGGAATCCGTTACCCAAATACTGAAGTCCTTGTTACAAAAGTCACCTGATATGAGGAGTGTCCCCCCCCCCCATGACCGAACATAGTCTGCCGATGGGGGGAATAAAGGTGGCTTCAGTGGATTCTGACACGAAAGCTGGGACATCGGTTTTGATACCACACACTGCAGCTATCCCCTTAACTGCAGTGCCGAACTGTATAAATAACTCAGTTCTTGAGATAATGGAGGAAAATAAATCCATATCTGGCCCTAAAGTGGTTCAAGACCTATTCCCCATCTTCGTGTCTGAAAATAAAAAAGAACTTACTGAGGATAAATACGAGGTAAAGGTAAAAAATGGTAAATTTAGAAACAATAAGGGGAATAAAAGGAAACCAACTCGTAAATATAGGAAGAAAAGGCAGCGGCGGATAATTTTTCAAAATTCTTTGTCTGCACTGGAAAATGAAGTGATCGACCTGGATCCTTCTTCTATACCTATAAAGGCAGATACCGATATTGAATTGAACTTACCTATTAGTACCTGTTTTAAGGTAGAAAGTGAACTGTGTCCGCCAACGTCTTTGGAAGTTATTCCACAAATGGGGGGCCCTCTCCCCAGTCTTTCTTTACCGTCAGCGACTGGAGTTTCAATTCAATGTTCATCTGGGTCCCTTAACCCTTTGGCCTCTCCTTTCCTTGTAGCTTCAGAGATTGGAGACCGCCATCTCCCGGATCGCCCTTTAACAACCTTAAAAGCTCCAGTAGAAACTCTAGTGTTAGACTTCTTACCTCTATTTGACGTTGACTTGCCCTTAAACAGAGCCTGGCTCCTTAAGCGTTTTAGCGAGATTGACAGTCTCCATCATATCCAAACTAGGGATATTGAGTTAGTCTCCCTGTTTGGTGAAGTCAAGGTAACGAGTATAAGGGTGAAATTTTATTCACCTATCATTGTAAATTTGATACTACAGCAAGCTGAGAATTTCCAGCGTACAGGCATTGATATTCTCCCGATTTTTAACCTGGGTAATATAAACCCGTCTTTTGGGGAGGTTTTTAGAAGGGAGGAACAAAATGGGGTAGCCTCTCCTCTTAGAGACCTGAAGATTTGGGTATCTAAGGGAAAACGCTCGGTTTCACAAGTGAAGCCACTTCCGCTGACTCAGAATTCCTCTTTGGCAGAGGATAATAATCGGTGGAACTGGCTGCACAGTGCCTTATCCACAAAATCAAAAGATAATCCCAGATTGTTTCAGCATCTTTAACACCTCACTAAATATTATCTCCTGGAACGCGGCAGGGATTCACAGTAGCCCAGAGAAATTTGAGTTTCTATTTTCTCTAGGAGCTAATGTGATCTGTTTACAGGAAACGTGGTGTATTGATACGCTGAAGGTCTCTAAGGATTATTATGCCCTGGAAGTGCCTGCCGTCCCTTCCAAGAAAGGTCACGCCAGGGGGGGAATCGCTTGTTTATTATCAAATAAATTGCAATGGAGATTCACCCATTATATTGATTCTAGCAAACTTTTTCATGCTATAACCATTGACAATCTGTTTAATAACGGCATAAAGTCCCCTATTGTAATCGTGAATGTTTATATTCCTCCGGAAGAGTGTTTTAATGTGATATTAAAGCAGGTATTTCGATATATTGACTTAATCAAAAATGTCCCATCCCCTCCGGATATTTTGCTGGTAGGAGACTTGAATTGCAAAATCTCCAATGTTAGTTTGGATCTTTTTAGGAACAAACCTAAAGAAGAGGCGTATTTTGTCCCTCAATCTCTCTTCCCTGATAAATTAGTGACAAACAAAAGAGGGAAGATTCTGCTAAAGGAATTAGCGGCAGTCGATGGACTTATATTAAATGGGAGATTTCCGTCTGACGTGCCTGCAAAATTTACTCACAAGTCTCCGTTTGGGTCTTCTATCTTGGACTATGCAATCGCAGACTATGGTTTGTTCCCTTCTATTCAGGATCTTAAGATTATATCTACTCCTCTGAGCGACCATAGTATATTGTTTGTTACTATTTCTTTAAAACCTTTGACAATCGCACCTTGGTCTTTTAACGGCAGTGAAGCTGCCTTTCACGCCTCCTCGGGAAGGTGCTTTTGGAATCCTTCAGCCATTAATGGGGTACAGGACTTCCTATCCGATACCCTATTAGTTTTAAATGAGTGGCGTGGGAATGAAATAGTATATTTTGAAGAATTTGTGCGCAACATTATTTTTTATGCTAAAAAAACCTCCCGACCCAGAAATAGGGTAGTGGTCCCTAGCATACTGCGTAGCCTGAACAAGGAAATAAATAAACTAGTCCGTGAACAATATCTTGATAGAGTCATGGAACGTGGAAAAGAAATATCAAGGTTAAAAAGAAAGAGAAGTAGACTCCAGTTAAAACTAAAAAAAGCAAGGGAGGATAATGTATGGATTAATTTGAGGGAATCTGTTGTCCATGGCAGGATCAGAGAATTTTGGGCTATAATCGGTAAGGGGTGCGGTTCTAGACTAAGCCCCTCCCCTATCCCTATAGCGGAAGAGGTATGGATTACCTATATTCGGGATCTCTATGCAGGGAACGGGACTTTAAGTGATGAGGCTGTCATTGGTGTTATTTCAGGTAATGATACCGCCATCGGTGCTACTCCCGTGGGTCTTAGTAATTACCCCGTTGAAAAAGAAATTGAGATGGCTATAAAAAACATGCGTGTCTCTGGGGCAATGGGACCCGATGAACTCCCCATGACGGTCCTGAAATCGGATCCTGCAAGGTGGAGTAAAATCCTGTATCCCCTGTTTAAAGCATGTTTTTTGATGAAAACGGTACCTGCCTCTTGGAGGGGAAGTATCTTGGTCCCTATTTTTAAGAAGGGAATTAGGGACAGCCCCAGTAATTATCGTTTGATTGCTCTCCTCGACTCCATCGGAAAGGTTTTTGCGAAATGTCTTCTAAAATCCCTCTCCGGTTGGGTAGAGGAGAATAATATATTGCCATTAGAACAGACTGGCTTCCGTAGGGACCACGGTACGTTAGATAACCTCACCGCTCTTCATGTGGTTACAGATAAGTATGTCCAGGTGAGAGGAGGGGTAGTGTATGCCGCCTTTATTGACTTCTCCACAGCGTTCGACAAAGTGGACCGTGGAACGCTGTGGAGAAAATTGGCAGTGCTTGGTCTTCCAACCTATCTGTTGGAGCTGGTGCGGGCTCTACATACAGAGACCTGGTGTAGGGTCCTGTTGGGGGGCGAAAGGGGGTTATCGGATACAATTCCATCTTTGAATGGCCTTAAACAAGGCTGTTTGTTGGCTCCCCTTTTGTTCTCCCTATACACGGTTGACCTACCCGCCGCCTTGTCTACCAGAGAGGGCATGGCCCCGGTGGTCGGGGGGACCCCTTTATCCTGCCTGATGTATGCCGATGATGTCCTTATCCTTGATTTAACCCCCAAAGGACTCGCAAATCGGCTTCATGCTCTCCATACTTTTGCTGTAGCTCATTGCATGAAGATAAATATTACTAAAAGTAAAGTTATGTGTATAGCTGGTACGAAGAGGTGCCGATCTGTTGATTTCGGTTGGTTTATCGGGGGTCAAAAACTAGAGGTTGTAAAGTCCTATACTTTTTTGGGGAAAATTATTACGGCTAACCTGAGTGAGAAGCTCCATATAGAGCATTGTACACGCAAAGCTATTGCCCATGGCAAAGGTTTAAATTCCCTATACCATGCAACGGGGAAACGGCACTTTCCGATTTTATTGGAAGTGTATAGATCTAAAATCCCCGCAACAATTCTGTATGGTATTGAACTCATAGATGTGAAAAATTGGGACTTTTGCCATAAGATTGAGGGGAAACTTCTAAGATCTCTCTCTTCCCTAAACACTGCGTGCTCTATGGCCGCCTGTAGGCTCGACTTTGGTCTTAGGAGTAGTTGGGTACAGGGATTATCTGCCCTTGTAAGATGGGTGGCCTGCCTTGCAAGAGCAGAGGTAGGGACAATGAGAGCGCTCCTCAGAAGTGAATTACTGGGTAATTTTAATGAGTTTTCTCAACTTGTTCGCAACTTTAGAAAAGCTGTAACCCTTTTAAAATTAGATGAAACTGCTCTGTTTTTGTATTCTTCTTCACAGTTAAAACTTGTTTTAAAAGCAGCTTCATGGGACCTATGTTTCCAGTCGGATAAAAAAGTAATTTGTGAAAAAAGGAAGGTAGATCCTCTCCTTGAATCCTATCGGATGAAACTCCCACAACCCTATGTTCTATGGACCCTACCGCATGGTATTCGTAGATTTTGGTTTCTTCTACGCTACGACTTATTACCTTTAAACCGACTGTTATCTAAATGGTATGGCTCCTCTCCTTTGTGCAATTTTTGTAAAGTAAATATCCAGGACTGTATGCATGTGTTGCTGATTTGCCCCGCGCTTCGTAAATTGCGCTCTAGATGGTTAAAAGTTATCTGTCTTCGCCTTGGCATTGTCACTTTGAATGGTTTTCTGTCTGCACTTTATTGTCCTCCCAATGAAATGTTCTGCTTCCATATTTTTAACTTTTTTAAAGGTTTCTTAGCTATTTATTAATATGTCTCTGGAGATGTTTTTTGACTGTCCGACTTTTGTAGTTTTGTTTCATATGTCAGTATTGTATTTAACCTAGGCTGTTTAAAGGGTATATTCTTTTCTTTTTCTTTTGTAATATAATTGTTTTGTGTCAAATCCTGTACATGTTTATGTGGCCCTCTTCTGAGAGCCAAAACATAATAAATAAAATTGAATTGGTGTGTGAGCAATACAGCTCCAAATTTTCACTGCACACACTCTATACGTATTGCACTCTGGAGAGTGAGATTAGAATGAGTTTGGTGCTGACCGGAGCAATACTGTGAGAGTGCGTGCATGAAAAAAAGAAAGTATTTAGCGGTGTATTAATCACACACCACCAAATGTTTACGTTTTCACCGACGCACTCGTCTTGGAAGAGGTGTCAGTTCAAGACACATATAGCATGAGGACTGCCCCGAGTTAATTAGTATCGTAAAGTAAACTCCCATGTGAGTGTTTTTCCCTGTACATTGGGGGATCTTTATTTGTTTCGCTTCCTTGGGTCTGCCAGCATGGTGCTGCAATCCTTTGGCTGATGGGCCTCCACATTTGCTAATGGGCCTAGTAGTAGTTGGTGAAAATAAAATCATTGCGATTGACAGATGAATGCAGGGAAGGAGATAGAAGACGAGGGAGTCAATGACAGGCTAGAGAGAGAAAACAGTCCCTTGCTGTACTGATGCTTGAGTAGCACTTATGCCTAAAAATCAAGTGTTCCTAAGTACTGACAGGGAACTTGGGGAAAAAAGGACATGAAAGGAAAGAAGGAAGTACAAAATAGGAAGAGGCAGGATACTCTCATGTTGGTTGCTTGTCTAGCACTTATGCTAAAGCATGGGCTGTTTCAAGGCGCTGAAGTAAAGCCTAAGTGGAAAAGAGAGCCCATGAGAGCGAAAGCAGGAATAAAGTACAAAGAACATTTAATTTACACACAAAATGTATACGTTTGAGCAGACAAGGCTGACTTGCAGTGGGTTAGTAGAAAACGCTGGTTGTTGAAGGCAGCATCTTAATTTATCATTCCTAGCTACCAATATATGATCGATTATTGAAAATGTCAGTAAATTTCAATGCATTTAATATGCAATCTCAGTCTAGAGGATGTAACCACGGGACAGAGAGGACAACCGAATTATGCCCCAACTGCATCAAAAGTATACATTTTGCTCAGGTTCATTCTAGGCTTGGCAACGTGTTCCTCTGTAAATTCCCTAACACTATGGCAATAATTTCTTAACATTTTTGTTTATTTTACATTTTCCTATAGCGCTGCTTTTTATCGAGCCATTGAACTTTCTACCACACCATTTCACTGTAATCTTTTACTTTATTAAGGACTGGCACTGGCCACCATGTAGAGTCAATATAAACAAGGGTTTATGTGTATATGGCTTGTGACTGAAAAGGGCTAGAGAGCACAGAAACAGAGACCTAATTAAGGCAGGTGTGACAAACTTTGAACCTCTGACTTTCAATGGTTCTGGTCAAGATACAAATACGAAGCATGTGCCCAAGAGAGATTTTACTGTTTGTTAACAATAGAAATTGCCCCTGAAGTGCCACTGAGATCTACATTTTTCCACATTGTCAGACGTTTTCATATCTTCTGGAACATAACTTTCTATCTCTGCCGCTGGTAAGAGAGAGGATAGCTCTCTCTCCAACGAATACTTTGTTCCAGCTCCACTGGCTTGGGTGCCTTTGTGTGACATTTTAATGCTTCCTGGTCTGAGTACTTGTGTGTGACATGTCCTTGCTTTTTGGGATTACAACTGACTTATAGCAGTGCCAGTTGAGGATTTGGGTGGAACCAATAGAGTACGTGGGTGGAGCCAGCGGAGGACGTGGGTGGAGCCCAGGGAAAGTAGGTGTGGTCTCCGGCAAACATTTGAGCACCTGCACTTCATATTTTACAAATTAAGCACTGCCTTTACATCTGTGACTTGAACCATCACAAATCAATTCAAACGTGGCCTTAAAACTTGGCTGATTTTTTTATTAAGCTTTTCCCATCTTTAGTGCATCATCTGTATACAGCAACCCCTCACTTATGCGCCTAGAAGCCCACACTGATAGTGCGCGCTAAAATGACAAATACAGATACAAATTACCTGTTCAGGATTTTGCACACAAACCTCCTTTTCGTTGACGGGCATTTAAAAAAGAAAAAAAAACAAGCAAACACAGTGATTCTCTCCTCCATGGGCCACATTGATTTATTGTGTCATTTGGTTGTGAACACAAATCAGCAGAAATTGGATTAACAGTACATTTTACAGCTCCGCTGTGAATGCAAGCACCACACAGAGAATAGCTGATAGCAGCATGAAGGACCTGGCTATTATAAAAGAAACAGTTTGCTGAAACAAGAATAAACACTGTAAAGAGTTGCAAAACGTCTTCAGGATGACTGGTTCTTAACACTATAACACACCAGTTTGTAGACTTTAACACGAGTATAAATCTGCAGACGAATGCCACCAGAATCTAATAAACTGCTCAACAGGACATAGCAATATACTGACAGTTTAATTTCCATGTGCTAGAAAAACTAAACAAAGCCATATTATTGCCACAAAAACGAACACAGACACTTGTCGTAGGTCAGGAAAATCAATATTGCTGCTAATTGAAGATCCCTGGGGACGTTTTATATAAAATGACGCACTGTCCCTGCGGGTGGTCATATGTCAGAAAATAAATCCATATTGTTGCTAATTTTAAGACACCTAGAACTGTGTTAAGTAAAACGGTGCACAGATGGACTTGTCGCAGACAGGAACAGTGCGCCAAATGGTGTTTGTGGCTTCTGGAGGGGCAAACTCGGGCCAGCACCTACCCTTCGCATCTTTCAGTGCTGTTGGGTCACCAGCCTGCTGAGAAGTAGGTAAAGATCATTCTCCCATTCCCACTGCAGGAGGATGCATTGTGTGACTAGACCTGTCTGTGTGGGGATATCTATCTGGGGGGCTTGGGGCTCCTGAATCCAACCCTTAAACCTAATATGTATCGTACAATTAGTGTGCGTGGCGATGGTCATGTTTGCCCCCATGCCCATGTCTGTATTACGAAATGGGTAGAAGGGCAAACGTCATCTCTCAAGTGCATGGGGGCCACACCACCGTGCAAATAAAAGAACACCACCGTGGGGTCGTACTGGCGCACAATGTGCATTAGCACAATCAATATCACAGAAGTGTCTGTGTCCCCTTCAGTAGTACCAAATTGGCCTTGGGCAAAAAAAGGAGTTGAAATGGCTGCTGTGCCCTCTGTAATACGCTACATGGACCAGTGAAACATGTAGGTGTCGCATTGCCCATCAATTGCACATAGTAACTTTAATTTTGGTTTAAGGACTTTTTTACTTCTTTTTGGAAGAAAAATCTGCTGATTTTATTCCGTCAATCCCTTCTTTTACCTTTTATGAACTGCATAAAATGAAAGACAATAACACGATCCCTGTCAATTTCCTATTTTGTTGGGAGCATCAGTGAACATATGTTACTGTGAAGTAGGTGTAAACCGAACTGTTAGAAGAATGTTGGTAACGGCGGATCATTACAACCGAGGCTAGTTGTTGAAACCTCAAGGGCCAACGTCCTCTCACTTGAAACCCCATCAGATGCTGAATGTGGCTTCAGTGCGGACTTGCTTGCTGATCATAGAATTAAGTTATTAGTATGTCTTTCGTTGTATGGACACAAAAAGCCAATTTTAAATTTTTTGGTACATGCAAATGCTTCTAAATTTGATGTGCTTCAAAGATTTACTCTTTCTGTTTGTATGTGTTGTGTGTTTCTCAAATGCTCTGCTCTGAGTCCAGTAAATTAAAACATAGTCCGGTTGAGTAAGAAATAACTCAGCAGCAATAACAATGCAAATCATGATAATATGCAGAATTAGTCAATTTCTTGTGGTTGAATTTAGGCCACTGTAATATGAGCTGACACAGGCAGATACAGTAAAAGGTACCAATGGCCCTCAGATCATCTGATCATGTATTATTAGAATATTAGAATGTTGTAGAATGTTGAGCACTCCATTGCAGACAATGGAGTGCTCTGGTCTTCTACAGGACTGTAAAGCCTGCAGAGCAACAGTGTAATGTTTTTTTTCATTCACAGCTGCTGCTGTGAACAAAGGCCACTCGGAGCCCAAGGCGATTTAAATCCCCTTGGGCTCCGTGAGGCCTTTGTTTTATTTGTTAGAATATTCTGCTCTCTGCAGAATGTTCTAATAGCCTTATAGCCCTCTATAGTTGGGCTATACCAGCCATTAAAGCTCCCTTGTTAATGGCCCTCGTCTTCAGCTCAGGCCTTTAACACTGGAGTGGGCCTTTAATGGCCGGTATAGCCCGCTACGGCAGGCTATAAGGCTATATTATGGCCATCATTCGGATGCTTAAATAAGATAAACATGGGTGACTGTTTCCACTTTATAAAAGTCATAAGACAAACGTGCACACAGATTTGGAGTCGACATCTTGTGTACTGCATACGGGATCCTATGTGTGATACTTCAGTTGAAAGAGATTTGACCAGCTGAGGCATAATACCCAGAACTGTCCACAGAGAACCTCTCGGAGATGTGCACCGCTTTCAGATCCAGCTCGCCGAAATTGAAATTTGTGAATATCTGGAAAAGAAGAATAGAAATCTTGAGTCAAAAACACATCAACAAATACATTAGATATTTCAAATAACAGGAAGCCAGTGCTAAAGCAGGAAGCATCTAAATGCACTGGTTCATATAGGATTTTGTAAGTGGACAAGGAGTTAAACACACAAATACACATGCCAAGAAAGCTCTTCATTCTGCTGCTCTTATTAAAGCATCTTATAATAACTACCAGCCCGAAATAGGATTGCTAAAATTAACATCTCTGGATGGTTCTTCTCGACCACTAAAATATTTAACTATCACATCAACATACAGTTACAACTGTATATGAGCTTACATCCTGAAGTCGACAAGGCTCCTCTTGCCTTCTCTCATCTTGGACAACTATGTCTATGCTGTTGTTTCATGGGGTTTCATTAGTTACATATGCAAATATGTCTAAATTCCCCATATTGTTATGCATAGCTCTCATAGGGAGCCTCTATAACCATTAAAGGCCCGCTCCAGCATTCGGCGCAGGCCGTTAACAAGGGCGCAGGCCTTTAATGGCCGGTAGAGCCCGCTACAGAGGGTTCTAAGGCTATTAGAACTTTCTACATATAGACGGCAGAATGTGCTAATTTGTAAAACAAAGGCTACACGGAACCCAAGGGGGCTCTGTGAGGCCTTTGTTAAACATTGGAATGTTGATGCTCCGGGCTGCTACTGGCCATAAGAAGCCCGGAGCACTCCACTGTTTTCAATGGAGTGCTCAACATTCCAGTGTTCTAATATTGTTTAGTTTCTGAAAGTCATAACTCCTTGATAGGACATCACAACAACTGATAACAAAACTGGTTATCGACAATTGTGATTTCAAAAAAGGCCTTCCAGGCGAGGTGACAGGCTCCCTGGGAGCCTGTCAGCACTGCCCTGCTTGCCGGCTTTTGACTGAAAGCAGAAAGCACAGCTGCAGGAGGGGGAAGGAAGGCAGGGAAGGTATTGGGATTGGTTAAGGATAGCAGGTAAAATATTTATGCTTCACATTGGCATTAGGGAGGGGAGGGCATGTTATGTATTGCTCTCCCATTATCCTGCGCCACTGCACAGTAGTTGAAGGCAGGGGCAGATGATTTTGGGGGCCATTTATAACATAATATTACAGGTGGGTAAAAAGTGAATTACGAGGATGTTTTTGACCTCAGAGTTGAGGGGCATCATAGACAACTCGAGCTTTGATCTCCTTGTCTATTTGACGTCACCCAGAACCCCTCTGTGAAAAATACCCCTGTAATTTATTGTTACCCATCTATAATCCTATATATTGTGTAATCCCAAAACACAGAACATGGACATCTAACGAAGGGATGCCTTAAGAATCACGAGAAGGAAAAAGACATAGGCTTAGTCATGGAGAATGACCTGTTGGATTTATAGCCTAATACTAAACTGTGTCTTATGATACACAATAGGGCTTAGAAATAGCCCCTTACCATAGTACTGCATCTATTGCATTATAAACCTCAAGATGTCTGTGGTGAACAAATAGTGTACTTTTTAATTTACAATTTCACTGCATGTACATCTATACCAGGGCCGGCGCTAGGCATGGGCAGTGTGGGCAGCTGCCCAGGGCCCCTTAGCCAGCCCTCCAACTTGGGGCCCCGCACCAATGCAAGAGTCAGACCACCGCATGGAAGGTGCCACCTTGCAAGCGCGCCACCTTAGGAGGCCCCCTCCACTCGCCTCACTGCTATGGTGTAGCAAGGGGTACCCGAGGGGAGGGGGCCCCCATTCCCAGTTGCAAGAAGACACATTCCTCAGGTTTGTCCTCAATTAGACCTCCACCCCCACCCACACAGAGGCACAACGGGCTGGCTATTGCCTTGCAGTTTAGCTCCCTGACAGTATTAACCCTATCTGCAGATAACTGCCCTCACACCTTCAGACCTTGATGAGCTGTTAAGAGGTGCTTGTTGTAGGTGGCTGAGAGGGAGGGCTGCAGCTTCAGGAGGAGGGGCATCTATTCAGACGCATACAGCCCTGAATGTGTCATGTCTATGCAAGTTAGAGGGGCATCGCACAGTCCCTCTCTGCCCAGGGCCCCAAACATCTTAAAACCGGCCCTGATCTATGTTGGATTCGTTAAAACAATATAAACCCATTTATGGGCGCCCGCCGTGCATGCACACTTGAAGGTGGCCATCTTGAAATGGGCAAAACCTATTTTAAGGTGGCCATCAACTGATTGCGCAGAAAGGGCAAAAATACTTAAAGAAATTAAATAGGAGAGGGGAAGTGGTGACAAGTGGAGAGGGGAGGGCAGCAACGAAGCATCAGTGGTGAGGGAGTGGGAATACTTTCAAAAATACAGAGTTGGATGGGGAGAGGTGGGTGAAGTAATGGGCAAGCTAGGGGTTAGGAGCGGAACACAGAGTGAGGAGGTTTGAGGTAAAGTGAAGGAGAAAGCAGCACATTGGAGATACAGCTAGAAAACACATGCACTGCCATAAACTGCTTAAAGGAAAAGAAAAACTTAGTTCCTGGAACGCAAGCAAAGTCACCAGTGGAGGGATATAACTCAAGCAATCACAAAACCCCAAGTCTGAAATACTCCTGGCCGGCACATACACATGAATAAGAATATAAGCCTTTGAATTAAGAGAAAACAACTAAGACAGATGATAGACAATAGCGCCATCCAATCATAAGGAGAGGGCAGACCTGAAGCTCGCTTTTTATACTTTTGCAAGACTGTCTGGCCAACATAAAAAAGACAGGCAAAGCTGTGACCTAAAAATCTTGGTGCCGGAAGGCCCCTAAGGCCCTAACCCCTGTTAAGAAAGTCAGGCTTGTAAGCTTCTCTCGCCCAGTATTGTTCAGGACTGATATTTAAACCCCTTCACTTTTAGAGAGGAGGGAGAAAATAGGGTGAGAACACTAGGCACATAAACATTTAAAACAGCCCCATTTATGTATAGAATGATCCAATTGCCCTGTGTTCTGTGCTACCAACAATCTGATCTCATTCTTTTGCAAAATGATTGCCATATGATATAGTAAAATGATTAATTTATATTCTAAGGACAGGTTACTGGCATAATCACTGGCAAGTGGACTCCCGGTTTCATGGGCATTACCTTTCAATGAAAGGTGTTTTAAGTGAACGACAAGATACAATTTAGTTTTAGTAGTCCCATGATGATCAATTCCGGAGCTCTCCATGCCGAAGTGAATAGATCAGTCCACTCTCATATATTCTGTCTCATTGAGCTTTGTTATCCATGTATACCACGTTCAAAGGGGTAGTGGCCTAGGCTTTATGCTGACCTCAAAGACAGCCATCCCTAAACGAGTTTTAATGCTCAATAATGTTTGAAGCTTCACTACTAAAAGATGCAATTTGTAGGAGCTAAACTGCATGGAAAAGATGACTGATCTAAGCATTACTGGGAGGTCCACAATCCAAAACTCATAAATATATGGACACTGGTCCAATTTCAGGGCAGGACTGATGACCTATGACTCTTCCAACTTGTCCTTTCAATTACTTATTATTGCACTTTTTACGACACTTAAAAGCAGGTTACTTACTTATTATAATGCTCTTTGTGGTGGATACTCAATCTAACCAGCGATTCTCCATCTTTTGAATATCCCCAGGTCCACACTAGTTCCATAATTGTTCATAGCAATTGTTTCCACATGCCGACAGGACTCTGCTGGGACCTCACTGCCAGCCAGACGCATTGTTGCAGAGATGCATATAAAAGCTGCCCCTGCATGCTGGCGTCAGTTTATCTTGAACTCTTCTATGCCCACAGATGCAGCTCAACCGTAACAGATTGGCAATGACTACCAAAACAAACTTGATATCTTTTCACAATCAAAACGGTCCATTCCATAGAACGGAGCGGGGGAGGTTGGAAAGGAATCAGCAGTTATCGACCAGAAAAGGCATTATCAAAGGTAAGTGACTTTTTCTTCTGATGATACGTCAAGCCATATATTCCAACCCTTTTGAACAGATACAAATGAAGAACCTTCCAACATGGAGGGTCTGAGGAGGGAGCTAACACCGAGAAGTCCTGCAGGATCAAGCGGGCGAAACTCTGCAGACCTAACTGAAAAAACTGCAGTGCCTGATGAATGCATGCACAGACACCTAAGTAGCAGCCTGCCAGTACTAAAACACCCACCACCAAGGCCATCTCGGAGTCCTGGCTCTGGTGGAATGAGCCAACAGGGTCTCATGGGCTCCCTCTAAGCCAGCTCACAGCATATTTGTATGCACAGGAAGATCCACTCGGACAGAGTTAATTTCTGCACCACCTTTCCCTTCTTAGCACTGGCAAAGCCCACAAAAAGTTGGTTGTCAACTTGAAACTCCTCTGTGGCCTCAACGTAAAAACTGTCAGCCCTTTTTGGGTCCATACAGTGAAGCCTCTTCTTAGAAGGATGCAGCAGAGAGTAAATGTAGGGATGATAATCGACTGACATAGCAGAATAATGACAACTTGGAGAAGAAAAGAAGCAAGGTTCCGCAGCATCTATTTGTCAGGGAAGATGTATAGTTTTACTGACAGTACTTGAAGCTCAATGAGGAGAGGTGCAAAAATAACTGCAATGAGGAACAGTGTTTTGATAGTTAGCATCCACAGAGAGGAGCTGTGCATGGGCTTGAAAGGAGTGCGCAATAGGAACATAAGATGCAAGTTATGGTAACATTGGTACATAATGAAAGGTGTCAGCGGGAACATATGCGAGCCCTTATAGAAAATGCATCAAAATTAGTGCCTTGAATGACATAGGTTGATTAAATAAACATAGCAAAGCTGAAAGGGCTGAAAAATAACCTTTTACTGTGACCACTGCAAACCCTTGCTAAGCAAGAGATAGAAAACCAACAAAACATAATAAAATTGAGCTGCAGCGTGTCAACTAGACAGTCTTCGCACCCAGTCCAAACTATGTCCAATGACCATAATAGATTGGTGCCTAGCGCAAGATTTCTACTACAGCACTTAAATCAAAACTGCTCAGTTGTCGCTGTTCAATCTCCACGCACAGAGAAGCAGGCTGGGGAGATTCCGGTGTAGGAGCCTGCCTTGTTTATTGAGAGAGGAAGTGCTCCCGAAGAGGGCGACAGTACGGACGGCAAATGCTCAGGCTGAATAGATTGGGGTACCACACTCTCCTGGTCCAATCTGGGCTATCAAAATGATATGAACATAGTCCTTCCTGATCTTCAGAACTCGGGGCATGAGGGGTGGCAGGAAACTGCTGGAGACTTGCGCTGCTGTGCAGACAGAGTAAGTTTCCTATGGAGGATCGTAGTGGGTAGTGCACAGTAATCATGACATTTTTTGTTCTAGGTGGTGGTGAAAAGATCCGACTAGGGCAAGCCCTACAGGGTGAAGATGCCTTGAGCCACTGCCAAATGAAGGCACCATTTATAGTCCAACAGCTGACATCTGCTGAGTTACTCTGTCATTACGTGGCCACCAAATGGTTGGCCCTTAGCGAGATTGTCTACAGGTCCACACATTTTTAAAGGCTTAGTGTCTCCTGAGACAGCATCCATGACCCCACACATCCCTGCATTTTGCACTACAAGAAGACGGTCATGTTGTTTGTCAAGCCTGAACTGTATTAACTGATGGATGGAAGGAAATCCTTCATAGCCAACCAAATAGCATGAGTGCCAGAAGATTAATGGGAAGCTTCCGCTCTACTGGAGGAACCAAAGGTTCCTATTCTCCACTTCACCCCTACTCAAAGAGGATGCATCTATCACTACAGTAAGCTCTAGGTGAGGTAGAGATATCAGCCTGCTGCAGATCAAGTTGGCATTCACCTGCCACCGCTGAAGGTCCCACGTGGGCTCCTTTGATATGCAGACATTGTCCGAAAGACAGCGCTGGTGTTGAGTCCATTGGAGGCAGAGGTTCCACTGCAAAGCCTGCATGTGCCAGAGAGGATGTGGGGCCAACAGAGAACAAGAGACCAAAAATCCAAAAAAATGTCTCAGAACCATCTGTCTGAAACATCTTGATCATAAACTGAATGTTCCAGACTCTGCAGTGGCAGAAAAGCCTTTGTCAAGACCACCGTGTCTGGGATGGCCCCAATAAACTGAATCCTCTGTTCAGGCATCAGGTCTGGCTCGCTGATGGAGAACCCCCAGTATTAAAGAAGGGTGACCATTGTTTGGAGGTTGCACGGGGCATACTGTGGTGTGCCCACCTTTCAGCAGTCAGTCATCAAAGATCATGAATATATGTATCCCTGACATGTGAAGATGGGTCGCGGTCACTTCCAACCCACGTTTGTAAACACCGACCAAAGGGAAGAGTGACAAACTGGAATTGCTCTGACCCCACCATCCCAAAGGTAGCGCCTGTGGGACTGCAGGATGGGTACATTAATTTAAAATATTTAAAATATTTATAAAGTGTGTGATTACCCTAATACATCCTTAGTGCTATCTATAATTACTGAATAATCATCCAGGTCTTTAGATGCTTCCTAAAGCAGAAGACGTTGGTTTGACACCTTAGATAAAGTGAACATGAGCTCCACTTGAAGGCTGTCTGATAAGAAAAAAGACTTGAATTATTGTCATGCTTTCTTTATCTATGGCATATGCAGCAAAAAAGCAATAGGAGAGGGTATGGCTCTGGAGCGAGCATACCACAAGAATAATTGCCTGATGAAAACAGGGCTAGAGTCATGCCAAGGTGTAGAATAAATGTAACAGCAGTATTTCTTGACAGGGAGCCACAAAATATTGTATAGCTAACTAGAAATTTAGGTGTGGTGCAGTTGGTTGAGAAGCAGCACCTTCTCTCTACTGTTGCGTACACTGGAGTTGGAATAGTAAATTATACTTTTCCTAAATCCAGCGCGACCACTACAGCAAGTCAATGTACCTACTTGTGTTGTAATGTACCGCGTTGTAATCGCATGCGTTGTAAACGCATGCGATGTAAAGTGTCCTATTCGCAAATTCAAATGTAGTGTTTTTTAGCAGCAGATAACAGCAGTGCGGCATCGAATGCAGAGGGTGGTGTGAGTACTGCCTTCTTCATGAAAGTGCTCAAGGTTGAGGACATGAATCCTAGGTCTGTCTTTCAAACTTAAGATCTAAAGCCCTGTGATTAATCCAAAATGAAAACTCATTTAGCTCTTCTTTTGGTCCCTTCCATATTAGGAATATATCTTCCAATGCTCTATACCAGACAGATATATATATTTCCTGTACGAATTAGCTTTATTACAGATTAATTTCTCTTCAAAATACGCCTTGTATACGTTTGCCAATCGTGGGGCAAATGCACATTCCATTGCTACTGCCTTAGTTTGTAGGAGGAAATCTTCCCAAAACAGAACAAATAAACGTACTTCCTCGCTGCTTCTCTCCTCCATTGTCTTTCTGCGTCCAGGCGGAACAGGACGCAACCAGCCTCCTCTAAGCTGTTGGTAACCTTGTTCAAAGGGCTGATTTCTCCTTTCCTCTACTGAATCTGAAGATGTATCAGACAATGTAATCCAGCGTTTTCTGTATCTCCCTTGGAATTGCTTATTGATATAGAGAAGTGTGGCTCAAATGGTTAGAGCGGCAGACCCTGATGCAGAGGTCTGGCCTGGGACCAGGGTTCAATAGCCGCCTCGGCGGGTCTTGGGCTCAATTTCCTCGGACCCGATAATTCTCGCCCCTGTGCCTATTCCATGGGTCACACTCTGTGACTCAGGGCAATAGCTTGCTTAATCTCCACAACGGCCCCCAAAAGCGCTGGGATGCCTGGTTTCGCCCAGGAGTGGACACTCACAGGGAAAACCAGGAAGGGTTCCTAAGCGGTATACGTACAGCGCCGGGACACTACCTTCGGGAAGTAGCTGTGCGCTCTATAAATATTGGTACATTTACATATGCCCAGGATTTGTAGCGGAGGAAAAAAAGGATCTTTTAGGTAAGGGTAGGTAGTCTCGTTATAATTCAGTTCTATCTTTTTTCAGTTAAATTGTTTTCTGCTTGGTTGTAAGTGTTTTGAATTCCTCAAGCTGTAAATCGACCTCTTCTATCAGTGTTTTCTCATTCCCGATTGTTGTGCCTTATAAAATGGTTTTCCTCTAATAACTCAAATTCTTACAGTTCTATCGTTATAATTGAGGCAGCGCAGCGTCACTTCCAGAGGCGGTGGATGGAGGCTGATGCAGCGTTTGATGAACCACCTGCAGAGAGCAAGAGAAACTGGTATGAACAAATTCAGGATCCAGCCTGGCGCCTGGGGATAGTCAGAAGATGAGGAATCTGCGGTTAGAAGCATCAATCAGAAATGCATGTCTGGCACGTTCTGCAGAACCTTACAGCGCCGCCTGCAGGAAGCAGGAAAGTGCACTATACTGCAGCTGAACACTTCAGCAGAATGTTCGCTGGGCACAGCCAGGGCAGAAATGCACCTTTGCACGGTTCTTGTTGATATTCTTCAGAAATGAAGGGACTGGGGCAGCAAACAGTAACCACATGCGTATTTGGAGTATGGATCAGGATCGAAACATACATGTCACAGCCGCGCATGCAGCATCCCAGAAAGGACACAGGTATATTGGCCATTCTCTTGGTCATGGATGTGTCACTTCCTTCTTTGAGAATCACACGATCCACCGGGTATTCACGCGATTACTGGATCAATGGACACACGGTAAGAAATGTGCATTATGCAAGGAACCCTGGAAGTGAGTCACACTGTTTTAGAAAAGAGATGAGAAAAAAAATAACCTGGCAATGAATGAAAAAGCACAGCACGGTATGAAGACTAAAACCCTTGTCGGCCAAGGTTTTGGGAGTTTCTCTGACCAACTGGCTAGTCAGCCATGGAGAAAGATCATGCTTGCTTCCTCGATGCTCATAACTGCAACAACTCCGTTTAAGCCAGAAGGCGAGGCCTGCAGCGGGAACACACATACCTCTCTTTCTTTTGTATTATTTGTCCGTTTTGAAACACAAAGTGGTTGAATAAATGATCTGGCACACATAACTTACTGACTCATTAAAGTAATGGCCAGCTAGGATGTGCCGAAAACCATGGCAGTAAAGTGCATGTCTCAAACAATTTAAACTGTGACATGTTGCTCTGTTATTGCCTCAGAAGTCCGAAGAAGCTGTTTCAGTAGGAAACACATTATCTTTTGTCGAAAATTGTAGTACATTTTTCATTGTTCCAACAAAAGCATGAATGAGTATTTATGCTCAGTCTTGATTTGCAATGGATGTAGGCCGCGTGGTTATGTGAAAAAGTAACACGGTAGCGTTCACCTAACAAACAAATACATGTCACAACACAGCGGCTAAGTAATCACTGATACCAGCGCCGGCGTTAAAGGAAATGTCCCCTTGTGTATCCAGAGCACAAGTGCTTTGTTATACCCACCAGATACACAAGCCTGGAACATAATTTAAGTCTGTATACAGGCCTAAATACGCATGGGCAATGCCAATAGGCCTGGCTTTAAAGGACTGGTGTATGGTAATGTGAAGGATTACAAGTAAAAAGCATGGGAATGGATAGGTATTTGTGTGGAGGCAAAGAAATGTACAATAATATTGGTGTAGGTTGAAACATCAGCTGACAGGTGCACTGCCAAACGAAACCTAAACATCGATGTTGGTTAATGATTGCCCTCCTCACATCTGTGATGCTGCCAGAGAAAAACACCATGAATCAACTAGTTCTCTAAGGGTTTTATTACAAATCTGAAACTTGCGGGGTGCAGTGGTGGCGGTCTTCCGACTGACCCATTACGACCAGGGTGGTCGGGCCGCCCTGGGACCTCTGATCCCTGGCGGTGTTGCAGCAGTATTGAGGCCACAATATTTCATAGGCACCGCCCTAGGAACGCCAAAGACCCGCCCGCCAGACAGGAGAAAACTCATAATCTGGCAGGCAGTTTGTACATGGGCTTGGGGTGTGGGAAGATGTTGCGTGCCGCGATCGCATAATATAACAGGAAACAGAAGATTCCAATGGAGCCTACACTCGAGGAGGAACCACAGGTAAGTGTTATTTTAAAAAGGCAATTATATTCAAAGTACCGAAAACTAATGACACATGCCCAAAAACTTAGTGGACGAGTAAACCAAGATGTGTGTACTTCATAACGTATAAAACGTGTGAATAAGGTGATTTCTTGGGTGTGCATGTGTAGAGTTGGTAGTAAAGGGTCCTTTAAACCTCGTCACCAAAAATATGTTGAGACGCTGTCATTTCAAAGAACACTTAATTGTAAGCACAGAAATAAACACATAAAGCCCACAAAGGCAAGTAGATGCAAGAGCAAGAGATGCAACCACAGTAATAAAGGAGATCGCCTCCCAGGAAAACAAAGGAACCTCCAAGCTCCCAATGAATGCAAAACAAATGGAACACTGTTTTGTAGGAATACATACAATACAACACGTACATTATGGAATGCCAATTCCAATTCCAAAAATTCTTTATTTCGGCCACATAGGCCATAAAAGATGCAATAAAATACAATACATATAATTAAAACACAGTATTTACAAATAAAAGATTCTACTGGACCTGCATGGGGTAAGGGATAGAAGGTAATACAAGTTCAAAAAGACATTTTCCTCCTTATTATCCATGCTGCCATTAAAAATTTTGAAACGGCAAAGACAATATGGCCCAGAGTGTTGGTTTTCATAACCCTGTAGGCCTGTAGGTACTTCCTGAAGCCCAGGTTCCGACACAAAGGTGCTATCCAACGCCTCCTCGGGCTCTGGTAAGCATGGCAACCAAACATTATGTGTAGATCATCTTCATCATGGGATTTACAGCATGGACAGAGTTTGTCACCCCCTGTGGACCATTTGTAAGTGAATACTTTGGTGGGGAGTGTACCGAACCTCCATTGCAGGAACAGTTTCCTCGCCAAGAGAGGAAAAATAAAATCCATAAAAGGTTCAAAGACATAAGAATTTTTGGATTCCATAAAACGTCCCGTCAAGGTGCCACTATTATGAGCATTATCCATGTCAGCGAGGTATTTGTTCTTGTACAGCTGGGCAAGAGTTTTACGCGTAATCCTTTGACAGCCCTGAGCTGGGTCATCCCATAAGTCTGGCAAGTTCAGGCTAAACAGTTCCGACTTGATAAAGGCCAGCCAGGGAATTTTGCAGTTGGCATTCAGCCTCATAACATGAATAAGGTCCTGTCTATAATGATACAGTTCCTCGGTGGTCCATATCCGATGCCAAAACTTCACGGGTTTCGACAGAAGATCCTCAGCAATAGAGGGAAGGCCCAAGTCTAGTCTTAAGGGGAGAAGTGGCGTACCTTGCGGGAGAGCAAGTAGGCGTCTCAGAAAACTATTTTCCACACCTGCCAGAACCTTCCCTGCTTTATGTCCCCACAACTCACTACCATACATGGCTGCTGCCTTCGCTTGGGACCTGTATGTTTCCAGGGCCGGGCTTACAGGTTTAAAGGTGGACTTATTGGCCACTTTCAAGAGTGCGCCCGATAGCTGGGAAAGTTTCAGCCTAGATCTCGCTACCTGGCAGTCCCACGATAAATTTTCTTGAAGTGTTACCCCCAAATATATAAAGGTCGAGACCCTCTCAAGACTAGTTTCCCCCCGTTTAGGATTGGATCTGGTTTTGGTAGGGGGGTTGAAGATCATAAACTTAGTTTTTTCCGTGTTCACCTCCAACCCATGTTGGCGACAGAAAAGGCCAAAACCATTCACAATCCTCTGAATCCCCATGGGGGATTTGGAAAGCAGGAGGGTATCATCAGCAAACATTATTGCCGGGACCCTCCTGCCTGCCAATAGCGGGGCATCATTGTCCTTAACAGCGTCAAGATGTTGAATGACGCTGTTAATATAAAGACAGAACAGGGTCGGGGCCAAGACACAGCCTTATCTGACGCCTCAACGGACCGGGAATTTGCCCGAGAGCTTACCATCCCTCCCACACCTTACTTGTGCATAGTTGTTCTCATGCAACCTGATGATGGTACTAAGGAGGTGAGGGGGTACTCCTAGCTTTTGCAAAACCTCCCATAGTTTCCCTCTGGGGACTAGGTCAAAGGCTGACCTCAGGTCCACGAAGACCATGTACAGTCTTCCTCCCTCTATCGTTACCGTCTTCCAATATAGGAGAAGGAGGCGGAAGATTTGGTCCATGGTCGACGTGTTCTTTCTGAAGCCAGCCTGGAGGGGGCTCATGATGTCATTGTCCTCCACCCAGTCTAGGAGATGGTTAAGGATAAGGCGCGCAAAGAGCTTTTGGGGTACATCTATTAGGCTAATAGGCCTGTAGTTGGCGGGGAGCAGAGTGGATCCCTTCTTGTGGATTGGAACAATCTCTGCCCCCAGCCAGGACCCGGGGATTGCCATGCCTCCTAGAATGGCATTAAAAAGGATGAGAAGGTATGGACCCCAGATGTCCGGGTGATGCCTGAAAAGATCCCCGGGTAACCTATCCAGACCTGGCGCCTTCCCCAACGGTAAATGCTCCAGGGCCGCCTCCACTTCCCCCAGGGATAGTTCCATGCCAAAGACCTGGGAGCCCGAGGGCGCTAGCAGGGCTGAATCAGGGCAGGAATTAATGTCTTGGTAAAGTACCCCAAAGTGGGCCTCCCAAACCACGGGGGCAATGTTGGGTTCGATTGCTTTTTTGAGTTCCCCTATCCCATTATTTACAAGGGCCCAAAATTTCCGGGAGTCCCTAACTTTTAGGGCGTCATGAAGGTCCTGCCAGTGGTTCCAGTCCCACTCGGTCCTAGCGATCGCCATCACTGATTTGTAATACTTCCTAAGCTCACATACCTTAGCCTTATTTGACCCCTCTTTTATTGCAGCAATGAGCTCAGATTTTGCTGCCCTACAGGAGGAGGTATACCAGGTGGGAACATGGGTCTATTTCTTTCGGATTGGCACCACCAGGTGAAATACCTCAGCCAAATCCCTCACTAAGTCCTGATGTATGTTACCCAGTTTCTCATTGTATTCTGGGCTTCTTGGTTCATTTAGAAGTACGTCCACCTCCATAAACCTTGGGAGTGCCAACTCATATAGCTTATTGATGGCCTCTTCTGAACTCACAAGCTTTCCCCACTTAACCCGGCGCCTATTTGTTGTAAGGAGCAATTCCCCCATGTCTTCCCCTCGATTTTCTACAGATGTGCCCGCTGGAGGCAGAGGGCACTGGATGTTTAAACAAAGGGCATTGTGGTCACTGTCTGACCTATTTTTTACCCCAAAGTCGAGGACTTTTGGCCAGAGTGTAATGTCCAACATGATATAGTCCAGCCTCGACTCATGGCCCCTTCTATTGAAAGTACACACTGAGGGGGTATCGGAAGGAGTACGACCATTACAGGCCCTCAGTGCGTAGTTCAGGGTAAGGGACATGAGTTGTATTGCTAGGGGGGACCAGGCTTTGGGGTGAGGGGAAGACGAGGGTGGAACCCCCCAGTAGTCATCCTCAGCCGTAAGGGCACCATCCAGTAGGCCTTCCAGGGGTTCAAAGTGGCAATTGAAGTCTCCTCCAAGCACCACCTTGAAATCTCCTGGAAGTTGACCCAAAAAGGAGGACAGATCGTTTAGGGTCGGTGATTCATTTGGCGTGGCAACTGGTCGCGAGTAGACATTAACAATTGCCCATGGTGGATTGCCAGGCCATGTGAGCCGAACACACTGAATGTCCTGCGAGTACGTGTGTACCTGTTCCGCCTGGCACCCAGTGTGACTCGCAATCCAGATTGGCAAGCCACCTGACGGCCTCCCCCTCCCACTCCATTTGGCAGGGATTTCAAATATTTCGAACCCTCTCCTAATTTGGGTGTCCCTCGCCCATGTTTCCTGAAAAAGGAGGATGTCACTGCCACCTACTAGGTGATCCCACTCCGGTGAGCCTTCCTTATTTGCAATTCCTGCCACATTCCAGGAGAGAATTCTCAACCCCGGATCTGGTGGTAGAATACCTTGACCTCCAGTAGGAGGTTGCGCAATGACTATGGATGGGTAAGTGTCTGGCAAAGCAATATTGCAAACCGCGATGGAGGATGGCACAACCAACTCCGCCGCCCCAGATTGCAAGATATGGTCAGACCCGGTGTTAAGTGGGGGTCCCTGTTGACCCAGACTGTCGTCCGTGATATCCGTTCGATCTTTAGCGGTATCCTGCGGACCGTGTTCAGTTACAGGGGCTGTACTCAATCCCACCAGACTTTGCACCTCATCCACCATCTTCCAAGGACCAAGAGAAGTCTCCCCGGTTTGTGGTCAGTCGACCTGATCCAAACAGGAAAATCTATTTTGATGTATAAAATTGGCCTGGGCAGGTGGTAAGTAATGCCTTGATCTATACCGTGAGCCATCTACAGCAAAGCCTACTCTGGTCCACCCCTTCTCCCTCCCTACCTCTGTGTTGCTAACAATTGGATAGAAGTGTGAAAGGGGTACTAGTTCAATGTTGGACTTGTCAGGCCTTACAAGCCAATTGCAGATGTAGTTGGCGACGTGCGGGCTTTTAAAACTTACAACGATACAATCCCCTACCCTATTCTTTAGAGTAGGGCCAATCCATGGGATCCTCCTAACCATCAAAACCTCACCCTTCAGGTTTGGGGGGAGCGGCCTGTTAATACTAAGCCAGCTTATAACCTTGTTACGTAGAGAATCTTGGGGCTCCCTTATATCACCAGTTAACTCAGGTACTCCCACCATAATTGCCGTGTACGGAACTGCTTCTGGGGGCAAATTTACCACCCTGCAACCTATCAGGGGGGGGGAGTGATACCACCAGTGGGACCATTGGAGGAACTCACTACCCCCCCCCCCCGATTGCGGCGCAGGAGGTGGCTTAGATCTCCTGGGGGCCGGGACAGGGGGCCTAGACGCTGAAGGTAGCAAAGGGCGCGTCTGGGGAGCAGACGCACCGTTTGTGCTCAGCGGTACCCTATTAGAGACCTGGGACGGTGCAAAAGACAGTGGTCTATTCCCAGATGGATCCCGGGGAGCTACAGGAGCATTTGTAGCTGACCCAGCGCTTTTCCTCATGTGGCTGTTTTCCAAGGCCTGGAGTCTACTCTCTATGGCGTCCAATTTAGCAGAAATGGGGATTAACAAATTCTTAAAAATGGCTGTTAGTGAGTTGATTATTGTGTCAGTGCTATTAGAAGTTGCCCCACCAAAGATAAATGGGCCCGAAGGTAATGGTAGGGACGCAGGAGCTGGAGGGCCCATGTGATCCGACCTAGACCCTGATAAAATGAGCTCAGGGGAGGCCGAAATGTCTGTACTATCACCCTGGTTTGAATCAACTATATCAACTTTGGCCCTTTTTGCCTTCTTAGGTTCCCTGGACCTTTTTCTTTTGGGAGGTTGTTCCACTCCGCTGCCTGCAGGCTCTGTGAGCAGGGCAGCCTGTCCCGCTTCATGCGAGTCTAATCCCATATTATCCGGAATGGCAGAATGGTCAGAGATCCCAGATGGCCGGGAAGAGTTCCTATCCCTCTGCGTTAGAGGAGTTCTTAACTGCTGAAGAACCGACTCTATAGTCTGATCAATACTGTCCAATAGTGACATATGGGTGGTGTCCAAAGGAATAGGTGTGCTAGCATCTGTTGAAAAAGTATCCCCATGGTCCAGAAACACACTTTCGGGACCCATCTCGAGGTGCGTTTCTGTGACTGAGTGGCATTTGCTAGTTTGAATACTCGCCTTTGGGAAGAATTTTTCCAGAGTACTTATACCTTGTTGGGCAGACTTACTCCGTGAAGTTCTAGTCGCCATTATGGAGTAAGTGGAAAGGGGCTATAATGGAGGAAGCGTCAGAGGGGTGGCCCGGTCCGGTCTCTGCCGGCCTCTAACGGCCCGCTCTTAGCCCGGTCTTCGCTCCGGGCTGCGTCCCGCGCTGCGGGAGATTTAACCCTAGATATAGGAAGTGAAAGAGGGCGGTGGGCGGGCCGGCAGGGAGAGCGGACCGGAAGTTGACCACGGTCTGTCAGGGACTCCTGGGAATTGGAGTCCCTGTCACGCTCGCAGCCCTGCAGCCCTCCACCGACGCCGAAAGGTGTCTCCCCGGTCTCCCGAACTGTTGCTCCTCGCGTTGGTATGGCGCAGCGGCACCCGCGGAGCGGGTGCTGCAAGGTGTCAAGGAAGTCCGCAGAGACCACGCAGAATCCAGGCAAGGTAGGCGCGACCCAATGCGCTTTGGCAAAAGTTAGAAAGGTGTCCCAGTGGGGCTTGTCAGCCAGGGGTTTTAAAATGCACTCCGGTGGGCGGGGGCGGGCCGGCAGGGAGAGCGGACCGGAAGTTGACCACGGTCTGTCAGGGACTCCTGGGAATTGGAGTCCCTGTCACGCTCGCAGCCCTGCAGCCCTCCACCGACGCCGAAAAGGTGTCTCCCCGGTCTCCCGAACTGTTGCTCCTCGCGTTGGTATGGCGCAGCGGCACCCGCGGAGCGGGTGCTGCAAGGTGTCAAGGAAGTCCGCAGAGACCACGCAGAATCCAGGCAAGGTAGGCGCGACCCAATGCGCTTTGGCAAAAGTTAGAAAGGTGTCCCAGTGGGGCTTGTCAGCCAGGGGTTTTAAAATGCACTCCGGTGGGCGGGGGCGGGCCGGCAGGGAGAGCGGACCGGAAGTTGACCACGGTCTGTCAGGGACTCCTGGGAATTGGAGTCCCTGTCACGCTCGCAGCCCTGCAGCCCTCCACCGACGCCGAAAAGGTGTCTCCCCGGTCTCCCGAACTGTTGCTCCTCGCGTTGGTATGGCGCAGCGGCACCCGCGGAGCGGGTGCTGCAAGGTGTCAAGGAAGTCCGCAGAGACCACGCAGAATCCAGGCAAGGTAGGCGCGACCCAATGCGCTTTGGCAAAAGTTAGAAAGGTGTCCCTCACATCTGTGATGCTGCCAGAGAAAAACACCATGAATCAACTAGTTCTCTAAGGGTTTTATTACAAATCTGAAACTTGCGGGGTGCAGTGGTGGCGGTCTTCCGACTGACCCATTACGACCAGGGTGGTCGGGCCGCCCTGGGACCTCTGATCCCTGGCGGTGTTGCAGCAGTATTGAGGCCACAATATTTCATAGGCACCGCCCTAGGAACGCCAAAGACCCGCCCGCCAGACAGGAGAAAACTCATAATCTGGCAGGCAGTTTGGACATGGGCTTGGGGTGTGGGAAGATGTTGCGTGCCGCGATCGCATAAAATAACAGGAAACAGAAGATTCCAATGGAGCCTACACTCGAGGAGGAACCACAGGTAAGTGTTATTTTAAAAAGGCAATTATATTCAAAGTACCGAAAACTAATGACACATGCCCAAAAACTTAGTGGACGAGTAAACCAAGATGTGTGTACTTCATAACGTATAAAACGTGTGAATAAGGTGATTTCTTGGGTGTGCATGTGTAGAGTTGGTAGTAAAGGGTCCTTTAAACCTCGTCACCAAAAATATGTTGAGACGCTGTCATTTCAAAGAACACTTAATTGTAAGCACAGAAATAAACACATAAAGCCCACAAAGGCAAGTAGATGCAAGAGCAAGAGATGCAACCACAGTAATAAAGGAGATCGCCTCCCAGGAAAACAAAGGAACCTCCAAGCTCCCAATGAATGCAAAACAAATGGAACACTGTTTTGTAGGAATACATACAATACAACACGTACATTATGGAATGCACATGATGGCTGACAAAGGTGAACTTTCTGTGAGAGCCCCTGGAAGGTCTCCTATGAACACCATCATTTATTACACATGGGCTCATTTTTTAGTGCCTGGCAACATCAATCATTTATTGATCTATATATGAGTCTTCACTGTTTACCATTTTATTAAATGTCTACATGCCCCTTAAGTAACATTTATCATTTTGTTTATGCTTAGGTGTCATGCTTATATTGACAATACCCTAAGTACTGTAGTAAGAGACCCTATAAGAATGCTTACAAAAAAGCAGCGCATCTAAAACTCAGATGATTTATTTGGGGCAAAAGGTCCCTGGAAGACGATGAGAAATAGCACTATCCCTATTCTTTTTTGCGAAGAACATAATACCTGCATAAAAGTATTCAAATCCTGAGGTGCTCTTGGGCAACCACCACTTCTTCAACTAAACAAAGGACGGTGAGCTTCAGATCCAGAGAGAAGACAGGGGTTTCGTCCTCGACATCCACTGCAAAGGGTTGGTGATCATCAGGAAATGCCTGTTAAGTGGTGTAACAATATGAGCATAATGCCAGAGGTTGAAGCCTTTTCCACTCCAGCCCAACTATGTCGCTATACAGAGGAATTCTCCTGAACCACTGATATCCGCCTTTGTCACCCAGAGCATTCCAACATAGCCCATGCCCAGTGCCAAGCCAAGCATTGGGTCTGCTTCCTTAGTTGTGGAGCAGGAGTTGGACATTGGGGTAGTGTGCTGGGGGAGAGTCGGAAGTTGGAGAATACGGTCCAGGAACATGCAGGACCAACCAGTAAGGAGAGTAGTAAGCAACTCGAAGAGACCGGAGCCAAGAAAGAAGAAGCTGTACATGACACTATGAGTCAGAAATTGAGCGAGCCATCCTCTTCTTCAGCAGGTTCCCGAATACGACAACCCCCCCATAACATGGTGTCATGGCCACTGCACAAGCCAAGTTATGGAGTGCAGTACAGATCTGGCATTGAAGGTCGGAAACAATGTGACAAAACTACAGTAAGTTTTTTTCTCAAATACTTCTGACAACTACAGAGGAACTACAGGGCAAACAAACATCAATTAATAATAACATTGATAAAAAATTAGTACCTCTTCTTTGAGGAAGACAAATGCCTATTATTAACGAGCTAAGAAATAATTGGAATGTATTAGAAAGAGCGATATAAATGCTTGTTGACCAGTAACCATTATAAAATTCCTTTCCTTACCAATATTGCCAACAGGTTGCAGGAATAAGATCTCTAAAATACTTTTAAGATCATCAAGCTGTACTCGGCCTTGACAGTACGAAAGTAGAGACCTATAAGCCTTATAAAGAAAATGTCTTTATATCAACAGCTCATTTACTACATGGAGTGTTGTGCTGAACAAAACCCAATCTTAGCACATCCTCATTAATGCAAAATCTACAGTCACACAGTCAAATCTGCTCCTTTAAAAACTATAAAAATATAAAATGAGGGCTAGAAAAGTTCAGAAAGATAGGAAAAGACTGTTTCTAGGCGCCTTGAAGACATTCTTTTTGTACGTTTGTGAGGTTCTATAGTACTATTGAATCGAGAGAACACCAGTTGTATCAGATTGAACCACAAGAGAACAAGGTGTTGTTTGTATGAGCACAACAAAGTGCTGTTTGGCTCAAAACCAGTGCAAAACACAGACAGCTGCGTCGGTACAATTTGTCTGCTTAAATGTAATGATGCAGCCAATGCAATGTGTCTGATTTTAGGAGGCTAATTGTGCCGGATGGTGCAGAAGTGTTATTGCTCAGTAATGGACAATAATAGAGCAGCTGCACTTAACAGGGCCACTGCCAAGACAGCCACAGCAAAAGCATTACACAAAATGCACTCACTGACTTCAAGGGAGACTGTGGTTAACACAGTATTAGCATTATTTAATTTTTAAGCTTCCCTCAGTGGTAATGCGAATTTATTTACTTTATGGTTCATCTATTTCAGCTGTTGCTATGAATGTTCAGCTTTCTTGACGCTGCTTATGTTTTATCTCTGCCTGAAACGGGAGTCAAAGTAAGAATGGTGAGGGCTGAAGTCAGAGTGCATATGCTTGCAAAATACATTAAAAAAAATGAAAAAATACCCATTGGGGTGGAAATAAAACATGAAATGAAAGCAGTGATTGACCTACCAGCCCTGGCACTGTCGATGATTACTTTTTAGGTGGACGTGTGTATTTGCACAATGCAGTCAATCAAAGGGAAAAGATCATTGGCTTAAATGGACTGACCAACGACCCCAGGATAGAGGAGTGGAATGTGAATTACACACAGACAGACCAAGAAGCCTGTTCACTTATATGTTCTTTCATATGATTTTCTGTGTGAAGCATTAGGTATGCTGGCAACAGCTAAAGCTATCACTTGACCATACCACAAATCGTGTTACTCAGTGATAGAAAGATTAGAGGTTTACTGCAGACAGTTCACTTCTCTGGAATTTTGACCTCCATCACCCAGTCGGTGCTTACTATGGTTGCGCAGGGAGCTAAGACAGGAGTCATCAAGCCTCTGGTAGGTATGATAAATCCTGCGACTGACGGAGACACAACCGGACCAGTACGGATCACAGCAATTACATGCAGGATTTATCATACCTGCCAGAAACTTCGGGCCGATCCAGTACAGTACTGTCACGATTGAGCGAAGAGATAGCAATTGAGATTCGAGACCATATACACAATTGCAAATACTGCGTTAAGCCCTGATGAAGTACCCCGTGAGGGAATGAAACGTGTTGGCTGACATTTCGTATCGTTGATTGAGCATACGATTTTGAAATAAAGAATTTGATTGACACTATTGGTTGGCTTCTGGACTTCATTACCTGGCCCATCCCCATATCATTGTTATCAACTGGCAGGCAGTCTGACTATGGATTTGGTGGTCTTGGGGTGGGGTAACGGCATGGTAGCCCACTCCAGGACCACCAAACTTGTAATCAGGTTAAAAATCAGATTGTTGAGTACGTTTCATAAAAACGGCTTTTATTCACCCCCAATTTCTGTTAATTATATTTTTCATTATCAACTGATGCATGGCCAGTACACAGTGTCAAATCATTACAAACTATGGCCTGATTGTTGGCTCTGGCTATTGTGGACTTTTGAACAAATTAAAGCACAATACAGGATTACGAATGGAAGAGTCTAACAGGCGTAATTATATATGTTCGTGGATCAAACTTCAGTATAAAAAGTAATAGGTCAAAACATTATTACCCATTTCTCTAACTTGTAGTAACTATATTTTATTTCAACAATAGTTTCTTAGGAAATCCTTCGGCAATTTACATAATTTTCCCTTGCTGAACTAATAAATTAGATATTTCAAGCATACTTCCTTTCTGGGATCTCCTAGGGGTTCCACGTTGGTTTTCTTCACAAAGTCAATGTTGGCATAAGCACAAAAATAGGAAATGCCTGTTTTTTTTACGATAAGAAAACAATCCAGACCAATGCCTAATTTGAGCGAGTGGTTTACAGTGCTCACTACAGGCACTTAATCATCAACACCGGACCTTTTGAGCACGAATTAAGTACACAATCATTTATGGTAGGTATGGGGGCATTAAGTGATTTGCTCAGAATCACAGGATGTTGAGCCAAGCCAACCCTGGTTCCCCAGCGCCAACGTCAGCAGCTCTGACCATTACACCGCATCCTCTCCCCACTTTCAGGGCTAGCTGGTTCTGTTTTAGGCGGCGCTAACAAGATAATGGGCCGGTGCAAGCTGCCTCCTGAGGAGAGCTCCGGCACTTATTCTTTTTACAAATTAACCACTGATCCAGACAGGAGGGGGATGGAGGGGAGAGAGAGTGAGAAAGAGAGAGAGAGTCTGTGTGTGTGTGTGTGTGTGTGTGTAACCACTTACAAGCTTATGTCTTATGAAGGAACCATTGCTGTCTGGATTTTTCTTAGGCTTATAGAACATTCAGATACCCTTTAACTCCGAGCTGGCTCACAGACTTGTGTGTCTGTGCACCAGAAAGTAGCCTGAAGCTGTTGGATATTTTCTTAGAAGTCCAATAAGTGTCTGTCTACCTTCTCTGGTACAGACCTGTATGTCTGGGCAATAGATTTGTGCAGAATTGGTGCAGAAAGGAGTCAGATATGGTATGAAAAAGCATTTGCCCCCTACTTGGGGTATATGCTTAGAAGGCTGTGACCAAGCAAGGAGCCAGATGATGTCAGGATATTTTCTTAGGCCAAGAAAAAATCCAAACAGCATCTGGATCTTTGCTGGGATACAGCCACACAGCTCCTCCCTCTCACAAAGCTTCCAATGGAAATATAAACATTGAGAGGAAAGCGTTGTACTCAACCTGAAAGAAATGAACCAGGAAATAGGTTTGGAAGGAGTGGGACCTCCTTCTTTCCCCTTCCAATCCCCACCTCCTAAGTCAACTATTCTGTTGATGATGTGGGATGGAGGTAGAAGGACCTTGACTGAGGCTAGCAATACCTCCGTTCATTCTTCCAACCCATCTTGTTGAGTGGTCCAATGGACATGTGGCTAAAGTTTGAAGCAATAACAGCCTTTAGCTCTTTATGTAATATAACCCATCAGCATGAGCCTGGGTAAGGTTCTGGGAGGGGCTAGGGAATATCTCCCACCATTTCCGCAATGCGTGTAATTGTAATTCTATTTATATAGTGCTTACTACCCCTGATGAGGCGCTGAAGTGCTTTTCGGCGAGTATCATGCTACTAGTCAACATAAAGAATTAGTGGTGGATTAGTATAGGGAAATAAAACTTACTTCGAGCAGTGGACATGCAAGTCTGTTAGTTTGATTGAATAGGATAAAGAAGGGATAGAGGACGAATAGTCTAAATAGTATTACTTGGGAGATCATAGTAGTAAAAGGAGGTTTGGGATAAGTCAAAAGAGGGATAGCGGAGGGAAGAGTCTAGGAAGTGTTATTTAGAGATCATAGTGGTAAAATGAGGTTTAGGGTGAGTCAAGGAGGGATAGAGGAGGGAACAGTCTAGAAAGAGTTATACGGGAGACCATAGTATAGAACAGGGTTTGGTGTAAGTCAAGTTGGGGAGAGTCAAGAAAGGTCATAGGGAGATCATAGTAGTAGAATGAGGTTTGGGATGAGTCAAAGGAGAGTTTGAGGATATATTGAGAGAGGTATAGGATGAGGCATAATGAAGGGCATTAGAGGGAGATGAAGGCTTTTTTCTTTCTTTCTTTCGTTCTACAGTAGGAGTAAAGTAATAAATATATAGACACATAACTACATAGAAAGGGTGTACATGTAAAAGCAAAACAATAACAAGATATAAAATTGTACTGTATAAAGTTCCATATGTGCAAGTATGGATAGACAGTTAGAAATTCAGACTTTCTGTTGTTGCTGTACGTAAAAGTAATTTATTTGTGTTCTTTTTTTTATTTTATATTTATTTTACTTTGATGTTTTTCGCAATATTTCACTAGTAAGGTACAAACAAAGCATCCTCCATTAAAAAAACATTTAACTCTTGAATTCCTGCATTCGTAAAGTAGTGAGCGATTAAAAGCCAATCACCTGTTCTAAGGATACCAACTGTCCATTCTGGAAGAAAGGGGTCTCCGTTGCGTTCTTCACGTGGCCAGCTATAGTTCGGAAATTTGAGATTTGCAGCAATTTCTCCAATTTTTGAAACTTTCTGTAGTTTTGGCTCGACCATTAACTCTGCTCGAGATGCATAAAACCAGAATTGTTATTTCTTGAACTTAAAGCTGGGTGTGCTGGAGTTTTCCACTACTGCAGCAGGAAAAAAGACAACAAGGTCCATCTCTGTGCCCTCTAAAATACTACCCATGGCCCCATCTTGCGAACATGTACCCGTATTTGAGGTGTGCATAGGTTTAGGTGAGAGCCTTCTCCCATCGCACTTGATTTATTTGAGGTTGCCAGGAGACCCTAGAAGAATTCTATGCTATCCCCAGTTGGTGGAAAACGCTTAGGGGTATTGTCCCCACTAGTGTTGCCTTGTGGTTGACATGGCCACTTGATTAAACTGCTGTGTGTGAATCCCAGGAAAATGGGAGAAGTTGTCTAGTGACTATATGACAGACTTTGTAAACCAGAGACCTGCGATTTAATCCTGGTTTTGGTACTTGACAAAAAAAATCGTGTGACTGTTCAAAAACGAGTGCCTGTGACTAGGCACAGGGGATTGGGGAGAAGCAACAGGGAGGAAGGAGCAACTATAGCGGACAGTAGGAGGAGGAGGAGGAGGAGGAGGGGGAGTGGGAGTGGGGATAGCAAAACAAGGGTGGTGCAGGGAGGGACGATGGAACACCAGACAGGGGGCAACACAAAGAAAGGGTGGGTGGGAGGAGAAAGAGGTACCACGTAAAAGGAGAAGTGGGAGGAGTGTTGAAAAAATACTCAATCGCAGGAGAGCAGCGGACAGGCGCTAATTAAGTTTAATCAACTTGTGCTTGGTCCATGCTCCACAGAAAGGAAAGGAACGGAAATGACATTGGGATGCGCTGGCCAATTCAAAGAACGGTGATGGATTAAACCCAGATCTTTTGACTGGGTGTGAGTGTTTGATTGGTTCAGATGCTCTGTCCATTACCACCCCCTTTTGTACTGCTTTAGGCCGCCATAAGTGTGGCAGGGTATGCTCAGACGTGAGTCCCTTGCTCACTTTGCCACTGGATTCAAGCAAGCCGGGCCGAAGACGGCTGTAATGCCAGAAACCGGTCCTCGGAAGCTTGTTTCCAGTCCAGGGAAGGCATGGCTTGGCAGTTCGGGCTGGACTGTTCCCATGAGGCACAGGGTCAGACTGATTTGCATATAGCCATGTCTGAACTGGGGTGGCAGAGTGGGCTAAAGAACGGTGATGGATTAAACCCAGATCTTTTGACTGGGTGTGAGTGTTTGATTGGTTCAGATGCTCTGTCCATTACCACCCCCTTTTGTACTGCTTTAGGCCGCCATAAGTGTGGCAGGGTATGCTCAGACGTGAGTCCCTTGCTCACTTTGCCACTGGATTCAAGCAAGCCGGGCTGAAGACGGCTGTAATGCCAGAAACCGGTCCTCGGAAGCTTGTTTCCGGTCCAGGGAAGGCATGGCTTGGCAGTTCGGGCTGGACTGTTCCCATGAGGCACAGGGTCAGACTGATTTGCATATAGCCATGTCTGAGCTGGGGTGGCAGAGTGGGCTAAAGAACGGTGATGGATTAAACCCAGATCTTTTGACTGGGTGTGAGTGTTTGATTGGTTCAGATGCTCTGTCCATTACCACCCCCTTTTGTACTGCTTTAGGCCTCCATAAGTGTGGCAGAGTATGCTCAGACGTGAGTCCCTTGCTCACTTTGCCACTGGATTCAAGCAAGCCGGGCTGAAGACGGCTGTAATGCCAGAAACCGATCCTCGGAAGCTTGTTTCCGGTCCAGGGAAGGCATGGCTTGGCAGTTCGGGCTGGACTGTTCCCATGAGGCACAGGGTCAGGCTGATTTGCATATAGCCATGTCTGAACTGGGGTGGCAGAGTGGGCTAAAGAACGGTGATGGATTAAACCCAGATCTGTTGACTGGGTGTGAGTGTTTGATTGGTTCAGATGCTATGTCCATTACCACCCCCTTTTGTACGGCCAACTCGAAGGCAGCATAGAAGAGTGAGAAAGAAGCCAACGAATAGTAAGCAATGGGCAGGCTGCAAGCCCCTTGTTCTACACAATAGTCTTGCAAGCAAGAGTACTTGCACAAGCAGTACGTGTTGTCGCTGGCGAGAATTAAAAAGGGGTGTGGGGCCAGTTAGGGGGGACAAAGTAAATATTATATATATATATATATATATTTTCCACCAAATACCACCCCAAAATTGCCGAACACCATTGTACGGGTGCCTCCGTATCGTGAGAGTGGCTTCATGTCGTTTAATTCACCATCAACATTCCACAAGGAACACAGAGCACTCTGCGGGTAAATAAAAGTGCACTGGTGATATTGGATAATAAAGTGCACTTTTATTTACCCGCAGAGCACTCTGTGTTCCTTGTGGAATGTTGATGGTGAATATATACACACACACACACACACACACACACATATACATATATATATTCACAGAAAAAACCATAGGTTATGGACCATATATAGTTAGGAATTAGCATTTACAAAACCTTGAAAATTCACTGAAAAAACCATAGGTTATAGACCATATATAGTTAGGAATTAGCATTTACAAAACCTTGAAAATTCACTGAAAAAACCATAGGTTATAGACCATATATAGTTAGGAATTAGCATTTAAAAAACCTTATTTTACTCACACAAAACCATTGAAATTCCATATATAGTTAGTTGCACTAACTATATATCGTGCACCCGCAATCCACTGCTGATCATGTCACATATTACATCATTCATGACATGGTCAGTGACATCACTGATGACATCACTGATGACATCTCAAATGACATCACTGATGACAACATCCAGTGACTGTATTTTTCTGTAAAGTTAAAATATGTCTTGAGTGGATGTATAAGTGTCTGGATGAAGGATTTAGTAGGTGCATGATTGACTGTATGAGTGAGTGATTAAATGTGTCTCACTGAATGCATGGGTTAGTGACTAAACTGTCTTAATTTGTGCATCATTATGTCTGTTGTTCTGTAAACTGCTGCATGTGTTGATCATTAGCTATACGAGAGGCTATATGTGTTATTAATTGGTTGCCCAAGTATTTCTATGGGAGATTGAGTTTGTGTGGGGGTGGCTGGAAGGTGTGAGACTCTATGCATAGATGTGTGAGCAGTTTATTCACTAGGTGTATGAGTTCAAGAGTGCATGTGGAAACAGCTACATGGGCAGTTGACTGTGTGCATGAGTGTATTGATGAGTGAATGGATATCTCAATGCTACATGTCATAGTAAGTACATATGTAAAACACAGTACATGTGAGAGTTGGCATATATAAATAACTGTGCATGAGAGCCACTGAATGAGTGAGTGGTTGTATCGATCATTGTGAACTTGTATCAGGGATTGTATAAGAGAGTAAATATGTGTTAGTATATGTTTCAATAAGTAAGGTGTGTTTAACTGTATAGTTGAAGAAATGGAGGTGAGATTGTTTCTTTGCATGACTGACTGGGTGTGTGAGTAACTCCATGGATGAGTGGCAGTGTGTGAGTGTCTGTATACACTGAGTGTATCTAAGGTTATATTAGAGTCTGAAGAGGTTTATCGTATTAGCACAAGAATGATGTCAAATGAGATGTCATCAGTGATGTCATCAGTGATGTCATTTGAGATGTCATCAGTGATGTCATCAGTGATGTCACTGACCATGTCATGAATGATGTAATATGTGACATGATCAGCAGTGGATTGCGGGTGCACGATATATAGTTAGTGCAACTAACTATATATGGAATTTCAATGGTTTTGTGTGAGTAAAATAAGGTTTTTTAAATGCTAATTCCTAACTATATATGGTCTATAACCTATGGTTTTTTCAGTGAATTTTCAAGGTTTTGTAAATGCTAATTCCTAACTATATATGGTCTATAACCTATGGTTTTTTCAGTGAATTTTCAAGGTTTTGTAAATGCTAATTCCTAACTATATATGGTCCATAACCTATGGTTTTTTCTGTGAATTTCATTGGTTTTTAACAGCTAATATCTGTAGCTGTAAAATGTATTCTTCTTTAAATCCAAAAATATATTTTATATGTTTATGAATAATTTTTTTTTTTAATATTTTTTTTTCTTCGTTCCCGCTTCGCAAATCGGGAAGCTTCCCGTTAGCTGACCTTGATGCCGCGAAATAGACCGCGAGCCGGTAAACGTTTCTTTACCGCAAGTGCCGCGTTACAAAACAACATCGTGACGCCTCCCGTCCGCATGACGTTTCACGTTGTCGCGTGATACGTCATATGACGTACTACGTTAGCGAACTGGTACGCGAAGCGAGTCGCAAAGCGCAGGTTTCTGGAAGCAAACCGGGAGGCCCTGCAAAGCGCTTAACGTAAACACAGCAAGTCATGTGACTTGGTAATAACACTTTTCATTGGTTCATTTCACTTTTGGTTTCCTAATGATGTAAGACTAGGTCATATAATCTAAAATGAACACTTTTGATTGGTTGAGAACTCTTGTTTTTCCCAAATGATGAAAATCCCTCCTTCTTTCCTCACTCTGACTTTCATCATTGTGAGAGAAAGACCCTTTGTGATCACTGAGCAATGGCTTCTTTAGTAGCTTCAGCTGGTGCTTCCCCACCACCTCCACCACATCCAAGGAAGAGTGGACCACCTGCTCAAGTTATAATTCAACAAGAAGAAGAAGAAGGAGAGGAACAGGAGGACGAGCACGAAGAGAGGCAGTTTTTGCCTGAGCAGCCCAGGACGTCTCACCGGAAAGAAAACTTCATTTGGCAATTTTTTAAAATTCCCAAAGGTCAGAAAAAAGTAAATGCAAGATACGTAACTTGCCTTATATGTCAAGATAGACTGTCCAGAGGGACCGACAAAAAATACAGTTTCGGAAACTACACAATGCATCGCCATATGACTAGGTGGCATCCTAACAACTACAGTGCTGCACAGTTTCGGAACGACCTAGATAATCTCCCTATTATGGCCAGAAGATCTGTTGTACCGGAAGTAACGGGACCAGAGGGCAGGGAGATGGTGCCAAATATACAAATGAGATTTGGTGAAGTAAAAAACACCTGCGTATTTTGCGATGGATTCATTTCCTACGGAGAAAGAAGCATCACTCTGATCAACAGAGCTATTGACTATCATATGCAAGTTTGTCCGAAACGCCCAAAATAATAAATACTTCTTTTTTTTGTTTTGTTGCTCCTGTTGAGCCCTTTACAATGAATCGTTTTCATTGCCCCCTCCAAGAAAAACCCAAAAAAATATAAAACTGTTCCGAAAAATTCAAAAACAGTAAAAAAATGTTCAGAAAAATAAAAAAAAAAGTTCTTTTCAGAACTACCTCCCCGTTATTAAAAAATTGGTACAATATTTGGAACTGTGCCAACCTCTATTTCTCTTAGTTCGCTTCCTAGTTCGCTCGCCGGTACGCGAACTGGAAGCGAACCAAAAACAGTAAGTATAAGGGAGGGAAACACACACTTATGTTAAAATAAAGACAGCTATAGGGGAGTAAACTAGAGATACTATTACCCGTAATCCACTGCTGATGATGTCACATATTACATCATTCATGACATGCTCAGTGACATCATCAGCAGAGGATTGCGGGTTTTTTGACAACATGCCTTATCCACGGTTTAATAACGCTGCCTTTTGCTTTATATAAGTTTTCAAATTGTATGAAATATATACCAATAGGTCGTTATGAACCTTTAGGTAGTGCTTTTCTTCATGAGGTCTGGTCGCTTCCATACACATACAGATGTTTCAAAGATGATCAAGAAGTTTATCTGAATGGAGAGGAATGCACTGAGACGCCAGATCATTCACTAATGTGTAGGCACATACAGTTACACGGTTCATGCAACAAACACCGACCAAATATGGCTTGCGTGTTGCAAGGCACGCCAGTTCCTGCTATCATCCCCACGTTCAAGTTGTTGGAAAATGGTAGTTATTTGATGCTCAATAATGAAGATTGTTCTGAGTTAATTAAAAGTATTCCTTTTATCGTAACAGTAAGTGAACGGGTTATTTGCTGCAGAAATGTTCTATTTCCTCCCACACATGAACATAGGGAGTTTTCAATCTGGCCACAAATACCAACCTTGGGACACGTTTCAACGGCATGGCAAGAATAAGAGCTCTTTTGTCTCAGAGAGAGGTGGCCTTGAGTTCGGCCCGTGAAACTTTCGTACTTCACATAGCGAACACCCGTACAGAGGTGCACACCCTTTTCAATTAAGATTTGCCTTTCAATTTCAGCAACATGTTTCCGACTATCTTTAACGCATCCTCCACAAAGTCCCTGACACACTTTTTTAAAGTTGTTACCAGTGGCCTCGTGACTTCATTTGAGAAAATCTTTGGAGTCATCCCTGCTTCCTTTCATTGTATTTTCTGCACTCTGGTTCGTGGATTGGCATTTTTACTTGCATTACCAGCGGACGCTCTTGTGCTTTTTTACATTTTTAAATATGGATGTCCCTCCTATGCAACCTCCGACCCTGCAGCTGCTGACACTGTTCCGCAATCGCATGCTAGAATATTATGGCACAATGCCGTTGGCGATATTAAGCACGGCATATGGATTATCTTTTCGGTTCTCCTACTTCACCTGTATCCAGCCTGTATTTCACTGCCTGACCTGTGATTTCGATTGGGCCATTGATTTGTGTCTCTGCGGACCGGTTTCTCCTGACGTCGACTTTAATCAGCTGATGACTCCTATCATTACTCACGAGTTGGTTTGTCCTGGCGAAAGGATTATGGCTGTGGCATTGATGCATGGACTACTTGGTCCCTGGAATTTACTGGCGGCAGCACAGTCTTTCTTGGAACAGAGCTTTCTTGAAAACCCACCGAGCTGTCCTCTGATGGTGATAGAGGATCCGGTGCTGGGAGAGCACGTATGTTCTTTTCCGCTTTTAAATTGGATGGCTGAACTGTTTTCGGATGAAGACGGTGACTTCCTATTGGAGGCTGTTGCAGCTTATTTTGCATACACAGTTATGTCATAGACCTTTTTCATGTTTGATATGCTGAGTACTAGCATTTCATTGACAATTCATTAACTTATTTGTCAAGTTTTTATTATTTACCTTGCCTATTGGCTTAAGACTCGATAAAGTACTTGGCTGTTTTATTTTTCTTTAGCATTAAATTTTCCTAGTTTTTAATGCTTTACCTTGCGGACCGTCCACATATAAACTTGCAATCTGCTCTCATGAGATGGCACTTCTATTATCTTATTCAGTTCGTTTCCAGATCATGAGGAGGTGTCATCTAGGTCCTGGATATCTTTACACCGTGTTAAGTTAGCATGGGCTCATTACCGGTTTAAACGCCATTTTTCCTTTTTTGCAACTTCTGCACACGACACTTAGTTGTTGCTTTAGCTTTCCACCTAGTAGTTCATCGTGGTTTACATGAGAATAATATGTTATTGGTCTACTATCTGCTTTACTTGTTAAACTATATCTGTACAGCGAGTGCTAAAGTTTCAAGAACAACACGATACAGAATTGTTATGAGGTCTGATCTCCACGACTTCATACTCATAACATAAGTGCAACTTCTGCCAATTCTGGGCATGAGGCGGGTTTTATATTGCTTTGCCGAACACACATACACAACAGTTGATGCGGTTCACATGAAGAGAGAGCTGGTGTATGCTGATGTGATTCCTTCAAATCTAAGACACTAAAGTATGGGCACGCCCTAAACCAACACAAAGAGACCTTCTTAGCAAATAATATAATATGTGTATTAGGGAGGGTGAGATATAAGCAGCCGCGGGCCGTGGAGGGAGTTACGGTGAGGCAGGGAGGCGGGGAGGGGGAGAAGCAGGGTGGAGCCCTCTCTACCTTGCCCCTCCCCCTCCCCGCCTCCCTGCCCCACCGTAACTCCCTCCACGGCCCGCGGCTGCTTATAAGTGTTGCTAACTCTTATTCATTTACAGCATGTTAACATACTGTCACCATTCGCTTTTTATGTACTAGTAACTATGCTGGTAATTTTGCTACTGATAATATGTGTACTTGTATTCTCCACCCTGCTTCTCCCCCTCCCCGCCTCCCTGCCTCACCGTAACTCCCTCCACGGCCCGCGGCTGCTTATAAGTGTTGCTAACTCTTATTCATTTACAGCATGTTAACATACTATCACCATTCACTTTTTATGTACTAGTAACTATGCTGGTAATTTTGCTACTGATAATATGTGTACTTTTATTATCTAAGGTACTACGCCTGAGAAGACGGCATTAGTAAATAAACATTTCAAATACACATCTGTTCTTCTTAACTCCATTTTCTGGTTTCTAAGAAATCTATAACGACCGACTGTTCATGAGTTCCACGTATCCTGAGGTACTATAAGTTCATATTCTGGATTGTCTAAACATTGAGAGTTTGTTATATCCAATGTGACACTGTACCTAGCTTGCTAAGGAGTTTTTGATTACTAACGTGAGTTTTGGGACACCCTAATTCGCCGAGGTTCCAATCCTCTGTCCACAGTTCTGTGTGAGAACAGAAACCCTGCGACAGGGGCACCCCCGACCCTTGCTGGAGCTTCATCACACTTGCGATACAACTCCAGCAATGCATTCGCCGAGGTTCCAATCCTCTGTCCACAGTTCTGTGTGAGAACAGAAACCCTGCGACAGGGGCACCCCCGACCCTTGCTGGAGCTTCATCACACTTGCGATACAACTCCAGCAATGCGCCACCTTTACGGCACAGATACATCACGCATCTGTGCTGTTTTTGCCCCATGATGCGCCGCATTGTAAATGCAGCACACCATAGGTGACGGAACAGCGGCACAGAATGACTAACACATCCCTGGTGATGCGCCAGTCATCATAAATGTATCCCTATGCTTCTTATCTTGTTAGAGATGAACCGCCATATATATCATCAAAGTTTTTTGCATTTCCTAAATAGCGAACTTTAAGGAATAAATAGCGATTCTTTACCATTCCTAGTTTGCGATGAGCTATTTGCTAATTAGCCGACTGTAGCCCAATGAAGCCCAATGTAGCCCAATGTAGCCCAAAGATGGCCGCCAGACACACAAAAAAACAAATGTAGCCCAAATATCAGCCAGATGTAGCCCAACTATAGCCCAGTGACAGAATGACCAATCAGCTTCGCAAACCTCCGTTACGCGAAGCGGAGCGCTGTTACAGATATATATCTTTTTTTGAACGTTAATTTCTCAAAATCCACTGGAGCACATATATTGAGACCTAGCAAAGGCACATCGGGCTACCAGTCCCTACAATTTTGCCAAGTTTCGTGCAAATCCATTCAGCCGTTCGATTATTATTATTATTATTTTTTTTTGCCCCGCGGGGCCCTTTTAAAACCTCCACATCAAACCTAGGGGGTCAGCGAGGATCTACTATTCCCCCTTATGGTTATTTGCCCCTTCGCTTTGGCCTCCTCTTGTCTCTCGATCCTACCGAGAGACAAGATGGCGGCCGCTACGGACTGTTTGGAATGTTGACAGACGCCAGAGAACCAATCAGCTTCGCTTCACAAAGCTCCGTTGCGCGAAAAGTACGCGTCCTGGGCCGCTGCCCGGTCCGCTGTTACAGATATATATCTTTTTTTAAACGTTAATTTCTCAAAATCCACTGGAGCACATATATTGAGACCTACAAAAGGCACATCGGGCTACCAGTCCCTACAATTTTGCCAAGTTTCGTGCAAATCCATTCAGCCGTTCGGGCTAAAAGTGAGGCCAACCGCCCTATGGAAAACTCAATGTTAAAAACACGTTTTGGGACCCCCCTTTTTTCTCGGCCCCCACTGGACGAACCCCCCCCAAATTTTCAAGGGCTGCTCAGAAACAAAATGTGCCATTTTCCTGAAAATTTCAGCCAATTCCGTCCACAAACGCCAAAGTTATTAGACATAGAATTTTCAAAAAACCCATAGAGAAAAAATCCTAACTATATATACCTACTGGTGACCGCCAGTAGGTAATATATATATATATATATATATATACACATATACTCACACACACACACATATATATATATATATATATATATATATATAATTTAATATTTTAACATAGACATTAAAAGGGTTAATACTACTCAGAGATACTTTTTTCCACATCCTCGTCTGCACACAACCTGTGGGTCCTTTGTTGAATATAATTCATTTGCTCTGGGTTTTCTTCTTGCCTTCTGACTTCTCTCTATATAGGTTTCCGTTTCCTTTTTCACAATCCAGTTTGCCGACACTTACTTATAGAGTGAACAAGGTACGGCAAGAAGAGCAACAAGGTAAAAATACGATCTTACAAGCATATCCTGCCAGTAATTGTCTTCTCTGGCAGTGCAGCACCTGGATACAAACCTGCAGCTTGACAGCTCGATTCCCAGTGTTCACCTCACGCGGGAGGCAGAGCGGCGGAGCGTTCAGAGCGCTGGTAACCTTTGCATATGGCGCAGAGGCTGCCGGACAGGAGGCTACAGGCTGACCTGTCAATTCCCACATATATAAAATCAAGGAGTGCTGACCAGCGGTTGCCTTCAGCAAGTCTAGATCCATACGCAGCCTCATTGGATAATGCTTATCCCTTCCAGCAAGCATTGTTTTTGTCGGATGGGAATGATAAACAAGCACTGGCAAACACAATAGGTCTGGCTTTGAGTCGTATGACATTACTAAAATAAAAATAAATCCAGATATCTGTAAAGTAGGATTCTTGACACAAGCTGTACTTAAGTATTTTATTCACTAAGACAAAACACCCAAGGGCAGGTGCGCCAGGCAGGGAGCACAGCCCGCAAATTAACTGTCAACTGTCAAACTCTCAGCTGTCAACATTCCAGCTGGCTACTGACCAATGACGCGCAGGGAAAGGAACGCGCATGGGACGTAGGGGAAAGAAAGGAAGGGCTAATCACAACAATATCTTTGACACAATGCAGAGACATGCAGGAGTGGTACAAGTACTGTTTTACTGAAACTGGCAACAGGACTCCTTTTAGTAAAAGGACTAACTAATGAGCAAATGTAATTCAGAACACGGGTTACAGGAAGGTCTAAAAGTGCTTGACAATATCTCGTTATAGCATATCATTGTAAAGTGTAGCTATGCTGCACACACACTGGTGGCTGGGGATCTTTGAAAGAAATGGGCTTAATACCTGCACTGAACTCCACAGAGCAAGCAAGCCTGAGTTCTTCTGAGTGGGTTTCTGGTAGAAGGGTTGGGGTATTTTTCCTTCTCCCCCGTGAAAATGTTGAAAAACTGGAGTCAAATGGGGCATTTTATAACACAAATGCCAAATACATTTGCTTAAAAGCCATAGACTCCAGAACCAAAAGAGCATTTTATTCAAGTACGTTTATGATGTGCCAAGCCAATGAAGCTTGCCAATTCCCATGAGTTGACAACCCTTTTTTTTCAAAATTGCCAAACAGTACCGTCCTATGTCAATAATTACATTTATTATGCCAGAGTTAGCATTGTGTCATGGTTGCCACCTTATTCAAAGAATTAGGTACAATATGGCTGTTCCAAACGTTTGCCACGGTTGCCGTCCATATATATGCATGACTCATATGTCGAATACTATTTCTAGTGTGTAAGGCCTAGCATTTTGTCATTGTTGCCAGCCTTAACTGCAATATGCCATGGTTGTCACTCCTTATGTCAAGAATCACCTCCTGTATGCCAGCACCAGCATTTTGCCAAGAATGACCTTAAGTATGCAATGACCAGATGCAGACTTGCTTAGTACACACCCACACTGTCACTCACCCAAATTTATATTCACTCACTCTCATGCATTATCACTCAGCCTTATTCTCACTCTCACACTCATTCATTGTCACACACTCATTCATTGTCTCACACCCGCAAAATAATATATTTTTACTCACACACATTGTCTCTGTCAAACCTTTTTTCGTACACACTACTATCATCCAAGCTCACCCTGACTCTCAATCACTAGTGCGCTTCGCTCTCACTTTCTCACCTATTTCTCTCATTCTCACTTATCATTCACATGGTCTCTCTCAATCATCTCATTCTAACTCAGTCACCCTTATTCTGACTCACTCATTGTCATTCACAATTTCACTCTGGCTCACTCATCGTCATTCACAATTTCACTCAGTCACTCATTCTCGCTCATTCACTTCCTGTTACTCAGTCTCTCTCGCTTTCACTCACATACACACACTCGACCACACATTCTCATACAAAAATTAAGAGATTATGTTTTTACTTGTCTTTTGCTGCCTGCACTGATTGGCTTCAGATCCCCTACTCCTGGGTGATTCATTAACACTCAGGGCGGCAACACAGCTCCCTTCTGTCTTGAACACTGGAATCGGAAAATTAAAACGGCGGCCTTCACATTGCATACACCAAGCAGATGGACTGTGATTGCTTCAGCTTTCACCCTCTTTTTTTGCCAGACCCTCTCCCAACACACCACAAGTTGAGGGAGTAAAGTGAGGTTCCTGATCTCCACCCCACCCTGTAACGCAATGGGCGAGAATGAGGTGACTGCTTAATTAACAGGTACCCTGGGCACTATGGGGGTTAAAGCGCCTGTGGCTGTCTTTACATGTGATGTGACCCAGTAACATTTCACACATGGGATTTCACCTGGGTGTGTCAGCCCCCTGCGGCCTGGATCGAGCCTTTAACACAACTTGACAGTCTGTGTAATGGCTGGTCCAGGCATATTTCTTTTTAATTAAACTATTCCTGAATAGGCGTTTACTTGTAATTATTAGTACAGTACCCGAAAACAAGGAGGGCAGTGCCATGGCACCCATAGTGTGAGCCATCACAGTGCAAACGCAAACTCTTAGTATATCTAGTAGCCAAAGAAGACAAGCAGTATAGAATCTAAATAGCACAATATACCTTTGAATAAAGCAATGGCTGGCAAGAGAGATACTAAGTAGGACAGCAATAGCACTGTATTCGTTACACGTGGTAACCGATGAGCACAGCCAGCCACCAAGATGGTTATTTGAGTCTGATGCTTGTCTGTGACTTAACTGGTGAACTGCAGTTCAGGAGTTCAAATCCTGATAAAATTAACTCAGACTTCACTTTGTATTAAATATGTAAAATGAGAATTGTCGAATTGGGTAAATTTGATATCCCCGATTTACAGCACATAGGGTCAAATGTAGGAAGCCAAATTGTGTTCGTAAACGCTGAAATTCTGCGAATTTCGGCGTTTGCGATCGCAATTCAGCTTTGTCCGATGCAGAAAGGCAAATACCTACTCGCAAAATAAGGAATTGCTAAAATTGCGATTCCTTATTTTGCGCAAGCATATAGGGAATCACAATTTGTGATTCCCTAAATGCTATGCTAGTAGGCATCGCAAATTGCGATACTGCCTTAAGGAATCGCAAATTACCACCAACTTCAAGTTGGTGGTAATTTGCGATTTCTTTTAAAAAACACTTTTTTCCTTTTTTTAAAGTGCCATGTGGCACACATTCATGCCCTTAGGGCATGTATGTGTGCCACATGTGCACACATGCACATTTCAGGGGTGCAGCAGGGTGTCCCTCTGGAACCCTTGCGCCCTTGAAATTGCACCCGCAATGTGCGAGTACCTATTGGGTACTCGCAAATTGCGGACGCTATTCCCATTCATTCCTATGAGCCTCTAGGCCCATAGGAATGAATGGGAAGGTATTGCTTAATTGCGATTTAAGGAATATTAAGGAATCACAAGAAATATTGCGATTCCTACCTACATGGCATTTTGCGAGTCCTTAATAGCGATTCGGTAAAAATCGCTATTAAGGACTCGCAAAACGGACTTTACCTACATTTGGCACATAGTGCTTAATGCTGCACTTCACAGTTATATCTACAGAAATATTATTTCATGGGCATAGAATGTTAATAACAATTGGATCTTCAGGCCTCATTTAGAGTGTGTTATAAATAGTTGGGTTAAACCCATATACTCAGTGGGACCTGGGTGAATAATCGATATAAGCATAGGGGTCCCAGACTGGACACGAAATTATTCATGAAAAATTTATGACAGAAAATGATAGAGAGAATTAATCCAAAAAATGAATGAAAAGTACAGTGTTTTTATTTTCACTGACTCCTACGGACCGTCATATCAACCTAATCCTTTTTTAGGACAGGGAGGATGGAGACCTCCCCGTGGCAGAGGCAACAACTGGAACAGGGGCACTGGCAGGGGCCAATTCAATGTGAGGGAAGAGTGGGACTCCGGGAGAGGAAGAGGAACGAAACAGGTGAACTTCCCCCAGGAGGAGCACGGAGAAAGATCAACCCGCAGGAAGAATTACAGATGGTAGGAGTAACCACCTCCCCTGTGATAAATATCTCCAAATACACCTTGAAGGAAGATGAAATCAAAGTACTTAGCCGTGGCTTATCTTTTGTCCCCACTGCTACACCTAATGCCTTTAACACTGTAGCCGAACTCCATAAGTTTTTCAGGAAAATACGACTCAGGTACTTGTTTAAGGATAAACCTTTCCAACAGCCTTCGTCACCTACAAATTTGAGGGTACCATCTACCTTTGTACCCCCGACCTATGCTATGACTCAGTGCATTCTGGCCTATGAAAGTCTAGTCCCACGTGACGTGAAGAAAATCTTGGATGACAAGAAATTTGTCAAGTACAATACCAGTAGAGCTAAAAAACTTGCCCTAACATCAATGAGAAATAACACGGCAGTGGTAGTGAAGCCCGCAGACAAAGGCGGTGCCATTGTCGTCCAGGATTTGGATAACTACACGAAAGAGATTATGAGGCAGTTGGGTGATGGTATCAGCTACAAAAAGTTGGGTGGTGACCCTTCTAAAGACTTAGCAGCTGAGATTCTCAGAATCACAAAGGAGGGCATGGAACAAGAGTTTCAGTACCTAAACCAAATAAAACACGGATTCCCACGATTTATACTTTACCGAAAGTACACAAGGATCTTCACAAGCCCCCAGGACGACCAATAATATCTGGCTGTGGTTCACTATTGGAACCCCTATGTAGGTACATAGATTTTTTTCTGAAACCTTTGGCCGAAGAGACTGCAACATACCTACGGGATACCACACACACCATCAATATGATAGACGGACGTCCATATGACTCACAACTAGAACTTTTGGCGACATGTGACATTGTGCCACTTTACACAAGCATACCCCAAGAGGAAGCATTGGTGGCGATGACACTTGCGCTAGACAAGCGTGAGGCACCCTTTCGGGTCCCCACATCTTTCATCATCTTACTACTCAAAATTGCTATGATGCGCAATTTTTTCATTTTCCAGAATTGTTTTTACCTTCAGACTAAGGGAGTCGCGATGGGCGCGGCATTTGCCCCAGATTTGGCCATAATCTTCAAGTCCATGTATGAAGATACGTTCGTACTCAATGATGTCAATCCATTCAGATCAAATCTACATATGTGGATGAGGTATATCGACAATATCATTTTAATCTGGGTAGGAACCGAAAATGAAACCACCAATTTTTTTGCTTGGCTTAATGGTAGGTCACCAGATATCCAATTCACCATTCAATTTGATAAAAAATCTATCAACTTTTTGGACCTTACTATTTTTGCAGAGGATGCGATCCTCCACACAACTCTGTTTAGGAAGCCGGCAGAGAGGAACTCCCTACTCCTATATTCTAGTCATCACCCGAGAGGCCTCAGGGACAACCTGCCTTTCGGCCAATTTCTGCGAATTCGTCGCAATTGTAGCAAAACAGAAGACTATATGGAGCAATCTGCAATGCTCATGGACCGACTACTTGAACGCGGCTACCCGAGACGTCTGACCAAGAGAGCCAGAAAGAGGGCTTGGTTTAATCCCCGAGAAGTTTTACTGCAACCCAGTGAGCAATCTAGCAGCAATGAACAACGTCTTATCTGCGTAACCACTTTTTCAACTCAAAGTAATGTGATCAAAAATCTATCAATAAATATTGGAATTTGATCTCCGATGATCTTGAAACCAACTGCTTACCCCTTCATTCCTTTAAGAAGGCAAAGAATATCGGGGATTACGTGGTGTGCTCATTTCTTAACACAAAAAATGAACCATCTATCACCTCTATGTGGAATCTCCCACCCATGGTGGGCCACTACCGATGTGGTTCCTGCAAAGCCTGCCCATCGACGATGCAAACCAAAGAATTTGTCCATAAGCAACAGCGTGTTCCGCTTAAATCACACACAAACTGTAATTCCACCAATGTGGTGTACTGTATAACATGTCCCTGTGATTTAATTTACGTCGGACAGACACAGCAACGTGCAAAGGTACGTTTTTTGCAACACTGCAGCCGCATAAGGTGTAAGGTCCAAGGGGCCCCCCTTGTTGATCACTGTAACAAAAAGAATCATTCTCCTGAAAGCCTTAAGTGGATTGTAGTAGAACAGGTCAAACTGGGTCCCAGGGGTGGTAACATAGAACCTATCCTGAATGTCAGGGAGATCAAATGGATCCAATTTTTTGATTCTGTACGCATCGGTCTGAATGAATCTGAGAGCAGTTTTGCTCAACTGGCAATCCTTTGAATGTTTAATACTCTGTGGTTAATGTTCCTTATGTTGGTGTGCGTTTAACCACCATATGGTACGTTCACGCTAACTGAGCCGACATATCTGTACAGCAAATCATTTATTGCCACTGTTTTGCTTTAGAGCGAGGAAGCTCCTAATCCGTATCTCTAGTTGTCATGCGCCTTGACCGCCTTGTTCGGCAGGTTCGCGCTTTGAAATGATTATTTTTATGCAATGATGGCCTGGCTCCTGAGAAGTATCTTTGATCACCAGCTTTGTAAAATATATATATATCTATTGTCGATAGGCGCACTTCTTACCTCATATTATTTAGAGAGGTAATGCCCGTTTTGACAAATTTCAATCGCACAATCCATCTTGTGAGTCCGTGGGTTACCTAGCAACCACCGCCACTTTAGTCTTTCTTCACTTTTAGCCCCCGAGCTTTGAAAGCTCTCCTTGTTACTCGTGGCAGCACTTCCTGGTTACAGGAGACGCGCTGACACGCCGCCCTGAACCCTGCGTTAAGCAACAATTCTGATCCTTTCGGGTAAGTTTTTCTACCAGACGCCGTGTGCGGACTTGCCTGAGATCACCCTATATGTGTCCCATCTAGTGACCGGCCTTATTTATTTATTTATTCAAATCATGTTTATTTTCAAATCCTGTAGATACTGACAGCGGACCGTCCCGCTTTTTGAGCCTTGAATGCCCACGTCCCTATTCACTTTGACGGAGCTCATGGATGACGATCGCCATTTCTCCTTAATCTCGCTATCCTGAATGTTTGGGTAAGCCTCTGAAATGTTGCATGACAACCTTGTGTAGAAGCGATATTTATTAACAACTCATGTCCAAATAAATGACTGGCCCCCATTCTTTCCTTTTTACAGATACGGGCAGCAGATTGATTAATTTCATTCTACCCTTCAATGCCACAGGTAAAACCCCTTAACGGTCACTAATTTTCATACTGAATAATACTTGTGCTGGTCTTTTGTAACTATTGAAATGCACTTCATTAGACTCTTTTAATTATATAGATTGTCTACGGACCACGTTTTTGGCCGCACTTGACAACAACCGCCACGCCATTACAACAGGTAATTAGAGCGCTGTCTTGCAAGCACCATGTGGCTCATCCCTAGTATATTCCTCAGCTCCTTTTTAGTTAATATAATTTAATGCAACAGGCGTTTTTTCCGCTATGTTTTTACGGGACTCTAATGAGACCGTTTTGAGTAATTATTTTTCCCCTTTATTAATCTAGGAATCAGCCCCCGCCCTACCCCCCTCTACACGTCCTGACGAAGACCCGTGCAGTAAGGATCCCCTATCCTACAACTTCTGGGTCGAAACATAGACTGCTATCTACAATAACAACTCCTAACAATAGCATGATTTATACAGCTGTTTAGGATATTGTTTGCTATGAAAATGTTTTGATTTGTGCTTTACCTTTGTTTGGCCTCCCTCGTGGGTACCATTTAGCACTTATGTACTGTATTCATGAATTTGTATGCACGTTAGTAATTAATCACTAGTGATTTACAACTTTCTCAAATTTTCCCTGTGCACCCCTTCCCTTTCCCTGTGTGGGCGTATTGAATTTTGTAAATACAAATGCTTTGATACATATCTAGTAACCATTGAATGGTAACAAAAAGTGCAGTGAAAATAAAAACACTGTACTTATTCATTCATTTTTTGGATTAATTCTCTCTATCATTTTCTGTCATAAATTTTTCATAAATAATTTCGGGTCCAGTCTGGGACCCCTATGCTTATATCGCTCATTTAGAGTGTGGCAGGCTCGTTCCCCGGTCACATTCACAGCAGATATCCCGTCTGCCTTATTTCAAGTGCCATAGGATATAATACACTTCTAAGTTTGAGAACAAGTAACCCATCCACCACAATCTAAATCAGGTGCTTCAAGTGTCATGCAGATTGCATGACAAAGGACAACAGATTGGCAGCAGCAAAGTTTTAATGAAATGCACTACTTAATGGACACAGGGTTCAGAGAACAGAAATTATATTATAGACCTTGAGCGTGATGCCGCTCACAAGTGAGAGAATTACAGGTGCTGTTATCTTCATGAGTGATGTCTGTAATGCTGGCTTAATAATCAATGCATCATTTTACCAGGTGAATCATGGAGTGTAATACAGCTGGCACTGCAACATTTGCATGTGCTCAATCACCCATCGCTGATTCACCTGGTAAGATGATGCATTGATTATTAAACCAGCAGGAAGTCTCAGAAAGATAAATGCACGTTGCTGAGAAAATGTGGAGTGCCAGAGGCTATGAGTTTGATTCCTAGCAAGGCATACTCAAACCTACACAGTACTACCCATGCCAAGCTAGGAAGTGACAAAGCCTGTTGTATTTTTGCAGCATTGTCTTTAGGCATAGGATTGATTAGCAAGTGCCACCCACGCCGAGAAGAAAAATGACAAAAGCCTTTTACCACTATATTACAGGTTTGGATTGGTAAAATACCATCCAAGCCAACCTGGAATGAATAAAAGCAACCCCTAAAACATGTTTCTCTCTGATTAGAGATCATCAGAGAGGTATAGCTCTCTCCAGACATAAGGAGCAACCAGTATAAGTCAAAACAATGCCCCTTCAAGGTTTAGAGGGCTTCATACATAGGTTCTCCCACTCGCCAGATTAAAAACTCAGCCTCCTTGATGGTAACAAAAGATACTGGATCTGGGGTACAAATCACGGAATGCTGCGAAGGGGCATGTATGCTCCTCTACCCAAACTAAATATCCAAAGGACCTTTTGACATCTTGAACCCGGGCAACATTTTAAAACTCACTCGATCGAGCCCCTCACTTGGGGGAGTCAGTACCAAAGATATAATTTATATCGAGTTTCTCGATCCTGGCCTCGGACTCCATAATGAAACCACCCAAATAACTTGGGGCTCTGCCAACCTGGCCTGGAAGGTGCTAAACAAAGTGAATACCTTCAAAAACTAAGGAAATCTCAATTACAGCCACAAAAAAATACGCTATCCGCACCCACTCGAAGCTCAAAGGCCTGAGGGTGTATCTCTTGGTCGGCAAAGAAGAGTATATTCAGTCCTGACAAACACTTTGAGCAAATCTCCATGGTCAGACAAGAATTTGGCTAGAGATATTGCCCTGAAGCCCAGTCCACAGGTCAGCACTGAAACCGACTGGAGTTAGCTATCGGGGACCTTGAATACAAACCAGGAAGTTGCGATGACCGGAAGTAAATAAATGCCCTAAGGTAGTTAAAACATTGCAAGTATGCTTCAGGAACATCAACGGTCTGGCCAGCAAACTGGGCACTTAGAGACCCTTCTGTATCTGTGATCTTTTCAAGTAGTACTACTACAGGAGACATGGGCACGTGACTCAGTGCCACTGTAAGGCTTCATTGACTTCTTTACCCCCACAAATAAAGCCCTAAAACAGGGTTATTGTACGGGGGTCTCGCAATCTACATCTCAGCAGCTAATACAATAGAAGGTAAAGAAATTGGGGGCATAATTGATGGTCTGCAATCTGTAGAATTGGTCTTGAAGTCGCCAAAAGGCCCCACCACTATATTATAGTTAATGTATACATCCGTCCAAGCAAAACAATGCGATTCTGAGCTTTCAGCGTGTCTGAAAGAATCATAAGGTTACAAAATGGGAGAGTCTGTACAGGACTCATAGTCTCGGGAGACTTCAAATGTGGCTTGAAATAAATCTTGGCAGCATAAGAATCAAATTAGTTTACATTGCATCAGGAAGAAACGCACTGGCACAAAAAAAGATAAAAGAGGCCAGCTACTGCTCGGACCTAGAGCATCTTGGCCTTCATGTTCTGAATGGTAGCTTTGCCTCCGACAAACCGCCTTGGCTCTCTTGTCACTCAGAAACAGGTGTATCCCTAATTCACAATCCCTTGCTGAGCCTCCCATTAATGCAGTAAGAAATTTCATTTGGACTAGGAGATAGCACTGTCAATCGGCACCAGAGAACATGAGGTACCAGCTGACCGGGCAATTTCAACCTCCACAATTAACATGCGGATTAAATGTACGTCCACTTGCCTTCAACGCCTTGTCCACAGTGCCAAGCAAATACTGCACGCGGTGAAAGTGGAGGGAAGAAGCCCAATGTGCAACTGAGAAAATGTCACTGTTGAATTTTCTGGTCAATACGCCAAACCAATAACTGACCTAAGGAAGAGCACAGGCAGCAAGGGTCCACATTAACATGCCCGGAGAAAAAAGGCAAATAAATCAACTGTGGAAGGGACTTAGGAGGGCAATGAGCGGTCTGGAGACATGTCTGTAACTCAAGATAGCCCCAACAAATCAAAATGGGAGCTTGTGAGGTGCTGTAAAGATTCCTTCTGGGTGAAATTGCTGTATGATATTGGGAGAAAAAACTCGACCAGCTTCTCACGATGGTAAATGGTGTCAACAGCTCTTTACCCAGAATGGCAAATTGAAACATCTCAGAATCTACCTAGTTGCACCTCCTATCTGGGCATTTTAACACTGGGAGTTCAGTTCACTTTATGAGAGATAATCCTGCTCCTAATCACTCTGGGAGAAAAGTGCTAAAGCACAAAAACTTGGCAAAGGTTCTGTAACACAGCTCTGATAAAGACAAATACCTTGTAAGGGGCAGTCAGGAGGTCACCCAAAGAACCCTACCAAACACCTCTGCAGGGCCCAGCAAAGCTAAGCAATTAAGGACAAGACGAGACTCCATCGATCAATCTTTGCCCAGAAGCCCCACTGACTCCAGCAATATCAAGCTCTCAATCAATCCAGGGGCCACCCAGAGACAAATCTCTAAGAGGTGAAGAGAATGTGCCCCAGGCCCGAACGGAATCTTACCAGCAATTTACAAGGAAGAGTCTAAATTATCGGGCAAAGCAATTATCCCCACTGTTCAAGTTCATCACAGGAACTAATTGTTTTCCTATTTTAAGGAATGGTTTAGTCATTTTATGCATTTGCAAGGGGGGTTATTAAAAGCAATCCAAGCAAGAACCGCCTGGTGGCCCTAATAGATAATGAGGTCAAACACTTTGTGGGGACCCTGCTAGAAAAACTCCAGCTATGGGCTGCGGATAATACCATAATTAAGCTGAATCATACAAGTTTCATCAAGAACATAGGGACAACTAACATCAAGGTCGTCTCCTTGCTGAATGACTTCGCAATAATGAACAAACTGGTGGATCTCTGTTTCATAGACTATAAATATGTTTTTGACCGGGTCGACCGGGAGAAACAATGGACTGGAAAAAACTGGCAGAATGGAACATCCCAGCCGGCCTGCTAAGGGCAATACAAATGCTTCACAATTACACATGGACTCGTGTCAAGCTGGGGTATGGCTACCACCTGTCTAGGACCATTATAACAACACAAGGCTTAAATAAGGGTTGTGTGCTGGCACAGACCCTTTATAATCTGTTCTATGCTGGTCTCCCACCGAATTTAAACAAGGGTAACAGCCATGCCCCGAAACTGGGAGGAAGACAACTACTCTACGTCAACGACCTAGTGCTAGCCAGCAGGACTAAGGTGGGGCTACAGCGGCTTTTAGATGTTACTCTGGTGTATTCTACAAACAATTGATTGACAATAAATATGAAAAATACCAAAACCCAAACAATAAAAAAGGGCCAAAAAACATGCTTGGTTTCTGGGCAGAGACAATTTGAGCCTATCAGTGCCTATAGGTATCTTGGGGTGCTTTTAAATGCCAGCGGACTGTTTAACGACCAATTAGATGAAATCAAAAGGAAAGGTAGCACCTTGACAGCTGACAAAGGGTCCTTGTACAGAAAGCTTAAGGGGCCTTCGTTAACCCCACTATTACAAGTGACTCAAGCCAAGGATCTCCCCACACTGACTTATGGGAGTGAGGCCTTGAGAGGCCAGGACAGCAACACTCTGGACAACACAGTAAGGACAATCTACAGGTCAATCTTTCATCTGACAGCATACATTTTATCTGTAGAGGAGTGAGCACCTTATAGCCAACACATTGGTTCTGGAAAAGGAGATGCCCGGGTATAGGGGATAATGACAGGAGTAATTCTGTCAACTGAATAGCCAGTCGATTGCTGAGAATAGCATAACCAGGGAACATCCCAGATGACTGGTCCCAGATGGACACTTGACAACAGCTCTATACAAGACAGATTATGGGTAAATGGTGATAAACCTCTTAAAGATGTCCTGGTGGTCGCTAGGAATGCTGAATTGTCAGGTAGATGTGCAAAAGCTCTCAAAAATGAGAGTTCTGATAGTGTACAACAGGAAACAGTTGCCAGGATTACGTCTCACAAATATAAATCTAAACCCACTTCTAAATCTTTTATTAAGAAAGGTAGTTATTCCACTGATAAACAATTCAGATGTTACTGATGTGATAGCAAACATCATCTCGCTAACGATAAGAATTGTCCTGCCTTAAGACAAAGATGTACGGTTTAAAAAAAAATTAGTCACTTCAGCAGTGTCTCCCATGTTAAGAAATATACTAAAGTTAAAGTCAAATATATTGAGGAGGGTCACACTTCTTCCAATAATGAGGAAAGTGATGATGAAGTTTGTTTTGCATCACACTCCATTAATAAAGTAGTCCTCAATATTTCACATGCCAATGATTCTAACAAACCTTTGTGTTCTATGTCTATTGGAGGTACTGACAAACACATTGCAGCGGATTCTGGATCTCCTTTCACCATTGTAAATGAAGCAGTGTGGTCTGATACATTTTTAAGGAAACTTGGTTCTGATCTACTTCAACCTGATATTGCTCCTGAGAGTTACACTGGTTAACCAATTGATCTCTTAGGTTTTAGAAACCTTATGTTTAGATTTAAGATAGAAATGCACTGTGTAAACTGTATATTTCCAAGAAGGGTCCTTCTGTTCTTGGATGGAAAGATAAGAGGAAACTTAACATCATTCTGGATCCTAATAGTGTAGAAAAAGTCCTTGTTTTAGATGAAGGCGAATGTCTAGGTAAAATGTTATGTGATACATTTCCTACGATTTTCTCAGGTTCTTTAGGCAAATTAGAAGGTTTTGAACACCACATAAGCCTCAAGAAAAATGTTTTTCCCAAAATTCACAAACTTCGCAATATACCTTTTTCGGTTAGAGAAGAAGTGGAAAAAGAATTATCTAGACTGGTAAAAGATGATGTGATTGAGCCTATTGAGTCGTCTCAATGGATTTCTCCATAGGTCGCCGCGAGGAAGGCCAACAGAAAGCTCAGGCTATGCATTGATTTACGCCATCTTAATGAGAATATTTTCATTGATCAGTTTCCTTTACCAAAAATTAATGAAATGCTTACAAAAACTAAAGGTATGGAGATTTTCTCCACCATTGATCTTTCCCAAGCTTACCACCAGATTTCCCTCACTAAAGATTGCAAAAACCTTACTGCTTTCATTTCACATATAGGATGCTTCCACTGACACTAGAATGCCTTTTGGCTTAGCATCCACTGCTGCTGTATTTCAACGATTCATGTTTTTGGTCATCTGGATTATGTACTCGTTTTTCAAGATAATATTCTTGTCATGGGAAAAAACAGTGATGATCATAAAAAGAAGCTGCTCCATATATTTTCTCTTCTGAACAAATTTGATTTAACTGTGGAATTTTCTAAATGCAAGTTTGCAGCCTCTAGCGTAAGTTATCTGGGCCATGAAATCAGCGCAGTGGGTATTCATCCAAACAAAAAATGGTTTCAGCTATTATAGATGCCCCCAGCCCGAAGAATAAAGACAAGGTGAAATCCTTTTTAGGACTGGTAGAGTTTTTTTCAAAATTTGTCAAGAACTTTTCTAATAGAACTTTTCAGATTTGACAACTTCTTAAATCTAATTCCCAATTTGAGTGGTCTACTTCATGTCAGGATGAATTTTCACATATTAAGAATGCTATTTCTTCTGCTCCTGCCCTTCAAGGTTTTGACCCATGTAGATAAAAACATTAACGTATTACTAAATTAAGGAAAAATGCTGTCATTCTAGAAGATGGAAAATGTTGGAATCTCAAAAGAGTTGCCTTGTGCAAAGCTCCAATCGTATTTGATTTGGTTGGTTACAAATCGTCTGTCTTGCATGATTCCTATGCTTGTCCACTGGACTGTCCGGATCAAGGAAGTGAAGTTATGGTTTCTGATGATGGTTCACAGATTGAAGATTCTAACACTCGAATGAAAAGGATCATCAGACGTACAGCTACTTTAAATTGTTATGTTTGCAATTAATTAATGTAATTACTAATGTTTAGTTTGTTTGTAGAGGAGGAGGTGTGTAGTGTTTTCTTTTCTCTTTCCTCGTGGAGGCTCTCGTGCCTCAGAGACTCCACCCATGCGTGCTGATATCAGTTCTGTACATGACTTTCCGTGCCAGGAACGCAAAGCCATGCAAGAAACTGACCACTGGTGCCATGAAGCTAGGGCCCTGAAAGGAATGACCTCAACTCTAGAAATCAGGTCGCAGAACGGGGAGGATGGGTGGGGCGGTAAGGAATCTATAACTAACTAATTTCTCTTACAGATATATCTTTACACAAGTAGTAACTTGTGCATTTGAGACACGTTAGTGATAGATTCCTTACCATAGAATAAATACCCCAGCAATTCCCACCCCGGTGGTGGGTCTGCGAACAAGATTACACCAGAAAGTCACAGAGAACAGAACGGCCACATAAGCCGTCTCTTCGGACTTGACTGTCAAGGCAGTAATGCTTGGTAAACGTGTGCAGCGAGGCCCACGTAGCTGCCTGACAAATGTCCTGCAAGGGAACGCCGCGGCCCAAGGCAGTAGTAGCTGCCATTGCCCTGGTAGAATGGGCACGCAGCCCAACAGGAGGCATCTTCTTAGCCAACGATCAACATGCTTTGATGCAAAGAACGACCCACTGAGACATAGTTAGTTTGTGCACGGCCCAACCTTTTTTGGCACCTACGTAGTCAACAGAAAGTTCGTCATCCACCCGGAACTGTTGTGTGCGCTTCAGATAGAATAAGAGCGCACGTTTTGGGTCCAGACGGTGGAGCCTCTCTTCCTCTTTTGAAGGATGCGGAGACGGAAAGAAAGTCGGCAAAGTGATGGTCTGCCCGATGTGGAAGGGCATGACAACCTTTGGCAGGAAAGAAGGACGGGTCCTTAAAACCACGTTATCCGGATGAACAGAAAGGAAAGGAGGTTTAGAAGAACGAGCCTGGAGCTCACTCACTCTTCTGACAGAGGTGATAGCTACCAGGAAAGCCGTCTTAAGAGTGAGAAGACCTAAGGGACAGTTATGAAGGGGCTCAAAAGGAGCGCACATCAGATAGGTCAAAATAAGATTTAAGTCCCATTGAGGCATAATGAAAGGCACGGATGGAAACGTGTGTGTAATGCCTTTGAGGAAGCGATTAACAACAAGGGACTTAAAAAGTGAAGGCTGATCTGGAAGCCGTAGAAAGGCGGAGATGGCTAAAAGATAACCTTTGATAGTGCCCAGAGCAGAGCCTTTCTGGGCCAAAGAAAGAAGGAACAGAAGGACCTCAGAAGAGGGGCAGAAAGGGGATCCACAGCCTTTGCTGTGCACCATGCCACAAACTTGTTCCACCTGCAAGCGTATAACGTCTTACTGGAGGGATGCCTGGCTGACAGAACGACATCACAGAATTCGGGAGTAGGATTATAAGCTGTCAACTGTCACCCCTCAATCTACATGCATGGAGGTGGAAGCCTGACAGGTTCGGGTGGAGGACTGTCCCCTGCTGCTGCAACAGAAGATCCTCCCGAAGAGGCAGTCGGATCGGGGGATTGATCGCCATGCTGGGTAGCTCGGGATACCAGTATCTTCGTGCCCAATTCGGAGCCACAAGGATGACTTAGGCCCGGTCGGGCCAAATCTTCTTCAGCACTCTGGGCAGAAGTGGTATAGGCGGAAAGACGTACAACAGACTGCAGCTCCACTCGGGACGAAAAGTGTCGCCGAGCGAGTGCCACCTTGGAAATTCCAATGTGCAGAACTGATGACATTGCTCGTTCTCTTCGGTGACGAATAGATCTATCCAAGACTCTCCCCAATGCAGAAAGAGACCTTGCGCCACATCCGAGTTCAGACGCCATTCGTGATCCATCAAGCACCGGCGGCTGAGTTCTTCCGCCCAGGCGTTCAGAGAACCTGCCAGGTGTTGAACCACCAAGGAAAAGCAGAGTCTCCTGACATAGGATCCACGACCCCACCCCGCCCTGCTTGTTGCAATACCACATGGCGGTGATATTGGACGTGAACACCTGCACCACACTTCCCCGGACAGTGGGAAGGAATGCCTTCAGTGCAAGTCGGATCGCTCAAAGTTCCAAAGGATTGCTAAAGAGCCGGGACTCCACCGGAGACCAGAGACCTCTGATCTCTGCCTCTCCCAAGTGGCCAACCCATCCCAGGAGGGACAAATCCATCACCACTGCGTGCTCCGGTTTGGGAAGGGAGAGGGATCTGCCATTGACCCAATCGCGATTCGTGAGCCACCACTGCAATTGTCGTGCAGTGCTCTCCGAGATCTGGACATGATCGGACAGGTTGCCCTGATGCTGTGCCCACTGGAACCTCAGGTCCCACTGAAGTGCCCGCATATGCCATCTGGCATGTTGCACTAGCAGGATGCAGGAGGCCATCAGGCCCAGGAGCCAGAGGGTCATCCTGACTGAAACCAGGGATAGAGGCCGAAAGATCGGAATAATTTCCTGAATATCCCAGACTTGCTGCTCGGGAGGATAAACCGGATCCGATGAAGGGAAGCTTTTGAGAGGGACTCAGGTGCGACTTCCGCACATTGATGGAGAACCCCAGCAAATGCAGGAGGTCGGCCGTAGCATGAAGGTGGGTGACGACTGCCTGGGGCGAGCACGCCTTCAACAACCAGTCGTCGAGGTGGGGGAAGACTGACACCCCTGACCTGGGCAGATGAGCTGCGACCACCGCCATCACTTTCGTGAACACTCGAGGGGCGCTGGTAAGGCCGAAGGGGAGCACAGCAAACTGAAAATACTCCTGGCCTACCGTGAACCGCAGGTAACGCCGTTGGGCCGGCAGGACAGGGATGGGAAAATATGCATCCTGCAGTCCAATCCGACCATCCAGTCTCCAGGGCCGAGCGCAGCTAAGACCTGAGCCAGAGTCAACATCTTGAACTTTTCATTCCAGAGGAAGCGATTGACGTTCCTGAGGTCCAAGATGGGGCGCAGGCCCTCGTTCTCCTTCTTGGGGACCAGAAAGTAGTGGGAATAACAACCACGTCCTACTTCTGGCCCAGGAACGTGCTCGATTGCCCCCTTGGACAAGAGGGCCATTACTTCCTGTTGGAGAAGCCCAAAGTGATCCCCCGACATGCGGTGGAACTGAAGTGGCATGGCTGTGGGGGCAGACTCGAAGGGGAGGGAGTAGCCCCTTCGGACGATTTGCAGAACCCACCTGCCCGAAGTGACAGAGCACCAGTGGGGGAGGTGATGTTGAATCCTGCCGCCTACCGGCATGGGGTGCACCCCAAAGCTTGGACTAGGAAGGCTTTGAGCCGGTTGCTGCGGGAGTGGAGGTGGACTGACCCGCACGCTGGCCCCCTGTACCGCCATGGCGGCCACCATGCCCGCGGCCGTGCTGAGGTTGGTTCTGCACACGCTTCTGGCTGAACAAAGGTATAGGGGTGCCCCTTCCATGGCCTCGAAAGGAACGAAAGGTAGACGTGGCAGAGCGTGAGGTGGAAAGACCCAAGGACTTGGCTGTAGCCCGGGAGTCCTTGAAACGTTCTAGCGCACTGTCTGCCTTATCGCCAAACAGGAGAGTACCATCAAAAGGCATGTCCATGAGGGAACTTTGGACATCCCCCGAAAAGCCAGTGGACCGCAGCCACGCATGGCGATGCAAGGCCACCGTCGTGGAGATTGCTCTCCCCAAGGAGTCCACGGTGTCCAGCACACACTGAATGGCGAACTTCGCTGCATCCTTCCCCTCGCAACAGGTTGGGAAAGTACAGCCTGAGCCTCCTCCGGGCACTGGGGCAGAGTTTGCGCCACCGTGTCCCACACAGTGTGAGAGTAGCAGCCCAAGAGGCATGTGGTGTTGACTAACCGCAGCCCCAAGCTGGCAGAGGCAAACAACTTCTTGCCAAACTGCTCCAGCTTTTTCGATTCCTTATCTGGCGGAGCAGTAGGGAATGCACTTTGGGAAGTGGAGGCCTGAATGACCAGGCTCTCCGGGGTCGGATGATTTGTTAAAAAGGTAGGGTCCCCCGGTGCCAGGAAATGACGCCTGGCCATGTTTTTATCCACAGGAACACCTGTGGCTGGTCTAGACCAGGTGCCCATCAAAACATCCGTCAAGGCCTCATTGAACAGAAGCAGAAGTTCCATAAAACTTGCCGCCGGCTAAAGCACTTCAGTAAAGAGGTTCGCCTTGAGAGTAATAGTAGGCAGATCAAGAGCCTCAGCTGCTCTAAGGAGCACCACAGTATGGGGCCTATTAGGATGGTGGACGGACCTGCGTCCGTCCGCCACCCCCGAGGTGGAGGGACCGTCCACAGGGGCAGCGGCGGTCCCTCCGGTGCAATTAGGATATGACCGCCACCCTGGCGAGCCACTGAAAGACTTTCATCTAAGAAACAAGCACTGGCATAGCCAATCGGTCTCGGCAATGAGAGTACCTAATTACAGAGACTGCGATGGGGAATCAATCAATTAGCATACATGGTCTCCAATGTTTAGTGTGGAGTGGATTTAAGGAGCATTCAATATGCTATAACACTTTTTCTTGTATTTCTTTTCTTATATTCGCTATTTTGAAATATCCATTACCTATCTAAGCAATGTATAAGTAACTGGCTTAGTGTCTTCTGACTCAGTTCTCAAACACCGAAAAAAGCACACCAACAACAACCCATTCATCCGCCACTCAATCAGAAACCCGCCAGGAAACAATGACAACTCATACTCAGGCTGTGATGGAAACCCAGACAGTGTGTGTTGAAGCACACCCAGAATGCCAGCAATATAATGTACAACCAGCAGGTAAGCAGCTTCCAACGGGTACCATATACTGACAGCCAACGTCAGCCGGCACTAGCATTTAGGCAAAAGCAGTCTGCAGCTGATATAATAAATGGGAAAGATGAAACTACAATTTCCAGAATCCAAAGCACCACTGCTTAAAATGTCCAGACTGGTTCAATGCGGCCCTGGAGATATAGGCCTGTTAGCAGCCATACCTGCAACAGCAAACTGACAGTTTGTCAGACTTTTCAAATTTCACGTTAGTGCATTACTGTGTCATGTGCATTCAGGACGACTTGAAAACATGGAGATGATTAGTCACGGTAAAAGCTCTGCTATGGCATCTCCATGAAGTAGAGGTGGAGAATGTCGGGGCAGCTATCTGGTCTTCTGGCACTTTGTCAGCTCTCAGGGAAAAAAGACGTGAGAGATGTTGTGCAGCAGGGCTATAAGTATCCGGGAGAAAGGAAAGGTGAAAGCTGGCCATTTAAAAAGAAAATTCTAACTAAAATCGAAAGACATCAATACAATTGAAATATGCTGAAAACAGCATTTTGGTGAATAGCCAAACCGCATAAGCACTTCGAAACATACAGAGAGGTAGGAAACGCTATGCAAATTTTCGAATGCAGTATGCTACTAACTGAAATCCGTAGAAACACTTTCTAACACTGTTGTTAAGTCACAAATGTACCGACTGCAGTGCCGCATCTACATGGCTCCTGGTGAGGTCTCGTAAACTAAGACAAAAGAAGTTCCTAAATTGAACATAAAATGAGGGATAGTGGAGGGATAATTTTTCGCTGCTCTCGCGGTGTGGTAAACACAGGAAGAGGCATGACAAATGATTGTCATGGACAAATGGGGATAAAGAATGGGAGAGCGATGATGGATACAGCAAATGAGAAGCCTATGGGCGGGCTGTAAGCCCACAAAAAGATACAAAATGTCTCTACTCGAGAAGGCATGCATGCCGTCTAGAGCTGAAACCCTAAAAAAGAACTGGTGGCATGTATTTAAAAACCTATGCTCACCTTCCTTAGCAATGTATTGTTAATTTGAAGAAGAATTAGCATAAGCAATAAGTCTGCTTCATTGCAGACTTCGCTTAATTCTGAGTACCCCTCTCTTTTGTTAAACTTTTTCTCTTGCATGAGTATTTATATCCCCCTTTCCCTCTTCCCATTCCTTTGCCGCCTTCACCTTGAGGTGTTTTCAGAAGAAAGGAAAAAAAATATTGCCATTACTTTAATTTTGTATATTTCATTCTTATTGCAATCAAATTTAATTGAAAAGTATATTTCTTGAACTGTGTCACTACACAATATAGTTGGATGATTAAGAGCTACAAACTTGAAATTCTTAATGTCACACTGTTTGATTTCTTTTCTCTGTCTGAATCTAGAAAAAATAACTTGAATTGAAAGCGAACCGCTCCTGCAGCTGGATCTTATTTTTTTGTATAGTCTTTTTTATTAGTTATTATATCATACAGTATCTTTCAACAAGTACAATTCACTGGCATATTCAGTACACATGCAAATAGACCATATTCCATCAGTAGCGACTTGTATACCATATTTACAGGAAAGACAAACTATAAACCAACAACTATTAGAGTGTTATCACATAGTCTCAAATATTGCCCTCTATTGACAATAGGGAACCAGCCAACTTCAGTTTTACCTCAGCTTCATGTCCACGTCATGTAAGTTTTGACTCACAGATCTTCTATACTAATCATGTCCTGTGTGCATTCTCCCCCTGTTACTTCATCCCATTCCTCTCCTATGTTCTAATGCATGTTCCCCATGAGGGCTGCCCAATACACTGAGTCTTCTTCCAACTTATTATCTGTGCAGACCTGTTAGACTTGGCATCTTTTGGCGTGTTTCCCCCATGTTTTTGCTTTCTGACCTTCTGGTTTATACTCTGTTTTTGCTGGTTGAGTGTCTCTGCGCACTTTCTCATGGCTGTTCAGTGTTAAAGTGCAAGTGCTCCTGTTGTAAATTGTGTTATGGTTTGGTGTTTCCATGATTGGCATATTGGATTTACTGGTAAGTCCTTAGTAAAGTGCACTGAGAGTGCCAGGGCCTATAAATCCAATGCTACTAGTTGGCTCGCAGCACGGGTTGTGCCACCCACAGAAGTAGCCGGTAAAAAGTTTACTCAGACCTGCCACAGCAGAGTCTGCGCACAGTGTGTAACTGCCATGTCAACTTGGCAAGTGCACCCACTTGCCAAGCCCTAAACCTTCCCTTTTCTACATGTTAGTCACCCCTAAGGTTGGCCCAATGTACCTCTGTGGGTGATATATGTGAAAGGTAGGGCATGCACTGATGTGTGTGGCATGTCCTGATAGTGAATTACTGCCAATTTCGTTTTTCACTATTGCAAGGCTACCTGTTCCCATAGGGCCGAGTGGGGAGTTTGTTTATAACATCTTATAAACATAACTGGTCCTGAGGAACTAGGTAGAGAAATAATATTTTGTATGCCGAACTCAGAATCTGAAGATGCATCTTTTAGTGAAGGTGATTTTTACATTCTGTGTTTGAAGATACCACTTTTAGAAAGTAGGTACTTTCTTGCTCAGCCATCCAGTAGGCCCCTGCTGAGTTTGTGGGTTGACTGTCTGGGTTTTGGATGACAGGGGCTGGAGAGGGGCAGTGGCTACAGAGTCTCGGTGGGCCAGGAAAGGGATGAATAGACATTGGCTGCATTTAGAGTAGGGGGAGGAGATTTCCTTTCACCTGAATGGGCCTGGTCTGCCTCTGACAATGCCGTCTCCACCTCCGGCCAGGAAGCCACACCAGAGAGGGCAGAACTGGTTCTGGCTGGGCATAGACACTCACTGCCTGAGAGGACAAAGGATTTTGGGCTATAAAAAGTGTGGCCCAAACCCCTGAACTTTACAACTCTTTTGGACCAAGAAGACTGCCAAGAAGAAGAGCTGTAGAAGCTGTAAGGAGGAACTACCACTTTGCTGAGGGGTTTGATGTGTTGGCCTACAGTGGCTGCTTCTGTCTTGGGCAGTGAAAAGACTGGACTGAACTTTCTGCAATCTACTTTTGTGAGTTTCTCCAAGGGCTTGAGGTAGAGCTTGCCCCCTGTTCAAGAAGTCTCAGGAACAGCAAAGACTACAAGTTCTTCTGCCCTCAGCACAGGGGACTGTGTGTTTTGTGCTGCAACAAAAGAAAACGCAACCTGATGCTGTTGCCGACTCCGTGTCCTGAAGCCACCGCAGAGGGCACCGCTGCCACGCCGCACCGCGACCCTTGTCTCACCGATGACGCCTGTTGACGCCACCACCGAGCCGCTGCTCGCACCGTGACCTGTGGCCACCTTGCTTTACGCCACCTTGGGATCCCTGACGCCGCCGCTCCATGCCAAAAATGAGGCCGCTGCTTGCACAGTGATCCATGGGCACCTCTCGTAAAGGTACACAATGCACAGCCCTCATCCCGCACCGCAGCCTTGGCCTACAGACGCCAGCGCCATCGACTCCAGTTCATCAGCCGATGACATCGCTTCAGCAACGGCGAGACCGCTGCTTGCACCGTGACCTGCCAGCACCGCGACGAGCATTGCATCACTTCACACCGCGACCCTAGTCTCCCCGACAACGCCATCTGATGCCGATATCGAGCCACTGCTCGTACCGCGATCTGAGGGCACTTCGCTCCGCAGCACCCGACGCCCGTGCTCCTGACTTCAACCACGAGGAGTTTGATCTGCAACGCGTGTGACTTAAAGGGACCAACGACTCCTGCACCGACCTACGGAACCGACGCCTGCGGACACCCTGCATTTCTAAAGGTACTGTTTTGCGGGTCTTCCTAACACCGTAGCTGGCCCGCAACGCCGTGGTCAGCCAGGACTGTTTGGGATTGTTTGTTCACAACACCGTAATTGTCCCGGACAGAGCTATCGATTTCAAGGAACTGTATTTCAAGGTTATTTTGATAACTGAAGATTTCTAAGTATTGTATTGTGGATTCTTTATCATTTTTGGTCTTGTCTTAAGTATATATAAATATTGGATATTTTTCTAAACTGGTGTGGTGTCCTTTTGTAGTGCCTACACTGTAATACTGTTGGTAATGTGCAAATGCTTTACACACTGTCACTAAGATAAGCCTGAATGCTCGTGCCAAGCTACCAAGGGGGTGAGCAAGGGTTATTTTAGGAGTGTAACTCCCTTATCCTGACTAGGAAGAAGGGTCCCTATTTGGACAAAGGTACCCACCTCTGCCAACTAGAGGCCCCTATATCTAACAAGACATGTTACATATTCACTTCCTCCTCCAGGCCCCATTACACCAAATCTTTATACCATAATTCTATAGATGGTGTCCTTGTACTCAGAAAACACAAGGAGATGATGGACAGAGCGCTGAAACTGTTCAGACACTCACCCCCACTCACAGATCTGGGTTGAATCCATGATCATTCTTCAGCTCACTTCACCACCCCAGTTCAGACCCAGCTATTTGCAAATCAGTCTTGATGTTGTTCCTCATGGGAACAGTCCAGCCTGAACTGCCAAACTAGGTCTGCCCTGGACCAGTAAAAAGCATCCTGGGACCAATTTTGGAGAACACCCCTAATCAACCAGGATAGCTTGAATCCAGAGGCAAAGTAAGCAAGGTACCCACGTCTGGGCATACCCTGCCAACTTAGGGTGAACAAAGCAAATACAGGGAGATGATGGACAGAGCGCTGAAACTTTTCAGACAATCAGCCACAGTCACAGATCAGGGTTGAATTCATCATCGTTCTTTAGTTCTCTTCGCCACCCCAGTTCAGACCCAGTCATATGGAAATCAGTCTTGACCTTGTTCCTCATGGGAACAGTCCAGCCGGAACTGCCAAGCCAGGTTTTCCCTGGACCAGAAGCAAGCATCCAATGGCCACCCTCTGTTTCGCCAACACCAGTGCCAACTGCAGAAACTTCCAGCACATTTTCCCACCCCCTGGGGATCTTAACAAAACCCAATAAACACACCTGTGAAGTTGCCATCTGTATCAGGCCAGTCACCTCCCTAATCCGTTATGTCACTTTTTGCCAATATTGGTGGACTGTCTGGCATTCCCATGCTATGTGAAGAAATGTTGCACCATCCAAACCACATCTGGGACAATTTTCTCTTCTTCCCACATACATCATGCTAAGTTTAATCGGATGTTAAGTATGTGCAGTGCAAGTAATTAAAATTAGTCAATTTGAAACGGGCATTGCAAGATACTTTCTTGACTAGTTCACATGTCGCGTTCCAGGCAGAGTCTGCAAAGGGTGCTCCCAGATTCTCCTCCCATGCTCATCTAGCAGGTGTCTCCTTCCCCGCCCGTTCTTCCTGCAATGTCTGATACAGGAAGGTTACCATAGGTCTAGTTGCTCCTGCCATTAATAATAATTGTAAGATGGCAATTTCCTTCGATGTATTCAGTAAGTCTGTCCATATTTCCCGTGCGCATTATTTTAGCGTATTGTATTTCAGCCCCACCCTGAACACCGTCTGTGCTTCCTCAAACTTCAAACATGTTTCCCCTGGATACAAATCCCCCAGAATCATGCAGCCACCTTCCCTCCTCCTAACCATAGTCAGGTCTTGATCAATGCAGCGAAACGGAAGCAGGGTCCATATATCCAGATCCCTAGCAAAGGAATTTTTTTTTAAACACCCTTGTGATTGCTTGCTCCCATATCTCTGCTATTTGGCTCATCAGATATGGAATTCCCAGAGAGACTCTCTTCCCACGCATGAGCAGTTCCATTAAGGAATGTAGACCGTACGTACCCTTCAACAGTTTCCACTCCCCATTATCTTCTCCCAACACCCACTGCGCTATGTATTGCAGCTTCAAGTCCCCCCTCCCGTAGGTCTCGTTTGAGCTGAGAGAGCGCAAACCCTACTTCTCTTTCCTGCTCATACCAACAATGTCAAGAAACTGTCCAGTTTCCGAAACAGACTACAGGGTAGAGTGTACAATACTTTTTGAACAATATACAGGCATCTAGGGAATAACATAATCTTGGCTACCGCCACTGTCCCTGTAGGAGAGTAGGGTCTGCTTCCTATGGTTACCCCCACTTTTTGCTGTGATTCTCTGGTTTTTCGACTTTAGTGTGGCTGTGGACCTGCTAATCAGGCCCACTGCCCAGCTGTTCTCTCTCTAAATTGATACCATGTACTTTAGGTACATACCAGATTGGTTACTGGGCCACCCTTGTGAGCCCCTGTATAGGCTACCATAGGTACCCAGGGCATAGGTGCACCCTAGGCCTACCAGGGGCTGCAGCATGTATTGTGCCACCCCTGGTTTGCCTTCCAAACTGACATCACAGGTCTATTCACACAGCCTGGGTAAGGTGGTGTAATCAACCCTTACTTAGATATAGTATACCTATATCTATATATACATATAGACACATATACACCTACAAGTCACTCCTATGGCAGTTCTTGACAATCCTGGAGGCAGAGTGCTTGGTTTTATGTGAGGGGGTGCCCTAGCATGAGCTGAACCCCTCTGCAGCTTTCGGAACCGTCTCCTTATAGCTGTTCTATGATATAGCCATACCATATACTCTTAAGTGCATTATAATCCTCGTGGTTAATGCTAACTTTGGTTTGGCTTTATCCAAACATGTTGTGTAAGGTGTCAAACACTTTGGAGCATTTCACCCTTCTAGAGGGAGAGGACATGTAGTTACTGGTTTACCCGGTTAAAGTTAAACAGAGCCCGAGCATCACAAAATGGGTGCTGCTGCCACAGACACGAGTCTGCCCTCCTGCTGCTGGACGAAACTCCGGCAGGGGAGGCTTGGACAATAGGTTTCCTGTCCAGGGAGGTGCTAGCACCTCCCCAGACAGGCTTTAGTGTATTGGGGCAGAGAGGGTTGCATTCAGTAAATGCTTTTCAGACACTGCCTGGGGCACACTAGGTGCTCCATGCATTTCCCAGTTCAAACCGGTTGCTGGGGCACTCGGCCCCAGCTCTGGCGCGAAACTGGACAAAGGGGTCCGGACCCCTTTTAGATTTTTTTATCACCCCTTTAACTTCTTCTAAGGTGATATCTGCATCGAGTTCATCTTGGGTCAAGACATTTACTTGAGTAAGCGTTGCTCTTTTCAAGTACTCAGTTATTTCCAACCCTTACGATTCAGTGTCCCCTGTATATACCTCTTGGGCGTGATCTTTCAGCATGCCATTGATCAGTCTCTGAGTGGTGGCCCTTGTCCCATCCCATCTGCGTAACATAACTATAGGATATTTAACCATTAAACTTTGAAGTAACCAGGTCAACATTCTGCTAGGTTTGTCCACTTCTCTATGTAATGTATGTCTTGTTTGTAATGAGTCCTCTCCTAACGTGGAGTATACTGTGTCGGCCTGTGTCCCCTCATTCCTGCATTTCTCGACCTAATGTGATGTGTGTTCCACTGCACTATAACAAAAGAAATATTAACCACCAAATAAACTTCTCGTCCCTACCCGGACAATCAATAACTAAAACATTGATGATCACCCACTAGCCTGGACATCCAATACACAGGGTAACCCATATTTCTTCCAACTAGATTATACAGGTATACTGTATGTGTCCACAACTGTCTACTAAGTTTTCCCTTGTTGTGCAGAGGTGAGTTATCCAGCAAGCCCCCCCACCCTGAACAGCTAGGGTACTACACAGGGTCTCGCCTTGGCTCCCCTATCCAGTTTCCATGTTAATATCTCAGCAGCCGTTAACATTTCATTTGCCATTCTCTTTATATTCAACCAACAGCAGTCCTAGACGTGTAATTGTCCATCCATCTACTTTTCATAATTATGGCTTCCCTCTCTCCTACCTCCTGTGAACATCCTCTAGTGCCAATGTTCCCGATGTTACTGTGGCCAGAATTTCATCACTACCATCCCGCACAGTGCATGAGTTGTCATCCCCTGGCTACACCGTCACTAGGGAGCCATCGCCCTGCACCTCTATCCGGGGTGTTGCTGTGTATTCCTCCGCTGATTTATCCGATCCGGAGACATACTCCAAATGACAGTCCTTCATCTCCAGTAGTCTCCTATCAGTTCTCTGGGGGCCCCTCTCTCTTGGCGGCAACTTATTCCATGTCTCCAGCATTGCCCAAACGTAATCAGGTCTCTCAAAGAAATTAGTTCTCCCCTGCGCCACCACACTGAGATTCGCTGACATGAGCATGTACTGAAGCCCTATTGCTCTGAGTTTCTATTTTACTTCAACAAATGAGTTTTGTTGTGCCTGGACAATCCGTGTGTTCTCCGGGAAAATGGTGATGTTTTGATTTTCAAATGTGAGAGTACCTGCTTCTCTTGCTGCTTTAACAATACTATCCCTATCTCGAAAATTAAAGATTCATGCGATTAGAGCCTGTGGCAGCGCTCCCAAATTGGGGTGCTTCATCAATGCCCTGCGCCGCACATTCCACTGCAAACATTGACTACAGTCCCATAGGTTGCTTATCCAGGTTTCCAAAAAAGATTCGGCCGACTCACCCTCTACCCTCTCCAGAAATCCCATGAGGCCGAAGTTATTTTTGCGGGACCTGCCCTCGGCATCCTCTGCCATGTCTTCCAGTGTTTTTGTCATGGCTGTCAATTTCACCTCCTGCTCTTTCAAGGTGCTAACCTCCTGTGTAACCACATCAATCCTTTGTTCATGTACTGTCACTTTCTCGACACCTGGCGAAGGTCTGCGTGTATAGTTCCACTTCTATTGAAACATCATCTATTTTGCCACCGAGGGCACTGCAAGTGCCCTGTATTGCTGCCATAAGTGCTGCTCTTAATGGTTCTGTTTCTCTTCCAGCATTCTGTGTTTGTCTTGTAACCCGTGGCTGCGGTGTCCGCGGCTGCGCATACTGAGTTTTCGTGTTGCTTTGGTGTCCTGTGCTCCTTTATTTTGTCCCATTATGACTCAGCGGTGGTGCATGACGCTACCAATGTCTCATACGTCTATCACAGGGTGCTTGCCTTTAGCAGCTGGTCACCCTCCCTGATGCCTTCCTTCCAGCTTTGTATTCCCTCAGCTTCCTGCCAGAGCCTCTCCATCTCCTTCTTTGGCGTCACACCTGCCATGTGTTCCTCAATCCTGAATAGCTGGCATCATATGTATGGACACTTCAATCTGTGTTCATTCACCACCTACCGGTCCCCACTTCCAGGCAGGGCTCAATTGTTCCTCCCTTTGTCTCTTATATGGTACACAGGGTAACCATGCCTCACCCAACCCCAATACACTGTATCCTTAGCCCCGGGTTATCTAATGTAGTTCAATGCAATACTGTTCATATGGTGCCTCAGTCCCTGAGGTCAATCCACCATCAACTAGCAAGGCCTGCCCCTTCTTGCAATACTCTGCGAGTGGAGACTCAAGCATAGCCACCCAGGAGCCCCCGGAGGCACCGGTTCTCTTCATCCCCACTGTGTTCCTGTCCAGTATGTCACCACCACAGTCCCCTGCTGCTTACTTCCTTGCAAAGAGGCATCTGTCTCAGGGGCCTTAACACTACGTTTTCGACATATCTGCCACTTTTTCAAAACAAATTTAGTTTCCCCAGCGGCTGTGCAGCCAATCTGTTGCTACCATGTACTTCAGGGTACCCGGGTCCTGCAAAGCAACATGCTCTTACTACATTAGGAGTTTCCCCAGGCATGCCCTGCCAGGCTCAAATAGTCGAGCAGCAAGAAATCCCAACACCGTCCCACAGCCGCTCCTCAGTCATGCTGATCTCCTGTGTCCAACTAGCAACTAGCAACCTCCATCACCTCGCTCAGCCGGAACCTCTCTTCTGAGGTTCAGTTCAGTTTGCCGGAGTAAATATTGGCGCAGCAGGGTTGCGGCTCCACCACTGCGTCACCCTCCCGTTTGGTTCCTCGGCCTTTGCAGCTGCGACGAGGGCACCTCCAGTTCTCTGTGCATTGCAAGGGCGCCCAAGTCCACTCCCTCGCGCCACTCATAGGCCCCTGCTCCATGTGCTGGCAGTTTCTCTTCTCAACCATGTACTAATAAATGCACGCTCCAGTGCCCTCCACTTCCTCCAGACGCTTATACCCTCACATCACAGGGCCGCCCGCTGTGGGAAGGGGTCGCTCAGCCATTCTGTCTTCACCGCCTCCACTGCGGTTCCACAATGTCAGCCGCTCCCTGTTCGGTCTCCGATCTTGAGGCATCAGATTCTACAGAGTGGCTGGTGTCAGGAAAATACTGTTAGAATCTGCCGATAAAAAGTATGTTGTCGTTTCGGCAGGTTAATATTCTCGATTCTCGTTCCGGGTGCATAATATCTTCGCTGTTGAGGGGACTATTAAGGATTTTTACTTTGGGTGGCGAAGCTCCGACTACGAACATCCGATCAGCCATCTTGTCAGTCCACGCCCCCATAGCTAGGTCTTTTAATTGTGACATGTGGCCAGTGCTGTCAAACATTATCTGGCTTAAGGCATATTCGTAATTAGGTTTTGCCAATGTTTGTTTAATTGCAAAGCCAAACCATTTCAACAGGGCCGTCATGCAAATGCACACATATAGTGACCGTACTGTAATGGAATTTAGAACTCTATTACACAACAGTTGGTGTGCATGCACAGCGGCATCTCTGAGACCAACTATGAAACCCAGTAGCAAAGACAAAACCTATTGGCTATGCAAATGACTGCTGTGAAAAGATGATTTGGAGCAAACATGTTTTGAATCGTACTCTCTAAAAAGATAATTTTTTTATAAATGGAAGATAAGTGTTTCACAAATGTACAACGGTGTAGTGTAGCTCCTATTTTCCCAATAGGCTCTGCGCATTGGAATAGTACCTACAGCAGTAAAGGCCTAGGCCAGACGTTAACTAGGTCTACTACTGTCGATACTAGACTTAATTTTTGGGTTTGCCAGCTAAGCTCAGAGTTCGCTAGAAACTTTCTCGAATGTTCAAGGAAGGATTAACTTCCCTGATTAGACAAGAAGGGATTTAGTTTCTGACAACCATAGAACATGACAACTTTGCTCTCCCCTAATCAAGAGTCAATCTCAAGAGTCGTGTGAGCACAAGGCAATTATTTTACTCAGTCAGTACGTGCATTCTTAGTCTCATCAGAATGTAGAGAAAAGGAAGAGACGGGCGTGTTCAATAAAAGGTGTTATTTATTGATCAGTCTCTTTTCTCATACATGAGAAATGGATCGATATTATTGCAATACTTATAGTTAAGTAAAGTGCATACATTAAAAGCAATAGTATAAAATAATACTGTAAAAACATTGATATGGTTTCTGAGCCATATGATGTTTCAGATGATTAAAATATATTTACATACACATATACATTTGACTAAACGTACTCAACTGGTGTTTCTAAATACGCCTACCCCGTGTACCTGACCTAAGTCTAATGCGTGGGCGGGAATAGAAAGTTACAGTTTAAGTTAAGTTTGTTTTTGCCAAGTGAATAACTAAAGAATTCTCTGTGAGGGGTTATTCAGTTCTGTACCTGGAAGTTAGGATGAATGAGGAATGGTATCTCTTTCTCTGCTCTCGATATTCCAGGCTGCCTGCGAGGGCTGCCCAGAAGCGCCGGTGCTGGGTCTCTCGGCTTGAGATAGCAGCGCGTCTCTCAGCGCGTCAGGAAGGCGGGGCTGCTGCCAGCGGGGTCTGCTTCTGCTCTCGGCTTCGGCAAGGGTGGCTGCTCCGTCTTGTCACCACGCGTGTGTTTGCATAGGGCAAGGTCGGCAATATTTATACCTTAAAGGTGCCGAGATTGACGTAAGGATGGACATAGGTACGTCAATAAAGATGTCATACGACTTGCTCGTTAGCACATTCTTTTGCAAAAGTTCTCTGTGAAATCAAAACAATGGCCGCACGGATTATCCAGGTTGTCATAGGTTTGATTTGTTATGAGAACGTCGTATGCCTTATCAGGGGCTGGAGGAATGTCGCTTGTCTAATTAGATCTCAAGCGTTATGACCTAATCAGATAACACGTTCCTGTGCCGTAGTGTGACTGCGTCAGATAACGGTATCTGCATCATGGGGGCTGTTCTTGCCTCATGGGCTGACTGTTAGTTAACTAGCTAGTTAGTTTAACCAGAATAGGGTCAGGAATAGGGGGATCGATTCAGAACCTATAGAAATACACGACACCCACTCCACGCTAACTATGGTCATATCTACTAATCTATGCATAGTATAACATAGTACAACATACTATAGAGTATAGTGTATACCTTACCACCCCAAAATACATAAATGCATTTCGAAATTTTCAAATATACTGAAAAATTGCAGTCATATATATTGTATGCACTTAAGCTATGAATTAAATGCAAAAGTAAACACGCATTGTTATGCATTATTGCTTTTTGGTATATGAGAAATACACATGAAATGGCTCTTAATATGGCTATACAGAAAGGAAGGTCGAGACCATTTCATCACATAATAAAATATTTGTGAACATACCAACGGGCAGCTAAAGTCTATAAAGTCTATAAAGTATCTAAAAATAGAAATCTTAGTTCTCTAGGAATAGTTTCTTACTTTAAGCAGAAGATCAGTGTCCCGGGAAAAAATATGTAGAAAAATATTTTTAGGGGCTTGCTGAAAAAATTGCTGTCCGTGAACTGGATTGTAATTGTTCATGTGACTTTATTTTTTAAAGTTGAAGGCCGAATTCAGGGAACGCCGTGTGCGAGTTTACTCAAAAGTCTCTATTTCTGTTCCGGAGAGAACATCATATCATTCAGGCTTTCGAAAAAACTGTCAACAGCTTCATGGGAAAGTTCCACTAAGTCGGAAATAGGGGTAACCATGCATTCGTGCACATGATTGTCTCCATTGACATTCTGATTTGCATTGCTGACAGAAGGTCGTACCTGATCGATGTTGCTTTCATCTTGAACTTCACTACCCTTCAATCGTAGTGGTGAAGATTCCAGGAATGCCGTCATCAGGATTGGCAGCCTTTGAGGGCAGCACAAAGCGTGAACCTTGGTAGGAACCAACAGTGTATCTGCATCCACCGGCGCATCCGATTGTAGCGTCAGACAGGTGTCTAACACGCATTCTTCTCCGCATAGCAGACACCTTAGTACAGGTAAAACACACCTTTGCCACATTGGTCGAAATGATAGAAACCAAGTCATGTTTAGGTCTCTAAGCCGGGATAGTCCCAGGATTTTTGATATCCGGTCCCGGTATCCAATGGCTAGGATCGTATCTTCCATTGTCGCGAGAGTTTGATCTGTGACATGGGTTGCCATAACGAAAAATAAGGACTAGGAATAGGATTCCTGCAATTAGTCCCAGGATCAGGGGAAGTCCGCCAAAAATCGAATGGACGAAATCTGGAAAAATACCCAGTATGGCTTTGAATGGTGTTAATGCCATCGAAAATACTGTCTTAAATACCTTTGAGACCCCAGTGGTATCAGAAATATTTAAGATTTCGCTCAGGATTTCCGCGAAATGTACGGGGGAATTGGTTGATAATAATGTATGTATCTCTGCAGTCGTCCTTGCGACTTGTAGATCATACGTTTCTTTAGATGACGTGAGCCTTGTAGGCGTCTGAAGAAGCACTGTTTTCATTCTGCTTAAAGTGTCTATTCGAATAGAAGTAATTTTCAAACTGGGCCATGCCGTTGCCTCCCTGTCTGGAAAGGAGCTGGGGAACAAAGAACGTCCACAGCACTTGACCTTCGCCGTTGTAGTTACTAGATAAGGAGTCCCGGGCATAAGACTGCAACATCTGCGGTCTACAATAAGAATGTAACTCCCATTATAGAGTCTTTGAAAGAATGGTTCTATTTCAGTTGCAGGTGCGCCTTGCTGGTGACATGAAAGGTTGTATGAATTCCCTTCACAGGCTCCGTGCAAACTAATTCCGTTACACAGAAGCGTGCCGCTTAGTGACATAGCACAATTGTTGCCACTAAGAAACACTTTCTGTCCTTTATTACTGACACATGCATGTGAATAGGGCAGGTTCCAAGTTGTTTTAAGGTACCCCTTTCCCAATTTCTCGTACATGCCAGCCTGTATATATTTTTGGCAGTATTGAAACCTGAAGGTTGAGATTGGAATATTTATGATTCCGTGGATTATCCATTCACTGACAGGTCGTTCTGACATTGTCATTGGTAATCTTTCTAGTTTTTCAATGCTCAAGATTGTATAATCAGCACCCTTTTGCGCCATACCGATTTGTCTATCAGTAAGGTTAAAGATTTGGAATAGTGACGTTGTGTTGATTAAACGCCAAGGCACATAGCCTGAACGCAGATTTTGTAACGTCCAGCCAAGCTGTACAATAGAACGCAATTGTGACTGTCCATGTTGTAATAACAGTAAGTCTTGCGATAATATATCGATTGCTGAAGACACAATGCTGTCCAATGAAAAAATTCTGGAGGACAGAGTCATTAACCCATTGTCCACTACAGAAAGTGATTTTTCCAAATTAATACGATCAATTTCACGTATTCTCTCTGCTGTTTCAATTTGAGTAACCTTCCAGGCCTCATTGTATGCTGCATATACAGAGGCTGCTATGAAACGCTTTTGACGCTGTTTGCGTGGTCCCAATATGAAATCACGCAAGTCAGCACCATCAGTAAGTAAAGTTAGGTGTTGCTTAATTTCAGGCAGTGTGGAAGTCTGTAGCCATTGAAGGCATAATTTGCCCACACTGTAGGTTGTTATTATCCCTGGGTGATGTCTTTGGGGATATCTAGGGTCTGGCCTGTTCATTTTGAAACCCTGTGTTTTATTCAGGAATCTATCTTGACAGTTATTTGTATCTGTGGGCCAGATCAACCATTGTTTCCAATCAGGATGTGTTCTGTTTTGGTTAAGTATATGGTTTACCTCTTCATCTGTATCAGAGTTATTGCTAAACATTGTTGGCTTTGGAATAGACGGGTTATTTAAATCTTTGATTTTGGCTAAGCCAAGACAGGTGGTTTGTTGAACAGTGTCATTTAAAAATATCATTTGTTCTGGGATCATGCAGGCTCTAAACAAAGCTTCTAAACCCTGTACTTGCCATTCTTTTGTACCCCAAACACTTTTCAAATCAACATTTTTGTCCCAATAATCAAATCCAAAAGTATTCATTTTTTCAAAGAATGAATCTGAATATATCAATTTCGTGTTGGTTATCATGGTTTTCATCCCTGTCTTGTTTGACAATTTGTAATAGAATGTTTCAGCATTACTTGTGTTAAAACCTTGAAAGTATGAATATTTGTCATAAACGGTTCTTGAACTCCCTTTTGGAGGTGTTGCACAATGTTCCCATTGATTGTAATTTAAAACATTTCTAGGTTGTGCAGATTTATGCAAGAAATGGTTACCATAATGGTTATAGCAGTACATACTATCATAATTTGTAGAACCTTGCAAATAATCATGTTTTGTAAATTTAGCAGACATTACTAAATCAGACATCATGTTGTTAATACTCTCGAAGTCCCAATCATCAGCAAATGAGTTTGGTTTTGCAAAGTCACTCAAGGAGATCTTGATTTGGTGTGGATATTTCAGGATCTCGACCGGACCATAAATTTCATAGTCAGTGTTGTCCCAGGCTACCCCACCAGGTATCGGATTTGCTGTGAAGTTGGCTGAAGAAAGTTCTGAAGAAAGTTCTCTTTTCTCGACGTGTGAAGATGTGTGTGGTTTGAGGACCAAGTTGATGTTCTGACTTGCTGTGTCCATTTTAGCATATTTTCCCTCAATGAAGCGTCCCAAAGTAAATACCATGATGAGCCAAAGTATGAGGATAAATGCACCAAAACCCACCCAAAATTCAATCCATGGAGAAACCAGATATGTTTCTTTCAGTTGTTTCAAAAGTTCCTTAGCTTTGTCTTTAAAGGATTTTGATGATGGCTGTGTCTTTGATTCACTGAAGCCGTCAGAGGAATCATCGAAGTTGATGAAGTAACCGGATGCAGTTCTGTCAATTGTTCCAATTGGTTCAGGATTTTTGTTTCTTGCATTTTCACTTGGTACTTCAGTATAGATTGGTGTGTCTCTGCTAAATGTCTTTATTTGGGTTTTCAGAGGTCTGAGTTCTATTGCATTGTTGCATAGTCCTTGTTGTTCTTCTGTAGGCGTTTCGAATGTGATGAGCCTCTTTGTTAGGACCTCTGTACTGGTAGCAAACCTTGGTGTTCTGCTACTTATTGGGAGTCCACTTGGCCTACTGTTTGTTATCGGCCACATGTTGTGGTTTTACCAGGTCGATGGATACAACTCGGTTCTCCTTTTTTCCAGCAAGTGGCGGTAGTACAACTGATCTTGTCCCGTTGACAGACAAGACAGGAACTGCTTTTCTGTAAGAAGGCCCAAATTCCTTCTTTACCGCGATCTTCTCCCTGACTAGATCCCCGACTTTTGGAATCCAGACAGGTCTTGCTGGGACAGGTGGTGATTCTTCAGTGGTTGTTGGCTGTTGTTTCAACTGTATGTTGCTCAGGTCTTTTCTTGTTTTGTTTAAGTCCTGCAAAATAGCCAAACGGTCTTTGACATCAAAGGTTTTTTCTATTACCACTGAAGTCTGACTATCAAGGTCAGAGATCAACATCCTAGTTCCGAATAATAATTCGTACGGACTGAATCCCTTCAGAGAATTTCTTGGCAAGTTATTTAGACTACGTTGGACACTTATTAGATGTTTGACCCACCCAGCTCCCGAACCTAATATCCTTTCTATTATAGATTGCTTTCTGCCTTGGTTTTTTCTTTACACCATCCCATACCCTCAGGAAGGAAGTGAGAAGATTCCCGCTGGGCTGTGCTCATTTGGCCATGTTTCCCCCCCAGGCTGGTTTGCCTGAGTGAAAACAATGGTCGAACGTAGCATGCTCTTAGCGTATATGCCATTTAGACTCGCAAATCTTGTATAACAGTCCGGACGTCAGCCGAGTGCTGGTGATCTACATTATAAGTGGTAACTAGCCTGTATATGTTAATCGCAAGCCATTCTTTTTAGTGGTGATGTTATCTGCAGTCAGATTCCACCGTATTTTATTTTTTCTCTCCCCACTACGATTTCTGTTGCAGTTTGGGCAGTTTTTTACAAACATGGTATGATGTAGGCTCATGCCAGGCCACCAGTACCGTGATTGTAAATCTTCCAGAGAATCTTTTAGTTTGAGGTGTCCAAGACCCTCGCCCATATGTGCGTCTGCGATTAACAAGTGTCTCCTGTCCATGTTTGGAATCACTCTATCCCCCACTCCAGGGATTCGAGCAAAAGGGACGGAGTTTGCATCGATTATGTATGTATAATTGAGTGGATAGTTGATCGGTAACGCTGAGCAGTCGCCTTTTGATGACGTTTTCACTGCCAGCAATGTTTCACCGTCAATGTATTTTAATGTACGCTTTTTTCGATCTACGGGAGCCGGTTTAGTGGCTGCCGCTGCGGCTGTTTCAGCCAATGAATTCCCTACAACGTGAACGCCATCACGCTGATGACTCAGTGAGTGAGTCACGTGAGTCTTTGGTAGTTCTTTTTTCAAAAGAGCTACTTGTTCCCAGAGCAGTCTCTGCTTTATTGGTGCATCTGTGTCATCTTTGTAACCATTCTGAATCCATGTCTGCAAATCGCTGTTATATGATTTGACGCAGTAATATGAATCTGACACTATAAGTGTCGGGAATTCGCGATCCGCATTATCTAGCGCCATTTTCAATGCGATTATTTCAGTTTGTTTTTCTGAATTAGTTTCTACTGAGTGTGATTTTGTTAATAGAGGTTTTAATATACCTCCGCGCCACACTTCTTTTGTAATCTCACATGTGGGGTTGTATGCTTGTTCTCCCCAAACGGATGGTTGAGCATGTCCGTCTGTATAGATTACACAGGCGTAATGTCGTAGAGGCAGAATGTCGATTGGCAGAGGATACGTCTTTTCATATTTTAGATTTTTTAATTCTTCTAGTTCTGGATCAAAGTAGTAGTCTACTTTGTCCGTTGTGATTGAATTCACCCATTGTATCCATTCCGGATTCAATGTTGTTGTTGGTAAATTACACGGTGTTGTTAATGCCTCAAAGGCTGATTCTGCTGTTCTGACTGTGATATGTCTACCATCAGCTATGTCTTTTTCTCTAGCTATTGCGGTTTGAACTGCACGAATGATTTTTTCTGTATTACTGAATTTCTGTTCAGCTTCTGTGTACATGTGTGATTTGAATGCAATTGGTACCTTTTCTCCCTCATTAGAGGTCAGGTATGTGAATCCGCATCTCCCTGGGATGACTCGGATCACAAGGTTGCGTGTATTATCACGGGTTTCTAATTTTGTTTTAATTAGCATGTCTGTTTGTAAGGATCTCAAAATTTCTGTGTGTGTTTGAGTCCAACTGGATCTTTTAAAGTCTGGCTTAATTAGATCATAAAGGGGTTTGACCCTTTCTGCGTAATTTGCAATGTATGTTCTTCCGAAATTTAGGAAGCCTAGAATTGACTGTAGGTTTTTTAGTGTTTTAGGAGCTTGGATTACGGCACATTTCTCTAGGAAATTGTCTGCCAGGCTTTTGCCTTCACTTGATAACTCATATCCTAAGAATAGGACTGTCAGATGGGCAATTCTGGATTTTTTGAAGTTGAATTTGTAACCCTCTGCAGCGAAACCAAGTATTATGGTGTTCACTCTTTTCAAGTGAGTCTCCAAGTCATCATCTGTTAAGTAAATGTCATCGACATAAGATAATGCTTCATCATCATATAGTTGTAGTAATTCTGTTACTCTCGCTGAGAATACCCCCGGGCTGTTCTTGTACCCCTGGGCTAACCGACAGAATTGTTTTTGAGTGCCATTTACTGAGAATGCAGTTAAATATCTGCTCTCTGGTGCTATGTTTTGACAAAAGAATCCATTGGAGATGTCCAAGGTTGTTTTGTATTTTTTGCGCACTATGTTATTCATTAGTGCAGCACTGTGTGAGTTTTGCACTGCAAAAGTTTTGCAACATGTGTTAAGGTGTCGGTAATCCAAAACTAGACGATATGAATTGTCTGGTTTGGAGACCGGAAACAAAGGATTGTTCATTTGTGAGGTGCAAGTTTCAATCACCCCCTGGTATTCTAGTTGATCTAGTATTTCATTTACCTGTTTTTTAGCTTCTTGCTTAATTGGGTACTGCCTTTGTGCAGTTGGTTGTGATTTTAACTGGATTTTGTGAGGAGGAGAATCCTCATCCCATCCTACATGATTTTTATATAAAGCAGGTGCTAAGGCCACTGCCCACTTTCTAGCAAGTGTATATTTTTTATGAATCGGGATTTGATTCGAGAAGGCAGGCATAATTATTTCTTCGCCATGAGGGCACTCCCTGACAAACTCTGGTGGCCAGTCTTTTTCAGCTAGAAGGATGTCATAGCCTTTGGAGAGGTTATCCCAAAATAGTCCCCTTATTTTCCTAGTCTTATCTCTCTCTATACGTAATGTTATCTCGTATATCTTGTGGGGCTTGCTAACTCTGGTATCTGCAGTTTCCACTTGAAGATATTCATTCGTGTCCACTGTCTCCAGATGATTCATAAGGACTTTGCGAGCTATGCTCACCTCTGCTGCGCTGTCTAGCATTGTCTGAGCCCACTCTCCGTTTTTCAATTGTGTCCTCAGTATTCTCGGCATGGTTAACTACCTTGATACTGGCTACCTTCTTTTTTGGAAATTGTAATTTCTTTTTCAGTTGAGCAGGTTCCTTGTCTTTGGACTTGGCGTGCTCTTCTGATCGTCCTCTTCTTTCCGATTTCTGCGAGGAATTCTGAAAAGATTGAGAGGGACGTGTATCAATGTCTTGATATCTATCAGGTTTTTTAATATTATCCCTATTTCTAAGGTTATATCTATTCCCAGAGGGGTCACTCTGCGGTGACCTCTGTCTTAGGTTTGGAGATTTCTCTCTTCGCCTAGGAGACCTTCCTCTGGACTGGAATTTCTTTTCCTTGGGATTGGATTGTTTGTTTCCATCCCAGTTCTTTTTTGGTGAATTATTATTATTAAAAAATATTTTTTCTGGACTTGTAGTCAGTTGCGGTTTTACTGGTATTCCACCTAGACTATCTCTGCCTAGTTCTTCATAGGATTTTTCTATGATTCTGGCAATTTCAGCTGGTTGGTCTGCTATATCTGTCTCTTTTAACCTCTGGCGGATCGCCACGTTTGCTGCTTCACCTTTTATGTTGGCTAGTAATATAGCCGAGACCTGCTTGAAGTCTTTCAGTAATTTCATACCAAGAGTTAAAGCAGGTTCTGGACCGTATTCATCTTGAATTTGTTTTAGCACATCTGGTATCACCGAAATGGATGGGACACCGTGCGTTTTTGTATAGATGGAAGCAAAGACTGTACCCCAAGTGTCACAGTCCTCAATGTGTGGTGCGATTCCCATTGGGAGACATATAGTCAGAATCCTGTGTTTTTCTAATGGGGTGGTGTCAGGAAACACCGCCTCTATTTGGGTGATTTTCTGTGCCAACCAGAATGGTATTTGTTCCCGTTTAGCTGGAACTTTACCTAGGCAGGATTGGATGTTCTGTGGTGTAATTTTATTTGTGTTCCCCTGGTGAGGGGTCAGCTGTGGAAGTTTAATCGCTGGCTGAATTGTTGAAGTCCGCATTACATACTGAACTAATTGTCTATGAATTTTTAGTAATTGTTTCAGCTGTGTTAATAGTTCAGCTGCAGGCATCCTATCGATGTCTGGATGTGGTGTGTATCCGGCTAGGACCGGCCACGTTGCTCCTGGTCTTCCTAAAGGACCGAGCCTTGTAATGTGATTGTTATGTTTTAGGGCGCCATCAAATAAGAGCAAATGCTCTTGGAATTTGAGTGGTACTTCCACCTCCTCGAAAGGAGTGTATGTTTCAGGAGGTTCCTCTACTTTGTAATAGTGGAAGTACTTTGTTACAGCATTAGCTGCTGGAAAATGTATCCATGTATAGTATACCTCTGTCTGCCGATATTCGTGTGCCTCGATTACGAATATGACTGTGCCACCTCTAGGTGTCAGTCCATTTTCTATAAGTTTTAAGGTTATAGATCTCCTTTTAATGACCGGAATGAGTGTTATATTCGGGTCTGCTGCTTGCATGGTAGCGTCAGCATCTGCGAGTTCAGTTGCTAATCTAACTGCCTCTATTTCATCCTCATTGTCTGACATTTTACAGACAGGATGGTATTATGTTTATTTGCAGATCAGGTTTCTTTATGGAAACAGAGATTAGATGCACAATATTTTGGAACACTGTTTATCCTTCAACGTTGACTTGACCAAGAACCATACATAGGAGTTCCCTCCTGCGAGGTTTTGGAGGATATTACCTTTCACCCACTCCAGACGTCTTTGGAGTATTTGGGAAAAGGGGTCTGAGTGAGAAAGCACGACTGAGTTACTCTAAATGTCTTACGTTAGTTTTATCGCCCTTTCCAAACGCGTTGGGCGCCATGTAGTGTAGCTCCTATTTTCCCAATAGGCTCTGCGCATTGGAATAGTACCTACAGCAGTAAAGGCCTAGGCCAAACGTTAACTAGGTCTACTACTGTCGATACTAGACTTAATTTTTGGGTTTGCCAGCTAAGCTCAGAGTTCGCTAGAAACTTTCTCGAATGTTCAAGGAAGGATTAACTTCCCTGATTAGACAAGAAGGGATTTAGTTTCTGACAACCATAGAACATGACAACTTTGCTCTCCCCTAATCAAGAGTCAATCTCAAGAGTCGTGTGAGCACAAGGCAATTATTTTACTCAGTCAGTACGTGCATTCTTAGTCTCATCAGAATGTAGAGAAAAGGAAGAGACAGGCGTGTTCAATAAAAGGTGTTATTTATTGATCAGTCTCTTTTCTCATACATGAGAAATGGATCGATATTATTGCAATACTTATAGTTAAGTAAAGTGCATACATTAAAAGCAATAGTATAAAATAATACTGTAAAAACATTGATATGGTTTCTGAGCCATATGATGTTTCAGATGATTAAAATATATTTACATACACATATACATTTGACTAAACGTACTCAACTGGTGTTTCTAAATACGCCTACCCCGTGTACCTGACCTAAGTCTAATGCGTGGGCGGGAATAGAAAGTTACAGTTTAAGTTAAGTTTGTTTTTGCCAAGTGAATAACTAAAGAATTCTCTGTGAGGGGTTATTCAGTTCTGTACCTGGAAGTTAGGATGAATGAGGAATGGTATCTCTTTCTCTGCTCTCGATATTCCAGGCTGCCTGCGAGGGCTGCCCAGAAGCGCCGGTGCTGGGTCTCTCGGCTTGAGATAGCAGCGCGTCTCTCAGCGCGTCAGGAAGGCGGGGCTGCTGCCAGCGGGGTCTGCTTCTGCTCTCGGCTTCGGCAAGGGTGGCTGCTCCGTCTTGTCACCACGCGTGTGTTTGCATAGGGCAAGGTCGGCAATATTTATACCTTAAAGGTGCCGAGATTGACGTAAGGATGGACATAGGTACGTCAATAAAGATGTCATACGACTTGCTCGTTAGCACATTCTTTTGCAAAAGTTCTCTGTGAAATCAAAACAATGGCCGCACGGATTATCCAGGTTGTCATAGGTTTGATTTGTTATGAGAACGTCGTATGCCTTATCAGGGGCTGGAGGAATGTCGCTTGTCTAATTAGATCTCAAGCGTTATGACCTAATCAGATAACACGTTCCTGTGCCGTAGTGTGACTGCGTCAGATAACGGTATCTGCATCATGGGGGCTGTTCTTGCCTCATGGGCTGACTGTTAGTTAACTAGCTAGTTAGTTTAACCAGAATAGGGTCAGGAATAGGGGGATCGATTCAGAACCTATAGAAATACACGACAACGTTTCTCCTTCTCACTAAAGTACAAATGACCAAAAATATTAATTCATGTACACTGAGATGTGTTGTTCATTACTGTTAGTTCTTTTTTTTCTTTGCTTTCTCTTTTATCATTTCTGGCACAAAATTACATTGGCTTTTGTTATGATACAAGAAATGGTCTGCCATTTCAAAAGTTTAAATAAATTGTAAGAAAATTGACAGTTTTTGCGTTTTTTCTTACGATTTTCAGGGAAAACACCAACCTAACCCTTACAGTTGTTTATTCGATTCTCTTACTGTTTACAATGGCCTTCCATCACATGGTAACCCACCCAAAACATAACTTCCTTAGCATGCAAACCCTCCCTGTACTAAGCCTTTGGTGTTTAAGGCCCACCCTGCCTGTCGAAAAATCCTGGCTACACTTTCTGAACATGCAAACAAATGTATGTTAACCATAACTCTGGTAACTTATGCTGCTGAAGACATGAGGTGATAATATACTGTCAGACCCCGATAAAGTGCTCTACTACGTGGGCCTTATGGTTTCCCACAGAGACAATGAGGCACTATGGAAACCCCATGCGGAGGACAGTAAGGCTGGTGCATGGAAATTGATTGGTGCATGATCACCAAGAAATATGTTTATGATGGCAGGAGTGGTCTTAGCGAATATTTGGTCCCCACACGGATATTAGAGGTATCCTCCTGGGATGAGGGAAGAGTATCGGGCCAGGGGACAGAAGATGGAGAGATTCCAGCTGGGTGCTCTCATGCCAATGGTGTTTAAAATGATTGCTATGTACATGGCCGCTTTTATTGAACAAGGGCGACTTTGAGATTGGTGCTATGTAAGCGAGTGAACACAAGTTGTATTCGGGTTTGTTTATTTTAGTATCGTTTTTCGTCTTGTTCAGTTGATATTGCTTTGTCAATGTGCTGAATGATGGGTAATGATGGGTAATGATGCACATGAGGTAACATCCTTAATTGCAGTGAATACATGATTGTTGTTGCACATAACACGCAAAGAACCGTGTCCATTTTAAGATTTGCCAAAAGTTCGCCCTTTTTTGCTATCTCCCCTTCCCTGGAGATATACAACATTCAAGCCTTTGGTGGAGCCATGTATGGGGCAGATTTATGGGGGCACTGTAATCTTAACACCCTTGAAAAAGCTGAAAAAGCCTTTATTAAGACTATGTGGAGACTCCCAACCAGTGCACCTACCATGCCTATTAGATTCAACCTAAATCCAAGATCGATTTCTGATATTGCTGTGTTGAGACCTATCCAATATGGGCTAAGGCTCTGGACAAACGAGGATCTAGGTCCCTACAGGGACTTTATCAGAATTATACCAGATGGCCACCATGGTAGGAAGATCCCCTGGCTTGTACACATCAAAAATTGGCTATTTAATTTGGGATTTTAAGGTTTCTGGCTACAGTCTTTTGCACTACACAAAGGTGCTCGGGAGAAGCTGAAAACGTCCTATTTGAGTTATGTATTAGGCGTAAAACTCTCTGCTGCTTTTCCTAGAACCATGGTGGACTCCTTCCTGATGTTCAAATGTGCACCTGAATATGAGCTATACCTGAACATGGTTACCAACCATGCCACAAAAGCACTTTATGTTAAATTCAGATTGGGTATACTACCTCTGGCTTTTTTTACCCATTCCTGGTCGAAAAAAGGGTGACATAACAAAAGTGTGCCCGATGAGCCGTCTAGTCCCAGAGAATATCGAACATGTGCTATTTTTTTGTAAGGAATATGCTAATTAACATTTACAATGGATTATTCCCCTTTGCAAATTTCTTGGGTTTAGAGATCACCACACAGCTCTTAGAATATGCCAAACCAGCAACAGAGACTGTGTGGTGTATTCAATTGCTTGATACCTGTCGGCAACATGGTATATTAGGTCAAATGCCGTCTAAAAATAGCACTTTTATTTATACCTTTTTATCTAAGTGTCGACTTGCCTTGCTTATAATTTATATTATTTTTAAGAATGTTTTAACCAAATCTCTTATATCCTTTTATAATATTATGGATGTACAAATAAATGCATATTGACTATTGTATTGCTGGACCGAAATTCCCTTCACAACTAAGTTTTACCTTTAAATAGTGTTGCACAGTGAAATTGTACGTTTTATTATATTGCTTTTTAAAATATTAATATTGTACCTTTAATGGTTTATTTAACTGAAATAAATAAATACTGAATGAATACTGAACACGTTAAACTACTCATACATGCTTACCAACTAGCAACGTGTAACCAAATATAATATGTATCCAACATTCAATAAAAACAATATAAAAATGTAAGTATATCATACATATAATTTAGTAAAATCACAAGGTTTTGAACCAGACCCAAAACTGAGACTAACTGTAGAGCTCTCTATTAAACGGAACTGCTGTAAGAGTGGACAAGGTAAGCCACTATATGATGGTGACGGTCTACGTCGACTGACTCCATCAGATGAGTAAAACAACAGGAGCTCCGGATTGGTTACACTGCGTGCTGCTCATGTTATGGGCGGTACATGATCAGGTTCAGCTTGTCTCATGATAGTAGTTGGCTATTCTCAGAGTGTCAGATCAGTTTCAGAAGCGATAGATGGTGTGATTAAAAACTGTCTGTGTATACAAGTGACTACTAAGGATGAAAAGGTGGACCCCGTAATTGACGACAGTTACTCTAGGAGTGGGTCTTGTTGCAAGCAGACGACAGTTCCCTTCCTACAATGCTGGACACCAATCTCTGGTTTTCGAAAATGCCCCATTTGATGCAATGCTCGTAACGGTCATGTAAGCAGCACAACCCTGCTTCAAAGTGGTAATTATTCACAACAAAATCATTGTTTTACTCATTTAACTAATCTAACAAGCATTGGCAAACCCAATCTGTCTAGCTTGTTTTAGGTGAATGTTTGTTGTGTAGGCTGTGATTAAATACATTTCCAGAAAACTCACAGTAATACTGAGAAGGTGGGAAGCTGTGTTGATCACAGGATTTTAGTTCACACGTTTTAAGGAAAAACCCTAAATTACATAAGCCATGCCAGGTCCAAAAGGATCCTAGTTACACTTTTTTGGCAACCTCTCTTCTAGCTGCAGCCGTCCTCCGCTACGGTGGAGGAGCGTTGGTCCACTGCTTTTTGAGCAGCAAAAGAAGGAAAAATAAAATGATAACACAATGTTATTATCATTATTTTTCCCTACTGACTCAGAGTTGTTTTACTTTAGGTGCGGGCGGGGCAGGGCTGGGCTGTCACAGGAGCAGGGGGAGGAGTGGTGAGCACTCTCTCAAGTGCGTATGATGCTTTGGCAGGCCGTCTTGGGCTAGCCAAACCGCCCTGCGCACTTAGCATGTTCTCCACCCGGCTGTAATGTACAGTCTGGGTGGAGAACATGCACAGGCCCCCAGTCCCTGTCTGAGCGCCAAAACAGGGTGCTCAGACCAATCACGACACTGCTGTCATGCTGGAGACAGCAGCACCGTGATTGACATGGGGATTCTGGGAGCCTGTGTGCTGCGTGTGACAGAAGAGGACGGAGGAGAGAGGCTGCGGCAGGTAAATTATTTGTTTTCCCACGGGCCTCCCCGGTTTCATTCATTAGCAGCCGCCACTGCCTTCTAGAGTCTTGATCCTCCCTTTTTTCATTCATCCTACTTAAAGGAGCGCATTAGAGTCCATAGAATATGGAACATAAATTGCAGTATAACTTGATAAACTCAAGGGGTTCATGTCTTAATATTTATGTTTACTTATCAGTTCAGTAAAGCATATATTGGATGCCGCACTGTTGAAATATCCGGTTACGTTACGATTGTAACGCTGGCTGTACTGTAGGAGACCAAATGAATGCATAATGCATGTGTATTGACCTAGCAATAGACACACGTAGTAGCGGTACCTAGCAACGGCGCGCGGTATCCTGGAAATGAGGGTCAGAGGTCTGAGACGAATGTATTTTAATTAGACCATGCTGCACGTGAAACCCTAGAGCATGCTGATAAAGAACGTAAGCAGATCTTTTCGGGGCTCGCGCGCTGACAGAGCGGCCGAAAAGATTTCTGATCTGGAAAGTGAAATTACCATTTTAAATCTGAAGTAGTAAACGCCGTTAGTACAGGGGCGGCTGGTGACATTTAAAAGTGGTGGGGCGTAAATACTGCACTGTGGCGAGCGAGCCAGAATCACCTACAGGTGAATGTTCCCAAGCACACCAATAGAAGCACCAGGCGGATGATAACTCCAGCCCACACATACATACATATGACACATTTTACGACTTAACTATCCAAACAAGATCGTATGTTCCTGTGCAATCATGTTAGCCTAGCACTGTGCCTTAGTTCCATGGTGCAACAACATTGTCAGTGTCTGTAAATTGTAAAAAAATAACAGACCAGGCGTCTTATTGAAAACAGGACATTTTCATCAATGGGACAGTCCTGTGTCACTTGACATGTGTTACAGTGCAGAAACATATGCAGTCAGGCAAGAATGAAAGCACATTCCAGAAAACGGCGGCAAGTTGGGTAAAGATCTAAACAGCAGTGTGCACCCTTCTGCCCTCACATCCCCGACCCTCGGGCCCCAGAGTCCCACATCCCACTGACACTCGCAAACCCCCGCTCCCAAGGAAAGGCAGCCTGCCCGTCTCACTCTTCAGTCGTTGATGCACATATTGAGCCGAGCCCCAGTGGTATTCGTGAAAATACCCAGAAGAAACTTCACCGGGCAGTCTAGAGCACATCAGAGATAACACCGAGCCAGACCCAATCAGGCTTCCACACTCGTGACGGTGACCTGACCAGCAGAGAAGACACTTAGGCGCGGCCAGCATGACTCTGGGAGGGTGCGCGCGGGGAGGGGGTGTGGGGGGCAGTTATTTTAATGAATAAATAAAACTTACCAGGCATCTCCTCCGGTCCCACATCGCATCATGTTTCTTCTACAACTTGGTGGTGGAAGTAACTTCTCCCCGCTCTTTTCGTTTGCCGCAACAGGAAATACTAGCTGCCAATCAGGACACTAAATGCGACGGGGGGCTCCGGGCGGCTGGCATTTGATAGGGCATGGGGCAACTTTATGAATAACGCGTCACCGCCCGAGCAGGAGCCTATCTGCAAACGCCTGGACTACACTGGGCATGCGCAGCATGCCTAATGGTTTGTGAATGTGAGTGAGGGGCAACGCTCCTCACTCACATGCGCAGACCATCTACTGGACTTCTGCTCTCCTCTCGCGTGCGTTCGCTGTGCCTTTACATGCGCACTTCAAGTTTCACCCGTGAAGCACAGGCCGGCCTGTGCTTCACGGGTGAAACTTAAACTGCTTACATTCCTGTTAATCTGTTGCCCGATTATTTTGTAGGGCGCTGCCCTGGCGCCCCTATGGACCAGCCACCACTGCGTTAGTAATATGAGAGTTGGCTTGGTTAAAGAAAAACAAATGAAGGACGAATGCCTGAGATGACAGTACCTTCATCCCTCGTCATCAATGCAAGATTTTCCCTGAGATCTAGCTTAGCTGCTAAATTTTAGTTGAGTTATTTTCTGTGGTGTGTTGCCCTGCACTTGTAGTACCTGAGTCACACTTGCAGAGTGGTGTATGGGGAAAATGCACTGAGTGCATGCATGTGTGTGCAAACCAATTACTAGGACCAGAAGACTCCCAAGTATGGATTCCGTCCCACTTGAACTCAACGGGATCAACATGATGGGAAACTTAAATTAGGTACACCCAGGTCATGTTTAGTAACAGAAACATAATATCACAACAACAGATTTGCTATCAAGCATCTTTATCTATTAAAAGATGAATCAATTGTCATGGCACATTCTTATTTTATAACAAATCACAGTAAATGCTACACTTCTACCTAACAGGTCTATCCTCCTAAAGCCGCCAACTTTACTTATATCTATTCACTATTTCTGATTGCAGGATATGTTGCACAACACTCAGGCCCATTTTTGATCTCATGCTACTCAGACCACACAAGTGAAACCACCTGCATCACTAAGGGGCGGTACCGAACTTCTGCTTAAACTTAACACCTGTCGCAACCCGCTCCTACTCACATCCAGGATTTCAGGGGTTACCCAGTGCTGCATGGCCAGGATACAGCCCTACTCCCAGCACTGCTGAGTGAGTTGTGAGTCTACACCACCATCCTGGTGTGAATATCCGTGCAGAATTAAGCCTATCTCATTTCTGTCCAAAAGGTGATGTCGAAGATGTGGCTTAACCTTGAGCTTAGTAATTGCATGGCCTATTATTCACCACAAGGGCGCATTATCTGAGAATATCCTCTCCTTCAATTGGGCCCTATTTGAGATTAGTGACCAAGCCCTTCCATCGTTGGCTCCTGACTAGATTCCATTTTAATTTAATTCATTTTTCCCTGGGTAACATCTCTGGGTGGAGTAAACCAGAGAATCTAGGTCCATGTCAGTGTGATCATTTTTCACCGCAGGATACATTGCACTTTATGATGTTTTGCGATTTTTACACAGAAATTCGAAGGAGGTGTCTAGTTCCTCTTCTGAGGGGCAAGGGTTTTTTACAGGTCAGGCCAGCTCTCCTCTACTTGCAAATGCTTAGCAATATCTGGGATACTTTTAATATTGCTAGCTTTTTGGTTGCAGCTGAACGACTTAAAAAAAAAAAGAATCTCTTCGATAAATCCTGTTTGAAATTATCTATTTTTACATTGAATGAATTTAATATCTACCTGACTGCTTTTAACTTTAATGAAATATCTATTTAAAATTGCTGTTTTTATTGTCTTAAACACCCATAATGTTATTTATTTGATATGATTGTGCTAATTTTATAATGTGGATTGTACTTTTTGTGATTTTAAATAATCGAATAAAGTGGTTTGACTGACTGACAGACTGGCTTTAAAAATGTGTGGAATTAGCCATGGAGATCCAGTGTAGCCTGTGCAGGAAATTAGGGAGATCCAGTATCCAATATTGAGCAGGATCCGGGCTGGACCAAGTGTACTATGTGACTGTTTTGTCTCTGAGTAATTTGCAAGCACTGTGACACATTCAGCAGCGTCCACACATCATTTGCTTTCAATTAAGAGCAGCAACTTGCAGGAGGTGAAGGGCCTTCTTATTTTCATTTGCACTAAAAAAAAAGACCTAATTTAAAGGGCCATTAGCCCTCCCTTTTTTCCAATATAATACAGGCTGGGACCTAGCTGGAGGTTAATACCTAGATTCCAATGCAATGGGGAAAACAAAGGCACACAGCTTGTTAACTCTTTACAAGTACTTAAGAGAAACATTGGGCGAAGGTTTTTGACTTTGTTCAATCCTTGTATACGTGATAAGTGTGAAGATACATCAAATAATCCAAGGCAAGCACCTCGTTTCAGGTTAGCTCAGGAGCCGTATTTATTTACAGAACATCCATCTCCAGCTCCCTTCAATATCAGCATTCTCTCTGCACGTACAGAGAGTTCTTTTGTGGAACACTGTCATCCCACAATATGCAAGCATTGTAAGAATGGCAGATGGCAGTCTGTCTGAGTAGTTAAACAAATGAAACTTTAATAGCGCTATTCATCCTAAAGTAGGGGTAAGAACGCTTTACATCACACACGTACATTATACACTGGCAATAAATCAATCATGTGAAAATCCATGGACAGGATGAGATACATACGAACATGAGGGTTACAATTGCAGGATTCACATATCGTCTTGGACAGCCAACGGTCTAAACCTCCCCAAAAATTGAAAAAGGTGCAAAATTGGAAAATAATTGAGCCTGCAATTCTAGTGGATACCCTCCTAAGTCCCCCCCCCCCCAAATTCGAAAATGGAAACCTAGATCAGGAAAGTGAAACACTCATGAATAGTCTATGCATAGCCATAGACCAGGTAGCACCTGAACGAAGGGAAAGGTTCAAAGACAAGGGAAAAGGAGCACCCTGGTTCAATCAATCATCGAGAGAAATAAAGAAAAAGCTCCGTCATGCGAGAAACGATGGCGCAAAACTATTGACCTAGCTGAGCGAGAAACTTACAAGATCCTACTTAATTCACATAAAAAACATCATGACCACTAAAGCCAAATACTATGAGACTAGAATCGCTACAGCAGCAAATAGACAGAAAGAGACCTTCAGAATCCTGAAGAAACTCAGCCAAAAGTCAGAGCAGAAATCGGTTATCGATCCTTTTTCCTGCAGAAAGTCAGGGACATCCTCTCTGACATAGAAAACTCACCCGTCAATCATAGCCCCCCACCCATGCCCCAAGAACCCTCCCCAGGTGAATTACTTACCACCTTCCCCAAATTGGACCCTGCTTCCCTCACATTACTTATGAACCGGATTAAATCAGGATCTCCCGCAGATCCCTGCCCCCTAGATTCTTCCAAATGGCCCTTCCTGGTTTGGAAAGACAGACCATTACCATGTTAAACCACTCTCTGGAGACCGGGTATTTGCCATTCAACCTAAAGGAAGCTAGAGTCATACCCCTCTTGAAGAAGCCGGGGGCAGACACGGCCAATACCAAAAACTATATGTCCCAGTTACCCTTCCTGGCGAAGGTTCTAGAACAACATGTCCTTAAAACGCTTTCATCTTTCCTGGAGGACCACCAACTACTCCAGGGGCGCCAGGCAGGTTTTAGCCACCACAGTACTGAGCTGGTCATGTTGTCAGTACTTGACGAGCTCAGATTTATCGCTGACAGTAAAAGACCAAGTGCCCTGATTTTATTAGATCTATCAGCGGCATTCCTGTCAGCCATGCTCAATTACTGAACAGACTTACTGCCCTGGTCATCCGCGGATTGGCATACCAATGGCTCGAATCCTTCCTATCAGGTCGGTCCCAGAGAATTCAGTTGGGTGAGCTGGTATCAGACAAGGGTATGCTGAGCTGTGGAGTTACTCAAGGCTCGGATCTGTCCCCACTCCTTTTTAATGTGTATCTGCAGGCACTGGTAGCAGCTCTAGCCAACATGGATTGTAGAATCTTTAACTACGCGAATGATACACAACTCATCCTCAGCATTGCTAATACCCCCCATGCACAAGACCATGCACAAAACGTTCTCAGATTTGCAGAGAGTTGGATGACAGCAAACTCACTGAAAATCAACCCGGACAAGACAGAAGTCCGTGTTATCCCCACCAAAAATTCCCCTTGGAATGACCATTTCTGGCCCCAAGTGCTTGGCCCCACCCCTGACCCATATCGGTCATGAAGAGTCTTGGTATAAAAATAGGTTCCGAGCTCTCCATGGCCAACCAAGTGTCATCCGTGGTTGGCATCTGCACCGGCCTGATAAGGCAGCTGCGGAAACTTGTCCCTCTCCTCTCTACCACCTCACTTCATATGATTGTGTTGGCCACTATCATCTCGAGGTTGGACTACAGCAATGCCTTATACATTGGCCTCCAGCAGAAACTGGCTAACAGACTGCAGGTGGTGCTAAACGATGCAGCCAGGCTGATCTTCAGGCTCCCAAGAAGGTCTCATACCATTCCTCTGTTGCACAAGCTGCACTGGCTCCCTATTAGGCAAAGAGCAAAATTTAAGGGCCTCTGTATTGCTCACAAAGCGATCTATGGCCAAGCCCCAACCTATATTAAAGAACCCCTTGAGATCTATGCTCCAGGCCGCACACTGCGGTCCTCCAAGGCCTATATGCTATCCTGTCCATGGTACAATACTGTATCAAAAGGGGGCAGAGCCCTCTCGGTCCTGGTCCCCAGCTTTGGAACCAGCTACCTGAACAACTTCGAAAGGAATCCACTCTATTCCGGTTCAGAAAACAGCTTAAAACGATCCTGTTTATGGAGGTCCTAAACAGGGTCTAATTCTGTTTCACGCTTGATCCCTGTTGTTGTCTAGCAGTCACACCCACTCCCTCCTGAGCGCTAAGAGACCTGACGGTGATTTAGCACTATATAAATACCAATTAACATTAACATTAACATAAACAGTGAATGGCTAGGCAGAAACAAAGTCACGATTTAAAATGTTACGCAGTGCTTGAGCTGTCTGTAGTAATAAGAATGTATTACTACCCAAAGGAAAACTTTTTAGCAGCCTTTTAATACCTAAATGAAAAACAAAGTTCTAAATCCATGCTTTGCCTTTTTGCATCCAGCTCCTTGATGCAGGTTCATAGTTCACTTTGCTATATTTGAAGAATCACAATTTATGAATTGAAAGTAACAAAAGGACCTCTGTGTTAAAAGCAAACACCCACTTACCTATCCACATAAAATTAAAATCTGATCTCCATGTTACACAATATGCTTTGCAGGACACAATTTACCCCTGCATGCTACATTATGAGTCAAATCTGCCACCAGACAAAATACAGATCTTTCCAGCAACTGCATTAACCACCAAAGTTATTTTACCATTATTATTATTCCATAATATTTCATGGGCACACAAAGATCGATACAGCTCAGTAGCTGCCTTAACCCCATGAAGTATTTAACAATGCAGCCTTTGTGACCAGTCAAGCCAGAGAGATTTATTGTGACGTTTGTCCTTTTTGACATTTTTTGAAGCTGAGTTTTTAAAAACAACTGTATAAAATTTTGTCAGTCTGCTTTCCATGCCTCAGCTCACTGTGACTCCACTCTCTTTCCATTGTCACATCTTGAACCCCAATTTATAGGTTTCCAAAGTGATTTTTTTCCAATTCCCGCACTGAGAGTAGACAATTAAGTTCAGCCAGGCCAGAAAAACACAACAGCCATAATGACAGGGGAGAGGCCGCAACCCTCACCTACTCTGGTTCACCCGCGCACATGTATTTAAATTAGATTCAGCTTAACCCGCCCCTGCACACATTTGCGTTATTAGATTACCATGGTGTGCTGGCAGGCTCTCGGAGGGACGCCGTCCCTAATTCAATGGTAGCATTATCGCGCCTTCAGACAGGCTATTACTGATTTGTTGTACACTACAGAGGCATCGGGGGCTCGTGGAGCTCGTTTAATGGCTGTTCACAGCAAGAAAAGACACGGTTTGCGAATTTTAAATGGGACAATAAAGGAAGCATGTTTGAACAATAAATGACATAAGGTTATTACTAATGTTTGCAGAAAGCCTATCGGCAGAGTCTGAATGTTGCCAAATGATGGAGCGGACAGCCACAGAGATTCAATTTATTCTCACAAGATTGTCCTATAATATATGTAATTGTGTATCAACTACTATAAGACTTTGGAAGACACTGTCTCCTGAATATCGGTCAATCGGGGTTCATTTATGGTTTGGTAAGCAGACATCAGCCGTAAACCGGCTGACGTACCGCCTCCGAAACCCACAGTTTTCCTGTCCATGTCTGTATATTGAAGACTTGGGGCCTGATGTAGATATCGGGGGCGGGTTACTCTGTCACAACCGTGATGAATATCCCATTCGCTGAAAGCTAAATCCCATAGAATATTAAGGGTTTGATCTTTCGGCCGATGGGATATCCGTCCCCGTTGGGATGGAGTACCCCATCCACCGATATCTAAATCAGGCCCTTAACCTTGACGGGATCCACCATCACAAACCTTTGGTTGGCAGCCGTTCCACCACCAGGCCACAGGTTTGTGTGCATCTAAAGGCTTGCCCTATTCATGGCAGGTCTTCACTATGGGTTCGTGGATAGAAAGAATGGGATATTGTGTCTCAAATAGTACCAAATCTTAGGTGTAAATAAACTTCAGAGTAAGAGAAAACAGGAGATAGACTTTAACAGGTTTTTTTTATTGGGGAAGAATGGAGTTATATAATTGCATTTCCTCAGATTTTGTTTGATGCAGATTAACAAATCTGTTTAAAGCCTTCGGTAGTTTCACAGTCTGGTTCATTCCTGAATCTGTCAATGACACAATTTTCCCACTAATAGGTGTGTCCAGTTACCTAATGGATATTTTCGACAATTCTGCTCTATGGTGAAGATTTCAGGGATTACTTACCCAGGACAACCTCAATATTCACTTCTGTACAATGCAGAGCTGTTATCGGTGGTCAATGATTAAAAACTCCTGAGAGGGTGTTTGCAACGAGGACCTTACATTGACTATATCCTGATGAGCTACTGTCATTCCTCCAGATCCCCTATCACCCATGTAGGGCTTCATTCTTGAGCGACCCGGGTATCTAGACTCTATATGTGGCAGTTCTGGGGCGGAGTGGAATAACCATGAGCATGAACACTGCCATAAGGCCCAGTAAGTCCAGATTAATATACACTGCCCTCTTGTCCTGGGGGGAGGCAATATATCTGGGCGTTTAGACAAATAGAAAGATGTAAGGTGGAGCTGTAGCCACCAGTTTCACCTGAAGAAGTACCTAGGAAGTAACTGCCAGGGCAAAGAGGTGTGGGTGTGACTCTCCAAATTCCATATTCTGCTACTGGGTAGATCTCCTGACCTCCTTAACGCTGCGGCTCCTCTCAGCAGTTGCAAGATCTAATGACTCACAAAATTTGCAGCCACGGCTTTTCTGTGGGAAATGTACACTGAATCCTGGTCAACCACAAGGAGCAGCAGCTACGAAGAAAATCTACAGACAAATCCAGCCTTGGACCCTCGAATACCATGAGGCCTCATTGAAGACTGAACTGAGGCAGCAGGCATGTTAGAAACACTGTCCTAAGCTGAAGACATGCCCAGTGTAGAGATGAAAAATTCAAGTAAAGTGTACAGAAACTGATTTAACAGGCATTGGAATAGCTAATAGGTTTCGCCTTTTGGATGTTATAAGTGTTTAGTCAGAGCTATTGGCTTTGCCAATGTTTTTAAGCTATGTTGTAGAGCAGCGTGGCTAAAATAGAGTTACGTATTTTTTTGTTATCTTAGTAAAAAGGAATGAACATACAAAAGCTCTTCTAGTCCTTTAAAGGTGGGATTAAGGGATGGGAGGAATGACGGAATAGGGTGGAGAGAGAGAAAATGGAAGGAAGGGTGGGTCTGAAGGAATTATGTAGGGAAGAGATGTTGGAAGAGAGAGTAAAAGAGGGTAGGAAGTTAGGGTGGATATGAGGGAAGGAGGTCAACAAATGTATGCCAGTCACTTCCTTACTCAGGTTAGGCTGCCAACTGCAAAAAGGAGAATGTTACATCATGTGACATAACTAAGAAAATTGTTCAGGAGTTCTGACCATGCTTATGGTTTACAGATGATGGTCTTTATTTTACCAAATAAACTTTTCGTGTAGAGAATGATGTAGAATTATGTGGTATGGCTTGAATGTATGTGGTGTATTATGTAATTAAATTGTGAGTTGAATTATGTGGTTTGTTGTCCAATTATGTGCCGTGGAATGAAAATGTGCTGAGTTTAATTGTGTGGTGTGGAACTGTGTGGTGTTGAGTTAAATTATGCTTATAGGAATTATGTGGCATGGTGTGGAGTGTAGTTAAGTGGATTGTTACTTTTATGTGGATGTATTTATGTGGTAGTGAGTAGAGTGTCATGTGGAGTTGAATTATGTTGTGCTGTGTGGTATAATGTGGAGTGTAATTATGGTGGGTTGTGTTGAATTGTGTGGTGTGGAATTGTGTGGTGTTATGTGTCACAGTAAACATCCAAGTATGCTACAAGGTACCCAGGCGAGTGGAGCAATTCTCTTTTGCATCTTCTTCAGACTATTCAAATAGTATTCACATTTAATGAGGATTATTGGAGTAGCTCAAGATTACACAATGTAGTCAAGTGAGAGTCAAGATTAACACAGAGGTTTAGATCAATTTACATTGTGCATGTCAAATTGCCGCCGAATCACAGAAAAATAATTAACTGAAACGACCAAATAAAGAGCTAGCATCTGCTAAATGTGCTCTTCTCATCATTCCCCCTACAAGAGAGAAAGAGCAAGTAGTACAGATTCAAGCATGAGCACCAACAGTGCAACATCACCTCCTCCAAAATCCTCTCTATTACAGAAAAACAGAAATGATTCTGAAAAGCCTGAGAACGAATTTCCTTGTAAAACGTCTATTTTTCACTCAAGATCAACTACCCATAAAACCTGTGATTTAAGCATGCTTGCACAAAACAGACAGCATAACATTACAGGAAATAGCGGGCTTACTGTAGCTCTTGTCTTGCTATGAAAGACTTCTATCCTATGCGCCTATTCAGTGCTCCCCAAAAAACTAAATGTGTTTTTTTTTTGCCTGTGGTGGTCTGAGAGTTTCGACATGAACTTAATATCTTTTAATATGGGTTTTTGTTGGCAAATAGAGCCATCTAGAGTGGCCCCCAGTTAAATACTCTTTTTTGGGGAGGGGGAGCTGCAAAATGTAGACAAAGTCATATTTTATTTTTATTATCTCACTCACTATCATTCATGTTTGAACTAATGCTTGCAGGCTGAAGGTTGTGAAAATCGAACTGCTGAGGTAGTCTTTGCAGAAGAGCAGATGGCAAGGGGTTTGACAACTAAGTAGGGAAACATATTGAAGCAGTTGCATTTTGAGTAGTTAGGAATGCAACAGCAGCGTAGATTCGGAAACAGTAGCTGCACGTGACCCTGGAAGACATGTTGTGGATGTGAAATGTTTCCAGATTTCACATCCAGACCTTCCTCCATGACGTCATGCCCGAGGCGATGGCTCCATGCTGTTATTTCTAAAAGAGTCGGCTCTTGAACTGTGTGCGTAACTGCCCCCTATTCAATCTCTCAGGAGCACGTGCTGCAGCTGTAGTGTACCGCTTATGTGCCTGCGCACTTGCGCAATGCAATGTAAGAATGGCTGTTTGGTGCCAGGGTGGGTGAAAGCGTGCACAGTGGAGTTTTAATGTCTGGCATATTAGCTATGGTGCATTGAAGAGACTGAGAAAATCAGTAGCGAGGGGAGACCCCTCCAAAAAAAGACCGGAGTCTTCCAAATCCGAAGCTCTGGTTGTGTAACCTGAAACTCTCCATTGAAAGTGAGCAATATAATGAACTGTGTTCATGAGAGCTGCCACGGGCGGCGCTAAGAAAGAGCGTGGATCTTTATTTAAAAAGTAAGTCAATTGAAGATGCTGTACTTGTACTCAAGTTAAAGGTATCATTAATTGTTATTGTAATTTGTTATGCATAGGGACTTGAATGGTTTTGTATTTATCAAGTTTCATAGCATCAAGTCTGTGCGCTTCTATTAACATTAAAAAGGTATCACGACGGGGAGCACAGTGCACAAATGCTGGGACTACTCGGTCCGATCAAAGTAGATATGGTAAACAAAAGCTCCTGAGGTCTGTGGACCTCGGACATGGAGACCACACTGCGGAAAACTAGTCATCTCCTGCTTCGGGCCAGGGCGAAATAGCGAGTGTGCTCCGGGAGTGATTGATAACGTAGGAAAAAAAGGGAGGCTCACTCATGTGCAAAGAGCAGAGGAAACGCAGCGGCCGAGAAGCAGGCGCCGAGCTGAGCGCAAACAAAACTGCACACTTGTGGGAAGTGCTCGTAGAAAATTAAAACAAGTGGGAAATAGTCAATCAAAATATTAACACGGCACCTAAAGTAAACAACAAGAGAGCTTGACGGCCATGAGGAAAGATCAAGCATGGCAAATGAAGCTGGCGCACAAAGTAAACACAGCACAATCACTTATCACTACAATCCGAAAACAAGAGCAGAGGGAGGCAAACAAAAAAATAGAGTGCTCACAGAGTATCATAAATAACAGAAAGAGTAAGAGCACATGTAACAGCATATTCACCAAATAAAAAAAGGCATTTATGAAGGGCAGAAACAGGAACCAATGAAAAAGATGGGCAGTGCTTAAAGCCCATACTGTAGATACAGCATGTCTCAAAGACACAGGGCATGCGCTGCCTAGGCGAGACCTAAAAAGGAGTGCAGATTCCCCACAATACATGGACAACATCATTTATCCCCACACCAAGAAGTAATAAGAAGATCCTAGGTCTCCGATTCCGCAAATTCAACCACAGGAAACCCTTTACAGGCAAGATGGCCAAAAAGTAATGGAGATGGGAGCAAACTCTTTCCGAAACGATAATAATAAGCCTGTTATTGTGACCTTACACAATACTTGAAAAACCATTCCTCTGCTTCTGGTGACTTGTACAGAGTCAAGACTGATCAACTAAACATAGATTGAATGAGTCAAGAAGCTTTCATGAGTTTTGTGGAAGTTGTGGAATGGGGTGGAGTAACAATATATTTAAAGTAACCATTTGTGTCTAACTGGCTCAAAAAGGGGCCCATATATACCAAAGGCAGGAACCCCTCGGTGGACCTCCTTGTAGAAGGATAGCTGCAATCAACCAAATAACTCGAGACACAGAGAAAACACCCCTATGCTCCTTTATCTACAGCAAGGAAATCTAGAACTCACATTTTCGTAGCATATTTCTTTCCTATAGCACTTGTATATCCTTGTAAAGGCATCTGAGTTTCAGAACGAAGTAACGTGAGGGGTAAATCCAACCCAAACACTAATTAGTAAAGGGCACCTACATCAGACATTGCTGAACAATAGCCTCCTTTGGAAAACACGCCTTGGCAAAGCCAACATGACAACTATGAGAGCTATTCGCAATGATTTTTAGCCCACATGGCTATGATGCGCCAAGCACTAATTCACCATTTTTTTTTTAACCCAAATACGGGGTAGTGGGTTGGGGATGAGGGAAAATGGAGGGAGTGAGGGCTGGAGAGAAGGGTGGGTGAAAGGACACATGAGAGACAATGGAGAAGCACACAAACAAAAGATTGAGTGTGTGAGTGGCTTGGGAGGTGGTAGCAAACAAAGGGTAGATGGGAGGGGCTGGAGAAGCAAACTGACAGTGGAGGGCGGGTGGGACTGGCTGGGGAAGCAAACTGACAGTGGAGGGCGGGTGGGACTGGCTGGGGAAGCAAACTGATAATGGAGGATAGGTGGGAAGGGCTGGGGAAACAAGCTGACAATGGAGGGTGGGTGGGAGGTGCTGGGGCAGTAAGCAGACAATTGAAAAGTAGGCGGGAGGGGATGGGGAAGCAAGATGATAACGAAGGGTGAGCTGTAGGGACTGGGAGTGCAAGTTGACAATATGGGTCGAGCCGGAGGGCAGGGAAGCAATCATACAACAGAGGGCAGGTGGGAGGGACTGAGGCAGCAAGTTCGCAACAGAGGGTGGGGGACTGGGAGGCACACGGACAATGGAGGGTGGACAAGAGGATTTATGGGGAAACAGACGATAGAGTGCGGGTGGTAGGGCTGGGGAAGCAAACGGGCCACAGTGGGTTGGCGGGCAGGTTTGGGGCATCAAATGGACAAGGCAGTGGTGGAGAAGCAAGAATGGTAAGGGTAAGGGGTGAGGGGGAAGCAGTATCGACAGCAGAGGGAGGGCGATAAAGAGGAACAAAGAGTGTATGAGGGAGATAGGGGAGAACACATGCACTCTCGGAGTGCTCAAACAAAAAGAAAAACCCTAATCAAGCAAGCCCCACAATCATCGTCAGGGTGAACCACAAAAAGTCATTAAATTAACCTGTGCTTAAACTTCTGGTAGCTTAGCACAAAAGCAGTCAGCCTTAAGTTAGAGGCAATGTGTAAAGTATTTATGCAGCACTCTAACAGTAATAAAGTGAAAGCACAACATAAGAAAATAATATAGTAGTTTAGAAAAATAGAGTAAACTTTAATAAACTATTGGACACCAAAACATCAAAAATCTAATCAGTAGATCAGGAGCTATGAATTTGTAAAATTAGTTAGTGTAATCTAGCACCTAAAAGATCAAAGCGCTAACAAGGGACATCTAGTCCTGTGAGACCGGGGCAAAGTTGAAAGTTATGACCAACTGTGATGGGTCGCTGTTCAGATACACAATGTGGTTTGAGCCCAGTCCCCGCTTACCTTTGGACTTTGAAGAAGTAAAGTTCAGTGGGGCAAGGCAGCCAGCAGTGTCTGAGGAGGAGGATGCATTTTTGCAGGGGAGCCTCTGGACGAAGTCACAGTGAAGATTTCTATGATCAGACTTAGTCTCTTTTTGGAAAGCTGAAATTCCCCAATGGGAAGAAACTGCTGGTGATATCGGATGAGGGCTCCAGGAGCCCCAATAACCTTCAGAGAGGAGCCGCTGAACAGGATTTTTTGCCAAAGAGAAAAACACATTCAGGCCTTCCAGCGATGCACCATGAGCAGGGAGCAGGTAGGTCCTGAATTCCTCTTGGTTCTCAGAGCACTTTTCTCAGAGCACTTTTTAGCAGAATATATTCTTCAAGTCCCAAGTGCTGATTGCCAACTTTCTAAAGCCAGCACAAGACGCGGAACCTGATTCCTTCGCGGCCTGGGACTATTTAGTCCATTCCCTTTGAAGGAAAATACCAAGATCGCTCTCTAGGTTCACGGAGAATCCACCAATATAGACAGGTGGAATTAATTATGAACCACAGTGGGTAAGACTAAAACTTTAGAACCCGCTTCATACTACACAAATTGTGCTAGTACTTTTAATATGTTATATGTTTTGTCCTGACGAAGGCTCCATAGACCCTTTTGGGCCAAGTGAGCTGAAACATGTCGACGTATGTAACCAAAAAGTGATATGCTTGAGACTCAATAACTCGGTCCGTATAGCATACCCATCTTCTATATTTTTTAATTAGTTGTCCAACAACAAAATAAAGTACGGGTGTTGCTTGGAGACTATTTTTATTTAAGAAAAACCTGTTTGTGGGGTTACATTTGGAGATCTCTGGAGACTACCACGTTACACCAGAGACTGCCTCGGGTGAGGCTGGCATGGTGCACGTTGTCAAACCCTATGATAACGCTAGTGTGGGGCAGAGAATCAAGATAAACCGCTTTTTAAATACACAGCGTTTATGAGGGTTTTTCAACAGATCTCCTGGCAACGTGGTTACAAGTGTCCTATCTACCTTTGATTAACTGCAGATGACCCGGGGAACTGATAGGACAATCAATCCTCCTCCCTTCTTTTGATAATTACAACTTTCTAAAAGTGTCATTTTCAGAACTGTGACATAAAATCCAACTTTCGAAACACAAAATAAGTTCACTGGAGATTTAAAGACCAGCACAAGTTGACTCGCCGATAAAATACTATATAACATAATAGAACACCTGGGTTTGAGTAAGAGAGAGACATGAAAACAAGAAACAAAATATCCTAGCTGAGAATGGATACTCCTTTTAAAGAACGACTTCCCCAACCCATCATAGGTGGCATGCTTCAACCACAGGAACCTCCACGCACTGCAACGCAGTCACGGTGTGGGACACAACTTCCTCACTGAGAGATGAGTATAGCGGATGTTTTCAGATGTAGATTAAATACCCTACAAGCAGGTGGGGTTCGTAAGGTAAGCAGAGCATGCAGAAAGGTAATGTGATTGTTACAACTGACTACAGGGTACACAGACATCTTTATCCGTGCACCCCTGAGTCAGGATTAAAACGAAGGACACTGCAGGAAGGGTTAAACCTACTGGGGCATGTCATCGAAGAAGGTCACATTGTTTCACCCAATAACTCTCAGATTAGGTGTTGCGGCACTTGTCAGGACTTAAAATGATTGTGCTTCTACATCAAGGTTGTGCTCAAAAAGTGATAATACAATGTAATACACAACCATCTAGTGGTCCTCCGTGAATCCAACGGAGCGATCCTCTGGCGATCACCTGTAAAAGACATTTATAGAGAGAGCTAGGTTATTGTTTCAAGAGTGGGTAGTTGGTGGAGTTATGCCACCCAAACACAGTTTAGTGTAATTGAACCCATTCTTGACACATGTAAAGCAGGCACACTTAAAACAGTTGAGTGAGACACAATAGGATAAAGTGAGTCCTTCATATATCAAAACAGGCATAAATGCAGTGACCGCCGGTGGATCCATGTTCATAATTATGTCCCAGGTGTAAAGTTGTAATGACTACTCTGAAACTGCTTCATTAGAGGATATCCGGCTCTTCCATCCATCGCTAATCAAAGAGAAAGTGTAGACACAATACTCAATGTAATGGGCTGCAGACTCAAACATGTCAGTTAAAATCATGACAGCTCAGGTACTGACAGTACCAGATGAGAAATGTACTCCATGGACAAAAACAAAATCTCGCACATATCCAAAATGGCCTCTGTGGTCAAGTGGTTGGACTTGAACTTGCGTTGAACTTAAAAACTCCAAACCCAAATAGTCCGGATATGGCATGCAGTAGTACACTTTGGTAGCCACTGTCAGGGACCGCCCTGATCAAGTGCATTACAAGGGCAAATTATTGGAAACCCGCCATTTTATGGCTTTCCCTTTGATATCTCAGTGGTGTAATGTCTGCACAATGGAAGAATAGCGTGATCTGTGTGTACACCTCGGAAACGATATTGGTCTGTTGCTCTTAAAACGCTATGGCTCTCAGAATGTCTGTGATATTAATTAGCAATGTATTGTACATGTTACCTTCAAATGTCTAGGGGGGTCCAGGGTAAGCATTGTTAAGGGCACTCCAGACAAACACGAGACGAGTTAGAAGCAGAAATGAGGAGAACACTAACTGTAAGCACAAATTTAGGAGCTGAGTGGGTATAGAATGTTGTTTAGAAGATTTTTTTCTGTGTTTCGAATGAAGCCAAAACGCCACTCTTGTAGAATATATGTCCTAATTTACACACCCCAGTAAAAACTGCTGCGTAAAAGAACACCCTGGCCTTTCGCAGTGTGCGAAATTGGGTTTCGCGCACTGAGGGCATCCCTCAAGAATCCTCCAGCCGAGCAGACACTTTATAAACCTTGTAGTCTCACAGTTCTGTTCCCTGTCGCGGCTTTGCTCCTAACATGTGAAGAACTGAAACCTCGCGATAAGGAGATTCCAGAGGACCACTTTAACGAATGAGCTTGCAGGCTACATGCGAGCAGACAGTGGAAGACCTTGCCCAAGCCCCGAGGCCGTTAAGACTTAAGACAACAGCAATCAGCTGTGTAAACTGCTTGAGATGAGTGCCCTGGAAATGAGATCTGAAGCGATACTACATCCCAAAAAATGTACCAGCGCGGAACTGCCTCCTTCAATCTCTGCTCATAATCCCGCAGGGATGCCACCGCACCACTGTAGCCCAACATCAGTCATAAATCACACAGACGGGCACAGCAGGGCACGGTAAAGCATTTCTGCTTGGCTGCTTAACAGCACAGATGGCATGTGTGAATGGCCCCGACGCCTGGTGCGGCCGCCATTAGACACGTTCACACAGCAACCAGCCTAGTGCGTAGGCAAGAGCACGTCATGTTTATTAGAAAGGTGAAATAACAGAAGGAGCGGCGGGCACCATCTCATTTGTGCTTGCCTAGCAGCCTCGGCCACGATTTCACTTCTAAAGCAATATCGACTTGATCTGAAGTCTGGCTGACATAGACTCTGAGCGCTTTCAGTAAAAAAAGCATGAACCTCAACTAAGGATAGCCTCGGGTTGTAAGTGATACACCTGCTTGCCCTTTGACGTCCCGAAACCCCTTTCCACTGGGTTTTGGTGGTCATCAAGGTAGTGAAAAGCACGCAGAGAGTAAACATAGCTGAAAAGGCCCTGTTCATTTTATTTCCAACGCACAAGCTCCGCCGCATAAGGGGCTAAGTGAGGATACATGCTTCATTCTGTGAGGTCCCACGTGATAACAAGCATTTGCAATGCAATAGATCTCGCATTAGGAAAGTTTGAGCTATTGGTATTGTACATGACAAATTTTTTATTTATGTTTTTTTTTTTAAATAGCGAAATTAATAGCTTTGTCATTTACAATGCCAATAGTTATAACTTTCGCAAATGTGACACCTATAGCATTTGTAATGCAATATGTGTTGTATTTACATGACTTACATGTATTGATATTACAAATAACAATGGCTTTTAATTTTTTTAAATAATTAATACTTAAATAAGAGTTATTGTAATTTATAATGGCAATAGCTTAAACTTTTGTAAATAACGTTTGTGAAGATTATGTTCAGTGTATTTCATTGTGACGAAAATCCAAGAACAGAAGTGAAATATTAACATCTTTTTGTTACATTTGCAATAAAGCTTGAAACATCGAGAGAACATATTTGAACCAGTGGTTGTTAAATGGTTGCACAGATTGATGCTGTGGTGGCAAACAAGTGATGCTGTGGCGTTCAGTGATGCTGTGGTAGTGCATAGTGATGTTCTGGTGCCCATGAGTGATGCTGTGGTGGTGCTGAGTGATGCTGTATGCTATGCTATGTTTTGTTTTGCTATCCTATGTTTTGTTTTGTTATGCTATGCTATGTTTTGCTATTGTATGTTTTGATTTGCTATGCTATGCTATGCTGTGTTTTGTTATGCTATGCTATGTTTTGCTATGCTATGCTTTGTTATGCTATGCTATGTTTTGTTATGATATGCTATGTTTTGTTGTGTTTTATTATGCTATGCTTTGTTTTGCTATGCTATGTTTTGTTATGCTATGTTTTGTTATGCTATGCTATGTTTTGTTGTGTTTGGTATGCTATGCTATGTTTTGCTATGCTATTATATGTTTTGTTTTGCTATGCTATGTTTTGTTGTGTTTTGTTAAGCTATGCTATGTTTTGTTGTGCTATGTTTTGTTACGCTATGTGTTGTGTTTTGTTATGCTATGTTTTGTTATGTTATGCTATGTTTTGCTATGCTATGCTATGTTTTGCTATTATATGCTTTGTTTTGTTATGCTATGCCATGTTTAGTTTTGCTATCCTATGCTTTGTTGTGTTATGCTATGCTATGTTTAGTTGTGTTTTGTTATGCTATGCTATGTTTTGTTGTGTTTTGCTATGCTATGCTTTGTTATGCTATGCTATGTTTTGTTATGCTATGCTATGTTTTGTTGTGTTTTATTATGCTATGCTATGTTTTGTTATGCTATGCTATGCTTTGTTATTCTATGGTAAGCTTTGTTTTGTTATGCTATGCTATGTTGTGTTTTGTTATGCTATGCTTTGTTGTGTTTTGTTATGCTATGCTATGTTTTGTTATGTATGCTATGTTTTTGTGTTTTGCTATGCTGTTTTGTTGTGTTTTGCTGTTTTGTTATGCTACGTTTTGTTATGCTATGCTTTGTTTTGTTATGTTATGCTATGTTTTGTTATGTTATGCCATGTTTTGTTCTGCTATGTTTTGTTGTGTTTTGTTATGCTATGCTATGTTTTGTTATACTATGATATGTTTTGTTTTGCTATGCTTTGTTATGTTATGCTATGCTTTGTTTTGTTATGTTATGTTTTGTTATGCTATGCTATGTTTTGTTGTGTTTTGTTATGCTATGCTATGTTTGGTTGTCTTTTGCTATGCTATGTTTTGTTTTGTTATGCTATGTTTTGTTTTGCTATCCTATGCTTTGTTTTGTTATGCTATGCTATGCTGTGTTTTGTTATGCTATGCTATGTTTTGTTATGCTATGCTGGTGAGGGTGTGTGAGGGGGTGTGAGAGTGAGTGAGGGTGAGTGAGGGTGAGTGAGGGTGTGTGAGGGGGTGTGAGGGGGTGTGAGGGTGAGGGGAGGGTGTGTGAGGGTGAGAGGGTGTGTGAGGGTGAGGGGGTGTGAGGGTGAGTGAGGGTGTGTGGGGGGTGTGAGGGTGAAGGGAGGGTTGTGAGGGGGTGTGAGGGGGTGTGAGGGTGAGGGGGGTGAGGGTGAGGGGGGTGAGGGTGTGTGAGGGTGTGTGAGGGTGAGTGAGGGTGTGTGAGGGTGAGGGGGTGTGAGGGTGAGTGAGGGTGTGTGAGGGTGAGTGAGGGTGTGTGAGGGTGAGGGTGTGTGAGGGGTGGTGAGGGTGAGGGTGAGGGGGTGTGAGGGTGGGTGAGAGAGGGTGTGAGAGTGAGGGGGTGTGAGGGTGAGGGTGTGAGGGGATGTGAGGGTGAGGGGATGTGAAGGTGAGGGGTGTGAGGGTGAGGGTTGTGAGGGTGAGGGGGTGTGAGGGTTAGGGTGAGTTATGGGGGCGTGAGGGGGTGTGAGGGTGAGGGAGGGTGTGAGGGGGTGAGGGGATGTGAGGGTGAGGGGATGTGAGGGTGAGGGGTTGTGAGGGTGAGGGGGTGTGAGGGGGTATGAGGGTGAAGGTGTGTGAGGGTGGGGGTGTGTGAGGGTGAGTGAGGGTGTGAGGGTGAGTGAGGGTGACAGGGTTGTGTGGGTGAGTGAGGGTGTGTGAGGGTGTGTGAGGGGGTGAGGGTGAGTGAGGGTGTGTGGGTGAGGGGGTGAGGGTGAGGGGGTGTGAGGGAAGGTGAGGGGATGTGAGGGTGAGGGGATGTGAGGGTGTGGGGATGTGAGGGTGAGGGGATGTGAGGGTGAGGGGGTGTGAGGGGGTATGAGGGTGAGGGTGGGTGAGGGTGTGTGAGGGTGACGGTGTGTGAGGGTGAAAGTGTGAGGGTGAGAGGGTTGTGAGGGTGAGGGTGTGTGAGGGTAGGGGGTGACGGGGTGAGGGTGTGTGAGGGTGAGGAGGTGTGAGGGTGTGTGAGGGTCCGAAGTAAATGGTGGCGGGGCAGACATTATAAGAAAGAGAGAAACACAAATGTTAAGATAACAGTGCTCGAAGGGTTTGTGAGAAGGTGGAAATGGCATTAAAGGAGAAAGGATGAAAAGTTAAGTAGGAAAGAGGCCAGAAAGGAGACACAAAGGAGTGGAGTGTGTGGCGGAAACAGGGAAAAACAGAAAAGAATGAAGATGGATCCGAGAGGGTGCAAGTAGGGTCACATGCGGGAGAAGGAAGACTCGTTAGGAGAGTGTGATGAAGCTCTCGGATTTGCTGTGGCGGGATGGGGGAGCGCATTCCTTTGAAGTCTGATGCGGGAGGCGGGGGAGCGCATCCCGTTTAGCTCGATGATATTGTATGATCCTTTGATTGAGTTGGCGTCGTGTAAGGTACTCCAATTGCTCATGGGGGTTCAGTAAGTCAACAACTTAAACAATTGGAGTACCTTACACGACGCCAACTCAATCAAAGGATGCACGCTTCTACGCTCATACAATATCATCGAGCTAAACGGATACCAAGAGGGCTACGTTTATCAATAAAACCTATGCTATTTCGTTTCAATCTAAACTCGAAGTTCATGGATAAATGGTTTAGATGTTTTTTCACTAAAATAGGTATTTTCGGTTTACATTTTTTGAGTAAACAAATAGTTACCAATCAAGCATTTTTCCATTTATATAGCACAATAGTCACTCTGGCGATCACATAAGAACATCAACAGTGAACAACAGTTGACCTCAGGTACGCCATTTATTTAATATAAAAATACCCCCATGATCAACGAAACACCAGTCACTTACACAGAGTACTTTTTCATTCCTGTCAGAGTTCCCCCTGATGAAGGCACCGCTCGGGTGCCGAAATGCATTGGGCCAATCGACAAACGTTTGAAAAAAAGAATGTCATATTAATAATCTCAATGCAACATTGATTTATTTGTATATATGTATGGAAATTGTTATGAATAATGTTAATAACAAACGCCAAGAAGGTTTAAAAGTATAATTGAAAAGCTTTCAATAAATGTAAAAACAAGTGTAAAAACAAAGTGTAAAGAGTGGTAATAGATTTGAAGTTATTTAAGTGCGGAGCACTAAGTGAACAGTGCATGATTAGGTGAGTTAAAACCCACCATAACCATTAACCTACATGTGAGACATTATTTACAGCTTGCATTTGAGGTTATTGAATGGGTTCAGGAACTGACAATACATATAAATCTGGCGCCACCATTAAGCGCCTGAAAATACTTAGCATCAATACAGTAGCCAACCCTAAGTTTAGAGTCTGTAATGGGCGAGGAAAAGGAAGGGCAGTGCCTAGTGGCCAGGCAGATGCATAGCCGCGTCATTAAGCGGTGACCGCAGCACTCAGAGGGTCACGGCTGTGACTCTCTTGACGTGTCTGACAGCTCACGGATGGATGAGCCAATGCCGGAGCAGTAAGTAGAGGCGGAAGGAATACATAGCAGAAAGCAGTATACTGAAGATGGCACCCCGGATAAACACACAAGTCCAAATGGCAGCTGTCCGTTTTCTGCTAAGCTGCCCGTGGTGAATACTCTATCTGCTCTATTTGCGCATCTTTGGCGGGCTGTTTAGGAAACGTCCGCTGAAGGCCTCTTTCCGGATGCCCCTCATACAAGCCTCCAAATCCTGGCATTTGCCATAATCATTATTAATGATAATTATTGCCAGTTAGTAATGTGATCGGCTACTCTTGCAGAAAGGGGGTTTCATAAAGCGCACAGAAGGAGTTGGGGGAATGGTAGGGAGGGGATGTGGTACTGGCAGATATTGGCCCAGACATTACGACCAACCAATGTTCCCTCTAATTTTTCCTCTGTGTAATGTCTCTGTGCGCTGCAGCCAAGGCTATGTGCGCCAAGAACCTGACAGCTCGATTGGGTGCAGCGACAGGAGTTCTAACACGGGGTTCCTGCTTGATTGTGCAGATAACTGACCTAAGTACTGGAACGCAGGAGGCCTGCTTGACGGGGCCGGCAGGGCTCGACTGGGAACCGAAAACAGTCCTGGCAATTTTGTCGGACTGGCCTCCAGTGGCCGGGAAGGGGGCAGGGGGTGGTACTTAAGTGTCCCACACTACTGCTTAACAAAACTGGTCCCCAGCACTGCTGCTTTTGTTACTGGGGGCCGATATTTGAATTTATGATCGAGTTTCAGCTCTCTCGTGTTCTCTTCGGCCAGATCACAAACAGCGCACAGACACACTGGTTCAATGTCTAAATATGTTTATAGTTAATACTCAGGGATAGTGATGTATTTTTCCAATATTGTAACACAGTAGAAGCTCTCTGATACTACTGCAAATAATCACTGTAACATACTCCCAGTTCTCATAGCTGAGATCCTGTTAGGTTTTAAAAGATTTTTTTTATGGAGGTTGCATGAAACAAAAACACATTTGTCATAAAATGTCTGTAATAGACTCTCATGCATTACCCAGATTAAAAATGAATGAAAGGACAATGCTATTTGCAGCAATCTGTTTAGGAATTATTCAAGGTCACCAGGGCAAGACTCTCTGCAGAACAGAGCTGACTCTACTAGGGGGGGGGGAGGGTCACTCCACTCTTCAGAACTGTTAATCATTAGTTCACTTATCAGCTCTGCAGATGGTTTCCTGGATATGTAAGGGGAGGAATGTACATAGAAGTCCATCACTTCTGCTTTCAGAATCACTAATATATTTTAGTGATTCTGGAAGCACATGTGGTGCTTTTAGACTTGCTCAGCGCTTTAAGTGGGATAAAAAAAACTGAGGGGCGGGGGTCTCTCAAAGGGGCATAGCTGATGTAATTAAGGGTGTGGCTTAAAAACACGTATGCTAAAAACCTGTGCTGAGCATAGTGTGCCGCCAGACTGTTATTGTGCTGTCTCTGTCATTGCATCCAGATATATAATACAACAAGTAACATTATACCAAGGGCTCCCGGTGTTATGGTATTTTTTTTTGTATTTTCGTCTGTATTTATCCATATTTATTTTTTGCCCACTTTATTTGTATTTATCCATATTTATTTTGTGATTTGCGGATAAATGAAGTTGTAAAACTGTACATTTCCATATTTATTTGACTGATAGACGCGCACTCATACTTTGATGTCTGTCTGTTTTAGCTATTTAAGCTGCCAAATATTATAAAACAAAATCCACTGGTAAACATTTGCATTATACCACAAATGTATGTTGATACATGGCATTATTTATTGAAATTGCATCCTGTATTTTTAATTTCCCATGTCCATCTGCTCAGCTGTTGGCTGATAATTCAAGAAAAACAGCACAGAGTCACTTAAAAGAAGCCCAATTTTCTGTATTCATCCACTTTTAAAAATAAATGCAGACAGAAATAACATTGTTTTCTGTCTGTATTTATCTGTAAAAATCTGTAAAAACGGAAACCGGGAGCCTTAATTATACCTACAACAAGCCAGGACTATTGGCTTTGTAAATGGTTGTTAGTTGCATAAGATAAATAAGCAACCACTAGGGCTTAGTTGAATGTAATATTGAGAATGCTTCAGTTCTGAAATGATCAGACTGTGAAAGAACACCAAAGGCTTTGAGCAGTTGTACTGCTGCAGAGTTGGAGAGAGGATGTGGCCTAACGGGCCAGGGTGGTTGATCTCAAATTTGAAGAACCGGGTTCTTGTCTCGGCAATTATTCTGGGTAAATCACTTAATCTCCCCTTGCCTAACGAAATGAAAGTGTCCTTGTGTAACGTAACTGGAGCTCATGTAAAGAGCTCTGATACCTTCGGGTCAAGTTTGCACAATATAAAATTCCACGAAAAAAAAAAGTTTAGATTTTTTTACCCTGAGGTTGAGGGCAAAATGAATGAAGAGCCTGGCAGGGACCCTTCTCAGCCCATGCTTTAGGACCCGGCCCACTTAAAGCCCTGGGCTTGCTGCATGCCTTCTGTTAATAGAGCGTGGCTGCAGGCAGATTGTGTGCATTTTTGAAAGTATACATGTTAATTGCAGCGCCGTGTATAGATATGACAGGCGCTGCAATTAACATGAATACTTTAAAAAGATGCATACAATCTGCCTGCAGCTACTCTGTGCTTTCAGAATCACTAATATATATTAGTGATTGTGAAAGCACATGTCCTGCTTTTAGGCTCGCTGCCTGCCTTTTGTGAATATAGCATGGCAGATTGGGTGCCATTTTGAAAGTTTTCATGTTAATTGCGGCGCCCACCATGCTAATACAGGGGGCTGCATTTAATAGGAAAACTTTCAAAAAGGCACGCAATATGCAGCACTCCATTAACGAAAGGCATGCATGAAGCCTAAAAGCATGACGTGTTCTTTCACAATCACTAATATATATTAGTGTTTCTGAAAGCCCACGTCGTGCTTCTGGACTTGCTGCATGCCTTTTGTTAACAGAGCATAGCTGCATGCAGATTGTGTGCATTTTTTAAAGTATTCATGTTGATCACAGCGCCCGTCATGCTTCTACAGGGCGCTGTGTGTGTGTGCACGCTTCAAATAAGTATACTGCGCGCTCGGAGTGACATAGCTGCGCGCACCTTATAGGGAACAGTGCGGCTGCCTCCTTTAAATTCACATTGTCCTGCAAATGTATTATTAATTTGTTTCAAGGAATTTAACACAAGAGGAAACTCATTTAACATCGTATAATCAATGATCATGCATACAGTTCCAAAAGCACAACACTCGGCACCACACAATTACATAATCCACAATACAACAATAACCAAATAGCTGACTTATTAGGTCTACTACAGACAGCTTTCGTTGACTGTCGGCAAGATCTATTGTTTCCAGTACATTACATACACGGAGTGGGTAAAGGGTGGGTTCCTCGCTCGTGACTGGATGGCTTTGTTGTCTATCACACTTCTCTGCTCCTGATTCCATGGGTTTCCTCCTTATTATAGTTCTGGCTGGGAGGTGCTGGCTGTGCTGATCGGCGTGAGTGCGACTGGCAACGTGGAGAATATGTGGAATGATTGTGGCAGAACAATTGGAGAGAATGTCGTGGTTTGAGTAAGGAGTAAAACGGACAAAGAGCAGTGAAGGGTCCTACGCAGAGGCAACCAGCGGGCTTTTTATGCCGTCTCTTATCCAGTACAAAAGGGGGTGGTGATGGACGGTCCTCGGAAGCTTGTTTCCGGTCCAAGGAAGACATGGCTTGGCAGTTCGGGCTGGACTGTTCCCATGAGGCACAGGGTCAGACTGATTTGCATATAGCCATGTCTGAACTGGGGTGGCAGAGTGGGCTAAAGAACGGTGATGGATCAAACCCAGATCTTTTGACTGGGTGTGAGTGTTTGATTGGTTCAGATGCTCCGTCCATCACCACCCCCTTTTGTACCGCTTTGGCCGCTATAAGTGTGGCAGGGTATGCTCAGACGTGAGTCCCTTGCTCACTTAGCCACTGGATTCAAGCAAGCCGGACTGAAGACGGCTGTAAGGCCAGAAACCGGTCCTCGGAAGCTTGTTTCCGGTCCAGGGAAGACATGGCTTGGCAGTTCGGGCTGGACTGTTCCCATGAGGCACAGGGTCAGACTGATTTGCATATAGCCATGTCTGAACTGGGGTGGCAGAGTGGGCTAAAGAACGGTCATGGATCAAACCCAGATCTTTTGACTGGGTGTGAGTGTTTGATTGGTTCAGATGCTCCGTCCATCACCACCCCCTTTTGTACCGTCTCTTATCCAGGGCTGTAAGCGAGCAGCTGGGTTCATCCAGGTCTCAGACCCAGTGGTAATTAAAAATGGACATTTAAATGGGCCATTATTAGGCGCTATATTCCTGTCCTTAACACTACTGGCAAAAACACAGATCGATTCCTTAACAATAAATGTGAATAACGTTGAGGTAATTTATGTCAGTGATTTAGTTCCAGTTATATTTCACGTTTTACTTGATCTTACATCCCCTAAGAGTGTTAGCTATTTCCAGGATGTTGTGCTTCTGTATTTTTTTGTGTGTGGCATATTACTCTTGTATAGTGCATACTTTATAGTTAGTCGCTGCCATGTGTTTATAGCAGGCCACGACTGAGAGCCATTGGAATTGAGGCTAAAGGCAGTGTGAGTTTCTCATAGTGCCTGTAGGTGGGTCAAAAAGGTGTTCACAATACATGGTCATCCAATCTTTGGCCTCTCTGCCAAGTGCACAGAGAATTGATCACGCATTGCAGCTGCAATCGTGGTTCTGTGCAAATGTGCGTGAAGGAGGTATACAGATGTCAAAATATTGATAAGGGGAAAGTAAAAGAAAACGCAGTTACAGTAAAGTGAGCACGTTTTGTGTTTGGGTGGTGGTGAAGATGCGAGGAAGTACATTCAGGAGAGAATGCGGAGAGGGTGCTGAAAAGGAAAAAGGTGAGGTGCAAGACATGCAGTTGGAGGAGATGTGGAGAGAAAAGGGCATACATGTGTAAGAGAGTGAATATAACCGGAGAGATTCAGGCACTTTGAACACCGTTACCCCTACCACATACTCCAGTAATATTTAATTCATAGTCTCAGAATTTAAGATAAAATATTTTCAATATTAATTATTTACAACAAAATCATTGTTGTTACCCATTTATCTTAATCAGATAACAACCACTGACAAAGCCAACATTTCTGACTGATTTTAGGAGTATGTCAGATGTTGTAATATATATCTGGATGTAATAACAGAAAGATCAGACAGGAAACAAAATACATGTCGGGAGGCACTCTATGGGAATCACAGTAATATAGTTTACATATTTAAGCCATGTTCTTTATAGGCCATGCACTCTTTTGGAGACCTCCCCCACTTTTTTCATCACACTTAAAGTCCTATTCTTAACTCATGAAATAAAACAAATCCTTCAGCTAGCACTGTTCTCCTCCTCATTCCTACAGACTGGATGGTGTATTCTTCTACTGCTGGCAGATCTTGGTTTGCAGTGCATGGGAAGTTTTATTTGCTCTCCATCTCTATCTCTTCCCCCCACATCTCACTCTCTTCAAACTTCTTTAGACCTTTAGACACCCCACCCAGCATCCTTTTGCACTCTTGAAACCCCAGGCATCCACTTTTTTTATAGACTTTTGGCCACCCATAGGCACCTATGAATGATTTTAATTTGACAAATCCAATTCAAAGATGGCCACTACAGTAATCTTTGCAAGACGTTTAAAAAAAAAAGTACAAATGCGTTCAACAGTGGCCGCAGTGGACTTTTCAATGCTTTTTATTTCAGGTTCAATGAAGACTTGGTCCCATCTCTTGGGCGTGTATACCATCTCATCAGAAGACTCAACCATGCGGGATGCCAAAGGCTGCCTTAGGACAGATCCTCATGCTGAGTGGCTTGGAAACAGGAATATTGGGGCTACTGTTACAGTTGTTGCTTTTAAATCAGAGTGAAGTTTCCTGTCCAAGTAAGAGTGCCCAACATCACTTCCAAACAGCGGCTCCTTTTATTGCTTCTATGGGAACACGCTATGTATGTTGTCCCCACCTTGGGCACAAGCCACGTACGTAGGAGTCCTCCAGGGAAGCAGGCGGGTTTTAGGATCACTCACAAAAGGAATCCCAGGGTCAGCTACAGCACCAGCCACTCAGTGAACAGAGCTAGGCTCTTGCAAAATACTGTCTGGATCCTTGGGCGCCTGACAGTGCAGAAACTCAGCCTTTGACAGTTCAGAGTCAACCACTACAGGATGGGATTCGGGAGTGTGTGGGTACAAGCAAGACATGTACTGCAGGAGCCACAGTCACATGCCATGGCTTTACTGGTGGGGCGCTCCAATAAAGGCTCTTTGTAGGCTCTCTGTGGCGCCGATAGTAGGTGTTTAAGACCTCTCTGTCAGTAACCCTTGTGATGCCACAACTTACACAGCAAAGATTTACTGGTTCTGGGAGGGAGTGCGGCTCACTACCGAGAGATGTTCAATTTGGATCACGCTCACTGCTGGGTTGCAAATATAGCTTTAGCAAGTGCATTTTTTTAGTCTAGTAACATAATATCAGACTATGGTTTAGAATTACGGCTGTAACTTTCACAAAGTGCTCGGTGTATATATTTTCTTTACAAACCGTAAAATTAAATGGTTGTCTGTGTAAATTCAATTTTTTCGCATTTCAGATCTAACACTGAACATTTGGGCTTCTGCATCATTAAAGCTTACAAATTCCATAGCATTCCTAATCAATTGTGGTGTACACCTTTTCAGACCAATTGAAAAAGTGACTTTGCTTGGAATGAATTGTTGTTACTGAATGTTGCATGCTCATATATAGAGGCGTGCTAACTTTTTGACAAATAAAAGCTTGGCTATTAATTTAAAATAATTAAGGGCTAAAAATACAAAGATGGTATCCATAAAAAGTGTTGAGAAAAAAAAGAAAAGCAGACTGGAAGATTGAATAATTTCTTATCCTAATTCGGGCATCTAAAAGCCCAAGTCTAAGATCAGAACGGCACAAATATTATCATGTAACCTCAAATGGCCTGTGAATACCATACGTTGGCGTAAATAGAGGGGGTTTGCGTCAAGTTCACAGAGGGGGTAGTTGCATGAGATTTTAATGACAAATGGGCACCTTAGCCCACGTCTGAGATCCTAACTAGAGGCACCCTTGTGTATGCAGGTCATGCCTCAGATATACTGCTTCCTATACATAACATATATTTAGAGTGGTCTTTGGTCAGCCCCTCCCTCACTCATAATTGGATCGCTTTTTTGTCTACTGCTCTTGATTCAGTGGCCTTCCTTCCTATGCATGTTTGTCCCACCCAGGAGCATTTTGGTCTTGCAGTGTTCTCGCTTAATGAGTTGTATCCTTCCACGGATACAAATCATTAAGGGGGCTCTTTTTTCTTTCGCATTTAGCACTCCATGGGAGTACACAATGGCGGCTCCTCTGCTAAGGCATGTTCCCCCCCAGGCTGCCATACACAGCCTGGTGTGTAACATGCCCAGCCTCCCATTCCCTGTCTGAGGCGCTCAGACCAATCACAAACTTGCATTGCAGCATTGTGATTGGCTTAGGGGAGGGAGCCTGTGTGCTTCCTGGTTCTGGCGGAGAGACGACGAGGGACGACGTAGGAGAGACGGCTTAGAACTCAAGAGGAGGTAAGTTTAAAGAAAAAAATTGTAATTCCCCCGCACGCGCGACTCCCACCTGCTCCTTCACTCCTGTTCCCTGCCAACTGCTACTGGGAGTACATCTTTTTTCTGCTCTATCCCTGCTTATTACTCTGCCCGCTCATAATCTTTTTTTTTTTTACCTCTCAATGCCACTTTGTTTAAAATATATTTTTTTTACAGAGCCTGTAACAGTTGCAAAGTGCTTCAGGGCCACACATATCTTTTTTTTCCTTCTTCTCACTGGCGCAGCTTTTGTTTTCCACTTTTCTTTTTGCATTCTAACATGGCTGTCAGCCATATTGGAACATTAATTTAACAAGCATTGGCAAAGCCAATAGGTCTCGCCTATGCAGAGCTATTGGCTTTGCCAATATGTTTTAGCAATGTTGTACACCAGAGTGGCTGCTGTTCAGCACGGCTAAGTTAATGGAGTATAGGAGAGTGGGATGGAGTCGAGTGCCGTTGAGTAGAATGGAGTGGGGTACAGTAGATTGGTGTGGAGAGAACTGGAGAGTCATGGAGTTGAATACAGTTTTGTGGAGTGACGTAGAGGGAGTACAGTGTCAGAGTGGAAGGGTGTAGAGGCGAGTGTCGTGGAGTACAGTGTCAGAGCTGAGTACAGTGGCATAGAGTGTTGTGGAGTGGTGTCGAACTGAGCGGAGTGGCATAGAGAGTGTTGTGTAGAGTGGAATACATTGTTGTAGAGTACAGTGGTGTAGAGCGGAGTAGAATGTCATAGAGTGGATTGGCATAGAGTGGAGAGGAGTAGAGTGGAATAGTGTGTAATAGAGTTGAGTGGAGCAAAGTGGCATAGAGGGAGTTGCCTAGAGCATCCTAGAGTTGCGTAGTGTCGCAGAATGGTATAAAGTGGAGAAGAGGCTGTAGAGTGTCATAGAGTGGAGTATCATGGCGTGTAGTGTAGTAGAGTGGCCTAGAGTGAAGTGGCAAAAAGTACGGTGATGGAGAGTAGACTGCCATAGAGTACAGTGGCGTAGAGTGCATCGGTTTTGAATAAAGTGGTGAAGAGGGTATTGGTGTTGAGTGCAGTAACATCGAGTAGTACAGAGTGGAGTGGCGTAGAGTAGCGTAGAGTGCAATGGAGTAGAGTGGAGTGGTGCCCAGTGAAGTAGAGTGGCGTAGAGTGAAGTGGCGTAGAGTGAAGTGGCATAGAGTGAAGTGATGCAGGGTAGATTGTTTCAAAGTACAGTGAAGAGGAGTGGCAGAGTACAGTGTTGCAGAGTAGAATAGAGTGGCATAGAGTGCAGTGGTGTAGTGATATATATAGCGTGCAGTGATATAGAATGCTGTCGCATAGAGTAGAATGTTGTAGAGTTTAGTGGTGTAAAGTGCAGTGGTGCAAAGCAGTTGGCATAGGTGCAGTGGCGTGATGTGCATTTTTTATTTGTAAAGTGGTGTAGAATGCAGTGGCATAGCATAGACTGGCACAGTGGAGTAGAGTGGCATAGAGTGCAGTTACATAGAGCAGACTGCTTAAGAGTGAAGTGATGCAGGGTAGAGTATAGAGGTGCAGTGTAGAATGAAGTGGTGTAGAGTAGAGTTGGGAAGAGTAGTGTGGTGCAGCATTGATTGCAGAGGCGCAGAATTGAGTGGCATAGAGTAGATTGTTTCAGAGTAGAGTGAATTGGTGTAGAGTGGAGTGGTGCAGGGTAGTGTGGAGTAGTGTAAGGTAAAGTCGAGTGGTATAGAGTAGTGGCATAGAGTGCAGTGTAGCAGGGCGGAGTTGGTGTAGAGTGGAGTGGCCTATACTGGAGTGGTGTAGAGTACAGTGGCGAAGACTGCAGTGGTCCATAGTAGAGTGGGCTAGTATACGCTGGCATTGAGGAGAGTAGTGCAAAGTAGAGTACAGAGAAGTAGAGTATAGTGGCATAGAGTGCAGTATCATAGATTGCTGTGGTGCAGACTAGATAAGAGTGGCGTAGAGGGCAGTAGAGTGGAGTAGAGTGGTGCAGAGTGGAGTGCAGTGGCATGGAGTAAAGTGGCGCCGAGTATAATGGCATAGAGTTCAGTGATGTAAATGTAAATGTATTGGACTTGTAAAGCGCACGGCTGCCCGTAAGCGTCCCGGCGCTTGCTTAGGGAACCCGTCCTGGTATTCCCCTGTGAGAAACCCCGGCAGGGTGTCCACAAGGTGAAAGCCAGGCATCCCGCCGCGAGGGGCCGTAGTGGAGATTAAGCAAGCTATTGCCCAGAGTCGCAGAGTGTGACCCCGTGAGTTGAGTAGGCACCAGAGCGAGAATTGTCGAGTCCGTGGAATTTTGAGCCCAAGACCCGCCGAGGCGGGGAATTGAACCCTGGTCCACGGTCGATCTCAGCTTCCAGGTCTGCCGCCTCTAACCACTGAGCCACGCTTCTCTGATGGAGAGTGGAGGGATGCAGAGCAGAGTGTCGTAGAGTGGGGTAGAGTGCATTGGTGCAGAATGCAGTAGCAAAGAGTGATACAGAGTAAAGTGACAGAGTGCAATGGTGTAGAGTGGAGTAGAATGCAGTGGCATAGAGCAGAACATAGTGGCATACAGAGCAGAGGTGCAAAGTAAATTGGCACAGAGTAAAGTGGTATAGAAAGCATTGGTGTAGAACAGAGTGGCGTAGTGTGGAGTGGCAAAGAGTGAAGAAGCGCAGAGTGGAATAGCGTGGCATAGACTGCAGTGGCATAGAGTAGATTGTTTCACAGTACAGTGAAGTAGAATAGAGTGCAGTGGTATACAGTAGAGTGTCAGAGTGCAGAGTAGATTAGAGTGGATTGGTGTAAAGTGCAGTGAAAGAGAGCAGTGTTGAGTGAGTGAGTGAGTGAGTGAGTGATGGTATTTATAAAGCGCACTAATGCCGAGGCATCTTGGCGCTATGCGAGGTAACAAGCTGAGAGTGATGACCACAATCCTATCTAGTGAAAAGCCACGTTTTGATTTCCTTCCTGAACTGCAAGTGGTTGGAGATTTGCCTGAGCTGTTGGGGTAAAACGTTCCAAAGCCTTGAAGCCAAATGGGAGAAGCTCTACCCTCCCCAACGTTGTCTATTGATCTTAAAAACCAAAGCCAGCCCGCGAGAGGCAGACCTCAGCGGGCGGGTTGGCATGTACCTGGAGAATAGATGTTGAAGATCGAAGGCCCCCATTCCCGCCAGTGCTTTATGAACTAGACACAGCGCCTTGAAATCAATCCGCCTCTGGACTGGGAGCCAGTGCAACTTCCTGATGGCCAGTGAGGTGGAGTGGTATTTAGGCAAACCGAGTAGCAATCTGGCAGACGCGTTCTGGATAGATTGCAGTTTGGCCAGTTGTGCACACCCCGCTCCCAAATAAAGGGCATTGCCATAATCTATTCTAGAAAAGATAGTGGCAATTATGACCGTTTTCCTGAGGTGGTAAGGAATAATCGGCAAGATCTTTCTCAGCCCCTTAAGCACAAAGAAGCATGCAGACACTACCTGGTTCACCTGTGGCTTCCAAGCCAGATCTTTATCAAAAATGAACCCAAGGATGCTTTCTGTCCAAACTCAAGAACTTCTGTCTTTTCAGTGTTCAATTTCAGAAAGTTCAATTTCATCCACTGCATAACTGCCAACATACAGTAGGCGAAATCAGCTGACTTCGAGTCTGCAGAATGGGGCATAGAGACAATCAGCTGAGTGTCATCAGCGTATGACACCAGCTTAAAACCCAGGTTCTTTATTATCTTGGCCAAAGGGGAGACATAGATATTAAACAGGGTAGGCGATAACGCCGAGCCCTGGGGAACTCCTCCAGGAAGGGTAAAATTATCTGACTGATGGCCTTTCCAAGAGATGGCTTGTTCCCTATCTGACAGAAAGGAGGAGATCTAACGCTAGGCCCTTGACACCGATATCCTGCAACCGTTGGATAAGTACCCCATGGTTTACGGTGTCAAAGGCCACCGTGAGATCCAGTAGAATCAGCGTGACCCTGTCTCCCTAATCCATCCCCTTCCGGATTTCCTCTGCTGCCATCAACAGGGCAGTTTCAGTTGAATGATTAGCCCGGAAGCCGTGCTGAGTGCTGTCTAGAATGTGCCATGTCTCAAGATAAGAGGATAGTTCCACATTCATGGCTTTTTCTACTAGCTTAGCTGGCAGCGGCAGGCAGGAGATAGGACGGTAGCTCTTCTCGTCAGAAGGGTCTAGCTTGGTCATCTTTAACAGGGGCCGAATGCAGGCCTTCTTCCATATTAGTGGAAAAACTCCCGAGCTCAGCACCTGATTCAAAACCGGCAGTAGTAGGGAACTAATTTCTGCCGGTGCCAAGTGAAGCACAAAAGGTGGGCAGGGATGAGCTCGTCATCAGCATCGAAGGGGTTAATATTGTGGCAGGCGAGTATATCAAGGAGATTGATCGTCTCTATGTTATTTGTGTCCTCCAAGTAAAAGTTCAAATCTCCCAGAATAGTGTAGTAATCGTGCTCGAGGGAATTTTCTAAATGGGCTTGAATGGCCGCTAGGAACTGGGCTCTCGGGCCAGGGGGCCTTTAAATGAGCAAGCCAGAGAACGCAAAGGTGTTATCGAGTTTCAATGAGAAGCTCATAGCTTCAGCACCCTCCAGTCTCTCGGGCGCGACCTGCAACTTGCGAAAGGTTTTGTAAATAATGGCTAAGCCACCCCCCCTTCCTTCCGCTCTATTGACATTAGCAACTGCGTAGTCCAGTGGCACAGCAATATTCCAATCAGGATCGCTGCTGTCATTGGCCCAGGTCTCGGTAAGAAACAATACATCAGGATCTTCAGTCTGTATGAGACACTCAAGTTGGTACTTGTGTCTAGCCATCGACCTTACATTCAGTAGCAGGCAGCTAATTACCCTGTTATTCTCATTTGCAAACTTGGCATCAGCCCTATGATCGTAGTGAGAGGGAGGGCCCGCGCAAACCCGGTGCACTGTGTTCCAACCCTGCGAGAATGCCACCCTCCGAGCAATGCCGCTGTCAGGCCCTAACAGCTTGTCCCTGGATTGGTCTTGGCACGTCCCGATCTCTGACCTGAGTTCAAAAAGGCTTTCTTTCATGTAAGTTGTTCTCACGACCGGACCAGGGGGTCTGGCACCAGGCGCCATCTGGGCGCTGACGGGCTTGCCTTTGGCGCGCCCGCTGCGCTCGCCCGCTGCGCGGTCGGTGCATCACTGTTAATATCCAGGCTGGGGGAGGAGCTGCTAAGCAAAAACCGGAACTGGAACGCTACTCTTCAGGCGGGTCGGTGAAAGAAGCCGAGCCCCGCGGTAGCGATTCCAGTCCGGTTCCAGTCAGGGAAAGTGAGTACCAGAGAAGGTTTCTGAATTTAAAATTGCAGCATTCTCAAACTAACAGGCGCAAAGAAACAAGAAATGTAAAACAAGCTTTTTAAAATTACGAAGGCGATAATCACAGCAACAGCCCGTTACCTTACTGTTGCAGAGTGAAGTGCTGTGGAGTGGAGTGGTGCAGGGTAGAGTACAGAGGCACAGAGTGGAGTGATGCATATTAGAGTGGCATAGAGTGCAGTGGCATAGTGTGCAGTAAAGCGGCATAGTGTGCTGCAGCTTAGAGTGCAGTCATTCAGAGTAGAGTGTCAGCGTGCAATGACGTGGAGTGCAGTGGCGTAGAGTGGTGCAGAGAGCAATGACGTAGAGTATGGTGGTGCAGAGTAGAGTGCGTTGACATAGAGCGCAATGGTTTAGAGTGACATAGCTTGCAGTGGCATAGAGTGGCACAGCGTAGAGTGCAGTTGCAGAGTGGAGTGGTGCAGAGTGGCATAGAGTGCAGTGGCGTAGAGTAGATTGCTTCAGAGTAGAGTGGAGTGGTGCAGGTTAGAGTACAGTGATGCAGTGTGGAGTGCAGTGGCATTGAGTAGTGGCGTTGAGCAGAGTGGCATAGAGTGGTGCATTGTTGATTGTAGTGGCATAGCGTGGCGAAGAGTTGAGAAGAGTGGCATAAAGTGCAGTGGTTTAGAGTGCGATGGCGTAGAGCAGCTTGTTTCAGAGTGAAGTTGAGTGGAGTGGTGCAGCATAGAATGGAGTTGTATAGAGTAGCAGCGTAGAGTGCAGTGTTGCATAGTGGAGTGGCACAGATTGGAGTGGTGCAGAGTAGAGTGGCCTAGACTGGAGTGATGTAGAGTGCAGTGACGAGTGCAGTGGTGCATAGCAGAGTGGGGTAGAGTACACTGACATAGAGTAGAGTTGTGCACAGTAGATTAGAGGGGCGAAGAGTGTAGTAGAGTGGTGCAGAGTAGAGTGCATTGGCATAGAGTGAAGTGGAGTAGAGTAGCATGGAGTTCAGTGACAGAGAGTGCAGTGCTACAGAGTCGAGTGTTGTAGAGTGTAATGATGTACAGTGGTGTACAGTGCAGTGGCATAGAGAGTATAGTGGCGTACAGTGCAGTGGTGCAGAGTAGATTGGCGTGCAATGGCATAGAGTGTATTGGTTTTTACTAAAGTGGAGCCAAGTGCAGTGATGTAGGGAGGCGTGGAGTGGTGTGGCGCAGAGTGGAATAGAGTGGCCTAGACTGCAGTGGCATAGAGTAGATTGTTTCAGAGTAGAGTGAAGAGGCGCAGCGTGCAGTGGTATAGAGTAGAGCGCCAGAGTGCAATGATGCAGAGTAGCTTAGAGTGGACTGCCATTGAGTGCATTGGTGTAGAGTGGAGCAATGCGGAGTAGAGTGGGTAAGGGTTCAGTGGCATAGAGTGGCATAAAGTAGAGTGGCAGAGAGTGCAGTGTAGCAGCATATACTATCGTAGAATGCAGTGGTTTATAGTATAGTGGTGGAGAGTAGAGTGGCATACAGTACAGTGGTGCAGAGTAGAGTGGCATTGAGTGCAGTGGTGCAGAGTAGAGTGGCATAGAGTGCAGTGGTGCAGAATAGAATAGAGTCTGGTAGATTGCAGTGATAGAGTACCCTGGCATTGAGTGTAGTGGCGTAGAGTGCAGTGGTGTAGAGTAGATTGGCATAGTGCATTGGTTTTAAGTAAATGGTGTAGAGTGCATTGGCATAGAGTGCAGTAGAGTGGAGCTGAGTGCAGTGGTGCATAGTAGAGTGGTGTGGGGCAGAGTGTACTGCTATAAAGTGGAGTGGTGCAGAGAAGAGTGTAGTGATGCAGAGTGGAGAGGCGTAGTGTGGGGTGGGGAAGAGTAGAGGGCAGTGGCGGGATTGGAGTAGGGAAGAGTAGATGTAGTGGCGTAGACTGAAGTGGTGCATAGTAGAGTGGAGTGGGGTAACGTGGGATAGGCATGGCATGGTAGCTAACTGCCATTACAGACAACACATCTTCAATTGAAAGGACCATTACATTTTCAACAACATTCAGTTTTACCGATAAAAAGCACACAGCGCACAAACAATGTGTGGAAATGTCATCACCTAGTGTATTGATCTGATCGTCAGCACTGTACATTTACAGACATTAACACTTTGTGTGATAGGAAAAACATACTACTGCCTTCCTCAGCCACTTCTGCAGAGGCAGCATAATTGTCACATAAATCCTCTCACTTTGAAGTCTGAAAAATAAAAATAAACACCAAGTTTGCTGGAAGACAGAGATTGACATTTGACCACTGTCTTTGAATGCACAGCAAATGTGATAAGATAAGTCAAGATTTAAAAGCCTGTATACAGAAAGTGAGCTATTGGAAGAATACTATAAACAAGGTTTGGGCAACGGGAGGGACGAACTTGAGCTGGACAGCCTAGAGCAAACAAAGCCACCATATAGAAAACCAGAAAATGTAAGTTACAAACAACAAAGCCAATGGGAAGCAGCAAACGGATTGTATTCCTGGGTCAACTTTCTGAATGGCCCCAAGATGTCTTTAGCAAACCAGACTTCTGTGCTGTCTGTTATGCTTAGCCTAAAAACGCACTATGCAGCATGACGCACATACATCACAATACATGTATGTGCATGCATACCTATCAGTAGCCATGGAGTAAACCTCAGTGTGCCCAAAGTTACAGTAATAATGAAACAATGCACATAGTTGTCTTGCCATCTGCAAAAGGCACCCTGCAGTAACTAGGATCTCATGCCGATGGAGGGAAAGAGGTCATATCACCTCATGCGGTCAGATACTCATCTCTCGGTGAATGTCTAACTAAAGAGGGAACTTTGAGCTACACTCTACAACGCATACATTGTGAAGACCTCGCAGAGTGTAGGGACAGTGCTAGGGATCCTTAGAGCAGGAAGAAGGCCAGAGACCTTCTTATGGGCTTCCGAGTTTGACTAAAACATGTTGATTACAGGAGATATAGTTATTTGAGCCACTGTTGGGTGGGGGCTGCCCTTACATCCACCCGCACGACCCCATCTGACCTCCACTGCTAGACCCCGACGGCTGGTGCTCCCAGTACCTGCAGTGCCCGGGTGTTTGACACTCGAGTATTACGCCGCCACTAACTTGCCCTGTGCTGCCTGTGACTGGTGTTAGGCAGTGTTCGGCGGTTTGGCAATACTGCCATACTGATGTTGGAACAGTTATTGGTGGCCATACAAAATACAAAATATAAAATCTTGTGACCAGGACTGCAGGAAGACAAAATGCACACATGCTGAGGAGGTGGAGGCATAAATAGTACGGGTTGGTCACGGGTCTTGGAGTGAGCAGAGTAAGCAGTCCATCAGTATCGGTCAGCTGCAGGGTGAACTTGTTATCACTTACTGGTTAAGAACGAGAGACAACAGTGGCGGAGTGTGACAACGAGAAAAACATATTTAGTCATAAAGGTGACCATAAAGCGGAAGTATGCATTCTGGTAAGGAGAGGACATCAGGACCAACAACAAAACGTACAAAGAGAATACAACAATCTATGGTGTCAAAAAAGGTTAAATCAAATACCGTAGGGCTGAACCAGTCTCTAATCTCTCCAATAGCACAGATGTTTGAGAAATCAGGTAAAATACCAGATAGATTTCACTTTATGAAGGACCCAACAGGAGTTTTGATGACAATGCGATCGGATGTGGAAAATAATAAATTACAGACCCCTATAAAACCTACAAGCAGCGAAACAATCAATAAACAAATCACACAAAATAGCATACAACAAGGAATATGTAACTCGCAAAGTAAGATAATGGAACAAAAGAACGATGAATTCCAAATTACAGACCAAGACATATTGAACGGAACTCAATCTCCAGCGACTACACAGCAAGAAAAATCAAAAGAAATGTATAACTTCGATTTAATAACTGCGCCAGATGTAGTCATTAAGGATATAAATTGCTTTACTAATAAATCAGATTCTAACTCCTTTGAAGACAACCAACTATATCAGCGAGCCAGGATGGAACAAAATCAATTAATGATTCCTATAGAAGTAAATGTAGAAATCAAGAAAAGGTTGTTTATAGCTCCTGAGGAAATATTGGATATACAATCGAGCTGCCATAGTACTAAACCTGAGAGTGTCATTCAGAAAGATAACGACAAAGACAGAATAAAACAAGACAATCCAATTGGGGAAGTAGAGGTAGTAAACAAAGAAATCAACGATCCAGACGCAAAAATAAACGATACCTTCAAGGTGGAACATGCGATCTCCTCGGATAATAAATAGCATAATGGCAAGACAACACAAAACAACCAATTGGGAACAAAACATAAAGATACGGGGATAAGTTGGGATATTTTCTACCAAACTTCGACTCTTACACTTGAAGCATTACAATATCAATCCAATAAAATGGATATCCAAATCGACCTTCTAAAAATGATGGCAAACACTATTGCGGGGATTGATAATAAACTTGCCCAGCTTAATGGTTTGATAGTGAAAGCACAGAAGGACAATGAAAAAATGACCACGGAATGTATCTACTTACCCATTATTGACAAACTAGCAACAATACCAGAGGTTTTGACTAGCATAATAGAAGATACTTAAAGGGATATTCAAAAGAAAAATGAGAAAGTCTATGGAAAATTCAAAAATATTAATACTTTGGATAAGATTGAGAATGAAAACATGACTGGGACAGAAATTTCTGAAGGCCCAGAACTAACATCAATAACAAAGCAACAGACTAAACTCAATATACAAGGCGAAAAAATACACCTATCAGATCTGCAATTACTGGAACAAATAAGAGATGAATCTAGTAGTAATGAAACAAAAGAAGAACAGAAGTGTAAGGAACAGGATACTGATGGCTTCACCATGATGTCAAAACGCCAAAGGGAAAAATTACGTAAAGCGTAAAAACCAAACACTGTGTCGCAATACAATCGGATGAGGAACAGACAACAACTATAGAAGTCACTCAGAATGACAGAAACAAGTACTTCCCCATATTCGGACAAAAACCAGTAAGCGAAAATATACCAGTAAAATGTGCTACATTAAATCAAATATGGAATCCCCCAAGGGAGAAAAGTAGTCGATTAGAAGAGCAGGTGGTCACTAAGACCGTTGTTAAACCACCTCATGCTGCGAATGAGCAACCAAAACGAGATGAAGAAGAAGAGAGTGTCCCTAATAATTTCAGTCCAAAAAAAAGGAAGGATAGGAGCCCAAATAAATCACCGCTAATATCTATTCTTCATCAAAACCTAAATGCTGAGGAAAAAACAGTAATACATTCTAAACCAAATGTGAGTGAGGAGCTTAAAACGACTACAAAATTGCCAGATTGGGATCATCTGTTTATCGAAAACAGGGAAGGGGTAAAAAGAATTACTTATAAATCTAAGCAAATCAATGAAATTGATGCTTTTAATCATCACCTACCAAATGATAATGTACAACTTATCTTTACACCAGAATTCGAGTCCAGAGGTAGGAATTATATACTAAACCGTGGGAATATACTCAGATTATTTAAGTCAATTCCACCCTTAACTAACATTGTAAGTGAGGATATCATTTCTATTGAATTCATGACAAGAAATCAAAGCCTCCAGGCTCCCACATTATTAACATTAAAATCTTTAATAATAGCCGAACAGATTTTGAGCGAGCAAATGACATTTAAAGCCTGGGGCATATTAATAACTAAACAAGTCCCAGAGGTCTATCCGACACCACTTATTATTGACGAAAATAAATTACATCATGCAAAAACAGTCAGACAGATAGTTCCGGTATTAAAAAATGCACGTGGTAGATCCCCTAGGAAAACAGGAGTAATAACTCCGCAAAGGAAATTAGAAAAAAACTCAGAAATAAATGAAAAATGGATCACCATGGCACTACATAGTAACATTAAACAATGAGAGGATAGATCCAAGTTTGCGTCTGTTAATACCAAAGATACGGGACAAATAAAAATGTGTTCGTGGAACGTAAATGGATTGGGAACTAAGATTGGTAATGCACAAATAGATTCCATATTGAGCCCATGTCAGATTATTCTTTTACAGGAAACTTGGGAAACCAAACCATTTATGTTACACGGATACGCAGGTCACTTTGAATATGCGAATAAAACTCACAAATTCTGCCGTCCAAGTGGGGGCCTGGCAACATTTATTTCTAGTGACCTACAGGTTGAGCATGAGCAACTGGACTCAAGTAGCACGAACATTCTAATAGTTAAACTGAAATATAAAACAATTAATCAAAAATCCAAAATCCTATATTTGATCAACGTATATATCCAGCCAACACATACTAGTAGGGAATCAACTTGTGCAACTTTGAACAATTTTTTAATGAAACAAATGTTAGAAGATCCGATAGCAGACTTTGTGATCACTGGCGATTTCAATCTAAACCTAATGTCACCTTTTATAAGAGACGATACAACACAATCACAGTATCATCAATGGTCAATTCCCCAGCAGGAGCTAGGAAAAGAGATCAATTACATCAGTAACAAAATGGGTACACAACTTGTTAAAGACATGGAAGCGATGGGTCTCCGTATTCCTAATGGACGATTTAAAGCAGATATGCCACCAGCATATAGTTATTTTGCGCACAACGCAAAGTCGAGGATTGACTATACAATGACTTCGCTAAATATTTTTCATAACATCATCAGCTACCAGTTAGAGAAAACGACAGAGAGTGATCACTGTCAGCAGATAATAACAATCAATATTAGAAGTAACACAAACCAAGCGTATCAAACTGTCCAGGGGTGCATAGGAACCATAAATTATAAAAAACTGTTTTGGACTGTCGGAAACAAAGAAACAATGAACGAACAAGTGGAGAGACTTTTAGAGACCTGCTTCAAAGATAGAACATTGGAAACAGCAATAGCACAATGGGAAAACTTTACCAAGAAGTTGGTCAAACCCTAACCTCGATCCCAAAAACAACTGAATAAAAAGACGCATACAGAGGACAATAAGGAAAGGGAAACGTATATAAACCTCCCACACACAATAACGAAACTAAAAAGAGCTCGAAACAAGATCATAGGGCAAATTAGGAAATCCGCTGCAAATGATGAAACTTCGGGCAAACTGAAATCACTAAATCAAAATTTGAAGAAACTAATATGGAATGAGAAAAACCAAGCAAAACCGGTAATATGGGCAAAAGTATTCCACGCAAGCAAACAAAAAAATGCAAGAGAATTCTGGAAAATCATCAATGGACTGCTTAGACCAAACAAACGGGTGGTTTCATCTTCACTAACAGAGCAGGAATGGGTCACATTTCTGAGAAAACATCTAAACCGGAAGAGTACAGGGATGAGGAAAATTGAAACGTATTCCACAGTCAGTTACGATAGTGATACAGAAATACTTAGTTATGACAGTGATACGGAAATACCTATTAAAATAACATGAGAGCAACTAATAAAACTAATAAAAAAACAGAAGGATGGCGCACCAGGACCAAATGGTATACCATTTACACTCTATAAAGAAAATCCAGAATTATGGGCATTTTATTTAGAAAAGCTATTTAATGAAGTTATACAAAACGGAGTTATTTCTGAGTCTTGGCGAGGATCTTTAATCACGCCAATCTTCAAACAAGTATTTGCAATGCAATAGGGCTCGCATTTACGCGAGTTTGAGCTATTGACATTGCAAATACCAATGCGTTTTAATTTTGTTTTTAAAACATAAATAAAAGGCATTGTCATTTACAATGCCAATAGCTTAAACTTGCGTAAATGCGTAGTGCATTGCAAATGCCTTGTTTTTTATTCTTTGTTTACTGATACTTTACAGGATTGACATAGTAAATAGGTCCCAAAGGCTAGACCGGCTTGCTTTGCCAATGATTGTTTATTGTTATAAATATCTTTCTGTGATAAAATGCATGGGTATAGCAGCAGAAGGGAGACATGTTTCTACAGAGAGAACATTCAATCGTTCACCTAAGCCCCGGATAAAAGTATAATTCTTTTATTACTAATAAGCCTGCACCACCAGCCATCCAAACTATAGAAAAAGTTGCACAGTGACTTTCACTTTATTGTTTCTCTCCATATACAATCGAGCAAACGAATAATTCACTGAATCGGTCTATTTATTAGTTGAAGATGTGAGTACTTACGAGGTGTGGAGGTGCGAGAACTCTGCTCGTACAATCAAAATATGATTTCAGTATTCTGTGAAAGAAAACTAGAACATATTTTGCAAATACAAAACAAAAGACTCCTCTCCCTGCTATCAGGCAACGTAAAATAGATTAAACTAATGAAAGCAGTGGCATCCTTATAACCCATCTAGATGGATGCGCTAAAAATGATCAACAACCCTTTGTGATTCAATTTGTAGTGGGCACTCTAAGTGTACTTCAATACCCACTCTCATGCGGATTCTTCCAGTTTCAGGGGAGATGCGCAATGTGGTTTGATGCGGACACCAGAGTTGTCTGCAGCCTCATGGGGAATTACATACCCAAGCAAGCATTAGTAGACCCACTAGGTCTGGCTGTGGCCTTTTTTATTTATTTACCAACTGTGTGCAAGATGCAAACATATGGCCAACATAGAAAAAATATAAAAACAAAGAAGTAGCCAGGGTACACAAGGTGTTGCACCGAAGGGCACTCCTTTTCAGATGTCTTCTATCACTGAGTCCAAGATACACAATGGACAGGTAGGTTGACTCATCCCCCCCATGCTGCATGCTGTGGGGGGGAGGGTGTATGGATGGCCCTTGAATATAACAATTGATGAAGAGGGTTGACCAAAAAAACATTATGTGTGTATGTATGTGGGGAGGGGGGGGGGGGGATTTTCCAAGCATGCATGGCCAGATCTAAAAAATGTAATTAAAAAACTACAGCCACGCTATCAGTAGTGCAGCAGGTGTAGTGGCGATAGAGGCCTCGATTTAAATGGGCCAACTGTACCTTAATTATGGCTATTATTTACCTTATGTACAATCCATCTGGCCAAATGGGCGAGTGTGTGTTTGAAGGAGGCCATTTTTAGGTTTCGCCTGGCGTCCACTGCGCAGGCGAAATCTAATGTTAGAACAGTACTGGCTTTGGTCCCGCCTTCTCTTCCATTGGCTAGCTCCATAAATGGAGGCTAGCCATTGGAAGAGCGATCTGTCCGTCATTGCCCAGGCGAAATCTAATGTTAGAACAGTACTGGCTTTGGTCCCGCCTTCTCTTCCATTGGCTAGCTCCATAAATGGAGGCTAGCCATTGGAAGAGCGATCTGTCCGTCATTGCCGGAGCAGATTCGTGGGCGTTCCGCGATTTTTACTCATCCCGCCCCCTTGCGATCGTCATGCGGCGGTGGGCGTGTTGTCTTTTTTTTTTTCGGTCATGTGTTTCTCTTTTTCGGAGTGTCTTCTGTTGGAGTGGACTGCGAATTTTAAGTTCCCAGGAAGTGTACTGTGTATTTGCGATCAGGTAAGCAGCATTTGTTTCGAATATCCTTTACCTTTGTACGTCTATCTCGCCTCGTTGTCTCCCTGTCCGTGTCTCCGTGGTGTTGTCTGTGTTGCCCCCGTCTCATGTCCTTTCCAATGGAATGCTTTTGTCGGCATGTTTACGTTGTGTCTGTGCTAAGTCTTTGCCTGTCTCCGTGGTGTTGTCTCTGTTGCCCCCGTCTCATGTCTAACTAACTCATGTCTCCCGTTCCCGCCCCCCCTCCCGCTGTCTGTGTGCCCGTCCACCCCCTCCCGCTGTCCGTTAACCCATCCCCCCCTCCCGCTGTCTGTGAGCCCTTCCTTGGATGCTTCACATAGGATTTCTACCGAGCTGCCATTCCTGATATTAAGTCTTTAGCTATGCTCACATGTTCTATATTCCAAATCTGCCGAAAAATATTTTACTCCCGTTCCCGCCCCCCCCTCCCGCTGTCTGTGTGCCCGTCCCTCCCCTCCCGCTGTCCGTTAACCCATCCCCCCTCCCGCTGTCCGTGAGCCCGTCCTTCGATGCTTCACATAGGATTTCTACAGAGCTGCCATTCCTGATATTAAGTGTTTAGCTATGCTCACATGTTCTATATTCCAAATCTGCCGAAAAATATTTTACTCCCGTTCCCGCCCCCCCTCCCGCTGTCTGTGTGCCCGTCCCCCCTCCCGCTGTCCGTTAACCCCTCCCCCCCTCCCGCTGTCCGTGAGCCCGTCCCCCCTCCCGCTGTCCGTGAGCCCGTCCTTCGATGCTTCACATAGGATTTCTACAGAGCTGCCATTCCTGATATTAAGTATGAGGCCAAGGAAAACCCTGGACTACTAGAAGCACAGCTTGTGGGCTATACGCCTTTTCAAAAGTTAACCCCAAACGTAAATCTACGAGTTGAATGAATAAACAGATATCTTTTAATATACAATATTAAGCATATTTCTGCAGCAACATAATCAAAATATCATTGTAATGCAATTCATGCTACGAAAGAACACAAACATTAGTTTGTACATATAACTGGAACATATTCTTAGAACATTTTTAGCAAATTGCATTTTATAACATCTCATATTGCCTTCATGCACAAACCAAAATATTTGCGAACAGATGAAAGTTTGTCCCAATGCATTTCGGGTTCAAACTGAACCCTTCTTCAGGGATATACATTTCAAAAGAATATAATGTACACAATCTTGCGATGATGAAATTCTGAGATGAATCATACTTATAATTTTGTTACTTTATAGGGAAAGGGCACAATCCCTTAAAACTAGATAGCACGCTAAGATTGATAATAGCATTGAACTAACGGTTTCAAACCAGGTGTGCAGATCCACCCTCTCAAAACTATTCCTGATATTAAGTCTTTAGCTATGCTCACATGTTCTATATTCCAAATCTGCCGAAAAATATTTTACTCCCGTTCCCGCCCCCCCCGCTGTCTGTGTGCCCGTCCCCCCCCCTCCCGCTGTCCGTTAACCCATCCCCCCTCCCGCTGTTCGTGAGCCCGTCCCCCCTCCCGCTGTCCGTGAGCCCGTCCTTCGATGCTTCACATAGGATTTCTACAGAGCTGCCATTCCTGATATTAAGTCTTTAGCTATGCTCACATGTTCTATATTCCAAATCTGCCGAAATACCAGCCATTTTTATGTTTTCATGCTCAATAGAACCTGTTTTCACTGTTTGACAGTCTAACATCCTCCCCCTTTCTTTCATAATCGAGTCCTACAATGTCTCTTCTAAAGCCCTGGTAGCCACTTAATCCTGATGATGCCAGTAGTTTCCGACCCCATCGGAGTAGTGAGATTTTAACATTCATGCTGAGTTTGCAGCTACTAAATGCAGGCTAAAGTTCCAGTGTGAGCCACAAATAAGGAATAACTGGGATACACAGACCTGCAATTACCAATTACCCCAGTAACTTGTCATTTCTTAGTGAACTTCCATGGTCCCACATTTTCATGGGCTAGTTTTTCCCCGCCCCCAGTGTTCCCAGTACCCCGGGGCATTGGTAACTCTATGGAGAAGGGACATACCGGCACAAATACCGAGCCACTCGTAATAAGGACCTAAACATGCTTTGGCGAGCTATCTTGGCTGCACAGAGATGAATGGCCAGCGTCGAATTACTGGACCCTTTCTCGCCTGCTGCAACATCATGACCTTGCGTCAACCTGTAATATTTGTCGGTGTACGTACACACACCAACAACGCAGGGCGAATTCGATCCTGTTCTTTAGTGTCAGTTGAAAACTTGGCGTAAATGACAGCTGTGAAGGCCTGTCCCCAGCTCAACTCAGCAGGCACCCCAATGTACTTCATTTGGGGGCTGGGAGCGGCTTTTAATCTAGCAGCACGGCGCCACAGCTGCTGTAAGCTAGCTGAAAATTGTCTGCAAAGAGGTTTAACTTTCCTAACCCCTCTCGAAAAACGTGTATTTAAGTGTGGCTCTGTGTGTGTGTGTGTGTGGCTCTCTGTGTGTGTGTGGGTGGGTCTGTGTGTTTTTGTGTGGCATTTGCCAGAGATTAAACTATTGGCATTGTAAATGACAATGCCATTTATTTATCTGTTTTCAAAACCAACACATAAATACAAATTTTGTCATTTACAATGCCAATAGCTCAAACTTTTCAAAAGGCGAAACCATTGCATTGTAAATGCTTGTTTCCTGCTTGCTTTGGAACCCATAGCACCATTGCTAGGTCACTTTAACCATGGCATTCAGGCCCCTCCCTGGCTGCACGACTGCCGTATATACCGTAAGAGAGGCCCATGAAGTGTTTGCTGTTACATGTGAATGGGTCTGCTTTGTTGTGTGTGTTTTCTGGGTTCCGTTAAGCTTCTGTGGAACTATAACATCAAGGGAGTTTCTACATCTGGTTTTGGGAAGGCACAGCACACTGGCACTCCTGTCAATAATCTGCAGCCATGTAAAAGTACCGCCTGATTTATTCTACCAATCTGAGGATTGGAAATGCGTTGATACAATGTATTTGTCAAAAGACCAGTTGTGGGACAGTCCCTCCTACATTTATCATCTAGGATGGTCTGATTATTTGTTGTGATATTACGGGGTAAACAAAAAGCCTGCAGCCAATCATTAATATGTTTTTTTAGCCTGTGATTGATGCAGTCTACCTGTATTTGTGGGATTAACTGTGCAGCTCCCCACGTGAGAGGGATAGTTCGGAAACAAACTGGGCCTAAGGATTTTCACTTCCACATAGGAAGTCAAAGCAAACATAGGTATTGAGTGGCTACGTGTTCCCTCAGCGCGTGGCAAACACCGTAGCCGGGCTGTTCGTATTGTGTAGTTGAGGTGAGTGGAACTACTGTTAATGGTCCTAGAATAATCTGGGCAAAAGTACAATCTGTAGAAGCAATATGGCTAAGTTAAGTGCGCAATGTTTGACCAGTCTAACCATAACTTAGTCCACATTTGTTCACCTATAAAACTCACGCTCGTGCCCGCGTGTTTTCGCTAGGAAAAGTTCACTCTTTTTATGCCTTGCACACAGACACACGGACATAAAAATGTCCCTCAAAGCTGCATACTCTGTGTGTACCATTCTGGTGCAACATACAAGGGAAGCATGGCTGAGTCCCAAAGACTGTTTGGAAAACGCAAATAGGGGGGCCAAAGCATCTCCCGGGTGCGTTACTACATTAGTCGGAACTGGAAAAACGTTTCGCAAATGCAAAAGAAGTATTTCTTCTGTGTAATACAAGTCACTTGCCGGACGCAATTTAGCGAAGAAACAATTACTTGCACAAGGTCATTTGTCAGCTGCAACCAAGCGTTTGTTTCTTTGTTTTTTTTTTTTTTGTTTGCACTTTTAAATAGTGCGAACTCGACCCGAAGGTATTGGATGATTTACATGAGCACTAATTACATTGCACAAAAACACATTCACTTTTTGGAAGCAGGGCAAGAGTAGTGATTTGCACCCAGAAATTCAAGGTTGTTGAACAGACGCTGAGACGCGAATCCCTTCCCCAGGTCCAAAGTCGGCGGCTCTGATTGTTACGCCACATCCGCTGGGGTTTGTGTACATAATTGAGCATTAGGCATCGACTTGCATGGAGAGAAAGAGTGATCCCTGCTCTTCACAGGGTGTCTGGGGATTTGGAGGGATTCAGATTGAGGATTGTGGTGGGGAGACAGAGTGCACTCTGCTACTTGTGGGGTGTGTGAGGGTGAAAAGGGGCAGTGGGGGATCGGGCTCGCTGTCGAGTGTGAGGGGAGACATGGAGGATATGGAGCTTTATTCAGACCTAGGAGTGTGTTGGAGGATAGAGGTGCCCTTGCCCCCAGAGTGGCGTGTAGGGATGGGGCAGAGAGGGATCCTGCTCGTGTAGATGTGACATGGCGGATGGGAGAACGATTTTAGTGGAAGAATGGATTGGGGAGACAGTGATGGTGGTAGCTTTGGGATGTTTGAGGACACTATGGTAGTAGGGGTCCACCCGTGCTCTCAGGATGAGCGCGCCCTTCCTCAGGTTGGGAGCATGGCCCAGATGGAGTGTCGGGCAGGGCGTCATCCAGCTGACCTGCTCCTTTTGCAAAGCATTCTTTGATTGTCATGGTAGTCTCTGCCCCAAATCCCTGTCAGTATTTGCAGTGTCCAAAGAAAACAGAAAACGTGGGGGAAGCAGGGGCTGGGGAACAATGGGAGGGGGGGGGGGGTAAAGGGGTTCTGGGGCCCAGAGCCCGAACAGCTGGATGGGACTCTTGTTTTGTGTAAAGGAGGTAAAACATTTATCAACGAGGAAAAGTGGTAGGCCCCATTTTGCCAAAAAATTGGAACATTTGCTACCGAAAGTATTAGGTCTAGTCTGAGGGATTTTCTCCTTTGGTTCAAACGGTCAAGTAAAAAGACATACGTCAATGAATATATTATTTTGTAAAAAATCTGTTATTTTAGAATATAATATAATATGTTTTTGCAGCTATGTGCGCACATTCATCATATACTCGCCAGTAATTTATTGTTGCTGTTCATTAATAATAGTTGTTCCAAGACTAAACAATTCGTATTACAAATATGTCTGCACGAAATCTAAACGGCAGCAGGGGGTATTTGCATTGATTGCAAGTAAAATCAAAGGGATTACAGCAAAACCGGACAAGAAACAAAAAAAAATGAAACTTTCTGGGAATGTTAAACTAATTTAAAAAAATGTACATTTTGCAATTTATGAAAGCAGGAAAAATTTTCATTGAAACAAATTGATTAACTGTATTAGACAAGGGGACAGGCACAGAATTGGGACAAGAATGAAACGAACCGCACTCCGGAGGGGTGTGGGGCGCTGCTCCTGGAAAGGGGTCCCTGGGTTTTTCACTCCTCGGCGCCCAGCAGCCGGCCTGATTCCTCCTCTGTGCAGATACCTCGCTCTGACCCCGGACTCAGCCTCCCCGCACCCGCTGCAGCTCCACAGGCAAAGGAACATCACCGCTATGCCGAGGATCACACAATCACGCACAACCTGCTTTTCCAGACAAAGAGAGAACCAACCGGCCTGCTGGCTACCACGAAGCCTGTGACGTGCCAGGTCAGCATACTTTCAATTCTTTGTCGGGCGGAGGGGCCCGCCTGCACAAACAACCTATGGAATATTTCCGCCTTTAAGAGACTTCTGCGCAGTCATTTACATTTGTTTAAAAAAGGTTTAAACAAGAAAGCATTCAGCCTCAGGTCTGTAAACCAAGAGTATTTCGCTCTCGAGCAAAAGCCAGGGAGACAAGACGCAAATGCAAAAATTCTTAGACAGATGCATAACATTCTCTCGGGAATTCGAATAAGAAACACGATGCTGCAAAGGTGACAATTAACTACACTGAAAAACAAGGTAAAACCCATACCAGATATGCGACCCCAGGGCGAGAGAGCAGAATGAGCGGAAGCAGGAATAGACGTGCGCGTGCACTGCCGAAACCTGCCGTGGGGCGGGACTTCCGTTTTCTGCTGGAAGCCCGCGCTCACGGAGTGCCCGGCCAGAGGAGCAGTGGTGACGCGGGGCTCCCATGCCCGAGGGAGATCCCCGCATTTTCGGAGCCTGTACCTGAAAGAGCCCGGTGAGTGGTGGGGGGAGGAGTGCATGTTTGTGTGTGTGCGCGTGTGTCTGCATATGTCTGCGTGTGTGTGTGTGCGCGCGCGTGTGTCTGCGTGTGTGTGTGTCTGTGTACATGTGTCTGTGTGTACCTGTCTGTTTGTGTGTGCGCGTCCAAATCCATTGTGTGTGACTGAACAGCCTGCCGGAATCGGAGCGCGTGTTCACACGTGCGACCTGTCCTCTCCACTTTAGTCCTTGAAAGCAGAAACGATCACTATAGGCTCGCTTTGCGACAGTAGGGCTTCGCCCTGCAATCGCAGGCGCGAGACCTAAAAAGGAAACTGGGCACTCGCGGTAAATTATAGGCTCATTACACTACAAGACACAGACGCCAAGTTGTTTGCCAGGATTTTGCTCACCAATCTTAATGATTGGGCAATAGAAAATAAGATATTGCCTTTGAACCAAACCGGCTTTATCAAAGGCTTGGGGACAACAACAAATATTTTGGCATTATCTCTTCTAATGGATAAGTCGATCAGAGCCAAACGACCTCTGTATCTATGTTTTGTAGATTTTAAATCTGCCTTTGACTGTGTCCAAAGAAACTTATTATGGAAAAAACTCCACGAAAAAAACATTCCAGTGGCTCTATTGAAACTAATTCATCTCTTGTACAGTAAAACCTGGGTTAGGGTGAGGATGGGGGATGGACAAACATTATCAAAGGAAATCCCAGCAACCGAAGGCCTAAAACAAGGTTGTGTATTGGCCCCACTCCTCTTCAATTTGTTCCTGGTAGATTTAACTGGGATCCTGGATGAATTAAATGCTCACCCTCCAAAACTAGATGATAAGCACATCACTAATCTGTTGTATGCAGACGATGCCATCCTTTTAAGCCACACTAAAGTTGGATTACAACGCCTAATCAATCGAACATTAGTGTACGCAAAGGATAATGGGATGGTGATAAATGAAACAAAAACCAAGATCATGGTAGTCACCAAGAATAAAAAGATAAGGCATAAAAGCAAATGGTATATGGAGAAGACCCAACTGGAACAAGTTGACGTATACAAGTACTTGGGTGTCCTTTTTGATGAGAAGGGTCATTACCAGCTACAAAAAAGGAACATACAGTCAGTCAAGTATGCTTTATTCGAGGTGAAAAAACTCATAAAAGCAAACACAGGGATATACAACGGAAGGCAAACGCATTGACTGCAGCGTTTAGAATCATACAGAAGTCACTTAGCAACCTCACTTATGGGCCGCTTCTGAAGATTATCGGGGCAAGACTGGTACCAACCATCACGTATGGCAGTGAAGCATTAATGGGAAAGGACACCGAAATAATAAATAAGGCCCTATCTAAAACATATAAGGCACTATTTCATCTCCCACCAAATGCATCTTCTGCACAAATTAGACTGGAGTTTGGATTAACGAACCAATACTATGCGAGACAGGGGCATTTTATTAAAACCTGGAACCGGATAAAAAATGACCATGATAATGAGATATCACAGTTACTATGGAAAGAAATAAATAATAACGTAAAATCAACTGCATGGAACTATCTTAAGGAAGCGATAGATGAGTATGCAGTTACTGCAATCTGGGAAAATACTATAAACAATGCATCATTCAAAAAAAATAATCAATAGAACTGCTAACCAACTGTCTCTTCTAAACGACAAAGACAACCTGACAAAAAGAAAACATGCTTGGACAATAATAAATGGTTACAAAAAAAAGGAAATACAACAATACTTGGAAACACCCTGGTCCGAAAAAAATAAACAAGTGCTTCTTAAAGCGAGATTTGGAAGTATGCCGGGACTTTGTCATCTTCCCCCGTGGAAAAACATTGGAAAATGTACACAATCAGACCCCCCAGGATATAGCGGCATGGATTAGCAAATTTAGCGGCATAAAAATGGAAATTTAGCTGCACAAATATTGAAATTTAGCGGCATTTTTGCGGCACTTTATTTTACAAATAATCATTCATTTTCAGCCTGAAATCAATGGAAACAGTTTTAGCAGAGTATTCCACTTTGAAATAGGCCTGTTTAAAGTGTCTGCATCTCTACGGAAGCACAGCTCCAGTCCTAACCTTGTGGGAGGGAGCTGTATTTCTCCCTGGGATGTTCTACTGCCCACGTGTGCACCCCTGCAGGGGTAACAAGCGCTATATAATTGCAAACCTTTTTTCCTCTTCTATCCCTCCGCTATCCTTCTGAATCCAAATAACTGACTAACCTATCCACCACTCAATTTATTTTCATATTTCACTATACTAATTCAACACTAATCCTTCTTGGGTTCCTGAGTAGCGTGCTACGCGCCAAAAAAGCGATTTGACGCCTCATCAGGGGTAGTAAGTGCTATATAAATGCAATTACAATACTATGAACTCCCTTGTGTAATGTTTTGGGAGACAGTGCACCCTGGCAACACATTAAGGGGAACACTATGTAACTTTTTCTGTAGGATAGGGCAGTTTTTTTGCCGCTCTGACACAAAAACTGACCATTGTGCTCCGGGTGTGGGTAGAAAGCCATTGTCTGCATTCCTGAATGCATGGCGAGAGCAGAGGGGTGCCATTAATGAGCTGAAGTGGATCCAGAGCGCAGGGAGTCTGCATTACCCCAAGCCCCATAGGTCATCAAACCATTCCTAATTAGCCCCATCACCTTATGGAAAGTGTCATTTCTGTCTGGGAGGTGTCGCATCTGGGGGATTGGCAAGGGATTTAAAAAACTATGCTGTCTCCCAGGTAATCCTCTTTTGTCCTCTTCAACTCTGGATCAGAAAAAAAACAAAAGGTAGAGGACACGCCGTTCTCCACTTATGACTACTTGATGTTATCAAGTGAATTGTCTATGTTCTGTGTGCACAAGGGTGACTCTCCTTATAACCGGAGGCAGGGCACTTTCTTTTTCCATCAGACACTGACTTTTATAGCTGCCTAGGTAGAATTCTTCAGAGTTGGGTACAATTCCCTGAATTACAGGATCAATTAGTAGACCATTTGGCTGGAGTGTGTTGTGTGGGGGGGAGGAGGAGTTGCCCGTGACCTACTCACCCTGCGGCAGTAATTGTGTAAAAAGAGATCATTTGTATGCCATAAAATCCCTTCATTTGAAATTTCATTACAGTATCTATGAAGGTTTGAACTAGGCACAGGGACTGGTTGTAGAGTGAGGTGGGTGGTGAATTGCATTTCAGCTCTACCCTGGGGATGCCCACAGCATGACCTCGTGCAGGGACGACTCCGGAAGCTGTTTCCTGGTTACTGGTTCTGTAACTATACAAACTCTGCATTCAACTGTGCTTTTCTGAGTATATATTATGGAAATGTTTCCTGGTGGTGGGAATCTAACTCGTGGGGGAGGAGGGGTGTAAATATTGTACATTGGTGAAACGCTGTCATCATTATGTGCATCATCACAATATGTAACGTGTTTTTCAGTGTACGCATTTGCATACAATCTGCACCATTCATAAACCTGCGACTTTATAAATTTGTAAGTCAATCTGAGCTACGGTCTACTGTTGAATATGGCAAACTTGTCAAGTGTACTTCTTTCTTAATTGGTAGTGTGAAGGTTGGAGGACATATGTGCACACTGAAGACCGTAATGGTTTTACGTGGTTTGAATTATAGTGTGTTTGCACATGTGCCTGTCCTGCATCTGAATGTTTTCGTGTGTGTGCATAAATGAGGGTTGGTGTTCCTACGTGTGTACCTTTGTGTGTTTGTCTTTCTGTATTTGATTGTTTTGTGTATTTGCATTTGTTTACATGCGTGACTGCGTTTGCGTTTGTTAAGTAACTGTTTTTTAAATATACAACGCCTCGATGTGGCTTTCTATCTCTTCACGAGTAATTCCCCTGCGTCAGACACTCTGCCTTTCTATGAGGCCTCCGCCTGTCACGTCTGAAATATTTTCTCCAGGCTATGAATTTCTTACCTTGTTCACAGCGAAAAGGTCGGAAGATATTTATTTCGTAGGATGGGAAACACAAAAACTCTTCATTTGACACGTCTCCCTCCCTCACAGCGTGTGTGAAGAGACAATAGAGTCTCTTATTACCGTTCATGTGCTGGTGCCTCGAGAGCACAGATAAATGAAACTCGGCTGGTTGTGTGGCTATTACGGCTGTACGCGCTCATGTGGTGACGTAGGTACGTTCAGCCAATAAGATGTCACCATCTTTTTTGCTGCCTGCCGAAGACCTTTTTCGCGGCCAAAAAGGTCAATTTCGCGGTCATCGCACCCTTCAGCTGATTTCGCGATTATTTTGCAAATCGCGAAAAGCTGGAGGGTCTGCACAATGCAGACTTTGTAATAAGGGTGAGGAGAATATTGTCCACTTTTTATGTATCTGTCCTGAACTCCAAAATGAAAGAAGATCCCTCCTCAAATTACCGCTTAATGCACGTGGAATAAGGACATGTAGGCAGGCCGTGATACGCTGTCTCCATTCGACCGATATAAGCTTGAACGCTAACTTTGTCAGGTTCCTTCTAATAGCGAAAAGAAAACTAGGAGAGTAAACTTTTAAAATGTAAATTTTTCTTTGAAATCAAATGAATTTTATGGTGTAATGGTTTTTATCAATTGGTTTTTAATTACCCCAGCAACTTTTATGAATGTGTAATATTGTAAGATTTTAAATAATCAGTCAATAAAGATTACTTACATACATTTTTAAACTAACAGAATCACTGAAATTCACCATTTATAGTTATCTCAAGTGACTATAACTTGTGCCGTAAAGTAACTAAAACTTATGCCATTGTCACGCACAGTGTTATCATCAATGACGTAATTTCAGATGTTGCAGTGATCTTAACAATGATGTCACAGAACATGTAATGAGTGATGTAATATGTGAGGTAATTAGCAGTACAATGCAGCCAAGCCCTGCGCCCAACCACTTGTGCCCCCACCCCCCACTTTTTATAAATATAAAAGAAAGGCCTATTGGCTTTTTCTAAAGGTGGGCACATCAACATATATAAAGTAGACCTATTGACTTTGACAAAAAGTCACCAATAATTATATTAAAACTGTATATTTAATAAACACACATTGCAATGTTTAATAATACTTATTGCCAGAAAATATTTTAAATAAAGCATTTTTTTTAAAACAATCATAAACATGTCCAATACACAAACTGCAGACAATGAACCAACAACAAGGGGCCCCTGCTCTCCAGATGAAGAGCATACAGCTCCAGCTCAGCGTGCTTAAAAAATAATGTTAAGCTCTTCTGGAGTCATGGATTCAATGAACCAGGAGATTTAATCGGATTTCTTTTGTATGTTGCTGGGTGGATGCTGCTCTCCCTGCAGCCCTCCGCAACTTTTAAAACAAATACGTGGTGGTGCCCATGCTTCTCCTAGGGGCACCAACAGGATACAAAAATATACTTTAAAAGCCTTTGAACAGCATTATATGGGGCGCTTCTTGCCTGAAGCAGTGAATAGTAAATGAGAGTCTCTGGCTGGCTCGCCAGCTAGCACCAATACTGGGTGCAGCAACCGAGCACTTATTTTAACATGGATGCCCTGGTGCCAACAGATTGGCATCCACACCTTTGGTAAATGTTGGGGGCGGCAGCAGAAGCCCCTAGGCCTCCACATCCCCTGCCGTCTCCTCAGCCAGCACCCATGCAGATGCCACTGGAAGCCGGCTATTACTTTACCGTGGGTGCACCCGTGCCACCCACAACATACACATGGTTGTGGGCTGAGAGTTGAGGCCCATGAATTATGTGGCCCCTGCCAGCTGGCCAGCCAACACCCAATCACGGTGCTAGCCGGAGCGGGCTTTGTCACTTTGCTTCCACCTGGGCAGGTAAAGATATTTTCTATGCTCCTGTCGGGCAGAACCATAGCTGCATTCCTTGTGAAGGAGAGTGCAGGCAGGGAGTTACGTTTATATTCCCTGCCTGCACTGTCCCAGTTAGGGAGCAAGGGAGCGCCTGGGGGAAAGGGTCACCAGTAGACTGCCTCTCTTCAGGTCCAAAGGGATTGGATCCCTGGGACGCTGGATGGCTTTGAGAGGGGGGACCCCAGGCCCCGCACCCCAATTTAAATGTGCTTGGTACCCGTACAATGGGTTCCCTGGGGCCATATTATGGCATGGGGAGGGGTCTGCACGCCCCCTCCACCAATATATTGATTGCGCCGACTGCTCAGGCTCTGGCCCACTCCATCAGCTTAAATTTGAGCCTTTCTCTAGGTCTTTTTTTTAGGCTTAGGAGGAATAGGGTAAGCCTAACTTGCCGCTCTATATGTTTTTTAAATTGTTTTAGCAGGACAGGGTACTGAGTCCCCAAGTTTCAAAATGACTGTGCCACACCTTTATCGATGTGGTGGCAGTCAGTCAGAATCTACTTTAGATCGGTTGGGTGCGCGGATCCTCTGCATCCTTACATATGCATACATTTTCAAACCTTAATTTCTCAAAAATTACTTACTAGATTTACACTAAGTCACACTTGCAGGGTAAAGTTCTATCTTTCTGCCAAATATGGTGTCATTCGGTTCAGCCGTTTTGGCTGTAGCTGTGTCTAATTTTCTTATGTAAAATGCTTTTTGGAACGCCCCCATTTTTTCCAGGCCCTTGTTCAACGGATCACCCTGAAACGTACCAGAAATGAGCTGAGGTGGATGAGACTTCTTTTTTGAAAAATGTTGTTAAGAAATCGTCAAACAGGGCCAAAGTATAAGGAAAACCAAGAAATTCATTTCCTCCAGAAACGTGGTCCTAACTATAACTTATCCAGTGGCAGTTGCCATACATGTACTCTTTTTGTATCCTGATTTTTAAAGGATTATATCATGTGGACCTAATGACATTTCTCTCACTCCCTTCTATGGTATGTAATGATATTAAAGAAACCCCCAACTTTCTGACTACTTGAGAGGGCTTTTTTACTCTCTAATATGTCTTAGATGTAGAAGGAGATTTGCAATTCCTTTCGATAAACTAACACAATCATCAACCCAGGAGGCACAAAAAGAGCCAGATGAAAGTGCAATCAAGTAGATTGTGCCATGGGTGAGGGTAGGACCCCTTCAGGTATCTGAATGCTGACTTTGAAATGTAGGAAAACTACTCCCTTTAGGAACTTTCTAATTTGACTGTCAAAAGTAGGCGTATTTATGTAGAGGTTTACAACTGAAGTACTGGAAAATGTTGTAAATTGCTGGAATTTGTATTGCTCCTATTAGGTAGCTTCACGCTGATCTATTCGCACCTTTCAATATACCTGGCATCAAGGCAGTTGTCTTTCCTCTGTTACTCTGTTTAATGATGTAATGAGGACAATAATGGTAAGAGATATGGTTGCCACTGTGTTTCACCAATTCAGGGACTTACATCTGCCTCTTGCCCTTGAATTACTGTCAATCACCATCAATCAGTGCTATTTATTCAGAAAGACACCTCTCACCATTTGGAGCATCAGTGAACCTTAGTGAAGGTGCTCTCTTCTGTGAGCCTAAGTGAAGTTGCTCTCTTCCTCCACCTCACCTCACCTCATCCATTCCCTGCTCTAGATTCCTAGTATATTTGCTGGCAACACTCCTTTCGTTTGCCTCGGTTCGCATTTAGATGTCACTATTTCTTTGTTAGGGAAAAGCTACTCTTCAGGGATTGACCCCAGCACATCAATTCTGCTACCCTGGCCCAGGGCACTGCAAGAGCTGAGCAGCTCCTCACAATACACTCAGATCAGTTATGCACCAAGTGGGTCTCAGCTGTTGATCAAGGTCACTGCTTATAGTCAGGTAGAGCGTCTACATATAACACCAACTGGTGCCTCGCAACAGAATAAACACGTAATAGTAAAAAAATACTGCTGTACACTAAGAATAAAGTGGAATAAAATTGTTAAAATGGATTGCAAAAAAGACTGGCACTCTCAGGATGCAAGTCGTCATCTTGGTTGATGACAGATATTGCCCCAAAAGTGATTATTATAATTCTCAGAATCTAAGGAGGCTTTCTTTAGAGTTTCTTGTACAGAGATCCACAACAGATTATTTCAAATTATGTATATGTCATAAGTACTCAACTCGTGCTGCCTGTCTGGTCCTTAGTGACCCACCTGGTAAATAAGTCAGTCCTAAAAAAATGCTTCACCATTATACTGTGCCCCTACAGACACAGAAGAAGCCCTCATCACAATCAACAAACCCTTGCTCCGGTCATAAGTCACTAAGAATTCCATCTGACTTTCTGCACAGAATACAACTTATATTTTAACACGGCTGGGCCACGGTCAGTGAATATATATGGATACACCGTTAGAATTCCAAAGTCTAATGGGGTAAAACTGGGTTACCACAGTGTCCTCAAGCGCTTCAAACTCTACATAACTGACATTATTAATGGGCTTGATGGGGTGAACACATTTTCTGTCAAAGCAGGGATCCTGCAAGTCTTAGTGCAAATAACATGATCATGTTGAGCACATCAACTCGGCCTACATCAGCTGGTTATCAATTTGAGTCTATATTGAGGTCAAGAACACCCAGCGATAAACATTAATAAGACCAAGAACATGAAAGTTGGTAGGAAGTCAGCTAATGAATCTTGGTGAATTAATGGCCATGAACCAGAAGTAGTTAATGAATATTCATATTTGCGTCTATTAATTTACTGACATCGTAACTGGAAATTAATGACTGTGATTATTGAGAGGGTTGTTAGAATGTGTATAGGGTATTGCTTAGGGTCAGCAAGTATTACGGCACTCTTGACACTCATTACTGGTTGGGATATGAAACATAAAAATAATTCCTGCTAGCACATACAGTGAGGCCATTTGGTGGCAACCTTTTTAAATGGAGCTACACTGCATGGAAGGCAGTTATGGAAAACAGCATTTTGTCTGAATCAGAAGATTCCAACAGACTAGACTTAGCACTATGATCAGCTAATGCCACGGCTTTACAGTTGTTGATGGTTCTTGCAGATGAGATTATATTTGTGCTTAATGACTCCTCTCGAGTCTGCACCGCAAAACCAAAAGGAATACAAGACTCTCCCATGTCATGTCACATCACGTATTGGTTCACATATTTGTCGCTGAGATCTGCACTGGAGGATGTTTCCCTAAGCAGAAAGTCTTTTAAACGTTTGTCAAAAACAAAATCATGATGCATCTGAGACAATACTGGAATTGGAAAAAAACCATCCTCCGGGGGCCAATAAATTAGCAGGTGAAATGGGGTAGAGTCACAGGGCGGAGTCTTGAAAAGCAGAGCAACTTATAATTTTTTTAGAAAGAGAAGCAAATAAATTGGCCACACAGACAAATGTGACAGTAAATCTGTTCTGCTTAATTGGTCACAGAGAGCCTGGATTTTAAAATATCTTAGGTTTTGAGGCATCTGCTGATGAGATCTTTGTGTGCCCAGTAAATTCCAGGAAAAAATAATAATGGTAAGATAACATTGGTGGTTAATGCACTTGCTGGAGATATTACAGTTTTGTCTAATATAAGTTATAACCCAAAGTAGAATATAGGGTTAATATACCTGCTGCAAAATACACTGTAACATTCAGTTGACAGATTAGTATTTTATGTATATAGGTAAGTGGGTTACACAGGTTTTGTAACAGTGATGCTTCTGTTACTTCCAGTATATAAGTTGCAATCCATCTAATATCACACACTGTGCTATTGGCAGGCATCAAGGAGGTCCATGCAAACTGCAAGTCATGGGTTTAGATCCTTAATGTTTCTTTGTCAATCTGTTATTATTGTAAGTTTGGAAAGAAGAATTCCTTTGGGTAGTAATATAGTCTTGTTAGTAACGACAAACCGAAACACTGCATTATGTTTTAAATCCTCACTTTGTGTTTCTCCCGACCAGGCACTCAACATATAACATCTACAAGTATGAGTGATATGCGATTCCTACACATATAACCCTTATTGTCCTATGTAGCATTTCCTGTACATTAATTTACACACTGGTATGATTTATTGTCTCTCCGTGTGCGATGTGAAGCGCTCTGATACCCTACACTGGGATGAGAAGCACTATAAAAATTAAAAAAATGCAATATGTTGAATTTAAATTGCTATTTGTGTAATTACTCATGCACAAATATACATCTGATATTCTTACAGTGCAAGCACATTTCTTACATAGGGTGGTTGACAAAGTTAAAAATCTGCCTCAAAATCATATTTTCTCTTAACTACTTGAGAAGTGATAAACAGATGCAATAAGATGGCTATGTTGTAAGGTATGCACAGCCAAAGGTGGTCAAAGTAAGGGATGTCGTGCTCCATTGTTGCAAAAATAGTCCTTATAAACAACCAGTCCAGCAACATATCAACAGTAGAGATGAACAAAGGTTTTTTAATCTTCATGTTTTTCTCCAAATCTTTGTATTATTTTACAACACATCAATGAAACGGCAGCCGACACATTTTTGTCTACAAGACTTATTCAAGGCTGTAAATCGATGTGAACCGTATATTTGTACGTCACTCCGTTCCACAACGAAAGACAAAAGCCTGTGCTACTCCAAATGCAAGTCCTCTTCTGTATCAGTTAAAGGAAATCATATCGTGTACACTCTCCGCCACCCCAATATCCGGTGAACATGCGGAAGTTCCAGTAAATGTCACTAGGAACTCCCAAACGCGTTAAAATTAAGGGTAGTGATAATAGAAAAGTACCGATGCGGTAATGGAGGCTGAGATGCGCCTCATGCATAGGGTTCGGCTCCAAATAAAATGAGTACACACCGTCCCCGCAAAAGTAACAGTGCCTGCCATAGTATTTGGAGGTGAACTCCACGCTCGAGGCTTATCACAGCATTCATTGCCACACTGCTAGCTTTGCCAGACTAGGCGTGCACTCTTCATTTTGTTTGGAGCCGAACCCTATGCATGAGGAGCATCTAGGCCTCCTTTGCCACAATGGTACTTTTTTATTATCATTACGCTCGAGACCTAAAGCGTTTTGGGTGTTCCTGGTGACATCTACTAGAACATATGCATGTGTACCGGATATTGGGGTGGCGGTGAGTTTACTCAATGTGTTTTCCGTTAACTGATGTACAATACGAATTATATTTGGAGTAAGCACAGACTTTTGTCTTTGATTCTGGAGTACCTTACGGACATAAGGTTTTACATCAATTTACAGTCTTGAAAAAGTCTTGTGGATGAAACACGAGTCGGCTGCCACTTTGTTGATGTTTTGTATCATAATACGAAGATTTGGAGGAAAACGTTAAGAATAAAAAACCTGTTCCCCTCTACTTTTGATACATCATTGGACTGTGTGTTTATCAGAATTGTCTGGACACAATTGGGTGCTTCGATTCTTTTTCTCTACTTGTGAAGTGATAACAATCTGTGAGCCTTTGTTTCTTTCCATTGCATTAACGTCTAGGTGTTAGACTACATATGGCTACCAGCCAGTTTGATGTTTGAACAAAAGGAGTGCTGATAACCTTTCAAAGCAGGCCTCTGTTTTGGGCCCACCTGGAATCTAAAATAAAGTACATCACTGCCTGCAGACTATGCTTCCGAACAGCAAGCAGACCGTGTGTAGGCACTGCTGAAATGTGTCTCTGTGTCAGAAAATGACACAAGGACAAATTGAGCATATTTCACTGGGTCATTCGAATCCCAGATCTGGCTCAGACTGGCAGAACCGAGATATGGGGAGATCCACTTTTCCTGCACTGATCTATAAAGTTAAATATTCCTAAACAGATTAACTGAAGCTAGATCAATTAACCTGCTTTCTTTGCTACTGGGGGAAGAGCATGACATGAAGCAGAAACATCTGAAAATACTATTGAGGTTTGGTGGCCCCCTTCACTCCATTGAACAGAGAGTGGTCGAGTGGATCTAGAATTGCATTTTTGTCTACTTAAACTTCAATATATTTTCTAAATGCTTCAACTGGCTTGTAAGTGCCCTAATGCAAGGTCTTACGCGATAAAAATACAATTCATTTCATGAGGCACCGCATGCGAGACAGGTCTATTCATCTGGTACAACTTCTGATTAAGGCTGTGAGGAAATGTGTTTTTTAATGACAATCCCTTTTTTACAGGACTCCACTGATTTTTGCCTTGCTATCTCGTGGCAAAAACGTCCGCAGGACCCACTTGGTTGTTTCCCCTTGAATCATGAAAGAAATCCCACCACCACGATAAAAACTCATTTTTGCAGATCTGCATTTTCTGCCCAGAGACTGTCGCCCAACCAACCCCCGTTCTCTGCAGCCCGTCAAAGAGCAACATGGCCTTCACACCGAGTAAACGATCCATTCTTCCTGCTCCTGCTCCCAGCCTGACAAACATCCCTGACACCATGGTCGGGTTGTCTGGACAATGGTCTGATTGTCGCATTCTCATCCACGACAATCGGAGAATGGCTCGTAAAGCCGGGGCTTTTGATCAAGGCGGCTGGGCAAAGAGACCTAAGGAAACCAAGCCCCGATCAAAGCAGAAACAACATTTGACTGTGTGCTTTTTCTTGAGCAGGTCACCAGCTGCAAACACCACCTGGATCCGGCTAGTCAATAATAAACCCTGCTATGATTAAACAATAGTCTTGCAGCCAAAAGGCTGGAGTATGAAATATATAAAAGGCTTGTTAGCTACGAATTTAAGTAGCAGCCTCCTCTGTCTTGTCATTGACTAGCTTTGGACTCTGTTCCATAGCCCGGGCTATTGCAATAAATCTGGGTTCCTCCTGCAGACGAAGGCTCCTGTGTCTCCTTTTACTACGTATGAAGGGTATGGGAGATTTGAGCGGTTCCCCCGCTGCCGAGGCCTGTAAGTGTGTTATTCCGGTTCTTCAAATGGCGCCCGAATAGGGGCTCCACGAGTACGGAGGTCAGGCCCGGTGGATGTGAGGAGGTGCACGGAGAGACTCTGACGAAGGCGCCCTACCCAAGGATTCTCGTTATATTCCGGGAGACCCGACGACTCACCCGGTGTTCCTCTCTACCCGGTCTGGGCCACTTGACCGCCTTCTCACTGGAGTCCCCTAGCAAATAATTTCTGGAACAGGACACAGCCCTGCGTCTGCAGAAGAAAGGTAAGGTAAGGGTGGACTGATCATCCACCATGTCTGTCTGTTATTGACTTTCGCAAAAGCCAATTTGTTATTGGCTTTTGCCAAAGCCAAGCAAGCGAGGTAAATTTTAAAAAACCCGCTGGTGTCTGTTCTGTATGAAACATGTATGAATAATTGACTTTGCAAAAGCCAAGCAAGCGAGGTGAATTTTTAAACACCCGCTGGTGTCTGTTCTGTATGAAAACTGAATGAATAATTGTCCTTTGCAAAAGACAAGCAAGCGAGGTGAGTTTTAGGAACCCGCTGGTGTCTGATATCTGTTTCTAATCATGCCAGTCAGTAGTAAGTTCAAGAGGTTCTGTTGTTGTATGTCTACCCAGGACTCCCAGCTGGAAGAAGCCTGCTCGCTTCCTCCAGAAGGAACTCCTGGCCATGCTATGTATATTGAATATGGCCCTGCTGCCATAATGTTTTCCTCGTTATGGGTGAAATACACCAAGAAAAGTAGCGCGGAGTTACAGTGGCCATTTTTGGCTCCTTTGATTCCCAAATCCTTGCAAACTTAGAGAAACAATTAACTGTAAGAAAAACGTGCCCATCCATGTTTGAGTCTGTTCGATTTTGGAGAAAAGAGGTAGAACAGAGAACTAGGAAACAAAAGGCACAAGAAAGAAAACAAGAACGAATGTCTATGGCCGACCACGCCAGAGAAAATTTGCAAAATAGAATGACCAAATCGGCAGAAATAGCCGATAGGGAGCATGGGGCCCGGGTACAGAAATGTAATCCAGTCCGTGAGGAGAAAGGAAAGGTCCATGTAGAGGGGGGAGAAGAAAGCGATTCTTTACTCGATACCATGCTAGAAAGCCCTCCTGCATTTGCCCCACTGTATCCTGCCCTGACGCCTCATACACCGCATGTCCCCCAACCACCACCCGCTCCAGCCCCCACTGCCCCTCCTACAGTTTCCCCTGTCACACCAGCCCTCCCAAGTTTTCCCATGACTTCGACCACACCCATTAACTCTGTCCTCGCCGAAGGAATGACAACCAGTCACCACCAGTCCAGTCCTAGCGGCTTTACCCCTACCCATCCTTCTCCTGCTTCCCCGTGGTCTACAGTCAAACAAGACTTAAGTAAATTATTTAATTCCCCCCAATTAGCCTCCTTACGCTCAGCAATCAGTTTTTCATCTCTTCAAGAGAAAGACCTACAGAGGCAGCAATGTGAATGTTGGATGAATAACAAAAATATTTATTCCTTTAAAGAGATATGGTCCACCTTTTCACAATGGACAATTATGGAACAAACAAGCTGGGCTGAATATATGTGTGTCTTAATAATGCAAAAATTTGAAAATGTGTCTGTTCAGATACCCACCGGATTGATGGACCTTAGGTCACAAGTAAAAAGGGGTGATGTTCAGGGAGAGGGGATGTTTAGTGCTATATCTGTTTTATTAGCTTACCTTGACATGACTACCTTTTCAAATGCCCATGTAGAAACAGCTATGCCCATGAGAGAGTCAGCCCCTGTCTTTGTTAATGCACTTACCGACGCCCAAAATAATGGCCGAGGGGCTGTCGAAGCACACTGGCGCAGGCTTTGGGTTCATGTCCCTTGGAAAAGGTCAGAAGTAATGCAATTAAAAGGTCAGTTACCAGATCCCCGGAAGAATCCGGCTGCCTTTTACCGAGAGTTAGGCCAGATTATATCCGCAGGTACTCTTGTTCTGGAGGATATAGACTTACTTTTTGATACTGTTGTACCCACTGAAACTTGGGATAAGATTCGGCACACAGATCATGAAGTGGCATTGGGAGGTTAATGGGCCGACCTAGAGGCTATGGAAGAAGCAAGGATAGATAGGAGGGGCTAAACCAGAAGCTGTTATCCTGACTTTGCCGGTAAAATAATGACGTTTATGAAAAAACTTTTACCGGAAACTGTCATTAATTGGGATAAAATTAACGCCTGTAGACAGCGAAAAGATGAAAACGTGGCTGACTTCTTTACCCGTTTTGAGACTGAATACAAGGGACATAGTGGTCTGGACCCCTGGACCCAAGGTTCTGGCCCAGTGTTTGTCGACAAATTTGTCAGCAACGTACTTCCCGAGATCTCTGCCAGGCTCGAGAAGGTTGAGAGTACATGGTCTGCCCAAACTATGACCGGTATCTTGGCCATGTCTCAATATCATGAGAATAGGGAGAACGAAGATAAGGATAAGGAAAATAAGAAGGTTAGGGATCTTAAGACTAAGGCCCTTTTCAGCAAGCTTATCCTCCACGAGGTCCCGATGCCCGCGGAAATGTTAGACCGCAATCCCAACCCCCTCCGAGGGCTCACCAGTCCACCCCCTCCAGTCCTCAAAGTACGGGAGCCCTCCAAACCGATCAGTGTGCTTACTGTAAGGGGTACGGCCATTGGATAGATGAGTGTCCTGTATTAGCAGAATTTTTTGAAACAACAATGGTCCCGTGCATGAAAAGATAGACATACAATAAATATAGACGAAATCAAATCTATATTTTGGAAGGACTTGTCCAGCCGGACAGAGGTCTTTCAAGTTTACTGAATAAACAAGATTTACACAGGTGGAACAAAGATACCTTCCACAGAACCCCTGTGTGGTGCACAAGCCTGTGCCCAACACATGCGGGTTGATTACCGTTAGTGAAGATAGGAAAGGTTTGAAGGCAAACAACAAGCGTTTTTCTGTTTTACAAATACATTACACAGAAAATATCATTAAGCACCATTACAACAAACTATACAATCAATCATCTGTATAGGGTGCATAAGCAGGTCGACGGCGTTTCGGTTCCCCTTAAAGAGTTATGGGAACCATCATCAGGACAAACAGTAATATTGCCTTTCTCATTAAACCTTACTTTGCCAATGCAGCGCAAGGCATGTCATATCGAGAGTATAGTTACTCAAATGATTCGATTCTGCAGCCCATATATAGGCGATAGCGGCCGTGTTACAGAATCGTAACAGGTCGGCGCCAGGGTGTGCCGAAAAGCGCGGTCACAACGATCTTCCCTGGCGTGCCAGGGAAGATCGTTGTGACCGCGCTTTTCGGCACACCTCTTAATGAGAAAGGCAATATTACTGTTTGTCCTGATGATGGTTCCCATAACTCTTTAAGGGGAACCGAAACGCCGTCGACCTGCTTATGCACCCTATACAGATGATTGATTGTATAGTTTGTTGTAATGGTGCTTAATGATATTTTCTGTGTAATGTATTTGTAAAACAGAAAAACGCTTGTTGTTTGCCTTCAAACCTTTCCTATCTTCACTAACGGTAATCAACCCGCATGTGTTGGGCACAGGCTTGTGCACCACACAGGGGTTCTGTGGAAGGTATCTTTGTTCCACCTGTGTAAATCTTGTTTATTCAGTAAACTTGAAAGACCTCTGTCCGGCTGGACAAGTCCTTCCAAAATATAGATTTGATTTCGTCTATATTTATTGTATGTCTATCTTTTCATGCACGGGACCATTGTTGTTTCAAAAAATTGCTCCCCGAGGTCCCTGGCTGACTGTTTTTTGGGGTCCCTTGTTGTTGAAAAAGAACTGTATTAGCAGAAAACATAAGAACAGGGAGGACTCGGCATCGCGCTCCCAGGGAAGCGAGGCTGACTCGGGATCATGGTCTGCCCCATCCACAGGATAAAGAATGTAGGCCCAGGGATGACGCCCCCATCCGGCAGCACCCGACCAACAGGTTTGATGGGTACGAAGCAACACGCACTTATTACAATGATGATTATGATGAAGTCGATGAGACAAGATCCTACCAAGCATAGGTCAGCCAGGAAAGGGGTATTACCAGAGTGCAAATTCCCGTGGATCAAAGGGGCCCGTATGTTAAAATGTCAGTTGTGGGGAATGATAAGAAATTTCTTTTGGATACTGGGGCCACCAGGTGTTCTATTGCACGTCTGTCAGTCCCGGAGGCACCCCTTTCTGGCAATATGAATGTCTCCGTGGGTTTTGCAGGGACGCCCGTAACCACTCCTGTCTCTGAACCCCTCCCTCTCGACATTGGCCCTGCGCATGTTGACGCTCCCTTGGTCTTTACTACAAGTTGCAGTGAGAACTTGCTAGGTTTGGATTTACTAAGAGCCCTGTATGCGACCATATCATGTAGTCCCCAAGGTGTATCCCTAACAATCTCCCCGACTGCAGCTTCCTACATGTATCTGTCCGGTCCTCTCCCACCTGAGTTGCATTCTTTACCTTCCTCCCTCTGGGCATCATCAGACACTGATGTAGGGTGTCTCAACATTCCCCCTCATGTGGTACGCATCCAGCCAGGCGCACTTCTCTCCCGCCTTCGACAGTATCGACTGCCAGTGGAAGGAGAAATGGCCCTGTTGACAATAATATCTGAATTGATGGACAAAGGCGTAGTGGAGGAGACACGTGGCAATGTCTGTAACAGTCCCATTATTCCCGTTCTTAAAAAGACAAATGGAGATGCTCTCTCCCCTAAAATATACCGATTTGTGATTGACCTAAGAGCCCTTAACAAAATAACAATATCCCAATATCCTGTTGTCCCCGACATCACTGCCCTCTTGACGATGCGTCCCTCTGACGCCACACACTTCTCTGTCATTGACCTAAAGAATGCCTTCTTCAGTATACCCATACATCCTGACAGTAGACAATTTTTTGGTTTCTCCCTTGGTGGGCGGAGTTTCAGATTCTGCCGCGCCCCCCAAGGATTTACCCAGAGCCAAGCCCTAAAAAGCCAACTAGACTCCTTGGAACTTCCTGAAAATTCAACACTATTGCAGTATGTAGAGGACCTCCTCATTGCTGCAAATTCTGCCCCTACATGTAAAGAAGCTACTCTCTGTCTGTTACGCCACCTTGCCCTCCACAACCACAAAGTCTCTTTGAAAAAGTTTCAGTTTTGTCAAGAGAAGGTGACCTATTTAGGTCATCTCCTCTCGAAGGAGGGAAGGCAGCTCACCGCTGATCATGTAGCCATTATCAATGCTATGACGGCCCCCCAAACACAAAAGGAGGTATGAGCTTTCATAGGCCTAACCTCATACTGCAGACAATGGATTTCAAATTTTTCGGCCATAGTCAAACCCCTTCTTTCCCTCACCACCAAGGAAGTATCAGACAGTTCCTTTCCATGGACTACAGAGCATACGCAGGCCTTTGAAAATTTGAAGAAAGCCCTGTGTACTGCTCCAGTCCTCGGTACCCCTGACTATGGCAAACAATGTTTTCTTTTTGTACATGAGACCGACGGCTGTGCATGCCCAGTCCTGACCCAGATGTTTGGAGGTCACCAACGGCCATGTGCCTATTTTTCAGCCACCTTAGATCCTGTTGCAAGGGCTCTCACAGGATGCTTACGGGCGACAGCTGCGGCCGCCCTCATGGTCCGTCAGAGTGCGGGAATCGTCATGAACTACCCTCTGACCCTGATGGTCCTCCATTCTGTAGACACCCTCCTTAACAACACCAAGACACAGTACCTCACTAGCGTACGACTTACAGGGTATGAACTAACACTCTTTGCCAGCCACATTAACATCAAAAGATGCACTGCACTAAACCCTGCCACATTACTTCCACTATATTTACAACAAGGGGTGGTGAGGGACAGAGTCTCTGAATTAAGCAGAATACTCTCACCCAGTCAAAAGATCAGGGCTAGATCCAACACCATTTTTTAGCTCATTGCACCATCCCAGTTTCAGAACCTGGCTGTATGCAAATTAGTCTGTTCCTGTCCCAGTGCATGATGGGAACAGGGCAAACCAAACTACAAAAGCCAATTCTTACACTGGGAAGGAAACAAGCTTCCGGGGACCGGTTTCTGGCATTACAGCCGTCTTCGGCCCGGCTTGCTTGAATCCTGATGGTGCAATGAGCAAGGGACTCATGTCTGAGTATACCCTTCCACGCTTAGGGTGGACAAAAATATTTACAACAAGGGGTGGTGAGGGACAGAGTCTCTGAATTAAGCAGAATACTCTCACCCAGTCAAAAGATCAGGGCTAGATCCAACACCGTTTTTTGGCTTTTGTAGTCTGGTCTGCCCTGTTCCCATGATGCACTGGGCCAGGGACAGACTAATTTGCATACAGCCAGGTTCTGAAACTGGGATGGTGCAATGAGCTAAAAAACGGTGTTGGATCTAGCCCTGATCTCTTGACTGGGTGAGAGTACTCTGCTTAATTCAGAGACTCTGTCCATCACCACCCCTTGTTGTAAATAATTTTGTCCACCCTAAGCGTGGAAGGGTATGCTCAGATGTGCGTCCCTTGCTCATTGCACCATCAGGATTCAAGCAAGCCGGGCCGAAGACGGCTGAAATGCCAGAAACCGGTCCCCGGAAGCTTGTTTCCTTCCCAGTGTAAGAATTGGCTTTTGTAGTCTGGTCTGCCCTGTTCCCATGATGCACTGGGCCAGGGACAGACTAATTTGCATACAGCCAGGTTCTGAAACTGGGATGGTGCAATGAGCTAAAAAACGGTGTTGGATCTAGCCCTGATCTCTTGACTGGGTGAGAGTACTCTGCTTAATTCAGAGACTCTGTCCATCACCACCCCTTGTTGTAAATAATTTTGTCCACCCTAAGCGTGGAAGGGTATGCTCAGATGTGAGTCCCTTGCTCATTGCACCATCAGGATTCAAGCAAGCCGGGCCGAAGACGGCTGAAATGCCAGAAACCGGTCCCCGGAAGCTTGTTTCCTTCCCAGTGTAAGAATTGGCTTTTGTAGTCTGGTCTGCCCTGTTCCCATGATGCACTGGGCCAGGGACAGACTAATTTGCATACAGCCAGGTTCTGAAACTGGGATGGTGCAATGAGCTAAAAAACGGTGTTGGATCTAGCCCTGATCTCTTGACTGGGTGAGAGTACTCTGCTTAATTCAGAGACTCTGTCCATCACCACCCCTTGTTGTAAATAATTTTGTCCACCCCAAGCGTGGAAGGGTATGCTCAGATGTGAGTCCCTTGCTCATTGCACCATCAGGATTCAAGCAAGCTGGGCAGAAGACGGCTGAAATGCCAGAAACCGGTCCCCGGAAGCTTGTTTCCTTCCCAGTGTAAGAATTGGCTTTTGTAGTCTGGTCTGCCCTGTTCCCATGATGCACTGGGCCAGGGACAGACTAATTTGCATACAGCCAGGTTCTGAAACTGGGATGGTGCAATGAGCTAAAAAACGGTGTTGGATCTAGCCCTGATCTCTTGACTGGGTGAGAGTACTCTGCTTAATTCAGAGACTCTGTCCATCACCACCCCTTGTTGTAAATAATTTTGTCCACCCCAAGCGTGGAAGGGTATGCTCAGATGTGAGTCCCTTGCTCATTGCACCATCAGGATTCAAGCAAGCCGGGCAGAAGACGGCTGAAATGCCAGAAACCGGTCCCCGGAAGCTTGTTTCCTTCCCAGTGTAAGAATTGGCTTTTGTAGTCTGGTCTGCCCTGTTCCCATGATGCACTGGGCCAGGGACAGACTAATTTGCATACAGCCAGGTTCTGAAACTGGGATGGTGCAATGAGCTAAAAAACGGTGTTGGATCTAGCCCTGATCTCTTGACTGGGTGAGAGTACTCTGCTTAATTCAGAGACTCTGTCCATCACCACCCCTTGTTGTAAATAATTTTGTCCACCCTAAGCGTGGAAGGGTATGCTCAGATGTGAGTCCCTTGCTCATTGCACCATCAGGATTCAAGCAAGCCGGGCCGAAGACGGCTGAAATGCCAGAAACCGGTCCCCGGAAGCTTGTTTCCTTCCCAGTGTAAGAATTGGCTTTTGTAGTCTGGTCTGCCCTGTTCCCATGATGCACTGGGCCAGGGACAGACTAATTTGCATACAGCCAGGTTCTGAAACTGGGATGGTGCAATAAGCTAAAAAACGGTGTTGGATCTAGCCCTGATCTCTTGACTGGGTGAGAGTACTCTGCTTAATTCAGAGACTCTGTCCATCACCACCCCTTGTTGTAAATAATTTTGTCCACCCTAAGCGTGGAAGGGTATGCTCAGATGTGAGTCCCTTGCTCATTGCACCATCAGGATTCAAGCAAGCCGGGCCGAAGACGGCTGAAATGCCAGAAACCGGTCCCCGGAAGCTTGTTTCCTTCCCAGTGTAAGAATTGGCTTTTGTAGTCTGGTCTGCCCTGTTCCCATGATGCACTGGGCCAGGGACAGAATAATTTGCATACAGCCAGGTTCTGAAACTGGGATGGTGCAATGAGCTAAAAAACGGTGTTGGATCTAGCCCTGATCTCTTGACTGGGTGAGAGTACTCTGCTTAATTCAGAGACTCTGTCCATCACCACCCCTTGTTGTAAATAATTTTGTCCACCCTAAGCGTGGAAGGGTATGCTCAGATGTGAGTCCCTTGCTCATTGCACCATCAGGATTCAAGCAAGCCAGGCCGAAGACGGCTGAAATGCCAGAAACCGGTCCCCGGAAGCTTGTTTCCTTCCCAGTGTAAGAATTGGCTTTTGTAGTCTGGTCTGCCCTGTTCCCATGATGCACTGGGCCAGGGACAGACTAATTTGCATACAGCCAGGTTCTGAAACTGGGATGGTGCAATGAGCTAAAAAAAACGGTGTTGGATCTAGCCCTGATCTCTTGACTGGGTGAGAGTACTCTGCTTAATTCAGAGACTCCGTCCATCACCACCCCTTGTTGTAAATAATTTTGTCCACCCTAAGCGTGGAAGGGTATGCTCAGATGTGAGTCCCTTGCTCATTGCACCATCAGGATTCAAGCAAGCCGGGCCGAAGACGGCTGAAATGCCAGAAACCGGTCCCCGGAAGCTTGTTTCCTTCCCAGTGTAAGAATTGGCTTTTGTAGTCTGGTCTGCCCTGTTCCCATGATGCACTGGGCCAGGGACAGACTAATTTGCATACAGCCAGGTTCTGAAACTGGGATGGTGCAATGAGCTAAAAAACGGTGTTGGATCTAGCCCTGATCTCTTGACTGGGTGAGAGTACTCTGCTTAATTCAGAGACTCTGTCCATCACCACCCCTTGTTGTAAATAATACATTACTTCCACTAGACACTCCAGATGCCCGCTCAGACCCACATGACTGCATTTTAAGGACAGAGGACGAGACAAAGGGACGGTTGACTTACAGAATACCCCGATAGAGGACCCAGAAGGTACACTATATGTAGACGGATCATGTCTCAGGAGGCCAGATGGTAACACTTCAGCTGCCTATGCACTCACAACATTAGAGAAGGTAGTCGAAACAGCTCAAATCCCGCAGTGTTCTGCCCAGGCCGCAGAACTAGTGGCCCTCACCAGAGCCTGTGAGTTAAGCAAGGGTATCACAGTAAATATCTACACCGACAGCCAATATGCCTTCCGGGTTGCTCACAACTTCGGGAGGTTATGGAAAGAAAGGAATTTCCTTACTTCCCATGGGACCAAGATCCAACATGGCCTCCTAATACACCGACTGTTAGACTCTCTGTCACTCCCCAAAAAGGTGGCCATTATGAAATGTCAAGCCCATAAGAAGGTGACAGACGATGTCGGGAAAGGCAATGCTCTGGCTGATCAGACGGCCAGACAAACAGCGCTGAGGAAGAGGGAAGGAATGTATGTAGGAGGTCCCGCTAGGTGGGTGACAGAAACGGGCATGGTTGAAAATACAGTGCAAAGTGTGCTTGACATTCAGTCCCATACTACTCCTGAAGAACTCAGAGTGTGGGTAGATCACTTAGCAAAGGAGGGAAGTGATGGTTGCTGGGTCCGTACAACCACGGAAAGACAATGTATGTTGCCTGACAGTCACGTGCTGGCCGTAGTTACAATGGCCCATGGTCCCGCCCACATTAGTGCGAAAGGAATTTGTAAGCTATTGGAACCTACATGGTACAACTCCAAAATACCAGCATATGCTGAAAAGCTGGTTAAAGCCTGTATGGTTTGCCTAATGTACAACCCTGGAAAAGGCACCATTACTCCTAAGGGAGGATTCTCTCCTCCTACCTTCCAAATGGACTATATCCAGATGGACAGGTGCGTGAACTTAAAATATGTCCTGGTAGTGGTCTGTGCATTCAGTCGATGGGTGGAAGCCTACCCCGTCAAAGACTGCACTGCTATCACTACCGCCAAAGTACTACTCAAGGAGTACTTCCCACGCTTTGGTTTGCCCCGTTTGGTCTGGAGCAACAACGGGACACACTTTACAGCTCAAATCATGGATCATGTCTGTACAGCACTGGGCATAAAACAAAAATTTCACGCCGCTAACCACCCCCAGTCAGCAGGTCTAGTGGAAGTATACAATGGCATCCTGATGAAAAAAAATGGCCAAAATAGTAGCTGAGACCGGTGTCACTTGGGTTGATGCTCTGCCCTTGGCCCTACTGTCCACTAGAACAACGTCCCACACCAGGATAGGATTATCCCCACATGAGATTGTATTCGGGAGGCCTGCCAATGTCTGGGGTGTCCCTCGACCTAAGAAACTGTCGGATGTTGAGTACCCTGTATTGACCGATTACCTGTACAATCTAACTCACAACTTTCGTACTCTTTACCACCAAGTGCACGAGGATATATCCGGACAAAAGCGAGGGCCCAGGACACGTCATCCAACCTGGGGACTGGGTCCTCATACGGAATTTCCAGCGGACCAAGAGCCTCGAGCCCCGCTGGACACAGCCACACCAAGTCCTGCTGGCCACCCGCACCGCTGTGAAAGTGGATGGTCGTAAGAACTGGGAACACTCTAGCCTTTGTCTGCGTATCCCTCTGCCACTCCCCTATGACCAGTGGGTGAAGGAAGGACTGGGAGACACAGAAACGGAGACCGTGCCAACCTTCATCCCGTTCAGCGACGCCAGGCTACGTTCCACGTCCACTGAAGCAGAAAGTGACAATATTCTAAGAGGAAGGGTGGAACCCTCCCTTAACGCTGCTCAAGAACTACTGTTTCCTGACCACACTATCCTGCCTCCAACAGATACAATCTATGTTCCAGAGGGTAGGTTTGCCCTTGACGTCGCCAGGTGCTCAAGGCTATAGGGCTGTGATCCTCCCAGGCTGAGAGTAGTGCCGTGTGTAAGACTGAGGTAAACCACAAGGGCCCTCAGCCCTCTGCATTCCGGGCGAAGCAACCACCAATCACAGACAGCCACTAGGGGTCCCTGGCTTAGCACAATGGCCGCCTTCCCAAACACCCGTATCCAGAAACGAGATGCCAGTCTCCGGCATAGCAGATGCTTCCTGGTCACCGTAGTGACACTGTTTGTCTCCCTCCTCCTATCTATCCTTGGTTGGCTCTTACTGATCTCCCTTCCTGCTACATCACCGACTCCTATCCCGACTCCTGCATTACCCCTCCGTGCAGAATTTTTGAATAAAACCTTCATCCAAATACTACATCACCACCAACTCATCATGAATACTTCCAACTGCTGGGTGTGAGGACTGATACCACATTCCATGCTACATCCTGTCCCTTTCTTTCCTTATCCATTTTCTATCTCTGGGTCTTGCCTTGCATGGTGGATGTTGATGCAGGAGGCCTTCACTATCAATGGCACTGCCCATCCTGTCCTAGGAACATTCCGTGACGACTTCTGGCGGAACAGATCTGGCAACACCAGTGCTCCTTTTTGCCCGACCAGCTCTTCCACCTTGCTACTACCATCAGATGAACTCTTTGAGATGGTAGTATTCAATTCCACCACTCGACAAACATTTTCAAGGTTCCGTACAAGAAAAATACTGCCCAATGATAGAGACACTCTGAACGTCATCAATGTGCAAGGCCGTGTCTGCATCCATGGCCTAGGGACTAAGACAGTTTGCACCAGTAGATGTGAAATCACTAAGACACTAAACTCTACATCTCCTCCGAAGCTGGTGGCATCCCCCAACACCTACTTTATCTGTGGAACTGCTGCCTACACTTGGCTCCCTCGTAACTGGTCTGGTACCTGCTATCTGGCCTTCCTCCTTCCACCAACATATTCCACCCATAGAGACTACCACCTGACAATGAAGGGCACCCTGCGACGCTCACGTAGGGGTGTCATATCAGCCAAAGATACAGCAGGCCAGGAAGCTGGGGATTTCTTCAAAGGTATACTTCTGTTCTGGGGCCCCATGGCAAACAGCCGAGCTATCCGAGGACTGACCAGGGTCCTTGAGAACACCATCACAGTAACAGCTGGTGCCCTCTCCAACATTACTGCGGAGCGGCAGGCGGACCGCCTCATAACGCTCCAAAACCGCATGGTCCTGGATGTCGTCCTGGCTAACCGTGGTGGTGTATGCAAATTGATCGGCTCCAGCTGCTGTGTGTACATCCCGGACAACGCACCCACAGTGTACGGTGCCATCCAACGTCTGCATCGTCTCTCTTCCGAGGTACATCTGGATGAAGGCAACTGGTCCGTCACCAGCTGGATCTGGGGCTTTCTTTCTCAGTGGGGTTAGAAGGTCCTCATCTTCCTTGCATTGGGAGTAGCTGTCCTGGTCTCCTGCTGTCTGTGTTTCCAATGCCTGCCAGTGCTCTGTGCTACATGTGCCCAGACCATCAAGCCTCCACCATCGAGCATCCACAACACCAACATGATGGTAATGGTCCAGCAAGAAACAGATGGGCTTATGAACATTGACATTTCATAGAAGTATTTGCCACTCTATGGCAAAAGGAGGGTCTGAGAAAATGTGTTTTTTAATGACAATCCCTTTTTTACTGGACTCCACTGATTTTTGCCTTGCCATCTCGTGGCAAAAACTTCCGCAGGACCCACTTGGTTGTTTCCCCTTGAATCACGAAAGAAATCCCACCACCACGATAAAAACTCATTTTTGCAGGTCTGCATTTTCTGCCCAGAGACTGTCGCCCACCCAACCCCCGTTCTCTGCAGCCCGTCAAAGAGCAAAATGTGCTTCACACCGAGTAAACGATCCATTCTTCCTGCTCCTGCTCCCAGCCTGACAAACATCCCTGACACCATGGTCGGGTTGTCTGGACAATGGTCTCATTGCCGCATTCTCATCCAGGACAATCGGAGAATGGCTCGTAAAGCCGGGGCTTTTGATCAAGGCGGCTGGGCAAAGAGACCTAAGGAAACCAAGCCCTGATCAAAGCAGAACCAACATTTGACTGTGTGCTTTTCCTTGATCAGGTCACCAGCTGCAAACACCACCTGGATCCGGCTAGTCAATAATAAACCCTGCTATGATTAAACAATGGTCTTGCAGCCAAAAGGCTGGAGTATGAAATATATAAAAGGCTTGTTAGCTAAGGATTTAAGTAGCAGCCTCCTCTGTCTTGTCATTGACTAGCTTTGGACTCTGTTCCATAGCCCGGGCTATTACAATAAATCTGGGTTCCTCCTGCAGACGAAGGCTCCTGTGTCTCCTTTTACTACGTATGAAGGGTATGGGAGATTTGAGCGGTTCCCCTGCTGCCGAGACCCTGTAAGTGGGTTATTCCGGTTCTTCAGCTGCGATCACCTTTGAAACCATGCACATTTTATGCAGTTGTCAAATGCAACATGTCCTTATAACTTAGTTAGGATCTTTTACGTTTTGTTAATCAAACTGATTTTTTTAATGTAATATCCAAATTATTTCTATGTCATTGTTGTATTTTTTTCTCTTATTTGTACTTGTATGTATTTTTACAGTAAATCAATAAACTCATGTTTTAAATAAAAGGTAAATGACATAAAATAGTATGGAGTGCATATGATGCGTGCATTTCTCTGCGAGTGCTAGCTTTTTTTCCCAGCTGTCCCTCTCTAGTCCCACAGTGCATATGTCTAGGGAAGAGACAAAAAGAAGTATGTGTTTAGAACATTTGCCTTGTTAGACAATTAATTGTGAGTTGGATGAGATTTGTTTTTAGAATGAGAAATCTACATCTATCTATCTAATATTTTATATATATATATATATATATATATATATATATATATATATATATATATATATATATATATATATATAGAGTACCCAACGTACAAGGAGCACTCGGACAGCAGCCACAAGCATCAAGCCTTTAATGGTATGCGCTCATCCAGCACACCAATTCCATGAGCAGCTCAACAGCCGTTAATGCCTGACGCGTTTCTTGAGAATCTCAACTCCTCCTCAGAGGCTTCGGCAGTTCAAAAAAGCGCGGGACACCACCCCGTCATTAGAATACTAAATAGCACGCCCTGGATGGACTGCTTCATTACGTCTCAAAACGGAGTAGTCTGGGATTTTTCAGTGCTTCGTCTGTGCCACTTGGTTGATTATATTGTTGGGAAAACAGGATGTTGCTGAACAAATTACTTACCTTGGTTACACTCCTTATGGTGGACACTGTAACTAACAGTAGATTCCTCACCTTAGACTATTCCTGAGACATCAAACTGGATACGCAGAATTTTGTATCACTCGTCGCATGCACCAACAGGTGGTGGTGTGTGGTTTTGCGGAGGCTCCTTAATGCCCCAGAAGTGACAGACCTGAGCCACATACAGTGCAATCCCAGCCCACTGACGTCAGTTTCTTGTCTCTTCCCTTTCCAATCCCTTAGACGTGGAGTGTGAACAATTGTGAGTGCTAAATATTAATTTGTGATCTTTGGAGATGTAAAAAAAAAAGACACTCTATAGGATGGGGAGGAGAGAGAACAATGAGGAATCTGCATTTAGATAGAGTATCAACCAGGAAGAGCGTTATCAAAGGGAAGTAACTTGTTCTTCTGATGGGTACTTCTAACTGCAGATGACTCACATTAGAACAGATAGCAAAGCAACACCTTTCAAAGGTCGAGGATCTAAAGTGGGCTGAGACCAAACAGGCCTGCAGAACTGAGAAGGTGAAGTGTCTTTCCTGTCATGTCTGGTGGTCAAGGCAGTAGTGCTTTGTGAACGTAAGCACCGCTGTCCACTTCCCAGCTTGGTAGACACACCTCATGTCAGGCCAGTGGTAATGGCCTTGGTGGAATGGGCTCTTGAACTTTCCAGTGACAGCTTCTTGGCCAATGCATAGCAGACTTTAATGCAGAAGACTATCCACCTCAACAAGACCCTCTTCAGCAAAACCATCCTTTTCTTTGTCAAAGACAATCGCAAAAAAAGTTAATTGACTGCTCGCTAGCCCTTGATATGATTATGTAAAAGCATAATGCCTTTTCGATGTCCAGACGATGGAGCCCTATCCTCCTCTTTCAAGGGGTGAGAGGAAGCAAAAAATGCTGGTAGAGTTATGATTGCCCAAAGTGGAAGGAAATCACTACTTTTGGTAAGAAGGCTGCCCGAGTCCTCAGCACCAATTTGTCTGGAAAAGAGGTAGGGTAGGTCAGAAGCCCTAAAAGCGCTTTCTGTTCACTGTCACAATGAGCGGACATAATAGCAATGAGGAAGACACTCTTCAAGGCAGATGCAACAAGAAGCTCTGCTCAGGCTCAGAAGGAGTACACATAAGGAATAGCAAGACCAAGTTAAGGTCCCACTGTGGCATCACAAACAGTTGGGGGCATGGAGGGGTTACATGTGCGTCACATTTTTAAAAAACCTCATCACGACGGGTGATTTACACATGGAAGGTTGTTCCAGCAAACATAGAAAGGCTGAAACAGCTGACAAGTTACCTTTTACAGTGCTAACTGCAAGGCTGTACTGGTGTAACAGCAAAACAAACGCCAGGACATCCATCTGCTTCGCCTGTAATGGGTCAGTGTCAGGTGACAAACCTTTTCCAGTGCACAGTGTAGATGAATTTTAAGGAGGGGCATCTGGCGGTGAGAATGAAATGCCCTACTTTAGGCTGTAAAATGAAAGCAATAAATTGTTGCTGCCCAATCTCCATGCACCAACGTATAATTTGCAGAGATTCTGATGCAGGACCCTGTTCTGCTTCTGAAACACGAGGTCCCCTTTAAGCAGTAGCCTAATCAGAGGACAGATGCTCATGAGTTCCAGGTACCAAAGTCTCCTGGCCCAATCCAGGGCCACTAAAATTACTTGAATCAGGTCGTTCTTGATTTTCTTCAAAACTCAGTCTAGGACAGGTATGGTGGGAAGGCATACAGGAATGCCTTGTTTCATATCATAACAGGTGTTATTGTGGAAACGTCAATGAGCAAAATTGGTGACACTGCACATTCTTTTCTTTTTTAAATCTTTTTATTAAACAACAAAAATGACATTTCCATTCACAATTGACGAAATTAATCATGTTACATGATCATAATCACAGCCGTCACTGTTGTACATTATATGGCTGGTACAGTAATGTAGTGATCTCTATGGTGGTACAGGATCTTCCAAAGAGAGAATAACTGGGGGTTCACATTGATTACCACAGTAGTTATTTCATTTGCTCCATATGTCAATCCATTTTTTGGGGCACCCTCTAGAAACATACACACATTTCTCCCGTAGCATACACCAGTCCATGTGTGCTTTCCACCCTTCAACTGTGGGTGGTGTCGCGGCCCCCCACAATCTTGCCAGGTTCCTTTTTGCAACCATCAGCCCCAACGTAACCCAAATGCAGTCTTTCCTACCTAAATCTGTGGGCTCCCAGACAGTTAAGAGATATCTCTTAGCCTCAATCCCTACCATAAGTCCAAGGACCTCCCCCAGACAGGCATGTATCCCTCTCCAATATCTCGGTATATACTCACACTCCCACAAGATATGCATAAGTGTGTCCTCCTGCCCGCATTGCCTCCTGCACATGCCCTCTTCTGCCCTCCCCATACTGATGAGCCGAGTCCCCGTCACATAGATTCTATGTAGGATCTTCAGTTGGACCAGGCATAGCCTGGAGGAGATTGCCACTTACCGCGAGGAGGCCACTGCTCTTGCCACTCTTCGTAATCAGGTTTCAACCCATCATTCCCCTAGCGTTCCCGGAGCACCTTGAGAGGGTCTAGAGCATTATTGACCAGTTTCTTGTATGTCAAAGACACTGCCTTTGTTTGTAGGTACCCGTCGAGCAATCTATCTTCCAAAGGCGAGGCATCTGGGAGGGATGCTCCCTTCTGCAAATGCATCATTAATGCATGTCTCACCTGTAAATACGGAAAGTATTCTGTGCTGGCCAGTTCATATTCTTGTTGCAAAGTGGTGAAGGGTATCGTATCACCCTTTTGCCATAGGTCCCCAATTTTCGAGATGCCTATTAGGTCCCACCGATCAAACCCCTTTGAACGCCTCAGGGGGCCCAGTTGCTCCGAGTCCCACACAGGAGTCGCCATCGTGAGCTTGTGTTCCAACCCTTAGGTTCCTATTTACTGTGTGCCACACAAGCACTGAGTGTCTGGTTGGTCCCGTTAGGAGAATTCTATTGGGTCTAGAATAGAGGGCCATGTTATAGTTTCCACCCTGGCAATAACCACTTGTCCATTCTATAACCTGGGTGATCCCCCTGTCAATAAATACATTGGTTTATGGCTGTCAGGTGAGCCGCCCAACAATACTTCCTGATGTCTGGTAGCACAATCCCCCCGTCATTCCAACTCAAAACTAGCTGGGGAAGGGCTTTAAGGGGCGGCCATCCCAGAGCAATTCTCTTTGGAGCCTGTCCACCTCCTTAAAATAGTTTGGAGAGACCAGATCTGGGAAATTCTAGAGCGCATATAAAAAAAGTGGTAGGGACATCATTTTAAATAATGCCGCCCTCCCCATTAATGAGAGTGGTAGGGTCTTCCAATTGTCCACATCTTGTTTCAGTCTCTGCAGCGGGAGGGGGGAGGGGGGGTTCCAATCATAGCTATCTTTGGGATCTGTTGTGATAAAGATTCCCAAATACTGGAAGCCGTCTTTTGCTTCCTTCATGGGACACCCTCTAGGTAGTGGAGGTTATCTCACCACTGAGTACATTCATCAGGGATTTGCTCCAATTGATCGTATATCCAGAGTACTTCCCAAAGTTTGTGAATGTATTCAGAACTCTGTGGATCGACGACTTGGGTGTGCAAGATACAAAAGGATATCATCCGCGTATAGAGAAATGCGGTCCTCCCACGTCAGCCCACTTCATCCCCCGGATTATTGGGCCTCCAGGAATTCAGGACGCCAATGGTTCTAGTGTAAGAACAAAGAGGAGGGGAGACAGCGGACACCCCTGCCGCATCCCCTGGCTCAGCTCGAATACCTCCAAATTCCTATTATTAATGACCACTTGCGCCAAGGGCTTTGCATTCAAAAGGCGAACCCACCCGATAAAATTGGGCCCAAATCCCATCTTGGTCAAGACTGCAAATAGATACGGCCACTCTATTGTATTGAAGGCCCTCACGGCATCCAGCGAGACCACCACTGCATCTTCTTGAATCATGACCCTGGACACTGCACATTCTTGACAGTGGTGGGAAGATCTCACCAGGTCTCTTCCCACTGGTTGAAGATGCTTTGTGCCAACTTGGGGTGTAGGTACCCCACGTGATCTGCCAGACATCTGCTTAGTCTGTTTGCTTTAACATACAGGAAGCCCGCCAGGTGGCTGGTAAGAAAGAAGACGTGCTGGTGCTCCAGCCACAACCAGAAACATACCACCAGAGGACCCAGAACACCACACACCCGTGAGTGCTTTAGAACCCCGTGGCAGTGGTGTTGTGTGTGAGAATCTGCACTAGCCTTGCCCTGATGTTTGCGAGCAAAGCTCTCAGTGCCAGACGATTGACTCATGACACCAAAAGAACTGATGTGGAGTCGGCCCTCTACTAGACACCAGAGGCCCTTGATCTCCACCTGCCCTAAGTGCCCCCCAACCCAGTAGTGATGAAGCCACAATGATAGTCACTGCTGGTGTGGGAAAGGGAAAGCAGCCTGTTTCCGGAGAATGTGCGATCAGCCAACCACCCAGTGGCAGCTGGCGACATTTGAAAGTGGTGGGGGTAAACCTTGGACATCACTTTTATATAACGAGCAACGTGAACAGGTTAAATGGACAAATCTGGGGTCCAGGGTGGGTCCCTCTCCTGAGAAAGAAATGAAAAAAAGATTGCCAAATGGTACATTACAAAGCAAATGAATGTAGCTATAAAGCAAGGCTTATAAAGTAGTGGGAAAGTATAGTCTCAAAATATTAAATACATTAAAAACTGCCCCATGTCTTGCTGCATTAATATGTTGAGCAGTTAATGTAATGTGTAAATTGTACAGCGTGACAACTTTTGCACTTTAAAATGTATGCTTGCCCACTGTCATGCACTAACCACCAGGCTTTGGGAAGCACCCACAGCTGCTGGCTGCAATCAGTCATACAGAAATATGTGCAGACAGGTCTTTAAGTGAGATGAAAAAAGTAGGGGTTCTCTATACATGAACAAGTCAAATGCATTTCTGCGATTCCTATAGTGTGCCAACCCACCCGTATTTTGGTTTACTGGTTTCTCTCTGAGATATAATTGTATCCAGATAAACAACATAACTGAACTACACTTAAAACCTTTCACTACGATTGGCTTTGTCAATGGGTGTTAGCTGTTTAAAATAAATGAGTAATAACAATGATTTGTCAAAAATAATTAACATTGAAAATGTTTCAATTCTGAAATAGTGAGTCTGTGAATGAAATAGCATTGAGGCCTGTGGATGGAGTTTTGGCCTTCAGTTATGTGTGCTTTATGTTAGATGTGTATCCTCTTTTTCTCTGCATATCTTGACCATCTGCACATCTTCAACAACCGCTTTTTCCTCTTCGACATCGTCTTTACACTCTTCCCTGAATGCACTCCCTTGCATCTCGGTTACTTCATTGCCCCCAAGCATACACTGCACTCCCTCAAATTTAAGCACTTTATTTTCTCTTACTTTTGCCTTGCAAATATTTTGACATCTGTGTACCCCCTTCAAACACAGATCCACAGAATTCCAGTTGCAAATAGAATACACAAACATTGTTCTATGTGCTCTTCAGAGCAGCCAACCTACTGACACGCACTTTGTTTAGCTTCAGCCTTAGCTCCTGTGCGCTCAAACAAAGCCCCTCATAAACACCTGGCATGCCTCAAGCCCCAAAGTATGCACAGACAAAATACAGATAAACAACAGCATTATAAAATAGCTAACTCTAGGGGAATGCAAGATTAAGTAAAGTATGAGAAATAAGAGAGGAACTAAATCATTGAAATGCATTACCTCGACGTTTTTACCATTCATTGTTTGCAAGTCAATCCATGTTTTTGGCATCAGTGCTAACTTAGGGGCATGAAGCCACAGGCCGTTATAATGTCACACAATAGAGAACTATTAAATGTAAGGACATATTTCTTGCCTTGCTTGACTCAGATATTTGGATCAATTTCGCATAGAACAAGAATGAACCCTGCTCGTTATTTGGATCCATTTTGCAGTGGAACAAATCCTGCAGCTCCACTTCTAATGGGGCCAGTGACGAGCAGTCAGGGCCTGGGGTGTCACAGTGGGGAAGGTTAGCGTATAAGAGGTCTCAGCACAATATACATAACACAACTTTAGCTTGCAAACACTTTCCATTACCGAGAACAAAGCACCGGCTCAGAAGTGCTTGCATCCACTGTCACATATGACGAAAGGGTGGGATCTATGCCTTTGAATGACGGACGTCTGAAGTCATGCAGGGATGACGTCTCCGATGCCCAAAACCGTGTAGCTTATTGCGTCACTGGCCTACAGAGTGTGTACAACCCTAGACCACAATGGCAATGAAGAGCTCTACAACAGAAAGCCCTGCGTCCTGTGTCCTGCGTCACAGTTGCGAAAGTTAAGATAATGCCTGGCTTCCATCTCCTGCTTCAGAGCGAGGCTGGGCAGGCAGCCTGAAACAGACAGCCTAGCCCAGACTTAAATACATCGATTTATTTAGCGATATGATCGTATCTCTAAATAAATTGATCCATTTATTATGTTTTTATGTAAATGTGTAGGAATTTCAGAGGGGCACAGCCCCACAGCCCTAATGGAGAAACCGCCCCTGCAGCCACCAGTGCATACCATGGGCCCTCTCCTTCGAGACCTGGACAGAGATCAGAAAGCTGACCTTGGTGCCAGACCCACTAGCACCTTACTCTCCTCTGTAGGGCTTGTATGTACCACCAGGTGTAGTTGACAAGGTGCATGCATGAAGCTAATAGACCAAGAAGTTGAGGATCCATCTTTCCCTGGATACAGGATTGAGCCTGAAACATGGGGATCATAGTCTGAGTGTCCTGGACTCACTGCAGTGGAGGAAAAGCCTTGAATTCTAAGCCACCCTCACCAGGATCCAGAATCGGGCCGCAGATATTTGGATCACAGCCTAAATGTCCCAGACATGTTGTGGAGAAGGAAAAAGCTTGAACTCCTCTGTGTCCAGAAGCACCGCAATGAATGTTAACCTCTCTGATCTACAAAGTTCTGAATATTCTGGAGGCAGTCCATAACTGACTGTGGCGAGCCTGTCTTCATAAGCCAGTTGTGAAGGTAAGTGAATACAGAAAACTCTCACCTCCGAAGATGGGCAGGGACCATCGGACACCCGAGGGGTATTGGGCGGGCCATAGGGGAGCCCGGCAAACTGACCAACCATGAAGCACAAGTAACGCCTGTGTGACTGCACAAAATAAGTGTCAAAGACACCCTCTCCCACATCCAGGGCAGAAAGAATCTGTGCTAAGGTGTGCATTTGAATTTGTCGTTCTGCAGATAGGCCGTCAGAGGTCCAAGGTATGCCATATGCTGTCTCTTTTTGGGATGCGGAAATAGCTGGACTAACACCCCAGCTTTCTCTGAGACCGGTATGCTCTCTATGGCACCCTTGGAAAGTACAAGGCATGCTTCCTTTAGCAAAATGGACAAATACTCTTTCTGACATTTGTTCTGTGTGGGAGGGATGTGGGGTAGGAATGAGAAGTGCTGCATTCTTTGCCAGCTCAGTGGATTAACCCCTAAATTTCCAGAAGTGGTGAGGAAATATATGTTGCAGGGGTCAACAGCCACAAGAAACGCGCTGCAAAGCACCCGTTTTGAAAAAGCCTTCCAGAGTGAAGTCCACCTTCTCGCCGAAGAGGCAAGGATTATCAAATGGCACATCGTTTAGTGATGCTGCACATTGAGGGACAGTAAAGTTGACCTCATACAGGTGTGCCTATAAAGCACAACACTGGTACCGACTGCCCTGCAAAGCAGTCTGTGTTATCCAAGCTTGTTTGTATAGCATAATTTACCGCATCCTGCCCGCCATGGATCATCTGAGTCGGAGAGATCCTAAGGTCATCCATAAGATTTTGCTGGCCATGTGCCAAAGGGCATGCGTATGTCAACCCAATAAATAGACTGCTTTTCTGAACCACAGCGCCCGGCTGGAAAAAGAAAACAGTTTATCAAAGGAAGCAATCCTTCTGGATTCTCTATTCTGTGGATTTGTCGTAAATGAATTAGGGTTCACCTTACTGGTCAAGGCCTGTACAATAAGATTCTCTGAAGTAAGGTGCTTTGTGAGAAAATCTGGGTCACTAGCCCTGTGTTCCAAGCCACTAGTTAGCTAGCTAACAAGCAACCAGATTTTTTTTTGACAAGGCAGCCATCAAAGAATCTGTGGGGGCATCATCAAAAGGGTGCAAGGGCTTAGATGTTGCTGGCCCAAGCTGCTAACTTTATGTTAAAACATTTGCTTTAATTTCAGTGGACGGTAGCTGTAAATCTATGACTTCTAATTCCCTCAGAATCTACTTTGCAAGTGAGGAAATGTTTTCCATTGGGGGTCCGTGTGATGAGGAGAGTTCTGTCATAAGGAAGGTATCAAGCACACTGGCATAGCGGGAGAGATGCTGGATAGATTTGGGCAGTTATCGGGCCTTAGGGTGAATTGGGCTAAAACCTGTGTATTTCCATTGCGGGCGGGCGCACAGTGCCCCCCGCTCGCGATGGAGGTGAGGTGGGAGCCCATCTGTTTCACTTACCTGGGAGTGCGCATCTACCATGGGGCCGAAGGTTTGCTGGAAGGCAACGTTGGACGGTGCGTGCGCGCGCTGAAAGGTAGCATGGCCTTCTGGGCCTCCCTTCCTCTGTCGGTGATGGGACGAGTAGCATTACTGAAGATGGTGGCGCTTCCGCGGCTGCTTTACTATTTCCGGACTCTACCGATATGGATCACGCAGCGGGTCTTTAAGGAACTGAGGATGCTAATTACTGGCTTCCTTTGGGGTCACGGGAGGCGCAGGGTGGCATTGGACACTCTGACTAGGCCCAAACTTGAGGGGGGAATAGCGGTACCTGATTTTGAATTGTACTACCTAGCTGCACAACTTCAGATTTTAACACAACACGTCGCAAGGGAATTCAGAGGGCCAGAACGCGAACGTGGGTTTTGTATCCAGAGGCATGTCTTGTCATACATTGTCATGCAATAGAAACTAGATATGAGGGCCCTCACGATGGAGGAACGAACGCTCCAATTATGTTGGCGCAGGAGCCTGAAGAGAGCATAACACACCCGATCATACGCACCGGAGATACCGCTGGGGATGCTGACTGCACTACCGCATGGCGGCGACTGGTCCCGGCTTTTAGAATGGGAGGAGCTGGGGGTGCAGATGGTGGGGGACCTGTACCTGGATGGGGTGTTGGTCCCGTTCCAGTCGTTGCAGGAGCGGTTTGGCCTGCCGGATGGATCTTTCCTGCTGCACGCAGCAGTGATTGCAGCGATGCAGAAACACTGGAGGGGTGGGCTGGCCGAGCCGGAGGCAACTTTGGCATGTCAATATGTGGTGATGGTAGCGGGCACGATCAAAGCGGTGACTTGCCTCCATGCCAGAATGTTGACTGAGAGACTGGAACCACTTCTAGCACTGAGAACGAAATGGGAGGATAGCATAGGCAAACCCATCCCGGACGCGATCTGGAGTCAGATTCTAGGTCGCACTTGGAAGGGTACAAGGAACGCTCGATTCCAGCAGGTGCATTTCTTCATCATCCATAGGGCCTACTTGACCCCGGAGAGGATTAATAGATATTTTCGGGTACAAGATGCAATGTGCCCGAGATGCTTGGCGCCTGCAGCTGATCTGGACCATCTGTTATGGGGGTGTCCGAGACTGGGTACATACTGGCCGGAAGTGGGGGACATCCTGAACGGGGTCACGGATAGGGAAGTGGACTTTGATATGGCGGCATGCCTGCTGCTCTGGTTCCCTCATACCAAGAGAACGAAAGTGACGAGTACATTTATTGACCTTGGACTTATGCTGGCTCAAAGGGAGATCACGTGGCGCTGGAAGTCTAGGGAAGGCCCGTCAGTGAGGAGGTGGATGAATGAGTTGTCGAAATGGGCCGGATGTGAGAGCGCTATCAGACTGCGACAAGCTGCTAGGACTGATAACGAGAAAAGTTTAGATATGGCGAGAGCATGGGAAGCGGTGGTTCAGGCATTGCGTGATTACATGGTGGGAGATGAAGACGAGACGGTCTGAATGGACGGAACGCCATGATGCTAGCAAGACAGCCAGCAACTCCTGACAGGTAGCGTGCTCCTGGGTTGGTACAGATTGCACGGGCAACATCAGCAGCAGTTGTAAGGGGGTAGGGGGGGATGATACACGAGGGGTAGTTAGGCACTGCGACACTGTCTAGGGGGATACAACGGGTAGGATATGCAGTTAGATGGCGAACTAGGAGGTCCTTGAGGCATGACAGCGACTGCCCAGATAGTGTTCACAGTAGGACCCTGACGAGGGACGCTGGAGGAATATAGGAATGACTGCATGGGGACAGATGCACACTGTTGACGTTGTTCCCGCAAGACGTATGTGTCAGTTGGTCGGTGCAGGGGGGCGGGAGTTTGGGGGATAAAAGCAGATACTGAATGATATCAATAACCGACCACCTGGAAGGGGTGGGTACTGTAATATCTTCCTGCAGAGGTACGGAGGATGGTTCTAATGCGCCGCCCAGCCTCCGGGATGTGGGCTGAATGGCTGTGTTCAACTTTCACGTCAATTACGTGTTGCATGATGCATTCGGTGTATTGGTTAACTTATACTGAGGTCTGATTTCTAATTCTGCAATAAAAACAAATTAAAAATAAATAAATAAATAAATCAAGCACACTGGCATTTTGTAAATCATGATATAAGGCATTATCACTTCACCATCATCATCAGTATCCTGCGGTGCAATCTGCTCTGGCACATGATCAGGGTCAGAATCAAAATTAAAATGGAGCCTCTGCTGGTAGCTCTGATGCGGTAGAGGCACTGAGTTAGAGTCAGGCTATATGAACCCTGCCTGTCCTTTTGTCATTTCAAAGCACAACATCAGTTTGGGAGCAGACGCGGATGTCATCGCCGTATCATCCACTGGTGCCAATGGCCTAACTAACGGTGTCCGGAATCAGATCAGCATGTATATTGAAGTTGGAGTGGAAGTCTGTGTCAGAGTTGGAACAGCCCTGGTAACAGGTTTTAAGGGGAACCGCAGCACCAGGGAGAGGCTGCCAGCCATAACAGGGTTAGAGGAACCTGCAGTTCCATGGGGCCTGCACACTGAGGATTTGCAGCATGGTCTCTTTGAGGACCTTGATCTGTTGCAGGGTGATGATGCCCCAAGGAACACAAGATTTATTGGGGCCAACTGAGGAATCAATTACGTGGCCTGGTGAACTCGAGGGAGTGTGACTTGCATCTTGATGTCCTTGTGCCTTCTCTTTGGGGTCAGAGCGGCGGGATGGGATAGGTTCTGCTTTGCTTTCTTATGCTTGCGTTGTGACTTGGACTCACCTGAAGATTTCGAGCGGGTGTGGAGTGACCAGCCCGGTGGTACAGCCCAGTGGCCGGGTCCAGAACATTGAACGGGATCTGCGTAAAGACCACAACTACTTCTTGTGTTCAACGACATACAACTTAGCCTCTTGATCTCAAATCACCTTTGGTTGCATTAGTGCACATTTATCACACAATGTTAGTGCTCTGCTTGAAGCCTAGGCACTAAAGGCACACTTTGTGAGAGTGTGAATTACATCTGCTTCCTACAGTTATGGCTCGGCTTGAATCCTGCCCATTTTGGAGCGGACATTGTTCCCTAGCACAGTGCAAAAATGGTTTAGAGTCTTCAGAAGACTAACAAAGCTCTGGATACAAGTTGGAAGGTGCAGGTGTGGAGCTTATATGTGGCTCTGCTCCTTCACTTCCAGGGTGTTATGGAGTCAGAATGGAGCCGCACAACACCACCTATTGTCGCGGTAGCGCCGGCTCCAGTCAGGTGCCTGAGGGATATTTCAAGGTGAGGATTCCATGAAGTACAATTTTCTGTGTGTGTGTTGTGTGTGATTTTGTGCATAGTATTAGGTAGCATTGATCTACTTTTTCTTTTTAAAGTAGAAACACTGGCTGGACAGTAGTTCAACACTGTTCTCCGTGCTTCTCTTGGCGCATGCAGGCCTTCCCTCTCACCACTTCAAAGGGCCCCACTGCTGAACACTGGAGACAGAAATCAGCCCTCCCCCACTTTTTCCGGCTTGAAGCATCTTCCGCCCGGATTAACCAGGAGTTGCAGCTAACTGCTCCTGAAATATATTTATAACATCACCGCCTTCCTCCAGAAGCGGCATCTAACCTCCCCTGCAATGAGACTATTGTTCAGTAGGGCATTTGGTATGCCTGTTTGTGGGTGCAACAATTATATGTAAAGCAGAGAGGGCACGTTTTATCGGTGGGGAACTCAGAAAAACAAAGCAATGCATCATACATAGGGTTATGAAACATGGTCACCTGTAGGTTAAAACTGACCTTCATTTGAATTCCAGAACCATGAAATTGTATTTAAGGTAGCGGCCCAGATTCTTGCACCACACGTCAATCGAAAGTAACCATTTAAGAAAGCGTGGCTCAATGGTTAGAGGGGCAGACCCTGATGCAGAGGTCTGGCCCAGGACAAGGGTTCAATTCCCGCCTCGGCGGCTCTTGGACACAATTTCCCCGGTCCTGATATTTCTCGCCTCGGTGCCTAGTCTAATCATGGGTACCACTCTGTGACTCTGGGCAATAGCTTGCTTAATCTCCACAACGGCCCCAGCAGCGCTTGGATGCCTGGCTTCACCTTGGGGTGCCCAGGAGTGGACATTTCGCAGGAAAGCCAGGAAGGGTTCCACAGCGGTATGAATACAGCGCTACGAGACCTCAGGGTAGAAGGCGCTATATAAATACAAACACATTTACATTTACATTTACATTAAAGGGCACAACGGTAAAAACACCACAGATTATACACTTAAGCCTAAAGAGAAATGTGAATTCCCTTTAATACCCAATTTAATTATAAGGCCTTTGCAAGTCAATCAACCTGGAGGCGAACAAAGAAATTCCTTTCCATGAGGGCCTCTTTCCCTGAATGTATCATAGTATCAAAATGTCCTCCCTATTACATTCACATTGCTCTCTGGGCCATGCCTGGTATTCTAGGTTGGGCCTGGCCTGCTAACAGTACCTCTCGGAAAGCTGCCATGGCCTTGCTGTGTTGGCCTATAGGATAGGAATGAGTTATCTATTACTACTCCAGACTTGGACACCTTGCCCTCTTCTGCCCTATGCCTTATTAGGCCATCAATAGCATGTAGTAACAAAGGCCCTTGACATCATCACCTTTTGAGCCAGCCACAAGGAGCAAAAATAACAGGTTGGGAGTAGCAAGTGCTAGGTGCTTTGAGTTCATACTCTACATGCAGAGTGTAAACTTATAGAGACCCTCTGTCATCCACCTTTAGTGAATTGACATTCAGCTATCAAAATGAGCCGCAAAAGGTAATGTTTGCTGCATGATGCTGCAAAGAGTATTCTATGTGAGGTGCAATCCATATGAGCAAAACGAACAGGCTGCCTTGGGAGAAGTGTTACGAAATCAAATTGGACCCTTTGTTACCTGGCTAAGCCAATTTGCTGGATAAGGTGGTGCTGCCTACGTGCTGCAGAAGCTGGCAAGATGGCTCAAGCACAAAGAAAGGATCAACTACATACCCTGCATCTCTAACTGCCACAAACATGTCCACACCCCCTACAATTCCTCCTCCATCAACAATGGTCTTGACTGCCTGGCCTACGGCAAATTATTAAAAAATGCAAGCTGGTGGTAGTGCTGGAGATCAACTAAACCTAAAATGGAACATAAGTGGTTGCACTACCAACAGCCATGGACAATGTTTGTGGAACGAGGTTAGAGTCTCGGCAGTGACGCTCAACATCCTGTGATTCTGGGCAAATCACTTAAACTCCCTGTGCCTAGCAAAATTAATGTGTCATCTGTAATGCAACTGGTGCTCATGTGAAGCGCTGTGGTCGAGTTTGTGCTGTATAACACTAGAACTAAAAAAGGGTACGATTTTATTCAATTTTAACCCATAAAAACGTTGAACATAGAGGACATGTGTTTACAACCCTATACGACTACAATTTAAAAAAAAATGTAAAGGGTGCCTATAGGGATAAATACCTGTATTTAAACTTAAATAAAATAATATTTGGAAGTACACCCTGTTCTGAGAAAGAGAACACCCATACATTATTAAATAAAATAAAAGATTTTAAGAGGAATCTCTGGATGTGTATTGTAAATTAAAAATTGTTCGAAATAAAAGTAATAGGTGTTAACTCACGTTCCATAATAATTAATTAAAGAAACATTCTGTAAATAAATCTTAACGTAAGGAGCAGCTTCCGTTTGACAATAGTTTTCAGTGCCCATATACTCTTATAAAGGGCCAATTCCTTAATATATTAAATTAAAAAATGGTTTAAAAAAATTGAGAGTCTATTTGATAGCCTATTTGATGTCTCTGAGTGATCCAAGCTAACGTGCAGAGGCATTTTGAAGAGCGGCAGGGAAGTAGCCCTGCAGCTCAGGGCAAGGTGCCTGGTGGTGAACAATAATAGCCTTACGCCATAAATATCTTTACCTGGGAATATTCCTACTATGACCACATTTATAGGCATAAACAGGGCCAGAAGGGTCGTAGCGGGCATCGGGCCTTTTCCTGTGGAGGCTGAAAAGGCGGGGCCGGTTTTGCAGAGGTGCTGCAATATAGCCCCCCATTTATAAAAGCAGCATTGCTTCACACTTGCACCCACACCTGCCAACACCCCGGGGAACTGGTCAGATAAAACTGCCAGGGCTGCTTTGGGTTCCCGCTCCACCCAGCCCAGTCCTGGACATAAATGCTACGCAGATAAATAGTTTCATATAATCAGCGTGGCAAGCAGTTGAAAAATGCCGACCCTAAAACGGATGGACTGTGTTCAGCGTAAGAGAAACAGCCTTTAGCTGTATTTTCCCAGGATATCTTTGTGGGCCAGACGTGGATGGACACTGTAATTCGTACACAATTCAGCGGAGCCAGGCGGCTGTTATGTCAATACGCTAATCCCCGCTAATAGCTTGCTTCCCATTAAACTGCCGTCGAACACATTATTATTTTAGTAATTGTAATGGAGCTAGTCGTCAGCGCGTGCACGTGCGCTCGCGAGGGCAACGAAGAGCAGCTGAAGAGGGCGTCCGCGCGCGAGGTCGCCTCTGAGGCACGCCTCAGGGGCCACAACGGAAAGGGAGGGGCATGGGTAATTGACGATTTACTATGAATGCATCCGTAGACGGTGCAGAGGGCAGACAAGGAAATCGATCTAGATGGAAGCTGACCAGTGAGCTCAGAGTGCAGATCCAAGTAGCTGAGATGCTCCATGGTTGTAATCGCTTTTATGTATAACGTTACCCCTGACGAGAACCTGAAGCTGTAAACCACTAGGCGATAAGACTAGTCTAGCAGTGCTTTAAATGGGCAGATACTGTCCGGTACTGCGTATCAGCACGTATTTAAATTAAAAGGGAGAGAACTTGCAATTATCACCACAGCACTGCTGCAATACATTTAATGGGGGTATGAGGCACATCGAAGTAACAAACAGGTACTGTGGATAGTGAGTATCAGCACGTCTTTAATTTAAAAGGGAGAGAACTTGCACTTACCAGCACTGCTGCAATACATTTAATGGGGGTATGGGGCACATCTAAGGAACGAACAGGTACTGTAGAAAGTGAGTACCAGCACTTCTATGCTTCTATTTAAGGCACTGACCATAAGCAGTGAACCTAGATGCAACAGCAGCCCACCTCTGGATGGGAGAGTCCACAATTCCCAGAGATCACCGCGGCAAAAGCGCAGGGTGGTAAGGGTCATGGGAAGACAACAGATATGCTGACAATGGTGGCTGTCGACTGGATGCCACATGCTCAAAGTTTAGGTTATTCCAGGATGAACAAGGTGGGGTAAATGTGGGTAAGGTAAGGGAGCCGCAATGGCTAAATTACAACAGTAAGTCAAACACTTAGTCATAATAGTTATCCCAAACGCCACATGGGGATTGCAAAATAGAAAAAGAAAAGCAGCTGCATTGTAGTGAAATCTAATGGCTAAGTAGGAGTGATGGGGCACAGGTGCTATCCTACTGCCTGTACACAAACACTCCAAGACACAGAGTACCTAATTCTTTTACTCGTTTGAACGCATCACTGCTCGGATCTTGCCCAAAGAGAACACCTTGATCACAAAGCTCTACACAAATCTATGGACTATGGTCCATAGATTCTATCTTAGATCTAACACAATTCGTAGAAGAAATCTTGGCTGGGATGAAATTATCACCCTACATGGCTAAGGAGAGTGCCCCGAGTTCCCCTTCCAGCACAACTCTGTAGTTCTTTTTCAATGATTTTTCTTCAGCACACAACCACACAAATGTACTGATGTCATTGTGTGGAATGGCATGAGCCAACCAACAAGGTTCTGCATTCGGGACGCACAAAGTTTAACTCTCTTTTCTGAGAGCTACTACTGTCCTCTCAACATACTGAGAAAAACTCACAGCTGTGTCAACAATGACATAGTAGAAGGAGTAGACCTTTTTATCTGTTACACTCAGTGGGAGATTTGACAAACTGCCACTCCTGCTTAAAATGTTTTGCCCGTTTTTTTCAACCAGTTCCTTCACTCCATCTATATGACACATGGATGGCACCTGTATAGGTTCCAGCTTGCTGAAATGAACAGGGAGAACTGTAACAGATTAGGAGGGCTACAGTGGTGCTGTGGGTCATTCAGATTTGTCTTGAGGTCTCAATTAAATGACTCCATACATTTACTCCAGCTTCCTGGTGCTAGACTAAATGAATAAGTGTTGGGTGTGATCAGTAGATGGGGTATGCGAGTTCATGCAAATAGGTGGTTGGATGAACAGAAAACCTAGCGTGGATCAATTATTGTTAGGTTGTAGGGATATGGTTTCAAAGAAGGACAGTTTGTGATATATGGATTGAGGTGTAAGCAATTAGCAGAACCACAGTAATAGATAAAAAGTCATGCAAACAGAGTGCAACAGAGTTGCCTATACTCGGAGAGGAGACATGCAGTGGAGAAAAGCTAAGGAGAGTGTCACTCGAATGATGAGAGAAATAACTGATAGTTTTTAGTCACAGGCAATATTTCATGCACGGTTTTAGTTATAAAATGGGAGGATGGTTTCCGAGATTACGTGCAATCTGAAAATGTAATATTGAAGACAGGAACAACAAGAGTTGCATATGAGATAGTGTAGTGTATTGGAGAATGTGTATAACACTTTCTGGGCCTATGTGGGGCGTGAAGCCCTTATCCACAAGGATAGCATGCTACACTATGTGGGTGTTTGGTTGTAAGTGTGTTGTCTTTGCTTTGAACCTTTGTGGGAAGTGTTCCCATGTCTGTAATGATCACATAGGCGCGGCTATTGTGTTATGGGATGTAGCGCTTAGCAGTGTGATAGATGAGGAAATGTGAGAGACGTTTTTATTTTATAGTTTATGGTATGCTGGCAGTAGTGACCCACTCTGATGGTCCCTTTATTGTATCGGTAAATTTTATTTTCTCTTCTCAATCCCATTTCCTATGCTGTCTATGTCAGGTGATCAATTACTCTAATCCTATTTTGATCTGGACGAGGTGTGGAGAAGAAGTGAATAGGAATCAGAGATTTGACTGGATAGACTGAATTAGAGCCTTCCTTTATATGATTGCTATTATGAGTCACCAATTAAGGCTATTTCCCTTGACACATTGTGTTATAAACATCTTTTTGTCAGATGTTGGTACTCAGGGCAGGTAACTATTTGGGGCCTGCAGGGTGGACTATGTCCTCTGGTGACCAACAGTGTGTGGCGTATCTCTCTGGTCTTAGCAGGCATGTCTTGTTTTATTGAGTACTTAGGTAGGAGGACTGGTATAGGCCATATCTGTGCCCTCCACGTGTCAGCAAGTTACGCAGAACCTTTCATAAATAACATGCCTGGTCTGTTGAAGATGAGGGATCCTTTAGTGAATTGGTATATTGTATCAAACATTTTTATAATCAGAAGGGGGAAAGGATCACTTGTCCTGCTTAAACCTTGGGTTCACAAGTCGAGGAACTGGTATCTCCCAACAAATATGACTCTCATACACGTGTATTCAGATGATCTCTCTTCAGCGGTATATACTGGGTACCCGCTTTCTTACACGTGCGTGCGTAATCATGGAGTCATTTTTTGTATTGTGCACCCTCCACCAGGAGGTTTTGCCTTAGGTTTAAGGCAGTAGTGATCGTGGATAGTGGGGGGGTATAGTGGTGGTGTAGTTGTTAAAAATCCGGACAGCCAGACAGAGACAATTTTAATAAGTCTGGATTCGGACTGTAGGTAAAAAGTTAGGTGCACTTTCTGAATTGGTTAGGGATTCAAGTGCATATTGTATATAGAGTTTAAAAAGAGGTCAACATGTTTCAGCCTTTGGTAGTCAGAGGATCTTAGGCTTTCGTCAGGACCAATGGGGGTGAATAAATAGTGAGAAAAATCGTTGTGAGAAGAAAAGAGGTAAATTGACCTGATTCTTCGTGATTCAAGGTTTCATTGTACCTGAAAAATAAAGAAACACACACACAAACAGCAACAAACAGGGAGACGGGGTGCGGGAAAACACATATTATGTACAATAGTACCTTTTCGTTATTAAGGAACTAGAAAATGGCAATACTTTTCCTCATACTCATTTCAGGCGTCAACTCTTCCTTTGTCATACTTCGGTGGGCAGGAAAGACTAATACTGTATTGAGGTGCCCATAGTTTTAACATTGTACTCTCTTAGTGCGTGTTCTATAGTGAGAACCGTTGTAATTTGTGGCCGCTTTTGTGGTTGCATTCACACTCCAGTCACACCATGCTTACTTTCACATATCATTCAGGTGTTTGATTTTTCGTGCTGAAATGAATTATACACATGCTCTTTTGACCAGAAATATGTCCGTGAGTCATTATTTGGGGAGTGCGTTGTGCGTGACTCGAGTGGTGCCCAATGCGCTATATGCGCTTTTATTCCTCGTGCATACCTTGTTATATTTGAAGAAATACTTCCTCGGGGATTAAGGCTGATCGAGAGAGGCCTTACTAGAGGGGTATTAAAGACAAAGTGTTACCGGACGCGATCTTGTACTTGCGGTTTTGCTCTCGTGCTTGGTGCGCTCGGCTCTCAGCGTTACCTTAGTGCCTTCTTGCTCGGTCTTTGCCGCATGTGCTGGCTCTGCCTGTCATCACCCGGAACTACAGGGCGGTGTAGTTCCGGGTGGATTTATACGTAGTGATGCTAGAAATGGAAGAGTTACTTTCCGCTCGTTCTTTCTTATCATTACTACTTGCCCATTTTGCACGGGTTGGCATTAATAAAATGAAATAAAATAAATAAAATAAATAATATTTGGTAGCAATTGGATTACTAAGATTAATTGTGCAAAGAATTAATAGATGCACCAATTTTAGAAGAGATGCTTCACGATCGATCTAGGTCGATGGTTATTGCTATCTTTTAGAATCTCTAATGCATTTTTCATTTGACTCTTGGGGGGATAACTAGGTGAGAATTCAATCTCTAGTAATTATGTTACGAAGGTATATTGCTGAATACAGCAGTTTTTTGCCGAGTTGGTGGCCCAAGGTGCACGTGAAGGGAATTTTTAAGCTAGTATGTTATAGGTTGGCATGGGAATTACCAAGTCTTATGTAAAGGCACTCATCTTCTATTATGCTCTCATAAAGCACTGCCAGCAATCACGGGTATGTGGTGTGAGCAGAATAAACAGTCCACATGTGTTCTCTATTTGAGGTACATTGTTACAGACGGGCTTGGAGTATTAATTATCTGTTGAGGGACAACCAAGGAACAGAATCGTTAAGGCCCTGGGTATCTGTTTTGAGCCTGTGGACCCAACGTTGTTCCTTTTCGAACAGTATTTTTGCAGCGTTTCTGTCCACTGTGTCTAGACTTTCTAGGATTACCCAGTGCAGGTCATTGGCTGTATGTTGTTTCTCTTTGTAATGTGATGACATCTTTGTCGTGCTTTTCTTGCAGTTCACATTACTCCTGTGTTCACAGAGTCTCTGTTTGGCTTTTCGGCAGGTCATCCCAATATATCGCATGTCACAAGGGCATGTGATCATATATACAACGTGGCTAGTGTTGCAGTTAGTGTGTTTTTTCAGTTTCCATGAGAAGTCTGGAAGTAACTGCAGTTCTTTCGTTGGTTCTGTGGTTGCACACACTACGCAGGTCCCACAGGGGTAGTGTCCAGTGATTGGGGGGTTATTCCATAGACCTGGTTGTTGTTTTTTCTTTTTCGGAGGTGGTCTTGTGTGGACCAGAAGATCTTTTATATTGCTGCTCCTTTTGTTTGCAAATCTTGGTTTTGACCAGGTCAGGGTGTTGGATGTTATAATCCTCCAGTTACGGTTGATTATCTTTTTCACGTGGTTTGTTATTGGGCTATAGGTTGTGACACAGGTAGTCCTGTCATCGGTCTGTTTTGGGTGACTTTCAAGTAGAGATTCTCTTGGTTGATTTCTGGCTCGTTTGGCACAGGAATTGATAATTCTTTTGGGGTAATCTCTAGCCGTTAGTTTTTCACAGAGATCAGTAGCTTGGGATTTGTAGTCTTTTATGGAACTACAATTTCTCCTCAGTCGTAAAAACTGACTGTATGGAAGGTTTTCTCTCAAAGGGCGGGGATGAAAGCTATTGAAGGATAGCAGACTATTCTTGGCAGTAGGCTTGAAGAATGTTCGTGTTTGTAAGGTGTTTCCTTCGGCAAAGATGGTTATGTCCAGGAAATCAAAGCTCTGCGCATCGGATGTATATGTGAATTTAAGGCATTCATCTTGATTGTTCAACCACCTATGGAAATCTGTTAATGATTCTCTGTCTCCTTTCCAAATTAAAAAGATATCGTCAATATATCTCTTCCAGAAGAGTATATGACGAGAGAAGGGGTTGTTTACATTATGGATGTAAGTCTGTTCGAAAGTGCTTACGTAGAGACCTGCCACGCTGGGAGCAAAGGTACTCCCCATAGATGTACCATGTTGCTGGAGATAGAGGTTGTCTTTATATTGGAAAAAGTTTTCCATGAGGGCCAGTCTGCAGCATTCCAGTACAAAGTGTCTTGGAGTTCGATGGTGCCATTCGATGTTGAACAATATTGATTCGAGAGTCTCTAAAGTCTTCTGTTGTGGAAGGCTTGTGTAGAGGCTCTCGACGTCTAAACCTACTAAGAGCATGCTGTTTTCTGAGTACTCAAAGTTCTCCAACTTATTGATCAGGTCTCGTGTGTCTTTTAGGTAGGTAGGCGTGGTTTGGACCAGTGGTCTCAGGTACTGGTCCGCAAATTGTGACAATGGCTCTAGAATGGAATTGATCCCTGAGACAATTGGTCTTCCTGGTGGGGGCATCTTGTCTTTATGTGTCTTGGGTAGGGAGTAAAAGTATGGCGTAACTGGTTCTTTTGTTACCAGATAGTCCGCCTCTTTTTTAGATAACCAGTTGTTACACTCTGCTTCCTCAATCATCAAGGCTATTGTCTGGTAACAAAAGAACCAGTTACGCCATACTTTTACTCCCTACCCAAGACACATAAAGACAAGATGCCCCCACCAGGAAGACCAATTGTCTCGGGGATCGATTCCATTCTAGAGCCATTGTGAGTATGAGGAAAAGTATTGCCATTTTCTAGTTCCTTAATAACGAAAAGGTACTATTGTACATAATATGTGTTTTCCCGCACCCCGTCTCCCTGTTTGTTGCTGTTTGTGTGTGTGTTTCTTTATTTTTCAGGTACAATGAAACCTTGAATCACGAAGAATCAGGTCAATTTACCTCTTTTCTTCTCACAACGATTTTTCTCACTATTTATTCACCCCCATTGGTCCTGACGAAAGCCTAAGATCCTCTGACTACCAAAGGCTGAAACATGTTGACCTCTTTTTAAACTCTATATACAATATGCACTTGAATCCCTAACCAATTCAGAAAGTGCACCTAACTTTTTACCTACAGTCCGAATCCAGACTTATTAAAATTGTCTCTGTCTGGCTGTCCGGATTTTTAACTACACCACCACTATACCCCCCCACTATCCACGATCACTACTGCCTTAAACCTAAGGCAAAACCTCCTGGTGGAGGGTGCACAATACAAAAAATGACTCAATGATTACGCACGCACGTGTAAGAAAGCGGGTACCCAGTATATACCGCTGAAGAGAGATCATCTGAATACACGTGTATGAGAGTCATATTTGTTGGGAGATACCAGTTCCTCGACTTGTGAACCCAAGGTTTAAGCAGGACAAGTGATCCTTTCCCCCTTCTGATTATAAAAGTCAACCTTGGAGACTGAAAGGATCTTCACTCTACCTCCCCCATCCCCATGATTATACATGTCAAGCAGCGAACAGCTGTGGGAGAAAATTTCATAGGCACGCATAAGAGCCTGTGATATCATACTGCCTAACAGAACTTTGTCATCATGGCAGGAAGCTTTGGTCTCAGTTACACAACTGAGGACATCGATGAAATCTTGGCAAGACCGCCTCTACTCATGGAAGGTGACCTCAACCAGACTCTGTCTTCGACAGCAGAATGGGACGAGTTAACAGAAGTAAAGAAAGAACAGGTACGAACAGCAGTACATGGCATAATCATGACCGAGTATCTCCGAGTCAACGCTGCACCCAAAGGCCTTTGGGTGACGAATGCACCACGCATTTTTTTGAAAGACCTAGCGTTTAGAAAAGATTGGTCCTCCATATCATGGAAGTGCACCAGAGACTACCTAGTGCTAATAATAAAAACTGCAACAAGACTCACGGACGAACTCGCAATCAAGATTGAGATATTGGAAACAAAACTGAACAACACAATCAACATAACCATCTACAAAACCAGTCTTGACGAGATAAACAAAGAAATGAAAGACAGTCAAGAATATCTAACACAGACAAAATTGCAGAAACTTGCAAAAGAATTGAAGAGGTTCTCCTTGGAACGCATTCATCCTTACAGTAGCAAAGACTACAAACTTAATGATAACTCAGACACAAACAGCATGTCATCAGACAACAGCTCAAATCAGAGCGGAGATGACACCACACCACGAGGTCGCGGGAACTTCAGGAACAAAAGAGGACAACAAAGAGGCCGTGGCAACTACTGGCGCCCCCCTTATTTTCAAAACAATGGACAAGGAATACCATTCCATCCATTTAACCCCCAGTTTCAAGGGTGGCCGAACCCATACTTCCCGATACCCATGAACCACCAAATGCCCCCACAAGGTGTCCAAAATTACCAGCAAGGCCGTCCTTTTTTAGGGAATGGCCAGAACAACCAGAGGTCCAGGCAAAAAGGAATAACATGGTCCGACCAGACGCGACAGGTTCAAACCAGAAGCGTCACCAAAGCCAACACAGGACAAGGCCCGACAATCTAATAGCCAACCTAACAGGACTAGAATTGACAGAGAACCAGACAAGTGTCCTGAACAAAGGATTAGGCTACGTGCCAACCCCAAAAACAGATATTTTCAGAACAAAGTGCGAACTTGCAAACTTTTGCCGCACGCTGAAACTGAAAGCGTTTTTCAAAGGAGAACAACAACCTCAAGAAGGAGACACCTCTTTAAGAAACAAGTCCACTTTCTGCCCACTTAACTCACAAGTACCCATTGAGATTAGTACCTTTGAACAGGCCATCATGAAGGAAGTTGAAGAACTAAAGCAACATCCTCCGAGACCTTTCCAGAACCTAACAAAAGCGGAAAAAATCGCTCTGACTGAATTGAAAGATAATCATGACATAGTCATCAAGCCTGCGGACAAAGGCAGAGGTGTAGTCCTACTATCAGCGGAAGGATATGATAATCAATGTATGACTCTATTAGCGGACACCAAATTCTACCAAGTGATTACAACTGACCCAACACCACGTTTACAAAGGACAATAGCCTTGATGATTGAGGAAGCAGAGTGTAACAACTGGTTATCTAAAAAAGAGGCGGACTATTTATTTATTTATTTATTTATTTATTTAACTTATATAGCGCGTTATAACCACCGGGGTCTCTAAGCGCTGTTTGTCCAGATTTACATGATGAGGTATAGCATTCACTTGATCCCATTTCTGCGCCTAGGAATTGCTCCATGCTTGTTTAAAGAGTACAGTTTTTAATTTTCTCCTGAAGGATAGTAGATTACTTTCCTTCCTAAGCTCTGGAGCCAATTTGTTCCACAGTGCTGGGAGTGTGTTAGAAAAAGCACGACCCCCCACCGTGGTCAATTTAAAGCGGGATTGGGACAGAAGGGTAGCATCCGACGAGCGCAAAGTCCTTCCAGGTATGTAAGGGAATAGACGGGATTTCACATAACTTGGAGCTTTGCCATACAACGCCTTGTGTACGATGCACATTCCTTTGAAGACGACCATCTGGCGGATCGGGAGCCAGTGTAACTCCTGCATCAGGGGGGAAGAACGAGCAGATCTGGGTTTTTTATAGATCAACCTGGCTGCATCGTTCATAACCCCCTGTAATTTGTCCAGCAGCCGCTGGGGTAGGCCTATGTATAAGGAGTTCCCGTAGTCCAGCCTAGCCAAAATTGTGGCTGAGACCACGTGCCTCAAAGTGGAAAAAGAAAGTAAGGCAGAGATCTTCCTTAGTTGTCGTAGCAGGCCAATGCAGGTGCCCACTACCGAGGTGACTTGTTTGTTCATGGATAGTTTGTCATCCACGTAAAGGCCTAAACTTTTAACTGCGGACGCCGGTTTCGGTGGCACACCCAACTCCACAGGCCAAAATTTCTCGCTCCAGGGGTTGCCCGAGATGGAAATGGGCAACACTTCCGTCTTGTCCGGGTTGGCTTTTAGATGGTTCTCGGACATCCAGTTGACCGTAGCTTTTAGTATGTCCTGCAACCTGGTGGACGCTCCCAAACCATCGTCCAGCCGAACGATTATTTGAGTATCGTCGGCGTAATTATACACCAGGCAATCCATCTTGTTCAGGAGAGCGATTAATGGCTGCAGGTAGATATTAAAAAGTAGGGGTGACAGGGCAGATCCCTGTGGGACCCCACAGGTGATCGGAGCAGAGGTGGAAAGTAAATCTCCCAACTGTACTCTTTGCATCCTGCCCTGCAAAAATGATGTGAGCCAAGCATGTGCTGTACCCCTGACACCAAAGGATCTCAACCGCGACAAAAGTTGTTCATGACACACGGTATCAAAAGCCGCGGAGAGATCCAGTAGTATCAGGGCGCTCGGTGTTTTTACATCAGCCCGAGTTCTCAGCTCATCCAGGATGGACAACATAACAAGTTCCGTGCTATGATTAGCACGGAACCCTGCCTGATTGGTCTCCAGCAGGTTGTTACTCTCTAGATGGCCCGAGAGTGATGATAACACATGCTGCTCAATCACCTTAGCCAAGAAAGGCAACTGGGAGATAGGCCGGAAGTTTTTCAGACACTTCGTGTCTGATCCAGGCTTCTTTAGTAGGGGGATCAGGCGGGCCTCTTTAAAAGCTAAAGGGACCTGTCCTGTGCGAAGGGAGGTGTTCAATAAATGCAAAACCTCTTCTTCAATTCCTGGTACTGCCAGCTTAAATATATCAGGAGGGCATGGATCCGCCCAGGAACCTGATTTAACTCGGTCCATGATTTTAAATAGTTCCTGTGTAGAAATTGGGGAAAACTCCACTAATGGTGGAATATCTAGCGGAGTAGTGAGGTCCGGTGGACAGGGACATTCGAGAGGTATAGTCGCAGCAATTTCGCCCAGAATATCGGAGATCTTATTTATAAAGAAGTCCTGAAACCTCTGGCAATCCTCCTGGGTGAACTCAGCACTTTGCTCTTTGTTCATCCTGAGCTCTGCCAAGACCCGAAAGATTTCCTTCTGCGGATTTCTTGCTGCGACTATTCTTTCCTCGAAGAACACAGCCTTCCTGGTTTGTATGGCTAATTTATAGTTAGCCAAGGATGAGATATACTCTTTTTTGGCTACGGCGTCATATTGTTTGCGCCATGCCCGTTCTTTTTTCCTCACCCCACGTTTCATCTCCCTTAGGGAATCAGTGTACCAAGGGGCCCCAACTCCTCTCGCCACCTTCTTCACCCTACGAAGGGGTGCCACCGCATCAATGGCGCTCCCCATTTTGTGCTGAAGGTGACCACAAAGGACATCAATGTTGACATCCTGCTCCTTCACTGAAGGGGAGTGTTCCAAGAGGTAAACCATTTTCTCCCCATCGAGGTTTCTCCATTTCCGGGCCATTTTCCAGCCATCTCCAGGCTTGGACGAGTGGTCCTTCAGTATGAGTCTGCCCTTTATTAAAGAGTGGTCAGACCATGCACAAGGCAGGATTTCCGTAGCGCCCTGAGCTGGCATGGTAGTCCAGACTAAGTCTAGCACATGTCCTTTCTCATGTGTTGGTCCCTTCACCTGTTGAGTAAGACCTAAGGAGGAAATAGCCTCCTCGATCTGTAGTGCTTGTCCCTCCTTGGGGATTTTTTCCCAGTGATAGTTGAAGTCCCCAACAACTACCATTTTATCGTATCTCGTACATAAATCCTGGACCAATCTTGTGAAGAGAGTCGGAAATTCTGGCGACGCCCCAGGCGGCCGATATACCACCAGAAACACCACACATACCACTCCCCACCTAAGCTTAACCCCCATAACCTCAGCTCCCCCTAAGGTTTCGGAAAGAAACTTTTCGGCACGAAAACGTGCCTGATAAAGAAGGGCCACTCCCCCTCCTCTCTTGGCTCCCTCCCTGTTAAAATGGAGTGCCAGATAATTGGCGGGAAGGGCCGCCACAAGATCAGGCGCCGAACAATCCCCCAGCCATGTTTCGGTGAGTGCAAGGGCATCTAGCTCCCCGTCCTCCAGAAGAGCGAAAACCTCCAACTTATGGCTCTGCAGTGAACGAGTATTCAGCAGGCCATAGTGCAGAGTAGAGATGTTAGAGTCGCACTGACGCGCTCTTGTACCCTTTGATGGAATCAACAGGCCCTCCCGGTCTAACCGATGTATAGTATCCCGCTCGAGCGAAGACTTGCCCCGATTGAGCTCCAATAGTTCGCCTCTGGAGTAGGGCAAGTTTTGACCAGGGGTACTGGCCCCGAGCCCCGGATGGTCACGGATGGGCAAAGATGGGCTCGCCTCTGGCGAGCCTCCGGCGCGACTATGGCGCGCCCGCTGCGCGTCACCGCTGCGCGTCATCCTAGGGCGTTTAAATAGCACCCAATCGTGCTATGTGTGCAGCAGCAGCTAGAACGCGAACAAAGATGGCGTCTCCTGCCGGCACTTCCCCTCCCAAGATGTCACCTAGCCCCAGTCCAACTAACGGGCCGCCAAACAGCGGTGTAAATCACAACCAATTTTAGGTGCAGGTATGTCCTAAGAAACCCCCTAATAGCCGCCTAGCCAAAGTGCAAATTTCCTATTTAAAAATGCGCTGCAGATAAAACGCACAGACCGCGCTAGAAGCGCTAAGCATGTGTTACCATTTAAAAATGCAATTGCAAACTCCACGAGTGGAATTACAAATCAGTTAGTAAAATAGCAGGAGCAGCAGCAGGGAGTCAGAGATGCTTCGCCTACACTAGCGCTTACCTGGACTATCTGGTAACAAAAGAACCAGTTACGCCATACTTTTACTCCCTACCCAAGACACATAAAGACAAGATGCCCCCACCAGGAAGACCAATTGTCTCGGGGATCAATTCCATTCTAGAGCCATTGTCACAATTTGCGGACCAGTACCTGAGACCACTGGTCCAAACCACGCCTACCTACCTAAAAGACACACGAGACCTGATCAATAAGTTGGAGAACTTTGAGTACTCAGAAAACAGCATGCTCTTAGTAGGTTTAGACGTCGAGAGCCTCTACACAAGCCTTCCACAACAGAAGACTTTAGAGACTCTCGAATCAATATTGTTCAACATCGAATGGCACCATCGAACTCCAAGACACTTTGTACTGGAATGCTGCAGACTGGCCCTCATGGAAAACTTTTTCCAATATAAAGACAACCTCTATCTCCAGCAACATGGTACATCTATGGGGAGTACCTTTGCTCCCAGCGTGGCAGGTCTCTACGTAAGCACTTTCGAACAGACTTACATCCATAATGTAAACAACCCCTTCTCTCGTCATATACTCTTCTGGAAGAGATATATTGACGATATCTTTTTAATTTGGAAAGGAGACAGAGAATCATTAACAGATTTCCATAGGTGGTTGAACAATCAAGATGAATGCCTTAAATTCACATATACATCCGATGCGCAGAGCCTTGATTTCCTGGACATAACCATCTTTGCCGAAGGAAACACCTTACAAACACGAACATTCTTCAAGCCTACTGCCAAGAATAGTCTGCTATCCTTCAATAGCTTTCATCCCCGTCCTTTGAGAGAAAACCTTCCATACAGTCAGTTTTTACGACTGAGGAGAAATTGTAGTTCCATAAAAGACTACAAATCCCAAGCTACTGATCTCTGTGAAAAACTAACGGCTAGAGATTACCCCAAAAGAATTATCAATTCCTGTGCCAAACGAGCCAGAAATCAACCAAGAGAATCTCTACTTGAAAGTCACCCAAAACAGACCGATGACAGGACTACCTGTGTCACAACCTATAGCCCAATAACAAACCACGTGAAAAAGATAATCAACCGTAACTGGAGGATTATAACATCCAACACCCTGACCTGGTCAAAACCAAGATTTGCAAACAAAAGGAGCAGCAATATAAAAGATCTTCTGGTCCACACAAGACCACCTCCGAAAAAGAAAAAACAACAACCAGGTCTATGGAATAACCCCCCAATCACTGGACACTACCCCTGTGGGACCTGCGTAGTGTGTGCAACCACAGAACCAACGAAAGAACTGCAGTTACTTCCAGACTTCTCATGGAAACTGAAAAAACACACTAACTGCAACACTAGCCACGTTGTATATATGATCACATGCCCTTGTGACATGCGATATATTGGGATGACCTGCCGAAAAGCCAAACAGAGACTTTGTGAACACAGGAGTAATGTGAACTGCAAGAAAAGCACGACAAAGATGTCATCACATTACAAAGAGAAACAACATACAGCCAATGACCTGCACTGGGTAATCCTAGAAAGTCTAGACACAGTGGACAGAAACGCTGCAAAAATACTGTTCGAAAAGGAACAACGTTGGGTCCACAGGCTCAAAACAGATACCCAGGGCCTTAACGATTCTGTTCCTTGGTTGTCCCTCAACAGATAATAATTACTCCAAGCCCGTCTGTAACAATGTACCTCAAATAGAGAACACATGTGGACTGTTTATTCTGCTCACACCACATACCCGTGATTGCTGGCAGTGCTTTATGAGAGCATAATAGAAGATGAGTGCCTTTACATAAGACTTGGTAATTCCCATGCCAACCTATAACATACTAGCTTAAAAATTCCCTTCACGTGCACCTTGGGCCACCAACTCGGCAAAAAACGGCTGTATTCAGCAATATACCTTCGTAACATAATTACTAGAGATTGAATTCTCACCTAGTTATCCCCCCAAGAGTCAAATGAAAAATGCATTAGAGATTCTAAAAGATAGCAATAACCATCGACCTAGATCGATCGTGAAGCATCTCTTCTAAAATTGGTGCATCTATTAATTCTTTGCACAATTAATCTTAGTAATCCAATTGCTACCAAATATTATTTATTTTATTTATTTTATTTCATTTTATTAATGCCAACCCGTGCAAAATGGGCAAGTAGTAATGATAAGAAAGAACGAGCGGAAAGTAACTCTTCCATTTCTAGCATCACTACTTATAAATCCACCCGGAACTACACCGCCCTGTAGTTCCGGGTGATGACAGGCAGAGCCAGCACATGCGGCAAAGACCGAGCAAGAAGGCACTAAGGTAACGCTGAGAGCCGAGCGCACCAAGCACGAGAGCAAAACCGCAAGTACAAGATCGCGTCCGGTAACACTTTGTCTTTAATACCCCTCTAGTAAGGCCTCTCTCGATCAGCCTTAATCCCCGAGGAAGTATTTCTTCAAATATAACAAGGTATGCACGAGGAATAAAAGCGCATATAGCGCATTGGGCACCACTCGAGTCACGCACAACGCACTCCCCAAATAATGACTCACGGACATATTTCTGGTCAAAAGAGCATGTGTATAATTCATTTCAGCACGAAAAATCAAACACCTGAATGATATGTGAAAGTAAGCATGGTATGACTGGAGTGTGAATGCAACCACAAAAGCGGCCACAAATTACAACGGTTCTCACTATAGAACACGCACTAAGAGAGTACAATGTTAAAACTATGGGCACCTCAATACAGTATTAGTCTTTCCTGCCCACCGAAGTATGACAAAGGAAGAGTTGACGCCTGAAATGAGTATGAGGAAAAGTATTGCCATTTTCTAGTTCCTTAATAACGAAAAGGTACTATTGTACATAATATGTGTTTTCCCGCACCCCGTCTCCCTGTTTGTTGCTGTTTGTGTGTGTGTTTCTTTATTTTTCAGGTACAATGAAACCTTGAATCACGAAGAATCAGGTCAATTTACCTCTTTTCTTCTCACAACGATTTTTCTCACTATTTATTCACCCCCATTGGTCCTGACGAAAGCCTAAGATCCTCTGACTACCAAAGGCTGAAACATGTTGACCTCTTTTTAAACTCTATATACAATATGCACTTGAATCCCTAACCAATTCAGAAAGTGCACCTAACTTTTTACCTACAGTCCGAATCCAGACTTATTAATATTGTCTCTGTCTGGCTGTCCGGATTTTTAACAACTACACCACCACTATACCCCCCCACTATCCACGATCACTACTGCCTTAAACCTAAGGCAAAACCTCCTGGTGGAGGGTGCACAATACAAAAAATGACTCAATGATTACGCACGCACGTGTAAGAAAGCGGGTACCCAGTATATACCGCTGAAGAGAGATCATCTGAATACACGTGTATGAGAGTCATATTTGTTGGGAGATACCAGTTCCTCGACTTGTGAACCCAAGGTTTAAGCAGGACAAGTGATCCTTTCCCCCTTCTGATTATAAAAGTCAACCTTGGAGACTGAAAGGATCTTCAGTCTACCTCCCCCATCCCCATGATTATACATATTGTATCAAACAGTCATACACATTATATCAGACTCCACACGAGCGTACGAAGGCAGATGCAGAAACCTGCCACCAGCCAATACCGCACATAGGGCAAGGGTCAACCCCTGACAAGGAGGGGGGTCCTCTTGGCAAAAGAGACAGTCAGAGAACTGAAAACAAAAATAACCCAGCCATACGGCTATATAGACAACACAGAGACACCAACCTGCCTCTGATAAAAACTGGGCAGTAAAGGAAGACCCGCAACTAGGAAGAAAAGTCAGTCAGTGGCACAGCAGTATTACGGTAGCAATGACAGAGGCCTGGAGATCGCTGAGTCCGGTTGGGACCCAAAAAGGTCTATGCTGTTAAATGGCATGTCCTGGAGGCTCTCCCGAATTTTATCAGGGAAGCGACTGTTATGCATCCAAGCATGGCAGCGCAACACCACCGACCGTGCAAGAGCACGGCCCACAGAGTCTGTGGTATCCAGGAAGGAGCGTATTGAAAATTGTGCCATCTCCTTGCTGTGAAGGACAAGATGGAGAAACTCCGGGCGCAATTTCTCGGGAAGGGAAGAAAGAAGGGTAGCCAAGGAGTCCCAGAGTGCGGAGGACGCACGTGCAAATATGCATGTAGTGTGTAAAGCGCGGATAGCCGCGCTAGAAGAAGCGAAAAGCTGTCTTCCACCTGCATCCAGCCACAGGGATTCCCGGGTAGGAGGAAACAAAGGCGAAGTGGAGGAGTCTTGTAACCCAAAAGCCGCCTGAATTACCAGGCCCTGAGCAGTAGGGGAAGAGACAGGCAAACTGGATCCCCTGGGGCAGAACTCTGCCTACCAGCAATGGCCCGATCACCGGGGCTCCGGAATAGGGTGTGCCCATGTGCCACGCAGGACTTCTAATAAAGCACTACCAAGGGGTAGCAAGGGCTCCATGGTAACAGGATCGAGATGAAGCAGATCCATTAAGGGATTGGGAATGAGGGGTACCACTGGAGGCTGAAAGCCGAGGATAGCAGATGCCCTGTTTATAGTCCGCGCATAGGCGGCCCCTAGCTCAGTAATCACCCTAGGAGGGGACAAGAAGCCGTCTGTAGGAGACGGTTGGAGACTAATCCTCCCAGTTGCCATGAAGAGCGGTGCTGGGGAAAGACTCGAAGGCCATGCCACACTAGGGACCTGCACCAGTGGCCCCCGACCAGGGGTCGCAGCAACTTTCGTAAGGGCTGCAGTGGATACCAGTGTCGCCCGACACCGCTAAGGAGTCAGAAGCGAGGAATCCCGAGGGAGGTCAACCTCAGTCATGGACGCCGGTGTCGATGAACGTATGGACACTGGCGGCGATGGATGCATCGACAACCGCGTCGGTGGGCGCCGAGTCTGAGTCGACTGGACATCAACGGCCTCCACTGGGGATGCTACCTCGACGTTGACCGGCGTCGGATCATGCATTGCCCCAGATGTGGGATGAGGCTTAGAGCCTTGTGTGGGCTTGGACTTTGGCCCGACTTCGGGTCCGACATGGAGCCCCGCGCCGAGCCCGGCGTCGCGCAGGAAGCCGTACCGGGATATGCGTTGACTGACGGTGTGTGCTAGAGCGACCAGGATGGTCTGGGCCACGGCCCAACATCGTCGCCTCGGCTTCAGAGTCCGAGCACACAGCCCTGGTCAGGGAAGGATCCGCCGACAAGGGCCCAACCTGAGTACCTTCCGCCTCTGTGGGGCCCGAAGGCATGCCAGGGAGAGAGGGGGACTCTAAGTAGGCCTGAAGAGCCTGGGAGTAGGCCTCTATTTGGGTGTGCGTCACTCCAACTCCTGGAAAAGGAGGGTATGGAGGAGGTGACCTCCGGGCGCCCTTAGCTGACCCCTTACGAGAGGAATGGGCACCAGCGGCACACCTATGGGATGTGGACCTCAGTGGGCGCTTATGGCTCCGCTTACCTTTTTTAGTGCGCCGGTCGCGGGAACGGCCTTGGGAACGAGCCCCCTGCGGAGAGCGAGAGTGGTGACGAGAGGAGGCTGGGCCGGACAGCCGTGTGGCCAACAGCTTCATACGGCATTCCCATAGGGACTTTGGCTTCATCTGTTGACAGTCGCCGCAGTCCGTGGAATCATTGTGCACACCAAGGCACCACATGCAAATAAGGTGCGGGTCCGTGCCAGACATTTGACGTGCACATGCCTCACAGGCTTTGAACCCAGAGGGCATTGCACACTGTTCCGGTACGACATCAACGGTGCCAAGAAGGCCCAAAACTAGACCAGAAACTGCTGGTTTCCAGGATCTGCGTCGTGATGCGGAAAAGAAGAAAACTAATGTCGGCGCGCCGGGGCGGGACACATATGGCTCTGATGACGTCAGGGCGGAGGTGTACGGCACCTCTCCCCGGTGCGCAGAGGTGCTGCTGCGCAACGTTTTCCGGATCCAGTCTGACGCCTGGGATATTCTAAGTTAAGGAATCTGCGGCTAGGCGTCTCTATCAGAATTGGCTTTATTAAATAGACGTTAGTACTTGGATGAGGCTGGCCAAGGGTGCACTGCCCAAGTAAGGATATTTGTCTCGACTTGAACAGAAGGCAGCTGTATAGTCCAGGACATCAGATGCTCGTCTAATCATTACAGTCACTGAAACACTCTATCCATTGGGGAATCAAGGGGCAAATTCAATCATCTATCATTGGGAGTACCAAGCTCACCGACCTCCTGTAAGTCCATATAGAAACTATAATCCACATTAAAAGCTGTTTTCATTATCAGGTGGGGTCAAACTCAGAATCAGACAGCCAAAGATGATGGAGCCTCTGAGGATGGCTCAGTGGTAAAGGTAAAGTTCTGTTGGAATCAGAATGTACTGGAACCTGGTGCGCTGAATTGAAGTCTAAGCACGTCCTCGACCAGCATCGAGACAAACTCAGCTGTACGTCAGACAGTGGGGTCGACAGGGGATTGACCCCTAGTACCGGTGGGAGTTGAGTCCAAGAAGGGACTGGCATTGGTCTTGGAGCCAGAGTAAAAGTTGCACTGGAGACTGTGTAGACATGTTCAGGGGCTGAGACAGCACCAAGGATGGATCTGCGGGCAGATACCTCACAGGAAGCCCCTGCAATTCCTTATGGCTCAAAGGCATGCCATGGGGAGCCAGATGAGCGCAAAAAATATGGACCATGACCTCGTTAAAGGTCTAGACCTGCTGCGGTATCACAGATGGTCTGGGAAATTTGAAGGTACAGTTGAAGAAGCTGTGGAATCAACTAATCCCTGGAAGATCAGGAGAGAGGACTACTGCCCCTGATGCCATCTCGACTTCTCTTTGGCAGAAAGTGGTGGGGCAGAGTTGAGTCCCACTTCAACTTCTCTTGCTTCCTCTTTGGCTTGGATTTTGCCCTACTGGATGATTTGAAATGTGAAAAAGACCTGTCACAGCAACAGGGCTGCACCCTTGACTTGGATCTGGACTTATGAGAGACCTGTGGCTTCTTTTGGTGTTATGTGACATACAGCTTTGCTTCACAGTCTCGGACCACCTTCAGGTGCCTGAGGGCTCATTCTTTGTATGATTTGGAGTTATGCCCTCATCCCAACCACCGAAGGCACACCGTGTGCGGGTCTGCCACTAGCATCTGTTTCTGACAGTCAAGGCACAGTTTGAATCCTGTAGTCTTCAGTGGGTACATTGTTCGCTTTCACTCTGGAAAAGCAATTTGGAGGAATTCATCAACTGATGAAAAAAGGGAGTGGAGCTCTGGATCTGTGTCCAAAAAGAAAGGATCTGACTTCAGGAAGTAGGGGTGGTGCGAATATGCAGCTCCGCTTGTCACTTCTAGGACGGTACAAAGGCAGTGCACAGCGACACCTGCCGGTGCATGGAAGCACAAATGAAGAGACGCGGGAGCAGCATGTCTCGGTTTGAGGAATACACAAACTGGGTTCAAGTAGTTTGTCAATAGACACATGGACTATGTCGGCTCCTTCATCTACATTACACAGTGACTTCTGATTAACTTTTATTATCGAATGGACATAAATTGTGAGGATTTCACGAATGCATCTGCAGCTGTTGATAAAAGATTTAGGTGAAGACACTAAAAGAATCTTTGGATTGGTACCAGTTTCCTTTAGACACCATTTAAAGTGCCCTGAAGAAGCCCTTTGTGATGGGCGAAACGCTTTGGCTGCGCCTGTTTATATCATCAAGAAGAAAATGAATAATGAATTTCCTGCTTACGTTGGGAACCTTGGAAATTGTAATTTTTTAAGTTTGAATTTCCTTAAATTTGAGTGTTACTGTATTGCCTCTCATCCGGTTGGAAACTTTGCATGGAAGTCCTCTTTTTCATAGGCACACAATGAATAATTTTTAGATGAAACTGACTGTGAGGTAAGTGGAGGACTGTTTTGGCTACCGCACTTCACACAATCTGAAGTCCGAAAAGGAAGAGCCTCCTCAGAGCTCCTAGGAGTGCAACACTTGTTGATGCTACTGAGAGACAATCTGAGACACAAAAGAGAGCTGATGATCAAAGCAGATACTAAGATTTCAAGCTAACTTGGTCAGTAGAGTAGCTCCTAACTCAAGGAGCCACCAATGATGAGAGCAGATGAAACTCTGCCTTTCAAACAACAGCAACTCTGTTTTTTTCTCCAGTTTAATTTTAGACAGCTGGCATTCATCTATTTGGCAACATCAGACATACATGTCTTGAAATTCTATTGTGCAACAGTTGGGGAAAGGAAGATGTTGTGTAGTTCCTCGGAATCCCCTAGTACCTGCACGTTTTGGATGACCTAATCTGAGGGCTTGGTGTCCCAACCACTACCAGACACCCCCACAGGAAATGTCAGCCGTTAGACCAGCTAGCTCTACCGTGCCACTACCACCCCTTGTATTCTACAGTGGTGTAGGTAGTCTCTGGCAACCACTGAACCTGACAACCCTGATTCCTCAGGGATTGTGGAAAACAGTACAGTACGTTTTGCTCAGGCACTCATGCTTGCTTTCTCTCAGAAAATACACAGTTTGGAAATTAGGACATTTCAATAAGAATGTATTGGTCGAGCGACAGCCTCGAGTAAAACATATGTGCTGCGACAATCAGGGGACAGAAGCATACAAAAGAGATTGTAAGTACCAATATAGTAAATAGGAGATACATTTCTACCATTGTGCTAATAAGATGAACAGAAGCAGTTCAGATAAAAACAGCGGCCCTTGCATATTCCTAAAATGCGCCCTAAGTAACTTTGCTAAAATGTACCTAGTGTAACCTGGATGTGTAGGTGTATGTGTGTATAGCTATGTACCTGTAGCCAATAAACCCCCAGGGATGAACCAGCCCCCTCACCTGATGCTTTAGAACAAAGGACCCAGTCTCTGCTTCGAGGGTGGCACCCCGCAAGGGAAACAGATCACTGCGTGTCAAAGATTCATCATGCAGGACCTCGTCTCAGCATGGAAGGAATTCTCCTCTAATTTGTAGGGGGAGTTAGGGTCTTTAATACTAAATAAGTGGTCAATTCAGGCTTTTTTCTAGAATCAATCTGTTTTTAAAACAATCATAAATGTTTTGAAAACAATCAGCGATGATTTTCTAAACAAGTGTGATCATGCACAGCTGGCTGTTGACCAAGGATGAAAAAAAGTGGTGACCCTTATACAGAATAATTCTGCCGTGCTTGGGACATGTGTATGTACGTCAGGTACAGGGATTATGATAGAATACTTAGAGCCTGGAATCGAAGAGACAAGAGCAAGCTACTAGGTAAAAGTTCACCTGTTTTGAATCATTATTGTTGTGTGGATGGGACAAATGTATGTAATAGGGGTATACATGACAGGACTAGCCTAAAAGACACGACAAAGATAAAGAGTATTAATTCGGTAACATCCACATGGGACAGAAGCTGAAGCTTTATGATCTTAGTAGCTTTGCTAGTGGTGCCATATACACACTAAACAATATTGGCTCAAGGATGAGTCCTGCAGCACCACACATGAAAGTACAGAGGAAGGGGACCTAAATTGGCCCAAATGAACTGACTGTCATCTGTTTGTGAGAAAAGAGTCAAGAAAAGTGTCAAGCCATTTTAGAGCGGTGTTGTAGATACCCAACTTAAACAGTCATTCAATTAAGACAGTATGAGAAAGACAGAAAAATGCAGACAGCAATAGTGCCACTCGGCACCTTTATCTAGTATGATGCACAGATGCTCCAATACTGCTAGCACTACTGTTTCTGTTTATGTACTGGCCTAAATCCCGGTTGAGTATGACCTAGAAGTTTGGTTATCTCAAGCTTGAAAAGAGGGCACTTACCCCAGTGATTGTTTATTTCTTTATTATAAAAAAACAGGAGAATCATCCTAGTGCACAGGACCCTGACAGCAAATTACTCACACCCGGTCCTTGGAACACTACACCTTCCTCCTTGTACACTCTATAAGGGAACTATGTGGCTTTAAAGATGCATAAGACTCCATCCACCCACAATTGAACTTTTAGAAACATTGAGTGGAAAAAAACAGGGAATTTATAATTCACTACTTAAGTCTGAATATGACTATGAAGTGCCTATTAAAATACCATTCTTAATAAATGACAGTTATGTACAAAATGCAGAGTTCAATATCATTCAACCACATAGAATCTTCATGTTTTTCCTTATCTCTTTCATTCATGACATCCACTACTTTTCATCCCTTACACAAGGCTAACCTTTAATATTCCATTCTCTACATTTTTTAAATAACTGTATTTAAAATAAAACACACGTTTGACCTTATTGGGAGCAGGAAATGTTGCCTTTCTTTTACAGTCCATCAACATGGATAGAATCACCAACCTCAAACGTCCATAATTCCGAGGCATCATTCCATACATTCTTGTCCTAAAAGATTCTGGTTTGGTCATCTCGCCTTCTGCCACTCCAGAAAAATCACACTCTACAATCACACTTTTTTCTCATCTAGGGTGGAACACCAGTGACACTGAAATCCTTCCTTGTAAAAGGAAAATGGTGATTCACCTGTCACAGAGTGTAAAGTCGTCCTGTAATTCCACAACAGGTACCTCAGTCCTTGCTTCTACTTCATACCACTCCTCCCAAGCACATGCAAACAATCATTACATACCCTATTGAACCTTCAAACTTAACCATTTCCTCAGAATGATACAAAGCTGTCTTGTGATGGGTTATTCCTCAGCTTTTTAGAAAAAAATCAAGTGGCACCAGACACAAACTGAGGACCGCTATCTGTCACTATTTTGTGAGGAATTCCTTCTCATTGAAACATTTTCCAGGCAAGAAACAACATCCTTTGTTTTCACTTCATTCACACTCTTCACGTCTGGCTATTTAGAAAAATAACCCACCAAAACAATGGTGAACTTACCCTTAACATCTCCAGAACCATAAGCCCCACACATTTCTAGCCCTACTTTCTTCCATGATCCCTCTGGATACTTGATAGGTACAACGGATTACATTCTTACCACCAAATATTTGCTTCTTTACAAGCAATGTATGCACTCCATCACAAATCTCTCTAGATCTTGATCCATATTAGGCCATAAAATTCAATAAGGACCTTCCTTTTCATGGCCCATGTGGGGCAATTCCATCACGGGACTACGAAGAGAAACAGGTGTAACAAGCTCTGTTACCAATATACACAATACCAGCCACAACGAACAATTCTGGCCAAAACAATTTGATTTTTGCATTTTGTCATCAACTCTTCCATTTCTAAATCATCAGTCCAGATTCTTGAGATTCTTCTCTTTATACATATCAATTCTTCATCGTTGCCCCCGTCTTGCTTCAAATCTTCTTCTGAAATGCCTCCCTGGGACACTGTTTCTATATTAGCTACCAGCTAGTCATCTTCAACTGTTCATGAACACTCGACAAAGGAACTCTAGATAAACAGTCAATTGTTATATTTCAAATGAATAGTCCAACAATCTATATATAGACTTAGTCACCAAGCGGCTCGTCTGCCCGTTCCCATGGTGTCAAAAATAAATACAAGTGGTAGATCCCATCCTCGTTGCCAATGAAAACAAGGCACTTATTCCAAAGATGGTTGATTTCTTTATTGTAGATAAATAGGAGACTAGTGCACATCAGTCACTCGCAACTGGTCTTTGGAACACTACACCTTCACCCTTCTACAATCTATAAGGGAACTATGTGAACTTAAAGATATGAAAAAGGGCAGCTTGTTTACTGCCCTTTCTGCAATATTTATATTTTGGAAAGGTTGTAGGGACTTAAGCTGAAAGCTGGCCTTAATCTTCAAATCAGCAGAACGTTTCTTGAGTAAAGGCATCACAAAAGTATTTTTCCATATCTTTCGAACCTGGGCATTTGTGAGAGAATTATTTATAGTTTAGATCAACACTGGACCTAAGAAATTAGCTACAATGTAAAATATATTCTGAAGTATGGAAAAGGTTCACTGGATTTACATGCCATGATTTCCGCTTCTATTTGAGAATCCAGCAGATCGTTGAATTGTGAAAGGAAAGGCCACCAGGTGAAGATGGATTATTTTCTCCTACATTAAAGGTTTTCCAGCTGTGTTTGAGGGTCAAATAAAGTATATATTTTAAAATCTTGTTCTGGTAGTAAGATGCTAGTTCACTGAATAGATCCTGAGAAAGGATGGTTTGTTGTGCTAGCGCAGACGAATTAAGAAAGGATGTCACACTAAAAAAGATTTCCATGGCTCAAAAATGTGAGTTGTTGATTTTATCTTTGTAGTAGGTGGCACAAGCAGCCGAATAAGCTCATTGTAGCTTCACATTTCAGCTCTGTATATTTTTTTTCTCCTGGATTCATAGTTAGTACGCCATGCACTCGCAAGCTTTTTGCATCAGTGTTTAGTGCCAGTGACAGTGGTAATGAACCAAGGTGCTGAGGGGATTTTGTGTTTAGGGCTGCATGTATTTAATTGAATGATATTATTGAGAGCTGTGTTTATCTACTTGTTGACAGAATAGCTTGCACAGAAATATCAGTAGGGATACGTTTGGCAATTCTTAAAGCACAGATGAGCAAGCTACTTATCTTCGGTAACGCCTTATCTGGTATAGACAAGATCTAGCCGCAGATTCCTTACTTTTGAATTTCCCAGGCATCAGACTGGATCCAGAAGATTTTTCTTCGATCAATACACTTGTGCTGGTGGGTGGCGTCGATCGGTTCCACGTGATGTCGTTGGCGGCGTTTCCGCTGTTGTGATATCTGCATCACCTATATAGGCACCACCTCAGCGCACTGACGTCAGTTACTTTCACGACTTTCCACACAAGAGCGTGGAGCCATGAAGAGCACTGACAGTGCAGCCTTTTGAACAACTAGGGCCCTGAAAGGGAACCGCCCTGACCCTAAAAACCTGTCCACAGTGCGGGGACAATGGGTGTGTCGGTAAGGAATCTGCAGCGAAATCACGTCTCTACCAGATAAGGTGTTACGGAAGGTAAGTAACTTGTCCATCTGATAAGAGACATCTAGCTGCAGATTCTTTACCTTTGGTTAGATACCCAAGCAATAACATCCCCGAAGTAGGGAGTGATGACAAGTTTAGACCAGGAAGTCCTGCAGGACAGAGCGGCCAAAAAGGCCATCCTTGAGGACTTGACTGTCTAGGCAGTAGTGCTTTCTGAACTGTGTAGCGATATCCACCTTTGCTGCCTTACAAAAGTTGAGGACTGGGACTCTATGTTGCAATGCCATGGTAGCCGCCTTAGCTCCGGTAGAATGAGCCCTTAAGCCTTCAGGAGGCTGCTTTTTGCTCACAGCGTAGCAGATTTTAATGCAAAGGACGACACATCAAGAGATCATCCATTCCTGCACAGCACAACCCTTCTTTACTCCCACATACCCCAAAATTGTTGTTCGTCCACCCGGAACTCCTTTGTGCGACAAGGTAGAACAACAACGCTCTTTTTGGGTCCAGACGGTGGAGTCGCTCCTCTTCTTTAGAGGAGGGTGGAGGAGCGGAGAAAGTGGGCCAGGTGACAGACTGCCCAATGTGGAATGGTGTTACCAGTTTCAGTAAGAAAGGCCCTAAAGCAAAGCACCAACTTATAAGGGAAGATGGGCAGGTAAAGATGCTTAAAATACAGAGCCGGCAATTTGCTCACCCTCCTGGCTTAAGTTATTGCCACCAAGAAGGCTGTTTTGATGGTAAGCAGTCAGAGGGGGCAGTTATGCAGAGGTTGGAACGTAGCACACATCAGGAAGGTGAGAACCAAATTAAGGTCCCACTGAGGCACAATGAAAGGGGCAGGTGGAAACATATGTACAAACCTCTTGAGAAATCTATTTACAATAGGGGGTTTAAATAAAGAGTGTTGGTTTGGTAGCCTCAAGAAGGCAGATAAGGCCGAATGGTACCCTTTAAGAGTGCCTAGAGCAGAGCCCTGCTGGGCAAAGGTCAAAGTAAAAAGGAGAACTTGGGAGAGGGAAGCCGAAATAGGATTAATAGATCTTTCAGTACAATATTTGACAAATTAGTTCCACTAGCAGGCATACACAGTTTTGGTAGAGGGATGCCTGGCTGCCAAAATAATATTACAGACTTTGGGAGGAAGCTATCAGCTGCTGTTGCTCAATATCCACGCAAGAAGGTGTAAAGTTGACAGGTTCAGGTGGAGGACTTTCCCCCTGCTGCTGCGATAGAAGATCCTTCTGAAGGGGCAGCCTGATCGGAGGATCGATGCCAATTGGAGGAGCTCGGAATACCAGACTCTCCATGGCCAGTCCGGAGGCACAAGAATGACTTAGGTCCGGTAACTCCTGATCTTCCTGAGCACTCTGGTCACGAGTGGTTTGGGCAGAAAGGAGTATAGAAGGCCTGAGCTCCACTCAAGACGAAAAGCGTCTCCTAGCGAGAGCCACCTTGGAAACTACAGTGGGCAAAACTGCTGACATTGCGTGTTCTCCACAGAGATGAACAGCTCTAACCAAGGCTCATCTCACTGTTTAAGGAGACCTTGCGCCACCTCTGGATGGAGATGCCATTCGGGATCTCCTAGGCATCGATGGCTGGTTACATCTGCCCTGGTGTTCAGAGAACCTGCCATGTGTTGAACCACCAGGAATGTGCCCTGCTGTTCCAGCCATGTACAGAGACGCAAGACCACTTAACAAAAGGTCAGCAACCCCATCCCCACCCTGTTTGTTGCAGTAATGCATGGTGGTGGTGTTGTCCGTGAACACTTGAACCAGCTTTCACTTTATTGAAAGTAAAAAGGTTGTCAATGCCAAGGGAATCGCACGGAGCTCTAGCAAGTTGATTTGTGGAGATGAGCTGCGACCACCGCCATCACCTCAGTGAACATCCAAGGGGCACAGGTAAGGCCAAAGGGGAGCATAGTGAACTGAAAGTGCCCTGGCCTACCATAAACCGCACGTAGCACCGATGATCAGGCAGGACATGAATGTGAAAATAGGCATCCTGCAAGTCGAACGCTATCATGCAGTCTCCTGCGCTCCAAGGCAGACAAGACCTGAGCTAGAGTGAGCATCTTAAACTTTTCCTTTTTGAGGAAATAGTTGAGGACTCGCAGATCTAGGATAGGGCGCAGGCCCTTGTACTTCTTCGGGACCAGAAAGTAGCAGGAATAACAACCACAGCCTACTTCTGGCACCAGAACCCTCTCTATGGCTCCCTTGGCCTAGAGAGTCATGGCTTCCTCCCGAAGCAAAGTCAGGTGAGCCTCTGTCAGCAGGGCGGAAGTTGGTGTCATGGAAGGTGGGGTAGTATCAAACGGGAGGGAGTGGCCCCAACGGACTATCTGAAAAACCCACCTGCCGGACGTGATATTTTGCCAGTGGTGGAGGTGATGACTGATCCTGCCACTAACTGGCCACCCATTATCTTGATGGCTGGACTGGGAGTGGTTGGAGGCTGAGGTTGCAGGGGGGGTGGTGGACTCACTTGACCTCTGGAACGAGCCGCGCCCAAGCCCACGCAGAGGTTGCTGAACGCGTCCCCGGCTGGGGAATGGCTGGCGCAGCTGAAAGTCCCTTCTGTAGCCACGAAAGGGGTGAAAAGCCGACGGGAATGTGTGGCCACTGAGAGGCCCAAGGACTTGGTCATGGCCCGTGAGCCCTTAAAGCACTCTGGGCTATGTCTGCTTTGTCTCTGAAGAGACTGGTGCCATCAAAGGTCATGTCCATGAAGGAAATTGGGGTAAGGAAGGCAACATGCCTTGTGAGGGTTAGGCTTGGCCCACCAAGCTCTTAGGCGTAGAGTGGTGGGTGAGGAAATTTGGATGGCCCAGTGCAGGGAAATGGCGTTGGGTGATTGTCCTATTCACAGGAGCCCCTGTGCTGCGCTTGGATGTTTCTAATGCCTCATACTTGACCGACTTGACGACTTCGAGTGGGAGGACGAGGACTTAGGACTCCCGGAGCGGTGCCCGGACGATCCTCCAGACCATGATCGAGAACGAGATCTCTGGGGCGAAGAACACAGTGCCGAGCACCGGGTCGCAAGCAGCTTTAGGGACCACTCCGTCAAAGCTTTCAGAACCATGGCCCGGTAGTCATAGCACAATTTTGAGTCGTGGTCGTGCTTCAGGCACCAAAGACAAATCAAGTGTGGATCCGTACCAAAATGGCGTGGTGGCAGGCGCTGCACGTTTTGAATCCAGAAGGCTTCTTTGACATGTTGGAAAAACTTACACACCAAAATATGTTCAACAAAACGTAGAAAAAAGCATGTTAAAAGTGACACAGGATTGCTCTCTTCACGGATCTGCGCTGGCTGGGTGGAAAGAAAAAAACTGACGTCAGCGCGCCGAGGTAGCGCCTATATACGTGACGCAGACGTCAATGCGGCGGAGACAACGCTAACTACATCATGCTGAGCTGACCTATGCAACCTACGGACATGCAAGGTTATTGCTAACGTCTGACACCAGTCTGACGCCTAGGAAATTCAAAGGTAAGGAACATGCGGCTAGGTGTCTATCAGACATCAGGCTTCTGGTCATGATTTTAGAGAAGGAAAGAGAAGCTTTGGACATCAGTGACTTACTGATCCCCAGTGGGAGAGCAGGTAAAGAATACCGGGACTGCAAAATGATCAGTTAGATTTGGGATTTTATTTAGGTTGTTAAGTTTCCCCACTGTGAACGATTGGTCTAGGCTAATTATTAAGTGTCCATGTGACGATCTGTCTGTACAATCTGATATTCACATTTTACTTTTTTGTAAGTTTTATACAATTCCCAGGAAAAGGTGGATACTGCCCATTTTAAAGTATATGAATTTTAGACAATGTCGACCTGCCTTTTTAACTATTCTGAGGTTAGATAACATTTTTACTGTCGTATCTCTTTCGGCTTTTCTTAAAAATGTTTTTATCTCACGGAAATCAATAACTAATTAGGTCGTACTGAGTTATTTGTATGATATTTATATGAAGTTGGATATCTTGATTTTTATCATTCTGTATTGTATATTTACTTGATGTTTAATTGATGATGTGATTTTACTGTACTTTCATGGTTATTGTGTAATATAACTGAATAAAGATATCTGCACTGACCTGAAAGAGGGAGTGGGATTGGCCACCAGCTGTGCCAAGTTGAGAGACATGAGTCTTTAGAGAACTGGAGAGTAAGCTTTGCAAAGGATCATCTAAACATAAATTTAGATCCCTCAGTACAGTGAAGTTTAAGAGGTTAGGAATGGGTGGTGTAGCTTTTTCTAAAAGTTATATAATAAAATCAACCGAAAGGACCAGTAGCCTGTTAGGGCTCCACTGCATGAAAATGTGCGACTCTGGATAACCGAGGAGAGCAAGATTTAATTATTTTGAACACTGGAAGTGGGTGTTACATTGCAAGTAAACAAAGAAGCATATGTAATAGCAATACCCCCATCGGGACACTCTTCCCAGTCAAAATGATAGAATAGCCTTGAGGGATGGCAAGTGAAAAATCAGGAGCTGACATGGAGATCATTACATACCATCAGTCCTCTACCACGTAATTCATCTTGATTATTCGTCTGTGACACAAGTAATTCTACCACTTCGCATCTCTATTACTGAGTATGGAGGGTCAGTCTATTTGAGATGCAGGACTATGTGTTAGGGCTGTGCCTCTTTGGTACTCCTGTCTAGCAAGGTTTGTGAACCAAATATAAGAAGCTTGTACATTTTTGCTGAAAGGGTAGGGAATGTGGCAAACAATGTGCAAAAGTAGTTTAGTACTCAACAGTAAATGAGTTTAATTTCACTGGAGGTAAACAACAAAACTGGTGCACATTATACGAGGAGAAATCTGTTGATGATTTCTGGCATCAAAAGACATGAAACGCTGGTTTGGTGAGGCAGAGAGCAAGACCTAGATCCATGAGTTAGCAGGCCTCCAGTTCAGGTTGTTGCTTAAAAGTTTTGGACTTGTAGTCCTTTTCAGTCCGCAGGTATAACAAGACTACAATTTCCAGAAAAAAAGCAAAAAGCTGGACTGGATTATCTTCTCAACCATGTAGTGGAGAAACTTCTGAGCTCTGGTAGCAGTCCTTTGTTACTGTGCATTCCTAGAAAAGTCCATTATGCGCTTCTAATACTCGTACGAAATTCAGTTTACAACTTCCGAGCAGATGGAACACCACTACCCGTAGAACATTTATGAAGGAAGAGTGATTAGGGATAAGGAACTATGCTCAGCCTTTTTAGGTCGAGCCTGGGCAGTGCATCCGCTGCTCTGCGAGGTAATCTGTATTGAGGTATGGAATAGAAGCTCCGCCCATTTCTTCAATTATCTCCTGTTACTGTCCTTTCAAAATCGTTGCTTTTCATTCATGAATAGGCTTAGTACTCCCTCCTTGGTACCGCCTTGTCTGTATTTGTAACCTCCCATAAGGCCTGGACATTTTACTTGTGGTGTTGTTACGCGGTCTGCTTTATATAGTCGGTGAGCAGTATTTTCTTTAATGATCTTCCCCTATTTCACCCACCACGTCACAGCACGCCACCCGCTTTTATTTTGTTTTTAGTAATGTCTTTATTTAATTTACAGCGCGTTCCGTTTGACTATTGCGGCGTGCTTATTTATTTAATTTACAGCACGGACGGCTTTCCCTTTAGTGTCTGCGCTTATTTGCCTAATTTACAGTGCGGTCCGCTTTCACTTTAGCGGCTGCGCTACAGAACCTTTATTTACTTATTCTTTTTTTGTGTGAAAGTGCCCCATACTGTGTGTCTTTAAAAGCTGCTCACGGTAACCTGAATATGGCGAGCAGCGGGCGCAGCTACCATTAAAGTGGTCTTGCAATTGCGAGAGTTTGAGTTATTGGCATTAGAAATGAACAGGCCTTTCATATATGTGTTGCTTTTAAAAACGCTAAATAAAATGCATTGCCATTTACAATGCCAATAGCTTAAACTCTCGCAAATGCAAGACCTATTGCATTGAAAATGCTTGTTATAAAAGGCGAAGCGTTCAGCTCCTATAATTAAAGAAATTAGCGCCAATGGGCGGAAACATTGCTATTGTTTTGCAGTTTGATCCTAATTGCTCCACATTACCCTAATTGCAGCACCTGTAGCTAATGAAAATAAACAAATAGAAAGGTTTCTAAATAAACATGGAAAAACAATGAGTTCAAATTGTTTACCACTATTACAATTAAGACTGATTTCAGGTTTATTATCTACTAAGCCAGAAAAGAGGATTTGTTTTGTAAGGAAACAAGCTTACAATTAGTTTTACCTTTTTCGCCTTTATTGTTCCAATCAGTATAAGCAATAAAGGGTGGCATGGCTCACTCACTTAACACTTGCTAATGGCACACGCATGTATTGTGTGCACTTGCAGTACCTATTTTGGTTGCAAATGGAAGCCACAACAGGACAGAGGAAAGCTATTATGTCTGTGAATGGAGAGCTACACCAATAATTTGGCAAGAGAATGTGAGTACCATCACAATATAATAACAACAAAAATAATTCGACTACAGTGCTGAGACATTTAGGGCACAGCCAAAGGATACCCCCATCCAGGATAGGAGTCAAGGAGGGCAGTGGTGGCAGCAGCACAGCAGACTCATGACCATACTCACATGAAGAGTACTGCATTGACAGAGGGAATACGCTGATTTAGTGGATCAATCTGTCATCAGGATTGCAGACTGAGGTAGCCTTTCCAACAGGCTCTTCAATCTGACCAAATATTTCGCCTTTAAATTGTTGGATTACTTTTCAGAGTGATGTGCTGGCCTGTAGCCTCCGCTCACTAAAATCACAATGCTTCTGAAAAATCGTGGTGTTCATACTAGTGATTTTACGAAATTTGTGAAACCTCTTGTGCCGCAAAGTATAGGGTAAGTCCTTATATCCATTTATGAGTTAAAGGCGCAGCTGTATAAATGCACAAGTTACTTACCTTTGGTAACGATATATCTGTAAGAAACATTAGGAGTGATAGATTCCTTACCTTAGAGTTACCCCCAGGCATCAGACTGGAACCGGAAAGTTTTCATCAGCAGTACCCCTGCGTGTCCGCCGTTGGCGTCGTGAGGCTCCGCGTCCGTCGTTGGCATTGTGGTCACCCGGATGACGTTACGGCAGCTACTTAGATGCGCACTCGCGCGCTGACGTCAGATCTGTACATGACTTTCCGCGCCAGGAACGCAGAGCCATGCAATATACTGACCACTGGTGCCTTGAAACTAGGACCCTGAAAGGGATGACCTTAACCCTTAAAATAAGTTCGCAGAACGGGGAGGACGGGTGGGGCGGTAAGGAATCTATCACTACTAATTGTTTTACAGATATTTCGTTACCAAAGGTATGTAACTTGTGCATCTGAAAGAAACACGTAGTGATAGATTCCTTACCTTAGAATAGATACCCCAGCAATACCAACCCAGGTGGTGGGTCTGCGAACCAAGATCACACCAGAAAGTCCTGGAGAACAGAACAGCCAAAGAAGCGGTCTCTCCGGACTTGGCTGTCCAGACAGTAATGCTTGGTAAACGTGTGCAGCGAGTCCCAAGTAGCTGCCTGATAGATGTCATGCAAGGGAACTCCCCATCCCAAAGCAGTAGTGGCTGCTGTCGCACTGGTAGAATGGGTGCATAGCCCCATCGGAGGCTCCTTTTTAGCCAAAGAATAACAAGCCTTTATGCACATAAAGACCCACGAGAGATGGTCTGCTTGTGCTCGGCCCGACCTTTCTTGGCACCCACGTAGCCAACAAAGAGCTCGTCATCCACCCGGAACTGTTGAGTGTGGTTCAGGCAAAATGAGAGGGCACATTTTGGGTCCAGACGGTGGAGCATCTCTTCCTCTTTTGAGGGATGCGGAGGAGGAAAGAAAGTGGGCAAAGTGATGGTCTGTCCGATGTGAAAGGCAGTGACAACCTTTGGCAGAAAATATGAACACGTCCTTAGAAAAACTTTGTCCGGATGGACAGAGAGAAAAAGAGATTTAAAAGAAAGAGCCTGGAGCTCACTCACTCTTCTGGCAGAGGTGATGGCAACCAAACCAGGAAAGCAGTCTTTAAAGTGAGAAGACGAAGAGGCTCAAAGGGAGCACACATCAGATATGTCAGAACCAGGTCAAGTCCCAAAGAGACATTATGAAAGGAACAGGAGGGAAAAGATGAGTAATGGCTTTTAAGAATCTACTTACAACAGGGGACTTGAAAAGGGAAGGCTGATCTGGAAGCCGTAAAAAGGCTGAAATGGCCGAGAGATAGCCCTTAATAGTGCCCAGAGCAGAGCCCTGATCGGCCAAATAAAGTAGGCATAGAAGGAACTCTGAAAGAGGGGCAGAAAGGGGATACACAGCCTTTGCTGTGCACCATGCCACAAACGTATTCCACCTGCAGGCGTATACCGCCTTAGTGGAAGGACGCCTGGCCATCAAGATTACATTACAAACTTTGGGAGGCAGGTCAAAAGACGTTAACTGCCGCCGCTGAATCTCCACGCAAAGAGGTGGAGGCTGGACTGGTTCGGGTGGAGGACCGTCCCCTGGTGCTGCAACAGAAGATCCTCCCGAAGAGGCAGTCAGATCGGGGATCAATGGCCATGCTGAGCACTCTGGGTAGAAGAGGTATAGGCGGAAAGGCGTATAGTAGACCGCAACTCCACTCGCAACGAAAAGCATCGCCTAGCGAGTGCCGCCTTGGAAATTCCAACGCGCAGAACTGGTGGCGAATAGATCTAACCAAGGATCTCCCCACTGCTGAAAGAGACCGTGCCCACGTCCTAGTTCAGACACCATTCGTGATCCATCATGCACCGGCGGCTGAGTTCTTCCGCCATGGCATTCAGAGAACCTGCCAGGTGTTGAACCACCAGGGAAACGCCCTGGTGTTCCAGCCAAGTCCAGAGGCGCAGAACCTCCTGACATAGGGTCCACGACCCCACCCCGCTCTGTTTGTTGCAGTACCACATGGCGGTGGTGAACACCTTCACCACTCTTCCCCAGACAGGGGGAAGGAATGCCTTCAGTGCAAGCCGGATCGCCCAAAGCTCCAGAAGGTTGATGTGGAGCCCTTACTCCGTCGGAGACCAAAGTCCTCTGATCTCCGCCTCTCCCACGTGGCAGCCGCATCCCATGAGGGAAGCTTCCGTCACAAATGTATGCTCCGGATGGAGAAGGGAGAGGGGTCTGCCATTGACCCAATCGCGATTCGTGAGCCACTACTGCAATTGTTGTGCAGTGCCCGCACATGCCATCTGGCATGATGCACTAGCAGGATGCAGGAAGCCATCAGGCCCAGGAGCCGGAGTGTCATCCTGACCGAAACCCGGGATAGAGGCTGAAAGATCGGAATCATAGCCAGACTATCCCGGACCGGCTGTTTGGGAGGATAAACCCGAAACCATGCCGAGTCCAGAACCGCTCCGATGAAGAGGAGCTTCTGAGAGGGAATCAGGTGCGACTTCGGCACATTGATGGAGAACCCCAGCAAATGCAGTAGGACGGCTGTAGTCTGGAGGTGGGAGACGACTGCCTGGGGCGAGCCCGCCTTCAACAACGTCGTTGAAAGAGGGTAAGACTGGAACCCCTAACCTGCGCAGATGAGCTGCGACCACCACCATCACTTTTGTGAACACCCAAGGGGCGCTGGTAAGGCCAAAGGGGAGCACGGTAAACTGAAAGTGCTCGTGGCCTACCGTGAACCGCAGTTAACGCCGGTAGACCGATAGGACAGGGATGTGGATATATGTGTCCTGCAAGTCCAACGCTACCATCCAATCTCCAAGGTCAAGGGCAGACAAGACCTGAGCTAGCGTCAATATCTTGAACTTTTCCTTCCGGAGGAAGTGGTTGATGTTCCTGAGGTCCAATATAGGACACAGGTCCTTGTCCTTCTTGGGGACCAGAAAGTAGTGGGAATAACAACGACAACCTACTTTTGGCCCAGGAAAGCACTCGATGGCCCCCTTGGCCAAGAGGACCGTGACTTCCTGCTGAAGAAGCGCAAGGAGGTCCCCCGACATGTGGTGGTATTGAGGTGGCATTGCTGGAGGGTTAGTCTCGAAGGGGAGCGAGTAGCCCCTTCGGACTATTTGCAGCTCCCACCTGTCCGAGGTGATGTTGCCCCAGTGGGGGAGATGATGGCGAATCCTGCTGCCCACTGGCGTCTGATGGGCCTGAAAATTCGGGCTAGGAAGGCTTGGAAGTGGATCCTGCGGGGGTGGAGGTGCACTGACCCGCCAGCTGGCCCCCAGAACCGCCTTGGCTGTTCCCACGTCCGTGGCCACGCTGAGGTTGTTGTTGCGCAGGCCTGTGGTTCTGAAATAAACGTGTTGGGGCACCCTTTCCGTGGCCACGAAAGGAGCGAAAAGCAGAAGGCGGAGGTGGGCGAGAGGCCGACATGCCCAAGGACTTGGCCGTAGCCCATGAGTCCTTAAAGTGCTCCAACGCACCGTCTGCCTTATTGCAGAAAAGAGTATAACATACGGGTTCACCCAAATATAGTCACTGGGACCTGGGTAATATCAGTACTGGAAAAGAGGGGTCCCAGCGTATGGTCATTAATTATCACAATTCAAGTAAAAAAAAAGGAACAGTAAATAAAGCTACACCGTTTTATTCACCATGTAGCTATATGTTCAGTATCATATCTTGAATTCACAATTTACAAAGGCTGTGAAGTGCCCCAAAGGAGGAGGGAAGTGAAGGTGAGGGTGGTGTAGAAGGGAAGTAGTGACAGTAAAAACAACCAAATGGCGCAATTATATCCGTAAGTCAATTTAGATATATAAACTAACACAAAACCATCGGTTCATTAAATCACTTGATTGGAAATCATACTTCACAAAATACATAAATGTTATAATGGTGGCGTGAAGTTGATGATTCAGAAACAGTTATCGACGTTTCGACCCTCTGAGAGTTGCAGGAAATAGTGTTACCCTTGCTGCGGGGTCTTCATCAGGACAGGGAGGGGGCAGACAACCTGATTAAATACACATCAAAAATCAATTAATTATTGCTCCTGACACTAGGTAAGCAGTGACTGTAGCACACTGACAGCATTCGAGCATACCAAAATCAATTGTCGCTCATTTTCAATCGGTCATCCGAAGGATGGTGGACATCACAGATATGTTTCAGATCCTACGATTAAAATAGGGAAGACATTAATGCCTAATAGAGTCCTAATCTATATTGTTACTATGGCACTGAAAAGGCTGGAAAGGCACTTACATGCTGTGCCGGAGACGATAAGTCCTCTCTTTATTGGGAGTGGCGTAGACGATTAGGAAGAAACTAATCACATGTGGGGGTCACGAAGACTCTATCAAAGAAAGACAGTGATGGAGAAACCTAGTTAACAATCTAAACCGGAAAGGAACCGGTTACATGGCGTGCACCAGTAAACGAAGCTTACCCGAGGACAGACTTCACGGGACCTCGTCCACGCTGAACCGTCGTCGGAGCCACCGGCACCATGCACTGTCAAGGAAAGGATCGAGTTACCTCTTGTATATCAGAACAAGTATAGCATGTGAGAAGAGCCGTGATACGGGCGGGCTGGGCTACTCACCAAAAACGGACTGAATCCGACGTCTAGGAAGCTCGCGTCTCGCAATGGCGAAATGCGCTTCCTGTTAGACTTGTAACTACGGCAACTGCATCACGTGAGCGCAAAGTTGCACTGTAAAAAGACTCGATGTCAGAGTCGGAAAAACCCGGTTGTATAATTATATTCCGTGAAACCTTTAAAAAAAGGAAAAGAGGGTGGTTAAGGGAATTATCAATAGGATACCACCTATATAATCATTTAAGTACAACCAAAACCAGATTGTAGAGACGTCATTGTATTGCGTGAAACCTAGTATAAAGGGGGCCAGAGAAGGGTTGGTGAAGGGAATCATCGGATGGATAAAACCCGTATCTTCATTTAATTACAGCCGAACCAGATAGTGGAGGCGTGAGATGCTAGTATGGTTTTATGTTGAGCTGTACATTCTCTAAGTGCGGGCCATGTGAATTCTTATACCTGCCCGCAATATATTGTTGTAGTTATCCCCTGACAGTTGTATTAGTCATCAACAAACATTATACCTGGCTTAGGTTATGGATCACATATATGTTACCATCTTAACATATCAACATCACGTGCTGAACATGATATAGGTCATAACTGATTAAATCATTTCATATAGTCCATGTGCAAACCATCATAGTGCGAGGGAGAGAGTAAAAGATATTAGCAGCATACAACAAATCACATTTGTCACACGGTTATCTCATAAATGGCGTACCAATCACAGGACGGTAAAGGCCATACAGATCAAAACTGCCCATAGGGCCAATATCAGACAATTGGCTGCGGGTAAGCTAGGGCAAAGTTGACAATTGGGAAAAAGAGCTGTCAAGTTCATTGAGGCCATTTTGAATAGAGTCAAAAAACAGCATCCATTTTAATTCCCGTCTGTTGAGAATATTGGCAATACTGCCTCCACGAGGTCCCAAACTGGCCTTTTCAAGCACCACCCATTGTAGGCTGTCTGGGGAGTGGGAGGCCGATTTAAAATGGTCCACAAGTGGTGCCCCCTGTACCTCGCATCTAATCCGGCTCATATGTTGAAGGATTCTCATTTTGGCCTTTTGTTGAGTTTGCCCAATATAAATCAGATTGCATGGACATGTTATTGCGTAAATGATGTTAGAGGTATTACAATTGCTGTGGGATTTGAGCTGAACTTTGCGTTGGTTATGCTCAAATTCTTTAGTTTGTATGGTGCTACTGCAGGCCTTGCACTGCCCGCATCTAAAATGACCGATGATTGGTGGAAGGTTCCATAAAGAGGTGATAGTTGGATCCTCTGGAGTGGGTAGGAAGGATCGTACTGCATAGTCTTTAATACTTTTTGCCTTCCTGAAGGCGTGTAGCGGTGTACTGGTTTGTTGGAGGTCATCTGCAATCAAATCCCAATGTTGATTTATGATGCGCTTTATTTTGTTACTCTTGGTTGAGTACGTCGTCACACAGACAATCCGCTCATGTTGTTGGTCAATTTTGTCTCTAGGGGTGAGTAATTCTTCACGAGGGTAGAACCAAGCGCGTTTCCACGTTGTTGGAGACGATTAGCAAGATCTTCTGATTCATCAAAATAATGATCTTTGTTAGAACAGTTCCTACGGATCCGTAGGAACTGTCCGAACGGCAAATTGTCACGTAGTGGCTGTTGTATTGTAAAAGGGAGTTCCTTTCAGTTGGCTTACGGAAAAGTGTTGTGAGTAAGATGCCAGAATTTTCATAGATGGTAATGGTCCAGGAAGTCGACGGTGTGGTTGTCAGACTGGATCGTGAATTTAAGATGTGGAGATTGTTGATTGAGCCATGTATGAAACAATGTCAGTTGATCGGAATCACCATCCCAAATTAATAGGATGTCATCGATGTATCTCATCCAGAGACCCACATGGTCTCTGAATGGATTGATGTTATTCAAAATAGTGTCCTCCTCAAATGCTGACATGTAGAGAATTGCCACATCGGGAGCAAAGGGGGCCCCCATGGCTACTCCCTTCGTTTGGAGATAGAACTGGTTCTTAAATATGAAAAAAAATTTGGTCATAGCTATCCTGAGTAAGGCAGTGATGAACTCAGTGGGTACTGTCACTGGAGCAGGTCGTTGATGGAGACATCTAGTTATTACAGCAAGGGCTTCCTCATGGGGAGTACTTGTATATAAGGAGACAATGTCCCATGTGGCCAAGATTTGGTGTTGTGGGTCAAAGGGTAAACTCTCCACAATATTTATTGTGTGCATCATGTCGCGCAGGTATGATTTCGTAGATGTCGCAAGCGGTTTCAGAAAAAAGTCAATATAACGCTCGAGGGGCTCGAGCATGGAGCCACAGCCCGAGACGATGGGACGTCCGGTTGGGTCAGCCATGCTTTTGTGAATCTTCGGTATAGTATATATGGTGGCCAATCTTGGATTCTTAGGATTCAAATACTGGAACTCATTTTCTGACAAAAACCCTTGTTCCAAACCCTCCTGAGTCAATTCCAGTATCTCAAGGGCTAGGGCTTTTGATGGATCAGATCTAAGTTGTTGATAGCTGACACCATCACTCAATTGTCGAGAGATCTCAATTTCATACTTGGACACAACCTGAACAACAATGGCCCCGCCCTTGTCTGCAGGTTTGATGATAACCTCTTTATTGAAGGCAAGTGACTTAAGTGACTTCTCCTTGATGCTTGTATTGAATTTGATATAGGTTTTGTCTTGCAGTGTTTTTTGTACATCTCTCCAGACAACAGCCTCATATGCCAATCTTGTGTGACATTGTACCAGATGCAGGGACAAATGTAGAAGGTGTCCTGAGACCAGTGTGTGATAGTTTTTGAAGAGGCACTGAGTTACGAAAAAAATATTTTAAACGGATCTTTCTAAAAAATTGAAAGAGTTCAGTACGTACAGTAAAGTTATCCGGTCTGTTGGTGGGAACATAGAACAACGTCGACAACTGTTTCTGAATCATCAACTTCACGCCACCATTATTACATTAATGTATTTTGTGATGTATGATTTCCAATCAAGTGATTTAATGAACAGATGGTTTTTGGTTAGTTTATATATCTAAATTGACTTACGGATATAATAGCGCCATTTGGTTGTTTTTACTGTCACTACTTCCCTTCTACACCACCCTCACCTTCACTTCCCTCCTCCTTTGGGGCACTTCACAGCCTTTGTAAATTGTGAATTCAAGATATGATACTGAACATATAGCTACATGGTGAATAAAACGGTGTAGCTTTATTTACTGTTTCTTTATTTTTATTTGAATTGTGATAATTAATGACCATACGCTGGGACCCCTTTTTCTCAGTACTGTTATTGCCGAAAAGGCGAATGCCACCAAAGGGCATGTCCATCAGAGTATTCTGGACATCTCCTGAGAAGCCAGTTGTCCTCAGCCAGGCGTGGGGCCGAAGAGCCACCATCGTGGAAATCGCCCTGCCCAGCGAGTCGGCGGTATCAAGCCCACAACGAATGGTGAACTTAGCTGCATCTCTCCCAGCTGCTATAGCTTGGGAGAGTACTGTCCGGGCCTCCTCCGGACAGTTGGGCAGCACCTGCGCAACAGTATCCCACACAGAGTGGGAATAATGGCCCAAGAGGCATGCGGTGTTCACCGACCGCAGCCCTAAGCTGGCAGATGAAAACAGCTTCTTGCCAAGCTGCTCCAGCTTCTTGGATTCCCTATCCGGAGGTGCGGAAGGAAACGCGCTCTGGGAAGCAGAGGCTTGGACAACCAAGCTCTCAGGAGTGGGGTTTTGGGAGAGGAAGAGGGGGTCGCCTAGAGACGGGCGATGGCGTCGGGCCATGTTCCTGTCCATAGGAGCATATGTGTTGGGCCTGGACCAAGTTCCCAAAAGAACGTCGGAAAGTGCGTCATTAAAAAGCAGCAAGGGCTCCGAAGAGGTCGCCGTCAGCTAAAGCACTTCTGTCAGGAGGTTAGTCCTGACTGCCACTGTAGGGAGTTCGAAGTGGAGGGCCTTGGCCGCCCTATGCAACACCACTGCGCAACTAGCTCCCTCCTTCGTAGCCAAGGTAGGAGGAGACAGCATGACAAGGTCAGGTGAGGTGTCAAGACCACTGGCATGCCCCAAGTCCTCTTTCCAGTCAGGATCATAGTCACACTGTTGTGTGAGAGGGTCCTCTGAGCCCCTCCCAGTCCTCCCCTTTCTACGCAGGCTGTGAAACAGGCTGAAAATAAGGAGGACGAACATATGGGTAAAAAGGCGCTGAAATCGGCGTCGAGCAACGCCGATCCGGCACCGTGTCCGGGTCGGGGCTAAAACTGGGACCGAAGTCAGCGCTAGCACAGGACGACTTCGGAGGTGGTGCCGGAGGAGGTGTTATGAGGTCAACCGGTGTCGCCTGGGATCCGAGCCCGGATCCACGGGGTCTCGCTGCGCAGGGACCGAAGCCGCTGGCGATGGAAGGGCAGGACCCTCAGTCGGGCCCGCGGGGCCCGTAGGCGCAGCGGCGGGGCCAGACGGCTCAAAGAGTCGGGCCATGGCAGCAAGAAACTCTTGCACCTGAGCAGGCGTCGCAGACGGACCCGGAAAGAGCGGGAAGACTGGCGGCAACATCGCAGGCTCCGCCGGAGCCGCAGGGGTGAAACCACCCGCACCCTCGGCCACGTTGCGCGAAGGCCGAGGGAAAGTCAAAGAGCGACAACGCTTCTTTGACTTCTCCTTGGAATGCTTCGACTTACCTGACCCCGAGTGCAAAGACTTAGATCCAGAGGAACGATGGTGACGGCTCCGCGACCGGTCCCTCAACCTTCCATGGGACTAGGACCTTGAGCGGCACGGAGCTGACTGCCGGACTTCCAGCAACTTTTGGAACCGCTCCCGCAAAGTCTTCGGCGCCATGGCCCGACAGTCGGGGCACGACTTGGAGTCGGGGTCGCGCCCAAGGCAGTAGAGACGCACGCGGGAGGCGGGTCCGTCACCGACATTATGCGGTGACAGTCCCCACAGTTCTTGAAGCCGGGCATCCCTACGACAGCAGGAGTCGATCGACTCAAAAGAATTTAGACAAAAGGCCTCGAAAAACTCAGTCAAAAAAGACTAGGGGTACTTTCTCTTTCCAGATCTGTGCTTGCTGGCGGGGAAAAACAGAGAACTGACGTCAGCACGCGAGGGCGTCATCTAAGTAGCTACTGCAACGTCATCCCAGCGACCACGACGCCAACAACAGACGCGGAGCCGCACGACGCCACCTTCTGACGCGCAGGGGTTCTGTTGACTGACGCCTCGGGGTAATTCTACGGTAACGAATCTATCACTACGTGTTTCTTTCAGATATATATATATATATATACTCATACACACACTTACTGAAATTCACCAGTAGGTAGTTATAGTTAGGACCTAGTTTCCATAGGAAAAACATTTTTTGACTTGCCTATACTTTTTGTGTCGTTTGACGAATCTTCACAAAAATTTCCAATAAAGGGTGCCGCAGTGATTCTTATTGCACATGGAAAGTGTTGGGGTGATCCGTCAGGGTGGGGCCGAGAAAAAGGGGGGGGTCAAAAACCATGCGTTCTCATGTTAATTCCCAGAGTACCTTTAAACACGGCTACAGCCCAAACTGTGAACCGAATTACACCAAATTAGGCAGAAAGGTAGATCTTACTCCAGGGAAGTGCTTTTTTTGCGATTTGGTCTAAATCCGTTCAGTAGGTGCAGAGTTAATTAAAAAAATTTAGAAAAAAGAAGAGCAGGCTCACGTGCTTCTTTAGTAATTGGCCCTAAAGCGGGCCATGTCCCGGGGCTTTCTCAAAGTAAAAGAGGGGGGCATATGGTCCAGCACCTCCCCAGGGTTTGTTTATTGTTAAATGTGGGGGGGGGGGCACTGATCCCCTGTGCCCCAGGGACACCCACTTTCCTGGGGCTTCTGCATTGTTATGGGTGGAGCCTCCACGACCCCCCCTGACCCCGGGAACCACCACATCCCGGGACCATAATCAGTTCGTAGTGGGGGAGGCTCAGGGACCTCCCTGGCCTCCGGGGACCACCACCTCTCTGGGGCCAAGTTCCTTTTTAGGTCGAGCAGACGTACTCTCAATGCGTGAGCATTGAGAGTGTCTGTCTCGACAACTATTGTTGCCGCTTTTTGGGAATGTGGACACCTATCTGGCACGAGCGTTTCCCTTGCAGTTTTCACCGCGGGAGCGCGCGCGTCTGCCCCGCGCATGCGCAGAGAAACTCACAGCCATTTTTTTTTTTTTTTTCAGCCCCGAACCGAATCAGGTATCAGAGCGCTTTACATATAGGCATCCCCCACCCCTCTGCATGCACGCACACACAGGCGAGCGCATGCACACACATACAGGCACACGGCACACAGACACTCGCTCACACACACACACCCCCCTCCCCCACAGTCACACACACGCACTCCAAGACACATACACACACGCACGCACGCACACACACACACACACAGCCCGCCACTCGCGCGCGCGCACACATGCTCCCCCCTCGCCCCGCTCAGCAACCCACTCACCGGCTTCCTTCGTGCGGCGGCTCTCCTCAGCTGCAGGGCCCGGCAGCAGGACTCTTCTTCCCTCCTTCGGCACCGGGGCGCAGGGTAGGCTCCTGCCTGCTCCGGTGCTCCCCTCCAAACACGGCTCCAATCGCGGCTCTTCCGGTTGTCGCGCCGGCCTGCCTGACTTCCTGGTCGCAGGCCGGCAGAGTGACGGCGGTGATTTGCGGTACTTATTTATTTATGCATTTTTATTAGCGCGGACTTTACCCGAAGGCGGTATTAATTTATTTGTGTATTTATGCATTTTTTTTGTACTAATCAGTATGTATGGATCGTGACTTTAATTTTGTAAGATTCACCAGATAACAATGATGTGTCAGAGCGTTTGACTTTGACAATGCTTGTTAGTTTACTCACTGCCTCCTTCAGCAGCGCCTTGGTTTTGTCTGGGCTGATTCCTCGCCAGCTGTTCAGCATCCAGGCAGACATTTGGGGCAGACAGTCTCTAGCCAGCGAGGCCGGAGAAGCCATTAAGCGTAATTCTCTTAATTGGGTTCGTGCATGACACACAATGTGCACCTTTGCAACGGGTCCATTGAAACTGAATACATTCTAAAGCAATCACGAGAAGACACAAAGTAACCCGCCATTATGAAGCAACCCCAAACCGGCTTAGAACTGTAAGGAGCCTTTCCATGCCCCCAGAGCGCTTAAACAATAATACATTGAATAATAAAAAAAATAACGCTGTATTCTTTGTCGGAACCAACAGTTCAGCCTAACAAAATTCCTACAAGATTGCAGACAGGCAGAAATACAGCTGTAGGTGGTTGGACAATTGCGCTAACTCCCTAGGGGGTACTTTGCATGCAACTTTATCTTGAAAACAAAACAGCAGCCACAGAGCTCCCAAGATTCCGAGTTTGTGATTTTATAATGGGATACACCAAACTACAGGTCCCAGAATGCAAAGCAATAACCTGCATGGGAATTCGAGAGTTCTGCATACATTCTCTGCCCCCCCCCCGCTCCCCATGTGCACCATATTGTTTGTGCATATTTAGAGCCAACAATCTTGACACAGCCTTGATTTTAGTTTTTCTCTAAGACCAGAACAGTATAGCTCACCACATGCAGTGAGTCATGTGTGACTGAGCAGAATCAGGTTTTTCGGCCAACAGCAGTGAGCACGGTGGGACTTTTGGGCCTATGGTTGTAAAGGGTATGTTAAACATGTGTAATACTGTTGACCGAAACATAACAGTTCTGATATGACACGTGTTTGTTTCTTATAATACCCCTAACTACAAGAAACACCAAGAATTGCCATGCAAACATCCAACAACATAGTTGCCAAGTTTCCTAGGTGTGACTAGTTACTTAAATACCAAGACACAAACCTCACATGAACAATGTGTTTCCAAAACGTTTCAGCAGTAATCCTGTTTTTATTTGGACAATGTCAGTCTGTGCCATTTAAATTTGAATGCTGTTTACTTTTTTAAGAATCAACAAACCTCACGTGAACGGTGCGGTCTCAAAACGCATTGGCGCTAATCGAGTTTCAGAAATTGTGAGGAACTTTATAGTTAATGCTGTGTCTGTTGATATATTTTGCTTTCTACATTTTAATTAGGTTCCCTATTTTTTATATCCAGTATATAAGTATATTGCTCTCTCATTACACTGCCCCCTCACACACTGTGCCCCCTCACACACTGCCCCCTCACACACTGTGCCCCCTCACACACTGTGCCCCCTCACACACTGTGCCCCCTCACACACTGCCCACTCACACACTGCCCACTCACACACTGCCCACTTACACACTGCCCACTCACACACTGCCCACTCACTGCGCACTCACACATTGTGCACTCACACTAGTTTAGGCCACACACACACACACTGTACCCTCACACACCCCGCACCCTCACACACTCTCATTACACTGCACCCTCACACACTGCCCCCACGCACTGCCCCCTCAGACACTGCCCCCTCAGACACTGCCCCCACACACACTGCCCCCACACACACTGTCCCTTCACACACTGCCCCCTCAGACACTGCCCCCTCAGACACTGCCCCCTCAGACAGACTACTCACATACTGCCCCCTCACGCACTGCCCCCTCACACAGACACAACCCCCCTACACACACAAACACACAACCACGCACGCAAAACCCCACACACACGCAAACCCCGCCCACACACACGCAAAACCCCCCACACACGCAAACCCCCCACACACACACGCAAAAACCCCCACACACATGCACACACACACACACAACCCCACACACACAACCCCACACACACAACCCCACACACACACAACCCCACACACACACAACCCCCCACACACACAACCCCACACACACACAACCCCACACACACACAACCCCACACACACACAACCCCACACACACACAACCCCACACACACACAGCCCCACACACACACAACCCCACATGCGCACACAACCCCACACACGCACACAACCCCACACACGCACACAACCCCACACACACACGCAAAAACCCCCACACACATGCACACACACACACACAACCCCACACACACAACCCCACACACACAACCACACGCACACAACCACACACGCACACAACCACACACGCACACAACCACACTCGCACACAACCACACACGCACACAACCACACACGCACACAACCACACACGCACACAACCACACACGCACACAACCACACACGCACACAACCACACACGCACACAACCACACACGCACACACCCACACACCCACACATGCACACACACACACACAAACACACACACACACACAAACACACACACACAACCACAACCAGACACAATCACACACCAGGATAGCAAAACATAGCATAGCAAAACAAAACATAGCATGGCATAACAAACATAGCATTGCATAACAAAACAAAACCTAGCATAACAAAGCATAGTTTAACAAAACACAACAAAACATAGAATAACAAAACATAGCATAGAATAACAAAGCATAGCATAGCAAAACATAATAAAACAGCACCACTCAGCACCACCACAGCATCACTCCGCACCACCACAGCATCACTCAGCACCACCACAGCATCACTCAGCACCACACTCGGCGCCACCCCAGCATCACTCGGCGCCACCCCAGCATCGCTCAGGGCCACCCCAGCATCACTCAGGGCCACCCCAGCATCACCCAGCGCCACCCCAGCGCCACTCAGCGCCACTCCAGCATCACCACATCATCACTCAGCGCTACCCCAGCATCACTCAGCACCTACACATTATCAATCAGCACCACCACAGCAGCACCCCCACACGCCACCACACACCACCACAGCATCACTCAGCACCACTCGGCACCACCACATTATCACTCAGCACCACTCGGCACCACCACATTATCACTCAGCACCATCACAGCACCACCACATTATCACTCAGCACCACCACGGCACCACTCTGCAGCACCACAGCACCACTCTGCAGCACCACAGCACCACTCTGCAGCACCACAGCACCACTCTGCAGCACCACAGCACCACTCTGCAGCACCACAGCAACACTCTGCAGCACCACAGCATCACTCTGCAGCACCACAGCATCACTCTGCAGCACCACAGCATCACTCTGCAGCACCACAGCATCACTCTGCAGCACCACAGCATCACTCTGCAGCACCACAGCATCACTCTGCAGCACCACAGCAGCATCACTCTGCAGCACCACAGCATCACCCTGCAGCACCACAGCATCACTCAGCGCCACTCCAGCACCACCACATTATCACTCAGCACCACCACAGCGCCACTCCAGCACCACTCGGCACCACCGCATTATCACTCAGCACCACCACAGCACCACTCAGCACCACTCAGCACCACCACAGCACCACCACATTATCACTCAGCACCACCACATTATCACTCAGCACCACCACATTATCGCTCAGCACCACCACATTATCACTCAGCACCACCACATTATCACTCAGCACCACCACATTATCACTCAGCACCACCACATTATCACTCAGCACCACCACATTCTCACTCAGCACCACCACATTCTCACTCTGCAGCACCACAGCATTACTCTGCAGCACCACAGCATCACTCAGCGCCACTCCAGCACCACCACATTATCACTCAGCACCACCACATTATCACTCAGCACCACCACATTATCACTCAGCACCACCACATTATCACTCAGCACCACCACATTATCACTCAGCACCACCACCCTCTCACTCAGCACCACCACATTATCACTCTGCAGCACCACAGCATTACTCTGCAGCACCACAGCATCACTCAGCGCCACTCCAGCACCACCACATTATCACTCCGCACCACCACAGCGCCACCACAGCGCCACTCGGCACCACTCAGCACCACTCAGCCCCACCACAGCACCACCACATTATCACTCTGCACCACCACATTATCACTCCGCACCACCACATTATCACTCCGCACCACCACAGCATCGCTCTGCAGCACCACAGCATCGCTCTGCAGCACCACAGCATCGCTCTGCAGCACCACAGCATCACTCAGCGCAACCCCAGCATCACTTAGCGCCACCACATCACCATCCGCGCCATCACAGCATCAATCTGTGCAACCATTTAACAACAACTGGTTCAAATATGTTCTCTCAATGTTTCACGCTTTAATACAAATGTCACAAAAAGATGGTAATATTTCACCTCTGTTCTTGGATTTTCATCACAATAAAATACACTGAACATAATCTTCACAAAAGTTATTTACAAAGTTTAAGCTATTTCCATTATAAATTACAATCACTTTTATTTAAGTATTAATTATTTAAAAAAATTAAAAGCCATTGTTATTTGTAATATCAATACATCTAAGTCACGTAAATACAAAACATGTTGCATTACAAATGCTACAGGTGTCACATTTGTGAAAGTTATAACTATTGGCATTGTAAATGACAAAGCTATTAATTTAGCTATTTTGAAAACCAACACATAAATAAAAGAATTGTCATTTACAAGACCAATAGCTCAAACTTTCATAATGCGAGACCTATTGCATTGCAAATGCTTGTTTTAAATAGGAGGTACATTTATAGTTCTTTGTGAAAATATAATTTGCAAAAATAGTCACTTGACACCTGGTGAAGTTTTACTTCCAGGTTCAGGAACCATTTGTACTTTGTTGGCTAATGGTGTGTTTCCCAATGCTCGTGTGCTCTGTATGTGTGTTTAGCTCTTATCTCGTCCTCTGAGCATTTATTTCAAGACTCTGGTTTGCACAATGCTCACATACTGATTTCAAAGTGTGAATGCTACGTAACGAAGCCTTGTATTTTCTTTTTTTTCTCCAAAATAATGTTATTATTTTTATTATAGAACATACAAGCAGGTGCCACTGCAATAGGATGGGCAAGTAACTCGCTCATGAGCATATAACATACAAGTAACATACATGAAAATAGAGTGGTTTTAAATATAGTCATACAATCGTCCCCTGAGAGGGGTCTAGAAGAATACACAAATAAGTAGGTATGGACCAACGGTAGCATGTAAGCAAAGTAACTCTAGAGTGTGTATTGACCACGAGGTGTATGCCATATGCATGTATCAAACTAAAGATCAAGAGAAAAGATAATAGGTGGAAGTTGAGGAGTGGGATATCTGAGACCTGGGTATTAGTGTGTTCGGCCTCAGGTCCTGCCAGAGGTTGAGCTGTGGACCCATTGGTACTTACTTCTATATATTTATATAGAGATGGTCATACTGCACTGGAGATTTGGGGTTAGTTTGGGGGCATTTCGCTTTATTTTAACCGTGCTACATCATTTTAAAATTGAATTTACTGCAACCTACCTGCTCTTTGAGCCGCACCGCTCCCTGGTCCACCACAGGTCCTTGTCCCGGTTGAGTGGAGGGAGTGCTGGCCACAACTTCGGTGATTTCACCTCTTCTGGGTTGGAGACCGGAGAGGGCGGAGTCCTGCAATACCATTTGAATCGCTGCTTTCCCTCCCGAGCAGCGGACGCGCGCTGTATCTACCAGCTGAGTGTGTGACCTCATTTGTTTGCTGGGGGCATTTCGCTTTATTTTAACCTTGCTACATCTTTTTAAAATTGAATTTACTGCAACATACCTACTCTTTGAGCTGCACCGCTCCCTGGTCCACCACGGGTCCTTGTCCCGGTTGAGTGGAGGGAGTGCTGGCCACGACTTTGGTGATTTCCCCTCTTCCGGGTTGGAGACCGGAGAGGGCGGAGTCCCGCAATACCATTTAAATCAATGCTTTCCCTACCGCGGAGCGGACGTGCCGAAAGCGCGCCAAAGGCAAGCCCGTCTGCGCCCGTCCGAGGCCAGGGGCCATACATCATGCTAGTTCTTTTAACATATTCATCATCTGAACTTAAACTGTGGCCAGGAGCTGCAGATATTAGCCCTCGCACCAAGGATAAATTAAACTCACTTGAGATTTACACGCAGGGGAACCTCCCTCCTGCTCTGTCTTTAAAAACTATCGACCAAGAGTCCTCTCTTAATAACAAATGCTCAAAAGCTCCACCCAGCCATATACCTCAGGCACAAAAAGGACTATCAGTATGTTACCTAAACACACGCTCAATGGTAAAACACCAGCACGAGATATTCCATCTGCTGGACACTGTTAAGCCAGACATCCTCCTTCTCTCTGAAACATGGCTGACAGAGGAATCAGGTCCTGATATTCTTGCGGCACTCCCCGATAACTATCATATTTTTCGGGCTGACCGACCTGCAGTTAAGGCGGGAGGAGGGGTGGCTGCCATAATCAATCAGAAACACAAATTCACCTCCCTGGTCCCCCTAAACCCCATCCCATATGCCCACATTTCCTCAGTTGGTGGCTGACAGGATAGCAGAGCTGGTGGTTAATAACTCTTGTGTATTATTTGTTGGGGACATCAACTACTGGCCCAAAGATGTACATGAAAGCCCATGTTCTCTTGAATTTTCAGAACTCTTAATGGGGATGAACTGTACTCAACATATAAAAGTAGCCACCCATGTCAAAGAGCATACCCTTGACCAGGTCTGGACTGCCAACTTGGACATCTCTCACCTACAAGTGGCCCCGTGCTCATGGCCGGATCACGATCTGGCTACCTTTGTCATCCCCTCTGTCTGCTCTGACACCACTCCCCCTTTAGGCAACTTCTTAGCCAGAAATTGGAGCAAAGTGGACATGGAAGATTTTTGCTCCATGTTAACTGCCGCGGCACCTAGTGCCGGGGAGAAGTCGCTCCACACTCAAGCGGCCAAAGTTAACACCTGGATGGATGGGACCAGAGACAACTTAGCACCTTTGAGGAAAGTTAAAATAAAGAGGCCTCATGATGCACAACACTGGTTTTCTACAGAGTTGAAGGCTAAGAAATTAACCCTTAGGCAAGCGGAACGCAAATGGCGACACAACTACTGCTCTGATCTTAAGGCTATTTTTGTATCTTTATTTAAAGACTATAAAGCATTGATCCTTCAGACCAAGGCTGAGTATTTTTCATCCAAAATATTAAACTCAGCTAATAAAGCCAAGTATTTTTTTTCGATAGTGGACGAACTTTCTAAGTTAGACAGAGTTATTGCGAAACCCACTCCTTCCCAATATTTGTGCGATTCACGTAATCATTTCTTTACTGAAAAAGTTGTTACCATTAAGGCAAGCATTCCTAAACCTATAGATCCTCTGCCTCATTTATGTTGTGACTGAAATACTGCCTCTCTGGATCATTTTCCTCTCGTCACCAAAGAAACCTTCTTTGGCCTTATCATGAAAATTGGCTCTGGTTACCCTCTAGACAGTTGCCCCCCTCGCATTCTCCAGGAAGTCTTTTTACGCTGTCCAGACACTCCCCTATCGCTCATTAACAACTCCCTTGCCCATAGGATTGTTCCAGATTTATTTAAGATGGCTGAGGTTGTCCCAATGCTCAAAAAATCTAGCTTAGACCCGCAGGTTCCGGGCAACTATCGCCCCATTTCTCTACTACCCTACCTGAGCAAGGTCATGGAAGCCCATGTTGCCAACAGCCTCAGCTTGTTTGTAGAACGGACCCACTATCTGGACCCTCATCAAGCAGGATTTAGACCTGAACATTCCACCAAAACTGTTGTCCTGGCAGTCTTAGACGAGCTACGAAAGGGAGCAGACCAGGGTTCCACCCAGGCCCTGGTGCTCCTTGACCTATTGGCTGCCTTCGACACGGTCGACCATCAGATTCTGGTCGACCATGTCAACTGCTCTGGGCTCCAAGGTCTACCATTGAAATGGATTACCTCTTTCCTTAGTAATCGCTATCAAACTGTTCGCCTCGCTAGCTTCAGGGCAGAACAAACAAAACTGACTTGTGGGGTCCCACAGGGCTCCTCCCTATCACCTCTACTCTTCAATCTGTACATTCTCCCCCTGATTCTAGCCTTGCGCAAGAGAAAGGTTGTGGTGTTCAATTATGCTGATGACCTTCAGCTGATCTTTAACATCGATTCATCAACCTCATCTATCACCAACTTTCAATCTATAATGAACTTCATTAGTGACTGGATGAATGCCAATCAACTCAAACTAAATCCAGCCAAAACAGAGTTGATTCTTACTGGCGGCGTGGCTAACCTGTGGAACTCCAGCTTCTGGCCTCTCTCATTAGGGAGCCCCCCTTGTCCCGTTCCTGTCAGTAAAAAGCCTGGGAATTATGATCAGTAGTGATCTCACAATGAAGGTCCAGGTTAGTTCGGTGGTTTCAGCATGCTTTTTTCATCTGCGCAGAATCCGGAAAATCAGTAGATTCCTCTCTATTGAAGCCCTGACCCAAGTGGTTCTCGCCTTGGTCATCTCGCGTATTGATTACGCCAACACCCTCTACGTGGGTATTCCTGCGTACCAAGCACGCCGCCTGCAACAGGTTCAGAATCAGGCAGCCAGACTCATTCTTGGACAGCCTAAGCACTCCCACGTGAAATCACTGCTGAAAAGCATGCACTGGCTATCTATTCCCCAACGCCGCCTGTTCAAATTGGGCTGCACTATCCACAAAGCCTTGTCAGGGCGGGGCCTTGCTTTTATTACTCTAAACACCCAGCGGTATCTTTCCTCCCGTGATCTACGCTCTTCCAATAAGAACTTGTTGGTGTCCCACTCTTTTAAATGGAAGAAACATAACATACTGTAGTTTAGACAGGGAGCTATGTGCCCCGCTAAGATATGAAACCCAAGGCCACCAGGTGTGCTGGGATAGATGATTAAATGATTTCCATTCAGAAAGGATGGCTTTCACAGCCATGGTCAGTAGAAGGTCCAGCAGCGCCATGTCATTAATATTTGACTCAAAGAGGTCGCTGAGGCTCAAGGCCTAGTAATACCATAGGAAAGTTCAGTGTTATGGTTATGTTGAATATAACTGACAGCTGGTCCTACATTGGGGACCAGTATGAGTCCCGAAGGTGGCACACGAAAAACATGTGTTGGTGTGAACCCGGTTCAAATTTACAATTCCAGCAAGTATCATTCTACCGTGGTCTGGATGGGGTCCAATGGAGGAGGTTCATTGTAAAGAATTTAGAGTGTAAAAGGGAGAGGACGATTGTGTTGCTTGTGGAAAGTTGGCTAATCTTTTGCCAGTTTTCATCAGTGATGTAGTCAAATACATCTGTATTGAAATGGTCGGCCCATTTTGAGAGTAATATCGATTTTTGTATTGGGTGTGGGTCGTGTAGGGTTTTGTACATTCTTGAGGCAATATGACCTGAAAATTTCCAAGCAGCAAGTTGGGCAGATAAGACCGAGCACTTGGAATGATTGAACTAGGGCACTTTACCTTTGGTCATTAGAAAGCTGTAAAAGTTCAGGTTAGAAGTCTATATGTTTTGGACAATTCAGAAAAAGGGAGTGGATCTTTTTTGTTATCGAATAGGTCCCAAATTAGCCTTATGCCTTTGGAAGCCCAAGAATGTGCAATATTCACGGTTATTTCTGCATTAATTTTAGAATTATGCCATACTGAGGGCAATCTAGAGTTATGAATAGAATCCGGCATACGGTTGCCAAGCACTTTTAAAGCATTTACAGTGTCTGTATGAATACGATGGGATTAAAAGGGTTTAAACTTCAACATTGTAATGAAGGATGAAATACAAGAGGGGGAGCATATGTTGTGTTCTATCTCCAGCCAGTGCGAGGTGTTGGGTGTTTTAGGGCTTAGCCAGAATACGCCCTGCTCTGCCAGTAAGGCTGATTGATAGAGGTTGCAGTTCGGGAAGTTACAATACCCACGATGGAAGATCTTCCTAAGGCCTTATATGAGATCCTCGCTCTTTTATCACTCCAAAGGAATTTGTAAGCTATTTTTATCAATTTCTTGGAAAAAGGAATGGGATAGTTTCAGGGTAGCATGGATGACACAAAATTCACTATTATTGTGATCATTATCTTGAGAGTTTGAAGCCTACCCCACGAGATATGTTTGGGCGACCAGGAGGCAAGCAGGTCTTTAACTTTGGTGATTGTCTGAGATTTGTTATACTGTTTTGTTTCAGTTAGGTCATTACAAAACCAAATTCGAAGATATTTAAGACATTTGGGCTGCCATTTAAGTCCTGAGTCGCATAAGTGTGTGGGAAAGCATAATGGGTTGAGGGGGAAGTCTTCGGTTTTGTCTTTGTTTACAGTGTATCCAGAGACCCTTGAACACTTGTGCATGATGTTGGTGATACTCTGGATTGCATTTTCAATGTGCTCTGACAAAATGTAGAATGTCATACGAATATTCTGTGGTTTTGTATGATTTAGAGCTGAACTGAAGTCCCAGGAACGCCGCTGAGGGGTCAATAGCGAGTAGAAAGAGCAAGGGAGAGAGGGAGCACCCCTACCTCGTACCTTGTGTAGGTCTAAGAATGTAGAGGTGGTGCCGGTTATCCTTATTCAGCTTTGGGTTTAGCATAAACAGCCATAACCATATTGATAAACAAGTTGCCCAGGTTACGGGACTCAGACATTGCGTGAAGGAAAGACCAGCAGACCTTATTTAAGGCTGTGTCGGCATTGAGTGCGATCATCACTGTCGAAAGTGAGGAAAGGCGGGCCTTTTCTATTATGTAGCAAATTGTGCAAATGTTGTATCTGGCAAGATGACCTTTGACGAAGCATGTTTGGGAGCTGTGTCTGTTAGCAAGGACTTTGGCAAATATTTTGGCCTCCATATTCAGTAGTGAGATGGGGCGAAAATGTTTGGGGTCCAAATGGTCTTTGCCCTCTTAGAGAATCACCACAATCGTGGCCTCGGAGGCCATACCAGAGACCTTACCTTGAAGAATTCAGTGATCAAGGGTGTTTTAAAGATGCCTGGTGACAGAGCTAGTGAATATTTTATAGAAAATGATGGGGTAGCCATCTGGGCCTGGTGCCTTACCTGAGCAAATTGATTTTATTGCTTTAACAATCTCTTCTGTTTCTATTGGCTGATTTAGGTGCATCCTTTCGGAATCCGAGACTGAGTCCGTAGGGACGGTGTTCAGAAATTCCAGGTACTTCGTTCTGTCGCATGACATTTATGGAGTGTACATTTTTCATAGAAGTCTTTAAAGAACTAAGTATCTCTTTAGTATTACATTTCTGAGACTCATATTGGGCCTTAATATGTGTGATTTGGTTATTAAAGTTTTTAAATTTGAGAATGGAGGCAACAGTTTGGGGCATGTACACAGAGGTGTGCTGTTTGTTGACAATGGAGTAATAGGTGTATTTAAATTGTTTGATTATCTTAAATAGGAACTTATTGTTAGACTGTCTTAATGCTTCCTTCTTGTTTTTTATTTCAGTGGCCAGAGTTTGTAGGGTTCCTTTCATTTTTTGATTTGTTTTGGACATTAGTTTAATGATCTGCCCTCTTGTGGTGCATTTAAATGCATCCCATAGAATTAAAGGGGATGTAACCACATGTTCGTTTTCACTGATGAAGTGTTCTATTTCATTATTTAGTTCCACAATATTTGGATCATTTTCAAGTACTTCAGTGTTTAAATGCCACACTCAATTCTCACCTTCATCAGGAAGGTCAAGAATGGACAATTATAGTGCAGCGTGGTCTGAGATGAGGATGGGGTGGATCTTTGTTTCAGAAGAGGCCCTTAGAAGTGAGACATTAGCAAGGAGATAGTCAATGCGGGAGAAGCTTGAATGGGTCGGACAGAAAAATGTGTAGTAATTACCCTTTGGGTTGTGTAGTCTCCAAACGTCGAGGAGGCGGTGTGATGAGCATAGGTTGAGCATCTGTTTGTGTGCCCACGGTGTTCTGTTTTTGCAGGCTGAGTGGAGATCTAGAATGGGATCTATTGGGAGGCTAAAAGTATAATTTTTTAATCTCGTGGGATGTCTACTAATTTATTATTAAGTGTGCGCCACAATATTGGATAGTCAATGTTGAGTGCATATATGTTCATAACATAAAACTCATGTGCACCGTTGTCCAGTCTGGTAAGTAGCTATCGGCCATTGGTGTTGTGTTCTGATGCAATTATTAATAGACCTGATTTTTAGAGAGAATGGTAAATACCCCGTTTTTCTTCCTGCAAGCTTCAGAACAAGTCACATCTAACACTCTCCCATTCATCATTAACAGGGCTTCTTTAAAACCTATCTTTGTTTCGTGGAGGAGTACTATGTCACCTAGTAACTTCTTACAATAGTCTGGTATTTTGACTCTTTTTACTGGATGGTTCAACCCCTTAGTGTTTAAGGAAACAATGTTCAGTGAAGGCATTGGACATTTTTAGGTAAGCCTCTTGATTTAGAGGGCCTAAGAGAGGCTTTGAGAGGCCTTAGGTGTCTCCTCATTGGTCCAGATCACCCACTAGGAGGGGATCTAGGGATTTAAGGGTGAGAAAAACTATAACAATAACATGGAAAGCTCGCGCAGCCTCAGGGGAACCTAGAATCCAGCTAGCACCCCTTCCCTCCAGGGGATGCCTGTAGAAGACGTAGTGCATGAGGACAGTTTTAGTAGAGCACGGATGTAGCGACCATATCCAGCGGGAAAGGCTGGCCGGTGAAAGGAAACATGCAGAGGAGAGTGAATGTTAGTGTTGTGGAGGTTAGAGTGACATTGTGTTTGGTACACTTGACTTGAACACAGGTAGAAATTAAGATTATATGCAGTAAACCACATGTTCACACATTCCGTGAAAAGAAACATGAAATCCTAAAATGTAGATGTATGCCATGGAGGCAACAGTGCACCTGAAAAGAGATGTGTGTCAAGAATACATATTATTAGGTAAAGCAGCAATGTAGTAATTAATTGAGCTGAGGATGTTCTCTGATAGGCAATCTTTAGTGGGGGCCCATAAGACAGAAGGCCCTGGACCCAGTCCCAGAGAATACACACTGGGATGTTTTCAATAAATGTATTGAGCCAACGTTATTCTTGTATAAAACACATGTGCTGCATTAATCATAGACAGAAGCCGATGAAGGTGATTACAAGCACCAAAAGAGTAAATAGCAGATACATTTCATCAAGGTGCTAACACAGTGCATATATGCAGGCATATACAACAAGGTAGTAATCAGGGGTACTCCTACTATGCAATTCCTACTGTGTGTGTGTCTAGAGTGTGCGTAGGTGTACACCCAAGAAGCCCACCTAGGGATGATCCAACCCCATTACCTGGCGGGAGAGAATGTAAGACCCATCTTGGTCACAAACTTGGCACCCCTCACAGAGATGTCAGACCACTGCGTTGTGAAGTCTCAGCATGCAGGGACCCTCGGTGTCAGCTGAAATGTCTTCTCTGCTAATCCTGCTAATCCTATGAGATGCTGATTATTTATAATAAAAATCATCCTTGCGATGTAGGTATAGATTAACAATGTTATGGATATGTAGATAGCCCTGTCGCCCCATGGATGAAGATAGAACAACATTTGTGCGTAAAGGCCTTGTAGTTGGTGTACACCAAAGCACCCAAACACTCAAATAGAATGGACTAAAGTTCACAAACACAGCTCTCAAAAACTGAAGTATCTTTTATGTCATGCCCCTGTGTGAAAATGCACGGATTAAAAAAACAAAACATGTATCCTCCAAACAGACGCTTCTGACCGGGGTCAGGCGCTGTATTAGCCCAACCAGACCCACACGCACATCTATGGCCCATATTGTTCCAAAGCCAAAAATTGTTTCCTTCTAGAAGTACGTTATGCAACGATGGAAAAATAATGTTTGCCCATAAAGTGGGCCATGGAGGCACTTCAATATTACATGTTAGGCCATACCTTTGTATATTAATTGACCATGCCCCACTGACTTGGCTGGCCACCCACAAGGACACAAATATAAAGGTACTTCGTTGGTTCTTAGCATTAAAGCCTTTCTCTTTACAGGCACTGAATGTACCAGGAAAGTCACAAGGAAATGTTGATTACTTGTCCCGGTACCCAGTTTCTGTTTGGCCCGAACGTCCATAACTGGGGGAAAGAGAGTGTAGTCCAGTGTTTCCTATGACTGGGATTTCCAAGATGGCCACCATGAAATCCCTTAAAGGTGAGGAAGGCGATATACCAGTGCGCGGAACACCTGTGATGATGACATTACCGGACGACCTCAAAAGGTAGTCGGAGACAGCTGGCGTTATAGTGAATAATCAGGACGGATCAGGGAAGTGGAACGGAGAAGGGGAAAACAGGAGCGACACAGAAGAACGCAAGTTTACACCAGCAAATTAGTCCCTGAACCTGGGAGGGAAGCCGGAAGACGAACACGGAGTATGATAGGGAGGCGAGCCCACAGAGGGAACACCCCAGAGGCAATGTGTGCAACCATACGTCCCCATGATGGACAGACGTTGTGACACCCCTTTCCACGACCCTGGAGGGCTGTGTCCTCAGACAAACCCCGTTTCTTCATTTCTTTACATTTCTTTACACTGGTGGTTGGAAAACAGGCCGCTCATGAGCACAAGTGAAGTAGCACTGCACAGGGAAATGGTGACGGGGAACTAGCGTATAGTGGCTCAATTGTCCACTAAACATTGTTTTCTCTTATTATTGTTTTATTTTCGAGAGGCTCCATATATCTCTTGATGGGACCGGGACCAGGAAAGATCCCAGACTGAAGATCTCAGGAGAGCAACACATTCCTAGCCAAGAAGGAGAATGATATTCTTTCTGTTTGTTATGTTGTGTAGTCCACAGAAGAAAATAAACCACCCCAGAAACTGTTGTGAGGACCGGTAAAACCTTTGTTACAATAAAGAGTCACCTTAATCTTCTTCTTGACGTGGACATTAATTTTTGGAACGTCCAAAGAGTGACCACAGGTATGTAATCTTCCTAAATAGCCATCCCTTGGGGAAGCTTGCTGGGAGTGTGGTCAGATGTAACCTGGTCGAGTGATTTACCGGATGTCGCAAAAGTGTGATTTAGTGTGTGATTATAACACAGCAATCTTCTCCCTGTCTCGAAAACTGTACAGCTCTTAACTATCTATAATGTGAGCATAGAGCCTTTGAACGTACGACTGCCATAACATTGTTGAATAGAGCATATGAGCAGCTCAAGATCGTATGAACAGAAAACAGTTCCCATAGCATGGGAAGTAGAAGTAATAAACAAAAAGCAGGAATGTTCTGAATTACAACAAAAGGATATGTAAGTATGTCGACTTTAGTGCGATGGCAACATCGGAGATGTTAGGCCGAGCTAAAATTTGCAGAGGTTCCACGAAGAGAATCTGAGTCCATCTGTGATTCCGATTCATTACCTAGGAAGGCCCCTAGGTTTGACGGGTCAGAATTTTTTTTTATCTGTCCTTTAAACAAAAGTCTGAATTTCGAGGGGCCAGAGAATGAGAATGGGATCTCCATATCTGTGAGCCTTTTCCATAGGGCTAGAAAGCCCTTGCGAAGAATGATAGTTTCTCTTGCATAGTCCTGAGAGATAGCAATTTTGTGCTCTTGCCACTTGATGACTTGAATCTTCCTCATATGTGCCAAGATTTGATCTGTATTCTGGTAGCATAATGGCTCTAAGATCAAAGGTCTTGGACAGGACATGTTTTTTGGTTTAAAGGTTGGAACCCTGTGGGCTTTTTCAATCTCACAGTCTTTGTTGAAGGAGATTTGGAGGACTTCTGGGATCAAAGTAAGTAAGAAATCGGCTACTGAAGTGGCTGAGTTTTCAATTCCTTCACACAATCCTAAGATGCGAATGTTGCTCCTTTGGTTACAGTCTTCCTGTTCCGTGAGCTCTCGCTTCAGGGAGGAAATGGAGAGTTCAAGATTTTGCAGGTGTTTGCCTTGGGCATTAGTACAGTCCTCCATTGTGTTTATTCTTGTCTTAGCATTAGAAATTCTTATTGTTAGGTCTTTGCAGATCCACGCTACTTTGACCTGGAGCGGGTCTATTTTCGTTTTAGTGCTCTGAGCTATGTTATATATAGTACTGAGTATGAGGAGTATTGTCTCTAAGGTAGTGGAGGTGGCAGGACTTCCTTTCTCTGGTGACTTCGGAATGGAAGGTGATTGTTTAGAGCACTTAAGATTCGCCTTGGGATCTCTTTCCTTCTTGTTCACATCTCTGTTGTCTGACATACTGTGGCAATAGGGCGACAAACCAGTTAGTGAAAGTGTGGTACCATGGCCCAGGCCCTGTAGTTGCACTTAGCCTTCAAAGGAATGGGCATACTGCAAATGAATGGAAATCATGGAACCGTAGGGATGGGTCTCGTTGAGGTGAACATTGTTTTGGCGAGGATGCGGACGTAGACCCTTGCACGGTTGGGCCTTTTCAATGAGCCACTTCACTATTGAGGGTTCTTCCTATGGATTCAGTGGATGCTAGATTGGATGTCACAGTGCGGAGGAGGGCCTCACATCGACTCACACTGGAGGGAGGACTCTGTTGGCTATGCGGCAGCCCCCATGATTTTATGGCACAGTCCCGAGCACAATCCCCAAAACAGCCACGCATGAAGTGCCCAGCACCCTGTAGGGAGGAGAAAGGCGTTGTTGGTATGTAGTGCTGGTACACGGCGCTAGTATGCATTGGATCACATTCTAAACACCCAACTGATTATGGGGATTTGAGAATCAAAAGTAAAGCCTCCCAAACTCTGAAAGGTGATGTCCCTTGATCACTTTTGTGGACACCCTTGCGACGTCATCACATGGCCGCTGGGAAGAAAGTGCACAGTTGGTACAGTGTAGGTCACCCTTTGGCAGAACCTCAAAGATGTAAACAAGCAGCGCTAAGGGTCAGGGGAGCTGGGACAGGTAGGGACCACCATTTTGTGGGGGGTATTAAGGGACTCACATTGCTTGTAATAGGACCATTACTGGAGCCAAGGAGATCAGAGGTCTAGTATTAGAATCAGCATGAAGAGACACCTACTACCTATTTCTTCTCAAGGGCCACTAAGCAGAGCCTCAGAGATGTAGGTATGCAGCTCAAAAGTTCAGAGGTCTAGGCCCAAGCAGGCATAGTCTGTGACAGGACCGTCACTGGATCCTTAGGGGTCAGAGTCCTAGCAGTGAAATTCTCGTTATGCGTCCCGCCTGGTGATAGACTATGAGGCAATCCGATGGCGTGCAGAGTGAACATGGCACTGATTTGGGCACTGATACGGGTGCATGCCACGGAGATGCAGATTGCATTAGATTTGCAGGGCATTTGGGGATAGGCGCCACGTCCTTACTGCCACTTGTCCACCACCAGGCAAACAGTGGGTTTTCACTGTTGACCCTGTTGTAGCACGCTTTAACCACCACACTGAGGAAACGTAGAGACGTCGCCATCTTAGTCTGCCGGCTGCGGAGATGTTTGTCCAAAGAGGCAGGAGCAGGTGAAGTTTGAGGGCCAGCAGTCACTCCAACATGATCACCATCTGTTCTGCTGCATGTGTATGTTTTTATTTAATTTCAACAGTTATCCTGATTAATTTCAACAGTTATCCTGACCAGCATGCACGCCAGAGGCTCTGCAGTGCTTAAGGCAGAGCCATAATCTTCGCAACACGACTAGCCACGCCCCCCCGAAGCCGTGTATTTTCTAAGAGTACTGAAGTGAAGGAGACTTTTCTCTTTCATTGCCAAGCTCTCCGGCTCAAAATGTCTATGTGGTGTCATTTTTCTGGCTGTTAGCAAGTGGTTGCTTCCAGTAAAGCAAACCTTCAAGGGATTCTAATATGCATTATGACACGAGACAAACAGTTATATAGTAATGTTTTTCCCAAAATGATCTGCATAATGGCAGCAGCCAAAACTTGTTTTAGATTAGGTACATTTGAAAGATTTTGCACTTTATATGTACATAACGGTTCTGATATTTTGCAAATCAACCACAGAACGCTTTTCTCCGGTTTCGGAATAAAGTCAGTTAGACTGCTCTGCAAACGTTCGCACAGAAATCTTGCTCAAGGGGATATTTGCTAGAATCTACTGATCCCGGGCCCCAGGCAAACATTAGGCTTCCAGTGGAACGCAGATTCTTTCCTTATCAAGGGGGCTGTGTTTTATGTTGTTTTGATACTCACAGCCCTGTCATTAGTCATAGTTAAGTGCACAGGGACCGTGTCATCTCGACATGACGGGTGTCATTTCTACCCTCATTAATATGATTTACATTTTTCTGAATTTGAGAGTGGTGAGCAGTCGCGTTGCAAAGTTTAATATTGTGCACCTCCCTCACGCTTTGATATTTTCTGTGCTTATAATGGCCCCTTGCCTCTTGGGAGTGCGACACTTTGCTTGGGTTATAGTAGAGCACTTCATAAGTGCTATCCCTGTCTTGCATTCCTATATATATTAGCTTTCCTTTGACAAAACAGTTGCCAGGAAGGAGTGCAGGATGAGAATAAAGTTTGGAACTGGAGCTTGATGAGAAGAGACAGAAACGCTTGAAAGAGTGATGAGAGGGCGAGCAGTAGGACATGTGACAGGTGAAAGTGCATAGAGAAAACTACAATAGAAGAGAAGAATGGAGTTGCAGAATAAAACGTTGAGGAAAAGCTGAAGAATGGGTGTCTGAGGGTTGGTGTTGAATTTCATCAATGGTTGGTGTTGTACATAAATTAAGTAAACAGCAAGACACGTCTTCCAGTAGTTAAGTTGGATTTATTAAGTTACAAGATAAGATAAGACAGCAGAGCAGTAAAACCTCACAGCTGACCAGACCAACTGCCAGGGCTAGAATCCCAACACACCAGATAGAACACAGCTAGGTAAGAAGATAGAAACACAAAGAAAGGACTAAAGACACCAAAAAGCCATATAGAGCTAAGTATGAATTTACAACAGTTGGCTGTGATCTATGTAGACTGTGCATTGATATGCGGTGGGCATTGTACCTGATAATGTATGGTGATGTTTAATCATAAGTACCAATAAAAAACAATAACTTGTGTGGGTATTTGATCACTTTCTGTTTTCTAAGGCATCATTTATGACATCACTGATGACAAAGCCAAGCTTCTTTTGTACACATTACTCTATAAACTAGTATGGCATTAGAGGCCAAAACGAAGTACAAAGTAGCTCAGAATAATATCACCTTGGAATTAAGGTACTGTTATGAAGAGCTTTAACTCATTTCTTTCAAATCGCCACCAAACTGCAAAGATTAAAGCAATCTATGGTAACATCCTCCAGTTGTTTATGGGATCCCAAAAGGCACTATTCTTACCCCTACGGTCTTCAATCTTGAAAGAGGACCTCTCTCTGAAATCAGTGTGGGAAAAGCTGACTCTATCCATCAACTTACAGATGACACGCAAATCTACCTTCAAACCTCCTCTTTGCATGACATCCTCAAGCTCAGATCTTTTATTTGTAAGGATTCCAACATTAAACACCCAACCTGGATGTCTGAGAACTTCCTTACTCTAAGTCCTCAAAAAACTGAATTCATCCTGTTCTCCGCCTAACATAAAACGTCTTTCAACCTTGAGCTGCTGAAACAATTGAACATTGCTGGTTTCTCCCGGTAACTTATACTCACTGTGTCATCGCTTGGGATGACGCTTGACCACATCCTCATCCATAACTCCAATACAAATAAACAAAATCTGCAACGTGGCAAACTAGAGAAAGAAAATAAAGAAGCTCCTTTCATGTTCTCTTCTAAAAATGGCAGTGCACGCTTTAATACAGATTCGAATTTGGCAACGCCATCCTTGCAGATATTTCCCAAGACTTCCTCTTGCCACTAAAGCACAAGTCTCTTACCTTTGTCAGGCGTTTTGCGTTAGAGACTCTATGTAACCGAAGATTCCTCACGTTAGAATATTATCAGACTGGATCTAGCAAATCTTAGCAGCTCTGCGTGCCAGTAGGTGGCGTCAATCGGCTCCATGTTGGCGTTGTTTACTTGGGAAGTGATGTCCCGGTGCTGATATAAGAGACACCCTGGTGAGCTGACATCACTTTCTTTCATAACTATTTCCAGGACAAAACCATGGAGCCATTTAACACCAGTGTTTAAATGAGTACAGTGTTTGATTGTATCTTTACAGCCAAGGGCCCAGTTCGCAGAATGGGGAGAATGGGAGGGTCGGTGAGGAATCTGCAGATAGAGTCACTACCAGAAAAAGCATACTGAAGGTAAGTAACTTGTGCAGATGGAAGCATCTAACCTCAGAATGATCACCACAGAATAGATACCAAAGCAATACCTCCACGGAGGTGGATCTCTAAAATGGTTCAAACAAAAAGGTCCTGGAGGACCCAGCGGGTCTCCACAGACCGGACTATCCAAGCAGTAGTGCCTTGTGAATGTACGGAGGAAAGCCCACATGGCTGCTTGGCAGATGTCCAGGGCAGGTACCCCATGGGCTAATGCAGTAGTAGCGACTTTGGGTCTGGTGGAATTGGCCCTCAAACTTTCAGGAGGCTGCTTTTTAGCTAATGCATCGCAGATCTTCATACAGAATACAAGCCATCGAGAGAGGGTCCGTTTCTGCACAGCCATGCCCTTTTTTGCTCCTGTGAACCAGCAAAGAGCTGTTTGCCCACTTGATGGTCTTTGGTGCGACTAATGTAGAAAGAGCTATCTTTAGGTCGAGGCAATGGAGTCTCTCCTTCTCCTTAGAAGGAGCAAAAACATCTTGACAACCTGATGTTCTGGCCAACATGAAAGGAAGTGACCACTTTTGAAAGTGATCTGCAACCACCGCTATAACCTTCGTGAACACACAGGGGAACTGTTTAGGCTGAAGGAGAGCAGAGCAAACTGGAAATGATAGAAACCTGCAGTGAACTACAGGTATTGCCTGTGGGCTTGCAGGAAGGGGATCTGAAAATAAGGGTCCCGCAAGTCCAACGCAATCAGCAAGGCTTCAGGGTCCAGGACAGACAAGACCTGGGCCAAGGTGATCATCTTGAATTTCACTTTCCAGCGCAATCTGTGTGCTGATTCCGAAGTTTTATCCACACTGGTCTCTGTATTTCATAACATCCTGCCATAGATTCCCTCTCTCTTGTGCAGCTTGGTGGGTGGCTTTCTTGTTCTTTTCCCCCTGTACCTTGGTCTATGTCCTCTTTGTCTGGTCCCATCGGCAACTGTTCTTGGCATACCCATCCATCCCATCCATGCGCAGATTTCCGACTATGAAGCAAAAAAAATGCATTTTACAATCCACTATAACATTCTACTTAGCTGTATATAATAGGCTGTAACTTATATCCCTCTGTTGAAGTGTTTCTTTAACATCCAAGAAGGTGCATCTCTGACCCTGAACCTGCAAGGTATAATCTGGAAATATATGGAATTTGGAGTTATCCATTGTCCGTGGTCCTTTGCTCGCTGTACGATGGAATCACATTCCCGAATGTTCAGGAGAGCTGAGAAACCATCTGCCTAGGTGGCACTCCTGGGACCCTATGTGATTATTCCACTAGGAAAATCTGGAGCAGTACATCGGCGCACCGGTAGGCGGCATCGATTGGCTCCGTGTCTGCGTCGTCTGCATAGGAAGTTACGTGTGCTATGCCTATATAGGCGCCACTCTGGTGATCTGACATCAGTTTCTTTCATGACTATTTCTGGGCCAAAAACACATAGACATATTAGACCGAGTGTATGACTAGCGTGCAGAATCTAAAAGGATGTTAGGGTGAAGACCCCATGTCACTGAGTGGAGAGGAAGGGAGGGTTGGTGAGTATTCTGGGGTTAGACAGAATTTCTATTAGAAAAAGAGTTACTGTAGGAAAGTAAATTGTAATTCTGATAGAGACTTCTAACTGCAGATTCCTCACCTTAGAGTAGATAACAAAGCAATACATCTATAGAGAGGGGACTGAAAGTGTCTCAAACTGGGAAGTCCTGGAGGATGGAAAAGACGAAATGCCCATCCTGCTGGTAGTGACTGTCCAAGCAGCAGTAGCTCGTGAATGTGTTGAGGGACGCCCACGTAGCATCTTCACAGATATCCAGGACAGGTACCCCGCATGCTTACAATAGTAGCAACCTTGGCGCTAGTGGAATGAGCTTGCAAGCCCTCAGGAGGCTACTTTTTAGCGAATGCGTAGCAGATCTTAAAGCGGAGTTCGATCCATTGACATATGGTATGGTCTGTTTCTGCATGGCTTTGCCCTATTTCACTCTAGTAAAACCAAGGAAGGGCTGCTCGTCCATCCATTGCTCTTTGGTGTGATTGGTGTGGAAAGAAAGAGTTTTCTATGGGTCCAGGCAATGGAGTCTCTCCTCCTTAGAGGGGTGAGGTGAAAAATGTGGGCAGCGTGATGTTCTGGCCGACATGAAAATGATTGTCTGCCTTTGGCAGAAAAGAGACATGCGCCTGAAGCACCACTTAGGGTAAAAGCTGGTATACTCACAGGGTTGACTGAAAGAGTTTGAAGCTTGACCCTTCCTGGCTGTTGAAATGGCCATCAAGATGTCTGTCTTGAGAGTTATGAGTCTGTGCAGACAACTATGCAGGGACTCGACTGGTGAGCCCAAGAGAAATGTTAAAACAAAATTAAGGTTCAATTGGGGCATGATGAAAGGGGAACAAATGCTGCAAGCCATTATGAAGAAAAGAAACATCACAACGGGTGACAAACAGTGACAGCTGATACGGCAATGGCAAAAAGCTGCATTGGATGAAGGGTAACCTTTAACAGAGTCCAGGGCAAGGATTGCTGGGCTAAAGACAGCACAAACAGTAAAATCTCCAACAACGGAGCTGAAAGAGGGTCAACATAACAGGAGGAGCACCAAGCCACAAATTTGTTCCACCAAACAAATTTGTTAACAGACGCCTGGATGCCAAGATGCCATCACAAATTTCAGGAGGCAAATCAAAGGCATTCAACTGCTAACGTTCAATCTCCATGCATGAAGGTGGAGTGTGTATATGTTCGTGTATAGAACCCCTGCCCTGGGGCTATGACAGAAGGTCCTCCCGAAGAGGCAGCCTGATCGGAGGACAGATGCTCAAGCTCAGGAGTTCAGGATATCAAACACTCCGTGTCCAGTCCCGAACCACTACGATGACCTGGTGCCTGTCGGTCCTGTTCTTCTTGAAAATTCATGGCAAAAGCGGTATTGCCAAAAAGGTGTACAGGAGTCCCTGGATCCATTCTAAACAGAAAGCCGCTTTGGAAACTCCAACGTGCAAAAGAACATGTTCTCTGTGGTGGCGAATAGATCGAGCTTGGTTTCTCCCCATTCTCGGAAGAAGCCTTGCCAGATCTCTGGATGTAGATGCCATTCGTGATCTTTTGAGGCATCGGCGGCTGATTTCGCCCGCCTTGGTGTTCAAAGATCTTGCCAGGTGCTGCATGACTAGGAAGATATCCTGCTGCTCCAGTCAGGTCCAGAGCTTCAGGGCCTCCAGGCACAGAGTCCACAACCCCACTCTGTCCTGTTTGTTGCAATACCACATGGCGGTAGGATTGTCTGTGAGCACCTGAACTAGACTTCCTCTGATGGATAGGAGGAACGTTTTCAATGTCAAGCGAATTGCCAGCAGTTCCAGAAGATTGTAGTGGAGCTGGGACTCTGGCGGAGACCAGAGTCTTCTGATCTCTACCGCTTCCAGGTGGCCACTCCAGCCCAAATGTGATGCATTGTCACCACAGTCCGTTCTGGCTGGGGAAGGGAGTGGTGTCTGCAGCTGGTACAATCGCGGTTTGTTAGCCACCACTGCAGATCTTATGCAGTTTCCTTGAAATCTGGACCACGTCATAAAGGTTTCCCTAATGCTGCGCCCACTGGGACTTCAGGTCCCACTGCAGAAACCTGCCTGTGCCATTGGACATACTTCACTAGCAGGATACAGGAGACCATCAAACCCAGCAGCCTCAGAGTCCATTTCATCGGAATCCCGGACAGAGATTGAAACACTTGGATCATAGTCAAAATGTCCTGTTCTGCTCCGGAGGGTATGTGCAGAACTGCACTGTGTCCAAAATAGCCCATATGAAAGGAAGAGTCTGAGAAGGAGTCAGGTGTGACTTTGACAAGGTGATAACGAACCCCAGAGAATGCAGGAGGATTGTCGCTGTCTGCAGTTGGGTGGTGATTGCCTCAGGTGAACCACCTTTGGCAGCCAGTTGTCGCGGTAGAGGAAGGCAAGGACCCCTGACCTGTGAAGGTAATCTGCAGCCATCACCATCATGTTATTGAATAACAAGGAGGTACTGGTGAGGCCGAAGACGAGCATAGTGACTGGAAATGCTCATGGCCTACCATGAACCGCAGGTGATGCTTCTGGGCTTCCAGGGTGGGGATATGAAAAAAAGCGTTCTGAAAGTCCAACGCTACTATCCAGTTTCCAGAGCAGACAAGAGCTGAGTCAAGATGAGTACTTTGAAAGTCTATTTCTTCAGAAAGGTATTGTGGTGCTCAGATCTAGTATGAGGCAGAGGTCTTCATCCTTTTTCAACATCAGAAAGTACTGGGAATAGCAACCACATCCTACTTCTGGCACAGGCACCTTCTCTATGGTTGCTTTGGCCAACAGAGCCTGCACTTCTTGATGGAGCAAGAAGAGATTGTCCTCTGTCAGCCATTCTGGGGTTGGTTGCAAGGGCAGAGGGGTTGTCATGAAGAGAAGGGCATAACCCTGCTGGACAACTGGAAAGCACCCACTTGTCCAAAGTTACCCCTTGCCACTGAGGCAGATGGTGCTGGATTCTGCCACCAACAGCATGGCTGTGCTGTGTGGAGGGCACGCTAAAGGGGCTTAGAGGCTACAGCTGCCGGAGTTGTGGTGACTGGACAACACACTGGCTTTGGTTCCCACGTCCTCTGTGGGAGCTACATCCACAGCCACGAAAAAACTGGGAGCCCTGGGGGTATGGCTGATAGTGCCAGCGCAGCTCGGAGCCCTTATTGTAGCCATGGAAGGGGCCATAGAAGGAGTGCCGATGGCACGATGCCAGGGAGGAACCCAAAGATCTGGCACTAGCTCGACTCTACTTTAAGCGAACAAGCGCCGCATCAGCCTTATAACCAAACAGGTGAGAGCCTTCGAAGGGCATGTCCATCAGATCCGACCGGTCATCCCATGAGAAGCCAGTTGATCATAGCCAGGCATGGCAGTGTAATGCCACAGTTGAGGTGTTAGGCCTGCTGAATTAATCAGTGGTGTCCAACCCACTCCAAATGGAGAACTTTGCTACGTCCCGCCTACAATAATGGCCTAGTTCAGTACAGCTCTGGCTACTTCCGAGACCATGGGTATCTCTTGCATGATTGTGCCTCACAAGGTTTCGGAGTACTGGCCCAAGAGGCAATGCTGTGTTCACTGACTGCAATGCTAAGCAGGTGGAAGAAACTATCCTCTTTCCGAAGGTGACCAGACTCTTGGATTTCATGTCTGAAGTAGGAGGTGTTAGGCCTGCTGAATTATTCAGTGGTGTCCAACCCACTCCAAATGGAGAACTTTGCTACGTCCCGCCTACGATAGCGGCCTAGTTCAGTACAGCTCTGGCTACTTCCGAGACCATGGGTATCCCTTGCATGATTGTGCCTCACAAGGTTTCGGAGTACTGGCCCAAGAGGCAATGCTGTGTTCACTGACTGCAATGCTAGGTAGGTGGAAGACACTATCCTCTTTCCGAAGGTGACCAGACTCTTGGATTTCATGTCTGAAGTAGGAGTGGAGAATCACTGGGATGAAGTTTGGCGGTTGAGGCATGCACCACCAGGTTATCAGGCAGTTGGTGCTGGATGAAGAAAGCTGGGCCCCCAGTGGAGGCGTGGTTGCAATGGGCAATCATCTTGTGCGCTGAAACTCCCGTGCAGTGTTTGACCCAAGTCTCCAAGAGAGTTTCCGTGAGGGCTTTGTTGAAGGGAAGCATTGACGTCAAAGGGGAGAGCCCCGGCTTAAGTACCTCTGTGGTCCTATCTTGGAAGGAGGGAAGCTTCAGGTCAAGGACCACCATCGCCCTCCTCACCACCATGGTGAAGGATGCACCTTACACCGTGGCAGGACCTAGTGGCAAGACCAGGACAACATCTGGAGAAGTGTCCAGTCCACTGGCATCTTCCAGCACCTGGAGCAAGTTTTTGTCTTGATAGGGATGGGTCATCTCTTCTGAGAGGCCAAATAACTGATAGGCGTCAACAACGCCCCCCCAAAGTCCAAATCTGCACTAGGTCAGTTAAAGGCCAGGGGCAGCGTGTCCAGCAGAATGGTTGACATGGTCCTGTGGGCGTCAAGGCAAGGCTGTCTGGGAATCAGACAGGACAATGGGGTCTCCATCGTCGGGTGGTGAAGCAGGATCAGGTTTGATATTAGGAGGACATGCTCCAGCTTAGGTCTCTGCCTCGGTGCCGGAGTCGGTCCGGATCTGGAGGTGGATCCATTGGGTACAGCGGGCGTCTGGAGCAGGCTCTCTGGCTGTACCCCAGCTGAGGAACCTCTCACTCCATGGGGCCTGAAGGCATACCAAAGGGAGTCAGGGGCCCAAAGATGGACTGCATGGTCTCATAAAACTCTGTAAGTGGTGCAGGGTTTGATCCAGGGAAGTTGGGGAGGCGTGGAGCAGGACCGGTCTCCGGCTCCACTGAGTATTGTGGGTCTGGGGCATAGAACCATGCGATCAAGTGGGGGGGGGGGCAGCAAAGTACGCTTGGACAATTTCTTCATGTGCTTCTTTGACTTACCAGACTTCGCGCACGATGACATGGACTTCAAAGATCATTGATCCTGAGACTCCATGCACGGGCTCTCGATTCCTCGGGCCTGGGACCAGGACCAGGAACGGCGTGTTGCCTTCTTGTGTCGCGCCACTAGGAGCTTCATATCTTACTTCCAGATTGACATTGTTGCATCGACTGACAGGAGGCACAGGCCCTGGAGTAGTGGTCCCACCCAAGACACCACAAACAGACCAAGTGGGGATCAGAAGCAGACATCTATCTGCGACATTCCCCACAAGCCTTAAAGCTTGTGTGTTTGTTAGGAGACATGTCCCTAGTGCACTGGGAGCAATCGCTCAATAAGGGTCCACAAAAATGAAGTCGAAAAAGATGGTAGAAAACGGACAGAGTTAGCTCTCTTGATATGCACTGTTGGCACGGAAATAAATTAACTGATGTCTGTTGGACCTGTCAGGCCTTTGGGTGGTCCCTCCTAATTTTGATTCTCTTTTTGCCTTCTATTTAATTTTTTTGTGTCCACTACATTTTTTTGGGTGTTGATCCTAGGTCTCTGGGCGCCTCATTATTACTTATTAGTAATGCAGCGCAGGTGCTCTTGTAAAATGGAGGAAGGGCAGGCACCCTCACAAAATGGTGGCCTGCCAACTGTCAAAGTTTTACCTCAGAGCCTTGGCCATAGGTTAGTATTAGAGGAATCTAGAACCTTCCGGCCCATTCTAGTGACCTGGGCCTAGGGTATATAAGGTCAGAACCTGGGCGGCCATTTTGAGCATCATAGGGCTGGCTGGAGTGCAGGCTGTGGCGTCAGGGGTATAGGGCACTGAGTGGGTTGACTTCTCTTGAGGGTTGCTTCCTTGCCGCTGTCATCGCCCCTCTACCCGTAGACCTGGCCCTGCCTAGGTATTTTCCTGATGAACCCTGCCCTGGTGCCTCCACACGAAAGGAAGAACTGTCCCTTTCACTGAGTTGATCTAAGTAACTGCTGGGGCTCGTGCTGAGTGGAAAGTATGGCCCCCTTTTGATCTGTGGGGGTAAGAGCTGCCCCGAGGATACTGGATAGCTCCGGGGGTAAAGAAGAGACTGTGAGCCCCCCCCGTTCTCTAACGATCCCATTCCTGTGCTGGCCGGCCCCATCTCACCTGTGCCGAGGACCGCTGTGGGGTGGAGGTCGCCTGGCCTGTGACATTGGTTCTGGAGGTGCCCCGTGTAGGTGTTGTGGCTCCCTCCCCGGGCGAGGAGCCGGTGGCAGATGCGGTGCCTGTACCGCTGCCCTCGCAGAGGTGATTGTGGCTAAAGGGGGCGGAGCGGCCTTGAGGCGTCCCTTTCTACGCGCAGGCCCAGTGGAGGGCTTGTCAGCCTCATTGAAGGAGCGGCGCTGCAGCGAGACACTTTTCTCCCGCGCAGGTCAGCAGAGGGCTTGGCGTCACAGGAGAGGCGGCGCTGCTCTGTGGTGTTCCTCAGACCGCGCAGGCCCAGTGGAGGGCTTGGCGCCTTCACTGGAAAGGCGGATCTGCAGCGGAGTTGAGTAGTTGCGGCCTGAAGAGATTCTAGAGCCTCGGTAGCCTTGCCTGGGCTCTCCCACAGAAGCGTCCGTTCTCCAGAGCAGAACTAAGGTGAAGGCCTGACTTTCTTGCGCGAGGGCAGATAGTTTCACCGGGGGCCTACCGGTGAGGAAGTAAGCTCCCCAAGTTGCCGGTCAGCTGGTATTAATCATAATAGCCTCGAGACTACAAGTAAGCAGGGATTTGGGGCTGGTGCAGGACACAGACTCAGGGAAAGCCTTACAGGGTCTAGTGGTTGGCTTGACTTCCTGTACCCTGGTAGAAGAGGTAATAGGAACCAGGAGAACTTAAACTGATAAAACCACACCACTGAATTTAGGGTCCTGCCAAGCATAAAACCCCTGCTGGACCATTACTACAACAATTCAGAAGCCAGAGTGCTGTATATTATCAGACAGAGTTATGTTTGTCGGCCAAAAGTAATGCATGTTCCTGTTCCACTTGGGATACCTGAGTCTGGTCTCTGTCTTATTAATGCAAATATCCGCCTTTCTAAAAGAAGGTTGTAATTCCATTTCATTATCCAAGTAATGTACAGTCACTATAAGGAAGCACTAAACTTGCTGCTTATTTTATTCAAACTACAAAATAACTGCTGGAAGATTGAGGTGCTAGGGTTCTTGCTGAGCTCGTATCCTTTTGGAGAAAAAGTTTATCATCTAATGCAATGTGGAGCTCTACTGATGCAAATAATCAAATGTTGAGGTGCTTAATGTGTTGAGGTTTTACACTGCTAAAGGAGTAAGTCAATCTAAAGATTTTTATAAAGCATTCCATATTTTTCCTAACAAGGTGTGGTGTCATTTTTGGGTGGAAATACGCTGTGCTACTGTGTTGAGTGTGACGCAAGAGCAACAATTAGCCTTAAAGATAGGCCTTACCGCTTGAGCCAGACTACCCTAGGTGGACTGGTAACCCCAGGTCCAACAATGTCACTGTGCCCGAGTGAAGCCTATATAGGCACTGTGCAGGTCACATCCAGTGGCGCGCAGATGTACTGCTCAAGATTTTACGGATCCAGTCTGACACTAGGAAAATATTCTAGGGTGAAGAAGCTGTGGTTAAAAGTCCCTATCAGAAATCCATCCCACAAAGGTCACATTGAGCTCTTGCGTTTCTATCCAGCAATAAACTAGCATCTAATACTTAAGCGTCCTATCTCTCCCTCATTTTTGCTTCAAAACATGCAAGGAGCAGATACAAAAACAGAATACGAGCCCCCCTGGACATCATGCACACCAAAACACTATCAATATTGGGCACACGGTGGTTTCACACTTGTCCCCAAAATACGTTTCGGCACCACGTCAGCGGTATGAAAAACACATAAATTACTTTATTATTTCACTATGCTAATTCAACACTAATCCTTTAATGGGTTTCGCAGTAGTGTGCTACTCGCCGATAAAAGCACTTCAACACCCCATTAGGGATAAAAAGCGCTATATAAATGCAAACCTTTTTTCCCTCTTCTATCCCTCAGCTATCCTTCTGAATCCAAATAATTGACTAACCCTATCCCTCACTCAAATGCTTTCATATTTCACTATACTAATTCAACACTAATTCTTTATGGGTTCCAGAGTAGCGTGCTACTCGCCGAAAAAGCGCTTTAAAGCCTCGTCAGGTGTAGTAAGTGCTATATAAATGCAATTACAATACACTACAATACAATAAATGCAACTACAATACGCCGTTACTAAGCACTATCCAATATAGTTAGGGCAGCTTGAAAAATGGTTGCATTTCACTAGAGAGATTTTCTCTTACCCCAAAAAATACCAATTACAAAATCGAGCGCCAACAAGACTAGCACAGCATGATTAGCAGCTTTACTACAAGGCCTATTACAAAAATGAGTACGTTCGTTTATGCGACTTGTGCATCTGTTTGTCTAGAGCAATATAGCGGAAATATGTGAGGAAGAGCAGTTTTCGAGCGCCTCTATGTGCCGTACAAAAATCAATGTCTTTAACGAGAAAATGTTTCATACATCTTGCGCGGCTGACAATGTGCAATGACTCCGAACATTACAAGACTACAGCAGCTGCTCGACGGCTGTCATTTCTCATGTTCCAGACAGAAGTGATTTTAAGGCTTATCTTTCAGCAGGCTTGTGTCTGGCTGCAAAATGCCCAGGAAAGATTTCTAGCGCTTTTGTGAGGAATTTTCCCCGACAATTGTTAGGAGGTTGCTCGGGCACCACAAAATGGAATACATGGTATAAAAAAAACATGCCTGCAGACACGCCGGATGTTAATTCAGAACATGTTCAACCTAACATGCCCACAGTATCTACAAAGACCTATAAATCCAATAGCACGCTGCATTTAGACTGTAGGTCTGGTACTTACAATAGGAACTGTTATGCAATACATATGGCTTACTGTAGATCATTCTCGTTTTTACTGCAGACCTAGTGCCATAATGTATCAAGTCTTTTTCCCGTTTGCAAAACGGGCAGATTCTCAGAGTCGGCCTGTTTGCGAATTGGAAAAAGCCTTTTGGGATGTATCATTCCAAAAGGCCATAGCAAAATAGAGAATTGCAAATTGTGCGATTCTCTATTTTGCGAATGGAATTAAGGAATTGCAAATTACGATTCCTTAAATGCAATTCTGGAAGCACCAGAAATGTGCTATTTGGCCTTAAGGAATTGCAAACTACCACCAACTTCAAGCTAGTGGTAATCAGGAATTTTCTTTAAAAAAGCATTTTTTTATTTTTTTAAAGTGCCATATGTCGCATATCCATGCCCTTAGGGCATGTATGTGCACAAAATGAGCACACATATATTTTAGGAGTCAACAGGGTACCCTTTTGGCACCCTTGCAACTTTGAAATTGCATTCTCAATTTGCGATTCTCTAATTGGTAATCGCATATTGAGAATGCCTTCCCATTCATTACTATGTGCCTCCTAGCCCACAGGAATAAATGGGAAGGTATTCCTTAATTGCGAATCTCAATTTGCGATTCGCAAAATTTTTTGCAAATCCTACATACATTGCATTTTGCGATTCTCTAATAGCGATTCGCTAAAAATCGCAATTTGAGATTAGCAAAACTCTATTTTGATACATATGGCCCCTAGACATCTCCATGCCAAGGAACTTAGAACTAACATATTCTTTTGTGCTTAACTCTCTTAAAAATTTGCCCCTTTAAAAACAATATTCAATAAAAATTAATATGGGGTTAATGGGATATTGGTTTTTGCTAATACAAATCACCATGTTAGTGGCTATCCGGAAAAGCACGAAATCGGGCACTTAACATATTCGGCTTAAAAATATGCAACAGAACCAGTAGTCGCAAGCCATGTTGAATAGTCACAAGTTATGGACGAAAACAAATCTTATGACCGCCCTTGTCCCTTTGTTGTGGCATCATGCAAAAGTATTGCTTGAAAGACAAGTTATTAGCCTTTCGTAAATCTCTTACTGGTGGATACTAAAACACAGAATCCTCACCTTTTGAATTCTTCTGGGCACCAGACAGGATCTGGAACATTTTCTCAGAAATGTCTTCCATGTTCTGGTAGGTAGCAGCATCAGACTCTGCTGCAATCTCATCCCACTGCTGGACCAAGGGGCAAGGAGCTGCATACAGGCGCCATTCCTGCACCTGATGTCAGTTTACAATTGCAGCCTTCTGCCATAACCCCTTTCAGAGGGCCACAGGGCAAGCAGGAGCTACAGGGCCGAACGGTGTGGGATGAGGCATTTTACCGTAGATGTCCTGGGCCCAAACTACTATGGATCCTCAGCAACTGGGCCAAGTACCTCTTCAGCACATGACTCTCAGTGGTAGAGCGGGTCAAGCAGTCCAAGGCTTCTCATGGGGATGCAGGGTGGGGAACACAGGCTCACAACTCAAAGTATGTCCAATAGCACCAATAAATGATTGTTCAAGCAAATACTTGCTTTTATGAAAAAGAGTACGAATATATACAAAAACAAAGCGAAATATGGCATTCCCAATCAATACAAACAGTCCCATGAGGTCAGGACTCTAGTGTTTGATAGGCAGGTCCCTAAGTCCCACTTCCCTCTCACTAACAGTAGCGCTTATTCCCCATTCACTGTAGGTGACATTCAGGTTAAGCCCCACTAATAGTCTGAGTCTCAGGAGTCTGACTTCAACTCTTCCAAAAGTCAAAAGTATTCCAGCACCTGAATCACTATGTGACAGATCAAGCTCCCCCGGGGCCATACGGCCATACGATCAGTCTTACTTACTCCTATAGGGATTGTGCGACCAGAGTCTCCAGAAGTATTTCACTTGCAGTCATCACAGAGAGCTGCAGGAGCTGTTGTTGATCAGTAGTATTTGCGTCTCTGCAAGGGCACCAGTTGGGCATCCACAGTGCTTTCTCTGGGTCGATGGTAAGTTCCTCTAATTCTTCTCACAGATGGGGGGTTGCTTGCTCCTGTTCTGCCCCTCAGTCGCGGGGCTTGGGCCCACACGTCACCATGGCGGTCTCTCCTTTTGACGATGGCTGGCACTAGGCAATGGTCCTCACCTCTCCGGTGGCCCTCTCTAGCATACGAAGGGGTCACCAGCCATACTCCGCGTATGGGCAACAGACTAATCTGAACAGCATTAATTTCCTCTTCACTGTGGCCCCCTCTGACAAACGCGGTAGCCGACCTCACTTCGCACATAGACTCCGGCCTGATCCTCACTGCAGTAATCTTCACAGTGGCACCCTCTGGCATACAGTATCACCGACTTCACTCCGGCAACAGACTACAGCTTGATCGGCACTGCAGTAATCTTCACAATGGTCCCCTCTGGCAAATCTTCATGGTGGGCTCCCCGTCGACTACATTTTTCACACAGGAGACGGACCAATAAGTGCAACCACAGGCAACTTCACTGCGGCCCCCTCTGGCAAACAGGGTCACCGACTTGGATCTACATATGGGGTGCCAACTGGTACAACAGCCATCTCCTCGGCAACAGGATTCACTCATCAGGATCCCCCAGCAGATCTCGATCGCTCCAAGCGCTCTCCTCTTCCTCATGGAGTACACTGGTCTTGGCAAGCAGGCAGGCACATGTGCTCCAGTCTCCAAGGGCAGGTGGTCTTGGCTTTCCCTGGGTGATGTCCCCTCACCCAGCTGGGAGACTGTCAGGCCTCAGCACTCGGCGCCGAGTGAGGGTGCTATTTTGGACGCAGAGACAACGTGCGAAAGAAAGTCGATTGAATTGAGCCACAAATCTGTTCAGTGCGCCAGCTTGAGACTTTCCAAGGTCCAGCTGGCCTTGCCATTACACGCACGCCGACCTAGACCAACTCAAATGGTCCAGCTTCGGTTTTTCGAATAAAGTCACCACACAGGCTTTAACTTATGGAGCCTTGGTCCTGATGAGAACTCATTAAACAACACGAGTTCAAAACGCGTAGAATGTATGATTTGAGCCTTAAGACTATTCAACTAATTGTTGAAAACGATTTGAAAAATAGTCTACAACATACTGTGAATAGTGTAATTCCAGTGTAAATAAGGTGTGATTCTTGTGTATGTATGTGAGTGAATTTTTTGGGGATAGTGAATATGTATATAAATGCTTTGTGGATAATGTTTTATGAATATTTTGTGTAATGGTGTATATGTTTTGTACAGATGGTGTCCGAAAAACAAAACATTCGTGAAATTATAACCAAAATAATGAAGAAAAATCAATTATAAATAAATGAGATTTATTCAGAAAAAAGAAAAAAATCCAACAATGCATATTGTTTAATTCGTATGTCTCGCATAAAATCAAAGTAAAAAAAGCACACAGTATTGGCATTCTTTTTGTTAGCTATTAACACTCAGAGTGTCAATGACAGACTGAAAAACGTCAGCGTGTGCAGAATCTAAAATCGACCGTAATAACACTTAGAAGTCCACTCCATAGAATGGGGAGGACTGAGGGCAATGATGAATCTTCAATTACCTAGAGTATCAACCAGAAAGAGCATTACCAAAGGTAAGTAACTTCTGATGGATGCTTTTGACCTCAAATTCCACATCTTTTGAATCAATACCAAAGCAAGTACACTCCAAAATGTGGTGAGTCTCAGAAGTAGACTTTACACTAGGAAGTCCTCTAGAACGGAACAGGCAAAATGGCCCTCCATGCAGAAGGAACTGAGAATCGATGCAATAGTGTCTGATGAAGGTGTGGCTGGAAGCCCATACTCTAGCTTGGCAGATGTCCAACAGAGGAAAGCTACCAGCTAAAGTTGTAGTGGCAGCTTTGGCTGAGTGGAATTAGCCCAACTCTTTCTTGTCCAAGGAACATCACATCTTAATTCAAAGGAGTAGCCATCTGGACAAGGCTGGTTTCCAGTTAGCCTACCTCTTTTTCACCCTGGAAAATCCAATAAACTGATGGCACTATCTATAAAGAGGGATATGGCAGAAAATAGAAACCGGCAGCATGATGGACTACCCCACATGGAAGGGCGGCACCACTTTTGGCAGAAAGGATGCCCGTTTCTGAAGTACCAACTTTTCCAGGCGAAGGTGGCATGCAGTAGTTGTACTGACATCATCTGCAGTTCCTGACATGCAGACCTGACTGCAAAGTGGAAAAGGGTTAATAACCTCGCAGTACAACTGCCCCTACACTCAAAAGGTATGTATACAAAGAATATAATAACCAAATTATAGTTCCACTGCAGCATAAATAAAGGTTCAGGAGAGAACAAATATCTACAAATGAAAACACTAAAATAGGTGACTTAAATAAGGGGTGCTGATCAGTCAAATGTAGAAAAGCCAAAAGGACAGAGAAGTAACCTTTAATGGTGCCCTTAACTAAGCCTTGTTGTGCTAAAGACAAAACAAAAAAAAGTGCATCAGAAAACTTCACTTGAAAGCAGATCAACCTCACAGTCCTAGCACAAGGTTACAAACCTTCCCCAGCTGCCAGAATAGATCGACTTGGTGGATGGGCGGGAGAAGCCAAGAAGACATCCACCACCTCTGCAGATAAGGCAAAACAACTCAACTGGTTCCACTCACTCTCTAACCATGGAGATGTAAGTATGGAGATTCAGGAGAAGAATCCTGTCCTCTTGCTCTGTTACTGGGTATAGAAGGAAACAAAGGCTCAAGAGCTCAGAGGCCACACTTGCCAAGCTCTGTTCGAAGTTATTAGATTGAGCTGAGCGCGGTCTTGTTTGACTTTCCCCTAGAACTCAGTAATTAACAGCAAAGAAGCAAACACATGCTGAAGACAGGAATCCTAGACAAGACAGAACACATCCTTCGAGGAACCTTGATGCGGCAACTCCAGGGAGTAAAATGTGCAATATGGAGTATTTTCTGTGGTGGTGAAAATATCTAACTAAGGCAAACCCCACTGGGCGAACACACTTTGAATTACCTCCAGAAGAAGTCAGCCAGCTTGTCTGCTCTGGCATTGAGAAACCCGACAAAGTGATTGACTCACCGGGAAATTACTTGAATATCCAACCACAGCTAGAATCTCTGCTGTTTCTGGTACAGAACCCAAGACCTCACACTTTCCTGCTTGTTACAGACCCACATGAAAGTTGTATTCTCTGTCAGGACCTTCACAGGATTGCCTAAGATGGACGGCAAGAAGGAGCTATGGGCCAACCAGATGGCATGTAACGTCAGGTGTCTGATGTGGTGTCTCTTCTCCATCGAACACTAGATAGCCCTAATCTCCACATGCACCCTCAAACCAGAGACAATACATTCATCACAACTGTCAGCTCCAAGTGAGGCAAAAATAGCCTCCTTAAGCCACCACCAAAGGCCCCATGCCACCTCTTCTAAAACACAGATACTGTCCAAAAAATCCCTAGTGCTGGTGCCAGTAGAGTCGGGGGTTACACTGTACAGCCGGCAGGTGCCACCACGCAAGAGGCACTAGCAGGGTGCACGACACCAGGAGCCCAAGACGCCTCATAATCCATAGGTGATGGAACACAAGGAAGACCCAGATACATCAGATCATATACTACATGTCCGAGAATCTCTGTGCGGAGTACCAGGATGGGTGGAAAGGATTTGTACACCGTGTATACAGGAAAGCCCTTCTACATCAGCTGAACGAGGACATCAGGTTAACAGTCGTCTGCTGGTGATCTGCAATTGAATGAGGTGAGTCCACCTTAAACAGCTAATTAGCTAGGTACAGGAATACATGTACTCCCGTCTTGGGAAGGTCGGCTGCAAACTTCGCCAATACCTTGATAAATACTGTGGTCCGAAAAGAGATTAATGGGCATTATAATGAACTGGAACTGATCCATTCCCACAATGAAGCAGAAGAATCACGCGCTATCAAAGTCTCCTACATGGCTTTATTGAAGGTAGCAAAGGCTCTGAAGTTGCAGGGCTTGGTTGCACGATTTCTGTAAGCAAATACGTTTAGCTTTTCACAGATGGCAAAAGCACCTTGTTGTAAAAGAGGATACACAGTCCAGTTGTATAAGTAGATAATCCTTTATTGTAGCTTGGTTCCAGGATAGGTAAGTAGGAGAAGATAGAAAGTATAGATGCAGCCCCACCAGGAGCACACTCCTAGCAGCTCAGCCTGAGTTGACCAACAGACACTGTAAGCACAGAGAGACACTCAGGCATTCCATGATGTCATGGTACTTTCTACAGAGCTATTCAGTGGAGAAAGTAGAGAAGTAATTTACTACACCCCTCTGTTATAGGCAACCATCACAAAAGAGGTACTTTCCTTGGTCGGGCCAATTCCATCTTAGGAGAAGAATCCAGTCCATTAGCACTCTGAAGATCTAAATACAAACCAGCATCAGCGTTGTGGGTTGGGGTGATGGGTGGGGAGCAAACTATCAAACTTATCCACATTATCATCATCTTGCGGAACATTCTATAAACTTTGTATCACGTCCGAATATAACCCAAAGAGGGCCACAAGCTGCTGGATATACTAGTGTATAGGCAAAAGCACTGGTGGAAAATCTTACAATACCAAAGACTGCTTTTTAGAAACCTCATAACGAGGTACTGGCCGAGATATACCTCGGAACCCGCAAGTGGCATCAGTGTCAAATTCAAGAACAGTGCCCAACAGGCTGGAACTGGTGTGGCCTTGTGCAAACATGTGGAGGCATGGCCTGGCACTGTCTCGAGGCCGGCAAAAGCCCAAAAGGGATCAGTCGCTTACAGGACAGGTCCTGTCAGTTGAAACCTGGTGAGGGGCCCCGAAGGGTCCTCAGTACCTAAAAGATCCAAAATCTTCTCAAAAAGCTGCAGCGTTGCCTCCTTGAAGATCTCTAACTGCTGAGAAGTTGACAATGACCCTGAAAATCTGGCGCACCACAGCTCTAGCTGGGGGTGGTGTTGGAGTCAGATGTCGGTAACCTGGACCGCAACGTGTATCATGAGTGGGCCCGAGACCTGGAGCATGAACAGCCTCGTTCCTTGTGTTCAGTGGCATAAAGCTTTGTCTCCCGCTCAGTGACGCCCTTCAGATGCATCAAGGAGCATTTGTCAAATCATTCTGGATTATGTATGGAAAGTAAGACATCTTACAGACCCATAACGGACATTTGTTTTGTCAAGGTGCAATCCGCTTGAAGCCTGTGATCTTTTTGGATGGGGGGACATATTCCGTAGTACTGTGTTGAAAAAAAAAAATTCTGAAGGTTAGTAAAACACCGATAAAAGTTACGTAGCAGAGCTACGGATCCGCAATTAACAAAGCAAAAAAAAGGAAGTGACATCAGCGCGTAAGGTGGCGCCTCCATATGGTTGCATGCCATCACTTCTGGAGGTGAGACAAGGCCGCTTGAGTCTGATTGCATCAGTTACCAGCTTATGTAAGCAATTGCTGAAAGCAGTTTCTGAACCCAGTGTGGCGTCTGGGAAAACTGAAAAGGTTAAGAATCTGTGGTTAGAAGTATCCATCAGAAATCAAAGTGTAGAACAATAAACACAGGAAATATAATCTAACATCATGACAAAGTACTTAAAAGGTCCTTATACCATCTAATGTAATAAACAGATCTCAGATACTTGCATTAGAGGAAGCAAGTGCATCTTTCTTCTTGGTGAAAGTACCATTCTTGCAGTCACTTGAAACACTACTGATGCAGGAATAAATGTGGGGTAATAGATGAGCACAAACCTTTGTACAATCAATATATGAGAAGGAGAGAAATGGTAAAGCTCGGTGCCGGCATGCATCACTGGTTGATACAGCATTACTGTACATTACCTTCTTCTGTCTTTTTAATACAGCATTTGCTACTGTTGTTTTGCCTTTTGTGCTCCTTCGTGTAATATAAAGAATTATATATGCTAGCTGTTAAAAACAAAGTGTTCACTGATGGATTGCAAGTGGAAAGCTGGTGTTGTCTATGCCGCCACCTGGATCCCTGGGATGGACAACTGCACGTTATCAACAACTACCCATGTTCAATATTTTTGTTAAGTATGCACCCCAGCCCCCCATAAATCCTCTTCCCCTGCTCAGATTAGCAGTGCAGGGGTAGAGGTGTTATGGGGTGCCATCCGCAATATCTCTCTCCACCTCCTCAATTCTCCATCATAGCAAAGCAGTGCCCAAATTGTACTTCCTTAAGATTGGTAACTCTTGGTCTGTTAGAAGGGTGTAACTTTTTATCCTCAATACATTCACTCAATCATTAATCCATTCATGCATTCATCAATTCATCCAGCCACCAAGCAATGAACTCATTCAACCACTCATCTATATCGATGCACGCAGTCATTTGGTCAACCACCCAACCACTGCCTCATTAGTACAGTCACCTACTCACACATCCACACAAAACAGAAAAGTCAGATCTGTCGGTTTGGTCATTGCTTGCTCATAACTGGAATCTCAGTTCAGTTCTTATGATAAGCAAAGACGTCTTGCATCAAAACATGAATTAGAGTACTTGTCATTAGATCCTCAAACACTAGGCTAAAGTTACTTTCCTTCTCTTTTTAAGGGCGGCTACTACTGGCTGGGATTTGAGTCTCAGTCTCGGATTAAAAGGAACCCTAGGGCCCTGCGGTGCTATCGAACAAAATGGCGGCCAACCCGCCTGCAGGACATCATGGTTTCAGGCCATGTTTTGAAATGTGCTTTGAAGGCATGGAGTCCGCACAACTAGTGAGGTGGACCAGAAGACTGGAAATAAGGTATTAAAAACATCAGTATACTATGCTAATCGTATACGCACAAGACAATGAATCGTGGTGGTGTAAAAAAAAGATGACATTTTGAAAAATGTAATTATTGTCGATAGGCAGTGTGCTTCCATTCAGAACTGTTTCCATTACATTAAAAACAGACCTTGGGAAATCTGGAAATGCGTCTATGGCTGGAACAATCCTGAGAGGCGGACCCGATTAAATATGCATGAACGTGCCCTGCAAACAACAGGGCTGCCCGTGCTTTATTTTTCATTGTGCTTCTTATTTTGAGACGTGATTAAATGGCGCAGACACTTTCCTTTGTCCCATAATTGTATGGGGAAGGTTATGCTCCCAAATACCGTGAAGGACCCGAATACAACTCCCAGAATGCATTATGTTTGCTCATTCAGCCGCACAATTTTTAATTGCAGCGCTGGTGTATATTCCCATAACTTAATTTCCAATTCTGAACTCCGTCCCGTCTAATTAAAATATGAATTGTGAAACTGCTGCATGAGGAGCTGGCTTGGGCCTGAAGGGAGGGAGAGAAACATTTCTGCAGTATACTGAGCTGGAGTCACACAGCAGAACAGTCAACCAAAAACAAACACACAGTTTATTCTTCTGATCTCGTTGCAGCAGCAACTAGAACAGCTGTCGCTTTAAGGCAGCCTGAAAGACGCTTATCTTGAAACTCCGAGGAGTTGTCCACCACTGAATGCAAGACTATCTGTTTTCACACCCCAATGAACACCACAAGAACTATAGGGAAGCCTAGAATCCGCAACATTGAGACACCTGTAAAGGGGCCATTGCTCTGTTTAGTGCTGCCAACCGGAGATAGGAGTCAACAAAATGGAACGTTAGGACATTGACGAATGTGATATTTATCATGTAAGCATGGGGTTTGCGTATGACCAAACAATTAGTTGCAAAATGTATAATCCATGTGTTGGTATAATGTGCAATAAAGTGCGGCCTTTATGCACCCTAAACTGTCCCTGTGTGATTTAAGAGGAGGGGAGAGGGTGCACTGTGTGACCAAGCAAGATGGTGTTAACTCGCATGTCTGGAAGGGCCAGTGTAGGCCAGCAATACCATGCCACAAGCACAACACTGCACTAAGGCGCAGAGCACGGTTACTGCCTTTAATAGCTGCCAAGGATAATGGGTAACTTTGGGGACAGAGGTTGTGAGCAAGTAGGCAATCGTTATGACAAGTACTACCGCAATCCTCTGGTGAAAAAAACGATGTATACACCGCCACACCCCCGAATGACGTGAAGACGCTTTGGCTAATTACCGGCGATACATGGCGGGAGAACATACATAAAACGCCGGCCTTCCCCACATCGACGGAATCCCGATCAGAAGGCCGGAACAGGTATGAGAAGCAGTCAGACAACCTTGAGTAAGTAGGGCCCCCGGGCCCGCTTTTCCGATTCAATATGAAGGGTCCCAATGGGAAACGGAACACCTTCAGTAGCGGGTGATGTACTTTCTATCCCTTCACACTCTCAGCATGTGACTATAGGTCCTGCCCCCTCACGGGATTCATGTTGCTCGTGCTGAAAATATAATCGTAAGCATATTTCTTGTAATTAACAGAGATCGCAATGGCTACGAATATACTCACAATAGCGCATATATTTCGGTAGCATAAGACGTTTGTGCACAAGCGCCACCCACTTTTTCACCTCTGCACTATCCGCAAAACGATCGAACACGGCGCATAGAATGTCACAGAAAATACATGAAAAAAAACCTGAAGCAACCATTACTATATGTTCATGTGTGTGTATGCTTTGTTTGTCTCATTTTATTACAGGTGTCAAGCAATATAAGGAGGACACATCCTCCTTCCCCACTGTACCTTAGCATGTGCGGCACCACTACTGGTCACACAAACTACACCTGACCAGCACGTCCATCCACTAAGACACTATCACATAGGTCATGAAGAAAGCCAGCATACGCAGCAGTCTGGCTGAAACATGTAGACCTTTTACTACAGGATATTAGTCACATAATTTAAACTCTACACATATCAGACTCTCTCAATTTTTAACACTGCCATACGGCCCACCATTAAAATATTTACCTTTATTCAAAAGGGACCCAATGGACAGTTTTTAGACTTCACTTTCACAGCACCACTTTGCACTTACACAAAAATCCAGCTCCGCTGTAATTCAGGCGTCGAGGCACATCCGTGCTGCACTTGGCACCTTGGGTGGGACCCGTGATGAAGCATGCCACCAACTAGGTTGGTGGGTGAGGGTTTTCATATAAAACAAATGGGTTTTCCACAAATGAATTTCTAGCTTCAAAAGTGTGAGTCAGTTCTTGATATCCATTGTACTTGTTAGGGGAAGTGAACTAGTTCCCACACTATCCCTTTTCCTCTCTCTCTCATTTGATCTACGGTATCCTCTGAAACACAGAAACAGGTTACTGCTGTGATCTCACTGAAATGCCAAGTCCCTCTTCTTCAGGCTTTCACCTTCAGGGAATAGTAAGGTCTTAGAGGGTGGTGTGCGGGTAGCAAACGTAGACCAGTCAGTACCTGTATCTCTCATAAGCACTTAGATTTGAAGTTATCATGGTAATGTGCATTTTACTTTGTGGTGTGAAACCAGCCACAGGCTGGCACCCTCTCTGTTTATGTGGCACCAGGATCCATACAACCTCAGTGGAATCAGGTCCTGTTGCTGGGCTCTTTCCTCCCATGTAGAACAAAACAAAAGATGCAGGGGGACAACACGTAACCTTAAGGTTATGGTCTTTGGCCATGCTCTCGGGTGCAGTCATTTTTCAAGTGTCACTCTTCTCGCAATGAAGAATGCACCTTTCTCCACTTAGTGGAAGAGAACTCAACACCAGATACATGCACTGGGTTTTACAACAAACTCTATAGGAGAAAAGTGCCCTCACTGTATAAATTATGAGACTGGAGCGAGCACGCAGCGGGCGCGCCAAAGGCAAGCCCGTCTGCGACTCGGGAGCGCCCAGCGCCAGCCACGCTGTCCGACACACGTGTGAGTTTCAGGATGGTCGGAGGTCCTTCAGCCGTAAGGAACTTTTGGCGCTTGATAACACCAAGTGCAAGGGGGGGATCATAGGGCTGCAGTGGGCTGTCCTCCATAGTTTTCATAGGACTTGCCCCACGTGCCAATTCTGTTTCCATACTAAGTCGGCAGCCTCTGTTCCTCGAATTGAGAGGGAGAATAGGATTCAAGCTGCACTTATCAACTCCCGCTCTATGGTGAAACATGCTCCGGACATCTATGAGCTTCTCTCTGATAAAAACCTAGATGTTTTATTTATAACTGAAACCTGGCTTAATGAATACTGTGCCCCCGTGGTTGAGTTGGCCATTCCTGAGGGCTATAAAATTGTGAGAGCGGATCGTAAAATTGGGAAGGGGGGCGGGATTGCAGTGGTGTTCAGGGACACTTGGGCTTTCTCTAGCGCGCCATCTACGGGGCTAGTGGATGGGCAGGCCCTTGACTTCTATGTAAAATAACAGGAGCCCCCTGGTGCAAATAGCAATCCTGGGTCAGGGTAGAGAATATATGTAAGCAAAAATTCCCAGGCATGCCTGGGAATTTTTGCTTACATATATACAGGCCCTTGACTTCACCATTGTTACGTACCCCCACTACACACTGGGTGGCACCTTAGTTTACCACCCCCCGGTCCTTCTGGAACATTCCTGAAAGCCCTGGATGATGTCATTGTTCCCCGTGCCCTCCGCTTATCATGCTTCCTCCTCTTGAGCGATTTCAACATCCATTTAGATTGCCCAGAGGCTCCCGATTCCAGAGAACTTATGGATCTGTTTCATCTGGCACAACTGACCCAGTGGATCAAGTCTCCCGCTCACAAGGGAGGACATATGCTCGATCTAGTGTGTTCCAACTTTGCCATGTCATTATCTGATCCGGTTCTCCTGGACTATAGGGAAACCCCCTGGCCCGTTAGTCGTGGCCCAAAGTAAGCCGTTTCGGAAGATTGATATGCCAGCTCTCTCCCTTTTACTCTCGCACCCGCCGGCAGCCTTTGGTCTTGAAGGAGCGGTAGAGAGTTTTACCACCTGGATCAGCCAAGGGGCTGACTCTGCCTCAAAACTCCAACCAGATAAACGACTGAGACAATCTCCACCTAAACCCTGGTATTCGGACTCTCTTAGAGAGCTCAAATTGGATTGCAAAAAACTTGAACAACGCTGGCGTCGGGAGTATTGCCCCCTGGCCAAAACTGCTCTTCGCAAAGCCCAGAGCAACTACTATGCAGCCATTAGGGAGGCGAAGAGTGGTTTTTATGCGGAATGGATTGCCAAGGCCAACAACAATAGCAAGGAGATTTTTTCCATTGTTAGAAGCTTTCTGACTCCTTGCGCTGAACAATCAGCCCTTCCAGCCTCATCACAATGGTGTGAGGAGCTGTCTTCCTTCTTTATTGAAAAAATACAGACTATTCAAGACAGCCTGGGGACGGGTACCCGAGCATCAAGGGATCTTTTTCCTCTGCTCCCCTCAGTCTCTACCCCCTCAGCATCTCCATTTATGAAGTTTATGCCCATAGCCGGGTCCGATTCATTGGCCATTCTTAAATCCCTCAAGTCGGGTTCTCCAACTAACCCCTGCCCAGCTAGAGTTCTGGCTGGGGTGGCTGAGGTGGTCTTTCCAGAGGTTACCACGATTATCAATCTATCCCTACAGACTGCCACTGTACCCCTGACTTGGAAACAGGCTAAGCTTCTGCCACTTTTAGAAAAACCCTCCTTGGATCCGCTTAAACTTGCCAGTTATCGCCCCATCTCTCTCCTGCGGGCACTGTCTAAGGTTTGCGAAAAGGTGTTTTTTTGACAGCTTGAGGCATATGTGGAAGCATCTGGTGTTTTACACCCAGCGCAATCCGGCTTTAGGGCATCTTATAGCACCGAGACTGCACTGGTGGAAATGGCTGAGGCGATTAGGGAATGTCCGGATGCGGGCGGCAGAGCAGCTCTGGTGCTACTCGATCTCTCTGTCGCCTTTGATACGGTGCCCCACCAATTACTTCTCACTCGACTCTCAGACATTGGCATCGTTGGCCCCGTCTGGGATTGGCTGAAATCTTTTTTGGAAGAACGCACCAAGCAGGTCTGGATGCCACCTTTTTCGTTGGTTACAAGGAAAATATCTACGGGAGTCCCACAGGGTTCTACTTTAAGCCCATGGCTTTTCAATATCTACCTGACTCCGTTGATTTTTCTGGCAGAGGAGCTGGGAGCAAAAATAATAGCTTATGCTGACGATACCCAGCTCCTATTTACCTGGAAAGACTCTGACCTGTCGACCAGAAACTGCCCAGAAATGTCTTGCGTCCGTGTTTCAGTGGCTTGCACTTGCCCAACTGAAGTACAATGATGACAAGTCGGAGGTCCTTCTGTATGGTCAGTTCCCGCCTGCCTTTAGAGAATCTCTGTAGCCACCTGACTTCCCTCAACCCAACTCTGTGGGCGTCCCAGCCAAGAACTTGGGGGTATGGTTAGGAGAAGACCGTCGGTTCTTGGTGCAAATTAAGAAACTCACCGGAGTGTGCTTCGGCACTCTTAAATCACGAAGATGATTCTTCCTCCTGCTTCCCAAGCCCGCTAAGGAAATGGTCGCCCGGGCTCTTATTCTTTCTCGTATTGACTATGCCAATGCGCTGTACATTGGCATTCCGGGCCTTCTGGTAAAAAAAACTGCAGACCATACATAATGCTGCGGCTAGACTTATGTTCAACATCTCCAGAAGATCAAGCGTAATACAGCATCTTCGAGATCTACACTGGCTTCCTGTGGCCCACAGAGTGCAATTCAAAGTCCTCACTCTGGCCCACAGAGCCTTGTACGGTCTTGGACCAATGTATCTTATGAAGCGTTTTACTTTCTATGCTCCTAGCAGGTCTCTGCGCTCAGCCACCCAACGCTGAATGGTGATTCCCAGATTCCGTAGGAAGCGGCTCGCAGGTCAGTCCCTCTCTGTGAAAACAGCTACAGCATGGAACTCTCTTCCCCTGGAATTACGTTATATTCAGGACTTTAGGCTGTTTAAAAAACAACTTAAAACTTTCCTCTTTAACCAGCTGGTTTAAACTCCTTGCTCAGTCAGGTCACGGTATCTTTGCGCGCCAGGATACTCACGGGTAATTGTGCGCAATATAAAATTACTATAACATACATAACATAACAAAGAGCTGCTCAGGAGTAAGGGAGGACAGCAGCTCTGCTACCACTAAACACTATGGAGGATTCTCCACACTTAGGGGTATTTTGGAGACGTCTTGGAGCATTTGTCATAATTCAAGCAAAGTAATCCCTTGCAGAAAACCTACATGAATGAGCAGAACTCAGCATGGATTTGCAATGGCAGCTGTTACAGATAAAATTATTTTATGTGAGCGTTCGCTTTTTGAGATGCATGTCCCCTACAGTCCCCTTTCTACATATTGTTTATGGTGCGGTGCGCAGTAATTACTGGATGTAGAATCACAGTGGCTTGTTGTGCTCAGATGGTATACATTACTTTGATGGGTTATTACATTCAACATGTCCCAGCGGTCACACACAGACAAGATTTCATACTTGGAGGTCATTTAGGCTGTCACTGAAGAACGCCTTGTGATGAAGTCAAACACTGCTTTTGATTCCTCTATCAAAGATTGAGCTTTTGTTCCATTAGGATCCGTTTATAGCATCTCCCCAGCCACAATAAACACCTCCAACAATCGGAGTGGCTGTATTTTAACTCATACCGTGATGCAATAAAGCCATTATTGTCCCCAACGCACAACGATATTGTCCGTGCATTTCACTAACTCATTGCAACGAGGGAAAAAACACAAATGAGCAAAGGATCCATAACTTAATGATTCACTTTAATTTTATTTAGATTAAGCTACTGGATGCATGTCAGATAAGGGTGTAGTAAGGACTGAAATATCATGAACAGATAAAAAGTCGTAGGGAATGGAACAAGGCACATTTGCAGTAAAGCTTAGGCTGGCAACTTCAATGAGTGGTTGGACAAGCCTTTCTTCTATGCAGAAAACCCATTTTCTCTTCACCTCTTTCCGACCCTCCATCAGCTTCACCATCACATGTACTGATTCTGCACTGCCCACCGGATCACAGTCTCACTTCTTTCCTTTCATCCTTATAAACAGCTGATTCAGTACAGCAGATTCGGGGGGGGGGGGTTCAGCGCTGGGGGGGCTGCAGCGCTGGGGGGAGGGGTGCAGCTGGAGGTATAAGGACCATCGGTATGGCGTGTGGCAGTGAGGTCCAAGAAGTCAAAGAAATGCCCTAAAGTTAATAAGTACTGGTCATGATCGCAAGACATGCTGCAAAAGTATGACTTTAATTAAAACATGTTGTGGGTTTTATATTTTTTTTAAAGAGGTCTTTCAATTTAAATGAAATCCGTAATCCTAAAGCAATGGGAGCTCCTGAGATGGCCAGTTTGTGTGCCAAGTTGTTAGGTTTACCTACGGGTAGACAATAAAGGCAAGCTTAAATAGGCTTCTTGTCCCTATGGGAAGCCAATTTAGTAGGGTGACCAGAATTTTAAAGCCAAAAACCAGGACATTTCACAAAAATAGAAGAAGGACTACAATTTCACTTCAAGCGATGAGAGCGCTCCTCAGCAGCGAATTACAGAACAGGCAGTAAGAACATACATAAAATGTATTTTTTAAGCCCAGTAGCTTGCCTGTTAATTACATTGCTTTCTTGAAACAACTGCTAACTTTCCTTGCTTTGTAAAACATAAAAAAACACCTCCCACCGTTTTCAGTCGACGCTCTCTAAAAACAGGGACATGAGCTACATTTCTTGAAATTTGCAGGGACAGCTGGTTAAAAACGGGGATGCCTGGTCACCCTAAAATTTAGCGCAATCAGGATGGTAGAGATGCCACGAATCTCCAGGATACGGAAGGACATGGGAGGTGTAATTCAAATCCTGGGTGTGTAGATGGAGAGGGTCCGTTCCCTGTATTTTCTTGCTTTGCTTTCTTCATCTCCAGACTGGCGATGTCTAGACTGCTGTCTGGCTGAGGTCTGTTTCTCTGCCAGTTAAGTTGGGTTGTTATGTCTGCAGGCCTTGATAAAACAGGTCTGAACTCTTCTGTTAGCACATCGCACGTTAAAAGCGGTCCCCCAAATGAGTCAATATCCTTTTGTCTTTTAAATGTTGTAATTATCAGGGTAAAACACCTTTAATGCTAATGCTGGTATTTCTAATGGCGGTGCAATGCAGAGTGCTTATTTATAGCATTTAGTGACAATGCAAAAGAGAAGGGAAAGAGTTATGCGTGAACGCTATGCCGTGAACACTGAAGAGACGCTTTATTTTCCACTATGGTGGGGTGCTCTTCCCTACATGCACACAACTTTCATTTCTGATTTTTTTCTCAATTAAAAAACGACTGTACTTCATGCTCATGCCCTTGAAAAGGGATGAACCGCAGATGGAAGAAAGAGTACTGTCATTGCTTTCTTGGTTACATAACAGGGAGTCTCTCACAATCATAAAAAGGCACTAATTCAATCCTATTTCGGTAAAGCATATTTAAAATTCAGAAAACAGTGGACACTTAAAGGCTGGATTGCGTGCTTCCCTTTTCATATATAGTGAATACTATATAGTTGCCAACTTACCTTGAGCACATTTCGGGCATCAAATGACTCGCGCGCCCTCTGTCCTGGTCTTCCCTGGGTTGAGGTGTTTCTCATTTCCTCACCTGGAAAACACATTAAGTACTTAGCTCCAAGCATTATAGTAGCCAATCGTCTTTTTCTCCTTCTCCCTACCGCCCATCTAACCCAGCATATAAATGAGGACCGGCCATTTACCTTAATGGAGTATGTGTCTACATACTCCACACTAGCCTTGATACTGGGGTAGATTGCACATGCACACCAACGCACAGCAATACACAGACATACAGAGACAACAGCAGCATAAAATAATTTTACACATACAACAGTAAACACTTGCCATGAGCCTCTCTGAGGTTACAAAATGGATTTCCTCTAGACTGTAGGACCTCATCTAAAGGACTGTGTCTATTGCCAAAAGGTTCAAATAGGGACTCACTTGGAAAACTACTTGTACCTGTAGAGTTTAGAAGCCATTAAGTCAGGTTGTGAAAGCCATGTTTGCGGCTTGGTGCCATGCAGCTGAAGACCCAACTGGAGTATTGTGTCTGTAGGAGGAGGTCAGACCAGTGGAATTCTGGAGTGTCCCTGAAAACCAAACAACTTCTTGGGTGCAGACTGAGTATGCAGCCCTACATTTGTGCCACACAGTTAAGATACCTCCGGAGGGCCAGTATGCTGCTCTTACTTTATCCTTAATAAGATGTATGGGCATTGGCATTCCTTCATTTGCAAAAGGCCTAGGTCACATGCAAATTAGGGCACACTACTAGGCATTGCGCAAGCACAAAATGTACAGCTGTCTGATGGGTATCACAGAACAGACTGTTAAACGCATCTGGAGTCACTTCAGGAGTGCCCCGGGAGGGGGTGGAGTGTGTCTAGAAAATAGGAACAAATACCAGGTGCACCTTGGGACATTTCAGAAATACCTCCCTTGGGGTATCGCTGCTTCTTTCTATGATCACTTCTGGTACATTAGATCCCAACCTATAGGACATTTCTGGGGTATTGTGTCCAGTTCTGTAGTACCTTTTTAGGTAGAGTCTCAACAGCGCTTGTGCTGTCTGGAGACCTGTTGTATACACTTTGCGGGCTTACATCCCAGCCATTGCTTTTTATTTATTTATTTATTTATTTATTTTAGTTTCTTCTATAGCGCTGGAATCAATCCCGTAAGGGTATCTCCGCGCTGTGCCAGCAATAGGAAACTCAGTCAGTGAATCAAGGGAAGTTTAAGTGGGCAAAAATGCTTCTTGATAAAGGAGGGTTTTTAATATTTTCCTGAAGGATAGGTAGTTGGTAGTTGTTCTGGCATCAAGGGGCAGTTTGTTCCATAGGGCAGGTCCGACTGAGGAGAAGGCCCGGTCTCCTTGTCTGGACTTCTTTGTGGCCGGGGGTTTTAGAAGGGCTTGACTGCTTGAATGAAGGGACCTACTGGGCTGATATGGCACCAGGGATTGAGACAGGTATTTAGGACCTATACCGTAGATGCATCTGTGGACCATGCAGCAGATCTTAAAATCGATGCGCTGTCTTATTGGGAGCCAATGCAGTTCCCTCAGCAAGGGTTTAGAGGGGGTCCTAGCTGGTGCACCCATAACCAGTCTTGCTGCCGTGTTCTGGACCACCTGCAAACGACCTACTGCATCAGCGTTTGCTAATGTCAGCAGGCCGTTGCAGTAGTCCAGACGACTGGTCACTAATGCCTGCACAAGTGTCTTTCTGTAAGAGGCAGGGAGATACGGAAAGACACGTCTAAGTAGGCCAATAGTATGAAAGCACAATCCTGCGATGTGGTTGGTGTGCTCCTTCAGGGTCAGCTTTTGGTCCAGTTTCACCCCAAGATTCTTCACATGATGTTTAGATGTAGGTACTGGGCCAAGATCTATTGGCCACCAGTCAGGGGACCAAAGAATACTTGCTTTGCCAAAAAGCATGACCTCAGTTTTTGTGACATTGCATTGGAGGCAGTTCGTCGCCATCCAATGTGACACCGCCCTCATACCCTCAGCAAAGTTCTCTTTGACTTTAGAGTCAAGGGAGCTGAAAGGGTAGAGGAGCTGGGTGTCATCAGCGTAGGAGATCGGTGTGAACCCATACTTCCGCACAATCTCAGCAAGGGGGGCCACATATACATTAAACAATGTAGGGCTAAGGCATGAGCCCTGTGGCACCCCCTTCGTGAGCCCCCTAGAGATGGAACAAAAGGGGCCCAGGCTGACAGATTGTGACCTCCCGGAAAGGAAACTCTCCAACCATGATAGTGCTAAGCCTCCGATTCCTACTCCTTGCAACCTGCCGAGAAGGATGTTATGGGCCACGGTATCGAAGGCTGCGGACAGGTCCAACAGCACTAGAATCATGGAGCCCCCTCTATCCTGTGACATTTTGATCTGATCCGTCACAGAAAGAAGGGCTGATTCAGTGCTGTGGTTGGGCCTGAACCCAGATTGTGATTGGTCCAGGCCCCCTGTCGCCTCGATAAAGTCGGAAAGAATGGTATTTACGTGCTTCTCTGCCAGTTTGCTGATGTAAGGAAGGAGAGAAATCGGGCGGAGGTTGGAGAGTTCAGACCAGGGCAAGGTGGAATTTTTGCGTATAGGGTTCACTACCGCTTCCTTCCAGGCTGATGGGAGCAGGCCCTCAGCATAGGAGAGATTGAGCAATTTCTGGATGGAAGGTCCTACTATGTCAATTAGAGGGGAGATGAATTTAGCAGGTAGCAGGTCAGTAGGAGAGCCAGTCTTTATTTGTTTAGTAAGTATGGTCAGGTCCTCAGTAGTTATTTCTGGGATAACCTGAAGAGTTTTTTCAGAGGTCAGCATAGGGGATGTTTCAGGGACTTCATTTCCCAGAGGGTCTGAGACAGCAGTGATTTTTTTATATATCCCTTCTATTTTGTCTTCAAAAAATTGGGATATATCGTCACACAGAACCTGGGTAAAAGTGTTTGGGCTCTCGCACACCTCAGGGTTAGTGAAGGTCTGAATAATTTTGAAAAGTTCTCTTGTTGAGTTTCCTGCCTCTTCAATTTGGGTTGTAAGGCTTACTTTCCTGGCCTTTTTTATGTTTTTATAGTAGGAGGACATTACTTCCAGATAACGAATCTTATCTTCCTCCTTACCTGTTCGTCTCCAAAGTTTCTCTAATTTTCTGCATCCCTGCTTTTCAATTTTTAGGGCCTCAGAGTACCAGGCTTCCCTTTTAGCCATGGTAGATTTTTTTACATTTTTCTGAGGGGCAAGAGTGTCAATAGCTGCCATCAGAGTGGAATTAAACTTGGAGAGAGCAGTGTCGATGTTATCAGAGTTGGAAAGTATTGGCTGTTCCCATACGTGCACGAGCTTAGCAGAGGTTATTTTATACCAAGGTCTGCGTTTGGTGTACTGGGTGGGCAGGTGGTTCAGGGGATAAGTTGTATGTGTAAAAGAGAAGTTTATCAGTTTGTGATCAGACCAAAAGATGTGCTTAGGGGGGTAGCAGTGAACATTTGGATGGGAGGTGAGAATCAAATCCAAGATATGACCACCTGAGTGCGTAGGTTCATTATTTCTTGGGTGTAGGCCTAAAAGAGCAAGGTCTGAGAGAAAGACTTTAGTATCCGGGTGATCACTAATATCAAAATTAAAATTAAAATCTCCTAGTAAGATAAAATCTCCGTTGGCTTTTATATGTGGAGCTAGCAGTTCAGTGAGGGCCAGAGAGAACCCAGCATTGGGTCCAGGCGGACGGTAAACTAGTGCTCCTCTCCAATGTACCTTGGGGCTGATTGTGAGATGAAAAATTAACACTTCCATGGTAGGTAACATCACTTGATCTAGAACTCTAATATTCAGAGTATCCCTATATATGATGGCAATTCCGCCTCCTACTTTCACAGGGCGATCCAGTCGGAGAATTCTGTATCTTGTGGGTATCCCCAGAGTGATAGTGGGGGTAGTGTGAGGTTTCAACCATGTTTCCGTTAGGAAACAGATCTCTGGTTGGATGCTATGGATAGTATCCCATAGTTGTGTATGGTGTTTAGGGAGAGATCTGAGATTCAACAGAAAACTTTCCAAGCCTCCCTGGGGACCTATGCTGTCCAAAGGCCGTCCAATGATGATATGGGAGTCCATAGCTTGAAAGCCGCATTTAAGACATGAAAAGGGGCCCTCTGGGCAGCGTGATGTTTTAGTAGTGCAAATATGTTTCCCCTGGGGTTATTACTTGGATTGTCCTTCCAAATCGCGTGCTTGCTATTGGTGAATCCTTCCTCTTTGTCTCTCCTTTTTAGGTTGAGCCTAGACAGCGCTTGCGCTGTCTCTTTGAGACATGTTGTATACCTATAACCACCCACTGCTTGTCATTCGTTTGTTTCAGTGCCCTTTGGAAATCCATGCTTTCAATTGGGTATTAGTTCCCATTTGTTCCTCCTTTTCGTGGTTTGCTCTCTATCATGGAGTAGGGCCCCCAGAGCTTGTATCCTTCCACTTGTTTGTATTTTAGTTACTGCTCTGGAACTATTAAAAAAAATGAAACAACAGTTCACACAAGTGCTTGTCTGTTTCTCTTAATCAGCGCAGCACCCCCTTCATGGATGCCGCGTTTCATGTTTCAGCATGGGGCCGCTTTGGAGGTTGTGCCCCTTTCTATTTGTTGCAGCTTGTTAAAATTGAAAGGGTGTTACTAGTGATGTCTCGCATGATCATGGTCTTTCTACTCTTACTACTATTCACAGCTAAAGCACAAGCTTGAACCTCTGCGGCTTCAGTAGATACATCACTATTGGAATTGCTGGCTGGCGACAGTTGCTAAAAGTGACGACACTGGGAAGCGTTCTTCTCCCTTCACTGTACTTGGGTAGTAGCTGGGCATGGCTGCACTTTCCGCTAATATTGGCCTTCACGGCCCAGGTCAACGCTGGAGTTCTTGTGCATAGCTGCTCCAAAGAAGGGTCTACAGCGAGTATGTGTGCTGGTGCTCGGTGACTGGATTGTAGGCCACGTATGACGTACCACACATTCAGTCTGGCGCGTTGGTGCTATGCTGTCAGTCTGGATGGCTTCTGGGGAAATCAAAGCCTGTCCTTCGACATGACGAGAACAGATGGAACATAGCATCCATGCTGATCGTGCCCAAGTTTCAGTTTAGCAGACATTTTGGGTCAGGCAAAACATGGAAGATTTAGGGGTTCATTTTGAAAAAGAACAGTAGTGAAAAACAATGAACCAAATGCCAAAACCTAGGGGATTCAACTAAATTGACATTCACAGTGACATATGAACATGATTAAACGAGACCAAACATAATTTATATATCAAAATACTGTTTTAAATTTATTTATTTTCTTCATTTTTTTTGTAAAGTTTTCCGGTTAAAATTGCAATTCAATGAATAAATCAATAAAGAACATACAGTTTTACAACACAAAATTATATAACAGAGAAGGGGGGGGGAAACCCAAATGACTTAGTTGTAGTTGTGGGCTGATGAAGTTAGCAAAGCGGTGGATGAAAACTCTACGCGCGTTTCGGCTATTGCCTTCTTCAGGAGTCCGTCATTTGCAACAGGACAAAATAAACAATCAAAAAAACGGGAGATGGAGACAATCGATAGGCCATACTTTCTATTTGCTACTGTAGGAAGAAACTGGGCCATCAGCTGTGAATCGAGTTCCCGACAGCCTTGACTTTGATGTAAGAGTTGAATTTGTCATATTGGCACAAATAGCACTATTTAACTGAATTTGCTCATAGAATTATTGAGGTGTCCTCCTGTCTCATATGATTTTTATTGTTATGCTCCAAGTGTTTTCTAATATGTGTTGCATAGTCATATAGAATGTATTTTATATAACTTTTATCAATTGTAATGTTTAAACTGTTCTTTTATGGCGTAAAGCCGAAATAAAGATTTGAAACTGAAACTGATAGGCCAAACTCTATGATAATTTGTTAAGTATTATTTGTCTTCAATAGATATATAATAGCTGACCGCCATATCTTTACTTTCAACAATGCATTACGACAAATCCTCGTTTGACATAATACTGTGGAGATTATAGTCGGGTTGTTTGCGGTTGCTCTGTACGGCTAGAAGAGTGATTCAGACCTCAAGAGCCAGAAGCAGGCGTTGTCAGCGGGGCTAGATAAGGGCTGGTAGACCTCAGTAGTAACTTTAAAAGCACTGATGTGATGTAGTCAGAATTAAAGCCTCAAAGTGATCCTTGTAATGCATGCTTGCTTGCAGTATGTCGATCGAAAAAGCTACATCGGGGATGTGAATGGCTCTTCTATATTTCTTCGGCTATATATCAGGATACGTCCTTAACCATCCACGCCCTGAATTCTGATGGCGATCGTGACGGGGAGTATAACTCTTTTAAAATGATTAACCGAGTCCGTAGCTGGGAGTCTGATGAACGGGAACCACTGGCCGCAACCGGGTAGGATTATCTATTCTGAATCACTCCACTCTACCCACTGCACTCTAAATCTCTGCTCTACACCCTGCACCTCTCCACTCTATACCACTTCACTCTACGCCAATCTACTCTGCACAAATGCATTCTATGTCACTTCACTTTAGGCCACTCTAGGACACTCCACTCTATAACAGTATACACCCTGATACTCCACTCTATGACGCTCTACTACATTAAACCCTACGGTCTACTACATTAAACTCTAATCCACTATAACAACCTACTCCACTCTATACCACTCCTCTCTACGACACTCTACCCCACTCTATGCCACTCTACAACATTACTCAAATATGCTACTCTCTATACAACTCCCTCTACCCCTTTCCATGCCACTTTACTCCACTCTATTCTACTCTGCCACTCCACTCTACTACACTGCTTCACTCTATGCCACTCCATTCTACAACAATCTACTATGCTATACGCTACTCTACAACATTCAATGCAACACCCTTTATGCCACTCCACTCTGCTTTGCGCCACTCCAGGACACTCCATGCCTCTCCACAACACTTTACTCCACTCTGACACACTATGCCAAAAAAACTCCCTCCACACCACACCTCGACTCTACACCTGATTAGTAGATGGATTGTTGAAATGTTGGATGGGTGAAAGGATGGCTAAGTGAAAGGGGGATGGAAAGATAAAGGGAGGATGGATGAGTGAAAGTATGGATGGATGATTGACAGGATGGATGGGCGAATGGGTGTATGGATAAGTGAAAAGAAGGATGTAAGGATGGATGAGTGAAAGAATGCATAGATAATTGAAAGGGAGGGGGAAGAGATGGAAGAAAGAATGGATGGATAAGTGAAATGGTGGATGGATGGACGACTGGACAGATGAGTGGCTGGGTGGATGGATGGAAGAGTAAGTGAAAGGATGGCTGGATGGGTGAGAGGCTAAATGGTTGGATGCATGAGTGAATAGATGGATGGGTGAAAGGATGGATGAATGAGTGAAAGGGTGAATGGAGGGATGGAGGAGTGAAATGATGGATGGAAGGAAAGATGATGGATAGGTTTGGAAATGGTTGAATAGGTTTGGATATGGATGGGCACACAGATGGAAGGACAGAATGAATGGTGAAAGACTGAATAATGGATGAAAGAATGAATGGATGCCCCACCCCCGGGTCACTCAACCCACCATCCCAAACCGACACATGACGTCAGGCAGAAAGCGCGTGACTCAGGCTTGAAATGCTCCTTCTGCCTGACATAAAGCAGAAACAACATCCTTGTATGACGCGTGGTACCAAAAGAGATGTTACACTGTTGTGCCACTGGTCGGCGCTGCTCTCATGCCACCGGGAAACAGCGCGAGCAGCTCCCACCTACCCCGAGGCCTTGAGATGTGCATGAGGGCACAGCTCTGTACAGCCCTTCTGCGAGGAAAGGCGGATAAGACAACATAACCTGACTTACAGACAACAGCACTGTAGTGAGTTGAGTCCCTTCCACCACGAATGTCCCTTTCTTTTAAAATTTTGCACACCTAAGAATATTGCGCCTGCGGCAATGATCACTGTGGCCCCACCCCCGCTACGCCACTGCCTACCAGTATGGATGACATCTGACTCTTACACCTTGTAGGTCTCATTGTCTTAAGTATCATTTCCTATACATTGACTCTCACATTTATGAGTCATTGTCTCTATATAATATGTGTGTGATGTAACGCACCCCGACACCCTGCAGTACATACTTCGTGAGTAGCTCTCATTTTGATTTGCATGCCACGCAAAGCCACTTTACATGGCTTTGAGTGGCCTTATAAATCATGACTTAGGCGATGCATCACAAATTGCTGTGTCGCCTTATTCTGCGCCACGGAGGCGCCCCTTATTCTGTGCCTCCGGGGCAGTCTGACGAGGAGCAAACCTAGATGATGAAGCATGACACCTAGCTTGCTGGGTGTGTGAGGGTTTTAGTTCCGAAAGGGAGGATTCCCCTCCCTTTCATCGATTGTTGGGGCTTCTTGTCTTGCTCAGTTTCAGTTGGGGCTTTCACCCATTGCTTGGTTCACTGATTTTACTCGTTCTCTTCTTGGAGAACAGCGTACCCTTCTTTGCTTTCGCTCGAATGGAGGACACATTAAATATGTAAGGACAAGATTGCGTTCCCATTGGGGCATCACACATGAAAAAGCGGGGAATGTGTTGTAGCCCTTTCAAAAATCGAACCACAACTGCTGATTTAAACAAAGAGGAGTTGTCAGGCAACTACAAAGAGGCCAAGGGAGCTGAAAGATGACCCTAACTGTGCCTAGAACAAGGCCTTTCCAGGTGACAGACGGAACAAATAACAAAACATCATACAGTTTGGCTTGGTCGGGCTCAACCTGGTGAGTACCAAACGACACACTTGTCTCAACAACAGGCATAAACAGTTTTCGTTGAGGAACACTTGACTGCCAATCTCCGGAGGAAGGTCGGAGGTGTTCAGCTGTCTCCGCTCAATCTTCACGCATGAAGGTGGAGGTTGCGAAGTCCCAGGTGGAGAACCCTACCTGGTTGTGACAGCAGGTACTCCCAGAGGGGCAGTCTGATCTGAGAACATCTGCTCAGAACCCAGGAGTTCTGGATACCAAACTCTCTGTGCCCGATTCGGAGCCACCTGGATGACTTGGGGCAAGTCAGTCCTGATCTAATTGAGAAATCGAGGCATGAGTGGTATCGGCAGAAAGGCATAAAGAAGTCCCGATTTCCACTCAAGGCAGAACGCATCTCTAAATGAGAGACGACTTGGCAGTGCTGACACTGCACACTCATGGCGATGGCGAACAGATTGAGCCAGGCTCTCTCCATTCGCTGAAGAGACCCTGTACCATATTTGGGTGTAACTGCCATTTGTGCTCCGCTGGAAGCCGACAGCTGAGTTCATCCACCATGGCAGTCAGGGAGTCTGTCAGGTGGTTCGCCACCAGGAAAATACCTTGGTGGTCCACCTATTTCCTAAATGGCAGGATGGCTTTCAGCACAAGTCGATGGCCCTTAACTCCTAAAGATTGATATGGAGCTGGTACTCCGCAGGATACCAGCCTCTGATCTCCACCTCCTCCAGGGGGCCGCCCGAGCTCAGAAGCGACTTCAATGAAATCCAGCTCAGAAGCGTCACATCGGTCACCACTGTAAGCTCTGGGTAGGGATGGCAGTGAGGTCTGCCGCTGATTCAATTGTGGTCCAGCCTCCACTGCAGATATTTTGCTGTCTAATCCAAAATCTGAATGTGGTCGAAGAGGACGACTTAATATTGGGCCCATTTTAACTTCAGGTCCCACTACAGAGCCCGCATGTGCCACCTGGCGTGCTCGACCAACAGGATGCAGAAGGCCATCAGTCACAGGAGCCTCTGGTTGACCTCACTGAAATCAAGGGCCGAGGGAAAAAAAGGCATGAAACAGAACTGTGTCCAGGATGGCTCAGATGGAGGAGAGCGTCTGAGAAATCAGGTGTGGCTTTGATACATTTATAGTGAACCCTAAAGATGAAATGAGGTTCGCCATAGTCTGAAGGGTGTTGACAACTGCCAGGGGTGAGCCCGCCTTCAGCAGCCAGTCTTTGAGGTAGGAAAAGACTGGCAGCCTTAACCTCCAAAAGTGTCCTACCACCACCATCAGTTTTGTGAACACCTGAGGGGCGCAGGTGAGACCAAAGGGGAGCACAGAGAACTAAATTACTCCTATCCCACCACAAATTGCAGGCAGTGCTGATGGGCCAGCAGAACAGCAATATGGAAATAGACATCCTGCAGATCAATGAGAGGAAGCCGATCTAGGATAGGCCAAAGACCTCTGTCCTTCTTGGGCACTAGCAGGTAGCGGGAATGGACAAACTACTTCTGGTGCTGGTAACCTCTCGACAGCGCGTACGGCCAAAAGAGGTTATAATTCCTGCTGCCAAATGGAGATTCGGTCCCCCAACAGTAGCTGTAGGGACAGAAGGAGGTGCAGTTGGGAAGAAAGGGTGAGTATGGCATAATCTCCACAGACGATCTGCATGCAGGACCCCTGTCCAATGTGATTGGCTACCAACCCAGACAGGATCAGTGGAATCTGCCTTCCACCAGGTGGCAGTGACCCTGTAGGAATACACTAAGACATTTAACAGGTGAGGGTGTTGCGGGGAGAGGCGGTGGACTTAGCAGCATGCTGAAGTGGGCCACGATGGCGGTGGGCACCACAGCCTCTTCCGCGAAACTGCTGAGTTCCCTGCTGGGAAGGGACAAGCTGGCGGCAAGGAATGCTTTGTTCAAAGCCATGAAAGAAATGCTGATACAGTTGCTGGCGTGGCTGGGTAGAAAGGCACAAAGGGCGAGAGATAGCCCAACACTCCTTGAAACATTCAAGGGCAGAATACTAACCCTGTCCCTGAACAAGCGAGTCACATCTAATGGACCTTGCCCAAGAACCCAGTCTATTGTAACCACAGATGGTGACGAATGGCAGCACTGATGCCAAAAGCCCGTCCAACAGAGTCTGTGGTCCAAGCCAAGACAAATTGTGAACTTGCCGAATCACAAACATCCTGAATAGCCTGTGACAGCACAGGGCAAAGGTATTCTGGACGCCTGGGAGGACTTGCGTCACTGAGTTCCAAAGAGCACGAGTATAGCAGCCTAGCAAACATGAGGCATTAATTGACAGTAGGGCCAAACTGGCTGAGAAGAATAAGCCTTTTCCTAATGCCTCCACTCTATTTGATTCTTTATCATGGGAAGAGGTAGGGAAATTGTTGGGGTTGGTCTGGCTAGTGGAAGCTTGCACCAGAAGACTCTCCGGAAAAGGGTGCTTCGACCCAAAGGCTGAGTCGCCTGGAGAACGATAATGTTATCTGGCCATTTATTGGTTAATAGGAGGGCTGGTACAAGGCGTAGCCCAAACACCTAGTAGGGTGTCCGTCAAGGCCGCATTAGAAGGGAAGAGAGGCTCAGAAGCAGCCAGGCCAGGCTGCAGGACATCATCAGGACGTTTGTTGCGGAGGTGGAGGTCAAGGACTATGACCACCCTTTGCAAAACCATGGCGTAGGATGCAGATTCTTCCATGGCCGGGCCAGGCGGAGAAAAAAGAGCTGAATCTAGGGAAGTGTCTCACCTACTAGCGTCTTACAATTCCTCATATGAAATGTCATTGGCATAGGGATGCACAAACTCATCACCCTGGTTATAAGCATTACCAAAAAGTGAGTAAAAAGAATGTTATCTGCTTTGCTATAAGGCGAGTGGACAAACAACGGTTGGATTCAGTTGTAGCATTGACTGAAGTAGGACTGGTGTAGAAAAAGGCAATTGAGGTCAACTCTTCGGGTGGCAAAGTCAGCATTGGCGTCTATGTACCTGGGCCCGGCATGGGTATGGGCGATGATGGCGGCATCATCACTGGGGCAGTGGGCAGAAGCAGCTCAGAAGGTCCAGCTAGTGGCGAGGGCAATCCAGCCATTGCTAATCTAAGTGGAAGGCCTCTCACCTGCGTGGGGCCTGAATGTGCACCAGAGGGAGTCAGTAGAGATGTGAGGAGCCAGAGCACTGATGAGTGAAACTCTTCAATCTAGTGCAGCTTGGCTGAAGGCCCCAGAAATTCAAGTTGTGCCAACATCAGCTGTGGAACAGGACCATTGGCGCTGCTCATGCGCTTCATCAGGGGAGTCAGAATATAGAGAAGGAGCAGAACTCCATTTCAACTTCCCATGTTTTTTGTGCTTACCTGAGGATTTTAAGCACAACCAAGACCTGCCTTGATAGTGGCTCCATCAACTCCCGGAACACCAACGAGATTTGGACTTGGATCAGTCCCAGTGTTAAACATTCTTGTGCTTGCCAACAAAGTTTCACCTTGGGTTCCCTGATGGCCTTTGGGTTTATCAGCGTGCAGTCTTCAAAAGCCTTGGAGTCATTTTCCTCTATAACCTGTATAAGCAATATTAAAGGCTTTGCTCCCTTAAAATACCCATTTCATATAAAAGCAGTACAAATTGTGACTATTAGAAACATATATAATAATAATAATAATACGGAACTGCATTCTAGGATTCATTACATTACATGATTCTAAGAGCACATTATGGGTTCGAGTAACACGAGGACACTACAAAGAAATGTTCCTTTTGGTCATAAGCATAGTCACATATGGACCATATTGCACATCACTGTGGATTGTTTTAAACATTTTGTTAGCCACCGCATCATTACAGTTGCTTGATAGTTAGACATGTGGAATATGGAACGCTTTGCAGGGCAGAACCTTTTCATTTTGAACATTAAGCCCAGCAACAAGAGTTATTTAACTTCTGGTGGAGAGTACTACTCCTTAATAGCAAATTCTATCAGTCACTGTAAACTGAGATAGATTTATTGTAACACCTTCTCAAAACAACAATTTACTGAGCTGTTTATGCTTACCAACACAAAGTGGTATTGATACTGTATGTATCAGAAAATACAGATTAGTTGTTCACGATCAAAACTACTAACTAGTCTATGTATAAAATCCTCAGCGCTATTGGTGCACCTCATGTTTTATTAGAAACACATTGAAAAGAGGGAACATTGTCCAGTCATTGAATATGGTATCTGCTCAGTGTCCGAGTATCACATGTCGTACTTGGAGGCTCCAGGTTACTGTTGCCATGAGACAATTTTCCCATTTGGTGAAGAATAGGAAGATTGCGGATGTGGTGCTAACACAGAGAAGAAAAGGGGTACTACAATGGTGTAGCAAAGAAGGGACAAAGCGCTAGGGTACACTACGCAGAGTCAATGTGTTGGGTAGGAATGACTAGGGGAAACTGCTATGACACTGGAGTAATGGAGGTCACTTTGGTGGTGTAAAGAAAGAGAAGGAAGTGGGATACCATGTGGTGCTTTGAGGCAATGTCGGCATTGAGGATCAATGAGGGGGTGCATTTGGGCATATGAAAATAACGGGTTACGGTTTTAACTAGTCGTGGGTGGGGGGTCTCGTGGGTGGCGCGATTGGAGGGGGTGGTGTGGTTGGAGGGGGGGTCGCGTGGTTGGAGGGGGGGTTGCGTGGTTGGAGGGGGGGTTGCGTGGTTGGAGGGGGGGTCGCGTGGTTGGAGGGGGGTCGCGCGGTTGGAGGGGGGGTCGCGCGGTTGGAGGGGGGGTCGCGCGGTTGGAGGGGGGGTCGCGCGGTTGGAGGGGGGGTCGCGCGGTTGGAGGGGGGGTCGCGCGGTTGGAGGGGGGGTCACGCGGTTGGAGGGGGGTCACGCGGTTGGAGGGGAGTTACGGGGTTGGAGGGGGGTTACGGGGTTGGAGGGGGGTCACGCGGTTGGAGGGGGGTCGCGCAGTTGGAGGGCGGCTGCGTGTTTGGAGGGGGTGGTCGCGTGGGTGGAGGGGCTGGTCGCGTGGGTGGAGGGGCTGGTCGCGTGGGTGGAGGGGCTGGTCGCGCAGGTGGAGGGGGCAGTCGCGCAGGTGGAGGGGGCAGTCGCGCAGGTGGAGGGGGCAGTCGTGCAGGTGAAGGGATGGTCGCACGGATGGAGGAGGCAGTTACGTGGGTGGAGGGGGCTGTTGCGTGGGGGATGAGTAGCGTGGGTGGGGTGCTGGTAGGGAGGGGGTGGGAAGGGGTGAAAGAGGCGGGGCGCGTGGGAGGTTAATTTCTTTCTTTTTTAAAACTTACCTTGGCCTACGGTACCGTGGCGCGTCTCCTCTCTCTGCTTCTGCAGGAAGTAGGCACCTCCCCATAGCCAATCATAACGCTGCAATGGCAGCGTTGTGATTGGCTAGGATGCCGACCCCACAGGCGTCTATGGGGAGGCCATTTTCTCTATGTAGGCTGCATGTAGCCTACATAGAGAAAATGCAGCGTGTGTATGACTGGTTTGGCCGGCCCTGGGGCCGACCAAACAGTCAATGCCCACAACAGTGAGCAAGCCACTCCTCCCCTGCCTGGAGCAGGAATGCCCACCCGCCCCCAACCAAACCCTGGCTTCTGCTTTCTCGCAGTGCGAGAAGCAGAAACATAAAATTGCATTTAAAACACTACTGTAGAGGTAGAGATATATACACCATACTAGTGATAGTGCCTTTAAGCCTCCACTATTATTTAAAGTTCCAATGGCTAAGGAGGGAGCCAGGGCCGGACTGGCCGTAGAGGGCACCGGGCGTTACCTCGGTAGGCCGCTAGGGTGGGGCAGCTTTTGGGCCCCTGGGGGCTGTTTTTGTTACAGGTCCGTTTTTAGAGCATATCTGCAAAATCGGCACCTGTAACAAAAACGGCCGAAACCGGCCCTGGCAAACAGCTCGGCCGCACCCCCAACGCCCCGGGGATGCCGGCCGAGTACTTTGCCAGGGCCAGTTTTGGTTCCCAGTCCTGACCTGGAGGAAGCAGCAGGCAAGGGGAGTGGGAGCGGGGTTAAAATAGCACTTCAGTCATGTCAGGAGCAGCAGATGGGCATGGATTAATTTGAATCAATCTGTGCTTGGTCCCCGCTCCACAGAAACGACTGGAAATTATATTTTGCCTGCACTGGCCGATTAAGGAGGTTCTAAAAAGAGTGACATGAAGCAAACAAATGGTAAACAATGGGAAGGCTCCAAGTCATTTTTGTATACAATTATACAATAATGTCTTGGCAGCACATGCTCTCACAGGATCGACCGTAAAAAAAAGTATCTCTCCAACGTGCATAGAATCTACTGTGGGTAAAGACGTGTTGGGGGCAAGAATTTATTTCTTTTGAAAAAGTCCAACATTCAGGACCTTTCAAACGCTCCATCAGTCACTTACAGGCGATGCGATGAACTCATGGAACTCTCTTCTTATCCAACTAAAACTTCAACCAACTAGCTCACTAAAAGTGTATTGTAAGTAGTATATTGTAATGTATTTATATAACGCTTACTACCCGAGGCACAACACTTTCATTTTCACTTGATTAAAGTGGATTCTCTGACATACTCCAATTATATCCTTTTGGTTTACTCCCACCACTACTGCATTTTGTTGATGCTACAATGTGTTTCATGTACACTGTTGTTCTATGTGAAGCATATTTATATCAAATTAGATCAACTGCACTAAATACAATATTAATTTAATAATATAAAATTGTATTTGTGAGGTAATGATAAGGAGCGTGGGATGAATTCTTCCTCATTACATTCTTTTTTGGATTTCTCACCAGGGGCACCAATCAGACCTCAGGGTCAGATATTCGAGGCATCTATTAAATATCTAGAGCCGATGCTTGCACCTGAAAAGGCATGAGGTTGGGATGTGCAGCAGAGTCAGAACAGTTGGGGAAACAGCATCTAGCATGTCAAGGACCAAATCTAAGCAACCCATTGGAAGGAGGATACGCCAAACCGACGAGGAGTAAGACTCTTGAGCTTTAAGTGCAAGAGTAAGCTTCAAAAATGTATGCACTTCTTCAGGCTCCAATCTCACCACGTGTTAAGACCAAGACAGAAGAAGCTTGGGAAAAGGATTTAGATGTTTCCTGGTCAATTGCGGTGTGGGACAAAATATGGCTGAAGATTCGCAAATCCTCTAGAGCTGCGAATACTACTCAGACTTTATTTTTTGTGTATAACCGACTTTTACTGACGCCATTTACTCTTAACAAACAATTTCCAGACACTGTAGATTCATGCTGAACCTGTTCCTCCCCACATGCAGACTTAGTTCATATGCTTTTTCACTGTACCCCGGCTCACATTTTTTTGGGTCAAAATATGGTCTCAAGTAAATAAAAATTTTGCCTCTAATCATCCCTTCTCCATTTCTCACATTTTCTTGGGTAGTGTTTCTCCTATTTGGGCTCATTATGCCCTTAATGTAAAAATAATTGATTTATTATTAGCAGTGGCATTCCAACAAATCACCAAAGATTGGAAAGATTCTACCAAACTCTCCTTTTAAGTGCTAGAAGTTCTTTGTCTCAAAGTCCTCTGCAACAAGAAGTTACTAAACCTCCATGAATTCCCTCAAGTTATTATCGTTTTTTTTCATTTTTTTTCAATTATTATGAGTTTTGACTTTCTATTACAAAGATTCTTACTGTATTTTATCACTATATGCTTTAATTATTGCCGGTTAAATTTGTATATTGCTTTTAATTTCTTTATTGTATCCCTAATTACTGATTTTATATGTTTTGCTGTATGTTTTTTCATCATCATTATTGCCTTATATTGTATGCTTCCATTCTATTTACATTAATAAACTTTTTCTGAAACTTAAAAAAAAAAGTGCAAGAGAAGGATCACAGACTTAAAGCAGAGCATCTTAGCATTGTATGTATGCTTCCGAGTCTCTTTCAGAAATACATACCATTTGGATCTCTTCGGAAAAGAGTGTTCATGATTGTGGCATGCAGTTTCACCCGATCCCATTCACGTAGCATGAGTCCAGAGCTCACAAACCGCTCCATCAGCAGATCAGCGATAAGCTGCAGCCTGAAGTGGACAAGCAGGGAGAAAACATCAGCAGGAGGCGACATACACAGCATTATAGAAGTTTTGTTTTTTCCCCATTGTTCCAATATTTTTTATTAATTTTAAGTAATACAAGTTAATTCAATTATATATGATGCAATACAACTTAGTCTTCTGACCGATACAAAGATAAACATTTCATAAATACAAATATAATATATAAAATAAATGCTATAAGTAAAAAGACTATCAAGTTTAAAGAGAAAAAAAACGTTGTACTGCTTGAATAAGAAAAATACCAAGTTAAAAGGCAACATTATAGAGTTTAATGTCGAGCACCTCCCATCAAGAACCGTTCAAGACCAACTAGGTTCTCTGCGCCAGAGCACAGAAACATACCAGAGGTCCACAAAGCTACAACATACATCTGCAAAACTCAGTATGTTCTAAGGAGTCTTGTTGGTAGGAATTACAGAGACAAGGACTGTAAATGATGCATAAATGATTAAATGTACTGAATATCAAATGAAGAGTAGTAGAGGAAGGCCTACTCTTACAACTTTTTGGAAGAATGAGTTCTAACTACTTAATTGTATACACGTTTAGGGACACCTGTAGTCTTACTTTTTTAAATTTATATAAACTCTTTTTTATTTAAAAATCGCTCAGCATACAGTAGGTACAGGAATGACATGTAAGCAGGCATTCAGTATACATTTCGATTAAAGCAGCAAATTGCGGGCCCCTGTAGTCTTAATCCCACATTGATGGGACCTGATCGAGCTCAAAAGAAAGTGGACTGTAAGTAAAACCTTCACTCATTGTTTTATTTTCAGATAACCAAAAAGCAGGAATGGGTACAGAAAGGTGTAAAATCATAAAAGACAGCAAGCTGCTCACACTGCGAGATACTCAGTGTTATTATTATAAAACGTGGATGATAACCTTATTACTAGTCATGGTTCTGCTCTTTCACCTAATGACCATAGTCACTTTTGTACAGAATATTCTTAAATGTAAACCTCGCGGTGCATCTCATATGTAAACGTATCAAGAATAGGATTTTTTAAATCCCTTGTTCAGGTGTTTCATGCAGTCTTTGGCCCCTGCAGACAGTATGTGCAGTCAGAGCCCCCACAAAGATAGATCACAAGAAGGAAGTTCCCAACATGTTCCATCCTCAGAGTGTCTTATCTGTGGCTCCAAATCAAAGTTTGCTCAAAAGGATCAAAGAGCAGGGCCAGTGCCTTTTGGAAATACCACGTCAAATCATACACTCCTAAATGACCACACTCTCCTCTCACACAAACATAACACACATCTCAATTACTCGTGAAACTCACACTCTGGTGATTTCATGCACATGACACTGAAATGTGTGAGTTGATGGGAAATTCTGCTGCTTCACCATTCTGGCACACCATGGAATTACCATTCCTGAGCATCAGGTAGCAACTAAATCAACATCTCACTCATCACCACTCAAAACCCACCAAACCCCCAACTATATACAAGCTACAACAACAGCAGCAGAATGTCTGCTGGTGGCTTGTGTGTGGTGATGAGTGAGATGCTGATTTAGTTGCTACCTGATGCGCAGCAAAGGCAATTCCATGGTGTGCCATGATGTGGATGTAGCAGACGCTCCCATCAAAACATAACTTCAACATGCTCTTCATCACTCAAACATGGCTCACACCTACCACCATACACTCCACTACAAAGGTTACAATATTTAATAGCTCAAATAATTGTGAATACAAGTGAAGATTCATCAATAAAACAGCAAAAGAGCTGTGCACTCCCAAAGAACCCTCTAACCGCACCTTCATGAAAAACATCACCTGCCACTTCCACATCTTCTCCTAGTAACACTCATCTTGAAACAGATTTACAGAATATAAAGAAATAGTAACACCTTCATCAAGGAAATCACTGACCTCATTAAAAATCGTCAAACGCACCGTAATCACAGCATGCGGGTAGGCCCTACGTCCAAGAAAAAACACAACCCACATTCATTGATCTCTTAAATATACTAATTATCAGGCAGAATGTAACTAAACCAACAAACATTGGGGGCAACACAATGCCTTAACCCAAAATAACTGGATGGATCAACCCACTTAGCCGTAACTTTAATCTTCCATCAATAGCAAATTATCCAACATTGAAGACCAACCCAATAAAACATCAGGTTTGCTCCTTCAAAGCCTTTCCCTTTAAATCACATAAACAAGACCATCTCACACTATCAAACACCATTCAAATAAAACATATAGCTTATCCCTGTTTATAACGTCTTTGAAGCCAATGTCGACATCTTTGGTGCAATGAAACTGTGATCGAGACAAACTGAACCATCCCTAGTCCACTCAAGACCTTGGGCAGCAAACACTATCTGAAAACAAGAGAACATTAAAAGCTTCATATTTCTATGTCTGGAATCACAACACAATGAATGTACTTTTGCCAGCACAAAACCCATCAAAACAGTCCATCAAGCTAAGACAAATAAAACGTCATCAATAAAGTCTTCCTTGAAAAGATCAGCAAAATCAGACAGTACACCAACAAGAACATACAAATCACCACAATCCCATCTATTCTATTATGCAGCGGGGGCACAGATGGCATTGTGTGGACATTGTTCCACACTGGACGTGACATGCATGGGCCTACATAAGCGCACCGTCATGCACGCCGCCTTTAGTTCCTTTGGGACCTATCCACGCCTGCCAACGACGAGACAAAATCAGATCAGTCGTCGTGACTAGTGCAGGCCGGGAAGCAGGAGGGTCAGTGAGGAATCTGTGGTTAGAGAGAGGCTCTACCAGAAAAACGTTACAGAAGGTAAGTAATTTGGCCTTCTAATAAAGGATTTTAACCGCAGATTGCTCTGCTTTTGATAAGATACCAAAGCAGTATCTTCTAAGTGGTGAGTCGGTGAACAGGTCAAACCAAAAAGTCTGGAAGGACTGAGCGGGCAAAATGCCTTCCCCGGCAGAACTGGCAGCCAAGACAATATAGCCTTGTGAAAGTATGGAGTATGGAGTGATGTCCACATAGCAGCCTGACAAATGTCCAGATAACTCACCCCAAGCGCCATTACAGTGGTAGCAGCAGCGGCTCTGGTAGAATGAGTACGCCACCCATCAGGGGGCTGCTTTTGGGCCAGTACATAGCAGATCTTAATGCAGAGTACGTTCCAGCACAAGACGGTCCTTTTCTGTACAGCCTTGGCTTTCCTTGCTCAAGAGAATATGATAAAGAATTGAGGCTTGAGTCTGCAGAACCAGCCTGTCTGGGTAGAATGAGGTGCAAGGTGGGTAACAGAAAAGGACTGTAGCTCGCTCACTCATCGCTGCTATGTTATGGCGACATGAAATTGAGGGTAAGGAGTCAGAGAGAACAACTGTGGAGAGACTCAAAAGGCGTGCACATGATAAATTTTAGGACCAAATGTAAGTCCTACTGGAGCATAAAAAATAGAGAGGGGGGAACATATGTTGTAACTCTTTGAGGAAACACATCACTACTGGCGATTTGAATAGAGGACTGGTCCAGAAACCTTAAAAAGGGCAATAGAGCCAACAGGTACACATTAACAGTGTCCAAGGCACGGCTTTGCTCGGTCAGGAACAAATACAAACAACAAAACGTCAAAAAGATTTGGCCTGTAGAGGGGAGATCATCTAAGAAGCGCAGCAGGACATAAACCAAACCTAATGGCAGGTATATATAGATTTGGTTAAGGGACTGCGGGCTGCCAAGATGAAATGAATATTGGGAGGAAGGTTGAAGGCACTCAACTGTCACCACTCAATCTCAAAAAATGGAGGTGTAGGTTGTGCAGGTTCAGATGCAGAAACCTGCCATGCTGCTGCGACAGGAGGTCCTCCCGAGGAGGCAGTCTGATCGGAGGATGGAGGCTTGTGCCCTTGAATTTGGGATACCATACTCTTCAAGCCCATCCAGGGCCACCAGGATGACTTGGGCTCGGTTGATCCTGCTCTTCTTCAGAACCCAGGGTAGGAGAGACATTAGCGGAAAGGCATACAGGAATCCAGAGTTCCACACGACACAGAACGCATCTCAGAGCAGTGCTGACATTGTGTGTTCTCCGCAGTTGTGAAGAGATCAAGCCAGGGTTCTGCCTATTATCACCACCTATGTATGCAACTGCTGTTCGTGATCTAGAAAGGCATTGATAGCTTAGCTTGGTCGCTCTGGCGTCCAAGGAACCTGCCAGGTGGCGAGTCCACAGAAAGATTCCTTGGTGGTCTAGCTATATCTAGAGATGCAGAGCCTCGTGGCACAGGGTCCATAACCTCACCCCAACCTGCTTGTTGCAGTACCACAGTGTGATGGTGTTGTCCATGAGCACTTGCACAGCTTCCTTTTAATGAAGGGCAGTAAAGCTTTCAACACCAAGTGAATGGCTCTCAGCTCCAGAAGGCGGCTATAGAGCCAGGTACCGCCAGAAATTAGAAGTGTCTGATGTCCACCTTTCCCAGATGACCACCTCAACCCAGAAATGATGTGTTGGTAATGACTGTGAACTTTGCGTACAGTAAAGGAAAGGGGTCTGCCACTGATGCCATGGCTGCCTTGCAGCAATCAGTTCGGATCTTTTGTAGTCTCCTTCGAAATCTGAAACAGATCCTGAAAGATCCCCTGGTGCTGTGCCAACTGAGATTTCCGATTCCACTAAAGAGCCCGTATATGCCATCTGACATACTTGACTAAGAGGAGGGGGTTATCAGTCCCAGCAGCCCCAGAGTCACCCACACTGATATCAAGGACAGAGGTTGAAACATCGGCCTCATGGTCCAAATGCCCTGGTCTCCAGGGAGTAGGAACGGTACTGCTGAGAAGGAGTCAGTTAAGACTTTGGTACATTGAAAGTTAACCCCAAGAATGATATGATGTTTGTTGCAGTCTGGAGGTGGGTGACTGCCTGTGGCCAGCCCGCCTTCAACAGCCAGTTGTCGAAGTAGGGGAAGACCGGGTTGTCTGCTCTCCAAAGACGTGCTTCAATCACCACCATCACTTTCGTGAACACCAGAAGGGTGCTGGTAGGGCAAAAGGGAGCACAGCAAAATGAGAATGCTGTGGCCTCCAATGAACCACAGTTAAGGTCTGTGGGCCTGAAGGATGGACATGTGTACATAAGCGTTCTGCTGGTCCAGCGATACCAACCAGTCTCCAGGGCCAAGGGCAGACAAGAATTGGGCCAGGGCGAGCATCCTGAATTTGTCGTTTTGCAAAAAGGCATTGAGAGGGTGAAGATCTAGCATGGGGCGGAGTCCCTATGTCCTTTTTCTGCACCAGGAAGAAGCGGGAATAACAGCCACAACAGACTTCTGGCACCCAGATCCTCTCTCGCTCCTTTGGCCAAAAGAGCCTGCACTTTCTGGTGTAAGAGAGATAGATGGTCCTCCATTGTCTTTTTGAGGATGGTGGTAGGAGCAGCCAGATTTTGAGAAATGGTAGAGTGTAACCCTGCTGAACAATGTGCAGGAAACATTTGTCCGAAGTGCTTGCCTGCCACCCTGGTAAAAAAATGTCAAATCTTGCCTTAGAAAGGATGAACGTGAGCCAGCAAGGGCATGCTAAAAGGGCTTGGGGATGGTGGTAGCTGATGGGGCTGGAGCCGCGGGAAGAGGACACTGGGTAGGACTGAGAGGTAGTCATGTGATTCATTCAAAAACGGGCAGATGTGGGAATTGAGTTTCCCCTAGAAAAGTGTTTTAGGTTCAATCTATTTGCTGGAAGGATATTGTTACTAATTTCCTCTGCGAACCTTTCTGACAATCTAACCACGTTTATAAGGTAGATCAATAGCTCCATTTACTGATGGGCATTTTGGCCTCCTACATTCTTTGCAAATATAAATGGTTTTACCACACATGGATGATGGTTGTATCCTGGTTTCTCCTTCTTTATTCACTCACCCAGCCCTGAAGAAGACCCGCTGTTCAAGCAATCATTGGCCATTTCCTTTGTGTAGGGGCGAAATGTCGACATCCCATAAAAAGACTGATTTGAATAGATGATTCACAGGGTGACAATTTGTATTTAATAACTGTGCCGCCATTGGATTAAATAGATTTTGTTTTTGTTATGCACCTATATGTTGGGCAGGCATCCATATGAAGAACTATGGTATATGTAATGGGTCCATACCCCATTCCTCCTTCACTCTCAATTTTTCATGAGCACCTTCTCTGAGCACCTATTCTATCACTAAAATCTTTTTCCTGGAGCTAAGAGTTTAATGAAATAACTGTATGAATATTAAAAAACTGTATAAATACTATATTTCCTGCTAATTTAACTACATAAAAAAAGATGTAAATACAATTTTCGTGTGTGTATTTGAAAAATGTATTTAATTTTCTTTTATTAATTCTGTTCTTCTGCTTTGACCTCTTATCAGCTGTGATTGATTCCGAGGGGGTCCATGTAAATAATGTTTGAAGAAGTTGATTAACCGCTTAACGGCGACGGCAATTCCGCCGCGTTGCGGCAGTTTAGCGGAGTGGGCGGGACAGCGAAGGCCATTGGCCGACAAATGCATGGAAGGGGTTAATTTTGCCCTCCTGGATTCAGAGTTTTATTTTTGTTCTTTTCCAATTGAACCATTGTTGCTTGTATCACTAGTTACCCAGGTCCTTCAGTGTAATTTTGGGTCATCCCATTGTTTTGTAATAGGGGCTGGAGACTGGGCTGTGTGCTGTCCTTGTTGCCCTATCCTGTGGTCACTGTAACCGCAAAGCACTAGAGCAATAGGTGCAGTGATTGGCCAATAGTGGTAGCCCCTACTGTAGCCCTGGAAGGGGTGAAATTGTTGGTACTGCTGGCAGTTGGGAGCAGAGAGGCCCAGATAACGTGCTGTGGCCCTTTTATGTTTGAAGCACTGTAGTGCCATTTACTTATTTATTTATAAAGTGTCTGCTTTATTCCTGAAAAGATGGGATTCATCGAATGGCATGTCCATAAGGCTAACCTGGACGTTTCCCGATAACCCGGTGGACCATATCTTGGCATGCCTGGGAAAGGCCACACTAGTATGGATAGCTCTTTGCAGAGAAGCAGTGGTATTGAGCCCAGAACAAATTGTGAATTTGGTTGTATCACAATCTCCCTGTATTGCCTGAGAAAGGATGGTACTGGCTTATCCCGAGACCATGGGTAATACATTGGCTAATGAGTCCTACAAGGCATGAGAGTACTGGCCCAAGAGGCAACTTGAATTTACAGAGCAAAGGGCCAAGCTGGTTGAGCAGAATATTCTTTTACCAACGGTTTCCATCCTCTTTGATTCTCGGTCATTGGGTTTCATGGGAAATTAGTTTGGATTCACCTTACTGGCAGAAGCCTGGACTACAAGTTTCTTAGGCATCAGATGAGGAGCAAAGTAATCTGGATCACCTGGGGCAGTGTGGTGATGCCTAGTGATCTGCTGATTATCAGGTGGGCATGAGCAGGGTTTGGCCCAAATCCCCGAAAGGGTAACAGTTAGAGCCTCATTGAATGCAAGACGAGGCTCAGAACTTTTCTGGCCATGCTAAAGTACCTCATAAAAGACACTGGTATTAGTTTCCTGAGTAGGAAGCTAAAGGTCGAGAACCTAAACTGCCTTTCGCACAACCATGGAAAAGGAGAAGCTCTCATCAGTGGAAGGGCCTCAGGGATTAACTAGTCCAGTGTCTGGTGAGGTGTCTAGACCACTGTCATCCTGGAGGTCTTCTTACTAGTTTTCCTCTTGGTATGGCTGGGCAATCACATACTCAGCATCACAGTCTCAATTACCAGACTCTGCTGAATAATTCGTGCAGGACACGAGCCCTTCAAGAAGGTAGAGGCACTGTGTCAAAATCAGAAGTTTGACAAAATAGTTATACCTCAAATAAAGCAGCGTGCAGCATTGGATAAGTTAGTGGCAGAGCCTTTTGGACATTTGACAGCACTGTGGGTTAGCCATTGTCACCCAGAGTCGATGGCACAGGCATCTGTAGATCCTGTTCTGGCGTGGTTTGTGGCACCAGGGAGGGAAATGGAACCAAAGTCAGTCTGGAGCCCGGAGCAAATCCAAAGGGCCCAGCTGGTGCCAAGGAGGGACCTGCTAGTGGAATAGCAGTTGGGAGGCCTCTCGGGTTCATGCAGGCGTGCCAGAGGGAGCCTGTAATGTGTCAAACAGCAGCAGCATGGCTTTGTGGAAGTCCTCAATTTGCTGTGGAGTTGCCAACGGCATCGGGAATTCTGGTTGCTGCAGAACAAGGGTCAGAATCGACTCTTAAGTAGAGTGACTTTGGGAGTGCAACCTTGAGGCCCAATGACACCTTTGCACCTTTTCGGGAGATCAATAGTGGAATGTCGGGCCAAGTCTCGCTTGGGTTTCTAACACTTTTTCTTGGATTTGCCCGAGCATTTAGATTGGGAAGACGATCTGAAACGGGAGGATAACACCTTTAGCTCTTAACTGATCACAGTGTGTGGTCTTGTGGTGCTTTGTCGCAAAGAGCTTCACTTCCCAGTCTCAATTAGCCTTGGGATGCATCAAGACACATTTCCTGCAGGCTTTAGAGTCATAGTCTGACCCTAAGCATTACAGGCAAAACACATGTGGGTCAGTCACTGTCATTTGATTTAGACATTCCCTATAGGGTTTGAACCATGTAGATTTGAGAGGTGACATATACCCTTACACTCCCTGTAGAATTGCTTTGTCTCTCAAAGAGCGTTGTTCCAGATCTGCATCTGTTGGCGCGGAAAGAAAGGAACTGATGTCAGAGTGCATGGATGGTGCTTTTGTAGGCCAGCACACGATCACGTCCTGCGTGGAATGGCGTTGACGCAGAGCCATTAGCACCACCTGGCAGTGCACAGGGGTGCTGCTAAAACTCTTCTGGATCCAGTTTGATGGGTAGGAAATATTCAAATGGTAAGGAATATGCGGTTAGAATAGACAATCGGAAAAACCAGCATAGATCTGACAACGATCTACCCACCAGCTGACCCCATCACCACCTCACATTCAAAAGTAAAATAAAACCCTGTTGCCAACCACTATCAAGAGCAGATTGAATCAAAAAGTCTCCCAAAGGACTTTCCTTCAGACTTCAAAGTATGATGCTTCAATGACACAGCTATCATCTAATCTGTGGACAATGCTCTCACTGTAGATAAGGGTGTCCCTGTTTAATCTGCAACTAGCTTTGAGAGTTCCGACTATCAAGCCCTCATCAAAACATGTGCAGGAGCTTCACGAGCACTGTGCTTTGTTAATTTGTGTCCCATCTCTATAGTTGCTCTCCACTCAGCCACATGGGCTCCTATAACTTTCAAGAATTACCACTGACCTGCATTGCCCCAAAAATGGGCATCTTCCCCACTCTGATCTTCACCGTGTTCATAGAAACACCTCAACACTCCCTTGACAAATTACTAATCAAGATTCATTAATATACCAACAACAGCAAACTTTTGTTTACAACACTGACTGCCTCAAAGAATTTCTCTTCTTCAAAGCACAGATGTCAAGTGCAGACTTGGAACTGACTAACCAAAACGTAATTCATTCTTAATCAAATGCAGGAGTCGCCTCAATATGACTTGTAGGATAGTAGTAATAGTTTAATGTCTGATTAATAAAAAATAATTACAATGTACATAAAACATTCTGTGGTGCGTTAGTTACAATTTAATTGGAATTTCATATCCAAGGGCAAGACCTACTATTGTGCAAAAATGAGTGTAACAATTACTAAGTTGTTTGTAGTCAATCAAGAGACATGAAAAGCAATTATATCCAACATTAAACAGTACAAAATATTGCATAAGAGCATCAATAGTAACTTCCTAATTAAAACTGACATTGTATCAGTAGTACAAAGTATCACTAAAGTGCATCAATAATCATATCACTATTAAAACAGTGAACAGTCAAGAGCCATAAAGGCGTAGATATTCGACATTGTTCGAGTAGTACATAGGATCCCTAAAGTGCGTCAACAATACCATCCTTATTAAAACTGCCATAGTTCAAGTAATGAAAATTATCACTAAACATACAACAATAATCACAACGCAATTAAAACAGTGAACAGTGGAAAGGCCATGCTAGTTCTACTCAGAGAGAATGCTAGGACAATTTCCACATGTTTTCCGCTACCAGTAAAAGCTTGATAAGGCGACAGAGGGGTTGATTTTCCAGATAGACAGAGAATAAGGGCTTGACACTATGTTCTCACACCAAGGAAAATGAACAATGGTTTCAACAAAGTACGCGGTGCTTGTAGTACACGAGGGCAGACGCAAACTTTGTGCATAAAAGTTTCCTTTGACTAACCACATAGCCTGCAACAATTTGCTTGCCATTGTTGCACCCACCTGGGCGTGCCTTCCTTGGTTGGGTACCTACCCAGTCTTAGCTTGAAAAATGCGTCCCTCATGCATGTTGGCATATGCAATAGTAAGTAAGGCTGGAGCTCAAGTTTCTCTAATGAATTGTTAACAATCTAGGCCTGCCTTTTTGCCGGTAGGGCCTCTTTGTCTTTTGTAAAAGATAAAACATTTGTCACTTGATTTAGAATGTTCTTAAAAGCTCCTTTGTTTATTGTCATGAGCCCAAGTGACTGGCTATTAAAAATGTCAAGGCACTCAGATAAATAAGATCGCCAGACACTTGAAAGATCATGATTTATAGGTTCTTGACAACACAGAATTGGTAATGGACTGGGATTAGTTCAAACAGAATATGTAAGCTTTTTCAATAAGCAGCCTGTTTTACAAATTTGTGGCTTTGCAGGCCAAACTCCAACCGAATTTCAGCATGGCCACTGCTCCGTGGAATCCTGAAGGCGGATTTAAAGTCTTTTGTAGTTGGTTCAGTAAATTGAAATCAACACCTCGAAAAATTACGGATCCATAAGCTAATGCAGGGACAAGCTTTGTCTTCCAAATTTTTACCAAATGTTCGTGGCTGGGGCATGATAACCTGTCAAGCAGGGAGCTAAAGGCGTAAATTAAGGAAGAAGTGTTGGCTCTCAAGGTGTTAAAGTGGCCTTTAAACAATAGTCTGTCATCAAATGTGTTTCCTAAGTATTTGCATGTCCTGACTGTGTCAATCTCCATTCCGCCTACTTTCCATGTTCGGGACTTTGGTCTAGTACGTGTATCATTATTTTTGTTATCTTTTTTACTCATCTTTAGCTGGTTTGCTTTTATATATTTACCAAAGGACTCAATTAACCATTGAATGCCTATTGGAGTAAGGCTAAGTCGTATGGTGTCGTCCGCAATATTATAAATATTTTATGATACATCCTGCAAGGTTAGGCGCGCGAGCATTTACTTTATGCAAATGGAATGGTAGATCGGCCATGAAGAGATTAAAAATGTGATACTAAAACATCCTTGCATCTTGTTTACTGCGTCTTACGAGGAAGAGCACGATCTCCTCTCTGCACGAAAAAAATGAGAACATGTGAGCGACGCTGTAAAAAGCTAATCAGTAAAAGCACCCCGTGCTCTGTGTATACAAATTGTCTTACCAGAGTATCAAAAAGTAATCTCCGTGTCTGAAAGAAAAACAAGACGTCAAGTTGATGTCAGATTTTATATGGCACTAAAACAACTTGAAAGTGAAAGCAACCCGTGCTTCAAGTATCGTCCACCGACCCCGATCAGCACGTGCCCCGGCCTGTACCACATGAGAGGCAACACAATCACAATAAGTCTCGCTGGCGATAGCGCTTCGCGCTGCAACGCCAGGCAAGACCTAAAAAGGACACGCAAGAGGGTCCCTTTCGGGCCCTGCATTCAGGTCCTTACCTTTTCATGCAAAAACACTGATAAATTAGTGTCAAAACGTTAAAGTAACCCATGTCGTTCCTGCATATATTTCACATGCTTTATTAAATCTTACATTGCCTATGACTGATGTTTCCAGGAAGTTGTGTACTTTTTTTCAGGCATCATATTATTCTTCTCCACTGGCATCTAGGTGTTTATATTGGGCACAATTGAGTTGTGACTATAGGTAGTAAGTTTCTCTTAGTGTTTGTCAGGGGCAAGTGTTCAGAATTCTTGGTCATCCAATCTATTGGCCTCTGCAAACCGCATATAGCAATGGTCACGTATGTCAGTTGGGGTTGTGATTCCATGCAAATGTGAGGGTGGGGTTGCCTTCTACGGAACTTTTAGTGTAAATGTTTCAGCGCCACCCTAAATTATATAAGCCCCACCCCTTTCGGGGACCCCCACTTCTTTCATCCCACTTAAAGCCCTGGCCCTATCAACTCTACCTGCCCCTCTATGATACGCAACGTGCATCTGGCACAGAACCAAGTAGTAAGATTCTGCTTGTAATTAAGAAGATCACACAACTAAGCCTGCTCCGATGTGGTTCCATGGTTTCAGAGGAACAAAGAGCTGAATTTCAAATTCTCTGCATAATCTTCAAGGCGTACTGGGGATGGGACCAGAGACCACTGGAACAAAAAGAATATCGGGACAGTCGGCAGCTGTCACCTAAATTACAATAATCAGGATCCGGACTGTAACGCTCCCTGCCGCTGGTGACTGGAACAGAGGGAGAACAGCTACTACAGTGTTACAACCAGGGGGGCAGGCTTCAGATCTTCATCCTTCCAAGGAGGCTATGACCTCAAAGCACTGCCACGGAGTAATAATTATACAGTAAGCTGTCTGAAGACACTTTGAAGCACGGCAGCCAGCCGGAAGAGCAGGCAATCCCGTATTATCACGCAATTATATTTGGCACCAGGAAAGAGTCCTCCTAGTAGAAGTTCTCACTGTGGGCCCGCATGGTGTTTATTCATCTTCAAAAGCCAAAGAAATGGATGCAGCTCAATGTGTGTGTCCTACAAGTGATAGGCGCCTGTGTGTTCAGAACCACGACGCGGCAATCGGCTGCTCAAAGAAAAAAAGCATTGGTCGTGCGACATCGCGGAAGTCAGGCAGCCTTCGTTGGGACGTGGGCGGGGCCTGCAAAAGAAACAGGAAGGAACCACCGGGAGAACGTCCGGAACCCAGCAGCCTGAATGCTGAAGTCACTGGCCCCATCAGAGGGACCGGCCGAAGACTGCATGGCACCAGAGGCAACACGGGGCTCCCGAGTGGTGAGGAGAGCCCCGCGGCGTGCCAGGAGATGGGCAAGAACCGAGCCGGTAAGTGAGAGCTTGCAGGCTGTGTGAACACAAGTTACGTGCACTTGCTGGGGGGGAGGGGCCTGCGTGTGTGTGCATGCGTGTGTGTATGTGTGTGCATGCGTGAGTGTGGCTCTGTGTGTGCACACGCGATTGAGAGAGGCGAGAGGCTGACTTACAGTGAATGTGAGACAGGAGATGTGCACGGCGCCGGGCTGGGCGTGCGCGCCCACGAGGTGAAAGCGCCGAGGGCTTGCGCGTGCACATCCCCTGTCTCACATTCCCAGAAGTGGACGACAATAGATGCTTCGCTGACGCAATGCTTCACACTTCTACACCAGCTCGACCTAAAAAGGAGGCTACCTTACTATCAGATACATCTGTTCACCTGCACATACACTCACACACCCTTCACCGATTCCATAAATCCCACAGTTACTTCAGAAATGTAAAAGCACAATTTATCTGGAAAAAAACAGGCAATACACAGTCATGGTGATCTAAGAAGCAAACTTTATTTGCTCTCAGCCCTGGGGTGGAAACATACAGAGTGCAATCAGTCAAATGTTTTGAATTGCTTGGGTTACGATGTCCCTTATATATGTTTGAACACTCATGGCTTTACATCATAATTGCTTAACTCATTATGCACGTGCGGCTCCAAAATTCAAACAAAGGAAAGGTAGCTATATTTCAAAAGGACAGATACGTTTATCAGCAAGGCAGATTTACAGCGATGACATTCGAGGGGCCTGTGCTCACCACTTATCTCTGTCTCAAGGCATTTGTTTAAAGCGAACAGCATTCCTTATGCAAGTGGCCTATGCTCCCCTGAAAGGCGCGTCTGGTTACATATTACAGAAGTCATATTTCAAAGTATATGTCACTTGTATCTAACCTAAAAAAACACTATTCTCACAAACGAGCGTTCTGGCAGAACATCCATTGCAAAACAACTAATTATTCTCTCGGTCCACTTTAAAGTTCAAGGCAACAAACCATACATAGCTGAGATAAGACAGCCTTGCGTGCCTGCTGCACCTGTGCTTTTTAATTAACAAGCAAGAAACAAAAACTTCACGTTTACCTCAAGTGGTCACTTTCACAGAAACGTGAGCATGTTCATTCTAGAAGCACAATTCAAAAGGGGGAATCTATTGCTTATGTCTGGATAACTGTTTAAGTCTGTATGTTTATATTTTTGGCTTTCACGGAAACCTCGTTGAACACTTCTCTCTTACCACCAGTTAACACAGCCTCACATCTTTTTGACAAGCCATTTGGCTACAGCAATGACTTGATAGAGGAACACCAAAACTGAAAACAGCCATCACAAGCTTTCACACAATCAACACCTACCTACTTGACAGCGATTTTCCAGGTTTGAAGGTATTGGGTAATAGGGACAGCTACTGCCACCTACTCATCCCTACGCTAACCTTTCCTCTCCCTCCTTCCTTCCCTCAAGCATGCCACAAACACAATCTCCACACGGACAGACTGAAGTCCTCCTAGGACACCACTCACACGCGCACACATATCTCCATGGACAACTCAATTCTCTAACTGCAACTCGCCCAAAGACTTTGATAAACTTGTTGACTCATTCAACACAGTCCTCCACCTCATCATAGACTTGTACATGTTCATCAAAAAACAACCTCTAGCACCCCAATACAACCAAAGGCTAAACCCCAGTAAAAGGGAAATGGGCAAAGTAGGAACATGCTAGACCAGAAAGCCAATCAAAAGCAAAGGCCACAAAAGAAACATTTAACAAGCCAACAACGACAGTAAGTCACACGTCAAATCTAAAGTTCACCTATCATCCCACACTTACTTAAGAAATCTACTAATAGCAAACAACTATTTTCAGTATAGTCACCACCACAGGACAAAGCACTGTTCATGAAACCAATCTTATAGCCTTACAGTAGACAATGTGACACCTGCATCATAACTTAACATCTTTTCCTCCAGATGACCTCTCAGACAACTTTGACTCCTTTAAGGCAACCTCCTACAAAGATGTTATGCTATGTTGATTTCTATAGCGCACTAATCACCCAAAAGAGTATCCAGGCGCTTGGGCATGGTGTGTAGGACTGTGGTCGCAGGGTGCTTATATGAAGAGCCAGGTCTTCAGCTTCTTGCTGAACTCATTAAGTGAGAAGCAGGCTCTGGTGTATTTAGGGAGGTCATTCCATGTCTTGGGTGCGATGTAGGAGGAGAGACCTCCGGTTTTGATTTTACAGATGCGGGGCTTGTGAACGAGTGTGAGTGAGCCAGACCATAGATATCTGGGGGGGGGGGGGGGGGGGGTTGATGGAAGTGTATGGGGCTTTTCAGGTATTCTGGTCCTGTGTTGTGTAGGACTTTGTACATGTATGTGAGAAGCCTGAATTGACTTCACTTTTGAACGAGGAGCCAGGTAAGTTCCCTGTGGTGTGATGTGGATGCGGTGCGGGAGGTCGAGTATGAGTCTTGCAGCTGCGTTCTGGATGGTCTGGAGTCTGTGTAAGAGTAGCTTGGAGATTCCGGCATAGAGAGTGTTGACATAGTCCAGCCCGCTGGAGATGAGTGCTTGTGTGGCGGTCCGTCTGGTGTTCCGAGGCAACCCTTTGAATATCTTTCGCAGCATGTGTAGGATGTGGAAGCAGGAGGTGCACAATGCATTGACTTGAGCCGTCATGTTGAGCTTGTCATCTAGGATAATCCATAGATTTCTTGTGTGGCCTGTGGGTGTGGTCCTTGCTCGAACAGCCACCAGGTGAAATCCCATGGGGAGGTCTTGTTGCTGAAGACCAGTACTTCCATCTTGTCGAGTTGAGCTTCAACCAGTTGGTTGCATCCACTCTGCTACCATGGTCATGCAGTTGGTGAAGTTGGGACTGGTGGTGTTTATTTTGTCCGTCAGGAAGAGGAACAGGTGGATGTTATGGGCGTAGGAGATGATGGTGATGGCTTGTGTTTGGATGATGTTGCAGAGCTCATGTATATGTTGAAAAGAATGGGTTTGAGGGATGATCAACGTATGACACTGCATATCACTTTCTTGATCTCTGATGTGAAGGGTGGCGGCCTGACCCTTTGGGCTCTTCCCTTGAGGAAGGAACAGATCCATTTGAGAGTGGATCCCGATATAGCAATCTCATGGAGTCTTCTGTGGAGGGTGTTGTGGGAGACGTGGAGGGGTGTTGACTTGTGGTGTGTTGACTTGGAAGTGAAGATGGAGTGGTAGGTTCATGTGAGCTGTTGCACTTGATGCTGTCGCTTATGGTCAAGATGGGATCCAGTGTGTGTCTGCAGTGTGTGCTGGTTCAGTCTGAGCCGGGTGAGTCTAATGTTGCTCGAGCTTTCGCTGAGTCCTATGGAGCAGGGGTTGTTTCAGTCTTCCTGGTGAAAGTTGAGGCCACTAAGGAGAATGTAGGCTTAGAGTCGATGCTGAGCAGAGCGACAATATCAGTGATGAGGTTCATAAATGTGGCTGGGGATTCGGGTGGTCAAGTCCTGGCTTTGCCAATTGTTTTTAGCCACACTGCACAGCAAGTCTAATATAGTGCAGCATGCTTAACGTTTGGGGAAAAAAACAAAGCTCTAGATGCGGCCACCCGTGTCATTTTGCAGGCATGCACACTATGCATGGGTCCATCAAATTATATGGGTGCTTTTTCTTTCATTTTAGTTATTGATCTGAGTTGGGTCAGTAACTAAAAAGAAAATTAAACATTCAAAAGCATTTTTTTTTTTAAGTGAGCCTGAGGGGAATGGACGCAACAGGAATCAACGCAGGGGAGGACGGGGGAAGGCAGAAGCAAACATGGGGAGGGCAGAGGGACAGGGACGCAACCTAGGGGCTGGGGGAATTCAACACAGAGGTAGCAGGTGGGTGGAAGAAACAAAGGGGAGTGAGGAGGAGGGAATGAGTGGGGGAAGCAACACGGATAGCACGAGGAGGCAATGAGGAGAACCACACGGGCAAGCGCAACAGCCAGTGAGCGAGCAGAAGCACTCAGGTGACAGAGCAACATGAGTGCAGAGGAGAGACATACATAAGTGAGACAGCTCAAAAACACATGAACTCTCATAGAGTGCCTAATACAAACGAAAAAAGTAGTGCTTGAAAAGCAAGCAGTGGAAACTGAGAGGCCAGTCGATCAAAGAGATGGTAAAGAGGTAATTCTCCTTGTGAAGGACAAACAATGGAGCAGCAAGCTCGTACATGAATAAGAAGCAGGTAAATGAGAGTGACAGAAAAGCCAACCAATGATAAGCAATCTGCAGGATCTAAGCTCCTCTATGCTTTTGGTAAACTACAATATGCCTCGTATGGACAGCGCATGTGCAGTCTATTAGGCTCAGACTAACCAGGCAAATCCTCCCCCACCTAAAATCCTCACGTCCGTGCCTCAAACTGTTCATCACTCAGCTACAGTACCTCGATCCTTTAGACAGCCACAAACATCTGCAGCCTTCCTCATATCCAGATGCAGCACAAGAACAGATTGTATCCAAGCAGTCAATGACATCCTACGTATCAGAGACAGAGGGAGGCGTTAGCTATTCACTGTGCTGAACCCGAAAGGAAATTTTAACACCACAGGCCTGCAAGTCGTACTAATCAATCTCTGGAAGTACTTTGGCATAACGATAATTAGGCTTTCCTGTTTTCAGTTTCTATTTTTGGTAAATTCTGGTGGGGTTTTTTCAGTTTTTTCAATACCTTAAAAACAGTGGTTATCGGTGGTTACACATTTTCGCACCATTAAAAACAACAGAAACAGTGTTTTTCCGGTGTTAATGGAATTTGTATTTAATTTTAATTATTGCTTGCTTTCTGCACTGATAGTGCATGTGTATAGGTAGCATATGTCCAGGGTATATGATGTTCAAATACCTTTTTACTGCACCAGAATGGACTACAAAGTCAATAGCATTCTTTATTAACTCTGAAGATTGTAAACATGCTTTCAGCATACCATCTAGCAAGTGACAAGGATCTCTTACAGGGAAGCACTTCAGCTCAGGTATCGATTTTGACAGGCCTTCCTACAACTTTTTCATATACGTAGCTGAATTACTGCAAATAGAAACAATATCACTCCTCTCTTTATTGAACTTGGAAGGAACTTTTTTTCAGCAGCATTCCAAGTGACACTGCTTTCCATGTTTACCAAAAGCCTGGTGTCATGTTTTCACCACTATCTGAGATGCTTGGTGACAACATTCTTTTCACATATACCTGTCACTACATCTTGCATTGAATGTTTAAAGACTGGGATGTTTGGCAATTCACTTATAATAAATACTGACTTACTAGAAAGGGGGGCTTTAATATCAAAGGATTTCACCCATTCGCTGTCTGTGTGTAAATGTGATGGTACATATTCGGAAATATTCTTACGAAACCAGCCATTTTACCTATCAGTGAAATCAAATGTAACCAACATTTCAAATATGATTTTGATATTTCCAAATTCTGTACAGTTTATAAAATAACTAAATAAGACCTAAAACATGCTTCTAAACACTGCATCTTTAGACCAAAGACCACAAAACTGAAAAAAGCAGAAGGAAGAAGTGACAATGTTTTAGTGACATCCCTAAACAACAAAACTCAAGCAGAATAATGTTAGCCCAGTCTTTCTTGATGCTACCTTCTATAACAAAGTCACATTGTACTGGCCCTTGCAGGAAGAAATAAAAATGACTATTTCACTCATCTTTTCCTTTCAATGAATGGCACTTAGTTTGTGGTTGCAAAGGTGTTTTTTCAGTGTTTATATGTTTACACCCGTGTTGGCTATTTTCCTTTTGGTGGGGTTTTATCAGTTATTATAGGTTTAAACCTAAAACCAAATAGCCTAACGATAATCAAGCGGCTCTCGTTTCTCTCACGAGAGTAGCTGAATGAAATAAAGAGCACATGATCCTCTCTACCCCCTCTCCCACACACTCCTATTTTTATTTTTTTATTAATTTTTATTTTACGGAGTTTTATATAGCACAAACTTGACCCGAATCAGGTATCTTTACACAGCACCAGTTGCATTACATGAGGACACATTCATTTTTTTTGTTTTTTGTGAGGCACGGGGAGAATAAGTGATTAGCCCAATTCAATTTCAATTCAAATAACTTTATTTCGATTCCTCAAGGAAATCATAAAAGTATACATCAATTTAAAAAGCACTAGAACTGCAATAAAATCACAATACATTTCTACATGATTCTATAGTAAAACCACAATACATAATTACACAAATTTGATTATCGAAAATATTCAATATCGGTTTCTGATTACAAGGGCTGATCTGATAAAATTCAATACAGCATTACAGATATTTACAGTTGACAGTGATAACAAAAATTCATAACCTTCTTTATAATAGCACGTTCCAAGGGATAATAGTAATGGTCTAATAAAGGTATTTCTTGGGTCCTTATACAAAGTGCAAAAAAGGATAAGGTGCAGGGTATTTTGCGAAACCTTATTATTACAGGGGCAACAGGGTAACTTCTCCCTCCAACTCCCCTGCTTTGGAAAAGCAAAAAGGAAGTGTAAAGTACTGAGGCGAAACCTTGTGAGATAGAAACGCCCTTGCATGTTCATAATATATGTTAAATAAAAGTTGTCGCACTAGTCTTCCCCGAACACGTAATACATGTTCATTCTTTTTTAGGGAACCCAAATTGAGACTATACGCTTTTTTTATAATTTCCTTAGTATCCTTATTAAGCATGTCAGGATTTGTAAACATTGCGCCTAGCCCAATTTTATAAAAGGTATCCCTCACATATCGGAGCCATGGGATTTCCCTGTAATGCTCAAGTTTAAGACAATCTTGAAGAATATCTTTTGTCAATTTCAATTCATCAGATTGCCAAACCTTAGACCATAATACTAAAGGTGCAACATGAATAATATCACTTACAAACTCAATTCCAACCTCACTATGACAAAATATATTTGATGTGCCCGATGGGACAGATAGTAAACGTTTTAGAAACTTATTCTCCATAATCTGTATCTTTTCACAATTATGTGACCCCCATACACCAGCACCATAGGTCATAGCAGAAACACATTTGGCTTTATACAAAGATGTTATTTCAGCTATACGTCGTTGTCCTAATTTACTAGCAAAGCGAAAGAGAGCTTCAATTGACTGTGTAACCTTTTGAACTCGGGCTAACATCAAGGGTTCCCAGTTCAGTTTTTTATTAAAAAGGTTTCCCAGATAATTGAAGTTATCAACTTTCTCTATATTGAAGTCCCTCACCCTAAATTTGCGGATTTTAACACTTTTCGAACCACAATTCATGGCAAAAGATTTAGTAAAATTGACCCCAAGATCTAGTTTTCCCATAAACATATCAAAAGCATTCAGACAAATCTGCATGCTATTGGGGGTAAGGGTCATTAGGACAGTGTCATCTGCATATGACAACATTGGAATTCTTTTACCATTAATCTTAGGGAAATCAGCACCAGTTTCCAACAGAAAACCTTCTAAACCATTTGTATAAACCAGAAATAAAAAAGGAGCTAAAATACATCCCTGGCGGACGCCTTCAGTAGATAATATATGTCTAGTTTTCTCTCCTCCAGGGCCATATCTAATTCTAACCGTTGTCGCGGTATGTAACCTGCGGAGCAGAGTGACCAAAGGCTCCTCAAACCCCATAGCCTCCATCATACGCCACAATTTGTCCCTACACACCGTATCAAAGGCACTGGACAAGTCCATGAATGCCAAGTAAATAGAATTGTGATTAGCCCAGAATCACAGGATGTTCAGCGACATTGCCGAGACTCGAACCCTGTTCTCCAGATTTGAGGACGACCGCCCTAGCTGTTAGGCCAACTAGGCCCCCACAGGGGAACAAGCAACGTTTCCAAGACAATAATGCTTTCAATCTTTACATGGAGCCCTAGGTAAGACTACTGCCCTCACAGAGCATCATTAACACTCATTGTAGTGTCTTTGGCACACAATATTTACCACTTAGATGATTCTCAGTCTTATCCAATCACAGATGTCAGCTGCATATCTCAAATTAAATTCTACAAAGACAGAATTCACACCCCGCCCCATGGGGCAACACAGGTAAAACTAATTCAGATCTGGTGTCAGTCATGAACTTGAGCGCTTCACTCACGCACTAATCCACTAAGCTAAATCATATATCATAGTCATATATTTGCTCCCTCCTGCCAACTTCCACTTCTCACATTGATGGATTATGAAAAGTAGGGAAACCAAATTCCTTTTGAATTTCATTATGCAGAAGACCCACAGAAAAAAATTTAGGCACCCAGCCTTCCAAGTTTGCACCATGCAAAGTGTCATGAGGGTGATAAAGCATATCACAATGTTATAAAGAAATTAACAGTCCTAAATGTCTTTATGCTGCACAATGTCAACAGTGGGAGTCCTTGTGACTTGCAAGAAAAATATGACGAGAAAGTTATTCCCCCTTTCACTGCAATTTACAAGGAACTGTATCTATGCTATGCAACAGCACATGTGGTCACAACACAATGAAATCTTAACACCTGGGCATGTATGTCAGCCATCAGTCACACAGTGGCACATGTCCATGAGGGACAACTTCCACTGTGAGGTTGATGAATGTGTGCCTAGAGGGATGGGTTGGTGTGCAGCATACTGATGCATTGCTTTGCAAGATGTCCCTTGGCGTTTTAAAGTGATGGAGAATGCAGTGATGACAAACTGAAAAGAAGGGCTGGTGGTTTCTTATCCCTTGCATGCATCTGTCCTTGCATTTCCATCTCGTTGCATAGATAGTCTTCATCTTGAATACCAATGAAGCAGGGGTTCACTAAATCCTTGCGACAAGACAGTCCGGGCTTTGACAGATGGACATATCTGGCGCAGCGCGAAGAACTGGTCACGTTGCATTACAGGTGCTCTGCAGACATGGCATGACCTGAAGCCCGATGCTTAAAAGACTTGGCATTCAGGAAGGTCATTTCCTGTCTCATTAATCTGTATAAATTGGGCGGATTGTGACTTATGAGAGGACTTACAGCATCCCTCAAACAACAAAAGGAGTGGTGGTAAAAGTGCATGGAAAAAAAGCACAGGTAAAGCAAATAAGTTTAGTCAATGCAATAGCTAATGGCTTTGTCAATGTGTTTTAGAATTGTTGTACACCCATGTAGCTCCTGTTCAGCATGGCTAGAAGTTAGTTGCATAAAGGAGAGTGGCATATCGTGGAAGAGTGGAGTACAGTGGCAGAGAGTGGAGCAGAGTGTTGAAGAGTGGATCAGAGTGTCGTAAACTAAGTCAGAGTATCATAGAGTGAAACAGAGTGAAGTGTCGTGGAGTAGAGTGTGACGTAGAGTGGATGAGCCTAAAGCGGAGGGGCATAGAGTGGATTAGAGTGTCGTTGAGAGGAGTGGAGTGCCGTAAAGTGGAGTATATTGTCAGAGTGGAGTAGAATAGAGTGTCGTACAGTGGAGTGGTGTAGAGTGAGTGAGAGAAGTAGTGTCTGGTAGAATAGAGTGAAGAAGAGCAGAATGGAGTGGGTTACGCTGCAGTAATGTGGAGTAGAGGGAGTTGTGTACAGGTGAACTGAGTGTTGTAGAGTGGAGTGGCACAGAGTGGAGTAAAGTGTCGTACAATGAAATAGAGTGGAGTAAAATGTTGTAGAGTAGAGTGGAGTGGCATGGGATGGCATATAGTGGAGTAATGTGTCATAGAGCTGGAGGGGCATAAAGTGGACTAAAGTGTCAGAGTGGAGTGGCATATAATGTCATAGAGTGAAGAAGCAAAGGGTGGTGTACAGTGGACTGGTGTAGAGTAGAGTAGTGGAGTAGTGTCATAGACTGGAGTGGCATAGAGTGGTGTAGAGTGTCGTAGAGTGGAATGACGGAGAGTGGAGTAAAGTGTCGCCGAGGGAATAGCGCTGAGTGGAGTGTCACAGTGTGCAGTAGCAAGGGGTAAAGGGCACTAGAGTGGTACAGAGAGGAGTAGAGAGTCATAAGACAGAGTGGAGTAGAGTGTAGGGGTGTGTAGTGGATAGGCGTAGAGTAGAGAAGTGGAGTGGAGGGGAGTAGAGTAGAGGGGAGTGTAGCCAAGTGGAGTGTTGTGGAGGGACATAGATTGGAGGGGCATGTCTTAGAGTAGAGTAGAGTGTCGTAGAGTTAAAAGGCGTAGAGTTGAGTAAAGTTGCTTAGAGGGAATTAATGGAGTGGTGTAGAGTGGATTAAAGTGGCGTAGAGTGGAGTAGAGCACTGCAGAATGGCATAGAGTAGAGTAGCGTTCGTAGAGTGGAGGGGCTTAGAGTGGTGGGGCTTAGAGTGGTGGAGCGTAATGTGGAGGAGCCTAGAGTGTCAGAGTGTTGTAGAGTGGAGTGTCGTAGAGTGGAGAGGAGGGTCATATAGTGGGGAAGGGGGTCATAGAGTAGAGTTGAGTGCCGTAAATTGAAATGGCGTAGAGCGGAGTGTCGAAGAGTGGTGTAGAATGAAGCTGCGTAGATTGGTGTAGAGTGACCTAGAGTGAAGTGGCACAGAGTGGAGTAGAGTGGAGTGCATAGTGTGGATGAGGGTGGAGTGGGGTGATATACACTGCAGTACTGGGGAGTGAGTGGAGTTGAGTGGAGTGTCGTAGCGCACAGTAGAATAAAGTGTGAGAGTGGAGTGGCAGAGCTTAGAGTGGAGTAAGGTGGCATGGAGTGTCGTAGAGTGGAGTGCCATAAAGAGTCATGGAGTGTCAGTGTGAAATGGCATAGAGTGTACTAAAGTTAAGAAGCGGCATAGAGTGGCGTAGAATGTAGTAGAATGGAGTGGTGTGGTGTAGAGTGGAAAGTCATGGAGTGGAGGTGAGTTTCGTAGAGTGGAGTGTCACAGAGCGGAGTGTTGTAGAGTGGTGTAGGATAGAGTGTGGTAGAGTGGAGTGTGGAGTGTCAGAGTGGAGTGTCATTGAATGGACTGTCATATAGCGGAGTGGCGTAGAGGGGAGTAGAGTGTCAGAGTGGAGTGTCAGAGTTGAGTATGCATGGTGTGGTAGCGCACTGCCAGTACAGACAACACCTTTGCAATTGAATTGGTCATTACATTTGCACATACAGTTTTACTGATAAAACTATTCCGCACAAAAATGATAATGTGTGGAAATGACATCACTAGTGTATTGATTTGTTTTGATTGTATTAAAATATTTGTTTCCACCACACTTCAGATTTACAAAACAATGTGTTTCATTTTTGCTTTTTATAATTCTGATAGATTTTTAAATATTTCACGGTTCATTTACAGTTATTTAAATTTTGTTGTATGCCAGAAAAAAACTTTCCTTTCCCACAACCAGTATCCTGCAAGATTGTCACAAAAATCTTCTCACTTTGAAGTCAAATAAAGAACAGTAAACACCAAGCTCCTGGAAGGCAAAGCTTGACATTTGACCTCTGTCTCTGAATGCACATCAAATGGTAAAAGATAAGAACAAAATGTGATGGCTTGTTTACAGAAAGCGAGCACTCATGGAAGAATACAAGGAGCAAGTCATAAAGGTTGTAAACAGGCTATGCTCCACAGGAGGGATAAAGACATGCTGGACAACCTAAAATAAATAAAGCCAGAAAACAAATGTGAGGTAGAAACCACAAAGCCAACGGTAAGCAATGGGGGGAATGCAATCCCATGAAAGCCTTCAGAATGTCCCCAAGAAGATTTTTCGCAACCAGACAGCGGTGCTGTCAGGTAGGCTTCAACCTAACAGTGGGTTGGAACCGGCCTCTTTGGTGCACAAGGCTCCTGCTCAGTAATATGTCAGGTCCCCACACTTCCACAAAAGGCAGGACTTGGGTGTTGGGTGTACTTAATTTACTCACTAACTCTGAGAAAAAGTTCTGAACAAAATCGCTGCAAACAGTCAAAATGGTTGATATTTAAAGCGGTCATCTGTGTCAGGTGAACATTGTTACAGCTGGAAGTGGACATGCTTCAGTAGTAACGAAGAGGAACAGAAATGAAGGTCAAAACAAAATAAAATACACATTTTGTATTCACTAACACTGCCATCTCGGGGTTCAAAAGACAGATTCACTTATATTTCTAACTTCTCAGGAGTCAAATATGCTAGGAATTGATAGTTTACAGTTTCCTGGAACCCCTATTTGATCCAGAGATTTTCAGTTTCTCGTTTAGATAGGAGGGTTAAGAAGAATGCAGCGCACTGTGGGTAATACAGGTGGTTTTGAATTGGGCCCGCACTTCAATGGGAAGCCATTGGAAGGTTAGGAGGGCAGGGGAAATGTGGTCACGTTTCTTGAGATCCAAAGCACAAGTCACGTTAGCAATATATCTGTAAGACACATTAGTTAGTTATAGATTCCTTACCTTAGAATTACCCCCAGGCATCAGGCTGCATCCGGAAAGTTTTTTCGTCAGCAGTACCTCTGAGCGTCGGAAAGTGGCGTCGGTCGGCTCCTAGTCCGTCGTCGGAATCGTGGTCACCGTTTTGATGTCAGGGCAGCTACTTAGACGCCGCCCTTGCGTGTTGACGTCAGTTCTGTACACGACTTTCCGTGCCAGAAAGCAGAGCCATGCAAGACACTGACCATTGGTGCACAAAACTAGGGCCCTGAAAGGATGTCCTTAACCCTAGAAATCAGTTCACAGAGCGGGGAGGATGGGGGGGACGGTAAGGAATCTATAACTAACTAATGTTTCTTAAAGATATATCGTTACTGAAGGTAAGTAACTTGTGCATCTGAAAGAAACACGTTAGTTATAGATTCCTTACCTTAGAATAGATACCCCATCAAAACCAACCCCGGTGGAGGGTCTGCAAACCACCTTCACACCAGAAAGTCCTGGAGAACAGAACAGCCAAAGAAGCTGTCACTCCGGACTTGGCTGTCCAGGCAGTAGTGTTTGGTGAACATGTGCAGCGATGCCCACTTGGCTGCCTGACAGATGTCATTCAGAGGCACTCCCCTTCTCAAGGCAGTAATGGCTGCCGTCGCCCTGGTGGAGTGAGCGCGTAGCCCGACTGGAGAATCCTTTTTAGCCAGAGAGTAACAAACCTTAATACACAACACGACCCATCGAGAAATGGTGGATCATCCACCCAGAATTGTCTTGTGCGATCCATATAGGAGAGCACACGTTTTGGGTCCGGACGGTGGAGCCTCTCTTCGTCCTTTGAAGGATGTGGAGGCGGAAAGAAGGTGGGCAAAGTAATGGACTGCCCAATGTGGAAGGCAATTGCCACCTTAAGTAAGGAAGTATGGACGAGTCTGGAGAACCACCTTGTCCGGATGAACAGATAGGAAAGGAGCTTTTGAAGAAAGAGCCTGGAGCTCACTCACTCTTCTAGCAGAAGTGATGGCTACCAGGAATGCAGTTTTAAGAGTCAGAAGACGTAAAGGACAGTTATGCAGTGGCTCAAAGGACACATTAGATAGGTTAGTACAAGATTCAAGTCCCACTGAGGCATAACTAAGGAGAGTGGAGGAAAAAGATGAGTTAAGCCTTTTAGGAAATGGTTAACCACTGGGGACTTGAAAAGAAAAGGCTGATCTGGCAACCAAAGGAAGGCAGAAATGGCTGAAAGGTAGCCCTTGATAGTGAGCAGAGCCCTGCTGGGCCAAAGAGAGAAGAAACAAGAGTACTTCAGAAAGCGGGTCAGAAAGGGGATCCACAGCCTTTGCTTGCACCATGCCACAAATTTGTTCCACCTACAGGCGTATACCGTCTTAGTGGAGGGATGCCTGGATGCCAAGATTACATCACAGACTTCAGGAGGCAGGTCGAAAGACGTCAGCTGCCGCCGCTCAATCTTCACGCAAGGAGGTGGAGACTGGACAGGTTTAGGTGGAGAACCGTCCCTTGCTTCTGCGACAGAAGATCCTCCCGAAGAGGCGGTCCAATCGGAGGATTGAGGGCTATGTTGAGCAGCTTGGGATACCAGACTCTTCGTGCCCAATCCGGAGCCAAAAGAATGAATTGGGTCCGGTCGCGCCTTATCTTATTCAGCACTCTGGGCAGAAGTGGTATAGGCGGAAAGGCGTACAACAGACCGCAACTCCGAGTGCCGCCTTGGAAATTCCAATGCGCAGAGTTGCTCACATTGCGCGTTCTGTTCGGTGGAGAATAGATCTAACCATGGCTCTGCCCACTGTTAAAAGAGACCTTGCTCCACCTCCGAGTGAAGACGCCATTCGTGATCCATCATGCACCTGTGGCTGAGTTTGTCGGCCTGGCATTCAGAGAACCGGCCAGGTGTTGAACCACCAAGGAAATGCCCTGATGTTACAGCCATGTCCAGAGGCAGAGGGCCTCCTGACATAAGGTCCACGACCCCACCCCAGTACTCTTCCCTGGACAAAGGGAAAGAATGCTTTCAGTGCAAGACGAATCGACCCAGAGCTCCAGAAGGTTGATGTGAAGCCCAGACTCCGCCGAAGACCAGAGGCCTCTGATCTCCGCCTTTCCCAGGTGGCCCACCCCATCCCAGAAGGGATGCGTCCGACATCACAGTTTGGTCTGGTTGGGGAAGGGAGAGGGATCTGCCAGTGACCCAATCCTGGTTCGAAAGCCCCCACCGCAGTTGTTGGGCAGTGCCCTCCGAGATCTGGACATGATCAGACAGATTCCCCTGATGCTGCGCCCAATGGAACTTCAGGTCCCACTGCAGAGCCTGTATTTGCCACCTGGTATGATCGACTAGCAGGATGCAGGAGGCCATGAGACCCAGCAGCCTCAGGGTCATTCTAACCGAAACCTGGGATAGAGGCTGAAAGAGCGGAATCATAGCCCAAATATCACAGACTCGCTGTTCGGGAGGATAGACCCGAAACCGCATTGTGTCCAGAACCACTCCGATGAAGAGGAGCTTCTAAGAGGGAACCAGGTGCGACTTCGGCACATTGATGGAGAACCCCAGCAAATGCAGGAGGTCGGCCAAAGTCTGGAGGGGGGAAACGACTGCCTGGGGCGAGCCCGCCTTCACCAGCCAGTCGTCGAGATAGGGGAAGACAGAAACCCCTGATCTGCGCAAATGAGCTGTGACCACCGCCATCACTTTCGTGAGCACCCGAGGGGCGCTGGTAAGGCCAAAGAGGAGCACGGTAAACTGAAAGTGCTCGTGGCCTACCGTGAACCGTAGGTAACGCCTGTGGGCCGGCAGGACGGGAATGTGAAAATAGGCATTCTGCAAGTCCAACGCCACCATCCAGTCTTGCGGGTCGTGGGCAGACAAAACCTGAGCAAGCGTCAACATCTTAAACTTCTCCTTCCGGAGGAAGCGATTGACATCCCTGAGATCCAATATAGGGCGCAGGCCCTTGTCCTTCTTGGGAACCAGAAAGTAGTGGGTGTAACAACCACGACCTACTTCTGGGACAGGAACGCGCTCAATGGATCCCTTGGCCAAGAGAGCCGTAACTTCCTGCTGAAGAAGGGCCAGATGATCCTCCGACATGTGGTGGTATCTCGGTGGCATGGCTGGAGGGTTAGTCTCGAAGGGGAGGGAGAAGCCCCTTTGGACTATTTGCAAAACCCACCTGTCCGACGTGATGGTGCGCCAGTGGGGGAGGTGATGGCGAATCCTGCCGCCCACTGGCGTTTGATGGGCCTGAAAGGTTGGACTAGGAGGGTTTCTGCAGAGGAGGGGGGGGGTTGGTGGACTGCACCGCTCGCTGGCCCCCGGAATCACGCCGGTTGTTTTCACGTCCCCGGCCACGCGAAGGTTGGGTAACTTGCTGCAGCCTGTGGCCCTGGGTGGGACGTAGCGGGGCACCCCTTCCGTAGCCACGAAAGGGGCAAAAAGCAGACTGCGCCTGACGGGTGGAGAGGCCCAAGGACTTGCCCGTAGCCCGTGAGTCCTTGAAGCGCTCTAGGGCGTTGTCTGCTTTGTCGCCAAAAAAACGACGGCCATCAAAGGGCATGTCCATCAAGGTGTTCTGGACATCCCTGTAGAAGCCAGTGGACCTCATCCAGGTGTAGCGACGAAGCACTACCGACGTTGAAATGGTCCTGAGTCAGCGGTGTCCAGCCCACAACAGATCGTAAACTTTACTGCATCTCTCACTGCGGCAACAGCCTGAGAGAGTAGTGCCCGGGCCTCCTCCGGACACTGAGGCAGCACTTGCACCACTGTATCCCACACTGAGTACGAATAACGGCCCAAGAGACATGCAGTGTTTACAGACCACAGTCTTAAGCTGGCCGAAGAGAACATTTTCTGGCCAAGGTGGTCCAGCTTCTTGGATTACCTTTCCGGTGGAGCGGTAGGGAAGACGCTTTTGGAGGAGGAAGCTTGAACAACCAAGCTCTCTGGGGTTGTGTGTTGGGAGAGGACATTGGGGTCGCCCGGAGCCGGGCAATGGCGTCGGGTAATCATCCTGTCCACGGGAGCCCCCGTGTTGGGCCTGGACCACGTGCCCAAAAGGATATCTGTAAGGGCCTCATTAAGAGGCAGCAGGGGGCCCGAAGAGCTCGCAGCCGACTGAAGCACCTCTGTCAGGAGGTTAATCCTGACCGCCACCGTAGGAAGCTCGAGGTTGAGAGCCTCGACCGCCCTTCGCAACACCACAGCGTATGACGCTCCTTCCTCCGTAGCCACGTTAGGAGGAGACAACATGCCAATGTCAGGAGAGGTGTCAAGACCACTGGCATCCCCCAGATCCTCTCTCCAGTCCTGCTCAGTATCTAACTGGTCAGTCAATGGGTGACCTAACCCCTCCCAGTCCGACTCATCATCCTCTGGGTGCCCCTGGGGTTGAAAAGGGACCTCAGGAGTGAACACGGGCACAAACACCCCTCTCGACGCTGGATCCGGCATCAGACGGCGCCAGTCCGGCTCCGTGTCCACGTCGGGAAGGAGGCTAGGGTCGACGCCGGCAGGGGAGCCGACCGGCGCCAAACGCGGTAATGGTAACGTATGGATCAGCGCTGGTGGAGGTGTAACGAGGTCAACCGGCGCCGATCCAGATCCAGTCCTGGATCCAAGGGGGGCCTGCGGGCGGAAACCGCCTGTAGTGAAGACCTAGGCCCCCCAACCTAGTCCGCGGCGGCGGGGTCGGTACGCCCAAAGATGGCATGCATCGCTTCGTAGAACATACGAAGCTGGGCGGGGGTCGCTCCGGGTCCCGGTGCCCTCGCATCTTTGGTTGCCGTTCCTGTTTACCCACCACACTGGGCCTTGTCCATACCCTCAGATTAAAGATTTACATCTCAGTCTGTGATGGTGCCTCAGTAACTACCCACGACTCTGCTCCTCATCACGCATGAGGGTGTACATGTCATGTCCCACGATCCCCGCCAAGCACATTTTGCTCTTTCACATCTAGGTCCTCTCCTTTTATTGCAACTTACTTCCCCTCCCAGGCTGTGCGCCCCTCCCTCCTTCTTGCTAAACAGCAGCCCAGTGTGGGAAACTGAGCCCGGGTCATGAATAGTATGTTTTACAGCCGAACACTAGGCCAGTGCTACGGCTGCAGCAGCTCTGAGGTGTGAGCTTGCACGGTAGGGCACTCACCTCAGAGCAACTGCACTGCAGCAGGCCCACGCCGTGAGGGATCTGTGCGAGCAATAGAGAGCCAGCCGAGGGATGGACGCCAACGCAAGCAAAGGCTGCCTGAGCACAACCGGCAGCAATGCACTGACGTCCCCATCACCCTACACCCCACTATTGGGGTCATCTTGAGATAGATAGGCTTGGCTTCATAGCAAGCCTATACAAACCAACAAAGGCCTGTATTTTTTTTTGTATCGCCATGTTAAGGTTAGGCAAATGGTTATTTTTAACAAGCAGAAGCCTAACATTCACAGACTGAGGACTGACTGATTGCAACATGGCCTCAGAATAGACCGATATTGCCGCATTCACGCGCCTCAGTATAGGGGTGGCGGTGTTCGAACATTTGAGTCCAGCCGTCCCTGCAAAATAGTATTCCCCAAAATGACGTGTTTTTTCACCGTTAATGAGTGATTTATTCAGCGTTAAAGCAAAAATGTGACAGCTTATTGGGTGTATCTCCTCTAAGGATTATAGACAGACTGATATTTAGTAATGTTTTCAATTTATCAAAATACAAACGTGCATGTAATAAAATCAAACATTTCTGGTGTTATTTCCATATTTGCAGTGTGTGTATGTTTCACATTTTAATATCTTAGGCATTTACAACAGCTGCCAATCACAATCTTTTTTCACCAACGCACAGATCCCCTTCATTAAAACGTCGGTGCATCTGTGCCATGGGTGGTGTGTTCGGCTACCCTTTCCCCGCCCCTATCCACAGAGCAGCATTGTATGTTATGCTTAGCTTCACGGCACTGAATGGGCTCAACGCTGCCTGTCTATCAACAATATGGAAATGTTCACTATGTCAGTGCTTCAAACAAAATAGCCCCGCATACAAATGTAAGGATCCTCTTGCACTGCAAACCACAAACTTTTCTCACCAATGCACACAACCGTTCATTAAAAAGTCAGTTCCTCTGCGCCCATGGGTGGTGTATTCAGCGACCCTTGCCCCACCCCTATCCACAGGTTAGCATTATATGTCTATGCTTAGCTTCACTGCACTGAAGGACAAGTTACTTACCTTTGGTAATGCCTACCTGGTAAAGAAATTATCTAGCCACAGATTCCTTACCTTTGAATTTCCCAGGCATTAGGCTGGGTCCGAAATACTTTTGCTCGAGCAATGCCCTTGCATGCCGGTAGGTGGCGTCGGTCGGCTTTCCGTGACGTAGGCGGTGTCGTCCATGCTGTAAGTGACATCCACGTCACCTATATAAGAGCCATCTCCGCGCGCTGACGTCAGTTATTTTTCACAACTTTCTACGCCAGTGGTGTGTTTAGAACAACTAACTAGGGCCCCGAAAGGGATCAGCACTGACCCCAAAAACCTGCCTGCAGTGCAGGAGGATAGGTGTGTCAATCACTAGGTAAGGTGTTACTGAAGTTAAGTAACTTGTTCATCTGAAAGAGACATCTAGCCACAGATTCTTTACCTCTAAATAGATACCCAAGCAATACCATCCGCAGAGGAGGTACTGCGGACAAGGTTACACTGGGAAGCCCTGCAGGACAGAGTGGCCAAAAAAAGCCAGCCATTAGGACTTGAGTGTCCAGGCAGTAGTGTTGGTAAACATGAGCCAGGATGCCCATATTACTGCCTGGCAAATGTCAAGGACTGGAACTCCATATTGTAATGCCCTGTAGCAGCCTTTGGTCTGGTGGAATGAGCCCTTAAGCCTTCATGAGGCTGTTTCTTGGCAGGAGCATAGAAAACTTTGATGCAGAGGACGACACATCGCAATCACACAACCTTTCTTTGAGCCAACGGACCCTACAAAGAGTTGGTCGTCCACCCGGAACTCTCTAGTGTGGTCAAAATAGAGCGATAACACTCTTTATGGGTCCAGGTGATTGAGTCACTCCTCCTCTTAAGTGGGTTGTGGAGAAGCATAGAAAGTGTGCGAAGTGATTGCCCCACAAGAAATGGTGTTACCACTTTTGGTAAGAAAGAGGCCCTAGTGAGAAGCACCAACTTATCAGGGAAGATGGTCAGATAAGGAGGCTTGGATGAGCCTGCAATTCACTCACCCTCCTGGCAGAAAACATTACCACTAAAAAGGCGGTAAGCAGCCGGACTGAGCAGTTATGCAGAGGTGCGAATGGATCACACAGGAAGGTGACAACCAAATAAAGGTTCCACTGAGGCATGATGAATGGGGCAGTTGGGAACATATGTACAAGCTGCTTAAGAAATCTATTTACAATAGGGGACTTAAATAAAGAGGGTTGGTATGGCAGCCTCAAAGAGGGCAGACAAGTCGAAAGGTATCATTTCACAGTACCCAGAGCAGAGTCCAGCTGGGAAATGGTTAATATAAAGAGAAGGACTTGAGAAAGGGAAGCAGAAAAAGGATCAATAGACCTTTCTGTAGAATATGCTACAAATATTTTCCACTGGCAGGCGTACATGGTCTCAGTAGAGGGACGCCTGGCTGCCAAAATAAAAATACTGATTTCAGGAGGAAGGTTAAATGCTGTCAACTGCTGCCACCCAATCTCCACGCAAGAAGGCATTTAGTTGACAGGTTCAGGTGGAGGACCCTCCCCAGCTGCTGCAACAGAAGATCCTCTTGAAGCGGCAGCCTGATCAGAGGATCGATGCTCATGTGGAGAAGCTCTGCATGGCAGACTCTCTGTGCCCAGCCAAAGCCACAAGAATGATTGGGCCCGGTCGCTCCTGGTCTTCTTGAGCACTCTGGACAGGAGTGGTATTGGAAGAAAGGCGTACAGGAGGCCTGAGTTCCACTCGAGATGAAAAGCGTCGCCAAGCGAGTGCCGCCTTGGAAACTCCAGCGTGCAAAACTGCTGACGTTGCACTTTCTCAGCGGAGGCGAACAGATCTAACCAAGGCTCTCCCCAATGCTGAAAGAGACCTTGCTCCATCTCCAGATGGAGACGCCACTTGTGATCCACTAGGTATCGACAGCTGAGTTCGTCAGCCATGGCGTTTGAGGAACCTGCCAGGCGTTGAACCACCAGGGATATGCCCTGCTGCTCCAGCCATGTCCAGATATGCAGGGCCTTTTGACAAATGGTCCACACTCCCACCCGCCCTGTTTGTTGAAGTACCACATGGCGGTTGTGTTGTCCATGAACACCTGAAACAGCTTTCCGTTGATGGAAGGAAGAAAAGCTCTCAATGCCAAGTGAATCGCTCAGAGCTCCAGCAAGTTGATGAGCCGTCCAGATTTAACCTCTCCCAGATGACTGTCCCATCCCAGGAGTGATGCATCTGTCACTACTGTGTGACCTGGTTGGGGAAGGAAGAAGTGGCTGCGTCTGACCCAATCGCAGTTGGTCAGACACCACTGTGGATCCTGTGTTAAGTTCCCTCTGAGATCTGGTCCATGTCGGAGAGATTCCCCTGATGGTGCGCCCACTGGAACCTCAGATCCCCCTGCAGAGCCTGCATACTCATCTTGCATGTGTCACTAGCAGTGCAGGAGGCCATGAGGCCCACCAGCCGCCAAGTCAGACTCAAGGAAATCCAGGATAGAGGCTGAAACATAAGTATCATAGCCTGAATTGGACTACACGCTTTGGAGGATAGCCCAGAAAGTGCACTGTGTCCCGAACACATCCAATAAAAGGGAGCATCTGAGACAGAGTCAGGTGTGACTTCTGCACATTGATAGTGAACCCCAGCAACAGCAGGAGGTCGCCGTAGTTTGGAGGAGGGAGGGGACAGTCTGGTGCAAGCTCGCCTTAAACAGCCAGACAACAAGAAAGGGAAAGACTGGCACCCCTGATCTGCGCAGATGAGCTGCGACCACTGCCAACACCTTGGTGAACACTTGAGGGCCACTGGTAAGGCCAAAGGGGAGCACCATGAACTGAAAGTTCCGCAGGTAACGCCAATGAGCAGGCACAACAGGAATTTGAAAATAGGCTTCCTGCAAGTCCAATGCTACCATCCAGTCTCTGGGGTCTAGGATAGACAAGACCTGACTCAGAGTGAGCATTGTGAACTTTTCCTTTTTGAGGAAGTAGTTGAGGACTCACAAATCTAGGATAGGATGAAGGCTCATGTCCATTTCCCAGAAAGTAGCAGGAATAGCAACCATAGCCTATTTCTGGCACCAAAACCTTGTCTATGGCTCCCTTGGCCAATATATTCCTGACTTTCTCCTGAAGCAAGTTCAGGTGGTCCTCCATCAGCCAGTGGTAAGTTGGAGGCATGGAGGGAGGGGTAGTCTCAAAGGGAGAGAGTAGTCCCTTCAGACTATCTGAAGAACCCACCTGTCCGATGTGATGTTTTGACAGTGGTGGAGGTGATGGCTGACCCTGCCACCGACTAGCCGCCAATGATCTTGCATGGCTGGACTAGGAAGGTGTGGAGGCTGTAGGGGGAGGAGTGGACTGATCCGACCTCTGGCCATAAGACCCACAGGGTCAAAAGGAGCCGCGCCAACGGTCACGCAGAGGTTATAGAACTTGTGCGGTCTTGTGGCTAGGATATGGCTGGCGCGGCTGAAACCCCTTTCCATGGCCACGAAAGGTATGAAAGGCAAACAAGGGATGGATGGCCACTGAGGGGCCCAAGGACTTGGTCGTGGCCGCAAATCCTTAAAGTGCTTCAGGGCCATGTCTGCCTTTTTCGAAGTTATCAGCAAGGCGTTGCGTCGAACAGCCACTGTCGATGACATCGCTCTGCCCAGCGAGTTGGTCATATCAAGCCCACAACGAATGGTGAACTTTGTCACATCTCTCCCATCTCGTACTGGTTGGGAGAGAATGGCCGGTCATCCTCTGGGACCTGTGGCAGCACTTGCGCAACCGTTTCTCACAAGGAGTGGGAGTTAGGCCCAAAAAGGCATGCAGCGTTCACCCACCGCAATGCAAGGCTGGTGGAAGAATTAATTCTCATTCCCCAACTATACAGCCTCTTGGATACCCTGTCCAGGGGTGTGGAAGGGAACGTGCCTTGTGAAGTAGAGGCTTGGACCACCAAGCTCTTGGGGGTAGGTTGGTTGGTCAGACATTTTGGGCCGCCAGGTACAGGGTGATGGCGGTGGGTGATTGTCCTATTCACAGGAGCCCCTGCGCTGGGCTTGGACCAGGTTTCCAGAAGGACATCAGTCGAGGCCTCGTTGAAAGGCAGAAGGGGTTCAGAGAAGGAGACACCCATCTACAGGACCTCTGTCAAGATGTTCATCTTGACTTCCACTGAAGGTCCAGGACATCAGCTGCCCATCTCACCACCATAGCATTTTGAAGCTCTCTCCTCCATAGACTCAGTAGGGGACAAAGCAGGCCAGAATCTGGAGAGGTATCCAGTTCACTGGCCTCATACCAGGTCATTTGTGCCATTTTGTGCTCAGGCTGGTCTTGTAAAGGTAGGTGTAGATTCGGCTCCGGGTCATCGGGGATAAGAACGGGGCTGGCGCCGCCAGGGTGCCCAGATGGAATCGGGAGACGCCGCTCAGGGGCGGCGCCAGGGAAGGTTGCAGCCACACGACTGGTGGTGGTCCGGATCCACACCCGGATTCAATGGGCATTATCGGCGCCGGCGCAGAAGCCAATGGTGCCCCCTCTGAGCCTCTGGAGCCTGAAGGCACACTAGGAGGATCAAGTCATCCAAAAATGAGGCACATTCTTTCATAAAATCCTTTATGCTGGATGGGGGTGACTCCGGCTCCTAGAAAGGCAGGGAAGCGCAGAGCCAACCTAGAAGCAGTTTCCGCAGAACGAGGCCTAGAGCATTGAGACTCCTCATCACGTCAGCTGACAGACGGGGAGAAGTTGAAGCACATTTTGACTTCTTGTGTTTCTTATGCATTTTACCTGACTGACCTGATGACTTCGAGTGAGAGGACAAGGACTTAGGACTCCCAGAGCGGTGCCTGGACCTTCCTCTGTACTGGAACCGAGAAGGAGACCTCCAAAGTGAAGGGTGAACGGCAGGAAACAGCTTTAGGGATCGCTTCCTCAAAGCTTGTGGAGCCATGGCCCGGCAGTCAGAGCACAACTTTGAGTCGTGGTTGCACTCCAGGCACCAGAGACTAATTAAGAGTGGATCCGACAAACAAAAAAGCAGCAAAGATTAATACCATACTGTTGCTGATGTATAAAGGGAGGGTCAAGTGTCACTCACCTTGCACCGGCCCTGATTTTTTCAAACCACAGTAGTTAGTAGCACTGAAGAATAACCAGTACATAATAGATGATGGTGGTTCCCAGTAGGCCTTACTAGCGCCCATTTTTGGGGACCAGACGTTTTCATCAGGAGCAAGCGAGTGAAAGACATACAAGAGACAAGAGGAGGAAGAGAAAGTTTGGGAGAACAGTGACAAATAAAGAAATTAGGAGTAAAAAAGAATCCAGAGGAGCGCCAGGAAGTGTGGGATGGTGGAAGACAGAGGCATGAGAGGGAATCAAGAATAGATGGCCTTGGCATTTGGCATCCTTGAAAATTGGCAGTACCAGCAGCTGGGTCCAAAAAAATCTATAGGCTGTGTACATTTTTTTGATAAATTAAGCACTGCTAGCTACTTAAATACCTTTACTTATAAAACAGAAAAATACATTTTACTGGTTCGAGATGGCCACCTGAGTCCGTAGATGCTGGAGAAAGTGCTGTCAAGTGCCCCAAAAAGCCCTTCCCTGAAGATCAGCTACACCTGTGGAGGTCTGATGGTGGCCTTTCCGATGTGCAGTCTATGCTGCGGAGGAGCAGTGGCTCTACACATAACCCAGAAGTTGGTCATACGATGGAATGGACAGCAGCCCACAGAAGCAATGAAGTGGCCCTGTCCATGTCGAAGACATACCAGCTAGCCCCAGCAAAGCACCTAAGCTGATTTGGGCGACCATATCGAATAAGGGAGAAGCTAAGCAGGCCATCACACCCTAAATCTACAGAAAAGCATGAATAGACCATGAAGTTAAATAGTGTGATGGTTGAAAGTAGATCAACGAAACCCTCACTTCCTCCAACTATTGAAAGAAAAGTGCACAGTGAGGCAAATCTGAGAATTCGGTCACTGTAAAATAATAAAAAATAGATCTGTTTAGCTATCCGGAAGGCATTCAAGCAAGACATTTAAAATAATATGACAAGCAAAATGCAGACCTGTGGAAAACAAGATCAGTGAGAATGAGAGGGCTCTCAGTGACATCTCCCGAGACTAAAGTGCAGAAATTTAAAGCTGCTAGAAGTACACGAACCTCAGGGTGAGTAGGCTGACTGAAGGTAGCCAACACAAAGACCTGAGAGTTTTCGTACTAGTGTTGTTTGTATATCTAGCCAACAGCATGCAGAGCTGGTTCTCTGACATATGGTAAACATACCAGCCTGAAAGGCTTCATTAAGAAATTTCATTTCGTCACTACTAAAAAAAGTGGATCCTTCAGACTACCAGAGAACCACAGACAAGTTTTTTCCCAAGCCAAGGCCAAGCATTGGTAATAAACAAGAAAACAGCACCGCCTGCATTGCAGAGATGATTCTAGCATAAACCATTACACTAGAAACTGTGTCCAGTTAGCGTTAAGTAAAGCCTAGTGAAATCAGGGTAAATTATAGCAGCATAACTAGCCCAAGCATGCATTAATATCACTAATCAATCTCCTTGCTTTCCTACATGGCTAAAGTCTTGGAAAAACTAATCAGAAAACAACTGGCTGACTACCTCAACATGAAACACCACCTGGAACTCTCTCAGTCGTAATTCAGGCCCCATCACAGCATCAAGACCGCCACCAACACCATCAGGCTGATAATAGGTAAAGGAGACACAGCAGCATTCATTGTGCTCGACCCCTCAGCTGCATTGAATGCTGTTTCCATGAAACTGGAATATGTGGACCAGCTCTATGTTGGAACAGCTCCTTCCTCACTGGGTGACCCCGGTCTATCAACCTGGTCCTGTACACCTTGGGCACTGCAAAACTAATCTGTGAAGTTTCCCACTGATCCTCACTCAGCCCACTCTGTTCAATGTCTACATGACACTGCTCGCCAACATCATCTAGCAAAATCCGCATCAACTTGCATGACAGCTCCTCCTCTCCCTTTCTGATGACACCCCTATCACCCGGACGAAGTTCGCTGCCAGCATGTCTGAAGTTTACAACTGGATGAAGACCAAATGTCTGAAGCTCAACTGCAACAAGACCGATTTGGTACTCTTCGGAAAAGACACCTTACTATGGACCTTTGCCTGACTTTAGCTTGTAAAAAATATTTCAAAAAGTCAAAAAATATAATTTGTAGCTGTTTCCAAGCTGCAGAAAACATTCATTGCATTTAATATGGCATCCAAATGCTTTCCTATAGATTAGCCAACGCTGCTACAGTGAAAATAGCCTTCAGGGCCTTCTCACTGTAACAACATGTTTAACACTTTTACATGTCCTACTATTAAATGCCCTGCATCCAGAATTATGGGCAGCAAGGCCTACCGATGGGTGACTTACTAATATTTAACAGGAAGGTTTTGATCAGTTAAAAGGGGTTATTTTGAGGGGTGGAATTTGAAGTTTAAACTGCACAGTCAAGCTGCAGAGGGTAGACCTACAGTGTAGATTCCAGCGGATGTCATGCTTTACTCCTGAACACAAAACTGTGGAAGGATTTAATAGGAAAACAACAAAAAATATGTATAATGTCAATTAGACCCTTATAGGCAGGCCTTTCACTCAGAGGCCCTGCCCTGAGGCCCCATAGGGGGTGACCACCTGCTGTATTGAGAGACCTCCACCCCCACCCCAGTTCCGCCTACTTGGTGGAGATCTCTTTCTCTTAAGTTTGTTGACGTATTTGAACTTTTTTTTACACTTTTATTTTCCATTTTTTTAGTTTTGCATGCCATAAGTAAAATTCATCTGTGATCGTTTTAAGTCAAGGAAGAAAACTAATTCTACCTCGATGATGCAATTCAAATGGTGTTTTTCTAAATCAATGTATAGATTTAAATAATATTAACATGTTCATCCAAATAGATTCTAGGTTCTAATTCTGCTGGTAAGAATGAGTATACAGTGGCTCCTCATCTTGCCTAAGAAGGTGATTATGGTCAGTTAGCTCCATTGTCTTAGCCATTTGGTATCGCCACCTTACTTAGCCACGGTTTGTGAGTGGGCCCAGACCAAGACGTCTTGCAGAATCGAATATACTTTATTCCCTTCTCGCCAGAACTGGCTGTCAAGGTAGTAGTGCTTCATAATCGTGTGTACAGATGCCCATGTTGCAGCACGACAGATGTCAAGAAGAGTTACACCATGTGCTAAAGCAGCGGTGGAAGCCTTGGCCTTGTGGAAGTGGCTCTTAGTCATTCCAGAGGCTGCTATTTGGCCGATGCGTAGCAGATCTTAATGCAGATGACTACCCATCTTGGCGGAGTCTATTTATTGAAGTACTGGGTTTTTCGGAACCGGTGACCCAGAGGTGCCAGGGACAACACCCTATGACTTCGAGTCCTTCCTGTTTCAGACTACAGAAACACAGAGTCTTCTAGGTGAAGTCAAAGATCGAGTTTATTGGCTGCAACCAAGTAACAGGCGTCCTAGAAGTACAACACGGTGTATATTCTCAGGAGACTGCTCAATCTTACAAAGCCAGCCTTCTCTGTTTATACAAAATATTATGCTTCAGGCAAACATTCCTTCTTTTACAGTTGACCATTCACATATTTTCAATACAAAGAAAAAGCAGAGTCATGATGACAAGCCCATATTTCAGTTTGTTCAGCCCACAATCAATTACCCGGCAAGGCCCAGTATTTTCATCAGATATCGACGAAACCCCAATAAAAACGGGCGCCTCCTCCTCGTAAAGCAAGTCATAAAGGAAGAAACAGAGGCAGGTGTGTGTAAGATTAGGAAGGGTTTGTGTGAGATGAAAGTATCAAGGCACAACATGCCATAAACCTATCTCGACCGGCCACTGGGAGAGGAACTGACCGAACAGGTTTGGCCTTGGGCAGTGGAGTCAGCTTGCCCAGGTCGTGCAGGAGTCAGCAAAGGTGTACGTGTCCTTTAGACTCGTTTTGGCCTTAGCCACTGGCCTATGTGAGGGCAATCACAAAATGGCTGCCGTTCACAAAATGGAACCCAAGGGTTCAGGACAAAAACTACGTTTTCAGGGTGAAATCGTCACTCGAATATGACGAAAATGCTTGCGCATAGTATACTGGCCATTTTCGGTCTGCTGATATCAAAATCGTCATGATATGACGATGTTTATAACACAGGTCCAAAATTTCAGTACCACAGACCCTCCTTTTGCCCTTACATAGGCAATAACCTATACTCATGCTAATCTGAGTCCAGGTCTATATTCATAAAGTCATTGAGATGTTGCTGTAGCATCATCCTATTACTTAGCTCGTCCCTAGATACAGGTTTCCTTACACATGATGTAGCACAGAGGCCGCATAGTGCAGGAGCACACTGTACACACAGACAGAACAGGAAATGAATGGCTAAGATTATCCCAATGACCATCAGAATTTTCCATCCCCAGGCGGATATCAGTTCCCAGAACCATCCCATCAACGACCAATCTCCTTTATCCACATGAATAGATTCGGAAATTTTATGCAGTTTTAAAATGGCCTGGTACACTGTTGGAGCGTTATCTGGAATGAAAACACAGCAACTCGATTGGATCACTCTACATACCCCACCTCGGTCTGCAAGTACGACGTCTAACGCGACCCTGTTCTGAAGGGTCATAAGACGATCCGACTGGAGCTCAGCGGTCAAGTTACTACGGGCACCGGCAGTTTCATCTACGGTGGATTCAACCACCCTCGTCAATCGCCTTATGTTCCTGCTGTTAACCATGGGTCCCCAAAACAGCAGAAAACCCTTCATGAGGTCTCCAAATTCTTGTCCTGCAGTGTCTTCTTTACTGAAGACACCTCTAACTATCCTGGTCTTATGGTAATCTGCCGCAGCTGTGTAGGTGGGAGGCAACAGGAAAGAAACAAAGCATGTGCCCGAAAAGTCAGGGAGCAACCATGTATAGGCTCTATCATGGCAGATGAAATAGGTACCCTTAGCTGCTAAGAACGAAGGGGAAGTCTGAGACGCAAAAACATATGTCTCAGTGCAGATGCTTTTCCCTAACTGAGCTCTGGGATTCTTGCCAGTACCTTGCAGACATAGGTGACCCTGATGGGGTACAATCCAAATCGGGGAAGATCTCTTAGCTTGCTGTTTCTCACTCAGGGTAACTCCATATCCGGTCACGTTCCATCCTATATATACTAGTGTCTCATCTCTCGGGATAGTCTCATAGGAAGTATCTTCCCTAATCATGTCTACTATACCCTTAACTAGAGCACTATTCTTAGGATTATCTTTCACAGAACGTAGGGGGTAGACTTCATGTGCGTAGATGAACATTGTTCTGTATGCCCACACAGAACCATTATGGCTGAAAGGCAGGACCAGATAAGGGATACCTTTATCCGTTGTGTGAGGCATAAGACCACACACCCAACAGTTAGTCGTGTTCATTACTAGTTGGTGTTGGTGCAAAAGCTGAACAAAGGAATTATTAATAAACTCTAATCTCCTAACGGATTCATGTTCAGGAAGAGGTTGAAAAGAATGTGAGGAAACAGTAGAAGGAGGAGGTATGGGCAATGTAGTGGGTGCAAATGTCACTCGAAAAGAGAATAAAATATATCCTATAAAAAACATCATTACACTGAACAACATAAAAATGCATAATATCAAAAAGCGTTTCTTGGTCATCATTCTACATATTTTGGTTCTAAAGTTCATTGTTTTGGCAGGTCTCTCCATCTCGAAAAACTCCATCCTCTCTAAATGCTGCTCGCGATGGTAGGGTGTTCTATGCTAAGGAATGCTTCTGTCAGTCCAGGGCAACTCCCTTAGACCAACCAGAACTGTCGACCTAACGTCTTCAGCTGCACCCCAAAGACTTGGCCAACCACGACCCTACAGCTGAACCCGGATGGTGGTTCGAAAAACAAAAATAAAAAAGTTTCTCAGATGAGAGAGCTGCACTTTCAAAAATAGCAAAGAAAAGGATTTTTCTTTTTATTAGTCCATAGTTCTCGGCCTCAGATTATAGCGTTTCTTCCCAGGTACTGTCTGGTCCTGAAACAGGCGTTCAGGCTCTCTAGTGTCCAATCGAATTGACGGTGGCACAGCTTCCTGCAAAAGATTGTCACTTTCTTGTTCAGAAATTGTTCCTTTTATGCGTGCATCACTGAAAGGCAGAAAACGAGGCACAGTCTCAGTCTCAGAGTCAGCAACACCCTCCTGGACCCACCGGTTGTACGGTAGAGGCAAAGGGACCCTCTTGCAGTGTACGCCGTGGATCCAGTTCTTCTTTCCTTCCACTCGAACGGCTGATCTTGTTGAGAGAAGAACTAGGTGGGGACCGGTCCAGCGGGGCTGATTATTCTTTGTCCGTTGGAAATTTTTCACCAAAATCCACGTACCAGGATTGATGGTGTGTCCTGGATCTTCAGAAAACTGAGGCAGAGAATCGTGAACCTGTTGGTGTAAAACACGCAATTCAGCCGTCAATTCGTACAAATAGTCAAGCAGTACAGGGTGTTCGATCTCACTGAATTTTTTCGGCCTTGGCACTCCCCATATGTTGGCCGGGCGGCCGAACATGATTTCATAGGGACTAAGTCCCACTCGCGAATGCACAGTCATTCTGGTTGATAGGAGTGCTAAAGGCAGAGCGTCAGGCCATTTAAGACCAGAGCTTGCTTGAATCTTGGCCAATTTTTTTTTTTTTTTTTTTTTTTTTTTAAACCTTTATTGTGCATGAAAAGAACAAATACGGGCCCACAACCGTCAGGTCGGACACGATACTTTAACGCACAAATGCAAGCAAAACAGTCCCCCAGCGGAATCAGGTAAATTAGCAAAAATCAATGGACATTACAGTGAAGAGACGCATGGCGCCGGGGAGAAGGAACAATGAAGGTTACATTTTAAAGTTTTCTGGTCGAAATAATTCAAGAAAGAATAAGAACAAAGGAATACTGAGCCCGTACACTCGCCACATTACATGAGCAGGCGGCATCAATACAAAAAACCAACAATGGAGGTGAATACAACTGACAAAATGGCGGTACAAAGAAAACTACAAAAGCAGCAACCAGGATTCACGTACCCCCAACTGTGCCACCCCCCCCACTAACCCCTATCGCGGACCCAGAAAAGAAACAGGTAAAGAAAGCGCAGAAAAATAGTAAATAAGGCCCATAGAAACTAAATGACAAAAACTAAAACCCTCCCCCCACCCTACAGCAATGCGGAGGCTACGGCCTACCCCCCCCCCCGGCAGAGTGTCTGTCGCCCACTAAGGAACCCGAAATATAGAGAAGAAAGGAAGAGAGAAAAAGGGAAAAATAAAGAAAAAGGAAGAAAAAGCCCTAACAGCAGAGAGAAGGGAGCGAGGAAAGAATAAACCAATCCACAACTCCCAGAAAAAGAAAAGATGAGGAGGAGCCAACCCAATATCAGGATCTCCCGGACATCCCAGTCATATAAACCATCTACGCCACATGCAGCAATACATTTGGAAGACATGAAACAAAAAGAGGGTCAAAATCTGTTACACCCGGAACCCCGGGCCAGCACACAACCCCCCGCCAGTACATCAGGAAGAATAAAGAACCGGACATATCAAATAAATCGTAGGCAGGGAAAGACAGCACCTGAAACGCAAGCAACACAAAAATAAAACAAAAATTTGCAGTTCAGTCCGGATCTCCGCTAGCCGAGCAACCAAAACCAATGAGCAAAAGAACCGTCAGCCCTGTCCTGAACGTCCAAATTTCTCGAGGCACGGCCACCACTGCGAGTACTCCCCAGGCAGAATCAAGAAAGGCCGAGAAGAGGGCTAGTCATACATATGCACGAACACCGCCGGCCCAATAAACATTTCCCACCCCAATATCGGCAACAAATATAGTCAGCAGAAGGTTAACAATTAGGGAGAGCAATTCACATTTCGTAATGAAACAGGCCGAGGTCGGATCCCACACAATCTCCACCCACCAGCCCAGCAATTCAACAAAGGGGACCGCCTAGCCCTGGCCCGATCTGGGGCTCGCCCTCTCACCCACTCTCCGTGATAGTCCAGTGCAGTCCAGGTTGACGAGAGAAAATGGCCGCCTAGAGGAGGGGGGAGGTGCATGTACTTGGAAAGAGCGTCGCCTGTCCCCAGAAAATGAACCTCCCCTGGTCACTAGCTTCTCCGATGTATCCAAGCGACAAAAGTCACAGAGCAGGGAGGTCAAAGTCCGTGATAAAGGAGCAGATGAAGAGGCATGAGGACAGGCAACTGCCATCCAGGGCTGTGAAGCCATGAAACAACACATACAGTCAGGCACGGAACAAAGGGGAGACAATGCAGCAGCGACAGACCTGGTGGGTGGCAAACAGTCGTTACAAGCCGCAGCAATAGCTACTGTAACCTCCACAGCAGCACTCTGAGGCGGCGGTGTGCCGATAGATTGTAGCAATTCCAAGTCAAAACTTTGTCGAGGATGGACCCCCTGCTCTCGACATAAAGCACGGGCACACGCATCAAGTTTAACACCCAGTACACTGTAGTTGTGCCTCACCGCCGATCGCAGCTCACCCAAAGTCGTCAACACGTCTTGATATGTCCATTCAGGCTGTGGTTCACATAGTTCTGCACTCCCGGGGGAAGTATGCACCCCGGCCCCCTGCACGCAAGTGGGCTCGCTGTTCCACGATGAGGGTGCGTAGTCGTCCGCACAATGGCGAGAGGCAGGCATCGCCATCTTGCCCTCAATCCACCGGAGCGCTGGGGGGGGGAAGGGGGTCGCAGGGCACGACCGATCAACAGCTGTCGTTCCCCGGGTACACTATATCCCCTGCGGTCCGCAGCGTAATCGGGAATTCGCCGGCAGTGCGGCGAGTCAGGCAGACCGAGCGGGGCTCACCGATGTCGGGCAGAGGGACAATAGGAGCCGACCAGAATCATGGCGGCCACGGACAAAGGACTCGTAGACAAAGCACGTCTTCCACCCTGCTCCGTGCAACTCAGCGCGTACAAGGCAATTCTTGGCAGCAGGCGGTGGCCGGGCAGTCTGCGGAGGAAGATGATGTTTCGCTGTCGCCCAGCCCCCGCGGCAGAGCGGCCGTGTCCGAGCACGCGAGGTCCAGCAATGCCCTGCAGAAGAGGCAAGGTCCCGGGCCAGGGCGGTCCGTCCGATAACGTCTGTTTCCGGGCGGGTGGAAAGGTCGGAGGAACACCATCAGAACCAGCTCCGCTTCCCGCACGTTTCGGTTCAAGAGACACCAGGATGACATGCAGGATTGAGGTGCGGGATTCCGGGGCCGGCGGTGCCGAGAGGCTGCACGTCCGCTCAGGTCGCCATCTTGGCTCCTCCTCCCAATTTTAGTTTTAATGTGCCATTGTAGCACTGTACTAGTCCAGCTGATTGGGGGTGATTTGCAGCGTGGAATTTCTGCTGGATACCTAGCCCTTCACATACTTTCTTCATCACTCGTCCTACAAATTCACTCCCATTGTCACTCCAGACCATTCTCGGCATTCCAAATCTAGGGAAAAATTCTTTGACAAGGACTTTAGCTGTGGACAAGGCAGTGTTGTCCTTCAGGGGGTATGCTTCTACCCATCTTGAAAAGGCACAAACAACAACGAGTACGTCCTTCAGATTGTTGCACCTTTCCATGTGGATGACATCTAGCTGCAAAACCTCGAACGGATACGTTGGAGGCGCAAAATGACCAGCTGGAGTTGGGGTTCCCCTACCAGGATTGTATTTCAGACACACCATGCAATTCTTGACCACGTTTTCTGCACACTTAGGAATTCCAGCATTTTGCCATACTGGAGCCAACAACTTACAAATCCCTTTCACACTGATGTGAGCCATTCCATGGGCCATTGTAACCACTGCAAGCACATACACATTGGGCAACAACCATCGCTGATGGTCTGACAATTCAACCCAACAACCATTTGCATCCAATTCACCCGTACTTTCTCTCCACACACTCAACTCTTTCTCTGTAGCTTCAGCTTGAATAGACTTCACACTCTCTATTGTGTCTTCACACATTCCCACGTCACCAATCCATCTTGCAGGGCCCGCAACATACATTCGACTCATCACATCCCTTGCTGCTTCTTTTGCAATTTCATCAGCAAATGCATTGCCACGACCAACATCATCAGTAACCTTCTTGTGTGCACTGCATTTCACAATCGCAACTTGTAAGGGCAAAGTCAGTGACTCAATGAGCTCATTCACCAACTGACCATGCTGTATCTTAGCTCCATGCGAAGTCAGGAACCAACGTTCTTTCCACAATCGTCCAAAACTATGGGCCACACCAAATGCATACTGGCTGTCGGTATATATGGTCACTTTCATTCCTTTCGACAACACACACGCTCTCGTAAGTGCAATCAACTCTGCTGCTTGAGCTGAATTATGTGGGATACGTGTAGCTTCAACAATCGTATGCAAAGTCGTGACAGCATATGCTGCAGTCGTATCACCATTCGGAAGCTTGAAGCATGAACCATCCACCCATAAGGTACCATCACACTTCACAAGAGGAGTGTCCTGAAGGTCTATTCTCCCTTTCGTTTCTTCTTCTGTTCTGAGAAAACAATCATGCTGTTCAGAAGCATCTGTCTCTGCCACAATCGGCAACAACGTAGCTGGATTCAATGTGTTGCATCTTTTTATGTGTGCATGACTCGCTAAAAGTGTCAACTCATAACCTGACAATCGAGCACTAGTTAAGTGCTGTGTCTTGGTCCGGTTTAACAACGTGTCCACTGCATGTGGAACCATCACAACCAATGTATTATTCATGACTAAACCAGCAGATTGCGGAATAGAAACAGCTGCTGCCGCTGTGGCTCTCAAGCAACTTGGCAATGCTTTAGCTACCGGGTCCAAAGTTGACGAAAAATACGCGCATAGACGCTGTTTGTCTCCGAACAACTGTGTCAACACTGACAATGCACAACCTTCTTTCTCATGGACATACAATGTAAAGGGCTTACTGTAGTCGGGGGTACCCAACACAGGAGCCGAACATAATGCATCACGCAATTCGGAAAAACTTTTCTGACACTCTTCAGACCATGGGAGGGGATGCGGTGTATCTTTACAAGTTAATTCCATCAAAGGTTTGGCCAACAAAGAAAAATTCGGTATCCATTGTCTGCAATATGATGTAATACCCAAGAAAGCACGCACTTCTCTCTGTGTCTTTGGCACACTCAATTTTGCTATTGCCTGAATTCTTTCTGGGGTCAGTTTCCTTCCCTCCTTCGATAAGAGATGACCTAAGTAGGTCACTTCTTGTCGACAATATTGCAATTTAGAAAGGGACACTTTGTGGTGTAACTCAGACAAATGACGCAACAACGATACCGTGGTTTCTTTACATATTTCCTCAGTATCTGCAGCGACGAGCAAATCATCAACGTACTGAACAAGGGTAGCGCCATCAGGAAAAACAATTGTGTCAAGCTGTGCTTTTAAAGCCTGACTATATATCGATGGACTTTCACAGTAGCCCTGGGGAGCGCGTTTGAAGCGGAAGCTTCGACCTCCTAAACTGAAGCCGAAAATATCCCTACTCTCCTCGGCATTCGGGATGCTGAAGAAAGCATTCTTCAAGTCAATCACCGAGAACCAAGTCGCAGAAGCTGGAATCATAGTCAATAGGGCAGTGATATCAGGGACAACTGGAAATTGTGGCACAACTATTTTATTCACCTCTCTAAGATCAATCACGAATCTGTAAACAGGTGGCTGAGAAGGATCGGTACGCTTCAAAACAGGCAGAACTGGACTATTGCAAACGTTGCCTCTTGTCTCTTCAATTACATCTTTTTCAATCAAATCGTAAATGATGGCTAGCAATGCTTTTTCACCTTCACTAGAGATTTTGTATTGGGGAATGCGTGGCATTTTAACATTGGCTTTCAATGTCACAACATATAGCGGTATTTCCAAAAGACCCACATCATTAGGACCGGTGGCCCAAAGAACATCAGGAAGAGACGACAATTCTGTCGGAAGTTTATCCTTCGACAAATACATTGGAGAGACTACTTTCTTACCTAGTGTAAGTTGCACTCCTGAAGGAGAACAATACAAAGTTGCATACAATCTTTTCAATAGATCCAATCCCAACAAATTTTCACCACAACCTGTTGTCAGAATAAGGGGTGCTTCGAATTCGCAAGGTCCAACAGAAAGGGACATAGGACTAGAAATCAGGTTTCTAACCGGGGCGTCAGAAAAACCAACTGAAACATTCATTTCGCCAGACAAAGGTGCGCCAGGGAGTTTGGAGTGCATAATGAAACTCTTTGTAGCACCAGTATTCAACAGAAAAGGCTCTGACACACCTGATGTAATCACCTCAACGTAAGGTCCACTCTGATCTACTGGAACTGAAACAACTCCCTCTCTTTGTCTATGGCTGTCCTAGCAATCAGTACCTTCAATATTCTCATCTTCTGCATAGTAGTCATCAGCATAGTACTGAGGCGTCCTACCAGACGCGTTATTCTGCTGATCAAAACTATTCATTGAGTTCTGTGGCGGAAAAGATCGCCCGTTCTGTAGGAAATTTCCACGTCCTCTACCTCTAGGCGCTTGTGGAGTACCTCGACCTCGTGAGCTAGAAATACCATTCATACGCTGTAATAAAGCAGGGCAGCTACTTTTAAAATGGCCCTCTTCTTTACAATATGCACACTGATTAGGGCCTACAGGAAAACGTTGTTGAGGATATTCGGTCCTTTGCGTGTTTCTCTGAAACTGCTGAGGCTGCTGGTAGTTACTCTGACCACCACGAGGCGGGTACGCCTGCTGTAAAAGAACCTTTGTTTTTAACTCTTTCGTTTTCTTGTCTGCTCTATCTTTTTCATCTTTGTCCCTATTTTCGTAGTACTGTGCAGTAGCCAATATCTGTGCTGAAGAGGAAACGGCCCAAGAACTCTCTGAATCTTTTAACTTTTTACATAACTCAGGGAGCAAATTATGCACAAACCTGTCAACGAACAACCGTTGACCACCTTCTGTACTCATATCTTGACCACTGTGGTCGATAAACGTTTCTTCGAACCTGGTGAAGAAATCAGACACCGTTTCATCTTTCTTCTGCTTACACGCAGACAATTTGTCCCAATTCACTTGCATCGCAGGCATTAAAGTCTTCATGTAAGTAATTATCCTACCAGGGAGGTCTGCCACTAAAGGTTCGGGTTTAGCACCACCAACTTGTCTGCCATCAGCAGCAGCAATATTAACCCATGTATCACCTAACTCCTGGTCATGATCCGCATGACGAATCTTTCCCCATAAAGGCTGTGGGACAACATTTCCAAACAACATGTCTATATCCGCTAAATTCATAATGCATGAGCCTGCAGTCTGTGACAATTCCTTGTAATACCCTGCAGGATTTTTACGGGGATCAGGGAAAGTCTGCTTAAGGGCCAAAACTTCAGCTCGCTTCCAAGAACCATGTACCCACACACGCTGAAAGTGTGCGGGAATAGCTGGGGGGTTGTTATTCAGACCAGCAGCTACTTCTTCCTTCCATACTGGAGGTACTTCTCTCATGGGATATTGTCTCGCTTTCCTCCCAGCAGAGGAATCATGCTCAAACAATGACCGAGAAATACCGTCACTCCTAAACGACAATAATGTCGCAACTGCTTTCTCAATATCGGGACACACAATCGTGCCTTTTGCAAACTCGAACCGTACATGACACAACTCAGGCGGATTGGGCTCCAAATCATTCTCCTCTAAATCCTCACAAAGAAAAGTACACATTTTATCAAAAACGTACCTCTGCTTTGGTGCTTCCCACTGATGGAAGACATCCATAACAGACTCTAGCTCATATCTCGTCGGGTCAGTAACCCATTTATGTGTCAAATAATCCAATGTTTCCCGCTCTCTAGAGTCAGGTAGTTGACTACGCAGCTGTTTGCATGTTGAAACAGGGGTCATACTAGATGCCCCAAATAGAGGATATAGGAGATTAGCGACAGTGTCAGTCATTCTCTGTCGAACGGAAGGACAAGTCGACGAGAGAACGGGAGGAAAAACAGGGTGAGGCAAGGTAGATGCAGATGCAGACGCAGATGCGGTATCAGGAGGAATACCAGAAAAGGTAGTCGATGTAGTAGGCAAGATCGTAGGAATTACAGGGAGAGCAGGTAGCAAGGTCGGCGGCCCTTGAGGAGGCTGTGCCATAGGAGTAGGAGCCAACTGAAGAGGAGCTGGCGGTTGTGGAAGAACTTGAGGCACAACAATCGGGTGTTGCACGACTAAAGGTTGCGGAGGTGCTGTAGCACTCTGCGCATAAGGGGGTGGCAAACTCAATAAGTGTGACATTAGGGGGTCTTTTTCAAGTTCTTTTGCTGCATCTTGCTGAAGAGGCGGCAAAACTGGATAACATTTATCAATTGCCATTTTACGTTGCCTGTGCAACTGTTCACTTGCTTGTTCTTCCTCATCATCTTTATATTGCATAGCAGCTTGCATTATCGAAATACCCTTTTATCTTTTATTCTTTTTAGCTAATTTAATTTCTTTCTGTTTGGCTTCCTTTCGCCATAGGCGGAAAGAGTCAAACATCGCCGGCCGGGCTTTCTTCTTAAAAAGTCTAACCTCTAGATTATCTAAAATCTCCGTGTCAAAGCTACCATATTGGGGCCATTTTAAAACACTATCCTTCCTGGTGTATCGGATCCATACTTCATTATATGTGATGGGGCCTACTCCATGCTTCACGTAGAGCTCATAGGTTGGAGTTCCAATCGGAGGAACCGGACACGAGTCGGGAATCCCTATTACAACCAAGACAAAACAAGTTTCCAAGTCTGCTAAGACCAGGCATCTTCGCTCTCTAGTCTAGCTTCAAACTTCAAAGGATTATCGATTACGATAGTCTCGTGAATACACGAGTCCCTCGGCTTTGGTACTTGCAAGTTCCAAATCAAAGATCCCAAGGGGATACTCAAACTAAGAACCAACTAAGGAGTGGGAGACGCTCCACTTATACTTAACTGAGGTATCGATGACGTCACCAGAAGACTCGTCTATCGTTTCGCTCTACAAATCATCAAGGGTCCAAAACAGGGCGATAGTCAGGGCAGCAGTCCTTCGTAGCCGTCGGGAAGCGGGGAACCTCGCAGCAAAGACTTTCGGACCACGTCGACATGCAGGGGTCGATGAAGTGGCGGCCTTCCTCCAGAATTTTCACACGAAGCTCCTCACGAACCTCTGGCTTGGACCGGTACCGCTGATATCGCCACACGTTGGGCGCCAACTGAAGTACTGGGTTTTTCGGAACCGGTAACCCAGCGGTGCCAGGGACAAAACCCTATGACTTCGAGTCCTTCCTGTTTCAGACTACAGAACCACAGAGTCTTTTAGGTAAAGTCAAAGATCGAGTTTATTGGCTGCAACCAAGTAACAGGCGTCCTATAAGTACAACACGGTGTATATTCTCAGGAGACTGCTCAATCTTACAAAGCCAGCCTTCTCTTTTTATACAAAATATTATGCTTCAGGCAAAACATTCCTTCTTTTACAGTTGACCATTCACATATTTTCAATACAAAGAAAAAGCAGAGTCATGATGACAAGCCCATATTTCAGTTTGTTCAGCCCAACAATCAATTACCCTGCAAGGCCCAGTATTTTCATCAGATATCGACGAAACCCCAATAAAAACGGGCGCCTCCTCCTCGTAAAGCAAGTCATAAAGGAAGAAACAGAGGCAGGTGTGTGTAAGATTAGGAAGGGTTTGTGTGCGATGAAAGGTTTATGGCATGTTGTGCCTTGATACTATCTCGACCGGCCACTGGGAGAGGAACTGACCGAACAGGTTTGGCCTTGGGCCGTGGCGTCAGCTTGCCCAGGTCGTGCAGGAGTCAGCAAAGGTGTACGTGTCCTTTAGACTCGTTTTGGCCTTAGCCACCGGCCTATGTGAGGGCAATCACAAAATGGCTGCCGTTCACAAAATGGAACCCAATGGTTCAGGACAAAAACTACGTTTTCAGGGTGAAATCGTCACTCGAATATGACGAAAATGCTTGCGCATAGTATACTGGCCATTTTCGGTCTGCTGATATCAAAATCGTCATGATATGACGATGTTTATAACACAGGTCCAAAATTTTCAGTACCACATTATGCACTGACTTTCCTTTCTTTGATCCAGAGAACCCCACAAATATCTGATCATCTACACAATGGTCTTTGGTGCGATTGATGTAAAAGCCTAAAGCTCTTTTGGGGCCCAGACGATGGCGAGTCCTCTTTAGAGGGATGAGGTGGGGCTATGAATGCTGGAGGGGTGATGGATTTGCAAATGTGAAATGGAGTCACAACTTTCAGCAAGATGGCCACCCGAGTCCTCAGCACCAGCTTGCCTGAAAAGAAGGCAGTACAGGGCCATTGCACCAACAGTGACAAAACTATGAGCTTACTCATGCAAAGAGCTGAAGTGAACACAATGAGGAAGACGGTCTTAAGGGTCAGCCAAAGCAACGAGCAGCTGTGCATCAGTTTGAAGAGAATACACATGACAAATGCCAGAAACAAATTAAGGTTCCACTGTGGCATTACAAATGCTGTTGGCGAAAACATGCGTATCAAACCTTAAAGAAAAAGCATCACCATGTGCTTTCAACAAGGATGGTTGGTTCAGTAAACTTAGTAATGCGGAAAGGGCAAACAATTAAACTTAAATAGTGTCTACTGCAACCCCTTGCTGGGCTAAAGAAAAAACCAAATAAAAAAATACCCAACAGTTTGGCTTGTAAATTGCCTGCCTTGTAGACTTCACACCAGGCCCCAAATGTGTCCTAGCGCCCGGTGTAAAAAGACGCCATGGAACAGCACCTCGATACAGAAAAGGGGGGTGGTGATGAACAGAGTGTCTGAATTAAGCAGACCACTCTTACCCAGTCCAAAGATCAGGGCTTGATCCATCACCGTTATTTATCTCACTGCCCCAACCCAGCTCAGAACCTGGCTATATGCAAATTAGTCTGTCCCTGGCCCAGTGCATCATGGGAACAGGGCAGACCAAACTACCAAGCCAATTCTTCACCAGAAAGGAGACAAGCTACATAAACATATACATGGAACAGCACCTGGCAGCCAGGATGACATCAACAACTTCGGGTGGTAATCAAACACAGTCAAATGCCACCAAACAATGTCCATGCAAGGATATGCAGATTGCACTCGTTCATTTGGAGAACCCTGCCCTGCTGGTGTGACAGAAGATGTTCCTGAAATGGTAGCCTGATCGAAAGGGCAGATTCTCAGTTACAGAAGTTCCATGAATCACACTCTCATAGGCCAATCTAGAGCCACTCCAATGACTTTGGCCTCGTCGTTTCTGATTTTCTTCGGAACTGCGGGCAGGAGAAGTGGAAAGGCATATATAAGTCTTGTGTTCCACTACAGCCAAAATGCATCTTCCAGCCAGTGCTTTTGCAGGAACTCAAACACAAAAAGTTAGACACTGCGCATTTCTAATGGTCATAGCCAGGGTTCTCCCCATTGCCAGAAGATTCCTCGTGCCATAAAGGGGTACAGAGGTCATTTGTGGACTGCTAAGTAGAGTTGGTTGAACTTGTCCGCCCTGGCGTTCAAAACATTCCGCCACATGGCTTGTGTTCAGGGGGTTGCCATGACTTTCCAACCACCTCCAGAGGAGTAGAACTTCCTGGCACAGGACCCTGAATCCCAATCTGCCCTACTTGCTGTAGTACCACATGGCAAGTGGTGTTGTCCGTGAGAAGCTGAATCAGCCTCTCCTTGATGGACGGCAGGAAGGTCTTCAGCGCCAGACGAACTGTCCGGAACTCCAACAGAGTGACACAGAGCTGGGATTCCGCCAGAGATCTCTGATCTCTACCTCTCCCAGATTACCTCCCTAGACCAGCAGTGACACATCAGACACCACCATGTCATCTCTGAGTGGGGAAGAGAGGGGCCTGCTGCTGGTCAGATTGAGCAACCACCACTGCATATCTTATGCAGTGTCCTGTGAAACCCGGATGGCAACCGGCAGGTTTTCTTGTGCTGGGCCCACTGAGACTTTAGATTCCACTTCAGATCCCGCATATGCCACCTGGCGCAGCCGACCAGCAGGATGCATGAGACCAACTGCCAAGAAGCCCCAGAGTTACTCTCACTGATATTTAGACAGAGGCTGAAAAATCAGGATCATAGCCCAAATGTCCTGGACATATTGCAATGGTGGGAAGGCCCTGAACTGCACCATGTCCAAGACAACATGTATGAAAATAATTTCCCTGAAGGAGTGAGGTGTAACGTAGGCTTGTTGATTGAGAACCCCAATTATGTCAGGAGATTTGCTGTCTATAGGTGGTGTACGATCAACTATGGTGAGCATTCTTTCAACAGCCAGCCGTCAAGGTGGGGAAAGAAAACAAGTTACTTACCTGTAACTTTGGTTCCCCTATATTGGTAACTTTCATAGATTCCCATAGCTTGTATCATTCCCCGTCGTCGGAATGGGAGCCTCGGTAAATAAAAAATAACATAGCAGTAGGTACAAAAGAGAAAGAAAGGCCTAGGCCTCATCTCATTTTGTAGCACATCCACCTCTTTTTGCAAAAGAGACCAAAAACATCAAACAACCAATCAGATTAGCTTCACCCCTTAGAACCCTCCTGAGAGAGCCTCAGAGCCTCAGCTTTTCGCAGCCGTTGTGTAACCGTTACCACATTTGCTGAAGGCTGAGCTTTCCCAGGGGAGGAGGGTGGGCGCATGGGAATCTATGAAAGTTTCCAATACTGGGGAACCAAAGTTACAGGTAAGTAACTTGTTTTCTTACCCCAGTATTGGATCTTTCATAGATTCACATAGCTTGTATCAGAGTACCTAGCAGTTAGCAATAATGCACATTGTGTAACATAAGTACTAAAATTATTCTCTATTCATACGTTCATCATAAGATAACATCTTAAAACAATAGTCAAAATGTGCAAGAAGAAGGTAGGAGGGATAGAAGGGAAAGTTCACCGCTTATTGGAAGAGATTCCTCAGAACCGCTTGTCCCACTGCCGCCTCATTTCTTGTGGAAGAGTCCAAACAGTAATGTCTTGTGAAAGTATGGGCACAGCTGCTCCATGTAGCTGCCCTACAAATGTCTTTCTTAGGAACTCCAGCAAAGAGAGCAGTAGATGATGAAACTGATCTTGTGAAGTGAGCTTTCACACGTCCTTCTAGCGGTTTACACGCAGCTTGGTGACAGTAGTGAATTGCGCTGGCAATACAACGCGAAATTCCTTGCTTTGAGAGAGGGAAACCCTTTCGAGGATTACTAAAGGTGACAAAAAACTGTGTAGACTTCCTGAAATCCTTTGTGCGTTGGAGGTAAAACTTCAGACATCTTTGGACATCCAAGGAATGAAGAAACCTTTCCGCTGGAGTCGTAGGTCGAGGGAAAAAGGATTTTAAAACAACAGGTTCATTCAAATGGAAATCCGAAGGGTCCTTTGGAATACATTTCGGATTCATTCTTAGAATCAAAGTGTCATTTTTGAACTGTAAAAAAGGTTCTTTAATCATGAGAGCTTGAAGTTCTCCAACTCTCCTAGCTAGAAGGAGAGCTACCTTCCATGACAGAAATTTAATGGCAGCTCTATGAATAGGCTCAAATGGAGGTCTCATTAGACGGGCAAGAACCAAGTTGAGTTGCCACATTGGTGGAGGAGGTCTAACCGGAGGGAAAACACGAAAGAGTCCTTTCAGGAATTGTTTGACAATCCTTGCCGACTAGAGGGAAGGGCCAGAGGCTGTCCGTCTGAACCTAGAGATAGCTGCCAGGTGTACCTTGATAGAAGAGTGTGCAAGACCCCATTTTGCCAGAAACAGAATGTAAGGTAATATCTTATGAGGAGTTGAGGAGAACGGATGAAGGTTCTCTCGGTGGTACCTCACACAAAACGGTTTCCATTTTGCACGATAGGCTTTATTCGTACTCGGTGCACGGGCTTGAGCCAAATTCTCTTTACAGTCTTGGGGGATACTTAGATTTTGGAACTCTTGGTGCTCAGGAGCCACGCTGTCAACTGAAGTGAGCTCGGGTCCGGATGTACCACTTGGCCCTGGGACATCGTCATTAGAGAAAGAATGGGACGCAGGTGAAGCGGCTGATCTTGAGAGAGTAGGAGAAGCTCTGTGAACCAAAACTGGAGGAGGCCATGCCGGCGCTATTAGGATCATTGTGCAGGGTTCTGACTTGAGTTTCCTGAGTAGTCTTGGGATCAGGGGAATTGGCGGAAAGGCGTAAACAAATGCGACTGACCAGGCCATCGAAAGAGCATTCCCCAGCAATCCTCAACGGTGATCCCTGCTTGCATAAAACCGGCATTTGTCTGGTGTTGCGAACAGGTCTATGGACGGAGTGCCCCAACGAGTGAAAACTCTGTCAAGAGTGCCTTGATCCAGTTCCCACTAGTGACAGACTGATTTCAGACAACTCAACATATCTGCTGTTGTGTTGAGGGTACCTGGAAGATGCTCTGCTGAGAGAGCGATTCTTTGAAGAATTGCCCATTCCCAAATCTCTTGGGCCTCCTTTGAAAGAAGTTGAGATCTTGTTCCACCTTGCTTGTTCACATAGTGCATGGCTGTTGTATTGTCCGTACAGACCAGGACGGTGGAGTTCCGAATCCTCGGAAGGAAAGCTTGTAAAGCCAAATGAATGGCCTTGAGCTCCAGAAGGTTGATGTGAAGAGTGCGTTGTTCGGGTGTCCGGTGACCGCTCACATGAAGGACTTGCAACACCGCTTCCCAACCTTCTAGAGAGGCATCCGTGGTCAGTATTAAAGGAGCTGGAGCAACTTTGAAAGTGAGAACTTTCAAGATGTTGCCCTTGACGGTCCACCAGTCGACCGCCTCCTTCATCAGCGGAGTGACTTGTATCTTGTCATCGAACGAGCCTTCCGCCTGGCGCCATTGCATGTCCAGTTGCTCTTGCAAGGGGTGCATTCGAAGTCTGCAATGCGGAATTAGGGAAATGCAGGATGACATCGATCCTAGGAGAGACTTGTAAAGCCGGACTGACAAAGTTAGTTTCTTCTGCAATTGACGGGAAGAAAGAATCAGCTTTTTCTGTCTTTCTTCTGAAGGGAAAGCCTTGCAACAAGTTGTATCCAGAATGGAACCCAGGAACTTGGCCGATCTGGATGGAAGAAGGACTGATTTGGCTCTGTTGAGTTGTAGACCCAGATGATTGAAAAGTTGAATGTAACTCTCGACTGCCCTAGTAGTTGCTTGAGAAGATGGGGCCTTTATCAACCAATCGTCTAGATAGGGAAAAACGTGCAGTGACTGCTTTCTGAGAAATGCTGCAACTGGGGCCAATACCTTTGTGAATATCCGTGGAGCGGACCTGAGTCCGAAAGGTAGGACCCTGAACTGAAAATGGCTCTTGGCTACTGAGAAGCGTTGAAACCCCCTGTGTGCTGGGTGAATGAGAACGTGGAAGTATGCGTCCTCCAGATCTAGAGTTGCCATATAATCGCCAGAATTCAGGACACGCAAGATATCCTGAAGAGATACCATCCGAAATGAGAGTTTTATGAGATAGGTGTTGAGCTCCCTCAGGTCTAAAATTGGGCACCATTTTTCTTCCGTTTTGCGAACCAGGAAAACCTGGAATAGAACCCTTTTCCTCGTTGAGATTGAGGTACTGATTCTATCGCTCCTTTGATGAGCAGCTGAAGAGCTTCGAGACGTAGAAGATTTAGGTGTTTTGGCTCTGTGGTGCGCAGGGCTCTGGAAGGTGGTACATTTTGAAACTCTAACGTGTGGCCAAATCGGGTGATATTGAGGACCCAACGATCCGATGTAATGATCTCCCAGTTGTGAAGGCATTGTGATATCCTGCCCCCCACTGATGTTACCAGGGGGTGGAGGAACAGTAGATAGAGCCAGGAAGCCTCTATTGGTATTTAGAAGCATCTCTCCCCTGACGTCCTTGTCGTCCTCTTGACGGTTGGCGAGAGAAAGATGCCGATTGGCCTTGGCGTTGAGAGTACTGGGGTTTATATGATTGTGAAGATTGCGAATAGGAGGAGTAGCGCAGTTGGTACCTCCTCTGTAAGTCAAAAAACCCTTTCCTTTTGCACCTCTGAACGGAACCTTGCAGTATTGCAATGTCCCCAAGGACATTGCCGTGTCCGTGTCCTTTTTGATGTTATGTAGAGTGTCATCCACATACTTTCCAAAACGCATTTCTCCATCAAATGGTAAATCTAGGATCTTATTCTGCACCTCAGGGTGAAACCAGGTATCCCTAAGCCAGCCTTGACGTCTTAGAATGGCTGAACCTGCCAGAGCGCGAAAGGCAGTGGTGGCAATGTCCATAGCACAATCTATTACTTCTGAAGAAGACCTCTCTCCTTCCTCTAGTATCTTCTTCACCTCTGCCTTGGAACTATCTGGCAGTTGATACATAAAAGGAGATAAGTCGCACCACATCTGGCGATCATATTGTTCCAAAATTGCAAGTGCATTGGCCGCTCTAAGAAGGAGACTGGACAAAGTGGAAAACCTCTTTTCATATTGTCTAGGTGCCTACCCTCCTTATCCGGTGGTGTGGTAAGGGGCGCCAATGGATTCTTTGACTTTCTTTGAGCCGCCTGGGAGATAACAGAATCCGGCTTTGGTTGACCAATCAGGCAAGCGGGACTATCGTTAGGAGGCGTATATATTTTCTATAGCCGCGGAAGAACCGGGATGACTGTCGCTGGAGATTGCATCACCTTTATTCCTTCACTCCATACGTGCTCCACAATCGGTATTGAACTGATGGATTTCCTGAAAGAGCTCCTTAAAATCATACAGGAAGCAATCCGATTGTTCAGTAGTAATGGGTAGGCCAAACCTCTTTGAAGCCCTCTCCATAAGATTATGGAAAACTCCAATGTTTGCTGGAGGAGAATCAATAGGATCTGGCGATGGTGAGGCCGGATCTGGAATTACATAATCATCCCACTCTCTATCTGGGTCCGGGACCTGATCCACATTTCGATCTTCATCTGATGAATCATCATCATCATCATCATCATGCATAGTAACAATATTGTGGTGACTGTCCATTGGTTCTGGATCCTGAGGTTGAGGCAACTGAGGAGCCACTGTAGCTGAAGAAGAGGTCGGGGTTGGAGAAGGCGGAGGTTGCATTGGTTGCTCAGCAGTTTGAGACGGAAACCTTCTCTTGTAATCTAGAAACATAATTTGCAAGTCACTAATGAGAGAGGAAAGCATAGCCATCATACCTTGCTGTGACTGCTCCTGAGGTCTATCTCTTGGAACATAATGTTGCTGTTCCATATAGTAATCTTCAGAATCCTGATATTTCACTTTTAATTGGGACGGGCTGTAAGCAACCCCATAAGGACCTTCGTCCTCTACAGAAAACTCTTCTTCCAAGAGCAAAGCCAGAGGTAATGGTGTCACTCTCCGAGGAGATGTCATTTCCGGAGTGATTTGGTGTCTTTTTACAGAAATCTGGACTTTTTGAATCGTCAACGAGGTCGTCGTAGAAGGAATCGTCGTCGGAGAATGGATCGTCATCGAAGATGGGCTCGTCGTCAGTACCATTGTCGCCGTTGTCATCGACGTCGTCTCTGCCGTCGACACCATAGTCGGCATCATCTTCGACGACCTCCAGGTTGTCAACATTGTTGACGACATTGTGATAGGTAACTGTAGCGTCGCCGAAGTCGTGGTCGACGAAGCTCTCGACGACGGGCCCGTCGAAGGAGCTGGGATCGACGCTTGGTGAATTTTAGATGCCATCGTCGACGTACCTGATATTGTCGTCGTTGACGGATGGTTTTTCCTGTCAGATCTTCCTTCTTGAAGTACAGAAGCCGGTTTCTTTAACAATTTCTCCTTTTCAGGTGGAGGAGAGGAAACAGATGGATCTTGGCTCACCTTCTGAGTTGGAAGTACCTCAGAAGCTAGTCCCTCCCTCTCCTTTACACCTCGGTGAGGAGATTATTTGGGACTGGGCCTATCAGGGGTCTTTTGTAAGGCCTTAGCAGGAGGTTCAGATGAAGTTGAAGGGGAAGACCTACCCCTTTTCCTAGACCTACACGAAGATGTAGCTGAGGAGGAATCCTCACTGTCACTGGATATAACTTCTTTCTGAGACTTCATCTTCTGCAACCAAGTCAGCAGACGTCCTTTCCTGTCTCTCAGTATTGCTAGAGAAGGTCCTGCAGATTTTACAATCAGTGGCCTTATGATCAGGGTACGGGCAATAGATGCAGTCGTTATGCTTGTCCTCAATTTAAAGCCTTTCTTTTCTTAGAGCAAGTAGCACAGGCTTTAAATAAAGCTTTCTTTTCCTTATCTGACATCCTTGGTGAGAAAAAGATGAAAAGGATCCAAAGTTGTAGAGAAATCTGGGCAGAGCTCAGTGGAGACTCCCTTAGCACAAAGTGCAGTAGAAAATATGAGGCTCTGAGGCTCTCTCAGGAGGGTTCTAAGGGGTGAGGCTAATCTGATTTGTTGTTTGATGTTTTTGGTCTCTTTTGCAAAAAGAGGTGGATATGCTACAAAATGAGATGAGGCTAGGCCTTTCTTTCTCTTTTGTACCTACTGCTATGTTATTTTTTATTTACTGAGGCTCCCATTCCGACGACGGGGAATGATGCAAGCAATGGGAATCTATGAAAGTTCCAAAACAGATTTGCAGCAACCACTGGCATCACTTTTGTGAATATCCAAGGAAGCTAGTACGGCCTAAGGGGAGCACAGCAAACTGAAAATGCCCTTGGCCAGCCCTGAACCACAGGTAACCTGTCCTGCAGGTCCAAGACTACAATCCAGTTGCCCAGATACAAGGCAGACAGAACCTCAGCCAGCGGGAGCATTTAAAAATTTCTATTTCTCCTTCAGCAGGAATTAATTCAGGAAGCGAAGGTCTGAAATAGGCCTAAGGACTCCATCTTTCTTTGGCATGATGAAACAGCCAGAGTAACAACCCGTCTCTATTTAAGAGTCCAGAACCCTCTTGATGGATGCAAGCTTCCTTGAAGCTTGCATCTCTTGCAGTAAGATGGATAGGTGTTCATCTGAGTATGGCTTTCATGTGAGTAGAAGATACAGCAGGTAAGAGAGAAACGAAAGAACATAGCCATGCTGTAAGATCAGGAGGACCCATTTGTCAGTTGTGATGGATTGCCACTCAGGGAGAAAATGTTAGATCCTCCCTCCTACAATGTGGTTGTGTGCTGCTATGGGCAAACAAAAGGGGATTGTAGGCTGCTGCCACGGGGCACTGGGAAGAGCGAGGCCCGTGATAACCTGTTTTTTGCCTGCCGGATCATAGTCCCTAGAACCAAAAGGACTCGGATGACTGTAGATGCATGGTGGGATTGTTGTTAATTCCAGCATAGGTGAAAGACGAACCAGCGCAGGTATTGGAGACGGCGCAAAACCAAGACTGACTGTAGGGATTCATAAGGCGCTGAGGACAGATCCGCTGGCAGTGACTGGACTAGAGGTACCTGCGGGTCATTGAGGCCCACAGGCACACTAAAGGGACCCTGCAGTGTGCCAAAAATACAAAGCATAGCCTCCTTAAAGGCCTACAAACGATGCAGCATTGCAAATTTTCCGGGAAGCTTGCGGCGCATTGAGATCAATGGAGGAATCAGCCCCTCAATCGGTGATCGGGAGCAAGGTCCAATGGCATCTTGAAGCCCTGGTGACTTCTTTTCAGATAGAGAGTAGTGGGACGGGATGGAGTCCCGCTTCGGCTTCTTATGTTTCATCTTCAACTTTGACTAAAAAACTGACCTACTGCAGGATCGGCCTCTGGAGCAGGAGCGGATCCTCACCCTCGACGTGAAATGGACCCTTTGTAAGGTATGCAACCTCTTCCTGTGTTCGGCGACATACAGCTTTGCTTCATGGTTCTGGATCACCTCTGCGTGCATGACGGTGCATCTAAAGAACAACTTGGAGGCATGCCTCGAGACAAAACACCAAAGGCACACTTTGTGCGAGTTCGAGGGCATGGTAAGAAAGCAACTGCTGTCGGCACGCAGGGGTGATGCTCCATCACTTCTGGGGTTGCACTACAATACCTTGTGGCGCATGGGAGCACTGGTGTGAAAAGTTTCCAGGTCCAATCTGGAACTTGGGGAATATTCTAAGGGGAGGAATCTGCAGTTAGGAACAGCCAACAGAAGGAGCCCATAGCTGGGACAGGGATTTGGATCTAATTTTCTAAGAAATGCGGAATTTCAAGCCCCCCCCTTCTTGTTAGACATCAACCTTTCCCACAACTGGAAGTGTTTGATCCCTCTTGCCCAAGGTGATGGGGGGTACTTGTCACCCTCCACACCCAAGAGTGGTTACAGTTTTTTGTACAGGCCCCTCCCAACGTCAGGGGACATTTGCTTCACCTCTGCCTTAACTGAGGGCATGGGTTCTTTTGTATTTAAGGGAGGAGGTATTTTGTGGCCCCCTCTAATCTTACTAAGGGTGGTAGAAATATTTCATACCCCTTGCCTTGCTGAAGAGTAGGGAGGTCACTGACAGATTCCTTACCTAGAAGTAGCTTCCCTCCCACTGGATTGCTGCGAGCCTGACTATGTGGACATCCAGGAGCCAAAGACACACAATTGATGGAAGGAATGCAGAACAAATCAAAACATTCACCCCCAGTCAAGAGATCTGGGTTAAATCCATCATTCTTTTGCTCACCATGCCACCCCAGTTTAGATCTGGCCATATGCAAATCAGTCTTGACCCTGTTCCTCATGGGAACAGTCCAGCCCGAACTGCCAAGCCAGTTCCTCCCTGGATCGGAAACAATCATCCTAGGATCGATTTCGGGCGTTCACCCCTCTTCAGCCAGGATAGCTTGATTCCAGTGGCACAGTGAGGACCCACGTCTGGGCATACCTGGCGCACTTAGGGCGAGAAAGCAAAAGACACACAATTGATGGACGGAATGCAGAACAAATCAAAACATTCACCCCCGTCAAGAGATCTGGGTTAATTCCATCATTCTTTTGCTCACCATGCCACCCCAGTTTAGCCCTGGCCATATGCAAATCAGTCTTGACCCTGTGCCTCATGGGAACAGTCCAGCCCGAACTGCCAAGCCAGGTCCTCCCTGGACCGAAAACAAGCATCCTAGGGCCGGTTTCGGGGTTTCACCCCTCTTCAGCCAGGATAGCTTGATTCCAGTGGCACAGTGAGCTCAGGACCCACGTCTGGGCATACCTGGCGCACTTAGGGCGAGAAAGCAAAAGACACACAATTGATAGAACGAATGCAGAACAAATCAAAACATTCACCCCCAGTCACGAGATCTGGGTTAAATCCATCATTCTTTTTCTCACCATGCCACCCCAGTTTAGACCTGGCCATATGCAAATCAGTCTTGACCCTGTGCCTCATGGGAACAGTCCAGCCCGAACTGCCAAGCCAGGTCCTCCCTGGACTGGAAACAAACATCCAGGAGCCATCTAACATTTGCTTGTGACAGGGCAGGCCACTTTGAAGTAAATTACCATTAGGTTGGACTTTTATAAAACATAAAAATAAGCCTTTCAATGGAGTGTGTACATGGTACAGGTCAAAAGTTATAGATCGTATATAATCTAAAATTTGACTTTTCCTATGTGATAGTTACATCCTTGCCAGAGACAATGACATTTTGGGCATTGTCAGTATGTCAGTAGGGGAGCATGCTTTTTCCATTGTTGCACATATCCTATTCTAACGTATGCACCTCAATTTGTAGTAAGGTGTGCTTATTTGGGTGATTTATTTAATATTTAAAATCAGTTTTATCCACCTATCAGAAGGGCTGTTTTTACAGGTCTGTGCAGCAGGTTCAAGCTGCTGCTGTCTGGCTACACAAGGTATGCCTGAAGCCATGCTTCACTGCCACTGTAGGTAGTGATAGCACAGTAGTTGCTGCAGTACACAGGTGGCATTTAAATTTCCAGGCCAGAGGAGTATTACTGCACCACATAATATGGTCTCATAGAAATGTTAATTGCGCCCATCAGGATTAAACCCATTTCGACATGTATAAAGGGGGAAGCACATGCACTTTATGTCTGTCTTGCAGGGCTAAAGAACAAAGTGTTCCAATGCCATCAAAACAGAGAGGGCACAAATATGGGGGAATATCAAGATGGTTATTTCCTACAGACCAGTATACAATGACAGAGGAAGAGACATGTCTGGCCAATTGTTAATATCCTTTAACACACCTTTTGCCTCAGCATCTTACATTACTATTGGTAGGACTGTCAAGTGGGTCATGGTTGAGGCTGGTATAGGTGTGGGAGTCTTTTCTTCCATTACATTTGTTACTGAGGGCAAATATAGATCTTATGTCTTTAAAAGGATATACTTTATTTGTAGGTAATGATCAGATGTAGGAGTAGGAAAAGAGTTCGGCAAACTATTTCTGTGGTTCAGGATGAAATATATGGATTTTCAGCATTCAAATTAGCAATCACAGAAGCAAAATGGTGGCCACCTCTTCAGGATAGGAGCTGTATGTTCTTTGACAGGTCGAACTTGACATGTGTCATGTCAGTGTAATAGTAAGCCTAGTGGTACTTGTCATTTTTGGTTCCTTTCGTTACTTAGAGATGCTGTTGGGTGGGTTAGTAAAGAAGAGAAAAGGAATAATCCTTACCTCGGTGTCCTCAACAAAACTGAAAATCCTTACTTGAAAAGGCAAAAAAAAATTTACTGTCTCATATTATTATTAATATTATTATTTTAAATGTATAAGGCGCACCGCATCCTAAGGGTTTCCCGGCACCTACTCCACAAAAAAAGGATTTCAGAATGCTGTACAATAGATTAGAAATTTAACTTGGCATTGTGCCAACACAATTGTGTCACATCAAATAAAGGTAATAAAACAATTAATGGGTGTACTGAACATAACTAAAGAGCATGAAGGATAAAGTGCAGCATAGCTTTAAATGGTCATGACTGGCAACAATTGCAAATGAGAAGTAGCACGGTATATGAAGTGCAATCAGAACTAAAACAAAATGCCTAGATGTAGTTTAAGACTGACATAATGAAGACACAGTCATAATTTGGTGAGCGTGCAGCAGGGTCCCAAGATACTTAACAGTCCGTGCAGATGTTGGAGGCGAGTCTACAGCTTATACTTTGTTTCTGACAAAGTGGTAAAAAAACAGAAAATCTGCCTGCAGGGGTCAAAACGAAAAATCTAGCACAAATTGACAGTGGCATTACAGAAAAACACAAAAAAAAGGATGAAGGCAATGAGCGTTTGGCAGGGTGGGAACGAAAGATGGATAAGGAAGGAATCATAACATGAAGGTGAAACAGGCAGTAAGGGAAAGTCAATGGAAATACAGTCTGGAAGATCATGACATGATTTAGCTCTGTATAGATACACTGAAAAATAACAGTGAGGAATTATTTTATACAGAGAGAGGACAATATCCAGAGGTCTAGCCTACGTAGGAGTCAAAGAAAAGAAAGAAAAAATTACCCTACAATGGTATGCAGGAATTGTGAGGTTAAGATTCACAGAAACATATTCTTGAAGAGTGATTTAAAATTCTGAAAAGCTGAGGCATTCCTGACATAAAAAGGTTTGGGAAACACTTGTGGAGAATGATCTGTAAAGCACTTTCTTCATAAAAAGGGAAATGGAGGGAGATCTGCTGCTTTTGCAGAATAGGATGTAAGTTTTTTTTTAATATTCTTAGCTTAGAGAGCTACCCAGAGTTTGGAGGCTTAAGGTTTTGTACATCAGACGTGCAGTTTCTATGGAGACTATTTAGACAGACAGAGGTGATTTGGTCACAATTTCACATGGGCATGAAACGTGGCAGCAGCAAGAACAGCTCATAGAGCGGCGACTCTGTTTTAAGGAAGGCGGTGAGAAGAGCTTAGAAATAGCAAGTCAAGACATAACTATGGCCACAACTACAATTCAGAGGGGATGGAATGTGTTTTAAAATCTGGACTTTAGGAAAATTAAATCTGGTATTGCCTGGATGTGTCCTTTGAGGTCCAGGTTTCCATCAAGAAGAAAGCCAGGAATAAGGCAGCAGTATCCAAGACAAGAGTGATTGCAGCTGTTCCAAAGGTGCCAAACTGGTAACAAACCAAAATAGTTTGTTCAGTGGGTACATTTCAAGATAAGGAGAGAAGAAATCTAGTCTTTAATGTTTGGCATTCAAAGTGTTTTTGTTCATCCATTTTTGGATGCAATGCAGGGAATATTTGATAATGAGGTGGATTCCGCCCCAGACGTTGCCTTCCTGAACGAGACTTGGTGGAACGACTCCTCGGCGCCCGACATCGCCATAGCCATCCCGGACGGCTACAAGATCACCCACAGGAATCGAGCCAACGGAATCGGAGGAGGTTTAGCCATCGTCCATAAGTCCACCCTCAAGGTCTCCACCCATGCAGACAACAGCCTCAACTCCGCTGAACACCTGCACTTCCGGGTCCACACCGACCCCAACATCACCCTTAGAGGAACACTCTTCTACAGACCCCCCGGACCCCGGGCACAGTTCAGCAACTCCATTGCCGACCTCGCCAGCACCCACGCACTCACCTCTAAGGACTACATCCTCCTCGGGAAACTGAACTTCCACCTCGAGAACAACAACGACGCCAACGCCGCCACCTTTATCGACAACCTCGCCAACCTCTGCCTCAGACAACTCGTCACCGCACCCACCGACGTCGCCGGCCACACGCTCGACCCCGTCTTCTCCACAAGCGCCCACGTCGCCTTCAACCACACCTCCGAACTCCACTGGAACGACCACAGCTGCATCCATTTCACCTTTAAGAAACCCACCACGCACCACCGCACCCAACAGCTACCCCGCCGCTGCTGGAGCAAAGTCACCGAAGACCAGCTAACCACCACCCTCGCCCAGAACCCACCCACCAACCCCACCGACCCAGACGCCGCTGCCCACAAGGACGCCACCCACAGACATCACCACCTCATCAGATCAGCCAAGAGATCTTCCTTCAAAGCCCGCCTGGACAACAACGCACATGACAGCAAAGAGCTCTTCAGCATAGTGAAGGAACTCTCCAACCCCAGTGCCAACACCAACGACATCCCACCCTCACAAGATTTGTGCGACTCCCTGGCCACCTTCTTCCACCGCAAGATCGCTGACATCCACGACAGCTTCAATACCGCGGCCGCCCCGATTATGTCAGACTCCACCCCCCCTCCACACACCACCCGACCCAACCGCCTGACCTCCTGGTCCAACGTCACCGACGACAATACACGTAAGGTCATGAACTCCATCCACTCAGGATCACCTTCAGACCCCTGCCCACACCACGTTTTCAACAAAGCAGATGCAGCCATCGCACCCCAATTACGAAGGTCATCAACATCTCCTTCAAGACAGCGACATTCCCAGAAATCTGGAAGCACGCCGAAATCAGCGCCCTCCTCAAGAAACTCAAGGCGGACCCCAAGGACCTCAAGAACTTTCGGTCCATCTCCCTGCTCCCTTTCCTGGTGAAAGTCATCGTGAAAATCGTCAACATTCAACTGGCCAGCCACCTCGAGGACAACAACATCTTAGACCCGTCCCAGGCCGGATTCAGACGAAACCACAGCATCGAGACGGCCCTCATCGCCGCCACGGATGACATCAAGCGCCAACTAGACAACGGCGAAACATCAGCCCTCATCGACACGGTCTGCCACTGCACACTAAAGACACGCCTCCCAGAAGCCGGAATCCAAGAGAAGACCCTGGACTGGACCACATCCTTCCTCTCCAGGAGAACCCAGAGCGTCCTCCTACCTCCGTTCCGGTCTGAATCCACCAACATCATTTGCGGCGTACCCCAGGGCTCATCCCTCAGCCCGACACTGTTCAACATCTACATGGCCCCCCTCGCAGGACCAGCCGTCTGAAACTTAACTCGGACAAGACGGAGGGCCTCATCCACTGCCCCACCCCCTCTGCCTGGGACGACTCCTGGTGGCCAACCGCACGGGAAACAGCACCGACACCCACCAACCATGCACTCAACCTAGGATTCATCCTCGACTCCTCCCTCTCCATGTCGAAGCAGGTCAATGCCATTTCCTCCTCCTGCTACAACACCCTCTGCTTGCTCCGAAGGACCTACAAGTGGATCCCGACCAAAACAAGAAGAACGGTGACACAGGCCCTCGTCAGCAGCAGGCTGGACTACGGCAACGCACTCTATGCAGGAATCCCAGCCAAACACCTGCGACGATTACAACGCATCCAAAACACCTCCCCCCGGCTGATCCTCAACGCCCCCCGTGGCAGCCACATCACCCCCCACCTCAGAGACCTACACTGGCTCCCCGTCAACAAGAATATCACCTTCAAGCTCCTCACCCACGCACACAAAGCTCTCCACAACACCGGTCCAGCCTACCTGAACAGCAGACTCAGCTTCCACACCCCCACCCTCCAGCTCCGCTCCGCCAGCTCCGCTCCGCCAGCCTCGCCATCGCCACCATCCTCACATACAACGAACGACCTCCGGCGGCAGATCCTTCTCCTTCTTTGCCACCAAGACCTGGAACACCCTCCACAACCACCTGCGACAGACCCAAGACCTGCTCACCTTCAGAAGACTCCTCAAGATCTGGCTCTTCGAGCAGTAGCGGCACCCCCTCCCATCAGCGCCTTGAGACCCTCATGGGTAAGTAGTGCGCTTTACAATTTTTTTGCTTGATTGATTGATTGATTCAGGTGACTCCAATTTGCTATGGGTGCCATATTGGTGCCATAGTTGTACTGGTGAAACAAAATGTAATAATCTTTAAGAAGTTCAACTGCTGGTTCAGCACACAGATTGTAAAGGAGGGGTGCTAAAACGAAATACTGAGGGACACTGCAAGAAGGTGGGAGGGATTAGATATGGAATTACTCTTTTACACTAATTAAAAGTGCTATAAAAGATAAGAATGAGCCCATTTCAAGATGGTTCACTCAATGCTAATACTGAATTTCTGAGCGTACAGGAGAATATGATTGTCAATGTTGTAGAATGTGACAGTTAAAAGCAAGAATATTTGAAGATTGGTGTATCTTTCATCAAAAATGCGTAATACATCAACATTAGCGTCACAGATTTTTACTGTGGCCTCCCTGAAACAAGAATGAAACACAAACTATATATAATTTTCCTGAACAAATTTCTTATTATCTCTAGTAAGAAAGGATGACCCATAGATGGGGCATAAATTATCAACATTAGTATAAACCTGTTGGGTCTTTTAAAAAAAGAAGAAGAAGAAGAAGAAGGAGGAGGGCTTTGTGTGGGCAACTTTAACATACTTTAGTTCAATACCACTCTGAAGAAGGAAAGTATGGAGAGACAAGGGATGAGGGAGAATGACCAGGTAATTGATAATGCCTGGAGAGATCAGAGTATGATAAAGGGTTTCATATGTGAGAGAGAAGAGTGAATAATTACAAGGGATCAGCTTGGTGGTAGGTTGAGGAAAGAGGATAGGGGTGTTTTTGCACAAATATAGGAGACTATATATTAGACATAATTTCTTTCTAAATGTATTCATTTTATCAGGCATGACAAAAGGCTAATGCATAGCTTCTGGATTTATTAAATCTGAGAGAGAATGAGTTAAATAGTTTGAGGTTGATGGTTGCAAATTATTTCTTTGGTCAGTTCTTAGCTAGGTTTTGGAGAGGAATACAAGAACACTAGGTTTATTGAAATAATGAAGGACATGAAGCTTTTTTCTTTGAACTGGGTGAGAGTGTAGATTTACTGACTCCCAACGATCTTTAGGTTATTCCAACAAAACCGCATTTGAGGCAGATACCAGATGAGAACCTATTTGAGGTTACGGTGTTGTTCAACGTTCTCAAGGATGGAGGCTTGAGATTGTTGCAAACAGAATATTTGTGATATCAGAGGCATTTGTTTTAACAAATGAAGATGTTAAGGAGCTCGAGAAGTCTCTACAAACGTAAACTCACAACGGCACATATGTTTCTTTTGAGCTGTTCCCAAATTAAATGAACGATAAAATTAACCAAGTTTCTCTTTGGACTAGTGCATACTCTGTATTGTTGGGTCTGGGTCACTTGTCACAATAAACATCATCTACTCATTTAGATCTGGCATTTTTTCCACATAAAATCTCCTAAACTCACCAAAGCTACATGAAAAAACATCACTAGTTAGGTATGAGCATGCTCCCACTTTATCTTATCACAGAGACATGAAATGATGATGTGCTAAACTAATAAGATGGGAAATACCTTGGTTTAGGAGCCAACACAACATGAATTCAAACCGTCAACTCCTAAATGCTCATTTTACTGGGAAGCAGATCAACAGTTCACTGTAAAACAGCTGTAACTCCCCTGCTTAGATGTAAGTTTAGCTAGACAAGAGTCTAAATTAATTATCCATGAAGGACATTTTTCAGAACTCAACTCACTTCTCAGCTCCATCCTTCAGCCGAACCTTTGCATACAGAACATCCACCATTGCAGGGTCGTCGTTCATGTACTCTATTCCAGCTACCTCCAACTTGAGAGAATTACCACCAACATATTTACTGAAAAGAAAATGGTGAAATGCAAAAATTTAACATAATTACACTTGTGGAGCCTTATGGCTTACTGTTAACTACATCATTAAGAAAGAATTTTTAATTTAACATTAAAGCGCACAGAGGGTATATACCTTTATGTGTACATCACAGAAAAAGAAGGGTAACTCATAATTTCTCCTACTTGTAAAACAGTAAAGTATGTAAAAAAACACAGAATGTTCCTGAAAACAACAAAACCTAAAGTGATGTAACTGTTATCCATCAAAAGCAACAACAAAAATTGACAGTAGACCCACCATGCCCTGCTCCTGACCACACACATGACATTACTGGTTACCTCTCAAACTACATAATCACAAAAACTGGAAGCAAGAAGATTTATAGAAAGCTTTTTTCCTCTATCGAAATAGGCAGTCCTCACAAAAATCTTTGGCTGTGTTTTTTCCATCTGATTTTTGATTGTTCCTTTCAATTTTGCAAAACACTTTAGTGGCCTAGTGCCATTACAGCAACAACAAAAAAGTGATGGATGGAATACTTGAAATAATCTCAGCCATTGGAAATCGATCAGGCTGCATCCCAATCCATCGTTTTTTGCCCACCATGCCACCTCAGTTCGGAACCAGCCATATGCAAATAAGTCTTGACCCTGCTCCAATAGAACAGTCCAGCCCGAACCACCAGGCCAGGCCAGGCGTCAACTGCAACAACAACAACAAGGTGATGGATGGAATGCTTGAATTTTGTATACCTTAGTGTGTCGTCCCAATTGGGACAGGTATGCCCAGACATAGTTCTGTGCATACTGTCACTGTACTCAAGCTGCACCTGCTTTATGAGCCTTATCTAAGGCAAAACTCTTCCCGGGTTGCTTGTGTTCGGGTTCAGGGCAGTTCGGGCTGGACTTTTCCCACTGGAGCAGGGTCCACACTGATATACATAAGGCTGGGTCCAAACTGAGGTGGCATGGTGGTACAAAAAACCAAAGCAGTGAGATACGGCCAGAGTGATTACCAGTGGCTGAGAATAATTCAAGCATTCCATCTTTCACTTTTTTTGTATTCTTAAGGGCCACTATAGAACTTGAAAAAACATCACTGACTTCAAATAATTGGTGTAACTTCTGTATAGTGCTTTGTATAGTCCTCATCGAGAAGCTGCAACCCAATTCTGGGGTTCGGCCCACCACAACACAGCTGGGTTTCACCCAATAAGCAGTACACTGCCTCAAAGCACACAGTTTTATATGTACTGAATCTCACATTTTGCATTACGGTCTCTCTTCATGGTTGAACTTCAGAACGAGTGCATCTCTGCATATTCATGACTAAAAAAGGCATGCTCACACAGTTGCCATGGTACTTTCCCATTGAACAACTTTTTCTCCCTTGCTTGCTGCAACGTCTCCACGACAAACAAATCCTCTTTACCTGAGGTGGACCAGCACTCTTCGGTCCACAAATGACTCCTTGAAAGTACCCATCTTTCAATACTTTTGTAATGTTTTATCAAACCTTCTCAAAGAAGGCTGCCATAGATGCACGCTCATCCATGGCTGCCATATTTGAATGCAGTGGCAACCATGATATTCTCTTGTTTAAAACCAAAATGGGAATGTCTGTCATACTAGGCAGTCAGTACACAATGATCCCTGTGTACAAGACCTGGAACTATTGGTGAAACACATTCATTTAAGAATAGGGATATGTAATCCCTCAGCAAAATATAAACATTCTTTCACTTTATCACATTCTTTAAGTTGGCAGATGGGCTCGAAAGTTTGCTATTAAAAACATTAAGTCCTGGAACCACTCCTACATTTTTTGGAATTCACAATCTTCGAGTTTTGGTGCATGAACACTGTGACCTTTTTTGAAAAATTGAGGTCAACTATGAACAATGTGATGATAGGCATCTGCTTAGAGGTAGAAATAAGGCCTTCTCATTCGTTAAAACTTTTTTCTGATAAGACGAATGATCCAGATTTGACGTTATTAGAAGGAAAACAGGAAGGCCGGTCACTGTATTGTAGAGGAATTGGAGGTGGGACTCCCTATTTCAGAGTCCGTTGACCATAAAACAGGGTCTGCAGATCTTGTTTTTTTTTAAATAAACTAGCTTTACAGTGCGCATAGCTATCCACAGTTAGAGGATAGCTTTCTCCTAAAAGCTTAATTTTGGTTAACTCTGTTATATTGCAGCCTTATAGCCCGCCGGAGAGGGCTATACCGGCTATTAAAGGCCCTCTCCGGTGTTAAAGGCCCCGAGCCGAAGGCGAGGGCCTTCAACAAGGAAGAGGGACTTTAATAGCCGGTATAGCCCAGCTACGAAGGGCTCTAAGGCTATTAGAACATTCTGCCACTAAAGGGTAGAATGCTCTAACAAAAAAGAACAAAGCCTTATGGGAGCGTGAGGGGATTGGAATCCCCTCAGGGTCCTTGAAGCCTTTGTTCACAGCCAGAGCTGTGAACAAAGAAACATTGGAATGTTGGAGCTCCAGTCTTACACCAGACATTATAAGCCTGGAGCAGTCCATTGTTTTCAATGGAGCTCCCAAGCATTCCAATGTTCTAAAACACATTAAATGCCCTTCTTCATGGGTCAGAGATCCAATGTCGCTGCCTGGCATATGTCCAGGAGAGGAATGCTTTTCGCAAATGCAGTGGTCACAGCTTTGGCTTTGGTAGAGTGAGCCTGCAAGCCTTTAGGGGGCTGTTTCTTGGCAATGCGTACCAGATTGAATATGCTACTTACCAGTATGCATCTGTTCTTGGCATGTAGGGCTGCTAACATTCATATCTAATGCATAGATCGCCGCCTAGTGTTGGGTCCGGATGATTGCACATTGTTGTCCTGGAAGAGTCTTCGAAGTATCACAAGATAGGTGGCTCCTCCCCTGGACTACAGTGCGCATGGGCATCGGCTCCATCCCCAGATTGTTTTTAGCCATTGTGGCAGAGATGGAGTGAAATAGTGTAAAGGATGTCCATGCTAATGATGAATGCAAGATAGTGTCTGCAGCCGCTACGGGCACCGGGGAGGAGGGAGGGCGATATGAATGTTAGCGGCCCTACATGCCAAGAACAGATGCATACTGGTAAGTAGCATATTCAGTTCGAGGCATGTGGGCTGCTAAATTCATATCTAATGCATAGAATACATAGCAGTCCCCCCATTAAGGGCGGTTGCCCGTGCCAGCTGCAGAAGCTTGAAAAAGTGTCTTGAGAACAGCCTGCCCTACAGCTGCTTGCTGCTTGGAATGCACGTCCACACAGTAATGTTTGGTAAACGTGTGCGGTGTGACCCATGTGGCTGCTCTGCAAATGTCCTCTAAAGGAATGTTCCCCAGGAAAGCCATGGACGCCCCCAACTTGCGTGTGGAGTGCGCCCTTGGGGGTATTGTTAATGCGCTTAACTTTTTGATAACAGATTTGGATGCACTTAACAATCCATCTGGCTATTCCCGCTTTGGAAATGGGGTTGCCCTTGTGCTGTGCTGAGAAGGCAACAAAAAGCTGTTGTGTTTTCCTGAAGTGTTGTGTTCTGTCAATGTAGTACATCAACGCCCTCCTAACGTCCAGTGTATGGAGCATTCGCTCAGCTACCGTTTGCGGGTTTTGGAAGAATGCGGGTAGGTCAATAGTTTGATTGATATGAAACTGTGACACCACCTTAGGAAGGAATTTGGGGTTAGTGCGTAGCACCACCCTGTTTGAATGTATTTGGATGAAAGGCTCTTGGATTGTGAGCGCCTGCAGCTCACTAATGCGCCTAAGCGATGTAATAGCAATGAGGAAAGCCACTTTCCATGTCAGAATTTGAATTTCGCAGGAGTGCAGTGGCTCGAAGGGTGGACCCATCAGCCTCGTGAGGACCACATTGAGGTTCCACACCGGAGCTGGTGGTGTTCTCGGAGGAATGACTCGCTTCAGTCCCTCCAGGAAGGCTTTAATGTCAGGCACCCTGAAAACGGAGAGGTGCTGCCTATTTTGGAGATAAGCCGCTATGGCGGATAAATGTATCCGAATGGAAGCGTAAGCCAGATTGCATTTGTAAAGATGTAACAAATAGCAGATGATGTTAGGAATGGATGCATCTAGCGGGTTGATATTGTTGTCAGTACAGTAGATGACAAACCGCTTCCATTTTGCCGCATAGCAAGCCCGGGTCGTGGGCTTTCTTGCCTCCCGAATGATGTCCATGCATTCTGGAGGCAGGTTGAGGTAGCCAAATTCTAAGACCTCAGGAGCCAGATCGCCAGATTGAGCTGTTGCGGATCTGGATGCTGAATGTCGCCATGGTTCTGCGTCAAGAGCCGGGATGTGAGATGTAGCCTTTGATGCGGTACCACGGAAAGTTCTAGAAACGTGGTGTACCATGGTTGGCGTGCCCATGTTGGAGCAACCAGGATGAGAGTCATCGAGTGTTGCTTTAGCTTTTTTGCCACCAGCGGAATGAGAGGCGCTGGGGGAAAAGCGTACGCAAATTTGCCTGACCAGTTCATCCATATCGCATTCCCTTGCGATTCCGGGTGAGGGAACCTGGCGGCAAAGCTTCGGCATTTTGCGTTTTCCTTTGTGGCAAATAGGTCTATCTCTGGATGCCCCCACTGCCGGAAGTACGGGTGGAGCACCGCTGGATGTATCTCCCACTCGTGCATTTGATGGCTGTACCTGCTGAGCAGATCCGCCATCTGATTGTCCTTGCCCGGGAGGTGTTCTGCCATGAGGAAGATGTTCCTCTGAATGGCCCACTTCCACATGCTCTGAGCCAGATGAGACAGCTGTGGCGAGTGAGTACCTCCCTGCTTTTGGATGTAGTACATGGCTGTCATGTTGTCCGTCCGGATCAACACGACCTTGTTGCACAAATGTACTTTGAAGGACTTGAGCGCCATGAAGATTGCCATCAGTTCTAGGTAGTTGATGTGCAATCGTTGTTGCTGGGTTGACCACAGTCCCTGCACCGTGTAGTGGAGCACATGCGCTCCCCACCCCTGGAGAGATGCGTCTGTTGTTAGGACAATCTGTGGCACAGGCTCTTGGAACGGTCGTCCCTTGCAAAGGTTGTGTGGATTCCACCAATGCAGAGAGTTGTATGCTCGACCGGTCACGAACACTAGGTCCGTCAGTTGTCCCTGAGCCTGTGTCCATTGATTCGCTAGGCATTCTTGGAGGGGGCGCATGTGCAACCTTGCGTGCGGGACTATGAAGATGCAGGAGGCCATCATGCCTATCAACTGCATGAACACTCTCGCTGGCAGGGAGTGTTGCGGTCTGAATCTTTGGATCAGTGACTGAATGCTGTTGATTCTGACTGCGTTTGGCTGAGCCATAGCCGTCAGGGTGTTTATTGTCGCGCCCAGATACTGCCGCACATGGGCTGGTTGAAGGTGCGACTTTGGGTAATTCAGCGAGAACCCCAGACTGTGAAGGAGTTGAATAGTGCGGGACATGTGTGAGGCGCACTGTGTTTCCGACTTTGCTTGTACGAGCCAGTCGTCGAGGTACGGGTATACATGTATGTTCTGTCTCCTGAGGTGCGCCGCCACCGCCGCCAGACACTTCGTAAACACTCTGGGGGCAGTAGTCACTCCGAAGGGTAGCACTTTGAACTGATAGTGCTTGTTGTGAATGGTAAACCTGAGGTATTTTCTGTGGGACGGGTGGAGTGGGATGTGGAAGTAAGCATCCTTGAGGTCTAAGGTTGCGAGGAAGTCCCCCTGGTTGAGAAGGGGAAGTATCTGTTGCAGTGTCAGCATGTGGAAATGTTCTGACAGTATATACATGTTGAGAGGGCGTAGATCCAGAATGGGTCTGAGGGATCCGTCCTTTTTTGGGATGAGGAAGTACAGGGAATAGAGCCCTGTTCCTTCCTCCTCCACTGGCACGAGTTCGATTGCTCCTTTTTGCAGCATTACTAGCACTTCCTGCTGCAATAAGTGCAAGTGCTCTGCCGACATAGGACGGTGTCTTGGGGGAATGTTGGGAGGAGTGGATGTTAACTCCAAACAATACCCGTACTGGATTAGTTTTCTCACCCCCCTGTCCATGGTGATGGACGACCAAACCGGCAGGAACTGCTGGAGTCTTCCCCCGACAGGTGTTGGATGGTCGGGGGGCAGTGACAGGGAGTCACTGTTTGTTTGCGGCAGAGGAACGGGAGTTGGTGTTCCCTCTGCCTCTGCCTTTGGCACTGTTACCTCGGTAACCCCCTCTACCTTGCTTGGGGTACGAGGATTGCGCACCACCTTTGGTGACCCATGTGTCCTCTGGTAACACTACGCGCACCTGAGCGACGAAAAGTGTTGCCCCTGAACTGTTGCGATTGAAGTGCCCCATGGACTTAGCAGTCTCGTTGTCCTTTTTAATCTTTTCAAGTGTGGTGTCTACATCTGGACCAAACAGTCTGTCAGGATTGACGGGCTGGTTGAGGATTGTAGTTTGGATGTCAGGCTTAAATCCAGATATACGAAGCCAGGCTTGGCGCCGTAGCATGACGCTAGTGTTAATTCCTCTAGCCGCTGTGTCCGCTACATCAAGTGCGCATTTTATTGCAGCGTTTGATATAAGCTTTCCCTCTTGTATGAGCATTTCTCCAGCTTCTTTATACTCATCAGGCAGATGTTGAAGGAGCTGTTCTAGGGTGTCGTAATGCGCCCTATCGTAACGCGCTAACAGTGCCTGTGTGTTTGCGATACGCCATACATTAGCAGCCTGCGCAGCCACCCTCTTGCCAGATGCCTCAAGCACTTTTGACTCCTTGTCTGGGGGAGGAGCTTCACCAGTCGTTTGGGAGTTTGCCCTCTTGCGGGCATTTGCGACCACCAGCGAATCCAGAGGCAACTGTCCCCGAATATAGGCAGGGTCCCCAGGCGCAGGCCTGTATTTCTTTTCAATACGTGGGTTTACCACTCTCGCTCTTGTAGGTTCTTTAAAGATCTCTGGCGCATGTTTAAGGACACCTTTCAACATAGGAAGTGTTTTGACTGTTCTTTCGGAGACAGAGAAAGTGTCAAACAGGAAATCCTCTTCCACTGGGTCAGCATGCATATCTACATTATGATTTGCAGCTGCCCTCTCAATTAAAGCATTGAAAGCTGCTGAATCCTCAGTTGGTGATGTACGTGCCCCAAAACCTTGTGGGTCCTGCACCACCTGATGACTTCCCTGGTCCCCAGCGTCGTCATATGAGTCCTGATTCACATCAGGGTCATTGCCAGTAGGGAAGTTGTATTGTTCATCTTGGTCATCATCCTCACCCCCTGATTGGTTGGGGGAAGGTGTTGGACTCCTCCTTGGGGGAGGTTGCAGAGGTTCAACAAGGGCAGGTATGTCCTGTGTTTGCCTTTTCTTTTTCAGTGGAATTACAAACGACTCCAGTGGCTGGGAACTGATCTTTCTCTTATAAAGTGTCATTATCCCTGTGTGGGCATCGATATAATGCTCCCGTTCGTCATCAGATGCTGATTGTCGAGGCAAAATAGCACTGGACGTGGAATGTTCCGAAGTCCCCGAGGTCTTCGGCACCGTTTGGGGTGCAAACGCCTTTGGTGGCACCTTTGGCGGTAGTGTGTAGATAAGTTTCGTTGACTTTTTGGCAGGTGGCTCCATCGGTTTCGGATCCGATGGCGCAGTCTTCGTCGACGGCAGGGCTTTCTCCTGAATCCTCTTGAGCGACTCGGTGACCTGTTTAGTAAATGAAGCCGAGGGTTTGACGACTGATGCTTCATGTCCGTCCGCTTTGGAGGCCTTCGGCGTGGCAGAAGAAGGCACCGATGAATCCTCGACTCCAACGGTTCGCTGCCCTGCAGCTTTTTTAGGCGCCGACGCCGTCGATGCAGAGCCGGTGTCTTTGTGCCGAGGAGTAATGGCTCCGGCGGTCGGATCTTGGCCTTTAGTGGTCTTCGCTTCGACCGTCTGTTTGGAGGTTGACGCTCCAGCCGTCGAGACGTGATGGACTGCCTTCTTCGAGGACGTGTCCTTGGCCACCGCGTGTGGCGCCGGTGACTCGGCGGCCTTCTTCGGCTTCGTAGGTCCTAAGGGCGACGGAGTCTTAGACGGAGCCGGCTTCGTAATTTTGGACGGGACGTCGGCCATTTTAGATGTCGTCGAAGCCGTTTGTTTCGGTTTCGTTTTCGACGTGTCTTCGGCCATCTTAGCCGTTGTCGAGACCGTAGGTTTCGGTTTCGGTTTAGGCGTGACGTCGGCCATCTTAGATGTTGTCGACTGTACTGGTTGCGGTTTCAGTTTCGATACGCGCAACAACGGCTCCTCCGGTGTATCCGTGGCCGGGCCCGAAGGCGGGGCTGGGGATATCGGTGCAGGGTCGTGGGTAAGGCCGAGTGGCGATCCCGTGACCTGAGCCTGAGTCGAGTAACTTTCGCGGCATAGCTCTTCCTCTGAGCTATCTTCCGCGGCCCCATAGACTTCTTCGTCGTCCCCTACCTCATCGACGTATTCAAGGTCTTGGCTCTGTCCTTCGATGTATTCGTCTGGATCGGCCTCGACCTCCGTTGATGGCGGTGAAATTTGAAGATGATGGCTTAGGCCTTCTTCTGCGGGGTCGTCGAATATGTCGTCGGGTGCCGGTGCTGCGTGCAAGGCCTCGAGGCGCGCCGCGCGCCGATGCTTGAGTGTCTTTTTTGACCTGAATTTGGAGCAGGCCATGCAGTTGTCCTCGTCGTGATCCGGCGAGAGACATTTATTACAAACTGGATGCACGTCGATGTGTGGGTACTTGGACCCACACACGGGGCAGCGCTTGAACGGACTCCGTTCTATGATGATGTCGTCGGTGTCTCGCTGCGAGTACAGGGCCTCGATGTCCGAAGAGTAGCAACTCCCCAGAAATCCGACACGAAGAGTCGGACGATGCTCGGGACCGTTCGCAACAATACCGACGCGAGTATCGAAGGCCTTTTGGCCTTAAGGAAGTGGGTGTTCGATTCCGACAAGGAGGCGTCGAAATCACATCCGAACCCAATGGCGGAAAAAAACAATCTGGGGATGGAGCCGATGCCCATGCGCACTGTAGTCCAGGGGAGGAGCCACCTATCTCGTGATACTTCGAAGACTCTTCCAGGACAACAATGTGCAATCATCCGGACCCAACACTAGGCGGCGATCTATGCATTAGATATGAATTTAGCAGCCCACATGCCTCGAACCTTAATGCACAGGACAATCAATCATGAGATGGTTCTCTTCTATATATCCACGCTTGGGATAGCAGACTTCAACCCCGCATGGGCTCAAAGAGGGGAACCCACATCTTGTAGGTTATGCACCTACACGAGAGAATCTTGGCTGCACCTCCTCTGCTGCTGTCCTTTTTTTGACAACGATCGACGGCGACTGTTGAGCCCGATCTGCCTCACTCAGAGCATAAAATGTTGCTCCGAAGCATCAGCCTTGTGTTTCTCAACTACCAACACAATGACCCTAGCGAGATTGGCGAAATTTTTCCACCAAATTCGGCTAGCCCTAAAAGCCAATAACGAAAACATCTTAACACCTGGGAATTCAATGCCCGAAAGCAGCGAACGATAGCTGAAGTAACATTGCTACGTCGTAGCATTGACATTTCCCTCCCATGAAAGAAATGTCCATCGTCCAAGGCACACATGGTTGGACAAAGGCCATCTACATGGGACTTAGATAGGGGCGCCGCACCCCCTCACTTTACTCTGCTTTCTTTTTTAACTCGCTTTTTCTTTTTTAATTGGCACACCAGTGCATCTTTTATCAAGCGAAGAAGCTTACAAACACAGTTTTTTGTATTCTCTTCTTTTACTGTAAAGATTTTAATTAATTGTACAGTTAATAAAAAAATTCAAATTCAATTCAATTCTTCTATATAACTTTCCTTTTTTTTTTTTTTTTAATTTCAAAAACTTTTATTGGGCCATCATACAGTACACGGCTCTTCGCCTACAGCCCAGAGGCCGGCAGCCAACGTCCAACAGTTAAACAATAACCACAGCTGTTTGGCCAACAACCTCGGGGGCAGGCAGCGTAGTAATCAAACTTGTGAGTGTAGTCAGTAATGCGATTTGAATCAGCTCATTGCAACATGAAACAGTAGGTAGTTCAGCAGCGACATTTTATATTTTCAGCGTTTAAAATGACAGATTACAGCTGTTCGTACATGATACAGTTTTCCCCATCGCACATACCGCCTATGTGTCTCAGTTTAGGCATACTGTATGGCTCCTATGATTACCCTCCACTGCATATCCCTGGCTCTTTTGATGGCTAGCTGAGTGCGAGCTACTCTGTCTGGGGGTCAACATCTCTCATTCTCAGCCATTCTGCGCATGGGGGCTATATATCCGTGGGTCTAGATCTTTCCGGCATCTGTTCCCAATATCCCTAAAGTTGATCTTTACAGTATACAACCGCCTTTACCCAGGCCACTGCTACCGGGGGTTGTCTCTTCCGCCAGTGTATGGCCACCTGTCTCTTTGCCATCAGTAGCAGCATTGCCGTGAGTTTCCGTCGCTTCACCGGGATACCTCCCACGTATCCCAAGAGCGCCAGGCGGATCGTCCTCTCAACAGTGGTGCCTATTATGTGTTCAATATGTGTGAGGACCTCCTCCCAGTATCGTGTGACCTCCGAACAACCCCAAGCCATGTGTGTAAAGTCGGCGTTGTGTACATTGCATCTCCAGCACCTGTCATCGTCACTCAGTCCCATACGGCGCATCTGAGTAGGTGTGCGGTATAGGCGATGTAAATATTTAAAATGAATGAGCCTGAGCCTATAGTTGGGCGACAGATACTTTAGTTGGGTACAGCAATAAGACCACTGTTCCTCCGTAATGTCCAGGCCTGCCTCATCTTTCCAAACCTCTCGCGACCTAGGACTTATGAGTGGGTTTTCCTTCTGTGTGATGCTATATATACGTGTGACTAGCTTGTAGGGCGAGGCGTTTGCTAGAATATTCTCTAGTGCCGGTAGCGGAGTCGGTTCATTTGGGAAGTCACCATAAGTGGCTCTGCACGCGGCTCTCAGCTGGTAGTAAAGCAAGGTATCGGATGCCGTAGGGGCCTCCGTGCTGCACATATCCTGTAGCGTCAGGAATGTCCCCGCCGGGTATAGGTCCCTCCCTTTGTTTAAGTTGTGCGCCTGCGTTCTTTTCGCTATCGTTTCATCCATCAGCGGTGTCAGCAATGGATTGCCCCTCAAGTGCATCGACGGGGCATATAGTTTGTCAATGTGTGCTCTTTTTGCTATCTTCCTCCAAGCCCACCGTACACTTTTCAGCGGTGTCAACATCTTGTCGTGGGTGTTTGTAAGGTTGAAAGACTGCCGTGTTTAAGGGGGTAGGGGAGACTATCTATTTCAATCGCTACATGTGGTTGGTAGGGAACTAGATGTTGCCAGTAATGGAGGTACTGTGCTAGCGCGCTGTAAGCATAGAGTTCGAAGTCTGGAGCCCCCAGGCCACCCTGTGATAAGGGCAAAGTCAATACCTGCCAGGAGACTCGAGGCTGTTTATTCGCCCATATCAGGACCAGTACCGCAGTACGTAGGCGTTTGAAAAAGTGCACATTCAGAGATATGGGCAGGTTTACAAAAAGATATAGCAGCTTGGGAAGTATTATCATCTTTGCAATGGCGATGCGTCCCGTCAGAGACAACGGAAGGTTCTTCCATCTCGCCACCTTGCCCTCTATCCAGTCTATGGCTCTGCCATAGTTCAGCGTCCACAGTTCCTGTAGCGAGCGGCTCAGCTGAACGCCCAGTTGTGGATAGGCTCAGATGTGCGACCGTTCACTCGGATCCTGGCAGAGGGCTCAGTATACAATAGCTGAATTTGTTTTAGGAATAGAGGGCTGAAACCCAGTCGCTGCAGCAGGGTGAACAGGAAGCTCCACTCCAGGGAGTCAAACGCCTTCGTGGCGTCCAGCAGAGCCGCCGCTGCCTGCACGTGGGGGGCCAAATAGTGGAGCATACCAAAAAAGGTTCTCAGGTTGTGCGCTGTGGATCTCCCCGAGACAAATCCCGACTGATCTGTTAGTGCGATTTGCGGTACCATAGGTGTCAGCCGATCCTCAAGCAGTTTAGCGTAAATCTTAGCATCGAGATTAATGAGGGATAACGGGCGGTAAGAGTCTGTCTTAGTAGGGTCTTTATCTGGCTTCAGGATCGTGATAATTATAGCTTCGCGAACAGTGGGCGGCAATCTACCAACCTCAAGCGCCTCTTGATACATATGATGCAGCCAGGGAGCCAGAACCTCAGCATATTCCTTATAAAAGGCAGCCGTAAGTCCATCTGCTCCCGGAGCTTTGTCCCTTGGCATGGCGCTTATCACCTTTTTGATATCTTCTATCGTGAACGGTAGCTCCATGTATTGCCGTGCTCCGTCATTAAACCATGCAAGGCATATCTCATCTAGGTATTTAATCAGATCAGCCTGCGTCGGGGATACTTTAGAGGTGTATAGCTCCGAGTAGTAATTAGTAAATTCCTTCAGAATGTCTGGTGGCGTACGCACCGTCTCACCCCCATCGTCTGTATCTCTGCTACATAAGAAGTGCCTCTGGGCGCTCGAAGTAAGCTTGCTAGGGTCTTGCCAGGTCTATCTCCTTCACCATATTAGTATTATGTATCTGCCCTCCCTGTCAGCAATCGTGGAATGTGTTCACCAGTGTAGGCCCTTCCTTATCATTATCGCCATCCCTCTAGAATAGCTAGAGAACCCAGCCGCGACAATCACCTCCCATCTCCTGTTCCTCAAAGTGGTTGTGTCCGTATTGAGTAAGTGCGTTTCCTGTAAGAAACAAATATCTATACCATGCTTTGTTAAGTATGCGTGTGTGACCCTAATTTTCCGGCGGTCGTTAAGGCCCCTAACATTCCACGTGAGACATTTCAATGTGTTTATAGGAGTCGCAGTCGTGTGTTCCGCCATTACTCAGGCAACGTAATAACGTCTGTAGGCGGCAACCGCCAATACTTCAATTGTCGTGCGGATATACCAATCAGCAGTCCCACAGTTACGCAAGTAGCATACATCAAGCCCTACAGTAGCTCTCCCCGGTGAGACAACTGGGGCTGCGAGCTGCGTTGTGATTAGCAGTAACTCGTCAATTTGGAAAAGCGCATTATCTTTTAAAATTGCACCAGATCGTTTTTATATGTGAATTCATTTTACTGTTGTGTTATACTTGGGGGGCTCATCAGAGTTAAGGGGAAAAACTTACTAGGCACTCTGACACCGCTGACACACTCTACAATCCTTTTTTCGGCACTGCCGCCTCGCCGATTCTAGACGACGGCGGGCGCCATCTTGAGGGAAGCAGGGAGAGCGCTCTAGTCGCGCCATACTCCCGCCCCCTTCTCTCCCCATATTATGTGCAGACTAGCCAGACGGCGCAGCGGGCTGGCGCAGCGGGCGCGCCGGTTGCGCGCCGAAGCCGCGCCTAAGCCAAGCCCGTCTGCGCCCGTCTGCGCCCGTCTGCGCCCGTCCGCGCTAGGATCGCGCCGAGCGCGGGCCATGCTGCTCTTGCACTCCCTGTCCTCAGGTACGACTCGTCTGTATTGCTTTCCATGCGTTCTACTTCATTTAGTCCTTCCTGTCATGTTTTCGCCCTCTCAGGCGACCTTAGGGGCCCCTTCTTCTGTCAATCATGTGGTTGGTCATCCTCTTGTTCTGCCAGCCCTAATGTTTCCCTTCCTTCCCAAACTTGCCTTAAGACTACCTTTTTCAATAGTGGCCTCATTAACGCCAGATCCTTAGCATGCCACGCACAAGATATCCACGACCTTATCGTATCAGCCGATCTTGATGCCCTATTCATTACCGAATCCTGGCTGCATGATGCCTCCAACCCTGATCTTGTAACCGCCCTTCCTCCTGATTTCACCATCATCAGGCAGGACAGACCCATTGGTCGGGGAGGCGGGCTGGCCATCATTATAAAGAAAACATTCAAGTGCCATACACTTGATCTGGCCGCCTTCAAGGATTGCGAGTCCCTGGGATTTGTTATCCAAATTAGTTCCTCCTCTGCCTTCTCCGGAGGACTTGTCTATCGCCCCCCCGGAAATGCCACTTCATTTTTGGACTCCCTTGATGAAACCTTGGCAGCCCTCCTTACCCACTATCCTTCCTTCACCCTCCTAGGGGATTTCAATCTTCATTTGGAGTCTCGTTCTGATTCACACTCTCTTAATTTCCACCATTCCCTCGAGATTATCGGTCTCTCCCAATTAGTTTCCCTTCCCACTCATTGTGCCGGGCACACCCTGGACGGCATTTGCACAAACTTAGCCTTTTTAGAAGTCTCCCCCCCCCTACCACAAATATGGACAGATCACTGTCTCATCCCTTTCTCCATCCAATCCAAAACTCTGCCTCCTCCCCCCACTAAACACTCCCATACCCCCTTTCCAGTTAATTGGAAAAAGGTAGCTGAGTGCATCAAACTCAACCCCCTACCGACTGTCCCTCCCCCGCCCATAATGGGTGATGCAACAGTAGACTCCATAAATTTTCATCAGTGGATTGACAGAATGGTCTCTGCTAATTCAATATCTGCCACTCAAAAACCAGCTCGTGGTAAGAAGAAGCCTAGCGCTCCCTGGTATACTCCGGCCCTCACTGACTGCCATCTCAAGTGTAGGCGTATGGAGAGAAAATGGAGAAAGACCTATGACCCTACTGCCAGAATCCTATACATCCTTCAGAGAAAACAATACCTTTCCGATATAAAAAGGGCAAAAACTGTATTTTTTACTCAAGAAATAGATTCAGCCAATCAGAAACAGCAAACGATTTTCAACATCGTAAAATCCTTCACTCATCCCAAGGCTTTGGCACGTGAAATTCCCCCCTCACAAATTCTCTGCGACCAAATCGCCGACTTCTTCGAGGAGAAAATTCAGAATATCCATAAGGACTTCCCCTCCCCTCCCACTCCAACCCAAGAATCCGACTCAACCACGCCCCTACTTAGTCAATTCACACCAGTCTCCCTACAGCGAACGCAAAAAGCCATTTTGGCTTGTAAATCAGGTGCCCCCACGGACTCTTGCCCCCCAGTCATCCTTCACCACCTTATCGAGGCTGTTAATCCTCTAATTAATGCCATTGTGAATCAATCTCTCCACTCCGGTGTTGTTCCCTCTGACTGGAAGAAGGCCATAGTCAAGCCCCTTATGAAAAAGCAAAATAAACCCCCCACCGATTTGACTAATATGCGCCCAATTTCCCTTCTTCCAGTGCTAGGCAAAATTACCGAGCAATTAGTCCATGAGGAACTAAAACACTTTGTGGAAAATTTACATATCTTGCACCCACAGCAATCCGGCTTCCGCCCTGGCCATTCCACAGAAACCGCTCTGATTGAGTTGTCTGACACCATCAAGTTCCTGCAAGATGAGGGCAGGCAGGCTGTCATCTTGCTCGACCTAACCGCGGCCTTCGACACCATCTCTCATGCTATTCTTATCAATAGGATGCGTGAGATTGGTGTCTCGGGCTCCGCGCTTGCTTGGATAATTTCATTTCTGTCCAACCGCTCTCAAACGGTTTCCTTAGGCCCTTATCTTTCCGGCGAACGCCCCATTACCTCAGGTGTGCCTCAGGGTTCCATCCTGAGCCCTCTCTTTTTTAATGTATACATGGCCCCCCTCCTTACGTTGATTGAGTCACATGGGATTCTAGTGACATCCTATGCTGACGACACTCAACTCGTCGTCACTATTGACAAAAGAATCCCTGACGCTGCCATCAGATTCCAAAACTGCCTGTCAGAAGTCTTTTCCTGGCTCAACCTGAATCATCTGAAATGTAACAGCGCCAAAACCGAAATAATACCCCTCGGTAAAGGTACACTCTTTTCCCCTAAAGAGTGGTGGCCTCATAACTCCGAAGCACCACCTAGCGCGGTTGTGTCAGCCCGCAATCTGGGAGTTCAATTCGATGCTTCCCTCAGCTTCGATGAACATGTGCGTATCACCGCAGGGCGCTGCTTCAGCTTAATCAGGCAACTAAAGAAATTCTTTAATTTCTTGCCCATTTCAGCCAGGAAATCAGTCGCGGTTGCGCTCATCCTTTCCCGGCTGGATTATTGTAATGGCCTCCTAGCAGGCATTAAGAAGTCCTCACTAAAAAAATTACAAACTGTTCAACACGCAGCGGCTAGGCTCGTCCTGAAACTCCCCCGTAGGTCTTCGGCCACTGCAGCCCTTAACGCACTCCATTGGCTGCCCCTCCACAAGAGAATCTTGTTTAAGCTTTTAGTCACCGTCTTCAAAGCTAACAAGTGTACGGGTCCAGCTTACCTAATTAAGCGCTTTCAGCGTTATACTCCAACTCGCTGCTTGAGGTCATCAGGCGCTAATTTCATCTCTGAACCCCGAATCAAATTAAAAACAAAGGGTGGAAAGACCTTTTCATTCCTTGCTGTTAGGGCATGGAATCGCCTCCCCCCTAATCTTAGGCATGCCCCCTCAGAAAGCCTTTTCAGGAAATACCTGAAGACATGGATTTACTCTCAATCTGACTCCTCAGTTCTCGCAGCTATCTGATCCATGCTATCCAAGTAGATTTGCTGTGGGCCTAGCGCCAAGATGCTCCCTCCGGAGCGAAAGAAGCGCTTTACAAAAAAACCAATAAATATCAAATATCAAGCACGTCACACATATCGTAAATCTGACAGTCTCAACGTTCCATTGTATTGGCATGCATGGTGACCCAAAAAATAACAATAGTGTAAAAAACAACAGGCTTCCCATCCCCCCACCTCCCACACCAACCCCCCAACTAGGTTGTGCATCGTATCCCTCCCCACCCCATCACATATCCCATCTTGCAGTGAAAAAACAACCGCCAGGGATCAGTTGAACTAGTGCAGTAACTGCGGGAATCATCCCAGAGGTACCCTAGGTGACCACCTACTTCCCTGTACTTGTGATAGGGTGACCAATCGCTGCTAAGAGCACCGCCTCCACAGGACCCATCTAAGCCATACCGTACATCATGTCAGGCGATTAGTCCAGTTCTCCTCTCCCCTCATAGATGTCTCTTTCCCTTCCGCTGTGGCGCAATCTCGGTCAGCGTGCCTCAGTGAATCGGCGCAGGGGGCGCGGATATCATTCAACATCACTGAGCCGGTCCGGCGTACTCTGGTCTCCCTGATTTGTCTTTTGTTTTTGTTCTTTCGCCAAGTGCTTAGCGTATTGAAGTGCAGCTTTCGCATCAACGAAGAACGTCGGCTTTCCTGGGCCCTGTACTCTTAATTTTGCCGGATAGATTAACGCATATTTCGTGCCCGTTTGTTGAAATATCTTCTTTGCAGGTATGAATTCTCTGCGGGCTGCCTGTACTTGGAGAGTGAAATCCGGATATATTTCTATATTATTGCCATTGTATTGTATCTTGCCTTTTTCTCTTGAAAGTCGCAGTATAGCATCCCTGTCTCTGTAGTTCAGGATCCGGGCCAGTATCGGCCTCGGCGGGGCCCCCGGTTTGGGCGTAGGTCCCAGTGATCTGTGTGCCCTTTCCACTAAGAACACTGAGGACAGGCCGTCGCCAAAAAGGTCCTTCAGCATGGTCTCCATGTATCGCTCCATGTTTGGAATGTCCGTGGATTCTGCCATGCCCGTGAGGCGTATGTTATTTCGGCGCGATCTCGCTTCCAAATCCTCATTTTTTTGTTGTATTAGCTCCAGAACCTTATCCATGCCCCGTACCTTCTTTTCCAGTTCTGTCTGGCCCTCCTCCATTTCAGTCACCCTAGTTTCCAGCACGCCCACTCTGCCTTCCTGCTTGTCCATGCGTCTAGTAATGCTATCCATTCGGGCGGCCAGGGTGTCCATCTTAGCATCGATTGCCTGCAGGCTTGTTTTCAGGTCCTGGAACATGTGGCGAATATCCTCGGCCGGGTACTGCTGTGTGCTCTCACTGCCAGTATCCGGCTCAGATTGGTCCTGATTTGGAGCTTTCTGCTTTGTTTTATCAAATGTGATTTTCGGTTGTCTCGTATCTGACTTCCCCATGTTGCCACCGGCCTCGTCTAGGTGTGTCTCGCACTGCGACCAACTCTGTGCAGTTATAGTCCGGGCAATATCGCTCCACTCGTGCAAGCAACGTCCTGCAGTAGCCCAGGTGTCTCTCTCTGCAGGTTCGCCACCCAGATCACACCATGAACAAGGCCTTCATTCACCGCAACAGCAGCAGATCCATAGGCTAGATACGTTTTATTATTTGTATTTTTCCCCCCACAGTCTGCTTCGTCTGCCTGTGGGTTTCGCCGGTATCCACGTGGCCTGGGTCGCTTAATATTTCTCCGCCTTAAGGCGCGGCTTACCTCAGGTCGCTTTGCCTCTTTTCTTATTAGACCAGCCAGCTATTATCTGGATTCCTCGGCAAGGCTCAGGAGGGTCCCGGTCTCGCTTCCAGCAACAAATGGGTATATGGCAGTTTGGCAGAGCGGGCCGTCCCGTTCCAAAATGGCGGCCCAATTGTGGCGCTCCTCGCAGGAGAGACAGCCCCGGTGTTCCCTTCTTTGTTGCGATCTAATAGTCTAAAGGTGCTGTCACCGGTCGTCTTTTCAAATCACCATGGGCCCGGATTGTCTCCTCTCTGTTCTCGCTGTCCCTTACTCGTTGCCGGTCCCAGGTAGTTGAGCTCGGCAGGGGTGCCGCTCGTCTCCCTGACTCTCCTCGTGGCAGCCGCTCCGTCTCCGCTCCGGCCGTAAGGTCTGAAGTAACAGCACTCACCCCGCCTCGTGGTCGCTGTGAGGGGCCGCGCTCCGGCCGGTAGTTATTGCCGCTCCCCAGGCGCAAGTGGTGGTCCGCGGCAGCTCCTCGCGCAGCTGCCGCTCCGGTCTCCTCTCCCTCGGGCTGGGTGGAAACCCAGACCCCGGCTCGACTCCTTACGCAGGCCGCGCCTCCACAGTCAATTATCGGACAGCGGAGCTGCTTTCTTGTATTCCGTGTAGCTGCCTCTGTCAGAGAGTCAACCGGAGGATCGTACAGGTAGGCAGGCTCCCTGTGGGTCCGAGATGCAGCATCTAGTATTAGGATAAATGTAGGATTATTAGCTTGGTCGGCGGAGCCGCCGAGTTAAGCAGCCATTTCGCTCGGTGGTCAGGCCACGCCCCACTTTCCTTTTTTTTTTTTACTCCCACATAACCCGCGAAGAGTTGAACTTCCACCCAGAACTCTTGTGTGGCCAAGGTAGAATGACAGAGCTCTTTTTGGGTCCAAGCCATGGGGCCCCTCCTCTTCTTTTGAGGGCTGAGGTGGAGTAAAGAAAGTAGGCAGGGTGATGTGCTGGATAACTTGGAATGGAGTCGCAACCTTTGAAAGGAAGTAGGCATGTGTCCGTAGAACCAGCTTGTCTGGATAAAAGGAGGTATAAGTAGGGTGCACAGAGAAAGCTTACAGTTCGCTGAACCTCCTGGCCACTAAAAGAGCAGTTTGATGGTCAATAGCTTACGTTGACAATTGTGCAGAGAATCAATTTGTTCACACATGAACAGGTATGGACCAGTCTGAGGTCCCACTGAGACATGATGAAGGGGTAAGGTGTAAACATATGTTGCAGGCCTTTAGGGAACCTAGCCGCAAAAGGTGACTTGAAGAGAATGTTGTCCGGCAACCTCAAGAATGCCAAGATTGCAGAAAGGTAACCCTTAAATGAGTTTAAAGCAGAACCCTGCTGGGCCAAAGACAATGCAAACAAGAGAACTTGTGAGAGAGGTTCAGATAGGGGTTCAACTTTGTGGGAAGCACACCATTACATAAATTTCTCCCACTGGCAGGCGTTTAATTACTTGGTGGAGGGACGCTTGGCTGACAGAATAATATCACAGACTTCGGGAGGAAGGTCGAAGGCTGTCGACTGTCGCCACCCAATCGCCACACATGCAGGTGGAGGGTGCGCAGGTTCCGGTGCAGAACCCTGCCCTGTTACTGTGACAAAAGATCCTCCCAAAGAGGCAGCCTGACTGGAGGACCTAGGTCATGCTCAACAGCTTGGGATGAAAGACTCTCCGTGCCCAATCCAGAGCCACAAGCATGACTTGGGCTAAGTTTTTGCTGATCTTCTTGAGAACTCTGGGCAGGAATTGTACTGGCAGGAAATTAGCAAAGGAGGCCAGATCTCCACTCGAGATGAAAAGCATCACTGAGTGAGAGTCGCCTTGGAAACTCCAGCTTGCAGAACTGCTGACATTACGCGTTTTCTGCATTGGAAAACAGATCTAACCAAGGCTCTGCCCTTTGCTGAAAGAGACCTTGCACCACCTCTGGGTAGAGGCACTATTAGGCTTCTTCAGCTGAATTTGTCCACTCTGGAGTTCAGAGAGCCCAGCAGATGCTGCACCACCAGGGAAATGCCCCTACGTTCCAGCCATGTCCAGAAGCACAGAGCCTCATAAGTAAGGATCCACAACCTAATCCTGCCCTGTTTGTTGCAGTACCACATGATGGTGGTGGTGTCCGTGAACACCTGCACCAGTCTTCCCTTGATCAAAGGAAGGAAGACTTTTAATGTCAAGTGAATCGCCCAGAGCTCCAACAGGTGTATGTGAAGCTTGGACTCCCCCAGAGAACAGAGTCCTCTGATCTCCACCTCCCCCTGATGGCCTCCCCAGCCTAGAAGTGACCCATCTGTCACTACAGTCAACTCTGGTTGTGGAAGGGAGAGGGGTCTACCACTGACTCAATCGTGGTTGGTTAGCCACCACTGCAGGTGTTTTGCAGTTCCCTCCGAGATATGGAGCATGTCAGAGAGATTTTCCTGATCCTGCGCACATTAGGCCTTCAGGTCCCACTGCAGAGCCCGCATATGCAGCTGGCATGTGTCGCCTGCAGGAGACCATGAGGCCCAACGGTCTCAGAGTAAGGCTCACCAAAATCCAGGATAGAGGCTGAAACATTGGTATCATTGCCTGAATATCCTGGATTCGCCGCTTGGGAGAATTGGCTCCAACCTGCACTGTGTCCAGAACGGCTACGATTAAAATGAGCGTCTAAGAGGGGGCCAGGTGTTGCTTAGGCATGTTGTTAGTGAACCCCAGTGAGTGCAGGTTAGCTATCATCTGAAGGTGGTCACAACTGCCTGGGGAGCCATCCTTCAACAACCTGTTGTCGAGGTAGGAGAAGACTGAAACCCCCAGCTTCTGCAGGTGAGCTGCGAGCACCGCCATCACCTTGGTAAACACCAGAGGGGCGTTAGTAAGGCCGAAAGGTAGCACAGCAAACAAAGTCTGTGTGACCCACTGTGAAATGCAGACAGCATCTATGGGCCGGCAGGACGGGGAAATAAGCACCTTGCAAATCCAACACTACTATCCAGTCTCCCGGATCTAGGGCAGACAAAACTTGAGAGAGCATGAGCATTTTGGAATTCTCCTCTTTAAGAAGAGAGTGAGAAGGTGCAGATCTTGGATAGGTTGAAGTCCTCCATCCTTCTTCAGCACCACACAATAGTGAGACTAGTAACTACAACCTACTTCTGATGCCATCACCCTCTCTTTGGTTTTCGTGGCCAAGAGAGCCTGCACTTCTTGACGGAGCATCTCTCCTTGCTCCATCAAGAAGTGCAGGATCTCTTGGCCAAGGAAACCAGAGTCCCCTGTCAGCAAGGCGTAAGTGGGTGGCATGGGCGGTGAGGATGTCAGAAAAGGAGAGGGAGCCGCCACTGTGGACTATCTGTAGTACCCAATGGTCTGATATTACAGACCGCCAGTGGGGGAGGTGATGGCGTATCCTGCCTCCCGCTGGGTGCCCATGATAGTCTGAGGGTCGACTAAAGAGGTTTGGAGGCAGCGGCTGCCAGGGTGGTGGTTAACTGACCTGACCGCCTGCCCCACATGGTCTCTGGGACCCTGCCCTCTGCCACAAAAGAACTGGGAAACCTACTGGCCATGGTGACTGGGAGGTTACGGGTGTTTTTGGAGAACCCTTCTACAGCCACTAAAGGGGCGGGTTAGGATTTACGGGGGGCACAAACAAGTACAAGGACCTGGCCGTAGCCCTGCTGTCCTTGAAGCGCTCCAGTGTGAATCTGCCTTGTCTCCAAAGAGGCAAGAGACATCAAAGGGCATGTCCATGAGGGAAACCTGGACATCCCTTGAAAAAACAGATGTTCTCAGCCAGGCGTGGTAGAGAAAGGCCACCGACAATGAAATCCCTCTACCTAGCGATTCAGTCGTGCCAAGTCAACATCTGATGGAGAACTTGTCAGGGACTCTGGCAAAAACCGGTGGCAGGGTAGAGACAAGTAGGGAGAATATTGGTACAGAGCTGCCCAACATCACAGAGAGTCAAAGGAGAAATGGGACCCAAAGGGGAAGCTCTGTACAAGGGAGCAAGAGAGTTTAAGGCTCAGGTGGGACAGGCCCTCAAGAGGCAATTTGGCATTCAGACTAACAAAACCCAGAATGGACGTGCACAACAGCTATATATATTTACATTAACAATAAAGGGAATTTGGGGTAAAGCACTCAGGAGCTCCACACGGTAAGACTGAAGGTCAGTAAGTTCCTCACCCACAATTGCTGTTACAGACACTGACTGCAAATACCAACATATAGGATATACATGCAAAGGCAAGGTCTGTGGATCTGATACCTATGGTGATATTATGAAAGTAACTCAAAGACAATACTCACAGTGGACAAGAAACACCACCAAGATTGTCAGCTGTGTCACAGATCCAAGCGATCAAAAAGGAAGACGCAAGGCGGTAACAGCAATGGTGTAGAGCTAAATACACACCCACGAAAGGACAAGGGACAAGCAAGGAGGAGTGTTTAATAGTAAAAAAAAGGAAAATAAAGGGCACACTTGGCAAAAAGCAAGTACAAACCACAATAGGGAAATAGAAGCTAAGACAGCGGAAAAAAAGAAGGTAGCAAACTAGAAAGAGGAAGAAAGGGAAAGAAAGCAGGCACAGGGAAGACAGTATATACATAAAGAGAGAGTTCAAGGGTCCACTAAAAGTGCTGGCTCAAAATTCCTGGGTTGCTTCTGTTCTGGTTCAGGGAGGACCTGGCTTGGCACTGATTTGTATATACCTGCGTCCAAACTGAGATGGCATGGTGTGCAAAATAACAGCGGACTGGAATGCGGCCCAGAGTGATTAGCAGTGACTGGGATTAATTCAAGCCTTTCATCCATCACTGTTTTTTATACTTATTGTGCGGGACGGGTATGCCCAGACATGGGTCCCGTGCACACTGCGTCACAGGAACTAAGTAGTAACTGGCTGATGAGCACATAACTAGGGTGAAGCCGGTCCTGGGTTGCTTGTGTTCCAGTTCAGGGAGGTCCTGGCTTGGCAGTTTGGGCTGACTATTCCTATTGGAGCAGGGTTGAGACTGTTTTTTCTTGTATCTGGGTCCAAATAACGATGGATTAGGAAGTGGCCCAGAGTGATTACCAGTGGCTGAGATTAATTCAAGCATTCCATCTATCACTGTTTTGTATACTTATGTAGAATTCAAGAGAGGACTGCATGCAGTACCAGTTTAGGAACAGGGTTTAGCTACAGCTCAGGATTCAAGGTAGCAATGTAGGCAGTTTTAGATCACGAACAAAGGGAATCAACCACAGCTCAGGAACAGGAAACAAAGAATAACTATAGCTCAGAAATTCTGGAAACAAAGATAGCAAAAGCTCAGGAAACAAGGGGTCAGCCAAACAGGAACACTGCCACAATGACCAACAGTGGGCTCATGGGAACTGGGGCTTAAAAGAGCTCTCTGGGATCACACGCATCAGGTGCGAGCAGGCTAGCACCTGCCAGCCACAGGTGTGCTGAATTCCTCCACACATCCTCGACCTAGAGGGGTGGAGATGAAGCAGTGAGCAGGGAATTCTAGGTAACAGAGTTTTTAGCAAGAGAAGACTAGCTTCTACAAAACCCATCATGAATCCGAAATGGATGGGAATTTCCAAGAGCCAGGAAACCAGCATATAAATACATTTTACGATCTGGAAGCTTAAAAGAACAGTGGAAGTCCACCAGATATGTCATCTGGTGTTGGGCATGAGAGGGCAAGAAGCAAATCATGATACAACTTTATTGCATCTCTCCCGTTGGAAACAGCCTGAGAGAGTATCGCCGGGGCCTCCTCAGGGACTATGGGCAGCACTTGCACAACCGAATCCCATAGTGTATGGAAATAATGGCCCAAAGGCAACGGTGTTCCCTGCCAGGCTGGCGGAAGAGAGCATCACTTACCAAAGGTGTCCAGCCATTGGATTCCCTCTTCAGAGGGATGTTAAGAAACGCACCAGGGTGAATGCTGGATGAGGAGACTTGGACCACCAAACTCTCTGGGGTGGGTGCTGGGCGAGGAAACTGGGATCCCCAGCAGAGGGGCGATGGTGGCAGACAATCATCCTATTCACAGGTGCACCTGTGCTGTGCTTGGACCAAGCCTCAAGTAGGACATCTGTAAGGGCTTCATTTAATGCTAATAAGGTGTCTGAGGGGGGTGCTCCTGGCTGAAGTACCACAGTATAGACGTTAGTCTTCACTACCACTGAAGATAAGTTAAGATGCAGGACCTCAGCCACCCTGCGCACCACCATAGCAAAAGAGGCTTCCTCCTCCATAGCCTCTGTAGCAGGAGAAACCAGGCCAATGTCAAGTGAGGTGTCCAACCCATTGGTCTCACCCAGTTCTTCATACAAGTTGTCTTCCCTAACTGGACCCCTGCTACATAAGGGTCCATACACCCCTCCCAAATGTCTCAATCACCAAGCCTATCCATCAAATAAGTAACTGGCTCTGTTCCGGGAAGGATGTCTTCAGTCGGTGCTGGACGCAGCATCGGACGATGCCCATCCAGCTCCGTATCAAAGTTGTGAATGGCAATGGAGGCGGCGCCGCCTAGGGGCAGCACTAGGTGTGTCGGCACTGGAGCGAACCCTGAGGAAGGACTCAGTCTTGCTGGTGGTTCCTCTACGGATCCCACAAGGGATCCTTGGGGCCCAAATGGTGCCACGGGCAAACTCGCTGGTGTGATCCAAGTAAGGGCTTTCCCACACCCGGAGCAGACCCAGGTTGAGGCCCTGCTGACTCGCAGGGCCTGGAGTGCCGATGCTCCCTCGTCTCTTCAGATGACTTTGAAGGACGCAGGGAAGTCGAACAGTGTTTGGACTTCTTCGATTTCTTGTGCTTGTGGGACTTGCCTGACTTCCCCGATGAATTTAAGTGCAACGAGGGACATCGGAGAGGGCTCTGCTAACGGTGCCGGGAACTCCCATGCGAGTGTAACAGAGTCGACCGACATGAGGCGAGGAGGATCTGAAGGGATCGCTCACTCAGCCCCTTCGGGTGCATGGCATGGCAGACCTCACACGCTTTGGAGTCATGTTCCGTCTCAAGGCACCACAAACACATCAAGTGAGGGTCTGGTTACTGACATTTGCCTACGACAGGCCCCACATAATTTGAAACCAGACGGTTTCTTGTGTGACATCCTCACACCAGAAAATGAAGGCTCACAATAAATATTAATTAAAAATCAAAAAATGCCAGTAACAAAAAATGACTGAGGGGTAGCTCAATTCGAATCAGCGCTTTCTAGTGCGGAAAGGAAAGAACTGACATCAGCGCGCTGAGGTGAGACCGATGACGTATTTTGAATCAGATGAAGTTTCCCAATTTAGTATAGAAGTAAACTAAGGTAGATCCCTTTACAATAATATTGGCGCAAACCTACACAAGACTGAATCACCCTAAATTTTGATCAGAAAAAGACAAAGGTAACATTTTCCTATGGATCTTGAAATGGAAGAAATTAGAAAATTTGACCTTTGAGATCCCTAATATGAATGTCGAAAATGAAAACACCCTTCAAAACCCCTGCTTTGTAGGTCGGAGGAGAAATCTGGGTTGTGTAAGACAGGAGTCATCCGAGATGGGAACATGGCTACACCCCTTCGCCAGACCATGGTATTTCAATGTATCAAAGAGGTTGAGGTCGAGTTCAGCAGGGCTTCTTCTATTCTGCAGTCAGCAGGTGGCAATTGTGTTATCGATTGCATGGAAAAAACTCAGGGAGAAAATAAAAAATGGTGGTATAGCTAGTCCAGACCTCCTTCAATATTACCGGGCTTTTCACTTAAAAATCTTCAGGCAATTGCTGAGGGATACGCCTGACCTATCACCACTTTTCCGTGCTCTTACATTTTGCCCACCAGATCAATCCAGCTTCTTTCTCTTTAAATTTGGGGACCCAAAGTACTTAAAAAAAAAGAGACTCAAGATTCTCCAGGGTGCATGCAAGATCTGGTATCAAATAAGAACTCAGGTAAAGATACCATATTTTAGCCATTATGCACCCATCTGGAACTCACCAGGTATGCCAGCTTGTCTGCAAGCTTCACTTTCTATACCATTGAAGGAATGCGGAATACTTAGATGGGGTCAACTCTTAGAAGGCTCGGAATTAATCTCTTGGCAAAGTATACAGGAGATTTCCGAAGGGTCGATTTCTAAGTTCAAATATTACCAATTAGTGAGCTGGGCAAAAACACCAAGAAAAGGCGGAAAGGGCAATTTGTTTTGGGAATCAAACATCTATTCACGTCTCCTTCGGCGGAGAGAGGTTTCAGAATGGTAATGGATGTTGATACAGGCTATGGAAGATATAGAAGCCTTATTGATAGCGACTTGGAGGAGAGAACTGCCGGCAAACAACCTTGATTTTTTATGGCAAGTATCTCTATCTTTCTTATGGTCGTCTGTGAAATCTGCACCTCTAAGGAAAAATCACCTTTTTACCGTTCACAAGGCTTTTTGGATGCCCGGTGATTGGCCAAAAAGGGTTACCTGGCTATGAAGAACTGCCCGAAGTGTGGTGAGCCCAACGCAGATGAAGCAAATATGTTTTGGCAGTGTCCCTCCAGCCAGAATTTCTGGCAGATGTGGGTATGACATTATCGGGGATATTGGGTCAAGAAATAAAGGTGAGCCTGGCACTGGTCATTTTTGGAGTAATCCCGGTTGAGGAGGGTAATACAACTTATTTTAAGGCACATAAAGCACTCACTTTTATTTTAATTCTCTTGGCACGTAGAGAACTTTGTATTAAATGGATCCTACCTAATTCTCCACTTGAAGGAAAATGGTAAGCTCAGTATGAAGAATAGCAAATTTAGATAGAGCTACACTAAACACCAAGAGAACAAAATGTTGGAATCTTTGGGATAACTGGTATAAATTAGCATACCCTTGATCTGGGATATTTATTCCCCCTCTTCTCTTTATGATTTCATTTTATTTTTTTACCCTTTCACGTATAAACTCTTTTTTCTTCTTACACCTCATTTTCTATCTTGTTGCTATGTTATGTCTGATATCTGGTCCAATGATTACCAATCTTAAAAACATGTTCTCTTGTTTGAAGGGGATTGCTAACCCACGACTAGCACAAGTACCTGTATAACGTAGTTAGAATTTAGACAGTATCGCGTTGGGAACCCGGGATGTCATCCATTCCTCTCTCTGGGGAGTGACCGGGATTTTTCCCTTTCTAAGTCGAGGCCAATAGAATTCGTCTTTACTCCTACTCACAAAAATTGACAAATGAGGACAAAAAAAAGACAGGAGTCAACAGAGATGGGAACATGGCTACCTACACCCCTTGGCCAGACCATGGTATTTCAATGTATAAAAGTGGTTGAGGTCGAGTTCAGAAGGGTTTCTTCTATTCTGCAGTCAGCACGTTGCAATTGTGTTATCGAACGAATAGACGATCTCCTGGTTGGGTGTGAAGAGCTTCTAAACCTGGCCTCATTGCAGTTCCTCACTACTCTATTAGCTATGTTCACCCCTAAATCGAATATGTCAAAGTAAAAAAAGGTATGAATACCTAACATGTACACAAACCCCAAGATACGGCTCGACCCAGAACCTCCAAATGGGGTCTTAGATAAATCTTTGTCTAATCTGGGTGTCATTTCTCCACCATCTCTGTCTACTATAGGGATGTTTTTCCCTGCAGCAATCAGTTTGCTCTACTAAGTGAGTTGAGTGATGAATCATCACCCGCCACTTGTATTAATCCTACACCCATTTTTGCAGTTGCTCCTTCCATCTTACCCACTACTGATTGTACTTCCTTGATTATGGAGTTAAAGGCCGAGGTGGGGGAGCTTAAAGCTATTATATGTCAGTCATCAACTGCAATTAAACAGCTTCAGCTGAGTAGAGATACTGACGCATCTATCATTCGGGTTAATGCTCAGCCCATAGGCATTAAGCCTCTTGCTCAGCAGCCTGTACGCAATCCGATGATCATTAGATCATGTGCTGCGACAAGCATAGGCCTGGGTCCCAAGGCAGATATGGTCCATCCACAGTCTAGATCAGGTACTGGACCCAAATTAGCTCTGACGAATACAGTAAACAGTAATCATGGGAGGCAAACACTGAGCTTTCCAGGGAATGCAAACACTACGAATGATAGGGTTCCTGGGGGCTGGAACCAACAGCCTGTAGGAAATTGTAATTGTTGGCGTAATTTATTTACTTACTAACTAAATCACTATGGTTATGGTTCCGAAACTTCCACCCCAGCGTAGATACAAATCTGAGGAGTCTCTTATCAACAAAGTCACACACTGGATTAGGTATGTAAGGAGCTGTCATTCGGTGATTCGCAAAGACATTCCCAGAGGAGTTCCACATCTAATTTAGTGTACGACCACGAAAGATAGATAGGAGGATAGGTGAGAACTTCGTGGCTCGTGACATCAGGAGCAGTCCACCTAATCACTCAAATATCCAGTTTATGTACTGTAGGCTGGAGCTGATTTTCCTGGTGTTCGGCATAGGGAGGATGTGTCACTTCCCTTACTATATTCTACATGCTCAGTCATAAACAGTTTTCAATTAGACGTGTATTCAATTGCCCTAGAGTCTACCACTGTATTTGCTGAAGTAGCTTTTTCTAATGGGAACACCTTAAGTAACACTTGACCAGCTCCCTGGTCCGACCCGAATAAAACACCCAGTTTAATTTCTGTTGATAATTCCTTCACTACTATTCAAGAGTTGGTGCCGAGTAAATTCAGTTTTCCCAGCGATGCCACTCGCATGTCTAGAATAGAGATTCTATCTAGTCTTATTGTGGTAGTTCCTGAAGCAATAACTGATTTGTCCATTAATTCCTGGAATGGCAGGGATTTATCCTAAACTCTCCGACCCTAGGTGGTTTGCTTTCATTGGAGGTAACAATGTTTGCATTTTTCAAGAAACATGGACTGTGGATAGGGTATTATATAGATTGCTACACCACATATAGGGGCCGATTATGATACAGCCCGGAAAGGCCTGGCCGCATCTCGGTTTACTTTCCGACTGCCACATTACAATGCTGGCGGTCGGACACTTAACCGGAGGGTCATTCAGCTGGATTGTGACGGGCTCAAGGAGCCCGTCGGCAAGTCGGAGGCCAGCCTGTAATCCCACAGGGCGGTCTTTCCGCCCTTGGGATTACGATGCATGGTTTTCGGCAGGGTTTCCATGCCGGTATTTCCGACATGGAAACCTGTCAGAAAGTGTGTTTGGGGGCCACTAGCAGGGCCCACTTGTGTGTCTGCGGCCTCCGGTTGGGGGCCAAGGGGCACCGATGGTGTCCCCCTGTTAATCCCTGCACCCCATGTCAGGCCCCCTGTGACAGGCATCTTGAGGTGCCTGACACAGAGTGCAGGGATTAACTCCACCTCCCATTTCCCTATGGGAGCATGTACTACAGCCGGTTTACGGCGGTAATACATGCTCCCATAGGGAAATGGCAGAATGCGACCGAACAGTGTTTGGTCGCATCCTTATCGGGAGGTTGGGACCACCCACCGGACGTCGGTCGATCCCAGTTCCTAGACGGTGTCGCACAAGTGCGAATCCTCCCCACATCGCAATAGGCCCCATACTGTGGAGCACTGACCCAAAATAAATCAGGTAGAGCTAGCAGAGGCTTAGCTATCTTTGTAAAAAATTATATCACTTGTGCCCATGAACAGCTATTGATTGAATTATATGATCTAATGGGGATTCATCTTATTTCCTCCTCAGGATTCATTTTGACTGTTTTAAATGTTTACGCTAGGTCTGTCCCCTCAGGCACTGATTCCCCAGTCTTGATCTTGCTTGATGATACAAGTGGTATTTAACAGCACCAGTCTAAAATTATAGTAGCAGGGGGTTTTAATGCTACTTTTGAACCTTTCCCTCTAAGTAATACTCTAACTGAAGAGGAAGACAAGTTCTGATGAATCCCTAGCCTGACCCACAAAGCCCATTGCCACCAATTAACAAATGCAGCTTTCCAGCTTACCTCTTTGGTGGTGGGGAGGAGTCTAAGGGCATGTAATGGTAGGACCCGTTCTGATTCTGATAGGCAGACCACTTTCAAGAGAGACTTTAGACTTGGTGTCATTGATTATATCTTGGTGGATGTATTTGGTCACAAGTAGATGATATGGTGATTCCCCCTTGGTCTGCCAGTGATCATAATCCCTTGATATGAACTATGAGGGGCGCTCCTTTCAAAAGAGATTTGGCTGGATGCTACACTACAGTCAAGAACCCCTCTTAACAAATACCCATAGGAGAGTAACTTGGCCTAGGGTTCTTGAGGATAGCAAATTGCACGCAAACATCTATGATCTATTTGTGCATAACCTTACTGACATTAAAAGCGCGCTCCCATCGCCTGAGCATATTTTAGTAACACACAGCAAGTTTTATGAGGCACTAAAAAGCATATTTTTGATTAAATCGTCTGGGAAGAAACCTTTTGTTGGGAGGATACTTGGATGATTCAATCTTGAGTGCAAACAAGCAAAGTGTGAGTTGAAGAATGCCATTAGAGAGGGTGATTGCCTAGATCTAGTTATAGCACTAAATAGGTAAAGGAGTGCTCTCACCAGAGCCAAACGCGACTGGGCAGACAAGAATTGGCAGGATCTATTGGTGGCTGCCGGGAGCAATAATAGTCGCTCCTTTTGGAAAATCATAGCTCATGGGAGCCTAGACAGTGTCACTACTCCATGTTACCATATACAGCCTGAGAACTGGGTTAACCATTTTACCATGCTATATGACAAGGGAGAAGCCATCTGAACTGGGAGTGTAACAGGGGATCAAATAACAAGCCTATCCACTGGTAAATCCTTAGGTGCTAACCACAACAATCTAGTCTTTAGCCTAAATGATACACTCAAGGCTATTGCCGTATTACAAATCGCAAAAGCACCAGGGCCCGACTGGATACAATGTGACCTTCATAAAGCCTTGGTATGGGCCCCATATATTAATCATCTGTCTAATTTCATAGTTGATGGAGAGAAATTCCATGAGAGGGGCAGAGAAAATTGCTATTTATAAGAAAGGAGATTCTTCGGTCCCCTCCAATTACAAACCAATTAGCTTGATAGATAATTTGCAGAGCAAATCAAGTTCTAGATAAATTACATGCACGGATGGATGAGAATGAGATTACGTCACTCTATCAAGTGGGCTTGGGTGCAAACACTAGTACATGTGATCAGGCCTTTAGATTCAAATTACTTACCTAGAAATATGTGCTGCTGAATAGACTAAAATTGTATGTGGCCTTTGTTGATTTATGAGCTGCCGTTGAACTGATGCCCCGAGAAATACTTCGGAAAGTTTTGCTATGGCTTTGTGCAACTACCAATTTGGTAAATCTACTAGAGAGGTTGCACAAGGGAAATTAGGCGCAGGTTAGATGCGGGAAATATGGCGAACTAACTAGTAAGATTCCCATTCAGCGCGGGGTGCGAAAAGGTTGTGTACTTGCGCCAACCCTATTCTCCTTGCATGTAAACTAGGTTTTCAATGCTCTAAGGGATAGTAAAAACGATTCTCTGGTCTCGAACGGCAACAAGATACATTCTGCTATTTGCAGATGATTCTTTACTCATCTCGAGGACCCCTATGGGCCTAGAGATCTTACTTGATACATTTTTGGCTTTTTCTGTAACAAGGGCCCTAGAATTGAATGCAGAGAAAAACAAGTCATTGGTTTTTGGGAAGGGCAACGCCAGATCAAGAACAGTGAGAATCATTGAGAAACCACTTTGAGAGAGTATCTTGTTTAGATAACCTAAGGATGAGGCTGTCCGATTAGCTTAGTTGGGGGCCAAAAGTAACTTTATCTTGTGTCACAAGTCCAAATCTGTACTCTGATTTCATAGACAGACCCAGACTCAGTGACTCACCACTGCTCTGGAGGTTTATCGGGCGAAAGCCCAAAGCACTGCATTTTACAGAGCAGAGCTATGGGTTCATGTTGATACCCACAATTGGTAGTATGTGAGAATTCGTATGTTAGATTCCGTGTTTCTATCACGGTTAGTACTCCGCTGACTCTGTTGTTTTTTACTTTGGGATAAAGAGAATTGGGGATGTGGCCTCACTAAAACCCCTGATGTACTGGTTGCGCTTGTGGACCACGCCAGAGTTAATTGGCTATCGTGAGTCACTGAGGGACATCTTAAAGATTAGTGATGCTAAACAAATTCCATGGCTACTCCATGTTGCACACTGGTGCAGGACCTTGGGAATGGCTAAGTTGTGGGATTGCCCCAAGAAGACTAGAAAACAAGAAATAGTTACTGCAAAGATCGAGTACTGAGCTTACATGACAGATAGGTATACTATGAGAACAACCTCAGGGCGTTTAAGCATCCAGTTCTTAAGTTTTAAGCCATGCCCTATGGAGTCCTTCCTAGACCTGATCTCGCCAAAAATTGGCAAAAGGCTTGTACGTGAGATTATGTCTGGGTTGTCTGCCATTAAGATCTTTTAATACCTGAACCATTGTTCAAGATACACCTGTGTGCCCTGTGTGTGGCTTCGTGAAGGAGACCGAGGAACATATTTTGTTCTTCTGTGCCGAATATCATCGCCCCCGAAGGAAGTGGATCCGACCAATTTGTTTGAATTTAGAAACCAGACACTATTAGGTTGTATATAGAATACTAAAAACCGATACATCTATACTGATTGTTTTTTCTGTAAATCGATTTCTATTGAATGCTTGGTTTAGGCACCAGAAGGCTGTAACCCATTCTGATTAGGAGGCTTTCACTTATTAGGTATGCTAACACGCATTTGGTAATCTTGTTGCCTGTCAGAGAGGAATTTTTATTATGATCAGTTATTTGCATAATGCACTTTTTTTCTCTGAAGAGAAAATATTATTGTTTGGGGGTTTGACTAGAATTGTTTTATAATGGACTTTATATTTGCTATCCTATTTTACCTGGAATCTGTGTAAGAGTATTTAAATAATGGATTGTTATTGATGTATGCTTTGGACAAACGGAATAAAAAACTGTGGAAAGGACATCATTGTTAAATGCACCAATTTATATATAGACATATATTATATTTCGACCCAGAAACACGTGTCCAGGGATGGCCAGCACAACGGGGAACACACTCGGGACTTTACAAGAAGCACACACGCTGAATCGAACCGCATTGACCATAATGCTTAGGGGCGAACCCGCTGGTGGGTGGAGCAGTGTGCGACCCCATGGATTACAATCAAGACTAATAATGTTAAGCCTGACAATATCCCTTGACACAACTAAATCCCAATGAATCTCAGCATTATATCTTATTTTTATAGATTGCTTTGACTATTGGATTCACCTCTTTACCAACCACCAAGAAGTTCAACATAGAACGAAACACAATCACCTTATAATAATAAACAATAACAGTAATGAACAAAGAACATGGAAATTAGACTTTAGTATAAGACAACGGGCAAAGGGGTTTGGGGAGGCAGCCGGAGTCCCAGCCAGATCACAGGCAGCCCCACGGCATAATTTAAAGAACACATTCTATTCCAGTCATTCATTTCCTAGGACCTGAGAACAAACAAGGAAAAGAGTGGCTTACCAGACCAGCAACCATTAACTTAAATGTAATATTCTTAGTAGAGGTCACTTAAACCTGGGGAACCATTGTGTAGGAAAGTGCCCCTTTTGCACGTTTACCCCCACTTTTTGCCTGAAATCTGATGCAACCTGACTTGATGTGCCCTGGGTCCGTGTCAATCCGACTCAAAGGACCTGTGTTCTTTCCCAAACCTGTACATTTGTACACCAAATTGGCACATATTTGGCCACATTCAAGTCCCTTGTAAAAAGTATCCTGGGTACCAAGGGCATTGGGACCAGGGAAGTCCTCTGAGGGCAGCAGCGCAGATTGTGCCCCCCTTAGAGGTCCTGTACCTTAACACACACACACTGCCATTGCAGGATGCGTATTTTGATGCAGAGAAAAGTGAAAACTCGCAATTTCCCACATCCCTGTGGGCTATACCTGCAGACCACTGACTAAGGCCTGGGTAAGACACCCCTATAGCAGGGTGCACTAGCCCTAAGGTGAGCCCTGTACCCCTATGGTATCTAAGTCCATTCTTAGATATTGTAAGTGTAGTAAAGCCATAACAATATATGGTCTAGAAGTTGGTCTCTACAAACGCCACAGCTCCATAATGGATTAACTAAAAACTGGGAAGTTTGGTAGCAAACGTCTCAGCACATTAAACCCACACTGAGGCCAGTGCGGAATTTAATGTACAAAGCACTCAGAGAGCATCTTAGAGATGACCCCTGAAAATCGACCAGCCCTGGTGTGGTTCCTGAATGGTTGACTGCTATTTGCCACCACCAGACAGGTTTCTGGACCCCTGAGTAGAGGGACTCCGCTCCCTGGGTCCGGAGACAAAGCCCATCCTGGGCAGAGGTGTAATGCCTCCTCCCCCAGGATGGCCTGGGTCCTCGAAAGGGAACGCTTCAAAGGCCTGCTACCTCTGGATGCTGTCCCTGCCTTTTGCTAGCCCAGCAACTGGTTTTGACCTCCACTTTGTGCAGAAGAATCGGCAGGAAAACCAATTTAGGAAGAGAGGTGTGCTCACCTTGCCAACGCACCCCTCAGGTAAAGGGGGCAAGGTGAACCATACATCTCAGACCCCTCCATCTTGAAGATGAGGGGACTCAGCCAATTAGGAAGAGACTCATGCCCCCCCTCCCATTGGAGGGAGGCATAACAGGGGGTGTACCAACCCCAAGGAAGGGACACATTGGTCCCGACCTGGACACCACTTTCACGCCCCTAAATGTAATATTTAGGGGCGACCCTGAGCCTTGCCTCCTCAGGTTTGAGGAAGGAAGAAGAAGGATCGAAGAGCCGTGCTGACCCAGGAAGAAACTGAGGACACTAACTGACTTAGCCCCCAGCCCTATGGGCCTGTCCGAGCAACGACCTGCCTACAGTGAAGAAACCGGCGCAATCAGCAGCAGCAGACCCCCTGAGCTCGGAGATAATGCCCAGCGCCCAACTAACTGACTCTGTCCCCCGTGAGCACGGGATTTTGCTCAGACCTAAAGACTAACCGACGGACTCCAGACTCCGTTGACTCCACGACCCTACACCACTCTGCATCCCGGCGCCACGGCTCAAGGCCGAGTGGTCCAATACTTCAAGGTCCCCCCAGTGATCTGAAGTTGGGATCTGGTGACCTCTGACCTTTCACAAGCTACAAACTTGAACCTGCAGTCTTTACGTGAAGGGACCCCCGACCACAACCAAAGACGGTAAGATAACCGCTCCCTTGACCAAAGTGGTCCAGGAAGCCGACCACATCTGTCCAACTGACACTGACCGCGACCGATCGCAATCCAAAGGAACCGACACCTAAAGCCCCGAACCAACACCTAAAGTTCTCAACGCTTTCCCGGCCTTGGGTGACCCAACCAACGGTGTCTAGGCATCCTTCCAGATCACCAGTCACGTTCCCAGTCATGGGTCGCCTCCAAGAAGACTCCCTGGCTGAGCCTGCAGCTTTCCAGCTACCAGCTACCTCCGGCATCCGGCCGCCTTGGTGCCGCTGGCAGGGTAGTTCTTGTGCCAGTCGTTGGCCCCTGCAGTGCCGACCACAACCTCAGGAGTCTTGCTTCCAAGTTTGAGTGGCCTGCTTGCCAGCAGACCCAACCAAAGCCCCCCTTAGCCCCATTGGCTAACATTGGGCCCCTGCACCCGACTGCCCCAGTGCTGCTGGTAGTGCAAACTAAAGTGTCCACCTGGACCTTGGGGAACCTTGGTCCTAACCTGCAAAACCCAACCTGGTAAGTCCAATTCTTACCTTTGAGCTTGATAACCACTTTTTCACCCACAGTGACCCATGGTCTGAGATTTTGGGTCTAGAAAGTGTTCTTTGTAGAACTTCTAAATGTATGGGAAGAGTGAGTACTATTGTAATATATTCTGAAAGTAATTTCTGTGCAATTCCTATTACCCTGAAAAGCAATATCAACCTGTAACTTGTACAGTTGTACATTTGCCAGTATTTATATCTACCTGTACCAAGTGCTGCTTGGTTCTAAAAATAAACAGAAGTATACCTTTTTATACTTACCAAATTGGTCTGGATTGAGTCTTGGAATGTGTGACATCAGCTTTGATTAAAGTGAATACAATGAATGCTTGACACACCCTCCTGATAAGCTTAACTACCTGACCACTCTACCACAAATAGAGCTGCTAGTGATTATCTAATTTAGCCTCTGCTATACCTCTCGCGATCCCCTGGATTCTGTGTACACTATACCTTACTTTGGTATAGTATATACAGAGCCAGCTTCCTACACATAGGAATCATTATCAACCATAAACCAGAGAGAAAATACAAATGCAGTGAGTCTGAACATCTGTATGTAGAAGTCTATCCTCCTCAGAGGAGGCTCACATGGCTCTCTGTCCCATACACTTCTCAGTAGTCAAGCTTCTTTTGTCACTTTACTGGGGCGTTGTATTTGTGATTTCATAATCGGTACTTGGCTGACCGTCCTATGCCTCTGTTGATTCAGTCAGAATCAGGATATTTGCAACTTAATATTTGATCCTGACAGTGTTGTTTCCCACTGACAGTACATGAAAGGAGTAGGGACCCCAGACATAATGGGACTTTTTTCTGTGCAGATACGCCGTGACGTATCTGAATAACCTTGGCCTATCATTGACATATTCAGAGGCATCCTCAACGACTCAGATAGTATCTCTTTCAAATTGCTTAGAGTTCCATTTTTGTAATGCAGCGATGATGCACTTAATGCAAACTCTTCTGAGTTCAGTGGGGCTAATTTATGGTTTTTTTGCTGGTAGGTAGGAAACACTAATAAGCATGTGATTTAGCACCCACTCGAAGTTATCCATAGAATAAAATTAGCAGTTTCTGGATATGATTTTCAAATGGTGCATTCAGAAGGTCAGAGCTAATTTTCCTTGATATGTAAATTATTTTGCTGGGAGCGATTTCCACAATAATTAATCTCCTTCATAGTTTGAAGGTGCTGTTCCAGGAAGGTCAGCCTCTCCTGCAGTCCATCTTGAACGTGCGCGTGCCTCCAGCCCCCGGGAGGACTGGCGGCCCCCATGAAGCGTTTCTAAAGGTGGCTCAGTCTAGTAATAGCCCAGGGGACAGTTACACTATGAATTTCCCCAGGCGCGCGCCTTCATACTGTGCATCAGATATCTTGAGACAACGAGTCAGAGGAGGGGAGCGGGGCTTCAGAAGCAACCCAAGTCACTGTGGAACATTTACGCAGCCACTTAAAACATATTGATGCCCGGTGCCTGGTAATGTCAATAACACACTATCCATTGATCAGAGACCGCCACCAGAGACAGGGCCGGCTTGAGGGCAGTGTGACTGGTGCGGCCGCACAGGGCGCTGACCTGGGGAGGGGGCCTGACTTTAAAGGGGGGTCTGAGTTTAGCAGTGACTCAGGATTTAAAAGCACCTGCTACAGAGTTCCTTGTGCAGCCAACTTTCGGGCAGCAATAAACACGTCAAGATAACTGTTGTAACCTTAATCCACCCCTCTTCCTGGTTGCCGTTTCCCCCTCCCCTTCCTAGCACTTTGGTTTAACCCCAGCTGTCAGCCTGGAGGCAGCCTTGGAACGTTGGCATTATTATGCTACCCAGCTGGGGACACCGGATGATTGATACCTAATAAAATCATCACTTCTGATTTACCGTGTAGTGTCAAATTACTACATTTTGTGGCGACGAGGGTCAAGGAGCTGAGCCAGGGTCAGCGTGGTGCCCCCCCCTGGTGTGAATTTGTGCTGGGGAAGCAAAAGGACAATTAAGACTAAGCTCTTACCCGTTCCGGTGAACCTCTGCCAGGCGTCTTCGCCGAGTGTTTTTCGGTTTCTCTTCCTTCCTTTGGATGCAGCGCGGATGGTAAAGCTGTATGGTTTTTATGGACATCCAGGCACTTTCAGGAAGGTTGCAGTGAACCGACTTAGATCAGCGATGGAGGCGGAGCAGGCTGGTAGTCCCGATTCCTGAAGCAAGGTTCGTCTTCTTTTGAAAACGGAGTCGTGGGACGTGTGAGGTGTCAGCGGAAAGGTGACTGACTTAAGCTAAGGCGGCGGAGCTGAAATTCCCGACTCCTGAAGCAATATCGGCTTCTCTTGGAAACGGAGTCGGGTGACGTGTGAGGTTAATCCGCGGAAAGGTGCTTGACTTTTGCGGTGGCTGTCGGTGCTGGTAATTAGTGAGTGGGCATCGACTTTTCGTTGTGTTAAGCCGCGCATGATACTTTGGCGAGTAATATTCGTTGCCTGGCGTTGGAGAAGGTGTGTCATCGCCTGTGTCCCGAGTCTCCGTTCAGGAAAAGAGCCGCGGTGTGGAGAAGGGCAGCGATTTGGTGAAGGGCGGTGATTCATGAGGTGTATCCTTCCCCAGTCACGGTTTGATATACCAGAGGGTGTTGAACATTTTTCCCCTCATTTCTGCTCCTGCCACGTCAGTTCTGTGAGGGGAATCAGCGCTGCTGGGGCATAGAACAGCGTCAGCATTCTTCCTGCGCCGTGAGGCTGAGAGAGAGCGACGGCGCCCACCACAGGAAGTTCCCGCCCATTTCCACTAACAGTGTATAATCGAGGAAACTGAAAGGGGACTGGGGGAATTTATTAAGCTAGGAACCAGGGATACTATCAAGGTGAAGTGTGGTGTTACTGGGATTCCTGGGGAGCTTTACACTCGTTATTATTTTATTCAAGTGTTATGCATAAGCAAAAGTGTTCCCATTGATTCTACTCAGTGTGACATTTGTGTATGTCTTTTCAATTTTCAGTTGGTTTAATTTGAGTGAAAGCAAGTAATCCTAGCCCCCTACTGTAAGGCCATGGCAGGTGCAGGTATGAGCCAGCCCCCACCTTTCCTAAATGAGCTAGGAGAGCCAGAAATACCTTGGAAGAGATGGGTTGGAATATTCAAGTCATATCTCATAGCGATAGGGGGAGCTAATTATAACAATGTAAGGAAACAACACATATTGTTACATAATTTGGGCATACATGGAAGAAAGGTGTTTGAAGACATAACGGGGAGACTAGTAGATGATGAGCAAGAAGAGGTAGAAGGTGTGAATGTTTATGATTATACCTTGATAAAATTGGAAGAACATTTTAAAATGAAACTCAATGTGGTGCTGGAAAGGCATAAGTTCTATAAAAGGGTACAGAAGAAAGATGAGAAAGTCACAAATTACGTAGCGGTTCTTAAGGGTTTAGCTGCTACATGTGATTTTGGTGCGTTAACGGACTCTATGATAAGGGACCAGATTGTGAGGTGCACGAATGACTCAAGGATTCAAGAAGAGCTCCTTACGAGAAATCCTGACCTGGAGGAGGCTTTAAGTATAGCTAAAGGGTTAGAGCATACAGCCATGTGTATGAAAGAGATGAAAATACATGATGGAGCATTGAGGGAAAGGAATGAGAGTAAAGGGGCACAAGAGGGGGAGACCATTTGCAAGGTAGGGGAGAAAACTAAGGCTGGTCAGCGCAGTAACCCCCAGGGTTGGTTATGTTACAAATGTGGTAGCCCTAATCACCTGGCTAATAGTTGGAAGTGCCCTGCCAGGGATACTCTGTGTAGGAAATGCAACAAAAGAGGGCATTTTTCCAAGGTGTGTAAAAATGTAAACCAGAAAATACATATGGTGGATAATGTTGAAATTGATGATGTAAAGGAGAAGACATTTATTTTCCAGGTGGGGGATGAGGAGGAAAGTGAATGTAATGAGCACCCTAAATGTGAAATTACCTTGGATGGGAAAAAATGTGAAGTTTTTGCTGATTCATGTTCCCGTTACACTCTCATAGACAAGAAGGAGTTTGAGGAGAAGTTTGCGGGACAGGGGATAGTTTTGGAGAGAGCAGACATAAACCCAGTAGGATATTACAAGGAGCGCATACCGTTAGAGGGAATGACAAAAATGAGGATAACTTTTAAGGATAGGCACACAGTAGGGACAGTATATGTTGCCAGGAGGGGTTCGAATCTGTTGGGGTGGAAACACCAGAAGGATCTTGGTATCAAATTGGATCCCAATAACAAGGAACAGGTACTCTTAGTAGAACCCTCCAGGGTTGCGGAGGAGGTTATCCAGGAGTTTGAGGAAGTATTTAGTGAAAAGCTGGGTGTGCTAAAGAACTATATGCACAAGATTACACTGAAGGAGGGTGCGAGGCCTGTAATACACAAAACGCGTTCCATACCCCTACGCATGAAAGAACCTTTGAAAGCCGAGTTGGACAAACTGGTTAGCCAAGGAGTGATCAAAGAAATAGAGACTTCTTCATGGTTGGCCCCGGTCGTGATCACGACCAAGGACGGAGGAAAGAACATTAGGTTGTGTGTGGACCTGAGAGACTTGAATGCAAACATTCTAGTAGACCGATACCCCCTACCAAGAATTGGAGAGATGTTAACCACCATACAGGGGGCGAGGTATTTTAGTGTGCTGGATTTGTCCTCAGCCTATTATCAGATAGAGCTGCATCCAGATTCACAGTCCTTGACAGCCTTCACTACTCCGTTCGGCAATTTCAAGTTTTTAAGGATGCCTTTTGGTTTGGCGTCGGCGGCAGCTGCCTTTCAAAGGGTTATGCAGCACATCCTGAGGGAATGCAGTAAGACCATGTGCTTCCAAGATGACATTCTCACCTATGGCTCAAGTGAGGAGGAACACAGTGAAAACTTGAAAGGAGTTTTAAGAAAGCTAAGAGATGTAGGATTTACTACCAGGCTGAGCAAATGCAAGTTAGGAGTGAGCTCCGTGGACTACTTGGGGCATACCATCTCCGAAGAAGGGATTAAACCAAAAGATGATTTGGTCAATGCAGTCAGAGATGCACCTACGCCTTCTAACAAAGAGGAACTGTTGTCATTTCTTGGCTTAGCTGAATACATGGCTAAGTTCATTAAAGACTTTGCTATCAGAACACATGCCATGAGAGAATTGTTGAAGAAAGACAGCAAGTTTGAGTGGCGTGAAAGGCAGGAAGAGGCGTTTAGAGACATAAAGAATGCTATAATTCAGGCCCCTTTCATTGGCAAATTTGATCAAGGAAAAGAGATCGTGATAACCACCGATGCAAGCAACAAGGGAATAGGAGCAACATTATCACAGAAAGTGGAAAGACAACTCAAGGTGATTGCTTTCGCGTCAAGGACACTTACTTCCCCAGAAGCGAATTATTCTACAGTGGAGAAGGAGGCTCTGGCAGTATTCTGGGCCATCAAACACTTCAAGTTCTATGTGTGGGGGGTACCATTTGAGGTACACACGGACCACAAGCCATTGGTCCCACTTTTCAGCAAGAAGAACATGGAGGACATGACCCCACGCATAGCCAAGTGGGTATTGGACCTACAGGGGTATAATTTTCGAGCAGTTTACATTCCTGGACAACTCAACAGAGTGGCGGACTTCCTCTCTAGAGCTCCGGTCTCCGATGAAACAGCTGAGGAAAAAGAGCAGGATGACATATTGGAGATAAATGTAACTGCTGTGATGAAGGGAGAGTGGGAAGAGCACTTAAGAAAAGATGAGACTTTGAAGAAGGTTAAGGAGTACATTGTCAAGGGATGGCCAAAGAAGTGCAAGGAGCTGGAAAGAGAAATCCAACCGTTTTGGAATGTAAGAGAGGATCTCTCTATTGATGCGAACTTTGTCATGAAGTCAGGGAAACTAGTGCCTCCGGAGGGAGTGAGGCAGCAAGTCATCAACTTAGCTCACGAAGGCCACCTGGGCAGAAGTTTGTGCAAGAATAGATTGAGAGCAGACTATTGGTTCCCAGAAATGGACCGTGAAATGGAGGAAAAAGTTCGTGACTGTTATGCTTGCAGCATCAGCGACAAGTCAAAAATCACCAAGCGCGCTCCATTGATACCAGTTGAAGTACCTGAGGCTCCGTGGAGTAAACTGGGATTTGATATCACAGGACCGATTCATGGTAGAGGTTCACAGGAGATGTATCTATTGGTGCTGATAGACTACTTTACCAACTGGATCTCTCATAAATTTGTGATTAACATCAACACCAAGGCTTTGATAGGTTTCTTGAAAGAGGTGTTCACGAGAGAGGGGTTTCCCGCTACTATAATAACAGACAACGGTGTCCAGCTGGTTTCAGAAGAAATGACTGAATTCTTAAAAGATTGTTCTATTTCCCACGTCCGCACGCCGTTGTACTGTCCCAAGGCCAATGGCAAAGTGGAAAGGGCAAATCGCTTACTTAAGGAGAGCATCAAGTTGGCAGGGAGATCAGGAAAAAATATGGAAGACGCAATTGTGGAAACGTTGTGGGCTTACCATACCACCCCTAATTCAACTACAGGGCATTCACCTTTCAAACTCATGAGGGGGAGGAAAGCTGGATCTAAGCTGTCCCCGCAATGGATGGAAAGAAGAAGTCGTCTAGAAATAGACTCTGGAGAGGTGAAGAAGAGAATTGAGGACAAGCAAGACAAATATAAAGAGTGGTATGACAAGAAGTGGGGAGCTAGAGAAAAGAAACTCAGTTGTGGACAGATGGTGTACATCAGGAAGCCTGACAGAATGGGGAAAAGTGAAGACAGGTTCTACCCTCCAGGGAGGATAAGAGAGGTCAAGAGCAACGTAGTAGTCATGCAGGATGGGAGAGTGTGGAGTCAGGATAGGGTGGTTCCTGCCACAACAGAGGGAAACAAGTCAAGGGAAGTTAGGGATGGTTCCAGCGACAGAGCAAGGGAGCTAGGGCACCGCAGGGAGAGTCAAAGGAAAAAAAACATCCCAGCCTGGCACCGTCAGTATAGCATGAGGTGATGCTGTCCCGCCATTAATGTTATTCCCGGGGCCCTGCCTTAGGTATTGTATTTGCTGTATAGGCCCTGTCCGGGGACACCTGTTTTACCTTTCTGCCTCACCTCTCTCGCCTTTCCCCCCTTCCTCCCCTTTTGTTCCCTTAGGGAAAAAGATGTGTTGTAACCTTAATCCACCCCTCTTCCTGGTTGCCGTTTCCCCCTCCCCTTCCTAGCACTTTGGTTTAACCCCAGCTGTCAGCCTGGAGGCAGCCTTGGAACGTTGGCATTATTATGCTACCCAGCTGGGGACACCGGATGATTGATACCTAATAAAATCATCACTTCTGATTTACCGTGTAGTGTCAAATTACTACAATAACCCTTGTGGTTAAAGTTCCGGCTAGAGAGAGAAATCAGAGTTTTGTCCAGTGGCAGCTTTTACTCTCTATAAAGTAGCGCAGAGGGTTAATATGCCCGCTGCAAAGAACGCGTACCCTGCAGATCACAGATCCCTATTTTATGTGGATAGCTGAGTGGATTACTGCTTTAGTCGCACAGATCCTTGCGTTACTGCAGTTCATAAGATACACCCCGGATACAGAACAGTGACTGTTAACTGTCATCAAAGAGCTGCAGTCTTTTATTATCTATTCATAATATTGGTAAAAAGGGTTCGTTTGGGTAGATATCTATTCTGACTAGTAAAGCCAGCCCTTAGCAGAGCTTTAAAATAAATAAAATGTATGTGATAGAAGGGCTATTGAGAGATGTGGGGCCCATTTGCCCCAAGGTAGTGAAGGAATCCGAGTAGGTCCTGGGGGAAGGAGGAGGGGAGATATGGGGAGGGGGGGATCACCAGAAATTATTGTTGCACTGGTTGCCTCCGTTGCTAAAGCCGACCCTGACAAGAGATCAGCGCCTGGGGCTCTGCAAGCGAAGGGCACGCCTACCCAGGTTCACGTTCTGTCCATACCGCCACCCTCCTGCCAAAAACTACATTTCATTTTCAAGTACTGGGTGTAATTAAATAAAGTTGTTTTCATTGTGATTGGATTGTCATTTATTATTGTGGGATTCTGATTTCTAGTGTAAAAACATACGTTTATCAGCAAAACTTACCAAGACTTCAAGATGCCAGCTATCTTTCTGCGTGGGGTGTCCAGCTTCCCATATTCCAAATACCAGTGGAAAAGTTTCATTTGGAGGGTCTGTGCCTAGAAAACATTTTAGTATGACTTGCCAATGATAAGCTTTCTGCTCTTATAGCCAAGAGTATTCTTGACTCCCACCACATGGGACTTCGTCCATTCTATGATATTGAAACTGGGCTAGTTTCAGCAACTAATGATCTTCATATTCTCCTGCAGATGGATAGAGGTGGTGAAGCCACTTTCTTAAACTGGATCTTTCGCAGCATTTACTGTGGTCTCACATTCCATCCTGTTAGACGGCCTTGCTGATATTGGCATGAGAGATGTGGACATGAACTGGCTTCATTCTTCTTCAGTGCCTGTATCCATGCTGTTCTTTAATTCCTTATCCTTCTGCCTTCAAATATATTACCAGTGGTGTGCCACAGGGCTCTGCCCTCAGCTCTACACTGTTCAATATCTATATTGTATCTTTAATCTACTCGATATTTACTTTCGGCTTAATTTTGTATTATCACGTGACACGTGGATGATACTCAGCCTATCATACACGTAAATGGAGACAAGGCCTCTTTCCAAATCCAGTCAGGGGCTATATGGGTGCCATTGGTTCATGGGTGGATGCAAACTCAATGCAGCTGAATACTAATGAGACGGATATGCTGGATTTTGCGAATTTTTCTTTGAAGAATTCCCCATGATGGCCTGCTGATTTAGGTCCCCACCACTTACGGCAACCCTTGTTCGAATCTGAGCATTATTTTTCATACCCGTATTTCCTTCAAGGAGTTTATTGATAAGCTCACGTACACCTGCTTTTTAAGCTGTGTAAGTGAAGCTCATCCCTGTGGTCCAGGAGTGTATATTCTCCTGTGTGACCCACAGTAACTTCTTGTGATTACACTCCAGGGTTGGCAGAATGCCCTGGTCCAACTAGTCCTTGGATTAAACAGATGCTTTGGGATTTCTTCTCATCTCTAATACCTTGACTAGCTTCCTATCAGGATGCACTAACCATGTGCCCAGAGTCCAATCGGAGTAATGCACTCTTCCTTGTCTCACCATTTCCACCAATGACCTCACAGCACAGAAATATGATGGCCAGTGGTAGAAATAGAGAAAGAGGAACTGGATAACAGAGAAACCGAGACAATGGACTCCACCCCTCTGACTCATCACATCTGTTGTTCCGTAGGCTGTAGTGGATATCTAAAGGCAGAGATATATTAGTAACTACCATGAAAGTTCGGTACTCAACTGTAACAGCGCTTGGATATACCTTAGCAATATCTCTGTAACCAACTTCCTATACTCTGAGGTGGAACTTGCAATTCTTCAAGTTAAACATACAAATAATTAGTACCATAAATATATGTTCACTGACAATTCTCCCTATGAATAGATGAATTACCTCAATCTTCGTCACTATTCTTTCTCTTTGGAACAAGAGTTATAGTTTCTGCTTCACTCTTGTGTCACAGCAATTATATTAACACATGTTAAAACTTCTGCTAGTCCTTAACTTAGCAATATGTGTAAAGATACTAGAACTCTAATGATGGGTGCCAGGACTCCAAAATACGCGAGAGCTCATAACCTGCAGGGCAATGTAGTTTGTTGATGGCGCCCTACCATATTTTAGATTGTGGAGTAAGAATCCTACTTCGTTTACTCTACCTCCCTTTTTGTTAATTTCACGCCCTACCATGTAGGCCGTTCTCTGTGCATGAGAAGTCTCAGTCCAGGCAGCGCTGACACTCTGCAGGGACCTCCAGCCTTCTGTTGCCTAGGGAAGGCTCAGCACAAATAGGTTTGGAATAAGGCTCCTGCCCTCACTAAGTTCCAGGTGGTAAGCAATACCCCCAGCCCTGCTTCCTGACACTTTCTAACTGAAAAAATGCAGCTCAAAGCAACGCTCAGTTTGTTAAAAAAAAAAAAAAAAAAAGAAGAAGTGCTGGGGCTCTCGACAGGAAGCCACTGCAGCTTGTGTCACACATTGCCCCTGTCATGCTGCCAATGATAGTAACAACACAAGTACTAATTATCACACTGCTACAAGTGTGACATTTCTGACTATTCTGGCCCCCAAAGCTATAAAAATGGCTTGGGCGGCAGGTAATAGTCATTTTTAATGTATATTGAATTAATAATTGACTGTTGTTTTTAGTATTTCTAAATTAGCAAGCCAGCGCCACCTTGTGGTAGGCTGTCCAAATCACCGGTGTTGACAATTTAGTGCCGGTGTCCAGCACCAGAAACCACCGGCTCAAATTAAGAATTGACTCAAGGACCTGCAACAGGCCTTATAGGCCTCTAACCCAGTTATATACTAAGAATGTTCTTTTAGTATGTTACGGATAGGTCTCTCAGTTCAGAATCAGTTAACCTACTGCTGATCTACAGGTTCAGCAGTGTATACGTTTGGAGGTTGTGCATTTTCAGAGATCAATACTCTTGTCTCTTCATTGCCTGTCTCAAGCTACCTCTCCAGTTTCTGTAAGTATTTGAAAAGCAATTTACCCTACCCTAAGTATCAGCATTTCTGTCAGTATAAGAACCAACTTCTCCCTCTACCTGAATAACCAATATAGATAATATTCAAATGAAATCGCATCATTAGTTCTAAATATTGTACTCATTAATGTTTGTGGGATAGGGAAAGGTCTACTGCTGGTTCTGTAGAGTGGGCACCCTTTCCTTGAAGGCCCTAAAGCATGGAGTATGGTGTGTGACCTTCATCTCAGCACACACAACGTTCATGTTTGTGTACTGAGGCCTTTCCATGATGTGGAATGAGATCCAGAGTGGGACTCTGTGGTTGGAAGGGTACAACAAGTGAACCCCTCATTCCCCAGCAGTAGGGGACTTAACAGAGGTGGCAGCAAAAGGCAGGTTGTTTTGTCTGTTAGCAGCATTGTGGAAAGCAGCATACTGGCATCGGCTGTGTTTCAAATTATTTTGCCAGTTCTCTATAACTGGGTACTTCACGGATTCATAAGAGGAATGGATGCTGCATGTGCATGTACTATAGATGTGAAGATATTGCACCTGCACAAGTTGCCAACATGTGAAGATTGCCTGTGGAGAGCGAGACGGTGCATGTTACTACACCCAGAGCGAGTTTCAATTTATATGAGGCATACTCTGTATGGTACCTAAAATGGAGGCCTAGACGAAGAGACCAGACAGCAAATGTATATTGTCGGGCTTCCCCTAGAAGATTCTAGGGGTCTCTTTAAATAGGTCAGACAGCGAAGTATTGCTGACATTTAAAAAAAAAAAAATTTACGTTTGAAAACCTTAATTAACAAATTCAGAATCTACAGTACACACATTAAGCATCGGATTATTACATCTTGTACAGCAGGTAATGAACCACGCATCATAACGATTCCGAGAATACAATCAAGCACAAGCCTAATCGTAGGCAGCACGACTGTGATGAGATAAACAGCCCATTACTGAAGGGGACAGAGAAAGTGTTGCTGAAATTAATAAAGGAAACAGAAGTTCCCCTGATACTAGGAAGGTCCCCTTTCCTTGCCCCTGGCCCATTGTTTCCTGGAGAGGCTAGCACTTGGCTCCTCCTTGGATTTCTTGGCTAGCACCCGGTGCTTGCCCTCACACTCATTCCACCTCTAGTCCTCAGCACTACAGGCTGCCCTTTCCACCCCTTGCTCAGGGCACTTCACACTCAAGAAGTCTGCGCTGCATGGCAGGAGTCATGATACCCATGATTATGTCTGTCACATGTGAGATGCCCAGTTGTTACCATATCACAAGTACAGTGAATTATTTCCCCAAGCGAGTACCCCAAATGCAACGCCCGCATGCTCCATCTGAGTGGCAAGCTACAGCTGGAATGCAGAATCTGAGACCACAAAGTCTGCTGGCACAAATGTACCTCCACCAGACGTGTGCTGGCGGCCTACCCTTGGTTATGGATTGCGTGTGATGTGAAACGTGAACTCGACTCTGTTGGTGTTGCAGAAGGCCCAACTGAATTATCCTCACTTGGTGGGCCTTATAGAGTGCTATTCATCAAAACGAGGCAACCTCCACAGACTGTGGCACAGGCCTGTGAAAGGGCTTCATGAATGTCACTAATCGGGACAATGTTCCCCAAAAGGTAGGACGAGTGAACTCGAGGGGGGCTGTGACTGAGAGTTAGCAGAACACCAGGCAATATCTCCTTTCACACACCAGAACGCTATAACCAACAAAAGGGCCAGGGCGAATATACGGCACCACAGGACAGTGTCCCATGACATAACAAGAGTACTGCTCCATTAGTTCCTGATTTATTACCCTCTGCTAAATTGTGCAGAGGGATTATTTTTCTTTATTGTGTGTGATATAATTAAAGTGCTTGCTTTTCTACAAATCATATTACTTGCTTGATTGTGAGGTTTTACTTGTCACCCAATGCCTGTTGATTTGAGTGCACAGTTCCTAACCCCACAACACCCCCCTGAGTGAGCCTCGAACTGCTCTGCATTCTACTCTGACACCAAAGTGCTAGTTGAGTTTAGCTTGAGGTTCCGTAAAAATTATTACAACGTGCTGGGCATTACCGAATATGGACGAGTTTTAGTATCTATGAACCGTAAATAGCGAGTTCGATAAGTGTATGCATTTTCGCTACACTACCTGTAAGGGTTCGCCTAATATTACGGGTTCTTCATCTAAACCCTCGGGTTCCATTTTAGATACGGCATCCATTTTGTTTCTTGCCCTCACGTAGTCAGCGAGCAGGTAACTGTTCGCTCCCTGACCCTCTAGTTCCCAAGCCTTGCGGAAGACGCATATTCCTTTCATGCGTCTTTATGGCCGGAGGAATGACACAGCAGAGGCAGATGGCTCAGCTTGAGGGTAATCTGGCCGTGCCGGCCTATTGTGACAGCCGTGCAGGAGATGGGATCCAACTCTTTGATCCTACGATCATGCTTCCGATATTACCCCCACACTCTTTTCTCTACACGTGTCTGACTTCCTTGCAGCTGCTCTTGTCTCTTCTTCTTTGTCATTTACAACTCTAATGGGTATGCCTAATGGTGGGAAGATGTACTTTTACAGTTGGGAACCGGCATTGCTACTGTAATTATGTTCCGGGATTCTGAACACATGAAAGCGACCCTTTTGAAGTTTACTGTGGGAACTGAATTGTAATCTTTTTATTCGCATGTTGTGCAATGGCAACATTTTTGTATAAAAGAGAGCGACCTACATATGCAATTCGAAGCAGACTCGCAGAACCTACATGCCTATGTACTTCTAATGACTCTTGTTTCCCTGCAGTAATAAACGCTGATCTTTGACGCCGAAGGAAGTGTCCCGTGTCTCTGTAGTTGTGCGCCGAAACAGGTATCCCATGAAGGTTATAGGTGTTGTTCCCTGGCACCGCTGGTTCTGTTAAAAGTCCAGTCCTTCAGTTGGCGCCCAACGTTGGGCGGCTTCAGCGGTACCGGTCCAAAGCCTGATGATCGTGAGGAACTTCGTGTGAAATCTCCGAGGGAAGGTGCACCCCGCTTCATCGATCCTGTTGTCGAAATAAGTGGCCCGAAGATTTTCCCTGCGAAGATTCCCGCCTCCTGACGGCTGCGACGGACCGATGCCCTGACTGTCGACCTGTCTTCGACGCCCGGCGCAGACCTTACGTACAAGCGAGACGATAGACGGGCCTTCCTGGTGACGCCATTGAAGTTCTGAGTTAAGTATTTGTGGGTCACTCCCAAGTCCTTAGTGGTTGTTCTAGCTTCTCGAAAGCTTTGTTGTAGCCTTTTAAGGTTTCGTTGTAATAGCTCACTGAGCTTTGTTGTAGCCTCCTCAGGCTTTGTTGTTAGCTCTCCGAGCTTTGTGGTAGCCTTAAGGCTTTGTTGTATTGCATGGTTCCATTGCATTTGTGGTTCTTAGTATTGGTTCTTAGTATTATTTGACAGTTGCAATTGCCAAAAACCGAGGGTTTTGACTTACACGAGGTTTAACTACTTCGGTAATCCTTGAAGTTTGATACTAGGTTAGTGTGCACGATGCCTAGCCATAGTGGTTTGTTTCGTATTTTCAAATGTTGCGCAATGGATTCCCGGTTGGAGGACTCGTGTCCGATACCTCCAGTTGGAACTCCGATACATGATCTTTATAGTCGACATGGGGTGGGTCCTATAATATATAATGATTACTGGGTCCGCTATACAAAGAAAGACGGTGACCTTAGATGGCCACCACATGGAACTTTTGAACTTTCGATTTTAGACAATCTTGAGGCTAAATTATTTTTAAAGAAAGCTAGGCCAGCTATGTTTGATTCCTTTCGGATATGGCGTAAAGAGGCCAAGCAGAAAGAAATCAAACAACTTAAAAAGGATCAAAAACAAGGGTTCGTTCCGATAATGCAAACTATACGAGAATGTAAACAGGAAAAAGAAGAAAAGGAAATGGAAATTTCTACTAGATTGCATCACATGAAAATAGATAAATGTTATCCGGTTTTACCGACTAGTCTGGATAAGAAAGGAGAAGATTCGAAGGAGGATTCCTTGTTATCGTATTTAATGAAATCACCACCTCCTTATGTACAGGGTGCTACTGCTCCTGTAGCTCCTCCTGTAGCTCCTCTTGTTGCTCCAGCGGCTGCGGGTCAGCCCGTTGTTAACCCTACGTTTGTTCCACCACCTGTCCTTGTTCCTACTGCTCCTGTACCTGTACCTTCGCAAACTGTTGTTTCTGCTACTCCGACTACCTTGTCCGTTCCTACTATGCCTTCCTTCACCTCCAGTGTTGTTGCCCCTGTTTTTCTTTCTCCTTCTGTTCGTAAGCGTGTTCCTAACTCTGTTGCTACCCTTTATTCACCACTTTCTGGTCCGTTATTCCCGTCTGATTTATCTGAAACTCCTCAGAGACGGAGTCAGATCCCTAGTGGTAGGGAGAAAGAGACGTTAGTAACCATGGCACATAGGTGGATAAGACATCCTGCTAACTACACTCCTCGTGTGGTCTATGACACGTTTTCTCAGTTTAATGAGCCTACGCAGAGATTCGTGTTTGAAGAGATGTGTAACTTTTTGAGGGAAGAATGGTATAACGATGATGTAGATAATGTACCGCCCGATATAATTGAACTCCAGAGTCACTTTTCGAATGGTATGATTGTAGGTGGAGATGTACGACGTGCCTTGGAACGTTTGTTAGCAGTCAGATCCACAGCGCATTCTCGGGTGTCATTAGATGATACCACTGAGAATTGGAAAGCGGCTCCTGGTCAGTATCCCATGAGAGAGGTTCCGCCACTTTGGGTGCCTGGTGATCCTAATGCAAACCCTGTGGTTCTACCGCATTTTCGAAGGGTGTGGATACACCTACCATGGAAACGATCGGAAGTTTTGCAAGTGAAGCAATCCTTGCCTGATCCGCGTAAGAATCCGGCCGGTTATTATAAGGAACTGTCCCAATTGGTGGAAGCTTCCGTTATGAACATGGCCGATATCGACATGTTGTTCGGTAATGTTGTACCGCAACCAATTTGGGCGAAAATTCGTCAAGCCAACCACGCAAATGAGTTAGGTGGTGATTGGGCTGCACTGATAGCGGCTGATGCATTACAAGTTGGAGGGGCTAAGCCTGAACAGCTGATCTTGGATTTGCCTCAGAAAATCATTACGCTCATGAAAACTCTCATGCCAGCGATGAAGGTGAACTGGGATAAGTTATCAGCTTGTAAGCAAAAGAAAGACGAGAGTGTCTCGGATTTCTTCACAAGGTTTGAGGAAGCGTTTGTCGACCACAGCGGCCAGGACCTGGGCGCTGAGGGAGGCCAGCGGTTATTTGTTGACAAGTTCGTGTCGAATTTGTTGCCTGAGCTAAGCAACAAATTGAAGAATTCAGAAAGTGCGTGGGCGGTTTCAACCACTGCACAGATATTAGCAACGGCCCAATACTATGAGAATAGGGAAAAGGAAGAAAGTGATCGTGTAGAAAAGAAAACGAAGGAGCTCAAAACGAAGGTTTTGTTGCAGCAAGCATATCCTCCACGATCAAACCAAAATGATTCACAACAGCAGTATCGACCACGGGCACAGCCCGATAGGATGCAGCCGCGCTCTGATAACTTTGATTATAGACCTTCACTTGGGTATAATCAGTGCGCATATTGTAGGAGAGAGGGACACATAAAATATGATTGTCCTGCCTTACGGGACCGTTTGAATGGTGTGTCAACACGAGGAAACCGTGGTGGTGGTCCTCAACAGGCATCACGAGGTAGAGGTCGTGGTTCATCCCAAAATCAGATTGATCGCCATCAAAATCAATCGGATGCGAATAATTGCTTTGACCAGCGAAATGCGGGGTCAGTTCGATCTGCACAATATAATGTGGACGATTATTACATAGAACATGAGACTGTTGCAAACGACCATTACTAGGACAGCCAACGGCAAAGAGAGGGAGTAGTATCAGTTCCGGTCGATCAGAGTGGGCCTTACGTTGCAGTGGCTACATCGGGCGTAGTTGAGCCTTTTCTGTTAGACACTGGTGCGACGAAAAGTTCCATCATGCATTCGAAACTCCCTGGCGCACCTTTGTCTGGCTTAACAAATGTTTCCGTTGGATTCTCCGGCGCCCCTGTTAGCAACCCAGTCTCTAGTCCTTTGCCCCTTATAATTGGACCTCGTGAGCTAACGGCTCCACTGATTCTATCTACAGGTTGTGGTGAGAATCTTTTGGGCCTGGATTTGTTGAAACGACTATATGCAACCTTGTATTGTTCCCCCGAAGGAGTAGAGCTTACCTTAGGGCGGAGAGTGATCTCTCCCATGTATTTATCGGTCGATAAATTCCCAACGGAATTAAGTTCCCTCCCTGCGTCCCTATGGGCCACAGGTCCCAATGATGTGGGCCTGTTAGACATTCCACCTTATGTGATTCAATTGAAACCGAACGTGCGATTACCACGTTTACCTCAATATCGTATCTCTCTTGATGGCGAACGAGCGCTGTTAGCGATTGTTCATGATCTAATTGGAAAGGGTGTTGTTGAAGAAACTCGTGGAAACGTGTGTAATAGCCCTGTATTGCCTATTCTGAAGCGAACTGACCCAACTAAACCTCCTGTGTATCGTTTCGTAATAGATTTGAGAGAGGTAAATAAAATAGTGGTTCCACAATTTCCTGTGGTTCCCGATATCACGGCCTTACTAACAATGATTCCAGCATCTGCCTCCTGGTTCACGGTGATCGATCTAAAGAATGCTTTCTTTAGCATCCCGATTGCAGAGGAAAGCAGAGACCTATTCGGATTCTCATTAGGTGGTCGCAGTTTTAGGCTAAAACGCGCTCCACAGGGCTACTGTGAGAGTCCGTCAATCTACAGCCAAGCACTTAAAGGTCAGCTTGATGCCTTTGTTTTACCGACGGGGGCGGCTTTGATTCAATATGTTGACGATCTTTTAGTGGCAGCTGATACAGAAGCTATTTGCAAAACGGCTACGGTATCATTATTGCACTATCTACATGACTTACACCACAAGGTATCGCCTTCCAAGCTACAGTATTGTTGTCAAGAAGTTACCTATCTAGGTCACTTATTGTCAAAAGAAGGGAGAAGGTTGACCCCAGAGAGAATCGCAGCGATTTCCCGAATGACTGTGCCAAAAACCCAAAGAGATGTTCGCGCCTTTTTAGGTATTACGTCCTATTGCAGACAATGGATTCCAAATTTTTCATTGTTGGCGAAACCATTGATAGCCCTTACGCGCAAGGATGTTTCATCCCCATTGCCTTGGTCTGAAAAGTGTCAGAAAAGTTTTTCTGAATTGCGTGATGCGTTGTGTTCGGCTCCTGTGTTGGGTACTCCGGACTACAGTAAGCCGTTTACACTATACGTTCACGAGAGGGATAGTTGTGCGTTGAGTGTGCTGGCACAACCTTTTGGAGACAAGCAACGCCCATGCGCCTATTTTTCTTCGACTTTAGACCCAGTAGCTAGAGCCTTGCCGAGTTGTTTGAGGGCAACAGCGGCAGCTGCGGCGTCCATTCGACAGTCCGCAGGTCTAGTCATGGATAATATGCTTACGGTAATGGTTCCGCATGCAGTTGACACTCTATTGAATCGAACGAAAACTCAACATTTGACGAGCGCAAGATTGTCTGGATATGAGTTGACGTTACTGGCCAGTCATATACGGATAAAACGATGTAATGTGTTGAATCCAGCAACATTGCTGCCGATCGACACGGAGTCAAGTGGTGAAGCACTACATGATTGTTATCTCAGAACTGAAGAGGAAACTAAGGGTCGTATTGACCTAAAAGATACTCCATTGGCAGATCCCGATGGTACTTTATATGTGGATGGTTCCTGTTTTAAGTTACCGAATGGTGATGTGACGACTGCGTATGCTGTAGTAACATTGAGTACGATTGTGGAAAGCGCAAGATTGAGTCAGAATTCGGCTCAGGCTGCTGAGCTGATCGCATTGACGAGAGCGTGTGTATTGTCCAAAGATAAACGGGTGAATGTGTTTACAGATAGCCAGTATGCTTTTGGTGTGGCACATAGTTTTGGGCGACTGTGGAGAGAGAGAGGATTCCTCACGTCGCATGGCACGAAGATTCAGCATGGTCAGCTTGTAAATGACCTTTTGGATGCACTCACATTGCCTAAACAGGTGGTTGTAGTTAAATGTAGTGCACATCAGAAAGTAACGGATGATGTGGGTCGTGGTAATGCGTTTGCGGATGAGACGGCTAAAGAGACAGCTAAAGATTTGACGAACAGAATGTATGTTACGAGCTCAGTGAGATGGCCAACAGAGACTGGTATGTGTGAAGACACGATTGAGAGTGTCAAGGGAATACAGAATGAAGCCACAGAGACGGAAAGGACTAAATGGAAAGAGAGCACGGGAAGATTGGATGAGAATGGATGTTGGGTTGATTTGTCAGAAAAGCAGAGATGGATGTTACCGGATGCGTATGTGCTCGCTGTCGTTACAATGGCTCATGGTACGGCGCACATCAACACGAAAGGTATATGCAAGTTGTTGTCTCATGTATGGAAGAATGATGGGATCACTAAGTGTGCAGAGAGAGTGGTTAAGAATTGTATGGTGTGTTTAATGCACAATCCTGGTAAGGGCACCCCCACTCCACCTGGCCATTTTGCCCCTCCTACGTACCCTTTCGAAGTTATTCAGTTGGATTTTATCCACATGGAGAGATGTAATAATTTGAAGTTCGTTTTGGTGGTGGTGTGTGCATTCTCTAGATGGATTGAGGCCTACCCCCTTAAGGATAATACGGCCTTATCCACGGCAAAAATTTTGCTCAAAGAGTATTTTCCCCGCTACGGAATGCCTCGGGTCGTATGGTCGGACAACGTAAGTGAGTTTGTTGGGAGTGTGATGAAGAGTGTGTGTCGTGGCTTAGGGATAATACAAAAATTCCATAGTGCAAACCATCCACAATCAGCAGGCTTGGTGGAGGGATATAATGGCACCCTAAAACTAAAATTGGCCAAAATTCAGGCGACAACTGGTCTATCATGGCCCGACGCGCTGCCTCTAGCTCTCCTGTCGACCAGGGCAACTGTACACTCTGAGTAGGGCTCAGCCCATACGAGATTGTGTTCGGCCGTCCTGCCAATGTATGGGGAGTCCCAAGGCCTAAGGAGTTTGATAGAGTCGAATATCCTATGTTGATTGATTATCTCTATGATCTGACTGCTAAATTGAGTTTGATTCATCAACAGGTCTTTGAGGCTTTGCCATCACAAACAGAGGGTCCTGGTCATCGGCTCCAACCCGGAGATTGGCTTCTCGTCCGAAACTTCGGACGAAAACGGAATCTTGAACCGAGATTCGTGGGACCGTTTCAAGTACAGCTAGCTACGAGGACGGCGGTTCGACTGCAGGGACGCAAAAATTGGGTACACGCTACCCACACCAAAAAAGTCCCGCTTCCTTTGCCGTCGGACACCTGGATAAGAAGAGGTTTTTCCTCATGTGAAACAGACACTCCACAACACTTTGTTCCATTCAGCGAAGCTCAGTCCATAACTGACACCCCTCGAACAATTTCTTTGCCATCGCCATTGGAGAACTCTGAAAAATTGCCTGAACAATTGAACACTCATTTGCCGTCCAATCCACTGTTTGAAGATCAGACTCGCCCTGGAAGTAGCCGGTACTTTCTTCGTCCACGAACAAGCCACAAATAAAAAGATTTTTTTTTGTTTTTAGGTTCTACATTTGCCCTGAATGTAGTGGACATTGTATATTGTGTATTTTTTTCCCCTTTTTTCGTACAGCCAAGAACATTATTTAGCTAGAACCTACCATCCAGGTGGGCCGTAGGGCCGTGCGGGTACTTCCTTCTGTTTAGCAGCTATCGACACAAGGTCGGTTTCTTTTATCGATTTCTGGGAACTCCTGGGAATTGGTAATCGCTACTCAGAACGAAGTGCGTCAAGAACGTCGCGGACGGTCGTTAGGGGATGGAATCATCATTATCTGAACTGTCGAAAAGAGAGGAAATGTTGGCGCAAAGATCTGCATTGCATAAAATATTTCATACGAAATGGTTTTTCTTGCAGGTGGTCATACTGTTCCTGACTATATCTATGTTACTGGTGGGGGGAGTATATTATGGGTCCCAATTCTTATTGTCTTCTGCTACGCCTACTCTCCCATCTCGTGATCTGTATTTCGTTTCAACTGTCTCTCCACATTCCTTTTATCTTCTGCCACAACACGAACAAGTCAGACGTGCGGAATTCAGAAACAACTCTTTTATTCAACTCTTGCATCAGCATCAGTTAGTGGTAAACACTACCAATTGTTGGGTGTGTGGGTTAATGCCACATACCATGGATAAGGGTATTCCGTACTTAGTTCTGCCTTATAGTGCCCAAGGGTCAGCTCGAGCATTGCAAATCATGTTCCGTAGCGCACTAGATTCCTACCCCCATCGAGAACCACGCTCAGCAAACTTTGGTTCTGGCCCGTACCACAAGACTCTGGCGAGAGCTATTGCAGACTTAGATAGAGATATTTTTGACGCATCGCTCATCCCAGAGGAAGAGGTGCGAGCATATAAAGAACTAAGTGAGGCTGAGTACAGCTTATCAGTGGGTGAGAGGCAGCTTAAAAGCTCGTCACCGATATGGATTGTACCTCACCTAGGTAATTTCTGCTTGAAAGGTCTTGGTCGAAATCCGAGAGCTCAGTTTGGGGAGAGCGCGTGTAATGAGACATATGTCTTACCAACACTCTCCTACCCTGTCTTCCTGCCTGCCAAGGGTACTTACTTTGTATGTTATGATCGAGCCTATACATGGTTACCTCATGATTTCTCGGGTACCTGCTATATTGCGAATCTTTTGCCCCCGACTTTCACTGTGGCCTCTGATTATCACAAAACTAGAATTGTGAGAGGTGTGGTTAGCAAAGAAGATACTGCCGGACAAGAAGCGGGAGACTTCTTTAAGGGTTTCCTACCGTTCTGGGGACCGATGGTTAATAGCAGGAACCTGAGGCAGTTAACTCGTGTAGTAGAATCAACTGCCAACATAACTGCAAGTGCCCTTGGTAATTTGACAGCCGAACTTCAGGCGGATAGACTAATGACGTTGCAGAACCGTATGGTTCTAGATATCGTTCTAGCAGATAGAGGTGGGGTTTGTAAAGTCATCCATTCGAGCTGCTGCATATTCATACCTGATAACGCCCCAACGGTTTATCAAGCCATCTCTCTAAGTTGCACAAAATTTCGGAGTCCATACACGTGGACGAAGGGAGTTGGACGCTTCTGGGATGGTTTTGGGGTCTGATATCGACTTGGGGTTGGAAGTTTCTGATGATCATGGGGGTTGTTGTGACGTTTCTGTTCACATGTTGTCTTTGTGTGCAATGTGGTCCTGCCTTATGTAGCCTTTGTGCTACGACGTGTATAAGACAGCCCGTTGTCACCAAAGAGGCATTGAAGGATAGAATAATGTATCAGCAACATCTCAATGATCTGATGAGTATCGAAATCAATTATGATTCCGACTAGTGCTTGCCTACATGAGGGCAAAAGGACCGTCTGAGGTTCCGTAAAAATTATTACAACGTGCTGGGCATTACCGAATATGGACGAGTTTTAGTATCTATGAACCGTAAATAGCGAGTTCGATAAGTGTATGCATTTTCGCTACACTACCTGTAAGGGTTCGCCTAATATTACGGGTTCTTCATCTAAACCCTCGGGTTCCATTTTAGATACGGCATCCATTTTGTTTCTTGCCCTCACGTAGTCAGCGAGCAGGTAACTGTTCGCTCCCTGACCCTCTAGTTCCCAAGCCTTGCGGAAGACGCATATTCCTTTCATGCGTCTTTATGGCCGGAGGAATGACACAGCAGAGGCAGATGGCTCAGCTTGAGGGTAATCTGGCCGTGCCGGCCTATTGTGACAGCCGTGCAGGAGATGGGATCCAACTCTTTGATCCTACGATCATGCTTCCGATATTACCCCCACACTCTTTTCTCTACACGTGTCTGACTTCCTTGCAGCTGCTCTTGTCTCTTCTTCTTTGTCATTTACAACTCTAATGGGTATGCCTAATGGTGGGAAGATGTACTTTTACAGTTGGGAACCGGCATTGCTACTGTAATTATGTTCCGGGATTCTGAACACATGAAAGCGACCCTTTTGAAGTTTACTGTGGGAACTGAATTGTAATCTTTTTATTCGCATGTTGTGCAATGGCAACATTTTTGTATAAAAGAGAGCGACCTACATATGCAATTCGAAGCAGACTCGCAGAACCTACATGCCTATGTACTTCTAATGACTCTTGTTTCCCTGCAGTAATAAACGTTGATCTTTGACGCCGAAGGAAGTGTCCCGTGTCTCTGTAGTTGTGCGCCGAAACAGGTATCCCATGAAGGTTATAGGTGTTGTTCCCTGGCACCGCTGGTTCTATTAAAAGTCCAGTCCTTCAAGCTGATCATAAATTCTGGGAATAATAGTAAAATTAATCCCCTCGACAGCAGTGGTAAACAGCTCTAGTTGATACAATGTGAGCCCCGTGATTTTGGAAACATTTGTTGCCTATGAAATGTTATGAGAATCATTTGCTTGTCAAGTTATAATTAGAATGATCACCAGAAGGCAAATGCACCCCAGGGAATCCATCACAGGGAAAGACAAAGAAGATTGAGTAGGAATAATAATAAATCTTGACACTGCTCATGTGAAGACATTCTAAGTTTGCTATATCCCTTTTTTAAAGAGACAAAAGTATATTCAAACCTTGGTTACAAAAAAACAAGTTAGATCGATACGAAATACCACAAAAGGCAAGTGATATAGTAGAAGAAGGGAAAATCAGGGTACAGTTGTCTCCATTCAAGAGATATAGACATATTGGTTGGGAAAGTATATGCTAGATGGAAAAGTGCACTCAACGGGAGGCAATATAAGTGACCTCCCATTCAAAAAAGGATATTGTTGGACTTGACCCTCCCTTCAGGGTCACCCTCAAACTTTTTGCCGTCACCCATCCTGCTCCCTGAACCTGTTTTTGTAGGCTTTTAGGACTCTGTGCACTTTACCACTGCTAACCAGCTCCCTCCTTTAAACATAGCAGAATTGGCTTACACCCAATTAGCACATTTAATTTACTTATAAGTCCCTTGTAAAGTGGTACCCAGGGCATATATAGTAATTGCTACTAGTGGGCTTGCAGCAACTGTGCCACACACTTAAGTAGCCTTTTTCAAATAAGTCCCAGGCACACCATTGCAGCCAGTGCGTGCAATTTTAAACAGCCACTTTGACCTGGCAAAATAAACCTTTTGCCAGGCTTAAACCTTCATTTTTAATACAAGAAAAGTCACACCTAGGGTAGGCCCTAAAGAGCCCATAGGGCAGGATTCACTGTATTTAAAAAAACTGAACATGTACTTTTAGGCCTCTGCCATAGGATAACATTGGGTTACCTCAGTACATTTATTAAGTGATAACGTTTGTGTGGGAGCAGATGGGAATAACATGTTTTGTGTGTGAGGATTTGCAATTAAAACTCTCTTTAACCCCTTCAGCGCTAATGACAAGGGTAACTCGTCATGGACTTTCCATTGATTTCAATGGAAAGTCAATGGAGCTCATCGAACACCCTTAGCAGCCAAGTGGTTAATGGTAAAATCAGATTTTAAGTCATAATTCTGAAAATGCCACTTTTAGAAAGTTGGCATGTTCTTGTCCTATCCATTTAGTGCCTGCACCTGTTCCTAAGTCACATGACTAGGTGTAGTTGCCATTTGGCCTTAGTGTATTTCCCATCGACAGTATCATAATAGGGGGACTAATGTTGGCAGCTGTCACCTACCACATTTGCACTTCAAAGACACTGGCTCACCTCATACACAAAGGTCATGACACTAGTCTATTGTACCCCCAGACAGATTGGGACCATGGAAGGGAGGCAAGAAAGAAATTCCAGACACCTCTGTAAGGGGAGACTCCAGAAGAGGGCAACTGGTATAAAAAGGGGACTCTCAGCCCCCGTCTTCTGTACACCCCTGGAACTCTGAGTACTACAGAAGAAGGATGCCCTGCTGTTTGATGCCTACCCTGATTGCTGAGAAGGAATAATAGACCTGCTACCTTCGTCCCAGGTTGAAGTGACCCCAAGGGTCAGCTGACTGACCTACTGTTCTGAACTACAGAGACATAACAAGTTCCAGAGGCCCCTCTGCAACTGTCCAGATGACCTGCTGCAACTGGACGTGCCAGAGCTCTGCTGGCCTCTGCTGGAGTCCATTCCTGATCCCCAAAGTGGTACCTCCCAGGTCCTGGACCTGTGGTGTGGCATCAGTTGAGCTCTTCCCTGAAGAAAAGAAGAAATCCTGAAGTTTGGGGTTCTCACAACCACAAATGGGACCATTTGTGCCAAGATCTTGCCTCCCAAGGTGACTGCCAACGCAAAGCTCTTGTGAGCCCAACTTGTCAAATTACAGTGGCTGCCGGCAATGCGAGATCTGCACACTGCGCTACAGCTTCGACTGCCCAAGGTGACTGCCAACGTGAATCTCTAGCAACGACAGTCTGTGAATCTCGACATGATGTTCTTGTTACAGCAATGACTGTCCGTTACGTTCAGCATGCTCTTTGCGTTTCAGCAATGACCATTCACGACACTCTCCCTGCTCCGCACTGCTTCCTCCATCACAAACTGAACTCATTGCGCTGGATTTTAGAAAGCAACTTTTTTAGTGGGACTAACCTGGTCCCTGTATCCCACGCTCCATCGTGGTCAGCTTGTACTTGTGATTTTCACCCGGTCTCGTGCAACTAGATAACCAAGACTGGTTTTAGGGCCTATACTTACCTGAAATCTTTAAAAAATGGAAACCTCCGGTTCTACTGATTGGATTGTTGTCGTTTTGGTGTCAAATGATTTATTAAATTTTACTCTATCTATGTGTGCTGTTTTCACTTCATTGCTGTTTGTCGGCTGGATAAATGCTTTACACATTGCCTCTGAGTTTAGCCTGACTGGTTTTGTGCAATGCTACAGGTTAAGCACAGGTTAATGTAGTTACTTTTGTGGATCACCCTAGCAAGGATTGTGGCTGTTGTTTGAGAAGGGCTCACGCCCCCTCAACCAACAACCCGATTTCTCAAAGGTTATGCAAAAGTGAACTGTATAAAATGTAAGTAAAGATTTCAAAGTATCTGGGGCTTCGAACTTGGATTGATCATTCCTGAGATAGTGTATGTTACCACTCTAAAGATGCTTTTGTGGTTAGGTCTTTTACCCATTTATCAATACTTCTTGGCTCTTATGAGTTCCAATGCCAAAGGGTAATACATTTATTGGCAGCAAAACATTTGCCAATCCAAAGCTTACAGAATGTATCTGGGAATTATATTGAGAACTGATTCAGCAATAGTATTCGAGGTGACATCTGAATCTCTGTGTTGGTTTTGATTCTGTTTGAATTTCTTTCCACCACCCTGAAGTGAGCTGCATTCAATAAACGTAGAGACACCACATCTTTCTTTTGCTTCTCCAGCATTGAGAGTTTTCTTTTAGATGGAGCGTATGAAGTTTTGGTGGTGACCTGTAAGCTCTGAGTAATATCTTTTGTGGTACTATTAAAAATTGCAGATCAGGACTGATTTGCTTGTAAAATACCAGAGCTTCAAACCATGATGCCACTTCTTTAGACATATTGCCTAGTCTTATGGTCTCTGTAAGTCAAATCTGTTTTCAAATGCCATTTTTGAAGGAGGATAGCAGGTCTGAAGTTTGAACATACCCCTTTACAACCATAAATAGAGAAAGACTGTCCGAATCTGTTTCTTCTTTAGAAAATACTTCGGGCTGCTCTGTTCCCATCGTTACTGAAGGAAATATTCAGAGTTAGAGTCTGAAGAAAAGGGTTCTGAAGAATGGAGAATGTTATATTCTGCCAAATGACTGTATTCCCAACGAGTTGAATGTAACAGTATTTCTGTGACAAGATGCCTAAGGGGTACTAGGAAAGCTGCACTGCAAAATACATCCACTTCAACAGGCATCTGCTCCACTATTAGACTGCAATATTCAAAATGAAGATCTATTATTAATAATACGTCCGACAATCTTAGAAATTCCAACCACTTTTGCATCAACTGACTTTTGCTACACTGGGTACCAACATATCAAAACATCTTCATTGAGTGCTCAAAAGCACAACTGGGAAGGAAAATCCGCTTCTGTATGCAAATTCGACAGCGTAAGTTCCGTGTGAAAAGGAGCAAGACACTGTCAGATTGCTACTTCCATGGATAAAGTTTACTAGGATCTTCTCTGTGATGTATGTTGCAAACAGTTATGTGGGAGGGGATAATTGACCATGAACTACGGTTGTGTATTTCAGTTCCAATCACCTTGCATCTGTAAAATTCCAAATTTAAACTTGTCAATCATAACAGATAAAAAAATCGACATGTAAAGAACGTGCAGCAAATATAGGTTAACCATTGGTAGTGTAAGGCCTAATCAATCACACCTGCGGTCCTGTCTGATATTTCACAACCAAGAGTCTTATGATAAACATTGTAAACAATGGTAACTTCCCTAGTGAAGGTAAAAGGAAACACTGCCCAATGGTATATGTCATTGTAAGGCATCAACAGGTTTCTCAATTAGCGATAGAATTCGGTCACCTTTTGATAGTGCCTGACCTCTACATAATTTAGAGTAGATCAATCTATTCCAGAAGGACCTTTCTGCCCTAACTACAGCAGCTAGGGCAGCACAGAACTACAAAGATCAGAAGAGAATATATTGGAAGTGCACCACCGAGGCTCTTTACTCCAAGCGTTTACACCCTGTAGTCTACTTTGAATATTGAAACCAAATGTTGTAAGAAGAAACAATTTCTACTACTATTCATAATTACATTTCTTCTACGGTGTATATACATTTGGCAGCAATTTGAAGATATTTCAGTTGCAAGGATTTTGTTTTGTTGCTTCTGTTCGGATTTTACTCACTCAGTGAAGTCCTCTTTACATCTTTGAAGGAGTTCGCATGCCCGCTGTACCTCCTGCTCGTTTAGCAAAACCAGTGTTCCAATTGTCAGGTGTAACTTAGCTGAGTTCTGGAATATACTGGCGTCAACTCCTCGATCCTACAAAAGAGTGAGAGAGAAAATCAGGTTTGTATTCGTGTTCAGATTAAATATATCTTTGCAGGCTTTTGTCAAACATCTCACTATTCTATATTACCCTACAGAAATACAACAGTACAATGTGTTGCAGGGTCCTGACCCCACACACATACTTTTTTTCTGGTTTTTGATGCAACTTTGACTGAGGTGTACTGGGTCACTGCTAACCAAGTTCCTAGTACCAGTATTCTTCCCCTAAAACTGTACCACAATTGGCACAACTGTAGCAACCCTTATAAGTCCCTAGTAAATAGTACCCATGGTACCTAGGGCATTGGGACTGAAGATAGTCCACTGGGGTTGCAGCACAAGTTGTGCCTCCCCAGAGCCCCCTAACTAAGACCGTGCAAACTGTCCTTGCAGGCTGCGTGTCTTGGTGCAGAGAACACTGAAGAGTAAACATGGCACACAGCCCTGTGTGCCCTGCCCCCATACACTGCAGGATGTATAGGTAAGTCACCCATACTGCAGGCCTTACAGCCCTAAGGCAGGTTGCACTATAGCCCATATGTGGACATATCTTCATGAGCAGATATGGCCCTACACTATTAAGTCCATTCTTAGATATAAGGGGGGTGGGGAATTTGTATCTCCCGACCCCCGAGACATCTAGATTTCTTACAAGGGCAAGAAGTTTTAATTTCTGTTTTGTCCGAAGGACAACCCTGTTGGTCACAGCCAGTTAATAAGTAGCTCTGAGTAGTTTGTTGGCAGTAAAAGGGTCAATTCAAAAGCTGGGTCCTGCGCTTTCATTTCCCTAGAGCAGAAGAACAGCATGATGGAGTGGAGCTCAAAGTTGCAGCCAGCTCCATATAGAACATCCACAGCACTGTCCAGTAAGAGTCTTTATACTTTCTTCCTGAGGCTCTCGTGTGGCTTCCGGGCCATTTCCTGGTCCTTTCATTTTCTTCGAGCACCAGACTAACATTGAGCTTTTGCAGCTCCAGAACACTCACAGCATTGGCATGTAAGAAGCTGCCTTATCTGCCTTTTTGCCCCTGTTCTAGCCTGAACCTTATGTGTCTCTGTACCTGCTAACCCCACCCCACCCCACCCCACCGGTGGCCCTTTTTGACAGTACTGACTTGCTTCTCTTGGCCTCTTATATCTTACATCATCCAGGGCTTACATTAAACCTCATTAGTTTTTCTTTGGGGCTTTTATGCAGGTCTCAGGCCCACCCCCATTTCTGTCCTTGCACTGGACCTCTCGTCTCATTTTGTGCTTGCACCAAGCAGTAGCAGCTACAGCAGGGTTGGGGTTCTTGATGGGCCCTTCTGTCTGCAGGACCAGGCTCATAATTGACGAGAAAGGCTGGGTATGTGAGTGAAAGGGTGGGTGGATAGATGCATTGATGATTGAGTGGAAAGATGGATGAGTGAAAGAATGGATGGATTTGTGCAAGGGTAAATGAATGGATGAAGAGTTGATGGATGGGGTGAAAGTTGATGGATGAGTGAAAGGATGGACAGCTGAATGAAAGGGTGGATTGATGGCAAGAGAAAGAGTAGATGGATGGATGGCTGAGTGGATGGGTGGATGAACAGATGGGTGGGTCAGTGGATGGATGATGGATTGATGGATGGCTGGGTGAAGGGTTGATGGTTGGATGAGTGGAAGGATCAGTGGAAGGATGGCTAGATGATGGGTGGATAGTTGAGAGAAAGGGTGAATGGCCGGATGAGTGAACCGGTGGTTGGATAGATGAGTAAAAAGAAGGATAGATGGGGTGAAAGGATGGATAAGCAAAATGATGGAGGGATGAGTGAAAGGGTGGATGGATATGGTGAAAAGAAGGATGGATGGGGAAGTGTGGATGGATGGGGTGGATGGATGGAGGGATGGATGAGTGAAAGGAAGGGGAATGGATGAGTTTGATGGATAGATTTGGAGATGGAAGGATAGGTTTGGAAAGGGTCATCTTGAACCCCCCGCTTTAGCAGCTACAATGGGGTGGAGCTCTTGATGAGTTACTCTGTCTGCAGCTCGACAGACAAAGGCTGATAATTAATGTGAGAGGGTGTGTGAAAGGATGGATGAGTAGATGGTTTTCTGGGTGAAAGGGTTGATGAAGGAGTGAGTGTGTGTATGACTAGATAGATGGATGAAACAGTGGAAGAATGGATGCATGAAAGGGATGGTGGATGGATGGTGGATGTGTTGATGAAGGAAAGGGTGAATAGATGGATGTATGGGTTACAGGGTGGATAGATGAGAGAACAAAAAGATGGATGAGAGAAAGCATAAATGGATGGGTGGAAGGGTGGAAGGGTGGATGGATGGGAAGATGCATGAATGGATGGATGGATGAATGGATGGATGAGTGAAAGGGAGGTTGGATGGATAAATGGATGGATGGATGAAGTGAAAGGGTGGGTGTATGGGTGAGCAAAAGGATGTACGGATGGCTGAAATGAATAGGTTTGGAGATGGATGGGTAGGTTTGGATATGGATGGACGAAGAGAATGGTTAAAAGGCTGATGGATGAAACAATGAATGGATGACAATGTAAAGGTGAAATGCTAGATATCAGTGGGTGAATGAAACAATAAATGGATAAATGCTTGGAGGGAAGAGACAATAGAACTCTTCTGGAGAGGGTTGCAATGACTTTCTTCTCTTGCTTGGAGGCATAAGAGCTTTGGTTCAAAGTGGGGGGGGTATTTTTCTGGTTACCTGCTTGGCCTGCACTGTGCTCCTTTCTCTACCTGGGGCTTATCAGGAGGGCATGGTGCTGTTTGGCAGCACTCTCTTACTAGACAGACAGATTTTGGTCTCAAAAAGCCACATTGCCATAGTAGTTCATGGCACTGAGCAAAACTACTTTGTGCAGAAATATGCTCCTTGTGAAAGAGCAGAATCCTGTCACACACATTGAAGCCTGTTGATAGATAGAGGCAGCATTTTAATAAAAAAACAAAAAGTCATGGTTAACACCAAATCTAATCAGGGGCTCAATTGTTAAAGAAAGTCACAAAAGTGCATCTATGATACATGTTCTTGCATTAATGCACATTTTCGCATTTCATGAATCTACATGAATTTCCTTAAGTAGGCCAAATCGTAATCCTAGAAAATATTTGTGAACTGCATTTTAGCACGAGCAAATATGAATGTGTAGTTTTGCCCCAATGAAAATCTGTTGAATGTTTTCAAGTTCACTTTTTCTCCAACCAGCCCTGGAGGAAATGTAACATCTGCTGTTGTCAGGAGTACATTTCCAAACGTTCTCAGTATGGGAAAAGATTAGAGAAGAGCTGGTAAAAAACAAAACATGCAGGTTAGTAGGTTTGCACAGACGCAAAAGGGCATTCCAACCCTGGAACCATTGCTTACTGCTCCCTCCAACCTCAGTATTTAGATCTGCAGAAAGGTGACAAAATAAGGGAATTGCTAGAATTCAAATCCTTCTATACTATGAACCTGCCATAACCAGAGAAGCTATTATCAGAGCTCTTCTATAATGAGATTGCTGTCATAATTTCACAGTGCACCACATGGCACCAAAGGGACAAGGGGATTTTGTTACAGGCCAAGTAGATTTATGAAGTTACCTTTCCCATGGACAAGTAGATATTTTATTAAATTCCACCCCCCTGAATATTGCAAGTGCACAGAGAACCCATAGAGAGTGTATGGGCTGGATATTTATTATTGCGAGTTTCTTAGCTCCATGATGGCTTCACTGTACCCTATGATGCTTGGTACCAAACATCTTGTTTTAATAAATCCTCACTGATGCCAGTGTTGGATGTATTAATAAATGCACACAGGAGACCCTTTAGAGGGTCCTCTGAAAACCCACCAAGCACTGGTGTGGTCTCTGACAATTCTTAGCCAGCCTGCCACCACCAGACATGTTTCTGACCTCATAGGGCAAGGGCCAGCACTCTCAGAGACCAGGAACAAAGCCTGCTCTAGGCAGGCGTGCTTCACACCTCCCCAGGACAGTATGGCCTTCTTAGGGCGGGAAGTTTCAAAGGAGATGCCGCCTTTGAAATGCGATCCAGGGAGCTCCAGCTAGTGGAGGATGCCAACTCCCCTTTACTGTTCCACATTTAGAGGGAGGACAGGTATGAAAATTAGATAAATTAGGAGGTGGGTCCTCATTCAGCCAGCACCACCCCCAAGGTGGGGCAGGTGATGTGGTGCCCGCTTTTCAATTCTTTCCATCTTGGTTTGTGAGGGACTTAGCCAGTTAGGGTCAGAGTAGTGCCCCTTCCCATAGAAGGGGTCACTCAGAAGGTGCAGACACCCTAACGGTAGGTAGCCAATTGCCTACTACGTGTCACCCCCTTTAATGCTCCTAAATTTAGTATTTAGGTGGCATCTCTGGTCCCTGAACTCAGATTCGATGGACACAAAGAAGAAAGGGATGAAGAAGATCTACAGACCTGAGGACTGAAGCCCTGCTGCAGAAAATTGGCACCAAACCCTGCCTGCTGCTTTAAGGACTCGACAATCGTGGTGTGTCCTGCAACTTTAAGGCCTTCCAGAACCCCAGAGATCCTCTAGCCTTCTAGAAATCACCAAAGAACTCCATTGGCGTGGAGGTAACGCTCTTCTGCAGCCAGCAGGCACCAAACCGCAGAATCTGGTCTTAACAACTTGCAGCTCCCCGGCGACTCCATCTCAGCACCTGAACCAAAAGTGGCACATCAACTCTAAAGGGTCAGCTCTGTCTCCTCCCCAAGTTTGGGGACACCAGGACCTACTAGAGCCATGCGGCCCCAATACCCAGGGTACCGGACCCTCTGCAGCATTCTACGGGACGAAGATTCCAATCCGTACTCCAACTGCCCAGGAAGCAAGCAACCATCTAGGGACGTCGAGAACCCTGAGAACCACTTTGTGAGTGGCCCAGCTGTCCTGAAATCGCCTCTCCAAGCTATCTGCCCCTGACCGCATGGACATCTTGATGCGCGCTGCACGGTTGACCTATTTGCTCAGCACACAGTCCGCCCGACCTCGGGACCGATGAACCAGCTGCTCCAGTGGTCCTGAGGCCCTTGCAACCTGCTCGCTCGAGTGAAACCCCTCTGACTTAACCTTCAAGTCCCTTCTGCAGTGCGTTTTCAGGTGGCTACCAACAAACTCCAGCTACCAACAAACTCAGCACTCTGCTCCCGGTCGAATCTGTGACGCTCCCAAAAATCCAGTGGTGGAACTTTGGCCCTGGCCTTGCCACCTAAATTCCGAAGGTGAACCTTGAAATCCAACTGTGTGAGTTGCTATGCATTTTTCTTTTTTCCACATTGATTTCAATGGTGCGTAATTGCGCACAAAAGTAATTATTTTGGCGAACTTGAAAAATTCATAACTAAAAAAGTACTTACTGTAGAACGAAGTTCTTTGTCTGAAAATTACATAAAAATTGGTGTTATTTTTATGAATTGGTCTCAGATTTATTTTTGAGTGTGTGTCTCATTTATTGCCTCTGTGAGTACAGCAAATGTTTAGCACTACCCGCTGAGAAGCCTAAGTGCTTGCCCACACTACCACAAATAGAGTGTTAATATTTTCTACTTCTGCTTCTGTATACTAATCGGAGTCTCACTGCTCAATGTACTTCATTTAGTGCACTTTATATAGAGCCAAAGTCCTACATACAAAAACTGTCATACAGGTATGTATTGAAGACCAAAATATGGAACACACAACACTGTAAGCGATGAGAACAAGTTTCTCACGAGAGCACATCTTGCACTTTTACACTCAAGATCCCTTTTCTGGCAGACTCGGAGATAGTCAGGAGTGCAAAATAGACAAGAGCTACAATTTATAAATAAAAATCACAGTGAATCCTTGGGCATAAATTGGAGATAGCTAGTTGGTACGTGTTGTGGAATAAACAGTCCAAAAGTACTGGGGTAAAAGAATAACTGCTATGAGTAACTTATACTTACTATGTCAATTTTGTACTTCTTCCAGATCCGTGTGAAGTGTGGAAAGAGCCAAACAAAAAATAAAATAAGGGAGAGAAAGCTATTAATAATCCAAGAACCTGGGGCGTGGCTTCGCGGGCAAAGATGGTGGACGCAGCTTTCTAGAGCTCCCGCCAGCCCGTCTTTTATCCGCTGATTTATCCTGGCTCCTGGACCCACATTGCAGACCACACTGTCGGAGATTGTGGCGGAGGGCAGGGAGTGATACCCGGTGTGGTGTGTGGCGCTCCCGGACCATCCGAAGCGGAGGTGGCGGCGGTGGCGGCTTGCGGCCTGGTCCCCGAGAGTGAGGCCGGGGCCTCGATTTTGGTGCCTCCCGGTCGGGGGGTCCTGACGCGGCTTGGCCGCGCCGGCGTTTCTCCTGTATCCAGTGCCCTCGCGGGCAGGGGAGATGTGGGCGAGTCCTCGGACCTGTCCCTTGCGGAGGCTCTGCTGGCCTGTGCTGTGGGGACGCCCGGAGAGTGTCGGGGCCTACATCGAGGCCGCAAAGCCGGGACCTCAAGTTTGGCGATCCCCGGTGGCGATTGCTGGTGCCCTGTGGCGACCTGGGCGCGAGTTGGAGTGCTTTACAGTGCGGCGACCCCCGAGGTGAGACCCCGCCGAGCTGGACTGGTGTGGCGTGATCGTGCTGAGTGGCCCCGCAGGCCGGAGAGCGGCCTGGGAATCCGGCAGGGGTCGCGGCTGAACCTGAGGTGCCGGCGTGGGACGTGGCTTCGAGGTGCCCCCATATGCGGCTGTGAACGTGGAGTAATAAGGGGCCGCGGCCGGTGACTGCATTGCCTGTGAGTACATGGCGCACTTGGATTGCGAGGTGTGGGGGCTCCCTTTGGCCCGCAGCTGACAGCCGGACGCTGGGTGGCCTGAAGCGGTGCCCCGGGACCAGACCGGGGGCCTCACGGTAGGGCGGCGGGGCCCAGCTGGGACCACGCTGTGCGCCTTGCTTTGGAGAACGGACTTGTGAGCCCCAGTGCCCCCCCCCACGCAACAGCTGACGACGGTGGGGGTGAACGGCGTCCCCCTGGACAAGACAGTCAGGTGCGTGGTGTGCCCTTGGTATACCCCTATTCGCGATTGGAGGCGTGGGGCGTAGGCACTGCGATATCCTACAAACGATCCGAGGTACCAGCCCCTGGGGGTGCCACACACATGACCAGAGGTGGAGGAGGCAGCGGGCCAGCCAAGCAGGGGCCTATTGATAAATTCACGGGGCCGAGTGGAGGGCCCGGAGCCTCTGGGGGGGGCCAGGGGCGGGGCCAGACAATGCGGCGCTCATGGCGGCGATTACCCAATCCAGGGACATGTTGGACGCTAAGATAGGGGCAGTTGGAGCAGACGTGACCCTGCTGCGTCAGGACCTGCGCAACGCAGTGACACATATCACGGAGGCGGAATCCAGGATATCGGTGGTGGAGGACGACGTTGGGACCCTTAAACGGAAACTGGCAGCCATGGAAAACGTCCAGAAGGGCCTTGTGCTCCGTGTGGAAGATGCCGAAGGGCGGGCACGCAGGAATAACCTTCGCTTTGTGGGTTTTCCCGAAGGATGTGAGAAGGGGAATATGGAACGCTTTTTGTCCCAGTGGTTGGAGAGTTGGCTTCCTCCAGATGCCCTGTCGCGCTGCTTTGTCATAGAACGTGCCCACAGAGCCCTGACGCAGAAACCACCTGCGGGGGAACGGCCAAGGCCGGTGATAGCGAAACTCCTGAATTTTCATGATTGGGACACTATCTTACGGGAGGCAAGGGCCAAGGACTCTTTACTCTTTGAAAATCAGAAGATCATGATCTTCCCAGACTATACCAGAATCGTGCAACAGCAACGTCACTCATTTAATGCAGCCAAGGCGAAATTACGCGGTCTGAAGATCCAATACTCCTTACTCTACCCGGCCTGCCTGCGGGTGGTCTTTCAATCGCGGACCCACTTCTTTGACACTCCAGAGGATGTCTTTAAATGGACAGATGAGACGGTAAGGGTCAGGCCGCACGCACAGCCTGGTCTGAACCCGGGCCACTCGAGAGAACCGTCGCAAGAAAGGGAGGACCGGAGTGCCCGGAGCAAGAGGAACAGGAGGTCTAGATCGCGAAAACGTTCCTCTTCTCGTAGTGGAAAACGGGATGGCGCGTCTGTGGACTTTGACCACTCCGGAAAGGACCATTGAGAGACCTTAGGAGGCTGCATTTGTCTGCGGATATTACTAGTTCCCATTGGGAAGAGGTACACTGCGGTGCCTTCTTAAACTGACTCTTGCTAACTGAACATATAGCCACTAATCGTTTTTCCTTCATTTGGGATTGTGTGGGGCTGTGGGGTGGGTTCGGGGAGATCTTCTGCAGGGGCTACTTGCCTCCTACACAGGTGGGAGTTGACAGGGGGGGGTTCCTATAGTTGAGTGGGTAGTTGGGATCCATTGGTATGGTTGGCCTTGGGCGCTCTGTTTTGGGCCCAAGGTTGCCCATGCCGAGACAGATACTTCAGAGTTCTATGAGGTATAGGGGTGGGTGGCAAGGGACAGGGAGCGGGGAGTTGAGGGAAGTGTTACAGGGTTGTGTGGATGGGGGGTCAGGGGCGGTTGGTGGGGGTTGCATGTGATTCCTATTGCCTTGTTACAGACTGTGCTGTGCGCCTGGGCCTGGTGCTGGGGGCTTATGTGTTGGGTACCATTGGATTATGGCTGATACGTCGATACCGGGACTCCCTCAGGAGTCCATGCGCATACTGAGTTGGAATGTGAGGGGGATGCTGGATAAAATCAAGAGGGGGGTGATTTTGAGGTGGGGAAAGAGGGAAGCGGCAGATGTCTTGTTGCTGCAAGAGACCCACATGATGGGGACGAAAGTGCTCAGCCTGCAGAGATTTGGTTACCAGCAGGTCTTCCACGCTGGGTTTTCCAGAGGTTCCAGGGGGGTTGCCATTTTGATCCATCGTAGGCTGGCCTATGTTCACGAGAAACAAAGGGTGGACTCGCAGGGCCGATACCTCTTTGTTAAGGGGATGGTGGGTACTGAATCCGTTGTGTTTGGGAGTATCTATGCCCCCCCCGTTGCAGTGGTCCTTGGCAGAACGGTTGTTTGCAGTGTGGGCGGAGATCCCGGAGTCCTTGGCGGTGTTGGGGGCGATTGGAACGATGTGATGGATGTGAATGTGGACCGTGGGAGATTGCGGGGGACGCTGTCTGCTGCCGCCCCTACCCGACTGAATGCGATGGTGGAGGGCTTAGGCTGGGTGGATGTTTGGCGACACATGCATGCTAGGGTCCGAGAGTATACCTATGTTTCCGCTGTGCATGGTTCCTTCTCGCGGTTGGATTATGTGTTTGTGCCCTGCGTGTTTCTGAGTAGGGTGCGTGAGGCTCGTATCTTGCATAGGGGACTGTCTGACCATTCCCCCGTGACTGTGGTAATCGATTTGCATAGGGCAAGACACCCGTTCCGATGGAGGATGTCCTCGTGGCACCTTCAGCAGGCTGACTATGTTCAACACTTGCGGGCGCGATTGCTCACTACTGGAAAGAAAATCTGGTAGCGGATACAGATGTGACAGTGGTATGGGAAGCCATGAAGCCTACCTTGAGGGGCATTGATATTGCGTGGTGTGCGGCGGCGCGGCGCCGGCGTCGGGAAGCCATAGTTGCGGCGGCGGCTTATGTGGAGGCCCTAGAATGGCGGTGTCAGGGAATGGGTGATGAGGTGGCGGTGCGGTTGCTTCTCCAGGCGCAACAATCCTATGCATCAGTCCTACTTGATGAGGCCCGACAGGCGTGGCTTGCCACGCGGAGCAGGGTATATCAGTGGGGAGACAAGTCCTGTACAATGCTTCACAGGCTGTGCCAGCGCACTCTGCAGCCACTAGCTTTGCCGGGGCTCACGGATGGGTGTTGCCATTACGGACCCGGCCGATTTGGCGGTTAGTTTTGCTCGTTACTACGCGGAGCAATATGCGCCGCAGGAATGCCTCCCGGCTGATGCGGTAGATACATTTATTGCCGACCTGCCCCCTCGGACGATCTCCGTCGAGGGGCGGCCCTGCTCTTAGCAGATATAGACAGGGCCTTTGATTCGGTGAGTTGGACTATCTGTTCGCGCACCTACCCCATCTCAATTTAGGTCCGGTGTTTATTTCATATGTCCGGTTGCTGTATACTGACATTACGGCGTCAGTGCGTGTCTCGGGAGCGGTGTCAGAGAGATTTCCCATCGGCAGGGGGACCCGTCAGGGATGCCCACTGTCTCCATATTTATTTGCGCTGGTTATGGAGCCCCTGGCCTCCTGGGTGCGCATTGACGCTCAACTACGAGGCTTCGTATGGAATGCGGGACTTACGGATAGGATCGCGCTCCACGCGGACGACGTCCTCTTCTTTCTTACGAATTTAGATAGATCAGGCCCCAGAGTGTTGGAAATCATGCGTGTCTTTGGTGAGGTGTCGGGCCTCTATCTTAACCCGCGTAAGTCCACTCTGTGGGTGCTAGGGGATGGGTCGAGCGCGGGCTCGTGGGCGTCGGACTTGCGGATAGCGTCCGGGGGTATAACGTATCTTGGAGTGTTCCTGTCCGAGTCCGCGGTGACCTCGTGGGGGCGGAATGTGCTGCCGGTTTGGGAGAGGGTCCAAACGGATATTAAAACATGGTCTCGGATGCCTCTTACCATGTATGGACGGTCTGCGATCTTTAAAATGGACGCACTTCCGCGCCTGCTCTATCAGTTGCAGAACCATCCGCACCCGATAGCACCTCAGTGGTTCCGGCAGGTCAATTCTATCCTAGGCCGCTTCTTGTGGGCCGGGGGTGCTGCTAGAGTGGCGCTGCGTACGTGCTTCATATCCACATATTGTGGTGGTCTTGCTACATCGGATTTGCTGTTTTATTATCAGGCCTCCCACTTGCTAGTGTTAAATGAGTGGTGGTACGGGGATGGAGGGGACCCGGCGTATGCTTTGGAGCGCTCGCTCATGGGAGACAACACGGTACACACCATCTTGTACTCGGCTGGACTTCGGAAGCGGTTGCCGTGTGCCACGCAAGTGGTTTTTACGGTTTGGAGGCAGGTGCTGCGTCGCATGGGCTGGTGGGTCGGTTGACGGCGGAGACCCCGTTGTGGCATAACGGACGACTCCCCGCGCTGGCCTCGCTGCCGGGCTTTGGCGGATGGGATTCAATCGGGATCTCATCGCTTGGGGACGTTATGTCCGGTGTGACCCTTAAATCATTCCAGGAGTTGAGAGACGAGTTCCACATGCCCAAGACCCAAATTTTCAGGTATCTACAGTTCCGTCACGCGCTCGCCCCTAGCATAGTCGGTTTGGAGACGCTGCCGGAGTTCAGCCCTGTAGAAGCGAAGATATTCATGGGGGACCTCGGAGATAAAAAGGTGTCCCGTATCTATCAAACGCTGGTGACTCACTGCTCCTCCTCCCTACTATCGTTGAAAGGTGCCTGGGAAGGGGATGTCGGTCCCCTGGATGAGGACGATTGGAGAGAAGCATTGGAGTCCCCGCGTGGGACTGCTATTGCGGTACGACTCCGACTGATCCAATTCAAATACTTACATAGAGTTTACTATACACGGGAGCGACTGTGGAGGGCGGGTCTGATTGGGTCCCTGCAGTGACTACGATGTGGAGCCGAGAGAGGTACCCTGCTACATACTGTATGGTCGTGTGCTGCTTTGACTAGGTTCTGGAATGGTGTGTGGAGCTGTCTATCAGAAGTGCTTAGATGGGATCTTCCCCGTACCCCCCGCTTGGGCCTTCTACACGTGCTGGAGGGTGTGGGCAGTAATGCTTACAAACGTCACCTTTTGCTCTTGGGCTTGGTGGTGGCCAAACGGGACTTGGCACGGGCATGGAAGAATGAACGCGCTCCCCCCCTGAATGCGTGGAAGGCTGGACTGGACTATTTTATGGGGTTGGAGCGCCCGGTGTTCGAGGCCAGAGGATGCCCTCGGAAATATTACAAAATCTGGAAGCGGTGGGCTGAATATAGGGGGCTGACTCTGGAGCCTCCAGCTGATCCTGATGACGGTCCTGATCTAGATGAAGGACTCCAGGCCTAGGGAGATGCATGGCGCCTGGCTTAGTTTTGACACATGCAGGAGGCTTATTGTGATCACGTGCACTGGGTAAGGGAGGGATAAAAGGGTGGGTAGTGGGGTTGTTGGGTGGTTGTGGGTGGAGGGAGGAGGCGGGTGGGTGGTTTGTTTTATTGATTGGGCTTTCAGGATGTTGATACGTGTATTGCTACTCAGCAGTGATCTCCTGACTGTGGAGCACTGCATTTATGCCTCTGCCTGATCAATGAATAAAATTTGTTGTGGAAAAAAAAAAGAAAATCCAAGAACCTTTCTCAGAATATCTGTCAGGTGAATTTTGCCAAACTAAGCCTACAGTTATTTGCAGACATGCCATGCCACTCACGCACCTGCTGGATTTCTGCACCACAGTCCCTTTCAAAACCTAGGGAGAACAGACAGAAAGGGGGATGATCAGTCTGTTCATCTGGAAGTAATGGGTACAAACGTTTACCCGGTCAATGTCACAATACTGAGTAACATATCCTTAATGGTACATCTTCTCCTTCCTCTCGGCTCGGCAGAAGAATGAAAATGAGGATCACTTTCAGAGGCAAGAAGGAAGGCAGCCACCTTACAGTGATCTAGTTAAGATATGTTAATTGTCAAATTAATCAACTGTCCTAGAGCTCCCATACATTGTGTTGTGTTTATTGTGTTGCTGCACTGATGAGGACTCATGTGGGGCCAAAAGGCACACCACCCTGGCTCCTAGATCCTGAACATAAATTCTGTCTACAGTAGAACAATCACCAACCTTAATAATTTCAAGATTACAAGTTGACAGGGACATAGTTTGTGGTCAAGGAAGGTGTCTGGTGTCTGACGAAGTGGTGCAGGCTCCCTGGTGCCAGATCACAGCAGAGATGAGGTGACTGCCATCAGCAGTTGGCATGCGCTGATCAGTGCATCCTTTTGGGCGCCCACCCAGACACTGACTGTAGAGAGGGCTATTGTTGGCCACAAGGGCAGAAGGGGCCAGTTCGATCAGGGTCTGGCTCATCCTGTCTGGGGAAAAGGTGGCAGGGAAGGCTGACATTGCCAAATAATCCAAGTCGGGTTGCAGGAAGGATGGAGATGACGGGGGGAAATAAACTGTGGTAAGGCAGTCACATTGCATAAGCATAAAATCCTGTAGCACAGCATACCCCTAGAGGAGGGAATCACAACAAAAGCTTGTCTGTACCATTGAGGTGAGAATACAGTGACGGTTAACAGCGAACCACCACTCACCGGAAGAAAACTCATGCCCTGTAGACTAGCCGCATTAGGCATTGTGCAAGGGAAACCAGCACCATTTGGATCCCCCCAGGATAGGTCTAACAGGACAAGAGCAGGAATGTATAGGGAGGGAAAGCTGACAGACCCATCATGGCAGGCCGACTCTAACGGGAGCCATAATCATCCGTCTGCTCGGAGCACCACTCCCCTCCCCCCATGAAAACCCCTAAACTAAGAGTGGTTTGTCACGTTGGAGATCACAGACGTGTCACTCGCAAGCATTTCCACTTAATTTCCTTGAACTATTGCCATTCCTCCAAAGACCCGATGGCAGCCCCCAGCTAAATGCACCTATCCAAAATAGGCCGTAAGAAGTCCACAAAGAAACTTGACAATACAGAATGGATAAGTATGCCTTCCTAAGGACTAAGGAATCAGCACAAGGGTCTCATTCATATACCTCCATGAAGTTACAATCAAATAATACAATAAAGTATCCCTCAATGCCAACAATGATTCCTTGTATTTATTCACCAAGTAAGTATTCTGTTATTTACACTGGTGCAGTGCTCATATGTGCAGTGACGTGAACAATAAAATATGATACATCTGTACAGTAGGAATGTCGATCAGTTAAGTTAAACAGAACAGTGCTAATTCTGATCACTGCATTAAGTTATACACATAGACACTCTCTATTACAGTGTCAATGTTTCGACCCACACCCTAATTCCCATGGGCCTCTTCAGGACAAAACATGCAGCCTGGCACAACACTGTGTACACCCTTCACATGCTCAGATTAGTTAAACCATGATGCCCTCAAAGTTGGCTCATCAACAACAGCTTGAAAAACCACAAGTCCAAAAACAATCTGGATCAACGCTTGAACAACGACTCAATCAGAGCATTCGCCCATCCCGGCCAAGATGCACAGACCTAGGACAGATTAATGTACGCTACTCAAAGAGAGCTGGTTAATCTAGATTATCCACTGAGAAGATGTGTGACACAGAAGATGATGAGTGTGTAGAGGCCCTAATACACCCTAAAAAGGTATCAGGGTGATCATGCTTCTGCCTAGTGGAACTGAAAACCCTGCACAGAATAGTATTTAATAACACTGTGGCAGACATGTATCCAAGGCTGCAGATAGAAGGATAAGTTTATTGGCACACTATGGAGCTGTCTTGAGATGAAGGCCTATTGGGCTCTGGTCTGATTGATAAATACAGCAAAAGGAGAATCAGTGACATAGACGTACCCAAGAATATACAGGGACATGGGGAGTCCAATCCGCAAACTGATAGCAGACATTATTTGTCAATTTGGGCATAAAAGTTACAAAACGAAACACAGCCTAGCGCTGGTGGAGCACAACTCAATCAAGACACACACCGGGATTCTCAACATAGACTGGGGCACGTCTGCTGAAACAGTGGTCTACAATGGAAAGAGGTGCCCAAAACAGATTGAAAAGATTTGGGGTGACTGGATGTAACAACACAAACTCGAATGAACAGCAAAAAACATGTGGGCCATGGGAGATAGCTCAACTTGGGGAACTAAAATACCCTTTCATATGCATGAGCTACTGTACATTCATGCTTATAGGGATGATGGAGAAGAGTGCTAGGGGAAACAAAATAATGTTTTGTGCCAGCGCCAGATCAAAACTATGCCCTAGGGCGAGCTCATGCCACCCAAGGAGATGGAATTGAAAGAGCAGTCACTGGATAAATTAATTTTAATTTGTATGCCCATGGATCTGTTGAGAAACAAAACAACATGGAATCTGTGAGGCATACAAAATGGACTAATGAGACAAGAAGTCAAAGAAGAAGAGGAAAAAAGAAAATATTCTATACAGCAGGAATAGAGGAACAAGGATACCAGGTACAAAGGAGCATAGGGAATCACTTTAAATCCCACCAGTACGGCATAGTCACCAAACAGTGGCAGATGTCCCATCTGCCTTATTACGAGTGCATCGATGTCAATGGCACTCTAGATATGCCAGACAAGACATATGCTGCTTTCTGGCTGATCCTCAGCGTCACCAAACTCTAAATAAGGCCCTAAGGCACTGGGCTTAGACAGAAGATCTAAAAAGAGGGAGTCGTGACTAACAGTCAAGGTGCGGGGACTAAGGGTCTAATTTATATTTTGGTGGATAGGATACTCCATCACGAACATGATGGATAAGGCATGTGCCGCATTACAAGTGCATTATAACTGATGGCACTTGTATTAGGGCGGATGGGATATCTGTCACTTCTGTATTGGAGTATTCTGTCCCCAAAATATAAATCAGGCCCTAATTGACTGGAATGCTAGACTTCAGTCTAGAACAACCCAAGTTCCGTCATGGCATTAAGACCACTTGAAAAATAACCATAAGCAAGTTCATATAGAAGAGCACCATTACTATTGTGTGCAAGAGATCAACCAGGCCACCCAAAAATGTGGTAGTTAAAACACTGCACACATGACTCGAGTTTGGTGCAAAGCCACAGGAGCAAACTTGCACTGTGTACCACCCCTCAGATATGACTTATGACAAATTCTACCTGCAAGTTGATTAGAGATCTTGGCAAATTCTACCTACGTATTTGATAAGAGGTCTTGAGATGTACACGCACACCCATGATCCACAACTGTGTGGATAAATCACACCATCAAAACCCCATCAACCACGATTACTAAGGCCAAGGTATAGCCAAAGACCACATTTGGCAGGAGAGCTCACTTTGCAGCTGAAGTACAAAGACTTTGAATAATCTGAAAACTGTGCATTAAACAAATGCCACTTAAAATAACAAAATAAACACTGCTAAAGACATGGTGGTGCTGGCACAGAACTAATGTGTTCTGATTCTCATTAGAGGAAGCGGCAAAGATTTCCTTTCACTCAAATTGTTGATTCAGAACTTTTTCTAGTACCTTGGATGAGAGGAAGGATCTGCTGAGCAAAGTTTTTTTGATGTTGTTTTTTTTACTCTAGCAGGCTTTATTTTATTCATGGCATTAACAATTTTTTTTTTTAGTTTGAAAAAACCTTTATTGTCTGAATTAAGCACGGTACATCAATGCAATAAGATCGAGCAAATACATGTCATGTGGTACACTTTGTGAGCATCTTCCCGCGCTTGGAATGGTGAAGGAATAAAGAACTATTCGATAGGACCTGAACATTCGCCCAATGCCCCTCCCCCCAATAACATTCCCATAGTATGTGACATTAAGCATTTCTGAGTATAACAACACATCCATCGTTTAAGAGAAACAAAACGGTAAGCAGAGAGACAAAAGCAACTGCTGTCATGGGGCCTCTGGGGCATGTGCAATAGTGAGACGTGATCTGACCCAACACCAGGATGCCATGTGCGCACCATGTCCCGAACATCCATCTGTATGTCCGCTCCATGGGGGCGTACACCCAATAAGTGTGTGGTCCGGAGGTGAGCAGTGCACTCTATTTTAGACGTCCATCCCTGATTCGGAGGATGGCGGCGTGCGGAAGGTTACAGCTTGCGCTTCCCCCTGTTCACTCTCATCCTCAGCCTGCTGGCGGAGAAGGAAGGACACGAAGGGGGCCCAGCTATCTTTAGGTCTAGATTTTAAGGGCAAGAGTTCCGCATAGTCGTGCAAACGTTCCTGCCAGGTGGACAAGGTGCGGACCCAGCATTTGAATTTTGGAGCTCGGCCCCTCCCCCATCGGCAGCCACCAGACGTTTGGCCAGCAGGAGGCTTAGCGCCAGGAATTTCTTATGTACAGTCCCAACCGGTTGTGTCAATCCTAAGAGCGCCTTCAGTGGACGGGGGGAATAGTGTCGCCTAGCATGGAAGAGAGCCCTTCGAACACCTGGTTCCAGTAAGAGGCAACCTGGGGACAGTGCCAGGCCAGGTGCATGAAGTCAGCCCCAGGAGCCCCACAACGGAGAAAGCAGTCCGACTCGCGCAAATGGAATTTGTGTAAGCGCACAGGGGTGTGGTACAATCTGTGTAAGAATTTATAATGAAGTAGCCTTAGCCTGTTGTTGCCTGTGATCGCCTGCGTCTGCATGTAGCTAAGCTCCCACTGTTCATCTGTCAGTGGTGCAGTGAGGTCTTTGTCCCATTCCCAGCGGGCCCGCGGTGCGGTGGTCGGGGGCGTATCTTGTACATGTTTGTAAAGCTGTGAGACTACATGGCGTGGCGCATCTGTGTGAACTAGGGCGTGCAGCGGCGCAAAGGTATCCGGTTCAGTGGGAAAGGAGGGAGTAATAGTGCGAACGTTCTGTCGCAGCCGGGCAAATAAAAAGATGTCCATGGTAGAGGGCGATTTCTCTTTAAAAAACTGCTCGCTGGTGAGGAACGTCCCATTCCTATATAGATCACCCCATAGAAAATACCCCAGTTCTTTGAACAGTTTACGTCCTATGGCCTCGCAGGAGATCTGGAGTCTAGGGTCGTTATCTAGTGGTAATTTAGGCGAATATAAGAAGGCACAGTCAAGGGTTCGCGCTATACGATTCCATGCAGTTACAGTACAGTCAACCGTGGAAGGATCTCACGCCCTAGGGCCTACCGTAGCGTGAATATAGCCGGTGCTGACCAGTGGGGCCATGTATCCATCCTCCACGGCGAGGTGAGCCATGTACGGGGGGGGATGATACCAATATACAGCAAAGTGTGCTTGGGCGCAGTCATAGTACTTTTCGAAGTTGGGAACCTCGAACCCGCCCAGATGGAAGGGGAGCATCAGCGTGTCGAGACTGAGGCGTGCCTGTTTTCCGCCCCATATCAATCTCGTAAGTTGGGATTTCAAGGAGCTGAAGAAGAATCTGCCTGGGTTATATGGAATGTTGACGAAGAGATATAGGAGTTTCGGTAATAATAATATTTTGGCAAGAGCTATCCTCCCGGCCACTGACAGTGGAAGGTGTATCCATTTGGTGACGCTGTCTGTAATTTTATCAACGACAGTGCCATAATTGGCTCGCATCATGGCTTCCCTCTGCCTAGAAACGTGGATGCCCAGGTATTTCAGTTCGTCTTGTTCCCAAATCAAAGGAAAGTCAAGCTGGTGCAGGTGGGTACTATCAGTCAGTGGGAAAATGGCAGATTTGGCCCAGTTAATTTGCACTCGAGAAATGCTGCCGAATTTGGTAATTTCTCTTAACACCGGATTTAAGTTGTCTTGGGGTTTTTCAATATAAAGGGTCATGTCGTCCGCATAAAGCGACACGAGCAGTTGCCGAGCAGGGTAAATGAGGGATCGATGATTATGCTTTTGTCGGAGCATTGCGGCAAGAGGCTCGATCGCAATGGCGAAAAGGATAGGGGAGAGGGGGCAGCTTTGTCGAGTGCCTCTTTGAATAATGAAGGGGGTAGACCTCGCCCCATTGAGTAATACCGTAGCAGAGGGCTGGTGATATAATAGTATGACCCAGTCTATAAAGCTGAACGGCATTCCCATGTAACGGAGAGTTCCCAAGAGGTAGTCCCATTCCAGCGAATCGAATGCTTTAGCTGCATCTAAAAACACAGCTACAGCCTCGCATTTAGGGTTGATGTCCTGAAGTACCGCATAGAGGGTGCGGAGATTATGTGACGTTGCCCGGTTCGGCACAAAGCCGGCCTGGTCTGGCAAAACAAGGCGGTCCATAAGGAGGTTTAGGCGGATAGCTAACACTTTGGCTAGGATTTTAGTATCGCAATTTAATAACGATAAGGGGCGGAAGGAGTCGACAAGAGAGGGGGGCTTACCCGGCTTGAGTAGGGAGGTTATGAGCGCCTTACGCATAGAACGGGGGAGACTGCCTTCCTCCAATGAGGCATAAAATACTTGTTTCAGAATGGGGGCCAGTATGGGAGCAAAGAGTTTATAAAAGTCAATGGGTAGGCCATCGGATCCAGGAGCCTTGCCGGATTGCATACTCATAATAGCCTCGGTAATTTTGTCAACTTCCAGCTCTAGGTGGAGAAATTTTTGCTGGGTGTCCCCCAACCAGGCAAGTGCGACATCTTCGTAATATGTTGAGAGGTCAAGGGGTTCTACTCTGTGTTATGAATATAAAGCACTATAGTGGGTTTGAAATATGCGCAGCAGATCAGGGAGGTTCCTATAGAGGGAGCCGTCTGTGTCTTGTATTTCAGTAACATAATTGTGAAATCTGGGGGGCTTAATCGAAATCGCCAATGCCTTCCTCGGTCTGTCACCCTCACCATAAATGCGAGCCATATGCGGACGTCCAAGGAATTTGCATTCCCTGTCGGCTACTTGAGCGTATTCTGTAAGCTTTTCACGCATTCGGGCCTGTACTGCAGGTTCGTCAGGGCTTTGAGTAAGGGTCCGCTCAAGCTCACGTAGATCTGTTTTTAATGTATGTAGGTCGGCCAGCAAGGTTTTAAGGATGCCCCCGCCTTTGGCTATACACCACCCTCTCACTGTAACCTTGAAGGCCTCCCATACTGTGGTGACATTGTCTACCGAGGACATGTTGCGTTCAAAGAAGTCTTGGATGTCCTGTTCCAGCTCAGTGTGAAACACGGCAACATTTGAGGTGCGCCGGGTAAAGTCACCAACTGGAGTAGGGGGAGCATGCAAGAGGAATCTGAAGCTCCAGGAGGACCGGGAGTGGTCTGAAAAAGTACGAGCTAGATGTTGTGCGTGTCGAAGCCAGGGTGTCAGGCCTGTTGATATGAGAATGTAGTCTAGTCATGCCCATGTAGAATGCACAGAAGAGGAATGTGTGCCTTCTTTGAGAGTGGGATGTACATGTCTCCAGGCGTCAATCAGGCGGTTGGAATCGACCATGTCAAGTAGCGTCCTTTGCGTGGCAGTGTAGTGGGAGGGAAGCGTGTGAGATCTGTCCACCTGGGGATGCAATGCAAAGTTGAAGTCACCCCCCCAAATGATGTGTGTAATGCCCAGCGCTTGGATCTTCCCCCAGAGGACGAGCAAGGTATTGGGGTTGTCCACATTAGGTCCGTAATAATTGGCAAAAAGGATGTCATGCGCGCAAAGTCGCCCCCACACCAAGCAGAATCTACCTTCGCTATCGCAGTCCACCCCACCAGGCACAAAAGCTACCCCGCGCTCGATAATGATGGTAACCCATCTGGAGTAATTAGAATAGTGGGAAAAAGTGCGGCCCATGGCCCATCTGGAGGTAAAACGAGTGTTCCCCCCCGGGGGCCAGATGCGTCTCCTGGAGGAGGGCGATGCTGACACCGTGTCTGTCTAGGAATCCCAACACTTGCCTACACTTCCTGGGGTCGTTCAGGCCACGTACGTTCCAGGTGGTCAGTTTAAGGTGTTGCAGTGCTCTATTGTCGCCCATGGGACCCACCATTATAAATATTCATGGTGATGCAACGTGGGTGCGTAAAGTGTGTAATGAGACAAAGCAGTCGGGTCTGTGGATGTGACTCAGAATGTAATGCAATTACAAGTGTTACTACAATATGAAATGAAAAACCTTGCCGATTAAACCCTCCCCCCAACCACTCCGGCATCCCCAACTTGCCGGGAATTACAGTCCCTCCCATAGAACTAGTGCACATCAAAAGAACAATGTCTTCCCCACAAATACAACAATGTAGGAGGTGTAGGGGTTCGCCCTAAAGCAAGCGGAAAGGACGCTAGGGGCCCTCGACCCGCCCATGCATCTCCCTACTTACACCCACTGGTGGCTCAGCCATCAGCTAAGCACCTTAGCGTGGGACGGAGATGAAAGTCTGAGCCAAGTAGTAAGTGCAATAATAAAACAGTAGCATAGTCTTATACATCACCAAACAGTTCCAGCCAGTGTAGCAGATCGAAGAAGACGGTGTATCACACTGGAGTCAATCATAGTTCCCGGCATCAGTCCTGTTGCGAAAGTGGAGAGGGTGGTCTGGAATGACTGTCGAAATCTCCCGGACCGGAGTTCGCCTGTCTTTGTCGTTTGAGGTATTCCTCGGCTTGCTGCGGGGACACAAAGATGCGTTGTTTTCCGTGGTGTGTGATTTTAAGTTTTGCCGGGTAGAGCATGGCGTAGGGAATTTCCAGGGATTACAGCTTTTTCTTGATCCCGGTGAATTTACGGCGCGCTTCCTGGACCAAAGTTGTAAAGTCCGGGTAAAAGGACAACGTGGTGTTCTCATATGGGACCTGACCTTTCTCTCTGGCCAAGCGTAGCAGTGTGTCGCTGTCCCGGTAGTCGAGGAACCGGGCGATGATAGGCCGCGGCGGGGCACCCGGGGGAGGTCGAGCCGCAAGAGAACGGTGCGCTCTCTCTATCGTAAGGTGTGCGGAGAAGGAGTCTCTGCCAAAGAGGGCGACCAGCAATTTTTCTACAAAGTCTTCCATGCGCCCAGTGTTGGTTGTCTCCGCAAGGCCTAAAATTCTCACATTGTTTCTACGTGACCTGGCTTCCAAGTCCTCATTTTTGTCCGCAATGACTTTGAGGAGTTTGTCCATTTGAGTGACTTGGCGGCCTCTGGATGTGGCGGTGTCGTCAAGCTCAGAGATTCTGCTCTTAGCCTCCTTCAGGCGGGTGTCATGTTGGTCCAGCTTCGCCACGACCGCGTCCATTCTGGTGTTTTTTAGCATCAATTTTGGAGTCTATCGAGGTGAGGCTTTTGTTCATGCTGAGGAGAAGTGACTTCCAGTCCTCATCTGGTGGGGCTGTGGCCCCAGAAGTGTTCTGGTCCGCAGATTGCGTTTCTGGGGGTTTACGGGCTTCGTATGGCAGCTTGGCCTGTCGGGCTTCGGTTCGCCCCATTGTGTAGTAGTAGAGTCAAGGAGCTGCGGAGAGGGAGGGGGGGGGCAGTCCCGAGTTGCAGACGACAGGTGATGAGGCCTTAGAGCAATCTTGGCTATTAGCGAGGTGTAAATGCCATGGACAACAGGTCCCGATGCGAGATGGGCAGTAGCAGGAGGCGGCTTGAGGGAGTCAAGGAGGGAAGGCGCAGCCAGCAGTCCTTGTCCGGTGCACAGAGGGTCCAGCCCTATGCGATGTCTGGGAGCCGAGCGACCTAGTCAAGAGCAGAGCGTGGTAAGCCGTAGGGGAGGGAGGAGATCCAAAAATGGCGGATAGTTCAAAATGGTGGCTCCAAAGCGTAACCTCCGCTTCGACAGTAATGAAATGTAAGACAGCACAGTAGGTTCCCCAAAATAGCCTCTATCTCTAGGAGTAGGGGAGGATTGTCCAGGAATATAAGAACAGCAGAGTCAAGCGCCCACACTCCAGGCAGTAGTGGACATCCAAACAGGGCGTGAGCAGGGCAGTGTAGCAATGCAGGGCCAGAGGAGGCTAACACAGGGGCCACGAGGCGGGCAGGAAGGCGGCCGGCTGGCCCGGTGCGGTAGATCAGCTTCAGGGGCCCGGTGGCAACTGCCTCACATGGGGGGGGAGGCCAATAGTGCGGTATCAAGGATACTGGAGAGCGTGCCGCCTCAGACCCCCGAGACGGGCCAGATGTGAATCGAGGGGGGAGGGGGGGCTGGGGCCCCGCGGCGCTGTTTCTGTTCACGTGGCCCGTTGAGCAGCAGTCTCCCTCCAAAGAAAAGCAGGCGATCAGTTTGTACTTGCCCCGTTATGAAGCGAGCAGCGTCGCCAGGCCGGTCCAGATCCCCGAGCTCGAGTAGCTCCTCACCCCCGGACGCGGCCCGAGCCCAGCATGTAAGCGCCCCCGAGGACGGATGATGCAGCGGGTGCGGGGAGGACGAAGGCAGTTCCTCACTTCAGCTCCGGGCGGCCGCCGACTTCACCAGGCAGTGGGGGGATCGCTATCCCGCCTCTGGAGCGCGCTCCTCCTCAGGGCACCTCAGCGCTCCCCACACAGGCCCAGATGCCGCGGAGTAGAGCGACGACCACAGCCGGGCAGCAGGCTCCAGGAATGAGCAGCGAGGGCCGCTGCCCCACAGGATCGGTGATAGCTCGGCTCCGCCAGCAGGTATGTCGACCGGAGACACAGCGGGAGACTCCTCACAACTTCATGGTGGCATTAGTGATGATTACGGGCGTAGTGAAGCACTACAGGATGGGCTTAAGGATTATGAAAGGCTCAGAGGGCAGGAGCCTCACAGCAGCGCGGCCATCTAGGTCAAGCGCCACCTAGCGCCCCCCCCTCTCTGCTGAGCAAAGTTTGCCGGTTGCACTGTTTATCCTTGACATCATTTACCGAGTCTCATGAGCCAAAGCTTAGCAAAGGAAAAGTGCTGTTCGTTGCCCCTAGCCGAAGGCCGCCTAAAATGAATGTTCCTTAACCTAGGGGAGATCAGAAGGGAATACTGCTAAACATTTACCATTTTATAGCCACTGAGAGCGCATACACACTAGCCTAGTGAAGATGAAATGATACATTCTGGAACATTTCTCCACAGTAACAAAGAAAGCCCAACCTCTGTCAAGGGATGCTGCAATACAAGATAGTACGCTCTTTCCCATGTTCAGTGCCTCAACCAGTATAATGGTGAGGTTGGACTTTTAGAGGAATAATAGGTGTTTTTGGTCATGGCCCTGGTATTAACAGTGCTAAGGAATGTGGCTTTAGACAAATGTCTGCTTGAACATGTAGAACACTTCACTGTAAGAGAACCAAACATCATTCTTGCATCAAGAAGGAAAATATGGAGGTACCACATACCCTACATTCTGATTTTAGGAATTTGGTGGGGCGACGGGCACTCTGCAAGTTTAATCATGGGCAGTTTGAAGCCCAGAGTGCAGGGGAGCAGGGATGGGGTCAGTTGTGAGGGAATGTTTATGTTGGTTGGAATCAATGTTGTTGAAGTAACAGTTCAATCAACTACACTGGATCATGACATAGAGCGGGAGCAATGCACGATTACGATTACAGATGGGTACACAGTGGGACGTTGGGGTTAGAGTCCTTAGCTGGAATGTCAACGGGCTGGGTGATAAACTTAAGCGTAGCATGGTACTTCAGTATTTCAAGAGACAGGCCCCTGATATTATCCTGTTGCAAGAAACTCACCTGATCGGTAATATGTGCCAAGCCATGAACAGAGGGGGGTACAGGCTGGTGGCGCACTCAGGTTTTACAACAGGCACCAGAGGGGTGGGCATATTGGTCAGGACCTCTTTCCCTTTCATGGCGCAATCTACACGGTCCGACAACAGGGAAAGATATGTGGGAATATTGGGGCAGTGGGAAGGTCGGACTATCACGTGTGTCTCAATATATGTTCCCCCGGCCTTCAAAGTGAGAAATATAAAGATCTGAGTACAGTGATGCTGTCATTCCCGCTGGGTCGCCTCTTTGTAGGGGGGACGGGCGACTTCAACGCTGTTGTATCCAGTGAGTTAGATCGTCACCCCCCACGGGACAACCGTCCGGCGCAGAGGTGGCTCTCCGACTTCCTTGAGGCCATGGGGCTGGTAGATGGATGGAGGATCCATAGCCCAGATAGAGCCTAGTATACCTTCTGGTCCAGTGCCATTTATGTCTGCCCCGTATTGACTATATCCTGGTTCCAGCGGCGTAGGCCTGTGATATCCGAGAGATTTGTTATGTAGGTAGGGGCATCTCGGATCATTCCCCGATATGGATGCGAATGGTCATGGGCCAAATCAGTGTAGGGAGGGTCGCTCCCATTAACCTGTGTCACCTACGTAACCCTGACATTCGTAAAATATTGATTAAGACTACTGATCATTATTTCCTGGAAAATGAGAGAACTGTGATCTCTGCACAGACATTATGGGAAGCCTATAAATCAGTTATCCGTGGGGAAGCTCTATCCCTCACTGCGGGTAAGAAAAAAGACAAGCAAAAAGATTTGGAAAGGGCAGAAGAGGAAGTGCTCAAATTGGAGGAGGAACTGGAACATGTAGTGATGCTTGAAAAGATGCACTTGTTGAATTTAAAGCAAGATGAACTTAGAGGCTAGATAGCAACGGATAGGGCTAGGGCACAGGGGAGAGACTTTATGAGCATGGAGATAAGGCAGGGAAATTGATTGCATGGTTGGATAGGAAGGAATGGGCATCTGGACTAGTACCCGAACTAACATGTGAGGGGGCCGATCCCATCACAGACCCGCAACGCAAAGCGGACCACTTTGTGGACCATTATCAGGATGTTTAAAGAACAGAGGGACAGCACACCGAAGGAGATAATGTAGACCTACTTCGAGATATTGCATTCCCCACTCTGTCAGATGAGAATCGTGAACACCTGGAGTCGGATTTTTCTACTGATGAGGTGGCTCAGGCTATACGAGCGATTAATTGCGGTAAAGCGTTGGGTCCTAATGGTATCCCGATCGAGCTCTACAAGCTGAGACCGGACAAAATAGCTCCTCGCCTCCATTCAATGTTGATGGAAAGTAGAGACAGGGGGACACTTCCAATAGATCAAATAATTGCCAATATTGTAGTTATTCATAAAGAAGGCAAGCCTAAACATCTTTGTACATTCGATAGACCGATATCACTGCTCAATGCTGAGCCTAAGATCCTAGCTAAGATGCTGGCTACATGTCTGGTAAAAGTGATCAATACCTTGGTGCACCCTGACCAGTCTGGCTTCATGCAGCACTGTAACACCGCCCTAAACCTACGCTGACTGCATGGGATGTTGGGTAGGGCTACGACCATCTTGGAACCTGCGGTCCTGGTGTCACTTGACGCCACCATCGCGTTTGACATGGTGGAGTGGCCGTATCTCTTCGCCGCTCTAGATAAGATGTGAGCTGGATCCGGTTGTTATATTCTAAATTCATGGCCCAAGTTGTTGTGAACAATCGCAAGTCAGCCACTTTTCTGCTTAGCCACGGAACGCGTCAAGGATGTCCCCTGACCCCAGTTCTCTTTGCCCTGGCGTTGGAACCATTGGCGGCATGGATCCGCGGAGATCTAATGATTCGGGTATGCGCTGGGACCCCGGACTGGGAGGACCGGATTTCGCTATATGCAGACGATGTGCTGATGTATCTGAGGGCCTCCCTGATATGCCTAGTAGATATCCTCACAATATTTGGCAGATATTCCGGATTCACCATAAACTGGTCTAAATCTGTGATTTATGTTCTGCACGGCGAACCGCCGGTACTCCAGAAAGACTGCCAGATACAGATTGCCACAGATGGCTTTCGATACCTCGGCATTTTCATTACATTAAACGTTAAGCTACGGCTCACCCGTAATCTCCTACCACCCATTCAGAGATTGAAAGTGGATATCAACCACTGGAAGTCTCTGCCTCTCTCTTTATTAGGTAAGGCCGTTATTTTTAAAATGATGGCTTTTCCCCGCTTTCTTTACGCCCTCCAGAAGTCAATGGAGCCAGTTCCCAAGTCATATTTTAAAGAGATAGAAACTCTACAGAGAACCCTTTTATGGAACAGAAAACCTCAGATTGCATTCGCTAAGCTCGCCCTCAACTGGTACGATGATGGCATTAGTCTCCCGGACATCAGGAAATACTATTGGGCAGCCCATCTAGCCACGATAAACCAGGGGTTCTATGGTCATCCTGATGACCCAGGATACGCAGTGGCTAGATGGCTCCTCCCTGGCGGGGACTATAATGGAGCACTCTATTCCAAACCCCGTGGGTACCCCCTCACGGTCCGACCAGACACTCAGTTCACGTGTGGCATGAAGTGAATAGGCAACTGGGATGGGACCGCAGGCTTACACTGGCTACTCCCCTCTGGGACTCCGAAAAGTTGGGGAGCCTCTGGCAAACCAAAGGGTTCGATAAGTGGGACCTTATTCATATTTCCCAGATTAAGGACCTCTGGGTCGGGGGCGCAATCCTCCCATTCGCCACTCTCCAATGGCAATACAATCTGGCTAGCACTGAGTATTATAGATATCTGCAGGTCAGACACGCACTCCAGACACACCTCGCTAACAGCCCCTTTCCTCCCGACGCATCACCTCTAGAGGACAGGATATTAGATGGCCATCTTCCCGAGCGGTCTATCTCGCTGATTTACAGAAAATTGATAAACAATATGGATGACCCACTCCAGTCATTTAAGGACAAATGGGTTAGAGATCGACTAGAACTGGACGACGAAGTCTGGCAAGCAGCAGTCTCCTCCCCAAGGGAAGTGGCAGTCCGAGCAAGGCTGCGTCTGGTGCAGCTAAAGATTCTGCATAGAATTTACATCACCGGGCCAGGTTCGGTCCCGATGGGCAGAACGGATAGTGGAGAGTGCAGGCGTGGGTGTGGGGAGTTGGGTACCTTTGCCCACATACTATGGGAATGTGTGCATATACAGTCGTACTGGCGGGGTTTACATCATACTCTCCATGAAGTACTTACAGTTGACCTGCAGCCCGAAGCCCGTAGGTGTCTTCTAAACATTTGGGAGCCGACAGACCTAACCTCTTATACGAAGCAATGGGCGACCCTGGCACTCATGGTGGCTAAAAGAAACATAGCACAGAATTGGTGGGCGCGCCAAGAATAGAAAAATGGAAGGAAGATTTGGACTGGTGCATGTTCCGGGAAAAATCTGTATATGTGGCCAGGGGGTGTCCCAGGAAGTGGAGCAAAGTATGGGGGCCCTGGAAAATTTATAGAGGAGATATCTGTAACCCGCCACCTCCCCTGAACTGCGATGAGACTCTAGAAACCCAATAATTGTCATGTTTTGTATATTGGAAATTGATTCACTGTAACCAAGGTTGGAAAATTGGATCATGTATAATCTCTTGTTCATGTCATAAAATGATATGTAATGTCAATTTGTTTTTATAATAAAAAGATTTATTAAAAAAACGAAGGAAAAAATATGGGACCAACAGTTCATTTCACAGGCTGGGACAAGGTATTTTCCTTTGGCCGTATAATGCTAAAGTTTAAGGAAGGGGGAAATGGAAAAAAATATCCATTAAGGTGGTCTACTCAACGAGGAGAGTAAATGCCCTTAGAGAAGCCAGTTATGTTGCCAGTCTGACTTTCCGAGCAACATGTCCATAGGATTAGGCAGATTACAGCAGGGTGTATCTGGCTATGGCAGGCAGACAGTGAATGTTTAACCACATGAGCGCTAGCGAAATTCCGCTCCTGTGCTCATGTTTTAAAAAACGCACTTTACATGACGAGCTGGGCTCGTCATGAGCGTGCGAGGAGGCTACCTCATGACGAGCCCAGCTCGTCATGAGCGTCGAAGGGGTTAATGTGCGACCCTTGTAAAAATAAATCAGAAACTGTAACACTGGGCAGGGTTCCAGCAAATAACGTTTGACACATCCTGCCTCACATCTTTAGGCCACAGGTGATTCAGGAGGCATACGCTAAATAACAGTATTAAATATGCCCCTATTGCAATAGTGTGAACAATAAGAGCAGGCCATCGTGGGATGCTTACAGACTTTCAATGGAAACTTACACCTTACACAAGATTCCAAAGCAGTGGTTCACTGCAGTCATTTTGTGCAGATGGGAATGAACTTAACGGATTGATTGACTAGAACAGTGGCTTCCAAGTTCCCACAACAGTGAAATGTTGTCTCTCTTTCCAAATGAACATTTTCTGGTAAAGTGTATGCGTTGTATAGTTCCTACAATATAATATGGGTTTACCCTGTGAGGTGTAATGTCTCATTGCTTGAGTGTGGGAGATACATTCCCAATGGAGATCTCAGGGGCCAGTTTGAGGCCCATTAAGTGTGATTGATAATGGAGAATGAGCTGAGTCAGGGAGGCGTAGGTATTCAATACCAGAAACCTGGACTAAGTTGTCAGGATTCATAGCAGCGCCTACCTGACATTAAGTTGTGCGACTCTTCCGGGTTCCGGCAGGGCGCAGGGGGGGGGGGGGGATGGGAACTACAAATCCCATGATCCTCTACTGCCGGAAATGTATATGACGTAGTCACGCGCCTGAGCCAGCGCGCGTTATTCTGTTGTGTTCCAGGTTTGTGATGTGCCGGTAACCTGAGAACGAAGGTCCAACCTTGCCAGGAAACTCTGGAATCATAGCGGCAGGTAAGACCGCCTATTGGGGACCTTTTCTATTTTGGAAAGCCAGGAGCTGAACACGGAGGTTCTCTTGCCTCGTGTTGCAGTTTCCTTCTTGGATTTGTGTTGTGTGAACACGAAGGTGGAATCAATCTCGTGTTCTTTTGTTTTCACGGTTTGACAGCAATTAAAGACTGCTTTTGAGAAAGCGGAACACGGAGGTAGAAGGAGCCTCGTGTTACCATTTTTTCCCGTACTTGTAACGAAACAAGAAATCTTGGGTTGTGATTGAAACCTGATTTGCTGGAGCGTTGGTGATGGTCGCAACCACACGCTACCGGTTGTTTGCAGTTATAGGAGTCAGCACTATTCAAACTTTGTTGGGTATTTTAGCGCCCAGAACTCTGGAGTATTGGGGTGGTCGCAACTCTGTACCACCAGATGATATAGTGTTTAAGTGGTTCTTATGAGCAGAACACAGAGGTGGTCGCAACCTCGTCTTACCGTGTCCTAGGTTTTGTGAACTATTTCAGTGTGGGTAAAGTGACTTTGGGGTTTGCCTCACAACTTGCCAACGCAAGCCTTTCTCTTGACTTCAAAGAATAGGGAAGTTCTGTATATACTTTCTACCTTTCAGCTGGGTTAGGAATGCATCTCCTATGTGCCTTCTGGTAGGTACATACAGAGGGTCAGCATATAGATCTAAGCATTGTTCACTCTGACTAGGTATTCATGTTATGTTTTTTTCTTACAGGGAAAGGGAAACCGTATCCATAGCTTGTTTGTTTATTGAAGGCTAAGGTTTTCTTCCTTGTTGATTTCAGGTATGCATACCTAGCGTGAATTCATGAGTGTAGTTGTGGTGAAGAACAGTGTTACATTGATTGCTGTTTCTTTTATGTCATTTCAGATCCCTATTCCCAGCTGTTCCCTTCCCTTCCTTTATCCCTCGCCTGATCGCCTGAACACCCTGCATATTTTATGTTCAGTGTGTTGGTGACGTCAGGAGGTGGAACCTTATATGCAACAAACGGATCCTGTGGAGCGTGTTCTGACAAAAGTGACCTAGCGGGACCATGAAATAATCGATGCAAGAATGCCTGCAGTGAATATTAGAGTAGGTCTAGTGGGTGTACAACAGGCGTGGAGAGCTTTCCATATATTTAACAGGGAATAATCAGACTCAAGCCACTTAATATATTCAGAGACCTTCAATGATCTGTAGCAAGTTGGGTCAACAGCACCATTGCAGCTGCCTTTGCAAATCCATTAATGGCCAAAATATGCACACATCCAGCAAGCAGTTACTCATAGAGAGATATTGTCTGGTCATGGATCCAATAACATTCACTAGGCACACACTCTGATCAGAGCATATAATTGACACATCAGTAGGACAAATCTACAGAGCAAATTACAGTGAAGGATGTCAAGGACAAAGGGAATACTCTTGCAGATTGAGATTCCACATCCGGAAATGAGTTGTGTACATTTTGGATCTGAAGGTTCAGGTAATGGAGACAAAGGTTTTGAGGCATACCCCAGTAGGCAAGTCAACCTCTAAGTTGCAGAAGCACATGGCATTCTATACAGGTCAGTGTGGATGTGGACATTAACTAGCTGTCTGTGTAGATCATGAACATTACAAAAAAGAACAACACCACGCCCCATCTCCTGCTAGTGCTAAGTGTAAAGAGTCAAGAAGTACAAAAGAAAAAATACTAAACCGGAACAATAACAGAGATTTACAAATTGCTCACAATAAAATAGGGATAGTGATTTAAAATATTCTGGCAAGTTGCAGAGCCCATCAATCACAAAGGGCCTTTGATTCTGACAGACCAAGTCAAAGGAAAAGGCGAAGGTTCAGCGCAAGGTGGCCTTCATTCACCAGGATGAAATACCAATGTTTCAAGCACTCAGAGACTTAGATGAGGAGAATTGTTTCAGGTACAATCAATTAAGCCACTGGGCATCACACAAAGAAGTGACAACAAGGTCCTTGGACTTGTAATCACATTCAAATACATTTTTATAAACCAGGATCCTAAGAATGCTTTATCCAAATCTTCCAGATACAATTCCGCACACAAAAATGACATCCCCAATCTTGTAGGTGCCAATGAGGAATGAAAATGAGGCTAGAGATCACAAATATATGATTGGCAATTTTTTCCACAGCGTCCTCTTTTTCCACACGCACTCCCCACAAGGAAAATGCATACAAAGACCTCTTCAAATAGTATGGAACTCAAGCCAGACTTGATAAGATGTTCTCGAACACCTCCTTCAGTTTTATATCGTAAATGTGGCAGTGTCGGCCATTCATCTCACATCTAGTGAGCTTGCAAAATACCCCAAATATTCAGAAAGACAATATTATCCTTGATCAAAAGTATTACTATGGTTTCTCTGCTTCTAGACCCCCTGACAATCTAATTGGATGCACCATACAAAAAAAAGTACACAATGGGTTTGAAGACAAGTACATGATTCCCAACTGTGTCCTTATAACAAAACTACCCTGGCACATAACTGGATGCTGCAGATGACGCCCACGTTGGATCCATGGTGTTCTAAAATTTGGGACATGGTGGGTAACAAAGTATAATAATGGGCCAGCCAATAAGATATTAAAGGCACTTTACACTAATACGGTTATTTTGGAAGCAAAGAGTAACAAAGATATTTAACTTCCTGCCTTAGTTATTTTGCGTGTCTAAGGCTAGCTTTTATTCCTGTATAAGAGTGTGTGCTAGTTAGCATTTTATATCCTGTATTAGTTAGCCCCCTGTGCAACACATTCCTGCACTTTTTTGCCGCCATTTGCCAATCCCGCCTCCTGCCGCCTAGCACGCCTGCCTCCTCAGAACCTACTTAATGGAAGCAGCAGCACCCCCGTGCCGCTGGCGTGCCAAAGGTAAGGGCCGTCAGCGCCCATCAGCGCATGGCCTGCACCCAGCGTCAGGAACACTGTCCCTCCTGCCATTCATTGCTATACCACAGCAGAGATTCTGGCTCTGGCCCCAAGAAACCACAACAATTGCATTTATTGCCAGTCTAGTACAGAGGTAAGCCATGTCGTTCTACCTCCCTCGTTACACACACTTGTGAGCGAGCTCTCCGCAACTTCCGAAACTCTTTTTCTGTTCATTTGTGTTCAAGATTCCAACCGGATGGTGAAATTCTCCTCTCTTGCATACTAGGGACAGATTGCCCTATAATTCAACACCAAGAATATTGACTCATGGTAAGTTTACCACACTTACCGACAGAGGATTTCTGGGTTAATTTGTTTATTTATTATTTTTTGGTTATCAATATTATTTAAAATATAATTTTATTTCATCGTTATAGTTTTTTCACGGTGCCGACTGATGTAAGTAATCCTGGCCATTTTTAGCTAGAGCTGTCTTATCAGGAAAGTTTGGCCCTCATTATGATATGATGCCTCATTTATTTATTTTGGCAATTTGTAAAGCGTGCAAATACCCGTGGGTGTCTCGGCGCTGAGGACGGCTGAGTGGAGGACTGACTGGGAACGAGTGAATTATTGGTTGAAGAGCCAAGTTTTTAGTTGCTTCCGGAAAGAAAACAAGGTGGGGATGGTCTTAATGTGGAGGGGGAGTGTGTTCTATAGTTTGGTAGTGGCGACCGTGAATCTTCTGTCGCCCCAAGAGGCTTTCTTGGTTCTGGGGATAGAGAGCAAGTAGGCTGCAGATGAGCGGAGGGGTCTACTAGGGATGTTGAAGCAGAGAGTTTTCTTCAGGAACTCAGGTCCTGTGTTGTGAATTGCCTTGTAGGCAATGCATAGAACCTTGAACTTTGCTCTGCTCCTAATAGGCAACCAGTGATACTGAGGAATCACTTTGGAAATTGGTTTAAATTTGGGGGTGCCTGATAAAATCCGTGCTGCTGCGTTTTGCACCATTTGTAATTTGTTAAGGACTCTTTCTTGGGCATTGATGAGTAGACCATTGCAATAGTCTACCTTGGACATGACTAGCATACTAATAAGAGTCCTGCCAGCACTGGATGGTAAGAAAGGTAGCAGTTTTTTTATCATCCTGATGGTATAGAATGATGATGAAAAAACTGCGTTGCATGGTGAATGAATGATAACTTGTCGTCAAACAGGACATCTAGGTTTCTGACCTTAGTGACTGGGGATGGAGGTGAGCCTAACTCAGATGGCCACCTAGTGGGGGACCAGCTGGGAAGGAGGTTGCCAAAAACCATCACCTCCGTCTTGCCTGAGTTTAATTTAAGGCAGTTTTTTGCCATCCAGGTGCTGATTGCAAGCATTCCCTCTTGGAAGTTTGCTGCGACTGTCCCTCCATCGTTGTGAACCGCTAACACTAGTTGCATGTCGTAGGCGTATGAGGTTAGTCGCATGTCGTAGGACTTGATGATCTTTGCCAGGTCCGAAACGTATATATTAAACAAGGTCGGGCTTATCGATGATCCCTGCGGAACACCGCATGGGAGTACAAACGAAGGAGAAATAAATTCGCCCAGGGATACTGATTGGGTGTGGTTGGCTATTGGCTAAGAATGAGGCCAGGAGGGCCTTGGCTCTGTCTCTAATGCCTAAGGCTGCAACACGGTCGATCAGGGGTGCGTGATCGATCCTGTCGAATGCTGCTGAAAGATCCAGCAGCACCAGGACCGCGGCACCCCCCTTGTCGAGAATCATCCTGATTTCATCGGATGCTTTGATGAGGGCTGTTTCGGTGCCATGACCTTTCCTGAAGCCAAACTGGGTGTCATCTAGGAGGGTGTTATCTTCGATGAACTGGGCCAGCTGAGTGTTCATCACCTTTTCGAAGATTTTTGCAGGAAAAGGGAGACATGCAATGGGTCTATAGTTTTTGGTGTCTGAGGGGTCGAGGTAATTCTTTTTTAGTAGTGGTTTGATGACAGCTTTTTTCCAGGTGGACGGGTAGATTCCTGTCTTGAACATTGAGCTGAAAATGTTTGCTAGGATGGGAGCTATAGTGTCTGGAACCAGTTTCAGCGTAGTTGGGGAGCACGGATCATTAGGGGAGCGAGATTTGATGGTAACGATATAGTAAATGATTAAGTCTACAGTGACCTGACTGAATTCCGAAAAGATAGAGGTAGAATTATTATCGGCAGGGTTGTGGTCCAGGGAATTGGGACGTATTTTATCATTGCTAGGGGCGAGACACATATTGTTGGTTGTGGACTCTGCTAAGAAGTTAGAGCAAATGAGAGTAAATCATCCCATACATGAGCCATGATTCAGGATTCTTCTCACTTTTTGCTTACATTCTGACTCCATGCAGGACTGGAGGAGTCGCTTCAAATTGGTGAGTTTTCCACAAACCCACATTTCTTGATTCACAGGTCAGTCTTAACATACTTCACTCACACTAGATTATCTTCTTTTATATAGGCTGTCTACATTTCATACATCAGTCCTGAGGAAGACCCGCAGTGACGTTCATTCAATCACGCATACCCACTGGGTCAAAACGTTGAGGCTTCATTGCTTTGCTGTCCTTAGTATTTTCACCCTTTTACTAAGACAAAGGCAGTCCAAAGGGTGTTTATAGAACTTTATGTATTCCAAATCAAAGGGATGGACCTACACTAACCTACATTGTATATATGTATATTTAATTTGTATGTTTTGGTTACTTTCCATAGCACGCATGCATCTTATGTCACATGGTTAACTAAAGTCTCAATAATTATATAGTTTGTTTTGCCACTTGTGTATGTGACAGCCATATACACAATTGACTACTATAATTAATATATAACTTTTGAAAAACTCAATTTCCGTTTGTGGTGTGTTTTGACTTTCATCCCTGTCTAGAACAATTACTAGACACTTATTAACACCGAGTGTCATATAGGATAGATACTGTTAATTTATTAAATTATTTTATTTATTTATGTTTACTAAGCAATTGTTTCACTCAACAGAACTCATTGTAGATTATATTGCTTAGACCCAGGTTCTGAGGGACACATGGCTCACCCCATTAGCTTTAATGCGCAGCAAAACGTGCAACATCTCCTCTCCAAGATCCACAGAAGGATCTTTACTCTGCCATCACTGCCGCTACACCTGCAACACACTCCAACACAGTCGACCTCAGACCCCCAGAACAGCTTCAGTTGATGCTGATTAACACCTGATCCCTCTGCAAAAACACCACAGAAATCGGGGACACCATCACCACCCCCACCCCCAACATGATATTCATCACCAAAACCTGGCTCATTCCGTCTTCAAACCCCGACATCCTGACCACAATGCCCCACGGGTACAAGATGATACACAGAGACAGCACCAATAAGCACGGAGGAGGCATCACCATCATCCACAATGATACCCTCGAATGCACCACCAACGACACTACATCAATCATGGAACATCTCAACTTTCAAATCAAAATCGACACAAAGACAACCATTAGAGGAACCCTCACCTACAGACCTCCGGTCCCTGGCAATCGACTCCTAGCACTACATCTTCCTCTTGAGACCTCAACTTCCACCTCAACGACCTAAACACCAACTCCGCCAACCTCCTGCAAAGAATGAGCAACATCGGCCTCATGCAGCTGGTCACCAGCCCCACACACACTGCAGGACACACATTGAACCCCCCTCTTCACAGCCCGTGGCAGAATCAAGTTCAAGCTAACCGGAAGCGACCACAGCATCACCCAATTCACCATCGCAGGCTCACCAGGACCCACTGCCAAGTCCCCATCCCCCCGAACCGCAGATGGAACAAAATCACTGAGACCCAATGGACAACTGCCCTCAAATCCACCAGGCCCGACCCTCCAGCAACCATGTACTGGCCATCCAGAATTTTTCCAACTGCGCAGACACAGTCGCCCCCACAATAATGGCCAGCACCAGCAGATCCAGCAAGCACGCCAGCTGGTTCACCCCCGAACTCCGGCCCATAAAACGCGAATGCAAGCGACTGGCGAGATGATAGCGCTCGGGCAGGATTCCCACAGACCTCATAACCTTCAAATTAGCCCTCAACAAATACCACCATCGCCTCAAAGAAGCCAAAAGGACACCCTAACAAACCACATTGAGACAAGTCCCAATCAAATGAAGGAACTCTTCAGCATCGCCAGAGACTTCTCCTCCCCTACTGCCACCGAGGATACAATCCGCCCTTCCCAAGCTCTCTGCGACACCTTGGTAGACTACTTCTACAACAAGATATCAGACATCTAGAGCAACTTGTACCCACAATCCACCGACTTCAGCCACCTCCTGACACCTACGAACACCGCACACCGCCACCTGCTCATCGCTTGGAAACTGCTTACCACACTGAGCATCACAGTCATCATGGCCTCGATTCACTCCAGCGCTCTGACGGACCTCTGCCCCCACCACATCTATATTCTGGGACAGAAGGAAAGCAGCAGTGCACTCACCAACATACTAAACTCTTCCATCACCATGGCCACCGGCCCCACCGCATGGAAACACACAGAGGTTAAACCCCTCCTGAAGAAGCCCTTCGCTGACCCTAGCAAACTAAATAATTGTCGGCCTATCTCGCTGCTCCCCTTCCACGCCAATGTCCTGGAGAAACTTATCAATCACCAGCTCACTGAACACCTGGAAGAAAACAACCTACTCAATGCCTCCTAGTCCGGCTTCTGCTCCAACCACAGCCCCGAGACTGCCTTAATCGCAGCAACCGATGACATCAGATCCCTCCTCAGCCGAGGTGAGGCAGCAGCCCTGATCCTCCTGGACCTCTCAGCGGTTTTTGACACCATATAAGACTCCACGACATTGGAAAACAAGGAAATGCCGTCAAGTGGCTCACCTCTTTCCTCTCAAGACGCACTCAGAGAATCCACCTTCCGCACTTCACCTCTGAGCAGAAAAGTATCATCTGCAGCGTCTCCCAAGGCTCATCCCTCAGCCCCACCCTCTTCAACAGCAACATGATCCACTGGCAGACATCGTCCACACCCAAGGATTCAACACGCCAACATCCAACTCATTCTCTCTCTCACGGAAGACCCCACAACCACTAGATCCAACTTGCGGAACGACATGACCAACGTCACTGACTGGATGAGGTCTGACTACCTGAAGGTGAACACAGACATTACGGAAGTGCTTATCTTTGGCAGGAACACCTCACTGTGGGATAACTCATGGTGGGCAACGGAACTTAGACCCTCTCCCACCCCCACTGACCACGCCCGCAACCTCTGCATCATCCTGGACAGCAAACTCACCATGAAGCGCCAAGCCAACACATTATCCTCCTCCTGCTTTAACACCCTCCACATACTTTAAAAGATTTTCACACCCTCCACAAACTTTAAAAGATTTTCAGATTCCCGTCAACATCAGGAAAACAGTTACCCAAGCTCTGGTCACTTCCCGACATGACCACGGAAATGCACTCTACGCCGGAACCACCACCCAACTCCTCAAGCAACTCCAGACTATACAGAATACCGTAGCCAGACGCATCCTTAATCTCTACAAATGGACCAGAATCCCCCCCCCTGAGAAGCCTCAACTGGCTCCTCATCCAGAGGAGATGCCAGTTCAAGTTACTATCGCACAGCTACAAAGACCTTTCCACCAACCCGCCAGACAACTCTGCTCCGCCTCCCTCGACGATCACTCTCTCCACCTTCGAACCTCACGATCACTTGCCGACTTCAGGAAGGGACTCAAGACCTGGCTCTTCGACTAAATGCCCATGGGACCTCAGCGCCTGGATACCCCCAGGAGTGATAAGCTGTGCTATATGAATACTATTTGATTGATTGACTGAGTAAAGAAGGAAAAATGTTGCCTAGAATTTAGTCACCATTCCCCAAACATGCAGGTGCTGATTTGAGTTATGGTAGCAAGTGGGTTGCTCAACACTACACTGGGATTGACAGGGGACTGTAGCAAGTATGTGACTGTATGGACTGTTAGGCTTTGCTCATGCCAGTCCACAGTAGCCATGAAACCTGAAGGGAGCCCCCTTGGCTACATACTAGTGTAGAAATGCCACAGTATATGGGCGGTCAATTCTTCCTGCCAGTGGGTCAGACTGGATTGACAATGTATTCTTGCATGGTTCTAGGCTCTTATTTCAGCCTTCAGATCCACATAACAGTTGACTCTTTGTCCATAGTCTCTTCCCATTTTAAATCCATAGTAATTTTATGAGTTTACCTCTTGAGATTTATTTTCTTTCTTGCCTCATTTAGAAATAATTGACAGCCTTCTCACCCTAAGGGTGCCATGCCGGATTCTGTTTCGCTCATCTGCAGATGTTATAGTCTATCAATGACTTACCACAGACACACCGACCACCCTCTATCTGAGAAGTATTAGGTGTTTGGACACATCCACCTTCAGCATGAAGGATTACAAACACTCAATCTCAATAGGTCCAGGTCTGACATTTTACATTGCCTTTCATCCTAGATCTAGACTGTGTATTAGTGAGTTGTGTACACAATTGATCAGTGGATGGGAAGTGAATGGTTCTGTTCTGTCCCATTTTTTAATGAAGGCTTTCAAGGGTAGTATGAGCTCAAGCTGGTCTTCAATCTCAGGATTTCATATCGATGGGGATACTTTCGCCAGTTCATATTAATAGTAGAGTCGTGCTAGTACTTTATGAGCTTTATTGTTGTCCATACATTTTTTCTCCTTCATGTTTTCCTATAACTTATCTGAATTTCCTAATTATAAGGAATGCACACCACAGCATTTTCTCAATCCTTGCCTCTTAATAGTTCTCGTGCACTAAAACGAAGTAACACAGCAAAGCTTTTTCAGAAAATCTGAAATGTAAAAATTCCCAGTTACCTCACAATCACAGGAATGTACCTTAGGACAAGGGTTTCACTTGAGGTCGGCGAGGGCTGGAGCTATGTCTTATTTTCATGATAGTCAAGATCTATGTAATTGATTCACATTTAGATTCACAGTGTTAAATAAATACAGATTCAGTCATAGAGGATAATCATGGACAATCCTGCTGTCGGTGTGAGTGCTCCTGCGTTGAATGGCTGGGGGTGGAAAGGGAGGTTATGCACCATAACAGGAGTTACTAGTTGTATGACGAACTTGCACAACACAGAAAAGCCTCCACTCTCTCGACAGATGGCTACTTGTGCCAGCAGCCCTCTAACCAGATACTACCCGCCGATAGGGAGGATATCATATAGAGGATATGATGTCATATGCCCTGCCATGCTCACCTTCTCCAGAAGCTAACAGGAACAAAGGTAAGGTGAAAACGAGGCTGGAGAAAATGTTCATGCGTTTAAATAGTATTTCTGAACATTTCATTTAACGCTGCTCGTGGAAAGGCTGATATATTGGAAACAAAATTCAATTTATATTGACTACCATGCAAGTTTACCTTTAGCTATTCTTAATTTAAAAAAACATTTCAAATTGTAATATGCTTTTTTTAACCTTTCAAATGCGGAGGAAAAATGTGAATTGTAGTTTGGTTATTTGTCTTCTAAATGTAGTTTTTGTCTGTGGAAGATAATTAGAGTATATGAAACTGAGAGATATAATTTGTATTTGAAAAGCTGTCCCGCTGACAAGGCGTAATTCTGTGAAGATAGAAGGGAATATGTGAAAGGCACCATGCCAGTTAATAAAGCGCAGAGAGAGTGATGGATGGGATATTGGTCTGTTCTGTTTCACTACAAAGCAGTATTTGAATTGAACGGAGTTACTCTGAGGACAGTCCAGGGAAGGAAATGTCTTTTTAGTTTAACAAAGTCTTTGGTATTTGGTGCAATGACAGGCTTCTATGCAAGAATAAGTTACCAGACTGTTGCTCCGGTTCCCTAACTTTGGTATCAACCATAAATCACGAGCTCTTGTGATAGAATACTGCTCGGTTAAACAGGAAATCATCAGGAAATGTTATTAACATACAAATACTGATTCACTGCAGTAACCCATCCATTGTTTGGGTCTGTCTTCTGTTAGGAATGGGTGGACAATAAACTCTACATTTGGAGCCCACTTTAAGTTGTGCATGTATCAGGGGCGGCCTTAGGCATGTGCAAGCTGTGCACCTGCACCGGGCCGCCAAACCCCAGGGGCCACCACGCCAATATATATCCTTAATATAATAATCCTCTGAGGATGGATAGATATTTGCGTGGCGGCCCCTGGCAGGGATTTGGCGGCCTCCGGCTCTGTTCCACTTCAAAGTTTTATTAAAACACCTTCCTAAACCCTGGGGGGCTCCGCCCCGCCTGGACCCCCTCTTCCGGGGCCCCCTACCTACGCTCCCTGCCCAGGGCCGCCATGAGCCTAGAGCTGCCCCTGCACGTATATTAAATGTGCTCCGATCTGCAGGGTGAAACTCTTGACCCGGTGTAACACCAGTTACAAAGAGCGTATCTTGGGAAAGCAGCACCTAGAAGCACCAGGAAGAAAAAGCCCACATTTTCCAAACACCTTCAAGGCTGCTAGGTAACAACTGTTGGAACGTGCTTGCAAAGCTGGAATTATGGATCTAAGTAGGTCCTGGGCTGCAGCAGTGCTGGAGCCGACAGAACTGAAGTGGACCTGGATCCAGCAGGAATGGTACCGGGAACTGATCAATGGCTGAAGCTGGTAGGACCGGAGCGAGCTGGTGCCTAGACTTGGAGCTGGAGCAGCCAGACGGACTGCACAATGCATGTATTATCTGTATAGCACACACCTAGCCAAAAGGTAATGGAGCACTGTGCAGGACCTAGGCAAAGATACAATCATCATGTCATTTAAGGAGTCATTGATTTTGGGTTTTAAATCTGTTTTATTGGTTTTAGTATAGTAAGCAGAAACAGTACATTGTAGACTACCTACATCCATCGGCCGGTGGTAGTCATGAAGAGGCCAGTTAGGTGATCCATCTAGCGTTGAAAAAGACAGAAAGAGACATTTGGGGGAGATGTATGGGGGCGCGTTTCTGAAGACCAAGCTAGTTGTGAGGGTGGTACTGTTTTAGTGGTTCGCAGTGCCGGTTGTAGAGGTTGTGGTGATGGACGGAGCATCCGAACCAATCAAACACTCACACCCAGTCAACAGATCTGGGTTTAATCCATCACCGTTCTTTAGCCCACTCTGCCACCCCAGTTCAGACATGGCCATACGCAAATCAGTCTGACCCTGTGCCTCATGGGAACAGTCCAGCCCGAACTGCCAAGCCATGCGTTCCCTGGACCGGAATCAAGCTTCCTAGGACCGGTTTCTGTCATTTCAGCCGTCTTCAGCCAGGCTTGCTTGAATCCAGTGGCAAAGTGAGCAAGGGACTCACGTCTGAGCATACCCTGCCAACTTATGGCGAACAAAACGGTACAAAAGGGGGTGGTGATTGACAGAGCATCCGAACCAATCAAACACTCACACCCAGTCAACAGATCTGGGTTTAATCCATCACCGTTCTTTAGCCCACTCTGCCACCCCAGTTCAGACATGGCCATATGCAAATCAGTCTGACCCTATGTCTCATGGAAACAGTCCAGCCCGAACTGCCAAGCCATGCTTTCCCTGGACCGGAATCAAGCTTCCTAGGACCGGTTTCTGGCATTTCAGCCGTCTTCAGCCAGGCTTGCTTGAATCCAGTGGCAAAGTGAGCAAGGGACTCACGTCTGAGCATACCCTGCCAACTTATGGCGAACAAAGCGGTACAAAAGGGGGTGGTGATGGACGGAGCATCCGAACCAATCAAACACTCACACCCAGACAACAGATCTGGGTTTAATCCATCACCGTTTTTTAGCCCACTCTGCCACCCCAGTTCAGACATGGCCATATGCAACTCAGTCTGACCCTGTGCCTCATGGGAACAGTCCAAGCTGAACTGCCAAGCCATGCCTTCCCTGGACCAGAAACAAGCTTGCAAGGACCGGTTTCTGGCATTACAGCCGTCTTCAGCCAGGCTTGCTTGAATCCAGTGGCAAAGTGAGCAAGGGACTCACGTCTAAGCATACCCTGCCAACTTATGGCGAACAAAGCGGTTCAAAAGGGGGTGGTGATGGATGGACCATCTGAGGTCAAGCACAATATCCAAAGATATCGAGGGCACGTCAACTCACGGAACTCATCAGATAGATACTGTATGCAGGGTTGCCACATTTTATCAGTCAGTCAATTATCTTTATTCGATTATTGAAAATCATAAAAGAACGAGCATTAATACATAGCAACATTTCATCAGAACACAAATTAATACAATCAGTATTTAAAAACTCTAAAATCACAATGTACAAAATGAGTTATACAAAAATGTTAAGAATATTAAAATCAGTGAAATAAAAAAGGGTAATCAATATTCAGGAATAAGGTGCCTAGTTCTTGTGCGGTGCTTATTTATGCGTGCTCCTGCAACTAAAAAACTAGCAACATGAAAAGCTACTCTTACATTAGGAAGGAGTTGCAGGAACATCAAAGCTGGTTTTACCTGAGTAAAACCCAGATTGCACAAAATTGGAAGCAAATATCTTTTTCTAATCTCAGTATAATGGCCGCAGAACATGGTAAAGTGAATCGTGTCCTGGGTGGAAAAGTGATCACAATCACATGGTTCAGCATTATCGGGTCTATTCCATATTTTAAAATTGCCCAGAGTGAAGTGAATTAAATCAAAACGAAATCTCGTTAGAAGGAAACGATGGTATGGTTTAGTTACCAGGAAAAGGTATGGTTCCATTCATGGGACAGATGTCAACAAACAGTGTTTCCTAACCTTGGGTTTATTTAGCTCTATGGCTTCCCTCTCCATAACATATAAATTTGTCAGGGTATTTTTTACTATTTTTAGATCTTCCTGCTTTATCAGATCTGGAGATGAGAAAAGCTCGGGTCGGCCGGCTAAAATTAGTTTGTACATATTTCACCCACGGAATGTTTTGGGCTCTATCCAGGGGTAAACAATCTTTTAAGATGATATGATTTAATGTAAGCTCCTGGTTAAGCCAAATTTTCATCCATCCAATAACTGGGGCTAGTTTTAAAATGTCAGTTATATAGCCCAATCCTAGCTCTGTATGTATTGTATAGGTGGAAGTCGATTGGGGGACAGAAAGCAGGGTTCTCAGAAATTTGTTTTCTACTTTCTGGATTTTGTCATGATTAGTGTACCCCCAAATAACAGAACCGTATTGGGCAACAGACAAACATTTTGCATTATAGACCTTTATAATGCTTTCCATGGGGCGGGCTCCAAGTTTTTTAGCAAAGCCAAGCAACCCAGCTGCCGCTCTTGCCACAGCGTTGCTTTTGACGGAATGCTGGGGGCCCCACGTGCCCTTTTCATCAAAGGTCACCCCTAAATATGGAAAAGATGGAACTCTCCTGACCTCTTTCCCAGCACAAAAAAATGTTTTCGACTTTCTTTTCCTGCCTGCAGCTCCTGCAATCATTACGTGAGATTTCTCTGTGTTGGTTTTCATGTCCAACAAGGACATGAAATCCCCAAAAGATGAAAGGAGTTTATTAAGTGCCACTCCGGAGCGTGCCAAGAGGACTGCATCGTCCGCGTACAGGAGGACAGGTATCTTTGTCTCACCTGCACGCGGGATGTCGGTGTGGGATGCTGCCAAGACTGCCTCAAGATCATTTATATAAAGAGTAAAGAGGAGGGGGGCAAGGATACACCCTTGCCTAACCCCCCTCTCTGACTTAAAGTGGCAAGTGCATCTCCCTTCCCTAGTCACTCTGACCGAGGTCATGAGGTCCCTATGTAACTCGGCCAGGTATCCTACCAAAGGGGGGTCAATGCCCATGGTCAAAAGGACCCTCCACAACTTAGCCCTGTTGACCAGGTCAAAGGCTGAGGAGAGGTCCATAAAGGCCATGTACAGAGAGCCCCCCTTGGCGATAGCGTATTTATTTATGATCAGTTCTAGGTTTAAGCACTGATCTAAAGTTCCTCTTTTGGCTCTAAAACCGTATTGTGCATTTGATAGGACACCCTTCCCTTCTAACAGCTGAGTCAGTCTTCCTAAAAGGACTCTTCCCAAGATTTTAACACTGGAATCAATGAGAGAGATTGGCCTATAACAGGCCGGATCTGTTCTCTGTCCTTTTTTAAAGATCGGTATTATCGTGTACTTGGCCCAACTAGTAGGGAAAATGAGATCCCTTGTAGCATTAAAAATGTTTGTGAGAATTTTGGCACTTAGTTCAGGGGCACTCCTAAAGAAATCTGCGGGAACCCCATCGGGCCCCGGTGCTTTTTTATAGAGTGTGTCATTAATTGCTTTTTTCACCTCCTCTAAACTAAAAGGAGAGATGGTAGTTACTGCTTGTGTGAATAGCATCTCACAGTTTGGAGTGATATCAGGACAGCTATAGATGTTACTGAAATGTGTCACCCACTGTTCGTCAGGTATAATGCAGTCTGCTCTCTGATTCTCTGGTCCCACGAAGTATGGATGGTTTATTATTGCCCAAAATCTAGCGCTATCTCTCTGTATATCAGGCAACAATAAATCATTCCAGGCCTCCTTTTTAATCTCAGATTTCCTCATCCTGATAGCATAACTGTATTGTTTTCTCAGTGATGCTATCTGCTCTTTATCTCTAGATTTATTTTTAGGGCATTTAAGAGGATTGAGTGAGCCTTGGAACAAATTGAGTCAAACCATTTGGGGCCCCTGAGCATATTGGGCTTTTTCTTTACGGTCAGGTCTAGATTGACCTGACGGCAGATAACATTGAAAGCCTCTATCATGGTAGTACCAGAGTTATTATTATCCAAACAAATGGCAACCTCCCCCTCAACTTTAGCCAGAGTATCCAGTAAAAAGGTGATTGGGGTTACTTGATCCCATTTCAGTCTGCGATTCTGATCTCTCAGGACTAATTCTGTCACACATAAAGCATCAATCTCCCTTTTTCCCAAGACTCCCTGTGATACGATCTCTAAAATTACCGGATTATGATCGCTAAAAACTGTAGTTTCTACCTTATAATTAATAACTTCAGGCAGAGTACTAGAAGATAAAAAGATATAATCTACAATTGTGCCTGTGTCGTTGCCCACGTATGTTGGTAACCTCGGGCCTGTGGGGCAACTACATGATTCATAGAGGTTAAAAGTTGCTAGGAGCGATTCCAAAGCCTCTCCACGTGATGAGTGTTCGAAATGCGGTGTGGAGGAATAGGGGGAAAATTCCTCGTGTTCCACATGGCAATCCACATGGCATGGATGGATGTTAAAGTCGCCCATAAGGATCACCTCATACCCATGGACACTGTTCTCACTGTGGGTAGACAGGAATTCCTCTAGAGTTACCAGATGCTCATTTGGGATTTGACTGACGGGAGAGTTATAAAAATTAACAAATAATCTGGGCTGAGAATTTGGTGTAGTTAGTTCAACCGCTAAAACATTTATTGAATTAGTTTTAATCTGTCTTGGCTTTCCTTGAATATCTAGTGAGATGTATATAGCCAAGCCCCCCTTTGCCCTTCCTGCTTTACTAGGATCTGCCGGTACAGTGAAGTGGGAAAAGCCGTCCAGAGCCAGTCTGTCTGACGTTTCCCAGGTTTCTTGAAAGGCAAGGACGTCGTTGGATCTAATTATCTCCAGCCAGTTCTTGTCGTTGTATTTGGCTCTGAGGCCAGGGATATTCCAGCTCATAATTCTACAGACCCTAATGCCTGCGGAGTTCCGAACTAGTGAACTGGGAGCAGGCTGAGGACCCTCACCATTACTGTCTTGTCTAGGGGAGAGTCAATCGTTTTGGTCCATGAAGGATAACGGGGCATAGCGATTGAACAGTTGAAGAGGTTCTGCAAAAGGATTGTGCTGTACTAAATGGGAATGATGGACTGCTACGTTATACCTTGGGTCCTGCCCCCATCTAAGGTTTGAATCCCAATTTCTGTCCCACCCTGGCGCAGGAGTCCTTGGGTGGGTAACATTCTGCTGTTCACCGTAAAAAAACTTTAGGGTTAAGGGAACAACAGTACCCTGTCTGCGTTGGGGAGGGAATAAGTTAGCAAGAATATTGGGAAGGGCATCTTGATTTGAAAAGCTCACTGCCACACAGTCCCCTTTAAACTTTTTCGGCCGGTTTCCCAACCAGGGGACCCTAGTTGCTGACTTGATTACGCTTGCCAGATGATACTTTCCCCCTGGTGCTAGCCGCATGTTACTGGTTAACCAGTGTAAGGCCTTGCTTGTGAGAGAAGTGGAGCTTTCCGCTGTTCCCCCTTCCAGAGGAGGGACATTTGCTAAAACTAAAACCACTGGTGTGGCTTCGACTATAAATTGTAGGGGGTCCATTGTGTGAACTTGTACTGGGGGGATGCTGACAGAAGGGGTTCTATCTGTTGGAATGTTGACTAATAGAGGACCCTCACTGTTAACAGTCAATGTTGGTGGATGAGGTGGTGAATTCTCTTCTGGCAACTGGTTTCCTGCGCCATCACTTACAACCTCTCTAACAACATTTCCCCCTGTGTTATTGCTCAAATTTGTAACTAACATAGTTATATTTTCTACCCCACCTGCAACCATAGTATGGAGTCCACCCAACTTCTTGATCTCCGCTTGCAGTTTGTCAATTTTTGATATTAGGGGTTTAATAATAGCGTTGATTTTTAACTCAAGAAAATCAGCAATTCTTTCAAAAAAAGCATCCTCAGATGTGTGATTTGATTTGTCCTCCACAGTATTCACTTGCTTTGACTTTGGGGTAATAGCCCTCTTCCTTCTTGCCCCCGATCGTGGTCCGCCCTGCTTTGGTGGATTTTTGGTACATAATCGTCTTGGCCTGGTGGCACGCCCTGTGGGCGACTGCTCGTCAGATGAGACACGAGTCTGTTTCTCCTGATCGGAGTCAATGTCAATGTCGATCTCAGCCTCTACATTGGGTACCTCAGAGGCCGGGGCTACGTTAACAGATGTGCCACTTGTTCCTTGAAAAATAGGGCCGCTGGTTATGACCACGTGATGAGCTTCCTGCAGTATGGTCTCGTCAATCAGATTAGATGCGGAGGGGGACAAACATCGTAAGTCTGGGGATTGGCTCAACCCCAGAGAATTTCTCCTCTGCGTATTTATTTGTTTAACAGTCTGGACAAGGTAATTGTTAATAGTGTTTAGCGGGGCTTCCTTAGGTTTTGTAGACATGTTTACAATATACACACAGACTCACTTTTGTACAAATATAATATCAGGTAGCAGAATCTTAAAACGATAAGTCTTACTTGAAGAAAGGGACACGCAAATATTTCCTGCAGCGTTTCTGGCCCTGTCCCTGCCTCCTCCTGCCGATGAGGGCCGTAGAGGGCCCGCCCTTTGCCCGGGCTTCACCCCGGGCGTCCCGCGACGCGGGGGTGTGTCCGGCTTTATGGCGCCCTCGGCGCTGTCACTGCGCGTCACTAACGCGCCGCCGCGAGGCCTGCCGGGTGTTGTGGTTCCCGGAGCGGCGGCGCGGGTCTTAGAAGCAAAGTGACTCTCGGCGGTGGCGGCTTCTCCTTCACGGTGTCCCAAGCGGCGTGGCAAAGGTAAGTGGTCTCCCCTTTATCAAAGCAGGAGAGTTGTTGCATAGCAACTGCAGTCAACTTCTCCAACCCCAGCACCTCCCAGATCTTATGCAACCAATCCATGTGTGTGTGGGTACCATCTCCGTTCCCCATCTGGCGAGGAGGAGTTGCTTTGCCGCCCACCGCAGTACTAAATTGATTGCCCTGCCTCTGGGGGATAGCAGTGGGTAGGTGATGGGGTTGGGGAGGTCCAATAGTATATAGCTTGGGAATTTGGGTATGTCTGTCTCAAACATGATGTTTACTGCATCTAGTATCCCGGCCCAAAAAGATTCCAGCTTGGGACTTGCCATAAAAGGTGCATGAGTGTGCCCTGCTGACCGCATTGTCGCCAACATTGCCTTCTTCTTGTAGGATCCCATGTGGCAATTCTTGCTGGTGAGAGGTACCAGTAGTGGGCTATCTTTAAGAGTTTCTCTTTACTGGTGGTATTAAGCGTGGAAGTTCGCGCCCAGTGTAGAATGCCGTTCCATTTTTTGCCTGTGAAGGACTGTTTCCATTTTCGTTCCCATCTAGCCTGTGTGGGTGAGTCAGGTGGGTGCTGTGGCTTTACCAGAAATGCATAAATGTCTGAGAACAGTTTCCTGTCTGTGGAGCGTGTTAGAATCTACTTCTCAAATGCAGTCAATTCCTTACTGGCATGTGGATGAATCCAGGGGCACGTTACCCAGTGTGCCACCGCCAGCTATTGCCATCTCGCGGTATCCGGGAGGTCACAGCATGTTTGCAGTGTAGGAAAGTTCATGAGCCCCTGAGAGTCAAACAGGTCTCCCACCCTTATAAAGTTAGCATCCTGCCACACCTTGAATCCCAGTTTCGTAGCTGCAGGTGGGAAGTCAGAGTTACCAATGGCGTTTGTGGGGAGATTGATGTGGACAGGCCATGTTTCAACTGCACCCAGTCCCAAACCCCGATTGAAGATCTAACGACAGGGGAGACGTATACTCCTGGGGGTCGGTATACTTTAGGCAGTCCAGGCACTTTCCAGATTTGCGCTGCCGCGATAACCTGATTTATCAAACACCAGTGTTTTTCTGTAAGTGTACACAACTATTCCACCATATAGTGCAGTTGGGCCGCTTGTTAGTAACAGCACAGGTTTGGGATCCCTAGGCCTCCCAGTGACATTGGAAGATACGTGTTATAGCTACTTTTGCTCGCTTACCCTCCTAAAAGAAGTCCCAGAGTAACATTTGTAATCTGTTCAGTAATTGTGGAGGGCGGTTGAAGAGGTAACGTTTGCATAAAGAACAGCAATTTGGGAAGTAACGTCATTTTGATAGCTGCTATACGCCCCAGCCACAAGAGACTGTGTGACTTCCATTTAGAGAGATCTGTCCTTGTCATTGTAATAGGCTCCCATAGTTATATTTTGCGGTACACAAGAGCGTGGCTTGTACCTGTATTCCTAAGGAAGGGATCCTGCTCTCTGCCCACTGAAACGGGAAGTTGGTGCGAAGTCGAGTGCTCTCTAAGTCAGGGACAGTCAAGTCAAGGATCAGGGACTTCTCAGTCCAGGTTTATACAGGGCCGCTCTACAGCACACAACCTATGGACCATGTTCGAGGTAATGCATTACCTGCACCCTCACACAACAGCTCCGGCAGCCTTACTTGACGCAACAAAAGCATTTGATACATTGGAATGGGGGTTTCTGTTCCCCCTCCTGGCTAGAATGGGCCTCGGCTCCATCTTCCTTGCACAAATGCGCGTCTCCTATATACACTACTCACCTCCTGAATAAGGCTGAACTGGCAGATATCAGAACCTTTCCCGGTCAGCAGGGGCACACGACAGGGGTGCCTCTCTCACCCTTGCTTTTTGCCATTGCATTGGAGCTCCTTGCTGCCCACATTCGACAACATCACGCGAACCGAGGGATGGGATTCACAACCCGAAGTCTCACTGTGTCCCTATATGCGGATGACGTCACACTTTACGTAATTCAACCAGAACACAACCTAGGCCCTTTTCTCCGCGAACTCATTCACTTCGGCGGCTTGTCTGGAGTCCAGATTAACTGGATTAAATCAATACTCTTTCCACTAACGGAAGCCACAACCCCATTTCCCGTAGAGTACCCTCTTCGGTGGGCAACAGGGCCAGTTAAATACCTAGGAATACAAATCAGCAGAGACTTGACTGAGCTGTGGCAGTCTAATTTTGGCATGGCGGTGGCGTGGTTTGAGGAGCGCATCCCTATATGGACAAAGTTACCTCTATGTCTAGTGGGTCGAATTGCCATTGTAAAGATGGTGGTCCTGCCAAAGTTTCTTTATCTATTCATAAACATTCCCACGCCCGTCACTCAGGCCTTTTTCAAACAACTTAGGTCGAACCTGATCGCATTGGTGTGGGCAGGGAGATCGCCTGAGGTTAAATATGAACTGCTGACCCTGCCACAGTTTCAGGGAGGGTTAGGCATACCAGATTTGCAGCAATACGCGCTTTGCGCCCAAGCACACTTCTTACATTACTGGACACATCCCACACCGTTTCAGTCACACGCCACAGTGGAGATAGATGCGGTCTCACCCTGGCCTCTCTCCACAGCCCTATTTGCCCCATATAGAAGTAGTTTCGGAAATAGACACTCCACAGTGTATGAGATGGGCATGGATTGGGCTTGCACGGCGCAAGGGTGTTTCTCCACTTTACGCCCGATAAGGAAATACCCCTTAATACCCTCTCTACAGGATGGCGGCACCGACAGCCGAGCAGACAGGCTCCACATACACACCTTTGCTGATCTCTTTCCCGGGGATCTTTTTTGTGGCCCACCGACGACACCCACAGCACAGCTGGACACATTTCTACACTACAAGCTGAGAGCGACATGAAGACAACTCTTTCCAACATTCCCTGCACCCCCGGCGACCCTTTCTGCACTAGAATACATCTACACTGCCACCTCATCACGGAAACTCATCACGTCACTGTATCAAAGCATGCAAAATACCTCGCTTGTAACACAAAGACCAGCTCGAGAGGCCTGGGGGAAGATCTCGCTCTTCCACTCAAAGACGCACAATGGTCGTTTGGTTGAGGCCAGCTCCAAGTACTGTCCCCGAACTACGGGTTGCATCTCATCCATTTTAATTTCTTAGACCGCACTCCAATGTTATTGCACAAAATGGTCGTACCACTAGACTCTCAATGCGCAAGATGCCCTGCAGATGCAGCAGATTTCATTCATCTTGCCATGCAGTGCCCAGCTGTAGTAGCGTACTGGGTGGAGATCTTCTGTGTGGTAGGGGAAATCATACAACTACAGCTGGTTCCCTCTCCCAGAGTTAGACTATTGGGACCCGTGGCAGAGATACCAAATGCTCTAGAGACTGGACAAAAGACATTACTTACTGTCATGAACAGTTATCCGGCTACTGGGACTTAATACCTCCGAGATCCGGACCCCAGGACATTTGGGAACCATTTCTGAATTATTTATGCCAACAGGAATCAACCAATAACTCACAAAATCCCCCTTAGAGTTGTGATCAAAAAGGATACCCCTTGTCTCTGTAATTATGTTGTATAAGGTGTTGCCAATACATGAAATGCAAACTGTGAAAATGCACTGCTTAATAAATGTCATGCAGCAATGTACATGAATGCCAACACAATAAATAAAGTTAAAAAATTTTTTTTAAAGGATCAGGGACTTCTGCAGATTGACGTTAAAGCCTGATGCCCCTCCAAACTTGGCTAATTCTGCCATAACCGCTGTCAGTGAATTGCTCAAATCAGTGAGGGTCAGGAGGACATCATCAGCATATAACAATCTTATGTTCCCTCCCCCCCATCAAAATACCTGTCACTTGTGGGTTAGCTCTTATCCGTTCTGGAAAGGTTTCCACGTATAGTGCAAAGAGTAGGGGTGAGAGTGGACAGCCCTGTCTGGCCCCTCATTCTAAAGGGAAAGTGGTCAAACTCACTCCGTTGACACAGATATTAGCCTGGGGAGCAGCATAGCAGGACTGTACCCATCTGCAGAATCGTGGGCCAAGGCCCACATACTCTAGTCCCCGGTACATAGGGCCAGTGCACACGATCAAAAGCTTTCTTGTCAGCATTGATCATCAGTAGGAGGGCAGCCACCCGGGAATGCTGCATCTTGTCCAGTAGAAGACAAAGTCTTTTTGTATTATCTAATAGCTAGTCTGTGAGCTAGAACACTCGTGGAGAGCTTCACATCTAAATTTAACAGGGAGATTGGGCGGTATGATGCATCTGGGGTCTTTGCCCTGCTTTGGGATCACCGTGATGGTGGCAAGTCGCATTGAGTCAGGTAGGGAGGCTCCCGTATCAAATTAACTGAATAATGTTGTCACGATCGGGTCAGTTGGAGAGCGAATCTTTTTTAAATTCCGCGCCATTGCCATCCGGACCTGGAGCCTTGTTAGGCTGCAATTTATTTATCGCAGTGAGAACCTCCTGAGTTGTAATGTCCCCCTCCCGGGCTGTGAACATGGGAACCTCCGCATCTGGGGGAACACCCGGGACAGGTAGGTTACTAAATCAGAGTCCGGCAATGGTTCAGCAGAGTAGAGGGACTTATAGAAGGTCCCAAATGCATACGCAATATCCTCATCAGTATGACAAAAGTGGACATCTATCCCCAACACTGCCAATATCCTACGATTCACAGCCTGGACCCGGAGACGATGCTTCAGCACACATCCAGCTTTGTTGCTCCCAGCAAAGTATTTCTGACATAGTTTTATTAACGCATATTCCACTCTTTCCATGTCTATGGCCTGCAATTGTTCCCGGATGGCTGTCAGTTGGCGACGAGTCGCTACCGAGCCCAATCGGGCATGGGCGGCTTCCAAGTCCTTAATCTGCATTTCCAGTCTGCTGCGTTTGTCCTGCCGCTCCTTATCATATCCTGTAGTGATGCCAAAAAAATGTCCTACTTTTAAAGTTTCCCACAGAATAAAGATGTTGGTGTGGGGTGTCGTTAAGCCCTAGAAATGAAGTTAAGACCGTCAGTGTCTTCGCATGGATTTTGTCATAGGTGAGAAGCATAGTGTTAAGTCGCCAGCGGGGGTGGGTTGGGGGATGGAGGGGCAGTTGCCTGTCGGATGGGACGAAATCGCATATAGATGGGAGAGTGGCCAGATAGAGCAGCAGCTTCAATATCCACCTAGAGCATGCTGTGCGATACCCCAGGGGTTGTGAGGAAGTAGTCAATGTCTCATGGACTGCTGGAAAATATGTGTAATCTAATTCCTTGGGTTGGGTATGCCCCCATATGTCATGAGCCCTGCGTCAGCCAACCAATGTTTGGTGCTCGAAGTGAGTCCCCCATCTTGCCCTATCCACATAGTTGACCTGTCTTTCTCTGGCTCCATAACGATGTTGAAGTCAACCCCAACCACTAATTCCTTGTCTGGGAGGTCAACAGGCATCCTAGTGTGTCCTTCAAGAAGGCCTCCTGCTTCTCATTTGGAGCATAAGCAGTAGCTATCGTGTACCGGACCCATTGTATAGAGACATGCATTGGTAACAGCCGTCCCGGGATGTCTAAAAAGACCTGCTCCACCCTTTCCGCGAAACGAGTGGCAAGGAAGATTGCCATCCCCGCTTTCTTGGTAGACCCAGATGAAAAGTACTGACGGTCAAACCAGCGAGAACGTAATCTTCAACAGTTGCTCTGAAGTAGGTGGGTTTCTTGGAGCACACACATATCACATTTTTATTCTTTAAGACATGAGAGGACTGCCAATCGCTTAGCTCTGGCATCAAGGCATTGAGACTAAGCAAGGACACTTCCATTGATAATCAACTGTTGCGCATTCCACCCCGTGAGTCGCAGCGCATGCCCACATATCCTCCCAGGTAGGGGATATAACTGTGGTGTGGACATAGAGAGAAGGATAGGAAATTTGGAAGTGGGGTGATAAGAGAAACAGTAAACTGATAATGAAGCTAAAAACTTCTCCCACTGGGGATTGTTCAAAACATAGATACTGGGGTCCATGTCACATTAATCTTCCAGCTCAGGTCGGTGTCATCACATGAGAGCTTCTGCCAGACAAACCACTCGGCTAGAGTCAAAGAGACTTAGGTTGACTCATCCTTCTCTGCCGGTGTCCAAAAAATCAGACGGAACCAGGGGTTCGGCTGAGATTTGTTTCCTGATAGTGCCATTGATCATCGTTTGGGCTCGCTCAGTTCTCTTCCCCCTGCAGGTGCTGGAGCAGATGCTATCTATTGGCCACAGTGGGCTTGCTCAGTGGTTTTTTCCTCCAACAGGAAGAAAATGTCACGTACGGCAGCCTCCATTTTTGAGTTCTCGGGCCACGATCCGGGGGGTACGGGCTGTCGCAGATCTGGCATGTCTGGCAAGCTCCGGGCATCTTCGAGAGTGCGGATCATCCAGACTTCCTCTCGCCATACAAATTGAAGTCGAAAGGGGGGACCCCATTTATATCTAATATCTTGAACCCACGGGAAGTCCGTTAGAGATTTGAGGGCCCTGCAACGCTATAGTGTAATTGGGGAGAGATCTTGATAAAGCCATAGTCAAAGGCCTTCAAATTCGATAATTTTCAACTCCTGTGCAGCTGCCATAAAGACCTCCTGCTGATAGTAGTGCAGACAGGTAAGAAAATCTTGAGGCTGTCCTGACATGGTGGCCGGTCTGCCAGCCTGATGTGTACAATCAATCAATCAATCAATCAATCAATCAATCAGGGGTTTATAAAGCGTGCGGGTCACAAGGAGCTCGGGGGGGGGGTGCAGCTCCAGATCAGTCAAAGAGCCAGGTCTTGAGATCCTTCCTGAACGTGTGCAGGGTGGGGGAGCGTCTGATGTTCACAGGGAGCCTGTTCCAGGTCTTGGCTGCGATGTAGCAGAAGGCTCTCCCGCCTGCTCTGCGGATGCGGGGGACCTCTGCCAGGGCCAGGTTGGCGGAGCGTAGGTTCCTCTTGGGTACGTGGAAGGAGACTCTCTCGTTGAGGTATTTGGGTCCGATGTTGTGGAGGGATTTGTAGGCATGGGTGAGGAGTTTGAAGGTAATTCTCTTCTTGACAGGGAGCCAATGGAGGTCTCGTAGGTGTTTGGTCATGTGTTCGTGACGCGCTGTCCCAGAGAAGAGTCTGGCTACGTGTTCTGAATGGTTTGGAGATTGTGTAGAAGAGTTCTGTTGATTCCTGGGTAGAGGGCGTTGCCATAGTCCAGTCTGCTGGTTATGAGCGGGTGGATGATGGTCCTTCTGCAGTCGGGGGGATCCATTTGAAGGTCTTGCAGGGGGTGCGCAGGCAGTTGAAACTGGTGAAAGCGACGGTGTTGATCAGGCAGTTCATGGAGAGGGAGGAGTCGAGGATGATGCAGAGGTTTCGTGCGTGGTCTGTAGGGGTGGGTGGGCTCCCGGGGGCGGAGGGCCATCAGGTGTTATCCCAGGCGGAGGTGCAGGGTCCGGTCCGAGGATGAGGACCTCAGTTTTCTCTGAGTTGAGCTTCAAGCAGCTGTCTTTCATCCAGGCTGCGATGTCCTTCATTCCTTCCTGGAAGCAGAGTCAGGTGTTTTCGGGATTCTTCGTGAGTGAGAGGATGAGCTGGGTGTCATCGGCGTAGGATACTATGCTGAGCCCATGCTGTCTGACGATGGCGGCGAGGGAGGCCATGTAGATGTTGAAGAGCGGGGGGCTGAGCGATGATCCTTGGGGTACTCCGCAGCTGATATCTGTGAGAGGAAGTCTGATCCTCTGGGTTCTGCCGGAGAGAAAGGATTGGATCCAGTCGAGGGCGGCTTCTTGTATCCCCGTGTCGTGAAGTCTGGCTACGAGCGTGCGATGTGAGACGGTGTCGAAGGCTGGTCTAGAAGGATGAGGCCGCAGTGTGTCCCTGGTCGAGTAGCATGAAATTCTCATCAGTGGCGGCGAGGAGGGCGGTCTTGGTGCTGTGGTTGCTGCGGAATCCACACTGGGAGGCGTCTAGGATGGAGTTCTCTTCGATGAAGGCGGTCAGCTGAGCGTTTACGAGTCTCTCTGTGACTTTGGCCGCGAAAGGGAGGAGAGAGATGGGTCAGTAGTTTTTCAGGTCCGTTGGGTCGGCCGTGGGTTTCTTGAGGAGAGGTTTGACCTCTGTCCACTTCCAGTCGTCTGGGAAGGTGCCGGAATGTTAAGGAGGCGTTGATGGTCCGTCCTAGTTCGGGTGCGATGGCGGCCCTGTGGAAGATGTACGGTGAGCAGGGGTCCGTCAGTCGAGAAACATCTTCTGATCGCGTAGGGAGGGTGGCACCTGTTTAGGCAGGGGATGAGAGAAGAGGGGGATGTGGGAAGGGCAGATGATTCAAGCAAGGTGGGCCGGTCTGTTGCCTGTAGGTCGCAGAAGGCTATGATCAGCAGCCCTCACCTCACGCTGCAAGGAGCGGTAAAGATCTTCAGGCCTGAGCCACTTATGGTATAATCAAGTACCTCTCCCACAGTGTTGAGGAGATGTGGAGCCCCAGTACATTTACCAGTTGCCCACCAATACTTCACTCCATGCAGGTTCAGGGACTGCCCGGGTGGGGATCTCAGTGGACAAAAGCCCAACAGCCACTCACCAGCAGGGGAAAACACCCTGTAGGTACGGGCCGGCTCACAACATGGGTGCTGCAGCAGGCTGCAGACGTCAGCCCTCGTCCCCGACCCCTTGATGCCTGGATATTGGGAGGTGTAGTAGCTAGGGCCTTAGCACGTGGGCTCTGGCTATGAAATAGGCTGGGGCACTTATTCTTCGCCCTAAAACGCACCTGTAGCTCAGCCCCCGTTCGTCGTACCAGAAGTAACCTATGGGGCCACACTATCGCGTCTCCCAAGTCTATGCCTCCCTCCGCTGGTGCGTGGGCTCTGGGAATTGAATGGGTCAGGGCTTGATCCTCGCTCCCAAAAAGCCCCTGCCATCAGCCGCTGTGCCTAAAATATCTTCTGGGGTCCTATGGACGCGGCCCCCAATTCAAAGTCCTCTCCCGCCCACAGGAACTCGCGGGCCCTTCCTGTCATTGCAAGGCAAGGCTGTCGCAACCCCACTACACAGTCTCCCACTGTGACTCACCTTGGCTCCCCCTCCCCACTGGTACCAGGCACAAAAACTCCCCGGAGGCACGGGTGCGGACCTCCGATCACCGTCTGTCAGGTGATGCAGCTCCTGTCAGCAGGGTCAACTGCCTCTGCACAGGCACCGCCAGCCCCGCGAGCAGGGCCACTGTCTCTCTAAGGGGTTCGGGCCGAGGAGTCAGCCATACGTCCTCCACTAGCCCCGGAAAATCTCTCAGCTTGCTACCACGAGCACCCCATGGGTGGATAGAGGCCAATGAAAATCTGAGGGGCGCCTCTTACTCCGCTGTGGTGCTGCAGGGCCTGTAAGTCCGCCGAATCTCCACGATAGGCGCCCTATGTGGTCGCCATCTTCGACACGCCCCAGAGTAGTTAATTTTTAAGAGAAAAAACTGGGTTGCAACAGTCTTGAAAATATGGGGATGCCATTCAAGATCCTAAGAGCTTATCGGGAGAGGGCCTATTGCCCTGCTGTCTTATTTTTTTGCACTTCTTTGTCGTTAGTTTGATGATGTCCTAGATGTGCTGAGAACCACCGGAAATGGGGAGCTCGATAACCACATAGGCAGGGGTGATGGCTTTATAGATGATGCAGGTGGTTTTGAATATATTGTGGGCCGGCAAGGGCAGCCACGTCTTGTGAGAAACAGAAAGTAACTCAAATTTGCAGCAGTAAAAACAAGCATTTGCAATGCAACAGGTCGCGCATTAGTTAGAGTTAGTGATTTTGGCATTGTTTATATTTTGCTGGATTTGTTTATTGTTTTATGTACTGAATGTGTTAGCTAACTACAGTTTTGTATGTATTTGTGGAGTAAGTATGTGTATTATACCTTTCGCATTGAATATTAGCTGGTGTAATCTATATACTAATATAATAAAGAGAGAGCCCAAACCTTTGAGGCGGGTAATCTCAGGAACCACAGCACCAATCACAACACCCAATACAGCGTTGGAAAGGGCAGTTGCAGCAGAAGGACATAGGCCATGCAGACGCTCACCATATACATTTAAAAGGTAAAAGAACCGTGCCAGCAAAGTAGTCCCTTGTGGACGTGTCTGCGTTGTGCTGTGGGCGTGTGCTGGGGGCGTGACAAACGCTGGGGGCGTGTGGTACGTTCTGCCCTTCATGCCATGTCTCATATGGTGTGCTAATCCCACCCTGCTCCCTTTAAATACCCCTGTACCCCATAATCATAACCCACCCTTACTCCTTAAAATACCCCAACACCCTTAAACACTAACCCATCTTAACCCTATAAATATACCCTGTACCCCAAAACCCAAACCTATCCCTAAACCCTAAAAATACCCCTGTACCTCAAAACCCAAACCTAGCCCTGAACCCTATGAATACCCCTGTACTTCAAAACCCAAAACTACCCCTGAACCCTAAAAATACCCCTGTACCCCAAAACCCAAACCTAGCCCTGAACCCTAAAAATACCACTGTACCCCAAAACCCAAACCTACCCCCTGTACCCCAAAACCCAAACCTAGCCCTGAACCCTTAAAACACCCCTGTACCCCAAAACCCAAACCTACCCCTGAACCCTAAAAATACCCCTGTACCCCAAAACCCAAACCTAGCCCTGAACCCTAAAAATAACCCTGTACCCCAAAACCCAAACCTACCCCTGAACCCTAAAATACCCCTGTACCCCAAAACCCAAACCTAGCCCTGAACCTTAAAAATATCCCTGTACCCCAAAACCCAAACCTACCCCTGAACCCTAAAATACCCCTGTACCCCAAAACCCAAACCTAGCCCTGAACCCTTAAAATACCCCTGTACCCCAAAACCCAAACCTACCCCTGAACCCTAAAAATACCCCTATACCCCAAAACCCAAACCTAGCCCTGAACCCTAAAAATACCCCTGTACCCCAAAACCCATACCGAAACCCTAAAACTACCCCTGTACCCCATAACCCAAAACTATATCTGAACCCTTAAAATACCCAAACACCCCAAAACATATACCTCAGTACCCCAAAACATATACCCCTATACCCATACTTACCTTATCCAAACATTAAAAAAAAACTGCTTTTACCATTTATGCATTTACAACGAATTTCGTGGAGTCAAGCTATCCTGGCTGAAGGCGGCTGATAGCCAGAAACCGGTCCTAGGATGCTTGATTCCGGTCCAGGAAAGACATGGCTTGGCAGTTCGGACTGGACTGTTCCCATGAGGCACAGGGTCAAGACTGATTTGCATATGGCCATGTCTGAACTGGGGTGGCTTGGTGAGCAAAATAACGATGGATTAAACCCAGATCTGTGACTGGAGGTGAATGTTTTTCCATTGTGCAACATTCCGTCTGTCATCTTTTGTGTCTTACGTAGGGTACAGCTCAACAAAGTCACATTCTGTCTTATCGGCTTTTATGGGGCTCAAAAAGCAGCTCCCTTTAAAAAATGATGTTTGCAGCTTGAGGCAAATATAATTTTCAGGACGGAGGGCACCCTATACGCTAATGGGAAAGGCTCTTTTGCCCCTTTTCTTTTAATTTTCCCCAATCAGTTGGTGTATCGAAAGACTACTGCCTTACATCACATTTCGGAGTTTCCACAATTCAAACTGAGGAGTAACGCGGAGTTGCAGGCAAGGAGTTACACAAAGACATGATGTACAAGCTGGCCCATGAGATGTACAGGATTGGCACCGGGCATCCCTATTGTGCTGCAAATGTTATTGTGGTACATAACGCTGCACATTATTACACACAGCAATGCTGCTAGCTAGGAATCGGGCATAACACAGGATCTGGAGGCGAAATACGTGGCGATGTTTGGTGAAGGAGCATGGTGAAGCAGGCAGGTTTATTGCTGTGATAACATCACAATATCAAAATAAAATATAGGAGGGGTGATTGGTGCCCCAGGTGTGGAGGGCATGCTGACGATGAACACAGACCTTCTGTGGGGGGACTTAGAAGTGGCAGGGAAACTAAGGAGGTGGAGTGAGCTCTCCTTAGGGAACAGGGAGATAAACCAGTCTCCCAATGTGCACTACTTCCAAACGTTGACACACAGGGAGGAACTTTGCTCCCATCACATCAGACTTATTTAACGCCGCCCTTCTACCACAGAGCGCCACCGTGTGAGGGGGTTGTGATTTGAGAATGTCAGCTTGGGTAAAGAATACGCTGCACGGATCTTGCATGTTTCTGTGAAATGAATTGACCTGTGGCAGCTAAGACATTCGTATTTTTTTGCGAAATGTGGCCACACACCACGCAGGGTGTTAAGAAAGGGACACGGTGTCCTGCCACCACCTCTGTCCTCTGACTCTCTGCTGCTACTGCCACAACTTCCCCACCAATTAAGTTGCGCTTTGTTAATCAGTTTTTGCATAACTCACTGGTCGCCATGTTGTTGGCCCGTGAGCACTGGGGCTGGAACAAGTTAGCTGGTGGAACGCCCAGTTTCCCCATTTGTCCTGGTTCGAAACATTGAAAATGTATGTTTTTGATCGAATGGAATGTGTTATAAGTTAGTCTTTTTTGTGAAGAATACTGTTCACAAGATACTGAAGAGTACATGCTTACAACCTCAACCTTGTCAGATTATTACAGCATTGCTTCCAAGATGTCCTAGCTGACATTCAATTTAGCCACATTGACCTCCAGGTGCAAAAAACATTAATGATTGTTTTTGCGCAGGAATGTGTCTCTTCCTGACCATAAAACATCATTAAAATATGCAGATTTGCTACGTCTATGGGTGCTGCAAAATACAACACACATTGAAGTAGCAAATCGCCATTATTGATTGTTTATGGGCAGAAAGGGAAACCTTCCTGTAAATAAATATTTATCCCTGCAACCCGGGCACCCATGCGCTACGGTGCAAGGGTGTCTCTATTGGCGCGTGGCAGATATTTTAGCGCCAGCTCTAGGGAAAACACAGGGTTGTGCCGTATTCTTGTAAATTCGGTGCATCGCTGTGTTATGGAAATCATGCAGCGTGGAACTGCAAACTTTGCTGCAGCGCCGCGCCATTTCCGCATACATATGCCCCACAATGACTTAACCAGAGTGTTACCAGCAGTCACAAACTGTACTCCCCCTCCCACCACAGAAGTCTCTATGGAGCACTTTACATTGAAATGGGGCAGTGTGTGTGGAAGCCTCAAACGAACGATATTGAGGGTTAAGAGTGACGTCACCGCCGTGAACACTGAACAGACACCAGTAAGAACCACCTCTGCAGCAGCGCGCAGCACGAGGTGAGCGAGCCAGCAGATGAACAGGGCAGCCCAGCCAAGGGTCGGCTGGCTCTAAGAGCCTGTGCACAAGCCAAGCCCTGACAATTCTAGACAGCAACAACCCTCACTTTTAGGGTGTCTTCAAAATAAAAAAAACATTGAAGAACCGTTTAACCTTAGCACACCAGATTACATCCTGGCACTGAGAAGTGTTTACTAAAATTGAGAGTTTTTAATCATGCACTGAGAAACCTTCCTGACCCCCTGAGGACGAAGCCATGAGCAAACTAAAATGCATGTCAGAGCTCATGTGTCCACTATATGTCGCCTGGGTTTTTGACTATAGATGCAGCAATATCACCACCCCCTTTTGTACCGCTTTTGGCCGCCATAAGTTTGGCAGGGTATGCTCAGACGTGAGTCCCTTGCTCACTTTGCCACTGGATTCAAGCAAGCCGGGCTGAAGACGGCTGTAATGCCAGAAACCGGTCCTCGGAAGCTTGTTTCTGGTCCAGGGAAGGCATGACTTGGCAGTTCGGGCTGGACTGTTCCCATGAGGCACAGGGTCAGACTGATTTGCATATAGCCATGTCTGAACTGGGGTGGCAGAGTGGGCTAAAGAACGGTGATGGATTAAACCCAGATCTTTTGACTGGGTGTGAGTGTTTGATTGGTTCGGATGCTCCGTCCATCACCGCCCCCTTTTGTACCGCAGCAATATTATAGGCAGGGCTTCTGAAACTATGTGGCAGTGCAAGGCCAAATTATGTAGTAGGATCAATTAAATTATGTGGTATCATCAGCCAAATTATGCGGCATAACGTGGCACATTTTGGTGATATTGTCAATTATTTTGACTTTTTTACAAGATACTTCTGTCTGGGCAAAGATTTCACTTCATCAGTAGCAATTTCACACCCAAATGCAGCAATTAATAATAGAAAGGTGAGCTGTTATAGTTTGAAGAAAGACTTACACTGCTGCAATACGTCACTACGTGTTTAGTCTTTTTTTACTTGTTTGAGCTAGAAAAATTCTTGTTGTAAAAATCTGCAGATTATGTAGAAAATTACGCATTGTGCAGCAAGTCCATGATTATGCACAAAACGCCTCAGTCGGTCTCTTCGCCTCCGTGAAAGCGTGTCTCGTTTTGGGCCCGAGGGTCCTGAGCCAGGCTTCTTCCTAGAGCTTTCAGTAGCTCTCCCGTCTCTACCGTGAGGCGAGTCGCCTCTAGGGGTTGGGATCTTGGTCAGAGAAACTGGAGACAGTTTGAGGTCTGTGGAGCTATGGTGGGGTCGTCTGTGTGACTGTGAGCGGCACCCTACACGTCACATGTGACCCAGCGTGCACAGGTGACGGACAGAAGCGGAGCTGAAGAGCACCGCGCCAACAGCAGTACATGGCCCTAAGAGCAGAGCGGCCACCTGTAATAGTGCGCCAATCAAGAAGCAGTGGGTGCCACCCCAATGCGCACCACCCACGAGGCGCAGCTTAGGGCCCCACAGAACTCCATCATCGATGTACCATAGGAATTCACCACTGAGTACCCTGTCCCTCCACCCGCATCCACCCAAAGGGGAGGGTCCCAAGGACCTCAGATTCACCTCAATGCGCTCCGCAGCGACGGTGGTCACTACCTGTGCCTGGCCGCGGCTCCGGATTCCTGTACAGCGCAATCCCGGCCCAGCAGAGCCCAGCCTGTGGCGCGCTGCTCTGGATGCCCGTGGCTCTGAGAGCCCACACTGCTCCTCTCGCGCCTCCGCTCTGACTAGTACTTGTTGGAAAATGAGCGAAATAATATGGGTGAAGGGCAGGCTGGGGGGGGGGGGAGTTGGAGGAGGTCAGAGCGGCAGCAGGGGACTTGTCAGAAGGCAGAGCTGGCCATGGCACCTTGTGACACCCGACGAGCGGCTGAAGTCTGAGCTCAGTCACTCCCCGCCTGGCCACCCAGCTGAATTGTATGACGGGTTCAGTGACAACTGTAACTTGACTCTTTCTTCGACTATTCCTCTTCCTTCTTTGGTCACATCGTCGCATCTCACTTCAATGTAACTAATACACTAAGTTTCAAGACTAAACCGAGGCATGGCAGTGACTGGAGAGAAGGGCAGAGGGCTGGAGTTGGCCCAGCTGCGTTGGACTTGGATATAAATCACTCCGAAAACACATACATTAGGTCTCAATCTGTGGCAGAAGACAGGTGATGTCACAAGGGGCGGAGTTGAAAAACAAAGTCTGGCTGCAACTTATACATTTACTTTAAAAACAGTCTGCTGGGTAGAAACTGGCATCAACAAGCAATTAACAGGACGGAAACAAAAATAACAGAAATCACATGTATTGGAACAACAACACACTCTAAGGACTTGGAGCTGCAAAGCTACGGGGAAAGCGATCGCGAAAGTTAAAACGTTCGCTTTTGGAAGACATATAACCCCGCGACTGGTGTGCGCGCGCGCACCACAGCGAAGCGATCGCGAAAGTGAAAGCGATCACTTTTGTAAAACATAGAAGCCCGCGAGTGGTGCGCACACGCGCTCCACAAAAGCCATGTGGTTTCAATTATCGTGCCCGTTTCTGGGCACGATAATTGAAACCACATGTCAGCAATACGCGTAATAGACACCAATAGGCCGTGGGCGGAGCAATGCGCCCACCTTTGGCCTATTGCATGCTCTCTTTTTCAAAAACACGCACGCAAAGCCCAATAGCGTGGCACAAGAGGTAAAGCACACGCTTGTGCGTGTGCCATTCCTCGGTCAGCTACTCAAACCCTGTTTTTCACCTACTAAATGCCTCGTGCTGCGCGAGCAATGCTGCACACTGCAACGCGAGACCTAAAAATACTACTAGTTCAAAGGGCTCCTGTTAAGTTCTAAGGGTCTTTAAAAATAGTGTGTCCCATTGCAGTTGATAAGTGGTGCCAAGGTTACACGGATGGCAGGGTGCACGTTTAGGCAGTGCAACTTTTGAGGGTCGCTGGTATAGCTGGAAAAAGTAGGAGTGGGGAGATTTGGCTCTAAATTCAGGGTCAAAAGAGGAGAATTTTGTGAGGTACTATAAATCCTCGATATCGTATAATGGAAAACAAAGAGCACTCTCATTAGGGGGTCGTGCATACAGGCTATGGTGGGGTCCATTAAATCATAGGCAGGGAAATCAACCAACAATAGAACAAATTTAGGGGAATCGGGAAACAGGTGGTGTCTGACCCATCCCTCAGGGAATGCCTAGTGGCTGAGCAAGAAAAATGAGTACCGCTTTAAGAGAGGTTGTGGTGCTTTGATTATAGCAGAGGTCTTCAAACGGGGGGTTAGCCCCCCTGGGGGAGGAGGGGCGTGAAGTCATCCGAAAGGGGCGAGAGTCCATGCTCCCAATGGCATTTGATTGGACTCTTACAACATTGAAATGTATGTGCAGGTTGTATCAATTACTGTTTTATCCTGTTCATGTCGTTGTGGTTTTTGGGGTTATTTTTCCAAAAAAGTGGGGATTCTACTGCATTTGGCTTGCGTGTTCGTGGAGGCTCATAGGAGGAAAATAAACAGAAATTCAGCGAGGAAGAAAAAGTGAGCAGGGATGCTGAAGCTATTTTCTCTGAAAGTGCTTTCCAAAACCTTTGTAGCTGTCTGCAGACATTTCAGTCTGGTTTGCAGAAATTGCATATACACTGTGACATTTTTGCTACTGTGTTAATGTACTGAGAGCTGCAGTCTGTATGGACTGAAAGGGGGAAAAGTGTGGTAGCTCTGGATGATGATTGACAGGGCATTATTCTTTGAAGTTGGGTATATGTAGATTTTTGCTGGGTGATTTGGAGGGTGCTTTGTTTCCTTGTCAAGTTTTCCAACTCTATTGTTATTGTTATTTGATATTTGTAAAGCGCCTATATCACCCTTAGGTCTCATAGCGATGAATACGAGTATCACAGTAAGTCACAGAGAGGACGATCTGAGGGCAAGGGAAGTTTAGAATAGTAGGATTTTGAGGGACCTACAGAATTTCTCATGATCATTTTCTGTTCTGAAGTGTAAGGGAAGCGAGTTCCAGATTGTAGGGGCGATTTTGGAGAATGACCTGTATGATAACTGGTCAGTGACATAGTCAGGGCTCCAGTGGCCCTTAGGCAAGCAAGAAAATAATCCCATCAGCACCTCGACTGCTGTGTTTGTAATGAAAACTGCAATAAGAAGAGTTTAATTGCCTCCTGAGGCCTCTGGACCCAAGTGTCACTGCACCTTCTGCACCATTGATAACTACACCCCTGTAACTGACCCATATTGTTTCTTTGCATTCTGGGATTGTACTCATTTGGTTTACTATAAAACCAATCCTACAAGTCTGCGAAAGCAAATGGAATATATGGACTGGAGCCGGCTAGTTTTGCATGGACCAGGGACACTTAGCATTTATGGCTTTGAAAAGAGGGCACTAGCTATGGGTTTAATGGAGGGGACCGGACACAAAACTTTGTAACAGGAGCTGGGTGGGAATTTTAAGAGGGCATATATAATAAGCTTTTTCAGGGATGGATGGGTCTTTTTTAAAGAGGTAAATGCATGTAAAGAGGCGCGACAGATCAGGAAGAGCTTCACTACCAGGGCCCGCCTGTGGCATGGGCAAGCAGGGCCCAGGGTGCTAACCTTCAGACAATCACAAGATGTCTGTAATGATATCATGCAAACAGCAGCTGCACCCTTTCGCTTCACTCCTGTTTAAACTACTTTTACTCATCTCTTAGATGCTGGAGGCACCGTTTTTACCACTAGTTAACTACTGGTCCTTCCATCTCCCTCTCACCCTCTTCCTTCATGCACCAACAATCCACTCTCCCCACCAATGGTTTGGCAGCAGTGTGATAGAGTTGACCTACAGGTGAGTTGGGTAAGGAGAGGAAAGGTTTGTGTTTAGAGGCCAGTCGCTGATGTGAGTTAATTAGACTGGGACTAACCTGTGAACAGAAACGGGGCTCCCTGCTGCCTTGTTTTATTTGCCAGCAATAGAACGTTTTTTATATGGGACTTTTAACAAAAGAACTGAATGGGGTTCTAAAAAAGGGTTCTGGTTGAGGGAATAAAGATGTCAGAACAGTGCTTTGTAGAAGTGGACCTAGCTAGGACTTAGCAGTTGGGGTCTGGGTGGTAAATAGGGGAGGACATGAGTTATACTGCAAAGGGTCTGGATGTGGATTTGTAGAGGTTTCTAGGGGAGAACTTTGCACTTTGAATTTGGGTGGAAATTTACATTGCTTAGTACAGGCCTTTGTACAAAAGAGAGAGGACAGCACTTTGCAGAGGAATTCCGAATGCCTTTTTGATGAGGCGTCCTGGTTGGGACTTGTCCCCCAGTGCATTTTCCAATGCTGATGATTTAGTGAGCCTCCTAACCACTGGCTTGATCCACCTTCTTAAAACGTATGGGGGCCCACCTCATAGACATTTTGCTCAGGCCGACTTTGCATAACAAAGTTTGAAGACCACTGGATTATAGGGATGCATAATGAGAATGACAAAACGGGCCATCTCCTAGCATAGATAAACCAAACAGGCAGGCACAGAACTCCAATTATTTTGATTAAAGTGGCACACAGAGACATTCTGTACTCCCAGTCTGAGATTAACAATACATTTCAAGCATATTATGAATGGTTGTACGAAGGGGGTACGGACCCCACACATCAGGAAATTCATATTTATAAGTCCAATATCGCTCTTCTCATGGTGTTTCCGGAGATTTCAAAATCCCTTTTTGTAAAGAGATTAATGTGGCACAATTTAGAAAGCAGTGAAAGATATGGCTCACCGGAGGACCCTAGGTTTAGATGGACTCCTGGTAGAGTTTTATTTTCTATATAAGGACTATTCGGACAGGAAAGTCCTCTGCATAGTAAAATACGTGTACCCCTGCCCAGAGTGCCAAACTGTACTGTAGTCTGGATACCTAATGCTAACTTTTGTTGTCACAGGAAAACATGGCTCATGCGTCTCACGAATTGCAGCCTTTTTGGACCGGAAGGGGCACCCAAAGCGCTAGCCTCATAGTGGTGGAAGGCTACAGCCTTCACCAAGAGCTAAGCAGCACAAGTGCGGTGGTGGCAGCATACCGTGTAAAGATCAGTAGGAGTGACCAGGTCCTTTTTAGCCTATGTCCTGCAGTAAGGCCTACATGCTCACTCACCTCTCTTAAAGTTCCACTGTTATGTGCTTAACTCACCCTTGACCTACATCAGTTGGATGTAGAGTGCTGCGCAGCACAAGTGTGGCGACTCTGCACAGGATGTATGAATATATGGGAAGGATACAGTACAGGGATAGAGTAGCGCTGTGCAGTATTAGCAAGGCTATTGCATGTACTGAGTGAATGTATGCCTGCAAGGAATACATTACATGAGAGATGTGGTGATGTGCAGTGCTTGCACAATGAAAGCATGTGCTAGGTCTATTTATGCTTCTGAGAAGTACCTTACACAAAGGGTGAATTGTTGAGCAGCACACACATGGTGAGTGTGTGTGTGTGTGTGTGTGTGTCCTGGCAGTGTGTGTTTTTGCAAATAGCACCCCATGGCACAGTACAGAAAGTATAAAGTACTGAGCAGTGCACACAGAGTGATTGTGCATACTGGATGTATGTGTGCCTGGTGTGTCAAAATACATGGAGGTGACAGTACTGGATAGCATGTGTGTTGTGTGTGTACACTGAGTGCAAGTGTGCCTGCAATGGTGCATTACATGGAAGACCCTGGGTTCCATTTTCGGAGTTCCAGGCCTGCCTGGTGAAGACATGAGGAGTAGAGGAATCCCCAAGGCAGGTTTGTACATTGCTGTATTCCTGTGAGCTGGGTGGGACACACTAGAAGAAGGGAGATAGAGAATCCACTGTACATTTCAAAAGGGTGCTCTTTGATTCAGTAATAGATCACAAGGAAGGGGCCTGGGACACATCTCAAGAAGCAGATGGGGATGATAAGTGAATCATAGAGTGGGCCTAGGCACCTGGGATTCAGCTTTTAATGCAAATATCACTGTGGCTGACATCCAGGTTTGAACTCTAGTCACTTCCATGGCATGTGTTGTAGGACTATCCGCTTCCGAGTCTCTCCTGTTGTGACAGACAGTCATTAAAGAGGAAGAGAATAAAGTGTCCACGAAAATGAGGCAGAACCCCAACATAAATCGTCAAAGCCCCAATCCCTAAATTCACATTTGGTGTCTGGAAATGCACTATAGGAAGAGGAGGTTGAGACCCCAAAATGTGTCAACTGCCAAACAGCCAGAAGGGATGTGTGAGAAGGGGAAGCTCTGCAAGACTTCTGTCTGTGAACAGGAATGGGGGCTAAGGCCTGCTACTCTCCCTGCTGGGTGAGTGGGCATCACTCAGGGAACCCAGGGCCAACGGCCCTAGAGAGCCTAGAGCACCAGCACCTGCCTGCTTGCCAAGACCAGTGTGTTCTGTGAGGAAGAGGAGAGCAGTGGAGGGAGTGAGGTCCAGTAGTGAACCCTACCGAGAGGACTCTTGGTGCAAAGTGTGAGGAAAAGGATATGCACTGATCAGGCCATTGCCCGTGCATAGGAGTGATTCAGGGACCCCCGTATGACAGGAGAGGGCTGCGGTGGACTGAGTTGTGCATCGAGTGTCATGTAGGCAGCGTTAACCCTTACATGACTTGTTGCAGTGACCCCGTATGCCATAGAAGTGACTATAACGACAAACTGTCAAGATTTGTGTGAACCTTAGCCATGACCCTGTATGCCAGGAGGGGCTGAAGTGGTATCGGTGACTGAACAGGAGAGGTCTGCGCCTTGCCAGCAGGTACCGCGACAACCCAGCATAACGGAAGGGGCTACTGGTACTGTGTTTTGCCAAGTTCGAGCCATCGCCAGGGAAAATTGAAGCTGCGACCTGCAGGTCAAAATTGTGCATCCAGGCCTGCCCCTGGACAGACCCCATGGACTCTGGAGGACTTCGCTCTTTGCTGGGATCAGGTCTGGAGCACGAAGATCAACCCCCCCACCCTGTGTGGGGAAAACTAAACGTATTGCACCAATGGAAGCTAAGAGCACCCCTGATCGCTGTTGAGGTCAGCAGCGCCGTTCAGGAGAAACCCTGTGTCTGCTAGGTGCTGCTGCATGTACTGCGAGCAGCCAGACTCCTCCAAACAGGGCCGGAACATACAAGTGCCTGCGGTCGGGGCCCTCGCTGAAATGCTGAATCCTTTTGTGCTTCTGCAGTGGGTAAAACTTGATAAAGGCCTTTCAGACCCTGGAAGACTCGCTGCTGAAGGTGCTATGGCCTTAGACACGTTCGGCTATTTCCTAAGAATCAAAGGAAACTTTTGAGAAAGGCCTACTAGGGAGCATTTCTAGCCCACTCCCCCACCCAATGCCTTTGACTGCTTGTCCACACTACCACTAAGAGTCAAGTGCAGAAGGGATACTTAGCCAATTTGATCAGGATTCATAGTAGGAGGGCCCCGGGACATCAGGATTAAATGGCCTAAACTACTATAGTAGGGCCTAGTGGGCCCAGTAGCTCCTGTGTCATCTAATGCATTTTCCAGAGTTTTGCCAAGACACTCACCACATATAGTTTCTACAATATCTCAGGTGTGTATACCACCTCGAATTTCTAGGGTACTACTGTCACAACCTCCAGGAATAAATACCTTGGGTGGGTTGAGTCTAGTTAAGACCATGAACTTGCAGTTGGCACTTCAGAAAGCTGTGTCTGAGGAAGATGAAAAGACTAGAGAGTTTGAAAGGGAGAAGCTCCGACTAGCTCACTGAGATCAAGAGGCGAGAAGGAGGGAGAGACAGGAGGAATGGGCCCAGGAAGAGTAATTGCTAAAGAGAGTAGAAACATCTGGCCCAACATTAGCAGCCTCAGAATATGTGCTTACGAGCTCAAACCATCACTGCATGTCTCATGGCAGAGCAGAAAAATTAGTGTTTTATTCTAAAAATGAAAATAACTGTGGATGGAATTTAATGAAGAAATGTTGATAATTTAAATGAATCCCAAAAGTGTTTTGATTGACTAAACACTCAATATATAAGACTACTTTAACTTTAGTATAAAACATAAGACTATTGACAATGCATAGAATTCGGGCTGCTTTTTCCCTGCCTCCTGCAACGGAAATTTGCAGGTGCCTGAGACATAAAAGGTGTTAGGGTCAACTGCAATTGAACAATTACAGTGTAACCCATTTGGCCACACAGTAGAACTATGAGTCGGAAGATGGGATTAAGTATGGATGTATTACAAATTCAAACCCAAACTGATATAAATCAGTCAATGAAACATAGTATAAAAATACAGAATCACTAATGGATATCCAAAACGTCTGACAAAATGTATCCTCAATGACAGGAAGCAAATGAGGAATTCTGTAATTGCAATACAGAGATTGAGAAACCAAGTCTGATGAGTACATTGAAAGTTTCGATCCTCCTGCCTATACATGAGGCTGTCTAAGCAAGTCTACTAAGCTTAGTAGATTCAAGAATCAAGAAGCCCTATTTAAATCATGGAAACAGAGAAAGGTGTCAGCATAGCTGAACCTGTGTAGAAGTTCTCTAAAGGGAAAGAATATTGTATAGCACAAAGTCACACAACAAAGATGTCACACAGAAGTCTGTACTTCTAAGAGTCTACAGAGAATCTGAATAAAGCAGGATCCTCAATTATACATACAAAAGAACCTTTGAGAATCCCATGTCACATGTCTCATTATTTTCCATCTTCAAACACTAAAACTTGGCAACTACAGTCAAGACTTCTTTCCCTTGGTCCACACATGAGAAAGTCCATGGAATCCTGCCGCTCTCAATTCCGCATGGACAGTAGTCCTCCCTTAACTCGTTAAGGTGTTTCATCCTTGCCAAACATCAACCTCACTATCTCTGTCATACAATGTGCCTTTCTCTATTTATAAGTTCACACAACTGCACCTGTAGAGAAAGGGACAAACATTGCATCTGAAGCAAAATGTTCACGCTGAAGGTTAAACATTAAGAAATCCAAATGCCTAAGGCCTTTGGTCAACTTAAAGTGGCAAGCATTTCAGTACACATTTAAATGCATGTTTACAGATACATATACAGTTATAATATAGAAGTAGAGTACCATTCAAATTGATACCTTTTCAGTTACAAAATAAATGCAGTGTTTTACTCAAATGAGTAAGCAAATATATAAGAATTGATATATATAACAAGCATTGAAAATGCAATAGGTCTCGCAATAGAAGAGTTTGACCTTTTTTGTTTTGCAAATGGATGAGTGGCGTTGCGTGGGTGAGTGGCGTTGCGTGGGTGAGTGGCGTTGCGTGGGTGAGTGGCGTTGCATGGGTGAGTGGCGTTGCGTGGGTGAGTGGCGTTGCGTGGGTGAGTGGCGTTGCGTGGGTGAGTGGCGTTGCGTGTGTGTGAGTGGCGTTGCGTGTGTGTGAGTGGCGTTGCGTGTGTGTGAGTGGCGTTGCGTGTGTGAGTGGCGTTGCGTGTGTGAGTGGCGTTGCGTGTGTGAGTGGCGTTGCGTGTGTGAGTGGCATTGCGTGAGTGGCATTGCGTGAGTGAGTGGCGTTGCGTGTGTGAGTGGCGTTGCGTGTGTGAGTGGCGTTGCGTGTGTGAGTGGCGTTGCGTGTGTGAGTGGCGTACAGTGCATAGAGTGGTGGATAGGGTGGTGGCACATAGAGTGGTGGCGGATAGAGTGGTAGAGTGATGGTGGAGAGAGTGGTAGAGTGGTGGCGGTAGAAGGCTGTACTGTGTGTGAGAGAGAGTGTGTGTGTGTGTGAGAGAGAGTGTGTGTGTATGTGAGAGTGTGTGAGAGAGAGAGTGTGTGTGTGAGAGAGAGAGTGTGTGTGAGAGAGAGAGTGTGTGTGAGAGAGAGAGTGTGTGTGTGAGAGAGTGTGTGTGTGAGAGAGAGTGGGTGTGTGAGAGAGAGTGTGTGAGTGAGAGAGAGAGAGAGTGTGTGTGTGAGAGAGAGAGAGTGTGTGTGTGAGAGAGTGTGTGTGTGAGAGAGAGTGTGTGTGAGAGAGAGTGTGTGTGACAGAGTGTGTGTGAGAGAGTGTGTGTGAGAGAGAGATAGAAAGAGAGAGAGTGAGGTAGTGAGAGAGAGAGAGAGAGAGATAGTGAGGTAGTGAGGGAGAGTGAGGTTGTGAGAGAGAGTGAGTTAGTGAGGTAGATAGAGAGAGTGAGGTAGTGCGATGGCAGTTAATGCCCATTGCTCGTAGGACCTCAGCTTTGTGCGGATACAGTGAGTTACTTAGACATGGAGAACCGCACTGGATAATTAATGTTTCTGCTGACAGAAGGCAAAGTGTTGTCGAATATATTCCGTTTCTTGTTTGGATTGTTTCTTGAATCTGCAGCTATAAACTGGAAAAGCTTTATGATGAGTCCTGTGTTAACAGTGGAAGAAGGAGAAGTGAGGCCACTGCATCTTTGTTATATTCATAAGATCAGTTCAAAAAAGATTTATTGTTTTCTCTGTATGTAACACACCTGCGCATGGATGTCAGTTTTCAGGACCTGGTCTTACTCAATATTCACGCATATGTTTGAAGTAAACTGTTTAGCCTCCTTTTGCCAAGATTTGCAGGAATTACACAAAGTGGGGCATATTTAAAACTGTTTTCACATAATCCAATGTAGCATTTCAGTTGTCTGGCATTACATGTTATATGGCCATTGACACAAATCGTGGAAAATTTGCTGGTGACATGCAACACCAGAGAATTCCATGGACACCAGCTGAAGCCGATTCAACAAGGACATTAATATGGGATTTTCCTATTTAGAAATAATTATTGCAGCCTGCAAGAGGGAAAAAAAATCAAACCTTAGGAAAGGGTCCCAGGAAGCACGGCGTGTCTGTCTGACTGTAGAGCAGGGAGGAAGTGTTTTTAAAAGAGGAAATATCTACAGATGCTGGAAACAAGAAACACGAGGGAGGAATGTTGGGGTAATTAAAGCAAGACAAAAAGTGGAGTGGTGTGCCAGGGGGTGGTAAAGCAATCAGAAACAGCTGGGAGGAGGCAGGGGAGGAATGAAACCAACACGAGAGGGAGCAGCAATGGCAGGGGTGAATTAGGAACTGCTGTGTTTGGTTGCCGATAGAGTAAACCAGGCTAGAGGGGCTGGGGGGAGGGCCGAGGATAGGCTGAAAACAAGCTGCAAGCGGTTGGGATTTCAGATGATCCTCATTAGTTTAAAGCAGTTAACGCCGATCCGCTGAGAACACAAGCGCTAATTAAGCAAACACACACGTTTTAAAGCCTTCTACAGTTATTAAAATAGGGACTGATTTCCTCACCCGAGCCACAGGGATGTTAACAGTGACGGATCCTTCCTTTCCCTCCTCATGGCCGGGGTACTATGTGAAAGAGGCGAAAGCAGCTGCCGGGAGCAGCTGATGGATGCTTCCGCTTTGATATGGCGCACTCGCACATTTCTTTTGTTGTGTACTCGGCACGCAAACTTTGACGGCGCCTGTGTTGTCAATTTCAATAAGAAAACATGTTTGTGCGCCGAGTAGGTGAAGGAAGAGGCACAGAACAAAAGAAAAGACAATGTGAACTAGAAGGGATATAAAATGTGAGACGGGTCACAGGCATAAAGAAGGGCACAGTAACAAAGACGGGCGTTGAGAAAAAAAACCAAGAAATCTTTAAGTCCTGTGGTTGAAAGAAAACCGCCAAATAAAAGCGTGGCTGGTGCATCCAGTTCAGAAGCTTACAAGAGCACAAGCCTCACTCGTTGCAGACTGGCAGTCTGGGCCAAAGCGCGCACTCTGCAAGTTCAACCCTTCTGAACTCTACGGTCCAAACAGCTCAACAAGAAGCCCATGCCCCCTTTCGGGTTATGTGGTAAACAAAGGCTAAACGATTTAAACGAAGCCTGCAGAACAGGCAACTGAGGAAGGGCTTCAAGGCTGTGGTGAGAGCCTCAGAAACATAAATTAATGAGACGACCCGCAAGCAAAGGAAAGCGGCCCGAATCAATACCAAGCAGCAGGGAGGAGCTGCAATGTTGCACTACAGGGACAATGCTTATCAACAAGCAGCAGCCACAATGTAAAGGACCCAGCAAATTCAAAACCGACGGCAAGCTCTTGAAAGGTTGCAATAGAGGGAGCCTCTTAGCTGCTCATGTCCCCGAAGAGACTGCTGCGTGCAGGATCTTTATAATGGTAGTCGATAAACACTACATATGCGAGGCTTGTAATGGACGGGGATTAGGACCCGAGAGAGAAAAGGAAACAAGCAGAAACACGAGAGACGGCCTGCGGCCGTCAAAGTGAAGTGGACACGGCGGGCAGGGGAGGGGGCGGAGCGGGGAGAGCGGCATGTGGGTGTGAAGAAGCCGGGGCCTTTGAAGTGAAGCTAAGCTTCACTTCAAAAGGTGTCGGAGGAATGCGGCTGAGGGAACAGACGGCGATTGCGGCTGAGGGAACTGATGTGCACGCGCTTTTAAGCTCAATGCACATGCGCATTGAGCTTAAAAGTCACGGGCACTGCAAGGAATCGCCACGATTCCTTGCAACTTGGTTAAAGACTGTTTAAGCCGCAATAGGCTCGCAAGCTCGATGCGCATGCGCATCGACAGGCGAGACCTAAAAACTGCTATTCAATGTTACCGTAATGAAAACTTTCACATGCATCCTTGTATAAATGTTGAGATTACACAGTAAATGCACGTTTTGTATTTGTTCAGGTGCACTACGTTACATTAATAATGTTAAGTCACACGAATACATGAGACCATACATAAACATATATGTTGCCTAGTCAAAAATGGATATGTTGCCTAGTCAAACATGGAAGGGTGGAGTCAAAATGATGCTGCTTCACTATTATAACTTTAGAATATAGGTAAGCAAGCCGAGCAGTATAAAGGAAAGCGAGCCGGGCAGTGCTCGAGCCTGGCTTTGTCCAATGTTCGGCTCTTGTACCATGGTGATTGGTGAACTTAGTCAAACGAGCACATTGGCCACCGCCCTTTTCCCACCAAATTACAGTTTACAAACAACAAATTCTGATACATGAAAGACATGTAAGGTCAACTTTCAGCTTTTTAAGTTCTTTCCGGCATTCAATTAAAACGTAGCATGCATATATGAAAGCCTATCTGCAAGCAGAGGTGCACTTCCACATGTGCTTCCAAAGAAGGTTTGTAACTCCAAAGTGAACTGCAGGTGGGATCTCTATGAGATATCTTTGCCTGGCGAATCTGCGAAATGAGCAGAATTGACACAGTGGCGTCGCCTAAAATAGTTCTGGTTTTTAAACTGAGAAGGGGCGGTGCACTTTTAGTTCCACAAAGGTGCACTGATATATCCCACTGTACAGTGTTTTAATTTGAGCCAGTGGTTACCGGTGCTCGCCACCGGCACTTAATTGTCAACACCGGCGGTTGTGACAGTCTGCCACAAGGTGGAGTTGTAAGGCTAATTTAGAGATGACCACAACAACAATTCATTATTAATTCAATATGATTTAAAATGACTATTACCTCCCCCAAGCCATTCTTAAGGCTTTGGGGGCCTGAAATAGTCCGAATTCTCACACTTGTAGGAGTGTGATGGTTAGTAGTTGTGTTGTTACTATTGGCTGCACTGGCCTCCTGACGAGAGCCCTGGCACTTACAAATGTTAAAGAAGTACACTTCATGAATTTTAATGAGTCTTTACAATAGAATATTTTAATATACTTTGGTGATCATTTACCTTTCAAATATTTCGATGTCTCTGCGCAGGCTTTTTCTCCTAGGTCCAGCCAGGCCCCTGGTTCTGCTCTCCCTAATTAATTTGCTGGCTTTTCCACTCTATTGCAGTATTACATTTTCTGATGGTCCATTATTATTTACATAGTTTCATACAAAAACGAAGATGTACTATTATTTAAATGAAACAAACAAATGTAATGAAAGCTGCGGGAGTGTAAGACGCGAAGTAGGATACCCCTGTAATTCTTCCACCTGCCCCATGATGCGGGGGTATATTAAAATTGATAATGACATCATCGTTGATGCATGAAAATTTATTCCCAGGCTCCTACATGTGCACTTTCTCTAATTAGCGGCAAGGCTGGTTCAATTTCACTTGTCCCAGATAATGCATTACTTTTGCATCATCTAATCCTGCATCCTCCTGGACCCATGCCGTTTCTCCCCGGCAGCATATTTGTAATGAGCCTTTGCAATCAATATAATGCAATCAACAGCTACTTGGAAAGTGTGCATCATCTTGTTTTCACTTTGCCTCGGAGGTGAGCAAGGGGCAGCCGGTTTGCTTGCTCATGTAAGTTTAGTCCGAGATCTTGTTAAGAAGTGTCCCTGTTTACTCACCACCAGTGCTTTAAATGGAAAAATAAAAGTGCTGGTACTCTGTATCAGAGTACCTGCTTGTTTATGAGAAGTGCCGGTACTCTCCAATTAAAAGTATTACGACTCTCTTGAGAAGTGCCGGTACTCTCCCCCTCAAAATAAACTGGACAGTACTGGCCCATTTAAAGCACTGGTCTCCACTGCATACACTTCAGTTTACCATGAGCTCATGTTGTGGTCAAGACTTCATTTTAGGCAGGGCACGAGTCGAGGGTACACGGCGTCCACACATTATTTTCACAGGATGGATGCTGTAGGAGAGTAGGGTCTGCTTTCCTATGGTCACCCCACTTTTTGCTTTTTGCTTCACTGGTTTTCGACTTTAATGTGGCTGTGGGCCTGCTAATCAGACCAACAGCCCTGCTGTTCTCTCTCTAAATTCACACCATGTACTTTAGGTACATCACCAATTGGGAATTGGGTCACTCTTGTGAGTCCCTGTACAGTGTACCATAGGTACCCAGGGCATAGGTGCACCCAAGGCCTACCAGGGGCTGCAGCATATCTTATGCCACCCCTGGCTGGCCATCCAAACTGACACAACTGGCTGATCACTCAGCTGGGGCAAGGTCGTGTGATCACCCCTTGCTTAGGTATAGTATTCCCATACCTACCATTATATATAGACACATATGCACCTATAAGTCACTCCTATGGCAGGCCTTAATAATCCTGAAGGCAGAGTGCTTGGTTTTATGTGAGATGAGGCTCTAGCATGAGCTGAGCCTGTCTGCAGCTTTCAGAACCATGCCCTTATGGCTGTTCTATGATATAGCCATACCATATACTCTTAAGTGCATTATAATCCTCGCGGTTGAATGCTAACTTTGGTTTGGCTTTATCAAAACATGTCGTGTAAGGTGTCATACACTTTGGAATACTACCCCCTCGCCAGTTCTGGCTAAAGGGGGTAGCATTCCACCCTTCTAGAGGGAGAAGACATGTTGTTCCTACTAATCCCGGTTAAAGTTACCCAGAGCCCTAGCATCACAAAATGGATGCTGCTGCCACAGACACAAGTCTGACCTCCTGCTGCTGGGAGTCCTTCCAGCAAGAAAGGCTTGGACAATAGGTTTCCTGTCTTGGGAGGTGCTAGCACCACCCCAGACAGGCCATAGTGTATTGGGACAGGGAGGGCTGAATGAAATGAGACACTGCCTGGGGCACACAAGGTGTCCCATGCATAGTCCGGTTCAAACCGGTGCTGGGGCACTCCAGCCCCAGCGCAAAACTGGACAAAGGGAAAGGGGTGTAACCACCCCCTTCCCTGATCCCACCCATAGGAGGAACCTAGCAGGTAATCCAGCCCCTAAATTTGGTATATAGGTAGGAGCTGAGTCCCAAGACTTTAGATTTAGCCTGACTGAAACTTGAAATGAAACTCTGGACCTTCGATGTTCTATCTGAAGATAGAAGACTGAAGAATCTCCCTTGTGGTGAAGGAGTGACCACCCCGTGTAAGCAGGCACCATCAAGCGATCAACGGTTTGCTTTGTCGACGCTCCCGCCGGAGCCCGAGCACAGAGCCTGACAATGAACTAGCCATGGAAACGTGGGTTGCCTTTGTGGATAAATTACCAAAGAGCAGACTCCATGTCAATACAAGGCATAAGGCAAAGAACATTAGCCATTTCAGCCATGCAATACGCTCTCTAAGAAGGTGCTTGCGACAGTCCGTGAGGAGAGCACAAGGTCACTGTTCACAATCCAAGGCATGGCAGGACGTACGTTACATAAAGAAAGTTTATAAGAAACAAATTTGGATCGAAAAAAAACACGAGGTCACTGATTTTTGGACAAAAATAATACATAATGCAAAAAAATCTGATTCTAGAGCATTTTGGTCCCAAATAAACACACTCAACAGATCATCTAGCCCTATATGCATGACCTGCATTACTGAAAAGGCATGGACACAGTATCTAGTTGATACCTTCTCAATAAACCCTATGAAATCTCCTCCGCTAACAGAAATTTCAAGCATTTCAAAGATCCAATGCTGATACAATAGCGCTTGATCTTATTAACATCAATCAGCAAGATCCTAAACCACATGAGGAAGCAGACATACTACAAATAATAAAGAACAGCAGGAAAGATAGTGCACCAGGACCGAACGGCGTTCCTCAGGCAATTTACAAGGAGGATCCTTACTTCTGGGCCAGCAACTTTTACAAATTGTTTCGGACAATAAACATCGGTGGTCGGATTCCGGAAAGCTGGCGAGGGGCGATCATCAACCCAATCTACAAAGGTGGTGACCGAAAAAATCCTGTAAATTACCGCCTGATAGCGCTCATTGACGCCGAGGCAAAGTACTATGCCTCATTGGTATTAGCCGACCTTACAAAATGGTCTGACAGTAACAACAAAATACCTGTAAACCAGTCAGGGTTCAGCCGTGGCATAGGTACCATGGCAAACGCCGTAGCGATAAGCCTGATTGCAGAAAAAAGCCTTCAAAATCATCAAGTACTACACTTATGCTTCGTGGATTTTAAGGCGGCTTTCGACTGTGTCAGCCGACAATTACTCTGGGCAAAACTAAAGCAGCAAGGCCTGCCGGACGCGATCTTAAACCCAATAATGGACCTAGACACCAATACCTAGATGCAGGTAAAGATTGATAATGGCAATCGGCTCACGAGGAAGATCGGCACCTGTGATGGTCTAAAACAAGGCTGTGTCCTGGCCCCCCATCTGTTTAACTTATTCATGGCCGACTTGACACCAAGGCTTGATGGGACCAATGCACACCCCCCACGCTTAGGAATAATGCCCCTCACGCATCTCTCCTACGCTGATGACGTTGTTCTCCCTAGTCAGACGAAAATAGGATTGCAACGTCTCATAAACGAACTGGCTGATTACACCAAACAGAATATTCTACAAATAAATACCACGAAAACAAAGGTCATGATTATAACTCACCGTCGTACAAAAATACCGAATTATATAATTGACAATAACAAATTGGAAGTAGTGGATAATTATAAGTACTTGGGAATATACTTGGATACACGGTTCACCTTCTCCGCGCACTTCAATGACATCGAGAAAAAAGGGACAGTGCTATTCCATGCATTCAGCAGTTTATCTAAATCACTTAAGGGCCCCCTGTTCACCCCTCTTTTAACAGTCATCAAAGCCAAGCTACTTCCAACAATAGCTTATGGCAGTGTGGTTCATTGTGGAAAGAGCGCGCCGCTCTTGGTCAAAATCCAAACAAGGGTGTATAAACGCATATTAAGATTGCCATGCGACGCCTCACCCGCCCAGGTTCGGCTTGAATTTGGATTGAAGTGTCAAACATTGCAAAAAAAATACGACAGTTAGATTCTGGTACAATGTGTGGCGAAACCGTGAGATACAAATTAACCTTGCTCTCTGGGAAGCCATGCAAAGCAACCCAAACTCTCAGCATGCAAAGTATTTAAAATCATCCCTAGAAACCACAGCGCTGGCGTCTCTGTGGCAAAAGCAGTTACCAGTGTCTTCATTCAAACAGGCTACAAAAAAGGCAGCTAATTGGCACTCGTTGATTGACGATAAAACAATCCTGAGACAACGCTCACACTCCTGAATGATAATCCAATCATATAAGAAGCTGGCCCCGGCACCCTATCTAGGGCTAGCCTTTTCCTCACATCTAAAATCCAAATACTTAACCCTACGAATGGGTAATTTGCCTACAAATGCTGACCAACCGGGCTGGAGGACACCAGGCTCAAAGGAGTGTAACTTATGTGGCGCTGCGGTACAAGATCTCATTCATCTGATCTGCATTTGCCCGCAACTAGACAGTGAACGTCGGCACCTGCTCAAGGCAAAATTCAACAAACTAGGAATCTGCACATGCCGCTCAGCCATAGTCCAAGTGTTGGACTCAGCGGACCCTCAATTTATCTGTCGAACAATTAAATATGTTATCAGTTTTGAAAAAAAAACAGAAATTGTGTCAAGACCCACTACAAATTTGATTTCCCCGAACTTTTTAACCTGTATTTTATAGAATTTGAATTAGCATTTACAATTTTTTATACCAGTACCACTATGTTTACCTTTTAAATCAATGTTTGTTTTATTATTCTATAAGAACGTGCTTTCTCTGATCCATCTTAAATCAATGTCGCATCTTATATTGTAATGGTTTTTATTAACTACACAATAAAGAATTTTACTTACTTTAGTATTCCCATACCTACCATTATATATAGACACATATGCACCTATAAGTCACTCCTATGGCAGGCCTTAATAATCCTGAAGGCAGAGTGCTTGGTTTTATGTGAGATGAGGCTCTAGCATGAGCTGAGCCTGTCTGCAGCTTTCGGAACCATGCCCTTATGGCTGTTCTATGATATAGCCATACCATATACTCTTAAGTGCATTATAATCCTCGCGGTTGAATGCTAACTTTGGTTTGGCTTTATCAAAACATGTCGTGTAGGGTGTCATTCGCTTTGGAATACTACCCCCTCGCCAGTTCTGGCTAAAGGGGGTAGCATTCCACCCTTCTAGAGGGAGAAGACATGTTGTTCCTACTAATCCCGTTTAAAGTTAACCAGATCCCTAGCATCACAAAATGGGTGCTGCTGCCACAGACACAAGTCTGACCTCCTGCTGCTGGGAGTCCTTCCAGCAAGAAAGGCTTGGACAATAGGTTTCCTGTCTTGGGAGGTGCTAGCACCACCCCAGACAGGCCATAGTGTATTGGGACAGGGAGGGCTGAATGAAATGAGACACTGCCTGGGGCACACAAGGTGTCCCATGCATAGTCCGGTTCAAACCGGTGCTGGGGCACTCCAGCCCCAGCTCCGGAGCAAAACTGGACAAAGGGAAAGGGGTGTAACCACCCCCTTCCCTGGTCCCACCCATAGGAGGGACCTAGCAGGTAATCCGGCCCCTAAATTTGGTATATAGGTAGGAGCTGAGTCCCAAGACTTTAGATTTAGCCTGACTGAAACTTGAAACGAAACTCTGGACCTTCGATGTTCTATCTGAAGATAGAAGACAGAAGAATCTCCCCTGTGGTGAAGGAGTGACCACCCTGTGTAAGCAGGCACCATCAAGCGATCAACGGTTTGCTTTATCGACGCTCCCGCCGGAGCCCGAGCACAGAGCCTGACAAGACCCGGACTTCCAGACTTTCAACAGCCCGATCCACAGCCACAGCAAAGCTGAGACCCGTGGAGGCGACGAGAGACGTGGGACCGGCCATCTTGGAAAGCCAGCAAATTGCTTTCCGTGCAACTTCTGAGTCACCCTCGAAGTTGTGCATTGGGGATTGAGAAGCCCCAGCCCCAAGCACCAACTGCACCGAAGATCAGCCCTCCACACTTCACGAGTTCTGCGTGGGGCCCTTCTGCATTTTTGTGCTTGACGCGTCTGTCCGGTCACTTGCCCGTTGGCTAGTGGCCTCTGTGACGACGAACCTTTGAATTTACACCACTGGTCTGGTTGCTCCAGACTGGCCCCTGCTTCCCTGAAAAGGAGAAGCCCATCGGACCTTGCTGGTCTGATCCAGAAGCCATCTTCGATTCGTGCGTGGGTTGCCTTTGCCAAGGCTTGTTGACTCCAATCCGGAAGCCGACACCGCCGACAGCGAGAGCCTTCGTGGGACAGTCCGTATCCAGCTCCTGGTCGTCGTCGACACCTCCTGGTCCACGTGGGTGCAGAGACAAGCTTCACGACATCACCTGATTGCTTTGCGACATCGCCTGGTTCCTTCCTGGTCACTGGCTAGTGACCCAGACTCTGTCCCCTCTGCTTTCAGGTACTCTTCATCCTCGATCCGCCCTTGGATCCAACCGGACACTTCCCTCCTGGTCGCCTGCAGCATCTTTCTTCACGGCTCCATAGGATTCAGCGGCGAAATCTGACACACTTTGACACCTATGCACCCGCTTCCTGTGGGTGAGGTAACAAGAGTATTTCGGTACTCCTGTGGGTTTTGACTATCCTAGTGTCCAAGTTTCAAGTAGCTTTCTCCTAGTCCTTTCGGAAGTGCCCTAAAAGAACTAGTTTCCAATTCTTTCGTTCCCATTCTAACTCTATGGTAACTCGCGTGTGTGTAAAGACACTGCACACGCATCCCGTGGGCCTCCTGCTCCCTATCCTTTGGTAGTACAGCGTAGCCCCAGCGATTCTCCAGGCCCTAGGCCTATCCTTTGTTCGTGACGTGGTTCTTATACCACTATATTAGTATATGGTTTTACGTGCCCATAGGGCATAACTGTATTTTGTGCATCTTATTGTATGCAATTAAGTATCTTGTTATGCGCTTGTGCCTCTGATCTCATAAAGAGTTCAGAGGATTAATTTAGTAATAAATACATATATATTTTACATATATAACCTGTGTGGTGTCCTTTCATTTGGTATTAAAAGGATTGCATATGGTAGAACAGCTGGCTTCACATGCCCTCTTGAGGTTAGCCTAAGACTGCTTTGTCCATGCTACCACTAGAATAGCTGGTCTATAAGGTTGACTTTACAACCATCACCATAAGGGTTGTTTGGACTGATACAGGGTGCCCACTAGAATAGTGGACATCACATATCAGGCCAACTTCTCACAGATGCCGTCCCCCCCTGCCAAGAAGTTGGACCCCACAGAAATATGCTGAACGTGTCCCTGTGTAATTGTCAGACACCGGACACGTTCAGCAGCCCCTGCTCGTTGTTCGCTTTGGATTTCCAGCAGCAAGGTGCAGGCGGGGAGGGGGCTTTTTTCCTCTCCAGCTGGGCCGAAGTTAAGGGGCCATCAGGCCTCCTTTTGTTTGAATATCCTGACTGGAGGCGGCCTTGAACATCACACTTACATGCAAATGCAGCGGAGAGGAAACAAAAGCACACAGCTTGTACTCTCTTCACAGGTACTTAAGAGATGCATGCTTTTTACTTTGTTCAGTCCCTGTATATAAGTACTTGCACTGCCAAAATGTCAGATGGATTTGTCTGTCCCAGTATTTACACAAATAACAATTTAACTAGCACTATTTTATTTAATTTTTAGTGCTACTCCACCCAATGCAGTGTTAGAGCACCTTACATAACATACACATTATCCATTCAAAATAAATCATGTAAGTATGCAAATCAACGTATAAGATGTGTTAGATGAGACAGTCAGGGTTACAAGGTGTAGGAGTCAAATGCCTTTCATGGCTCACTGGTCTACTAGAAGGATTACAATTTATGAACTGCATGTAACAAAAGGATCTCAGTGTTTAAAGCAGTAATCCATTTACCTATCTACATCAAATACAAATCTGTGATCTGCATGTTACACGATGTGCTTTGCAGGAGACAACTTTTGTTTTTAAAACATATTTTATTACATTTTTAGTTGTCATATGTTATAACATACACATATCAGAGCACTATTGAATAATTAAGTGGTACATTTATGCTCACAACAATGTATAAGATGCACACCATGTGTGCTGCCATATCATAAATGGAGGTTCAACACAAACGCCCCAATCCCCCCACCCAAGAACAGTGGGTGATTATGTTTTGCAGGAGACAATTTAATCTTCTATACTACTTTGAATCAAATTTGGGACTTCCGAAATCACAGATCTCTACAACAAATGCGTTCACCTCCAGAGCTATCTCACCATTATTATTATTCATGAAATTCACTGGGCGCCTCTACAGCAGATGCCTTAACCCCATAAAACATTTTAAAATGCAGACTTTGCAACCATTAAAAAAAGACAGATCTGCTACCATGCTGTTCATTGTTGCCAATTTCTTTGTGGCAGGGTTTTTAAAAAAAAAAAGTATTAGTTGAGGCCTAGATTTTGTGTCAGGATTGCACCACTTTTTTGGCACAGCCCAACTTCAAATCTCATTTGTTAAATATCATAATGCACTTAAATATAGTCATTATACACAGCCAGGGTCCGTACAGGTAACAGTGGTGGGGCCGGGTGGGGGGGATTCTGATGGACGATAACAAGGGAAAATTGTCTAGTTATTTATTATTTATTTACTTTTCCCCTCTGCATCGTCCCTCGAAATCCCCTCCCCACCGCCTTTACCTGCACTGACCGCGGGCTTATAATACACCTGATAAACATATGTGTGAGATCTTAGTATCTGATGTCCCTTCCAGTGACGTCACTTACTGTGATGCCACGTGGAATGTCACACGTCGTGACATCATCTGCTGTGATGGCACGCGTTATGATGTCACTTGCATACTGCCTAACTTGGTCAGTCCCCTCACTTCTTTTTTTAGGACTTGTGCCCTGATTTTAGGTGGTGGTGCAGGTGGTTGGCACCAACAGCCAATTATTGGGAATCGATGCTTATTTTTAATCATTTGACTTGGCCCAGAGCAAGAGAAAGAAAGGCAGAACAGGGAGAAATAAAAAGAGAAGGTTAGGAAAGGAAAGGAAGAAAAGCAGGGATGACCGAAGAATGTGCAAGGCTGACATAAAGAGACAGGGTGGGTACTATGGTGGAATAAAGACGAATGAGGTGAAACCAAGACTAAGCAGTCTTGATGTTTTGCAAACCCGCTATTCAGTGGCGGCAGCAGTGTGCTCCTAAGAAACACTCTGGGCCCCTTCACTTTTCATTTAGTTCAGCACAGGTTGTAGCCATATTGAAACCTCATAGAGTGATACTGCCTTTCCCTTTTACCCATACCTTCAGGGGGAAGTTTAGTCAGGCACATTCTTCCCTTACCTAGCGACAAGGGACACTACTTGCTGTGGACGTTCAGTTTTCTTACACTGTTTCTTTCAGTGGTCCTCACTGCTTAAGCATTCTGTCTGTGCTTCTTATGCAAAAGTGCTGAACTCAGCCCTTGTGCTGACAGCTTTTAAAATTCTAATTTGTGAAGTGCACATGGTACATGAGACTGCACTTAGCGAGAAGTGCTGCAGTGTACATGGTGACATTTCAAATTATTTCATTTTCCAAACAGAGCTAATCTGGCTTCTCTTTATTGGAGTCCAGGGAAATTACAAGAGAGAGCTTAAAACGAGAAAGGCTGTGGCTGCACCTTTCAAGATACGACTCCCTTCCTGGTGGAGGAATGAGCACTGCTAAGGATTCTTTCAGAAGAGTGAAAAGTCTGTGCATGTTTCCATCAATTTTGTAAAGTGAAGGAAGCACTAATGGATAAGTACTAAAGACAAATCAGGTGCAGTAAAAGTAAAGGCGCAACAAGCTTCTCCTCGATTCATCAAGTGCCTCAACTAGGGCAGGTTAGTTTTCAGCTCATCCGACCCTGGCCAAGTAGCACAAAGGTAGCAATCAGTTCCAGTATCTGCCCACCTAGAATCTATCTGAAAGGAAATTTCACATGATGCATCTGGGTACCACTGCATCATGATAACATGGAACTCCTACCAATCAGGGCCAGCTTACTCCGAAGGGCACATTACAGAGCTACCAATACGTATCTAATCTAGTTATATTTAAACTGTATGCCTTGACCTTTAGACGCAAAGTGTTCAGGCTCAGGGCAACTGTTTGACAGCTACAGGGTGCTGCTCAGGTAAACCCACCTCTGAGTCTGAAATCTTTTTTTATCTTTACAATAGCACTCCTTAAGAGTGCATGTGCTTGCAGGCCCTCTCTATTCCTCCCACCCCACTCCTGTCATTGTTTCTTGCCTCATCCCTTCCACCCCCACACGCTTCATTATTGCATGAAGGGACTCCCAATCCTTCTCGCTTGGTATTTGCTTGCCTCTTGTAGCTATGTAAAAAATACAGTTTGCAAAACAATATCCAACCCCTCTCAACAGGGCCGAACATAAATCATCACAGTGAAACCCCACAGGGTTTGCCAGAGTGGGCGCTACTGCTTATTATCTGTGAGAGTACATGTAACAAAATACTGGTCTACAGCCTGTAACACAATGTGACAACCATCACTTTTAAAGGCCTATTAGCTTTAACAAACGTCTTTCCCAATCAATGAGCTAGGTCTCCTGACTTTGTCACACCTTCATAATAAGTAGCTCAAGCCTAGGTAACGGACAAAAGGCTTGCCCATACTTTCAGTCGATAAACATATACCACACACTCCCTCTGATGTGCCAGTGAAAAGGTAATATTCCCATTTCCAAATCTCCGTGATGCATCTTCCTTTAAAATCAAAGTACAAATTCAGCAGTTTCAAACTCAAACCAACAATTTAGGTTTTCTGTGCTGAAATAAACTTAAATTGGAGCTCGACAGAGAAATTTGCAAAACAGGAGTTTGCATGTACAGCAATGGGATGTATATTTATATTTCTACTGCACCTATTTACAAAGCTACCTAAAAGGTGTTATTCACAAAACAAATGAGTTGTGATGTAGTAGATTTAGAGTGGTCGTAGTTTCAGCCTCTAACAAGAGAAATACTTGCGGGAATAGTTAATTTCTACATTGTCTGCAAAAGCCCTGTCAGTAATGCATGGAATCGTTGACAATGCGAGAACAAGCATTGGCAAAGCCAATAGGTCTGGCATTACCCGCCAGCCTTTTGGCAATTTTTGTTTTGTCATGATTTTTGCAAAACATTTTTGTTCAAAAGAAACCGTGCACTTCTTAACCCTTTCTATGCTGATGACGGAACCGCTCCGTCATCAGCTGTGGTGGCGCTGTGCTGATGACAGAGCGGTTCCGTTATGGCCCGGCCGCCGCGCCTGCGCGGCGCGGATTCCGCGCCTGCGCTGTGGGTTCTATTGAGCGGGCGGGGCCATGACGGAACCGCTCCGTCATGAGCACAGCCCAACCGCGGCTGATGACGGAGCGGTTCCGTCACCAGCATGCGGCCGCCGCCCGGCAGCCCCGCCCCCTTAGCGCTGCGGCGGAATAGCCGCCGCAGCGATGTGGTTAATCAAAACAAAAACATTGGCTAAAGGCAAAAATTTTGTTTTGGTCTCAAAAATGCACACATTTTCATAATATTTCCTGGCATTGAAGGGAACTACTTTGTGTGTGCATCTGCTCTTTGCGAAAGGGTAGCAAGCCATAATACACAGTGGAGTCAGCCAGTGGCTAAAGTGGGCTGACACATTGCCCCTTAATGCATGCTGGAGTGTGTGGAAGAAAAAATGTAAATGAGAAAGCCACAGACTAATGGACGAAGAATGGCTGAAAACCCCTATAAGTAACTATGATATACACATACTTGTGGTAGAATCAAAGGGTCTTGGCTAACACAGAATGAAAAAAATCTAATTCATCTGGCATTGCCTGACAGCCTCTTGCCTTAAAGAAGGAAGGAAAGAAAACAAGGAACGAAAGAAAAAAGAAGAAATGAAAAGAGGAAGAAGTAATGAAAGAGGAAAGAAAGACAGAAGGAAGGGAAGTAATAAGGTAAGAAAGAAGGAAGGAAAGTAAAAATAATGCAAGAAATAAGGAAGGTAAAAATGAAGGAAAGGAGGAAGGAAAGAAAGAAAGAAGGAAGAAAGAAGGAGAGTGGAAAGAAGAAGGAGGAGGTAAGAAAGAAAGAATGAGAGAACGATAGAGAGAGGAAGGTGAGAAAGAAAAAAAGGACAGAAGTACAGAACGAAGGAAGGATAGACAAACAGTTTGGGTTGCAAAGATAGAACATCCTCATGAGCTTACATTCAGAGTTCATGTGAGAGCTGGTATTGCTGTGAAAAAGTAGCAGTCAGATAAACAAAGGAACTTATATAACAGCATTGGCAGAAGACATGAACTGATAAAGCTGGAATGTGCCCTGCTATCACAACAGGCTCTACAAAACAAGGCAACACTAAAGTAATAATAAATTAAAAACACTGGCACTGAAGGTAACCAACTTGAACAGATCAATTGATGAACAGAGGTTGCTGAAAGCCTGTTTATGTAAATATATTATACATATAATAAAAGCAAAAGGTCTTGACTAACGCCAGATCTAAAACATAAAACCCAGTTGTGGGAAGTCCATGCGCACTGTTAGAAAATGAGTCTCAGCAAGTATTTACCTTTTCTTAGGACAGTGGAGCCTGTGGAAAGCGAGCGTGGGGCCCGCGCTGTCCACAATTAAGTGTTATGCTTTTTTTCAAATTATGGACAAACGCTGTTCGTCAACGTGTTACCAACAAACAGACATATGTCCTAAATAAAGGATGTTATTTGCAAATTACGGACAGGTGGTCACCCTATAGGTGCTTGCCCCACTGCTCTCCAGTCCCAGAAACTGATTGATTTGTTTGGGTTCCAAGCAAATTCAGGGCAGAAACATAATCCAGAAATATCCCCCAGCCAGTGAATTCCACACATGGATTCTTATTGCAGCATTTGCAATCACAGCATATTGCAGCAAAGCAGTATTACCAAAGTCCCAAAGGCCTTTCTGGCATTCTGAACATATGACTGACACCTCAATTGAGATTCTGTCGTCTTCTTCTTTCTGATCAAAGTACAAAATAGCCACCGCTGACTATGGGCAGGACTATTAATTCAGTTAGAGTTGCAACTGGCTAACATGATTACACATATTCTAAGACATGACATACAGCCACATAAAATTATATAAAAACTGACAGATTGAAACCGCGAAGACAAAAAAATTGGATGTGAAATGCACAAACAAAAGTCATTTTTTTCCACTCTCAATTTCTTCTTTCAAATCTTTGTTAAAGGAAAACCCAGTTTTTTCGCAATACAGTAATGATTATTCACGAAAAGTCAGCTAAAATCTGGACAAGAAAACTAGTTTCCAGTCACGTTTTCTGCAAGGAAATTCTACTTTGGGACACATTTGCAATCAACATAAAAGTCTGGGAGGAGGATGGTGTTTCCATCTGCTCCGTCCCTAACATTGCTGCAAGCTGTCAAGGGGGCCAGGCAATTGCCCCCTCGATACTTTGTTTCACACTGTCACCTTGCGGATGCTTGACAACTCAACACACACATGCTGATATATATGGTCAGTACTATGACAGCCCTGCACCTGGAGTGATTGATTCGCAGTTCACCCTGACAGGCTGGACTTGTGACTTTCCATGTGTTATTAACACTGGTTCTGGCGGCTGGAGTACTTGGCCGTGTCACTGGGTAGACCATGGGTAAGCTAACTCTTGCTCTGAGTCAAACCCGGTCCCATCACATTCCACCAATGGTGATCATTGTCTTTATACGTGCATTTGGGCTCCACTTCGTCGTTCAGTCCGTAAAACGTCAGTGCCAATGTTGTGTTATCCCTGGTCTACGTAAAGCTGACTGATTACCCTGTTCAATGTCGTTCTGGTGACTTACTATGGTTGACTCGAAAGATCAAAAGGAAACGGAGGGAAAGGGCAACCTTAAAAGATCAAAACAAGAACCTCCTCTCTCTGATTCCCCAGTAAAAGACAAGTAGGACAATTCTACTACTCGAGGCGATTCTGAATAAACTCAATGATGTGCATGATATAGCCCAAAGTACTAAACAAAATACTTATCTCTTATAAGTTGAGGTATCAGGTATCCACAAAGACCTTAAAGACCTTAAACTCAGGATGCCTAACGCAGAGATGAGAATTGGGGTGGCGGAAGGTTGTATCTCTGCACAACACAAGAGTTTTATTAGGTCTGGTACGATGATACCCTCACTCAAACTAGAAATCACTAATTTGGAGGATCTTAACAGGTGCAGCAATGTTCAATTCAATTCAATATTTAGTAAAGATTTGGAACTCCAAGGAGGTCCACAGAAAATGCAAGCATATTATTACAAGTAATAAAACAAGACAAGCACAATCCATACACCATCATTAAAAAACAAAATCTAAAAATTCAATTTCAGCTAGAAAGTCAATTTTAAAATTGCAGCAAGGGAATGGGAGTAACAGAACATCAGCTAAACAGTGTAAAAGGCAGAATGAAATCACCACATCATATGCAATAAAAAACAGAATTCGAATTCAACTGAGATTTGGAGTTAGTAAAAGAAGAGGAAGACTAGGCATATCTAAACCTGTGCAAAAAGCAATTCAATAGCAGCCAGTTCATGTGCAAAGTGCTTCCTGGATCCCACTGCAGTCGTGTTTTGAAGTTATCAACAGACACATAGTGGGAAACCATCAAAACCCGACCCTAATGGAAAAATAGCTGTAAATAGCTGCCTATCAATGTGCAGATTATGAAATTACTAAAGAGCCGGAAACTGGTACTTCATATAAGAAAAGACAGGCTAAAGGATAGCTGCCCAATTAAAAAAAGTAGCTAGAAAAGTTAAAAATATGTACATAAACTCCTTAAAGTAATTAAAAAGTTTTACACACTTTAAGGTGTATACTTAATGAAAGTTGTGATGTATTATTTTCAAATGCGAATATAAAATATTTTTTAAAAAAAAGTTTTACACACACTGCTTCGTTTTTTGGACAAAGAAGATAGTCTCGGGCTGATGCTACGTGTTTCACACAGTTTTGTAAAAACATTGGTCGAAGCCAGCGACGACGGCTCAGTACCAATGCTGGACAGACAAACAAAACACGGTCCAGGGTTTGAGAGCTCAGCGTGCACAAATTACAGGTTTTTCCGTTATTCAAATTCTGGGACCAGTTTGCTGTAAGGTCATTTAAAGGCAGAACCTTAATACGACCTAAAATGAGGACCGTCGGATTCCATGTGTTAAATTCCAAAACGAGTATTTTTGCGCAATTCTCTGAGAGTTTGTCCTGGTTATTAGCTGTAATCTTTTTTTAGAGTTGCAGGATTTAATGTCTCTATCAAAACTAATTTTGTGACTTAAAGTTTTTAAAAGAGACTTAAATCCTGATGACGGAAGGGTAAACGCCATTTCTTCTTGTAGACCTAAGGTTTTTAGTGCCAATGAAAAGTCACGAAAGAAAGAGTAATTGCCTGTCTTAGCGCCAAACATTTCATGGCACAAGACCCCTCTTAGTGAATCTGGCTCGCTATGTTTTAGCAGAAAACCCCAACTTAAAACCCTGAAAAAGCCTTGAATATAGGAGCTTATCAGACCGAATTCCAGTCTAATTGCTGCCGTTGGAACTAACGTGCTAAAATTACATATTTTACGTAGTATGTGACCTTCAGACCTATCCAAAAAACTCCAGTCCTTAACAGGAATTTATTCAATTGCACAGAGCAGGTATGGAGGAATATTTGCCTTAAAAACTGCCAGTAAGTGCAAAAAAGGTCTTTTACCCATAGCACTGTAAAAGATACCCAAACCATTGGCATGGGATGTAGCTTTACTAGTGCAGTGTGCGATATGAGGTTTGATCTTCGAACTGCCTGTTAAAAGTTTCCCTAAGTAAAGGTATGAGTCCACCGCCTCCAACCTTTAAAGACCAATTTGCCAATTAAAGTTATATAATTTTCTACTTTTAACGCTTTTTATAATTACAATTTTACTTTTGGAGACGTTTATTTTCAGAAAATGGCCCACAGTATATTTTTGTAGGGAGGCCAACTTTCTATTCAACCCAATAGGAGATAAATCCATTACAACTATATCATCTGCATATAGTAAACATGCAAAAGAGTGGGTACTTATTTTTGGAGCATCTCCATCAAATTGAGGAAAGCAGTCAGGTAAATCTGCTATATATAGAGAGAATAGCAACGGTGCTAGCAAGCAGCCTTGTTTAAATCCATTTTCAGTAGGGATTACATTTGATAGTCCTTGATATCCACCCATTGGAATCTGGCACCAAGTTTGCGAATGGAGTGCTATAATTAGGGATAGCAGTGGGGAAGGCAAAGCCATTTTTTGCAGTTTTCTACATAAAAGAGGTCGATCCACCTTATCGAAGGCTGTGTCAATGAAAGCCATAAATACATTAGAATTACAATAGATTGCATATTTTTCCTCAATTAATTTTAACATTGAGATATTATCTAGCGTAGAATGATTTTTTCTAAAACCTTCTTGCTCTAAGGGAAGGACTTTCTTCTCTACAACCCATTCCGTAAGGTGATCAAGGATAGTATGTGCGAAACTATTTCCCACTGCGTCCAATAAGGCTATTTGCCAGTGGTTCCCAGGGTGTGATCTAAGGCCCCTTTTAGTAAAGAGGAATTAAAATACTCCCTGACCAAGATGGAGGGATCTTCCCATTGGCATAGCAAAAATTAAATAGTGGGGCTAAATAAGAGGCCCACAGAAAAGGCTCCTTTTTGATTACCGACATGGGAATTTCATCGGGCCCATTGCTCCGGAGGATCTCATTTTTGTATTAGCCCCGACCACATCGTCGATAGACTGGACATAGTCGACTGATTCAGTGCCACAAAATCAAAACTGCGCAGCAATATACGCATCTTTAGTCTTCTTGAAGATGCAGAATCCAATTTCCCCTCTGTGAATGATTTTCTAGATAAATTGATTCAGTCAATCCTTGCGCTCTCCTTTGGCAGAGACTTCAAACTCGAGTGTGCTCCCCGGAAACTCACCCACTAAATCAAGTCTGCTACTTCTTCTCGAATGCTGATCTTCAAGCCTCTTTCACACCAACATACTGAGCAGATTTTAAGCACACAACAAGTCAGTCCAATCGACGGTCACGAGGAGGAAGACCTTCTTAACTCTCAAGAGAAGCTTTGCAGACAGAGCGATTGAGCATGCCTTTGTGGGGCCATCCAGGTTCAGGGTTGTCTTCCAAGGGCAAACACACATCTTTCTGGGACCAGCGGGATTAGTAACTTTTCTTAACAATACTTTTGACTCACAGAAGTAAAAGAGTATGTATGTACCTGGCTGATTTGGTTGGTGGGAGCTTTGTAGGCAGGTTATACTTTTCCCTGGGGCTTGGGGAGTATGCTGTCTGTACCACACGCACACTGATATATGTGGCGTAAGGAGGCTGCACTCTCCTATTATATGGCCCTCTCCTCTTCTCTGATTTGGATACCCCTATGACGTTTGGCCATTTGAATCTACTAGACTTCAACAAATTGCTACAGTGCTGTTATATTGCATCTAACATGCTTTTAGTGGTTGCAGATTTCAAAGACCAGGACATGCCTGTACTCCATCAAACATAGCTGTTTTTGATTTGTTATTGTTACATAGTTAATAATGTTTTGTACGTTTAACCCACGTGATATCCTCGGGCCCATTGCCCTATGTTACAACTGTATTTGGAATGCGGTTCTGTTCTGTTGTAGTAAGTTTTAGCTTTATTCTATAGTTGTGGCCCTCCACTTGTGAATGCCTACCATGCTCTTTTGGGGCAAATTTTAAACTCATGTTCTGGGTCACAATGCCACCTTACTGAGTATTCTGATTGTCTTTATTTTTGTTCTTCATTGCCGCATCGACATTTTAGGTCTATGTTCCCATGTTCCTACTGTTCCCAGATCTATCAACCCCTATTAATGTTTAAATAGCTCATTGTACAACAAGGCTTCCTCGGAAGCTGGATTCTCTTGAGGTACGGGCTTTTGTGACTGTCGACCTGGGAGGTCTGTTCATGGTTCTCGGTGATGGGCATAGCAATGATAGTGCATTGGTTCGTGATCTGAATGTGTGGGTTGGCTTCTCCTCTTCCTAGACTGTTTATTGCATGACCATGTGGCCCAAGGAGCAACTACTCTACTGTTTTTTGAGTATTGAAGATGTTTGCAGATTCTTAATTAAAGGTGTTGATGTTTACTATGTCCCCTTTACCAGTGGGTCTAGTTATACTATATAATATGTGTTGATCGGCTAACCCAATGTTTACACACATCCCGGTCGTCTAGCTGGTTTATTAACTGTTTCATTTTGCATATGGCGTTATGGAGGTCTCCCGCTCTCCCCCAACTTGCGTGTGTGCTCCACTGTCTTCTGCGCCTCTTTGAGGCGTCTCTCCCATGACTTTGGGAATTTTCCTGTTATATGGTTTAACCATCCCCCTTTTTTATTTTTTAACTTTTTCTTTTCTAGATCCATGTTTCGTCCTACAGTGTATTATCATTTGTGGTTGTTAGGCGCACCACGCTTACGCCTTTTACGAAACAACTCATTGTAGCCTTAGATGGATGACTTATGTCTACACTGAAAGCAATTTCGCTTAATATGAAAGGTTCAACCACCCAGTGAAGAGCAGAAAGGTCTTGGACTACTGTTGCTCCCTGAATAGGCACACAGTGTTTCGACAGGAAACAAAGATTGGCCATAAAGAAGCCCTTTCTATGCCTAATGGCTGGGTGCATATTTTACCCTATTCCAAGGCAATATCTGAAACAATTGGGGTGTTTACACTGATTTCTAGAAAATGTGGTCTATAAATAATTACCTAAGAACAGGATGGCAGTGGCAGGTGGCTGATTACCCGACTCCAGAAAGGAGAAGTGAAAGTATTTGCAAAAAACATACATGTCCCATGCATTGACGACCCTGTTTTTTTGGTTCAAATAGGCGGCCAAACTGGTGCTGCTCCCTACAAATGCCCGCATGATTCTGGGAGGGAATTTTAACGTAGCAGTGGATACTATCTTAGATAGAAATTCAGCTTTAAAATATAGAATACCTAAAGTCCACCAAGCTATGCGCTCACTTTGTACTTGCATGGCTTGGTGGATGTATGGAGGTTACATGATCCTACCGGCAATTACTTCACTTTCTTTTACCAGAACTGATTATATATTACTCAACAAGGGATTATTGCAGGACACTTTGACTTCTTCCATTGAGTCCATCATCAATTTCTGACCAGGCAGCCATCTCTGTCTTTTAGGCTCCTGTCACCTCGATTCAAAGCTTGTTCATGGTGCATGAACACTAAAATTCTGGAAACTGAATCTCGTGTAATGGAACTAAGTAAGGAGTTAACATTGTTTCTTAAGGATAATACATCTTCGGTCTCTTCTCTGGTTATTCAATGGGACACCATAAAATGTTTTTTCATACAAAAGGAAGGTGCACTTGATAGAAGTCAGGCAGGCAACAACTTTAAGATCCAGACATTCTTCTTTTTATTTAAGTCTTGTTAAAAAACTGGCACACAGCCAACGCGTTTCGTTCCCCAGTGCTACAGGAACTTCGTCAGGGCTTATGGATTACCCGAGGACCGAAATATTTTGCGGTCAGTCACGCGTAGGTGGTTGTGAGAACAAGTCCGCTTCACTTAATCCTGGGTCAGATAGTGAATTTCCGGAAGGATCACAAACAACTCGAACAGTACTCCAATTAGTATTTACAACAATTCTTTGCAAGATCGGTGGTAAAGCCCAATAATGATTAAGATGCCTTTGACAGGCCCACTTATATTCGGGTGTCCCTGAACTAAGTTTACGCCTTCATCTTTTCGGCTACCATTATTGGACTTTACCACCGATCTTGCAAAGAATTGTTGTAAATACTAATTGGAGTACTGATCGAGTTGTTTGTGATCCTTCCAGAAATTCACTACCTGACCCAAGATTATGTGAATCGGACTTGTTCTCACAACCACCTACGCGTGACTGACCGCAAAATACCTCAGTCCTCAGGTAACTTAACTGATAATTCCATAAGCCCTGACGAAGTTACCGTGGCACTGGGGAAAGAAACGCATTGGCTTTGTGCTGTTTTTTAACAAGACTTAAATAAAAAGAAGAATTTCTGGATCTTATATTTGTCGCCTGATTGACTTCTACTAAGTGCACTTTCCTTTTGTATGAACTTTTGTCTTAAATTGGCATCTCTCAACAGCGGATGATGGAAGCTGTTGCACTTATCCTTTAACTATTGAAACTGTAGAATTGAAGTGCTTGACCCTGGTCAGCTGTTGTGTTGGTTTTTATAAAATGTTTTTTGTGGGACAGGTTATAAGTTGAATGGTTAAGAAAAATAAAGAAATCATAACTTCTATGGACAAATTATCAGGCTCAAGATGTTTTATTTAAAGGCTCAAAAAACCCTGCTGCCTGAAAATTCTAAACAAGCTGAAATATGAATATAACAAAATTGTGAGCAAATGAGCGCAATTGTGGGTCCAGGCACAGAAGTGTAAAAAACTGTTTTATCTAAACAAAGCTGAGAAAACACTAGCCGCTTACTGAAAATTAAGAGGAATTCCACATTCATTTCAAATATTAAAGAACCTTAGGTTCCATCCAAACAAAAACGAGTGGCATTCTCCAAATCTTTCACCAATTGTACACCGACCTATACTCCTCCACTTCCAAAGACACCTGTCTCAAATTCCTTCAGTCTCTACCGATAAAAACCCTTTCTACTGAGGATAGTATGCAACTAAATAAGCCCATAGAGCAAAGCGAGATCCATAGGGCAATTAAACTCATTCCGTCAGGAAAGGCCCAGGTCCGGATGGACTCCCCTTAAGTTCCTACAAATCCTTTGAGGCTACAATTATGGTCCCCTTGGAGAGCGTATTAAATGATTTTGCTTACTAGGGAGTAATCTCAGGTTCCGGTACAGAGGCTACTGTTGTTGCTCTGAACACAAAAATGTTTTGATCGATTTCCTTAATAAATTTGGAAGCCAAGATTTATGCCAAAGTTTTAGCGACCCAACTTGCCCCTCTAATAACAAAGTTAAGCCATCCATTCAGACAGGCTTTGTCAAAGGTAGGTTAGCAAGTGATAATCTTCGGCTGTTCTGTTTTGTAATTGAAAAAAGAAAATAAGTTACTAACCTGTAACTATAGTTCTCTAGTTCTGGAATCTTTCGTAGATTCACATGCTTGAATCATCCCCCGTCGTCGAGATGGGAGTCCCCGGAACCTTACAAAAGCAAAGTCACAATTGACATAGAACATTGAGGCCTAAGGCCCTCTTGTTTAGCAACGTATCAGTATCCTTAATAAAAACAGACCAAACTTAAAAGTCAACCAATCAGATGATACCACCCTTTGGAACCTTCCTGAGAGAAGCTGCAGTGCCTCAGATTTTCAAAGCACTAGTGTGTACGATAAGTGTAACACTGAGAGAAAAAAAGGCTAGTTTCTCTGGGGAGGTGGGTGGGTTGCATGTGAATCTATGAAAGAATCCAATACTGGAGAACTACAGCTACAGGTAATTAACTTCTTTTCTTACCCCAGTATTGGAACTTTCATAGATTCACATGCTTAAATATGAATAGCAAGCAGTAACAAGCACATTTTGTAGAGATATATATATATATATATTACCTACTGGCGGTCGCCAGTAGGTATATATAGTTAGGATTTTTTCTCTATGGGATTTTTGAAAATTCTATGTCTAATAACTTTGGCGTTTGTGGACGGAATTGGCTGAAATTTTCAGGAAAATGGCACATTTTGTTTCTGAGCAGCCCTTGAAAATTTGGGGGGGGTTCGTCAAGGGGGGGCCGAGAAAAAAGGGGGGTCCCAAAACGTGTTTTTAACATTGAGTTTTCCATAGGGCGGTTGGCCTCACTTTTAGCCCGAACGGCTGAATGGATTTGCACGAAACTTGGCAAAATTGTAGGGACTGGTAGCCCGATGTGCCTTTTGTAGGTCTCAATATATGTGCTCCAGTGGATTTTGAGAAATTAACGTTTAAAAAAAGATATATATCTGTAACAGCGGACCAGGCAGCGTCCCAGGACGCGTACTTTTCGCGCAACGGAGCTTTGTGAAGCGAAGCTGATTGGTTCTCCGGCGTCTGTCAACATTCCAAACAGTCCGTAGCGGCCGCCATCTTGTCTCTCGGTAGGATCGAGAGACAAGAGGAGGCGAAAGCGAAGGGGCAAATGACCATAAGGGGGAATAGTAGATCCTCGCTGACCCCCTAGGTTTGATGTGGAGGTTTTAAAAGGGCCCCGCGGGGCAAAAAAAAAAAATAATAATAATAATCGAACGGCTGAATGGATTTGCACGAAACCTGGTAAAATATTAGGGACTGGTAGCCCGATGTGCCTTTGCTAGGTCTCAATATATGTGCTCCAGTGGATTTTGAGAAATTAACATTCAAAAAAAGATATATATCTGTAACAGCGCTCCGCTTCGCGTAACGGAGGTTTGCGAAGCTGATTGGTCATTCTGTCACTGGGCTATAGTTGGGCTACATCTGGCTGATATTTGGGCTACATTTGTTTTTTTGTGTGTCTGGCGGCCATCTTTGGGCTACATTGGGCTACATTGGGCTTCATTGGGCTACATTGGGCTACATTTGGGCTCCAACATATATATAGGCCAATGTAGCCCAATATATATTTTTCAAAGTTAATTTTCGTAAAAACCACTGGAGCATATATCTTGAGACATAGCAAAGGCACATCGGGCTACCAGTCCCTACAATTTTGCCAAGTTTCGTGGAAATCCATTCAGCCGTTCGAGCTAAAAGTGAGTCCAACCGCCCTATGGAAATGAAGGAAATGAATGGGTAATTTGTAATTAGCAAATAGCTAATCGCAAACTAGGAATGGTAAAGAATCGCTATTTATTCCTTAAAGTTCGCTATTTAGGAAATGCAAAAAACTTTGATGATACATATGGCGGTTCATCTCTAACAAGATAAGAAGCATAGGGATACATTTATGATGACTGGCGCATCACCAGGGATGTGTTAGTCATTCTGTGCCGCTGTTCCGTCACCTATGGTGTGCTGCATTTACAATGCGGCGCATCATGGGGCAAAAACAGCACAGATGCGTGATGTATCTGTGCCGTAAAGGTGGCGCATTGCTGGAGTTGTATCGCAAGTGTGATGAAGCTCCAGCAAGGGTCGGGGGTGCCCCTGTCGCAGGGTTTCTGTTCTCACACAGAACTGTGGACAGAGGATTGGAACCTCGGCGAATTAGGGTGTCCCAAAACTCACGTTAGTAATCAAAAACTCCTTAGCAAGCTAGGTACAGTGTCACATTGGATATAACAAACTCTCAATGTTTAGACAATCCAGAATATGAACTTATAGTACCTCAGGATACGTGGAACTCATGAACAGTCGGTCGTTATATATTTCTTAGAAACCAGAACATGGAGTTAAGAAGAACACATGTGTATTTGAAATGTTTATTTACTAATGCCGTCTTCTCAGGCGTAGTACCTTAGATAATACAAGTACACATATTATCAGTAGCAAAATTACCAGCATAGTTACTAGTACATAAAAAGCGAATGGTGATAGTATGTTAACATGCTGTAAATGAATAAGAGTTAGCAACACTTATAAGCAGCCGCGGGCCGTGGAGGGAGTTACGGTGAGGCAGGGAGGCGGGGAGGGGGAGAAGCAGGGTGGAGAATACAAGTACACATATTATCAGTAGCAAAATTACCAGCATAGTTACTAGTACATAAAAAGCGAATGGTGACAGTATGTTAACATGCTGTAAATGAATAAGAGTTAGCAACACTTATAAGCAGCCGCGGGCCGTGGAGGGAGTTACGGTGGGGTAGGGAGGCGGGGAGGGGGAGGGGCAGGGTAGAGAGGGCTCCACCCTGCTTCTCCCCCTCCCCGCCTCCCTGCCTCACCGTAACTCCCTCCACGGCCCGCGGCTGCTTATATCTCACCCTCCCTAATACACATATTATATTATTTTCTAAGAAGGTCTCTTTGTGTTGGTTTAGGGCGTGCCCATACTTTAGTGTCTTAGATTTGAAGGAATCACATCAGCATACACCAGCTCTCTCTTCATGTGAACCGCATCAACTGTTGTGTATGTGTGTTCGGCAAAGCAATATAAAACCCGCCTCATGCCCAGAATTGGCAGAAGTTGCACTTATGTTATGAGTATGAAGTCGTGGAGATCAGACCTCATAACAATTCTGTATCGTGTTGTTCTTGAAACTTTAGCACTCGCTGTACAGATATAGTTTAACAAGCAAAGCAGATAGTAGAGCAATAACATATTATTCTCATGTAAACCACGATGAACTACTAGGTGGAAAGCTAAAGCAACAACTAAGTGTCGTGTGCAGAAGTTGCAAAAAAGGAAAAATGGCGTTTAAACCGGTAATGAGCCCATGCTAACTTAACACGGTGTAAAGATATCCAGGACCTAGATGACACCTCCCCATGATCCGGAAACAAACTGAATAAGATAATAGAAGTGCCATCTCATGAGAGCAGATTGCAAGTTTATATGTGGACGGTCCGCAAGGTAAAGCATTAAAAACTAGGAAAATTTAATGCTAAAGAAAAATAAAACAGCCAAGTACTTTATCGAGTCTTAAGGCAATAGGCAAGGTAAATAATAAAAACTTGAAAAATAAGTCAATGAATTGTCAATGAAATGCTAGTACTCAGCATATCAAACATGAAAAAGGTCTATGACATAACTGTGTATGCAAAATAAGCTGCAACAGCCTCCAATAGGAAGTCACCGTCTTCATCCGAAAACAGTTCAGCCATCCAATTTAAAAGCGGAAAAGAACATACGTGCTCTCCCAGCACCGGATCCTCTATCACCATCAGAGGACAGCTCGGTGGGTTTTCAAGAAAGCTCTGTTCCAAGAAAGACTGTGCTGCCGCCAGTAAATTCCAGGGACCAAATAGTCCATGCATCAATGCCACGGCCATAATCCTTTCGCCAGGACAAACCAACTCGTGAGTAATGATAGGAGTCATCAGCTGATTAAAGTCGACGTCAGGAGAAACCGGTCCGCAGAGACACAAATCAATGGCCCAATCGAAATCACAGGTCAGGCAGTGAAATACAGGCTGGACACAGGTGAAGTAGGAGAATCGAAAAGATAATCCATATGCCGTGCTTAATATCGCCAACGGCATTGTGCCATAATATTCTAGCATGCGATTGCGGAACAGTGTCAGCAGCTGCAGGGTGGGAGGTTGCATAGGAGGGACATCCATATTTAAAAATGTAAAAAAGCACAAGAGCGTCCGCTGGTAATGCAAGTAAAAATGCCAATCCACGAAGCAGAGTGGAGAAAATACAATGAAAGAAAGCAGGGATGACTCCAAAGATTTTCTCAAATGAAGTCACGAGACCACTGGTAACAACTTTAAAAAAGTGCGCCAGGGCCTTTGTGGAGGATGCGTTAAAGATAGTCCGAACCATCTTGCTGAAATTGAAAGGCAAATGTGAATTGAAAAGGGTCTGCACCTCTGTACGGGTGTTCGCTATGTGAAGCACGAAAGTTTCACGGGCCGAACTCAAGGCCACCTCTCTCTGAGACAAAAGAGCTCTTATTCTTGCCATGCCGTTGAAATCTCTCCCAAGGTTGGTATTTGTGGCCAAATTGAAAACTCCCTATGTTCATGTGTGGGAGGAAATAGAACATTTCTGCAGCAAATAACCCGTTCACTTACTGTTACGATAAAAGGAATACTTTTAATTAACTCAGAACAATCTTCATTATTGAGCATCAAATAACTACCATTTTCCAACAACTTGAACGTGGGGATGATAGCAGGAACTGGCGTGCCTTGCAACACGCAAGCCATATTTGGTCGGTGTTTGTTGCATGAACCGTGTAACTGTATGTGCCTACACATTAGTGAATGATCTGGCGTCTCAGTGCATTCCTCTCCATTCAGATAAACTTCTTGATCATCTTTGAAACATCTGTATGTGTATGGAAGCGACCAGACCTCATGAAGAAAAGCACTACCTAAAGGTTCATAACGACCTATTGGTATATATTTCATACAATTTGAAAACTTATATAAAGCAAAAGGCAGCGTTATTAAACCGTGGATAAGGCACGTTGCCAAAAAACCCGCAATCCTCTGCTGATGATGTCACTGAGCATGTCATGAATGATGTAATATGTGACATCATCAGCAGTGGATTACGGGTAATAGTATCTCTAGTTTACTCCCCTATAGCTGTCTTTCTTTTAACATAAGTGTCCGTTTCCTTCCCTTATACTTACTGTTTTTGGTTCGCTTCCGGTTCGCGTACCGGCGAGCGAACTGGGAAGCGAACTAAGAGAAATAGAGGTTGGCACAGTTCCAAATATTGTACCAATTTTTTAATAACGGGGAGGTAGTTCTGAAAAGAACTTTTTTTTTTATTTTTCTGAACATTTTTTTACTTTTTTTGAATTTTTCTGAACAGTTTTATATTTTTTTGGGTTTTTCTTGGAGGGGGCAATGAAAACGATTCATTGTAAAGGGCTCAACAGGAGCAACAAAACAAAAAAAAGTATTTATTATTTTGGGCGTTTCGTACAAACTTGCATATGATAGTCAATAGCTCTGTTGATCAGAGTGATGCTTCTTTCTCCGTAGCAAATGAATCCATCGCAAAATACGCAGATGTGTTTTACTTCACCAAATCTCATTTGTATATTTGGCACCATCTCCCTGCCCTCTGGTCCCGTTACTTCCGGTACAACAGATCTTCTGGCCATAATAGGGAGATTATCTAGGTCGTTCCGAAACTGTGCAGCACTGTAGTTGTTAGGATGCCACCTAGTCATATGGCGATGCATTGTGTAGTTTCCGAAACTGTATTTTTTCTCGGTTCCTCTGGACAGTCTATCTTGACATATAAGGCAAGTTACGTATCTTGCATTTACTTTTTTCTGACCTTTGGGAATTTTAAAAAATTGCCAAATGAAGTTTTCTTTCCGGTGAGACGTCCTGGGCTCCTCAGGCAAAAACTGCCTCTCTTCGTGCTCGTCGTTCTGTTCCTCTTCTTCCTCTTCTTGTTGAATTATAACTTGAGCAGGTGGTCCACTCTTCCTTGGAGGTGGTGGAGGTGGTGGGGAAGCACCAGCTGAAGCTACTAAAGAAGCCATTGCTCAGTGATCACAAAGGGTCTTTCTCTCACAATGATGAAAGTCAGAGTGAGGAAAGAAGGAGGGATTTTCATCATTTGGGAAAAACAAGAGTTCTCAACCAATGAAAAGTGTTCATTTTAGATTATATGACCTAGTCTTACATCATTAGGAAACCAAAAGTGAAATGAACCAATGAAAAGTGTTATTACCAAGTCACATGACCTGCTGTGTTTACGTTAAGCGCTTTGCAGGGCCTCCCGGTTTGCTTCCAGAAACCTGCGCTTTGCGACTCGCTTCGCGTACCAGTTCGCTAACGTAGCACGTCATATGACGTATCACGCGACAACGTGAAACGTCATGCGGACGGGAGGCGTCACGATGTTGTTTTCTAACGCGGCACTTGCGGTAAAGAAACGTTTACCGGCTCGCGGTCTATTTCGCGGCATCAAGGTCAGCTAACGGGAAGCTTCCCGATTCGCGAAGCGGGAACGAAGAAAAAAAAATATAACAAAAAAAAATTATTCATAAACATATAAAATATATTTTTGGATTTAAAGAAGAATACATTTTACAGCTACAGATATTAGCTGTTAAAAAACCAATGAAATTCACTGAAAAAACCATAGGTTATAGACCATATATAGTTAGGAATTAGCATTTACAAAACCTTGAAAATTCACTGAAAAAACCATAGGTTATAGACCATGTATAGTTAGGAATTAGCATTTAGAAAACCTTATTTTACTCACACAAAACCATTGAAATTCCATATATAGTTAGTTGCACTAACTATATATCGCGCATCCGCAATCCACTGCTGATGATGTCACATATTACATCATTCATGACATGGTCAGTGACATCACTGATGACATCACTGATGACATCTCAAATGACATCACTGATGACATCTCATTTGACATCAATGACCACATCACTGATGATATCATTCATGTGACAATACAATGCATCTCCTCACATTTTAATATAACCTCTGTTACAACCAGTGTTAAATACAGAGTATAATTTTTGAAACCATTGACACACCAATACTAGTTACTACATACGCACTCACTGATTCCTACGTCTACACACACATTCACTCATTCATCCATACAATCATTCATACATACAATCACTCATCTTTACAACACTATCATATGCACTCATACACCTATACAGACATTTACACTCTGTTGCTCATCCATGGAGTTACTCACACACCTAGTCAGTCATGCAAAGAATCAATCACACCTCCATTTTCTAATCTATACAGTTAAACATAGAGCACCTTACATTTTCAAACATATACTAACACATACTTACTCTCTTATACAATCACTGATACAAGTACACATTGATCTGCACAGAGTCACACACCTCCCAACCAGCCACACACACACTCAGTCTCCCATACAAATACTTGGCCAACCAATCAATAACCCATATAGCCACTCATATAGCTACTGATCAACACATGCAGCAGCTTGCACAACAACAGACATACTGATGCAAACTTTCACACAGTTTAGTCACTAACCTATGCATTCAGTAGGACGCATTTAATCACTCACTCATACAGTCAACCACGCACCTACTAAAACCTTCATTCAGACACTTATACATCTACTCATTCTTCAATATGTAAAACATATTTTAACTTTACAGAAACATACAGTCACTGGATGTTGTCATCAGTGATGTCATTTGAGATGTCATCAGTGATGTCATCAGTGATGTCACTGACCATGTCATGAATGATGTAATATGTGACATCATCAGCAGTGGATTGCGGATGCGCGATATATAGTTAGTGCAACTAACTATATATGGAATTTCAATGGTTTTGTGTGAGTAAAATAAGGTTTTCTAAATGCTAATTCCTAACTATATATGGTCTATAACCTATGGTTTTTTCAGTGAATTTTCAAGGTTTGTAAATGCTAATTCCTAACTATATATGGTCTATAACCTATGGTTTTTTCAGTGAATATATATATATATATATCCAAAAGCAAGACGCTCCAACGGGGGATCCCTCGCCTTGTTTGGGGTGGCTCGTTGCCAGTGGAGCAACCGGTATTTAAACATCAAAAGCTGAACTGAGTTCCAGCGAGAACTCGGGTCCAACAAAAACCACAAGGGGCCAATCCTTTATGTCAAAATAACCAGGTTTATTACCATCATAAACCGATTGTGACGCGTTTCGCGCTTCCCAGAGCGCTTGTTCACACAAATTGGGCAAATAAAGTTAATCTTTTTAAACAACACTCGCAAGATCGTCATTAATCATCATAGAAAGCGGACAGTGTATGTCAACTTTAAACGCCATTTTGGACTCGGTTAGTATCCGGCATAATACATTTCATAACACAAAGATACTGTATTCTAGGTTCTTACATAGCAGGTCGTGATATTATACAATTTTGGCGGTTAACGCTGGAGCGCTCTGCAGCGGGTGCGTGCGAGGGACCAACCACAGGTCCAAAATCTTTTTTCACAAGGTTAAGACGCCGCACTCAGGGATTGTCAATAACTTTCTTTATTTGGCAAACTCCACAATCAGTCTGTCACACCGACGCATTTCGGGCATGCGCCCTTTCGGATTGGTGTCACTACAACGCTGTTTATAACAACGCATTCCGTTACATCGGAATTTTTACAACGCAGGATCCATTACATCGGATGCCATTACAACGCATGGCATTACATAGCAGATGCTATTACAACGCATGGCATTACATCGTAAGTATAGGTAAGTATACCTTTTTAAAAAAAATGTAATTAAGTTAATTTAATTAATTTATTTTAATTAATTTAATTAAAATACATTTTAAAATAGTAATTATTTTTATTTAATAAATTTAAATCTATTTATTTAAATTAATTTTAATAAAAATTGCAATTAATTTTATTTAATTAATATAATTAAATTAATTTAATTTAAATATTTTTTTGATTGTAATTAAATTAAATTATTTAAAATAATGTATTTAATTTAATTATTTTAATTAAGAAATGTAATTAATATAATATAATTAATTTAATTTAACCTAAAAACACCCCTGTACCCCAAAACCCAAACCCTGCCCTGAAACCTAAAAACACCCCTGTACCCCAAAACCCAAACCCTACCCTGAAACCTAAAAACACCCCTGTACCCCAAAACCCAAACCCTACCCTGAAACCTAAAAACACCCCTGTACCCCAAAACCCAAACCCTACCCTGAAACCTAAAAACACCCCTACCCTGAAACCTAAAAACACCCCTGTACCCCAAAACCCAAACCCTACCCTGAAACCTAAAAACACCCCTATACCCCAAAACCCAAACCCTATCTTGAAACCTAAAACACCCCTGTACCCCAAAACCCAAACCCTACCCTGAAACCTAAAAACACCCCTGTACCCCAAAACCCAAACCCTACCCTGAAACCTAAAAACACCCCTGTACCCCAAAACCCAAACCCTACCCTGAAACCTAAAAACACCCCTGTACCCCAAAACCCTAAAACCTAAAAACACCCCTGTACCCCAAAACCCAAACCCTGTCCTAAAACCTAAAAATACCCAAACACCCCAAAACATATACCTCAGTACCCCAAAACATATACTCCTATACTCATACTTATTTAAAAAATTACTTAATTTATTAATTTTAATTTATAATATTTAAAAACATAAATAAATATTTTTATTTATTTTTATTTATAATTAATAATAATTAAATCAATTATATAATATTAAATAAAATAAATAAAAATGATATACTTACCAATACTTACGATGTAATGGTATGCGTTGTAATACCATCTGCTATGTAATGCCATGCGTTGTAATGGCATCCGATGTAATGGATCCTGCGTTGTAATAGCTGCGTTGTAACAGCATTACGACGTAAAAGTTGCGTTGTAAGTGATACACACCGCCCTTTCTCACGGTAGGTGGCACTACTTTTTCCACAGATTTTAAAGGCTATGCACTTTGAACCTGTCCCATAGAATTCTGGGATTGGTAGTTTCTATACAATTCACAACGGAAAACACCTTAAGTGACAGTGATTAGCATTCTCTTTGAAATGTTTTATATGACACATTTTAAGAACTGCTGATGCATTAACGTTTTCAAATTAAGACATTTGCATTTCAGGTATAGTACCGGTTTCAATACATATATGTTTGCACAATCATGCTTACAGTAGTCTTATACCGATTGCTCAGCTCTTTTAGGATATGAAAAAACTCTATATTTTATAAGGTCTAGTACCTAAGATCACCAAAATGTTTTAACACCTAGCTGATTCCCGAATCTATGTCAATCCATATGCTCCACCATGTATTTCTCTATACAATGTTGATCTTTATAGTTCTCCACATATCACATGATACAGTCTAATAGTTTTTGTGTAATGTTCTTATTTACAAATGTACAAAGAGTTCCTCATCCAGGTTCATCCCCCTCGGGATCTTAGTTTTCATTCGGATAATGTATTTTGATTCTAGTTGGCGGAGTTTTGATTTCCGATCACCCAGTCTTTCATTTTGTTCCACATTGTCTATTAAAAAAAATACATTTTTCTCCAATCTCCACCCTGACATTCGAGCATATGTTTAGCAGTGGCATATGTCATGTCTCTGTTTTTTACATCTCTTATATGTTCAAGCATTCTCTTTTTTAGGGTACAGATTGTGCTCCCTATGTACATCTGTGCACAGTCACATTGAATTATGTATACTACATATTGAGTAGTACATGTGATTTTAGTCTTTATTACAATTTGTCGACCTTTTGGGTCTCTGAAGGATTTTGTATTTTTACCGATTTTGCACGCTTTGCAGTGTCCACATTTGTTAAACCCATTTTGTTGTGTTTCCAGCCAATTTGTTGGTTTTTTACTTGCACTTTCAAAGTGGCTCCTTACGAGCATGTCTTTTAGCGAGGGTACTTTCCTAAATGATAGTTTTGGCTCATTTCCTAAGGTTTTCTTTAAATCTGCATCCTGATGTAATAATGGCCAGTATTTTTGTACACATCCTCGTATTTTGTGTGCCTCCTTGCTATAATTTAAAATCAATCTTGGTGGTTCATTAGTGGCTGTAATGCTTTGTGGTTTTTGTATTAGAATTTCTGATCTTGTTTTTTGCTTGATTTTTTCCATAGTTTCCTTCAGGTCTCTTTTCCTGTATCCTCTCGCTTCCAATCTGGATGCACATTTTGCAATTTGTGCATTGGCTTCCTCCTCCATCGAACAGTTTCTTTTCATTCTTACAAATTCTCCAAAGGGAATATTATGTATTACAGACTTCGGATGGAAGCTTTCGGCATGTAAGATGCTATTGGTTGCCGTACTTTTTCTGTAAAGTGTGGTATTGATTTGATCATTTTCGATGTAGACTGTGATGTCCAAATAGTCAATTCTGCTTTTGCTTGTGTTACATGTAAATGATAATCCTACTTGATTGTCATTCAGTTTGGAGAAGTATTGCATGAATTCTGTTTTTGTTCCGTTCCATATGAGGAAGAGGTCGTCTATATATCTCGACCATAGCATTATTTTCTCCAGTTCTTCCTGATATGCCGGTCCCCATGCCACCTCCTTCTCCCACCAACCCATTGTTAGGTTTGCATAGTTTGGGGAGAAGGAGACGCCCATCGCACATCCGCACAGTTGCTGGTAAATGTTGTGATTGAAGAGGAAGATGTTATTGTTCAAGCATGTGTCGATCAGAGTTAGCAACATAGCTGAATGCTCCAACTGAGATATATTCCTTTGTTTGAGAAAGTGGGCACATGCATTTAATCCTATTGTATGTTCGATTGATGTGTATAACGATACAACATCTATTGTAACCAGTAAGAAAGCAGGGTCCCAGGTGATGTCAGATAGTATGCGCAGGAAGTCCCCCGTGTCTTGGACATATGAGGCTAGATTTTTGACCATGGGAGCTAGATTTTGGTCCACATATGATGAAATGTTCTCGTAGATGGAGTCACATGAGGATACTATTGGCCTCCCTGGTGGGTCAATCAGAGTCTTGTGAACCTTCGGTAAGAAGTAAATTGTTGGTATAGTTGGGTTTTCTTTCCAAAGGTATTTCACTTCCTCACTATTCAGTATTTTGTGTTCATGCCATTCGTCCAACATGTTTTTCAATTTTTTTTACATGCTCTTGATTGGATTGGACGTTAACTTTTTATATCTGGACCCATCATCTAGCTGGCGGTGAGCTTCTTTCATATAGTCTGTGGTATTTAGAATGACGATGTTCCCGCCCTTCTCTGCGGGCTTTATTATTATTTCCTTGTTTTTTGCCAATGCTTGTATTGCTTCATTCTCCTTTTTTGTGATGTTTTCCGCCTTTATATTTCGTTGTTTTTCTATTTTTTCCAGTTCTGTCATTACAGCTTCTGAAAACAGATCTATTTTGTTTCCTGGATATAGTTGTGGACAGTATGTCAATTTCAATCGTAGGTTGCTCGTTTGGTGCATTCCAGTACCCAGTCCTAATTCATGTAGCATTGTGGTTTCTGAAACTTCATCTTTCTCATATTCATTGGCCAGGTCATACAAAACCTTTAGATGCGGTATTAGGTCAATTGTCAATTCTGGTTCTCGTATATTTATACCAGTTGTCGAGTCTTCTTCTTGCTCTATTGAATGTTTCCCTCTTTCTTCCTTGTTGGCATAGATTTTTGCCAATTTGATTTTACGTACAAACTTGTAAATATCAATTTTAGTGTCCGTATAGTTGAAGTGTTTTTGTGGGCAGAAACACAGGGCCCGATGTAGGTCGGTCGGTAACGGCCGAAAATCGGTATTTTCGGCCGTTACCGATCGGAATTGAGACAACGGGATGTAGGAGGCCGAAATCCGGCAAAATCGGTGATTTTACCGAATCGGAAAGTCACCGAATCGGAAAAAAGTAGGAATCTGAAAAATCTCCGATTCGGTAGAATACCTAATCGGAGATTTTTCAGATTCCTACTTTTTTCCGAATCGGAATTCTACCGACTCGGTGTTTTTACAGAATGGTGAACGTACCGAATCGGTATAATTACCGATTCGGTGAAAATCCGAATCGATGTGAAAAGCTGAAGATTGAGATGTAGGTAAGCACTGAAATACCGAATTTGCTTCAAATTCGGTATTTCAGAGTCGGAAATTACCATGGATTGGAATCAGGTGGTAACCAGGTGCAACCTATAAAAAAGGACCCAAAATGCAGTTCTACTTGCAACATGGCAGCTTTCTATGTCATAGCAAGACGGCTACGGCTACAGCAGGAAGGAGAGAGAGGAGCAGGTCTATAGACAGAGGGTCACCCTGTTCATGCTGACAGATGCAGAGATCCAACAGAGGTACAGGCTGGACCCAGAGACCATCAGAGAGCTCATTAGGGACCTCCAACCCCTGTTGCAGCACCCCACCCCAAGGGCACACGCAATCCCTGTGCATGTGCAGGTGCTATGCTGCCTACACCTGCTGGCGTCTGGCAGCTATCAAAGTGTAGTTGCTGTGGCAGGAGGGGTGACCCAGAGCAGCCTGTCAAGGTTCTTCCACAAGTTCCTTGATGCCATGATTCAGAGGATGGACCACTACATTTCCTTCCCTTCCACCCATGCAGAACTGGTACAGACAAAAGCTGAATTCTATCAGATGGCAAGATTCCCCCACATCATTGGCTGCATAGATGGCACACACATTCCGATTTGCCCCCCTGCTGACACGGAATACGTATTCCGCAATTGGAAGTCACGGCACACCATAAATGTGCAGGTGATTTGCAATGCTAAGTGTGTCATCACTGACCTGGTTGCAAAGTTCCCGGGGAGTACCCACGACTCCTATATCTTCCAGAGTAGCGGAATTTATGCACGGATGATGGCAGGGGAATTTGGTGAAGGATACCTCCTAGGTAAGACACAGTGTCAGACCCCCATAACCAAAATTGCAGTGTGAAGTACATGTATGCATGTGAGTAATGTTACCCCTTTTCCTTCTAGGCGACAGTGCATATGCCCTCCGCTCGTTCATTCTCACCCCCTACCTCAACCCCTCAACACCCAGCCAAAGGAGGTACAACCGTGCCCACAAAAGCACGAGGAATGTAGTGGAAAGGACCTTTGGCATCTGGAAGAGCAGGTTCAGATGCCTGCACAAGAGCGGAGGTGCAAGGCAATATACCCCCATCACCTGCTGCAAGATTATTGCTGTCTGTGCAATGTTGCACAACCTTGCAGTCAGGAAAGGCACTGAGGTTGAGTTGTCCGACTACGACGACCCTGACGATGACAATGCTGTGCCACTACCACAACCTGCTGGAGACTCTGCACCAACTGACGGCAGATACAGGCGTCAGGAGATAACAGACAACTATTTCTGAGTGAGTACAGATGCACAAACAGGTCAATGTATGTTTTCAAAAAAGAAATTTAATAATGTTGCAACAACGTTACTGCACTGATGTGCAACAAAAGAAAAGGTAAACAAGAAGTGGTGAAATGTCCATTGTCCGGGTTGCCTCACCCGCACTGCCAGTCTTATTTTTTGCTGCGCTTAGCAGCCCCACTAGGATGTGCCTCACCCCCTTCTGTATGCCCAGCAGCCTCAGCTGAGCGCCTGCTGCTCCGGCGCGGCTCTGACACTGCGCTGGCCGGGCTGCTGCGGCTGCTGCTGTCCCCAGCCTCGCCCAGGACGGGATTAACGACAGTGTTGGAGATCAGTAGTGTTTCCATGGCGGTGGTAATGCGGCCCATGCCCCTAGTGACCTCTGACATGTTCTGTGTGAGGCTGGCCTCCATGTTTGCCCCACGTTGGCATAGCTGGGCGGTCGCAGCTGCAAGGCGGTTGAGGGACCTATTCTGCACACGAGCATCCCTGCGACGACATAGCTTATGGTCATCCATTCTGTTGCAGAGCTGGGTGATGGCAGTGGTCATTCGGCCAAGAGAAGTTGCAATCTCCTTGTTGCTATCTACAAATGTCTTGAATCCCTGTGCCATTTCCCCCATCTGCAGGTTGTGCAGGCGCAACTGGCGATGGCAGGCCAAGATAGATTTTGCCTGCATTCTCTGAATCGTCACCATACTGGTCTCCAGCCCTACGAAGACGCTGCCCCCCTGTGCTTGAAGTGGACTGCTGGTTGCACGTGGCCTCCGGGGATTTCTGCTGCCCTGCTGTGTGTGCTGGGGTGACGCTGGTGTCACAGGGTCTTGTGCTGGAGCCTGACCCGCTGCTCCCTCCATGATGATTAATGGAGCAACAATTCTCCTCCTGGCAGGGGATGTGGCAGGTGCAGGGTGGCTCTGTGGTGGTGTGTTCTCCGGGGAGAAATGCAATGGGGGCGTCTGAGACAGAGACAGTCGGGGGGAGTGTGGATATGTGAGGGAATGTCCAGTGTCTTCCTCATTGCCCAGGGCACTGCGGTTGTCCTCCTCCTGTGCTACTACACTGGTGCTTGCCACTGCCACCGCACTGGCTGTTGGTGCTGGAGCTGGTGCTTGAGTTGGTGCTGCTCCCCCGCCTGATGGTGCCCCTAGGTATAAAGAAGCATTTGTCAACTGAGTGCTATTGTGTTCCAGTCACTACTATTAAATCATTGCACATCTCATTACTAAAACGTAGATGCAGTATTACTGTTATTTTTCTTATGCTTCTGCAGTGCCATTTTTGGGTACTTTTGCTGACTACATTTAGCAAGATGCATTGCTCGTGTCTGTTGCTAGCAGTACTGGCCTGGGGTTTGGCTGTGCATTGGGTCTATAGGGGAGGTGTCTGGTATGGTGTGTCAAGTTGTGCATGCTTCTTACCTGTAGCTGTAGCTCGGAATGAGCTATCCAGGTCCCCAATTCCCACAACACTCGCTCTCTCAATGGTGGTCGCCACTAGTTCCTCCAGCTCAGTGAGGGGTGGCGCCCGGTTTGTGCCTCCACCAGTAAGTCCAGCCTGCTTGTGCAGGTCAGCCAGTTTCCTCTTTGTCACACCACGGATATCGTAGAACCTCTTCTTGAGGTCGTCCTGGCTCCTGTGGGTGACACCAACAGCGTTGACTTTTTCCCCAATGTCTATCCACAGCTTCCTCTTAGTGCTCTCCGGAACAGTGAGGGACAGCCTTCCATAAAGCTGCCTGTGCACCCTCACCACCTCCTCCACCAACGTTTGCAGCTCCATGGTGCTGAATTTGGTCTTCCTCTTGCGCTCTGCCTTCTGGCTCTCAGAGCTGTTTGCCATGTTTCCCAGGGATCCTGCTAACACTGCTGCTCACTGTTTGCTCAGCTCAGGCAGCCTCTCCAGAAAGTTCTGATGAGTTGCACCTGCCTGGGTTGCCACTCCCTGTGGGGGAGGGTGCTTCCAGCTCATTGGCTGATGTCTTCAGTGTCAGTTAACCTGCTCGACGAATCGGCATTCACCGAAGCGGAATTCTCCGATTCGGTATTTTCCGATTCGGAATATACCGAATATGTTCGGTAAATACCGAATCGGTATGTATTATGCGTTCCTATTGGCCTTTTGGCCCACGGGGCGTATTGCTATTTCCGAATCGGCGTTTACCGAATCGGTAGGTTCCGCATTTTTATTTACCGATTCGGAAGTGTCCGATCCAGGCTATACCGATTCGGTACTTGGCGAATCGGTACGTATCGACTCACGATACCGATTGCTACCGAATCGGTAATGTTCCGATTTATTTTTCCTACATATCATTTTCCGATTTTGAAATACCGATTCGGTACGAATCGGTCTTTTAAAAATCGGTAAATGCGTTTTACCTACATCGGGCCCTTAATCCTTTATTTAAGACTTTATTTCCACTGGTGTTAATATGTGTTTAGACAAGTTTATTATCAAATTTTCCTTTACTATTGGTTCTTGTTTCTGTTCCGCAATGGATATTGTCTTCCTGTGGCTGCCGTGGTTGTTTTTTGACCTCCTGGTTCTGCGGCGGCTTTTGAAGATTTTATAGTATTTTTTCCAAATCCGCTGCCTCTGCCTCTTCTCCTCGATTGGCCCTGTGTTCTTGACAGATTTTGATCGAGGTTCACTAGGCGCATCTCCTCTAAAAAAGATAAGTTGGTTTGTTGTTTGAAGCCTTTTGGAGTGAATCCTTCACCAATGCTCACATCGGATTTGCTACCTGATCCGCTTATGGATAGATGTGTTTTCTTTGCCACATTAGATTTCAAGGTGTCGTAGCGCTTCGCAAATGTCAAAATTCGTCCATATTTATAATCTGCTTCGTCCCTTTGGAATTTTCTGTGTTTTCTTTGTTGTATTTCGTCCTTGTATTTTTCGAGGCGATCCTCCATTTCTTTCCGCATTTTTTCTGCTTCCTTTTTATCTTTTGTCGAGATTTTACTTTCCAATTCTTTTATCACGTCGTGTGTTTCTTCAAGATCTTTGTCAGCGAATTTGATGAGAATACGCATCATATTTTTACTGCATTGCATGTTGTTCTCGCCCCACTCTAAGAACAATTCAGTTTTGGTATCCGGATAAGTGGGCATCGTAAAAATTTGCAGCCCCCGCGGAACTCTATCTACTTCAAGGTATTTCTGTAGAGTTATTGATTCCCAACTTTTGTTAATTTCTCGTTTGTATTGTTTTTCAAGTTGGAAAAAAAGTTGTTTTAATGTTGTGTCCGGATTGGATGTTTGGACATTTCCATTAACGTTTGTACTTTCAGTCTCAGTCTCTATTTGAAACATTGTGGCTATTTTTGCTAAGCGTTTCGTTTTGCGTGCCTCCATGGTTAATGATACAATCAATGATATGTCGGGCTATACGGATTTGGTTAGATCGAGAGTGCGATCGGTTTTGTACTTTGTTACTTGTCTCGTGTCCATTGGATTGACAGAGTTTTGCAATTACACAGTCTGTAAAAGAACAATTCCCGCTCTAGAGGGTTACGAAGGAAACCATTTGCATCAGTTTTCTCTCCGAGGTTTCTCCCTTTACAAGTCGCTACGAGTACACAGATTTGCCGTAAAGTTTTTACACATCAGTCGCTTCACTCACCAAACTGGCTGGCTCCCGTTTGGGCGGTGTTCTCCACCCCGTCCTCTGGGGCTCCGCACGGCGTGGCTTGCTACTTTTCTGATCGTTGTGTTAATCCAATTAGCTTTCCCAGGCTCTCTCAGCTTTCTCGGCTCTCCTCCGTGTAACTCGGGCGCTTCCAGCAAACAAATAAGGCGAGGCAATGGCGGTTAACGCTGGAGCGCTCTGCAGCGGGTGCGTGCGAGGGACCAACCACATATATATATATATATATATTTATATATATATAAGTAATCATGTCATCGTGGGACTTGTATAGCTGGGTACTCACTAGATCGTGCTCGTAATGACTGTGCCGATGCATGCCGCACCTCGTAGTTTGTTTCAGCCAAACAGTATTGTCCACATGATAAAGCTATGCACCAATATCATAGCAAATGCGAGTGGGTTCATTAACAATTACGGGTGTTACATAGGTACATTATCACTGTAACATCCCTCATAGCCTATATTTAACCAGTGCCGGCTCATATGCCCTGCTGGCAAATAACTGGTATCAGCTAAATAATGCCAGTTTCAGAGATATATGAATACTAAAATTTGTATTCCAAATAACGGCACTGGTTAAATATAGACTATGAGGGAGGATACAGTGATAATATATCTATGTAACACCCGTAATTGTTAATAAACCCACATAGATATATTATTTTTTTTAGGGCGAGAATTGCATAATATCACGACCTGCTATGTAATAACCTAGAATACAGTATCTTTGTGTTATGAAATGTAATATGCTGCATACTAACAGAGTCCAAAATGGCGTTTGAAGTTGACATACACTGTCCGCTTTCTATGATGATTTATGGCGATCTTGCGAGTGTTGTTTAAAAGGATTAACTTTATTTGCCCAATATGTGTGAACAAGCGCTCTGGGAAGCGCGAAACGCGCCACAATCGGTTTACAATGGTAATAAACCTGGTTATTTTGACATAAAGGATTGGCCCCTTGTGGTTTTCTTGGACCAGAGTGCTCGCTGGAACTCAGTTCAGGTTTTGATATTTAAGTACCGGTTGCTCCACCGGCAACGAGCCACCCCAAACAAGGTGAGGGATCCCCCGTTGGAGCGTCTTGCTTTTGGATATTAATCGAGGGGATGTATGTGGTCTCTGGATTTTGGCGTTCCGGATTACATTGGACTTTGCATCTATATCGCAGGATATAGCCTCACGACATCCCGGACTGGATGCACCGTGAAGGTAAGGATTGAGCGATATTTCTTGTGTAACGCTGTGCGGTTATTGACTGATTCATGAGTCATAGTGCACAAGAGAAGTACTTTGTGAAATAATGACACGCTACATTGCGCGCTGCAAGTCATTGCTTCCAACATCGAGATTTCACTGAAATACAACCAGGATATGCTGATATGTTCAGTTTTATTGCAGCAACAGATTGAATCTACTCCATATGAGGAATATAAGTGAGACGCCAAGTAACTGAGACATAGGGGAACTCTGAATTTCACAGAGGGGTCACAAACACAAGAGGGGACAATCCGGAGGTCAACACTGATCAATTTTAGGATCCTAGTGCACAAATGGAGGGTGATAAAGAGAGAAGAGAAGCAGCACAAATGCTCTTTGCTCGAGCACCAGGAGTGGGCAAGGCAATCCCGGCACCCACACATATTGAAAAGACAATTATGGACACACTAAGGAAGTACGAGAAATTACATAAGCTAGAGATTTCAAAGTGGTGGGAAGCCACCTCATTGCAGGACTACCTAGACAAAAATATGATTCCAAGAGGCTTGATAATTTATATAACCCCATCATATGATTCACCTGATCCCTAGATGTTAGAAGAATGGTCTCAAAATTCAGCTACCAGCTCTAGAAACATGTTACAAATTCTAGTAAAATATGCCTGGTCTGATAGAGAAAACATTAAAAAGGAAATTGAATTGCTAGCAGGTATACTCGATAAACACATGGATCAAGCTACTGTTACTAAATTTATTGAAGAAATGAAGAAAAGATTAAAAACAATGGAAGGAGAGATCAAAAAAAGAAAGCAATATAAATTACACAGAGACTGGCGATTATGAGGCAGGTTGAATCCTGACACAGTCGCAAATACGATCATCTCTATGAAACTACTCAGGCGACTGGCACAAGTGAGAATTTTACACACGACAACACGAAGAAGAAGCAGAAAGTACCAGTGAGTCTAATACAGAAAATTCAGAATTAACAAGTGTATCTGAGAATTCAGATTCAGAAGGGGAACTAATACCGCGGCGCCGTACTTTTTTAGATGAATACCGGCTAATGAAACAGAGCCGGCAAGCCACCAGGTCGTCATCCAGAATCCGGGAGAAGAATGACACAGCGGGAACAAGCAGAAGAGGAAGACCAAGGGGTACCAGAACAAGAGGCGGAAGAAATGTAAACAGAGGCGGAAACAGGCAAGAAAATGGGCAGGAGCACGTGGGAAGCAAACAGGCTCAAAACAAGAGGAAATAATCATGGATGATGAACAGGTAAATCAAACAATAGTGAACTTATCATCTAAAGATATCAGTAACAAAGATAAGCGTACCCTATGCCTAGGTTTATCCTTCTGTCCTTCTACACCCATGAATTATGTTGATGATAAAATAGACATTTTCAAGTTCTGTAGAAAACTAAAATTGAAAAAATGGCATGAAATGAAACCTGGCAAAAATAGAGTTTTACAAACAGAGGAGAATCATAAACATGACTATGAAATGATTATAGGTGACATTGATACTCTAATGGCACTTGATGAATTGAGTAATGAAGATACTGGTCTCAATTTGAGTACAGATGCATTGCGCATATTAGATTCTATGGAAATAAGACACGACTTAGCTGCCTGTACAGATTTCAAAAGTTAGTCTACCTTTTGACACAAAATGAATCACAATAACATTGACACTTTTCAAGAGCAAGTAGGTAAAGAATTACTCGACCTTCGTAGCAAACATTGGCCCAAACAGATGAAAAAGTTCAAACATAATATCTCTCTGACTCAGAAAAAAGCACTACTAGATCTTGCGGCAGATAAGAGTATTTTGGTAAGACTTCCGACAAGGGTGGCAATATTGTCATCATGCCAAGAGACATGTATATAAAAGAAGCTGAACGTCAGCTCAATGATACTAGAAGATATAGAAGATCCAACCGATGTGAATACAGTAACAGTATCCATAACATCTGGGAGAAGTTGACAGAGTGGAAAGATAGAGGCCTCATTGAGTGGGAAGACTTTCTTAAAGAAAGACCATCCTATTCTACCCATCCTTTATTTATTGCCAAAAATTCACAAATGTAGAATTGATCCACCAGGCAGACCAATAATATCATCGAAAGGAAGTGTCCTAGAAAACATTTCCCGATATGTCGACCACTTTCTCAGAGAATACGTGATTAAACTACCCTGATATGTCCGGGATACCAAAGATTTCCTGGAGAAAGTGGATGATATACAGTGGAACAAGAATTTGCTATTAATAACTATGGATGTCAATTCCCTCTATACGATAATTGAACATAAACAAGGAATTGAAGCCTGTGCCAGATATTTGAGAGGGAGAAATATGTGTTATTTGGAACATACAAGCATGGTTTTGGGCATGATTTTGTTTTGTCTCACTAACAACTTTTTCCTTTTTAATGATGATATTTTTGTTCAAATGCATGGTACGGCGATGGGAACATGTTTTGTGCCGAGTTTTGCGAATCTGTTTATGGGTGCATGGGAAAATGACATCATGACATGTAACACTTTTCAGTCAGAATTTGCCAAAGTGATTATTTGGCTACGTTATATTGACGATATGTTTGTGGTCTGGGGACGGACAAAAGAAGAAGCCCTAGACTTTGTGTCTAGACTGAACCAGAACCAGCTAAACATTGTCTTGACAAGCAATATCAGTGACACAGAGGTAGAATATCTAGACACTAAGGTACAGATTAAGAACAATGCATTACAAACTGTCCTCTTCCGCAAAAAGACAGCCGGTAACTCCTTACTACATGGCCTGAGCAGCCATCCAAAGAATCTAAAATGGAGTATTCCGTATGGTGAGTTGCTCAGGGCCAAACATAATTGTAGTAGGGAAGAAGATTTCAACAGAGAACAAAATACAATGACAGAGATTTTTACAAAGAGGCTATCCGGGATGGGTAATAAGGAGAGCTACTGAAAATGTAAAATCTGTAGAACGGAAATCTTTACTCAGTAGCAGTCAAACCACACAGAAATCGAACGATTATACATTTCAAACACGTATCATTTTGAATTACACTGGCAACTCCAATCAAATACGGAAAGGTATCAATAAGAATTGGAATATAGTGAAAGGTGACCCGATAATCGGTCCTGATTTACCTAACCGTCTGAGCATAACCTACAGACGGGGTCGCAATTTGAGAGATTTGCTAGTACACAATGACATAGGCAGTGACGGTCTCAATAGAGGGGTTGATCTACATGGGTTTTACCCATGTGGGCATTGTAAGGCCTGTAGCAACAGTCACATGGTTAAAGAAAACTGGAATACCAGCACCAACAGTATGAAACCCATAAAACAATTCTTGACGTGCACTACTGCATTTGTGATATACGTTTTGGTCAGCCCATGTAACCTTAAGTACGTGGGCAGTACTACACATATGGCAAAGAAACGTATTCTTGAACATACCAGAGCCATAAGTAAGAAAGATAAGCAGTATCCTGTAGCACGGCATTTTGAGGCATGTCACTTTTCAGATCCCAATAAACTTTCCTATTTCATTGTAGAACAGGTGTCCTTGCAACAAAGAGGGGGAAACCGAACTTTGAAACTCAGGCAAAAGGAGTCTAGATATATAATAAGTATGTGTACTAGATATCCGGAAGGGCACAATATGGATGAGGAGATGGCCATACATTTACAGAATGAATAGCTCTTTAACAGTTTCCTAAGTATTGTGTGCAACTACTTTTTTCATTTTAGAACAATGATGAGCTTTATATTTGGATTGACAAATGCCAACACATATGTAAGGCAGTATGATTAAGTAGCTGCCTCTAATACACTTCTTTTTCTCTATCACAGGATGGAAGGGAGGGGCAATGTCTCAGGATTGCGGCACTGGTACCCTAATCCTTTCACCGTGTTTCATCTTCCATCGTCTTTTTATTATTTGCTTTATTATTAATTTTTTTCATTGTGTGGAACAAATTTTGATGTAATACTGTTCATAACCTAGAGGTTTAAATATGAGTTATCCGTCATAAGATGGTGTTCAATGGTACAGTTAATTAAGTTGATACAGGTAACTACCTTAGATTCATGATAGAATCCATGTATTATCAACAGAGATTTGGCACTAACCAGCCGTTATTTGGAATACTAAATTTTAGTATTCGTATATCTCTGAAACTGGCATTATTTAGCCGATACCAGTTATTTGCCAGAAGGGTGTATGAGCCGGCACTGGTTAAATATAGACTATGAGGGAGGATACAGTGATAATGTACCTATGTAACACCCGTAATTGTTAATGAACCCACTCGCATTTGCTATGATTTTGGTGCATAGCCTTATCATGTGGACAATACTGTTAGGCTGATACAAACTATGAGGTGCGGCATGCATCTGGATAGTCATTACGAGCACGATCTAGCGAGTACCCAGCTATACAAGTCCAGCGATCACATGATTACTTATATATATATATATATACATTATTTTTTTTTAGGGCTAGAATTGTATAATATCACGACCTGCTATGTAAGAACCTAGAATACAGTATCATTGTGTTATGAAATGCATTATGCCGCATACTAACAGAGTCCAAAATGGCGTTTGAAGTTCACATATACTGTCCGCATTCTATGATGATTAATGGCGATCTTGCGAGTGTTGTTTAAAAGGATTAACTTTATTTGCCCAATTTGTGTGAACAAGCGCTCTGGGAAGCGCGAAACTCGTCACAATCGGTTTATGATGGTAATAAACCTGGTTATTTTGACATAAAGGATTGGCCCCTTGTGGTTTTTGTTGGACCAGAGTGCTCGCTGGAACTCCGTTCAGCTTTTGATATATATATATATATATATATATATATATATATATACACACACACACACACACATACACAGAAAAGGTTGGCATCATAATACAGGCAGAAACCAATATACAGCTGAGAAAATGTGTGGAAACAGGTTAAGCGGATTTTGGGGAGACTAAAACAGCTCATTTTTACTGAAACAGGTGTTATAGAACCGCTTGTCTCACTGCTGCCTCTCAGAGGGCGTCCAAATCAAGACAGTAGTGCTGTATGAAGGTGTGTGCACGTTTTCAGGTTGCTGCCCGGCAGACATCTGGCAACACTCCCACAAACAATGCCATGGATGTGGAAATGGCTCTTGTGGAATGAGCCCGTACTTACGAGTTCAAAGGCCGTCCTGGCTTTTGATGACAGAAAAGAATGGTTTTCGCTATCTATCTAGATATGCTCTGTTTTGTAAGTGGAAGACCCTTCTATGGCTCACTGAAGGAGACAAAGGGATGGTTTGTTTTTCTGAAAGATTTAGCTCTGTCCAAGTAAAATTTCAAGCAACTTTTGATGTCTAGTGAGTGAAGAGCTCGCTCAGCTTTTGTTTGAGGATTTGGAAAGAATGATTTGAGAGTTATGAGTTCATTGAGGTGAAATTCCAAAGGGACATTAGGAATTAATTGTGGGTGAGTATGTAGGATAACCCTATCTTCTCTGAATTGAAGAATTTGCTCTTGGATGGTAAATGCTTGAATCTCACTTATTGGACATGTAGAGGTGAGAGGCAGAAGGAAGGTTACCTTCCAGGAGAGGTATTTAATGTCTGCTTTATGTATTGGCTCGAAAGGAGGCTTCATTAATTGTCCCAATAACGTGTTGAGAAGCACTCTGGAGGTGGTGGCATAAACTATGGATATGCCCAGAACAATCCTTTGAGGAACTGTTTAATGAGCCTTTTGGACCACAGAGATGGCTAGCTGGATGATCTCCGGATATGGAAAATGGCAGTGAGATGTACCTTAATAGAGGTGTGAGCTAGGCCAGATTGTGCAAGGTGCAAAGGGTACGGTAAAATCTGTTCTGAAGAAGATGCAGGGGGATAAATGTTAGCAGTCAACACCAAATACAGAATCTCTTCCATTTTAAGGAATAAGTTGTATTTGTACTGCCTGCCCTTGCTTTAGCAAGTATTCTTCTGCAGTCTGTGGTAATGTTAAGATGATCAAATTCTCAGAACTCAAGAGCCAAGCTGACAATTTGCGCAATCTGGAATCCGGATGGAGAACTTGTCCCTGGCTCATTGTTAAAAGTGGGAAATCGGTTTAAGTCGAATGGAAGGTCGCACCGCGGGTAGGAGAAGCTCTGTGTACAAGTGCTTTTGTGGCCAAGCAGGGGCTATCAGGATGATCTCACAGGGTTCAGCCTTCATCTTCCTGAGGACCGTTGGAAGGTGTGGAATCGGTGGAAAGGCGTTAGCAAATATGCCGTACCATGCAATTGAAAAGGCATTCCCCCAGGGCCCTTGATGGTGTTGCCAACTTGCGAAGTCCTGGCATTTGACGTTGACAGGGTCGCAAAGAGATTCAGCTTTGGTCTACTCCGCCGGAAAAGATGAGATCCAGCATGTGTTGGTGTAGTTCCCACTCATGGCAGGTAGTTTTGAAACTGCTTAAAGTGTCTGCAGTGATGTTTAGCGTCCTCGGTACATGCTCTGCTGTAAGTATACTTTGTGTTGGATGCACCATTGCCAGATTAGCTGTGCTTCCTGGGACAGTAGACGAGATCTGGTGCCTCACTTTCTGGGAAGGAAAGCTTGTAGAGTAAAGTATACTGCCCTTAGTTCGAGCAGATTGAAGTGCAGTCTGCGATGCGAAGGAGGCCATTTGTCACTGACCTGAAGGTCTTGGAGGTAAGCGCCTCACCCATCCAGGGAGGCATCTATTGTAATTGCCAACAAAGATGGTTGGGGAAGAAACAGGAGACCTGCAGAGAGATTTGCTGGTTGGGTCTACCAGTCGAGCGACTTCATCATGATCGATGCGACATTAATGATATCTTCGAACGCGCCTGCCACCTGAGACCATTGAGCGTCCAGTGTTTCCTGAAGTAGACGCATATGAAGACGGCAGTGCAGTACGAGGTAGATGCACGAGGACATCATACCTAGGAGAGACTTATAGAGGCAAACTGAAAATGACCTTTTTTGTTAGGAGCATGTCCTAGAGAGCAACTTTTGTTGCCTCTCGACAGTTGGGTATGCACTTTTGAGATCTGTGTCCAGTACAGCTCCTAGGAATATTATCCGCTGTGAAGGATTGATTTGTCCGGGTTGAGAGTGAGTCTGAGGTCATTGATAGGCGTAAGCAGGCTTTGGTGGATGCTTCTGCCGACTGGTGAGTATCTGCCTTGCCCAACCAGTCATCTAGCTGCGGATTTGAGACCAAATGGTAACACCCAAAATGGAAAGAAGCTGCCAGCTACTGTGAACCTGAGGAACTTTCAGTTTTTTGGATGGATGGGTACATGAAAGTAGGCATCTTGGAGATCCAGGAAGGACATGTAATCTCCATTATTGAAGAGCTGCAATATGTCTTGGAACGTGATCATGTTATGTTATGTTAGGCGCTTTGTAAAGCGTATGGCTGTCCCAGCAAAGGGACGTCCCAGTGCTGAAAGTCAGGGAGAGAGGAGAATGAGATGTGTATCATCCGATAGGATTGCTTCTTAAGAAATTTGTTGAGCTCCCTTAAATCTCTATACCAGAATAAGGAGCCACTGTCATTCGCTGCTGTCCAGGGGAAGTACTCATTACTGAACTCAGATTTTTAAAGCTTTCTGAAGCTCAAGTCTAGAATCTCTAAATTTAGGCCCCCTACATACTACTCCTTTTTCTCTACCCTCCAGCCTATCCAATCAGGTGGACATGTGGCATCCAAGCTTTATAAATTAATATGTGAGGGTTCTACCCGTGCTAAATTCTCCCTGTGTGATAAATGGTCCAGGTACTTCGGTAATAAAGGTATTACTCCTACCTCTGCAGACACTTAGGGTAAGAGTGGGTCCCTCCTGCTCCACGTATCCCTTTGTGGCTCCAAACAAAATTCTTGATTGTTCACTCACTATGCAGGACCTCTAATAAACGTTTTAAACTACAACTGAGGGATACTGACACTTGCTGGTCATGCAGAATAGCATGTGGTGACTTGCAATATATGTTCTTTTCATGTCCTTACCTCACCCCGTGCTGGTACGACATCGCAGCCCAAGTATGTAAAATATTCAGAATAACTACCTTGTTGGATTTTCCAACTATCGTGATCGGGAACATGCAGCTGGGAATCCACCCCTGCGTACAGACAACAATTCCATTCTCTTTGATTTGTTGACCACCTTTGTGCTTAAAGTTATCCTGCTTGATTGGAAAGACTTCAAACTTGTTTCTTTTCATACTTGATGGGCTTGGGTCACACACCTTAGAAGAACACACATGGCCCAATCTCACCACTGTAGCATCCCAACCCTGTGTTGGTGCACTTGGGGATCCTTAGACGCCTTCATTAGTAAGACATAGCAGCTCACCCGTGGCTTCCCTTGGCATCCAGTGCCGTCATCATGGGTGGACGAGGCCCTGATTTTGGCCCTAGCTGCCTATTACTTGGTTATCTTTCTCTTCTGCTGTGTACCCCTCTTGGATACCCTTTTCCAATTTTCTCTCTTACTCTATTCTACTCTCTCTTTCTACTTTTCCACTGTACATGTTTTGTTTCCTTTATCTCCAAGCACAGTTCTGTGATTTTGAAGCTGCATCTGAGTATTGACTATTAGAGGGCGAGAAACGGATGAATAAACATTTGCCTTTTTACTTAGCTGTAGATTATGGTTTTACTTTACTGTCATTAAGAGTAGTTTACTAAGATGTTACCCTATAACTGTTCATCTCATAACATTATGTTTAGTGTCGTATCAATAATCATGAACACTGCGCCTCCTGGCCTGGTCACCCCCACGCTCCTGTGCCTGCCTGCTCAGCCCCAGCCACCGAGGGCCGCCGAGCACTCCAGCCTCCCGCCACCCCAGCCACCCGAGGCCCGCCGAGGCCGCGCCAGATTTTCCCGCCACCCCAGCCACCCGAGGCCCGCGCCAGATTTTCCCGCCGCCCTAGCCCGCGGCCCCGCCCCCCCGCCAGCCGATTGGCTCCCGCTCCCGCCCTCCCGCAGACCCTCCCGACCGGCTCCCTTTTTATGACGCCCCCAGAGCGACCGCGCAGCGGACGCGCGCAGCGGGAGCACCGACTGAGCGCCGAAGGTGCGCCAAAGGTAAGCCCGTCTGCGCCCGTCCGCGTCTGGACCGCGCCCAGGGCCAAGACCCCTGGCCCCCGCCGGACGTACGACGCCGCCACCCTCAACGCACTCAACACCAGCCGAATCCCGGGATGCTACCGAGCCACCCCGAGACGAACCCACGGACCCTTCAGCTGCCACGCCTGCAAGTTCACCTGCATCCGGACCTGCCCCGCACCAGCGCCCGCCAAGCCGAACACCAGCAGCAACCACCTCAAGTGCATCCTACTCAACACCCGCTCCGTCCACAGACACGCCATCGAACTCTGGAACCTCCTCGTCACCACAGCTCCTGACGTCGCCTTCCTCACGGAAACCTGGATGAACGACTCCTCGGCGCCCGACATCGCCATCGCCATCCCAGAGGGCTACAAGATCACCCGAAGAGACCGCGGCAACCAGACTGGAGGAGGCATCGCCATCATCTACAGAGACACCATCTGCATCGTGACCAACACCGACGACACCCTGACAACCGCCGAACACCTGCACTTCCAGATCCACACGGACCCCAAAACCACCCTCAGAGGCACCCTCATCTACCGACCCCCGGGACCACGCACACAATTCAGCGAAGACATCGCCGACTTCATCAGCCAGCACGCCCTCCCCTCCGCTGACTTCATCCTCCTGGGGGACATCAACTTCCACCTGGAGAACAACAACGACCGCAACACCACCACCCTGCTTGACAACCTCACCATCCTCGGACTCAAGCAGCTGGTGACCACCCCCACCCACCTCGCCGGACACACACTCGACGCTGTCTTCTCTTCCAGCAAGGACATCGTCTTCAGCCACGCCACCGGACTCCACTGGACGGACCACAGCTGCGTCCACTTCACTTTCAGAAGATCCACGATCCACCACCACCAGCAACAGGTTGCTCGAAGAAACTGGAACAAGATCACAGCAGACCAGCTCGCCACTTCCCTGAGCCAACACCCTCCCGCCAGCTCAGCGAACCCCAGCCAGGCCGCCGACAACCTCACGAAGTGGATCAGCAACTGCGCAGACGACCTCGCCCCACTGAGGACCCCGCCTAGCAGACCCGGCAGCAAGAAGGCCCCATGGTTCACCGACGAACTCAAGAGCTCCAAGAAGAACTGCCGAGCCCTCGAGAAAGCCTGGAGAAGGGAGCCAACACCGGACAACATGACCACCCTCAAGCTCGCCACCCGGAAGCACCATCAACTGATCCACGCCACCAAGAAATCAGCATTCAAGGACCGGCTGGACAACAATGCACACAACTGCAAGGAACTCTTCAACATCGTGAAAGAGCTCTCCAACCCCAACGCCGGAATCAACGACATCACCCCGTCGCAAGACCTCTGCAACTCCCTCGCCTCCTACTTCCACAACAAGATCGCTGACATACACAACAGCTTCAGCCCACAAACAACGCTCCCCACGACCGCACCAACGCCCCCCACCATCACCCTCAGCGCCTGGACCCAGATCAACACAGAAGACACCATCTGCACGATGAACTCTATCCACTCCGGATCTCCGACAGACCCCTGCCCTCACCACGTCTTCAACAAGGCCGACGCTGTCATCGCACCCCACCTGCGGGACATCATCAACACCTCCTTCGACACCGCCACCTTCCCTGAGAGCTGGAAGCACGCCGAAATCAGCGCTCTACTAAAGAAACCAACAGCGGACCCCACCGAACTCAAGAATTACCGCCCCATCTCGCTCCTCCCGTTTCCAGCCAAAGTCATCGAGAAGACCGTCAACAAGCAGCTGGCCGCCTTCCTCGAGACGAATGGATCCCTCGACCCCTCACAGTCTGGCTTCCGAGCCAACCACAGCACCGAGACCGCCCTCATCGCTGCCACCGATGACATCCGAGCCCTGCTGGACAACGGTGAAACAGCAGCCCTCATCCTCCTAGACCTCTCCGCGGCGTTCGACACCGTTTGCCACCGCACCCTAGTGCAGCGCCTCAGCAACATCGTAATCCAGGAAAAGGCTCTGGAGTGGATCATCTCCTTCCTCGCTGGAAGGACACAGAGAGTACGCCTGCCACCGTTCAGATCTGCAGCCACGGAAGTCATCTGCGGCGTTCCTCAGGGCTCCTCGCTCAGCCCCACCCTCTTCAACGTCTACATGAGCCCCCTTGCGGCCATCGCACGCCAACACAACCTCAACATCATCTCCTACGCCGACGACACCCAGCTGATCCTCTCCCTGACCAACGACCCTGCCGCCGCCAGAACCAACCTCCACAAAGGGATGAAAGACGTAGCCGAGTGGATGACGACCAGCCGCCTGAAACTGAACTCAGACAAGACGGAAGTCCTCATCCTAGGCTCCTCGCCCTCCGCCTGGGACGACTCCTGGTGGCCCCCCGCCCTTGGCACCGCACCCAAACCGACAGACCACGCACGCAACCAGGGCTTCATCCTGGACTCCTCCCTCTCCATGACCAGACAAGTCAACGCCGTCTCCGCGTCCTGTTTCAACATCCTGCGCATGCTACGGAAAATCTTCCGGTGGATCCCCACCGAGACCAGGAAGACGGTCACCCAGGCCCTCGTCACCAGCCGACTGGACTACGGCAACGCCCTCTACGCCGGAACCACCGCCAAGCTCCAGAAGAGACTCCAGCGGATCCAGAACGCCTCAGCCAGACTCATCCTCGACATCCCCCGACGCAGCCACATCTCCGGACATCTGAGAGACCTGCACTGGCTCCCCGTCAACAAGAGAATCACCTTCCGTCTCCTCACCCACGCACACAATGCCCTACACGACCAAGGCCCGAGCTACCTCAACAACCGCCTCAACTTCTACGCTCCCAAACGCCACCTCCGATCGACCAACCACGCCCTCGCCCCCGTCCCCCGCATCCGAAGAGCGACAACAGGAGGAAGGTCCTTCTCCTACCTGGCCGCCAAGACCTGGAACACCCGACCGACCGACCTTCGCCTGACCCAAGACCACCTCTCCTTCCGGAAGAAGCTCAAGACCTGGCTATTCGAGCAGTAGTGGCACCCCCCCCCCCAAGCGCCTTGAGACCCTCCGGGTGAGTAGTGCGCTCTATAAATGCCTTGATTGATTGATTGATTGAACACTGGATAACAATTGTTTTTACTCTACACATTTTAAACTATTCTATGACGCTAGGGACCTAGGGACCCAGGATGACACCCTACAATATATGTCACACATTGACCTCCCAGTCTTGACGGATGAGGACCAACGTGCCTTAGAGGATGACGTTAAGGCAGCCCTGACCAAGCTACGAGCGGGGAAGTCTCTAATGGGTTCCCTGCGGAATTTTTTAAACGCACTTAGGATTTATTGGCCCGCCATCTGCTGGGACTCTTCGAAGAGGTAGTACAAGTGGGTGAGCTACCGCCAGACCTTCATATGGCTACGATAATTCCGGTCTACAAGGAGGGTAAGCCGGCGGAAGACTGTGCGTCGTACCGCCCCATCTCTCTCTTGAACATAGTAGTGAAGCTCCTAGCAACTATCCTAGCCCTTAGGCTCCGGGGGGTGATAACGGGGCTAGTGCACCTGGATCAGACGGGTTTCCTCCCCGATAGGGCCACCAGATTGAACCTCAGACGAACGCATAATTGGCTACAGGAGGTGAGCAGGAGGCGGGACCCCCATTGGTTCCTGTCTCTGGACGACGAAAAGGCGTTTGATGCAGTCCACTGGCCCTTCCTTGAAGAAGTCCTGATTCGGTTTGGTTTCGGACCCAGGTTCCGGAAGTGGGTACAGTTGTTATACACGGATCCCAGAGAGAAAGTCAAAGTAAATGGGATTCTCTCTTGGGACTTCCCGGTGCGGAGAGGGACCAGACAAGGGTGCCCCCTATCCCCTCTGCTATTTGCACTAACTATTGAGGTGCTAGCGTGTGCGATACGACAAAACGCAGACATTAGGAGGTTTAGACTGGGACAGACCGATGCCGCAGAGGAAAAAATATCCCTATATGCGGATGACGTCCTCCTATATATCATCCACCCAGAAACTACTATAGCGACGTTGTTCTCAGAGCTGGAAAGATACGGAGCTCACGCAGGATACCGGATAAACTGGCACAAGTCGGTCCTCTATGACCCCCGAGGCCAGGAACAATGGTCGGGCTTGCCAGAGTGGTTGCAAACGACGAGCGAGGGTTTTCTGTACCTTGGGATCTTTGTGACACTAGATAGTGCCCGCTCCTACGAGAGGAACATCAGGCGAATAATGCATAATTTTATAGAAGACGCAAACCGGTGGCGGTTGCTCCCTCTAACGATCCTGGGCCGGGCGGCCATGTTTAAAATGGTGACGCTACCGCGGTTTCTATACGCCTTTCAGAATGAGTACTATCCTCTCCCCCATAGGGTGTTCACGGAAATAAATGCAGAGTTGAGCGCCTTCCTATGGTTAGGTAAGCAGCCTCGGGTGGCGTTGGCGACCCTCAACAGACACCAGTATAGTGGCGGGATCTCGCTCCCCAACATATAAGCCTACTACTGGGCAGAACACCTGGCCCCTATTGATGACTGGCTCCACACCCCCGCTACGCACCCCACCTACGCACTGGAGAGAAGCGGTATGGCAGCCCGTACATGCACTTATTATCTTTATGGGGGCAAAGGGAAAGGGGTCTTGCTTCCGGCCACCAGGCTTACCCTGACAGTATGGAATCGGGCGACCAAAAGTATAGGCTGGGAGAAGAAGCCTACTAGGCAGACGCCACTATGGCACTGTGCCTGGTTAAAAGAACTGAACAAGCTGAAAGGGTTCCAGAGATGGGATGGCATAGGGATATCGACCCTGGGAGACGTGATCGTGAGAGGGGCACTGAAACCATTTCAAACATTAAGGACGGAATTCGGACTACACCGTACTCAGTATTTTAAATACGCACACTTGAGACATGCCTGGCGGGCAGAGGGGACCCTGCTGGGAACGCTCCCCAAATATGCTCCTCTGGAAGGCCGCCTCCTACAGGAACAAATCCCGGACAGGGCGGTCTCCCTAACGTACAGAACACTGATGAATAATATACCTGATGGGTTGGTCACCCTTAGGAGGAAGTGGGAGGATGATGTGGGAGAAATGAATGATGTGGGCTGGGATATGGTGCTGATGCATCCGAGAGGTAGCCATTAAATCCTGACTGAGGCTTATCCAATACAATATCCTTCACAGGACCTACTTTGACAGGGAGCGACTGCACAAGATAGGAAGGGCTGTAGACTCGAGCTGCCTGAGATGTGGACACAGTAGAGGGGATTTCTACCACACTGTCTGGTCCTGCCCCACACTTCAAACTTACTGGGTGGAGATCTTGAGAGAATTGGGTGAGGTGCTGGAGACTGCCCTGCCGTTAGACCCTAAGCTGGTCTTGCTGGGCATGACTAACGATGTGGATCTTGCACGCCCACTGTTGATTTTCCTAGTCCTGGCCCTGGTGGTAGCCAAGAGAGATGTGGCAAGGAAGTGGGGGTGGCGGCATTACCGCAACTGGAGGAATGGAGGAGAGGTCTGGATTTGTATATGGCAGCTGAAAGAGTCACCTATAAGGCGAGGGGGTGCCCTAAGAAATTTGGTAGAGTGTGGGGCAAGTGGAGACGATACCATGGCCTAGATGGAGGTTACTGAACCCAGAAGACGGAGAGGGTCCATACAAGGGCACTGGAGGATACACAAAAAGAGATATTTAGACGATACTGATTGGGTTCTGAACAAATATATTGGGTTCTGAACAAATATACGATGGGGCGGCCTGAGTTGAAGGGGAATTAACTGTTTTTAATGGAGATGCTTGGCGGGTGGGGGGTGGAAGGGACGGGAGTGATGACTGATGAAGACATGATTGTTATGTTGTGGATTAAAAAAATGCAAATAAAAATATATATATTTTTAAAACAATTGTTTTTACTACAATGTGCTTTGGGAGTTCTTCCCTTTTCCTGCACTGTTTAATAAAGAGCAAAACAAAAATGAGGAAGAATTCACGGCAAGGAGTAAGGAATCATATTGTGCCGTGGTCTGGAATGGAGCGGAGTGCGGCCGGAGTTCGAAATGACCTATCGATTTACAATAACAATTAACCGCTACTTCGGCTCGCACTTTAATTGCCTTCTTTGTAAATCTACACCAATCAACAAGATTTGGATAAAAAGATGTCTTGCATTAGTACAGAATGTCATTAATTTAGGGTAAATGCTTGTCGTTCCTGCTCATAATTTGAAACAAAAACACGAGCACGCATTCTGCTGCGGAATCCTATAAGGTGAACTAAAATCCCAATGAATAATTAAACTCAATTAAAGAGCGTATTCGATATGTTCTAATGGAATGCTACTCGGACTCGGGGCTCAATGGACGGTGTGGGGGGGGCAACAATGTCTTTTAATTCACAGTGAGCCTCACGAATACATGAACGCCCTTTCCGCGTGCACGACGGTACAACAATCCACGTACCTTTGAGCATTTTTCCAATACTTCTTCCTTAAACTGCTGGAACCCTTGCTGGACCGCTGGCTGGTTGAGAGCGAATGACAAGAAGTGGGTAAAGGGCTCCCTCTTGCGGAATGTATCAGCGATAACCTCAATTCGGGTGCGGGCAGAAATGACTCCATTGCGCTGCTGTCCTGTTATTACTGAGGGGAAAACAGAAGAGGCTTGTTAAAAGCGACGACGGGCAACAGAAACGAGAGAAGACAGATTAGCTAGTAACGAAGCAATGAGATTCAGAATCAGACAAAATAAATCATACGTTTAAGGCTTCCAACCAATGTGTCTGAATCCATGAATACGTTAGTATGTTACATGTAGGGTGCATGTCTATCTCGTGCTTGTAATGGCAAATACTTAATTTCTGCCAATTAATGGAACTCTGTCACAGAGAAAGCCATAAATCAGGACAAGATCAAAAATGCTAAATGTAACTTAATCAGCATTTCTTGCACTACTGGGGCCCGATTCAGGACGTTTTTTATGGTTTTAAATGACATTTAAAAGCACAGACAGTAAAATAAACAAGCATTTACAATGCAACGGTTTCGTCTTTGCCAAAGTTAGAGCTATTAGCATTGTAAATGACAAATTGTTTATTTATGTGTTGGTTTTGAAAACAGATAAATAAATGGCATTGTCATTTACAATGTCAATAGCTTAATCTTTCATGAATAAAACTTTGTTTCTTTCCATTGGATTACTTTGATTGAATTGTCTGCAAAATTATTCTGCACATAGGAGTGCTCAAGAGCGCCACCTTACACCTGTGAGTTTTTTTGTAACATAATATATGTATCAGGTGTAAAATAGTCCCTCATACAGAAGATGAAACAAAAATACTCCTGTGGCTGATCCAAGATGTGTCTGATAATATTTCAAGCCAATGTCTGAAGGTTCTTGAACCAAAGAAGCCACAAGCAGAAGGAGGCTGAACCAAAGCCATAGGGAGTATGTATAGAATATATGTTCAGCATGAATGATAGAAGTGTCACTACACGTCATGCCCAATTAAAGTTTATTCTGTATGTCAGTAGAACTTAATGGCCATGTACACCCCACTTGCTTTAGAGGAATCCTGACTACCTTTTCTACTGAAGTTACCACACCCATACAAAATCCTGTAAGACTTTCCGAATAGTCTATTGCGCGTTTTAAACAGCACCATGAGTTTTAATTGTTTTTTGAAGCAAGATATTCCCTATGATACTTCGGTCTATTTCTTAGGACCAATCGACCACTTTTCTTACTTTACAGGCGCCCTGGAAGGCTGCCTGCTGCACATTCTGTTCACAAATTCTGACCACAGTGAAATCTTAAAGCTCTCTTTTCAATGGCCTCAAAAACATTTAAATGAAAACATGCCTGAGAGAAAGTTTGCAGGGGGTAGAGGGTGCTAAAATGATGACAAACAGATTTAGAGCCTTAATCCCCTGTGCACTTTAAATTGTTCGCAGGTGTGCCTAACACATCAATAATTAATCTGTTCCCTTCCAGCTGGCAGCAACAGACCAAAAGAGGGGCACGCGCGGCGCACTCAGGAAAAGCATGCAGCAGAACAGACTTGTATGACACATAAAACGTAAACACGCGAATAAAGACTAATTTTGGTTCCAAGAAGAAGCTTACCCTCATTAAAGGTGACGGCCTCGTGAAATGTAGTTTTCTTTATAAATAGGCACCGCTGGGAGGGTGGCATACATTCCTACACAGCTAAGTACCCAAGGGTTGTAGTTATTTCGTGGCTGCTGCTGGGTTCTCTCTTCTAGACGATCATACACCGAGACAAGTACCTCACCCATTAAACAATTTAATTAAACAAGAGCATAGGAACGACAGGGTGTACCACGAAGCCAACATGTCCTGCGTTGCGAGAATCTAAAAGAGCAGCAACTGCTTCCTTCTCAAAACTGGTATGTGCACTGCAGGTAATGAGGGTGTAAGAAAAGACCTCCTGCACCTGTTCAATGTGTACCTATTTTATGTTCGTAAAACGCACTTGGGATATGCCAACATAACTGTTCAGCCTACTAGGTCGACTCCCTCCCAACAGCCCGGACAAAAAACACCTGCTCCCAATGCAATCATTTTCTTCACAAAGTAATGCACAAACGCCAAGCGATAAAAGAGAAATCTTAAAATCATGGAACATGGGGGACTTTTGGCAGAGTAAGGACTGCACATTATCTAAATAAAAGTATTTCTTTCACACGCAAAGAGATTGGGTGCAGGTTAAATATAAAAGATATAAACCTCGTTTTCTCGTAAAAGAATTAGCAACATTACACCTCAAAATTCAATCTAGCTTTATAATTTTTAAAAAACTGTTTATGTAATTGAGAATACTTGCGTTTTCATTGATACGTGTTTGAGAATAACAGAAGTACTTCAATACACGGGGGGGTATATGTATAAATATATTTAAACATGTTTTTGGAATGTATCACACATGTGCGTTCTCAAGCTTAGGTACGAGCTTCATGCAAATAATACCACAAGTCAATTCCATTAACACCAGCGCTATGATCTACTTGGGTCCACCGAGTCCTGATAACGTCAATTGGAAACATCGCAGAAAAAAATTACGTGAAAACTAAACAGAACAAGACCCAAAAAAACTAAAAAATGACCTTAATATAGCTTTCTAGACAGAAATAAATCATCCATATACTTTAAAGAAAAATATAAATCTCACACTGTCAAAAGTAAAAGTAGCAAGAACGTGTTTTCAAAATAAAAGTGTAGAGGAGGTACAAAATATATTTGATTGAGAACCGTCATTTTTGCACAGCCATACAGTCAAGTGTAAACTATATAGAATCACCAACATCATTGCACATAAATGTCCTGTTTAAAGTTTTCTACAAATAAAACAGCTCACAAAAAATTTCCGAGTAGCGCAAAGATAAAATTAACGAGAAGCGTGTATACGATATGAAATCCTAATGTTTATGACACACCTTTGAAGAACTGCACGACCCTCTGTTTGTATGGGGGGAAAAGTTATATAAATTGACTCATGATTTCTCGCAGGATTAAAGGTCTGCGAACATCAGTTCTGGGTATGACGAAGGTCACCAGTTACCTTTTTCACAAGGCCATTTAGTTCCCAGGATTGCTTTAAGGGCTGGGTGAATAATGAGCATTAGAATAGCCATCCCTCCTACGCTCATCCCCTCCCTAGCCCCCCGTGAATACAATCCTCTTCCTAGGCACAGTGTTAATAGCGCACAGACTGTCATTGTGCCCACGAGGGTGGTGTGAATTGATACATAAAGCATAGCGCCACGGGACAGCGTTGGGGTGCAGGGCGATGGGTGGTCACCCAGACAATAGTTATTTATGGGTAGGATTAGTACTGTTTTTGGTACCTCGCGCTCCCGGATGTTGTTGCTGGTGACGAAAATGCCGATACCGATGGGGATGAAGATTAAGCCGATGACGAAAAAGCAGGTAGCACGGTACCGGCTGTCAGGATGGGCTGCCAGGCGGGCAACCGCTGCTGCTTGAAGGCAGTATTATCTGGCTTCTTACTCTTTGAAGCCACCCCGGACCCGGCGCCCGAGTGGTGCCCGCCGCCGTCTTCCTCCTTGGCGTTGTAATTCATGGCCGGGCGGCAAGTCGAGTCTACTGTCTGACTGAAACAGAGACTCTCCTACACTTCCGGGTTTCTCGTCGCCACTGGGTTCCTCCTGGTAACCACCGCAGACGTAAAGCTCATAGGAAGTGACGACACAGCAACAAAGCTACAAAGCAGCGAGCAATGATTCGTTGTTGAACGAACATGTTTCTTGTGTGTTTTTCACGACTTTCGTGGGCGTGCCCTGGTTGTGCCGGATAGCCTGGCGATGTAAACAAGCGTTAATGTGTGTATTTACTTTTGGTGACTTACCTATCAAAATACCTGAACGCTTGTCCCTATTTTCAGGCATATTTTTTTAGATTTTGGTTAACGATGATTTTATCCGCAAACTGAATTTCGAGTTGTAAATTGTATTTATATCGCGCTTAAAATCTAGAAAAACAAGTCAGGTCCCGGGCCGTGCTGTGATTGGCTGACGTCACGGGGTGTCCCGGGCCGGCAGCCAATCACAGCGCGGCCCGGGAAATGACGTCACTGGGGTGTCCCGGGCCTGCAGCCAATCGCAGCGCGGCCCGGGACAAAGGGGCGGGGCTTAAAAAAAGCCCGAGAAACGCCCCCGAATCGCGTTTTCCCCGAGAAAGCGCGATTGACAGCCTCTGTCTCCCAATGGCTAGCCTCCATTTATGGAGCTAGCCAATGAGAGACAGAGGCGGGTCATCGATCATATATAGAACTCAATAGGTTTTTGTGCGCACTTGCAGGCAAAACCTAATAAAGTGCTTCACCTACAAAAAAAACTGTGGATTTTGCACCAAGGGAAATTGTACCTGTATAGCTAGGTGCACACATAAAAATGCACACCCTTTTCTAGATTGCCATGTGCAAATAAAAGTGGGTCACGCTTTGACAAACTCGGGCAGTAAACTATGACTATTCATTGGGGCCCTCTGGATTCTCTCCAACTACTCGGGAATGTCAGTTTAAAAGGGTTGTTTCGAAATGTAAGCACATGGGACTTCATTAATAGTTTCCTTTTGTGGAAGGCGTGGTGACTGAGCGTATTCTGTCATTCTGAGTAATCTTTTTCACTTAAATTCAGAGAGGATGCAGGCTACATAAGACAGCAACTACGAGCCAATATTCCACCAGAGACACATTTTGAGACACATTTACACTTTCAGTCAGAGCGCATCTTCTCAGGGAGTATCCCACAGAAGTACCCCGTTGAACTGCTTTCTTACAAGTAGGAGTCCGCAATAAAAATGGCCCTTCTTCTCCTGTTTCCGTTGCTACACATGAACTCAATTTTCACTCAGAAGCGATTAGTGTGTCAGTCAAAGTCAGTTTTTTAACCATTCAATTTCTGTACGCACGACACATGACAGTGTGGGACTGTCTTTCAAGAGACACGAGGACTGATGTGATGTCACCATGGCATAGTCCCTTTGACGTTCAGAAACAGATAAGCAATATTATCATCTGTCAGTCCACAGCTAGAAATGACGATGGAATCAAATACAGAAGCAGCATGCTCAGTAGGTGAAGGGGCTAAGATGAAGTGCTGCTTAATTAAACAAAAATATTGCAACAAGTCTCGGTGCCAAAATCCGTACAGTATTACGAAGGTATGCAGGAGGTGATGTGCCCTACTGGCTGTAGCGTCCTTCCCAGTCCGTGTATCCGCAAAGTCCTAGGCACACATAGAGCTTAGGAATACACATCTTTATTCTTTGGCGTGTACCTGTGAACTCAACATTCTAAACCAGCCTTCAGTGCACACCGTTCCAACACTTCTACAGAGTCCATTTGAAGCCGAAATTGTTCCATCACTTCTAATTCGCAAGACACTAACTACATCTCCCTCTCTGTTATCCCCTTCCATGCTCATGACTGCCCCTGGCCATCATGAGTCACGGTGGGCGTGTGCGCACCACGGCCGGGGGCCGTCTGAGCCACGCCCGCGATTGGAATGTCCAGCACTGTGGCGGAATTCGCGCAGCAGCCAAAGTGTTAAATAAAAAAAGTAAAACATTTTCAAAATATTGATATAGATAGACATATACATTCAAATCTCTGCAATCTTCTTGGTGCTTTAATTGTTTGAGTTGATCTTGTTCTAGGAAACTAGGAGGTGACATCACTGATGTCCAGGATCTATGTCGAAGGTGTAGAAGCAACAGCAGTTGCTGATGTTTCAGACTCGGTCTCTCTTTCAACCATTAGATCTGATGAACAATTGGTCAAGTGCCTGAAATGAGAAGAGAGTAAGGTAATATACTTCATAGGGCACTGAACAGTGGGCATGTGTCCGTTAGTAGACACCACTTGGAAAGGTTCTGCATCAAAAGGAGTATCAAATTTTCTTTTCTGCCTTTGTCGTACAAGCAGTGGATCGCCTCACTTAAAGACAATGGGCCTTATTTATGAAGGCCTTGCGCCACCGGTGCATCACTTTTAAAATGGGAAAAAGTGACGCACCGGTGGCGCAACGCCTTCATAAATGAGGCCCGATGTTCTTTGCATGTCATCTTTTGTCACAATACACTTTCATCTTTTGTTTGTTAACCAAGTCCTCCTCATGAGTTGTTATCTCATCTTTCTTTCTCTGATTGGTCCATTGAGGTAACTTAGTATTCATTGCTCTCCCGAATATCAGTCACAGGGCTTTTACCTGTGGTTGAGTGGGGTGTTGAAGGATAAGCTCTCATGGTAGAATTTAATACAGTTTTTAAATTGAGCTTCTCAAAAGTGACCCACTGCACTGCTTTCTTTGGGGTACTCATAAAACGCTCAACAAGTCTGTTGGCTTGCAGCCACAGAGGTGTGCTCTTTTGATGCTTTATTCTGAAATGCTCCAACAAAATCTCTGAGCACTCAACAACTGAAAGGAGGGCCATTGTCAGACTTCACTATGGCTGGAACACCTCATGTCTCAAAGATTCTATCTAGTCTTTCAATTACTTGTTCTTTAGTTGTTGAAAAATCTTCAATTAGTGGAAATTCTGAGTATTCATCCATAACCACCAATAGATGATGTCCATATTCAAGAGGACCAAAAAAGTCAATGGCTATTCTCTCCCACGTATGCTTCAGGAGTTCGGACATGTTCAAGGTGTGGTGAATAATTCATGTAGAAAGATAGTTTCAAAAATGACAGGCCTTTAATTCCTTTTCAACCCTGTCATCAAGGTAAGAAACCAAACTCTGTCTCAGAGAGCTTGTTTTGTGGCCACAATTCCACGATGTCCTCCATGGGCTACCTCAATTATTTTCTGTCTCAGACTGCCGGAATCAGGATTCTGGATCCTCGTCATATAACTCCTTCCTGAGTTATGTACAGTTCATCCATGACATTTTTGTACTTTTGTTATTCACAATCACTGGTGAGCGGTTGAGTGTGTTGGTTCCATGACTGATGTGTAATTATATCCATCAGCTTTAACAAGTCACTCTTAAGGCTCATGGCAGTGATAATCTGGGCCAACGAAATGGCAGCTGGTGTGTTTGATTTTACAATGAAGTTGGCATAGGCATACTCTTTTTTCCCTCTAGATGAATAGCGTAGTCCAGTTTTATAACACCATCCGTCAGATGCAGCTTCATTAGGGGGGAAAAGTTATGACCCTCCTATTTGCAGACAACACCATGCTGGTCCCGAAAACCCCAGAGGGGCTCCAGCTGTTTTAAATCAATTACAAGATTTCTGTGATATGCAAAGCCTAGAGATAAATACGTCCAAAACTAAAGTTATGATGCTCAAATCCCACACGTCTTATGGTGGGGTCCCTCTTGAGAGTGTTAGTACTTTCAATTATATAGGCATAACACTATCTGAAACCATGTCCTGGAAACCGCATGTGACTAAGATGATTTTGAAGCACAAGCAAATAGTTGGAGAACTGGGGAAGGAATACCGCACATTAACTAGTAAAACGGTTGCTGCCCCTTTGCAGATCTATGACTCAAAAGCAGTGTTCTCTGCCCTTTACTAAGCTGACTTGTGGGGATTTGACAGAATGGATGACCTCTCCATATATGGGCATACATTTTGAGGAGTTTGGTGTCGTTGCCCCTGAGTACCCCACTCCACCCCATAAAGTTGGATATGGGCAGGCAATCTATTGTTGACAAAGCTAAGCTCCGCCCATTGATATTTTGGATGAGAATTAGGTCCCCTATGCTCATGCTCTCACAGAAGTCAGCCGCCTGGATACATTTAATAAAATGAGTTGGATGAACAATGTGACAAGACTATTATCCAACATTGACCTCTCATCACTTCCCTCAAAAGGCCAAGTAAAATCAAGGTATTGGGATTGGGTAGCGCAAGCTGAGCTTAGTAACATGTCTCGGGGAGGTTAACAACTGAGTTTATGGATCACAAACTGGATCGTTCCCATGAGAACTAACTAGATATTATACAGGTACCAAATGATAGGAAACTTTACATCCAGTTTAGGTTTGGTACACTCCCCTTGAATGTATTCATAGGTAGCTACACTGCAACTTATCGACAACTCAGATTAGTTTTGGCTGCAAAGCACCCATATAATCGGTTGCCCATGTAATGCTTGTTTATCAGGCATATGAACTTCCAAGAGAAAATTGGCTAAAACCTATACACAAGCAGCAAGGAACTCGTAACCATGAAGAAGCCCTGCAAATTTTAAAAACTGATGCTAGACCCCTGTCCAATTGTGCTGTAGACAAATTTCTTGGACATATTTGGGGCATCAGGAGAAAAGCTCAATAGTGTGGAGTGTGCTAATTTTATTATATGTCTACTAATTGTATATCCTTGCATTGTATCTTTTTAGTTGGCGTAGTGCTTATCTATTTTTATAATATGTCCTTAATATTGTGTTTAAAAAAAAAACGTTTTTTTTAACTATGATGCATGGTCCTATCTTGTTTGCTTGTTTGCTTGTGCCGTTGTCAAACCCCTAGGACACATGTGGAGCACTAGGAGAAAAGTGCAAAAGTTGCCCTTTAACTTTATAGATGGCTTCGCGCTTTTCTATTTTTAGCATATGTTTCTAAAGCTGTGTTTTCTAAAATTCCTAACTATGATATACGCTCCTACCTTTTTTATTGTCATGTGTTTTATTTTTGTATGGATAACGAAGATGTGAAAATGTTTATGGCATGCATGTCAAAATAAAGTTATATATGATATAGGCCTCAGCCGTCTTGGATTGAGTACTGTGACCTTGTATAGACACTGGAAAAGTAGTCATCAGGGTTCTCATTCTTCCCTGGACGATGCGCCATGTATAGTCATACTATTGTAACCGTAGTCCCCATCGGTCAATGCAAGGAAGCATTTTGGCCTTTGGATTCCCAAGTATAGTCAGTAAAGCTTGATGATCAATTACTATTGTAAAAGGTTTTCCGTACAAGAATAAATTGAAATGTTCACAAGCCCATATCAGTTAAGATTTCTTTTTCAGGTTGTGATTAAGCATGTTCTTTTTGGGACAAACTTCTATTTGCATATGCCACAATATGCCATCGAGCATTCAGGTGTCCACTGTGCTGTGCAAGGATATGGCTTAACCCAACTGGGCTAGCATCAACAACAACATCTGTATGAAGCTTCGGACTGAAATATGCCATTTCAGTAGCGTTATCAAGGACTTGTTTAATTTCCTTGACACTTTCCTCACATTCAGGTGACCAATGAAGTGAAATATACTTTTGCATCAAGTCTCTCAATGGAGCACTTATAGTGACAAAGTCTCGAATATATCTGGAACGGTAACGACCATGCCAAGAAATGAACGCACTATGGGAACATCTTGTGGGGGATCAGCATTTGACAGAGCTTGTACTTTAGCTGGATCTGAATCTTACCCCCATCAGAAAAGATATGGCCAAAGAATTTTAAGTATGTCTTGTGGAACTCACACTTGTCTGCATTCAAAGTCAAACCTGCTTCGGCAAGTAAACTACATACTTGTGGAAGTGCTTTATTGTGTTTTTTTGTGTAGCTCCGTAAACCAATATGTCAAACTGTAATTGAACGCATTTATGACAGGCTGTATCAATCAATCAATCATCAGTATTTGTAAAGCGCTGCTTATCACACATGAGGGTATCCAGACACTGTGCTGCAGTCAGTCAAAGAGGCAGGTCTTGAGTCCCTTTCTGAAGTGGGTCAGAGAGGGAGAGGTGGAGGGGAAGGGTATTCCAGTACTTGGCAGCAAGGAGGGAGAAGGAGCGTCCTCCGATGCAGCAGGGGCGGATACATGGTACCTGTGCAAGGGCGAGGTGAGGGGAGCAGAAGATTTTTGTGCTGTAGGGGAAATTCAGGCAGTGGTTCGTGTAGGCGGGACCTTGGTTGTGGAGGACTTGGTAGAAGTGGGCCAGGAGCTTGAATTGGCCTCTTTTCTGGATGGGGAGCCAGTGGAGGTCTTTCAGGTGCTGGGTAAAGTGGTCCTCTTCGGCAGATTGAAGTGCAGTCTGGCTGCTGCATTCTGGATTGTCTGGAGTCTTCTCATGAGTTCGATGGTGGTGCCTGCATAAAGTGTGTTGCTGTAGTCCAGTAGGCTGGTGAGGAGGGCCTATGTCACATTTTTCCTGGTGCTGATGGGGAGCCACTTGAAGACTTTGTGGAGCATGTGGAGACTGTAGAAGCAGGATTTGGAGACGGTGTTGAACTGATGTTTTACTGAGAGTATGCTGTCCAGCAGGATTTCAAGGTTTTGGGGATAGTCTTCTGGAGTGGGGGTGGGTCAGGGTGCTGATGGCCTCCAGAAGTAGTTCCAGAGGGAGGTGTGTCCGCCAAAGATCAGAACTTCAGTTTTGTCCATATTGAGATTCAGGCAGTTGTTCTTTATCCAGGTTCAGACGTTCCGCATACATTTGTGGAGGTTGATCTTTACCATGGTGGGGTCGACTGAAAGCGAGAAGACGAGCTTGGGGTCGTCGGAGTAGGAGACAATGTTGATGTTGTGGGCTCTGACGATGTCCGCGAGTGGTATCATGTAGATGTTAAAGAGGGTTGGACTGAGGGATGAGCATTGGGGGACGTTGCAGATGGTGCTCTTAGGATCAGAGGTGAAGGGAGGGAGACAGAGTGTCTGGGTGCGCCCGGTGAGGAAGGAAGCCATCCGTTTGAGAGCGTCATTTGTGATTCCGATATGATGTAGTCCCTCGATGGGTGTGTGGTGGGAGACGGTGTCGAAAGCTGGGGAGAGGTTGAATAGGATGAGGGCTGCTGGTTCTCTATTGAGTAGGGTGCAGATGTCTGTTGCGGCGATCAGGACTGTGTCGGTGCTACGATTAACTCTAAATCCGTATTGGGAAGGGTCTAGCAGGTTGTTTCTCTCTAGGTGTTCGGTGAGTTGGAGGCTGATGGCCTTCTCCAGCACTTTGGCGGGAAATGGGAGCAGCGAGATGGAATGGTAGTTCTGGAGCTAGCTGGGATTTGCCAAGCGTTTCTTGAGGAGCAGTCTGACCTCTGCGTGTTTCAAGGCATCGGGAAAGGTGGCAGTGGCAATGGAGGTGTTCAGGATGTAGGTGAGCTGGCAGTTGATCTCATCCCTTTCGAGGTTGAAAAGACAATGGGGGCATGGGTCGGTGGGTGCTCCAGAGCGGATAGAGTTCATTCAAGTGTTTGTGTTCGATGTGTTGAGTTGTTCCCATGTGGTGAGCGGGTGATCAGCGTTGATGGTCGATGGGATATTGAGGGAGTTGGTGGGTTGGGGATAGAAGTTTCTGTAGATGGTTGCTGTCTTTTTGTGGAATTGTCGGCCAGAGTGTTGCAGAGTTCGTGGAAGGAAGGGATCGACCTTTCGGTGGCTGACAGGCAGGTGAACTCTCTGACAATGGTGAAGAGTTCCGTGCTTTTGTTGGCGCTGGTCTCGATTCAGTGTGTCAGGGTCTCCTGTTTCGCAGCTTTGAGCTGGTGGTAGGAGTTTTTGAGGGCCGAATTGAAGGTGGCTCGGTCCGTGTTGTTCCTGTTGGTTCACCACTTTCTTTCCAGTTGTTTTCATCTACCTTTAGTCGTTCTGAGTTCCCATGTGTTCAAACCTACTTGCTTAGTGGATCTGTGTGTTCTGGCCAGTGTTGTGAGAATGACTAGGTCGGCGGCGCTCATGATACAGGTGCTGAAGTTCTGTACTGCCTGGTTCAGGTCAGTGGTGAAGATGGGCTCGGTGCAGGGAGGTCCTGTGATGGTGAAGTGTACGATGGAGAGGTCCGATCAGGTGAGTTCAGTGCTGTGGCTGTACATTATTCTGTTGATGGACGCAAATTTGGGTCCAACGTGTGTCCTGCTTTGTGCATGAGGTCTGTGACCAGCTGCTTGAGGCCTATGTTATCCAGTCGCCAGGAGGTCAGTGTAGTTGGTGTCAGTGGGGTCATGCAGGTGGATGTTGAGGGCTCCCAGGAATAAGAAGTGTTCGGATTCGATGCCGAGCAGGGTGATGAATTCCGCAATGGCGTCGCTGAGGCCTTTTCGGGGTCCTGGCGGTCTGTAGGCGAGGGCGGAACTGAGTGTGAGACAGGTCCCTGTGAAGAAGGTCAGGGCAGAAGGTGAAGATGATGTCCCTGACTTCGGCGGTGTGTTTGCAGAGGGATTTAGCATTGATCAAGAGGTAACTGAGTCAGTCTTGGCCACTGGGGCCGGTGTGGAGCTGGTTGCTGTGATGGTGCTAGGTGTTTGGGAAGCGGTGAACCCGCAGCGGCTGCAGGTAAAAGGTCCTACTGTGGAGTGAGGCGATGCGGAGCAGCAGTTGTTGCATCCGTGGTCCAGGGCACGGAACTCTGTGGCAGAGTATCTGTGGGAGTATGGAGGGCCAAGGCCCCTAGCACTTGGCACGGTCCAGGTGCGGACGGGTGGTGACAGGATTGCCTTTGGTGCGCCAGCGGCTGCGTAGCGGCCTATAAAGCAGTCCTGGGAGGTGGGGGGGGGGTTGTCCAGGAGGACTGAGTAGTCAAAAAAACAGTCAACAAAGCACAGTAACAACAAAAGCAGTGCAGGGGGAGAACATGAAGGCACAACAATTTGATTACAAGCAATAACAAAAGCAATACCAGCAAAAACAAAACAATACAAGTAAGAGGAGGGGCCATGGCTTGAGCAGAGGTTCAAGGAGAGCTCCAGGGCGAGAGCTGTATGATACGTTGAATGACATCTTGAAACAGTTCTGCAGCGGAAGACACTCCAAAACGTAGTCTTTTATATGGAAACAGACCAACATGTGTAGAAAAGGTTGTAATCTACCTGCAATCTTCTTCAAGTTCTAACTGATGATAACCTTTATTTAAATGAAGACAAGAGAAGACCTTTGCACCATTTAATTGCGCTATCATGTCAGAAATGTGTGGACCTGGATGTTGTTCTCATTCAATTGCCTTGTTAGTTTGATGCATATCAACGCATATGCGTACAGCTCCTTCACTGTACTTTTTGGACACTACTACTGTGGGAGAAACCCATGGTGTTGGACCAGTTAAACGCTCAATAGTATCATGTTCAAGTAACAATTCAAGTTCTTTCTCAACAGCTTTTTGCTAGGGAAAAGCAATTTGTCTATGTCTTTGTGCAACAGGACAGAGTCCTCATTAATATGAAACTTCCCTTTCATAGTCTAAAGTTTTCCTAAACCATGAAATAACGAAGGGAACTGACTTAGTATTTCATGGTGAGCATTCATGTTGTAATTCACAGAAATCAGTTCTATATCAGCGGCTGCGCTGAAACTGAGTAGACAGGCACTGGATGCTGTGCCTTGAAGCACATGGATGGGTGCTTATACATTCGTTTTCTTGTGTTTCATTGTCGCTACAAATGAGCCTTGACTTTTCAAGAGAGAAAAACAAAACAGGGCTTTGGCTGATAAACAGTAAGGCTAAGCCAAAATTACAAGAAAAACAAAAGAAGGGCCAATACTGAACCTAATATTCAACGTAGTTAATAACAGTCCCACTATGAATAAAACATACCGGTCCGTGATTTTACTAACGTCACTAGTTGTTTTATTTCTTTAACACTAGTATGCATTCAATTTATAATTTTTAGAACACTTTTTTTGCATGTACAAATTTTTCAAAAAAACATCACAATGGGTTTACATATATACAATATTTATATAAAGCACATCCTACCAAACACATTCATACATCTCACATTCCTATGTACACAAAAAACAATATATACTCCTGTCAAAAAAGTATCTACAAGTTGCTACACGAATAGAATGAATTACATGAATTGTGCAGCTATTTGAATTCAATGCAACGAGAATTAACTCCACTGATTCTCAAATTCAGAGTGGTATTTAATGGAATTTGACAAGAGAATACAGTCCAACTTAAGGCAAGTCAGGTCGGTCGACGCGTTTCGAACTCCTACATTTTATGGAGTTCTCATCAGGACCAGAGCGTTTTCTAAAAGGGAACACCCAAACGACAAATTTAGGACATTCCCAAGGTGACTCAATGGGAAAACAAGAAATAAACAAATGCAAAATTGAAAACGTGAAAAACCGCCAAACCGCACTACATAGCCATACCTTTGCACTATGGTCACACCATTTAGACCAACATACTTCCACAACAACGATCTTCAGACAAGTAGTGGCACTACACAGAAAAAACAATGAAACAAAACATGACTGTCTGTCAAAGTTGTGCCTCGGTAATAATTATGTAACGAGGTAAAGGTACGAGCACTGACCTTTGGAATTGGGGGGCAGAGCACCTGTGATGAAACACAGAGAGAAAGTGTTTATTAAAAAGTGACTTGGGTAAAGAACGGAGGGCGGGGGAGATTGGTAACAAGGGGCTTACCTGAGCGGGACTGCTTCAGATAAAGCCTGCGTCGCTGATTATTCAATAGGGCGGTAAGCCTGTAAAAGCGAAAATGACAGGTCAATGCCTGCGGGGCCCGAGGGTCGGATCCGCTTAACAGGGAACGGAGAAGCGGTGAAGCTTACCGTTTTCAATCAGAACCTCCGCGTTGAACGCCAGTTAGTTGAGACGTGCAGAAAACCTTGTCCTACAGCTGTGTTTACTGAGGTCTGACGCGCCCACGTGACCGGGACGAGCAAACACTCGTTTCTTGAGATTTTTTTCAAATGAAACTTTACACACGCTGACAATGAGAGAAGCAGAGCACAGTGTCATTAAGCACAAGAAAGTGAAAAACGCAGACTCGAGGGGAGTTCAGGGCTGTACTTTGAATATTTCGGAGATTGCATTCAGGCCAGTGGAGGCAGTGTCATATTTCATTATGAGCAGAGCTTCTCTCTGACTCAATCTTGCCTCAATATCTCCTCCTCGTAAGTCACTCTCAATTTTTGATATAACAGTCCATTTAAATTCATCTTCTTGATGTTGTTTCGTCAGCCAATGTAGGACGAGTGGTGCATTTTGCGTCTGATTCCTGAGACGCGATTTGTGCTGCGTAATGCGGTGTCTTGCTTCTTGGGTAGTTTTCCCGATGTACAGTTTTGGGCACGGGCAAACAATTCCATAGATAATGTTTTTAGTTTGACAATTCGTGAAAGAGGCGTGCTTCCAATGAATACCATTAAATGTAAAGAGTGAGCCTTCAATGGTTTGTGCACAACAAGTGCAATTGCCACATTTATGATGGCCAGACACTGGTGGTAATCCTAACATACCTCTCAATGAAGGTTTCGGAGTAGTTGGTAACGCTGCCCTTACAATGTGGTTGGCCACGCTTTTATCCTTTCTGAATGCGAAAAGAGGGGGAGTGGAGAGGTCATTGTGAAGATCCTTCACTAAGTGCCAGTTTTGAATTACTAGTTTGCGTAACTGATGTGTCTGGGGTCCAAATGTGGTAACGCATACTGTCCTCCCTTGATCTTGCCGTGTTTTCCTTGTAAGCAGTGTTTCTCTGGGGACCCACCATGCCCTTTTCATAGAGTTTTTTAGAAGCTTTTTCGGGTAGCCCCTTTTAATTAGTCGTTCAGACAACTCATTGGCATGGCGAAAGAACTCCTCTTTGGTAGAACAATTACGCTTTATTCTTAAATATTGGCCGAATGGTAAGTTTTGTCTGAGGCTTCTCGGGTGTTGACTAGAAAAGTGAAGGGCTTTATTCCGATCTGTCGGTTTGCGAAAAAGTGTGGTACCCAGTTTCCCATCTGATGCAAAGACTTGTACGTCCAGAAATATTATCTGATTACTGGAGAAGTTAAAACTGAATTGGATGTCCACCATCCTATGATTTACCCAGATCATGAATTCTTGCAACTGCTCACTCGTACCTGACCAGATCATAAAAACATCGTCGATGTATCTGAGGTATTTTGAAATGTATTGGAGGTAAGGATTGGCATTGTAAATGAATTTGTCCTCATATAGTCCCATAAACAGAATGGCTAATTCTGGGGCAAATGGACAGCCCATCGCTACTCCTTTGATCTGATAATAAAAATTTTCATCAAATTGAAAATAATTTTTGGTCAAAGCAAATTTAGCCAATTGGACTAAAAATGAAGTGGGAACCCTAGCAGGTTGTTCTCTTTTGTTCAAAAAATGAATAATTGTTTCAATCGCTAGATCCTGTGGAATCTGCGTGTATAAAGACACTACGTCCATTGTAACTAATAGTTGATTAGTTGGGTCAAATTGGATGGACGAAAGATGATTGAGGAAAGATGTCGTATCCCTTAGGTGGGCTGGTATGTCATCTATGAACGGTTTTAGAAAAAAATCAATATATTTTGAAACAGGTTCTATCAGAGATGAACACCCTGAAATAATAGGTCGACCTGGAGGGTTCACTTCGTCCTTATGGATCTTCGGGAGGACGTACAGCGTCGGAATCCTTGGATGTTTATTCTGTAAGAAAATGAATTCCTTAGGTCCCAATATGCCCAGTTCATTTCCTTCTTGGAGGATGCATGATAATTCCATTTGAAGGTCTTTTGTTGGGTCTTTATTGATCTTTTTGTAACATTGTGGGTCATTGAGCTGGCGGTAGACCTCTTTTTTGTAGTTGTTAACATCCCAAAGGACTATGGCTCCGCCCTTATCTGCCTCTTTTATTACCAAAGAACGATCATTTTTAAGGGTAGTGATAGCCTCTTTTTCTGCTTTTGAAATGTTGTAGTGCACAAATTGTTTTTTGCGTTCTATAGCAGATATACCTGACATTAAAGCCCTTTCAAAAGTGAGTACCTCCTTGGGGATTTTTGTAGACGGGGGGGAGAAGGAAGATTTCTTGCGAAACCCAGTCACTTCATTGTTTGCTTGTATTGGATTATCCTTGAAAAACATTTTTAATCGGATATTGCGACAGAATTCAAGGATTTCTAATTTCATTTTGACGAAGTCCGTTGCTCGAACCGGCACAAACGATAACCCTTTCTTTAAAATGGAAATTTCAGAAGGTGTTAATATACGATCAGACAGATTAAATAGAGGCTGGATGTCTAGCTCCGGTAGTACTGCCTCCTGGTCCTCATTTCCCATGGTTGGTAATTGGGACGCGTCCGGCCGCGCCCTCTGCGTTGGCCCCTTCCTAAAAAAGGTTGAGGATTAGATTGTTGCTGGTTTCCTCTATATGATTGATTAGTTCTTGTATCACTTTGATCTGTCTCACCTCCCGAGGAAGAGGACGTGTCAGAAAAGGTCAAGAATTTTGTGCGAGAACGTCCTTGATTTTCTTGGAAAAACCGTCTTTGAGTTGGTCTGGAGTAAAAGTCAGGCTGTAAGAATGGATATACTGTTTCTAATGAAAAGGTCCTTTGGTCCAGATCAAATTTACTACCTTTTTGTGTAACTGTATAATCTTTGAATTCAAGTATTTCTTTTTCTATTTTTTCAAGTAATCCCTTTGCATCAGTGATGAGTTGATTATTTTGAATTTCTAATTCCAGCGCTGAGATCTCGGCTAATTCCTTTAAGGAAATCCTCTGTGCAGTTTCCACAGTAAGGACCATAAGGTCCCTACTGCACTTGGTTTCAATGCCACTGAAGAATTTTTTGTAATCAGGGTCATCTGTGAAGACCATCGGAGTATTACGGATTTGTAGGCCAGATGGTATTGTACCCGCACGTAAATGGAGGAGTAGAAAGTGGCCGTGTAGGTCCGTTCTGATTTGTTTTTTCTTTAGTCTAGTCAATCTGTCAGATTCGTTTTGCGTCTTGGCAGTAGTGCTAAGGGAGGCCGAAGCAAAGATTGGCGGTTCATTGATTAGTTTCTGGATGTGGTCCTCGGTATACGAGAACGTATCCTTATCAGACATCACAAATAACAGAAAACGTGTAAACACAAATGACAAACATGCAACAAACAGGAAGACAAACGAATTGCCACAAACAACTGGTAACCTCAATCTATTTAAGACAAGGTAATATCCAAGAAGCCTCGCGGACCAGCGTCCGCTCTCATACAGAGAAAAACAAAACAGGGCTTTGGCTGATAAACAGTAAGGCTAAGCCAAAATTACAAGAAAAACAAAAGAAGGGCCAATACTGAACCTAATATTCAACGTAGTTAATAACAGTCCCACTATGAATAAAACATACCGGTCCGTGATTTTACTAACGTCACTAGTTGTTTTATTTCTTTAACACTAGTATGCATTCAATTTATAATTTTTAGAACACTTTTTTTGCATGTACAAATTTTTCAAAAAAACATCACAATGGGTTTACATATATACAATATTTATATAAAGCACATCCTACCAAACACATTCATACATCTCACATTCCTATGTACACAAAAAACAATATATACTCCTGTCAAAAAAGTATCTACAAGTTGCTACACGAATAGAATGAATTACATGAATTGTGCAGCTATTTGAATTCAATGCAACGAGAATTAACTCCACTGATTCTCAAATTCAGAGTGGTATTTAATGGAATTTGACAAGAGAATACAGTCCAACTTAAGGCAAGTCAGGTCGGTCGACGCGTTTCGAACTCCTACATTTTATGGAGTTCTCATCAGGACCAGAGCGTTTTCTAAAAGGGAACACCCAAACGACAAATTTAGGACATTCCCAAGGTGACTCAATGGGAAAACAAGAAATAAACAAATGCAAAATTGAAAACGTGAAAAACCGCCAAACCGCACTACATAGCCATACCTTTGCACTATGGTCACACCATTTAGACCAACATACTTCCACAACAACGATCTTCAGACAAGTAGTGGCACTACACAGAAAAAACAATGAAACAAAACATGACTGTCTGTCAAAGTTGTGCCTCGGTAATAATTATGTAACGAGGTAAAGGTACGAGCACTGACCTTTGGAATTGGGGGGCAGAGCACCTGTGATGAAACACAGAGAGAAAGTGTTTATTAAAAAGTGACTTGGGTAAAGAACGGAGGGCGGGGGAGATTGGTAACAAGGGGCTTACCTGAGCGGGACTGCTTCAGATAAAGCCTGCGTCGCTGATTATTCAATAGGGCGGTAAGCCTGTAAAAGCGAAAATGACAGGTCAATGCCTGCGGGGCCCGAGGGTCGGATCCGCTTAACAGGGAACGGAGAAGCGGTGAAGCTTACCGTTTTCAATCAGAACCTCCGCGTTGAACGCCAGTTAGTTGAGACGTGCAGAAAACCTTGTCCTACAGCTGTGTTTACTGAGGTCTGACGCGCCCACGTGACCGGGACGAGCAAACACTCGTTTCTTGAGATTTTTTTCAAATGAAACTTTACACACGCTGACAATGAGAGAAGCAGAGCACAGTGTCATTAAGCACAAGAAAGTGAAAAACGCAGACTCGAGGGGAGTTCAGGGCTGTACTTTGAATATTTCGGAGATTGCATTCAGGCCAGTGGAGGCAGTGTCATATTTCATTATGAGCAGAGCTTCTCTCTGACTCAATCTTGCCTCAATATCTCCTCCTCGTAAGTCACTCTCAATTTTTGATATAACAGTCCATTTAAATTCATCTTCTTGATGTTGTTTCGTCAGCCAATGTAGGACGAGTGGTGCATTTTGCGTCTGATTCCTGAGACGCGATTTGTGCTGCGTAATGCGGTGTCTTGCTTCTTGGGTAGTTTTCCCGATGTACAGTTTTGGGCACGGGCAAACAATTCCATAGATAATGTTTTTAGTTTGACAATTCGTGAAAGAGGCGTGCTTCCAATGAATACCATTAAATGTAAAGAGTGAGCCTTCAATGGTTTGTGCACAACAAGTGCAATTGCCACATTTATGATGGCCAGACACTGGTGGTAATCCTAACATACCTCTCAATGAAGGTTTCGGAGTAGTTGGTAACGCTGCCCTTACAATGTGGTTGGCCACGCTTTTATCCTTTCTGAATGCGAAAAGAGGGGGAGTGGAGAGGTCATTGTGAAGATCCTTCACTAAGTGCCAGTTTTGAATTACTAGTTTGCGTAACTGATGTGTCTGGGGTCCAAATGTGGTAACGCATACTGTCCTCCCTTGATCTTGCCGTGTTTTCCTTGTAAGCAGTGTTTCTCTGGGGACCCACCATGCCCTTTTCATAGAGTTTTTTAGAAGCTTTTTCGGGTAGCCCCTTTTAATTAGTCGTTCAGACAACTCATTGGCATGGCGAAAGAACTCCTCTTTGGTAGAACAATTACGCTTTATTCTTAAATATTGGCCGAATGGTAAGTTTTGTCTGAGGCTTCTCGGGTGTTGACTAGAAAAGTGAAGGGCTTTATTCCGATCTGTCGGTTTGCGAAAAAGTGTGGTACCCAGTTTCCCATCTGATGCAAAGACTTGTACGTCCAGAAATATTATCTGATTACTGGAGAAGTTAAAACTGAATTGGATGTCCACCATCCTATGATTTACCCAGATCATGAATTCTTGCAACTGCTCACTCGTACCTGACCAGATCATAAAAACATCGTCGATGTATCTGAGGTATTTTGAAATGTATTGGAGGTAAGGATTGGCATTGTAAATGAATTTGTCCTCATATAGTCCCATAAACAGAATGGCTAATTCTGGGGCAAATGGACAGCCCATCGCTACTCCTTTGATCTGATAATAAAAATTTTCATCAAATTGAAAATAATTTTTGGTCAAAGCAAATTTAGCCAATTGGACTAAAAATGAAGTGGGAACCCTAGCAGGTTGTTCTCTTTTGTTCAAAAAATGAATAATTGTTTCAATCGCTAGATCCTGTGGAATCTGCGTGTATAAAGACACTACGTCCATTGTAACTAATAGTTGATTAGTTGGGTCAAATTGGATGGACGAAAGATGATTGAGGAAAGAAGGTTTTCTGCACGTCTCAACTAACTGGCGTTCAACGCGGAGGTTCTGATTGAAAACGGTAAGCTTCACCGCTTCTCCGTTCCCTGTTAAGCGGATCCGACCCTCGGGCCCCGCAGGCATTGACCTGTCATTTTCGCTTTTACAGGCTTACCCCCCTATTGAATATTCAGCGACGCAGGCTTTATCTGAAGCAGTCCCGCTCAGTTAAGCCCCTTGTTACCAATCTCCCCCGCCCTCCGTTCTTTACCCAAGTCACTTTTTAATAAACTCTTTCTCTCTGTGTTTCATCACAGGTGCTCTGCCCCCCAATTCCAAAGGTCAGTGCTCGTACCTTTACCTCGTTACATAATTATTACCGAGGCACAACTTTGACAGACAGTCATGTTTTGTTTCATTGTTTTTTCTGTGTAGTGCCACTACTTGTCTGAAGATCGTTGTTGTGGAAGTATGTTGGTCTAAATGGTGTGACCATAGTGCAAAGGTATGGCTATGTAGTGCGGTTTGGCGGTTTTTCACGTTTTCAATTTTGCATTTGTTTATTTCTTGTTTTCCCATTGAGTCACCTTGGGAATGTCCTAAATTTGTCGTTTGGGTGTTCCCTTTTAGAAAACGCTCTGGTCCTGATGAGAACTCCATAAAATGTAGGAGTTCGAAACGCGTCGACCGACCTGACTTGCCTTAAGTTGGACTGTATTCTCTTGTCAAATTCCATTAAATACCACTCTGAATTTGAGAATCAGTGGAGTTAATTCTCGTTGCATTGAATTCAAATAGCTGCACAATTCATGTAATTCATTCTATTCGTGTAGCAACTTGTAGATACTTTTTTGACAGGAGTATATATTGTTTTTTGTGTACATAGGAATGTGAGATGTATGAATGTGTTTGGTAGGATGTGCTTTATATAAATATTGTATATATGTAAACCCATTGTGATGTTTTTTTGAAAAATTTGTACATGCAAAAAAAGTGTTCTAAAAATTATAAATTGAATGCATACTAGTGTTAAAGAAATAAAACAACTAGTGACGTTAGTAAAATCACGGACCGGTATGTTTTATTCATAGTGGGACTGTTATTAACTACGTTGAATATTAGGTTCAGTATTGGCCCTTCTTTTGTTTTTCTTGACTTTTCAAGGGCATTGATGAAGCCCATGTATACACTTTGGTTTTTGATGGCGTAAGTTGCAGTAATAGAGATAATTCATTGCATTTCTCCTCAGGCATAATGTTTATCAATGCATCACTGTCGATGATGATAGGTATCAAACAACCATTTACTGTCAGTGTAATTTTAGAACAATGTTTGAATGACTTTGGTGCTTTGGCATGTCGATCTTTCTTTGACTAACATTTTTCTTCAAAAGCAGCCAGACCAACATGTGCATGTTTTTCTGAGGTAAACATCAACATGGCACAATCATTTTCTTCACTCTCACTTGATACTGATACAGAAGAACGGTTTGAAGATGATTTAGACAAATATCTTTGTCATTGTAAGAAAGTGAATTATTTTTGCATGGTTGCCCCCACTTTTTGCCAAACTGTTGATGTACTTTGACTGATTGTGCCCTGGGTTCCTGCCAACCAGGTACCCGGGGCCTATGTTCTTTCCCTAAAACTGCATTAAGACAAAACCCAATTGGCACTCTTTGGCCACATGTAATTTCATTGTAAATGGGACAATAGGTACCAAGGGCACTGTGACCAGGGAAGGCCTCTAAGGGCAGCAACACTTATTGTGCCACCCTTAGAGGCCCTGAACCTTTACACACACACACACACACACACACACACAAACACACAAACACACACACACTGCCATTGCAGCTGTGTGTTTTGGTGCAGAACAAAGTGAAGAGTCGCCATGGCATACATCCCTCTGTTCCATGCCTACAACCAATGCCCTGGCATAGTAAGCCCTGGCATAGGTAAGAATCCTAATTGTAAGGAGGCACAGGATGTGGTGGAGGCTATGAAGTCCCGGTCACTTAAACTCCAATCCACTGCCCCGTCACATCAACGTGGGCATCTTTTAGATCCAGTTTTTGCCAACTGGGAAGGAATTAAAATTGCCACACCATTGCAAATTATTTGGTCAGACCACGTTGTTATCCCTTTCAAAGTTGAGATCGGCCCGCAGGACTATAATGGGACCAAAACCAGGCCTACGAAATATAGAAACTGGAAGAAGTTTACGCAGGAAAACGTCAAAGTTGCCCTCTTAAATGACCCACCCCCTCCCAGTGACAACCTGCTCAAGGCATGGGATAACTATGAGAAATGGGTGTCTAGGGCCCTAGACACAGTAGCACCATGGACTCTTAAACCCCCCGTTAGGAAAGCTAAAACTGCCCCTTGGTTCTCTAAAGAACTTAAAGAAGCCAAAGCCAAATGTAAAAAGGCCGAGCGGAGTTGGCGGAAAAACTATAATCCAGTGGATATGCGGAACTACAAGAAAGAATTAAAAATGTATCATAAACTAGTAAGATCAGCTAAAGGCGCTCACTTTAAAGGACGTATTGAATCTGCAAAAAATCCTACTAAAGAACTCTTTGTGATCTACAAAGAGCTCACGGCCCCATCCAGACTTGAGGCCCAAGATACCTACACCAATAAATTATGCGATGATATCGCTGATTTTTTTTATAAAAAAAGTGGATTTAATACATGCCACCTTTACAGGTAATTCACCTACTAGAGAGGCGGTAGTAAGAAGTGACTCTGCCACCAAGGCCCATTTGACTCAATTTTTCGTCCCTGAGAGAGTTGACCTGCTCACTATCATTAACAGCATTCAGTCTGGCTCCCCCCTTGATGTAATTGCTCCTAATCGTTGCAAGGAAGTCATTGACTGTTTGATTGAGCAGATTGAACACCTGATCACCTTGTCCTTTCAGGAATGTCATGTGCCTGACGTATGGAAGATGGCACAAGTAATACCCCTGAAAAAAAAGCGAATATACATATTTCCCAGCTACAAAATCTCCGCCCTATCTCCCTCCTTCCCTTCTGTGGGAAAGTTGTGGAGAAGATAGTGAATACCCAACTTATGAAATTCTTCGAGGAAAACTCTCTTCTCCACTCCACTCAGTCAGGGTTCAGAGCAGGCCACTCTACCGAGTCGGCGGTTCTCTTCTCGACAGAATGTCTGAGACAACTTGCAGATGGGGGGCAGACAGCAGCGTTGGTTCTATTAGACCTTAGTGCAGCATTTGACACCGTGCTGCACTCAACGCTGCTGTCTCGCCTCTCTGATCTGGGAGTTGTAGGACCGGCCCTGGAGTGGATAGGATCCTTTCTTGAAAACAGGAGTTTTCAGGTGCACTGCCCACTCACAAATCGTCTCTTCGCAAACTGAGACACAGGGTTCCACAGGGCTCAAGTCTGAGCCCTACGCTATTTAATCTATATATGGAGCCCCTAGCCCAATTGGTGGAAACTTTTGGTGTGGATATCATCACATATGCTGACGATACCCAACTAATAATCAAACTCTCCCACAATCAGGCTGAGGATGCCATCAATTTTTCCAACTGTATGCGATCGGTAGCAGATTGGATGAATAACAACTGCCTCCGCCTCAATAGCGATAAAACTGAACTATTGACGGTTGGCAAGTCCTCCTCTGCCTGGTCGCAGGCCTGGTGGCCATCAGAACTCGGAGCAGTTCCCCGCCCAGCACTTTCTGTTAAGAACCTAGGAATATGGTTGGATGCGGATCTGTCCTTCAATCAGCAGATCAGCAAAATTACGGGCAAATGTTTTGGAATACTAAAAACACTCCGTAAAGTTCTTGATCTGCTTCCCATCAGTGCTAGGAAGACTCTTATTCATGCCCTAGTGACTCCACATTTGGACTACGGCAACGCCCTCCTCTTAGGACTGAGCAGGAAAGGCTTACACCAATTACAATGCGTCCAAAATGCTGCCGCCCGCATGGTACTTAATCTCCCGCATAGGGCATCAGGCAAAACAGCACTACGAAAACTTCACTGGCTCCCCATCGCGGAGCGCATTAAGTTTAAAGCTCTCTGTTTCGCTCACCGCATTGCCCAGGGCAAAGGGCCAAGGTACCTGCGCAACCTTCTGACCATACATCGCCCTACCCGGGACCTTAGATCTGCTGGAGCAATGCTGTTTCAAATCCCTCGTGTACGCAGGAGCAGGATGGGAGGCAGCTCCTTCCGCTTTCTTGCGAGCAAGCACTGGAACAATCTCCCCCTTGACCTGCGCATGGAGCCTTCAGAAACAATATTCAGATCAAAACTAAAAACCTACCTCCTTCCAAGGGAATAACTGTTTCTGTAGCCCGGGACCCAAACTATCCCCGGTCCTCGGCCTCTTCAGGGAGCTGTAGCATTTCTTAGCGCGGGGACACACTGTTTTTAGTGTAACCAAGCGCTCTATAAGTGGTTTTATTATTATTTTATTATTATCTAGCTGAGTGCAATATACCAGTGGTGAGGGTACAGGTGCATGAGCCCTGTGACCCTACATTTAATGAAAAATGCACTCAGAGGGCATATTAGAGATGACCTAACTCTAGTGTCCTGGCTGAGAGGCTGCTCACCAGCTGCCACCACCAGACATGTTTCTGGACCCCTGGGTGGAGAGCCTGCTGCTCTCAGGGGTCTAAAACAATGCACAGCCTGGGACAAGGTGCCAAGTCTCCTCCCCCAGGATGGGCGGGGTCCACGAAGGGGAAGCTTCAAAGGCTTGCCGCCTTTGTGGGATACCCCAGCTATTTGCTGCTTCCAGCACCTGGCCCTCACCAGTTCTGACCCCCCACGTTGGGTGGGAGAATCAGCGGGAAAACCAAGTGATGACGGGAGGTGTGCCCACCTGTGCCAACCCCACCCCTCAGGTGGGGGAGGCGAGGTGGGGTACAGATGGGTGGACCCAGCCAACCAGAGAGAGGCGTATGTCACCCCTACCTCTCCTCCCACTGGAGGGTGGCATAAAATGGGGATTACCCATCCCAAGGAAGGGACCCATTGGTCCCGACCTTTACTTACCTGTAACGCCCCTAAATCTAGTATTTAGGCGCAACCCCGAACCTTGCTTCCTCAGGCAAGAACCAACCAGAAGAAGAGAAGAGGAAGGACCAAAGAAGCCGTGCTGAAACAAGGAGAGGAGGACGCCCACTGACTTGGCCCCAGCACTACTGGCCTGTCCGCACCTCAAACCTGATCCAGCGAAATCCCGGTGTGTCCTGCAGCCAGCAGTCCTCAAGAACCCGAAGGACCTGCCCTGCCTTCCAAAACCAAGACTTTCTCTCCTGTGAGCACTGGATTTGCTCACCCACAGACTCTGGCTCCGGCCAAATCCGTGAGTCTTCACCACTGTGCACCTGACGCCCACAGCCCGAGTTCGAGTGGCCCAACACCACAAGGAGGTCTCCCCGGTGATCCTGACCTGAGATATGGTGATCTCTGACCTGCTTCGAATCTCCAATTGACACCTGCAGCCCCTATCTGGAGGATTACCCCGTCCGTGACCGGAGGTGGTAAGAAAACCCAACGCCAAAAGACACTTCCCACGGCCTTTGGTCGCCCAACCAATGGTGTCCCAGCATCCCCAGGCATCCCAACTTACCTCTCCAACCGGTGGTCACCTCAAGAAGATCTTCATCCTCGAGCCTGCAGTCTTTGTTGCAAACGGAGAATCCCCATTCAAAACAATAGATCACCTGATGCCAAAACAGCACCCTGCACCCAGCCGCCCAGCGGCGCTGCGGGTTTACTTTGGGTGCTAACTCCGATCCCACTTTGCCCTGAGCCTAACACCAGGAGCTTTGCTCCCACAACCTTGAGGCCTGCTCGTGAGCAGCCACCAACCGGAGGCCCCCTATCCCCAATTGGATAACATTGGGCCTCAGCACTCTGCACCCGGCCGCCCTAGTGCCGCTGAGGGTGTTCTGACAGTGCATCCTCGACCCTGGGGAAACCCTGGTTCTAACCCTAGAATACCAACTCCCACAAATAAGTACTTACCTGCAAACCGTTAACGTAATTTCCTTCCATAGGATTGCATTGACTGCTTTTCCTTGAAAATTCTTCTAAATGTGGAGTTGGTTTGTATGAAGCATCGGGAAACTGCAATTGTACTAAAAGTGAATTACTTACTTATTGTTTAAGTAATGTCTCTGTGGGATATCTAGGCAATATCACACTGATTAGCAAAAGTAACTTAAAAAGTTATATAAAAAGTAACGTGCACAGTAATCTGTAAAATAACTAAAAAGTAATTTCGAACTGTTGATTTATCTGTAATACAACCCACTGCATTTGAACCTGCATTCAACTGTAAATCACTGCATAAGATTTTGCAAAGTATTATTTTACTTACCTGCACCAGGCTTGGCTTGGTTCTAGAAAGTTCTAGAAATATAATAACAAAATAATATTTTTGATACAAATAAATTGGTCTTTGAGTGTGTGACATCATTTCTTGCCTGAGTGTGTATAACAAATGCTTAACACTACCCTCTGATATAGCCTTACTGCTCGCCCACACTATCACAAATTGAGAGTAAGGTGTTATCTAATTTAGCCTCTGCCTACCTTTGGGGTTCCTTGGACTCTGTGCACACTATACCTCATTTTGGTATAGTATATACAGAGCCAGCTTCCTACAGTCAGTCTGTGTCGATTTGTCTGACGTCGCCGCTTGGACATGCGAGTCCACGGCGAACACTGCTCCTGGAACATTTTAACTACCATTTTCTTTTACACTGTGACGCACTTGCATTTCTCTTGGCTTTGCAAACTGTCAAAAAATGGTTCTCCTTCCAACAGCCTTCACAAATCTGTCCGAGAGTGGAACATTTACCTTCGTGTGGAAACGAAAATCCACATCTAAAACACAGCTTCTTTTTACGGGCAGACTTCACCATGAATCATTCAATCTTTGGCTTCAGGTTACTATTCACACTTGTGGAGGGTTCATTCTGGGCACCTCTGTCCTCCATGTCAGTAGCTTGTCTATCGGCACGCTCTTTAGCTCTGGCAGCCATTAACACTCATTCCAGACTAAGAATTTCTCTCAGCATTCGTCATTTGAAAGAATCTGACACACACCTATCAATAACTCTCAGACGCATAACTTCTTAATCAATAAATTCATTGAACTTACAATGTCTGAGGAGTGTGTTGAGTCTCTCCACGAATTCATCAATGGTTTCACCAGCTTTCTGTCGTCCCTGGTTGAAGATGTATCTATCATAATCAACATCTGGCTTTGGATTAAACTTGATATTCAACACTTGTTTAATCTGACGATATGTGACTTCTTGTGGCATTCTCTTTATGACTTCTTTTACACCATCAACAGCAAGATTTTTGAGATACTGAGTATCTTTTTGTTAACAGTCTCTTCGAGTGCACCGATGAAACCATCAAATGTCTCTATCCAAGCAGTCCATCTATCACTAATATTTTGCTTTTTGGTGGTATCGATCGGTGGTGGTGGTTTCAGGAAAGTGGCAGCGTTATAGCCATTTCTGGGCATGGCTGAAATTGAGGGTGAAGCTCTCTTCGGCTCCCTCAGCAGTTCATCTGGAATCGGGTCATGTGAGCCATCTCAAAGGCCTTGAGATGTGCTGGCCTCTGGATCATCCTCAATGACTTTTGATCTCAGCATTTGCCTCCATTCTCTAAACATTATACAGTTCTAAAGACATCTTTGGTCGTTTTGGAGTGTCACCAGCTTAGCAGAACCCCTGTGCTTCCTGGGTCACCACACTTGTTGCTGAGGTTGTACCGGCTCACCTTACACAGGGTCTGTTGATTGAATGGCTGTTTTATTCTTAGGCATCTCTTTGCTCGCTTGTCACCACTATCTAATTGTAACGTTATCTTGCACTTTGTGATTATCAATAACTTCTAATTGGAAACCTGGTTGTATCTGCCTTTAGCGTTTACGCTTCGGAGTACATAGGACTATATATTGCATAGCAGCACAGTACGTTTACATATGATCTGACCAGCAGGTTCTCGATATGAAGATTTCTTTGCAATGCTTTAGCATTTTTTAACTTCTTTGGGGCGACTGGAGTTGCTCTTTGACTCCACATGCATTAAGCATTGGTTCCTCACTTCGACAGCAACACACGTGGCGTGCACGAGCAGCTTGCTTGGACAGTGCCAAACTCTCTGGGACAGCACTGTTGATCTTCAGGTTACTTATCCCCTAACTGGTCGACAGTTGTAGCATCCATTCAAGCCTGGGTACCTATAAAGGACTCCACCACACACAGAGCTTACTAATGCACGTCTTTATTCTTCTGCTTGTAACTGTGAACTCAACATTCTAAACCAGCCATCAGTGCATTCCGCTCTATCACTTCCGTCATCATTTTACAGCGTCCATCTAGAGCCGAAAGTGTTCCATGATTTCTAATTCCCAAGACACTACAGTGGCTACAGCTGCCAACTTTGGAATATGGAAACCTTTGGAACTTTGTGACCCACGTTTGAACGCCAGCCTGGGCGACTGGATCAATATTGTGTGATTCTTAACAAATTACTTAATCTCTCTGTGACTAAAACACTTGAAATGAACTGCATTTGTGTAATCCCCGCTTGATGTACATAATCTTGTCGATTGTCTCCCACACCCCATGTAATGTACAGTGCTCGGCTACTTCTAAGCTAGGTCTGTGCTAAGTAAATACCAATACCTGCATACATACATATGCACAAAGACCAATATGGTACCTTTATAGGTTTTCATCAGGTAAACCTTTGTCTAAGTGGTGCACACATTGAGTCCTTCTCGAGCCTTTGTCGGCTCACAGTGTGGTGTGTTTTAACATCTTTATGGCCCTCATTATGAGTTACTTGTTGTTCCAGTGGGTTCCTACTACTCGTAGATCCCCCAAACAGCAGGTTTTACCTCCATGTAAAAGGGTTTGAGGTAAATGGAATGAAAATACTTTGCCACAGGTGATAATAGTAGAGCACACAACTCAAGCAAGAGAGCGCAATGAAAAGAACTCAGTCCAATCAGACAAGCAGAATGATTCTTGTCTGAGTCTGAACAGCTGAAATGGGCACAAAAGTAGCCCTCGCACTTATGCCCTTGTCAAGAGAGTTCAGAAGGACACCAATTCATTCAACCCTTTGTGCCCACTCCTTACACACTTCAAAAAACAGCTACTGTCCCTACATCATGTACATGTTTAGGTACGTATTTAGGGTTTAGACACAGTGTCTTTAAAGGGCTCAACCAATTGATTCAGCTCTGCAACTGTTCATCAGCCTTTGCAGCCAATAAAATAAGGACTGGGTTTGGCGAGTCAGAAATACTCCTTGTGTCATGTGGCATACTACAAGGATTGTTCCTCTCAGATCTATCATTTTGAATCTACAGGCTCCACCCAGCACTGCTTCCTGTGTTGCATATGGTGAACTTCCAAATCAACTTCTGACTGGATAAAATTATACCCAAATCCACTTCCAGTTGTAAAAAATGACAACAAAATTCAATTCTGGTTATAAAAAAATGACATATAACAGTGATGAGCAGCTAACCTATCCACTGTTCGTTCTCATAGTCATGGCCGGACTGGCCATAGCGGGCACCGGGCGTTTCCCATGTGGGCCGCCAGGGTGGGGGCCGTTTTTGTTACTGGTGGCGGGTTTTCAGCATATCTGCAATATCGGCCCCTGTAACAAAAGTGGCAGCGGTGAGACAGGAGTGGTGCTTCCAACTAGCACTCCCTCCAGGGGCCGGCTGAGCTGTTTGCCAAGGCCGGTTTCGGTTCCCAGTCTTGCAGTGCTCATCGTCTTAGTGGAAAAACCTGGAACGGACACCTACATTGGCATGATCGGTCCCTGGTCTGTGTTCCACTGCAAAGTCGAACCCCCGTAGGGAAAAGGACCACCTCAAAAGTTGATGCTTTCCCCTATAATCTGCGTCAGCCACCTGAGAGGTCTTTGGTTGGTTTGAACCTCGAAGTGAGTCCCAAACAAGTATGGCGTCAGCTTCTTCAGGGGTCACACCACAGCAAAAGGCTTCCCTCACAATGTCACTTCAACGCTGCACTCCAGGGAGGAGTCACCTGCTGATATAGGCAATTGGTTGATCCTGGCACTCCTCATTTGTTTGTGACAATACTCACTGCCCCAATCCCATGTTCAGAAGCGTCTGTTTTGACAATTAATTCCTTTCCATAGTGAGGTGCCTTCAGGATAGGGGCTGAGCACATAGCCTGTTTCAGGGTGCCAAAGGCCTTTTGGCATCCTGTGGTTCAGAAGACCTTCTTAGGCTGTTTTTTTGGAGGTAAGTTCAGTGAGTGAGTCCACAATGGTCCCATAACCCTTCACAAACATCCTGTAGTACCCAGTCAAGACAAGGCATACCCTGACCTGAGTCTGGGTTTTGGGCGCCTCCCACTCCAGTATAGTCTGGATATTGAGTTGAAGAGGTTGGACTTGGCCTCCGTCTACAAGGTGGCCCAAGTACACAACAGAACTCTGCCCTATCTGGCACTTACTGCCCTTAATAGTTAGCCTGATGCAGGGCCTGTAAAACCTCCTTGAGGTGATCCTCCCAGGTAGAACTAAAAACAGCTATAATATCAAGATATGATGCACTAAAGTTGTTGAGGCCTGAGAGAACTCTATCCACCAACCTTTGTATGGTGGCAGGTGCATTTTTCAAACCAAGGGCATCACTCTGAATTGGAAAAGGCCATCTGGGGTCGAAAATGCTGACCTCTCCTTTGCTCCCTGGGTGAGTCCAATCTGCCATTACCCTAAAGTTAAACCAAAGGTACTTTATTTAGTTGCACCCAGCTTGTCAATCAATTCATCTGCTCCTGGGATGGGGTGTTCATCAGTTTTAGTGACTATGTTTAAACCCCTGTAATCCACACATAACCTCATTTCAGGTTTCTCCCCCTTGTAATGAGGCTTGTGGACCAGCAACACTGGCTGGCACAGGGACAGCCAGAGGGTTCAATCACCCCTAGCTCTAGCACCTTGCTGACCTAAGTCTTGATGCAAGCTTTGACTTGGTGGGAAGGTCTGTATATTTTGTTCTTGACAGGGAGACTGTCACCAGTGTCCACATTATAGGTACACCATGTTGTCTGAAAAGGGAGCAAAAAGAAGAGTTCAGCAAACCGACCTGGGACATGATGTTGGCAGTGAGCGTTTCAGACAAAACAACACCCTCAACTGGCCCATACTGTGGGTTATTTGACAGTAAGTCAGGGAGAGGTTCACTTTCCTCCTTCTCCAGCCCTCCATCAGTGACCATCAGCATGGTCATGTTCACGCTGTCCTGGTGGAGTATTAGGCGTCTGACACGGAGAACTCTATGAGTACTCCTACGGGTGGCTAAGGCTACCAAGTAGGTGGTGACTTTCCCTTTCTTTTCCAAGATTGGATAAGGCCCAGTCCACTTGTCCTGGAGGGCCCTGGGAGCCAAAGGCTTGAAAATTCACACCCGCTGACCTGGTTGGTACTCAATCAGTGCTGACATCTGGTCATATCAGTGCTTGATAAGCTCCTAGCTGGTCTGTAGTTGCTTATTTGCCTTCTTCATATACTTAGCCATACATGAATGCAGGCCCAGTACATAGTCCACTCTGCTTGGGCTCTTTGAGAGGTTTCTCTCATCCTTTCCTCACTAGACTCAAAGGAACCCTCATAAGATGGCCAAACAAAAGTTCAAAAGGGAAGAATACAGCACCCTTTTATGGCACCTCTCTGTGGGCGAACAGCAGGCAATTCCATCTCCTTCTGAGTTTTCAAGGGAGGCCCATTACCATGACTTTCATGGTTTTGTTGAACCCTACTACCAAATCATTTGTCTGAGGGTGATAGGGTGGTGAACTTGTAGCTCACTACACATTCATCCCACATAGCCTTAAGATAAGCAGACATGAAATTTGTCCCTCTATCAGAGTCCACCTCTTCAGGAAACCCAACACTTGGGGAGATGCTGAGGAGGGCCTTTACCACTGCAGGGGCAGTGACAGTCCCTGGGGTACTTGCCTCTGGATACATAGTTGTTTAAAAAAACAAGGGAAACCCAGTTTAGCAATTGGTCAGGGACCTTGGGTACATAAATGATTTCTAAAGACAGAGGTCCCTAGGCAATTTCCGATCAAGTGTGTAGTAAATATAGACTAAATAGATTCTATATTCTTTGTCCAGCCGGACAGAATTTAATATTCAGTAAGTAAATTAGAAGCAAGTTATTACAGAAAATTCAAGTGGGACACAACCTGCGCCCTACTACAACATTTAAACAAACAACATGTAAGAAAAGGTTCAGGCAAGGAAGACGGGTCTGCGAACCATAAAATATAGCAGACTTATATTCAGACCCCCCAGGATATAGCGGCATGGATTAGCAAATTTAGCGGCACAAATATGGAAATTTAGCGGCACAAATATGGAAATTTAGCAGCATTTTTGCGGCACTTTATTTTACTCATAATCATTCATTCTCAGCCTTAAATCAATGGAAACGGTTTTAGCAGAGTAGTCCGCTTTGAAATAGGCAACCTGGGATATGGAACTGAGGAAGCAGCCCACAGGCGAAGGCTGTTATCCCTTGGAAATGCAATCCTCCATTTGCTTTAGTATAGGTTCTGAGAAGCCCAACAAAGATGGCCTGGTAGAAGGATGTCGGGGAGATTAAAGGTGTGTCGTGGCAGGGCAGTATGGAATAGCAGTAGGAAGGTTCCAAAAGCAGTCCGTCTCGAATTATTGATATAAACAGAATATCTGGGGCAATGCCGGTTCTTTCTTTTATTTCCATTTGTTAATTTAGTTTTCTTATTTGTGATTGGGATCTGTAATATATTTTATGTATTCCATTCCTTACTCTTTGGATAAAATGAAGCTCAGTTTCCAATCCCAAGATTCCCTGACTTGATTTCACAGGGTGGAGCAATGTTCTGCAAATTCATAGAACGGTCCTACTATTGTCCGTCTACTTGAGCTTTTCACTATGTATGTGCAACGTCATGCAGCAAGGATTCATTTTACATATAGCTTCCGTATCCTCTCTTATGCTTTCTACCTTGACCTGGCCTGTAAGAATTACACAGTTAAAGTAGAACGCAGATAATGCTTCAGGGGCTTGTCAATGTGCAAAAACCCTAACGTAAAAGTCCGCATTGCATGGGCTTCCTCTGGTAAAGTCCAGGTCAGTACTTCACTTTGTCCTGGCTTCTTCCTTGCCTGTTGTGCATAGTTTGGCAGAATCTCTTCTACAGTCCTGACTGGTTAAATCCCGCTGACCGATACATGAAATAAATGGTTATGTGTGCAAGCAATCTGAACAGAAAGGCATAACACACTTGAAACAAAAGGCAATATATGAATATAACTGGGTGTAAAGGCACTACAACAGTGTGTGCAGAATACCTGACCGAAAAGGCTGAGTATGCAGAAAATTTGATAATAATGCTGTATGTACAAAAAACCATATTGAAAAACAGTGTATGCTGACAATCCCAACTAAAAAGGCATTGTTTACAAAACACCTAACAAAAATAGGCACTGTGAGCAACAATCTGACTAATTTTTCTGTTGACCCACTGAGAGTTACAAAGACCAAAGGACACATGGTTGACTGCAAGTCATCCTGGAAAGTCCAACACAAGGGACTTGTCACACTTCAGACATTTGACTTAATCTTTGTCTACTTCTGAGAGCTTGAGTGAGGTAAACCCGCCTGAACATCCAGATCAGACATCTGAGCCTATGTCATTGATTATTAGTCCATGTACCACTCAACTGCATCATACTACTCGATCTGGCAGACCAGTGCGAGCACCTTGATGACTCTGAGGAAATATGATGTTGATTTGTTTTGTACTTTTTGTTTAAGAAAGGGGGAGATGTTGAGTCTTGGTGTTATGAGCATTAGGACCCTCGTGGTTCTGAGAAGAATTCAAACAGGAATTACGTAAACTGCTGGGAGGTATTACGGTGTGGTTATTAAAATCAAGACGTAATATGTAACGTTAGGGGGTTGTGTGGTTGTATGCAGCAGAATAAAGATGTCTGTTACGGAGATCCATGTGCAGCATGTTTCATTTACGTATTTCAGGGAGGAAGTGACACCCAGCATACATGTTGCTAGCCTGCCCCCGAGTGTCAGCATATCTTGTCTATCGCCCCTTCCCTGGGTGTCAGCATATCTTGTCCATAGCTCCTGCTCTTGATGTCAGCATATCTTGTCCCTAGTCCCTGCCCTCCTGGGTGTCAGCATATCTTGTCCGTAACTCCAGCTGTGGTTGTCAGCCTATCTTGTCTGTAGCCCAGCTGTGGGTGTTAGCTTATCTTGTCCGAAGCCCATGTCCCGGGAATCCGCATATCTTTTCTGCAGCCCCTGCCCTCCCGGGTAACAGCATATCTTGTCCCTAGCCTCGGCCATGGGTGTCAATATATCTTGTCTGTAGCCCCTGGCCTCCTGTTTGTTAGCATATCTTGTTGGTAGCCCCTGCTCTGGTTGTCAGCATAACTTGTCCGTAGCCCTTTCGCTTGCGGTTCTAACTTGACTGTTCTTCTATTGGGAAAGTGAATTATCTGTGCCCTGAGCTGATATATGTCCCCATTTCTCCTTTTACTGTATTTCCAGCTGCCTTTACTCTCCTCTTTCTTCAGGATTATTTGATCATTATTAGCCCATTTGTATACGTCTTACTTCTGGGGATCAAATGTCAGTGTCATATCTGCCTTCCAGTGCATTGTGATGCACCGTTTAGCCAGAGTGAAAGATAAATCTATAAACCAGTTACCTGCTCTTTGTGCTTTAGGTTTGGGGAGCATCCACAGCAAACACACTTCAAGAATGCAACAGATCTCCTTCTTGAGTGTCCTGTTTAGTGTATTCATTCTCCCAGAAATCAGTTAAGTCTCTCCTGTATAATACCATGTGCACGAAGTCAACGTCTCTAGCTTTACATTGTGTACACTTTCGTGTGTAACCTAGGCATCAAATAAGTACGTTACATCTAGACAATTATATTGATTATACTTGCGGCCTGACAGTGAGTGAGATCCTCTGAAAAAATCCTCTGCCTGTCTCCCATTCTTTTGATTGTGAGTTCCTTGCCAGTGCGCACTTCCCATTTGGGCGTGGCTGATTGCATATTGTGTATAAGCAAGTGGATCAGAGATATATTAAACCAAGAGACCAGTTTGCTCCCACTTCCCATAGTAAAGAGGAGGTGTAAAGTTATGTGTCTTGGAGCTTCGTCTGTAGCGCTGCGCTAGACCTCCTTCAAATTTGCCTTAAGTGAGGAACTGCATAGGTGGCATCCTTTGTTCCGCTATCCTCTGCTCCATAGATCGGAATTTACCCTCCCTGTACCAATCTCCTATATTAAGTGAGTCCACCCCATGCCACCGATATAGGTAATCTAGCTGTGTAAAGGTCCAAATTTAGAAGGGAAGGTGAACAAACATATAGTTAATATGGGCATGGGGAGAACATACAACATAACAGCAGATGTGTTGTGTTGGTAACGGCAAGCCGAGTGGGTTCAATGGTCGTGGGGGGATACAGGAGAGAAAAAAAGTGCTAAAGGGCAGTAGAGGAGTGCCAGAATTCATGAGGCACCTTTAGAAAGTATTAAGGTTTGAGTTTTGGCCGTGTTTAATATCGCAGGTGAATCGTTTTATAATTCTTCTAAGAACCGCAAGTGATCTTACCTAGTAAGCATCTAATTGAGGGCATTCACGGTGGTGGGGCTTGGTTAAATAACCTGCCAACAAAACGGACGTGTCATCTTGAAATGAAGTGGTTTAATGTTAAAAACCCACGCTGAGTGAATCGCGTTTACAATGGTGATTGTCTTACCGAGGGAAGGTCCGCGTTGGAGTTTTAATAGGACTCTAAAAGGAAAAAGGTTTACTATAAGGGATTTGTTAAAGCCGCGTTAACTAATGGATTCAAGAGGACCTGCTAGGCAGTGCTTACCCAAACAAGTCAGTAGCAAGGCTTGATTAGTGAGCGGCGGCTGTTTCCACTGTGGGAAACCTGTTGGTTTAAAGGGAATTTTAGGGCATGGTAGTATACTTGGACAAACCGTCTAACAAGTCTAGCGGCGAAAGAACTTACTGAGTGAATTTCAGGTAGGAGCCAACGATGGGGTCTTGGCAATGGGTTGAGACGTTGCTCGTGGTGAAGTGAAGAGATGGGGAAGGAGCAATTAAGAGCATCGGAGGGTCATGTGATCGCGATCATGTGACCCGCCAGCAAGTCATTACTGGGGGCAGTGCGGGGGAGGGGTGAGTTAGTCAAAACGGTGGCCATCTTAAAAGGGTGTGTAAGGGGTGAAAATAGAATGTAGGAGGCTTAAAACATGGAAAATGTTCAGAATCATGTACTTTCTAGCAAGTTAAAATTACGGTACTATTGAAAGGAGTACATGGGGAGAAGAGACCAGAATTTAAGAAGTCAAAACATTGCAAGTCATACGGTTTCATAGGCCAGTGTAGTTAGATTGGGCAACAGGTTCAAGAGAGTCAAAGCAAGGAGGTCCAGTCCTCAAGGCGGTTGAGGCCATTGTGGATACTTCTGGTTTTTAGTATCCATTTTAGTTCTTCCTTATTTAGAAGCTGATGGACATCTGCTCCTCCTGCCGTGATTTTTATAGCCGTGATAATTGTCCATTTTAAATCCATTTCTGTGTGACCAGTCACGATGAAGTGATCCACCAGAAGTGCGTTGGGTTTCTACAACGAATCCTACTCCGATGTTGGCAGATCCGGATACGTGCTTTCTGTGTGGTCTGCCCTATGTATATTTTGTTACAGGGGCAAAAGATCGCATAAATAACATTTGTGGTGTTACAATTTGTGAAATATTTTCTCTCAAACTTTATTTGTTCATATACAAAGTCTTTTCCTTCCAAGGTGGTGTTACAAACGACACATTCACCGCATTTTGCATGTCGTGCTAGACGTGGGAGTCCCCAAAGATCATTCAAGGTTCCTTTGGAATCTGTGGTGGGTAGTGCTGCGGGTACTAAATTATCTTTTATATTTTTTGACTTTTTAAAGGCAAAAGGGGGGCGTTCAAGATTTAATGGGTCTTCATTGATTACTTCCCAGTGTTTCCTAATGCTTTTTCTAATGGCATTTGATGCAGGTGAAAAGGTGGTGACACAGACCAGCCGGCTCTGTGTCTTTTTTGCCTTTGGTTCCAAAAGTACATCTCTTGGGCACTACCAGGCTCTTTTTAAGGAACTGGGAACGAGTTTGCGTGGATAACCTCTGGTGCAGAGTTTCTCACTCAATGTCTGGGCTTCAAGGAAGTAGTCTTCCTTTCGATAACAATTTCTTCTTATACAGAGAAACTGGGAGTAGGGGAGTGAATCGCGGAGGGCACGGGGATGGTGGCTTTTGTAACTCAATAGTGTGTTGCGTTCAGTTGGTTTCCTATATAGGCTGGTTATCAACTGTTCCTCTTGGTGCTGGATTTTTAAGTCAAGAAATGGGATGATTTGTTTGTTTTCAGAGAAAGTGAATGTGAGGCTGCTGCAGTTATTGTTCAGTCAGTGGAGAAATTGCATTAATAGCTCATGTGATTTTTGGCAGATCATAAATATGTCATCTATGTACCGCTTCCACAGGGCAATGCCACTGTGGAAGGAGTTAATAGAGTTAAGAATTCGTCTTGACTCAAGGTCATCCATGTACAGGATTGGCAAGTTTGGGGCGAAGATTGCTCCCATAGATGCACCCCTGACTTGGCCATAGTATTTGTTCATTAAAAAGAAAGACATTTTTGGTCAGACAAATCTCTAGGAGCTGCAGTGTAAATAATTTGGGAACTGCATGTGGACTTGGGCGTTTGTTCAGAACCCGTTCGATGACGTGCATGGAGTCAACACGGGGAATATTAGTGTAAAGTGACTCCACATCCAACGTGCACATTGTTTTGGATGTGGGGTCAAATGGGTATTCCTCAATGAGGTTTATCATAGACATACTGTCACATATGTAGCATTCTGTTTCTGGCACAAATTCCTTAATGAAATGATCAACGTATTGTCCCAATGGTTCCACAATCGATCCGCAACCTGAAACTATTGGGCGGCCAGGCGGGGTTTCTGAATTTTTATGACTCTTAGGCAGAGTGTATATTAATGGTATTCTAGGTGATTTGGTATTGAGAAACTAGTGTTCTTTTTTACTCAAAAAACCTGCTTCCAGGCCTTCATTAGTGACCTGAGCAATCAATTTCTGTATATCTTTAGTGGGGTTGGTAGGGAGTCTGCAATAGTGGTCAGTGTTACTTAGTTGTCTCAAGATTTCACTCTTGCATTTTTCTTTTTCTTGTAAGACAATTCCGCCGCCCTTGTCGGCAGGTTTAATAACAAGAGATCTATTGGATTTAAGAGCTGATAATGCGTTTTTCTCATCAATTGAGATGGTGTAAGGAGTGAACATTCTCTGTCTTTCCAATTCCGATATGTCATTAAGAAGCAGTTTCTCGACGGTCAAGATTTCACCTAGGACCATACTTGCCGATGGTGAGAAAGTGGAGGGTGGTCTGAAAGGGGTGTTGGTATTTACTATGGGTGTAGGGTTAAGGAGGAAATAACTATGTAGTCATATTTTCCTAAAAAGTCTGAGATCTGTTCAGTTTGAATGCCAAGAAAGTTGGGACGGACCATAAGTACAAACGAGAGACCTTTATTCAATATGGACTGCTCACAGTTTGAGAGTTGGTGGCTTGTCAAATTAAAAATGGGTAGCATTGAGCTAGGAAGGGACTCAGTATTGGGAATAGCGATAGTCAGTGTATCATTAGTTGGGGGTTCTGCTACCATTGGTAGTGTTGGCGACGTGTGTAGCGTTCGTCCGGGGGGGTTGAGCCAGCGTTGTTGTTGATTTCCTCTCCCTCTCTTTGGGGGTTCTGGTTGGCCTCGGCCTAAATAAAGGTATCCTATTTGAGGTGCTAGGGCCGTCCCCCTGGTCTGAATTATCAGAAGATTCAGCCGATGTATCTGAAATCTCAACTAAATTCTGTTGTCTATTAAAGCGAACCCACGGTCTTTGGTTTTGGGGGTCATTGTATGACCTATTAGTGTAGTAATCATTAGCCAGATATGGATATGCACGTTCTTGTGAGAAGGCTTTAATATCCTTCCTCACTTTGTGCGACTTTTTATTTTGTTCCAATCTATGGAATTCGTAGATACTTTTTTGCACCTCTTCCAAACGTTTCTTGCCCTCACTAGTGGGGCTCCGATCTTTGATCTGTTTTCTAAGTCATTTATTTCAATAGTACGTTTTTGGAGTTCTTCGGTGGCTATGTCTATACCTAACACCATCCAGTGTCTGGATCATGTAGTGCTAATGTAGCTGAACCCTGTGGTGTATTTAGGATTATCTGTGAACACGCCTGGGATATTGCGGATTTGTAATCCTACTGGGATTATATTGGCCTTTAAGTATTCAGTCAATAGGCGTATCATTAGTTGTAATCATACGGATTTCTTTTTACTCTTCTCTAGTTGGTCACCTAGGGAAGTACTCTGGTCCCCAGTGTGTCGATAGATTCAAGAGCAAGGATGGGCCCTCTAGGATCTTCTTAATGTAGTCTTCGGAATAAAGGGGTGTGTGGTCAGACATGCCCAGGTTGGGGGTGGGAGGGGTGTGGGGGGGGGGGGGAGTGACAGGGTGGGGAAAAATAAATGGGAGTTCAAAATTAAAGTGAGTGGGGTAGATGGGTCGGGGGAGTACCCACTTGTAGATAAGGGGTGGGGGTGCTAGGCCCTTGCAATCAATCAGGTCATTGCGCTACATATTGTTTCAAAAAACAAGGGAAACCCAGTTTAGCTATTGGTCAGGGACCTTGGGTACAGATATATATATATATATGAAGTGAGCGACTGGTTGGAGGATTAGGAGAAGGTGGGTAAGACAGGAAGCTCACTTCGAACACCCACCGTAACAGGCTTCGACCTGGAGCAGTGGGAATCAACCCTTGAGCCCGACAGCATCACCTAGCGCCAGAGACCAGATAAGTGACAAAAGAGATTTCCGCTGCTGTCAGCTGTACTGGGGGCACGAACTGCACATGGGGAAAATATATGCAGAAGTGATATAGATCGCAAGAGGCACAATGTTAAGACTTGATTGATGAAAAAGCGAAATAGAAACTAGCCGTGTACGTGTGGGGTATGAGGGCCTGCCTGCTTAGGGCAAGAATAAGAGAAGCTCCCTCCCTAGTGTGCGGTAAGAAATATTAAGATTATGCAATATTTCGACGAATGCTGGGGCTGGCCTCCTCCACCTAATTAACTGTTCGCATTGTACACTTAGGGCGACAGGCACTCTGCAAGTTAGGGAGGTGGGGGTTTAACTACTCACCTAGCAGGGTCGCAGGGAGAAGGGTGTTGGGGCATCTGTTTGAATTGTTTAATTTTTTTGATTATTTGTATGTTGTTGCTCAAGATGAACATAGTCGATGCATGATGCGTGCGCCATTTGACTAAAGACCCAGCCTCGCAACAGACAGAGCTGAGGGCGCTAGACGCCTCCATGGCCTTCAACAGTATTAAATGGCCATACTAGTTTGCTGTACTCATTAAATTGGGTTTTGGTCCCATTTTCTGCAGCTGGGTGAGGCTGCTATATCGTGCCCCGTAGGCTCGAGTTCGGGTTAACGGAGTCACGAGACAGGGTTGCCCTGTGAAAGCTAAAAGATCCAGGTCTGGCAAAACAGAGTCGAATGTAAAGACCTGAAGGACTGGTCCATCAGCATTAATATTTAGGTATTTTAGGTACGTCAATACACATTTCTTAGAAAACAAAAGTACATGTTTGTGCTATTTTCTATGCCCTGTATATATACTCTAATCTAGAAACCTATTTCACAATACAAACCCATAAGAACATGCCTCTTTTTGCATGATCACCACCATTTCATTGAACTAATACTGCTGTTTTTTAAAACCTTTTTGCACTGGGATTTTGCTAACCGGGCCCCCTCAAACATGTTGAAATTGGCTATGTTCCTAATTTCCATACTTAACTTACCTATAAGTCCCTAGTTGTCACGCCTGCCAGTTTTTGGATCGGTCTTTGCAAGTAGACAAAGATGGACGCCGGAGAACGCGCATGTGCGAAGGGGTCAGGCAGGAGCTAAAAGCCTGACTTCCCTTCATACCAGTGCTTCGCGTTCTAGTGCATCGTGAGACTATCGTCGCGTCACTTCCGTTTAGCCATTAACCCCGTTGTTATTGTGGGGTCCTGTTTGTTTCTTTTCCGACGTCCTGCTCCGTTGTCTGGGGAGTTACGAGGTTCTGGATTTCCTCGTCCTGTTCCGTGGAGACACTTTGTTTTCAGAAGCGAGTTTCATTGCTCGCGTAGGAGAGGGGCTTTTCTCCTCTCGCTTCGTCCCAGTCCTCTGATTTAAGCGGACTTAGCGTTTCCCCTTATCCCCCCTGGTGCCGGCTATCTTCTGCTCCATGTTCCTCGGGAGGCCAGCCTGCTACTCCCGGTTCCGCCCGCCGGCCGGACTTATTGTTCCGTCGGCCGGCCGGACTAGGGCAGGGCCAGTGTTGTAGCCCTCCTGGGGCATTGTGGTAGTTGTGGTCCGCCCAGGGTCCTTACTTTTACATCCCTACAGTTTATTCCCCCCTTATAGTTATTTTCGGACTTGCACTGATTTGGAAGACTGGCATCCGTCACAGGCTGAGAACTAAGAAGATTACGGTAGCGCGCTTGTTGCGCACCTTTCCTTTCTGTAGACCCATTACCGTTAATCAGATAGATGTATAGAGTTAATGAAGGTATCCTTGTATATACAGATGTTATTACCTGGAACAACCAACTCATAAACCTGCGTACTTCAGTTCAGATTCCTGGAACTGGATAGGGTAATACCTGACTCCTCATTTGAGTACACGCACTACATACCACTTAGGTGAAGGGTGCCTTACTTGTATCTTCATTACGTTTGTAGAATCTTTCTGAAGAAGAGGTCAATTACTTCCTGTGCATACCTTGTAGGCAGTGATAGAGTACGGGTATTCCAGAAGCTCAAAATCGGTAAACCCGCCTATTACGATGTCAAGATATAGAAGTATGTGATTTATGCATTGTTTTGACCCTCTTCTTTCTTGTAGTTCCTGTTTCCAGCCGGTAGGGAGTCACTGCCTGTGGAGTCCTTTTTTCCCCTTTGCTTTCCTTGTTTTGTTCCCTCCTTTCCCTCCAGATCACCATTGCGTTCTAGTGTTTGATAGATGCAAGAGGTGTAGGGGGGAAGGGTTGGGCCTGTCAACGGTTCCTGGCACTCCTGCAGAAACAGCTCGTGAATCCTTACACTAGTGTATGGTATAAATTGTACCCAGGCCTGTAAATTGTATGTCACTAGTGGACTGTAACACAAAGTTGGCAATGCAAAACAAAAATGCAGGTCTGTCACCAGTGACCTGGCTGTGCAGGTTTAAACTGCAAACTCGACCTGGAAAAATAACTCCTTTGGAAAGGCCTAAATCTTCTTTTTAAATATTAATAAGTATCCTAAGTAAGCCTCAAAGCCTAATAAGGTAGGGTGCATGATATTTAAAAGTAGGACATGCAAAGATTTAATGTAAAAAATGTCCTTACAGTGATAAGGCCTCTAAAACCATTTGCACATTAGCAATTGTTCCATAGACAGCATTGACATTTAATTGTAACTTGACAGGCAAAACACTTCATACTCTAAGGGTGTTTAAGTAGCTTTATGGTTTTAGTTCGTAATTAGGTTCTAAGGTGTTCGTAATATGAGGTTGGTTCTGTGGCTTCAGTGTGATATCAATGTCTTTCATCTTCTTTTCTTCCAGGTCTGTCCGGAGGTCAGCCAACGGACTTGAATAATGGGAAACCAAAGGTAAGTATGTCTATATTTATTTAAATGTCTCCTCTCTCTACTATCTGTAGAGATGTATTTTCCTCTGCACTCCTGTCCTTTCCCAACTTTAGGGGACTTAGCTCCTTTCACTTCTTACATGTCGTGTCTTCCTGTTTTCCCCTCTGATAAGGCAACCTTGAAAGGTGGCGTAAATTATAGGGTTTAACTTATTTTTAGACTAACACAAAACTAACTAATCAGACTGGGACTATGGTTATCTAAACAGAATCCATGGCAAAACATCGATCATTCTATCTGAAATGCACAGTCTCTCTGGACGTTTATTTCAAATTCCCAAGAGGTTGCTAAGAGCTCTTTGGCTGCCTGCGGGGTGAAGTGCGTTGCCGGTGGCTTTCTCGATCCTCAGCATGGATATCATCTTTTTCTCTTCCTTCTACCTGCAAGGGGTTTTCTATGGGTTCTTGCTGGTATCTCACCTTGTGGCGTCAGACCTCTTGGATGGACGCTCTCCTTTCCGCATTCTCCGCATTCTCCGTACTGTCCCTGGGTTCCAAGTTGGCCTTGAGTCTGCCTCTTCTTTCTTTTATTTCCTCCTCTGCCCTTGTCCCTCCTTTATTTTTATATCCTCTTTTTTGTTGTTTTGGTGTCATTTTGTTCATTAAAAAATTCTCTATTCTCTATTTCTATGTATGGGAGTGGGAGTTTTATTGTGTTATGTTTTTGAATTTTTAACAATTTTGGTATTTTGAAATGCTTTATACATTTTCTTAAGTTAAGTCTGTCTGCTCCGTGCCATAGCTACGAGGGGTTGAGCTCAGGTTTAAATTACTGAAACTTTTACTGGACTTAACAAGGATAGTGACATCATTAGCTGTGGTGGACTATCATCCACCCCCACTAGTAATCCGTTTTCTCAAAAAAAAACTAACAAAACAAACAAAAATGCTATATTAGTTCTTCTTAGATTTGGGGGTCTCTAGTTGGCACAGGTAGGTACTTGTGACAAATAGGGACCCTTGCCTCAGGGTAAGGGGGTACACTCCTAAAATAACCCCTGCTCACCCCCTTGGTGGCTTGGCACGAGCAGACAGGCTTATCACAGAGGCAGTGTGTAAAGTATTTGTGAATACATACAGTAATCAAGTGACAACACTACAGATGGACACCACACAAGTTGTATAATAAAAATAAGTATTCTTTATATAGATTTAACAAAATACCACAAACAACAAAAATCCACAATACTGTACTTAAAATGGTAGTTTTAGCTTCGTTCTCTTTAGTTCTTTGAGTCAATGTACCTTAAGATGCGACACGCAGGGTAACGAAAGTGTTGCAACGATGGAAATGCGGAAAATCCGGTGCAAAGAAATAAAGACGTCAAGTTATTCCTGATGCGGCACGCTATTCCGATGTTGCGAGAAGTCTCGGCTCGATGCGTCAGCTGCAACGGCGACACCCTTGTTCAGAGATGCGACGACAGCAGCTTTGGCGGCGACACTCTTCTCCCTCGATGCGAGACGCTTCCGCTCGATGTGACAGCGGCGACACCCTTGTTCACAGATGAGACGACAGCGGCTATGACGGTGGCACGCTTCTCCGTGGATGCGAGTCGCTTTTCTTGATGTGGTGCAATGCGTCAGCTACAGCGGCAACATCTTCGTTCAGAGATGCGATGGCAGCGGCGACACACTTCTTCTTCGGTGCGAGACGCTTCTCTCGATGCGATGCAATGCGTCAGCAACAGCGGTGACACCCTTTTTCAGAGATGCAACAGCAGCGGCTGCGACATGCTTCTTCTTCGGTGCGAGACGCTTCTCTCGAGTGGTGCAATGCGTCAGCTACAGCGGCGACACCCTTGTTCAGAGATGAGACGGCAGCGGCTGCGACGCGCTTCTTCCTCTTGAGTCGCGCTTCCAGCTCCTTGCGACAAGCAGTCCCTCAGAAGCTTCAAAACAGCAGCAGCCACTTCCAAAGAACTCTTGGGGAGCTGGGGGTTGAAGTCTGTTGTCCCTGAGACTTCAGCAGGAGGCAAGCTCTTCTCTCAAGCCCTTGGAGATCCTTCACAAGTTGAATAAAGTGCACACAAAGTCCTTTCTCCTTTCTTTGGCAGTCAGGCAACCACTGCAGGCCAATCCCCCAAGCAGCACTTCAGCTTAGGGATAGTCTCTCCTCAGATTCTTCAGGTTCCTCTCCTCAGAAAAGGTTTCTTCTTGTAGTCCAAAAGTGATCTAATTTCTTGGGATCAGGGTCCCAATATTTATACCCCCAAATCCTTTGTCCTCTGAGGGCAGAGGGGCCTTTGCCCAGTCCAAACCAGTTCTGGAGCAGTCTGTTTACATGACTCCTTCTCTCCTTTCACAGTGCAGGGCAAAGAAATCAGACGCACCACAGGAGGTGGAGCCAGCATTGTGGAGGAAAGGCACAGCCCTGGAGCACTTTGTTGACATGACTCCTTCTCTCCTTTCACAATTCAGGGCAGAGACATCAGACGCACCACAGGGGGTGGTGCAGGCTGTCATGCCTCGAATCTCGAGCCATTCCCCTCTCATATAAAAGCAGCAATACTGCCTGCGAACGTTGCTTAGCGTTCTAGCTCCTAGCCCCGTTTCCGTCCTGTTGTGTCTTCGCCTGACTTCCGCTTTTGTCATTTCCGGTGTTTTGGGCGTTCTCCATGTGTGGACCTTTACCTCAGTACTCTCGGTACTGTGCTGAGGTTTGCCGGTGTCTTGTAATCTTCTATTACCCTTCCCTGGTGCTCCGCTGTCTGGTTGGAGCTTCTCCCGCCACACAGCCGGGCGCTGCCTTGCAAACATCCACTTCCCTTCCCTGGTGCTCCGCTGTCTGGTTGGAGCTTCTCCCGCAACGCAGCCGGGCGCTGCCTTGCAAACATCCACTTCCCTTCCCTGGTGCTCCGCTGTCTGGTTGGATTTTCTCCCGCCACGCAGCCGGGCCCTGTTGTTGTATTGCCCTGTCCTCTACCTGGTGCTTTGTTAGGTGGCCGGATTTGGTCTTGTTACCCAGCAGGGTATTGCTTATTATTTTATTCCTTTTTTCCGGTCCCGGTGTTCCGTGGTGTAACCGGAATTGTTCTTGCTGCTCGGCTTGACATTACGAGTTAATATAAGGCGGCTAAAGTCATTCCCCGGCTTCTCTGTGATTCCTGAGCATAATTTACCTTAGAGACTTTGCGTGGACCACACCCCTGTGCAGTGTGTATTTACGGCTCATTATCTTCAGAATCACGGTAACAGCGTGTTTTCGCTACCTTTTTGGTAACTCTATGATTGTGTTGGTTTATTTACAATATTCACAGACTGACAATATTCTTAACAGAGTGCTGCATACACTCCATGAACAAACAAGTATATAACAGGAAGAGGTCCTATTGCATATACCTACATGCCCTTCCTGGTTGCTCTTGCAGAACTAATTGGTGAGCCTATTTTACCTCATTCAGAATTGAGAATATCAAGGTTGGGGCAGTATATATGCTTTGTTTGTCTGTTTTACAGGTGTTACAAGAGACTTCCTTTGTATGCTGACATATAGACTCCTCTGCATGCAGCCTTCTATGTTAACTACTAGCCTATTATATAAAAGGGGTAGGTTGAATGTTAGTGTTGCCATCATATGTTTCATAGTGTTACATGACTAGTGCAGAAATAATCCTTTCCTTTCATTCCAGCCTGTTCTGTTCACAAAGAACTTTTGCTGTGGTGCCATCGTCAGAGAGCTGCTTTTTCTTTCCCCCACCTTTCCTTGTTTTGTTTCCCTGTTTTCCCCTGGCGTGCCACTCGATACTCTAGAGTCTGATAGAGTGGAGAGGCCGTAGGGGAAGGCTGAGGACTATTCTTCAGTTTCCTGACGCTCCTGTGGAACGATCCAGCAAACCATTACACAGGCATTGTGGAAGGCAAGCACAGACTTATTCAGGTCCTAGGTGCAACTCCTCTGACTCATCTAGATGCAGATCTCTCTATTCACCACAGGGGCTGACTCATCCTATCTCCTGGAATCCCCCAGCCCTGTCACTCAAACTCCAGACAAGGAATACACAACCTAGCTGAGGCAGGCTTGTATAGTTAGACAAGAAAATACCTACTTTCTAAAAGTGGTATTTTCAAACGCAGAATGTTAAAACCAACTTCACTATAAGATATATTTTATCATTATGAGTTCAAGCATACTAAACTCGAAATTCTACCATGTTCCCTGAGTCAGTTAGGATTATAAGATGTAATAATCTAACTGCACATTCTGGCCTATGGAGAACAAGTAGCCTTGCAATAGTGAAAAACGAAAATTGCTGTAATTCACTATTAGGACATGCCACACACACCAGGGCATGTCCTACCTTATACTTACAATGCACCCTGCCCTTGGGCCTACCATAGGGGTGTCTGATATGAAAAAAGGGAAGGTTTAGGGACTGGCAAGTGGGTGCACTTTCCCAGTCAGCATGGCAGTACCAGACTGCACACAGGCTTTGCAATGGCAGACCTGAGACACACTTTTACAGGCTGCTTCTGTGGGTGGCACAACCAGTGCTGCAAGGCCACTAGCAGCATTTGGTTTACAAGCCCTGGGCACACTCAGTACATTGCACTAGGGTCTGACAAGTAAAATAAATCAGCCAATCGTGGAGTCACTAATCCATACATTCATTTATAATAGGGAGAGCATATGCACTTTAGCACTGATCAGCAGTGGTAAAGTGCCCAGTCATAAAACAGCCAACAACAGGTCAGAAGAAATAGAGGAGGAAGGCAAAAAGTTCAGGGATGACCCTGAAAAAAGGGCCAAGTCCAACAGTTCTGCAACTAACAACCTATTGAAACTCCCAAATCTATATCATGACCACTAAACTAGATAATAGTAAAGTTTGAGAATGGTTACATCAAAGTTAAATAGACCTTATTATGATGGTAAACTAATTTTTTAAGTACAAAAGCAAAATTAAACAAATTGATCATATTCATCAAAGGAGAAGAACTGAATGTCGGAAATCCAGTGGTGCAAAGGATTGACTTATTACTTTATTCTTCACATTATAGGACAGATATTCATCAGAAAGAAAGACAACCATGTGCAAGATGGCGGCCGTGAGCTCGGCCGAGTGAGTCGGCGTTTTTCTCCTCTGGGTCATAGCGGACCCCTCTATGACGGCTATGCTCCTGTTTCGATGAAATCTTGCCTGGCTTCAACCGCTAAAAGAATCACGGACCTAATCTGTCTATGCCACTCATTCCGCGTTTACACATCATCAGACTAGCGCTCTTTCACAAACTTTCCTGGCTTCGGCAGCCCCCGTATCTTCCTAGCGGCGGCTCACCTGGTTTCTCCATTTTGGGATCCTCCTCTCGTCGGCCAGCTAGCTGCTTCTCTGGCCGCTCTGCAGGTGTTTGCCTCACGTTATCAGCAGGACCGACAGCAGCGAAAATGAAGCCGCCTAAGGTGCTCTCTAAAGCGGCAGCTGCCGCGCAGAAAACCAGCGCTACAGTTCGTGGCCAGCAGGACGTGGACCAGAAGAGCTCCTCAACCCCAACGGTAACTCCTGCTCAGAAGACTCGCTCTGCCGGCACCGACAAACCTGCTCCTCTGACTCCCGCCCCGACTGTTACCAGGGGCCAGACCTTACCTGCAATCTTCAACAAATTGGGAGCAAGGGGGAAAACTCCTGCCGCAGGCGATGACAACGCTCTTCACGTCGCAGTGCAAGCTGAAGTCCTGGGGGGGTGAGTACTCCTGTAACTGTCCCTGCTTTGCCACTTTCTATCTTGACAGAGCTCCCCCCCCCTATTCAACCTCGCGCATCGCCTAATAACACCATCTCAGCAAAGGAGGTCGTCCTGATTCCACCTTCTGCTCCTGATCTTTGTGCTAGCCAGACCCTTCCAGTTCAGTGCATGCTGGGTAATGTAGTTCAGTCTCTCAATAGTAATACATCTATTTTATTGGAGCTGTCTACAGAGTGCTCTTATGATGCCAGGGGGTCCGAGGTCAGCGAGTCTACTGAAAACTTTTATTCTGTCTCTGATCATTCTGTATCCGGGGAGGATGACATTGACCATCCGGAGCTTCAGTGGTCTGACTATGACAGTGACTCTGCAGATTGGCGCACTAACCAACCATCCAAAGATTTGAATATCGATACTGTTCGCAAGGTCTCTGCTGCTGCTAAGCTATCATCTTTGCCCAGCCATCAGAATCCACATCAACAATCTGATGTAAATTCACAGAATGCTTCTGGCGCCTCTATTTCGACCACACCTCTTATTCCTGAAGAAATTTCACTGGTAACAATCTATCAAACCATTATGTTGCACAGGGAAGCAACCAAACAAGAAAATATGCGAACGCAGGGGGTTTGCCGCAAAATGCAGAACTCTCTCAGACGGGTCATCAAAACATGCACCGAGACCTCTGCCAGGGTCGCTGAAGCTGAGGAGAGGATCTCTGCTCTCGAAGATACCACCACTACTCAGAAACAGCTAGTCATAGAGGTTAAAGAGCAACGCAAGGATATCCTATGGAAACTCACGGATCTTGAAAATCGGGCGAGAAGGAATAACCTCCGCGTTTTGGGGATAGAGGAAAATAAGGAGGGCGATGATGCCAGGCACTTTATAGTCGAGCTTTTCACTGAAGCTTTCCCGGATGTCACCCAATGGGACTGGAATCTCGAGATTCAAAGGGCACATCGCTTTCCGTTAAACAGGAAAAAATCATCTACAGCTACGAATAACCCCTATCCTCGCGCCATCCTTGTCTGTTTCAATAACTTTCTAGCCCGTGAACGCATATTTGATCTTGCTAGACCCAATAAGAAGCGCTCTGCCAAGGAATGTGAATTTTTTGTTCGTCCTGATTTTTGTTCAGAGACAGTAACCCGTCGTTGGCATCTCCGGCAACAGATTCCTTTATTTCAGGCTAAGGGGGGCCCAGGTTTTTTTGCTCTTTCCAGCAAAATAAAAAAAAAATTTTAAGGGCCAGACAAGATTTTTCATGTCAGAGATTGCCGCTAAGGAATTTTTGGACTCAATATAGCCTATGTCAGGCAAGATATTTCACCCTGCTTGTTTAAAATATGACAGCAGTCATTTTCCTTTTCTATGCTCCATTATGTTCCTTCTTTTCTTCTTCCTGCTGTTCATATTTAATGACCTTTCAGATGTATACAGAAATGATGCAATTACCTTTTTTTTTTTAGGTTACTTTTTGGTCATCTGATATCTGATATTTGGAAAAAGGGGAAACACTATTGGCTCAGCGGAGTGTGGGATAACGCTTACTCAACCATCATAAGGACCATGGTCCTGATGCCCAGTGTTGGGGGGGGGGGGGAAGGTGGGGTGGGCCTCATTGGGTAGGGGGTTGGGATTCGGGGTGGTGTGGTGGTGGTGGTGGTGGATAAGGCTGCCCATCGTATTCATTTATAATTGGTTTTATTTTCCGAATGTATTTAATGTGGTACTAATTGTTGGATTTCTCAACGAAAAACTATTTGATTGTAATTATATTTGCGATATCTCTTATAAAAGACCTCATAGCTATTTAGGGCTGTTATTTTCTGATCAAATCTCATGGCTCTTTCTGTATTAAAATGTGCAACTTGGGACATTTGTGGATTAAATGATCCCAAGAAACGTAGAGTTTTTCATGAGTTACTGAAAATCATGCAGGTGGATATCATCTGTCTTCAGGAAACTCATATTCCTTGGAACAATCGAGCATATCTCAGATTTCCAGGTTATGAGTTAGCGGCTTGTACCCGACAAACCTCTACAATCAGGGGAGTCGCCATTATCTTAAAGACCGGGCTAGGGCGTGTTTTAAGAACAAAACAAGACAATTTCGGTAGATGGTTAATAGTAGAATTAGTAATTAATACCCGATCGCTTTCTATCTGTTCAATATATGCTTCCAATTTAGATGACCCACAGGTTATAAGGAATTTAAACTTAGAGTTAGCTATGTGGCCTCATCCGTTGTTTTTCTGTGGGGATTTTAATATAAACATTCCTTGCCATCTAGATATAATAAATAATAATACATATACTGGACGAAAGCCCCAAGTCTATAAGGCACTCCGGATTCTCCTGATCGAACATGGTTTGTCGGATACTTGGCATTATCATTATCCAAATCAAGATGGTTACACATTTTATTCAATACCCCACAATAAAATGGTTCGAATTGATTATGTCTTCACCTCTCTTCAAACTGTAGGGTCTCTCAAGATTGAAATTAATCCAAGAACTATATCCGACCACAATCCTATAGTCTTCATTTGTCCATGGAATCGTCCCATCAATAAAATTAGATCATGGACATTTGACAGAAAACTAATAACTGACAAACTGTGTCAAGAACGACTACATTCATGGATCCCAGAGTTCTTTGCAATTAATACCGGTACCTCTTCGGTCAGTATCGTTTGGGATACGTTCAAAGCTGCAGTGCGCTGCGAAACTAAAAGATTTGCCTCTCATCGCCGGAAGACCGAGCTGCAAACTCTTAAAACCAGACTTGCTGCTCTTGCACAAGCTGAGTTGGATTTAAGCTCTAATATTCGAAAGGGGGAAGACATAGCTGCCAGCATGAAATCAGTCGCCATAGCCAAATCTAACTTACTAGAGCCTCTCTATAATGATATAGCGACTAAATACGCCCAATTCCGAAGCTCCATGTACGAACTGGGTGAAAACTCTGGGAAGGTTTTAGCAAAACGTCTACAACAAAGGGCTGTAGCTAACCAGATCATCAGGGTTAAAGACGGCTCGGGCATTATCCAGGATACACCTACAAGTGTTATGAATGGTTTTGTTGATTTTTATACAGACTTATATACTGAAGATCGGGATCCTAATACAACTTTACAGCAACAATCTGGTCTAGATCAATTCTTTCAATCTATTGACACTCAAGAAGTCACGCATGATCAGAATCAATCCCTGGCTGAACCTATTAGTTGGGAGGAAGTTCTGATTGCTATGAAATCACTTTCCAATGGTAAAGCCGCTGGGCCGGACCTCATTCACCTAGAATTCTACAAAACTTTCTCATATTTAATTAGGCAGCAAATGTTAGAAGTTTTTCGTCTCGCCCAGACGGGGTTAATCCCCGATTCATGGCGACACTCTACTATCGTACTTTTCAGAAAGAAAGGTAAGGATGAACTAAACCCTGCCTCATACCGACCAATAGCATTAATCAATACAGATTCCAAAATCTATTCAAGGATACTGGCTCTCCGCCTAAATCAAACAATCCTTCCACTGGTCTCCATCCGTCAACACGGGTTCATTCCCGGCCGGGACACAACTGACCACATCAGGCGAGTTGTAGCTCTATTAGACTGGGCAAAGACCACAAACTCCGCCCTCGGGGTGATCCTGTTAGACGCCGAAAAGGCGTTTGACAGGGTCTCCTGGGGGTACTTATGGGGTGTCCTAGGCTGGAAGGGCTACACATCACATTTTATCAGAGCTCTACAAGCTCTGTATATATCCCCCACTGCTAAAATCCGTATTTCCGGTAATGAATCACATTATTTTTCCATTACCAGGGGCACCCGGCAAGGATGCCCCTGTTCTCCTCTTCTGTTTGCTTAATTTATCGACCCTTTCTTATGTCTAATAGAAAAATCTCAGACCATTTCCCCTGTTATTGTGCACGGAACTAAATATGAGTCACTGGCATACGCTGATGACATTATAGTTTTAACAGATAACGTTGCTCAATCTTTTCCTGCTCTGGAGATCCTGGCAGCCCAATTCGGTCTAATCTCAGGTTATAAATTAAATATAGCAAAAACCCAAATTTTACAATCTGCGGCTATGCCCATTTCACAGGTTCCCATAACATCGGAAGCAACATATCTTGGTGTTCAAATCTCGTCTGATGTAGACCAGATTTTAGATTTGAATTATTCCTCTATTATCGATTCCCTTCATAATAAATTAGAGCGGCTGGATCACCTACACCTCTCGCTATTCGGTCGGTCTAATATACTCAAAATGTTTGTTCTCCCTAAATTCTTATATTTTTTTAGATCTATTCCGTTATTAGTCCCCTCTTTAATTTTAAAGAAAGCAGAAAGAATATGTAAACGTTTCTTATGGTCATATCACAAACCAAGACGGGCAGCCAAGTTGACCTGTCTTCCACAAGATCGCGGAGGATGGACAGTCCCAAATCTAACTCTCTATTATTGGGCAGCCATGGTCCAACACTTTGCTGTCCCTTTATTAGGGACTGCAGTCGAGCTTCCGGCTCACCTCTCACCCTCAATATACTCAATATCATTGGGAGATTCCACAAAAGGGGTACTTACTTGTATACTCGAACCGAGCTATTTTAAAAAACCAAATTTAAGGTATTATGGGCACTATTTTCGGTATGGCAAAAAGTTCGTAGACATTTCCATATCTCTAAGCTCACTTATTATACCCCTTTAACCGCCTCTAGACTCCTTCCTAATATATTTCAAGAGGGGGTGGTGAACATTTGGATGGCTCTTGGGCTAAAGGAGATTGGTGACCTAGCTGACCTAGGGCAAATTGCTTCCTTTACCTTCTTAAAGGAAAAATTTCATTTACAGTCTAATCATTTTTTTAAATATCTTCAATTAAGAAGTTTTTTGGATAAAAAGCTCTCTCAAAATCCAACAATGTTTCAAAAACTTGTAATAGTCGAATCTATTAGAAGGAAAGTGAAAATTGGTAATTTATACCAAACTTTTCTATCCCAACTTCCTGATGATTTGGATGATCGGAATAATAAGTGGATGATAAAATTTGGAGCACCTTGTATTGACTTAAAATTTCCATTGGTATTAGCTAGGTCTGTTTTAGTATCAGGTACTCTCCGCTCACAAAGCTATATGGCTATGTTCAATCTGTATTATACTCCTGCAAAACTTGTTAGATGGGGGGTTATCAGCGGGGGTAAAGGTTTGTTTTGTCCAAGATGTAAATTTCCTTCCGCAGATTCTATTCATATGTTTTATAGCTGTCCGGAGTTATTTTTCTTTATCAACCAAATCGAAATTTTTCTCACACAGATTACTCAAACTCCAGTCAAAATTTCTGCTGAAATGGTTATTACTGGTTATGAATATTCTACGGCCATTCAAAAATCAAGACATTTGCAAGCTTTTCTTTTTATTTCCATGGCCATGGTTAGACTTTGTGTTACATCACTCTGGATAAATCCTGAACCCCCTATTTTTTGTCATTGGAAAGCCAGGATGTTGGCTTGGTATAAACTTGAGATTTCAGTTCAGCCTTTCAGAGGAAAGAGAAGACGTTTAATCGCCTCCAAGAACTGGGCTCCATTTGAAAATTGGATTACAAATTAATCATTAATTATGATCATTTTCTTTCAGTTTCTTTGCTATTTCTATATAATTATTATTTTCTTTTTTTCTTTTTTATACATATGCATGTATTCTCTCTCTAATATGTATTGATAGTCTAATCTTACCCACCACCTTGGGATAAAAGTGGGAAAAAAACTTAATAAAAAAAAAAGAAAAAATAAGAAAGAAAGACAACCAACTGATTTTTCGCCCTGTAACGGCACAACAGCGTGGGGCCTTTTCAAGGCTGAAACTTATATATATAGAATAAAAGGTAACCTCACATAAATCATAAAATTAAAGAAAAGAAAAAACTCATAGTAATGTGTCCGCAGCAAACATGAGAAAGCTCATGTCCTAAAATCAAACATTGTATCACTTGTATACTCTGTGTAAAAGTATTAAATGTGAGTAACAATCTATGAAACCTATGTCGTAGGAGTACCCACATTTTTGCTTGTGAGGTTTAACTGCCATTTATATTCAACGTAATATACCTCATCAAGTGTCATTACCTACAAGAATCATTATGGGAAGGAACCTGATGCCTTCCATACTCCAGTATACACGAGACAATAATCAAAAGAAATAATTAAGCAGAAACAAGTAAAGTAGGCCCTGTAGCAAATAGCTATTTAAGGGTATGGGTACCTTCAAAGACCAGTAGGATCAGCAGTTGTGTTGGAATAGTAAGTATTTAATGTGTATATTTCGTTGTAGAGTAGGTATGTGGTCTGGGGGGGCATGGGGGGGGCAATATAACACAAAAGATCATTGTCAAGCCAGTGATGTGAATTTTTTGTTTTACTTTGGTTCAGTAATTAATATTTCTTCCTCAAAGGCAGCAGACATTCGTGAATACAATCTTACCGATCTCTCCTTCCAGTCCAGGCTTAGGAATGCTGATAGAAGTTCGTGTTTCTGATTCTATCTTTCTCTTAGTTTCGCTTTTCTTACCAATTATGAATCTGCAAAGATGGAAAAAAATTCAGAATATGCTTAATATTTTGAGTTAGACACATTACATACATTTTTCTCATGACATGCTTAACGCCGAAGGATAGAGAGTCCTCTCTCATTCAAGTCCACCATAACTAAGAACTTAATCAGACAGGTCATCCATATTGGTAGAAGAGGAACCATTTCACTTTCACAATCTAAGTTCCAGATGCAAGGTTTTGCACACAAAAAGTAATAAATCATATTACTGATAACTGAATTAATATTTGTATCCAGCTTTTACCATTTGATCATCTACTCTGCTAGTGTGCAAGAACTTTTTTTAAAGCAAAATGTTAGGCCATGGCCAGCAGCACACTGGAATAGAAGAAAACTGATGGAGCTACCATCCCCAATCTTCATAAAGTCTGCCAGTTTCCTTTTAATCACCAAAAATTGAAGAATGCATAAGGGTTTGAAAACGGGACAGTTACCTATCATGGGAAATAAAATTTTAAAAAGATCTTTCGAGTACTGAGGAGCCACTGCTGAGACAAATATGCCTGTCTGGCAGGTTGCCAGCTGTGGAGAAATGATGTCCATTACCAGCTTGTCAGTACAAGAATGGAAGGCTCCAAACTGGTATATACAAGAACAATAAAAATGTGTATACTTACATTTGAGACTCCCTCCCACACTGATCCCTTCCCACATAGCTGGGCTGCTCAGTGCAGCTCATCTCGGTGGCATCACATCCTCCATCTCTGGAGTGAGGGTTCGCTTCAGTCAGGAACTTCGCTGTTCTCTGGGCCCTTCTGTAGTACATCAAGACTATAGTAGGTTTGCCATGGTCCTCACACCATGTCAGACGTCTTTGGGCACCACCTACTTTCGAACACCAGTATTTCTGTTTCCATTCATATATGGACACTCTCTTTCTACTTCATTATAATCAGATCTTGTGCCTGAACCCACAACCTAGCCAACATCTCTCTTGGCCACTATAAATCCCAGCATGCAAAACCTAAAGGGTCTGTGAGAATGTCAACACCATTTGGGATCCCAAAGATTACCAATTGGAGTGTTCCTGAGATCTCAAGTTCCAGAACTGCCTCCAACTCCTGTATTACATCCCTCCAATACAAGCAACCTTGGGCCCTCCCCATATAGTATTCAGGAACGTGCCCTCTTCTGTATTCCTTCGTAGGCAGTTGGGATTTGGTGCCCTCTCCATTCTGAAAAGTTTGCCACGATTATAGTAAATTCGAGGCAGTATTTTGAACTGTACTAATCTCAGCTGGGCTTAAATGACTACTTCCGCCTGGTGCACTACGGTCGCCTCCTAATCTAGATCGTCCAACTCCCCAATCTCCATTTGTCTCCCTCTTGGCTTGCAGAGCTCAGAGGCAGTCCAGAGCATGATCTATCATGGTGTGATAGAATTTTGACACTAACCTTATTCCTCCCTGCAATACCCTGGTTTCAAGGGGAGTATGTTTGTGGTTGTCTATCCAGGTTGCCTGCTTCTTCCGGAGTGCATACCTCAGTTGAGATATTGACATGTTTGGATGGGCGCTATCTGATTTTCTTGTTGTACGGCTTTGAAAAATGTCAAGTCCCTCCCCTGTGTAGGATGTCTCCCAGAGGCTCTACGCCTACCGCTTTTTGAAACCTGACAATATACCCACTTTTATTAGGGCCTTCGCCTTCCACAATGGAGTGGCTAACATGAGTTTCCCCTGCCAGCATCATCTCATGCTTTCAGGGCTGCTTGTGTCGATGCTGGGCTGGAATGTTCTTTAGGGTCTGCCATAAATATAGTGAACATGAATTGTCAATGCCATCTGTGCCCTCTCCAGTTGCGAGGTCCCTGTGAGAGGAAGAACGCACAGTCATTAATGACTTGTAATTGTGGCGTCTTACAGCATGCTCCGATGTCTGGCAAGGCAATTCCCTCATTGTAATAGGATCTATAAAAGGTCCGTAGAGCTGTTCTAAGGGTGCCGTTGTTCCAGAGTAGCCTTCGCAGTATTGTATTGATCTTAGCAAAGTAGGCTTCAAATGGGGTGTTCTGCACCAGACACATATAGTAATTTAGGCAAGGTAATCATTTATAAGAGAGAGGCCATGCCCATTATTGTTAAGGGTAATGTACCCCATCTATATGCATCTGTTCTGAGCTCCTCTAGAACGCTGCCTAAGTTTCCCTTTAGGAGCCTATATCTATTAGTGGTGTCCTTAATTTCCAGACACTTCCATAACACTTACCTATCTCAAACCTTTCCAGGCACTCCCTGCTGACCATCTGATAAAGGGTTGACTTTTCCCAATTAATGCGGCGTCCAGAGTACCCCTCAAAGTTTTGGAAGATCAAGAGGACCACATCTGTGGATTAGTGAGATAGAGTAAAATCTGGGTAAAGCGAGATTTTTTGGGATTCTCCCCATACTTACAGGAATCTAGAAACATGGGCTCTGCATCGTGTCCTTCCTTTCTTTTTCTCTTGCCACATTTCGGGGCCTCATCTCTACGTACAGCCCTGTATGCCTCCCAGAATGTAACCGAGTAGTCTACTGAGCCCTCATTTTCCACAAAGTACAACTTGGAGGCACACCATAGGGCTCAGACAGTTACTCTGTCACCACGCTCTGGCTCCGATTTAGCTCTGAGTACCTTGTGCGACTTGCAGTAGTGAGTGATCTGAATTGCCTTGTGCCAGACATTTCACCTCCCCCACCCATTGAATTTGTTCTGCGGGGATAAACCTACAGTTCAATCGAGAGAGTGACCCCTGCGCTCCCGCCAATCTGAGGGGTGTTAGGCCCTCCACGTAAAAGAACAAACTTGCCATTTGTGCACTTGAAGATGAATGTATTGAAAACCGGTGAGAGTAGAAGAGAAGAGTTCAGCCACATCCCTTGAGTTGGGGTGGGGTCGAGACTAAGCCACAACTTGCTGCAATGGAGCCTCCTTGCAGCAGCAACAGACTCTATTGTGCATATTGGAGGGCAGTCATGATTTGAGTCCTCTGCTTTGAAAGGATTTAACACTAGTAGCTAGGGTCAGTGGCCAACAGTCACAGCTTTTGAGTACCAGGCAGGAGTGGAGTGCAAACTATCAAAGGAGTGACCTTCTACCCATGGGGCATAAAAAGAAAGATGTTGCTAAGAATTAGAAAAAATGTGGTGCCTCGTGCCAGAGAGATGGGCAGGACTGACAACTGAAAAACACAGAGTAACTAGGCTACGGGTGGCCATGGTGCTTAGTAGATTAACCTAAAACAAGAGCCCTGAAAGACTCAGAAGTAATAAAGTGGACTTGGCTCTGCTGGGGTAAAACTGAAGGAGTGAAACCTAGAACTGCTGTGGGGGCTAAACAAGGTAAGAAAGAGAGGAGAGAAGCAGGAGCGGCACAATGAGACTTGAGGTTGTTGCAATAAATACTTCTGGCAGCCATTTTTAGGTCTCGGCTAGCCGCGCGAAGCTAGCCGTTCTCCGCCGAGAACTTTATGTTGCCGTGTGAGCTTCCCAGGAGACAATCCTGGCCGCGCGCATTGCCTTGGAGGCGATTCGAAACTGACACGCGCACGCGAACGAGCGCTGCAGCCAGGCGCTGTCTCCTAGGAAGCTCTGCAGCGTCTGCGATCAAAATCACACAAACTGAGGCACCGCAGCAACGGGAGCTGACCACCTGGTAGAGCCGCAGAATGAAAAACTACTTGAGGGATGGGGCCCTCGGTATCACGATGCCCCGGGCCCATAGCGACGCTCTTGTAACTTTCTTCGTGCCTTGTTTGTTTCTTTCCAGCGGAGGAGCCGAGGCGGCCGGAGCACCGCACACCCAGCCCCGGCTCAAGTCCCGAGGTGAGGGGGAAGCAGAGACTCGAGAACGGGGAGACACACGGAGCCCACACACGGAGCCCCTTGCCGGTCCTTCACTCTCCCCCGGAGTAGCGCCATCATGCCGGCTAAGACCTTCCCAAAAGTCTTGTGCCCCATATGTGGGCCAGGACGTGTGTACAATGAACGGTACGAGGAGTCAATAAAGGCGGGGACTTACCGTGCGTGTCCCGGTGTGGCGTATCCCCCTCCAGCCGCCGTTCTCCGGTGCCCGCTCCTCCAATGCTAGCTCCCCTCTCCTCCCCACACACACACATGCAGGCGCTCCGAGTCCCTCCTCCTCTCTGGATTGATCTGGTCTGGCTGGCGTCAGGGAGTCGGGGCCGCCCAGCCTCCAACACCACAACCTCCTCCTCCTCCTCCTGGCAGTGCACGGCAGCGCCTCGCGCCGCAGGGATCCTCTGCAAGTTCCCTCGCTTTTCCCTGCGACTCGTTCCTCCTTTCTCCCGGGAAGGGCCGCTCCTGTGGGAGGAGGACCCAACCGGGAAGTGCCACGGGACTCTCACCGGAGCTCGCACGACAAGGCCGCTCGTCCCCGGCCTGGAAGTGACCCGAAAGCCCAGCTCTTGGCACAGCGCCTTCAGCATACTTTAGTATTTCTTCGCTGTTTTCCAAGGTTTGGCCACCCTTTTCGGTCCCATGCTTTTCATGACTTTTCAAGGCTAGTGTGCTTGCGTTACTTTGTTGACAGTCAACCAGCGACCCAAATTATGCATCTCATTTATTACTCTTAGCTTGAGTGCTAAGTCGTTAATGGTAACTAACTACGAATATAAACACAGTTCATAAAAGACGAGCGGTTATTTAAGTACAGTGCACTGATTTTGAAATGGAAGCCAAACACGTAGCGCCGTGTTAAGCTCAGCAGAAACGTTACAAATTAATATTACATAGCGGTGACAGGTTTACTGTTTAGTAGCGGGTTTGACCTGCCAGCCCACAACCTACGTCACTGATCCAAAAATCATGACATAGCAGAATATGAGTTAATTCAGGCACTTCTTTACAATATTTGATTTAATCTCCATGTTTTTTAATATAGTACGACCCAGACCCACGAAAAAAGAGGCATTTAACAGAGAATTTTAAAGAAGCATTGGCGTAGCCAATAGGTCTCGCCTTTGGGACCTTATAAGCGGTTATCCATGCAACAGTTGATGTTGCACCAAGGATATTGTGCTGCAAAACTAAATACTTATAAGGTCCCAAAGGCGAGACCTATTGGCTATGCCAATGCTTTTTTTAACTGTCACCTGCCCAAGATCAGGAAGCAGGCCCACCAAACCGACACCTCCTCACCACTTCTTGTCAGCCAATAGCAACCCCCATGCCCAGCATACACAGAGAACTACACTGCTATGCCACAGCACTACCAACTGCCTGCCTTCCTGCCCCTACACTGTTACCCCGCGGTGCAGCCACAGGACAGTGGCTACATTGCCCGTGTCTGCCCCGCAACACGTTGTTCCTGTCATGGAGGTTTCCCACAGCCGGGTGCAGTTAATAAATACAGGGACCCAAAAATATGTGGCATCAAAGAATAAGAACGGACGTGGTACAGGTAGGCTTTTTTTAATTTATTTATTAGTTTTCACTTTTATATAGCGCAAACTTTACCCGCAGGTATCAGAGGCATTTAAATCAGCATGCTTATTACAAGCAAGACTAGCACTCTATATTACTGCCAAATTTGCTTAGCATAAGCAACAGCTAACCATTCACAAACAATGTTTATATACCAATTGCAAATTTAAAAAAAAATTGATGCAAAGCATTGTCATTTACAATGCCAGTAACTCAAACTTTAATGCTGCGAGACCTATTGCATTGTAAATGCTTGTTTTTATTACAATGGGAGTTGCTGAAACGTGGGACAGCCAGGCAGGGTTACCTTATAACATCATTGCAATAAACAAAACCATCTCTATGTCAAGGAAAGAATACATCTCCTGGATGTACAAGAGCACAACACTGCTACACTAAAAATGCATGAAAATGTTGAGATATATGGATAATGGCAATGGATGGCATACGCTGATTGTTTTAAACCTTGTGTGTAATATTGTGTGCTTTTAAACTTACCTGCCACTCTCCCCGTGCACTCCCGCGCAGCGGACTCTAGCGCTGACGTGGGCTACTATCTTCAATTGCCGCCATTTCCTCGGAAGACTGAGGCCACGCCCACTACCCTCAGGCCACACCCCCCATACACTATAAAAATGTGTATCTCCCGGACGCGCAGCGGGCGGGCGCAGCGGGCGCGCCGTTTGCGCGCCTAAGGCAAGCCCGTCTGCGCCCGTCCGCGACTGACCGGGGCCAGGGGCACGCCATTATGCACAACCCCTCACATACTCTCCCGCACAACTTCTTGCCCTTAACAACCATTGGCCACTAAATCCCGCGACACTCTCCTATGCCCAACATCTTGGCATTGTCTCATCTAAGCCTGCCACACCGGCCCCTCCTCCCCCTCCCATTACTGCCCTCCTCCTAAACACGAGGTCAGCTGTTAAGCATCAGATTGAAATATTTGATCTCCTGGACTCCGAATCTCTGGATTTATTGTTTTTAACTGAAACCTGGTACAGACCCGATTCCCTTCCAAGCATCCTGGCAGCCCTCCCCCCCTCTACTCTATGTTCCACGTAGACCGACCGGAGGAGAGAGTGTGCGGCGGGGTAGCCCTGATTGCCCGTAAGGGACTCCATTTCCAGACACTCACGTCGCCCATGATACCCGCAGCCGATTGCCTTGTAGTTCGCTCCACCTCTCTTAACATCCCTTAACATTACTTGTGTATTAATTTATCGGCCGCCTCAATCATCCTCAGGCTTACTCTCTGCCCTCCAGGACTCACTCGCCACCCTTGTAGTTAATAGCGCCTCCGTTCTTGTGCTGGGAGACTTTAATTTCTGGCCCACGACCCCGCAGAGGATTCGAAATCCAAGGACTTCACGCAATTGTTACTCAGCCTCAATTTTTCCCAGCATGTTCAAGGTCCCACCCATATCCGGGGCCATATTCTTGACCAGATCTGGACTTTAAACATCCCGATTTCCACTCCAATCATCTCCCCCTGCTCATGGTCCGATCATTCCATCCTCGCCTTTTCCTTTGATCGGAGTCAAAAAATTACAGCCTCTTGCCCTAAGAACACCCGGGCAAGAAATTGGAACCGAGTCGATATTCCCTCCCTATGCAACTCATTAGTCGCCACCTCCCCGGATCTATCGGGGCTGACGCCACACTCCCAGGCTGCTACCCTTGATCGCTGGCTTACCAAAGCCTGCGACCCAGTGGCTCCCCTGAAGCGGATCACCATCAACCGCACTCATAATGCCAACAAGTGGTTCAGCCCTGCTCTCAAAGCTAAGAAACTGGAACTACGGCAAGCTGAGCGAGCGTGGCGAAGAGCTTATTGCCCAACCCGGAAACAACACTATATCTCCACCCTTAGCGAATATAAACAAGCCATCCTGGCAGCTAAGACAGATTACTTTTCGGAGCACATTCTGGCCGCAGAAAGTCAGCCGCGCGAGATCTTTGCCACCGTCCATGAACTGGCATCCTCTGACAGAACTCAGCCTAAGATCCCCCCCTCTCAGGCTTTATGCGACTCACTCAATGAATTTTTCATTGACAAAATAGCTTGTATCAAAGCTAACATTCCCCCTCCCTCGCTCACCTTTTCCTACCCCCAGCCTCCCGTCAATAATGCGTCCCTCACTTCCATCCCTGCACTCACTAGGGAATCTTTGCCCCCTTTACTTAGTCGTGTGAAGTCGGGCTCCCCAGCTGACATCTGCCCGGCACGCATTCTTCGTCAGATCTTTCTTGAATGTCTACCCCCTGCTCTCACCCTTCTCAATGACTGTTTTACGCACAGCATTGTCCCTGTCACTTTTAAGACTGCCATAATTCTCCCCATCCTAAAAAAACCGGGGGTCGATCCCTCCTCTCCGGCAAACTATCGCCCGATCTCCCTTCTTCCCTACCTGGGTAAGGTACCTGAATCTCATGCCACTCAGGTACTCAGCGCCTTTATTGAGGACAGCAACTACCTTGCGCCCTGTCAGGCGGGCTTTCGCCCCCGCCACTCCACCGAGAAGGTGGTCATTTCGGTCATGGACCAACTTAGAGAGGGGCTCGATACTAACACCCCCCAGGCCCTTGTCCTCCTAGATTTGTCCGCCGCTTTCGACACGGTGGACCATTCCATCCTTTTGTCCCGTGTCAGGGCGGCGGGCATAGGAGGGCAAGCATTGACCTGGATAGGCTCCTTCCTAGCAGACCGTACCCAGGCTGTCCATCTGGCCGAATTTACTGCCCCGCTGCGCAGGGTGCAATGCGGTGTTCCCCAGGGCTCCTCTCTTCCCCCCTTTTATTCAACCTTTATATCTTCCCTCTTATTTTCGCTTTACAGCAAATGGAGGTCCCAGTCTATAATTATGCTGATGACCTCCAACTCATCTTTAATTTTTCCTCCCCCTCATCCGGTGTCACTGCCTTCCAGTCGGTCATGCTTTTTATCCGGGATTGGATGAATGCCAACCATCTGAAACTCAACCCGGATAAAACTGAGCTGATTTTGACTGGAGGCAGTGGCAACCCTTGGTCCCCCTCATTCTGCCCCCCCCCCCTTGGCCTACCTCCCACCCCATCCTACTCCGTTAAAACCCTTGGCATCACACTCAATCACCACTTGACTCTGCACTCCCACATTAGTTCTGTAGTATCTTCCTGCTTCTTTACCCTTTGCACCATTAGGAAAGTATCTCGGTTTTTCTCCCTCTTCTGCATTTAATTTATTTATTATGGCCATAGTCATATCCAAAATCGACTACGGGAACATTATTTATAATGGCGCCCCCGCCTATGCACTCCAACGCCTCCAGCTAGTGCAGAACCAGGCTGCCCGCCTGGTACATGGCCTTTCCAAATTTCATCACTCGTCACCCCTCCTCATCTCCCTCCATTGGCTTCCCATCAAGCAACGGGCCCTTTTCAAACTTGGATGCCTCACTTTTCAAGCCCGGATGGGCACGGCCCCCGCATTCATTAATTTTGCCATCATCAACTATTGCCCTTCTAGACATCTTCGCTCCTCTACCAAATCCCTACTAGTCATTCCCCGTTTCAAGAAATCCAGATCGGGTGGCCAGAAATTCATGGTCCTCGCGCCCACTTTCTGGAACACCCTCCCGCTCCATATTAGACTCTCTTCCTCCTACATGGAGTTTCGTAGGGCCCTCAAGACTTTCTTGTTCCAGCAGGCGTTCGGTCTATAACCCTCCCCTCTCTTCATGCCCAGGTTTTTTTCTTCCTCTAGCGCCATGAAACTGCACTGTGAACGTGCGCTTTATACATTTTTAAAAATTCAAATTCAAATTCAAATACCACCTACACATGTGGAAACCATTCATACAGGATAAGGAATACATTTAAGCATACTGGTCTGGAGCTTGTGTTTGCCTATTGAGAAGACCTGGTGCAGCAGTAAATATACTGCCCATTGGCCTAAGGGAAAAGCCAAATGTTTGGACATTAAAGAGGGAATAATCTGCAGCCGGGGGAGCCAGACAATTATGCAAAGCCTTTTGTAATTGCCGGAAAGAATCAAGACAATGAGGATAGAGCAGGCAGACTACTCAGAACTGATATGTGTTAACTTCTACAGACCCTGTCCCAAAAGTCATAGCTGTCCCTTAGTGGAAAACAAGACGGGTGAGATAAAATTGGAAGCTCTGCTTACAATTCAAGATCTCCAGATAAAAAGCGGAGAAAGTCACTTGAGTGGACAGTCACATTTCTCAATGAGTAGTCATATCATGAGAAATAAACCTCCTACAGAAGGAGCATTTTCAAAGGTGCTTCAAGATCCAGTGGAGGATAAGGAGGGCAAATTGAGGGAAAATAATACTGGGAATGTCACCTGCCCGGTACAAGGGTGTGTACCTTTTCATGGAGGGCTCGACGGCATTGTTAGACTGGTACCCTGACTTTATTTTGTCCCAGTAGCTTAGTACAACATATGCTGAGAGGCCTAGGCCTGCCATGGAAGCATAAGGCATAAGGTTCATGCCCTCATAACCAACATGGACTACTGTCCATGTCCTGGGTTGATCAGATGCAACAGTGGTGTAAGGATACTGGTTTTTGAGAACTGTAAGTCTTGACCAAACCTTTTTCTCAGTGTCAGAGAAGAATGCAGTCTAATGACCTCACTCGTGTAAAGTTTTGCTTTAGCGTGACTCTCAGACTCTTGCACTGAGTGTGTGAATGTGAGTGAGTGTGTTTGAGGATATGAGTTTGAGTATATAGCTTCAACACATTGTGAAAGTGCCTAGACTGCATTCCTGTGACTGGATGGTGGTGACCCTGAGAGTGAAAGGAGGAGGATGGGAACAGAACTGCCTTTAGAAAATCAATGAGGTCCTTGTTAACAAAGGGCTGCTTCGTAGGTCTCCCTGAGCACTGCTGATTGATACGGGGAGGGAGGGTCAGCAGTTTCTGTTTTTCACAGTGAGGGAGTTACTAGGCAGTGCCTGTTGTTTGTCAGTCTCCAATTAGGATGTATGACGGTACAACGCATACTTTCACAACGCATACCATTACAACAAAACTTTTACAACGCAGGATCCATTACAACACATGCCATTACAATGCATGCCATTACAACGTAGCTGCTATTACAACGCATGCCATTACAACGTAAATATGGGTATTTTTTTTATTTTTTTATTAATGGAAATGTAATAGTAGTGTATGTGTTGGATAGTGTAGGGGTTAAAATTACTATTCTAACTCCAGGGGGGCGTAATAGTAGGGTAAGTGTTGGATAGTGTAGGGGTTAAAATTACTATTCTAACTCCAGGGATGCGTATTTGTAGGGTAAGTGATGGATGGTGTAGGGGTTCAAATTAAATTAAATACTTACCCATACTTACGTTGTAATGGCATGCGTTGTAATAGCAGCTGCGTTGTAATGGCATGCGTTGTATAGGCATGCGTTGTAATGGATCCTGCGTTGTAATAGTTTCGTTGTAATGGTAGTGCGTTGTTATAGTTGCGTTGTAAAGGATGTTTCCCCTCCAATTACAGCTCCAGGAAGGCTGATGGCTGCCAGGATATTTCATGATTCGCTGCACACATTTGTTAATACTCCTGCTTGCAGCCAGAACCATTGCTACCTGCTGTAAAACCATCACCTTGCTGTGTCAGAGCTTCGGCCAGAAAAATACATTTGATAAAGAACCACCCAAAACTGGTTCTGAAACCTAAGAATGTGGATCCACATCTCCTGTCTTGAAAATGAGCATAATAAAAAAGCAATCCAAAGCACTCCACTTTTTTACTTCCAACTCCAAGTTATTCATGGGCAAGGAAGAGAATGCTTCACAGGGTATTTGAAGATCTGCTGTGTGACTGGGATACTCAATGCATGACAGCCAATCACATAGAGGTGAGGGGACATCACCTAAAGTCTGCACTTCCTGTAGGAGTCACTGAGGGTCTGCCTACTACCTAAAGTAGGCCTGCCTCTCTGCTCAGAGAGGGAAAGAGAGTACCTGACCCTGCAGGAGGAGAGACTGTGCAGGAGTAGGAGCCCAGTGTTTTCCCAGTGAGGAACACTTGAAAGAACCTGATTGCCAGAGGAAGCAAAGGCAGGAGCTGACCCCTTTCTTAAGGGGTTTCCTAGTCTACCTCAGCAGTTCCCACGGTACAATGAGCAAAGATTTTCAACTAAAGAGCAACAGCAGGTCATCCAGCATCCCTGCCTTGGGCCAAAAGATGGGTGCTACTGTTGACCCACTGTGTGGATGCCACACAAGAGGAGGGATAGTTGCTGCCAATGTAAAAGCTCTGATCTGGCCTGGGAGGCCAAGAGTGCTGAAGACAAATATCCGCTGAAGATCCAGCTCGGAGACTGCAACTGCCAAGAACAAGCCTCCGCCATGCAGGTTTGCCACTGTGACTCCTCGTCCAGCAGCGTGTGTGCCAAGTGATCCTGCCAACATGGTCCTATCATTAAGGCCACTGGTAAATGAGCGGATTTGCAGAATGCCCCCACCAACGCCACAAGAACCACGTCTAAACCAAGGTGGTAAAATGGGGCCTACCCATGAAAAAATTGAGAGACTGAACACCCAGAGGCAAATCTTCCACATGAACCTTAAACTCTGTCCCTGTGAACTTGTAGAGGCAATAACTGTTAAGTAAACTGATCTATGCATTAGCCAGAAGGGCTATCCAGACTGAACTGCACCTTTGTCTAATGAATGCCAATGCTCATATGTCATATTGGGGACTGTAGACAGAAGGAGAACTCCTAGAGCTGGGAGATGGCACCATAGGGGGTTAGTGCTCTACTGAGACTTGAGTTTACAAACCTGTAACTATATTCCTATTTTGAACTGTGTACCATTTTTGTGGCTGTGAAATTACTCACTATTTTACTAAGATAAGCACTGGGTTGGACAAAATATTATAATGTCTGTTGGTTGACTGCTCAGTTCTATGTTGTTGTCCCCCACACTACCTCCCTGAAAAGCCTGTGACTGCTTACTACCCTGAGAGTCAAGTGTGGAAGGCGTGCACTTGGCCCAGTTTGCCGAGAAATAGTAGGGCAGACCCCTGGACATCTGTGGCAAACCATTACAACTTCCACGGCTGCGGAACAAGAGCTTCTGTCTGTCCTTTGCCCGCCCGAATGGGATCTTAGCAGTAGGTAAGCTGGACAGTGATGAGAGATGGGGAGGTGTTCGTGGAGGCATGATTCCAAAATATGATGAGTGGCAAAACAACATTGAAATCTACTGAGGCTAAGAGACAGTGACTCACAGACCACTAGGAGTGACGTCACCAAGGATTCAGAAAGTGAATTTCTTAATAAGAGAGCTAAATATACCCTACTCAAACTATCACAAAAATTGGACACATACATAACAAATCCTTAAAATCCATCTGTTTTCAAACTACACGACATTATTACATAAAGATCTGCAGTATAAGACAAAGGCAGAAGAAAGAAAGGAGGGACCTAGCATGAGCCTGGAGAGTGTGAGATGCAAAACTACACAGGCATTGGCAAACTCACAGGCTGCCAGCCTTTTGGCATGTTAATGCTTGGCTTGTCATAGTTTTTTTGTGAAATGTTATTGTTGGGGGAGGTGTCGGGCCCTCGCCAAAATATATTTGATCCTGGAGAGTGTGAGATGCAAAAATACACAGGCCAATTGGCAAACTCACAGGCTGCCAGCCTTTTGACATGTTAATGCTTGGTTTGTCATAGTTTTTTGTGACATGTTATTGTTGGGGGAGGTGTCGGGCCCTCGCCTCGATTTATTTGATCTCAAAAAAATCCATTGATTTAATAGTCCCTGGCACTGAAGGGAAATACATTGGGTCGGAATGTGCTCCTTGTGAAACCGTCCGATGGCTGGTGTGGGTTGATCTACTGCCTCTTGCTGTATGCTGTAGTGGGAGAAAATAAAATGGGAGCGAGATAACAGACCAATGGTGTGTGGACTACATATCCGGTGTATTAGCACAAATGCAATAAGAATAAATAGGCCGTAAATTGAGGCTACCGAAACACATTTGAAAGTAAAATTGTTTTCATTAAATAAATATTTATTTAGGCAGCACTTAAACTTGCTTGGTTTTGATGAAAGCGGTTTTGTTTTGTTAATCTTGAGCGCCCTCTAGTGGTTCCCGTTTGAATTGGAGCTTTAATCTGAGTTTAAAGGGGCTGTGGTAAATAAAATACTCCTCATAGAGAGAGACAAGGGAAGGTTTGGCTTGTTTATTTCTCTTTGTCCTGTCCTGAATCTTTAACAATAACTAGGGATTGAAGTGGCAGGATGCCGGGATCTATGGGGAACGACGTTCTCAATCAGGTTTACTTTTATAAAATATTAATTCCGACCTTGAGGTGTGTTTGGCTGAATGGAAGGGAGGGTGTATCACAGCCAAGTGAGAGGAAGACCGTGAAAGAAGAAACCAGTCGTCTCGCCACGAAGTCGGCTACCTGACAGAAATGTAGATGTATGCAATCGGTTACCGCACAGATTTAAAGGCTGCTTGGAGGCCAGTGTGTGGTTTAAACTGATGCAATCATTTGAGACTTCATGGTGACAAAGATTTATTATTTTTGAGGGAAAACACTAGATACATTCTGCGTATTACTAACAATATGTATATTTATTATATTATCTTAAACACTAAATCTCTTTTAACATGTTGCTGCTGTCTATCTTACACAGTGTGTAATACAATTTTAAAATAATGACGTGAATCGTCACAATGCTTTCAGTCGCAGGGTGGGACCTCGCAGCACATAACTATCCCCCAAACCCAATATTCGATTTTGTGAATGGCTGAATACACAGACATTTCAGCGAGCATTAACCAAATGGGCTGTCATGACGTAAGAGGGCTTTTCCCACTTTACATTAACTTGCATTTATTGTTCATCCAATGTGTGTGTGTTATAATTTATATATTTGGATGTAGGGTTTTTAGTAAAACAGGAAGCTTGGCGCTCTTGCTAATATGAGTTGAATATGTAATGCTGAGAGTGAGCACAGTGCTACCGGGTCGGGGAAAATACCCTGTAACCCCCATAAATGTGCGAGTCGCGAAACCCACACCAGAAATGGGAACAAAGTCCTGGGCACACGTTATGAGGATAACACACTGGTTCTAGTGGTCGACACCAGAATATTTGTCCAAAAGTATTTATTCAAGCAATAACAAAGAAACAACCAGTCAACACGTGTCGACCACTAGAATTGGTACAATACGAGACATTCCCACCAGTGTGTTATCCTCATAACGTGTGTCCAGGACTTTGTTCCCCTTAAAATTTATATGTATTTACCTGAGCGTGAAAAGCCAACAAAACAGTTACAGAATATTTTCTTCCTCTTAGCCACATGTCTGGACACGCCCTCACACACACTCACTAACCCGCCCCACGCGGCATTCAGAATCACAGTTACATTACTTTTGTATACACTTCAATCGCTCACAATAACCAACAATAGACATTCTAGAATGTTTGTCATTATTACCTGGGGTTTTGAGAGCTGTTCGGTCATTGTCACTTAATGGCCCCTTTAATAAATGTTAGATCACTGACTCACTATTCGTATTATATCGTCTAGCTGTGACTTCGGATTCAGATTTGGTGGTGTGAACGCGCTACAGCTGGGGCACGAGCACTGTGCAAATTGTAGGTCACGCGCTTCTGTATAATGGCAGGTTACTTACAGGTAATGTTCATTATACCGAGTTTACGACCTCCCAGTCACACTTCTTACATACGTGAGCGTCAGCTCCCCCGGCAGAAATCAAGCAAAAAAACACTCACACAGCTCTCATCCCTTCCCTCTATGCCACGCCCACATCCCTTGGAACATAACCCTGACCTCATCACCGGAAATCCATCAATCCAAATCAAAAGAAGCCGAACACAGGGAGGGATTGGAACCAGGACTGTGATCGGGAGGTCATTGAATCGGAGTAATGAATATTACCGGTAAGTAACTGGCTATTACCTCCTCGTTAGACCTCCACGTCAGAGTCCTTACATACATGAGCAGATACCCAAGCAATAATCAACTTCAAATACAACTGGTGCAGAAATAGAATTTATTACAAACCACAAGCAGCACCATCAGAAACCATGCATAGAATGCAACACTACGTCCCCAAAACAAGTAGACCCACCCCCACCCATCATCAATCGGTAATGGGAAAAGAAGGTGTGTGGCAAACTCCAAGTGGCGGCCCTGCAAATATCAGCTATGGTGGTCCCTTCAAACTAGCCCAGGAAGCAGCCCTTCCCCTGGTAGAGCAACCTTGTACTGACCCAGGCACCGCCACCCCCATGGACTCAGAAGCAGCAAAGATAACCCACTTCAACCACCGACTGTGAGTAGACACAGAAGATTTCAGACCCTGGCCCACCACACTAAAGGTCACAAAAAGAGAATACACCTTACGAAAAGGGCGAGTACAAGCCTGATACACACAAAGGGCCCGCTTGACATCCATACGGTGCAGAAGAGCCTCCTCCTTAGACTGAGGATCGGCACACAACACAGGCAAAACCAAGTCCTCTGAACAATGGAAAGAGGATGCCACCTTAATTACAAATGCAGCATAGAGAACCACCTGATCTGGATAGCACATCAAAAATGGCTCTGAACACAGCAACAAGCCCAACTCCCCAACATGCCTGGCCAACGTAATAGCCACCAGGAAAATCACCTTAATAGTCAGAAACCAAAGGGAAACCTCCTCCAGAGACTCAAACGGGGCTGACTGCAATGGCTGCAAGACCAACGGTAAGTCCCAACAAGGAGATAAGGACTTAACCACAGCTTTTTCAGAAAACATCTACGTAAGAGTTTCGCCACCATCAGCACCATGCACTCACAGGCCGGACCCAGAAAAGCCCGCACAGCAGCCCACTGCGCACGCAAAGTGGAAACGGCCAAGCCCAAATCAAAACCATTTTTCAGAAAGTCTAAAACTTTCACGGGGTCCACAGTCAACACCGACCAGCCCTTCCCAGAACACCAGATCTGAAATGAAGCCCAAAGTCTGGCATAAGATTTCAGCATAGAAGGCTTTGGAGATTGATGAATAAAGAGAGCGACCTCAGGAGAACAACCAAAAGCCACAAGGTTCAACCTTTTAATACCCAGCACGCCAACTGCAACCGGACCAGACACTCCTGAGACAGACCAGGAAAGCTAAGCGGACAAGGGTCCAGGGGAAGCTCCCAACATGAAAACACCGCCTACTGCAACAGCAGAGGGAACCACAGCCTCCTGCACCAGCCTGGCCAGGATCACCGACACCTTGTCCTGCTTGATCTTCAGCAGAACCCTCTGAATCATTGCAATCGGAGGAAAGGCAAACAGCATCCCGTTCTCTCACACAAATGACATTGTATCCACTTTGTAAACCCTGCTCAACTGACTCAGATAGTAAAACTTGCCCCTCAAAGCATTCTCCTGTGTCGCGACCAGGTCCATCTCGGGAACCCCAAACTTCATCATGAGGAACCCAAACACTCCTCTGTCCAAACACATATCTGAAAGGTAAGGAAATATCCTTCTCAAGCGATCTGCATCCGCGTTCATAACCCCAGGAAGATGAACTGCCCTCAGCAACAACAAATTCTGTTCCGCCCACTGGCAAATCTGGTGAACTAACATATTCAAAGCAGCCATTTTCACGCTCTCCTAATGAATCACATGGCACACCACCACAGTGTTGTCTGTCTGCAACAGAACTTCCTGATGCACCCCTAAAGGTAGAAAATGAACCAGTACCAATTGGACCACCTTCAATTCCCTCCAGTTAAAAGACATCTGAGCCTCCAGGATCAACCAGATCCCCTGAACAGAGTCCTCTGCACCGAGTCCTGAGCAACCACAGCCCCCCAACCCAGTTCGCTTGCATTGGTTGTCAAAACCACCCCGTCCTGTTACACAAACAGAGAACCCTTCAGGAGATTCTCCACATCCAGCCACCAAGCTAACTCCTGGGAGATACCTGGACCCCAGGAATCAACTGTTCGTAATCCTGCAACCACGGACACCAGAGACGAAGGATTTGATTCACCAAGGGGTATAAATGCAACTTGGCCTAAGGAATAATCATGACAGTAGCGGCCAACATCCCCTGTACTTTCAACCACCCTCTTGCCGTGGAAACTGGAGCGGCCAAGACAGCCCTCAGTTCTTTCATAAGAGTCTTTCTCCGTGGTTCTCAAAGGAACACCTTCCCCACCCTCTTGTTGAAGACCCCGCCAATAAACAACAGTTCCTTGAACGGATTCAACTGAGACTTTTCCAAGTTCTGCAACCACCCAAACCTCTAGAAGACTGCAGAGATCCTGAATCTGGGACTGAGCCTTAGGGAAAGAAGAGAAAGACATCAACAAGTCATCCACGTATGGGAACACCTGGATCCCTGAGCATGTAATAACCCCTCTAAAGGAGCCAACACCCTGGTAAATACCCGAGGTGAATTAGGCAGACCATGTGGCACACCTGAAACTGGAAATGCTCACCGTCCACACAGAACCTCAGAAACCTCTCCGAGGCCTGGTGCATCAGTACATGAAAATACGCGTACTTCAGATCCAGAGAGGTTAGAAAATCCCCCACTGACAGAAAGGGAAGACTCAATTGCAGAGTCACCATTCTGAATGACTTGTGAGGAATTACCAAATTCACTGTCTTTAAATGTAACAATGGTCTGTATTCGCCATTTGGTTTCTTGATCAAGAAAAGGATAGAATTAGTCCCCTAGCAATGTTGCTTCACCGGAACCCCCACAATGGGGCCTTTGTTCAACAGATCCTGAACCCTCATTAACAGGGCCTGACGTTTCACAGGCGACCCTGGAACAGGGGTTAGAACGGAACACTTTCAAGGGTGAAGTCAAAAACTCTATTCGATACCCCAGTCTGATTATTTGCAGGACCAACTGATCCCTGACAAACGCCTCCCAGACCGGCAAAAAATCCTGAGGCGACCCTCAACTGGGCCCACCCCCCAAAGACAAAGGATAGTCATGACTTAACCTGACTGGCAGAGTCTGAACTTTCCCTGCTGGCCACAGGACTTATTAAAGGAAGGGACTCCTCGGCCACGTCCCCTACCACAAAAGGACTGATTGGCCATCTTGGTCTGAAAAGACTGCCCAAAAACCCTTTTATAGCCTGCAAACTTCCCCTTCAGGGTAAGTAAGTAATAAGTAAGTAATTTTTATTTAGCATAGTTACTTAAAACCAGTGCAATATAAAACAGATTAAAAAGAGAACATTTTTTGTTTTCTTTTTTAAAACTACATGATCAATAAAACTGGTGTGACACAGTCGCAGTTCCTCGGTTTGATTAGGCACGGAATGTCTAATAGTTTTATATAAAAAAAATGTTTGATTCAGTCTTTGTGTTTATAAAATGATTTTGATTTCCCGGTGTCCTCATCAAGTAAGCAATGACAGTGGGAGGTGCAATATTTAGTCAGCTGTATCGAAACCCTTAGGGATTAGTTTTTTGGCATCTTCTTTTCCACTGCCTTCATAAATTTTACAAAACTGCAGTTCAGCGGAGGATCCTGGGTTGAAAAACAGGCAAGGACTGCATTCCTTCGTGTGCGTATCTCTCGTCGATTGAAGTGGTGTTTCAACAGATATTTCCGTTCGTCCAGCAGTTTCTCACAGGAGCATACCAAGTACAGCATGTCCTCTTGCCCTGAGCCACATAACCGACAAAGGGAGCCAGCTTTGGTTTTGAGCCAGCGTGGAAAGTTTTCGATACAAGGTAGCAGGCTCAGCCTATACTTTAAGAAGCACATTTTAATGGATTTGGCGTAACCCACTCCAAAGTAGCTCTGTGGCACTTTCATTGAGTAAGAGTTCAGGGTCATCCAGCCGTGTGTTCTTTTAGAGAGGGCTGCCTTATCTTGAACCCACGATAATTGTTTGATCGATTTCTTGACCAGATTTTTAAGTGTTGTATGGCTTACTGGGGTGTCCTAAAGCTGCTTTAAACCCGTATTTGCCAGACTGCCCATGAGGAACTTGGCTGCTGGTGAGGATGGATGTTGCTCTAGCTCTGTCCATAGATGCTCGTTTAATGTTCCTTCATTGGATTTCCTCACTTTGTCCCAGGCTGAGATATAGGCCCCCTGTCTTGCCAGGAACTGTTGTTGGATGCCAAATTCTAGCCTGATTTGGGCTGGTGAGGTTCGCTTAGGTAGGCTGAAAATAATTCTGTAAGCAGCTGTATTTGTATTATCGAGGATCTTGGCGTCCCTGCCTCTAAGTGCCTCACTCCCATAGGTGATTGTTGGGAGGAGTTTAGCGCGGATTATTTGTGCCAGTGGCAAAAGAGAGGGACCAGACAGTTTGCTGTTAAGTGTTTTCAGTGAAATTGCCAAAGATAGCCCTTTTCCTCGTATGCTCGTTCTCTGAGTGGAGAACTGCCCGTTGTTATCAAACTTTACTCCAAAATATTTGTATGATGACGTGTCTCCGATTCTTGTCTTGTTCCAGAACCATGATGTTGGTTTTCTTTTGTTCTTGCTGATGGTCATCGTCTGGGTTTTCTCCAGATTTATTGTCAGCTCATTTGCATTTGAGTAGTTATGTGTTGCGTTCAGGAGATGTTGGAGGCCTACCTTTGTGTGACTTATTAAGACTATATCATCTGCATATAGTAGGCAGGGTAGTTGGAGCCGTCCTAGCTTAGGAGCGTGGGAGTTACAGCTGTTTAGAGTCGGTACTAGGTCGCCTATGAACAGGTTAAATAGGGTGGGGGCCAGGACATAGCCTTGTTTCAGGCCCTTGTTGGTCTGTATACGCCTGGACAGCACTGATCCATCCCCCACCTTTATCTGAACCCAGGTCTCTGTGTGAAGGTTGATAAGCAGGTCCAGCAGAGGTCTTGATATTCCCCAGCCGTTCAGTTTAGACCATAAAATGTTCCGATTTATGTGATCATAGGCAGCCTTGTAGTCTATAAAGCAGAAATGGATGGGCATTTTATTTGATTCTGCCTTGTCTATGAGCATGCCCATGGTCAAGATGTTAGTCATGGTGCCTACTGATTTGGCAAAGCCTGTCTGGTTGACCGGGATAAGGGATCTCGCTGTGGCCCATGCCAACAGCTCATCTAGGAGAATGCCTGCGAAGTACTTTGCCTCATTATCAATTAAGGCCACCAATCGATAGTTTTGAGGGGAGGCCTTGTCTCCTGCCTTATGAATTGGAGAAATGATGGAACCCTTCCAGGAGCTTGGCAAGATGTTGTAATGTCTTATCTCCAAAAAAAGGGGTTCGAAGGCTGCTGCCCAACCCTTCACATCTTGTTTGTAAAGGATTGGCGGAATTCCATTCGGTCCTGGAGCTCCCTCACTTCTTCCTTTCTTTATTTGGCGCTGAATGGAATTTTGTAAATTTGGCAGATTGTCATTTAGAAACGAGTTCTGACCCTCTAGAAGTCTGATTTCACTGTTGGCTGAAAGTTTTTTACAGGTGACCATCTCGGGATCCGATATTTGCACCTGATTGTTTCCCGTTACCTGATTAAAGTGGGTTCTGAGGTAATTTGCCCATGTCTCTTCTGTAATATTGGAAGAAACCCCGTGGTGCGTGGGTCTTATAAGCGAGTTTATGGATTTCCAGAACCTTGCCCCATCGTTTCGTTTGATGTCAGAGTGAAGTCTTGCCCATAGATTGTCCTCCATGGATTTGTAAGCTTCCCATCTTAGTTTCTTCAATGTTGATTTTAATTTCCGTAGATGGTCATGCTTCACTATATCCCTGGGTTTCTGTTGAAGCTCTCTCATTGTACGGTAAATTGATGTTTTTATGCCTCTGATTTTTTCTTTATGCTCTTGAGTGAATTTGCACGCTCTATCGTAGCTTGATTTGGCGTGTGGCTTAGATCTTGTGGCATAAGTAGACATAGTGTTTGTGAATTGTTCCCATTTAGCAGTTTCGCTTGATCCAGTACGGGCTGACGGACCGGGGCCAACAATATTTTGGGCTCAGCAGTCTTCCTAATCATTGTCTCTATGGGATCGCTAAACAGCTTGGAACCCGTGAAAGGTATTTTCTTGAGTGAACTCTTCTGTGCCACTTCGGGCTTCCACTGTTTAAGCCACAACTTTCTGCTAGCAGCAATGGAGGCCCCCAGCAGGCACTGCCAAGGCACTAAGAGAATCAAAAGACAGGTCAGACAAAAAATGCAACTGTTGCTCCAACATAGCCAATTGATTCAGTAGGATCATCATCCTGAAGCAGTTGCTCAGAAATACTCTGACAGTCCCTCAGCAGAGAATGAATCAAATAGCTGGTATATGCAGCAGACCGAACTGCAAAATTGGAAGCAGCAAAGGACCTCTTGAGAGCCCCTTCAACCTGCTTGTCACCCAGGTCTGAAGGCACAGCATCCTCCGAAACAACCACACCCAGAGAAGTAATGCCAGCCAACGCATATCAACCTTCACAACGGAAGGAAATTTCTCTGTAAACACTTGCAGCAGATACCTCTTAGCCTGGAACCGGGGAAAGGCATGCTTATCTACATCCCGCCATTCTCCTTCCAGTACATTCTAGACAGACTTATGAATGGGCACAGACTCAGGTTCCTTTCTTAGCAACCCGCAAAGAAATTCTGCCAAAGAGAGTATTGGAAAAGCCAAACTGTCCCGCACATGTTGCAAAACACTCCGAAGTTCAGACCCCTGAATAAATCGTCCCTTCACCTCCTCCTCCGAACCACAATGAGGATCAGGAGGATCAGGGGAATCCAGCCTCTGTTTCTTAGGCAAACTGGCAAACACAGCAGCCTCGATCATCCTTTGTACATCAGCAAAAGAAGGAGCAACCTGAGGCACAGCCAGCACCTCCTTCTCACGATTGTTACACTTCTCCGTTTTCTTTCCACCCTCCATGATGTGTAAGAGACCAGAAGAAAGCCTGGTCTTAATTCCACCTCATTGCTTTTTTATCCACCGCAAAACATTCCCTGCCCCTTTATCTCACATTTACATTCTTTTTAATCATTTCATTTGTGTCACTGTTTTTCCGTCAAAGTCTGATGAGGAAAGAATAAGTGGCAGTCCCCAACAAGCATTGGTAATGCATTGGTATAGCCTATGTAATGAATAAAGAGCTGTTTTCATCAATCATCGTCTGGGAGAAGGAAAGAGCTTCCTGACAGATAATACGGGAGTGGAGAGGATGTGGCGCATGGCCAGAGCTGCTGACTCGAGAGCTGGGGATCCCGGTTTGAGCACGCAACATCCTGTGATTCTATGCAAATCACTTAATCTCTCCAGGTGATACATTGTTATATAAATATGCTGCAACAGTAAATGGCAAAAATGTATGAAAATATAGTTCCACCAAAGCGGATGTTAACAGTATTTCGACGGCGGGAAACTGAAGCAAACAAGGAACAAGCATTTTGTAAATGTAGGGAAATATGCTACAGCCAATAGAAAAGGAGGAAAGGTAAATAGCACGCACAGGAACCAATAAGAAGCCAGGAAAGCGAGGAGGTGGGATGTAAGTCCCTTTTAACCTTATATTAAAAACAATATATTTCTCAAGGATTTCTCGCAAGCACTGTGCAGGCGAAATCTAAAAATGAGTGCTGGTTGGTCCCACCTGTAACACCAGCTCAATTGTTCTCTAGACTGCAGGCAAACCACAGAATCCTTTCCTCAGCGGTTCCCAACACCGACCTCTGCTGTTCCAAAAGCAAGGACTGCTCGACAGTGTCAAAGGTCAGCGCAATGCTTCCCTGAAATAAAGGAGGGATGCTTTTCTCAAAGTATGGAAATAAAAACATAGAAACGGAGTGATATCTTCAGTAGCTCTAGTCTTCACTGGTGTTGTCTCATCTTTGTCCCTGGGAACAGTTGCCTGAATTCAATGTTTCATGTCAGCACAACAGAGTGCATGAAAACTCTCTCCAACGAACAGCAGCCTTTACCTTTGGGGCAATGTTTGTAAAAAGGGCAGTAGTTGGATAGATAAGTGCACAAGCAAGCAAACGCCTCAGAGTACCTGTATGTACTACAATTCTCCCTTTTGAGTCAGTATAAATGTATATGGTATTTGTGTAGCATCTGCCGGGGCAAAGAGAGTGGAGATCTGTGCAGGGTCAAAGGCAAATACAATCAACAATGATTGGAGGTGTAGCTCCGTTCTGGGTGCAGAAGTAGCCTTTTACTGCATCGTGATGTAGTGTTTTTGAAGAGGCGCATCTTCAGGTCAAACTAATGGACTCATTCCTTTGCCAGAAAAAACAATGCTTTTGTTGAAAGAACAATAAAGGACCAATAAAGATCTGACCTAATTTTATATATCCAAAGGTCTGGCTGCTCCAATCTAGGAAAGAGTTGAAGACTCACATCTTTAAAGAACACTACTTCACAATGCATTAACTCAACAACTCAGCTTCCTCTCCGATTTTAAGCTTGCCTTTGACCATGTGCAGTGCTCCACTACCCTTTATCTAAGTTCTTGCTAAAGAAATACCATATAAATAGACATCTTGCATCAAGCGATAGATATTGGTAGGAATTGAATATCTGCTTCCACAATTGTTAAAAGAACTATGTAGTTGGGAATATTTAATGCATGAAATGTTTTTTTTAATATTAGGATTAAAAAGTAAAACAATCAGGTGTACGTTAAATGTTACAATTTTACAAAAAGTGTGTTTTAGACAACATAGTGTGCCCAAAGGAGCAAAATCTATACAATTTATATATTTTAACTCAAGTATGAACTGAATTAGAGCATTAAATCAAAATCAATATGCACGCTCTACCGCCCTTTCACAATTGTCAGACTCAGTCAATGATCTAGGCTGTACATGGGATGGTGGCATAAACCTTACTTCTCACATTATTCACGTGGACATCAATTGTTGGTTTAAAATACACCGACTGCACAGAGTACTATATTTTCCTACAGAATATTCTCATGAGGCATTTGTGGGTGCCACAATTAATTCTTGAGAGAGTATGGTAACTGCAGATTTGGGTATTTTACAGGGAAACAATTTCCTCATCTTCAATGTATCCTTAATGCAGCCATCCATGTAATTTGTGAGCTGTTATGACAGACTCAATTTCACACTTGAGGAAAACTACCAATTGGTTCCTTGGGTAGGTAAGGGTGCTGTTTAAAATCCTTACCCAGATGCACATAAGCCTACATGGGCTGGCACCTAACTACCTTGCAGAGAAGATTGTTTGGTGATGGCCAGTTGTCCACTGCAATCTGCAGTGCATTCCTATGGTGGCACCTCAATCTTATTTTAAATCTTAAGAGAAGCGAAGATTCTCACCGTTAGGTTTCAGTCTTTAGACCTAACCCCTACTCCTTCTAACACAGAACCACTCTGTTGTCCTTCTGAAAAGGTTTGAGGTACAAGCTGTCCTGCTAAATCACCCAGTTCCCTGGTATCTCTTGGGTGACGACCTTCCATTGTGGAAAGATATAGTTTGGTCCATGGCGTACACTACATAAAAGATTTAAATAAATACAGTTCGCCTAGCATCAGAAGACATTGCGATACTCCTCTCCTTCATACAATGGCCTTTACTCTTCTGTGATGCAGATAAAGAAAACAGTCCTATACCAGTGAGTAACATGTATGTATTAGTAAATTCAGTCATACTTCGTTCAGATAAACAGGGATATTAAAACATATCAAACACTAAAACTTTCTTATAAGTAACTTATGAGTCAAACAGAGGCCAAAGAGCCTAGCCCAACATATATAAGTCGCGAAGCCCTCTTACAAAAAATTGAATTTGCATGACATGTGTGAAGTAGCTCCAGCGACTACATTGCAGAAGTCATTTGAGGGGACATGGTGTTGGAAAGGAATGAATGCGCATAACCACCTTGAGAGATGTGGAGAAAAATGTGCACACCGTACAACCTCCAGAAGGTAACACATCCAAACCCATAGAGTACAGAGCACAATGAGACACCAGAACAAGACAATTATTCCGTGTCCGCTAACCTACGCTAGAGAGACAAACCCTGTTTATTTGGATAAGGATGCCTCACCCACTTAATAAGGCATAGTTCATCACTGGGTCCTCACCCTAACCTGGTAAGATGGTACTACAAGGGCGGACTCAATCTCCAATGTGTGAGCGAGTTCTTAGATAAAGTATGATTGCTGGATAGAAGAGGGATCCAGATATAAAAATACCTGAGAATAAACCCCAATCGTCCTAGTAAACTTTAGATGAGGGTCAAGAGCATTTAATATCAAATCGAGGGTAACTGTTCCAGCGGGAGGGGTGCTAACAGTCACCCACTCACTGACAAAGGGGAGGAAGAGGGAAGAGGAAGAATCCTAGGTTTAGAACCCTCTAATCGGAGGCAAGCATGTGTCTTTTCTCTTGTTGCCCTCACACACCCCTAGGGATGTCATGCTTCATCATCTGGCATTTGCTCCTCATCGGGCCAGCGCTGCAATGCCCTACGGGTTCCCCGAAGGGTCACTTTGGCGGAGATCTTTTGTTTGAAATGCCGTCAGATGAGTACAGGTGTTGTGGAGGGGGAGGAGTCCTACTTGGAGGGTGAGAGGGTGCGTGAAAATTAAAACTGGCTAAGGGGTACCCAAAGTCAATTGATTTATTGTGGAGGTGCCCTTGTCAGAATAAAAACCCCGAAAGGTCGTGAGTTACTCCAATAGGCGTGATGTGCCACAGTAACTACAATGTTGGCATGTTTCACGCTTCTATGGGCAGGGAGGTCCGTGGTGCTTCATCAGGACCACAAGTAACGTGAAGTGACAGTGAACAGTGAGTAAGGGGTCGAGAAACCCTATTCAGTCAGGGCGGGACTCCTCTATGTTAAACTACAGGAGGCTACAACTTAATAGTCAAACCCTGCTACTGACGACACCTAGGATTGAAGGGGAAGGCAGAAAAACAAAGGACAAACAGGAGTCAGTATGAGCCTTCACAAAGCGATTGAATCAGCACCTATATTACATAAAACCACATAAGATACTGACTACATAACAGGACTGAGGACTTGCTCCCACAGGGGTGGCTTAGTCGAGGAGGGCACAGCACACCAGGCACGCGTCCTGCCGAGGGGTGGCAGTGGTAAACATGACAGGTGCCACACCTCCACCGAACAAACCACCAAGTCATGAGAGGACGTCGGAGTCCTACAGCCCACAAGCTGGGTCAAGAAAGTGCAGAAGTAGTGCTGGCTGTATAAAGCTCCGTGTATTCAGCATAAAGAACACATCAACGTTTAGTGGTAGGTAGGTGCATAAGAAGAGCGCCTTCACCTAAAGGTGTGAGATCGGTTGCTCCATAGGCTAGCACGTGAGGATGCCTGCACCTTAACTGGCTGCAGAAGGAAAGGAAGACATGCAAGAGCAAAAACACGCAGTGAAACAGTGCACTACATGTGCCATACCAGCAGTATACTGTTATCACCTGACAACATGGTCGGAGCCCCGGACACGTTAGATACTCACAGTTACCGTAGGTGTATGCGCTCGCAATAGTGGCCGGGGGGTGGGGCGCGGTTAGAGGGAGGTACCCATTTCCGGAATGCCCCGTCATGGTGGGAGTCGCCTATGCATGTGTGGAGAAGCAGTGGCCAGCCTGTGTTCCGCGCATGCGTGGAGATGAAAAAATCAGTGCCTCGGGTGTGATCTAGCTCATGTGCATGAGTGATGTGGAACGTATATTTGCCTAAGTGGCTCAAAGATGAAGTTTTTAAAATAGGAGGAGTGATGTCATTCTTCCTAGTCTTAGGGCCCGGCGTGGGGTTAGTGCCCAAGGGTGCTCGTGTACTAGTATGCTGGTTAAATATGAGTACCAAGTCAAAAATGTCAAAGCCTGCAATGTGGAACAAGTGTCATGGGCTTTCATGCCGGATCCTATATTAATGAGGGCGTGACTCGTTCCTCATGAGAAAAGAGTGAATGCTCACAGCAAATGAGCAGCCGACAATATTACGAAGAGTTGGATACTGACCCCACTGAACCTCACCAGCATCAGAATCATGGTTAACGAGGCGGCCACTGAAGGGTGGATCTCCCCGAGGATGCAGCTTTTCTGGTCAACTCCACTCCTAAGATGCCATATTTCTACCTCCTCCCTAAGATCCACAAGGGGATTGTTCCCCCACCAGGACAGCTGATCGTCTTGGGCATTGGCTCCCTACTGGAGCCCCTGAGTCAATTCATTGACTTCTTCCTACGACCCCTGGTGCAAGCAACACCTGCATACCTCAAAGACACACGGGATGTCCTCATCCTGCTTCAAGAGATCAATTATAACAATATTGAAGATATCAACCTCCTGCTGACACTTGACGTTGAGGCATTATACACAAACACCTCCCAAGATGCCACTATCGGAGTAGTGGGGAACCTTCTACGAGAAACAGATCTCCCAACCAACACGTCGGCAGACTTTGTCCTGGACTGCATCACCATCGCACTCAATCAATCAATCAATCAAACAAGCTTTATTCGATTTCAAGTAATAAAATCATAAAAGCATACAACAGATAAAAATTAGTTCATAATCTAGTAATACAATAAAAATACATCTATATACAACAATCCGCTATAATTATATCATGCTATACTTTTAATCATATAGTTCTTCATTTGGAGAGATTATCTATTAGGCTCTTCCCGGAATTCACTGGCTATTTGCTTTCCTGGTCCTAATTACGTTCTTTAAGAATCCCGCCATGGAGCCAATACAGTAAAAGCTGTCCAACATCTGCAAATAAATAAAAGCAGGGTGGCATTGCCTCCATCCTCCTTTTTTTAGTAGTGGTTTTAACCATATTTGCCTTTCGGGGGAATAAAACTTACAGAATAAAACCACATGAATCGTACTTTGTAGTGATACATTGTCACACGGGCATTTGCTTAACTCTCTTGACTAGTCATTGATGTTTGGGTACGAAATTAAATGGTGGAAAGTCCTGAATCTAAATCTGGTCAAGAGATATCTTTCATATCTGCTCGGGACATATTGCAAGTATGGTTGCATATTACACGTGGTTAGAATCAGTTGATGATAGATAACTGTAGGTTTATTCAAGGCAAGAGTTAACCTGTTATCTTCTAGATGAGCCATAATGATTCCTTTGAAGTCTTTGCATTTAATGGTGTTCAGACTGTCAGGCAGTGAGAAATATTCAGGATGGCCAATGTCCTGCATAAAGTTCTCAACATATTTCAGCCATAGAATTTTACAGGTGTTATCTAATTTCATGGCATCCCTCATTATATTCCTGTTAAGGGCGGCACTCTCCGTAGTCCAAATTCTGTGCCATAGGAAAGCTGGCTGGGCCCTAATCAAGTCAGAAATATGTGTAACTCCCAGCTCGGAATGACAGTTAAACACTGATGCACTGTCTGGGAGACTTAAGAGGGACCTCAAGAAAGCGTTTTCCGTTCGCTGGATTAGGGTACAGTCTTGGAATCCCCAAATACCCGCTCCATAAAGAACTATGCTCACGCTTTTTGCTCGATAAATCTTTAGCATGATTTCCAGAGGCCTTTTCCCTAGTTTTTTCGCAAAATTAAAAAGGGCCACTATGGACTTCATATATAATAAATTCCTGGCCTTAACCGCTGGTGCCCAGGAACCTGTCCTGTCAAAAAGCGCGCCCAAATAACTAAATGAATGGGTGATTTCAACTTCGCTCCCCCCCGCCTGAAATTTTCTTATCTTATTTTTGGTTGTCCCACAGGACATCACAAAGCTTTTCTTAGCATTCAATCTCAGGCCAAGCCTATCCATAAAAACAGAGTAAAAAGAAAGTGCCCTCTGTAGGCCCACTTGGCTGCGGGCCGTAAGAACAGCGTCGTCGGCATAAAGGAGGGAAGCGATAGGGCGGGAATTTACATATGGCGGGTCTCTAGTGTGTGACACACACTCCTGCTCCAAGGCGTTTGTATGTAGAGAGAACAGGAGTGGTGCTAACACGCATCCCTGCCTTATGCCTTGTTCTATTTTAAATGGGGCAGTGCACTCGCCCATGCTTCCATAGCGGACCTTTGTCGTGGCTCCAGTATATAGATGCCTTAAAAATTCAATTAAAACAGGGTCACCTTTTAGTTCCTTTAGCACCCCCGTAGCTTTTCGTGGACTACGCAGTCAAAAGCCGCAGAGAGGTCTACAAAGGCCAAATAAAACTGCCCAACTTTTGCCTTCGAATATTTGCTAATTAAAATGCTTAAATTTAAAATCTGCTCGTTTGTACCTAAACCGGCCCTAAAACCATATTGGACGTCACTTAAAACCTTGTTTTCTTTGGTCCATCCCTGCAATCGATCTAAGATAATCCTGCCTGCCACCTTCATCAGGGAGTCCAACAAAGATATCGGGCGGTAGCAGGCAGGATCATCTCAATCGCTGTTTTTGAAAATGGGGACTATAATAGATTCAGACCATGATTTGATGAATCCTCTCTCGCAGCATCCTTGCAGTACCTTTGTTAAAATGGGACCCCAGACCTCCAAGTTTGACTTGTAGAGGTCAATCGGTATCCCGTCAGAACCGGACGCCTTTCCACTCTTGCTAGCAATAACTGCGGCATTTACGTCCTGCAACGAGATATCCAATTTAATTGGAATAAATGTTTGGTCAGCACTCACTAGCTCTGGCCTCTCAAGATTAGCCTCGCTGGGCTTCTGCTTTGCGTATACACTAGAGAAGAAATTGATCCAAGTCTGTTCACATATCGCTAACTCGATGGCTGGGGCGTCCATTGTATTCACAAGAAAGGGTGCATTTACTGCAGTCCAAAATTTCGCGCTATCATTGAACTCTGTGGCTTCACTAAGATCCTTCCATGCCTTATCTTTCAGTTCTGAAATCCTGTGTTTCCTAGCTTCATTGTACGATTTCCTACAAGCTCTTATCTTAACCGTGTCTCTCACTTCACACTGTAGGGCAGTTTTTACGTTTTTATAGCTTAGCGTGCAATTTTTGTCAAACCAGCCTTTCATTTTTTTGGGTGAGCCTTTGGATTCTTTGAACAGAATGTTTCTAACAATACCCGAGATACTATTAAAAGCAGTTAAGACCTCATGGTGCATAGGGCTGTCACTTAAGCATATCAAAAATGGGATCTAATGCTTTAGTCACTATTTCAGTGCTCAATTTCTTCGTGTCCCTGCTACCCCAACGTACAGCATACCCATTCTTCCTTCCCAGTGTAATATCCTGTAACCATGCTAATGTATTACCATTTCTCTTCGACACCCAGCTTGGGACTGTTACATTCACACTCAGGGCCGAGTGGTCAATCATATCGTTTGGGTGGGTGGCGTAGGCTTTCGTGAGGCCTGAAAATTGATTTGGAGTGATAATAAAATCTATATTAGTGTTGGCCCCTCTCCCTATAAATGTATGACCAAAATCCAAACGGGCATGCACAGACGGTTTGAAAATCCCAGATCGTTCTTAAACATAACTTCATTTAGCAACTCTCCCTTGATGGTATGTTGAAAATGGAATGATGGGTCATCTTCACCCAGAGTTAAACCACACTTCCCGGATCCTGCCGCTGGGCACAAGGTTGTATTAAAATCCCCGCCCCAAATTGGTATAATTTCCAGGTTGGGTTTTGAATCCGAGTAGGCGATGTCTTTACTTAACTTTTCTAATATAACGCCCAAATGCCCAGTTTCAATATTATAAAAATTAACAAGCAACAAGCAATAACAATCCAACTGTAAAAGGACAGTCTGAAAAAAGGATTCTGAGCTAACCATCTTGCTCCTATGTGTGGTCAGTAAATTAGAGATGTACATACATAGCCCTCCCTTGGGACTACCGCTAGATGATTGGATGGCAGGGGTATGGAATGTCTTATACCCATTTATATGGGTACTTTATATCGCCCAGGTCTCTTGGAGACACAGGAACTCTAAATTATTTATAAAAGTCAGCCAAGCCTGGTCGTTAACCTTATTCCTTAGACCTGCCACGTTCCAAAAAATAATTCTACATAAACCTGATTGATTTCCAGTTAGGATTGTGTTATCACCTCCTTGGGTGTTGAAGTTACTTGGTGTGCCTGTAATTTCTTCCATCTGTGCCTCTAGGGCTAGGTTCTGTAGAGGGGTAAAGGCCACGGTATCCATGTTAGGGATGTTACCATGTACATATTGACCCCTATCAATTGGACGTCAATCATTCTCGTCTAGGGGGGGGGGGGGCAAAACTGTTTGACACGGCCACTCTATAGCATGGGCCGTCTTGATTCCGGCCTGGTACGTCACGATACACTGGGTTATTGGCAAAGTGTGGTTTATAAAAGAACCCCAGCGGGCGGACTTGAAGGGCAGAATTTGGTAAATTTAAATTGTGCATTCTTAAAAGGACTTCCCTGACTAGTTGTGGTGAGCCAAGTGATAGGACTATACAGTCTCCTTCGTATGATTTAGTGCACTTACCCGCCCATGCCACCCTCCTCACCATTTTAAATTCTTTAAAAAGGGCATTTGTAAGACCTGTCCTGTTTCCCAGCCAATTGATAGTCTTGTTTCTTAATGCCTGCCAATTTTCTACAGTTACAGTAGGAAGTTGCGGGCATTAACTAAAACAATAGTATATGGTGTCGCCGCTGGGGGGAGATTTAACATTTGACCTTTGTGTTTCTCTCCACAGACATTGTTGCCCCCCTGGTTGCTTTTTACACCCCCCTTTTGTTCAGCCCTAAGTTTCTTGTTCCCGCGTTTCGTACGTATGACCCTACGCGCGCTTCATTCTGGGTATAACTTTTATCAGGGAGGTTAAAAACATTGGGTCGCTGAACCTGGCGCTCACACCGCCCACTACCCTCGTGGGTCATTTTATTTACAACTGTAATGGATTCCGTGTTGGGCCTAGCTGGCTGCAAATATCCGGCCGGAGGATACAAGTTTGCCACATCAGTGCGTGGTGAATTGTTAGGATTAGCCCCCAAGATGGTCCCTATGCTAAGTTCGATTTTATCCAATCTTAGCCCAAGGGTATTGATGGATTGCGTCACAAATTCTTTTAGGTCTTTTATCGCATTACAGACTTCTGCCAATTCGCTATGTGTATCGGTTGACAATTTCTTAACCCTCAAGGGGGCCCGGTCCCTTTGTGTTTTGCTCCTGCCCCCCTGTCCGAACCCGTTTGACCTTTTTGTCTGGGTCTTAGAAGATCTTGGGGTATGGGCCGGGGCCTGATGTACTACTGCAATGTCTCTACTGGGGTTGTTAACTGCCAGGGACTTTGGCGAATTACAGCTTTTCTTCTGAGAAGGTATTTGATTAGTTTCTACAGAAGCATTTAGAATATTGTCAGGGATTTCCTGTACGCATTCATTATTGGATTGTGTACAAGTAACATCAATGAATGTCTCTTTCCCTACCACTGTAATACCGCAGGTATCGGTGCTCAATTCGCTCAACTGGTCTTGTTGTTGGGGAGAATGGGGAATTACAGATGCATTATTTATTGTTTCCTCTACACTGGTGATCTGTCGCTCAATATCTCCAACAGCCCCAGTTAAATAGTTTAATAATGTCATGTTTATCTTTCTATGTTTGCTAGGCGCTTTAGATATTTGACTCGCAGCCTGCTTCCTTTTCCCCATATTTCTCCCCGATAGCTAGCAGGACCTTTGCATTAAAAAGTGCACCCCTTTAAGCCTGGCTCAACAATTCTACCTTCACTCTTATCGAAAGTCCATTAAACCCTTAAAAACCCCTTTTAAGTATAACCAGATGTGCAGTTCCTAAAAACAAGATAAAATACAAGATAAAATACAATTGAATTCAAGGTAGGCCAAGCGTACACGCTTGGAGAGCACCACAGATTGCCACGCTACAAAGTGCAAAGTGCTAAGTTCAGAGTCCGGACAGGATAGCAGCGAAGAAGAGGGTCGTAGTGTGCAAACTGCAGTTACATTAAGGTGCTTCCACAAATGTAAATAAATAAAATAGCCACTGCCACAGTACCTTTCAGTTAATTCCCAAATCGCAAATGTCAGAGGGGTTGCCCAGCCTCTTCCGGCCTCTGACGGGCACAGGCGTGCCCTCCCTTGGCCCAGGCTTGGCCCGGGCACGCGCTGCCTAAGAGGGCCTCCGGTGCCCTCTAGTGACGTCCTCAATACGAGCCCCCGCAGTGCCTGCTGGATGTTGGAGTCGCTGCCCGCACCTGCCGGTCCGTTTCCCTCACGGCAGTGCGGTGTAAGGCGGCAAAGCAGTTAACCCCCGAGGAGCAGGTATCGTCTGGGCAGAAAAGTGCAGAGTGCAGAATAAAGCCGTTTCCCTCATGGCGGTCGGTTCAAAGGTCGGCACTCAAAAACGAGTTTTTCATGTACAGGACCTCTACCTACCATCAGGTACAGGGTACCTCTAAGGGTAGTACATTTGCGCCTAGTCTGGCGGGGCTGCACATGGCTCATTTCGAGATATCAATCCGTTCCAGGAGAACCTCCTGACATGGAAGAGATACATCGACAACGTCTTCATTCTCTGGAAAGGCACAGAGGAAACCAGAATCATGTTCCATGATGGATCAATACCTTGAATCCCTACCTGCGTTTTACCAGCACCGCATCCAGTAAGGAAATCCCCTTCTTGGATCTCTTGATTTCCCTGGAGAATGGACACTTACACACAAAGACCTTTAAGAAAGAAACAGACTGCAACAGCCTCCTCAGCTTTAAGAACTACCACCAGAGGGCACTCAGAGAAAACTTGCCCTATGGCCAATTTCTTAGGATCCGCCGCAACTGCAGCACCATCTTAGAGTTCGACCAACAAGCCAACAAGCCAACCTGCTCGCTAGTAACCTGAGGGAGAGAGAATACCCAGAAGATGTTATCCAGAAAGCAAAGAAACAGGCAAGAAACAACAATCGCCAGGGTTATTGGAAACATGGGGGCCCCAGACTAGTGAAGTCATGACATGTGTGACCACCTTCACACCTCTGTCAAACCAAGTCAAGAACATCATCAGACGACACTGGATGACCATCAACACTGGCTCTCTTAATATTGAGCAGCCCAGATTTGCATTCAAGCGGACAACGAACCTGCGCGACCAATTGGTCAACAATGACTACGCCCCAAGAAAAGACATCCAGAAACCACCCATTGCGAATCTGCCTCCAGTGGTAGGACATTACCCCTGCGGCTCGTGCAACGCCTGCACCTCCACCAAGCATACCAAAACCTTACAGTTGGAGAATTTTTCCTGGGAACAATGTACTCACACTAATTGCAATACTAAGAACTGTGTGTATTTGATCACATGCCCCTGCAAGCTCATGTATGTGGAGATGACAACTCTAACCATAAAAAGCAGGATCTGTGAACAAAAAGCATGATTCGCCATGCAACCACTTCATCGACAAAGGACACTCTTGAGAGGAGTTACAATGGACTATTCTTGAGGCCAATTAGACATGGTGTAATGCCTCACTCCTTAGACGGGAAAAACCATGGGTTCCCCGCCTCTGCACAAATACACGGGGGCTAACCGACAACATACCTTGGACAGAACTTTAATTGCTCCCCATTACCCTTAGTGCACAATACAACGAGCCCCCAATACTCTCTTTCGGGGCCTCACACTCTACACAACCAGCGGGGTCACCTTTGAAGTCCAACAGCGCCATCACACCATGGCGCGGTTATGACCCCATTTAATACGACCTTTGTTATATTGTGGAGATCCATACCTACCCCTTTTCTGATTGAGTTGTACGATTCCTCTTTTGTCATGAGGAACGAGTCACGCCCTCATTAATATAGGGCCTGGCATTAAAGCCCATGACACTTGTTCCACATTGCAGTCTTTGAAATTTTTGACTTGGTACTCATATTTAACCAGCGTACTAGTGCACGGGCACCCTTGGGCACTCATCCCACACCGGGCCCCAAGACTAGGTGGAATGACATCACTCCTCCTATTTTAAAAACTTCAACTTTGGGCTACGTAGGAAAATATATTCTTCACGTTTCTCATGCGCATGAGCTAGATCACACCAGAGGCACTGATCTTTTCATCTCCACGCATGCGCAGAACACGGCCTGGCCACTGCTTCTCCACACATGCGTAGACGACTCCCGACAGGGCTTTCCGGAAATGGGTACCTCCCTCTAACAGCGCCCCCCGGCCACTATTTCTACATCGCACAGACAACAGCCCGACAATATGCAGGCAGATGTGATGGCGGGTAGGTGCTGAGAGCGCATACACCTACGGAAACTATGAGTATCTAACGTGTCTGGGGCTCCGACTATGTTGTCAGGCGATAACAGTATACCGCTAGTATGTGACATGTAGTGCACTGTCTTACTGCGTGTTTTTGCTCTCGCATGTCTTCCTTTTCTTCTGCAGCACATTAAGCTGCGGGCATCCTCACGTGCTAGCCTATGGAGCAACCGATCTCACACCTATAGGTAAGGGCGCTCTTCATATGCTCCTACCAACCACTAAACGTTGATGTGTTCTTTATGCTGATAACACAGAGCTTTACACAGCCCGCACTACTTCTGCACTTTCATAACTCACCTTGTGGGCTCCAGGACTCCAATGTCCTTTCACGGCTTGGGGGTTCGTTCGGTGGGGGTATGGCACCTGTCATGTTTACCACTACCACCCCTCTGCAGCACTCGTGCCCGGTGTGCTGTGCCCTCCTCAACTAAGCCACCCTTGTGGAAGCAAGTCCTCAGTCCTGTTAGGTAGTCAGCCTCTTATTTTTTTTTTTATTGAAAATCCATGAAGACACGTAACAAGGCACATATAATACAACAAAAGCAGAAAAAAATATAAGAATCATGGCAAACAATTTTGGTGTACCACATTTGATCGTAATAACTATAAAATCATAGCAATAAAAGCATTTTATCAATACAAAAGAAAGTACACCAATTATAAAGGGGACTGTTCAGGCCAAACAAAAACAAAATAGATTTAGCAAAATGTATGCATCCATATAGGCCATAACTGGTCCCCAAACTCGCACCCTAATTTCATTTTCCGTCTGCCTTTCACAGCATACAGACTATACTCAATATTAAATATTGACAGAAATCTGTCTCTCCATAGTTCGAAAGAATGAGCATCCTTTTGCAACCACATTGAGGCGATACAAAGTCTAGCCACATCTGTAGCTAAAAAAAACAAATATCGAGATATACGGGCTAGGTGATCGTTTTTCCTCACTGCCTCAATAAGGGGATTAGCTTGAAATTCCCATCGTGTTTTAAGCAAGTAGTCACGAATTAGGAAATATTTTAAAAAATCAGACCGGGACAGGTGAAAGTGCTCCCTTAACATATCAAAAGACTTAAGTCCCTCATCACAAAATTAATCTCCAACTAAACAAACCCCTCTATCTCGCCAATTATCCACCACCCGGTCCCAAAATACCGATGGGAGAAGAGAAGTTGCAGTTAGGGGAGTATACCAAGATACCCTTTCCATCTCAAACTTCTTTCTAACAGCTGACCAGACCTTATAAGGAGCGTTAAGAACTTTAAATCTAGTTCACTTGTAGTAGCTCCTGTCAAGGTTAATGAAAAGTCGATTTTTTGCATCGCTACCAACAGCATTGGCTAGATAGAAGGGGATTCAGCCACACAGGTCGGTTCTGTCCCAGTGAATAATATATTCATATGCTGCAGCATACACGCATAATAGTACAGCGTAAAATCTGGGACAGCCCAACACCCTTGCAGTCACGGCAGGATCATATACCGCATGGCTCTTCGTGCATTACCTTGAGCCCATAGGAACCTAGCACATAGAGATTGTAATAAAGCAAGATTGACACGGGAAATCTCCAAGGGCACAGCCTGAAAAAAGTATAGCATTTTTGGTAAAATTTGCATTTTGAGAATATCACATCTACCAAATATGGAGAGATGTAAACATTCACATCGGTCCAATTGGTTGCGTGCGGCCCCCAACAATCTTGCCCAATTTGCCTCGACCAATGCACTTAAACATACCCGAATCGTGATCCCAAGATAAGTCACCTCGAGCAAGACCCTTTGATCCTCAAATTCCACCATATTAGCACAAAGAATATGTGTCTTGGATGTGTTTAGTTTGTATCCTGACACAGCCCCATATTGTGAGGCAAGTAATTCTATTTCATGCATAGCAGTTGATGGGTTAGGTGTAACTACAACAACATCATCTGCGTATGCGAAGACACGATATTGATCTTGCCTCACTATTACCGATTCGATCTTACAGGTGTGTTCTAGCATTTTTTTAAACGGGTCAATATATAGGGAGAATAATAGGGGAGAGCAGTGACATCCACGTGTAATTTGCACAAGCTCAGATTCTAGGCCCATTACACAAATTCTGGCAACAGGTTGACGATATAGTGTTTGCAAGGCAGAAACAAACTGTAGCCGAAACCCCCGACGACGCAACACCGCCCACAAAAATCCCCATGCGACCCGATCAAAAGCCTTCTTGGCATCTAATACAATAAGACTAAACGCATCCCCACTGCAATTGGCGCTGTCCAACAATGTTATAACTCTGTTAACATGATTCGTCGTCCCCCGCTCGGGGATAAATCCATGTTGTCGATTTGAGACCAGCGCTGTTATAACTTCCGACAACCAGGTCGCAAGGCTTTTTGAATAAATCTTTCCATCTACATTCAAAAGAGAAATTGGGGGGTATGAAGCCGGATGTTCAGGAGGCTTATCTTTTTTTTTTAATACAACGATACTGGCTTCATCCCAAGATAGCGGGGGCGTGCCTGTCTGAGCCAATCTAAATGTAGCCAACATATCATACTTCAAAACTTCAAAAAAGGTTTTATCAATCTCTAGCGGGAGTTTATCCGGCCCTGCCGCTTTACCGGATGCCAGTTCATTTACAGCTCTTTCTAATTCTTCCAAAGTAATAGGAGCCTCCAACGTCTGTGCATCCAAACCCCCCCAAGTTGTTATCACAAAACCGCTGTATTAGGGACTCCCCCATTTGCGACTTATAATCTTCCCCAGTATAAAGGGCTTCATAAAAATCGTGGAACACCTCAAGGATCCCAGCCTCCGATTCCACAACAATCCCCCGTGAATTAACCATTAAGCTAAATCTCTGGGCCGCTGGTTTTGATCTGAGTTTTTGTGCCAGAAAGCCTCTTATGTGGTTTTATGTAATATAGGCGCCGATTCAAGTGCTTTGTGGAGGTTCACACTGACTCCTGTTTGTCCTTTGTTTTTCTGTCTTCCCCTTCAATCCTAGGTGTCGTCAGGAGCAGGGTTGACTATTAAGTCGTAGCCTCCTGTAGTTTTACACAGACGAGGCCCGCCCTGACTGAATAGGGTTTCTCAACCCCTTACTCACTGTTCACTGTCACTTCACGTTACTTTTGATCCTGATGCAGCGCCACAGATCTCCCAGACCATAGAGGCGCAAAACATGTCGACCTTGTAGTTACTGGGGCACATCACGCCTATTAGAGTAACTCATGACCTTTCTGGGTTTTTTTTCTGGCAAGGGCACCTTCACAATAAATCAATTGACTTCGGGTACCCCTTAGCCAGTTTTAATTTTCACGCACTCTCTCACCCTCCAAGTAGGACTCTTCCCCCTCCCACACACCCGCACTCATCTGACGGCATTTCAAACAAAAGATCTCCGCCAAAGTGACCCTTCGGGGGACCCATAGGTCATTGCAGCGCCGGCTTGACGAGGAGCAAACGCCGATGATGAAGCATGACATCCCTCGGGGTGTGTGAGGGCAACAAGAGTCAAGACATGTGCTTGCTTCCGATTAGCACATTCTATACCTGGGATTCTTATTCTTCCCCCTTCCTCCACTTTTCTCTCCTTTGTCGGTGAGTGGGTGACTGTTAGCACCCCTCTTACTGGAACAGGTACCCTCGATTTGATATTATATTCATCAGGAGCACGGGTACCAGACCATAATCAGCTCCTAGTCCCACTTTCTTCTTTTTTGTTCAGACAGGTCAAGAGCATTTAGTCATTCTACAAAAGTTCTTACTTCATCTTTAGTGCCCTTCCAGATCAAGAGGATATCATTGATATACCTCTTCCAAACAATGACATGTTCTTTAAAAGGATTTTCCTCATCTGAAGTGAATTTGGTATTGAATGAATGTACGTACAGGCATGCCAAACTGGGCGCAAACATACTGCCCATGAAAGTCCCATGGGTCTGTAGGAAGAATTCTCCTTAATATTTAAAGAAATTTTGAGTAAGAGCATGCTGTGAGCAATCAGTAAAGAACTAGGGATGGTAATGGAACCCTATGGGATACCATGAGGAGTCTTTCAATAACCAATAAGGTAGATTCATGGGGGATGTTAGTATAAAGTGACTCAATGTTAAAGCTTACCAAGAGTTTTTGGTCACGACTGAATTTGATTCGGTTGAGAAGGTTAAGAAAATACCTTGTATCTTTTAGATAAGGTGGCTTTTGTTATACTAAGAGCCCCAGGAAGATGTCCAAGAATTGTGAAAGTGGTCCCAGTACTGAATTTATGTGAGACACAAATGCGCGTCCATGACGGCTTTCGTTCTTATGTACCCTTGGGAGAATACAGAAGTAAAGAACTTTTGGTTGTTTTTTCACTAGGAACATAGCCTCCTCCATAGTGATCCAGTGTTTCTGCATTCCATTTTTCACCAGGAAAGATATTTCACCATAATATCTGGCTGTGAGTCCCTCCCTTTTTAGAGTGTTTGTAATTATGTTTGTCCTTTAGAAGTCATAGACATTCAATTTGGAAAATCTCCATGCGAAGGATAACCACTGCTCCGCCTTTGTCAGCTGGTATGCTGACAATAGAAGGATCAGTTGATAAATGCCAACACTTAGGGAGGCGTTTCATGTGTTGCTGGTACAAATGTAGATTAATCGCGTAGACCAGTGTTTTCTTCAGGTGCATCTCATAAATCATCTGCTCTTGGGTTAGTTAAGAAAACTCATTCTGATTTTTCTGAGGAATTCTGGCACCTCCATCTTAAGTCTGAAGAAATCATCTTTTGGGGTGGGCAAGAACTTTCTTGAGGATTTTGCTTTAAACTTCATTGATGATTCTCTCATTCAGGTTAAGAACAATGTCTTTCTTGTGTGTCAAGACCTGCGTTTCCTGGTGTTGGTTCTTTCTGCATTGGGCAATGGAAATCATATTCCCCTTCCTTCCAATTCACTCCTCGATCTTTTCTTCTTCGTCTCCCACAGCCCCTGCCTAAAAAACATGATGGTTCTAGTTGCCATTGGAAAGTTGGGGGGGGTGGATAATGGGGAAAGCTATATGTCTGTGGCTCAACCCACTCTTTACTAGGTTGTGGTCTTCATGTTAAAGTCATTGGGTGGTTATTTATTTAACCACATCTGCCCCATGTCATTGTTTTACTGTTATAGGGGGTATCTAAGTCGGAAAACATACTTCTCTGAGATTAACTCAACATCAAAGTTTACCAAGAGTTGGATGTATGGATGATAGTACCTATAAACATCCCCCTTTGTTTAATGTTTTATCCATACTTAGGGTACCTACCATTAAAGGGAAATCCCATAGGTTTATCCTAAGGTATTTTTATATCTGGATCCCTCCTCTATCCAGCAATCATACTTTATCTAACAATCCCCTCACACATTGGAGGTTGAGTCTGCCCTGGTAGTACCATCTGACTAAGGTGGCGTGAGGAGGCCCATGATACCACCTGAAACATGCCACATTATGTGGGTGAGGCTTCCTTATCCAAATAAACTGAGTTTGTCCATCTACACGAGGGAAATGGGTACAGAATAATTGTCTTGATCCGGAGTCTCATTGTGTCCTGTACTTATTGGGTTTTGAGGAAAGAATGAATGCTGCCTTGGCCATCATCACAATAGTGTTAATGGCATCCAGAGAAAAGCTTGGGACGTCTATTTGTAGGAGAGGTACCACAATAGGTAAAGAAATATTTGTGGAAAAAACGATTTAACCCTATCCAAATAAAACATAAGACACTTATGATCAGCTCAACCACTAGAGTCCTCACTGAGTTCTCAAGAGATAGGAGTAAAGATTTAGAAAGCACTATAAAAGCACAATCTCCTAACAAAACTTTAGGATGGAACACAGTATGTGCAAAGAAAACCACCTTGTTAGTACAAAACTCTGCATGAGGCCACACATGTTAAAGCTTCAGAACTGGAGAACAGTGGACTGGGGATCAGCATGGCAAAACTACTGCCTATGCTTAAAGAGCCTGCGCTAAATCAGCAGATGCGCCTTCACCACAGAGACGCCCGCCAGGCAGGTGTGGATCTATATATAGGATAGACAGTATTCCACCGGTCGGTGGAGGTAGACGGCCTTTGCTTATCAGCCAGGATTTTCATACATTCATATAGTTAACTCACCTTTATACCTACTCCTTTCCTCACGCCACCTTGTTTGGCGTCGATTTTCTTCAACTGGTTTTGTTGCTTGGCCTTATAGGCGTACGATGAGCGTCACTTCTGAAACGTTCAGGCAGCCATTTTGTCTTGGTGGCGTGACACACGTACTTCTTACTTCGTCTTGAAAACTGTTACAAAATAGTTCTCCGTCCTACAGCCTTTGCAAATCTGTCCAATGGCAGGACATTTACCTTTGCGTGGAAACTAAAATCCACACCTGAAGCACAACTACTTTTTCCGTAGAGAGATTACTCTGTGTCCTTCCGCCTCTTGCTTTTGCTTACTTTTCATGTTCATGACTGACTCACTCTTGACACCTCCAGCCTCCAAGTCAGCAGCTTGTCAATCAGCACAGTCTTCAGCTATGGCAGCCATGAGAACTCGCTCCAGACAAAAAGTTTCTCTCAGCATTCGCTGACTGAAGGAGTACTACAGGCATCTGTTAATAACTCTGAAACATATAGCTTCTTCATCATTAAATTAATTGAACTTACAGAGTTTGATGAACATATCCAGTCTCTCAACAAATCAGTTGATGTTTCACCATCTTTCTGTTGTTCTTGACAGAAAATGTACCGTTCGTAATCGACACTTGGCATTGAATTGAACTTTAGATGCAAGGCTTCTTTGATTTGATGGTATGTAAACGTCAGCTTGCAGCATTTTCTTTATGGCTTCTTTTACATATTCACCAGCAAGATTCTTAAGGTATTTGATAATCTTGTTGCTATCTATTGCTTCTAGCACATCAATGAAATCATCAAATGTCTCTAACCAAGCAATTAATCTGTCGCCAATATTTTGCTTTTTGGCGGTATTGAATGGTGGTGGTGGTTTCAGGAAGGCAGTGCCATTAAAACCATTCATGGGATTGGCTGACACTGAAAGTGGAGTTCTCACTGACACTATCTACGGTCTACTAGGACCTACTTCATCCATGCCATCTATAAGGCCCTGTGCTGTGCTGGGCTCAGGGTCATCCTAGACAGTCTGTGGAACGTTGACCTCCCTCTTGGTCTCCATTGGAGCCCATCAACTTTCAGGATACCTTTGGGGTTGTTCTGAGCTGCCACCCAGCAGCTTTGATGGGTGCTGCTTCGTGTATAGACAGCTCTGTAAGCACAACCATAGGCACGTCTCCTTGGGCCATTGTACCCAAAGCTGTGGTTTGATGACTCTCTTTAATCAGTTCTGATAAGAAGATGATCGTTTCTTGTATCTGAATCGCTGTGGTTTTAGGCATCTCTGTGTACTGTCCGACACCCAGTTCATCTCTACCTCACAATGCTTCTGATCGCAGCATTATCCTGTAATTTGCTGTCGCTATTTGATACACTTACGAAACCTGGTTGAAGCCTCCCTGAGCGTTATCACTCCATATGATGAATAGCTTTAGGTTGCTTAGTAGAGTGGTACCTTTCTTTACGGCCTTACCAGCAGGTTCTTGATGTGTAGACTTCTCAGTGAAGCTTTCATTATTTTCAAATGCTTCACAGTGGCTGAAGTTGTGCCTAGACTGCAGATATGCCAAACGTCTTTTCTGGGATTCGACTGAGGCACACGTGGCACGCACGAGCAGCTTGCTGGACCACGGCAAAATAGCTGGGAGAGCACTGTTGATCTTCAGGTTACATATTCCCTATCCTGTCACCAGTTGTAGTGTCCTCCCTTACCTGGGCACCCCTCAATGACTATGACACACAGGGAGGTTGGTATTACACATTTTAATTCGTCTGCGTGTAACCGCAAACTAAACATTCTAAACCTGCATTCACTTCACAATGCTCGAACACTTACATCAGTTCTACGGTGTCCATCAGGAGCCAAAAGGGTTCCATCATTGCTAACTCACACAACACTACATATATGATATCTAATTTCCACTTTTTTATAAGGTGATGGGTGTAATGGTGATTATGACCTGGAAGGGTGGGTGATAAGGTGAGAGTGAAGCAAACGCTTCTGGACATGGATGCTTATTAGTACTGATGCAGTCAAAGTTTAGGTGCAGGTGCTTTGCCATCTCCCATCATTCCCTCTGAATAAAATTCCCACTGCATCAACTTTTAATCCGACACCCATGTGTCCATCTGAGCAATCCTGCAATAATTAATAATTAATCATTTGTATGTATCAGGGTTCTCCATAATCCGTCCTAGAGGGCCGGATCCATGCCAGATTTTTAAGATTACTACATTTATCTAAATGTGGAAATGCTAAAAATCTGGCATGGATCTGGCACTCCAGGACTGACTTTGGAGAACCCTGGCATATATAAAAAGCACACTAGCACGCATAAGCAACCATCATACATCTGATGGCTTGCCTTCTTGAGGTTAGACATTCCAGTCCTATAACTATATACTGTAGCAAAAGGCTTGCCATGAAGTGTCAGGAAGTCAAACATAAAAATAAACAAGCATTTACAATGCAATGGTTTCGCCTTTTGAAAAGTTTGAGCTATTGGCATTGTAAATGACAAAATGTTTATTTATGTGTTGATCCGACTGTCTTAGGATGACCAAATGTACATACGCACTGACATCTCCCCAACCCGAGCTGCTATGCCAGGGGTGGAGAACAGTAGGCACAGGCTCCCAGTCCCTGTTGGAGAGCAAACTTAGCCTGCTAAGGCCAATCCGGGCACTGTTCTAACGCTGGGTAATAGTTTTTACAGCATGAGAGCAACATGTGGATTACCCCCCCCCCCCACACTACCTCACCACTCTCACCTGATAGCAGCAGCTAATTGGGTGGTGTGTGGGAGGGGGGGTTGTAAAACTAGTGAACATGATGGACAACAGCATCTGCCGGACACAAGACTGAACTTTCATTTCCTTCCACCTTAGAAGGTATTTTTATTGGGCCTCTGCAGTTCCCGCTCAATATGGATGTACCCGAGCCGCTTGCTCAGAGGTCAGTAAAAGCTGGATGCTCGTTTGTGAGGCCGCTCCCTCTGTAGCAGGGCATTACGGGAACCCAGGAGGTTTGCTTCCTGCCAGGAGAAGCAGCCCTCACAAAAAAGCAGAGTCCAGAGAGAGGAAGGCAAGACACAACAGCCTAGCACACACACTCACTTGTGCTTAGTTGTAGAGTCCGATCTGATTCCATCCTAGGAACACACAACATGTTACATAAATATCACATTAAATGAACATGTGAATACTGATATGCATGTAAACACACAGAGACATATACAAGCATTTTCAATGCAATAGGTCTCGCATTTGTTAAAGTTAGAGCTGTTGGTGTTGAAAATAATATGTTTTTTACTTTTGTTTTTTAAATTTGCAGTGGAGTTATTATATTTGCATTGCGCAATTGCCGATGGTATAAAAAAGCAAAAGTTAAAAACATTGTCATTTTCAATGCCAACAGATCTAACTTTAACAAATGCGAGACCTATTGTATTGGAAATGCAATCGGTCTTGCATTTGTTGGATTATTGGCATTATAAATGCAAATGTTTTTTACCTAGCCATGTTCCAGGGTGTAGTACCATATGTGGCCAAAAGAGGTCCCATGGGACCTCTTTTGGCCACATATAGTACTGTACCCTGCAGAAGTTATGGTAAATCCACCCTACCCATAATGCATTGCACGCAAGACAGTACCACAAGTATATTCAAATAGATATGTCCATATATACATATAGTAGCTTTGAAATGTGACAAAACAATTATTATGAGGGAGTCCTCATGGGAAGTTACAAGAAGAGACAAGGCAGTACCAAGGAGGGACAACTAAGCCTATTGACCAAAAAAAGCCACCCTTTACAAAGGACAGAGACAGGAGCCAATTAAAAAAAGATGGGCGGAAAGTGGCCAGAGGTTTATGCCCACATCCTGAGTACAAAACACACAAGATGATGGACGGAATGTTGCACATGTGGCAACACATTCACCCCCAGTCACAGATCTGGGTTTAATCCATCATCATTCTTTAGCTCACTCCACCACCCCAGTTCAGACATGGCCATATGCAAATCAGTCTTAACCCTGTGCCTCATGGGAACAGTCCAGCCCGAACTGCCAAGACATGTCTTCCCTGGACCGGAATCAAGCATCCTAGGACCGGTTTCTGGCAATCAGCCGTCATCAGCCAGGATAGCTTGACTCCAGTGGCGTAGTGAGCACGGGACCCACGCCTGGACATACCCTGCCCTAAGTTGGCAGGGTATGCCCAGACGTGGGTCCCTTGCTCACTTTGCCACTGGATTCAAGCTAGCCTGGCTGATGACAGCTGAATAGCCAGAAACCGATCCCAGGATGCTTGTTTCCGTTCCAGGGAAGACATGGCTTGGCAGTTCGGGCTGGACTGTTCCCATGAGGCACAGGAGCAGACTGATTTGCATATCGCCATGTCTGAACTGGGGTGGTGGAGTGAGCTAAAGAATAATGATGGATTAAACCCAGATCAGTTGACTGGGGGTGAGTGTTTGATTTGCTCAAACACTCCGTCCATCAACCCCTTTGGTACAACATCCTGAATACAGCATGTCTGGAAGAGATAGCGGAAGAACTGCCTAGGCAAGACCTAGAAAGGAAGTTCAGTCATACAGAATGAGGCAAACATATATAACATAATATTGTCTCTGTCTCTAATCAAGTGGACATGAGTTCTTATGGAGAGCTTGAACACAAGCTTTAAGCACTTTTCTTCTCTGACAGCAAAGTGAGAGTTGATTAATAGGACCCAAGGGTTACCATATCAATGACATCCAAAAACTGATATAGCAGGTTTTACAGTATGCATCATTTTACACTGATATCAATCTAGAACAGGATTCTCCAATGAGTAACTCATGAGCTACTGGTAGCTCTCTGTCTACCTGAAATTAGCTCTCCTGTGTGCAGTCCAGTCTATTAACCTTTTGAATGCTATGGGGATTTTTCCCCTGTGCTGGAAATGCATGATCACCATTATTCATGACGAGCTGGGCTCGTCATGAGCGTAGCAGGAGGCTACTGCATGACGAGCCCAGCTCGTCATGAGCGTCGAAGGGGTTAAATGAGACGTTGTTTCTCAGCTGAATTAATAGATGCAAACCAAAATAGAAAAGTGTTTATTTGAGATGAATATTGGGGGTATTTTCAAAACTCATACACTGATGCTTGTGGAAAACTGTTCTATTGCCAAAATATAGTTAAAGCGGATATTTCAGTGATTAGTCGTGGCACTAACGAAACGTAACACGGACATTATTATCTTGGTGCCAGGAACATTGCATCAACGCTGTTATGTATTACCCACATAAAGGTATTCCAAATTGGCAAAGTCTTTTTACATTACAACTGGCAACTCTCATGCACTGACGTGATTACTGCTGTCCACTAATGCAACCTTGTCCGACTTACTAACTATTACAACACTAATAATATCGGTAGCACAAGATGATTTGCAGTTAACAGTAGCTCCACTACAAAAAAGATTGGAGATCCCTGATCTAGAAGAAGACTTATGGCGATACATCAAACCTCTGACACTTGAGAGGCACTACACTTCTTTTTCAAACTCTACATGACACTTAATTAAACAGACAATGACGGGGGGTCCCAGTCTCTTCGTCTCCCAGGGCTTTGTTGACCAAAGCGCTTATATAGAAAGCAGTGAGAGCAAGTTGCAATGGACAGGAATACCTGGATGTGACTTTCAGTAGAAACCAGTGGTGTTCCTTTCTCATAATACTGCAGATACACATTATAGTGTCTCCACTCTATCAGGTTAACAAAGTATTGTTTAAAATGGGCAATAGACAGATGCATTACCACTGTATCTGTGCCTCCATGGCCAATTTAAATGGACGATCTGCACCATTTATTTTGGGTATAAAGCATTCTATTTATTTGACAACTGAACTATGTATAATATGTATGTTCTATGTAAGATATTCTCCTACATACATATACCAGTACAATCCAACAATGTATAACTTATCCTCCTACAACTAAATAATTATGAAAATGTGCCTTATTAAGACATTTTGTCATTAATAGTGACACCTCCGAAAACTTGACACTACACTTCAATAGATGAAACTAGCCCAGTGTACACAGTTGGATGAACGTGAATGATGAAACCAATCAGCCCCACGGAACATGGTCAGCTCGTGACCAGTTCCCTTTGGTAGCTAATGTGGCTACTGTGACATATACATAAATATTAATAAACAGATACTTGTTACGAGACTTTATTTGAGCATTTCTATTCATGAAAATCAATATCAAGTCAGCTTGAACAAAGACAATATATTTAACGGACATCTCACACTGTACTATGTTTAGGTTGTAATATTCTGAAAGGAAATATTCTTATTATTTAACTTCACCTACCTGTAAACACGTAAAAACATTTCACTAGAGACATGACTACCAAACATTTCATAACGACTAGATAAAGTTGGCACTACGGTAAAAATTCTAAAGAACAAATGAGAACTCTCTTGAACGCTTGTTTAAAAGTTTAAATTCACTAACCTACAATGACCCGGAATATCACAAACATTGTTGACATTTTAAATATATGGGTTCACCTTTAAACAAATGCGGGTGGACACTAGAATATTACCTCGATAAAAGTGAACGTAGCATTCACGCAAACTCCAGTACAAGTGCAAACATTAGAGCACTCAAATCAGAAATCTGCTCTGAAAACATACTTAGACTAACATCAGATAATATGTTTCATGTTCACCTCTGCCATGCAGCTCTCAAAAACATATAACACAACTGTACAACTTACAGCCAGTACAAGGGTCGGAAATGTTAACTGGAGCAATCTATTGCAACTTTTTGTCAGAGAAGATGTGCTGGGATTGAAATTCAGGCACTCAATAGAGTGTCCCTCAAAAGACGAAGGACATTTTGATTTCTGAAAAATCAGTCTCTGATTTTGCCTTATGTATTTCTGGTCTAACAATAATATCTTATTTTACTGTATTTTTTATGTTTCTTACAACCCAACACTTAGCATTAGTGGAGGCGACACGTTACAATAGAGTACATTTCCAAACCACAAGGGTGGTACAGATCTAGTTGTCATACAGCAAGTATGGAGTGTGCTGGTAGATTACCATCATATAATATGTTCCCAACTTGCTGATAAAGACTTGCAGATCAGCAGGAGTCCTACAAACCTAGGTGGTGAAAGCAAGGCCAGTTTTAGGCGTGTGGCGAGGCAGTACTTAGTTCAACTGAAGAAGACGGTTGGGAAGAAGAGATTATCCAAATTCATGGGTGTAGAAAGGAGTCTTAAAAAATCTCCTCAATTTTCTTGTTCGAAATGTAAGGCCATAAGGCTCTATAGGGAGTAGCCCTGAATAGGATTCGCGTGATCACCTTATCTCTTGTATCTAATCAATCGAGTCATTAAAAGGCACGGGTTAGCACTTAAGGCTACTGATCTATTGTAAAAGACAAATAATTTTTCTGGATAGTTCTGTGAAGCAACAGGCTTTAAAAGTTGTCCATTTCTTTAATGGAAGCCAGTGAATGAATTTTAGAACTAGTGTGCTGTGACTGTGGAGTTTCAAGCCAAACAACACCTGACCTGCATAGTTTTGAGCACTCTGGAATGTCGAGAGACATAGGCTACAGAGATTAGTGTACAAGCTGTTAAAATAATCCAAGCAAGACACTATCACAGAGACAATTAAACTGATTAGGTTAAAGCAGTGGGGAAATGGCAGAGCCTCTTTTAGCAGATAGAAATGGTGGCATGCTCTCTTGCAAACCACATGTATTTGGGGGTAAATGGTAGGTCTCTAAACCCCTTATGTCACATTTAATGGCACAATGCCCGGGCACAAGAATAACTTTGGCTTTCAACTCATCAAAATTATATACAAATATATGTTAACATATGCCTGTATTTAAGTAAATCTCATCCTGTTTTTTAACTCTCCATGCTATCTGCTCAGCTGTTCATCAGGGATTATTGAAGGACAGCATCAGAGTAATCCAAAGAAACACCATTTTTTGTATGTTTCCACTTTCAAAAATAAATACAGACAGAATACACACATTGTTTTCTGCCTGTATTTATCTGTAATAATCAGTAACAATTGAAAACTGGCAGACTTACTCATAATTAACATGGAACAACTTGAAATGGTTTGATTCATATGTCTTATGGTATTCTAAGGATGCTAATTTTTTTCTAAACTACAACAAAGCACACAACTTCTGATGAGGTGGTTTTTTTTATCTAGCTGTCTTGTAGGTCTGGGTTTTTGCCAGTTTAGCTCTTTTGTCATGTTAAAGTGGACTGTCGTTCTAGTGTTTCTCTACCTATTGTAACACGCACCATTTATTCCTCTCTTCACGTCTGTGGTCTGTCCCAGGTTTTATTTTTAAAAATCTAGTAACACAATATTTGGTGGTACACTCTGCACGGTGGACAGGTATGAATCTAATAACATTGCAATGCAGCGAGTTCATCCTTCGGGTGATAGGCGATGACTCCCCCCCCCCTCCCGGTTACAGCATGCTTCTCATGGCCTTATAATTTCTACTCCACTAGTCAGACAAGGCAGAGATAGCTTCGTGACCCAAAGTGTGAGCCGTCTGACTTCCTAACAGTAACACTCACTGACTGCTGCTGGTTATGGGAGCTCTGCAGATGTTACGCTTGTGCCTCCCAGCTACTCCTCTGGCAGACTGACCTGCAGGCGACCTCTCTCGTGCTGCTCCTAATGCCGCTGATTGTGGTTGTGTTGCTGCTTGTGTTGGTCTGATGCGGTGCGGCATGAATCCCCTTCCCCAGCTCTTTTCCTGTTTCTTTATTCCTGTGTTGTGTTCCTCTCACTCCTTTGTGCGCAAGCCCCGCCCATTCACTGCTGCTGTCACGTGCGTCACAGGGACAGCGCGTCCTACTTTCCTTAAGGCCCGGCTAGGAATCGTGACTCGTTGTCTATGGTTCCGCAACCGGAAGGGGAAGAAGCTTGTCGTGTCCTGTGACACGCGTCATGGCATGTCACCCAACAGGTGGCTGTTTTGCGGCACGTGCTAATTTATTATAACTTTATATTCTTACAGCCCAATTAGAAACCAACTTAAATTCTGACTGAGAAGCTGGCCAAATGCAATAGTAACACTCCACTTGAACGTTCAAGCCAGTAATGGGCTATTTCTTCGGAAATGTTAATATTATTTAGCTAATTAATGAACATAGTTCACACTGACTTGGGTGTTGATTAGGCACCGTGCTACTAGAAAGCAGGGCTTCTGTTCTGGGGTAGAATTTTTTATTTTTAAACGGCACATCAAGCTACGCTTTTCTGGAACGATTATAATAAACAAGTCAGGTCCCGGGCCAGCAGCCAATCACAGCGCGGCCCGGGAATGACGTCACGGGGGTGTCCCGGGCCGGAAGCCAATCACAGCGCGGCCCGGGGAATGACGTCACAGGGGTGTCCCGGGCCGGCAGCCAATCACAGCGCGGCCCGGGACAAACGGCATCAAGGGGCGGGACTTAAAAAAAGAGTCAGAAACGCCCACGATTCGCGTTCTGACCGGGAGAAAGTGATTGACACTGATGTCTTCCAATGGCTAGCCTCCATTTATGTAGCTAGCCAATGGAAGACAGAGGCGGGACCAAAGCCCCATATGTAGGACATAGAATTTCGCCCTGGGCGGAGCACCTGCTTCGCAGGTGCTACTGCCAGGGCGAAACCTAAAAAGATGGACCCCCTTTTGCACCTTTATAAAAATACAGGGCGACAAAGGGGAGGATTGCCCCAAAGAGGCTCGCTAAATTTAAGGATGGGGGCATGGTGTTATGCCCTAAGTGCAAAAGCCCAAATGAAGATGACATTCATATGTTTGCGACATGCCCAGAGATTCAAGATTTTTGGGCAGCTGTAAGTACAACGCTATCAAAAATGATGGAACTAAATATTACGGTAAGCCCTGAACAGATCATCTCGGGCAGATTGGACACACAAGGTAAGGGCCTTGATGATAATTCTAAGTTGTTTTTCTATGCCATTTTGATTGCTCGAAGAGAAATATGTAAATTATGGGTATCGCCAGAGCCTCCGACAGACTTAATGTGGATCAGAGCTATGAGAGGCATAGCTAAGTTGGACATGGTCGGTCAAAATAACAGGAAGCACCAGTTTTGGAATTTATTTTTAAATCACTATGGGTGAGGGGAACGGGAGTTCAAAATCCTATGACTTTATTGTTGTGAGAAGAAAAACGGTCCGATGATTAAGTCACTTTAGATGCTCTTGGAGGTCAATGTAGTCTATATGCTTTGCTACACCAGGCATGGCTGTGGTACTTCCCATCTCCCTTAAGCCTATAAGCCTGCAGTATAAGCAGTAGGAAACAACCTCTCATAGTTGAGTTGAAAATCACCTAAGGGCGCTACAAGATAAGAAGGGGTGGGAAGTGGCATATGAGGACAAAAAAAAAAAAAAGGGGGAGGATTGGGTCACATGTCTATGTTTTTTTGTAAACAATTTATTGATTTTGAAATCAGGAAATGTAGACAAGAACACAAACTGCTCTCATTTCACCACTTGCATCCTCCATATCCCCACACTTCATTATATCTCATCACAGTAAAAATACAAGTAAGACGAGCATTTCTTTTTAATTGCCATCAGTGTTGGTATAGGCTCTGATTAGCCCTTATCCCTTTTCCTTAAGAAACAGTCTCTCTATAAAGGCTCTTCATACGACAAGTTCAGTCTCAGAGCGCTTAGTGTATGAGGACATCCCTGGAAGTAACCCATTAAAAATCTCCAAATCGCCTCCAACGTTTTCCTCTCATCTCTCAAATCATATGTTAATATCGCCAAGGCCATCAATGTCTATAGCCTGCAAGACCACCACACAATTTCTTATATTTTAGTCTGTTTCCACTGTGCCACCAGTTCTAGTTTGGATGCTAGAAGCATATGTGACATCACTAATCAGTCACCCTTTCCCTTTTGTCCTCAGTTACGGGGGTCATATTCCCAAAATGACTATTAAGGATTTCTGTGGTCTCAGCAGGCCTATTATCTTACTTATGTGGCTGAGGATTTATTTCTAAAACACCTTGAATCTCGTACAGGCAGAACACACATGTAGCGCAGAACCGTTCTTCCAGAACCCTCCCCAGCAATGACCATTAGGGTTGGGGAAGATCCGTTTCAGTTTTGTGGTGCAAGGTATCAATCAGACATTATTTTGTACCATTCTGTGTATACTACACACCAACTTGGGTATGTCATTCCACAGTCTATTCCATTCCTCTTGGGTTATTTCCATACCCAACATTCCCTCCCATTTATTCATGTAGAGCCATCTGTGACTATCTGGGGGGCTTTTAATGTCCGATGCATGGCCTAACTCAACCTCTTGGTAAAAGTTGTAATTAGGGAATTATCTTTCCAAAGGTGTCAGTTCCCTGGTAACTGCTGTTTTGTTGAAGCGGTGCAAGGCCCAGAGTCTCAAATAGCAGTAATGAAGTTTCTCCACTCCTGTTGTTTGCACTGATAACATTATTTAATTGATTGAACTACAAATAGATGCCGAAGTATGGTGCGCTCACCCTGCTTTCACTCCGTGTGTTGCAGATGGTTCAAGGCTGAATGAACTGCGAATATTTCAGCACTGATGTGACTGGAGAAGAGAAAGTAGTGACTAATGGGGATTTAATCAGGGAGTCCCATGTCTCCATCATTGGACTTTTTATGTTAAGAAACATAGGTCACCTTTGGCCTGCTACGTTTTGGTTGCCATAATATATACCAAAGGGGTCTGCCCATCAAGTTCATTTCCATTAGAGGCCAGTGTTTTTCATTTTCCCTTAAAGACCTTTTGAACACCATGTGCAGTTCTTCTGCCACATAATATGTCTGTATGCCTGGGAGACCCAAGCCCCTACTCTCTCTAGATCCCTGTAGTACATTCCTGGCTACTCTGGGTTTACTTTACTGCCACATGAACCTATCGTATGCAAGCTGAAGTTAAGACATATCTTGTTTAGGTATCAAAACTGGGAGGACATGAAGGAAGGGTAACAATCTGGGGAGAATGTTCATCTTAAAAGTATTCATTCTACCCATCCATACTAATATTATAAAGAGAGAGCCCAAACCTTTGAGGCAGGTAATCTCAGGAACCACAGCGCCAATCACAACAAACAATACAGCATTGGAAAGGACAGTTTCAGCAGATGGACATAGGCTATACAGCTGCCCACCATATACATTAGAAGGTTAAAAGAACCTTAGGGGCAAAGTAGTCCCTTGTGGGCGTGGGCGTTGTGCTCGGGGCGTTGTGCTGGGGGCGTGTGCATACAGCGATGTGCGCGGTATGCATAAACAGCAATGGGCGCGGCATTCCGAAAAACAAAACGTTCACAGTACTCCGTTGTGGGCGTGTGCATTGAGCTGGGGGCGTGTAAAATAAGCGTTCACAGTACTCCGTTGTGGGCGTGTGCGTTGTGCTGGGGGCGTGTGCATACAGCGATGGGCACGCCTCAAACCAAGCTGTATTCCACCGCTTGCGCCAAGCGTTCTGGGGGCGACTACCGTTACAATACCACTGGGTGGTTCTTTTGGCAATTTGCGGTGCGTTCGCCGTTGACGCCATGTGGGTCGTCTAACTGGCAAGACAGCGGCTAAACACGTTCCCGGCTCACACACTCCGCATCTTTCAGTGTCCTCAACTACAGCGGACAAACACGCTCGCAGCTGGAGCCGCCACACACCCTAAAATATTGCTCCAGTGCTCAGGCGGGGGCTGAGGCGAGTCAGGGTACCACCGGGGATACAAAAAATTCAACAGACTTCTCTTTCACACACGCGCAGCGTCGCGTGCACGCTGTCACGCACTGAACTCTCAGCATAAAGGACTTAACACCAGGTGCACAACATCGACCAGGACGCTGTCGGGGACTGTCACACCAACGGACTCCACAGCACCCACACGCTGCAAACGTTACCGCTGCTGAGGCACATATCACAAGGCCGGTTCCTCACACTGGCTGCACAAGCGGACGCCCATGTTGCACAGCAATGGACAAGTACCGTTACCCTATACGCACAACTAAACTGAGCAGGTAACAGACGACGTGCAAGGTCATTGTTAAAGAAGGCATCTGACTCATCTTAGCTTTTGTGATACTTACCTAATGCTGCATACGTGCCGATTTCTATTTGTGTACTCACTGTAAATAACAGGCTTTCATGCACACATTCTATTTCATACCCGGACAACGTCGGGACGGGCTGCTAGTCCATGATATAAAACAGTGGGCTTAACGGCATTGGATCCCTCTTTATCTCCTGTATCAACGAGACATAGTTTGTTTTATACAAGTCTTGTATTGTTTCTTGTATTGCTGAAGTAATCTGTACCACTAGGTACTGGACCATTTGTTTAGCACACTTAAACAAGAAGAATAGTCTATTTCTGTCCTCACCAGTTTGTCTATCTTGATAGTGGTTATCTCGGATTTTTGTGAGATTGATTATGAATCCTGAGATATTGCAATATTGTTTCAAAAGTTAACTAATGGATCTACGATTGACAGCAAAATGTCATCCACAAAGAGTTGTATTTCATGTTTGTAACTTCAAAATGGCATGTCTGTCTAAATAGTTGGGCCAGTTGTTCTATGCTTAGAGCAAAAAGAAGCAAGGACAAGGTTCTCGTATCCTGCGAGAGCCTGAAGCTATTTGTTTTAATGGGATTGATTATGATATGCACTGTACAATTCTGGCATGACACCCATATATAATTCTACCTAGGTGGTCCTATGCAGACCGATTTTTGACGTTATTTTGACGCAGGAATAGCCACTCAACATTGTCAAATGCCTTCTTGGCATTAATCACATGGATCTCCCTAGGAACAGAGCATCAGTTTGCCTTTTCTACTAAATGCACCACCCTTCTTATGTTGTAAACGTCTGATGGGTTCTAATGCATCCAGAATGATCTGGGTCTATCAAGAATGGTATCCATTTTCCAATCTATTTGCTAAGTTATTCATATACATTTTTAACATGTCTATGGTTTTGTGTATATTAGTCATTTGTAGAACGTATACTTCCCTATTATCAGACTTTCTACATCAGATTTATCCTTGTGAGGGAATTTTACTAATATCATTAGGAGCTGCATTCAGGTCACCCATTTTGATAAACACTGTTAATATTTGGTCAATGCAGAAGTATTTGGGATTCTGGATTTCCTTATTATTCCTTTTTTGGTCCTACACACATGTTGAAATCAAATGAGTGTCTTCTCATAAATGCAATGTCTTTATGGACGTTTGGTTGGAATATCGGAGTGACACTCTTCTTGTACCACATAAAAAACCTTAAATAAAACTTTGAAAAATAAATAAAAATGAGTCCTGGTGAAATACGCATCAGAAATGTTTTTTACTATCCCCTTATGCTGAATTACAATATACTCACTTGAACAGTTTGCTGGGGATCTCCAGTGTGCACTGGTAACCTTTTTCTGTCTGTCTCACAGTGAAGTCATCACAGGGCTCATCTGCACATTCTGCTAGATCTAGAAAGGAGAGAAAAGCAACATACACTGTGAGGTTAATCAGCACTCTTTTGATGGAATTGTAGCAGACATTTAAAGGAAAAAGAACAACTTTGGGAAGGCAGATTAAAGTACCTGTCAAAGAAATGGCTATTTTTATTTACTTATCTTGGACTGGGCTTACATGAACTCACCAGCAATTGTGCAGTATTTCTGCTTGGTGTTCGGGCTGCATCAAACAGTTTACCAACCGTAGACAATTACACAGCTCATTTCCATGGCACATTATATATATATTTTGATCCTCAATAAAAATCACACAACAAATCACTGCCTAAGTACCAGTCTTAGAGTTCATAACAACTATTAATGCAAAGACACGTAATCCCATTTTGGCTGTTTCCTGCCACAGCTGAATTACAGGGTGAATCATATGTAGGCCCCAGTGTTCTACTAGGAGCTTCATACGATTGACCCTGTAATTCAGCTGTGGCGGGAAACAGACAAAATAGGATTACTTGTGTTATAGAATTCCTGCACCTAGTGACCAGGATATGGGAATTATGCATGTTTTACATGGGGCAGATACTCCCGGGCACACCAGGTGGACAATTTCCTCTGTAAAAAGGCAATAATTCGGAGTATAAATGCAGAAATCAGTGCAAAAACACCCGTTATCACATATTACTCCCCTTTACATAGAAGAGTATAGGTGGTCAACTCATGATCCCGGTAATACCAGGATCTGCTGTTACTGATACCCCCAGTAGCGACAAAACTAGGGGCCAGATGTAGGTCGCCAATTACCGGTCGGTAACGGCCGATTTCGGCCGTTACCGACCGGTAATTGGTTTTCGAGATGTAGGGGCAAATATTTTACAGATTCGGTAAATTTACCAAAACGGTAAATTTACCGAATCTGTAAAATACCGAATCGGTAATTTTACCGATTTGGTAAAACCCAGATGTAGGTAGCACTGTTGACAGTGCTACAGGCCTTCAGAATTCGGTATTTTACCACCCAATCCAATTGGGTGGTAAAATACCGAATACAGGTGTGCATGCACATCTGTGCATGCACACCTGTGCCATGTGGCACACAGACATGCCCTTAGGGCATGTCTGTGTGCCACATGGCACACATGCCTGTATTTGGGTTGCTAGAGGGTGTCAAAGTGACACCCCCTGCACCCTTGCTGAAATCGGTATTTACCGAATCTGTAAATACCGATTCGGTAATACCCATTGATTCCTATGGGCTTCAATGCCCATAGGAATCAATGATTCAGAAAAGGGGGTGGTGATGGACAGAGCATCTGAGTTAAACAGAACACTCATACCCAGTCAAAAGATCAGGGCTTGATCCATCACCGTTTTTTTAGCTCACTGCACCATCCCAGTTCAGAACCTGGCTACATGCAAATTAGTCTGTCCCTGGCCCAGTGCATCATGGGAACAGGGCAGACCAAACTACCAAGCCAATTCTTTACTGGAAAGGAAACAAGCTTCCGGGGACCGGTTTCTGGCATTGCAGCCGTCTTCGGCCCGGCTTCCTTGAATCCTGATGGTGCAGTGAGCAAGGGACTCATGTCTGAGCATACCCTGCCACTCCTATAGTGGCCAAAACGATTCAGAAAAGGGGGTGGTGATGGACAGAGGATCTGAGTTAAACAGAACACTCATACCCAGTCAAAAGATCAGGGCTTGATCCATCACCGTTTTTTTAGCTCACTGCACCATCCCAGTTCAGAACCTGGCTACATGCAAATTAGTCTGTCCCTGGCCCAGTGCATCATGGGAACAGGGCAGACCAAACTACCAAGCCAATTCTTTACTGGAAAGGAAACAAGCTTCCGGGGACCGGTTTCTGGCATTGCAGCCGTCTTCGGCCCGGCTTGCTTGAATCCTGATGGTGCAGTGAGCAAGGGACTCATGTCTGAGCATACCCTGCCACTCCTATAGTGGCCAAAACGATTCAGAAAAGGGGGTGGTGATGGACAGAGCATCTGAGTTAAACAGAACACTCATAGCCAGTCAAAAGATCAGGGCTTGATCCATCACCGTTTTTTTGTTCACTGCACCATCCCAGTTCAGAACCTGGCTACATGCAAATTAGTCTGTCCCTGGCCCACCTGGTCCACCTGGTCCATCACCACCCCCCCTTTTTGAATCGTTTTGGTCACCACAAATGTGGAAGGGTATGCTCAGATGTGAGTCCCTTGCTCACTGCACCATCAGGATTCAAGCAAGTCGGGCCGAAGACGGCTGTAATGCCAGAAACCGGTCCCCGGAAGCTTGTTTCCTTTCCAGTAAAGAATTGGCTTGGTAGTTTGGTCTGCACTGTTCCCATGATGCACTGGGCCAGGGACAGACTAATTTGCATGTAGCCAGGTTCTGAACTGGGATGGTGCAGTGAGCTAAAAAACGGTGATGGATCAAGCCCCGATCTTTTGACTGGGTAGGAGTGTTCTGCTTAATTCAGATACTCTGTCCATCACCACCCCCCTTTTTGAATCGTTTTGGCCACCACAAGTGTGGAAGGGTATGCTCAGATGTGAGTCCCTTGCTCACTGCACCATCAGGATTCAAGCAAGCCGGGCCGAAGATGGCTGTAATGCCAGAAACCGGTGCCCGGAAGCTTGTTTCCTTTCCAGTAAAGAATTGGCTTGGTAGTTTGGTCTGCCCTGTTCCCATGATGCACTGGGCCAGGGACAGACTAATTTGCATGTAGCCAGGTTCTGAACTGGGATGGTGCAGTGAGCTAAAAAACGGTGATGGATCAAGCCCTGATCTTTTGACTGGGTAGGAGTGTTCTGCTTAATTCAGATACTCTGTCCATCACCACCACCCCCCTTTTTGAATCGTTTTGGCCACCACAAGTGTGGAAGGGTATGCTCAGATGTGAGTCCCTTGCTCACTGCACCATCAGGATTCAAGCAAGCCGGGCCGAAGATGGCTGTAATGCCAGAAACCGGTCCCCGGAAGCTTGTTTCCTTTCCAGTAAAGAATTGGCTTGGTAGTTTGGTCTGCCCTGTTCCCATGATGCACTGGGCCAGGGACAGACTAATTTGCATGTAGCCAGGTTCTGAACTGGGATGGTGCAGTGAGCTAAAAAAACAGTGATGGATCAAGCCCTGATCTTTTGACTGGGTAGGAGTGTTCTGCTTAATTCAGATACTCTGTCCATCACCACCCCCCCTTTTTGAATCGTTTTGGCCACCACAAGTGTGGAAGGGTATGCTCAGATGTGAGTCCCTTGCTCACTGCACCATCAGGATTCAAGCAAGCCGGGCCGAAGACGGCTGTAATGCCAGAAACCGGTCCCCGGAAGCTTGTTTCCTTTCCAGTAAAGAATTGGCTTGGTAGTTTGGTCTGCCCTGTTCCCATGATGCACTGGGCCAGGGACAGACTAATTTGCATGTAGCCAGGTTCTGAACTGGGATGGTGCAGTGAGCTAAAAAACGGTGATGGATCAAGCCCTGATCTTTTGACTGGGTAGGAGTGTTCTGCTTAATTCAGATACTCTGTCCATCACCACCCCCCCTTTTTGAATCGTTTTGGCCACCACAATTGTGGAAGGGTATGCTCAGATGTGAGTCCCTTGCTCACTGCACCATCAGGATTCAAGCAAGCCGGGCCGAAGACGGCTGTAATGCCAGAAACCGGTCCCCGGAAGCTTGTTTCCTTTCCAGTAAAGAATTGGCTTGGTAGTTTGGTCTGCCCTGTTCCCATGATGCACTGGGCCAGGGACAGACTAATTTGCATGTAGCCAGGTTCTGAACTGGGATGGTGCAGTGAGCTAAAAAACGGTGATGGATCAAGCCCTGATCTTTTGACTGGGTAGGAGTGTTCTGCTTAATTCAGATACTCTGCCCATCACCACCCCCCCTTTTTGAATCATAGGAATCAATGGGCATTACCGATTCGGTATTTACAGAATCGGTAAATACCGAAGCTTAACGATTCGGTATTTACCGAATCTGAAATACCTACATCTCCCCCCTCTATTTTACCGCTTCTTAAATACCGAATCGGTATGATTCGGTATTTAAGAAGTAGTAAAATAAAATTACCTACATCTGGCCCTAGGTGAGGTATTACTGCCTTTGCAGTTCGGGCCACTCGTACTGATTGCCTCGGTAATCTTCCACACATTCCAGCATCTGGCAGGTTTCATACCAACAATAAATCATCTGTAGTGACCCAAAATATCTGAGTTCCAAAGCGGCTCCACTCCAATGATGTGTCTGACCTAGAGTGAAAGAAATCATGCGTGTACACCAGCACAGCTGAGGAGTTATTTTTAGGTCTGGCCTTTTATACAGCTTTAGCTGTCTTGCCAAACTTGTTTTTTTAAATCATTATATACAAACAAAGTGGGGTTATTGGTCAGCAGGCTGTATCTATTAGTTTGTTACATTGTCATTCACATTTAGCGTGTGTCCAATAGAGCACACAGCATGGAACAATGGGTCAGCCAACTTTACCCAAAGGCTCCCTTCACTCTCAGTAAATGCTCAAACCTTGATACATCCGCTTCAAAATAGTTCCTTTCTCTAATGTGAAAAAGCTGGTTCAAAGTGTGCTTTTTAAATTATATTGTGTTATATTATAGTTACATGACAGCTATTTATTATGCCAGCACTTTGAGGACCCAGTTAGATGGTGATTTATTTCCGGTCTCCTTTTTAAAGTTGCTGTTACAGTAGTTCAAGTGGCACCATAACATTGAAGCTGCTTGCGATGTGCGTGAATGGTTTTATTGTGATTAATTCTTCTTGCTGTCACAAACATCAATAAAATGCATGACAAAACTGAAAGACTTATTAATTAAAAAATTACATTTTTATTGCTGGCATATGATTGTGGCAGCGTGTTTTCTTTTCGTTTTTTCGTTTTATTATTGTGGCGTATGATTGCCATGAAAACTACAGAAAAAGAAAAAATACCCACAGGCCTATTGGTCTTGCCAGTACTTGGAGAACAATGAAATCCTCCTACCAAAATGATTAAGGCAAACTAGAATTTAAATAGCAAAGAAAGTTCGCCCAACTTCACGAACTCAACAATTCTTATTTTCGGCTCCCCGTTTATGTTTTTCATTGATAAAAAAGGCTGCATCAACTCTTTTAAAATATATGGAATGCTCTTGTCTCAGGGAAGCTTCTGTTTTCAGCAGGGTGTTCCATTTTGGTTAAAAAAGGGCCGCAAGAAGGAGTATTTTTGGGGGTTATTTTAAGAATATCAGGTGTAAGTCTGAACACCTCTGCCTAATCGTTCACGAGACTTAAGAATGTATTCATACAAAACACTAGTTCTGAGAATGTGGGGGTGATCTCTATGACACTGGACCCGTCTTGGGGAACATGCTCTCTACCAATGATTCCACCCCACTCACCTTCATGATTACAAAATATAAGTCCATATGTCATTTTCTCAGTGACCCACCCCAATCACTACCCACGGATACTAGAAAACAGTTCTTCAAACACCAATCACTAATATAAGTCCCACGAAAGTATAGCAAAGGCGCTATTAACCAGAAGGAAAGAAATGTTTAAAGTTTTGTCGGAAAAAAAGATGCCATGATCATTTAGGACCCTTCTTTTTCAGGACCCTAGTTTTCAACAACTTCTGCTGCTGTTTGTGAGTTACTGCCATCTGAATATATTGTTTATTCTACTGTTTGTCTAATCTAGTGTATAGTGCTTCATACCATACTTCTGCTATTTGAAAGTGTAGTAAATACATATGTTATTTATGGTCCTCAATCTCGAAATAATGGGAGATTGAGCTTACCTTACCTGGATTCAGACTCATGACCTTCAGATCACTTCAGATGTCAGAAGAAAGTATCAAGTCAATGAGGACATGGTGCTGACTACTACACTTTCCACTGTAATAGTCGAATTTTGCATCAACTTGCCGAGATCTCCAATGAAAGAGTTAAATGAAGTGCTCCTCTCTTCAAATAGCTTTCAGAACTCTCAAATTCTCATTACAAATAAGTGTTGCCACAGTAAGAGATAACAAGCACTTACAATGCAATAGGTCTCGCATTTGCGAGCATAGACGCAATGGGCATTGTAAATGACAATGCCTTTTATTTATCTGTTTTGATAATTAACACATAAATGAAAGGCCTTGTCATTTACAATGCTAATAGCTCAAACTCTTGTAAATGCAAGACCTATTTAATTTCAAAGAAGCGGCCGCCATTGTCCCCGCTTGATGGAAAGTGAAAGCTCGTATGGTGTGCTGAATGTTGCTGAATGCCAGAAACCGGTCCCCGGAAGCTTGTTTCCTTCCCAGTGTAAGAATTGGCTTTTGTAGTTTGGTTTGCCCTGTTCCCATCATGCACTGGGACAGGAACAGACTAATTTGCATACAGCCAGGTTCTGAAACTGGGATGGTGCCATGAGCTAAAAAACGGTGTTGGATCTAGCCCTGATCTTTTGACTGGGTGAGAGTATTCCGCTTAATTCAGAGACTCTGTCCCTCACCACCCCTTGTTGTAAATATTTTTGTCCACCCTAAGCGTGGAAGGGTATACTCAGACATGAGTCCCTTGCTCATTGCACCATCAGGATTCAAGCAAGCCGGGCCGAAGACGGCTGTAATGCCAGAAACCGGTCCCCGGAAGCTTGTTTCCTTCCCAGTGTAAGAATTGGCTTTTGTAGTTTGGTTTGCCCTGTTCCCATCATGCACTGGGACAGGAACAGACTAATTTGCATACAGCCAGGTTCTGAAACTGGGATGGTACAATGAGCTAAAAAACGGTGTTGGATCTAGCCCTGATCTTTTGACTGGGTGAGAGTATTCTGCTTAATTCAGAGACTCTGTCCCTCACCACCCCTTGTTGTAAATATTTTTGTCCACCCTAAGCGTGGAAGGGTATACTCAGACATGAGTCCCTTGCTCATTGCACCATCAGGATTCAAGCAAGCCGGGCCGAAGACGGCTGTAATGCCAGAAACCGGTCCCCGGAAGCTTGTTTCCTTCCCAGTGTAAGAATTGGCTTTTGTAGTTTGGTTTGCCCTGTTCCCATCATGCACTGGGACAGGAACAGACTAATTTGCATACAGCCAGGTTCTAACACTGGGATGGTGCAATGAGCTAAAAAACAGTGTTGGATCTAGCCCTGATCTTTTGACTGGGTGAGAGTATTCTGCTTAATTCAGAGACTCTGTCCCTCACCACCCCTTGTTGTAAATATTTTTGTCCACCCTAAGCGTGGAAGGGTATACTGAGACATGAGTCCCTTGCTCATTGCACCATCAGGATTCAAGCAAGCCGGGCCGAAGACGGCTGTAATGCCAGAAACCGGTCCCCGGAAGCTTGTTTCCTTCCCAGTGTAAGAATTGGCTTTTGTAGTTTGGTTTGCCCTGTTCCCATCATGCACTGGGACAGGAACAGACTAATTTGCATACAGCCAGGTTCTGAAACTGGGATGGTGCAATGAGCTAAAAAACGGTGTTGGATCTAGCCCTGATCTTTTGACTGGGTGAGAGTATTCTGCTTAATTCAGAGACTCTGTCCCTCACCACCCCTTGTTGTAAATATTTTTGTCCACCCTAAGCGTGGAAGGGTATACTCAGACATGAGTCCCTTGCTCATTGCACCATCAGGATTCAAGCAAGCCGGGCCGAAGACGGCTGTAATGCCAGAAACCGGTCCCCGGAAGCTTGTTTCCTTCCCAGTGTAAGAATTGGCTTTTGTAGTTTGGTTTGCCCTGTTCCCATCATGCACTGGGACAGGAACAGACTAATTTGCATACAGCCAGGTTCTGAAACTGGGATGGTGCAATGAGCTAAAAAACGGTGTTGGATCTAGCCCTGATCTTTTGACTGGGGGAGAGTATTCTGCTTAATTCAGAGACTCTGTCCCTCACCACCCCTTGTTGTAAATATTTTTGTCCACCCTAAGCGTGGAAGGGTATACTCAGACATGAGTCCCTTGCTCATTGCACCATCAGGATTCAAGCAAGCCGGGCCGAAGACGGCTGTAATGCCAGAAACCGGTCCCCGGAAGCTTGTTTCCTTCCCAGTGTAAGAATTGGCTTGGTAGTTTGGTCTGCCCTGTTCCCATGATGCACTGGGCCAGGGACAGACTAATTTGCATGTAGCCAGGTTCTGAACTGGGATGGTGCAGTGAGCTAAAAAACGGTGATGGATCAAGCCCTGATCTTTTGACTGGGTAGGAGTGTTCTGCTTAAATCAGATACTCTGTCCATCACCACCCCCCCTTTTTGAATCATTTTGGCCAGCACAAGTATGGAAGGGTATGCTCAGATGTGAGTCCCTTGCTCACTGCACCATCAGGATTCAAGCAAGCCGGGCCGAAGACGGCTGTAATGCCAGAAACCGGTCCCCGGAAGCTTGTTTCCTTTCCAGTAAAGAATTGGCTTGGTAGTTTGGTCTGCCCTGTTCCCATGATGCACTGGGCCAGGGACAGACTAATTTGCATGTAGCCAGGTTCTAAACTGGGATGGTGCAGTGAGCTAAAAAAACGGTGATGGATCAAGCCCTGATCTTTTGACTGGGTAGGAGTGTTCTGCTTAATTCAGATACTCTGTCCATCACCACCCCCAATTTTTGAATTGTTTTGGCCACCACAAGTGTGGAAGGGTATGCTCAGATGTGAGTCCCTTGCTCACTGCACCATCAGGATTCAAGCAAGCAGGGCCGAAGACGGCTGTAATGCCAGAAACCGGTCCCCGGAAGCTTGTTTCCTTTCCAGTAAAGAATTGGCTTGGTAGTTTGGTCTGCCCTGTTCCCATGATGCACTGGGCCAGGGACAGACTAATTTGCATGTAGCCCGGTTCTGAACTGGGATGGTGCAGTGAGCTAAAAAAGGTGATGGATCAAGCCCTGATATTTTGACTGGGTAGGAGTGTTCTGCTTAATTCAGATACTCTGCCCATCACCACCCCCCCCCCCTTTTTGAATCGTTTTGGCCACCACAAGTGTGGAAGGGTATGCTCAGATGTGAGTCCCTTGCTCACTGCACCATCAGGATTCAAGCAAGCCGGGCCGAAGACGGCTGTAATGCCAGAAACCGGTCCCCGGAAGCTTGTTTCCTTTCCAGTAAAGAATTGGCTTGGTAGTTTGGTCTGCCCTGTTCCCATGATGCACTGGGCCGGGGACAGACTAATTTGCATGTAGCCAGGTTCTGAACTGGGATGGTGCAGTGAGCTAAAAAACGGTGATGGATCAAGCCCTGATCTTTTGACTGGGTAGGAGTGTTCTGCCTAATTCAGATACTCTGTCCATCACCACCCTCCCTTTTTGAATCGTTTTGGTCACCACAAGTGTGGAAGGGTATGCTTAGATGTCAGTCCCTTGCTCACTGCACCATCAGGATTCAAGCAAGCCGGGCCGAAGACGGCTGTAATGCCAGAAACCGGTCCCCGGAAGCTTGTTTCCTTTCCAGTAAAGAATTGGCTTGGTAGTTTAGTCTGACCTGTTCCCATGATGCACTGGGCCAGGGACAGACTAATTTGCATGTAGCAAGGTTCTGAACTGGGATGGTGCAGTGAGCTAAAAAACGGTGATGGATCAAGCCCTGATCTTTTGACTGGGTAGGAGTGTTCTGCTTAATTCAGATACTCTGTCCATCACCACCACCCCCCTTTTTGAATCGTTTTGGCCACCACAAGTGTGGAAGGGTATGCTCAGATGTGAGTCCCTTGCTCACTGCACCATCAGGATTCAAGCAAGCCGGGCCGAAGATGGCTGTAATGCCAGAAACCGGTCCCCGGAAGCTTGTTTCCTTTCCAGTAAAGAATTGGCTTGGTAGTTTGGTCTGCCCTGTTCCCATGATGCACTGGGCCAGGGACAGACTAATTTGCATGTAGCCAGGTTCTGAACTGGGATGGTGCAGTGAGCTAAAAAAAACAGTGATGGATCAAGCCCTGAACTTTTGACTGGGTAGGAGTGTTCTGCTTAATTCAGATACTCTGTCCATCACCACCCCCCCTTTTTGAATCGTTTTGGCCACCACAAGTGTGGAAGGGTATGCTCAGATGTGAGTCCCTTGCTCACTGCACCATCAGGATTCAAGCAAGCCGGGCCGAAGACGGCTGTAATGCCAGAAACCGGTCCCCGGAAGCTTGTTTCCTTTCCAGTAAAGAATTGGCTTGGTAGTTTGGTCTGCCCTGTTCCCATGATGCACTGGGCCAGGGACAGACTAATTTGCATGTAGCCAGGTTCTGAACTGGGATGGTGCAGTGAGCTAAAAAACGGTGATGGATCAAGCCCTGATCTTTTGACTGGGTAGGAGTGTTCTGCTTAATTCAGATACTCTGTCCATCACCACCCCCCTTTTTGAATCGTTTTGGCCACCACAATTGTGGAAGGGTATGCTCAGATGTGAGTCCCTTGCTCACTGCACCATCAGGATTCAAGCAAGCCGGGCCGAAGACGGCTGTAATGCCAGAAACCGGTCCCCGGAAGCTTGTTTCCTTTCCAGTAAAGAATTGGCTTGGTAGTTTGGTCTGCCCTGTTCCCATGATGCACTGGGCCAGGGACAGACTAATTTGCATGTAGCCAGGTTCTGAACTGGGATGGTGCAGTGAGCTAAAAAACGGTGATGGATCAAGCCCTGATCTTTTGACTGGGTAGGAGTGTTCTGCTTAATTCAGATACTCTGCCCATCACCGCCCCCCCTTTTTGAATCATAGGAATCAATGGGCATTACCGATTCGGTATTTACAGAATCGGTAAATACCGAATCTTAACGATTCGGTATTTACCGAATCTGAAATACCTACATCTCCCCCCCTCTATTTTACCACTTCTTAAATACCGAATCGGTATGATTCGGTATTTAAGAAGTAGTAAAATAAAATTACCTACATCTGGCCCTAGGTGAGGTATTACTGCCTTTGCAGTTCGGGCCACTCGTACTGATTGCCTCGGTAATCTTCCACACATTCCAGCATCTGGCAGGTTTCATACCAACAATAAATCATCTGTAGTGACCCAAAATATCTGAGTTCCAAAGCGGCTCCACTCCAATGATGTGTCTGACCTAGAGTGAAAGAAATCATGCGTGTACACCAGCACAGCTGAGGAGTTATTTTTAGGTCTGGCCTTTTATACAGCTTTAGCTGTCTTGCCAAACTTGTTTTTTTAAATCATTATATACAAACAAAGTGGGGTTATTGGTCAGCAGGCTGTATCTATTAGTTTGTTACATTGTCATTCACATTTAGCGTGTGTCCAATAGAGCACACAGCATGGAACAATGGGTCAGCCAACTTTACCCAAAGGCTCCCTTCACTCTCAGTAAATGCTCAAACCTTGATACATCCGCTTCAAAATAGTTCCTTTCTCTAATGTGAAAAAGCTGGTTCAAAGTGTGCTTTTTAAATTATATTGTGTTATATTATAGTTACATGACAGCTATTTATTATGCCAGCACTTTGAGGACCCAGTTAGATGGTGATTTATTTCCGGTCTCCTTTTTAAAGTTGCTGTTACAGTAGTTCAAGTGGCACCATAACATTGAAGCTGCTTGCGATGTGCGTGAATGGTTTTATTGTGATTAATTCTTCTTGCTGTCACAAACATCAATAAAATGCATGACAAAACTGAAAGACTTATTAATTAAAAAATTACATTTTTATTGCTGGCATATGATTGTGGCAGCGTGTTTTCTTTTCGTTTTTTCGTTTTATTATTGTGGCGTATGATTGCCATGAAAACTACAGAAAAAGAAAAAATACCCACAGGCCTATTGGTCTTGCCAGTACTTGGAGAACAATGAAATCCTCCTACCAAAATGATTAAGGCAAACTAGAATTTAAATAGCAAAGAAAGTTCGCCCAACTTCACGAACTCAACAATTCTTATTTTCGGCTCCCCGTTTATGTTTTTCATTGATAAAAAAGGCTGCATCAACTCTTTTAAAATATATGGAATGCTCTTGTCTCAGGGAAGCTTCTGTTTTCAGCAGGGTGTTCCATTTTGGTTAAAAAAGGGCCGCAAGAAGGAGTATTTTTGGGGGTTATTTTAAGAATATCAGGTGTAAGTCTGAACACCTCTGCCTAATCGTTCACGAGACTTAAGAATGTATTCATACAAAACACTAGTTCTGAGAATGTGGGGGTGATCTCTATGACACTGGACCCGTCTTGGGGAACATGCTCTCTACCAATGATTCCACCCCACTCACCTTCATGATTACAAAATATAAGTCCATATGTCATTTTCTCAGTGATCCACCCCAATCACTACCCACGGATACTAGAAAACAGTTCTTCAAACACCAATCACTAATATAAGTCCCACGAAAGTATAGCAAAGGCGCTATTAACCAGAAGGAAAGAAATGTTTAAAGTTTTGTCGGAAAAAATGATCATTTAGGACCCTTCTTTTTCAGGACCCTAGTTTTCAACAACTTCTGCTGCTGTTTGTGAGTTACTGCCATCTGAATATATTGTTTATTCTACTGTTTGTCTAATCTAGTGTATAGTGCTTCATACCATACTTCTGCTATTTGAAAGTGTAGTAAATACATATGTTATTTATGGTCCTCAATCTCGAAATAATGGGAGATTGAGCTTACCTTACCTGGATTCAGACTCATGACCTTCAGATCACTTCAGATGTCAGAAGAAAGTATCAAGTCAATGAGGACATGGTGCTGACTACTACACTTTCCACTGTAATAGTCGAATTTTGCATCAACTTGCCGAGATCTCCAATGAAAGAGTTAAATGAAGTGCTCCTCTCTTCAAATAGCTTTCAGAACTCTCAAATTCTCATTACAAATAAGTGTTGCCACAGTAAGAGATAACAAGCACTTACAATGCAATAGGTCTCGCATTTGCGAGCATAGACGCAATGGGCATTGTAAATGACAATGCCTTTTATTTATCTGTTTTGATAATTAACACATAAATGAAAGGCCTTGTCATTTACAATGCTAATAGCTCAAACTCTTGTAAATGCAAGACCTATTTAATTTCAAAGAAGCGGCCGCCATTGTCCCCGCTTGATGGAAAGTGAAAGCTCGTATGGTGTGCTGAATGTTGCTGAATGCCAGAAACCGGTCCCCGGAAGCTTGTTTCCTTCCCAGTGTAAGAATTGGCTTTTGTAGTTTGGTTTGCCCTGTTCTCATCATGCACTGGGACAGGAACAGACTAATTTGCATACAGCCAGGTTCTGAAACTGGGATGGTGCAATGAGCTAAAAAATGGTGTTGGATCTAGCCCTGATCTTTTGACTGGGTGAGAGTATTCCGCTTAATTCAGAGACTCTGTCCCTCACCACCCCTTGTTGTAAATATTTTTGTCCACCCTAAGCGTGGAAGGGTATACTCAGACATGAGTCCCTTGCTCATTGCACCATCAGGATTCAAGCAAGCCGGGCCGAAGACGGCTGTAATGCCAGAAACCGGTCCCCGGAAGCTTGTTTCCTTCCCAGTGTAAGAATTGGCTTTTGTAGTTTGGTTTGCCCTGTTCCCATCATGCACTGGGACAGGAACAGACTAATTTGCATACAGCCAGGTTCTGAAACTGGGATGGTACAATGAGCTAAAAAACGATGTTGGATCTAGCCCTGATCTTTTGACTGGGTGAGAGTATTCTGCTTAATTCAGAGACTCTGTCCCTCACCACCCCTTGTTGTAAATATTTTTGTCCACCCTAAGCGTGGAAGGGTATACTCAGACATGAGTCCCTTGCTCATTGCACCATCAGGATTCAAGCAAGCCGGGCCGAAGACGGCTGTAATGCCAGAAACCGGTCCCCGGAAGCTTGTTTCCTTCCCAGTGTAAGAATTGGCTTTTGTAGTTTGGTTTGCCCTGTTCCCATCATGCACTGGGACAGGAACAGACTAATTTGCATACAGCCAGGTTCTGAAACTGGGATGGTGCAATGAGCTAAAAAACGGTGTTGGATCTAGCCCTGATCTTTTGACTGGGTGAGAGTATTCTGCTTAATTCAGAGACTCTGTCCCTCACCACCCCTTGTTGTAAATATTTTTGTCCACCCTAAGCGTGGAAGGGTATACTCAGACATGAGTCCCTTGGTCATTGCACGATCAGGATTCAAGCAAGCCGGGCCGAAGACGGCTGTAATGCCAGAAACCGGTCCCCGGAAGCTTGTTTCCTTCCCAGTGTAAGAATTGGATTTTGTAGTTTGGTTTGCCCTGTTCCCATCATGCACTGGGACAGGAACAGAATAATTTGCATACAGCCAGGTTCTGAAACTGGGATGGTGCAATGAGCTAAAAAACGGTGTTGGATCTAGCCCTGATCTTTTGACTGGGTGAGAGTATTCTGCTTAATTCAGAGACTCTGTCCCTCACCACCCCTTGTTGTAAATATTTTTGTCCACCCTAAGCGTGGAAGGGTATACTCAGACATGAGTCCCTTGCTCATTGCACCATCAGGATTCAAGCAAGCCGGGCCGAAGACGGCTGTAATGCCAGAAACCGGTCCCCGGAAGCTTGTTTCCTTCCCAGTGTAAGAATTGGCTTTTGTAGTTTGGTTTGCCCTGTTCCTATCATGCACTGGGACAGGAACAGACTAATTTGCATACAGCCAGGTTCTGAAACTGGGATGGTGCAATGAGCTAAAAAACGGTGTTGGATCTAGCCCTGATCTTTTGACTGGGTGAGAGTATTCTGCTTAATTCAGAGACTCTGTCCCTCACCACCCCTTGTTGTAAATATTTTTGTCCACCCTAAGCGTGGAAGGGTATACTCAGACATGAGTCCCTTGCTCATTGCACCATCAGGATTCAAGCAAGCCGGGCCGAAGACGGCTGTAATGCCAGAAACCGGTCCCCGGAAGCTTGTTTCCTTCCCAGTGTAAGAATTGGCTTTTGTAGTTTGGTTTGCCCTGTTCCCATCATGCACTGGGACAGGAACAGACTAATTTGCATACAGCCAGGTTCTGAAACTGGGATGGTGCAATGAGCTAAAAAACGGTGTTGGATCTAGCCCTGATCTTTTGACTGGGTGAGAGTATTCTGCTTAATTCAGAGACTCTGTCCCTCACCACCCCTTGTAAATATTTTTGTCCACCCTAAGCGTGGAAGGGTATACTCAGACATGAGTCCCTTGCTCATTGCACCATCAGGATTCAAGCAAGCCGGGCCGAAGACGGCTGTAATGCCAGAAACCAGTCCCCGGAAGCTTGTTTCCTTCCCAGTGTAAGAATTGGCTTTTGTAGTTTGGTTTGCCCTGTTCCCATCATGCACTGGGACAGGAACAGACTAATTTGCATACAGCCAGGTTCTGAAACTGGGATGGTGCAATGAGCTAAAAAACGGTGTTGGATCTAGCCCTGATCTTTTGACTGGGTGAGAGTATTCTGCTTAATTCAGAGACTCTGTCCCTCACCACCCCTTGTTGTAAATATTTTTGTCCACCCTAAGTGTGGAAGGGTATACTCAGACATGAGTCCCTTGCTCATTGCACCATCAGGATTCAAGCAAGCCGGGCCGAAGACGGCTGTAATGCCAGAAACCGGTCCCCGGAAGCTTGTTTCCTTCCCAGTGTAAGAATTGGCTTTTGTAGTTTGGTTTGCCCTGTTCCCATCATGCACTGGGACAGGAACAGACTAATTTGCATACAGCCAGGTTCTGAAACTGGGATGGTGCAATGAGCTAAAAAACGGTGATGGATCTAGCCCTGATCTTTTGACTGGGTGAGAGTATTCTGCTTAATTCAGAGACTCTGTCCCTCACCACCCCTTGTTGTAAATATTTTTGTCCACCCTAAGCGTGGAAGGGTATACTCAGACATGAGTCCCATGCTCATTGCACCATCAGGATTCAAGCAAGCCGGGCCGAAGACGGCTGTAATGCCAGAAACCGGTCCCCGGAAGCTTGTTTCCTTCCCAGTGTAGGAATTGGCTTTTGTAGTTTGGTTTGCCCTGTTCCCATCATGCACTGGGACAGGAACAGACTAATTTGCATACAGCCAGGTTCTGAAACTGGGATGGTACAATGAGCTAAAAAACGATGTTGGATCTAGCCCTGATCTTTTGACTGGGTGAGAGTATTCTGCTTAATTCAGAGACTCTGTCCCTCACCACCCCTTGTTGTAAATATTTTTGTCCACCCTAAGCGTGGAAGGGTATACTCAGACATGAGTCCCTTGCTCATTGCACCATCAGGATTCAAGCAAGCCGGGCCGAAGACGGCTGTAATGCCAGAAACCGGTCCCCGGAAGCTTGTTTCCTTCCCAGTGTAAGAATTGGCTTTTGTAGTTTGGTTTGCCCTGTTCCCATCATGCACTGGGACAGGAACAGACTAATTTGCATACAGCCAGGTTCTGAAACTGGGATGGTGCAATGAGCTAAAAAACGGTGTTGGATCTAGCTCTGATCTTTTGACTGGGTGAGAGTATTCTGCTTAATTCAGAGACTCTGTCCCTCACCACCCCTTGTTGTAAATATTTTTGTCCACCCTAAGCGTGGAAGGGTATACTCAGACATGAGTCCCTTGCTCATTGCACGATCAGGATTCAAGCAAGCCGGGCCGAAGACGGCTGTAATGCCAGAAACCGGTCCCCGGAAGCTTGTTTCCTTCCCAGTGTAAGAATTGGATTTTGTAGTTTGGTTTGCCCTGTTCCCATCATGCACTGGGACAGGAACAGACTAATTTGCATACAGCCAGGTTCTGAAACTGGGATGGTGCAATGAGCTAAAAAACGGTGTTGGATCTAGCCCTGATCTTTTGACTGGGTGAGAGTATTCTGCTTAATTCAGAGACTCTGTCCCTCACCACCCCTTGTTGTAAATATTTTTGTCCACCCTAAGCGTGGAAGGGTATACTCAGACATGAGTCCCTTGCTCATTGCACCATCAGGATTCAAGCAAGCCGGGCCGAAGACGGCTGTAATGCCAGAAACCGGTCCCCGGAAGCTTGTTTCCTTCCCAGTGTAAGAATTGGCTTTTGTAGTTTGGTTTGCCCTGTTCCTATCATGCACTGGGACAGGAACAGACTAATTTGCATACAGCCAGGTTCTGAAACTGGGATGGTGCAATGAGCTAAAAAACGGTGTTGGATCTAGCCCTGATCTTTTGACTGGGTGAGAGTATTCTGCTTAATTCAGAGACTCTGTCCCTCACCACCCCTTGTTGTAAATATTTTTGTCCACCCTAAGCGTGGAAGGGTATACTCAGACATGAGTCCCTTGCTCATTGCACCATCAGGATTCAAGCAAGCCGGGCCGAAGACGGCTGTAATGCCAGAAACCGGTCCCCGGAAGCTTGTTTCCTTCCCAGTGTAAGAATTGGCTTTTGTAGTTTGGTTTGCCCTGTTCCCATCATGCACTGGGACAGGAACAGACTAATTTGCATACAGCCAGGTTCTGAAACTGGGATGGTGCAATGAGCTAAAAAACGGTGTTGGATCTAGCCCTGATCTTTTGACTGGGTGAGAGTATTCTGCTTAATTCAGAGACTCTGTCCCTCACCACCCCTTGTAAATATTTTTGTCCACCCTAAGCGTGGAAGGGTATACTCAGACATGAGTCCCTTGCTCATTGCACCATCAGGATTCAAGCAAGCCGGGCCGAAGACGGCTGTAATGCCAGAAACCAGTCCCCGGAAGCTTGTTTCCTTCCCAGTGTAAGAATTGGCTTTTGTAGTTTGGTTTGCCCTGTTCCCATCATGCACTGGGACAGGAACAGACTAATTTGCATACAGCCAGGTTCTGAAACTGGGATGGTGCAATGAGCTAAAAAACGGTGTTGGATCTAGCCCTGATCTTTTGACTGGGTGAGAGTATTCTGCTTAATTCAGAGACTCTGTCCCTCACCACCCCTTGTTGTAAATATTTTTGTCCACCCTAAGTGTGGAAGGGTATACTCAGACATGAGTCCCTTGCTCATTGCACCATCAGGATTCAAGCAAGCCGGGCCGAAGACGGCTGTAATGCCAGAAACCGGTCCCCGGAAGCTTGTTTCCTTCCCAGTGTAAGAATTGGCTTTTGTAGTTTGGTTTGCCCTGTTCCCATCATGCACTGGGACAGGAACAGACTAATTTGCATACAGCCAGGTTCTGAAACTGGGATGGTGCAATGAGCTAAAAAACGGTGATGGATCTAGCCCTGATCTTTTGACTGGGTGAGAGTATTCTGCTTAATTCAGAGACTCTGTCCCTCACCACCCCTTGTTGTAAATATTTTTGTCCACCCTAAGCGTGGAAGGGTATACTCAGACATGAGTCCCATGCTCATTGCACCATCAGGATTCAAGCAAGCCGGGCCGAAGACGGCTGTAATGCCAGAAACCGGTCCCCGGAAGCTTGTTTCCTTCCCAGTGTAGGAATTGGCTTTTGTAGTTTGGTTTGCCCTGTTCCCATCATGCACTGGGACAGGAACAGACTAATTTGCATACAGCCAGGTTCTGAAACTGGGATGGTACAATGAGCTAAAAAACGATGTTGGATCTAGCCCTGATCTTTTGACTGGGTGAGAGTATTCTGCTTAATTCAGAGACTCTGTCCCTCACCACCCCTTGTTGTAAATATTTTTGTCCACCCTAAGCGTGGAAGGGTATACTCAGACATGAGTCCCTTGCTCATTGCACCATCAGGATTCAAGCAAGCCGGGCCGAAGACGGCTGTAATGCCAGAAACCGGTCCCCGGAAGCTTGTTTCCTTCCCAGTGTAAGAATTGGCTTTTGTAGTTTGGTTTGCCCTGTTCCCATCATGCACTGGGACAGGAACAGACTAATTTGCATACAGCCAGGTTCTGAAACTGGGATGGTGCAATGAGCTAAAAAACGGTGTTGGATCTAGCCCTGATCTTTTGACTGGGTGAGAGTATTCTGCTTAATTCAGAGACTCTGTCCCTCACCACCCCTTGTTGTAAATATTTTTGTCCACCCTAAGCGTGGAAGGGTATACTCAGACATGAGTCCCTTGCTCATTGCACGATCAGGATTCAAGCAAGCCGGGCCGAAGACGGCTGTAATGCCAGAAACCGGTCCCCGGAAGCTTGTTTCCTTCCCAGTGTAAGAATTGGATTTTGTAGTTTGGTTTGCCCTGTTCCCATCATGCACTGGGACAGGAACAGACTAATTTGCATACAGCCAGGTTCTGAAACTGGGATGGTGCAATGAGCTAAAAAACGGTGTTGGATCTAGCCCTGATCTTTTGACTGGGTGAGAGTATTCTGCTTAATTCAGAGACTCTGTCCCTCACCACCCCTTGTTGTAAATATTTTTGTCCACCCTAAGCGTGGAAGGGTATACTCAGACATGAGTCCCTTGCTCATTGCACCATCAGGATTCAAGCAAGCCGGGCCGAAGACGGCTGTAATGCCAGAAACCGGTACCCGGAAGCTTGTTTCCTTCCCAGTGTAAGAATTGGCTTTTGTAGTTTGGTTTGCCCTGTTCCTATCATGCACTGGGACAGGAACAGACTAATTTGCATACAGCCAGGTTCTGAAACTGGGATGGTGCAATGAGCTAAAAAACGGTGTTGGATCTAGCCCTGATCTTTTGACTGGGTGAGAGTATTCTGCTTAATTCAGAGACTCTGTCCCTCACCACCCCTTGTTGTAAATATTTTTGTCCACCCTAAGCGTGGAAGGGTATACTCAGACATGAGTCCCTTGCTCATTGCACCATCAGGATTCAAGCAAGCCGGGCCGAAGACGGCTGTAATGCCAGAAACCGGTCCCCGGAAGCTTGTTTCCTTCCCAGTGTAAGAATTGGCTTTTGTAGTTTGGTTTGCCCTGTTCCCATCATGCACTGGGACAGGAACAGACTAATTTGCATACAGCCAGGTTCTGAAACTGGGATGGTGCAATGAGCTAAAAAACGGTGTTGGATCTAGCCCTGATCTTTTGACTGGGTGAGAGTATTCTGCTTAATTCAGAGACTCTGTCCCTCACCACCCCTTGTAAATATTTTTGTCCACCCTAAGCGTGGAAGGGTATACTCAGACATGAGTCCCTTGCTCATTGCACCATCAGGATTCAAGCAAGCCGGGCCGAAGACGGCTGTAATGCCAGAAACCAGTCCCCGGAAGCTTGTTTCCTTCCCAGTGTAAGAATTGGCTTTTGTAGTTTGGTTTGCCCTGTTCCCATCATGCACTGGGACAGGAACAGACTAATTTGCATACAGCCAGGTTCTGAAACTGGGATGGTGCAATGAGCTAAAAAACGGTGTTGGATCTAGCCCTGATCTTTTGACTGGGTGAGAGTATTCTGCTTAATTCAGAGACTCTGTCCCTCACCACCCCTTGTTGTAAATATTTTTGTCCACCCTAAGTGTGGAAGGGTATACTCAGACATGAGTCCCTTGCTCATTGCACCATCAGGATTCAAGCAAGCCGGGCCGAAGACGGCTGTAATGCCAGAAACCGGTCCCCGGAAGCTTGTTTCCTTCCCAGTGTAAGAATTGGCTTTTGTAGTTTGGTTTGCCCTGTTCCCATCATGCACTGGGACAGGAACAGACTAATTTGCATACAGCCAGGTTCTGAAACTGGGATGGTGCAATGAGCTAAAAAACGGTGATGGATCTAGCCCTGATCTTTTGACTGGGTGAGAGTATTCTGCTTAATTCAGAGACTCTGTCCCTCACCACCCCTTGTTGTAAATATTTTTGTCCACCCTAAGCGTGGAAGGGTATACTCAGACATGAGTCCCATGCTCATTGCACCATCAGGATTCAAGCAAGCCGGGCCGAAGACGGCTGTAATGCCAGAAACCGGTCCCCGGAAGCTTGTTTCCTTCCCAGTGTAGGAATTGGCTTTTGTAGTTTGGTTTGCCCTGTTCCCATCATGCACTGGGACAGGAACAGACTAATTTGCATACAGCCAGGTTCTGAAACTGGGATGGTGCAATGAGCTAAAATACGGTGTTGGATCTAGCCCTGATCTTTTGACTGGGTGAGAGTATTCTGCTTAATTCAGAGATCTGTCCCTCACCACCCCTTGTTGTAAATATTTTTGTCCACCCTAAGCGTGGAAGGGTATACTAAGACATGAGTCCCTTGCTCATTGCACCATCAGGATTCAAGCAAGCCGGGCCGAAGACGGCTGTAATGCCAGAAACCGGTCCCCGGAAGCTTGTTTCCTTCCCAGTGTAAGAATTGGCTTTTGTAGTTTGGTTTGCCCTGTTCCCATCATGCACTGGGACAGGAACAGACCAATTTGCATACAGCCAGGTTCTGAAACTGGGATGGTGCAATGAGCTAAAAAACGGTGTTGGATCTAGCCCTGATCTTTTGACTGGGTGAGAGTATTCTGCTTAATTCAGAGACTCTGTCCCTCACCACCCCTTGTTGTAAAGATTTTTGTCCACCCTAAGCGTGGAAGGGTATACTCAGACATGAGTCCCTTGCTCATTGCACCATCAGGATTCAAGCAAGCCGGGCCGAAGACGGCTGTAATGCCAGAAACCGGTCCCCGGAAGCTTGTTTCCTTCCCAGTGTAAGAATTGGCTTTTGTAGTTTGGTTTGCCCTGTTCCCATCATGCACTGGGACAGGAACAGACTAATTTGCATACAGCCAGGTTCTGAAACTGGGATGGTGCAATGAGCTAAAAAACGGTGTTGGATCTAGCCCTGATCTTTTGACTGGGTGAGAGTATTCTGCTTAATTCAGAGACTCTGTCCCTCACCACCCCTTGTTGTAAATATGAATGTTGCAGGAAAGCATGTCATACCTACAAAAGGAGAAACTCATTAATGAAAATAGTGCCTAAAGGGAAGGCATACCCGGAAGGAAAAGGGCCAGTCCTCATGTGAGGTGACAAATGAAGACAAGGCGGTACTAAGGAGTGACTAACAAGCCTATTACGGAATCAGAAGCTAGCATTTACAAAGGACAATGACACAAGCCAATGAAAAATATGGGCGGAGCTTCAAATCCATACTTGAATACAGCATGCCTCGCAGAGCAGCGCAGGCTCCACCTACCACATCGCCGCGCTCGCGCTGTTACTAGCGCGGAGTACTTTTAAACTTCCTGTTTTGTATTTGGGTTCGTTTTTGTGTTTTATTTTCCCTGGTTTTAGCCTGCTTGTCTGCAGCTAGCGCCCCTGTCTCCCCTCACCTGCACTTTAAAAACGGCATTTTCTGCCTGCTAAGCACCACCACTTCGGTGGGTCTGGGGCCTGGGGGTCACTTTGGGCGCCATCTTCCATCGGGATACCTCAGCCAGCGGCGGCCGCCATCTTGGAGCGGACTCGCACGCTCAGGGGTGATTGGAGCGCCTACTTAAAGTCGCTCTCTCACGCGCAGCGTGACGCGCAGGTGGACGCCTTCGCTTAGCCTGAGTCGTGCCGGAGTCCTGCCCGTCTGCGCCCGTCAGCGACCCGGAGGCGTCGGGGCGGAGGGGGACCCCTGTCCGGCGATACTCTGGCTGAGATGATTTGCTATTCCTCTGCGACGCTGCGGGATATGCGGGGTCATTCTAGCTCCTGCCGCTTTGTCTTCCCTGGGCGGTTTAATGGCAAACGACGTTGCCCGGGCTGTGGCTGGACGCTTTCTGGGTCTCGTGTCACTGTTCCTCGCCCAGCAACGGCTGACGTGAAGCATCTTTGCCTGCTGCTGAATACGAGGTCGCTAGGATGCCACGCCCTGCATATTTACGATCTTTTGGTCAGGGAAAATCCCCTGTGTCTGTTGTTGACCGAAACTTGGCTGGGAGAGGCTTCCAATCTGGACGTCTTCTCAGCCATCCCTCTGTAGTATAATATCTTCCGGCAGGATAGAGTGCAGGGGAGGGGTGGGGGAGTGGCGGTAGTGGTGAAAAAGAGCGTTTCCTGCTCAGTGCTTCCTCTGAATTCCATCGGGACCGCTGAGTCGCTCGCTTTCACGCTCAGACTGTCCCCGGGTCAGGCTCTGAAGGGATTGCTGGTTTATAGACCACCAGGCCCTGTGGGTCCCTTTCTGGATGATCTGCAGACAGCCGTCTCTGAGCTGGTGCTGACCACACAGCATTGTGTCGTGGCTGGTGATTTCAACTTCCACCTGGACGCGGCGGATGACCCTGATGCGGCCAAATTGCTGGATGTTACATCTCCGCTGGGTCTCATACCGTTCGTGTCAGGGCCAACACATGAGAAGGGGCATACTCTGGATCAGGTGTTTTCGTCTGTCCCACTCTTGGAGGTCGATACCCTGCCGGTGCTCTGGACCGATCACAGGTTGATCAGATTTTCGGTGCTGGAGTGCGCGCGGCAGGAGAACAGAGTGTCTACCCTGTCAAGACCGGCCTCGAGAGCACTGCACAGAGTGACACCGGATATGCTAGAACAGACGCTGTTGGATCATCCATGCCATCTCTCGGGTGATTTGGACAGGGACATTGAGGCTTTGCAGCTATGGCTCACTGACAGGCTGGACGATCTTGCCCCTAAGGCAGCCCCCCGGTCCTCGACGGCACGGCAATCTGCACCGTGGTTTACGGAGGCGCTTCGTGTGGCCCGTAGCCAATGCAAGGTTGCCGAAAGGGCTTGGCGCCTCTCGTATGATGGGGAGGCTAAACTCGCCTATAAGGCGGCGGTGAGGGCCTACCATCGGGACATCTTGGGTGCTAAGAGGGACTATTTGGCTAGGAGGATCGAGGCATCCGCGAACTCCTGCAGGGAGATCTTCATGATTGTGAAGGAGTTCACGACCCCCAGCTCCGACCCGCCCCCATTAGCTTCTTCGGAGGCATGGGCGTGTGACCTTGCCGGCTTCTTCACTAATAAGATCATGGCGATTCAGGCCACCTTCGTGGAGGGACCTGATGGAAGTGGTGTCATCAAGGTGGGCTGCGGACTCCCGCATACACCTTTGGCGGTGCTGTCCGATTTCCCTGCAGTTTCCAGCGATGTGTCCAGGTCGTTGCTGCCCAATCTTAAATCTGGCTCGCCACTTGACCCCTGCCCCGCCAAATTCCTGGCCGGGATGGCCGCAGTGGTGAATCCACTGGTCAACCCCATCCTTAATGCCTCCTTGAGGGAGGGGAGGGTCCCTAACTCTTGGAAAAGAGCGATGGTGATCCCCCTCCTAAAAAAAACGGGTCTTGATGTCGAGGCTCTGGCCAACTATAGGCCAATCTCGCTTCTTCCGGCTCTAGCGAAGATCACGGAAAAACACGTCCACGGGGTCCTGTCGAGCTTCTTGGAAGCTAACAACTTGCTCCATACATCCCAATCCGGTTTCCGTCCTAACTTTAGCACGGAAACGCTTTGGTGGAGGTTACTGAGATCATCAGGGAGACCTTGGACGCCGGCGGCAGGGCTATGTTGGTCATGTTAGACCTATCGGCGGCTTTCGACACCGTCCCCCATAAGGCGCTTTTAGCTAGGCTTTACGACATCGGCCTAAGGGGGACGGTGCTCAGGTGGTTCACATCTTTCCTTGAAGGCCGCCGCCAGACGGTCTGGGTTTCCCAGAGTTCTGCCGAGATGCCGCCACTGGGAGTAGGGGTTCCACAGGGTTCTGTGTTGAGCCCCACGTTGTTTAACATCTTCATGTCCCCTTTGGCGGCCTTGGTGGAGGCATACGGGGCCCAGATCGTCTCTTATGCCGACGATACGCAACTCCTCTTCACATGCGGGAAAAATCAAGAGTTTGATGGAGAGAGAATTCAGGACTGCCTTGCTTTGGTCTTCGACTGGTTCCAGCGGAACAGTCTGAGGGCCAACTCAAGCAAGTCTGAGGTTCTATTCTTTGGTTGCGACGCCGATCCGGAGTGGCAGCAATGGTGGCCGTCCGACATGAGCCCTCCGGCACAGTCCTCCTTGGTGGCCAAAAATCTGGGCGTCAAGCTTGACAATCAGCTGTCGCTCAGATCTCATATCCTTGGTCTGGCTGGCGCTTGTTACGGAATCTTGAAAATGCTCCGTAAATTCCTGCCTCTGTTGTCTGAGGAGCACAGGAGGATTACTGTGCAGGCTCTTGTCGGCTCAAGGTTAGACTATGCCAACGCCCTCTTTCTTGGCCTCCCTGACTACCTGGTACAGCGCCTCCAGGTGGTGCAGAACTCTGCCGCCCGGGCTATCTTTGGCCTACGCAGACGAGCCCGAGCTTCCGGGTTGTTACAGGCGCTACACTGGCTGCCTATCCGGAAGCGGATCCAGTTTAAATCCCTGACTTTGATGCACAAAGCCCTGTTTGGATCAGGGGCTGGATATCTGCGGCGGAGACTGGTTTTCTATCGACCACTCCGTTCCCTACGTTCGGAATCCCTTTTTAAAGCAGTGGTCCCGCGGGTGAGGAAGACCCGCGTGGGAGGGCGTTCTTTTAGCTGCAGAGCTCCCCAGCTGTGGAATTTGCTTCCTCTTTCGCTTCGCAGCACTGCCAATTTACTTCAGTTCAGAAAGAGCCTGAAGACCTGGCTTTTTAACCTTTAGTCCTTTTTTATTGCTTACTGTTGTCATTGTTTTCCTTTTTCATTTTCGCTGTGTTGTGTTATTTTTACTCTGAGCTGCAGGTGGAAAGCGCCGGGACACTCAGCTTGAGTAGCCGTGCGCTATATAAAAAGTCATATAACATAACATAACATAACATAAAAAGGCCAGCAGTTAGGGGTCACCTACAGCCTCTATTATTATCAGTGCCACTTACTCACTCGGTGTACAGGAACAGTGCCCACACCTTGCACTGAACCATGGAATCAAATGTAGGATCTTGTAGTGAAATTAAGTATAGATACTAGTAATTAACCGCACTATAAATGTAAGAAATCAATTTCTAATCATTTGTAATTTTATGCAGTTTACTGCCGGAGGATTGTACCTTCCAAGTCCTGTAAATAACAGCTGGTAATAGTAAACAAATCAGTCTCTCCGTGACACCAAAAATCGCTGCCAGTAATGGACTGTGAAAAATCCAATTGGGATGCCTCCTTAAATCTATTCATAGGCCTCCATTCCATGCCAGAGTCAAATTCAGATGGTATGCCTTACTATCATGACGAGTCATCAGTGTATCGTTTGTGAGGTTTATAGTGATCATTAAGTAAAGGTGGATACTAGGTTTAGAAAGCATGATCTAATTGGCAGTTGAATTAATCCTGCAAAACAAGGGATGTTCATTCCAAAAGAAACACTAGTTTTCCTTTATCTGGTTATTAACACAGTATATTTTCTGGGAAGAGCAAATGAAAACTCAATAACACTGAATACAACTTTAATTTACAGAGACCTATAATATCTTTATAATAAATGTACATGTTTACAATGAAGCTAAAGGAGATGTTCCAAAGACAAGTTTGAATTCAAAATGTTAGGAAACTCAGGGTGTGATTCAAATTAGCCACCTAAACGTATACAAAACATGTGCATTAAAGGAAAACCCAAACTTTCAGAAGTAGAAATTTTGGATTAAAAGACACATGAGGTGCCTGAGAATGGATTGAGTTAATAACAAAGCGTTTGCGATCTCACGTAATCCCCAGCATGGATGGATGGAGAAGCTTCCCTGGTGATGCTTGTACCTTGTTGCTTAGCCCTCATAGATGAACTTTGACAGACTGTTTACACCAGTGGCTGTTGACGCAGAAAGGTTACAATGAAGAATTACTAACTGAAAGAGAAATTGGCATGCAAGGTGGCTAGGTGCCACATCTAGGTTCATTGTGCTTATTCCTGATAGCACAACAGGAGTTTGCAGACATTCGAATTACTTTGTAGTTTCTTTTTTAAACCTATTTTTGGCACAAAACATCCCTTCCCCTAGGATTTCCTGAACTGGCTACATAAGAATAAGCGCAACACCCGCAAAAGTTTGGCTCCACACCTCCTTGAAACCGGTATCTCCTTGACACTACAGTGAGGACACAATATTTTGTGTAACACTTTATGGAGAGGGAGACATTGGTTTCCAGGTACATATTGGTAAGTCAGATTTGGATGTGGACTGACACCAACTTTTCAGAACTATCAGTTTTTGTCAAATACTTTGTTTTCAAGTAAAAATTAAGTAAGCAAAACATTTTATTGCACAATTATTTAAAATCATTGCAATATACACAAACAAAAATGACCTTTTAAGTAAAGAAGATGTATTCAAGTCTGTCTGTTAAAAAGGACAATAAAATTGATGGGTAGGGTGAAGGGAAGGGAGAGCAGAAAAGCCAAGGGAATGTCACTTAGGGGGGTTAAAGTTCAGGCTTGCTCAGATGGTAGAGTCAAGGAGTTAATTTCTGTGATGAATTTTACAAAGCGAGTCGCCAACTGTGGCGAGTCCCCCCTCATACATCCCTCGAGCGCTTCTTGACATGTCCTGATGCCTAGAAGAAGCCAAATTGGTCTCAGCCAGAATATTCTTTGCGCCCGAAGGCGATGGCAAATGCATAGAGTGTGGATTAGGCTTTCATCTCCCTGGTTGCAGAAACGGCACTGAGAGAAGGCTTCCTTCTTATATCCTTGGCCAAACTTGTATGCCTTCAGCGGAATTAAGCCGAAACGAAATCTCATTAATTGATGTTTGATATGCGGCTTCATTGCTGATGCGAGATACGATGGTAGTGTTTTCGGGGCATATAGTTTGGCAGCCCAAGTGCCATGAAAAAGCTGGAGAACCTGTTGCATATCCGATTGATTTGATAGGATTTTAGCTTGCTTGGTTAAAAGCTTCGATTTCGTTTCATTGGGCAAGGAAGAGGACCATATGTCCCCCGCTTCGAGGGATTTGAGGCAGAATGTCAAATATTTATTCCATGATGTAGTTGGGTTGCTAAGCAGGAGCCATATGCAGCTCTTCAGCGTATGGGGGTTATCACTTTGTTTTCAAATAAACTTTGTACAAAGCCTTGAACAGCACAGACTTTCAACGTGTGTAATCCCATTCTGGCGCAGGGATAGGAAGCCGTCCCTTTGTAGGCCGCAGCCGATGGTTCATGCTCTGTGTGGGGCTGCACTAATTGTCTGAATCTCCCCCTGGTGTGACGGCCAAAACCGCAATCAGCAATGCTTTCATCATGCAGGTTTATCAACCTCTGGTGACATTTTTACATGATGTTTGGGCTATTTCCGGTAAAGAGGAGATTCACGAAATCCAGTCTACCACGAATGTATTCTCTAATATGCCACTTCTTACAATAAATAGTAGATCAATAGACTGTCGAGTAATATCGGACCTCTTTAATACCTCTTAAAAAATAGAAATCCAGATAACAGCCCAGTGATATTTCAATTATGAAGTTGGCTATATCTCTTATCCTCACTAATCGGTCATTAAAAAAATGGAAAATCTGTTTACCTTCCATCTAAAGCCTTATTTGACAATATCATTTTTAATTTCTTTCATTTTCTTTTCAGACTCGGTGCGGGAGGACAGGGAATTGCACTGAATGGACTATTTTCTTATCCTAAATATCCAACAGTTGGCAATGAGTGCAGTCAATTGTGTTTTTAAACTAATATTATATGCCTAACACTTTATAATAACAGGAAAACGCATCATATACTGGCCGTCCCATGCATCTCTTCATTCTCCAATTCATGCTGATAAATAGAGCCTGTTTACATCAAATATTTACCCCACAAAACATTAGAACATCTCCAAAGTGATAAGCGTATTTGAGTGTTACCTTGGCGTTTTTGATCAGTGTACCTAGGAATGGTCTTTTATCTGTAGGTTTGTAATTGGTTGGGGCCTCAGGTCATAGAGTCTGCTTCTTCAGGACTGGTTTGTTTTAAGATGTTTTTAGTTTGCTGGGGAAGTTTTCCTGATGACAGTGATTCAATTATTACTCTGTCCGGCATGGCGTCAGAGGTAGCTTAGAAGATGTTCTTTAACATATTTGAGAGGGGGGCACAGTTCAGGGGATCCGGATTCATTTGTTTGTTTTATGGTCCATTGGTTAAACAAACATAGCTTTAAATACCTGCTAGTGTGGCTGCAGTTTGGTTGAGTAGATAGAGTGATGTTGTAGTTGGCATTCTTTATAAGGAAGAGGTTTTCCAGGTACTAAGCTATTTTAGCAAGATGTACTACAAGAGCGTTGTATAATTCTTGAGAGTCTGGATTCAGAAGTTCCACTATAATTTTCAACAATTCTTTGGTCGAGTTGGTGACATTACAAAATGCATTAAGAGTAGTGACATTTCCTAGCTTTTTCAATTGTAGGCTTGTAAGTACTGTATTGTCTTTGTACCACATTTTTGTCTTTCAGGTTCTGTGTTTTCTTCCATTGTCATCCTAGAATTCTTACTTTCTTTTTTTTAAAGATTTTGATTTGTGTTGAGAGAGTCTACCTTCTGGCATGGTAGTTTGTGCCTTGAGGCATTAAAGGGAGCTAAAATCTATGTGAGCCAGTGATTAGTTTGCAGACAACAATGTATTAAGTGGTCACAGCACACAGAGTTCTGTCTGGAATTGAGGTCATTTAACATGTCATGAGTGATGGTGATGTAATATGTGAGGTCATAAGCAGAGCATGACGGGGATGCAACTTATTGTTAGTTCAGTAAATTATAAGTGGTGAATGTCAGTGATTTTATTTTTTAAACAATAGTTTTATATTATTACAAGGCCTAACTATAACGTCACTTTAAACATTAGGTTTTTCAGTGAATTTCTAGGATTATTTTAACATACAGTTAGATATCATTATAATACCCAACTCTAACGTCACTTTAACCTTTGTTTTTTCAGTGAGTTTCTAAGTAAGACTTTATTACTATGGATGTATGAATGCAATACAACGCGTTGACATTTACAACGCGCAGCATGACAACGTGGACCATTACCACACACACACACACACACACACATAAATATTCACTGAAAAAACACAGGTTTCAGGGACGTTATAGTTAGAAATTAGCATTAAAAAAACCTTAGAGATTCACGGAAAAAAACAAAGGTTACAGGGACGTTATAGTTAGGCTGACATTTCCCTCGTACAAAGCCAGTGAAATTCAGCCATTATAATTAAATGAGCTAACTATAACTCACACCCCAGCAATGCACTGCTTATGGCCTCACATATTACATCACATCACTCATGACATGGTCAGTGACCTCACTGATGACATCTCAAATGACATCACTGCTAACATCAGTGACTGGGAGTGTTTTTTAAAAGTTTGAGTGTTTTTTTATTGAAGTTTTTGCATTAACATACAGCATGTGAATGCACCAGAAAAACAATGCAAAAGTAATCATCAGCAAAAGAAAAAAACAACAATAGGTACATTCCAGTGATCAGGAGAGGTCCCATATGCATACGGAGTGCCCTGTATTTGCTACGGTGTTGAACATTTCAGGTATTGCAGTAACTTATCAAGCACAATTTCTCAGATAGAATCACACAGAGTCATCACCAGACTGAGTGAGCAAATACTCGCTCGGAGGAGCCCAAATATCCGTGGGTCTAGATGTTTCCGGCAGTTCCACAGCGTAAAGGTCCAGCTGCTCACGGCAGGACACCATATCTTTAACCCAGTCATCAATTTTCGGAGCAAGTTTACTCTCCCACGTGAATAGAACTCGCCTCTTGGCGAGCAAGAGAGTCACTCGCACAAACCTACCCATGGCGGCCTTCAGATGGGGGACATATCCAAGGAGGCACTCCAGGGGGGTGCACTTCAGCACCTGTCCTGTCATAGTATGTATACGTGCGATAGCGTTCTCCCAGTACTTGAACACAGGGTTACATTGCCATGCAAGATGTAGGAAGTCAGTACTGCCTCGGCCACATCGCCGACAGTTGTCTGAATCCCTAAGACCCATTCTATGTAGTTTAACAGGAGTATGGTACACTTGATGTATGAATTTGAAATGAATAATTTGCAAATTACCATTCGGAGTCAGGCAGTCCGTTAGCATGTAAATCTGTTACCTCTCCTTTGGATTGATCGGGGAGTCACTAGAGTATTCCAACGTTCCAAGCTGCTCTCTGGCCTATGGACTGTTTCAACCTGCACCGCCTTGTATAACTTGGTAATCAGTTGTTTCTTAGTTGTGGATACTAGCAATAACTGAAGTGACTTAAGTGTTTCCGGTTCAGTGGGAAAGTCAGTATAATGATCTCTTACCACGCTCTTCAACCGATAGCATGTGTACTGAAAGGATGTATGACATCACAACGCATGCTTTTACATCGCATGCCTTTACAACGCGGTATTTACAACGAATACCTTTACAACGCATAATGCTTTTGGGCGCTGGATAGTGAATAGTTTAATTTACTATTCCAACTCCAGTCCCCGTGGATAGTAGGGAAGGTGTTGGATAGTACATTAAACCTATTCCCTATCCTAGAGCGCCCCCCAGCGCAATGCGTTGTAATGGTTTGCGTTGTAAAAGTTGCGCCGTAAAGGCACTGCGTGGTAAAAGTTGCGTTGTAAAGGATGTTTACCGTACTGAAAGAGCAGGGTGGGATTCTGTATATAATTTAGGTAGTCGCTCGCAATATACCTACCCCCGGGTAAAGATCGCTCATGTGTGTGATGCCAGCCTCCTTTAAAGCGGTTATGGGCCCACTTTCTTGAGTGACAGATAAAGCCGCATGTCCAGCGAGGAGTAATGCAGGAGCATATAAAGGAAGTTTGTGTGCGCGCTTGCCACTCGCCTGCCAGGCCGCGATAGTAGTGTCAATTGTGTTGATCTCCGTCCTGAGCGCCTGCCTACGAGTATGTGTGAGGACACTCATCAACGATACAGGGTGAGCATCACCATCCTCCACAGCCACATGCGGAAAAAATCATGAGATCTGAACCAATAATAAGCGTATTGGGGCTGCGCACAGAGATAATAGACATAGAAGTCAGGAGCAGTGACCCCCCACTTTTCATAGGCAAGCGTTAATGTAAGCCAGATAATTCTAGGTTGTTTATTCCCCCTTATTAATCTCAGTAACTGGGTTTGCACTGTTTAAAAAAAAATTGTCAGTTTGATTAGGATATTACAAAACAGATATAAGAACCTAGGAAGTATGACCATTTTAATTACTGCTATACGATCCACCAGGGACCATGGTAGTCAGGACCACTTATCCACTTGTTGCACCAGGGTGTTGTATGCTTGGCCATAGTTCTCTTTGATCACAATATCAGGATTGTGGTGCACCCAAACACCCAGATATTTGACCGGCTCCTCAGACCATGCAAATGGGTATTCTAACTGGGGTGGAGTCGAAGTCAGCGTTAGAGGGATGATAACTGATTTTTCCCAGTTAATCTGGAGCCCTGAAAATAGACCAAATGTAATATATTCCCAGATAATCAGGGATAAACAAAGCTGGGGATAGCGGATAAATAGGACCATATCGTCTGCGTACATGGAGATCTCAACCGGCCGGTGATTAAAATTAAGGGCAGCGACTCTGTGACATTACCGGATCTTACGTGCCAAAGGTTCCAGAACAAGGGCGAAAAGGAGGGTGGACAGCCCTGTCTGGTACCACGTTCTATGGTAAAAGGTTCTGACATGAGTCCACCTACACGTACCCTTGCTGAGGCATCAGTATATAGGACTTGAATCCAGCGTGTCCGAATAAGAGGAAATCCCATTCTGTGTAATATGTGCAGCATATACTTCCACTCTATGTAGTTGAATGCTTTTGCTGCATCCAACATGACCGCAGCAGCAGATAAGTCAGGGTTAAGAACGTGGAACATAGCAAAAATAGTGCGCAGATTATGTGAGGTTGAACGTTCTGGAATAAAACCAGATTGGTCCGGGAGCACTAGAAGAGGCATTAGAGGTTGTATTTTTGTGGCCAGAATCTTCGCTAGGATTTTGGCATCCAGATTTATCAATGAAAGTGGGCGATATGAGTCAAACCGTGTGGGCGATTTATCTTTTTAAGGAGGGTGATGATCAAGGCCTGACGAAAGGAAGGAGGGAGAGTCCCGGCCTCATGGGACTCTGCGTACATCTCCAGTAAGTGGGGTATGAGGAGCTCCGCGTAGGCCTTGTAAAACTCCGCCGTCAGGGCGTCAGGCAGGGGGGCCTTATTATTAGGGAGAGTACGAATAGCCTCCCTAACATCGGTCTCATCTATGGGCTGACTCAAATATTCTCTGTGGGCATCCGAGGGCTATGCACAGGCCGTATCTGCTAAGTATTCAACCATTGCTGTATCATCCATCCCACCGCGTGTAGTATACAAGTAAAATTGCTGAAATTGACCCACTATGACATGTGGAGTGCAGTGCGCAGACCCATGAGTGTCGATGATATGGTCAATTCGGGGATTGTCAGTTCTAGAGCGGAATTTTTGGGCTAGATTTCTACCCAGCCTCCCCCCTCCCCATAGGCCCGGGCCACGTGCCGTCTAGTTATGTACCTCGCATCGGTGTCAACTAGGTCGTTATATTCCACTAGTAAATCGTGAATATGCGCCAGCGTGTCTGTGGTCGGAGCGTGCAGGTATTGTTTCTCGAGCGCCTCCAGAGCCCGCTCTGTTGTGGTCAGTTGGCCTCTGATGTCTTTCAGGATCCCCGCTGTGGTACCTATGCACACCTCCCGTATTGTCACTTTAAACGCTTCCCATAATATGGCCTGACTGTCCACTGAGCCCATATTTAATTCAAAGTTTTGTATAATAGCTGTTCTAATAGCTTCGTTGTATATTGGATCCAGCAATGCCTCAGCCCTAAACCTCCACGTGAAAGGGAGGTTTGTGGGAATGCAGAAGGTAAGGTCAACGGGGTTGTGATCAGATAATGTGCGCGGGAGTGTATGAACCTTTTCTACCCACCCATTAGCCTCATCGTTCAGCAGCCAGTAGTCTAGGCGAGACCAACTATTGAATGCAGGAATGCTGTATACGCCCTCCAGTGTCCCCTCATTGCGCAGGCGCCAAACGCCCAGCAAGCCCATTTCTGCCATGTCATCCCTGATACACTGGGCAACTTTCATTGTGCGCGTGCCCGATGGGTTGGGTTTATCCACTTGTGGATTGAGATGGGTATTTAGGTCATCTCCCCTTAGAACGACAGATTCAGGCCATGCACGCAACTCATTAAACATTTGTAGAAAAGGCGTCGGGTCATCCACCACAGGACCATACATATTTACCAATGTCACTAGAGCCCTTCCCAGCTTGCCCTGCACCATGGCCCATCGCCCTCAGTGTCTGTACAGGTATGTACAGGTTGAAATGGTACTCCCTTTTTAATGAGGATAAGTACGCCCCTGGAATGGGTAGAGTATGATGAGGCCAAACGGAAAGACGCCCATCTGTGTGCTATCCTTACTTCTGCTTGTTTGCTCAAGTGGGTCTCCTGCAAGAAAGCGATCTTCACAGTATGTCTATCTAACTGTGCTAACACTTGTCGGACCATCTTAGGGATGTTCAGATCACGGATATTCCAAGTTATGCATTTATACATTTCTCCCATTATCTAAACAGGTAGGTTAACCGCTCCTTATAGCATTGGAGTGCATATAATGTGCACATCTAGCGACAGACATCATATTTACAATTGTAAGTCCGATCACAGTACCTCCAACGCAGTAAGAAAAAACACCCTTCCCCTCCCCCCACCCACTTTAGCAACCCCAATTTGCCAAAGACAAAGCCCTCCAATATAAACCATCCCAACAAAAACAAAACAATGTGATGTTTCAAGTAGGGTATACCTATCGGGGTACGTCGCGGCGAGGTCCACTCCCAGATCGATTAGGGAGGGGGCCGCCGATGAGATGGTATGGTCCACTACACATTAGCCATCTATCTCGTCAAACCTGTGGCAAGGGGCATAGTGAAGAGTGCTAGACGCAGGGTTCCGCGTCTGCAGCGGTAAACACATGGGGCATAGCCCTTCACAGATAGGGAGCACACAGGCCCCGTGAATGTCGGAACTAATAACACCCACACAACCAGCAGTGAAATATGACCGAACATGACTTCAATAGGAAACAGCAAACCTGGGGTTCTCCCCCCGAATATGCAGTGTGTGGCTATTACATTCCGTACATACAGCAATGTAGACATGTAGAGCAACTCTGTTCTTCATCATGGCACACTAGTATACAAACAGTTATATTTGGGTGGCATAGCCCAGGGTTCCTTACCACTCATTCATCAATGTCTGAAGTATGAGCCGGAGAGTTCCGCTGCCGGCGGAGGGATCTGGAGTACTCCATTGCCTGCTTAGGATTCGTGAAGATGTTGGAGTCGTCCGTCTCGGCTATGCGCAGCCGCACTGGATAAAGCATAGCATATGGGATCTGTTCCTTCATGAGCAGTTTCTTAACTCCTTGAAACTCCTTATGTGCCGCCTGAACTGTAGCTGTAAAGTCAGGATAAAATGATAACACATTGCCCTGGTAGTTGATTGTGCCCTTTTGGCGGGTGATACGCAGCACAGTGACTCAGTCTCTGAAATGTAGTAACCTGGTGATGATTGGTCTTGGGGGCGCCAGGAGGTGGGCGCGCCGCCAGGGATCTATGCGCCCACTCTATGGCAAACATTGTCGAGAGGTTGTCTGCACCGCAGATATCTCACAATAGAGTCTCCGCGTAGTCTTCCAGGTGCCCAACATTGGTCGACTCTGGCAGGCCCAAAATGCACACGTTATTGCGTCGAGAACGCGCTTCAATGTCCTCATTTTTCACCTGGAGGACAGCCAGGAGTTTCGTGATGTCAGAAGTCTTCGTAGCAACTTGCTGGAGGCCATCCTCAACATCAGATATACGTTGCTCCGCCTCTCCAATCCGCGCTGCATTTTTATCTAATTTTGCAGAGAAATGGTCCATCCTGCTATTAAGGGCCTCAATCTTACCATCAATGGCCTGCAGGCTGGCCTGTATAGCAGATAATGTCTTTTCGAGCGCTGTGGGGGCCTGGGCTGGCGATTCCAGCTCCTAGTCCGAGGCCGTATTCTGTGAAGACTTACCGCCCTTGCGCAACTCGAATGTCAGCCGTGGCGGATTTTTCTCAGGCTTGCCCATGATGCTCTCAGCAGAGGGAGCCCTGCCCAGATGAGACACAGTGCTACTCGTGGTGGGTGGATAGCGAGAAATTGTGCTCCGTGTTCACAAGCTGAAGACCTCTATTTGTGAAGGTAGATACTGGATTATGGTGCGCACTGAGCATGTACGGCAATGTCGCTCTCCAGAAAGTAAAAGCTCTCCCTTTATTTAGGGGCAAGCAAGTGAGTTCCTGAGCCCCCTACTGCCAGTGCCCTGTGACAGGATCAATGTGCCATGTGGTGCACCCCTTCGCTGTAGGGTAGTTCAATGTGGCGCATGTGTCCACCACCTTGATCTCGAGGCCTAAGTCCGCCTGCATCAGTCTCCCAGCCCCCACGGCAACAGGACCCGTCTGGTGATTGTAAAAGTTGAAGAAATGAAACTGCGATTGTCCACAACACGTGTTTCTTACTGTAGCGGGGTGGCAGGGACCGATACTAACTGGTGGTCAGTTGACAATGATAATCCCTCTCTTTCATCGCTTCAGGACACCTGGGAAACGGAGTCCGAAGCGTGGTGGAGTCAAGTACAAGCACCCAAGGAGAACTGTACCTTTAAGGGCGCCGAGGATGAAAGAGACAGCACTCCCCCTTATGACAAGCTGATATGCCAAGCAAACCCCTTGCAGGAGCCGTACACGCCCCCAACTGACGAGTCGTCCGGAGGAGTGAACAAAAAGCAGGAAGTAAAGAAGGAGAGGGGTCTCGACACCTGGAGGAAGAGAGGAGAGCGAAGGGAGACTGCCGAGGACGGAGAAGGTTCGAGCGAGGAAGTTGCGGAGGAGCGGAGAGCGAGAGTAGCTGTGCCTGAAGGCCACCGTTCCCAAGCACCGCCCAGCCACACCCACGGAGGAGTGTGGCTCACACAGGTGCGTGACCGAGTATCGGGTTGGCTGGGTCGGCGTGGCAACGCCGTGTAAATACTGTAAATACCGACCCTTCTTTCCGTCCCTGTCGCTTCCAAAACCCCCCCCCCCATCCTCCGATCCTCACCACGTTTTTCCTTCACCTACCCTACACAAACTCAAGTATCGGGCACCAAAGTCAGCGGTGTCCGCACTTCCCGAGGGTCCTAAGGGGGAATTGTAAAACCATAGAGCAGAGCGCAAAAGCCTTTCTTTCTCTCCCGCGTGTGGCGCTGGGACCCGGCTTGAGATAGAAGCCTGGAAAACCCAGAGGAAGAGAGAAGGCGGACCAGTCCTCGCAGATTCCGTGCCCTCGCTGATACCTTGGACCCTGCCCCGTTACCACGTGAAAGACAGACTCAAAGAAAGAAAAAAACGTTTATAAAAATAAAAGCACACTTACCTAGCTCTGTTGTCCGAGTCCCTCCTTCTGAACCGCCACACTTACATACCAAGGCTTCGATGTGCTCTAGTCCCACTGCACATGGGTCCCCCATCCATGCAGCAGACTCCTCACGTTATGAACCGGTAGCTCATCGGCAGACATATATCGCACCTCTGAAGGGCACCCGTTTGAATGAGGAGCTGCACTGTTCGATCCCGGGATGACGCCTGCAGCCGGAGGGCAGTAATCTCCAGCACGCGCGTGGGGCCCCTCGGCAATCGTATCACAGCCTTCGCAAGCTCTTCGCGTCCTACCTCCAAGGCCAACGCCAGCCACTTGCGTAGTTCAGGGCGCCAGCTGCGATCCAGGGACCACACAAGCGCACAATCCGCCGGACTCCGTCAGCTCTCCCATGTCGCCAAGAACACACCTCTAATCGCTGTTGCTGTCGCTGATGTCCACGCAGCTCAACGGGCCCTCTCAAGCTCCTCCGCTGGCTCGACAACTGCGGCTAGATTGTACAGGAGTCTTCACGGCCGAGACCTCGCGGCTGCCATTACGATCCCGGCCGGAGTGCGCTGCCAGTCACTCGTCACCTCCCAGAGCAGCTACGCCGTCTATAGACACACCGCAAGGACGCCTACGATGTCAGCAGCATTTCTGTGGAAAATGTAGCGATAGATGGCTCGATAGAGGCAGGATTATGACAGGATTAACTCGGCGGCCGGCAGAGCAACACTATTGTGCGGCCATCTTGCTGAACGCCAGGCCATGCCCCCATCAAAAAGTTTGAGTGTTAAATATATATACCAAGGTGTATTGATGAATCAGTTGGTGTATGAATGACTCAGTGGGTGCATGACTGACTGTATGGGTGAGGGATTAGGTGTCTCAATGAATGTATGGGTGAGTGACTGGTTGTGTGAATGTGTGTATCTGTCTTGTCAGTTGATGTCTAAGTGGGTGTATGAGTGTGTTAGTGTGTACGTGAATGGCTATATGGATGATTGATTGGTTGTCTGACTACATCTATGGTTGTCTGGTTGTCTGTGTTCGCATTTACAGAGTGGTGGAGAAAGGGGGCTGTGCCTCCAAACAGCGCTCAGGAATTCTGCTGCGTAGGACTTACAGAAGGTAACAGGAAGGTTTCTTTGCCCCCAAGGGCCCTCAGGAGTAAAGTGGGCTTCATCCCCCAACCAGTAGTGCACCAGGAGGCAGGTTTGCAGAGTGGTGGAGACAGGGGGTGCTTTATTTAATTAGGCCCTCTGTGCGCCTGGTCATGGGAGCTATCACAAAATACATGGGGTGGCCCACGCGGCCTCCGTAGCCACGAGGCCCGCCACCTCCACGGGGCTTTATGTTTTAAATAAATGGTGGGGGGAGCTCCTGTCTTTTTTTAAAATAGAGGGCAGGCCCCTCTGGGGCCATAACTGGCCTAGGGAAGGGGGCCACGCACCCCCTTCCTTAAAACTAAACACATACATTTTTATTTTAAAAGGCCGGGCCCCGGGGGATGGGGTCTCCGAGGATGAAAATGGCCCGGGTAGGGCGGGCTGTACAGGCACCCCTATCCATTTTTGGTATATATTCACTGAAAAAAACATAGGTTTCAGAGGCATTTTAGTTAGTTGGACATTTTACTCGTATAAAACCAGTGAAATTTCCCCGTTATAGTTAGTTCAGCTAACTATATCTTGCGCGCCCGCAATGCACTGCTGATGACGTCACATATTACATCACTCATGACATGGGCAGTGGTTTTTTCAGTGAATTTCTAAGGTTTTTTAAATGCTAATTTCTAACTATAACGTGCCTGAAACCTACGTTTTTTTCAGTGTATTTCAAAGGTTTTTCAAAAGCTAATTTCTAACTATAACGGGCCTGAAACCTATGGTTTTTTCAGCGAATTTCAAAGGTTTTCAAATGCTAGTTTCTAACTATCCCTACAGAGGTAGGACATGTGGAGAAAGAAGAAAAAACACACAGAAAGAAGCAAACGAAATGCAGAAAGAAGCAACAGAAGTCCACAAAGACGAAGGAAAGTGCAGGTAGAAGCCAGACATGTGCAGAAAGAACCAACAGAGGAGCAGAAAGAGGCCTTGTTGCAAAATTATCCTGTGCCCATAACTTTTTCAGACGGGTACTCGTGGTACTCACTCTGACTAACCAGGCCTATAGCCAGAGCTATGCTAAAAGTCACTTAGAATACAGTGAAAACACCTACATACACTAGGGAACACTATACGTTGGGGTATCCCTGTGATTAGCATGACCTCCTCTGTAAGGTCCTAGTACATAATAGAGAAAAACCCAAGGAAATGATGGACGGAGCGTTGACAATACAAGCACTCACCCCCAGTCAACTGATCTGGGTTTAATCCATCACCGTTCTTTAGCCCACTCTGCCACCCCAGTTCAGACATGGCCATATGCAAATCAGTCTCATCCTGTGCATCATGGGAACAGTCCAGCCCGAACTGCCAAGCCATGCCTTCCCTGGACCGGAAACAAGCTACCGAGGACCGGTTTCTGGCATTTCAGCCGTCTTCAGCCCGGCTTGCTTGAATCCAGTGGCAAAGTGAGCAAGGGACTCACGTCTGAGCATACCCTGCCAACTTATGGCGAACAAAGAAAAACCACAGTTAATGATGGACGGAGCGTTGACAATACAAGCACTCACCCCCAGTCAACTGATCTGGGTTTAATTCATCACCGTTCTTTAGCCCACTCCGCCACCCCAGTGCAGACATGGCCATATGCAAATCAGTCTGACCATGTGCCTCATGGGAACAGTCCAGCCCGAACTGCCAAGCCATGCCTTCCCTGGACCGGAAACAAGCTACCGAGGACCGGTTTCTGGCATTTCAGCCGTCTTCAGCCCGGCTTGCTTGAATCCAGTGGCAAAGTGAGCAAGGGACTCACGTCTGAGCATACCCTACCAACTTATGGCGAACAAAGAAAAACCAAAGGAAATGATGGGCGGAGCGTTGACAATACAAGCACTCACACCCAGTCAACTGATCTGGGTTTAATCCATCACCGTTCTTTAGCCCACTCTGCCACCCTAGTTCAGACATGGCCATATGCAAATCAGTCTGACCCTGTGCCTCATGGGAACAGTCCAGCCCGAACTGCCAAACTGTTGTTTTGCATTTGTCACCCCAAGTGGGATGGGTATGCTCAGACGTGAGTCCCATGCTCTCCACACCACTGGAGTCAAGCTATCCTGGCTGAAGACGGCTGATAGCCAGAAACCGGTCCTAGGATGCTTGATTCCGGTCTAGGAAAGAAATGGCTTGGCAGTTCGGGCTGGACTGTTCCCATGAGGCACAGGGTCAAGGCTGATTTGCATATGGCCATGTCTGAACTGGGGTGGGGTGAATGTATGACATTGTTCTGCATTCTGTCCATCAACTGATGTTTTGCCTAGTACATAATAGGGCAGGAGGATTAAAACTACCTCTTAAAACGCGCTACGGGGCGCGTTTGCACAGTGGTGAAGAGAGGTGGCGCCTGAGGTGACCTGTGGCCGTTTGAAGTTGGGAGTTTAAGTCCCCTTAAATCCTTACGGTCCCTGGGGTCCAACTAGCCAACCAGGTACCTCCAGTAAGCACCACAGAGCTGTGTTGCAAAGAGGTGTAAAAAGGGGCATGGCCTCGAACACCTCTCTGCAACGCAGCACAGTGGCGCTTACTGGAAGCACCTGTTGGGCTAGTTGGTCCCCAGGGGTTCTCAGGATTGAAAGGGAATTAATTTCCCAAATTTAAACGCGCTACAGGGCGTGTTTGCACACATGTCACTTCATGCCCCGCCCCCTTCCTTCACCACTGTGCAAACGCGCCCCGTGGCGCGTTTAAAGTTGAGGGATTAAGTCCCCTTGAATCCTGAGGGCCCCTGGGGTCCAACTAGCCCACCAGGTACCTCCAGTAAGTGCCACAGAGCTGCATTGCAGAGGTGTAAAAAGGGGCGTGGCCTGGACCACCTCTCTGCAACGTAGCCCTATGGCGCTTAATGGAGGTACCTGGTGGGATAGTTGGCCCCCAGGGACCCTCAGGATTGAAGAGAAATTATTTCCCCAACTTAAAACGCACCACAGGGCGTGTTTGCACACATGTCACCTCTGGCCCCTCCCCCTCCCTTCACCACTGTGCAAACGCGTCCTGTGGCGCGTTTTAAGTTGGGGGATTACGTCCCCTTCAATCCTGAGGTTCCCTGGGGTCCAACTGGCGCACCAGGTACCTTCAGTTAGCGCCACAGGGCTGTGTTGCAGAGAGGTGGTCTGAGGCCACGCCCCTTTTTACACCATTCTGCAACACAACCCTGTGGCGCTTACTGGCAGTATCTGGTGGGCTAGTTGGCCCCCAGGGATCCTCAGGATTGAAGGGGAATTAATTCCCCACCTTACAACGCGCCACCGGGCCTGTTTGCAAACGTTACATCAGGCCCCGCCCCTCCCTTCATCACTGTGCAAATACGCCCTGTGGCGTGTTTTAAGTTGGGGGATTAAGTCCCCTTGAATACTGAGGGTTCCTGGGGGCCAACTAGCCCACCAGGTACCTCCAGTAAGCGCCACAGGGCTGCGTTGCAGAGAGGTGTAAAAAGGGGCGTGGCCTGGACCACTGCTAACATGATGTACTATTTTTTAAATTCCTTTCAGCACTCCAGGGGAGTATATTGCCTTCATTGCTATTTCCCCGCTTTATTTTTTTCTATTTATTCATTAATCTGCTCTATTTTACAAGACCCTGGCAACTGTACTCTGCTACAGTGCTGCTTGCTTATGCTCATTTGTCCTAACCTTTTTTAATTATTTTTTTATTGGGCCTGGTAGCTCCCCACTGCTATGAGGCCTTTCACTTCGACCCATATTGTACTGCAACCCAGACATACTTTATTTTGTAATGTTTTTCCGAAATGACCAGTTTAGAGCGGTGAATTGAGATTAAAGTATAAACCAAGATCTCCAAGATCTTCACCACACATGCGTGAACATGCACAGCAGACATTTTGAAACTATTTTTCTTGAAGGAGAAGAAAATCATTCCAAGATGTCTACCGCACCTCTCTAAAACACACACTTCAGGCACCAGACCACTCTTACAGGGAATGAGGACATGTAGAATCCCACAGTAATCAACACTAAAACACTTACCTCCTACGGTAACCTGTGAGATTCCATGAACAGAATATATGCATATGGGGGTGTGGCTTGGAGCGTCACGATGGCACTCCCACCCTAAGAGTGCTCCAGACCCCTCCGTCATCCACTGCCATCTATGAGCCATCAGGAACCTTGTTATCTCCACAACTGTGCCATATGATGCCCTTGGACCCGCTCTAGGTGCTGCCTGAACCCCGACAACACTGGTGTCCTACATATCTGCCGGCCAAGAGGGTCTTGTTCTCTCCCATAATAGCAGTGCGTGCATGACTCGGGCTAGGGTCCCGCTGGGCCCTGGAACGAGGCGCGCCCTGGGACACTTTCACAACGCATCGTCCGGGAACCGCTTAGAGATCCACGACGCTGCTCGCCTGTGAGACCTCTCCTGAGCCATTCGGTATCTCCTGCGCTTCCACCCGAGGCCAGTGCTTATTGTGAGGGAGACTTCACAGCCCTCTGCAGATTCCCTTATAGGCCTGCACATACCTGAGGGCCATCTCCCACCTGAATGATCCTCTGAGGTGCGGTGAGGGCTTGGTGCTTGGGGGCGAGACCCTTCTGGGCCCTCGGCCAGAAGGTATGACCGGACCTTAGACTCCTGTGGCCTCCTTTTGACACACTGGACACCAGACTGCCTGGCCGCAGAGCCTGACCCCTCGCCTTACGGAGGAGTTAGCGGGTGAGTGGCCCGCCTATAGGAGGATGCCCCAGATATGGAATCACCCCCGAGCCACGGAACCATATGGGAATGTGACATGCCTCCTGCAACTGTGGCAAGTATCAGGCCTGTGAAGGCAGGCTGGTGAAGTGGCAATCTTGCAACCAACGGTTCCTCGGTGGCTCTTCACTGACCCCCCACTTCGAGGCAGCAACAAAGGAACAATCTGACTTGTGGTTGAGTGCCCGAAGGCTCACTGGCCCACAACTGTTCTTGCACACCTATAGGGTTGGCCCAGTATTGCCTAGTATTTGGCATACGCGGCCCGTCTGATTTCACCTCCCGATTTGGTTGATTCTGTGCGTCCTGTCTCATTTTATCTACTAAATAACGTGCCCACTTTTTGCCCACCGCCTCTGTCAAACCAATGTGTGTACTGGCTTCTTAGGGTGGGCATTAAGACCAATCAGCAGTGCTTGAGGGGAGTGCCTCGAGGGAGAGTCTTGGGCCCAGCTGATGTGGAGCGCCCCGCCTTTGTGTCTCTTACTGTCCTGCCTCGCGCTCAACAAGGACTATGCAGCCACAAATCACCACCTGTTACAGATACGGTGCCCTGCACTGACGAAAGTGTCATAGCTGCCAGCCCCCAGCGCCTGACGCCATAACTGCAGACCCTGCTAACATCTCCTGGTGACGGAAACGTGATTTGTATTTGGGTTACTGGGGTACACGTCCCCTTGGCGTCCGGCTGTTCGTGCTGCCACAGTTCAGCAGCAAACAAACTGGGCCCCATTCTGAGTGCTTGCCGTACCACCAGCTTTTCTCGCTGGCATGGGCAGCCCACCTAGTGGCCTCCCAGACCAGCATGGACCAGTATAAAACCAGACATGGACAAACCAAGGACGGCAATACTGGGAAGAGCTGTCTTCACAAGGCAACCTGGCCACGATTCTCTAAGTCATTCAGACCTCTCAAGCTGCCGTGGAAGCCAAGATTGGAAAGATGTGTGCAGATGTTGCTCTCCTGCGCCAAGACCTGCTTAAAGCTCCGACCAGCATCACCAAGGCCGGAACCCGCCTGTCCTAGGTGGAGGATGACAACACTAACTTGAAATCCAAGGTCTCCTGCCTCCTCATGCACACAGCGGAACTCCATCACTGCACAAAAGATGCTGAAAATCGATCTCAGTGAAACAACCTGCACTTTGTTAGGATCCCAGAGGGCATTGAGCCCTTGCAGTTTGCAGGATTTCTCGAAATCTGGATCAAGTCATGGATGCTGTCAGATCAGTTGTCCCCCTGGTTTGCGATGGAAAGAGTGCACAGGTTCTTGACTCCTAAGCCACCCCTGGGGGCGCCGCACAGGCACATGATTGCCCGAATCCTCAAGTTCAAAGGCAGGGATGCTATCTTGAGGGGGACCCGCTTTCGCACAGATCTTAGCTGCGATGACGCCAAGGAGGTCCAACAGCAGCGCCGCTCCTATATGACAGTCAAGCAGAAACTCCACGCGCTTGGCCTCTCATACAAACTTATCTTCCTAGCCAGACTTCGAGTTGTCCACGCAAACAAGTCTCACTTCTTCGATACCCCGAAGACTGCTTGGACATGGCTCAACGAAGTGCACCCACTCAACAGACTAGGCGGATCCACCCTCCTTCTGGACAGTGGGTCTTCCAGGCTGGTTTGGACAGTCACAGCTTCTAAGCTGAAAATAAACTGCACCTGCTCATAAAGAGGACGCAGCAAAAAAAGATTCAAATCACCCTCTCTGTCCCCTCATCTGCGGGACCCATCGTCATCCTCAGTGCACTCCTCCCTCTCCACTGTTGCGGTGGACCCTCGACCCGAGCTAAGATGCCTTCATTACTGTCCTAAGTCCTAAGATATAGTTCTCCAGTTTCCAGGCGTTTCGAAGCACTACAGCACTTTTTTCTGATAAGCGCTGACTGTGTGATTCCTAATGGCTGCAACTGATCCTGTACCACAGAGGGGTTAGCCACTCCATTCACAGTTTCAAATTGTATTGTGTATTAGTTATTGCTTGGTGTGTCCAGTATCTGGATTTAGGTGTTTCTGGGTCGCCGCTCCTGCAAGTTCGTAAGGTGCTTGAGCAGCATCTCGAGATGCGCTTGCCCCATGTTTGAGCCAAGGTCTGGAACTCTTTAACCTCAGCGGCGCCCAAGTAGGCAGGGACACAGATCAGTGGTGACTGTAGGAGGAAAACCACTTTCACTTTAACTTCACTGCAGCAGTTACGGTTGCGAGGGCACAGCTGAGGATCGGAGGGAGAGATAAGCAGCAAAAGTACTGAGGGACTGTTTACAATCCTACCTCACTCTGCCCATTAAGACGCGCAATTGACAAACCAATGCACGCTTGAGAGAGGAAAGTGGCAAGATGTGGAGAAAAGCACAGGGCTGAATGACGGCGGGGAAACGTGCATGCGCTCTGTGGTGGGGGAGCAAGAGAGGCGTGCGTTGAGGCATGGGAGAGCCGGAGTTAGGCCTGCGGCTGGAGCAGCGAATTGGCTGTGTGTATTGGTTGTGCAGTAGCCCCCCCCCTTTTAATCAAGAGGTTTGGGGGCCAGTAGAACATCTAAGGACTTCCAGCCGGTAGCGGCGCAGAGGCGCTTAGTGTTGAGACGCCGCCCGTAAAAGTTTTGTCGCGTCTACCATCTTGCCCAGCGAACCAGTAACCATGAAAGGTGACGAGCTGCAAAGAAACCCAGACACCAGGAGATGGAGGATGGTCCCAACCCGCCAGAGTAAATGACGGTAGAGGGGAGAGGAGGCAGGAGCGAGTGACGCAGACAGGACCCCCAGCTCCCCAAGCAACGGGGAAAGAGGAAGAGATGGGCAGTTCAAGACACCGGCAGGGGCAAGGTAAGGGCTCAAACAAGGAGGAGCGTGCGAGAGTTGAGCTAAATGTAAAATATTACTTGTTGTTTATTTTAGTGCAGTGGTTAAGGGTACTTGCTGCAGTACGCGCACTGAGGTGGCGACAAGAAGTCACTACAGCTGGGTGGTGATATGGGCTAAGCCAGGTTATTCAATGGTAATTTCCCCGATAAATGCCAGATGGCGGCTGTGCGCGTGCACATGCGCGTAACTGCAAGCTTGAGGCCAGGCAAAGCGTTTGGTCGGACTTTTAAAAGCCCATTTACTAAATGTCTTGCAAAGCAGCGCATGCGCTGGTTCAGGCGAGATCTAAAAAGCCTATCTCATCCATACCACATCTGCCACAGCGATTGTTATCTCGTAATTGGTAATTCTGTAGTCTGGTAGGTATATACTTAGCACGATGCAGAAACTTAAAGTGTATGATCCGTAGCCTGCTGCTGGCAGTGATGATGTATGATTGAACAACTACTGCCTAAAACACAAATTACTATATTACGAAGGCTAAACAACGAGCAATGCCAAACAACTACATTTTTAACAACAAATGGTAGTTAAGAAAAGTCGTGGTTTAGGTCTTCGTTGTTCAGGACTTCGTTGATCAGGACTTGTCGTTGTTCGGACTTGGTTGTTACTGTACGCTGCAATTAAAACTTCGTTGTTTAGGTTGTTTCCCGGCAGTGATAGCCTCTGTTTGTCTGCATCAGCATTCCCACTGCTTGTCTGTAAGTTCAATACCTATTCCCAGCCTCTTTCGGCCTCATGTTGTGCACCTGACCGCTCAAGGGAGGCAGAATGGTACAGTCTTGAAACCACATGTGTTGCCCCATTCATTTGGAGAAGTGTGTGTAGCGTGTCGCATTGAATTGGTTCTTTTGGGAAAGCGGGGGTGTTTGCTTTGATCTCTTGTCTCAGCCTGATATATAGTAAGGTTTCTAGGGGAGTGGGCCGCATTCTCCCTCTCCCAGAAAACTCTGATTGTCCTTAAACCGCCCATACTAGTAGAGCTCCCCTGTGGTAGACAGGTTACGTCTCGTAAACATTTTCCTGCATGCTGCTTCCTGAGTAACTGGGAAGAGGGAGCAGCGGAGAGTACAGCAAGGGCTTTCCTGCTGTTTTGATCAACTTTTTCCATGCTAAATTGGTGCTCGCTACGGTCGAGTACGCAGTACTGCATTCAGGAACAGCAGCTCCAAGGAAGGCCATAGTGGGGAGAGGAGACATATACCACTGTTCAATCGCCAGATGAGGCATGAAAGGTGGAGGATGAAGCCAGTGTATAGCGTGATGCACCTGGGCACATACAAAGTAGAGCTCCATATCGGGCGCCTCAAAAATCCTGTGCAAATATGGGAGTGTCAATGTGTGACAGCTGATACAGAGCTGTTTGGCCCCCCAAGCTAGTCTTATGAGTTGGGATTTGAGCAGCTTAAAGAAGGGACAACCTGGATGGTAGGGTATTGTGATGAATAAATAGAGGAACTTCGACCGCACCACCATCTTCGTTATGGATATCCTCCCGGTCAGTGACAATGGCAGTGATATCCATCTAGTGATTGAGTCAGTGATTGTATCTAATGCGGTACCATAATTAGTTCTCCATGAGAATCTTCACCCCTAGATACTTTATCTCCGAAGCACACAATGTTAGCGGGAAATCGGGTGTTATTTCAGGAGTCGATGGAGTCAAAGAAAATATCTGGGATTTGCTCCAGTTCATTTGTATTCCCGAAATAGTCCCCAAATCTGATGCTCGGCTCACGCTGGTAGAGAGTAATATCATCTGCGAAAAGCGAGACGGGGATATGTCTTGTGGAAAATGGTATGGCGTATTCTCTGTGATGCTGCTGGAGCTTAGCTGCAAGGGGTTCAATAGGAAAGGCAAACAACAGGGGAGACAGCGGGCAACCCTGGCGGGTACCCCTGGAGATGTGGAGAGGTTCAGACTGTAGCCCATTAACCTGTATTACGGCATGGGTTGATTATAGAGTAGAGCTATCATATTCAGATATGGTTTTGGAAATCCCATTCTCACCAATATTGCAGGCAGATAATCCCATTCCAGCGAGTCGAACGCTGTGGTGGCATCCAAGAAACCTGCCACTGCGTTCGACAGGGATTGCTGCATAGATTGAGGGAGTATGCCGCCCTCATTGGCCTCCTCATATCCTTTTGCAAGCGTAGGGACCACGTCGTCAATATAGCGTTTATAAAAATCAGCTCTGGCCCTGGAGCTCTGCCCAAGCGTAGCTGCATTATGGCACCCCGAATCTCATCCTCCTCAATATCACCATCTAGGAATTCCCTTCCGCTGTCATTTATCCAGCCCAGTGCTGTGTCTGCAAAGTACTCTCCCACATCAATCTGACCAGTTCCGTGCATATTGTACAACCGCTTGTGATGGGATGCAAATATATTCAAAATTATTGCAGGGTCAGTGGTCCATATACCTTCCTCATCCTCCACACTAAATATGTTGTTCTGAAAACAGGGCACTCTAATTGTCTCTCCAAGGGCTTTGCCAGGTCTCTCGCCTTCCCAGCATGTTCGGGCGCAAGCATGTTTAGATCGAAACAAGATTTCGCATTCTGCTGTGTCTGTGTACTCTATTAGCTGTTCTTTTAGCTGTGCATACAGTGGTGCAGTTAGAGCCACAGCAATATCCTGCTCTATGGATTAAATTGACTGTTCCAGTTTGCAAAACGTGTTTCTTATGTCACGCAGTATACCCCCACTTTTTGAAATGCACAACACCCTGATGGTTATTTTAAAGCTCTCCCATACGCTGGCTAGCGTCTTTACACTGCCCACATTCCTCGGGAAGAAATCCTGAATTTCCTGCCTTAATTCCTCCCAGAATGCAGTATCCAGAAGTGTTGTGGGTTGGAGCCTCCATGACCGATATGGAGTATTATTGGCCACAGGGATAAGCGTTACGTTTTTAAGTATTTAAGTAATCTTCCTTAAACAGACAGCAGGTAGTCCAGAATACGGCAGCCTGTTTAGTGACCAATGCCCCTCCCAGAACAGCTTCACTTCCCCTTCTCCGTAAACTGCATTGGCTACCCATACGCAAAAGAATCAACTTCAAGATTTGCTGCATGGTGTTTAAAGCCCTAAACAATATGGGTCCTAGATATATGACGGACAAGTTGGTTAAATACACTCCAACAAGGACTCTTCGCTCACAGTCCAAAGATCTCCTCCTGATACCTCGCATAAAACAGGCCAGATTAGGGAGTAAATCCTTTTCCTATTTGGCTCCAATACTTTGGAACCAATTGCCCATCGACTTACTTCTCTGCACCAGCTACCTTTCTTTTAGAAAACTGTTAAAAACCTCACTGTTCTGATCTTCCTGTTTCTGGCTGTCTAGGGCTGTTCAGTGCGGCGATACCCCGGCAGGGGTGATTTATTCGCTCTACAAATGATATAAATAAGAGCACCAGGGAGTGGTCTGAGTAAGTCCTACTGAAAAGTCTTGCCTCCTTAAGCCATGTGAACATTCCAGCTGAGAGTAACCAATAGTCAATACGGGACCAACTTGCATGTACAGAGGAGTAAAAAGTGCCCTCCTGCGTGTAGGATGTAAGATTCTCCAGGCATCTAGCATATGTTGTTCTGCGATTATGTTGTTCCAGTTTTTACCTGCTCTGACATGTGGCTCTATAGTACCAGGTGGCCTGTCTATTTCAGTATTGAGGGCTAAGTTAAAGTCTCCTCCCCATAGCAGATGGGTTGACCCGGCCTCCAGTACATATGCCCATAAGGCATCAAAGAACTGTGGATCATCTACATTCGGTGCGTAGCAATTGACAAGCGTAACTGACTGTACAGCCAGCCGGCCCCATATAATGCAATATCTGCCTTGGGGATCAGACCACGCACCAATGGGAAAATAGCTGACCCCTTTTTTAACTAATATAGCGGTGCTCCTCGAATAGTTAGAGTATGAAGCGAAGCATCTATGGATCGGCCACTTGCCAGGGAAGCTTGGCAGAGAGCCAGGATCTAAGTGGGTCTCCTGCAACATAGCTATTTGAACATGGTGATTGTCCAAATAGTTAAGCATATGTCGCCGGTTATGAGGGTCTCACAAGCCTCTCACATTCCACGATAAAAGTCGAATATCTTGTTCAGTACTGGTTGTAGGGATACTCATTTATACTGACGTGTTGAGTAATCTGTGCACCCCCTCCCCTGCCGATTCAGCAAACTTTTTGTCCATCCTATATGCACGTGTTTTACGTAATTACCTCCAGCATAGCATGTAGAAATTCTGCTGCAGCAAACATCAAACAAGGGAATTCCTTTCCTCCCACCCACACCCGTGGCCCAACCCCACAGGCGGATATAATCCCACCCTGTAAACTGAGATAGTGAATAACTGATTATTAACAGACAGTACCAGCTTCTTCCCAGCCATTTATAATATCTAACCATCCAGAAGTGAAGACATTCTGCAATTGCATAGCAAATATTTACTGACTCCAGCCGAGTTTGTCGGGAGAAATGTACTTCGGTGGGACATAGCAGTGTACTAATTAAACATAGACCCCATAAAACAGTGGCAAATAGCTTTAGGGGAATACCCAATGGAGGTGATATACCAGAGAGCCTGGTGGTCTTCCCCAATTACTTGGGGTGTGCCCGGGTTATTGAGGGCTTTGGTGACATCTAAACACAGAGTTAGCATGTCATTACCAGAAAGTTAACATACAGGGAAGAGGAAAAGAGTCAGTGGGAATACATTCTCAAATTAACAGAGTGATCACATTAGCCAAATTGCCACATCCCCCCCAACATAGTTAAGAGATATGAAATACAAAATGCTCATGATACAGAGCAGCAGATCTATGGCGTGTCTTCTCAGTCTGCATCAAGTTTGGTGAGTTTGACCTGAACCCGTCTTTCTCTAAGTCTGATCTGTGGCCACTGGAGAGTCTTTTTTAGAAAATCCTGTTATAGCTGGAAAGTGTTGAACACCATCTGCCTGCCCTGCTGAGTGATGTACAATCTTGCTGGATAGAGCATCGCATGTAGGATATTGGCTGCTGAAGTTTGCGTTTTACCGGTAGAAATTTCTTCTGCGCCTCCTAGACCATCAAGGTGAAGTCTGGAAATATTGAGATGGAGTATCCGTCATGATGGAGATCCTTTATTTCCTGAGCTAAGCAAAGCGCTGTGTCTATGTCTTTGCAATTCAGGAGGCGCACATTTATTGGTCTGGGAGGGGAGCCTGTTGGAGACCTAGGGCCAGATGTAGGAGCCAAAATACCGGTCGGTAACGGCCGATTTCGTCCGTTAGCGACCGGTATTTAAGATTTGGCATGTAGGGGGCATATTTTACCGATTCGGTAAATTTACCGAATCGGTAAATTTACCGAATCAGTAAAATACCGAATCGGTATTTTTACCGATTCGGAATCTTTTATATGTAGGTGGGACTCTTCAGAGTCCCAAAGCCATTACAGATTCGGTATTTTACCACCCAATCCAATTGGGTGGTAAAATACCGAATCCAGGTGTGCATGCACACCTGTGCCAGGTGACAGACAGACATGCCCTTAGGGCATGTCTGTCTGCCACATGGCACACATGACAGTATTTGGGGTGCTAGAGGGTGTCAAAGTGACACCCCCTGCACCCTTGCAAAAATCGGTATTTACCGATTCGGTAATTACCGAATCGGTATTTCCAATTGATTCCTATGGGCTTCACAGCCCATAGGAATCAATAGGAAATACCGAATCTGTAATTACAGAATCGGTAAATACCGAATCTTAACGATTCGGTATTTACAGAATCTGTAATACCTACATCTCCCCCCTTCATATTTACCGACTCTTAAATACCGAATCGGTAAAATTCGGTATTTAAGAGTCGGTAAATATGAATTACCTACATCTGGCCCTTAGTTGCTAGAGATCGATGAGCGCGCGCCACGATTAGTACCTTGGAGAAGGGGGAGGCCCCAAACATGCTGATCAGCAGACTCCACGTACTCCTCCATTTGCCAGTGTTCGCTGTCTCCGGCACTCCCAGAATACGCATGTTATTGCGTCTGGAGCGTGCTTCTAAGTCTTCAATCTTTGCCACTATGACTTTTAGAAGGCACTCCATAGTTTGCATCTGCTCTCCTCCAGAAGTAGTGGTGTACTCCAGCTGCGAAATTCTTTGCTCGGTTTCGCTGTTCCGTCCGTCATTTTTCTCCAGGCTTTGGGTGATGTAATCCATCCGCACATAAAGCGCATCCATTTTGATTCAATAGAGTTGAGACTTTGTTTCATTGCAAGGAGTAGCGACCGGACATCAGCTTCTTCCAGTTGAGGGCCTTCAGCCCCCGATGAGGCTACAGCCCCCTCCGGGACTCTAGGAGCCCTGCTTCAAAAGGCAGTTTCGCCTGTTTACCCTCTGTTCTGTCCATATTTGCTTTGCCAGTTAGATGTCCTGCCCCAGGATGCCCTTTACGATGTTCCAGTGCTGTTTTGCAGTGCTGTGTTGCCCACTACCTCTGTGTAATCAATGAGGCGACTGCAGGGGGCCACTTGCCTACAAGTTTATTGCTTTCTTACACAATGTTCTCCAGTCTATAGTGGGCTTTTGTTGCTGTTTTCTTCTTGTTTGCCTTTGTTTTGTGTTTCTTTTTGCATATCTCTTTCGCCCCAACTCGCTTCTCCTCTGCTCTTCGCTCCCCTTCTTTATTCCCCCTCAGTGCTGTCTTGTTTTGGTCTCTTCTTTATTGTTGTTTTTTGAGGGGGTGGGTATTACCGGCCCTGTAGGTTTAGGTGCATGATCACAATTATTGCTGGCGCAGTCTGCAGCTCTCACAGCTCTCCCGCCGCCAACCTGCCCGCATTGTTTGCACTGCGTCTGCAGCAGGCCTTACGAGCGGAGACCGCGGCTTCTGGCATGTCCGCTCACGCCAGCAACCCAAGCATAGGCCCCCCCGCCAGCCCGCACAGCAGCAGAGAGCCGTCATTCAGCCTAGAGGGCTGCGTAGCACTCCTCACCTCTAGCCCAGTAGTCGGGCGGTGCAGGGTTGGGGCACTCGACTCAATGTAGACAGCAGGAGGCCTCTGTCAGGCAGCGGCCCAGCAGCGCCCTTCGGCCGCGACTCCACAACGCGAGCCCCCCGCAGCGGCCTCAGCTCTAAAAGCACTTCACCCAATCTCATCCAGCATCAGCAGCTCCGCGAGCGTGGCAGTCGAAGGCGATCGAAAGAGGCTCCTGCTGCTCACAGCGACTCAACCACAGGTAAACGCTATCCGTACAGGTGATTTGAGGGTAAATCCGGGCTCACAATGAGGATGTAGCCGCCACGTTGCCAGCACCTCGGGCCCGATGTAACTCAAGCATCGCAAATGTCTGATGTTACAGGCGGCAATTATTTTCTCCACAGCTTATACCACTATGTGTGTCCCCCGATCAGTACTGCGTATTTTGGCTTGTTTCTGCAGCCTGAAAGCCAGGATAATGTTGGATTGTTTCCCCGGGAGGCAGGAGCCTCAACGGTGTGCAGCCATTTTGCTAGCCAGCTCTCTGGCGCCCGAGGACTCAGGAATTCTGGGCTGATGTAGAAAGTGAGTGACGGACATGCTGGGATGGGAAGTAAACCTTTCACCTTTGATGCTGTTGCTTGGAGTCATGGAGGGTTCCGGAGGCTCAAAGTCGGACCGGGCGCTCCTAGGAGCAGCCACCATGGTGGCAACGCCAGATATAGCAGCCCGCTGGAAAGCCTCTTCCCTGCCCACTCTGTCGCAATGGAGATGGGGTGGACTGGAGTACACAGCAGGAGAGACCCGTGAATGAAGCTTGGGGTTGTCCTTTCAAGCACGGTCGCATATGGGTGAAGTGACTGGGACAGTTGGATTGAGCCTCACACCTCATTTTATTTACTCTTATGTTTCTTCTTTGAGTAGTTGTCCTATAATATCTTACTTGCTCGTATTGTGGTTAACTGTTATATATACTGCTGTACTATCTGAATGTCATACTGTGCAAAACTCAATAAAAATTATCAAAAAAAGTGTATATTTTATCTTTAGAACACAGCAGGAGATCCTGATAACGAATGTAGATCAGCTTCCAGTGGGCAAAACGTTTTACAGTGCTCCTAAATAGACCTGTTTCTGTCAGGCCAACTGCAAATAGAAGAATATGCACCATCTATGCTTGAAAAGGATCCAAATCCTTTTGAAAACATTATGTAGTAGAAACATTGACAACAGTAATCGGTCAGGCTTATATTTGAAAAGTACCTCCTGAGTCATTGTTGAGTTTAGGCATTCAATACATAATTATAAATTCATCCTGGCACTTATCCTTGCAATCATGCATTTATTCTTCCCCCCACTGACACATTCTTGCATTCACCCACAGACCCATCCAGAATAAAACACACATAAAAGCTCAACAAGCATGTGCAAGATATATCAGAAAAATCAAAGTACAAGAAATAAAGCATGCTGTGCCTTAACAGTATGTTTTCGATAAAAAGTAAAATTGAACGTAGTAGTAGGCGGCGGTCATGCTGTGATAATGTACATGGTGTACCATTGTTTTTAAAGTTGGTACATGGCTGTCACATTTAGAAGAAATGTGTGCTTGTCTTGCTTCTGAAAAATCTTGGTGGGGATAACGGTGATTTTATCAAATATGTATATTTTGCAGTTTTATATAGCACAAACACAGCCCAAAGGCATTGGAGAGCTTTACATGAGAAGCAGATTACATTACATAGGTCGCACTCACTTTTTTTAAGCATCGTAGATTAAGTCATTTGCCTGAATAAAAGGATGTTGAGCCAACTCCAGGACCCGAACCTGGTTCCCCAGATCCAAAGTCAGCAGCTCTAGCAGTGGGGCTACGTCCATATTTCTTCATTTATGTGTGAAAGTCATAAACAAATGCTATGATTGTGTATGATCGCGTATTTCACAGCAGCAACAAATACTGGAAGGTTCACCTGGAGTCTTGCTTGTGAATACTTGCAAGGGTTTGTTGTAACACTGTGCTTAGGGACATTGTTCATATCTTTGCACTGGTGTACAGACAAATATTACATACATATTGACCAAGACATTTGTGGCCCAATAGAAATCAGTTTGAGACCCACTACTGAGTCGAGACCCACAGTTTGAGTTGCACTGCTATAGACAATATTATTCCAAGATGGCTGCCTGGTTTAACGCGCAGTAGCTGCATTGGATACAATCCATACTAATATTATAAAGAGAGAGCCCAAACCTTTGAGGCGGGTAATCTCAGTAACCACAGCACCAATCACAACACCCAATACAGCGTTGGAAAGGGCAGTTGCAGCAGTAGGACATAGGCTATGCAGACGGCCACCATATACATTTAAAAGGTAAAAGAACCGTGGCAGCAAAGTAGCCCCTTGTGGGCGTGTCTGCGTTGTGCTGTGGGCGTGGACGTGATTAATGCTGGGGGCGTGTGGTACGGCCATCATATCGTGGGCTGTGGGCGTGTGCTGGGGGCGTGACAAACGCTGGGGGCGTGTGTCCGCCCTTCATGCAATGTGAGTCGTACATACAAGCGACAATTACGTTGCTGCGCAGCATCAAGGGGCACGCTGGGGGCGTGTGTCCGGCCTTCATGCCATGTGAACGCAATTGCGCCGCATCAAGGGGCACGCTGGGGGCGGGAGAAACATTGGGGGGGTGTGCTACGTTCCGCCCTTCATGCCATGTGGGTCGTACATTAATCAGAAGATCGTCTGCTGTGGCCGTGTACTGGGGGCGTGACAAACGCGTTCAGCTGGAGGCGTGGTAAGTAACGTTACTGCAGCCTCTCCTGCGTGCTGTTACTGAACTCTCTCATTCAACGAAATTACACGCGCCTGCTACCATCAACCAGGGCTCTAGCCGGGCTCAGGCGGCAGATCAGTACATTAATTACACGCGCCTGATAACATCAACCAGGGCTGCAGCTGGGCCTCAAGCGGGGGAACACGCGGCTTCTAACATCAAACAGGCCTGCAGCGGGGGAACACGCAAATGAGCGTGTCTGCGGGGACAATTACTGAAGCCTCTCCTACTCGCTGTCACTCGACTCTCTCATTAAATGGATTTAACCGCAGCTGATAACTCTTTCATTCAACGACATTACACGCGCCTGCTAACATCAACCAGGGCTGTAGCCGGGCTCAGGCGGCAGATCACTACACCAATCACGTGCACCTGCTAACATCAACCAGGGCTGCATCTGGGCCTTCTCCGTACCGATTCTAATGAAACAAAAAATGTTGTCTACAGCGAGATTTTAAAATAAATTGCCCTTGCCAAATACACACATTCTATTTCATACCCGGACAACGTCGGGACGGTCTGCTAGTGTATAATAAAGATCCACCATTAAAGGTCTGCTGGCTTTACCAAATGCTTTTCACAATAAATAACCCAGGTCTTCTACCTTTGTCATAACTTTTTTATTATAAACAGATGTGATCTGTGGCATCTCACATAATTTTACCAGTGAACTAATGAGGCCTACAGCCAAAACCAACTTGGGGCTACTGTATAAAGCATAAGCTTTCCCACATGGCATAAGGCATGCAGTCAAAACAATAAAGCTATGTACGAAATTAGAGCTGGCAAGACAAAATATAACCATTCTTTAGGGGGTCCACCAAGGATTCACAGTGCAAATCTTCTCTCGCTACGGTTAGTCAAAAGTGGATAATTGTTGTAAAGTATGCTACTCCGCTGATGCAGAGAAGGTCCATAGATAGCAGATTTCTTTAGCGTCTTTAATCCAAACACAGGTTAGAGGTGAAAACCCCACCAAGAGCTAGATTTATATTGCTCAGTCTCCTGATCTACTGTCCTGGGAAACTTTTCACTGCCTGGAAGTGGGGAGAGGTAACATTCCACGGTTTTACAACACATACTTCAGGCATCAGACCACTCTTAGAGGGACTGGGACATGTACAATACCACAGTAATTAACACCAAATCACTAACCTCCTACAGTAATCTGAGATTCCATGAACAAAATACAGTTATAGAGACTTTAACACAGTGTAATACCCATGTCCACATAAAGATCTCTTGGCTTTAATAAATGCCTTTCACAATAAATAAGGAAGGCATACTCCCTTTGTCACAGCTTCGGACAATAAACAAATTGGGCCTAGCCTCCACCACTGAAGTGTCACTATAACCAACTCTGTCCTGCTGGAATGCGCAAAAGCTTTAATAAATCAATCAATTAAGAAGGATTTGTATAGCGCTACTTTCACCCGTGAGGTTATCCATGCACTGAGGTTTTTTGCTGTTGGGTGGGATTAGTCTTAAAGCTATGTCTTCAGCTCCTTCCTGAAGTCGTGTAGGGTGGGGGAGGTACGAAGTGGTGGGGGAGGCTATTCCAGGATTTGGCGGCCAGGTAAGAGTAGAAGTGTTTACGGCTCTTGCGTGGGTGGATGCAATGGGTGTGGTTGATGGAGAGAGAGGCAGAGCACAGGTGCCTGAAGAGCTGGTGGAAATTCAGACAGTGATTGATGTAGGCCGGTCCCTGATTGTGCAGGGCTTTGCAAGTGTGTATGAGCATCTTGAACTGGCACCTCTTTTGGACAGAAAGCCAGAGGAGTTTCTTGAGGTGTGTGGTGATGTGGGCCCATCTAGAGAGATCTAGTACGAGTCTGGCGGCTGAGTTCTGTATGGTCTGTAGTCTCTTTAGGAGGTGTGAGTGATTTCCACGTCGAGTGTTGCCGTATTCCAGGCGGCAGGTGACAAGGGCCTGGATTACAGTGCGTCTGGTGCTGATTTGGAACCTTTTGAAGATTTTCTTGAGCGTTTGGAGAATGAGGATTATGTGTTGATCTGGTGCTCATGGTTAATTTTCTGTCCAGTATGATGCTGAGATTCTTGGCATCTTCTGTGGGAGAGGGTCCCAGATCCACAGGCCACCATAAGGCGTTCCACCGGGACGAGTAGTTTCTGAAGATGAGTACCTCTGTTTTGTTGGTGTTGAGTTTGAGCCAGTTGGTTCGGATCCAGTGGGTGACACTGGTTATGCGTAAGTGGAAGTTGGCCTTGGTGGTGGAGGGGTATGCAGATAGCGAGCGGATGAGTTGGGTGTTGTCGGCGTATGATATGATGTTTACACCATGGGTCTTGATACTTTTTGCCAGTGGGGTCACAAGACAAAAAGACCAATACAAACACTCTTTTTCAGAGGAAGTGCACAACGTCTGCCCAATCAAATGCTGCACCCAAGGTAATAAACGTGGGTGGAGACAAGTACCTCTCTCAGTAGTGCTTCTGAATGCTCTTTTTCCCGTCAATCACATAAAGTACTGTGCAGCTAGACCTAAAAAACTCACCACATTTTGGAAAAAAAGTGTCGAAAGAGTTCCATCCACTAACTTCATAGAAGTAGGAAAATTGTGAAAGTGCTTATACTTGAAGTTCTATGCACAAAGATTTGGAGAACATACATTTGTGTTAAGAACAAGACCTCCCTGGCAAGACAAAAGGCAACCCAATCGGGGAAGGCCACAGCAAAATGAACTGAAATCTGAATGCCAAGAGCACCTGTCCTATCAGAGGATAATAAAAAGCTTTGTGTACATAGCTAACAAGTTTCATTTACATTTGTAAGAAAGGTGTTCAGGGGTGGATAATGAAGTTTGTTTGCCCATCACATAAATAGCACATCTGCCAGAGAATTCTAAATACTAAATAATAAGCATCAGGCTTATATAACAAAAAGGTCTGCTTGACGAAGAGACCAAATGAAATGATCATCTTCATCCCAAGCTATTAGAGAAGCATATGAAACTAGGTAACTCTAAGCCAAGGGGGCTTAAAAGCTCTTATAGACGTTTGTGTTGACAAACTGACAAGATTAAATAAAATATGAGGATTTTCAATTGTATCGGCTAGATGATGATAAACCAGTTCCTCTGAATGTGAGTGGTCCACTGCAGTGACTGCATCTTTATTGAGCTGGTGGGTCCATAGTAAAACAAGATGCCTTTAGATCTAATAGGCGTAACCCTAAGCTTGTAGACAACTTAATTTCCCTGAAAACAAACCATCCTCTGAATATTCTCCACTCTTGCCAGAGGGTGAAAGCTAAAACACTGTATTCAGAATCGACTAATGCATTTTTAATTCTGTGTAGGAAAAATGCAGTTTGGTCTTGTGGACTATGAAGCCCACACTTTAGATGAGTAAGACCACTGTGTCTAGGTGCCAAGATCGAAATTGTGGAAATATCTCCATAGCCAATCACTCAATTATGGACAAAGATTCATTCCTTCATGATTAAGGTGGGCTACCACTGCTGCCATCAAGTTTGTAAATGCTATGGAGGCCAATACAATGTAGAACTGCAAGCTGGTAAAGTTATTCATTCAGCACAAACTTCAGACACTTCCCGATCGGAATATGAAAGTATGCATTGCGGAGATCCATTGATGCATCCAATCTACATATTCAGTCTGAAAGAACCTTAAAATAATTATCTTAAATATTTATAATATTTAAACATCTGTTGAGAAACCGAAGGTCTAAAATTGTTCTTAATCTTCTTGCCTTCTTAGGAGAAACAAAGTTCACTGCACAGAGATCTTTTCCTTGGACCTTGCAAATGTTTTTTTATGGCTCCCTTACGAAAGACAGCAGCCACTTACTTCATCAAGATGTTTGTGGGAAGGGAACAGGGGAGGGAAAGAGGTGGTGGTGGGAGTAACCCCATTTTACAGAATCTGGAGCGCCGAATGGTCCGAGTTAATCTATTTCAATTTCTGGCCAATAAAGACAGCCTTCTCCTTACTGAGGCCGGAGGTGGAACTCCCAAAGAGAAAGGTTTTGATTCAGGGAGGAGATTGAGGTCTGACATCAACATCTTTCAAGGTCTCTTCATCTGCATGTCTGAAAATTCTGACGAGGGATCTGCTAAGGTTGCCTATTAACCTTCTGAAGGAGCAGGTCTATAATTCCTTAGTGCGGGTTTCATTCCTGAAAAAAAAGTTCCAGACTTATTCCAGGATTGATTTTACCATGACTTCCAGAGTCTCACTGAAAGGCTAAAGAAGATCCACAGATTGTTTTTCTGAAAAAGCTTAGTAAAGAGATCAGAGTTTTGATGTTCACCTTGAAGCTATGTATCTAAAGTCTTAGTAGACTTTTCACCACTTCAGAATAGGGCACTCCCATTTTAAATCAAGTAATAACCCTTCATTGGAATACTTGCTAGATTTTGCATTCTTTACCTCACTACCACCACACTTATCATTGCCAGGATAAGATGCCTCAAGGCCCAAAACAACTGAATTGAGCCAAACAAATCTTGTAATGTGGAAAATCATTTATCGGGGTAACTATTTTCATTTGAGGTATCCATGTCTCTTCAAGATATTCAGAAGAACTCTTCCATGCAGTCTGCAAAATTAAGGCAGTCGTTTTTTAAATTATTTTAATACTCAGATCACGTGCCACTAGCTTCATTATCATACAGCAGCTAGAGAAAGCATGGAAGCAACCTCAGAACACGGCGGTCTAACTGAGAGAGTGTCTATGGCTAAATCAGAAAACCTCAAAGGAAAAACACAGATTGATTGCTCATCGCTTTCGATCCAAACTGCTTGAATGCTTGAAACCAGTAAAGGATGATACAATAAGGATACCCCTGGATTCTTCAAAACATATTGCTTGAAAACCATCACTAAAGAATGGACAACAATACCATAACTAAGTGGAATTCACCGACACAAAAATGTGTCAACCAGTTCTTGGTCTTGAGGAGAACCCTGATTTGTGGGGGATTGAAGCACATCAACAATTTATAACCTAGGGAGTTGACTGAGACAGGTCTGACACGCAGAGAACCTACTTTTGGAAATATACAACCTCGATCCCTTTCTGTTGCCCGATTAAGTATGGACGCCCCCACCCCTGGCTGTGGTATACCAAAGGAGACTAGATTTATGTGATAATCAAATGTTGGCTTCAATTGTTTTCAAAATTAAGGACTGGGAAACAATTTTCTATCACCAATTCATAGCTGTGTGTGGTTTAATTTTTGTTCATGAAATATTTCACAATGTGTTTTCACTATTTTATGTTGTGTGTGATTTAAGCTCTCTGGTAGTCGTGTGGGCTTTCAAATGTTATTCCAGAAATTGCTTCTCATATTTTGGTCTTTTGTTCCTATATTTATGACATGCTATGTTGAAAGGTTTGCAACAGCATTAAGATGAAAAGTACAAAAAATAAAATAAAATGTGATCACGTGAATCAATTTTCGTGATCACAAATGAAAAGTAATTTTGTTGTTAATGAATGTCAGTATTGCTTTTTTTGTGTGTTTTGCATTTAATAGTGGCCTAACCTTACTGCCAAAAAAGAGGGCCAACCCATTCTTCAAGCTTCATTATCAACATGTCAAGATCGGTTCCACTCTAAATGCTGCCTTCTTTTCACTCATCCTGGAAACTCCAAAGAAGCTGTTAAGACAATCTTTATTTATTTTGGATTTCCTGACAGTGTTTTGTAAAGCACAGAGTGTAGTTGTTTGGTTATTTCAGAATGCGGACGATGCAACAGCCGACTCCTGCAAAATAGGTGGGTAAGTTCCAGTCCGATACGAAGGGTTACTACCTATGTACAAAGTTCTTCATCATGACCACTAAATCAGAATTCAGCTGAAAGCAAAATTAAATAGTCCAGTTTTCAGCTGCTTGGAAGTGAGTTTACATTTCAGGTAAGGATTGAATGCCTCCTAAAGCCTAGGTTCTTGACTACTCAGAATTGACCACCATGTTTAATGCTCTAGTCTAGAACGATCACTGGTTGATCAGTAGTGCAGAGGCTGGCTTCAGGCTGTGTCTAATACAGATGTCTAATAAGTTGTGCATTTCTGTGAATATTCTGGGGCTTTGACAGATTGAGTTTTGCGGACTTTATAAAGGATGTTGACGTTGATCCTAGAATCAACTGGGAGCCAGTTGAGTGGCTCAGGGCAGGCTTGAATTTGTAACACTGGAGTTATTTGGGCTGCCTGGTTTGACGGTATTCATGGCATGGCAATATTCTTGCTGAGGAAAATATAAATTGTGTGGCAGTAATCCAGGGGTGCCAGGGCCTCTTATCGGGTCAACTCTGATCAGTTAGGAGTAGAGGCAGCAAAGCAAGGGGACTTGACGTAAACCAAGAAGAAAAGGGACAAGTGAGCCCTATGATCCACACTAGCCACGTTTCGCAATTTAAACTGCCCACCTCACATTAGAACAGTAAATAAAAACATATATATATATATATATATATATATATATATATATATATATATATATATATATATATATATATATATATATATATAACCAACTGGCGGTCGCCAGTAGGTAGTTATAGTTAGGATTGTTTTCTATAGGAAATCAGCAACATTCTATTGGGAATAACTTTGGCGCCGGTTGAGGAATCTGCCTGTAATTGTCCTTAAATTTGCCTCGCTGCGCTCCGCTCCTTCCCTGAAAGTTTGGGGGGGATTCGTCAAACGGGGGCCGAGATAAAAGAGGGGTCCCAAAACGTGTTTTCCCCATGTTAATTTCCATAGGGCGGTTGGACTCACTTTTAGCCCGAACGGCTGAATGGATTTCCACAAAACTTGGCAAAATTGTAGGGACTGGTAGCCCGATGTGCCTTTGCTATGTCTCAAGATATATGCTCCAGTGGATTTTGAGTAATTTAGGTTAAAAAAATATATATATATCTGGGCGGAGCCTAACCACACATCTGATCTGATTGGCTGTCAGCACTTCATCCAAGAAGTGTTGGCAGCCATCTTGGGACCAATATACATGATAGCACCTCATTAAAAAGCATTGTAGTTAGTTAATAGAGGGTTTTAGGACTTTAGTTACATTATAAATCATTTGTTGATGGTACCATACTAATTTTAGGAATTGTGGTGTGTTCTAAGGTGATTTTACCATGTGAAAAAGCCTTCTGCTGTGATATCATGAATCATATTTGAAAGAAAACTAATATCTCATGATTTTCCCACAGTGGTTTGGAAGGGGATCTATAAGCTAAACTGAAAGCATATTTTCTGTATATTCACATTATCTTTCTCAGTCATGTGAGAATGAAGTCTGACATTCTCAGTAAAACATGTACATCCAACAAGGACAGAGACTGTCAGTTGATTCTTTTGTGTTCTACTGCAGCCTCCTAGAGTGTTCTAAAGAACAACTAGAGCGCTAACAGTCCTACTTATTACAAAGGTATAGCACACCTGAAGCCATCGTGATGGGAATAAAGTGGTAACTCTTAAAACATTTAATTTAAAAAGGAACAACATGAGGGGGTATATGATGCCATAGAAAGTATTATTAGTGCTGCAGAAAGAAAAATTAGGGCACATTTTGAGTGACTTCTCAAATCATCTGCTATTTCATTAAAAAAAATCTGACATGCAGTCTCCCAAGATGGCCACCAGAGACAAAAGAGCCCAAATGTAGCCCAAATATCGCCCAGATGTAGCCCAAGTATAGCCCAATGACAGAATGTCCCAGAGTGTTCTAAAGAACAACTAGAGCGCTAACAGTCCTACTTATTACAAAGGTATGGCACACCTGAAGCCATCTTGATTGGAATAAAGTGGTAACTCTTAAAACATTTAATTTAAAAAGGAACAAAATGAGGGGGGTATATTTTGCCATAGAAAGTATGATTAGTGCTGCAGAAAGAAAAATTAGGGCACATTTTGAGTGACTTCTCAAATCCTCTTCAATTTCATTAAAATATTCTGACATACAGTCTCCCAAGATGGCCACCAGAGACAAAAGAGCCTAAATGTAGCCCAAATATCACCCAGATGTAGCCCAAGTATAGCCCAATGACAGAATGTCCCAGAGTGTTCTAAAGAACAACTAGAGCGCTAACAGTCTTACTTATGACAAAAGTATGGCACACCAGAAGCCATCTTGATTGGAATGAAGTGGTAAGTCTGAAAACATTTAATTTAAAAAGGAACAAAACGAGGGGGTCATTTTGCCATATAAAGTATGATTAGTGCTTCAGAAAGAAAAATTTGGGATCATTTTGAGTGACTTCTCAAATCCTCTTCTATTTCATTAAAGAAATTCCGACATGCAGACTGAAACATGCACTTTGAATACCAGCAGCAGACTTCCCTGGTGAGCAGTAGCTTTACTACAGGGATCTAATGAGCAACTAGAGTGCCAACATTCAGAATTTATGGCAAATGTGTGACACATCTGAATGCCTTCTTGATGGAACCAAAGTAAACAAGCATTGAAAATGCAATAGATCTTGCCCTCGTTTAAGTTAAAGCCATTCTGTTTGTAATGAGGTGGCTTTTTAGCTTTGCTTTTATCAGTGTTTTTTAAACTTTCATGTAAATAACATGCATCTGTATGCATATATGTATATGTATGCATGCATTTATATTTGTATTTATATAGATATACAGATTATATATGTTTATATATGTATGTATATATATATATATATATATATATATATATATATACATACACATACATATATATAAATGCATATGCATATATATGCATATATATATATGTGTATATGTGTGCGTGTAGAGAGAGGTAGAGAGGTAGAGGTGTAGAGGTAGAGAGGTAGAGGTAGAGAGGTAGAGAGGTAGCGGTAGAGAGGTAGAGACTAGTAGAGAGAGAAGTAGAGAGAGGTAGAGAGGTAGAGAGTGAGTAATAGAGAGTAGAGAGTGAGTAGTAGAGAGTAGTAGAGAGTAGTAGAGAGCAGTAGAGAGCAGTAGAGAGAGTAGCAGAGAGTGAGTAGTAGAGAGTAGTAGAGTGAATAGTAGAGTGAGTAGTAGAGAGTAGTAGAGAGTGAGTAGTAGAGAGTGAGTAGTAGAGAGCAGTAGAGAGTGAGTAGTAGAGAGTAGTAGAGAGTGAGTAGTAGAGAGTAGTAGAGAGTAGTAGAGAGCAGTAGAGAGAGTAGCAGAGAGTGAGTAGTAGAGAGTAGTAGAGTGAATAGTAGAGTGAGTAGTAGAGAGTAGTAGAGAGTGAGTAGTAGAGTGAGTAGTAGAGAGCAGTAGAGAGTGAGTAGTAGAGAGTAGTAGAGAGCAGTAGAGAGAGTAGCAGAGAGTGAGTAGTAGAGAGTAGTAGAGTGAATAGTAGAGTGAGTAGTAGAGAGTAGTAGAGAGTGAGTAGTAGAGAGTGAGTAGTAAAGAGTGAGTAGTAGAGAGAGAGTAGTAGAGAGTGAGTAGTAGAGAGTAGTAGATAGTGAGTAGTAGGGAGTGAGTAGTAGAGAGAGAGTAGTAGTAGAGTAGTAGAGAATGAGTAGTAGAGAGTGAGTATTTGAGAGTAGTGGAGTAGGAGAGAGTAAGTAGTAGAGAGTAGTGGAGAATATTCCAAAGTGTGGCACAGTACCACTTGCACAATAAGTCCAATCAAATCATATCACTTAGAGTCCTTATTGAAGCTCTGAATCTTGGTGTATGTTCAAATGCTTTTATTTTCCTTAAGTTTATGTACCACAGCCAGCCGAAACGTTTCGTTCTGTACAACAGAACTTCTTCAGGGCGCTCCTATTTCCTTCAAGTTATGTCGGTATCCTGTTGTCATATAACTAGATATTTCTTCCAAATGTTAGACGAGACGTAAGTACATTCTTATTCAAAGTGACTAGGTATCAATTTTACCCACACAATTCGGGCAGACTTGAGTAATTTATATCATTGTCAAAGTTAATCTTTCAAAAATTTCCAAGTTATGGGCCATGATAATCCAAATCCAAATGTTTCTCAAGAAAAGTCATTTTCAATCGTTCGGAATATCGGTGTTTGGGCAGATATGACCCAGGGACCCCCAGTATGCAAGGGGAATTAGTCCCCCCTCTGCAAACGCGCCAGTGGCCTGCGTTGCAGAGAGGTGTAAAAAAGGGTGTGGGCTCATTACACCTCTCTGCAATGCAGCCCCCTGGCGCATACTGGAGGCTCCTGGTGGGCTAGTTGGCCCCCAGGGACCCCCAGTATGCAAGGGGAATTAGTTCCCCCTCTGCAAACGCGGCAGGGGGCTGCGTTGCAGAGAGGTGTAACAAGGGGCATAGCCTCATTACACCTCTGCAATGCAGCCCCCTGGCGCATACTGGAGGTTCCAGGTGGGCTAGTTGGCCCCCAGTGGCCCCCAGTATGCAAGGGGAATTAGTTCCCCCTCTTCAAACATGCACGGGGGCTGTGTTGCAGAGAGGTGTAAAAAGGGGCGTGGCTTCATTACACCTCTCTGCAATGCAGTCCCCTGGCGCATACTGGAGATTCCTGGTGGGCTTTCAGGTCTTATATAGTTAGGAATTAGCATTAAAAAAAACTTTGAAATTCACTGAAAAAAACATAGGTTTCAGGCCTTATATAGTTAGGAGTTAGCATTTAAAAAACCTATGAAATTCACTGAAAAAACCACAGGTTTCACATCAGTTATAGTTAAGAATTAGCATTTAAAAAACCTATTAAATTCACTGAAAAAACCATAGGTTTGACACCAGTTATAGTTAGCTGGAAATTTTACTGACATAAAACCATTGAAATTCCCACGTTTTAGTTAGTTGGACTCACTATAACTTGCGCGCCTGCAATGCACTGCTGATGACGTCACATATTACATCACTCATGACATGGTCAGTGACATCACTCATGACATCAGTTTTAATTTGCGGATGAAGCGATATACGTCTACTCTAGTGGGAGCATACTTAAAATTCTGTTCAGGGCAGAAATTAAGACCCAATAGTAGAAGTTGTTCTTCTGCTTTGGTTAAGGTTACATCCGACAAATTCACAATGGATTGATTTAATTCTGTTTTTTCTTTTTCCATGTCTGGTTTGTTTTCTTGTTGTTGTTCCATCCGCCTTTCTTTATATATATATATAAAAGCATCTTTCAAAACAAGGAGGAGTGTGGTATGGTGAGGAGTCTGCAGGCAGACAGAATATCCACCAGAAAGAGTCTTACCAAAGGGAAGCAAAGTTTTCTTCTAATGGCTACTTACCTGCGGATTCCTAACCTTTTGAGCAGATTTCCAAGGATTACCCCATGTGAAGGAGGGACTTGAAGAAAGTCTTAGAGAACAGAACAAGCAAAATGCTCACCCTGCCGCACTTCTGAATCTAAGTACTGCTTAGCAAAATTATGAAGGGAGGCCTATGTGGCCACACTGCAGATTATAAATCACAGACATTGATCTAGTTAAGGCAGAGGTGTAAGATTTGACTCTGGTAGAATGGGCCTTTATTCCTTCAGGAGGATCATTGTGTGCTAAGGTGTGACACATCTTAATGCATAAGATGATACACCTTCACAGGGCTCTCTTTTGGATGCCTCCTCCTTTCCTGTTGCCTATGTACCTATAAAGAGCTGGTTGTCTGTTCAAAACATTCTGTGTGAGATTTAAGTAGAAACTGTCAGCCCTCTTCAGGTCCAGCCTGTGCAGTCTATCCTCCTCCTTTGTGGGTTATGGTGAGGAAGAGAAGGCTATCAATTGACCCAGATAAAAAGAAGTTACAAGCTTTGACAGGAAAGCAGCTTTGGATCGAAGAATTAACTTGTTGGGGACCACTTAGTGCTTGTAATTTACTCATACGTCTCACTTAAGCAATAGCAACTAGAGAAACAGTCTTAAAAGTCAAAAGATGCAACTGGTAACTATGAAAGGGCTCAAAGGCGCCCCATCAAAAAGGTTAAACCCAAACTGACATCTCACTGAGGCATAACAGAGGGGGTGGAAGGGGCATATTTATCAAGTCTTTGAGGAAACGACGAACGGTTGACTTGAACAGGGATGGTTGGTCCAGAAGGCCGCAGTAAGTTGACAAGGGCTGCTAAGTACTCTTTGACAGTCCCCATCACGTAAACCTGCTGCGAGAGTGAAAGCACAAATCTCAGAATATCCGATGACTAAAACTTCAAGGAGTCCACTTTGTTATCAGCACACCAAGTGGTAGACCTATTCCAACGTCCAGAGTACAAAGACTTGGTGGACTGACAGTGAGCAGAAATAATGACATCCACCACAGCCACTATTGAATGGAATGGAGCTAAATTGCCTCGCTCAATCTCCAAGAAAGAAGATTGAGCCTCTAGGAATTGGGATGCAGAATTTGTCCCTCTGATTGAAAGAGGAGATCTGTCCTGAGGAGAAAATGGCGAGGAGGCAATAGACAGAGCTGCGGAAGGTCTGTGTACTACACCCTTCAGGGCCAAACTGGATTATTGAAGATTATTTGGGCACAGTATTGGTGAATCTTCTTACGGCCCAGAGGAATCAAGTGTGAGATTGGAAAGTTGTAGTGAAGTGCAAAATTCTATTTCAAGCCAAACACACACCCCATTACTCTCCACAGTGGATACTGGAAGGCACAAAATAGTGTCTTCTCTTGTGAGAGACCTTTACCTGCAGAAAAGTCTTCGTCGTCATCCTCATCCTGATAGGCCTGCTCTCGGATGGGGTTCTTCCTGTAAATACGCCCTTCAATGGCAATCAGGGTGGGCCGTAGAACTTCCATGATTTCGGTTGTCACCAGGCCAACAACTACACTGTGTGAAAGAACATAACAGTAAAAACATTTCATAGAGCGAATTTCCTCATTTTAAAAACATTTTTGGTGCAGTGCTACTACGTCTTTGCCCAAAAGGTCACGCTTTGAACCATGCAAAGGCTGTGAGTGTCAAGCATTGATCACTGACCCGCTAAACATCTGCCTCTGTTTTTTGGGGTCCCGTCACAACTCCAGGTTGTGGGAGTTCTGGCAAAGCAGTCACCTCAAGACAATAACAGAGTAGGAAGGACAAATATTCCTCCTTATACCATTGGGCTCGGATTATCATTCTCAGCAAAAATCAAATTGCTACTGTAAATATAAGCAAATTAGAGTATTGAAGAAAGAATCCGTTTTTCAACAGCAAACAGAATTGGGAACATGCCACAACAGATTATGAAGAACTTTCTAGTACCAAGCACTGTCAACAGTGTCACTAGGATATGTCCAAGTTCTCTAATGTCTTATACATTGTTGAAAGAGAAACATTAACCAAAAAATATTGTCATTACTTTTTTAATAAGCAATAAGCATACACATTTCACTCTCCAGATAGGCCTGAGTCTAAGATCACAGGCAGAAGAAAACACCAATTCAGTAGAACCCTATAAAACAAACCCGGAAGACATCTTATGATAGTAACACATTGATCATCTCTGAAATATAAAACATGCTATATATAAAGGAGTTTTTGTACAGCCAAGTAGGCCAATTATATGCTAGTGCTTTGGTCTAGAGTCTGTCTGGACTTCTGGGTTTGTCCACGATGAGGATGCCTTCTTGGAGGGGTGGTGGGTTTGCTGATATACCATAGGCCTATGCATTTCTGTGGTGTGGCTTTCCCCTGCAGATGCACTCCGTAAGGAGAGCGAGTCTTGTGACTGGCCATCCAAACCAATGTGAAGTACGTCAATGTTTAGCTTGTCTCTGCAAAGTATGGCGCATTGGTGCTTCTGACTCTCTGCCTAATCAGCTGTGGGGGTGTAGCCTGTCACGTTTGTGGTATCTTCGGTTACAGAACCTACAGGACATAGGGTTTGTAAGCATGTGATGATGTGCTGTCCTGTAACCTGCACATCATTACTGGAATGAAGAGTGTGGAATTCGGAGAGGGCAGTTGGTGAAAGTCTTCTTTGGAGCTGCTCCCTGACTGTGAATAGGGTCCCTATTCCTTTATACTTGAATAAAGGAGTTTAACCTTTCACTAGAGGTGTCATGGCTGATTTACCAGCCTTAACATTGGCCACGAGCGACCTACATACTTACACTCAACGGGAGCAGAGGGATCCTCTTCAGCTTGGACAGTGGAAAACTGATTTAAAAGTGGAAAAGAAGAGGAGACTTCCACACAGTGAGTTCGAGGTGTTGGGATGCTGAGGAAAAGTGCTTCACTAGTGGAACTGGACACAGGAATAAGGTACACATTAAATACCTTCTTTCTGTACAGCGAACATTACCTGCTCAAAGGTATCCTTGTGTAACCATTAATTGAGTGAGCAGTTACTCATGCTTGAGCGTGAGGATTTCGACTGCATTATTCGAGTGATGGTGACACGAGCTCCTTGATGGTGAGTAAAACATTGATGCAACAATCACTGGATTAGCGAACTGCATCACTGCGCACCTAGTGCATGCACACCGTGCGTCGACGTCATGCGACCATATTGGATCGGGCTAAGGGTCCTTTCGAAGTGGACGTAACTGTACCTGGGTATTACGTGCCTCGATGATGCACACACCATATCTACATTCTAACGCCAGGCAGCTATTCTTTCATAGAGTTACGGTGATGAGCAGCACAAAGTCTCATCGCTTGTCCGGGTGACATGCACACTGGTTCAACGTAACGTGTGTCTCAGTGATAAGCACACCTTTCAACATTGCAGTGAGGGGCAAACAAAAAGCCTCACTACATTTCACAGTGACACGCACGCCATTTCAACACCATTTCAACACAACAAATCCCCACACAGGTCTCAAATGACTTACACAGATGCTCCCCTTCACTGATTTTCTCTCCCTCACACCCCCCACCCCGAGACCAGCATTCAGACCTGGCTGCCCGATCCCTATTTCCTTGCCACAGACCATGCCACATTCTGATCGAGTCCACACACAGGCCTCAATTGACTTACACAGAGGCTCCACATCACCAATCTTCTCTCCCTCACTCCCCCCACCCCATGACCAACATGCAGACCTGGCTGCGTGCCTCGACAAGATGTCTAGTCAATTGCTCCTAGTAATCTCTGAGCTACATGACCTGAAATCCCTCTCTAATAACTTTTTCCCAATGATCAGTTCTCTCTTCACATTATTGAAGTGGCCCAGATCCTCCACCAGGGACTGCGACCACATGGATCAGCTGCTAGCCTCCACCTTTTCAAATTCCTTTCCCCTACCTAATACCACCGCCAACCCCATAGGATCTGGGACTCTCCGGGCATCCACTGATGGCCTGGACAGTCACAACTCTAATTCTTCTGATTCCAATGCTAACATGGTCCAGCCGAGTCAAATTCATTCCATCCTTTCCAACACAAACAGAGAACCTCCTCGCAATCTTAGAGGCAGCATCTCAGACAACCTCACCAATGTGAAAATCTATTCAGATTTCATCCCCCCCTCACCAACTACAACTTAAATGTGTACTACTTAATTGTACATCAGGCAGTAAACACGCCTCTGATATCTTCGACCTCATCCAACACGATGATTTAGACATTATCATCCTCACTGGTTAAATCCCTCTTCCACCCCTATCTTAGACCTTCTAGTTCCTCCCACTCATGACATAATTAGGTTAGACAGAACTCTGAAGTTGGGTGGTGGCCTTGCTTTTATCCACAGGAACACACTCTCGATTTCTCTCTTTGATTCCTCTGCGCCTTCATCCACTGAATACCTGTCACTCAGTATTGAACTTACCGGTTTGCAAACTGCATACCTTTTATCACCCTCCAGGTGACAAACTCCCCTTCATTGAGCATCTAATGGAAATCATCACTAGTAATGTCGACTCAGCGGTGGCCCAAATCTTTCTTGGTGATTTCAACCTTTACTGGTCCAACCCCAATGATTCCGCTGTATCCTGCTTGAAGTCATTCTTAGTCTGACTCAGCACTGCGACCAACCAACTCACACTAAAGGAGAAACTCTAGACCTTATCACCTCGAAAGACCACACCATCACCCTAGATTCCATTACCCCTGTGACTGGTCCGACAATCATAGCATCCTCTTTTACATTAACAGAGAGGTATTGATGAGGAAAGTTCAACCTCTGAAATCGAAGATATGGAAAAGGGACCTCAGATCAATTGATTCCGACGAACTAGCTGCCCAATGTAAGTCTGCCCTCTCCGCCCAAGCTGATCTGGTTGAGGTGCAATCACTCACCGACACCTACAACTCGACAATCTTGAACATCATGGATAACATTGCTCCACTCAAACACAAAAATGTCTCAAATAAAATATCCAAACCATGATATAATGACAACTTAAACACAGAACGACGCAACTTCAGGGCTGCTGAATGGTCTTGGCGATCCAATCCCTCCTCGGACCAACTAAAACTCCTTAGAGAAGTCAGGAGCCTCTACAATAAACAAATCAGGAGTGCCAAGTCTGACTACTTCAAACACCAACTGGATGAAGCGGCAAACCGCCCTAAGAAGCTGTTTGAATTGGTCAAACAGCAATCAGTCGTTGGTCCAACCAACTCTGAAATGGATGGCTGCCCACCCTCATGTGATGATCTGGCCGCTTTCTTCTCTGAAAAATATAGACTCATATCTGCTGATCTCACCTCTAAGAAGGCTCTATTGCCTCACTCAGGTTCTGCCTCCTCACTTGACCCCTTGGATAAGGACAAACTGACCTCCATGATCACTAAGAACAAGGCGTCGTGGGGTACCTTTACCCCTTTTAGTGAAAATGGCATCCACAAGATTCTTCAGAATATCAACCCCTCCAACCACTTCACCGACCCGTTGCCCCCGGCTATATTCAAGGAAATCAAGGATGCCCTCATCCCCAACTGAACAAGGATAGTAAAGGCTTCTCTCTCACAAGGCACGATCCCTAGTTGCCTAAAAGCAGCTCAGGTTTCACCGATTTAAAAAAACAAAAAACTAATGCTGACAAATCTGATCTCAATAATTTCCGCCCCATTTACAACATTCCCACCCTAGCAAAACTCCTTGAAAAATGTGTTCAATCTCAACTTTGCGATCACATAGAGAACTATCAACTTCTAGACCAACATCAATCGGGTTTCAGGAAGGGACACGGCACTGAAACGGCTCTCACACACGTTATGGATGACATTTTAAAAATGCTTGACAAAAATGAATCTTGCCTCCTGATTCTCCTTGACCTTTCATCCACTTTCGATACGGTTAATCATGACAACCTTCTATCCATCCTGCAAAATAGAATGGATTTTGCTGATCAGGTGCTACAATGGTTCTCTTCTTTCCTTCAGCACAGATCACAAAGAGTCAAGGCAAACCACACCCTCTCCCAGCCCTTCCCTGTACTCATGGGGGTCCCTCAGGGGTCCGTCCTATCTCCCATCCCGTTCAACCTTTTCCTGGAACCTCTCGCTAACTCATTAAACTTTATGAACATTCTCTTCCACATGTATGCGGACGACACGCAACTCTATTTGAAAATCTCTTCCTTGGATAACATCATCTCCCTCAACACTACTCTAACATCTACTCAAAACTGGTTAACTGAGAACCATCTCCTGCTTAACACTTCCAAAACAGATTTCCTGCTCATCTCCCCCCCCCCGAACCAAATCCCCAAGATAGACCTATGGCTGAGTCACCTCACTGCTTTCAATTGCACGCCTCTCATCATTGACTCAGCAAAATCCCTTGGAGTCACCTAGGACAAGCACCTGAATATGAAGAATCATATCAGTAATGTATGTAAGTGAGCAAACCATTTGTTGAGGGCACTCAGAATGATCAAACCTTTGCTTCCACTAAAGGATTTCAAGCAGGTAGTTCAAGTGCTCGTCTTGCCGAGGCTTGACTACGGCTGCGCTACTCTCAGTGGCCTTCCCAAATACGCCCTGGCTCCTCTAAGGTCATCTCTGAATGCAGCGGCTAGATTGGTCACTGGCACCAAACGATACGATCATATATCCTCAGTCCTAAAATCTCTTAATTGGCTACCCTATGAAGCTTGAATTCAGTTAAAGATTGCTGTTCTGTCTCACAAATCCCTTCACCTCAATACTCCCAGTTACCTTGCACAAAAACTTGAACTATCCTGTGGATCTAGAGCCTTAAGAAGTGCCACTACCTTTCTCCTGAAACCACTTATCCTGAACAAAAAAAGTACTTGTCGCCGAGCCTTCTCCGGCGCTGCACCAAGGATTTGGAACTCTCTTCCACCGGAAGTACGCAGAATTTCTTCAACAATGGCTTTCATTCATTCATTCATTCAAGGAAGCTTTATTCGACAAATGTCATAAAAGCATAAAAGATACATATAATGGAAAGCTAAACGATTCCTTATGAACAAATTCGTACCCTAATAGGGATACTTTCTCCTGCTAGGATGTTGAGACTGCTTTTGTTATTCCTCTCATTCATATTGTAAAGCACTCTGTTATCCCTTGGGATCTTGTTCGCGCTATATAAAACTTTATAAATAAATAAAATGAGCGAAGTCTGACAACAAATAATAACAATCACGCACGCAAATCATGCATGCACATTTTGGCGATCTACTGTGAGTTTCTAGATGTATATAAAGTGACATTGTGTTTTCTTTTCTTAATCCGCCTAATCTGCATAATCCGCCTTAATCCTACTTAGTGCTGCTCATCGGACATCATTATCACACCAACGCCCGGAACAGCATTTGTGGTTTGGAGGTGCGGAGCAGCGGTCATCGGCCGGAGTGTCGCTAGCCGGAGCCTCCAGGCGTGCGGCGCAAGCTTGGGCCTGACGTAGCCCGTCTGTTCTACGGCTCCCAACTTGGAGCACCGCTGTGGTTTGTGGGACCAGATTGGGCCCCGGAGGTGAAGTGGAGGCATCCGACACGGGGAGAGACAGCAGTGGGATGCCGGCAATGCCCGGTCCCCGGAGATCGCTGCAGGCCTGTTGTGGGGGTGGGCCCGTCGGGCGGTGCCCGCTGAACTCCCTGAGTCAGCATTGGCTGCGTATGTGCCTCCCGGCCTGAGTTGGTCCCCTCCAGTGGCAGAACTCACCTGCGCCCTGGCGCCGGCCAGAGGCAGTATGAATCCCGGGGCATTTTGAAGAGCAGGGGGCACTCCACGCCGGCACTTCAGGGCCCCTTTCAATTGGTTCTACCCCGACGGCAGAGCGGTCCCAGGGCCCAGACACCAGCCGGAGGGCACATTAACACCGGTGTTCGGCGAAGATTGGTGGCATTGCTCTCCGACCCAGCACGGCCCCATGAGGCCTCACACATTAAGGATCCCGAGTGCCCTGGTCCTTCCCCCTTCTTGACGCCTGGTGGGGCTTTGTGGGCCTGGTTGGCTATTGCGGTAGAGGACCGGTGCAGGTAGTGGTGCCCCCCCAATGGACTTTTGAATCCTTTCCACACCTTGCTGGGCAAAATTGGCGAGCCTAGCTTGTGCCCTTGAGCAGGGCGCGTGGAGCATCGCTGCCGGGCCTGCGCTGGTGCTACAGGTGGAGGGGGTGCGTGTTATCATGGCCAGGATTAAGAGATTGGTCCCAACGCTGGCCGACTTGGTGAGGGCACGTGGCGGGCTGGTGGTCCGGCGAGTCTGGTCCCTGTAGGGGGGCTTACTTGGCTGGCTGTCGCGGGCTGCCGAGGCGACTGAGCTAGGCTCGGTGCAGCTTGTGGCCCGGGACGTGCTAGCTTCCGTGAGGACCGGCCCGTGGTGTCCCCCATGGGACTGCCTGCAGACAAATCCGCAACGCCCCGAGGCCCGCTGTGATCCTCCCTACAGAAAGGTGAGGCCCCCGGCTGTGGTCTCCCCGGGACCTCTGGTCAGCCATTCCACGGCGTTAAATTATGGGCAAAGATAAGCCAAGTGGGGCAAGAGCCAAACAAAGCACCTCCGATCAATACACTACAACCCCAGGTGGAGGGGACACGAGCGGAGCCGTACCAGACAACGCAGTGCTCTTGGCAGCTATCACGGAGGCCAGGCACACACTCAATGCCAAAATCAGTGCAGTAGGATCCGATGTCTCCTTCCTGCGCCAGGATCTCAGAAAGGTAGTGGATCGCATTACGGAGGTAGAGGGGCGGGTCTCATCTGTTATGGACACCGTGACTACCCTGCAGAAGAAAGGTCATAAGCAGACGGTGATATTGCAAGAGCTGGCATCTCGGGTGGAGGATGCAGAGGGCTGTGCTAGGCGTAACAACCTTTGCTTTGTGGGCTTCCCGGAGGGCTGTGAAGGCACCTCCATGAACCGCTTTCTCACCCAGTGGCTCCGAGATCTCCTACTGAGGACATGCTATCCACATGCTTCGTGGTAGAAAGAGCCCATCGGGCGTTGACAAAGAAACCGCCCCTTGGGGAAAGCCCGCGGCCAGTCATCGCTAAACTGCTCAACTATGCTGACCGGGATGCTGTATTGCAATTCGCCAGATCGCAGAAGTACAAACTCATATTCGATTACCGGCCTATAATGATTTTTCCGGACTACAGCCACTTAGTGCAACAACAACACCAATCCTTTACCGCGGCAAAGCGAAGACTGCTGAACCTTAATATCCAATATATGCTCCTATATCCTGCCAGACTACGCGCCATTTTTAATTCCAAGTCCCACTTATTTCACACGCCAGAGGCTGTCTTTGCTTGGACAGACGAACAGACTCACCTGAAGCCTCATTCTCTGCCACCGCTGGAGTCAGATTCCTCCAGAGGCTCGCAGCAGAACAGATTTAAAAGGACGAAATCTAAATGCCGACACAAATTTCGCTCAGACCAATGTTCCTCCAGTCCTGAACGGGCATCTTGAACTGAACCGGCTGATGGGGTTCCTTGGTTCTAGCTTCCTACCAATTGTTCGACATTTGGAATATCCTGTCCTTACTAAGCACTGAGTTGGTGTGGACAACAGGCGATGAGGCTGCCCAGCCCCACACATTAGTACCCCATGTTGAGGTTTATGGGGAGGGTTGGAAACCATTGGCGGAGGGACTATGTGCTCCGCTGTTGGGGGCTTGGGGTGTCCTTCACCGTGACAGATGCTCTTTGTTTATGGCAGTATCGGGGGGAGGGAAGGGGGGTGTACGGGGTTCTTCATTATGATAGTTTCCGCTTTTGCACGAGCGCAGACATACAGCCCAAATCCCGCTATGCTAGGAACTCAGAGCGAGTACATAGACACTAGATGACTGCACAGGCTCATATCCCCCCCACTGGGGGGACCCGACTGTGGTATCTTGGAATGTCAGGGGGTTACTCAATCAAATCAAGAGGGGTGCCATTCTTCGCCAGACCAAGCGTTACGAGGCCAAAATCCTTCTCTTACAGGAGACTCACTTATTGGGCACCAAGGCTCTCTGCCTTCCCAGAGTTGAAATTTCCCTTGATATATCATGCAGGGTTCACCAGGAGATCTTGGGGGACTGCTATTCTCATTCACCGTTGTGTCCCTTTTGTTCACACGAAGCACTGGGTAGATCCGGGAGGACAACACATCATATTATCAGGCATGTTATATGAGGAACACATTAACATTGGTAGTATCTATGCTCCCCCTCCCTTAGGGAATACTTTTGTTCATAAAATTTCCCGGCTCTGGAGTGAACTCCTGGATGGTTTGACCCTTTTGGGAGAAGAATGGAACAACGTAATGTCAACACTAGACAAAAATTGTGCCTCCTTGCCACCACACTGGGAAGGTCGGACATATGGTGCAAGTACCACCCCGCCAAGCTGAACTACACTTATATGTCCACCGTCCATTGTTCCCTATCCTAGTTGGACTACATGTTCACGCCACGTAGCTAAATTCGTAGGTTCTCTCAGGTCTCCCACCTCCCTATCGGATGGTCAGATCACTCCCCGGTTACTGTTAAACTACATACACACTCTCAAAAAGCTCCCTTTAGGTGGCGAATCCCCATGGCACCTCCGGGATCCCGATTACCAGGAGACACTCACTAGGGCAATCCAGGAATATCTTAACATGAATGTTGCTTCGTCCCCATCCAAGGTTACCCTATGGGAAGCCCTAAAGTTCGAGGGGTCGACATTAGCTATTGTGCGAATGATTAATGCAAACACTCTGCCCAACAGGCCAAACTATAAGCTCACCATGCATCCCTAGAGGTAATATATATTCACGAATCAAGCCCACCCCTCGAGCGCAACATACTCCAAACACAACAACAGATACAACAACATCTCCTGGGTGAGCCGAAAGAAATCTGGCTGGCGTCGCAACACCGGATTTATCAATGGGGGGACAAATCAAGCAAAATGCTACATAGGCTATGTGAGGCCCCCGACCACTGCCCCAATTATTCGATGCGCAGACGGTGTTCTACATTCGTCTCCTGGGGCGGTCACCGAGGAATTCGCGCATTCATTCTCCGCATTATACGTGTGACAGAAACAGCTATCAGAGGCTCTCATCGCGGAGTTCCTTAGAGATATCCCCCCCGAAAACGTACCGACCAGATACTAGACACCCCTATCACTACAAACGAAATAAGTGCGGCACTAGTGGCAAGGCGCCCGGGGCGGGCCACCGGCCCCAATGGATTCCCTATGGAATTTCTTCACCCACACATGTCCACATTAGGCCCTCACCTATTAGGGGCAATGCATGACGCCCTTGAACAATGCCTGTTTCCCCGGGATTGGCGGCATGCAGAGATTTTCCTCTTCCTCGAACCAGACTGCCCACCAGAAGATCCATCCTCATACCCTCCCATCTTCCTGATTAACTTTGAGTCCAAATTCTTGGGCAAGGTCCTAACTGACCGCCTGCGGGCTTGTGTACAAGACCTGATTCCTCCAGATCAACCTGGCTTTATGCCACACCAGGGTACCAGCCACAACATCTGTCGGGACCACAACGCCATGGCTGTGGCCCCAGAGCTACGGTGCTCTGCGGGCATACTACTAGCTGATATTGACAAGGCATTCAACTCCCTTAACTGGGTGTACCTTTTCCAACTTCTGGAAGCCGCCAATTTCGGCCCGCGCTTTCTGCTCTATACAAATCTCACTGCCTCGGTTTGCATAGCAGGTCACCGTTCAGGCCCCTTCCCTATTCATCGCGGCATGCGACAGGGTTGCTCCCTATCCTCACTACTATTCGCCCTTGCTGTGGAACCTCTGATGGCGTGGGTACACAACGACCCAGTGCTCCGGGGCTTTGAGTGGCCACAGTCGCGACCCGACCGCATCACGCTATATGCGGATGATGTCCTATTCTTTATGTACAACAATGGATTTCGGGCCCACGAATCCTGCAGATCCTCTGAGTATTTGGTCAGATCACCGGGCTCAATACCAACCACTCTAAAAACGTGCTCATCTAGGTATGCGGAGACCTGGGACGAGGCACCTGGGCGGCCCAGTTGACCCACGCGACCGAGGGCTTTAAATATTTGGTATCTTCATGTCGCCTTGTCCAAAGATTTCATGGGCACACAAAATAAATCCACTCGTCGCCAGTCTCCGAGATGAGACAACAATATGGTCCTCTCTCCCGCTCTCGCTGTACGGGCGCTCAGCAATTTTTAAAATGGTCTCTTTACCTAGAGTACTATACGGGCAGCAGTACTTTCCATATCACATACCGTGATCCTGGTTTGCACAAATAAACGCCACCCATAATAAATTCCTATGGAATGGTGGGGTGGTTCGGGTGGCACTACAAACTTACACCCAATCAACATATTGCATCACAACGGCAGATGTATAATCCTATTAGGCAGCCTCACATTTATTAATCATAAATGAATAGTGGTATAGCTCACCAACGGACCTGGTGTTTGCACTGGAGCATGCAGCGATGGAGAGTGTCCCTCTCCTTCGGCTATTATATAGCGCAGAGAGCCTAGACTTCCTACCTCATGCCAGCAGAACAGTGGTCCAGCTATGGAGGTACAAGGTTGGGCAGATGGGTTGGCGTGACTGCCTGACCCAATCAACTCCCCAGTGGCACGGTACCCATCTACGCCAGGTGTCGACTCTAACAGGATTCCACAAATGGAACCTAGTGGGCATATCCACACTAGGGGATGTTATGCAGGGCACTACTCTAAAATCCTTCCACCAGTTACAGGTAGAATTTCAGTTGCATAAGACGCAATTTTATAAATACCTCCAACTGTGCCATGCTCTTACCCCCACGATTCTCTCCCTGGACACCATGCCAGAGTTCCACCCCCATGAGGGCCGCCTCTTAAAATCCATCAGATATATCAGACCTTAACAACACACACCAGAGCAACATTACATAAGACTAGAATGGCATCGCAGGACGACATTCCAGACTTAACAGATGACGACTGGGCTGAAGCCTTAGCTAGCCCACAGGGAGCGGCTGTTTCTTCTCGAATGAATACATACACCGTGTATACTATACACGACTCTGTCTCTGGAGGATGGGGTTCATCCAATCCCCCCAGTGTTTAGGTTGCGAAAAGGAAGAGAGAACATTTATACATACGATCTGGAGCTGCACAGCATTACAATCCTTCTGGCGCAAAGTCTCAACCTGTCTGGGCAGGGTATTATCCTGGGATCTCCCATATGACCCACAATTATTTCTACTACATAGCACTGATGGGCTAGGTGGAACTGGTATAAACAGCACCTGCTCTTCCTGGCCCTCACTATTGCTAACTGCGACATTACCCAGTTAAGGAAGCAGGCTTCTCCCCCGACATTGGTGAAATGGAGAAAAGACCTGGACAGATGCATGGGAGCAGAGATTGCGGTGTTCGAAGGACGAGGCTGCCCCCAGAAACACAGGAAAATATGGTCCCGATGTGCAACATATCGGGGTATAGACTTAACTCCCTTTCCCTTCAAGACCCCCTGATGGGAGATTCTTTCCACGCTCCCCTGACCACAACACAAAATATACTATACTTCATCATTGCCTATACATGTACTCAGCTGGACTTCCTAAGATGCACGGGTATTGGATCTGTCTGTGCCAAGCTTTTGTTGTTATATATGCAAGTTTAGCAGTTAATAATGTATTCATGCTTGGTACATGCAAATCATTTTTGTTTTTAATATGTATATGCAGATCTGCGGTCCAGCCTGTACCATGGAAATTCAATAAAATGTGTTATAAAAAAAAAATAGTCCTCAATCTGTAAGTACTTTAAAAAAAAAACGGCGAAGAAGGTCGAACGAAGTTTGCAACCCTTCAAATGTGCAAAACCTGTTTACATCGTAATGTGCAATACGCTAAACAAGAACAATTAATCTTGTCTCAAAGACAACTGATTTAGTGGCAGTTGAAAATACTCTGGAGAAGGTATATACCCTCTTAAAACCGTTACTAACACAAGTCAAGGGCCTAGGAGAGAGGATTGATAAACTAGAGCAGTCAACCCTGGACGGGTTTCACTCACTCAAAACAACAATCAAACAAACAACTAGAGTGATTGGAAATAAGGACGTGGGTGCAAAGGGGAACGAACTACCAGCTCATAGTGGCCCCAAGCCCCTAACATCTCAAAATAAAGCTATTCCTAATAGTCCACTAATCCCAACTCCCAAATCTCCTCCCCATACTAAAGCAGGCCCTAGTCACAAGGGACCTTTAACACATACAGAGCCTGAGAAACATAAGTCAAAGCCTCTTCTACAAAAACAGCAACAGACAACTAGTGGCAAAAAGGAAGTCCAACAAAAAACAGAGGGGAGCAGTAAACTTAGCGGGGTAACGACAGGGAAAGCCCCTAGGTCTGTAACCCAACATTCTGCCCCAACTACTTTTTTAATGGCCCCCAGTAACCCACCACGACGGATCCCCCCGATTAATCTCCCACCAGACTGTCAACCCTTTGTTGCTGTCATGGTTAATGTGCCTCCCCTAAAGGATGGCCAGATGGAAAACCATCAATCACTTAAGAACAAGTGTATCCATTGGCTGAAGGCAAATAAGCCAATCCCCCTGGGTGTGGATGGCATTATCCTAAGTGTCCGTAGAGTGGGATGGGTGGGGCAAGGGAAAAAAATGCAGGAGGGGGATTGTGTAATCATAAACTTCCAAGACCCCAGAGTAGTACCTTCCATCTGTACTCCTATCAAAAATATGGGGGCCCCGGGGGTTAAACTAGTAGATCTTACATATCTTTATCCTCGGCATCTTGTTAGTCCTAATGGAGGAAGTGTAAGTTCCCCTAATTCTGGCCAAAACTGGGTTGGGGTTGTAGGGGGCAATAGGGAAAATCAAATGTGGGCAATTGGCCCCTGCTGACTGGAAACAGCGAGCAGAGTAGACCCAGTAGCACCACCACCCACCCAAACAAACTTTGAAAGTGGAATGGGAGATTCTATAGCAATTCCACAAGATCCCTACTCTCCTCGGATATTTAGGAGGAATCCTACAAATAGGGGCTTTCAGGTGCCCAGCGACCTTCCAGCTGTGACGGACCTAGTCTTTAAGGTTTTCAGCTGGAATGTCGCAGGGATTGCAGGAAAACTGGCCCTTCCAGATGTTACTGCATGGGTTGATGAGCACTCTTTGTGCCTCTTCCAGGAAACATGGAGCCTGGTGCCGGTCCATAGGGTGGGATTTTCCTCTTATTCCTCTCCTGCGCGAGTCTCGGAATCTGGGAGAGGCCGACCTTCGGGCGGCCTTCTTATCTGGGTCGCAGCTTCGCTAAACTGTAGAGTAGTGGACTCTCCTACAGGTTCCCCGGACATACAAAATATCACCCTTATAGATCAAAGGGGAAGAATTGTTCTAAATATCTATAATGTGTATGCACGGGGGACAAAGGGTGGGAGAAAGTCTTCAGTAATAGCTCATCTCGAGACCCTGTTAAACAACACCCCCCATAAGACACGCATCTTGGTTGCAGGTGATTTGAACTGTACGTTCGAGCCCTTGGGCTCGGACGTTTCCCTCGACCAAGATGAGGAGGATGCTAGGAGGGGGATCCCGGCACTAGACATCCCACCGATCAAAAGGTGGACAGAAGTGGCGCTCCAGATATACTCCCTGAGTCTTGAATTTAACCTAAGGGCAGCGAATGGGAGGACTTCTTCGGATAGGGGGGGTGCCCATACCTACAATAGACCAGGGCACACCTCTAGGCTGGATTATATTCTAATAGACGTGTGCTTATGGTCTTATGTAAGGGACATGCAGGTGGTCCCTTCGACAGAAAGTGATCACAACTCACTCTCCCTAAAAATGGAGCAATGGTGGCAACCCTTAAGGAGGGCCAACATCAACCTGGCACCTGTACCACTAGATGAATCGGAAGTCACCCCATGTGGTAGAAGAATTAAATGGGCGAAACTGGTTCTATCCGAGGCAAAGGTTGGGGAAATCAAATCCCATCTAAACCGTGTGGTAACATCTCTCGGAATCTCCAAGGAAGGGGTGGGTAAAGCGTGTGGGTTATTTGTGTCCCTGATTGAAGCCTTATCCAACGTGTTTACCCTGTACTCTAAAAAGCCGGGCAATACAGGAACTAAAAAACCAGTTGAGGGGTGGTACACCCAAGCATGTAGTGGCCATAAGGCAAAGTTAGTTGAGGCAGTCAAATCTAAACCCCAAAGTGTGATCCAGGAAGCAAGGAAGGCCTATAAAAAGTCCCTCAATTTGGCTAAAAGGGAGTGGGAAGATAAATACTGGGATGACCTACTCCAGGCTAGTAAAAACAGGGATTCAGGGGTCTTTTGGAATCTTATAAGTAAACGGAGTAAATCCGACGCAGCCATTAGACCCTGCAACATCCCGCCTCAAAACTGGGTAAAACACTTTGGGTCCTTATACCTCCCAGCAGATGGGGATCTGTCTGTTGGGGGGGACCTCACACTGGCAATTGAACCTCACCCCTATGACCTCTTTACCCCCCTAGAGATTGAGGGGGTTATAGGCTGGGTAGCACCACGTAAGGCACCGGGCCCGGACGGCCTTCCGGGTGATCTCATGAGGGCTTACCCAGCGGAATGGGGAAGGATCATAGCTGCTCTCCTAAATGATATTATGAGGGGAGGAGTAGTGCCAGAATCCTGGAAAGGTGCGGTGGTTGTCCCTATTTATAAAAAGGGGTGTAGGGAAACCCCGGGCAACTATCGCCCCATAAGTCTGATAGACTCCACCCAAAAGATAGCTGGTAAAGCTATCCTTGGTAGGATTCTCCATTGGGTGGAGGAGAATAAAATCCTATCAGACTTTCAGGCAGGTTTCCGGGCCGGTATGGGGACTATAGAGCAGGTGTTTAGGCTGTCCCTTTTGGGGTGGAAGGTGGTGGAACTAGGCAAGGGTAGTCTTTACTTAGCCTTTATAGATCTGAAGACTGCCTTTGACCTAGTTCCCCGGGAAGAGCTCTGGAGGGTCCTTCTTGAGTTGGGATTACCACCTTACATCTTGTCCCTTCTCATAAGCCTTCATGTCCACACCTTTGCACAGGTCCGCTGGGGTAAAAACGGAGAGCTCACTGAGAAGATACCAGTGTCTAAGGGCGTAAGACAGGGCTGCGTCTTGGCACCCACCCTTTTCTCGCTATATCTGAATGGGGTGGTAAAACATCTTCAACAAGAACCAGCCGACGCCCCCTGTCTTGGAGGTGTCCGCATCCCAACCCTGCTTTTTGCGGATGACACGCTCCTGATTTCGAAGACCCCACAAGGCCTGCAGAAACTATTAACACGATTCCAGGAGTTCTGTGGTGCTAAAGGACTAATAATAAATGTAGACAAAACGAAATACTTAGTTGTTAATCCACCCAGAAAATTGGGCCGCCCACCTACACTCAACTCTATCCCCCTAGAGAAAGTAGCCGAATTCGACTACCTTGGTATCCGGATTACGGACAGGATGACTTGGGCAAACCACATTGAAAAAATGGTTCTTAACCATAGGAGAGTAGGAGGAGCTCTCATGAGGGAATACAGAGCCTCAACTAGGAGATCACTCACCCCAGTACTTGACATCTACAAGGCCAAAGTAGCGACTTCAGCCTTGTACGGGGCTGAACTGTGGGGCCACTGCCGACTGGATGCCCTAGTCACAGCAGAGAGCAAGCTTTTAAAATCCTTCATCTCTGTTCCTCTGAGCACACCATCAGTACCAGTGAGGATGGACATGGGATGTAGAAACATCAAAGATCAAGCTCAGCTTCGCCCGCTCCTGTTGTGGACAAGGATTTGGAGGAGCGAAGATTTAAAATCCTATGCTGATGCCCTGGGAGACATAATGAGCCAGGGGGGTTGGGCTAAGATAAGATGGTTAAATGACACCAAAAAACTTTTGGAGAATATCGGACTAGGAGACTGCTGGTCATCCCGTTCAGCCCCCCCAAAAGAAGTTGTCAAGGCGCTTTACTGGAAATGGACTGCTGAGCGTCTAATCACAAGCTCCAATCATTGCAGGTCCACTGCCGCCTTTTTACAAATTAAAGACACTGTGGCCGTTGAACCCTACTTGGACTTGATCACTCTCCCCTTTGACCGATCTCTTTATTTTAAATTTAGAGTTGGCTCCCTCCCGCTAGGTGCTTTGGTATCGAAATGGTCATTAGCGGCCCGTACTTCCCCCAACTGTGCATGTTGCCCAAGTAAGGTTGAGTCCATTGCGCACGTTTTATTTGAATGCCCGGATTACGCAAGGCCTAGGAGCTTTTGGCTGAAACCACTCTGCCGAAATATGGGCACACGCAGTCATTCAGTAGCCTTGCGTATCCTAAGCACGGACACTTCCCCCCCCCATTGTATGCGGAATAGCTAAATTTTTAAAGCAGTTTTGGCTCATTCGATGTAAGAGATTGTCAGTAGCTGTTTAATTCTCTTTTAGCTAATTTATAAATGGTCTTTTATATCCTTTTATCTCTTTTAAACATTCACACTGACTTCTTGTGGCAATGATTTTTTTGTACATTGTATGATTGTATTATAAATGTGCTTATAAGATATCTCTGTATATCGAATAAAAGCTTATGACTGACTGTTATATATGCAAGTTTAGCAGTTAATAATGTATTCATGCTTGGTACATGCAAATCATTTTTGTTTTCAATATGTATATGCAGATCTGCGGTCCAGCCTGTACCATGGAAATTCAATAAAATGTGTTATAAAAAAAAAATAGTCCTCAATCTGTAAGTACTTTAAAAAAAAAACGGCGAAGAAGGTCGAACGAAGTTTGCAACCCTTCAAATGTGCAAAACCTGTTTACATCGTAATGTGCAATACGCTAAACAAGAACAATTAACTCACATCATGAAAATCATGAAACTAATGATGAAATGTGAATAAATTTTGGAAACGACCAATATTGTGGAAGCTTGTTTTCTCGAGCACCGAAGGTGTGCACAAGACACAGGGATGTCACTAAATTGTGTGGTCGCACATTAACCAAGTGTAACATAGACGTGTGCCGGACGGACACGCCACCTGTATGTAGCACCCAACCATCTAAAAAAAAAAAAAAAAAAACGGAAAACACAAAAAAACTCAACGCAACCTGCTGTGCGCCCCCCTACCCCCATCTTTTAGTCAGTTCTACATTCCGCCCATTGGAGGACAGCACGCTTAACCAAAAGACATGCAATACGAAGAGATCGCCAGATCCACGGAAGCCAGAGCTGACACGCTGGCTTTTGACGAAATCGAAACAGCTCGCATATATGCTCTGATCAACGAAGATTTAGTCACAAACACCTCCAGTCGCACGAAGGAACAATGTATGCGACAGTTAATATATTTATCCAAACGGGAGATTAATCAAAAGCTGCATGCCAGCACTCTACTTAAATATCATCGCTCGATGCGGATTCCCAGAGGGTTACGGATAGCACTGAAACCGTCACTTTGCAAGAATTCAAAAACCTTCCAAGAAAAATGGAACGCTATTTTGAACAAGTGTAGCCTGGACTTGATCATATTGATTGTACAAGAGCTATCGACCATACTTTTAGAACTCAACAAGGAAATTAAAGAAGTAGAATCTGAGCTATCGAACATGGCAACCCCAGAGGAGTTGCCAAAAACTTTGGAAGATACGAAAGTACAAATTGAGAAACACACCAGGGAAATTAATGACCGGAAAATTAGGAAATTCAGGAGATTCACGCAAGACTACAAATTGGGGGAGGTATACACGTGGGCAGACGTGTATGCCCAACGAAGACGCAACAAACCATTCAACCCTCAAACAGACACATCCTCCTCAGGAAGCGACACATCATATCGACCACCGAGAAGAGACAAAACCAATGAACAACCCCAGACTCATGAAACCACACAGGCTACCGACAAAGACGTCAACACAGCTAAATCATCCACTGCGGTTCCTTTTTTAGAGGAAGGACACGACAACCAAGACGACCCAGGAGGGGCCTTAGAAAAAGTCAACGAAAAACAGACCTCACAATCCAACACACGGAGCATGAAAAAGAACAAGAAGAGAAACAACTAGTGATTAACATATCTGACACTATTATGAATCCTCAAGAGATAAGATTACTATCCAAAGGAACATCCTTTATACCTACAGCAAAGACCAACCATCTAGAACTCCAAATCAGCACGTATAAATTCATACGGAAACTTAGGCTGAGACATTTCTTTGATCATGTAAACCCCCCCACCACCAAAAAACCGGACCAACTGATGGGACTCAGACCGACAAGCACATTTGAAGCTCCCATAAGCCACAAGAGCATAGACCTCTTCGAAACGTTGGTAAAGCAAGACATATCAAAACTTAACTTCAATAAGTCATCACGTAGAAATATGACACCGAAGGATTTTGACACCCTACAAAAAATCGCTAAAAACACACGTATCAAATGTGTAAAGGCAGACAAGGGAGGCGCACTGGTAGTGATGAATTCCAGTATGTACAATCAAAAAAGGGATGAGCACATCCAGGATGAACAAACGTATATAAGACTCGCCAGCAACCCAACAAACCAATTCAAGGAGAGACTGGTTCAGATTGTCAATAAAGCACATGAGATGTCTATCATTGATGATAGAACCAAGAAATATTTGATAGTACCGTTTCCAAAAAGTCCCACGATCAACTTGATCCCCAAGATTCATAAGAACCTAATGGACCCTCCATGTAGACCCATCGTTTCAACGAGAGGTTCTCTCCACGAACCAGTGGGAAAACTGATAGACCGATATCTGCAACCGATCGTGAAGAACATGAAAAGTTATATCCAGGACACCACAGACTTTTTAATCAAACTTTCTCAAGTGGAATTCAACCCCAATCAACAATTGATCTTATGTACAGCGGACGTACGATCCCTCTATACCTCAATCCCCCACCAAGGAGGAATAGAAGCTATTGAGAAAGCCATCCTTGAGAGTGACATAGAAACAGGGATGCAGCCATGCCTGATGGAACTAATGATTTTCACGCTCTATCACAGCTATTTTCGGCAAGAAGACAACTGGTACCTCCAACTGTCGGGGACCGCGATGGGCAATTGTGCCGCACCGACCTATGCTAACATCTACATGAAACTCTTCGAAGAGGAACACATCTACGACAATTCAGTCTGGATGGGCAACATAATAATGTGTGCCAGGTACATTGACGACGTTTTTATTATCTGGAAAAACTCGGAAGAAACCTTAACACAGTCACTAACAACACTAAACTCCGTAAATAAAAGGATACAATTCACGTGGGAGATCAACCACAAAACAATAACCTTCCTTGATGTAAGAATCACCATCACAGAAACTGGTATCGAAACTGATCTGTTCCGAAAACCCACAGACAGAAACAACACACTCTTATATACTAGTTTCCACCAAGGATCACTGAAACAGCACCTACCAATATCGCAAATGCTGCGGGTAAAAATAATGATCTCTAACCCGTTACAAGTTGAAACAGGTTTGAACGAAATGGGCAGAAGGTTTCAAGAGAGAGGCTACCCAGAAGGGACAATACAAAAGGCCAAAGAAAGAACTCAAATAACTACCAGAGAAAAAGTGCTAACAAAAACTCTCAAAAAAACAGGAAGACCGAATGGTCCTTGTATCCAAATTCTCCACCCTTAGTGTGGCATACAAAAAAATCATCTTAAGACACTGGCCGATTCTAAACGCAGAACAAGATTTTGGCACCACTTTCTCAAATCCTCCCATTTTTGCATATACCCGCAATGCGAACATTAAAGAAATTCTGAACAAAAACAAACCCACCGAAAGCAACCATAAAGGCACTCCACCTTGTATGAATTGCGGCAATTGTAATTGCATCATTAAGGGCTCTTCCATAAATCATCCTATGAAAGGGTACGAGATCAAACTGAGAGTTACCGCAACTTGTGACACACAAAATGTCATATACCTGATCAAATGCCCATGTGGCATGATATACATTGGAAAAACTGAAAGGAAAATAAAAACTCGCATCAACGAGCATAAGTCCAACATAAGGACACAGAATCCAAGATCCAATGTGGCAGTACATTTCACAGAATCCAGACACAATGTCTCACAACTAAAATTCTTGATACTCGAAGTTGTAAAAAAATTTGAAGGTAGAGACAACAACAAAGAACTCTTAAGGAGAGAAATGACATGGATTTTTAGATTACAGTCCATGAAGCCCATGGGACTGAACGACCGCTTGGAATTTTCATGCTACTTATAAAGCACCCATGTTTGGTGCCGTATGTCGCCTACTGACTTTCCTGAAGTGCAACTGTTCACTCATCCAGCTTATGAATTTTTTTCTAATTTTTTTCTCATTTATATTTTTTCCCATTTTAATTTTGATTTTTCCTCTTATTTCGTTTCATTTAACTTTGTGTATGCATATTTTTAGTTAATGTGGATCTTAAGACGACAACACCATCTCCCACTTCTTTTGCTCACCATGCACTCCAAATCACGTCTTTCGCTGTTAGTACTCACTCACTCAATATGGCCGCCACCTCAGTCCCGTTTCTATATCTTGTACACCGGCTTTCGAAGCCACTCACTCACTTCCTGGGTTCCGGGAGGAGAAACGCCGAAGCAGACACCGCTCGGGACGCAGAGCACATTAACTACGAGTAAGTAATGCGCTACTAACCGGATAATCGAGCCACATAGGCGCTGAACGCGCAATGAAAAGCTGACCTGCTCACCAACACTCACGTTCGGTTACATTAATTTCTTATAGATGCCTCACAACACCGGGTACATGTGAGTGCCAAAAACGTATACTATTTTATGTATTTTTTCATCGCATTTAGGCACGTAACATCACAAACGAGCACCTAGTTAAGTTATGAGCTTGCCACCACTTTCTGTGTTAACACAATGAGCACTATGAAATACACGTTTTTTGACCCCAACTACACCCCCAACGGAATCGGTCACTCACCTCACCAGCCCTACCTGCATGATACGCTAATTGCACCCAGAACACGAACACCCGTTGAGCTATATCTTTCTATGTTGTTCACAGGAGCTCCCTGACGAAGGGTACATCACCCGAAATGCATTGGAGCCATTTTTTTAAATGTGCAATACGCTAAACAAGAACAATTAACTCACATCATGAAAATCATGAAACTAATGATGAAATGTGAATACATTTTGGAAACGACCAATATTGTGGAAGCTTGTTTTCTCGAGCACCGAAGGTGTGCACAAGACACAGGGATGTCACTAAATTGTGTGGTGGCACATTAACCAAGTGTAACATAGACGTGTGCCGGACGGACACGCCACCTGTATGTAGCACCCAACCATCTAAAAAAACAAACAAAAAAACGGAAAACACCAAAAAACTCAACGCAACCTGCTGTGCGCCCCCCTACCCCCATCTTTTACATCGTAGAGATGTCCTAGTTGTTCAACCAGTAATTAGCCAAAGTTTTGCCAATAGAATCAAGCATATCCAGATGCATATTTGGATATGGGAGAGAATATTTGGAGGAAATCTCATGCCATATATATATACTATAGCTTTAATACACTTGAATCTAACCTGTTTGAAATAATTTGGATCACCGAATCTGTATAAAAACAATCTGCTATCGGGTTCAAGCGCCAAACGATAACAAAAAGCGATGGAATCCTGATTGCCAACTGTCAACAGATTTCAGAGCCCTCCAGTAAACACAGCCCAAAAATAAGGCTTTAAATCAGGGAGCTGAAGCCCTCCTTGAGTACAAGGGAACTTAATAAACCATATTGCATACCGAGCCTGTCTACAGCCCCATATAAAACTGCTGATGGAGTCTTCTAACTGTTTTAAGAACGAATTTGGGAACCATAGTAGAACTGCATGAAAGAGATATAAAAATGTAGGTGAAAAATTAATTTTAATAATATTACACCGACCAACAATGCTGATGGGTAGCTTATTCCAGACTTTTAAACTCTTTATAACAGACTGTAAAAGAGGTTCATAATTTAGCTTAACTATTTGTTCTACCTGTAACATAGTCTGAACACCTAAGTACGTAGCCGAGGGACTAACGCCAGAAACTAATATTTCTGGCCGAAAGTTAAGAAGAACTTGTGTTTTAGTTATATTTAGCTTATACCCAGAAAATATACCAAATATTTTGGCTTCGTCTTTAATAGGATCAAGGGCAGCTGAAGGATTAGAGGAATAGGTCTCCACATCATCAACATAAGCAGTAATTGTAAGTTCAAATCCACACGATATAAAAGGCTGAATATGGTTATTAAAATTCAGAGAAGGCAGATACGGCTCAATATATAGGGCGAATAGCAAAGGTGAAAGTAGGCACCCCTGCCGGGTGCCACGAGAAATCTGAAAAGGAGTAGTGTCGGGAAGAACCCATGGGGGACACTGCAAAACCTGCCCCGATACGCCACACAAATCCTTTGAGGGAAATCAAGAAGGCAACCACAGGGTTAACGACGTCCTCACGCCCTCTCCCTTGCAGGGTGACAAGGAATCCGCCCCACGGGAGGTCAATCAGAGGCGGACGGGATACGGTAAAGGAGACTCTCGCAAGGAGTGCGGCGGAACCAAGAAGAAGGAGAAACGGACCTAGGAGACGCAGAGGAGCCGGAGCAGGGGGAATCCCCAACGCCAAGAAAGCCTGACGGATCCAGGCTGGAGACCGAGAGGAAGGAGGACGCTGCCACAGAGGAAGACCTCGACGCGTGGAGCAAGGACTGGTGGACTCCTCCAGGAGACTCGTGTTAACCAACGTAACTCAGGAGAGTTACGGCATCGGCGGTAAGCGCATCAAACGGGGAAGGGGAGGGGGGCTGCACAAAGGGAGGAAAGAGACATTTAATATAGGGGAGAAGAAAGCACCATCCATAGTCAAGAAGCACGGAAGGCAAGAGAGGTGCCATAAAATGTGTATTATAGGACGCCTCCCGGAACCAGGACCAGTCGGGGTGTTCTGGAGGCTAAAAGGGTGCAGGGGTATAAACAGAAACCCCTCCCTTTGTCCAAAAGAGGAGAGGCTATCCTCTGTTGTATTTTTTTTTCTCATCACTAGAAATCAGGCACAGGACTTTCCTCACTCCCCATCCTTCACAAGGAAGCACCGCTCGAATAAAAGTCGCTGAGCACTATCCTCACTGGGTGTGGTGAAGAGTGTAAAGCAACCTAGGAACCATAGTTCAGGTGACTGCCCACTGCTCTCTTGTTTTTTTCTTTCCGAGTATCCTGGGGAAGCGACCATCCAGAGGGCGGAGCTAACATCAAGAGGGACAGATCTACCATCCGGTCATTCAGCTCATCTATCACCTGATATGAGCCCTACTATTGTCATTTAATAAAACAAAGCCACCATTGATAACCCTATATGGCCTCCTAGCTTTCATTTCTGCCCATCACTCCGACAAGTAGATAGAATTCCTGCTTAAGCCAATTCAGCACTAGGGTTCCTATATAAAGCCTGTACCAGTTTACAAAACTGACCCTTCAGTCCAAGGCCACCATCGTTGCCCAGAGGCACTGCCATTTGACAAGGTCAAATGCCTTCTCAGGGTCTAACAGTATCATTCCAATGTTAAAGCCATATTTCTCTGCAACATCAAAGGCAGCAATTTGCGGTGTTGACACGACACCTAGTATCCTTGCCAAGGTAAATCCATGCTGCTGGCTCGACACTAGCCCCGACATAAGAGGAGCAAGCCGGGCTACTAGAATTTTTGAAAACATTTTGGCGCCGGCATGGATGAGAGATATAGGGTGGTACAAGCCACACTCCTCTGGTGGTTTACCTTTCTTCATGACAATGACTATATTCGTCTTATTTCAGGAGCAGAGCACATCACTGCTGTCCCCAATAAACTAGATAACTTCAATCAAGAGAGGTACAATAATATTCTTGAACGTTTTATAAAATTCAAGCGGTATTGCATCATCGCCCGCCACTTTGTCAGAAGGTAACGTAGACAAAGCTTCAATAGTTTCGGTGATAGTAATAACTTCCTGAAGAGAAGAGACATGCACCTCATCCAGCAAAGGCAAAGCGCAGCCCTGTAGATAACGCCCAAAGCCTGTCTCGTCAAATGCATCAGGTTGACCATCTGCAATTTGAAGTGCTGCCACCGTAGTCGCATTGAAGAGACCGATGCCTGTTGTAACTTGCCACAATCTTCTCTTTCAACTCTTCTCTTTCAACTCCCTCCCCAATTTTGATCGCTTTTCAATCAGAGAAAAATATAATTTCTGTTGCTCAGGACCCTCATTACGATTTCAGGAGCATGTAAGTGTTTTAGTTGCGTAAATAACTGGCAGAGGACCGGCATGTTGATTAGTTTATTCCTGTTTTTGTGGAGAATAAACTGCTGTGTGACACACCTGATAAAGGAATTCATTGTGTCCAGGACGACCAGTGGAGAACCATGCCCATCTAATTTTGAACAAACTCTGACAAACTATTTGAAAGGGCTCGAAAAATCCACTTGCTATTTTTAGGGACTACTCGCCCTTTCTGGCGAGTTGAAAATCCTCTAACTTCAGGGAAGACAAACTGACTTTTGACCAGTGTTGCTGCTTCCCAGAGGCCAGGAGGGCCACGTACGACCCCCGGGCCGTGCTTTGAGTATCACTGGTCTATACTATAGGTCAAAACATGATTAAAGTCTCCCATAACCAAAAGCTCACCCAATAGTTCAAGAGATAATACTTCCACAATATCTGATTCTTCCACGCTAGGCCCACACACTGTACAAAGCACATATTCTGAACCCCACAATGAGTACTGTGAAATCACCCATCGGCCCCTGGGATCCACAGCAGTTTACTTTTAGTAACTTATTATCTAGTGACAGACTGAGATATACAAGTGATTATGTTGTATCCAAGCTGCCGGAGTAATAGTTTGTCTTTATATGCTAAATGCGTCTCAGTAAGACATACTAAATGAGGTTTATACATTTTCATTTCCTCACGCACTAATTGGCGTTTACTGGATAAGTTTAGGCCGGAGACATTCCAACACAAACATTTAATTGTACCCATTAATAAGATCCCACATTCCCATCCATTTGAAAAGCTATCTCAGATCCAAAGAAGCCTCTCACCTCACAGTATGGGAAAAAAAATACCAAATAGAGTAATAACAATGATCACCTTGACTTGTTTTATACCCCAAAAGAACCCACCCCACTCCCCCCAACCAACCACCCCTCCAGACTCTGCCTTAGAGAATCAACCCTAGCCCAATGTTGTTGGTAACCTGGCAGCCCTGAAAGCCTACCCCCGTATCCTCCACGCCACCCAACACCGACCGCACCCCTCATATTTTGTAGCACTATGAAGAGAAGGGCAAAGAGAAGAGGATGTCAAAAACTAAGAGACAAGAAACCAAACATTGGCACAGTCCACCTCCTAACCACCTGAGAGAAGAACAAAATAAATAATTCCACATCATGAGAGAGAAGAGCAACATAAATAAAGTTCTATAGAATTCACCCCCTCATGTTAGACAAAAGCTGTGCAGCATCCAGCTCTGTAAAACAGAACCACCTTTGGCCATCTTTAATAACCTTGAACCTAGCAGGCTCTTGCAGAAAAACCTCAAACCCAGCAGCCTTTAATGGATCTATGAATTGTCGCAGTTTCCAACGCCTGTCCGTTGTAGGTTTGCCGAAATCTGTCCGAAATGATATTGACATGGCATCTACCATCACAGGTGCTACTGGGCGAGCTTTGCTAGAAATGTTCTGCCTTAACAGGTAATTGCCATTAAAGAACAAAATAGGACGGTGATTCGCTGCCCTATTGCTGGTATTAAAAGTGTTCCGCTTATTGGAGCAACTAATGGGAAGCCTGTGTGCTCTCTGGATATTTAAATCCATGTCCCAGTCTGACAGTTCTAGAAATGCTTTCCTGTACGATGAACTGGTGAGGGTCATTCCCTTCTTTCCCCGTTCGGTATGCCAAATACACATAGGTTATTCTGCCTCTGTCGATTTTCCAAGCCCTCAATTTTAAGTTGCATTAAATCCAATTGTCGATCATGACCTTCTAAATACTGTTTAGCAGCTGACCCTTTGTCTTCTATGTCCAAGACTTGTTGCTGAATCTCTACCACATCTTTAGAAGGAGCTGCCACTTTACTGGTAACTACAGCCAGGGAGCACTGAATAGTTACATTATCTACTCTGACTTGTGTATAATACTGCTGTGCTTCTGCCCGCTGAGCCGGCAGCACCTGCAATATAGTAAGAAGAGTGCTTATTGTCCAGTATAAACGGTTCAGATATAGTTGCTGCTGTAGAACAGCCAGGAGGGGCATCACCTGGCGAGTCAAGGCTAGACTCAAATGGGACAGAACATTCTGGGCTGCTAGAGATTGAAGAAGATGGTTGTGAAGAGCAGTGCTTGCCTAACTTGGCGCGATTTTGAGAATCCAATGAAGCAGTTAATAAACATGAAAAGAATGCCTTTACCTTTCCCTTTGACATAGCCCAGTCCCATAGTGGGCTACCTTTGACTGTCTTACGCGCTCTCTAGCTCCTTTGTTGGAAGGGGGTTGATTTACCACCCTGCCCACTTTTAGATGCATCCTAAGGCTTCTTCATGCCACTTCTAGTGGTTTTAGATGGCAGTTCACAGTGTTTCACAGGGGCAGCTTCGTCAATCTTAGCCACAGTTCTTCTATTGTACTCAGAGGTGTATTCACATTGTAGCCTATATTTAATTTAAATTTAATTTAAAAATATTTATAGAGCGCGCTTTTACCCAGCGGTTTCATGGCGCTATGAGTGAACCATAAGTCAGCAGCATTAGGAGAGGGTTAAGTGGCATAAGCTAATGTGAAGAGATGGGTTTTGAGGTCCTTCCGGAACTGGAGGTAGGAAGGTGATGTCCGCAGGGCAACAGGAAGGGAGTTCCAAAAAATTGGAGCCAGGAATATCAGGTGCAAATTTCATTGCTTACTTCAGTGAGTTGTGCATGAGCTGGGGTTACAGCGGATGCTGCAAGGACAGAGGCAAGGGCTGACCGTCCCTTTCAGTTTGTGCAAGGGATAGTACAGTTATGAGAGGGTTACGTGACTACTTCCCTGCCCTTCACTTACCCCAGTGTTTCTGCTGGTACCACTATCCGCTCCAACCACAAAGTCAGTTGGACAATTAGCCCCTTCATTACTCACAGTTTCTGCAGCCTTCACAAGAGGAAGATTACTACAATGTAGCAGCAATGATATTTCCTCCTGGACTACTGCTACAATGTTGCTTCCTGGAGAAATCCTTAGGGTATCCGTGTTCCACGCCAGAGCAGGAGCCATAAGCATGTAAGCAAGTGAAGACCCATCCCCGGAGGTCTCCACAGAATGTGCCTGCCATAGAGAGACTGCAGCAATTCAAGTATTGGGCGCCCCACTGAGGATTCCTCCATATCGTCAATGCCACTGAGGTGCTCCATCTGAGCCATCATTGTTTATCTCAGCTCGGGCTCTGGCCGGGTTACAGCCTCCCCCCACCTGCCGCAGTAGGCATTTGTTTGTGACCATGCCATTCCTGAAGGCTTCGTAGGCTGGCCTCCACCAATATTGCACACCATGGATCTTCTGAAAAATACAAACACTGGGAGACCCCGTCGTCCCCACTTAAAGAATTGCCACATGTATCGCTCCTAAAAGAGCCTTCAGCTCAAATTAATTGCCGCCAGAACAAAAAAAGAAATTCAGTTCAACTAGAGCCGGCGCTGCAGAGTAATGTGGCCGATATCAGGCGAGAGCAGTAAGGAGAAGGTGCTCTTTCTGGCGAGATCAGCCCGACATCTTCCTCTGCCTCCAAGCACTTAAAGGTTTGTGTTGAAATCATTCGCAAGGATGAGTCACATGCAAGCAAGGATGATGAGTTTTATGTTAAGATTGTACATGAGAAATCCAATGCTTGTAAAACAACTCAAGAAAAAGGGGATACACATAGCAACACGGTCAGGACCTTTTCAGGCAAATGCTTTCATTGTGGTAATATCGGTCACATGGGAAACAACAAAGACTGGAAACAGAGGAAACTCATGTCCCTTTCTTTAATTAGGGGGGGGGGTCGTTCGTTTTTGTAATAAAGTGAGTGGTGATGTAGATTAGCAATCAGGTCAATATGTTTCACGCCTTTTCTGTCCCTAATAGATCCTCGGCATTTCATCAGTACCGGGAGAGAATTAGGTGCAAAGAAAAACAAGGAACACAGGTTTGTGAGAAACACACAACACACTGTTATTATGAGCTGAATCAGATAAGTGGTCGGGGTATATCTGAACTCAATTGTTAGCAACCACTCTTACGTATACATCCAACCCCAAACATTATCCGGGAATGCCTCAATGGCAGGAACAAGCATCAAAGAAGGTTACATTGACCTCCTGGTGAATTGCATTCATACCGGCCCTCAGCCGATTGTTCGCCAGACAGTTACACTTTTTGCCCTAAGTGGGACGGGTATGCCCAGACGTGGGTCCCTTGCTCACGATGATTGTTTCCGGTCCAGGGAGGACCTGGCTTGGCAGTTCGGTCTGGACTGTTCCCATGAGACACCTGGTCAAGACTGATTTGCATATGGCTGAGTCCAAACTGGGGGGCGTAGTGGGCAAAAGAACAATGAATTTAACCCAGATCTCTTAACTGGGGGAGAAGGTTTGAATCATTCAGCATTCCGTCATCATTTCTTGCAGTTACACTTTTTGCCCTAAGTGGGACAGGTATGCCCAGAAGTGGTTCCCTTGCTCACTGTGCCACTGGATTTAAGGTAGCCTGGCTGATGAAGGGTGATATACCCGAACTGGGCTGAAACACGTTCACTAAAGAAAGAGGGGGCAGGGCCATTATATCCCTTAACTAATAGCTCAAATCCGATTTTACTTTCAAGAAAGCAAGCTGGTTCTCCCCATCCTCGAAGAGTCCAGGCACACCTGCAGACGGTTCAAGAAAAGATGGAGGAGCAGCAAGATCATAGCTAACCACGCAGGCTTCAAAACCGCTGTCATCGCACACCACCACCTCATCAGAATAACAAACAAAGCAGCCATCCAGGAATGCATCAACGCCAACACACACAACAGCAAAGAACTCTTTGCCGTGGTCAAAGAGTTTGCCAAACCCAGCACAGACACAGCAGACATTCCCCCCTCTCAAGACCTCTGCAACAACGTGGCCACCTTCTTCCACCGCAAGATCAAGGAGATCTACGACAGCTTCACAACACAAGTCCCACCCACACTAAACGCAACCATCGCACCCAATGGCTCCAGACCCCAGCAGACCTTGCCTATCTGAAGCACCCTCACCTCTGACGACACCGTCAGAATCATGAACAGCATACATCCAGGAGCCCCTTAGAGCCCTGCCCTCACCACATCTTCAACATCTCCATCGTATCCAAACTCTGCCGCACCATTAACTGCTCCATCAAGTCCGCCACCTTCCCGGATGACTGGGAGCACGCAAAGATCAATCCCCTGCTGAAAAAACCCTCTGCTGACCCAACAGCCCTCAAGAACTACAAACCCAACTCTCTGCTCCCCTTCCCAGCCAAATCCATTGAGAAAGCCATCCACGCCCAACTCTCCGAGTTCGAGGCGAACCACATCCTGGACCTCTCCCAAAGGGGCTTCAGAAGCAATAACAGCACAGAGACCGCTCTCCTCACCGCTATTGTTGACAGCCGCACTCTCCTTGACTGAGGCTAAACCGCTGCCCTCATCCTCCTAGACCTCTCAGCCACCTTTAACATCATCTCCCACCACACCCTCTGTGCCAGACTCTATGACCCGGCATCTGCAACAACATATTAGAATGGATCCGCTCCTTCCTCACAGGCTCAACACAAAAAGTCAGACTTCCACCATTCAACTCAGAACCCATGGTGATCAGCTGCAGAGTGCCTCAGGGATCCTCCCTGAGCCCCACCCTCTTCAACATCTACATGGGCCCACTTGCAACAATCGTCAGAAGCCACGGGTTAAACATCGTCTCCTATGCCGATAACACCCAACTGATCCTCTACCTCACAGACAAGCCCAAATCTGCCAAGAGCAACTTCTACAACGGAATAAAGGCAGTCGCCACCTGGATGAAGGACAGCTCACTCAAGCTTAACTAAGACAAGACCTAAGTCCTTATCTTGGACTTCACCCCTCTGCCTGGGATGACTCCTAATGGCCCTGCACCGTCGGACCACAAATGAAACCTGAGAATCATCCTAGACTCCTTGCTTTCAATGAACCGCCAAATCAATGCTGCTTCATCCTTCTGCTTCCACACGCACTACCTGCTTTGTAAGATCTTCAAGTAGATTCCCACTTGGTCCAGGAAAACAGTCACCCATGCTCTTGTCAGAAGCAGGATTGACTACAGCAACAAACTCTACACTGGCACCACCCAGAAACTCCAAAAGAAACTGCAGAATATTCAGAACGCCTCCGTCAGACTCACCCTGAACATCCCATGCTGCAGCCACATCGTCTGCCACCCGAGAGACCTTCACTGGCTACCTATCAACAAAAGAATTACCTTCAACCTTCTCCCGCACGCCTACAAAGCCTTCCAAAATGCCAGACCTGCAAACCACAACCACTGCCTCTTCTTCTACACTCCTACCAGACAGCTCCACTACACCCAACTTGCCCTGGCCACCATCCCACGGATCCGCAAGACAGCGGCTGGAGGAAGATCCTTCTCCTACTTTGCTTTAAGGACCTGGAGCTCCCTGCCTCTGCACCTCAAGAAAACAATATTGCTGCCACAATTCAGGAAGGACCTCAAGACCTGGCTCTTTGACTGAACTACAGATCCACCCCCTTCCTACCCCTCTTAGCGCCTTGAGACCCTCACGGATGAGTAGTCACGCTTTACAAGATCCCTGATTGATTGATTTATCGATAGAGTGGGTGAAGACCTAACAAAAAAACTTGGTTTTATCAATACAGGGTTTGCATCTTTTTCCATTCTTGGGTATAAAATACCTTTTAGTGTTGCAGTAATAATCAGAGAGATTGTACCCTTTATCCTTACAAATTTCTCTCTCCCCTTCACGAGAAATGGTTTGTGAGCGACTTACTCTGGTATTGTGTCTGGCAATAGAACTAGTTTCATACAGTTAAGAGATATTTTATTATTAACAGATTCTAGTTTAAAAGAGATCTGCTTCTGTTTGCCATTTAGTGAACTTACATACTAGTTCATGCAATGGAACTACGCAAGTACGGTTTCCCTGCACGTTTTCCTTTCTTATTGTAGAATCTTTTCAATACAGTTTCTCTAGCACTCGTGCGACAAACTTTGGACACTATAGAAAACACCACAATAATTTAAAATAGAGTAAACATTCCTTAGAGTCGAGGGGTGATAGCTAGGAAGATTAAAGGTTATTAAATACTATATATCGTTTTAAAAATGGGAGAGATGAGGCCTGCAACTGAGTCATCAACTGCTGGGAGGGTTGGAGAGAGGGCCCGGGGCAAGTCAAAAAGTGTCAGCAACGACACATGGAGGGAGAAGAAACAAAGTAGGTGCAAACAACGATGAAAGAGTGGAACTGAGCAATGACAAAGAAGACGGCAGGGGAGTAACAATGATGGTTGTAGAAGAAAGAAAAATAGTAAATCAACCCCATAGCGAGCAGCGGAAGGACATTAAATCAATGGAGCCAACAAATGGTAAACAATGCACACGCTCCAAGTCCTTTTAGATAACAAAACATTTCACAAGTGACAGCACATGCATGCGACGTCTCAGGTGCGACCTAAAAAGAGTGGCCTTTTGAATTGTGGAAAAAACAACATGATCCCGAGGGAGATTGTTACGTTTGAGAAAGTTATCCTTAAAGAAATTGCGGCCATTGAAAAATCACATCTCTTCATACCGTTCAATATTTCGCTTGAAGAGAAAACTGCCATCACCACCCTGAAAAACAATAATGAGCTGATTATTAAGCCAGCCGATAAGGGTGGCGGAATTGTACTACAGGATGTCTGCAATTATAAAGAGGAGCTGCAACGCCAAGTCTCAAACACAGATCACTATTGCAGACTTCCTTGTAACCCCACCAAAGAAATACAGACCTTGATCAGACTCCTTACAACCGAAGCGCTGTCTGATGGCATCATTAGCAAACACGAATATAACTTCCTCAATATCACCAACCCCAGAATCCCGGTCATCTATACACTGCCCAAAATCCATAAAAGACTTGAAAACCCACCAGGTTGACCGATAGTGTCTGGCTGTGGGTCAGTTTTGGAACCATTGGGCCACTACGTCAATTATTTTCTCAAGGACTTTGTGCCAGTAACTCAATGTTACATCAGAGACAGCATGCATTTGATTAATCTCATTGAAAACCATCCATACGATCCCGGTAATGAGACTCTATGCACACTTGACGTGGAGTCTCTCTACACTAACATACCCCAGAGAGACTCCCTACTTGTCATGGAGAACATACTTAACACCCGGCCCAGACCCCAAAGGGTACCCACCCTGTTCACTGTACAACTTTTAGAGATTTGCCTCACCCAGAACTTTTTCATGTATGACTCGCAATACTATCAGCAGGTGCGGGGTACATCCATGGGCGCTATTTTTGCCCAAACTCTGGCGATCCTCTATATGGACTGGTTAGAGACTAATACCATCTTGTCCCCCAGCAACCCATTCCATCAAGGGTTGCAGGCATGGAAGCGTTACATAGACAATATTTTTCTTATTTGGGGTGGCTCAGTAGATGAGCTCCATGGACTCCTGCATTGGCTTAACAATAATTGCAATGGCCTTACATTTACCCTAACCCATGATAAGCAGAAAATTTCGTTTCTAGACCTTAATATCCAACATCAAGACGGTACTTTATATACCTCATTATTCCGTAAACCTACGGAAAGAAATACCCTGCTGAGCTATGACAGCTGTCACCCCAGGGCCCTGAGGGATAGTTTGCCATATTCACAATTCCTCAGGCTCAGGAGAAATTGCTTCAAAAAGGAAGATTACTTCTGTGAGGCGAATACTCTCTTTGAGAAACTTAGAGCAAGAGGCTATCCGAGGCGTCTTGTAAAAAACTCTATGAAAAGAGCCTGGTACTGCCCCCGTGAAACACTCCTTGAGCCAAAACCAAAACAACCTTCTGACAAATTGGTATGTGTAACCACATTCTCTCCAATTTCAAATTGTGTCAAGCAGTGTATAAAGAAGAACTGGCACATACTGAACTCAGGTCCACTAAATTGGGATACTCCCCTTTTTGCATTTAGGAAGAATAAAAATCTTAAAGATCAGCTAGTAAGGGCTGCATTGCCTTCAGTAAAAAATATCACACTTCAAGATCATTGGCAACTACCACCCCTCCGAGGCCATTCAAAATGTGGTACCTGTGTCGTATGCGATTACTCATTAGATGGTAAGGAATTTGTATATAAAGATGTAAGAAATGTTTTGAAAACGTTCACCAATTGCAATAGCTGCAACATCATTTATGCCATTTTTTGTCCTTGCAACCTGATATATGTGGGCCAAACAAAGCAAAAAATCAAGCTCAGGATTTCCCAACACCGGAGCCGTGTCTGCTGCAAAACTCCCAATGCTCCACTTGTTGAACATTTTTTGGACAAGGGACACACGGAAAATGACATTCGCTGGACGGTGGTTACTCAGGTCATCGTTCCACCCAGGGGTGGTGACCTAACTCGCTTACTAAATCGAGAAGAGCTCAAATGGATTTTGAAGACTGATAGCCTCAATTCGGAACTTAATCTGCAAGATGAATGGACTGCTCTAATTTAGTTTGGGCACTGAATCAGTTCTGTTACTATTTGTAATTTTCTGTGTACTGTATGCTTTTAACCTGTCACATGCATTCCACCACGGTACTCCACTTCGAGCATAAACACTCTCCCAAGATGGCCGCCGAGCAATTCCCACCTTTATTTCTATGCCCCTGATCGTCACATGGTCATCGGCCTTTTCACATTGTATATTTAGCACTCCACCATGGTTCTTCACTTCGACCACTTACACTCTCCCAAGATGGCCGCCGAGTATTGTCCTCTGTTTATTTCTATGCCCCTGACCGTCACAAGATTTCGGCCAATTAGCGCCTGCTATATTGAGAACTCACTCTCCACCTCGAGCATGCCAGGGAAGACACACGCCGACCGACTCACCCGGTAAGCTTATTCCGCCTGTACCCTTCTCACTCAATGGCCCCCTTTATGCATTCAGCTAATTTCCTGACCTTGTGGGTTTCCTTTAGGTTCCCTAGGCTCCGACGGACAGCATCCCGGTCCGCGGAAATTCGCGCTCGACTGTGGTAAGGACTAGAGCTTTCTCCCTGTAGATTGGTTTAATATCCCCCTCCTCACTCACGCCCCTAACTGTGAATTTTTTCCCCGTTTAGAGCGTCTCCACTGCCGAATTTTGATTACTACCTTCCTAACTGCCTTACACGATTGGGTTTACTGGTAAGCTGGATCCTTCCGGCATGAACCTTGTCTCATAGGCTCCTTAATGTATAATGAATTCATGAGAAACTAGCATGCCCGCCCGTATCACCTCGATGGCTCAATTGTTCTTATCCACCTGACCGCAATTCAGTGTCGCATTCACAACTGATCAAGCATGGAAGTTTACGTTTTGGCGATTTTAGAAACTAGCATGCCCGCTCGTGCCACTCCGTTGGCTCACTTGTTTCTTTCCACCTGACCGCAATTAAGTGCCGCAAGTCACAACTGTTCAAGCATGGTAATCAACATTTTGGCGATTCTAGAAACTAGCATGCCCGTTCGTGCCACCCTGCTGGTTCACTTTTTATCCACCATACCGGAATCCATTGCCACGAGCCACACTTGATCGTGCATGTAATTTTACGCTCTAGTACCTGGACAATTGATGTTAGCATGCTCAATTGCGTCACCCCGTTACCGCACTTGTTCTGAATTCCACCAGGCCTGGAGTTTAGTGCATCACTTTTCACTGCAAGTCACTTGTTTTTGTTAAGTCTTGCAGGCTTTGTATCTAAATGTATATATTTCCTTCCTTCCCTTTCTAGGCAATTAGAGGCTAATTATTGTTAAGGCTTTCATTGAAATGTCCTGATGATGGTCCCCGTGATTTACTAGGGGGTCTGAAACGCCGTCGACCAATTTAGCACCTATATACTAAACGTGATTACTATGTGATGTAATGGTGCTATGTTTGAAAATTCTGTACAACTGTATTTATGACAGAAACGTCCTTTTGCCTTAATAGCCCTTCTTCGCTCTGTATATTCACCCTTTGTACCCCTTCTGTTAGTGCTGGGCACAGGCTTGTGTACCACACTGGTTGAACTGTGGAAGGTATTCCTTGTTTTAATGACTTGTATATTGAGTAAACTTTGAAGACCACTGTCCGGCTGGACATGTCACTCGCAATATAGATTGATTCTGTCTATATTTATGTTTCACGTATCGCTTGTATGCATGGGACCATTGTTGCATGTACAAATTTTGAATTGTGGAAGCAGCCTGCGTCGGCCAAGAAGCAATCTTGGGGTGGCCTAGCCCAGTTGACCCCTGTAGAACCGGATCTGAACAAATGGAGAAAGCAATGATCTGCAAGAGTAAGGCAAGTAGACAGAATGTGTATGGCAGTGGAGAGAGAGACATGTGAGGTGGAATCAAAACTGAGCAGCCTTGGTATTCAGAAACACCAGCATTTGACAGGCATTGGCATGTTCATAAGCAAAATGTTGCCCATGGCCCATTTTAACATATTAAAGCACTTGAGACAAATCCATAAACCTCATCACACTCTAATGAATAAAGCTGGCATTATGATAAAGCTAATTCAGAATTACTAAAATACTATGTTTAATTCACAAGGATGAGTCATAAATTGAGTAAATGCTTTGCATTTTTCATAATGAAGTTTTAAGGTGTACTTGACAAGGTCTCATTTATCTGCGGTGTCATGTGCTGCACATTTAAAGAGAGATTTCTTGTTTCTCAGTCTGTGCACTGAGAATTAACATGTCTTTCAGTACATAATAGTGGTATTTAAGTTGTCATAAATAGGAAGAAAAACTAATTTATCGGGTCTGGCCTGGTTGCATTAAAAACATGCCTTATTAAAGGTTGCACCGTGCACCTCGTCTATGATTTCAATCATGCAGAGTTTTTCTCTTCCTTCATTACATAATCGAAATGTGCCCATTCTGTTGAGACTTGTATTTCTACTGTAACAATTTATGAGCTCACTGCCTACTACCGGAGAAACACACAATAATGTTTCAAACATCCAAGGCTGATGTTTAGCTAGTATGACTATGTCCTATTCATACTTTTAACAACCATTTAAACTTGTATGGCCATGAAAAGTTATCATTGAATATTATGTTTGGAAGGGTTTTGAGATTGAGCCTGTGTTAAACAGTGAATTTATAAATGAATGATTGGCATGTATTGCTGCTACTTTAGGGGCCCAACCCATCATGCCACTTCACATCATGGTTAGGACTTCATTTTATGCTGCTAAAATGTTATACAAAAACTGTTGTATTTGGGAAGGGAGTCGGTTCTTTCCCTTGCTCTCCTTGAAGGCAGACTCCATGTCAATCTGTTTATTGAATCAACACTTGAGAGATTTTTTATGATTTCCTCCTGCTTTTAAACTAAGCAGCCATTATGACTGTTTACTTTTGATGTAATTTTTGTAACCCTGGGCAAATCACTACGCTGCGCTTGCGTAGTTTGCGCTACTTCGCACTACGCGAACTGCACGTAGCACAGTGCAAACACGCGTAGCGTAGTGCAGTGGTCATTTTTTGCTTGCTCGTGGTCCTCAACGTCAAGTTGGTGACCAAGAGCAAGCAAAATGACATCCCAGCTAGACTTTTTCCTCATTCGCGATCAGCAACATCAAAATAAACCTCCCGGCGAGATTCTACTCGAGCGGCAGTAAAAGACAGCTCGCGCTGCGCAAGATGCCGTTTTCAATAATTGCACAGTGCGGACAAGCATCCGGCACTGTGCAATCATCGCGAACAGGGAGCTATGCGTAGTGCGATGTGCACTTCGCGTACTACGCCCAGGGTTAATTATTTGCTTAGTGCTAGACCATATTGGGTCCTGGCTATTGACTAGAATAGGGTTCAGCTTTCACTGCCTATACTGATTCACATGTATTTACATTTTGAGTATTCTGAATTGGTTGACTAATTTTAACCGCATGCGTGCGGCGCGAATTCCCCGCCCATGCTGACTCCGCCTTGCGCCGGCGGAGTCATGACGGAACGGTTCCGTCATGAGCACAGCTCAACCGACGCTCATGACGGAACCGTTCCGTCATCAGCATCGAAGGGGTTAAATAAATCTTCAAGATTTGGACCTTGTCCCATGTGAATTTGCCCATGTGAGTTCTCAGGGTTTACTTTGTCATTTGTAGTTATACCTAGGGTTCTTGTCCAGTTTATTTTAGGTTAGTTTGACTATCCAATACAAGTGTCTCACTATCACCCCTGTACGCCAGCATAGTGATCGAGTTTGCAGCTGAAGGTGCCTGTGCGGGGCTAGTTCAGCTACTTCAGGTACAGTGCTGAGGCTATTGAAGTTGTGGAGGAGAAGCATGCATTGTTATATCATTGGGGGCATTTTGGTTTATCTAATTCCTTTGCCAACCTTCAATATTGATATGAGTATCCGTGCTCAAGAATACCACACGATACATCGTATTTATTTGTCCAAATAAGAAACATTATTACTTCAAAGGAGAAACATTTTTGCCTAAAGGAGTGGCATGTCACCGTCCCTTTCCCATGACGCTAAGGAAATGCCTAGGGCACATACAGAAATTAATGTCCACAGTGTGATTTCATTTTTGAACAAAATATATGTTATAACCCCTAACAGTTAAGATTCCATAATGTGTGAGGCTTTTAAACAAGATGGCACTTGAGACTCGCTGAGAGTGAGCCTACTCTGAAAAGCGAGGCTCACAATTAATTGTAAGGAACCGGTATGGCAGTCAAGGGCGGAACCTGTAGACCTGTATATACAGTGCGATCTGCTCTTAAAAAGCACTACTCTCAGATACCTAAACTTTCACTCAATGGCCGGAAGTCGCCATGTGCTGACAGCATGAGACGTGACACCTCAGCAGCAACACATATTGTGACACAGGTGTAACGTAGGTAAAAACAATAAAACAATATATTAGACACAGAAGCTGAACTAACCGATTCTTCCTGCCTGCAGGTGAATCCTCCCGAATCTAACGGAATGTTCCAGAACGTGTTACCTCCAGAACCTTAAACTTCCAATTTATTTTCTTCGCGACTCTATGCCCAAATAATAAGGGAAGTTAATTGAAAAGCTGGTTTGAAACCGACTGGCAGACTGAGGGGCGGTACTAGAGCGGCCGGTGTAGCTGTCCTTCTCAATAAACCTCGCAATTGGTTGGAAACAATGACCCGCCCCGTAAAGGACAGCCCATGAGGCATGAGGAACCGGCCCTTGCAGCTGGCGCACCGGAAGCGGTGACCCTGCTGCTCCGGAAAACATGGTGCAGCTGCACAAGAGCCGGTGCTCCATGGTGCCAATAACGAGGGGATGAAAACAACAAACTGGCTCGGGAACATCAGGACCCTAGTACCGGAATAGGAGCTCCGCCTGCTGCATAGACTACCATATCACATCGGGGGGCCGGCAGCCAGTCAGAGGTTAGTGTCGAGACGGAGACTGTCATTGTCCTCTTTAGAGACGGGGACGTTTCAAAGGGAGCAAGTTACTTTTGAACTGCATGGGCCGTGTCAGGCTAGGGCAGGGGCAAGTTCTCTGTAGTGACCTCTTGCATACGGAAACCTCTTTCCTGCCATAGAGCCTGACGATGCCAGGTGTCAGATGTAAATGCACAAAACAACTAATTAATGAATGGAATGCTTGAATCTCAGCCACTGGCTATTTCTCTGGGCTGCATCCTTCATGTCCTTTTTTGCCCACCATGCCATCTCAGTTTGGACTTAATATGCAACTCAGTCCTGACCCTGCTCCTCATGGGAACAGGGCGAACTGTCAGGCCAGGTCCTCCCTGAACTGCAACACAAGCAACTCAGGAACGGTTTAGCTCTTATTAGAGCCAGGCATAGTTTGGTTCTAGTGGCACAGTGAGCCTGGGACTGCAATCTGGGCATACCCGGAGCAATTAGGGCATCAAATGCAAAAACAACAAGCTGCTGAATGGAATGCTTGAATTAATCTCAGCCACTGGCAATTGCTCTGGATGGCATGCCAGTCCATTGTTTTTCGCCCACCATGCCACCTCAGTCTGGACCCACACATATGGAAATCGGTCTTGAGCTGCTCCTCGTGGGAACACGCAAGCCAGAACTGGCAGGCTGCACAGTGTGCAAAATAATGGATTGGGCTGTGGCCTGTGTAATTTCCAGTTGCGGAATTTAACTCAAGCATTCCACCCATCACTTTTATATATACTTTAGTCTGGCAACCTAAGTTGGACGAGTATGCCCAGATGTGGGTCCTGTACACACTGTGTCACTGGAACAAAGCTATACCTGGCCGGGTAAAGACCTACTGGTACCTCGGGGTACTATTTGGCGATAAGGGCTCATTTGAGCAACACAAGATGGACCTGCTAAGGAGACGTAGCACCTTACTTGCAGCATTTTGAACACTGCAGAGGTTCTTGGGGGGACCTAGTTATCTTCCGCTCTTAAAGTTAATAAAAGCAAAACTATGGCCAAGTATTACATATGGTGGTGAGGCGCTGTGTGGAAGAGATTCTATAACCGTAAACAATGCCATCTCAAAAATATTTAAGTTTCTGTTTCAGCTTAAGTGTAATTCATGGCCAGCCCAAACAAGGCTAGAGTTTGGGTTACCCAACCAGCTCATTGCTGGGAAAGGTCAATACATAAAGGTATGGAAAAGGATAAAACCAAACATCTTTAACCCAATATGTCAATTGCTTTGGCAAAAAATACAAGTAAATCAAAAATCACAGTTTTGGGAGTACCTAAAAACAGCATTAGACGAGTACTCCGTACACTCAATTTGTGACATGTCAATAACGCCAGAGTCTTTCAAAAAAATAATCAACAGAATAACAAAACAATTGTCGATGCTTAAGGACAAAGAATCCCTTGCAAAAAGAGCGCACGCATGGATGATTGTGAACAAATACAAAACTTTCAAATCACAAACTTACCTAGAAACAACTTGGTCTACAAAACTAATAAAGGCTTTTATCAAAGCAATATTTGGCTTTCTCCCGGGACTGTCTCATGCAATGCCATGGCTGCGTACAACAACACACATGTTCTTTTAAAGAGAAACAAAGGCGTCCCCACCGGGAATGGACCGATATTCAATGTCCAATTGCAAGAGTCATCACTCAAGTGGAAACTAATTATCTACAACACAGCATGCCATCAATTGGGCGGAAAAGGTAAAGGTACAATGATATATCCTAAGTTTCTTGTGGGAAATTCAGAGTTATGCTAGGTACCCAGGAACACATTCACATTGCTTGCAATAGTATAATACAAATTTCAAGAATAAACTTCAAATTATTAGAATTCAATTTCTAAAAAACTAGAGAAAAACATTATATATCAGAAAAACATGCATAATGCATGCATGTTTTTCTGATATATAATGTTTTTCTCTAGTTTTTTAGAAATTGAATTCTAATAATTTGAAGTTTATTCTTGAAATTTGTATTATACTATTGCAAGCAATGTGAATGTGTTCCTGGGTACCTAGCATAACTCTGAATTTCCCACAAGAAACTTAGGATATATCATTGTACCTTTACCTTTTCCGCCCAATTGATGGCATGCTGTGTTGTAGATAATTAGTTTCCACTTGAGTGATGACTCTTGCAATTGGACATTGAATATCGGTCCATTCCCGGTGGGGACGCCTTTGTTTCTCTTTAAAAGAACGTTTTTTCCCCCCCCAGTCCCCTACAAGTCTGAGCGGGGTCCTCCTTCATTTTATGACAACAACACACATGTCCTGCAGATTATGCAAAACAGGAGAAGAAAACATCACCCATTCAGTCTGTATATTTCCAGACCCGATTGAAGAAAGAAAGGGCTATTGAAGTGTATTTTTAACATTCGCGGTGTTCAAACCTGCAGACAAGCACTTGGAAGATGTCTTAAATCAACAGATCTAGTTTGATACTCTGCTTTTACTAAATTAATGTTATTATCAAAAAGGAAATTAGTCTCCTGTCAATAGACCCCACCCAACCTGGAACACAGAACTTGCAGTACTATTTCCCAAGAGGGTTTAATTCGGGTATGCTTAATAGTGAATTTGCACAATATGACCTGTACTAGAAAAGAAATTCACTTTTTTAGATACCCGTATTGGTAATCTAATTGTGGTGATAACTTTAGTATTTTAATGAGGAATCTTAGATTTATAAAATGAATAATATGTCTATGTGTCTAAATGTACTATTTTAAATAAATATGTTTTATTATATGTGGATATTTTTACAAGTACACATGGTAATATTTTTAAATCAACAATAAACGTACTTATAACTGGCTGATGAGCATAAAGTACGGCGACCTGGCATGGCAATTCGGGCTGTACTGTTCCCACTGGAGCAGGGTCGAGACCGATTTGCATATAGCTGGAGCCAAACGGTGGCATGTTGTGCAAAATAAGGATGGGTTGCAATGCAGTCCGAATAATTACCAGTGACTGAGATTAATTCAAACATTCCATTCATCACATTTTTATTTACTTTAGTGTGCACCATACTTGTGACGGGTATGCCCAGACGTGGGCCCTGTGCACATTGTGTGATTGGATTGAAGCTGTATCTGGCTGATGAGCCCTAAGAAGGTATAAACTGGTCCTGGGTTGCTTGTGTTCTGGTTCAGGGAGGACCTGGCCTGCAGGTTCTGGTTGGTTCAATAATGATTTGCATATAGCTGGGTCCAAACCGAGGTGCCATAGTGTGCAAGATAACAATGTATTGGCATGCAACCCGAGTAATTCCCAATGGCTGAGAAAAATCCAAGCATTCCACTCAACTTTTTTTGTACAATTTATTGTGTCACCCTAAGTGGCACAGGTATGCCCAGATGTGGGTCTCGTGCACACAGAGTCACTGGTACCAAGCTATACCTGGCTGCCATGCACGCTGTCACTGGAATCAAGTAATACCTGACTGATGATCCCTATGTAGGGCGAAATCCGTCCTGGGTTGCTTGTGGTCAGTTCAGGGAGGCCCTGGCTTTGCTGTTCGGGCTGGTGTGTTCCAATTGGAGCAGGGTTGGAAGTGATTCGCATATAGCTAGGCCCAAACTGAGATGGCATGGTGGACAATATATCAATGGATTGGGATGTGGCCCGAATAATTACGAGTGACTGAGATTAATTTAAGCATACAATCCATCACTTTTGTGTATACTTTAGGTGTCAGTGGCGGGGTTGGATTAACAACTTGTGAGACTGATCTGCTCAGATAAGGCTTTATTTTGATAAGGACACGTTTGCGTTGAGTTGTTGTTCTTCCTGAAGGACTTTGGGCGGTATCCGTCTTGTTTGGCGTTCCTCGTTTTAACCTGGCACGTTCCAGTTTTGCGTTAGTGCTTTGCGGATCCAATCTCCGTTATCTGTCCGATTTCCGGCAAAGCTGGTGTGGAGGTAGGACATAAAGTAAAGAAAGAAAAAGAATGGTATCAGGCAGTTGCTCGGCTCATAAACCACTATGTAATGGGTCCGGGGTTGAAGGAGGCACCTACACACACTCGTGCACGTTGTGAAGCACTCTGGTGGATAACTTGATACGGCGGTCGAGTGCTTAGAAGTGAGGTGAAAGTGATGTGAGGCGATTTAAAAGCAGGAGGGGTAGGGATCTCGGTTAGGCGGTTGGGTGACCTCTCCTCCCAACCCACCCGCGAACCTGTCCCGTACCTGTAACATCCATGTTCCTCCTGGCTTCTCCTCTCTGGCTGCTGGTCTTCTTCCTCGCTTCTCTTCGTCTCCTTCGATACTCTCAACATACACCACAAACGCTCCGGCTCCTGACACGACTTCCTCTTCTCTGGTGATGGTACACCCCGTCTTCCGGGATTCCTCTGCTCTTATTGGTGGCAAAACTATATGGTACATTTCTGAAACAGAAACATACATTTTGCCTGCCTTTCTCTTTATTGATGAGGAAGCTGTAAATCTACTTCCTTGATTTAAGACTGTTGCCATGCAGTATGTGATTTTTGAATTAACTTTGCTGTTGTGTCCCACTTATTTGTTGGTTACCTCATTTATAATTCTGACTGTTTTACCCCTCATGAAACACAAGTAATTCAAAACGTGTATGTTTTACCTCTACCACTAGCTAACCCTAAAATCACCTTTGTCTCCTCTTCCTATCCCGAACCCCCAAATCACCCTCGCCTCCCTTTACCTCTACAAACCCCAAGCCCTCAAGTCACCCTCACTTCCCTTTAACTCTACTCATCCCTGAACACTGTCACCCACACCTCCCTTTCCCAACCTGAGCCTTCGGGTCACCTCACCTCTATTTACCCCTACCCACTCCTGAGCCTTCAAATCACCCTCACCTACCTTTTTCCTCTCCCCACCACTGAACCATTGTCTCCCCTACCTCGCTTTACCTCTCCCCAACCCTGAACCCTCGTCTCCCCACCTCCCTTTACCTAAACACACCCCTGATCCCTCAAGTCAGGACCACCTTCCTTTACCTCTAGCCACCCCCTTTACCGCCACCTAACCCATATTCATCAAGTCACTCTTACTTCTCTTAACTTCTGTCTACCCCCGAACCCTCAAGCCACCCTCAACTTCATTTACCTGCTGTACAGCTTAGCTAGGGTCACTAGAATTATGCGATTGTGTGACGATTTTCGCATAATTGTAGATTTGCAGTATTTGCAACATAATCCACCATCTGCTGCATAATCTGCAGATTTTAACAAAAAAAAACAATTCTAGCTCAAATGGTTCAACAGTTAGTAAAAGCACAGCAACACATGTTGCTGCGCAGTGGAAGGTACTTTGCGAAGGTCGACTGGTCACCTTTATGTAGCTTATTGCAATATTACGTTGTGTTATATTCCTGGGTTAGGCCCATGTAGGGAAGCTGCTCATTTCTCACATCGTCCTCTTTTTCATAATAACCTTTCTGCCATGACCTTTGCACATATTTGCATACACGACAATTTTGGATTAGTTTCACTGAAACAACTTTGTTTACACATCTAGCTTAGCACAACATTATCATGATGTCTCAAACATCATGTAAAACGCCTCTTTACACACTATGTAAAAATGTCGTTCAGTCTTCATCCATGGGGCGATAGAGCTGTCTACATATCCATAAAATCGCTAATCTACAACTTACATCTCAATGCTGCTTTCCTTTATATATAAAGAGCATACTGATAGATTAGCAGAGGAGGCACTTCAGCTGACACTGAGTGTCCCTGCACGCATCGGTCCGACATCCCGTAAGGGGTGTCCAGTTTGTGACTAAGAGGGAGTCCTTCATTCTCTCCAACCAAGTAATGGGGATGGATCGCCCCTAGGGGAGATTCTTGGCTCTACACCAACACACACTATAGGTACTTAGAGTAGGGTTTGCATAGTAGGAGTATGCCTGATTACTGCCTTGTTTATATGCATGCATATACACTGTTGTAGCACCATCGTAGAGCTCTATTTACACTGTTGGTGTCTGCAATCACTTTAATCTGCTTCTGTCTACTGATTATCACAGCACATGTATTCTATACAAAAATAATGTTGGTTCAATAAATATATTGAAAACATCCCACTGTGTATTCTGTATATTTCTCTGAGCACAAGTACGCACGAATGACTGAGCGAAAAGTTATGATCTGTTTCCACGATCCCTGAGGGTTCTCCTGTTCAGTGGTTACCAGAAACGATTAGCTCCCTGGTAAGGTTAGGGGGGGCGTGTGGTGGCACTGTGAGCTTGCTGGTCTCTAGGCGGGGTGCCCTGAATCAGTCTAGGCACCTCGCCTAAAGTTTATGTTGTCCAAACAAACACGCAGGCCCTATGGATTAGTGGGAACTACACGACCGGTGTACTAATGAGGTACAATTAATGCCCAGACACTATTAACAAGCTTAAAAATGACAAAATAATGAAGAAATACATCACAAAATGTGCCACATCATTTGTATTTTCTTGCTGCATACTTTACTCAACCCTGCCACAAAGTTTGACTCTCACCAGCCGCATAATTCCACTGTTCCTGAGCTACAAGAAATGGACAAATCCAATAGCTCTCCCATAGGCAAGACCTATTGGCATTGCCAATGTTTCTTGTTTGTTTCTTGCTGCAGTGACCTACCCACTTAATGCGTTCTAAATATGTAGACTTTGGATGTGCATACTTCTCTCATACAACCCATCACCCAGTCTTTTAGAAGTTCTGAGTCTTCTTCCCTATCCACCACTTGTAACATGATGACGTGCTTTTGTCAGCACACTGTTATTTGGGACAGGCATATTTCGCAAAGGGGAATCCACTGAGATTATTTTACCCTCCTTGTGCCCAAAGGGATCCTGAGTGTTGTACCATCATTTTCGTACCGAGGGCTGCTCATTGTGCGGGAACACTATGATGCGGTTTACCACATCTAAATCTGGTAACCTGCAATTGGGCCAGAATAGGCTACAGCCTTCTTTCTACCTGACAAACTACAAATAAGGATGTAAGTGTGATTATTATCCACCATAAGTTCTCCCTTTTAATAAACCTTAGTAAAATTGAGCACTAAAAGTTCTTTTTCAGTTTTCTTATTTAAAAAAATGGGCTGCATATTAACACTTTATAATTTTAAATGAATTTGGCTTATATTTGGTCGGTGTGCCTGCTGTCCATCTCTAATTTACTTAATAGATTGCACTCAGGTTTAGAATAACCAGTAGAGCCACAGTCACTCCTACACTGTGCAGTGGTTCCCATAGCTAAATGTTTCTTATGCTACTATGTAGTTTGCTGCTTGATTAATAATGGTCCAGAACTCCTGTACACTGTGACTTATGCGCAGTGATAAGGGATCCTAGATCAATTTGTTAAAGGTTAGTGACCCCAATATCACTTGTCCCTGGAATTTTAGGTTTCGCCTGCCGAAGGCTGCGCTCTGCGCAGCTTTTCGGCGCAGGCGAAATCTAATGTTTACTATATGGGCTACAGGAACGTCCCCCGGCTCCCATTGGCTAGCTCCATAAATGGAGGCTAGCCATAGGGAGCTGGATCTGTCCGTCAAGGCCGGACCAGATTCGGGGGCGTTCCCGAGATTTTTTCGCTCTCCGCCTCTGCGATGTCGTCATCGCGGCGGTGGGCGGAGTTTCTTTTTTTTTTTTTTATGGGTTTGTTTTTGTCATACGGCCGCCGGAGGAAGCCCAGGTGAGTGCTTGTTCCTCATGATATCGATTGTTTTCACTGAAAGAACACTGCTCTGAAAACTGGGTAGATACTTGCTTCCGCAAAAAGGGCCAGTGTTGGATTTGGGAGCAGGTAGGTAGATGGTGGTTTGCTACGGAAAAAGTTACAGGGACGTAGTTGGTTCTTTATTTAGAGTTTGCGTTATGTGGTGAGTAAGTGCTTTTCTGCCTATGTCAGCGTGCGCCCGGGTCCCAAGGTCCGTGGCGTGTTGTGCCAGTTCCCACGATTGCGTTCTTGCTATGAACGAGTGTCGGGTTCTTGGACAGAGACGACTCTGCGGCCAAGACCCATTTTGCTGTGCTTTCTGGTGTGATCAGCCAACTGGTGTGGGATGCTTGTTAATTTTACATGTGATCATGTTCGTTAACTCCAAGCTAGGGGTGCATGTACAGGTTACCTCCCTGTGCAAAGTTCATGACGCTCACAAGACTCCTTCGTCCACATTCCTGCCGTACAGGCGCGGTCTTCGGGTCCGTATTGCCATTCCCCCTTTTGTTTTTTGAACTCGCAGCATTCCACCGCGCTTTCCATTCAGCAACCGTAGGGTGCAGATGCCAATGTCTTGGTGAACTATTCGGGTGGGGGGTGGGGTGGAGCCGGGGATATGCGCGCGCATTCCATCATCCTCTCAGACAGACCAGGCTACTATACATGTCTGCTAGGGCCTTCGTTGCTCTTTTGGTCTGCTCGCAAGCCTCGGCTCTCCCTTTTAAGGGGATGGACCCTCTCCCTGCACCTAGCCTAGTCAGAAAGACTTTTCCATGCAGTGGGCTGTGGACCCTTTCACATTGGATCGAGGCTCATTCCACACGGAGAAGGAAAGCCGCAACAGAGCTCGCTTTGGAGCATGTTACTTAACTGTGCAGGGTGTTTGCGGAGCTCTGCGACCTTTTTCAGTGCGTCACTACTGGAGGTAGCTCAGACTCCCAGGCTAACCCCTCTCTGTGCCTGTATGTTCAAGTGCTTGTGCAGCGGTGTATTGATCCGTGGTACAAGCAGGGGCATAAGAAGGTAACTTTGTAGGAGATGGTAATTAACTATTTCATCCATTGACCTGTTTGCGTGGCCTAGTTCTTTTGCATCGGTCTTGCTATTAACGTCATTGCCACTTGCCCTCTTTTTGTTATTTTCCATTCCTGCTGCTCCTGCATTATTTGTATTCGTGCACACGACCTTGTGTGACTTTCCTGCTGACCACAGAGTACATTTATTTGTCTAAGAACGTGTTGCTTTGTACTTTGGGAAATTCTCTAGGCCTGAAACTTGTGAGACAATTTTCTGTGACCCATTTCTGACCTCTTGCGTGTGTATTTATTTTATATTTGCCGAAACAGCATTGCCAAGAGTTGTCATTTGTGTATAGTTTTACTTAGGCTATAGCACGGGTTTTGGATCTCTCTATCTTGCATCGCACAGCAACGAGGCTCGCAACGTTGCCCAATGTAGTTTTCATAATCGTCATCTTCAATAAAGTTTATTTTGGATAAAATAAATCAATAAAACTTACATAATAAACAGACATCATTTAAATATCTCATTTACAGTTACCGAATATTTTCCATCTTTAACAAATAACCAGGAATTCTAAATGTATATGAAAAGAGGCTAAAAGTATTTTAAAACTTGAAAGAAAAGTTAACTTTTAGCTCTACTTTATTTATAATTCATATCAACTAAGCAGTTCCGCTTCCATCTTGATACCTAAGGGGCTTCCTCTGCAATATTGAATTGTCCTGATGATGGTCTTATAGACTACTGCTTCAAAGACCGAAACATCGACCTCTCCAAATTTTGGAGCGGATGTTTGTTGTGACTTGATTTGTTTAATTGATTTATACATCTTTTCATGACATTGTTTGCCTATGTTATTTTATTTGTTGTATCCCCTTGAATTAATTTCTGATATATAAAATACAGAATATATTTTCATACAAATAGGATTTTCCGTGTGCTTCTTTTTTCAGACTCAAAATCCACATCCAATGCTGTGGTCCTCTGGACACCTTCTAGTTTGATCGTATATGACAAACTTAGTGATTAAAGTCAACAAATAACTTGAACATTGATCATAAATAAAATCCCTTGTAGACAATTTTCACCCTGTACTGTACACTGCCCAAGCCTACATGAGTTGGTTGGGTCACCCAGATTTCCTAAAGCCATATATACAGGCACCCAAGCTTCAAAAGAGCATTAAGCATGCTCGTCCTCCATTACTAGCCATGTCATTGTGTACTTCATCCTAGCAGGTGGTCCCAGCAATGCCTTTCTGCATTTCTTAGATTTCTGTCCTCTCATATCACCATGTCTGCTGGATTTCAACATTTATCATGACCCCCGTTCATCTGAAAAGCAGTTCTTTGGACCATATAATTCTTCTTCATCAACATGCTGAGCTGCCAAGATCCAATCAGCCCTCCCCTTGCCACTTCTCACACAACACATTTTGTCACTGAATATCCAAACCAACTAAAATAGATATGAGGAGGGCGCTAGGTGGCGCACATGCAAGATGGCAGCACGACTGTGAGGCTCCTGCAGCCTAGCGTGGAAATCCTTTCATTTATCCTGCTCTAAGGCCCCACAGCTGCGTTAGAACTCGGCCTGTTGAAGAATTAGACCAGCTGAAGACTGGCTGCAAAGATTAGCTGAATTGGGTTGACCGTGCTCCTACCGTGGAGGCGTGAAGATCCGGCCGAGGGAGAGGGTGGAGCGATGTGGCTCCCCAGCGCGGCCACAAGAACTACGTGAGTCCGCTGCTCCACACGAGGCGGCTAGGCCCTGGGACGCGGGTCGGGCGGCAGCGCTGGAGGAATTGGCCCGGCTCGCCTTATCAGCACCCGCAGCTAGTACCTCACTGGGGACTCTGCCTACTTGCGGCCTGAGACAGACTGCGCTGACTGTGCCGATGCTGAGGGTGGTAGGTGAGCGACGGCGTGAGATCTGCACTGGGAGTGCGCTGTGCTCCTTGGCGGTGAGGAGTGTGCCGCCACCGCTATCCTGAGTGGGGCCTCGGCGCCTGGTGATGGCCCGGAGCGATCGTGCTACTCTCGCTGCCCTGTGAACTGGTGGATCGGCGCTGGGCTGCACACGCACCATCAACACTGCACTGGTGGGAATCGGGGCGCTGGAGGCCTCCCGCGGACATTGTGCTTCCCTCGCTGCCTTACAAGTGTGCTCTCAGGCGCTGGGCCTGACCTTTCCTGCTTCTGATGCTGGGGTGTGAGAGGTGCCCGCTTCTTTAGTGACGCAGCTCACAGACGTGGCCCTTCTCCCCAAGACGGCCCCCATTGGTGTTGGTGGGGGACGGGGTGAGTGATTGCGGAGCGGCCATATGCCAATGCCCTCCCTTTGATTCTTTATGGGCACCTGGGTTCCCTGGACGGGTGCCAGCTTGAGGCCGGGTGCTACTGACCGCCATTTTGTGCAGTAGAGAACTGGATGCACAGTGCGATCCCTCTATTTATGCTGAGCCTTGCTGACTTGGGGAGCTATTGTTGGATATAGAGGCACATACAGAGGTGAAGCCGAAGACAGGACGACTTTAAAAAGGTGACCCTTTGATCTCTCCCCAAACTATGCTGGCTGGATCAGTAGGGCTTGCTCTGACGACATCCTGAATATATCTGTGTGCTGCTGTAGTATAGCCCACTGCCCTCTCTGAGCTCATCGGACTGGCTGTAATCCACCTGTGGCAATGTGCGCGCCTGGGGGCGGAGGGACCTGGCTGCTCTGCACTGCTCACTGCTGGTTCTCTGGAGGAGCCGAGCTCTACCTAAAGCTTGGGCGCACAGGTGGCAGGCACTGTGATACACCCACTGTGCCGCAGACTCTTCTACACTTGGGCCTCATCAGCCATTGTGCCCGTCATATCCTTTGCCCATAGAGTGCACGAGGCCACAGCAAGGATAAATAAGTAGTCCGTGAATACAGGACGCCATGGGCAAGCCAGACACTCGACAACCTAAATTAAACTTTGAGGCGGCTAAAAGGAGTGCCGAAACCTGCAAGACGATCAGGATCTAGACAAAAGAGATGAGACCCTGGTTTGGGCGACAGCGCAGAACACTGATATACAAAGTATACTTCAGGAGGTGCGACAAGGGTTCTCCACCATAGTGGACAAAGTGGACAGAATGTCGTCACGCATGGATGCCATTGTGCATAAGCTGGAGGTGCATGAGGACCGCGTCAAGGAGGCGGAAAGGCTCATTTCGGACAATGAAGATACAACAACTCGAGTTACAACACAAGGCGCCCACGTCGATATACTCCTGAAATTCATTGCAGCGAAAAATGAGGATTTAGAAGTGCGAAGTCAGCGCAAAATTATTTGCATCCTAGGTATTCCTGAATTAACAAACACGGGGAAGATGGAGGAATATGTGGAAAACCTACTACTGTAATCAATCGGAGCGGAATCATTCTCCAACCAGTTTATAATGGAGCGAGCGCATCAGTCTCTGGGGCCGCATCCGCCTCCTGGCAGCACACTGCGTCCCATCATAGCAAGACTTTTGAACAATAGAGATCGGAACGTTGCACTCCGTGTAGCAAGAAGCAAATAAAAACTAAATTATGATGGCAATACATTCTCCATCTATCCGGACTTTACTCCTACAGTCCAAGAGGAAAGGCGCAAATTCACAGATGTTAAAAACAAGCTACGGCTGGCACAAATTGATTATGCGCTACTGTACCCCGCATGCCTTAGTCACTCACCAGGGCAAACTACTCTTTTTCACTAAGCCACAGCAGGTGGAAGAGTTCCTCAAACACTTGAAACATATGAGTCGCAATAATGGGACACCAGCATCGTCACAGCAGTCTTCTTTGATGGGAGCGGAAGATGACTCACTTTGAACTTTGCATTGATATACACTGCTTACTGAGAGGCGGAGTGAGACGAAATAATAGTCCGACAGTCAGAACCACTCCGTGGGTCAAGTAACTGTGTTCAGCTGCCGGGCCAATCTGAGCTCTTCCTACTGCACGGTGGGCACCCTCTGCCCTCAGAGCCCAACCGTTCCATCTGAAGTGGACTCCCCGGGCGAGGCGCACCTGTACTGCTACCTAGAGGGATGCCCCACGGGTATTCCCCTGCTGATGGTTACCGCAGGACTCTAGCTGTGACTGTTTGGGTTATGTTGTTTTTGATGGGGACAGGGGAGGGAGGGTGGGTGATCAATTCTGGCAAGTTGAGGCTGCTTTAGTGGGTGGGGGTGGGGTTAAGAGGAGACTGGTTTGGTTAATGCATGACTCTTGTAAAGCAAGATGGTTTCATTTACAGTTTCATATGGATAGCATGCGTTATATGTTTTGAGCACATGGCACACAGTATAGAGCTACATTATGTACACACCTTTGCACTGGGCTGTATCCCCGGGGCATGGACCTCATTATAATCCACAGAGTGTTAATACTTTTGCATGTAAATGGATGGACCATAGGATCTTTTCCTCCTATTCATCTTATGCGAGGGGACAGCCATACTCATTAAAAAGCGGACACCGTTTCACCTAGCTAGGGCATCCTGGGACGCGCAGAGACGGTATTGTTTGGCATGGGGCGGTTTGGGTCTGAGTCAGTCACCCTGGCCTGCTGCTACGGACCAAACGTGGATGCCCTGCACTTTTATACCTCCTTGTGGGCTAAGATCTTTGACATAGGCTCTAATCATATAATCTGAGGAGGGGATTTCAAGGTTGCCTGTAACCCAAATATTGACAGGTCTCACCCTGCCTCTCATCACTACACCAAGGCGCGCACTGTCCTGCAGAACACGCTAGCTTCTTATCAATTGATTGATGCCTGGAGGCACACCCATCCCCATGGGTTAGAGGGAACACTTAAATTTAGAGAGACGCTCACTGAGTATATGGAATCGGCGCAGAGAGAAACACGATTCAGGGGTAGATACTGGGTGGCTCGTCGCTTTGGGGAAGGGGAGAGGCCGGGCAAGGCGCTAGCAGACACGATTAGGAAGCCACACTATTCCAACTATGTGTTAGAGCTTGAAGGCCCTGGCCAGGTGGTCTACAGGGATACTGCAAACTTACTGAATGCTTTTACCTCTCATTATGCTCAGCTCTATACCACAAATAGAATGGGTAGTTTGAATTTGGAGAATTATCTGGAAGATGTGACATTGGGATGGTTGCGCGATGTGCAACGGAAGTTTTTATGTGCCCCGTTCGAATTGGATGAGGTCAGGGATGCCATCATGCACATGCAATCTGGGAAGGCAACCGGTACGGATGGCATTCCAATAGAGTTTTCTAAAACCTATATAGATCGAATGTCCCCCATACTGCGTGAGGTGTATGAGGATTCCTTAGACACTGGAGGCCTCCCACCATTCATGAGAGAGGCTCTCATCATTTCGCTTTTGAAACCTGGAAAATCACCCCTTCAAAGCGACTCCTATAGGCCACTGTCCATCCTTAACTGCGATGCAAAAATATTGGCCAAGCTCATTGCCACCCGCCTTAGCTTATTGATGGAAAATTTGATTCTTCCCAACCAATCTGGCCTTGTACCCGGAAGGGCTACCTCCCATCATTTGAGAACCCGTTTTTCACCATTTTAAATAATGTCTCCCCTGAATTGCCCTTGGCAGCTGTATTTTTGGATGCCACAAAGGCTTTTGATTCAATTGAGTGGGACTATATCTTTGGGGTGATGTTGCGCATGGGTTTTCCGCCCCTCTTCCTCTCCTGGATTCAGTTATTATATCATTTACCAACTGCTAAGGTGCTCATAGATGGGCTTGTCTCCCAGGCGTTCCCGATCACTAGGGGAACCCGTCAGGGATGCCCCCTATCCCCCTTACTATTTGCGTTCGCGGTTGAGCCATTCACGGCAAAACTGCGGCAGCACCACAATGATAAAGGCCTACGGTGCAATATAAGGCAGATACTCTTCTCCCTATATGCGGATGATATTACTCTGTATATTCGCGACCCGCAGCAGAACCTAAACCCGGTCCTCAGGGAATTTATTGTTTTTGGGAGCTATCAGGGATCAAAATCAATTGGAGTAAGTCCTGTATTTTCTCCCTAACGTCCACAACAACTCTTTCAGCTGGATTATCCCTTAGAGTGGTGTGATGAGGATTTGCGGTATTTGGGCATTCGTGTCACTAGGGATAGAGACAAACTGATGCGACTTAATTATGGCACAGCACTGACCCGCGTAACGGATTATGTTACCCGTTGGATTACACTTCCTCTTTCAATTGCGGAACGGGCGTCCCTAATAAAAATGGTGATACTACCCCAGTTGCTCAATCTGTTTTTAAATATACCGTTTTATCCAGGGGGCTATTTTTTTTAAAACACTCTGGTCAGAATTGACGCGGCTGGTGTGGGGGGGGGGGTAAACACCTGAGACTGCAGTGGAATGTTCTTACTAGGCCATATTGGCAGGGGGGGGATTCGGAGTACCCAATTTTGAATTGCACGTGGTCGGACCATCACCTGATCTCATTTACCCTCCCTACCCATCCCCCGGTCAAGCCCCCACTTCCTAAAAATGTCTGGGTCCGGGCTTGGGGGCGAGTAGACCCCGACAACTTATCTGCCCTACTCACCGCTTCTTACCCCCTCCTACAAGGTCTGTCTACTCTCTCCCAGGTCACGTCCATTGATCAGTGGCTCACCTCAGGTTGCGATTTCATCGCTCCCCTGAAGCGGGTCACTTCAAAGCGGGAGAAGGATGCAAACCTGTGGTTTAATGAGGACCTTAAGACCATCAAATTAGCGGTACGCAGAGCGGAGCGGGCCTGGAGGAGAAACTACTGCCCCTTACTCCGATTGGAGTTCACTAACATCTTGACCCAATATAAACAGGCCATCTTGGCGGCGAAAACAACCTATTTCTCCTCCAAAGTCCTCGCTGCGGAGAACCAATCGAGGGAAATTTTCTCGATTGTGCATAACCTGGCATTCTCCGACAGAACCACTCTGAAGCCCACCCCCTCTCCGGAACTCTGTCACTCCCTTAACAACTTCTTTATCCAGAAAATTGCTACCATCAAAGCCAACATTCCTCCTCCTTCCCCTACTTTTGTGGATCCTCAGTGCCCCCCCCAAGGGACAACTTGGTGTCCTTCCCCTTTTGACCAAGGAATCCCTGACTTCAATAATCCCTTTAGTTAAATCTGGTTCCCCCCTAGACCCTTGCCCTTCCCACATTCTCCGTCACATTTTTTCCTCTTGCCCTGACCCCCCCCTTCATCTTCTCAACAGCTCTCTCTCTCACGGCGTTGTACCCGCCCCATTGAAAACAGCAATCATTGTCCCTATCCTAAAGTAACCGGGCGCGGATCCCTCGGTCCCCGCCAACTATCGCCCCATCTCCCTCTTGCCATTCTTGGCAAAAGTACTCGAGCGCCATGTCACCTGCACTTTGAGCTCTTTTGTGGAGATGCATGGGGTCTTAGCCATACAACAGCAACAGAAAGGGGTGAAAGGGGATAATATGCGCTGGGAAGAGAAAATATAAGTACAGTCACAATATTTGGTAAGCTCAAAGGATCAGATTCTGGTCACCCCACCAGAATCAAAGCCTGCGACACCAAGGGGCCACAGTTAATCAATACAAACGTGCACCGGATCCTGAGCTACAAAGAGTTCAAGTAAGTTCGAAATATCAAGTCCCAATATTTTAGGTGCTCTTCATTTTATTCTTCATAAAAAAAAATTCTTTCATTCAAATGATAGAGTCCAATCTTCATACATTAGGAAGAGAAACAACCGCCGCCAACACGTGTTTCGTCTAGGTCGTTAAGACCACTAGACTTCGTCAGGGCTGTAAATACAATATTACAATAAACATAATCACAATCACGTTCCACTAAACAGACACTGTTATAAGAAAAAAGAAAATTATCCTATTTACAGTTATATATAACAAAGTGGCAACCGTACAAAGGCACCGATGACCGAGTTATTTTAACATTAACACACACAATTATAAGTATTTACACTAAAATGTCATCCACAATGAAGAAGATACATTGTGATATACGAACAATAAAGTAATCAAACCACCAAGACACCAGTGATACCCAGAATGTGAAGGGAAAGAATAGTCGATGACGATGGTAACCACCAAAAAGAAACCCAAATCAGGATTGTATCTAAAAGAATAGACCCAAATCGCACCCAAATCAGTGCAGAACCTATCTCTAAACCAAAAAGTGCCTGCCAACCAACATGCGATAAGAAAGTCAAATGAATGCTCACCAAAACTTATCTACTGCAAACTTCCAATAGGTAAGCGTGGGCGTATTGTTCAAACTATAGATCTATAACAAACATAGGACAACGTGAGCACGCACATGCTCAATCGTCCAGCCCGCCTATATCTCCTCATAACAATTTCATTACAAACAGTCCAAATCAGTGACATTATATACACTCACTTTAATCTCCAAAAGAAAGCGTCTTGCTCCAGATAATTATCACAGGGGAAGGACATCCAGTCCTTACAGTCGTTAGCAAATATCCACCCAATCCATAAGGTGCTCGTAATATCTCCTGTTAAGTACAACAAAGTCGGTATCAGATGTACACACTTAGTTAGGCATGAGGTTGGTTAACACAATAAAAATGAGATAATCCACGTAAAAATATTAATCCACGTGAAGACATTCTCCTTAATAGCCCAGTGTCGTGGCCAGACACACAAACACCATGATGTCCAAATTATATCCCGACCACATTGCAGTAGTTGCATTTCTATTTACAAAACACTTTACACAACCGCTAAAACCCTATTCGTGCAGGGCCCATAATCAAAAACATGTCGGTACAACGTCCGACGGGACATACCTCCGAGTACGGGGTCCTGGTCGGAAACAGTGTATTCCTTTAGCGTGTCTCGGCGTTCAGCACACGCGCCATTCATTTACTTCCTTATCTTTGCTTTGCGTTCGGTAATCCGAAAAGGGGAAATAAAAGTAGGACTATCCTACATACTGTTCCATGGTCGCCATCTTTAAGTGACCAATGAAACGTCCCAGAGACCAATATCTGTAACTTGTGTTAATAGAAGGATACATAGGAAGAAATCTTATGGTGCATAATAAACCAAAAGTATCCCAAACGGTAAGGAAACCCCAAAGGGATAGGAGAATGTCAACAGAAAGGTTAGATATAAAATAGTAATGAGAAACGGAAACCCTATTAGAAGCCTCCGTTATTAAGAAGCGGAAAGTTTGTGAAAACAAACAGAGTTATGAGTCACATAACAATCAGATTAGTGTTACAAATGAACTGCAGTCAAAAAAGTATCACACAGTCAATTAAATCGTACAATATTAACAGTAATGCAACCTGTACAAATTACAGAAAAATACAGTTACAAAACATACAGATGGAGAGGTCATCATATTTGTGGAGCGTGAGAGACTATTCTGATTGGCTGTGACGCTATACCAGAAAGAATTGTAGTTCATCATCAAAGTTCAAGCCCCGCTCCACTGCATGAACCCGCATTATCCAACGCGCTTCCTGCTGTCGTAACCTGAGTTCGCGATTCCCACCCCTAATATCAGTGAGCATCATCTCTATGCCATTACCTGTCCACCTGGTAGGCCAATAGTGTCTGGCATTGGGGGGCCTACCGAGAAATTGTCGGAATTTGTTGACATTTTTTTACGACCCTATGTCACCAGCCTTGCCTCGTATATTAGAGATACCAAGGACGTACTTAACGTCTTTAATGATTTCAATTGGGAGTCGGAAATGATAATGGTCACTATGGACGTATCCCAATTATATACTAACATCACACATGACAAGGGTATTTTGGGTTTGGAATATTTTTTATTCAAGAGACCAATAGAATTATTGGACCACACTAATATGCTTCTAGCTATGTCTAAGATCATTTTGGAAAATAATGTTTTCCTTTTTAAGGACACTTGGTACCGCCAGAAATGCGGAGTAGCCATGGGTTCCAGATTTGCGCCGTCCTTTGCCTGCCTCTACATGGGGTGGATGGAGGCGAAGCACATCTGGGGCCCTGGTGGTACAGAATGGCACGATTGCATCAATTACTATGGCAGGTATATTGATGACCTGTTGTTTATCTGGACGGGTACCGAGACTCAACTCTTGAATTTTTTTGAGTACATGAACAACAATGTATATAACATGACCTTTACTATGAATTACAGCCGTACGGAAATAACTTTTCTGGATCTGAAATTTTATGTACAAAATGGTAAACTATGTAGCACACTTTTCAGAAAAGAGACCTCGTGTAACGCTGTGTTACACGGAAGTAGTGCGCATCCTAAATCGCAGGTTAACTCGATTCCTTTTGGCGAGTTCTACAGAGCTCGCAGGAATTGTAGTGAAGAGACTGATTTTACTACATGTGCCAATGATATAGAGAACAGATTTCTATCCAGGGGTTACAGTAAGGGTGTCATTAGTAGAGCTAAAAACAGCGCGTTTAAACTTTAACGTAACATTGCAAACTAGACCGAAAAATACTGTGACTAAGAAACTGGTGAGATTTGTGACCAGCTATAACTTATGGTCGACTAACATCTATGGTATCCTAAAGAAATACTGGTTTATGCTCACTGCAGATCCCGTCTTAAAAGAACATATTTTGCCACACCCATCTATGACCTTTCGGAGAGGGGTCACGATTGGAAATATGATTAGTCCCAGCTATCCCACGATTACTCGTAAAACATCCTGGCTACACTCTCACAATAAGGGCTCTTATAGGTGTGGGAACTGCAGTATGTGCAGAATGTCACTACATGGGATTAAATATTTCAATTACAATGACTCGGGTACTTATCACATCAAAACCCACATTGACTGCACAACCACATATGTTATATATGCTATTCTCTGTAAATGTGGTAAAGTCTATATTGGGAGTACCATTAGGAAACTTAAAGACCGTGTCAGTGAACACTTCAGGGGTCTTAAGAATAGGGACAATAGAGTTCCAATAGCCGCGCATGCCATGGATTGCCCAGCCCAAACCGAACATCTGACTATGTCCTTCCATGGCATAGAGATGATGCCCACTGATATTAGGGGTGGGAATCGCGAACTCAGGTTACGACAGCAGGAAGCGCGTTGGATAATGCGGGTTCATGCAGTGGAGCGGGGCTTGAACTTTGATGATGAACTACAATTCTTTCTGGTATAGCGTCACAGCCAATCAGAATAGTCTCTCACGCTCCACAAATATGATGACCTCTCCATCTGTATGTTTTGTAACTGTATTTTTCTGTAATTTGTACAGGTTGCATTACTGTTAATATTGTACGCTTTAATTGACTGTGTGCTACTTTTTTGACTGCAGTTCATTTGTAACACTAATCTGATTGTTATGTGACTCATAACTCTGTTTGTTTTCACAAACTTTCCGCTTCTTAATAACGGAGGCTTCTAATAGGGTTTCCGTTTCTCATTACTATTTTATATCTAACCTTTCTGTTGACATTCTCCTATCCCTTTGGGGTTTCCTTACCGTTTGGGATACTTTTGGTTTATTATGCACCATAAGATTTCTTCCTATGTATCCTTCTATTAACACAAGTTACAGATATTGGTCTCTGGGACGTTTCATTGGTCACTTAAAGATGGCGACCATGGAACAGTATGTAGGATAGTCCTACTTTTATTTCCCCTTTTCGGATTACCGAACGCAAAGCAAAGATAAGGAAGTAAATGAATGGCGCGTGTGCTGAACGCCGAGACACGCTAAAGGAATACACTGTTTCCGACCAGGACCCCGTACTCGGAGGTATGTCCCGTCGGACGTTGTACCGACATGTTTTTGATTATGGGCCCTGCACAAATAGGGTTTTAGCGGTTGTGTAAAGTGTTTTGTAAATAGAAATGCAACTACTGCAATGTGGTCGGGATATAATTTGGACATCACGGTGTTTGTGTGTCTGGCCACGACACTGGGCTATTAAGGAGAATGTCTTCACGTGGATTAATATTTTTAAGTGGATTATCTCATTTTTATTGTGTTAACCAACCTCATGCCTAACTAAGTGTGTACATCTGATACCGACTTTGTTGTACTTAACAGGAGATATTACGAGCACCTTATGGATTGGGTGGATATTTGCTAACGACTGTAAGGACTGGATGTCCTTCCCCTGTGATAATTATCTGGAGCAAGACGCTTTCTTTTGGAGATTAAAGTGAGTGTATATAATGTCACTGATTTGGACTGTTTGTAATGAAATTGTTATGAGGAGATATAGGCGGGCTGGACGATTGAGCATGTGTGTGCTCACGTTGTCCTATGTTTGTTATAGATCTATAGTTTGAACAATACGCCCACGCTTACCTATTGGAAGTTTGCAGTAGATAAGTTTTGGTGAGCATTCATTTGACTTTCTTATCGCATGTTGGTTGGCAGGCACTTTTTGGTTTAGAGATAGGTTCTGCACTGATTTGGGTGCGATTTGGGTCTATTCTTTTAGATACAATCCTGATTTGGGTTTCTTTTTGGTGGTTACCATCGTCATCGACTATTCTTTCCCTTCACATTCTGGGTATCACTGGTGTCTTGGTGGTTTGATTACTTTATTGTTCGTATATCACAATGTATCTTCTTCATTGTGGATGACATTTTAGTGTAAATACTTATAATTGTGTGTGTTAATGTTAAAATAACTCGGTCATCGGTGCCTTTGTACGGTTGCCACTTTGTTATATATAACTGTAAATAGGATAATTTTCTTTTTTCTTATAACAGTGTCTGTTTAGTGGAACGTGATTGTGATTATGTTTATTGTAATATTGTATTTACAGCCCTGACGAAGTCTAGTGGTCTTAACGACCTAGACGAAACACGTGTTGGCGGCGGTTGTTTCTCTTCCTAATGTATGAAGATTGGACTCTATCATTTGAATGAAAGAATTTTTTTTTATGAAGAATAAAATGAAGAGCACCTAAAATATTGGGACTTGATATTTCGAACTTACTTGAACTCTTTGTAGCTCAGGATCCGGTGCACGTTTGTATGGGGTCTTAGCCCCCCGTCAGGCCGGTTTCCGCCCCGCACACTCTACGGAGTCCGTAGTACTTTTGGTCCTTGACAACCTCAGGGAGGGAATGGATACCAACCAGACCCAGGCCCTGGTCCTCCTCGATCTCTCAGCCGCCTTTGACACGGTTGATCACACCATCTTACTTTCCCGTGTCAAGGCGGCGGGGATCGGGGGTACCGCCCTGGTATGGTTATCCTCCTTCCTGAGGGACCGCACCCAGGCGGTTCGCCTGGGTGACTTTTCTGCGGACTTCCGGAAAGTTCAGTGCGGGGTCCCCCAAGGTTCTTCCCTTTCACCCCTTCTGTTTAACCTTTACATCGCCCCTCTTATTTTCTCATTGCAGCAGATGGAGGTCTCCGTGTATAATTATGCGGATGACCTCCAACTTGTCTTTAATCTGTCTTCTTCCCCTTCTTCTGTTTCTAATTTTCAATCTATTATGATTCACATCCGAGACTGGATGAACCACAACCATCTGAAACTCAACCCAGACAAGACTGAGCTGGTGTTGACGGGTGGTTCATCCAGTCCCTGGTCTTCTCTGTTTTGGCCCCACTCCCTAGGTTCTCCACCTGTCCCCTCTACCTCAGTAAAAACATTAGGCATCAAACTCAATCCCCAGCTCACCCTTCACTCCCAGGTTAGTTCTGTGGTGTCCTCTTCCTTTCTTTCACTGCGCACTATACGCAAGGTGTCCTGTTTCTTTTCTTTTGACGCTCTGAAACTGATTACCCTGGCAATGGTCATCTCCCGCCTGGATTACGGCAACGCCCTATATGCTAGTATACCTGCATATAGTCTAAGGCGGTTGCAGCAGATTCAGAACCAGGCGGCGCGCTTGGTGTTTAAATTGCCATAGTTTCACCATGTCACCCCCCTCCTCAAATCTCTGCATTGGCTCCCAGTCCGTGAGCGTGTCCAGTTCAAGCTCGCTTCCATCACCTTCCAAGCTCGACTGGGCACGGCACCGGTTTTTATCTCATCTCAGATCATCCCCTACGTTCCTACCAGGGAACTATGTTCATCCACCAAATCCCTTCTCACAGTCCCGCGGTTCCGGAGGAAGAAATGGGGAGGATCGAAATTTGCGACCCTTGCTCCACTTTTTTGGAACTCCCTGCCTCCAGAGCTCAGAGCCTCGACTCTTTATCCGCAATTCAGGAAACAGCTTAAAGCTCATTTGTTCACCAAAGTTTTCAATTAGTCCTCCTGCAGTTCTAATTCCCTTAGCTTAGTTTTTACCATTCCTGCCCTGTTATCTGCTAGTTGCAGCGCCATGAAACCGCTGGTGAACGTGCGCTTAATAAATAATTTTAAATTCAATTCAAATTCAAATTATATTATCTCAGTTCACAAGCCCATTATGCATATTACTGGGTGTATAAGCCACGATATATGCCTCAAGTGGCGGCGGAGCACTGGCTTGCACACCCCATACCGATCGAAGGTGCGTTGCATGACACACCACCTATTAGAGAAAAAACGCCTACTACTGTTACTTGTACAGTCACAGCATGGCACCGCATAAGTCGTATACTGGACCCCCCACTGCTTTAGTCCCCGCTATTGCCTCTCACATACCATCCGACCATGCCTCTTCTCCTAGAGACGATATTTCATAATTTTGCGCAACATATGCACATTAAAACTTGGGGGGACCTGTATCATGAGGGTCACTTTGGCAAAGTCGAACATGTCTTTCAGGGCATACAGCACACTCCACTGGATTTTTTGTATATATACGTCTTAGACAGGGCATCCGCTCTCTAACTACGGAGTTTCCGGCTGCGCCCCCAGTACTTGCTCCACTACAGCTGATGCTTAGGAACACGACACCCAAGCGTCTTGTTTCCCTACTATACCGCACAGTGCACACACATAGAGAGGAACCGGCTGCATTGGCCCGCACACGTTGGAGTACTGCTGCTCACAAACTGAGTAGGTCTCGGCCAGCAGCAGACTGCGTATAATACACTTCAAAGTTCTTCATCGGTTGTATCATACCCCGGCCAGAATGCACAGACATGATTTGCAAACAGATCGGTGCGACAGGTGTCGGGCTCCGGGAGCGGATTTCCTACATTTGGCCTGGGAGTGGCCGAGGATACATGACTACTGGAGACATGTATTTGAAGCCCTGAACTTAATGACAAACACTCATATGGAACCCACACCACTGCTGGCCCTGTTGGGTTATGTAAAACCACTGCAGCTGCGCATCGGAAATATGTGGCCCTCGCGCTGCTCATGGCCAAAACACGGGTGGCATGTCGATGAGGAAGGGGAAGAGAGCTCAAGTTCAAGGATTGGCTTGGGGATTTAGTTTTTGTCAGGAACAATTTGCTACATATGCGGAATTGTTACCTAGAACCTCCAGGCCTAGGGAAATTTGGGCCCCCCTAACATGTTATCTTCTGGCACATCCACGTGAGACTGCCATGCCGGAGAGAGTGGAGCCTGCACCCTGAGAGGTCCTGAGTTAGCGCATAACTGGTGGGTATGTATCTCCTTATGTGCTGTGAAACTGCTACCTCTGCTATGCTTATGATATACCCAGGTGTGATAAGTCTGATCGTATATACCAATAGTTGGACTCTATTGAGATAATAGACACATGGCTTATATCAGACACAAATGTTGCACACAACTAGCAATACTTCACTGTATGGGGGACTGTGTAATGCTCTGATGTGCTACGACACATCATTGACCAAGCTTATGCTCCAAACCTCAAATTTGGAACAGTGAATCCCAAACCTTCACTTTACTGATATTCTACGGTACTGATGCAACCCACTTGTCACTTACACATCTATTCCTTTAACACAGTCCAGGTTCAGAAAAGTCCAATCTGATAATGAGACAAAAATGCTTTAAAAAGTAAGCTGTCCCTAAATCAACTCACTTCCCTTTCTATTTACCGTTGGTAAAAAAATGCTTCAGCATGAAGATTAATTATATGCAACACAAAACACTGATTTGCAAAAACATTCCTAGCTTCCAAACTAGACACTTCCCACATGCCCCTATAATGTACCCAAACTAGCTCCTTGAAATCTTTAGGCAACTCTCTAACTGAATTAAGTTTCTAAACACCCGCTTGTACACAGAGCTTTTCATCCCCTCCTTGGTGGAGACTTTAAACCATCTTCTACATTGCCCATTTCTCCCTTTGTAATGACACAAGCTCCTCTTCTCAAGGCAGGCAAGATTCTGACCCAACCCAGATTAACAGAATTTTGTCTGTTCGTACTCTTTTTGATCCTGATTGTGTGTCTTCTGTACTGTTTTAAAAGACCAAGGTCTAAATAAACAAGTTTTTCTCTCTCTCTCAGATTAACCCCTTCCATGCTCATGACGAGCTCAGCTCGTCATGCAGTATACTGCTCGTGTGCTCATGACGAGCTGAGCTCGTCATGAACAATGGTAAATAATGGTCTTCAGCACAGAGGGGGAATTGCTGCAGCACTGATGGTGTTAACACTCAAACCGCATCCCAGTGACTTACTTACCCTTCCAGGACAAAGTGATATTAAGATCACTTGCAATACAGCTCCAATCCCATTTCAACCAACTGCAGTTACTGAAAATCTATTAATGTTGTTTCCGGTCTCTCGTCAGTCAGTACCCCCACCTACAGTACCCCCACCTAACCGACAAGCTGAAACCCTGGCTGAAAAATCTTTGAATCATCTAAACAGCTGTTAGACCGATCTGTGGACCTGCCTCTCCATGTACTGTTTCTACTTGTGCTTCTCCAACTGTGTCCTAAACTAATTTGCCACCTTCCTGTGTAATAGGCAAAACATCATTAATAAGAGTACCATATAAACCCCTCATCTTCCTCACTTGTGCTGTTCTTCCCTCCACCATGTTGGGAGGACAGGGTAGGTCCTGGACTCATCTGCGACGGCTGAATCGACGCTAATAAATATAGCGTTGTTACCATCATTCCCTAGAGCTGGATTATGTTGTTTGTTGTACATGGCTGTTGTGTATTCATGCTGACATGTGCTGGATTTTGTTCTGTTGTGTATATAAAATGCAAATAAAATTTGATTATAAAAAATATATATATAATATTTAAAGGACACCGCCCATTGGAGGGTTTTAAAATGGACATGTCACTTAAGCACCACAAGCCCCATAATGCAATATGTATAAAAAGTCCATCTGGGGACCGGAAAGAGTAATTGATTAAAAGGCATTTTGGTAGTGGTTGCTGGCGGCGTGTTGGGTGTTGGCTCGCCTCTGAGGAAGTTCGTGGTACGAACGAAATGCATAAGGAAAAAGCCACATGCTGTTCAACATAGAAATAAATACCTGCAAACAGCAAAGTCAAGTGTGCGACTCGTCTTTCCTTCGTGAGGGGGAGTTTTGGAATATATATATCGCTTTCAGAGCTCAGTAATGCAGAAGGAGGCCACATGGGTAGAATCCTTAACCTTGCGGAAGAGATTGATTTTTTAGTAGAGGACCGGTTGCAAACATTGCGACCCAGAGTACGAAAGAATCACAACGCAAAAGGCGCAATGCAAAACGTCACGCAAGACGAAAAAAACGAAAAGCCTCAGCAGCAGCCACAAAAAAAGAAGAGGCAATGGTACAACAAAAGGAAATAATAAGGGACTGTACCATCACGAACCTCACCAGCGTGGTTCTATCAACGGCTGAAGAACAACTTTTAGCCCTGGGATTAAACTTTTGTCCTGAGAGTTCTTTTAATTACACGAACACCAGAGCGGATGTTTTCAAGTTCATTCGCAAATTGAAACTCAAGAAATTCTTTTCTTCAAAACCGGCAACCAAAGACAAAGAAAAGACTGCCAAAGGAACGATAAACTGCTGGCAATGCAACAGCGCCAGCAGCACGAGATGCCAGATTGCTTCTGACCCTGTGCGACCTAGGGGAATCTGGGAATTCAACTACAAAGGATGATGTTGCTCCATCCACGCAACGCGAACTTTACAACGTGGACATCTGCCAGAAAGGAGCTGGTGACAGCCCGTTTAAACCGGTAAGCACGTTTTTGCCTGTAATGCCAAAAGATGCGGTAGACATTTACCATGAATGTGTCATAGAAGATCTTAAAAAATTAAACCGCACAGTGCAGGCTCAAACTTACAAAAACAATGCCAAAGTAAATCAATATAACATGTTAATGAAAAAACTAAGTCAGAATCATGAAGTGGTGATCAACAAATCTGATAAAGGTGGAAATATTGTGTTATGGAATAAGGAAGAATACATTGTAGAAGCCATGAGACAATTAAATGACACCTCTTGTTATGATAGATCAAATGGAATGGCATACAAGCGAACAAAGGACGATGTAAAAAAGATGCTGATGTCATACAAAAGAAACAATTTGATCTCACAAACTGAGTTTGATTTTTTACATGTTGAACATCCAGTGATACCCATATTATATCTGATCCCCAAAATACACAAACAGAAAGTTCCAACACCTGGCCGACCTATCATCGCGGCCATCAATAGTGTAGGAGAGAATATTTCAAGTTACATTGATTTTTTTTCTACAAGACTTTGTTAAAAACTTACCGAGTTACATTAAGGATACAGGGGATTTTTTGAAGAAATTGTCCTCTATCATGTGGCAAGAGAATTGGTGTCTACTTACTCTAGACAGAGTCGTTGTATACGTCAATAGATCATTCTAAAGGTTTAGAAGCAATCAGACATTATCTTGGTCTACGATCATGTGAATACTATGCTCACAACAAAATGTTATGTGAATTAATACATTGGTGCTTGCATAACAATTATTTCATGTTTGCTAAAAGCATATGGAGACAAGTCCGGGGTGTGGCGATGGGATCGTGCTTCTCCCCCAGCTACGCGTGCCTTCACGTGGGCTGGTGGGAGGAGCGCGGTCTCGTTACTACACCGGGATTTCAACATGTGCGATACTGGAAACGGTTTATAGATGATGTTTTCTGCATATGGGAAGGGGATGAGGCTAGTGCTCAGGTTTTTGTCGATGCACTTAACAATAATCAAGAAAATCTTTTCTTCACCTCTAATATCAGTAAGGTACAAGCAGATTTTTTAGATGTTCATCTAATTATTGAAAATAATGCTGTAACCACCTCTCTTTCCCGTAAACCGACAGCTGGAAACAGCATATTACATGCCAGTAGTAACCATCCGCAACATGTGATCAATAATGTCCCATATGGAGAATTGGTGCGGGTCAAGCGAATAAGTAGTACCCCTGAAATATTTGAACGAGAAGCTCGAAACACTATCGACAGACTTAAAGCCAGAGGGTACAGTGAAAAGGTTTTGAATAGTGCTCTGAGAAGAAGCCGAGAAAAATCTAGGGAATCATTACTCAGATCTGAGGCACCAAAACCCACAACAGAGAACAACACTCCTCGCTTGATTCTGACCTATAGCAAACAAGAAAGACAAATTAGGTCTATTGTTAGAAAACATTGGCCCATTTTGATGACAGATGGTTTTTATAGTGAGTTATTACAAGTTACTCCAACAATAACCTATAAAAAATCATATAGCATGCACAACAGTCTAGTGAAAACCAGCCCAGAGTCAGGTGGTGGCAGTACCTGGCTCAAATACAAAGGCTTTTTCAAATGCTCCACATGTAGGGCGTGCAAGTTCGGTGTGAACACCACTCACTACAGCACGCCGTTTTGTCCCATCAGTAAGACTATTCGAGGTAATTTCAATTGTCACAGTGAGTTTGCAATATATGTCCTGACATGCACCTGTGGTCTACGATATGTGGGTAGTACCAAGTTACAGGTGCATGTCAGGATCTTGCAACACCTACGTGCAATAGTAAATAACGATAACACATACCCAGTAGCACGCCACTTCAAATCAACTCATAACAATGATCTGTCACAGTTGACATATTTTGTTATAGATGTGGTGGCTCCTCTCATTCGGGGAGGTGACAGAGAGGGACTCCTAAGGAAAAAAGAAACAGAGTACATAGTGGAGCTGGATAGCAAATATCCTAATGGGCTGAATACAACTGAAGACTTACATCATTTGTTATAACTATTCACATTATTTGTGTTGTGTTGTGTGGTATACAGGAAATGTTTATAAGAAACATGAAATAAATCCTTATGTGGATTTTTTTTTTTTTTTTTGATCTTTAAGGGCCTTTCGGATTCAAAAACATCGTATGAAATACAGGAACATTAACTGCATCAAGTTGCACCTATTGGGAACTAGTTGTGAAATTACATCTTTTAAGATAATGAAATTGATAACGAGCTGAGTAAATTGTTAAACTCTCATCCAATAATCATGTACAACTTAGAGAACATTCACTTTTTTGTTATTTGCTAAACACAAAGGTTTTTTATTGGTACTTTGTTGTTTTTTTAACTATTTAATATCACTTAGTATGTGTTGCCACTTAGGGTTTGAGTATGGGCAATTGGGGAACTGTTAATATACTTAATCCATAAAAAAAAATGTGTTCTCGTATATCTATTCTATAGACCAATTTCAATAATAGTTCCAGAAAATTTTGATGTTTATATCTGTAGATGTTGTATATAGATGTATAGGGATACATCATATGTAAATATATGTATATAGGAAATATATATTTTTGTATTTGTATATACATTGTTTTTACAATCTTTATTTTTCGGTATGGTTTATAGAAGATGATAATATAATCTTAGTATGATTTCATAGACAAGGAGTGGTATATGAGACTAATTTGGATTTTTGCATTCATGCAGTTATATTGTTTTCCTTGCCCTTTGAGTTTAATGATGGTGGGTGCAGTGATCAGTAACCTAGAAAAGTATTTTGTCTATGTCTATGCACCATGTGATTCACTTAGGAGGTGGAGCACTGCAAAGAAAAAAATTTCTTTAAATGTGTGCTGACCAGGTGTATGGTGTGTGATCAAGAGCACTAGTTGCTCGAAACGCGTCGCCTGAGAGGTGAATAAAATCTACCTTACTGCAGCCTGGGGTCCGTGTCTTCTGTTGCAGGAGTTTTGCTGTTTTGAAGACTTGGTTTTTCATATATATATATATATATATATATATATATATATATATATATATATATATATATATATATATAGCGTTGTTCCTCCGCCAATGATTCAGAGGAGCAAAGCATGCGCCCTAATTGGTTTTGTCTACATAAACAAGGTACCTCATTGTTAGGTTTTGTTTGTTGGGTTCACAATACGACACTATAAGTGAACCAACCATTGTGTAGATAGGATATAGAGATTGGTCCTAAAGAATTGTTACATGATAGGTTTGACACACCAGGCAAGAAACATGTTGACCTCAAATTCATAGCCACTATTAGTCATTGCTCCCAAAGTTGCATACACTATCTATTTTTAACTGAGACCAGTGGGCTGTCTGATTAAATTTAAATTTTGGAGCACTTCTGGCATCCCTCTTTTAAATAAACTCCTCCACATGTCCACTGCATATCTGCTCACACACATCTACACATGAAGGCCCTCTACCCGCACCGCACCTAACTGCTTAGGATATAAAGATCTTTGAAAAAGAGCCCCTCATAGGGTGCTCGTCAGGCATTGCTGCGCCGGCCTGACGAGGAGCATGCCCTATGATGAAGCATGACACCCAGCTGGGTGTGTGAGGGCCCTATTTCCCAAATTGTGAGACACCCTGTCTCCACCATAGGGTCAGGGAACAGGCATTCCAAGCCTCCTCCCTCTTCGCTGCCTTCCTCATTAGGAACTTCATATTCTGTTAAATTCACGTGTCTCACCGGGGGCTTTCTGCTGGACCTTTAAGTGCCCTCTGTCCCTCTCCCTTTGTTGATATATGTGTATTTAACTAAGTCATACCAAAACTAGTGCTATCCTCCTCTTTGTGACACTATTAAGGCCAAAGGCCAGAAATGGGACCTCCGCTTTCAGTCAGTTGCTAAATTTTGCTATTTGGTATACCCCTATGGTACACCTAACATTTCTCTTGTGTTTAGCCTGAAAAAGTGACTTTAATCCATCCCCTACAACAATCGCTGGGACTGGTATAATTTTATTTTACCATCAATGTAAGGAGAATAAGCAAACATATTTGTCTTGATGTCACTATCTACTCACATGAAAATAATTCAATTAGATATATCCCCTATACCTTTCGAAATAAGACAATGTGATAACCTACTGGGGAATCCGTCACTAATGTGTTACACTGGCTTCATTCTTGCACAGTCTCTTGTGTATTATTACTGCTGCTTGATTAACAGTGTTCACTTGTAAATTTTTTTATATAGGTCACATTACAAAGTGAATTGAAAGTAGGCAATCCTAGTTATGGTACAAAGCAATTATCCTAAGATCACGTTGGTCAATTAAAGGGAGAGAGAGGACCATCAGATGCCAATCTCCTAATGCTGAAGTGTTCTACTTAGTCACTAGAACATAATTTCTCAATTTGCCACTCTATTCACATTCCTATATCTGATTATGACAAATGGTTTGGTCTGTGTATGGTATAGTGGAAGAGGACAGGTATGTAAACAACATTCTAGACAGAATACTCTCCGGGTCCTTTTTCACCAGTTACTATATTTATTTTTAAGCAAATGTATCTTCTTTCTTTTTATATCTGCTTGACAGTTCTGCTGACTTCAGACATATGATCAACCAAAAAAAGAGCTTTCAGGAGTTTTACAGAGAGGGTCTTTGGCTCCCCCCACATGGTGGCGAAGAGTACGTTTTGTTTGGTCAGCAGTTGTGTGCTTTCTCAGTAGTACTTTTCTTCCACTTATCTCTGATTATGTTGTTTGTTCATACAGTTCCAGTACGACTGCCTAAAGAAAGCTCACTAATGTGCACAATGTGTAAAGTTTACAATGAGATGGAGATTGAACTTTCAATGCCACAGATGAGGCACTATTAAAGTGCCTTTGATAAGTAGATGATTTACGGTGTAACATTTTCTCTAGCAACATCACAGATCCCCTTCCCTTTCCATCATTAACCTTAGATTTCTGATTGTGTTTGAGAGCAGTATGGAATACCCAGGACTACAGTAATCTGCATGCATTTTTAAGCCTGCTTTGAAAGCACTTCTGTTGCCTGCCCTTATATAATCAAGTCAAGTCATGAAGCTTTATTCGGTGCATAAAAAATGACTATAAAAGCACAGAACACAAACATTGCATAATAATTACAATAATTTACAGAATAAAGAAAAGCTACCAGAATGTAACAGACACAGTAATTTAAACACACATGCTTTTCCTAGCTTTTACAGATTGGATTAAAAACGTAGCAGTTAAAAAACAAACGGACATCGACATGTTGCAGGTTAAAGACAAGACTCATAGCCTGCATAACTGTACGTACGCCATACTTAAGAAATAGTGGTTTTAAATAGGTTGTACAAAAATTCATATACAGTTTGCAGATCAAAAGAAAGTGCACAGTGCTTTGTCTAGATACACCATCACACAAACATGGCCCTTGCGGATGTTTTTTAACAGTAGGCAGAGCTACTAAATGATGTGCTACACCAAACCTCAGCCTGGTTAGCACAAACTTGTGTGATGGCCTTGTCACCCATATTAAATAGAGGGGGAAACCTTCAACAATAGTATAGCTATTGTAAAATGTAACGGTTGATAAAGATCCATTAGCAACAGCTCTCTTTCTTGCCGAAAATGCCAGAAATTTGGATTTCAGCTCAGGCTTTGGGATTAGAGCCGCTGCACCGGGGTCAACCAGGACATTTAAATGGAAAATCGCAGAGAAACAACTAATCACATATTTTAGCCAGGGTATATTAGAATATTTGTCCAACTGGAGACAACCCTCGATGATCGATCTGGTAAAAGATTTTCCTCCTGAAGCCAGATTGACCGCCAGATCATAAGTGGCCTCTGGGATAATTGATCGATCAGGAAGTTGGTGTCTGTTTCCCTATTGATTTACTCGGTAGAAGCAGAGGTTGGCAACGACAGGAGCTTTTTTAAAAAAAATAATTTTCCTCCTGCTGCAGCTTATGGTCACGTCTATGCCCCCATACACCGGCTCCATATAGAGCAATAGTGACACACCTGGCTTGATAGATCTTAAGCATATCATTTATAAGTCGGTCCCCAACCTTATGAGCAAATCTAAAAACACCATGTGCATTTTTTGCCATTTTGATGTGGATCTTTTTAAATTCGTTGGACCACGAGTATCTTTGGAGAAGGTTATGCCGAGATAGCAAAATGTATCCACCTGACGCACCTTGTCTTTATCGATACAAAAACAGTTAGGTACTTTACTTTTAGCCCCACAGGTCATGGTAAACGTTTTCCCCTTGTTAATTATTAATTTTCTGTTACTGATAAAGATGGAAAATCTACTGATCAAACGCTGCAATCCTAACGGCGTTCTGGAAAGCAGGACAGCGTCATCGGCGTATAAAACACCGGCACTGGAGTACCAGTAATCATGGGGGCATCTGCTTTAACACTTTTTAAAATTGCGTTGATTCCATTAATAAGATAAAAAGGCGGGGGGCCAATACGCAGCCCTGTCTAATCCCTCTTTTAACTCCGAATTTTGGGGTGCATTCGCCATTGGTGCCAAAACGCACGCAAGTTGTTAGTTTCCTATACAGCCTGGCCAGGAAGTAGATTATGCCCTCTGGTGCTCCTAACTGTAACAAGGTTGACCACAAAAATCGAATGGTCAACCATGTCAAAAGCACTACTGAGGTCTGCGAATCAGAGGTAAATTGACCCTGGTTTGGCTTCGGTGTATATCCCGATCAATAGATCAAGGTTTAAACACTGCTCGAGTGTACCCCGGCCCTTTCTAAATCCAAACTGACTGTCAGCGAGGATACCCTCATCCTCGGCCCATTCCTCTAACCTTGCTAGCATAACTCGGCTCATAATCTTGACTGAGGAGTCAAGAAGAGAGATCGGGCGGTAATTTTTCATCTCAGACCTACTTCCCTTTTTATGTATCGGGATATTAATTGATTCCCCCCATGTTTCAGGGGCCTCGGTACATACTACAGCATTAAAAACAATAGCCAGAAGAGGACTCCACAACTCTTTATAGACTGCACTGCTTTATAGACATCGATGGGCACTCCATCGGGTCCCTGGGCTTTCCCCCCCCTTGCTTGCCCGTATGCCTAATTCTACCTCACTAGCTGTGATATCCAGAGGTAGGGCTTCCCACCTTCTCAGGTCGGTATCCAAACAGCTATTAGAATCAAAAATCTCTGAAAAAAAGGCTATCCAGTCATCACTCGGGACATTAGATGTTAACTCTGGCAGATTTTCGCCCTTAAGGAAAGGGGAGTTTACAGTAGCCCAAAACAGAGTACTATTGGAGCACTCAGCACACTGGTTAAGAGAATCCCACGCCGACTGCTGTAGCTCACTCTTCCTTTGCTTTAAGGCATGCTTAAATTCTCGAGTCCCTGGGCTTTTTGGCAAGAGCATGTTTTAGTTCAGTTAAAAGCCTGGTACATGAGTGGTCAAACCAGGCCGGTTGATTTTTACGCTGGCCCCCTTTAGGTTTGGTGAACCTAACATCAATAGATTTATTAATAACATTAAAAGCAAATAAAACCTGATTATGGTCAGCACAGTTGTCAAGTATTAGAGAAATTTCTCCCATGCAATTCCTGACAATAGAGTTAATTACTTGGGTAGCTTTTTCCCCTACCCATCTTAAACGAACTCCGTTAGGTCTAAGGGGCTCCAAATTAGAAACTGTGGTACCCACATTAACAAAACGGTCACCCCATAAAGTAGTTTTCAAAATTATACAATTATGGTCGCTTAGGGTAGATATTTCAATCCTAGGGGGGGCACAACATGATGTAACATTAGAGGAGACGATCTCATGGTCAATAACTGAGCTGGAGCACCAATTCTTAAATGTAGGAATAATTTGGCCATTTTCGTCTTTTAGAAACCCCAGGATTTCCAGGTCATAACATCCCAAGAAATTATTTAAAGCCTCTCCATATCGGTTATGACCAAAATGTAGATCATCCATACCAGTATCATCAGTAAATCCACATATTTTCCCCGTTGGCAATTCACATAGTGGGGTGTTGAAGTCACCGACCCAGATAAAATCAAAAGAAACATTTACATCTGAAATTAAATTTTCGACAGTACTAGCCAGGTCATCAACAACTACTACCCTGGAGCTATCGAAAATGTTATAATAATAATTTATCAGGAGAATGTTATGGTCACGCCCCTCTAATAAGCAGAGAATCTGGGCGTGTGCTCCGACAGTAATATACTTTTTTACAATGATCGGGCGTTTTAATAGAAACTAGGATTAGTAGACCCCCTTTGGCTCTACCTGGCCCATTCCCCTGCGCCTGCAAGTTATAAGAGACAAAACCCTCATAGTTTACTTCTTCCCTGCACCAAGTTTCCTCGAAACAATGGATATCGTAGCCCCCTTTTGTACCGCTTTCGGCCGCCATAAGTGTGGCAGGGTATGCTCAGACGTGAGTCCCTTGCTCACTTTGCCACTGGATTCAAGCAAGCCGGGCTGAAGACGGCTGGAATGCCAGAAACCGGTCCTCGGAAGCTTGTTTCCGGTCCAGGGAAGACATGGCTTGGCAGTTCGGGCTGGACTGTTCCCATGAGGCACAGGGTCAGACTGATTTGCATATAGCCATGTCTGAACTGGGGTGGCAGAGTGGGCTAAAGAACGGTGATGGATTAAACCCAGATCTTTTGACTGGGTGTGAGTGTTTGATTGATTCAGATGCTCCGTCCATCACCACCCCCTTTTGTACTGGTAGTTATATCGTAACACAATAAAAACCACAGTATGCTCTTTTGCTTAAAATGCTGAGGTTTTCTGAATCGCTTTAATAAACATCATAACTGCATTTGCAACATCAAAACTAAATTAATTGGGTGAAGCATTTTTCTTCTCTCTTTTAAATAAAAACAGTTGAGAAGTAAATTAGCTATGCTACATGTCCTGCTTAGAGCACCAGGGCAGTAACCTTGGTCTTAGTGAATTGCAAAGCAAAGGAATTCTCCATGTCGGGTCTACTGCAACACAAATAGGTGAGATTTGATTTCTAATGTTCTTATTAGTAGTTTTTGATAAATAGGGAAATATGCCGGATCTCCCAAATTGTTGATGGAGTGCATAACTGATTTTCTTTTCCCTGCAGGTAAACCCTATCGGCTGATAAACTAAGTACTTGAGCTACTTCGATGAGTAGAGTTTTTAACTTTCCCGTTTTCGTTTGCTTGTCATAATTGAACACCTCAAATTTGAACTGGGAGTTGTTGGAAAATTGAATAATTTGGCGTGATAGTGAATCTGGGTGGGATTGAGTGCCTCTCACAAATTGTGCAGAAAATTAGGTTTCCCTTATTCTTTAAAAGAGCAGATAAAAACCTCAATTAACTGGTTTTAACTAGTAAGTCCTGCGAGATTAAACACAATGCTAGGTGAAAGGCTTGAATCATTCAGTTTTGGGGGACAGAGAATAACAGAGAACTACTTCTTCAGGTACGCACTTTCCACACTACCCCTACTTATTCTACTGTCGAGGCGCAATAACTCTGCCCTATATAAATCTTGAGCGCTCAGTTTACCTTGTATCGCTTAATTCAGTGGATCTGCTGATAACCCACCATATCAGGCATCAAACATTTTCAGAGCATTAGTAGTTGTCTTCAAAGAGGTTCCTTAGCATGATAAAGTGCTTATCCCATCTCAGATTGTCAGAAAAATAAAGGCCCAAGTACAGGTACATCTTGACCTGCTGCAGAGGAACATTATTTAACAAGCATTGGAAATGCAATAGGTCTCGCAGCATTAGAGTTAGTGCTTTTAGAATTGTTTATGGGTTTTTTTTTAAATCTTTAGCATTTGTGTTTCCTGTAGGCAATGCTAAAGAATTACAAAGAAAAAAAGCCATAAACAAATCTAAAAGCTGTAACTCAAATGCTCCGAGACCTATTGCACTGTGTGAGGGTGAGGGGTTGAGGGTGAGTGAGGGTGAGGGTGAGTGAGGGTGAGTGAGAGTGAGGGTGAGTGAGGGTGAGGGTGGGTGAGGGTGAGTGAGGGTGAGTGAGTGAGGGTGAGGGGTTGAGGGTGAGTGAGAGTGAGTGAGGGTGAGTGAGGGTGAGTGAGAGTGAGGGTGAGTGAGGGTGAGTGAGGGTGAGGGTGAGTGAGGGTGAGTGTGAGTTAGGGTGAGGGGTTGAGGGTGGGTGAGGGTGAGGGGTTGAGGGTGAGTGAGGGTGAGTGAGGGCCCGTCTATCCACCCAGCGACCTATCTATCCAGGAATCTGGTTATGCATACCTATTTAAGCGAGATATATGTGGAGAAATAAAACTCACATCTCCTGTACAGAGTGGTCTCGATAGATGCATGTAAACATCAAAGCCTGGAGAGAGGCGCAAGCATTTTAATATATAGCACTAAACAGCTGGGGCATGTCTCCGTGCACATTTCTCTTGTCTGATAGCAACAGATATGCTCTGCCTGGAGAGCTGGAACAAACTTCTGCGTGTTGTAAATTTACAAACAACGTCTGGTATTGCTGTACCTCTTAAATCGGAATTATATTCGGTGCTTTTATTTGGTTTTCTGGCAGGGGATCTTTCCAAAAGCCTCTCTTGAGCCATCTGTATGTATTACCACTGATAGCTCCCGCTCTATTAGAAAAAAATAAGATTAAGCGAGATCTGGAACAGACCCCACCCGATGAGCCCTCTCTTGCAACTTTCCGGTCCAACGTCAATAGCGCCAGAAAGATATTCGGCCCCCCAAAAAAGTCGGCGATTTTAGTTATAGAATTAAGTATATTTTCCAATATATCGTTCCAATAGGTCGATACCATTCAGCTTAATTTATAATTTTAAGTAAATGGCCTGAACGAATACCGATAAAAATGTACGGTTCGATGACTGAGATTAAATTTGTTACCGCAAATTTGGAACTATGAATTTGTATTACCTGCAAAGATCCGAAATCATATATCACGCTTCGATCGTCCATTATAGTCTATAAAACCAGAATATTAAGAAGCCCGGGAAAATGGAGCAGCAATATATCCTGAAAACTCAATAGATATTAAAACAAGCACAGAAGACTATTCGTTTTTCTTTCAAATGTTATGATTGTGAAATATAATTTCGAGCTGTGTAGCCTTACCTGCTATTGTGAATTAAATTAGATCTCACTAATTATTGCAGGATTCCAACGGGGCGCTCTACAGGCAAGCAAGCCGGGCTCGTGCAAGTTATTTGATATCAATCACTCATCGTTTGTGTGTTTGGCACTTTGCAGTCCTGTCTGCGTCCCACTGGGGCATATCATTTTAATTAACAAAAAATCGTACTGTGTAAAGAGGGGACTTTCGGTGAATCTACTCGAAGAGCTCATTGTGCGCAGGTAAGTAGGTGCATGTTGCATTTATGATCCGGTTTTCGGGGAGAGGGTGAAAAGGAGCTGCAGTGTATATTTAACGTGGAATTAAGCTGATGTGATCTCGGGTTGAGGAGGGAAGCCCGGAGTGTTTCTTGAGAGTTTCTTGGGGCTTCTGGGCGCAGGGTATGTAATCGGATGCACGTTTTCTGTTACCAGTTGATGAGATTCGTGTGTTTAAATACAAATTATAATCGGTGAAGTTCGCGGACGCAGAGTGACGCACCCAGGGTCCCAGCTCGTGGATAAATAAGATTAATAATCTCGTCAGGTGTCGCCCGCGCTCTTCCTTCCCGCCGTGCGTGTGTGCGCCCTTCCATCTTCAACCAACCCTGGAAGAGCCGATCAGAAGGGTTCGGTTCGAAGCCGGGGGTGGCACGGTTAGTGCCAGGTACCTACGAAGGGCACACGGAGAGGGCTTTTCCTCTGCCCCTTCTCGAAACAAGCTCTCGGCATTGCGTGGCGGGAGGGGGCGGGGGGAACGTCGAGTCGGAACAAAAAACAAGTGAAAGCGGGATGTAAGTAGGGGGGAGGAGAAGTCTGGGCAGGCAGGATGTGTGGGAGGCGGGTGCAAGTAAAGACAGGGGAGCTGGTGGAAATAAAACTGCTAAAAGGAAATGGAAGAAGGGAGTAGGTGCACGCGAGATGGAAGCGTCCGCGGTGTGGGAGGCGGGTGCGAGTAAAGACGAGAGCTGCTAAAAGGGAAACTGCTGAGAGGGATTGGGATAAAGGAGGGGGGTACATGCGAAACAAGACGGAGGGAAGAGAGGGGAGGGGGGAGGAGAAATGCGAGAGGCCAGAGCGGGTAAAATAAACAAGACGGAGGGAAGAGAGGGGAGGGGGGAGGAGAAATGCGACACGGCGGGAAGGGGCAGGCAGGATGACTCAGGGGAGGGGGCGGAGCGGGGCAGAGCGGCATGTGGGTGTGAAGAAGCCGGGCCTTTGAAGCTAAGCTTCACTTCAAAGGTGTCGGAGGAATGCGGGCGGCTGTGCACGCGCTTTTAAGCTCAATGCACATGCGCATTGAGCTTAAAAGTCACGGGCACTGCAAGGAATCGCCACGATTCCTTGCAAGTTAGATAAAGAGTCGATGAGCCCCTATAGTCTCGCTTGCTCGATGCGCATGCGCATCGACAGGTGAGACCTAAAAACCAAGCAAAGTAATTGGATCTTTTTTTTAAAGTAGAGTCTTTGTTTTATCTATATTAGTCATACGTTTATTGCTCTCACAGTATGCCTATATAATGTCAAGTTTTCGCTGCAGGACAATTGGTGTGTAGTCCATAAGGACAAGGTTGTCTGTGTACATTAAGTACAGAATATGCTGACCTGCCCATTTTTGACAAAGACTTTGTCTGATAGACTACCGTTCGCATCCAGATCGACCTGGACCCAATTTCGCAAATGGAGCCTTTCTATAATGCCAAAAGAGCGAAGGGATTACTACTGTTTTTTAATTTCTTCCACAGAAATGTATAGTCTACCACATCTAAAGCGGCTAGAAAGTCGACAAAGTAAAAACTTAACTTGCCCACTGAGTGTACCGTCTGCCCTGCTGCCACTCACAGGGCCAAGCAAGGTTCCAAAATAGAGTAGGGTTCCCTAAAACCTCTCTGCTCTCTTAGGATGATACCTACCTCAAAGGGCCACCTTTCAAGAAGTAAATGTGTTTTGGCATAAATCTTTGAGGCATAATCGAAAAGGGAGATTAGAAGGTAGTTTAAGAGTTCATATCGTTCTCCTTTCTTCATAATTGGCTTCATCAGTTATTGATTATTTTGCCCTGTGAATGACAGCAGTTTCCCTGATTACCTTTACACATCCATCTGATAATCAATGCGCTTCAGTGTCGGGGCCGATTGACCAGACCTTTACTTTTCAATGTTCTCCTTATATAGTTCCTCTTTCATTTTTCTGCTTCCCCTCTTTTTATTCAATTTTTAGTCTTACCTGCGACAGGGCATCACATACCTTGCATGTGCTCTCGCTTGCGAGAGCTATTGTGTTAAACAAGGGGCTTGCAGCCCTCCCACTGCTTACCATTCGTTTGCTTCATTGTCACTCTTAGTTGCTGCCTTCTAATTTGCCAGTGTGTGCTTACTTCGCTACTTCTTCTTTTGAGTGCAGCATGGACAAACTAATGATTGCTTCTGCTTGATTGCTGTCCTTCCGCTGTTCGCTGTACGTGCTTTGATTGAGGTACTACTTTTATGCTTTCTTCTTCTATGTCCTTGTTGAACCTTGCAATTTGTAGCCATGTTTTACTGTGCCACATGCACTTCGAAGAAGCCATTTTCAATTTTTAAATGGTTGTTTAATGTTGCATCAGAGGTTATCTGGTTTTATTTTGACAACAGATGCTTTCTGCTTCCAAATGTATTTTCACAATTGCTTTCTTTATGTGATAGGATTTTTTTGCCAAATGACATATTTTTCTTTTTTTCATGCATGGGGCAATAAACTGATTTGCACAGAATCACAGGGGTTTTGCGCCGAGACCGAACAAGCATTGGCAAAGCCAGTAGGTCTTATCTTTGAGACTATTCGCTCTACCGTTGCCTTTTGTTCTTGCTGTACCGCATGGGCAATGATTTGTAGCCTTGCTGTATAGTTGCATGGCTACTGTGCAACATGGCTAAAAATAATAATAAAAAGAAATATGATGCATCCAGTTCTAATGTACTTTTATTTTTAAAAAACGCAGAGCCCGGACGGCATCCTAGCACTTTTTAAAATGAGTTTTAGCCACACAGCAAACCATCTGTGCTGCTGTACAGCATAGCTGCCAAAGTCAATAGCTCTCATAGGTGAGACCTATTGGCTTTGCCTGTGATTGTTTCTTAAGAGGGTATTACATTTGTCCAGGCAGTGCTAATGGGTTGCTTCCTTCCTGCTTTTTTTATCTGCTCCGCATACCAAGTGGCCACTTCTTCTAAATCAGGTGACCATAATTGAATACTGTGTCCATAGGGTATCATTCTATTACCGTTCCACGATAGCCAACACGTTGGTTCTAAATGTGAATTCCAGACTAAAACTTTTGAAACCAAGATAGACTATGTACAATACCGCTCCAAGATAGACACCCTCTGCTACATTTAGTTTCGTTTTTGCAAGCATATGCCCACTGGGTTTAAAAAGCAGCATGTTTTCTTTTTTCTACTTGTATTTTAATTTATTTTGCAGTTAAATGTGTGTCTTTTTATTGTGGATTTGTCAGAGCAAGAATGAATCGGTGGATAGATGGATGATTAGATACACGAGTGTAAAGATGAGTATCAGAATGCGTGTGGTGACCTTTTGCAAATTTATATCTATAAACTTTCTCTTCATAGCCACCAAAACAATAAGGCACATGCATTTTAAAATAGTCAATCGTTGCATTGTATTGTATTTGCATTTATATATCGCTTACTACCCTGACGAGGTATCAAAGCACTTTTTCAGCGAGTAGCACGATACTCTGGAACCCATAAAGGATTAGTGTTGAGTTAGTATAGTGAAATATGAAAGTAATTGGAGCGGTGGATAGGTCAGTCAGTTATTTGGATTCAGAAGGATAGCGGAGGGATATGTTTGCATTGTATAGCGCATGTTACCCCTGATGGGGTGTTAAAGTGCTTTTTTCAGCGAGTAGCACGCTACTCCGGAACCCATAAAGGATTAGTGGTGAATTTGTATAGTGAAATATGAAAGGAATTTGAGTGGTGGATATTAGTCAGTTATTTGGATTGAGAAGGATAGGGGAGGGAGAGAAGAGGGGAAAAAAAGGTTGTTTGCATTTATGTAGCACTTGTTATTTCCCCCCCCCCCCCCCCCCCCAATGAGCAGCTCTCCTTATGAAAATGCAGAAGTGTTGTACTTAAATTGTTTTTATTTATTTATTTTTAACCTAATTGTTCTAAAGGTTAATACAAAGCAATACACATATAAATGTACATATCTCTAGTACAAATGAAATGCTTATATACAGAGGGATATGCTGTATATTTCTGTTTGCATGTGGATCTTATGTGAGGAAGAGCCAATTCTTGAGTAGTTTTCTGAAGATAAGGAGGTTGTCTGTGGATCTTATGTTGGGGTAAAGAGATCCATATTTTGGCTGCTTGAACAGAAAAGGATGTGCCACCCATGTTTTTTTTCTGGTATCTTGGGATTTTGAGGTGACATACCACTCTAGAGCGGAGGTTCCTATGATGAATGTGTTTGGTGATTTTATTTCTGATGAAGAGCGGTCCCGTTCCATGTATGGCTTTGTGAGGTATATAAAGCAGCTTGAACGTGGATCTTCTGGCAACTGGTAACCAATGCAGGGCTTTCAAGGCCGGGGAGATGTGGTCTCGCGGTTTGATATGCAAGAGTAGTCTGGCAGCTGAGTTCTGAATCAGTTGAAGTATTTTCATAGTTGTTAAAGGTGATCCGTGGAAGAGGCTATTGGCGTAATCGAGTTTGGACAGAACAAGGGAGATGGTAGCTTGGACCTTGTGTGGGAATCCCGAATGGGGGAAGATTCGTCGCAGAGTTTTTATAGTAACAAAGTTTGATCTTGCTAGTTTGTCCACTTGGGCATTCATCGATAGCTTGGAGTCCAAGGTCATTCTGAGGTTTCTTACTTCCTTTGATACTTTAGGCGGTGATCCCAGTTCATCAGGCCAGGTGGCAAGCGGGTCATAATGTTTCCAATCGCCTCACGTGAGTATTTCCGTTTTGGAAGCTTTCAGTTTGAGATGGCTCCAAGTCAGCCATTGATCCATGGCTCTGAGGCAACTGAACATTGGTGAGTTTCCAATGTCTTTGGGGCATTCCAGTTGAAGGAGTATTTGCGTGTCATCTGCATAGTTATAGCACGTGAGTTGAAATTGATTGATCAGTACTGGTAATGACTTCATGTAGATGTTGAAAAGCATAGGCGACATGATAGAGCCTTGAGGGACCCCATCGTTTGTGGAGTACGGTTTTGACGAGAAAGCTGGGGTATGGATGACATGAGTACTGTTTTGAAGGTAGGAAATGATCCACTCTAAAGCAGTCCCCTCTATGCTGGCTTCGTAGAGTCTTTGTGTTCGAGTGTCATGGTCAACCGTGTCAAAGGCAGCCGAGAGGTCCAAGAGGAGTAATGCAGCAACCTTGTGCGGTCAACTGTGTTCTTCAGGTCATCCCAGAGGACAAGGAGGGCATGTTAAATGCCTTTTCCCGGATGAAATCCTGCTTGGAAGTCTGAAAGTATGGCATTTTCTTTAATGAATTGTGACATCTGGGCAAACACTGCTCTTTCTATCAGTTTGCCCAGGAAAGGTCCATTAGTAATGGGTCTGTACTTGTCGGGGTTCAGTGGTTCCCAGTTTGTTTTCTTCAGTAAAGGGCGTATGTATGACTTTTTAAGTTCTTCTGGAAATATTCCGGTAGTCAAGGAATCGTTGATGATTTTTCTTACTGGAGTGGCAGCAGAGGTTGTTAGAAGAATACTCTTGAAGGTTTGTGGTGGACATGGGTCAGAAGGGCTGCCGGCGGGCCTGCTTGCTTTGACCAGGTCCATAAATTAATCGTGTGAAATGTGTTGGAAGGAACAGAGAGGCTGAGTTAGAGTATTCTTGGATTGTTGTTTTGTAAAAGGGTTAATGCTTGTGCTATGTCTCTGTTTTAAGTAAGAGTCCAACATGTCTGCTTGTCCTTTTAATGATTTGCCAGTTTGTCAGTGAAATCTTGAGAAATGGGATGAGCTCCTTCTAGGCAATTTGGTTTACGAAATTTATTGAGTATTTTATAGAATTCTTCATTTGCACATTTAGCATTTTAAATTCTGTCAGAATAGTACGTTTTCTTTGCTTTTTTGATCGCTGACTTCAAAAATCTGTTAATTTTATGTAGGTGAAATGTGTCTTGTTTGTTTTTTGTTTTGAGACAGGCACGTTGCAGCTTTCTAATTTGTAGTTGTAAGTCTTTTATCTCTGTATTTTTCCATGGTGCTTGTTTTCTTTTGTTCTGTTGTGTGGTTTTGAGTGGTTAGCCACAACAAGGAGCTGTAGAGGGCGGTTCGTCAGGTCGCCCTCCACTCACTAAATGGCAAGAACAACAAAAGACCTGACACAACAGGGGATCACACTATCTTATTTTCTTTTTGTGATACTGGAAAGGAGAAGTAAATCAAGTCTATGTCCTTCAAACCTCTGTTAAGTATACAGGCAATATTCATCCAGTATCAACCACCCCAATAAATTGATAATTGTTTATCAGTCCTCACTCAACAGACATACCCCTAATAGAGAAGTGTATGTGAAAACAAAAATGTGTGTGACGGTGAGAGCGTCCCTCTCGTGCGCACCACCAGAGGGGCTACTGGTTGGTTCTCACCGGCTTGCCCACGTTTTTCATCATCGGATCTCTCTCACCTATGAAAGAAAAATAGAGTGAAATGTGTCCAGTGTAAAGGCAGAAAGTGCAGACAAAAATGTGTATGTCGTAGATAGACCAAAGAAGTGCAAAATAGGAAGAAATCTTTCCTCCAAAGTAAAATTGAGTTTAGGTTCACATACACCAGGTTACAATTTTAATCACGCTCATGAACCATACTCAACGTTAAAATCAAAATATACCATTCAAAGATGGGCCAACCTGTTTCATTGCCTCTTGTTCCTTTATGGCAAATTCATCAGGGCTTAAGGTTGTCATCCACCTCCCTGGACATCAACTTTCATAAGAGGAGTGACATGTGGTTGCCAAGGTCAGTCATACCAGCTTCCCACCATGTCAGGTCAATCCCTTAAATTGGATTGGACCCCCTCTTCCCCGGCATTCTCAGTCACCGGAATATTACCACGTTTCAGTGGACCGTTAGCCTTACGTCGGACCGAGCTAAGGCTAACGGTCCACTGAAACGCGTTATTATTCCGTAACAAAAGGCAATGAAACATGTTGGCACATCTTTGAATGGTCTATATTGTGCAATTTATGCATCTAGGATATGCCCAGCGATGTTTGTGGACCATCTGATGCAGATTCAGTGCGTCTAGGCCAGTGATTTGTTTTTGGAGGGGTCATATTGGGTTTGTCCAACCAAATGTTGGTCACCCAGAACGCATAGGTTGGAGTGTATTGTTATCAGGTTTGAAACCGTGTCTAGAACTGCATCTGGGAATGTCGCCTTGCTAGGTGGAGGTCTGTAAAGGAGCAGGAAGTTACAGGAGGAAGATGGTTTAGGATTGCATCTTGTTAGAGGAGCCTCACAATTCTTTATGGAGAGGTCGTCAACTTTAGTGACATGTAAAGTTTGCTTGAACACAACAGCTAGACCACCTCCTTTTTTGCCTATAGGATTTTGGGGGATCGTTTGATAGCCTAGAGGAATGGCTTCATGCAGGACTGGAGCCATATCCTATCCCAACCATGATTCAGTTATGAATAGTATGTTTGGTTTTGCATCGGTGAGAAGGTTGTAGATTTTATTTATAAAGGTTTTATATAGCGCAAACTTGACCCAAGAGGGTATCGGAGAGCTTTACATTTAGGATTGTTGCGTTACAAGTTACATCAGATACAAGAGCATAGTATGGTACAGTACACATAAACATTGTTTCAATAATTCGTAGGAGGGAGGGGAGGAAGGAGTAATAGTGGGGAGATGGGGAGGAACAATACCCAATGTCCGGCTGGGTAGGTGACGGTCAAGGTGAAAACCAGGGCCAATCTCCTCATTAGCTGTCAAGCAGCTCCACCGGTCATCAGCCATGTTGCTCAGGTCTCCGCGTTCAGGAAAAAACTGTTTTTAATGTATTTGATTTGCAAAGGTTATATAGCACTATCTAGTTGTGGCCTGACTTTGAAAACAACAGGCAGTTGTCAATTGAGCCATGCAGGCCTGCAGTTCAGAGCACGGAGTTCTGCTGCTTTAAAGTCCTTCAAAGGGCTGAGCAGGTCTTCCTTGGTCAGGGCCTGTAGGAAGGTGGACACCTGACTATGGTTACCCCAGATTTTTTGCCTAGTGTTTAGCTGGTTTTTTACTTAGTTGGCCGGGGACCCTGCTATTCGGGCCCCCAGGCTATCTGCTCTCTCTTTAAAATGGACTCCATGTACCCTAGGTGCATAACTAAATTGGATTGGGTCACCTTATCAGCCCCTGTACAGTGCACTATAGGTGCCCAGGGCATAGGAGCCTCCAAGACCTACCAGGGGCTGCAGCATATCTTTTGCCACCCCTGGCTGGCCATCCAAATTGACACAACTGGCTGTTCACTCAGCTGGAAAAATCAAATTAAATAACAAACAATGTCAATTAATCACAATGAATGAACCATATCACTTGGTAAATAAAAGTGCCCCAAGAAAGGAAAGGGGAGTGGGATAGCGTGATGCTGTGAAGGAAAGAACAGTGAGGAAATAAGGTTGGTGACAACTTGAGTATTGCGAAATTAATTCAAAATGAAATACACTTTCATGGCTTCAGATCCCTGAGCCAAAGAAACAGGGGATCGTAGCATATCCCAAAGATTTTTTAAATATTCCCGTTGACACAAAAGTCTTCGAATTAAATGCGGGAGTGTCAACTGAACAAGAGATGGAGGTAGCCGTCGACGTTTCGACCCCACGCTACATTTGTAGGCGTGTATATTGCCTTACATCGGGGTCTTCATCAGGACAGGGTAAACAACAAGGGAGCACTACAATATCTGAAAATGTAAAATAATATGGTATAAATTGAATGGCCAACAATCAATGGCACGTTACCGTAGTGAGCGGTAGAAACATTACTAATACTATTACCATGGTTATATAGAGGCAAAACATTGAAATTATTATGAATAATGCATTATGAAAAAAGCGAGAAAAATCAAAGCTTTAGTGCATTACTGAACATTTCAAATAATTTATACAACCCATAGTTGATATCTTGCTTTTAAGCGTATATGAGCTGACACACATAAACACAGGGTTCCTGACTCGGCCAGGGGAAACCAAATAGTCCAATCAGAATTATATAATTCTATAGGGTCAAGGAGTCTATCCAATACAGGATACTTGGCTCCGGGTGACAATTGGGCATCAGTAAGATCGGCTAGAAATGCATGAAGTAGATAAGACACTCTAATCACGGAGGACTCGAATCACTGACAGAATTAAAACAACGTTAAAACCAAAGAGAACATACCTGCTCGGTTCGAGCAAGTGACATGGCTATGTCCACATTAGTCCCGTAGATTGAGCAAGCTGGATCTGTGAACAAGGGGACGAGTATGTAATAAATCAAACACAATTTCGAGAAGTGAATAAATTCCCGACATCATGTGGGGATTGGGGCTTACCTATAGAGCCCACGAGGGTTGGGAGTATCCTGTTTCACTAGCTTATATCTCATCGCCGGCAGTGCGTCGCTAAGGATCGCGTCAGGTATGCCGCATCTGTAGATAGTACAACAGGAGGGGGAGAGGTGGTAAATTGAGACCGACTAATTGGTATAGGGAAGTAGGGGACCGCTTGTCGGGAGGAAAGCGTCTCACCTTTTACGAAAAACACGGGGCTCTGAGTCGCAGCCTTCCCGCGGTTGCTGACTGCAAACAAGTGGGCGTGGCCAGTTGGAAAGGTTTATAAAGACAGAGGGAGGACACCGAGTCGGGAGCGTTGCTAATAGCAACCTAATGCTCCGAGATCTGTTCCGGGTCTGTCATGAAGACTAAGAAAGGACACTAAGTCCGGAGCGTTGCTAGTAGCAACCTAATGCTCCGAGGGCTGCGGAGAATATCGGCAAATACCACGACATGGGCATAAGAGTAACACCATAGTCAGGGAAAAATGTGGGTACAATGTGGCATGGGTGAACTAGCGGCCAGACTATGAGACGTGGTCAATGCGCAATAAATAAGCATTCGGATATCGATACAAGTTATGTGTATGTAAAAAGATGCACCTCTCAAACACGAGGGTGAAGATCTCTTTCTATGCATCTGACACTGAATTACATGCTATGCACCAGTGTCTAATTGGAAAAGAAGTTTTTTAAGTACATTTGTCAAAGGTCACTGTGCAATAAGCAAACATCAAGATATCAACACACTCAGTGTAAAATATGTATTCATGAAGAGATGCACCTCTCAGACACGAGGGTGAAGATCTCTTTCTATACCTCTACCACTGAGTTACATTATGTGCAATATTGTCAAAATTTTAAGGAATATGTCTGTGGACATTTGTCAAAGGTCACTGTGCAATAAGCAAACATCAAGATATCCACACACTCAGTGCAAGATATGTATTCATGAAGAGATTACATTATGTGCAATATTGTCAAAATTTTAAGGAATATGTCTGTGGAGGTGGTCAACAGATGTACCTCTTATAGAAATTATGCCTTATGTTACAGACAATTTCACAGTTTAGTTGATCCGTGCTCAGGACCTCTCGCACAGGAGGGTCAAAAGAGATCAGTTATAGCAGTCAAATGAAATACCATTTTGGGCAGTGGCAGCGTGTATCTATGGTCCAGTTCTCAGACATAAGTCAGCGACCAAAGCTGGCTAACTGGGCATGACTACTCTCTGACTCGTTTAACCCATTTCGAATTGTATCCAAAATGGTCATCCATTTAGATTCTCTCAAGGTCAGGATTCGTGCAATGTCCCCACCCCTGGGGCCCAGATTGAAAGGTCATACCCCAGAGACTCTCCAATGGCTAGTACTAGAAAAAATCAGAGTGCAATGATCCACTAAGGGGGCACCCTGTACTCTGCATCTGATTCTGCTACCGTGTTGTAAAATACGGGCTTTGACCTTTTGCTGGGTCTGGCCTACATATGCCAAATCACAGGGACATTTGATCCAATAAATTACATTCGAGGAGTTGCAGTTAGTATGCGATTTCAATGCATAGGTTTTACCTCTGTACGTCAAATCTTTAGTTTGGATTGTGGTAGCACATGCCGTGCATGAACCACATCTAGAATGTCCCACAATTGGAGGAAGATGCCAAAGTGATTGGATGGTAGGAATCGGAGGTTTAGGAAGGAATGATTGTACAACCTGGTCCCTGATATTCCGTGATCTTTTGAAAGAGTGTAATGGTGGTGCTTGTTGTCCAATGTCATCCGCTACCAAACACCAGTGCTTGTTGATGATTTTCTTGATATCATTACTGCGAGTGGAGAATGTGGTTACACAAATGATTCGACCACCAGCTAAATCCTCTTTGCTTCCGCAATTCAGTAGATGCTCTCGGGGGCTATACCAGGCTCTTTTACGTGCACGTTTTACTAAACGCGTGGGGTAGCCCCGTGCTGTTAGTCGGTCTGTAAGGTTTTGAGATTCCAACATATAGTTCTCTTTGGACGAGCAATTTTGTCGGATTCTCAGGAACTGTCCGACAGGGAGGTTATCTCGTAACCCCCTGGGATGGTGGCTGTTATACTCAAGTAATGAGTTCCGCTCAATGGGTTTGCGAAACAAAGTAGTTTCCAGTAATTTAGTCTCAGGATTTACAAAGATGGTTATGTCCAGAAACGCAATCTTCTCCTGGTTGGCTTCGAGGGTGAATTGTATGTCTGTGCTCTGTGTATTAAGCCAACCATGGAAGGACACGAGATCTTCTTTGGTGCCATTCCACAGGCATAGCACATCATCTATGTACCGGACCCACATATTGAAGTGGTGTCCGAATGGGTTCATGTCACTGAAGATGACCCGGCTCTCATAATCGTCCATATACAATATAGCCAGATTTGGGGCAAATGTAGCCCCCATCGCTACTCCCTTGGTTTGGAGAAAGAACTCTTGTTGGAACACGAAAAAATTCTTCATCATGGCTATTTTCAGGAGTTCTATGATGAAATTCGTGGGTACTGGAACTGGAGCCGTCCTGGTATCAAGGGCCTTTTCCATAACAGCGATGGCGTCAAGCAAGAGTTCTTTCTCCAAACCAAGGGAGTAGCGATGGGGGCTACATTTGCCCCAAATCTGGCTATATTGTATATGGACGATTATGAGAGCCGGGTCATCTTCAGTGACATGAACCCATTCGGACACCACTTGAATATGTGGGTCCGGTACATAGATGATGTGCTATGCCTGTGGAATGGCACCAAAGAAGATCTCGTGTCCTTCCATGGTTGGCTTAATACACAGACATACAATTCACCCTCGCAGCCAACCAGGAGAAGATTGCGTTTCTGGACATAACCATCTTTGTAAATCCTGAGACTAAATTACTGGAAACTACTTTGTTTCGCAAACCCATTGAGCGGAACTCATTACTTGAGTATAACAGCCACCATCCCAGGGGGTTACGAGATAACCTCCCTGTCGGACAGTTCCTGAGAATCTGACGAAATTGCTCGTCCAAAGAGAACTATATGTTGGAATCTCAAAACCTTACAGACCGACTAACAGCACGGGGCTACCGCACGCGTTTAGTAAAACGTGCACGTAAAAGAGCCTGGTATAGCCCCCGAGAGCATCTACTGAATTGCGAAAGCAAAGAGGATTTAGCTGGTGGTCGAATCATTTGTGTAACCACATTCTCCACTCGCAGTAATGATATCAAGAAAATCATCAACAAGCACTGGTGTTTGGTAGCGGATGACATTGGACAACAAGCACCACCATTACACTCTTTCAAAAGATCACGGAATATCAGGGACCAGGTTGTACAATCATTCCTTCCTAAACCTCCGATTCCTACCATCCAATCACTTTGGCATCTTCCTCCAATTGTGGGACATTCTAGATGTGGTTCATGCACGGCATGTGCTACCACAATCCAAACTAAAGATTTGACGTACAGAGGTAAAACCTATGCATTGAAATCGCATACTAACTGCAACTCCTCGAATGTAATTTATTGGATCAAATGTCCCTGTGATTTGGCATATGTAGGCCAGACCCAGCAAAAGGTCAAAGCCCGTATTTTACAACACGGTAGCAGAATCAGATGCAGAGTACAGGGTGCCCCCTTAGTGGATCATTGCACTCTGAAAGGTCATACCCCAGAGACTCTCCAATGGCTAGTACTAGAAAAAATCAATCTGGGCCCCAGGGGTGGGGACATTGCACGAATCCTGACCTTGAGAGAATCTAAATGGATGACCATTTTGGATACAATTCGAAATGGGTTAAACGAGTCAGAGAGTAGTCATGCCCAGTTAGCCAGCTTTGGTCGCTGACTTATGTCTGAGAACTGGACCATAGATACACGCTGCCACTGCCCAAAATGGTATTTCATTTGACTGCTATAACTGATCTCTTTTGACCCTCCTGTGCGAGAGGTCCTGAGCACGGATCAACTAAACTGTGAAATTGTCTGTAACATAAGGCATAATTTCTATAATAGGTACATCTGTTGACCACCTCCACAGACATATTCCTTAAAATGTTGACAATATTGCACATAATGTAATCTCTTCATGAATACATATCTTGCACTGAGTGTGTGGATATCTTGATGTTTGCTTATTGCACAGTGACCTTTGACAAATGTCCACAGACATATTCCTTAAAATTTTGACAATATTGCACATAATGTAACTCAGTGGTAGAGGTATAGAAAGAGATCTTCACCCTCGTGTCTGAGAGGTGCATCTCTTCATGAATACATATTTTACACTGAGTGTGTTGATATCTTGATGTTTGCTTATTGCACAGTGACCTTTGACAAATGTACTTAAACTTCTTTTCCAATTAGACACTGGTGCATAGCATGTAATTCAATGTCAGATGCATAGAAAGAGATCTTCACCCTCGTGTTTGAGAGGTGCATCTTTTTACATACACATAACTTGTATCGATATCCGAATGCTTATTTATTGCGCATTGACCACGTCTCATAGTCTGGCCGCTAGTTCACCCATGCCACATTGCACCCACATTTTTCCCTGACTATGGTGTTACTCTTATGCCCATGTCGTGGTATTTGCCGATATTCTCCGCAGCCCTCGGAGCATTAGGTTGCTACTAGCAACGCTCCGGACTTAGTGTCCTTTCTTAGTCTTCATGACAGACCCGGAACAGATCTCGGAGCATTAGGTTGCTATTAGCAACGCTCCCGACTCGGTGTCCTCCCTCTGTCTTTATAAACCTTTCCAACTGGCCACGCCCACTTGTTTGCAGTCAGCAACCGCGGGAAGGCTGCGACTCAGAGCCCCGTGTTTTTCGTAAAAGGTGAGACGCTTTCCTCCCGACAAGCGGTCCCCTACTTCCCTATACCAATTAGTCGGTCTCAATTTACCACCTCTCCCCCTCCTGTTGTACTATCTACAGATGCGGCATACCTGACGCGATCCTTAGCGACGCACTGCCGGCGATGAGATATAAGCTAGTGAAACAGGATACTCCCAACCCTCGTGGGCTCTATAGGTAAGCCCCAATCCCCACATGATGTCGGGAATTTATTCACTTCTCGAAATTGTGTTTGATTTATTACATACTCGTCCCCTTGTTCACAGATCCAGCTTGCTCAATCTACGGGACTAATGTGGACATAGCCATGTCACTTGCTCGAACCGAGCAGGTATGTTCTCTTTGGTTTTAACGTTGTTTTAATTCTGTCAGTGATTCGAGTCCTCCGTGATTAGAGTGTCTTATCTACTTCATGCATTTCTAGCCGATCTTACTGATGCCCAATTGTCACCCGGAGCCAAGTATCCTGTATTGGATAGACTCCTTGACCCTATGGAATTATATAATTCTGATTGGACTATTTGGTTTCCCCTGGCCGAGTCAGGAACCCTGTGTTTATGTGTGTCAGCTCATATACGCTTAAAAGCAAGATATCAACTATGGGTTGTATAAATTATTTGAAATGTTCAGTAATGCACTAAAGCTTTGATTTTTCTCGCTTTTTTCATAATGCATTATTCATAATAATTGCAATGTTTTGCCTCTATATAACCATGGTAATAGTATTAGTAATGTTTCTACCGCTCACTACGGTAACGTGCCATTGATTGTTGGCCATTCAATTTATACCATATTATTTTACATTTTCAGATATTGTAGTGCTCCCTTGTTGTTTACCCTGTCCTGATGAAGACCCCGATGTAAGGCAATATACACGCCTACAAATGTAGCGTGGGGTCGAAACGTCGACGGCTACCTCCATCTCTTGTTCAGTTGACACTCCCGTATTTAATTCGAAGACTTTTGTGTCAACGGGAATATTTAAAAAATCTTTGGGATATGCTACGATCCCCTGTTTCTTTGGCTCAGGGATCTGAAGCCATGAAAGTGTATTTCATTTTGAATTAATTTCGCAATACTCAAGTTGTCACCAACCTTATTTCCTCACTGTTCTTTCCTTCACAGCATCACGCTATCCCACTCCCCTTTCCTTTCTTGGGGCACTTTTATTTACCAAGTGATATGGTTCATTCATTGTGATTAATTGACATTGTTTGTTATTTAATTTGATTTTTCTACAATAAATTCAAGCAAACGCACAAAGTTCCACTGGGACCCTTCTTTTCTACACCATATAGCACCCAGGTCCCATGTGGATTTCTTGGGTATAACCCCCCTTTAGATCAATCGTTCACTCAGCTGGGGCAAGGTCGTGTAATCACCCATTGCTTAGATGTAGTATACCTATGTCTAAACCTATATCTGGACACATATATACCTATAAGTCACTCCTATGGCAGGCCTTAACAATCCTGGAGGCAGAGTGCTTGGTTTTATGTGAGATGGTGCTCTAGCATGAGCTGAGCCTGTCTGCAGAGTTCGGAACCATTTCCTTACTGCTGTTCCAGTGATACTGCCATACCATATACTCTTAAGTGCATTATAATCCTCGCGGTTATTGCTAACTTTGGTTTGGCTTTATCAAAACATGTCGTGTTTGGTGTCATACACTTTGGAATACTACCCCCTCGCCAGTTCTGGCAACGGGGGTAGCATTCCACCCTTCTAGAGGGAGAAGACATGTTACTTTACTTAAAATGCGGTTAATCCTAACCAGAGCCTCAGCATCACAAAATGGATGCTGCTGCCCCGACACAAGTCTGACCTCCTGCTGCTGACCGAAACTTGGCAGGGGAGGCCTGGACAAAGGGTTTCCTGTCACAGGAAGGTGTTACACCACCCCAGACAGGAGATAGTGGATTGGAGCAGAGAGGGTTGAAAGAAACTAGACACTGCCTGGGGCACACAAGGTGTCCCATGCAAAATCCAGTCAAACCGGTTCTGGGGCACTCCAGCCCCAGCTCTGGCACGAAACTGGACAAAGGGAAAGGGGTGTAACCACCCCCTTCCGGGGTCCCACCCATAGGAGGGACCTAGCAGGTAATCCAGCCCCTTGATTTGGAATAAAGGTAGAAGCTGTGCTGATGCACATCAGATTATCCTGACTGAAACTTTGATACAGAACTCTGGACCCTTCGACATCCCACTCGACGTGGAAGACTGAAGAATCTCCCTTGTGGTCAAGGAGTGACCACCCTGTGCAAACAGGCACCATCCAGCGCATCACCGTTTGCTTTGTTGCAGTTCCCGCTGGAACTCGAGCGACGGAGATCGACAAGACCAGCTCCCCTCGACTTCTAACAGCCCGATCCACAGTCCCAGCGAATCTGAGACCCGTGGAGGCGACGTGAAGCGTGGAGCCGGCCATCTTGGAAAAACTACGAAGTGCTGACCGTGCAGCTCCTGAGGCTCCCTCGAAGCTGTGCATTGGGGTTTGAGAAGCCCCAGCCCCGAGCAGCTTTTGTACCGAAGCTCACCCCTCCACACTCATCGAGTGCTGCGTGGGGCCCTTTTGCATTTTCCTGCTCGACGCGTTGGTCCGGTCGCTTGCCCGTTGGCTAGTGGCCCCAGTACCGACGAACCTTTGAATTTGTTCTGCTAGTCTGGTTGCTCCAGACTGGCCCTCGCTCCCCTGAAAAGGAGCACTCGCTCTGACCTTGCTGGTCCGAGTAAGAAGCGATCTTCGAATCCTGCGTGGGTTGCATTTGCCAAGGCCTGTTGACTCCGATCCGGAAGCCGACACCGCCGACAGCGAGAGCCTTCGTGGGACAGCTCGTGATCCACTCCTGGATGTCCTCGATGCCCCTGAGTCCACGTGGCAGCGGAGACCAGCTTCACGACAACCACCTGATTGCGCCTGACATTGACTGGTTCCTTCCTGGTTCCTGGCGAGTGACCCAGACTCTGTCCCCTCTGCTTTCAGGTACTCTACATCTTTGATCCACCCTTGGATCCAACCGGACTCTTCTCTACTGGCCGCCTGCAGCATCTTCATCTCCAGGCTCCATAGATCTACACGACGAAAGCCGACACACTTTGGCACCTATGCACCCGCTTCCTGTGGGTGAGGTAACGATCTGATACCGGTGCTCCTGTAGTAGTTTACACCTCTAATGTCTAAGTTTAAAGTGTGGTAATTCTATTTCAGTCGGAAGACTCTTAACACTGTAACTCGATAACTTTTACGCACCATTGACTTTGCATTGGTGCATGCGTGTGCTTTTAGCGCTGTACCCGATTCCCGCGGGCTACTCCCGTCCTAACTGCTGTTAGTCCAGTGTAGTCCCAGCGATTCCCAAGGCCCCAGTCCTTACCACAGTTCGAAAGGTGATACTTATGCCACTTCTTTGATATATGGTTTGAATGGCCACCGGCCTCATCCATAATTGTGCAACTTTCATATGTTATACTGTGCTTTTGTTTAAACGCTTGTGCTTCTATACTCATAAAGAATACAGGGGATTATTCTAGTAATAAATACATATATTTTTATAATATATAACTTGTGTGGTGTCCTTTCATTTGATATTACAGGATTGCATATGGTAAAACAGCTGGCTTCACATGCCCTCTTGAGTTAAGCCTTTAGGCTGCTTAGTCCATGCTACCATTAGGATAGCTTGTCTTTTAAGGTTGACTTACAACCACCACCATAAGAGATTGTTTGGACTGATACAAGGTGCCCCCAGAATTGGAGACATCATACATCAGGCCAACTTCTCACATGGCCATGACTGGATCGGGGGTTTCTTTCTCCTGGGGTTGCGTCTTCTCCGCAGCCGCAAAGTAGCTAGACACCTTAGAGGTCACCTTCTTAGGTGGCATAGATTCGGTCTCTACTAGGAACCGGGGCTGCCTCAGACTCCCAAACTTCTCCCTTAATGCTCCCCTTGTGCCGCTGTAAGCACTCTCTAAAAGGCCCCTGTGGCCCCATAACCAATGCTGGCTCCCACAGCCCCAAAAAGGGAGAGAATGCGTAGGAGTAACACCAAACTGGGGTGGCCATCTTAGGGTCAGGCACTTCCTATTTATTGCTGGTGCCCAGTTAGAGGCGAGCTACTCCCCGATCTTCAGTATCTTTATGCTTCTGTGCTTGCGCTGGGTGCCCAGTACAGTCCAAGCTAGTGTCAAAGTGTTGTGGGCTTGAAAACACAGCTTTGAGTGCCTGAGTCCACTATTTTGAAGTCAGGCAGTATCAAATAGTGGGGGTCCCCACTCACTTGCTGCTGCTTCACGGGCCCCCCATGTCCTCCCGCCGTCGCCCACAGGTGATTTGGACTGGTTAGTTCAAATAGGAACCCTTGCCTACCTCCAGTGAATCAGGAGCCTCTCATTAGCACTGGATCAATGCCAGACACTCTGCCGCTGCTTTTAGTGCCGAGCCTCCTGTCGGTAAGTGGAGATGCGGGAATCTACTTATGCGCTTCCTCTCCGCAGATTGAGGCGGAGGCACAGTGGGTCGGGCAGCAAAGCTGTGCCCACGATGCTGTCCTCACTTCAGGTCCGCAGCTCTGGATCAGTATATGAGTCCACGCGCCGCCATCTTGAGCCTCTTTAGTTAGGAGGATCAGCTCCCACTCAAGTTTTATATATACTTGATAAATCACCAGGAAAATAGCTTAACTCACACTGAAGCTACTCCCCTCATCCACCCCCTATCTTAATAAAAATTTCCATTGGAGATGTACACCCCTGGTAGACACAATGAGTAAGGAAGGTAGTCCAGCTCCTTTTTAGCAGCTATTTCCTTGGTATTCCCTTGGTCTAATAAGGATAACCTACACTTGTTAAGTATGTTTATGTTGGCTGTTTGAGCATAGGGGCTTTCCTTTATAACCAGGGATGTGAACCAGTAGCAACTTGGGATAGAACTGGCCCCCTCGATCTTTATTTATTTATTAGATAGCACTGCCATGTCGGATTAACTGACCAAAGAAGGAGTCAAGCATTCATTTTCTTCCATTAGCTAAGCAGATACCGCAAACTGCGATTACGCCATATTAAATTTCAAATCAAATTGACATACCTTTTATTTCCTTTGCAAATTCCATCATTCGATCCATCATCACACATCCTTGTCTTAGTAATTAATAGGAAGCGGCGCATTTTGAAAACCTTTCCGGTATATAGATACTCTGCGCACCTTTATGACTAGTGCGAGTGATTGCAGCGCATTTGGGATCGTTATTCAGTCGCCACAGTCGGTGCTATCCCACACGTATCAGTCAGCGCTCTTTTATCACCTCCGCTCAGCTCCTTGCACAGTACCTCATTTCAAATCCTTAACGCCTCTTTCCCATGGGTCCACACTGATGGGGGAAAGTACAAGAAAAAGTACAAACAACCGTACCATCCTCCCCTCAAAGAGTCCCCATTATACAGGCACCACCACTCATTCTTGATTTCACCAATCTATTAAAACCGGTCTGCAGATCGCCGTAATAAAACAAAGAGTCCACTCGCAGAGTGCGCCATACCGCCGTTTTGGGATCAGGCTATGTAACGCGTATCTTCACAACCCAGCTCTTTGGCAGTAAAATGGTTTTGAATGTTCTCACCTGATCATAGGAAGGGTTGTAGGCATGAAAGTCCGGTGCTTGGCAAGGCAAAGGGTGACTTCACTTGGCAGCCACGGCGAATATTCGTCAAGCAGCTCAGTCCGCCATCTTGGAGCCTCGCATCGGAAAGTTCAAAGTCTGTTTAAAATGTTAATATCGCATTCTGGGATAATCCAGCAGTAGCATTAGGAGTAAGGAGCACCCAACCAACACCGGCATCGCTGGTTAGGTGACCCTGCAAATAAAAAGAGCCCGAGTGCACTTGCTCAGTGCCACTTTTAAGTAACATATACTCTGTGTCTGCGTCCATCATTTACAAAGTATATGGACCACATCTGCCTGGTACGAATAACTTCCCTTTATAAAGGAATGCATGCACGATGCGCCCAGTCTCTTGGTGACCCCTAAGTCCTCAGGTTAGCACAAAGTGGAAAAACCAGTGCAAACGCTTTTAGACCCATTTTTGCTCTTGCCCCTATTAGACGTTCCATACAATTTGCTGGTTTGATTTTTGCCCTTAACTTCATCCCTAGCTAAAAGCTGTTGATAAAACCTCAACAAACCGGCACAACAGTTGATCCTGTTAGTCACCAAAAATGGTAATCCCAGAAGTATAACGCTAGCTGAAATTATGGCCAGCTATAAATAGATACCCAATTTATGTAAAAAAAATGACTAAAAACTTAGTGTTCCCTCCTTGATTTTATGGCACCCATTCGAATTGCTGATCTAATTTTCGATAGAAAATTCAAACTTCGAGACCGAGGGTAATGACCGATCATGGCAATTCATCAGCAATAACCTTTGATTTCAGTTTGAACTGCTATTTCTAAGTAATCTTTATCGGAGACCTTTTAAGCCATGGGTAAAGTGGGCTCTGGCCCAGGGCCCCAGCTTTTCAGGGCCTCGGCTGATGGAGCCAACTCTGTTCTGCAGAGAGTCTTGCCCTTTGGACTTTAACAGTTCTTAAGCAGATTGTTTTAAATACTTTTTCAATACATTTTATTTTGTGGGTGATGTGTGAAAGTCTATTACAGACACTTTGCAGAGAAATGTTTGTGTTTATGTTTCATGCAACATCCATAAAAAAAAGTTTATTTTAGAACAAAACAGGACCTCGCATACAAGGAATGGGAGGGGGCACAGAGATTATTTGCAGTAATATTAGAAGGCTGCTGCGGTGTTGCAATATTTAAAACACATATTACTATTTCCGAATATTAGATGTAAACGCATATGAATTTGGACGCGTGTGCCTGTGTACTGTTAGTGACCAGGCCAAAGAAGACATGAAAGAGCAAAATACGGGCAAAATACGTTTGGCTCCGGGCTCCCCAAATCCTTAAAATGTCCCTGATCTTTCTACTTTTAAATAAAAATGAAAAAAAATGCAGTTGATCTAGCCTCATTTTCACTATGCCGCCACTTGCTGATCTTCCATTCACTGGCTGTAAATAGTTTAGGGGCGGGGTACGTTTCAGTCTGTGCATCAAAGCAACAGGTGCTAGTGCTTTTCACTTGAGTTGCCGTGAACGAATGTTGAAACAAAATCACAGGATGCACGAACAAAAGTGAAGAGTGGATCAAAGAAGTGAGAAGCAAAAATCAGCCCATTAGTAGATAACCTGCTGTACTAAGTAAATTGAGTTTTAAACCCTGCTACTGTGATTTGTGCAGGCCTATTGTGATTGTTTTAAGAGGCGATCAGGAAAGTGTAAAGTGACAGTGACCGGATTTGGGCTTGAAGTGCAGATGGCGGTTAAATACATGGCTGTCTCCTTCTTCAGCTTGTGGCTGGGGCCTGCAGACTGGCAGCCTCCGGCCCAGCGAATATAAACACGAGACCAGGCCCAGTCGCGCTAGAAGGAAACAATGGAGGAGCCCTGGGGGCTCAGGAAGCGGGGCGCGCCGTCAACGGAGCTGTCTGCACGTTTCCGACGCGTTCACACATTTTGTTTAGTTCCTGACACAGAATCTAACTGTTCAGTACAGTATCCATTCAGTTTACCTAATGTACAGCAATGAATAGATCCTTTTTCAGGCTTGTATTTCATTATTCGTGCCATCTCTCCATTTACCCTCTCCGCTTTCCCAGAACCCAAGGCCATTTCCTACTAAAATGCCAGTAAGTGGAAATGTAGCTCCGTTTATGTTTACTTACGGCTTTTTGAATGTCAGTCTATGCAGTTTGTTCTGGTCCGAGTGCTACCCCGATAGTTGAAGGTGTGAATTGGGCTACTTTAAGGGAGAGTTCAATAAAGCTTCCCAGAGTAGTTCTTTATACCACACAGTAAGCAATTTCTTTAAAAATCTATGCAGGAGAGAAAGGAGTGGCGTTGGAGAGTTCGGACTTAACATGGGTAACAGGCATGAACATGCTAACTGAGGCCCATGCTTGCAGAAGTGGTGTGGGGTTGTCTCTCTTGCAGCTGGGTTGTCACTGCTGTTGACATGGCCCTGTGTCTTGAGGGTGCTGTGCCGTGATCCACCAGGCGTATCTTCTGCACTTGAGGGTTTTCGAAAGGTCAATTTAGCGTACTGTGCATGAGTAACTGTTGTGAAAGATGCATAGTTAGAACTGGTGAGCCACCTGAAGCCTGTGGAGGTGCTTTACCACACTTAGAAGAGCGCAGAATGGGATTTTCATTAGAACATTCTGCTATCCACGCCTTTCTAATTTAATGTGTATAGTGTTGGTGAACGATATTGTGTATATCGCCATGGCAACCCCATTCCTTTACTGGTATTAGAGTCGGCTGCATAGATAACGGTGATACATGAGTTCTATTCACAACACTATTATTATGTGCCTGATATTAAGGTGATACTCTTGATTCTCTGTGGCAAGATACAGCCTTTGTTGGTCCATTCATGAATGTTACTAAGGGACAGGTTTAATTCTCTCTGACTCACGGACAGACGAGTACCTCTTCAGACAGCCTCTTACCTGCTCCAATTAAGAATAATAATCTAATTAGCGAAGATACAGCTTGGACAGGCTTAATCGAGGATGAACATCAATGGCTTGCCTGTCATCCGGAAACTCCATCTCAACCTAGGTTCTCTATATCCCTCCCCCACTTCCTCCCCTGTCATGTACCCCCTGCTCCCACCGGGTTGCAGTGTGACTAGGCTGTAGTTAAGTCATGTGCACACTTCAGTTGGGTCACAGACTTACTAGGAACCAGTTTCCTCGTTTGGAATTCTTTTCTTTTGACTGCCCTTTACGTTAGGTTTTTTGCACAGAATAATGATGTAAAACCAATGCAGAATGATTTACCCGTGAGTGTGTCGGTCTTGCCCAGGGCATATCTAGCTTCCAGTGAGAAAACAAACACTTGCCACACTCAGCCATGTAGTTCAGTATTCTAGTGTCCTGCTAATGGTTTCGTGTTTTTAGAAGGTGATCTAGCAAATGGTTTGTGTGTTACGAGGGAGCACAGGAAACGAGCCAATGGAGTTTGGCAGCATAATATTAGTTGTATTTTAATGACAAAAGTCGTACCTGATTAGCTTTTTTAAATGTTTGGATCTGCTAATGTGTGAAAAGGGTCTCTAATACTTCTCTTCAACCCCTACATCAGCAATAAATGTCCCTAGTTATAAGCACACAAGTTTAGACCCCCAGTTTTCAGTGGATCAACTTCAAACTTCCCTCAGAACATCATAAAGTGACCCTGCAAGTGTTACACTCCTGGTCACAGTGTACATTTTTAAAGTTTTATGTTGGAGAAGATGTGGCTTTACAGCCAGAGCGGTCGACTTTGCAACTTGTGAACCATGTTCAAGTAAATCTGCGCATCGGCTCAACATCCTGAGATCATGGACAAATCAGTTAATCTCTCAGTGCCTAAAAAATTCAAGTGATCTTGTGTAATGTAACTGGTGCTCATGTAAAACATTCTAATATCTTTGTGTTGAGTTCGTGCTACATAAAACTTCAAAAAAAAGTCTATTTATTTTAATAATAGGTGTGCTTGTATTATTGCAAATGTACAGCAAACCTTGTCCGAATGAAGACATTAATTCTAAGCGCCTCTCCTACCAACTTGATCTATCTTATGTCATTAGTCTTGTAGATGGTTTACTCGTTTATGTCCTCCCTTTCGGTACTTGGCCTTCATGCTAGTCCATGTATTTCCCTCACACATTTCAGTAAACATCGTTCGCATAGGACCTATGTTCACTGCCTTGAGTTTACTTTTGCACTTTGCATAAGCGATGCCAAAAGTGGGTAACCTGGTCCTGCTGCAGGTCAAGTAATTTTTATAAATTTCAGGAAGTTGTGCAAGACTTTCCTTTTCAACCCTATCACCCATACCTTGGTAAATTATTCAAATGAGTTTAGGTTGTTGCATTTTATTTTGTTGGAGTCTATTGGAAGGTATTTTGATGGTGTAATATGGTAAAAATCGATTCACGTATCTTCCCTGTTACGCAGCAGTTGCAGTTCTGAGATTTCCAGGACTTACTGTTCACTATTTCTTGTCTATTTCAAACAGACCATGATGGCGGCTTCTTCTTCGTCCTCTTCAGCTGGTGGGGTCAGCGGAAGCTCCATTACTGGCTCTGGATTCAGCGTGTCAGACCTTGTTCCACCACGAAAAGCACTTTTTACCACGCCTAAAGTAGCCGGAGACATGCTTGAAGGTAAATCCCAGGCACTGCCTTTGTTATTTATGGCTCAGTACAGTAGGTATGTTTGTTCCGTCAGTTCTGTTCAGATTGAGAAATACACTACCAAACTTAATAATATGAGTAAACATATGGGCACATTGACCAAAAGTCACTGTAGAAAACTGGGTGCCTTTTCACAAACATTTGAAAGTTCAGCAAAAACATGATGTAATGTAGTCATTATTGAACAGTGCCTGGTTTGTGTGCATGAATTATAACTCGATTACCCATTAATGGAAAAACGTGCTGTAACGGAGTGTACTTCCATAAGCAGAGGGATCTGAGGAGGATCCCATGTCGGAGAAACAGAACAAGCATACGAAATTCGGGAACTGGATCCTCCGTCGCAAGATTGAGGCCCAATTGGATCTAAGTTTGCGAAGGTGTGTACTGCCACTGGTATAAACAAAAGTGATATATTCAGCGCTTGGTCTAGAATATGCTATTAGTTCTTTCTGATGGCCAGTGAGTGTCAGAAATGTAGAGCTGGAGTAAGCAGGTTAGATCATAGACCATGTTGTTCCGTTGTGCTAAAGAATAATGGGACTTCTGTTAAAAAATGTTGTTCAGAATAGTTATTCTACAGTTCTGGGTATTGGGTATACGTTTGTTTGCAAGGCTGCTGAGTTCCTATGGTAATTTCAGATGACTGTTTCTGACCGGGAGTGGCATCTTGGAAGAGATACATACTTGGCAGGAAAGAGGGGGGGGCGAGTTGTTTCAATATGAAATAATTTGAATATTCAAGGTAGCTGGCATGTTAGTGGCGTTCATGTCAAAGCAAGGATGAGTTTACATGTATGCTTATGTTCTGTTCGTGACCCTCTCGGGGATCTCCCCAAATGACAAACGCAACCACATATTCAAACATTTATTCCAGTTTGACAAGAAATGGAGATAAATGAGCAGATAAGGCTGCAGTGACACAATATTCATGTTGCAGCTGGTAGATTCCCTACACAATATTAAGCAGTTGCAGTGACACTATTCCGCTACAACAGTGTCGGGTATCCTCATATTTTTGAAAATCCGAGATGTCTGCCTTGCCTCGGTTCTCATTGAAAGAGTTGTATGCCTCACACACTACCACTGAAAGCATGTGCTAGATTCACGCTATTGCGAGGAGCGCACAAAATATAGAGCAGCCATCACCAAGCACTCCTGATTACCCAGATAAAAGCCTCACTAAGACAAAAGGCAGGTGTTCTATGCACACAACAGCATAACCAAGTTTGGTGAGTCCCCACAGGAGAAAGATTATTCACACGTTTTATCTCGGTTGCCTCAAGGTTTCAATGGCCAAGTTCTTTTAGAAAGAAACTCCAACGTCTAGTCTTGTAAGAAGCCCACCACTATTCACTAATTGATTTCAGAAGTATGGAAGGGCATCATTGACCATGAATACCTTACTGCTTTGCTTCTCAGTAAATGTTGCATCAAACTTGACTGCCATCAGCATCATATTTGACAAGCTATATGTTCAGGAAGAAGGTGTCTTGCCCCTGAAGTTGGACTCCAGTATGCTTTTGATTACTCTTATTGCAAGCCACGGTGCTGGAGAGCAGCAGACTACCGTCACTTACATGACGCTTTTGCGCTCCCTTTTGATGCTTGTGTACAGCTAAAAATTATTCTATCAGATCGAGTGGAGCTCATGTTTTTTATATTGGGTGCCACAGCAAAAAGTGAGCTCACTTACACGCCCTCTTGGTGATATCCTGTTATTTCTTTTTTTATTCGGAAGAATGATGTATTGAAATTTAATTTGTAATTGTTATCTACATGCATTTGGGACCTTAAAGAAGCTTGACAGGAGTAATTTTACTTGTTTTCTTGATGTGATTCTTAGCTCTCAGTAGTTTGTTGTATGTACCCGCGAAGGATTGTCACCCGCTGTGGTACTGGACTATTGCTTTAGTCATGCTTGCTGCCAGTCAGTGTTCTATAGCTTCCTCTGATATTAAAACAATGACACGCTGGTTGCTATTCTATCGGCCTTGAGGACCAATTAAATTCAGGAACTTTATCCTACTGAATAGTAGATGTTTTTTCAGAGACAGTAATGTCCACCTGCGTTAAGTGATGTTCCTGGTCTTCTTTCCAAGGCTTCCCTTTAGTTGACCAACTGTTAATCTCCATACAGTTTATGCACCTAGAACAATAACCCTCTTCCTATACAGGACTAGGGATACTAAGGCACATATGTTGACAATTGCTTGAGTAAGAAGCCTTCAAAGATATCCATTGCATTATGGACCACTAATTAAATTTCGCTGTTCTGAAATACCGAAGCACTTCATCTAGAAGGTGTGCGAGCTTACATCACCAATGGTAATGTGTCAGCTGAAACTCTGCGGCGTCATACCTGTCGAGGAGCTTTGCAGAGCGACTATATAGGCTAGCTTGTGTTTTTGTTTTTGTTTAACCCTGGCTGAGGGCTCAGCTAGCCCACACCATTCCCTGCAACCTCTTCTCCTTGATGCCTGGCTTGTGCCTAAGTGGTCTCCAGTTCCTTCTGCTTGGTGATGTATTCTCAATGGTCGAAAATATTTGAGAATGGATGTAAGATGGACATTAATATGGTGGCTGAGAAAGTCCCCTTTAGGCGATGCCCGTGTAAATTCCTCAAAGTCTGGGGTAGCCGGTTAAAGTTTTATGACCTGAATCATGCTGATGCTGAGACTAATCGTGCACTGTGACATAGCGTCAAGTTTGTACCATAATGTAATTTAGGTTATCCACAATCTTGTCCTGTACCGAATCTGTTACTTGAAGCCCTGTACTAAGTCTACATATGCTGATGCTGTGATGTCCTGCTTCCATCTGATGTTGCAAATTTGTTCTGGATGAGTGTCAAAATGTATTTTTACATTTTTTTTAAAGAGAATGGACGTAATATTTAAGTAATTTATGAAGAAATTGAGATTCTGCCCTTTTAGTAACGCTAAACCCACTACCAACACTAGCACCTAATGCTTGCTCCTCCGTCTCTTCATCATTACATCTCAAAACTGTGGTAGTTAATATTTTCTGTACTTGAAGAGACCTGAGTGATGAGAGGGGGGACTTGTTGCCCAGGTGTAAGGTATTTTAGGTCTGTAAATAACTGTAGAAACTTACCATTTGAACCAAATATATCATACACTGTACATTATGGTACTTGAAGTAAACTGACACACAAGTTACTACTTGTTTTGCACTAAAAATCCATGAAACATATTAACATAGCAGAGTATAATGCGAGGGGGCGTGCTAAAATGGATACCCAAGTGCAACGTGAAGAAAGCTCATCCATTAATTTAAACCTAGAGGGTGCACTGCTGAGCGGTCAAGACGTGAAAGAGGTGGCACATTGCAAACCTGCCCAATTTATCTTGACTCTGGTTGAGACAGAAACAATATAAGTGCTTTTTTTCTTCTGATTGCTGTTCAGCTTCAAGGTGACTACCAGCTGATACAGTGTTTTCATTAACACAGTTGGAAACAAAAGTAATCAAAGACATACAGAAAGAAAAGTAGGGAGAAAGGGATGACTAATTTTAAGGATTCTTAAAGATAAACCTTCAATTGAGAGACCTTCTCAGAATCAAATGCCAAGACAAAGGACCAATATTGCTTATTCCTGGGCCATTTGGGGTTGTTTGGGTCAGTTCCTCCTCGTCTTTGGTTGTTTATGAGCTATTTGATTTGTTGTTTTTCAGTATCGGTGCAGACTGAGTGCTTGTAGTAATACCTGACAAAAATTAGTTTGAGGCCCCAGTTATGAGTGGGCCTGAAATTTACAACCACAGTGCTGGCGCCAGGATTCTGAGTTGTTCAGAATTGACAAAATCCAGTAATTACCAGTCTGGCCCCCTCATTAAAATTCAGCAAGTTAAATATACTGGAATTTAACAGAGGAAATTGGTATATTTACTTTGACATGGCTTTTGGTGCAGTTCGCACCCACATTTGCATGTTATTTCCCAAAACTTGGAATAGGTGCAGTTAATAGCACATAATAATTAGTGAATCCATGGAGCGGGATTTTACCTAGGGCAATTAATAGCACCCACTCCTCTGGGGCACTCCAAAACAGCATAGATGAGCGGTAAACTCCGCTCCGCTTGCAGAGTTTGCCCACTCTGTGCTTTGCCTGAAGTGCGGAGTTCTGGAAAAGCATCGCAACACTTTGCCTGGTGGAGTTTTTCTCGTGAGAAAAATTGAGCGCTAGGATGAATCCCAACGCGATATTTAGAGGCGGGCGATCGCGGCAGGTGGCTATCGTTTGCAGTGAGCATGGTGCACCTCAAGTAGAAAAATCTACTCTAGCAGCAGAAAGAAGTAGCGCCCTCTGGCGCAGCTTATGACATGCGAGGTCCTCCAACTATCACGTCTCCTACCCTGCCATCCCTACCAGTGGAAATGGGCCCCAGACAGTACTGAGTGGGAACTGCTGTGGAGGGACATTCTGTGAATAGATAGAAGCGTCCCCCAGCAGGAACCGGCTACAAGGTAATGCTCCAGTTGTACTACATTCCAGGCCGCCTACACTCTAAAAATCCTGCAGCCTGTTGGCGATGTGGGGCACAGGTGGGTGACTTTCGTCACATATGGTGGACATGCCTTTCTCTTACCATCTTTTAGAAGGAGATTTTAAGCCACACAAAGGGTGCTGTGGGCTATACCATCCCCGCAGACTACCACAAAATCAGCCTGTGTTTGTGCCCTTCATCATTAGAAGTAATGACCCACGTGGACTGGTATCTAATGCTCCACATGACTGGCTCAGCCAAGTAGCAAATAGCTCAATTTGGAAGTCTCCCTCCGCTCCTCCGGCAGCGTCATGGTTTAGGCAGCTTTGGCACACCATTGCAATGGAACAAATTACACATAAGTTGGCTTTTGCAGATAAAAAGTTCAGGCGCCTATTGACGTGCCTCATTGAATACATGTTTTGTCCAGAATTCTAATGCTTCCAACCCCCCAGGCTTCGTGCCCTTCACCTGTTGACTCGCCAGAGTAGTAAGGGGTGTCTCCCCCTACCCCTGTGAGGGCCCGTAACAAGGAGTTCACAGAATTCAGAGCCCCTTCTGCCTATGACGCCCCCATTCCCAAGAACACTCGGAGACCCCTCGAACCTCAATGGCTCCCCCTTCTTTTTCTCCATCCCCCGCTACTTCTATTCAGATTAGGCATACAACGGCGCAGGAGCAAGGTACAATGCCCCTCTCCTGGGATGTTATCACCTTCTATTTCGGAGTACATCCACATACCCGCAGACTCTTCCCTACCCTCTTGTCTGTGACAGTTTCAGTATATTTACTGCAAAACTAATTCAGTAAGTGCTACCAATGTTCTGTGTATGCTAATTGGTTCTTTTGTTCTCTACACTGCGCATGTGCTAGAACATTGAAAATTCCAATAAATAGTGTTTGAGTAATAAAAACTGTGGGAAAGGGTTCATCCCAGTTGTAGTCGCCACCTTTTTTCCAATAAAAAAGCCCAGTCATTTGTTCACATTTTGAGATTAGGAAAGGATCAGTATCTGGCATTTGAATAAGGAATTTCTGCAAAAGCCTCTATATTCTTATATCCCTCCTCCTTCTTTTCTTTTTTTTTTTACATGCCAATTCTTTCTCTGCTCACCTTCCAAATAACGTCAGGTTTGCTTAGACCGCTCCATCGCTCCCACACTGCGTGGTTGATCCCACCCTGGCGTATATGGTGCTCCAGGTGTGGGAAGCCTGATGATGATGCATGCAACTATTTGTGGGTGAGGGCCGTGCATTTCCCAAGGAAATGCTTTCACACTAAAACATATTGATAAAAAGAATGATGGCCCTATCATTTTCATTTTGTGATTCCTATCTTAGACACCTCATCAATACCTTTAAAGTGGTTTCATCTTGCACTTGCATTTTAAGTTTATACAGAAATTGTGGAAAAAATTTGAAATTAGGCTTTTACTGATTTCCTGCCCACCACCCCTCCTCCACCGCTCCCACCACCCCCCAAACCCTTGACATTTTTGTACCAGTTTACACCTAAAAGTACCTGCTGTTATGCTAGAATGTTGGCCATGTGGCAACTCTGCTCGTTGAGTGAGAAATGTAAAGTGTGGTACACAAATGTCACTGAACAGCCAAGAGAAGGATCATGAAAACATCAGAAAAACACATTTTTGGGACAACGGACCACTGTTGCATATTTGAGAACGTAGGACAAATTAATTCTTAATCGCTAAATGAGTGTCAAGAAACATCCCTTTTTTTCTACATTTTTATTTTCATTTAATTTAAATTTCTGGGAAAGTTACTGTGTAGGAGCCATTCCAATTAAGAAAATGTATTGGCTGTATGGAATATTAGTATAGTCTCACCACCACCGAGTGTCTGTATTTAGCTACATGCAAGTTGAGTGGCAAGCAACACGCCTTTGCTCAGTGAAAAACAATATATGTGAGTGTCTAGGCCACTATAAGGAAAGATCTAAGTGTCAGTGAACAGTGTTGTGCATGTTAATCATATAGCTTTGAGCAGTAGAAGAAACTCGTTTCCATATCTGCAGTATGGCAAGAATGCTCACAAAATGCAACTTTACAAAGACTATCAACATATTTTTTTAATGAAGATACAGTCATTTGAAGGTGACTTAATATGAAGTCATTGTCGCTGTAGGAGATCTTCTTCTATTTCCTGTTTCAAGTGCTAGCGTGTTGAGCCTGGACTGGTTCAGACCTGCAGAAATAACCTCCACCCCAACTGCTGCAGTGGGCGAACCGTACATATGCAACGAGAAGTTGAAATGCACACACCACAAGTAAAGGTCACAACAAAATGTGAACCTTGCAATTACCTGCATGGAAACAAAAGGACAAATTACTAACGATCTCACTGGGAACACCCCTCCAGTTACCTCAAGGCACTTTTCTAAAGCAACAAAGCAAACTGTCTTGTTATCAGGTTAACCTCAAAGCACCCAAACTAAAACCCACTTGGAACATAGATAAAACATAAACGTAAATGACGGTTCGCAGACGACATTAAGGCTGCTCTTTGCTATGTAGCAAACCACAAGGAAGCTGTGAAGACAATGAGTCTTTTGCTTCGCTCTTTTATACTCTGTTGTGGCTCACCTTACTTTTTGACCAAGTCTAGATCTTTAAAGTGTCCCTACTCCCATTGTGATGTGGGCTTTACTCTTCGAATCCAATTGAAGTCTACCATTTCAGAATAGTGCAGAGTAACCTTGAATCATGTGGGTTAGTGGGGAAACTCTACAGGGTTCACTGTATCTCTCTGTTTCCAGGAAAGAGCATCCACGAACCAGGAACCACACTCTCCTAAGGGCCACTCTCCTACCTTTACCGGCACAGTCCTAATCTTAGCTCAAACTTGTCTTCTTACTAGTGGCCTCCCTAACTTCAGGGAGGTCTTGAGCTCCTCTATGCCTGGTGTATGAGATGCTGTCAGAGACCGATTAAAATTTCCTATTGACGGCATCTACATAAGTTTTATCCAACAATATTCTGCACTTAAAGTCTACATACAACTAGCCCATAATTGGAAATCCGATCCCCTACCTACCTAAAGGTGAACCCAGCAAAGACTGAACTATTCCTTCTGTTGACAAAGCACTCCTAACCATCGTATCCTAGCTTGGTTGTTCGACACAAACCTAGAAGGCTTCAACCTCCATCCGACAGCCAATGCAAACCCCTTAGATTCACCCTTGACCTCGCCTTCATACAACATGTTGGCAGAAAACTCTAGACTCTCTGGTATCCGCTTTCCCTCCTGAAAAAAAGTGAAACCTTCCCTACAAGTAGGTAACTCCAGAACAACAGTGAAAATATTCCCCTTCTTCCTCATAGATGGAGACAATGCTTTGTTTAACTACCTCCCCCAACCCTACTTAGGCATCCAATATGCTGTCTCCCATCTCATCAAGGACATGAAGTTTCAACACACCACTCTAAATCTAAAAGAACTATGTTTGCTCCCTTTAAAGATCTACATCATCAGCTACATCACCTACAAGGCCGTGAAAAAACACCCCTTCATGCAGGTAATTCACTAGGAGTCCTCAAAGTCCTCTGAGATTATCCAGTACATAGGAGACATTTAGGCCTTGAGAATTGCACAAACCACTCTTCTCTCAGAGAAGGATGTTGGCAATTAGTCAGACCCTTGGCTACTTTGTGATAAAAAGCTATCTGCATGGTTCTCCCAGAACCTTCTAGGACTGCAGACATCTGCTATTAGGGTGGTCCTGCATATCAAGCTTTAAACATGCTCTCAGAGCAACCTTCAGAGAGAAAGGGTCTGGAACGCTGATCTTCAGCTTCTGGGCTACATTTCCTCCTAGGTTTTTTCTAACAAAATTGAGTTGAGAGCCGTTTGAAAGACAACAAAGTCTACCAAAAAAAAAGAATTACTTTATATATCCCCTTATTTATCCTATTTGGCTTGTCGACTGAACACTCCCTATATTGCTCCTCATGCATTTACCTCTGTAGCTGAGGGTGTACACATGGTTGTTGTTTGTATGCAAGTCATTTTCTTTTCTTTGCCTGGCAGAGGTTTCCAAACGGTTCTTTCTACACATATTCCCAACATGCATTCGAAGAATGGACTTGTCAAACTTCATGGACTTTAGTTGTGTCCTTGGATTCTTTTTTTCTTTACCTTGGGAGCCCTGAACCTCTTTAGGATATTTTGGTAATCAGTCCTTAAAGCCTGATTATCTTGTTTCTATGTTTTTGACCAATGTCATAGTTTGTTGTGCTGGTCTTGTATTCATAGTCAAACCAGGTGTTATTCCATTAGCTGTGTGTCATCTGTGTGCTGTACTTACTGTTGAGCTAGTAGCTTTCCATCGGTTGTTAGACATCCATGGTGCTAGTTGCCGCCTCGCAGAGTTCTGATTGTATCCTTTCAGTAGGAAGAGTACAGTTGGCTTTTTCTTTTTCTTGAGCATGTTCTAATTATCTCTGCTCTGGTTCTTCTGTTGGCACTTTGGTGGGTTGTTGGCTTCTTGTTTTTGATGGTGGATTTGCTAAGAAACAGAGTGGAATGGATATGATTAAAGATGTGCTCCTATGGGCTGGTGGTTAAGGCCTTGATATTTGTTGGACTGTTGGTGATGGCATAGTTTAGCACACTGCTGCCTCATTAGGAGTTGTACGTGCATTGTCCCAGTGAGTCTCCTCTCAATGAAATATAAGGAATCCAAACTCCCAAGGTATTGATATTGTATTCCTTCAAACCTGTTTGTTTTGTTTGTAGGCTGTTTCTTTGTTGGTTATGTTTAGGATGGGGATATTGTTCTCCAGAATGTGCTCATCTTCCTCCATGCATATATTGCAAAATGATGTGCCTTTTGTCACTTTCAGGCCTTTGTATATCTGAATATTCCACCAACTCTGTGGGATGACGCATAATTGTAGTACCGGAGTTGGCCTTCAGTGTGTATAGTTTATAGGGAGTTTCCCTATCTGTTGACATAAAGCCTATATTTTATTTTTAAAAAGATACATGAACACAAACAGTAAGGCAATAAAGTTTCCTATATGTTACTATGACCTATTTTTATTACATTAATTAGTTCAGGTTGCACCAGATTTTTAGTGCCCTGATGACATTCCTTGTTTTACTTTGTGATTCACCATGAGTGGTGTAGCTTCTACCCAGCCTGGGTACTCGTCAATCACTACGCCACTCACGGAGCTTAGTATTATATGTCTTTATTCTTCTGCGTGTAACTGCGAACTCAGCATTCTAAACCAGCCTTCATTGCATCCTGCTCTAACACCTACATCACAGCTCTACAGAGTCCATAAGGAGCCAAAGGGATTCCGTCATTGCTAACTCGCAAGATACTACATCTCCCCCTCTGTTAAATGAAAAATATTCTTTTACTATATATATATATATATATATATATATATATATATATATATATATATATATATATATATATATATATATATATATATACACACACACACACACACACAAATCTCTTGAACCAATCTTTTTGCTACTTTAATTGTTCAACCCAAATGTGAAACTGGGAACAGTCACCATCAATGTCTAGGATCTGCATTGATGGTGGAGAGGCATCAGCAGTCACTAGTGTGTCCGACCCAGTCTTTCCTTCAACATGTAGATCTAATGAACGAGGAGTTAAATGCCGAAAGTGAGAAGAGTCTCTGGTAATAGACTTCCCAAGGAGCTGGGCAGTCACGTGTGTTCCTTGATGGACACCACTTGAAAAGATTCCGCATCAAATGGAGCATCAGATTTTCTTTTCCGCATCTGGCGTGCAGGCACTCTCTCTCCTCTCCTAAAGATGATGTTCTTCGCATTTCGTCTTTTTGTCTGGCTACTCTTACATCTTTGGTTACTGAAACAAGTCCTTCTCACAAGTTATGTTCTCGTTTTTCTCTCTTTGATAGGTCCACTGGGTCTCTTGGTTGTCATTGCTATCCCGAACATCAATGTTGATGGACTTTCACCTGAGGTCGAGTGAGGTGTTGAACGATAAGCTCTTAAGGTAGAATTAAACACAGTTTTAAATTGAGCTTTTCAAGAGTAGCCCTCTTGCTGCTTTCTTTACATACTTCTAAAACACTCAAGTAGTCAGTTCGCCTGCGGCCACAGAGATGTGCTCTTCTGATACTGTTTACTCAAATTCTCTAAGAAATCTTTAAACTCATGACTGTTAATTGGTGGACCATTGTCTGGTTTCAACATGGCTGGAACACCCCATGTTTCAAAGATGCCATCTAGTCTCTCAATGACTCGGTCTTGAGTGGTAGATGAGAGGTCCTCAATTTAAGGGAAATGAGTATTTGGCTGCACTCCCCATCAGGTGATGTCTATTAAGTGGAATGAAAATGTCAATAGCTACCCTCTCCCAGGCATGCTTCGGGAATTCCGACATGTTTAATGTCTGTTGAGTAACTTTAGTTGCAAGGCAGTTGCAAAGAAGACAGGCCTTTTAATTCCTTCTCAACCCGCTCATCGAGATACGGAAACCAGACTCTGTCTCGGAGAGCCTGTTTTGTGCCAACGATTCCACGATGTCCTTCGTGGGCCACTTCAATTATCTTCTGCCTCAGACTCTCCAGAATCAGGATTCTCGACCCACGCAATTTAACTCCTTCCTGAGTTATGAACAGTTCATCTTTTACATCTTTTGTATTTTTGATATTCACCATCACTGGTGAGAAGTTGAGGGTGTTGTATCCATGACTGATGTGTGATTATCTTTCAACTGTAGCATGTCACTATCATGGCTCATGTCAGTGATAATCTGGGCTAATGAAATAGCAGCTAGTGTATTTCATTTTACAATAAAATTGATATAGGCTTCAGCCGTCGAGGATAGAGTACCATGACCTTGTATAGGCCCTCTGGAAAAGTATTCAGCAGGGTTCTGATCCTTCCCTGGACGATGCACAATGGTATAATTGTACTCTTGTAGTCGTAGTCCTCCTCGTGCAATGCGAGGGGGCACCTTGGCCTTTGGATTGCCAAAATATAGTTAATAAAGCTTGATGAGCAGTTGCCAGCATAAAAGGCTTTCCGTACAGGAATACATGGAAATGTTCACAAGCCACGACTAAACTTTATTTTTCAGGGTGTGAATAAGTATGTTCTGTTTGGGACAAACTCCTACTTGCATATGCCACTACCGTATATGCCTTCGAGCATTTGGTTGTCTGCTGTGCTACGCTGGGATAGCGCCTAACCTGACTAAGCAACAAGATAGGAAGGTCGGGAGAGTGTGGCATATGCAATCATGTTTTTTGTAAGCAGCGAATCCAGCAGTGACTCATGTCTCGAAATTCCAGGGTGTCGTCCTCTGAGGGTCGACTTCTTCTCAGTAACTCCCCTGCTAACCTAGAAAGCTCGGGATGAATAGCCCCAGTGTGTGGTCCGGAGTGTGTCTGCCTGCCAACTACTGTGTATATTGTTGAAGTTGAGCTGCTACTATTAGTAGTAGGATTCAAAGTCCGGAACTAACAATCTGCCACCACTCGGGCGCATCAGTTTAGAGAGAGCATCCTATCTGGCCACATAACCACAGGAATCCCGTCGACAGGGATTCTAAGTCATTAAATATTGCCCTGGGACCCACACTCGTAGTACTGTAGAAAGGAAAAATACAAGAGGCGGGGGAGAGCTATCATTTTAAGTAGCAGGTAGCAATTCGCCTTCGTGGGGTACAGGCGGGATTTCTGCCAATTTACCTGCAGGCCCGATAGTGAGCTGAAGCTCTACCGCAGGGCCCAAGCTCCTGTCAGGTCCGTAGTCACTGCTAGGCGGAAGCTCTGGCATGTTCGCCACGTCCTCTCCCGTCTCATCTCATATCTTTGCTTTGTGTGTGGCAGGTGTCACAGAAGAACGTTCACATTGTTGATAACTTTGCAGAGTGGGATGTCTTTCTGTTCCATTTCTCGCCTTTTCACCCAAACAAAAGCCTTCTGCCGTTCGTTAACTCTAGGTTAAAAACTAAATCTTCCTGATATTTCTTGTTCTCAATTAGGCCACCAGATGGAGCTCGGCGTTTGTATTATTCACTGCAGAACTAATGTAAAAGGCTTTTACTACATATTATCGATGTGATATCTAGTGCACATATCGTAACCAAAATAATAAGTTGTGGGAAGAGCTTCCGTATTGTCCATAGGCGCTGGAAGTAAGTAGGGCTGCTGATGGTGCTGCACCCCCAAAATACCCATGCCAGATAGAGTTCCGATGAGAATAAGCAAAAACAATGTCTGCACGTTTTGTTTATATCTGTCATATTTGCTGTGCTTCACAGAGGTCCAATGTAAGACTCTGTTTCTGACAAATTACTTCTTATTCTTCTAACCTGGAAACCTGGGGTTTCTTTCTCAGATTGCAAATCTGATCTATTTGACAGTCTTGCTGGTGTGAATGGAAGGTCTGCATCATGTTATTTTTTCCAACACACAACTCATTTTAAATACCTTTAAATTAACTGTACAAATATTTCAAAATATATCAGAAGTGATTAAAGCACACGATTTGAGAACAATTAAAATAAATCAAGACACTTTACTTGGTGATGTGCATATGACCAATCTTTCCTTTCACTTCTTGTCTGCCCCCAACCCGGAGCATGGACGCATTTCTGTGTCCTTATACTGCTCGCTTTTTCAGGTGCTACTTTTTAGGTCTCGCTGAGCCAGCTCATGCGCTGATCTGAGACATTTAGTAAACGGGCTTTTAAAAGTCCTACCAAAAGCTGGCTGGCCTAGAGGGTGCGGTTATGCGCACAATGACGAGCAGAGGGGCCATATGGCTTTCCTCTCTCGTTATGGTGCGTGCACACCACTCGCCAGCCTGCGTGTTTTTTTTTTAATTTCCCTTTTGCACGCGCGCACACAACTCTCGCTTCTCCCCCTCCCCCACCACTTATCGCCGCTTGCGCGCGTGTCTGTCTTGTTGAGCTGGACGCCTGCTTGTTAACTCCTGAAACGAGTTAAAAGGCGAACAAAAATCGTATTTTTAATGTGAAAGCTTGAGTGCTAAAAAAACGTTAACTGAGGGGAGTTTTCACAGTATCTATAAGAATAAGGTGCGCGTGCCTGCAAAATATTCCTAATTTTGTACGGCCTCTAAGTGTTCAGGTCCCAAAGAACTAATGTTGGGCTTTCCCGTTTTACGTAAAAGAGTGACCGTTTTCTGCACACCTTACATTCTCCTTAGAGGTGAGTGCCTTATTGAAGCACCGTGGTTCTCGAAGCTCTATGCGGATTGGGGAGTAAGGAGCAAATAGAAAAGCACGTTCGGGGTCAATGGCGCATCCAAGACCGGCCGAAGGGACAACCGCTCGATGCTGACCTTTGGATTTTCCGCAGCTCTCGCCTTAATTGCCTGCCTGCAACTCCAAGTAATAACGTTAATGGAGACCGCAGGGGTATTGTTTTGCATTAGAACAATTCCAGGGGCCAGAGGTCTGTGCGGGGGCGCGCATTCCGTCATGCACGGAACCACAGAGAGGGCGCATGCAGGAGACTCTAGGAGGGGCAGCCCGGAGCTCACTCCAACCCACCCTACTGATACGCACTAGCAGCCTTCTTGATGTAACATCAGCAGGTTGCTGTAGGATCAAAAGATGCTCCCAAAAGATGCTCCTAATTACTAGAAGCTAGGGATGGAGCACAATATACACAAGCGCCCCTTCCCCACTCTAAACCCCACAATGTAATTAGAGTACCGGCTGGGGGGCAAGGCATAGATCCTTCTATTGGAAAGATTCGAGCACGGACGAGCAGACTTGAAAAACAAGCGACTTGGCAAAGCTGATAGGTTTGGCTTTGGCGTAGTCCATGTACACAAAAGACACGCATCACACCTACATACACCAGCAAAGCGCATGTACAAAGACACACAGACGTCCAAGCAGACTCCTACAAACAGCAATGCGCAGAGACCAAGGAGTCGAAGCACCGCACAGGTATACAGACTTACAGGTACGCAGGCCTTAGCCTCCAAGTATGCAGTCATCCAGACACACTTACAAGCCTACGCACACAATGCATGTATCCTCAAACAACACACATGCACCCCGATAACAACAAGCTGTACTGGAGAGATGGCAGGGCCGAAGAAGAACCGGCGGAAGCAGTAAATGGATGACATAGTCTTCATGTCGACTGAACCTTCTGTAGAGGAAAAGCAATTACAGCGGAGAAAAGTTGCCAATCAATGGCCATTCAGTCCTTGGCCTCAACTCGGGCAGTGGAATGCTTCAGTCTCCAAGCCTATCCAATGGCTTAAGTGTACCAAAAATTAATTTTAAAAAAACGGGCGAACGAACTCTGGTGAGTGACTGAGGTGGAGCTACCTCCCGGGTAGTATGTCTGTCACTGAGTTCTTTCTTTCTAGAGACTCTGACACACACACATGTACAAGTAAGGGATGGTAAACCTAAGCAAGCTACAAGGAGCAGTGTGCGACAGGTGGGAATTCTGAGCTCTGAGGACCACAATGAGAGGTTGGAAAATCTTTGCCAGCTGCAAGGAATGCAAAGTTACAGATGGCATCACTGAGCTGTTGCTGAGGATGGCTGAGTGATAGGGCAGTGGCACACATCTAGGCACTCATGATAATTACAGAGCATACGGGAACATTATGCAAGAATGCCTTTTTACTACAAGTCTGCTCTCAAAACTAGATGGCACAATATGGAGCAGCAGGTGGGGTGAATGCTGATTACAGCCTCCTAGTACTCGTCCTAGGCAACAGCAAACAAAGAGTATTGTACAGAGTTCCCCAGTGGGAGCTAGTGGTTTAGCTCAGTTAGTCTTTTCTCTCAGTAGTTATGAAGGGATAAGTGCATGGTGTAGACCCTTTTCAGAATATAAGGATACCTCACACAGGTTACCGACAGGACAACAACTGTTGTCCCAGCCGATGGCCGTCCAGCGTCATCATCGGTATCCTGCTCCTACGGCAGGCTGGCGGTGCAATGCCCGTCGGGCAGCAAGGGGAGCTGCACTTTAGTGGAGATCTTTTATTCCGAGCCAACGGGTGTGTGTGTGTGAGGGGCCTATAAAGTGCAATAGTGAGCATGGGGGTGTGTGTTTCTAAAAAAAGTCAGTCGAGTCCATTGGGCATTATTTTAATGGTCAGGCTTGCTGCTTTATTAAAAATAAGGGGTATTAAGGAGTGATGGGCAATGGGACCAATCCTTATTCAACCCTTGATGTGAATGCGGTCGACATGTTTCTTGCCATAAGGGCAATTCGTCAGGACCTTAGTGCTCATATGATTGCTGGAATCCTCTTAACTAAGAGTACCCCGGTATACGACCTGTGTAGTGTCGTCCAGAAATGGTTCCATGCGGAGGACCTCCTGGGAACTAGAGAGAAATAAGCAGACAATAATGATGTTAAAGCGCGTTGTGTACAGAATACATCATATAGTGCCTGTATTCAAAGTGACTTCTAATGCGTGCCCAGTGAGTAAAAACTGCCTGTTTCATGACAGAGTTTAGTGGTACTGTGAGAGAAAAGTGGTTAAAAAATCCAGAGCGCGTGAAGGACACGTTCTGTGTTGGGCTGTCATGCTGTTTCGTTATAGCATGCATCTTAGTGAAGAGGCTGGGCTCACGGCTGTACAACGTGCTGAGTAGGGTGTGCAACCAAAATTCAAGGCCAGTGATAATGTTACACCCTAACACAGTCAGGTGGCGTGAGGAGCCTATGTTTAAGAATATATATGTAGACTAAGGAGTTTAGCCATACAAACAAAAAAACGCAAAGATAAAACCGATCGTGTATAGTTTGACACTCTGTCTCTAGGTGGGGTCGGTGCTGGCGTGGAGGTCGTGATCACCAGCGAGTATTAAAAACAAAAAAAACAAAAAAAAAAAGTGCCCTGCTCGACAAGTGCGCGTGAGCGAGGACAATGTCAGAATCAAGGATACGCTTACCCGTTGTAATTTCTCCTGAAGGCCTCACGAGCTGTCCAGGTGGGGCCAGCAGCGAGTGAGGAGTTCCTACAGGGAGAGTAAGGCATCCCGCGGGATCGTTAGAAAAATACGAGCCTTCACGCGGAACCCCGCGTGAAGGAGCCCAGCTAAGTAGTGACTTTCCGCGCGTCTGGCAGGGAGCACGCTGGGTTTCAAGGATTTGCTCAACACCTTACCTCAAAGGTCGCTGATGGCAGGCATCTCAGCACCTACCCCTCCCACGGTGAACCGAAGTCAGGACAGCCAGCAGGGTAGTTAGGCAATGTCCGGTGCAGATAAGGGAGAGTTGAGCGCGCACCAAGGGGGCGTGTCCCTCCGGTTGCTAGGCACCGGCACGCGGGAGTGGAGAGCAAAGAGGGGTTAGCTCAAAACAGCGAGGCCAGCACACTGCAATGCGGGGGCCATCTTGGAACGGGCAGAGTGATCTGGTCTGTCATATTGGTAATCGTATAGGGATGGACAAAAGAAGTCCAGAATGATAACTATCTGGCGAGTGTTGTCCAGGGCACCCCATCGTTCAATCCCAGTTCGTCGCACTGTAGTCGATGTACCCATCTTTGTTCGAGTCTGAAGAGGGCTTGTTGGTTGAAGTTTGGTAAACATTCAAGGACAGTCCACCTAATGTTTTCTGGGAGATGATGGTTTTCTTTGCAGTGTTCATACAGCTTGGTGTGTGATTTGTGACACCGAATGTTGCTGTTGTGCTCCATTATTCGATGTTTAACTGGGCGCATGGTCATCCCAATGTACAACAACTCGCACGGGCAAATCAACACATAAATACATCTAGAACTGTTACAGTTGGTATGTTTGTTCATTGTCCAAGTGTAGTTGCTTTGGAGTACAATGGTCTTGCCCTGGATGGTCGGGGGGCATACAACGCAGGACCCACAGCGATAGTGCCCAGTAACTGGAGGAAGGTCCCAGAGGGTATTGACAACTTGGGTGTTAGTTTTCTTAGGACGGGTGTGAATCAGAGTGTCCTTAAGATTTGCCGTCCTTTTAAAGGCAAAGCGGGGGCGCGGTATCTCCATCCCAGCAGAGTTGAGAATGCCCCAGTGTGAATTGATTGTTTTTTTTGAAGAATGAAGAGTGTTTCGTGAACGAGGTCACGCAGGTAATCGTGTCGTCTTGCTCCTTGGGATGTACTTCGAGCAGAGCCTCTCTATTGTTGTTAAGGGCTCTTTTGGTGGAGGTTTTCAAAAGACGAGTGGGGTAGCCCCGGTCCAGAAGCTTGGTTTGTAAGGACTGCGCTTGCTGTTTGAAATCAGTGATTGAACTGCAATTTCTCCGTAGGCGGAGGAATTGGCCGAAAGGTAAATTGTCCCTTAGGGATCTAGTGTGGTGGCTGGTATAAGGCAATAGACTGTTCCTGTCAGTGTCCTTTTTGTATAGAGTGGTACTGATAGTGGTTGGGTCCAGTGATATAGCCCAACACAGAACGTGTCCTTCACGCGCTCTGGATTTTTTAACCACTTTTCTCTCACAGTACCACTAAACTCTGTCATGAAACAGGCAGTTTTTACTCACTGGGCACGCATTAGAAGTCACTTTGAATACAGGCACTATATGATGTATTCTGTACACAACGCGATTTAACATCATTAATGTCTGCTTATTTCTCTCTAGTTCCCAGGAGGTCCTCCGCATGGAACCATTTCTGGACGACACTACACAGGTCGTATACCGGGGTACTCTTAGTTAAGAGGATTCCAGCAATCATATGAGCACTAAGGTCCTGACGAATTGCCCTTATGGCAAGAAACATGTCGACCGCATTCACATCAAGGGTTGAATAAGGATTGGTCCCATTGCCCATCACTCCTTAATACCCCTTATTTTTAATAAAGCAGCGAGCCTGACCATTAAAATAATGCCCAATGGACTCGACTGACTTTTTTTAGAAACACACACCCCCATGCTCACTATTGCACTTTATAGGCCCCTCACACACACACACCCGTTGGCTCGGAATAAAAGATCTCCACTAAAGTGCAGCTCCCCTTGCTGCCCGACGGGCATTGCACCACCAGCCTGCCGTAGGAGCAGGATACCGATGATGACGCTGGACGGCCATCGGCTGGGACAACAGTTGTTGTCCTGTCGGTAACCTGTGTGAGGTATCCTTATATTCTGAAAAGGGTCTACACCATGCACTTATCCCTTCATAACTACTGAGAGAAAAGACTAACTGAGCTAAACCACTAGCTCCCACTGGGGAACTCTGTACAATACTCTTTGTTTGCTGCTTTTCTATGTTCACTTATTCCATTGTGGTCTCTTCGAATACTTTGTACTCAGGATGCACACTCCATCATTGGCAATTTTGCTTGAGTCATACATATGCACATTATACTCAGAATGCACACTGCATCATTGCATAACAATGTGTATCAATCACTGGGCATTGCTTTTAGGAACCACCATTATCATGTGTTAGTCCACTTAGTAAAAATAAGCACAAGCATACTTAAATAATGACCGATTTTATTAAATAAAAAGTCCAAAACTAGAAATATGGGATGCAGCGTATGTGGATATGTCTGGCAGTCGAAACACGAATTACCTGTGCAAAGTTTTATTCAGTGCTTACTATGAGGCAATTTTCACTTATTTTGTCTTGCTTGGTTGCTTTTAAAACAAGCATTGACATAGCCAATAGGTCTCGACTTTGGGACCTTATAAGTGTTTAGCCATGCAACAGTTGATGATGTTGCACCAAGGATATTGTGCTGCATAACTAAATACTTATAAGGTCTCAAGGCGGGACCTATTGGCTATGCCAATGCTTGTTTTCTTATTGTGAATGCAGTCTTTAAGATTGCATGTGTTTTCCAGCAGTCTCTCTAGTATGCTTCTCTTCCTCTCTCCATGCTGCTCTCTCCCACCTATGTGCTCACCCCGGCCCCCCTTTGGATTGCAGCTGCCCTTGTGTGCTGCCTTTGTGTTGCTTTCTCGTCCCTGGGTTTCTACCCTCTATGAGCTCAAAATGCTTTCTCTCCTGTTAGCCTGTCTACCCAAAATTCCATCTTGCTCTACCTCTTGCTCGTTTGCTCCCCCCACCAACACCCTCCACATTGCTTTCGGTCGGATCCCCATGTTGATAAAGCTTACTTCGGCTGCCCGTATTGCTTCTGCGCCCTCTTCCCATGTTGCTTTCCCAAAAACATGCTTTAGCCCGTTTTTATTTGCAAATACGAGTTGAGTTGGCAAATAAACAATAAAATAAAAAAGTGACATCATTTTATAGCCGCATGCGTGGTGCGTGTGCCTATAACATGATGCAATAGCCTTTTTTCAATTACCCATATTTCACAGCATCTGTGATGTTGTACAGCATACCTAAAATCCATTGACAAACTCAGTAGGTTCCAAAGGCAAGACCTGTTGGCTTTGTCACTACTTGTGTGCATTTTTTATTAGCTACCTTGGGGCGTGCACACACACGTAATCACAATTGAAAATATATTTGCTGCTAGGCGATGTGAAATCGAGGTAGTTACAAAATGATCTTTCTACATCCCTTAGCTCTTCTATTTTAATTAGGGTGGTGGAGTGGGAGCGCAGAACAACGATGCACAATGTCCCTTATTAACTATTTGGATATAATACATGGGAGCCTGCAATCCCTGTGTACAAGCCATTCTCTAATTTAATTATGGCAAGCGACATATGAGGCAACCACTTGCCTGTAATAAAGAAATGACAAGTCAATTACAGTTGAGTTCTATTGTCACATTGCCAGCTGCAGGACCTAGCAGCCAAGGGAAAAAGTCACTAAACATAATTAAAGCTTTAGTTTGAAAACCGAAAACAAAACATGTTTTTTCCTAAACTTTTTCTTTTTTCTAGATGAACTATTACAAGCATAAAGGATATCTTTGTTAACCGATTTATTTAGCCACACTTTAGGGAATTATAGGAAATCTAGAATCTCTCTCCATGAGTCTTCACATTCTGAGCTACTGCGTTTTTTTATCTGAATTGTATTAAACTGATTCTAATATCTTTTTGCAACAAAAAAAATCTGACTGCTTTTTGGTGTGCCTAATTTTGCACTAGAGATTCTAATTTTAGTCTTCTCGTTTGTAAACATCTTATCTCTTCACTTGAAAGAGAAACAGAACAATGATTTAAGCATTTTGTGGGAAGAGTGACGGTGTGCCCATGTATTATAGGCAATAAAGTACCTCTGATTCACGTTATAAGGATATTGCAAGCCGCCTCAGAGTTCTATGACATATTAAAGGAACTCTGCTTTTGCCCTTGTTCCTCTACATGGTCATAGAACTTCTCAGTGACTTGCAATATCCTCCCATTGTGTGGCAGGGGGTACATAATCCCAAATATCTTTCTTGAGGGAGAAAGGCATTTAATTGGAGCCTTTCATATACATCCCTCCTAGGCAAGACTGTCTTCACTTTCACACCTTTTATTGGAAAATGAGTATGTATTTAATTTCTTTTTACCTGCTACCAAATGTACCTTCTTCTCTGGTGGGAAATTGAGCGGAGGACCAGGTAGCATGTTAATTACTCATAGACTCCCATGCCCTACCTGTAAACTCAATAGACCGCTCTATTATCATATTCAAATGACTTGCTATGCCATTGGAACCTGCAGACGGGCTCTAATCCCAGCTCCAGGATGCTGCTAAATATCATATGATCATGGACAAATCGCTGCCCCAAAAATTGTAAATACGTGCTGCATAAAAATGTATAGTGCAAAAACGGACCTACAGTATGCCGTCTGGTACTGTCCCAGTAGCATGTTGCTAGCCAACTCATCTGTACTCTTGTTTCGACAGTAACCCCACATTCCATATTGTCCATCAACTTAAGTTTGAGATCCTCCTGCTGACAAAAAATGTTGCGTTAAATTATTTGTAGAGCGCAACCATTTACTCCTGAAGGAGCATCCTTGCATTAGAAGGACAACAATCCTCAGATGACACGAGAGGGGGAGACCTAGTATTCAGAACAGCCATCTCTTTAGCCTTTACCCCAAGATGGACAAACCCTTGCACAACACAAAAAAATATTGAGCGGAAGCTCATTTCAGTTATGAGGGGCCAGATATGCAAAAGAGCGGCCCCCTTTTCTGACCGCGTGGATTTGTCACAGAGAGGTGAAAACCATGTCTGCAGATTGTGGCTTTCTAGGAGATTAGTAAAAGCTGAGGTCAGCTTGAAGATCATAAGGGCCATCACCATGCAAGGCTCAATGGGTGGCAAAGTAGTTTGAACACACTGCATTTCTTCACTGGAAGCCATTGGAGAGTGTTCAGAAGTGATCCTTGAGAAGTACGACAAGGCCGATTACAGTCCAGCCTAGCTTCTGTATTCTGCACAGCCTGTAGGTGAGAGAGCAGGACCTTGTTTATGGAAACATATACCGCTTTGCTATAGTCTAATCGACTGGTGAATAGGGCCTATGTGATTGCTTTACAGTGGTGCAGGGGAATTCATTTTAAGGTTTTTCTCAGCATACCAACACTTCCGTAGCAGGATCTACAAACCACACCTACCTGATTTCTCATGCTGAGTGTCTAAATTCTTGGAAGAAGAGAGGGTGAGCTTGAGAGGCAGCCAATCTTCCAAATAGGACTTTTTGGGGTTTTTCCACGGTTTAGTGTGAGGCTGTTCTGGCGCATCCACTGGGCCACTGAGTGCATGTGGTAACAGATACTTTGTCTAGGAACGCCCTGATCGTCTGCAATGATATGGCAAGCTGGGTGTCCTCTGCATAGGAGAATATTTCAAAACCAAAGCCCTTTACAATCTTGGCCAAAGGTGCCACTTGGGTATTAGAAAGGGTGGGGCTCGGGGACTAACCCTATGGCACTCTGCAGGTGTTCGGGACAGTTCTGGATTTGAAAGGAGTAACACAAACATATTGGGCCACATTAAGAGTGATGGTGCTGTGTATCACACCTTATAGATAATGATCGCCCTGGGTACATTATTTACCGGGTGCATAATATTATGAGTTTTCAAAGAATAACCTGCAGATTAACACACCAAAAATCTTCATGGTACGGTAAATACTTTACACATTTCCCCTATTAAATTTCACCTTTTAGATTTCAACGAGTTTGACCCCCTGCAAGTTAATAAAGGTATGGTATTTAACACGTCCGATAATTATTGGATACAGTAAATACCTCACACCTCGTAATTCTGACCCATGCGCAAATAGGGGTTTAGACACAGGTCAGACCGAATACACCGACCCACTCGTGATCAGACCTATTGTGTTCTGTGTGTCAGAAAATCTGTGACACATCAAGAGTCAAAGAAGGAATCCTGATTTCATAGTCTCTGTATGTGAGACTGTATCAAAGGCCACTGACAGATCTAACAGGATATGGGGAGCTGGTCAAAACCCTCATCCATACTAGATCCCATCCGAGACCGCTAACCGGGTTGTCTATATACTATACCCCAAAGCCCTGATTGAGAGGTATCCTGAATATTATTTTCCTCCAAATATCGAGAAAATTGTTAACCATTTTCTCCCTTAATTTGACCGGTTAAGGCTGAAGGGAAATAGGGCAATAGTTAGCAAGATCAGAAATATCGGTAGAGTGTTTCTTTGCATTATCTGTATAGCACAGGCATGCTCCTGGGACTTGGATTCATGCTAGATCACACAACATAAAAGTACATCTTTAGGTAGTCCTCTCTTTTATTTAAATTGAATTACCTTGAGGAAGGTGATAACATACATTGCTACTAACATCAGTGATGCTCATTTTAGGCATCTAAAAAAGAAAAAGCTAAGGTGGCCAATAAGATGTAAAGTGGAGAACCTCCAGCTAAATAGATCTCCACAGTACACATATTAATTTAGTGATCTGTCTTTGCAGAAAGGAGGGCTTGCTTTAACTAAATAGAGTAACAATGCTGTTCCCCTATACCAAGGTTTAGGTTTCAGCAAATAACATAACTTGGAACTTAGTTGTGTGACCATTCAATCGACCTGTCTGAAGTGGTGGTTGGTGAACTTTGAAATTGGGGGCAGAAGCCTCCATCAGTCCCCACTCCAGAGTCCTGCCTCTCCCGCCAAACCGCACACTCATACACAGATGCACATACATGGGGTGCCTCCACCCTGTGATCAGTCCCTTTGTTGTACAGCAGTACAGGGTGCAGTTCAGTGTCCCGCTTTCCAAGAGCACTTTGAATTAATTGAAATGAATCCATTTTTTGTTAATGATGCAAGCGAAATATCCCTTCTCTTCACAGATTTATAGTGTTAAGATTTCTGCTATCCTATATATATGTAGTGGAAAGTCTGAGTATGGCTCATTTGTCCCAAACTAGGGAAGCCAGTTGTGAAAATGACTTCGGGCGCTGTCAAAATAGATTAAAGAATGCTGCCTGACCTGTGGCGCTGTTAGGAATGATGCCGTTTTTGATCCGAGCAAATTTGAAATCTGAGGTGAGACAGGTTTAGATTAACTTTAAGAGGTAGGTTGCCAGTATGTGAAAACTATTAGACGGGAGGGGTCAACAGTTAGCGAAATACTTTATGTGGTTACCCTTTACAGGTATGTGCTTTTTATTTCCCTGCCTTTGGTCAATTAACAGTTATCACATAACCCAATGTTTGCCAAACTCAACTTGGGTAATTTTTCAGGTGCAATTTTGCTACTGTATGTTCTGGATTTTGTTAATTTTTTTTTGATTGAGTATTATTCTGTGTACTTTACAAAATGAAATAATATTATTCAGGAACATAACAAACTATATGTTGAGTTTTCATTACTCCGGAAAAAATTATTATATAAAATGTTATAGATGACCTTCCTTCCTAATAATCAACCCAACTGTGCCATTTGTAAGGTACTGGTAGAAAGGTATTTATTGTAGCAGCCTTTTGTATGGTGGACGGTCTGCTTTCCGGGCCATGTAACTCAGTTGGTGGTGGCAGGTTGTGCGCAAGTGCCTGGTTGCTTATAGATGACTGGATAGCAGTCGGACTCTCACAATGTGGCACGCCCCTCCAGTCAACCTGGCAGACTAGGTCAAATTGTTTAGGTTACGCAAAAGTTCCTTATAGGCAACTTAGCGACAGCTGGCTTCGGAAGACAACCCTACTTATTTTTTAATGCATTTGCTGACGGTAATTTTTGCTGCCCTGTGCCCTTACAGCATTTCTGTATCGCCAGTGTATGAGCAGCAATATCTGCAGTATCGGACAAGCTGGACTGCTGTGTGGAACTTTTCTGCTCTTTTTGGCCCGTTATAGAACATAATTTAGCTCCTAAATCTCGTTGCAAGTCAGAAGTATACATACTACTTTCCATGTTTTTGCTAGGGGTGGGCGTTATTGGTGGAATTTGATTCAGCAGAATTCTGTGGAATTGCATTGAAATTCTGCAGAATTGCGTGACGGGCAGAGTGGTCATTTGGCACTATATTACTAGTGCAAAATACACTCTTGCATCCAAAAATGGATGTGAGGGTGCATTTTGCGCTAAGAAAATAGCACAGCCAAACTCCATTTGGCGCCCATACATAGGCTGCAGTGATTACTGCAGAGTTTGTAAGGGCGCCGCCGCCGAGTTGTATGCAGTGGTTTCTAAACTTTAGAAACCACTGCATTATCAATCTGCAGTGCATATCCTTTGGCTTCCTGTCCGGTACCCCACAAGGCTTACCTTTGCTTGCGGAGTATTCTCGCAGAGACGACAAGAGCTACCGCCCCTGTACCCACCTAACCCCGTGGGAGAAAAGATGCACCCAACAGGGATGAGATGGAACCAGGGGAAGGGAGCCAATGATGATGGGTTGGTGTCTTGGTTGTAGATAGGGAACGTCTCTGGGCGGGGGCAGGACCTTGGACGCCAACTGGTAGTAGGACAAAGGGACACCCAGTTAGGAGAAGACCCCCACCTCCCAATCCAACGTACACCTCTACACACATACAGAAAGATAGCTACCTGGTAGTGGAAGCGTCCAGACTCCGGGAGCCGTCTTTACTCCGATATAGGATAGGTGCTCTTGCGAGGTTAACAACATGAATGTATACGTCTTGCAACCACCAAAGTATGCACTCCAGCGCGGTGTGGAACCCCCAAAGTATGCGCTCCTGTGCGGTTACGTAAACAAAAAGGAAAGCGCTCCTGCGCACAAAAGGAAAGCACTCCTGCGCGATATGCAAACCCCAAGGGTAAATGGCAATAAACAAATGAACCCTTTCTAAGCAAGCGCATCAGCTCGGGGTGTCCTAACAAGCGAACACAAGATGCCTCAGTAACCCTCTCTTCAGCGCTCCAGCGCGAGGGTACACAAGGCAGGAAACGCCAGTGGCAGGGCACGGAACAGAAAGGCAGAAGAAGGCGCTCCAGCGCGGTGAAAACCAGGTGTTCTCAAAAAGTACAGCAAACCAATATGAGGACGCTGCAGGCAGCAGGAGTCCTCCGGTTACCTGCTAGTCGGACGTCTTACCGCAGGCAGCTTCAACTATGGTTCTAACAAGGATTCGAAGTGCCGATCCGGCGGGAACCGCGGTGGTTAAGCGGATTCCCCCGGAAGCGCATCAGGAGAGGAGACTAGACCGCATCACGACTTCCGCACGGAAGTGAGGAAGCGGTGTTCTGTACGTGTGCAGAGGAAGGCGCCGGAACAGCAAATACCGCAACCATGACACTTCCTTACATACTCTGCAGTAATCACTCTTCCCACCCTGTTTAAAAATCACTGCAGTGCATGCCCCTCGCAGCCCTTACAAACTCTACAGTAATTATTGCAGAGTATGTAAGGGTGCCAAGATGTATGCACTGCACTCGTTGTTTCTAAACAGGGTTGCAAAAGGGAGCAGTCCCTCTACGTTTAAAAACCACTACATATTAAACTTTATTCTGCTGAGATTTTTTTAGGTTGAGCATTCAAGACTTCTTGTGTATACTTTATTATATACCTATTATATACTTGTGTGTGTATGTACTTTGTGGACTCTGGAGATCAGCCCTAGGACTTGTCTGCTTTCACTTAGGGACTTTTTTGTGTTCAACTGCCTCTATTTAACTGTCTTGATAGAAAACGACCAGCAGAGGTCAGTAAAATACCAGAATTGCTTTCTGCTGAGGGACTTTCTTCTTTTTATATCTCTGGCAACTGCATCTATTTAACTTTCTTAATAGAAAACGACCAGCAGAGGTCAGTAAAATACCAGAATCACTTTAGCATTCTCTAGATTCCAGTCCAAAGAAATTGTCTTCCACGAGCACCCATAGACAATATTTTTTTCAAATCTTGTATTTTCAGTGATATGACCACCAAAGGCCCTGATTTTATATTAAAAACATAGCTATGGACTATACCATTTCCCACTGAAAGGCAATATTTCTCTCCATGTGTTCATACCTGATGTGTCCCGCAGTTTGGTGAACCGTGGATGTTTCAGCACCCAGGCTAATGTGCTGCATAGCTAAATAAATATTGGGTCCCAAAGGTGAGACAGATTGCATTACAAATGCTTGTAAAACATGTCTCAAAATGTCTTATACAAACAATTTACTCTGCCTGAGCCTTTTTGTTTCATGTTGTACATCTTTCCCACTAAGTTGGATACAGGCTTGTGTCCCACTTTATTTGTTTCTTGCAGAATTTTGTGTATATTTAAGCAACTATATAAACACCTGTACGGCTGGACAGCTGTAACATATATACACTACTGATTGGGTCTATATTTGTATGCTCTCATTAATCCTTGTATAGGGACCACTGTCTTTAGAAAAAAATTATTACCCAAGGTCCCTAACCAACCTTATTTGGGTTCCCTTGTTCTTCATAACATGAATTGGAACAATACATATTTTTTTCTTTCTTGTGCATTGGTGGTGCTTCAAATCGACAAAGTTATTGTGGGGCAGAGTAGCCTGGCAGTAAATGGTGTTTATAGCTTATCATGCCGTTTGGTCTTAGACGTGCTCTGGTAGTCTTGCCCTGTTGACCCACATACCAAGCAGCCTGCCAGTCATGACAGTGATGGCACATGTATACGTTTTTGACTGGTCTGCAAACCAAAGATTTCAGAGGCAATATCTGACAGCCTGCGTTGGCAGGCTGTCATCCACAATGTACCCCAACCATTGCAAGTGTGCAGCCTGCTCAAACTATACTAAAATCATTGCATTTGAGGCATAGCTTTGCAAATGCCACATAGCTTTCCTTCTGTATCCTGTTATATTTGTGATAAAGTACCCTCTGCCGTACATTATAAGGATATTGCATGTTACTGAGGATTTCAGTGACCATCTAAGGAACAAGATTGAAGATAGAGGTCCGTTATAGGACCATGGAACTCCAAATGTATTTTATTGCTTAAGATACTCGGTCACACAAACCTCTTAGATGAATATGAATACTGTTGTGCTCCTTCATGTTAACTGCAGACATGAGCAATAAAATCAGAATCTTCCATACAAAATTCAAACATCAAAGAGCAGTTAGTAACTTTTGCTAAAATATATCCGGATTAGTTTCATGTAAGTCAGATTAAAAGAAATCTTTATTGCAGATGACTAGAGACCTCACAACTGGAATGTAATAACAAAATTAGAGACGGACTTTCATACAGGGGTTACAGGTTCCCATGTATAATGTAATGACGTAACGCATACAGGGGTTACAGGTTCCCATGTATAATGTAATGACGTAACGCATAACCATTTGTCAGCCTGGCCATAGGCCTTTACATTTCAAACACAATTAGCTACAGAAAAATACTGATGTAAAAATCTTTATCTGAAAAGTCCCCCAACATATTTCTCTAGGTAACCATAAACTTCTGACTTGTCCTTAAGAGGGACAGCATGTGCGTTTTAGACATTTTTATACACTTTTTTGGTCTCGCCTGAGACGGTGCATTGGTTGTCACTTGCTAGAACTCTTGTAAATTAAGAATGTTTTTGTGAAAAAGGGTTTATGGTCCGCCCTTTACTTATTATTGGTTGGCTTCAACATCACACTCATTTCCTTACTTCTCATTGATCAGTGCCTCCTGCTTCGACTTTCTCTTCCTGTGTTTGTGCTTTCCATGGAGCATTGACCAAGTACAGCTTCCTGTCTGCAGCCAGCATCTTTCAACCGGCAAGACTTCGAAAGTTACTTTTTTAAACTTATGCACTCAGTAAGAGTGCATGTGTTTTCAGTCCCTGTCACCTGCTCCGGGTCCTCGATTGCCTGTCCCCCACCATCCTCTTGCCTATCCCCAGTGTTTCTTACTCCCTCCTTTCTGTGCTTGCCCGGTCCCCCTCTCACCTTTTGTACTGTTACTTGCTCCCTCCCTCTCATCTGAGGTCTTGCTTGCTGCCCTCTCCTCCCTGATCCTCATGTGGCTTGCCGGTTCTGCTATCCTCCCGCTGTCTGTTGTTTAGTGCAGCTTCTCCCAATCTGCTTGGTCCTGCCTTGCTGAAGGGTTTGGCAATGCTTGTTGTGCTTTGCCTCCTGCCTATGCTTTTACTTGTTTCCCCACTACATACAATGCATTTCGTTTAATGGTTATTAAAAAATAAAAGTTAATTTAAAAAAAAGGAGGGATACAGAACACAACACAAAGCAGCAAAACATTATCCAAGTAACACTATCTGAAATTACAAGTGCTCCCTAAGGGCCTGAGTTGGATTTCGGCGAACCGGTTACTCCATCACAACGGTGATGGATATACCTTCTTCTGAAATATCAATCCTATTATATCTTATGGGATTTATATTTCGGCAGACGGAATATCCGTCACCATTGTAACGGAGTAACCCATCCGCCGAGATCTAAATCAGACCCTAGTCACTTTAATTTTACCTTCTCTGGTTAATTTCATATCACATCATATGCCACTCAATTCTAACAACGGGTTAACTAATAGAATGCTTTCCATTGTAGTTTTTCTGAGTTGTTGAATCTGAGTGTATGGAATTCTTGGCCATCGGCCTAGCTTTGGGTCTCCGAAGGTCTGTCTGCTATTACCCACTACACCAGATGCCCCTGTTACAGGGGAGCTCATGCTGCCTTCACTGATTTGCAGTTGATTAGTATTAGCCTTTTTATCTAATGCCACAAAATAAACTTGATTTTTTACTTCAGTTGCTTATGGAAATGTGACCCAGCAGATGTGATTTTGAGACAACTCGTGGCCAGCCAGGCATCTCAACCTACACAACTCTTTTAAAGAGCACCATATCCTGTCTAAAGCAGATTAACCAGGTGTGCCATGTGGTATTCCAGCCTCTGATTGACAGCGTGTAGTCATAACGGTATGAACAAATGGGCTGGTTGTGAGAAGTTGGCCTGACCTATGATGTCCACTATTCGAATGGGCACCTTGCACCAGTCCAAACGACCCTTATTGATTGTAGGTTTAGACAACCTTTATAGAAAGCTATCCTAGTGGTAGCTGTGGAGAGCAGCCTTCAGGCTAAGTCTTGAAGGAATGTAAAGCAGCTTGTTTTATCAGTCTATAATCTCTGGAATGATCAAATGAAAGGGCACCACACAAGGTATATATATATATATATATAGAATATATATATATATATATATATATATATATATATATATATATATATATATTTATTTATTTTAAACACAACCTCTCTAGTCTCTTAATGAGGCTAGAGGCAAAAGTACAATACAATAACTTAAAAAGCACACAGTAAATTAGCACAGTATACGTTTTGCCCTTGGGGCCTCACAAACCATATACTAAGAAAGTGGTATACGTACCCCTCTCAACACAGAGACCAGGCTTAGAGCCTGTTGAACCGCTGGTGCAACCAGGAACCACCCAAGGAAGGGACGCAGGAGACCACGGGGGACGCCTGCAGTGTCTAAATACAGCCGCGAATCCCCATTGACTTCTTTGGAGAAAGTTAGAGTTACAATTTTAAAGTTTAAGGACACTTAGGAGTGGACTACAGTACAACCCTTTCAGTACTGGACACTTCGAGAGTCAAGACCCACGGGAGCACCAAAGTACTCGTGTTACCTCACCCAGGGAAGCCGGGTGCATAGGTGTCTTTTCGTGTCGGGTTTCATTGTCGTTTTCAATGGAGAGCTGCAAAGAAGTGCTGCAGGCGTCCAGGTGAAGAGTGTCCGGATGGATCCAAGGGTGGATCAGACATCTGAAGAACCTGAAAGCATAGGGGACAGTCTGGGTCACTAGCCAGTGACCAGGATGGCAACAGGAAGATGCCAGACGATGTTGGGTGCTTTCAAGTGAAGTAGGTGAAGCTTGACTCTTCAGCCACGAGGTCCAGGAGGCGGCGACAACGACAACCAGGAGCTGGATTTGAGCTGTCCCACAAAGGATGTCGAGTGCTGCAGCGTCGGTATCCGGATTGGGCCCAACAAGCCTTGTCAACAGCAACCCACGCAAGGTGACAAGATTGGCTTCGGTGCAGACCAGCAAGGTCTGAGGGACTCACCCTTTTGGAGGGGAGTCAGGGCACGTCTGGAGCAACCAGGGAAGTCCAAGAAACAAAGGATTGTCCTTTGTGGGGGACCCACCAGTCGACAGACTAGGGATCACGAAGGTGCCTTGAGCGGAAATGCTGAAAGCGGGCCCTTGGAACACTCGTGGAGTGTAGGCCCACAATCTTCGAGGCAAAAGGTGCTGAGGGCTTGGACTACAAGTAGCCCAATGCACAACTTTGGGAAAGCTCGAAGTCGATGCAGTAGCAAATGTGCAGGATGTCCAGGAGTTCCGGCCCCACGTCTCTCGTGATAGCTACAAGTCTCAGCTTTGCTGGGGACTCATGTCAGCCTCGGAGATGTCTGGAAGTACGTGTCCTGTGTCGCAGATTCTTCAGGATCCGTCGGGAGCCTGGAAAATGCAGAGCGGCAAGTTGCTTCTTTGGTGCCTGTTTGAACAGGGGAGTCACTCCTTGACCCCAAGGGAGATTTCTTCCATCTTCCAGTCGATATGGAATGTCGAAGGTCCAAGATTTCTGTATCAGAGTTTCGTCCAGGGTAATCTAAAGTCTTTGGGACTGGATTCCTATACTTATACTAAGTTTAGGGGTTGGACTAACTCTAGGGTCCCACCTACAGGAGGACCTGGGGAGGGGGTGGTTACACCCCTTCCCCTTTGTCCAGTTTCGCGCCAGAGCTGGGGCTTAGTGCCCCAGCAACTGGTTTGAACTGGGAAATGCATGGGACACCATGTGTGCCCCAGGCAGTGTCTGAAAAGCATTCATTGAATGCAACCCACCCTGCTCCAATACACTAAAGCCTGTCTGGGGAGGTGCTGGCACCTCCCTGGACAGGAAACCTATGGTCCAGGCCTCCTCTGCCGGAGTTGCGTCCAGCAGCAGGAGGTCCGACTCGTGTCTGTGGCAGCAGCATCCATTTTGTGATGCTGAGTCTCTTTTTAAACCTTTACAGGGTAAGTAAGTCTTCTCCCTCTAGAAGTGTTGAATTCTACCCCTGCCGCCAGATCTGGCAGAGGGGGGGGGGGGGGTAGGATTCCAAAGCGTTTGACACCAAAAGCAACCTGTTTTGATAAAGCCATTCCAAAGTTAGCATTAACCTCGAGGATTATAATGCACTTAAGAGTATATGGTATGGCTATATCATAGGCAATAACACAAAGGAGCCTAGAGGGAGCAGAAAGGTACACAGGGGATCGCCCTCCACTCTAATCAGTCAATTCACAAAAAGATCCCTGTACCAGGGACGGTTAGTAGTATCTATCTACTCAACATGAGTGTACACTATTCTGGATATATTACTATAAGGTACCAGAAAAAAAACCCTATTTTTTTCTTCACGGTGAGGTGTGTGTTCTCTAATGTCTTGCTGTCCACAACAAACCACTGTTTGTATCTAAAAACCTGGAATTTCAGGGTAGCAATCAACTCAACATGTCCAATGGTGTCTGCCTCAATCAGACAGTACAACCACCCACAATTAAACAGATGAAACAATGAAAAAATGTGTGGTGGAAAGGAGGTAGTAATATATCCAGAATAGTGTACACTCATGTTGAGTAGATAGATACTACTAACCGTCCCTGGTACAGGGATCTTTTTGTGAATTGTTTGGATGGCTATAATCATAGAACAGCTATAAGGAAGGGATTCCGAAAGCTGAAGAGGGGCTCAGCTCTTGCTAGGGCACCCTCTCACACAAAAACAAGCACTCTGCCTTCAGGATTGTCAAGGCCTGCCATAGAAGTGACTTATAGGTATATATATATATATATATATATATATATATATATATATATATATATATATATATATATATATATATATATATATATATATATATATATATATATATATATATGTGTATGTATATATATATATATTCTAAGTAAGGGGTGCTTACACCACTTTACCCAGGCTGCAAGTGCAGGCCTGTGGTGCCATTTTGGAAGGCTTCCCAGGGGTGGCATAATACATGCTTCAGCCTCTGGGGTACCTAAGCCCTTGATACCCAAGGTACCATATACTAGGGGCTCACAAGGGTAACCCAGTTTACCTAATGTACATGCAATCAATTTAGAGAGAGAACAACTAGGCTGTGGTCCTGATTATCAGGGCCACAGCCAGACTAAAGTCGATAAACCAGTGAAATACAGCAAAAAATGGGGGTAACCATAGGCAGCAGATCTTTCTCTGCTACATTGGTCTTGGAACATCCGCAAGAGTTTTATATCCCAACCTTGCACCCACTAATATCTCCATTGATGACCGTTGATCAGCCCTGACCAAGCAATAGGCAGGAATACACTGTAAATCACTTTGAATGATCTTTGTCCATGGGGGATATTTACAGTTATGTTTTGCTTTCTGTATTCTGGCACAGGTGTTTGCATGTCTATCAGTTTTGCTATAAGGAAAAGGCACTGGCCTCACCATAGTGTTGTTTAGCCTCCTTTTGCCTGTGTTGCTCGTTCCCTCCTATTGCCAGTGTTGCTTGCTACATTCCATTCTCCTGTTGCCTGTGTTTCTTTTTACCTTCCACCCCCTTTTGTCCATTTTGCCTCACCCCCACCCACCATAAGAAAAATGAACCAAAAGTGGCCTGGCATGATAGTACTGCACCAACTATTAGCCGTGTTGCACAGCAGCCACACTACTGTAGAAGCTGGCTAAAAGATGGTGTCACAGCCAATAGCTGTTGCATAGGCGAGACGTGTGCTTGTTTGTTCATGGGATGTATTTTCAAAGCTTAAGTGATGAGAAGGCCATCCCGTGTTCTGTAGTGCTATGTATCCAGCAGCGTGGCCAAGTAACTTGAAGCTCACCACTGACGTTTTCAGCAAAAAGCAGGTTAAAAAGTTCCAATTCCATCAAGATCAACACAGGCTTCCATCCACCCTCCTGTCACTGGTTAGGTAATATTAGTAACACAAGTTATTTACAGCACGTAGATACGACAGAAGCGTAAAATGGAGCATAACAATATTAAAGTTATTTCCTCATTCCGGCAGAATACACCCGTATAATTTTAAATACTATAATGAAAACCTACAAACCGAATATGCCTAACTTGACTAATTACTGCTAATACTCCTTTAATCGTTAATCCCATAACTGTGGGGTAACAACAAAAAAAATCATGTCTGTGACCAGGAAAAGTATGGTAGCCTTCCTGATTCAAATTAGCCCAGTGGAGTGAAAGGTCTCCAAAACTGCAAAGATTACTAAGCTTGTTTGAAATGGTAGTGCTGTGCCTCATGCAAGAACACCTGATATTTAGGTGTATAAGACAAGGTAATGTTTCTGTAGTAGTAATATACCATGAAGACGTAAATGGTGCTGTTTCCTGCTTTTTCTACATTAAAAAAACATTTAGATTATTCCCTTGTGGACCAAACGTCTTGGTACAGGTGTGTGTGTGTGTGTGTGTGTACAGGTGTGTGTGTGGCTGTCCCTTTAAAATGACTACATTCGTCGTTACTTTGACGTCTGCAATAGATTTCACTCCTTTCGGTGGATGGATCGTGTCCTGCTTGCATTGGTTAGAGCAAAACGCCCAGGCCTGACCCTGACCTGTACCTTTTGACAGATTAACTAATGTGCGCAAATTATTCTTTCCATGCGAGGAGTGTGAATGTCACTGACGATAAATCTATATGAATTAGTTTGCAGCCCAGTGACCTCTCAGATAACCGTTAAGTACATTTCACAAGTTTGGGACAGATCGACCTCCTCCGCTGACCTCCACCAAATCCACTTATCTGGGCTTGCACAAGGCAGCCGCCATCTTCTCAAGCCAGCACCTCTTGCAATGTCGATTTAAGATGTATTGATACTTTCTAGACGCACTGGGGGTGTGGCAGCCGGGCCATGTGAAGGAAAGGGCTGGGTGGTGCATGAAGAGTGCAGTCGGTTGGCCATAAAGTTTTGCCATTTGTTTGCACTACTGGCTGTCAAGCCATCTTGAGGTGTAACTGCAGTGTTAGCGTGTAATAAAAAATGATCTTCCCTAAGCCGGTAATCTTCGTTGCTATCTATTGCATCATTACATTTTAAATGTCTACATTTGCTCCTCCCTGAGCCGTAACAAGCAACCCAGGACCGGTTTCACCCTAGTTATGGGTTTATCAGCCGAATCCAGCTTGGTTTCAGTGACTGTGCATGGGACCCATGTCTAGGCATATCCAATCCATCCCACTTAAGGCGACACACTAAAGTATACAAAAAAGTGAGACTGGAATGCTTGAATTACTCTGCTCCTGGTAATTACTCAGGACGCATCACAATCCATCATTATTTCGCTTGGTTTTATCGAGATGGATGGTTTAGACCAGGGTTCTCCAAAGTCGTTCCTGGAGGGCCTGATCCATGCCAAATTTTTAAGATCACTATATTTATCCAAATAGGGATATGGTAAAAATATGGCATGGATCCGGCCCTCCAGGGCCGGCTTTGGAGAACCCTGGTTTAGACTGTGGGACTTGAACATTGCTAATCTAAGGTAGTGGTGCCAGAATAAGAGCTTTTGAGCCAGTGCTTTAATTTTGTTTTGGCTCAGGGGTTCTTGTCTGCAAGGGGCACTCGCCGAAGGTTGCTGATTTGCCTGGCACTTTCTTCTATATTGCCGGGGCCGATTTATCTGTTGATTTCTCGGGTCACATCACCCTGTGACCAATCCTTCGCAGGCACTGCTTGAAAAAGGTGCCTGGTATTGGAACAAAACTGAGCATTTAAAATGATGCATAGAAAATAGTCTCTGCCTGCCATTTTTTTTTTTTACTCAAGTTATTTTTGGCTTGGTGTCCTGTATGCTGGATGTGGGTTCTCCCTGGGTGCTATTTTCTGTCAGATCAGTACTCAAAAGAGCAGAGGCCAGAATGGTTGAAAGGCACAGCCACTCACGGAATGAATAACTTGGGGCCATATGTATAAAAAAAGAGTTATGCGCTTCTCTAATTGCGATTTTTATCAAATCGCAATTAGAGAATCGCAAAATGTGATGTATTAGGATTTGCTAGAAAATTTTGCGAATCCTACATATTCCTTATTTGCGATTCGCAAATTAAGATTTGCAAATAAGTAATACCTTCTCATTCATTCCCTGTACGGTGGATTATAGAAGCGCTAAGGCTTCACAGAGCAGGCGCTATAATATAATGCATGACATTGCATTTCAGTGAGGTGATGTGGACCACCGCACTGAAATGCGTTCGCATAACGCCTGATGAGTGGTACTTGGCAGGGCTGCCACCAGACCACACACCCTTCCTTCAAAGCATGGTCATCGGCTCACACCTGTACCCTGGAGGTAGAAGTTCTTGCACTGCTGAAAAAAAAAGACCATAGACGTTGTACCTCTAGAAGAGAGGGGCATGAAAGTATACTCCCTTTATTTCATGGTTCCTAAGCAGTACGCAGGCTTGAGTCCGATTTAGGGCCTTTGCCTTCTAGCCTGTTCATTTGACACAACCAGTTTAAGATGCTAATCATAAGCAAGGCCCTGCTGCCCTTAAATTCCAGAGATTAGTTAATGTCCCTGGACCTCCAGGATGCCTATTTCCGTCCTCCAATTCTCCCCACCTTCAGGTGCTACTTGAGATTTAGGGTGGGTCACAACACTATCAGTTTGCAGTCCTTCCATTGGGACTGACCATAGTCTCATGCATCTTTACGATGGAGCTAACGGTCGTGGCAGCTTAGTTGCAGAGGTAGGCTGGTGAAGGTGTTGTCCCTGACTCTGGTCAAGTAACATCTGTGAGGAAAGATGACTCTTCTCCTCGACTTAGGCACTACCTATAATGTCCAAAAGTCTCTCCACATTCCCATTTAGAGGCTAACTTTTATTAGTACAGAGCTCAACATCACCCTTATAGCAGCTTTTCATTTTCCTCACAGTATTGTGGATATTCGGGTGATGGTCCGGAGATCAAACTAGCTCCCATTCATTAAGCTATGTGTAAAACAGATATCTTCCCGCCATCTGAAAGAAATCAGCCCTGATCCCTCTCCTTAAAAAAGCCTTACTAGACCAGAAAGACCCAAATAACTATGGCCCCATTTCCCACCTTCCCCTACCAGCCAAAATAGTTTGAAAATGAATGAACCAGCTGGGGATTTTTATTGAATCTAACAAACTATTGGACATCACCCAATTCGGTTTTCAAAGCGGGCATAAGAAGCTTTGGATTCTGTCTTACCGCCTATGCGGATGACACCCAAATCTGCCTATCCATTGGAAACGACGAGGTATGCACCAGGCTCAGATTTCACGACTGCCTGTTGACTGTCCACAAGTGGATGAACTCAAATTAAATGCAGGAAAAACTAAAGTCCTAATTTTTTTATCCCAGTCATCTTTTTGGACTCCATCCGCTTGGCCTGCCATTATGGGTTCTATCCGAATGCTAGTAGAAAAGGCTTGGAATCTGGGAGTGATTATCTACAACAAATAACATTTCACTGATCAGGTGACTAAGCTCACCTCATCCACCTTCTGCATCCTCAGAATGATCAAAAAGATCCTTCCTTTGATTCCTGATAAACTACAAAAAACCTAATCGCTTCCTGATCCTCTCGAAAATAGAGTATTGGAACAGCCTACTTTCCACTACCCATAAATACAATATCAACAAACTACAAGTCCTTCAAAACCTTCAGCTAGACTTCAGTTAAAATTCCCAAATTCTTCTCAGTTTCCCAGGATATAAAAAAACTTGCATTGGCTTCCCATTAAACAAAGAATGACCTTTATGCTCACTAGCTTATAAGGCACTTTATGATTTTAACACTGATTTTCTGAATCCGAGTTTCAAGTGGTATCTCCCTAACAGAAATGTGTGCTCTGCTAATGCTAAAGCAGCCGTACTACCCAGATTCAAACAAGTCAAGGGGGGTGGCAAGAGCTTTGTGCTAAAAGCATCCAAGGCATGGAATGCCTTACCTCTTTTCATTAGAACAGCACCCGTCTTTTCGCTTTTAGGAAAGCTGTAAAGACCTGGTTGTTTAGGTCCTGGTAATTCTGTGGTCTCGCTTTGTTCTTGGCTGGAACTGAATAGTGCCTTAATGCCTCCGGGCAGTAGTGCACTCAACAAATCCTGCTAACATAACATGATTCCAACGTGTCTCACTCAAGACCTGATCCCGGCCCTGCATGTCTTGCACTTCTTGGGCCTAATGGCGTTGTGCATACAGTTGGGCCCCCTTCCAGATGGTAAACGAGAGCATCCAGTGGTGGCTGAACACCCGGGAAGCATCTCTGCTCAATTTCCAGTCAGTGAGTCAGGATCTGTACTGGTGGATGTACCGCTCCAGTGTTCTGAGGATCATCCACTGATCCCCCAGTAAGCTCAGACTCCTGTGCCTTGGATGCCTTCTCCCTCAGTTGGGGCATCTTTTTGGGCTCATTCACTTTTAATAATCTTAGAAGCCTGTGTGCAGTCAGAAAATTGAGTCAAGGACAGAGTCCAACCTTCAATCACTTGGTAGATATCTTAGTGGCTCATGATACAGAAAATGCATCAGATGCCTGCATATAACTCATTAGAACTACGGTGGTTCACCATGCCATGAAGGCATTTCTCCCCACAAAATCAGGGAACACTCTTCAGATCCTGTTGTACAACACTTACTCATCCGTATAAATACACAAGGTTGTGTCGGCCTTGGGTCCTGTCTTGGGAAGCATTTTAACTGTGGAAGGGGGTGCATCGACTTTGAATCTTCACAGTAGCAGCTAAACTAGCAGGCTCGTCATTAATTAATTAATTGTGAGTTTCTAACGCGCTAGAATCGACTCCCGAAGGAGTATCTCTGCGCTATAGACCGCTGGGGAACCCGTCCTGGCTTTCCCTGTGAGATGGTCCCTACTGGGTATCTCCAAGGTGAAACCAGGCATCCCCGGCGTATGTGGGGGGCCGTTGTGGAGATGAGGCAAGCTAATGCCCAGAGTTACCGAGTGTGATCCCTGGTTAGAGTAGGCACCGAGGCGAGAATTATCGAGTCCGCTGACCCTGGTCCACGACCCTGCCGCGTCGGGAATTGAACCCTGGTCCCGGGCCGTTCTCTGCTTCCGGGTCTGCCGCCTCTAACCAGTGAGCCACACCACTCCACACACACTACAAAGACAGATGCTCACTTGCCTCGATTGGAGGACCATGAAAGGGAGCTAAACACTGATCCTGATTGGGGTTTCTATTTGTGTATCTGTGTGCCACAGCCCGGAACAGAGCCAAGGTGCTAGGTTTTGTGACGTACACTTCCTTCAGGATGGTTCCCTGGGTAACGCCTTCAAGTTCAGCTGGTCCCAGAATCTGCTGTACACATTTTCACTGATTACGCTTCTGTCCAGTAAACTTCAGAGGTTGCAGGTGGATCGTGCACATCTGTTTCTGGTCACCTGAGATTAAACAAGGAGGATCAGGAAGACTGATCTGTTGGGACTCATCACTTGGCCGCACCTTCCTCTTCCATGCACAGTGGATCTGCTCTTGCAGCAGGATGGTCCAGCTCTCCGATCTAATCTCCAAATGCTCCATGAATGTAAAATAATTGGGGTCTGTTGATTTCCTTGTATCTTCTTGATGAGGTTGCAGATGTCCTCTTGGCGGCCATGAAGCATGCTACGAAATCCTTTGTAAACCCAAGGAGATGATGTACAGAGCGCTGAAACTTTTCAGACACACCCCCAGTCACAGATCTGGGTTGAATCCATCATTGTTCTTTAGCTCACTTCGCCATCCCAGTTCAGACCCAGCTATATGCAAATCAGTCTTGACCCTGTGCCTCATGGGAACAGTCCAGCCCGAACTGCCAAGCCAGGTCTCCCTGGACGTAAACAAGCATCCTGGGACCGGTTTCGGGGTAACACCCCTCATCAGCCAGGCTAGCTTGAATCCAGTGGCAAAGTGAGCAAGGGACCCACATATAGGCATACCCTGCCAAGTTAGGGTGAACAAAGCAAACACAAAGAGATGATGGACGGAGCCCTGCAACTTTTCAGGCACTCACCCCCAGTCACAGATCTAGGTGGAATCCTTTGTGCCTGATATACACTGATCGAACATCTGCCACAGATCAAAGTAGGCCAAATTTAGTACGCCTTACTTTCATATTGTTCCTGTTCATTTTGTTAAAGACGAGTCAATATTCTTAACCAAAGCAGTTGATAATCTCTGGTGTCTAGCTGAATACGAAAATGATAATCTGCGTAACCATTATTTTAACTGTTTCGGCTCCCCCACGCAATGACCGAACCATTCTGTTTGCATTGCTATTAGTATTCACTGTAGCAGCGTTACACCCACGAGAGTACAACGAAGCACGAGCCTCCGAAAGGACACATTGCGCAGTGCAGACCATGACGGAGATTACTCATAAAAACAGCTTGGAAATTAATTCACCCTTGAAATGAAGCCTAAAGACGTGCTTCTTGATTGCTTGCCAATAAGCTGCTAGAGCATATGTCGCTTCATTATCTTGATCATTCAGCATGAAAGGCAGGGCTTCTATTTGCTGCCAGATTCCACGCTTGATTACAGTGCTGTTTTGATGCCTTAAGAATGTCCGATTTTTAAATAACATCGCTTAGTCCAGAAACGCTATAGTTCAGCAGTTCATCCAATACATAGTTCTCGGAAACGATGAGGGTTCTGCTACTTTTACATTTATTTCAAGCTCTCAAAATATAACTTGTGAATTTCTTCTCTTGTTTTGGGATACACTGCATTAAATATGGATTATTTGATACACTGTGTCAGTGAGAACTATATATACTTAAGTTGGCATTAGTTTGATGTGTAAATGGTGACATACCCCCGCTATTCACTTCGGGCCTGATTCACACAGCACGTTGCACTCCAGAGTTCACTTTGTGCACACAAATTACCAATTTTTTTCACAGAATCATGGTTGGTAAAATTTTACATAGCCATTGTCCGGCATGGGCAGCCACCTTTAGAAATGGATATAGTGAAATCTCCATCGAAAACCTCAAAGAAGCCCAAGAAAAAATCCAGAAAAATGGCATTGCCTTGAGAAAATTATTAAAGATCACCAGTCCTCCATGAGTAAACTAGTAATAGTGTGGAAAATTATGAGGCAATTTAAAAACAATCAAATCTACGGCACAGATAACATATAAAACGAGGTGCTTTATCCCAGCTCAGACTAGATTCAACAATCTCCACTAAAACTTTTCAAATCCTACTGCTATCTGGGCACTTGTGGTTTCAAGAGCGCATCTCTTCTCTCTAAAAAGATGGAGACACCCTCGACTGAATTAACCACAGTGGAATTTGTGTAAATGTTAATTTAAATGCGCTTTTATCCAGTGTTATGGGCCAAAGTAAACGGAAGAACCGATCAAGTCAAATTCTTTCTTAATATCACAGAAGTTGCCCACAATCAGACTACACCTTCCTAGGGCATAGATTGTCAGTTTTTAAACATCCTGATGCACTCAAAGTCACTTTAAGAAACCACATTAGCAAAGCCAATAGGTCATGCCTATGTGAGAGCTATTGGCTTTGCCAATGTCTTTTAGCCATGGTATACAGCAGCATGGCTAAATGTGTGTGGCGTGGCGTAAAGTAGAGTGGCGAAGAGTGAAGTGGTGCAGAGTAGAGTGACATAGAGTGGTGTACACTTAAGTGGAGTCATGTAGAGTGACTTAGAGTGTAATGGAGTGGCATAGAGTGGGGAAGAGTAGAGTGCCATAGAGTGGCATTGAGTGAAGTGGCGTAGCATAGAATAGTCAGTTGTGGGTGTTCGTAACTAAAGCGTCAATAGAGGCGTAAGGCGTAAGGTGAAAGCAACATAAATAAGAAGCTGTATGCCTGTATAAAAGTAGGAAAGCACATTGCAAGTCCAGAAATAATACAGAAGCGCTTATAAAATAAAAAATAGTGTGTTGCAAGAATACATGTACTTGGTCCATACTCCAGGGAGCGGTTAACACAAAAAGAAAGGAGGAGCTAAGCAATCGAAAGATTGCAAGTGTGAGTGACAATCAGAACAACTAATGGTATGCCATGGACAGGTCTTGAGCCCACTAAATTGTAAACAATATGTCTCGCAGCACAGTGCTTGAGCTGTGTATTGTGTAGGCGAGATCTAAACCATTAGGAGACAACTAGCATACTTCAGCCCACCAGTAATATAAGTTATAAAACTCTTCAAAAGCATCTCCCCTACAGTCTTGCTTTATGGAAGTGACATGTGGGGCCTAACAACACAAGGATGTGGAATTCCTATAGCCGAATGCCCAGGACATATTGTTTCGGGTCAAGAAAAACAAATGTTTGTGTTTATTTTGTCCATGGGGCAAGTAGGCCCAAACTCCTGCAGCTCAAACCCTTTGGCAACCTGTTTACTGTACCACATTATGGACCAGGGAAGGGTATTGTCTGCAGTTAAGGTATTAGTTGTGCCCATATGTTAATGCTGTTCAAACATTTATTTATGGTTTATTAACGCAAATCCTTTATTATTAGGGTGAGCGCTCTAAGGAACTGTTGTAAGCTAGGACTACAATACTGACAGTGGTTCCACTATAAAAAGTTGAACACACAGTTGAAAAGTTTAACATTTTAACTGCAAGATTAACAATATAAGGCTATGCATAATGCTCCCAGAATACTCTCTGATTAGATGCTAATATTTTCACAAGCTTAAAAGCAAGATTGATGATTATTTGCTTTTAAAATAAAATGTTCAAAAAAAGCAACTAGTAACAAAATGTTTTGGTAAACAGCTGTGAAATTTTGGTTAGTTTCTTTGAAGCATCACTTAGTAAAATGTGTTAATAAATGCCAGTGTTTCGCACCAATATTCATATTGGAAAATCAGTGTAAAAAGTGTCAACAAAATTATAGGAAACATGAAAATAAACAAGCTTTGGCAAAGCCAATAGGTCTGACATTAGTAGTCAGCCTTTTAGTTTTATCAATGCGTGTCTTGTTTTGACCCTGTATTTGTAAAACTTTATTGTTGTGAGAGCTGCCGAGCCCTCCCCATCATAACACACATTGGCAAAAAGCCATAATAATTTTTGGTCTCAAAAAGCTCCTATTTCCACAGTAGTTCCTGGCACTAAACAAAATTTCTATGTAAGCGATATGCTTCTTGTGGAAGAGCAGAAAGCTTTCAATCACAGTGAAGCCAGCTGATACATGGATACAGAATTTTAATAAAATTTTTAAAAAGAGGTCTTAGTTAACACCAGACGTAATTAAGGGCTCAATTCTTAACCCTTTAAATGCGGCCGAAATTTTCTCGCAGTGCGGGAAAATTTCACGCATGCACAAATCGGACAGCTCCCGGCCGTCCGACGCACTCGCCACCCGTGTTGTTGGATGGCCGGGGGCCGTTCGGCGCATCCAAAGGGTTAAAGAATGTCACATAAGTGCACCCATGGCATATGTCCTTGCATTAGTGCAGCATTACGGCATTCATGAATACACTTGTGTTTACAGAAGTAGGCCAGGACTGGGCCTGAGCAGAGTTTGCGGAGTTCTGCGGAACTCTGTGCGAATTGACCAAAAAACTCTGCTGCGCTACACAGAGTTCCACAAGAGGCGGAGTGCGATAGGTTGCGCTCCATGTGCTGATTTTTAGCGCTGGGTGTTTGTCCTGCGCTGTAAAATCAGCGCAAATGGTACCATGTGCAGGGCAAGAGGGCGCTGCTTCTTTCTGCTGCTCAAGTAGATGTTCTACTCGAGCACCAGCATCCTCAAGGTGAGCGGAAGGTTACTCGACACAAGCGGTAGCGACCAGCTGCGACCGCCCGTGTTGAGAAATTTCTCCGGTAGGTGGTCTGGAGTACAAAAACAAATGTGGTGTACATATTAAAAGTTTTGATTTACCAATCTGGAGTACGATTTTCCTCACTCGCACTAGCAACTTCACATTGGTGAGCTGCTACTGGAGTTTTTCTGAAGTCTGCACTTTACGCAGAGCACAGAGTGGGAAAAACTCTGAAAACTCCACAAGCGGAGCAGAATTTCACGCCCAGGCCTAGCCAGGACATTGTACTCCTAGAAAATATTTGTGAACTACATTTTAGCATGAGCAAATATGCATGTGTCGAGTGTTTAAAAGTTCACTTTCCCGTCAACCACTTTTTTTCCCAACCCTGGTAGAAGTTTTACTTCTTGTCAGGAGTAAATTTCCAGCGTTTTTCACTATGGGAAAAGATTAGAGAAGATGTGGTGAAAACCCCTAAAACTTGCAAGTTAGTAGGCTTGCAGACTCAAAAGGGCATTTCAATCCTGGAACTATTGCTTATCGTTCCCTCCAGCACTAGTGTGTGGATATATGCAGAAGTAATCGCAAAATAAAGGAATTGCTAGCATTTAAACACTACAATAGTGTGAGCGCTGGCATACTCGGGGAACGGTTAGCTCTATAATAAGATTGCTGCCATAATGTGTCACCGCACTTCATGGCACCAAAGGGACAAGTGTTTTATTTTTTACAGGACAAGTAGATTTCTGAAGAAACCTGTCCTATGGCCAAGTAGATATTTTATTAAATTTCATACCTTTGCAACAACACCAAAAAGTGTCCCGAATAGGACAATTCACCAACATGTGAAGAAGCTGTAATCTTGCTGAATACTGGAGTGTGGAAAGAAACATGAAGTATAAACACTAACCAAATACATAGTGTTTCAAGGTACAAAGATGGATGATGGCTCTCCAGTGTGTACACTGTGTAACAAAGACCACAATGTGGGAGGGGTTACAAACGAGTAATAATAGGGAAATGCGTTGTTGAGAGACACATGACAGGGGATAGTAGCTAAACTCAACAGCAGACACTGAGCTGTAACCCTGAGATTTAAAGATGTGCGGAGATCAACGGAAAAACTTACAAAACTCATAATTTGAAGAAAGGTCTTCTGCACCAGGTGCTTCTTAACCTCTTCGATGCTGATGACGGAACCGCTCCGTCATCAGCCGCGTTGGCGCTGTGCTGATGACGGAGCGGTTCCGTCATGGCCCGCACGACGCGCTTGCGCGGCGCTGATTTCGCGCCTGCGCGGCGCATTCTATTGAGCAGGCGGGGCCATGACGGAACTGCTCCGTCATCAGCACAGCTCACCCGAGGCTGGTGACGGAGCGGTTCCGTCACCAGCGTGTGAGCGCCACGCGGCCCCCCGTCCCCTTAGCGCTGCGGCGGAATAGCCGCCGCAGCGAAGGTGTTAAGTTCAGAATCTGAGGACTGTAATCGAGGATGGACTGACGGATGGCATAACTTTACGATGTGGTGGTCCTTGTTTTTCTTTTAATAAAGGTTTAACTAATGTTCAAATGGGAAAGCAGTTTGCACACCTGTTTGAGTTGGAGATACATGAAAGTTCTTGTTTGTTTTCAGACGGCTCTGAGAGGTTTCTCTGCGAGTCTGTGTTCAGCTATCAAGTTGCCTCCACCTTGAAACAGGTGAAACACGGTAAGACTGATGCTTCGGCACCTTCATTTGAATAATGTTTTGTGGTAGTTGGAATGAGCAACGCTTGTCTTCTATTCTTTACCAGCACACTTTCTCCTCTCTACTGATCTCTCATTTCTTTCTCTCTCTAAAATGGGTACTGAAGACCTGTTTTGCCGCACATTATTAAAATCATATTCAGCATTGGATAATGTACACTCATTTCATATTTTCACATTTATTTCTAGTTTCTCACTAGATCCGTTTTAGGAGAAAAACAACCTGGGTCAAATTGTATGCAGGATAATCCATTAATTTTTTGGGATGTGGTGTATTGACGTTTATTCTTACTGTGTTGATGAAGGCTGTTGTGAAGCAGACATTTGCTAATGCAGCAGGGAATGTGCCCTTTTTATAACCCCTCCCTCACCCCTGCCCAACCAGCCTTTTTAGGGTGCTTGAGGAATAGGAGAGTTAGGTTCGGTTCAAATTCACAATTACAGTGCAGCCCATCTGGTCACACAATAAGGCTCAGATTCAATGATAGGATTAAGTAAGGATTTATTACAAATTCAAAGCCAGAGTAAAATAAATCAATCTCAGAACCATTACATAGCAATACAAAGTTATCAAAGGAAAGCCACATTGGTACACAAAATTAATCCTCAGTAGCATGTAACAGATGTTTTAGTTGTAATAGTGCACAGAATGGGAAAAACAATATGATGTTGAGATTGAACGTTTCAGTCCTCCCTCCTATAATGCATGAGGAAGCCTATTTCTTAAATGGCCTGCTCTACTCTGTCCCTTACACTCTTCACTCTCTACATCGAACCCTTTGCTGAAATTCTTCGCACGGCCAACATCTCCTTTCACGTGTACGCCGATGATACTCGGATATACATCAAAATCTCTTCTCTGGAGGAGATTACCCACCTGAACGATGCCCTGAAACGGACTGTTCAATGGCTTGCCAATAACCAGCTCAAACTGAATGCCCAAAAACGGAGTTCCTCCTCATCTCCCCCTAATAACGCCAATGATATCCGGGAATGGATTAACTCGATCACAGCACTCAACTGCACACCTGACCATGGTGGATTCTGCCAAATCTCTCGGCATAACCTTGACGACCTAAAAGCCGCAGTTCAGGCGTTAGTTATCTCCAGAATTGAATATGGCTGCTCTTCCCTATATGGCCTAGCAAAGACTTCCATGGCCCCTCTATAAGCTTGCCTCCACACAGCAGCTAGACTCTTATCTGGCTCAAGAAAATTTGACCAGATTTCACCACATCTGAAGGCCTTGAACTGGCTTCCTCTCAAGGCCAGAATCCAGCTCAAGCTGGCCTGCATCACACACAAAGCCCTGTACACGAACTCCCCGGCATACCTCGCCCAGAAAATTGTGGTATCTGGGAAACTCAGAAACTCCCGGTCCGCCGGAGACCTCGTGCCCCTGCCACCCCGCTTCCACAAGGGAAAAACGTATAACCAAGCGTTCTCCGAGGCTGCTCTAAGAATCTGGAACTCGCTACCATCCTCCATCAGAAGAATACCTTTTCTGTCAATCTTCAAAAAGGAAGCTAAAACCTTCCTAATGAGCAAATTCATCCAATAACTCTCCTTGATCGAACATACCGCCTTTTATCGTGACCTTTGTTTCTGTGCATAATCTCCTGTACTGCTTGGCACTCTCTGTGTACCAATTCTCACTCCTTCAAATGTTCTGCCGGGTCCCTCTGCCTTTTGCTATTTTTGATCCCCCCGTATATAATTTCTGGTTTTTCAATTTTTATTGCTTACATGTTGCTGGCTGACTTTGGTTCTGCACTGATTATTGTATATAACTCATGCTGTTGTCCTATTGTGTTCAATTCCTTAACCCCCTTTTCTTGCTTTTTGACTATGCCTAATGCTGTACGTAACGTGTTTATCCATCTAAAGAGCTCTGATACCCTAACGGGTCATGTTTGCGATCTATAAAACCTCAAATGAAATAAAATTTAAATAAAATAAGAGTGCTAATAGAAATCCTAATTAGATCCCTAAAAATAGAAAGGTGTCGGCTTAGGAGAACTTCTGTAGAAGTCATCTAAAGCAAAAGTAGTACATAGCATAAAGCCACACAATAAGAACAGTGCTAAGAGGCCTATACATCTCCTGGTCTGAAAGGAATCTCTGCTCATAACCAAAGAGCATTGCCTAGTTATACCTACAAGAGGCCCCTCGAAATCAGTATCAAAGATCCAGTTAGGGACCACTTTCAAACAATGCTCTCTTGGCAGACACACTTGTAACTCTTATTTCATCCACATGTTCATTCCGCAGGGGCTGTAGTCCTCACTTCTACTAGTTAATTTTGATCGCCGTCGACTCCCTACACACTTTTCCTATCTTTTCACAGAATGAGCCTTTCTCCATTCATTGGATCATCGTATGAGGCACCTGCAGATGGAAGAAAAACACTACACTGAAAGAAAAACATTTTCTTAGAAGGTTAAACATTGCGAAACCCAAACGCTTAAGGCCTTTGGTCAAGTTAGCAAAGTTGAAACTCCAATACTTGTTGTAACTGCATAATACAGATACATAGGCAATCACATTATGAGTATAAAATGCAATCCTGATGAATACATATTCCATTACATAGTAAATGCAGGATACCCTTAAGTAAATATATGAATACATGAAGTTTAGCTAATTTTATCTAACACTCATATGGATACAAATGGAAACTGCAATAATAATAATAATAATAATAATAATAATCCACATTTGTAAAGCGTGAACCATCACCCGTTCGGGTTTCTAGGTGCTGGGGGCCGTCGGGAAGATTAAGCAAGCTACTGCCCAGAGTCACATGGTGCTGGGCTAATCTGCCGCCGGCCCCGGGGATCGAACCGTGATTCCCAGATTCCAGAGTCAGTCACCCTGGCCGCTGCGCCACACCTCTCCCGCAATTCATTGTTACTGCGTGGAAAGCATTAGTGTACACACATATATAAATGTTGATATTACATTGCATGTGTAATTCTATATTGCTTTAAATGCAATTCACTCAATTTGTCACATTATACCACATGAACACGAGGCCCTTAATATACGTATATGTGGCCTAATCAGTAATAACCTGGGTGGAGCCCGTTTTACGCTGCTCCACATCGAATTGCTATCACAGTAAGTAATAATTTAACTCTTCCTTCGATGAAGAGTGAATCACAGGGACGCTCCAAATAAGCCTCTAGAAAAGTCTTTTATTAAGCGTTTTTTGCATAACGTAGAGTTCCTCAGATCTTTCGTGCTTGGTGTCCAGCGGTTCTGCAAGCTCTCCCTTTTCCTAATGGACTTGTCTCTTTAGTGTCGGGTGACCAGAATTTTAAAGCCCAAAACCGGGACATTTCACAAAAATAGAAGAAGGCCTACAATTTTACTTCAAGACGGCGCACAGAATGACAGTGCTCATCAGCAGAAAATTATAGAACAAGCAGTAAGAACATACATAAAATTCAATTTTAAGCCTAGTAGCTTGCCTGTTAATGAAAATTGCTTTCTTGAAACGACTGCTAACTATCCCTGCTTTGGAAAACATAAAAAAAATCTCCTGCCATTTTCAGTCGTCTCTTTAACCGCTACCGCGTTTTCCCGCTGTGCGTTGATTTTTGAAAATCGCGCTGTTTATGACAAAGCCAGCTCGTCATCCGCGTAGCGCAGGTAACGCCCATGTCGAGCTGGCTTTGTCATCCGCATCGAAGGGGTTAAAAACCAGGACATGAGCTAAATTTCTTGAAATCTGCCAGGAAATCTGGTGAAAAACGGGGACCGTCCTGGCAAATCTGGAACGCCTGGTCACCCTACTTTAGTGAGTATGAGAGTCTACCTATCCTGTGTGAGTTTTGTGATTGGCTACATAGATATGCTGAACAGACTTTCAAATCGAGCTATGCCACTGGCCTAGACCTAAGACTGCAATTTAGCAGTGACTATGACCGTATGACTAAAATAACAGCACTATGTGACAGAAGCCTGTCATAACAAATAGCTTCTGATATATTGTTATTCATATTTAACTTTTAAACCTAAGCACAGGAGCACCAGTCGCCTTTCATCATAGGCATTCCTTCTAGGGTAATTCTACCAGGAAAATTAAATTTTGTGGTCCATTTTTTTTCTCCATATTTTTGTAACAACCAGTAGAGAAGTCTGACTGAATATATACATGGGTATGGTTGTGAACTGGCGCCATGCAGCTCTACTGCAGCAGTGATCTTGTCACATTTGTTTTTCCCGCAGACTCAGTATACTTCTTTTTGCTAGCAATGTGACACTAGATCTGTGTGTTTCAGTATAAAGGCATTTGTACGAGTTATATAAAATGGCGCTTGCAGCATGTGTTTGACATGCTATTGCATTTCTCACATTTTACTCGTCTTAGCTTAGCTGTTAACCATTGAGTCAGTGATCATAAAACGGTACAGCACATAAATTCTTGAGAACGGTCTCCCTTACAGCCTTGCCGTTTAACAATGTGCAAAAGAGAAGGGTCTCTTTAAGTGTGAGCATGAGAAAAATTAATTTGACTGCGCATGTCCAATTAATATTTATTATGATTTAGAATTCCGAAGAATTCCACATAAAATGCATAAGTAAAACGTCATACCGTACATACAAGAATGCGAAATAAAATTACAAGTTAAATTTTATGCTAAAATACAAACAATTAAGAGAGAATACTTTTTTCCTTCGGTAGACTAAGCTCTACGCTGGACAACGTCATTTCAATGCAGAAAAGCTTACAACCCAAACAAACTTCTTTCAGATTAAAACACACTATGGGCTGTCAGGAAAACATGATTAAAAAGAGGTACACCGAAGAATTAATAACAGTTGTAATCCGGATTTAGGGAAAAGAGAAAGGCACTACCATATCATACAAAAGTGCAAGTGCTCTGTGCAATTTTTGGAGGAGTATTTCCTAAACTCCCCTAGCAGCTATGTGATAATCTAACCTAAAGGTATTAAAAAAGACAACTTAATAGATAAATAGATAGATACATTACTTAATGAAGATCACTGATCATGGATCTGCTATAATACTGCCTTAGTACAGATCATGTACGCCATCAAAATAGGAGGCTCAGACAATACTATAATGGAATATGTATCCTAGGATATGGGAACAACCCAAAGCCAACAGGAATGGAGATTTGATTGAACAGAAGAACAATATCTTTCATGAACCTATACCGTGCTACCTCATACATGAACCTATACCGTGCTACCTCATATTTGTTATATACACATGTCTTGTATTTTATTTAATCATAGCATACTTACTTTTGCTAACGTCACATGTGTTACGAATTTATATGTCATCTACCTCACTGCGATTGCTTGCTAACGGCGTATACATATGTAACCTTGTTTCCTTTTCCTACCTCATGTTAAGCGCTCTGATACCCACGGGTCTTGTTCGCGCTATACAAAACTTTATAATAAATAAATAAATAAATAATAAATAAATAAATAAACTTACATGTCATACAAAAAGTGCAAGTGCTCTGTGCGATTTTTTAGGGCAAATATTTCCCACCCTCCCCTAGCAGCAGTATAGATGATTTAACATCAAAATATTATAAGCTCTCGAATCACTTTAAAGTATTACATTCTTAATAAACGTTTAAAAACTCTTTGAAAAACCGAAAAAATGTAAAACACATGTCCTGTAATCACACTCCCTCAACCGGGAGATGCATTTCATGAGGGGCAAAGTGTCAGAACAGACTTCGAAATACTAGAACTGTTTTAGCAAATGCAGGACATTTGGCGACCCTGTGTTTATTTAGTTCAGCTGCAGAGTGTTAACGAACCCCTTCGGTATGCAGACTTTACCTTCTCGTATTTTAAGGTTTCCCAGAGGAATCGCTTTATTGGAGCGTGGGGTGGGCCGTGGGCCGAGTGGGTCTGGTCCGTGAGTGTGGTCACTACGCGGCAATGTGTGTGTCTGTGAGTGGGTTCGTGTGCAGGTTATGAGTTCCCTGCCACAACATGTGCCCCCCATGTCCGAGTTTATTGGGACAGAAGTAAGTGCTGTGTCAGCATCGTGCTGGTCACAAAGGCGCGATGCTGTGTGGTGTTGCATTTAACTGCAAGATTTGGTTGTGCCCCATGCACCTCAATTACTGGCCTCCACCAGTTTCTGCTGGGTTTTCCAGCCCCAGAAATCAGTATATTGTACGGTTCAGCTTAAATGTGTTTTTTTTGCCCTATAGTAAATTTAACTCTGCCTCATAAGCGTATTTCTTTAGATGTTCGCCCTCTGCTAATGGTAATGTATTACCTGCATAAGGGTACCCACTGTCCCAGTACAGATGTCTCAATATCGGTATAGTCCCTGGCATAGTGAGTGTGTTTCCTGTCCTCGTGCGCCATTGTCTCAATGTTTCTGATCCCAGTTTTTTTGTGAGTGTCATCCCATCAGTGTGGGTGCTTATTCACAATACTCCCTTTGTCAGACTGTTCCCAGTGCCAATGTGTTCTTAGTACTAGCATAGGGTTCATGGCCTATGTCTCGAGTCTCCCAGGTCAGAGTTTCTCATTCTGCAGGTTGTCATGCCATCGTGCTCCCTTTCCCAGGGCCTTGCCTGATGTTAAGTGTACTACCTTTATACTGCCAGCCTATTTCAGTCATTTTATGAGTGTATTCACTGCCCCCAAGCATATCCGGTCAGCACCAGATTGGCATCACTTCCCCAGGTGCCATTGCCAGGGGCTCATGTTTGTCTTGCTCCCCCTTGCAATGGCATTGTAGCGTTGTCGTAGCATTAGTGTATTTGCCTGTTTGTGTGTTTTCTTCCTCAGCACCAGTCTCCGACTCCATGCTTCCACCACTGTCCTTGTGTAAATGTTCCTACAGGAGTGTCTCCTGACCTCTGCTAAGTGTATTTTTCTGACTCGGTCTGAACGTGTTTGGCATCTTGCGGAGTTTTTCTGTACCAGCTTTGGCTCTATGGTAATAGTGGTGTATCTGTGTGCATGGATGTCGTTCCCATTGTCCGTGTGTTGCCTGTCCAGTGTAGCTTTATTCCAAGCCCCATTGTAGTTCTTTTTCTTTCCATTGTGTCAGTGAACTAGCCGGGTCACGATTTTTGTATTTATCTACTAAAGACTCTCAAAAGAATCACTTTTCTAATCAAATTTAAGGTATCATTACATACAACATATAGAATACGTACTCCGAATTACACGGGAAACACATTTTTTTATTTAGATGATTGAAAAAGGAATATACTTGCCTTTATCGGCCACGAAATTGTAATTTAATCAAGAATAATTATAAATCTTACTCGGTGGTGTATCGACTTTTACAATTTAGGGTAGAAAATCGAGGACTATTAAAGCTAAATAATACCTTTTAGCGCATCGTTCAGTATTACTCGAAGCAAGACAACTATCACAGGTTGACAGGGAATGACTTTGTGGTAACTCAGGCTAGTTAAACCGAGGAACGTGGAGAATAGTTAACCGGTTCTTATAGGAAATTAAATCAGACACGTTGGTAAATAGCAATTATGGGATGTGTCCAAGAGTGGGAATAGTGACCTGTGGCATATACAATCTAAAGATTGCCCGTATGGGTTGTGTTTCTCCTGGGGGCACTTTATTTTGCCCTATTTTTCAATCAACCCACCTTGCTTCTGCTCTGTGGGTGCACATTTTATATTTCTGTATGTGTAGTCCTAGCTTTTATCCTCTAGCCTACCAGTGAGACCCAACATCACTCTGTAGCACTGTAAGTGCTCTGGAACGCTGTGGTTAGCAGGACGCCATGTGAAGGCCGCATGTGGCCACACGCCGTTCTTCTCTCAGCTGCACACTCGACTCCTCGTCATCGACATAGAGCTTATATTCCACTCGTAAGCCTGAAGCACTTGTGTTGTTCAAGGAGGCAGATGAGACTAGAAGAATGATATTTGGATCAGTCTCTTGAAGTGCTCAGTCTGCCTTATGTGTATTGACCGGGTCAAGGTTGCATGGTTGAGAACCAAACCGTGCTCATGCGCAGTTTTTTGTTGCTTGACTGTAGGACCCTCGATCTGCTATGTCTATTGAAGTATACTGATGCGTGGCGGTGGCAATAAAAAGCTTTGAGTGTTACAGTTAAGGTATTGCACGTCTCTGCATCCCGCCAACTTTCAGTTCTCATGGCTTGTGCTGATTTTCTGAGATTCTTGGGTTCTAGCATAATACTAGAAATTGTAAGAACCACTTTATTTAAAAAAAAAAGTTTTGGTCTTCCAGACAGGAAATAGAAGTTCCAGTGTCTTGCTATTGTTAATGAGCGTTTCCATTGGGAATGGGTGACTTTCTAATTTTCGGCAGAAGCAGCAGTATTTATTTCCTAGCACATCATCATATTGAAATCAAAATGGACGCCCATAGTCTTCATTGTGTGTGATGGTTTAGTAATGGAGTTACCAGAGACTGGAAGCAATAGAAGGAATAACAATATAGATGGAGGCATGAACAGTACATCTAGGAATCTGGGAGACCACAGCATTGACTAGGTATCAAAGATTGATGCTGAACCACAAAATTCTGGTGGCCAAAAAAAACATAGCCAAGAAATGGAGATGCTCAGTACTACCGATCATCTTGGAATGGGAATGAAATATTGGCTGATGCATGGCGGTGAAAAAAGTAGTTTGAGGGTTGGGGTTGTCTGCAGAAATATGACCATCTGGGTAAACCGGGCTGAATACTGTAAAGAAAACTAGAAGATATTCCCTCATTCACCTTGAGGACAACCAGTCCATCAATGGCAATATCCGTGAAGGTGGGAACATGACAATGTGTTAATCTAGTGTGATAAATTGGATTATTAGTTGAGAGTGGTAAGGCCCACTCAAATCCTTGTCATGTTGAACCACGAAAGTCACCAAGTAAACCTGTGCTTAACTGTTTATTAGCTTAGCACAAAAACAGTCAGGCTTAGCTTAAAGGCAATGTGTAAAGTATTTATGCTGCACTCAAACATTAATTTAGTGAAAACACAACACAAGAAAAATCCCAAACCAATTTTGAAAAAGAGTAACATTTTATAAATAAAATCACACCTAAACAACAAAAATCTAAACAGAAGAATCAAATATATTAATTTTTCAAGTTTCAAATGAAAACTGAACCTAAAAGCACAAAGCACCACTCGTGGTCATCTTTTTGTGGTGGCCCAGAGTAATTTCACAAGTTCAGGCCGACCGCAATGAAGCGCGGGTTGGACACTGGAACCAGGTTCATCCTGCTGGAAAGTTACCTTCTCAAGCCCGTGCAGAAAGTGCCATTTGCTTTAGTGGGGACCGTGAGAAGGTAATTGTCTGCAGTAGAAGTAGGTCGAGCGCTATGGACAGTGGCTGTTGTAGCTCTAAAAGCGGGCCATTGCTGAAGGTTCGCATTGACGATTGATGCAAGCTGTTGCTGTTGGCGCGAAGAGCCCAAAACATCCGTATTTTCACCTTTTCTTCAGGAGTAGTACACACTGATGCCAGCGAAGGGTCCAGGACCCGGGAGGAGGAGGCACCTGATGGAGATTAGGACTCACTCCAGCGGAGGCCAACAGCAGGGCTCAGGGAGGTCCAGGTATTTCTAGTTGGTGCTGGGCAGTTGCAAAGAGGAATCTGGAAGCTTGTTGTGTCCCGGTAGCTCAATCAGGAGTTCAGTCCGCTGACCCATGGAGTCACTTCTGGAGAGCCTGGTTTTGAGGCAAGCAGATCCAATCTTCCTCCTTCAGACAGGACAGTCTTTCTTCTGAATCTTCCACATTTCAAGGGGTATTCTGATGAGAGATTTTGAAGTTGCCACTTTTATATCGGATGCCACTCTTTGTGTTTGTGAATTCCCTGACTACTCCCAAAACTAGTTCTGGTCAATTCTTCCCCTGGGTTTGCCTCCAAACTGTCTAGGGTGACAAAGGCAAAGGCAGCCCTGGTGTCTGGTTCCTTTGTGTGTACTGAAGGTAGACCCCTTTGAATTGTAAACAGGGCAGCGCACAACTCCCCAGCCAACCGGTCAGGAAGATCCTCATCCCTCACATCTAGGCCTCTTTTGTCTATGTCTGAAAGCAATACACTACTCACAACAGGAGAGCCATTCACAGTCATGTGACCTAGGACACCAGCATAAAGGCATGGTTGGTTTAGCCCCAAAAAATGCCAACTTTCCAACAGTGGGATCTTCAGAACAATAACTTAAAATCCAACGTTAATATTGAGGAAGATTTTAAAATACAATTCATTTGAGTGGAAACAGCATTTTTCTATCTGGTCCCAAACTGAATTTAGCACTTATTCTGTGTAATATGGTAACCCAGTGTTAGACTATGGGGTCGAGAGACTTAAAGCAGTGAAAAAAGTCTTTAGGAGCTTTTCACTACCAGGACATGCAAAATTTAAGCCCACGTGCTCTACTTTTTAAATACCATGCTCCTTGCCCTATAAGTGGTAAGGGTTTACCTTCGGCGTGACGAATAAGTATTAACCAGCATTGGCACTGCCAACAGGACTGGCTTATGAATGCACAGTCAAGCCAGACCTAAAAATCCAATTAAGTTTTTGACTGCCCTCGACGATCTGTGCTACTAACCAACAAAAATACCATGAATTATCTAGTTATTAAAACACTTTAATAGCATTACAATGTCATGCATGTGCCCCTGAAAGTTCTACCTCAGGCAGCTGGTTATATAAACAAAATGATCACAACTGTGTGCAGGGCAACTTGTTTGTGGAATCGTACAACTTCTGCCCAATCGAAACATGTACTATTGGCTCTGGCTCTTTTCTGTAGGACGTTGGCCCTCTATATAGTGCAATAAAACAAAGTACACTGTATAGAGATTCCAGTGAAACCCAGACTGGTATACAGAAGCAAAATTTGATAATACAAACGCTCTATTTGTAGTAGGGTGGGCGAGCAGTCAGGCTTATCAGAGGGTAGTGCTAAGCATTTGTTGTATTCACAAAGGCAATACATGAGACACACACTTAAGAATAAATCTGGATCAATTTATAAAAATAGCACCAAATGTTATGTCATTTTTCAGGCCAAGAACTTCGTTCTGCAGTAAGTACTTTTTAAGATAGCAATTTTCAAAGTGTGTAAAATGAACTACTTTTGTGCGCAATTACGTACCATTGAAGTTGATGGGAGAAAAGAGAAAAATACATATAAAATCACACAGTTGGACTTCAAAGTTCACCTTTGGGATTTAGGTAAAGAGCAAGGCCAGGCCTAATGTTTCACCTGCAGATTCATGGGCATGGCCCGGATTCAGCTGAAAGCAGGGTGCTGAGGTTGATGGTTGTTGGTACGCTACGAGAAGGGGGGCACTTGAAAACACACTGCACAAAGGGACTTAAAGGTAAGTCTGAGGGGGTCCCACTAGTGGGAGCAGGTTTCCAAGGGCCTCAGGACCACAGGGGCACAGCTGGGCAGACCAGGTGTAGAGCAGATAGGGCAACCGGGTGGCACGTGTCAAGATGTCCTTGCGGTCAGGAGCAGGCAGCTTGGAGAGGTGGTTCCAGGACAGCTGTGGCATTCACAATGTGGCTCTCAGGGGTCTCAATGACCCTCATTGGGTGCTTGCTTCCTGGCAGTTGGAATCCGGAATGGACTCTTGGTCTCGTTGTATGCGGCAGGGGGCCTGGTACCACGGGAATTGGTGTGGCACGGTTCCGGTCGATCCTGGTGTCCCCAAACTTGGTAAGGAGAACAATCTGATCCTCTGGAGCTGAGGTATCACTTTTGGTTTGGGTGTTGCGTCGGAGTAGCTGAGGAGCAGCAAGTCGACAAACCGTACTTCGCGGGTTTGGTCGTTGCGGACTGCAGGAGAGTAGTACCTCTACTCCAAGGGAGTTCTTTGGCGATTGGTAGAAGGCTGGAGGAGCTCTTGCGTTCTTGGAGGCCTCACAGTTGCAGGACGAGACAGCACACCACGGTTGTCGAGTCCTTAATGCAGTAGGCCAGGTTTAGCAACAGTTTTCTGCAGCAGGGCTTCAGTCTTCGGGTCAGCAAATCTTCTTTGTCCTTTTCTCTGTCTGTTGAATCTCAGTTCAGGACCCAGGGATGCCATCTAAATACTACATTTAGAGTTGTTAAAAAGGGGTGGCAGTTAGTAGGCAATGGGCTACCTACCTCTAGGGTGTCTACACCCTCTAAGTCTACAAGCATTCAATACCGCCTGGGTTGTTACTTTCACAGTGAACAAGCATTCAATACAGCCTGGGTTGTTACTTTCACAGTGACAAGCATTCAATACCGCCTGGGTTGTTACTTTCACAGTGACAAGCATTCAATACCGCCTGGGTTGTTACTTTCACAGTGAACAAGCATTCAATACCGCCTGGGTTGTTACTTTCACAGTGACAAGCATTCAATACCGCCTGGGTTGTTACTTTCACAGTGACAAGCATTCAATACTGCCTGGGTTGTTACTTTCACAGTGTATTTTCCCTGACCTAGAGGTTTATTTATCTATTTATTCAGGGAACCCTTGTTTTGACACAAGTACACCCTCTAAGTCACCACTTCCTGTGTAAAGGGGCACTACCCCGACCCTTATTGTCTAAAAGCCCACACAAACCAAGATGGATAGTAATGAAAAGTGGGCTCCACATCGCCTGCCCCACCGTAGTTGTGGTGCTAGCTGAATGAGGACCCACCTCCTAACTTAAGTAATTGTCCCAAATATCCTACCACCAGATGTGGAGATGGAGAGGGCGGTTAGCATCCTCCACTATCTAGAACTGCCTGGGTCACATGTTAAAGGTGACATCATCTTTGAAGCTTCCCACCCTGGAAGGCCATCCTATCCTGGAGGAGGTGTGAAGCACCACTGCCCAGAGCAGGCTTTGTTCAAGGCCTCTGAGAGCGCAGGCTCTCACCCCATAAGATCAGAAACAAGACTGGTGTTGGCAGGCTGGCTAAGACTAGTCCGAGACCACACCAGTGATTTGTAGGTTTGCAGGGGAAACTCTAAAGGATCACCTGCATGCATTTATTAATAAATCCAATATTGGCCTCGTGAGGATTTATTAAGACGAGATGTTTGGTATCAAACATTTTAGGGTACAGTGAAGCCATCATGGAGCTAGGAAACACATAATGACAAGTATCCAGTCCATGTACTCTTTATGGCTTCCCTGTGTACTTACAACATCCAAAAATGGACTTGATATTGTAGGGTCATATCTGCTCATGCAGATATGTCCACATATGGCCTTTGATAACCCCTGCCTTAGGGCTATATGGCCTGAAGTAGTTGTGACTTACTTATACCTCTTGCAGTGTCTGTGGTCCTGTCACACAGGGTTGTGTCCTATGTGAAATCTTTGGTTTTCTCTGCACAAAGACAACCAGCCTACAATGGCATTTGCATGGTCTTGATGAGGGGTCTCTGGTGTGGGACAATTAGTGCTGCTTTCTCAGAGGACCCTCTTCAGTACCAATGCCCTGGGTACCAGGGGGACCATTTACTAGAGACTTTAAGGGGTTACTGAAGTTGTGCCAATCTTGCTACAGTTTTAGGAAAGAGATCTGGCTTTTAGAGCCTGGATGGCAAGGACCCATTTCTCTTGAAATTCGAAATCACATCATGCACCAGTCAAAAAGTGCGGACAAACCATGTCAAAATAGGCACTTTCTTACACTTTCTATAGATGCTTACATTATAGTCTGGTGACTGCTGCACTGTCAAGCCAGAACATAAAAAGGAAGCTTTAGGCCTGGCAACATTTTTATTTTGCCAAGTCGAAATGGCTGATTAAAACTGCACTATAGACTGCAGTATATTTTAGTGGCTGTCAGAATGAGCGCTGATGCCCACTAGTACTGTTTAACTTCTAGGCCCTGGATACATGTAGTACCAATTACTAGGGAATTAAAAGTAAATTAAATGTACCAATCCAGTGTAGGCCAATTTGATCATGTTTAAGTGAGAGACCAAAAGCATTTTTTTTTTTTTACCTTACCAGCGATTAGCAGGAACAAACTGCACAGAGTCCTAAAAGCCAACAAAAACAAGTAGACCAAAAGAAGGCAGAGGAATGCAAAATTCCGGGGTGACCCTGTAGGGTCCAACATTTAGTGATGACAGAATTTCTAGAGGTGCTTTGGTGTACTGCAGGTAGGGAAAAGGGCAGAGGCAAGATCTTACAAACCTCTCGCTCAACTTTATCAGTAAATTTGTACAGCAATGTTAGTTAGTCCAGAATGCTTGGATTTTACAACACTGGTTATTGTATTTTTGATGCAATCGAATAAAAAGTATTAACAAAAAATAATGGAGTCACCATTTGGATTCTGTTGTGAAAATGCTATTTTTTCAGTTTAGTAGACTGTCACAAAAGGAAGCTAGCTATCTTAGTTTAGTTGAAACTCCTCAGAGCTTGAATTGCCAAGTCCATTGGATGTAAGGTCTTTTGATGCACCTGGTCAAAATCTCAAACCCCCCTTTGGTGTCACCAGCACATTTATGAAATTAATACTTGTGCAAATAACTATTTGACAGGCTGTATTTTAACATAAAATTACTAAGGCGAAAGAAGTGATCCCAAGAAAACACCACCGCTGACCGAAATTGGGTGGTACAAGAATGCCCTTCGAAGATAGGAATTGGATATTAGGTGATAGTTAAGCGAGGACATTCAGAGTTCGAGTCCCAGTGGGAATCACAGGTTCGAATTCTCCTATTTCTAATAAGTGTGACATTTTCCAAAATGAAAGAGAGAAAGCAGAAGGAAAATTGCATCAGTAAGTCCCTGACAACTTCGCACCCAACCTAGTCTAAACTTAGTATGCTTCATTCTCAGAATGAGGCTTACAGAAGCAATACAACTTAATACACACATCTGCCTTCTAAATATCTTTGATGCTGATATTGAAGTATAAGAATCTTGTTTGAAGGTCTGAAATTATGGCGCTTGTATCATTGGGTAATAAAAGAGACTATCCATATAGCAACTGGAACTTTAGCTGAGATATTCCTTCTTCTGATCCACATTTGTAACAAAGGTTGCCAGGAGATCTAAGCGGTGAATATCTGACTGTGCTGAACTTCACGTCTAAATTGTGGAGAGTCTCCCCAGCTGGTACCTAGTGAAGTCTAGAAAAAAATACTGCAACACAATCCCTATAAAAGGTCCAGAAAAAAAGCTTGAAACACATTGACTCCTGGTCAAAGTGTTGGCCTTGAAAAAGACAGTATTTAAAGAGCACAAGTTAACACCATAACAAGCTGAATGTTCAAAGGACTTGCACGACTTTAGAGACAAAATACAACTAAGGTCACAGTAAGGAGGATCATGCCAATTGGGCTTTTAAAACTGTGTTTGCTGGATACGAAGACTCAAGTAAGGCAAGCCTTGCAGTAATATCCAAATAAGCGGCGAAATGTCTAACAATGTGATAACATTGGCTGAGAAAGAGAAAACCAGTTGCAAACAAAAAGAGTACAACTGTAGAATCATACCTACTTAGCCATATACTGTTACCGTTTGGAGTCCTTTCTGGTGCCAACATTATCTTTGTTATGAGTATGACCAGCTGGGATTAAGTCTTCAAGAACTAAGCCTTAGAGGTCCTAGATGATCGGGAGGAATGTAGCATGTCATGCCAAGGCAATCTGGAAGATAAAGCATATGCAACTGTTTTCAGTCTTTGGCAGAGTCTAGGGACTAGCACAAGTAGAAACAAGATATAAAGAACGGCACCTGAATAATTTACAGTCAGTATATCTCTTAGTAATGTAGTCCTTTGTCCAGGACATAGCCCTCGACACACTCTAGCAAGTTCTGCCCTTGCCTGGTCAGTACAGCGTAATGCTAAGATGGCATCTTTTAATATGATTTAAGCAAATGGGTCCCCAGCTTTGTAATACAGGCAGGGGAAACGCACAGCTTTAAAAAGGATACTTCTACAGTAGTGGTTGTAGGACCTATTGGTCAAGCAACATCTCACAAACACAAGAAGAAATTCAGTGTCTGAAGCATTTGGCGCTTCGTTGAGGTAAGTTTCTTTTGAGCGTTTCCGGGATTAAAGTGTATGGCTCCACTCTGACAGAAAATTTCTTTTAAGTGTAAACTTTCCTTACAAGAATAGGAGATCTTCCTGCATCATTTCCCATCAGTAATTGAAGTCCATTGAGTGTTCTCCTGTTCCTGAATAGCTGCATTTTCGACTTCAACAGAAAGCATATCAAAATAAATGTTTTATCAATGTAAAGATCGTGCCACAGAGGATATTTTGCTGTACCAAGACCTCAGAGTGACTATCAATATCCATTATGGTTTCAGATTGTACCGCATATTATTTTGGGGGCTGTTGGGAGGGAACACATTTCAAGGACCAGGAAATGCCCCAATCAACTGACCGTTTCAGGTAGATAGAGAAGGAGAAGCTGTGCCAGGAGAGTCCAAGTCCTTGCCTTTAGGAATTCAGAGTCACCACACATGGAGGCACATGATTCTCTAGGTCCTAAGTTGCAAGTACCAAGACCATTCCTTGGGCCCCTATTCCTCCTCAAACCCTAAAGGGTCATCCCCTAATGTGTCTGGCTTGAAAGTGTTCCCACACTGATGAAGAGAACTGCTGCTTAGGGATTCTAGCTTTGATCCCAGAGTCTGGCTCCAGCAATGTATGGCACCCTACCTAAAGCAACCCTCTACAAAAGCCATTGTTGTAGGGTGCCAAGCCTCAGAAAATCACAGATTTCTTGACCCAGAGGCACTGGCAGAGAAAGATCCCTTGACTCGAAGCTCAGAGACTAGCGAGGGTGCGAGTTGTAGATGCTGGACTAAAGACCGAAAAAAATCTTCGTACACCCTTCCACTGGGTTAATTTTTACCAGATCTTCTTAACAGGGGCACCTCAGTACCCTACCACCTTCGACTGTCCAAAAACACACACTAGGCTTTGAAGAATTATACTTGTCCTCCTCCAAAGACCATTAATGACAGGGCCACAGATACACCACCACTTCCTGCTGCACCCAGGGATCCTACACCACCCACTCCACTGCCATACCCATGCACTCTTCAACAGCCACAGTCTCAAATCCTTGCCTCAGTCAGTCCACACTTACTCTGACTAGGAAGGGGTTATCTGCCCCAGAAACCCCTACTATGAGCCTTTAGGACCTGCAGTGGGAGGTTACCCCTGAGAGGATAACGTTGACTTCCAAGTTGATCCAGACCAGGACCCATACCCTGTTAAAAACGTCACCATCGAATAACACTACCATCTGCCATGTCTTGATTGTGGGGTGTACAGCACCACATCTGTAAATTGTGCATGATGCAGGAATACCCCTTCTACAAGTTTTCAAAACAGAGGTCCAGAAAGTACCTGTGCTTCTGGGGATTTCTCAAGACTGTCCCGGAAAACTTAAAGAACTCAATGAAGGCTGCAGCAAACCCTCCCCAGAGTGAAGAGAAATGTAAGATTGCTGGCGAGGTCCCTGGACATTCACCTGACTCATTTGTCGTTCACATAATGGGTAAATGAGGTCCAACTCAGGGGAACAGAGACTCTTCACCTCCAGTGAAGGATTGCTAACTGTCTGCTTGTTCTCCTGTACAACCAGCACCTTTAGGAGGAAATGAGGAAGCTGAGCAAACGCCACCCTGAGGCCCTCCAGGAAGTAGTAGTAGAGGCAAAGGTACATTTCTAACACATTAGATGTTTGTTGAATGATGTAGTCATTACCTGCAGGGTGATTATCACTATTATCCTCTTCGGTCCCATGCTTTACTGACATTTTCTGTCTTTCACCCAGCTGTTCAGGAACTTATATTGCTTGTGCCCTTTGACAGGGACCATTTTATCGGCCTGCAGGTTCACAGCATTCTTAAAGATCAAGGAAGATTTGCAAACTGCCAAAGTGCTGGACACCATGTAGTAGACACCTGCCCCATGGTCTGCCTTTCGTAAATTTCAGGTAAAGGTGGCAGAAAAACACCTATGACCTCCAAGTGCATGGCTACCATCAGTAACAAAGCTACTAGGAAGCCCAGCCAACAATATCTTTGGCCCAGGATGGATACAGAGGCAAGAGATGAAGAAGTAGACGTGACGCCAAGAAGGGGTACTACTACCTCAAACCAATGGTTCCTCGTGATTCTCCCTCTGCTCACAACACGTGTCAGAAAGACTGCGGTTTTTCTTTCACCCAGTAGGAGGAAAGAACTTCTGACAATGAGGCACTCTTGGTAGTACTAGAGATTTACTACCTAGAATTCTCCAGCTGATCTTTCATCTGCTCACGTGCTTGAATCATTCCATCAGGCTGACAATCCCAGGTATTTTTTTTATCGCAAAAAACTGTGTAGAAATAGCCATTGGCCTCAATAGGCCTCCATCACTCTACTTTGCTTATACATACCGTGCATACACTACACTGGCCTCATACATAAACACGCACAACATATACTTGGATGGGATTAGGTGACAGGATATACATCTGGCTGCCAGCGGAGTCGCTCTCAGCCAGTGCTAAATAACGTATTTTTTGTGAGTGAAAAAAATCCTTTCTTTACAGAATAGTGAGGGTAGATCTTTAAGCCAGACTTCTTCTTTTTTTTTTCTATGCTACACCCCATGCATAGCTTGTAGACCCTGTACCGAGGTTGGATACCCCAGGCTAGGTCTAAAAGTGCTTCACTAGGCTTGGCACAGCTAGTTTGGGTTCTTAATATTTAAATGGTGTGTATACTTTAGAATTGCATGTATAAGCAGTCTGTCCCTGATATGGAGCACTATGCATAATGTTGTTTCTTTCTACAGCTTACATGCTCCAATTGCTTGCTATTTCCTGCATGACACATTGACCTTGAATGACTTCCACTTGATTCCTCTTTCTTTTTCCAGTAATCCTCTTTTTACCTTTCATCCTCTGCATGCCATCTATTTCCCAGTATAGCCTCATCTCAGTCTCATGCCTGTCTGTCGTAATTCTTCTTATTGTAATACTGCTATTGGCTGTTGCCTCTTTTCATAGATCGTAAATTCTCTTTAAAGCTCAATCCCTGTAACGTAGCATTGATTAATCTCCGCCAGCCTATTCATCTCACCAACCATGCACCTGAAACCACATAGCCCCCACTAATGACCACACCTAACGGGTATTTATATAATCTATCACAAAGTAACTGGAGTGAATGGAAAGCGTTTTTTCTGGAGAGCATATGGCTAATCACAGTAACCACTAGATTAACCGCTAATCGTGGGTTCCAGAGCAGCATACTTTGAAATGTGGGGCGAAAGGAACATTAAGAATGACAATAGTGTTCAATAAAGATCGTATTGTACATCACTGTTGTTTCCTTGTGCTCACTATTTCTCTCCCATTTTATATAGATCAGCAAGTTGCCAGAATGGAGAAATTGGCAAGTTTGGTGGAGGAGCTCGAAGCAGATGAATGGCGCTATACCCCAATAGAGCAGCTTTTGGGGTTCACTCCATCATCGGGTGGAAAATGAATAGACAGCTAATGACAAAAGGCAAGGCATCGGTGATGGAATGGCGCTTTCGGGTATAACCACTAACCGAATTAAAGTTCCTCGTTGGTGCAGAGCTGAAATCCGAGGCCCATATCCTAATGGCACAAGGAGATGGTGATTAACCCTGCTGCTCACCCTTTTCTCTTTTTCTGTCATAGTGACTGTCCGATCACAAAATGAGCCAAAGGATTGGTGATCTGTGCAGATTAAAAATAATGAAGAAACACGCAGTCTTCCCCGCCTTAAGATGATAATTGTACTACAAGGAGGAAACGAAAATGGACCCGGGGCGTTTGTTTGCTAAAAATGTGTAATTATATGAATCATTGGTGTCATAGGTGTGTTTTTTGCTACAACTAAAATAAAGGTGACCATTGGAAGTAGAAAGTTTTGTGATCATTTTTTCCATTCACATGTGACTGTTATAAAGTGGATCTCTATAATGGGATTTAGAAAAAGGCTAATCCTCTAATTTTGCTGTCAGCACTTGCCTATTATATCTCAATTTCTAGTCCAGTTTTATATAACTTTCGGCCCCATTTAACTAAAGAAACTAACGTGGGCAACTGACGTGACTGAGGGAAGTAGCGCTTTAGTTTCTACCGCTGACATGTCGGCCTGCTCACATGCTTGCATTTGACGTATTTCCATTTCCTGCTGGTCTCGTGCAAAAGAAGGCACCACTTAAGTCTTGATATCTGCTAACTCTATTTCCCGTTCCAGCAGGTTAGCTGCCATTACTGCCCTTGCTGCATGCGTACACCTCAGTACTGACGCAGCCACATACCCCCCCCCCAAAAAAGTCCAGACAACAGGGGCCCACAGGGGCAGCAGGGCAGTCCTTCATCGGTCCTCTTCCAAAATCCAGTGTGATCTAAACGTCGAGGTGTCCATTTTGTCCCGCAAAAGTGCCCTGAGAGGACTACGGGTCACCAGCCAATGGGCAACCAGGTCCTTTCCCTTTGGGTGATGACTTTACGTTGATGTGTGGCATCTGGCAATCCCAGAGTGCACCATTCTAGCAACTCTCAAAATGTCGGGACCCTTCCTTGGCTTTAAGGAGCTTAGTAACCCACCCCAGAGGTATGGCTACCTGGGGGCTACACACCCAGGGAAAAACTGGTATGGGCACTGGTCTTCCCTCTGTCCATGTCTCACACTTGCCTACCTTAACAATGGGCAGCCACTCTGGTATTTTATCTCCATTTGCCCATCAAAGATGGTTTCGCCTTTGAGCTTGCCTTTTGGGCTAACACCCCGCATGTCTTTTTGCAAAGGGGAGGGGACACCTCTTCTAGTGACATTCAGTGTTTGGTCTTTTCCTGGGAGGCGAAAAACCTGCTTCTCAGGTGGGCAGAAAGCGGTCTGTGGGTCCCAGCCCATGTGAGGCTACTGGACCACTGGTGCATAGAGTGGCAACTTAATAAAAGTTGCTTGGCTTTAAAAGTGACAATAAATCCAATATAGACATAATGCCATGATTAATTTGATACCTTACAGTACCTAGTTAGTTGGTTAGTCCCAATCAATAGTAAGCCAGGCCTGGGGTGCCAGCCTGTAACCCTGTGTGAAACAATGGGGCTACTAAATGTTCTCCAGCAAAACAACAATTTGGAGGTTTTGCTAATAAGGCATACATATGTCTATATGTCCTACTTAACACTATGCAGCTCTAAGCCATAGGGCTTTATAGGCCTCCTTAGGTGAGACTTAAATATATTGTTACGGGAAGTGAAAGCTTTGCCATCAATTTTAATGGCAAAGTCAAACTAGTAGTATGACAAAGCCCGTCCAGTCTGCAGTGGCAGGCTGGGGAGCCATTGTGTACTTTTGACACATTCAGGGTAGCACAAATAGTGCTGCAACCCTGGGTGGCCACTCTGCCTTATGTTCTCTGGCTACCATATACTAGGGACTTATAAGTTAGTCAGTCCTTGACAGTAGGGGGTACCCAATTCGATGTACATGTTGTAATGGATAAGAACACTGGCACTGAGGTCTGGTTAGCAGGCCTCAGTGCACACTTAAGAGTCGAAAAACCAGCAGCATCAGTGCAAAAAGTGGGAGTAAACATTGAAAAAGAGGCATTTCTTTACAACGTGCATGATTTGCCTAGAGTGCTTGATTCTGTGGTTAAATTTCAGTTTAAACTTGGTAATTGAAGTCTAAATAACATTCTTTATGCACATTATGTAGTTATTTTTTATTTGACTGCTACTGGTCTACCAAAAGGTGTTAATGCTTTTACATATAATATATAAACATAAAATTAAAAAAGAAAATGTGAAGATCATGGTATTTAGCAGGTATTCCCGATCGATAGTATTAAGTGAAAAATGCGCAATGTACAATTGGATTGAGCCTCCTCTAGGCTATGCAACTTCTCGAAACCTTAAGTGCATTACTACATATTCATCAATTCTCTATGAAAAGCCTTGTATGCTCAACCGGTTTACCATCACTATTTAGTTGCTATGAAAAATAGGTTAAAACCTGCTTTGATTCTATATAATGTAACGATCTCCTTAATGATTATTTATGGTATTGGATGTTTCCATTTTAGTAAATTTGGTGTATTGAAAGAATTGAGGTTAGAATTCTCAAAACATTAGGCACTCCAAGCCACTTCTCTGTTCAAGCGTTGCATCTAAAACGTGGCCATGAAGGCTGTAGTTTTAAAGCGTATTGTACAGTAGTGAGATGGTCCCAGAAAATACTCATAACCACACCTGGTTCAATTCTATGATCACATATTGAGGGGCTATGGACAACAAACGAAACATAATATGTGGCTTCACATTTAAACAATTTGGTTTAAAATTCGGTTCTTACTTATATGCCATTCCCCCCAAAATTTTCAAGTGTGATACAAAAAAGACCCTGTTGACAGGATCTTTGCAAGAACTAAATTTAAACAGATGCAACTAGAATTTACAAATCCCACCGATCATGAGTATCGTAAATTTGAATGAACTATAAAACCAATGGACTGCCCTTGAATAACAAATCAGATGAAACAGTCAATGATCATCAGTTACATTAGGAGCATTATTTACGATAATCTCGGCCAACTGGATCTTTAGCACAATATTTATTTGTCCAAGACGTAGCAATGAGATGTCGTTTTTTTTTACATTGGACGTTTGTTCAGAACTATATGTTGAATGTGAGACGAGTAGTTAATTTTGTATGTAATGCTTTACCTGTATTGCTAGAATGTTTTTTCTAAAACTTTTACTATTATAGTACTGGTTGTAATCGAAATACGATACACTTTTACTATTATAGTACTGGTTATAATCGAAATGCGATACACTTTTACTATTAGAGTACTGGTTGTAATCGAAATGCGATACACTAGTGTATCCATTTAAAATGGTCATCAGTACTTAGGAATTTATTTGGATAAGTACGTCTATTTTATTTATGAAAATGAGTTTACTCGCATTATTGCAATCTTCGATCAAACTATAAAGAATTTGAACTTGAAAACGATCGGAAACAACCAGGAACGAGCACCCTACGAAGTCTTTCGATCATGGGCTTATCCTGCAATGCTTTAATTGGGAGCTCTTTAAAGGCAGAGTGCAGATTTTTGGCTATGTGTTCTCAATGATCCCAAGTAGGCAGAACACATAAAGAAGGCCACCGTCCCTCAGAACGTTCCTGGTCATGGATAATTATTGCTGATGGCTTATCCTGAATTTGACGACCTTACACCGCCACTTCAAACCCTTATAGAGCACAAGCAAGCCATCTGTCAACCTTCCAGAACATTAAATCGGCGCTAATGCAGGACACCAGAATGAAATAATTTGTCCACAGGAAGGAGACCGCAATGAAATGGAAATTTTACGCACACCCTCTGGAGCTTGGGCAGGAATGCAAGAATAGTTGAAAGACCCATAAGTGACTATTGCATTCACGAGCAGCGCATTCTGAGTCTGAATCTCTGGATTCTGTTGAAGTTTTTTCTGTATTAAATTTTATAAAAGGAACGATTGCAGTAAAAAAGACTTGTGAATAAAGAACAGCAGGAGAGTTTTGTATCTTGAGACCAGCCAGAATATAAAGATTTTTTGGCAATATCTCTTAGTTATACAAATGCCGTAATATTTTAGATTTTGTGGGAACTAGAGGAAGAAGGGATATTTTTATTTAATTAACTTGATATTGTAATTGTCTATGTATTTTATTAATTTTGATGTCAATGTTCATCATTGTTTTAAAGTGCATTATCTATGTTCTTATGTTGAATTTTTGAAAATTTATTTTTAGTGCTTTTATGATTTATACATGAAATCGAAAAAAGCTTGTTTGACTTGACTTGAGTCCAAAACTGAGATCGCAGAAAAAAGAGGTATAGTCATTTATTGAGGATGTATACTCTTTCACATGGATTCAAAGTTATCACACGATCACCACACAGCGCTAGTTCACATCTTTATGACAGCACCTCCTGCCATGCATAGAAAAGGGGGTAATGCAACTGCAGAAATACTCCATAGGTGTTACCCTTCCTGCATTCACAACACTGCTGACTACCTTTGCTGACACCCTGCCTCATATAACAAGAGTATAAGAATGCAAACCGGAAATAATGAGGACTACATAAACTTCCAGACGCAGTCAGCATACCCAATTGCATATCAGTAAGTGTCAGCCAAGTCAACTCCCTGAAAGTGGAGACCTCTTGGTCCGAATGATCACAGAAGAGACCTGTGAGAATCCTTGGTCCAAAATCATTCTGGTTTCTGCTTTCTCTCGGATAGAAGACAGACAATAGTATTAAATGACTCGTCCACCAAGTATATAGTTACAGAAATTACCTAGTCCATGGGTTTGAACATGTGAAACACAAGCTTAAGAAATTATCCATACATGTGGAATACCATCGAGCTAAAACACGATGTGGACTCCTATTTCTAGGGAACAAGTTTGAATGCGCGTGTCATTCTCTGGAAACTCACGCTTAGTGCCAACGTGTAAGTGGAGAGGTTTATGAGGACACTGAATGAGGTGTTACATACTGGATTAATCTAGGTGGTAATGTAGATGGTAACATACACGTCTCGACAGTCTATAGAAATACCCCTCACTACACAAACTAATGGCACCAGCAAGCCTGCTGTTGGGCTGACTGATCAAATACACTATTCCCGTACCCACTCACTGGGTGCCTCAGGCCGTTAATGCCAAGGCTAACCAAAATAGGGAAAAGACCAACCGCAGGGCCATACAAATATGACTAGCACAACCTTCAGATAGCAGTGTCGGTTGCCAAGTCCTTGTCAAGGAAATACATGCTAGATGAAAATTCAGAACACCACTGTTAAAGCAACTATAGTCATGACCCAGAGAGGCCTGGTAATAGTTGCCTGCAACACGTCCCTATTTAAAAAGGTAAAAATCCATGCCCCCCCCCACAACACCCCCTCCCATGGGAGTATCCAAAACTCCAGAGAGACAGTGGAAAGAACCAATCGAAGACAATGAGGTTTTGGAATGAGCCCAAATGCCTTTCCACAGAGGAGTCTACTGGACAGTCATGAAGAAGTTTGTTCCCGTTCAGTTCCCAGGTGTAAACCCACAGAATGCCCAGGCATTCTCTCTAGCCGAAGAGTAAAATATACATTCTAGACTGACTGCGTTGAATTCATAACACTCTGGGGCATATTTACAACCCCTCAGCGCCACCGGAGTGTCACATTTGACGTCCCGGTGGCGCAGCGCTATTTTCTATATTGACATGGTGGTGCTAAGCCACTTTGCATGGCTTAACGCCCCCTTGTAAATATGCCCCTTTCCGCCACAGTCCTGCGGCAAAGGGGCATGTAATGGGTGTTACTGTGGGCGTTCCACCCCAACACCCATTGCCTTTTCACGCTGCTCCAGATTTACAAGCCTAAGGCAGTGCAAAAAATGAATGCCATGAAATGCGAGGAGAAATTATTAATTTCTCCTTGTTTGTTGTTCTTTCTGCAGAACACACAGAAGGTGCAAATCGCCATTATTGATTGTTTATGGGCAGGAAGGTGTCCCTTCCTGCACACACACAAACAATTGTCCCTGCAGGGCAGGCACTCTTGTAACATGGCAGCAGGGTGCCTGCGCTGGTGCTAGGCAGTTTTTTTTGCACCAGTGCTACAGTGGTGCACCGTATTCTTGACAATATGGCGCATCCTTGTGTTTTGAAAATGCTGAATCGCGGCGCTGCCTTATTTGGCGCATATTCCCAAACTTTGGTCCATTTGTTTGGACAGCCTCTGCTCTCGTAGACTTCCTCTCTGCAAGCATTCACCAGTCCATATCCGCCCTCCATTCTCTCAGTGTAGGGGCCAATGTGGCTCTCCACAACCTGGCTTTATTAGTCTTAGCCATCATGAACCCCAATGTCACCCAGACACGTTCTTTGCTGGGTCGATCCGTTTCATCCCATATGTTCAAAAGGCACCACTTTCTTGACTTGGTCGTGTCTATGTTGTATACATCTTGCATGTAGGACAGCACCGCCTCCCAGTATTCCTGAAGTACCGGGCACCCCCATATCATGTTGAAGAAGGTGCCCTCCTGTTCACATCCCCTAGGGAATAGCAGTGAGCCAGACTTCCCCATTTTAACTAGTGTAGTACAGGCAAAGTAGGTTCTGTGTAAGATCTTAAGCTGTACTAACCTAAAGCGTGTGTATATGGCCACCTCCTTGCAGGAGGCCATAGCCTCCTGCCAGTCTTCATCTTCTAGGCGTTCCACATCTCCCTCTCAGCGATCCCGGTGACCTGATATACGTTCCGGGAAGTTATTAATAATTTTACGATATGTTAGGGAGATTGCCTTTTTTTCCTTATATTCATCCTGCAATCTGTCCTCCAACGTGGAAGGCTCGGGAAGTTCCTCTCCTTTCAACAGTAATGCTCTCCAAGCGTGACTGACCTGGAGGTAGCGAAAGGCCTCCGACTGTGCCAGCTTCTACCCCCACCCACAGGCCACCCACCCTCGAGAGGCCAATTAAATCCCACTTGTCAAAACGCCTATGTCGCACCAATAGTCCCAGCTTTGCGGTCTCCCATAGCAGGATCATCCGTGTGATCCTATCCCGCCAGCCTAACATCTTTGTTATAGTTGGCCGTGTTGGGTCCAGTTCTGATCGAAGTTGGGAAGAGAGATAGTGTCCCTCCCACCACCTAGGGATGTTGGTCATGCAAGCTGCACATACCGCAAAGGCCAGCTGTGGATAAGGGGTTAAACAATGGCAGGTTTGACCACTCCAGTCAGTCTAAACATGAATGTACCATGTTTGGTGTAAATATTGTTGTAGCGTTAGCGTGGGCCTCATAGCACACTCCCCTAAGCGGTTTCTGTCCAGGATACTGAAATCTAAGATGTCGGTCAGTAGAGGATTAATGATTAGTAAGTGTTGCCATTGTGATATTGCTAATTTTTTATGTTTGTTGTGCCCCAAATATGAGAAAATGAGTATCCAATGGCTAAAGGCTCAAATTGTTAATTACGGATCTCGATCTGTGTTGCTCCGACAGAATTAAACTATGCTCCTTGTGCAGTAAATGTATTCAGTGTAAGTATGGTTGCAGTAAGAATTGGCAGCTAGACTATGTATAGGGAGTAGCATCCTGTAGGTTAATTTTCTATTGGAGCAGTTTATAATGATGCACCTTATGCTTTTTCTTAAAAAACACACCTTTTAATTTAAATACTACACAACTAGTCCAAGGAATTTATTTTTATTTGAATGGAAATGTAAATCCCAAAATCTACACTTTTATAAAAAATAAATTCTTTGAAAAAAGGTATTAAATGTTTTTAACCCCTTGCGTGCGCATGACTGAACCACGCCGTCATGAGCCACGGGCGGCGTATGCTCATGACGGCGTGGTTCCGTCATGCGGCTGCCGCTCTGCGAGCACGGCATTAATTCCCCGCCTGTACGGGCAAACTAATGAGCGGGCGGGGTCATGACTGAACCACGCCGCCATGAGCACACGCTGCCTGTGACTCATGACGGCGTGGTTCCGTCACGAGCACCGCAACGCCCGCTCACCTCCTACCGCGACGCGGCGAAGGGGTTAAATTAGAATTGCTTGATTTATTGTGTATGAGAAGTTTCATGTTTAATTGAATCTGTATGTTTTTTGCCTAGGTTTTTTGGTCTGGCATTAGTCCAGACCTTTTTGAAGTTACTAAAATTGTATATATAATATAGGCACTTTCAGCCAGCCTTCTTCATCCGTTAGTCTGTTACTGCTTTATTCATATTTTTCTTCCGCCCACTACGACACAAAGTATGTAGCAGTGGGTCAGCCCACCTCCGACACTGGCTAACTTCACTTTGAGTTTCTGCATTCTGCTCTTTCAAAAGGAGCACATCCGCACACAAGGTAGTTACCACAAGTGACAAGGCACAGAACCTCTGCATTTTTACGGACTTGTCATCAAGGATGCAATTGGGCCCTCATTTAACATTTTGATGGGAGGGATAGTCCAGAGTCACCTCAACTGAACCAGCTGGACTAACTTTCCAAATTATAAAGATTTTTGGAAGATGAGAATGGACTGGAATAAAGTGTCTTTTATGACATGCAGCTATATGGTACCCACTTGAAATAATTAATGAGCTTTGGCAAAGCCAATTGTTCTGATGTTTGCCAGCCTTATGTGTTTCTCAATGCTTATTTTGTCATAATTTATGTAAAACTTTAGAATTGTGGGAGCTGCTTGCCCCTCGATTGCTGTCCTGCAAACTCCATGCCACAGTTGGCACAATAATGACCAGAAACACGGTCACGGATTTCTCATGATATGTGTTGCCTTTCCATTTCTTGGTGGAACACTGGTTGTTTGTCCGATATGTGTTGAAATATATTGAATATATTATGTGATGAGTAAAAATAAAACATAATAACGTACCTTAAAAATTGGCAGCCGCGCACATCACCGCAAATCCACACATAGGCCAAACCTGCAACAGGTTTAACACATTGTTGGCAACAATGCTTGTTGCAGTGCCCCTCATTAAGAGTTACAGAAAAACGATGCAAATATAAAAGTTCATGCTGGGAGGGGGGGGGGGGTAGCTTGCCTGGCTCCAAGATGGCAACTACTTAGTGTAGCCCCAATATAACCGGTTCGCTATCCTCAATAATCCTTTAATAATAGCCACTGTCCTCACCGTCACTGCCGTAAACCTGATAGTGGGATCGATGCTGACCCGCCTGGTTCATGTGTGAGCACGCAGATGTTTCGGAGCGCTAACTTCTGACACCGGACAGCTCAGGAGCCTGGATGCAGCCTACACGCCAGCTTAGCTAGTGGGACGGGTGGCTGAGGCTTGCGGATATCTGAGCATTTGGATCATGGATCCTATGGGTGCCCTGTGGTGAAGGGCTCCGTTTTCCCAGGATCATTGTGGCCAGGGGCGGCTCTAGGCTCATGGCGGCCCTGGGCAGGGAGCGTAGGTAGGGGGCCCCGGAAGAGGGAGTACGAGAGGGGTGGAGCCCCCCGGAGCTCAGGAAGGTGTTTTAATAAAACGTCCAGAAAAGGCATTAGATGACCAGTACCTGCGGCTGCTCCTACCCTTCTGAATTCGTCTCAGAACGATAAAATTTAGGAGAAGGAGCCAGATTGCTCCTTCCTGTGACTCTACGAAAGTCTGCTGAGCCGCCTTTCTCTTTCGTTTCGAATAACCAGATTTGTGTACTCAAATTCTCTTAATTTTGCTTGCAGTGTTATGTACGCCTGTACCAGCGGGCCAGCAGTGGGTAGGGGAAAAAAAAAAGCCAATCAGGAACCAGGAAGAACACATGCGCGGAAGCCAGTGAAGAGGGGGGGTCTGGGTGTTTGGAAGTGGAACAGAGCCGGAGGCCGCCAAATCCCTGCCAGGGGCCTCCACGCAAATATGTATCCATCCTCAGAGGATTATTATATTAAGGATATATATTGGCGTGGCGGCCCTGTGCAGGTGCACAGCTTGCACATGCCTAAGGCCGCCCCTGTTGTGGCGGCGCACTCTGGACATGCAGATACAATGGCATCCCAGTGAGTCGCTCACTTAGCGAGGCAGCCGGAGGAGGCACGGCCCAGGATAGACTGGGGTGGCGCCACTGCTGAGAAGACCACTGGGTGCGTTCGGAGAGGAACCCACCGGCTGCGTCCCCCCCCCCCTGAAGTGTTGTTACTCCAGTGGCTGCTGCGGCGGCTCCTGCCTTGGACCTTGCGGGTGGCACTTCTAGGCAGAGCCGGACAAACAACACCCTGGTGCCCGGATCGACGTGGTAAGCCTGGGTGGCCTAACGCTGCAGTAGGCCGAGCGAACGCGGGCAGAATACTGTGGCCCGATTTCTGGTACCCTGTGGCATCTGGGGACAGCTGAGCAGCTGTTGGGACAACGCGACCCACTGTGGCAGGTACAAGCATGAGGTAAAAGATGAGGTGCGGTCAATAGCCCTTCCCGGGGCAGGAGCTGGGGCCTGGATAAGCGCGTGTGGTGTGACGGGGGCTCTGACGCCACCTACGAGTCACTCTGAGTGTTTTGGATCTTGTTAGAGGGCAGTTTGCCAACCAAGGAGAGAGTGCCTGACCCCACGACCCCACCTGCACATAATTGCCATGCAGCGAGCACAACTTTGCCTGTGGGATTCACTGTGAGGCATACCTAACAGACCCTCACCAGGCAGCATAGGGGAGGTGCCTCCTACTTCACCACCCAGTTTGGACTCTAAAAGGATGCATGTGAGAAGTTGGCCTGGTATATGATGTCCACTATTCTAGTGGCCACCTTGCACCAGTCCAAATGACCCTTATTGATGGTAGGTTATAAAGTCAACCTTATAGAAAGCTATCCTAATGGTAGCTGTGGAGAGCAGCCTTCAGGCTAAGACTGGAGACGAGTTAAGCAAGTTGTTTTACCAATTATAATCTCTTGAATGATCAAATGAAAGCACACCACACAAGGTATATATCAAATATATATGTATTTATTCTAAATACAACCTCTCTGGACTCTTTATGAGGTCAGAGGTAAAAGTACAATACAAGGAACTTAATTAGCATACGATAAGTTGCACAGTATACGTTATGCTTTAGGACCCTCACAAACCATATACTAAAATAGTGGTATAAGAACCGTGAGTGAGTTAGAAAGCAGGCCTAGTGCCTAGAACCACCAAAGGTTGGGATGTAGGAGGCCCATGGGAGACTCGTGCAGTGTCTAAACACAGCCGCGGGTTACCATTGACTTTCTATGGAGAACGAACAAGTTACAAATTTACAATTTAAGGGCACTTCTAGGTGAACTACGATGGAACCCTTTTAGACTAGGACACTTCGAGAGTCAAGACCCATGGGAGCACCAGAGTACTCGTGTTACCTCCCCCAGGGAAGCCGGGTGCATTGGTGTCTTTTGGTGTCGGGTTTCGTTGTCGATTCCAATGGAGAGCTGCGAAGAAGTGCTGCAGGTGACCAGAGGAAAAGTGTCCAGGTGGATCAGAGATGTGAAGAACCTGAAAGCAGAGGAGACAGAGTCTGGGTCACTAGCCAGTGACCAAGATGGTGATAGAAAGATGCCAGCCGATGTTGGGTGATTTCAGGTGAGAAGGTGAAGCTTGTCTCTTCAGCCACGAGGACCAGGAGGCATCGAAGATGACCAGGCGCTGGATTTGAGCTGTCCCACGAAGGATCTAGTTGACTGCGTTGTCGGTATCCGGATTGGACCCAACAAGCCTTGGCAAACACAATCCACGCAAGATGGCGAGATGGGCTTCGGTGCAGACCAGCAAGGTCTGAGGAACTCCTCCTTTGGAGAGGAGTTGGAGCAAGCCTTGAGCAACCAGGAAAGCTTAAGAAAGTGAAGATTGGTCTTCGTGGGGGTTCACTAGCCAATGGACTAGGAACCGCGAAGATGCGTCAAGCAGAAATGCACAAAGCGGGCCCACAGGACACTCGTGGAGTGTGGGCCTCTGAGCTTCGGCGCAAAAGGTGCTCGGGGCAGGGGCTTCAATTACCCCAATGCACAACTTCGGGATTCCTCGTGAAGTAGGTGCAGTAGCAAAAATGCAGGATGTCCAGGAGTTCCCGTCCCACGTCTCTTGTGTCCGCCACAGGTCTCTGCTTTGCTGGGAGCGCAGGTCAGCGTCAGAGATGTCTGGAAGTCCATGTCCTGTGTTGCAGATTCTTCAAGATCTGGCTGGAGCCTCGAAAATGCAGACCGGCAAAGATGCTGTTGGTGCCTGTTTGGACAGGGTGGTCACTCCTTGACCACAAGGGAGATTTCTTCCGTCTTGGAATATCGAAGGTCCAGGAATTACGTATCAGAGTTTCGTCCAGGGTAATCTAAAGTCCTAGGGACTGGGGGGCTATACTTATAGCAAGTTTAGGGGTTGGACTAACTCTAAGCTCCCTCCTATAGGTGGACCTGGGGAGGGGGTGGTTACACCCATTCTCCTTTGTCCAGTTTCGTGCCAGAGCTGGGGCTGAGTGCCCCAGCAACCGGTTTGAACTGGGAAATGTATGGAGCACCTTGTGTGCCCCAGGCAGTGTCTGAAAAGCATTCACTGAATGCAAACCTCCCTGCCCCAATACACTAAAGCCTGTCTGGGGAGGTGCTAGCACCTCCCTGGACAGGAAACCTATTTTCCAGGCCTCCCCTGCCGGAATTTCGTCCAGCAGCAGGAGGGCAGACTTGTGTCTGTGGCAGCAGCATCCATTTTGTGATGCTGGGGCTCTGTTTAACTTTAACCAGGTTTAACAGTAACTACATGTCTTCTCCCTCTAGAAGGGTGGAATGCTATCCCAGCTGCCAGAACTGGCGGGGTAGTATTCCAAAGTGTTTGACACCTTACACAGCATGTTTTGATAAAGCCAAACTAAAGTTAGCATTAACCACAAGGATTATAATGCACTTAAGAGTATATGGTATGGCTATATCATAGAACAGCTGTAAGGAGATGGGTCCGAAAGCTGCAGAGGGGCTCAGCTCATGCTAGGGCACCCTCTCACACAAAACAAAGCTCTCTGCCTCCAGGTTTGTCAAGGCCTGCCAAAGGAGTAACTTAAAGGTTACGATGCCTCTATATATAAGGTAGATATAGATATACTATATCTAAGTAAGGGGTGATTACACCACCTTACCCAGGCTGTAAGTACAGACCTGTGGTGTCAGTTTGGAAGGCTAACCAGGGGTGGCACAATACATGCTGCAGCTCCTGTTAGGCCTAGGGTACACCTATGCACTGGGTACCTTAGGTACCATATACAGGGGCTCACAAGGGTGACCCAGTAACCAATCTGGTATGTACCTAAAGTACATGGTATCAATTTTGAGAGAGTACAGCTAGGCTGTGGGCCTGATTAGCAGGGCCCACAGCCATACTAAAGTCGAAAAACCAGTGACACACAGTAAAAATGGGGGTAACCATAGGCAGCAGACCCAACTCTCCTACACAACCCCCCCCCCCCCAAACGCAGGGACATTAAACTAACCTTGACCAGTTGAGTCTTCATGTTCTAAGTGGAAATATCTGGAGAGTCCATCTGCAGTGGCATGGTTACTCCCAGGTCTATGTTCCACGGTATAGTCCTTCCCCTGTAGGGAAATAGACCACCTGAGTAATTTGGGATTTTCACCCTTCATCTGTTTTATCCACAAAAGGGGCTTATGGTCTGTCTGAACTGTGAAGTGAGTACCAAACAAGTATGGCCTCAGCTTCTTCAGGGCCCAAACCACAGCAAAGGCCTCCCTCTCAATAGCTGACCAACGTTTCTAGGGAGAATGAATTATTATACCACTCTGTATGGCAACCCATCACTGCCGGGGGTATTTCACGACCCAGTTATGAGGGGATGGGATGCATTAGGGGTTAAAACTATCGGGGACCTTACAGGGGCAACCGGTCTGATCTCTTTTGAGCAGGCACAACGCTTATATAACCTAGGGCGCAGAGACTTTTTTAAGTACCTACAAGTGAGGTCAGTTCTGGTAAAGAAACAGGGAGGGGATATGAATTTTCAAAGAATCGAACTGCTGGAATGTGTAAGGGATGAAGGGGGATCCTCCATCTCGCAATTATACGAAGAAATTTGTAAATATAAAAAGGATGATTGTGATAGAATGTATGAGAAGTGGAGAGTCAAACTAGGTCTAACAGGAAATGAGGCAGAGCAGTCATTAAAACTGTCAAATTCGGTCTTAAGAGTGGCAAATCTACAATCTCAGCAATATAAGACTATGTTTGAACTTTATTACACTCCTCATAAAATAGCGCAGTGGGGGGGAAATAACGGGGGCATCTGTCCGAGATGCCAATCCACGCAAGCAGATACAATTCATATGTTTGCATCATGCCCCTCTCTGGACATATATAAAAAATCTTTGGAACAATTTTTTTCCGATTCTCTGGGGATACATTTAACTTTGACAGATGAAGTTATGATTTTGGGTGTAGTGAGGGTGGGTGTAGATGTTCTTCACCATGAGTTTCTGTATTTAGCTATGACTCTTAGCAGACTATGCATAGCTACACTCTGGAAGGACCCTAACCCCCCAACATTACAGCAATGGATCTCTCGTGTACTGGCCATATATATATTAGAAATGGCCCTATATGAAAAAAGAGGGAAGGAAAAAAAAGAGGCTGGACGGAGGATATGGGCCCCAATAATTGAATGGAAAAGGAGGCTGGGAGAGATTTAAGATGAAATAGGGGGAAAGTCAGACGCAATTAAGAATATGTGATATTTTTTAATGATCGTTTTCTATTGTGTCTGAGATTAATTTTTCCCATTTTTCCTTTTTTTTTTTTTCTTTTTTTTTTTTTTACTTTTCCCAGTCTAAAACTCTTTGCATATTTTCAAAAAATGCTTTATTTGTTTTAAATTTGGCGATAATGCTTTTTGAATTGTAAGAATATATATATATATATATATATATATATATATATATATATATATATATATTTTTTTTGTGTTTCTGTTTCTCTGGCAATGTATTATGAATATGTAATTCTGATGTTGATGGGAAAAAAAAAAAAGAGGGACTTGGGGGCCTCCAAAAAGACTGCTAAACCAAACCCGGTAACACACATAGGGCACTCCCCCTCTATTAGTAGGCATGTCCCTGTATTAAAAACTGCAATGCCAGCTAACCATGGGGGCAGCGCGAACACTAAAGAACCCTCCATTAGCACCCACCAAGTCTCCTCTACAGAGGCAGAGCCACAAATATTGATGAATAGGCAGGAGGCGGGTGAGGCGGACCAAGACTCCAGGCAAAATGGTAGAGATGGAGGCAATGAGCCGCCAACAAACTCGAGCACGGCTTTGGGCGCAGCAGAGGAGCACGGAGAAAACTTGGCAGTCGGGGATAATCCCGGGGGCCCACAGCCCCAAACTCCAGACCCTAGCGCCGAAAACTTCTACTCTGTGTCGGATGGATCATTGTCTGACTCAGGTACAGGAAAAGAAGGCTCCTCTTCTGCAGGGGACCTGCAATCGGAAGAGAACGATAGCGAGGAGGAGAATCTCCCAAGTAAAACCGGCGATGCTGTTATGAGGAAGAGACAATGTAGGCGAAAACGGAAGCAACTAAAATGGGATTACACTGACTCCCCCAGCCTTCTCCCACCTGGGAATGCCTTTAGTGTACCTCAGCCTGGGAAGGACGACTCAGCCCCTACTAGGGGCAGTAGCGAAGCGGACATGCCCACTCTTGCATCTATCCTAAACTCCATTAAGGCATTTCAAGAGGAAGTGTGCTCAGATAATCTCTCTGCCAAAGCCACATCCAAGAAACTACAAAGCGGGATGAGGAAGCTCAATAAAGCCTGTACAGATATTGGTGACAGGGTGGCAATGGTGGAAGCCAGGATGGAGATTCTTGAGGGGGAGGCCGCGAAGGCTAAAGAACAGAGGAACTCGCATGAGGCGTGCCTAGTTGATGTAATGGCTAAACTGGAGGACCAGGAGAACAGACAACGCCGTAATAATCCGCGACTACTGGGCATTCCGGAGGGAGTTGAGGGAGAAGACCCGAGAGGATACATAGTTAAACTACTGCAAGCGGCATTTCCCTCAGAGACTGCCTGGAACTGGGACTTTGAAGTGCAAAGGGCCCATAGGTTTGCCTTTAACATCAAGACCGGATGGGGTGAGCGCAACTCCAGCGATAAACCTAGAGTCTTCTTAGTATTTTTTGGAAACTTTCTACTGAGGCAGATGGTTTAAGACAAAGCAAGACCAAACTCTCAGAATGAGGCGAATGGGGTAAAGTTTTTTGCTAAACCTGACTTTTGCCATGCAACTGTAGAGCGAAGATGGAGACTACGCCAGATGATTTCCCCATTCCAACAGAAAGGAGCCCAAGTTTATTTAATTAACCCGGCCAGACTGAAGATTATTTTCGAGGGGAGAACGAGAGTTTTTCTGTCAGAAGTCAAGGCTGGGGAGTTGTTAAAGGAAGTCACGGAACGGAAGCAGATGAACTGAACATTCTCAAGATTATGATTTGTACTAAAAATTACACTAAGGATTAGACATTAGGACCCCCCTGCTTGCTAGGGATTTCTTTCTTTGTTTTCTGTTTAGGGCTGGGTGGCTGGAACTCACACTTGACATCCATCATGCAAAGTCATCTTGTCTGCTCAATAAGGGAGGGGGGAGGGGGCACCAATGAGAAGTAAAGGGAAGGGCACAAAGGGTCAGTTTGAGGTAAGGCACATTTCACAGAAGTACTTCATTGGAAAAATCGGTAAAATAGGTAAAAAAAGAATAAAAAAGAGGCAGGAATGCAGAGAAGCTAAGAGAAACATTGAACAAGGATGACTAATATAAGCAAAATTCAAATAATGTCTGTCAATATTTGTGGCCTGAACAATCTGGCAAAAAGGCAGAAAGTTGCACAAGGGCTACGGTCTCTGGGCCCGGACCTGATCTGTCTTCAGGAGACACATATTGAGGGAGCACAGAAACATATTTTTAACTCACTAGGGTACAAAGTAATTGGGACCACAACTCAGGGTGCCAGAGTAAAAGGTGTAGCAGTACTGGCAAATCACAGACTTCCCTTACGGATAGATGGGGTTAAAACGGGCAACCTTGGGAGATGGGTTATTGTGGGGTGCTCTCTGGCTTCAAACTGCAATTTCACGTTGTGCTCTATTTATGGTAGCAACTTGGACGATCCGGGGGTTATTGACTGGGTGACAGGAGAGCTATCTCATTGGCCGACTCCCATCATACTTTGCCGAGATTTTAATCTAAACCTACCCACTTGTTGGCAATCAAAGAGGGATTGGAGGTACACTGGGAGAAAACCAAGGGTGTTTCAAGCCATGCTAAATCTTGTAGAAATTCATGGCTTAGCTGATGTCTGGGCAGAATTGACACCCAAGCATGATGGATATACTTTTTTCTCTGCCCCTCACGTGTCACTCACAAGGATAGACTATTTTGTTATTTTTTCACCTCTGATCAGTACCTCTAGCATTGAAATCTCGCCTAGATTTATGTCGGACCACAACCCACTAATGTTGCATCTGGGTGGCTTAAAGTCCGAAAGTAGGAATATAACCTGGTAATTTGAAAAAGCACTACTGTATGATGTCAAATATAAAGCACATATGCAGAAGTGGATTAAGGAGTTCTTTGAGGCATATTTAGGCTCAGCCCCCCTTATGATAGTATGGGACGCATTTAAGGCCGGGGTTAGGGGCGAGACCCTTAGTTTTTCAATCAAAAGAAATAAAATTGAAAAATTACAGGTGCAGAAACTCCAGGATAAACTAACTGCGGAAGAAACTAACCTGGCGCAGGCAATAAAAACAGGAGGGGGAGTAGAAGCAATCCAGCATGTTGTAGCGGTGATAAAGGCAGAGATAGGCTCAATCTTCGCTGAAAGAACGACGGCAAAATGGGCCGCAACTAGGGGGAAAATATACGAATGTGGAGAGCAAATAGGGCACCAGCTAGCGCTAGCAATTAGACAGCAAACAACAATGAATACAATAACGGAAATTAATACCATCTCGGGGGGAGTGACTAAAGACCCGGGTAAAATACATAAAGCTTTTGAAGGGTTTTATACGGATCTGTATACCGAGGAAGATATTAGGCCTTTAGAAAGCAGGAGTTTAGACATTTCGGGATATCTAGATCTTGTAACTACGGCCAAACTTAACCCATCAGCGCAAGAATAGATGGAGTACCCTCCCATGTGGGAAGAGATACTTAGCGCAATTAAGAGCTTACCTGATGGTAAAGCTACAGGCTTAGACTCTATCCCCACAGAATTTTATAAAGTCTTTGAACCTCAGATCAGTGAAACATTTACATTAATGGTTGGCTCAATCTTTGGTGGCGCCCCCCCCCCTTCTTCATGGTCCCTGGCAAAAATCGTAATTTTTGCTAAAAAAGACAAGTCTCCACTTGAAATGGCATCCTATAGGCCAATTACCTTAATTAATACAGACTCTAAAATATTTTCTAAAATATTAGCCAGTAGGATCTCTCAAAATATACAAAACGTTGTCTCCGACTGGCAGCATGGATTTATACCCAAAAAAGGAACTACTGAAAATGTACGGAGAGCAATCATGCTGCTTGATGCAGCAAAGGTAGCAGGAGACCCGGTTGCTTTAATGCTACTAGATGCTGAAAAAGCGTTTGATCGGGTCTCCTGGCTATTTTTATGGGAAGTGCTAAAACGCGCTGGCATTGGCCCCAATATGCTACAGGCAATTCAGGTGCTTTATAAAACCCCTAAGGCTCGAATCATGATTAATGGAAATTTGGCAGAGCCTATAAATTTCTCACGTGGAACTAGGCAGGGATGCCCTTGCTCCCCGCTATTGTTTGCTCTTTATATTAACCCACTTATCACCAAAATAGTAGCAAACCCCGAAATACCAGACACGGTATAAGCACCAAGATTATGGCATATGCCGACGACTTAGCAATTGTTACGCCGGACCCCGAAAATGCCATTAAGGCCCTGGAAAGCGAAACACAGGATTTTGGGAAAATATCAGGTTATGCTCTAAATAAAACAAAGACGCAGATAATTCTAAACGAAAACATAAATTGGACTAATACCCTAGTGGTTTCTAAAGCCAAATATCTGGGGGTGAGTATTACGGCCAACATAGATTTAATAGTCGAAGAAAATCTGAATCCATTAGCTATAGAAACAAAAAAAAGCACTGAAGAAAATTGATAACCCACATCTAACTATAATCGGATGGAGCAATGTGGTAAAAATGACTTATTTTCCAAAACTATTATATTTCTTCAGAACAATTCCTTTAGAATTCAGTAATGCAATCCTCCAGATATTTGAGCAAATATTTTGTCAGTTTATTTGGTCATACTCAAATACAAGAAGAACATACAAATTGCTGTCCCTACCAAAAGAGAGAGGGGGCTGGGCGCTGCCAAACCTTAGGCTGCACTATTGGGCAACGGTATTACAATATAGCCCTTTCTTATTACATGATAGTAGTAGTCAGCCACATCCTGGGCTACCCTCCCTTACATGGTTCTACTTGGAAAAAAAACTAAGGGATGTCTTTGGAGACAGCTTGAGTTTGGGTACTTTAAACGGGTTCGGTTCAAGACTTTGAGAAATGCATACCGGGTTTTCTCTAAGGTCTGGAAACTTTTTGGGCTAGGCAGACTGAACTATTACACTCCAACTAGAGATAACCCAATGCTGCCTTTAATTTTTAATGATTCATACCTACAGAAATGGTACAATGCAGGGGTAGCGAAATTGGGGGATCTGATTATTCGGGATGGGACCCGGTCCTTTCTGGACCTTAAGACGCAGTTTCCAATCGAGGAGAATCAGATTTTTTACTACTATGCCGTTAAGAACTTTTTAGATCATAAGACTGGTGGCCTAGCTGGATTTGATAAAATAGAAATTATTGACAGATTACAGGCAAATAACCCACCACGGATTGGAACAAACTACTCCAGTCTGAATGATAAAATGCCTGATGATCTGGGAAAATAGACTTGAAGTGGCAAACAAAATTGAACATTAGCCAGAACGTCTTTTGCTCTGCACTGAACCTAGCTCACAATTTTTTACTGTCCACTAAACTGCAGGCGCAATTTTATAAGACGGGGTTTTTTCTCTATATCACACCTAGCAGAATTGCAAAGTGGGGAACTGGGAACGGGACCTTATGCCCTAGATGTTTAGAATATTCGGCGGATCAGGTACATATGTTCGCCACCTGCCCAAAATTAAAACCACTCTTAGAAGAAATTCAACTTTTTATTGGGGCGGTTCTAGGACAAGGTATACAACTAACTCCGGCTGCTGTGCTATTGGGATTGGATGACTGTAACCGGGCAGGGGGCCCCTTAATTTTTATAGGATTTGTATAGCGGCCCACTGGAAAGATCCGAACCCGCCGTCGTTTACACAGCGATACAAAAGGGGATGATGGACGGAGCGTTTGAGCAAATCAAACACTCACCCCCAGTCAACTGATCTGGGTTTAATCCATCACCATTCTTTAGCTCAATCAGCCACCCCAGTTCAGACATGGCCATATGCAAATCAGTCTGACCCTGTGCCTCATGGGAACAGTCCAGCCCGAACTGCCAAGACATGTCTTCCCTGGACCGGAAACAAGCATCCTGGGACCGGTTTCGGATTCATAATCCTCATCAGCCATGCTATCTTGAATCCAGTGGCCAAGTGAGCAAGGGACTCACGTCTGAGCATACCCTGCCACACTTAGGGCGAACAAAGCGATACAAAAGGGGATGATGGACGGAGCGTTTGAGCAAATCAAACACTCACCCCCAGTCAATTGATCTATCCATCACCATTCTTTAGGCGCAATTTTATAAGACGGCGTTTTTTCTCTATATCACACCTAGCAGAATTGCAAAGTGGGGAACTGGGAGCGGGACCTTATGCCCTAGATGTTTAGAATATTCGGCGGGTCAGGTACATATGTTCGCCACCTGCCCAAAATTACAACCACTCTTAGAAGAAATTCAACTTTTTATCGGGGTGGTTCTAGGACAAGGTATACAACTAACTCCGCCTGCTGTGCTATTGGGATTGGATGACTGTAACCGGGCGGGGGGCCCCATAATTTTTGTGGCAATGACTATTTATAGGATTTGTATAGCGGCCCACTGGAAAGATCCGGACCCGCCGTCGTTTACACAATGGCAGGCTAGATTACTAGCGACATGTACATTAGAAAAGGCTATTTACGCAAAAAAAGGCAAAAGCGCCAGGAAAAATGGATTGGCGGTATGGGAACAGCTAGGAAACTGGATGGATGGGATACAAAACTGAAGACTGCATTCTTCAAGCAGCCCTCTTATTCCTTGCTTTAGTTTTAGTATTTCCCTCACTTTGGAGAACTTATTTTTTCTCTTTTTTTTTCTCTCTCTTACATTTCTTGCTTCTTCTTTAATGTCTAAAGTAAATACTGCTAATTGTATAACGGATACTGATTTTTTTGCTTTCTCTGTCTTTCATCTTCTCTTTTTCTTTGTACACCTGACTGGAATCGGGAAGAATGTATAGAATGTATAGTATGGTGCCGGGGGAGTGGGGGGGAGGTAGAAAATGAATTGATGGAAACACTGTAATTGGATTTTCTTTGTGATGAAAAAACAAATAAAAAAAAAAGAAATTTGGCAGAGGCCAACTTATCTATGAGCTCATCTGCTCTGGGTATTGGACGGCCATCTGTCTTAGTGACAGCATTGATGCCTCTGTAGTCTACACAAAACCTCATCTCTCTCTTACCACCCTGGGCTTGAGATTTTTGCACTAGGACTACTGGACTAGCCCAAGGGCTATCTGAGGGTTCAATTACTCCCAATTCCAACATTTTCTGGACTTCAGTCCTGATATAGTCCCTGACATGATCAGGTTCCCTGTAAATCTTATTTTTACCTGGCAGACTGTCCCCAGTGTCCACTTCATGAGTGCACCAGGTAGTCTGACTTGGAGTCAGTGAAACCATATGTCTGAATTGCTGCAGAAAGTGTCTGCAGTCACTTTGCTGCTGGTCAGTGAGGCTGCCTGTCAAGGCTACATCATCAACTGACCCATCATCAGGGTTCTGAGAGAGCAGATCTGGGAGAGGGTCACTCTCTTCCTCCTGTGCTTCATCAGTAGCCATGAGCAAGCCCATGTCTGCCCTGTCAACATATGGTTTCAGTCTGTTGACATTAAGCACCCTATGGGGGCTCCTGGGAGTTCCAAGATCTACTAAATAGGTGACCTCTCCCTTCTGTTCAACAATAGTGTGGGGTCCACTCCACTTGTCTTGGAGAGCTGCTGGGGCCACAGGCTCCAACACCCACACTTTCTGTCCTGGCTCGTAAGCAGTCAGCACAGCCTTTTGGTCATGCTAGGCTTTCTGTAATTCCTGACTGGCCTCCAGGTTTTTGGTTGCCTTTTTCATGTACTCAGCCATCCGAGTGCGGAGACAGAGTACATAGTCCACAATGTCATGTTTAGCGGGTTTGAGAGGTAACTCCCATCCCTCCTTCACTAGACACAATGGGCCTCTGACACGGTGCCCAAACAGAAGTTCAAATGGGCTGTAGCCAACCCCCTTCTGAGGAACCTCCCTATATGCAAACAAAAGGCAGGGTAGCAGGATATCCCATCTCTGCCTGAGCTTTTCTGGGAGACTCTTAATCGTACCTTTAAGGTATTTTTGAATATTTTAACCAGACCACTGCACTGTGGGTGATAGGGTGTGGTGAACTTATAGTTCACTCCACACTCCTTCCACATTACAGTCAAGTAACTAGACATAAAGTTTCACCTCTGCCTTATGCAGCCTCCTTACGGAAACCCACTCCTGAGAAAACTCCCAAACGGGCTCTTGCCACATCAGGTGATGTAGTGGTCCTAAGTGGTATAGCTTCTGGGTATCTGGTGGCATGATCCACTACCACCAGAAAAATCCTGTGCCCAGAGGCTGTTTGGGGATCCATTGGTCCAACAATGTCAATCCCTACTCTTTCAAAGGGAACCCCCACCACAGGTAGTGGTATAAGGGGGGGCTTTGTAGTGCCACCTGCTTTGCCACTGGCTTGGCAGGTTACACAGGAGCGACAAAACTCCTTGGTGTCTTCTGACATGTGGGGCCAGTGAAAATAAGGGACAAGCCTTTGCCAAGTTTTGTTCTGGTCAAGATGTCCTGCAAGGGGAATATCATGGGATAGTGTCAAAAGCAAGCCCCTGAATGCCAAAGGTATGACCAACCCCCTGGAAGCACCAGGTTTGGGGTCTCTACCCTCTGAATACAGGAGCCCTTCATCCCAGTAAACATTATGGGTACCACTAGCATTCCCTGCAGCCTCAGCAGCAGCTTGCTGTCTGAGGGGTTCGGGAGAAGGGCAGTCCAACTGTGCCTGCCTCAGATTTGCCCTGGAAGGTCCCCCTTTCTCAAGAAACTCAACCTGATCAGGTTCAAGTTCTTCTAGGGCAGTTCCTTCTTCAGGCTCACGATCAGCTTCCTCAGAAGGCTGATCTTCACTCTGAGGCAGGGGGGAAGGAACAGCCTTAACTCTACTGCTCCTTTTCCTGGCAGGCAACTGGTCCATTATTCCAAAATCCAGTGCCTGTTCAGTGTTGCAAATGTTGACCTGTGACCCAGTCACTACAAGAACATGTGCTGAGCTACCTAACATTTCTGCATGTGTCCTAACCTCCACTTCAGACCAGGCTTAAGTCTCTAGGTCATTGCCAAGCAAACATTCTACAGGGAGGTCTGAACTAACAACAACCTTCTTAAGGCCAGTTACCCCTCCCCAGGAGAAATCAACAACTGCCATACTATGTGTGGTAGTGACATTGCTAGCATTGGTCACTTGGTAGGAATCACCAAGAATGATCTGTCCAGGGTCCACAAAGTCAGGTATCACCATTGTGACACTGGCACCTGTGTCCCTGTAGGCCTGAGCCTTTTTCTCATTGACTAAAGGAGTTTGTCTGTACTTGCCCAGATTACTGGGACTCACAGAGGAGGACATATCCATGCCTCCATCACAGATCAAAATAGCTTGAGTTGGTGTTATGACTAGGCCAGGACCCATCTCAGTTCCCAGGGTTAACCCTACTACCCCCTTCTGTTGAGAACCACCACTTGGAGCTGAACTAGGGGGAACAGTTGCCTTGAGGGTAATGGTGGCTGGAGCTGTCTCCTTTTTGGTGCAATCACTAGTCCAGTGACTATTACTCTTACAAACTTTGCACCATGGTTGCTTTGGACCTTCTTTCGTTTTAGACTGTTGGGGACCCCCTCCATTAGAAGCTTTTTGGAGACCTTGTGAAGACTTCTGGTCTTTAGCTTTCTCCCCACCCTTTTGGTCTTGCTTCTTCTGGTCACCACCTTGGTTCTGTACCTCATGCTTCACCCTGGTTCTGACCCATTTGTCTGCCTTCTTAGGTCAAATCAGAGTCAACCAAGTGCTGATGCAACAACTGGTTCTGACAATTATTAAAAATCTGTTCTCTCATGATTAGATGATACAATCCTGTATAGTCACACACTTTACTGCCCAGTAACCAGCCTTCCAGAGCCTTAGTAGCACAATCTACAAAGTCAGTCCAGTCCTGAGTCTGTGCCTTCTGGGTATCTCTGAACTGCAACCTATACTGTTCAAACCCATCTATTAGAGCACTCTTCAGGACTTTGTAATCATCAGCATCCTCTTCTCTTTCAATGAGGAGCTTACCTCTACCATTGTCTGCAAAGGAGAGCCACAAGAGTGCTGTACTTTGCAGGCCCTTTCCAGTGCAGTGATCCATTTGTGAATGTCATCTCCAGTCTGATAGGGAGGGACAATCTTGTTTAGGTTTCTATGGTCATAAGACCTATCCCTACCACTAGGGATATTGCTGCCACCAGGGGACTCTAGTCCCCTCTTTTGTCTCTCTCTTTCAAGAGCCAGGGTCTCTTTCTCAAGGGCAACTTCTTGCCTCTTGATCCTAAGCTGGACTTCCTTCATCCTAGCTTCATGTTCCCTCCTCTCAGGAGAACTTTTTCTCCTATGAGATGAGGCAGAGGACCCTATTGATGAGCTAGAATGGTTAGATTCCACTGAAGGTGATCCTTGCCTTCTAGGTCCACCAGTTGGCCTGCGTGGGGGGATAGAAGGAGGCCTTTGTAGGCCCTCTCCATCTCCAGGTAGCCCTGTGTCCCAGGTTGGGTTCATTAACCACTTCCTGGTCTGCATCCTCATCATCTTCAGAGTCCTGGTGGGGGATCCCACTAGGATCTTCTTCTGATGATGGATGCCCCCCTCCTTACTACCTTGGGTATCTGGCTCTGATGCTTTGGCTAAGTCATCTGCCACTAAGATATCTATCAGACGTTGGGTGGTGGGACTCTGTCCTTGCTTTAATTTCCTTATGGCACACAAACCTCTTAACTCTTGGAAAGAGAATGTGCCATACTTAGAAGGCAGCACTGGGTTGTCTTCTTGCAGAGGCACACTAGGCCCTGCCTTTAAAGCCATGACTAGTGAGTTGTGGTGTGTGCACCTACCTACACTACTTGGTTTCCTACTAGAACCTCTCTAAGAGTTGTAGTCAGGGTGTGCTAGGCCCTTACCACCTACAACTTCTAAGTTCAGTAGAATTTATGTATTATAAGCTTGATTTATATGTACCTACTGGTACCATGATGTGATTTTTCAAATGATATTCTCAAGACTATTTGGTAAAAAAATGCAAGCTCTTATCCCATCCGCTGCACACCAATGTGAGAAGTTGGCCTGGTATATGATGTCCACTATTCTAGTGGGCACCTTGCACCAGGTCAAACGACCCTTATTGATGGTAGGTTATAAAGTAAACTTTATAGAAAGCAATCCTAGTGGTAGCTGTGGAGAGCAGCCTTCAGGCTAAGACTTGGAGACGAGTTAAGCAAGATGTTTTACCAATTATAATCTCTTGAATGATCAAATGAAAGCACACCACACAAGGTATATATCAAATATATATGTATTTATTCTACACACAACCCCTCTGGACTCTTTATGAGGTCAGAGGTAAAAGTACAATACAAGGAACTTAATTAGCATATGATAAGTTGCACAGTATACGTTATGCCCTAGGGGTCTCACAAACCATATACTAAAATAGTGGTATAAGAACTACGAGTGAGTTCGAAAGCAGGCCTAGGGCCTGTGGAATCGCTGGGGCCTAGAAACACCAAAGGTTGGGATGTAGGAGGCCCACAGGAGACACGTGCAGTGTCTAAACACAACTGCGGGTTACCTTTGACTTTCTATGGAGAACGAACAAGTTACAAATTTACGATCGAACCCTTTTAGACTAGGACACTTCGAGAGTCAAGACCCAAGGGAGCACCAGAGTACTCGTGTCACCTCACCCAGGGAAGCCGGGTGCATAGGTGTCTTTTGGTGTCGGGTTTCGTTGTCGATTCCAATGGAGAGCTGCGAAGAAGTGCTGCAGGCGACCAGAGGAAAAGTGTCCGGGTGTATCTGAGATGTGAAGAACCTGAAAGCAGAGGAGACAGAGTCTGGGTCACTAGCCAGTGACCAGGATGGCGATAGGAAGATGCCAGCCGATGTTGGGTTATTTCAGGTGAGAAGGTGAAGCTTGTCTCTTCAGCCACGGGGATCAGGAGTCATGGACGACAACCAGGAGCTGGATTCAAGCTGTCCCACGAAGGATCTAGTTGACTGCGGTGTCGGCATCCGGATTGGACCCAATAAGCCTTAGCAAACGCAATCAATGCAAGCTGTTGAGATGGGCTTCGGTGCAGACCAGCAAGGTCTGAGGAACTCCTCCTTTGGAGAGGAGTTGGAGCAAGCCTCGAGCAACCAGGAAATCTGAAGAAAGTGAAGATTGGTCTTCGTGGGGGCTCACTAGCCAACGGACTAGGAACCACGAAGACGCGTCGAGCTGAAATGCACAAAGCGAGCCCACGGGACACTCGTGGAGTGTGGGCCTCTGAGCTTCGGTGCAAAAGGTGCTCGGGCGGGGCTTCAATTACCCCAATGCACAACTTCGGGATTCTTCGGGAAGTAGGTGCAGTTGCAAAAATGCAGGATGTCTAGGAGTTCCGGTCCCACGTCTCTCGTGTCCACCACAGGTCTCAGATTTGTTAGGGGCGCAGGTCAGTGTCAGAGATGTCTGGAAGTCCATGTCCTGTGTCGCAGATTCTTTGGGATCTGGTGGGAGCCTCAAAAATGCAGACCGGCAAAGATGCTGTTGGTGCCTGTTTTGACAGGGTGGTCACTCCTTGACCACAGGGAGATTTCTTCCATCTTCCAGTCGATATGGAATGTCGAAGGTCCAGGAATTATGTATCAGCGTTTCATCTAGGGTAATCTAAATTCCTAGGGACTGGGGTTCTATACTTAGAGCAAATTTAGGGGTTGGACTAACTCTAAGGTCCATCCTATGGGTGGACCTGGGGAGGGGGTGGTTACACCCCTTCCCCTTGTCCAGTTTCACGCTGGGGCTGGGTGCCCCAGGAACCGGTTTGAACTGAGAAATGCATGGAGCACCTTATGTGCCCCAGGCAGTGTCTGACAAGCATTCACTGAATGCGACCCTCCCTGCCCCAATACACTAAAGCCTGTCTGGGGAGGTGCTAGCACCTCCCTGGACAGGAAACCTATTGTCCAGGCCTCCCCTGCCGCAGTTTCGTCCAGCAGCAAGAGGGCAGACTTGTGTCTGTGGCAGCAGCATCCATTTTATGATGCTGGGCACTGTTTAACTTTAACCAGTCTTAACAGTAACTACAGGTCTTCTCCCTCTAGAAGGGTGGAATGCTACCCCCGCCGCCTGAACTGGCGGGGGGTAGTATTCCAAAGTGTTTGACACCTTACACGACATGTTTCGATAAAGCCAAACCAAAGTTAGCATTAACCGCAAGGATTATAATGCACTTAAGAGAATATGGTAAGGGTATATCATAGAACAGCTGTAAGGAGATGGTTTCGAAAGCTGCAGAGGGGCTCAGCTCATGCTAAGGCACCCTCTCACACAAAACCAAGCAATCTGCCTCCAGGATTGTCAAGGCCTGTCATAGGAGTGACTTATAGGTTACTATGTGTCTATATATATATAAGGTAGATATAGATATACTATATCTAGGTAAGGGGTGATTACACCACCTTACCCAGGCTGTAAGTAAAGACCTGTGGTGTCAGTTTGGAAGGCTAACCGGAGGTAGTACAATACATGTTGCAGCTCCTGGTAGGCCTAGGGTGCACCTATGCCCTGGGTACCTAAGGTACTATGTACAGGGGCTCACAAGGGTGACCCAGTAACCAATTTGGTATGTACCTAAAGTACATGGTATACATTTTGAGAGAGTACAGCTAGGCTGTGGGCCTGAATAGCAGGGCCACAGCCATTCTAAAATCTAAAAACCAGTGACACACAGTAAAAAGTGGGGGTAATCATTGGAAACAGACCCTACTCTCCTACAATGCATAAAAGTGGGGAGGCCCAAGGTGAGACCTGCACTACTTTGGACTTGAGGCCTGATCAGGCTGACTCCTTAAGGGAGACAGATTCCCAGGTGCCTGAAGAGATCGGCGATGACCCAGCAGAATGGGGAAGCCGGAGAAGTCGCAGTCGAAACGGCAGTTCGAGCAGCGAAAGTCACGAAGGCAGCAGGAGCAGGACAAAAATCCATCCATCCAAATCAGGCTCTGAGGCGGGGAGGTCGCTTCTGACCCTGACATTAAGCAAAAGAGCAATGCAACACAGTTTAAATAAAATTGGCTGCAAGATAGAGCTTTGACCTTCCACATGGACAGGATGTCAGACAGATTGGACAAGCATGCGGAGCGACTTGACAATGTTGAAAAGAGAGTGTCCGAGGCGGAGGATGCTGCACATTCGACATCCAGATTTCAGGCAGGCATGGTAAAAACAACTGCAAATGGTGATTTGGAGGCACGCTCCCGGTGAAACAACCTCAGGATCGTTGGGATTGCAGAATCCACAAACATTCCTAACGTGTAGAGCACCTACTCACCACGGTGTTTGGGTCGGACACCTTTTCTGCAATGTTCATGGTCGAAAGAGCGCACCGCTCATTGGCCCCCAGGCCGGTCCTTGGAGCGCCACCGCGCCCAATATTAGCATGGCTACTCAATTACAGAGACCACAACAGTGCTCTCCGGAAATCCAGGTAACTACAGGAGTTACACTACAAGGTGTGGTGGTATCTCTGTATCCGGATTTCACGCTCCAGGTGCGGGAGGCACGGAGACTGTTCGCACCAAGCCAAAAGGAAACTGCGCAAACTGCACCTAGGCTGCAACATGCTGTACCCAGCCAAACTTCGTGTCGCAGCTGATGGCAAGACGCACATCTTTACAAACCCTTCGCAGGTGATGCAGTTCATTAAGAGCCGGTACAATAGCTGTTCCAAAAATACGCCAGGACCAGGCAGTGAAGAAGCTGAGAATGCTTATCAGTTGAATACCACCTGTGAGGGGGGGTCTACTGAACTTTAGCATGACTCAGCCGGGGGTGGACCCCACAACTGGTGGGTGCATAAGCAATGGGTCCACAGCACTGAATTTTGCGCCTGCCAGTTATAGGACCACATATCCAGATTCAGGCATCAGTATTGTGCAAGATCAGAGCGGAGCGATGGCAATGCCGGTCTCTGTGGGTCCTGGTCGATGCTTTTAGTTCCTATCTGTTAACTTACTACTTGCTATAAGCTCTTCACTGTGCATGTGTGGGTTGCGGTGAACTACGGGGCACATTAGGTGAGGACACTTACGAAAGATTGAAGGACACGTAAAGATGTAACACTAGCCGGTTGGCTCATGCTTGGTCCGGAGCTGGGCGACATCTGCCCTGCAGTGTGAACCATAAATGGGAGCTTTTGTCTTAGACGTTATCGGCTTTCGTTTGGGCTACTATGATTGTTTTAGTGAGGTTATGGGGGGCTCTGTTTATGCACAGTTGGGATAGGCATAGCATGGGAGGTGGGGGGGACATATTTGGGATGGCGAAACACATGCTTGAATTGTAAAATAATGCAATACATACAAAACAATGTTGAGATCAATGTTGACTCCTGCAGCCTAGGAGGAGGTTTGGCATTCAGAATAGCACTCACTTCTGTTGTCCATGGGTTGCACAGTTCACTTCCTGACATGGAATGTCAGGGGGCTTAATGATCATAGGAAAATCATGAAGGTGGTGGCATATTTGGAGCACCATCAGGTTGATGTCGCAATGTTACAGGAATCCCATCTGCCACCACACAGTAATCTGTTGGCCCACAAACTGCTTCAAGAAAAGGCCAGCGCAGCGAGCTTCACGTTGCATGTCGGAGGGGGGGTGATAACATGGGCAATCCATAGCTTCACGGGTCTCTGTGCAGACCATTGAAACTGCAGGTATGTGATGATTAAATGTCAGAAAGAGGGGCTTGACATTAAGGTTGTTAATGTGTATGGGCCCCATCATGATTACCCGCAATTTTATAATAGCCTTGGGAACATTCTGCTTTGGGACAGGGACACCTCCATAATAATAGGAGAGGACTTCAATTGTATTCTGGATCCTCAGGAAGATCACTCCAGGGGGCTTGAGCGGCTGCGTCTTTGGTCTATCCTAGATCCCATGGGAAGTCTGGAATTGGTGTCTGTTTGGAGGTGCCACTTTCCTGATACTGCAGGGTTTACTCACTACTCTGCACCACATGACACCCATACGAGGATAGACTACTGGCTCATGTCTAAAAGCCTGACCGGCCAACTCAATGGGAGCACCCTACATTGACGCACTCTCTGATCACTCCCCAATCGAACTAGACCTGAATTGCCCCATTAGGCAGATACCAGCATTTCTCTGGAGATTCCCACCATACTCCCTTATGGATCCAGTATTCACAGCAGAAATCTCCGCCGACATCGAGTTGTATTTCGAAAAAAACATATGGTCGGTCGATAAAATTTGCTACCATCTGGGAGGCCTTCGAGATCTATATCCGAGGTATGGTAATAGCTAAACACTCCAGATTGCTAAAATCACTGAGGGACAGATTGCCCAAATTAGAAAAAGACATCTTAACCCTTGAGCAAACATTCAGACAACAGGTGACGTTAAGTTACTTGGCGACATTAAGGCCGCGCTTGAGGAATTCCATGACACAGCGGACAGGGAGGTTAAACACATGGGCAAATATGTCACAGCCAGGGTTTATGGCGAGGGGGACCGGCCAGGAGCCACCCTAGCAGCACTGATGCGCCCCAAACGAGAAGTTAACTTTATCTCGGAAATATTCGACGAGAAGGACAACCGTTGCGCAGTAGTCAGGATATAGTGGCTTAGATTTCACAGGTACTATACACAATTATACTCCTCCCAGACTCTCCCAGATGCTCAGACTATTTGTGATTATCTGGCACACATCCAGATGACCTGGTTGCTGAACACACATAGGGAGTACCTCATGTCCCTTCTCACCACTGGGTAGATTAAGGCAGCAATCAAATCAATGCAAACAGGCAGTGCCACTGGCATGGATGGGCTCACAGTCACAATTTATAAAACATTCCAGGCCAGCTGGTCCCGCATCTCTTGACCTTGTATGAACACATGGCCTAGGCGGGAATCATGTCCCCCCACTATGGGAAAAGCATTGATAATTATGTTATTGAAACCGGGGAAGCCATCGGGGTCTTGCTCTTCGTGCAGGCCTCTGTCCCTGATCAATGTCGACACGAAGATATACGCAAACATACTAGCTAACCGATTGGGCCCACTGCTGCCTCTGGTGGTACGCCCGGAGTAGGCAGGGTTTGTGCCAGGGCGTAGTCTCACCTCAAACCTACGCACCCTTTTTGGCACTATTCAAAGGCTGGACACCGGGGTAAAAGAAGCAGCGATTTTTTAGACGCAGAGAAGGCATTTGACTCTGTAGAATGGGCCTTCAGGAAGAGCGTCTTGCAGAGTTTTAGGGTGGTGGAAATTTTCCTTCAACTAGTAATGACCCTTTATGTGCAACCTTCAGCTCGGGTCAGACTTGGTAGGGAGGTTACTGCTCCAATAGCCATTACCAGAAGGACCTGACAGGGCTGCTCTATGTCCCCACTACTCTATGCTTTAGTTGCTCTAGTTGCTGAACCACTCGCCTGTGCACTGCAGGAATACCATAGGCACAGGGGACTGGGTTTCCAAGGTATCGCTTGATAATTTCCGCCTACGTGGATGACACTCTGCTGTACGTTCATGACCCAGAAAGCAATATCAAACCAGTTCATGGTTTGGTGGCTCAAGGTATTTTATGTGGTTGTTCAGGGTATATGAATATTTTGAGGGACATCAAGCATTGAAAAGGCAAGGATTGGGGAAAATACATGTTAATAAAGAGTATATTGGGAGTTCTAAGTTGGAAAAAACCAGGGGGGAAATTATTTTTTTCAACCCAACCCTTACTGTTCGGTCTGCACAAGCCTACGATGTGTACATTAAAATAATGTGTTCTGTGAATCGTGCAAAAAATATTTTATGTCATGCTTGGTTGCACCATCTCCTGGGTAGTTCTTCATTTGTGAAGGAGTTTTATATGGGTATTTTTTTTTTTGGTTAAAGACTTTTATTGAGCAATAAAAGAAGAGTTACAGAGATGGGCCTACAACCACACGGGCTGGCTGCTAATTGCAACGCACAACAGAAATAGCAAACAATCATTTCCGTGGCCAAGCACAGAACATATACCAATTATCGCTCGAAGCATAGGACAGGACAGAACATTTTTATATTAATAATAAAAAACAAAAAACACCAAACAAGGCGAATGCACAGTAGTCAAGTCAGCCCAAAAGGAGGAGGGGAAAGCAACTAATCAGGATGACAAAGAAGATCAATGAAATTCGGCATGTCCGGGGGGGGGGGTGGAGGGTGGGGGGGGGGGCAGCGGGGAGGACAGGAAATCCTAAAACAATATGAAAAATTATTCGGGAATGTCAGCCTAGGGAGACAGGGTAACATCGGGAGTGTCTACCAAGGGAGGGGTACAAATATCTCCACGATATGCATTCCACTGACCCCAGATCTTCGTCCACGCCCTGGGTCTGCCCCTAGCCACATAAACAGTCTTCTCTCGGAACATGGACCAGTCCATATTATCCTCCCATACCGAAACTGCGGGAGGCCTGGATGCGCCCCAGAGTTGCGCAATGTCCCGCTTTGCGACCATGTATCCCAAGGTCGCCCATCTGGTCTGGACTACAGAATAGTCGGTGGGTTCCCACACGTTCAACAAGCATCGCCGGGCCTCAGGCCGCAGGGTAATACCAGTAACGACAGTCATCACCGCAAGCACATCAATCCAATAGGCTGCTACCACCGGGCATTCCCAAAGAATATGTAGAAATGTAGCACTCATCCCGCAACCACGCTTGCACAAGCCATCCGGGGAAAAACCCATCACAACCAGACGCGGACCAGTCACATACACCCGGTGGAGGATCTTAAGCTGGACCAAACGGAGACGGGCGGGGATGGCGACCTCCTTCGGAGAAGAGAGCGCCGATTGCCAATCCTCGTCGTCCAAATCCAATCCGTCACCGACCCAAGCCTCCCTAAGTCGGACCAATAAGTCAGCGCGATTATTAATCAATTTCTTGTAAATAAGGGATATAGTGCTATCGGGCAAGTGTCCATCCAGTATACGATCCTTAAGGGGGGAGGACTCGGGCAGGGTCTCATCAGGAGTCAGAACTGAGGCCAGGGCATGCCGGACCTGCAAATACCGAAAAAACTCCCTATCACTCAAGTCATATTCTGCCTTAAGGGCCTGGAAAGACTTCACCCTACCCTTCACACAGACATCACCCACTTTACATATCCCAATCATATCCCAGCGGTCAAAGCCCTTAGTAGACCAGAGACACCCCAATCGTTCGGAAGCAAACAGCGGGGTCGCCATTGTCAGTCGATTCTCCCAGCCCAAACTCACATTCGCAGCGCGCCACACTTTGACAGCGATCCTGGACGGGCCCGCAAGGAAGCGCCCAGCCGATACAGAATAAAGCGCCCTATTAAAATTCCCTCCCGGCAGCTGGAGTCTATCCATCTCAAAGGCCGGATCCCGACCCGGGGAATACATTGCATGGTTAATGGCAGACAGTTGGGCAGCCCAATAATATCTCTTGATATCGGGGAGCGCCATGCCCCCGTCATACCAAGGGATGGTAAGTTTCGCGAGGGCAATACGTGGACGCCCGTCCCAGATCAATTGCCTTTGAAGGCTCTCGATCTCCCGGAAATAGGCAGCGGGAATGTCGTCATAAAAATTTTGAAGCGCATATAAGAATCGCGGTAAAGACATCATTTTAAAAAGGGCAGCTCGGCCCAAAGGAGACAGGGGTAGCTTACGCCAACGGGCCACATCCAGTCGCAGTCTAAGAAGCGGGGGGAGGAGGTTACGCTCGAACCTGGGTGAGGAGTCCAGCGTAATAAAGATCCCCAAATACTTGAAGCCAGAGCGAACAACCTGGATAGGAAACCTGTCCGGTAATGGGGGCAAAACACCCGAGAGAACATACACACAGGACTTAGCCCAATTAATAACCAGACCCGAATTGGTGCCAAACGAAGTAAGAACGTCAAATAAGACATTTAAAGATTTACGCGGGGAAGTAAGATATAGAAGAATGTCATCCGCGTATAGCGAAACCCGGTCTTCAAAATCTGGTGACCAACGGATCCCTTTGAGCGAAGGTTCCCAGCGAAGCCACGCAGCCAACGGCTCCAAGGCAAGTGCGAAGAGCAGCGGAGACAAAGGGCACCCCTGACGGGTCCCCCTACCAAGACAAAAGGGGCCAGAGACCCGACCGTTTACCACAACCTGTGCCAAGGGTTCGGTGTATAACAACTGTATCCAACCGATAAACTCAGGGCCAAAACCGAATTTCTCAAGAGTTGCCCAAAGATAGGGCCACTCCACCGTGTCAAAGGCCATCGAGGCGTCCAGCGAAGCCAAAATGGCCGGCTCCGTCAGACGCCCCGCCCTCGCGACTACCCCGTGTAGACGACGTAGGTTAAGAGCCGTGTTGCGATGTGGGATAAATCCAGACTGATCCGGATGGACCAAGCCACCAATGACCGTCAAAAGGCGGGTTGCCAGGAGCTTAGCCAGGACCTTGGGTTCAACATTCAACAGGGAAATGGGCCTGTAAGACGAACAAAGGTCTCGAGGTTTACCGTCCTTGGGAATAACAACTATCGTAGCCAGACGCTGATCATATGGGAGAATACCCCGCTCCCGGGCCTCCAAAAACATGGTGCGAAGATAAGGCGCCACCTTATCAGGACGCAGCTTGTACAATTCAACTGGCAATCCATTCGGGCCCAAGGCTTTGCCCGAACGGAGTGAGCGAATGGCTGTCGCTATCTCGTCCGTAGTGAAAGGGGACTCTAAACAGATGCGGTCTAAATCGGAAACACTGGGCAGAGTTATATCACGCAACAAAAGGCGAGAGTCATCAACATCCCGTTCAGACACAGGGGTATAAACCACACGAAAATAATCCGCAAAACATTCAACTATTCCAATCGGATCTGTCACTCCCACACCACTCGAAGTCTGGATCACAGGCACCACACGACTCGCCCTCTCCTTCTTATCCAACCATGCCAATAATTTACCCGCTTTGTCCCCCACATCGTACAAACGACCCTGTTGCTCCCGAAACATCAATTTAGCTGCATCAGTGACCAAAGACCTGTAAGCAAATTGTTTCAGACCCAGGGCGTGGAGTTTACCAGACGTGACACCCAATTCCAGGTCAGCCTCTATGTCAGCAATCTCCCCCTCAAGGACCACCACCTCCCGATTCCTCGCCTTTTTGGATTCAGCAATAAGGGAAAGGGCCTGCCCGCGAATCACTGTCTTAAAGGCCTCCCACAGGGACACTGCAGAGGAGACGGACCCCTCGTTGTCTAAAAAATAATCGTCCAAAGATTTAATCAAGAGAGTGCGGGTCTCGGGGGAGGTGAGGTACCAAGGGTTAATAGGAGCCACCCGGCCCGCCGCCTCCACCCCCACCTCAAAACAAAGCCAGAGCGGGGAATGATCAGATATGCCCCGGGGGAGGTGTCTGATCTCACAAACCGCTGGCGACTGTGCCGCAGGCATCAGGAAGTAAACCAGTCTAGACAGACTCCCGTGGGCCCCAGAGTGGAAAGTGTATTGAAGCTGAGTAGGATGCATAAGTCTCCAGCAATCCACCAAGCCGAACGTATCCAGAAACCCACCCAGCCACTGTTGGGCCAATGGGGTGTCCCTAGGGGGGTGACGATCATGCAGACCGGAGAGCACAGAATTAAAGTCACCTGCTAGGAAGAGAATACTATCAGGGAGGTCCAACAACACACGGCCCAAATCGGAAAAGGTAGAGGTCTGTAGACCGGGGGGCACATAAACAGCAAACAAGGAAAGGGTTCGGCCCTCATAGCGACCCACGAGGACGGCGTAACGCCCCCGATCATCAAGGATCACATCATCAATAGCTAGGGGGAGGGAAGCCCGGACAAGGATACCCACCCCCCTGGAACCCGTGGTAAACCCCGAATGTGCGGCGAGGCGGTAGCCCCACCTATTCAGTGCACGACATGTATTACCAACCAAATGAGTCTCCTGTAGAAAAACAATATCCGGAGACAAACGTCGTATACAGCGCATCACCACACCCCGCTTAATACGATCCCCCAGACCATTAACATTCCACGAAATAAACCTCAACCCGCTACCCCCCATCCCACACATCAACGCCGCAACCCCCCTCCAATGAGCATGACATCAAAAACATCAGTAGCAAGATAAAATCGCCTTGAGAACACAACACACAATCATCAAACTTCCCATCCACCCACCCCCCAACAATCGAGAAAACACCCCCCACCCTGCACCCCTGCAAAAAGCCAAAAAGCCACCCCAACATGCAGTGTGCCTGTCGCCCAAGAACCCCTATTCTACAAAAAGACCCCGGAGGAGGAAAGGCTCTGACCCACCCGCCACCCCAACTAGAGAAATAACAGAGAAAACACTCAGACAGCAGAGGCACTTAGGCAAAGAATCCCAGAAAAAGTTACTGTACACGAGGACCCGGGCATAAAGAAATAGTTCAGCTCTCTACACCACCCTCAGCACCACCCGGGTGGGCGGCGGACTCAGCAGCAGGAGGTCGGTCCGGCAGGGAGTCCAGCCAGTCATTCACAGAATCAGGCCGATCAAAGAAAAAGGTTCGTTCATTGTACTCAACTCGCAGCCTGGTCGGAAAAAGCATAGCATAGCGCAGTCCCATGTCCCGGAGACGCTTCTTGACTCCACGGAAACCCATACGCTGTTTCTGTACCTGTTGGGAAAAGTCCGGATAAAAGTTCACCGTGGCATTCTCAAAGGCCACCGGGCCCTTCACGCGTGATGCCTGCAGGATAGCGTCCCGATCCCTATAGTGGAAAAGTGTCGCAACAATAGGCCTCGGCGGGGCGCCCGGCTTACCCTGGCCCCCCGGAACTCGATGGGCCCGCTCCACAGCAAAGAACTTACTCAGCCCAGACGAAGAAAGGTAGTTCTGGATCAGATCCTCAACCAGGAGATCAACAGAGTGCGGTTCTGGATTCTCCGGAACGCCAACCACACGTACATTACAGCGACGTGCCCTGTTCTCAAAGTCTTCCAAGCGCCGGGTCATGAAATCGTTCACCCTACGGAGATTGCCAATCTCTGTCTGTATCTCCGAGACGTCTGCCGTGAGGCTGGATGACTTGAGGTCCAATGACTTCACTTTCTCATTGGTTTTAGATAGGTCGGCCCGAATCAAATTCACATCAATGGCCACGGTGTCGATTTTGTGGGCCAAAGCTTCATATTGTTGACCTATCGTCTCCTTCATGCCAGAAATGGCGCCCATGATGTCCTGCAGGGACGGTTCCGTAGATGCGTCCACGATGTGGTCAACCGCACTTGAGCCAGGCAGGGCGGTTCCGGGGGACCCCTTCGCATGGGTGTAACGGTCCATAACGTTAGACTGGACCGGGCCCCCACGCAGGGGTGTCTTGGTCTTTCGTGTCTCTCGGTCCCCTCTGCCCGCCATGACGGAAACCGCACCGCCAGGAGACTCACTCGACCCGATGGAAGTGGCCACAGGAAAACAGGGCGTCCGGACCAAAAAGCCGCTGTAAGGGTACCACTAGGTGAGGACCAGCCTGAAAGGAGAATAAGCCAGCCAAAGGTCCAACAGCTGTACCGTGCGCCAGCACCAGCCCAGGCCTGACTCCCCGGCCAGATATCTCAGTCTGAGGCAGAATCGAAACCGAAACTTAAGAGGGGGACCCACACGTCCAATCTCCCTGCCGTTGTTGTTCAACTCCAAGACGGCCAGAGAGCCTCACCCAGTCCCGGGCGTACCCCGAGGGCGGACCCCGAAAGTTCGAATCGTCGTATCTTCGGCGCCCCGGGTCCAAATCGACTTCCAAATAGCACAGGAAGATCAGCCCAGCGTCCTCTACATAAATCCTCGTGAAGAATCAGGATATGTTCAGGATATCATGCCGGGAGTGGCGGGGGTCCGGAGAGCGCTGTGCTCACGCGGCCATCACGGATGCCCGCCAAGCTCCTCCTCCCTTATATGGGTATTTAAATGTGTGACCCCATGAACTGTCTAGCCATTCTTTACATCTTTACACACGCCCTTTGGATCGTGTTTGTACTAAGAGGAAAACTGATGCAAAACATGTGAGACACCTACATTCTGTGGTGATAACTGTTCTGCACAGACGGTCAATATATGACCTAAAAATGTGTTTAAAAAAATTGAAGATGTAATATCCAAGGGGCCAGATGTATCAACCTTGCATTTTGCGTGTCCATAATAGCCAATTTTACCGATTCGCTATTAAGGACTCGCCAAATGCAATGTATGTAGGATTCGCATTTCAAATAGCGATTCCTGCGCATTCCTTATTTGCGACTCGTAAATTGCGAGTTGAAAATAAGGAATGACTTCCCATTAATTTCTATAGGCCAAGAGGCCCATAGGAATAAAAGGGAAGATATTCGCAATTTGCGAGTACCCAATAGGTACTCGCAAATTGCGAATGCAATTTCAAGAGTGCAAGGGTGTCACAAGGACACCCTGTTGCACCACTGAAATATGCATGTGTGCACATGTGGCGCACATACATGCCCTAAGGGCATGTATGTCCTCTACATGGCACTTTAAAATATGCAAAAAAGTGAATTTTTCAAGGAAATCGCAAATTACCACCAACTTGAAGTTGGTGGTAATTTGCAATTTCTTAAGGCCAAATCGCAAATAGTGCCTGCTTCCAGAATTGCATTTAAGGAATTGCATTTTGCGATTCCTTAAATGCATTTGCAAAATAAAAAATCACAAATTTTGCGATTCCTTATTTTGCGATGGCATTTTGGATGATACTTCCCAAAAGCCTTTTTCCCGTTCGGAAACGAGAAAACCCTTGATACAGCTGGTCCAAGGTTCCTTATCGATTATTGAGATTTATTCTTGTAACATTGTTATACAAATCAAATAAATATATATTTAAATAAAACTCAAGTGCCATATCTATGTAGTTTCTTATTTTTAATTTTTCCTTACTTATAATAGAAAGGTACAGACAGACATCTGTATAAATTCCAAAATCTGCCTCGCTCTCTATTTTCGTAAGGATTCGCATTTGCAACATATTTTTTTATTGTCAAGGCTTCAAGTCCCCAGGCCTCTAGTCTCTTTGTAAATAATGCATTGCTCTTCATAAATATAGATTTTTTTCTTCCATTGCAGACATGAGCAACCTCATTTTTTAAAAGCTTTTTACACACAAGGGAATGACCTCATATGCTTAAAACCTAACGCAGTCCTGTATTGCTACTATGTAGAAGATAAACGATACCATTACTCAAGTCAAAGGGAGCGCATGCACAAGATTGGCTGGAATGGTCCGGCTCCAAAGGTATACGTTTTCACGCTTCTGATTGTAAAAGTCTGCTTAGATAAGAAATCGAATACTTTATGCAAGGACTCGTAATGCAATAACATGTAATGAAACGCCAGGAAGAGCAAGCGAATTATCTATGACCCATCTTCCGCTTATAAAAACAAAAGAGGGACTGCACGAAGCCACCAAATGCACTTGCAACATTTTCCTGAGCATCCCAGAAGGTGAAAATCCAGTGGTGCCATACATGACACAATGATATGCTCATCATTTTTAGATTCTGGCTACAGTGCGAGAGCTATTGTAATTATAAAAGCTTAAAAACGGGCTTAGAGCCTGCCCATTACTTACCAATATTTACCATCAGTTGGCTTCCAATTCACTCTGTCTTCTTTGCTTCTCACTGGTCACGCTTCCTGCCAGCTGCACACCTCATCCAGCAATCTCCTCCAGGCTTCTGTGCATGCCATAGAGCATGGACCCAGCACAGTGTCCTGTTTGCGACTAGTGTTCTTCCAAGGGCAGCGTGTGCTTTAGGTACTTTTTTAGGTTTTGCCTGGCGAAAGCTGCGCTCTGCGCAGCTTTTCGCGCAGGCGAAAACCTGATGAGAACTGTAGTGGGGTTTGGGTCGGCCCTCGTCATTTATTGGCTGGCTCCATAAATGGAGCCTAGCCATTGGACGAGGGGCCTGTCCGTCAATGCCGGACCAGATTCGGAGGCGTTCCCGAGATTCTTTGGCTTTTGCCGACGTCACGCGACGTCAGCCGAAAGCCGGGAACGCCCCCGAATCGACTTGCAGGTAAGCGATGGTGTGTTTTGTAATTCAGAAATAACTGTGTTCAGCCTATATTGTTTAGATTGTAATGTATTTATTTTTTTCCTTTGCTTTCCCTCTGTTCTCTCTAGTGTTTCCGTGTCGGGTCTCCTCCGTGGCGTGACGACTTTCAGGTAAGCGATGTTGTGTTTTGTAACAAATGACTGTCCCTTTTCAATGGCCGGTAGTTTTTTAACTTGGAAAAGGTATTTGTGAGTTTATTTATCTTCCTTTCTTTGCAGGAATTGGGCGGCGGCGGCGTGGTGACGATTTCCGGTCGGGAACGCCCCCGAATCGACTTGCAGGTAAGCGATGGTGTGTTTTGTAATTAAGAAATAACTGTGTTCAGCCTATATTGTTTAGATTGTAATGTATTTATTTTTTTCCTTTGCTCTCCCTCTGTTCTCTCTAGTGTTTCCGTGTCGGGTCTCCTCCGTGGCGTGACGACTTTGAGGTAAGCGATGTTGTGTTTTGTAACAAATGACTGTCCCTTTTCAATGCCCGGTAGTTTTTTAACTTGGAAAAGGTATTTGTGAGTTTATTTATCTTCCTTTCTTTGCAGGAATTGGGCGGCGGCGGCGTGGTGACGATTTCCGGTCGGGAACGCCCCCGAATCGACTTGCAGGTAAGCGATGGTGTGTTTTGTAATTCAGAAATAACTGTGTTCAGCCTATATTGTTTAGATTGTAATGTATTTATTTTTTTCCTTTGCTTTCCCTCTGTTCTCTCTAGTGTTTCCGTGTCGGGTCTCCTCCGTGGAGTGACGACTTTCAGGTAAGCGATGTTGTGTTTTGTAACAAATGACTGTCCCTTTTCAATGGCCGGTAGTTTTTTAACTTGGAAAAGGTATTTGTGAGTTTATTTATCTTCCTTTCTTTGCAGGAATTGGGCGGCGGCGGCGTGGTGACGATTTCCGGTCGGGAACGCCCCCGAATCGACTTGCAGGTAAGCGATGGTGTGTTTTGTAATTAAGAAATAACTGTGTTCAGCCTATATTGTTTAGATTGTAATGTATTTATTTTTTTCCTTTGCTCTCCCTCTGTTCTCTCTAGTGTTTCCGTGTCGGGTCTCCTCCGTGGCGTGACGACTTTGAGGTAAGCGATGTTGTGTTTGGTAACAAATGACTGTCCCTTTTCAATGCCCGGTAGTTTTTTAACTTGGAAAAGGTATTTGTGAGTTTATTTATCTTCCTTTCTTTGCAGGAATTGGGCGGCGGCGGCATGGTGACGATTTCCGGTCGGGAACGCCCCCGAATCGACTTGCAGGTAAGCGATGGTGTGTTTTGTAATTAAGAAATAACTGTGTTCAGCCTATATTGTTTAGATTGTAATGTATTTATTTTTTTCCTTTGCTCTCCCTCTGTTCTCTGTCGGCGGCGCGGCGTGGTAACCATTTCCGGGCGTGGTAACGATTTCCGGTCGCCATTTTGTCTTGGGATTCTTGGCTCGCTCGCTGTCTTGTCTCCGTGGTACGAGGGATTCAGGTACGCGATTTACATTTTTATGTAATTGTAATTTCTTTTATATGTGTTCAGCCTATTTTGTTTATATTGTAATGTATTTATTTTTTGGGCCTGTTCTCTCTAGTGTTTTTGTGTCGGGTCTCCTTCGTGGCGTGACGACTTGCAGGTAAGCGATGGTCTGTTTTGTAATTAGGAAATAACTGTCCCTTTTGAATGCCTGGGATTTTTTTGTACTTTGAAAAGGGTTTTTTGAATTAATGTATCTAACTTTCTTGGCAGGTATTTGTCGGCGGCGCAGCGTGGTAACGATTTCCGGTCGCCATTTTGTCTTGAGATTCTTGGCTCGCTCGCTGTCTGTCCCCGTGGTACGAGGGATTTCAGGTACGCGATTTACATTTTTATGTAATTGTAATTTCTTTTATATGTGTTCAGCCTATTTTGTTTATATTGTAATGTATTTATTTTTTTCCTTTGCTCTCCCTCTGTTCTCTCTAGTGTTTCCGTGTCGGGTCTCCTCCGTGGCGTGACGACTTTCAGGTAAGCGATGTTGTGTTTTGTAACAAATGACTGTCCCTTTTCAATGCCCGGGAGTTTTTTAACTATGAAAAGGTATTTGTGAGTTTATTTATCTTCCTTTCTTTGCAGGAATTGGGCGGCGGCGGCGTGGTAACGATTTCCGGTCGGCATTTTGTCTTGAGATCTTTGGCTGTCTGTCTCCGTCTCCGTGGTACAAGGGATTTCAGGTACGCGAATTCAATTGTAATGTAATTAGTATTTCTTTTACAGGTGTTCTGCTTTTCGCGCAGGCGAAAACCTGATGAGAACTGTAGTGGGGTTTGGGTCGGCCCTCGTCATTTATTGGCTGGCTCCATAAATGGAGCCTAGCCATTGGACGAGGGGCCTGTCCGTCAATGCCGGACCAGATTCGGAGGCGTTCCCGAGATTCTTTGGCTTTTGCCGACGTCACGCGACGTCAGCCGAAAGCCGGGAACGCCCCCGAATCGACTTGCAGGTAAGCGATGGTGTGTTTTGTAATTCAGAAATAACTGTGTTCAGCCTATATTGTTTAGATTGTAATGTATTTATTTTTTTCCTTTGCTTTCCCTCTGTTCTCTCTAGTGTTTCCGTGTCGGGTCTCCTCCGTGGCGTGACGACTTTCAGGTAAGCGATGTTGTGTTTTGTAACAAATGACTGTCCCTTTTCAATGGCCAGTAGTTTTTTAACTTGGAAAAGGTATTTGTGAGTTTATTTATCTTCCTTTCTTTGCAGGAATTGGGCGGCGGCGGCGTGGTGACGATTTCCGGTCGGGAACGCCCCCGAATCGACTTGCAGGTAAGCGATGGTGTGTTTTGTAATTAAGAAATAACTGTGTTCAGCCTATATTGTTTAGATTGTAATGTATTTATTTTTTTCCTTTGCTCTCCCTCTGTTCTCTCTAGTGTTTCCGTGTCGGGTCTCCTCCGTGGCGTGACGACTTTGAGGTAAGCGATGTTGTGTTTTGTAACAAATGACTGTCCCTTTTCAATGCCCGGTAGTTTTTTAACTTGGAAAAGGTATTTGTGAGTTTATTTATCTTCCTTTCTTTGCAGGAATTGGGCGGCGGCGGCGTGGTGACGATTTCCGGTCGGGAACGCCCCCGAATCGACTTGCAGGTAAGCGATGGTGTGTTTTGTAATTCAGAAATAACTGTGTTCAGCCTATATTGTTTAGATTGTAATGTATTTATTTTTTTCCTTTGCTTTCCCTCTGTTCTCTCTAGTGTTTCCGTGTCGGGTCTCCTCCGTGGCGTGACGACTTTCAGGTAAGCGATGTTGTGTTTTGTAACAAATGACTGTCCCTTTTCAATGGCCGGTAGTTTTTTAACTTGGAAAAGGTATTTGTGAGTTTATTTATCTTCCTTTCTTTGCAGGAATTGGGCGGCGGCGGCGTGGTGACGATTTCCGGTCGGGAACGCCCCCGAATCGACTTGCAGGTAAGCGATGGTGTGTTTTGTAATTAAGAAATAACTGTGTTCAGCCTATATTGTTTAGATTGTAATGTATTTATTTTTTTCCTTTGCTCTCCCTCTGTTCTCTCTAGTGTTTCCGTGTCGGGTCTCCTCCGTGGCGTGACGACTTTGAGGTAAGCGATGTTGTGTTTGGTAACAAATGACTGTCCCTTTTCAATGCCCGGTAGTTTTTTAACTTGGAAAAGGTATTTGTGAGTTTATTTATCTTCCTTTCTTTGCAGGAATTGGGCGGCGGCGGCGTGGTGACGATTTCCGGTCGGGAACGCCCCCGAATCGACTTGCAGGTAAGCGATGGTGTGTTTTGTAATTAAGAAATAACTGTGTTCAGCCTATATTGTTTAGATTGTAATGTATTTATTTTTTTCCTTTGCTCTCCCTCTGTTCTCTGTCGGCGGCGCGGCGTGGTAACCATTTCCGGGCGTGGTAACGATTTCCGGTCGCCATTTTGTCTTGGGATTCTTGGCTCGCTCGCTGTCTTGTCTCCGTGGTACGAGGGATTCAGGTACGCGATTTACATTTTTATGTAATTGTAATTTCTTTTATATGTGTTCAGCCTATTTTGTTTATATTGTAATGTATTTATTTTTTGGGCCTGTTCTCTCTAGTGTTTTTGTGTCGGGTCTCCTTCGTGGCGTGACGACTTGCAGGTAAGCGATGGTCTGTTTTGTAATTAGGAAATAACTGTCCCTTTTGAATGCCTGGGATTTTTTTGTACTTTGAAAAGGGTTTTTTGAATTAATGTATCTAACTTTCTTGGCAGGTATTTGTCGGCGGCGCAGCGTGGTAACGATTTCCGGTCGCCATTTTGTCTTGGGATTCTTGGCTCGCTCGCTGTCTGTCCCCGTGGTACGAGGGATTTCAGGTACGCGATTTACATTTTTATGTAATTGTAATTTCTTTTATATGTGTTCAGCCTATTTTGTTTATATTGTAATGTATTTATTTTTTTCCTTTGCTCTCCCTCTGTTCTCTCTAGTGTTTCCGTGTCGGGTCTCCTCCGTGGCGTGACGACTTTCAGGTAAGCGATGTTGTGTTTTGTAACAAATAACTGTCCCTTTTCAATGCCCGGGAGTTTTTTAACAATGAAAAGGTATTTGTGAGTTTTTTTATCTTCCTTTCTTTGCAGGAATTGGGTGGCGGCGGCGTGGTAACGATTTCCGGTCGGCATTTTGTCTTGAGATCTTTGGCTGTCTGTCTCCGTCTCCGTGGTACAAGGGATTTCAGGTACGCGAATTCAATTGTAATGTAATTAGTATTTCTTTTACAGGTGTTCAGCCTTTTTCGTTTATATTCTTTTAACATGTTTCTTTTTTGGGCTGTTCTCTCTAGTGTTTCCGTGTAGCCTGCCGTGACGTGACGATTTCCGGTCGCCATTTTGTCTTTGGATTCTTGGCTCGCTCGCTGTCTTGTCTCCGTGGTACGAGGGATTTCAGGTACGCGATTTACATTTTTATGTAATTGTAAATTCTTTTATATGTGTTCAGCCTATTTTGTTTATATTGTAATGTATGTATTTTTGGGCCCTGTTCTCTCTAGTGTTTTTGTGTTGGGTCTCCTTCGTGGCGTGACGACTTGCAGGTAAGCGATGGTGTGTTTTGTAATTAGGAAATAACTGTCCCTTTTAAATGCCTGGGAGTTTTTTAACTTTGAAAAGAGTTTTGGGAATTAATTTATCTAACTTTGCAGGTATTTGTCGGCGGCGCGGCGTGGTAACCATTTCCGGGCGTGGTAACGATTTCCGGTCGCCATTTTGTCTTGGGATTCTTGGCTCGCTCGCTGTCTGTCTCTGTGGTACGAGGGATTTCAGGTACGCGATTTACATTTTTATGTAATTGTAATTTCTTTTATATGTGTGCAGCCTATTTTGTTTATATTGTAATGTATTTATTTTTTTCCTTTGCTCTCCCTCTGTTCTCTCTAGTGTTTCCGTGTCGGGTCTCCTCCGTGGCGTGACGACTTTGAGGTAAGCGATGTTGTGTTTTGTAACAAATGACTGTCCCTTTTCAATGCCCGGGAGTTTTTTAACTTGGAAAAGGTATTTGTGAGTTTATTTATCTTCCTTTCTTTGCAGGAATTGTGCGGCGGCGGCGTGGTAACGATTTCCGGTCGGCATTTTGTCTTGAGATCTTTGGCTGTCTGTCTCCGTCTCCGTGGTACAAGGGATTTCAGGTACGCGATTTAAAATGTAATGTAATTCGTATTTCTTTTACAGGTGTTCAGGCTTTTTGGTTTATATTCTTTTAATATGTTTCTTTTTTGGCTGTTCTCTCTAGTGTCTGTGTAGCCTGCCGTGACGTGTCGGGTTTCAGCCTATATTGTTTATATTGTAATGTCTTTATTTTTTTCCTTTGCTCTCCCTCTGTTCTCTCTAGTGTTTCCGTGTCGGGTCTCCTCCGTGGCGTGACGACTTTCAGGTAAGCGATGTTGTGTTTTGTAACAAATGACTGTCCCTTTTCAATGCCCGGGAGTTTTTTAACTTGGAAAAGGTATTTGTGAGTTTATTTATCTTCCTTTCTTTGCAGGAATTGGGCGGCGGCGGCGTGGTGACGATTTCCGGTCGGCATTTTGTCTTGAGATCTTTGGCTGTCTGTCTCCGTCTCCGTGGTATTAGGGATTTCAGGTACGCGAATTCAATTGTAATGTAATTAGTATTTCTTTTACAGGTGTTCAGGCTTTTTCGTTTATATTCTTTTAATATGTTTCTTTTTTGGGCTGTTCTCTCTAGTGTTTCCGTGTAGCCTGCCGTGACGTGACGATTTCCGGTCGCCATTTTCTCTTGGGATTCTTGGCTCGCTCGCTGTCTGTCTCTGTGGTACGAGGGATTTCAGGTACGCGATTTACATTTTTATGTAATTGTAATTTCTTTTACATGTGTTCAGCCTGTTTTGTTTATATTGTAATGTATTTATTTTTTGGGCCTGTTCTCTCTAGTGTTTTTGTGTCTGGTCTCCTTCGTGCCGTGACGACTTGCATGTAAGCGATGGTGTGTTTTGTAATTAATAAATGACTGTCCCTTTTGAATGCCTGGGAGTTTTTTTTAACTTTGAAAGGGGTTTTTGGAATTAATTTATCTAACTTTCTTTGCAGGTATATGTCGGCGGCGCGGCGCGGCGCGGCGTGGTAACGATTTCCGGTCGCCATTTTGTCTTGGGATTCTTGGCTCGCTCGCTGTCTGTCCCCGTGGTACGAGGGATTTCAGGTACGCGATTTACATTTTTATGTAATTGTAATTTCTTTTATATGTGTTCAGCCTATTTTGTTTATATTGTAATGTTTATATTTTTATCCTTTGCTCTCCCTCTGTTCTCTCTAGTGTTTCCGTGTCGGGTCTCCTCCGTGGCGTGACGACTTTGAGGTAAGCGATGTTGTGTTTTGTAACAAATGACTGTCCCTTTTCAATGCCCGGTAGTTTTTTAACTTGGAAAAGGTATTTTTGAGTTCATTTATCTTCCTTTCTTTGCAGGAATTGGGCGGCGGCGGCGTGGTGACGATTTCCGGTCGGCATTTTGTCTTGAGATCTTTGGCTGTCTGTCTCCGTCTCCGTGGTACAAGGGATTTCAGGTACGCGATTTAAATTGTAATGTCATTAGTATTTCTTTTACAGGTGTTCAGGCTTTTTGGTTTATATTCTTTTAATATGGTTCTTTTTTGGGCTGTTCTCTCTAGTGTTTCCGTGTAGCCTGCCGTGACGTGTCGGGTTTCCTTCTCCGTGGCCGAACGAGTTTCAGGTAAGCGCTGTGGTCATGTATTAGTGCGACTCGGTGTAGATAGATTTGAATGTAATTTGTATGTTTCTTACAGGTGTTGTAGATTGTAACGTAACAGGTGTTCAGGCTATTTGGTTTATGTTCTTCTAATGTTTCTTTTTTGGCCTATTCTCTCTAGTGTTTCCGTGTCGGGTCTCCTCCGTGGCGTGACGACTTGCAGGTAAGCGATGTGTTTTGTAACTAAAAAATTACTGTCACTTTTGAATACCCGGAGTGCTTTTTTACGTTTGAAAAGTAATTTCTGACTTCATTTATTTTCCTTTATTTGCAGGAATTTGGCGGCGCCGCGGTGGGGGTAACTATTTCCGGTCGCCATTTTGTTTTGTCATCTTTCGCTCGCTGTCTCCGTCTTCGTGGTGCAAGGACTTTCAGGTAGGTGATTTTGATTTTTTCCCAAAGTAATAAGTGTGGCTCATATATTTTTGTTCGCCATTTTGTCTCGTGATCTTGGCGTGACTTATTCAGGTAAGTGCGACTCGTAGTACATACTTTATAATGTAATTAGTGTTTTGTTACAGGTAACTTCATGCTCCTTTGTTTATAATCTTGGAATATATTTTTGTTTTGCAGCTCTCTCGTGTTTCCTTTATATGTTCGGACGTGGCCGCCGTGCGCTTTGTTCGTGGTGCAAGTCAGCTATTTAACCTGTTCGATATTAATCTCTCTTTTCTGCTTCTTTTGTAGGTACTTTCGTATCGCCTCAGCTGCTTGGTGCCTTTGCTCTTGTCTTTTGTGATCTTTGGCTCGCTTTCTCCATGGTGCAAGGCCTTTCATGTAAGCTATTAAATCTATTTTGTATTTTGTAAAATAAAACAGTTTTGTTTCTTTCAATGCTCCATATTTTTTAATACATCTATTTTGTTTTCGTTGCAGGTATTTGACGGATGGGTGGCACTCGTATTTCTATTATGCTTACTTTAATAGCTATTTTATATCGTGCTTTCTGTGTAGGGAATTTTTGCAAACAGCTATCGTGTTTTTCTACTTTACCAAAATGATATTCACCAGCACTTTCTTTTATTTGCAGGCAGCGTGGCGCCAACTCGTCTACCACCATGCTTTGATATGCAAGATAGGCAAAAGTCGCACGTAGCCACTAAGTACTCTAACGAGTCACAACATCCACGACCTTTTCAGTCGGCCAGACAGCCTCCTATCGGCAATTTACATATGTCGAGACAGCAACATCCTAAACAACATCTCACCTACATGTTCTTAACAACAAACTTTTCAAGTCTTTTGTTATTTAATGAACTAACTGCGTTTTTTGTCTTCCACAGTATGTAAAGGACTACAGCCACGAAAAGAAACATTTCTTCGAGCGAGCTCAGAAGGTACACTTCGAGACAGCGGACTGGAGCCTCTCTAGAATTTTCGAGCGATCGATCTCAGGAGTTATACTTCGAGACAGCGGACTGGAGCCTCTCTAGAGAAACTGTAAGTTACTTGCCTTTCTGTGAAAGTCATTTGTCCTTTTGACCAGCGGTATTACGAGCACATTTTTCAGTTTTATACGCGCAAACAAAGCAGTAATAATATGTATCACTTTAGATTTCAATTGTGTTGCCTATACGTTTGGCCAATTTCACCATGTTTTTGTTTAATGCGTTTGAGTTCTTTTTGGTACATCGAATAGGTACATTTTACGATATAAATGTTTGCGCATGTCTACTTTATTCATGGACTTTGCAAATTCGAACAAATGCTTACTTTGTAAGGCCTTTCTGTTTAGTCAAATTCGTCATTATGTACATTTTGGGTGCCTTGTTTGTGCGATGCCAGATTTTATTTAATATGCTGCAATCGTGGGGCTGAGAGTTACCTGAGCACAAGCATGTGTTTGTCGCAACACTACATTAAGTCAGAGCATGAAGGCCCGTTACATTTACTGAGAGCATAAAGAACCGTTAGGATAAGGTGAGGCCCGAAGACTTTCAGTGCAAAGTTATACATCGGCAAACTGCATTTAGGATGAAAATGTTTGCGCATGTAAGTTTAGGCCTTTCTGTGAAAGTAATTTGTCTTTTTGAGCTGCGGTATTACGAGCCCATTTTTCTGTTTTATACGCGCTAAGCAGTAATAATACGTATCACTTTAGATTTAAATTGTGTTGCCTATACATTTGGCCAATTTCACCATGTTTTTGTTTAATGCGTTTGAGTTCTTTTTGGTACATCGCCAATAGGGACATTGACGATATAAATGTTTGCGCATGTCTACTTTATTCATGGACTTTGCAAATTCGAACAAATGCTTACTTTGTAAGGCCTTTCTGTTTAGTCAAATTCGTCATTATGTACATTTTGGGTGCCTTGTTTGTGCGATGCCAGATTTTATTTAATATGCTCAAATCGTAGGGCTGAGACTTAGCTGAGCACAAGCATGTGTTTGTCGCAACACTAGATTTAGTTAGAGCATGAAGGCCCGTTACATTTACTGAGAGCATAACGAACCGTTAGGATAAGGTGAGACCCGACGACTTTCAGTGCAAAGTTATACATCGGCAAACAGTGCATTTAGGATGAAAATGTTTGCGCATGTAACTTTAGGCCTTTCTGTGAAAGTCATTTGTCCTTTTGACCAGCGGTATTACGAGCCCATTTTTCTGTTTTATACGCGCTAAGCAGTAATAATACGTATCACTTTAGATTTAAATTGTGTTGCCTATACATTTGGCCAATTTCACCATGTTTTTGTTTAATGCGTTTGAGTTCTTTTTGGTACATCGCCAATAGGGACATTTACGATATAAATGTTTGCGCATGTCTACTTTATTCATGGACTTTGCAAATTCGAACAAATGCTTACTTTGTAAGGCCTTTCTGTTTAGTCAAATTCGTCATTATGTACATTTTGGGTGCCTTGTTTGTGCGATGCCAGATTTTATTTAATATGCTCAAATCGTAGGGCTGAGACTTAGCTGAGCACAAGCATGTGTTTGTCGCAACACTAGATTTAGTTAGAGCATGAAGGCCCGTTACATTTACTGAGAGCATAACGAACCGTTAGGATAAGGTGAGACCCGACGACTTTCAGTGCAAAGTTATACATCGGCAAACAGTGCATTTAGGATGAAAATGTTTGCGCATGTAAGTTTAGGCCTTTCTGTGAAAGTAATCTGTCCTTTTGAGCAGCGGTATTACGAGCACATTTTTCTGTTTTTTACGCGCAAACAAAGCAGTAATAATACGTATCACTTTATATTTACATTGTGTTGCATATACATTTGGCCAATTTCAACATGTTTTTGTTTAATGCCTTTGAGTTCTTTTTGATACATCGCCAATAGGTACATTTACGATATAAATGTTTGCAAACTGTGCATTTAGGATGAAAATGTTTGCGCATGTAAGTATGCCTTTCTGTGAAACTAATTTGCAGTAAGAATACGTATCACTTTACAATTAAATTGTGTTGCATATACATTTGGCCAATTTCAACATGTTTTTGTTTAATGCCTTTCAGTTCTTTAGGTAAGACTAATCTTTCACACATATATATCTATATATATATATATATATATATATATATATATATATATGTGTTTAGTTACAACTTTAGTTCACAAACTGCTTTGCATGATGCGAGAAATTAAATAAAACACTGACAACATTCCAAGTTTTATTTTCACTACGTGCATGCGCGGATTTCTATATTTTTAAAGGCACATACAAACCAGTAACGTGACGCAAATAATTGCCATACTATTACATTAGAACACATTAATCGCTAATACGCAAAGCTTTAGCTAAGATTCAATTTGCACAGTTTGCATGAGAAAATCACTGCTTGTTTTGCCTGCACTCGTAATCTTTTGCTAACGCTATATTTTTTTTATAGGGACAAAAAGTAGACGTTTGTTGCAACTGACCCATCGACTACACATATTTGAAATTCGTTATATAAACACGGTATGTTAATACTTTATTTTTTTTACTTAATACATTCGTTTTTTTACTCATTGCTGTCTGTACTGGGCATTCTTTGCTGTATAGTTATACACAACATTTCGCTCATAAAGCACATCTTACGCGTTTGTACGTGAAAGCTGCACTGGTGAAGTTGTAGTCAGCAGAGAAGGAAAACTTATAACCAACATAAAGCACATCTTACGCGTTTGTACGTGAAAGCTGCACTGGTGAAGTTGTAGTCAGCAGAGAAGGAAAACTTATAACTAACAACGGTTAGGATAAGGTGAGACCCGACGACTTTCAGTGCAAAGTTATACATCGGCAAACAGTGCATTTAGGATGAAAATGTTTGCGCATGTAACTTTAGGTCTTTCTGTGAAAGTCATTTGTCCTTTTGACCAGCGGTATTACGAGCCCATTTTTCTGTTTTATACGCGCTAAGCAGTAATAATACGTATCACTTTAGATTTAAATTGTGTTGCCTATACATTTGGCCATTTTCACCATGTTTTTGTTTAATGCGTTTGAGTTCTTTTTGGTACATCGCCAATAGGGACATTTACGATATAACTGTTTGCGCATGTCTACTTTATTCATGGACTTTGCAAATTCGAACAAATGCTTACTTTGTAAGGCCTTTCTGTTTAGTCAAATTCGTCATTATGTACATTTTGGGTGCCTTGTTTGTGCGATGGCAGATTTTATTTAATATGCTCAAATCGTAGGGCTGAGACTTAGCTGAGCACAAGCATGTGTTTGTCGCGACACTAGATTTAGTTAGAGCATGAAGGCCCGTTACATTTACTGAGAGCATAACGAACCGTTAGGATAAGGTGAGACCCGACGACTTTCAGTGCAAAGTTATACATCGGCAAACAGTGCATTTAGGATGAAAATGTTTGCGCATGTAAGTTTAGGCCTTTCTGTGAAAGTAATCTGTCCTTTTGAGCAGCGGTATTACGCGCACATTTTTCTGTTTTTTACGCGCAAACAAAGCAGTAATAATACGTATCACTTTAGATTTAAATTGTGTTGCATATACATTTGGCCAATTTCACCATGTTTTTGTTTAATGCCTTTGAGTTCTTTTTGATACATCGCCAATAGGTACATTTACGATATAAATGTTTGCAAACTGTGCATTTAGGATGAAAATGTTTATCTCCCTCTCCTTTCTGCTTTTTTCCCTTGGCCATCGCTCTCCCTCTTGTCCCTCTTCCAATTGCTCCCTTAATTCTTTCTTGCTCATGTTTATCCTCACTTTACCTTCTGTCTTCTCTCTCTCTCTCCCTTTTGCCCTCTCTCTTACTTTCACTGTCTATCTCCTTCCCTATCTAGTTCTCACTTTCCATCTTGCACTCGTTTTTTGGCCTTTGACTCCATTCTGCACTCTTTTCACCCTTTCTATGTTCTCTCTCATGATCTCCATTTATCTTGCATCCTCTCTACTTCCTTATCTATCATACTTTTATTTTCTGCACTCTCTTCCTTCTTTATCTGTCGTCTTTTCACCTCTTTGCGTTCTCTCCTTATCAAGCTTCTCTTTCACTTGCACTCTTCCTCATCCTTTATCTTTCTCCTTTTTTATTTTCACTCCTTTTCTTTTTGCCTATCCTCCCCTATTTCTTTCCATCTCTCTCTTCTTCCTAACCTCTATCTTTTTCTACCTTGCTACTTTATAGTCTTTACTAATATACTAGTTACTCTATAATACATAGTGCTTCTAATTCTCTATTTACAACTTATAATATACTTCACACAAATGTCCTCACTCTTTTCAATCTTTTGCTAACAGTATATTTTACTTTTACAGGACAAAAAAGTTGCCATTTGGTGCAACTGCCCCATCGAAGACACATCTTTCAAATTCGTTCTTTCAACACGGTACGGTCATACTTAAAACTTATTTTACTTTAGACATTTTTTTGTGTAGTACTTCCTGTCTGTACTGGGCATTCTTTGCTGGATAGTTATACACAAAGTTTGCCTCATGAACAACATTTAATTTAGTTTGGAGATGAAAGCTGCACTGGTGAGGTCCTACTCAGGAGAGAGGTCAAAGCTAAAGGAAAACTTATAACTAAGACTTTGTTTACAGGTCCCTGCACACACCCTATATCTTCTTCCCCATCCTGCAGCAAATGCTTAGATACTGAGACAGCACATGCAACATACATACATCTCCCTCTCTTGCCTTCCCTTTCAATTTTGCATTCTTGCCTTTCCTCTCTCTTGCATTTACTCTGCATCTCCTTCATGATTTTGCCAGCAGTCTTTCTATTTTATTTACTCCTGCTCTATTCTTCCCTCACTTTCTCCTACTTTCCTTCTTTCTTTTCCTCTCCCTCTTTTGCATCCCTTCTCTTCTACACTCTCTCTCCTGTATTCCCATCTTCTCTTTCCTTCTATCATGCACTTTCTTTTACTCCCTCACTCTATTCTGCTCACACTTTTACTCCTCCTTACCTTCTCTCTCATGCTCTTTCTATCTTGCGTCTCGGCTTGCTCTCTCCCTACTTATCTATTATGCTTATCTTTCATGCCTTCTCTTTACCTATTCCTTATATCTTTATCTCTCTCTCCCTCTTGCTCCCTTTACCTTTTGCCCCTCTCTAATTCTTGCATACCCCTTCCATCTCTCTCCTTTTTTCTCTACTTCCTATATCTCGCTATCTCTCTTGAATTCATTCTTTATCTCTATTTCCTGCGTCCTTTCTCTCTTCTGCTTGCTCTCTCCCTCCTTTTCTATCATGCTTCTCTCCTGCCCTCTCTTTTCCTATTCCTTCTATCTTTATCTCTCTCCCTCTTGCCCTCTTACCTTTTACCCCTCTTCTTCTTGCATACCCTTTCCATCTCTCTCCTTTCTTTCTCTCCTCCTTATGTCGCTTGCTCTCTTACCTTTTACCCCTCTTCTTCTTGCATACCCTTTCCATCTCTCTCCTTTCTTTCTCTCCTCCTTATGTCGCTATCTTGTATTCCTTCTTTATTTCTCTTTATTTTGCCCACTCTCTCCATCTTACATTCACACTCTTGTGCTTTTCTTCATCTACCCTCTCTCACCTTCTTTCTTCCATCACAATCTGTTTCCTCCCGTTCTCTTTATTGCTCTCCTATATATCTCTCTCCTTTCTGCTCTCTCTTCCCTCTCCCTCCTGCCCCCTCTTTCCTTCTTGCTCCCACTCGATCATGCTTCTCTCAATATCTCCCTCCTTTCTGCTCTTTTCTCTTTGCCATCAATCTCCCTCTTGCCCCCTCTTCCAACTGCTCCCTTCTTACTTATTTCTTGATCATGCCCACCCTCCCACCCTGCCTTTACCTCCTGCCTTTTCTCTCGCTCTCTCCCTTGCTCTCCCTTTTGCCCTCTCTCTTACTTTCACATTCTATCTCCTTCCCTATCTTGTTCTCCATTTCCATCTTGCACTCCTTCTCTTTCTTGCCCTCTGACTCCATTCTGCACTCTCTTCTCTCTTCTCTCTCCTTTTTGCTCTCTTTCTTCTCCCTCCTGCCCCCTATTCCATCTGCTCTCTCTCCTTCCTTCTTCCTCCCTCTCTATCATGATTCTTTTTTTATCTACCTGCTGCTATTTTCCCTTTGCCATCACTCTCCCTCTTGCCCCCTCTTCCAACTGCTCCCTTCTTAATTCTTTCTTGCTCATGCACACCCTCCCTTTAACTCCTGCTTTCTCTCTTTCTTGCTCTTCCTTTTGCACTCTGAGTTTCACTCTCTATCTCCTTCCCTATCTTGTTCTGCCTTTTTATCTTGCACTCCTTCTATTTTATGCCCTCTGACTCTATTCTGCAGTCTTTTCCCCCTTTCTACGTTCTCTCTCATGATCTCCATTTATCTTGCATCCTCTCTACTTCCTTATCTATCATACTTCTATCTCCTGCACTATCTTCCTCTTTCTTCCTTATCTTTCTCTCTCTTCTTTTCACCTCCTCTCTGCGTCCTCCGTTCTTTCTTTTGCACTCTCTCTTCCTTTTTTTAATTACTTCTTTATTGCTATTTCTTCTCTATATATTTCTGCTCTCTTCCTTCTTTCTGCCCCCTATTCCATCTGCTCTCTCCTTTCTTCTTGCTCCTTTTCTATCTATCATACTTCTCTGTCCTGCATTCTCCTTTTTCTTTTATCTTTTCCTCTTTCTAATACTCTCCGTATTCCTCTTCCTCCCTATCTATCATTCTTCTCTCTCTCCTTTATGCTTTCTTTTCTCTCTACCGTCCCTCTCTCCTGCACCTCCTAGAGAGAGAACAGAGGGAGAGCAAAGGAAAAAAATAAATACATTACAATCTAAACAATATAGGCTGAACACAGTTATTTCTTAATTACAAAACACACCATCGCTTACCTGCAAGTCGATTCGGGGGCGTTCCCGGCTTGCCGCCGCCCAATTCCTGCAAAGAAAGGAAGATAAATAAACTCCCAAATACCTTTTCCAAGTTAAAAAACTACCGGACATTGAAAAGGGACAGTCATTTGTTACAAAACACACCATCGCTTACCTGCAAGTCGATTCGGGGGCGTTCTCAGCTTTCGGCTGACGTCACGTGACGTCGGCAAAATCCAAAGAATCTCGGGAACGCCCCCGAATCTGGTCCGGCATTGACGGACAGGCCCCTCGTCCAATGGCTAGGCTCCATTTATGGAGCCAGCCAATAAATGACGAGGGCCGACCCAAACCCCACTACAGTTCTCATCAGGTTTTCGCCTGCGCGAAAAATCTTGCACTCCTTCTATTTTATGCCCTTTTGTTTGTTTGTTTGTTTGTTTGTTTGTTTGGATTTATATAGCACTTATAACCCAGGGGTCTCTAAGCGCTTTGCCTTGGGAACACGTCCTGGTTTTTCCCTGTGAGATAGCCCCTACAGGGCATCCCCAAGGTGAAAGCCAGGCATCCCGCCGCGGGGGGCCATTGTGGAGATTAAGCAAGCTTAATGCCCAGAGTTGCAGAGTGTGAACCCATGATTAGGTCAGGCACCGAAGCAAGAATTATCGAGTCCGTGGACATTTGAGCTCGAGACCCTGCCGCGTCGGGAATTGAACCCTGGTCCCGGGTCTGACCTCTGCTTCAGGGTCTGCCTGCTCTAACCAGTGAGCCACACTTCTCCTCTGACTCCATTCTGCAGTCTTTTCCCCCTTTCTACGTTCTCTCTCATGATCTCCATTTATCTTGCATCCTCTCTACTTCCTTATCTATCATACTTCTATCTCCTGCACTATCTTCCTCTTTCTTCCTCATCTTTCTCTCTCTTCTTTTCACCTCCTCTCTGCGTCCTCCGTTCTTTCTTTTGCACTCTCTCTTCCTTTTTTTTAATTACTTCTTTATTGCTATTTCTTCTCTATATATTTCTGCTCTCTTCCTTCTTCCTGCCCCCTATTCCATCTGCTCTCTCCTTTCTTCTTGCTCCTTTTCTATCTATCATACTTCTCTGTCCTGCATTCTCCTTTTTCTTTTAGCTTTTCCTCTTTCTAATACTCTCCGTATTCCTCTTCCTCCCTATCTATCATTCTTCTCTCTCTCCTTTATGCTTTCTTTTCTCTCTACCGTCCCTCTCTCCTGCACCCTCTTCCATCTGCTCTCTCTCCCTCGTTCTTGCTCATGCCCTACTTCTTACTCTTCCTTTACCTTCTGCCTTCCTCCTCTTTCTTCTTACTCCAGAGTCTTATCTCCTTCCTGCCTTCACTCCATCTCTCTCCTCATCTTGTCTTCTCTTTCTATCTTGCACTCTTTGGCTCACTGTCTCAGTCTCCATGGTGCAAGGACCCCCATAGAGAGAGATGTAGATGGAGGGCACTAAGAAGAGAGCAGTTGGAAGAGGGGGCAAGAGGAAGAGTGATGGCAAAGGGAAAAAAAAGGAGAGGGAGATAAAGAATAATGATAGATAAGGCAAGAGAGAGAGAGGATGCAGAGAGTGAGCAAAAGAAAAAACAGATAAAAGAGAAAGTTAAAAGGATAAAAGAGGGAGCAAGAGAGAAGAATAGTACATAGGGAGGAAGAGAAAGGGAAGACGAAAAGAAAAGTAAGGGTAGAATGAAGTCAAAAATTCCTTTTCAAACTTAAAAAATATTCCGGGCATTCAAAAGAGACAGTCATTTATTTGTTACAAAACACAACATCGCTTACCTGAAAGTAGTTACGCCAAGGAGGAGACCCGACACGGAAACACTAGAGAGAACAGCCCAAAAAAGAAACATATTAGAAGAATATAAACAAAATAGCCAAACACCTGTAAGAGAAATACAAATTACATTACAATTTGAATTGCGTACCTGAAATCCCTTGTGCCACTTACAATTTGAATCGCGTACCTGAAATCCCTTGTGCCACGGAGACAGCGAGCCATGGATCCCAAGACAAAATGCAGACCGGAAATAGTTACTATCTTGCACTCTTTGTTTTCTATCTTCTTGCTCCATTGTACCCTTGCTTTTCTTTTTGACTTCCCTCTTTCTTCCTCCCTATCTACTATTCTTCTCTAGCACTTTCTCCCTCTTTTATCCCTTTAACTTTCTCTCTTTTCTATCTTTTATCTGTTTTTTCCTCTTGCTCACTCTCTGCATCCACTCTTTCTCTCCTTCCTTATCTATCATTATTCTCTTTATCTCCCTCTCTGCTTTTTTTCCCCTTTGCCATCACTCTTCCTCTTGCCCACTCTTCCAACTGCTCTCTTCTTTACTGCCCTACATCTACATCTCTCTCTATGGGGGTCATTGCACCATGGACACTGAGACAGCGAGCCAAAGATCCCAAGACAAAATGGCAACGGGAAATACTTGGCCAACCCTGCTGTCAAATACCTGCAACAAAAGAAAAATACATTTAGTCAAATTCAAAGCATTCAAAGTGACAGTATTATTATCTTTACTAAAGACAAAATTGCTTACCTGAAAGTCCTTACACCACTGAGACGGGCCTCTTGCTCCTGCACCTTCTTCCATCCATTCCTCCTTCTTGCTCATGCCCTACATCCTACCCTCCCTTTTTCTCTCTCTCTCGTGTCCTCTCTCCTTCCTGCCTTCACTCTCTATCTACGTCTCCATCTTGTCTTCACTTTCTATCCTGCACTCTTTACTTGCTATCTTCTCACTCCATTCTGCACTTACTTTTCTTCTTGCTTTCCATCTCTCTTGATCTCTCTTATGCGTCTTCTCTCTTCATCAACACTTTCTACCTACTTTGTGTGCTTTACACACATTTTTCCACTTCACTTCCAAAAGTTAGTGTTAGCATCCCTATAAGGCTATATAGATATATAGATGGTGTTAACTATAGTGTTTATTTAGGAACACTATGCCACAACTATGGAGCACCCTGGACAAACGCAATGAGCTATATTTACAACTAATTGTGTGAAAGTTTTATATGTTTGTCTGTTATTTCTTTTACAGGTGCACAAACACTCCGCAATTAGGAGTATTTTTGGAATGAGCAATTGCTCTTCCCCCCTTTTTTTATGCACTAAATCATTTTTTTGATATTTTCACTTTCACGCCCCCAGGTCAGGGTGGACGATTAGAGAGTCCATACCGCCAGGGTATAATTATGTCATTATAAATGCCTAAGTAAATTTAAACTACTGTAAAGGATGAAACATGTTGACTGACTAATTAGTATTTTAAATTAACAAATCCATTAGCTTGGGCATTAAATTCAGACACATAACTCTTTCATTTGTGTACTAAGCATCAGGAATTATAGAATTTTACTTACACATTAGGCACTTTTAATTAGAAAACTCACAACATGCCTTTTTCACACAACCTGCTCCGCAGTCTTCTGGCGTCGTAGCACACCAAAGAGGCATTCGGCCTCTTTGGTGGGGCCCAATGATGAAGCATGACACTGACTAGGTCGGTGTGTGAGGGCTTTCTTTTCCACCTAAAGTGAGTGTGCAATTCCCCAGTTGCATCGCTCAGTCTCTGTGGCAATTTGAGACTTATTTAACGTTTCTTCTCTTGTTTATTTAGATTTAACAGGGGACTAAGTGTTCCTTAAGCTCCCTGCCTCTCCTATTGTTCTTTTGTACTTGCTTAAAATTACAAACAATGCTTCTAATACACTCTTTACAACTTCTAATAAAATACACATTGTGTAATTTACATTTCTATCTTTATTTTCTACCTTCCTTTCTACACCTCTATATCCTCTCTTCCTTATCATACTTCTCTCTTTTCCTTATCTTTCCTACTTTATCTTTCTCTTCATCTTTCCACTACTCTCAATCTTGCCTATCCACCCCTCTTTATTTCCATCTCTTCTTCCTGCCCTCCTTCTCTCTCTCTCTTGCTCACTTTATCCTCCTTACTACTATACTTTACTAGTTACTCTATACTACATACACTTCTAATACTCTATTTACGACTACTAATATGCTTCATCACTCAGTCCACACACATACTACACATACAACTTCTACAGTCTTAAAGTATGTACTACATATACACTTTGTACACACAATTTCTACACATATGCCTTTATACATATACGTTCGCCACTCTTTACACATGCACTCTTTACACATGCACTCTTTACACATGCACTCTTTACACATGCACTCTTTACACATGCACTCTTTACACATGCACTCTTTACACATGCACTCTTTACACATGCACTCTTTACACATGCACTCTTTACACATGCACTCTAGTCACAATGTTTCTAAAACGTATATCCACATACAATACAATATATAGTATTAAATATAACTTACTGTATACACTTTTTAATACTAGTAATTAATTAAAATTAAGAACTTTTTGCTAAATATTTTTATATACTAACAATGATTAGGAGTATCGAGCCACTTTTATTATATTAATATCTAAACTCAATATTAATGCTTGTTTTCATTCTTCCTTAGATTGCCAATTGATTGAATAAGATCAGACGTTCATAATTCTTTGACACATCATCAGTGAAAACATCATCACGGTAAAAGTATCTATTTTGCTTCTGTATTCACTTGTAAGTATAGAAATAGCAAGGAAAAAAATAAGACACATATATCAACACACACACACACACATATATATATATATCCTGTGCACCGTCTGTCTCCCAGCTAGCACGCTCGCGCAGACCCAGCAAGCAGACTCCGGACACGGACCTCGAGGTATAAACAGCTTTTATTCACGCAGAAAGAGTCACCAACGTTTCGGCTCTAACGGAGCCTTGATCACATGATGTATATATATTGTATATACTTATAATTAGAAAATATCGCATAGAAGATTTACATAGGTAACATTAATCTTAAGAAAAAAAAATTATTTAAGACAAAAGTAAAAGTAATTGCTTTGTTTTGCTACCAGCACCAACTATAAAACAGGTCAAAAACAACAGAGTGGATTTAGATCAATAAAACTAGACCTAATCATATATAGACTTATTTATTTAAAAAAATTATATATATATTTATATAGTTACCATTGAAAATTATTTCTTTTGTAAAGACAATTGATAATTGTTTGGAAATATATACAATTACAAGTATCTTTTTTAAATAAGTTATCAACCTGTAACTTGAAATCTATTTAAAAACAGTAAAATAACTATATATATATATACAAATAAATATATACAAATATATATATATATATATATATATATATATATATATACGCTAATAGTATAAATTATAGCTAGTACATCACTAAAATTGTAAAAAAGATACATCTAAAGTTGCTATCTAAAATACAAAGCAAAAAAATAGTGTAAAATTACATTAATTGCCTAGGATTATAGTTAACTACAAGACAAATATAAATTAGCTATATATATATATATATATATATATATATATATATATATATATATATATAACAGAGAGAGAGAGAGAACAATAAAAGACTCAGGTATAACAAAAAAATCTAGCAATACTGTAGCGATATCAAATTATTTAATAAATTAGCTTAGCTAAGATGCAAATACTAGCAGCAGATTATCATCAAGGTCATGACAAATTTACATGCAATTCTAGAGGTTATCAATGCTTGCCAAATAGTACATTTGCAATTATACACAACTATTACAAAGATGCACATACATGGACTAAAGAAGACTTGCATTACATTATGAAATTAGGTGATGCTTTATATATAGATATGCATTTACTTAATAGCGAACAACTTAGGCATCCAGATGAGTTACCAAATTTTATTGAACACAATACTACTATCTATTCTCTTAAACTTAAAGAACCTTATTATGGAGACATATTACAACAATGTGACCCTTCGTTTCCAAATCTCAACAAAATATTAAAACAGGCACTTGATTACAACTCCGGTGTTATACTTTGCATGGAAATTTATGTTATTTCCATTTTTAAGAAAAATGATTCGTACTTTGTATTTGACTCACATAGTCGTGATAACACTGGAATGCCTCACCCAAATGGAACATGTATTACTATACAGTTCAGATTTGAAAAACTTCTAGAGTACATCACAAATCTGGCACACTATCTAAAGAAACCAAACATGAATTGTGTACCGTATGAATTAACTCCAATACAAATAAGTACGATTAAAAAAGAATCACTTCAAAAAGCAATGGTGCTTCATGAAAAAAATAAGAATGCAGTAGCACCGAAAAGTATTTATGTGTATTCTACTAAAGCTAGTGAACATTTTTTCACACAAGCATTTGAAATGCGTATAGAAAGTGCCAAAAAATTCATTCAGAGATGTCAATCTAAAAAAAAGACTTTTTTGAATAAGGAACAGCCATTAGCATCTTTAGATAATACTCCTAGTACTAGTACATATTCCTGTGCAATTCTCACTACAACAGGGCCTAATAATCTATCTAAAAACAACAGCAAGCAGATCAGCACAACACAATATACTAATACACCACAAGAGACTACTCCTACTGACACATATGCAAGTATACTTAAGAAAACACTAAAGGGCAACACAGAAAGACAACATATTAATAGCACACACATAAATGTACAACAGACAATACCAGCAAGTAATTTAAATACCAACACATATTCTAGTAATGTAATTAATAGCACACACATAAATGTACAACAAACAATATACACAAGTAATTTACATACAAACACATATTCAAGTGATTACTATAATACATATAAACGTATTACTGGAAGTAATGACAGTTTACTTCATGATAATATACACAATAGCACATTGCACAACAAGGAAAGTAGCACAAATAATACCAATATAGATTCAAATATTTTAACACAAACACCACAAGGAAATACCTTTTTACATAACACACATCCACAGGAAAAAAATACACATAGTGATAAAAGTATTCACTATACACATTCTCTTCAAAATAGTATATTTGCTATTCTAAAGAACTACTGTAAACCAGCATATATTTGGGATAGTGTAGACTTGCACTGTATTATGAATCTTGGAGATGCTTTGTACACTGAAATGCACTCTGTTGATGAACAAGATTGTATGCAACCTCTAAAGTTACCAAATTACATAGTTAGCAATGACATAATTTATTCTACAAAGCTCAAAAAATGCTTTAGCGAAGAACTAACAAAATCAGCACAAACTTTACATAGTAAATTTATATCTGCATTAACTTCTACAATTAATTCACAAACTGGTGTATTGATCTCTATAGGTAGATATATAATTTCAGTCTTCAAAACTATACATACATACTCTCTATTTGATTCACATAGCCAAAATGAAAATGCAATACAACATTCTAATGGAACATGTATTGCTATCCAAATTGACTCTATTAATCTTATTATAGAATACATCCTAAAGTTAGGCAATAGAGAACAAATTACTAATTCTGAGAGTATTATTTTAGATTTAACTACTGTGAACATAACAACAATTAGCAAAAAAGGATTACAGCAAACACAACGGAATCATAAACAAGGAAATGTAAAGTCTAGAAAAAGCATATATGTTCATACGACACATATATCTATAAATGCATTAGGGGAAATTCCTTCAAATAACTTACAAGTAGAAAATACATTAATAAACACACAAAAGAGCAATAGTCAAGACAATAGACTGCATGTAACAGAAGACAGTTATTTAGCTTCACACATAGCTCTTAACAATACTGAGATAATAAACACATTAACAGCTGATGTTGAATCACTAATTCAAACAACCAATATAGAAATTCTAGAAATAAACAGTAATAGAAAAAGAAAACGGACACAAAACAAAGAGAATGAACTTAATCATAGAGATATAGCAGGTCAAACAACAAATGATATAATTAGGATATTTCAGGAAGAAATAAGATATGGACCTGAGTACACTTGCACTATTTGCAATCAACTATGGCATAAGCAAAGTCTTCAAAAAACAAACAGTATTAGTAAGAGAGCTAAATTCATAGAATGTAACATTAGCAAATACAGAACAGATGAGATATGCAGAACATGTTACACATATATATCTAAAGACAAAATACCTCCATGTTCAGTATATAATGGGATGACATTTCCTGATATCCCAGCAGTCTTACACTTGCATAACTTAGAAGAAAGATTAGTATCACCAAGAATACCTTTTTTACAAATTAGAACATTACCACGTGGATTCCAAAAATCTCTATCAGGTGCAGTAGTAAATGTACCTGCAGACGTTATGACAACAGTAACTGTTTTACCAAGGCAAATTAATGATAACATGACAATTCCAATAAAATTAAAAAGAAAATTAAGTTATAAATCTTATACCCATTATGAAAATGTTAGACCAAACAAAGTAAAACGTGCAGCTTTATATTTAGCCACTACTAGCACTTTGTTTCAAGAATATGGAATCACTATTAATAAAGATTGGGATTATACAACACAAGATATACATTCTTGTGATGAGACTTCAGATACAAGTTATATGTCAGATTCCTCAGACAATATTCCAGCAGGAAATTTAGATACTATGTTAGATAATGAAACTATTACTACAGAAACAAATAATATTTTAAGTTTAGCACCTGCAGAATATAACACACCAAGAGGCTTGTATGAAGACAAAGATTCTGAATATTTGGCATTCCCAACTATATTTTGCGGAAAACGAAGGCCAACTAATAAAGAAAGGCATGTCCCAATACATTACAGCACAATCTGTCAATCAGAAGTAAGAAGTAATGATCTAAGAGTAGCAAAGTGTGCTACTAATCTTTTCTTTAAATTAAAAACATTACACATTAAACAATTACAGAGCAAAATATTTATATCTCTTAGGAAATACTTTAATAATGGAAACATTATAACTGCCAAAGACATAAAAGATAAATTAGATACAATTTTACAGTATAATGAAGGATACAAAATACTTAAAACTATCCGTAGTTCACCACCATATTGGGAGCAATGCAAAAAAGACCTTTTTGCTATGATTAGACAATTAGGATTACCAACATTTTTTTTAACTTTATCTGCTGCAGAAACGAAATGGTATCACTTAATTAACATATTATTACGTACAGAAAAAAGACCAGAATGCACAAAAGAAGAATTTAAAAATATGTCATGGGAAACAAAATGCCAATTAATACAGCAAAATCCCATTACATGTGCAAGACATTTTGACTTCCAAGTTAGGAAATTATTTAATTCTATTTTATTGCATGAAAGTAATCCGATTGGCAAAATTATTGATTACTTTTATAGAGTGGAATTCCAACAACGGGGATCACCACATATACATGCTATAATATGGATAGAAAATGCTCCACTATATGAAACTTCTGATAGGAATGAAGTCACTACTTTCATAAATAAGTATGTTACATGTGCAAAAACACAAGAACCAGATATAGAGTCTTTACTACCTCTACAAAGACACGGCCATACCAAAAACTGCCGTATCAAACATAAAAGAACATGCAAATATCATTATCCCAGATATCCAATGCCTGAAACTTTTATACTAGAACCAATAGAGCTAGACAAAACAAATAACGAGCTCTTACAGCAAATTGAACTAATATATCTAACTATAAACAGCCAAGAATTTTCAAATTATACTTTTGAACAGTTTTTACATTCAATGAACATAGATCTAAAACAATATACTTTATGTATACAATCTATTATAGAAAAAAATACTATTTTCTTGAAAAGGACACCAGCTGAATGCTTTATAAATAACTACAATCCAACTATTTTGAAAGCATGGCAAGCAAACATAGATATACAATACATCTTAGATGCATATGCATGTGCTGTGTATATTGTTTCATACATTAGTAAATCACAGCGAGGAATGAGCAAATTAATTGCCCAAGCTGCTAAAGAAGTACATGCCAATCCGAGTATTAAAGAACAACTTAAGCATATAGGTAACAAATTCTTAAACTGTACAGAAATAAGTGCCCAAGAAGCAGCATATCTAATACTACAAATTCCTTTACGGAAAAGTTCAAGATCTTTTGTATTTATCAATACAAGTCCTAATGAAAAGCGTACATACTTATTAAAAGACATCGAAACTATCAATTCTTTACCAGATGAGTCTTGTAAAATACAATATGATAATATTATAGTGAGGTACAGCAAACGCCCTGTAAAATTAGAAACATGTACATTAGCTGACTATGCATCTATGTATAATGAAAAGAAAAAATGTAAAGGAAAAGAAGAAACAGGCCATGACAATTTCCTTATTGAAAATAACTTTCATAGCTCAGATGACGAAGAACTTGAGATAAATTTAGTAGACGAAACAAACTACATAAAAAGGAAAAAAGCAAGAGTAATTCGCTATTGCAGATTTAACATCAAAAATGACTCTGAAAACTACTATAGAGAATTGCTCATGCTTTTTTACCCATGGCGAAATGAACATAATATAATTAATAACAAGGAAACGTATTATGAACGCTATCTAGAACTTAAAAATGCAGTTGATTCAAACCATAATAAATATAATAAACATAATAAACTACTAACAACTAATAGCAATGAAACTAGTATATTAGATACATTGCTACCACCAATAGATGCAGAAGAAGATAACGCCATATTCCATGAAGTCCAAAATAATGAAAACCCATTGTATGACCTATCATTTGATTTAGGGATTAGAAGTACAAGTAGAGAAGAAGCACTAAGCAATAACATAATGCCAAAAGAACAATATGATAGTATAATGCAAAATCTAACAGCAGAACAACTTAACTTTATATATCATCATTTGCATTGGGTTAAAACTAAAGAAACACCATGCTACACATTTTGTACAGGTGGTGCAGGAGTAGGCAAAAGTTTCCTTATAACAGCACTTTACCAAACATTAGTACGTTATTACAATACAAAAGCAGGAGAAAACCCAGATAACATATATGTATTGCTTACAGCTCCAACTGGCAAAGCAGCACATAACATTCAAGGCAAAACACTACATAGTACTTTTAAAATACCTATTTCACAAACACTAACTCATAGACAGCTAACTCATGAGAATAGAAGCACACTACAAGGTCAGCTAATGCATCTTAAATTGCTAATAATTGATGAAATATCAATGGTAGGGGCAAATGTATTCAACTTTATACATAATAGATTGCAAGAGATAAAAATGTCTGATCTCCCTTTTGGCGGAATATCTATTTTAGCAATTGGAGACTTTTACCAATTGAAGCCAGTTTTTGACCCATACATATTTGACAACCCAAAACATTCATATAGGCCAGTAAGTACTAATTTATGGCAGACACATTTCAAGTTATTTGAGTTGACTAAAATAATGAGACAACAAAATGACTTGCCATTTGCTGAACTACTAAACAGATTAAGAGAAGGGAAACAAACAAATGAAGATATTATTCAGATAAAAACACGAGAAATAGAGCCACCTGAAACCATTAGCAAAACGATCCCTTACATTATGGGAACTAACAATGAAGTCAATAGCATAAATAATGCAGTTTTATTAGAACATATAACTCATTACCCAGTTTACACAGCTACAGCAATAGATACAGTTGCAGCAGACTTAAGTGAAGCAGTAAAAAAAAAAATACTCCAACAGTTGCCCACAGATCCTACTAAAACAATGAGCCTGCCATCAATATTACATATTGCATTGCAATTAAGATATGATTTAACAAACAATATAAATGTCAATGATGGTTTAACAAATGGTGCAACAGGTATAGTAGAATTTGTAGAAACTATCAATAACAGACCAAATGTAATTTGGATTAATTTTGATAAAGAAACAGTAGGTAAATTAACAAGACAAGAAAACAAACACATATATCACAGTAATATTTTGCCTCATTGGACACCCATTCATGCTATTACACGGCATTTCCAATATACACAGAAATTTATAACTATTATACGCAAACAATTCCTATTGCGACAATCATCTGCAAGAACTATACATAGAACACAAGGAGAAACAATTTACATTCACTTTAACAACAGTAAAGTACATCATCTGCATTATGTAGCTTTAAGCAGAGCTAAATCTTTAGACAACATATACATTAGAAACTTTCAGCAAGACAAAATAGCTGTACATCCAAAAGTACATGAAGAAATGACACGTTTAAGAACACACATGCAATTACAAATATCAGTACCACAATTAGATCGCTATAGACAACAGTGTAATATAATTGTCCATAACATACGGTCCTTGCAAAGAAATTACACTGCTATTAAATCGGACCAAAATATCATGAACAGTGATATTATATGCCTCACTGAAATAAACACAACTAGAAAAGCAGGTAAGAATACGTTCTTAATAGAACAATATCACCTAGTATTATTTGATAAATTTCACAACCAGCACACAAAGCATGGTATTGCCATTTATTACAAAAAAAACATGCTTTTATCGCCAATATATCAAACACAACACGAAATTGACTTGTTATTTTTCACTCAGCATCTTAATGATTCTGAATACTTATTTATTATACTGTACAAACCACCACATGTACTTTTGCAAACATTATTACAAGTTTTAAGTAGCATAATTAACTTGTATCCAAATTCGAAATATGTCATCATGGGAGACTTCAATATAGATTTAACACAAATGTCACCAAACAGAACTTTGCTATTAGAATATATGCTACAGCAATTTCAATGCCAGCAAAAAATACAACAATACACAACAGACTACAATTCAACACTAGATCACATCTATACTAATGACAACATCATGCACTACAGTACATTAGAATCATATTATAGTGATCACAAAGCATTATGGGTGGCAGTTTAAAATGCAACAACTTCATTAACATGCGATTTTATTACAGGTAATAGCAAAAGGGGAAAAATTTATGTTCAGAATGTGTACTAACATTTTCTCTCGTTTCAGATGATTTCCATACAAGACCTCAAAAAAATGAAACCTGAAGACAACAAACCGTACCAAAAAACAATCCGAGCCAACGTTATAAAATGTTCCACAAAAACAAACTATACAAATGCTAAACAAGAGAACAAAGTCATGTATCATCTAGCTCTAGCTGATGAAAGTAGTTGCATTAAAGCAACGTGCTACAATGAGCCATTTTACCAGCAAACTAAAGAAGGACAAGCTATTATGATTCGCAATTTCTTAGCCAAAAACAATGTGATTATCATCACGAAACAAACGAAACTATCACGCATGATCCCCTTAACTATACCTCAAGAAATAATACAGGAGGCAGAATATATCCTACAACCCCCTGCTCCACCAATATCACCTATAAAAACAGTTAAAACAGCTTCACTACGCTCATTAATGAGCATTTCTGGGACTATTGCAGAGGTAAGCTTATAAAAAGAAAGAAAATTATCACACACCCTTTTACACACACACTATATACCAAAAACTCTTGCACACAATACTTACCGCTTTGACCGACTCTCACTCTTTGACCGACTCTCACTCTTTGACAGACTCTCTCTCTTTGACAGACTCTCTCTCTTTGACAGACTCTCTCTTTCACAGACTCTCTCTCTTTCACAGACTCTCTCTCTTTCACAGACTCTCTCTCATTGACAGACTCTCTTGGACAGACTCTCTTTGACAGACTCTCTCTCTTTGACAGACTCTCTCTTTGACCGACTCTCTTTGACCGACTCTCTTTGACCGACTCTCTTTGACCGACTCTCTTTGACCGACTCTCTTTGACAGACTCTCTCTCTTTCACAGACTCTCTCTCTTTCACAGACTCTCTCTCTTTCACAGACTCTCTCTCTTTAACAGACTCTCTCTCTTTGACAGACTCTCTCTCTTTGACAGACTCTCTCTCTCTTTGACAGACTCTCTCTCTCTTTGACAGACTCTCTCTCTCTTTGACAGACTCTCTCTCTCTTTGACAGACTCTCTCTCTCTTTGACAGACTCTCTCTCTCTTTGACAGACTCTCTCTCTTTGACAGACTCTCTCTCTTTGACAGACTCTCTCTCTTTGACAGACTCTCTCTCTTTGACAGACTCTCTCTTTGACACTCTCTCTCTTTGACACTCTCTCTTTGACAGACTCTCTCTCTTTGACAGACTCTCTTTGACAGACTCTCTTTGACAGACTCTCTTTGACAGACTCTCTCTCTTTGACCGACTCTCTCTTTGACAGACTCTCTCTTTGACAGACTCTGTCTCTTTGACAGACTCTCTCTCTTTCACAGACTCTCTCTTTGACAGACTCTCTCTCTTTCACAGACTCTCTCTCTTTAACAGACTCTCTCTCTTTGACAGACTCTCTCTCTTTGACAGACTCTCTCTCTTTGACAGACTCTCTCTCTCTTTGACAGACTCTCTCTCTCTTTGACAGACTCTCTCTCTCTTTGACAGACTCTCTCTCTCTTTGACAGACTCTCTCTCTCTTTGACAGACTCTCTCTCTCTTTGACAGACTCTCTCTCTTTGACAGACTCTCTCTCTTTGACAGACTCTCTCTCTTTGACAGACTCTCTCTTTGACAGACTCTCTCTTTGACACTCTCTCTCTTTGACAGACTCTCTCTTTGACAGACTCTCTCTCTTTGACAGACTCTTTGACAGACTCTCTCTCTTTGACAGACTCTCTCTCTTTGACAGACTCTCTCTTTGACCGACTCTCTCTTTGACAGACTCTGTCTCTTTGACAGACTCTCTCTCTTTCACAGACTCTCTCTCTTTGACAGACTCTCTCTTTCACAGATTCTCTCTCTTTGACAGACTCTATCTCTTTAACCGACTCTCTCTCTTTAACAGACTCTCTCTCTTTGACAGACTCTCTCTCTTTGACAGACTCTCTCTCTTTGACAGACTCTCTCGCTTTGACAGACTCTCTTTGACAGACTCTCTCTCTCTTTGACAGACTCTCTCTTTGACAAACTCTCTCTCTCTTTGACAGACTCTCTCTCTTTGACAGACTCTCTCTTTGACAGACTCTCTCTCTTTGACAGACTCTCTCTCTTTGACAGACTCTCTCTCTTTGACAGACTCTCTCTCTTTGACAGACTCTCTTTGACAGACTCTCTTTGACAGACTCTCTTTGACAGACTCTCTCTCTTTGACAGACTCTCTCTCTTTGACAGACTCTCTCTTTGACCGACTCTCTCTTTGACAGACTCTGTCTCTTTGACAGACTCTCTCTCTTTCACAGACTCTCTCTCTTTGTCAGACTCTCTCTTTCACAGATTCTCTCTCTTTGACAGACTCTCTCTCTTTAACCGACTCTCTCTCTTTAACAGACTCTCTCTCTTTGACAGACTCTCTCTCTTTGACAGACTCTCTCTCTTTGACAGACTCTCTCTCTTTGACAGACTCTCTCGCTTTGACAGACTCTCTCTTTGACAGACTCTCTCTCTCTTTGACAGACTCTCTCTTTGACAAACTCTCTCTCTCTTTGACAGACTCTCTCTCTTTGACAGACTCTCTCTTTGACAGACTCTCTCTTTGACAGACTCTCTCTCTTTGACAGACTCTCTCTCTTTGACAGACTCTCTCTCTTTGACAGACTCTCTCTTTGACAGACTCTCTCTCTCTTTGACAGACTCTCTCTCTCTTTGACAGACTCTCTCTCTCTTTGACAGACTCTCTCTCTCTTTGACAGACTCTCTCTCTCTTTGACAGACTCTCTCTCTCTTTGACAGACTCTCTCTTTGACAGACTCTCTCTCTCTCTTTGACAGACTCTCTCTCTCTTTGACAGACTCTCTCTCTCTTTGACAGACTCTCTCTCTTTGACAGACTCTCTCTCTTTGACAGACTCTCTCTCTCTTTGACAGACTCTCTCTCTCTTTGACACTCTCTCTCTCTCTTTGACACTCTCTCTCTGACAGACTCTCATAAAAAACACTTTCATACACACTCTTGAGCACACTCTTTCGCACACTCACACACTTTCACACACATTCTTTAACACACACATTCTGCTACAACACGCTCACACCAACTCTTTAACACCCACACTCTTACACACCAACACTGTAACATAATAAAAAAAATTCTATTACCAATTTTTTGTCTTACAGGAAGAAGAAACAAAAACAATTATTATTGCTGGCCAAGATACAAAACTTAAATCAATAACTGTGAAAGATACAACGGACTCAGTGAAAATAACTCTTTGGAGAGATGCCACAGACTTCCCCATAGAAATTGGATCCTACATAAAGATGACGCACCTGACAGTGCATGAATTTAGCAGCAATAAAATGTTAAACACAACAAGAAATACACAATTTCAAGTAAGTACAAATTATTAAACTATTAATAACTTGCTCTACTACTCAATCTATACTATTTACTTTTTAAAACACTATCAAACTCTATATTCACTAATTACAATTCACTCAAACTCTCTCTTCTAATACTCTCTATCTAAATCAATTAAGCTATACTACGTATTCTACTAATCACTACTATAAAACTCACTAATACTCTCCACTAATAAATCTACTACTCAATCTTAACTACTCTCTCTTTATTACTCACACCATAAAAAAACACAATTACAGAAAAATAACATTCACTATTTCAAAATAACTTACTAAGAATGCCCAACTATCACTTACAAATATGACTTTAATACTTACACTTAAGTACACAATTTTGTCGTTTTCAAATTCTCTTTATACTACTACGCCAATAACTTCAATACTCCCAAAAATAATTAACAATGCACTAAAAAAAACACACTCTACTAATAACTCAAACTCAACTCACACTGCACTATTAACTATAATCACTATTTACAATACTCTTCTAAAACACAAAACTAGTACCTACTACTCACTATTTATTAATACGTATTTTTACTAAAGTACCTATAACATTACAAAACAGTCTCTAATCCTCTATTATACACACTATATTATACCTTTTCACTATCTTTACTCACATCTATCCTTTCTTAAACTATCTTCACTACTTATTAACATTATTTAAGCCTGCATATAACAAGAAATTTTTCCGTAGGTCAACACAAGAAAAAAAAAAGGACTTCAAAAAAATGAAATTAACTAACTTCTTTTTCCTTCACAGAAAATACAACCACCAGAAGAAGAAATAAATATGACTATATATGGGCTAGAAACTGCGCATCAGGAACACTGTACACTAAATGTACATATTGATAACGCCGAAAATTTACAATCAGTAGAAATAAATAACAATGTTCTACTGGACTTCTTCAATATACCAGCCGACATTGACGACATTCAAGAAGCTCTAATGCCTAGCTGGCCAAAAAGTGTTAATGTCATTTTTCAAAACGGATACATACTAAAAATACATGAGTTGTAAAAAAGAACACAATACTTTACTGTAAATAGAAGTACAAAAAGAAGATATTCAAATTATGTTTCAGTAAAAAGGCTAAAAATACAGTATTTTAATTAAAGTTTAATTTGCTTTCATACAATAATACTAAATATATTTACTTAAATACAATTTTTAAAGCTTTTTATCTTGTCTTTGCATTATTATTTACAGAGTACATAAGATATGTTACTGGCCAATTTTACTTTAAAAAGACTACAACAAATGCAATAATTCTATGTTCTATAGCAAATTGAGCAAAATGCATAAAATGTTACTGTGCACAATTTTTTTTTTTACAGAAGCTACACCACATGCACTCATTCTATGTTCTGTAGCAAATTCATCTGTCTTATACCTTGTGAAAGAATGGGAAAATACAAACATCCCACATTCATTAGAACTGCTACTCCCGTGATAATGCTCATATACCTACACTTTCATCCATCCACCCATCATTCATCCCACCACCTTTTCATACATCTTTCATCCATGCAATATTTTATCCACCCATACATCAGCCACGTTTTATTCCATTCGTCCACCCTTTTATCCTACCATGCATCCTTTCATCCACACTTTCATTCATCCACACTTGCATCTTTCCATCCATACTTTCTCAGCCACACTTCGATCCATCCACCCATCATATAGCCACCTACATTTTCACACATCCATTCATCATTCATGCAACATTTTTATTAATACATCCATCTAACATTTCATTCTACTAACAATACATTCACTCACTTTCAGCTTTACATCCATACATCCATCCTTTACACATCCACCCTTCTATCCATCCACTCATCATTCGTCCACCCACCTTTTCAACAATACATCATTCATCCATGCAACATTTTCTACATCCATCTTAAAATGTCAGTCTCCAATATATATACACATCAACGCATCCATCCAGCAACACATCATTTATCCACCGACATTTTCACAAATACATCATACATCCATGCAACATTTTAACTATCCATACTTTCATTCTACCATCCATCCTTCATCCATCCAACGTTTCATCTATACATCCATCCACCCACACTTTCATCCACCCACCCATCATTCATCACAACACATTTTCACACATCCATACGTCATTCATCCATGCAACATTTTATACATCCATACATCCACCTTTTCTTACATCCGTCCTTCCGTCCACCCTTTTATCCTTCCATGCATCCTTTCATCCACACTTTTATTCATCCATCCTTCAGCCAGCCACACTTCCACCTTTCCATACATCCATCCTTTACTCATCCACCCTTCGATCCATACACCCATCAGACAGCCACATAAATTTCCACACATCCATCCATCATTCATGCAACATTTTTAATAATACATTCATCTACCATTTCATTCTACTAACAATACATCCATCCACTTTCAGCTTTCCATCCAGACAGCCATCATTTACACATCCACCCTTCTATCCATTCACTCATCATTCGTCCAACAACTTTTTCAACGATCCATCAATCATTCATCCATGCAACATTTTCTACATCCATCTTAAAATTTAATTCCACAATCTATACACACATCAACACATCCATCCAGCCACACATTATTTATCCACCTAGCTTTTCACACATGCATCATACATCCATGCAACTTTAACTATCCATCCTTTCATTCTTCCATCCATCCTTCATACTTCCTTCATCCATCCAACGTTTCATCTATACATCAATTCACCCACACTTTCATCCATCCACCCATCATTCATCACACCACCTTTTCACACATCCATACATCATTCATCCATGCAACATTTTATACATCCATACAACCACCTTTTCTTTCATCCGTCCTTCCGTCCACCCTTTCATCCTTCCACGCATCCTTTCATCCATTCACACTTTCAACAATACATCCTGCATCCATCCACTTTTTCATCCTTCCATCCATCCTTTACACATCCACACACCTTTTCAAACATCCATCATTCATCCATGCAACATTTTATACATCAATCTTCAGATTCTTCAGAACTTATGGGGTTTTTCAAACTAGTAAAGTCACTGTGTAATATTGTGCCTATGCATGGTTCTGTGTGGCATCCTCAAGTGCCTTATTGATGTTTTACAACAATACATGCAATCGCATTCTAAGACCTTCACATCATTGTATATGTTTAAAGAAGTTTCGAAGCAGCTGCCTGCATCCATCTAAAAGTGGCTTGTACAAGATATATTTTCATAAGTTGAAAAAAAGGACACAACACTTTACTGTAAATGGAAGTTAAAAAAACAATTACATTACGTTTCATAAAAAATGTAAAAGTATTTTACGTAAAGTTTAATTTGCTTACATACAATAATAATAAATATATTTACTTAAATAAAAAATTTAAACCTTATCTTGTCTTTGCATTATTATTTATAAAAAACATAAATATGTTACTGTGCAAATTTAGTTTTAAAAAAAAAACAACAAATGCACTCATTCTATGTTCTATAGCAAATTGATCAAAATGCCTAAATTATGTTACTGTGCAATACTTTTTTTTTTAAAGAAGCTATACCACATGCACTCATTCTATGTTCTGTAGCAAATTCATCTGTCTTATACCTTCAGAAACAATGGTAAAAAAATATCCTACGTTCATTAGAAGTGCTACTCCAGTAATAATACTCACAACAAGATAAAAATTGTGAATACGATACATCATTCATCCTACCACATTTTCACACATCCATACATCATTTATCTATGCAACATTTTATCCATCCATACATCCACGCTTTCTTCCATCCTTCTTCCATCCACACTTTCATCCTTCCATGCATCTATTCATCCACACTTTCAACAATGCATCCTGCATCCCTCCACCCTTTCATCCTTCCATCCATACATCCATCCTTTCAACATCCACATTTCAATCCATCCAACAATCAATAATCCACCCACATTTTCACACATCCATTCATCCATGCAACTTTTAATACATCAATCTTCATATTCTTCAGAAGGTACCTTATTAATGTTTTACAACAATACATGCACTCACATTCTAAGACCTTGACCTCCTTGTATATGGTGTTTCAGAAAATTTCTAAGCATCTGCCTGCGGCCATCTAAGAGTGGCTTCAATAACATATATTGTACACCATTGTATAGTTACAAAAAAATATATTCTTCATAATAAAAATTTGAAAATAACTCTCCAAAGATTTATAGAACTCTAAGGGCTTACTATACATTGCCAAACAAGGGGACAGCTTTCTGTGTGTGAGCGGGGTGGCTCTAAGTGTGGAGGGGGCTTTGTAGGAGGTGACTCGCAGTTTATAGAAGAGGCTCACAGTCTGTGGAGGGAGCTCAAAGTGTGTGTGGGAGGGCTCGCAGTGTGGTGGTGCTCGCAGTGTGTGTGGGAAGGGCGCACTGTGGGTGTGTGTTGGGGGCTCATTTGCAAAAGATAAAGCTAGTGCCATTGCAAATAACAATGCCATTTAGTTATGTTAAAAAAAAAGGTCAAGAGCTTTGCCAACAGCTCAAACTTTTACAAAGGCAAAACCATTGCATTGTAAATGCTTGTTTAAAATTACTTTTGGCAATGCACTCTTAATGTGCATGACACTATACAGTCTCCCCCCACTTCCCTGTCTGTTTTGACCCCCCACCAAACATGTTGACCATTTTGCCCCTCCAACTTACTGTTGTCCATTTTGTTTCCACCTGCCCTCATCTCTTTTTTTGTTCTACCATCTCTGCGCTGTGTTATCACAAATCGCACAGCACCATGAGCTGCTGTAGAACATGTCCTACTTAGGTGGCAGGGCTACAACCTGAAGAAGTACTCTTTACATCAGTGGTTTCTTCCTTCAACACTAAGCCATGACACTAACAGTTGGCAGCAGCTGATTTTAATAGAATGGTACATGTCTTTATGCTTAGGCCCCATTGGGGAGATGGCACTCACAGACCTTAATTCCTTTGAATGGAAAGTTTCTTTAGAATTCAGTCCCTTCTCAATGCAATGGTAAAACATAATGTGCGCTCCTTTTCAATGCAAACAAACTGGTATTTTCTCTTATGTTTACTAAGGCCCCCATTATGGCTTTGGCGGTGTGGGAGCGAGGCCGCCACCCCAACAAATAATGTGCAAGGCTCTGACTTCAGAACTAAACCATTTTCATCCTGTTTGGCCTGAAAGTCCAGGGCCACAATCCACTGGTATTAAAATCCCTAAATAAGCTTCCTGTGAAAGAAAAGTAAAGCTCCAACCCCTCTGTTTCTTTTATAAAGTACTACATGGTCATTCAAAAGGTTAGCTCTCAACACAGTTCATCTCTTACCCTCCAACCATATGCTGGCAGTTGAACTCTACTGCCCTTTTGGCCAGCCCACTACAAGATACTCAGTGGAACATGCCTTCATGCACAGTGATTATCACTATGGTGCTCCCCACTAATCAACATCTGACTTCAAAATAACTTTGCAAAACTAAGCACATGCCTAAAATGCACTTATTTACCTGGCATATGGGTGGATTTTCTGCCTCTGTTTACTCAAACGCACTCCACCACCCAACATAGGGGCCTCATTACGATGTCAGTCAGAAAGGCACCAAATGGCGTTTGGATTTGCTTAACCCGTGTCGGAACCCATGTTTCCAAAAAAACGATTACGATAGAAGGAAACCATTCGGTCATTACGACTCGGTTCCGACCGGCATTCTGAGAATCTGAGTCGCTGGGAGCTGATTCGTACAGCTCAAAGGACAGCGTTTCCATCCGACCAATTACAATGTCGGATTCTGACAGCCTTTCCCACTCGGTCTGTCTGACACAAAAAGGCTGTTGGAAACCAACATTGGGGGCTTTTGTAGGCCCCCCTTCATCGGAATGCCTCCGGTTGGGGCCCGTGGGGGTACCCATGAGACCCCGCTTTCAAATCATGCACTGTGTGGCAGGCACCTTGGGGTGCCCACCACCAGGCGCAGTGCGTCCATTGGGGCGTAGGGGCGTAGCCCCACTAAGCCCCATGGACCCACTGCATCATCGCTAAAATAAAAATAAAAATATTTAATGATCGCGCTACCCGCCGGCCGGGAATCCGGGAGACACCCGACTTTTCCGAAGTGCGCAGGGGGGGCGGAGCCTGCTGCAGCTTGAGTGACAGTCCACTCAGCTGCAGCAGTACTGCGCAGGTGAATTCTTGGGCAGAAACTAGCCCGCGCATGCGCAGATAGTTTCCCTGCTGAAGTTCCCCTTAGAGAGAGGACCAGGGGCGGGCCGCAGCGCCCGGGGTTGCAAAGGGCGACTGGGCGAGCAGTCATGGTGCCCCCCTAGCCAATCCTGGTGCTGCATGCAGCACCAGGATTGGCTGGTCCAGTGGTCCACGTGCAGGCCAATCACTGTGTGACTTCGGGACGCTCGCCGCTGTGACGTTGTGACTTCAACTCTTAAATTCATCTCTAGCCTGGAGCTCGCCTCGTGCGCAGGCAGCAGACCGCGTGTGACTCCCGCCTCACCGTTCACGGTCGCGGTACAGGGAAGGCCACAGTGCATTATATGCGTTATGTAAGGTTTCCCGTTTTCCTTGCCCTCTTTTCATTAGTTTTTCTTGCCCTCTAAGTCTGTTCTCCGTTTTCCTTGCCCTCTGCTCTCTCGATTTCCTTGACCTCTGTTATTCCGTTTTTATTGCCCTCTTTTCATCCGGTTTTCTTGCCCTCTTTTCATCCGGTTTTCTTGCCCTCTTTTCAATCATTTTTATTTCCCTCTTTTCTATCGGTTTTCTTGCCCTCTTTTCATCCAGTTTTCTTGCCGTCTTTTCTATCGTTTTTATTGCCCTCTTTCTATCGGTTTTCTTGCCCTCTTTTCATCCGGTTTTCTTGCCCTCTTTTCTATCATTTTTAGTGCCCTCTTTTCTATCGGTTTTCTAGCCCTCTTTTCATCCGGTTTTCTTGCCCTCTTTTCGATCAGTTTTCTTGCCCTCTTTTCATCTGGTTTTCTTGCCCTCTTTTCTATCGTTTTTATTGCCCTCTTTTCTGTCGGTTTTCTTGCCCTCTTTTCTATCGGTTTTCTTGCCCTCTTTTCATCCGGTTTTCTTGCCCTTTGTTCTCCCGATTTCCTTGCCCTCTGTTCCGTGTGTGGGGGGGGCTCTGTGTGTGTGTGTGGGGGGGGCTCTGTGTGTGTATGGGGGGCTCTGTGTGTGTTGAAGTAAATCCTATGATAGTGGCCGGAATAGGTGGTTTAGGGTGTTTTCAGTCTAGAGAGATTGTGTACAAGCACATACGCATGAATTCATGTAATACAAAAACTCTCATCTGACACTTTCCCACCATGGAAATGGTTGGAGATTTCCTCCTGACATGGGAGGAGTACATCCCTTTGTATAGTAGAAACTTCCACAAAATTATTGTGTGCATAGAGGAGGTGGTTTCCCTATTCCCATTGCACAAATACACAATCATTGACAGTGTACAGCTGCACCATGTGTACAATTTGTCATTGTTCAAATATCAATGCCTATGAGTAAACGTAATTCATAAACTTTTCCAGTGACTGGTGTAGCTTTCCAGGTGTAATCTGTGACGGTTTTGGGAATCTCTGGAAAGCTTGTAACTACAACATTGCAGTAGTGTCATTCTCTGAAAAAAGCTTCACACTTTTCTTCAACCTGTGTGTTGTGACAGTAGTAACTCTCGGGAGACAAAACTTGCCTCTCTTTCCAGAAACTATTGTGGCCGCTTCCACAATCAGTAAAATGCTGCAATGTGACGCCATGTTTTACAAAATGTTCCTCTTCACAACCCACACCCACTTTTTACGAATGTTATTAGACATTGAAGACAATGGAAGAATAGGTATAGAAGAAAAGACCTACCCTCACCCACTAACCTATTTATTTACTACTCCTATGCATGGGTGTAATGGAGGTCCCCGCAGTACGGGGGGGCCAGGATTTCTTGTTTTGGAGGGGGCCTTCTCACCCTCTAGTCTAAGCCATGCCATTGCACATGGCATGCTTTGCAGAATGTGTGTAATGGCATGGAACAAGATATAGTCATACTTTCTGGAAAGCCACTTTGCTTTAATGAGCAGGCGCCTGCAGTGTAGGAGGCGTCCAACTGTTCAGAGGCCCCCATTGACGCATGGGCATTGTCTGCTGATGTGACCATTTATCATTAATTCACCAACAGGAAGGGACCTAGTGGCCACAGCTGCCACCAATGCAGCTCTACTTTATCATTTATCTACTGTCTATATCCTTACTCCTCTGTGACAGGTCTTTCCTTTGTACTCCCAGGTCTGTCACCTCCCTCCCACTATTTCTAATTTGCTTTGTCCCTATAATGTAATAACTGCACTTTCACAATTGCTTTATTAACCTTCCTGCTTTCTCAAATTTCCTTGGAAATGCATGATTTTTCTTCTCTTTTTTCAAAATTTTCTCGGGGGGAAACCCCCCCGAACTCCCCTTAAGGTGGTTCAGGCTCGCTTGCTGCGCTCGCTCGCTACAGTGCAATATGCAAATTAGTTTACGCCTCACCACTTTGAAATGTCACCAGCCGCCCCTGCCCACCACAGGATGCAGGGTTTTCCACAACCACCCCTTTTTGCAATGGGAGCCTATGTTGTTGGTCGAAACACAGACTCCCATTGAAGTCAATGGGAGCCCGACCGAACTGTGTTTGGAACTATCATAATTGGTCGGTCAGAATCCCTGAACCCGAGTCGTTTGGAAATGATTCCATCAAGGAGTTGGTCGAAATGCTGTCCAACCAACATCGTAATGAGGCCCTAAGTTGTAATACTGGTCACACTCCTAAAACCGGCTATTTCTTTTAACATCCCAAGCTTTAAAGTGCTTTGCTGACCCACCCAAGCCTTTACCATCACACCTCTGCATACTGCATTAGACATATCGCTAGCGGACCCTTTCATGTTGCCATCTGATTAGCTGTCTCTCTGAGGAGCCCTGGCTCGATGCCAAATAACTGGAGAAAACAAAGAGGGTCTGCTGATTATCGGTGTTCTTTTGTATTGCCTGGAAGAGGGCAAGAGACAAAATTGAATTGAAGAACTGAACCAAAGCTGAATCAGAGGCCTGGCTTAGCACTAATAGCCAAAGCACGAACTGAGCTATCAAAGGACTTATATTGGAAATTACACAGTAGAGGGCATATAAAAAAAATCACAATATTATTTACATTTTTTTAAAAAGTATTGCTTGTCATTTGCTTTTCACTTCAATTCATTACACTCTATTAAGCTGAATATTAAGTTTTTATATAGTGCTAGCTCTGGGCTGTTTCACGTGTAGGTGCAATTGTTTGCAGCTAAGAACAATTAGGTAGAGAGATGTAAATTTGTTTTCCCAAGGTCATAGAATTTGGTCAAGTTTGGAAGCGGTAATAGGAACTCTGGTATTCCACTCCCATGGTCTGCAATTCAGCCACAGCAGTTGTCTTCTACAGTAAGTTCCACAGTATGAAAATGACATAATAAACTACCTGGAACTAAATACCAATTCATTCTATAAACAAGGTGGATAAATGGAGTGTCAATAGAGCAGAGCCCAACAGCAGACTTTCCAATCTGCGCCTCATGCTAGTTTCGTTTTTGGTAAATTGTCCTGTGCAAAATTACTCCAGCACTAGCCATTGTACGGTGACCATGTTTTCCAGATCTTTAGTCCATAAAGCAATGGGAGGTGCGTCAGGTGATGAAGTCAAGGCAGGCGTAATATTTTTCAAAAACGTTTATATATATTAATTTTTCAACTGTGGTAATGTCTAGTTACAACAAAACAGTTCAGCCAATGGGTTTCGTTCCCAACCGTGGGAACTTTGTCAGGGCTTAGAAAGTAGTAACAATTGCAGTCTTCAGAAGTAAAAAAGTAATCCTATTCGATATCCAAAGCATCAAAAAAGGTATATTGCCTCAGGGCATCATCATGCCCATTGTAGAGTACCCTGAAAGGTAGAGCTTGTTAATTCTGCGGTCATCGTACCGATATCTATCTACTTATCAGGATCTGGAATACGATTACTTTTTAAGTCTCGCCTGATCCAGCGTGCATGCGGTGCTTTGCAAGACTTTTTGTAAGGGGGCTTCAAAATCTGACCACACGCTTGTGCGTGTGGTTTGTTTTGGGTCAGAGGCTATTGGCCTTTGCGTGCGTCTTTCTAAGAAAGACAGCACGCAATTGTTCCGCCTTTGCTCAGCCCACGGCCTATTGCTTGCGGTTACCCACACAGGCACCATCTGCTTTGAATTATCGTGACCAGACGCGTGCGTGATAATTCAAAACAGATGTCTCACTGTGGCGTGCTCTTGTTAACCCTTGATTTGATCTCCAGTGCTCCGAAAAAGAATGAGGTCGAAGCTTGGTTATAGTTGCTTTCACTTTCCTGGCCGCATTCTTACAGCGTGCGCAGGGGCCATCTGGGTTTCATTAACGTGTGCGCACTTGTCTCCCACACAGTGTCTCTCCCCCATCTTTCAGGCGGTGTTCGTAAGTATTCTCTGTGCGCTGCAGTTACGATGTTTATGGAGCGGCGTGCATGGGTAATCTGTTTTAAAAAAAAAATTTTTTATCATTAGCGCGGTTTGAATGATTATTTTAGTCTCCGAGGGCTCTCACCGGGCTTGTCCCGATCTCACGCGAAACGGGGAACTCTCCTGTATGCTGTCACCTGGCAGGCTCTGTCCTCCACCTGGCAGGCAGAGACCCAAAGAGGAGGCACCCACTGGACCATGACCTTGTGGGCCTGCATTTCATTCAAGTAGCTGAAAGAGTGGTTGGTGTGAGCCAGCTCCTGTGCACTTATTAAGTGTAAAATCCGCTCAGACGGCAGTAGGAGGGTGGGCAGCTTGCTGGTATTTGCTTGTTGGAAATCTGGTTGGAATGTGAAGCTCTGGCTCGGAGACGCTCCTCCATTAGGCCGCAACTCTCTGTAAATAATCAGTTTTATCGAGTGAAATGGGTGAAGAAAGAGGCACCTCTGTGGCTGCAAGCAAGAGCTTCATAATCAATAGGCACTCTTTTATCTCCCCCTTACGATGCTACTGGCTGTCAGTCAGTCATTGTGGCACACCATGTTAACAGGAAACAGCCTTACACTACACGCTTCTAGAAAAGTGTAGCAGTGGCCAGTGTCTAGAGATGTGCTGTTTGCTTACAGTGAAAGCGTTAATCTGCCCTAACTCTTGTGTTTAAGTTAAGTGCAGTAATATATACACACTACCATGTATTTTACTAGTACTCAACACCCGTGCTGACTGCTGCATCTTTAACCGCACTACCAACCCTCCTGTGCAATAGGCGATACTCTAAAAGCCACATTAATACCTCAGAACTGCAACCCAGTACCCTAGGATAGTACTGGATAGCATCTAACCTAACATCTCAGTATTGGTACTAGAGCACTGTAAACGAGAACCCAGCCCTGATGGTGTCAAAGAGATCAGCACCAGTAGTAATTGCATTACGCGCAGACACCATCTCTTGTATTAGTTTAGCGTTTCACGCTCAGTGACAACTAGGACTCGTTAAGTGGCCTAATGGTCAGAGCAGTCGACTGTGGACCTGAGGAAACAGGTGAGAGTCAGGGCACCGGCTCATCGTGCGCATGCAGTCTAATCTCCCAGTGCATAAAAAAATAATCGTGTAATACAATCCGATCCTCATGTAAAATGCACTGAAACAGATTTGCGCTACATTTAATAGCAACCAAATGTCTAACCATCATTAACATTCACAAAGACCAAGAAATCGTTTCACAGTAAAATAATCTCATTCGTACACGTAGCATTAGCACCGACAACATACCAGAGCAAGTCCACTAAGACCTAGGTACCTCAGTATCGACTGTTGACATCTATAATTACTCAAAGGCACTAGCATTCGCAGCGCGAGGGCAACAGTACATGTGAACATTTAGAAACAGGAAGTAGGTAAAACAAACAAGCATTGGCATAGCCAACAGGTCTCGCCTTTGGGACCTTATAAGTGTTTAGCCATGCAACAGTTGATGTTGTTGCACCAAGGATATTGTGCTGCATAACTAAATACATACTTCTGATGACTGCAATTGTTTGTACTACTTTCTAAGCCCTGACGAAGTTCCCACGGTTGGGAACGAAACACGTTGGCTGAGCTGTTTTGTTGTAACAAGGAATTACATTTGAAAAAAGACTATGAATAAAGGTTTTTGAAAAATATTATGCCTGCCTTGACTTCATCACCTGACGCACCTCCCATTGTTTATGGATACATGGAGTGTATAAGAAATCACAAAAGATTAGCTTGGAAATGTGTGTTCAACTCTCCAGTTAAAAATGCATCTGTGCCCTACATGTTCTAAACTCAAATGTATGGAAAACGATGCTCTCCTTTTAGATCCACACTGCCGCTTCTGATTAAAGACATAAAACTATCCCACGCCATTAGAGGCACACAAAAGACTAACAAGCATCAGAATGTCACAGAAGCGGGCCAAAAGCTTTCTCTCAGGTTACAGTATTGCAATGGACCTTCAACCGGCTCAGTCTGATTCACCTTCTTTCAGTTTCTCGTTCTGCATTTTATCAAAAGTTCTAGTTCATCAAGTGCAGGTAAAAACGTTTCAGACTGCATTCATACTCGTTGCGTTTCGCAACAGTCCTTGATTTTGAAATTTTGCAGAATGTGGCTTGTGTTTTGTCTCTTTTAAAAACATCAAGGAACGGTGAGAGAGGGCCGTGCCATCTATGCTATCGGGCATGGGACGGAGGTGGCTTGGGGGTGATTTGGGTCTGGAACCATTGAAGTGCAGTTTGTGGGGGACCACAGTTGGCACCACTGTCTCCAGCCCCTCTGTGTGTATTGCAGGATGCACAGCGACAGAATTGGGGTGGGAGGGTCTAGTGAGGAAGAGTAAGGGTGTATGGAAATGTTTAAGAGAGGGGAGGGAGGGGGGCTGTTCTGCTTTCAAGTATAACTCTGAATGCTATTGTTCCTCTGACTTGTAACTTTATTGTAATTGCATTTATATAGCACGTGCTCCCCCTGACGAGACGTGGAAGCGCTTAACTGCGAGTAGCATGCTACTCTGGAATCCAGGGTAAGTGGTTAATTTAGTTTTTTTGAGCTAGTGGTTTTAAGCCTGAGTCCTCAAAAACAATTTCCATGTACTGGCCCAGTAAGCCTGTGATGGATTTAGAAGTGAGTTAGATGTGAATGTATATTCATTCATGCAAATGATTGTTGGGGTGGATAGATAGGGTGGGAATATATTAGTATATGGGTCGATTGCATGGAATGATCACCGGTTTCTAATGAAAAAGGTTATAGGGCTATGGGTTGGGAGGAGGGCATGCAACAATATGTAGAAATGTAAACCAGAAGAGATGCAGTCTTGCGCACGAATCAATAGAGATATGCAATTTTGCTAGGAGTTAAACAGGGAAACACGGAATGCAGGCGCTTCATGCAATATAGAGTCAGGAAGTATGTCAAAGTGCATGCAATCTCCAGCTGGAATAGTAGTTGAAAGAAAATTAGAGAATTTGGGTTTGAGGTGGTACGCTTATTTTGTCATTTGATTATACAGGAGCTGGGGGAAGGGGAGATCTGCAAATAAGATTTATTGATGTCTCCCATAAAGTATTTGACAAGCTGTACATGGCTTTTGTCTTTGGACAGAGGAGGCCATGTCCTCTTTTTTGAGTCCCATTTGTTAGCAGATGGGCATCAGGGCGAAAATCGCGGTCTGGCTGGGTAGCTGTATAACGTGCTTCACTTAGGCCCTAGAGCCATGCCAGAGCCAAGCCTTAACCAGAAACAAGCTGAAACAAGCACTGGCGTTGCCAATAGGTCTCGCAGTAGTAAAGTTGGAGCTATTACAATTGCAAATAACAATGCCTTTTATTTTTGTTTTCATTTTAAAAACATAAAGGGCTTTGTCATTTACAAAACCAATAGCTCCAACTTTCCTACTGCGAGGCCTATTGTGCACTGCACAGTGTGGGTGAAAGTGGCACTGCGTGGGTGTGAGTGGCTTTGAGTGAGTGGCGTTGCGTGTGTGAGTGGCGTTGTGTGTGTGATTGGCGTTGCGTGTGTGAGTGGCGTTGCGTGTGTGAGTGGCGTTGCGTGTGTGAGTGGCGTTGCGTGTGTGAGTGGCGTTGCGTGTGTGAGTGGCGTTGCGTGTGTCTGATTTGTTCGCTCGGAATGAGAGCAGTTGAATATTGGTAGGGTCGGCATCTTGTTGTTTTTCTAATAATTGAAACATCCGGCATAATGAAGACGCAGCATATCTGCAGAGACAGTATCTGCCAAGTCGACTGTACAATCATAATTGTTAAGGATATTAATTGTGTTTGTTTGTTATAATTCGATGTTTTTAATTTTAGATTGGGTGAGTAATGTGCAAGGCCGCCTTGCATGGTGGTATTGTAGAGTATATTTCCTCTTTTGAAACGCAATAATAAAAAAAGAAATTAGTATTCAGGGAAGAATGGGAATTGAACTGCGGCCACAGGAAGCTTCAAAATACATCTACGATAACAAATTGTAACCTACTTATACGCACTAAAACGGCAGAACACCGGGGAGCTTAGAAATATCTGTTCTGAGACAAATTACATAGTACGCATGCCTATTATAAAACGCGTGCGCACACGCGAGGATGGGCACACACAGACGGGAAGTAGAAGTCTTGTCTGTTTTCTATGTCGATCGGTTGGGCTTTTGTAGTGACGAAAACGTTGGTTGCGCTGGCAATAATACCGTTTATAGATGGACGCCATGAAAAAAAGCATTCATTGCCTTCGATGCGCATGCGTGTTTCACTCGGGCGGATTTGCTTCCCATGGCAAGGCCTGGCACTATTAGCTGCGGATCCGCTTGACCTGGGGTAGCTGCAACATGAGGGACCGTACTAGGGAGCTGAGGAAGGTGAGTTTGCGGGAGAGTTGTTCGGTGTTAAAAGCATGGTCGGTTGCGAAAGGGATGCACTTGCAGAACAAAGGCAGACCTTCTGCAAATTGACTGAAAAATTAGCCCGGCCCCCTGTGGGAAGCACGCAGGCCGGAGAAAAGAAATGCACACGGCGGGCAGGGGAGGGGGCGGAGCGGGGGAGAGCGGCATGTGGGTGTGAAGAATTGACTGAAAAATTAGCCCGGCCCCCTGTGGGAAGCACGCAGGCCGGAGAAAAGAAATGCACACGGCGGGCAGGGGAGGGGGCGGAGCGGGGGAGAGCGGCATGTGGGTGTGAAGAAGCCGGGCCTTTGAAGTGAAGCTAAGCTTCACTTCAAAAGGTGTCGGAGGAATGCGGCGGCTGAGGGAACTGATGTGCAGGCGCTTTTAAGCTCAATGCACATGCGCATTGAGCTTAAAAGTCACGGGCACTGCAAGGAATCGCCACGATTCCTTGCTTCGTAGTTAAAGGTTGTTTAAGCCGCAATAGGCTCGCAAGCTCGATGCGCATGCGCATCGACAGGCGAGACCTAAAAATCTTGTTTTGCACACTAATAGTGTGTTATATATGGTACAGAGAAAACCCATCTGAAAGGTACAAGTTAAAAAATAATGCGTCCCACAAAGCCAAACCAACGGACAGAAGGAAATCAATGATCCCATTGGATCCAGCAGGGTTCTGAGGTCCAAAGCCAAACCCGACGGGCAGAAGGGAATCAATGATCTCTTTAGATCCAGCAGGGTTCTGAGGTTCCATATAAGAGCAAGTGCTTTGGGCCCACACAACATGGTCTGGGGACCATGACTGGTGACCATGATGCGAGGTGCTTCTGAGAATTGGCTACTTTTGGTTTTTGTTTTATGTATCTGGTGCCCTGCAACCAGAAGGCAGCAGACTTGAGCTTGTGAACCTATGTATAATGCAGATCATGGGAACAGAGATGAACTTCACCCAGGGTTCAGGAAGCGTGAACTCTCTGTTAGCCTCGTGCCAGCAATACTGGCAAGCCACAAAGCTGAATCGGCATTTTCAAAGTCTGGCTGCAAATTGTTATTTTTGAAGATCAGCGTGGCTGGCAAAAACGTACTCATCAGGAAAAAATAATGCAAAGTTTTATTTTCTATAGTTCACTTTCTTTCATTGTGCCAATTCTTCTTTTCTCACTTTCCAGGTTCATATTTTGATTTCTTTTTTTTTTTTTTGCTCACGGGTGGATTTCTCTAAAGATGACGACAATAAACTTGTTCTAACTAGTGCCATTGTTTCTTTCTTAAGTGTCACTTCAAAAATGATGGTGTATGGTCTTCTGCCACCTTTCGCGTGCAACTGGAGTTGGAAGATACCTGGATAGGTGGGAAACACAGTCTGTGTTTTTTAACACGATAAAATCACAGGAACGTTCTTTCAATCATTTTTGTTTCCCTCCCGGAAATGACTCGGTAATTGTACACCCTCTGTGAATGCCAATTCTCCTTTCATTTTCTTATTTTTTTTTAACTGAATACAATTGCCAAATTGCACATGAAACTGACAAAACGTCGCTGAGAGGTCACTGGGAGTGATATTAGCCAGCACTGAGCTTATTGGGAGTGATATCGTTGCCCCCTGTAGTTTTTAGAAAGCAGGTAAAAGTAACAGCCTGAAGATGAGGTTGGCTCCACGGAGGCCCAGAGCAGTGTCACCAACAGTGGCACAGTCCACACAAGCCCTGCAAACGCTGATCATCCCACCTTGTTTCCCATTGTATGGATGTAGTCCAGTTGCGGCTGGTGTCAGGGAAATGTGGTCAGCTAGCGCGGGGGGGGGGGCTGTTACAAACAAAACAATAAAAGTAAATATATAACTGCCAGTCTTCTGCTTGCTACTTTGCCCGCTGGTCTTCTGCTCCTCTGGGCACCGGCTGAAGCTCCCAGGCTCCCCTACGTCCAATCCTGATGCTGGTGTCATACCCATGAGAGCAGTGTCGGGATTGGGCGGAGCGGGCTTGTTTTGCACTCCATTGGGCACTGGGAACCTGTGTCTTCTGGTCTCTCCACCCAGAAACACAGCTGGGTGGGAGAGATGTCAGTGCGTATGACGGTTTGGATGTCCTAAGATGGCCGGCCAAACTGTCATGCACACTAACAGCAGTGCCCACCACTCCTCCTTCCCCTGCTGCAGCGATGTGCCCCCCCCCCCAAGACTCAGCTACAGGACAAAAAATAAAATGATCTGCATTTTATTTTTAATTTGCCTCTGATGACACTCCTCCACCATAGCGGAGGATCTGCCCTTGATGTACTTCATAGAGAACCAGGTGAGAAGACTTTATCACCCATTGAACCCTAATATAAACGGGAAAGCCATATAGAGAGGATTGTAGGTCGTGTGCCAGGGGCTGCACAGCCAGATTACACTGCAGGTTTTTCAAATTTCCGAGAGCTTGGGAGGTGGCCTCAGATGCAACTGTTTGTGCTGCTGGTGAGGGTATGTATTGGAGATTCTTGGCTGACCAGAAATAACCATATTCTAGGTTTCCCTTTAAACGCCCAGTGAAAGCAAATATGCCAAAATATTATTGGACAGAATATTGTGCACATAGCCTTGCAACAGCCTTCAGTGAGCTAAAAGAATGGTCTTGGCCTTGGTCCCGCAATGTCTTTAGCAATGACAGAGTATATGCGCATTGGGATGTGTAGACTTTGATCTCCTTCTTAATGTGACTGCAGTACCTACAAAGTCTTTATCAAGAAGCTATTCTCTTAGAACTGGCATGTCCAGTGTGGTTGCAGGTGACGAGAAGCCAAGTCAGAATTTTAGGATCACCGCTGACTGTGGAAATAAGTTCCATTTTAAATTACTGAAAGTGAATATTTCTTATACAGATATCCTGAGAATCTGGCATTGATCTCACCCTAATTAACCTACATTGGACAATCTGGTGTTAGAATATTCATTTGATGATGAGAATCCGGATCACTGACATAACATCGAATACACAAATATAGAATGGACAAAATATCGAAGAAAAAATATAGAATGCAAAAATATCGAAGTCCTATCTACAAACAGGTAAGTACAAAAATATCGAATCAAAAATATCGTTAAAAAATATATAGTTAGTAGAAATATCGCATTTTTTTAAATGTCTTAAAAGTAATTTAAAATTAATGAAATAATAAATATAATTAACTTAAACATACTTAAAAATACTTAAATAACCTTACAATTATTAAATAATTAATTTAAGTAAAAAAAACTTAACATGCAATTTTTTTTAATACATATATATATAACGTAATATTAATAAAAAATATACAATATTTTTACTGTAGGCTAGCGGGAGGGTAAAATCTACTATTACCACTCCAGTGAGTGCAACAGTAGGGAAAGCGTTGGATAGCCTAGGGGTAAAAATTACTATTCCCACTCCACTGAGTGCAACAGTAGGGAAAACGTTGGATAGCGGGAAGGTAAAAATTACTATTCACACTCCAGAGAGTGCAACAGTAGGGAAAGTGTTGGATAGCGTAGGGGTGAAATATTACTATTCCCACTCCAGAGAGTGCAACAGAAGGGAAAGCGTTGGATAGCGAGAGGGTAAAAATTACTATTCCCACTCCAGAGAGTGCAACAGTAGGGAAAGCGTTGGATAGCGGGAGGGTAAAAATTACTATTCCCACTCCAGAGAGTGCAACAGTAAGGAAAGCGTTGGATAGCGTAGGTGTAAATACTACTATTCCCATTCCAGAGAGTGCAACAGTATGGAAAGCGTTGGATAGCGTAGGGGTAAAAATTACTCTTCCCACTCCAGTGAGTTTAACAGTAGGTAAAGTAATGATTTAATATATTAATAAAAATGTATTAAATATCAATACCAATAAAACATTAATTAAAATTAATTACCAATTTAATATGATGTAATAATTAATTAATTACACATACAAATAAATATTAGTTATTACGAAATTAATTACCTATTCATAATTAATTAACAACTAATTAATTTTCAGCAACAAAAACGAATTAATAAAAATTAATACCAATTAATAATTAATTAACAGTAAATTAATTATCAATACACAAAAAGTATTTTTAATATGTAATTAATTACAATTAAATTACTTCCCACCCTATTCCCCTATAAATCCACAACCAGCTACAGGAAATAAATTAATAAAATTAACATATTATCAATTAATTAATAAAAATTCATTACCAATTAAAAATTAATTAACAATAAATTCAAAATAAATACCAATAAATAAATAAAAATATTTAATTAATTACAATTAAATTACTTCTCACCCTATTCCCCTATAAACCCACAACCCGCTACAGAACTAAAATGCAAAATTAAATGAAAAATAATTAGTAATTTCTAAAAATTAATATTTACTTTAATATAATAAATTACTTCCCACCCTATTCACCTATAAACCCACAACCCGCTACAGAATTAAATTACGCAAACATTAAATAACATAAAATTCATTACTTAAAATAAATTACTAAAATAATATACACTTTACATACATATACTAACATAAAAAAACACTTTAAAAAATTCGATATTATAAAAAATTCGATATATGTTAATACCTATATTATATACTTCGATATTTTGACTTTCTATATTTTGAAAATCAATATTAAATTACTTACCTTCAATTCGATATTTTTACCACTATATTCTGTCCATTCGATATTTTGTCCATTCTATATTTTTACTTCGATATTATGGTAATTCGATATTTTGAATTCGATATTTTGTGTAGTTACCGAGAATCCATGACATTTCTTGTGTACTCAGATTTTACCTTCATTACTGCTGAAATTGCCTTAATCAGGGCTGAAATGTTACTCTTCATAATCATCTATTTTTGGTTATCTGTGCTTAACATAAGACTTGGGTAAGCATCTGTTATCTCTTTTGATCTGTTATTTATCATGACATGACTTTTTGAATTAAGCCATATTTTCATATCTCCACCATTTAAGATACAGAGCCCGTTTAAGCTTCGCACGTCCCAGATACAGACAGGATTCCACTTGACTATGTAAATGAGTCCCACATAGATTCTTGGTATGTCGATTTATCTTGTGCCTATTCTGACCATCAGTCAGAGCGCTAACCCACGTTCACCCACATTGGACACTGTAGTGTAGTTCCTATATCCCTGATAGGCTCTGTGCATTGGAATAATATACACTATAGTTTTGACATAGGACTGAGGTCAGTATGTCTCTAGCGAGTACATTAAACTTAATTACTTGTGTGTGCCAGCTAACTCAGAGGTCACTAGAAACTTTCTCGAATGAACAAGAAGGGATTAGTTTCTGACAACCGCATAAACATGACAATTTTGTTTCCCTTAGAGTCGGAACAATATCTTCTGGGTCGTGGAAACAATAAATTACAGTTTCACTCAGTCAATCGTGCATGCTTTGTTTCTACAGAGTTGCACAGAAATAGAGAGATGGGGTTTCAATAAAAAGGGTTTATTGAACAGTCTTCTTTCTCATGCAAGAGATATGTACTGCTACAATCGTAGGACAGAATGCGAAGTATAATGCGTACAGCGTAAACAGTAATATAAAATAAGACTGTAATAGCATGGTCTGTTGCTATGACATATATTAAAATACATACATAAATACCACAGGCTAAAATACTCAACCGGTGCTTCTAAAATAATCCTACCCCAGTGTACTTAACCTAAGTCTAGTACGAGGGAAGAAGTAGGTGCTGTTTTAGCTATAGTTTAGTTGTGCTAAGAATTGCCAAAAGTTTCTCTAGGTTCTAATCAGCTCCATACCTTGGAATGAGAGAGGTTGGTATCTCTTTCCCGGGACTCGATTCTCTAACACCCCTCAAGGGGAGTCAGAAACACTGGAACTGGATTCTCGGCAAGGAGGATGACAGCGTCTGCTCAGTGCGTCAGTTGGGGAGATGACGTCCTTCGGGACTTGCTGTGGCGAGCCGCGTCCTGCAGGTAAGTAGCCAAACCGCACCGTGCTTTGCCATAGCAAGTGAAGGTATATTTATACCTTGAAGGTGTTTAGGAATGCCAGTATTGACGTACAAGTCGGGCATATGAACGTCATGAATGACCCCTAAGGAATAGATGTTCATGCATAATAAATGAGTTCTTGGAGAAATCAATATTCAAGCAAGGGGAAGTCCCAAAGGCTCAAGAGTCTGGTTTTCCAGGAACTCGTGACGTAGATGAACGGATGCAAGTAGCCATGCCTGTATTTGGTTAGCATGGACAATGCCTAAATAAGGACTGGATTTCTATGCCTATATAAGGGCAATGTGAAATGTACCTATATAGGGGTATGAATCGGGAAATTCATACGGAATCTAAATCGATACACAACAACACCTGCGATAAGACAAATGGTAAATGTGCGCTGAGGCTGTATTCTTCAAAGCAGTAAATATGTTGGCAATAAATTGTTACTTTGATATTCACTGAGATCCAGGAACTTAATTGGTGTAGGTAGTCTTTAGCTAGGTAAGGTCGAGTATATCTATCCAGATTATCTGTGTAAATTAGCGTCAGACTTTAATTTTGGACAATCTGAGTCTTTTTGTGTTTTTCTCCAGGCCTTTAACTGTTTTGCTAATTGTAACTGTGTGTTATATATAAGGAGATTCCCCTTTTTTTGAGGCACTCAGTGGGGCACATTTATGAACATTCTGAACTGGTGAAAAGTTACTAAACTTGACACAAACCGGTTCAAAGTGTTGATAAAGTATTCACACTCCAGCACAATTTTTTTTGCATCAAGGAGGCGTCTCATGGGTAGTACATCCATGTATTTTAACCCAAAGTCTTATCTATCAACAAAGAACGAAAAAACACCTGCTCGAGACAGGCGCTAACCAGGAGATATGTTTTATTTCTCCTAACGTTTCCCACATTTCATGTGTGCTGTATTGTACAGCATACACATAAGGTTGGAAAACATTTTAAAGTTAGTCTAAGCATAGTATTGTAGTTCGTAATGGAAGAGTAGCCTTTCAGTACAAAACCTATGCTAGACATAATGCACACAACTTTACAATTTTGTGCAAAGGTGTGGGTGTGGAGCTCGGCATCCTGTTTGTGTGCTAGTTAAAGAAAGCAGCAGCACCATATTGTATTAGATATGACTCTGCAATGCTCTCCCCCTAGCACAACCAAGCACTACAACACTGGGTGCTGTGCTGCATTGCACGACAGTCTCGTAAATCTTCCAGTATATGTCCTAATCGAACACTTTCCACAGCACCGTTAGTTTTATTTTGAACCTTATGCCTTAAGTGAATTATATAAAATCATAATTAATTACTGTGCTTTACAAATGTTTTATGGCGACAGTCTCCGAAATTAATATTCAATACTGACAACTATAAGAAGCACTCTAATGACATCACTGCCATCGGAATAAACAGAGGATTAAAATGAAATTGTTTCTCTCTGTCTCTCCTGATTTCTTATCCATTCTCCCTGTAGTCTGACGGTCAATTCCTGAGGTCTACTCCAAGAGAAAAATCCTTGTGTAGTGTGTGCTGCAAGCTACCAACATGACAAAATATATCCTCTTCCTTTACGATCTTGGTGATAGAAACAGAACTGCCATTGCGGCAGACCTGATTCTAGGGTGGAGGGGAGGGGAGGGGGCAGGCATTGATTAAAATGGAAAAACTGTCTGAAGTGCAGGTACTCTGACCCAGTTGCGGCCCGTGAAGGGAGTTCCGTGGAGCGAATTTCGTAGCGCACGTTGCATCGCATTTTGCAATGCAGGGTGTGCAACAAAATTCGTTTTATTCATTCAATTGTTTACTTACCTACAATCATCCATATTCCGGTGTTTACTACCCCCACCCTGCCCCTCCCCCGCCCCGCCTTTCCACATTCCGCGAAACTCCATCCACGGGCCGCAACTGCTCTGAACCAGAGTACCTTCTTGTTTCTGAGATGTGCTGGTACTCTCCAATTATATGTATTATGTCACTTTTGAAAAGTGCCGGTACTCTCCCTCTCAAAATAAAAAAGTGTTGGTACTCAGTACCGGGCAGTACTGGCCCATTTAAAGCACTGAGGGCAGGTACACCCATACATGACCTTTGTCCCTCCCAGCCATGGAAGAAGTGGCCATGGAGAACGCACCCATTCATTGATGCCTTCATGTCCACGGCCAAACATTGTGATGTTTTGTCATTTTATTTACTTTAATTATCAGTCAGAGGTCATTAAAGACCCTCTAAAACACACTTTAAAGTGCATTGTTTTTATAATCTCTGTTTTATGTATGTACTGAAAAGGAGAAAAAAATACTGGCTTTAGGTGATTTTCCTTATTTTTGTACAGGGCGAGACATTAAAATACTGGTCTAATGTGACCTCCTTGTGGCATTTGTCGTGTAATCTGTGATCATGCTTGTTTTTATCCCTACCTGTTGATGTATTTGCATTATTGTCCTTCCTTTCCTTCCTAATATAAAGCGCTCTGATATCCTATGGGATCTAGTTTGCGCTATATAAAACTTTATAAATAAATAAATGCCGATTAAAAAAAAACGGCTGGCGTCAACCCCTCGCGCGTGTTTTGTGCAAACTGCAGTTAGGCGGTGTGTTGGGGGAGGAGGGGGTGGGGGCCGGGCAGGGGTATACTTGCAATGATGCAGCAGGTGCAGTGGCACCAGGGCTGCCAGCGGCCTTCTGCACCTCAGTTATGGCTGTTTCCATTTGGGAGTTCTGAGAGTGTTGATATATTTTTGTCTGTTTTATGATGCGCGCAGTAATGTACTGTAAGATACATGCATTCAACTATTCAAATAGCGACAGTAGATAGATGAGCAGCCATGAGGGAATCATACATGTCTGAGCATTACCTAAAAATGTAAGTGGAATTACAATACCTATGAGAGTATGTGTGTCTGTCCTCTGCCCGAATCTGTACTAAGGTAAACAGCTGTGCTACTTCAAGTACCCGGAACCGGGCCTGGACTGCAGCTGCCGCTGACTGCTCCTCTGCATAATTGAACTCTAGTTTGAAAACATATATTGAATTTACAACAAAGAAACATTGAATGTATGTAAAACTATAACATTCGAATATAGATAATGCACATATTGGTGTACTTAGCCATGCCTTTAATATTATGGTGGTTTGGGAGAGAAGAATTACAATGCGTTACACACAGCAATAAAAGGAACTATTTTGGTGGCTGACATTTTATTGCATTCAGTACGGATAAAGGTGGGACAGATACGCAACTCACACTGTGGAGCCTCTAAGGTGTGAGGCTGCAATGTGTAAGGTTTAATTGTATAGTTCTACTTCTCATTTGTATACTTCTAAAACAAAAAAAATGAAAACAAATGTACGGGTAAACTAAACGTTTTCCATCAAAATCACAAACCTTATCAAAGATAACATTTATAGCCACTGGTTCCTGACTCAAATTACAATCCTGTCACATAAGACACCACTTATGAGACCTGGGCTTGCATCAGCACTGACGCCTGAAGCTCAGTGAATATATAGCACTGTTTAGGGACAATGCCGTTTACAAGGTACCTTTCAGCTGTGATGCAATCTGTGTTACTTAACATGTTGTAGGGTTCACTTGTGTTCGCACCCTGACAACGATACAAAATTAATAAATGAATCATGTGGTGAAACATGTTGTTGTAACAGAATACTGCCACACAATGCTTTTACAAGGGCTGGAGTTAGTTCTGAACCGTCATAAAACACTTAATTACACTCACCAAGTCCAGGTGCACAAAAATATTTGGCTTGTTTTTTTTGTGGCTGAGTTTGCTGTGAGCTATTGCTTCATGAGAAGGAAGCTTTTTGGAGGTAGGGCTGTTCAGTCAGGGATTGGCTAATGTCAGCGCCACTGCGGGTCTTAAAGTGTCCATCGGGTGAATCATGTTTGTATAGGACTCAAACTCTAAGTTCAAATCATAAAACAAAAGTACATTCTACAGTGCCAATTGTTGGAGACCATTAAAGGTGAAGGTCTTGGTAAGAAGATCTGTGTTTTTGTTTACGCAAAGTACCTTAAATTCTGGTTTGCGGAACAGTGTGAGAATCCACGTCGGAGTTGCGTTGCGCAGCCGAAGCGATGCATGGCTACCAAAATGCAGCGAAGCTGCTATGCGAGGGCCTACTTCACCGAGGAATCCGCTGACGGGGCTTGTAATGCGAAGTCTGCCATTGAGGATGCGCTGTGTAGTTGTGGTGATGCGTCACTTCTAAAGAACTGCGATGCGGGGTCTTGTCAAAGCTGGCGTTGCCGAGAGACGTGAGGGTCTGTGCTGAGGATGCACTGCACAGTGAGGTAAGTTAGCATTTTAAATTGTGATCCCAGAGACTCCAAACATGAGGGGTTATCAGTTCCCAGTTGGAATATTCACTTATAAATGTAATAAGGTAATTTCAATAGCATCCTATAAGTTAGGTAGGCCTTGCAGTAGTGAAGACAATGTTAAGAGTTTTTTTTTACACCCAGGACAAGTAAAACTGAAAAGTAAATTTCCAATTTTTTAAATACACTGCACCCTGCCCTTTGGGCTGTACAGGGCCTACCTTAGGAATGCTATATATATATATATATATATATATATATATATATATATATATATATATATATATATATATATATGTATATATATTCACTGAAAAAACCATAGGTTATAGACCATATATAGTTAGGAATTAGCATTTACAAAACCTTGAAAATTCACTGAAAAAAACATAGGTTAGAGACCATATATAGTTAGCTGGACATTTTATTGACATAAAACCAATGAAATTCCATATATAGTTAGTTGCACTAACTATATATCGCGCACCCGCAATCCACTGCTGATGATGTCACATATTACATCATTCATGACATGGTCAGTGACATCACTGATGACATCACTGATGACATCTCAAATGACATCACTGATGACATCACTGATAACAACATCCAGTGATTTTTTGTTTCTGTAAAGTTTAAATATGTCTTACATATAGAAGAATGAGTGGATGTGTAAGTGTCTGGACGAAGGATTTAGTAGGTGCATGACTGACTGTATGAGTGAGTGATTAAATGTGTCTCACTGAGTGCATGGGTTAGTGACTAAACTGTCTTAATTTGTGCATCATTATGTCTGTTGTTCTGTAAACTGCTGCATGTGTTGATCAGTAGCTATATGAGTAACTATATGGGTTATTGATTGATTGCCCAAGTATTTGTATGGGAGACTGAGTGTGTGTGTGGCTAGCTGGGAGGTGTGTGACTGTGCAGATCAGTGTGTACTTGTATCAATGATTGTATAAGAAGGTAAGTATGTGTTAGTATATGTTTGAAAATGTAAGGTGCTCTATGTTTAACTGTATAGACAAGAAAATGGAAGTGTCATTGATTCTTTACAGGACTGACTAGGTGTGTGAGTAACTCCATGGATGAGTGGCAGACTGTGAGTGTCTGTATAGGTGTATGAGTGCATATGATAGTGTTGTAAAGATGAGTGATTGTATGTATGAATGATTGTATGGGTGAATGAGTGAAGGTGTGTGTAGACGTAGCAATCAGTGAGTGCGTATGTAGTAACTAGTATTGGTGTGTCAATGTTTTCAAAAATTATACTCTGTATTTAACACTGGGTGAAACAGAGGTTATATTAAAATGTGAGGAGATGCATTGTATTGTCACATGAATGATATCATCAGTGATGTGGTCATTGATGTCAAATGAGATGTCATCAGTGATGTCATCAGTGATGTCATTTGAGATGTCATCAGTGATGTCATCAGTGATGTCACTGACCATGTCATGAATGATGTAATATGTGACATCATCAGCAGTGGATTGCGGGTGCGCGATATATAGTTAGTGCAACTAACTATATATGGAATTTCATTGGTTTTATGTCAATAAAATGTCCAGCTAACTATATATGGTCTCTAACCTATGGTTTTTTCAGTGAATTTTCAAGGTTTTGTAAATGCTAATTCCTAACTATATATGGTTTATAACCTATGGTTTTTTCAGTAAATTTTCAAGGTTTTGTAAATGCTAATTCCTAACTATATATGGTCTATAACCTATGGTTTTTTCAGTGAATATCAATGGTTTTTTAATAGCAAATATCATAAGCTGTCGAATGTCAAGTACGTGGTAAGTAAAAACATTTTCGTGTTTATGCACACTGATCTGCTTTGAATGCTGCCCCCCACCCCTCATTTCTATTAGGAGTACTCTCTCTTTGCAGATAGTGAAGGGTAGTTAACGCAGGCCTTTGCCCCCGTTGTAATCCGTCGTGCCTGCTTCTCTCTCCATTTGATTGATTGTTCTCTTTGGTTCATTCTCTATTTACAAACAAGCACAGAGTCGCAATACTCTGTTTAGTCTTTGCAGATAGCGAAAAATCGTGTAAAAAAACAAAAGGAATCGAGCAAAATCAGTAGGCCACTAATGGGATCTCTCTTTGACCTCGCTAAAATAGAAACATTAGGAACAACCTGTTGAAAATAGCAATGTGTATGTACATAAGCGGCGTTCATTTGTGTTCACAGTACCCCTTGTTGATTGTTTGAATCGAGCATTGAATTGTTCGAAGTTGGTTCTCTTAAGGATCTTCTCTGCCTGCAAACGAGGAAGAATAGGAATATTCTCTCTCCCTTTGCAGATAGTGAAGGGTAGGTAAAGCAAGCCTTTAACACGTCGTACCTATTTCATTCCTCATTGATTGATTGATTGTCCGAACATTGACTGTTTGGGAATTAGTTCTTTTTGGAGGTATTCCCTGTTTGCAAATAAACGTAGGAAAATCTTTGCAAGTAGTGAAAGGGTAGGTAATGCGGACCTTTCTCCCCCGTTGTAATCTGTCATGCCTATCTACTCCCCACTGATTGATGCACCTGTTTCACCCGGACCATTTACTAGAGATAGGTCATCTGGCCCAACAAGAGAGCACCCCTAGTGAAAAGGACATATGCAATAATAACGAAGTGATCACTGTATCCTGTTAACAGAAACTTTAGCATGAAACAACCTGGAAAGAAAAGAATAGGAAAACGAAAATCAGTAGGCCACTGATGAACTTTTTATTAAATAACAAACAAAGAAACGATAACAATACGTAATGATAAAACCTATTATTGTCCTAGAAACAAGAAACGTTAGAAGTAAGCCCGTAATAAGAAACCTGAAAACATCGCCCCTCACTGCCCCAAAACGTGTCTGTCCCACCGCCTGCCACGGCCAAATAACGGCAAACTGGGAAAGATAGAAGTCAGCAGACATCCGCCCCATTCTAGAAACTTCCAAAGGGCAACAGGTTTTCGGCTACGCCCAGCCGGAAGCAACACATATAAGGCGGGTCCTGCTGCCACGCCTCGGAGATCATCACGTAGGGTGTAGCCGGAGGAGAGGCAGAGGCCGAGGCCAGCGGGACCCGGCCAGGGGGATTGACAACGCTGGAGAGTTGCAGGGGGGGGAATGTCCGTGTCCTCGACCCTCTCCTCTCTCTCCCAGTCCGGCCGCGGTGGCCCTTGACAGTTTCAGGTAGTCCCGCCACATTCTCTACCGGTCCGGCCACCAACGGCCGGGGCCGATGGGATCCGGCTGCAGCCGATAAACCAAGGAACCCGTTCATGGGGCCAGAGCAAGGGGCGTCCGGCCGACATCCACCGGAAGCCCGGCCCGAAGACGGACGGGACACTTCTTCTTTCTTGAATAATGGCTTTGACAACACTGGGGGGGATGTCTTGCACATGCCTCCGACCCCCCCCCCCCCTCGTCCTCATCGCCTGGTCCGGCCATAACAAATCTCAAGCGAGACGCCGTGGGGTGCACTGGGAGGGAGAGATGATGCGAACAGGCCTCTCCCGCCTCCCCAGTGGAGGCTTCCCACCTGCACCCTCAGCGCTCCAGGCGCCCGGAAAAGGATTCTTCCACTGTGGCGATGCTGCAACGTCTCGCCCGGCAGGGTGGAGCCCGTCCGCTCATTTGACCCCGCGATCGCCAGTAGCTACCGAACTCTCAAAATGGCGATCGAACTGGCAAGAGCGGGCCCAGCATAAAGAAATGGCCCGGTCACTGGTTGACTCCACCACCGTAGTCCTCCACGACCTTGAAGATTCTAGAGGAGCCGCGGGAGTCTCCGACCCCCGCAGACACCCCCGATGGGGAATGACTGCCATGATCGACCGTGGAGTGACGAAACTGTATCCGCGGGACGTCGGCGCTCCCATGCTGGCGCCAGCCTCACTTTCAATTACTAGAATCCTGCAAACCTCAGTTCCGGTGAAAGCACACTGTGACCCGGTAGGTTAAAATTGTTGCACCCCCTCCCCTTTTTGACTGATAGTTCAAACCACCGATCCTTTCCTTTGCCCTTTTACCAGAACTTTGGACTGCCTCCCCCTCTTTTACATTTTCTAGAGAAAACAAAACATTAACCACTACATTAGCATAGCAGTTGACACCAGAACTGTTTTCAAATTGAAAACCAACAACATCTTCAACAGAATCCTTTTTGTTTCTGCTGTGACCCTGCTACAGCACAGGCATTGTCCCCAGCAGTAATTCTGCAATGCCGGTAAGAATAGCTGTGGTGCCTACTGGACTCACTCACCCCCGCGGCGCCCCACGCCGTTATTTGCTGGGCGGCAACTTACTAGACATCACCTTCGTGCCATCTAGATTTCAGCGCGTTCTGCTGCCTTGGAACTATTCGCACAACAGACTGCTACTGACGACCCACCCCCAGGCAACATCTTCTGAATTTTCATAATTTGAAAGAACTAGTAACATGTCCTCATCAGGAATTTCCTCATGAAAAGTCTGCAATGATGATTCTTGTAACTCTATGGTCTCCAAACATTCGATAAATTCGCCATCAAGAGATTGATCAAAAAAATCATTCAAGTCATCTCCTCCTTGTGAGAATATTTCATTATTGGTGCTGTCAATTTCAATAAATTTATTGGATAATTCAAAACAAATTGCCACGGTCTCTTCGTTGTTTAAATGTTTTTACTGTTTTTGTTTTGTTGTATATATTTATAAGTTATTAAAGTTTTATAATCCTACTACTTTGTTGGAGTGCTATATATTTTTAATGTGACACATAAATGTAAAAACTTTGATGTACAAAGAGTCATCCCTGGAATCTTCCGCTTCAGGCTCGGTCCCCTCCCCAATCACAATACAGGATGGTTTTCAGATAGTAGGAACACGTGTGGTGTGACGGATCTCATCGGGTGTGGGCCTTGATCTACTATAACTCCTTTGAAGAGGGGTGATTCTTTACAGCTGGGGCCATAAACTACATCTGCAGGGCTAGCTGATAGCCTGGACAATTGGACACAGAGGAAGAGGAGTGTCAGAGGGTGCGGTAGTGAATAGGGCGAAAGGGAGGTGTCGGGCGGGCACAGAGTGTGATTCTCAGGGAAGAGCAGCGCAGATGGGGAGAGGTTTATTGCCCATGCATAACACAGAGAGCGGGGGTGACCAGTGCCTGGGGAAGATGCTTGCGAGGGTGGGGAGCCATGCTACGAATCGACAGCGTGCAGAGAGTGGGTCTGGTCAAGGCATCTAAAATGGCTGCCGTGCACGACAAAAGTGTGGCATTTCAAAAAAGGCAAGATGGCGCAAACAATGTTTTTCAACACTTCCTCATTTCCTTCGAATCGAACGTTAACAGACGTTGGTGCATATTACCAAAGTTAAGCGATATTTATCGCTAACGATGCTTAGCAACGAATTTTTTACCGCTAAGCATCGTCAGAAATTATCGAAGATAAACCTTGCTATTATCAAGGTTTATCGCAAATGCGATAAAAAACGACCGCAATGCATTAATATCGCTGAAAACTCAGCGATATTCATGCATTACCGAGCTAATGCTCTTAGCCATGTTATCCACCTCCCATTGGATAACATGGCTAAGAACTGCTCAGGGCAGGTGTTAGTTTTTGGAGATATTCGCGCTTAGCGCGAATATCTCCAAAAGTTGGTAATAGGAGATATATATCTTGCATGTTGTAATGCAAATTATTGTGGTATATGGAACTCATACCATAATCTCTCAGGAAAGCAGAAACTGATCCTTTTGGGACCGCCTGAGAAGGCCTAGGGGGTGAGGGGTACTCTACTTTGCCCCCTTTTCACGTTCCGAACTATTTTATTTTACTCTCGTCTGTAATTACACAAAATAGCAGCGATAAGATGCATCAGAGACACACAGTGAGAGAAAGGAGGCCGGAGATGAAGAAGAGATGTCAAATACACATTGGAGATAATATAGTGGGAGAAGGGAAGTAAATATGAGTAAACTTACCATGTAACATAAAAATGTTGCACTCTATACTATAAGTCTCATTTTATACTACAATCACTTCGCTACAACCTCATAAATTAAAAATAAAAATGAATAATGTCTCAAACAATTTTTGATTTCTGAATATAAATTTATTCTTCTGAATTTTCTAAATTTGAAAGAACTACTAACATGTCCTCATCAGAAATTTCCTCTTCAATCATCTCATCTGGAATCTCCTCATTAAAAGTCTGCAAAGATGATTCTTGTAACTCTATGGTCTCCAAACATTTGATAAATTCGCCATCAACAGATTGATCAAAAAAATCATTCAAGTCATCTCCTCCTTGTGACAATATTTCATTATTGGTGCTGTCAATTTCAATCAATGTAGTGGAATCATTCAAGTCATCTCCTCCTTGTGACAATATTTCATTATTGGTGCTGTCAATTTCAATCAATGTAGTGGACAATTCAAAAGAAATTGCCACGGTCTCTTCATTGTGAGCCATTTTATTTTGAAATTGCTTGCTGTAAATTGCAGAAAAAAATAATCACTTTCATTTATCGTTTTTAGTAATACATAATATAAAACTAACTTTATCAAGTATTTAGTATAACAGAAGGACTGCAAATAAATAACAGAAAACATTTTTCAAATTATCTTCAAGTGTACAACATAGTTCCCCTTACAAATGAACAACTCACCTTTTTAAAAGTAGGAGAAGTGTTAGTACTGTGTAAATCAAACACCAGAAATTCACCACCAAAAATTCCTCACAAATGTATCTCAGACAGTAGTATCACAAAATGGCTGTGGTTTCCTCTCATTTGAGATATATACATAACCAATTAACTTTCATCACACACAAATACAAAACCAAAGTAACATTTTAATTGGTTCTAAATTTCAACACTTTCAAATGTGTTTTCCCCATGCAATTTTCCATAGGACATTTACACACGTCTACAGCCTGAATGGCTGAACGGAATTACACCAAACTTGGCAAAATGGTACATCAAACCTAAGAGGTCAGGAAGGATCTACTATGCCCCCTTATGGTCATTTGCCCCTTTGCTTTGGCCTCCTCTTGTCTCTCGATCCTACCGAGAGACAAGATGGCGGCCGCTACGGACTGTTTGGAATGTTTACAGACGCCGGAGAACCAATCAGCTTCGCAAAGCTCCGTAACGCGAAAAGTACGCGAAGCGGAGCGCTGTTACAGATATATATCTTTTTCTGAACATTAATTTCTCAAAATCCACTGGAGCACATATATTGAGACCTAGCAAAGGCACATCGGGCTACCAGTCCCTAATATTTTGCCAAGTTTCGTGCAAATCCATTCAGCCGTTCGATTATTATTATTATTATTATTTTTTTTGCCCCGCGGGGCCCTTTTAAAACCTCCACATCAAACCTAGGGGGTCAGCGAGGATCTACTATGCCCCCTTATGGTCATTTGCCCCTTCGCTTTGGCCTCCTCTTGTCTCTCGATCCTACCGAGAGACAAGATGGCGGCCGCTACGGACTGTTTGGAATGTTCACAGACGCCGGAGAACCAATCAGCTTCGCTTCACAAAGCTCCGTACCGCGAAAAGTCCGTGAACCGGAGCGCTGCCCGGTCCGCTGTTACAGATATATATCTTTTTTTGAACGTTAATTTCTCAAAATCCACTGAAGCACATATATTGAGACCTAGCAAAGGCACATCGTGCTACCAGTCCCTACAATTTTGCCAAGTTTCGTGCAAATCCATTCAGCCGTTCGGGCTAAAAGTGAGGCCAACCGCCCTATGGGAAACTCAATGTTAAAAACACGTTTTGGGACCCCCCTTTTGTCTCGGCCCCCCCTTGACGAAACCCCCCCAAATTTTCAAGGGCTGCTCAGAAACAAAATGTGCCATTTTCCTGAAAATTTCAGCCAATTCCATCCACAAACGCCAAAGTTATTAGACATAGAATTTTCAAAAATCCCATAGAGAAAAAATCCTAACTATATATACCTACTGGCGACCGCCAGTAGGTAATATATATATATATATATATATATATATATATATATATATATAGATATATATATAGATATATATATATATATATATAAGCAAGGGTCCAAGTTTTTGGAGGGCGCACTCCCTGCAAGAGCACCAGCCGGTTCATTATCGCTGCACGCATCCCCTTCGGTGCTGTGATTAAGGACATGAGACCACGCAAAGCTGCTCCAAGTAATGATTTATTTCTATCACAGGCGACCTGACGCGTTTCGAAGCACTTGCTTCATCCTCAGAGGTCTCAGCATATGATCAGCATGTCACAGGAAACTCCATTATTAGCAAACTCCGCCTTGAGTAGGACGCGCTGAGTACACGCTTTGCTTTCTGGGATCTGTAGTGTAAAGAGTTAAAAGTTAATACCTTGAGTAGGTTCTGTGCATCCGTTAATTTTCAAAGTCATATATATATATATATATATATATTTTTTTTTTTTAAAAGGAAGGTTTGGGTCTGGCAAAAGGTTTATTTTGCCAGGTTGAAATGGCAGTTTAAAACGTCACACAAACAGGCTCCAATGCCAGGCCTGAGCCATGTTTAAGGTGCTACTTTGTTAAGTGGCGCAATCAGTGCTGCAGACCCATGATTAGAATTTAATTTACAGTCCCTGGGCACAGGTAGTGTCCCTTTACTAGGGTCTTACATGTAAATTAAATACTTCAATTATGTATAAGCCAATTCAATATGTTTGGAGGAGAGAGCACAAGCTTCTTAGCACAGGTTAGCAGTGGTAAAGTTTTCAGAGTCCTCATGCCAGCAAAAAGTAAGTCCGAAAAACAGGCGGTCTGAAGGCAAAAAGTTAGGGGAAAACCACACCAAGGATGCCAGATCTAACAGCATTCAATAAACCGTTCCCTATTTTAAACAAACATCGTTTTCTTGGTAATTGCTCCAAAATTAACATGTAATATAAAGAATACATACTGGATACGTTGTTTTATATTACTGTTTCTTGGTTCTGGTGGCATTTACAAACCTATGTGAAGTATAGCCCTGCAGCGGATGGAAGTATCACTAACAAGTATGTTTCCTGATATAGTTGACATCTAGTGACTGCTTTCAAGAGCCACTGACTTTTCTTTATCTCTAACGGAAGCAGTAAACAACCAATATTCCCCTTATTGTTGTTTCATCCTTTCTGCTCCGAAGGTAGACTTACCACTTGTTCACCCATCTTTGCATTTGTTACATCCACCTCTAAATCCACTGTGCCTAGTTGGGCCTAGACTCTGATTTTGCTTACTTTCAAGCTACTGTCTATCTACAACATATCAAACAAGAAGTGGCCTAGGCAATAGGTTGCGCCTTTGGGACCTTATAAGTGTTAAGCCATGCAGCATATTATCCTGGGTGCTATGCTGCCAGGGATTGAAGAGCAATTACTACACACTGGGTCATCCAGTGTGATTCAGGAATACATGCTTGCCTCAGGAAACATTCATGGACACATTCCAAAGGCTTTTAACGCACTGAGAAAAAGACAAGTGCCTCGATGGAAGTCAACAGCACTATAACATTCTGTATGCAAACTGCATCACTTGAATAGTGAACAGCATATGAAATAATTCGCGAATTCTGCAGTGCGGCGGTTTAATTAAGTGGGCGGGGCCATGTCGGCAAACGGACGTGCCGCAGCACTATGGAGGTAGTGCTCGCGGCGGCCATTGGGTGACAGAAGCAGCGAAGGGGTTAATCTCCAAGCACTTAAAAACAAAAAAATTAACCTTGCCTTGTGTAATGTAATTGACGCTATTCTAAAGCGCGTCATTACCTTCATGCCAGTTGAGTTTGTGCTCTATAAAAATGCCCCCAAAAATGTATCTGACCTTGTTTAATGTAACTAGTGCTCATGTAAAGTGCTCTAACACCTTCGGGTCGCTCAAGTTCACATTATATATTAGAGAATGTATCACAGTCCCTGGGGAGCTGCCGTGAATGGGCTTTGAAATTAGAGCTCTGAGAGCAGGAGGATGTCAGGAAGAGGCAGCGGGCCAGGTATGCAGCGACATGGGAGGGATGAATGCTGCTCCCATTTGTCAGGTAGAGGGAAAAACAATAAATAAACAGGGGTGGCATTGGCATCACTTTATCTCTGCACACCTAAAACCTTAAAAATTAACCTGACATTGTGTAATGTAACTGAAGCTTTTGTAAACCTCTGTAATTCCATTAGGTCAGTCTAGTTCGGGCTCTATAAAAATGGCCAAAAATGTAATATGGCATTGTGAAATGTAACTAAAGCTCATATAAAGTGCTCCAACACCTTCAGGTCACTTGAGTTCACATTATATAAACAAGTGACAGGAGTTGCCCAAGCCTTGCCCTTAACTGTGCTGCAAGGTTGGGCTGCTGAAGGTCTGGAGACTGAGGCTCACTAAAGCAACAAGCAGCAAAGTGGGAGAGGTTTGGGGGAAATCCTCGCACTTTGAAGTCACATAAAATTAAAGGGGCAATTTCGAAAACAGTGTCTAAAATGTCTGACACTTCATCTCAGTATTTGAATGGGACACGGAGATTGAGTGACAGGCGCTGAAGCTGAACCACCAGAGACGGGCAACCAGTGACACGAGCAGGAATCAAAGGAAAAAATAGTCCTTCAAATGAACACATAAACACAGAAGCGTAATGTTAACAGTAATTGGGTGGTGCTATGTGGGAGATAATCAAATACAAAAAGGAGGGACAAAGAGGAAGGATTAACCACTAGCAAGCAAGCATTTTGGAACGACAATCGAAGAGACAAATAAAATGGCAATGAGCAGGCTGTAAGCCCACAGGGTGAATATGGCATGTCTCAAATAAACAGTGCATGCACTGCCTAGGCTCAACCTAAAAATACATGAATGACTGATACAGACAACTTTCAAGTAATATATTTGCATATCAGCAATACATTTGCACACAGTGTCTTAACATCCTGAAAGAACAAGCAGTGCCAACATTAAGATAGTGTAAGAAATAATTTTGTGTGGGCCTTTACCTTTGGGATGTTAAAAAAGTACATTTACAACTGTGTGTACATCCTCTCTACACTTCCAGAACACCAAATAGTCCCCTCATTTAGTCTGCAATGTTAGGCAGGGGGGAGGGGACGTGTGGGGCAATTGGTCGTGTGGGGTCAAGGAAAAATTTTCTTGTGGGCTTCATCTATCTTCTGGGCAGTCTAATTTTTGAGCTTACAGAGGCTCGCTTATTCATTCATTGAATCAATGCCATACCACCCAAATGCCCCCTTCCGCACATACACAGGCTAGTTATCACACAACGACCTATAGTTCTCAAGCATGTGGGTGCATCAAAGACCCAGGATAAATAACAGGTATATCAGCAAGCAGACTAATAGCCTTTCTGTGCTCTTGGGTACACAATGCTGCCCTATTTTAGGGTACACTGGAAATGTAGCTTAAGGATGGGGTGAACAAAGCGGAAATATATTTCAATAATGTCCATATGAGGTGAACACCGACCTGCCAAAACTTACATTGTTTCCCCCTTAAATCCCCCTTCAGGTCCCACTAACTGATTAAAGGGCCCGGTTCATCATCCAAAGGACCCAAAAACTGAGGACGCGCCAATCTAAGTTAGCAAAATGTTTACAGAACCTGGGCTTGGCAAGGAAGTCAGATGGGGTTGTATATTACCCAGGTTTCGGCATGGACATGCCAGACACGATTCGGGAACCAGGCATACAACGACTAAAATTGCCCAATTCTGCTTCTCAAAGGGGAAAAAGATCTTGTTTCCTATAGTGTTGTTTAAAGCTGACACATTAGCCTCCTTCTGCAACCTCCACTCGTAATGATGGCCTATGTCTGCATAGATCTTCTCTAACTAAAACATCATGGACTGTGATTACACCTTCACTTAGCTACTGTCTGAATTCTCAGAAGATATAACACATTTTGCATCAGAGCCAAAAGGCAATGCAGTAATTCTACATTACAAATGTGCTACCATGAGATTTGTAAAGTACCTACACCATATTACATCACAGGTAATCTGTGCCCAGTAGAACCAGCAGAATGAGGTTGTAAACTCCATACTTATAAAAGTGAAGGAACTTGTTCTTGCAAGTTATTTCCATGTAAAGACAAAGTCATCGTAATTCAGTAACCACAGTACCTCTCATTCCAGCTATTATTGCCCATACAAATTAAACATCTAAATTAAGTTTGGAATTGCTTTTTATTAATTCTTTCTTTACATTATATATTGAGAGGCAAAAACAATTAGATAGTGAAAGAAGATAAATAACTGTACTGCTGACGAATGCAAATACTAACACCATGTGATTTAAGTGATTCACCCCACAGATGTCAAGAAACACCCAGTTAAATAGCTAGAGTTGTTCAATTCTACGCCAATATGTATAAAATTGTTACATAATGTGGAATCTGCTTGTAAAATCTTGAAAATGAAGATCTAATGTAAGCATAAATGACAAAAGCTTTCTTTACATGATATTTAATAAGTATCAACACTTTATTATATGTGGTTAGCTGTGTTATGATGGCGACTTGTTAGAAACACGGACTATTAAAATACTTCTGCTCTCAACATGTTGTGTTTTACAAACAACAATGTGACAAAAGTAAGAAGAGGTCAAACCGTTTAGAATCAGCATGGTACTGTGAACAAAAAGACAATATGAACATACTAGAGTTTCCCCAATTGGATAGCATTCTCCATCATGACAATATTTACTTTAAATATGTCATAAAATAATTCAATGCGTGCAATGTCTTAGCAAATCATGACAGTTATACACACAAAGTATGCTGCTGACATTAAGCACTTCCAGATGCAAATGACACTAAACTAACTTTACATTTTCAAGGCATTTTAGCATTCATTTTTATTGATCATTAAAGCGGTGAGCAGCTCTTTAGTTTAGGCCCTGCTTTACCTGTTTCCCAATGCTTCTTTGATAACTTTATTTCGGTCAACTCAGACCTGTAATTATAAACAAAAAGATATTTTCCATGTTCTGTTTTTTTGCCCTGCCTACCGGACAATAAGGAAATGCTGGCTGATTCCACTATGTAGGAACTTAGGTTTCACCCAGTGTGCCCAAGCTTGTAGGGTTCTTCGATATGACACACACCCCCCTATCGTCTTTGCTGTATCACGATTTCTCTTGGGTATGTGGCGCAGACGGAGAAGTTTTCTATAATTTTGTACCTATTAATTTTACTGTAACGTTTGATAACTATCTGGTTTAATCAAATTTTATCTGCAAGTTTTACTGTACATGTAATTTATTGTTTTTACCCTCTGTGATATGTTCTGATTTTATGTGCACTTTTATGGTCTGAGTTGACCGAAATAAAGTTATCAAAGAAGTTTCCCAATGCAATTGAAATACCATGTGAAGCTGTAAATGTTTGGGGAGCTCACCTGGGTCTGAACTTTACAAACTCTAAGGAGAGAACCTGACTTTTAAATTTGTGAACTCTTGTGTTGTTACGCCATGGTTTGTGCACAGATTTACTTTGCAGAAGTTGCTATGCCCTATCAAATGAAAAAATAATGAAATGTCTAAAAGCAAAATATTAATTTTTGGTTGAAAAAGCACATAGTGCCATAGTAGACCCTGGCACTGAATGGACCCACCTTTTGTGCAGCTGGGCTCCTTATGAAAGGGCGGCATTCCATAACTCAGTGAGGTTATCCAGTTGCTGAAGTGGGCTGACTCATTGCCCCATGCTGTAGTGTAGAGGATGGAACACAAATGTGAATGACACAATGGCAGACCAAGGGATGAAGAGGACAGGTTCAAAGCCCATATAAGTATATTATACATTTAATTTGAGTAAGTTTAAAAGAAAGCACCCCTTACTGCTAATGGCCAATTCAGGCTGAAAACCTGTTCTGAAAACAGTTAAGGTTTAGGAGATGCTCGTATTACCCTTTCTCCAAGAGGTGATTTCTGGACCGACCCCCAGTGCTTTAAATGGGCCGGTACTCACAGGTACTGAGCACCAGCACTCTTATTTGTATCACTCGGAGTACTGGCACTTCTCTAATGCAGAGGAGAGTACCAGTACTCATGAAAGGATAAGCGCATTGGCTGCTAGTGCTGGTAGCCTGTCTCTTTGGCAGCCAAAGCACCCCTGTAGTGCTGACCCCCCGCTGAACTATTCAGCGGGGGCTCATTTGCACAATATCCGTTGTTCACCGTCAAGCTGTGCTGCAAAGAATTGAGGCAGCCCAGTGACAGGGCAATGAAGTGGGAAAAAATGGATTTAATCCCACCTGATTCTTTTGTGTGAGTGTCTGCTTATGCTTGTCTGTTTACCTGCTTGCCTGTGCGTGTTTTGTGAGAGAAATCGTACAACACAAGGAAATGTTAAAATATCACTGTGTTGGGCTTTCGTTTTGTATAACAAATTAAACTGTTTTAATTATAAAAACACATTTCTAATGTGTTTTGGTATGTGCTGCAACTAGTATAGAAGTCAATAAGCATTGGCATGTCTTGCCTTTAGCCCCGCCCCCTAGCCCCGCCCACTCACCACATTTAAATGAGTACCTGCACTATTTTTCCCCCATTTAAAGCACTGCCGACCTCTGAAGGGCTCTCTTCATCCCCAAATCCACTGCAACTTTCAACAAAGACCAGTGAAACTAAAACAGCATTTACCGAAATAAAATGTCATGGACAGCATTGGCTTGCCGCACACAATCACACTGTTGCATTACCTATCCTCCCCCCTCAACCTGCACGTGCCAATGAAACTGTAGACAGACCATTACCTCCTCGTCCTGTCTCCCCGTCCCATTCCTGAACAGTGAGCAGCTAGTCTGCTCCACAGAAACCTATTACCTACCTGAGCTTTTGCACTTCCCCCAACATGGCATCACTATCACGTGACAATAAAGGGGGAAGTGCCGGACAGAAACATCCTGTTATTTTTTTTCTGCCTTCGCAGTATGCCTTGGATGCCTGCCTGAGCTGGGGGTCAGTTCCCTTTTTTTGTTTTTCTTTTATTGTGTTGAGGCGGCCTGCTTTAGCGGCCGCCTTTGTTGTTTATGCTTTGCTCCTGCGCTGCCTGCTGTGCCGGTAATGTTCGCGGTTCGCTCTAACGGCCGCCTCTGCCTGGCGCCCTCACCTGTTGGGACGCGTCCTGCTTCAGCGGCCGTTTCTCATGTTTCCCGGTCCCGCTGCACCCTGCTTTAGTGGGCGGGGGTTGTGGAGGTGTTCTATGCAGCGCGTATGATCCTTTCTGGCTCATGGGGGCGAAATTCGGGCGGCCGGCTGTGTTTTTAAACCGGCCCCTTTTTTTCTGGTCCCACAGGAGCTCGGGTCCTCTGGACTTCGTGGCTTCTTAAAAGGGGCCCTTGAATGCCTGTGTTTGTCCTCTGTGAGTGCCTGTTTTAGTTTTTGGGACTTGGTTTGTTTGCAGCCATGGCTTCTGATGCCTCTTCCTCTGCTGCTCCTCTTGATGCCCTGCCCCTGTTGATTAATGAGGCGGTGGCTGCTGCATTCCTGGCTAGGTACACGGTTGGACCTCCTCCCAAGGTGCCTCGTGGTTCTGTGGATCCGCAGGCTGCTCCTGATGATGAGATGCGTCCTGAGGAGGATGAGGGTGTCCGTGGGCGCTTTGTTCAGGGTGCTGAGCTCTCTGGCCTGTTCGCCCATGTGCAGAACAATTTGAGTTTTTCTCCTCCTGTTGCTGATGTTCTGGAGGATGACTTCTTTACACAATATCTCCAGCCAGCTGCTGACTCTTTTCCATTGCACGGGGCTGTGCGCAAGGTGCTGGCTCACGAGTGGAAGGAGGTGGATAAGTCCGCCTTCCCTCGCTTCTTGTCCAGGCGTTACCCTCTGGAGGGTTTTGCTGCTGAGTTTCCTCAGGCTGTGAAGGTCGACAATTTGATGGCTGGTCTTTCTTCTCAGGGTTTGGTCCTCTCGAATGACGCCCTTCCTGCTGATGCTGTGAATAAGCGTGTTGAGGGGGCGGTGAAGCGTTCTTATGCTGCTTCGAATTTTTCTGTCTGTGCGACTCCTATTCTAACTACATGGTCCAGTCCCTCCTCAAGGATTTTCAGTCCCTGTCCTTTCTGTTGCAGGACGGTGAGGATGTCACCCCTCTTTTGTCTATGATGGAGTTGCAGGTGCGGTACTTGTCGGATCTTTCCTTTGACAATTTGAGTGCGGCGGCGGCTACTTCTGGTGCTTCCATCCCTGCCCGACGACATATCTGGATGCGTTCCTGGAAGGCTGAGTCTTCCCAGAAGTCGGTCCTCCTTAAGTTGCCCTTTGGGGGTTCCAAGGTGTTTGGTCCTCAGCTTGAGGAAATGGTCAAGCAAACGGCGGAGAACCGCAAGCTTGTGGCTCCGGTCCGCCCTCCTTCTCGGGGGCGTGGTTTTGGCTACCGTTGCGCCTTTGGGCCTCCTGCTCGGGGCACTTCACAGCCCTTTCGTGGCCGGGGTCGTGGCTGGGGGGCCCATGGAGGTGCCAAGTCCCAGGCCCCTGCCAGTGTTGCTGCCACTGCTTCCTACTCTTCCCAATGACTATCTGCCTTTGCCAGTTGGTGGTCGCCTCCAGTCCTTCCAGTCCCAGTGGTTGTCAGTTCCAGATCAGATACCTGGGCAGTTCAGACTGTGTCGGAGCGTTGCCGGATAGAGTTTTCCTCTCCTCCTCCTCTGGTCTTCCTTCTGACTCCCCTGCCCTGTCTTCCTCTGTGGAGGGAGGCGTTGTTGGCGGGTGTGCGGCTTCTGTTGGAGAAGAAGGCTGTTGTGGAGGTTCCGCCTCTAGAAAGGGCAAGGGTTGCTATTCGATCCTCTTTCTGGTCTCCAAGAAGAATACTTCGGATCTGCGTCCTGTTTTGGATCTGAAGCGGGTCAATGGCTTCGTTCTCCATCGTCCGTTCAAGATGGTGACTCTGCAGTCCATCCTGCCTCTGGTGCTTCCAGGGGGCTTCCTGGCGTCCCTAGATCTGATGGATGCGTATCTGCAGGTTCCTGTCCATTCGGCGGACTAGACGTTTCTCCGGTTTGCTGTGGGTTCCCGTCACTACCAGTTCCGGGTGCTCCATTCGGCCTTTCCTCGGCGCCCAGGATTTTCACCAAGCTCTTGGCCCCTCTGGTGGGTATTCTTCATTCAAGGGGGCTACAGGTGTTTCCCTATCTGGATCACTGGTTGATTGTTTCTCCTTATTTTTCTCAGGCTCTGTTGGATGTAGACCAGGTGTGTCTTCTCCTGGGTTCTTTTGGGTTCCTCATCAAGTCCTCCCTGGTGCCCTCCCAGTCCCTGAAGTTCCTGGGGGCTCTCTCCCGCATGGATCTGGGCATCGTGTTCCTCTCCCTGGAGTGCCAGTTGACTTTGTTTCGTCACCTTTCTTGTCTTCTGTCCCAGTCCCAGGTGTCCGCCTGTCTCTGGTTGCGGAGTCAGGGGGAGATGGCGTCCACTTTGCATCTCCTTCATTGGGCCAGACTGCATCTGTATCCCCTGTTGCATCATGTCCTGACGCACTGGGATCCTGCCTCCCTGGACTACGAGACTCTGATACCTGTCTGGCCGGGGATTCGGGTGGATCTCCAGTGGTGGTTATCCCCTCAGTCTCTTTCCCGGGGGTTTGATCTACTTCCTCCTCGGTCTGTGGTTGTGTTGTCCACATATGCCAGTGTCTTGGGCTGGGGTGCCGTGCTGGGTGCCTCCAAGGCTCAGGGCCGGTGGTCCCATTTCGAGTCCCTCCAGTCCTCGAACTGGAAGGAGTTGAGGGCGGTTTGGTTGGCTCTTCGGTGGTTCGCTCCTCTCCTTCGGGGTCGGGCGGTCTCGGTGCAGACCGACAACCAGGTGGTTCGTGCTTATATCAATTGTTAAGGGGGCATGTGTCGGTCTCTGTTTCTCCTCTCCCGGAAGATCGGGCTTTGGGCCGAGCTGAATCTCTTGTCTCTGACGGCGGTCTATCTTCTGGGGAAGGAGAATGAGCCTGCGGACTCTTTGAGCAGGGTGTTCCCCTCCTCGGTGTCTCTGTGTCTGTCCCCGGATCTGTTCGATCAGATTGTCAACAGGTTCCGCCGTCCTTGGCTGGATCTCTTTGCCTCGGAGGATTCTGCCCTTCTTCCTCCGTTCTGCAGCCTCGTTCCCTCCCGGTTGGCGTGGGCGACCGATGCTTTCTCAGTTCCGTGGTCGCCGGGGCTGCTGTTTGCCTTCCCTCCGTTTGCCTTGATTCCGCGGGTCCTCCGGAAGATTCGGTTGGACCGGGCGGAGGTTCTCCTGGTTGTGCCGGAGTGGTCTCGTCAGTCTTGGTTTCCCCTGCTGTTGACCTTGTCTGTTTGCCCCCATAGGAGGTTTCCCCTGTGTCCCTCCCCTCTGCGGGCTCCTCTTCTCGGGATTGCCTCCCTGCGCCACCTCCAGCTGGGGGTTTGGCACTTGAGAGGTTGAGTTTGCTGGGTCAGGGTTGCTCGGTGGAAGTTGCCCGGTGTCTCCAGTTGTCTCGGCGCCCTTCCACCTTGAAGTCCTATGCCCGTCATTGGAAGAATTTCTCCTCCTGGTGTCTTGGGAAGGGTCTCTCTTCTGCCTCCTGTGAGGTTGTGAGGGTGTTGGACTTCTTGCTGGATGGTTTCGTCTTGGGGCTTGCGGTTTCTTCCCTGCGTGCGCAGTGGGCTGCCATTCTTGCCTTTCGGGGTTCCTCTGTGTCCTCTGTCTCCCCGTTGGTGACTCGCCTTCTGCTGAGTTTTTTGCTTCAACTTCCTGTTTCTCACTCTCCTGTGCCTCCTTGGGATCTTCCCTTGGTTTTCCGGGCCTTGACGGGCCCCCCTTTCGAGCCCTTGGACTCCGTGGCCCTGAAGTACCTCTCTGCTAAGGTTCTTTTCCTGGTGGCCATTACTTGTATGTATGTATGGCATTTTTGTAGAGCACATGGTTACCAGGAGGCATCCCAGCGCTAGGATAGAGTCACACTCTGGGGGGTACGGGGAGAAAAACAAAATCCTTTGGGAAAGAGGTACGTTTTCAGTGTTTTTCGGAAGAGAAGATGGCCGGATTCCGCACGAAGTTTCAATGGGAGAGAGTTCCAGTGTGAAGCCGCATTAACCGAGAAGCGGCGGCCTCCGGTGCGTGTCTTCTTGATTCTGGGCACAGTGGCCAGAAATCCGTTGTCTGAGCGCCGGGGTCTGTTGGGTTTATAGGGAGTGACTAGGCTTCTCAGAATTGGGGGTCCTTTGCCTTGCAGGATTTTGTGTGTGATACACAGGGATTTGAAAATGATTCTCTCTCGCATGGGGAGCCAGTGGAGAGCTTTGAGAGCAGGTTTAGCTGATGACCTGAGGGGGGTGCCCGTTAAGAGCCTGGCAGCGGCATTTTGGGTTTGTTGAAGCTTGTTGATTGTGGCTTCAGGGGCTCCCAAGAAAATCGCATTACTGAAGTCTAGTCTGGAGAGGACTAGCCCTTGAATCAGAAACCTCCTAGAGTGATGCGGAAGGAGGGGAAGGACTTTACGGGCAGACCGGAGTAGACCGAAACAGGTGCCTGCTGTATTTTTAGCTTGTGTCTTGAGCGAAAGGTCCTGATCAAGCCAGACTCCTATGCTTTTGATTTCTTTTTTGGGCGTGGGTGGATCCCCTAGACAGGCCGGCCAGATGGAAGAGGGCATAGGGGCCGACTTGTGGCCTAACATCATGATTTCTGTTTTCAACCCATTTAGCTTGAGTGAGGAGTCACACATCCAGGCATGGATCTTTGTCAGACACTGATGGAAGTTGTCAGGACATTGGTCGAGCTGAGAAAGTGAGACGACCAGTTGGGTGTCATCAGCGTAGCTTACTATTTTGATCCCGAAAGGAGCGACCACATCCTCCAGGGGGGCCATGTACACATTAAACAATGTGGGGCTCAAAGATGAGCCCTGCGGCACCCCACACTGGAGGGGTATTAGGGCGGATCGTGAGTTGCCTTCCCAAACTTGAAAGATGCGGTTGGAAAGATAGGATGTTAGCCAGGTTAAAGCGGACCCTCAGAGGGTTGGTGAGATTGGGGCTTTGATGGCTTCTAACCCCCTTTTTGCGCTTTTGCGCTGACAAGGTCATTCTCCGTCCCAGTCAGTTTTTTCTGCCCAAGGTGTTATCTTCTTTTCACTGTCAGGAGGATATTGTTCTCCCTGTCTTTTTTCCGGATCCTGCCTCTCCTGAGGAGGTAGTCCTCCATTCGTTGGATGTGCTGAGGGCTCTCCGCATCTACTTGGAGCGTACCTCTGGTTTCCGAAAGGTTGATTCCTTGTTTGTCTCCTATGGCCTCTCGGGGCTGGGTCTTCGTCCTTCTTTATCCACCTTGTCTCGTTGGGTCAAGGGTGCTGTGGTTTCTGCTTACGATTCTGCCCACTGTCCTCTCCCTTCTTCTGTTCAGGGTAGGTCGACCGGGGGCGTTTCCTCCTCCTGGGCCATGTCCAAGGGGGCCTCCTTGAGGGACATTTGTAATGCTGCCACTTGGGATGCTCCCCATACGTTTGTTTCACATCATCATCTTCAGTTGGGGATGGCGGCCTCTGCTGCTTTTGGCGGTCATGTCCTGTCTGCGGTACATGGTTTGTAATGTGTACTGTTTTCTGTTGATTAAATGGACCTGTTTTTCTCGCACTTTCTGGTCTGTTTTTTCTTACAATCACCGCGTGCTGGGGTATGGGCTCACTGTTCAGGAATGGGATGGGGAGACAGTACGAGGAGGTAATGCCCGGTTACTCACCGGTAATATTCATTACTCCGAGTCCTGGTCTCCCCGTCCCATTCCTGAGCCCTTCTCTCCCTCCCTGGGTTGCATTGTTTCTTTGGGGTGATTGTTTCGCTTTCTGGGATTGCTTTCTTTGGTATTCTCAGGATGTTTCTGTCCGGCACTTCCCCCTTTATTGTCACGTGATAGTGACGCCATGTTGGGGGAAGTGCAAAAGCTCAGCTAGGTATAGGTTTCTGTGGAGCAGACTAGCTGCTCACTGTTCAGGAATGGGGCGGGGAGACCAGGACTCGGAGTTATGAATATTACCGGTGAGTAACCGGGCAATAGAATGCAGCCCTCTGTCTTAACGACGATTGACTGCTGCCAACCAATCAGTGTGAAGGGATATTTCAGAAAACTGAAAGAGTGCTGTAATGGCTGAGGGATGAACGACGTCAGAGGGATGAGGAATAAGAATGACGGATGCAAAACAGGAACAAAGAATATAGATGAAGGACAAGAGATTTGGGATCAGAAAAAGGAATGTGGGCGAGGAACAAGACAGAAGGATGAAAAATAATAAATGAAGAATGAGCATTAGGAATGAGGGATAATGGGTGAAGGATGAGAAGTGAAAAATGAGGGGAGAAGAGTGAGAGATTAGGAATGGGGATGGCCTAAAATGGATAGAGTGTATACGATCCTCACCCCAGTTGTGATAACCACTTGCAGCTCCAAGCTGACAGGGGTATACATTCCTGTCCATCAAGGACTGCACACTTACTTCTCTTTCCAGTTACTGTTACAAATCGGTCTCACCCATTATCCCCTGCCCGTCCCTCATAGGCAGTCTCATCCCTACTTGTACCCTACTGCTGGGCTTTAAGTGGGCCGGGTCTCACCGGATCTGAGCACCGGCAGTTTTTTAAAAGAGACCTCGAAACGGGTCTCTATCTGGCTCTTTTTTGTGCCCTGGCACAGGCGGTCCTTTTTTTTCGAGCGTTATAGGGGAAGGGAAATCCTAAAGAGAGTCATTTTCTCTCTGGATTTCTCTTCTCTTTTCGGAACTCAGGCACAGCACCATTGTCGTGGTGTCACCAGTGCTTTAAGTGGAAGCTTTTTCAATATTATATACAAGCCACAGTTGCTACGTATTTATCTTATGCAACTAACAAGCACTGACAAAGCCAATAGTCCTGAATTGTTGTAGGTATGATGTTACTTGTTGTATCAAATATCTAGATACAAGGACAGAAACAGCAAAATACCAGTCGGGCGGCATACTATGTTAAGCACAAACTTTTAGCTTATGTGTTTTAAGCCACACCCGAATGAGTATTTTATATACATGTTCATCTCTCACCACTTTCCACACCAATTGCTACTCCTTGCTTTGAAATGTTCGATAAGTTAATGAAAAACATCACATGATCCTGATGACATAAGAAAAGATAAATTACTTTTAGGCAGCATTTCAGCATCGGCGCCTTTTTTTTGTTGCTTTACTATCTTGTTCTGTTTCAGGCTGTCCTTCGTTGTGCGTCCTAGATAAGAGAACAGTACATTGGTTTAGTGTAATAACAACACCGAGTACAACGTCCACCGGACACTGGTTCAAGAAAATGGGTGTGTTTGTTTTCAAAAGGCCTTCTACGTTTTGCTGCCCTACCACGAGGCAGTAGTCATGTGACCCTCTTTATGAGGTAAGTTTTAGCCTAATTGAAAGTTCCAAGGACTTCGGAAACACCACATCCACGCATCTGCTCTGGCATACATTTCATCAGGTAAAAGCTTTTGCAATTGTTGGATGGAAATGCAGGTAGAAAATGGGAATTACTTAATCATATGTGCATTACCAAATCCTGTGGAAATATCCTATTTCCCAGGGGAATCAATACAATTAGTATAACAATTAATGCAACCCTATTGCTTGGTCAAATGTGAAAGTAGCGTTCAAAATAAATTAACATTGCCCACGGTTGCCTCTCCCAAACTTAACCATGGGTAGCGTTTTTCAACAACTATGGGGCATATTTACAATAAAGTAGCGATGCGTGTCCTTAATCCAGGAAAGCTAACGCCATGCTTCGTTACTTTAGAAATGCAGGGCTGAACCATATTTACTAGAATATGGTGCTGCCCTGCCTTTCCCCCTGTGCTGCCTAGCGCCAAGGGGTAGTGCAAGGGTGCCTGTGTTGAGGGAAAGATTGTGTATGTGCATGAAGGTCTCCCTTCCTGCACATAAACAATCTTTAAATGCTGTTTTGTAACTTCTATGTGTGCTGCTTCATGCACACATAGAGAAGCTGCAAAACGGCATTTCTTAAAAAAGATTGTTTATGTGCAGGAGGGGGGACCTTCCTGCACATAAACAATCATAGGCAATTTGCTGTTTCTGTGTGTGCTGCACATGGCAGCATACATGGATACAGCAAAAACAATGAGAAATAAAGCATTTCTCCTTGTGTCACCTGTTTAAGAACTGGTTTTTCTTGGTCTTAATTTTGGTGCTGCCTCCTATTTACGCTGCCCTTGTAAATAGGAGGTAGTGTCAAAATCAATATGTGTTGCGGGGAATACCCACCACAACCAGGCCTGGACTGGCCATAGCGGGCACCGGGCAATCCCCCGGTGCGCCACACGGGTGGGGGCCGGTTTTGGGCCCCTGGGGGCCGTTTTTGTTACAGGGCCGTTTTTGCAGCATAGCAAACTGTAACAAAATCGGCCGAAAACCAAAGAGAGCTCGGCGGCACCTCCAACCCCGCCAGTGGGGTGGGGGGGCGGACCGAGCACTTTGCCAGGGCCGGTTGTGGTTCCCAGTCTGGCCATGACCACAACACCCATTGCCCTCCCCTTTCATGCTAAATACAGCATATAAAAGGATGCCTTATTTACACTGCAAGTGGTTTATCCTGCCTTGTAAATAAGACAAAGCCCCTATCGCCATCACAACGCCACTGAAAGTGACGTGGTAGCGATAGGGGCTTGTAAATGTGCCCCTCAGTTCTGCCTGTCATACAGATGCACCATGAATCTGACAGCTATTTATATGCTCAGAATTATGATGTATGGATACAATTGGATATTGGGTGTGAGATGTTTATAAGATATAAACTTGTTTGGCCTAAATACAATAGATTTGCTTTGTAACGTCTGTCTTTTCCATCTACTTTGGATATGTTGAATACATATGGTATAATAGGTTGCTACCTTTTTTAAATATATTTTGTGTAATAAACAATGTTTTTATTTGTTTATAATATTTTTTTGATAATTGCAGCTCTGATGAAGCTCGTGATATATGAGAGAAACACGATGGCTGTCTTGCTGAGTTTTATGCTATTCTTTGGAAGAAGAATAAAGAACACAACTATAAAAGAAGTATGGACTTTCTTGGTTCTTTGGAGTTAAAGATTGCTGTAGCCTCTCCATTTTGTATAGCTTTAGCATTGTGGATTTGGGACAGCTGAACTACGGAGGAAGCCATGAATGAATATTGCATTTGTAAAGCGCAACTGCCACTCCAAAAGGAGCATCCTGGCGCTAAGCAGAAAAAGATAGAGTTCATAACAGCAGGAGTGGAAGAGAAACATAAGATCACCGAATAAGTATGTGACACAATGAATCAGATGCCGTGAAGATCCAAGGGGCATATTACCAAGGCGGGCGATATGTGATTATCGCCGCTTTAGCGGACGTTTTCGGCCGCTAAGCGGCGATAATTCTATCGCCCTATTAACAAGCTGTCGCTAACAGCAGTTAGCGACAGCTTGTAAGTGATAGCGAGCGGTTTGGGGCCCGCTTTGCATGTCAGCGATATTTATCGCTAATGACATGCAAAGTGGGCGTACCCAACCTGTTTGTGACAGAAAGCAGTCGCTAACGTCGCTATCGCCTATTAGCAAGGCAGGCGTAGCGATGGAAATATTCGCGCTAAGTGAGAATATCTCCAAATACTAACGCCTGCTCAGACCAGTTCTTAGCCATTATATTCAATGGGGGTTGAATATTATGGCTAAGACCTCATTAGCGATAATGCGTAAATATCGCTGGATTACCAGCGATATTCACGCATTTCGCCGCTAAAGCCGGATATTTTATCGCTTTAGAGATAAACGTTGCTAAAAGCACGTTATCTCTGCGATAATATCCGGCGATGCTTGGCGTTAAACAAATACACGCTAAGCCCATTTAGCGATAAATATCGCTAGTTGTTGGTAATATGCCCCCAAGTTCTTCAAATGTTTCCTGAAGAGAGATTCAGAGTCAATGAATCTCAGATGTCTGGGGAGTTGATTCCAGACCCTGGTCCCCAGGACAGCAAAGGATTTGCCACCTGTGGTCTTACACCTAATGGTAGACATTACTATTACCCAAGTAATAGATTTCCATGTACTAGCCGGTAGATGAGGTGAAAAGCCTTTAGCTGTTCATAGTTATAGTAAGATGCATTTAATATGGTGTTGCATATGCTGCGAGTCAATGGTTCAGATGGAAAACAATGTGCCTGTCACACACAGCAGTTTCTGCAATGTATCCATACTTCTAACTGGAAACACATGTTACTGAAAATATATGGTTTTCGAGCTACAGAGAAAGAATTTACTTGGGCGCTATTGAAAATCTTTTCTGTCACATAAATTCACGAGTGTCTGAGGATATCTGCTTAAAATAAACCACTGTAAACTGTGTAAAGCATTTAAGGCTTGGGTGCTCCAGACGTGAATCCCTCGAGTAAGTGGCCAACGCTGTTTAAACACATTGGGGGGGTCACTTGGGACAGGTGAGAGCAGCTCCACAGTGAGGATGTCAGACTGATCAACACATGCTCGCCTGCACCTTGGTCTGGTGTAGGTTCTTTCCATCTATCCAGTGCACACCATCACCCAGGAGTAGCCCTTTGAGAAATGTAAGATCCAGCCGCCTTCATTTTCCATACAAATGTAGGTTTTATGCCTCAAGGTGCCGAATAAAGGCATACAATAATCAAATAAAAAAAATCTTCAAAAGTTGCCTCCCTTACTCTTTTCTAAATCCAGATGCAGTCCAGATGTTGCACTGCATGGTGCACTGCATTGTTGAGCGAAGGTGCTGTTGCATGAGTAGAAGAGGCAAAACCCACAGGAAAACAAAAATCGCAGTATGTGAACACTAGCACATAAAACATAACAAGCAAGCGTTAAAAGGCGTTGAGGTGGGTAATGATCTCCTGGAGTGATGATTTTAGGGTAGATTTTTATGTCGGTTCGGTGAATGTATTATTTGAGTAATGGTCGCAACTACTTTTTAGGTCCAGCCTAGAGCAGAGCATGCATTGCTTGCTCGACTTTTAGTAAGGGGGTTTTCAAAGTGCTACCCACAAGCTTTTGCTGGCCTCAAGCTTGCGTGCATGCTAGCGTGCATGCGCGCAGCCGCCATCTGCCTTTCTTATCTCTTCCTCTGCATTGCTGGCCATTACTCTCACTTTCGCGGCCGTGCGCGCAGCCGCCACTTGTCTTGTTGCCTCTATGTAATGAATCTCCCGAATGAGCTGGTCACGTAAGCAAATCTGCAATGACGAGCACTGGCTGTCAGTTACAACCAATGAAACTAGGCATTCTTATTGAGCAAATATTCCTTTGTGATACCTCAGATTCACCTAGCTGCGGGACAGTGGCAAGGCCTCTTATCATTGGTCCGTTTAAGAGACCCTAATATTGCTGGTGCCGACACAGATCACGCTCATGCAATTCGATTAGTTGAGCACAAAGCCAAGGTTAAACAATATTTATATTGCCAGATTTCGTTTGTTTTTTTAGCCCTCTATTTGCGCGGGTTGCTGTCTCGGTGCAAATGTACCTTTCTATTTTCTCCTTACAGCACAAATAAAGCTCCCAAATTGGCCCTTCTCTACTATCCTGTGCGTGTTCTCCAGGCAGCCTGCAGGCGTGTGTGGACAGATGACGATATTTACTTTCCTGTCATTTTTGGTGGCTCCAGATAGAGAACAGATAAGATCATTTGCTTTTAGGGAGCCTCCCACACTGCAAGTGAAATTCTCACTTGAATCCTTTCACCCTGCAGTTGTGTTTTCAGTGTGCTTCAAGATCCAAACCACAAAGCAAAAGCATTTCCCAATACCCATGAATTATTATAATGTGCTTTTACATTCGTGACCCATACACGACAATATGTGAATTACCGTGGAATTATTAATATTTCCTTGTATTGTAATTGCATGTATACAGCGTTTACCACTTACCTACATCTTTATTAAATCGTTTTCAATTTAACACTTGACAGTGTCCCTTCCGCTGCCACCCAGTTAGTCATCACTTTTTACATAAATAATTTACTCCATTCTGTTTATTAAATGTTTGCCTCTAGCTTGTCTTCGGTGCAGGGGTTATCTTAACTTTGTGTGCCAAGGCACATATTTTATTCATTACTCTTTTTCCAACGGTACGTTCTTTTTTGAATGCATGTTTTATGCATTTTCTTGTCCTCCGCAAATAGAAGTACATAAATGTATCTCTTTTATGTTTCGCTATAAATTATAAGACCTTTGGTTCTTTGTGAAACTTGAGTGAATGCAGGTAGGCCCTTTTCTTGGAAACAGCGGTACTGATCGCTCCATTAGCCACAGTATCCGCCACCAGAATACTTACTGTGCCCAAAAGATATAACAAGCATTGGCATAGCCAATAGGTCTTGCCTTTGGGGCCTTATAAGTATTTAGTTATGCAGCACAATATCCTTCCTGCAACAACATCAACTGTTGCATGGCTAAACACTTATAAGGTCCCAAAGGCGAGACCTAGTGGCTATGCCAATGCTTGTTTTCAATGGTTTGTGAACTAAACTTGATACAAAAAATTTGAAAGAACCCAACAGGCACTATGAACAAAAAATCCCAGCAAGTCTTGGCTCGTTTGGAGCTGGTATGATGGAAGTCAAAATTCTGCTTTTAGGATTGTTAGCATGGACCATTACAATTCCATCATGTCAACTGCTATTGGCTAAGACTTAAAAAGTCTAGACTGGCTGTAAGTATCATGAATGACACACGGACACTTGGCTGCAGTGCAGACTATATTTTACTCATGCTACATCCAACTGAATTGTTCTGTGCCATATTGGCTGGTAGGCATATACAAGAGCAGAGGCAAGAGAGTGAGACAGTCCACCAGGATTTGAATACGAAGATTAAATAAAGTCTCTGGGCAACCCCTTCTCTCAAATGGCTAGTTGTGAGTCTTTGCTTGGATCACCAATATTAAATGGTAAGTTTTTTTTGGGCCACAGCTGGGGTTGACCTTCTCACCCAGTGATGTGCAAACGGATAATTTATTTTTGAGTCCCAACCCTAGCAAGGTAGTATTATATGTTCCAATATTTTCGAAATTTAATCAGCGAGATGTATGGATTCACCAAATTTTATTTTCAGTCATTAAATAACTGACACATGTTTCACTAAGGCTACAATACGCAGACGTGCCAACTCACGTGGTGTAAGACTGTCACACGATATCGGCAATCTTCACCCGGTGAAGTCCACTCCAGGTTAGCTCGAAAGCCTTGCATAGAGGAAGTTTCTGCCTTGCAAATATACTGTATTTGCCTGCTCCCTAAAACACAGTAGACAGCTCCAGAAGACCATAGTTTGAGAGTTTAGGAGTGTCTGTAGAGTCAATGCTGGGCACAATGCTTCGCTCAGTTTCCAAGCCTTCCACTGCAATACCCTCATAGGTTGCACATGCAGTGACAGCCCAAAACTAGACCCCTCTACTGGAGCTGCCCGGTCCAAGGCTCCTGTTGAGGTCTCTTTTTATCATGCACACTTACAGACAGCGATTGTGTCACCTGGAATATATGATACATTTGGGATTCAAAACACTGACCTCTGGATCATCTGAATATTGGTGACTAGATTTGAGACTCATTGGGAGGATCAGCCTAACAGACACTGCTCCTATTTCACACAGTAAAAAGGTTTGAGGTAGTGAGGTCAGAATATACCAAATTGTATCCTCAAGACCGTCTTCATTGCCAAGCGTAACTAGAAGGCTCCCTAAACTGCTACTGTATTATGCTGATTAGATGACTTAGGGTCTGATTTATACATTAGCGGAGAGGGAACTCAGTTGCAAAGGCAACAGAGTTCCCTCCCCGCCAATATAGTGGTCTGGTTGCCAAATTTAAGTTTGGGTGGATCTTACGTTTGGCCACTGCGGCGGCTACTCTGTTTCCTGTCACAACCAAATTTTTTCGATTGCCCTAGGCAATAGGAGGCATCAGAGAAACGGCTATATGTCTGGCTACCCAATTTAGATGGGTGGACTGTTTGTTACCGCCAAGTTTCACCTGGCGGTAAGGGATACACCCCACCCTCCCCCCGCCATGGGTGAAGCCTACCATGGCGAGGGGAGCATTACATTTTTTCTTTTAAAAAAGAAAATCCATTTTCGGGATTTACTTTTCGAGGGAAACAAAAGAGTACTGTTTGCTGCAGAGCTGCATCTGCCGACGCAGCCCTGCAGCCCTGCAGCAAACAGAAACATTTATTGAAAGGAACCACTGTGAAGGTCGCTCCTGGCAATGTCTTTATAAATGACCACCAGTTAGGCGATCATCTATAAATCTGGAGGATGGTCACTCTACCAGTGCGATGGAGAAATATACTCTGTTGCCCGGGCAGACCCACGATCCGTCCGCCAGGATTGAAATCAGACCGTACTAAGTAAAAGTCCACCCATGTTCCATAATCTGGTCACAAACCATTACATTTTGCATACACAGTCTTAGAGAGTCTGCTTCCTTGTTCAAGACTTCCCTAGACTGTGGACACGAAACAGAGATGAGGGACCTTTTTTTTACTAATTCAACTGCTCAACGTAATGCATTACCTATGGATGGAGCACTCTAACGACGCTATGTAAAGAAGGCTTCCTTCAGAAAGCTCCTAAGTATGATGTAAGAGGAGTGCCAGTAAACATAAAAGATTGGTGAAACCATACATCTCGAAGATTTCAGTTCTAACTATGCAGCTGATCCTCAACAACAAATTACAAAGTATTTGAATGCTGAAAGAGGCAGACACGTATCAAGCTCAAGGGAGGTAAGAAGCAGGCAGCGGAGGGTGGAAAGGGAGAAATGATAGCATAGTGAGGATAGAAAAGGAAATCGAGCTGGAGTGGGGGAGTTGGCTTAAAGGTACTTCTGGCATTCGGATGCAAAGGTACTCTCAGGCTCTTGTCCCCACTCTTCAGTTCAATGAAGCTAATGATTGAAGGTGTGGACAGGCTAAGAGTTTCAAGTCACCCAGCTACATTTAGTTGTTGGTTAATCAGATGAAAGCTTGCAATTTGCAGGTTCCCAAGGCAGTGACTACCACTTGCGTTTTCAATTTGTTTTTAGTCTTGGAGTGATTCTTAGCTCTGATGTTTCCATCTCAGCTCCACCAGAAATGCACCCCATCCGCACCAAGAATCCTAAGTTTAAAATCAAGCATGGGATAAGAGACTGCTTTACTTTTGCTTGTCAGTGGAAGGCATATATGCCAGAGTTGCTCGGAGAGTAGCAATGCCAGGGCAGAGAAACTCATTGAATCGCTGTTCGGTAAGGTCATTTGAGAGTGGAAGTGATATGGTAGAAAGGAGAATGGTGGTTAAGTCAAAAGGCTTTACTTGTAATTTACGGGATGTACCAATATGCATTCAGACAGACTGAGAGCCTGATGTCCTCATTGCAGCCTCCTAACAGTGGAGAGCTTTGGGAGTAGAACAGACACATTTATTTGAATAAGGGGTGTAATAGGGGCCATTCCAGACATGTAAATGATTACAGTTTATGTCCATTGTATGCGTTTTATATGGATATCATGAAAATGCAGTGCAATGGATCAGTTTTATAGAAACCCCTGTTTTTCAATCACTATTGAATAATGTTTGCTTTAATTTTGATAAACCCATCTAAACGTCAGATGGTTAAAACAACAGATTTCCTCATCTTGTATAAGCATCCTGGCTAGGGGACATATACAGATGTTTTAGAAAGTTAGGAGGTGTGATTATAGGAATATCTTAATTAATTTGCCGGCCTCTTACAAGATCATACTTCCCCAACTCTATTACCTCTGTACTTGTTCCTCTTGAAACACCAGTCAATTTAACGTGTTCTGTGTCACTCTGCAGGCTTTTTCTTAAATATGGCGACCTTAACTTAATAACACATTCTGACATCACACCCTGTCAGTTACTTTGAGATATGCTGCCAAGATATCTCGTTCCAGCTCCATTAGTTTAAGAAAAAATAACACGAAATGGTGGACAGTAACTCATCAAGCAAGTTTCTTATGAGTAGAGAAACCAGATGCAAGAAAAGGGAGACTGGGCAAACATACCAAGATTTTGGAAAGTGTAACACCATACAAATAAAGGGTAAAATAACATAACCCTATTAATGAACCAATTTAACCCGTTACGACCAACAGCCTAGACAAATCGCTTGTCCATTCAATACACCTGAAACAGACATGGCTGGACTAAAGTGGAAATCATTCAGCAAGACATCTTGTAAGAGGTTTCCATGCTGGACGGCTCTAAAGCCTTGCTGAAGGTCGACAAGCACAGCGTTGGACTCTACAATACTAAGGAGCTGTTTTTTCTAATAATTCAGGTGGCACAACTACTTTGACTTTCCCCACTAATTGAATCATAGTTATTTACTAAGTGGTGCAGAACATAGATTTTTAAAAATTACATGCTGAGGGGCCACATTAATGACATGAAACACAATGTGCTTTCAATGTTCCAGAGCTACCTAACCATGGCTTTGGGCTCTGTATGAAGCAAAATACTCAGCAACAATGCTCACATCAAGCACAAGATAAACAATTCATGGAATCATTTGGCACTGCTCCACAGAGTGAGGCACTCCGGTCGGGAAACAGACATGAGAACTGCCATCCATGGCTTGGTTCTTTAGTCTCTACAGATGCAACACTCCACTGATGAGTGCCTGGCAAGATCTGATTCCAACATGCAGTCGCAAGCCTCAAAAAGGAGCTTCAACAGCACAACAGGTTCACAACAACCTTTGACAATACCACATTCTAGAACTGCTGCCCAAAGATACCCTACTATGGGAGTGATTGCACCTTAGAAATTGTATTGATACAATTATTACTAGTACAATAATGACAAGGCAGCCAGCTTGGAAACCCCACTGTACGAGGAAAGAAAGATTAAGTCCCCAATGGACAATACACGACAGGCAGAATGTCCTGACTGAAATTCGGATAAAGCAGAAAAGAGAACTGTGGTGTCCTGAACCTGCTTGTCATCCACATTATCCATGTTCTGGAATGTGGGGAAGGTTGCCAGGCAGTGGGTTTGGAAGTGTTTGTATTGGCAGTTAGCCTGGACCTGTGACTGGATGGGGTCTCTGCAACTTTGTGTATCAATAAAGCATCTCTACTCCTTAATTACGCCTCCTGCAGTGCTTGGGGAGGGGACCCACCTTTACATTTTGGCGACAATCTACCTGTGCAACTGACATGCTACTGTCTACGCCACTGACACGAGAGACCCCAACAGTTACTACTTTTACAGCCACAACTTTCTTGTCGACATCTGAAAACGACCTCACAGATGCTAAACATCATCAATTCCAAGCAACCCACCTCTTCGGTGACTTCCACCTGTCATCCTTGTTGAGGTTGCCGTTCGCCATTCATGGACCTGGAACTGCGGGCAAGTTCACATGTAAGGAGGAACATTTATTTTTGGTTTGGGACTGTCCTGCGCCTACCATTATCTCTGTTCCTGCCCCCTTTGTCACTTACGGTTTGGGGGTCTCTGGGCACGAGAAGAGTCTTGCGCGCCCCACCGCTCGACCTTTTCAGTGCTTGGAGAAGCACGCGCTCCCTCTTTCTTACACGAGAGTTCCACGGATTCTTGGTGACTCCTCTGCCTGGTCTACCTGGCGCCGCGTTCATGCAATGTCGTCACGTTGCATGCCGCCATTTTGAAAAACCAAAGGTGATGATGGACGGAGCGTTGACAATACAAACACTCACCCCCAGTCAACTGATCTGGGTTTAACCTAATCATCCCCATCATCCCGTTTTGTATCGCTTTGTTCGCCCTAAGTGTGACAGGGTATGCTCAGCCGTGGCCACTGGATTCAAGATAGCCTGGCTGATGAGGATTATGAATCCGAAACCGGTCCCAGGATGCTTGTTTCCGGTCCAGGGAAGACATGGTTTGGCAGTTCGGGCTGGACTGTTCCCATGAGGCACAGGGTCAGACTGATTTGCATATAGCCATGTCTGAACTGGGGTGGCTGAGTGGGCTAAAGAATGGTGATGGATTAAACCCAGATCAGTTGACTGGGGGTGTGTGTTTGATTTGCTCAAACGCTCCGTCCATCATCCCCTTTTGTATCGCTTTGTTCGCCCTAAGTGTGGCAGGGTATGCTCAGACGTGAGTCCCTTGCTCACTTGGCCACTGGATTCAAGATAGCCTGGCTGATTAGGATTATGAATCTGAAACCGGTCCCAGGATGCTTGTTTCCGGTCCAGGGAAGACATGGCTTGGCAGTTCGGGCTGGACTGTTCCCATGAGGCACAGGGTCAGACTGATTTGTATATAGCCATGTCTGAACTGGGGTGGCTGAGTGGGCTAAAGAATGGTGATGGATTAAACCCAGATCAGTTGACTGGGGGTGAGTGTTTGATTTGCTCAAACGCTCCGTCCATCATCCCCTTTTGTATCGCCATTTTGAAAAGCTGCAAGTCTCCGCAAATCTGGATTGTGCACGGTCACCATAGCAATGTGAGTGTTGCTTATGTCCCTGATGTGCACAGCTGATTTGAAGTCTTTCTGAGGCACAGCTAGTTTAGGCGCACAGCTCATGTGTTAATCGCTGATGCGCATAGCCTGATCCGCAATCATCAGGTTCACTGCATGTCTTCTGCTTACTCGCTGACACACACAGCCCATCATGTTGTTACAACACACGCACTGTTCCCATAGCAACCGGTGTGTAGCTTACATTGCTGATGCGCACAGCAGTTCTTACGTATTTACGCTCCACAATTAATCTTGTATTGTATGCGCAAAGCTTGGAAATTGATCGCTGGTGCGCACAATTTGATCCACAATCTTCTGTTTTTACTGCGTCTCTTCTGCTTTCTCGCTTACACACACAGCTCATCATATTGTTACTACACGGCTCAGTAATCCTCACCACTAATGTGTTCTCTATTTCTAATATTTCAAGCCACACAATTGATCTTTCATTATATGCGCACAGCTAGGAAAGTAATTGCTGATGCGCACGGCTTGATCCATAGGTATTTATTTCCATCACTGATGCACACAGCTCCACTTTGATTTTGTGTCTTGCTATATTTTGCTACTTGGATCCTACACACCACTGGCACTATGCAAAACGTTACTGCAACCTCCCTTCTTCTTAACCTCCTCTGGTGATCCTCCACTCACATGGCCAAAATGGAAAAAAGTGTTTTCGCATTATGCTCGCGTTTGTGGTACCTCCTTCAGCGCAGAAAGAAAGACCTCCTTGCTGATGCATTGCTTGGGATTTGAAGGACAAGAAATATTTGAACATCTCCCAGACTTGTCCAGCGATGACTCTGTGGGCCCGACTCACAGAACTAACTTAAGACAAAATCCTAAACTTACTACTTTTGGTATTCACAGAAGGCATTTAGTAGTCTTAAATTAGGATTTTGTCTTAAATTAGGATTTTGTCCTAAATTAGGATTTTTTTTTAAATTAGGATTTTGTTCTAAGTTAGGATTTTGTCTTAAATTAGGATTTTGTCCTAAATTAGAATTTTGTCCTAAATTAGGATTTTGTCTCAAATTAGGATTTTGTCCTAAATTAGGATTTTGTCTGAAGTTAGGATTTTGTCTTAAATTAGGCTTTTGTCTGAAGTTAGGATTTTGTCTTAAGTTAAACTTCCACCTGTAATGTTGGCTCCACCTTGGAGGAGCGCTTAAGAGATCAAGTCATGTTAGGATGTACACTAGATAAAGCAAGGGATGCTTTGTAGAATAAAGACTCTCCCACTCTCCAAGAGGTTCTTACGATAGCCAAAACTCATGTGCATTCCTAGGCTTGTATTGATGTAATAGGCAAAGACTATTCAAGTGATAAGAAGGAAAACACTGATGTTAAAGTGATAATAGAAAGGGGTGCTAAACCCAAAGCATTCTTTGCTCAAAAGTCGTTTATCCCGAAGGGCTTTCAAGGGAGCTGCTTCAGGTGTGGTAATCCTGGTCACATGGCTAATTTCAAAGACTGTCCGGGTTGGAAAGCTGTATGTAAGACATGTGAGAGAAAGGGGCATGTCTCCAAATGCTGTCGGTCAGGCAAAGAAGATAAAAAGGTTAGAGAAGCGGATCTTTTTGAGGAACATGTGGAGGAAATTGAGATTCTCCAAATTGCACGGAATTCAAGCGACGGTCCGCAAGAACTCGGTTTGGTTAATGATGCTCCTGTCAACATGCTCTTTGACTCTGGTGCCAAGATCACACCTGTTCCCAAGACGTTCTATGAATGCAATTTGTTGGATAACGTTACTCTTTTGAAACCAGACATTAGACCGAAGGGATATGGTGGAGTAACTATACAGTTGCTTGGTTATTTTTGGGGCACAATCGATTTCAAAGGAAGGGTCATTCCTGTGAAGATCTATGTCTCGATGAAGCGTGAGTCACTCATAAGTTGGTTTCATCAGAGAGACTTGCATGTATTTCTTGACCCCAATGAGTGCCCCTCAGTTTGTTTGAAAGAACTACCTCCTGTCAGGGTGGTTAATGATTCCAATCGAGATTGGATCAAAGAATTTCCTTCCGTTTTTGCTAGTGACCTAGGGTGGCCTAAAAACTTGATGCATCGCATAAGGATCAATCTAATGTTGTTTCTAAGATTGCCAGAGTTAGGAATGTGCCCCTGGTGGTAAGGGAGAGCATGAAAGCTGAGTTGGATAAACTCTTAGCCAAGGGGATCATCTAAGAAGTTGAGGCAACAGAGTAGGTCTCTCCAGTTGTGATGGCTCGCAAGGCCAATGGAGAGGCCCGGCTCTGTGTAGACTTGAGAGAACTTAACAGAGCTGTCATTGTTGACCACTATCCTTTGCCCAATATAACCAAGATGTTGTGTTCTCTTGAAGGGGCAAAGCATTTCTCTTCACTAGATCTTACCTCTGCTTACCACCAAGTTAACATTCACCCCGCTTCTCAAGACCTCACGGCCTTTGTGACACCATTTGGTACATTTTGGTTTCTGGGAAAGCCCTTTGGTTTCATTTCTGCTGCGTCTGTATTTCAGAGGGCAATGGAGGGCATTCTTAGAGGCCTTCATGGTGTCAAGGTATACCAAGATGACGTGCTCACCTTTGGGTTGGATCTGGAACAACATGAAGCTAGGCTTAAATCTGTTTTGAAGAAAGTCCATGATGCAGGTCTCACCCTTTAAGCGGAAAAGTGCAAATTTGATGTCAAAGAGATAGAGTATCTTGTCCATTCTCTGTCGGCTGCAGGCATCAAACCCAAGGCATCTTTGGTAAGCTCCATCAACAATCTTCGAGCCCCGTCAAATAAGGAAGAGCTAGTCAAAGTCCTGGGGATGGCAGAGTTCTATCACAAATTTGTCCCGAACTTTGCATGGAAGACTATATTTCTAAGATCACTGCTAAATAAGGGTAGTGAGTTTGTTTGGTCCAGGGCCTGTGAGGAGGAGTTTGGTTGCATCAAGAAACACCTTAATGATGCGCCTTGTCTAGGTAGCTTTGACCATACAAAGATTTTTTACCTTAGACTGATGTGAGTTCAAGTGGTTTGGGAGCAGTTCTGTCGCAGAAGGTTAGTGGAGAGGTGAAAACTGTTTTGTTTATTTCCAGACTGTTGAGGGGTGCCGAATGTAATTATTCAGTGGTAGAGAAGGAGGCTCTTGGTGTGTTTTGGGCAGTGCGCAAGCTGAGGAAGTTCTTGTGGGGGAAGAAGTTTAAGATATTTACTGACCACAAACTTCTTAAGGATATATTCTCAAAGAAGGGCATAGATCTCTTCTCCCACCGTATACAGAAATGGGTGGTGGCCTTACAAGAATTTGATTTTAACATCTTATATTTGCTTGGTTCCGACAACATCTTGGCAGACTGTCTTTCAAGACTTGGCTGTGAAGATAGTGATATGTTTGATGATGTTGAGTGGTTTGGTGGTGAGGAGCGAGAAGAGGAAGTTAACGTGTCTGATCAGTGAAGGACTCATTTTTAGAGCGAACTGAGGGAAAACCTTGTGTGTGATGTTGTCTTGCAGAAGGTCGTGTCCTTGGTTACGTGTGGTTGGTGTGAGACGAAGGACTGTTAGGAGGAGTTCAGAGGGTTTTGGTATGTTAGGGAAGATCTCGCTGTGGTTGATGGTCTCCTCATGCATGGTAACAAGCTGATTCCGCCACTTGCCCTGAGGGACAAGTTGATTGAAAGTGCTCATGCGTCACACATGGGCATCTCCAAAACAAAGTAAAGGATCAGGGAAGCTTACTGGTGGCCAGCCATGGATGTATATGTGAAAAGATTGGTGCGTGAATGTGCAGAGTGTGCATGCTCCAACAGGGCTCTGAAATGCAGGATACAGCCTATGGTCATTAGAGAACAAGCTGTCGGTCCGTGGAAGGACATTTCAATAGACATTTTGGGACCTGTAAAACTTAAAACCCAGGACCGCTATGTCATTGTGTCCATTGATATGTTCTCTCGGTGCCTGGCATCAAGGTGGTTAATTCGGTTGAGTCTAGTGTGGTTATGAGTTCCTGGAAGAGCTCTTCGAATGTGAGGGTTTCCCACTATTGACAGACAATGGTGTCCAATTCACGTCAAGGGTCATGGAAGAATTTCTGAGCTCTAGGAGAATTAAGAACAAGAAGGCTGCTCTTTATCATCCAGAGAGTAATGGCGTTGTGGAGAGATTTATCAAGGTTTGAACGCTCCTTAGCACTCGTTACAGTATTAAACAAAGATTTGCACATGTGTATTCCACTCATACATAAGTCATGCAATTTTTAAGAATTGAGGTCCTCGTAATTCAGGTTGTTCCGCAGGTGTTGTTTTTATTTCGGTAGATGTTACAGCCAACACGTGTTTCGTCAGTAGGGAATGTAACCCTTGACTTCTTCAAGGCTGTTAAGTGAAAAAAGTGACATTTGTAACATTCATGGTTTGGTCTGCGTTTGTTGTTATTATACATCACTGTATGTTACATAGGTAGGTGGTGGTAGGGCTTGTTTACAGTGCACATATACATTTGTGGATGTTATCCTAATGGAAGTTGTGTTCGGAAGTCAACTTCAATTGTACATGATTTACCCTCGGGATATTGGGGGTTTAGGTGCACCCATTAAGATATGGAGAAACCAGTGATTCGTCGTGTCATGCTTCTCAATGGTTATTGTGCATCGTGAGACTATTTTTGGTGAAGTTTTAAGTCGTGAGGTTGAGAGTTGAACCATAGTGGCATGCACGCTATTAAAGTATAGTAAGTGCTCGGGGTACCTATTTTCCGCGAGTGTTCCTTTTTCTGTATGAAGAGAAAATGGATCAAGAAGATATATTTTAAATATATTCGCAACTCTTTTAGGTGTGTTAACTTTGTTATACTTTCTCTAAGCTGTTCATTCATAATTACTCACCTTCCTTGAGGTGATAATTCCAACCCTCGAAGGGGTTTCCGTTTGGGGACTTTGGTTCGTTGTTTGTTTTTTTCTTCAGTTATCAGCCGCAGTATCGGTTTATATTAAGGCAGCTGTAAATTAATATGAAGCTTGTTAGGAGTTAATTTGTTGTTGATCGCTTGTTAGCAATTCTACGTAGTTCTTATTTAATTGTTTGTAGCCATTAAATAAGGTAGGAAAGGAGCCTTTGTTTGGCGGCTTGAGTTACCAGTCCGCCCATTACAAGTTCATATTTAGTTAAGCTCAAGTGTTGTACCTACATGCTATAAAGTAGTTTCACAGAGTTATATTTTCTACATATGTGGATTTCACATTCACATCGTAATTTAACGTGCCGTTATTTAAAAGTCCCTTTACTGAGCTATGCGTGCAGAGTACATCGAGTTATCCAAGTACCTCTACGCGTAAATTATTGTGCTCCTCGTAGTAAAGAAAAGCCACGACAGCATGGTTAGGCTGCTGGATTTCTCTTGCTATTGCTATTCCACGAGCTCGTGCTCGTTGCTATTCAAATCTTTCCTATGGGCTTACCTTTCGCCGCTGATGCTTCTGTATCTCCTAATGTCCCCGCTGCTCCGTGTTTGGTGCAGTGATCTGTTTCCTGGCTTTCGCGTTAGTTATTTTCAGCCGGGAGTGTTCCATGTCACGTGATTCGTGACCGTTTCCGGTTTTGCCAATTTCATAATGGTCCGTGTTATTGGGTTATTTCCCAGTAAATACGGCGGCCATTTTATCCTTTCTATATTAACAGGGTAGTCTAGCCCTTGAGATGTATTTTTAACCGGGTTGCCACTATGTTACCTAGAAGGGTCGTGATTATAGATTCCTTGTCATTTATTTTCAATTATCTATTGCTCGCGAACTTTCAGATCTGCGTCCCTTAGTGTCTGGGGGGGTGCTCATACATGCTCAATATTGTGAGTGTATTATTATTGTATCCAAGAATTCCATTTTTTCTGTGTTCATGATCGTTATGGACATAAGTGTCTATTTGTCCTTGAGTGTTGATTGGGAATAGTGTCAACACGTTTTTTGGTGTGCAGTGCTTTGCAGTGAGGAATATGAATACTATGGTGGTATGGTTCTTGTTCTCCATCCAAAATGGGTACAGTACATACTTTTTGCCACAGGGTGGTCTTACCGTTGTTATAATAGTAATACTTGATATACAGGTATAATACACATTAATGAGATAGTGCATACATATTACAACCTTTCGTAAGTCATATTGTTGTTTCAAAGGGTGGTCATTGTTGCTCATATAAGCATATTAGTTAGTTAAACAGGCATCAACTAACTAAAATTAAAATTAATAAAAATAATAGTACAATCGCATATTTAAGTGTTTTGTACATATATGCAGATTTCAGTTCATAGTCATCCTGTCTCTGTCTGGGTGTAATGTTGTCAGTTATGTACCCAGAAAAAAGTGATACTCTGGGTCCATGTTAAGACCGTGTTCCACACTTTTCAGAGTCATGATCCAAGTCGCTTCCCTCCTGCGTAGTGTCAGTTCCCTATTACCGCCTCTTGGATGGCAGGGTGTGTGTTCAAATCCAAAATATTTGAAGGAGTGATTGGTAGTTTGTTCAGGGCATATGGACATGTGTGCAGCTACAGGATATCGCATGTCGCCTTGTTTCACTGCCCTAATGTGTTCATTTATCCTGTCCCTTAGTGGCCTCTTAGTGCTACCTACGTATCTCTTACCGCATTTGCAGTCTAGAGCGTAAACTACATACTTGGTTAGGCAGTTTATAGTACTTAAGATGCGGTATTTTTTGGTGTCGTTTACTCCCTGGAAATCTTTCTTCTTTTTGTATGCCCATTTGCAGGCTGCACAGCCTCCACAACTGTAGAACCCTGGTTCTGTTAGCCATGTGTTCTTTTTGTGTGCTTGGGGGTAACTTGGGCTTAGTATGTTTCTCAGAGTTCTTCCTCTTCTGAAGGTTATTGTTGGTCTTTCTGTTATGTGTTTCTTCAGCATAGTGTCTGTCCTTAGTAAGTGCCAGTGTCTGTTTAGACTCTTTCTTAGGATTGTGGCCCAGTTATTATAACCAGTTATGAGTCTAATTTTATCATCCTTTCTTTTCTGGCCTTGTTGTTTGTCCCTTAGTGTGTCAGCTCTAGTTACTGATTTGAAAACAGAGGGTACAAAAGAAACCAACTGCTTATAGCAGCTGGAAGAATAGACACAGTAACTAGAGCTGACACACTAAGGTGATGTATAATAACAACAAACGCAGACCAAACCATGAATGTTACAAATGTCACTTTTTTCACTTAACAGCCTTGAAGAAGTCAAAGGTTACATTCCCTACTGACGAAACACGTGTTGGCTGTAACATCTACCGAAATAAAAACAACACCTGCGGAACAACCTGAATTACGAGGACCTCAATTCTTAAAAATTGCATGACTTATGTATGAGTGGAATACACATGTGCAAATCTTTGTTTAATACTGTAACGAGTGCTAAGGAGCGTTCAAATGTTTTAAGGCATAGCCTATGTTAGAAGAGGAAGTGTGGTTCTCTTCTCCTTACAGCACCGTTTCTAATAGAGAATTGAATATTGAAAGGTGTACAGTCCCCTGAGTTGCCGTATCCTAGTACAATACCACCAACCTAGCCCTAATAGATTTATCAAGGTTGTCAAGGAGACCATGCAACAAGCCGTTGCACGTGGTGAAAGTTGGGAGTTGGCCATAAAAAAAAAGTGTGAGAGCATAGGTTCACTTCTCATTCCTCCACTGGAGTGGCCCCCTTTCGTTTGTTTAAAGGAAGAGTTCGCAACATGGAAATTGCCCCGTTGTGGGTGACCTCCAAGAGGTGACGTGGATGGTGAAGTATGCAGCACGGAAGGCTGGAAGGAAAGAGAGAGAGGAGTGATGAGTAAAAGGAAGGTGTGGTATGATGAAAGAATGGCTGTGATGAATACAGTGGTCAATGTTGGTGACTGGGCTAAGATTAAGTCTCCTACAAAAGGTGGAGGTACTTCCAAATTTAGTGAGCCCTTTGAGGTAATTAAGGCCTTCAAAAATGCAATAAAGACCAGTGACCGTAGAATCTGGAACTTGGGTAGAGTGGCGAAGTGTCGGGCTAGACCTGGTTATGCTTCTGCCTCTACTGCTCGTGCGACTACCCTGAGAATGGTTCCAGATGAGCCCATTTTAAAAGAAGAGGGGAAAAGGCCTTGTGGTTTGAGGCGCATTCCTTGCCACTTACAAGATTACGGGCCATATTATCAAGAACGGCGTTAAAATTATCTCCGCTTTAGCGGCAGTAAAATTCTGCTCAAGCGGCGATAATGGGAACACCAGAACCTGGGCTTCTATGGAAATTCACAAGGGCATATTATCAAGCCCCTTATCGCCACTTTAGCGGCAGTTTCCTGCCACTAAAGTTGCGATAATATGGCCCTATGTTTCTTAGAATTTCTTCAGCACTGTTTCTTTTTCTGTTTTCTTTTACTGTTTGTTGTAATTATTTTTCTTTTATTTTCATGGAGTCTTGGTTGGTTATAGTGTGCAAAGTTTTTCGCTGTATTTCGAGTGGTAAGGGGGGAGGAAGTGTAATGTCCTGAGCCTGCTTGTCATCCACATTCTCTATGTTTTGGAATGTGGGGAAGGTTGCTAGGCAGTGGGTTTGGAACTGTTTGTATTGGCAGTTAGCCTGGTCCTGTGACTGGATGGGTCTCTGCAACTTTGTCTCTCAATACAGCATTTCTACTCCTTAATTACGTCTCCTGCAGTGCTTGGTGAGGGGACCAACCTTTACATGAACACCAGAAGCTAAGGGTCTTGTGCTGTGCTCCTAGAACGAATAACACCAGATCTGCAAGTCCAGATCAGCCAGGACAATTTCCTCTCCAGAGCTGAAAATGCACCATGTAACAGGGTAACTACCTGGATGGTGGATTTGTCTGAGAAGTTTCTTCTTCTACATTTTCCCCCGTCACCATCTCCCTTCCTCAGCTCTGCTTTAGTTGTCCGGCCCTCTCCTATGCCACCCAAGAACCCATCCTGCTCTCCTATTCTGCCCACCCTTCTTCTGTACAACTGACTGTAAATACCTCATCGTGTGCAGCACTCTTCCTTTGTAGCTAAAACGGTGCAATATAAATTAATCCAAATAAATGAATGAACAAGCATATAATAAGGCCCTTGTCACAAGTTCCAGGCTTAATTTCAATCCATGTGCAAACAGAAGTTTGTGCAGGGATTAGAATTGTGTCTTGTGTGATAATTAAGACTCCCTCATCGTCTTCCCCTGCTAGTTCTTGGTATGTCACATGTGCCTAAATTTACCAGAGAAAAAGGGCCACAAAAATGCAAAATATACAGGGCCTCATTTATGAGAAATGACGCATCGCTGCGTGAAAGCAGCGATGCGTCACTTCTCAGTGCGCACTCCTTGCGACATGATTGAAGCGTCATATTTATAATATGACGCATCATGTCGCAAGGAGTTACAGATACGTCAGTATTTCTAACGTATCTGTCGGCGCAAAAGTGACGCATTACTGGAGTGTGTCACAAAAGTGACGCAACTCCAGCAATGTGTACTTTCACATGGGCAAGTCCCATGTTGTTAGTGCCTGCATCAGTCTTACGCCTGCCATGAAGCAGGCGTAAGATTTTGACGCATTAGCGGCCAAGAAATGGCGCAGTGAAATCTTATAGATTTCACTGCGTCACTTCCATGACCCTTTCTTGCATCAAAACGCCCCCCTTGCATACATTATACCTGGCACAGGTATAATGTGGCGCAGGGGTTTAAAAAGTGACGCATCTACCTAGATGTAAATATGGCGCAACAAGACGCATTTTTTACGCCACTGGTGGGCACCGGCGGCATTAAAGTGACGCACAGCCTCATAAATGAGGCCCACAGAATTTATGTGATAAAAACCAATTATGCATGTTACATCCCAGTATCATGTAGAAAACTCAGAATAGGGGGTATTTAGCACATGTGGTAAATACCTCACCATGGGGTGAGGTTGTTAACCGGGTGTGGTAAATACCCACCACATTCTGCCAGCTTGTAATGAGGGACCAAGCAGTCACAAGAAGCCTTCTATGTTTAAAATAAGAAGCGTCCCATAAGAATTGGCAAATGTGGGTGCAGGGTGCATGGAGGAAGCTAAAGCTCCCCTTCCCATTGTAAATAGGTTTGCTTTGCGAGCGGGTGTGCTCCATGATACAAGCAGCGGGGTGACTAGTTTCCCTATCACTAGAGTGGCTCCCCCTTGGGAAACAATAGTATTGATAGGTTCACTCAACTACATCTTTTCCCACCTGCAGAGTCTTTTACCTTATTTGCTACATCTTTAGCACAAGGACAAACCTCTCACTGCAACAATCATACCAATACACACTGTTTGGTTACAAAGAAACAAACGTCTTAAGACACTATTCAACAGCTCTCCATGAGCCTTACACTGGAACAAGGCCTTGGTCATTAGCCATTTTTGTTGGAAATGCCCCAGAGTACCTAGAGGGCAGGTTCAAGCCTTACCACCCTAAAGTTGAGCTACAGTCTGCCATCTGTTTGCCACACTGGTGCCTAAGCCAGTCTTTCCTCTAGAGCTGCCACCCTTATTGACGTCAGGCCCTCCAGTTACAGAACACTCTACCACTTCAACTTGAAATGACCAGTGTTTGGACTCCAGGGGGCCGTATTATGCATTGTGATATTTTGCACTGGCGCACCTTTGCAAACAATCACAATGTGCCCTATTATGATGTATGCGCAGCTGCGGACTTGCGCTGCCCCGAGGCAGTGCATTCATGTGAAAACACGGAGCAGCCGCTCCGTGTTTTCACAGTGCAGGTGTGTGAGAAGTTGGCCTGATGTATGATGTCTCCAATTCTGGGGGCACCTTGTATCAGTCCAAACAATCCCTTATGGTGGTGGTTGTAAGTCAACCTTAAAAGACAAGCTATCCTAATGGTAGCATGGACTAAATAGCCTTCAGGCTAAACTCAAGAGGGCATGTGAAGCCAGCTGTTTTAGAAGTCTTCCGACTGGACTAGAACTTAGCCACTTAAAACTAGGACACTAGAGGTGTAAACCACTACAGGAGAACCGGCGTTCAATCGTTACCTCACCCACAGGAAGCGGGTGCATAGGTGCCAAAGTGTGTCGGGTTTCGTCGTGGAGTTCTATGGAGCCTGGAGATGAAGATGCTGCAGGCGGCCAGGAGAGAAGAGTCCGGTTGGATCCAAGGGTGGATCGAAGATGTAGAATACCTGAAAGCAGAGGGGACAGAGTCTGGGTAACTAGCCAGTGACCAGGAAGGAACCAGGCGATGAAGGGCGCAATCAGGTCGTTGACTAGAAGCTTGTCTCCGCTGCCACGTGGACTCGGGGGCATCAAGGAGGACCAGGATCGAATCACGAGCTGTCCCACAAAGACTCTCGCTGTCGGCGGTGTCGATTTCCGGATTGGAGTCAACAGGCCTTGGCAAAGGCAACCCACGCAGGATTGGAAGATCGCTTCTTTCTCGGACCAGCAAGGTCAGAGGGGTTGCTCCTTTTCAGGGGAGCGAGGGCCAGTCTGGAGCAACCAGACTAGCAGAGCAAATTTAAAGGTTCGTCGGTACTGGGTCCACTAGCCAATGAGCAAGCGACCGGACCAACGTGTCAAGCAGGAAAATGCAAAAGGGCCCCACGCAGCACTCGGTGAGTGTGGAGGGGAGATCTTCAGTGCACAAGCTGCTCGGGGCTGGGGCTTCTTAAACCCCAATGCACAGCTTCGACGGTGCCTCGGGAGCTGCACGGTCAGCACTTCGTAGTTTTTCCAAGATGGCTGGCTCCACGCTCCACGTCGCCTCCACAGGTCTCAGATTCGCTGGGACTGTGGATCGGGCTGTTAGGAGTCAAGCGAAGCTGGTCTTGTTGATCTCTGTTGCTCGAGTTCTGGCAGGAACTGCAACAAAGCAAACCGTTGGGCGCTGGATGGTGCCTGTTTGCACAGGGTGGTCACTGTTTGACCACAAGGGAGATTTTTCAGTCTTCTACGTCGAGTAGGATGTCGAAGGGTCCAGAGTTTCATTTCATAAGTTTCAGTCAGGATAATCTGATGTGCATTGGCACAGCTCCTACCTTTATTCCAAATCAAGGGGCTGGATTACCTGCTAGGTCCCTCCTATGGGTGGGACCCAGGAAGGGGGTGGTTACACCCCTTTCCCTTTGTCCAGTTTCGCACCAGAGCTGGGGCTGGAGTGCCCCAGAACCGGTTTGACTGGATTTCGCATGGGAGACCTTGTGTGCCCCAGGCAGTGTCTAGTTTCTTTCAACCCTCCCTGCTCCAATCCACTATCTCCTGTCTGGGGTGGTGTAGCACCTCCCTGTGACAGGAAACTCTTTGTCCAAGCCTCCCCTGCCAGGTTTCGGTCAGCAGCAGGAGGTCAGACTTGTGTCGGGGCAGCAGCAGCCATTTTGTGATGCTGAGGCTCTGGTTAGTTGTAACCGCGTTTACTGTTACCCACATGTCTTCTCCCTCTAGAAGGGTGGAATGCTACCCCCGTCGCCAGAACTGGCAAGGGGGTAGTATTCCAAAGTGTATGACACCTTACACGACATGTTTTGATAAAGCCAAACCAAAGTTAGCAATAACCGCGAGGATTATAATGCACTTAAGGGTATATGGTATGGCAGTATCCTAGAACAGCTATAAGGAAATGGTTCCGAAAGCTGCAGACAGGCTCAGCTCATGCTAGAGCACCATCTCACATAAAAACAAGCACTCTGCCTCCAGGATTGTTAAGGCCTGCCATAGGAGTGACTTATAGGTATATATGTGTCCAGATATAGGTTTAGATATAGGTATACTATATCTAAGCAAGGGGTGATTACACGACCTTGCCCCAGCTGAGTGATCAGCCAGTTGTGTCAGTTTGGATGGCCAGCCAGGGGTGGCAAAAGATATGCTGCAGCCCCTGTTAGGCCTTGGATGCACCTATGCCCTGGGTACCTATAGTACACTGTACAGGGGCTGATAAGGTGTCCAGTACCAATTTAGTTATGCACCTAGGGTACATGGAGTCCATTTTAAAGAGAGAGCAGATAGCCTGGGACCCTGATTAGCAGGATCCCAGGCCAACTAAGTCGAAAACCAGCTAAACACAAGGCAAAAAATCTGGGGTAACCATAGTCAGGTATCCAACTTCCTACATAACCCCCCCCCCCCAAACGAAAGAGATAAGGCTATCCTTGACCAGGTAAGCCTATATTGCCTAAGTGGCCATATAAGGAAGTACCTGCACTAGCATGGTTACCCCCTGTCTCATGGTCCACTAAGCAATCCCTCACCCTAGGGGTATCAGAGGGTCTCCACCATAGGGAATCACTACCTGTGGTGTGTTTTGGCAAAGTAAAAGGCTGGTGTTGAGATGGAGTACTGAAGTGAGGCTCCACTAATGTAGGGCTCAGCTTCCTCCAATCATCTTCCACCATGTGTTCCTTTCTTTCCTTGACTGGGTTGCACTGTGGTCTCATGGTCAACCTCTGGCTGCCTACAGCTGGAGGCTGGGTCCCTTTTGCTGGCTTACTGGAGGGACAGGTCAGGTTTGGGGCCTTTGGGTCCCATGTTTGGCTGTGCCCAACAGTGTACATCTGGGGGAGGTCCCTAACTAGTTGTAAGGGGGATCCCTCAGGAGTTGTTACATTTTTCACCTTGCTAGGGCTGCTAGCTTTGGTGCCCCTAATCTGCTGATGGGGTTGTTTTATTTGGCAGGGGGCCCTTTGGGGCTCACTGACCTCCTTGACCTCTGCAGCCCTGGGCTGACTGAGGCAGGGTAGAGAGGGGCAGGTTACCTGCTCCAGACTGGGTCCCACCTTGGAAGGGTCCTCTGACATCAGGGGCTCTGCCAGGCTAGTCCTGACTACCTCTGGGGCAGTTTCTTCACAAGGGGTAAGATTAGTTCCCTGAGGAGGCTGATCCTTTTCTAAAGTCTGGTGGGAGGGAGATTTCTCTTCTTCATCAATGCTCTCTGTTTGTGTGGAGTGATCCATAGTTTCAGGCTTCACAACACATGAATCTGTTTGAGTTTGGGCAGTGGCCATCACAGCCCCACCAACCTTTTCAGGAAGGGACTCAGTTTCGGTATGGGCTGTTACCATCACAGCCCTGCTAACTTGTTCAGGGAAGGAATCTACTTTAGATGGGGCTGAGTCTAGCACAGCCCTACCAACCTCTTCAGGAAGGACATCTTGGGTTGGGGCTGTGGCCATCACAGCCCCACTAACCTTTCCATGGAGATTTACCATTTTAGAATGGGTTTCTTGTTCTACCCCAGCCCAGGCTGAGATTTCTAAATCATTCCCAAGTAGACAATCTACAGGCAAGTTTGGGGACACTGCCACTCTCTTTGGGCCAGTGACACCTCCCCAGCTAAGATTTACTACTGCCATGGGATGATTTGTCTGCACTCCATCAATATTAGTCACCTGATATGTGGCACCAGGTAAATGTTGCCTTGAGGGGACTAGATTCTCAGTCACCATAGTGATACCAGCCCCTGTGTCTCTATAGGCCTCAACTTTTTGACCATTGATGTGGGGCTCCTGTCTGTACTTGCTCAAAGTGTTTGGGCAAGCAGTGAAGTTGGCAAACCCCATGCCATTTTCATAGACAAGAGTAGCTGTAGTAGGGGACCTGGTTAGGTCAGAGTCCACCTGAGTTCCAAAAGTAAACCCAGCCAAATTATTGTGGGTGCTCCCACTACCTGGGGGATTACTACTAATAGTAACAGGAGGTGTTGGAGCTTTACTTGGAGGAATATTTTCTTTATTGCTATTCTTTGGACAACAGCTATCTGTTTTCCAGTGGCCAGTCTGCTTACAGACATGGCAGTAAGGTTTCTTCTGGGTAGAGGAAGTGTTTTGGGACCCACCCCCATCCTTGGAGTTTTGGGGCCCTGTGGGAGACTTGTCTTTAGATGTATCCCCATCCTTCTCTTGAGCCTTGGAAGTATCCTTCTTTTGGTCATTACCCTGATTCTTAGGCCTAATCCTGGTTCTGACCCACTTGTCTGCCCTCTTACCCAATTCTTGTAGAGAGGTCAGATCTGAGTCCACCAGGTGCTGGTGCAAAAGCTGTTTTTGACAATTAATAAGGATCTGCTCCCTCATAATCAAATTATACAATCCTGTATAGTCATGTACTTTGCTGCCAAGTAGCCAACCTTCCAGAGCCTTAGTAGCACAATCTACAAAATCAGTCCAGTCCTGAGTCTGAGCTTTTTGGGTATCTCTGAACAACAACCTGTATTGCTCAGTGGTTAGGCTAAATCCATCAATAAGACCACTCTTCAGTACAGAGTAGTTTTTAGCATCCTGAGGTCTAACAGCGAGGAGCTTATCTCTCCCTTTCTCAGAAAAGGAGAGCCACACGATTGCTGCCCACTGATCTTGGGGGGCCTGCTGTACCATGCAGGCCCTCTCCAGAGCAGTTATCCATTTGTGGATATCATCCCCATCTCTGTAGGGGGGCACAATCTTACTCAGGTTTCTATGTTCATAGGGCCTGTCTTTATCTCTAGGGATAATGCTGCCACCAGTGGGTTCTAACCCACTCAATGTTTGTTCCCTTGCTAAAGCAAGTTTAGCTTGGGCCAGGGCTATCTCTTCCCTCTCTATCTGGAGTTTGACAGCTCTCATCCTGGCCTTATGCTCTTTTCTCTGGGGGGAAGTCATTCCCCTTTGAGATTCCCTTGAGGCACTAGAAAGGTGAGATTCCCTGGAAGGAGATCTCTCCCTTCTATTGCCTGGGAGTATTCTGCTATGGAATCTGGGGAGGTGCTGGCCCTCTCCATTTCCATGTATGTCCAAGTTGATCTGGCTAAGCCTCCCAACTGGTACCTGGTTATCCCTCTGATCCTGCTCTGACTCTTCACCTTCTGATTCAGGATCCACCTCCTCATCTTCTACCTCTGGGGTGGTGGTCTCAGTATCTGGGGGATTCACTCCATCTCCTGAATTACCTGAGGGAACTGCACTAGCTTTCTCAAAATCATCCTTCTCTAGGATGGCTATCAGGAATGGAATTGTAGGGTTGTGACCCTTTTTCAGCTTCCTTGTAGTGCACAAGGCACTCAAGTCCTTGTGGCTGAGTTTGTTATAGCTGGAAGGTGCCTTGGTAAGGTCACCTACCACAGGCAGAGAGCTGGAAGCTTCACCTGTGCCAGACATGACTCTAGTGAGGTGTAAGTGATGCACTTACCTACACTAAGTGTTTTCCTACTGGAACCTTGCTAGTGAGTTGTAGGCAGGGTGTGCTAAGCCCTTTGATCTACAACTACTAAGTTCAGTAGAACTTAAATATGTAAGCTTTGTTTATATGTACCTATGGTACTTAATGTGATCTTTCGATTTGATAAAAAGATTGCAATGGTAAAACAACAGCAAGCTCAAATCCCAACCGCTGCACACCAATGTGAGAAGTGGCCTGATGTATGATGTCTCCAATTCTGGGGACACCTTGTATCAGTCCAAACAATCCCTTATGGTGGTGGTTGTAAGTCAACCTTAAAAGACAAGCTATCCTAATGGTAGCATGCACTAAGCAGCCTTCAGGCTAAACTCAAGAGGGCTTGTGAAGCCAGCTGTTTTAGAAGTCTTCCGACTGAACTAAAACTTAGCCACTTAAAACTAGGACACTAGAGGTGTAAACCACTACAGGAGCACCGGCGTTCAATCGTTACCTCACCCACAGGAAGCGGGTGCATAGGTGCCAAAGTGTGTCGGGTTTCGTCGTGGAGTTCTATGGAGCCTGGAGATGAAGATGCTGCAGGGGGCCAGGAGAGAAGAGTCCGGTTGGATCCAAGGGTGGATCGAAGATGTAGAAAACCTGAAAGCAGAGGGGACAGAGTCTGGGTCACTAGCCAGTGACCAGGAAGGAACCAGGCGATGTCGGGTGCAATCAGGTGGTTGATGGGAAGCTTGTCTCTGCTGCCACGTGGACTCGGGGGCATTGAGGATGACCAGGATCAAATCACGAGCTGTCCCACAAAGGCTCTCGCTGTTGGCGGTGTCGGTTTCCGGATTGGAGCCAACAAGCCTTGGCAAAGGCAACCCACGCAGGATTGGAAGATCGCTTCTTTCTCGGACCAGTAAGGTCAGAGGGGTTGCTCCTTTTCAGGGGAGCGAGGGCCATTCTGAAGCAACCAGACTAGCAGAGCAAATTTAAAGGTTCGTCGGTACTGGGGCCACTAGCCAACGGGCAAGCGACTGGACCAACGCGTCAAGCAGGAAAATGCAAAAGGGCCCTACGCAGCACTCGGTGAGTGTGGAGAGGAGATCTTTCGTGCACGAGCTGCTCGGGGCTGTGGCTTCTCAAACCCCAATGCACAGCTTCAAGGATGCCTCGGGAGCTGCACGGTCAGCACTTCGTAGTTTTTCCAAGATGGCCGGCTCCACGCTCCACGTCGCCTCCACGGGTCTCAGATTCTCTGGGACTGTAGATCAGGCTGTTATGAGTTGAGGGAAGCTGGTCTTGTTGATCTCTGTTTCTCGAATTCCGGCGGGAACTGCAACAAAGCAAACCGTTGGGTGCTGGATGGTGCCTGTTTGCACAGGGTGGTCACTCCTTGACCACAAGGGAGATTCTTCAGTCTTCTACGTCGAGTAGGATGTCGAAGGGTCCAGAGTTTTGTTTCATAAGTTTCAGTCAGGATAATCTGATGTGCATTGGCACAGCTCCTAACTTTATTCCAAATCAAGGGGCTGGATTACCTGCTAGGTCCCTCCTATGGGTGGGACCCAGGAAGGGGGTGGTTACACCCCTTTCCCTTTGTCCAGTTTTGCGCCAGAGCTGGGGCTGGAGTGCCCCAGAACCGGTTTGACTGGATTTTGCATGGGACACCTTGTGTGCCCCAGGCAGTGTCTATTTTCTTTCAACCCTCCCTGCTCCAATCCACTATCTCCTGTCTGGGGTGGTGTAGCACCTCCCTGTGACAGGAAACTCTTTGTCCAAGCCTCCCCTGCCAGGTTTCGGTCAGCAGCAGAAGGTCAGACTTGTGTCGGGGCAGCAGCATCCATTTTGTGATGCTGAGGCTCTGGTTAGTTTTAACCGCGTTTACTGTTACCCACATGTCTTCTCCCTCTAGAAGGGTGGAATGCTACCCCCCGTCGCCAGAACTGGTGAGGGGGTAGTATTCCAAAGTGTATGACACCTTACAAAACATGTTTTGATTAAGCCAAACCAAAGTTAGCAATAACCGCGAGGATTATAATGCACTTAAGAGTATATGGTATGCCAGTATCCTAGAACAGCTATAAGGAAATGGTTCCGAAAGCTGCAGAAAGGCTCAGCTCATGCTAGAGCACCATCTCACATAAAACCAAGCACTCTGCCTCCAGGATTGTTAAGGCCTGCCATAGGAGTGACTTATAGGTATATATGTGTCCAGATATAGGTTTAGATATAGGTATACTATATCTAAGCAAGGGGTGATTACACGACCTTGCCCCAGCTGAGTGATCAGCCAGTTGTGTCAGTTTGGATGGCCAGCCAGGGGTGGCAAAAGATATGCTGCAGCCCCTGTTAGGCCTTGGATGCACCTATGCCCTGGGTACCTTTAGTACACTGTACAGGGGCTGATAAGGTGTCCAGTACCATTTAGTTATGCACCTAGGGTACATGGAGTCCATTTTAAAGACAGAGCAGATAGCCTGGGACCCTGACTAGCAGGATCCCAGGCCAACTAAGTCGATAACCAGCTAAACACAAGGCAAAAAATCTGGGGTAACCATAGTCAGGTATCCACCTTCCTACAGGGTGGCACCCGCCTGCACTTTTACAGGGGAATAGAGATCCCCTGCACCAGCCTTCAAGGGGATGTCTGCGGGGGCCCATTGGACCCCCTTTATCCCCTGCAGAGGACAACTCTCAGGAGGCACACTGACAGTGTGCCACCTTTCAAATGGCGCACTGTATGTGCACCTCCTGAGGGCTCCTTTGACTCTATATAGCGCGGGGTCAGAGTCAAAGGAATTCCCTCATTTGCATAGGGAACACCCTATGCAAATGAAGGAACACCCTATGAAGGTAGCGCTGGCGCTTTAAGTTCGCCAGCGTTATCGATATTATAGAAGGGGACGCACAAGCATCTGTGTCCCCTTTCTATAATACCAAGGTGCCCAGGGAGCGCGCAAAGTGGGCACAAACGCCCGTTGCGCCCCTGGGGCCCTTATTGTAATACAGCCCCAGATATTGTTCTTATAGCCTATTAAAGAGCACGGTGTACACACAATGGAAGTGTATTTTATAACAGCTCTTAAACCTTCGACCAAGTTCACACGAGATGAATCACAAAACAAACGAAAGGGTAGAATTCGACAAGAATTTAATACACTTCAACTCTACAAGCAAGTCCTTGATGAACAGAATAATTGGATGCATAATAGGGCACATTGAGCCTGGACGCCATAGATAAGGCAAACGCTACGCAATACAAATGTGTAACACAACGTAACTTTAGTAAGGCACTAATGACAGCACTACATAGTCAACAACTTTTATAGAGTGTGTCCAGATCATGCTCATGATAAAGAGAAGGCTGTTCCAAAGAGTAAATTGCTCATCGGGACATCTTGTATGAAGTGTCAATACCACATCCATGCAGGTTTGTGATGGATCTGATGTCTTGCTCAAGGTCAAAGCCATAGAGGACAATGGTCTCAGAACACCGCAAGTCACTTTATTAAAGGTAAGGTGATGGTGGCATTCCCAATGCGTGTTTTTTAGACTCTGCCTTCCATACCAAATTACTGCAAGCATTCTCCTTATCCACTTACCTAAATAAAAGTTTAAATTGTATATTTGGTGCAGGGGGCCGGTGGAGTTGAGGCATTCTTGAGCCCATTATATTCAATCAATCAATCAGTGGCACTTATAGAGCGCGCTGCATACCCGTAGGGTCTCAAGGCGCTGGGGGGGGGGGGGGGTGCTGCTACTGCTCGAACAGCCAGGTCTTCAGCTTCTTCCTGAAGGAGAGGTGGTCGTGGGTCAGGCGCAGGTCGGGAGGGAGGGAGTTCCAGGTCTTGGCGGCCAGGTAGGAGAAGGACCTTCCTCCTGTCGTCGCTCTTCGGATGCGGGGGACGGCGGCGAGGGCGTGGTTGGCTGATCGGAGGTGGCGTTTCGGAGCGTAGAAGTTGACTCGACTGTTGAGGTAGCTCGGGCCTTGGTCGTGTAGGGCTTTGTGTGCGTGGGTGAGGAGGCGGAAGGTGATTCTTTTGTTGACGGGGAGCCAGTGAAGGTCTCTCAGATGTCCGGAGATGTGGCTGGTTCGTGGGATGTCGAGGATGAGTCTGGCTGAGGCGTTCTGGATCCGCTGGAGTCTCTTCTGGAGCTTGGCGGTGGTACCGGCGTAGAGGGCGTTGCCGTAGTCCAGTCGGCTGGTGACGAGGGCCTGGGTGACGGTCTTCCTGGTCTCGGTGGGGATCCACCAGAAGATCTTCCGTAGCATGCGTAGGATGTTGAAGCACGCCGAGGAGACGTTGTTGACTTGCCTGGTCATGGAGAGGGAGGAGTCCAGGATGAAGCCCAGGTTTCGTGCATGGTCTGTCGGTTTGGGTGCGGTGCCCAGGGCGGGAGGCCACCAGGAGTCGTCCCAGGCGGAGGGTGAGGAGCCCAGGATGAGGACCTCCGTCTTGTCCGAGTTCAGCTTCAGGCGGCTGGTCGTCATCCACTCGGCTACCTCTTTCATCCCTTCGTGCAGGTTGGCTCTGGCGGCGGCGGGGTCGTGGGTCAGGGAGAGGATCAGCTGGGTGTCGTCGGCGTAGGAGATTATGCTGAGGTTGTGTTTGCGTACGATGGCCGCGAGGGGGCTCATGTAGACGTTGAAGAGGGTGGGGCTCAGAGATGATCCTTGGGGGACGCCGCAGATGACGTCGGAGGCCTCTGACTTGTACGGTGGTAGGCGGACTCTCTGTGTTCTTCCGTCGAGGAAGGAGATGATCCATTCCAGCGCCTTGTCCTGGATTCCGATGTTGCTGAGGCGCCGTACTAGGGTGCGGTGGCAGACCGTGTCGAATGCCGCGGAGAGGTCTAGGAGGATGAGGGCCGCTGTTTCTCCATTGTCCATCAGGGCTCGGATGTCATCGGTGGCGGCGATGAGGGCGGTCTCGGTGCTGTGGTTGGCTCGGAAGCCGGACTGTGAGGGGTCGAGGGATCCGTTCGTCTCGAGGAAGGCGGCCATCTGTTTGTTGACGGTCTTCTCGATGACTTTGGCTGGAAACGGGAGGAGCGAGATGGGGCGGTAATTCTTGAGGTCGGTGGGGTCCGCTGTTGGTTTCTTGAGTAGAGCGCTGAGTTCGGCGTGTTTCCAGCTCTCCGGGAAGATGGTGGTGTCGAAGGATGTGTTGATGATGTCTCGCAGGTGGGGTGCGATGACGGCGTCGGCCTTGTTGAAGACGTGGTGAGGGCAGGGGTCGGTCGGTGAACCGGAGTGGATGGAGTTCATCGTGCGGATGGTGTCTTCGGTGCTGATCGGGGTCCAGGCGTGGAGGGTGGTGGTGGGGGGTGGTTGATCGGTCATGGTGTGCGTTGGTTGGTTGTTGAAGCTGTTGTGTATGTCCGTGATCTTGTTGTGGAAGTATGAAGCGAGGGAGTTGCAGAGGTCTTGCGATGGGGTGATGTCGTTGTTACCTGCGCTGGGGTTGGAAAGCTCTTTCACGATGTTGAAGAGTTCCTTGCAGTTGTGTGCGTTGTTGTCCAACCGGTCCTTGAATGCTGTTTTCTTGGCGGCGCGGATCAGTTGGTGGTGTTTCCGGGTGGCAATTTTGAAGGAGGTCCTGTTGTCCGGTGTCGGTTCCCTTCTCCAGACTTTCTCGAGGGCTCGGCAGTTCTTCTTGGAGCTCTTGAGTTCATCGGTGAACCATGGGGCCTTCTTGCTGCCGGGTCTGCTAGGCGGGGTCCTCAGTGGGGCGAGTTCGTCCGCGCAGTTGCTGATCCACGTCGTGAGGTTGTCGGCGGCCTGGCTGGGGTTCGCTGAGCTGGCAGGAGGGTGCTGGCCCAGGGAGGTGGCGAGCTGGTGTGCTGTGATCTTGTTCCAGCTTCTGCGGGCCGCCTGTTGCTGGTGGTGGCGAGTCGTCGTTCTCTTGAAGGTGAAGTGGACGCAGCTGTGGTCCGTCCATTGAAGCTCAGTGGCGTGGCTGAAGTCGATGTCTGTGCTGGACGAGAAGACTGCGTCGAGTGTGTGTCCGGCGAGATGGGTGGGGGTGGACACCAGTTGCTTGAGTCCCAGGTTGGCGAGGTTGTCGAGCAGGGTGCTGGTGTTGCGGTCGTTGTTGTTCTCCAGGTGGAAGTTGAGGTCCCCCAGGAGGATGTAGTCGGCGGAGGGGAGGGCGTGCGGGCTGACGAAGTCGGCGATGTCCTCGCTGAATTGTGTGCGTGGTCCAGGGGGTCGGTAGATCAGGGTGCCTCTGAGGGTGGTGTTCGGGTTGGTGTGGATCTGGAAATGCAGGTGTTCGGCGCTGGTCAGGGTGTTGTCGGTGCTGGTCGTGAGGCGGATGGTGCTCCTGTGGACGATGGCGATGCCTCCTCCCATCTGGTTGGCGTTTCGGTCCCTCCGGACGATCTTGTAGCCCTCTGGGATAGCGATGGCGATGTCTGGAGCTGAGGAGGTGTTCATCCAGGTCTCCGTGAGGAAGGCAACGTCAGGGGCTGTGGCGTCTAGGAGGTTCCAGAGTTCGATGGCGTGTCTGTGGACGGAGCGGGTGTTGAGCAGGATGCACTTGAGGTGGGTGCTGCTGGAGTTCGACTTGGCGGGTGTTGGTGCGAGGCAGGTCCGGATGCAGGAGAACTTGCAGGCGTGGCAGCTGAAGGGTCCCTGGGTGCGTCGTGGTGTGGCTTGGTGGCACTCTGGGCGTCGGCCGGTGTTGAGTGCGCAGAGGGTGGCGGCTGAGTACGTCCTGCGGGTCGGTCGGGATCTTCGAGGTCCAGGGGTCCTGGCGCTGGTCGCGATCCGGTCGCGGACGGGCGCAGACGGGCTTACCTTCGGCGCACAATCGGCGCGCCCGCTGCGCGTGACCGCTGCGCGCTCGCACGGTCGCCATTTAAGGCGAAGTGCGCGGGTGGGCGGAGCAGCTGGGAGGCGGGAGCGGGGAGGGTTACAGAAGAGAAAAAAGGGGCGGGGACAAGCGGCGGTGGCGGGAAGGGAGGGCGGAGGGCGGCGGACAACAAGGAAGGAGAGCCAGAAACACGGGCAAAATGTGATTAAACAAAAACAGGCACAAATCTACGACAAAACAAGGGAAATAAGGGGAAAAAATGAAGTTACACGGAGTTAAACAAAACAGGCACAACTACTTGACAAAACAAGGGAAAAAAAGAAGATACACGAAGTTTAGCAAAACAGGCAAAAATGCTCGACAAAACCAGGCAAAACAATCCCCGCAGCGGAGGCAGCCGGCAACCGGCAAACGAGGCACATTCAAATATTCAGCCCTTTCTGGAGGTTCAATCCATACAGATAGTACTACCAGTTTGACATTTTGTTTCCTCACAATTAGCAATCCCTGACATCAGTCTCAGCTAGTACAAAACCTCAAAGAGCTTTTGTCAGAGCTCACAGTGGTCTTTCTTGCTTTTATGTGACGCTAACAGTGTATTTACACAGAACTTAGAAGTCGATCTGCGAAACAAGTAGCATGGTTGTGCCTAGCAGATCCTACAGCCTATGATTACCTGGTTACACCTAAGCACCTGAGGTGCATAAATTATACTGTGCCTGGCACTGACGAGCTCCATGCTGTGTGAGATCAAAGCGCACACATTTGCATGACGCGCTGTCGCTGGCCCAGCTCCTGTGAGTGGCAGAGCTTTCAGAGCATTTCAACGCAGTACTGACATCAAGAAGCGGCGTTGGCCTTCGGTGCTTAGAATGATTACTTCACTTAAGGCAAAGATGTCAGGGCACGTTTACAGAACCTGTAAGCAATGATTTGATGTCAGTTTCCACTCCAAAACCTCACCTCTTCTTTTTTCATTATTTACATACTATGGGGCTTATTTATGAGCCCATGCGTCTCTTTTGCACCGCCGGTGAGTCACTTTTTCTTATGCACCAGCGGAGTAAAAAATGCACCATGTTGCGTTATATTCACAAAGTGATGTATCTAGGTAGACACGTCACTTTGTAAACCCCTGCGCCACATTATACCTGGCCAGCCTCGTAGAAATGAAGCAGTGAAATCTATTTGATTTCACTGCGCCACTACTAGGAGGCAAATGCGTCAATATCTTACGCCTGCCTCACAGCAGGCGTAAGACTGACACAGGCACATTTGAAATCGGACTTGCCCATGTGAAACTACCCATTGCTGAAGTTGTGCCACTTTTGTGACACACTCCAGCAAAGCGTCATTTTTGTGCCTACAGATACGTCAGAAATACTGACGTATCTGTAACTCCTTGCGACATGATGCATCAAACTGTAAATAAGACGCATCCAGCATGTCGCAAGGAGGGCGCAATGAAAGTGACGCATCGCTGTTTTCACACAGCGATGCGTCACTTTTCATAAATGAGACCCATGGTGTTTTGTAGAACATCAGTTTGCGGCCATGTGACCACTTTGCGTGTTTGAAAGTTTGTGGGTGGAGCCTCCACGTGGTATCTTCTATCGGACTGTGGTAAATAAATAATTAAATACCGGTACTATTTTTGAATATATTAACAATAACAGATAGCTCAATAAATAAGAGGTAGGATCCGATGTATCCGAGGTGAACAGGCTTTATTCAGGCAAAAGGGAAGGGACTGGAACGGGACAGCCTGAAATAAAACAGGAAGGAAGGAAGGCAGCTGCACCATTTCATTAACAGTGCAGTGTATATATAGTAAGACATTTCAATTACATTACATACAGTAGGCGTAACTTGTGACAAGCGTAAGATAAGAACACATGGGCGTGAAAAGAAGGCGTGCACAGGGCGTGCACGTGGACATGTGATGAGAACGTCACAAAAGTGTCATGAATGGGCGGAAACATGGAGGGGGCTACCTGAGCAGCTGGGACCTTTAACCTAGTGGTGCGCGCAAACGGGCAATGACGTGTTTACCGGGGAGAACTGGGGGCTATGACTTCTGCACTAGAAGAGGAGACTAAAGTCTGCGGTGTCAGGACGACATGTACCTATAGCATATCTGGTATCTGGTGTTTGGAGTACATGTTGATAGAATCTAAAAGTTATCAGGGCAAAGGCTACTTGACACTAAGGCTGGTGCATGCATATATTCTACATGTATTGCGTGTGCTATGAATCTTCTATGAATACTAATACAGTAACTCTCTTGCATGGAGACAGAAAGACTAGACTATGGCTGAAACTGTTTATGCGGTTCAGTAGCTTAGGAATGTGAAGAAGGAAAACTGGACTGATAACTAGAAGCATAACATACTCTTGGCAGACAGGCAGGCAGAGCCAGGCCGGGCACCGCGCTGCTTGGCAAGAAGTAAGTGAAGGGTCAGGGATGCAGGTGGGGGCTGCATCGCTCCTCGGAGTGGGTTCAGGAGACTGGAGCTTGAATCTGGTGTCCGGGCCCTTTGAGGCCTAGAAACGGGGACAATGCGGTGAATTAACGTGCATACTGTAAAACATGGCAACATAGGCCTAATACTCGTTGCTTTCACGGGAACTGGATACTGGCATACTAGAGTTGGACACAACTATAATTGTGTCTTTAATCGATCATAGGGGGATATATGCATTTCGATCATGCACATATAACATAGGATGGGGAACACGTAGGCACATATAACAAGGCAAAATTCACTTTTCCACATTCCCTCCTTGTGCCCTACGTTTCCATCAGGAAACATCAATATTCATGATGCCATCTATCTGTTCATATAGCATCATTTGCTCGTCTCGAATTGTCTTGGAACGGGACTTAGGACTAGGAATACAAGAGGTAGCACACAAGCCGCAAATCGCAGGGCCACATTGTAAACAGAGGCAGCAACTGAATATGATCATTACTGCTATACCTAGGAATGACAATACTTTCCATCCCCAAGCAGATATAATACTCCAGAGCCAACCGGACCATGTCCAGGTGCCTGGATTCTGGTGTAACTGATGGGCAATTTTATGAAGTCTGGTTATAGCTGAATAAACAGACGGCGCGTTATTAGGAATGAAAATGCAGCAACTAGATCCAATGACTCTACAAGCTCCTCCTCTATCGGCCAGTATGACGTCAAGGACGAGACGATTTTGGAGCACAACAAATCTCATAGCAGATTGCTCTTCAGTTAAGTTACCTAGAGCGGAAGTAGTCTCATTCACTACTGCTTCAAGGGTTCTGGTTAGCCTACGTATTAACTTACTATTCTGGACAGGGCCTATAAAGAAAAAGAAACCTTTATTGAAGTCTTGGTACTGTTCTAGGGCAGTTTCAGTTTGATCGACAATTGGGGACTCGGTCTCCCTTCTATGTCTAACGTGTACTAGATGTGTGTTTCTGTGATAGTCAGACGGGGCTAGGAAAACTGGTGGCAGTAGGAAGGCAATATAACATGTTCCATCCCAATCGAGGGGCAGACGAACATATGCGGTCTGACCACAAACAAAATAAGAATGACGTGAGGCTTTTAAAATAGATTTCCCAGTGTCACTATACTCGACCATAGTAGTACAATCACTATGTCCTACATGTGCGGAACCATTCTGTCTGACACATAATTCGCCTTTGACTGGTAGAACTGAAATAGCAGGCAAATCTGGAGTAGTCTCGGACTGAACATTCAAAATCATGAAATTCGAGGAATAATTACCTAGATCATATACTTCATTTTCTAGATCTAATCCTGTTCTATGGGAAAGTCCTTCCTTGTCTGGGAAACATGTTCGATTCAGAAGGGACATATCAGTTGAGGACGACGTTAACGTGGACCATGCTCCACACGAACCATTATGTGAACACGGATAGGGAAAGAGTGGCAGAACTCCCTTCGGTGTCTGAAAAGGGGGGAGTCGACCACACACCCAACAATTAGTGGCATTGCTGGTCTGGTGTGAATAGTGCAGCATTCGGATAAAAGTATTATTACGCATAGCAAGACGATAGGATAACTCGTGAGGAGGCAGGTCACTAAATGTGTGCTCTACTGTAGCATTAGGAAACATATGTACATGTGAAATAGGAAAACATAAATGTAAAGCATAACTTATGCAAGTGACCATAAGACTCAAAAACAATAGAAAGAACAGAGTAACTATACATCTCTTAGAGTTTTGACTAACTCTCTCACTGTGTGGGTCTATCTCATACATGTCAGGAACCTGTCTAACCGTTTCACCCGAGAGGGACTTAGACAATTAAACTGGCTGACTTACTAGACCTCAATTTCTGTTTATACTCCTGCTGCGGAGTTTTCTCTAACAGGGGAAGTTTAGATTCAGTGTCTGGACAGTCCTTGAGAACGGGGCAGTCTTTAAGAAAAGTCTTTGGTTTAAGTCCATGAAACTTCTTGACATGGCTGGAGTGCAGCCAGCCTTTTCGGTTTTCAATCTTCACTGCTGTCCGGGTGGTGAGAAGAACAAGGCGGGGCTCCTTCCAGCGGGGCTCCAACGGACTTGAACGATCGAAATTGCGAACCAACACAAAATCTCCCGGAACGACTTCATGCGGTTTCACTTCGGTATTGTCTGGAAATGCAGCGGCAACCTGTGAACGACAAGATTGTAGTGCAGACATCAAGGAGGCAAGGTAATCTGTCAGCATATTACTATCAACATCGGTAATTGTACGAGGTCTAGGTGTACCCCACATATTGGGGGGACGACCAAACACTATCTCATACGGAGATAGACCTGAACGGGAATGAGCAACCATTCTCATATAGAAAAGGGCGACTGGCAGTGCTACTATCCAATCTACGCCTTTCTCTGCACACACTTTTGCGATTCGGATTTTCAGGGTCTGGTTATGTCTCTCTACGAGACCGGCTGCTTCAGGATGGCGTACACAATGGAACTTCCACTGGTACCCTAACAGAAGGGATACTTGTCTCATGAGCTCGGATGAGAATGGCTGGCCGTTATCTGAATACACGACCCTAGGTAATCCATAGCGGGGAAAATACTCACGAACCAACTGTCTGGCAGTGGTCGCGGCAGTGTAATCTGGAACTGGATAGGCTTCTGTCCACCTGGACAAAGCGCATACAACTACGAGAACATACTTGAAACCTCGACATCGCTCCATCTGAATATAATCCATCTGGAGGACTTCAAAAGGGTGGTCAGGAGGATGGAATCCACCTTGTTCCACCGGGACACCTTTACCTGGATTAAACTGACAACAAATCATGCAGGTACGCACTTTCTGCTTGGCTGCTGCTCGTAAATGCTTGTTGAACCAGAGGTTCTGAATACTGTCTAACATGGCTTTTTCTCTCCCACCTCCCATTCTTTTTCCTTTAATTTTTCATATATGCCCGCAGGCAACAGGACCTTTAACATTTTAATGATATCAGGATACGTGTATTCTCCCATACGGAGCATATCCTTTAATTCACGGTGAAACCCTGCTGGATCTTTATCGTGACAGGGAATTAACTTTTTCATTTCCAAGAGTTCTATTTTCGTGATAGGGGTGTAAACAAATACTCGTTCTAGACCACCACCTTCTACCTTAACTGGATGTACTTCTCTTAACGGATTCTGTCTGTCTATGTAGAATGATTTTCTTTCTGGGGGTGAGACGTGAACGAAATGTGGATTCAGAAACGTTCTGTATTTGTGGCGCTGTTCTAATATGACACTAATTAAATCGGTACCTAGACCTTTCCATCTGTATTGTAGTAACTCGTTTAATACATCATGTAGAGGACCTGGATCAGAATGCTGTTCCTCATACAGTGTAATGAGGTGCTGGATCATATACGTACCCACCAGACGTTGCTCGGCTGGGGGCAGTTTCAGAAACGTTTGAGCCACTATTTCATCTGGAAACGTGGTAGAATCACTAGTCCAACGGACTGCTGATCGGGCTAGTTCTTGTTCATGCATTGTACTAAGCTCGCTATAACCTATTCGTGATTTCAGAATTTGATCGGTGGCCTGGAATACTTGCTCAAGAGAACACTGTTCTGGTGCTGGAGGAGGAAAAGTTTTCTTGTAATCTAGGCGTGAATGTCGGTCTGAAAGTCTAGTTCTACCTACATACGCTATTCTGGAGAGATTCTCGTTGTCTACCTCTTCAGTAGAAGAGTCATATTCTTTCTCGGTTGCTCGTTTTTCTTCCTCCTTCTGGTGTATACGTATTATTTCCTTACGAATTTTCTTGTACATACTCTCTATACAACCTTGTGTCTTGTGTTTTCCATCGGCTATATTGTCACTCCACCTAGTCAGGACTTTCAGTTCTTCTTGATCTTTTTCTGGATAATCTTGCTCTCTTATTAAACTATTAATCAGGAACTTTAACATCATGAGCTGAGTCTCGACTTTTCTTTGAACCATGGCTTCGTGAATACTTCCTGGATTCTCTCCTGTACGGATAAAACGATATATTCTGTCTAGATGTTCCTTCATATCGGGCAGGGTGATCAAAAAACTGGCAACCCGTCTTAAACGTACTGAATATAAGATCATGTGATCTTCGCCTGGAACTGGATCATATATACAATCAGTAAGAAGTCGCTTGAGATCTGTGTATGTCGCCACTTTTGGCGTACGCTGTAACGCTACGTCATGCAGCGTCAGACGTTTCGGTTGAGGTGGGGTGCGAGGAGAACCTCCCCCCGCGGCTCCTAAACTAGAATCGTCGGTGAATACTGTACGGGCTGGTAGAGTGACTGGCATAACGGGTACATTTACTGTGGGCTGGCCCGGGGGTGCTGGAACATGAACTTGGCCCCCGGGAACAGTAGTTGGCGGGACAGGAATTACATTATTAACGGGAGCAGGCGGAACAGGATTTGCATAGGCTGGGACTGTGTCGTCCAAATAGGACGAAAGAAATATGTCAGCTGCGGTCGGTTTGTGACGTAGCTTAATCGGGACTAATGGCGGCGGAAAATTACAGGGTGCTTCCGGGGTTGCTTTTGGCAAGCCCTCGGCAAGAAGAGGATACATACCTTTAATAAGGGCATTTCTCTGTCTATCTGACTGTTCTGCTCTAACTCGTTCACCTTCTTCGATTAATTCCCTTTCTTGGGCTCTTTCTGAGGATTCCCTACTTAATTCTGTTTTTCTGTATTCTTTTTCGGTTCTTTTATGAGATTCTTTGCGCCATAACTCGATGGCATCTTTCTGGGACTGTCTGGCTTTCTTTTTCCATAATGCTTCTTCTACTCGCATGATGCACTCGGCATCCCATGTACCTGATACAGGCCATCTATATTTCTCTTCTAGTTCCTTAGTATAGTCCGCCCATAAGTCTAGATATATTATGGCATCTAAGCCATGCTTGTGATACATAAAATGTCCTGGACTGTCCCTAGGAGGGACAGGAACTGCTTCTTCGAGTAACCCTTTTCTGGTCTTTAACTGACGTAATTTCGAGAACAGAGGCATTTCGGTAATACACTTGGAACACAATACACAATAATCACAGTAATTAAATGGCAAACAAAACACTCATACCACGACATAAAAATACATTGATAACAGTTCGAACAGAATACTACCTGATACACTGAAAACAGAACACATGAATTTCTCGAGAACGAAACTTACTAGAATTACTGGATGCACTGCTAAAACAGTACAGAACATACCGGTCCCATAAAGAGACACGTCATACCGTACCCACCTAGGTGAATACTTCGGACTGGATCTGTGTACCCAAACCCAACGGACCAGGAACAAACTAATGATCCTGTCTAGATACTTCCCCCGCGACGGTACTCACCGGGAAGCAGAAACTGGAAGGCCTCGGACTGGACTGGACTGCTACGACGTCGGACTACGAACTTCGGACTTCAGAAACAGGTGGGCCTCCGGATACTTCGGACCTTGTTCTCTCGGCTTGGGCTCTGGTCGGGACGAACCGCATTCCACACCGCTTCGTCTGGATGTCGGACCGCAGTCTCCGTCTCCTCCGTGGGCCTGAGGGAGACTTGAAGCAGAAATATCTGCACGTGCACGGTATTGTTCCGTCACGGCTGCAGAGGGTCAGGGGGCCTGCGTAGCATCGCCAGCGCGTGAGGAAGGGGCTCGTTCCTATTCGGGCGCCATTATGTGGTAAATAAATAATTAAATACCGGTACTATTTTTGAATATATTAACAATAACAGATAGCTCAATAAATAAGAGGCAGGATCCGATGTATCCGAGGTGAACAGGCTTTATTCAGGCAAAAGGGAAGGGACTGGAACGGGACAGCCTGAAATAAAACAGGAAGGAAGGAAGGCAGCTGCACCATTTCATTAACAGTGCAGTGTATATATAGTAAGACATTTCAATTACATTACATACAGTAGGCGTAACTTGTGACAAGCGTAAGTTAAGAACACATGGGCGTGAAAAGAAGGCGTGCACAGGGCGTGCACGTGGACATGTGATGAGAACGTCACAAAAGTGTCATGAATGGGCGGAAACATGGAGGGGGCTACCTGAGCAGCTGGGACCTTTAACCTAGTGGTGCGCGCAAACGGGCAATGACGTGTTTACCGGGGAGAACTGGGGGCTATGACTTCTGCACTAGAAGAGGAGACTAAAGTCTGCGGTGTCAGGACGACATGTACCTATAGCATATCTGGTATCTGGTGTTTGGAGTACATGTTGATAGAATCTAAAAGTTATCAGGGCAAAGGCTACTTGACACTAAGGCTGGTGCATGCATATATTCTACATGTATTGCGTGTGCTATGAATCTTCTATGAATACTAATACAGTAACTCTCTTGCATGGAGACAGAAAGACTAGACTATGGCTGAAACTGTTTATGCGGTTCAGTAGCTTAGGAATGTGAAGAAGGAAAACTGGACTGATAACTAGAAGCATAACATACTCTTGGCAGACAGGCAGGCAGAGCCAGGCCGGGCACCGCGCTGCTTGGCAAGAAGTAAGTGAAGGGTCAGGGATGCAGGTGGGGGCTGCATCGCTCCTCGGAGTGGGTTCAGGAGACTGGAGCTTGAATCTGGTGTCCGGGCCCTTTGAGGCCTAGAAACGGGGACAATGCGGTGAATTAACGTGCATACTGTAAAACATGGCAACATAGGCCTAATACTCGTTGCTTTCACGGGAACTGGATACTGGCATACTAGAGTTGGACACAACTATAATTGTGTCTTTAATCGATCATAGGGGGATATATGCATATCGATCATGCACATATAACATAGGATGGGGAACACGTAGGCACATATAACAAGGCAAAATTCACTTTTCCACAGGACACACAGAGGTATCATTGTTTTCTATTAGTTTTGCCAATACAGGGCAAAAGTAGCAAAAAAGAATTTCTTTCTGTATAATGCGTATTGATTGTGTGTACCTTTCAGATAGAAAACAGTCCACAATGAATTCCTTTGGAAGGACTTCCTGGAAGACGGAATGGTACATAAAATGGCCAACAGCATAAGATGAGAGATAAATACTTCCTTCAGTGTAGCCAAAGACCACTTGATATATATATTTTTTAAGAATGGTAAAAAAGCATCATCAGCAGCAGAAAATTATAATGCGAAGCCAGAATTTAAACAAAAAAAAAGATCCAAATTTGTGAAGCACACGTTCACCATAAGGTTTATTGCTGCATCATTAATAAAAGCGACATATGGCCGAAATATATGTTTCGGAAATTAGAAATTTTGTTATTGCTAGTTGTTTGTGGTCAGCTCTTGGTAATACCAGGAATCAAGCCCAAAAAAAAGTATCACAATCCAAGCGCAAGCAGCACAGAAAAACACTAGTCAAGAAATCAATCAGTACTTGGTCCATTTCCAGGAAGAAAATAAACACATGGAGGCAAAGTGAAGCCGACAGGTGCTGACACATGTTCACCAATGAAAAGGAAGAAAATATGATTGACAAAGAAACCAACCAATGATAAGTAATGGGTAGGTTTTTTAGAGGTTTTTTATTTTGAAACATGCGCTGTCTCTTTTTAGAGTTTTTTTTTAATTTTGAAACATGTGCTGTCTCAAGTGAAACCTAAAAATATGCACATATGCACATATAGCACATAACTCTTTTTAAGTTGTGTCTTTCTGATAGAGCTGTTGTGAAATGCTTATGAAGAATGTTCAGCAGCTTGGCGCTCACTCATTGCTTACTCTTAGTGGCTTTCTTATCAGTCTCATTCACATGTTTGTTGTTTATGTCCAAGCTTGTCAATCTTGTGTTTGCCCTTCCCATGGAGCATAGCCTACTTACCATCTCTTTTGATGGCTGGCTTTTGCGCTTCCACTCCTTGTTTTTCAAGCGCTACTGATTTCTTTTTGGTTAAGCACTCCAAGAAAGTGCATGTGTTTTTCAGCTGTCTCCCTTGTGAATTTCTCTCCCCCTGCACTGCGTGTTGTTCACTGTCGCTGTGTGCTTCTCCCCACCTCCCCGCTTGCATTCTCCCCCCACTGCATTCTTAGCTGTGTGCTTCTCCCTTACGCAATTCACGCTGCTTCTCACCGGTTGCTTCTCCAACCCCAGTCCTGTTATCAATGTTGCTTTCAAACCCCACTCTCTGTGTTGCTTCTGCCACCACCCGTCCCTTCTGTCACTTGTTGTTTCTCCTCCACATCTAATACAACAAAGATATCCTGTTTATCCTTTCAATATATTGTTAGCAATCTGTCTTCAATAATTATATATATGTGTCCAAGGCTAAAGAGGACTCTGTCTTATTTTAGATCTTTTATTTATTCAATACATGATTGATACATTAACATTTAAATAGCAAACCGTACTTCTCTACAGTTCATGAAACAAGCCAAAATAACTTTGAATGAGGGTCTCTTAAAAAAGAACACATACTACTCATTCTTTTGCACACCTTCCTCATAAATCTCAAATTTTATTACTTTCATAGTATCATTCTCATCAATTTAAAAGTGCCTGAAAATTAACTTTTCCTTAAAAGGGTTCCATCCATTTACTATGCTATTTTGTTCAATCCTTTTTTCTTTTATTTCTCCCTACACAATGCAGCTTTTGTCTGTCCACCACTTATTTCTATATTTTGTGGCTTTGTATGCTGCTATCAATGCACATTTCGGCGTGAAACGCTTAAATCAGGACTGCCACATTCTTCAACCCCACATGAAGCCCGGGTTACAAACAGCTCAGAAATTCAATCCCGGAGGAGGAGCTTGGCGGGCATCCGAGATGGCCGCGTGAGCACAGCGCTCCCCGGACCCCCGCCGCTCCCGGCATAATATCCTGCATAAATCCTGACTTTTCGCGAGGATTGGTATAGAGGACGTTGGGCTGATCTACCTGGACCTTTCAGAAATTTATTTTGACACCGGGTGCCTGAGTTATGGCGAATGGAACTTTTGGGCTCCGCCCTTGAGGTGCGCCCGGGTCTGGGTGAGGTTCGGTGGCCGTCTTGGAGTTGAACAACAACGGCAGGGGGATTGGACTTGTGGGTCCCCTTCTTAAGTTTCGGCTTCGATTCTGCCTCTGACTGGGACATCGGCGAGAGGGTCGGGCCGGAGCTGGCTCCAGGGCACGAGTCGGCTGTCGGGCCTTTGGCTGGCCTATTCTCCTAATTGGCTGCTTCTATCCTAGTGATACCCTTGTTGCGGTCCTTTGGTCCCGAGGCCTCCATTTCTGGTGCCCGGTCCGTTGACCCGGGTGAATCTCCTTGTGACGCATCTCCAAAATGGCGGGCAGAGGGGACCGGGAGACGCGGAAGATGAAGACACCTCTGCGCGGGGGTCCGGTCCAATCTAACGTCATGGACCGTTATACCCACTCTAAGGGGTCCCCCGGAGCTGCCCTGCCCGGTCCCAGTGCGTCTGACCACGTCGTGGATGCGTCGACGGAGCCTTCCTTGCAGGACATCATGGGCGCCATTTCTGGTATGAGGGAGTCAATAGGCCAACAGTACGAAACCTTGGCCCACAAAATTGACACCGTGGCTATCGATGTGAACCTAATTCGAGCCGATCTCTCCAAAACGAACGAAAAGGTGAAGTCGTTGGACATCAAGTCATCCAGCCTTACGGCGGACGTCTCTGAGATACAGACGGAGATTGGCAATCTCCGTAGGGTGAACGAATTCATGACCCGGCGCTTGGAAGATTTTGAAAACATGGCACGTCGCTGTAATGTTCGCGTGGTTGGTGTGCCGGAGAACCCAGAACCCCACTCGGTTGATCTCCTGGTTGAAGACCTGATCCAAAACCACCTTTCTCCATCTGGCCTTAGTAAATTTTTCACAGTGGAGCGTGCACATCGTGTTCCGGGGGGCCAGGGTAAGCCGGGTGCCCCGCCGAGACCTATTGTTGCAAAGCTTTTCCACTATAGAGATCGGGACGCTATCCTGCAGGCGTCACGGGTGAAGGGCCCGGTGGCCTTTGAGAATGCCACGGTGAACTTTTATCCGGACTTTTCCCAACAGGTCCAGAAGCAGCGGATGGGATTTCGTGGTGCCAAGAAGCGTCTTAGGGACTTGGGGATGCGCTACGCTATGCTTTTTCCGACCAGGCTGCGGGTTGAGTATAATGACCGAACTTTCTTCTTTGATCGGCCGGATGCTGTGAATGACTGGCTGGACTCCTTGCCTGGCCGACCTCCTGAGACTGAGTCCGAAGCCCACCCGGGCGGTGCTGAAGGTGGGGTAGAGAGCTGAACATTTCGTCTTTGCCTGGTGCCTTGTTTTGAATAACTTTTCCAGGAGTGTATGCCTCTGATCCTCTACTGCTTATTTGATTTGATATATGTTCTTTTTCTCGTTATTGGCCTTGATCGGGGTGGCGGGTGGGACGGAGCCTTTCCTCCTCCGGGGTCTTTGTGTAGAATAGGGGTTCTTGGGCGACAGGCACACTGCAGGTTGGGGTGGCTTTTTAGCTTTATGCAGGGGTGCAGGGTGGGGGGCGTTCTCTTGTTATTTGGAGGGTGGGTGGTTGGGGAGTTCGTTGTTTGTGTGTTCTGTTTTCAAGGCGACTTTATCCTGTATTTGGGGATGTTTCTTGTGTCATGCTCATTGGTGGGGGGTTTTGGCTTTGCTGGGTGGGATGGGGGGTAGCGGGTTGAGATTTGTTTCGTGGAACGTTAACGGTCTGGGAGATCGTATCAAACGAAGTGTGGTGTTGAAATGTATACGACGTTTATCTCCTGATATTGTTTTCCTGCAGGAGACCCATTTGGTAGGCAATGTTTGTCATGCTATGAATAGGTGGGGCTATCGCCTCGTAGCACATTCGGGGTTTACCTCGGGTTCTAGGGGTGTGGGTATCCTTGTTCGGGCTTCCCTCCCCCTAGCTATTGATGATGTGATTCAGGATGATCGGGGGCGATATGCTGTCCTTGTGGGTCGCTATGAGGGTCGTGCCCTCTCCTTATTTACTGTTTACGTGCCCCCCGGCTTGCAGACTTCTACCTTTTCCGATTTGGGCCGTGTCTTGTTGGACCTCCCTGATAGTACTCTCTTTTTGGCTGGTGATTTTAATTCGGTGTTCTCCGGTCTCCACGATCGCCACCCCCCTAGAGATACTCCTGCGGCCCAACAGTGGTTGGGTGGATTTTTGGATACCTTTGGCTTGGTGGATTGCTGGAGGCTCTTGCATCCTACTCAGCTTCAGTACACCTTTCATTCTGGGGCCCATGGGAGTCTGTCTAGGCTGGATTATTTCCTGATGCCTGCGGCTCAGTCACCAGCGGTGCGTGAGATTGTACACCTCCCCAGGGGTATTTCTGACCACTCCCCGCTCTGGCTTCGTTTTGAGGTTGGAGTGGAGGCAGTGGGCCGGGTGGCTCCTATCAATCCGTGGTACCTTACCTCTCCCGAGACCCGCTGCCTTTTGCTTCGGTCTTTGGACGCGTATTTTCTGGATAACGAGGGATCGGTTTCCTCAGCTGTGTCCCTATGGGAGGCCTTTAAGACGGTGATTCGTGGACAGGCCCTCTCCCTTATTGCTGAAGCTAAGAGGGCGAGGAATAGGGAGGTGGTGGACCTTGAGGGAGAGATTTCTGCGTTGGAGGATGCTTTGGAATCTGGTGTCACGTCTGCGAAACTCCACGCCCTGGGTCTGAAACAATTTGCCTACAAATCTATGGTCACGGATGCTGCTAAAGTGATGTTTCGGGAGCAACAGGGTCGTTTGTATGATGTGGGTGACAAAGCGGGTAAATTGCTGGCATGGCTGGATAAGAAGGAGAGAGCTAATCGTGTGGTGCCCGTGATTCAGTCTTCGAGTGGTGAGAGTGTGACGGACCCGATTGGAATTGTTGACTGTTTTGCTGAGTACTTCCGAGTGGTGTATACCCCTGTGTCTGTGAGAGATGTGGCTGACTCTCGCCTTCTATTGCGTGATATAGCTCTGCCCGGTGTCTCCGATTTGGATCGTGTAGCGTTGGATTCCCCCTTTACTGTTGATGAGATAGCTACTGCCATCCGTTCACTCCGTTCGGGCAAAGCATTGGGCCCGAACGGGTTGCCGATTGAACTGTACAAGTTGCGTCCCGACAGAGTGGCGCCGTATCTTCGCGCCATGTTTCTGGAGTCCCGGGAACGGGGTATTCTCCCATATGATCAGCGATTGGCCACGATAGTTGTCATCCCCAAGGATGGTAAACCGCGGGACCTTTGTTCATCCTATAGGCCCATATCCCTGCTGAATGTTGAACCCAAGGTATTGGCGAAACTCCTGGCGTCCCGCCTCCTGACGGTCATTAGTGGCTTGGTCCATCCGGATCAATCCGGATTTATCCCGCATCGCAACACGGCTCTTAACCTTCGTCGTCTTCACGGTGCGATTGCGAGGGCGGGGCTTCTGACGGAGCCGGCCATTTTGGCATCGCTGGATGCCTCAATGGCTTTTGACACTGTGGAGTGGCCTTATCTTTGGGCGGCTCTTGAGAAATTTGGTTTTGGGCCTGAGTTTATTGGTTGGATCAAGTTATTATACGCGGAACCTCTGGCACAAGTAGTGGTAAACGGTAGAGTTTCGGCCCCTTTCGCCCTTGGTAGGGGTACCCGTCAGGGCTGCCCCTTGTCTCCGTTGCTTTTTGCACTCGCCTTGGAGCCATTGGCTGCTTGGCTTCGGTGGGAGCCTTCGCTCAAGGGGATTCGCTGGTCTCCGGACTTTGAGGACCGCGTTTCGCTTTACGCGGACGACATTCTTTTATATCTCACCTCCCCGCGCAAATCTCTGACTGTTTTATTTGACGTTCTCACTTCCTTTGGTGCCAACTCAGGCCTCGTTATTAATTGGGCCAAGTCCTGCGTGTATGTTCTTTCGGGTGTTTTACCCCCATTGCCGAACAGACTTCCTATCCAGGTGGGCCAGTCTGGCTTCAAATATTTAGGGATTTTTATTACGTTGGACTCCTCGCTCCGATTTGAGCGTAATCTCCTCCCCCGTTGCTTAGATTGCGACTGGACGTGGCCCGTTGGCGTAAGCTTCCTTTGTCTCCTTTGGGTAGGGCGGCTCTGTTTAAAATGATGTCCTTGCCGCGGTTCCTCTACGCGCTCCAGAACTCCTATGACGCTATCCCCAAGACCTATTTCCGAGAGATCGAGAGTCTTCAAAGGCAGTTGATTTGGGACGGGCATCCACGTATTGCCCTCGCGAAACTCACCATCCCTTGGTATGACGGGGGCATGGCGCTCCCCGATATCAAGCGATATTATTGGGCTTCTCAGTTGTCTGCTATTAATCACGTGATGTTTTCACCGGGTCGAAATCCTGCATTCGAGATGGATAGACTACAGCTGCCGGGTGGGGACTTTACTAGAGCGCTTTATTCTCGATCAGCCGGGCGCCATCTTGTGGGCCCGTCCAGGATTGCAGTACATGTGTGGCGTGCCGCTAATGTGAGTTTGGGTTGGGAGGATCGAATGACACTGGCGACGCCGCTTTATGCCTCGGAACGTTTGGGGTGTCTCTGGTCTACTAAGGGCTTCGACCGCTGGGATATGATTGGGATATGTAAGGTGGGTGATGTATGTTCGAAAGGCAGTGTGAAGTCGTTCCAGGCCCTCCAGGCGGAATATGGTTTGAATGATAGGGAATTTTTTCGTTATTTGCAGGTCCGACACGCCCTCGCCTCAGTCTTGACTCCTGATGAGGCCCTGCCCGAGTCTTCCCCCCTCGAGGATCGTGTCCTTGACGGGCACCTGCCTGATAGCACTATTTCCCTGATCTATAAGAAGCTGATCAATAATCGGGCGGACTTATTGGTTCGACTTCGGGAGGTTTGGGTCGGCGATGGGTTGGAACTGGACGACGAGGATTGGCAATCGGCAATCTCTTCTCCCAAAGAGGTAGCCATTCCTGCCCGTCTCCGTTTGGTTCAACTTAAAATCCTTCATCGAGTGTATGTCACTGGTCCGCGTCTGGTGACAATGGGCTTTTCCTTGGATGGGTTATGTAAGCGTGGTTGTGGGTCGAGTGCTACTTTTTTACACATTCTTTGGGAGTGCCCGGTTGTGGCGGCTTACTGGACTGCGGTACTTGATGTGATGACGGCTGTGACTGGTGTTGCCCTTCGGCCGGAGCCGCGACGATGTCTGTTGAATGTGTGGGAACCCACTGACTACTCTGTGGCCCAGACCAGATGGGCTACCCTGGGTTACATGATTGCGAAACGGGATATTGCGCAACTCTGGGGCGCATCCAGGCCCCCTGAGGTCTCGAAATGGGAGGACAACATGGACTGGTCCATGTTTCGTGAGAAGACTGTATATGTGGCCAGGGGCAGACCCAGGGCGTGGACGAAGATTTGGGGCCAGTGGAATGAATACCGTGGGGATATCTGTACCCCTCCCCTTGTAGGCACTACTGATGTTGTCCTATCTCTCTAGGCGGGCGTTCCCGGAACCTTTTCATACTGTTTTGTGACTTTCTGATTCTCCCCGCTGCTCCCCCCCACCCCCCCCCCCGACCTTATTAGAGCTTCAGGGCTCTTGGTATGTTCTCCTGATTGTAGAACATCCCCTCCGTTCTTTGGGCTGACCTTGATTACCGTGCATTCGCCTTTTTAGTGTTTGTTTTTCTTTTTGTATAAAATAAAAATTCAATATGCTCTGTGATATGTTGGGAGTAATGCTTGGTACTTGATTTGTGCCTGACCACGGGTGTATATTTCTAATTCATGCCTTGTGCCTTATTATTAGCGGCCAGCCCGTGAGGTTGTAGGCCCATTCTTGTATTTTTCTATGCTTGCTCAAATAAAGGTTTTTGAACAAAAAAAACAACAAAAAAAAGAAATTCAATCCCACAAGATCTTCATGATATAAATTATTATCTGGTCAGTAGTCTGATTTCTAAATGAGGTCCTAGATCATATCCAAAGAAGCTGACCGCTGTTTTACTGTGAAGTGTCCATAGAAGAAGGAAGGACTGTGTAGTGTTCTCACTTCTCCTTACATGTAGAAAGTTATTGCTGTTACTAGGCTACGCAGCCTAGAATGTAGAATGAGCATTTTGTGAAGAGATTGTAAGCAGCTTGTTAGTTGGCAGCCACAGGGTTTGATACTGGATGAGGTTTCCTGTACGTCCTTGTACTCAATAAACCTTGATGTTACTTCATCCTCTATATGCTGCTGTGCCTATTTCATTACATTTGGCGACGATTAACAGAAGAAACAATCTTACGCGTACTTTAAATCAACTTTATTTAAGAAAACCTCAACACATCAAGCCTACCTTCTTTTGAACTGCCGGGGTGTCACCGCACTCTCCCTCATGATGAGAGCCCTGCGCAGAGGCCCTTCGTGCTGCTGTTCCCTCTCATCCCCAGCTGTTCGTTCCTTTTGGGACTGCTCTGCTCCTCGTTGACTGGGGACTGATGTGCTCTTCGCGTTGACTCCTGGACGTTCTCCACCAGTGGCGTGCTGCCTAAAAGGTTCCATGAGTAGCTGGACTTGTTAATTTTCATTTTGGGACAGAGAATGCTGGTATGAGATCCGGCACGTGAAGAAGCACGAGCACGCTGTGCGAGCACGCACTTCTACACCACGCACCAGCTGGTGCGAGACGGCCCCTGACATTACACCATTGTTAAGACGACTGCACGCACGCTTCTCCCCGCGTCGCTGACACGCACAACTGTTTCGTTGGTAACGCGTGTCAGTTTACCTCGCCTGCAGCGCTGATACGCACAGCTTGCTTCATGAATTAAATGCCTTTTCGCTGACACGCACAGCCGTTTTCTTTGTTACGTGTGTTACGTGTGTTAGTTTTACTTTGCCTACAGCGCTGAAACCACTCAACCTGAAAAGGAACATGCCTCAGTAATGAAAGTGAACAATGACAAGGAGAGAAAAAATAAAAACGAAAGGGAAAAGAAAGCAATTCAGTCTCCAGGTCGACCTAGCACTTCAAAAATTTCAAGGGTCAAAATGAGGTTCAACCCAGTATCATGAAACATTTTCAGGGCAAATGTTTCAGATGTGGAAATGCAGGCCATACGGCAAATTTTAAAGACTGTCCTGGTGGACGGCATCCTGCTCCTCTTGTGGACGAAAAGGACACTTCACTAGATGCTGTAGATCTGGTAGAAGTCAAACAAACGTAAGGGAGATAGATTTGTTTGAAGAAGAGATTGAAGAAATTAACATCTACCAAATCAAAATATCTGGGAGTGAGGCTCCAATTGATGTAGTGCTGATTAATCATGCCCCCGTGAAGATGCTTTTTTAATTCTGGGACCAAAATCACCTTGATCCGTAAAAAAAATGTTGATCAGTTCCTTTCAAAGAAGGTACATTTGTTGAAACCTAACATACGTCCAAGAGGTTGTGGCAGAGAGATAATACACCTCTTAGGTTGGTTATGGGGTACCATTGATTACAAAAACAGGGTTTTTCCCGGTAAGATTTATGTTTCCATGAAGGGTGACTCTTAATAAGCTGGTTTTACCAACGGGATCTTCGTGTTTTCCTGGATCCTAACCAGACCCCTTCAGTGTGTTTGGGAGATTTACCCACCATCAATCAGATTGGAAAAGACTGCAAGTCCTGGGTCAGCCTTTTTCCAGAAGTGTTTTAAAAAAAGAATTAGTCTTAAAAACTATATGCACCAGATCAATATCATTCCTGATTCTGTTCCAAAGGCATCAAGGGTCCGGGGGTACCTTTTGCAGTAAAGGACAAGATGAAACTTGAACTTGATAAACTTAAAACAAACAACATTATAGAGGAGGTTGAAGCTACTGAATGGCTTTCTCCCATAGTTATGGCCCTTAAGGCCAATGGAAAGGCCAGGCTTTGTGTGGATCTCAGAGAGCTTAACAAGGCAGTGGTCGTGGATCACTATCCACTCCCGAACATCAGTGAGATGGTATGCTCTTTTGGTGGAGCAAAACATTTTCGCCCCTTGATTTGACCTCAGCCTACCACCAGGTAAGGCTAGACCCATCTTCTCAAGACTTAACTGCCTTCATAACACCCTTTGGCACCATTAGGTTTTTGAGAATGCCCTTTGGCCTTATATCTGAGGTCTCTGTGTTCCTGAGAGTTATGTAACACATTCTTGAAGGTGTCGAAGGCATCAAAATGTATCAAGACGATGTCTTGGTGTTTGGTGCCAGCTTAGAAGAACACGATCACATATTGAGTTTGGTCTTAAGGAAGATGTGTGATGCCGGCTTAACCCTGCGAGCAGATGAATGTAAATTTGATGTATTTGAGATTGAGTATTTGGGTCATCATGTATCCTCAAACGGCATTAGGCCCAAGTCTGCCTTAGTTGAGACCATTTCCAGACTTAGCACCCCTGTAAGTAAAGAAGAGCTGGTGAAATTCCTGGCGATGGCAGAGTTTTACTACAAGTTTGTCCCCAACTTCGCTAGTTCAACAAGCCACCTGAGGGACCTATTAAAAAAGGGGTGTGAGTTCATTTGGTCCAATGATTGTGAAAGGGAATTTAATTGCTTGAAAATGTATCCCAACACAGCTCAAGATCTCAGTAGTTTTGACCCAAAGATTAAATCTTATTTAATGACAGATGCCAGCTCTAGGAGCTTAGGTGTGATTTTATTTAAAAAGCCTGAAGGGTCAGAGAAGGTCGTGTTATTCATGTCGAGACAGTTGAGAGGAGCGGAGTGTAGTTACTTGGTTGTGGAAAGGGAAGCTTTGGCCATCCACAAGTTGAGAAAGTTCCTTTGGGGTGGTGATTTTAACTGATCATAAGCCTTTGAAAGAACTCTTCGAAAAAAAAGGTATTGACTTTGTTTCGCACCGCATTCGCAAATGGGTGGTTGCCTTGCAGGAATTTAGTTTTGTTGTTTCCTATTTGCCAAGTGCCACCAATATTTTGGCAGACTGTTTGTCCAGGTTGTGCTCTACCAATGAGGAAACTCCTGATAGTGATTTCTTTGGTGGTGATGATTTTGATGATGGTGTGGATGTTTGTCTCATTAGTGAAGGTGTTATCTCTGAGGATGAATGGAGAGGCGCTTAGAGAAGGATGTAATTTTTTAAAAAGTGATGGAGATGGTTGTGAATGGCTGGTGTGATAAAAAAGATTGTAATCAGGTATTGAAGGGTTACTGATAAGTCAAGGATGAACTTACTGTTGTGGATGGGATGCTCTTGAGGGGCACCAGCCTGATTCCCGCCAGTGAGTTATGGCTAAAGTTGTTGACTGATGCACATGCCAGTCATATGGGCATTGTTAAGACGAAGGAAAGATTGAGGGAATCCTACTGGTGGCCGGGCGAGGATGTCTGGATCGAAAGAGAGTTAGGAGTTGCCCGGAATGTGCGTAGTGACAACATTTTTAAATGCAGAACACAACCTATGATAGTAAGAGAAGAATCTGAGGGTCCATGGTCGGATGTGGCCATAGACATTTTAGGTCCCATTAAGTTAAGATCTAGTGACTCTTATTTACTAGTGTGTATGGACATGTTTTCTCTTTGGCCAGAAATTAAAGTAGTGAATTCTGTTGTGTCTTCTGTGATTATTGAATTTTTGGACGCTCTCTTTGAAAGAGAAGGTTTTCCCACGTCTGTGCTATTGGATAATGAAGTACATTTACCTCTTCTATTGTTGAAGAGTTCTTGTCTTCGAGAGGCATCAAACACAAGAAGGCAGCTCTCTATCATCCAGAAAGTAATGGGGTTGTTGAGAGGTTTGTAAAGGTATTGAAAGAGGCCATACAGTAGGCTGTAGCAACGGGTACTAAGTAGGAGACCGTAATGAAAAAGAAAGTGAAAGAGTACAGGTTTACTCCACACTCGTCTACGGGTGTGTCTCCCTTCCAATTGTTCAAGAAGAGAATTCCTTGTACAGAGATGTGACCCTCTTGAGTCAGTGCGAAGAGAATGTCTGTTGACAAATATGCTATGGGAAGTGAAGGTTGGAGAGAAAGAGAGAAAATGGTCAATGAGCAGAGAACGAGATGGTACGATGTGAGGAAAGCTGTTAAAAACACAAAGGTTTCAGTGGGTGATTAGGTGAAAATAAAATCTCCTCGCTTAGGCAAATCTGGTTCGAAGTTCAGTGTTCCCTTTAAAGTGATTAAGGTGTTCAACAATGCCATTGGTACCAATGATCATAAGGTATGGAACCTGAATAGGGTAGCTAAATGTCAGGTTGCCGGTTCTCAACCCTGTGTTGCATCAGAGGATTTTGATGCCAAGTCATAAGAGAAGTCTGCTAGGCCTCGCAGGCTCATTCAACCACCAGCTAGATATCAAGATTATATTTAGTTCTGTTGTCACTTTATGCTAGATCTTTACTCACTTCTCGTTTGGGTTATCAAGAGGGAGGTGATGTAGTGTTCTCACTTCTCTGTACATGTAGAATGTTATTGCTGTTACTAGGCTACGTAGCCCAGAATGTAGAATGAGCATTTTGTTAAGAGATTGTAAGCAGCTTGTCAGTTGGCAGCTGCAGAGTTTGATGCTGGGTGAGGTTTTCTGTACGTCCTTGTACTCAATAAACCTTGATGTTACTTCATCCTCTATATGCTGCCGTGCCTACTTCATTACAGACTACCGCTCTTGTTGCTTTATAAAGACTCCTTCATAAAAGCCCCAAAGTCAGATACTTACTTTAGCTCCGATGGCTACTCTGGGCTTACCCCTTAAACCTAGCCTCAAATTTCTTTATGGCCTCCATATATTCATCAATTATCTCACCTTCTGCTCTCACTACATCAGGTAAGTGTTTAGAAATAGAACGACCTTCAAAGCCAATAGAATGTAACACAAGGTATGTCCTTATTCTTGGGGAAATCTTGATGCACCAATGGCACCCAAGTAAGTTTGGAATGCATCCAACCAGTTCCTCTACTCAACAGGAGGATCACCAGGGGATTCAAAGAAAGGAGGCGGTTGGTTCAAGATTGCATGTTCCTTCACAATAGAACTTCCATAAATGTGTGCCAATCACTGACTGATGTTTGAGACACAGTTGAGGAAACCACAAAAGTAGAAAGCTATAAATGTGATACCAGTCCCGGCATGCTTGTAAATGAGGGAGCGTATCACCTGCTGTAGACACTTGCTAGTGTAGCTTTCAAGCAAATGTGCGCAGTGCTTAATTTGTAAAATAAAAAGGGCCAAGGCCATGACCAGAAAGCCACTGCAGCTTGCACCACCCATCGCCCCTGTCATTGCTGCCAAAACAACTACTAACCATTTCTCTCCCCTGCAAGTGCGAGAGTTCAGATTATTCCAGGTCCTAAAAGGAATGGCTGGGAATGCAGGTATTAGTAATTTTAAATGTATATTGTATTCATAAAAAAACAATGTTCTGCTCATCTCTAAATTAGATGAGCAGCACCACCATCTGGCAAACTGTCATAACTGCGGTGTTGAGAATTAAGTGCCGGTGATGAGAACCGAAAACCACTGGCTTAAATTAATCACTTAGTGTGTACATCACTAACTGCTGACGCTTGAAATGAGTGTGCATATCACTTATTATGGACACACCTGTCACGTATAAATAAATGTACTATCTGTGGACATCCTTGTAACTGAGTGAGCGTCTCACTTGTTGTAGATACCTGTGAGTGTAATTTCTTATCAAGTGCATCACTGACTGTTGACACACTTGAAATGAGTGTGTGTCACTGAATGTTGACATACTACTAAAATAAGTACTGTGTGAGTGCATCACTTGTTGTAGATACCTGTGAGTGTAGCTTTTTACAAAGTATGCAAATCACAGACTGTTGATACGCTTCTAAAATAAGTGTGCGCATCACTGTTATCAGCCTTTCATATACTTTTCCTGGTGAACCCACTAGTGAGCATATTCTCTCATGTTGTACTGGGGTAAAAGTAAACGCGGCAGGTGCTGCACACATGCTATTCCATGAAGAAACAAGCATTTGCAATGTAACGGTCTCGGCTTTAGTTAAGCTTAAGCAATTCTGTTTGTACTTAGGTAGCTTTTAACTTTGCTTTTATTAGTGTTTTTTAAACGTTTATGTACATACCATGTATATGTATGTATATGTATGAATGCATTAATTTTGGTATTTACATAGATATGCAAATGTTTATACATGTTTATATTTGTATGTTTCTATATATATTTATACACATACATATATATATGCATATACATGCATGTTATGTACATGAACGTTTTACAAACACTAATAAAAGTAAAGCTAAAAAGCCACCTGTTTACAAACAGAATTGCTTTAAGTGTAATAAAGATGAGACCTATTGCATTTTGAATGTTTTTTCACTAGTGCCTTTAGGCAAAGAGTAAAGGGTTGGAGTAAGGTCACGCTGCTTTTTCAGTGTGAGTAGTAGAGAGTGATTAGTAGAGAGAGTAGACTAGAGTAGTAGAGTAGTAGGTAGAGAGTAGTAGAGAGTGAGTAGTAGAGAGTGAGTAGTAGAGAGTAGTAGAGAGTGAATAGTAGAGAGTAGTATAGTAGAGAGTGAGCAGTAGAGAGTGAGTAGAGAGTGAGTAGTGGAGAGTGAGTAGTAGAGTAGTAGGTAGAGAGTAGTAGAGAGTGAGTAGTAGAGAGTGAGTAGTAGAGAGTGAGTAGTTGAGTGAGTAGTAGAGAGTGAGTAGTAGAGAATGAGTAGATTAGAGTAGTGGAGAGTAGTAGAGAGTGAGTAGTAGAGAGTAGGAGAGTGAGTAGTGGAGAGTAAGTAGCAGAAGGTTAGTAGAGTGAGTAGAGAGTGAGTAGTAAGTGAATAGTAAGTGAATAGTAGTGAGTGAGTAGTAGAGAGTGATTAGAGAGTAGTAGAGAGTGAGTAGTTGAGAATGAGTAGTAGAGAGTAGTCGAGAATGAGTAGAGAGTGAGTAGTAGAGTAGTAGAGAGTGAGTAGAGAGTGAGTAGAAGAGAGTGAGTAGTAGTGAGTACACTGGATAGGACTTGTGCCCTTTCTGCGGCCAGGCAGGCTCATGTGAGCTTCAGGGCCGACCAGGGTGGCACCTGGCCTCCATTATTCTGTCAGGCCTCCCCTGTGCTGCTTGGTGTATTGTGGTTCCCAGAACTCCCCGTTAACTCACAGGCCTTATTCCCCTGTTCTCAAAGGCCTGTCCCCATTTCACCAGGCCTGCCCGTGTGTTCTGGGCCTACCGCTTTTCTAGAAGTTCCGTGTTCTCAGAACTCATTATAAGTTAACAGGCCATCAAGGCACCCCACGACCTGCCAGAGTGCTCTCTGAGGTGTGAAGTAACTCCCCTCCCTGTCCGGTGGGCGCAGATCCAGTACATGCTTATTTCCTGCCGGGCGAGCCTCTATGCACCCAGACTTGCACATGTGCCCTATAACCTACCTCTTATTTCAAAAAACAGTGGTCCCAAGCTTTAGAAAGAATAGAACAATCCAGATGAATATAGACCAAAATTGAAATCTATATTTTACTGTCCAGCCGGACAGATTTTTAATAGCATAAATAGTAATGTATACCAAAAAATTAATCAAACAATTTACCAGGCGGGACACAACCTGTGTCCAGCTATCACATATACAGAACCAAATGACATACATACAAAGGCAAAGAGGGGCAGTCTGTAAATATTCCACAGTTATAACAGACAATGATATGAGAAATACACTTTTTTGTGATCTTTCCAATACATTATTTCAATCATCAAGTGTAAAAATGTCGACGACGTTTCGATCTTTTTAAATTTCAGATCATCATCAGGACTTATAAATGCATGCCTAAGATATCAGTTGCCCAACATGGAAAAACACCAACACAATATGGATTGCGTTACATCAACATAACATCCAAAGATAAGAATGATAATAAATAACTAACCATTACAAAGACAAAACATTCCAAAATAAATAACGCCAGGGAAGAGAAAGGGAGGGAAAACAATGGACATGTTAAAATCAGTCATAATCATATGTTACGTCTAAGCAGTCTGACACAGTTACAAGAGATAGTTCAAACGGGTACAAGCCTAAAACCAAACCTGAAAAGAAACAGAATACCCTTGAATCATCTAGAGCGCATGCTGTCACCTGAATGAAAGTGCGGCAGATACACCATATAGGAAGGAAGGTACTAAGTATAGTCATTAGAAGAGCTACAGAGAAGAAATACCGTTGCCCGAAAGTCCCAAAACAAGATGTACGATAATCAGTGGAGAGGGGGATGGGGAAATGAATAAAGAAAGACAGTCATGTAACCTCTTAGAGAGCCCTTCTATCCAAAATTAAAAATGGCATACCTCGATGTTAAAACAGGGGGACAGAGTCGTCAAAGGGACAGATAAGGGACCCGGATAATTATGTCAAATATCTTGTCCTAGTTATGAAAAAATGGGGGGTAAATAAATCCAAATTTCAAAATTAGTACTAGTGAAATCAAAAAAGTCCCATAAGGCTTACCGATTCACTGTTCCAAATTAGGGGAACAGGTCCTAAAATGCAAAGAGTACAGGCTGTCAACAGAATATCTGAGACTCAAGGGACAGAAGGAAAGAAAGCTTCTGAAATAAAAGCGCTTACCCATATTCCAGTAGGTGGCCAGTCAAAAACAATGAAGAGACCTGGCAAAGTAAACGAGACAATTGCTAAATAGTATATTCCCAAATGCCTAATATGCATCGAACCGGAGGGTAGACACAGAGTTTAAGACATCATGAGCTTACCAGCAATGTAGCCGAAGTCCGCCGCAATTGGGGGATCTGGAAGGCAAACGAGTAAATACTCGTAGCGTGGCCGATGCCGGGAGAGCTGGATATTTATAAAAACGCTATTCGGGATCCACGGTCATGTGACTCATGGACTCGCCGAAATCACAGCGTAAAAGCGCGGCCATCTTGTAAGATGCTGTTAAGCCATCGCAATCAGAGGGAATAATAACTAAACAAAAGCAAAACTAGATTTTCGGAATAAAGTGGCTCTTAAAAACATTAATACTGGAAAACGTGCCTCTAATCAGGGTCATCTTGTACCGGAGCAACCTTCCTAGTCTATCCCAAAAAAGTTCGGCCATTTTGGAATGGGTAATAGTGATTAGACTGAAAAAACAGAAGAGAGACAATAAATAGCGTGTTACAAGTCAATAGTGTGAAATAAGTGTATCGTGAGTGCACATTAGGCGAGTTTTTAAACATCCATCTTCAGGAGAAAAGCACTAAATTTTTGACACATAAATTGGCATTTCACAATATACAAACAATAATAATTCCAGAGTTATTCCCAAAAACGAAAACATAACCAATCATAAATATACAGCAGTGTTGTACAGTTGTTATACATATCCATCAAAAAGACATATAAAAATAGACATATAAAAATAGCTGTGAATTACTGTATATCAGGGGCCCTAATCTAGAGTGTACAACCAGTCGAAACATCAAATGGATCCGACCAATTGTTTTTACAGCAAAGGGGTCCAATCCTCCAAGCGATTCAGTCCAGTATGGATACTTTTAGTTCTCAAGATCCACTTAAGTTCCTCTTTGTTGAGAAGGGCACCCAAGTCGCCTCCTCTTGGGGGACTTTTTATGGCATCTATGATTGTCCATTTTAGTTCAGATTCACTGTGGTTCTTTGCAACAAAGTGGTCCACAAGAGGTGCATTAGGTGTCCTGCACCGAATTCTGCTCTTATGTTGTCCAATTCTCAGTCTTGCTATTTGAGTTGTTTGTCCTATGTATATTAAGTCACATGGACAGAAAATTGCATAAACTACATTAGAACTGTTGCAATTAGTAAGGTGTTGTCTTCGAAAGATGATCTGTTCAAACAAAAAATCCTTTCCCTCAATTGTACTATCACAGACACTGCAAGAACCGCATTTTACATGCCCAATTACTCTAGGCAGCCCCCATATGTCCTCAAGAGTGTTTCTGTTATTTACTGATGGCAGTACTGCTCTTACAAGATGCTCTTTGATGTTTTTAGACTTTTTAAAGGCGAACAAAGGACGCTCGAGATTCAGAACGCCTACATTGATGGTATGCCAGTGCTTATTTATGCTTTTTTTAAGAGCACTTGAAATTGGAGAGAATGTGGTAACACAAACAATGCGATTTTGCGTCTTTTTTTCTTTCGGTTCAAGCAGTGTTTCCCTAGGGCAATACCAAGCCCTTTTGAGAGATCGTCGTATCAGTTTTTTAGGATAGCCTCGCACGGTCAATTTATTAGTCAGAATGTTAGCTTCCCTAAAATAGTCTACTTTATGGAAACAGTTCCTTCGGAGACGTAGGAACTGTGAGAATGGAAGGGAATCACGCAAAGCGCGGGGATGATGACTCTGATAACTAAGTAATGTATTCCGTTCCGTTGGTTTACGATAGAGGCTTGTAACCAACCTCCCATCATTGTGAATAATGTTTAAATCAAGGAAAGGAATTTCCTGTTTGTTAGTGGTTAAAGTGAATTGTAGGCCATTGGAGTTGTTATTTAGCCAATGCTGGAATTGTGCCAAGAGATCGATGGACTCGTGCCATATGAAAAAGATATGGTCAATGTATCTCCTCCACAGTGAGATACCACTGTGGAAGGGATTCACAGGCGAAAGAATGCGATGGCACTCCAAGTTGTCCATATAGTGGATAGCCAGGTTGGGAGCAAAAATTGCTCCCATGGACGTGCCTCTCACCTGTCCATAGAACTGATCATTGAATACAAAGAAATTCTTAGTAAGACAAATCTCGAGTAACTGCAAAATAAATACAGTCGGTACTGTATGGGGGCGTGGTCTAGTATCCAGGAATTGTTCCATAACTAGCAGAGAGTCTCTTTGAGGGATGTTGGTATAAAGTGATTCCACATCTAAGGTACAAAGTACCTCAGATGTGGGATCAAAGGGATACCCCTCTATTAAGTTAATCATATCCATGCTGTCCCTTATATAGCATTGGGTTTTGGGAACAAATACTTTGATAAAGTGATCAACATAGTGACCCAAGGGCTCAAGGACTGATCCACAGCCCGAGACTATGGGCCTGCCTGGAGGGTTTTCAATATTTTTGTGGACTTTCGGCAGTGTATAGAACACTGGCGTCCTAGGTGACTTAGTGTTCAAAAAATCAAATTCTTTTTTGGAGATAAATCCAGAGTCAATACCTTCAGTAGTAACTTTTCTTATTAGTTCTTGTATCTCTCTAGTGGGATTAGACGGGAGTTTACAATAATGCGCATTGTTATTTAGTTGGCGCAAAATCTCATTTTGGTATTTATCTATTTCTTGCAACACAATACCACCGCCCTTATCGGCTGGCCTAATGATGACTGAGTGGTTATTTTTTAAGTCTGCCAATGCATGTTTTTCAGCCAGAGAAATGTTATAAGGAATAAATAGTCTACTGTTCTCAATTTTTTCAAAGCCCTTCATTACAAGTTTCTCGAAAGTAATGATTTCACCAGGTATCATACTTCCAGTCGGGGAAAACATGGAAGGAGGCCTGAAAGGGGTATTAGCGAATGGAGGATTAGAGGGATTCAACAGGAAGAAGCTGTGAAGTCTAATCTTCCTAAAAAATCTCAACAGTTCGGTTTGAACTTCAAGGAAGTTAGGTCTAACAGTTGGAACAAAAGAGAGCCCTTTATTAAGAACCGATAGTTCATAAGGTGTTAGGGAATGTTTTGTTAAGTTAAAAATGGGAAAGACGGCAGTGTCGGGTATACCAGTATTGTTCACAGTGTTAAGTGAATCAGCATTCACCATTGGTAGTGTTGTCTGCGGATGAATCGTTCTCCCGGTGGGTTTGGCCATCGTTGTGTTTGTTTGCCTCTTCCCCTTTTGGGTTGTTCTGTCTGGCCTCGCTCTAAAAAAGGAGTTCTGCGAGGGGTGTTTGCTCCATTGCTGTTATCTGAATTATCAGAGGATTCAGCGGAGCTATCAGAAAATCCCACAATATTTCTTTTCTTATTAAAGCGCCCCCACGGACGTTGAGTCTGAGGCCCACCGTAGGTTCTGTTGGTATAAAAATCCTTAGATAAATGTGGGTAAGCACGTTCAAGTGAAAATTGTTTTATATCTTTTTTTACTTTGGTGGCTTTTTTGTTTGATTCAATTCTGTTGAATTCATCAACCGTCTTTTGGACTTCCTCAAGGAGTTTTTTAATGTCTGTTTTCCAAATCTAGAATTTCTATAGCCACTTTTTCAAGTTCTTCAGTAGCAATTTCTATTCCAAGCACCATCCAGTGCCTGGAACAAGTGGTGCTGATATGGCAAAAAAGCCACAAAAGTAAAAAAAGATATAAAACAATTTTCACTTGAACGTGCTTACCCATATTTATCTAAGGATTTTTATACCAACAGAACCTATGGTGGGCCTCAGACTCAACGTCCATGGGGGCGCTTTAATAAGAAAATAAATATTGTGGGATTTTCTGATAGCTCCGCTGAATCCTCTGATAATTCAGATAACAGCAACGGAGTAAACACCCCTCGCAGAACTCCTTTTTTAGAGCGAGGTCAGACAGAACAACCCAAAAGGGGAAGAGGCAAACAAACACAACGATGGCCAAACCCACCGGGAGAACGATTCACCCGCAGACAACACTATCAATGGTGAATGCTGATTCACTTAACACTGTGAACAATACTGGTATACCCGACACCGCCGTCTTGCCCATTTTTAACTTAACTAAACATTCCCTAACACCTTATGAACTATCGGTTCTTATTAAAGGGCTCTCTTTTGTTCCAACTGTTAGACCTAACTTCCTTGAAGTTCAAACCGAACTGTTGAGATTTTTTAGGAAGATTAGACTTCACAGCTTCTTCCTGTTGAATCCCTCTAATCCTCCATTCGCTAATACCCCTTTCAGGCCTCCTTCCATGTTTTCCCCGACTGGAAGTATGATACCTGGCGAAATCATTACTTTCGAGAAACTTGTAACGAAGGACTTTGAAAAAATTTAGAACAGTAGACTATTCCTTATAACATCTCTCTGGCTGAAAAACATGCATTGGCAGACTTAAAAAATAACCACTCAGTCATCATTAAGCCAGCCGATAAGGGCGGTGGTATTGTGTTGCAAGAAATAGATAAATACCAAAATGAGATTTTGCGCCAACTAAATAACAATGCGCATTATTGTTAACTCCCGTCTAATCCCACTAGAGAGACACAAGAACTAATAAGAAAAGTTACTACTGAAGGTATTGACTCTGGATTTATCTCCAAAAAAGAATTAGATTTTTTGAACACTAAGTCACCTAGGACGCCAGTGTTCTATACACTGCCGAAAGTCCACAAAAATATTGAAAACCCTCAAGGTAGGCCCATAGTCTCGGGCTGTGGATCAGTCCTTGAGCCCTTGGGTCACTATGTTGATCACTTTATCAAAGAATTTGTTCCCAAAACCCAATCCTATATAAGGGACAGCATGGGTATGATTAACTTAATAGAGGGGTATCCCTTTGATCCCACATCTGAGGTACTTTGTACCTTAGATGTGGAATCACTTTATACCAACATCCCTCAGAGAGACTCTCTGCTAGTTATGGAACAAATCCTGGATACTAGACCACGCCCCCATACAGTACCGACAGTATTTATTTTGCAGTTACTCGAGATTTGTCTTACTAAGAATTTCTTTGTATTCAATGATCAGTTCTATGGACAGGTGAGAGGCACGTCCATGGGAGCAATTTTTGCTCCCAACCTGGCTATCCTCTATATGGACAACTTGGAGTGCCATCGCATTCTTTCGCCTGTGAATCCCTTCCACAGTGGTATCTAACTGTGGAGGAGATATATTGACGATATTTTTAGGTCTCGCCTTCTCCATTCCGCAGGAATGGAAAATGGAGAGAATTCTAGTGCTCAAAATACTCGTCAAACGAAGGCTTTTTTCTGTGCGGTTTTCTTCGAGTTCACGTGGCCACAGGCACGCGCTTTTGTGCCATAAACTTTTTTTTCACGAGCTTTTGTTGTTTTTCATTGGCTCTTCACTTTGTCCACGCCTCATTGAAGCTGCTCCCTCCGCCCACCTTCTCTCTGTCCTGCGCGTGCCTCTTGCTTATCTCACCGTAGCTTGACAACATTCAGACGTGCACTCTTTCCAAGCATACCACCGTGCCTTTCACTTGCGGAAACACGCACAGCCCACAGACTCTCTCTCCCATTCACGCACGGCAACACGCACACCAAAAACAAACAGGAGACTGGAGTGCTTTAATCACAGTCGTAAAGATTCTAATCTCTTGTCGGCCATCCGCTGTGAAATGCAAATATAAACTAAAGGGAGCAAAACTCGCCTTCTCACCGAATACCATAAAATACAAGGGAAGCAACTTTAGAAACACTGTGGAAAGCACCACGTTGTTTTACACTATCTATTACATGCAGGTAAAATGGTATTTTTATTCTTACGTTTGTTAGTGCAAGGTTACACACCAAACACGGATAGCACCAGCCGTAAGTGCCTGCTTAGGCCATGCACACACACCAACACTGCAAATGCCTAGAAATTTTATGTGTAAATGCAAATATAAACTAAAGGGAGCGAAACTCGCCTTCTCACCGAATACCATAAAATACAAGGGAAGCAACTTTAGAAACACTGTGGAAAGCACCACGTGTTTTACACAATCTATTACATGCAGGTAAAATGGTATTTTGTTATTCTTACGTTTGTTAGTGCAAAGTTTCACACCAAACACTGATAGCACCAGCCGTAAGTGCCTGCTTAGGCCATGCACACACACACTGCAGAACCACAGAACAACTCAGCACTATTGCAAGCTTCTTTCGTATATAGAGGGCACACAACACCATTGCAAGCTTCCCTACTATACAGAATACAGTCAGCAGCATTGCACCATTTATAGTGGTGTGTCAAGTGAGCTCAGTGCACAGTTTTACAATACATTTCACCAGGCACACACACACACACCACCAGCCATCAGTGCACGCTTTCAGCAGGCACACACACCAACAGCCATCACTGCACGCTTTCGCCAGGCATACACACACACCAACAGCCATCAGTGCACGCTTTCACCAGGCATACACACACACCAACAGCCATCAGTGCACGCTTTCACCAGGCATACACACCACCGGCCGTCAGTGCACGCTTTCACCACATGTTTCAACGTGGCACACACAATAACTTCAGCTTTGAATATAAACGTTCTAATATTATGCTTCACTTTCATTCCTAATGTCAAGGACGTAATCAATTGTGTCTTTTATCACCTAAGCTTACTTTGGGGACTCTTGCAAATTCTTGTTCTCCCCCACAGAGGCACCCTGCTCCTGCGGTGAACCTTCCTAGACTGGATCACACTATCACACACAACTTGTTCATCATCAAAAAACCAAGCTACAGGTAGCACCCTTTAGACCACATGCTCAGACTGTGGATCGTTGCATCGTCCACAAGGCACTACACAGGAGTCCCGCAGGTCACGGATTCAGAACCTTCTGAAAATGTCAGTTTACCCACAAAAAGGAAACATCTAAAAGGTTTCTGCCAAGTTATCAACCTACCAATAATGCTTTGCTAAAAGAAGATGCCTTCACTCTGAAGGGTCCATTGTCTGGAACTATCTTCACCTCCAATTAACACCTACAGACAACTTCCGGCGTTTAGAAAATTCACCTCATTATTAAACTAGCATGCTCTTTTTCTTCGAGTACTATACAGCAAGTTTTTTACACACTATTATTAAAGTTTCGCATCAACTACTTTAAAAAAAAGAATCTACGCTATCCTTTTTAGACCTAGACAAACAACTACAAAACTAAGGCCAAACAACAAAACGAAAATGCAAAAAAGAAAATTCTAAATAACAAAAAAATGCACAAGATCTGTTACGCACCAAGTAAATAAAAACGACACTAGCTAACAATCACATAACTAACGCATAATACGTACATTATTAACACCTTTAGGTAACACTCACAAAACTAAAAATTTTAAAGCTAAACAATCAACACAGATAAAAGAAGGATTAATGGAAATAACGTCAACATACATTTGAAAATTAAAACACAAAGAAACATCCACATTTGCAGTTGCCTTACATTATTCGCATATTTCGTTAATAAAGATTAAAAACATAAATGACATTTGCAAAAGTATACATTTACACATATTCAATTAAACACTGTGCCTCCTATAATTTTCAAACATTGTCATTGTAAAAATAAAGAATTTAAATCATTAAAACTTAGCACATCCAATTATTACATAAATAGAGTCTAAGTACATACCCCTTCTAAGTTAAAATACAGATCATGTACGTAAAAATACGAAGACAACCAATAAATACATTAAAATTGTCACAAACAGACATTATATATCAACTTTATAAACAGTTAAGTAACTATATTTTAAGTAAATAACAAAAAAGTAATACAGTCGCGAACAAAAGATTTACATTTTTATACAAAGAAAAAAATATTCTTTACTTAATTTATACATACTATCAATAGTACATTCTATTAAATAAATAAAACAGTTAGAAATAGAGTCTTACCTGTCAAACGACACAACAACAGCACAGGAACGAGAACACGCCTTCCGCGCCCCGCGATTCTCGATCTTCTGGGGAATTCCACCGTTGACGCACGCCAATCGAAACGCAACGTCAAAAACGTAGCGCTCCGATTGGCTGAAATAAAACGTCAATCAAAAATGGTACACTTGCAAGAGGAAAACAAAAAAAAACTAGACCGCTGACCTACTAAACGTAGGTTGCGTCAAGGGGACGCATTGCGTCCACCATTTTTTTTTAAAAATACATACATAAGCATCAGAAAAGGCAGTCAACATATTAATAAACACCAAAAAATACAAAAAAGTTATATACACATTACATTTATTACATAATGCTAAAAAACACTTACACAACATCACATCTACAAATATACACATCACACACTAAACATAGCAACACTAAAATACACTCATACAGCACCAGCAAAGCATCAATAACAAACACCACAACACAACTAAACAACAACACAATACCACTCAACAAAAATACAGCATCACTATACATCAAAGGCTCCAACAACACGCAAATCTACAACCCCACAGCATCAAAACACACAACACATGCATCACTAAGTGCAACAACAACATCATTCATCCCAACACATGCAACACTCATCTCAACACATGCAACACTCAACACAACACAAAACTACGCACAACACTTGCATCGCTCAGCACAACACTTGCAACACTCAACAAAAATAATGCTTAAATAAGAAAAAAAAAAAACAATCGGCACAAATCACAACATCACTTTGTACTTATAAAAGACGCACACTAAATGTATTTTATTATTACACTAGGCGGACAAACAGGAATGAATATTCACCCGCATGTTTGCAAAATATATATATTTATACAGATATATGGGAAAAAATAACACTAACTTGTAAACGCTCAATGTACGGGAGAGATAATACTCGAAAAAAAAATCAAAAAAGAATCAGGCGCACACTCTACTTACATCACTCTACAACTCTAACGCAATCCCTCTACCACCCTCACGCCTTCACTCTACCTTCCTAACTCTAACACTCTACTGCCCTCACTCTACAACTATGACACCCTCACTCTACCACTCTACGACCCTCACTCTAACACTCTACCACCCTCACTCTACCGCCTTCACTCTGGCACTCAACCACCATCACCCTACCACTCGAACGCACTCACTCTACCGCACTCACTCTACCACTCTACCGCCCTCATCCTAACACGCTACCGCCCTCACTCAACCGCACTCACTCATACGCACTCACTCTACAAACCTCAGTCTAACACCATCATTCTACCGCCCTCACTCTAACGCCCTCAAACACTCTGCCGCCCTCACTCACTGTAGCACCCTCAATAACTCAATCGCACTCACACACTCTATCGCCCTCAATTACTCTATCACCCACACTCACTCTATCGCCCTACCTCACTCTATCGGCCTCCATCACTCTACTGCCCTCCATCACTCTAACGCCCTAAATCACTCTACCGCCCTCACACACTCTATCGCCCTCCCTCACTCTATCGTACTCCCTCACTCTATCGCCCTACATCACTCTAACGCACAACATCACTCTACTGCCCTCCATCACTCTAACGCCCTAAATCACTCTACCGCCCTCACACACTCTATCGCCCTCCCTCACTCTATCGTACTCCCTCACTCTATCGCCCCCTACATCACTCTAACGCACAACATCACTCTACCGCCCTCCATCACTCGATCCCCCTCAATCCATCTTTCGCACTCCCTCCCTCTATCGCCCTCCCTCTATCGCCCTCCCTCTATTGCTCACCCTCTATCGCCCTCCCTCTATGATTCACCCTCCCTCTATCTATCTATCTCACTCACTCTATCTATTCAATCACCATATCATCACTCAGCACCACCACAGCATCACTCAGGGGCACAACAACATCACTATGCGCTACAACAGCAACACTGAACGCCACTGCATCACTTGTCGCAAAAAAAAAACTCGGCGCCACCACAGCACCACTCTGCACCGCCACAGCACCACTCAACACCACCACACCACCACTCAGCACCACCACAGCACCACTCAGCACCACCACAGCACCACTCAGCACCACCAGAGCATCACTCAGCACCACCACAGCACCACTCTGCACCACCACAGCACCACTCAACACCACCACACCACCACTCAACACCACCACTCAACACCACCACACCACCACTCAGCACCACCACAGCACCACTCAGCACCACCACAGCACCACTCAGCACCACCACAGCACCACTCAGCACCAACACAGCATCACTCAGCACCACCACAGCATCACTCAGCACCACCACAGCATCACTCAGCACCACCACAGCTTCATTTAGCGCCACCACAGCATCACTCAGCACCACCACAGCATCACTCAACACCACCACAGCATCACTCAGCACCACCACAGCATCACTCAGCACCACCACAGCACCACTCAGCACCACCACAGCATCACTCAGCACCACCACAGCATCACTCAGCACCACCACAGCATCAATCAGCACCAACACAGCATCCCTCAGCACCAACACAGCATCACTCAGTACCACCACAGCACCACTCAGCTCAACACAGCATCACTCAGCGCAACCACAGCATCACTCAGCGCAACCACAGCATCACTCAGCGCAACCACAGCATCACCCAGCGCAACCACAGCATCACCCAGCGCAACCACAGCATCACTAAGTGCTACCACCGCATCACTCAGCACCACCACAGCATCACTAGTTCAAATATGTTCTCTCAATGTTTGAAGCTTTAATGCAAATGTCACAAAAAAATGTTAAAATTTCACTTCTGTTCTTGGATTTTAGTCACTGAACATAATCTTCACAACAGTTATTTACAAAAGTTTAAGCTATTGCCATTAAGAATTACAATCACTTTTATTTATGTATTAATTATTTATAAAAATTAAAAGCCAATGTTAATTGTAATATCAATACATCTAAGTCAAGTCAATACAAAACATGTGACATTACAAATACCAAAAGAGTCACATATGCTAAAGTTAAAAGTATTGGCATTGTAAATCACAAAACAAAAATATAAAATGTCATTTAGAAAACCAATAGCTCCAACTTTCCTACTGCGAGACCTATTGGCAACGCTAGTGCTTGTTTTGATATGGCACGAGTCCATCGATCTCTTGGCACAATTCCAGCATTGGCTAAATAACAACTCCAATGTCCTACAATTCACTTTAACCACTAACAAACAGGAAATTCCTTTCCTTGATTTAAACATTATTCACAATGATGGGAGGTTGGTTACAAGCCTCTATCGTAAACCAACGTAACGGAATACATTACTTAGTTATCAGAGTCATCATCCCCGCGCTTTGCGCGATTCCCCTCCATTCTCACAGTTCCTACGTCTCCGAAGGAACTGTTTCCATAAAGAAGACTATTTTAGGGAAGCTAACATTCTGACTAATAAATTGACCGTGCGAGGCTATCCTAAAAAACTGATACGACGATCTCTCAAAAGGGCTTGGTATTGCCCTAGGGAAACACTGTTTGAACCGAAAGAAAAAAAGACGCAAAATCGCATTGTTTGTGTTACCACATTCTCTCCAATTTCAAGTGCTCTCAAAAAAAGCATAAATAAGCACTGGCATACCATCAATGTAGGCGTTCTGAATCTCGAGCGTCCTTTATTCGCCTTTAAAAAGTCTAAAAACATCAAAGAGCATCTTGTAAGAGCAGTACTGCCATCAGCAAATAACAGAAACACTCTTGAGGACATATGGGGGCTGCCTAGAGTAATTGGGCATGTAAAATGCGGTTCTTGCAGTGTCTGTGATAGTACAATTGAGGGAAAGGATTTTTTGTTTGAACAGATCATCTTTCGAAGACAACACCTTACTAATTGCAACAGTTCTAATGTAGTTTATGCAATTTTCTGTCCATGTGACTTAATATACATAGGACAAACAACTCAAAAAGCAAGACTGCGAATTGGACAACATAAGAGCAGAATTCGGTGCAGGACACCTAATGCACCTCTTGTGGACCACTTTGTTGCAAAGAACCACAGTGAATCTGAACTAAAATGGACAATCATCGATGCCATAAAAAGTCCTCCAAGAGGAGGCGACTTGGGTGCCCTGCTCAACAAAGAGGAACTTAAGTGGATCTTGAGAACTAAAAGTATCCATACTGGACTGAATCGCTTGGAGGATTGGACCCCTTTGCTGTAAAAACAATTGTTCGGATCCATTTGATGTTTCTACTGGTTGTACACTCTAGATTAGGGCCCCTGATATACAGTAATTTGCAGCTATTTTTATATGTCTATTTTTATATGTCTTTTTGATGGATATGTATAACAACTGTACAACACTGCTGTATATTTATGATTGGTTATGTTTTCGTTTTTGGGAATAACTCTGGAATTATTATTGTTTGTATATTGTGAAATGCCAATTTATGTGTCAAAAATTTCGTGCTTTTCTCCTGAAGATGGATGTTTAAAAACTCGCCTAATATGCACTCACGATACACTTATTTCACACTATTGACGTAACACGCTATTTGTTGTCTCTCTTCTGTTTTTTCAGTCTAATCACTACTACCCATTCCAAAATGGCCGAACTTTTTTGGGATAGACTAGGAAGGTTGCTCCGGTACAAGATGACCCTGATTAGAGGCACGTTTTCCAGCATTAATGTTTTTAAGAGCCACTTTATTCCGAAAATCTAGTTTTGCTTTTGTTTAGTTATTATTCCCTCTGATTGCGATGGCTTAACAGCATCTTACAAGATGGCCGCGCTTTTATGCTGTGATTTCGGCGAGTCCATGAGTCACATGACCGTGGATCCCGAATAGCGTTTTTATAAATATCCAGCTCTCCCGGCATCGGCCACGCTACGAGTATTTACTCGTTTGCCTTCCGGATCCCCCCATTGTGGCGGACTTCGGCTACATTGCTGGTAAGCTCATGATGTCTTAAACTCTGTGTATACCCTCCGGTTCGATGCATATTAGGCATTTGGGAATAGACTACTTAGCAATTGTCTCGTTTACTTTGCCAGGTCTCTTCATTGTTTTTGACTGGCCACCTACTGGTATATGGGTAAGCGCTTTTATTTCAGAAGCTTTCTTTCCTTCTCACCCTTGAGTCTCAGATATTCTGTTGACAGCCTGTACTCTTTGCATTTTAGGACCTGTTCCCCTAATTTGGAACAGTGAATCGGTAAGCATTATGGGACTTTTTTGATTTCACTAGTACTAATTTTGAAATTTGGATTCACTTACCCCCCATTTTTTCATAACTAGGACAAGATATCTGACATAATTATCCGGGTCCCTTATCTGTCCCTTTGACGACCCTGTCCCCCTGTTTTAACAACGAGGTATGCCATTTTTAATTTTGGATAGAATGGCTCTCTAAGAGGTTACATGACTGTCTTTCTTTATTCATTTCCCATCCCCCTCTCCACTGATTATCGTACATCTTGTTTTGTGACTTTCGGGCAACGGTATTTCTTCTCTGTAGCTCTTCTAATGACTATACTTAGTACCTTCCTTCCTATATGGTGTATCTGCTGCACTTTCATTCAGGTGACAGCATGCGCTCTAGATGATTCAAGGGTATTCTGTTTCTTTTCAGGCTTGGTTTTAGGCTTGTACCCGTTTGAACTATCTCTTGTAACTGTGTCAGACTGCTTAGACGTAACATATGATTATGACTGATTTTAACATGTCCATTGTTTTCCCTCCCTTTCTCTTCCCTGGCGTTCTTTATTTTGGAATGTTTTGTCTTTGTAATGGTTGGTTATTTGTTATCATTCTTATCTTTGGATGTTATGTTGATGTAACGCAATCCATATTGTGTTGGTGTTTTTCCATGTTGGGCAACTGATATCTTAGGCATGCATTTATAAGTCCTGATGATGATCTGAAATTTAAAAAGATCGAAACGTCGTCGACATTTTTACACTTGATGATTGAAATAATGTATTGGAAAGATCACAAAAAAGTGTATTTCTCATATCATTGTCTGTTATAACTGTGGAATATTTACAGACTGCCCCTCTTTGCCTTTCTATGTATGTCATTTGGTTCTGTATATGTGATAGCTGGATACAGGTTGTGTCCCACCTGGTAAATTGTTTGATTACTTTTTTGGTATACATTACTATTTATGCTATTATAAATCTGTCCGGCTGGACAGTAAAATATAGATTTCAATTTTGGTCTATATTCATCTGGATTGTTCTATTCTTTCTAAAGCTTGGGACCACTGTTTTTTGAAATATGATATACTCACAAAGGTCCCAGACTAATTGCTACTTTTGGGTTCCCTTGTTTCCTGTAATGCTATAACCTACCTCTGTTCTGCCATTATTGCTTCTCTGAGCCCACGTCTGCTCAAATCCTCTCATACTGCCCAAGATGCCCCAAAATGCCTCTGCTTCAGGCCGCCATACCACACGCATCAGTTGTCTTCAACAGAACATTTCGCTGGTTTTAAGTAGCGCTAAAACCATAGGTTTAGCACCCAGGCGCTGTCAATCTGGTCAATAATCATGGTCCATCCGATGCATCTTCATATCTAGGTTCACAGAAGCAATACACAACCAGACGCCCCCTGGCTGCCCAAAATAACCGCAATGGCACCCACGGAAACTGCCCCACAGGTGCCATTAGAAAAAAAAGTATCCGTCAAGTTTCTGGCACCGCTGAACGTGTGGTCCACGCCGCGAGCCCTTCCTTTCCATTTGTGGCAGATTGTTCGTCATTGTTGTTATTGATGCCCGCTGATGTTTTGACAACGCTGTGCTTTGTAACAACAGTGTAGTTAGCCACTGTTAAGGGATGTGCCTAGAATAATTAGTCCTTCCTAGATACGTCGCAGAGAGGTAAAGCCGGGAGTGGGGAACGGTGCACGTGTGTGGTCTGGCAAACTAAGTGCTTGATGCCAGGCGGAGAGGCCGGGTGTGAAGTGTCTGCAGAGAGTACAGCACACCCAGGGCGTGCCACCCAGTCACAAACACGCGCAACAGCAATAAGCACGCTCACACAGAAGCAAATACACTCCCCGAGATACAAACAGGTGCATAACCAAACAGGTATGCAAACACAGACATGGCGACGCACACAGAAGCAAAGATGCACAGACAGATCCACACATTTAAAAACATGGGCAGGCGCACACGCGCACACACACAAATAAAACATGCATTTCGATAAATTCGCTTACACGCACCCCTCACGTGCACACTCCAACATGCGCTCATAGACTCACAAATGCAAATACACTCGGGCACACATACTCGTAAACACCTGTACACTGAAAAATGAGCACCCAGACCATACACGCACACATGTGCAGAAAGAACCAGTACCCCATCCAGGTGCGCTCCTTCCCACCCCCCTCCACCCCTGCTGCCTTTACCCTCAGGCGTGAGCCACAGTCAGTGCGCAGAGGGCGCTCTATGCACAATCTCACGGAGTTTCATAACACTCGTCAGGTGTTGTCTCTAGACTGGATACAAACTCGTCTGCTTCGAACCACACGCTCATCTAATCACGGCTCTCAAACTTTTTTCGGCGAATTGCTCCCCTCCCCAGGACGCGCCGCTCTTCTCACTCTATGCTGTCCTATGCTGTGCGTGCACTCGGGACAGCAGTGGCCTCTCCCAGAAATGTACCCGGGCAGCCAGTGTTCTGACCGCAGCCGTGCCCTCGCCCTGCTCGGACACTGTCCTGCTAGTGTCTGTGCTGCACCAGTTGTCATGGTCGCACTCCGCAGGATCCACATGCAGAAGAAATGTTCCACCTCCGGACCCCCCAAACACCCCTTATGTATAACACAGGGTGTTTAGGTGATACGGTGAGGGAAAAACCCCAAAAGGGGAAAAAACCCAAAAGGAAAGAATAGAAGGAAGGGTCAGCAGGGGAATAGAAGGGGAATAGAAGCTGCAACAGAAATACACAAGAATTAATAACGTTGTAATTGCTACTCTCATTACATTCTCGCTAAAAATAACCAACCAGATTCACCTTGTAATATTACAGTGTTTGCCCCTTCATACAGCAGTGTCGTCATATGTCCCTCCTGCCCCTGCACAACACAAGAAGCACAATATGATTAAGGCAATCGAAACAATGACCTTCCTATATAATGCTGTCACACTGGATACATACCCTGCAAGAAAATAAATCTAACTCTTAAATGGGATTCTCCAAAGAAACGAAAACTTCAGTGAGCCTTCCTTTGAATAGGCAAAGATGTCATAAAGTATCTCAAAAGAAAAGAAACAGACTCCTCCTCTGCTAGGTTAATCAAAGCCAGGTCCCAGATAACCTCTCTAGTTCCAAGAAACATCTAAACTCGGCATGCTGTAGTTGACCATCACTACCAACATCCGCTTTAGCATTTGTAATCCAAAACAATGAGTGATTCAATATCCTACAACATGATTCCTTCGTGCCGGCATTGCGGAGGACTCCCCCCTGCAATCCGTCACTAGCTTTATAAAATACAACCCCCAGCCGGAGATTGCTAGAACGGCGATAATACAAACATCCTTGTAAGTCCAGACGCTGCTCAGAGAAAGTGCCTCGCAGCCGCGAGGCTCAGAAGGAAAACGCGAGCAGCGAAGCTCCCGGTCAACTGCCAGAAGAACACACATCAAATGCGCAAGCGCACAAACACGATACCCGACTGCTCTCCCTAATGCGGTCTGCGTGTCTTCTCAGCGTTCTTCAGTTCACCCGCACCAAGCGCACGGGAATTACTGGAAACGGAAGGCTCCTTCAGAACATCCAAAATCACGAGCGCTCGTTCTTGGTTCACGCCCGCTATATCCTGTTACTGCAAAGGATCATGGGTCCTGTAGTTCTAGGCCCACCGCACATGGGAGTTGTAGTTCAGGCAGGCGCAGAACGGTCTAGATCCTGACAGTACGCCCTCCTCCAAGGCGCCTCCTAGGACCCGGCTTGGCGGGAAACCGAGCATGGAAAGACCTGACCGCCCCGGGGGCATGCACATGGTGCCAAGGCTCCCAAGAGTCATCCTCAGCTGCATAACCTTTCCAGGAGACCAAATACCACAGCACCCCCCTTCGGAGTTCAGAGTCATGAATAGCCTTCACCTCGTACTCCAGACCACCCTCGAATACCACCGGAGGCGGCACCTTCCTGCGCGAGGAGAGGGCCTTTTTCAACAACTGCACATGGAACACCGGATGCATCCTTAAGGAGGAGGGCAACTTCAACTTGTACGCCACGGGATTTACTTGACGCACTATGGGATAAGGACCGATGAACTGAGGATGAAAGACACTCCTCAGTTTGAACCGGATGTATCTAGTTGAGAGCCAGACTCTGTCACCCACCCGGAACAGAGGACCCTGAGCACGGTGTTTGTCCTCCCATTTCTTGTACACCTCCTTTGCTTTCATCAGATGCTTTTGAACCCCCCTGTGCACCTTCTTTAAGGCCATAATACGTTCTCTCACAGTAGGATGATTGGCCAACTCAGCGGGGATGTCAATAGGCAAGGTGTTGGCGTCATAACCAAAGTTAGCCTTAAAAGGCGACATACCGGTTGAACTATGCCATGTATTGTTATAGGATAACTCAGCCATCCACAGCAAATTCACCCAGGATTCATGGGCTGCCTCAGAGTAACAGCGCAAGTACTTCTTCAAAGTCTGGTTCAGATGTTCAGTTTGACCATCCGTTTGAGGATGGAAGCTGGTAGAGAGCGCCGATTCTACGCCCAATGCCTTGCACCACATTTGCCAAAAGCGGGCGATGAACTGCGGTCCCCTATCTGACACGATTACCCGTGGAATGCCATGTAACCGTATGACCTGCGAGGCCAACAATTGTGCTGTCTGACTTGCCGTAGGGAGGTTTACACAAGGTATAAAATGTCCCATTTTCGTCAGATTATCCACCACCACCAACACGGCTGAATTGCCCTGATCCAAAGGTAAGCCTGTTATAAAATCCACACTTATGTTCTGCCAAGGGCGAACAGGGGTGGGCATAGGCATCAAAAGACCTTTCCGTTTGGTATTCTCTCCTTTTGCTCTGGCACAGGTTTCACACTTCCCTACCCATTTGGCGACATCCAAGACCAAAGACTCCCACCAGAAATGTCTTCTAAGCAGTTGCACAGTTTTGGTAACCCCTGGATGTCCTGCTGATGGAACTACATGACACCAACTAAAGGCTTTTGTCCGCAAATCCTCAGTAGGTAGAAACAAACACTCCCCCTGGAAAGGCAACCCCTGTCTCACTTTTCTGCCTTATTTCCTAGCAGCCCATCTCTCCCACGATCCCAAAGACCTGGAACTCCTAATGTCTCCCAAGAACCTCTCAGCGCGAACAGCACGCACTACCTTGGTAGGAGAGATTATGGAGTGCTGTACTTCCTCAGATGGTTCTGTACATATCTCCTGCCGGGACAGTGCATCGGCTTTCCTGTTCTCTACACCAGGACGAAATGTTACCACAAAATTATATTCAGAAAAGAACATCATCCACCTCATCTGTCTTTGCGTTAAGTGTCTCGCTGAGGACATATATTGGAGATTCCGATGGTCGGTGTATACAGTCACCGCTTGACTAGACCCCCAAAGGTAAGGTCTCCATTCTTGAAATGCTCGTTTAATAGCCAATAGCTCTTTCTCTGCTATGGTGTAATTAGCCTCTGCCGGGCTCAATTTCTTTGACAAATAAGCAACTGGATGAAGTTGGCCGTTATCTGAATCTCTCTGCGATAGGATCGCCCCTACGGCTGCATCAGAAGCATCCGCTTCGACTATGAAAGGTTTTTCCAGCACAGGGTGTGCCAACACCGGGGCAGTGGTAAAGGCTCTTTTCAAGGCCTGGAAAGCTTTGTCGGCCTCGGAAGTCCACACAAACATTGTTCCCTTTCTTAACAGCCTTGTGATGGGAACCGCCGTCTGTGAGAAGTGCAGAATGAACCGGCGATAATAATTCGCGAATCCTAAAAAACTCTGCACTTCTTTCACATTCCTCGGGGCTGGCCAATCCTGAACAGCCTGTACCTTTCTTTCAGACATCTGGAGGCCATGAGGACTAAGATTTACCCCCAGGAATTCCACTTCCTGCACCCCAAATTCGCATTTGCTCAACTTTACATACAAACTATGTTCTCTCAGTTTGTCCAGAACTTGGCACACTTGGGCTGTATGACACGTAACATCTTGAGAATATATCAGAATATCGTCAATGTACATTACTACAAACCGATCCACATACTCTTTCAATACGTCATTTATGAAAAATTGGAATGCTGCTGGAGCATTACAAAGCCCAAAAGGCATCACCAAATATTCATAAAGACCGAATCTTGTCTTGAACGCAGTTTTCCACTCGTCCCCCTCTCTTACCCGGACCAGGTGATAAGCCCCACGTAAGTCCAAACGGGTGTAAATATTGGCCTCTCTCACCTGGTCGAGCAAGACTGAAATGAGGGGAAGAGGGTAACGGTTGCGTACAGTGTTCTTATTTAAGACGCGATAATCAACACACGCTCTCATATCCCCATTTGCCTTTGCGATGAAAAACAGGGGAGACGCCGCTGGAGAGCGGGAAGGACTAATGAACCCCAAACGCACGTAGTGGTCTAGATAGTCTCTCAGGTGGGTGGTTTCAGGCACAGACAATGCGTACACTCTACATGTGGGTATCGTAGCCCCCTCCACTAGATCTATACGGCAGTCATATTCCCTGTGAGGGAGTAAAGACTCTGCTTTACTTTCACTGAAGACATCGCTGTAAGCCCTATACTCAAGGGGTAGTTGAACATTTTTCTCTGCCGCTGTAGCAGCCAAAAACGGGGTTGATAACACCACCACATGAGCTGGAACACATGGAACTAAATGATCCTGACAATTTTCAGGTGTAAACTGAAAGGTCTTCGTCTTCCAATCCACCACAGGATTGTGTCTGTGCAACCAAGGTATGCCTAGGATGACCTCATATTGAGGAGCCGCTATGATGTTTAATGTCAGATTCTCTGTATGCACATATCCATGCAACTCCAACGACAACCCTATTTCACTAGTCCTTTCGGTTATTTGACCTGATGTTAATGGTTGCCCATCAACAGCCAAAACATCTTCAGGGTTCTCTCTGGGGACACGAGGCAACGCTAAACGTGTTACTAAGCCATCGTCAATAAAATTGCCTGTGGCTCCAGAGTCCAACATCACCATAACTTGATGTTGCACATCATCACTTTCAATAGTCATAACTATGACAAGATGTGCTTCAGTTTCTTCTGGTCCAGCGGAGGACAACGAGGTGAGTTTCCATTCCTGTCCCCCCTCAGCCCGGGGTTTATTTTCTTCCCTTGCTGAGGTCTCTAACATGTTGGAAGATACCGCCACCTTCTTAAACCTGTTAAAGCCACCCGAAGTCTTGGGTTTGGAGGGGCAATCTCTAACGTAGTGCCCCTTCTTCCCACAGTACATGCATAGGCCCTGTACTCTCCTACTCTCCCTTTCTTCTCTTGACAAAGGTGCCCTAAGAGCTCCTATCTCCATAGGCTCCGGAGCGGATTCTGCTCTGCCCGGACTTCGGCGAGGGGTTCGTTCATAACTATAAGTTCCTTTGTCCCAACGTCTTCTACTACCCCCTCTCTCTGTTAAACGGCTATCCAATCTTAACGCCAAATTCACCATATCCACATAAGTGCTGGGCTGTGGATCCACCTGCGCCACCACGTCTTTCAACTCCTCTTTTAGCCCTAGATAAACAAGCATTTGCAATGCAATAGGTCTCGCATTTACGTGAGTTTGAGCTATTGACATTGCAAATGACAATGCCTTTTGTTTTAGTTTTTAAAACATAAATAAAAGGCATTGTGATTTACAATGCCAATAGCTTAAACGTGCGTAAATGCAAGACCTATTGCATTGCAAATGCTTGCTAGGACTTGTGCCCTGGACAGGAGGTCAGGAGGGTGATAATTCGGCATGACAAAAGAAGAAGGGCGGGGCAACATAAAAGCAGGGGTGGAGACAGAAGCATGGGTAAAGACTAAGGCAGGGATAGGAACAGATTAGGAGGGGAACAGACAAAGGTGCAGGGGTGAAACAGAAGCATGGGTAAAGATACAAAGGCTGGGGAGAAACAGAGTGGCAGTGGTAGAGACAGGAAGGCAAGGGAGAAACAGCAGGTCAAGGGGAGAAACAGAAGGACAGGGGTACAGCTGGAAACATGGGTAAAGATAGGAAGGCAGGGGGAGAAACAGAAGGGCAAGGGGAAAAGCAGAAGGGCAAGTGGAGTGAAAGAAGGACAGGGGAGAAATAGGAGCCTTATTAAAGACAGAAAGGCTAAGAAGAAACAGACGGGCAAGGAAAGTGACGATGGGCATTGAGGAGACAGAAGGGTATAGGAAAAACAGAATGTTGGGGGGGAGAGACACGTGAGGGGAGAATTATATGGTTGTTGAAAGAAACAGAAAGGAAGGAGGCAGTACAGAAAAAGAGAAGTAAGAAAAGGTCAGGGTATTCCCAGTTTTCATCCCATTCATAGAGGCTGCACGTAATTTTACTGTTTATGGGCGGGGTGGGCTCAGTGTGTGCACCAGAGCACACATGGCGGTGGTACGGCGCTCACAGAGCTGTGCACAAATGCTCCTATTCACAAGGGCTGTGCATTATTTTACTGCTTATGCACGGAGCATGCTTGGTGCGTGTACCGGAGCACACATCCTAATGTGTACATCGCTCACAGAACGGGTGACTGCTCCCGTTCACACACGCTGCATGTTATTTACTTCCTGCCATAGCAGTAGCGGCCAGGAAATGTGGAACTAGGTTCTAAAGGAACAGGGGAGTCACAGTGCTAAAGTCCTGATAACCTGAAACACTCACTAAAACGCTTGTTACCGCTATTCCTGGAAAAATGAGTCTACATCATTGCTCAAAATATAGAACTGGCCATGACGTTCCCCTTCGTCTGAAGGGACCTGTGCTCGCGTAGACCATACATTTCAGTCACACAATTTTTTTTTTTTTAAATTCAGTATATGCCGGACGCGTGCAATTCCCGATCTGACAGTGCCTCCGTTTTTGATTCAGTAACAAGATACCGAATCAGAAGGAACGTGGCTTGGTCGAGGATAATGGTGGACGCGTGAGCTAAGAGCTGCGCATCAGCCCGCAATGTATCCTCGGTAATCATACAGCTGAGGCCGACCTGCACATTCCTGTATACCTAGTAGGGGGCCCTGTGTTGAGGGGCGTGCCCATGCAACGATTGGAGGCTGCCGGTGCTACAGGTCGGGAGCGGCGGCCTGCGGAAAGAAGCGAGTATCGGAGGCAGCAGCAATGGTGACGAGGGCGGTTTACGGAGAGCCGGTGAGCCGCCCGGAAGTGGGGTTGAACTCCGGGCGAGAGACTGCCGCAGCCCCTGGGGTCTGCTGAGTGTTGGGTGGGGAGGAGAAGCAGCGGGGACACCTGCAGACAGCGCCTGAGACACCAAAGACGTGGCTGGGGCGCCCCGGACGGCCCCCCTCCGCCATTGAAGGGTGAAGTCGGGAGAGCGACCTGGCCAGATTGCGCATGTCGCCTGGTCGGGTGGCCATAGAGGTGAGCTCCTCTGGCCCTGAATGGGCCCCCTGGTTGGTGCCTCTGACCGGGGGCAGAGTGGTTGTGCCCAGGATCTCGTTCGACAGCAGTTTGCAACCGATTGAAGTACGCAGTTGGGCCTTGGGACGAGCGGTGTCCGGCTGTAACGGGCCTGCATACCCCAGCGGGTGTAGTGACGATTCCTCCTGCCCTGACTTGGAACTGCAGCCATTGAGGGGACAGAGTCACGGGAGGGGCCTGGATTCGGCCACTTGCTATAGTGGCGCAAAACCTACGGCTGAGGCTGCAGCGGTGACTTGTTACAAGGGCCCTAAAGCAGTGAGTGCTTGCGGCTGGCAGAAAACAGGTAGGCTCTTGGTTACTGCGCGAACAGAGTGATTCTATGTATACGGCGGCGGCGTGGGGGGGGGTATGAGCGCTTTGATGTATGCGGCGGGCGGGCGGGCGGGGGGGGCTCTGTATGTGTGTGTGTGTGTAGGTGCGCTCCTGTGTGTGTGCGGCGGGGGGGGTGCCGGTGAGTGCTGGGAAGTATGGGGGGTGCGCGTGTGTGTGTGCCTTCCTGCCTGCGTGTGCATGTGTGTGTTCAGGGAATCTGTGCCAGGGGACGTGCACGGCGCCGGGCTGGGCGTGCGCGCTCACGAGGTCAAATCTCGGCCTGAAAATGCGCGTGGCACTTTGCTGTCCACATTCCCCGAAAAGTAACTACATAAGTTGTCTCGCATAGACAGCAAAAGCTTCGCTTTTGCTTTCGTCTAGCGAGCCCTAAAAAGGGACATCCTTTTCTCCTCTGGCCACTCTGCTTCGGCCACCAACCTGTTAAATGTAGTCAAATAAGGAACCAATTCTCCCTTGCCCTGGCGTAATTCAAGTAGTTCTCTATCTGCACTACAAGAGGTAGCCCTCCGATCAAAAACCCTCTCAAATTCCGTTCTAAATGCTGACCAATCTGACAAGATAGCGTCATCACGTTTCACTAAAGGCACTGCCCAATTAGCAGCATCCCCCACTAAATATGAAATAGTGAATGCCACCCTAGAATGATTCGTAGGGAAAGAAGACGGTTTACACGAAAAGTGCATAAGAACCTGGGTCAGGAATACCTGCACCTTTCGTGGGTCACCTGAGAACCTTTCGGGATTGGCCAAAGGAATGGGAGGTGGTACTGTAACCTGTACTGAAGAGGCCGGGGCAGAAGCATTAAAAGGGTTACTCCCCAACCTATCCACCTTCTCCCGGAGAGCAGCAGTCTCTGCCTTAGAGGCAGCCAACTCCTGCTGCACCAACACCAGAGCGTGCAACACATCCTCCATGGACGCCATTACTCCCACACACAGCTCAGGCAGAGTGTAATTCTTGGGCTCGTGATTCTGTCACGGTCGCACTCCGCAGGATCCACATGCAGAAGAAATGCTCCACCTCCGGACCCCCCAAACACCCCTTATGTATAACACAGGGTGTTTAGGTGATACGGTGAGGGAAAAACCCCAAAAGGGGAAAAAACCCAAAAGGAAAGAATAGAAGGAAGGGTCAGCAGGGGAATAGAAGGGGAATAGAAGCTGCAACAGAAATACACAAGAATTAATAACGTTATAATTGCTACTCTCATTACATTCTCGCTAAAAATAACCAACCAGATTCACCTTGTAATATTACAGTGTTTGCCCCTTCATACAGCAGTGTCGTCATATGTCCCTCCTGCCCCTGCACAACACAAGAAGCACAATATGATTAAGGCAATCGAAACAATGACCTTCCTATATAATGCTGTCACACTAGATACATACCCTGCAAGAAAATAAAGCTAACTCTTAAATGGGATTCTCCAAAGAAACGAAAACTTCAGTGAGCCTTCCTTTGAATAGGCAAAGATGTCATAAAGTATCTCAAAAGAAAAGAAGCAGACTCCTCCTCTGCTAGGTTAATCAAAGCCAGGTCCCAGATAACCTCTCTAGTTCCAAGAAACATCTAAACTCGGCATGCTGTAGTTGACCATCACTACCAACATCCGCTTTAGCATTTGTAATCCAAAACAATGAGTGAGTCAATATCCTACAACATGATTCCTTCGTGCCGGCATTGCGGAGGACTCCCCCCTGCAATCCGTCACTAGCTTTATAAAATACAACCCCCAGCCGGAGATTGCTAGAATGGCGATAATACAAACATCCTTGTAAGTCCAGACGCTGCTCAGAGAAAGTGCCTCGCAGCCGAGGCTCAGAAGGAAAACGCGAGCAGCGAAGCTCCCGGTCAACTGCCAGAAGAACACACATCAAATGCGCAAGCGCGCAAACACGATACCCGACGGCTCTCCCTAATGCGGTCTGCGTGTCTTCTCAGCGTTCTTCAGTTCACCCGCACCAAGCGCACGGGAATTACTGGAAACGGAAGGCTCCTTCAGAACATCCAAAATCACGAGCGCTCGTTCTTGGTTCACGCCCGATATATCCTGTTACTGCAAAGGATCATGGGTCCTGTAGTTCTAGGCCCACCGCACCTGGGAGTTGTAGTTCAGGCAGGCGCAGAACGGTCTAGATCCTGACACCAGTGCCTGAGCCCTGTACTGAAGCCTTGCTAAAAACAGTAATTCAAGCACTCCCCATGAAGCGAGTTTTCTCTTTTAGCCCCGTCTGCTTCCTTGACTTCCTGCTGGGGCAAAAGGTTTCTTATCTTCTTTATGGGGCCATCTGGACCCATAAAGAAGATAAGAAACCTTTTACGCCAGCAGTAAGTCAAGGAGCCCCGTCTGAAAAGGACGGGGCTAAAAGAGAAAGAAGAACGTCACTAGGACCTCTTCTCCAATGTCTGGCCACCATTTTGCATGAACGGTGACGCCAGCCAATGCAGAAGAAGGGCGGAGCTTAACCTCGCTAGTAGAAAATAACCTATATCATTAAATCTCGCCAGCTCGACTGCGCATGTCTGCGCAGTCTTTCGCCGGCCGAGACCTAAAAAACTCCTTATAAATGGCTCCATACGTGCTAAAACATTTACACTACTGCAACGCAGAGCTATGCTGAGTGATCAAGGCTTCCTAAGTTAAAATGGCCTCCGACGGAACCAATGCCAGATAGTCTATGGGGCTAATACTGAGTGCTGATGATGCTTGTGGAAGGCAAGGAGCGTGTAAATTATGTTCGTGGAACGCATGGGGTCCGGAAAATGAGCGACGCAAAGCTTGTTAAATTGAGTGAGTTCATAAGGCCTCAAAATTCACAGAACAAGCTTTGTATCTACTAACAACCCTTCTGGCGTATTAAGGTCCCAAGTGACAATAGTCAAAAGGTAATTTTGCATATCTGACATGAGTACCAGGTGTCTCCGTTCTTCTTGACCCTAATGGATTCTTCCACAGCTCTGCTCGTCACCATCATACACGTTATAGTAATCTTAATTAAATGACGCACATCTGGATGGTGTCTTCTTCATATTTTATTCGTCAAACGGAGCGCAAACACCACAGCCTCTCAGCCTCTGTGAATCGCCTCAACTGTAATCGCTGAATTGCAATAATCCACTCTGGGTCATGCAGTATTGTATGGAATACTGAGGTAGTATTCCATAGAATGCAATTATCAATAATCTCAGAATACTACAGGGTTGTTCGGGGGAGGGGTTGTGTTGTTTTTCGGTTTTGTTTTATACTTCTGCACAGTTACTAAGTCACCTGCTCAGGCATGCTATCAAAGATCCCATCCCAAACACCGGATGTTGGCCCACTTGGCCTCCCCCAGGGGATCACACTGATAGGGGGTGACTTAAATTCAGTGCTTGACACCTCAGAATATCCTAGACCAGGCTGCTGTACATGCTCCTCTCAACTATCCCTGTGGGCTAACTCTATGGCCCAGTGTGATGTAGGGCAAATATGGGACCGCACCTTATGGGTATATACACACACATCTACAGTGCATAAAACACAGTAATGCATTGACTAGCTCTGGCTTCTAGCCAACGATGCTCTCCTACTGCGGGGTGTGCAAACTCTTCCCCGTGGCATCTCAGATCATGCACTCCTGGAATTGGGACCCCCACGGGTGTCGCTGAGTCCCATTTGGTGCTTTAATGCCTGGTATCTAGTGAACCGGGACTGCGCTGACTTTGTGGAGGAGGAAGTTAAAACATTTTTGGAGTTGGTGGAGTCGGCAGGTCGGACAGCAAGCCCACTCTTAACGGCCAGATCAGAGGATAAATATGAAGTCAGGAGTCCATCCAACTGGCAGCAGTAAGAGATCTAGAAGCACAGATTCTCTCCTTAGAGAGGCAAGCACGCTGCTAGCCCTCGACTGAGTTGTCTGTAGGCTGACCACAGTGAGGTCTCGGCTACAGCAGATATCACTGGAGGAGGCTAGACAATGCTTAGGAGCATTGACCCAGCGAGTATACGAACATGGGGACAAGTCAGCCAAACATCTTTATTGGTTGGCCACTAGGGACACGAAGATCAGAACTATTCCTGCCACACATGATGCCAAGGGTGGCCTCCATGAACACGTTGGAAGGAGGTGGCCCTGGTCTTTGCGGACTACTATCAAACTCTTTATGCAACGGTTCCTGTGCCTCCACACAAACTTGAATCCCCAGTATTGGAGGAGATTCCACTACCCTTGATCTCTCAGTCCCTGGCCAGGGATCTTCACCAGCCACTCACTCACAACTGAGGAACTCTGTGGGGCTCTGTCAGACCTGGCTTCAGGTAAGATACCAGGGCCAGATGGCTACCCAACTGAATTTCTCAAGCAGTACTGCTCCCTTATTCTTCTGAATATCCTGGCGCTCTACACAGAAGCGGCAGACCGTGGATCATTCCCTCAGAGCTAGATGTAGCTACATTTGTAGTGCTATCCAAGGCCGGCCAATCTGCAGACCAGTGGGCCTCATGTAAACCTCTCTCCTTGATAAATGCTGATTTTGAAGGTGTTTGCAAAGGCCCCGGAGGTTTGGCTGACTTGGGCTCTTCCCCACTGGATCAATCGGGACCAATGCGGGTTCATGCAAACAGAAGCACTTGAAATTGCATTTGTAGAGTACAGCTAGCTCTATTTCAGGCACATCGCATTACCGGCCCCACAGCTTTACTTTTGATTAACTTTGAAAAGGCATTTGACAATGTTGCATTGCCTTTTCTGGCGGCCGTTCTGCGGAGGGTGAGTTTTGGACCTTTTTGCCGCAAATTATTGGGCTTCTTCTATGCGCGCCTACCACCCAGGTGTGAAAATATGGAGCCCTGTCTACACACTTTCCCATTCACAGAGGTGCCCGGCAAGGGTACCCACTGTTTCCACTTCTGTTTGTCCTGCCGATCAAGCCCTTGGCATGCCTCATTAGATGCGATGCACAGGTGAGGGGATGGGCCGTGGGGAGCGGACTGAGGAACGCATAGCTTGTTATCCCAGTGATGTGCTCTTGTTCCTTGAAGACCCGCAGTCTTCTGGCCCTTGGTCCCTCTGTTTGTACAGGGAGGTGTCTCGATTGAGGGTCAACGAGGACAAGTCTGTGCTGGTGCCTGTTGGGGGGATGCTGGCTGGCACTCTTGGTGTCCTAGAATCCCAGTGCGCTGTCTTTTAAGTACTTGAGAGTGTATATCTCTCGCCTTCCAGAGCTGAGGTGGAGCCTAAACATTAGACTTCTCATGGCAAGACTGACCAGGGACCTTCAATGCTGGGAGCGCCTACCCCTGAACCCCCCTGGGGCAGGTAACGTTTTTAAAGATGATGAGTCTTCCACATTTTCTCTATGTCCTCGCAAATGTTGCCCAGCCAATTCCTAATAAATGGTTCCAGACAACAACAAAGAAAATTGCTGACTTTCTATGGGCCTGTGTCTGTCACCAAGTGGCCTTTGTCAGCAGTAGAACTCACCGTACGATGGGGGGGTTGGGATTGACAGACCTGTATTGCTACTATCTGGCTGCCCAGACTGTGACCATAAACGAGTGGCTAAATGGAGACTGGGATGACTTCGCCTGTCGACTGGAATTAGACTTACCTGTCTTGGCTGGCCTCTTGAGTCTGCTATGTGGGACTCTAATCCACCTTCCCTTCTTGACTGTACCTGGGTGGCCCTGCTCTGCAGTGCTTTGATTCATTAAATGGGACGGTAAGCTTACTGGGATGACCCCATTGTGGCAGGGAATCTGGTTATATCACGTAGCTGGCTTGCAAGGTTTTGCCCAACGAGACAGAAGAGGGATCACCCACATAGAAGATGTATGGCGAGGAAGCACCCTGATGTTGTTTCAAGATCTGCAAGAGCAATACCGACTCTCCTCAACACAATTGTATCAATACCTTCAACAGCATCACGCAATATCAGAACATATTTCCGTGCATACAAAAATCCATGACTTCTTAGCAACTCCCTCCTCAGGACCATTGCCCCAACTCATTGAGAATAGCACTCTTCAAAAGGGGAAAGAGGATATAATAGCTCCAGGCACTCATAAGATGGGGTTTGATGCATTATGATTAGAGAAGAGGTTTGATGTACTAGCAGAAGAAAATCTATTACTAGAGTCGTCCAGTCCTAGCTCCTTGTCCCCGGAAAACCATTCTCAGGCCCCAGATGGGTCATCACTTGTAGTTACGGGTCAAACCAATAGCCCTGATCTGGGAAAGCTAATAGAGGTCTGGGAGAAGTTTGCAGTTTCTGAGCTTAATCAACAGAAAATCCAGGGCACTTGTCAGGCCTTGGAAGAGAAGATCAACAATCTGGTTGAAAAAGGTCAGGCGATGGAGGTCTCACTAGCAGATCTCTCTAAGAAAGTTAATATCAACAAGGAAGAGATCCAGAAACTTAAGATGAGTGAAAAAAATTTAGGAGACAAGCTGGAATCTCTGGAGAACAGAGAAAGAAGGAACAATATCTGAATCTTAAATGTTCCTGAGGGGGAGGAAATAAGGGTCTTTGTGATCCATCTCCTGAAAAAAGTTCATATGGAAATCGACCAATGCAGTTTAGAGTAGGGCATTCAAAGAGTTCATCATGACCCATACACGAGACGCCCAGGAAATAAAATCCAAGAGGATCCTTGTGAATTTCAAATCTTGTACCTTAAAAGAAAGAATTCTCGCAGGGGCCCTCAAAGTAGGAACTTACAAAAAAGATGAGTGGTCCGTCTGCATTAGGTCAGATATCTCACATGCCACTCAGGATAGACAATGGGATTTGGGCAAATTTATCCAAGAGCTGAGGGAGCTGGGAGCTACTGCTAATATTCGGTTTTCCCCTCTCTGAGGGTGATGAAAAATAACAAGATGTATAACTTTAGAGATCCAAGCGATGTTAGTGCTTTCATGAATCAGATCAACGCACATTCAGTATATGTTTTAACACTTGCTGCTGTAGCGTAGTGAGACAGTTCATATGAGGTAACCAACAGTATACCTCTAGTTTGTAGGGAGGGTTCCCCAGGGTGGGGTGGGGGGGTCACTTGTAAGAAAGAAAAGTCACATAAAAAATACTTAAGACACAAGCACATTGGGTGGGGGAGCATGTGGGAAAAAAGTGTCCTCATTGGTTAATTTCAGACCAGAATTTTTTTGCTCATTAGAAAAATCATGTCTTTTAGGCATTTCTCCTTTCGATATTTTTAACACTTTATGGCAGATTCAGATAAGCCTAGGCTCTTAAGTATTATATCCTGGAATATTAATGGCCTTAGGGTTGCCGTAAGAAGGAGGAACATTTTGGAGTATCTAAGGCTCATTAACATAGATGTCTTCTTTATCCAGGAATCACACCTCGTTAGAGAAGAATGGCTTGAGATATTAAAGGGCCAACAATGGATTGAGCACTGTGTATGCACCTCACAGACCTGCACAGTTAAAGGGTCGCTCTTCTTTTTAGAAAATCAACACAAGTTATACTGGGGAAGTGTATGGTGGATCCTTCTGGTAGATGGGTAATAGCTAAGGCTAAAATGTATGGTGTCTGGCTGTCACTGGTCGGATACTATGGCCTAATCTTAGATGACCCACACCCTTATGTTCCCTATTTCTGCACTTAGTGGATATAAATGTGGCAATTATATTGGGAGGTGACTTTAATGTCTTTTTGGATCCAGCCCAAGGCACAACCTCTAAGAGGGCAGCTGCGGCAACTCCTTACTTGAGAAGGGTCCTGCAACAATTGATAACGGATGCAGGTCTTATTGATATATAAAAATTCATGAGTCTTAGAGTCTGGACTAAGGGGGGGGGGGACTTTAAATTCCACAATAAAAAATATGGACACCGTTCAAGGATAGATTTTTTTCTGGTTGACTCAGCTATTAGTAAGAATACCACGAAAGTTTCACATATTTCAAAATATTTATCGGAAAATTCTGCGGTCTCTCTCGAGATTATTTTTAGAGATAAAGTTTATCCATGGCGTTGGACCCTAAATCTTACTTTGCTTTTAGATCCCTTGATATTGGAGAACTTAAAAGAAGCTTCTTCCTTTTTAACCTCAATTCAGCTCCTTTGAACATTGTTTGAGATACATAAAAGGCTTACCTTAGAGGTATCCTATCTAGTTTAAGTTCAGCACAAAACAAGATGGTTAGGGAGGAAATTAATACTCTCAAAGCTTCCATTGACATCCTTCAATGTGCCCTGGCACTGGCCTCCGTTCTGTCATTGTAATCCAAACAGAAAGTCAACTGCCACTGGCAAAATCCAAACATACTGACAATTTAGAGTTCATAGTACCAAATGTGCCCCTCATGCAGACTTTCAATTGCTGGCAAGAGCACCCACCCAGGCCTAATACACTAAATCCTGTCTGGGAGGTTGTCACACCTCCCTGTGGCAGGAGGCCTATTGTTCTGCCTTCCCCTGGTGTTCCCGGTACCAGCCTTCTAGTCCTGGGTAGCCCAAAAGGGATGCTGCCAACCAGTGACACATTTCTGCCCTCCTGCTGCTGAGCCAAGCTCGAGAAAGGGAGGGCAGAACAATTGGCCTCCTGTCAAAGGGAGTTGTGACCACCTCCCAGACAGGATTTAGTGTATTAGGCCTGGGTGGGTGTGTTTGCCAGTGACCGAAAGTCTGCATGAGGGGCACATTTTGTGTCCCTGTGCTTAGTCCAGTTCAAGCCAGTCCTGGGAGCCGTTGGTCCCTGCTCTGGTATAAAACTGGACAAAGGATATGGGAGTAACCTCCCCACTGTCCTGACCCTCCCCTGGGAGGGTCCCCTGAATCTGTCCAACCCTCTCCCGTGGGTACAAAAGGAGTTACCTGGCTATAGGACCCTAGATTCGACGTGGACACGATTCTGATCAAGAAACCATTGAACTTCGACCATCTGGACACTATGGACTTCATTTGGACCTGACTTCGTCTCCCTCAGTCTGAAGCATCATCTGTGCCAGTGCACCATACAGGCTCTGTGCAGGATCTGTGGAGCATCAAGGACACCTGAAGATATCTCCCTTGGAGTGAAGGAGTCACTCCCTTGCAACCGCAGGCACTGTAATGCAACTGACTAGTATGCTGAACCTGAGCTCCTGCGGACACAGAAGGCTCCAGCAACACAGGAGGTGGGTTTCACATCTCTCGATGTCCGAGCTGCCCTTCCACCAAGGTAGAGGTCACAATCCCTTGTGGGGGCTGCAATACCCGTACCCTGTACAATGCAAACTTTTGCCAATGCATATGCTTGTTGGTGTCCCCAAAACAAGTGCACTGGGCTCCAAGTAGCCCCAACCTCTGGCACCATTTCCACCAAAGAACTTTTCCCTCTTCACACTGAGTGCTCCGTGGGCTGTTGTTTTGTAATTCTGCTTGAGGTCGCCTCGCGACTCCTGTGCCTCTGGCCTGTGGATCCTCTCGAGGGTCATCTTTGCTTTTCTTGGCATCCCCTGGTTGCTCCAGGCTTGCCATGACTTCCCTAGGTTTGGTGGGTCTCTTGGACCTTGCCGGTCCGAACCATAACCTTTCTTTACCATCTCTGTAGGTTGAAGCTGCCAAGGCTTGTTGGTACTCCAGCAGGAAACTGACCCCCAGCACTCGACATCTGTTGTGGGACAGCACGTTTTCCAGCTCCTAGTTGTCCTCGACGTCTCATGGTCCCGGTGGCTGCAGAGTCAAGAACCCCTTCAATGCACCTGTAGCACCCGACATCAGTCTGATTTCAGGTACTCTTCATCAAGAATCCAACTTTGGATTTCAATTGGGCACTTTTCTTCTTTCCTGCAGTGGCATTTCCTTGAAGTCCTCCATTGAGATCAACTGCAGTATCCGATACCACTTCCCTGGAATAGGTGACTCTGGTACTATGGTATCCACAGGTGGGGTGGCTCTTCAATCTCCTATGATCCAAAGGGCTTCCTGGTAATCCACTCGGAAGTCAAGTCAAATAATTTATATAGCGCGCTACATACCCATAGGGTCTCAAGGCGCTTGAGGAAGGGTGGGGAATTAATTGTCGAATATCCAAGTTTTAAGTTGCTTTCTGAATGCTAGGTGGTTCTGAGTAAGGCGAAGGTGAGTGGGAAGTGAGTTCCAAGTTTTAGCTGCCAGGTAGGAGAAGGATCTACCTCCCATTGTGGTTTTGTTGATGCGAGGTATAGTGGCAAGGGCTTGGTTGGAGGATCGTAGCTGACGGGAGGGGGTGTAGAAGGACAGTCGTGTGTTGAGGCATTCGGGTCCAAGTTCGTAAAGTGCTTTGTGTGCGTGGGTTAGGAGGCGGAAAGTAATCCTCTTATTTACGGGGAGCCAGTGGAGGTTTTTCAGGTGACCGGAGATGTGTTCTTTACGCGGTATGTCTAGTATGAGCCTGGCTGAAGCGTTCTGGATGCGTTGGAGTTTTTTTTCTGGAGTTTTGCGGTGGTACCGGCGTATAGGGTGTTTCCGTAGTCCAGGCGGCTCGTGACCAGTGCGTGGGTGACCGTTTTTCTAGTTTCGGTGGGGATCCAGCGAAATGTTTTTTTCAGCATGCGAAGAATGTTGAAGCAAGATGATGAAACGGCGTTGACTTGTCTGGTCATCGAGAGTGAGGAGTCCAGCATGACGCCCAGGTTCCGTGCGTGGTCCGTCGGGATGGGTGCTTTTCCAAGGGCTTCTGGCCACCAAGAGTCATCCCAGGCGGAGGGGGAGGTGCCTAAGATGAGGACTTCCGTTTTGTCCAAGTTCAGTTTCAGACGGCTGTGCCTCATCCACTCGGCTACTTCTTTCATTCCTTCGTGTAAGTTGGCCTTGGCGATTTTAGGGTCCTTGGTGAGTGAGAGGATCAGTTGAGTGTCGTCAGCGTAGGAGATGATGTTGAGATTGTGTTGGCGAACGATGGCTGCAAGGGGGCTCATGTATACGTTGAAGAGGGTGGGGCTGAGTGACGATCCTTGTGGCACGCCGCAGATGACTTCAGAGGCCTCTGACTTGAATGGTGGGAGGCGGACTCTCTGGGTTCTTCCGGAGAGGAACGAGGTGATCCATTCCAGAGCTCTTCCTTGGATTCCGACGTTTTTGAGGCGTTGTAGAAGGGTGCTATGACAGACTGTGTCGAAGGCAGCGGAGAGGTCGAGGAGGATGAGGGCGACCGTGTCTCCATTGTCCAGTAGAGTTCGAATGTCGTCTGTTGCTGCGATAAGTGCGGTCTCAGTACTGTGTTTGGCTCGGAAGCCGGACTGTGATGAGTCGAGGGATTTGTTGGTTTCGAGGAAGGTGGCGAGCTGGTTGTTGACAGCTTTCTCGATGACTTTGGCCGGGAATGGAAGAAGCGAGATGGGGCGGTAGTTTTTGAGTTCGGTGGGGTCAGCTGTGGGTTTCTTCAGAAGGGCGTTGAGTTCTGCGTGTTTCCAGCTTTCCGGGAAGGTGGCGGAGTTGAGGGAGCAGTTGATGACATCTCGGAGGTGTGGTGCTATGATGGAGTATGCGTTGTTGAAGATGTGGTGAGGGCATGGGTCAGTTGGGGATCCTGAGTGGATGGAGTTCATCAGGCGGATGGTGTCCTCAGTGGAGATTGGGTTCCAGTCGTTAAGGATGTTCAAGGGGGGTGAAGGTCCTGCAGAAGGTTGGGTGGGTTGGTCTCCGGGTCGGTTATCGAAGCTGTTGTGGATGTCTGCGATTTTGTTGTGGAAGAAGGAAGCTAGGGAGTCGCAGAGGGCTTGGGAGGGGGTGATGTCGTTGGAGTTGGCTGATGGGTTGGTAAATTCTTTGACGATGTTGAATAATTCTTTGCTGTTGTGGGCGTTGTTATCTAGTCGGTCTTTGAATTCGGCTTTCTTGGCAGACCGGATTAGTTGGTGGTGGATGCGGGTGGCGTTTTTGAAGGCGTCTCTGGTGCTGGTGTTTGGGTCTTTTTTCCAGGCCTTCTCGAGGGAGCGACAGAGTTTTTTCGATTTCTTAAGATCATCGTTGAACCAGGAGGCGTTTTTGCTGCCTAGTTTGATTTGACGTTTTTTCAACGGTGCTAGGATGTCGGCGCTGTTGGATAGCCATTGGGTGAGGTTAATGGCTGCTTGGTCGGGGTTTGAGGAGTGGGAGGGGGGTTTAGAAGAAGCGATGAGGAGATCTGGTCGATGGTGATTTTGTTCCAGTTTCTTCGCAGGGTGGGTTGAGGATGGTTGTGGATTGTGGTCTTATTGTAGATAAAGTGAACGCAGCTGTGGTCCGTCCAATGAAGAGCTGTGGTGTGACTGAATGAGACATGTTTGCTGGAGGTGAAGATAGGGTCTAGTGTGTGACCTGCAATGTGGGTGGGGGTAGTGACAAGTTGTTTGAGTCCGAGGTTGGCGAGATTGTCCAGAAGGGTGGTGGCGCTACTGTCATTGCTCTTTTCCAGATGAAAATTGAGGTCTCCCAAAAGAATGTAGTCCTCGGAGGGGAGGGCGTGTGGGGTGATAAAGTCAGTGATGTCGGAAGGGTCCTTAGTGGGGGGACTAACCCAAATAGGCAGTATACAAGTGCAATCATGGTGCATGACATTGCACGTTTTATCATAGGAAGTTACTGTAGGAAGCTGAGTCTGTATATACTATACCAAAGTGAGGTATAGTGTACATAGAGTCCAGTGGATCCCCAAAGGTAGGCATAGGTTAAAGGTGATAGTACCTTACTCTCTTTTTACGGTAGTGTGGGCGAGCAGTACGGCCTTATCAGAGGGTTGTGCTAAGCATTTATTGTACACACTCAGGCAAGGAATGTTTTCACACACTCAAGAACTGAACTCAGACTAATTTATTTGTATAAAAATAATATTTTAGCTATCTTTTATTTTCTAGAACCAAGCCAGGCCTGGTACAAATAAGTATAGCAATACTTTGCAAGAACATGCAGTTTAACTACAATTCAAATGAAGTGAATCAATTTACAGTTGGATTACTTGTTAATTACTTTGCTTACGTAACCAGGTATCAGTAGATAGCAGGCTGGTGCATTTTCTGAGCAAAGGAAAAAGAGAGTCAATTTGTTTTGCAAACTTAACACGGGTTTACAGTTGACTCACAAGCCACATTTAGTTTTGTGAGGGCAGAACCGGGTTTCCGGATCCGTGGGGGAGATACCGGTTAATGGGGGACTCGAGTGGCACCACCAGAGGCACTGTGGCAGCCGGGTGCAGAGTGCAGGGTCCGTATGTTAGCCAACCGGCCTAGCACAATCGTGGGTGTGGGGGACGGTGGCAAGTTAGGCAAACAAGGACTCCTGGGGTCAGCATGGAGGCCAAATGGCCAACACAAGAACTATACCATCAGCAGTACAGAGGTGGCCGAGTGTAGGATGCGGTCTTGGCTGAGGTTGCAGGTTTCATTCGAGGATCCCTCTGAATTCGTCAGCGGCTGAGAGGAATGGGGTCTTTGGGAGTTGCTGCTTTATGATTGCGGCATTCGATGACGGATTCGGTCGGATGGTTGCAGTTGATTCTTCTGGACCGCTTCGGTTATGGAGTTGGTTGGGGTGTTCGCCTTCAGTCACGGTTGAGGGGGATCGTCAGTTGTTGGCTGCAGGTTGGTTTTTAGGAGCTTGCTTTTTAGGGGTCACTATGATACAGACTTGGATCGTTGGCAGGACCTCCTTAAAGTGTTGGTTCACTCGAGCTCAGGATGCCGGGAGCAGAGTGGGGGAGACCCACGGAGTGAGCCAGAGTCAGAGTCGGTTACGTTTGAACTAGTCCGGTCCTCACCGGAGACAAAAGTCCTTTTTGGATGCGAAGGCAGGGCAGATTCTCTGGGTTTTCGAGGACTGCTGGCTACAGGGTACACAGAGGTTCTGTTGGAGGAGTCTGAGGTCGGGACAGGCTGGTAGGGTTGGGCCAAGTCAGTTGATGACCTCCTCTTCTTCTCTCCACACGGCTGTTTGGCCCTTCTTCTTATTTTCTTCTTCTTTTCGGCGCTGGCCTGAGGAGGCAAGGATCTGGGTTGCCCTAATACTAAATTTAGAGATGTTACAGGTAGTGACAGGACGGGCCATTGGGCCCCTTACTTGGGGTGGTACACCCCCAATTATGTCACCCTCCAGTGGGAGGGGGGCATAGGCCTCACTCTGGTGGGCTGGGTCCCCCCATCTGCAAGATGGCAGGGACTGAGAGTTATGCTTCACCTCGCCTTCCCCACCTGAGGGATGGGGTTGGCAAAGGTAGGCACACCTCTCTCTCTGTCTTGAATTTTCTGCCACTTCCCCCACCCAAAGTTGGGGGTCAGAACCGTTGGGGGGAGGTGGCCGAAACAGCAAATTGCTGTGGTAGCTCACAAAGGCAGCATGCCTTTGAAGCTTCCCCTTTGTGGTCCCAGCCCTTCCTGGGGTAGGAGGCTTGTAACCTTGCCACAGGATGTGCTTTGTTTCAGGACCCTTGTAGTGTAGTTCCTATATCCCAATAGGCACTGCACATTGGAATAGTGTATCCTGTAGTTTAGAATTAGGGCTGAAGTCGACTAGGTCTCTACTGAATATACTAGACTTAATTGTGAGTGCCAGCTAGCTCAGAGGTCACTAGAAACTTTCTCGAATAAACAAGAAGGGATTAGTTTCTGACAACCGCATAAACATGGCAACTTTGTTTCCCAAGAATAAGAAATGTATCTCTAGAGTCGCGGAAACAATAGATAGTTATTTCACTCAGTCAATCGTGCATGCTTTGTTTCACCAGAGGTGCAGAGAAATAGAGAGACGGGCGTTTTCAATAAAAAGTATTTATTGAACAGTCTTCTTTCTCATGCAGAGGAAATGAACTGCTACATCGTAAAACTGGTTGCAAAGTACAATGCGTACAGTACAAAGAGTATTATAAAATAATACTGTAAAAGCATTATATGGTTTCTAAGCCATAAAATACATAGAATACATACATTAATAAATAAAGACTAAAAGTACTCAACTGGTGCTTCTAAAATACGCCTACCCCAGTGTACCTAACCTAGGTCTAGTACAAGGGAAGAAGTAAGTGAGGTGTAGCTTATTTTCAGTATTCTTTGCCAAGAATCTAATCCAATAATTCTCTATGGGTCTAATCAGCTCTGTACCTTGGTTTAGAATGTAGGAGGCCTGGTATCTCTCTCTCAGGACTCGATTGCCCAACAACCCGCAAGGGTAGGTTGGAAACACTGGAACTGGATTTCTCGGCTGGAGAAAGGACAGCGTCTCTCAGTGCGTCAGCTGGAGGGTCGGCTTCCTTTGGCACTTGCTGCAGCAGGGCGCGTCGGGCAAGTAGATAGTCGAACTGCTCCAAACCACCGTGTGTCTGTTTGGGCAAGTGTGGGCATATTTATACCTTGAAGGTGCCGAGTTTGACATAAAGTTGGACATAATAACGTCATCAAAGACTTAGTTCTTTGAAAACTCCATGAGTCCTCTGATAAATCAATATTCATGCAGGGGGAAGTTCCTGACTGCTGAAGGCGGGTTTTTCCAAGAAATCGTTGTAGATTTTCAGAACTAGTGGAAGTAGCCAAGCCGTATTAGGACTACTTAAGCTATGTCTTAATATGTATTTTATACCTATATAAGGGCATGAAAAGGGAAAATTACACTAGGGTCCTAAAACGTTATACAACACCCTTAGAGCAGCAGGCTCTCGACCCAGGGGTAGAGAAACATGTCTGATGGTGGCAGCTGGAAAGCAGCCACTCAGTCAGAACACTAGAGATAGGTCATTTTTCAGGGGGCACATCTAAGATGCCCTCTGAGTGCATTTTTCATTAAATCCCACACTGGCATCAGTGTGGGTTTAATGTGCTGAGAAGTTTGATACCAAACTTCCCAGTTTCCAGTAAGGCCTTTATGGTGCTGTGGAGCTCGCAATAACAACCTCCCATATCATATACTCTTTATGGCATTACTGCACTTATAATGTCCAAGAATGGACTTAGACACTGTAGGGGTACAGGGCTCATGCACCTGCACCCTCACCACTATCGCAGTGCACCCAGCTAGAAGGGTGGCTTACCTGGGCTAGGGCGGTGGGTTGTAGGCAGGCACACAGGGATGTAGGCCATGTTGATTCTTCACTTTTGTTCTGCACCAAAACACGCAGCCTGCAAGGCAGTGTCTGAATGTAAAGGTACATGGCCTCTAATGGTGGCAAGTACTGCAGCCCTTAGAGGCCTTCCCTGACCCCAGTGCCCTTGGTACCTAGGGTACCTTTCACAAGGGACTTACATGTGGCCAGAGAGTTGGCAATTGGGTTTTGCAACAGTACATTTTAGGGAAAGAACTTATGCCCTGGGTACCTGATTGGCAGGAAACCAGGGCACACTCGGTCAAAGCATATCAACATTAGGCAAAAAGTGGGGGGCAACCATGCCAAAAAGAGGGCACTTTCCTACAGTTACATCAGAGGAAGTGGAATCACAACCCATGAACTCACAGGAAGTGACATCACAAGAAGTGACATCAGATCTAAATACCACAAAAATATGTTTAGCTGTCTGAGAGCATTATGAGATTTAACAAAAGAGATTTTGCATCTGGGTTGTGCCCAGAAAAGTGACGCAACCCCTGAAAGAAAATCTGGGCCTCAACTAATACATCTATTTTTTTTAAACCCTCCCACAAAGAAATTGGCAACATGGAGAAATGTGGAAGTAAATCCGTTCTGCTCCAATGGTTGCAAAGTCTACATTTTAAAATATCTTATGTGGTTACAGTACCTGCTGCAGAGAGCTTTGTATGCCACGTAAATCCCAGGAAAAAATAGTATTGGTATGATAACTCTTGCGGTTAACGCACTTGCTAGACGATCGTGATTTCTCTAGCCTCAGTTTTGAGTCAAACTAGCATAGAGGGTTAATATGTGTCCTGCAAAGCACATCATGTAACCTGCAGATGACAGATTTTTGTTTAATGTAGCTAAGCAAGAGGGTTAACACAAAGATCCTTTTGCTACTTGCAGTTCATACATTGTAATCATTCTAATGTAGCACAGTGAGCTATAAAGGACATGTGCCTCTTACACTTTTGTAACCCTCACTGTTTTATGTAACATATCTTGTACATTGATATACACACATGATTTATAGTCAATATATTATGTTTATATGTGATATAAAGCACTTTAACACCATGCATTGGGATGAGAAGGACTATAAAAGAAATAACATTTCTCAAGTACTTGTGAAGTGATAACAAGCTGCATGCCTTTGTTGCATCTAGGTATGAGGCTCCAGATAGCTCTCAGTCAAGCTACTGGAACAAAATGAGGCCTGATGGCCCCTTACCTTCAGCCTTTGTTTTGGGCCAACTGGAATTTAGGTTTAAGATAGTCCCCCTCTAGGCCTGCACATTGCTGCTCGAAACGAAAGCAGGTGCTGCTGAAAGTGTTTTGGTGTCTGAAATCTACACCAGGGCGAATTCACCATATTTTTGTGGGGCCCAACTTGTTAGCAGGGTGGATGGCGTCCACCCAGTGATAATAGTGGGTGGATGCCGTCTACCCGCATGTACCCCCGACTTGTGCTCTGCTCTGGGGAATGCCCAAAGTTGAATGTCCAATCATGACCTTAAAATCACCATTCAAAATCAGAGTTCCTGCTAATCTTCCCCAAAATTAGCAAACTACCTGGTCAATCATGGATTGATTCTTGTATTCGTCTGTGCTGTAAACCAACTGTTGTGGACACTGTCATATTCCTTAATTTCATGCTTGACTCCAGAGTTAAACTAAAATGAAAACTTTTTGCTATGACCAAAAGCGCACATTAACAACTCAGGTTCCTCTAGGGAAATTGTCAGCTTATCATTGAAAAAAATACAGCCCACTGTTTAAATACTTGGCCTCTCTAGACTGGATTATGGGTCCTCACTCCTCACTGCCCTCCCAAAAGCGCCCCTCAACCATCAGAAAAGAGCTTCACGCGGCCACTCACTTTATTTCTGGATGCAAGAAATGTAACCATATTACTCCTGTCCCTATAACATCACAATGGTTCCCCATTGAAGCAAGAGCACACATTTAAGATGGCCTACATCATTCACAAAGCCTTACAAATGTTTAGTCCTTGCTATTTGGCTATGGTGGGTAGGTAGGAAGCATAAGAAGTTTATTTTGACAGTTGTCAATAAAACATTCTAAAAACACATTTAACAATTAAAATCAATAAATGAGCCCCGTCTTGACTACTCAGCACCCCCTCCCCACTACAATCAGTCATTAAAACTCTGTTTGACAGACCGTGAAAACTGAGCAATTCCAACTGTCACATCTAAATAACAGCTCCGCAGCTTTCCTCCTATGGACAGTATCATATTTAAACAAGCATTGGAAATGCAATAGGTCTCGCATTAGAAAAGTTGTAGCTATTGGTCTTGTAAATGAAAAATATTTTATTTATGTGTTGGTTTTTAAAATAGCTAAATTGATAGCTTTGTCATTTACAATGCCTATAGTTATAACTTTCGCAAATGTGACACCTATAGCATTTGTAATGCAACATGTTTTGTATTTACGTGACTTAGATGGCAGCTGTGGTCGTTAGGCCACATCTGCGGTTTACCTGCAGCACAGAGTACTACTACATTAAGTGGTGTGACAAGCAGAAGTAAAAGAACTCCAGTTTCATTCTAGCCATTTCACATGAAGCTAATTAAGGCTGATATACAAACCACATGATTTAGTTAAGCACAGCAGAAGTTGCCATCAACAACTGACGCAGATGATCGACAGGCTTATTACAGAAACATGTCTTCACATTACGGTGTCAATCCCACCGAAAGGCCTTGTACATAGTATCTGGGGGAAACACACACCATACTATGGCTGGCTTCGGACAAATGTAATTTGCCAGCAAACTGCCAAGGTTATCAATGTGACAGCACTCTTCATAAGAGCAGGCTGGCTACACGTGCCCTGGTTAATTTTACCATTAACATCATGGCCGTTTTCAAAACTATAATTCAACATAAAATCAGAAATGTCACTCGAGGAGGAGGAGCTTAGCCTGCAACCGAGATGGCCGCCTAGACTCTCGGTTCCGCCGATCCTTGCGTTTTCCCCTATCATCCTGTTCTTTATCCTGTCTTTCCACCCGGCGACTGGAATGGGGACACGATCCTGAACATGACGGCGTGTCTCCCTGCACATTCCATGCAGTATCGGTGGTAAACCGTCCCCGCTCCTTTCCCGGCCCTGCGCGGCAGTGAGACCGGGTCTTTGTCTGTGGAGTCAGCCAGACGCGGCCACAGAGGCAGCGGCCATCGTGGAGGAGGAGGAGTTGATCGGCTGGTGAGAGGCTGCCGCGCTGTGCTCGTCGCCGCAGTGCCTCATTCCGCTCTGTGATTCTGCACGCCTGGATACTTTGTGCCTGCTGGAAACACTTTGTATCTTTGCCCGGCTTGGAAGTGGACGGAACAGTTTCTTTGTTACCCCGGCCCGTCGCGGACGCCATTTTATGCATTGCACTTCAGCGCCCGGCAGTGGAATCCTCGGAGCTCAATTGGGGGTCCGGATGCTGGTTGACAGCGAATAAGCCTGTACTGCGATGTCATCAGTCGCCCCCATGTCTCTGGCCCAGTGGTCATTAGCGGAATGTCGGCGGAGTGATCTGTGGATGGCGAGTGACAATGGCGACCGGCTCCCTGAGCTGCCACACGTCCGTGAGCCTGGGGTAGAGGACACTGCTGTACTCTTTCTTCCTGAGACACCGCTGGGGACCGGTGCTGTCCTGTGTGCCCTGGAGGCAGTTAGAGTTGCTTTTCTTGTCAACACCCGAGATCTGGAGTGCCGGCTTGATGCTATTTCTCCTGTGGGCCGTGGTTGCCCCCAAGTGCCGCACACTGCGCCACACTCTGCACCGGTCCACATTGATCTCCTTGCCGAGGTGCCTATAGAGATGTTGGCGGTTCACGGTTCTGATTCTGCTGAAGTGCTGATCGCGATGGTTCGGAAGAGGTCTGGAGTTCGTGGTTCCTTACACTGGCTGGTATATCGTCCCCGGGCGCCATGTTTGCCATCTCCTTTGTGTACTGGTGGCGTGACTTTTCAACTCTTCATGGGACTGTTGTTGTCGCTCTGGCCGGCTATTTCCGACGGACTGATGCGCTGCCTTGCTCATGTTCGTATCATTCTCGGACATGCAACGGTGGTTTGCATGGACTTTTGTGGGCGACCCCCCATTCTGTGTTGGCCATCCCGGGGGCCTCTCTCATCCACGGCGCAGGCCGGATTGTTGGACTCCATCGACCAACCTGATCGCAGGGGGCAAGGTTAAGGCAGTTTATTTGGGTCGCTATTCCTTATATTGCTGGGACTGTGTTGGGTGAGCGGGAAATTGATTGCATCGACCGTTGGTATCATGTCGGGTGCGGGGACCGGGAGCGGGCGGCCGGGAATATGTCTGTGGATTGTTTTCCTCCTCCGCTGATCCTTATCACCTTCGTTGTTTATTTCTCTCCTCCTCCATTCTTGTACTTTTTGTACTTTTTCCCTTCTTTGGGGCAGTGTCGGGGCGACAGGCACGCTGTTTATGGGCTAGGCCGTAGCCATTACAGGGGTGCAGGGTGGCGGGTGTGGGGGGGGTTTGTTATTTTAGTTTATTTTGTTCTATGGTCCCTTTTGCTCTTTTCTAGCTTTGGGAGGGTTCTTTCCTCTTTCGTAGGGCTGGCTGTCCCTTGGTCTTGCACCTTATTTCTTTTTCGGGCATTTTCTTCGGCCCCTGTCTCTCCCTTCTCTGGGGTGGGATTCCTGGGGTGAATTTGGGAATGTTGTTTATTGTATTATGGCCTGTTGTTCGGTATTACCGTCTCGGTTGCCTTGATTATTTAGTCGCTACAGTCATTGACTGCCTCAATTTGCCACTGGGGTATGTTCCCCTTGTCTCTTATGGTTTTTACGTGAGGTGCTATATTCCTGTGGTGGCAGCCCCTACTCTTCCTCAAAATTTCAAAATGAAAACCTCATATCCTTTGTTACAGTCCCCACAACCGTGTCTGGTGTATCTTAACATATCCTGTTGCCGATTGGTATGCATTTCTCCTGTTTTTAATTGAATGTTTTGCGGCCGGCCATGATGGTTGTGGGCCTGCGCATGTCTCTTTGTTTCTCCGAATAAAGGTTTAAAAAAAAAAAAAAAAAGAGAAATGTCACTCGAGACCTTGCCACACATTTGGCCAGTCTGCACTTATTTCGCTCGAGCCATAGTGTTAGGCTTGTTTACTAGCCAAGAAAATGCTCTTACGTATAACTCATAAGTGCTAGCTTTTTGCCTCATTTATGTATTTTCCAAAACTTTAGTAAGAAAAAAATACTACCTGTACCTTTCACAAGTACAGTTACTGAAACCTAGAAACAATCCAGACAATAGCAGGAAATGAAGAAAAACGCCCTGGCCATTTGATGTTAAAAGGCTGATTGGTTAACGAAAATGACCAAGCAAAACCCACCCGTCCCTTTCAGAGAGCTACCTTCGACCTCGTCTTATTTTTAGGTGCTTTACGTTGCACACAGCATCACATGACATGATGCAACTGCTAGAATGAAAACTGCCTCTTGAAATCAGAAGCACGCTAAAGGGGGAAACAGTAGTGAAAGGACACATGCTCGGTGTGTAAAATGTATTTAGGACTCGATGCGTATATATTTTTAAAAAAAAATCAGAACATCTGTGCTTAATTCTCAGTTGTTTACATACAAAAAAGGAGCAAAACTGAGTGAAGTTGGGCTTCAATACTACACATTTTCCGTTACTTGGAAATTTTAGAATATGTAAAAATATAAGCCAGCTTGCCATTCCCTCTTCCCCGCCACCACGTATTTTATGAAAAGTGAGACTGGTATAAAAAATCGGAGCATTCAGTGGAGGCTGGTAGGGGACAGGGGGGTGGGGGGTGGGAGGGTGCTAGGAAAACAAGACGGAGGGAAGGAAGAGAAGGGGAGGGGGGAGGAGAAAAGCGACACGGCGGGCAGGAGAGGGGGCGGAGCGGGGAGAGCCAAAATTACAGAAATGCAGCTTTCCAAAAGCAATAGACGAAGTGCTGCAGAACTGGAAGCTGCCGGAGCTGCACTCAATGCACATTAGGACTGGAAGGAGAAAAGCGTAACTTCTCACGAGCCCAGTTACTTTCACAGAAAAATCGGAACATTCAGTGGAGGCTGGTAGGGGACAGGGGGGTGGGAGGGTGCTAGGAAAACAAGACGGAGGGAAGGCAGAGAAGGGGAGGGGGGAGGAGAAATGCGACACGGCGGGCAGGGGAGGGGGCGGAGCGGGGAGAGCGGCGATGAGGGTGTGAAGCAGCAGGGGCCTTTAAAGTGAAGCTAAGCTTCACTTCAAAGGTGTGGGAGGAGTGCTGCTGGGGAACAGATGGCGATTTGATGATGTGCACGCGCATTTTAGGTCAATGCACTTGCGCATTGACCTAAAAGCGCACGGGCACAGCATCAAATCGCCAGTCAAATCGCCAGTCTAGGTAAAGCTTATTTAAGCCCCTATAGTCTCGCTCTGCTCAATGCGCATGTGCATTGAGAGGCGAGACCTAAAAACAAAGGTCTTAAAAACGTAATCCGATTTGCGTGATAAAAGACACAGTCCATAGGTATATGCAGTAAGGAGCATTTTACATTCAACGGGCAGAGACGGCGGTTATCCTGAACCCTGGCCCAATATGGGCAGGATAAATGAATTGGATTACATCCAGGGCCGGACAGGATACCGGGCAGTTTGGAATGCTGCTGAGCTGGGGTGATTTCGTTCATGGAGACCTGCGTGTGCTAACCGAAATTCGTTTCGCATTAATTATTTCGAAGCACCCGCAGGTCTCCATGAACGACATTAGCCCCCACCACAGTGAAAGCAGCCCCCAGCTCGGCAGCATTCCAAACTGCCCGGTAGTCAGTCCGGCCCTGATTACATCCCAACATAACTATTACTATTTCATTTCGTAGCCCTGGATCGGGTAACTGTAACAGGTAGGGAACAACAGTGTCCTGGCATAAAGTAGAAATTGAAAAACTAATAGATGTTTTCTTGCTCAGGTAGAATAGGTCATTAGTTTCAGACACTAAAGCTACAGACTCTTTCAATGCATACTTGCCTGGTAAAGGGGACCAGGATGTAACTGTACCACTGTTTAAATGGAGGTTCTTAAAAACAGTTACTCTAGTTCTTACCTCCTTTGCCCTTCTTCTTTCAGTACCTTGAATCTCTCCCCAACACAATTTGTTGACTTTGGACACCTCATCACCCTCCGAGAGTGTATTAAAATATCTTAAGGACCCGAGAGAAGGCCAACATGTTACACGAGACCAGACTGAACTCTCTCCTGATAGCCTGATCCATGGTGCCTTGTGGGAGTGATAAAAGCCTTCTAAGAACTACCCCTTCTAATCGGTCCCATTCATAGGCGGGATCAAGGGGAAAAAAACTCCTACATACAGACTCAACGGAGGTATCTTCCATTTGTAGGCCCTTAGTAGTGGAGTATGGGAACGTCCCCTAAATCTACTATTAAATCTTGATAGACAGCTGGCCTGCAATAGGGCCTTCCGTGTAATGCCTCCCAATGCGTGCCCCAGTTGAGATTTCTCCTAAAAATCAGGCCCAGATATTTATATTGGTCAAATTGCCCCATTTTCCGTGTGAAAGTACCAGCTAAATTCCTTTACTTTTTTCCCCAAAAACAAGACTTTGGTCTTTTACAAATTAATGTTAAGCTGATTTTGCTTGCTATGGGTTGCTAGGGCATTTAGTTTCGTTTGCAAACCAATTGGGGTACAATTCAGTAATACCAGATTGTCTGCATAAAGCAGAAAATCAATATGCTGTTTCCCGTCTTTAGGGGAGAAAAAATTGGACTGTGAACTAAAGGTGGGGAGGTCGGCTAAAAATAGACTAAAAGGCTGGGGTGCTAAGACACTCCCCTACCAAAAGCCATTCTCGATGGAGATTCATCGAGATAATCAACATGACTTGTCAAACACCACCTGCGCCCGATTACCAGAATGCAAAAGTTGGAGTACGCTAAGGAGGTTTGATGGGAGCTCCCAGGCAACAAGTTTTCCCCATAGGATGTCCCTATTCACAAAATCGAAGGCTGTCCTGAAGTCGACAACACAACAGCTCAGCCCTTGATTTCATTCCAGGGCTTTCCGGATAATGGTGCAAAACGCAAAGCAATGACCTGTGGTAAAATGGCCCTCCCGGAAACCCCCTGTTCTATTGGAATTCTCTTGGTTTCAATAGCCCAGTCTTCAAGTTTAGATAAAATAATCTTAGAAAAGATCTTTAGTGAGATATCAAGAAGGCTAACAAACCTATAATGTATTGGGTTGTACCACTCCCTTTTTTTAACATAGGTTTTACTATAGACCCTTTCCATGATGAAGGGTAAAGGCCGGACGTGGCAATCCAACTGAACAAAGATGAATAATCCGTGGCCCACCAAACATTATTCGACTTGATTATTACTGCTGGAATGTTATCGAGGCCAGCTGCACGGTACAGCTTTACTCTCTCAATGACTGTTCTTACTTCCTTTATTGAAAACTAAGTAAGGGGGAGTTTTTGTCCGAGAATTCTCTGGGGTCTCTCTGGGACAGAAGGTCCCCTATAAAGATCTGTCAAATAAGTAGCCCACTGATGTTCCGGGATCATACAAGCAAGAGTACCCCTATTTGAGCACTAGACCTATTGACCCTTGCACAAAACCTTTGCTGATCCTTGGAGAAGATCATTTCCTGCATCTCCTCCCACTTACAATGGTAGAAGGCAGCTTTTTTTGTCGGCACAAGAGATTTACATTTTAATTTAAGCTTAACCAGCTCCTGGGAGGCTAAAGAACCTGGGTGACACCTGGCACTCCTGGCTCTCCGTCTCACCAATCGATTCAGTTCTTGGCAGGCAGAATCATACCAGCCCCACCCCTTAAGGCGGAGATCTCCTTGCAAATCCTTCTCACTTATGTTTACTGTGACACAACCCAAAACTTGGTGTACAATTTTATTGTACCAAACAATGATATCATCAACACACATGGGGAGGATATGTAAATGTAAATGTAAATGTATGTAAATGTATTGCGACTTATATAGCGCACGTATCACCCGAAGGTATCAAGGCGCTTGCCTTGGGAACCCGTCCTGGTTTTCTCTGTGAGATAACCCCTACTGGGTATCCCCAGGGTGAAAGCCAGGCATCCCGCAGCGGGTGGGCCGCCGTAGTGGAGATTAAGCAACTATTGCCCAGAGTTGCAGCGTGGGACCCCATGTTTAGAATAGGCACCGAGGCGAGAATTATCGAGTCCGTGGACATTTTTGGGCTCAGGACCCTGCCGCGTCGGGAATTGAACCCTGGTCCCGGGCCAGACCTCTGCATCAGGGTCTGCCGCTCTAATCAGAGAGCCACACTCCTCCACATTTAGCCACCTTCCAACTAATCTTCTCCTTTAGTTGGAAAGGTGGCTAAATGTTGGAGATGAATAGGCTCCAAGCGCGTTGAAAGCCTACGCGGATAGGACATTCCTAGAGGCAATACCCTCTCAGGGGTCGCTGGCTTGCACAGGTCGAGGACTGCTGTAGTTGCCCAGTGATCACTGCCCTCAAACTTTGCCACCTCAAAGTTCATAACGAGATTGAAGTGTCAAAAGGTCGTAAATATATCATCAATGGAGCCTGAAGACAGGACATGCCGGAAAGTTGCTGCTGCTGGCGTATCATTTTTATATCGTCCATTTAGGTAACTCAAACCATGACTCGCCAGCCATTAACTCAGGACTTTAACCTCCTTAATAACACCAGGGGGAAACTGCACTGGAGGGATGTTATAAAATTCCAGGGCTTCCTTCAGCTGTAGGTCCTTCTGTAGAGGGTAAAGGAGACCATTAATATCTCCAGCCATTATTATAACTGCTTCTGGACATTTTGCTGCCAGATGCTGGAAAGAGAATTCAAATGATACCAGCCAGCCTTTCATTCGCTGATGGTCTTCTTTATGAATATAGTCATTTATAAGAAGGAAGTATCTATAAACATTATTGCTCAGGCCCATTGCAACCACAGAAAACTGCAGGCCACCAGACACATTTATAACCTCCAATGATCGCTTAATCACCGTACTGGATACTAGTGTTAGTACTCCTGTGGATGCTCCCCCCTTACCCCGACTCCAGCCTTTTCTGTTCAGTGCCATAAAGCCTTCTACTCTCTGGTCTTCTCTTAGCCAGGACTCTTGAAGGAACACCAAATGAGAGGGTTTCAAATGTTCTTCCAGTTCACCGCTGTTCCTAAAGCGTTCAAACCCATGGATATTCCAATTCAGAATTCTCAGGTTTAGAGAGGACCCCTTATTCTAGGGGGGAACAAGGTCTGGTATTACAGTCGCCATCCTCCAAAAGGTGCTGTAAGGGAAAGAACCTATTACCCTGGTCCCATATCGATTGCACAGGCTGGGTGAATGGTCTATCATTTACTATAACCACCCTTAGATCTTTGGGCAGTTGGCTACTTTACCATGTACATCCAAGCCTTATAGGGTATAAACCACTCCCACTGGGTGGCAGATAATCCACTGTGCATATTTAAAACAGCAGGAGGAATAGGGCCCGGCTGAGGAACCGGTGGGAGGGAATCTTTTTTAGAGAGCTTGTAGTACTACCATAGCTACGTCCTCCTCTGCCTTAAGCACTAGCTGGGCAATACAAGGCAAAATAAAAAAGAAGACTCTAGAGACTTCTCTACCTTGTTCGCCATGTTGAAACCCAACTGAGGTTAGGGCTAATAAAGATATCCCTGAGAGGGAGGAAATTTGATTAAATATATGGAGGCTTTTTGAGCGGTTCAAAGGTCGTAGTTCTTTGCTTCCCCCCCCCCGACAGGTAATATTCAACAATAGCTTCGAAGACACCAACTCAGAGCTGGGAAAAAATTCAGAGGCAGAGGGGGTTCTTTATGATGTTTATTGGGAATCTGAGGCTTAGACACCTTACCACGAACTGATGATAGGCCTTTATTCTTTGAGGTGGGGCAGGCATCAAAGGGTGAAAGAATGGGCTAACTTTAATACCAGATTTTACTTTTGATTTTACCTTTTTGTATAAGGAAACGTCTACAATTCTACCACCAGGGGTCCTCGAATATTGATCTTAGGGAAGGCACCGTTACAGGCTTTTCCCTTCGTACTCAGGACCTTCTTTTTGCCTGAACGTGGGGAATGAAACCCAAAAAATCTATTCCGAGTACTTGCCCTCTGTGCACAGTATAACCTTGAGGTAAATTTGGAAGGATTTAAAAGATGGTGCTTTTTCCTCACAAGCATATGACATTTGGAAATATAGATAGAACCTATTGAATTTGATTGCCCCTCACTGTTTCCTAAAAGGGCACTTTGCCCCCCACTAGGCTCTGAGCCATTACTGAAGCAGGTGGCTGGGTGAACATAGTTTTGCCTACATTGTTTTTAATACGCTGAAGTTCATGTCAAATGTATTTCAAAGATTTTGATTGGCCCGCCCGATTAGTCCTAAGCGACATCAACGCTTCCAAGATGCCATGTAAAGTAGTTTGCGTAAGTAGTATTACATCCAACAGAGATGACGAAGAGGTAGACTGAATTGTAATAGAACTTCCCTGGGATACAAAAGTAGAATTTGGTTCCCCAACCAAAGGTGCCTTTAGGGTGGTGAGATGACTTGATGTAGATGGTCTTCTCTGCAATTCAGCTGTGAGAAATCAGGATCATTCGGAACAGGAGGATGATAAAGAGATATCTAAACGGGATGAAAAAGACAGTCTTGGGCCCTGCTTGTGGTCACACTTGTAGTCTGTGAAGAAGACACCGAGAGGTTGGCTATTTGCACTCCATCCGCTGCTGAGCGAGTACATCTGTTGCTAAGTCTGACGCTCTGGGTGGCTCATGGGGTATCTTATTCCCCTCCTCCGGTGATGAAAGGGCTCCATTATTAAAATGTTTAAAAACAAATTTCTTTATTGAAGTAACAAGAGGTGAGCGTGGTGCTTTCCCATTTGATAAAGCACTTAGATCAGATTCAACGGTCACCTTCTTCCCTCCTGTTTTCCTCCTTTTACCAACTCTCCCCTGATATCTACCTTTTGGAACGCTGAGAAGAGCTCTCTTGCAGCAAAGCACTGGGGTGAGGTACGAGAGGAGGTACTTATTAATGGACCAGTAGACAAATAGATTAAGTTATCGTCAGGGAAAACAAAGATTACACTTACCTCCTTCTTGAACTCGCCCCCAACTTAGAACAGTCACTGCCTCATCCACTTATGTGAAAGTCTCTTTGCGCTCCTTCGAAGACCTGTTAGACTCCCTTACTATTCACGGGGTGAAAAAGTAGTCATCTTCATCCACGATATAAAAATGTGGACTGAAGAGTAGATGACCAGGTCTGGAGGAGGAATTATAATGCTGGTCTGTGGGCTCTTTGGGTTCCGCGAACCTCCCTGGGCTCTGAATGATAAATCAACAATTAACTGACTAAAACCTAGGAGCCGCCTCTCACCCCACCACTCCTCCAAACCCCCAGAGGGATAGGACACAGCGGGGGAAAGGAGCCCCTGGTAGCTGGTAGCTGACTAACAACAGCTACTCCGCCGGGAACCACGTTTTACTCTGTGGATATTTTTTAAATTGCAAGGGACTAGGACAGTACTGTGTATCCCAGTACACTTGAAGTGTCACCTAGCCGGATAGAAAGAGTCCTTACCGGCTTGGGTTAACCGGAGCTATGCATGCGTTGCCCCAACGTTGCATTGCACAGCCGAGTTGCAGAACGCCGCAATGTTGGAAGTCCATGTAGGCCTGGCCAACCCAGAGGCAGAAGCAATAACAGCGGAAAAACAGCTTGGACGGGCAGGGCAGAGCAGCAGCATTAGGGTGGGCAAGAAGGAGCAGGTAAGGAATTTGACATAGAATGAATAAGAAACACCAACTAGATTTTTTGGCTAAGAAATTTAAAATCTCTGGTGTTCAACAAGGGCTTTGTCATGTTGAGTCAATCAAAAAAGACTGATGCTTGAAGCCATCTTTCTTGAGTAATGTACCCGGAGCTGAAATTCAGTTCTACCAGCGCTTTACACAATGCCCTGTTTTATATCTTTTAAAATAGTACTGAAAAGCCTTCTGTTCCTAAGACACTTTGTTTGTGTCTGAGAACACTGGCTTCTGCTCCTTCATCAAACCAACACTTGACTGCAGATTTGCTTCCACAAAGACCCTTCCACTATGCTCTCACAACTATCTCAGTGTTGTAAGATTATGTTATGTTCCTGGAATTTGTAAAGCGCAAGTTCACCATAAGGTTTTTTGGCGCTGAGGGAAAACAAAAGTCATATAGCCAAACCATGAGCAAAAATCCAGACTTTGTAAACAGGTAGACTTGCCTGATTACCAGCGATCACCTCAGTACATCAGGTAGAGGTACCAGCAGTAATGTAAAAAAGGCTTTGTCAATGTGGAATGCCTTTACTTGGGTAAACCACAACAGCCTTAGCTGCAATTCCCCTGGCACCCAGGTAATGGACTGTTCCCATGAGGCACAGGGTCAGACTGATTTGCATATAGCCATATCTGAACTGGGGTGGCAGAGTGGGCTAAAGAACGGTGATGGATTAAACCCATATATTTTGACTGGCTGTGAGTGTTTGATTGATTCAGATGCTCCGTCCATCACCACCCCCTTTTGTACCGCTTTTTGCCGCCATAAGTGTGGCAGGGTGTGCTCAGACGTGAGTCCCTTGCTCACTTTGCCACTGGATTCAAGCAAGCCGGGCTGAAGACGGCTGGAATGCCAGAAACCGGTCCTCGGAAGCTTGTTTCCGGTCCAGGGAAGACATGGCTTGGCAGTTCGGGCTGGACTGTTCCCATGAGGCACGGGGTCAGACTGATTTGCATATAGCCATGTCTGAACTGGGGTGGCAGAGTGGGCTAAAGAACGGTGATGGATTAAACCCATATCTTTTGACTGGCTGTGAGTGTTTGATTGATTCAGATGCTCCGTCCATCACCACCCCCTTTTGTACCGCTTTTTGCCGCCATAAGTGTGGCAGGGTGTGCTCAGACATGAGTCCCTTGCTCACTTTGCCACTGGATTCAAGCAAGCCGGGCTGAAGACGGCTGGAATGCCAGAAACCGGTCCTCGGAAGCTTGTTTCCGGTCCAGGGAAGACATGGCTTGGCAGTTCGGGCTGGACTGTTCCCATGAGGCACGGGGTCAGACTGATTTGCATATAGCCATGTCTGAACTGGGGTGGCAGAGTGGGCTAAAGAACGGTGATGGATTATACCCAGATCTTTTGACTAGGTGTGAGTGTTTGATTGATTCAGATGCTCCGTCCATCACCACCCCCTTTTGTGCCACCCAGGTAATGATAGCAGTAATAAGTCTTGGCTATGCTGCCTGATTTATCACTCAAACATCAGCTATAAATATATTTTGAAAATTCAACCATACTTAACCGGACGTTAGCTTCTGAGTTTTGCAAATGCACACATTTTTTACTCTAATACGCATTTTTAAATATTGATATGCATAAGTTAAATTAACAAAGCAAAACCTTCAAATTTAGTAGGCTGGGCTGCACACAGGAGAGCTACTTATAGGTAGCTGGGGAGCTACCAGTACCTCGCAAGCTACTCATTTGAGAAGCCTGTTGTAGACCATATCAAAATGTTAAAGTTATATTACAGCCCGCCCATTTGTTGGCTTCACTGTCACTCTTATTTGCTAGCTTCCTATTTGATGGCTTGTCTTCTTCATCTGTCGTTTGTACTTTCCTTGGAGAATAGTTTCATTACCATACCTTTGAGTAGCTGACTTAAATCCTTCCACTGTTTATTTTTAGGAAAGTCGTTTTTTAGGTCGAGGCTAGCTGCAGCGCGCATGCACTGCTCGCTGTGCGAGCTATGCTATATTAGGGTATGCCCCGAAGCCCATCCTACTCTCTGCCCATATTTTTCATTCACTTGAGTCATTGTCCTTCGTAAATGCTGCATTCTGATTCGTACATAGGGTTGTTAGTCCTTCCTTGGTACCGCCTTGTCTCCATCTGTTACCTCCCATGAGGACTGGCCCTTTTACTTCTGTTGTTAAAAGGTATGTCTTATTTAGGCACTATTTCCTTTAATGAGTTTCTCGTACCACAGGCATTAGATGCTTTTCTGTAATATTCTGCGCACCATGCGCGCTTTCACTTTCATTGTAGCGCTGCACATAATATGTAAAATGGGGGTAACACGCTTGTTTTCTTATGCGTGGCTGGCCACAAACTATTTTACACAATCATCTATTTCCCATTTTATAACAGTGCACTATACCGCCATACTGCGCTTTCAATTTCATATAGCATTGCTCCGTCCCGGAATCACATGACAACTCCCTCTCCCCGCCCCCACTACTCAGCTTCAGAAGCTAGGAGCAGCAGTGCAGGAAGAAGAGCAGGATCATCTTCTAATAGTACTTTTTTTATAAATGCGCTCCCTGCTACTCACCAGTAGAAGCCAGGAGCAGCGGTGCATGAAGAAGGGCAGTCAGCAACAGCTAGTCGAAGGTATTGGTGTGTAAAGTTACTACTTGGCAAGGATCAGTGTGGCCTTCAACCGGACAATGTCAATTATAGCAGATTACAGGTGAAAACCGACAATATAGCCAGAAGCTGAGAAGGTTCATACGTCTTTTCACATTTATTTTTATTTAGAGAGCTTTATTGAAGCAGATAGGAGCAAAGGTACAATATTATACCCACAATTATAGAATTACAAAAGATATCAAATAGTATATATAAGCATGGCTAAGGGCAATATTGAAGAATTATGTACCATAGTAAATTAGCGTTTTAAGGTTTATAGGGAAGGATAGAAAAGATAGATAGAGAAAAAAGAAAGAAAAAGAAATCAACAGCAAATCAACATCCTTACCAAGTATGCTAAGTAGGAACATCCAATAGTGAGAACTATACACTTTCAGATAACAAAGTGGTAAGAATACATTATCATATGTGAACGGTATAAGAAAAATGTATCGTAATACTCATGGCGGTTGAAAGACAAAGGTACCTTCTTTGTTGCGTAATGCAGAAGAGGATAGATAGTTAGAGAGTGAAGACCAAAAGGTTTCTGTTCAAAGGAGTTGCTGAGAGGTAGTGGCAGAAGCTCTATCTAGCCTATGATGATAGCAGAGAAGATTCCACCAAGCAGAAAAAGTGACCTTCGTGGCATCCGTCCAGTTGGAAGTAATAACCTGAAAAGCAATAGCAAGTAACAAATCCACAAAAGTGCCCATCTTGTGAGCACCAAACCAATGTACAGGGTTACTGCCCAGAAATATGGAGTCGATAGCAAATTGAAAATGGCAAGACTAAATGGAGGTGATTAATTTACATACCTTTGTCCAAAAAAAGGAGATGTTAGGACAAAGGAAAAAGGAGTGTAAATATGTGCCAGGACTGTTTCTACATGACCAACTGTTAGGGGATAAGTCGAAACTAAATTTGGAGATGGCTAATGAGGTTAAAAACAACCTCTGATAGTAGTAATAAAGAGTTTGAATAGTGCTAGCATTACAGGAAGTGTGATGTATTCGTGTCCAGATAGAATTCCATGTGTGTACAGACATGATACGCTGCAAATCTAATTCCCATAAAAGTTCAGTTTTACTCTTGGGGCGATCAGGAAGAGAAAAATGTAGCTATTTGTAGATAAGAGAGGCCCGAACGGCAAGGGAAGTAGATAACGGTTCTAATGAGGGGTCTGATGAAGAGGAGGGTGATCCAGAAAGAAGATAAAACTGTTGAGTTAAAAGCAATCTTAAAGAGTCATACTTAAGAAGGGAAGTGACAGGCAGGCAACATTTTGATTGTACTTCCTGAGGAGATACAAAATGTGTACCGTGTACTGAGTGTTTAACCTTGATGACCCCATTGTATGTATGTATGTATGTATTGCGACTTATATAGCACACGTATCACTGAAGGCATCAAGGCGCTTGCCTTGGGAATCCGTCCTGGCTTTTCCTTGTGAGATAGCCCCTACTGGGTATCCCCAGGGTGAAATCCAGGCATCCCGCAGCGGGTGGGCCGCCGTAGTGGAGATTAAGCAACTATTGCCCAGAGTTGCAGCGTCGGACCCCATGATTAGAATAGGCACCGAGGCGAGAATTATCGAGTCCGTGGACATATTTGGGCTCAGGACCCTGCCGCGTCGGGAATTGAACCCTGGTCCCGGGCCAGACCTCTGCATCAGGGTCTGCCGCTCTAATCAGTGAGCCACACTCCGCCACCCAATCTCCTAAAAATTGTAAAGTTGGAAAGTTTAATGGATGTGTTATGCCATATTGGGGAATCCAGGAAAATTTTCAGATATGAAAGGGATTTGTTAAGGACCGGGTTAAAGGTTGATATAAATTGTGAGATAGTTAGGAACTTAAATGAGCGAGGAGGATGATTAAAATTAGCTAACGAAGAGAAGGTAAACAGGTAAATCACAGACCCCATCAAACTATGCCAAACCGATATGGGAGGCTCATCCAAAGAAGACAGATGAGGTAAAACTTGACGAATTAAAAAAGAGGAGAGATACTGATGAAAGTAGGGAAAATTGACACCACCCGATCCTTAGGAGCAGATAGGGAGGATAAAGATATACGAGCTTTCCGTTGTTTCAGAGAAATCTACTAACAACATCATTAAGGGTTTTAAAAATGTTTAATAAAAGCCTCACTGGTAACATGGACAAGTAAAAATTAATAGCAAGGAGCATCATCATTTTGATTGTGTCCAATCTGCCCCACCATGACGAAAATAAGGGAGACCATTTCTCTGCCATGCCCGATACCTTTAATAAAACATCCTTCAAATTAAGCTGAACCATTCTAACGACTAAAGAGGAGTATTTGACCCCCAGGCATGTAATATAGGTGGTGTTCCATTTGAAATATGCTCCTTCAAACATACTTCTTATGCATTACTTGTTCAATGGAAGCACTTCGGATTTAAAAACAAATGTAATGCATAATCTAAAAGGGCTGCATATGGAGATAAATTTATAACAAAATGTCATCTGCCTAAGCAGTGAACTTGATTTCAACTGATTTGTGTGTAAAACGCCGAAATGAGGAAGAATGTTGTAGACAGTGAAGAAAAGGTTCAAGAGTTAAGATAAAGAGCAAATGTGAAATAGAGCAGCCTTGACGAGTGCCCCTTTGGAGGGTAAAGTAAGGAGATTGAAATCCATTAACAAAAACTGAAGTGGTTAGAGAAGAATATAACAAAACTTATAAGAGACAAGATAACAGGACCAAAACCATTCCACTTAAGTGCACGCATCATAAAAAGCCAATGAATGCGATCAAACGCTTTCTCATCGTCTAGGGTGAGGGTGGCAACAGGGGAGGAACTCTTAGACGCAAGATGAATGATATTTAAAAAAAGTTCTTGAATAATCTGCTAGCGTTCTTCCTTTAACAACCCCTGTCTGTTCAGAGCCAATCAAATCAGGAATTACCTAATTGATACGAAGGGCCAACACCTTAGCAAAAATGTTGCAATCAAAATTGATTAAAGAAATAGGGTGATAGTTGGCACAGGATGAGGGATCTTTATTCTTCTTTGGGATTAAACAAATCATGGCTTCAAGAAAAGAGCCACGAGCCTCATTGTGAGAAATGAAATGCTAAAAAAGAGATAAAAGGGAGAAAAGTCTGGGAAAAGCAGGAATAGAATTCAGCGGTAAAACCATTGGGCCTGGGGGCCTTATCTTTAGGTAACTGGGCTAAGGCTAACTTAATTTCTGAGAGGGACAGGTCTTTATCTAAAAAAGAGCAATCAGGGGAGGGGGAGGAACGAGGAGGGAATAAATCAAAAAAGGCCTCCAAAGCAGTGTCAGATGGAGAAGAGTCAGGAGTGTACACGGTCTTATAAAACTCCGTAAAACATTTTAATAACTCCTCTTCTTTTAAGTGATTAACACTGTTATCATCAATGATATTAACTATTTTTGGATCTTTGAGATTTAACTTTCAAATAGTTCGCTAGAAGTTTGCCGGCTCTAATACGATCACCGTAGAATTTGGAATTCATTTTTAGCAACATCCCAGAGGCTTCCTCCGTCAATTTCCTATTAAAGTTCAATTTTGCTTGGACTACTTTCTTAAGAGTATAATCATTATTAGAAGAAAAATAGATATGCTCAAGTTGCTTAATGGAAGATAATATGGAAGCTGATGCCTTGAGAATTTGTTTCTTCTTGGCAGCCACAGAATCAATAATAAGTTCTCTGGCTGTCGCCTTAAAAACGTTCCAAATGATGTCAAAGGGCATGTCCGGGATAGCATTAAGAAGAAAGAATTCTGACTAAAAAATCCTGAAGCGCCCCACAAAAGTAGGATCTTTAAGTAGATAATTATTAAAGCGCCATCTGCAGGGTTTGGAGGGTTCAGAAGGAAGATCTAAATTAATAAAGACAGGAGCGTGCTCTGAGATAAGTATGGATCCAATTTCAGAGTGGATTAGATTAGGGAGAAGGTGAGGACTCAAAAAAATGAAATCAATTCTAGATGTAGAATTATGTGTGGGAGAATAAAAACTGAATTCCAAACTGTCCGGATTATGTATCCTCCAAGCATCTACCAAACTTCTCAAACGAATAGTGCTCGTGAAGGTTTTTTGCATTTTAATAAGGATATATCTAGAGGAGGATTTCCTGTCAGTAAAAGGATCCATGGTCTGGTTGCAGTCCCCACCCACTAAGAGGTTAGACTCAGAACAGTAGTGGAGGGTATGTGACATGGACTGCCAAAACTATGAATCAATACCAGTTGGACCATAGATATTAAGGAGAGAGATTGGGGAACCATTAATAACTGAATGAAGAAGAAGCCATCTGCCATCAGCATCTTCTCCTCCTTTTCTATAGTAAGTGAAAGGGGCTTATGAAATAGTGTCACCACTCCATTTTTCTGTTTCTTTGGCTGGGGAAAAATTCACATGACACTCCCATTGCTTTTTAAGAGAGCTAATATTGTTTTCAGTAAGATGTGTTTCTTGTAGAATCACAATTTTACAGTGTAATCTAGATAAATGGGTAAGTACCCTTTGTTTCTTAACGGGATTACGCAAACCCTTCACATTTCAGGATACTATGCGAACATTATCAATCATTATGAGAAGGGAGAAACAATAAACAAGACCATGAGCATTCTAAACTTGATAAAACTGAGAATTCAGCATGAGAACCTTTTGAACCAACAAATACGAAAATGTGCAATAAGAACAAAAAATAAAAAGGATGTTAAATGAGTAAAAACAAGAAAAGAGGAAGAGACGAAAATGGTCAAAGATGATATATTGGGGAAAGAAGAAAAAGGAAAGGTGCCACAAATCAAAGAAAAAAGAACAAGAAAAAAGAAACAAGAATAGAATAGAAAAAAAAGAAGAAAGAGAGGAGGATATAGATGATAAAAAGAAAGAAGATGACAGGAAGCCAGGAGACTTCCGCCAAGGTGAGCAGAATACATTTCCAGGTTGAAAGGAACAGCATGAGAAAGCGGGGAGACGCGTAAGGAAGACGGACGACAGAGTCAATGAGGTCAACGAGAAACTACGAGGACCGCAAAATAAGTGAGCAGAAAAAAGGAGAATATGATAAGGAGCAGCAGCTAGGAAAGTATAGTAAACAAACTTGACCTATAGAGATAGATAATAAAAACAAGCAAACATATAATACGAGCATACTTAATGGAGGGCGTAACACTTACCACACTTAAGGAAGAACTACGAACACTGAGGGTGGGTTGGGAGGAACGCGAAGGAGGAAACATCGAGGAGGGGTGTTCGTTTTAGACAAGAGACATCTGTGAAAATAAACCACATAGTTAATAGGGAATAGCCTCCTGAGAAAGTAGACACACACCAACACGAGTGAAATAAATAAATAACAACATAAAAGGTGAGAACCATAAAAAAACTGTAAAATTAAGAATGGGTAAGACAGAAAGGAACTAAAACCATGTGAAGAAGAAAATATTCAGGCTTTCACAAAACCCAATTCTGGTGAAAATCATCAGAGTCTATAAATTAGGGAAAGTTAAGCAGAAATTTGGTATAGAAAAATCAATGTTCATGTTTTCCCAAAGTCCATTTCTTCTTCTTTATGATGAATAATAAACTGTTGTAAATCTTCAGAGCAGTCAAATGAATGAGTCCTTTCCTTGTAGGTGACTTTAACCTGTTCCGTGCTCCCGTCGGCCAACGGCCGACGGGAGCACTCCCTCCCTGGTGCTGCGAATGGCCAACAGCCGTCGCAGCCCCGCCCACCTTTTAGAATGCCCACACTGCGGCGAGGCGTTAAAGAAGCAGGGATGTACAAGAACAAATCTGGCATTCATAGAACGAAGAGCTCCTTACGACGAGCAGCAGTGGCACGAGCAATATCCTGAGAAATAAAAACCTTTTGGCTGGAACAAAGCATTTGCTTCCTCTGCTTTGCACCCACAGAACCATTAACAAGTCAGTATAGTAAAAAAAAGGACAATTATCCCTCTGGGGCGACTGATTGACGATGTAGAGGAGAAACCCACAGACCTGGGTCCAAATCGATTTGCCTGTTGTAGGTTAAGTATGGCACCTTCTTTGAGACCAAGGATTTTAAGAATATGAATTTTAAGAAAGGCAAGCATGTTAGGCCCCTCATCCCCCTCAGGAATTCCGTAGATTCTATGGTTGTTGCGCCTGTTGCGGTTTTCCAAGTCCTACGGTTGTTGTTTGAGAAGAGCTATTTCTTTGGACATAGCTTCAACTTTAGGGATCACTGCCTGAGCATCACTGATCCTCTGCTCCACCATCGATACCCTTGACTCTAAATTAGACCATTTCTCCTCTAGTCTCTGAAGAGTAGCGTTAGTGTCAATAACAAAGGGTTTCATATGCTTTATTTCCTCCATGAGATCATCCAACTTTATGGGCAGAGAAGATTTTGTGGGAGAACCAGGGTCCTTCTTCTGGCTTTTAGAAGCGGCAGTGGTGGATCTTTGTGGAGGGAAGACATGGAAGCCGCAGCGCCCTTCTGATTGGAGGGGGAAGGATGTTCCATATATAGGCAAGAGACTATATAACACAGCCTCTAAAGACACTAGGTTAAAACTTGTTTGGCGATTGCATAGTCCAGAACCTGGGAGTCAAAAAACCAAACACTGAACTTTCCCCCTACCTCTTCCCCCCATCTCCTGAACAAACAAGAGAGAGGCAGAGGGGAACATACAAAAGCCACTAGGATAAGTCGCCAGTGTCCCAGTAGAGACAGAGGGTTTTAAAATGGTAATAAAAAGGTTAATTCAGTCAAAAAGATTCCAATAATAATCAGGACCCCTGTCTGTAGGGTTTAATACATTGCAGGATTGATGAAATAGCAGCCGTTCACTGCCGCCTCCCACTGAATTCAAAATAGCGGCCATAGTAGAGAACCTGTGGAAAACACGGCGCGGGGGAAACAGGGTTGAAAAACAGCATGAAGAGGTAAAAAAATATCAGCTACCTGTGCCCTCACGTCCGCGCCTCCAGAGCCTTCACTGCATGGTACCCAAGAACAAGTGCTGCCATTCTGGGAAAGAAACGGTCTCAATGAAGTGCTGAGCCTCAAAGAGTTGCTGCCATATTGTGGCAACTCAAGTCACACCCCCGTCTTCTCACATTGATATTTGTAAGACTATAAAGCTGCTGTCCCCAAAGCCTCCGCTGTTAGTAGTTATGTGAGACTGTAGAGCACATGCGCAAACTTGGTGGAACATTTTGTACTGTTAAAGATAGAATGTATTGTTCTATTCATATTTGAGGTAGTTGCCGTGGCAGACCGTCTGCCCTGCCCAAGACACTACTTTCCTTTGGTTGATGTTAGATTTAAGTATTTGATTTTCAGTTGCTTCCTATCTGACATTGCCATCTGTACATCCAGTTTGCCAACATTGTTGGTAAATGGGTGTGTCGGTCTGTGCTTGTCTGACGTGCACACACTTTGGTTTATATGCACGTGCAGACAAGAGTCTGACATTAGCATGATGACAGGTAACATCTCGCTATAGATACATCCACGCGTCCTCCACACACATTAAGCGTCACTCATTGGCTATGGGTTTCATACTGTAAGTCCATTCTTATTGTCGACCACACTTGCACAGCTTACATTTGTGAAATGTGCATTCACTCCAATCAGTCTCTTTGTTCTGACTAACATGCTTATTTTGACCCAAATCAGCGGTGCTCATGTTATCGACATTGTAAGTATGAAGGACTAGGAGGACCCGCCAGGACTCGAAACTGTGACTAGGAGGTCAAGGGTGAATTACTGCAGTGGATGCATCAGACTAAGTATGGTTGCCCCATTTGAGGGTGACCTGTAACCCCAGAAATGTAACTTTATTTTTAAACTTAAGAATGCTTGGTCCAGTAACCCCAAAATGTATTTCCTGTTAAACGTTGAACCTATACATTTGAGGACATAACAGAAGATGTCCTTTACTCTTAATCCTATTCTTTCCCTTTTCTCCCTTTCCTATGCCTTCAAGCACCCCATGGCTGGTATCCCCGTTCTTTCTCAGGACCTCTACTAATTTGGGGAATACCTCAGCCCATGTAGCTGTTTCCAGTTTACAATCCGACCCCTGCCTCGTTGGTGTTCTCGTGCATCCCTCCCACTTATGCTCCCTGTTGAACTAGTCTTCGGTTTCAGTAGGTCTCATGCCACCCCATGTGTAGATGCGCAGATTCGCAGATGCGCTTGTCTGATCTGTCATTGCGCAGCACATGTAACCCTCTACAAGCAATTCTCTAACACAGAGTTTAATTATCCTCACTGCTTGCATATGGTTATGTTCCTCCCTCTCCACTAAACTAATTCCTTCAGCTAACCCCTTTCTTCATTCCTCCTTCTCATTGGGCTGCCCTGATTTATTTCCAATTACTGTCTCCTAATACCCACTTCCATAGTTCCCGCGTTTAGCTATCTCATTGTCTGCCTTCTTGCACAAGTTGTTTCCTATCATAATCTTATTTCTGCCCCTGAAAGTTTCTTTGTCTTGCTTTTCATCTTGCTCATCCTGCTCATACTCCCCTGCTCTCTTTGTGGTCCACAACAAGGGGAGCTAGCTTGTAAACTTTGGGAGGTTTTACTGTTGCTCATCCCCAGGGCCGTGTTCTTGACTGTGAATTACTTCCCTGAGTACAGTGCCCAGAGGCCGACACCAGCGTGTAACAGCTGAGGCAGCGAGTTTGATGGTCAGAACAGCGGGTGAAATGTGTAAGGGAGAGTTATTGCTGTCTGTCAGCTGGAGGCGTGGCCTGCCTTATAGCTAGTGAAGCTATAAGTAGCTTCATTAGACATCCATTATGGCCATTAACTCCTCCCCAAACAAAAAAAAACATATGTGATCTCCATTTCTGATCAAAAATATGTATGTCCAGGACACTGTCATTTGTAAAAGACTCCTATCTGCTTTCAAGGGAAGGCGGTTAGCTGTTAGTCCGAATCTACCTGCTGCTTACCTGCTATCTTCATGCGTGAGTGGTCATCTGCTTTATAATCCAGGGAGTCTGTACCCCGAGAACACCTAGATTGCGGCATCAAATTGACTGGCACAGTAAGGTCTCTTAGACTGCCCTTAGCAGGTTTAGCACCTTGACATTTTTGAACCACAACCTGTCTTCAGACTTGCCATAAGGTGCTTCTCTGCCAGGGACAGGTCCTGGGAAACTGGCTTAATGATGGTGTTCTACCTCCCACTTTAGGAGGAGCCACAAGTCTGCTTGGGTGCCCATTAGACTGTTTGTAGTCCTAACAACCTCTGTCCTCCTTCATAATGTATGTAACAGAGCTGCTGATGCGTTCCGGAGACATAATTTAAACTTCAGAAACATTAAGATTATTTTGACTGATGCTTTAAAAGTACTGTGGTGGCAGCAGGACTGGCCGAAGTTTTGCTGTACGGATACAAAGCGCTTCAGGTCTGTAGGCAGCTCAGCCTAGTCCAGGATGAGCATCGAATTGCTCTTGCCATGGAGCTAACGCTCTTCCACTTTGCCCTCTACAAAAAGATTGGATGACTGCAGTCTTGGGAAGCAAACTTCTATATTGAAGCCGGTCTGCTAATAAAGTATAACCTAGTGTTAGAAGAGCTTTTATATTTTTACTGATGGCATTTTCGGCTCGTTAAATTATGACAGAACCCCTTTCACACAGACAGACACTGCACCGCAGTCTAATTATAGGTGGTTGTTTCACGTTTGTTGAAGTTTACTGGCATCACCTTTTTAGGTCGAGCCACCAATACCACCACCACTAATACCAGCACTAATACCACTACCACCACCATCACTAATACCACCACTACTAATACCACCACCACCAATACCACCATCACCACCACCAATACCACCACCAATACCACCACCACCAATACCAACACCACCAATACCACCACCACCAATATCACTACCACCAATACCACCACCACCAATACCACCACCACTACCACCACCAATACCACCACCATCACCAATATCACCACAACCAATACCGCCACCAATACCAATACCACCACCACCCAATACTACCACCACCACCACCACCAATACCAATACCACCACCACCAATACCACCACCTCTGCGCCTCTTGCTCACTAGTAATAGCAGGGGCACTGTATGAGGCCGGAGCTGAGCCAAGACCATCCCTCCCTCCCTCCATGCTTGCCATAAAGCACAGCCCGCCCTGTACCAGGGTTGAAGCCAGGGCACTACTACAGCTGGAGTGTTTTTTATTAGCCCAAAGATAGCAATGACATTACGAAATGCCACACTGCACACTCAAATCACGAAGAGGGAAGGAATTAGCCGCTCCCCCTCCTACTCTTCCTCCTGAGCCACAACACCGTAATCACAGAGCTAAAGGTGTTGGAGCACTTTGTTAGTGTTTATAGCTCAGATCATATGTAACTCTCACTTCACACTTTGTGTCTGAGTAATTTACAACACGTACACATCAACATCTAATTCACAGCACTATTTATCACTACTTTGAAGATGCCGCAGGCCGGTCTCTTCCTCTGATATTTACAATCTAACAACCGGTCAAGAAGGCCCTTTATTGCAATGCAATAGGTCTCGCATTTGCAAGAGTTTAAGCTATTACTATTGTAAATGACAATGCCTTTTATTTGTTTTAAAACTCAAAACATAAATAAAAGGCATTGTCATTTACAATGCCAATAGCTCAAACTCTTGTGAATGCGAGACCTTTGCATTGCAAATGCTTGTTTTTTCTCTAAGCACTTCATGAGAAGCCTTCTTTTTATTGCTCTCTCTCGTCTGCTGCTCTCCTTGTTGCTTCCTCCCCCCTCAATTGTTCTCTCCCTTATTTGCTGCTTTTCGCATTTCAACCATACACGCCTTTACTCCACATTTGCCTTATAACGCACTCTTCCTCCCACTATGTCCACTCCTTCTCTATAATAAGCTTTTTTTAAATTTCATTTTTTTACTTCCTCCCGACCTAAAGTTCAACTTTTATTGCTACTTGGGTCCACTCCCAGTTGCTTGTCCCATCCGTCCTGTCTTGGCTCCTGCTCCCCTCACGATCCATAAAATGTTTCTTTTATTTATCAGAGGGCGCAGCAGCTGCCATTTGCTGCCGGGCCTCCTGCTTTCAGATAAGTACTATTGTGCAAGTACAAATTCTTTTTTTAATTTACTGCTCCAAGTGGTGTCCAACATCTTGGTTCAGTACATTTTAATAAATGGTGCTAGCATCCTTTGGTAGGCTCGTGAATGCTTGGTAACGCATATGCATCATTACACCTTTTTCTATTTTTTTTATACTGATGCAAATAACATCCGCAAAAATATTTTGCTTTTTGCTAATGCTGCACAGCACCAGCAAAATGTATTGGCAAAAACAGTAGGCCATCCTGTGGCATTCTCCTACATTGCACTCAAAACATGGAATGACCTCCGTCAGAACATCTAGGCCTCCTTCTCACTTCTTATGTTCACAAGAAGCTGAAGACCTGACTCTTCAAATAACTTCACGTGGACCACACGCCCAATCATCTGCTCAAACACCTCAATACCCTCACAGGTGATTAGTGCACTGTACGAATTGACATAACATAACAATATAACATAACATTCTTGCTCGCACATACACACCCCACATTTACAAAACAGTAAGAGGTCTCTCGTTCTCCTACTTCGCACCCAAAAATTGGAACAACCTTGCTCAGAACATCAGTGTCTCCTCTCACTTTTTGAGTTCTGCAAGAAGCTGAAGGCCTGGCTCTTCCAATAACCCTGCGGGGATACCCTCAGGGGTGATTAGTGCACCCTACAAATTGACATAACATAACCAAAAAGCAAATTATTTTGGCTTTGCCAATGCTTGTTAGGTGTTTTGCCTACAAACAGCTTTTTGCTGTTAAATTCAAAGCACCTCTTGTAGACCATACCAAAGCTTGGAGTGGGCTTTAGACCAGTCCATTGATTACCACTAGTCAACTTTCTTGTCAATCTTATTTGCTGGCTTCATTCAGTGGCTTTGCTTCCTCTTCTTACGTGTATCCCTCCCTGGACCATAGCTTCTTTACCACCCTTTTTATTACTGAATGACTTGTATCTTTCCACTGTTCACAATCCTTGAAGAACTCTTTTCTCTGCCTTTCAGCACTCCATGAGGGTGCATATGTTTTTTTGCTCTCCTTCTCGTGTGCTACTTTCCACTCTCAAATGCTCACCCCATCTGCACTCTCTTTTACACCAAACTGAAGCTTGTTCTCTGCTGCCCCACCAGTTCATGGCTTTCGCTTGCATTCTAATATTTTCTCTCCCCCCATCTCAAGCGCTTCGTACTGCCAGGCCCGTGCAAACTCTCTATTACGTCCCCTCATTGATTTTTCCCAATAAGTGATCCTCTGTTGCTCGCCCACTACTCCTATAATGTTCTTTAAAAAAAAAATCCTTCGGCAAAAAAGTTAGGACGTACAAACATATGCGTCACATGCATACGTGATTATCATGTTACAGCTGCCTATCGTTATTTATGTGTGTGCCTATGTAAAAAGATCCTACAGTCACGAGTGAGAGCCAAAGTTAGTGTGGTGAAATTAAAGAAAGATGCATGAGGTGGTGGAAATCAAGATAATGCAGTGTTGGTATTCACTAACCCCATGAATTTGGCAGCGCCAGCTGTGAGATTGTATCTGCTCCTGCACTTGAGTTTTTTTTTTATTGATTTATTTTAGAAATATTTACCACTGCTTTTTGTATTCAGCAGAAGTGCATACTTATACTGTGTTACAGCTGCACCAGATTTCTGGTTCAATCAACCTTCTGCTGCAGCAGTGTGTACAACATGTTAGAAAACATCCTTTAAAGTACAGTGACAGTCAGGGATTGGCTTTGTCAATGCTGGTCTCCATCAATATGGCACAAAATATTGCTTAGTAAAAAAAAAAACCTCAAGGACTCTGATCATTTTCTTTCCTATTGGTACATATGGCTTGCACCTAATGTAAGCATGTGGGGTATTCGGTATTACAAATTCATAAATCTGCTTTGTAACATTCTATTTGATACTTCATTATACTCAGGACTACTCAGAACTACTGGAATTGTGCAATTTTGTAGCCAATTTATTTTCTGTATAATTAAGATTTAAGACTGCCACATAATCCATCATCTGCTGAACAATCTGCAGATTTTAACCCCCCAAAAACTGTTTTAGCACAAACGGATGAAAGGTTACTAAAAACTGGGGCGCAGATTTACAAGCCCCTTGCGCCTCCTTTACACCGCCATTGCGTCACTTTTGTGACGCAGCGGCAGCGCAAAATATGCGCCATGGTGCGTGATATTTACAACGTAACACATCTGGGAGATGCATCACGTTTGAAAGCCCTGCGCCAGAAGGAGGCGTTCCTGCGCAGGGGGGGGGGTGTTCCGGCACAGGAACGCCTCCTAAAAGTGGCTGAGTAAATCTACATGATTTCACTCAGTCACTTTGGGGTCCATGCTGCGTCAAAACCCTGCGCCTGCTTGAAGCAGGCATAAGGATTAACGCAGCATTAACAAGATAGGGCCCCCCCAGAGCATTGCTGGAGCAGCTTCGTGCATGCGACGCAACTCCAGCAATGCGCCACTTTTACAGCACAGATGCGTGATGCATCTGTGCCTTTTTTGCCCCATGGTGCGCCGCATTGTAAATGCGGCGCATCCATGGTGGCGGAGGCATGGGGCACAATAAGTGGCGCATCCCTGCTGATATGCAGGGATGCACCACTTATTGTAAATATGCCCCGTGGTGACGTGTTACTGTGCAACGGATGTTACATGACGCCCTCCCCCTAATCACTTGTTTATTAAGGTGTTAAAACTGGTACTGATTTGAAATATTTGCCTCGTGTTAACCCGCGTAAAAATGACAAAATTGAGAAATAATGCGAACATAAAATGTGCTTCAACACTCCGCGTAATATGCTATTTCTTGCTATGGTCAGCCGTGCCGCATAATTTGGTCCTTCCCCGCAGCATAATTCCAGTGGCCCTAATTATACCATATTAAGAGTAAAACATTGTGCACTTAAATCGCGTAGGTTTTCACGTTGCATCCCCCTCCTCGAAATATTATCCTGCGATATGGGCGATGCAATGTTTTCCTGCATTTCACTGTAAAATAATCATCGAAGCAGTGATGCTGTTTGGCTGGAAAATCACTAGCAAGCTGTCCCTCCCCCGGCTTGCTTGTTGTTGCCGAACAGTATTTGGCGTTGGCTCCAGGGAGGGGTTAAGAGGCTGTTGATGCTGTGTACGTGAGCCACGGACTTCTGTGATGGAACGGGGGCACGTAGGAGGCGAGCTCGCGCCTCCAACCTGTTTATGCTTTCCTCCCCCTGAGTACAGTTTGTGCCCAGACACGGCGTTCGACTGCGCAGCACATACGCACGTCCCTGCCCCGCCCCGCCCCTCCCACTCGCTCTCTTTCTGCAGCTGCACCGCGGGTCCTAATGCCCCGCAGCAGCTCAGTACGTCACAATCGGGGGAACCATTCGGCCAAAGTGCTGGGGAGTCAGCGTGACGCTTCTTTTAATCGAGGAAAAAATACCCGCATTAAAGTTTTTGGGAAAATGAAGTTTAATGCTGTTATATTATGGGGTGGCATGCTGGCACCCACCCTGAAAATGCGTCAGAGCCATAAGGGGTAGAAATTGCTAGCTTAATGTAACAACACAATTAAAAACTTTCCACTCATAAGCAGCTTAAGGCTCACGCGCATCCGAGCGCTCCAAATATCACTGGCAGTCAAAGGCATCTACAGCTCGAAATAGCTGTGTATTCAGCATCGTCCTAAACGAGATGTTCCTCGATAATACTCAGCTGGCCTGGCTGATTGCTCTACCGCTTACGGTGGGCAGAGCCCTTCTTCCAGTGATTATTCATAGGTGGATTTTTCCACACCAGTGCAGTGTTCTGCACGGCTTGTAGATGTTTATAGAGTCTATACATGCCAACGTTTTTTAAGAGGAAAGTGGGAGAGTATAAAAAACAATATATATATCTTCCCAATTGACCTCAATAGAAGCATTTTCAGGCGGGGGGGGGGGGGGCAACCAAAATTAAACCATTTTTGGGAGTCTCCCGCCTGAATCGGGTTTATTGGCATGTATGACTGTTGTCTGCAAGTATTCAGAAATACCTCCACATGCACCAGTGGCGTGCATAGCTCTCGCAGTCCTACTATGGCCATGCCAAGGGTTAGACTGGTGACTGAGCTAACCACTGAATTACCCCTGAAAGAACTGTATATTGATCAGATTGATTTTAAATATGTAAGCTGATATTCGTCAATAGTCTATTGTAGTTTAATTCCTTTTTAATATTTATTGTATGAATTTTAATGGATTTGTAATGGATTTTTAAAAAACTGTTTTTTTCTATGTACACTTTTATGACTTAAATTGTCGAATAAAGTTCATGAATGAATGAATTCACAACAGCTAGGTGTTTGCGATATTCTTTTTTGTTGTATCAACTTACAACGCATTGCAGTAACCAACTTTGTCCCACTAACAGGACTCAACCTTCACTCATTTGGATTAATCTCATACAGGCTACAGGTGGGTGAGCCAACAAATTAACAGGGCGAGCCAAGGATCTTGCTTGGCCAGAAAAATGTTTGCTATGTAAATTATAAAACACACATAACATATGAATAAAGCCTCTTCAAGAATTCAAAAAAGGATATTTCTTTAATAAAGTGATAGATATACATTAATACTTCCCATTAAGGACTGCACTGAGAAGTACTTATTTAAAGTGGAAGGGGAATATTATTAAGCACAGCGTTAACATTATCGCCGCTTTAGCAGCAGAAAACTGCCGCTAAAGTGGCGATAATGGGCTTGATAATACGCCGTAGAGAATTCCCATAGAAGCCCATGTTCACACCAGAACATGGGCTTCTATGGGTATTCACAAGGGCGTATTATCAAGACCATTCTCACCGCTTTAGCAATAGTTTTCTGCTGTTAAAGCGGCGATAATGTTAATGCTGTTTCTTGATAATATGACCCGTAGTTTTTAAACATGAGCTTAGGACCATTCCTGACCCCACCTTGGCAACAATGCCTTCAGTGAACCAAGAGGCAAGACAGTTGTCATGTAAACCCTATATGTGGCCAGATTCCTTTAGATAGAGCAACATTATTGTCTACTGGATCGATCACAACATGTTTTGGTACAACTGCTATTTTGAACTCACGCATTTAAAGGTGATTTGATAGAAGAAAAAGGCAGATCAGTAAAATAAATTATTTGCCTCAGATAACACAATTTGGTTAAGCTTGGAATCCATGATTAATTCAGTTTTTTTGGTTTCATTATGTATAAATCGGCTACTGAATGTCTCTCCTTTTTTTCGCAAATGTTCATCTTCTATTTTTACCCCTTGGTGCATATGGTTAGAGTGAGGGTGGCAGGCAGAAGCCTTGTGAAAGCTCAACTCCTTATGGGCTCGAAGTTTCAAAGGAACTGAGCCAGAGTCTGGCTTCACGCTCCAGCTTTCAGTGACTTGCCATCTCTAGTACAAGCCACACTCTTCCTTAACAATTTAAGGTAGAATTTTGAGGCAGCAACATATGCTTCCTCTGTCATATGGAGTCAAAGAACACCCTAGCGTTTTTATCTTATCTCTACGTTCAACTGGCATGTCTCCATTTCGTGTAACTTTGATTGTTTCTTGCACATCATTCAGCAAGTGATCGAATCTGGCCAGAGGAAGCTCCACTTTTCTGGCATCATGTTGATCAGTCAATCTGCACCCAATTGTGTATGGCGCTAAAGTCACTAATGCTGCCTCAGTCCACCTCCCTGTCTTCAGACAACTTGAATACAATTGAGTCTCATCCCCTTAATTCTGGAAGGACACCTGTAGTCTACACTGTAACTGGTGGTATGGCAGAAAGGAGAAGAAGCAAGAACCCTGTGGCATGTAATCTTTAACGGAGCATTCCTCTGACATCTCACCATAGTTCATTTTGGCAGATGGATCAGAAAGAAAAGGCTTCTCTAATCAGCAACTCGCGAGCTACTGGTAGCTCCCCAGCTACCTATAAGTTGTTCTCCTGTGTGCAGCCCAGTGGACTAGTTTATAAGCTTTTGCTTGGTCGATTTAACCTATATATATACACATTTAAAAGTGTGTATTGTAGTGACAAACAGTGCATCCGCAAAACTCAGAAGCTGACTCTGAATAATGGTTTAATTTTCAAGATATAAAGCTGGTGTTTGAGTGTCAAATCATGTGGCATAGCTGAGACTTATTATTGTTATTATTACCTGGGTGCCAGGGGCATTGCAGCTAAGTCTGTTAAGTATTACCCGAGAAAAGGCATTCCACATTGATAAAGCCTTTTTTACATTTCTGCCGGCCTAATGTACCGAGGTGATCGTGGATAATCAGGCAAGCCTATCAGTTTTCATAATCTGGATTTTTGCTCATGGTTTGGCTATATAACTTTTGCTGTTCTCCTGCACCAAGAAACCTTATGGTGAACGTACACTTTACAAATTAAAGGTAACATAACAATCTTACATTTAATTTGTCGGTTGTGGTCACTGTTACAGCAGTAATAGTATTAGTTGCTCAGGAAGATTTTCAATGAACATATTTAGCTCATACTACATGAAAGGTTGTAGACCCCCGGTCTAAACCAACTGCAAGATACCTCCGACACCTTTTATAACTTCTGGCTCAGTTTTGTGTGATCAACGGTGTCAAAGGTCAACCAAAGAACCGTTGGTGCTACTGTGGATTGAAGTGCTTTTATACACAGTTCCAATGGAGAGCCTACCAAATACACATTATTTTTAAGTGCATGGTGACAATCAGTAAAACAGAACATAAAAGATACTCTCAAAAGCAGTATGAACATGAGGACTTAGGACCGTTGTTGATCTGACATTACAAAATTAATAAAAACGCCTAAGAGGACAGGTTTTTTCTCATTTGTTATTCCCCATATGGCCTCTACAGCTATGACTACTTAGTGGCAAACCTCACTATACTGAGACCTACTCTTCCTCCTCACAGTCCTTATTAAAATGGGTGAGGCATGACCGGAAACAAGCCTACCACAAAACCACCTCCCCAACAGTGCAGGACAAGATTGCCAGATGATGAGAAAGCACCCACGAGCCAGAAGACCTACTCCAAAAAACACAGGGATAGAATATACACCAGAAAGCAAGGTTTAATATTAGGAATGAAGATCTTGGTACGTTGGCCAAAAGTTAAATGGAGAAAACTATCCACCAAGAATACATTAGGAACAAGACCCATTGAAGAGAAAATGAAATCAACCCAAAAAGAGCAAAGCAACAAATATATGCAACATATCACTTATTTGTGGCCTTGTACTGAACTGAGTGGAACCTATCAATTGTACAACTCAGGCAGGATTATATCGACCAGTGTAGTGACTTGGGAGCGCATGAAATTGGGGTTAACCAGTTACTCATATCCAAGGATTATGAACTTCTCAAGCGAACCAAGAAAGTCACACCCAGCCTTCTCCAAAGCAAACCAGCAGTCCCGAATGACAATCAACAAACAGCTGCCTAAACAAGGGTTATGTGAAAATGTAGCTGGCTTGTCAAGTCGGAAAAAATAAACACTATAAGAAATGGACAAATCTGCTCTGAACTGTCCATGTGCAAATGTCACAGAGAGGAACTATTGAGCTAGGTAGCACCCAATATTCAAGCTCATGAAAGTCTCAGTTTCTGTCTGGCAGGAAGGCCATAAAATACCACAGGACACAAAGCGACTGCATCAATGTGTCCCTTTGGTAACTACCAGACAACAAGCTGGAAAGTGTCCAGTTTCTGGTAAGAGTTCAAGTATTACTGTCTCCAGGACAAGTGAAGGAGTTTTTAAAGTTTTGGTCAATTATAGAGGCTATCACAGTTGTATGGTTATGGTTATAACTCGCCCTCATAATGTAAAGATAAAGGAATGAAATGGTAATGGTAATGGATGTATGACGTTACAACACATACTTTTACAACGCATACCTTTACAGCGCATTTTTTACAACGCAACATCCATTACAACGCATTCCATTACAACGCATGCCATTACAACAAATTTTTTAAAACTACCTTTACAACGCATTCCATCACAACGCATACTACCTTTACAACGCATACCATTACAACGCATAACATTACATTGCATGTATGGTAAGTATTGGATAGTGTAGGGGTAAAAATTACTATTCTAACTCCAGGGGGGTGCAACAATAGGGTGAGTGTTGGATAGTGTAGGGGTAAAAATTACTATTCTAACTCCAGGGTGGTGCAACACTAGGGTAAGTGTTGGATAGTGTAGGGGTAAAAATTACTATTCTAACTCCAGGGGGTGCAACAGTAGGGTAAGTGTTGGATAGTGTAGGGGTAAAAATTACTATTCTAACTCCAGGGGGTGCAACAGTAGGGTAAGTGTTGGATAGTGTAAGGGTACTATGCGTTGTAATGTTATGCGTTGTAATGGTATGCATTGTAATGACATGTGTTGTAGTGGTATGTGTTGTAGTGTCATGTGTTGTAATGGTTGCGTTGTAATGGCATGCGATGTAATGGATGTTGCGTTGTAAAAGTTGCGTTGTAAAGGTTGTTTCCCAAAGGTAATGCTATAAAATGTGATTAATAACCATTGTAGTCTGATAGTTTACCACACATATCAGCCTCAGAAAGACCAGTGGGACTATGTCAATGCAATAATTATAATAATACATAATAGCTGAAGAAATTAGAAAACAGTTGATTATCCTTACCATACCTGGGTTTCTACTATTCCTTTTTGTCCCTCATTCGCTGACCTCAATGTTGGTAAACCCGGCAATCTTAAGACACCTGAAGATGGCTACAAACATTCACTCTTCCTAGTGGTCATAGATAATTGTCTTTTGTGGAATGAGGTCTCACCTTAATTTAGATCAATGTGTAAACACCACACCACCACCAGCTCTGGGAATCATTTTGCAGTGTCACAGGATCTGGTATTGATTAGATGGATCATAGGGCAATTCAGAGAGGCTTATAGTTTCTACATCCTCTCAATTAATGACCTATTGAGCCTGGGGAAGATCTGTGCAAGTTGGTAATTGAGTTGCTGGTTGAGTTGCTGGTCACCTTCTGGGTCACAGAGCTTTCAGGGTGATATGAAGACCAACGGTCCTCTCCATGTTTGGGTAGATAAGCAACCACTCCAGAAAAGACTGCATTTAGTTTTGATATTTCTAGATGTTATTCTTCACATGAAATTGTGCTTCTCCCTTGAAAATCTGGCTTCTCTCTTGTCATGGGATTATTTTATGGTTTAAATATTTTTTTTGATTTCCAAACAGATGTAAAAGACAAGACCCTCAGCTCCTCTACCATAGTGCGAAGGAGACTACAAGGTTGCAGTACACATCATTACCACAGGCAATAAGCGTGGAGCGGGTCGACAGAATTAACAAAAGAAGGAAACAAATGAAAAACACTCCCCAACTAACCCTCCACCCCAGCCCCCCACCCATCCCACTCACCCCTCGTCCACCATGAACAAAAAAGGGAAAGTGGGAATAGAGGGAGAAGCCGCACACTGTTTAGCAACGTGGCTTATGACTTTTCGTGGAATCGTTGCTTGGTATCTGCATGTCTGGGAGACGAAGCAGTCGGAGGTATCGAAGGCATGTCAACTCTCGGAACTCAGACACCAGGAGAGTCAAGACGGGCCGCCACAACTCAGGGAACTCCGACCCCCTACCGGCCAGTGTGCAAGTAAGTTTCTCCATGCCCAACACCAGCCAGAGTCTCTGGAGCCAGCCAGAATGCGTGGGAAGCTGGGTAGAGCGCCAATGTATCAGGATGTTCTGTATGTTTGCTCCTAGGGCAATAACCATCAACCGGCCCTTCCGGGATTTAAATGGGTATGTCAATGGATTAGGTAAACCCAGAAGAATATAGGAGTGGAAGCGAGGGAACTGGGCCTCAAAGTGTAGGTCTATGTCATCAAGGACTTGGTACCAGTATGGTTGTATGCTGGTACAACTCCAGGGGACATGTTCTAATGTACCCACTTCCCCATATTCCCTCCAGCATAAGTCGCTCCGCCGGAGATCAAAGCGGTGTAAGCGCTCTGGTGTGTAATACCAATAGGTGGCAATCTTGGTCAAGGTCTCTTTGAGGCCCATATGTTAGGCCGAATGTCTTGCCCTACCGCGTTATATGAGTGGGTGGTGTTGGCTAGAAGCATTTTGTAGAGATCAGAGATGATTTTTTCGTAAGAGGTGCGTGTTATCAGCCATTTTTCATAGGGAGATAGAAAACGCTGTGCCTGCGGTTTGATTTGTGGGTGTAATGCCCAGTGTCTAATCTGGAGGTACGGCAAACGTTCTGTTTCTGTGAGATCATAGTGTTCCCTGAGCTGTGGAAATGGGATAATACCGTCTAAGTCGAAAAGGTGGCCCAGGGACCTGCATGGGGAAAATCGGCAAGCTTGAAAGGCCCGGGCATCGATACCAGGTTGAAACTCCGGGTTGTCAAATAGCGGTGTGAGGGGGTGATGGAAAGGTGGTCAGTTGTGCGGAAACATTGGTGCCAGCCCAGGATTCCATAATGGTGCTAGTGATATATGAAGCATAGAGATTAGACGGTCGGTGGTGTTTGTAGAGAAAGGGAACACCCTGCAGCCGTCTGCCCGCTACCGCCTGATCCTGAAACAGCCAGTGTTTCTCCGATTCCGGGTGTTGCCACTCCACTAGGTATCTAAGCCGAGCGGCGTGAAAGTATAGCTGAAGGTCGGGTACCCCCACTCCTCTCTTCTCTGGTGGTAGGACTGCAACCTCATGTCGGAATTGCGGCTTACGACTGTGCCAGGTGAAGCGCGATAAGTCCGCTTGAATCTGTTGGATCCAACCCTGTGGGGGCCAGAGGGGAAGGATCTGGAAATATATAAGATTTGAGGAAGTATAGTCATTTTGGTGGCAGCGATCCTGCCCAGCCAGGATATTGTGCAATGTTTCCACCTGTTTAGTTCCTTTCGAATGCGAGTACGGAGATCAGAGTAATTAATGTCAGAGATGGCCTGGATGGTAGGGGCAAGCTGGATGCCTAAGTACGGGATCGAGGCCGTCGCCCACTGCATCGGGTGCTCCTCCTGGAGGTGAGTGAGGGTGTGCGGAGAGAGGGAGATATTAAGGGCCAAGGATTTGTCCATGCTAATTTTAAAACCTGATCCCTGAGCAAAGCTGTACAATTCGATAAAGAGGGAGCGCAGGGCCGTGAAGGGTTCCGATAGGGATAGTAGGATGTCTTCTGCCTAGAGGCTTATGGTGTGGGTATCCCCCCCAAATTTAATCCCAGTTATAAGAGGGTGCCGTCGAACTCTAAGCGCCAAAGGCTCCATGTAGAGCGCAAAGAGAAGGGGTGACAGGGGGCACCCCTGTCTATTGCCCCTCCCAATGGGGAAATGGGAAGGTGTGTGACCATTGACGAGGACCGTCGCCATGGGAAATCGGTAGCAGTTCAGGATCCGAGTCCGAAGTTTTTCGCCGAAGCCAGTGGCCAACAAAACCATCTCCAGATAAGGCCAAGGCATCCTATCAAAGGCCTTTTCTGCATCGATGTACAAGAGAATATACTCGCCTTGGGTGCGGGACTCTTTTTCTATCAGGTGTAATAAGCGTTTAGTGTTGTCACTGGTCTGCCTCTGTGGGATAAAACCGGCCTGATCAGGCTCAACCAGTTGGGCCATAAAAGGCGCCAATCGGGTCGCTAAGATGCTAGTGTATATTTTGATATCTATGTTGAGCAAAGATATAGGCTTATACGCGCTACATGCTGTCCTGTCCTTTCCTGGTTTCGGAATAACGACTACTGCCGCCTCCAACATCTCTCCTGGGATCGCTTTGGTTTGCTCAAAGGTGTTAAACAGTCCTGTCAGGATGGGGGTTAATTTGTGCAAAAGGTCTTTTAAAAGGTGGCTGTATAGCCGTCCGGGCCGGGTGATTTGCCTAATTGAAGACAGGAGATCGCAGAAATAACTTCCTCTGTCTCTATAGCTCTGTCTAGGTAGTCAATCTGCGCTTGAGACAAGAGAGGCAAACCAACAGCAGCTATATAATCAGCACTACATTGGGCATCTAGAGGGTCTCCCGTACAGAGGTCCGCATAGAAGTCATGAAAGACTTCAGCTATAACCGCATCGTCGGCCACAAGCTCGCCCTCCGGCGTCCGAATGGTCTTAACCCCCTGTCTTTGTCTGACCTCCCACAACTTATTGGCGAGGAGATGGCTGCATCTGTCTCCCCTGTGTAGTAGGAGTGACGGAGCCTGAGGGCTGCACACTCGGCCCTGTCCTGGTCCTGGGCTGCAAGTTGCTTCCTTTCCACGCAGAGCTGGCGCCAGGCTCGAGAAGCGCCTGTTCTCTGGTGTAGCTGCTTGAGTTCCGAAACCCTCTGAGTGAGTTCCGCTCTCTTGCGGTCCCTCTCTTGATTGTGGGCTGAGGAGATCGCAATAAATTCCCCCCTGAGGACTGCCTTCAATGCTGCCCATTGAGTGGCCGGGGAGGTGTTGGAGTTAGCGTTAAGGGTGATATAGTCTGTGATGGCTTTCTGAATTTGTTCAATCACTGGTAGGAGGTGCAGCATTGTGTCACGTAGGCGCCAATGTCTAAGAGGGCGCGATGAGCGTGGGAGCCGAAAGGTAGCTAGAACTGTGGAGTGGTCCGAAAGAGAGGCGGTCAGAATATCAGTATCTATTGCATGGGCCTGGAGGGATGAGGATCTAAGGAAATAGTCCAATAGTGCATAAGTCTTGTGGGCCCCTGAATAGAAAGTGTAGTTGCGAGAGCGTGGGTGGAAGTGGTGTCAGAGATCGGGCAGCCCTAGGTCATGGAGGAGCGCCCCCCCCCGTGGGCGTGAGTATGCCCGCCTGGTTCGTCCTTTGGCAGGAGCGATCCAACTCATTATCAAAAACAATGTTGAGGTCCCCCCCAGTAATAAGTGTCTGTCCAAGGCTGCGGCCGCCTCCCGAAGAGCCTTGAGGAGGAACTTAATCTGCACTTCATTGGGTGCATATATAGATCCTATAACAAGGTTCATCCCCCCTAGCATGAACTGGTATGTGAGTAAGCGATCGCCAATCTCTGCTTCCTTCTGCAAGACCCTCCCAGGAAAAGAACGGGAAACCAAAATTGCCACCCCTGCTGATTTTGAGATGTTAGAGGAGAACAGCTGTGTAGGAAATGCCTTAGACTTCAGTCTATGGTGATCCTTGGAGAGAAGATGGGTCTCCTGGAGTAAACATATGTCTGCCTTTGAATGTTCTAAGTAGTGGAGGACAGCCCTGCATTTGATTGGATTGTATAGACCCCTCACATTAAGAGTGAGTCGTATGGCATCAGAGGACTAGGGTCGGTGCACGCCGCTGGCTATAGCAAGCGACAGGGAATCTATAGGCATCTGAGTGAATGTTGGCTGACCAGTGAGTCGTAAGGCGAAAAATCTTAAAGGGGCAACCAAGGAAGGCGGACAAGGGAACAAAAACCCCCCAAAATGTTATCAAAATAAATGTCTCTACTAGAAGTGAGTAGATCAAAATCGTACCAAGTGCCAAGAAAAGTGTCCGCCAACCCGGGGTATCCGGGAGGTCGTCAGGTGGTGGCTTGTGGTGTGACCAAGGGGAGGGGTCCGGTTCCCCCGCCACCCACCGGGATTCGGAGAGCCGTAGTCAGGGACATGTAGGTGTCAGCTTCTCACTCGGCGTTAGAGCTCGTTCCGGCTAAGGCGTCAGTTCCGGAGGCTAGGGCATCTTGCTGGCCTTTTGCTATGTCCGTTTTGTTAGGTTTACGGACCCGCCGCCTTCTGCTTTAGCGTTGCCACCCCGAAGGTGTAGTCTCAGGCCCTGAGCTGGCGCTCTGTCGATCCTCCTCTTCACTGGGCACTGCCAGGCCCAATAGTCGGCAAGATTCAATAAGAGAGCGCATCTGGTGAAGCTGACCATTAAAGCGAAAGATGAGGCGTAATGGGTGCCCTCAGGAGTACGAAATGTTTTGTTGCCTGAGATGCACCGTCACTGGACGGAATTGCCGACAACGGTGCAAAGTGATCAAGGCCAGGCCCTGATAAAGTACCGGGGAGTGTCCTTGATAGGAGATGGGGTGGAGGGCTCTTGCTTTCGTAAGGATGGCTTCTTTGGTTTTGAAATCTTGCAAGCATACCAGAATATCTGCTGGAGGGGCATTGGGCGCATGTGGCGGGCCAACTCTATGTGCTCTGTCCAGGATGATTTCAGTGCTAGGCGAGGCTGCCAAAATATGGCGGAAGAGACCCATCATAAAAGCAAAGAGATCCTTGGTATCTTCTGTCGCTTTCACCCCTCGGATCCGGATGTTATGCCGGCGTGATCTGTTTTCTAAGTCTTCCTGGTGCGTCTGAACATCCAGTTGCTGATCCTGTAGACAAATGATCTCTTGCTGGAGCATGGCCACCTCCGTCGTTGTCGCGTCACTTCTGTCCTCTAGAGTTGAGACACGTTCCCCCACGGTGTCCACATCTCGGCGGATCTCCCGCATCTCTGCCATTAATTCCATTTTCACTGTGTGTATATCAGCCCTGAGAGTGTTGAAGAGAGATTCCAACAATGCCTTAGTGATAGGTTCATCTCCGGCGTTGGGGGTGGGTTGCGTAGTTGCCATTTGAGGGGAGGCAGTCGTGGTGTCGGGGATGGACTGAGCTCTCCCAAAGATGTCTTTCAGAGATTTCTGTTTCCTGGTCAGGACCGAGGACATAGTCATGGGGACCCTGATAGAAGGTCTGTGCCAGAGTGTTGCTGTCACGTTGACTCCAGATAAGAAGAAACTCCATTTGGCTGCAGCGTAGAGCAGGTCTCCCGCCTCTATTCCCCCAGCTACACAGGTATCTGCATATGCACCCAGATAGAAAGCACTCCTTTCAACTTGAGAATGTGGGGCTACGCCACATCCAAGGCTGCCGCAGCTTGCGTAAAGACTTCCTGGAAGGTGGGAGGGAGATCAGCCGGGTGCGTGCTTCTCCAGTAAGCGGACAGTATGGCGGACCAGAAGCAACCGCAGCTGCAGGCACGCTTCCCACTTGGTGCGCCCGGTGGACCTCCTCAACAGCCCGCTGCTCACGTGAGGCAAGAATGTCCTCTCATTGTCACCCACTACTGCAGGGGTGCCGAGAGGCCCCAGCACGAGGGCAAGTCTATATGCAGGTAGAGTTGCACGTCTTAGGTTGCAGAACCACCCCGTGGAGCCGCCAGAAAGGGGGGAAGGCCTGCCGGTTCAAGGTGCAGTGTCTCTAGGGTCTAACTCTGTATCGCTGCTTCCATGGGCCCCCCAGCGGCCTAGTTGGATGCCCGCGGGTGCTCCTAAGCCTCGGGAGCCGGGGATCCCTCACACAGGGCATCGTGTGCTATGGAGCCCTTCAAGCGCTCCGCAGGCAAGGGCCGCCTCCAATCTGCGCAACAGGGGCCTACCTCCTCTTCCGGGCCTCAGGTCGCTGATCTAGCCGCCCTGTGTCGTGTGTAGCGACTCCCCCGCTCAGAGGCACAGCACTGTGATGGTGGCTTGATGGAGGGCCGCAATCCCAGGCATCGCAGCGCCTCTCTTCCGGTCCGCGCCGTCCGTTTCAAGGGCGTGGGACCCGGCTACGACAAGAGAAGGCCCGCAGGCCCCCTGCCGCCGGGGAGACAGTCCCGTGAGGAAACGGGCCAGAGCAAAGCTCGAGAGGTGTCCCTTTGTAGCGGGCCGACACCCGTGCCAAATCGCAGGTCCAACCGCTGGTAGCCCCGACTGGGCAATCTCTCAGGCTCCGTTAGCAGCAGCAGGGTCCGCTGGGCAGCTCTATTCCTCGCCGCGTGTGGCCACAGCACTGCAGAACCCAAGGGTACCACGGGTGAGGCGGGAGAGGGGGAAGCCTCACCTCGATCTCCACCCGCCGCAGCTCATCAGCGACAGGGCCCGGTGGGTGTCTGGCATGTTTCGGGTCCCATGCGGCCCGTGTCGTCAGCTCTCCACCGAGTCACCGGCCCCCAATTACTCTGGGGACAGGGATGCAGGCTCCTGACTGTGACGGAGGAGGCCCCCGTGTCCGTCCGTGTGGCGAGCAGGGTCTGTTGGAATAGATGCCGGCCTCGGCGGGCCCCGTTTCGGGCCGCCCCTGTCTCGTGGCCTCTGCTCCACTGTGGACGTCCCGGGCCGACCGCACCGTACGACACTGCAGTGAGGTGTCCACGGCCGACTGCCACAGGCACCAAGGACTGGAACAGAACAGGGGGACACTCCGTCGCCGAATTCCGCTGTCCCCGGTCCTCCGGCAAGCTATTTGAAGCTATTTGCGGCAGACGGCGGCCAGGAGCTCCGATGTTCGCGTCCTAATACGCCGCAATCTTGGCCATGCCCCCGTTATGGGATTATTTTAAGAAACTACTGTGTTCTACTGGAAGTCTCTTGGATTGACTCAACACTAGGTAGATGGTCTGCATCTCCCTACATAATGCTACCGTTGTTAGTGGTCATCCGTTGCACAACACTGCGCTGCCCCTACTTCAGGAGCAGTGTGTTGATCCATCAGTTTTACATTTGTCAAATAGTTAAAAGGCCCCTGCTGAGGGAAGCTTGAGGGATCACATTGCCATGCACTACTTGGGGCACAGGTCCGGTGCATCAAAGCAAAACGAAAAGAGGAAGAAAGAGATCTGTAAGAATGGTGATGTGGTGACCTGGGATCAAGGAGATAAACAGGACCAATCTTCAGGAGGACATTAAACCATCAGTATCTCTAATAAAGTAACAAAACATTCAACAAAAGCCAATCAGTAAAGCCCATCAGAAGATCACACAACATACACACAATATTTCATCAGTCATAGAGATAAAACATCATTTTCAATTCAGCCGAAGGGAGCTGCAAACAAAACCATTATTTGAGGAAGAGCAGAAAATAAAGATGAGTAGCAAATGGTTGGTAGAACCAGGCTTTGCCAGCACTGGACTTGATGTTAAAAGTTTGTGATAAGAACAATACCATTGTCTCAGGACTAATGTGAAAACCTACCTTTAATGTTCACTTTGCAACTGAGTTTTGAGAAGAAAAAAAGCATAATATGTATATAACCTTTAAGTGGTATTTTTATTGCTTTATTTAATTCACGCTGTTGTTGCGGTTTACATATTTTGGGTCTGATTCAGAAAAGGGCTGTAAGAAAGAACCCACCAGAAAGGAAACCTTTTGCCTGCATGTCCTGTTGTCATACCTCTCCATATTTAATTGACGCCATGGCAGACACCTCTATCTCTGTCATATCACCAGCCAAGGAGCAGCAGCAACTTCTCCACAAATGGTGACTGAGCTCAGCTGCAACCCATTTTTGGAGTAGCTAATCCACTACCATTTCTGGTGAAATTAGAATAGTGAAAGGCCATCGTATATTGGTAGCAAGCTTATACCTAATGGTAATGTCTCCATAATAAGCTGAAAAACATGTCTCTGAGGGTTATGGAGACAAGGACAATGTTCTCCTACTTTGGAAGCACTTTTTAATAGCCATATAAATGGTAGAAATTTCACAGGCTCCCTTATTAGAGGGCGTCTCCTCCTGCATCGCAGGACTCTACAGGACCTCACCTCATCTTACAGACCACACCTCTCAGCAGCTTCCTCTACTGGGAGGAGACCCGCTGCAGTTCTCCCGCCAGTGGCTCCCTCATTAGAGAGTGCCTCCCTCCACATCACAGGACTCCACAGGACCTCACCTCACCTTACGGACCACACCTCCCAGCAGCCTCCACTACAGGGAGATGACCTGCTGCAGTTCTATCACCACAGGCTCCCTCATTAGAGGGCGCCTCCTCCTGCATCGCGGGAAGTGTGGGGACTGTGCCCGGGTGAAGCCCAGGCTAAGGGAGGGTATGTCCCCGCCTGTCAGAGCCAGGAGGAGGCTGTGCCATCCCCTATGTCGCCTCAGTTTTCAGGTAAGTAGCCACATCTGCAACACTGCCACACTTTCCCCATTTCTACGCCTGTACCCAATGTCGGCCCCTCTGCCTCCCTGGCACCTGTCTTTCCTCAGCAGTTAACCTCCCCAGAGTGTACCCCTCTGTCCCTGGAAGCCTGTTTCCGCTTCGCAAGCCCTTTTTCCCCTTCAGTGCCCATCTGCCCACTTATCCATTCCTGGGGCAAGCCCCCACTGCTACCCCACAGGTAATCTGTCCCCGCGATGTGCCTCCTGTTTCCCCCTCCGCCATGTTTGGTTCAATCATTCAATCAGGAATTTTAAAACGAGCTACTCACCCATGATGGACTCAAGGCACGGGGGTGCAGCTTCAAGTCAGCCAAAAAAACAGGTCTTGAGGCTCTTCTTGAAGGTGTGCAGAGTAGGGGAGCGTCTGATGTTTACCGGGAGCTTGTTCCAGGCCTGAGGAGAATGTAGGAGAAGGCTCTTCCACCTACTCTGGTTCTGCAGATGCGCGGGGTATTTCCTAGGGTGAGGCCGGCGGAGCAGAGGTTTCTTTGGGGTACAGGGAAAGCAACTTTTTCATTGAGGTATTTGGGCCAGGTGTTGTGGAGGGATTTGTAGTTCCTACCCCAGAGTTAACCTCCACCACTCCCTACCTCCCCCCTCCCTTAGCACAGCAGTTTCCATACGGCATGGAGACCACACTGCGATCACTCAGCCAATATGTGCAGAGAGCATGCTGCGTGCACTCCTGGACCACACCCAGCGCTTGGACCCCAATACCATGGACCACCACCGCTTCAACTCAACCGAACTTCGAGCCCTGAACCCCAGACACCAGGACAAACAAAAAGTACGCCCATTCCGGACCCCAGAATCACCGAAGTCCATTTCTCCTGCTGGAACTGCGCTTCACCTGTGACACAAAGGTTACCACCCGCACCTCTCCAACCAGCCACACTGCATCACACAAACCCACCAACAAGGAGGACGCCAACACCGGTAAGATCAACTGCATGCTGATCAACAAACACTCATTCGAAAAACATGCCATGGAAGTCGGGGATACCATCGCGACTCACACCCAGGACGCTGTCTTCATCACAGAAACTTGACTGAACCCAGAATCCGCGCTGGACAGCCCTGACGTATACAAGATTGTGCACCAAGACTGATCCAACAGGAACGGCAGAGACATCACCATCATCTACAAAGAGAAATTAAAATGTCCAACTATCAGAGACTACTCCACCTCTGCATTGAACACCTCCAATTTCAGCTCTGAACAAACAGCAAAACCACCATCAGAGGCACCCTCTACTTCAGGCCTCCGGGACCCTGCCCTGCCTTCTGCAACGCAATCCCCCGACTTCATCACCCCTATCGCCATTGACTCAAATCTTTACATATTCCTAGGATACCTCAATTTTCACTTTGAAAACACTGACAACACCACCACGGCCAACCTCCTAGAAAGCATGGTTAACCTTCGACTCAAGCAGATAGTCACTGACCTCATCCATACTGCAGGACACACACTCAACCCTTTCTTCTCAGCCATCAACTACACCCACACCGAGGAGCTCACCTGTACCGATCACCACAGCCTCCATTTTGTCATTTTGGAACCCCCCAACACCCACGCCTCCACTGACAGCAAAACACGGCGCTACTTGTCAAAGGTATCAGAGCAACGATGGACCAATGGCCTCAACTCCCACCGGCCCACCACCAGCAAAGACACAGAAGAAAGACACAGAACAAGCAATGGAAAACTTCGTGAACTGGAACTCGGCAAGTGCTGCCGAAGTATAGCAAAGGAAACCCACCAACCCCAAGAAACGAGCACGATTCCTCAACTGGTTCACAGCAGAACTGAAAACTCAGAAACACGACTACAGACGGAAGGAAAGAAGATGGCGTGCCAATTCAAAGATGCCCTCAACCATACCATCAACTCCTGAAAATTATCAAAAAGACCGCCTTAACCACCCGCATTGATGACAGCTCCAACAACAGCAAGGAACTCTTCCACAAAGTCAAGAAGTTCACCAACCCTTCGGCTACTGCAAACATCATCATACCCTCGCAAGCTCTCTGCAACACCCTCACAGACTTCTTCCACAACAAAATCCACACCATCTACCAAAACTTCCCACCTCAAGCCCCGCCGAGGACTACATCAGCCTCCCCACACCGACCGACGTCCACCCACACCAGCTCACCTCCTGGAACACCCTCACTGAGAAGGACACAGCATACATCATGAGATCCATCCACTCCAGAGCCCCAGCAGAACCCTACCCCCACCACACTTTCAACCTCGGCAATCAAACCATCAGCAAAGAACTCACCAAGGTCCTCAACTCCTCGATCACCATGACCCACTTCCCCCAGAAATGGAAACATGGTGACGTGAAGCCGTTGCTGAAGAAATCTTCCGTAGCCCCCGGAGAACCAAAAAAGCTGCTCCCCTTCCCAGCCAAAGTCATCAAGAAAGCTATCAACATCCAGCTAACTAGACATCTGGAGAACTACAACCTCCTGGACCTCTCGAAATCCATCTTCAGAGCAAACCACAGCACAGAGACAGCTCTTGGGCAGCCACGGACGACAACAGAGTGCTGCACGACCATGGAGAAACAACTGCCCGCATCCTCCTCAACCTTTCAGTAGCCTTTGACACCGTATTCCACCACACACTGATCAACAGACTACGCCAGATCAGAATCAGAAAAGGAGGAGCCCTCAAGTGGATCACATCCTACCTCACAGGAAGAACGCAGAAGACCATCTTTCCTGCCTACTCCTCGCTCACTAAGAACATCATCTGCGGCGTACCACAAGGCTCATCCCTAAGCCCTACCCTCATCAACGTATACATGACAACCCTGGACAACATCGTCAGATGACACGGACTCAACATCATCTGCTAAGCGGATAACACCCAACTCATCCTCTCCCTGACCAATGACCCAACGACCATCAAAGACAAGTTCCAAAGATGTATGAACGATGTGGCCATCTGGATGAACAGCAACTGTCTCAAACTCAGCTCAAACAAGATAGAAGTACTCATCTTCGGGAAAGACAAGGACACTCTGCGGAAAACGAATGGTGGCCACCCGAGCAGGCCCAACACCAAAATCCAGCAAACATGCCTGCAACCTCGGCATCATTCTCGACAGCCAGGTATCTATGAAGAAGTAGGTCAGCTCTATCTCCTCCGCTTGCTTCACCACCCTCTGAATGTTCAGGAAGGACTTCAGATGGTTCCCACCCAGAACTGGGCAAACTGTCCCGCAAGCTACTGTACTGTCAGCCGACAGCTACAGTACTACTGAATGGGGCCAGATTTCCCCCCTTTAATATTTTCAGAGGCACCAGGCAAGGCTGCCCATTATCCCCAATCCTATTTGCATTGGCCATTGAACCCTTAGCTGCCAAGCTTAGGCAACACCATAATCACAGAGCATTGATCTTTCCAGCCAGACAACTGCTAATTTCTCTATACACAGATGATATGACACTGTATGTTAAAAAGCTCAGGACAACCTAAACCCTGTGTTGCGAGAGATCACAACATTTGGTGGTATATCTGGCATACAAATTCACGGGTCTAAGTCTGCTATATTCCCCCTTACTGATAATACCCAGCTGCACCTACTAGACTACCCCCTGGTCTGGGAATCTGATGAACTCAAATACCTAGGCATACAAATTACGAGAAACAAGGATACATTGATGTGGAGTAATTATGGGACGGCCATTGATAAGATAACTGACAACATCACTAGATGGCTCCATCTACCACTTTCCATGGCGGGCAGAATCACTCTCATCAAGATGGTAATACTACCCAAATTATTATACCTTTTCATCAATATCCCATATCACCCAGGGAGCTTTTTCTTTAGCACACTTAGGACCCAACTCACAAGACTCATATGGGGAGGGAAACAGGCGCGACTTAACCTAGCTACACTGATGCTACAATATCACCAGGGTGGATAGGAGATCCTCATTTTTGAATATTATAATTACTGCACACAGGCCCACTTTGCAACGTACTGGATCCATCCACCGCCGTTTATGCCCCATCTGGCAGTAGAGGATGGCTAAAAGGCCCCGACGCCTCCGGCGTGCTACCTTTTTACAACAGTGAGGGAGCGGGAGCAAGACCGTCCACTGTTGACTGCACAGTGATGGTGTGACCACAGCTCGCTCGAACTCTGGGAAACCCTTTTTTGTACTTCCCCAGGATGTCTTTGTTGCATGATCCCAGATTACAGGTGACATGTGAAGAGGTATGCCGCAGGATGCTAGTGGGACTACAATACCAGAACCTGGGGGACCTTTACAGTGGAGGCCAATTCTGCTCCATAGAGCAATTATTTGGAGCGTGCACACCCACGATAATGGACACATTCCTATATACACGTCTCCGGCAAAGTGTCAGAGCTGCCACCCCCACATTTCTTGAAGAACCAGACACACTTGAACCCCTACAGGCTTTATTGCAAAAAGAGCCCCCCCCACCATGTCATATCCCTCTTGTATAAACACACACAGAGTGCGTCACCTACTCACACATTGTGGGCTAGGCAGGCCTGGGATGGAGATCTAACAATACCCTTAACAGATGACCAGTGGGAACGTAGCTGTGTACAGACAGAAGCAATTACGAGCAATAGTAGGCTGCGCCTCATCCATTTTAAATTCTTACATCGTTTGTACCACACCCCCGCCAAACTACATAGGTTCCATCTCAGAGATAATGCTCGGTGTGAGCCTTGTGGGGGAGAGGGAGCAGATTTTATGCACCTGGCATGGACCTGCCTCCAAGTAGCAGACTACTGGGCACTGATTTTTGAAAGACTATCGGATATGTTGGGAGTCAAGATGGCGCCATGCCCACTTGTGGCACCATTGGGCCTGTCACCAGAAATTAAAACTGTCCATAAAAGGTTTTTGGCAATGGGCTTGCTTCTGGCCAAGCGCCAAGTGGCATGCTGGTGGGGAAGAGGTCAGGCTCCCAAATTCAAGACCTGGATACACATTATGTCCACTTGACAGGATCATACACATTCCTACGCAGAAATGCTGCCCACTAATTCTTGACCGAAAGATATCTGGGGTCCACTCACCTCTTATCTTCTTAGGCAGGAAGCGGACAGGGAAGGGGGGGAGGAGCGAGAGGATCAAGCGGCAGGTAGTGAACACCAAACCCCACAGGCTGCACCAGAAGTGTAGTAACTCTGGGGCAAAAGAGAACTTTGCAGATATAACCCACTTGGACTGAATGTGATGTGGGTATTGTACTGTGTGAGTACTATAGATGAGACTGAGGTATCGAAGCTTAGACCTAATGGAAGTTGTGTAAACCACGTATTACCATGATCTTGCTATTATTGTAACGTGTAACTATCAGAACAATGACACAATTTGTTGCACTGCTATGACCTAGAATGTATTTCACTGTTATGTCTTAACTTTTGAACAGCACGCAAGTTGTTTGAGGGGGAGAATTTTTCCAACACAATGTGACTGTGGACACGGGAAGGTGTTATTTCTCTGCCTAACATTGTGACAGCCGATTTGATGACTATATTACACTGATGTACTGTGCTAATAATCAATAAAGGTTTTTGAAACTTAAAAAAAAAAACTGTCACGCAAGCTCTTGTCACCTGCATACTTGACTATGACAACTCCCTCTACGTAGGAATTACCGCCCAACTCCTGAGAAAACTCCAGACAATCCAGAACACAGCAGCCAGACTCATCCTCGACCTCCCCAGACAGATGCACATCACGCTTCACCTCAGGGAACTCCATTGGCTATCAGTCATGAAGAGATGCCAGTTCAAGCTGCTCACCCACACTTACAAGGCACTACACAACTAAGGACCGGTGTACTTCAAAGAAAGAGTGAATTACCACCAACCGACCAGGGAACTCCGTTCCGGATTCCTCTACCTAGTAGTGACCCAACGCATCCAGCGAGCAAACAGCACTGCACTGCACTCTACAACACTCTACTCTATGCCACTGCACTCTACGTCACTTAACTCTGTTCTGAAGCAATCTGCTCTACACTACACTATTCAACTCTGCCATTCCTCTCTACACCAATGCACTCTACGCTGCACCACTCCACTCTAACTCACTTTACTCTATGCCACTGCAGTCTACGCTAATGCACTCTACACCACCTTACTCAAAACCAATACTCTCTGCACTAATCTACTCTGCATCACTGCACTGAATGCCACTATACTGTACCCTGCAAGACTCTACTCTACGTCGCTGCACTATACACCACTATACTCTACACCATTGCACTCTACATCACTTTACTCTGTGCCACTGTACGCCAATGCCTTATACAACAATGCACTCTACGCCACTCTTCCCTACGCCTTTGCACTCTACCACACTCTACAGGACTGCACTCTCTGCCACTGAACTCTACGCCAATCTACTCTGCGCCACTGCACTCTATTCTCCACCACTCTTCTCACTCTATGCCACTATACTCTATGCTGCTACGCTCTACTCTATTTCACTTTACACCACTCTAATCTACCCTGCACCACTGCACTCTATGACCTCTGCACTCTGCACCACTTCACTATATGCTACTCTACTCAGTGCCAGTGTACTGTACTCCATGTTACTATGCACCACTGCACTCTACGACAATGCACTCTATGCCACTGCACTCTGACACTCTACTCTGTACGAATGCACTCTCAGCCAATGAACTACATGCCACTCTACTCTATGCCACTGAATTCTATGCACTGCACTCTATTCTGCACCACTCAACTCTACCTCACTCTACGCCACTCTGCGCCAATGCACTCTATGCTACTACACTTCACACCTCTCTACTCTGCATCACTCCACTTTACACCACTCTAATCTATTCTTCACCACTGCACTCCATGCCACTGCACTCTACAGCATTATACTCTATGCCACTGCACTCCACACCACTCTGCACCTCTGCAGTCTACCCTGCACTACTCCACTCTGCACCACTCCACTCTATGCCACTTCACTCTACTCTGAAGCAATCTACTGTACATCACTGAACTCTATGCCACTGCATTGTACGCCTCTCTGCACCACTCCACTCTACACCATTGTACTGTACTCTGCAGAAATCTACTCTGAACCACTCTACTCTATGTCATTGCACTCTATGCCAATGGACTTGGCTACATTTTATCGATGCAAATGCACTCTACGCCAATCTACTCTGCACCTCCGTACTTTACGTCATTTCACTCTAGTCCACTCTACTACACCACACTCCACGGTACTCCACTCTATGATATTCTACTCCATTAAAATCTATTCCACTCTACTCCATGCTATGCCACTCCACTCTATGACACTAGTCCACTGTACGAAGCTCTACGCAACTCCCTCTTTGCCACTCCATGCCACTGTAAACTACTCTATTCTATGACACAATTCTCCACTCTACTCCACTGCTCCACTCTACACCACTACCCTCTGTCCCACTCCACCTCAACACTATGCCACTCCACTCTAATCTACGCCACTGGACTCTACAACACTCTACCCCACTCTGTGACATTCCACTCTCCTACACTATTCTACTAAATATCACTCCACTCTACAACAGTTTACTCCACTCTACGTCGCTCTACTCTACAACACTCTACTCTACGCAACACCCTCTACGCCAATCCACTGTGCTCTACCCCACTCCACGTTACTGTATGCCACTCCACTTTACAACAATCTACTCCACTCTATGCCCTTCCACTCTTCCACTCTCCTCCCTCCATGACACTTTACAACACTCTGCACCACTCCACTCCATGTCACTCCATGCCACTCCACTTCACTTCACTCCACTATATGCAACTCTACTCCACACCACTCAATGCCACTCCGCGCTACTCTACGCCACACCAACACTCTCTAAGCCACTCCATAAAACTCCACTCCACTCCAATTTAAGACACTTCACTCATGTTTACCCGACTAACTTTTATCTGTGCTGAACAGCTGCCACGCTGGTGTACAACATGGCTAAAACAGTGCTTCAAATGGGCTGATACTGTCTGGTACTGAGTACCAGCATTTTTTTTTTTTAGAGTACCTGCACTTCTCAAGAGTGACGTGATACTTTTAATTGGAGAATACCTGCACTTCTCAGTAACAAGCAGGTACTTAGAGGGTATCTGCAGTTCAATGTTTCCATTTCAAGCACAGGGCTAAAACATATTGGCAAAGCCAATAGCTCTTGCATGGGCGAGCCTGTTGACTTTGCCAATGTTTTTTTTTATTATCTATCTCTTTGAACTCCTACACCTCATTCCATGGATTACAACCTCTCCTTTCTCTGAAACCCAATAACGCCCAATCTCTTCTAGCTCTATCTTCATTCCACTAATCACTTGCATGATACTGCACAGCCCTACAACAATGACATATAAGACGTATTCATTTAATTTACCGCAAAACTGATGTAAATGTATGGAATGCTTCAAAGCCTCACAGGGGGGTTGTAGGTACAATATAAATACAATTATTTACGAGACAGCGCTGGCCTTTTCAACCTTCCCGGACAGACAAATGTCTGCATCCCTGAACTGTGATAAGCATGCTGCACGCTGCCTAGCAACCGCGCGAGCACGAGTGAAGTCAGAAGGTCTGAGTTTCAGCACCTCCTCATTCCGACCAACAGCTGCGCGCGCGGCAGGTGCCATTCCAATGCCCTGTTTACTACAGGATCACAGTGCCACGTGCTGCGGCAGGGCAGGCAGCTAAGAATACACGGATCCCGCAGTGAACGCGGATACTTATGGAAGAAGGAGTCTACTTGCGTTAAAGGGCAACGCGCTCCGCTCACCATAAACGATGCAATCCTCATTCGTAAATCAAATAATTCTAATTTTCTCCCCACACTTTCATACACCTCGCACAACACGATATTTACAAGCCAGTGGCAGAAAAGGCAAATGCAATGCTCATTTTTTGAGGATTTTTATTTTGAGAATTGTTCTGATTCCTAATTCTTGGCTGCACATTGAGGCCCGTTTGGTGCTGTGTTAGGGGTGATGTAGAGAGTGTGTAGAAAGAAGCAGGGCAGGCTTTTGGCATGGGCGAACTGGACCCAGGCCCGGGGGCCAATCTTCAGAGGGGCTCGCATAATTTACTGTCTGCATACGGCACAGCAGCGTCCCTCACATGACTCCCGTGATTCAGAGAAAACCAATTTTAATCCTTCTTCCCCATGGTGTGCGCTGCTTTAACACTGTCTCTCCCTCTCACCTCCTGCCGCCACGCACAACTTGGAATCAGCATGACTAATGGGGGATTCAGGTGAGTTGGGGGCGCCGGATTGTTCAGAGGCTAGCCACTATTGCAATTAGCACATAAAAGCCCTCCACACCGCCTCGTTTTATTCAGCAGCCGCAGCGAGGGCGCCACATGTCTGCATGACGATGCATATTATATCAACGTTCGGGCCCGTCCTACATTCCAATTCAGGGTCTTACAATAATTGTAGCCAAGCATCAGGAAATGCAGGACAGAGTTTGAGCAGGAGAATAACTCGCGTATTCGTTAACACAAAATAGATGCAGAGCAATAGAAGCGAAGTGTCAAATAATCCAAAATAGACTTTCTGCAGAAATAGAAATCAATCACCAAAAATGTATTTTTCTACTTGGGGATGTTAATTGTCACAGATCTGAGTTGTTAACCATTGATGCCATCCGCGAGGACTAAGTTAGTGCAGGTCAATGGGGGGGATTAAAGGTGTGTGTGACAGTGTCTGTACACGCTTAGATAAACATAAAGCAAAGAATGTTACTTCTGTCATTTGCTGGGGTAGAGATTAATTTTTTTTACAAGAATGTTATGTCTGCCAGAGTCACCGCCTGGATGGTCCACTATAAGAAGCTTTTGTTGTCCCATATAGAGAAAAGTATTGAACTCCTTAGGTCTCAGTTTGGTTGATCTCTTATAGAATCCACACCAGTCTAATTTTTACAAATTTAGTCTGGTTATCTAAAGCCAATTTGATTGCATAGCTGAAGTGTACCAAAAGTACTCTTGTAATTTTGGGTAATCAAGGTATGTTCGACTCTGAATGGAAAAAACCTGAAGTGACAAGAAGTGGGTAACAGGGTGTTACTCTGCCTATAGAAACATTGAGTGGGCTTGGCGATTCTCAAATTAACATGCATAGAGAATCTTGATTTTAAAGACAACAGAGGCTAACATTATGGAATAATCCTTTATTGCTGCCCCAACATGCAGCCCTTTATATAATATCAACGCATTCACAAAGCATTTAGAATGTTCAGAGCATATACATATCCAGGGTACGCAGACATTCTCCTCTTTTCGGCTGCGACAAAACAAGGTAACAACTTATTTTTCCATTGACAAACTTTGCAAAGCACTGTGTGAAGGAAACCATAGAACTCCAAATTAATGTAAGACCATACAAAAATATTAATACAGATCCTCCTAACATTCAAAATATTCTTAACTATTACAGAACATTTCTTCAAATTCTATTATACTCACCAATACTTATAGCCTCTCCTCAAGGTCAAGGAGAGTGGGATAACGTTAGCCTCCGTTGTCTTTAATGAAATCAAGATTCTCTATGTATGTTCGTTTGAGAATCACAATTTCATTACAAGGCAGGAGGCTACTATTATGCATGTTTAAAGCCATCTAAACCCACAGATTTACATTTGCCACAGGTTTTATATAGAATTTCGCAAAAGTATTTGCATTTGTCCAATCAGCTGAGTTTAAGATCTTAGATAAATATCCCCCTGCCCACAAAACTTTACTGCCCGTTGTGCCCCTCGAAGAATGAGCACCAATCTTGGAAAGGTCCACACCTGCCTCACTCATAACCATACATAACAAACTACCTAAAATAGCAGTAGATACTGGTTTGAGGTACGACAAAAGTAACTGATCTACACCATGCTCCTTAAACTCTAGAGTCTTGGTCTCATATGTTCTCATACAGCTTACCACGCATAACTTTTCACAATCATGAAAAAGGGATTCGAAAACTGAATTAGACAACGTCTTTGCTCTCTTCCAGATATCAAAATGTACTCCCTCAGCAGAATAGAATCTTATAGATATTTCTAGAGCTTTCACATCTGAAACCCTTCTAAATGATATTAAACAAAATAATGATGCTAATTCATGAAAATTTGTTTTAGGAAGAGGTAACTATTACCTGCCCATGAACTAAAAAGCTTGAAAATCAGGTTGACATCCCAAAGAGACTCATAACGAACCCTTGGAGGTCTCCTCGATCTCACACCCTTCATCACTCTTCTAATTACAGGGTCATTACCAATTGCAAAATTCCTAACCAAGGCATGTCCTGCAGAAATAGCAGATCTTTAACCGTTAATTGTCCTACATGTAAGACGTAAGTTGTACAAATCTTCTAAATAATTGGCCATCTCGGCTACAGGAGCTTCCACAGGATCGAAACCCCTCTCCATGCACCAACTACACCATTTCTTCCACACTCCCCTATATCTTTTCCTTGTTCCCGTGGCCCGAGACTCTTCAAGTAAACCTTTAGCTTCTCCTGAAAGGCCTGAATATCTTCATGTACTCCTGAAATATTCCAGACAAAAAGGTTCATCTTCCCTTCTATAACCAAAGGGTGCTACACTCCATTTGAACCTTAGCAGAAGACCCAAGGATATTAGAACCAACCGAGGTTTGGTGACAATGAGCTCATCATCTCTGGGAACCAGACCTGTGACCTCCAAAACACAGTCACCAGATAATGTTGCGGGATCTGACCTAACTTCCCTCAAAACCCTCTGAATCATGGAAAAGGGGCAAACTCATAACCACCTTCCTTCCTCTATACTACAGAAAGGCATCCATTGCTGCTGCTTCTGGATCTGGCCTCCAACTGAAGTACCTGAGAACCTGGAAAGTCAGCCTGCTCACAAACAAGTCTACTCAAATTGGGCCACATAACTCCTGAATCAGACCGAATTCAACTGGATTTAATTTCCAATTTCGGGAATCCCAGAGATATCTGGAATTTCAATCTGCTCTTACATTCTGTAGGCCTGGAATAAGCTCCGCTCTCAACACAAAATCCTGTGATCCCTACAAAAATACCAAATTCGTCTAGGCAGTCCTGCCAAAGGGGTTGACCTCGCACCATCCAAATGGTTTATATAAGATACTAACAGCAATCTTTTCACAAAGAGGGTCCGAGGGAAAAATCTACAGGCCTACACAGATTCAATCCCCCAATACACTCTAGAAAAAGAACCATAAAGAATCCGTGGGTCTAATCAAGCTTAAACAAGATAAGGGTATCAAAAAACACAAGGGAAACCCTACTAAACAAGCATTGGAAATGCAATAGGTCTCGCAGCATTAGAGTTTGTGCTTTTAGAATTGTTTATGGGTTTTTTTTTAAAATCTTTAGCATTTTTGTTTCCTGTAGGCAATGCTAAAGAATTACAAAGAAAAAAAGCCATAAACAAATCTAAAAGCTCTAACTCAAATGCTCCGAGACCTATTGCACTGTGTGAGGGTGAGGGGTTGAGGGTGAATGCAATAGGTCTCGCATTAGGAAAGTTTGACCTATTGGTATTGTAAATGACACATTTTGTATTTATGTGTTGGTTTTGAAAATAGCAAAATTAATAGCTTTGTCATTTACAATGCCAATAGTTTTAACTTTCGCAAATGTGACACCTATAGCATTTGTAATGCAATATGTGTTGTATTTACGTGACTTAGATGTATTGATATTACAAATAACAATGGCTTTTAATTTTTTAAATAATTAATACTTAAATAAAAGGTATTGTAATTTATAATGGCAATAGCTTAAACTTTTGTAAATAACTTTTGTGAAGATTATGTTCAGTGTATTTTATTGTGACAAAAATCCAAGAACAGAAGTGAAAAAATGTAACATCTTTTTATGACATTTTGTAATAAAGCTTGAAACATTGACAGAACATATTTGAACCAGTTGTTGTTGAATGGTTGCACAGATTGATGCTGTGGTGGCGCTGAGTGATGTTGTGGTGGCAACGAGTGAGGGCGGTAGAGTGAGGGTGGTAGAGTGAGGGCGGTAGAGTGAGGGTGTGAGGGCGGTAGAGTGAGGGCTGTAGCATGAGGGTGGTAGAGTGGTAGAGTGAGGGCGGTAAAGTGGTAGAGTGAGGGTGGTAGAGTGAGGGCGGTAGAGTGGTAGAAGTACAGGCTTACCTGACTCTTCGCATGCACCCATTCAGTTGTTGGCCTCTCAGCTGAGTCTGCCAACTAGACAACAAAGTGGAGGTGGGGCGGTTAACTAATGAGGCAGTAAAAAAAAAAGTGCGTTCTGAATTAGTGAGACCGTGGCAGAAGTGCAGGCTACCTGACTCTTCGCATGCACCCATTCAGTTGTTGGCCTCTCAGCTGAGTCTGCCAACTAGACAAAAAAGTGGAGGTGGAGCGGTTAACTAATGAGGCAGTAAAAAAAAATGCGTTCTGAATTAGTGAGACCGTGGCAGAAGTGCAGGCTACCTGACTCTGAACTATCCCACAAAGTGGGTCATCACACTGCCCTCCAAAAACTAACAAAGGGAGCTAAGCATGAATGCCGAGAGGCGAGTGAGATACTAGCGCTGCCTGCTCTGTAAGCATTAGAAACAAAAGTGCGTGGCAGAAGTACAGGCTACCGGACTCTTCGCACGCACCCATTCAGTTGTTGGCCTCTCAGCTGAGTCTGCCAACTAGACAAAAAATCTCAATTTACTAAACTACCCATAAAACGGTAATGGGATCCATGCCTCGTGCGGCGGGGATTATTCAAGCAGAGTCCCGCTCGCGGGCAGATGTCAGAGGGGGCGGGGGTGGGATGCGCGCGCTCTGGATGAAGTCGGCCGAGCTCTTCCTGAGCCCTCGGGTCCCGCTCGTGCAATCAGGACATGCCGTGGATCACATAACATGAGCAAGACCAGCAAGTAGCACAAATTGATGCGGAGACCACAAGACGCAGCCGAGGGCCTGAGTGCATTTCTTCTTAGAGGGTGGATTTTAAGTGAAGCACGTAGGAGGTTACCATGGGTAACATGAGGGAATGAGGTAGCATGAAATGGAGGAAATCAAGCAGAGTCCCGCTCGCGGGCAGATGTCAGAGGGGGCGGGGGTGGGATGCGCGCGCTCTGGATGAAGTCGGCCGAGCTCTTCCTGAGCCCTCGGGTCCCGCTCGTGCAATCAGGACATGCCGTGGATCACATAACATGAGCAAGACCAGCAAGTAGCACAAATTGATGCGGAGACCACAAGACGCAGCCGAGGGCCTGAGTGCATTTCTTCTTAGAGGGTGGATTTTAAGTGAAGCACGTAGGAGGTTACCATGGGTAACATGAGGGAATGAGGTAGCATGAAATGGAGGAAATCTAGAAGGTTATTAACGGAAGCCGAGCTGCAGGTTACTTTGGCAGTGAGGCAAATGCTGTTTAAATAAGAGTGTCCGGAAATATAAACTCACTCTAAAGAAATAGGTAGAGGCTGCAATTCTCAGAGTAATGAGCTCAGAATGCAAAACAAGACGGAGGGAAGAGAGGGGAGGGGGGAGGAGAAATGCGACACGGCGGGAAGGGGAGGGGGCGGAGCGGGTAAAACAAGACGCACCTGCAGGCAGGATGACTCAGGGGAGGGGGCGGAGCGGGGCAGAGCGGCATGTGGGTGTGAAGAAGCCGGGCCTTTGAAGTGAAGCTAAGCTTCACTTCAAAGGTGTCGGAGGAATGCGGGCGGCTGTGCACGCGCTTTTAAGCTCAATGCACATGCGCATTGAGCTTAAAAGTCACGGGCACTGCAAGGAATCGCCACGATTCCTTGCAAGTTAGATAAAGAGTCGATGAGCCCCTATAGTCTCGCTTGCTCGATGCGCATGCGCATCGACAGGCGAGACCTAAAAAGAACCAGGGTAAGTACTGTATGTCAAGAAACAAGGGTTCTTGTGGGAGCAATAGTGTACTATATTGGTACTTACAATGCGCAATGGCAATGGCAATGGGTCAAGTGGATTTCAGACAGAAAGGAGGCCGAGTACAGTGTGATTGAGTATTTACAGTTTATATCAAATATTGAAACAATTTTTTTTGTTATTTTTTTTTTATTTATTAAACTTTTGTATAGCGCTAGCTGGACCCGAGGGTATCAGAGCGCTTCACAGCAAGTACAGAGGCATCAGACAGACAATGAGGACGGAAAACATGGCAAGGGGCACAAGGGCGAGTACAGTCTGTACAATAGCAGCCAAGCGTAAAACAGGGCGGAAAGTCATAAGCAAGTCAATCAGCTCTGGGGTCACAGAGATCATGGAACTTCAAAGTCCAGGTGGAGTTCTAGTATGCTCTAGAACGCTCGAGGAAGAGGATTTTGAGTAACTTCTTGAATTTCGGGAAGGATGCGGTCAATCTGATGTGTGGGGGGATGGAGTTTCAAATCTTGGGAGCATTACCCGCAAAGGATTTGCTAGCTGTTGTGAGATTCTGGGATTTCAGAGGAATGAGTAGGAGCGTGTTGGAGCTTCTGAGGTTTCTAGACTGACCGGCCCTTTTGAGCTTGTTGGCCAGGTATTTTGCACATATATACAACAGTTATTAAATGAGAAACAAATCATTGTATCAGCATTGATTACTGTACACAGTGTCTGAAAATATTGTTAGAACTAGAAATGGTTGTTTTCTGAATGATGGAAGCCAAGCTGTAAATGTCACAAATGTCACTAGTCCGTTTTTCTTTGGTTTCAATGCACATTGGGGACACTAAGCACTAACTGTTGTACATATGTGCAAAATTGTTTGAATATTTTATATAATCTGTAAATACTCAATCACACTGTACTCGGCCTCCTTTCTGTCTGAAATCCACTTGACCCATTGTTATTGCCATTGCGCATTGTAAGTACCAATATAGTACACTATTGCTCCCACAAGAACCCTTGTTTCTTGACATACTAAACAAGCTAAGGAGCACAAATAGTTTCAGTCTTCAGATCTCTTCTAAAATTCAAAGGAGTCCTTTATAGAAGACGGAATCCTATCCCCCACCGAGGTGAAATGCTTCATCATCTGGGATCTCCTCTTCGTTGCAAAACCTAGTGCAGCCAAGGGCTTGTCACGATCTCAGCTTCGGAGTCCTTCTGACTACAATACCCAGAATGCCTGCTGTTTGGTCTGTTTTCTGTCTCTAGTACCCTTTTCTTCTTTCCGCTTTCCACTTCCTATATTTGCTCCTCCCTCCCTTACTCCGGTGCTTGTCACCTGAGACGAACCGCCGTTCCTGTTTTGAAGTGGATATTGACTCCCTGCTGTACTCGAGCCGCGACATCGCTGTATGGTCCGTTGTGGAGCCCGCAGCTGCTTGTTACCTGCGAAACGCGCTGAGCGTTATCGAGACCTGCTTACCTGCTCGCCTTCTCTCAGCTGAGTTTCACGCTACACAAGCCGCGCATCATCCGGTTTCGTGATTCGGATAACTGAGAAATCGCTAGTGACTCAACTAGCACCTTGGAATTTTGTTTATTATTATTTTTGGCTTTTTGAACTGACCTTAAGAGCCTGTGGAGCTCTGCATTTCTGCGACTCTGCACGGAGCCGATGAGAGGCTCGGATACATGTGCATAGGGAGGTACTGGGCAGCTGGAAAGAGGTGGAATTCCTTTTTTGTGACAATTTATACACCTTGTGCATCAAGATTCGAGGAGACATCGGTCGTGGATAAGTAGACTCTTTTTCTTATCTGCTTCTAAGTTTACTGTGCAGCTGATGCTTTATTCTACCAGAACTGTGATACCTGTGCCTTCCTGCCTTATTTCTTATTTGCTTTATTTTTACCTTTTGTGCCTTTTTTCTAAGACTGTTCGTGGCAGCCATCTGCAGTGAGTGTTTATTCATACCCTTTGTGATATAGTACATGTATTTAGGGGAAGGGGGGAGGACTGATGGGTGTTCCTTATGTCTTTCTGCAGGAAACAGTATACAGCCGCCTAGAGTGATCACCTACCCTATCACCCCATTGCTGTAGATGGTTTCTGGCCTCCAAGCCGTTTTATTTACTTTCTCCATTTTTTCCCCTTCCCCTTGGGTGGTCCTCATTGTGGAGTGTGTACATATATATGGTTCCCTAGAGGCACCGCTGATAGGGAAGGGAAGAGCTAGCATCATCATCGCTCCTGCTGTACTAGACTACGCAAGGTTAGTCAATCTGCTCTTGTTCATGACAGGGCTACAACCCCTTCTGTAGGAGGGGGAGCTCAGGGATGTTTTAAAGTAGTAATTTCTAGGCTCTACTAAATCCCCTAGAAGCGAAGCAATCTAGATTGTTTATAGGGTGATGGTTGCAGTGCGTGCAGTGATAGAGTGAGGGTGATTTAAAATTGGCTACCAGGCAGAAGAACACCTTTAATAAGATCTACCCTGGTGTCAAAACCTAAAAATAGTGCATGTGCAGCTTAAACAAATAACTGCATATGGTCTACATGTTTCAGCCATGTCGATCAGGATATGATGGTCAACAACAGGGAGGGACAACGGGGGGACAATATTTATAGGGGTCCAGTGTGCGGTCCCAACAATCTATATAACAAATAATAGCACACAGTTCCCCTGGGATTGGTGATTGCGTAGTGCAGGGTGCTGTCTTCCTCTCTTCCTAGAGTGCAACAGGGAAGGGTATCCCTTGTCGGAACTAGGGATGCCTCACACAACAGGCTGGTTTAATGGCTGTTGTCATGTCACCAGCTAGTCGTATCGTGTCATCATCGGCGCCCTGCTCCAACGTCAAGCCGGCGCTGCAATGCCTGACGGGTAGCACGGGGTGCTACACTCTTGTGGAGATCTTTTGTTCCTTGCCGGTGGATGTAAGGGTGTGAGGGCCCTAGTGAGTGAAGTAGTGAGCGTGAGTGAGGTGAGTTAAAAAAGGTTGGTGTGATCTACTGCTTTGTCTTTAATCGTGTAGTTCACCACCTTAATAAAAAAGTGAGGGGCAATGGGACTACAGTAGTTACGAGAAGTCAGTCCCGTTCAACCCTCAATCGTGAATAGGTCGACATGTTTCATGCCCTATTGGCAATTCTTCAGGACCAAAATAGTGCTCATAAACTTAGTGAGATGCCCCGCATCAGGCTGAGGCATCTGAAGGATACAACCTGTGTGGTTGCCGGATCCAGCCAGAGAGGGGTTCCTGCATCAGGAGGATGCCCTGTGGGGAGAGAAGTAGACTTCAACCGGTGATTCAGGTCCCCACGTTACCCAATCAGGGGGATGCTACTAGATTACGGTGAAGTAATACATAGTAATAAAGTGAGGAGAGGGGGAGAAGACACAGTTTAGGTTACTACGCATCAGGGGGTTAGTGAAGATTACTTAAAAACAACGCTGGGTAAAGGACTACCAGCAGACATTAGGTGTCTCAACGCACAATTGGTGTTTAAAAATATATGGAAGGATCTAACGCTAGCCAGCGTTATTGCTACACCTGGAGGTGAAAATACAAAAGTCCAGAGTATGAAAACGACTTACCCTCGTTGGCGGTCGTAAGTGCCCCAAGGCTGCTCCCGTGGGGTCTGCGGGAATGGGGCAGTTATCTGGAGGGTATAAGTAAATGGTGTCAGGGGTAAATAGCCCAAACGGGGGTAGTAGGTGGGTAAGTGTGTGTATACCGTCTGGTGGGACAGCAAGGGAGGAGTCAGCGGCCTGGGTTAGGTCCGCGGAGGTCCCACCAGGTCCCGATGGATCCAGGACAATCACACCACCCAGGGAGGTCGCAGCCTGGAGGGGCACCAAAGGCAACGAGCGGCGGAGCTCCGCTGCTCTCGATGGCCGGTGGATGGTGGGATAGTCGCCCCTGGCCACCAGCCGCGCCAACCTCACGAGGGAACACTCATGGTAGTGCAGATCAGCCCTCACCCTGGCGGTCGGTAGACCCGCACGCTCAACGCCCGGTGCCCCAACTCTGCAAACGGCCTCGGAGGGGGCCGACGCCTCTGGTCCCTAAGGGGTGGGAGGAACCCGCCGGGGGCCCAACCAGGGCGTCAGGGCTCCTGGCGGTCCAGGCGCCCGCCTAACAATTAACAATAAACCCGTGCCCAACACCTTACCTCAGCAGAGCGGGCGGGTGACCTCTTCACCTAGACCCACGTCCCAGCGCGGAGTGTCGCCAAAAGCAGCCGTAGCTGGTTGTTCGTGGCGCTCGCTGATAAGGGTTCTGGTGAACGCCGGAGGCGTGTCTGGTCAGCGGCTCAGTGTCCGCGGCGCGCCGGCATTACGTCAGAGCGTCTAGGTGTCGGTCCGCGCCGCCATCTTGGAGAGGGGAGTGGGGAGAGCGGAAGCCAGAGCAGTCGGCAATGTGACTGTCTCCACATGATCAGGGGCAAACAAGGTGCAATGTTACAGGTGCTAAAACCATACCATGGCTCTGAGGAGGTTGACCAGCCAGGATGGTAAGTGAATGGAGAAAATTAAAGGGAAGTCGTGTGTACTGAGTAACTGGAGGGACTGAGTGGCGCCCCGTCAGTGATGGGCCGGGGAGTCCTAGTGGTATTAGGAGGTCATTGATCAGGGAGGCAGTAGTGCAAGCATATAGATGATCACCAAGTCATCTAGATGATAGGTGCCTGGGAGGTTGGTGCCTGGGTGGATCCCGCTGGGGGTGTGGGTGGGCAACTATGGGATTAGGGGATAAGATGTACATACCAAGCGTGGTGTTGCGTAAGTAATGACAACAGGCTGGAATGTTGACAGCATGTGTGTACACAACTGGGGAGAGAGAGACTATCTAGAAAGAGTGTTCCACGAGACGGAATCATTCAAACCCTCAGTATCTAAGTGTAGGCGGTGCACCCATCTTTGTTCCATCCTAAAAAGAGCCTGTTGGTTTAATGAAGGATGCTATTCTAGCACGACCCACTGGATGCCCTCAGCTGCATGCTCCTTTTCATGGCAATGTGCATATAGGCGAGTTTGTGTCCTTTTGCAGCGAATGTTGCTGTTATGTTCCATAACTCGTATTTTTACTGGGCGGGTCGTCATCCCAATGTACTTAAGTCCGCAGGGACAGGTCAGCATATAAATACAGTTACTGCTGTTGCAATTGGTGTGTCGGTTCAAGCACCATGTGAAGGTATCAGAGAGTTGGACTGTTTTGGTTTGTGTTGTTTGCGGACACACCACACAGTTGCCACATCGGTAATGTCCCGTGACGGGGGGCAGGTCCCACAGAGTGTTCTGCGGACGAATAGGAGTTTTCTTTGGTCGGGTATGGACAAGCTGGTCCTTCAGGCTGCTAGTTCTTTTGAAGGCGAACCGAGGACGGGGGATGTCCAAAGACACAGAATTCAAAATACCCCAGTGTGCATTTACTGTCTTCTTGATGTAAGGCGAATTTTTTGTGAAGGATGTCACGCAAGTGATGATGTCCTCGCTTTCTTTGCTGTGAGTTTCCAGAAGGGATTCCCTGTTGTTGTTCTGGGCTCTCTTCATGGATCGTTTTAATAGTCTGGGCGGGTAGCCCCTGTCTTGGAGTTTGTGTTGTAGGGATTGCGCCTCCCGCTGGTAATCGGAGATGGCGGTACAGTTTCTCCGGAGTCTAAGAAATTGTCCAAACGGTAGACTGTCCCTCAATGCCTTAGTGTGGTGGCTATTGTAGAGCAAGAGGCTGTTCCTATCGGTCTCTTTTTTGTAGAGAGTGGTGGTTATTCCCGTGGGGTCCAACATGATTCTTAGATCAAGGAACGGTATGGAGTGCTCAGCGATCGTCCCACTGAACTTCAGAAAGGGGTCCTGTTGGTTGATCCAGGAGTAGAAGGCGTTGCAGCTCGTGCGGTCCCCCTTCCAGAAGATCAGGATGTCGTCTATATAACGACGCCACAGGGATAGATTCTCGAGGAACGGATTGCGTTCAGGGGAGTAGATGAAGTCGTTCTCGAATGTTGCCATGTATATACAGGCCACGCTCGGCGCGAAGGTCGAACCCATCGATGTCCCCCGGACCTGGTGGTACAGCTGAGTGTCGTACTTGAAGAAATTTTCCGTTAGAGCTATGTTGGCCAATTCCATGACAAAGGAGATGGGGGTGTGAGATGTCCATTCCTCCAGTCTCAGAGTGGACTCTACTGCCTCTAGAGTTGCCTGTTGTGGGATGTTCGTATACAACGCTTCCACGTCTAGGGTCAGAAGTAGGTCCACATCAGTGCTGCCGTCCATCTCATCAATTAGGCGAAGGACATCCCTGGTGTCTTGAAGATATGAGGGTATTTTCTTCACTACTGGCTGAAAGAAAACGTCACAAAACTGAGACAGGGGTTCCAGCAGGGAGCCGATGCCGGAGACTATCGGTCTACCAGGGACTGGGGTGGTGCCTTTGTGGATTTTGGGGAGGGTGTAAAAATATGGTGTAATGGGTTCCGGAGTCGTGAGGAAGTCAGCTTCTCTCCTGGTGATCCATTCATTGACCTCCCCTTCAACCACTAGACTCATAATGGAAGTGGCCAGGCGTTTGGTCGGATCCACAGAGAGGGGCCTATAATGAGTCGTGTTCGAGAGCTGTCGTCTGCATTCCAGGTCGTAGTCGTGGCGATCCTGTAAGACTGTGGCTCCCCCTTTGTCTGCTGGTTTTATCACAATCGCACCATCATTACCCAAGGTGGCTGAGGCTTGTCTTTCCGCATTTGATAGATTGTGGAATTGGTTGATATGTGGTTTTTGTTTGAGGCTTGAGAGAACCGCTCGCTCAAAAGTGAGGACTTCTGGAGGGACCATCCCATCAGTGGGGGTGAAGGTGGAAGGTTTCCTGAGGCCGGAATCCAGTGTGGGGGGTTGTGTTGTCCCATCGAAGAAGGCTCGTAAACGTATCTTCCTGAAGAGATTCTTAATCTCAATCATTTCCTGGAAACTGTCGGGGATGGGGGTTGGGACAAAACCCAGTCCTTTCTCCAGGACGCTAGTTTCTGCAGGGGTCAGGATTCTCGTGGAGAGGTTAACGATCAGGCTCTTCTCCCTCTGGTGGTGATGCTCCGTGTTTCCATCATGTTCGTTGGTGCCGGTTGGTCGGACCACTGGACACCCTTCTGTCCTCCTCGCTTTCGCCCTCTTCCTCTGCCCCAACCTCTGCCTTGAAAAGGTGGCGGGTTCAGAGGGTAGAATTGAGGTGGACCCTGCGGGAAGAAGGGATACTGCCAGGGCGGTGCCATGTGAGATGGGCCGTGAAACATGGGGCCCGGTTGGTATCCTTGATGCCAGTTGGGTTGCTGTTGCATCCGGTTGTTCCTGGGGGTTGGACCTCCACTCGAGTCACTGCCAGAGGATCCGCGTCTGTTGTTCACGTCCGAGCTGTCATCTGAAGAGTAGTTGGTCCTCTTACTCTTGAAATCGTCTTTGAGATAAGGGTAGACCTTCTCTTTATCAAACTTGGAGATGTCTTTCTGTAGTTTATCTGTCTTCTGCTTCAACAGATATTCGTGATGGTCTGCCATTTCTTGGTTGATTTCAGCTAGTTTGGAGGTAAAGGCGGTTTTGCTGTTTTTGTTGACAGCACTCTTCATTGTGGCCTCTATGCTCTATTAATGTCTGCTGGTAGTCCTTTACCCAGCGTTGTTTTTAAGTAATCTTCACTAACCCCCTGATGCGTAGTAACCTAAACTGTGTCTTCTCCCCCTCTCCTCACTTTATTACTATGTATTACTTCACCGTAATCTAGTAGCATCCCCCTGATTGGGTAACGTGGGGACCTGAATCACCGGTTGAAGTCTACTTCTCTCCCCACAGGGCATCCTCCTGATGCAGGAACCCCTCTCTGGCTGGATCCGGCAACCACACAGGTTGTATCCTTCAGATGCCTCAGCCTGATGCGGGGCATCTCACTAAGTTTATGAGCACTATTTTGGTCCTGAAGAATTGCCAATAGGGCATGAAACATGTCGACCTATTCACGATTGAGGGTTGAACGGGACTGACTTCTCGTAACTACTGTAGTCCCATTGCCCCTCACTTTTTTATTAAGGTGGTGAACTACACGATTAAAGACAAAGCAGTAGATCACACCAACCTTTTTTAACTCACCTCACTCATGCTCACTACTTCACTCACTAGGGCCCTCACACCCTTACATCCACCGGCAAGGAACAAAAGATCTCCACAAGAGTGTAGCACCCCGTGCTACCCGTCAGGCATTGCAGCGCCGGCTTGACGTTGGAGCAGGGCGCCGATGATGACACGATACGACTAGCTGGTGACATGACAACAGCCATTAAACCAGCCTGTTGTGTGAGGCATCCCTAGTTCCGACAAGGGATACCCTTCCCTGTTGCACTCTAGGAAGAGAGGAAGACAGCACCCTGCACTACGCAATCACCAATCCCAGGGGAACTGTGTGCGATCAGGATATGATCTCAGCATTCCTCAGGACCTAGATGATTAATCGCTACTGCAAAAGATGAATGTGAGTAAATGATAAATAAATGCAACATATCATTCTCCAAAGATTTTGGTTTGATACGAAACAAGTAACATAATCCTGTGTCTCCTTACTTATATGGAAGGTCACAGGAACCTGGGTGAAACCTGTAAAAGAAGAAGAAGAAACATTCTAACGTCATGTATATGACATCATGAAAAATTAAAACTAAATTATAAGTATGCTCCGCGATGTCAACATCTTTTCATCGCTAGATACCTTACGTGTATCTCATACCTGCTAGTGTATATTATTCACATATAGTTTCACAGTTTTATGCTTACCCGTTGTTTGACCGGTGCACCCCTCACCTCACCTGGCCACAGCTCAGGACATGAGGCACCACTCTAAAAAGGGATCAGAAGTATAAGAGCCACCTTTCAAAAGGCATCAACCAGTCTGTCAAAATGGCTCTCTACATGTGTCACTAGATTACATAAGATTACATAATCCTGGCTCAATTTGACAGAATTTATTGAATGTTCATAAACAGAGAAATAAGTCTCTAGAACAGTGGGTGTTGTTGTTATTACCCACCAAGAAAGGTAGCAATCCACAACTTAGTTTAAAAAAAGTGGATCTTTTATACTAACCATAAAATATTTTTCAGACCTCCATACTATAAGACTTGAATAGTATGTCTTAAGTGCCATAGCGAAGCACCAAGTTGTTATCAATGCTCCAGGTGAACAAACCAGTATTCACGAGTGAAGCGTTAATATACATATGGAAGTTGCTCCTGCGTTTGACACTGAGCATGCCATCTTTGTCATTTATATATTAAATGGCTCAAAGGTTTTTTACTTAAAGGGTTTTTGCAGTTTTGTTCATACCGAACTGGTTTATTTTTAATTTTTAAAGACCAATCTCATTATTTGTGTGATTACATATACACTGTTTGTGCTCGTAACACTTAGGGGTCGATTCCGATCCGGTAAAATAAACGTCAGTACGAATCGTATCCAGAGCCATCTCCGTACGACTCGTACACACGCCGTACGACCCGACAAGTACGATCCGGTCCGGGGCACCAGGATGCGATCCGTACGGTCCACGTCAGGTAAGGCCGATTCGTACGGAAAAGCGCACAATCACATACAGACCGTACGGTGTGTACCCCCATGATTGCAGGGGTACGCCCCGTACACCTGCGATCATGGGCGGTACAAACTGTACCCCGCGATCATGGGGTGTACGCACCGTACACCCAGCGAACATGGTGCGCACACCCCATGATCGCGGGGTACGGTGCGTATCCCCCAGGATCGCAGGTGTACGGGGCGTACCCCTGCAATCATGGGGGGTATGCACCGTACCTGCGGGGGGCCGTTCCGTACCTGTTTCGGCGCGAACTCTGCTTTTACGGCTGTTTTCAGCTCCCGTAAAAAAAGGGTCGTACGGTGCGTACCCGACATGTATCGTACTTGCTGGGTCGTAAAAACCAGCCGCGAGCCGTACAGATCTCGCGTACAGCGGGTTCCGACGGAGACTCGTACGGGGATTCAAGTCGTACGGTCTCTGTACGATTCGTACGGAGTCCGGCTCCTGGTACGAACCGTACTTCGTCGTACGTACGGCGGACGTTGCAGGGTACAATTCGTACAGGAAAAACGCTCCGAAAGACTATTCGGAGCGTTTTTACCGGATCGGAATCTACCCCTTAATGTGTCGGGAAACGGGCACTCGATTGAAGTGAGATAAGGAAAACAAGCATGATATTAGGGCAAGTTGTTTTGCGTGCGCATTTGAGATATGTCATCTCCATAGGCTCTTTAAACTCAGTGTATAAAAATACAGAACTCCGTTAGCGAAAATGAAGGCTTGAAAAGCACGCAAAGAGACTCACCTGTCCGTCGGTCCCCGGACTGGGCAAGAGCTGGAACCGGAGGTAGCCAGCGGACGGACAACCACTGGCTTAAATGCTGGAGACTTTGGATGCATCCCCGGTGTGTGCCGATGTCGCTGCGCTCTTTGATTACGTTTTTTTGTTACATATGTGTATTGACAAGTGGACTCCTAGCGGAAGTCTCTTGAAGAAAGAGAAGTAGAATCATGGGAAGTGTAGTTCACTAAACGCACCTACCCAAGGATGTTGGTCTGGCCTTTGTGATCAATATTCTCACGAGCAAAGTGAACTTAAAATCGGTTTTGCCGAGTGGTGTTCAGTCTCTAGTTCATAATTAACATTAGTTGTCAGGAATAGCAACTTTGCATTATACAATATACAAGGCTGGCCTAAATTGTAATTATGATGTCCTCAAATATTTTCCGAAGAAATTTTTAGAGCACATAACTCTGGCGTGTGTGATTGATAGTCTCATGTAAAAAATAATTTCTCATGTAGAATATAATTTTTACCGAATTAAGTTTAGCCTATTGTTATAGTCTATATAGATCGTTTATATGTGGAAAATGTTGATTGTGCATTTCACAAGGCTTACATAAATGGAAATGATGGTGTACTCAAAAAGCAGTATTGTACATAATTCTGACAGTGATCACAAAGAACACAAATATATATCTTTCTCTGCAGGGCCCTGAGATCGTATTCAGGGTATTATTAGCGAGAAAGTTATTCAAACATGGTTCATGAATGGTGTGAAAAACTTGTGAAGATTATGCCTAGGTATGTGCTGTTGATCAATGAGACATTAGATAGAAGGACAGCTAAACTTACAATAAAGTCCATGGTATATCGTCATTAAGCCCCTGAGTGTCACTTTTAAGTTTAAAAATCAATGTTTGTTCTTTCACAAACAGAAGTTTTTAGATGTCTGTCTCATGGGAGGAATGAAAGGTTGTTCTAAAACAGTCCATTACATTTCTTCTGCACAATGTTTTTGTGTCAAGAAGTGATCGGTGAGTCTCGTAGCTTGCTTTTTGCACCTACAGCCGCAGCCCGTGGAGGGAGTTCTGTGGGGCAGAAAGGCGGGGCGGGGGAGGGGCAGGGTGAGAGGTGCTAAACACCGGAATATGGATAATTGGAGGTAAGTAAACAATTTAATGAATAAAACGAATTTCATAGCACGCTCTGCATCGCAAAATGCTATGGAGGGCACGCTACGAAATCAGTTTTATTCTTCCCCATGCGGCTGTGCACCTAATAGTGCTTTTAAGTTCATTAATCCTCACTTTGACCTTCCGTGTGGTCATGCCCACATACCGAAGAGAACATGTGCATGTTATCAGGTATAGGACTTTCTTGGTGTTGCAGTTAGTATGTTTTGTTGTATCCAGGGTCTAGTGGTACCGATGTCTATCATACATGTATGTTCTGTTTGAGGACAAGCAGTACACAAACCACAAGGATAATGCCCTTGGACCACTGGCAAATCCCCTAAAGTGTTAGGTGTAGTAGATGGTTTGGTTTTTGGGTCTTAGGTGAACTAGATTGTCACAGAGGTTAAAACTCCTTTTAAATGAGATCAGAGGTAAGAGAATATTTTCATTTCCCACATTAAGAATCCGCAGTTTTTCTGTACGCTCTTTTGTATGCCATTTGAGAGTGTACTGAATGTATTGACAAAAGTTAATCTTGTCATTGGTGGTTTCAATACTGGTGGTTCTAGAAGGGCTTCACGGTTATTATTGGAAGCTCTCTTCAGGGCTTTTTGTACAAGTTGTTTAGGATAATGCCTATCCTGTAGTTGTTGAGACAGATGTGTTGCATGGTGTTGAAATCTCTCTTTCTCAGAACAATTCCTCCGAATACGAAGGAATTGCCCCACCGGCAAGTTATCGCGCAGCGATTTATGATGATAGCTGTCGTAGGTCAATAATGAGTTCCTCGCCATTGATCTAAAAAAGACAAACTTTCTTTGTGGTATTCAACTGTAAACTTGAAATAGTTGTTGTAGGAGGATGGATATCTGACTATGGTTACCCCAGATTTTTTGCCTTGTGTTTAGCTGGGTTTCAACTTAGTTGGCCTGGGATCCTGCTAATCAGGGCCCCAGGCTATCTGCTCTCTCTATAAAATGGACTCCATGTACCTTAGGTCCATAACTAATTGGATATTGGGTCACCTTATGAGCCCCTGTATAGTGTACTATAGGTACCCAGGGCATAGGTGCATCCAAGGCCTACCAGGGGCTGCAGCATATCTTTTGCCACCCCTGGCTGGCCATCCAAACTGACACTACTGGCTGATCACTCAGCTGGGGCAAGGTCGTGTAATCACCCCTTGCTTAGATATAGTATACCTATGTCTAACCTTATATCTGGACACATATACACCTATAAGTCACTCCTAAGGCAGAGTGCTTGGTTTTATGTGAGATGGTGCTCTAGCATGAGCTGAGCCTGTCTGCAGCTTTCGGAACCATGTCCTTATAGCTGTTCCAGGATATTGCCATACCATATACTCTTAAGTGCATTATAATCCTCGTGGTTCTTGCTAACTTTGGTTTGGCTTTATCAAAACATGTTGTGTTCTGGCGACGGGGGTAGCATTCCACCCTTCTAGTGGGAGAAGACAAGGTAACTCCAATAATCCCGGTTAAAGTTAAACAGAGCCTCAGCATCACAAAATTGATGCTGCTGCCACAGACACAAGTCTGACCTCCTGCTGCTGGGAGTCCTCCCAGCGAGGGAGGCTTGAACAATAGGTTTCCTGTCACAGGGAGGTGCTAGCACCACCCCAGACAGGAGATAGTGGATTGGGGCAGGGAGGGCTGAATGAAATGAGACACTGCCTGGGGCACACAAGGTGTCCCATTGTAGGAAGGTGGATACCTGACTATGGTTACCCCAGATTTTTTGCCTTGTGTTTAGCTGGTTTTCGACTTAGTTGGCCTGGGACCCTGCTATTCAGGGCCCCAGGCTATATGCTCTCTCTTTAAAATGGACTCCATGTACCCTAGGTGCATAACTAAATTGGGTTGGGTCACCTTATCAGCCCCTGTACAGTGCACTATAGGTGCCCAGGGCATAGGTGCATCCAAGGCCTACCAGGGGCTGCAGCATATCTTTTTCCACCCCTGGCTGACCATCCAAATTGACACAACTGGCTGATCACTCAGCTGGGGCAAGGTTGTGTAATCACCCCTTGCTTAGATATAGTATACCTATGTCTAAACCTATATCTGGACACATATGCACCTATAAGTCACTCCTATAGCAGGCCTTTACAATCCTGGAGGCAGAGTGCTTGGTTTTATGTGAGATGGTGCTCTAGCATGAGCTGAGCCTGTCTGCAGTGTTCGGTACATTTCCTTACTGCTGTTCCAGTATTACTGCCATACCATATACTCTTAAGTGCATTATAATCCTCGCGGTTAATGCTAACTTTGGTTTGGCTTTATCAAAACATGTCGTGTTTGGTGTCATACACTTTGGAATACTACCCCCTCGCCAGTTCTGGCGATGGGGGTAGCATTCCACCCTTCTAGAGGGAGAAGACATGTTACTTTACTTAAAACGCGGTTAATCCTAACCAGAGCCTCAGCATCACAAAATGGATGCTGCTGCCCCGACACAAGTCTGACCTCCTGCTGCTGACCGAAACTTGGCAGGGGAGGCCTGGACAAAGGGTTTCCTGTCACAGGGAGGTGTTACACCACCCCAGACAGGAGATAGTGGATTGGAGCAGGGAGGGTTGAAAGAAACTAGACACTGCCTGGGGCACACAAGGTGTCCCATGCAAAATCCAGTCAAACCGGTTCTGGGGCACTCCAGCCCCAGCTCTGGCGCGAAACTGGACAAAGGGAAACCCACCTGGTACACCTCCGATTGTAGGGCAGCAAAATCTGAGCTTATTGCTGCAATAAAAGAGGGGTCCGATAAGGCCAATGTACGTGACCTTAGGAAGCACTATAAATCAGTGACGGCGACTGCCAGGACCGAGTGGGATTGGAACCACTGGCAGGACCTTCATGATGCCCTAAAAGTTAGGGACTCCCGGAAATTTTGGGCCCTTGTAAACAATGGGATAGGGGAATTCAATAAAGCAATTGAACCTAACATAGCCCCCGTGGTTTGGGAGGCCCATTTTGGGGCACTCTATCAAGATACTAATTCCTGCCCGGACGTAGAGTTGCAAATGCCCTTGGGTTCTCAGGATTTTGGCATGGAATTATCCCTGGGGGAGGTGGAGTCTGCCTTAGAGCATTTAGCAGTGGGGAAGGCGCCAGGTCTGGATAGGATACCCGGGGATCTATTTAGGCATCACCCGGACATCTGGGGCCCATACCTTCTCATTCTTTTTAATGCCATTCTCGGAGGTATGGCGATCCCTGGGTCGTGGCTGGGGGCAGAGATTGTACCTATCCACAAGAAGGGATCTACTCTGCTCCCCGCCAACTACAGGCCTATAAGCCTAATAGACGTGCCCCAAAAGCTCTTTGCGCGCCTCATTTTAAACCATCTCCTAGACTGGGTCGAGGACAATGACATCATGAGCCCCCTCCAGGCTGGCTTCAGGAAGAACACGTCGACCATGGACCAAATTTTTCGCCTCCTTCTCCTGTATTGGAAGACGGTAACGTTAGAGGGAGGTCGATTGTACATGGTCTTCGTGGACCTGAGGTCAGCCTTTGACCTAGTCCCCAGGGGGAAGCTATGGGAGGTTCTGCAGAAGCTAGGAGTACCCCCCCACCTCCTTAGTATCATCATTAGGCTGCATGAGAACAACTTTGCGCAAGTGAGGTGTGGGAGGGAGGGAAAGCTCTCGGGTAAATTCCCGGTCCGTCGAGGTGTCAGACAGGGCTGTGTTCTGGCTCCGACACTGTTCTGTCTGTACATTAACAGCGTCATTCAACATCTTGACGCGGTTAGAGACAATGATGCCCCGGTTTTGGCAGGAAGGAGGGTCCCGGCAATAATGTTTGCTGACGATACCCTCCTTCTTTCCAAATCCCCTATGGGGATCCAGAGGATTGTGGACGGTTTTGGCCATTTCTGTCGCCAACATGGGTTGGAGGTGAACACGGAAAAAACTAAGTTCATGATCTTCAACCCCCCTGCCAAAACTAGACCCAATCCAAAACTGGGGGAAACTAGTCTCGAAAGGGTCTCGACCTTTATATATCTGGGGGTATCACTTCAAGAAAACTTGGCATGGGACTCCCAGGTAGCAAGATCTAGGTTGAAACTTTCCCAGTTATCGGGCGCACTCTTGAAGGTGTCCAATAAGTCCACCTTCAAGCCCGTAAGCCCGGCTTTGGAAACGTACAGGTCCCAAGCGAAGGCAGCAGCCACTTATGGTAGTGAGCTGTGGGGACACAAAGCAGGGAAGGTTATGGCAGGGGTGGAAAATTGTTTTCTGAGACGCTTACTTGCTCTCCCGCAAGGCACACCACTCCTCCCCCTAAGACTTGACCTGGGCCTTCCCTCTATTGCTGAGGATCTACGGTCGAAACCTGTGAAGTTCTGGCACCGGATATGGACCACCGAGGAACTGCATCATTATAGGCAGGACCTTATTCATGTCATGAGGCTGAATGCTAACTGCAAAATCCCTTGGCTGGCATTTATTAAGTCGGAACTGTTTAGCCTGAATTTGCCAGACTTATGGGATGATCCAGCTCAGGGCTGTCGAAGTATTTCGCGTAAAACCCTTGCCCAGCTGTACAAGAATAAAAACCTTGTTGACATGGTCAATGCTCATGATAGTGGCACTTTGACGGGACGTTTTATGGAATCCAAAAATTCTTATGTGTTTGAACCTTTTATGGATTTTATTTATCCTCTCTTGGCGAGGAAACTGTTCCTGCAATGGAGGTTTGGCACACTCCCAACTAAAGTATTTACCTATAAATGGTCGCCAGGGGGTGATAAACTCTGCCCATGCTGTAAAGCCAATGACGAAGATGATTTGCACATAATGTTCTGTTGTCATGCCTACCGGAGCCCGAGGAGGCGCTGGCTAGCTCCTCTGTGTCGGAACTTGGGCTTTAGGAAGTATCTGCAGGCCTACAGGGTTATGAAAACCAATACCCAGGGCCACATTGTGTTTGCGGTTTCTAAATTTTTAATGGCAGCATGGATAATAAGGAAGAAAATGTCTGGCTAATTTATATTACTTTGTATTTCTTAACATCGCAGGTCCAGTAGGATTTTTATTGTAAATATTGTGTTTTAAATGTATGTATTTTCACTGCATCTTTTATGGCCCATGTGGCCGAAATAAAGAATTTTTGGAATTGGAATTGGAAAGGGGTATAACCACCCCCTTCCTGGGTCCCACCCATAGGAGGGAAATAGCAGGTAATCCAACCCTTTGATTTGGAATAAAGGTAGGAGCTGTGCAGATGCACATCAGATTATCCTGACTGAAACTTATGAAATGAAACTCTGGACCCTTCGACATCCTACTCGACGTAGAAGACTGAAGAATCTCCCTTGTGGTCAAGGAGTGACCACCCTCTGCAAACAGGCACCATCCAGCACCTCGACGTTTGCTTTGTTGCAGTTCCCGCTGGAACTCAAGCAACAGAGATCAACAAGACCCAGCGTGCCTGCCTTCTAACAGCCCGATCCACAGTCCCTGCAAAGCTGAGACCCGTGGAGGCGACCTTAAGCGTGGGGCCGGCCATCTTGGAAAAACTACGACGCGCTGACCGTGCAGCTCCTGAGGATCCCTCGAAGCTGTGCATTTGAGTTTAAGAAGCTCCAGCCCCAAGCAGCTTTTTCACTGAAGCTCACCCCTCCACACTCACCGAGTGCTGCGTGGGGCCCTTTTGCATTTTCCTGCTTGACGCGTTGGTCCGGTCGCTTGCCCGTTGGCTAGTGGCCCCAGTACCAATGAACCTAAGAATTTACACTGCTGGTCTGGTTGCTCCAGACTGGCCCTCGCTCCCCTGAAAAGGAGCACCCGCTCTGACCTTGCTGGTCCGAGTAAGAAGCGATCTTTGAATCCTGCGTGGGTTGCCCTTCCCAAGGCTTGTTAACTTCGATTCGAAAGCCGACACCATCGACAGCGAGAACCTTTGTGAGACAGCTCGTGATCCACTCCAGGACATCCTCGGTGCCCCAGAGTCCACGTGGCAGCGGAGACAAGCTTCACGACAAGCACCTGATTGCGCCCGACATCGCCTGGTTCCTTCCTGGTTCCTTCTTGGTCACTGGCTAGTGACCCAGACTCTGTCCCCTCTGCTTTCAGGTACTCTACATCTTCGATCCACCCTTGGATCACACCAGACACTTCTCTTCTGGACACCTGCAGTATCTTCATCTCCAGGCACCATAGATCTTCGTGACGAAACCTGACACATCTTTGCAGCTGTGCACCCGCTTCCTGTGAGTGAGGTAACTCTTAAACGCCGGTGCTCCTGTAGTGGTTTTCACCTCTAGTGTCCAAGTCTAAAGTTTTGTCCTTCTAGTCCAGTCGGAAGACTCTTAATACTGTAACTCGATAACTTTTACGCACCATTGACTTTGCATTGGTGCATGTGTGTGCTTTTAGCGCTGCACCCGAATCCCGCGGGCTACTCCCGTCCTAACTGCTGTTAGTCCAGTGTAGTCCCAGCAATTCCCAAGGCCATAGGCCTTACCACTGATCGAATAGTGATACTTATACCACTTTTTTGATATATGGTTTGAGTGGCCACCGGCCTCATCCATAAACGTGCAACTTTCATATGTTATATTGTGCTTTTGTTTAAACGCTCGTGCTTCTTTACTCATAAAGAGTATTGGGGATTATTCTGACAATAAATACATATATGTTTATAATATATAACTTGTGTGGTGTCCTTTCATTTGATATCACAGGATTGCATATGGTAAAACAGCTGGCTTCACATGCCCTCTTGAGTTAAGCCTTTAGGCTGCTTAGTCCATGCTACCCCTAGGATAGCTTGTCTTTTAAGGTTGACTTACAACCATCACCATAAGGGATTGTTTGGACTGATACAAGGTGCCCACAGAATTGTGGACATCATATACCAGGCCAACTTCTCACACCCATGCATAGGCCAGTTCAAACCGGTGCTAGGGCACTCCAGCCCCAGTTCTGGCGCGAAACTGGACAAAGGGAAAGGGGTGTAACCACCCCCTTCCTGGGTCCCACCCATAGGAGGGACCTAGCAGGTAATCCAGCCCCTTGATTTGGAATAAAGGTAGGAGCTGTGTCTTTAGACTTTAGATCATCCTGACTGAAACTCTGATATAAAACTCTGGACCCTTCGACATCCTACTCGACGTAGAAGACTGAAGAACCTCCCTTGTGGTCAAGGAATGACCACCCTGTGCAAGAAGGCACCATCAAGCACTCAACGGTTTGCTTTGTCGTTGCTCCCGCCGGAGCTTGATCACAGAGCCTGACAAGACCTGGACTTCCAAACTTCCTTCGACCTGATCCACAGCCACAGCAAAGCTGAGACCCATGGAGGCGACGGAAGACGTGGGACCGGCCATCTTGGAAAGCCAGCGAATTGCTTTCCGTGCAACTTCTGAGGCACACTCAAAGTTGTGCATTGGGGATTGAGAAGCCCCAGCCCCGAGCACCAACTGCACTGAAGATCACCTCTCCACACTCACCGAGTGCTGCGTGGGGCCCTTTTGCATTTTCCTGCTTGACGCGTCTGTCTGGTCACTTGCCTGTTGGCTAGTGGCCTCTGTGACGATTAAATCCAAAATCTACACCACTGGTCTGGTTGCTCCAGACTGGCCCTTGCTTCCCTGCGAAGAAGAAGCCCCTCAGTCCTTGCTGGCCTGTGTAAGAAGCCATCTTTGATTCCTGCGTGGGTTGCATTTGCCAAGGCCTGTTGACTCCGAATTTAGATCCGACACTGCCATCAGCGAGAGCCTTTGTGGGACAGTCCGTACCCAGCTCCTGGTTGTCGTCGACACCTCCTGGTCCACGTGGCTGCAGAGACATCACCTGATTGCATCCCGACATCGCCTGTTTCCTTCCTGGTTCCTTCCTGGTCGCTGGCTAGTGACCCAGACTCTGTCCCCTCTGCTTTCAGGTACTCTTCCTCTTCGATCCACCCTTGGATCCAACCGGACTCTTCTCTCCTGGTCGCCTGCAGCATCTTTTCTCCAAGGCTCCATAGAACTCCACGACGAAAGCCGACACACTTTAACACCTATGCACCCGCTTCCCGTGGGTGAGGTAATGCGAGCACTGCGGTGCTCCTCTAGAGATTTACACTCCTAGGGCCAGATGTAGGTAAATCATATTTACCGACTCTTAAATACCGAATTTTACCGATTCGGTATTTAAGAGTCGGTAAATATGAAGTACCGAGATGTAGGTAAATCCAGATGTGGATTTACCGATTCTTTAAAAGTCGGTATTTACCGATTCGGTAAATACCGACCGGTAATGCTCCATTCATTCCTATGGGCTTTGAAGCCCATAGGAATGAATGGGGCATTACCGGTCGGTATTTACCGATCGGTAAATACCGATTTTTGGCAAGGGTGCAGGGGGTGTCACTTTGACACCCTCTAGCACCCCCAAAAAAGGTTCGGGGGCCATATGGCAGGCATACCTGCCCTAAGGGCAGGTCTGCCTGTCATATGGTACAGGTGTGCATGCACACATGTGCATGCACACCTGAATCGGTATTTCACCATCAAATTGAATTTGATGGTAAAATACCGATTTCTGAGGCCTTGTGGGACTCATAAGAGTCCCACCTACATATCGATTTTACAGATTCTGTAAATATACCGTTCGGTAAATTTACCGACCGGTATATTTACAGATTCGGTAAAATTACCGATCGGTAAATTTACCGAACGGTAAATTTACCGATTCTGCCCCCTACATCTCAAATTCCTTTTACCGGTCGGTAACGGCCGAATTCGGCCGTTACCGACCGGTAAAACCCTACCTACATCTGGCCCTTTGTGTCCTAGTTTTAAGCAGGTTAGTTCTAGTCCAGTCGGAAGACTCCTAACTCTTTAACTTTCTAACTTACGCACCCATTGACTTCTATAGGTGCACGCGTGTGCATTTAGACACTGCACCCGCATCCTGTGGGCCTCCTGCTCCCTAACTACTGTTAGTCCAGTGTAGCCCCAGCGATTCCCAAGGCCCTAGGCCTTACCATTGTTTGTGACGTGGTACTTATACCACTATTTTAGTATATGGTTTAACGGGCCACCAGGGCCTATCCATATTGTGCAACTTATTGTATGTTATATTAAGTTCCTTGTTATACTCTTGTGCTTCTGTGCTCATAAAGAGTACAGGGGGTTGTTTAGAAATAAATACATATATATTTTGAATATATAACCTGTGTGGTGTCCTTTCATTTGGTATTAAAAGGTTTGCATATGGTAAAACAGCTGGCTTCACATGCCCTCTTGAGTTTAGCCTAAGACTGCTTTTGTCCATGCTACCACTAGGATAGCTGGTCTATAAGGTTGACTTGACAACCATCACCATAAGGGTTGTTTGGACTGGTGCAAGGTGCTCACTAGAATAGTGAACATCATATACCAGGCCAACTTCTCACATTGGTGTGCAGCGGTTGGGATTTGAGCTTGCTGTTGTTTTACCAATTGTAATCTTTGATATCATTTGAAAGATCACATTAGGTACCATAGGTACATATAACAAAGCTTAAAATACATAAGTTCTACTGAACTTAGTTGTTGTAGAGGAAAGGGCATAGCACACTCTGACTACAACTCCTACAGAGGTTCTAGTAGGTAAACACTCAGTGTAGGTAGGTGCATACACCACACCTCACTAGACATGTCTGGCACAGGTGAACCCTCCAGTTCTCTACCTGTGGTAAGTGACCTTCCCAAGGCACCCTCCAGATATGATATGCTCAACTTCCGAGAGATGAGGTCACTGTGTACCTCCAGGAGGTTGAAACAGGATTCCAACCCTACCATCCAATACCTGATAGAAGTCCTAAAGGCAGCTGATCTTGGGAAGGCTTCTGAACCAGGCCCCCTAGATAATACAGGTGAAGGAGTGCCCTCCACAGAAGATGCCTCCCTGACCCCAGAAGTAGATGAGGAAGAAGTAGGGAAAGATTCAGATGATGGAGATGATAGCCAGGTCCAGGTCAGAAGGCTTAGCCAAGCTAACCTAAGCTTACATGGGAACGGAGAAGGGTTGTACGTTCCCAGGCCTAATAGTAGACTTAATCAAGGCAATAGAAGAGAAAGATCTCCTTCCAGGGAGACTCTCCTTTCCAATGCCTCAAGGGGTTCTCAAAGGGGAATGACTTCCCCCCAGAGAAGAGAACATGAGGCTAAGATGAGAGCTGTCCAACTTCAGATAGAAAAGGAGGAAACAGCCCTGGCCCAAGCTAAACTTGCTTTAGCAAGGGAGCAAAAGTTAAGTGGATTAGATTCCACGGGTGGCAGCAATATCCCTAAGGATAAAGACAGGTCCTATGATCATAGAAACCTGAGTAAGATTGTGCCCCCCTACAAAGATGGGGATGACATCCACAAGTGGATAACTGCTTTGGAGAGGGCCTGCATGGTACAGCAGGTTCCCCAAAGTCAGTGGGCAGCAATCTTGTGGCTTTTCATTTCAGAAAATGGAAGAGACAAGCTCCTCACAGTTAGACATGAGGATGCTAAAAACTACACTGTCCTGAAGAGTGCTCTGATGGATGGGTTTGGCTTAACCACTTAGCAATACAGGTTGAGTTTGAGTTTAAAATATTTGTAGAGCGCACGTACACCTGGGGGTTTCATGGCGCTGTGAGGTACTGAGCCCAAGAGGGCAAGAGGATCGGGGAGAAGGGGAAGAGTAGGACAATTATGATGGGAAGGCCTGTGAAAAAAGCAAGGTTTTAAGCGCCTTGTGGAAGTGTGGGATGTTCAGGGATACCCAAAAGGCTCAGACTCAGGACTGGACTGATTGTGTAGATTGTGCTACTAAGGCTCTGGAAGGTTAGTTACTGGGCAGCAAAGTACATGACTATACAGGATTGTATAATTTGATTATGAGGGAGCAGATCCTTAGTAATTGTCAAAACCAGCTTTTACACCAGCACCTGGTGGACTCAGATCTGACCTCTCCACAAGAATTGGGTAAGAGGGCAGACAAATGGGTCAGAACCAGGATTAGGCCTAAGAATCAGGGTGGTGACCAAAAGAAAGATAATTCCAAGACTCAAGAGAAGGGTGGGGATAAATCAAAAGACAAGTCCTCCACAGGGCCCCAAAACTCCAATGGTGGGGGTGGGTCCCGAAACACTTCTTCTGTCAAGAAACCTTATTGCCATGTCTGTAAACAGCCTGGCCATTGGAAGACTGATAGCAGTTGCCCAAGGGCCAACAATAAGGAAAATATTCCTCCAAGTAATACTCCAACACCTCCTGTTACTACTAGTAGTAATCCCCCAGGTGGTGGGAGTGCCCCCAAGAATTTGGCTGGGTTTACTTTTGGAACTCACGTGGACTCTGGCCTAACCAGGTCCCCTACAACAGCTACTCTTGTCTGTGAAAATGGCATAGGGTTTGCCAACTTCACTGCTTGTCCCAACACTTTGGGCAAGTACAGACAGGAGCCCCTCATCAATGGTCAGAAAGTAGAGGCCTATAGAGACACAGGGGCTAGCATCACTATGGTGACTGAGATTCTAGTCCCCTCAAGGTAGCGTTTACCTGGAGCCACATACCAGGTGACCAATATTGATGGAGTGCAGACAAATCATCCCATGGCAGTAGTAAATCTCAGCTGGGGAAGTGTCACTGGCCCAAAGAGAGTGGCAGTGTCTACAAACTTGCCTGTAGATTGTCTACTGGGAAATGATTTAGAGATCTCAGCCTGGGCTGAGGTAGAGCAAGTAACCCATTCTAAAATGGTAGGTCTCCATGGAAGTAAGATTGTGCCCCCCTACAAAGATGGGGATGACATCCACAAGTGGATAACTGCTTTGGAGAGGGCCTGCATGGTACAGCAGGTTCCCCAAAGTCAGTGAGCAGCAATCTTGTGGCTTTACTTTTCAGAAAAAGGAAGAGACAAGCTCCTCACAGTTAGACATGAGGATGCCAAAAACTACACTGTCCTGAAGAGTGCTCTGATTGATGGGTTTGGCTTAACCACTTAGCAATACAGGTTGTTGTTCAGGGATACCCAGAAGGCTCAGACTCAGGACTGGACTGATTGTGTAGAACGTGCTACTAAGGCTCTGGAAGGTTGGTTACTGGGCAGCAAAGTACATGACTATACAGGATTGTATAATTTGATTATGAGGGAGCAGATCCTTAGTAATTGTCAAAACCAGCTTTTACACCAGCACCTGGTGGACTCAGATCTGACCTCTCCACAAGAATTGGGTAAGAGGGCAGACAAATGGGTCAGAACCAGTATTAGGCCTAAGAATCAGGGTGGTGACCAAAAGAAAGATAATTCCAAGACTCAAGAGAAGGGTGGGGATAAATCAAAAGACAAGTCCTCCACAGGGCCCCAAAACTCCAATGGTGGGGTGGGTCCCGAAACACTTCCTCTGTCAAGAAACCTTATTGCCATGTCTGTAAACAGCCTGGCCATTGGAAGACTGATAGCAGTTGCCCAATGGCCAACAATAAGGAAAATATTCCTCCAAGTAATACTCCAACACCTCCTGTTACTACTAGTAGTAATCCCCCAGGTGGTGCGAGTGCCCCCAAGAATTTGGCTGGGTTTACTTTTGGAACTCATGTGGACTCTGGCCTAACCAGGTCCCATACAACAGCTACTCTTGTCTGTGAAAATGGCATAGGGTTTGCCAACTTCACTCCTTGTCCCAACACTTTGGGCAAGTACAGACAGGAGCCCCTCATCAATGGTCAGAAAGTAGAGGCCTATAGAGACACAGGGTCTAGCATCACTATGGTGACTGAGAGTCTAGTCCCCTCAAGGCAACTTTTACCTGGAGCCACATACCAGGTGACCAATATTGATGGAGTGCAGACAAATCATCCCATGGCAGTAGTAAATCTCAGCTGGGGAGGTGCCACTGGCCCAAAGAGAGTGGCAGTGTCTACAAACTTGCCTGTAGATTGTCTACTGGGAAATGATTTAGAGATCTCAGCCTGGGCTGAGGTAGAGCAAGTAACCCATTCCAAAATGGTAGGTCTCCATGGAAAGGTTAGTGGGGCTGTGATGGCCACAGCCCCAATCCAAGATGTCCTCCCTGAACAGGTTGGTAGGGCTGTACTAGTCTCAGCCCAATCTCAAGCAGATTCCTTCCCTGAACAGGTTGGCAGGGCTGTAATGGTAAAAGCCCATACCCAAACTGAGTCCCTTCCTGAAAAGGTTGGTGGGGCTGTGATGGCCACAGCCCAAACTCAAACAGATTCATGTGTTGTGAAGCCTGAAACTATGGATCACTCCACACAAATAGAGAGCATTGAGGAGGAAGAGAAATCTCCCTCCCACCAGACTTTAGGAAAGGATCAGCCTCCTTAGGGAACTGACCTTACCCCTTATAAAGAAACTGCCCCAGAGGTAGTCAGGCCTAGCCTGGCAGAGCGCCTGATGTCAGTGGACCCTTCCAATGTGGGACCCAGTCTGGAGCAGGTAACCTGCCCCTCTCTACCCTGCCTCAGTCAGCCCGGGGCTGCAGAGGTCAAGGAGGCCAGTGAACCCCAAAGGGCTCCCTGTCCAATAAAACACCCCAGCAGCAGATTAGGGGCACCAAAGCTAGCAGGCCTAGCAAGGTGAAAACTTCAAAAACTCCTGAGGGATCTCCCTTACACCTAGTTAGGAATCTCCCCCAGATGGACACTGTTGAGCACAGCCAAACATGGGACCCAAAGGCCCCAAACCTGACCTGTCCCTCCAGTAAGCCAACAAAAGGGACCCAACTTCCAGCTGTAGGCAGCCAGAGGATGACCCTGAGAGCACAGTGCAACTCAGTCATGGAAAGAAAGGCACCTATGGTGGATAGTGATTGGAGGAAGTTGAGCCCTATATTAGTGGAGCCTCACTTCAGTACTCCATCTCAACACCAGCCTTTTACTTTGCCAAAACACACCACAGGTAGTAATTCCCTATGGTGGAGACCCTCTGATACCCCTAGGGTGAGGGATTACTTAGTAGACAATGAGACAGGGGGTAACCATGCCAGTGCAGGTTCTTCCTTATATGGCCACTCAGGTAATATAGGCTTACCTAGCCAAGGATAGCCTTATCTCCTTTCGTTTGGGGAGGGGGGGGGGGTTGTGTAGGAGGATGGATATCTGACTATAGTTACCCCAGATTTTTTTCCTTGTGTTTGTAGGAAGGTGGATATCTGACTATGGTTACCCCCAAACCTTTTGCCTGGTGTTTAGCTGGTTTTTGACATAGTTGGCCTGGGATCCTGCTATTCAGGGCCCCAGGCTAATTGCTCTCTCCTTAAAATGGACTCCATGTACCTTAGGTACATACACAATTGGAATTGGCTCACCTTATTGGCCCCTGTAACAGTGTACCCAGGTACCCAGGGCATAGGTGCTTCCAAGGCCTACCAGGGGCTGCAGCATGTATTATGCCACCCCTGGCCTGGCCTCCATATTTTGACACAATTGGCTGATCACTCAGCTGGGGTAAGTCGGTGTAACCACCCCTTACTTAGGTGTAGTATGCCTATACCTAACCTAAAATGGACACATATGTTCCTATCAGTCACTCCTATGGAAGGCCTCATCAATCCTGGAGGCAGAGTGCTTGGGAATATGTGAGATAGTGCTCTGGCATGAGCTGAGCCTGTCTGCAGCTTTCGAAACCATGTCCTTTAGCTGTTTCATGATACTGCCATACCATATACTCTTAAGTGCATTATGAACCTCGCGGTTAAATGCTATCTTGGGTTTGGCTTTATCAAAACATGTCGAGTAAGGTGTCATACGAATTGGAATACTACCCCCTCGCCAGTTCTGGCGACGGGGGTAGCATTCCACCCTTCTAGAGGGACACGACATGTACCTAGCCTGAACCGCGGTTAAAGTTAAACAGAGCCTCAGCATCACAAAATGGATGCTGCCACCGCAGACACAAGTCTGACCTCCTGCTGCTGGGAGTCCTTCCAGCGAGGGCAGCTTGGACAAAGGGTTTCCTGCCTTGGGAGGTGCTAGCACCACCCCAGACAGGATTTTGTGTATTGGGTAGGACAGGGCTGAATAGAATCAGACATGCCTGGGGCACACAAGGTGTCCCTGTGCATAGGCCAGTTCAAACCGGTGCTGGGGCTTTCCTGCCCCAGTCCTGGCGCGAAACTGCACAAAGGAAAGGGGGTGTAACCACCCCCCTTCCTGGTTCCACCCAGAGGAGGGACCTAGTAGGTGATCCGGCCCCCCAGATTCGAATAAGAGTGGGAGCTGTGTCCTGAGACTTCAGATCATCCTGAATCAACTTGAAATACAGAAGAAGACTGGACTTCGACATTCTGCTGCACAGAAGACGGAAGAGAATCTCCCTTGTGGCCAAGGAGTGACCACCCTGTGAACACAGGCACCAACCAGCAACTCGATGTCTGCTTTGCCGCCGCCTCCCGCCGGAGCCCGAGCCCAGAGCCTGACAAGACACAGACTCCCAGACTTCTCACCGCCCGATCCACAGTCCCTGCAAAGAAGGGACCCGTGGAGGCACCGAGAGACGTGGGACCGGACCTCTTGGAAGACCCCCGAAACGCTGACTGCGCAGCATCAGAGGCACCCTCGATGCTGTGCTTTGGGGTTTGAGAAGCCCCAACCTCGAGCAGCCCTTGCACCGAAGATCAGCCCCCCAGCATCTCCATGATCTGCGTGGGGCCCTTTTGCACTGTGCCACTCGATGCGCCATCCCATCCACTTGCCACGTAGCTAGCGGCCATCTTGGCGACGAAACCTTCAACTTACACTGCGGGTCTGGTTGCTTCAGACTTTCCCTCGCTCCTGTAAAAGGGAGCTCCTGCTCTGACCTTGCTGGTCCGAGTAACAAGCCTTTTTCGATTCCTGCGTGGCTTGCTTTAGCCAAGGCCTGTTTGCTTCAATCAAGTTGCCGACACCGCCAACAGCGAGAAGCCTTCGTGGGACAGCTCGTGACCGACTCCTGGACGTCCTCGACCCCTCGTGTCCACGTGGCTGCAGAGAGAAGCTACACCTGAACGCCTGTTTGCACCCGACATCGCCTGGTTCCACTGTGGTTCCACGGTAGTCACTGGCTAGTGACTTTGAACATTGTCCCCTCTGCTTTCAGGTCTTCACCTCTTCAGATCCACCCTTGGATCCACCGGAACTCTTCACATCGAGTCGCCTGCAGCATCTTCAGCTCCAAGCACCATCGACCTGCGTGACGAAACCCGACACTACTTCGACCCTATGCACCCGCTTCCTGTGGGTGAGGTAACTCAGCTCCGCCGGTATTCCCACACTGGTACACACCTCTAGTGTCTGTGTCTAAAGTTTCATCCTTCTAGGTCACTCGGAAGGTTCCTTTTTAACTAACTTTGTAACTTTTACGCACCATTGACATTGCATTGGTATTGCGTGCACTTTCCGCACTGCACCCGAGTCCCGCGGGCCTTTCCCGACTTCTTCACTGCTAGTCCCGATCAGCTCCAGCAATTCCCCAGGCCCTAGGCCTCTTCACTTTCCCCATAGTGGTTCTTATACCACTATTTTAGTATAAGGTTTAGGTGGCCCCTAGGGCTCATCCATAATTGTGCAACTTTTGTGTATTTAAACTGTGTTTTGTTTTAACGCATTTGCTTCTGTGCTCATAAAGAGTATCAGGGTTATTTGTAGAAATAAATCTATATATATTTTCAATATATATCTGTGTGGTGTCCTTTCATTTGGTATTCAAGGGATTGTGTATGGTAAAACAGCTTGCTTCACATGCCTTTACAGAGTTTAGCCTAAGACTGCTTAGTCCATGCTACCCCTAGGATAGCTTGTCTATAAGGTTGACTTTACAACCTGCACCATAAGGGTTGCTTGGCATGGTACAAGGTGATCACTAGAACTAGTGAGCATCATATACCAGGCCAACTTCTCACAGTGTTTAGCTGGGTTTCGACTTAGTTGGCATGGGATCCTGCTAATCAGGGCCCCAGGCTATCTGCTCTCTCTATAAAATGGACTCCATGTACCTTAGGTACATAACTAATTGGATATGGGGTCACCTTATGAGCCCCTGTATAGTGTACTATAGGTACCCAGGGCATAGGTCCATCCAAGGCCTACCAGGGGCTGCAGCATATCTTTTGCCATCCCTGGCTGGCCATCCAAACTGACACAAGTGGCTGATGACTCAGCTGGGGCAAGGTCGTGTAATCACCCCTTGCTTAGATATGGTATACCTATGTCTAACCTTATATCTGGACACATATACACCTATAAGTCACTCCTAAGGCAGGCCTTAACAATCCTGAAGGCAGAGTGCTTGGTTTTATGTGAGATGGTGCTCTAGCATGAGCTGAGCCTGTCTGCAGCTTTCGGAACCATGTCCTTATAGCTGTTCCAGGATATTGCCATACCATATACTCTTAAGTGCATTATAATCCTCGCGGTTATAGCTAACTTTGGTTTGGCTTTATCAAAACATTTTGTGTAAGGAGTCATACTCTATGGAATACTACCCCCTCGCCAGTTCTGGCGACGGGGGTAGCATTCCACCCTTCTAGAGGGAGAAGACATGTTACTTCCATTAATCCCGGTTAAAGTTAACCAGAGCCTCAGCATCACAAAATGGATGCTGCTGCCACAGACACAAGTCTGACCTCCTGCTGCTGAGAGTCCTTCCAGCGAGGGAGGCTTGGACAATAGGTTTCCTGTCACAGGGAGGTGCTAGCACCACCACAGACAGGAGATAGTGAATTGGGGCAGGGAGGGCTGAATGAAATGAGAAACTGCCTGGGGCACACAAGGTGTCCCATGCATAGGCCAGTTCAAACCGGTGCTGGGGCACTCCAGCCCCAGCTCTGGCGTGAAACTGGACAAAGGGAAAGGGGTGTAACCACCCCCTTCCTGGGTCCCACCCATAGGAGGGACCTAGCAGGTAATCCAGCCCCTTGATTTGGAATAAAGGTAGGAGATGTGTCCTTAGACTTTCGATCATCCTGACTGAAACTCTGGACCCTTCGACATCCTACTTGACGTAGAAGACTGAAGAATCTCCCTTGTGGTCAAGGAGTGACCACCCTGTGCAAGCAGGCACCATCAAGCGCTCAACGGTTTGCTTTGTCGTTGCTCCCACCGGAGCTTGAACACACTTTCAGACTTCCTTCGACCCGATCCACAGCCACAGCAAAGCTGAGACCCGTGGAGGCGTCGTGAGACGGGGGACCGGTCATCTTGGAAAGCCAGCAAATTGCTTTCCTTGCAACTTCGGAGGCATCCTCGAAGTTGTGCATTGGGAATTGAGAAGCCCTAGCCCTGAGCACCAACTGCACGAAGATCACCTCTCCACACTCACCGAGTGCTGCGTGGGGCCCTTTTACATTTTCCTGCTTGATGCATCTGTCTGGTCACTTGCCTGTTGGCTAGTGGCCTCTGTGACGACGTAATCCAAAATCTACACAGCTGGTCTGGTTGCTCCAGACTGGCCCTTGCTTCCCTGCGAAGGAGAAGCCCCTCAGTCCTTGCTGGCCTGAGTAAGAAGTCATCTTCGATTCCTGTGTGGGTTGCATTTGCCAAGGCCTGTTGACTCCGAATCAAGATCCGACACCGCCAACAGCGAGAGCCTTTGTGGGACAGTACGTATCCAGCTCCTGGTTGTCGTCGACACCTCCTGGTCCACATGGCTGCAGAGACAAGCTTGGCGACACCACCTGATCGCATCCTGACATCGCCTGGTTCCTTCCTGATCACTGGCTAGTGACCCAGACTCTGTCCCCTCTGCTTTCAGGTACTCTTCCTCTTCGATCCACCCTTGGATCCAACCGGACTCTTCTCTCCTGGTCGCCTACAGCATCTTTTCTCCAAGGCTCCATAGAACTCCACGATGAAACCCGACACACTTTGACACCTATGCACCCGCTTCCTGTGGGTGAGGTAACGCGAGTACTGTGGTGCTCCTGTAGAGATTTACACTCCTAGTGTCCTAGTTTCAAGTGGTTTAGTTCTAGTCCAGTCGGAAGACTCCTAACTCTTTAACTTTCCAACTTTACGCACCCGTTGACTTCTATAGATACACGCGTGTGCATTTAGACACTGCACCCTCATCCTGTGGGCCTCCTGCTCCATAACTACTGTTAGTCCAGTGTAGCCCCAGCGATTCCCAAGGCCCTAGGCCTTACCATTGTTCGTGACGTGGTGCTTATACCACTATTTTAGTATATGGTTTAACGGGCCACCAGGGCCTATCCATATTGTGCAACTTATTGTATGTTATATTAAGTTCCTTGTTATACGCTTGTGGTTCTGTGCTCATAAAGAGTACGGGGGTTGTTTAGAAATAAATACATATATATTTTGAATATATAACCTGTGTGGTGTCCTTGCATTTGGTATTAAAAGGTTTGCATATGGTAAAACAGCTGGCTTCACATGCCCTCTTGAGTTTAGCCTAAGACTGCTTTGTCCATGCTACCACTAGGATTGCTGGTCTATAAGGTTGACTTTACAACCATCACCATAAGGGTTGTTTGGACTGGTGCAAGGTGCTCACTAGAATAGTGAACATCATATACCAGGCCAACTTCTCACAGTTGTTCCTTGTGTTCAGCCAAGCATGGAATTCCAAAATGGCTACTGCATCACCTCGCCTTATGATTATGATGAAAATATCGTCGATGTATCTTTTCCATACAAGACTCACCGATCACTTCTTGACACAAAAACATTGTGCAGAAGAAATGAAATGGACTGTTTTAGAACAACCTTTCATTCCGCCCCATGTGACAGACATCTAAAAATTTATTTTTGTGAAAGAACAAAAATGGATTTTAAACTTAAAAGTGACACTAAGGGGCCTAATGACGATATACCATGGCCTTTATTATAGGTTTAGCTGTCCTTCTATCTAATGTCTAATTGATCGACAGCACATACCTAGGATGAACCTTTACAAATTTTTCACACCATTCATGAACCATGTTTGAATAACTTTCTCGCTAGTAATAACCTGAATACGATCTCAGGGCCCTGCAGAGAAAGATATATATTTGTGGTCACTGTCAAAATTATGTACAATACTGTTTTTTGAGTACACCATAATTTTCATTCATGTAAGCCTTTTGAAATGCACAGTCAACATTTGCCACATCTAAACGATCTATATAGATTATAACTATAGGCTAAACTTAATTCGGTAAAAATTATATTCTACATGAGAAATTATTTTCTACATGAGACTTTCAATCACACACGCCAGAGTTATGTGCTATAAACATTTCTTTGGAAAAATTTCTTTGAGCACATCATAATTACAATCTATGCCAGCCTAGTATAATGCAAATTTGCTATTCCTGACAACTAATGTCAATTATGAACTAGAAACTAAGCACCACTAGGCAAACCGTTTTTAAGATCACTTTGCTCTTGTGAATATTGAGCACGAAGGCCAGACCAACATCCTTGGGTAGGTGCATTTAGTGAACTGCACTTCCCATGACTCAACTTCTCTTTCTGTAGTTCAGGAGACTTCCGCTAGGAGTCCACTTGTCAATACACATACTCACAAAAAAACGTAATCAACGAGCGCCGCGATGTCGGCACACACCGGGGATGCATCCAAAATCTCCAGCATTTAAGCCAGTGGTTTTCCGTCCGCTGGCTACCTCCGGTTCTAGCTCTTGGCCAGTCCGGGGTACCGACGGAGAGGTGAGTCTCTTTGCTCCCATTTTAAGCCTTTATTTTTGCTAACGGAGTTCTGTATTTTTATACGCTGAGTTTAAAAAGCCTATGGAGATGACATATCTCAAATGCACATGCAAAGCGACTTGCCGAAACATCCTGCTCGTTTTCCTTATCTCACTCCAATCGAGTGCCCGTTTCTCGACACATTAAGTGTTACGAGCACAAACAGTGTATATATAATTGCGCAAATAATGAGATTGGTCTTTAAAAATAAAAAATAAACCAGTTCGGTATGAACAAAACTGCAAAAAGCCTTTAGGTAAAAAACATTTGAGCCATTTAATATAAATGACAAAGATGGCATGCTCAGTGTCGAACGTAGGAGCAACTTCCATATGTATATTAACGTTACACTTGTGAATACTGGTCTGTTCACTTGGAGCATTATTAACAACTAGGTGCTTCACTGTGGCACATACGACATACTATTCAGGTCTTATAGTATGGAGGCCTGAAAAATATTTTAGGGTTAGCATAAAAGATCCACTTTTGCCAAACTAAGTTGTGGATTGCTACCTTTTTTGGTGGGTAATAACAACAACATCCGCTGTTCTAGAGACTAATTTCTCTGTTTATGCACAGTCAATAAATTCAGTCAAATTCAGCCAGGATTATGTAATCTAATGTAATCTAGTGACACATTTAGAGAGACATTTTGACAGGTTGGTTGATGCCTTTTGAAAGATGGCTGTTACACTTTGATATGTTGCATTTATTTATCATTTACTCATATTCATCTTTTGCAGTAGCGATTAATCATCTAAGTCCTGAGGAATGCTGAGATCATATCCTGATCGACACGGCTGAACCATGTAGACCTTATTTCGGACTAATGAGGTTATTTGTTTAAGCTGCACAACCACTGTTTTTAGGTTTTGACACCAGGGTAGATCTCATTAAAGGTGTTCTTCTGCCTGGTAGCCAATTTTAAATCACCTTCACTCTATCACTGCACGCACTGCAACCATCACCCTATAAACAATCTAGATTGCTTCACTTCTAGGGGATTTAGTAGATCCTAGAAACGATTACTTTAAAACATTCATGAGCTCCCCCCTCCTAGGCAGGGGGTTGTAGCCCTTGGCTGCACTAGGTTTTGCAACCAAGAGGAAATCTCAGATGATGAAGCATTTCACCTCAGTGGGTGACGGGATTCCGTCCTCTAATAAGGACTCCTTTGAGTTTTAGAAGAGATCTGTGCTCCTTATATAAAATAATGCCATGAAATTGCCTAGTCGAATCACTGTGACAGAATTTACCAATAACTCCCTGAAGCTCTTCAAAACTGATAACATCTCTAAACAATTTATATGGCATTCCTGTTCTTCCCTGGACCATATTCCACCTATGTCTAAATTATTCAAATGTGCTCCCCTGCCCAAATTGCTGGCGTCCGATTCTTTGGTTAGTTTGGGCACATTCCCGAAAATAGCCTTGCTGTTCTAAGCCTCGAGATTCCTTGACCACCAGTCTAGGTCCTCTTGTGCGTCCACTGAAAGTGGAAGGTAGACCCCATACCATAAGCAATTCCTTAGTCCTCAAGCCTTCAACCTCTGGAGGCCCCTGTACTGTAAGGGGCCAGGATAAATGGTCTGAATGAAGGATAAGAGAAACCACAAAACTCTTGCAAGATCCTTTAAGAAAACCATCTCTTTCAGCAACACTGCTGTTACCTCCTTCTTTATTTTTGTCACCTTCTTCCGAGGGAGGATCAACTGAGATAAAACAGTATATACCTATAACCCCCAAAATTCCAGATTCTGAGTATGAACCATGACATACATTTCTTTATTAAATATGAAGCCTAGGCTCTCCAGTAGGTCGCTCATCCAAGCCAACTGTTCTTGAAGCTCTGGCCAGATCAGATCATTTAGTCTTTAATTCGAAATCAATCATAAAACACATTACCATTTTAAAAGAAAAATATATTGTAAAAGGAGTCATAAACATCATAATATATTGATTATTTGACATTAAGCCATACCAATACATTTCATATCATCAGTGTAAGCAAATTATGCCTTAAAAGGGTGGTGTGAGAAGTTGGCCTGATGTATGATGGCTCCAGTTCTGGGGGAACCTTATATCAGTCCAAACAATCCCTTATGGTGGTGGTTGTAAGTCAACCTTATAGACAAGCTATCCTAGGGGTAGCATGGACTAAGCAGCCTTAAAGGCTTAACTTCAAAGGGCGAGTAAAGCGAGCTGTTTTACCATATACAATCCTGTAATATCAAATGAAAGGACACCACACAAGTTATATATTATCAAAATATATGTATTTATTCTTAGAATAATCCCCACTACTCTTTATGAGCAATGAAGCACAAGCGTTTAAATAAAAGCACAGTTAAACATAGACAAGTTGCACGTTTTGGATGAGGCCGTTGGCCACTCAAACCATATATCAATAAAGTGGTATAACAATCACTAATCGATCTGGGGTAAGGCCTAGGGCCTTGGGAATCGCTTGGACTACGATGCACTAAAAGCAGTTAGGGCGGGAGTAGCCCGCGGAATTTGGGTGCAGTGCAGAAAGCACAAGCATGCACCAAGTCAATGGTGCGTAAAAGTTATTGAGTTGTGGTAAATAAATCCCTATTTTTGACTAGACATATATCATAACAGATAGCTCAATAAATAAGAGTCAAGATTCGAGGTAGTAGGAGTTTTTGCAGGTTTAATACAGCACAAGGACAGGAACAGGACAACCTGCATAGGAATAGGATGACAGGGCCCAGCAGCTGCTGGGGCTGGGTCTGGGATGAGCGCGCTAACTTTTAATAACAATACACGAGCATATATACATAGCGCAAACACATAGCATTACATTGCAGTAGGCGTAGCAGTGGGTGGAGCAGAAGGCGTGACGCGTAGCAGTCGCGAAAGATAACAGTAAAAAGAGGTGTAACTGGGCGTATACATAGACATGTGGTGCAGACGTAACAGAATATGTCATGAATGGGCGGAAACATAGGAGGGGGCTACCTAAGGAGCCGGGACCTCTAACCTGATGGTGCGCGCAAACTGGCAATGACGTATTACTAGGAGAAGCTGGGGGCTATGAACTCTGTGCTAGGAGCAGAGACTAAAGTCTGGAGGGTCGGAGAGACATGTACCTGAACCCTATCTAGTATCTGATGTTTAGGGAACATGTTGATATAAACTAGAAGTCATGAGGGGAAAAGCTAACTGACTCTAAGACTGGAGCATGCATTTATTCTACATATAGTGCGTGATGAAGAATATTAAATGACCATTAAATGCAGTATTTCTCTAACGTGGAGCCGCATAGGCTAGACAATGACGGAAACTATTGATGCAGTTCAGTAGCTTAGGAATGCAGAGAAGGAGGACTAAACTGATAGCTGGAATCATAACATAGTCTTGGCAGACTCAGAGGCAGAGCCAAGCTGCACCGGGCACTGCGAGGCAGGAAGTAAGTGAAAGGTCGAGGATACAGGTGGGGGCTGGATCGCTCCTTAGCGAGGCTTCAGGAGACAGGAGCTGAATCTGATGTCCGGGCCCTGTTGAGGCCTGGAAACGGGGACTTTATAATGAAATAACGTGCACACTGAGAAACGTGGCAACGTAGCTTTACATAGGCCTGGTATTCGTAGTATTCACGAGGACTGGAAACTAGCATACTAGAGGTGGACACAACTGTAATTGCGTCATTAATCGGACATGGGGAGTACATATGCATATTTAATCATGCACACATAACATATGATGGATGACACGTAGGGACACAGAACATGACAAAATTTACTTTTCCACATTCCCTCCTTGTCACTACGTTTCCATCAGGAAACATCAATACTCATGATACCATCTATCATTTCATACAGTACCATTTGTTCATCTCGAATTGTCTTGGAACGGGATTTAGAACGGGGCTTGGGACTAGGAATACAAGAGGTAGCACACATGCCGCAAATCGCAGGGCCACATTGTATACAGAGGCAGCAGCTGAATATGATCGCTACTGCAATACCTAGAAAGGACAGGACTTTCCATCCCCAGGCGGAAATTATATTCCAGAACCAACCGGACCATGTCCAGGTGCCTGGATCTTGGTGTAATAGATGGGCAATTTTATGAAGTCTGGTTATAGCTGAATAAACAGACGGCGCGTTATTTGGAATAAAAATGCAGCAACTAGATCCGATGACTCTACAGGCCCCGCCCCTATCGGCCAGTATGACGTCAAGGACGAGACGATTCTGGAGCACAACAATTCTCATAAAGGATTGCTCTTCGGTTAAGTTACCTAGAGCGGAGGCAGTCTCATCTACTACTGCTTCAAGGGTTCTTGTTAACCTACGGATTAGCTTACTATTTACAACTGTACCTAAATAAGGGAAAACACCTTTATCAATATCAATGAATTGCTCTGCAGCAGTTTCAGTATAATCGACAATCGGGAGGTTTCTCTTGTGTCTAGTATGTACTAGGTAGGAATTCCTATGGTAGTCAGGTGGGGCTAGGAAACAGGTGGCAGTAGGAAGGCAATGTAACAGGTTCCCTCCCAATCGAGGGGCAGACGAACATATGCAGTTTGACCACAAACAAAATAAGAATGACGTGAAGCTTTAAAAATAGATTTCCCACTGTCACTATACTGGATAATAGTAGTACAATCACTATGTCCTACGTGTACAGAACCATTATTTCGGACACATAATTCGCCTTTGACTGGTAATACTGAAATAGCAGGTGAGTCTGGAGTAGTATCAGACTGAACATTCAGGACCATGAAATTCGAAGAATAGTCACCTAAATTATACACTTCATTTTCTAGATCTAAACCTGTTCTGTGGGGGAAACCTTGCTTGTCTGGGAAACATGTGCTGTTAAGAAAAGACATGTCTGTTAAGGATGACGTTAACGTGGACCATGCTCCACACGAACCATTATGTGAAAAAGGATAAGGAAAAAGTGGCAGAACTCCCTTCGGTGTCTGGAAAGGGGGGAGTCGACCACACACCCAACAATTAGTGGCATTGCTGGTCTGGTGTGAGTAATGTAACATGCGGATAAATGAGTTATTACGCATAGCGAGGCGGTATGAATATTCGTGAGGAGGCAGATCACTAAACGTGTGTTCTACTGTAACATTAGAAGGCTTATTTACATGAGGAACTGGGAAACACAGGAAAAATGCGTAACTAGTGCAGGAAATCAAAAGGCTGAGAAATAATATGAAACTTAGAAAAACGATACATCGAATTGAGTTATGACTGACTCTCTCACTATGGGGGTCTATTTTATACATGTCAGAAACAGTCTAACCGTTTCACCTAGGGGAGGACTTATACAATCAAACTGACTGACTTATTTTACTAGACCGGAGTTTTTGCTTATACTCCTGCTGCGGAGTTTTCTCTAACAAGGGAGGGGTTGTATCAATGTCATTTGCGGGACAGTCCTTAGGAACAATGTTTTGACAAGTCTTGATATCCTGGGAAATGTTTTTAAAGACCGGCTTTAATCCGTAGAATCTCTTGACGTGCGAAAGGTGCACCCAGCCGCGGCGTCCTTCCAATTTCACGGCTGTACGGGTGGTGAGGAGGACCTGACGGGGCTCCTTCCAACGTGGCTCCAGCGGACTTGATCTGTCAAAGTTCCGGACGAGCACCATCGAACCTGGAACGATTTCATGCGGTGCCACCTCGGTATTGTCTGGAAATGCGGCGGCAACCTGTGAACGACATGAGTTGAGGGCAGACATCAAGGAAGCTAGGTAATCTGTCAGCATATTACATGAAACATCAGTAATACTTCGGGGTCTAGGAGTACCCCACATGTTAGGGGGGCGGCCGAAAACGACCTCATACGGGGACAGACCTGATCTGGAATGTGCGACCATGCGCATATAAAACAAAGCAACTGGCAGAGCTACTAGCCAGTCCACACCCTTATCTTTACATATTTTGGCAATTCGAATTTTCAGAGTCTGATTATGTCTCTCGACTAGACCGGCTGCTTCAGGATGGCGTACACAATGAAACTTCCACTGGTACCCTAACAACAGGGAAACGTGCTTCATCAGTTCAGATGAGAATGGCTGACCGTTATCAGAATATACGACTCTAGGGAGTCCATATCGAGGGAAGAACTCACGAACCAACTGCTTGGCAGTGGTCGCGGCTGTGTAATCGGGGACTGGATATGCTTCTGTCCACCTGGACAAAGCGCATACAACTACAAGGACATACTTGAAACCTCGACATCGCTCCATCTGAATATAATCCATCTGGAGGACCTCAAAAGGGTGGTCAGGGGGCTGGAAACCACCTTGTTCCACCGGGACACTTTTACCTGAATTAAACTGACAACATATCATACAGGTACGGACTTTCTGCTTGGCTGCAGCTCGTAAGTGCTTGTTAAACCAAATGTTCTGGATACTGTCTAACATTGCTTTTTCTCCTAAATGTGCTGGACTATGTGCGGTATTAATGATGACTTGAACCATAGAGTCGGGGAGAAACCATGCGGTCCTACCCTTTGTTAACCATCCTTGATCTGTCTGGACCCCTCCTTGTTCAGACCATTTCTTGATTTCATCGGGAGTAGCATGTAACTGGATATCTATGACATCTTGAGTAGGGTCCTTAACTGTCATACATGTAGTCGGATCTGGAGTATGTGTCTGTGTCGGATTAACTTGAATGTCTGGAGTCTGTGCTGTAAGCTTGGCTGTGCGATCTGCTAGATCATTACCTTGGGAAATAATGTCAGTAACTTTCGTATGTGCTTTGCATTTCATGATAGCAATAGATGTCGGTAAGTGTATGGCATCTAACAGAGCTTGAATAAGGAAACCATGCTGAATTTTGGTTCCATGAGAAGTCATGAAACCTCTCTCCTGCCAGAGCACTCCAAAGTCGTGTACGACTCCAAATGCGTAGCGTGAATCTGTGTAAACATTAACTTTCAGGTTCTTGGCGTGTATGCAGGCTTGTGTCAGAGCAACTAGCTCTGCTGCTTGAGCGGACAGAGTATCAATACGGTGTGTTTCAATAACTTCGGTGTCAGTAGTCACTGCATACGCGGCTACTAGTTCTCCTGTACTAGTTCTCATACATGAACCATCCACATAAAGTGTCAGGTCAGGGTCTGGTAACGGAATATCTGTCAGGTCTTGTCTTGGCTTTGTCGTAATGTTAACTACTTCCACGCAATCATGTGTGGCTGGATTTGAACTAACTGATGGTAACAGTGTAGCAGGATTCAGGACGTTGCAGCGTCTAATATCTATGTGTGGCTGGAACAGTGTCAATTCATAACCTGTTAAACGTGCAATTGTCAAGTGCTGTGTTTGTGTTCGGTTTAAAAGAACTTCCACGGAATGTGGGACTTGTACTGTCAAGGAGTGTCCTAAAACTATGGAATCACTTTGTCTGATAGCTAGTGCTGTGGCTGCAACTGACTTGAGGCACGCAGGCAGAGCCTGGGCGACTGGATCTAATGTGCTCGAAAAATAAGCACAAGGCTTGTATTGTCCTGCTTGGTCTTGTGTGAGAACAGATAATGCTGTACCTTCGCGTTCAGTAACGAAAAGTGTAAAAGGCTTACTGTAGTTCGGTGTAGCTAGAACTGGAGCTTGACATAGGGCTTTCTTTAACTCGTTGAAACTAAGTGTATGTTCAGATGTCCAAGGGAGAACAGTCGATACGGCTGCCTCCTGTGTCGTTAACTGTATCAGTGGCTTGGCTAGAAATGCATACTGGGGAATCCATTGTCTGCAATAAGAAGTAAGGCCGATAAAGGCACGTACCTCCTTCTGGGTCTTGGGCTGAGGAAGACTCACTATTAACTGGATACGGTCTGGTGTCAACTGCCTACCCCACTTGGACAGTAAGTGTCCTAAGTAGACCACTTGCTGGACACAGAATTGAAGCTTCGAAGGGGACACCTTGTGCCCCATCTCGGCTAGGAAATACAAAACCGTGAGTGACGCTCGCTCGCAGTCACGTTCAGAACGGGCTGTGATCAGTAGATCATCGACATATTGGAGCAGGGCAGTGTCAGTTGGCATATGAATGTTGTCTAGTTGTCTCTTAAGTTCTTGACTGTAAATACTAGGGCTTTCTGTGAAACCTTGAGGAGCGCGTGTGAACATATAGCTCCTTCCATTTAAACAAAATCCGAAAAGAAACTGGCTGTCTGGATGGATGGGAACACTAAAAAATGCGTTCTTAAGGTCTATGACAGTGAAGAACGTGGCTTCGGAATCAATGGCTGTCAATAGGGAAGAGATATCTGGGACAACTGGATACTGAGGGATAATACATTTGTTAAGTTCCCGTAAATCAATCACTAATCGATATACTGGGGGTGCATTTGGATCAGTACGTTTCATGACTGGAATGATCGGAGAGTTACATACATTGGAGTCAGTTTCTACAACTACTCCTTGAGCCATGAGCTCGTCAATAATTTTGGATAAGGCTGCTACAGCCTCAGGTGGCAATCTGTACTGCCTGATTCGTGGTAACACTACACCTGGTTTGAGAGTCACACGATGGGGTGTGATTTGCATGTAACCTACATCAGTTGGACCTTGCGCCCATAAATGCTGCGGAACTTTAGACAGTCTGGGATCAAAATCTCGTAATACATAGTGACCCTTAAAGTCACGTAGGAACAGACGTATTCCCTCTGGGGAACAACATATAACGGCACCTAACTCTTTCAGTGTTTTAATGCCTAATAGATTTTCTGGACATGACTTAGTAAGTAACAGATCAGTAGTACGGGACAATGGACCTACTTCTAGAGTGACTGGCTTTGAAATCTCATTAACGATAGGCTTTCCTGAAAATCCAAGGGAAACATTTCTTGAGCCTGAGAGCGGAGCCCCTGGAACTTCGGCGTGACTAATTGTGGTCCTACTTGCCCCTGTATCAATCAAAAACTTTCTGTCTTTCCCTAATACTTGACTGTGAACATAGGGACCTTCTTGATCTACAGGTATCTCGATGAGAGGCAAGCCTACCTCCCTCTCTAGGCTGTTTCATGAATATGGCTGGTACTCTGGATACTCGGACTGTGCATACTGGTACATCTGCGATGTAACATGCTGTGTTGCAGCGATAGGCTGCGGTGCTGTAACTGTCTGTTGTGCATTCTGTGGCTGAGGAATCTGTGAAACTTGCTCTTGTCTAGGCGGACGTGGTCTTTCTTTAGTCTTACCAGTAGCTATGTTATGTTTCAGAACTGCACACTCATTTATAAAATGACCTGGCTGTTTACAATAATTGCAGTTCCCTTTAACGGGAGCTGCAGGATGACTGGCTTGATTCGGACCCCTCTTCTGACTGTCTTGAGGAACAGATTGTGCAACTAGTACTTTCATTTTCGTGTCTTTCATACGTTTTCTCTCGTGTTCTTGCTCTTCCCTGATTCTATTCTGGTGGTACTGGAGCATCTGGAGCATCTGGGACGGAGTATTAGCTTGCCAGGTGCTTTCGACTTTCAGAACTCGGTTTTTAACTTGTGGGCTTGAATTCTCGACTAATTTAGTAACAAAAAGGTGAGGGTATGACTCACTACTTGTCTTGAGGCCACTGTTGATACTAAAGCACTTTTCAAACCTAGAATAAAAATCACTAATATCTTCATCTTGTTTCTGTTTACAGGCTGAGATTGCATCCCAGTCTTCTTTTCTAGTTGTTAATAATCTGGGTAAAACTTGAATTAATAATTCTGGTAATTCTTTACATTTCTCTCCAAGACTAGTACCTGGTACACGTATCTTATCTTCTGCTTCTAGGACTGCCCAATCGATCTTTTTCTCTCCCACCTCCCATTCTTTTTCCTTTAGCTTTTCATACACCCCTGCGGGTAGCAGAACCTTTAACATTTTAATGATATCTGGGTATGTGTATTCTCCCATACGGAGCATGTCTTTTAATTCTCTATGGAACCCTGCTGGATCTTTGTCATGACAGGGAATTAATTTCTTCATTTCGAGGAGTTCCATCTTTGTGATCGGAGTGTATACAAACACTCGTTGCATTTCGCCACCCGCTCCTCTGACTGGGTGGACTTCTCGTAACGGATTCTGTCTGTCTATGTAAAATGGTTTACTTTCTGGGGGTGAGACATGAACAAAATGCGGGTTCAAGAATGTTCTATATTTATGACGTTGTTCTAAAATGACACTAATTAAATCGGTACCTAGACCTCTCCATCTATACTGGAGTAACTCGTTCAGGATATCATGTAACGGGCCTGGATCAGAATGTTGACCCTCATACAGAGTAATGAGGTGCTGAATCATATACATACCCACCAGTCGCTGCTCGGCTGGGGGCAATTTCAGAAACATTTGTGCCACTATTTCGTCTGGAAAAGTGGTAGAATCAGTAATCCATCTGACTGCTGATCGGGCTAGTTCTTGTTCATGCATAGTACTTAACTCACTATAACCGATTCGTGATTTCAGAATGTGATCGGTAGCTTGAAATACTTGTTCTAGGGAACCTTGTTCTGGTGCTGAATGATGGAAAGTTGACTTGTGTTCTAGACGTAAATGGCGATCTGGAAATCTAGGTTTTCCTACATACGCTATTCTGGCAGTATTCTCGTCGTCTTCCTCTTCAGGATCAGAGATACTTTCTTTCTCGCTTACTTGTGCTGCTTTACGCTGTTCGTGTATCTTTATTATCTCTCTACGGATTTTCTTGTACATACTTTCCATGGCACCAATGGTATTGTGTTTTCCTTCGGCTATATTATCACTCCACTTTGTCAGAGTTTTCATTTCTGCCGGATCTTTAGACGGGTAATCTTGTTCTCTTATTAGACAGTTAATTAAGAACTTTAATATCATGCGCTGAATCTCGGCTTTCCTTTGAGACATGGCATCACTAATACTTTGTGGGTCATCCCCTGTACGGATGAAACGATATATCCTGTCTAGATCTTCTTTCATATTCGGCAGGGTGACTAGATACTCGGTCACTCTCCTTACGCGTACGGAATATAAAACCATATTAAACTCGCCTGGAACTGGGTCATAGACACATTCGCCAAGGGTTTGCCTGATCTCTGCAACAGACTTATTACTCTTAGGAGTACGCTGTGATGCTTGAGCATGTAATTCGAGTGCTGATAAACGCTTGTATGGCGGCGGGGTTTGAGGAAGACCTCCTCCTGCGGCCCCTAAACTAGAATCATCAACTGATGCTTTTCGTCCTGGCAGGGTCGGTAATTGTAACGTGGGCTGGACTTGTATGGCGGGCTGACCCGGGGGGGCTGTTAAGGGCACCCCGGTGTCTGGGGGAGCAGGAATTACCTGATTTACAGGGACTGGCGGAGTGCGAACAGGATTTGCATATTCTGGGACTGTGTCGTCCAGATAGGACGAAATAAAAATATCAGCTGCGGTCGGTTTGTGACGTAGTTTGGTCGGAACTAGTGGTGGCGGGAAATTACTGGATGCCTCCGGGGTCGCTTTTGGCAAGCCCTCAGCAAGAAGAGGATACATACCCTTAATGAGGGCATTCCTCTGTCTGTCTGATTGCTCAGTTCTAACTCGTTCACCTATCTCGATTAATTCTCTTTCTTGGGCTCGTTCTTGGGATTCTCTACTTAGTTCTGACTTTCTGATTTCTTTTTCGGTTCTTTTATGAGCTTCTTTGCGCCATAACTCGATGGCATCTTTCTGTGATTGTCTGGCTTTCTTTTTCCATAATGCTTCTTCTACTCGCATGATGCATTCGGCATCCCATGTACCCGATACGGGCCATCTATACTTTTCTTCTAACTGTTTGGTATACTCTACCCATAAATCTAGATACAATATGGCGCTTATGCCATGCTTCTGATACATAAAGTGACCTGGACTGTCCCTGGGCGGGACGGGAACTGCTGCTTCCAGCAGACCCTTTCTAGTCTTTAACTGACGTAACTTGGAAAATATAGGCATGACTGAACTGTAATCTAGACACAATACAATACACAATAAACACGACACTTATTTCCCATTCATACCACGACATTAAAATACATGAAGAACATTATGAATAACAGTTCGAACAGAATACCACCTGAAAATACTTGAAATTTCTCGAGAACAGAACTGACTAGAACAGAAACTAGCTGCACTGCTGAAACAGTACGAAACTTACCGGTCTCATAAAGAGACACGTCAGGACCCGTATCCACCGAAGTGGACACTTCGTTTGTGGGACTGTGTACCACCAACCCACAGACCAGAGTCAATTAAATTGACCCTGTCTAGATACCACCCCAGTAACGGTACTCACCGGGCAGCAAGAACGGAAAGCCTCGGACTGGACTGGACTGCTACGACAACGAACTTCGGACTTCAGTTACGGGTGGACCTCCGGATACCTCGGACCTTGGACTCTTGGCTTGGGCTCTGGTCGGGACTCGCCGCGTTCCTCCACCGTCTCGTCTGGATGCTGGACCGCCTCCTCCGTCTCCTCCGTGGGCCTGAGGGATACTTGAGCAGAAATATCTGCCACTGCGCAGAAGAGTTCCGTCACGACTGCAGAGGGTCAGGGGGTCGGCGTGGCTTCACCGACGCGTGGGGAAAGGGCAAGTCCCTATTCGGGCGCCATTATGTGGTAAATAAATAAATAATACCCTATTTTTGACTAGACATATATCATAACAGATAGCTCAATAAATAAGAGTCAAGATTCGAGGTAGTAGGAGTTTTTGCAGGTTTAATACAGCACAAGGACAGGAACAGGACAACCTGCATAGGAATAGGATGACAGGGCCCAGCAGCTGCTGGGGCTGGGTCTGGGATGAGCGCGCTAACTTTTAATAACAATACACGAGCATATATACATAGCGCAAACACATAGCATTACATTGCAGTAGGCGTAGCAGTGGGTGGAGCAGAAGGCGTGACGCGTAGCAGTCGCGAAAGATAACAGTAAAAAGAGGTGTAACTGGGCGTATACATAGACATGTGGTGCAGACGTAACAGAATATGTCATGAATGGGCGGAAACATAGGAGGGGGCTACCTAAGGAGCCGGGACCTCTAACCTGATGGTGCGCGCAAACTGGCAATGACGTATTACTAGGAGAAGCTGGGGGCTATGAACTCTGTGCTAGGAGCAGAGACTAAAGTCTGGAGGGTCGGAGCGACATGTACCTGAACCCTATCTAGTATCTGATGTTTAGGGAACATGTTGATATAAACTAGAAGTCATGAGGGGAAAAGCTAACTGACTCTAAGACTGGAGCATGCATTTATTCTACATATAGTGCGTGATGAAGAATATTAAATGACCATTAAATGCAGTATTTCTCTAACGTGGAGCCGCATAGGCTAGACAATGATGGAAACTATTGATGCAGTTCAGTAGCTTAGGAATGCAGAGAAGGAGGACTAAACTGATAGCTGGAATCATAACATAGTCTTGGCAGACTCAGAGGCAGAGCCAAGCTGCACCGGGCACTGCGAGGCAGGAAGTAAGTGAAAGGTCGAGGATACAGGTGGGGGCTGGATCGCTCCTTAGCGAGGCTTCAGGAGACAGGAGCTGAATCTGATGTCCGGGCCCTGTTGAGGCCTGGAAACGGGGACTTTATAATGAAATAACGTGCACACTGAGAAACGTGGCAACGTAGCTTTACATAGGCCTGGTATTCGTAGTATTCACGAGGACTGGAAACTAGCATACTAGAGGTGGACACAACTGTAATTGCGTCATTAATCGGACATGGGGAGTACATATGCATATTTAATCATGCACACATAACATATGATGGATGACACGTAGGGACACAGAACATGACAAAATTTACTTTTCCACAGAGTTACAGTTTTAAGAGTCTTCCGACTGGCCTAGAAGGACAAAACTTTAGACTTAAACACTAGAGGTGTAAAACACTACAGGAGCACCGGCGTTCAAGAGTTACCTCACCCACAGGAAGCGGGTGCACAGGTGCAAAGGTGTGTCGGGTTTCGTCACGAAGATCTAGGGTGCCTGGAGATGAAGATGCTGCAGGCGTCCAGAATAGAAGTGTCTGTTGCGATCCAAGGGTGGATCGAAGTTGTAGAGTACCTGAAAGCAGAGGGGACAGAGTCTGGGTCACTAGCCAGTGACCAGGAAGGAACCAGGAAGGAACCAGGCAATGTCGGGCGCAATCAGGTTGATGTTGTGTAGCTTCTCTCCGCTGCCACGTGGTCTCTGGGGCACCAAGGATGTCCTGGAGTGAATCACGAGCTGTTCCACAAAGGCTCTCGCTGTCGGTGGTGTCGGCTTCAAGATCGGAGTCAACAGGCCTTGGCAAATGCAACCCACGCAGGAATCAAAGATGGCTTAACACTCGAACCAGCAAGGTCTGAGTGGGTGCTCCTTTTCAGGGGAGCTGGTGCCAGTCTGGAGCAACCAGACTAGCTGTGTAAATTCAAGGTTTTGTTGGTACTGGGGCCACTAGCCAACAGGCAAACGACCGGACCAACGCGTCAAGCAGAAAGATGCAAAAGGGCCCCACGCAGCACTCGTCAAGTCTAGAGGGGTGAGCTTCGGTGCACAAGCTGCTCGGGGCTGGAGCTTTTCAGACTCCAATGCACAGCTTCGAGGGGGCCTCGGATGCTCCACGGTCAGCGCTTCGTTGTTTCTCCAAGATGGCCGCTCCCACGCTTCAGGTCGCCTCCACGGGTCTCAGCTCTGCAGGGACTGTGGATCGGGCTGTTAGAAGGCAGGCATGCTGGGCCTTGTTAATCTCTGTTGCTCGAGTTCCGGCGGGAACTGCAACAAAACAAACATCAAGGTGCTGGATGGTGCCTGTTTGCACAGGGTGGTCACTCCTTGACCACAAGGGAGATTCTTCAGTCTTCCACGAGGAGTGGGATGTCGAAGGGTCCAGAGTTTCATTTCATAAGTTTCAGTCAGGATAATCTGATGTGCATTGGCACAGCTCCTACTTTTAAGTCGAATCAAGGGGCTGGATTACCTGCTAGGTCCCTCCTATGGGTGGGACCTGGGAAGGGGGTGGTTACACCCCTTTCCCTTTGTCCAGTTTCGTGCCAGGACTGGGGCAGGATGGCCCCAGAACCGGTTTGACTGGAATCTGCCCAGGGACACCTTGTGCGCCCCAGGCAGTGTCTAGTTTCATTCAACCCTCCCTGCTACAATCCACTTTCTCCTGTCTGGGGTGGTGTGACACCTCCCTGTGACAGGAAACCCTTTGTCCAGGCGTCCTCTGCCGAGTTTCGGTCAGCAGCAGGAGGCCAGACATGTGTCTGTGGCAGCAGCGTCCATTTTGTGATGCTGGGGCTCTGATTAGGATTAACCACGTTTTAGTAAAGTAACATGCCTTCACCCTCTAGAAGGGTGGGATGCTATCCCCATTACCAGGACTGGCAAGGGGATAGTATTCCAATGTGTATGACACCAAACACGCCATGTTTTGATAAAGCCAAACCAGAGTTGCAATAACCGTAAGGATTATAATGCACTTAAGAGTATATGGTATGGCAGTATCACTGGAACAGCATTAAGGAATTGGTCCCAACACTGCAGTCAGGCTTAGCTCATGCTAGAGCACCATCTCACATCAAACCAAGCACTCTGCCTCCAGGACTGTAAAGGCCTGCCATAGGAGTGACTGATAGGTATAGATGTGTCCAGATATAGGTTTAGACATAGGTATACTACATCTAAGCAAGGGGTGAGTACACCACCTTGCCCCAGCTGTGGGAACAGCCAGTTGTGTCGATTTAAATCCCAGCCAGGGGTGGCAAAAGATATGCTGCAGCCCCTGGTAGGCCTTGGATGCACCTATGCCCATGGCACCTAATGTGCACTGGATAGGGGCTGACAAGGTGTCCAGTACCAAATTGGTTATGTACCTATAGTACATGTCTGTGAATTTAGAGAGAGAACAGCGGGCTGGGGGTCTGATTAGCAGGCCCACAGCCACATTAATTCAAAAACCAGTGAAGCAAAAAGCAAAAATTGGGGTGACCATAGGATAGCAGACCCTACTCTCCTACAGGTGGTGTGCAAAATAGTAATAATGGGTCCACAATTAATAGATACATAAAATAATAAATAGATACAAAATGCTAAAAGTCTTTAGGAACATTCCAACCCAGAGCTAATAGAAGTGGTCATGAAATCCTCTGTGCAATTAGCCAGATAAAATGCATTATACTCAATGCAACACAGTGCATGGTATTGTTCACACCCAACACATTACGAAGAAACAAATATCAATGCCTCCACTCCTTTGCTCGTATAACCGACAGCCAGCCTAAAAACTTAGCAACCGCAATCACCAACGATTCAGTGGTATCTGTTTTTAAAATCCTTAGTGCCTCGTTGCTTAGACTTGTCCCCAGGTTCAGACATATAGGTTTTAACCATCTATGCCTGGGAAATTTATAGGCTGGACAAGCAAATAAAATATGTGTCATTGGTTCCTTCTGTGTTATAGGTTGCTGGGAAGGGATCCCACCCTAAATTGATGGTAGAGCGTCCGATCTTTAGTGGAGGTGATAAGATCCCAATACTTTTCATACTCTACGTAATGCTTGTGTTCTAAAAAGTCCCTCGATAGTGAAGGTCTTACTAAGGCAGAAAAGCGCTTCATTTGAATCATATTCCAATATGCTGCCCTGTATTCACTTTTGGGAGGAAAGGGGTTTCTGACTGGGTTTACCCATAGCCTGCTCATACCCATCTCACAAAGAGTGAGTTTTACTCATCTCAGCCATGGAATATTTTGCGTGATGTCAGCCTCCCTGACTTCCAACAGCGCTTGTGCATACTGGGACAGCTCTGGAGTGACCCAGAGCCTTCTCCAGTTTGCCACTGGTCTGAATCGCACCGTGTCTTCAATAGAATAACCGCCAAGGTCTGCAAATAAGGGCAATAAGGGAGTTGATTGTGGGAGTCCAATTAATGCCCTTAAAAATGTGTTTTGCGCTGTCACAAAGGGGGCTAGATTATCGAAGCTCCACAGCTCGGCCCCCTACAAAACCGAAGCACTGATTTTAGAGTCATAGATATTTAAAACTGGAGCAACAGGTTTAGTGTATGAGACACACTGCTCTTTCAACAGGGCACCTGACAATTGAGCATGTCAAAGTGCTAATTGGTTAATCTGAGGCTTCCAACTAAGTTTACTGCCAATGGTTACCCCCAGATATGTAAATTTCTGTTTATTCCAGGATGCCTTCCTTACTTTCCACTCTACCTTTAATAGCCTTATGTTTATGTAGGACCATACATTTTGTTTTCTCAACATTCACTATGAGATCATTGCCATGGCAAAACTCTTCAAATCGCGCCAAGGCAGACTGTATACCCTTCTGCGTCTTTGATAATAGCAGGGTATCATCTGCAAACATAAGCAGGGGAATCTTCAATCCTGCTAGAGTGAGAACATCAGTGGGGAAGTTCTGGAAATACTTGACTACCCTATTTATGTACAAGGAAAAGAGAGTGGGTGCTAAAATGCACCCCTGTCTCACCCCCTTAGCTATCTGGAACCTTTGAGTAACACTCCCCTGCGCATCCCAGAGTACTTGCGGATAATTATCTTTGTGTAGTTTAACCAAAAAAGCCAATATTTTGTGTGGCATACCTAATTCTAAAAAAGATGTCCACATTTTTTCACGCGGGACAAGATCAAAAGCAGACTTAAGGTCGACAAAAGCTGCGTAATTAGTGCCCCTGCCTAATATTACCACACACCAATATACTAAAATAAACCTAAAGATCTGGTCAATGGTACTGGTACAAGAACGGAAACCCACCTTCAGGGGTGACAATATATCAGAGTCATCCATCCAAACCTGGATTCTGCCTAGTACCATCCTAGCTGAAACTTTCTGTATGCTGTCAATGAGGCTTATCGGCCTATAAATGCCTGGGTTTGAATGGTCTCCTTTCTTAAATATTGGGAGGATTTCTGCCCCTGACCAAGTATCGAGTATAGATGCTCCACTAGCAATAGCTTTCACGAGGAGCTGTATGTTTGTTATCCAATTGGTTATATATCGTAAAGGAACAGGTCCGCCGGAATACAGTCCAACCCAGGTGCCCTGCCTCTTGGGACTGCTTTTAAAGCTATTTCCACCTCTTTCTTAGTGAAAGACAGAATAGTTTCAGGGGCTGGCAGGTCACATTTTTCCTGTGCGGGGTTGGAAATTGCAAACTGGGCCTTATAATGGGATACCCACTGCTCTTGGGCTACGTGGTTCACTGGCGTACTGCTCGGTTCACCCCGGCCCCATTTCACGAGATGCCAGAACGTGGCCATGCTTCTTGCCGAACAGGCCTCTAGCAGCTCTGCCCAGTATTGTTCATCCCAGTCCCTTTTTGCTTTCAGTTTCTACTCAGCCCTGGTCAGTCTTATATCCCCCCCGGTTCTTAGATCTTATTGCACTGGCTAATGTTCTATAAGCTTTTCTACAGGATTGACCATACCAAGAAGCGGCCTTATGGCCAGAATAATTCTGAGGTTTTTTAACCATAGTAGTAAAAAAGCATCTAAGCTTATTAAACAAATCACTGTGGACCTGTGGTACCTTTGCATTCACCTCCTCTTGAGTTACGCCATTATGAAGAATAGTAGTCGCAATAGCCACTAACTCACTCATCTGCTGTATGTGTTCTGTTTTTTTGATAACTTTATTCCATTTAACTCTCCTTGTATCATCAGATAAATGTACTTCGACATAAGCAGTTCCAGGCACCTGACTGGCAGCAATGGGAATGCCTTTGATCTGCATGGAGAGTACTAGGGGGTTGTGGTCGCTCTCTGTCCGCTCCCGAACTACCATATCTACTAGGGAGGGCCAAAATTCCTTATTAAGAAAGATAAAATCAATGAGACTACTTCATAAACCGTTGTTAAAGGTTTGCGAGCCCTGCCTATCTGAAGCGGACCTCCCATTTACAGCCCGGACCCCCTGTTCTAAACAGAACACTTTCAACTGTAAAGCAGCCCCTGTCCATTTCTTCTTTTTTTAAACTCTTTTTATTATATAGAAAGAAAACAAACAATCAAGGCAAAAAGAGCATTACAATACAGGCGCTTCGTCAGAGCGGGAAGGAAAAGGCAATAGCATCACAGTGCAAGTCAATCAACAACAAGCATTGGAAATGCAATAGGTCTCGCATTAGGAAAGTTTGAGCTATTGGTATTGTAAAGGACACTTTTTTTATTTATGTGTTGGTTTTGAAAGTAGCAACATTAATAGCTTTGTCAGTTACAATGTCAATAGTTTTAACTTTTGCAAATGTGACACCTATAGCATTTGTAATGCAATGTGTGTTGTATTTACGTGACTTAGATGTATTGATATTACAAATAACAATGGCTTTTAATTTTGTAAATAATTAATACTTAAATAAAAGTTATTGTAATTTATAATGGCAATAGCTTAAACGTTTGTAAATAACTTTTGTGAAGATTATGTTCAGTGTATTTTATTGTGACGAAAATCCAAGAACATTGCAATTTGCACCTACACACACACAGAGCCACACACATATAGATGTGGTGGTGGTGGATCTGGGGGATATGGTGGTGGATGTGGTGGTGGATGTGGTGGTGGTGGTGATGGTGGATGTGGTGGTGATGGTGGATGTGGGGGTGGATGTGGTGGTGGATGTGGTGTTGGTGGTGGATGTGGTGGTGGTGGAGGTGGTGGATGTGGTGGTGATGTGGTGGATGTGGTGGTGGTGGATGTGGTGAAAGTGGTGGTGGATGTGGTGGATGTGGTGGTGGAAGTGATGGTGGTGGGTGTGGTGGTGGATGAGGTGGTGGATGAGGTGGTGGATGTGGTGGTGGATGTGGTGGTGGTGGATGCGGTGGTGGATGTGGTGGTGGATGTGGTGGTGGTGGTGGATGTGGTGGATGTGGTGGTGGTGGTGGATGCGGTGGTGGTGGATGCGGTGCTGGTGGAAGTGGTGGTGGTGGATGTGGTGGTGGTGGTGGATGTGGCGGTGGTGGAAGATAGAAAGGGGAGGGGTGGAAGTGGAAGTGGTGGTGGTGGTGATGGATGTGGTGGTGGTGGTGGTGGATGTGGCGGTGGTGGATGTGGTGATGGTGGATGTGGTGGATGTGGTGGTGGATGTGGCGGTGGATGTCATGGTAGATGTGGCGGTGGATGTCATGGTGGATGTGGAGGTGATGGTGGATGTGGTGGTGGTGGTGGATGTGATGGTGGATGTGATGGTGGTGATGGTGGATGTGGTGGTGGATGTGGTGGTGGAGGATGCGGTGGTGGTGGTGGATGCGGTGGTGGTGGTAGTGGTGGATGGGGTGGTGGTTGTGGTGGATGTTGTGGTGGATGTGGTGGTGGATGTAGTGGTGGTGGGTGTGGTGGATGTGGTGGTGGTGGTGAGTGTGGTGGATGTGGTGGTGGGTGTGGCAGTGGATGTGGCAGTGGATGTGCATGATATGGGGTCCGCAGACGTTTTGGTAGACTTTACTTTACCACTTACTATAATTCTCGCCAATGCGCTTGAAATGCTTATTTCTGAGAAGTGCCTGTACACTCTAATTAAAAGTATTACGTCTCCCTTGAGAAGAGCCGGTACTCTCCCTCTCAAATAAAAAAAAGTGCCGGACCACAGAACCGGCCCATTTGTATAACTGTTGAATGTTAGCTGGCGGGCTGATGAGCTCCTGGTCACAGTCATTCTCTCGTGCGCACGCCCATAGGCTTCGTGAATTTACATATGCAAACATTGGCAGTCGCCCTTCCCTAAGCCAATAGATGGAAATGCTCGCGCTGCCGAGCCAGTCACGCTTCCTGAAACCCGAAAACTTGTCTTCACGCGATTGTTCTAAATCAGCACAAACGCTAACCTGTCCCTTCCGCATTGGTTGTTTCCCAGCCAGGGCAGGTGTTTGTTTATATGAAAACTATAATTAATTATAGCAAAACAGTGTCTAGCGAAATAAGCATTTTAAAGAGGAGAAATAACTGCAGCGGTGCAGCCCCAAGGACCAATATTTTTATATAGGGAACCGGCCTCGTACGTCTGTGAACCATGAGCGGTAGAATTTAAAGTAATTTCAGTTATTTTGTGTTATTTCCGGAGCGCAACCATCACAGAGAACCTACGGAATACAGCAAAGCCGGCCACGTGACAAATTAGTAATTTTAAATTTGTATTTTGTAACGGGGTGAGGTGGAACACAAGACAAAACCGATAGCGTTGAAATTAAAAGCCGTACGTGAGAAGGGCAGACCAAATAAGGAATCAAATCGGCGCGTTTACCTTTGCGAAGGTGACTGTGTCCAGAGGCACTGCTCCCTTGGTATGCAGAGCATCGTTACTTCTCAAACATAGCGCAAATAAAAGTAGCGCGAGAGCCGCAGTGGCACCACTGCCTGACGCAGCCATGGCGAGAATGGATCACATGAGCGGATCGATTCCTGCGGCGTGGGTGGTTGGGCAGCACGCGTGTATCCTGTCTGAGCTTTCAGTACCAATGACCGTGCTGCAGGGGTGGCCTGGACGTCGCGCTCCATGGAAGGCTGAGAAGGCAGGCCAAGCGCCCAACGGGGCATTGGTGCTGTAGCCTGCAGACGCCTAGGTTGGCAAACCCCAAGCAGGAAGAACGCAGGAGTAGGTGAGGCTCCTAGTGCTAGCCATTGGTGCAGACTTCATGACACAGGCAGGGGAGGGGGCGGAGTGGGGAGAGGGTGTTAAGCAGCAAATAAAATATATACAACCGGGCGCCTGCTAAAATATTAAGCGCGGCGCCCATGTAGTTAATACTTAAAGTTACAATGCAGTACAACGAGGAGCAAATAGTGGAAAAGCGAGCACAGTGGTGCACCCTAAGTGCGGCGCCAGAGTTTCCAAAAATAAAAAGAGATGTTAACAGAGTTGGGCAAGCCGTGCGGAATTACAATGGGAGGGGGCGGAGTGGGGAGAGGGTGTTAAGCAGCAAATAAAATATATACAACCGGGCGCCTGCTAAAATATTAAGCGCGGCGCCCATGTAGTTAATACTTAAAGTTACAATGCAGTACAACAAGGAGCAAATAGTGGAAAAGCGAGCGCAGTGGTGCACCCTAAGTGCGGCGCCAGAGTTTCCAAAAATAAAAAGAGATGTTAACAGAGTTGGGCAAGCCGTGCGGAATTACAATGAGAAACAAGACGGATTGAAGGCAGAGAAGGGGGGGAGGAGAAATGCGACATGGCGGGCAGGGGAGGGGGCGGAGTGGGGAGAGGGTGTTAAGCAGCAGGGGCCTTTGAAGTGAAGCTAAGCTTCACTTCAAAGGTGTGGGAGGAGTGCGCCTGAGGGAACAGACGGCGATTTGATGATGTGCACGCGCATTTTAGGTCAATGCGCTTGCGCATTGACCTAAAAGCCACGGGGACAGCACCAAATCGCCACAGTTAGTTAAACTTTGTTTAAAGCCCTATAGTCTCGCTTCTCTCAATGCGCATGCGCATTGATAGGTCACGAGACCTAAAAAGTCAGAGGGGGGGAGCATAATCGGGGGAAAAAGACTAAAGATTTTAAAACATATGAAATAGAACAAATCATGGAACGTCAGGATCAGGGAGAAAGTGAAACATCAGAGACATCAGGAAGGGGTGGCGTGCATATATCTCCTCTGTAGGAGTTCCATTGATTCCAAATTTTCCCCCATTTTTGGGGCCTACCTCGTGCCACATATACCGTCTTCTCTCGAAACATACACCAATCCATATTTTCTTTCCACACCGAGACCGTTGGCGGGCGGGGAGCGCCCCACAGCTGTGCAATGTCTTGTTTAGCAATCATGTTGGCCAGGGTCGCCCATCGCGTCTGAGCCACGTCATAGTCATTCGGTTCCCACACATTCAGCAGACACCGCCTAGCTTCAGGTTGTATCTAAGCATTGGCGGAAAATCCGTTACGCTCGCGGATTTTGCGAATTTTCGGTAAATTCGCGATCCGCGAACTCCCGCGAATTTACAGCGAATTCGCGAGCGGCGGATTCCGGGGGCAAAAGTTCAAGCCTTGCTGGCCTGTTGTAACTATTTTACGATGGCGCCGGCAAGCTGCCAGCGCCATCCTAAAATAGTTACTAAATTAGCTTCAACAGGAAGCTCTAATAGATCAAATAAAGCAGGTGCTCGAGCACCTGCTTTATTTTATCTATTAGAGCTTCCTGTTGAAGCTAATTTAGTAACTATTTTAGGATGGCGCTGGCAGCTTGCCGGCGCCATCGTAAAATAGTTACAACAGGCCAGGAAGGTGTGCCACTGCCTTCTTCCCAAATCTACCGTCGAAAATCAGCTGTGATGCTGGATAGAGAGGCCTTTGCATCCTTGACTTTCACGAGCGCAATCCTCGTGCTGTTCCTGTGGCCAGGAGCTTCTGTATCTTCATCTGCTGCTCTGATCGGTCTCTGACCTTTTATACACACAAGAGGCATGTGCACTTGCATGGAAGCCCCGTCCGTTTGGCCCCTCCCACACACTCGCGGTGTGCACCGTCTTCCCGCCATTTACCCACTATGATGGACAGCTCACTCAAGGGACCCCTGCGCCCTTCGGCGCGATTGCATAGTAACACACACCTGGTCGCTGTAGACAACTCTCTGGCACTTTAGGCAGCTGTAGTGTAGTAAAAGCACTATACATCTACCCAACGAGGTAGCACTTACTGATTATCCAGTAGAAAGTGCTCCAGTTGAGTAGAGGTATGGCACAAAACGGTGGCGTCTTCTTGAATAAATATGAAGGGCAGGGTTCATTCTGGCACGATGGTCCTGGCACAAAAATTAAACCTCAACCGGAGGCACTTACAGATATCAATTAAGCATGTGCCCTAGTTGAAGCTTAAATGCAGTGACTCATTCATCAGCCCAAAAACAATCGTGAGCGTTGTCAAGGCTGGGCAGAAGTGCCTTCTTCCCAAATATACCATCGAAAATCAGCTGTGATGCTGGACAGAGGCCTTTGCATCCTTGACTTTCACGAGCGCAATCCTCGTGCTGTTCCTGTGGCCAGGAGCTTCTGTATCTTCATCTGCTGCTCTGAACGGTCTCTGACCTTTTATACACACAAGAGGCATGTGCACTCGCATGGAAGCCCCGCCCCAAATCCGCAGATCCGCAAATCCGCAAAATCCGACGATTTTGCGGATCCACGATCCGTAAATCCGCAAATCCGCGAATCGTGGATCCGCAAAATCCGCCCATGCTTAGTTGTATCTCGTCTCCCGTGACCTCTTTCATGACCGCATGCACTCTATTCCAAAATACAACAACCTACGGACATTCCCAAATGATGTGGAGGAAAGTAGCAAGCCGACCACAACCACGGATACATAACCCATCAACAGAATAACCCATTCGAATCAGTCGCGGGCCAGTAACATACACACGGTGTAAGATCTTGAGTTGGACTAATCGAAGACGGGCCGGTATTGCGACCTCCTTGGGTGAGGAAATCGCGGACTGCCAGTCCTCATCATCTAATAGTAAACCGTCTTTGGTCCAGACCTCCCTTAAAGGCGTTAACAGGTCAGACCGATCATTAATTAATTTCTTATAAATCAAAGAAATCGTGCTATTGGGCACATATCCGTCAAGTATCCGATCCTCCAACGGGGAAGATTCCGGAATAACGGTCCCAATGGGGAAAACAGAGCCCAACGCGTGACGACCCTGTAAATAGCGAAAAAATTCCCGCTCACTCAATTCATATTCCGCCTTCAAGACCTCAAAAGTCTTAGGGGCATATTACCAACGTTAAGCGATATTTATCGCTAACGATGCTTAGCAACGAATTTTTTACCGCTAAGCATCGTCAGAAATTATCGCAGATAAACCTTGCTATTATCAAGGTTTATCGCAAATGCGATAAAAAACAGCCGCAATGCATGAATATCGCTGAAAAGTCAGCGATATTCATGCATTACCGAGCGAATGCTCTTAGCCATGTTATCCACCTCCCATTGGATAACATGGCTAAGAACTGCTCAGGGCAGGTGTTAGTTTTTGGAGATATTCGCGCTTAGCGCGAATATCTCCAAAAGTTGGTAATAGGAGATAGCGATGTTAGCGACTGTTTCCAGTCGCTAACATCTTGGCACGCCCACTTTGCATGTCATTAGTGATAAATATCACTGACATGCAAAGTGGGGCCCAAGATGGTCGCTATCTCCTACTAGCGGTCGCTAACTGGTGTTAGCGACAGCTAGGTAATAGGGAGATAATTTTATCTCTGCTTTCTTGGCTTTTAAAGCCAAAAAAGCGGAGATAAACCCCCTTGATAATATGCCCCTTAATCCTATCCTTAACCCAGAGATCGCCCACTCTACTGATACCAATCATATCCCATTTCTCAAAGCCTTTCGTCCTCCATAAACTTCCTAGCTTGCAAGAATCGTACAAGGGGGTCGCCCGGGTCAGCCTCCCGCTCCACCCCATTGCCGCATTCGCAAAATTCCACACCTGCACGGCGATCTTGGTAGGACCAGTGAGCGTCCGAATTGCAGATCTAGAGTATAGCGCCCTATAATAGTTCCCTCCCGGTAAAAGCCACCTATCCATCTCAAATGCAGGATCTAAACCCGGACCATACATACCGTGATTAATTGCACTCAATTGAGAGGCCCAATAGTAACGCCTGATATCGGGAAGAGCAATACTGCCGTCATACCAGGGAAGAGTAAGTTTAGGGAGGGCGATACGGGCACGCCCATCCCAAATCAGCTGTCTTTGTAGACTCTCCACTTCCCGGAAGTATTTTGCCGGAACTGCGTCAAACGTATTCTGGAGCGCGTATAAAAACCGCGGTAAAGACATCATCTTGAAAAGGGTTGCTCGCCCGAGGGGGGACAGAGGAAGGCCGCGCCAGCCCACCACGTCAGAGCCCCTGTCCATTTCTTAATAGGAGGAAGATCTAAGTGCGGTATGTTCCACTGACAATCACCACTGAAATTATCATCATTGTCATCAAGGGGTTCAAAGGAGCAATTAAAGTCTCCCGCAATTATCATATTGCTTACACCTCTGTGTTCATTTAAAAACATGTCTAAAAGAGCTACAATAGGAGATGCTTCCCCACCTTGCATACCCCTAGCATAAACATTAATGAGCAGCAAATCGGGGACTTCTGCCATCTGAATTCTAATTATAAGTATGTCCCTGCTATCGATGTACTGGTCTGACTGTCTCGCCCATGTTGTTGGACCCCCCCATAGGCCTTCCCCTCTGCCCTCCTTGTGCGTTTTTTGAAAAATGTATAAAACCTTGTCGATAAACTTGGTCCAGGGCCCAGGTTTTTCTGGAAGGCCATCATGTCATGGCCTTCAATGAAGGTAGACCAATCCACAGAAGATATTTTTGAACATCGCCCTGCTATGTTCCACGAGACTAATTTTAGGTTTGGGACAACGTGTGACTTTTTTGCTCTACACGCAATAGGCCCGCTACAACTAGGGACCCCCTCATCTAGCGCAATACTTGTTTGTAGAAGTTCACTGTGCCCTACCTCGCCCTCCATGTTAACACTCATAGGGGCTAGATGTAGGTAATTTCTATTTACCGATTCCTAAATACCGAATTTTACCGATTCGTTATTTAAGAATCGGTAAATAGAATGTAGGTAAAAAATCGGTAAATGTTACAGATTCGGTAATATCAGTTATTACCGATTCGGTATTTACCGAATCGGTAATAAGGAATACCTTCCTATTCATTCCTATGGGCCTGGAGGCCTATAGGAATGAATGGGAAGCCATTCACTATTACCGATTCGGTAAATACCGAATCGGCAATAGGGGGAGTATATTCAAGGGTGGCAGGGTGTCACATTGACACCCTGTTGCATCCCTGAATCGTGCATGTGTGCACATGTGGAGCACATACATGCCCTAAGGGCATGTATGTCTTCCACATGGCACTTTAAAAAAAAGCACAAAATTGCTCTTTTAAAGGTATTCGTTATTTACCACCAACTTGTAGTTGGTGGTAAATAACGAATCTTTAAACCAAAAATGCACTCACTTGAGTGCTTCCTACATGGGATTTAAGGATTTGGTAATTTACCGATTCCTTAAATTAAGGAATCAGTATTTTACCGATTCCTTAAAATAACGAATCAGTAAATTACCGAATCCTTAAATCCAGCCTCCTATATCGCAAAGGGCTAAATACCTATCCGTAACGGGAAATTTACCGATTTTCGGACGTTGCAGACCGGTATTGCCCACCTAATGTAACTGCACTTGTTCGTAGTCTAGATTCAACTGACCTTCCCTGTCTTTCTACAGTTGTACCAGCTTGCCCTGTCCCAGTCAGTGGTTGGGAAGCACCGAGTAAATGTCACTCTATTTTGGCCAGTCTCTCATCTATACCTGACAATTTTATCAGTACCGGATCCAAGAGGGCTATAAGCTTTTCCTCAACTCTTTTCAGGAGGTCAGACTCATAATTGCTATTGACCTTGTTAGTGATTCCACTACCCCCAGTATCCAAACCCAGTACATCCTGTGCTCCTCCTGAAGGAACCAAATATTATACTAATGGTCTATACTCACCAATAGCCCATATATCTTATTCATAAACAATAAGTCAGTCGGCAATGGAGAAGGTTCAATCGTTTATTCCATAATACAAAACCCTGACAGGGGAGCCTCAGTCTACACGACCCTCAGAGGTGCGCAGAGGAGACTGACTTCACACAAGTAGTACAAGCATATATATGTTTCACACATAACACAATGTCACCTTAGAAGGAAAGATACAGCTTGTCAAGGGGCCAACAGGAAGACCCATATAAGGCACAATTGATTGCTAGTTGCTCGGCCTAAGCTATTCCGGGGGCAGGTCAGTAAGGTGCCTCCCTTTCTATCTGAAGCTCGGGGAGGACGAGAACAGGCTCCACTAGAATGTGCGCATCCCACTAAAAGGGCAGGTGGGACCTTGAGTTTCCCTGAGCTACAAACTAACAAGTGGAGCGGACAGCTAAGTCTGCCATCATGGTTTCGTGCAGAAAGCCTAATCACGTAATTTCAGGGAAACAGTACTAGACACAGAGAAACGAAAGAACATAGCTCTGGTCACACCAATAGGCTTGAGCGAGCAGGGAGTGAATCGTTCCTAACTATAATAATACAATGTGAATAATGCAATGCTAACGTGCGGTTACAAGGTTATATTGTATATACTAGGCCAACAACATGCATTTATTGTATTTATCCCATCAGACGGCCCTTTTGGCCTATTATAGCCAATATAACTAGATTTATTCTACAAACACTCCCTCATCAATCTGCATCAGATCCGACACCTCCTTCGGAATCATTTGTTTGTCAACTTTTGCTTGTCGTGAGACATTCAAGGCAGACTTTATTCTAGCCGCACAGAAAGAACAACAAGCCGGGCCGCAATGGAGACATAGGCAGCAAGTAAATATTACTCCAAAGGCTCCAGCCAGAATCATAAATATCTTCCAACCCCAAGTAGCCAAGAGACCCCAAAACCAGCTACTAAGGGACCAGGTACCATTCTCTACATGTGCTTCGCTGGCCAATCGATGTAGTTTCTGTATTGCAAGATGAATGGTAGGGGCCGAATCAGGAATGAACACACAGCAAGAGCTGCCGATCACGCGGCAGGCTCCGCCCCTATCTACGAGGATGACGTCAAGAACCATTTGGTTCTGAAGCGAAACAAGCCTCGTCGCCTGAAGCTCAACAGTAATGTTGGTCAGGATCCTAGTCGTGGTCTGAACCACATTTTCCACTATTCTTGACAGACGTCTTATACTAAGGCTATTGAAAATAGGTCCCCAAAAGGGGGTAAGACCTTTGGCAAAACCCTCGAATTGTTGCAAGGAGGTGCCTGTCTGATCGGTACTATCAGTATCAAAACTTCTAATGCTTCGATTAGCTGTTACCTCTCTTCGAACCAATTGATGTGTCCTGTGGTAATCAGGTGGGGCAATATAAACTGGCGGGTAGAGGAATGAGAGGTAGCAATGCCCTGCCCATCCCCTCGGGAGCCAGGTATACATGTTCTCACCACATACAAAATACACATCGGGAGGAGTGATCATGGGAGGAGTACTCTACTTCTGCAAAGTGTAAGTGTAATTACATTTACTCTTCCCTACTTTAACATGACCTCGTCCCTGTATGCAAAAGGGGGAGGTAGTATTAATAATAGGGATCGGCAAGGCTTTGTCATTAGTGACATTTCATTCTTTAAAATGCTAAAAATACATGGTGTAGTTGAAAAGTTCAAAATCCTGCATTTCCTCTTGTAACCAGGTCACATTGTTATAATCAGTATATACATTCATGCAAGCATTTGGATCCAAAGATCCCTCTCCTCCATTTCCCTCGGCATCAAATCCTTGATGCTGTTCTATATACTTCAAAATGGCCTCATAATCCCTTTCAGTATATATCTTAGGTTCAACTACATAATGAGAACATCAATGACAGTAATTGGAACCAGGCTTCACAGCTAGCTAAGTAGGATAATGGTAGAGAAATGAACAATTCGTGCTGGTGCATTACCGATGGAAGTAACCCACAAACTCAACAATTCGTTTTGTTCATAGTACTATGGGTCTGATGTAACATTTCAATAAAAGCATTCTTCACATAAGTTTCTCTATGTCGAGCCTTATGGGGAGGTAGGGAATAAAAGAGGTGTTCCTCCGGGGCAGCGGTAGTTCCTAACAGTTTCTGTACAGGGTGCTAAAATTCTAAATAAGCAAATACACACATCAAAATTACTGTGATTCTAACAATAAAAGCAACGAATGCCACCTTCACTCTGATGGGCCATCCGGAAAACAAATGCATATTATCAACATATCGTCGAGGGGCAAGTGGTCGTTCATCCTCCATTGCAAATCGGGCAAAAGGAAACATGCTCTCTATAAGTCCAAATCTAACTCGGTCCCTCTCTATAAGTCCAAATCTGACTTTGTATCCACAAAGCACGCACACCACCAGAGGGTTCTTCTTCCCACTAAGGGATCTTCTCCCTGTGTCCATTAGAGTCTCACAGGTAGACTCCTATTGTTCATCAAAAGAACCAACTTGTATATTCCAATAGTACAACCGCGGTCCTTAACTCAGTCTTTCTTTCTGAACAGAGCTATTCAACACAATGTTCCAAGCTCTCAACGGGTTCAGTCCAGTGTCACCCTCAGTGCCCCAGTAGCTCTATCCGATATTCCTCAACTCAGGTCTCTGTCTAGCTCCTACCATTGGGAGCTGGGGTACCTCCCTGTTTTCGGGGCCGCAGGTCGTATTTACAACGGCCAGGTTGCTCCTGGTCAGAAAACAATTCTGCTGCAAGGGTATCTGATGCATTCGAAACTTGTGTTGCCCAAGGAATAACAGACTCCGCTGGTCGGGCGGTCACACTTTCCATGGTGGGCAACACCTCACTTGGTTGCCCTATTTCTTGGGCGTCCGAAAAGGGCACAAAGCTTAGATTTAGCTCTCCTTCCTGACTCGGAATTCCGTCTCGATTCCTGAGATCAAATAGCAAGGGCAGTGGGAGACGTTTAAAATGGCTAACATAGATCCAGTGATTTCTTCCATGCACTTTCACCGCCGTTCTGGTCACCAAGATGATCTGCTAGGGCTCCGACCACCTCGGCTCCAGAGTCGATTTTTGTTGAAAATTCCTCACCATCACCCACTGGCCGGGCTCCAGGCGATGTCCAGGACCCTCTGGTAGCGGCTGCAATGTGTCCGATACCTGTTGATGAATAGAACGCAAATCTTTAGTCAAAGCGTACAGATAATCTGTCATCAATGGGTAATCAATATCCCTAAAGGATCGGGGTCTGGAGACTCCCCACACATTAGCGGGCTGACCGAAAATCACCTCATAAGGAGATAATCCAGTTCTAGTAAGGGGGTTGTTCTTAGGGACAATAAGGCCAATGGGAGGGCATTAGGCCACTTCAATCCAGTACTTTCACAGATCTTGGCCATTTTCAATTTTAATGTTCCATTATATTTTTCAACCAATCCAGCCGACTGAGGATGCGTAGCGGCGTGGAACTTTTGCTTGATCTGCAACCCTTCACACACACTCTGGACCAGCAAGGCATTAAAATGAGGCCCGTTGTCGGACCAGATAATGCGGGGCAAACAATACCGTGGCAGATGTTCCTTAATCAAAGCTTTTGCAGTGGCAGCTGCAGTGGCTTCCTTGGTGGGGTAGGCTTCAACCCATTTACTAAAAGCACATACCACCACCAATACGTACTTTAGGTTATTCACTCTTTCCATTTGTATATAATCAATTTGTATTACCTCAAAAGGCAAGGATGGAGGGGCAAAACTTTCACTCAAAACAGATTCTCTTCCTCCTGGATTATAGCGTAAACACACCGGGCAATATTTCACTATGTGTGCTGCAGTTTTGGAAATATTTGGGTTGTTCCATACTGGGTCTAACACAGCACAAATACCTTTCGCGCCTATGTGGGCTGGACCATGGGCCATTGTCACTACAGCATAGACCAGGGCATTGGGCAATAACCATCGCTGTTTCTCAGAGAGATCTATCCAACGATCATTCTTATCTAGTTCCCCTACTTCCTGTTCCCATCTCTGCACTTCATCTAGCGTGGCTTCTTTCTGTAATTCTTTCACACTTTCAATAGTATTATCAAACAAAGATGTTTCTGCTACCCATCGGGCCGATGTACTAGGGAACATGGTATTGGTTCTAGTCTGGGCTGTTTCTTTCCCTACCGAATCAGCAAAAGCATTTCCCTTTCCAGTAGAATCAACAACTTTCTTGTGGGCGCTACACTTAAGGATGGCCACTTTTTCTGGTAACGTTAGTGCAAATAACAATCGATCAATTAAAGGACCATGCTGAATTTTCTGACCATGTGTGGTAAAGAAACCCCTCTCCCTCCACAGCCTCCCAAAGCTATGGGCCATGCCAAAGGCGTACTGGCTGTCCGTAAAAATGTTCACCCTCAATCCTTCACTCAACTCGCATGCTCTTAACAAAGCTATTAGTTCAGCTGCTTGAGCCGAGTGATGAGAAATCCTTGCTGTTTCCACCACAGTCATCAGGGTCGTAATTGCATAGGCAGCTGTCGCAGTGCCACCTGTAACTTAAAACAAGAGCCATCCACATACAACTCCCCCTGAGTGTCAGATAAAGGGGTGTCAGAGAGATCTACGCGCTCCTTAGTTTCTTCTTCTGTTCTGAATATACAGTCAAGGACATCATCTTTTCCATTACTCGAAGGAAGGGGCAGGAATGTGGCTGGGTTCAAAGTGGCACATCTTTTAATCGTAATATGGGGTGCAAACAGAGTCAGTTCATATCCTGTTAACCTGGCATGCGTAAGGTGCTGGGTCTTAGTTCTATTCAAAAGAATATCCACAGCATGCGGTACCATGACTGTGAGATCCGTATTCAGGACTATTCACTCTGATTGCCGGATGGCCATCGCTACTGCAGCAGTGGCCCTCAGGCAACTCGGGAGGGCTCGAGCAACAATATCCAAGAATGATGAAAAGAAAGCACAGGGTCTCTGCTTTCCGCCAAAACACTGTGTTAACACTGAAAGTGAGCAACCGTCCACCTCGTTCACATAAAGTGAAAAAGGCTTCCGGTAATCAGGAGTACCCAAGACAGGTGCAGAACAAAGAGCAGACTTTAAAAAATCAAAGGCTTCTTGACATTCATCCGTCCAGGGTAAGGGTTCATGCACATCTTTGGTTGTCAGATAAAACAAGGGTTTAGAGAGGAGTGAATAGTTAGGAATCCACTGGCGACAGTAAGAGGTTATACCAAGAAAAGCACGAACATCACGTTGAGTACGAGGAACAGACATGTTAGTAATTACAGATATTCGCTCGGGGGTCAATCGCCTCCCCGCTTTCGACAGTAAGTGGCCAAGGTAGGTCACTTCCTGTCGACAATACTGAAATTTAGAAAGAGACACTTTATTCCCTTTGTGAGCCAAATGAGTCAGCAATTTAACTGTGGCCTCCTTACAACCGTCTTCCGTATCGGAGGCCACTAAAATATCATCCACATACTGGATGATGGAGTTTCCTGGGGACAAACTTAATTCATCAAGTACAGTCTTTAAAGCTTGGCTATAAATACTAGGACTCTCTGTATAGCCTTGAGGTGCGTGTGTAAATCTAAAGCTTCGGCCAGCCAATGAGAATCCGAAGACATGTCTGCTATCTGGATGAATTGGAATACTAAAGAACGCGTTCTTCAAATCTATTACTGAGAAGTACTGAGCCGTAGGGGAATCATTGTTAAAACTGCAGTAATGTCAGGCACCACCGGATATTGCGGGACCACAATTTTGTTCACCTCTCTAAGGTCAATCACAAAACGATATGTATCTTTATAATCCGGGGCACCATCAATTGGGGTTTTCTTCAAGATCGGCAAAATCGGACTGTTACAGATATTGGCAGCTGTCTCTTCTACCACCCCCCTTTTATGAGATCTCGAATAATGAGCAACAAGGCATGTTCACCTTCTGGTGAAATTTTATACTGGGGAATGCGGGCAGCTGGGCATTAGGTTTCAAGGTTATTGACACAGGAGCTATTCTTAACAGACCAACATCAGTGTCTCCCGTGGCCCATAGTGTAGAAGGGATAGTAGAGAATTCAGGAGGGAGGTTCTCGTTTTTAGCAAAATACTAAGTAGCATTTAAAGGGGGTTTTTGCATTGTCAAGTAAACACCATCAGGGGAACAATAAATTTGCGCATTTAACCTTTTTAAGATGTCCAGTCCCAAAAGGTTTTCTCCACAATTGGTGGTCAAAAGAAAAGGCGATTGTATAGAAATGGGACCCACAGTGAAAGGTAGAGGCTTTGATACGGGGCTTACTACAGGTATTCCAGGGAATCCCACTGAGACATTATTTTGGGCAGACAGAGCAGCCCCTGGGACCAACGTATGGGCAACCAAACTATTCATTGCCCCAGTATCCAATAGAAATTTTCCTGACGCTCCCAACAGTTTTCCTTTGACATAAGGTCCCTCTTGGTCGACTGGTACTGTAATATGGCCCCCGCTCTGTCCTTGGCTATCTCATGCATAATCCTTTCCCTCATACCCATCATCCCTGTAAGTCTCATTGTAATACTGTCGATTCTGGGGATTATCAAAATAATTTTTCCGAGAGTCCTCATGTTGCATTTCTTCCCGTCGCATACTATTTCGATCTATATTTCCTCGACCTCTTCTACGTCCTCTAACAGGACCATTTCTGGCTAGCAACAGAGGCAATCTGCCCTCCAGTGTCCTTCCTGCTTGCAATATGAACATTGATTTATGCCAATGTTCGGGGGACCTCCCCTACCTCTTCCCATCACTGTACCCCTCTGAAATGAACCACGCACTCCTCGTCCAGCATTTTGTCCTCTACTAACTTGTTGCAACAAGACTCTAGTTTTCAAGTCCTTAGCCTTTCTCTCTGATTTTTCTTTACTCTCATTTTCCCGATGTTCATAATATTGGGCCATACTGAGAATCACAGACGGAGCAGCCGTAGTCCACGTGCTCTCAGCTGCTTGGAGGCGGGACATCACTTCGGGGAGCAAACTTGTAACAAACCTATTGACAAACAATCGTATTCCGCCCTCTATAGATAGATCTTGCCCACTAAAATCTATAAAGACTTTCTCAAACCTAGTAAAGAAGTCCGATACGCTTTCATCCTTCTGCTTGCAAGCCGTTAATTTGTCCCAATCAACTTTCATGGGAGGTAGGAAGGTTTGCATATAAGTAACAATTTTAGCTGGTACTGCCAATACCTCATCTCTAGGTTTTTCCCCAGGTTTGCGCTCCTTGTCCCATGCTTTCAATTGCTCCCATGTCCCTCCTAATTCGGGAGCATGGTCAGTATCATGTATTTGTCTCCAAATGTCTACCGGGATCAAAAGACCGAAGAACAGCTCGATATCAGGTATTGTCATGATAGCAGAATTGGCGGCCTCAGTCAGTTCCTTATAGTAGGCCGTGGGATTTTTACGAGGATCAGGGAGCTGAGCTTTTAAAGTGAGGACCTCGCTTCGTTTCCAAGGGGTATAAACCCATTGTTACTGAAGCCTAGCATCCACACGAGCCCTAGTTACCACATTATTGGCATCTTTTAGTTCTGATAATTCAGGATAAAAGAGGGGATGCACTTCTCTCATGGGGTGCTGTGCCCCCCAATCGGCACACTTTCGGTGCATTCGTTCACGATAATGTACTACAGTTTCTACATTCTGAAACACCTCATCAGCCTATAATTGGAATTTATGAGCTCGATCTCTGATATCACGCAGTATCTGAGGAGGAAATCCTTCCTCGAAACACTGTTCCCATAATGAAATCAATCGAATCGCCATGTTCTCCAAAGCCAGTTGCTGTGCAACCGGCTCAAAGTATTTCATGGTACTCCAAATGTCTTCCAAGGTGTAGATGGCATTTCGCATCCACTGGGATGCCTGAATTACTATAGCCTTTCTTTCTTCTGTACCCAACAGCGACCTCGTATATGCTCGCTAATCACTTGGATCAGACCTGAGGCGCTTGGGCGTGGTATCCAGGCAAGCCATATGTCGGGGATCTATAGCAGTCTGAATTGGAGGGGAGAGAAATGTGGGGTGCGAAGGGGAAGGAACGGCTGCGTCCGGCTGTAAGGATATCAAGGGTGAGGTAGTTTGTCAAAGAGTGGGAGGGGGAAGTAACGCACTCCGTACTGACCCGTCAGCAGGGGTTGTAGCCACCGTTCCCACCGGCGCTCTAACAGCCGATGCTGCTCCAGGTTGGTCTGCCCGTACCAAAGGTACGGCGGGATATAAGCCCTGAGGGGCATAAGGAGGTGGTGGTCTGGCTTCTAGTAAATCCTCTAATTCGTCTCCAGTATCAGGTCGGGCTACATAACTTTTGTCCATTTCTAAACGGAACTGCCTATCCATTTGTACAATGTTTTCCTCCACCTTTGCTTTATCATAAGCTACAGCTTTCTGCGTGACTGTCTGTCCTGATTTAAGCTTTCCTAATTTCTCTTCCCTTATCCGTCGTCGTTTTGCCTCTTTCAACCACAGGTTCAAAGAGTCAAACATCGACTGACGGCTTTTCTTCATAAAACTTATTCTGGATGTAATTGATCTTTTTCTCATCAAACGACCCCGTTAGAGGCCATTGCAAATCAGAATTGTCTTTGGTATATTTATGCCAGAGCGTGTTAAATAAAATCGGTGTGAGACCGTGTTTCACATACATATCAAAACTGGGGCTGTCTTTCTTCCAACCTTGCACTTCGCCGACAGCAGCACCCAAAACATATTTTACTAAAACAAGGCATTTCAATAATATGTACTCAATTCTACTCACATACCCCAAACACCATTCACTATTGGACGCGTCCTTTTCACCACTCACACTCTCATATTCTTCCACAATAAAGTGCTGTAAAGTGTCTCAAGGCTGTTACTAGTTCTATGCAACGACGTCTTCAAAATACAAACAGAGCCCGTCGACTCCTGTTCGGGGAATCGATTCAAAAGAATTCCAGACCAATACAATTTTAACCCAAAAAAAAAAACAGTCACCAGACTGTTCTGAGATCACCTGACAGGCGAACCATGAACCCTCTTACAGGCCATCCCATGGTCCTGTTCTGGTTGGGCCGGGCATCTGGGCACGTAGCTCCAGAACCCTAGCTTACCCAGTTGCTCCCAGGGCTTTCCCGAAGAGGATTTGGCCGAGCGAGTAACTCCGTACTCCGCTAAGGCAACAGGTGTGGTCTCAAGTTTTCACCAAACAAGTCCGTGAGGTATCCACCCGCGCAGCCACTTCGCCGCAACATCAGACGCCCAGATTTCCTTGTGGTCCGGCTTCCCCGGCCACCTCCAAAAGCAGTTAACCGCTACCAAGGAAACACTTCTTCCAAGTATTTCGTATCCAATCTAAGCAAAGATTCACTCACCTGGTGCACTCAGGTCGATTGCGAGTTCTCCACTGCCGACTCCTATACAGACCAACAGTCTGTCTTCACTCTCGGGTTAAGCCCGCAGGATGCCGGCGTAGGGTTTTCAGCAGCTGGGAGGGATACTGGGCTCGGGAGTGGAAATACTTGTTTTCATACCACAAACGGGTGTCTCAAATCAGGATCCTCTTTCTGTCTACCCACTCGGCCAGAACTCCTTCCTGTCCCTCTTACTCCTGTTTACAGGAGGGAACAACCCTATCACGGAGTCCCGGCGGAGTCGCCAACTGAAGGAACCAAATATTATACTAATGGACTATACTCACCAATAGCCCATATATCTTATTCATAAACAATAAGTCAGTCGGCAATGGAGAAGGTTCAATAGTTTATTCCATAATACAAAACCCTGACAGGGGAGCCTCAGTCTACACGACCCTCAGAGGTGCGCAGAGGAGACTTACTTCACACAAGTAGTACAAGCATATATATGTTTCATACATAACACGATGTCACCTTAGAAGGAAAGATACAGCTTGTCAAGGGGCCAACAGGAAGACCCATATGAGGCACAATTGATTGCTAGTTGCTCGGCCTAAGCTATTCCAGGGGCAGGTCAGTAAGGTGCCTCCCTTTCTATCTGAAGCTCGGGGAGGACGAGAACAGGCTCTACTAGAATGTGCGCATCCCACTAAAAAGGGCAGGTGTGACCTTGAGTTTCCCTGAGCTACAAACTAACGAGTGGAGCGGACAGCTAAGTCTGCCATCATTGTTTCGTGCAGAAAGCCTAATCACGTGATTTCAGGGAAACAGTACTAGACACAGAGAAACGAAAGAACATAGCTCTGGTCACATCAATAGGCTTGAGCGAGCAGGGAGTGAATCGTTCCTAACTATAATAATACAAAGTGAATAATGCAATGCTAACGTGCGGTTATAAGGTTATATTGTATATACTAGGCCAACAACATGCATTTATTGTATTTATCCCATCACTCCCTCACAACCTTGCGTTACGACTTCCGTTTCGCCATTTTTGATGCCTGATGTATCGTTTAGGCAGGCCACGCGCTTTCCTCATTTTTTGATTGGGTTCCCCTCCGGAAGCTTAATGGCGTGTAACTACTTTGGTAGGAGGTTCACGAGATGTGGGTAAAGTGCGATTTAAACTACCTGACGGGGGAGAGCCATTTTGCTGGAGCGCTAAAGGTGTTTTGACTCCGTGGGGGAGGGATGTCAAGTAAACCATTTTGTTCGGGGATAGGGGACGGAACAATTGTTGCGATTCCACTAGGGAGACTCAGGGGTTCTAATGAGAGTCTCCTTTCAGTCAACTGGATCTCATGGATTAGTACTGACTCAGCCCGTGAAAGAAAAGCATCCATTGTGCCCACATCTCCAGGTCCTCCCACCCTTACGCTTTCCTTTGCTCATTGTCCCAAGTTGTATCACACAGCAATAAAATACAAGCAAACTCAAATGTCTACTACGCAAAATAGGATTAAACGGCTTACGCTACGTCAAATGTTAATTGGGGTGGGCCATCCCAGTCTCCTTCTGTCTCTGACGGGCTCAGACGGGCCTGCCCTTGGCCCGGGATTCACCCGCGTGCGCCTGCGCGCGTCCTGCGAGGCGGGAGCCCGCGTCCCGTTTTAAAGCTCCTCCGGGCGCCTTCAGGAGTTTTCAATGAGCGCGGCAAGGCAGGTTGGGCTAAGTAGCCCCCCTGGACCCTGCAGCGAGTTTCCAGCAGCAGCGCTTCCCACAAGCGATGTCACACAGCGTGGCAGGTAAGCAGTAGGCAGTAGCAATCAGGGACAACAGAAGCAGTTCTAGCCAGTCCTAGGGCATTATCAAAAAGTCGTCCAAGTAATTAATTAGCCACACTCCTCTTTGTCTGAGGAATTCTACTACAGGATGTAGAACCTTGGTGAAACACCACAGTGCCAAGGACAGCTCGAAGGGGAGACCAAGGAACTGGTATAGGACATCACTCCAGCTGAAATGCTGGTACCACTGGCTGTCCCCGTCCATGGGTATTGTAAAGTAAGCTTCCTTGAAGTATAACTTCACTAACCAATCCCTTGATTGTAAAATGTCCCTCAAAAGGTGAATACCCTCCATCTTGAAATGCCTGTAGATAAGGAATTTGTTCAACTCCCTTAAGTTTATGACAGGACCTAATCCTTTGTCCTTTTTCTTTTTAAGGAACACTGTGCTCACAAAACCTCCTGATCTTTCCTGTTCTGGAATTCAAATCAATGCCTCTTCCTCCAACATTTAAGTCTATCAGAGACATCTTTTGTGCATCTAAAGCTACCTCTTTAGGTTGTCTGACCTGTATGGGAAATCCCCAAACCCCGGATGGTGTCTAAAACCCAGAAGTCCCTGTGATTTTCTCCCAATTGTGGATGAAGAATCTCAGACTTCACTCAACCTTTACTTGGGAAGATCCAACACTTCTCACCTTGTGATCTGGAGCCTGAATTTCTAGATCTTCCCCCAAGGGATCTCCAGTTTCTCCCTCTATGGGGGTAGAAGTTCGAACATTGGTGGTACCCTCTGCAATAATTGCCATAATTTCTTCTGTGTAAAATTGGGACTCGAAGACACCGCGGCTGACAGCCAGTCCCCTCCTGTCATCTCCTCCAAAAACCGGCCCTGGAGCTGAAGAATCTTTGCATACTAGTCTATGCCTTACTGAAAGCAGTAAATGTAGAAACACATTTTCCTAACAACTTTACAAAACTTTCCCCAAAGAGAAGTCCCTTGGGATCTCCCATGTTCATTTTTCATTTCCCTTTCTCAGATCCTCACTGAATTAGAACAAAAACGTTATCAGCTCTGGGTCTCGGTTAGGGATGTTACACATCTTATCCCATAGAGGGTCTTAGGCACTTCATCTGATTCAAATTACAGGCCTCCTTATCCAGAGACTTTCTTACTCAATGGCTTATTTAGCAACGTGGTCCATTCAGCCACCATTCCACTCTGCTCAGAAGCTTAAACATTGTGGGATTGAACATCTCTCCCAAGATGTCGTTCACCTCAATGGAGCAAGAGCCTGTGCAGGTCATCTTCTAGGCTACCTAACAGGTACAGCTGTCTTGGGGAGTCAAAAATATACCTGTCCCATTCCATGTCGTCATAGCCAGTATTATCCTCAGTAGAGTTAAAACTGGCCTGTAACTCTTTTGTGCCATGAAGGTCACTCTTTTCAAACATGCGGCTAAGTTGCCCCTCTAGAAATTATTTAATGGATTCCCTCATGAAATCTGCTACCGGACGGGCCTGAGGATTAGAGCTCTCCATAATGTTATTAAAAATCTTATTTGCCTATACACACCAAGGCTATGGACTCAAGTAAACAGGCACAGCCTGCATCAAAAAATATTAAAGAGCTGCCTATTGAGCTCGTTATGTAGAATTAGAATAGGTAGGCCTAAAGCCTCCAGCAGGATCGTTTAAAAAAAAAAGCAAATCCATTTTCCCTCAATTAATATGTGAAATGTAGCCAGAAATGCCGCCCAAACAACAAGCTCTTGTGTTGCGAAAAACCTCAAATTAAATTAAATACTCGTTGAATCTAAAGCCTCCTAGTATGCTGCCGGGCCGCAATGTTCAAAACCCCAACTATAAAAGTAGGGCTGCTGCTCCCTACATATTTTATTACATTTTAAGAAATCTTTTTAAATACAAATGTTTTGTACTGGTTTTAATTAACTATACATAATAAAATTTACCTTACCTTACCCTGCAGCATCGTAGAGGGTTGCTATGCTACATGTCCACTCTGGACGATGCTGGCATCCAGGAGGTTGCCTGGCAATGCATGCGATACATGAAGCTGCCAGGCCTCCCCTTTAAGGGAAAAAATGGCAATAGCAAACACCCCTTTAAGGAGAAAATATTTGGTAGTTGGAAGTCGCACGGCCGGAGCGAAAGTCTCCTGACCACGCCGTCCTTCCACAAAAGCCCCTTCGGGGAAGCCACAGCAAATGAGGGGCGCTTTAGTTAATAGCAATTAACACTTACTTAGCCCAACCATAAACTGGAGGGGCACAATATGATAAATCTACTCACAAGCATAAGCCATAGGAAAAACAGTCAATTAAAATAATCATAAATGTTCTAAGAAAGGACTTATCTTATCAGGAACAGTGAATAAAAAAAAATAAAACAGGGTGTTACCGGTCTACAGAAATATTGAGTGGAAATCACATGAGTTGAAGAAACCCACTATGAGGTATTGTTTCATTTTAAATGATCTCAGCAACCGGAAATATTTATATTAGAGACAAAGAACTTTCAGAAAAGGATTCTGCTAACTAGCGCATGTTTTGGAGGCTTACCCAGCATGATATATGTTCCAAGATCCATACCATTGCTTTATTTCCTTGTAATAATAACCCCTCACACACAACAATGCATTTTTTTCCTTTTTTAGATTTTATCAGGCTTCTAGAAAAAAAAGGGTGTTGCCCGCTCTTAGATCAGTAGTCTGTGGTTGTGACAGTTTGTGATTATAACACATTTTAAAATTCAAATCACCCCATATTTGCTACAGTTTAGTGAGATTCTTAACAGCACTGTTTTTTAAGGATTAGGGACCCAAGGAAGTTGATAGAAGTATGAGAACCCGGAAAACATGTAAATGATTCTCAATATAGCTGAATTTACTCTTGTGTAGACCAGTACAATAATTATACAGGCAAGAAAATTTGGATAGGAATTTCTCCTTAGTATTATAATATTATATCTATTCCTATCCTATTCTTTTACCTATCAGTCGGATTGATGTAAGTATATCTTAATTATTTAATTATTGGTGCATTACTGCAATTAGTATCAGGTGACTTAATCGGATTAGTTTATTGTTAAGGTTACTGCTTTTTTTCAACCAAACTAAACTATTTGACTCACTAATATATAAATGAAAATGTGGGATACTTGTAAAGCGCACTGTTACTCTACCCGAGTGCCCTGGCGCTGTAGACCGCTGGGGAACCCGTCCTGGTTTTCCCTGTGAGATGGTCCCTTTCTGGGTATCTCCAGGGTGAAACCAGGCATCCCCGGTGTCTGTGGGGGGCCGTTGTAGAGATGAGGCAAGCTTAATGCCCAGAGTTACCGAGTGTGTTCCCTGGTTAGAGTAGGCACTGAGGCGAGAATTATCGAGTCCGTTGACCCTGGTCCAAGACCCTGCCGCGTCGGGAATTGAACCCTGGTCCCAGGCCGTTCTCTGCTTACAGGTCTGCCGCCTCTAACCAGTGAGCCACACCTCTCCATATGAAAGCAGTCTGCGATCCTGGCACATAATCGAAAACAGAGCTTTAACAATTATCGAAGTAAAGAATCAGGAAATAAAGGACAGAGAGTAAGGAGAGCCGAGAATAACTCGGAGTTTAGCTCAACGTACGATAATCCAGCACACACAAAGGTCAAAAGCAGAAGTCAAGCATCAAATAATCCAAAATGGAGTTTGTGCAATAGTAGAGCTCAAGCACCAAATACCACACACAATTTGAACAACATTCGAAGTCAAGCATCAGATAATCTCCTAAAAATGTTGAACAACATGAGAAATCTTTGATCAATTATTGCTATACAGAATTAATCAATCAATCAATCAGGGGTTTATAAAGCGCACTACTCACCCGTGAGGTTCTGAAGGCGCTGAGGGGGTGGGAGGGGGGGTCCCGATCAGTCGAAAAGCCAGGTCTTGAGGTCCCTCCTGAAAGTGTGCAGGGTTGGGGAGCGTGTGATGTTCACCGGGGAGCTCGTTCCAGGTCTGGGCTGCGATGTGGGAGTAGGCTCTCCCACCTGTTCTGTTCTTGAGATCCGGGGGACCTCTGCCAGGACGAGGTCGGCGGAGCGGAGGTTCCTCTTGGGTACGTGGAATGATAGTCTCTCGTTGCAGTATTTGGGTCCGATGTTGTAGAGGGATTTGTAGGAGTGGGTAGGGAGCTTGAAGTTGACCCTCTTCTCGACCGGGAGCCAGTGACGATCTTGTAGGTGTTGAGTCATGTGTTCGTGGCGTGGGGTGCCTAGGACGAGTCTAGCGGCGGCGTTATGGATGGTCTGGAGTATGTGAAAGAGGGATCTGTTGATTCCAGCATAGAGGGCGTTGCCGTAGTCCAGGCTGCTGGTTATGAGCACGTGGGTGACGGTCATTCTGCAGTCGGGGGATCCATTTGGAGGTCTTACGGAGGATGCGTAGGCAGTTGAAGCTAGTGGAAGCAAGAATTAACCATTAGTAGCAGCGAGGCAGCAGACAATCTGAACAAGTCTAAATAATAGCACAGGTCAAGCTAAAAGCTAAGCTAAAAGAACACATATTCTATACAACAGTAACAGCCACATATATCAGAAGTCGAACACACAGCCAGAAAAATAGATGCATCAGTTAAACCAGCACGGTTTGCACATATTAGTCCAGCATCATAAAACTAGCATCATAAAAACTCAACATGGAGCAGAACTTGTAGCAGGAGTCAATCATCTGACGGTCAACGCATTAACATCAGATAATCCAACACCAATCCTGAGCAGCTGAAGAAATAAGGCAAGAAAAACTGCTGACAAATATTCCAGTCATATGTTACTACTGATGGCTTGATTGTACATTTAAGTCTTTTTCTCATGTCTTAATACTTTTTATAAACACTAATATAATTATTTACGGCACATTTTCATTACCGTTTTTCATTACAAAATGTGTTGTGTCTCTTTTGCACATTTTCCACGTTGTACCTTTTTCTTCTAGAAAATCCCCACGTTAATAATTCAGCTTCTGTTAGTTATGTTTATTAAAACACACTTAATGAGAAGATTCGATCAAGCAAGATTATTCTCCAGTAATCATGCTCCATCACTACCTCTGCATTAAAGGGTTAGTAGCAAGCCCTGCGTGAAAAAATACATCAGACTTGAGCTCCTCCAACACACCTGCAATCCTGACCACACCCATCACAGCCCCAGATCCATGACTCAAAATCTGCTTGCTATTCATTCTTCTACAGTTCAGGATATGAAATGGTGGCTGGGGAGGGAATAACAGACTGTGTAATGAGGTGGAGGAAGGACACATTAAGAGGCCTAATGCACATTAACACAAGCAACACCCTCTTTCTCTTGTACACCACACCAGTTTAGATCCAGAGATCCTTAAGACCACTGGGCAGGCACATAATATCAAGTGGGAAAGTAGAGGAGCTTCACTGAGGAGAATGCCGCCATTGTGGTCAACTTTGTAGCTGGCCACTACGAAGAACTCCATCATGTACCGCCACATGCCCTCACTAGAACAGAAAATGAGGCCATGTATCAAGAGGTCATCAATAGGATGAATGCTAAGGGGTGTTATGTACGTTTTGTAAGAGTGATCATAACAAGTAGAGGTGTGCCACGGAAGCCTTACCAGGATACAGGTGGCAGCTATACCTCTTAGTCACAGAGCATGCCTCAGACTCTCCACCATGGTGGAGCATATCCTCAATAACATGCACCCCACAAGCTGCATGGCCTCACAGTACTAGATACCAAAATCAGCAGGCCAAATAAGGTAGAACAATATGTCAGTCCCTACAAAATCACAAAGCAAAAGGCAGCATTCATGGCAAGCAGTCACAAAACGGCCAAGTACCCCACATACAACACAACAAACACACTGAAACAAAAGTAGCAACACAGCTGTCTGTTTTTTTTTTGTAATTTTTTTTTTAAATCTGTTTATTAGCATAGTAATTGGAGCAGTTACATACATACTCGGGCATAGCAATAATCAGTACGTCATAATCATATGCCTGCTCAACATTCACAAGCGTGTAGTAACCTTGATTTTCCATTTTCGTCTGAAATCACAGCAACTGAACAGTCCCCTAACATACCCACTCCCTCCCCCACCCGCTAAAATCCCTCCCGGCACTCCCCTCATATGCGAGTAAATGTGACATTTACATCCTGGTCACCTGTTGCTCCGTAAAGTACAGTAATTCTGACTATTCCTCCTTTCGCCCCACACACAGTGGCCGGCGGCCATAGCATTGTCAATGGTACAGGGTTCCCGGTACCCCAGCATAGTGCACCTCACTTCATGAATGTCCCACGGGGCCGGACCCTAACATCCCGCTTGTATCGAGTCATCTGTGTCCTCCCCTTCCTCCACCCCCCCAGTTTCGAAGGCCCCCAGCACCGTGTACCAGTCCAGGGAGATCAGTGTTTTCCTGAGACCTCTGTGTTCTTCTCGTTGTAAAGCCTCGCCCTCTGCCTTGCCCCATCTAAGCACCTCTGTTTTCCATAAATCCGGGTCAGGGGGTCTGGGGGACTTCCACCTCATCGTGATTGCTCGTTTTGCTAGCAGTAAGGCCAGGTCTGTGAAACGTGCCGCCACGGTCCTTGTGCGTGTCGACGGACCCAACCCCAGTAGTGTGTGTTCTATAGTGAGCGATCGGGACAGGGTTCCGGCACTCTCAAGCGAGTCAGCTATGGTGGCCCAGTAATGACCCAACTTGGGGCATTGCCAGAGCATGTGTATTAGTGATGCATCGTCAGCGTCGCATCGGGGGCAGTTGCTGCTTGTGTCGGGGAACATCATATGCAGGCGATGTGGGGTCAGGTAGGCCCTATGTAGCAGCATCAGCTGAATAAACTTGTATTTGGGGTTTCTGGCTACCTTCTTGGGGAACTGGAGGATGCGTTCCCATTCTTTGTCCCTCAGTGGCCTACCTATGTCGCCTTCCCATGCTGACCTGAGAGTTGTTAGAGGGACCGCCCTCCCTGCCTGTATGCTAGCAGTGAGCCATTTGGTTAGGTGGCTGCCCGTGCCCATGAGGTAATGCATCGTTATCAGGGGGTTGGTAGCTGGCTCCCGTCCCTCAGGCGCCCAGGTGCGTGTTATATAGTGTCTAAGGCCTGCATGTAATAGGAATGAGCCTCTGGGGACGTTATGCACAGCCCTGTAGTCTGTAAAGGACAGTAGGCGTCCCTCTGCGAACAGGTCTCCCACATGGGTCACCCCCGCGTCCTGCCATTGCGTCAGTCTGTTTGTTGTCAGTGTACCCGAGCCCAGTGGAATGCCCAGAAGCGGGATCGTGGGGGCATAAGATGTTTTGGGGGAAGTGTATTTCACTGCCTTCCGCCAGTATGACACCGCTAGCCGGAGGAGTGGCGGGGCATGTCTCGGTATGTCCGAATGGGGTAGGAGCAACTTGTGTATGTCCCCCCTTGCATGTTCCCTCTCTGACATATTGATCTCGTGGAGGTTGCGGCCCGCCACCCAGTAGGCCAGCCATTGTAGTTGGCACGCATAGTTATACGCCCTAAAGTCTGGGAGGCCCATACCACCGGAAGTTGAGGGGAGCTGCAGTTTGGCTAGACCTATACGTCTGCGCCCGTGTCCCCACACAAGTTCCGTGAGCAGTGTGTCGAGATGTTGAAACGTCGCGGCGGGGATCAGGAATGGCAGGTTGGTGAAGTGGTAAACTAGGCGAGGGAGCATTACCATCTTGGAGATGGCCACTCTGCCAGCAACAGAGAGGGGCAGTGTCAGCCAGAACTGAATTTGCGCTTTCAGTGCTCTCATGGCTCTGCCAAGGTTGCCGTCAATCATCATGTCAGCTTCCCTGTAGATGTGTATCCCTAGATATCGGAAGGTGGTACCCGATATCTGGAATTCGTGTGGAGCGAAGGGTAGGGGAGTGGAAGAGTCTGTATTCCTGAAAGTGTACCCATATGACTTGGGTTCACTTATAGCAAGGCCTGAGATCTCCTTGAAGTCCTCAAACAATTGGGGCATAGGGCCCATATCTCCCCGTATGTCTCGAAGGTACAGTATGATGTCGTCGGCATAGGCGGACACAATGTGCGTCGTCCCATGTCTCTGGATGCCATAGCGGGGGGCCCTCGCCCTGAGGCTGCACAGCAAAGGTTCGAGGGCAAGGATAAATAGGAGAGGGGAAAGCGGGCAGCCCTGTCGGGTGCCCCTTGCTATAGCTATAGGACCCGAAATATGTCTAGAAGTGCGCACTCTCGCTGTAGGGAGAGTGTACAGAAGCCTGACCCAGGCAACGAATTCGGGCGGTATCCCGAATCTCAAGAGTGTGGCAAACATGTAGTCCCATCTAAGGGAGTCGAACGCCTGTCTCAGGTCTAGTGTGATGCAGCCCTCCTGGCTCGCCCCCCCCGTGTCTCCCAACATCAGTTGGGCCAAGCGTCTGAGATTCATGGCCGTGCTCCGGCCCGGCACAAAACCACATTGGTCCGGATGGATCAACAGGGGAATATATTGAATTAGTCTCGTCGCCAGCACTTTACTCAAGATCTTCGAGTCAGTGTTCAGGAGGGACAGGGGTCTGTAGTCGGCCAGCTGGAGCCCTTCTTTACCTGGTTTTAAGAGAGATGTGATCAATGCCTGCATGGACGATTGCGGCAGGGAGGCAGTTCGTAAGGCTTCCATATAGAGAGTATGTAAACGTGGGGCCAATCGATCTATGAACGTTGTGTAGAATTCGGCCGGGAGGCCGTCGGTCCCTGGGACCTTATTCCTAGGGAGGGCTTGTATCGCTTGTCTGATTTCCGCTAGTGTGATGTTGCGCTGTAGGGCTTTGCTTTGTATGTCGGTAAGCCGGGGCAGGACCAGGTCCCCCATAAAGGCCTCATAAGCAAACTCCGCTTGGGGCGGGGGGGGGGCTATATAGCGTGGTGTAATAGTCCCTGAACGCCGTATTAATCCCTATTTGTGTGGTAGCAGGAGTGCCTGTTTGGTCCATAATTTCTAAGATTGGGTGGCATGGTGGGGAATCCCGTAGTATCCGGGCCAGAAGGGTACCAGCCCGGTCTGCCTGCGTATGCTGCCTATTTGTGTGTTCTCTGTAATCCAGGAGCCTCAGGTCCTCTAGAAGCTCTGCGTGTCTGATGTGGGCCTCCTGTAGTGGGGTGAAATGTGCATTAGTGCCCGCTGCCTCACTCTCCAGGGACGCTAGGGAACCCTCCACTTCCTTCAATTGATTGATGACCTCTTTCTTTCTGCCCACTCGCGCGGCCATCGCCTCTCCCCTTAGACAGACCTTAAATGCGTCCCATTCGATCTGACGGGTGCTGGCTGTGTTCGCGTTCGTGGTGAAGTATGTGTCTATAGTGTCGGAAAGGGACGATCTAAAAACTGTGTCTTCAAGCAGGTCAGGGGGTAGGCGCCATGTCGGGATTGGGGGCGTCAACCTGCCCCAATGCCAGGTGAGTTCAACTGGGTTGTGGTCTGACAGGGCAACACAGCTGTCTGTAAAGCGTGATTTGCCCCAGAGGTTTAAATGATGATGTAGCCGATCATCTTCATTCCAATTCCAAGACCCATTGCAGGCCCCACACAAAGAACCAACACCAGAGCATTTCCTTGGCATGGAAGTGGCTCAAACAGGACTGGCCTCAAGGCAAATCCACTCACATAGCCAAGTACGCATGTGCGCAATGCCGGAGTTGCCCACATTTTACTAATATATCACTAGAATGTTTTCAGGACAACATAGCCTTTACATATGGACTCTGCAACCACAAGAAGTTCCCGTAACCCATATGTAGGAGAGTAGGATCTGCTTACTATGGTTATCCCCACTTTTTGCTGTGTTTCAATGATTTATCAACTTTAGTCTGGCTGGGGCCCTGCTAACCAGAACCCCAGCCTAGCTGCTTCCTCTCTAAATTGATTGCATGTACATTAGGTACACTCCAGATTGGTTACTGGGTTACCCTTGTGAGTCCCTAGTATATGGTACCTTAGGTACCAAGGACATAGGTACCCCAGAGGCCTACCAGGGGCTGAAGCAAGTATTATGCCACCCCTTTGAAGCCTTCCAAAATGGCACCACAGGTCTGCTACTGCAGCCTGGGTAAGGTGGTACTTGTACCCCGTACTTAGATATATTATACCCATATCTACCTATATATATATAGACACATATAAACCTATAAGTCACTCCTATGGCAGGCCTTGACAATCCTGAAGGCAGAGTGCTTGGTTTGGTGTGAGAGGGTGCCAAAGCATGAGCTGAGCCCCTCTGCAGCTTTCGGAATCCCTTCCTTATAGCTGTTCTATAATACAGCCATACCATATACTCTTAAGTGCATTATAACCTCGCGGTTAATGCCAACTTTGGAATGGCTGCATGAAAACATGTCGTGTTTGATGTCAAACATTTTGGAATACTACCCCCCCACCAGTTCTGGCGGTGGGGGTAGCATTCCGCCCTTCTAGAGGGAGAAGACATGTGCACAACTACTTACCCGGTAATAGTTAAACAGAGCCCCAACATCACAAAATGGATGCTGCTGTCACAGACACAAGTCTGACCTCCTGCTGCTGAACGAAACTCCGGCAGGGGATGCCTGGACAATAGGTTTCCTGTCCAGGGAGGTGAAACCACCTCCCAGACAGGCTTCAGTGTATTGGGGCAGGGTAGGTGCATTCAGAGAATGCTTTTCAGACACTGCCTGGGGCACGCAAGGTGTCCCTGTGCATACCCCAGTTCAAAACGGTTGCTGGGGCACTCAGCCCCAGCTCTGGCGTGAAACTGGACAAAGGGGAAGGGGTGTAACCACCCCCTCCCCAGGTCCTCCCATACTTGGGACCTTAGAGTTAGTCCAACCCCTAAACTTAGTATAAGTATAGGAACCCAGTCCCTAGAACTTTAGATTATCCTGGATGAAACTCTGCAACATATATGTTGGACCTTCGACATTCTATTTTGACTAGAAGACTGAAGAAATCTCCCTTGGGGTCACGGAGTGACTCCACTGTTCAAACAGGCACCAAAGAAGCATCTTGCCGGTCTGCATTTTTGAGAATCTGCGACACAGGACATGGACTTCCAGACATCTCCGAGGTTGACATGAGCACTTGTAGTACTTGTAGACTATTTGTAGTCCAAGCCCTGAGCACCTTTTGCACTGAAGCTTGTGGGCCTACACTCCACGTGTTTTCCATGGGTCGGCTTCCTGCATTCCGGCTTGAGGGCCCTTTGTGATCCCTGGTCCGTCGAATGGTGGGTCCCCACGAAGGATAATCACTTGTTTCTTGGGCTTCCCTGGTTGCTCCAGACTTGCCCTGACTTCCCTCCAAAGGGTGAGTCCCTCAGACCTTGCTGGTCTGCTCCGAAGCCAATCTCTACATCTTGCGTGGGTTGCTGTTGCCAAGGCTTGTTGGGTCCAATCTAGATACCAACACTGCAGTACTCGACATCCGATGTGAATCTAGCTCCTGGTAGTCATCGACGCATCCTGTACCTCATGGCAGAAGAGTCAAGCTTCACCTGCATCACCTGAAATCACCCGACATCGGCTGGCATCTTCTTGTTGCCTTCCTGGTCACTGGCTAGTGACCCAGACTCTGTCCCCTCTGCTTTCAGGTTCTTCAGATCTCCGATCCACCCTTGGATTCATCTGGACACTTTTCATCTGGTCGCCTGCAGCACTTCTTTGCAGCTCTCTATAGGAAACGACAACGAAACCCGACACCAAAGGACACCTATGCACCCGGCTTCCCTGGGTGAGGTAACATGAGTACTTCAGTGTTCTCGTGGGTCTTGACTCTCAAAGTATCTAGTACTGAAGGGGTTTGTTCCTAGTCCACTCCTAAGTGTCCTTAATCCTTAAAAATCTAACCCCAACTTTCTCCATAGAAGTCAATGGTGATTCGTGGCTGTGTTTAGACACTGCACCCGTCCCCGGTGGGTCTCTTGCATCCCTACCTTGGGTGGCTCCTGGTTGCCCCAGTGGTTCTACAGGCCCTAGGCCTTGCTTCTATGTCACTCGTGGTTCTTATACCACTTTCTTAGTATATGGTTTGTGAGGCCCCTTGGGCAAAACGTATACTGTGCAAATTTACTGTGTGCTAATTAAGTTCCTGTATTGTACTATTGCCTCTAGCCTCATAAAGAGACTAGAGGACTGTGTTTAGAATAAATACATCTATATTTATATATACCTGGTGTGGTTCTCCTTTCACTTGATCATTCATGAGGTTATAGACTGGTAAAACAAGCTGCTTTACATTCCTTCAAGACTTAGCCTGAAGGTTGCTCTCCACAGCTACCACTAGGATAGCTTTCTATAAAGGTTGTTTTAAAACCTACCATCAATAAGGGTCGTTTGGACTGGTGCAAGGTGCCCACTAGAATAGTGAACAGCATATGCCAGGCCAACTTCTCACACCATAGCTGCCGGTGCACATTATATACTGCATCACAAAGGGAAAGACTACACAAACGTATCTCCTCACTTAATCACTTTGTCCATTTATATCGATGCTGAACTGCATGTGCTCCCAGCCCTTCCGTCGCTATCATTTACAGCACCTGTGGGAGAAGAGCTGAACAGTTATGTTCTATCAACAAACTGTGGTCGAGATGCAATGCATTAAAGACCTCCTGCTCCTGTAGGTGCCATATTGCCTATGTACACTAGGCACGAGGACAATAGATTGTGGCTAGATGTTGGATGCTCCACCAACCTCCAAGTTTGAAGCAACTAGCAAGACTATCCAAGGCACATTTCCAGCCACCACTTTCCCTTGTCTGGGACTCTTCCAAGTTGCAAAACCCCAGGTGCATGGACCAAGGCCGCTTGTGCTTGTCCTAGCTTTGCAAGGCTCACATACTTCCCAAACAAACCCACCCTGTCACTTGCAATATATAATTCTACTTTCCAACATGACCACCAAGGGGCAACACTATCAATATAGGACCAGACAGACATTGCCTATCCTGAGTGTCATCTTTGCTGGTCACATTGATCAGTCAAATGTGCATTGAATTACATGAAATTAGTTCAAATGCATGTTGATTGTTAACTTGGGCAAGAACTGAAGACAAAAGCCGAAGGTCTCATATGCTACATGAGGAAAAGCGGTGTACACATTTGTAAAGAGGCTCCTGGCAATGTAGACAGCTTGCAAACTGATAGAATGCCAGTGTTGTTGATTGTGATAATGGAGTTGGAGTTGTGAGGTGGTCACGCGTGGCTATTTGAAACCAGTTAATGACTATCCTGCCAATGGTTCACATTTTATATCCCATCTGTCATCAGAAGGGCACAAGTACTTTCCGAGACCTCAGATTCCCCACCCAAGCCCAATGATCATCCCCTTCCTAGTGGGTTTTAACTAAGCTGGATCATAGATCCACCAGTTCTAGCAGGATCAAGTAACCTAATGGGCAGGATTTTTAGTCAGAGTCGTTAGGCGTACTTTGGGATCACCCCCGGACACATTGTAACCATTTTATGGTTAAACAGTTATAAAGGGTCCAAAGGCCACTGTCCAAATCCCAATAGTTACACTATAATCAGGATTTAAAAAAAAACATTTTTGAGGGAGAATTGAACACTCCGTTTTAGGAACTTTTAATTGGGCTCATTACATTGAGTTGAATTCTTAGGGTTGTGAGTATATGCTGTTGTGAGGGTCCATGAACTGTGTCTGGTATTTTTATATGTAATCAAGGATATCCCTGGGTCACTTGAATGTGTATTTTAAGAATGGTTATTTTAATGTAGTGATTTTATTGCACTTGCACTTTTATGGTCTATCGACCAAAATAAAATATTCATGTGGAAATGGATTGTGATAATAGTGTTGTGCATTCTGCCATAATGCCAAGTTCCAGCTGTGCAGTCAATGGCACCAAGCATCCAAGAAAAATGTGCATAGGTATGAACTTTTGTGTCACAAGTTGCTTGTTCTGCAGTGCCCTTGGCACTGTGATGCAGTGCTGTACTTGACTAGTGATGCATGCTAATAACTGGTTAAAACACTTGGATTGGCTTTTCTGGGAGGTAGCAGTCATGACTGTGCTGGTCCTATGAAATTACTTGGTGGCCAGGGAGTGAGGGCAGGAAATAGGAAGGGATGGCAAGGGAGCAAGGTGTTGCTGATGTTACCTAGTGTTCCCATTTTGCAACCATGTCTATGATCACTTCCAGATATCCAGACAATTATCTGGAATGACCCAATGCACTACAAGAGGCGTCAAAGACGTTTCAACAATAATAGGCTATGATGATATGTACAGTTGTACGCTCAATGCATCATGGTTGAAACAGCATCAAATGAAACAAAAACAATGCACAAAGTAATTCAATGAATGGCACATCTTAGTGTCTTGTGTCCGAAGAAGTTTTATTCACATTCTTCAAGATCAAATGAGTAGAACATAAACGCGGTGCTTCACAGCATCATCCAAATGTTTGAAAATCCCAATGCATTTTGGGCATGACGGGATAGCAACGCTTTCTGCTGTTGGTAAGTACGGGTCCTTTCACCTTACTACGGTATCTTTTTTAAGTGTTGAAGTTTCTGGTTTTCTTTGGAGATATCAGTAACTCTGAGGTTTCTTGCTTATAGTGAGCTTCCTGAAGTTACAGGACGTCTTGTTTTCTGTTTGCTAGTAAGTTCCATGATTGTATTGTCTTCACTCGTTACACTATATTAATTCTCCCTCACTTCGAGCATGAGTTTTGTTCTGTACAGGCCAGGGTTTGGTAGTATGTTGCATCCTACACGGTGATTCTTTGCACTGCATGTCGGTCCATTGCACATTTTTACACTTTTGATTATTCGCATGCTGCACCTTTTTAGGTTGAGCGACCTGTCTCAATGCACATGCGCATGGAGCGGAGCGAGAGATAAAGGGGCTTAAACAGAGCTTACCGAGATCGGGCGATTCCAATAAGTGCCCGTGAAAAGAAGCTCAATGCGCAAGCGCATTGACATAGAAAAGCGCGTGCACAGGAAAGACAGCCATCTGCCGCCAGCAGCTTCACTTCAAAGGGATCATTTCGCACTCTCAGGCATTTCTCCTCCCTAATTTATTCACTGCCGACGGCCAGCCGTACTTTCACTTTGACGGCGCCAGGCCGTCTCTTTTATTTGCTTCCCTAGCCCACTCTCTTCATACTTGGAATTTATTCTGCTTCGTTTAACTGTTTACTAACATTTCATTTATTTTGCTCAGATAACGAATTTATTGGCCTTCAAGGGCCTTAATCAATTACAGATGCACAATTTGTAAATGCTCCTCTGAGCTTTTATATTGCTTGCATTAGTGCCCACCACCCAACCTAGCATTTTTCAGAGAAGCACTGTTCTTTGAAACTACTAGTTTACCTGTTCATTCATTAGAGCCGGATTCTCAAAAAGGACAATATCGGCATACTTTGGTTTACCTCCTGGCTTTGGTGCAGAGCTACAATTTTTGCCCTGCTCTGAACTTTCCTTGGTTAAGCAGAACCTGTTGCATTCGCAGTTTTCCAGGCTAAGTTCGGAAAACATTTTACACTTTAATTTTGGGTACCTAAACACACGTGTGTATTTTCACACCAGGAATAAAGTGCATAAGATTTTTTTTTTTGTAGAGATTCTCTCCCCCATCCCTTGAGTAATCCCATCACTTACATTCCTAACTAGTTAAGGATTTCACCTTTCCCTTCGTGCCCTGAAAACAAGCATTTGCAATGCAATAGGTCTCGCATTTTAGAAACTTTGACTTATTACTATTGTAAATGACAATGCCTTTTATTATTGCAGGTTTTATAAACACATAACTAAAAGGCATTGACATTTACAATGCCATCAGCGAAAATCTCGCAATTGCGAGACCTATTGCATTTCAAATGCTTGTTCTCTTTCTGGCTTCACATTCGTTGTGCTTGGCCGCTTTGCTTCAGCATTGGGCAAGGTCCTCTATTCTTTTTGCTGTGTCCTGTGTATTTATATAGAGTATGAATATGATTATGATTTCTATTGTTGATAGATTCCCCTGACGAAGGGCTATCCCATCATGCCCGAAATGCTTTGGGATTTTTAAGCATTTGGATGCTGCTGTGAAGCACCGCGTTTATGTTCTACTCATTTGATCTTGAAGAATGTGAATACAACTTCTTCGGATACAAGACACTAAGATGTGCCATTCATTGAATTACTTTGTGCATTGTTTTTGTTTCATTTGATGCTGTTTCAACCATGATGCATTGAGCGTATAACTGTATATATCATCATAGCCTATTATTGTTGAAACGTCTTTGACGCCTCTTGTAGTGCATTGGGTCATTCCAGATAATTGTCTGGATATCTTCTATTTGTGTCATGTTATAGTAGGCTTGCAGGGCCTCTCACCCGTTGCACACTTATTTGTGAAATTGTTGATTTATTGTGTTATACTGATTGTATGTTGATTAACTTTGATTACTGAGTGCATTAAGGCTGCTATTACATTTATTATGATCACTTCCAGACAGGGTTCAGGCCAGGTAATAGTACTGAATCAGCCCCTTTAATGGCAACTGAAAAACCAAGATCAGTCCTGGATCATGGCACCTCAGCAGCAATGATCTTGCTGGACCTGAGTGCCGACGTTGATACATTATCTCACCCCGTCCGCACTCAAAGAACAAGCATTTGCAATGCAACAGGTCTCGCATTATGTAGGTTAGTGTTTTTAGTGTTGTAATTGCAATGTTGCTTTTGGTGTTGTGATTGTATTGTATGTAATTTACATATAATTACTGGTATGTAGTGTTTAGTAAGTGTGTGTAATGCAGTGTTTGCGGGTTGCTACTTGGAATCCTTACACTGGTTTTTCTAGTTACATTGCAACGTAACCAACAGGGGCACAGAATGAAGGGAGGAAGGAGTGGGTAAGAGGGAAGGAGCGACCGGAGGTGAATGTAAAGTGTGTGCAGGAAGCTGGTTGAAATCACCGCTTGAGGTACATAAGAATAGGTAGGAAGGGCAAATACACGCGTCAGGAGCGCATTAGTAAATGGCTAGTGTGACGCTGTGGGCTAATGCTTTGCGCAAGATTATTGCGGTAGCAGAGTGCACAGATGGAAAACTGTGCGCGTGCTCTATGTATAATGCAGTGTTTGCGGGTTGCGGCTCGAGATCCTTACACTGTTTGGAATAGTCACATTGAAGTGTAACCAACAGAGGCACATGATGGAGGGAGGAAGCAGTGGGTGGAAGGGAAGTTGCGAACGGACGTGGATTTAAAGTGTTTTGCGGGTTGCGGCGTGATATCCTTACACTGTTTGTAATAATCACAATACAATTTAACCAACACGGGCGCAGAATGGAGGGAAGAAGGAGTGGGTGGGAGGGAAGAAGTGATGGGAGGTGGATTTAAAGTGTGTGCGGGAAGCTGGTTATTGCGGTAGTAGAGTGCGGAGATGGAAAACTGTGCGCGTGCTCTATGTATAATGCAGTGTTTGCGGCTTGAGATCCTTACACTGTTTTTTATAGTTACATTATAATGTAACTAACAGGGGTACAGAATGGTGGGAAGAAGGAGTGGGTGGGAGGGAAGAAGCGAACGGAGGTGAATGTAAACTGTGTGCGGAAAGATGGTTTAAATCACTGCATGAGGTACAATGAAAATAGATAGTAAGGGCAAATACACGTGGCAAGAGCGTATTAGTAAGTGAATAGTGTGATGCTGTGGGCTAATGCTTTTGCGCACGATTATTGCGATAGCAGAGTGGGGAGAAGGAAAACTGTGTGCATGCTCTATGTATAATGCAGTGTTTTGCGGGTTGCGTCTTGAGATCCTTACTTGGGTTTGATAGATACATTACAATGTAACCAACAGGGGCACAGAATGGAGGGAGGAAGGAGTGGGTGAGAGGGAAGGAGTGAACTAAGTTGAATGTAAAGTGTGTGTGGGAAGCTGGTTTGAATCACCGCGTGAGGTTTATAAGAATAGGTAGTAAGGGCAAATGCACGCAGCAAGAGCGCATTAGTAATGCCTAGTGTGATGCTGTGGGCTAATGCTTTGCGCAAGATGATTGCGGTAGGAGAGTGCGGAGATAGGACTGTGCGCATGCTATATGTATATTGCAGTGTTTTGTAAGTTGTGGTTGAGAACCTTACACTGTTTTTTATGGTTACATTAAAATGTAAAGTAAGGAGTGTGTGGGAGTGAAGGAGCCAACGGAGGTGGATTTAAAGTATTTTGCGGGTTGCGGTTGGAGATCCTTACACTGGTTTTTAGGTCTCGGCCTAGCGAAGGCTGCGCTTGCGCAGTCTCGCTGGGGAGATTTTATGTTTTTCAGTATGGGGGCTTGAACCCGCCCCTCTTCGCCATTGGCTGGCTTCCTAAACGGAGGCCAGCCATTGGAGGAGAGGGGCATCACTCCGTTCAAGACAGGATTTGGAGGTGTGTTTTTGGTGTTCTTTCTCTACCTGACGTCATCTGTACAAAGTACGCCCCTCATCACGCTGCCTGCACGCCCAAGTCAGCTCTTTGATTGGTGTTCCTTATTAACCAATCAGAGGGCCGACTGGCGCGTTCAGGCAGCGTGAGCAGACTCTGCCTCGCTTTTCTTGTTTTCGTCGCTTTGCCCTTCCCACCCAGACAGGAGTTTGAGAGGCAGGCGGGCACGGCTCCTGCTGAAGCACACGGTAAGTAAGAGAACTAGTCCCGAGTGGGATACATGAGAAACAGTCTCCCTGCTGAATGGAGTCAATCTGGGGACGACTGGGCATTCCCTTTTTCGGTTGAGAAATTAAACACACAATTCGATTCCCTCCCTTTCTTCTGCCGAACAGCAAGTTTCATTGTTTAGAGACCTGAGAAGAGAAGCCTTGTTGGTTGACGTCACTTTCTTTGGTTCATGAAGCCTTCGCCTTGAAGTGAAGCTGAAAAAAAAACCTTGAGTGAGAGAGAGGGGGGAAATCTCCTTCAATCTGCTTGGAAGGAAACTAACGAGAGACAGGAGAGAGAGAGGAGAGGCAGAGGAGGAGGGAAGAAGACACTCGCACATTCACACGCACGCAGAGCAGCGATTCCTTTTAGTGTAAACCCCGCCGCTTTTTTTCCCTTTATGTTCGTGCGCCCCGAGAGAGCCTGACACATTTACAGCCGTGTTCACTTCGGTGTCCGTAGGAGAGGAAGGGGAAGCCTCCCCCAGCAGCTGAGGTGAGCCGCAAAAACGATAACAAGCAATGTTTCAAGAGGCCCTGTTTTGGTGAAGTCTCTTAAACCGTGTACGGATATTTGTGGACTTTAAGCGATGGGGGGTGGGACAGGAGTGGGGAGTCTTAAAAAAACATGTGCATCTTCCTGCATCTGTGTTTCCTTTCTACTCCCCTCCCGCCATCCTGGGCTCTCCGTTTGTGCTGCATGTGTGTTTTGTTTCCGTCGGTTTTGCGGCTCTTCTCGGCCACCGTTCGCAGCGTGTCCGATGCGGTTTTGTCGGTTGTGCGTCTGTGTGTGCGTGTGGGGAGGGTTTGAACGTTTTTTCGCCCACCCATGGGGAGGGTGGTTGGGTTCGCTGCCTTCGTCGGTTGGCTCTTTCCCCACCTCCCTTCTCCCCATGACTCCCTCCCCCTCCGGGGGGTGCTTTATTTTTCCTGCTTCCTCTCCCGGCAGACCTGTGCTCGCCACCCTCTGTGAATTAACCTTTCCGTGGGCTCGGAGAGCCAACTGCTGTTTCCCGTACTCGCCTTTTTTAAAAAACAAAGCAAACACATTTCTGATGTTTCCCCTTTGGAATGTCAGTGATTTGCAGATAACACACCATCTCCTGGCAGAGACCCTTCTGCCTGTACACGGTCCAAACTGTTCAGTTTTAGCGCTCCCAGTTCGTTTCCTGCATCAAGCAACGACTATAAAACATTACCTATGAAAATGCTGGTACCCAGGCCAGGGGTCTCGTCTCCTGGCTAGAGGTATCTGGGGGTGTGAGTTGTTTTAATGTGCAAGGTAAGCAAGCCTGAAAGACCTCGGAAAACTACCTGCCCTCCAACCAGCTACAAGGACATCCCTCCCCCTCGCTCTCTTTCTCTCTCTCACACACACACACACACACACACACACACACACACACACACACACACACACACACAGTTCTCGTGATTCATTTTAAAACAGAATTATTATTTGCTTACATGGTAGCCTAGCCTCTGAAGTCTTTTCTGTTATGAGATGTGTTTTTTTAAGTGAAGCCTCGCCTCCTCGGGTTCCTCCTGCCGGTTTCCTTCTGGGGTGTTTTTTTCTTGTTCCACCTTTTGTGCTGCTTGCTTTAGAAAGAAGAGAAGCAGCTGCGGCCCGCTCTGGTTCTTGAAACCTATCCCATTGTGGATATTGCAATATCCTCCATTTTTATGCCCTCTAAACAACAAGGCTCTCGCCATCTTGGGAAGGATTTATTCCAATGGCTTTATAAGGTCGCCCTTGCCCCCTCCCTCATCGTCAGCTCATCCAACAGAAAGTTTAAGACATATTACACTATGGTTGTGACGTCAGGCAAACTTTAGGCAAAAACTGTTCTGAACAACCGCTGTATGCCTCTTCTAATTAAAAGTCTAATATTACTTTGGAGCGTTATGTTTTTTTACCTGACCTCTGTTACAGAGTATATACTGTTTGCATGCCCAAAATAAAGAACAGATGGGCATCTATTTATGCGGCAGATGTCTCAAAGGCCGTCCGTCCAGTAGCATTTGACAGCAGGCTACGTTCCTTAATGACACTCGTTTTATTGGGCGAAACAGTTGACAATTCAGATACATTTTATATCTATGTATATATCTACCAGTGTTCTATACTTCATCGACTAAATGCAGCTTTACAAGAGCTCAATTATTTATTTGTTGGTGCTTGCAGACTGTATGTCTTATAGCAGTTGATCCATCCAAAGCAACGTTTCGGCCTACCCTGTAGAAAGTTCCAACACGTACATGTGGATTTCTTGGATACGGAGAATATTCGAGACTAATTATGTTTACTTACTAATGTGCACATCTTTGGAGGTTGAGTCAACCCAATCACATTTGGTATTGTTTTCTGTAGTTTTTAATCAGGAAGTCATTTGTAATATTCAAACTTGATATTTATTGCACTACACGACTGAAAAGACAGCTAGTGCCAAGCTAACATATTATTTCATACAAGGTATGTAGGTTTTATGACACCTTTTAATGCCCTAATTGATATGTATCTCCTGTCCAAGTTTAATATTTCATCACTTTTTTGTTACTGTTAGCTAAACATGAACAGTGCAGGTGCAGTCTGAATAGTGAATTTAATGGGATTATAAAGTGCAGAGAGCTGCCTTGGACTGCAGTTGTTGTCTAGAGTTTGAACTATTAAAATATTTAAGTTGACTTGTTTTAGTGTTTGTGTGTGTGTGTGTAGCTCTGTGTGTGTGTGTGGCTCTGTGTGTGTCTGTGGCTGTGTGTGTGTGTGGCTCTCTGTGTGTGTGTGTGTGTGTCTTTCTGTGTGTGTGGCTCTGTGTCCGCTAATACTCTCTACTACTCTCTAATGCTCACCTATTGCCGTTGTAAATGACAATACCATTTATTTATGTTTTTTTTAAAAACAAAAATTGAAAAGAATGCCATTTGCAATGCCAATAGCCCTAACTTAACAAAGCCGAGGCCATTGCATTGTAAATGCTTGTTCTAGTTACATTACAATGTAACCAACAGGGGCACAGAATGAAGGGAGGAAGGCGTGGGTAAGAGGGAAGGAGGGACCGGAGGTGAATGTAAAGTGTGTGCGGGAAGCTAGTTTAAATCACAGCGTGAGGTACATAAGGATAGGTAGTAAGGGCAAATACATGCGGCAAGAGCGTATTAGTAAGTGGATAGTGTGACGCTGTGGGCTAATGCTTTGCGCAAGATTGTTGCGGTAGCAGAGTGCAGAGATGGAAAACTGTGCACGTGCTCTATGTATAATGCAGTGATTGCGGGTTGCAGCTTGAGATCCTAACACTTTTTTTCCTAGTTACATTACAATGTAACCAACACGGGCACAGAATGGAGGCAGGAGGGAGTGGGTGGGAGGGAAAGAGCGAACAGAGGTGAATGTAATTTGTGTGTGGGAAGCTGCTTTAAATCACTGCGTGAGGTACATCGAAAACTTATACTGCAGTGGTTTTTGGGGAGTGGCTTGCGACCCTTACACCGTGTGCTAATAATGACACAAAAATGTAACCAACATGGGCGCAGAATAGAGGGAAAAGGAGTGGGTAAGATGGAAGGAGTGAACAGAGGTAGATTTAAAGTGTGTGCGGGGATCTGTGTGAAATCACCGCGTGAGGTACATCAAAAACTGCATAGGCATTCATGTGGGCTGTGTAAAGTACATAAGGCCCAATTAATTATTGTACCGAAATTTGAAAGTGGGGAAGTGGATGAGTAAATATTTGATTTGCATTAGCAGCTTAGAAGCAGTATCTGCACAGAAGACCAACGATTTTGATCCTATATTTTGCATATAATAAAGGGACGACTGGTCAGACGGCGAGAGAAAAGCAGCACGTAGCGAACAGGAGTACACTGTGGGGTAATGCTTCATTTGTATTTGCAGCTTTAAAGCAGCAGGAACGCGGGGAGTGAAGAAAGTGGAAGCGCGCCATGCGCGCGTTCTGCTCAGACACTGTCATTACAGGAAACGCCTGAGGAAAGCAAAGCAGAGCGTGCATATGTACTGTCCAGGCGCGTACACATGCTGTGTCCGGAAGGAAGACAGGGAGGGAACCAAACATGCTTCCCTCCCAATAGAAGGCACAGATTTGGCAGACGCGCCAATAAGAAGCGTGGGTGGAGCTTCCACCCTCGCTTCGCAAGACAAAGCGACGACAATAGATCTCGCCAGGAGGGTGAGGCGCATACGTTGCATCGCTAGGCGAGACCTAATAAAGGAGGCAGAAATAAATGGAAATGTCCTCAAAACGGCTAACCAATTTTCTGAAGCTGAGAAGCTTCCAAGTCCAGGTGGGCTCTTCCTTATCTATAACCTTTGCATTAAACTGTGGAGTACCCCATGGATCCTCGGTGAGTTCCACCCTTTTGAATCTTTATGTACGTCCTCTGCCAGAAATTGTGGAAGCATATGCATTTGCGTTTGTCTCATATGCAGATGACACTCAGATTGTCGTGTCGTCTCAATCTCTACAGACATTAAGAACATCTTGCAGGAGCTAAATGCTTGTCTCAAGCATGTTACCAGCTGAATTTCGGACAGTCATCTAAAACTTAATGGAGACAAAACAGAGGTGTTGGTGGTAGGAAACAACTCCTCCCTTTGGAATGAACTTAACTGGCCGAATGAGCTGGGGTTGCTCCCTGCACCTGCTCTATCAATGAAGAGTTTAGGTTTCTAGATCGATGAAAGGCTCACAATGGAAATCCAGGCTAAACATTTGGCAGCATGCTGCTTCAGACTTCTTCGCACCTCAAGAAAGTTCTTGAGCTGGCTTCCTATCAACAAGCACAGAGTAGTAGTTCAGGGCCTCATCAACTTGCGCTTAGACTACAGGAATCTTTATTTAGGGTAGCCCTGAATATGTTCCCCCTTTTCAAAATCCCCAAATGCACCCCAGCTGCCCCTGATCTGGCAGCTCTTCTCTGGCTGCATGTCGAACAAGCATTGGCATAGCCAATAGGTCTCACCTTTGGGACCTTATACGTTTTTAGACATGCAACAGTTGATGTTATTGCACCAAGGATATTGTGCTGCATAACTAAATACTTATAAGGTCCCAAAAACGAGATCTACTGGCTATTGATAGAGCGCGGGCTCAACTGCCCGAAATTTTACCATACTCACTTGGGCCCATAAATCAACCTACACACTTTTTTTTATTGGTTCATAATGTTTCCTCCACTGCCTCTCAAGCACCTTGCATCTACTTTTCTCAGTTTTCAGCGATTCTGAGAACCATGGAGCAGGAGGGCGGCTAGATCTGGGTTTATTCATAGTGAGTGGAATAATAATATCTGCTGCCTCAGTTAGCCATTTATTAATTATGGTCGTGTCTGCAATTCTAGCCTCTTTTATATCTGGCATTGAGTTGAGTAATTGAGCATTTAAGCCGTCAATGTTAAACTTTTTCCAGTTCCTGGAACAGATGACATCAGCCCATTCTGTTTTCTGTGACATTGCCAGCATGATTTTAAAACTAACCAAATAGTGGTCTGACCATAGAAGAGGTATAGTAGGCTCACATGTTAAGTTGTTGAGACTAGAAAAGACGGGGTCTAACAAGTGCTTAAGACTTAACACCATGGCTTCTGCCTCTCTGGACCAAAATCATTAACAGTTCACTTCAACAAGGCTGCATCCCAGACTCACTCAAAGTCGGACAGGTTTCACCCACCCTATAGAAACCAACAGCGTAACAACTATAGTCCTATAGCCAATATTTCTACCTTGGCCAAATTACTTAAGAAATGTGTACACCACCAACTGACTAAACATATTGATCACTTTGACCTTCTTAACAAGCACCAATCAGGCTTTAGAGCTGGTCACAGCACTGAATCTGCCATGACACACATTATTGACGATGCACTGCAAGTCCTTGACCAGAACGGATCATGCCTACTCATCCTACTAGACCTATACTCAGCCTTTGATACGATCAAACACGAGAATCTGATAGATCTCCTGAAACATAGAATAGGTCTATCAGGGTCAGTGTTAAACTGGTTTACCTCTTTTCTCCGTAACCGAACACAAAAATTCAAGGTCAACAACACTCTTTCCAAACCCGTACCAGTAACGATGGGAGTACCGCAAGGGTCCTCACTATCTCCGACATTGTTTAACCTTTTCATGGAACCACTCACCGATATTCTTCATGCGTCTAACGTGCAATATCATATATATGCTTACGATGCACAACTTTATCTTAAAATCAACACCCTAGAAGACATTAAATTGCTTAACTCAACGCTCAGAAACACCCAGACCTGGCTGGCTGAAACCATCTCAAACTGAACGCTCTAAAAACCGAATTCCTCATTATAGCACCACCTGCCAAAGTCCCCATAATGCAAGACTTGATCAAACCATTTATTGCACTCAACGTTCAACCAACCATTGTGGACTCAGCAAAATCACTGGGAAAAACTCTTGACAGCAACCTCACAATGCAGAAACACATTAGCAACGCCACAAAGGGAGCAAACTTCCAGATAAACACACTGAGGAAGCTGAAACCCTTCCTGCCAGCCAATGACTTGAAGCTGGCAGTACAAGCTCTAGTTATTCCTCGGGTGGAGTACGGAAGTGTCTCTCTATGTGTGGCCTTCCAAAAAACTACAACAGCTCCCCTAAGAGCCTCAATAAATGCTGCAGCGACACTCATCGCCGGCTCGAAAAGAAGGTCCCACATTTCACCAGACTTAAAATCCCTGAACTGCCTATCTCTTGAAGCCAGAATTCATCTAAAAATAGCGTGCATGACGCATAAGGCCTTACAACAAAATGCACCCAGCTACCTTGCACAGAAACTGACGATCTCCGGGGGTTTAAGATCCTCAAGGATTGAGGAAAATCTACTACTGAAACCTCAAAGGTTCAACAAGAAGAAAACATACAAATGAACCTTCTCGGGGATGGCGCCCAGGATATGGAATACACTTCCCCCAGAAACCAGACTGAATGCCTCTACCGCATCTTTCAAAAAGGAAGTAAAAGCGATTCTCATGGCAAAATTCACCTGATCATAGACTAAATAAGTTCTGAGATCAATTATACCCTTAGTAGTAATCCTTACTATGATAAGGGTCCATCAAAACATCCTAGTCACTCTATTTGCCCTTGACTTGATTCAATCGTATGCTCCTGTTATGTACCTTACTGCTTTTTCTTTTTTTTTGGCACGAGATGTTATGTATAACTGATTTACCTGCATTTATTTGTCTGTATAATTAGCATTGCTTAATGTAAAGCGCTCTGATATCGGCAAGGATCTTGTTTGCGCTCTATAAAACCTTCAAATAAATAAATAAATACAAGCAGACTTACCCTACCCCCGCCTCAGATATTTTGGATACGAATGGAGGTTGGGTCTTCAGGTGGAGATTACTTATTGGTAGTACCCTTAGGAGGGCACATTTGCCCTGCTTTGTAATGAGTTGACTGGGTCAGCTGCTACGTTTCTTAATTTATGGAGGGCCAAAAAACTGTTTCATTGCCGCTATCAATCTTGCATAACGTTCATGTTTTCGGTCATTTGCAGCTCCAAGCATCAGTGTTCTGGGAGTCGTCGCATAGGGGAAAAGTATACATAAAGCTGCGCTACGGCAGTGCAATATTACTAATCTGATGTCAGAGGTTCAAATTTGTTAAATTACACTAAGTGATGTAAATGAATCTGTTTTTTCCATCCTGCAGCGTGTCTATGAACATAACATTAGTTCACATGCTTCACTAAATAACTGTTAATCGTTTCCTTTCAATACCCATTACAAGCACATATTTGTAACACGTCCCAGAAAGGAATGCCGACACGTGCGAAAAGCATAAATAAAATATGAACGTAGTTTCACACCGAAAGGAGATGCTGTTCCAAGAGTGCATTGCTGCACAGGCTCAGTGGGTTGAGTGCCTATGCGTAGATTAGAGTGCAATCATCAGAGCACAGCATCGGCGTCGAGCAGAGCAGGACTGACCCTTCCAATAATCCTTCCAACGGACGAAGAAAGGGATACCTCAGCCAATTCAAAATAACAATAACTCAATGTGTTATAATGTCATTGCTTCTAAAAATAAAACTTGTAAATTATGAGGAAGTTTGATTTCACTATTGAAGATTATGAGAGAAAAAGTATTTGCACTGAAAACTTATACCAGCCAGTGCACAGCATTAGCTTCGCCATATTTGTAGAAAATGATCCATACAGACATCGAACACTAAAAATATCAGCGTACATTATGCATATTTAAAGGAGAACACGTTTTCAGCGCCCTCAATCAAAAAACTAGCTATACCCAGCAGCCCAAACACCACTCGTGTAAAACAGCTGGCGGTTTCTGTCTCAAGTTTGCTCAAGTAAATTTATCTGACATAATGCAATCTTCGCTGCTGTAGCACAAGCACAGTCTGAACTGTTTTGTTTAGTACAAGTTTTATGAACATTTAACAGGTGGTGGCACTCCAAAACCATAGTTTGCCCTAGAAGCAAACAGAAACAAAACAGGGGGAAAAGTGAAAGTGATCGCAATCGCGGAATGAGCTACGTGATCTTGCAAGTTCTTATGGAGAGTGCTTAGGTAGAATACATAGCAGTTTTACACATCCTTTTACTTTTATCAACTACCTTTTGTATGCCTCTGTTGTGAAGTTTATTAGAGGAAAAAGGTGTGCACAGTCATAGCAGACTGCGTGAAGGTGATTTGTCCCTTGTCTGCTCAATAAATGGTTCGCTGTGGTCTCTGCCAAGAAAGCATTCGCATGCCTGTTCCCGGCAGAGGGTGGGTGTCTTGTGACGCACGATGTCTTCAGGAAGCAACGTGGATGACTCACGAGCCAGCAGGGAAGGTGTTCAGCGAGCGAGGGGCACATTTACACTGTGCAATGGCAAGATGAGACAAGGAGTGGTACAAAAGCCATTTCACCATGTCAGAGTAGGCACACTTCCTTTCCGTGTGTTGTTTGTTGCCTAATGCCTTTCTTGAAATTAACAAGCACGTGAGTGGTGCGTGCGTGCGCGCGCCTTGCGCTAAAAGGAAGTGAAAGCAGGCTGGCGAGTGGTGTGCAATGTGTGCACACCATGACGAGAGAGGAAAGCCAGATGGTGCCTCTGCTCGTAACCACATGCTCTATGCCAGGCCAAAAAGTTGTTGTCTGCTTTTTAAAGCCCATACACTAAATGTCTCGCCAGAGTAGCGCATGCGCTGGCTCAAGCGAGACCTAAAAAGGAATACAATTCAAGGCCCTCTGACGGGTCCATCGAGCTGTATACAGAAAAGGACCCTTGCCAATTCAACTTCTAATGTATCCCTACGTCCCCAAACGAACCCTAAATTTCCTCTGGTTCCTAGGATTCAAACACTGAGGAGAGGCGGAAGTTATTTTTTTTAAATTATTTTTGTTGAGCAGAATTAATAACATAGAAAGAGCAGCCTAACATAGAGAAAGACAATCTTCAACACAAGTTGTTACAATCTCGGAAGGGATCATTTCATATGGACTAAAGTGCAGATGCTAAGGTGCAATTAATCCGACAAATACAATTCATCCTAAAGTATCCAGTTACTTAGAGAGAACGTTAAATAGACCATAGAAATGTATACCATTTAAAAGATCGTTTACGTAGCGACTAAAGTGCAGGAGCTAAAGTGCAAAAAAGTTGTATAAGCCCTAAGAGTCATTTCTTATTTGATCAAGATGAAATTCATGCTAAACAATACTTTTCTAGCCAAAAGAGGAAAAAGCGACAGACATTTTCTTTAAAGAAATAATTTCATATGAATTAAAGTGCAAGTGCTAAAAGAGAAAATGGTCTATCACAAACAAGCATGATATCTCTAAATATCCTTTACCATTTGTAGCTTAATTCAAAAAAGAAATGTCGCAATAACAGTGATTATGGTGTAAAAAGTGCAATAGGGATATTACCCTTGAAGATCCCTTTCTGTGGGGCGCTAGAGGGCGCACAAGCAATATGGCCGCACACATGTGAGGCTCCTGCTGCCTGAACAATTTATCCTAACATTAATCTGGACAACTGTTGTACGGACCGCCTGTGACTACTGCTGCTAATAGTGCATGTCATGGGGCATACTATGTGAAAATTGGAGCCCTATCGGTTGCTTCCCCGAGATATGCCAATCACCTGAAGTTCTGACCGGTGCGAACCCTGCAAACCTGAAGGAGTCAGGAGCGGAGTGAACAACTACGCGAGGCCGGGGCTGAATTAACGTTGAGTAGGCCGCAGAACACGCTGCAGGAATCGGTGGAGGCGCGAACTGCGGAGGCGCCAAGAAACGGCAGAATCGGAAGGGGGCCGCTAGTGCTGACATGTAGCTGGATGAGACAAAGCGGACATTGCTGGGAAGTAGGGACGTGCTGTACCCCCCAGAACGATTGACCAGACGGAGGTGTCTGTTGCCGGAGGCGGAGGTCGTGAGAGCCGGAGTGAGCCGTCTGGACGCGGCAGTGATTGAGAGGAAGGCTTACCGGGTAAGCGCAGGCACGTCCAGGCAGGAGGCTACCTGGAACCAACGATCTGTGAGGGGAGCCATGGTGGACGGCGGTACCTGGAGCTCTGGCGCCGGAGGTAGTGAGTGGGGACGCGGTGCGCGAGGGACCTGTGTCCATGGAGGTGGGGGCAGTCCTGGTGTGTGCGGCGCCCTGGACTCTGCCGCTGGGCGCTGGGGCTCGCAGGAGACTGTGTGAGGGCTGATCCAGGCCAGGCCGCGGCCTTTAAGAACAGTGTTAGTAGCTGCCCACACTACATCCGAGGACCCCCTGGAGGTATTTGCGACGCTGCCCACCACAGACGAACTGCCGGGAGGGCCGAGATAATTGGAGATCTGCCTGGCGCAGTGGTGGCCATTAAATGCACCGAGCTCCATGCTAACTGATCGCTGTGAACTGCATGTTCCTTTGTTACTGTCTACTGTGGAGTGCCGGCCACTAGACTAAGACCTGTGACAAGAAGGGGTGGCTGAACTGAATAGTTGTGCAGTCTCTGAATTGTTTTAAGGCCTTCTGCTTTCTTGCCTCGTGGGCTGTGTGCTGACTTTCCCTGAACTCGAGAACACTGCGGAACTGAAGTGGCGCATTGGGGACTATTACTGGTGGTAAGAAGCCTGTGGACTGTTTAGATATCTCTCTTTGGCCGCCACTGCTGCGGGAGAACTGCTACTCACTGCCCACTTGATATTGTGCTGCCACTACCTACCAAAGCGGCCTCTAGTGCAGCGAGAGGGGGCTCCTCAGGTAAGGTTGTGCCGAGGGGGAATCTGATAATTGCTCTCAGAATTGTGGCGGTCACACCTATAAAAGCAACATCAGACCTCGCAAAGAAGGCACTGGGCCTGAGGATAGACTGCGACACTGGGGTGGACCGGATTGAAGTGCAGTAACTTTGCAGTCCCCTATATAAGCGAAGGACTGGGGGTATCATGGGGAAACCTGACACCAGACAGTCCGAACTGACTTTTGCCCCGGCAAGGAAAGTGCCCCGTTCCAAACAAGGTGGCCAAGAGAAGGAAGGGGAGAGCAGACGTGATGGGAGTATAGCGCCACAGAATTTAGATATGCATAATATCCTGCAAGAATTGCGACAAGGATTCACAACAGTGGTTGATAAGGTGGATCGTATGTCCTCTAGAATGGATGCCATAGCGCACAAGCTGTATGCCCATGAGGAGCACATTAAGGAAACGGAGAGGAGGATCTCTGATAATGACGACACCACAGCAGGGCACACAGCACAACTAGCGCGTATGGACAATATCCTTAGAATAATAGCAGCAAAGAATGAGGATTTGGAAGCCCGTAGCCGCCGGAAAAACATACGAGTAATCGGTATTCCGGAATCCACCAACACTGGTAAAATGGAGGAATAAATATGGAGAAACTTCTGAAGGCGACAATCGGAGCAGAAGCATTCTCGTCGCAATTTATAGTCGAACGTGCCCACAGATCCCTTGGACCGAGACCGGCGCCGGGCAACCCCCGTCTCATAATAGCAAGTCTACTAAATTATCGAGACCGGGATGTGGCCCTCCAGGCGGCTCGGCAAAAACAGACTTTGAATTATGATGGCAATGCGTTTTCAATCTATCTAGACTTTACACCAATGGTGCAAGAGGAAAGCTCAGATTGACTATGCGCTGCTCTACCCAGCCAAATTAAGGATAACGCACCAGGGGAGACAGCAATTCTTTACTAAACCTCATCTGGCGGAAGAGTTCCTTAGATCAGTGAAGCGGCAGAGGAGCGGGGGCGGCAGCCCTGGTGGGTCTGTAGGGTCGTCCCCAGAGAGAGCTGACAACGGGAGGCAATAATTGTGGCAGAGTACAGCAGCGATGGAAATGATAATTGAACGGAGTGCGAGTCCGAATGACATAGACTCAGGTGAAGAACGCAGCGGGTTGTGCCAGTTGTTTAATACAGTTGTGCTTCAGGCTCTTCTCCCCCTGATTAGGGTCCCTGATGTTAGAACAGGGGATGGACGATGAGGGGAGAAGTCACGTTGTTGCTCTCTGGAGATGTCCCCCAGTGGGAGTACCCCCATGACAGTACACAGCATGTAAGATGCTGGTGACTTGGAGAATTGTGTGGTTTTGTTGGGGTGGGATAGGTGGAGGGAGTTGGATACTGGCAAGATTGGGTTGCTTCAGTGGGTGGTGGGGAGGGGGGTAGCAGGGCGGGCGGGTAGTTGGGTGATTTGGGAAGCGAGAATGTTGTATTTCAAAGTACATGCTTGGGTTCTGTTACAGTGCGTTAAATGGCACCGGTATACAAGGAAAGTGAGATGCAGTGTAGGGCAGTGGTGTAGGACTGTGCCATTGGATTGATGCTACAAGGGAAACACATAGCGAGAGGTTATGACTGAAGCAGAGATGGGCTCTTTGAATATCATGTCGTGGAATGTCCGAGGCCTTAGGGATGCCAGAAAGAAGAGGCAAATAATATTGTATCTAGACAGGCACAATGTACATATTGCAATGTTGCAGGAGACGCACTGTCCGCGGAACACTCCCAACTTGTTCACCAATAGATGGGCTGGTGATAGAATATTTAGTAATATTCCACTTACGTCAGGGGCACTGCGATATTGATAAAAAAATGCGCCATTTCAGTGGGCGGGAGCATCGTGGGACACGGATGGCAGATACTGCTTAGCATGGGGGAGGATGGGGCCTCATTCTGTCACTCTAGCCTGCTGCTACAGGCCAAATATAGATACTCCTGGGTTCTTTGATACACTTTGGGCAAGGGTATTCAAATTAAATTCTACACATGTAATATGGGGAGGAGATTTTAATGTCACATACTGTCCCAACATGCATAGGTCCCACCCTGCGCCTCATCATTATACAAAAGCACAGACTGTACTAAAAGAGATTATAACGACATATCAGCTAATTGATGTTTGGAGGCACACACATCCACATACGCGAGAGGGTACCCATTTCACGGCACAAGCACGATCTTGGGCTAGTCTGGACTATTTCTTGGTGACTAGGGGATTGGCCCCAGCGATAACTTATACCAAACAACTTGCGTGGACATACTCTGATCATGCACCAGTGCTATTGGCGCTTACACCTACTGACTTCAATGTTCCGCGTAGATCATGGACACTTCAGGCCTCGACATTGCTTGATATGGTCTTCCAGGAGGAATTGAGGGAGGAGATTGTTGACTTCTTCCGGAGGAGCAAAGACTTGGTCCAGAGTGTAGAAATAGTTTGGGAAGCATTTAAATTAACAATACGAGGGTTTTGTATAGCGAAGGGAGCCGGAGTACTTAAGGATATACAAGCTACACTCAGAACACTAGTAGGGGACCTTAAAAAACTGGAAACAGCGCTGGCTGTGCACCCTGAGGGAACCGAACAAGCTGCCTTTCGAGACAAACTCACTCTATACATGGAAGAGGCGCAAAGGGAAGCGAGATTTAGAGGCAAATACTGGGTAGCCAGAAGCTACGGTGAGGGAGATAGGCCCGGGAGGATGTTGGTGCAGAAAATGAAGCGCCCACATTGTTCACTATACATCACAGAGGTAAAAAACTCGGCTGGAGTGCCATGTCGAGATACGACCACCATCCTCAACACATTTCTAGAGCATTACAGCACACTATATACCACTACAGGACTGGGAGACATTGAGTTAGATGTGTTTTTGGGGGACGTTGTCCTAGGATGGCTGAGTGAAGGACAGAGAGCATTTTTATGTGCACCATTTGAACTAGACGAGGTGCGGGAAGCCATAATGAGTATGCAATCTGGCAAAGGCACGGGTACGGATGGGGTCTCGGTTGAATTTTATAAAACATACATTGATATTATGGCCCCCCCGTGCTTAGAGAAGTATACGAGGATGCAATGGAAGGGGGACATCTTCCCTCCACTATGCGAGAAGCCCTCATACTATCTCTGCTGAAACCAAATAAGGCCCCGGAGCTCTGTGACTCATACAGGCCGTTATCGCTCCTTAATTGTGATGTGAAAATCCTGGTGAAACTCATCGCAACAAGACTGAGCCTACTGATAGAAAACCTAATACTGCCGGATCAGTCGGGTTTTGTACCGGGAAGATCGACATCCCACAATTTGAGAACATTATTTGCTATTATAAATACTATTTCCCCGGAGTTTCCTATAGCATCGATAATTCTAGATGCCACTAAGGCATTCGACTCTGTAGAGTGGGGCTATATTTTTGCGGTTATGAGACGGATGGGTTTTCCCCCCTATTTTTATCCTGGATTAAATTACTGTATACTATGCCGGTGGCGAGGGTGCTTTTAAATGACCAAGTGTCCCGACCGTTTGATATAACAAGAGGGACTAGGCAGGGTGTCCACTGTCCCCTCGGCTCTTCGCTATAGCTGTGGAACCGCTGGCGGCGAAGCTGCGCCAGTGTCATCGTGAAAGGGCCTTACAATGCTATCAGCGCCAAATACTTGTGTCCCTCTATGCGGACGACATCACTCTATATGTCACTGATCCACGTAATAACCTGAACCCGATACTGCGTGAATTCATAGTCTTTGGAAGACTTTCTGGGGTCCAGATTAACTGGACGAAATCTAGTATTTTTCCACTCACAGATGCGACGGGAACATTTTCTCTGGATTATCCCCTAGAGTGGTGCGAGGATGACCTAAAATACCTAGGTATTGTGGTAACTAGAGACAGGGGAGAACTGATGAGGCGGAACTATGGGACAACTATGATGCGTGTGGCGGAGAACATCTCAAGATGGGTAGCGCTGCCACTGTCCATGGCTGGGCGTGCGTCTTTAATAAAAATGGTGATACTTCCACAATTTTTGCATTTGGTTTTGAATATACCCTACTACCCGGGAACACAATTTTTTAAAACACTCAGGACAGAGTTAATACGGCTAGTCTGGGGATGTAAACAGCCGAGACTGCAATGGGAAGTGATGACAAGGCCTTATTCAAAGGGGGGATTCGGAATACCGGACTTTGAGCTCTATTTCGCTGCAGCACAAGCCCACTTTGCGTGGCACTGGGTCAAGCAACCAAAATATATGCCACAAGTGGCAGCAGAACATTGGCTGGCACACCCCGTTCCTCTGGATGGAGCATTGTACCTTAAGGTGGGACCTGGTGGGAGACAGCCTAACTCGCTTATGTTCACAATCACATCATGGCAGCGCTTAAGCCATACGCTGGGAGTACCCATGTTGTATGCGCCGTCACTTCTTCTGTCCTATCACCCTAATATGCCTCTACTGCAAGAGGAAGTCTTTCAAGGCTTTAAACACAAGACGAATATCAATACATGGGGGGACATGTACCACGAACAGAAATTTCGCTCTATCGAACATATGTTCCCAGAAACCCCGATAACGCCATTAGACGTCTTCCTGTACATCAGGCTAAGGCAAGGTGTACGTTCATTAACGCAGGAATTCCCTGAGGAGGCGCAGGTGCTCGCCCCTCTTCAGATTATGCTAGGCAAGACTACACCCAAGAAATTAGTGTCACAGATTTACACGACAGTTCACTCTCAGAAGGAGTTCAATGATACACAGTCATGTAGACGATGGGGGGAGGAGTTGGGGACAGCCCTGACGGATGACCAATGGGAGTTCTGCTGCTCGCAGACTGAACGAGTTTCGGCGAGTAGCAGACTCCGGATTATTCATAACAAGTTCCTGCACAGACTATATTATACCCCAACTAAGATGTATCGATATAAGCTTAGAACAAGTGATAGATGCGATAGATGCCTTGCTGTAGATGCCTTGCTGAGGGGGCTGATTTTCTACATTTGGCCGGGGACTGTCCGACGATGAAAGACTACTGGACCCAAGTGGTTGGTGCACTACAGGTAATGATTGATACCCCAGTGAGGTTGGATCCTTTGATGGCTCTACTTGGGTATGTTAAACCCCTTAGGGCAGAACATCGGAAATTTATGGCTATGGCGCTGCTGATGGCTAAATGACGGGTGGCCTGCAGATGGGGCAGGGGGCGGGCGCCTAAATTCAAGGTATGGCTGGAGGACTTAATCAAATGCCAAGAACAGCTCGCTACTTATCCGGAACTGTTACCCCTGTCATCCAGGCCCAATGATATATGGGCGCCATTGAAATGTTACTTGATCTCTCACCAGGAGGACTAAGTAGACTAAGATATAATAGAAATTTCAGAAGCGAAGAGCGGGGGGCGAACTTGAGAAAACTGAAGTGAATGGTAGACCAGATATTTATAAGTGAGTTGACACACAAAAGGACAGGGGACACTGTTTATGGATAAGATATGTTATGTTCAAGTGACAAGTAAATGTAAAAATGATATGATGCCTCGATGGGACCAAAACATGCTGTAGAATGAAATGCACCTAGTGTGGGATGATAGCCTCTCATGGGTGTAATTAGGTTGTTGTCATCCTAATGCCGGCCCAGACTGCACATATACGGACTAATGAAAGTGATGGCCGCACTGTACAGACGGAACCATATGTTATTGTATTATGATGTAGAACTGCACTGTTGTTAAGTAACATGAAAACAATAAACATAACATTAAAAAAGAAAGATCTCTTTCTATTTGATCAAAATATTTCCAAACTGAAATACATTTCCTATTGGCTCCCACCCTTTTTGCATAGGCTACTTAATAAGTTCTTACTCGTTCCAATTTGTTGTACCATTCGAGGAGGGACGGGGCTTTGGTAGTTTTCCAATTCTGGAGAATCAGCAAACGAGCAGTCAGAAAGGAGATTGATAAAAACATTTGTCCAGCTCTTGTTAAAACCTGATTTAAATTCTGTTTTAACAGCCCAAACAGTACAAGCTCCGGCACAGGTTGTATAGTGCTTCCCAGAGCACGACTGAGTTCAACACATATGTTCCCCCAGAACTGGCTCAAATTTGAGCATGTGCAAGAGACATGTAGCCAGCCGCCCTCCCCGACCTGCTGGCAACGGGAATACTTATTTTCAACCTCAGGATACATTTTATGGAGAGCATAAGGGGTATAATAGGCCATCCAGTGTGACAGCAACACCATTCTCTTCAAATTTGCGGCTCTCAAAGCCTTGCTGCCATGTTGAGAAACAGTCTGCCACTCTCCAACTGAAAAATTACAGAGCAAATCATGTTTTATTTTCTCAAGAAAATTGGTAACGACTAGGGGCTCCCCTTGATTTCGAAACATTCGATACTAATTCCCTATACCTTGCAGTTTTGATCTAAACACAGCAGCTAGAAACGACGAGGCCCCTAGATTTCCTGATGGTATGAATTTATTTATCAAAGATTTAATCTGAAGGAAGCAAAAGAAGAGCAGCCTGCTCTGAATGGCGCATCTGGCCTGAAGCTCCTCCCAAATAATACATCTGCCACCTATTATAAAAAGGCTTAGTTCTTTAAAACCTTTTGATTCCCAGAGTTTAATATGACCATTACGAATGTAGAGGCCCAAACTTCTGGCCTCTGTCAAGTCCAAATATAGAAACCCCGTAGATTGAACCGTTTGAGAATAACATTTCTGGAGCCAATTAGAAAGAGCTTGAAACGTCTTGTACCTTACTTTTTTAGGAAGTTTGGAAGTTTTTAAGAAGACCGGAAGATGAGTCCCGGCTTCAAGAGCCATCTTACTAAGAAAAAAGCTATCCAAAGATCCCCTATTATCAAGCAGACGAACTACGATGTCCATAAAAGTTGCTTCATAATAGGTACGAATATGGGGGACGGCCAACCCACCCCAGCTAATATCAGGTTGAAAAATTGTTAACTTTAACCTTGGCGTCTTTTTGTTCCACATAAACTGGCGTAATGCTTTCTCCAATTCTCTAAAATAAACTGCGTTAACTTTAATCGGTATGTTGGAAAAAAGAAAAATGAATAAGGGTAATACTGACATCTTTATTAGCACCACACTTCCTATCAAAGTAAGGGGAAGAAGAGTGCACTTTTCCAACAGAGCTTTAATTTTATAAAGTGTGACTTCATAGTTTAGGCTAAACAGATCCGCATAGTTATTTGAAACATAAATTCTAAGATAACGAATCAGCTCAGAGGAGTAGGCTTGTTGTTTTAGACTGTCTGGGAGGATATTACAGCAGGCATTCAACGCCAGTACTTCAGTTTTTTTATGATTGATTTTATATTCTCCTATCGCCCCTCAAAATCCTATCGATATTTTGCTTCTCTGGTTTAACATTGTCAGCGAATAGTTTTATTTTTGACATCCCCTCTAATGGAGTTTTTATGTCTAAATTATCCTGAATCCTGACGGCTAGGGGTTCTATAAAAAAAGTGTGAAAAGAACTGGCGACAAGGGGAAGCCCCGCTGGGTCCCGCGTCTAATATTAATTGTACCTGCCGATTTAGAATTAATCCTGATCTGAGCCTGATCTCCTTGATAAATGTTCTGGAGCATAGTAATAATTTGTTGGAAACCCAAACCTTTCAAGTCCATAAAACAGCGCACCCCAGTTCACAAGGTCAAATGCCTCTTCAGCATCGACCATCATTATTATTGCAGAAGTTTGGTGGGTATTAAAATAGTCAATTGCTTGTATTAAATAACTGGTGTTTGATGACATTGACCGATCTGCTATAAAGCCTGATTGGTCTTTATGTATGGCATATTGTGCGACAGAGGTGAATCGGGTAGCCCAGATTTTCATCAGAAGTTTGTAATCAACATTTAAGAGTCTGATTGGCCAATAAGAGCCAACCTGTCTGGGATTCTTACCCTTTTTACAAAGCTGACTATTGTGGATCTTTAAAGGCCACTGGAACATCACCTCCTCTTTTAACATAATTAAAAAGCTCCCGCAAGAATGGAACTAGCTCTACTGAAAAAGCCCTATAAAATTTGACCGGAAGCCTGCCGTTCCCACAAGCCTTACCTCCAGGCACTGAGGCCAGAGCCCTGGAGATTTCTTCTACTGAAATGTCTGCCATTAAAGCCTCTTTCTGGCTGAGGGAGAATTAAATTGTTGGAGTAGCACTGAATAGCTTGTTTAGATACCTGGTAGTCGATTGCGTAGAGATTGTTGTATTGATCTACAAAGATTTTAGCGATTTAGTTTTTTTCAGAGACTATTATCTGTAACCCAGGTATTATCACTTCAACAATTACTGCTGAGGAAATGTATTTTTTGAATGGCAATCATTTTTATAGGACTCCAGTAATTTTTACGTTGCCATCTTGTGACAAACACTTTTCACACAACCCACCTGGTCATTTCTATTGATGTACGAGGAAAATCTGTCGACACGACAAAAACCCATTTTTCCAAGCCCACATCCCTGATCAGGAATCGTCACCCGCCCAAGCCCTCTGCTGAGTCATCAGAAAGTCACATGACCCTCACCCCGTGTTAATGAATCATTCTTCCTCTCCTGCTCCCAGCCTGATAACACATCCTCGTCACCTTGACCAGGTTATCTGGACAATGGTCTGACTGCTGAACTTTCATCCAGACAAAACCGGGGCTTTGATCAAGACAGCTGGGCAAAGAAACCTGAGGAAACCAAGCCCTGATCAAAGCAAAACTAACATTTGACTGTGTACCTTCCCTTGACCAGGTCACCAACTGCAAACACCACCTGGATCCGGCTAATCAACAATAAACACTGCTCTGATTGGACAATGGTCTTGCAGCCAAAAGGCTGGAGTATGAAATGTATAAAAGGCTTGTTAGCTACGGATTTAAGTAGCAGCCTCCTCTGTCGTGTCTTTGACTGGCTTTGGACTCTGTTCCATAGCCCGGGCTATTGAATTAAATCTGGGTTCCGCCTGCAGACGAAGGCTCCTGTGTCTCCTTTTACTACGTATGAAGGGTATGGGATATTTGAGCGGTTCCCCCGCTGCTGAGACCCTGTAAGTGGGTTATTCCGGTTCTTCAAATGTCACCCGAATAGGGACTCCACGAGTACGGAGGTCAGGCCCGGTGGATGTGAGGAGGTGCACGGAGAGACTCTGACGGAGGCGCCCTACCCAAGGATTCTCGTTATATTCCGGTAGACCAAACGACTCACCCGGTGTTCCTCCCCACCCGGTGTGGGCCACTTGACCGCCTTCTCGCTGGAGTCCCCTAGCAAATAATTTCTGGAACAGGACACAGCCCTACGTCTGCAGAAGAGAACTACCCCTGTAAGGAAAGGGTGGACTGATCATCCACCAAGTCTGTCTGTTATTGACTTTCGCAAAAGCCAATATGTTATTGACTTTGCCAAAGCCAAGCAAGCGAGGTGAATTTTTTTACCCGCTGGTGTCTGTTCTGTATGATTCCACTATTTTAATTGTCCTTTGCAAAAGACAATCAAGTGAGGTGAGTTTTAGGAACCCGCTGGTGTATGTTATCTGTTTTTAAGCATGCCGGCCAGTAGTAAATTCAAGAGGTTATGTTGTTGTATGTGTACCCAGGACTCCCAGCTGAAAGAGGCCTGCTCGCTTCCTCCAGAAGGAACTCCTGGCCATACTATGTATATTAAATATGGCCCTGCTGCCATAATGTTTTCCTCGTTGTGGGTGAAATACACCAAGAAAAGTAGCGCAGAGTTACAGTGGCCATTTTTTGGCTCCTTTGATTCCCAAGTCCTTGCAAACTTAGAGGAACAGTTAATTAAAAGAAAAACGCGCCCGTCCATGTTTGAGTCTGTTCGATTTTGGAGAAAAGCGGTAGAACAGAGAACTAGGAAACAAAAGGCGCAAGAAAGAAAACAAGAACGAATGTCTATGACTGACCACGCCAGAGAAAATTTGCAAAATAGAATGACCAAATCGGTAGAAATAGCCGATAGGGAGCATGGGGCTCGGGTACAGAAATGTTATCCAGTCCGAGAGGAAAAAGTAAAGGTCCATGTAGAGGGGGGAGAAGAAAGCGATTCTTTGCTTGATACCATGCTAGAAAGCCCTCCTGCATACGCCCCAATGAATCCTGCCCTGACACCTCACACCCCGCATGTCCCCCTACCACCACCCGCTCCAGCCCCCACTGCCCCTCCTACCGTTTTCCCTGTCATACCAGCCCTCCCGAGTTTTCCCATGACTTCGACCAAACCCATTAACTCTGTCCTCGCCGAGGGAATGACAACAAGTCACCACCAGTCCAACCCTAGCGGCTTTACCCCTACCCGTCCTTCTCCTGCTTCCCCGTGGTCTACAGTCAAACAAGACTTATGTAAAATATTTAATTCCCCCCGATTAGCCTCCTTACGCTCAGCAATCAGCTTTTCATCCCTTCAAGAGAAAGACCTACAGAGGCAACAATGTGAATGTTGGATGAATGACAAAAATATTTATTCTTTTAAAGAAATATGGTCCACCTTTTCACAATGGACAATTATGGAACAAACCACCTGGGCTGAATACATGTGTGTTTTGATAATGCAAAAATTGGAAAATGTGTCTGTTCAGATACCAACCGGATTGATGGACCTTAGGTCACAAGTAAAAAGGGGTGATGTTCAGGGAGAGGGGATGTTTAGTGCTATATTTGTTTTGGTAGCTTACTGTGACGTGACTACCTTTTCAAATGCCCCTTTAGAAACAGCTATGCCAATGAGAGAGGCGGCCCCTGTCTTTGTTAGTGCACTTACAGACGCTGGGCTGTCGAAGCACACTGGCGCAGGCTTTGGGTTCATGTCCCTTGGAAAAGGTCAGAAGTAATGCAATTAAAAGGTCAGTTACCCGATCCCCGGAAGAATCCGGATGCCTTTTACCAAGGGTTACGCCAGACTATATCCGCAGGTACTCTTGTTCTGGAGGATATAGATTTACTTTTTGGTACGGTTGTACCCATTGAAATTTGGGATAAGATTCGGCATACCGATCATGAAGTGGCAATGGGAGGTAAATGGGCCGACCTAGAGGCTATGGAAGAAGCAAGGATAGGAGGGGCTAAACCAGAAGCTGTCATCCTGACTTTGCCCGGAAAAATAATGACGTTTATGAAAACACTTTTACCGGAAACTGTCATTAACTGGGATAAAATAAACGCCTGTAGACAGCGAAAAGATGAAAACGTGGCTGACTTCTTTACCCGTTTTGAGACTGAATACAAGGGACATAGTGGTCTGGATCCCCGGACTCCAGGTTCTGGCCCAGTGTTTGTCGACAAATTTGTCAGCAACTTACTTCCTGAGATATCTGCCAGGCTTAAGAAGGTTGAGAGTACATGGTCTGCCCAAACTATGACCGATATCTTGGCTATGGCTCAATATCATGAGAATAGGGAGAACGCAGATAAAAATAAGGAAAGTAAGAAGGTTAGGGATCTTAAGACTAAGGCACTTTTACAGCAAGCTTATCCTCCCCGAGATCCCGAGGTCCCGATGCCCGCGGAAATTTTAGACCGCAATTCCAACCTCCTCCAAGAGCTCGCCAGTCCACCCCCTCCAGTCCTCAAGGTACGGGAGCCCTCCAAACCGATCAGTGTGCTTATTGTAAGGGGTATGGCCATTGGATAGATGAGTGTCCTGTATTAGCAGAAAACATAAGAACAGGAAGGACTCAGCCTCGCACTCCCAGGGAAGCGAGGCTGATTCGGGATCATGGCCCGCCCCACCCACAGGATAAAGAACGTAGGCCGAGGGATGACGCCCCCATCCGGCAAAGCCCGACCAACAGGTTTGATGGGAATGAAGCAACACTCACTTATTATAATGATGATTATGATGACGTTGATGAGACACTATCCTACCAAGCATAGGACAGCCAGGAAAGGGGAATTACCAGAGTGCAAATTCCAGTGGATCAAAGGGGCCCGTATGTTAAAATGTCAGTTGTAGGGAATGATAAGAATTTTCTTTTGGATACTGGGGCCACCAGGTCTTCTATTGCACGTCTGTCAGTCCCGGAGGCACTCCTTTCTGGCAATATGAATGTCTCCATGGGTTTTGCAGGGACGCCTGTGACCAGTCCTGTCTCTGAACCCCTCCCTCTCGACATTGGCCCTGCACATGTTGACGCTCCCTTGGTCCTTACTACAGGTTGCAGTGCGAACTTGCTAGGTTTGGATTTACTAAAAGCCCTGTATGCGACCATGTCATGTAGTCCCCAAGGTGTATCCCTAACAATCTCCCAGACTGCAGCTTCCTACATGTATCTGTCCGGTCCTCTCCCACCAGTGTTGCAGTCTTTACCTTCCTCCCTCTGGGCATCATCAGACACTGATGTAGGGTGTCTCAACCTCCCCCCTCATGTGGTACGCATCCAGCCAGGTGCACTTCTCCCCCGCCTCCGGCAGTATCGACTACCCGCGGAAGGAGAAATGGCCCTGTTGACAATAATATGCGAATTGATGGACAAGGGCATAGTAGAGGAGACATGTGGCAATATCTGTAACAGTCCCATTATTCCCGTTCTTAAAAAGACTAATGGAGATGCTCTCTCCCCTAAAATATACAGATTTGTGATTGACCTAAGAGCCCTTAACAAATTAACAATATCCCAATATCCTGTTGTCCCCGACATCACTGCCCTCTTGATGATGGTTCCCTCTGACGCCACACACTTCTCTGTCATTGACCTGAAGAATGCCTTCTTCAGCATACCCATACATCCTGACAGCAGACAATTTTTGGGTTTCTCCCTTGGTGGGCGGAGTTTCAGATTCACCCCAAGGATTTACCGGGAGCTCCAGTATCTACAGCCAAGCCCTAAAAAGCCAACTAGATTCCTTGGAACTTCCTGAGAATTCAACACTATTGTAGTATGTAGACGACCTCCTCATTGCTGCAAACTCTGCCCCAACATGTAAAGAAGCTACTCTCTGTCTATTACGCCACCTTGCCCTCCACAACCACAAAGTCTCTTTAAAAAAGTTTCAGTTTTGTCAAGAGAAGGTGACCTATTTAGGTCATCTCCTCTCGAAGGAGGGAAGGCAGCTCACCGCTGATCGTGTAGCCATTATCAATGTTATGACGGCCCCACGAACACAAAAGCAGGTACGAGCTTTCATAGGCCTAACCTCATACTGCAGACAGTGGATTTCAAATTTTTCGGCCATGGTAAAACCCCTTCTCGCCCTCACCACCAAGGATGTATCAGACAGTTCTTTTCCAGGGACTAGAGAGCATGCGCATGCCTTCGAAGACTTGAAGAAGGTCCTGTGTACTGCTCCAGTCCTTAGTACCCCTGACTATGGCAAAAAAAAATTCTTTTTGTACATGAGACAGATGGCTGTGCATGCGCAGTCCTGACCCAGATGTTTGGAGGTCACCAACGGCCATGTGCCTATTTTTCAGCCACCTTAGATCCTGTTGTGAGGGCTCTCCCAGGATGCTTACGGGCAACAGCTGCGGCCGCCCTCATGGTCCGTCAGAGTGCGGGAATCGTCATGAACTCCCCTCTGACCCTGATGGTCCCCCATTCTGTGGACACCCTCCTTAACAACATCAAGACACAGTACCTCACTAGTGCACGACTTACAGGGTATGAACTAACATTCTTTGCCAGCCACATTAACATCAAAAGATGCCCTGCACTAAACCCCGCTACATTACTCCAACTGGACACTCCAGATGCCCGCTTAGACCCATATGACTGCATATTAAGGACAGAGGACAAGACAAAGGGACGGGTTGACTTACAGAATACCCCGATAGAGGACCCAGAAGGAACACTATATGTAGACGGATCATGTCTCAGGAGGCCAGATGGTAACACCTCAGCTGCCTATGCACTCACAACATTAGAAAAGGTAGTCGAAACAGCTCAAATTCTGCAGTGCTCTGCCCAGGCAGCAGAACTAGTGGCCCTCACTAGAGCCTGTGAGTTAAGTAATGGTATAACGGTAAATATCTACACCGACAGCCAGTATGCCTTCGGGGTGGCCCACAACTTCGTGAGGCTATGGAAAGAAAGGAATTTCCTTACTTCCCATGGGACCAAGATCCAACATGGCCCCCTAATACACCGACTGTTAGACTCTCTGTCACTCCCCAAAAAGGTGGCCATTCTGAAATGTTCAGCCCATAAGAAGATGACAGACGATGTCGGGAAAGGCAATGCTCTGGCCGATCAGACGGCCAGACAAACAGCGCTGAGTAAGAGGGAAGGAATGTATGTAGGAGGTCCCGCTAGGTGGGTGACAGAAGGGGGCATGGTTGAAAATACAGTACAAAGTGTGCTTGACATTCAGTCCCATACTACTCCTGAAGAACTAAGAGTGTGGGAAGATCACTTAGCAAAGGAGGGAAGTGATGGTTGCTGGGTCCGTACAACCACGGAGAGACAATGGATGTTGCCTGACAGTCACGTGCTGGCCGTAGTTACAATGGTGTCTCATTAAGTACAGAAGGAAATGAATATCAAATTAGACTAACAGACCAAATCACCAAAATATGGGACACCTGTGATTGTCAATCAACCTCAGTAAGGATTCCCATCAATGACTTGTATAGATCAATATTCTCATCTGGTAGTCCTGCCAGGGTATTGTGTCTCTTGATCATTGAGACAACCAACATACCCCCATGGTCGGCTTGGGGTAACGACCCACAATCACTTTGCTGTACCATATGATGTTGATCTGATGGGAAAGTGCAGTGCAAAAATTATAAAAGTGGTGATTAAAAAAGGATAGGGAACTTATCAAAGTGTTATTTATTTAGCATAAGCCCCTTCCAATTTAAAAACAAGAACAGTGCAAAACAGTAATCGCAGTTCAAACAAATAGCTGCGAGAGGGCCAACATGTTTCAGCCTATCATGGAAAAGGACCATAGGCTTTCATCAGGGCCTCTGTTCTACGTTAATGCTACTGCCTAATTGTGACTAAATATGTGAAAAATAAGTAATGCAAAAAACACACACAAGTGAATCATCAACAGTAAAGGATATAATGCTCCTTCAACTGTCTGAATTCCTCCCTGGCACCTGGTGTATTGATAACATCTGTTGAAGACAAGAGGGATAGAACTCAGGCTAGGTCTTTAAATATCCCTCTAGCCCTCCACCACCGTTTTGTTATTTGCGTAGTTACAATGGCCCATGGTCCCGCCCACATTAGTGCGAAAGGAATTTGCAAACTGTTAGAACCTACATGGTACAACTCCAAAATACCAGCATATGCTGAAAAGCTGGTTAAAACATGTATGGTTTGCCTAATGTACAACCCCGGAAAAGGCACCGTTACTCCTAAAGGAGGATTCTCTCCTCCTACCTTCTCGTTTGAAGTCCTCCAAATGGACTACATCCAGATGGACAGGTGCATTAACTTAAAATATGTCCTGGTAGTGGTCTGTGCATTCAGTCGATGGGTGGAAGCCTACCCCGTCAAAGACTGCACTGCTATCACTACCGCCAAAGTACTACTCAAGGAGTACTTCCCACGCTTTGGTTTGCCTCGCTTGGTCTGGAGCGACAACGGGACACACTTTACAGCTCAAATCATGGATCATGTCTGTACAGCACTAGGCATAAAGCAAAAATGTTATGCCACTAACCACCCCCAGTCAGCAGGTCTAGTGGAGGTATACAATGGCATCCTAAAAACTAAAATGGCCAAAATAGTAGCTGAGACCGGTGTCACTTGGGTTGATGCTCTGCCCTTGGCCCTACTGTCTACTAGAACAACGGCCCACACCAGGATAGGGTTATCTCCACACAAAATTGTATTCGGGAGGCCTGCCAATGTCTGGGGTGTCCCTCGACCTAAGAAACTGTCAGATGTTGAATACCCTGTATTGACTGATTACCTGTACAATCTAACCCACAACTTTCGTACTCTTTATCACCAGGTGCACAAGGCCATGCCGGGCAAAAGCGAGGGCCCAGGACACGTCATCCAACCTGGGGACTGGGTCCTAATCCAGAATTTTCAGCGGACCAAAAGCCTCGAGCCCCGCTGGACACAACCACGCCAAGTCCTGTTGGCCACCCGCACCGCTGTAAAAGTAGATGGTCAGAAAAACTGGGTCCACTCTACCCACTGCCGGCGTGTCCCTCTGCCTCTCCCCTATGATCAGTGGGTGAAGGAAGGACTGGGAGACACAGAGACAGAGACAGTTCCAACCTTCATCCCATTCAGTGACGCCAGGCTACATTCCACATCCACTGAAGCAGAAAGTGACGACATTCTAAGAGGAAGGGTGGAACCCTCCCTTAACACTGCTCAGCATCAAGAACAACTGTTTCCTGATCATACTGTCCCTGCTTCCGGCAGATATCATCTACGTTCCAGAGGGAAGGCTTGCCCTTGACTTTGCTAAGTGCCAAAGGCTGTAGAGCTGTGATCCTCCCAGGCTGAGAGTAGTTCTGTTTGTAAGACTGAGGTAAACCACAAGGGCCCTCAGCCCTCTTCATTCAGGCGAAGCAACCACCAATCACAGACAGCCACTAGGGGTCCCTGGCTTAGCACAATGGCCGCCTTCCCAAACACCCGTATCCAGAAACGAGATGCCAGTCTCCGGCATAGCAGATGCTTCCTGGTTACCGTGGTGACACTGTTTGTCTCCCTCCTCCTATCTATCCTTGGTTGGCTCTTACTGATCTTCCATCCTGCTACATCACCAACTCCCATCCTGACTCCTGCAGAGCATCAGTACTATTCCTTGCCAGCCCACGAATTACCCTGCCGTGCAGAATTTTTCAATAACACCTTCATCCAAATGTTGCATCACCACCAACTCATCTTGAATACTTCCAACTGCTGGGTGTGTGGACTGATGCCACATTCCATGCTACATCCTGTCCCATTCTTTCCTTATCCATTTTCCATCTCTGGGTCTTGCCTTGCATGGTGGATGTTGATGCAGGAGGCCTTCACTATCAATGGCACTGCCCATCCTGTCCTTGGAACATTCCGTGATGACTTCTGGCAGAACAGATCTGGCAATACCAGTGCTCCTTTTTGCCCGACCAGCTCTTCCACATTGCTACTACCACCAGACGAACTTGGTGAGATGGTAGTATTCAATTCCACCACTCGACAAACATTTTCAAGGTTCTGTACAAGAAAGATACTGCCCAATGAAAGAGACACTTTGAACGTCATAAATGTACAAGGCCATGTCTGCATCCATGGCCTAGGGACTAAGACAGTTGGCACCAGTATGTGTGACATCACTAAGACACTAAACTCCACATCTCCTCCGAAGTTGGTGGCATCCCCCAACACCTACTTTATCTGTGGAACTGCTGTCTACACTTGGGTCCTCCGTAACTGGTCTGGTACCTGCTATCTGGCCTTCCTCCTTCGACCAACATATTCCACCCATGGAGGTTACCATCTGACAATGAAGGGCACCCTGCGCCGCTCACGTAGGGGTGTCATATCAGCCGAAGATACAGCAGGCTAGGAAGCTGGGCATTTCTTCAAAGGTATGCTTCCATTCTGGGGCCCCATGGAAAACAGTCGAGCTATCCGAGGACTGACCAGGGTCCTTGAGGCCACCATCACAGTAACAGCTGGTGCCCTCTCCAACATCACTGCGGAGCTGCAGGCGGACCGCCTCATAAAGCTCCAAAACCGCATGGTCCTGGACGTCATCCTGGCTGATCGTGGTGGCGTATGTAAATTGATCGGCTCCAGCTGCTGCGTGTATATCCCGGACAACGCACCTACAGTGTACGATGCCATCCAACGTCTGCATCATCTCTCTTCCGAAGTGCATCTGGATGAAGGCAACTGGTCCCTCACCGGCTGGATCTGGGGCCTTCTTTCCCAGTAGGGTTGGAAGGTCCCATTCTTCCTTGCATTGGGAGTAGCTGTCCTGGTTTCCTGCTGCCTGTGTTTTCAATGCCTGCCAGTGCTCTGTACTATGTGTGCCCAGACCATCAAGCCTCTGCCATCAAGCATTCATAACACTAATATGATGGTAATGGTCCAGAAAGAAACAGATGGGCTTAGGAACATTGACATTTCATAAAGTATTTGCCACTCTATGGCAAAAGGAGGGTCTGAGGAAATGTATTTTTTTGAATGGCAATCATTTTTATAGGACTCAAGTGATTTTTACGTTGCCATCTCGTGACAAACACTTTTCACACGACCCACCTGGTCATTTCTATTGATCTGTCCACACGATAAAAACCCATTTTTGCAGGCCCACATCCCTGATCAGGAATCGTCACCTGCCCAAGCCCTCTGTTCTCTGCAGAGTCATCAGAAAGTCACATGACCCTCACCCCGAGTTAATGAATCATTCTTCCTCTCCTGCTCCCAGCCTGATAACACATCCTCATCACCTTGATCAGGTTATCTGGACAATGGTCTGACTGCTGAACTTTCATCCAGACAATCGAAGAATGGCTCGTAAAACCGGTGCTTTTGATCAAGACAGCTGGGCAAAGAAACCTGAGGAAACCAAGCCCTGATCAAAGCAAAACTAACATTTGACTGTGTACCTTCCCTTGACCAGGTCACCAACTGCAAACACCACCTGGATCCGGCTAATCAACAATAAACACTGCTCTGATTGGACAATGGTCTTACAGCCAAAAGGCTGCAGTATGAAATGTATAAAAGGCTTGTTAGCTACGGATTTAAGTAGCAGCCTCCTCTGTTGTGTCTTTGACTGGCTTTGGACTCTGTTCCATAGCCCAGGCTATTGAAATAAATCTGGGTTCCTCCTGCAGACAAAGGCTCCTTTGAGCGGTTCCCCCGCTGCCGAGACCCTGTAAGTGGGTTATTCCGGTTCTTCACTGCCGCCTCTTGCTTGATTCTAGTAGACCATGGCAGTAATTTACCTGCCATCTGGCTTTCTTCATAGACTCTCTGTTGGTATGCTCTTGAGCAATGTATTTCTTCGATATTGAAAAATTCCCTCAGTTTCTGTTTGGCCTTGGTTAGATCCTCCCCTGCTCGATATCCCCTCCCAGAAGAGCCAATCGTATTTGCAAAGGCTGAATCGACAGCTTCCTGCAGTTCTTTTATACGAGTTCTGGCTCGCTCTGCCATAAAAGTAGTCATATGTCCTTGTACTCAGGCTTTAAAGGTCCCCCAAACTGAGAAAGGGCTTGCAGTGCCCTTATTAATCTTAAAAAACTCCCCGATCCGTTCTCGAGTACTCGCTATCCACTGTTCATTAGCCAGAAGTTTATTCATCTGCCAGTGCTAGGTTAATTTCACATTTTAGTAGAGAGTGATCTGAGAAAGAATTGGCCAAGATCTCAGTATTCAAGCAGCTCAGGGAGTGTGAAACCAGAAAGAAATCAATCCGTAAAGTGGACTTGAATTGACCAGAATAGAAAGTATACTGTTTAGTCAGACCATGGACCCTTCACCAAGGATCTACTAGTTGATAGTCCTGTTTCATGATATCGATCAGCTTTTTGGCCACAGGCTTCATCTGTTTCCTTGCCTTGTTCGAAGTATCTAGTTGCACATTTTGTATAAAATTAAAATCGCCCCCTAAAATAATTGGGCTCTCCGCTGATCTGGCTTTGTCATTTATACTTTTTAGAGCCAGACAATCATCTACCATAGGTGCGTAGTAATTCACAGGATTTAACATGTTGCCCTTTACCCTCACAGCTATCCAAATCCATCTTACAAAGGGATCTCTATGAATATAGATGACTTCCCAGTTTATCCCACGTCCAAGGTAGATAGCTACCTGGGCTGACACAAAATAGGCTTTAGAAAGCCTTGGGGATGAACAAATTGGGCTGATTAGTTTTTAGATGAGTTTCCTGCAAAAACAAAATTTGGGGCGAAAATGCCGCCAACCATCTGATCAAGCCACCATATTTTCGCTTGTTAGAGTTACATTGATCAATAAAATACGGAGATTATTATCCAGCACTATTACTTTGATTCAAGACTGTCAGTAGATATACCCTCATACTAAAATGGTCTTCTAAATGCACCACAATTGCTTTGTTCCAAACCATCATTGAATAACTGCTCATTTTCTTTTAGCGAAATAAATAAAGAAATAAATAAAAAAATAAAAAAAGAGAGGTGGAAGCTCCTTTAGATTTCTAGCTCCTCAGCTTTGATATGAGCTCCCTTCCCACATTAGGCAGGAGAAACCAGAAATCTCCTTTAGGAAATTGTGAAAAACCATCTATTTTAGTGAATCAAGAGCAAAGGTCTCTATCAGCACTGGGAGGCCCGTAGGGCAGCCATGCGCTATATAAATCCTGGAAAACAGAAAATAATTGGCCATCGCAGGGGAAGTGTCACTTTCGTCCCTTTCAATGGAGCATGAACCATGCACAGATGGATTCAATTTAATTAGTGCCTGTCCGCTGCTCATTTAAAGTTTGTGTTGAATCTGGCTTCTAGGTAACTACATTGTGTTTATAACTACTATACGTCAAAGCAGCATTTCATAAACCTCCAATGCAGATTTATGACTCACAGCTGCCCTGTGCCTACTCGTGATCACTGCGGTGGGGGGGGCAAGATAATTTAGTGTTGTGTGACCTAAAGTCCACAGATATGCTTGACCAGTCACATGAATGGAATATTGCTGCTTTTAAAAATGTGTTTGTTGGACTTGGCCCTTTTTCCTGAATTGTTTCACTCCCCCCCATTAGAGGATATCTCCCCCATGGTAGAGGAATGTAGAGGCCATGTGTGGTGTGAGATACCATAATACATGCTGTGCAACGGCGTGCGCGGATTTATTTGTGCTGTGATGAAGAAATGCTACTTTTAAAATGGATGCCATGGCTGTGTGTTGTGCCTCCTGACTGAGGTGGGTTACCAGTCTAGTTGTTCGTTTTCCAGCCACCCCAGCTTTCGGAGGGAAACCTGGCACCCAGGGTGCTCTACTCCTCCCCCTGAGCCAGTCAGGACGGGTTTCCCCAGACTAGAAGCTTCTGGCACTGTCTGGTTGGTGGGGAGAGGGGCGTATAAATAGGGGGGCTGTGCCACCATGTGCTCAGAATGAGCGTGGACTTAAATAAGAGGGGACCTACCGCCAGGAGGTACCGCCACATGGGCCTGTGTGCTGGCCCCTGTGCCCAACTGTAACCCTCTGCTGTCCACAGGGCTAGTGAGAGCCCCGCTACTGGAGTAAAGGCTGCTGCATCAGGAGGAGTGCCACGTTACAGAGGATACTGGTTCCGAGGACCTACAGCCCTGTTCTGATGAGTGCCCACTGACCACTGATCTTGCCCAGTAGTGCCTACTGCTCTCCTACCTAGCCCCTCGTGAGCGCTACAACTGTGCTCTGCCTGCTGACTAGCGCCTGAGGAAGAGGAGCGCTATATTGGACTGGCCTGTACTCCCTGCCTGAACCCTAGCGCCTTGTGGGACCCTGACTGCATGCCTTGCGTAAGGTGAGCGCTATATTTGGTGGGTGCTACACTTTAATTGACAGTATCCTGTCTGCCATCTAGCGCTATGTACTGATTGCCTAGGAGAAGAGGAGCACTGTCTTTTGCCCCTGAAGCTGGTGAGCGGCCTAGCGCCTGTTAAGCGCTATACTTCATGACCCAAAAGAGGTGAGGAGCGTGTTGCCAGGGAGAGCTGCGTATTTAAAAATATAGTGGGAGACTACCCCGCGTGAGGACGCTATGCTGTCTTAAAAATACGGCAGGAGCCTACCCCGCGGTATTGCCGCCAGCGCAGTGCTCTCATGCGCTGAGGAGAGCCCCGTGTGTGCAGCCTGAGAAGCATGGGCCCAATTGAAGCCTCGCGGGCCCCCGTGCTGCCCACATGGATCAAAGGAGCAGAGTCCCTGCCCCGGGGAAAGTCCGACGAGGAGCTGCTGCTACTGACGGGGCTCTCATGCACTGAGGAGAGCCCCGCGACCTCAACAGGGAAGAAGATGGAGCCTGGAGCAGAAGGAGGAGAGTCCCATTGAGTGTGGGGCTCTAGCGGCAACATGGGTGCCAAGAGAGCCCAGGCCTACCGTGGTGGGGGTGTGTCGGGGCACATTGCCGGTGCCCGCCCCCAGTGACCATGCTGACTTTACCGCTGCCCCGTCTGTCAGCGGGCACCTGCCATGTTGGGCAGACTTTGCTTCCGAGTCCCAGAGGGGGACTCCAACTTTACCATGGGGCTCCTAATTGCACAGTGCCGCCGCCGTTGGGGGACCGCTGCAACGTCTTAACTTTGGGTGCTCAGGAGTTACTGGTAGGGCCACTGCTAATTCGATGCCAGGATGTATGTATAGCGTGGTTGTTTGGCCTACCCTATGGTTAATGTTCCACAGCATGATGTGCTAGGTCCATGCCAGATTATGTTTCATGTCTAGGGAGATGCATCCTGATTCATGCGCTGAGTTCTAGTACTAATGACATGTAGGGATGTTCTATTCTATGCCTCCTGCAACCATGCATTTATGCTAATAGGGTTCATGCCTATTGTGATGCTGCGTGCATATGTGGAGGCCTAATGATAGCACCTAATATGATTATGCGAATGTGTCTTCTGCTAATGCAATGCCCCATATTCCTTCAGGTACCCTACATTGGTGCCCATGTGTTTATGACAATGGGAGAGATGCCTATGTTCCCAGGTTTGCGGTGCCCTATGTTATGCCTATTGACACTGCATTTATGTAAATGTGTGGATGCTTAATGATAATATTTCATACGTTAAACCCCACTTCAATAGGACTATGCCTGATATATGTATGTATGTATGTAACGCATACTTCTATAGCGCAGACTGTCACCCAGAGGGTATCCTGGCGCTTTGACTCTACCTGACCATCACGCAAACCTAAAGTTATACCACCCTAGGAAAAAGATAAGTCTTCAATCCTTTTTTAAAGGAGGTAAGTTCCCCGGCACTCCTTAGGAACAAAGGAAGGGAGTTCCAAAGTTTAGCAGCAGTGAACCCAAAGGAACGGCCGCCCATCCGTACCCTCTGAATTTTTGGAACTGTCGCCAGACATGCCGATGTAGATCGCAAAAGTCTAGCTGTGGAGTACCAGGAAAAAAGCTCTTGCAGCAAAACAGGCCCCTGTCCATGAAGGGCTCTGAAGACTAGGCAGGACGCTTTGAAACAAATGCGTTGGTGAACAGGCAACCAGTGCAGATCTTTAAGCACCAAGAGTGAAGAGGCTGAGCGCATCCGAGAAAGGGCCTACTTAGCTGCCATGTTCTGCATGCGCTGCAGCTTACCGATCAAGGTACTAGGAGCACCCAGAAGTAGTGCGTTGCAGTATTCAAGTCTGCTAAGAATAATACTGCGCACTACTTCTGGTCTAGCTTGAGCCGGAAGCATGGGAAGAATTTTACGTAACGTGCGGAGCAACGACATACATGTGGCAACTGTCTTGTTGACAAAGACGTCCAACTGTAAGTTTGGTCCAAACATGACGCCCAAATTACGGGTGGAGGTTGCCGCCACGACTGTGCCCAGGGAAGAGGTAGGCCAGAAGTCCGCCGGCAGAGGACAGGGGATACGATCCATAGAGCAGTGCAGCACCTCCGTTTTAGAGCCATTAAACTGAAGGGAGTTCTGTCGCAACCAGTCCACCGTGGCTGTCATGCAGCAATGAAAAGTCTCCTGAGACACGGCGTCTCTGCCTTCAAAGGAGAAAATGACTTGCGTATCGTCAGCGTAGTTCATTACCGTAAGCCCAAATGATCTGATAAACCTGACCAAAGGGCGATGGTAAAGATTAAATAGAATAGGGCTGACTGCCGACCCCTGGGCACACCTTGCCCCACTTTTTTAATGTCAGATCTAAAAGGCGGCAAGGCCACTACCTGGTGCCTGTTCTGAAGATAAGAGATCAGCCAGTCCCGGGCCAGGCCAGCCACCCCAATTTCCTCTAGTCTGCTGATGAGGATGGCGTGGCTAACCGTGTCGAATGCGGCCGACATGTCGAGCAGCACTAAAAAGGCTGCCCGACCCGAGTCGACTCGCGAACGAAGATCATTCAAGACGACCACCAGCGCAGACTCTGTGCCATGAGCAGGCCTAAAGCCGAACTGGGCCACATCCAGACAGATATTAGTTTCCAGGAAACTGGATAGATGTTTAGTGACCAGCTTCTCCAAGATTTTCACAGGGAAAGGAAGAAGCGAAATTGGCCGATAATTCGCCGAACATGTAGGGTCCAGCGTGGCCTTCTTCAAAAGAGGAGAGACCACAGCCAGTTTCCAGCAGTCAGGAACCATGGCAGTACTGAGGGACTGACATCAAATGGCATGGAGAGGAGGAAAAAGTTCCTCTTGGAACAGCTTCCAGAATCTATGGGCCAGCGGGTCCAAAGGGGATCCCGAAGACACGCCGTTAGCCAGAAGACAGAAGTCTTCATAGGAAGGGAGAGGAAAACTATCCAGGTGTACCTGCCCTACAACTTCCTCAAAAACACCAGGGGTGGGCAGTGGTGCCGGGACAGTCAGAGGCTGGGGGCAAGGGGTGGCTGGGTCAGAGAGGCCACTCAAAATGGTGGCAATCTTATCCTCAAAAGCAGCTGCCAGAGAATCACATAAGGACTGAGAGGCCGGAATGTTGTTAGTAGCACAGGCCGGATGAGAGAGGTCCTTAACAATTTGCAACAGCGTCTGAGACTTGTTCACTGCCTGAGTTAGCGACTCCTCAAGGAACTTAGCTTTTGCGCACTTAATCTGCACTTTATAGTCCAGGAGTGCCCGTTAAAAAGGGCTTTATCTGGCTCTAAATAGTGCTTCCTCCAGGCTCTTTCCGCCTGCCTACATCGCAACCTCAACTGGAGGAGATCTTTAGTATACCAAGGCATGGCATGTTTTGACCTTTCCCTTGCTTTCTGCAATGGAGCCGCTTTATCCAAAGATTTTGTAATCTGTTGGCAGAGGCTCACATAGCTCTCTTCCACATTTCCTCCCAAGGTAAATCCACCAGATAGCAGAGCTGGTAGGCTAGGATATTTCAAAAGTTTAGACCATTGTCTACTAAATTTGGTGGCCCCTGGGTTGCTACACCTCAAAGTATCAGCAGGGAGGGATAGGGAGAAATGAACAAGGGCATGGTCTGTCCAGCCTTGGGATATTATGTCCCTGATCGTGACTTGAGTGGCGTCTGCAAAGACTAGGTCCGGAGCGTGACCCTTCAGGTGAGTCTGGGATAGCACCAGCTGATGTAGATGTATATTACAGCAGGCCTGGCACAGGTCTCTATAGGCTGAGTCCAAAGGGCCGTTAGGCCATAAGTTAAAATCCCCCAGAACTACTAACCTGGCATGAGTATTGGCAAGATCATAAATAAGATCTACCAACTCAGGTAGAGCTGACAAGGTGTTGCTAGAAAGTCTATAGCATAGTAGCCCAGAGTACAGGACTCCCCCCATGCCTTTTAAAGAGAAGCCCAAGAGTTCAAAACCGTGGACCTCTTTAATCTCCAGCTGAGATAGGGCCAATGTGTCCCCAAAGATGAAGCCCACACCTCCCCCTCTACTCCCAATTCGAGGGTTATGCCTAATCTTATAACCCGGGGGACAAGCCATACCGAGTTCTACCATGCTATCGGCATGGGTCCATGTCTCCGTCAGGAATAGCACGTCTAACTCGAACGATTCAATGAGGAGTACAATTTCCACATGGTGCTTGCTGAGAGATCTAACATTCAGCAAGCCACAAGACAGCATCCCAGAGCGGCAGGCGGTGGTGTCTGGGCGGCAACTCAGGTTGGAACGCTGGTCCATCCGAATGAGCTCCTCCTTGGAATAAACTAAACGGGGTAGGGAAAAAGAGGCAGCATGGCTGGCGCTGGGCGCAACCTGTGCCCTTCCCCTGAGGGTTTTGGTGTATAACACGCCCCTTTGCTCACATGTTCATGCTGTTGTGTGGTTTATGCTCATGTTTATGCCCACAGGTGTATGGCGAGTGATAATGTTTTGTGCCTGTGATAATACCTAATGTCATGTCTAAAGTTATACCCAATGTTATGCCTAGTGTGGAGCTCATGTTTCTAGGCCTATTTGGATGCCGCATGTTGCATGCATGTTTATGACTATGCCTAATCTAATGGCTTCTTTTCCCCTAACGCTGACCAGGTTGGTGTTCTGAGTGATGTGCCATGCCCCCGGCTACTAATGAGGTGTTGCATGCCAGTGTGTCTATACCCCATGTGACCCCTGCTGTTCTGATGCCTAATGCGGCTATATGCCTGAGGTTGATGCCCAGATGTATTGAGGTGTTCTTGTGCCTATTGTAAGGCCCTGATGCTTACAGTTTATACCTAATCGGCCGTTCTACTCTGATCTGGGCCTAATGATGCATACTGCAGATGTTCCCACCTAAGGTTTCCTTTCCTCCTAATGTGATTTATGCTCGCATGTATACGTCTGAGCTAATGAGGCTCCTGCTTACAGCCATCTTGTTGACCCTATTATTTCACCAGTAGGTACTGGTTAGTGTCCATTTATTGTTCTGCATCAGGTGATGATGATAAGTTCATTGCTGTTACTCCACAGGTATGGACTGCTTCCGGTTATCATTATTGATAGATTTTACATCCACCCTAATTGTACCTTGTAATGGTTCTGGCAGCGGCCCGATTGGCCCTGCCCTGTAAATAGTCCCCCTGTACATGACTACCTGGTGCCAGTTGGCGCCGTGTTCACCCCTGTGATTACCTCTTGCTGTGTTGTGCATAATACATATGCTGTTTTTCACCTAAACTGGTGTGGTCTCTTTTTCTAGTGTGCTTTGTGTGTTGCCTGTGTGTGCTGAGCGGATGCCTAACACATTTCCTACTGAGTTTGGCCTGCCCGCTCTGCACCATGCTACCCGTTTCTAACAGTGTTTAAATAGCACAAACTCGACCAAAACATTTCGGAGTGCTTTACATGAGCGCTGTTTACAATTCACAAGGACACATTCATTTTTATAGGCACAGGGGTTCAGTGATTTTCCCAGAATTACAGGATGTTGAGCCGACATCGAGGCTTGGACATAGTTCCACAGTTCCAAAGTGGGCGGCTCATGCCCTTATGCCACATCCTCCCCCTTCCCCCCTAGGGTTTCAACTGAGATTATGAACTGACTTGTGCAATAAACAATCTGCTAATTTTAAAGACCTGTCGATGTTTATAACTTGCTCTTTGGTTTTATTTTGCACTGCTGTTAGCGGTTCAGGCATACATTCTCTTGCTGTGAAACTGCGCATGGGTGCACCTCTTTAACAAGCCCTTCAGTTTCGGTGGGGTAGGAGGAAGTATAGGAAAGGTGATCACTGAAGAATGAATGCAGAGGCAGTTAGTGTTAATATGTATGTTCTTAAATGAACACATACCATGGATTTTGTTCGTGCTTTTTTTAACTCATAATAATACTCCTTTATTAAACGGCAAACTCAATTAGAATGTTGGGAAATCGGGAAATTGTAACCTATTTCTGCACACCACACAATTCACCATCACACAATTGAACACAACCCAACATAATTACACTCCACATAATAGCACTCAACACAACCTAATTCAACTCCACACAATTACACTCTACTCAATACTACATAAATACACCCCACATAAAACCACTCTATGCCACATAACAACCATCCACACAAACTTCACACTATGCCACATAATTCCAATCAGCATAATTTCACTCAACGCCACACAATTCAACTCCACACATTTCCATTCCACACAACATAATTAGACATCACCTAATTCAACCCAACAACACAATAACACATTATAGAATTCCAAATCATGCCTAAAAATTCAACAGGACATCACATAATTAAACCCCACTACATACCACTCCACAACACAAAATACCAATCCACATAATTACACTCCATGACACTCAATCCCACCCCACATAATTCCAAAACTCTGAATGCCACATAATTATTATCCACATGATTTCACTGCACATCATGCCACATAATTCCACTCCACACATCCACTCCACACCACACTATTCCACACTATAAAATTCCACAACTAACAATTCCAATCCAACCCACATAATTCCACTTCACTCCACACCACATACATGCACTGCCCTCCAAAAGATGCGTAAAAGACTATTGGCCAGATGCATCAAGCATCCATTTTGCGATTCCTTATTAGCAAAAAATAAGGAATCGCTAATAAGGAATAGCAAAATGGAATGCATCAAGCAATCACTACATAAATAGCGATTCCTTAGAATTCCTTAATTGTGACTCGCAAATTGCGAGTCGCAATTAATGAATACCTCCCCATTCATTCCTATGGGCCCAGAGGCCCATAGGAATGAATGGGAAGACAATCTCAATTTGCGAATCGCAATTAGCGATTCGCAAATTGAGATTGCAAGTTCAAGGGTGCAGGGGTGTCCAAAGGACACCCTGTTGCACCCCTGATTTTGATCTGTGCACCTATGTTGCACACACACATGCCCTTAGGGCATGTGTGTGCACAACATGAAACTTTAAAATATGCACAAAAGTGCATTTTTCTAAGTTTTTGCAAATTACCACGAAGTTGTACTTTGTGGTAATTTGCGTGCCCTATTAGCGAATTCGCTATTTTTGAAACTTTCATGCATTGCCTTTAAGGAATCTCAATTTGAGATTCCTTAAATGCAAACAATCGCAATTTTGCGAATTCTCTATTAGCGATTTTTGCATTTGGGATGATGCATCCCAAATGCAAAAATACCGGTCGCAAAGGGGCAGATTCTGAGAATCTGCCCCTTTGCGACCGATTTTTAGCTTGATGCATCTGGCCCATTGTCATTTATAATGCCAATAGCTCTAACTCTCACAAAGGCGAGACCTATTGGTTTTGCCACTACTTGTTTACTCTTCTGTTGCTTTGTTTTGACTGTACTCTGCCTGTTCACAACTCGCTCAAGATACAACAAAAACATCCTGTTCCAGTGTTAGAAGACAAAGAGACATATGGGCAAAATACAGAGCTGGGCCCAACATTCTACTAGCACCAAGGTAGGACGTACTTGGGTTGTTGTAATCCACTAGACACAGTTCTTTTCATTACGTCCAGCTGCACACCGACCCGAACACCCAATAACCCAAAATATTCAAGCTTTGCTGTCCAATACACATTCACAATCCTTAACTTAGGCTCAGAATTTCAACATCAGGTCCATGCCTTTCTTTCCCATCATCACCGATTTGCATTTGGACTGTTCAATCTCTCTTGGCAGTAAGCCTGTGTTCAGTGAAGAAAGAGGCAGCTAGGGGGATGTATGACATTACAACGCATGCTTTTACATCACATGCTTTTACATCGCAGTTTTCACACTGCATACCATTACAACGCATAGCGCTTTGGGGTGCTGGATAGTGAATAGTTTAATTTACTATTCCAACTCCAGTCCCCGTGGACACTAGGGAAGGTGTTGGATAGTAAATTAAATCTATTCCCTATCCTAGAGCGCCCCCCAGCGCAATGCGTTGTAATGGTTTGCGTTGTAAACGTTGCGTCGTAAAGCCACTGCGTGGTAAAAGTTGCGTTGTAAAGGATGTTTCCCCAGCTAGGGCCCATAATGAACATTCCTTCCCCCATTCCTCTCTTCTCTAGTGAGAGAGCACAAGTTTGAAAAAAAAATGTATAAGTGTACCATATTTACAAGCACGTAGTTAGTTAACATGTACTTTGCACCAGAGTGTTTATATTCAGTAGTGAAATGCATAGAATGTTTGAGTAGAGTAACAATAATCATAACTGTGTGAGACTAAGGTAGAGATGTTTGGGATGAATATGAAAACCTCACGTTCTCATGTTAAAGGAATAATGTAAGAGTTGAATGTAACTCTAAAAACCCAGTATATTGTGTAGGCCTCATGGCAATTCACAAGCACATCTAAACGTGCTGCTAAAATAATGTGGGATGGGGTTAACGTGGTTCTTCCAAAATGTACTATCGAATTTAGTTTGAAATATATGCTTTATAGATGTGTACTTTAAGAAATGTATGTTAGTTAAGAATGCTGTTTAAATCAAGTAAAATGGTTTCAGAGTGCAGGGATTCGCTTCATGTAAATCAAGTAGGCCTGAACTGATAATGTCATCTCCTTTGATGTGCCATGTGCTCGTTAGAGGAGAAGTCGAGAGGTGCCAAGTACAGAGCTTCGCTTATATTTTATGACCTATAGATATGGTGGAGTCTGGAATTTGAGGCCCACTGCAGGACGGGCTGTATGCAGGTGCGAGGGTCCTAATCAGCTCGAATGAAAGGGACTTTGTTCAGTGGCGCCTTGCGCAGGCCTGTAGGAGTTTCCAGGAATTTCAGGGGGTATCAGCGCACTGGAGAAGAAGCCTGGGAACCAAGGTAAACTTTAACGAGGGTCTTCAAGAGTACCATCATGGAGTTTACCGCGCAAAGATGTACCACGTGAGGGGCGTCCCAAGGGGCGTTCCTATCGAAAATGTGATTTGGTATTAGGGAAAGCGACCTGGGAGGAGAGCAGAGCAGATGATTTTGGGAGCCTAAGGAAGCGGATGGGTAGGCAGATAGGCTGATCAGGAGAGACCCATTATCAGAGAAGAGACAAAGAGAAGTGCGTGATCTTCTTAGGAAGTCACCACGGCTGACACCTAGAGGGGTAAAGATCTTGTTAAGTAGGGATGTCACTTAGTGTAGTGTAGGGACAGACTAACCTTAATTTTCTTTTCTGTAATGACTTTGAGGTTGCAACTTGTATCCATTTTGGCAACCCTGATGGTTTTCGAGCTTGTACTTATTATTCTGTTTTTCAGACTCAGACTATTCAAAAAGTTCATGTTCATAGTGATACCGATTTATCTTCTTAATCTCATTTTGAGAAGTTTGTATCTTCAGTTATCTTTGACTTTATATTAAATCTTTGAAACTTAAAATTTGGTCAGTGGTCATTTAGAGTGGTGTAAGTTCTTAAATTCATTGATTTATTGTAAGATTACCTTTTACTCAATGACAGGTACCAACGATTCAGTCGACATAGTTTGGGATTTGGTAAGGTAACTAGTAACCAGTAATCCCGCGTTAGCAGTTGGTAGCAGAGTGAGGATGGTTATCTTCTTGAGGAAGGTAATCTAGAGAGGTTAGTTTACCCCAAGGCCCCTAGACGTCGAGAGACGAGCAGCGGAAGAATCGTGTGCCGAAAGGTGCAGACGGTGCGAGAAAAGCAGCAGTATCGGAGAGTGAGTATAAAAAGGGTCATGCGTGAACAGATTGCGGTGTTTTGTGTTGTATTTGTATTGTAATGTCTTGCGGAGTTGAATGCCTGTAGTGTGAATGAGAGAAGGTTGTGAGCGCGCGCAACCTGGTAAACTGGTTACCTGGTAAACGGGTGAACTGGTGAAATCTTAAGTTCAGGCCAGAGCTTAAGTGGTTTTGGGTGTATCGAACATCCAGGGTAGTTGTCGACCATAGTACGGAGGTCACGAGGTACCATTGACCGCCGTGGATCCAAGATAGGGGGAGTGTAAGAGTGAGTGTATGAGTAACGGACGCTGGTCGAAAGTTACTGTGTGTGAGTAACCTATCGGAGAAGGCGATTGTCTGGAAGTAAACGGAAAGATATTTCGCTAAGTTAAGGTGACAACTACAGAAAGACTGTGGGCGTACAGTCAAGAAAGGTGATCGCTTGGACGGAAGTAATCATTTTTCAGAGTATGAATGGGACGCGTGCATGACCGAGGAGACGAGCTGAGAAAGGAGGGGAACTGCTGCGAAGGGGGACGGGTGACGTCGGCTAGAGCCGCGCTGTGATTGAGCGGTTGGTGTGACGTTAGCTAGAGCCGCGCTCTGGTTGGGCGGCTAGAGTGACGTCGGAGGAAAGTCGCGTACGGATAGGCCAGTTAGTAAGAACGGCGCTGAGATTGGTGGATTCTCATCAGGAAGTAAACAAACGCGGAGAAAAGAGAAATCATGAAGTGTTTTAAGTGTTTGAAAGGGATTTTTAAACGTAAACGAAGTGAGCATTATTACGGGGAAGAGGCTCCGCCGGAGGGTACACCAGCTCACTATATGGCAACGAATGTGGGGCTGCATACCATATTATGGATTGGGGCTTGGAATAAGCTTACGGAAGGGAATGAGGAAATGCAGTTCCCGAGGTACGGGACGTTTAAGTTAGAGGTGTTACATCGGCTAAAAGCAACCATGTCCTCATTGAAACCCTCGCCCAGACCAACACAGTTTGAGGCCCTTAATGCATGGATTAAGGCTGCACACGACCGAAATTTGAACAGGCGTCAACAAAGGCTGACGCGATCGGTAAGGGCAGTGCGAGATTCCAAATGGGATGAGGAGGAAAAGCGTTGGAGGGTACAGGTTATCGAGGTGGAAAAAATGTATCCGATGAGGGAGGTGTCAGGAGGAGGAAACCTCATGGAAGAAGACGAGGAAAGCGAGTCGGAAGACAATCTGATAAATAGATTGTTAATGGATAGACCACCTCCGAGAGTTGAGGAAATAGAAGATAGAGGGCTTGCAAGGGAAGATGGGAATGCCATAGAGGGGTATACACCACTCCCTATATCGGAATGGACACCTATCAAAGGTGGGGAGACACCTCAACCTAGTACAGTACAGAGTGTAGTGGGAAGGTTTGTGGTGCAGAAAACGCCAGCCATCGAAAGGGTTGAGTCCTTTGGATTGCCAGATGCTCTTCAAGTACCTGTTACCATAGGACCTATAGTTTCGATCTATAACCCTGAGAGAGATAGAGAGGAACAACAGAGGCAATTGGATAGAGAAAGGATCGAGATGGAAAGGAGGAATAACGTGACAAATGCATGGAAACAATTGCCAGGATCGATAACATGGAATACCCCATTAGACACAACTGTCGGTCCCAATTCAGAACAGGGAGGTCCGAGAGGACCAATGGATCTAAGGGGACCGCGGCCAAGACCCTATTCAGAATTAAGAGCTGATTTGAGGGAATGGGACGGGTCCACAGTATCCCTGAGTAACAGGACAAGAACGGAACCAGAGTGGGAAAGCAGGGGTAACGGGACTGTATCTCACTGTGGGGCCAGCGAAAGCAGTCAGGGTCGGGAAGGCCGAAGTCCCGAGAATAGAGGGGATGCATGTCCTACAAATCAGAGAGAACAGCAGGAACAGAATACGAGGAGTATGGAGTGTGAGGAAGTGTCTCGCCTCACGCAAACAGAGGGAGATCAAAGAACGCAAGAGTACAGAGATAGGTTTAGGTGCACCCATCACTCACACGCACCTGGGGAAAATGTACAGCACTGGCAGAGAGGGAACAGTGAAAGGTCACGTCATACATCGAGTGATCGGAGGTCACAGATGCATGAGGAAGAAAGAGGGAGCAATGGAACATCTTGCCCTGCATCCCGTGAAACTAGCCAGGATGGGGAGAGAGAGGCTAGGAGGCATGAAGGAGTGTTTCACCACCCACCCCGAGAAGATGGAAAGGCATGGGACCTAGAGAGATGGGAACAGGGGAGGACTCCCTATAATTCACCAATACCTAAACGTAGATCTCGGAGCTGGGATGGGAGAGATGCGGATGGAGGAGCTAAATTGAGTGTCTTGAAAGCTGAAATTAAGGCAAAAAGGCTTGATGTTACTAGTTTAAAATCAGATGTTGACGAGATAATAGATGGAACATTACCTTTGGAAAGGATAGAATTGTATGAACAGGATGAGTTATTGTTCATGGCAAAGGATATTACTAGGAAAGCTAGAGCGTTTCATGAGAAACTGACTGATTTGGCAGACAGGTATGCCGTGGATTTATCTAGGACAAGGGCATTACAAAGTAACCACAGATTACAGTACGCAGACCAGGATCTAGATGAGAAGAGAACTACTGGATTAAAAACACACATAAGAGAGCTGGTATCAGGGATAAGAGTGTGGAGAGAATTGGACAAATGGGAAGAAAGGTGGTCGAAAAAGGGCACAGTTAGGCGAAGTACAAATGTGATGACCCCTGAGGGAAGGGTAATGCAGATGGAGGCATTCCCTTTGCGAGAAATATCAAATGGAAATTATGTACATGTGCCCTGGAGTAGAGGAGACTTAGCTGCATTTACCAACTCATTTCCGAAGTTGAGGGACAATCCAGTAGAATGGTATAAACAGGTAGAGAGGTTTGTCAAAATCTCGAAAGTACTGTGGATAGATTTGAACACGTTGTTTGACATCGTGGTCCCATCTGATTTATGGACCCCGTGCAAGACTAGTGTTGAATGGCCAAATACTGAACCAGTGAGGGATGTTCGGACTAATGGACCGTCCGAGATTGTCATGCGAAAGTATGAAAGGGTAATAGCATGGCTGAAAGATAAGGTACCACCACAAGATATAGATTGGGTGAAAATAGACCGAACAAGGCAGGAACCCAAGGAGACAGTTCACGAGTTTTATGAAAGATTATTGAAAACATTTAAGCAATACAGTGGACTAGATGTAATGGATCCCAAAGATATAGGGCAGTTTGTGTCAAAGTTTGTCTTGGGGTTGAGACCTGATATTTGTTTGATGATACAGCAACATTTAATCTGTTGGCAGAACAAACCACTAGATGAGATTTTACGTTATGCGAGGTACTGTAGTGACGAGATAGATTCTAAAGCCAAGAATCTAAAGGAGAAATTGATGGTGGTGCAAATGCAGTCCGCTGGGAAGGGTGGCCAGCAGAAGCAGGGGATGGGACAAAAACCAAACGGTCAGAACAAAGATAATGAAGAAGGGCAGAGACCTAGGATAGACTTTGCCACTTTAAAGAAAACGACAAAGTGCCATCAGTGTCACCAGGTGGGGCATTGGCGACGCGAGTGTCCCTATAACCCTGAAAATGGAGAGCTAGAAGCAGAAGAGCAGGTTCAAGAAGTCCCAACTCCAAAGGTGACAGTTCCAGGAGGCAAGGTGGCCAAAGGGGGGACTTCGGCCCCACGGGCCCAGTTCCCACAGCCACCGAAGGTAGCGACAGGGGGTAAGGTCTTTAAGCAGATGCCTCTCTTCATCGAGGAAGAAAAGTGTTATTACATTGATCCATTGACAGGACAACGTGTGAGCAGTGAAGAGGACTGTACCCTCGGGGCAGTCCTAGAAGTGGATCAAAGAGGGCCATTTGTTGAGGCAGAAGTGGCAGGGTGTCCCACTACGTTCTTAGTGGATACTGGGGCTACTCGTTCGACTCTGAGATCAGCGGTGGTTCCAGACTTGCCAATGTCAGGGGAAACTATTCAGGTGGTAGGAGTCGCAAACAAAAGAATGACTAGTCCCTTGACAGAACCAGTGTCTGTGAAAATTGGAAACCATATGAACGAACATCAGTTTGTGGTTTGTGACTCGAGTCCGGTATGTCTGTTGGGAAGGGATTTGTTATGCAAATTGAATTGCACCATATACTGCACCCCACAAGGAGTGGAGGTACAGACTACCGACGATGATGCTACCTTTAAGGTGGCCAATTCAAAATTCTGTGTAGAACTATATCCTACTCTGACTGTAGAAGATCTTCCCCAAGATTTAAGAGATGCAGTGGCGTCAGAGGTGTGGGATTTCACAGGAGAAGATATAGGATTGATTAAAGGGGTAGAACCGGTAAAAATTCTGGTAAAACCAAATGTTGAGTTTCCAAGAACGCCTCAATACAAATTGTCCCAGGAAACGACTGCGGGAATAAAACCTGTGATCGAGTCAATGATACAACAGGGAATACTGAAAGAAATCGTGGGTAGTCCTTGTAACTCCCCGATTATGGGTTTGCAGAAACCTAGCGGGAAATTCAGGATAGTGCAGGATTTACGAAAAATTAACAACATAGTCGTTTCATGTTGTCCCGTGGTACCGAATCCTTCAGTGATACTGTTTCAAATACCATGTCAAGCAGAATGGTTCACAGTGATAGATCTTTGCCAGGCTTTCTTTTCAATCCCATTGGATGAAGAGAGCAGGTATCTTTTTGCTTTTAAAATGGAAGATCGCGTTTTAACATGGTGTCGAATCCCACAAGGATTCACAGACAGCCCCTCCATCTTCAACCAGTTGTTGAAGAAGAATCTCGAAAATCTAGTACTGCCGCAGAACTCGGTTCTGGTCCAGTACATAGATGACCTACTTGTTGCGTCAGAGACAGAGGAAGCCTGTAAAGCAGACTCAATTGCCTTACTGAACCATTTAGCCAAAAATGGACATAAGGTATCTCCGAGCAAGTTGCAGTACTGTCTGACAGAAGTACAGTATTTAGGGCACCGGTTAGAAAAAGGAAAACGCAAGGTGTCCCCAGAGAGGATTGAGGCGATAATGAAGATGAATGCGCCTACAACACAGAGAGAAGTTAGAATGTTCCTAGGAATGGTGGGTTACTGCCGACAGTGGATAGTTAACTTTTCACTGAAAGCAAAGCCCTTACAGAAACTGACGCACAAGGAGGTGAGTGATCCGGTACCATGGGATGAAGAATGTCTGGTGGCGTTCTTGCAGCTGAGAGACGATTTATGTCGTGCTCCGGCTCTGGGAATGCCCGATTATGAGAAATCCTTTTCACTCTATTGCTGTGAGAGAGAGGGATGTGCTTTGTCAGTCTTGGCACAGACCCACGGAAATGCCCGTAGACCAGTTGCATATTTTTCGGCTACATTAGATCCAGTAGCCGCAGCGTTGCCCGGATGTCTCAAATCCGTTGCTGCAACGGGTGTCAGCATTGAAAGGAGCGAGAGTATTGTGATGGGACATCCAGTAGTGGTGTATGTACCACATTCAGTTGAATTGCTAATGACCAGGACGAAGACGCAGCATCTGACCAATAGTAGGCTCACGCGCTACGAGCAAGTTATCCTTGCTGCGGAGAACGTGACTCTTAGGAGATGCTCTGTCTTGAATCCTGCTACTTTGATGCCATTACCTACTGTAATAGAAGGCGAAGGATGTGAAGACCACGATTGCCTTGATGTGACTGAACTATGCACGAAACCCAGACCAGATATTGTGGATGAGCCGTTGTCTGACCCTGATGAAATTTACTTTGTTGATGGCTCATGTTTAAGAGACGATACTGGTCGGTTGAGATCAGCTTATGCTGTTTGCACCATTACTGGAGTTGTGGAAGCCGCTTGCCTGGAAGGAGTACATTCCGCACAGGTAGCAGAAATTATTGCCCTAACTCGTGCCTGCATAGCAGGAAACGGAAAGAGAGTCACCATCTACACGGACAGCCAATATGGTTTCGGTGTGGTTCATGATTTCGGGCAGTTGTGGTCTCAGAGGGGTTACATGACCTCCTCTGGTTCGCCCATTCGAAATGGAGAATTTGTGCGGCTGTTGTTAGAAGCATTACAAGGTCCAGTTGACATCGCAATAGTAAAGTGTGTAGCACATACTAAAAATACAGATTTTGTGTCACAAGGCAACAGATACGCTGATGAAGTCGCACGCTATTGTGCGGAACAAAATTATTCTTTCTCAAAGGTGGAAATAGAAGGTGCAGAAGAAAAGACTGAATTAAGCATGATGTTAGAAACTGTAGACACTTGGGAGGATTTAAGAATAATGCAAGAGAACGCACCTGAAACAGAGAAAAAGGCATGGGAAATAGCAGGTTGTGTGCGAAGCGAAATGGATTTTTGGGTTTCAGCAGATGGGAGAGCTGTGTTACCTGAAGAATTAGCTAATCCCATGGCGAGAGAAATACATGGTCCAGTACATCTAGGAAGGGATGCTATGATGAGAGTGTTTAGGCAAACTTGGTATTGCCCTAAATTTAGAATAGCAGCAGAATCAGTATGTAAGCGATGTGTTACCTGCCAACAACTGAACGTAGGCAAACGAACACCAGTCACACTGAGTCACATTGGGAGGTCAGGGGGGCCTTTCAATAGAATGCAACTAGATTTCATCGAAATGCCAAGAGTTAATCGCCTTCGGTATGTGTTGGTGATTGTATGCGTATTTTCCAGATGGGTTGAAGCGTACCCTACACGTAGGTGCGATACACTCACAGTGGCTAAATTGTTGCTCAGGGAGTTGATACCGCGCTTCGGGGTGCCTGCCTCTTTGGAATCTGACAGAGGAAAACATTTTAACAGCGAAATAGTGAAGATGTTGTGCTCCACACTGAATATCGATCAAAAGCTGCATTGTAGTTACCGACCAGAAGCTTCAGGAATTGTGGAACAAGTGAATGGCACATTGAAGAATAGATTGGCTAAAGTAGTGGCATCCACATCTTTGAGTTGGCCAGATGCTCTTCCTTTAGTGCTCATGAGCATGCGCAGCACACCTGACAGGAGGACAGGTCTCTCTCCCCACGAGATCCTGATGGGGAGGGCCATGAGACTTCCCACAGTTCCAACTACTGCCCTATTGAATATTACAGATGATCTGATCTTGGATTATTGTAAAGGACTGTCTGACGCCATCCATTCTGTGTCCCTTCAGGTGCATGCGGCTGAAGTTCCAGCATCGAGGAACCTGTGTCATGACCTGAACCCAGGGGACTGGGTGTTGGTTAAAAAACACGTCCGGAAGAACTGCCTAGATGTTCGCTGGCGTGGGCCCTTTCAGGTAATCCTGATAACGAACACCGCGGTGAAGTGCGGGGGGCTGCCAAATTGGATCCATGCATCCCATACTCGAAGAGTTCCAGCACCTCTAGAAGGAACAGCTCCTACCCCAGACGAAAGCCCGGAAGTGGAAGAAGAGTCGCAAGATGGGATTGAGGCAGCTGAGGGGGTGTCGGAAGAAGTTGGGAACGCATCGGATTCAGAAGAAGAGCGAAGGCAGGACGGCAGTGAGACGGAAGACGCAACTGAAGGAGAGAGCAGAAGTGAATACGACTCAGACTCAGATCCGTATCAGAGCGACCAAGAACCAAGTGAGAGGACAAGGAATAGGAGAATAAGGCTTGGAGCTGCCACTTGGCCAGCAAGGAGAAGAAGGCTAAGTTTGAGGTCGGCCCAGGAAGAAACGCTTACTCCTATATCCGAAGACTCAGATCCAGAAGAAGGTATCCAGGATCAAGCCGAGGAGGGCCTTAGAAGATCAAGGAGGGTGCGAGTGCCTAGCAGAAGATACTCTACTCCCGACTGGACCTACCTCGTTGCAGATGTCTGGGGGGCACAGAACCGGGAGGATCCGGGAAGTGGACCTGGTCAGAACTGACCCGATCATCACAGTGCAAATAAGATTTCTACTGCCAGGAGCGGAGACCGAAAGGTTGCTGACACTCAACATCGTTCATCCTGCTCTCCTGAGCGGAATAAGAAAATTGATTTTAGAGACAGTTGAGTTTCCAGTTTGCTGTTCACGATATCCAATATTGGAGGGAACTCTTCTTCGTTTGGAAATGCTTGAGCGAGTAGTAGAAATTCTAGGAGCACTCATTGTTGTGGATTAATACCATATTGCGAATGTCTTCAAAGGCGCGCAGAACTGGAAAGGTGAAGAAAGTGATCCTGATTAGAACGGACCCCTTTGTGATTGTGGATGTAGAGCTGATAGTACCAGGAGTAGAAATTGAAAAAACGTTAACTCTCAATTTCGTCCGTCCACTTGTCCTGAGCGAAATAAGGAGAATAATCCTAGGAAAAATTGACTTTCCATGTTGTGGTACGAACTGCCCAGAACCTGAGGGAATGATACTTCGGATGGACATTTATGAAAACGTAGTGTCCCTCCTTGAGCCATACATAACCTTAGATGAAAATAAGACTTCTGAAAAGAAATTGTAAACTTGTTGCAAGATAACCTAGCGCCGAGTGGAAGAAGCAAAGTGATAGGGGTTTCCTTTTAGTGGATGGAGAAGGGCTAGGGTTGTCTAATTTCTACGGGACTTTGAACTGTTTTGCGGAAATAAATTGTCAAGCTTCCAAGTGTTCAAAAGAAAGACATTGCGAGAAAGAAAGACTTTTGGCTCAGGAAAGAGAAGAAGTGAATGCTGGAAGAAAGTCAAGAACTACACTGTTTGAGAACATGGAGGCTGGCAACCCGAACCGCAGGGCAAAATGTATAGTTGTTACATTTTTAGGAGTAGTGGTTTCTCTTATAATTTTAGTGGTAACTGTTTCATTCCTAGTGGGACACGAGAGGGATGAAACTGCAGTCAAGGAGGTCAAGGGAGTGTCAACACCGAAAACTACCATTATTAAGGAAAAGGGAAACATCAATGATAAAGACAAAGCGTTGTTAGATGCAGAAATAAAAAGGCTACATACAGATGAGTCACAGGGAAATTACAAGTCAAATGCTTATGCTAAATTGCTTTATGAATATGTTGATGCCATGGAAGTGAAGGATTGTTACGTTTGTATGCAATTACCAGCTTCTGTGGAGGAGGGTATCAGGTACCATCATCTTCCATTGACATATGGAATCACATGTAGTTTGTTGTTGAGCATATTTTATGGACGAGATGGATTTGAGTATTATTTCTCGAATTTCGACTCGACATTGCCAGAGGTCCCGAATTTCAAGCATTTGAACAAGTGGGACTATTACAAAAGCGAAGACAGATTACACAAATGGTTTATTCCATGGAAAACGTTAGATACTTCACATGCTCGAAGAAACAATCTGACTTGTCAAATATCAGAAGTTGAGAAAAAGTTTAAGATTTTGAAGGCATCAGGACAATGGGAAACGGATTGGACCAAGGAGGAAAGGGCACATCAAAGAAAAGGTAGTATTGGTCCAATTGCTTTAGATAAGGAGAAACGGGGGAAACTGTGCATACACAGGAGTTACTCCTATTATGAGAATTTTTATGTAGGTCAAGTCAATTGTGAACATGCCTTTCAATTGGAGTACTATTCTAAGGACTTTTTGAAAGGGATGCAAGCAATACCAAATGTATATTTTGTATGTGGAAGAAATGCCTATGTGAAGTTACCAGATAATTGGTACGGATCATGCTATCTGGCTGTTGTCTTCCCTAAAATATATCATGTTGAGAATTTAGACACGCCAAAGAAAGAAATACCAACTAGATGGAAGCGAGGGCTGGGTGCAGCAGAAGTAGTTGGAGATGTACTCGGTGCTGCATTCCCTTTCTTAGGACTGATATTGAATGACACTACGAAGTTGAGGATCTGACAAAAGTAAATGTGTAGGAAAAAGTAGGTCAAGGAATGGGTAAAGTTGGAGGTTGGTTTGCCAACTTAGGAAAGGGTATTGTTTGGTACATACTGAAACCCATCATCATAATTGTGATTTGTGTAATCACTTTGTGGGGATTGGTGCGTTTGTATCAATGTTATAGGGCAAATAGGTTGCAGAGAACTATGAGGAAACAGGAGGAAGAGTTGACAGCGATGCAGGACACTCAATACAAGAGTCTGAAAGCATTAGAGAGTATGAAAAGAAGTGGCACTGCCATGACTTCACTTTGAAGGGTTTTACATTTTTAGTGTCTTGATGGTGATGACCCCTGAAGGTCATCAAAGGGGGGACTGAGAGAGCACAAGTTTGAAAAAAAAATGTATAAGTGTACCATATTTACAAGCACGTAGTTAGTTAACATGTACTTTGCACCAGAGTGTTTATATTCAGTAGTGAAATGCATAGAATGTTTGAGTAGAGTAACAATAATCATAACTGTGTGAGACTAAGGTAGAGATGTTTGGGATGAATATGAAAACCTCACGTTCTCATGTTAAAGGAATAATGTAAGAGTTGAATGTAACTCTAAAAACCCAGTATATTGTGTAGGCCTCATGGCAATTCACAAGCAAATCTAAACGTGCTGCTAAAATAATGTGGGATGGGGTTAACGTGGTTCTTCCAAAATGTACTATCGAATTTAGTTTGAAATATATGCTTTATAGATGTGTACTTTAAGAAATGTATGTTAGTTAAGAATGCTGTTTAAATCAAGTAAAATGGTTTCAGAGTGCAGGGATTCGCTTCATGTAAATCAAGTTGGCCTGAACTGATAATGTCATCTCCTTTGATGTGCCATGTGCTCGTTAGAGGAGAAGTCGAGAGGTGCCAAGTACAGAGCTTCGCTTATATTTTATGACCTATAGATATGGTGGAGTCTGGAATTTGAGGCCCACTGCAGGACGGGCTGTATGCAGGTGCGAGGGTCCTAATCAGCTCGAATGAAAGGGACTTTGTTCAGTGGCGCCTTGCGCAGGCCTGTAGGAGTTTCCAGGAATTTCAGGGGGTATCAGCGCACTGGAGAAGAAGCCTGGGAACCAAGGTCAACTTTAACGAGGGTCTTCAAGAGTACCATCATGGAGTTTACCGCGCAAAGATGTACCACGTGAGGGGCGTCCCAAGGGGCGTTCCTATCGAAAATGTGATTTGGTATTAGGGAAAGCGACCTGGGAGGAGAGCAGAGCAGATGATTTTGGGAGCCTAAGGAAGCGGATGGGTAGGCAGATAGGCTGATCAGGAGAGACCCATTATCAGAGAAGAGACAAAGAGAAGTGCGTGATCTTCTTAGGAAGTCACCACGGCTGACACCTAGAGGGGTAAAGATCTTGTTAAGTAGGGATGTCACTTAGTGTAGTGTAGGGACAGACTAACCTTAATTTTCTTTTCTGTAATGACTTTGAGGTTGCAACTTGTATCCATTTTGGCAACCCTGATGGTTTTCGAGCTTGTACTTATTATTCTGTTTTTCAGACTCAGACTATTCAAAAAGTTCATGTTCATAGTGATACCGATTTATCTTCTTAATCTCATTTTGAGAAGTTTGTATCTTCAGTTATCTTTGACTTTATATTAAATCTTTGAAACTTAAAATTTGGTCAGTGGTCATTTAGAGTGGTGTAAGTTCTTAAATTCATTGATTTATTGTAAGATTACCTTTTACTCAATGACAGGTACCAACGATTAAGTCGACATAGTTTGGGATTTGGTAAGGTAACTAGTAACCAGTAATCCCGCGTTAGCACTAGTTCTGACAAAGGCGACCGAGTCACCTGACATTATTTCCCAAACAATGCTGCATTGAATCCGGATCTCCACAACCAAACACAGGTGGTTTCTGAGGGCGTTGTTCTGTGATGCAATAAAGACAGATATGTGGTGGACTTTAACCGAAGTCTGATAGTACCAGGGGTTCCTTGACACTCACAATCTGGCCAAGCCGTCCCCAGCTGGCTGTCAAAGGTCACGCCCACTACAAGACGCTCCGCCTTGATCTTTCCAGACGCTTCTGCACATTCTCAGGATGTCAGTGCAAAATGGTCCCAGCGATTTCACCCCCTCCGCTCTATCCCCCTCCCCCAAGATTACCCAGGGGGTAGCCAGTATGTCTGTCGTCTCTGTGATTACATTGTGCGTCCACGCGCTTGCAAAAATAAAGCTTGATGTTACTAAAAATGTTTCTTGTTCGCCATTTAGCCTGCGGTTTGGCCTCTAGAGTATGCAACTGTAACCCCACTCTCCTATTTACATTCAGTGCTGTTCCTCTAATTGCATTTTGTGTTTTAAAGTAATGTGTGGAGGCGGTTTCTTACCTGCATATCTCCTATTCAGCAAAAAGGTCAGCAAATAGGAACACGATTGTTTTCCCTTTGTTGCTGTTTCCTACACCTTGTTCTATGAAATGAGTCAACTTTGTGTGAAAAGACTCAGAAAATTAAAATGGCAGTGCACGACAAGGCTAATAATAATAATGTGTCACATTTTGAATAAGAACCTGTCTTTGCAATTTCCATACACTCTAAATTACATCTTTTTACTATTGTCAAATGTAATGGTTTACAAGTTGTCAACCTCAGGAGGACCTAAGCCTGCGTAGGCGCAGCTACGAATCAAACTCATGCCCCATAGCACATGGGATGCCAACAGCATGGCTCAACAGGGTCATTCTACAGTGCTGAAAAGGTATAATTTGGTTAATTGTTATTAACGTGGGCACGCCCTCGCCTTCAGGAGAAGGGCGTCCACAACGCAGGTGTGAGCAGAGAAATCCAACTCACTGCCTTCGCTCTGTTTTAAATCAGGTAGCACGGGTCAGCAGTGCAGTTGATCTGCTGAGCAAGGGCTCTCCTGGGGCCTTGTATTTTTCTCAGGGTACACCCGCGCCAGGGGCCTAGTTCAAAATCTAGGAGGCCCTGAACGACGAGGGGCTCCAGAGACTCCCACATTTAACTGAAAGGTTGCGGCGCCCTCAGCTGCAGGGCTCTGCCTTACTCCTCTGTAGACATCCATGCTGCCAAGACATTGAAAACAAGCCGTAGTAAAGACAATCAATCACTCTGCTATTTATACATTGTAAAGAGGTTTGCAAGCTTCAGTAATGAACAATAGAGTTCAAGTGGGTTGCAGTAGCGGATTGTATTGTATTGTAGTTCCATTTATATAGCGCTTACACTACCCCGAAGAGGTGTCGAGGCGCCTTTTTGGCGAGTAGTACGCTAATCTGGAACCCATAAAAGGACTAGTGTTGAATTAGTATAGTGAAATATGAAAGTCATTTTAATGGTGGATATTAGTCAGTTATTTGGATTGAGAAGGATAGCAGACGGATGAAAGAGGGAAAAAGATTTGCATTTATATAGCGCATGTTACCCCTGATAGGGTTTTGTGGCGCTTTTTTGGCGAGTAGCACACTTCTTTGGCACCCATAAAGTATTAGTGCTCAATTAGTATAGTGAAATATGAAAGTAATTTGCGTGGTGTATATTAGTCACTTATTTGGATTGAGAAGGATAGCGGAAGGATAGAAGAGGGAAATAGGTTTGCATTTATATAGCGCTTGTTACCCCTTCATGGGGTTTTGAAGTGCTTTTTTGGCTAGTAGCACGCTACTCCAGAACCCATAAAGGATTAGAGTTGAATTAGTATAGTGTAATCTGAAAGTAATTTAAGTGGTGGATATGTAAGTCAGTTATTAGGATTGAGAAGGGTAGCGGAGGGATAGGAGAGGGAAAAAGTTTGCATTTATATAGTGCTTGCTACTCCTGATGAGGTGTTGAAGTGCTTTTTCAGCCAGTAGCACGCTCCTCTGGAACCCATAAAGGATTAGTGGTGAATTGGTATAGTGAAATATGAAATTTGAGAAGTGGACATGTTAGTCTGTTACTTTGATTGAAAATGATAGTGGACAGATAGAAGAGTGAAGGATTTAGCCTTTTTTTGTTTTTTTGTTTGTTTTGGAGGTCATAGCAGTAGGAGGAGACTTGGGATGAATACAAAGGGATATGGAGGGTAAGAGTCAGAGGGAAGAGTTTAGAAATGCTTGTTTTGGGGGATCGGTATAGAAAAAGAGGTGTCAGATGATGCAAGGAGGGGTAGAGTAGGGGAGAGACTAGAAAGGGTTATTTTGGGCATCATAGTAGTGGTATGGGGTTTTGGCTGAATGTTAGAGTGGATGGAAAGGATATATTGATAGAGGTATAGGGTGTTAAATAGGGTAGTGCATTAGAAAGAGTAGTATTTTATATTGAAAGAATTTGCAAGAAAACGAAAAAAGTTAATGGGAAGGTTGGTGCTGCATCCACGTGACTAACTTTTCAATGGTTGGTTTTATTTCCCAGTACGAGGCTCCTGCTCCTGCCAGGGACAGACGGGAAACCCATAGCAGCCCTGGCAAATGATTTCAGACCAGTCCCCATACGGTGCACAGCAAGTGCAGTGAGTGAGCCTGACCACTACAAAGGGGGCTTTGGGAGGCTCTCCCCTCAAGAACATTTACGATACAATGGTGCATTATACAACACATTTATCATTATATATTGAATTGTATTAGCTTTTAAAGAATAGTAAATGAAGACCTGACTATACACAAGAATATGACAATCTTTCTGGGGGTTCTTCAAGGATTCCCTCTCTATCACCCTCCAACAGTGCCTCTCATTGCTCCATAGCCCCTCTGTCACATGTATTACATTTGTTTCATAGCCTCTCTCATACCATTGTAGGATGTCAGAGCACTTTACATCACACACATATAGAGACAGAGAATCATACATGTCAATCAGTGTATAGAAAATGTTATATAAGGCAAAGGGAACTTCAAAGTGAGGAATTCACATGTTATTCATACTGGTAGGCATTTTTAAACCCTTGCCTGCGGGGCCAATTCCCCCGCTGTGCTGGGGGAGGGGTGCAGGGCGCGCGCTGCGCCCCGGTGCTCGTGACGAGCTCAGCTCATCATGAGCCACAGTGGCCGTGTGCTCATGACGAGCTGAGCTCGTCACGACCACGCCCGTTCCGATGGAACACCCAGCACAGCAGGGGAATTATTCCCGTGTGGGCGCGGCGCAATGGTCGTGACGAGCTTAGCTTGTCATGAGCACACGCCCACCGTGGCTGATGACGAGCTGAGCTCGTCATGAGCATGGGAGGGTTTAAAAAATGCTGTTCTGGAGAAGCACAGACTCAGGATTCAGAACATAGCACAGTGGTTAGCATTGACTTTAACAATAAAAATGTATTTCCACCCAAATAAACCTTTTCAGCAGCTCAGGATAATGAAAGACTAAGAAAAAACATAAGTCACTAACTTGTACCTTGCAGTTTGCAAGCAGCTGTTTGATGACAGTTTATAGGTTACTGCGCAGTGCTTTTAAAACTGCTGCCTGCGGACCCCCTGGGAATGTGTGAGGGACCTCTGGGGGTCCGCGGACCACAGTTTGGGAAACACTGGGGTAGTGCATTGTATGCTTTTTTTAGGAGAAAAGTAATAAATATATAGATCCAAGTACATGGAAGGTATATAGATGCATAAAGGAAGAAAGTATATGTAGATTAAAGATGCATTCGAAAAACTCTGATTGTCAAGTGTTGTACTTACATTTTAGTTTTTAAACATAATTATTCTACATGTTTATACAAAGCAATACACATATATTGGTACATATCTATAATACAAATAAATACTTATATACTGAGCGATATGCTGTAAATTTCTGTTTGCCTATGGTGCTTATGTCGGGAAGAGCCAATTCTTGAGTAGTTTTCTGAAGATAAGGTGGTTGTTCGTGGATCTTATGTTGGGGGTAAAGAGTTCCATAGTTTGGCTGCTTGAACAGAAAAGGATATGCCAGCCATGTTTTTTTTCTTGTATTTTGTGATTTTGAGGCGAGGTACCACTCTAGAGTGGAGTTTCCTTTGTTGAATGTGTTTGGTGATTTTATTTCTGAGGAAGAGTGGTCCCATTCCATGTATTGCTTTGTGGGTGATACAAAGCAGCTTGAACTTGGATCTTCTGGCAACCGGTAACCAATTCAGGGCTTTCAAGGCAGGGGAGATGTGGTCTCGCAGTTTGATATGCAAGAGTATTCTAGCAGCCGAGTTCTTAATCTGTTGTAGTCTTTTCATGGTCGTTAAAGGTGTTCTGTGGTAGAGGCTATTGGCGTAATTGAGTTTGGACAGAACAAGGGAGATGGTAGCTTGGCCCTTGTGTGGAAATCCTAAATGGGGGAAGATTAGTCACACAGTTTTCATAGTAACAAACCTGATGCTGCTAGTTTGTCCAATTGGGCATTCATCGATAGCCTAGAGTCCATGGTCATTCCGAGGTTTCTTACTTCCTTCAATACTTTAGGCGGTGATCCCAGTTCATCAAGCCAGGCGGCAAGCGGGTCATAATGTTTCCAATCGCCACACGTGAGTATTTCAGTTTTGGAAGCATTCAATTTGAGATGGCTCCAAGTCATCCTTTGATCCACGGCCTTGAGACAACTGAAAATTGGCTGTTTAATTCCCATTTATATTGAATATTGCACTGCTTTAGCCAATGTTGTATACATGTTGGGTGCACAGGAGGCCCTCAACATTTTGAACAGGTATAACACTACATCTGGGATTGCACAACGCCTGGTGAGAGCATAGATTCAAAACCTTTTTGAAGAGGGTGCTAACTTTGTGCCTGTCTAGAGCATAGTTACTTAGACGGTGGCTGGGCTGCTCCACGTACCACCAACCTATAATTTAAACGCTATCTCTCAATACACAGGACACTAACAGCAGGTCTTCAACTGACAGCAGCAGCACCTTCATGCTGTCTTGAAATAAAACCTAAACAAGAATGTTGTCAGAACATGCTTATTCATTAATCCATCCGCCTATACGTTAATCTCAGTGACTTCAGCACCCGCTTCAGAAATCTGTCTGTAATGTATATGTCACTCATGTCTTAACTGGTCATGTTCTGCGAGAGAGGAAAGCTTGTTTTGTTCCTGCCATATTTCCCCTGTTCTGTGAGGCAGTAAAACTTGCACTGCTGCTGCCTGATTTGTAACTATTCTGTGATGGGAAAGGTTTGTTCTGATGCACCTGAACTTATTATTTGCTTTTAGAGTAGGTTCTGCTGCTGATATCCATGCTGTACCTTAATTGTGCTGTGAAGCTATACAACAGAAAAAATGCATATTACCAATGCTTGTTTAAATGCTTGAAGTGAGTGAAAGAGTAAACCCTCACAAAATATGTAAGCAGAGTTTAGTTTTGAATGTTTGTGTTAAACAAGCATTTTTTTAATGAAGTAGTTGACTTTGTATAATTTTAGAACATAGCTGACGATAACATTTTTAAGTCTCGCCTACGCAGCGCACCTGCATTGCATAGGAGACCTTTAGTCGTCGTGCAGCTCTTTTTACAAAGCACATACTGGTGCTTGTGGCGGCATACACCTTGCGGGAGTGCGCAGCGGCGTGCCACAAGCACAAGCATGAGCTTTGTAAAAAGAGCAGACTGCTCTCTCCAGCGCGCAGCCTTTCTCTCCCGCTGCAGCGCGAGGCACGTGTGCTTGTTAATTGATCTCAGATGGTCTTTCTCTGCCCCCCGTCTCTCCGTTCTATCTGTTCTTTCTCACTTTCTACCTTTCTGTCTTTCTGCCCCGTCCCTCTCTTTCATTTCCGTTCTCCTTCATCTTTAGTTCCTTTCATGGGATCTTATGTCAGACTCTTTCTCGCTTTTCTTTTTTAGGTCTCGCGACCTATCGATGCGCGCAAAGCGCATCAAGCGGAGCGAGAATTCAAGTAGGCAAACTGCTCGTGAAACCACCAGCTTTTTGCTGGCGTTTTCATGCAGTTCACGTGAACCACGTGAACGCGCATCAGGCACTCCTCCCACACCTCACGGACATCTGCTCGCAAAAGGCTCTCCTCCCTCCCCACATCAAAGGCATCAATCACCCTCCCACAGGCTTTCCCAGCGCTGCCCCGCCCCCTGCTTCACGGCCAGGCCATCTGTTCCCTGCCAGACCTCTCACACCTCCGTCACAGCATGCCTGTTTATGTTTTTGCCCTCGCCACCCCTCACCCCTCTTTCTCTAACTTTCCTGCCCTCCATCGCCGCCGGCCGGCCGTCAAGCATTTGCTGCCTGCAGTCAGAGCTTGTTGAATTTACTAAAAAAAGACATCTCTCTGATTTTTGCACTTTTCTCTTGCTTGCAGGCTACACTTGTTTTCATGTCCTTTCAATTACTAAGACTAATGGCAGGTCTCGCATCCAATTTATTCAACTCGGAATCTGCTAAGTTCTGCGTTTTTCTTTTTCAAGGATCTGGTTCTCTTGGTAGAAAGTATTTAACAGTGCAGCTCCTTAGTGCAAATGTCTGCATTCGCCTTAATCAGGCACGAGGTATCCTTAACTATTGTAAGGGCGTTGTTGTCGATTTTGCCTGGGTTTATTTCAAAATTAGAATTGGACTTGGTTCTTAGATCACACACAAAAAAATGCCATGCCATAGCCAACAGAAAAATGCAAACGCCCGCTGTCAGCGTATGAATTTCCTTTGTGAACTAATTCTTCTTGTTGGTTTTGGTATAGATTAAAGATGTGTCCTGTTAATTAAACTGTTACATGTAATTCAAAAGACACTTAAACACGCTCTCTCGCAGTGCTCCTTTCGACATCCCGGACACAGAATGGGTTACTCTCTCTCACTAAGGCGCAAGGCTGCCCACTGCATTTTAGACGCAGAGACGACCCCCTTCTCCGTTCCATCTTAGGCGCACGACATCCCGATGGGCTGCAAAAGAAATTTGCATCCAAGACAGAATCCCAGCTGTGGTGCAAATTGTGCACTAAGGGTTTCTACTTGTTGATTGTAACGAGTATTCAACCAGTTTTCAGTAATTGGAAAACATCTCTGTAGTGAACATCAAAGCTCAGTGTTGTGCCTGTGTATGTGTGTGCATCTGTGTGTGTGTGTGCATCAGTGTGTGTGTGTGTGTGCATGCCTGGGCTTGTGTGCGCATCTGTGTGTGTTTGCCTGTGTATGTGAAAGCATCTGTGTGTGTGTATGTGTGTGTGTGTGTTTGCCTGTGTATGTGAAAGCATCTGTGTCTGGGGACGTGTGCGTCCCAATGTGTGTGTGCCTGTATAGGTGTGCGCATCTACGGGTCAATCTAGCGCTATAAACAACTTTAAAAATAAAATAAATAAATAAATCTATGTGTGTGTGTGCGTGTGCGTACCTTGGCCTGTGTGTGCATGCCTGGGCGTGTATGCGCATCTGTGTCTGTGTGCGTGCCTGGGGGTGTGTGTGTGTATCTGTGTGTGCATGCTTGTGTATGTTTGCCTATGTATGTAAAAGCATCTGTGTGTGTTTGCCTGTGTATGTCAAAGCGTTTGTGTGTGTGTGCGTGCGTGCATGTTCCTTTACTTTCCACTTTTGTGGCCACCAATTCCCCCCCCCCCCCACCGCTACCCCCAAAGTTTCTCCGCTTTCTTCTTCTGCGGCCTGGGTGTTAATCTCCCCTCCGACCGTAAACACCGGCCCCCCATCAGTTTATCTGTGGCCTCATAGGAGCCACAGGAAGTGGGGTCAGCTTTCATGCTGACTGCAGGCATTTTTTAATGTTCATTGGCACACCTGTGCCTTATTGAAAAATAAGTGCTCCACAAAGTGCTATCATTCTGCGTGCAAGTTGAATAAAGATGCTAAGACCTAGGAAATGGGATTTCTGAAAAACGGTTGCTTGTACCACTCAGCGAAATAAGTGCAAAGTTGTGCGTCAACATGCTGTGAATAATAACCGATACAGGGGAGGGCAACTTTCGAGAAAGAAACCAGGTGAGATTATAGCAAAAATACATTCTGTTCATGGGTTCTTGTTTCCTCAAAGAAAGTCATACATCTGCACCTACAGGTCGACAGCCTCAAATGGGAGCATATTTACGACTTTCAGGACGTCACAATATTTTCCAGAAGCACCCAAGAAACCTCCAACAGTCCAAAATGTAATCCACTCCTAGAAACTGGCTACCATTTTATTTTGTAGGTTCGGCATCCTTATTTATTTTAATTTTATTTAGAGTGTTTCAGAAAGCGTGCACATGACCCACGGGTATCAGTGCGCTGTACATAGGTTGAATCCTTACATTATTTATAGGGTTTAAAAACTTTAAACCACTAGTTTATGCCAAACCAACCTTCCTCCTTTTTAGGTCTCGTCCTAGCTATTGCGTAAGCAATCGCTATGCGAGACTATAGTAAAGGGGCATTTCAAAGTGCTCCCAAAAAGCGAATTGCATGGCGAGAACGCGCCCAACCACGCGCATCGTGCCGCCATGCAATCCGCTCTTTTTGGAAGCGCTTCAGCCCTCTGGCGCGTGCACGTCACCAGCCACATCCCATACCATTTGTTGTCTGAGCCTCGGCACCAGACTTCAAAGGGTCCGCTCCGCTCCCCCTACGCAATGCAGAGAGCTTGTTCTGAATAGAGTCGAGATGCCCACTTGACCGGATCGGTGCATAATAAAACTACAACAATAAACACCGCCTTCTGTTTTTCTACACTCGTCTAAAAAACAATACCCTTTCCTAATGTGCCATCCTCCCATTCATACCCCACCACCAAACAACAACAAGCTTTGGCATTGCCAATAGGTCTCGCTTGTGGGACCTTATAAGTATTTAGTTTTGCAGCACAATATCCGATTATGCAACAAGGATATTGTGCTGCAAAACTAAATACTTATAAGGTCCCACAAGCGAGACCTATTGGCAATGCCAATGCTTGTTATTCTCTCTTTCTTCTCTGACATCTCCCTCTCTCATCTCTCGCAAGTTCGCTGTTTCCCGCTCTTTCCCACTGACTCGTTTGGCCGTTTATCTCTTCTTTCTCTTTCATTCTCTCCCTCCAGCTCACCTGCTATTGATTTCTCTCCTCTAACTCTATATTCTTCTCTCTATTTTTATCTTCCCTTTCATTCTCACTCACTCTTTGCTACTTAGTAAGCGCTACTATATAAACGCAAGTACTTACCTCTTCGCCCTTTCCCTGTCTTTCCTCGCCCTTGTTTCGCCTTCCATTCTACCCTTTGCCGGTACTCTACCGACCCTTAGAACTCTTGCAGACTTTCGCTTTTTCCTTCGCACCACCCCTCTACCGTCTCTTTATCTTTCAATTCCTCGTCCCTTTCTCGCTTTCATTTATGTTTTTCACTATTTCACCCGACCCCTTTCTCCTTCACTTTTTTCTTCCAGTCGCCCTTTTCTGGTCCTTCCGTCTGCCACGAGACTCCTACCTTGGCCCTGGACCTGCAGCCATATTATCACAAGCCCCTGACCTCTCCATATCTGGCAACACGTGACCCGCCTGACCGCTATTCTATTCCATTCCTTTCATTTTTGCGCTGTTTACAAGAGACACACAAGGTTGAGAAATAGAAAATAAGAGAACTCCTTAAAATTAGCCATCAAGCCCCCTCCCCCATCACCTTACACACACTGGAGAAAAATCTGCATTATTATACCAAATTAATTTACTGCTGCCTCCTCTGGTCGGACCAGGCGGTATCAGCAGCATTGCCCCACAAGGTGGCGCTCTGCTGCAGCAGTAGCCTTGTGATCCACAGAGGGCCTTTAAGGTAAAAAGTATAATTATTTACTAGCCCGGCTGCAAGCACACTGCGACAAACACCCATGCTTTCAAAATGAGGAAAAAAAACCTTCATATTCGCCTCAAATTAATTCAGATCATAAATGAGCAGAGCACTAGAGCAGAGACATGGTATATACGCTTAACATACATCCACCCTCCTAGTTAGGCACAAGTCCTATACAGGCATTGGCATAGTCAATAGATCTCGCCTTTGGGACTTTATAAGTGTTTAACCATGCAACAATTGATGTTGTTGCACCAGGGATATTGTGCTGGATAACTAAACACTTATAAGGTCCCAAAGGCGAGACCTATTGGCTATACCAACGCTTGTTTAAATATAGCTGACAAGTGGCCAACAGCACTTTGTATGCTTGGGTTTTCAGCCCACAATGAAACTACAGGCCCTGCAATGCGACAAGCTGTTGTCTGAAAACAAAACAGAAATAGAAGATGTATCCTCAGTACTTCTGTGTGGAGAGTTGTGAAATGCAAAATAAAAATTTGTTTCAGGTGTTCTTGCTTTTTCCTTGTAGGCAACGAAGGGTTAAACGGCCCTGTGAGAGAGAGGGCAGATCACCTTCCATATGCAATAGAGCTTCTCATTGTTAATTGGCAGTTCCCCCCTCACCACTGAGCCATTTCTTTGGATATTTTGAGTAGCTTGCGCTTAGGGCTCCATAATGTTTTTTTCACATAAGGTATCAATGCCATATTTGTGGGCTTGTTTTTTCGTCATGCTGGGGATTCTAAAAATACACAGAGTTTGTGAATTCCCCCAGATGGGACAGAGAAAATAGGCAAAATATAGCTACATTTTGAGTATTATGGGGGAAAATATGAAAAAAGTGCTTTTGATAAAAGTGTCTGTTTTGTTCCCTAAAAATGGCATTAACAAACCATTTGCTGTGCTACAGTCACCATCTTCCCAGATTTCAGGAACACCCAGAGCAGAATAAAAAAACCTCTTTATTTTAACCCCAGTTTTGGTATATTTCAAAGTGGTAGACCATTTTCCAATTTTTTTGTGCTCTCAGCCTACTTTCAGTTTGTGGTGGAAACCAATGTGAAACCCATGGATGACTCAGAAAAGCTATAGGTTTCTGAAAAGAAGACTAAGTTCTAAATTTAGCAACTGGTCATATGTTTAGATCCGTCATGGTTTTCCCAAAGAAACTTACAGTTGAAATAAAGGAATACTGAAAATGAGTGGGAAAAAAACAGCAATTTGTGACAACTTTTCCATCTGGAACTTTTTGTCACAATGGCCGATTTACAAAAAAATGTCCCTTTACATCAGCTAGACCCTTCTGGTTGCGGGGAAATATAGGGTTTGTAGGTTCTCCAAGAACACAATGTACTCAGGGCCAACAACTGAGTAGCACTGTACAATGGTTTTTCATTGTTTACTAAGTGTAGACCAGTTCAAATGGTTAATATGTAGTATGAAAATGGTTATCAAGGAAACCTATATATTACTGAAATGAGCACAAGATATGAAGTTTAGGAGCAGTGGTTATATGTGCATCTCTGAATTTGTGGGTACCCGTACTAGCACATGTTTTAGAGTGTATTTTTCCAGTGATTAATTTGTAAAAGGCACTCCATTCCAGCTGGCACCAAAAATAACCCTGCCACTGCTGCTGAATGCCAGTACTGGCATTACCTATTTGCTAGATTTATCAGTTTTAAATAAACACTGCACTTATAAACTCGGAAAGAATAGACAGACAGCACTGTCATGTAATGTAATCACATGATAAGTGCCAGTAAGTGCCACAAATTAAGCACTGTATTTTTAGGTCTCGACTATTATATCCCGCAAGGGATAAATAGACGAGAGTATAGTGGGCAAACCAAGCTCTTAAACCATTGCGGATTTCGGACAGTTCATGTGGTGCACTCGTGCGGAAAGCGCGTACACATCAAAGCCATCAGCCTCCCTACCACAGGCATCTGTCACTTCCCCAGCGTGCATAGTGCGCGCTCGGCCTCACTTCTCCTCCCCCCTAATTACATCCCGCTTTCACTTTCACGGTTGCGAGGCCGTGAGCTTCACTTCAAAGGGGCCGCCAATGCTTGTTAGGAACTGGTTTTGCTCCGAGCTGCATCTGTTTCAGCCAGGTCTCTGAGACAATGTGCTGTTTCTGTCAGCATTCCGCCTCAGAGAGGGCTTTTGCGGCCGAGGCTTGAAATCATTAATAGGCCACAGACAGCACGCAGTGCAGCACTCATGTGCACGTATCCGACTGTTGTTGCTGCTCTTCTCTTACGGACTTTAATAATATTTCATAATTAGTAACAGAGGGGATTTTTTTTATTACCGTGTGGACTTTTATATATTTCACGATGAGTCATTCCATTGATCCCGGCTTCCTCACGAAGCACAACATAGAGAAACAAACGGAAGTAAGCGCAGGGTTACCATGGAGAAAAGAAAACCGTGTGTGCCCACTTCATTGAAGCAGCCGCGTGTGGTTCCTTCTGCTCGGAGCATATGGAATATTCTGTTGGGGCATTGCTTGTCATCTTTTAGGCACACGCGTTGTTGTTGTATCCTACAGAATTGTCAGGTGACCTCCAGAATTCTATGCTATTGATGCTGTGTTTTTATTGGCACATGATTGTTGACCATTTCCTCCATGCTTTAGTATGTGTGCTCCATTATTTCTTTTGAAATCAGAGGTTAAGTGATCCTTCACATTGAATCTTAGGACCCCGAGAAGCATTGCCCTTGGAACGCCGGCAAGCCATTTCATCCAAGAACAAGCATTGGAAAACCCAGTAGGCCCGGCCTTGGCAGTTTTGGGCCATGGGTATTTATTTTCTTTCTTGTACAAGCAAATGCAGCCAAAATAACAATAACAACAATCACTCAGCACCACCACATTATCACTCAGCACCACCACAGCACCACTCAGCACCACCACAGCATCACTCAGCACCACCACAGCATCACTCAGCACCACCACAGCACCACTCAGCACCACCACAGCATCACTCAGCACCACCACAGCACCACTCAGCACCACCACAACATCACTCAGCGCAATCTGGCTCGACCACACTCTAACCTTCAACTACCAAGCCACCAAGCTTGCTGCCACCTGCTTCGGGCTGATGAGACTTCTCCGCAAAATCCTCCCCCTCCTTCCGTTCCATTCAAGACGGATTATGGTTCAAGGCCTGATCCTCTCCCGTCTCGATTGTGGAAACGCCCTATATCTGGGGGCCCCACAATCTACACTTAACAGACTCCAGGTCATTCAAAACTGTGCGGCAAGAATCCTCCTGGATATCCCCCGCCGAACTTCAGTCAGAGCCAGACTGAAGGATCTTCACTGGCTCCCGGTGAGATCCAGAATTGAATTTAAGAGCATGTGCATCGCACACCGATCCTACTGGGGTACAGGCCCCTCTATTAACTCCCCCCTGATGAAAGCCTATCTACCCTCCCGCCCACTCAGGTCTACAACCTCCCACCTCGCCTCAGTACCACGCATTAGGAAGGCCAGATGTGGAGGCCGCTCGCTTTCTTACAACCTGGCTAGGATCTGGAACTCCCTTCCCCTCCCTATCAGATCAGAACCTAACCTTCTCACCTTCCGTAAACTATTAAAAACTTGGCTCTTCAGCAAAATTCCAATCTAACTTTTCACTCAGCTTCTCTTACTCCAGCCTCTCCAGCCCAACTCACTCTTTTCTATAGCGCTGGGACGCCCCTGGGTAGCCAACGCGCTTTACAAATCATCAATTCAATTCAATTCAATTCAACTCCAGCATCACTCAGCACCACCACTCAGCTGCACCACATCATCACTCAGCACCACCACAGCATCACTCAGTGCCACCACAGCACCACTCAGCACCACCAAAGCATCACTCAGCGCCACCCCAGCATCACTCAGCGCCACCCCAGCATCACTCAGCGCCACCCCAGCATCATTCAGCGCCACCCCAGCATCACTCAGAGCCACCCCAGCATCACTCAGCACCACCCCAGCATCACTCAGCGCCACCACAGCATCACTCTGGAACACTACAGCATCACTCTGGTGCACCACAGCATCACTATGCGCTACCACAGCATCATTATGCGCCACCACAGCATCACTCAGGGCCTCCATAGCATCACTCAGGGCCTCCACAGCATCACTCAGGGCCTCCACAGCATCACTCAGGGCCTCCACAGCATCACTCACGGCCTCCACAGCATCACTCAGGGCCACCACAGCATCACTCAGGGGCACCACAACATCACTATGCGCTACCACAGCATCACTGAACGCCACAGCATCACTCGTCACCACCACAACATCACTCCGCGCCATCACAGCATCAATCTGTGCAACCATTCAACAACAAGTGTTTCAAATATGTTCTCTCAATCTTTCAAGCTTTATTACAAATGTCACAAAAAGATGTTAATATTTCACTTCTCTTCTTGGATTTTCGTCACAATACAATACACTGAACATAATCTTCACAAAAGTTATTTACAAAAGTTTAAGCTATTGCCATTATAAATTACAATCACTTTTATTTAAGAATTAATTATTTAAAAAAATTAAAAGCCATTGTTATTTGTAATATCAATACATCTAAGTCACGTAAATACAAAACATGTTGCATTACAAATGCTATAGGTGTCTCATTTGCGAAAGTTATAACTATTGGCATTGTAAATGACAAAGCTATTAATTTAGCTATTTTCAAAACCAACACATAAATAAAAAAGTTGTCATTTACAAGACCAATAGCCAAAACTTTCCTAATGCGAGACCTATTGCATTGCAAATGCTTGTTTAAAATGTCTTCTTTCTTACACACTGGCTTATATTTGGAAGGCACAAATGCAGCAAAATCAAATTGGTAATAACAAATGTTCCAGTGTTCTATGCTCTCACGTTTGTTCATAAAAATGGTGCCTCACTTGTGTGGATAGGCCAAGTGCCCGCGTCGAGAAACGGTCTAAAACACAACATGGACGCATCACATTTGTCCACTGAAAACAGACCCTTTTTAGCAAAGGGGTAGCTATCGATTTTAGCCCTAGCTCAGTCAGCACCTATGGAAAACCCAACAAACTTGCACTTTTTTGAAAACTAGGCATCTGGGGAAATCCAAGTAGGGTGATTTGCATGGCTCGCACGTTTTTTTTTTACCCAGAATCTCTTGCAGACCTCAAACTTTGACAAAAACATATGTTCCTCACATTTCTGTGATGGAAAGTTCTCGAATCTGGGGGAACCACAAACTTCCTTCCACCCAGCATCCCCCCAAGTCTCGCAATAAGAATGGTACCTCAGTTGTGTGGGTAGGCTTAGTGCCTGCAACAGAAAATTTCCAAAAACTCAACATGGATACATCACATTTTCCACTCAAAACGGACCCTTTTTTATTCAAAGTGTGTAGCTGTGGATCTTTGCCCCTAGCTCAGTCACCACCTATGGAAACCTAGCAAATGTGAACATTTTTGAAAACTCAACATCTGGAGAACTCCAGGGTGGGGTCACTTGCATGGCTCTCACTAGGTAATTTGCCAATGTCAATCTTTGGTAAAAAATATACATATTTTCCTTGCATTTCTTTGACGGAAAGTTCTGGAATCTGCATGAAGGCACATATTTCCTACGACACAGAGTTCCTACTTGTTCCCCAATAACAACAGTACTTCACTTGTGTGGGTGGGCCACGAGGCCATGACACAAAAAGGCCCTAAAGCACTACATTGAAAGATAAACAATCTGCGTAGCTTAGGTATTTGGGGCCTTGCCGTGGTGCCATCCATGCAAACCTACAACCCATAGACATTTTTGAAAACTAGACAACCAGGGAATTCCAGGGTTGTATGCCCTGCCTGGATCCCAAGAAGTTTTTTTCACCCATAATGCCATGGAAAACTCAAACTGTGCCTGATATCACACATTTTCCTTACATTTCAGTGATGTAAACTGCAGAAATCCACAAACATCCTACCTACCAGTGCTACCCCACTTGTGTGGATGAAAGGAAATGACCACTTGTGTGCCTGGGAGTAGTGACAGTGACATGAGCGGATCAAACAGAAGTCAATGAGAATGGCTCCCCAAGGGGCCGTTCCTCCAAAATCCCTGCTGCCTAGTGTGTGGATCCTTGCTTGAGGATCGCTCTCCTATGGCAATCCCCACAGGGAGAAATATAATTTATTTATTTGAAAAGTTTTATATAGCGCTGGCTAGAGGGGGAGATTCTCCCTTTTCCAACAATACCGCTCCCACCCCAATCAGTACTCGGGGGTTGAAATACGCTCCCCAAACACTGATGCAATGAAAGAAAAATTAGCCCATCGGCCCGTTTTACTTTCACTTTAGTGTAATGACCTCAGCGCACCCTGCTCGCTGATCATCATTATACAAAATAAAGACTCAGGCTGCTCAGGAAGCTCTTCTATAGCAACCTGTTTTTAAAAAATAATAAAGGAATCCGTCTGGTGCCCTGAACCACTACCTCGTGTTCCACGCTCTCCGACGCCCTCTCCGCTCGGTCCAGCTCTCCCTTGCAGTAGTACCCTGGATCAAGAAAAGCAGAAAAGGAGGGCGCTCCTTCTCCCTCCTTGCGGCCATGCTTGGAACTCCCTCCCTCTACACCTCCGACAGACGGCATCGCTTCCCAAGTTCCTAAAGGATCTCAAGACCTGGCTCTTCGATGGAACTCAGTGAAGATCCCTAATACCCTTTCCCCCTCTGCCCCCCTCTATCAGTGCCTTCAAACCTGATCCGGGTGAGTAGCTAGTGCCATACAAACCCTTGATTGATTGATTGATTTATTTACCTCCCTGATGGCCGGCATACACACTACACCCACACTAATGGGGTTAGCAGTCAGTAGAAAACTGCAATGGAATTCAAAAGGCAACTCAAATCCTTGTACTTGATCCGCTCCCTTGGCTGTGGATAACTGGGGTCAGCAAGCAACCCCTGAACTATGTGACTACAGTGAATCCCATAACCAAAGAAGCTCGGCAACTCACCCATGTTCCGCTTACAATGTCACTCATTGAATGCTTATACCTTACATATGTTATGTTCATGTTCATGTTTTTGTTATGTATATGTTTATACAGACTTTTGTCATTCTATTACTGTAAAGCGCTCTGCTACCTCCGGGTCTCGACAGCGCTATAGAAAACTTCCTAAATAAAATAAAATTAAAAAAAATTACCAAAACAATGCAAGACAGAAGTATAATGTCCTGTCAACACTCTTCCTAGAAACGTCCTTGGCTTAAAACGTGGTAGGATTAAGGAGGCTCCCTGCGCTGAAGAAGTGCATAATGGGTTGCAGGTGCTGCCCTGGGAGTGCCGCCACTGGTTGGATGTTAGTGAGCATGTTAAATACCTTTTCACTACACAAAAGCCAAAGAAAGTCACACCTTCAGGATGTGGCTTTTGGAGTGAAAGAGAGGTGTGTGGGTCCAAGTTCCATGGAAGAAGGAGCAACACAGGACCCAAGGTGGGAAGACAGTGGTGACTCTAGGCGGTGGGTAGTAAACCAGGGCCCAAGGGTGAGAGTGGGTGGCAAATGCAGGGTTCAGAAGAGAGCACTGTAACAGGATCCTGGATGGGGTGAATACGTGATCCAGGGAGTCGTGTGTAGATACGTGTCTTCCTGGTCTTTAAAAGAGGATTACAGATTTGGGACTTTTATATTAGCACAAAGGCCTCCATTGAGAAAGTTTCGCCTTACTGACTGGTGAGTTGCAAGAATTACTCATCTGTATGGATTTGGCACCTTTATAGGGTCGATCAATGACTATTGAGTGAATGCAATTTGATTGTGAGACTGACCGAAAGGTATGCTGCTCGTGGATGAATATAGAGTAATAGGCTCTGAGTAACTATTCAAATATGGAAAGATAGATCCAGGCACATAATGAAAATGCATGGTAGTTTATATTTACAACAATGCATGGGTCGCATGATATGAGTGTGAATGAACAATAGGGGACTAATGCAATGCATAAGCGAGTACCACTGAGGTTGAGCTATGCACTTTGTTTTAACGAATTAGGATATGAAGAATATATTAATAATCCATTGTACTGTAAACACTTTGAATAATGTATGTCTTATATATGTATTCTTTAGATATTGTGTATTCTGTATGTCCGTGGGAGACTGAATTATCTATACTGGCCCGAAGAAGGTGGTAAATATTGACAATTTCACTGAAACACGTAGATTTTCTAATGTGTGCAGAATCTGCTTAATCCTGGGATACCATAGAAGAGAATTCCAATACATCTTCGATCCCCGTTCATGAGTAAAGTGGGTCCGCATCAACCAAACAGTTGGATTTTTGTTGTCTTATTCTTTTCTGCCTTTTTTAATATATTTTCCTTTTCGTGGTATTTATTTGCACCACATTGGGGTTGTTTATATAAGACATAGTTTGATTTCTGTCATGTATTTTGTAATGCAAAATACTTCCAAAACAATTGTTGATACATATTGGAAGAAGTTACAAAATGGCATTTTTTTAAAAAGGTTTGTTTATGTACAGGAAGGGACACCTTCCTGTACATAAACAGGCAATTGCATTTTGCTTTTTCCATACGTGCTGTGCTGCACAAGGCAGCACACGTGGAAAAAGCAAAAACGAGGAGAAATAATGCATTTCTCCTCGTTTCTCCAACTTAAGACCAGGATATTGCTGGTCTTAATTTTGGCGCTGCCTCCTATGAATGCCACCCTTGTACATAGGGGGCAGCGTCAAATGCAATGGGTGTTGCGGTGAATTCCCACCGCAACACCCACTGCACGCCCCTTTCACACTACCATAGCGTGCAAGGCTGCCTTATGTACAAGGCAGTGTTAAGCCACGTTAAGTGGCTTACCTCTGCCTTGTACATAGGGCAAGGCCCCTATCGTCACTGGAACTGCACAAAAACTGACGTTCCCGTGGTGATAGGGGCTTGTACATATGCCCCAAAGCATCTTTTTCAGCACGATGAGCTCTGTTCCCTGGTGGCAAAATAAAGGCTCCTTGTGGGTGCAGCCACGCGTCCCCTTTGAGACCAATCAAGCCTTCCTCATGGTGGTCTGCTCCTGCTTTATTGGATCCCCTTTTAATTGCCTGACTTCACCTGCATTTTTTGGTCAAAAAATGTAACCTATGAACAACTTGCAAAATTGAATCTATTCCGAGACTCATGCCCACAATCCAGAGCTCTGTTACTCTCCAGCAAGGTTTAGGCTGTACAAGTGCTACTACGTACACACACACGTCTGAGATTTTTAAGTAATTATTTAATGCAGCGCAATCTACGGAAGTATTGGACTTCCTAGCCCATGTTTTTGGAGTCTATTATTTCTTTCCATTACATAAAATCACCTGAAAGGGTATATCGACAAACTGTAGCTTACTGTCGTTATCAGTTTTGAAAAGATGTTGCATAAAAGGAAACAATGCAGCAACTACATCAACTGCTGACAGAGAAACAAAATGATCAGAAACCCACGTAGGGATCTGACATGCGCTTCATGGGGAGGTGGGTTCTGGATGTCCTCCGAGCCCTAGAACCTCACTGTGGTGGAAACGTGGTTAGGGAGGACTTCTGTATTCATAGTCAATATCTGAGCTGGGGTGCCTTTCGTAGGTTTGCCCTTTTTTAGGTCTCTCACCTAGCGTTGCAGTGCACAGCACGAGACATTTAGGGTCTCATTTATGGGGCTGTGCATCACTTTTACGCCGCCGGTGCGTCACTTTTTGTAACGCATCCCGTAGCGTAAAAAATGCGCCTTGTTGCGCCATATTTACAAAGTGACGCATCTAGGTAGATGCGTCACTTTGTAAACCCCTGCGCCAGATTATACCTGCCCCAGGTATAATGTATGCAAGGGGGGCGTTTTGACGCAAGAAAGAGTCATAGAAGTGACGCAGTGAAATTTATAAGATTTCACTGCGCCATTTCTTGGCCGCTAATGCTTCAAAATCTTATGCCTGGTTCATGTCAGGCGTAAGACTGACGCAGGCACTAACAACATGGGACTTGCCCATGTGAAAGTACACATTGCTGGAGTTGCGTCACTTTTGTGACACACTCCAGCAATACGTCAATTTTGCGCCTACAGATACGTCAGAAATACTGACGTATCTGTAACTCCTTGCGACATGATGCGTCATATTATAAATATGACGCATCAATCATGACGCAAGGAGTGCGCACTGAGAAGTGACGCATCGCTGCTTTCACGCAGCGATGCGTCATCTATATACATAAAAACGAATGTATGTCTGTCTGTCTGTCTGTCTGTTTGTCCTTTATGCATTACTACACCATTCATCCGATCGCCATGAAACTTTGGGAAGTTGTTGAGTACATTCCAGCGAAGGTTTCTGGCATACATTTTTTTTAAATATCGGCCCCCCCAGGGCCCTCATAATCTTTTGAATACTGAATATTTCCATTTCTTTATTTTCAGCGAATTTGCGAGCATCGCCGACAGATATGCCCCCCAAAAGAAAATCGATTGGCCGATCTACATCTGAAGCACGAAAGAAAAAGGTATTTCGAGCTTCAGAAACAGACGAGCAACAGGAAGCAAGATTAGAAGCTGTTCGAATACAAACTGATTAAGCCCGTTCTTCTCAAACGAACGAGCATCGAGAATCGCTCCGAAGGTCAAGTCAATAGTCAAGTCAATAAATTTATATAGCGCTCTACATACCCAGGGGGTCTCAAGGCGCTTGGAGAAGGGTGGGGAATTACTTGTCAAATATCCATGTTTTAAGTTGCTTTCTGAATGCTAGGTGGTTCTGAGTAAGGCGAAGGTGAGTGGGAAGTGAGTTCCAGGTTTTAGCTGCCAGGTAGGAGAAGGATCTACCTCCCATTGTGGTTTTGTTGATGCGAGGTACAGTGGCAAGGGCTTGGTTGGCGGATCGTAGTTGGCGGGAGGGGGTGTAGAAGGACAGTCTTGTGTTGAGGCCTTCGGGTCCGATTTCGTAGAGCGCTTTGTGTGCGTGGGTTAGGAGCCGGAAAGTAATCCTTTTATTGACGGGGAGCCAGTGGAGGTTTTTCAGGTGTCCAGAGATGTGATCTTTACGCGGGATGTCTAATATGAGCCTGGCTGAAGCGTTCTGGATGCGTTGGAGTTTTTTCTGGAGTTTTGCGGTGGTACCGGCGTAGAGGGTGTTTCCGTAGTCCAGACGGCTCGTGACCAGAGCGTGGGTGACTGTTTTTCTAGTGTCGGTGGGGATCCAGCGAAATGTTTTTTTGAGCATGCGAAGAATGTTGAAGCAAGATGAGGAAACGGCGTTGACTTGTCTGTTCATCGAGAGTGAGGAATCCAGGATGACGCCCAAGTTCCGTGCGTGGTCCGTCGGGATGGGTGCTTTTCCAAGGGCCTCTGGCCACCAAGAGTCATCCCAGGCGGAGGGGGAGGTGCCTAGGATGAGGACTTCTGTTTTGTCTGAGTTCAGTTTCAGACGGCTGTGATTCATCCATTCGGCTACTTCTTTCATTCCTTCATGCAGGTTGGTTTTGGCGGTGTTAGGGTCTTTGGTGAGTGAGAGGATCAGTTGAGTGTCATCAGCGTAGGAGATGATGTTGAGGTTATGTTGGCGTGCGATGGCCGCGAGAGGGCTCATGTATACGTTGAAGAGGGTGGGGCTGAGTGAAGATCCTTGTGGTACGCCGCAGATGACTTCAGTGGCCTCTGATTTGAATGGTGGAAGGCGGACTCTCTGAGTTCTTCCGGTGAGGAACGAGGTGATCCATTCCAGTGCTTTTCCTTGGATTCCGACGTTTCTAAGGCGTTGTAAAAGGGTGTTATGACAGACCGTGTCGAAGGCTGCGGAGAGGTCGAGGAGGATGAGGGCGACTGTGTCTCCATTGTCCAGTAGAGTTCGAATGTCGTCTGTTGCTGCGATGAGGGCGGTTTCAGTGCTGTGCTTGGCTCGGAAGCCGGATTGTGAGGAGTCGAGGGATTTGTTGGTTTCGAGGAATGCGGCGAGCTGGTTGTTGATCGTTTTCTCGATGACTTTGGCCGGGAATGGAAGGAGTGAGATAGGGCGGTAGTTTTTGAGTTTGGTGGGGTCAGCTGTGGGTTTCTTCAGGAGGGCGCTGAGTTCGGCATGTTTCCAGCTTTCCGGGAAGGTTGCGGAGTTGAGGGAGCAGTTGATGACGTCTCGGAGGTGCGGAGCTATAATGGAGTTTGCTTTGTTAAAGATGTGGTGCGGGCATGGGTCTGTGGGGGATCCTGAGTGGATAGAGTTCATCAGACGGATGGTGTCCTCAGTGGAGATTGGCTTCCAGTCATTGAGGATGTTCAGGGGGGGTGGGGGTCCTGCAGGGGGTTGGGTGGGTTGGTCTTCGGGTCGGTTGTTGAAGCTGTTGTGGATGTCAGCAATTTTTTTGTGGAAGAATGAGGCCAGGGAGTCGCAGAGGGCTTGAGAGGGGGTGATGTCGTTGGAGTTGGCTGAGGGGTTGGTGAATTCCTTGACGATGTTGAATAATTCCTTGCTGTTGTGGGCGTTGTTATCTAGTCGGTCCTTGAAGGCGGCTTTCTTGGCATTCCGGATCAGTCGGTGGTGAATGCGGGTGGCGTTTTTGAAGGCGTCCTTGGTGCTGGTGGTTGGGTCTTTTTTCCAGGTCTTCTCCAGGGAGCGACAGAGTTTCTTGGATTTCTTAAGATCATCGTTGAACCAGGTGAACTCCTCTAATGTAACCCGGCCCTCCTCGAGCGCAGCTACGTGCATTGAGGGGGCCGGAGAAGCTGCCCAAACATGTTGAATCAGTCTTCATTGTGCCGAGATGGAGTGTTGGCGAGATGGTGCGGGATCGGGAATGAACCCGAGTCGTGATGGGGGTGCAAGGTATGACTGTGTAAGCGCTGTGCTCTCGCGCTCGCGTTCAAAAGTATACCAAATGCGATGAGGCCTAATCCGGTTCGAAATAAAACCAGAGGGGAAGTAGTCTAGGGTGAAAGACACAGGGGCCAATATCGAGTGCGAGACACAAGTATCATTAGAAAGCGTACACAAACCAGAGAAAAAAGTTAACATTTCACCTTAAAAGGCCATTCTGAGATATTCAGAAGATATAGGCCAATCCAAGAAAACATAGGAAACTCTTAATACTAATATAGAAACTGTTAATACTAAATAACATCCTATTTACATATATACAAGTATCAGATAAGCAAAGCAGAGTAAATCAATAACAAGGATGTCGGAGAGATACTTATCTTTCTGAGCAGCAGCAACATTCCTTTCTTCTGAGATCGCAGCAATGTGCGACGGGTAAGCTAGTTTCTCATAAATGAGGCCCTTAGTATCTAAAAATGGGGTTTTAGGAGCTGACTTTGGAATGGCACACACACAAGCGTGTGCTTTTCCTTTTGTGGCCTGCTATTGGCCTTTGCGTGCGTCTTTTTATGAAAGACAGCACGTAATAGGCCAAAGGCGGGCGCATAGCTCCGCCCACGGCCTATTGGTGTCTATTACGCACTTGGTGCGCGTAATAGACACCAATAGGCCATGTGGTTTAAATTATCGTGCCCAGACACGGGCGCGATAATTGACACCACATGTCTAACTGTGGCGCGCGCGCACCACTCGTTATTTTACTAGGAATGTACTTTCCCTTTCGGCAGCGTCTGTTTAAAACAGACTGGATAAATGTGTGACACAGTTAGAATGCCGATAAAGTTCATGGGCTCTGCCAGGCTGCACCCGTCTCGCAGCTGTGAAATCTTTCGCAGTTGTGAAATCGTCAGGTAGGCGGCTTGAAGCCTAGCACCACGAAGTGACCATTTGAACACAGGACCAAGGCAGGTCACGAGTTCGGATCTTGGCAGGTCCGCAAAGTTAAGGACCTTGAATTGAATAAAAGTGGCACCTTCTCTTTACAGCTTTCTATGAACTGGGGTGGTGTGGAGTGCAAAAAAACGATGGATTTAGGCCCAGATCGCTGTACTGGGGTGAATATATGACATTGTTCTGCATTCTGTCCACCAACTGTTGTTTTGCAGTTGCTTTATTACTTACAAAACCAATAGGGTCAAACTTTCAGTAATGCGAGACCTATTGCATTACAAATGCTTGTTTAATATAGATTCTCAAGTACACAACCAGCAACAATGAGGTGTGCGGCACTTTAAAGAGACATTCCAGCGCTCTTGTAGCAGTTTGAAAAGAGCGCAGGGTGGCAAGTGTTCAGGCTCTACTTGCTCTTGCAGAGCGAGCCAGGAAAAGCCAAGCTAGACACTAAACAAGATTTTGCATTGCAATAGGTCTCTCATTGTAAATGACAATGCCTTTTATTTATCTGTTTTGATCATTAACATAAATAAAAAGGCATTGTCATTTACAATGCCAATATCTCCAACTTTTGTAAATGTGAGACCTATTTCATTTCAAATAAGCCTCGCCACTGCTTGGAAAGTGAAAGCGCGCATGGTGCGATAAATGTTGCAGAAAGCATGTTGTGCCTGCAGTAGGAGAAACTCATTAAATAAAATAGTGATTAGAGACTGAATAAGACATAGGGGTATATGTACAAGCCCCTATCTCCACGGGAACGTCACTTTTTGTGACGTTCCCATGGCGATAGGGTCCTTGCCTTATTTACAAGGCAGCGTTAAGCCACTTAACGTGGCTTAACGCTGCCTTATACATAAGGCACCCTTTCACGCAATGGTAGGAGGCAGCGCCAAAATTAAGATAAAAAAACCCTGTCCTTAAGCTGGCAAAATGAGGAGAAATGCATTATTTCTCCTCATTTTACTTTTTCCATGTGTGCTGCCTTGTGCAGCGCACATGGAAAAAGCAAAATGCCATGGTTTGTTTATGTACAGGAAGGTGTCCCTTCCTGTACATAAACAAACCTTTGGAAAAAATGCAATTCTGTCACTTTCATGTGTGCTGCATAAAGCAGCATACATGAAACTGACAGAATTGCATTTTAGGATTGTTTATGTGCAGGAAGGGACACCTTTCTACACATAAACAATCGTCCCCTGCACGCAGACACCCTTGCGCTCTGGTGCAAGGCTACCTGTGTTGGCGCTAAATTGTTAAATTTAGCATCATCTCGGGAGGAAACACAAGGCTGCACCACATTCTTGTAAATATGGTGCAGCCTTGCGTTTTCGAAGTGGCAGAGTGTGTCGTTAAGCCAAGGAGGCTAACGACACGCTACACCACTTCATTGTACCTATCCCCCATAGTGTGTAACAACAGAAGTAAAGGGCCAGTCGTCATGGGAGGTTACAAATGAAGACAATGTGGTACGATTAACGAACCAGAAGCCAGCATTTGCAAGCTTAATAACGAATCAGAAGCCAGCATTTACTAGGGACAATGACACAAGCCAATGCTAAATTTGGGTGGAGAGTGGGCAGAGCTTCAAGTCTATACTTAAACATAATATGCTTCGCAGAAAAAACGCATGTGCTGTCCAGGCTCGAACTAAAAACAGTGCACAAAAATATAATTTTGTGGTCTGTCCCTTCTTTTGACAAAGAATGGCCATCTTTCATCAAGAACCTAAGCCACAGATTTGTCTCAGCGAAAAATATAAAGCATACACCTTCTAAGAAGGTTTCCACTCGTTATATTTTCTGCTTCCTCCAGTTGTGAGTCCCTTAAAGTAGAAGCCCTGAGCACTGGGTTTACTACATACTCTGCCTAAGAATGTTTAAAATAATTCATCCTCCAATGCCCAGTTTGCTTCGTTACCTCGATAGACAACGTTTACCTGTTTATTCATTCATCTGCATCCTTCCTTTTTTCCTTTAATTCCTTTTCATCCGTCCGATCATTTTATTAAAATTAAAGATCTTTTTCTTGTCAACTTGTCTTCAAATTCCTTCTTTTATTTGTACCTGTATTTAAGTTGTTCTAACTTGATTACTGATACTTAACAATAGGAGAAATGTCAATGCTGACACATAATATACCCTATTGTATTTAAGGAGCCTCTTTGCCAGGTAAGGTAATTATACATTTTTGTGCTGGTGGTTGTTGTATAAATAATGGATCGGATTTAAAACGTTGATCCAGATTTTTCACAAAATGATTTTTGTGCCAAAAGTTCTCACAAATACAGATAAATGGCTTTGCATCACGTGGCCAAATTCTCTTTTGACGGACACTAATTTCCAAATATATCACACTCGTAAATAAATGGAAGAAAGTATTTTCAGCAACTGTCTCTTCTCTTTTATCAAAGAACACCTACTCTACAACAAGATGCAGTGACCAGAAGATTTGGTCTTTGAAAACAATTTGAAATGTGGGCTCATACAATAATCTCCTATCATGCGGATTTGCTGCACAGCTGCATACAGATGAAATTTGGATCCCAAGATGTCCACCAGTGTGTGTGCGCACAGTGGCAGCCATCTTTCAGTGGTTTTTGTTATACTTTATTTATATAAATTTACCATTCCAATACAGCTGTCAGACTTTTGGAATGGTAAATTAAAAACATACTATGTGTAGGACGTTGGATACATTGGATACATGGCTGGAAGCTATCATCCTGGACTGCAATGCACTGGGGCCCTGCTAACACAGGTAGAGATGACCTTCATGGTTTAACAAGTCACTGAAGTTAGTCCTTGGATAAGTCTCCCTGCTGCCTCTGGTCTCGTCCTGACACTGATCTTCAAGGTCTCAAACCTCCTGCCCTCTCCTTGCCTCGTGAGCTTTTACGACTCTGCAAACACAAGTGCTTCCTCAGATAAGATAAGGAAGTACCTTGACTCTTGCAAGTCCAGATTCTCCTACTCCTGGGACAGGAGGAGGGCTTTCGCCTTTGTCCGGTCAGTCGTACAACCTACATTTGATCTCACAGGGAACCTTCGGGAAGGCCTTCCACGCCCACCTTCAGTCCAATTCTACTTGCTAAAGAACTCTCTAGTCAAATAACCATTTCATCTGCAATCCATTGGTTGTGCTTAGAACAGACCAATCCCTCATACAACCAAAACAGCATCCATATACACAAACTAGAGAATGTGTTCGATGACGTGACTGATCAACTTCGAAGAACTCCACTGTTTTGACTGAGGGTTTCAATAATTAAATTGCAGCCAACATAAAAGAAAGAGTTAGATTCCCCCATTGTTTTGGCCCTTGGTAACATACGTACCCTTTAAGTGAAATAAAAAAAATCAGCTATAGTAAAAACTCAGTTTGGCAGTCAAATTGAAAACTTCTTGCTAAAGCAATCAAATGCTAGATTGCTGGCAGACTCATCAGCTGGAACCGCCTGTGGACGAAATGAGTGAAATTATAATTACTGAAAAATTCAATGCAAGACCCTTTAAGCCAGACATAGCCCCAAAATCTACTGTGTTTGCACTGGGAATGTGAACACAACATTGAGATTATTTTGCATTGGTTGGCAGGGACACAGGGGCATATTATCAAGAAACGGAGTTAAAATTATCGCCGCTTTAGCCGCAGGAAACTGCCGCTAAAGCGGCGATAATGGACTTGACAATATGCCGTTGTAAATTCCCATAGAAGCCCATGTTCTGGTGTGAACATGGGCTTCTATGGGAATTCTCAAGTGCATATTATCAAGCCCATTATCGCCGGTTTAGCGGCAGTTTCCTGCCGCTAAAGCGGCGATAATATTAACGCCCTTCTTGATAATATGCCCCACAGTCTCTTCCAATTGAATGGGTAACTAAGGGGCATATTATCAAGCATGGCGTTAACATTATCGCCGCTTTAGTGGCAGAACACTGCCGCTAAAGCGGCGATAATGATGTTGTGTGGCGTTTTAGGCTCCGAGTGAATTATCCCGATTCATGCCCTTAGATAGGCACAATTCACATTGCCCTAATATAGGCATAGACATCAAGCCCTTATTTAGACATAGCCCATGCAGACCAAATACAGGCATGGCTACTTCCACCCGTACCAAACGTCACAACGATTTCTTGGAAAATCGGCTTAAGCAGTTAGGGAACTTCCCCTTACTTGAATATTGATTTTTCCAAGAACTCATGTACTTTGCAAAGAACGACTATTTCCTAGGGGTTCTTTACTGACGTTATTATGCCCGACTTTACGTCAAACTATGGCATTCCTAGACACCTTCAAGGAATAATTATACCTTCACTTGCTCTAGCAAGACACTGTGGTTCGGAGCAGCTCGACTATCTACTTTTCCTACGCAGCTCGCTACAGCAAGTGTCGAAGGAAGCCGACCCTCCAGCTGACGTACTGATCAAGAGGCTGCCTTTCTCTCACCGAGAATCCAGCTCCAGTGTTTCCAAGCTCCCCTTGCGGGGTGTTGGGAAATCGAGTGCCGAGACAGAGATACCAGACCTCCTTCATTCTAACTAAGGTATGGAGCTGATTAGAACCTAGAGAAATTTCGGATAGATTCTTGGCAAAGAAAACTAAACCTATGCTCGACAATACTTACTTCTTCCTGCGTACTAGACTTAGGTTAGGTACATTGGGGTAGGCGTATTTTAGAAGCACCAGTTGAGTATTTTTAGTCATTGTTATTTATGTATGTATTTTTGTATGGCTTAGAAACCATACAATGCTCTTACAGTATTATTTTATTTATTGTTCTTGCTGTACGCATTATACTTTGCAGTCTGCATTACGATTGTAGCAGTTCACTTTTCTTGCATGAGAAAGAAGACTGTTCAATAAACCTTTTATTGAAAACGCCTGTCACTCTATTTCTCTGCAACTCTGTAGAAATGAAACATGCATGATTGAGTGAAATACTTATCTATTGTTTCCGCGACTCTAGAGGTACATTTCTTATTCTTGGGAAACAAAGTTGTCATGTTAATGCGGTTGTCAGAAACTAATCCCTTCTTGTGAATTCGAGTAATTTTCTAGTGACCTCTGAGCTAGCTGGCATTCACTATTAAGTTTAATATATTCGATAGACACCTAGTAGACCTCAGTCCCACGTCTAATCTTTAGGATATATTATTCCACTGCGCAGAGCCTATTGAGAATATAGGAACTACACTACAATGGGCTTGATAATACACCGTAGAGAATTCCCATAGAAGCCCATGTTCACACCAGAACATGGACTTTTATGGGAATTCACAAGGGCGTATTATCAAGCCCATTATCGCCGCTTTGGCTGCAGTTTTATGCCTCTAAAGCGGCGATAATGTTAACGCCGTTCCTTGATAATATGCCCCCAGGTTCTACAAAGCTAAAATGAGCCCATCTAGGCTGCCAAATAAAGTGAAGAGTAAACCGAGCAATCACATTTAGAACAGAAACTAACAAACAGCTGTTTTGCATGTTCTCGATCCGGTTCTCACGCTTGAAAACATATCTGAAAAGCACATTTATTAAAGCCATCCAAATTAAGAACAAACATTTACAAAGCAATTCACTGGGCAAAAGGGAGAATAGACACGGCCTATGTGCAAATACAAGTGTTTATTCAGAGCCACATACATAAGTATATCTACATAGGTAGATCTCTACATTACAGGCTAGGAAGCGCATTGATCAGTGCAGCCCTGGGTCTTTAAATAAAAACTTCACAGCAATCACTGGTGACATCAACGCCTCAGGCATACATGCATGTACGCACCTGGAAAAGCCAGCATTACCAACCACACCAAGGGGCTCCCATGGTGCTGAAGACTAAGGACCATATCAAAGGTGACAACCTGAGAGAAGATATCAACCGGGATGACAAGTGCCCCAAGCGTTCACACAAACATGTGAGGCCAAGGACAATGAGGAGAGCTCAGAAGAAAACGTTCTGTAGAGGAAAGGTTCCATCACTTCACACATCTTCGGTATGGAAGGGCCTCAAGACCTGGCTCTTTGGATGATCCCAGCAGAGTTAATTCATTGTGCCACAGCATACTTATTTTGAAAATTAAGAAATGGAAAGATCGAATAGAGACAGAGGTGGACAAGGGGAGAAAGAGAGAGGATTAAGAGAGGCAGATAAAGAAAGTTATTTTGCCTTGCTCAGTATTTTCTAGTCTTTCGTTTGAGGCACAATACATTTTCTAAATGTGCAAGGATGTTTTCTGAAGGAGCTCACCCATATCCAAACAGCAAAGTCCACCAACCAGAAGTCAGGCTGAGGCCATGTGATTCATTTCATACATTTACATGGACCAATCCCAAGTATAGGTAGGGATATAGCACAGTACCCATTCACTTTGAAATACCACAACTCCATAGGTTTGTCTTTAAAACAGGCCATTAGCGTAGGTTCTGAATGCAGTTAAGGCCTGGCTCTTCCTCTCTCACAACAGGTTTACTGTTACAGATGTTTTTCTGGTGGTTTAGTTGCACTAAGTGGCAATTTTGATGGTGTATATGAGGGTTGGACTGAGACTAAAAATCTTCCCAGGCACGCTAAAAAATGTGGCCCATATTTGAATATTGCCTTTCGGCAAAACACTGCTTCGGCGAAGATTTATAAAAAGAAGGGAGGGGTTTCTGACAGAGGCATGTTTTCTTAACTTTACTTAGATTAGAGAAAAGCTGCACGGATTAGTTCACACTGGTGAAACACACCTGAAAGCAAGTGAGGCCACTTATGCTCCGGCCCCCTGCCCCGCTCAATATGCATACATTAAGGGGCCGACCCAGTGAGAGAAAGGGAGTGACACCTCTGCCCGTTGATAAATGGGAGATAATGGATGCCCATCTGCCTCCAGAAAGACTACACATGCATTCACAGGGCCATCTAAACAACACAGCCACCACCCAAATCGGCCCCCCAGGCTGCCCAAAAAAGCAGCCCACAGCTGGAACTCAGATACCGGACCCTCGGCCATTGCCCGATTGCCCGCTTTACCAATCCGACACTGTGCAATTAGGAATGATAATACTACATCACACCACATTTAGCTATATATTTGTAAATAAAAATCTAAAACACACTCCAGGCAACACTACTAATTGTGTTTGGCCCTTTTGGAAATCTCTCAAGTTAAGTATCATTTGCATTTCTCACCACTCCAATGCTTTTATTTAGGTGTCATTGAAGGTGACCTCCCCCATGCAAACTTTTCCAGATCCAGACCCCCATAGGCACAATATTGTCTACAGATAGGTCAGTAGTGTCTGTCTCATGCCCAGTACTGCCCATTCCTGAGAATCTGCAATAGTATTTGTAATCCCATCACCAGCTCTTCCAGTGTTCATATCATGCAAGACCTCCTGTTTACCCACACCCAAACTTCAATTTGCAAGGTTCCAGCATGAGAACAGTCCAGTTCTTAAGGGAGTGAGTGAGTGAGTGAGTGAGTGGGTGAATTAATGCTTATATTGCACAACAGTGATCTCCAAAGGTATCCTGGCACTGAGAAAATGTTGTCTTTGTCACATTACAAAGTGATAAAGACACAGAACTAGACCAAGATGAAAGAGGTGAACAACTAAGCTTTTGGCTGTTGCTAGGAGAGGGTTCCCTATTTTCGATGTTAGAAATGCACCTCTGGAGATCTCGTGTGTTGAAGAACCCCTTCAGCAGGCATTTAGCGGCGCAGGACAGAGCAAGGTAAGAGGCCGCGTGGATGATAGAGGCAGAAAACACTAAAATCTACCAATTCAAAGGAAGGGAGCAGTTTTCACAGATACAGAAGAAGCTGACCAATTAAATACAGTGGCAGCTCAAGTTTCAGAGAGTGAAGGGGGGGCATTTGAAAAAAACGCTCATGAGGCTAGGTACCAATTGAGGAGTTTGGGAGCAAAAAACTCCACGAGGGGTACACAGATAAAATCTTGCAAGAAAATGTTGGTACCAGAGGTTGCTGCTCCAAGGCAGGGTGGTGCAGCAATAGGAGACTGGGTAAGCCCATGAAGGAGGAAGTCGAGGGGGGCAAAAGAGGGGAAACATATATCAAACTTGAAGATTACACCCTCACTAAGGACTTTCTTTATGGTAGTACCGAAGATCCTCTTACTGCAAAACCCAGCCCTGATATCCACTGCAAACAGGCTGTCAGAAGGTCAAGATATTACAAGTCCAAATAGGTTCCAGGTGCTGGCAAGTATCACTGAGCCACAAGAGGAAGCTGTCTTAAAAGAATATGGGATAGGTCAGAAAGAGAAAAGGATCTCTTCCTCGTTCAGAGAAATGGAGCACTTTCAGACAGGAAAATCCCAGCCAGAGTCAGAACCAATACTTCACGATGACCTACATCCATCACTTGAGTGCGGAGGGGGGCTAGGGCAAACTCAAAATCAATTTCAACTTCAAGCACAGTCCCAATCAGGTACAGACCTTATCCAGCTGTTAACTACTGAGGTCAGGAATAGATTTGAGATATCGAAATCAAATCAAAGAGAGATCAGAACTGCATGTGATAGTTTGGAAAAGAAGCTGGATGAGTTTAGCGATCAGGACATCACCGCTGGAAACCTCTGTGAGAGATCTAACACTTCAATCAGAAGGTAACACGAGGGAGATTATGCGCCTAAAGAGGAATGAGGTCTATTAAAGGAAAAGATGGAGCCATTAGAGAGCAATGAGAGAAGAAATAATCTCCGGATACTAAAAATCCCAGAAGGGGCAGAGGGAGTAGATCTGAAGGCCTTTGTAGCGAGACTGATTAAGGTGGGAACCCACATGGATTGCTCAGAATAAGAACAGGTTAAGGACATACAGAGGGCCCATAGTGATCCATATAGGATGAACCCAATACAAACAAAACCAAGGAAAATCCTAGTTAATTTCTATACTTATAAAATTAAGGAAGAAATCCTCACAAAGGCTCTAAAAAAGAAAATCCTGACAGTAGATGGTATCAGCTTTGAAATTAGGTCTGATGTCTCCCAATTTACGGCCAACAAGCAGTGGGAGTTTGGCAATTTGATTGAGCCCTTTAAAAAGCTGGGGCGACAGCACAGTTGAGATTTCCTGCCAGTTTGCGAGTAATGCATATCAATAAGATGCAGAATTTTCGTAGAATAGAGAAGGCCGAAGAATTTCTCAAATCTTTTATCAGGTACAGGGGGGAAATAGAATTGTGATTGAACATTCTCTACATTATTTCCTCTTATACCTATTTTCCTTTTGCCCTTTGCTTTGTTTTGATTGGCACTGTTCTCTCCTCCGGATTTTCTCTGATTAGACCCATGCAGAGAACTGCATATAAAACTGCAGTTGAATTTAGCGGAATAAACTCTTAAACATGGTAATAGTCTCTTAACTTTGGAGGGCCTCCTCAGGCTTAGGACATGAAGAAGGAAGAAGAGGGTTTTCTAAGGGTGGTGCGTCACGGGTTGGTTTTAGTGCACAGGTGGGTGAGCATGGGGTAAAAACACAAAAAGAAATTGTCCTCATGAAATCAGCTGGTACTCAGGCCTTAGTCTAATAACAAAGTTAAGAAATAGAAGATGACCACCAGTCAGAAGGTACAGATAGAATTCCTATCTTGGAATGTCAATGGGCTTAGAGTGAGACACAGAAGAGAAAGGATTTTGCAATATTTAAAAGATGTCCCAGCCCAGGTCATAATTCTTCAAGAGACCCATCTAACTAGTGAAGAGATGAAAGAGACATTTAAATCTAGAAAATGGCTACAGAGAGTGGTGTTGACGGGCCATCAACCTACTATAGAGGGGTAGCGATCCTTGTCAAAATGAATCCACAGATAACAAGAGAGGACAGCAGAGTGGATAAGGCTGGTAGTCGGGTGATTGTTAAGTTGAGACGTTATGATCAAGCCTACACTGTGGTCGATTATTATGGCCCTAATGTAGACAACCCTATTTCGTATGGTAATCTAATTTCAGAACTTTTAGATTTCTCTGACCCTATCATCATTGCAGGGGATTTTAACGTGGTTTTAGATGCTAATCTACATCGATTCACTAAGAGTAGAGCTGTAGTCCATAATAAAACACGATTCTTAATAAAAAATTCAATGAAGGAATTAGGTTGGTGCAACATCTGGAGAGAGAGGAAGGGAGGTCTAAAAAGCTTTACCTTTAATAATAAAAAATACAGACATGAATCAATAATTGATTTATTTTTAATTAATCAGAGTATAAAGGATCAGGTTAGAGATGCCAGTCACGTTGGATCACATATGTCAGATCACTCGGCTATTACTCTAGCCCCATCAGGCACAGTAGTACAAAGGAGATGGACGATGAATCGTACCATACTGTCTAAGAAGGGAACGATAGAAAAACTCGGGCGGGAATCTCAAGAGTTCATTAAGGATAATATAGACAGCGCACCAATAGGAATGGTTTAGGATGCTTACAAACCTTCTTAAGGGGGAAAATAATATATACCCAAACATTTAAAAATAAGCAACGCAGGGCATAGATAATGAATATTGAAAAGAACATACAGCAGTTAGAACAGCATTTACATGGAAATGAGATAGAACAAGGGGCGCAGCAAACACCTATTCAGGCTCTTAAAATGGACCTAGCAGGGATAGTGGAAGGAAGATTATAGGAAAGATGGCAAGCTAGTAAATTGGCTCATTTTAATTATGGAGAAGGCTGTGCAAAGCTACTAGCATGGAAAGTGAAAAATGACCAGGCAAAATGCTTCATAAAAAAACTAAGGCATGGAGCTATAGGGAGTTCTGATCAAACAAGTGTTGGCATAAAGTGGGCTTTCCTAAACCATTTTTGGAAGGTCTACTCAGAATATCTAACCACATTAGAGGGAGAGGTGGAAGATTGAGTGGGTCAAGAAGCTTCCAGTAAAGTCTCTTATCTTCTTATCTTATCTTAGGGGAAACTTATATAGCTCTCTGTCACCATAGGTTTCCTGGCGCTGGGTGGTACTGAGAGATGTAGAGAAGGGGAGCTAGCCAGACTGTGTAAAGAGATTGGTTTTAAGAAGTTTTCTAAATTCCAACAGAGACATGGAAGATTTGAGCGATAACGGCAACTGGTTCCAAAGTTTGGGAGCCAGATGAGCAAATCTGCAGCCACCATATTTTTTAAGTTTAATTGGAACTACAGTCAGAAGTTGACGATGGGAGGACCGTAGGTTGCGTGCCGGACGGTAAGGAGTCACTAGGGATCTTAGAAAGACGGGAGACGTACCAGTCACAGCTTTGTAAGTCAGGCAGCCGATCTTAAATGCGGCTCTCTGTTCGACCGGCAACCAGTGGAGTTTGCAGAGCAGTGGTTTTGCAGACTGCCACTTTGGGGTCTTATAGGCTAGTCGAGCCGCCTGGTTCTGCACAACTTGCAGCCTATGAAGCAGGTATTTCGGTAGGCCATGGTATAGGGAGTTGGAGAAATCCAGGCGGGAGAGCACAAGGGCGATCAGGACTTGTATCAGGGCTTCAGGTGAAAGGAGGTGGGAAACTTTCCTGATTCTCCGGAGCTGAAACATACAAGAAGATACGACTGCACCAACCTGAGGTTTGAGGGAGAGCTCTGAGTCGATGATAACCCCCAAGCTCTTTGCCGACTTAGCCGGGATGGGCGGGGGTCCCAACTCTGTGGGCCAAAACTGTGAGCCCCAGTGGATGGAGCTACTGCCCGGGACAATTAGCTCTGTCTTCCCTGGGTACAGCTTAAGCTGATTGAGGTTCATCCATTGCTGGATATGTAACATGACCGCCTGACAGTCGAGAGCTGCGTTAGAGGTGTTAAGAGGAAAGATGATTTGCAGGTCGCCTGCGTAATTGAAGACGGTAATGTCCCAGCTCTTCAAGGAAAGGATGAGCGGGCGAAGATAAAGATTAACAAGCATTGGAAATGCAATAGGTCTCGCAATAGAATAGTTAGACATTTTTCTTTTTGCAAATGGAAGAGTGGCGTTGCGTGGATGAGTAGCGTTGCGTGGATGAGTGGCGTTGCGTGGATGAGTGGCGTGTGTGAGTGGCGTTGCGTGTGTGAGTGGCGTTGCGTGTGTGAGTGGCGTTGCGTATGTGAGTGGCGTAGCGTGTGTGAGTGGCGTTGCGTGTGTGAGTGGCGTTGCGTGTGTGAGTGGCGTTGCGTGTGTGAGTGGCGTTGCGTGTGTGAGTGGTGTTGGAATGCAATAAGTATCGCATTAGAAAAGTTGTAGTTATTGGTCTTGTAAATGACATAATTTATTTTTTTTTGCGATGTTAAAATTGCTATATTGATGGCTTTGTCATTTACAATGCCAATGGTTATAACTTTTGCAAATGTGACACCTATAGCATTTGGAATGCAACATGTTTAGTATTTACGTGACTTATATGGCAGCTCTGGTCGTTATGCTACATCTCTAGATAGTTTTATCTTCCGCAAAAGTGACACCTATTGTAACACAATATGTGTTGTGAGGGTGAGTGAGGGTGAGGGGATGAGGGTGAGGTGTTGAGGGTGAGGGGTTGAGGGTGAGTGAGGGTGAGGGTGAGTGAGGGTGAGGTGTTGAGGGTGAGGCGTTGAGGGTGAGTGAGGGTGAGGCTGAGGTGTTGAGGGTGAGTGAGGGTGAGGGTGAGTGAGTGTGAGGGGTTGTGGGTGAGTGAGGGTGAGGATGAGTGAGGGTGAGGGGTTGAGGGTGAGTGAGGGTGAGGGTGAGGGTGAGTGAGGGTGAGGCTGAGGGGTTGAGGGTAAGTGAGGGTGAGTGAAGGTGAGGCTGAGGGGTTGAGGGTAAGTGAGGGTGAGTGAGAGTGAGGGTGAGTGAGGGGTTGAGGGTGAACGGTTGAGGGTGAGTGAGGGTGAGGGTGAGGTGTTGAGGGTGAGTGAGGGTGAGGGGTTGAGAGTGAGTGAGGGTGAGGCGTTGAGGGTGAGTGAGGGTGAGGGTGAGTGTGGGTGAGGGTGAGTGAGGGTGAGTGAGGGTGAGGGTGAGTGAGGGTGAGTGAGGGTGAGGCTGAGTGAGGGTGAGTGAGGGTGAGGGGTTGAGGGTGAGTGAGGGTGAGGGGTTGAGGGTGAGTGAGGATGAGGGGTTGAGGGTGAGTGAGGGTGAGGGGTTGAGGCTGAGTGAGGGTGAGGGTGATTGAGGGTAAGGGGTTGAGGCTGATTGAGGGTGAGGGTGAGGGTGAGGGTGAGGGTGAGGGGTTGAGGGTGAGTGAGGGTGAGGTGTTGAGGGTGAGTGAGGGTGAGGGTGAGTGTGGGTGAGGGTGAGTGAGGGTGAGGGTGAGTGAGGGTGAGTGAGGGTGAGTGAGTGTGAGTGAGGGTGGGGGTGAGTGAGGGTGAGTGAGTGTGAGTGAGGGTGAGTGAGGGTGAGGGTGAGTGAGGGTGAGTGAGGGTGAGGGTGAGTGAGGGTGAGTGAGGGTGAGGCTGAGGGGATGAGGGTGAGTGAGGGTGAGGGGTTGAGGGAGGGTGAGGGTGAGTGAGGGTGAGGGTGAGGTGTTGAGGGTGAGTGAGGGTGAGGAGTTGAGGGTGAGTGAGGGTGAGCGTGAGTGAGTGTGAGGGGTTGAGGGTGAGTGAGGGTGAGGGTGAGTGAGGGTGAGGGGTTGAGGGTGAGTGAGGGTGAGGGTGAGTGAGGGTGAGGCTGAGGGGTTGAGGGTAAGTGAGGGTGAGTGAGGGTGAGGCAGAGGGGTTGAGGGTAAGTGAGGGTGAGTGAGAGTGAGGGTGAGTGAGGGGTTGAGGGTGAACGGTTGAGGGTGAGTGAGGGTGAGGGTGAGGTGTTGAGGGTGAGTGAGGGTGAGGGGTTGCGAGTGAGTGAGGTTGAGGCGTTGAGGGTGAGTGAGGGTGAGGGTGAGTGTGGGTGAGGGTGAGTGAGGGTGAGTGAGGGTGAGTGAGGGTGAGGGTGAGTGAGGGTGAGTGATTGCGAGTAGCAAAAAAATCGTATGGAGCCAGGGGCGTAGCGCAGGCTCCTGCAGGGGGAGGCTGGGACAGGCTGGGGTGCCCCTTGAACTCAATTTCTACGACTATCCCTGAGTTGTGAGAAACTGGTGAGGGGGGGGATTCGGAAGGACGGGGTGACATCATGTAGATTTACACCATGGCATCGTGCTCCACAGCAAGCGAACGTCTCCCACAAACGGCAACATAGCGCGGCACAAAAACTCGGACTCTTTCCCCTGAGGGAAACGCGCACAGGCCTGCAGAACGGCTTATTTCCACCCTGTCAGAAATGGCACCTCAGCATGTGCCTTCCCTCGTCACTGAACAGGGCATATTGAACAGGGTCGAGGGCTGGAGGGCTGGCAGCTCGTCCTGTTCTCTTCCGTGAATGTCTAGCTGATTTGTCTTGCCAATAAAATATTATTTAACCGGGAGATGGAAACGTGCAGAGAAATGGATAGAGAGTGAGCGGAGACAAATGGAGGCGGGGGCTGGGGAGAGCGAGGGTAGGGAAACAGACAATAGGAAGAAGTAGAAAGAGGAAACATGCAGCAATGGAGAGAACACATCAGAAGAGCAGCTGTAAAATGGGATTGCGAGAGGGAAAATGAAAGGACATGTGGGACAGAGGAGAAGAGCACGAGGTGACCCAACAGGAGTAGATGGGTACTGGGGAGACATGACAGAAGTTAGAGATTAAATAGGTGCGACGGGGGTAAGAGGGCTGAGATATAGGGGTGCTTAGAGCGACGGAGATGCAGGGAAAGAGAGTGACGGTCACAGAAGGGGAGAGGTGTATAGAGATGGCGGGAGGCGGACGAGGAAAATGGTTAGAGAAGGAAAGATGAAGGAAGCACGAGGGAGAAAAGGAAGACATAAGAGGGTGAAAATGCGTAGAAAACAGAAAAGATTAATAGGTGGGGGAGAGGGCTAGCGAGGGGAGAGCAACAGAATAGACGATCGTGATTAGAGGGTGAAAGGAAGAGAGATGAGAGATCGTGGGACGGAGGTGAAGAGAGAGATATTCGTATAACGTGTAAGAGGAGATAGCTGGAGTGATAGATGAGTTGAGATGAGGATGAGGGACATCGAGAGGTAGGCGATTAAATGGAAACGTATTGAAAGGAGATGGGCAGTTGGAGGAAATTAACAAACAAGACGGAGGGCATTGCTGTGGGGAGGGGGTGGAGGAGAAATGCACACGGCGGGCAGGGGAGGGGGCGGAGCGGGGAGAGCGGCATGTGGGTGTGAAGAAGCCGGGGCCTTTGAAGTGAAGCTAAGCTTCACTTCAAAAGGTGTCGGGAGGAATGCGGCTGAGGGAACAGACGGCGATTGCGGCTGAGGGAACTGATGTGCACGCGCTTTTAAGCTCAATGCACATGCGCATTGAGCTTAAAAGTCACGGGCACTGCAAGGAATCACCACGATTCCTTGCTTCTTAGTTAAAGGTTGTTTAAGCCGCAATAGGCTCGCAAGCTCGATGCGCATGCGCATCGACAGGCGAGACCTAAAAAGCAGGGGGGACAGAGAGGAACCCTGAGGCACTCCCCAGATGAATGGTTCCCTAGTAGCTGTGAAAGGACCCAGGTGAACAACCTGGGTTCTGCCAGTCAAGAAGGATTTAATCCAAGCCAGGGCAGAGCCCCGGATGCCGTCTTGCTTGACACGGTGGAGAAGGATGTTATGGTCCACCGTGTCGAACGCTGCCGACAGGTCCAGAAGGATCAGAGCCTGGGAAGACCCTTTGTCGGCATTGCTCCTGAGGGAGTCCATGACCGCCAAGATCACAGCCTCAGTAGAATGGGCAGGTCTGAAGCCGGCTTGGTTAGGCTCGAGGTAGCCAGTGGACTCGATGAACTGAGAGAGGCAACAGGTGACATGTGCCTCCAAGATCTTAGAAAAATAAGGCAGGAGAGAAATAGGCCGATAATTGGCAAGGTCCTCTGGATCGGCTCTGGGTTTTTTCAGCAATGGTACCAAGACAGCCTCCTTAAAGGAGTTGGGTACAATGCCGGCCTCAAGAGAGGTGTTAAGTAGAGGCAGAATACAGTTCGGCAGAGCCAGGCAGATGTCCCTGAAGACAGAGGGAGGGCAACAATCATTGGGGGAGCCAGATTTAACTCGAGAGGCAAGTTTGGCGAGGGAGGGAGAGTTGAGGAAGGGGAAGTGTGATAGTAAGCATGGATTACCAAGGGAGGGGGCAAGAGGAGCGACAGGAGGGGCAGGGGGGATAGTGTTCTTGATTTTAATGATCTTTTCAGTGAAAAAGCTATTTAGAGAATCACAAGATTGTTGGGTGGGGACCTGGGAAGGGAGGGTTCTGGCATCAGACGTCAACTCGCCCATAATTCTGAATATTTCCTTGGACTTGTTGGGGGCAACAGAGATTCTTTCGGAGAAGTATGAAGATTTTGCAGCTATAATTGCACTTTTGTATATTTTTCGTGCCTCAACGTAAGCCTCTCTGTCGTGTGGTAAGTAGAAACGCCTCCACCTGCGTTCCATCTGACGCAGTTTAAGCTGCTGGGATTTCAGGGAGGTATTAAACCACCTGTGTGACTTGCTGTGGCGAGAACGGGGAAATTTGGAAAGGGGGGCGAAAAGATCACTAGCTTTAGTGATCCAGCTGGAAAAATCTTTTTCCAAGTCCTGGACTGTCGCATTGCAGCGCAATGGAGGTTGTGTGTCAGCCAGGGAAGACAGAAAGCCTTGCGAATCGAGAGTGCCCCATTTGCGAGCGACCCCACCTGCTACTGCAGGAGCTTTAACACTGCCCCTGACTGTGATCACCGTGTCGATTAAGTAATGGTCCGACCAAATGCAGGGGGTAACCACAGGACAGGAGAGAGTGAGGTTGTAAGCCCAGATGTGGTCTAATATGTGACCCCTGACATAAGTGGGGGAAGAGACAAGTTGATTCATGTTGAAGTTAGAGAGGACTTCGAACAGCTCTGCAGCATGGGGGCCAGCATCGCTATCGTTGTACCAATAGTTGAAATCGCCGAAGATAGCGAGTCGGGCGGATGAGGTGATCAGGTTGGCTAGTTGTTCGCTAAAAGTGGCAGGAAACCAAGGCATGGAGGACGGGGGACGATATAGGACAATAAGAGTAAGGGCTCCCTCTTCTGTTTCAAGATTGATGATAAGATTGTCTACATCAACAAGAGTGAGAGAGGATGTAGAGATGAATTTGAGCTCCTTCCGTATGACAGCTGCCACCAATCGCCCCCCCGGCACGGCCGGGGGGGCGATTGATGTTAAACATATAGTAGTCAGGGGGTAGGGCTGCCAGGATATCAGGGAGGGAGTCATCAGTTAGCCAAGTTTCAGTGATTAAGAGAATATCAGGGCGCTCATCGGTGAGAAGGATAAGAAGATCAGCATGAGGTTTTACGAAAGATCGTGTATTTAAGTATAAGACACGTATACAAGAATCTTGATTATCCGTACATACTGGGGGATGGGCAATAGGGTGAGGAGAGGAGGCTGTGCGCGCGATGCCCAAAAAGAAATGCGATCCAAACAGGCAGGGGGTAGGTTACAGTGTTTGGGCTGTAGATTTCTCAGGGCAGAGGGAGTATATGAAATAGAGGCGACAGAGTCCCTGGTCCCTGAGCCCGGTCGGCCGCGGACGGGCGCAGACGGGCAGGACTCTGGTACGACTCCGGCGCGAGTCGGGCGCGCCCGCAAAGCGCGTCTGCTGCGCGGAGGAGTGGACATCCCCTTTTATGCGCAACTAGAGCGCGCTAAAACCCACCCACACACAAGATGGCCGCCGCAATTCTGTGCCCAGGACCAACTCCACAGCTTCAATACTCGGCTGGGAGTGGCCCAGGGCAGCGGGAAAGAGGGGGGACGGAGTCAGCAAGTCAAGCTTCTTAAAATCAAGCTATTTAGACAAAGTTACGAAAGAGTGAGAAAAACGCCGATTTTTGCCCGATAACTGAAGGTGAAATTAGAAACTCTATGAAAGCAGGAAAATCAAGTAAGGCACCAGGTCCAGATGGCCTCCTTGTTGAGATATATGTAAAAAAGTTAGGAGACTATCTTACCCCGGTTATGGTTGGGCTGTTTTCAGATATTTACGAAAATGTCAGGGAGATCCCCCATTCGTGGGATGAAGCTGTTGTCACTCTGATATTGAAACCAGATAAACCACTGGACTGTTGTGACTCCTATAGGCCTATCTCGCTGCTTAATTCGGACTATAAAATCTTTACGAAAATATTGGCAGATAGGCTTAATGGGGTGGTAGGGGAGCTCCTTCATGAAGATCAGAAGGGCTTCATTTGAGGTAGAGGATCTAACCTATAGTCTAATTGGAGCAAAAGATGTAGCTTCCACTTACAAAGTACCACTGTTAGTAATTAAGGGGACGCAACCAAGACCTTTGATAGGGTAAATTGGCCCTATCTACAAAAAAATCTTATGGCTATCTAATTTGGGGGGAAAGTTTTGTAGAGCCATAGAATCACTTTATAAAACCCCTACGGCCAAAGTTTTGGTAAATGAAAACCTCTCAAAATCTTTGAACATCTCTAGGGGGACCAGGCAAGGGTGTCCGCTATCCCCTCTTTTATTTGATCTATATATCGAACCCTTGGCGGCGAAGATAAGAAAGCATGACAGTACATCCCCTATTAAATTTCGGGGTTGGGAGAAAAAAGTGGAGCTGTACACTGACGGTCTGGTAGTATATACATCTGAGCCTAATAGTTCAGTGCCTGCTGTGTATGAATTGGCATCACAGTTTGGGAGTATCTCAGGATATGAGTTAAATGAGAGTAAAACAGTTGTTATGACCTTGTTACATCAACTCACAATTGAATTGTACCAAGGAGGAAATGAGATACCTAGGCATTAAAATTGCTCAGAAAATAGAACAAATTCCGGTAGATCATTTTCAAAAGGTTAGTGAAGAAGTGGGAAAACTTCTACTTAGTTGGTCTCATATTCCCTTGACAATATATGGTAGAGTATATCTGGTGAAGATGTCAATTCTTCCTAAGTTTACTTTTCTATTCCAGAATATCCCCATGGCCTTTAAGGAATAATGGCTCGAAAAGATCCAGTCGAAAATAACTAGCTTTATTTAGGCCTCAAAAGGGGCTCGAATTGCGTGAAAAAAGCTAAGACGGCAACATAATAAAGGGAGCCTACTATTGCCAGATCTATCTTATTATGCTTGGGTCTTAATTTTAAAAGGAGGGAAAATTTTATTTAGTATACCAGATGGCTCTGACACAGGGAAAATGTTCAGATCAATGCTTTGTGATGTGAAGGGGGTAGAGCAAGGTTTCACATTTAAATATGGGGAATCCAAGATTCTTTAAACAGGCGTGACTTAAGACCTTATAGTGCTTTGCAGTCACATGGCACAAAATCAGAAGAGAATTAAAACTCAACTACTACAGTGGAATGGCTCCTATTTGGGACTCTCCTGGGTCTCCACAGTGGTCCAAGGACAGTCTGGCTCTTCCACTAAGAGAAGCAGGAATAACAACTTGGAGTCAATTGATAGTGGATGGAGTCTTAATATTTTGGGATGAGGGTAAAGACAAAACTAATAATCGGTTGTCAAGATTTAAATACCTTCAAATAAAGAGTTGGTATCACACTGCTGGTTTTGGTGTGGGACTGTTGAACAAACTAGAATCTCGGATGATGACTAATATAATTCGGAAAAAAGAGGTGGCTAACTGGTATTTGCTTTTAGTGGATTTATGGGATGGAGACTTCAACTTACCATTGACATTATGGAAGAAGAGCTTGCCTGGAGAGCAGATGAAAGATATATGGCAATTATCTTGTTACATGTTATACTCCGCGGTAAGTGCTGCAAATTTAAGGCAGAACCACCTTTTCTGTCTTCACAGGGTCTATTGGACTCTGTATAAATTATCTAAATTGGGAAAGGGTGTTACGCCGAGATGTCCAAAGTGCAAAAACAACAGTTGATGGACAGAATGCATAACAATGTCATACATTCACCCCAGTACAGAGATCTGGGCCTAAATCCATCGTTTATTTGCACTCCACACCACCCCAGTTCAGACATGGCCATATGCAAATCAGCCTTGACCCTGTGCCTCAACTGTTGTTTTGCGAGATGTCCAAAGTGCGGCAAGGAAAAAGGAGATGACATACATATGTTTCTGGAATGTCCCGAAATTTAAGGGTTTTGGCTGGACGTGAGTAATACTATGTCCATAATACTTGGTGAGACGCTCCAGGTAAGTAAAACTCTTGTTTTCTTTGGGATCCCAGAAGGTCATGAATCCCTATCAAATAACATTAAAAAATTGATATTTTATCTAATATTGCTTGCCCGTAGAGAAATATATAAGAACTGGATAAAATCCCCCCCCCCCCACAGCAACATAGAATGGATGTTTTCAATAAAATATACTTCTCGGTTAGACAGGGTATCTAAAAGTAAGCGGAGCGAGTGCTGGCTATTATATAAGAACTGGGAGAAATCCTCTACCCATATACAGTCCAATTATTAGGCCTTTACACCATATTGCTTGACCACTCCTGTGGTGGCTCCCTAGATGGCTGCGTAAAATCAAGCTACCTTTGCTTGGATATTGGGATGCAAGGTGTAGAGTGATCCATCCTTGGTTCAGAACAAAGATCTCTGGTTGGTGCTACATTAAGGGAGACCCCGGACCCTGGATTGTCATCCTTTGTTAACCAGGGCAAAGTAGGACTTTTTTAAAAAAACAGGAAAAAAAAACTCTACGGGGAGCCCAAAGCATGAGGAATTACCATTTGTTGCAAAATGTGCTAACTCTGAGGGGATTTAGGAAATTTGTGGGAAACTGATATCAGGAGTGTTTAAGAGCAAGCCACGCCACTCATTAGGACGGTGCTCAGTTATATGTGGGATTATAGGTGATGTTATGTGGTTTTATTAGGGTGGAGCCGATGTTTTGATCAGTCTTGGTCTTGAGCACATTATGAATAGTTACCAAGTGATTGTTAGCAAGGGAGAGAGGCTTGAGTTGTCAGAGAAGGGATAAGGTGTATTTTTGTTACCTTGCATGTCTCCAGGAGGATGCAGTCTTTATGCATGCAATTGTTTGTCAATGATGAGGGGATAGATCTGGCGAGGGGTGGTAAGTGATAGCTTTGGGCTGAGGTAGGATTCACTGCTGCCAGGTGGTGCTATGTCATTGCGGTGGCTTTCAGCTATTTAATTTGTTTCAGCTAAAGAAATAGCATGCACACTGGAATTTGTATTGCACTGTAATTGCAATTATATAGCGCTTACTACACCTGACGATGCGTTGAATCGCTTTTTGCCTGGTAACACACTGTTCCGGAACACACTGATTAGTCCATTAGTGGTTATACCAGTATTATTGGTGCTTGGTGGTTATTGGGATTCGTCTTGTGAACTCAAAAAAGCAATTCCATACATTCATTCCAGTTTCTATGTGGTAGATTACATCAATAGTAGGTGACTGTGATCAATAATGGGGTAGAGGGAGGGTTTCTTATTATCTAAAAAAAATATACATTATTGCAATGCAAAATATCATCACCTTCATATATCTCAATTTTTTTGTTTTGCTAAATCACTGGTGCAGAGAATCAATGTTTCAATATCACGGTTTTGAAAATCCATAGTGATTCTCATCATGAAATATCAATATATGCCTAATGTATTTTGGCCCGATAGGTCCTTCATCAGGGAAACACACTTCATATAAAAAATCACTTACTTTAAATGAAAAAGGAAAGTATGCGTTTAAATGGTGGATTAACTGAAAGATCATAATTCATAACCAACCCACCTAATAAAGAAGCCAAACAGCACTGTTCAGAATTTGTGAGAATTCTTACATATGATGACATGTCTATAACCTACCACCCATCGTTATTGTAATGACAATATGTACAGTGAATACTATTGGGCCCCAAAGTAAACTTGTTGTTATTGAATTCTGAGATGGGCACCATTTGTCCTTACAAAAACACCCCATAAGCTTCTTGTTGGACATGATTGTAAATGCTGTGTAGAGAGTACACCACCACCACATGCTATCAAAAGAGCAACATAATCTCAAGAGATACAATCATCAAGTTCAGAACCTGTTAGATATGGTCTTTGCAAATAATCAATGTTCAGGGTCCTTTTGTGTGATCATATCACTAACATTTTTTTAAATATGCTAGTTCTAAAACAGACCTTTTACCTATGTAGAGAGGCATCATGTGTGGGCTTACCTTCACCTGGAATATTCACTTGTAATTGTAAATGCATTTATGATGAGGCATTGAAGCTCTTTTTAGGTGATTAGCACCCTACTTTGGAACTCAAAAAAGATTAATGGTGAATTAGTATAGGGAAGTATGAAACTAATTTGAGGGGTGGACATGTTAGTCTGTTATTTGGATTGAAGATGGTAGCGTTTGCATTTATATTGCGCCAAATATGCCAAATAAACATACAGTTGTGGAACACCTGTATTTCCTCATGGTTTCGTTCGGGCTTCTAACTGAGTAATAATACTGGTTTAAACACTTTGGACCAAGCGTTTGGAGGTTACTGCCTTGCATAAACCGCAAAGAATATGTTCTTGTGTTCTTAAGGGTGGAACACACAACATATTACTGTGCACGAGAGCAGCCATGTATAGCATTTAAACAGTAAGCTGAGTCATATGCCAAAAAACAGGACTTGTCACAAGCAGGATTTCCAGTCATATTATAAACAGAATAATTTGTAAATGGCCACTAACTGTGAAGTTACACCAAAAACCATGTAGTTCATTACAAATATACTCATTCAATGTATTTAACCTACAGAAAATCCCTACATGGAAACCTGGACCAGTCATAATGTGAATAATATGTATTCTGCTTGTTATTCAGAAAGATCGCTGACCTGAACAATTTCTCATTCTCAAACAAGTACTTGATGTGCAAGTAGCCTAAAATATGCAGTCAAAATGAAGTGGTTAGATCAGCCAATGTTCCAGATTATGAATGGGAAACCAGAGATTTAGTTGAATAGTAGCTATATTGATATCATCATACAAATTGAGAATATTGGGAATAGTCTATACAAGTAAGTTGGCACCACATAAATATCAACATCACAAAAATAATAAGTACTTCGGTCAGAGGTTGTTGCACAAAAAGCCAAATCACAGCCGATTCTCGATCGCCTGAGCCATATCTAGAACAATCTCTATCCATTATGCTGATTAAATTGAGAGCCCGAGAATATATAAATGTTTTGTTAAACAACCAAATACAATACACCATCAAAACAAATGAGAAAGGTGCAATTAACCAATGTTCATCTTGTGGTAGCGTTATAAAAAAGACATGGCAACTCTACTCTGTTGTTCAAACCTCATGGTTAAATGGTCTCCAGCCATTTCATTTATGTGGTTTCTGTTTGTAGTAGTCGTTTTCTAGTGCCCATAGCTACCAGTGAAGTCTGTTTCTAACACCTGAAAATGTGTGTTGTCTGATATTATGTCTAGATTGATCAAAATGATCAGCCACACTCCACTTGGCATTGTTTTTACGATGAAGTTGCTTTTATAGTCCCAAATGCGGATCTTATGTTTGTGTTCAGTTTTACCCACATATAAGAGTAGACAAAGAGTAAATGCAGGTCCTTCTACCAACATTGCCACGGTGTGTGACTGTACTTTTATTCCCATTATGTGGAGATACAACACAATTGCCAATGATAACTTTTGTATGCAATTATTGCATAGGAAAGTTCCCCCTCGTGATTTTTGACTGGAGGGTGAGGTGTACTTCTTCTCACTATTTATTTAATATTCATTGAGTGTGGAATGCAAAAAAAGTGGTCGTTCTTTATATAAACCTTCAAAATTCTTCTCTATTTGTAAAATGTCCCTTCTTTTTTTGCTGATGATCCTCTTGGTTGCCATAGTACTTTTGGAAGATTTTGAAACAAAAGTTAAGCATGCTCTAGTTTGTATTGCTAACTTCTTTAGTAGTTCCTGCCTTGTTTTGGTATGCACATGTTCAACAGATTCTAAAATGATTTTTTGTGACTAGTCCCTCCTCCCGAATCTAGTAACATATTCAAATTCTAATAGGGCCGCTCCACCGGCAGAATTGGGGGTATTTTGGCCGGCCCGCGTTATGCTTGTAATGTGGAGTTCCCCCAACCACCGTGTGGGAGAGATTGTTCCTGTGCATAGCTTGAAAACAGTAAATTGGTGAGTGTGAACGAGATTTGGAATCCCTTAGTGCAATTTTCATTGCTAGGAGGGCACCCAGCGAGAACCAGGTCACGAGCGGTCACGGCCGTTCACGGTCAGAAAGCTGCCACTTGAGTAGAAAATCTACTCATGTGGCGCAAAATCAACTTGAGAAGCTGTGAGCTCTGGCGTGCTATTGTGGTGCCGTTCGTGCAGATTTTTGGGCATGGAACGCGGTCCGGGCAGAAACTCACACTGTGAGGTGCGCAAGGTGTCTATATCTGCCCGTTCGCAGAATTCCTGTGAATCTCGCAGAGGTTTTTTGTAACTCCACGAAATTCTGTGGAGTAAAACTCTGCAAGTTCTGCCCAGGACATTTTTCTACATCTTAGAGCATCTGTGTTATATCCTACTTAGTTCTATAACATGTATGCTAGCCCTGCTGCCTCTAGCTGCTCAGCCAGAGTGTGAGTTTGTCATAGAATGTTGGTGTGCCTGTGATGCATGGAATGCCTGGGTGTCTGAGTGGATGAGTGTTGGCAGTTAGAGATGGGCTGAGCAGCTAGGCAGGCTGCTCCTGGTGGGGCTGGTACCACACTAGGATGGCTGGAGTCAAGACTGAGGAAACCTGAACTGATGATTTATTAAAGAGGACTTGAATATACATCCTGGCCTCTGGTGTCTATCTTCATAGGACACAGCATATTTTGGCGATGAGCGGACTTGGACCCTAGAGACCCTTGGTACAGCACAGAAACAAAGGAACTACAGAGAAACTACAAGTGAAACCAAGAGATCCCACAAGCAACTACATCTACAAAGAAAGAATTTCCAGGCAAGCCAGCGCCAGCCCCACCAGTGTCCTTCCAGCGGACAGCCCCCACGAACTGACACTACAGCCTGTGAATACTACAGCCAGCTAAAAGATTACTGTGAGTTGGAGGAGTTGTTCAACTACAACCGCACTTGGTGTTCCAGCCACAAAGGATTATAGTGAGTTGGGGGAGTAGTTCAACTACAACCGTCTTAGGTGTTCCAGCCACAAAAGGATTACAGTGAGTTGGGGGAGTAGTTCAAATACAACCGCATTTGGTGTTCCAGCCACAAAAGGAAGAAAAAGACAATTTGAAAAAGACAATTTTTCATTTCAAAGATGGTAAAACTAACAGCGTACAGTTGCTGCACTGAAGGAGATTGCCGCAAAAGAAGGTTTAAAGAAACGTAGGACCTGCCTCTGGTTTGTCTAACTCTGGATTTCCATTCTAGAGGCCAGGTGCCAGCTCAATGTCTTTGGGCACCTTTTGGCTTCTACACGTTGGTCCCGGTGTACATGGGTACAGAGATCTACACACGGGCTTTCCTCAGGTTTTCGCCTGCACAAGGTTAGCACATACTGTATTAAAGCAATGCTTTGTGCCTGTCAAGAATTTCCATCTAAGTGACTGACATCTATTTCTACTAAAGTTAGTATATCTAATTTGGACTACGTGCTACTTTGGAGAGTGCTGTTTAAGGAGGTGAGGGTCAACCTCTTTGTTTGGATACTTTACGGAAGGTGTCATGATTTCTGACTGCACTGAAGCAAACGCAGAAACCAGCTTGTGTTATTCCCAAAGCCCAGTGTGGGTAGTGGACATTTTCTGCGTTTTTCTTCCTTTCGAGCCGGTTGGTAAATCGTCGTTCCCCAGCCTTACTCTTTAATTGTGCAGGTATGGGGTAAGCCAATTTACTTAATTTTTATGGTACGTGGCTGCCTTGGTCTTTTGGCAGTTGAACCGCAACCTTCATTTTCAAATGTACACGCACGCACTTACTTTGACCAGCTACTGGTCGCTTGCAGTCCTCCGGCGAAGTTCCCTGTGTTCATCTTCAGTGTGGCGTGTACAGCTTATTCGGCTTAGTTTTCTGGCTCTTGTGGATGTTTTGGTGCATGGACGCACCGTGAGCCACTTGGCAGCAACGTTGACAGTGTGCCGCCATCTTGTGGTTGGCGGCAGCTTTTGCCTTTCCCATTGGTTGGATCCTGTTTGGTGCAGAGTTGCTGACCACAAGGCTTCTTCCTGCCAACCACAGTGTTCGCATTTCTCCTCAGTAAAGTTTACTGGAAGTCGACATGAGGGCCGGGGACAACGCGGAGTCTTCACGACTTTATCATCATCTGCAATCATCTATTTTGGAATATACTTGTAAGAACCTCTGTTTCACCTCCGTTTCATTGATGTCGGGGGTAATGTACTTTTGGCATGTTTTGATTCCTGAACATTTTGAAGTACTGTCAATTTAGGAATCCTTCTGGAGTTTCTCCGTTTCATGTATGTCTGAGACCACGTGACTTGCGAGGACAAGGAGTGTCAATTTTCCGCACAAGTTTGTGATCGTCTTGGTGAAGATCTGTTTTTGGTGTTCTTGATCCATCGTATAGTGTTACTTACCTGTGTGCACTGATTGGCACATCTTTGGTGGTTTTTGCATCCCCTATTATAATGCCCATTGTTTACTCATTGTCTGTAGCAATTTTGTGTGACGCTTAGCTCACAGTTGTGGAAGAGACTAGTCTAACTATTTGGTTCGTGTTGTTGTGTTTTTTCTTCCTTGTGCAGGGACATCGCTCACCGGTGTTTTGCATTGGGGCTTCCAGTTTTTCTGGTGGGCATTATGGTCATCACAGTGTATCACTTAAAGGTGGGATGGGTTTTGGGGCAATGGCCATAGTCTCATAACAGTCTGCCTATTGTATTGGTGTTAAAAGAAACTATAGTAGCCACATGTCTTGGAATTTAAGTTAAAGGGTGTTTGCTTTTCAGCACATTTGTTGTAGTGATGCCACAGTATTACGCTTTTATTAGGATGGGTCTTTCTTTTGTACTGGTCATCACATTTGGTCTCGTACTCATAGTATGGGTGTGAGTAACACTGCTTTTCTTTTTCACGTTTTGTTACTTCCACATGGGGGTATGTAATGTCCGCAAGGGGGTTGGGACATGGGTTAGTTCCCATACTTATGTACCTAGGATAACCTTTACGCTGGGTTGGATGTGGATTTTTTATCCCTGTTACAATTGCGCACAGTACAATAGTACAGCCCTTCACGGGTGTTTTATGGTTGATGACCCATTTACTTTTTGTTTCCCTTACTCTGGGTTTGTAGTTGCAGGGTATTCTAACTTTAGCACTATTCTAGGTTATGCTTTTGGGCATTTATGTTGCAGGGTCTTTCACCCTTTGCGCTATAGTACTTTAAGTCACAGTGCATGATACAAAATGCTACGAACTGTATTTCTTGTAATGTTACACCGTAGCTTACGCTTCAAATTGTTTAAAAATATCCTTTTAGGGGGATGGGGGATATTGCTGTTCAAATGTATGTATCTTAACCATCCTATCTTGTCTTAATGGTTCTCTTTCCTGCAATAGTTTGCCTTCATTGCTGCATCCTAGAGACATGTACCATTATTCATTTTTCTTATTTATAGCTCTTGCTTGATGTAGTATTATTTAAATTTTTCGTTTTCATTGAAGAGGGATAATGTTATACCCTACTTAGTTCTATAACATATATTCTAGCCCTGCTGTCTCTAGCTGCTCAGCCAGAGTGTGAGTTGGTCATAGAATGTGGTGTGCCTGTGATGCGTGGAATGCCTGGATGTCTGAGTGGATGAGTGTTGGCAGTTAGAGATGAGCTAAGCAGCTAGGCAGGCTGCTCCTGGTGGGCCTGGTACCACACTAGGCTGGCTGGTGTCAAGACTGATGAAACCTGAACTGATGACTTATAAAGAAGACTTGAATATACATCCTGGCTCCTGGTGTCTATCTTCATAGGACACAACAATCTGGCTATCAGAGGTTATTAGCAAACACAACAAGATGTTGGATGGAGTGCTGAAACTTTTCAACCACTCACCCCCATTCACAGATCTGGGTTCAACCTATCATTCTTTTGCTCACTCTGCCACCGCAGTTTTTACCCAGCCATATGCAAATCAGTCTTGACCCAGCTCCTCATTGAAACAGTCCAGCCCGAACTGCCAGGTCAAGTCGTCCCTGGACCGGAGACAAGTATCCTGAGACCGGTTTGGGTATTACCCCTCATCAGCCAGGCTAGCTTGAATCCAGTGGCACAGCGAAAAAGAGACCCATTTCTGGGTATACCCTTGGCCACTTAGGTAGAACATAGCGAACACAACAAGATAATGGACAGAGTGCTGAAACTTTTCAAGCACTCACCCCCAGTCACAGATCTGGGTTTAATCCATCGTTCTTTTGCTCACTATGTCACCCCTGTTTGGACCCAGCCACATGCAAATCAGCCGTGACCCTGCTACTCATGGGAACAGTCCAGTCCGAACTGCCAGGCCAGGTCCTCCCTGGACCAAAACAAGACAGAAACTGAAATAGAGTGGCCAACAAAATAACAATGGATTAAATTCAGATCTGTGACTGGGGGTGAATGTTCGATAATGTTCAGCATTCAGTCCATCATTTTTACTGTTGCATTTTTGCCCCAAGTGGGAAGGCCAGACGTGGGTCCCTTTCTTGCTACGCCACCAGATTAAAGCTAGGATAGCTGATGAGAGGTGATACCCCGAAACCAGTCCTAGGATTCTTGTTTTCCTGTCCAGGGAGGACCTGGCCTGGCAGTTTGTTCTTTACTGTTCCCATAGGGAGCAGGGTCAAGACTGATTTCCAAATGGTTGGGTCTAAACTGGAATAGCATGGTGAGCAACATAATTATGGATTAATCCCAGATCTGTGACTGTGGGTGAATGTTTTACAGTGTTCAATATTCTGTCCATCATCGTTTTGTGTTGTATCAGAGGTAATAGCCTTTACACATGTATGAAATATGTTTTTTCAGTGAATCCGAAGGAAAACTCTGAAAATGTAACAACCTGTTCTTATCTGTTGGTTAGCAAGAAACACTTGTGTGAATAGTTCCATCTTTAAGTTTGATCAGTACATCCAAAAAAGCAGTCTGTGTAGTATCAACATTATGAGTGAATTTGATGTTCCCATTTTTTGCATTTAGTTCAGAGATATTGTCCATCAATTTTTCGTGTATTCCTCACCACACTAAGAAAATCTCATCCATGTACCTCAAATAGCTGATCAGGTTGTCTGTCCATTTCACATCTCTGTAGATGTGTTCCTCCTCTAATTTTGCCTTTGAAGTTCCATTCTTTCATTAAAAGAAGGCTTAATTCCAGCTAAAGTATTTATTAGGGCAAAATGTAAAAAATAATTTAGAAATATTTTATTTACTCTGAATTGCTCGGATTTTGTAATGTTCCCCCTTCCACACCCTCGGCCTCTTCTGAATGGGGTGTATAAGGCATATCCACACTTCTTCCATTCCTGATAATTTCAGATCAGAGATTTTATTCAAAGCATCTGTAGTGTCCTTTATATATGATTTCATATTCTCTATAATTGGTTGGAAAAATTCATCTAGAAACTTTCCCATTGGCTCATAAATTGAACTACATCCTGAGACTTTTGGATGAAATTTGGGGTCACTTTGGACCACATGTATAGTTTGTGTCTGTTTGGCCATGAAGTCTGTAGACATTTCTGTTTTATCTGCAATGCACTCTGGTTCTTTAACTCTATTTAAGATAATATTAAGAGTTTCCTAAAATTCCATCGCCAGGTCTCCTTCCAGTTTTTGTATGTGTTGCTGTCATTTTCAAGTTCCCTTACCTTCATTTTATGATGATCAGTATCCGTTATCATAAGGGCACCACCGTTATCTGCCAATTGCAATGTAATGTCCTTATTCTCAGATAAAGGTTTTAAGAAACCTAATATTTTTCAATAAAATTGCTGCAAATATTTTTGTTGTATTTGAGATTGTCCAGGTCACCACATGCCAAGATTTTAAAATTATCTAAAGTTGGGGTTTAAAGTCCTTGTATTCACTATCACCAGAGCTGAATATTGTCGTTTGAGCAAACCAGTTTACAGATTCAACAAACTGGGTTGTAGATTCAACAAACCAGAGACAAGTACACGCCACTGTTAAAATCTTCTGTTTATATTTTCTCAAACAAGAAGGTGCTGTTTCACGCCTTCATACATATACAGCTGGTTGAGTAAAGATTCATAATGGCTGACAGCAAAGGTTATGGAACACCCCAATTATATCATAGGTGGGGGGAGGAGCTTCGAGCGCATTCGAGATGGCCGCGTGAGCACAGGGCTCCCGAGACCCTCGCCGCCCTTCGCACATATCCTGAAAGATATCCTGATTTTGAAGACGGGTTATTGGAGATGAACCTCAGCTGCCACCTTAGCTGTTTTTAAAATTTAATTTGGACTTCGGGAACCGCCATCACGTCGATCTGAACTTTTGAGGCCCACCCCATGGCGAAGCCGGTGGCTTTACACGCCAAGACGCCGGGAAGTAGTTGAACAACAACGGCCCGTGGGGCTGCCCTCGCTGCCCTGAGCTAACTTTCGGTTTAGTTTCTGGGTCTTGGCTTTATCAGATCGCAAGATTGTTCCGGCTTCCCCGAGGTCCAGCCGGACTCTGCCTCTCCATCGTGTGCCAGCGGTCGTGAGTGCTTTGGTGCTGAGCTACGTTAGTACCTATGCCACTGGAGCCCACTTTTGAAGACTCCGGTGGCCTGATCGCGAACTGCCATTTTCACCAGGTCTCGCGGGCCCCTTCGGGGCACACTTTCCAAAGTGGCCAACAGGGCCGACAACGAGAAGAGGAAAACCAAGACGCCTCTACGTGGGGGACCGATCCAAACTACCATCATGGATCGCTATACTCATCCCAAGGGGTCCCCCGGCGGTACCAGTCGGACTCTGGAAGATGCCAAGGAAGACCCGGCTGCGTCGACCGAATTGACTCTTCAGGATGTCATGGGCGCCATTGCCAACATGAAGGCTTCCATTGGCCAGCAATATGAGGCTCTCGCTCTTAAAATCGACACGGTAGCCATTGATGTTACTTTGATTAGAGCTGACTTGTCGAAGACCAATGAAAAGGTCAAGTCGCTTGATCTGAAGACCTCTAGCCTCACGACTGATGTGTCCGACTTACAGACGGAAATCGGTAATCTGCGATCCTCCAATGACCTCATGACTCATCGACTGGAGGACTTTGAAAACAGGGCCCGACGCAACAACATACGTATCATCGGTGTCCCTGAAACTTCCGAAACTCCCGCAACGGATCTCCTTGTGGAAGACCTCGTCCTGAATCACCTCGCCCCTACAGGCCTGAGTAAGTTCTTAGCTGTGGAGCGTGCCCATCGCGTGCCAGGTGGGAAACCGAAGCTGGGTGCCCCTCCGAGGCCTATCATCGCCAGAATTTTTAATTTTAGAGACAGAGACGCCATCCTGCAGGCCTCGAGGGTGGGTGGCCCTGTAAAGTTCGAAAACACAACGGTGAGCTTCTACCCAAACTTCACCCAGCTTGTTCAGAGGCAAAGGATGGGGTTTCAGGGGGTGAAGCGAAGGCTGAGAGACATGGGCCTGAAATATGCTATGCTATTTCCAACTAGGCTTCGTGTTGAATACGTGGACCGAACGTTTTTCTTTGACCGTCCTGAGGGGGTTAGTGACTGGCTGGATACTCTACCTAAGCAGAACGACCAAACTGAGCACCCGGGTGGAGCCGAGGGTGGCGTGTCAGAGCAAGAATGACACTATGGTTCCCGACTTCCGAACAATTGACTTATCATACAGCTGGGTTCGATGACTCTAATACTACTGTGTATTATTGATGTATACCCGAGGGTGGCGGGGGGAGTGGGTCTCTTTCCTCCTCCGGGTTTCTTTTCGTAGACTAGTTTAAAGTCAGGGCGACAGGCACACTGCAAGTTGGGGTGGCTTCTGAGTCTAACGCAGGGGTGCAGGGTGGGGGGTATTGTAACGGGTTCAAGTTGGGGAGTGGAGGGGGGAGTTTGTGTGTTTGTTATCTTCTCTCAAGGCAACGTATTGTTTTCTTCTTTGATCCGGTTACTGTGTTCGTTATGGGGTGGATTCTACATTCCTTTCCGGGGTGGGGGGTAGTGGGTTGAAACTAATGTCTTGGAATGTCAATGGGTTGGGGGATCGGATAAAACGGGGAGTAGTGCTACAGTTATTGCGACGCCTCTCCCCCGATGTTGTACTACTGCAGGAAACGCATTTGATTGGGAACACTTGTCACGCCATGAATCGGCGAGGGTATCGTCTTGCGGTACACTCTGGATTTACTTCTGGTTCTAGGGGCGTGGGCATCCTTGTCAGGTCCTCTCTCCCTTTGGAAATAGACGATGTGATCCTTGATGATAGGGGGTGCTACGCTGCTCTCACCGGTAGATGGGAGGGGAGGACTGTCTCACTGATTACTGTGTATGTCCTGCCGGGTCTACAGACCTCGACTTTTGCTGATCTTGGGCGTGTAGTACTGGGGCTTCCTGAGGGTATCCTGGTGATGGGCGGAGACTTCAATTTGGTTGTCTCCGGTAATGTGGATTGCTGCCCCCCCAGAGATCTTACTAAGTCTCAATCCTGGCTGAGTGGGTTTTTGGAGACTTTGGGTCTGGTAGACTGTTGGAGGTTGATGCATCCGGAGCAGGTACAATACTCTTTCCATTCTGGTGCCCATGGCAGTCTCTCTAGACTCGACTATGTTCTGATGCCGGCGGCACAATCCTCCTCTGTCAGAGAGATCAGGCACCTGGCCCGGGGTATATCAGACCATTCCCCATTGTGGCTATGCATGGATACTAATGTGAGTTGCGAGGGACGGGTCGCCCCGATAAACCCCTGGTATCTTCGCAATCCTAAGACCCGTGCTGAGTTGATAAAGTCCCTCGATCACTATTTTCTTGAAAATGTGGGGTCTGTATCCTCATCTGTATCATTGTGGGAGGCTTTCAAGACGGTTATCCGTGGACAGGCTCTATCTCTAATCGCTGGTGCTAAGAAAAATAAACATGAAGAAATGGTCCATCTAGAGACTGAAATAGCCGAGCTAGAGAGTGATCTGGAGCTTGGCATGACCCGTGCTAAGCTTCATTCCCTCAGCCTGAAACAGCTAGACTACAGAGCCCTGGTGACTGACGCTGCCAAAGTCATGAATAGAGAGCAACCGGGCAGACTGTATGATGTTGGTGACAAGGCAGGTAAATTGATTGCGTGGCTGGATAAGAAAGAAAGTGCGAGTCGTGTGGTTCCCGTGATTGAGAAACTTGATGGAGTCTGTGTGACGGATCCGGCTGAGATTGTTGAGTGTTTCGTGGAACATTTCCAAACTGTGTATTCTCCGGTCTCTGATAGGGCAGAGGAAGACTCTCATCTGTTGTTGCGCGACATTGCGTTGCCATGCCTGTCGGAGGTTGACAGAGACCTAATGGACGCAGCACTTTCGGCGGATGAGGTTGCCACCGCTATTCATTCCGTGCGCTCCGGCAAGGCTATGGGTCCCAATGGTCTGCCCATCGAACTATACAAATTGCATCCTGACAAAATGGCGCAGAATCTTCGTGATATGTTTCTGGAGTCGCGAGACTACGGCTCCCTTCCTCGTGATCAGCGTCTTGCTACCATCGTGGTGATTCATAAGGAGGGGAAGCCGCAGGATCGCTGTGCTTCTTATAGGCCCATTTCGCTCCTAAATGCCGAACCGAAAATTCTTGCCAAATTATTAGCTAACTGCCTGATAAAGGTGATTAGTGATTTGATCCACCCGGATCAGTCCGGTTTTATCCCACATCGCAATACGGCACTCAACCTGCGGCGCTTGCAAGGTGTTCTCGCGAGGGCGGCGTCTCTTCGTGAGCCGGCCATTTTGGCTTCCTTGAACGCTACGATGGCCTTCGATACAATAGAATGGCCGTATCTCTGAGCCGCTCTTGCGAAATTTGGTTTTGGTCCTGGGTTCATCCGTTGGGTGAAACTTTTATATGAGAAGCCACTGGCACAGGTAGTCGTGAATGGCCGAGTGTCTGAGTCCTTTGTCCTCGGGAGGGGCACACGGCAGGGCTGTCCATTGTCCCCACTACTTTTCGCCCTCGCCCTGGAACCGCTGGCTGCCTGGTTGCGATGGGAGCCTTCGATACAGGGTATCCAATGGACCCCGGATTTCGAAGATCGCATATCGCTTTACGCAGATGATATCTTGTTGTATCTTACGTCCCCTCGAAAGTCGCTGAATGTTTTGTTTGATGTGCTTACTTCGTTTGGAAAGAACTCGGGCCTTGTGATCAATTGGACTAAATCCTGTGTCTATGTGCTTTCGGGTGGTCTCCCTTCTTTGCCTCGCAGATGCCCTATCCAGGTCTCGCAGACGGGATTCAAATACTTGGGGATTTTTATATCTCTAGACCTCGTGGCTCGCTATGAGCGTAATCTGCTCCCTCCTCTTCAGAGGTTAAAACTAGATGTTGTGCACTGGCGCAGGTTGCCATTATCACCGCTCTGGCGCGCAGCGCTTTTTAAAATGACGTCCTTGCCGCGATTTTTGTACGCGCTCCAGAATACGTTCGATGCTATTCCGGCGAGCTATTTTCGAGAGGTGGAGAGTCTGCAGAGACGACTTGTCTGGGATGGACGTTTGTGTATCGCCCTTGCTAAGCTTACACTTCCCTGGTATGACGGAGGCATAGCGCTTCCGGACATCAGGCGTTATTATTGGGCCTCTCAGCTGAGTGCGATCAATCATGCAACGTATGCACCAGTTTCTAACCCGGCATTCGAGATGGACAAGTGTCTGCTGCCGGGCGGGGACTACAATAGGGCGCTCTATTCCAAGGTGGCGGGGAAGAAATTATCTGGACTCACCAAGATCGCTGTACGAGTGTGGCATGATGCGAATGCGGCTGTGGGATGGAGGGACCGACTGACCCGAGCAACCCCGTTGTATGCGTCTGAAAGATTGGGATGTCTCTGGAAGACGAAAGGATTTGAAAAATGGGTTATGATTGGTATCAGCAGGGTGGGCGATCTTTGGGTCAAGGGCAAAATCAAGACCTTTGAGGCATTAAAGATAGAATATGAATTGAGTGACAGGGAATTTTTCAGGTATGCACAGATTCACCATGCTTTGACCTCGGCTTTCCCTGCGGGTACCGACGTCCCCGAGTCCTCCCCGCTTGAAGATCGGGTGCTTGACGGTCATGTGTCCGACAGCACTATTTCTTTGATATAGAAGAAGTTGATCAACAATCGGGCTGATCTACTGGTACGTCTTAGGGAGGCTTGGACCGGTGACGGTTTGTAGCTGGATGACGAGGACTGGCAATCCGCGTTATCCTCGCCTAAGGAGGTGGCGATCCCTGCCCGTCTTCGACTCGTTCAGCTCAAAATCCTGCATCGTGTGTATGTTACTGGTCCGCGCTTGATCCGTATGGGTTACTCCTCTGATGGGTTATGGAAGCGTGGTTGTGGAATGGTTGGAACCTTCCTCCATATAATTTGGGAGTGTCCGGAGGTAGTGACGTTCTGGAGTTGTGTGCATGCCGTGATGGAAAGGGTCACTGGAGTAGTATTATTGCCCGAAGCTAGGCGCTGCTTGTTGAATGTGTGGGAACCGAATGATTATAACGTTGCACAGACGCAGTGGGCGACCCTTGGGAACATGATTGCTAAGAGAGACATTGCGCAGTTGTGGGGTTCCCAGGGGCCGCCCACGGTATCGGTATGGAATGAGAACATGGACTGGTGTATGTTCAGAAGAGTGTATATGTGGCGCGGGGCAGACCTAGGAAATGGAATAAAATCTGGAGCCAGTGGAATGCCTACCGTGGAAACGTATGTGCGCCACCGTTCGTGGAGAGCCCAGATGTCCCCCCCTCTCCCTGATCCTGGCATTCCATGTATTTTGCACTTTATGTCAGCACTGATTGGTTTCCCCGCTGCCCCCCCCCCTTCTCTATATCATTGATCTACTGTATAACACTGTACTCAGGTGTCCTCCCTCTGTGAACACATGTCCGAGTATATTGTACTATTGCCTTGTGTATTGTTTTCTTTTTCTTAATAAAATTTAAAAAAATATATATATATATTATAGGTGGCCTCTGTTTACCAAGTCAAAAGAGCTCCTCAAGTTTACAAAATAGGCCTAAAGTTTACCCTTCTCGACCCTCAGTTCTTGCTGCTTCAAGATGGCTAGAAGCAAGATATTATCTTGGGATGAGCTTTGAAGACAGAAACTTGCCATTAGATTGGAATTAGGTGATTTCCCTCTTTCATTCCTCCAGTTTCCCTAGTAAAATGCAGGTGTACCTCTTGGCTTCCATGCTCCAATCATCAATTAGTCTCTCATTCCCTCCCTGGAGCACCCTTTTTGTAGACTGGGTGTAAGATAGTACTATTTTAGCTGCATGGAATTAAGTTGTTAAACCAACAAGAATGGTACAAAGAACTATAAACTCCTAGACTACAATTTGGAATTGTTTTTCATGATACTTGCAGGAATCCCATGCGGGTATGTGGTTCTGTTTCTGTGAATACCCTGAATATGTTTCTTTACTTCGTGTATTTATGTAACTAGTTGTTTTGAATATTTCCCATATTTATAGAATGGTTCCATAGTTTTTCAGTTATTGATATTAAAGTTATTCACTATCATAGACGTTGTGGGCCTATTCATTATGTTAAAGTAGTCACAAAACCTTCTGCAATCTTGCTCTTTAGGATAGGTTATTACCCTCTATTTTGCATGATGTCCCTACTTGGTCTCCTAAGGAGCTTTTTTGTTCTCTCACTTTCTGGAGAGAGTCATCACTAATTGATGGCTTCAGCAGTTTCTTTCAAAATGTATGTAGAGCTTTTTTGATTATCTCTCAATTCTTCGGAGAACCAGAATACCTTAGGGATATAATCATAGCATTAATTTATACTTTATTATATCATATCAAAGTAAGAGAAAAGGGACTGTAAAACCATATCAAGATCTGACCATGGTTGGGAGCCATGCACACAGTTTATAACTTCAGCATGTAATTGTATGAGCAAATCTTCCTTATGCAGCTTTTTAGTTTGATATCTGGTTCAATAGCCCTCTCAACACATCCTAGTGCAGTTGGACTAGGCAACAGTCTTGCACTTCATAGCTTTGTGGATCTTGATAAGTGAAGTTAACAACGCTGTTTGCTTTGGCATGTGATCACTTCCAAATCGCTGATCAATTTTGATGTTTATACACCCCAAGAACAGTGTTGTTGAAACAAAGGTGTAATCTCATACTGATTGCCTTTAATTGCAAGTATGTGTGGTATGCTAGTGGTATTCAACCTTAATATCAACTTCAAAACATCATGGTATCAGAACATTGTGGACAAAATATTCAGGACCAAAATATTGTGAAGGTAAGTTTATATAGGTGAGTACTGGATTACTTTACTTAACTCCACATACGTGAACCTTGATGTTGTATAGCTATTCAAAGTAAACAGATGTTGAGTTTAGAATAGTAAATCTATACTTACCTATATGCAAATTACCTTCTCAATATTATGATCCTCCACATTTTGGCTACAATATCTTGGAAGCACAATGTTTCTTTTCTCGATATTTTGATACACAGTAATGATAAAGTTTCAGAAGGAGGTTTCCTGTTTAAATCTCACAGATTTGAATCCCAGAAGACAGCATAATAACTTCCCTTTATCATCCGCAAAATGAGTGCGGACTGATGTTACTGGTGGCAGGATGTTACAATATTCATCTACTCTCTTGTTGTTTCCCATTGGGAACAAAGGGTTGCATTAGGTTAACATTAAAATCCCCAGAAACAATTAAGTTCTTATATTCATATTCGTTGATAATGGTGCAGAGAAAATTCCCTAGTTCCCTTAACGTATTTTACCTGAGGTTAATGCTAGAGTAAATATAGGGGTCAAGCAGATACCCGGATGTGAGCTGTTTTGATTTATATCTACTTTCCTCCACTGAAAGTGGACTGAACACAAAAGGGAGAGGCCATCTTTGAATGGAGTTCCACTGGCTGGCCCGAGCCACATAAACTGTTCTGAGTACTGAACACACTAATGGGGGGCGGTCATCGTTGAATGGTGATCTTTGGCATGCCACTGCAAAACAAACAAACAAACAAAAACATGAGAGAGGACTGGGTTCGCTCTGCCGTTTTGTAGATTTTGGCTAACAAATTGGTTGGCTGCAATGTCACTCTTATCTGCCAGCTTCTTATTTAATGGCCTGCTTTTCCTGATGCACTCACAAGAAATAATTAGGACAGGGGTACCATGGACCGCATTGTGGCTTGCCGCCTATCAATGGTAAAGGTCTGGTCTCTCTCCTAAAACAGGGGAACCTACATCAGCTTCCCTTAGAAAGAAAGATCCTGGGTCACATCAATGCAAAGGCGCCTACGCTGTCACTTTCAGGAATCAACTCCCTCAGAATCAACTTCCCACTTGACTTATCAAAAAATAGAGCAAAAAAGCTTCAAACACAATATTCTAAGGAGCAAAGTTCGTATCTGACTCCTATTTTTGCGTCTCAAAAGGAGCCAGTACGACAGATCTAATCTCCCACACGAGATAAACAGCAAAGTGGCAGAATGCGTTTTACTCCCTCAAGGAAGTCAACGCCCACAGAAAAACCCCTATGGTCTCACACTCATAATATCAACCTCCCCCTTGCACATAAATAAAAGGCTTTGTTATTTACAATGCAAATAGCTTAAACTCTCTCAAATGTGAGACCTATTGCATTTCAAATGCTTGAAGACATCGCTGAGTGCCCTCTTCTGTCTCCCATGGCCCATCAAGAGCTCCCCGTTTGCTACCTGTTAAATAAACAAGCCAGTGGTCACAACAGCGCACGAGAGACCCTTCTGCAGAAAGAGAAACTCATTAAAGAAAATAGGGATTACAGACTAAAGAAGATGTACTGTGTAACAGCTGAAGTAAAAGAGACAGTCCTCATGGGAGGTTACAAATGAAGACAAGGCGGTACTAAAGAGGGACTAACAAGCTTAATCAGATGCTGTAGAAAGTGCCAGCAAGGGGATTTATTTTGAAGAAAATTTTGCAGAAATCAGATTGCATTTAATACAAAAGCATTAATCTGATTGAACCCTATTTGGGGCTGTGTATAATTGAAAAAGACAAAATCTAAACAATTCAAATGTAATGAAAACAGCAACACGGGAAATTTTTATGAAAGATAATTATTTATATAAAAATCAATAAGAAGCAATTCATAGGGTACAAATTTTGTCGTGAATTCAATCAAAACTTTTTTCAAATGTTTAAAGGAATAGATCAATCAACCTCTCAAACATCATTACATTTGAATTGCTTAGATTTTGTCTTTTTCAATTATACACAGTCCCAAATAGGGTTCAATCAGATTAATGCTTTGTATTAAATACAATCTGATTTCTGCTAAATTTTCTTCAAAATAAATCCCCTTGCTGGCACTTTCTACGTCACATATTTTGCCCGAGCCCGCAAGGGTATATTGGGTTACCCACCTTATAGAGCATTAATCAGAAGCCAGCCTTTATGAAGGACAATGACACGAGCCAATGACAAATATGGGCGGAGAGGGGGCAGGGCTTCAAGTACATACTCCAATAAAGGCAGTGCTTTAAATGGGCCGGAACTCACCGGTACTGAGTACCGGCACTTCTACATTTTCGGCGCTTAAGTACCGGAACTTCTCTTTGTCCTAAGAGAGTACCGGTATTCATGGGGATATGAGCCAAGCTCAGTGAAATTGACATTTTCAAAGAGAAGTGCAACACTGACAAGGAGTGGATCCGTTTACATGAAACACTGATCGATTGCAAATCCTGCTTTACAAAGTGCTAATGTCGCGGCCTTCAGAAGGCATTCATTCAGTGCTGGCAGGAAGTTTGGGAGGTGGCCGACTCACACTGTGATTACTGACACAGTGTCAGAGGCGCAACCAGAGCTAGCTCTGGGCGGAGGGGCGATGAGGGTTGGCTAATTCTCCCAGCAATATTCAGAGTGGGAGTGGAGGTGCAGGGGCTCTAAGAAAGGGGGGAGAAAAAGAACAAAGCCTCGTTAGCAAGCAAATCCTCTTCTAAAGAACTGTGAAGTAGTTGGGTGCGGTGCGACTGTGTGTGTGCCCAGGAGCTGTCTCAGCCCGGGCTCGAAAACTCGAACTTCCTGAGCATGCCATGCTTTGGTGAATGAAGTAAAGGATGAAGCCTGGGGAAGGATCACAATGAATACCTTAGCGCCAACCACCGCTGACTTGTTTCATTGCGCTGTAAACAGCAGGACCGGTCGCCAGGGACTAAAGGCTGTGCACGCACAAGTAGCAGGCGCTTAACTCGTTGAGCTGCAGTCACAGTGAGCCAGTCCTCAGGCAGATGACGGAAGAGGTGAGCAGATTGAGGGTGAGGGCAGGGATTAGCAGATGGCGAGAGAGGGAGAGACAGGTGTGCGAGAGACGGAGCCGCCAGGCTTTGATTCATCAGGGATTACATGGCATGCTCTGTCTAGCCGGTTAATGACAGATCTACAGTTTTTTGTTTTTTTGAAATTTCTTTTTATTAAGAACAAGTCAACAAAGAAAACATAAGGTGATACATTACAGAATAGTATCGGACAGTAAAAGACATTCCATACCTTCAAGATATTGTGCGGTTATTACAGTTAGTGGATCAAGGGGACGTGTGTTCTTCAGTCTACTCGGGACCTGTCGGGGGGGTACAAATATCCCCTCTATAGTGATTCCATGCCTCCCAGATCTTGCCCCACTTTCCTGGACACCCCCTGGTAGAGTAAACTGCTCTTTCCCTGAACATGCACCAGTCCAAATACTCCCTCCACTTTTCCACACTAGGCGGCTGACGAGCTCCCCACAGTTGAGCAATATTGCGCTTCCCAATCATGAATGCCAGCGTTGCCCATTGCTTCTTGTATGAATTAAGGTTGGTTGGTTCCCATACATTCAGAATACACCTGCGGGCTTCCAACTGTATTTTTGTACCCAGGACTGTTTGCAACGTGCTGTGGATCTTCCCTCAAAACTCCTGTACTCTCGTACAATGCCACAAGATGTGCATAAAGGTCCCCAGTTCCCCACACCCCCTCCTGCATTCCCCGTTCTCCGAGCGGCACATAGGGATCAGTCGGGGCCCGGTGACATATGACCTATGTAAGATCTTTAGCTGCACCAGTCGGAGCCTCATTGGAATTGCCACAACCTTCGGGGACGACACCGCCTCCTGCCAGTCCTCATCATCTAGCTCCAGCCCATCCTCCTGCCAATGCCGTCTAAGAACTACCAGCGGGATTTCCATATTGTTGATAAGCTTCGTGTACAGCAAAGAGATAGTTTTCTCAGGAAGGTGGCCGCTTAACACTCTGTCTTCTAGGGGAGAGGCCTCGGGAAGCGTCGTGCCCCTGGGGATATGTGTAAGCAGTGCATGCCGCACCTGTAAATAACGGAAATATTCACCGTCACTCTGGAGGTATTGTAGCTTAAGGGAAGCAAATGAGTGTTTCGTACCCTCCCCCCAAACATCCTTTATGTGCGTGATACCAATGAGGTCCCATTTGTCAAAGCCTTTCGACTTCTATAGACTACCCAACTTCTCCGAACTAGATAATGGAGTGGCGAGTGTGAGCTTCCCCTCCCACTTAAGGTGCCTGTTAGCCGCGTGCCATACCTGGATGGCACGCACCGTAGGTCCTGTGAGGGGAAATCTGCGGGGTCCAGCATAGAGCGCTCTAGTGTAGTCGCCCCCTGGCATTAGCCAACGGTCCATGGCGTAGCCAGGGTCGTTCAGAGCACCATATATCCCATGGTTTACTGCCGCCAACTGCGAGGCCCAATAATATTTCTTGAGGTCTGGCAGGCCTATGCCCCCGTCATACCATGGAAGGGTAAGCTTAAGAAACGCTATGCGGAGTTTACCATCCCAAAGTAACTGTCTTTGGAGGGACTCTATTTCCTTGAAATAGGACGCCGGAACGGGGTCCATTGCATTCTGCAATGCGTACAGAAACCGGGGCAAGGCCAACATTTTAAAGAGTACTGCCCTCCCTAAAAGGGAGGGTGGGAGCGCCTTCCAGCGCGCCACATCGTTTCGAAATCGCACCAATGGAGGAGACAGGTCATTGGCATAGCGGAGCTTAGGATCTGAGGTGATATAGATACCGAGATACCTAAAGCCCTCTGGGGCGACCTGTATCGGGCAAGCGTTTGGGACGTCTGGTGGGTCCCCTGTGAGGACGAAGAGAACTGAGTTAGACCAATTAATAGCAAACCTCGAGTACCTTCCAAAAATAGCCAATACATCCAAGAAACAGCTCAAACACCACTTTGGGTTGGTGAGGTAAAGCAGGATATCATCAGCGTAGAGTGAAATGTTATCCTCCCACTCCAAAGTCCATCTCATCCCACATATTGAACGGTCCTGTCGGACCCATGCCGCTAATGGCTCCAAGGCCAGAGCGAATAGAGATCTACAGTTTTTAATTCATTCTTCCTGAGGGTGTGCCCGGGAAGCTGTCTAGCCCGGGCTGCCACACACGAGGGGGGGGGGGGATGAAGCATTTTGCGCTCAATGGGCGTTGTGCGTCTGCACAATGTCCACTTAGGCTCTGTGGAGTGCATAGAACTGTACGTGTGTGAGCAGGGCCTGCTAACAGACATATTTCGTTACTCTCGTGAAATCGAAGAGAAGGCTTCCTGCTGGCATAGCAGAGTACAGCAGCACTTGTTTGCAACCAGACAGAGGAGGAAGGTGGTGATAGTAATGCTATAGCACAGCAGGTGGGAATCAAGGTTTATTAATGTGGGTAGCAGCGAATGTAAGCGTTTCTAAAATACATGTACTGAATGCCCTGTCTGCGTGCATCTATGCTTAAATGGGCCCCTGGCCAGTTCCCTTTGCGCTGCATATAGCTCCGCCCCTAGCCCCACCCCAAGCCCCACCCCCTAGCCCACATCTCAATTTGGAGAGTACCTGCACTTATTTTTTTCCATTTAAAGCACTAAATACAGGTTGACTCGCAGAGCCGCACATGCGCTGCAAGGCTCAACCTAACAATGTAAACATTCTTATACAAGCAACGGACAATGATCTAAAAGCATTTAACTCACTTTTTAGTGACCTAAGAAAGCAAGTTGCAGCTCCAGCAAAACTTCGTAGTTACCGTCTTTCTACTTGCTGGCTTTCTTTGTTTTAGGCTGACCCCCTTCAGTTCGTCCCTTCCCTTTCCCAAACCCTATTTATTGCGTTATTCCATAAATACTGAATTTCGGTAAATAGGCCTGTAAATCTTGCTCTTATCTTGTCACATTTACGGTGCATTTAAAGATAGAGGTCAAATGTCAGGCTCTATCTTCTGTGGAGCATGGTTTTTCTTTCTCTAACTTCAAAGTGAGAGCATTTACGTGACAATCATGCTGTACGATGTGATGTTATTTTTTTCCTAGCAGAAATCAAAATTTAAATGTCTGTAAGTGAACTATGCAGATATTTCAGAATATGGAAAGCACAAATGAAGCACATTTTTTGGTAATTCTGAAGTGTGGTAGAAACAGTTATTTTAATACCATCAAAGCAAATCAATGCGCTAGGCGATGACATTTCCAGACATTACTGTATGTGCGCTGTATGCGTTCATCAGTAAAACTGTATGTCTGTGCAAATGTAATGGTAATTTCAATTGAAGATGAGTTGTTTGTAATGGCAGTGCGCTACCACACCATGTGTACTCCACTTTTCCTCCATTCCACTCTACTTTGCCCCAGTCCACAACACTGCGTTGTACTTTGCACCACTCCAGACTATGCCACTCCACACTGCATCACTGGCACTCCACTCTGCACCACTCTAGTCTATACCAATGCACCCTGTCCCACACTACTCTACTATGCACCACTGCACTCTTCGCCACTCCACTCTATGCCAATCCACTCTGATCTACTGTACACCACTGCACTCTAGGACACTACACTCTATAATGCTCTATGCCACTGCACTCTATGCCACTTCACTCTACTCTGAAACAATCTACTCTACGCCACTCTATTACACTCTATGCCACTCCAATCTACATCTCTGCAATCTACCCTGCACCACTCCACTCCACTGCACTCTACCCCACTCTGTTTTATGCTGCTGCACACTACACCACTGCACGCCAAATCAATACACTTCACGCCACTCTATTCTACGCTGCTGCACCCTACACAACTTTACTCAAAAACAATACACTCTACCCCACTCCTCTCTTTGCCAACCTACTCTGCACCACTGCATTTTACACCACTCCGCAACACTCTACACTATTGCCCTCTACAAAACTCAGCCGTGCAACACTACACTCTCTGCCACTGAACTTTATACCACTCTATGCTGCGCCACTGCACTCTATGCCACTGCACTTCATGCCATTGCTCTCTACCCCAATTAACTCTACCCCACTACAGCTAGTAAGGGGGGCCCCCTCTACAAGGGCTAAGGTCAGGGAGAAGAGAGGAACGCAACCAAGGGATATACAACAAGCTCCCTCATGACCTATATTTCTTTAGTTTGTGTGTACAACATCAAATAAGGGATACACATGATTTATACACTTTGACACTTTAACCATTAATTTATCATCATTTTTTTATTCAAAAATACATATAGAATTTTTTTTCATTTTCCTTTTTTTATACAAACAAACCCATAAAAGTGTTCATTTACATTTATGCGCAATATTTTTTGTACATGATTATGCACTCCTAAACATCATGGGAACCATTATGATCTATAGTTCTAGACCCCTATACAGTTATATACACTCATCTTTCATCAGTTCTCAAACTTATTCAGTCACACCTGAAACACATTCTCACATCATCCAATAGCAACCATTCTTCATATCTGGATCATGGGGAGACCTAGAACTAATTTGTCTCCACCCCTTATTGATGATCTGAGTTCAATAGGGTTTATCAGAAGGTCGACGCGCGTTTCGGTGGATTGGAAACAAACAATGGACCACCTTCCTCAGGACCAGGCCAAATAAGCTGACAGAAAATAGCAGTAAGTCAAAAATACTATATATATAGCTTAAGTATGTATCTGTGTGTAAACCTTAATACATAAAGAGGTAATAAGTGAGATATTGCCTGTGGAACATCATCCAAATTTGCGAGTTCCCATCAGTCAACTCACGAGACCGCCCTTCATCATTTGGGGACCGTCACGTTTAGAAGGTCGAGTATCCACAATAGATTGGCAGATGTTATAGGCCTAATCTATATCCAACGTGTCAAGAGGAATGCGTGTCTGTGGATGACTGAGTAGCAGTGCAAAAGAAATAAGTGGGAGTGAATCAGTGAACAGTAAAGCAAAAGAATTTTAAGATTGGGTAGTGACAGGGGAAAAACCATTTATTCTGTACCCCTTCAGTCCCAAGATCTAAAAAACAATGCAGTAGTAGTGTAACAAAATAACTACTAGGGAGTATCTTAGGTCGACATGTTTCTGCAGACTACCGGAGCCAGGTGGTCTCCTGCTGCTTCTTCAGGACCATTAAATGCTACTGCTAAAAAAAGAAGACTTAATATCACCTTAAACGTGATCTGTTACCATCTTCCTGACTTCATGGTACAATCGTCCAAGGTGGAAGACCAGATACATACAAAAGAAAAGAAAAGAACAGACAGGGCACTATTAGTATGTGCATGAATCGTAAGGTTGGTACAGATCCATTTGTTGGCTGATGCACTGGCAGCCGCAACAGACAGTGTAACTTGTCATCGCATTCTCCTGCTCACTCACCTTATTAGCAGGAAGGAATAGCCCCACCTCACCTGGCTTCAGCTCAGGTACCTGGAGCACCGCTCTAGCGGAGGGAATAAAGAAGTATTTACACTATGGAAATACAAAACCGTGAAACAGTAGTGATCGATCTATCTGTAACGACCCACCAGTCAATACCGAGTGTCTCCCCCGATGTTTAAACATAGCCAATTAAACGTCAAGGTTTGCCACCGATTACTGCTTCACGTAATAGGTCCTTCTCGGAGAAGCAGCGTTAACAAAACGGGAATGTCGGTGTTAAAAACAACCCGTCCAGGCGACATTCGCCGACCCATAGTATGACATAGTTCGCGGGTATGCAGCTTTTAATCTTATGCTCAAATTACCGCTGTCATGGTTGTGATGTCGACAAGCTCGCAGCCCTTGCGGTTCAAATAGAGTTGTTAGATCATGTCTACACTAAGGCTTAAACGCCATAAGTCGGTCAGCTTACTCTTAGTCAACACTCGCAACTGCACCATTAGACTGACAGTTTGTTTATCAAACATGCTGAGCGCTATGCACTAACCTCTCCGTCGGTACCCCAGACGTCCCTCTGGGCTGTCTGTTGTGGAGGTACCGGCCCAACGAAGATTCACCCGTTTAATTCATTCCGACGGCGGCGGCGCCCTAACGTATGACGTCATCAGAGCGTGCCGCGCTCGGAATGGCGGGTAATGTAGTTCTACAGGCCATTGCTTGTAGTTCTTGCCAAGGAACGCGATGAATTTGCGAGGAAGTGGGGCAACACCACGCTATCAATCCTGACAATTACACAATCGAAGGATCGCCAGTATTAATGAATTGGGATATCTTAATAACACCTTAAAACATTATAGGACCCATCACTCGCCTTATTTATTAGAAGATCCCAATAGTAATTTAAGGCAATGAGAGACCAAACGGCTGAAAGGTAATTTAACTAGGAACCGTAGTGTCTACCGTTTGAGTTGCGGCACGCCACTAGTACTGAGAGTCTCTTATTAGTCATGGCCACAAACTTAAGGTTAGCTTTTGATGAAGCTGAGGTACAGTCAATCCTAGCAGATAATCCAAGCGTTCTAGAATTGATACCTACTGCGCAAGTAAATAGCAATGATGAATGGGCAAAGGTTCTGATACTCAAGAAGAACCAATTAAGAGTCTGTGTCCATGGGATATGCATGGCAGAATATCTACGGGAGAACTGTGCTCCGAGTGGATTAATTGTCACTAATGCCCCTCGCCTGTTTCTTGATGACAAGGACTTTCTAAGGGATTGGTACTTGATAGCCTGGAAATGTACCCGTGATTGGCTGGTGCTGATTATCAAGACCGCCAAAAAAACGGCTGATAAGATCTTAGTGGAAATTCAGACCCTGGAAGGCCAAATTAGAACAACCATTTCAGGCAAAGCCTTCACTAAAGGTCAGGACGAGGGAAACAAAGCGAGCAAAGAATTTAGAGACTCTATACTGTTTAACAAACTCGAAAAATTCAAGAAAGACCTTGCAAAATGTTCGACAGAAAAGGTGTATCCCTATACGAGTGACACTTATGCACCAACGCCATTTAACAAAAATGGACGCAAAGGGGGATCGATGTATGGCACATCTAGCTCAGAGTAAGGGTCTACTGACTCTGATTCCTCCAGCCATGCGAACACACCGAACAGCAACAGAGGTAGAGGTAATCGGAGGGGAAATTGGAGAGGCCACAACCAGTATGTTGGTTATCCGCAATTTCCGCCATGGTGGCAACCCGCTCCATGGGGCCCACCTTCATATCCACCAAACAGTGGACCTTTTGGCCAACAGCTCTACCACGAATATAATCAACAGCCTTTTTTAGGGCAGGGCCAAGGTCGGTCGAGGGGACGACGGAGAGCACAGCAACAAGGTCAAGTGCGTTGGAACCTACCCCCTGGGACAATGGATCTGAGGAACGGGAAAAAGATACCTCAGGAACAGTCGGGGATATCAGAAGCTCAAGCATTGTAATCAATCTCAGCTCGCATATACTCACTGATATGGAAGAACAAGTCTTGAATAAAGGCCTGGGGTTCGTCACTACCAACAGAGGGGACCCTTTCCTTGCCCAGATCGAAATGGGAAAATTCTTTCGTAAGATAAGACTGCACTATCTTTTTGCAAACAAACCTGAGCAAAGTATGATGACCTCACCATTTGATGAGAATACAGGTTTGAAAAAACCTTCTACGTTCAACCCTACTACAGTAGGTCTCCCACCTAAGGTAGCTGCCTTCGAGGAAGCAGTAGACCATGACCTGAGAGAGTTGTATCGACACCAACCAAGTCCCTTTATTAAATGTCAAAGAAAGAACAAGAGGCAGTAAGATCACTGGCCAATGATGAAGCAGTGATAGTGAAGCCAGCTGACAAAGGCGGGGCTATAGTCCTTCTGGATACTTGTACCTATCGCCATGAGTGTCTACGACAGTTGAATAACACCAAAGCCTATCTGAAACTTACAAGTGATCCTACTGAGAGACTCACAACAGTAATTGGGCATATAGTAGAAGAAGCATTGTCTGAGGGGTGGGTCACTTAGAAAGAAGCTCAATATTAAGCATGAGCATAAAATCCGTTCGGCTCGCGGATTTTGCGGATTTTCGGCAAATTCGCAATCCGCGAACTCTCGCGAACTTGCCGAAAATTCGTAAAATCCGTGCGAAGCGGATTTTTTGCTTGGTCGCACTTGCCAACTAGAATACTATACAATTTCGCGGGAGTAAACACTTGCGAACACGTAGATGCGGCGGGCAGCGACAATCTCGCAATTGCGAGATTGCAAAATGTGCAATTTCGCACAAGAAATCCACCAGCAGGCAGCATAAACCTTGAAAATTATGATTTTTATCAGAATAACTCCTCAGGTTGACATTTGCCTGCACTTTTTCTTTGCAAGGAGTCCATTTTGGGGGGGGGGGGAGGAAGGAAGTGCCCCACAGTCTCCAACTTCCTGTTCCTGTCCAGCAGGCTCCTCCCAGTGCTTTCTTCATGTGCTGGTCACTTTGATTTGGATCTTGACCTGGAAGGATTACTTTTTGTGGATGCTGCTGGATATTTGGATTTTTGCAAAACTGAAAGCACTCAGCAGGTGCAAAAGTTCAATGTTATCATTAGTAACCATTCCCTGTAGTGCTTCCTGAGGGGCCCCTTCAGAGTTCAGTTGCCTACTTGCAACTATTCTATGACCCTGCTCTGACCCTCACAGCAGGCTCAGAGAATAGCTACAAGTAGGCCACAAAGGTCCTGTGAAAAAAAATTGCACTGCAACAGAAAGCAAATTACAGATAAGGAAGCAGGTGCCAGCCAGACTGGAAGTTTAAATTCAGTGACACATTAATCAACCCCAAATTAATTCATGTCAGTTGAAGCAGGGCAGGTGTGCTTGCTTTTTTTCACCCCCATAATCTACAGTGATAAACCAACCAGAGGGTGGCAGTGATGTACCAGAGGGTGGCATGGGTGTACCAGAGGGTGGCAGTGGTGAAACAGAGGGTGCTGTGAACCTGTGATGATGAACCAGACGTACAAACAACATAGTCGCGGCCGTTGCGAGCTGACAAGTAAGTTCGCAATTGCGAACTGGTACACAACCCTCGCGAACTGGCAGAAACCCTTGCGAACACAAAAAAAAAAATCCGCAAATGCGCGAGAGTTCGCGGATTTTGCGGATTGCGAATCCGTAAATACGCAAGATCGCGGATTGCCAATTCGCAAAATCCGCCCATGCTTACTCAATATCTCTGTACTGTGAACCCCAAGATGCCTTATTTCTATATATTACCAAAAGTACACAAGGCACAAAGACCCCCTCCAGGTCGCCCAATTATATCGGGCATAGGTTCACTACTAGAACCTTTATCAACCTTTGTAGACGTCTTTCTGCAACCCTTAGTTAGGGAAATGCCTACATTCGTGAAGGACACTAAAGATGTCCTTAGGATTCTCCCCGACATCGAGTTCAACAAAGACCTTGACATATTGGTATCTTTCGATGTCGAAAGCCTGTATACGTCCATCCCCCAGACAGAGACATTGGAGGTGATTGAAGGGCTTTTATCAGAGAGAGATCTGAATTCTATCACGCCTGTGAGACTAATTATGACTTTGGCTACAGTGGCCATGACTGAAAACTTTTTTCAGTTTGAGGATTCTATCTACCTGCAGGTTAGCGGGACTAGCATGGGCAGCGTTTTTGCTCCTAGTCTCGCTAACCTGTATGTGCACAAGTTTGAGCAGGACCACATTTTCGCAGACACAAATCCACATCTAGGTTGTCTGCGACTGTGGAAAAGGTATATAGACGATGTCTTGGTGGTGTGGCGTGGAACGACTGAGGACCTACAGCTTTTTCACACTTGGCTGAATGAGAGAAATAGGTTTCTCAAATTTACTATAGAATTTGACAAGCATCGATTTGGCCTTCTTGGATCTACTCATCATATCTACCCCAACTGGCCTCCAATCTGAATTGTACCGTAAACCTATGGCAAAAAACTCCCTATTGGACTATGGAAGTTGTCACCCCAAAGCTTTGAGGGACAACTTGCCCCATGGGCAATTTCTCCGGATCCAGAGGAATTGCTCCACAAAGTCTGCATTCGAGGCCCACTCTAAGACCCTGGCGGCGAATTTAGCAGCAAAAAACTATCCAAAACATCTAATTCGTGCCTCTGAGAAGAGGGCCTCGAATAACAATAGAGAGAGTCTGCTGGATATTTTGCCCCCTAAGCCGAAACAAGAATGGATTACGTGTGTAAATACATTCTGCACACAATCCAACCAAATCCAAAAGATTGTGATGAAACATTGGAAGATCCTAAATACGGGCACTGATACACTACCACCTCCATTGTTTGCTTTTAAAAGGGGACAGAGTCTGAGAGACCAACTAGTTCACACCAGACCCAAGAACCCCATCCCCCGAGCTGTAGGGACACTCTGGGACATGCCAGCTGTTACAGGACACTACCCATGCGGCATCTGCGCCGCCTGCCCACAAACAACAAAAACTTTGAACATCGATATAGGCACAGATCGCCCCTGGCAGTTAAGAAGGTTCACTAACTGTAATAGCATGAACCTGATTTACCTGATCACTTGTCCCTGCAACAAGAAGTATGTAGGGATGACAACCAGTAAAATTAAGGTGAGGATTTCGGAACATAAGAGTTCCAAACAACCTACCAAATTAACCAATCACTTCTTAGAAGTAGGACACCTACCGACTGATCTCCATTGGACAGTATTGGACCAACCACTGATTCCATCTGGGGTTGATGTCTCTGCCTTTCTGTTCAGGTGTGAACAAAAATGGGTGTTTAGGCTAAAGACGGACAAAATAGGGCTAAACGAAGACATCCCTTGGATGTCGCTCTAATTGCTTTGTGCTTTAGCCTCAGTATTACACCATTAGAGCTGTCCGCCGCTGATTGCTTCAAGAGACCAGAGTCTATTGAGATACATAATCATGGGCTCGGCATACTGTTTACATCAATTTAAAAATCATAGGGGACCCGAGTACATCATCTTTCACTGTGGGATTCCCTGTGCGCTTACAGCCGTTGTGGTCTCTCATTGCCTTAAATTACTATTGGGATCTTCTAATAAATAAGGCGAGTGATGGGTCCTATAATGTTTTACGGTGTTATTAAGATATCCCAATTCATTAATACTGGCGATCCTTCGATTGTTTAATTGTCAGGATTAATAGCGTGGTGTTGCCCCACTTCCTCGCAAATTCATCGCGTTCCTTGGCAAGAACTACAAGCAATGGCCTGTAGAACTACATTACCCGCCATTCCGAGCGCGGCACGCTCTGATGACGTCATACGTTAGGGCGACGCCGCCGTCGAAATGAATTAAACGGGTGAATCTTCGTTGTGCCGGTACCTCCCCAACAGACAGCCCAGAGGGACGTCCGGGGTACAACAGAGAGGTTAGTGCATAGCGCTCAGCATGTTTGATAAACAAACTGTCAGTCTAATGGTGCAGTTGCGAGTGTTGACTAAGAGTAAGCTGACCGACCTATGGCGTTTAAGCCTTAGTGTAGACATGATCTAACGACTCTAGTTGAACCGCAAGGGCTGCGAGCTTGTCGACATCACAACCATGACAGCGGTAATTTGAGCATAAGATTAAAAGCTGCATACCCGCGAACTATGTCATACTACGGGTCGGCGAATGTCGCCTGGACGGGTTGTTTTTAACACCGACATTCCCGTTTTGTTAACGCTGCTTCTCCGAGAAGGACCTGTTACGTGAAGCAGTAATCGGTGGCAAGCCTTGACGTTTAATTGGCTATGTTTAAACATCGGGAGAGACACTCGGTATTGACTGGTGGGTCGTTACAGATAGATCGATCACTACTGTTTCATGGTTTTGTATTTCCATAGTGTAAATACTTCTTTATTCCCTCCGCTAGAGCGGTGCTCCAGGTACCTGAGCTAAAGCCAGGTGAGGTGGGGCTATTCCTTCCTGCTAATAAGGTGAGTGAGCAGGAGAATGCGTTGACAAGTTACACTGTCTGTTGCGGCTGTCAGTGCATCAGCCAACAAATGAATCTGTACCAACCTTACGATTCATTCACATACTAATAGTGCCCTGTCTGTTCTTTTCTTTTCTTTTGTATGTATCTGGTCTTCCACCTTGGACGATTGTACCATGAAGTCAGGAAGATGGTAACAGATCACGTTTAAGGTGATATTAAGTCTTCTTTTTTTAGCAGTAGCATTTAATGGTCCTGAAGAAGCAGCGGGAGACCACCTGGCTCCGGTAGTCTGCAGAAACATGTCGACCTAAGATACTCCCTAGTAGTTATTTTGTTACACTACTACTGCACTGTTTTTTAGATCTTGGGACTGAAGGGGTACAGAATAAATGTTTTTTCCCTGTCACTACCCAATCTTAAAATTCTTTTGCTTTACTGTTCACTGATTCACTCCCACTTATTTCTTTTGCACTGCTACTCAGTCATCCACAGACACGCTTTCCTCTTGACACGTTGGATATAGATTAGGCTTATAACATCTGCCAATCTATTGTGGATACTCGACCTTCTAAACGTGACGGTCCCCAAATGATGAAGGGCATTCTCGTGAGTTGACTGATGGGAACTCGCACATTTGGATGATGTTCCACAGGCAATATCTCACTTATTACCTCTTTATGTATTAAGGTTTACACACAGATACATACTTAAGCTATATATATAGTCTTTTTGACTTACTGCTATTTTTTGTTGGTGTAGTTAAGTAATTAGGGGTCATAGCAGTTTAGGTCGGTAAACTTTCCCCTAGGACCCTCCACCCTCAGTGTTTTGTTGTTCAAATAAGCTGACAACCATACAGGGGGCACAATGAGTGTATTGATGCACCTTCAAATTCAAAGAAGCCACATTATTGGGTTGCCAATGTATATGTGGATCTAGTTCTGTCTCCAAGACTCTGTCCTATATGCTTTAGTTGAGAACTCCTTGTATATTGTTTCTGTGCTCATGAAGTATTTTCCTCAGCAATGTATTCTCCACATGTTGATTGCTCCGTAGTTATGTTAAAAAGATGATGATAATATAATTGTTAAAGTGTCAGAGTGTATATATCATGTAGCTCTTATTTGATGTTGCACACAGAAACTAAAGAAATATAGGTCGTGAGGGAGCGTGTTGTATATCCCTCTACCCCACTACACTCTATGCCAATCCACTATATGCCACTCTTATCTACTGTGCACCCCTGCACTCTATGCCACTTCATTCTATGCCTCAATACTCTACTCTGCACCACTATATTATGTGCCAATGCACTCTATCCCACTCTGCACATGCACCACTGCACTCTGCGCCACTACACTCTAGGCCACTACACTCTAGGCCACTACACTCTAGGCCCCTGCACTCTACTCTTCACAACCGCACTCTTCACCATTGAACTCAATGCCACTCTACTCTGCCCCACTCAACTCTATGCCGCTTTGCTGCACTCTAAACCAATGAACTCTACACAACTACACTCTATACCACTGCACTCTATTGCACTCTACTACACACCTCTGCACTCTATGCCACTCTACTCCACTCTGTGCCACTCTGCTCTGTGACAATGCCCTCTACGCCACTGCAGTCTACTCTGCACCGCTCTCCTCTGACACTGCAGCTACGCCAATGAAGTCTACATAACTTTACTCAAACCCAATGCACTCTACACCAATCTACTCTGTACCACCATACTTTATGGCACTTCACTCTAGTCCACTCCACAACACTCCACTCTATGACGCTCTACTCCATTAAACTGTACTCCACTCTATGCCACTCCACAACACTCTATTCCACTCTATGCGACTCTACCACACTACTCGACTCTACAATACTCTACGCAACTTCCTCTATGCCACTCCATGCAACAACATTACTCCACTCTATTCAATGACACACTACTCTACTCCACTGATCCACTCTCCACCACTCCACTCTAACACTCTATGCCACTTGACTTAACAACACTCTTCTCCACTCTATGTCATTCCACTCTCCTACACCACTCCACTCTATTCCACACCACTCTATGATAATCTACTCCACTCTATGTGACTCTATTCTACAACACTCGACTCCAAGCAACACCCTTTTTGCCACTCCACAACACTACTCGACTCTAAGTTACTCAACTCTTCTCCATTCTGCACCCTTCCACTTTATGACACTCTACTCCCTCCACCATACTCCACAACACTCTACCCTAATCTACCCCAAGTTATCCTGCTCATCTACCTCACTCCGATAGACCACACTCTAATCTACCCCAATCTACTATACTCCAATCTACCCCACCCCACCCCAATCTATCCCAATTCAATCTAACCTGCTCCAATCTACCCTACTCCATTCTACCCCACTCAACTCTACGCCAATCTATCCCACTCCACTCTACCCCAGTCTACCCAATTTCACTCTGTCCCAATCTACCCCCGCCCCCAGTCTACCTCACCACACCCCACTTCATGCCACTAACGGTTAGCCATGCTGGACACAGGTGTACATAATGGCTAAAACACACTGCTAAAGCCAATAGTTTTCGCATAGGCGAGACCTATTGGCTTTGCCAAGGCATGTTTTATCCTTCAGTGCCTTCAGTTGAGCATAGCACTGGACCAGGCTTAACAGGGGGAGGCCATGGCAGCATTCAAGTCAGTAGAGTAGCTGCAAAAAAGATAAAATAAAGTGTAACCTGCCAAATCATTCAGGATGACTAGCGCACCACCTTGTAGATATTGTTACAAAAGGTGCAAAACGGACTTTTAATTGTTAGATGAACTCTATAGCTTGATAGGGTCTGTAGAGATTTCCAGATCCAAATTTGAAAAATATACACATCTGATTGGACAAGGGAATGTTTGTTTTCCCTTCATTCAACGTAGCACCTTCAGATTTTCAGAGGATCTGCAAATATTTATGATCTGATTGGCTGATTGGTACTAAAAGTATATGTTATGGAAACTATTAGAGGATGTTAGGGACTTGTCCGTTCGCCTTGAAAAAGGGTCGGGTGGCAATGGGAATTATGAGGCATTCCTTGACGACAGCCTGGATGTTTAAGGGGATCACAGGTCCTACAGCTAAAAACAAAAGAATACCACATATTTCTGATGAGATTCGGTGACCAGCCTCAGATTTGTAGTTTGAAAAAGTAAATGTTGATCTGAAAATCCACAAGCAGATATGTGATTTTTAAAAAAATATTCTTTTTTTACCTTATGTCCTTATGTATTTGGCTACAGAGTTGAGATTAATTTCAAATTGCAGGGTGCACCACCTGGGTGAAGGATCTACCTTACACCCTATGCGTGGCCCCCTATGCCCCCCAATACATGGCCTACGGCCTGGCCCTTTACCCAGCGCCCTCTACACACTGCTTTTTTTAATGTTTGCAGCTGGTTTAGTTGAGAAGGTGACTGGCATAGTGTCTGACCTAATGGCTGAAAGTCATGCTCAGAAAATGGATGACCACAGAGGATATGTGTGATGTCATGAGAGACGTCACGCACAGCACATGCTGGATACCTGAGTTTTGATAGGTACAGCTAATCCTTACTAGTCAATGTGGCCTCAAGCCCACACCCGTCTCCAAATAAGACCTTTCTTTAGTTATGGTAAAAAAAAGGCTCAGACTCTGGGGATGGGGTCCCTGGGGCCATTAAATGGCATGGGGAGAGTGGCTCACCCCCCTTACAAATTAATAATAAGCTGGTGCTGGGCCCTGGGGACCCCGGTGCATATTACCAACAACTAGCGATATTTATCGCTAAATAAGCTTAGCGACATTTTTTGCATCGCCGGATTTTATCGCACGGATAACGATCTATTAGCAATGTTTATCTCAAATGTGATAAGATTTCCGGCGATAGCGGCTCAATGCGTGAATATCACTGGAAATCCAGCGATATTCAGGCATTAACGCCAGTAGGGTCTTAATCTGAATATCCAGCTCCCATTGGATATACAGGTTAAGAACTGGTCTGAGCAGGCGTTTGTTTTCAACGATATTCGCGCTTAGCGTGAATTTTTTTATCGCTACGCCTGCGTTGATAATAGGCGATAGCGATGTTAGATACGGCTTTCAGTCGCTAACAGGTTGGGTACGCCCACTTTGCATGTCATTAGCGATAAATATCGCTGACATGCAAAGTAGGCCCCAAACCGCTCGCTATCGCCTCAAAGCTGTTGCTAACTGATGTTAGCGACAATTTGCTAATAGGGCGATGAAATTATCACCGCTTTGCGCCAAAAACGGCCGCAAAAGCGGCGATAATTTCATATCGCCGGCCTTGCTAATATGCCCCCCATTCCTTATGCTCCACATTGATCTCCTTCTCGCCCATATGCTTTTCTCCCCTCCTACAGCCTCCATGTTACTTTCCCTACCCGCGCCCTCTATGTTGCTTCCGTCCACGTGTTGCTTCCTCACCACTTCCCATACTGCTTCCACTCCACTGCTGCTTGCCCCTCCGCTTTAAAAGAAACACCTTTGTGCATTTTTTTCTTTTTATCTAACTTGGATTACTACATAAAAAGAAATAAAAACATCCATCATTTTAAATGATTACTCCACTTCAAACAAAAAAAATAAGTAAAAACCATTGTCATTTAAAACACCAATAGCTCTCACTTTCATAAATGCGAGACAGATTGTATGGCAAATGTTTGTTTTATTTATTCATGCTGAACAGCTTCGAGGATGCTCTACAGCATTGCTAAAGACCATTGGCAAAGCCAATAGATTCCAAGGGTGAGACCTATTGGCTTTGCAACTGCTTGTTTAATGTACATACTAAATAAAGAAATGTAACCAGAACCAGAGCTAAAGATGCAGTGAGGTATCGTCTCATTAAATTACACAATGCCATGAAGAAGTTTAAAAAGTCTTGAACTGATGTCTTAAAATTGAAACTGGCCCTTGCAATGCAGTAATAATAAATGTGTGAATGCACCTTTATTAGTACATTTTTTCCAAATAACATTTCATTGAGACACACGTATTGTCACTGCCATGGTAAGTATATTTTTGACTCTACAGTCAAATTAAAGAGCCACAATATCACATTTGTCAGAGAAACTGTGCTAACAAACACAGTTTCACACGTAATTAATACAAAGGTTTGCCTTGAACTGGATAAAAGTCAGCCAGGGCTGGGTGGTGTTTGGCACAACCTAAATTGTCTGATAAGCTATCAGAGCCTCTTAAACGTTAATGATATCCTTTGTCCATACACAATGGAGGGGATGTCAACAATGTGTCAACCAGTGGTGTAAACAAGGAGACTCGTATGTACACGGTGTTTGAGCACGATGTACAGTGACAATGTACAATGGTTACAATGATAACAACACCGCCAGTCGCCATGTTTTAGTGTCTCGCGTCAATGCTGAAACCGTGTGTGTAGTTCCTTTACAAAATGGCATGATCTGACTTGGTGTAAAGTAATCTGGTGCTCATGTAAAGCGGCCCAATGCCCATCGACCGAATTTGCGCTATATAAAACTTTTTTGGGCTTATTTACAAGCCCCTTGCGCCACTTTTGTGTCACTTTCCCCATGTTAAAAGTGACGTAAAAGTGGTGCAAGAGGCTTGTAAATAAACCCCTTTGTATTTTGCTGCCCCAAATCACAGCAGAATAGAAACTAAGGGGCATATTTACTAGGAAATAACACAGCGGGGCACTGCAAGCATCTTACTGAGCCGAGCTGCATCATTGGGAAAGTGCAGAGATGAGTCGCGTTTACGGCAATACGACGCACCCCTGTGCTTTCCTCTGCACTGTTGCACAAATGGCTGCCTAGTGCCAATGCAGGCACCCTTGCAGCAAGGATGCCTGCGTTGGAAGGATGATTATTTATGTGCAGGAACGGATACCTTTCTGCACAAAAACAATTATTGATGGCGTTTTTTCCTCCTTCTATGTATGCTGCGGAATGCAGCACACATTGAAAGAGCAAAACAAAAGAGGAGAAATAAAGGTATTTCTCCTCGTTGTGCCACTTTAACGCCTCCCCTGGGGAGGAGTTAGAATCTGACGCATTTTGCGTCAGAATCCATGAGTGTTGTGTGGGAACACCCACAGCAACACCCATGGTATGCTCCTTTTGTGCAGAGCAATGCATGAAAGGGGGCCATATTAATAAGGCCATGAAAAGCCACACAGGGTGGCTTTGCGTGGCCTCGTAAATATGGATCAGCATTGTGCGCCACCGGAGCATCAAAAACAAATCACGCTCCGGTGGCGCAGAGGCCTTGTCAATATGCCCCTAAGTTTGTAGGGCTGGTTTCTGCTATATATCATGCTGTATACTGAGAAGCACATTTTCTGCCGATCCGGATAAATAACATTTGCCTCTGTTTATCCTCCTGTGTAATAAATAACTAATATTTTTGCTACTTTTATTTTAGACTATCCACTGTTTTTAGTTTCGATTTCAGGTGCTGTTGTATATATCTGCCTAAACATATTTATTTTGGATGTATCTTTGATCGGATATTTTGCAATTTTAATAATGCGACCCCTGTGCAAGGGCATTGGAGTGTTTTACATGGGCACCAGTTCACAAGGTTAGATTCATATTTGTAGGCACATGGAGATTAAGTGTTTTACCCAGAATCACAGGATGTTGAGAAAACACTGAGGCTCTAACATGGTACCCCAATTGCAAAGCCGGTAGCAATGGCTGTAAGGCCACACCCTCTTGCATTTGCATCGTGTTTTTATATGGTGACAAATATTTCTGGAATTACATGTGGTACTAAAAACGTGGCTTCAATGAACAAGGCCTTTTAATTGTGAAATTCAAAAATAAATATTTAAAACGAGTCCCTTACTCAGTGCTGGTAAGAAAACAAGGGTCTTACATCATCAGTAAAATAATGGAATTCCTTTTGGCACTGAAAGTGTGGGCAACTCTCAGGTCAATTGTTCCAAAGTGTAATATTCATATACTCTAGGCCTTGTTTTACTTTTTAGGTCGAAGCCTACCAGATAGGACTGCTGTCTGTTGGGAAAGACTTCCTGGGGATGTGCTAAAAGCTGACCAGGAATGCATTCCGCCCATTGCTTACATTGGCTTTACCTTTTGTCGTTTACATTTCCTTGCTTTCTATATGCTGGCTTTATTTGTATCAGTCCATCCAGCTTGGGTTTATACACCCCTATGGAGCATAGCCTGTTTACAGCCTCTCCTTGTAGTCTTCCAGGAGTGCTTTCTGTCTGGGAACTATTTTTTCTTTTTCATGAAGGGTTCCATGAGAGTGCAAGCTTCCAGCTATCTCTCTTGTAGGCTTCACTCCCCATCTCCACCCCCACACTGCGTCACTCTCTTGTACTGTGCTTCTGTGCACTGCTGCACTCCACATTGCGGTCTCACTGCCCATATTTATTTCTGTTGCACTTGTTCTTCTATTCCACCCCACCAACATGCATTGCTCTCTATCGTTCTCATCTGTGTGACAATATTCTTATTTATGTGTGGCAGGGCTGCTAACGCCTCACGCTTTCGACCCTTAAAGATGGCACCCCAGAGAAAAGTATGGATTTCGAACGAGCTGCTGGTGCATTTGTTTCTTTACCATGAGGTTGTGTTCAGGCACCTGATGGAGCAATGTCCCTCACTACTCAGCACCCCGTACTACTAATGAGCAGGGGGTGCACCTATTTTCATGCTTTAGAATGGACAACGCAAGCACTGCAGGCGAATGCCATTTAGTGTCTAAGAAGTGAACATCAGGCACTGAGTAAGGAGCCCAAGTGAATTTTATTCATTGGTAACAGTCTACTGCTGATATTGTGTTGCGTTTACCCTGTCTTCAGTGTTAGCTGCACCTCTGTGTGTCAGCAGGAAGATTGCTGTGCTGCTAATAGTGATCATGGCTGCAGTGTGCGACGGTCGGTCGTGACTGCAGTGTTTGTTTACTCTGGCTACTATACTAAGAGAGTGTGCATGCATAATCTGTGTGAATTACTTTGTGTTGTGGTGCCACATAGTACTGTGTGCACACTAACTGATGTACTCCCGCCAGCATTGTCATTTTGTCTGCATGCGCACTCTGGCTGCTCTACTAGTACTGTGTGCCTAGTGTTCGGTGCACCCAAGCAACAACATCTGCCATGTGGGTAGCCCTCTGTTCCTGAACGTGATGGACAGGAGGATTCTTCTGCACTTTGAATAGTCCTGTTCTTGCCAAGATTTCTCTTCTCAGGCCGCACTGTCTCTAATACACAATACTCCTTCCTCTAGCTACAAAATCACGAAAACGCACCTGCAAAGGAAAAGAACGTGCAAAGTAAAGAAAAAGTAAATTTCATGGTAAGAAATAAAGGCCTAGTCAGACTAGCTCTAGTTAAGCATTTTCAATGTGCACATCAAATACATGACTATAGATGCATGTTTAACTTCTAAATAACTGCAAAATGAATAATGCGTTTGTGGTTACATATGCAATCATTAAAAGGAGCATGCAGTTATGGATAATTCATTTGTAAACTATAAACAATTTCTCAAGATCCACAAAATCCAAAAAGTATTGCGCAAGGAGTCTTGAAATCTCTTTTTCCAATTATTCTTTATTTGTAGTCAAATGCATCAGCCCAGCAAACGCGTTTCATCCAACATGGACTTCCTCAGAGCTGTAAAAACAATTAGATAAGCAACATTTAATTTTCAAGTATACACAAAAGTTTAAAAGAAACCTAAGTTGATAAGACCAGATAGACATGAATAAGGAAAGGAGAAATAACTATTTGACCTCCTGTTATACGTACATTCATATTTGTGAAAATTCACCTCTCATAAGTGACTCCCTGCCTATATACATTCTTCAAGCAATATTAGAATATCCAATATCAACCAGTTTATGAACAACAGCAACCTTCTTTATTCAATCAATGATTCCAATCAGTATCAGTAAAGCATACATAGTAGTGCTTTATCACCATTTTATCTCATGTTACTCTTGATACTCTCAATTTGCTTCAGGCCCACAGGCGGATTTTAGAGAACAGTTTACATCCAGAAGGATAGAGAGTGATGAAAATATCCCTCAGACTTAAAACTCTCAATTTGCTTAGAGTCCGCATACCTATATTAGAGCACATATTATTTCCAGAGGGATGGTGACTCATAAGGATTCAGAACCGTAATTATACTTATAGTAGGTTTCCAGGGAGTGCTAAAATACTCTAAACCAGAAATAGATAAACCACAACACTAAGTGAACTCTTCAAAAGAACCTCATAAAAACAAAACTCACTTGGATATATTTGTTAAAGATAGCTGAAGCGATCTTCTTTTATATTTCGTAGCGAGCATACGCTGGGAGTCCCCATAGCATCTGATCAATCAAAACTTTCAAGGATTATTGCCTTATATCCATACTAGAAACAAAAGAGATCATTTGCTAGCAGGACCAATCCACTCATCTCAAAAAGGCATTCTTGATAAAAAAAAGTATAGTGTACTTTATGAAAATAAAGCTCATGTGAAATTTGTAAACCTCTTAAAGTTAGTCATCTTTTATATATATTGTCCGGACTATCCCATTTGTTGACATAATCCCTAGAGAAAATGATATATCAAGGATTTTAACGACTAAGTATAAAATCATTAAAGTAACACAAATTAAGAAAAAAGGCCAATCAAAGAGCAAAACCCCAAAGTTTCAAACTGAAATCCTTCCAGTTAACAAACAGCCTGAACGATGCAAAGCCATTGTTCAAATTACTCCAAAAGTATCCCTTCTGTTAGTGTAGCTCACCTGCCCTGTTCTCTGCTCGAGTTCTAAATCCGTCTGTCTATCCGTCACAAGTACCACCACTTCATGTCACGTTTTAGAACATCGTGTCAGCCAATCAAAAAAAGTGACCTAGAATTTGTCCAACGACACAATTCAATTTTATTTATTTATGATTTTGGAACTCAGATGAGATCCACATAAGAGAATAACAAAGAGAAATATACATTTTCATACAATCACAAATATAGAAAGTAGAAAACATTTTATGAACCTCTAATATATATCTAAAAAGCTTTTTAAAAAGTTGAAAATTTTGTGACAAAACATTTCATTGGGTGGATTATAAATGGCGTCTATAAATGCAGTGGTGGACAAGATACTTAATTGTAGGCAAATTGGTCTCATCCACTTACGCCGATGTAAGAGTAGAGCCGGGCAGACAAAAAGCACATGAGTGATATCCTGAGTTGAATTATTACAAAAATTACACATAGCTGAAGAACCATACCATCTGGACAATAGATTATTCAAAGGGAGAAGATCCTGCCTCAATAAAAACCAAAAACGGCGTACACCATGAGGGAGATTCCAAGTAACATAAGATTGTACTTTTCTCATTAGGCAGGAGTCAATGGCCAGAAAAACACCTTTCTTTGAGATAAGGGCTTGCCTATCCATCTTAAAACTTAATTTCCAGGAAGCCAGTTTCAGAGTGGACTTCAGCTGATTTGCAGATAGTGTAAAAAGTACTGATTCATCTAATTGTAAAAGATCAACTGCAATTCTAACATTTTTACAATTAAAGAATGCTCTTTTAGAGTTCCTAGTATTTCTTTTTGAATAAGATGTCTTAGAGTACCAGGTTCTCCCTTTGCGAGGCTTGAAACCCATCGCACTATCCCTGCGAGGCCCTGAACCCAACTACTATGCAGGCCGAATTCCAACCTAAGAGCGGCCACAGTACAGGCAGTGTTAACTGTGGTTAAATACCGCAAGATGTTGCCTTCCGTAGTATTTAAAAAACCCCATTTTCCTAGATCAAGTAATTCAATACCATACAGAAGGGAAGCTGGGATTTTAGCACGGAAAACCTCTAGCAAAAAAGCAAAGTGTCTTCTGCCCGTGGATCTATAAAGGGAGATTAAACTTTTGCCTTGTGCCATTGCCTTCCGGGTATTTTTTGGTATATGAGCCTTGTCATTTAAATTGCCAACTATTGTTTTTCCTAGGAAGACATAAGATTTTACCACTTCCAACTTTTGTCCACCTACAGACCAAGCAAAACTCCCATATTTCAGCTTTTTCCTTCCCGTCATGCACATTACTTTACTTTTTAACACATTTATCTTCAGGTGATGGGCCTCTGCATATTCATGTAATGCCTGTAGACGATTATTTAATCCTCTTGGTGTTAAGTCCAGTATTTTTATATCGTCTGCGTACAGCAGACAGACAATCGGTTTACCCCCCAATACAGGGGCGATACCTTCACTTAAAGACAAAGCATAGGGGAGATCGGATATGTATAGGGAAAATAATAAAGGGGCCAACAAGCAACCTTGTTTTAAACCATTAGCTGAAGAAATGGCTTGAGAAAGACCTCTTTCTCCTCCCAACAAGACTCTACACCAAGTATCAGAGTGGAGGGCCCGGACTAGCTCCAAAAGCATGGTTGGCATGCCAAGGTCCGATAATTTCCTCCACAGCAAAGGACGATCTACTTTATCAAATGCTGTGGAGAAGTCTATGAAAGCTGCATAGACTCTCCCTCCTCGGACCTTGATGTATTTTTCAGATATAACTTGCAATGCCGTTAGATTATCCATGGTTCCATGCCTTTGCCTGAACCCAGTCTGCTCGAGGGGTAACATTTCGCCCTCAACCACCCAATAATTGATTAGCTTCAGAAGGCATTTTGCGAAGACTTTACCTATAGCATCCAAAAGGGCAATTTGTCGGTAGTTATGTGGAGCATCACGGTCTCCCTTCTTGAAAAGGGGGACTAATATGCTCCCCTTCCAAGAAGGGAGAACGGTTTTGTGTGAAAAACAAAAACTAAAGACCGAAAAAAGAATTTTGCTCCACATTTCACTATTTTGTTTTAGGACCGAGATGGGAAGCTCATCCGGACCCATAGCCCCAAAGGAACGCAAACCCTTAATGGCCAGTTCGATGTCCTTTTCAGAGGGCGGACCATATGGAGAGCTATCCTCATTTGTTCTACTACAGCCAACCACTGTTCCGTTACTTGCATACAGGTTCTCGATGTAACCAACCCATATTTGCTCTTCAATGGGTACTGGAAGTGGTCTAGATCTTACTCCACAACCCTCCCCAATGAGCGACCAAAATGTTCTTACTTGACCTTTAAATGCAGCTTCCCGCAATTTGATCCATATAGTATCTTCCCTCTCTTTTTTCAATTTAACCTTCACCCTACTCCTCCTTCTTCTTAGTAAAACTATTCTATGGTATCTTTCGGGTGAATAAATCAAATACTGTTCCCTTACTAATTTGTTTATTTCAATATTAGGTAAATGAAGAGAACTGGGAATTACTTTGGTATTTCCTTTTTGATTCGTTTTTTTTGCAATGGAAATCACCACGTTCATAAAATCAGCGAAACATATTATTTCAGATCCTTTCCAGTTAACCAAATTTTTCACCGCAGCCTCAAGAATACTCTCCAAGCCCCTAATTGCCCTAATATCCCAATGGCATCTCCCTGATTTCTCTCCGAAGCTGACCAATTCACTGTTTAGTGACCAGGGATCCGTCTTAGGTGGATTTAAATTTACAGTGATAGTTAGTACTTTGTGATCGCTATATAATGTATTGGAGACCATAAGATCTTTCAGGAGGGAGAAAGAGGTACTTCCCACTGTCACATAATCTAAAATAGATTCACTATTGTTTGATTTATGGGTAAAATTCGCCGGTGTATCTGAGGAAAGCCTTCCATTTACTATGATTCCATCAACGTCTGTCAGTTCCTCATGAAGCGATTTCCCTCTCTTGTTTGTCTTAATATTGCCTGGAAAAAGGGCTTGAGGAGTCTGCAAAGATTCCTCTTTGTGCTTATTTCTGAATAACTCTAGGCTGAGGTTAGAGATTTTACAATTAAAATCCCCTAACAGAATTATATGGGGGGAAGGTTCTGTATCGGTGATTTTCATCATAAAGGAAAAAACCTTCTTTAAAAGTACATTATGACAAGCATCTGGGGGAATTTAAGCATTTATCAACACAATTGGTATACAGGTTTCAGCATTGTCGAGATAGAACAATGTTACTGCCTGGAAAAGATTGCTAGGATCTATATAGTGAGCAAAATTCCATTTTATCTTATTAGACAGCAAACAGGCCACTCCACCCCTTGCATGGTCTCTCCTAGAGGGAGTAGCTCTGCCATCTAACGAAAAATAGTCCTTTCCCGCAAATAATTTCTCTGCACACCAGGTCTCTTGGAGACAAATCACGTTAGCATCTAATGTGTATAGGAATTGTAGTTTTTCTGGGCTATTCTTTATTCCGGCGGCATTCCACGATATTATTTTTAAGTCGTTGCTAAAAATGGGAATATAGTTTGGGATTATTATTAGATTTGCTCGACAGGACACTGGGCAACCAATTCCATTGAAGACTCTCATCTACAGCATTTCGTTGGGAAGGAAAGGGGAGAGGATTTATGTACGTCACATGACGTACATTTTTTGAAATACAGACTTTTAGGTCTTCAATTTCAGCAGGCCGATCTGTGCTACCCAAGACTGCCTGGACTAGCAGGGGCTTATTAACAAGTCTTCCATTTCGAGGTTTCTCTAAGAATGGGATAACATCAATCCCCCTACTTTGTAACCCTTCAGACCATTGAAGGATATGATTTACAATACGTTTAGAATAAAACCTTACCCTCTTTAGGTTCCCAACCTCTGTTTTCAAAATGGTAACTACGTCTATGTCATTGGTTTGAATAAGTTTCAGACTTTCGATCTCCCAAAAACATTTGAGGAGCGAAGATCTATTTAGTATGAGATCCGTATCGAATAAAGGGAAAAAATCTAAATGGAAAGTATCTATACTTTCCTTTTCAGGGACGTCATTTGGTCTTTTAGAAGCCTTTTCTCTTCCAATCGTGTCAGGGAATGACTTAGCTAGGGGATTGAGGGCTGTTAATACCAGACTGGCAGGTTTCATCTGTTCCACAGATGGAATAGTGTTGGAAGATCCTCCTGTTACGATATTATAGGCAACTGATATGGGGGGTATAGAATTAAGGGGTGAATCGTTATGAATCAATATTGGATCAGCCGCCTGATCTATAGGATTCAGGATCTCTTGGTCTAATTTAACTTGCCGGATCACATCTTGGGAAGCATTAAGCATAGATCCTTGAGAAAGGTCTTTTCCAATAGAGGTGTCTAAGTGTTCTTCAAAATTAATTTTTCTCTGCCTCTTTTTTGGAAATCTTCGAGTTGGTTTCCTCTTTTTTCCTCTGTTCTTTTTAGATTTCCCTGTTTTTTCCTTTTTCCCCCGCATATGATGAGTCCAAAACACCCTCTTTCCCTTCATTTATCTGGGGTTTAAAAATAGGGAATAGCTCCTTATCTATCCTTTTTTCAGAGTCCATCAAGAATTCTATTTCTTGATCAAGCTCAATAACACAGTTAGTTATAGAAGCTTTTGATGGGGTTACGAGGATATTCCCCAACATTTCTACTGTTTTCTTTCTATTAGTAGGTTGGTAGTTCTCATCATGTCCTATTGGGACTGAATCTTGGGGGGCATTCTCAGGCTTATTCTCTGCCATCTTATCTTTCATCGTTTTCGGCCCTCCTGGAATAGGCTCATATTTTAAGCTGGGTTCCTTCCCCTGTTTACTGTTTAGTAATACCTTGAGTATTTGGGTTACAGTTTCCAGCACACAATCTGAGCCGCCAACAAATTTTTCCAGTAATAATAAAATAGAAGAAAGCAAATGTTCTAAAGATGACAAAGAATCAGAGACTGGTTTATCGTGCCTAGTGGGTTGGTTAAGATGGATGTCTGTGATATTAAGATCAGGGCTCGTAGAAATGTTTGACTATGATATGAAAAATTTGGATTTATTAGAGGGAGTACTACTATATAATTGAAGCCCTGTAGGGGCTATTGCTGCAGGAGTATTTGCTGGGTCTGCGATCTTGCTAGAATCGTAAGTGATACATCTCTTGCAGAGCTCTATGTCTAGGTCTGGAAGAGTAAAATCATTACTTCGAGCTTCCGCAGACTGGAAAGGACCAAGGGATTCTTTTAATAATTCACCGGGATAGAGTAAGGGACTGTGCACTGTCACCTCCACTGTTTTAGAGATAGAACCAGAGGGCCCAAGGAGGGGCAAAGTACTATTTTTATTTTTATTTTTATCCCCGGAAACTTGCGTTGAAAGCGCCGAGGATTTCAGGGGGTCTGAGGGCCCACCCTCCCCAGCAGTGAGGAGATCAGCAACCTCTACCTTATTTACCAAATCAATTGGAACAACATGATTGCTGTACCCCCTCACAGTAGTATGGCCCTCTTCTTCTCCTCTTTCGTTATTATCTTCTGACTTTGACCCCACTGTGGGGACCTTGTCCTTTCCCCTTTCCCATAAACTATATAACTGACATTTTCCTTTTAACAGCGTAACAGAAGCATCCTTATTTCATAGGGGATTTGATTTTTTAGCAGTCATTACAAGTATCAGTTTATCAATAGAAGCTGCGAAAACAAATATAATTCAAAAGAAATAAAAACAGCTTTTACTCCTATTAGATCTTCTCTGACTTATGCACACAGAAGAGGAGTTATAGTGGTCACGAACAAACGCAGTTAGCCCCAGTGCAACATTTACATTAAATGAGCCGGAAACACAGAATAAATTACAGTCAAGCTATAAATGGAAAACTTCGAATGGCGCTAAGGGGGTTGGCCCCAGCCCAGCCTTCTCCGGCCTCGGAGGGCCTCAGAGGGCCCGCCCTTTGCCCAGGCTTAGCCAAGCGACCGCCCACGCGTGCGCGGATAGGGAGGGGCCTAAATAGAGTTGAGCGGTAGCGGGAAGAGGACCAGCTGCGGCTGATGATATGCCGCACTGCAGTCTGGTCCTCGCAGTCCTGCAATGCGCCTCTTGCTGTACAAGCACCTCCTCCTGCTTCAGCACTCTCCCCCACAGACTGCACCAAGTTCGCCCACAAGAGCGGCTCCCGCAGAGCGGGGGCTGCGAGAGGTGAGAGGAAAAAGGGCAAAAGTTTTACACAGAGTCTCCCAAAGTTTTAGCAGAACCAGTTAGGCAGCAGCAATGCAGGGTGTTTTATCCTGGCGTTGAGCGGTGGCGGGAAGAGGACCAGCTGCGGCCGATGATATGCCGCACTGCAGTCTGGTCCTCGCAGTCCCGCAATGCGCCTCTTGCTGTACAAGCGCCTCCTCCTGCTTCAGCGCTCTCCCCCACAGACAGCACCAAGTTCGCCCACACGAGCGGCACCCGCGGAGCGGGGGCTGTGAGAGGTGAGAGGAAAAGGGTCAAAAGTTTTACACAGAGTCTCCCAAGGTTTTGGCAGTACCACGACACCAATTTACCTCTCCACAGTTATCCTATTCCTATCCACATGAGTAAATATCCAATCGACTTTGCCGTAAAAAAGCCTGGTTAGTTGCCAAGATTGTTCCCTCCTTGGTCCGTTTCTAAGCGGACCAATTCCAGCAAACCGAGTGAATCCGTAATGGAAAGTTTATACAGCATTGCAATTAAGCTGCTTTGTCGCAGAAACTGCTTGCTCCCTCTCTAGTCCACTTGGATTGCGGACCAATATAAAAGAGCCACTCCAGTAAAACGTGAAGCTGCCTAAGCAGCCAATCATAGATTTGCAATTGTATCCGCAGAAAAACAAAGTTTAGGCTGCAAAGCAAGCTGTCAAATTTCACACTTAACAAATAACAGGTCTCTAACTTCCCCGGTTCATTTAGTAGCGGACCTTCTCAGCATATGAGTCATATTTTCAAAAAATGTACAGAGTTAAAGCGGCATAACAATTGAGATGCCGATATTTTAATATTGACCCGTTCCCTCTCTAGTCCGTTCAAAAAAGCGAACCAATCACAGAGCATGCATAATTGCAGAGCCGCAGAAAAAGCCTCCTCCAGGAGGGAAATTAAAGCAGCAAAAACCTCCGCTTTTCAGCGACAGGAACGTGAGCCAATCACAAAGTCTCCACATTGCAATAAAAACTCGCTGAAACAGCCGATAACAGCCTAGCAAATGTATCCTCACAAGGAAAAGAGAAATGGCTGAGAATACAAGCCAATCACAAGACATCCATATTTCAATGATGAATCGCCGAGTCAGCCAAAGACAGCCTTGCAATTATACCACTATTATATGCGGACTAGTCAACAGACATGGATACAGTTTTATTCTATTAATTCATACAGTATATGCCTCTTGCGAACACCCACTAAGGACCAAATCGCAGAATCTTAACCCATATCGGAGTTATCAGTCGAGATAAGACTGTTGTTACCGATAATCAAAAACATAATGAATAGGGATGTAATAGGAGTAAATCGGATGACTAGGTGGGATAGTTATTGAGTTCCTCTCCTAATATTTCCAACCATCACAAATTGAGAGAAGAGTAACATTACATTACAGAGTGTTAAATTCTTGTTATAATAGAAAAGATGCATATCTCTGTCGGTTTAACAATAGGAAAAAAGTCAAAGAATATTTTTGTATTAGTACATCCACCCATGTCTTCAAATAAATATGCATTTCCATACAGATCCTCATTGGAGTAACACTTGAAAAAAGCCAATGGTGTAAATTCTATTAAGATTATTGTAGGCATTACTCAGTATGACTAAAATTACAGTACCTAGTTATAATAAAAAATGTAGCTCACTTTCCAAATTGAGCCCCAACTGTACTGTTCTAAGTCTGCTAATCCATTTAGCTTGATTTTGCCTTAGTCCCAGTTCTTTGTCTCCTCCCCTTGGGTCTTTCTCTAATCTCTGAATCCCATGGAATTTAAACTCCATCATGTTTGGATGGTGCTTCAACATATGTTGAACGAGTGGTGACTTGCCATCTTTGATATTTACTGCTCTCCTATGTTCTTGTATTCTCATTTTGAGAGCTCTGATGGTACTACCAATATAGATTCTACTGCAATTCCAAATTATGACATAAATCACAAAAGTACTATTACAGTTGATGAACTGATCAATTCAATATTTCTTTTGTGTGTTTTATTGGAATTCCTTAAGTTTACAGCCATTCTCACATACAATACAACCACCAAAGGTGTAGAAACCTTTGGGTTGCGTTAACCAGGTAGAACCTGTTTGATACACCTTTGGGGTTTTAAGTAATTCCTCATTATTTTTTTCTAATCGTGGGGCCTCTTTTATATGTGACATGGGGTTTGTCCATGATTACATTAGTCAATCCTGGTGCACCTTTAAATAGATCCCAATTCTTCTGTAGAATTTTGTAGATCTGGTGATGGTGTTGATTATCAGTAGTAAGCAATACTACACGTTCAATGGGTTTTCTCTTAGGTTTCCTTTTTAAAGTATCTGTTCTCTTAATCTTAGAAATTCTTTTCTCTGCTTTTTCTAAGAGTGATTCAGGGTATGTACGGTGATGTAACCTCTGTTTCAAACCATCCAAACATTCCATAAAATCCTGTTCCATACTGCAGTTCCTTCTTAGTCGTATCATCTCACCGTAAGGGATGCTCGAGATGACAGATCGGAGATGTGCACTGTCAGCTCTAAGTAAGCTGTTAATGGAGGTATCTTTTCTATACAATTTACTTTTGATTTTATTGTTTGCAATATACAGCCCTACATCCAAATAGTCAATTTGATTTTTACTATGGCAATTTGTAAAACTCAAATTCATGCTGTTATCATTTAGATACTCCATGTAGCTTTCCAAACTCTCATTACTACCTCTCCAAATTATCAAAATGTCATCTATGAAGCGACCCCAAAACATTATGTCATCTGTCCAGGTAGCGGCTCTTGCTGACCAGGCATGCTCCCTCTCACACCACCCCATAAAGAGGTTGGTGTAAGAGGGAGCAAACCTTGACCCATAGCTGTCCCCCTCATTTGTTGGTACCAATCTTCTCCAAACAGAAAAAGATTATTCTGTAATATCAGGTCACACATCTCAACAATAATTTTGCAATGTTCCATCAAGCTGGCATTTCTCTTGGATAAGTAATGTTGCAAAGCCATTTGGCCCAGTCTGTTCTCTATACAGGTATAGAGTCCTACCACGTCTAAAGTGAAGAACATTAGAGATGAGTCCCATTCTACATCTTGCAATTTATTTAACACATTTGCGGTATCCATAATATAGAAAGGTACGTTCACCACTAGAGGTTTAAGAAATAAATCTACATATTCAGAGAGATGCTTAGTAAGACCCACAATACCAGAGATAATGGGTCTCCCAGGTGGTTTCTCCCTGGATTTATGCACTTTGGGTAAGATGTATATAAAGGGAAATCTTGGATGCTGTACATTAAGATATCTAAATTTGTTCACAACAATTAGTCCCGTTTCCTTCCAAGAGTATAATTTGGTAGCTAACAAACTAGTGGCCTCTACCATGGGATTCCCAGTCAATTTCCTATAACTTCCCATTTCTTCCATCTGTCTTTTGATTTCCTGGTCATAATCCTCTCTGCGTAAAATCACAATATTCCCACCTTTATCAGCTTCTCTAATCACAATCGACTCATCAGAGCCCAGGCTCCAGATCAATGAGAGCACCTAGTTCCTGTGCAGATAGGCTAGAGGGTTTCTTGTCTTGAAATTTGTAAAGTTCACACAGAGTTTTTTGACAAATAAGTCAATAGCTGCGCATTGATTACCCTGCAGAGTAAATGCTATCCCACTAGTACAACTATGGTCCATGTGGACATCCAACATAGCAGGTAATTAATCTATTTCAACATCAGTTTCATTTGACAGCAACAAATGAATATCTTGAACATCAGAAATTGTTAGTTCAGATCTTTTTATGTGCCTGTGATCCACAATGCATTGTTTATCATATTCAGAGAAGAAGCTTTTAATGTTAGTCTTCTCAAAAATTTAAACAGATCAAGTTAACAAAATCACAATCCCCATCCAGGCAAAATGACATGCCAAGTTGCAAAACATTCAATTCCATACCAATCCAATCCCAAAAATTCTTTATTTCGGCCACATAGGCCATAAAAGAAGCATAAAAAAAAAAAACATACAGATAAAAGACAGTATATACAATAAAACCAACTGGACCTGCAGTGTACGAAAAAGACAAGCTAAAAGAGATTAACCAGACATTCTCTTCCTTATTATCCATGCTGCCATCAAGAATTTGGAAACCGCAAACACAATGTGGCCCAGGGTATTAGTTTTCATCACCCTGTAGGCCTGCAGGTAGTTACTGAAGCCCAGATTCCGGCATAGAGGGGCTAGCCAGCGCCTCCTCGGGCTCCGATAAGCATGGCAACAGAACATTATGTGTAGATCATCTTCATCCTTAACTTTACAGCATGGGCAAAGCTTGTCGCCCCCTGGCGACCATTTACAGGTGAAGACTTTAGTAGGGAGCGTACCAAACCTCCATTGCAGGAACAATTTCCTCGCCAAAAGAGGATAGATAAAATCCATAAAAGGTTCAAAAGCATAAGAATTTTTGGATACTAAAAAACGTCCCGTCAGGGTGCCACTGTCACAGGCATTGTCCATATCAGCGAGGGTTTTGTTCTTGTAGAGCTGTGCCAGGGTTTTGCGCGGAATCCTTCTACAGCCCTGAGCTGGGTCATCCCATAGGTCTGGCAGATTCAGGCTGGAACATTCCGACTTAATGAGTGCCAGCCACGGGATCTTACCATTAACATCCAGCCTCATAACGTGTATGAGGTCCTGCCTATAGTGATGCAGCTCCTCGGTGGACCATAACCGATGCCAGTACTTCACCGGTTTCGACCGCAGGTCCTCTGCGATTGACGGAAGGCCCAGGTCAAGTCTTAGGGGGAGGAGTGGTGTGCCTTGTGGGAGAGCAAGAAGACGTCTGAGGAAACAGTTTTCCACCCCTGCCATGACAGACCCAGCTTTATGGCCCCACAGCTCACTGCCATACAAGGCAGCTGCCTTCGCCTGGGTCCTGTACATTTCCAGGGCCGGACTGACAGGCTTAAAGGTGGACTTGTTGGATACCCTCAGGAGTGCGCCCGATAACTGGGAGAGTTTCAACCTAGATCTTGCCACCTGGGAATCCCATGTGAGATTTTCTTGAAGTGAGACCCCCAGATATATAAAGGTAGAAACCCTTTCCAGACTAATTTCCCCCAGTTTTGGATTTGGTCTGGTCTTGGTCGGAGGGTTGAAGATCATGAACTTAGTTTTTTCCGTGTTCACCTCCAACCCATGTTGTCGACAGAAGTGACCAAAACCATCCACGATCCTCTGGATCCCCATAGGGGTTTTGGAAAGAAGGAGGGTATCATCGGCAAACATTATTGCCGGAACCCTCCTTCCTGCCAAAACCGGGGCGTCATTATCCCCAACAGCGTCAAGGTGTTGAATGACGCTGTTAATGTACAGACAGAACAGTGTCGGAGCCAAGACACAGCCCTGTCTGACACCTCGGCGGACCGGAAATTTACCCGAGGGCTTGCCATCCCTCCCACACCTCACTACCGCAAAGTTGTTCTCATGCAGCCTAATAATGATTCTGAGGAGGTGGGGGGGAACTCCTAGCTTCTGCAAAACCTCCCATAACTTCCCCCTCGGGACGAGGTCAAAGGCTGACCTCAGGTCCACGAAGACCATGTACAATCGGCCTCCCTCTAACGTAACCGTCTTCCAATACAGGAGAAGGAGGCGAAAGATTTGGTCCATGGTCGACGTGTTCTTCCTGAAGCCAGCCTGAAGGGGGCTCAAGATGTCATTGGCCTCGACCCAGTCTAGGAGATGGTCCAAGATGAGGCGCGCGAAGAGCTTTTGGGGCACATCTATCAGGCTTATAGGCCTGTAATTGGAAGGGAGCAGAGTAGAACCCTTCTTGTGGATGGGCACAATCTCTGCCCCCAACCACGACCCAGGGATCGCCATACCTCCGAGAATGGCATTAAATAGGACGAGAAGGTATGGGCCCCAGATATCCGGGTGGTGCCTAAATAGATCCCCGGGTAACCTATCCAGGCCTGGCGCCTTCCCCACTGCTAGACGTTCTAGGGCAAGCTCCACTTCCCCCAGGGATAGTTCCATTCCGAACTCCTGAGTGCCCAAGGGCAATTGCAGCTCTGCGGCCAGGCAGGAACTAGTGTCTTGGTAGAGAGCCCCAAAATGGGCCTCCCAGACCGCGGGAGCTATATTAGACTCAATCGCTTTGCTGAGTTCCCCTGACCCATTATTTACAAGGGCCCAGAATTTCCGGGAGTCCCTGATTTTGAGGGCATCGTAGAGGTCCTGCCAATGGTTCCAGTCCCACTCGGTCCTTGCAGCCGCCAGCACTGATTTATGGTGATTCCTTAAGTCGCGGACTTTAGCCTTGTCTGACCCCTCTTTTATGGCTGCAATGAGCTCAGCTTTTGCTGCCCTGCAATCTGGAGTATACCAGGTGGGGACAGGGGTCCTTTTCTTTCGGATTGGGACCTCCGGATGGAATACCCCGGCCAAGTCCCTCACTAAAACCTGGTGAATATTTCCCAGTTTCTCGTGGTAATCGGGGGTTCTTGGATCGTTCAGGAGAGCATCCACCTCCACAAAGCTTGGGAGTGCCAGCTCATATAATTTCTTAATGGACTCTTCCGACCTCACCAACTTTCCCCACTTAACCCGGCGCCTGTTTGTGGTAAGGAGCAAATCCCCCATGTCGACCCCTTGGCCAGCTGGGGATGAGTCCGTCAAGGGCAAAGGGCACAAGATGTTTAGGCAGAGGGCGTTGTGGTCGCTGTCTGACCTCTTAATTACCCTAAAGTCCAACACTTTGGGCCAAAGTGTGATGTCCACCATGATGTAATCTAGCCTCGACTCATGGCCCCTCCTGTTGAAAGTACACACCGAGGGGGTATCGGAAGGCGTACGACCATTACACGCCCTCAGCGCGCTATTCAGTGTAAGGGACATGAGTTGTAAGGCTAGAGGGGACCAGGCTTTAGGGTGGGGAGAAGAAGAGGGTGGAACCCCCCAGTGGTCGTCCTCGGCCGTAAGGACACCATCGAGTAAACCTTCCAGAGGTTCAAAGTGGCAATTGAAGTCTCCTCCAAGTACCACCTTGTAATCACCCGGAAGTTGGCCCAAGAAGGAAGCCAAATCATTTAGGGTGGGTGATTCACTTGGCGAGGCCACCGGACGCGAGTAGACGTTGACAATGGCCCACGAGGTTTTGCCAGGCCAGGTGAGCCGCACACACTGGATGTCCTGCGAGCACGTGCGGACCTGCTCCGCCTGACACCCAATGTGGCTCGCAATCCAGATTGCCAAGCCACCAGATGGCCTCCCCCTCCCAGCCCATTTAGCAGGGATTTCGAAAACTTCAAACCCTCTCCTGGTCTGAGCGACCCTCGCCCAAGTCTCCTGAAGGAGAAGTATATCACATCCACCTACCAGGGAATCCCATTCAGGGGAGCCTTCCTTGTTCGCAATTCCTGCCACATTCCAGGAGAGAATTCTCAATCCTGGATCAGGTGGCAGGCTGCCCTGAACTCCGGCAGTAGGTTGCGGGGTAGCCATGGGTAAACCAGCGTCCAAGGCACCGGTTCCGACGACAACGGTGGCAGCAGGACCAGCCCGCTCCACTGCCCCTATTTGTGGAATATGGGCAGGCCCGGTGTTAAGTGGGGGACCCAGTTGGGACGGATTGTCGACCGTGTCAGCCCCTCGCTCATTAGCGGCCTGCAGCCGGGTTGGTTCCGACATAGGGATCACACCCAATCCCACACAACTTAACACATCATCCACCCTATTCTCAGGACCAGAGAGGATTGACCTGGTTTGTGGTCAATCGACCTGATCCAGACAGGAAAACCTATTGTGATGTGTGAAATTTGCCTGAGCAGTTGGTAGGGAGTGCCTTGATCTGTAGCGGGAGCCATCTACGGCAAAGCCCACCCTAGTCCATCCCCTCTCACTCCCTCGCACCGTGTTGCTACCACTAGGATAGAAATAAGAGAGGGGTACAAGTTCTATTGTGGACTTATCAGGCCTTACAAGCCAGTTGCAGATATAATTTGCAACATGTGGGCTCCTAAAACTTAAGACGATGCAATCCCCCGACCTGTTCTTTTTGGTAGGGCCAATCCATGGGATCCTCCTTACCATCAGAACCTCACCCTTCAAATTTGGGGGCAGCGGTCTATTAATACTGAGCCAGCTTATGACCTTATTACGTAGGGAGTCTTGGGACTCCCTAACACCACCAGTTAGCTCAGGAACTCCCACCATGATTGCCGTATACGGAACAGCTTCTGGGGGCAGATTGACCTCCCTGCGTCTATCTGGGGAAGGGACAGAACCATCACTTAGGGCATTTGTAGGACCCACTGTCGCCCTTGACTGCGGCGCTAGCCTCGGCGCAGGGGGTAGTTTGGATCTCCTGGGAGCCGGAACAGGGGGCCTGGGCGCTGGAGGTGACAAAGTGCGCGTCTGAGAGATAGACGCACCATTTGCACTAGGCAATGCCCTACTGGAAACCTGGGGCAATGTAGAAGGAGGTAAGCTATTCCCAGGTGATTCCCCGGTGGCTACAGGTACATTTGTAGCTACACCAGGGCTTCTCCTAGTATGAATATTTTCCCGGGACTGGAGTAGATTCTCTATGGCCTCTAATCTAGCTGAGATGGGGGTTAACAAATTCTTAATGATAGCTGTGAGGGAATTAATTACTATATCTGAACTATTGGAAGATAGCCCACCAAAGATAAAAGGGCCCGCCGCCGCTGGTGATAACACAGGAGCTGGCGAGGCCACAAGATCCGACCCCGACCCAGATAGAATGAGCTCAGGGGAGACCGAGATATCTGTACTTTCTTCGAGGGTTGATTCAGTTACAGCGATTTTTGCCCTTTTTGCCCTCTTTATTTCAGCAGGCTTTTTTCTTTTTAGAGGCTGAGCCACCCCACTATCTACAGGGAGTGTTAACAGGGCCGCTTGACCCGCTTCCAACGTGTTTAGACCCATGTTATCCGGAACAGCAGAGTGGTCGGAAGACCCCGTTGGCCGTGGGGAGACCCGATCCCTCTGCGTGACAGGAGTTCTTAGCTGACGGAGTACCGACTCAATAGTCTGGTCAATGCTGTCCAGTAGGGACATATGAGTAGCATCCGTTGTGATGGGTGTACTAACATCATTTAAGACAGATTCCCCAAGGTCCAGGAACACACTTTCGGGACCCATCTCAAGGTGGGAGTCCGTGGGTGAGTGACACTTGCTGATTTGGGAGCTCGCCTTTGGGAAGAATTTTTCCAAGGTGCTTGCGCCATGATGTGCAGACTTACTCCTTAGAGCCCTGGATGCCATGTTGGGGTAGATGATGGGACAATTTGGCGGGGGCGTTAGAGGGGGGGCCCGGTCCGGTCTCTCCCGGCCTCTAACGGCCTAAAACGGCCCGCTCTTTGCCCGGTCTTCGCCCCGGTGACCGCCCCGCGCGCGTCCCGCTGCGCGCGTGAGGAGGTTCTCCTATGTATAACAAGGGGGCGTGTCACTGGGAGAGGGCGCGAGGCGCGGCGGGAAGAGGAACCAGCTGGCGCTGCCAGATGGACTGCTGGACCTCGCAGTCCCGCTCGCCTCCGCCTCTCACCTCCACTGCGGCCGGACTTGCTGCAAATGATTCCCCAGCAGTAGGCTCCCAACCACTCCTGTGGCGAGCAAAGACCAAAGGCAAAGCAAACTCCTCATTCGAGCGGCACCCGCGAAGCGGGGGCCGCGAGGAGTTAAAAGCACTCAGGCGGGGGGGCGTGGCACTGGGAGGGGGCGCGAGGCGCGGCGGGAAGAGGAACCAGCTGGCGCTGCCAGATGGACTGCTGGACCTCGCAGTCCCGCTCGCCTCCGCCTCTCACCTCCACTGCGGCCGGACTTGCTGCAAATGATTCCCCAGCAGTAGGCTCCCAACCACTCCTGTGGCGAGCAAAGACCAAAGGCAAAGCAAACTCCTCACTCGAGCGGCTCCCGCGAAGCGGGGGCCGCGAGGAGTTAAAAGCACTCAGGCGGGGGGGTGTGGCACTGGGAGGGGGCGCGAGGCGCGGCGGGAAGAGGAACCAGCTGGCGCTGCCAGATGGACTGCTGGACCTCGCAGTCCCGCTCGCCTCCGCCTCTCACCTCCACTGCGGCCGGACTTGCTGCAAATGATTCCTCCATACCAATAATTGGTCTATCAGATAGATGTATTACTTGTAAGACCTCATTCCTATCCGAGTCAATAGAATCAGAATTTATGTCAGGACCTATAGTTTCTTTTTGTCCTAACTCACAGTACCCATCCTTGTATTTTCAATTTGTTTCATCTCCCCCACCTAGTTTTACCATGTTTTTTCTTTTTCAAAGTGTAATGCGCTGAATTTCCATGGAAAAAGAAGAGCATTCTGCCGGCTTGGGTCCAAACAGCTTGGGTCCAAATCTGTTACTAGGCCCAGATTCGTCCATTGAGGATAGGTCAGAGCTGCTATAATGTACTGAACTTAATTCAGCACCATCCTCTGACAACTGAGTCTTCTTAAATTTGTCAACATAATAAACCTTTTTAGAAAAGGTGAAAATACGTCCTGAGTTATAGTCCCTCGCGTCTCTTCTGATTTTATTTAACTTCCTTTACTTGATTTGTAATTGATGTTTACTTATCACATCCACGACATGGCATAATTCTTTTCAGTTAGATCAGGCAATTTCAATTCACTAATCTCTTTTTCCAATTCTAAAATTTGAGTTTTTAATTAGAATATTCATCATACAAAAGGAAGTAGAGTAGAGATTGTCTTCCCATTCTTTGAGATGATCATAACTTTAGGGTTTTGCTTTTGATTGGCTTTTATTCTTAATTTGTGTTACTTTAATGATTTTATACTTGGTAGTTAAAATCCTTGGGAGCCTTGTTGATATATCATTTTCTCTAGGGATTATGTGAATAAATAGGATAGTCTAGACAATATATATAAAAGATTACTAACTTTGAGAGGTCTACAAATTTCACATGAGCTTTAATGTCATAATCATTGTATTAATAACACTGAGAGGTTTATAAATGTACACTATTATTTTTTATCAAAAGCGCCTTTTTGAGATGAGTGGATTGGTCCTGATAGCAAATGATCTCTTTTGTTTCCAGTATGGATATAAGGCAATAATCCTTGAAAGTTTTAATTGATCAGATGCTACTGGGACTCCCAGTGTATGCTCACTACGAAATATAAAAGAAGATCGCTTCAGCTATCTTTAAGAGATGTATCCAAGTGAGTTTTGTTTTTATTGGCCTCTTTTGGAGAGTTCACTTAGAGTTGTGATTTATCTATTTCTGGCTTAGAGTATTTTAGCAATCCCTGGACACCTACTATAAGTATGTTACGTTTCTGAATCCTTATGAGCCACAATCCCTCTGGAAATAATTTGTGCCCGAAAATATGGATATGGGCTCTAAACAAATTGATAGTTTTAAGAATGAGGGATATTTTCATCACTCTCTATCCTTCTGGATGTAAACTGTGCCCTAATATCAGCATGTGGGCCTGAAGCAAATTGAGAGTATCAAAAGTAACAAAAGAAAAAATGGTTATAAAGCAATACTACTTTTGCTTTACTTATACTGATTGGAATCATGTATTGAATAAATAAGGTTGCTGTTTTTCATTAACTGGTTGATATTGGAATATTGGTTGAAGAATGTATATAGGGAGGGAGTCACTTATGAGAGGTGAATTTTTACAAATATTAATGTACGTATAACAGGAGGTCAAATAGTTATTTCTCCTTTCTTTCTTCATGTCTATCTGGTCTTTCGAACTTTTGTTTCTTTTTAACCTTTTGTGTATGTCGACACACAATATATACAATTGAGTATATGTAAAAACACAATTTCTGTGTAGTGTAAGGGTGGAACTAAAATGATGTGCCTCTAACTGCAGTGTGCTTGTAATTTCATTTCTCTGCCTGTTTCTCCAGGGAGCAGCTCTGTTGTCCTGAAGTTAAATAAAACGTGCCTCTTCTCCATTACAGGGTCCTAGGGCTGGAGGGGATTCTACTCATCTTCATCTAGGGCTCCTGGGACTTACATGTGTACTCCTTTCTTTTCAGGTGCTTGGGACCCAGGATCCTGAGACGCTTGTTGATTAGATGAAAGCAGACAGCATTTCTGGTGGTGGTGAGGGAACGCATTTGGGTGGCTTGTTTTATCAGTGACCAGATTGGTACCTGTTCTGAGGTATCAGCCTATTATATTGCCATGATTCCAGCGTATAGTCTATAATACAAACTAATAAAAGGAAGTCTTATCAATTCTGTGACATCCTTTGTTCTAGCTCAAAGTTTCCAAGAGAACTTGACCAAAACGTGTAAAATCTGGTTTACACAGTTCAAATCTTTCTGTGTTATGTTCCGTTAGGTGGTTATTGTATACTTTATCCAAATGTTTATGTATTCTTCCTTTCCTCTTCTTCAGCCTCTCTCAATGGCAGCATTTGCCAACCAGTGTCTCTCCTCTACAGATCCTAGATCATTAACAGCGTTCTAGGACATTCTGGAAAATGTGCCAGCTCGGTGTGTCTGTGTCCAGAAAGTAGGTTGATTTGTTGCCCCAACATCGATCCTTTAGTGATCAGTCACTAGCCACAGAGAGGGTTCAGTGCAGGACCGGACTGGCTGCCGGGCAGTTTGGAATGCTGCTGAGCTGGGGGCTGATTTCGTTTATGGAGACCTGCATGTGCTAAACAAAATTCCTTTTGCTTTAATTATTTCGAAGCACACGCAGGTCTCCATGAACGAAATCAGCCCCCACCGCAGTGAAATCAACCCCAGCTCGGCAGCATTCCAAACTGCCCGGTAGTCAGTCCGGCCCTGGTTCAGTGGCAGTGTTTGGACTGGGATGATCCATAGCGGCCTAGTTTTTTTTTTTTTTTTGCAGAGTTTTATATAGCGCGAACTAGACCCGAACTGAATCAGGTATCAGAGCGCTTTTACATATTTTCCAGTTACGTTACATGAGGACACACTTTCATTTTAGGCACCGGGAGATTAAGTGATTTGCCCAGAATCACAGGAGGTTTTGGCGTCGTTACCGAGACTCGAACCCAGATCCCCAGGTCCGAGGTCGAGCGCCCTAGCCGTTAGGCCAACTCTTCTCCCCGTTTCTCCGTTTCATGAATAATGGGTTTGATCAAACCACATTTTTTGTCTCTGAATTTTGGTACTTGTAGTCCTGTTTTATCATCTAATAAACAAAACTAAAAGTCCCAAAATTCAAAGAAGAGAAAATCTGGACTGGAGCAGCACACCCCGCATGGACCTGGGAGACTTGACAGAGTTGATCACCTTTTCGCCATAGAGCCCTGTGCACATCCCTTGCTGGCTGGAGCTGTCTCCCTGGAGTCTGGTCAGTTAAGGGGTCAAATTCTCTTGAAATCTTCTGCTCCCAAAGGAGTGAACTGCAAAGAGGGCACATCCCATTAATAGCCCCAGCCAGCCACTTAGCTTTATAGTAGCATCAATGCTCAAGTAATTCCTGAGTAAGGTATTTACGAAACCCCAGACACCTCCCTTGACCGTTTAGTCTTCCCCCTTCCCTCAGAACACATTTCAAAGCATATTTTATCAATCTCAAGAAAGATGAAAGACAGAGACAGACACTCTGGGATTCAAACCTATGGCATAGTAATTCTCAAATGTCTGTAGTGTGGGTGTTAACCCATTGAAATAACATACAGGGATTAGAGTCTGTGATGTGCTTGTTATAAAACATAAATGTCGTTGACTCAGCCCATTGAGCTATCTCTGTAAGATCAGAACATGCAACCTGCTGGATGCATACATATTGCAGGAGCAGGTGCATTACGCCTCAGCAAATTCACCAAAATAGGAACCTATGGCTCACATAATTCACAAAGATCTTTGCAACATGTGCAATACACCGCAGGGATATCTCAGTGGAACTGGAACTTGTGACATGCAGCTGGTTACACACGCAGACATCTCATGAAACCCCTAATCTAATGGCCTGTTTTACCACGATCAGTTACTTTGGGTTTCTCCTGAATGCATATATTGAGGTAAAGTAATATAATGCAATATTACATTTATTGTAGGTAAAAATCATATCACGTACTATACAATAAATAGAAGTCACTAAAACGGGTTGATATTGGCTTGTTACATCTTAAAGGAGAAATATATATCAAATATGAAATTGTTTAAATTTAACAATATCAAATGATGAAATAGCTTTAATTCTCAAATCATATATAGAGATTAGTTTGCCAAGGTTAAACCAGCTCTGTTATACAGAATATATAATAATGGTCACAATTTCCTTGAACAGTAATGAATGTCTCCATTTTACCAACATCCCTCTTTGGCCTCACCAAGATGATCTTTAAAGTTGAGTTTCAAACATCTTACAATACGCTATCACCTGCCCACTGGTAAAATTTGTAGGTCTTGTTTGAGATAGTGCATGTGCTGTTCCTTACAAAACATTTTGTTAGCATACAGGGGGCTTAGATCCCACTCATCGCTTATCATTGGTTGGCCTCTTTGTCACTCTCATTTACTTGCTTTTTTTTGGTCAGCCTTTGTTTGTTACACTTCCTCTTTGTGTGTTTGTCCTTCTTCTGGAGCTTGGACCAAGTACTGCTGCCTTATTCCACTATGTGTCCTTCCACTGCTTGCGCTTTCGGAAGTCCTTTTTTTTTTGCTTGCGCTTTGCTTGAGAAATGTCTTGTATAGATAAAAAACTTAAGAGGCTTAGAACCCGTCCATTACTTTCCTTTACTTGCCATTCATTGGACTCAACATCGTTCTAATTTTCATGCTTCTTATTGGTCAGCATGTCATATGCTTTCACTTTGCACGTCTTCCTGCTTTGCCCATCCATGTTGTGGAGCATGGCCCAAGTACAGCTTCTGGTCACTGGCCAGTGGCTGGTGGCCAGTGTCCACTGGCTATGCACTTTGGAAGGTACCTTTTTAGGTCGAGCATTCAAGACCTCTTGAATATACTTTAGTATATACTTCTATGTGTATGTACTTTGTGGGCTCTGGAGATCAGCCCTAGGTCTTGTCTGCTTCCGCTTAGGGAGTTTTTTTTCTGTTCAACTGCCTCTATTTAACTTTCTGAATAGAAAACAACCAGCAGAGGTTAGTAAAATACCAGAATTGCTTTCTGCATAGGGATTTTCTTTTTTTAAATTTTTCTGGCAACTGCCTCTATTTAACTTTCTTGATAGAAAACGGCCAGCAGAGGTCAGTAAAATACCAGAATGACTTTAGTATTCTGTAGATTTTAGTCCATAGAAATTGTCATCCATGAGCACCCGTAGACAATAATATTTTTTTCAAATATGGTATTTTCAGTGATATGACCACCAAAGGCCACTGACTCATTGTCAGTGAAATTGCTCTCCCACCCTCGCAGCTCCACCATTAAGAGAGGTGCCCCTGCCCCTGCACTCTTGAGTGTTGGTGATCGAGGCCCTCCTCCACCCGCAGGTTTCCCTGCGCCTCATCCCTGGTGGTCCAGTGGACCTCTGTCTCCTTTCTTTCTTTCTGCTCCTTCACTCCTTTTTCTCCCCTTTCTATCTTTCACCCTTCTGCACCTCTGCTCTTTTGCGCCTTATTTCTGCCCATTTCCCTTTCTCTCCCTCTGCTCCTTCACTCGTTTTTTTTCCCTTTCTATCTTTCACCTTGCTGCACCTCTGCTCTTTTGTGCCTTATTTTTGCCCATTTTCCCTTTCTCTCCCTCTGCTCCTTCACCCGTTTTCACTCGTTTTTTTACCCTTTCTATCTTTCTCCTTTCTGCTCTTTTCTGCATCTCTGCTCTTTTGTGCCTTATTTCTGCTTATTCTCCCTTTTTTCTTTATCCCTTCTTTCCTCCCTTTACCTTTCCCCGCCGCTGCTGCCCCCGCGGCCCCTCCCCCCCAGCACGACCGGCCCAATCCAGCTCCCCTCCCCGCTCCCGCCTCCCAGCTGTCCAGCCCTCCCCGACCCCTACTTAATGGCGGCCACTGCGGGGACAGGCGAGCAAGACCACTGACTCATTGTCAGTGAAATTGCTCTCCCACCCTCGCAGCTCCACCATTAAGTGAGGTGCCCCTGCCCCTGCACTCTTGAGTGTTGGTGATCGAGGCCCTCCTCCACCCGCAGGTTTCCCTGCGCCTCATCCCTGGTGGTCCAGTGGACCTCTGTCTCCTTTCTTTCTTTCTGCTCCTTCACTCCTTTTTCTCCCCTTTCTATCTTTCACCCTTCTGCACCTCTGCTCTTTTGCGCCTTATTTCTGCCCATTTCCCTTTCTCTCCCTCTGCTCCTTCACTCGTTTTTTTTCCCTTTCTATCTTTCACCTTTCTGCACCTCTGCTCTTTTGTGCCTTATTTTTGCCCATTTTCCCTTTCTCTCCCTCTGCTCCTTCACCCGTTTTCACTCGTTTTTTTACCCTTTCTATCTTTCTCCTTTCTGCTCTTTTCTGCATCTCTGCTCTTTTGTGCCTTATTTCTGCTTATTCTCCCTTTTTAGGTTTCGCTGGAGGGCGGAGCTCTTAGCTCCGCCTCCAGAGAAATCTGTAGTCTTCAGTAAGGGACTCTTGGAATACGCCCTCTGTTTCATTGGCTAGCTCCATAAATGGAGGCTAGCCATTGGAACAGAGATCTGTCCGTCAAGGCCGGACCAGATTCGGGGGCGTTCCCGCGATTTTTTCCCTGGGCGTTCCCTCTGTGTAGTAATGCAGCGGTGGGCGGAGTTTCGTTTTTTATTTTTTACGAAGTACAGGTCATTGCTTTGTTTTTCTAGCCTTCCTGCCACCCCCTTCCACCTGTCCTTGTGCCTGTTCCCACCCCCTCCCGCTGTCCGTGTCACACTGGAAGTCCGTGGGCGTGCCTTGCCGTTCCCGCCCCCCCCTCGCCCACCCGGCATCTGGACCGTTTGTGGTTACACGCGGCATTTGCCCGTAAAAATCAGCCCCCGCCTGCCTACCTAAGGAGAAGGGCCGCTGCGCTGCCCGCAGCGACCCGGAAGTGGTTGGCCGGCCGGAAGTGCCCGCCCCCGCAGCCCGGGGGGAAGAAAGAAGCATGGCGGCCGGTTTGCAGGGCTCCCGTGATGCGAGGGAGCCCTGCTGCATCTAGGAGAGCCCAGGAGGAGAGGAACCCCGCCCGCGGCCCCAAAGCGACCGCCGGAGGAGTGCTGCAGGGAGCAAGGCTCCCGTGTGAGGAGGAGAGCCCCGCCCGCCAGAAGACAGTCGGTGAGTGGGACGAGGGAAGGGAGGGGTCGGGGGTTTAGAGTAAGTTTAATTTCATGTTCAGGCATTTCATTCTTATACTTCGACTTATTGAATTTAGTATCCAAGCCACTTTGGGCCTACGTTGCCCTTGCTCTGCTATATTTTTGAGATTTTTGAAATTTAATAAAAAAGATTTAAACAATAAAGCTGGCTTTAATTGGAGCAAATATTCCGAGAAAGAGTAGCAATTTGACAAAAATACATGCATCCCCTTCTTTGTAAGGCAAAGCACTGCAGTTGGAAACGAGAAGTGGATATGGGGGGGGGGGGGAGTATTTCACTAGAGGCGATAGAAGAAATTAAAGTTGTTAAATATTAAATTAGCTTGGACAAGTGGAGATCGCACTGGTGAATTCCTAATTGGTGCTGTGTAAGTTCCAGCTTCATTGAGGCACAGGTGATATTTTTGGTGTCCAACACATGATTTTACTGAACGCTCAGTGCAGGGTATCACTGCAGCAGACCACGAAGGCAGGAGGGACAGTGGAGTCTCGCTCCCTGCATACCCTGACTAGTTAGACCTTACATTTGCAAGAATTACCACAAATCAACGTACCAGAGACCCCCACCCATCCCCCACCCCATCCCCTCCTATTCTAATTCCCCCTACACATGCATTGCGGTATTCCATGCAGCCATTGAAAGGCAAATGGATGGTCTTGTTTGCCTAGAAACCTCCCGCAATGTTTGCTTCGATAAATAATACATTTTTCTGGAACTTTCGGATCATCAGACACTTTAAACATACACACACGAAACCTAGGTGATGTCTGGACGAGTTACAGCTTGTGAATATCTCCCATAAGAGGACAAACATGATTATTAGATGTTTGCTTAAAGGCTGACAGGGAAGCCTAGCTTGAAAGAAGTGATAGGCTGCGTTCATCTTTAATTTTAATGCGATGGTGTTTAAAGCCCTGCCGGAAAGTTTAGCAGGCACCACGTATACATGACGACATTCGTCCAGGCGGCATAAACGTGCTAAAGAGAAATACATCTTTGAACTAAAAGCATGTCAGTATATAATTTAACCGTGTAAATGGCATTTAACACCTTAAGCGCGCTAAGAAATGCACGCCGGTAAAAGCAGTACCTGAGTATATTGCTGCCATGCATCCTTCTAAATCTACGTGCTCATCCCACTCCAAACGTGGGGTGTAAAACACTATATATGGTGCAATTTGCACGAGTGGTTATGTAGGATCTTGCAGCCGTGTGGCCGTGGGCACAAGGTAACAGTATGAGACGAGCAAGTCTCTGCTCTGCCGTGGCTCACTTTAAATATAAAACTTTTGAAAATAAAAATAACCACACACACAACCACACACACAACCACATGCACAACCACACACAAACCAGACACACACAACCACAAACACACAACCACACACACAACTACACCCAACCACACACAACCAACCCCACACAACCACACACACAACCAAACACACACACAACCGCACACACAACCACACACAACCAAACACACACACAACCACACCCACCGACACAACCACAAACACAACACAACACACACACAACCACATATACACACAACCACACATACACACAACCACAACCACACACGCAACCACACACACACACAACCACATACACACAGAACCACACACACACAGAATCACACACACAACCACACACACACACACTACCACAAGCACACACACAAGCACACACACAACCACACATACAACCACACACACACACACAACCACAACCACACACACAGAACCACAAGCACACACACCCACAACCACACCCATCCACACAACCACAAACACAACACACACAACCACATACACACACAACCACACCAACCACACATACACACAACCACAACCACACACACAACCACACACACAACTACATACACACACACAACCACACACACACACAACCACGCATACACGTGTTACCATCCTTGTGGGGACTATGTGTGAATACCTGCCTTGTGGGGACTTACCTTTCCCAATGTTTTTAAAACACACAACTAACAGAAAAATGTTAAGAAAAAATTCCTGATACAGGATCCTGCTTCAAATTTGCAAATATATTGTTATTTAATCGTGCGCACAGCACCATCCTTGTGGGGACTTGAACACGTGCTACCATCCTTGTGGGGACCTAGTCCATAACACTATTTGTGATTGAATACAGTCGAAGGCACATGGCTAAATGTTTCTTTTAGCAACAATATACACAAACAACATTATAATATATTCATATATGAATTGCTGCATATATAATAGGTGTATACATTAAAGGCAGATTATCTTAATGTGCCAGAAAATACCATATCATGCTTAACGAAAGACACTTAAAACTGCATTTAACCTATTTATTAGTGCTTAAAATCTTAGGAGATAAGGGAACTAACCATAAAGAAATTAACATATGGAACAAAGGAATATGGTCAAGTGGAATCCAGAGCTTATGGAGCTGCTGACATTTTTAGCAAAATAGATGTTTAAGTTCCCACAGAGATACTGAAATAGTGTGTACATTCAAAGCTTGAATCCCATTATAAAGGGTGTGAATCTAATGATGTTCAAGTCCACACAGAGGTTGTCTGTAATTATAGAAATGCTCAAGTCCCCACAGAGATAGTGTGTTATCATAGAGATGTTCAAGTCCCCACAGAGATGGTGTGTTATTATAGTGATTTTCAAGTCCCCACAAAGATAGTGTTGTATTACAGTGTTGTTTAAGTCCCCACAGAGATAGTGCATGAAGGTGATTGTGATGGTAAACTTAGACAAAAATTCTAACTTTTGTACATTTCAGTTTCAACAATGTAAACTTAGACCAAAAGTCTAACTTTGACTACTTTTCAGTATTCAAAAAGCCCCATACAGAGAATGCAAAGCTGGTGATGCTCAAGCCAAAACAGAGCTTGTGTGTAATTAAATGAATGTTCAAGTCCCCACAGAGATGGTGTGTGACTATAGTATTACCACGGTCACCAAATAGAATGTGTGTGATGATAGATATGCCCAGGTCCCCACAGAGATAGTGTGTGATTATAGACATACCCAGGTCCCCACAGATATAGTGTGTGATTATAGACATACCCAGGTCCCCACAGATATAGTGTGTGATTATAGACATGCCCAGGTCCCCAAAGAGATAGTGTGTGATTATAGACATGGCCAGGTCCCCACAGAGATAGTGTGTGATTATAGGAATGCCCAGATCCCCACAGAGATAGTGTGTGATTATAGACATGGCCAGGTCCCCACAGAGATAGTGTGTGATTATAGGGATGCCCAGGTCCCCATAGAGATAGTGTGTGATTATAGACATGCCCAGGTCCCCGCAAAGATAGTGTGTGATTATAAAGATCACAGGTCCCCATAGAGATAGTGTGTGATTATAGACATGCCCAGGTCCCCACAGAGATAGTGTGTGATTAGAGATGTTTAGGTCCCCACAGAGATAGTGTGTGATTATACTCATGCCCAGGTCCCCACAGAGATAGTGTGTGATTATACTCATGCCCAGGTCCCCACAGAGATAGTGTGTGACTATAGTATTACCACGGTTGCCAAAGAGAATAGTGTTCTTTAGATAGTCGTTGGAAGTTCATCCTGTCTTTGTATTTCACTTCAAAGGCAAGTAATGTCAGCATTGACCACACACTTCTAAAGCACAGGATTTTACATTGCCTATCATAATAAGAAATAACAAGTGTTACACCCCCTTACCACCTTTTGATTTGAAATCTAGCCACAAACAGAACATGATCACCTGTTTAAAAAAATACCTACAAAACTTCCCCATGACCCTATTCCATTAACTCTGCAAATTAGGTTGTTTATAGGCTTTTATTTTGCGATAAACACTCCCATCCTTGATAATAAAACCCAACTTAGATCCAAAAGTCCCCAGTAATTATCGGCTCATACCATGTTATCCCAAACTGAGCTAGATCATTGAGAACCCAGTAGGATCACCATTGCAAGTGTACTGCAACAAATACCAGTTATAAAATACCTCTCAGCGCTTGGACAGTATTACTGACTATTAGTGGATTTTCAGAATGATAACAGACAGAGGGGCATATGTACAAGCCCCTATTGCCACCACAATATCACTTTTTCTGACGTTGTGGTGGCGTTAGGGGCTTAGCCTTATTTACCAGGCAGCATTAAGCCACTTACCGTGGCTTAACGCGGCCTGGTAAATAAGGCCCCCTTTTATGCTATTTTTAGTGTGAAAGGGTTGGGCAGTGAATGTTGGGGAGCGTCTCACCGCAACACCCATTGATTTTGACGCTGCCCTCTATGTACAAGGGCAGCGTACATAGCAGGCAGCGCCAAAATTACTACTAGGGAAAACCTGGTCTTCACTTGGCAAAATGAGGAGAAATGCATTATGTTCCCTCGTTTTTGCATTTTCCATGCGTGCTGCCTTGTGCAGCACACATGGAAAAAGCAAACAGCCATGGATTGTTTTGTACAGGAAGGTCCCCCTTCCTGTACATGAACAATCTGTAAAAAATTGTCATTGTGTGACTTTTATGTGTGTTACATGAAGCAGCGCACATAAAAGTGACAAAATGGCATTTTAGGATTGTTTATGTGTAGAAAAGGACATAGCCAATAGGTCTCGCCTTTGGGACCTTATAAGTATTTAGTTATGCAGCGCAATATCCTTGGTGCAACAACATCAACTGTTGCATGGCTAGACACTTATAAGGTCCCAAAAGCGAGACCTATCGGCTATGCCAATGCTTGTTAACTAGTGTGTTTTCTCTGTCGAGGCAACGGCCAGGTGAATATACTTACTCTGCTCTGACACCAAGAATTACTGTAAATTTCTAGCGATGGAATTGCTATTTGTAATGTGATAGCGCGAAAAGACTTCAGGGTATGTAGCTGTCTCAACACTTTAATTGATTTTCCTTTTTATGTTACAGCATACAAACTGGTTACTTTTATGTATTTATAATTTTACCAGTGCTTCCTCTCTCTGCACAGACTGTCTCTTGGCAAAGCAACACTTGTTACCTCTGTGACATAGAAGCTTTTCTCGGGAGGAAGCAGAAACACATTAGATCCCCTGTCTTGGGCTCATTTTAAACCACCGTACTGAGGGCCAGATGTAGGAAGGCAAATACCGGTCGGTAACGGCCAATTTCGTCTGTTACCGACCGGTATTTGGAGTTTGGGATGTAGGGGCATGTTAAAATACAGATTCGGTAATTTTACCGAATCGGTAATTTTATCGATTTGGTAAAATACCGATTCGGTAAAATTACCGATTCGGTAAAATTACCAAATCTGTATTTTGATATGTAGGTAGCGGTTTAATAATTCGTTATTTACCACCAACTAGAAGTTGGTGGTAAATAATGAAAACCCTTTAAAAAGCATTTTTTTTGCTTTTTAAACAGTGCCATATTGCAGACATGCATGCCCTAAAGGCATGTATGTCTGCAACATGTGCACCCATGCACAATTGAGGGGTGCAACAGGGTGTCAAAGTGACACCCTGCCACCCTTCAATGTTTCCCCCAATTACCGATTCGGTAATTACCGATTCATACCGATTCGGTAATTAAATCGGTAAAATTATCTACATCCCGATTGCCAGTTCTTAAATACCGAATCGATATGATTCGGTATTTAAGAATCGGTAATCTGGGATTTCCTACATCCGGGCCACTGAGGAGTAGTAAAAGGAGTGCTTGGAGACGTGGGGGTCAGTGCACACTGAGGGATCATGGTTCCATATTTACTTATTTCTCTGGTCTATCTTGCCACGCCCCCTTCTGCCCAGGTATTTAAGCTGAAACCCTATCGCTGCCTGCCAGAACCTCTGATTCTCCTGAGGCGAAAAGCCGGGAGACAGCGCAAAACTGTTTTAATCTTTGTGTGTCACTATTTACTTTGCTGATTTTAAAAGCACTCTTACCTCTGATAAAAACGCGACACCGCCACTTATCTCCGCTCAGCTGCCCTGCGCTGACAGCGGGTTTTGCCCACTAACAAACAAATCCGGCGCCATTGCCGGCGTGCGATTGAGCCACGCCCCCTTGGAGGCCACGCCCCCTTCTGCCCAGGTATTTAAGCTGAAATCCTATCGCTGCCTGCCAGAACCTTTGATTCTCCTGAGGCGAAAAGCCGGGAGACAGCGCAAAACTGTTTTAATCTTTGTGTGTCACTATTTACTTTGCTGATTTTAAAAGCACTCTTACCTCTGATAAAAACGCGACACCACCACTTATCTACGCTCAGCTGCCCTGCGCTGACAGCGGGTTTTGCCCACTAACAAACAAATCCGGCGCCATTGCCGGCGTGTGATTGCGCCACGCCCCCTTGGAGGCCACGCCCTTACCCTCCCGCTTAAAGCATGTGTCACTTCCGTACGCGCAGCGGACGGGCGCAGCGGGCGCGCCGTTTGCGCGCCGAAGGCGGGCCTAAGGCAAGCCCGTCTGCGCCCGTCTGCGCCCGTCCGCGCCTTGTCCGTGCCTAGGGCCAGTCCCCCTGCCCGTCCCGCTGTTTCTACCCGCACTAGCTGGACCAAATCTCAATTACTCCTGCTAAACTCCACTACCTGTTCTATGACCACACGCTGTAATCCGGATTGCTTAGAGGACTCATATTTTCACTGCCCCCACTGCAACTTTACGCTCCCGCCCTGGAGCATCCGTCCCCCTCCCCGATCTAACAGGCCTAACCGCCTACCTCATCCCCTGTCGCTGAAAGCCGGCCTGGTAAATTGCAGGTCATTACCCCGCCATGCCCACGAGATATGGACATCCATCATCTCGGAGGATTGGGATATCCTATTTCTCACCGAGTCCTGGATTACTGACTCCTCCACCCCGGATATTCACCTTGCAACCCCGCCAGGCTACACCTTAAAGGGCATCAATCGTGCGGGCGGCAAATTAGGAGGTGGACTTGCCATCATATTCAGATCCCACTTACATCTGATCACCACCAAACTGACAAATATCGGGATCATAGAAGCTATGTACTTCTCTGTTTCGGACTCCACGGCAGTAAAATTGGCGGGTATATTAGTTTACAATCCCCCAACCGCCTCCTCTCCGATTCTTACTGCTCTGACGCACCAGGTGGTCGATCTCTCCCTTAAACACCAACACTTTCTGGTGCTGGGTGACTTCAACCTTCACGTTGATAACTCCCTATGTCCAAAAGCGAGCAACCTGACAGAAACTATGCAAAGTATGAATCTACTGCAACTAGTCAAGGGCCCTACTCACAGAGCTGGACACACCCTTGATCTAATATTTGCCAACTTCCCCAACATTACAGTATTATCCTCCCTCCCCCTCACCTGGTCTGACCATTTTCTTATCCCTTTCGAGCTTACAGTAGGCTCGACACCTGCCCCTTCGCTACCCCGGAAAGAACCAGGGAGAAAATGGCATAAGGTCACCTGTGCCACCTTAGACCCACTACTCCACTTTGTTCCGGATCCCCTCTCCACTGACATTGACGGAAATGTCTCCAGGCTCAATACTTCTCTAATACAAGCCATCGACTCCATCGCCCCCCTTAAATCCATCTCTTCCACCAGGTCCCGACCCTCTGCGCCTTGGTTCTCTACCCCTCTCCGGGAGGAAAAGAGTAGATGTAAAGTTCTCGAGAGGAAGTGGAGGCTGAACTACGACCTTGAAGCCAAAGCCATTTATAAATCCGCCTTGAAAAATTTTCTTAAAAATAAAAAATCAACCATGAAAGATCACTTCTCACTTCAAATCGCCAACGCCAAGAACTCATCTAAGACCCTCTTCACTATCGTCAAAAATGTTATCAATCCCCCCGTCAGGGCCTCCCAGCACTCCACTAGCCAGGCTTTATGTGATGGACTCTCGGACTACTTCCTCGAAAAAATAAATAAACTCTCTACCTCATTCCCCGAAGGGTCATCCCCCCTGTCCCTCAACTCCGGACTCCCTAGACCTGCCTCTCTACTGTCATTTAACAAACTGACTCTGGAGACCGCACTCAGGCTATTCACCCAATGTAGATCCGGTGCTCCCTCCGACCCTATCCCTGCCAAACTCATGGGTGAGTTAGCTCCCGTATTGGCCCACTCCTTTCTCTCCGTTTGGAATGCCTCCCTTCACCATGGTTTTTTTCCTACCTCATGGAAAGAAGCAATGGTGGTCCCTATCTTGAAAAAACCCGACGCCGACCCTTCCATATTTGCTAATTACCGTCCCATCTCCCTTCTCCCCAAACCTGCTAAAATCCTGGAAAAAGCCGTGCAACTACAACTTATGGAGTTTTTGGAGAACAACTCCCTGTTGCACGACTCCCAATCCGGATTTAGGGCAGGTTTCAGCACGGAGACGGCTCTTCTGGAATTGGCGGAGTCCATCCGCGAATGTGTGGATAGGGGCGAGGAGGCCATGCTTGTCCTCCTCGACCTATCCGCCGCATTTGATACGGTCTCCCACTCTATCCTCCTAGACCGTCTTAAGCAGGTCGGCATAGGTGGCACCGCTCTAACCTGGATTGAATCCTTCCTCATTGGAAGAAGTCAGCGGGTGATGCTCAGGCCTTTCAAATCGGAGGATAAGCCACTGCTGTGTGGCGTGCCGCAGGGCTCTGCCCTCAGCCCTCTGTTTTTCAACGTCTACCTCGCCCCTCTGGCTGCCGTAGTGGAATCCAGTGGAGTCAGGGTGGTCTCTTACGCTGACGATACTCAGCTGATATTCTCCTTCAGTGACCACTCTGACTCCACATTTGCCAACTTCCGCCAATGCCTCGACGGCATTAGCATCTGGATGACTAACAATCATCTAAGACTAAATACGGATAAAACTGAGGTGCTGTTTTTTAACCAGAAAAACCCTATCCCCTCCTCACGGTGGTGGCCCACTGCACTTAATCCCGCTCCCTCCCCTGTCCATACAGCCCGCAACCTTGGCTATCAGTTTGATGACTCTCTCTCATGCAAATCCCAAGTCACCAAGGTCACCTCTGCCTGCTTCATGAAGCTGCGAATGATCAGGAAGATACTCCCCTACCTACCTATGGACGCTCGCCGAACAGTCATCCAGGCCCTTATAACGTCCCACCTGGACTACGCTAACAGCTTATACGCCAGCGCTCCTCAGTATCTGATTGATCGACTCCAAATCGTTCAGAACGCGGCGGCCAGACTGATCGGAAACATCCCCTACCGCCAGTCAGTCACCGCATACCGCAAGGAGCTCCACTGGCTCCCCATCGCGAGCCGTATTCAGTTTAAAATTCTCATCCTCGCCTTCCGAGCTATCAACGACCTTGGGCCCAACTACCTGAAAAAGCGAGTGTCCTTATCTCATTCCATCAGATCCCTGAGATCTAACAACCTACGCCTTCTGGTCTCTCCTCGCTTTCGACGCGCCAGAATGGGTGGCAGAGGGTTCAGCGTTATCGCTGCTAAACTATGGAACCGTCTCCCCATCGATCTCAGGTTCTGTCCCTCTGAACCCATCTTCCGTGCCAGGTTAAAAACCTGGCTGTTCTCCGAACTCTGACTCCCGTTTTGCTCCTCTCCTTTCCCCTGCCCTTGAGGCTCTGGTTCTAGCGCCGGGACACCCCTTAGGGGGTAGCTGTGCGCTCTATAAACTACAAAAATAAATAAATAAATAAATCTCATTTGTTTGGAGAGTGAACCCTGTGTCCTAGGTACGCGGAATGGTTCCCACAAGTCCTGAGGGACAAGAGATCCCAATGAATCAAGAGTGTATACTGCATACAGTGCAGAGAAGGAGAGAAGTGAGCTTCAACACCTGTGCCCTAGTTCACACCAAATCTCGGCTGCGCATGCACACGTGCTGGGGAATCCCGGTGTCACAGGGCGACATTAAGGACCAATCCTAGGGCATTTTATATGTGAGACAGAAAGATCTCAAGGCGCTTTTACAGGGCGTCATTGATGTCCTGATCTGTGCTGCCCCGGAGTGTGGAGACGACATTCACAGGAGGGGACCAAGACTCGACAACCCACTGTTTGAACTGCATCTACTGAGCGCAAAGGTATTGTAGCTGATGTCCGGTTCTGCCACCATACAACTGCCCCCACTCCCGCCATCGCGTTATCAGAGCTGCAGGGCGAGCGGGACCATGCCGAGAGTCGAGTCGGAAGTCGCAAAATGATTACAATATAAAATGGGGAAAACACCAACACATATAGACGATAAATATGCACAGTACAGTTCCCGAGATTCAAGAGACAAAACGTACAAATAGTAATGCCCACATGGCTGTCGGAACAGAGATATGTGCATTTTGTTTTTAAACACGAACAAGTCAGCTCAACACATAGTCTGAGTGTTCTCCGGGTGCAAATACAAGAGGTAAAGTGGTTGCAAGAAATAGAAACTGTAAACAGAGAGGCAGGTGCTGAAATAGAATATACTAGAGGTCCACGATATAGTGCCGACCTGGATGCAGAGATCAAGGTGGCGCGTTACACAAAGCGTTGTAAAAGTTGTGAAAGTGCTGCCTGTGAAGGGAGGGGTCCAGATGACAGATTGCAGTAGTGATGGTTACAGGTGAGAGTATGTGTGTGTGTGGGGGGGGCTGTAATGCGACAGTACTAGAAAAAACACTCCGCCGTTCGAATTTTGTATCCTACATACTCCAGTCACAATTGCACATGATAATGGTTTTGTTTTCGGGTACGGGGGAGGGTGATTTGCCACAAATCACACAACGTTTTTGGCTAAAAGTTGGATGCCGGTACTCGAATGACAGAATCTTCAACACTAAATGTCACTCATAAATGTATCAAGAAAGAGCACCTCTATGCCGTGCATATTCCACTTTAAAAACGAACGTCAGGGCTAATTCTTGTAAAAGTTACTGCCCTCCGTGGTCGTGTGAATTTAGTTCAAACCGTGGCCACGGGCAGTTTGCATCGGCAGGATTTGTTTTCAAGACTTCGAAAAATTGTGTCGGAACATGCGTGTTTTCGGTAAACAGTTCAACTCTTATCTGTCGGGCTTGGAGCGAGATGACTGCCATCTTACTGTAACACAAGGCTCATCACAATATTTCGAGTTTTCACCAATAACTCACGCCCGTTTATCCTGTTATTTAAAGAACTGCGCCCGGCGTCAGCAGAAAACATTACACAGAACTTTTTTTTAGTTCACATTGTTGTTTCACTCAAGCTCCTAGTAAAACAAGAAAAAAAGCGCTTGCGCTGTAGCAGGGGGAGAGATTCACTCGCGGGAGCGATAATTGCGACCACATGGGCCGCGCGCTCCCGCGAGTGGATCTCCTGACGTGCACGCGTTGCCATTGAAGGCAATGGCAACGCGTGCATATGCTTGGCTGAAAAGCCTAAGCGCTAGGAAAAGTTTGTTTTCCTTTGCAGCGCATGCGCTGCGAAGGCTCGACCTAAAAAGAAAGGCCAAGAAACACCTACCATCGATGCCTTGAGGCTTACTGCAAAGAGATGGGTTACACCCGGAGTCCGATTGAAAAAAAGCCCACAACAGAGATTGCTCGAGATTCCTGGTTCATGGCCTGTACCGAGTAAGTAAGTATCCTTTGAGATACAGTTCTTGCATTCTGAAATTGCAATAATGTCCTCTCCTGTAGGATATATCTTAAAGCCATGGCTTAATACAGCAGGGCTTAACACCAGATAAAATAACCAGACGTGGTCTACAGACAGACAGCAGAGCCATGTTTCTGGTTACAATGCTCTGATAGATGGTGCAGTTACACACTACAGAGCACTACTCAGGCAGCTGGATGATGAATGTTTTTAATCATTCTGAGTAGCAATATAAATAGAAATTAGAGCTAACACAGAGTCAGTGTTGTACGTTTTTAGAATGGAGGAATATAAAATAAGTCCTTAATGAGGGAATATGTTTGAACTGCTGGCTAAACCCATAGAAAGAATGAGGCTCACTTAAGAGGTATTTTCTTGAAGTGTCTGTGTGCCCATCCCTTTTCAACTCAAGGTTGATGGGCATGTGATACAAAGAGCTTGTTTAACAGTACAAAAATTCAAAATTTGCTCAAATGATAGAATGTTTCTGTACTGCTGAGGTTACCAATCACCCTCAGTGCGCTCTTGAACTTGATAAGTGCAAAATTGGGTAATTTAAAATAAATGTTTCCCCTTTTTGCCCATATATGCCTTAGTCTCCAGGATTGTCATTTTTCAATTCCCCGAATCTCTCTATTTGTAGTGTGCATTGTCTTCAATCTGAGGACTTAAGAAAGTGCTCCAAAATAATGCTCAGCATTTATCTTGTGAAGGGATCTGAGAGTTGGTTGTCACTATTACCTAGTACAAGTTCCTGAGACAGCTGCAGACACAGGCAGGAGGATTTTTGTGAATTAGAACATTTACTATAAACACACTGATGCATTTATTTTTACTATACACTTTAAAATCACACACTTGGCTTTATTGTTTTAACGCAAGATAGTGCCAAGCTGTAATCCGAGTCAGCCCAGTTGGACACCTGAGTCTCAGGAGTTCAGGAGCCCCCGATGTTCCTTCTTTCTCAAAGGTGTGCTGTCTTCACAGCAGGGCTATTCCCTAGTATGGAAATCAACTGACTTCAGGAGGTTCCAGCACACAGCCTGTTGAGGTGCTAATGGTTCCTTTGGTTCCTTTGTTTTGCACAAAGGTGTATTTATTTGTATACAACTACTTAGTCCTAAGTCCTGCCTTATATTTCATCTTGAAGCAGGTGATAGTAACATCCAAGCTGCGGGACTGCAGGAAAGATTTTATCTACAGGGTGGAGCAAAATCTGTCTTAAATACTTTCGTTCATCAAATTCAGTGTGAAAAATGACTCTTTATGAGTCATGACATTGTTTTGTTTCATGTTGATGTGCATTCATGTTTATTCCATGTGCTATATTTAATGCCGAAAATCTTCATAGACATTTATGAAATTGTTAGTTATTTCAAGAGGACTTTCTGATTATAATAAGGAATTATAATACAAAACGAGGGCACTTCGTATTTAAAATAATACCTAAAATATCGCATTTCATTTTTTTAAGAAAAAGGTTGACGGCTTCTCTGATAATGTGGCTCAGAGTGAAGCGGATTTACAATATATAGAAGTGCACCTTGAGGCTCTATTGTGAGGAATCAAGTGTGTCTAGATTGCTCCAGCCCTGACGAGTGGAGTTCCCAGTCTGGGAGACTGCGAGCAGGGAACCACATTGTTCTGGGGGTAGGCTATTGTGGACACTTAAATATTGCGCCCCAAGGATGGGGTTGCCATGGTGATCACTGGGCACAGATCTGTAGCCTAAGACTGGCACACATTTGCAGTCTCAATTTGGTACATAACACAGTATGGATTTTTGTGATTTTGTATTTAACAAAAGAATTGAGTAGCACAGTATGGTTATTCTTTGCTGTGAAATAAGATCAATGAATAACCAGTTTTATTTCAAATGCAGTGTCCATGGAGGATAAACACAACATAAACACATATATGTTTATAGCCCCAAAGACAGTGACATTAAATTGTCCATATATAATGATAGTGATAGTTATGGTGGGGCAAACGTGAACACACATTTAGAATGAATAAATAGTGGTGAATATCTAAGCATGCGCGTAGACATGGTTTAGTGAGTAATGATTCAAAGCTGGGCATGTAGTGAAGATTTCTAGGTAGTGGTGCAAATCTGACAATATACTAAGAATTAATTATCATATATGCAAACCCAAACAGGCACTGTTGATTACTGAGTCATGATGGACATCTCAGCATGAGCTGATGATTATAGAGAGATAGTGCAAATTCCAATACTTACTAAGGATTACTAATGGCCGGTGTAACTATGAAGAAGCAGATCTGAATAAACAAATTAAAAGCCAGACCTACTGGCAGGTCAATTAATTATATTCCCTGCAATTCATACTTTCTAATTAAATAAAAAAAATATTTCATTATTTATAGCCCTACTTTGACAGGTATGGGACAAGTAGCTATTACACTTTTGGAGTTGGCAGTACCAATGTTCAAAATTATGATTTTATATAGATCAAAGGCTATAAGCTTGACACCCCACTACTCAGAAGCTTACAAAGTCATCTCTAGGGTGCCCCAAGGTACATGACCCCTCTAACCACAATCATCAGCACATACCTCAGCATGCTTTCCTACACCAACGTCACACAATTCATACTCTCCCTCTCAGACATGAACCCCAACACAAGAAACAAGTTCATCACTTGCATGACGAAATCGCTAACTGGATGAAAGCTGACTTTCTCAAACTCAACACCAACAAGACAAATGTAGTGATCTTCACCATACCATGGGACTCCACCTGTTGGATGGCTGCACTCATACCCACAACCACACCTAGCACCAGAACCTCGGAATCATCACTGACACCAAACTGGCAGTGACAGTACAAGTAAGCACAGTCATCCTGCTTCCACACCCTAAAGTTGTTGAGGAATATTCTATGGCTCCTAAGTAACACCAGAAAAGAATGTCACCCTCACCACCAGCAAACTAGACTACTGAAACATTCTCTCTGGTCGTACGATCAAGCATTCATTCCGGTTGTATCACCAAGCATCTCACAAGAAGACAACAAACCATCCAAAATGTGGCAGCCAGACTCATCCTCAACCCACCACGTATAACCCACATAACATCACATCACATCCCAGGGAGCTCTGACTCCCAATGCACAAATGTGTGCATTTCAAACTTCCCAAACACATGTTCAAGCCACTACACTACTTACGCTCCACTTACCAGGCCACCCACCTCTCCTTTCACCCACCACCTAGTCACCTACACTCTGCAGTACGATTCACACACATTCTATGCATGCACAGAACCACAGCATTCTCTTACATAACACCTAAAGCATCAAATGATCTTCCATTTCACATCAGACAGAGTCTTCTATCTTCTTGAATTCCAAAAGAACCTGAAGATCTGTCTCGACTGGTTTCGATGCACAGACACCTGGTCATCACTAGAATTCCATCATGGATGGGAGTGCATTCTCCAAATACACATACCATTATTGTATATGGCACATAATTATACTCTAGAAAACAATAAATACATGAGATTACATACATAACACAACCTGAAGAAAATTAGGAATATTGGATTGAAATGTCTTTCCCGCGCACACACAATTTGATGTAGCGAGTAAGTTAAGACTAGAGCCTAGACATCTGTCACAAAACATTGAATTCAGTAATCAAATTGTTTCCTCCTGTACTGGCAATTTATATGAAATAAATGCATTTATAGTATGGCATATGTAGCTGGTGAAGGGCCGAAATGCATTTATAAATGGGTATTGTGAAACTCTGTGGCAGTGCTAAGGATTGAAGAATGTGTGGTGTGAGATAATGTGCTTAAACCTTAGTGTTAAGTCTATGGATGGGGGAAAAGTGAGTCTGTGCAATCTGGCCCATTTGGGAGGTGTTTCTGTTTTTTTTTTTTGTTTTGATTTTTTTTTGCAGAGTTTTATATAGCACAAACTAGACCCGAACTGAATCGTAGCACCAGTTACGTTACATGAGGACACAAATTCATTTTTGTTAGGCACGGGGAGATTAAGTGATTTGCCCAGAATCACAGGACGTTTGGCGTCGTTACCGAGACTCGAACCCAGTTCATCCAGGTCCGAGGTCGAGCGCCCTAGCCATTAGGCCAACTCCTTCTCTTGTGTGTATATGACAGCAGCTTTGCAAAATTTGTCACAGCAGCAGTATAGCTGTATATATGCCTAGGTAGGTGGGAAAAGTGTTAGAAAAGATGTTGCTGTTCATGCATGTGGACAGTAGGAGTGTGAGAAATTCATGTGATTTGCTTTTACGCACTTACACAAAATTTTATGAAAATTATACAAAATGCACAATGTGAATCCGGCTTTTAGTGCTATATTTTAGCACAAAATAACCAATAAGTCATTTTTTGACACAGGCACACATTCTGCAGCATATTATAGCTCAAATAAGACAATTGGCATGAGCAATACCTGCTCACGTTCTGTTTGTCCGCATTCCTCCTGAGTGTTCAACATAAATGTTTGTAGCAAATGCCACATAATTAGGTGATGTGACTTAATGGCATACTTTCAGGGATTTTACATAACAAGTGCAACACGAAATTCCCCAAATTACTCAAACTATGCAAGGGTAATATACATTTTTCTCAGGCCTAGTGGACATCTACCATTTGGATTAGACTATCAAACAGTTTAAAGAACACTGAATATTGGCATTGGAGGTGTCCAGATGTGAAAGAAGCTAAGATGCGAGGGAGCTGTGGTGGGGGTCAATCATGGATTAACTATAGTAAATACTCTTGCCTTCACACAGGACCATTAAAAGAGCTACCCATCAGAATGGCTATTTTCTAACCAGAAACAATATAAACTCTAATGAATCCACTGTGTACCAGCAGAGGAACAATCATTGTATGGTCCGCTATAGTCGGGGCCACTGGAATTATGCAATTGTGTGGCAGCAGCGATTTTAACATGAGTATAGATCTGCTGCATTGGTCACAGAATCTACTCTGTACCGCATAATCTGCAGATTTAAAAAAAAAAAATTGTTTCTTGTTTGAACGGTTCAAAAGTTACTAAAAAAGAAGCAACATCTATTGCCACGCAATGGAAGGATCTTTGCAAAGGTTAACTAGTCACCTTTCTGTTGCAATTACTATATTAGGGTGGTAAACTTGTTCCAAAGAGGCACAGCCAATGCACTGACAGTGTTACCAAGTTTACAAATGAGAAAAGAATCAAGTAATACTATTAAAAAATAAAATGGGCGGGACGAGAAGAGGGAATCTGCCCAGCTTGTAACAACAGTAAAGAAGATATGGTCCATGTCTTGTTCTTCTGTCCTTCCTATAGTGTAATACGGAGATCCTGGCTGGCACCGTTGTGCAGAAATTTGGGCTTAAAACAATGTGCTCAAGCTTGTAGAATTTTAAGATATGATACTTCACCTCCTATTGTGTTCTCGGTCTCCCGCTTTTTATATGGTATGTGGCGTAGAAGGTCTACTTTGATTAATCGTGTTAAATTGTGATCAATTGTAATGATTGTTATCTTTCATTTGATAACTTATTGTTTAATAATTTTTTTAACCAAGGTTCCTAACTATTTATGTATTTTATCTTGTATGTACATATTTTATTTGTGCTTTTATGGCCTTCGGCCGAAATAAAGTTATCAATTTTTTTTTTTTAAATCTGCCATCTTTTACTGCATAATTTCCCTTTTCTTGCTGCATAATCTGCTCAAGCCTGCTGCATAATTTGGTCCTCCCCTGCTGCATAATTCCTGTGCCCCTCGCTATTGCATATGCCTGAAGAGATCACCCAGGTATTCCGGGCGCAACCTATAGAAATGGGCATTACACCACTGGATCGCTTGTCTCTCGATTGCTGAACCAGTGCACTGCATTTAATCAACAAAAATAATAGGAGACATAAGAGGCCTCAGTTATAACATGTCCAGGAAGACAAAATACAAATACTATTTCAATAGGTAGTGGAAATCAAATCAGTGAGCAACATGGAATGAAATGCATGTGCTTTGCTCTTTGTAGTACTAAATGAATTGCTTGGAATGCAGAGCGCCCTACATATATGATGGCCCTCCTCTAATTTAACAAATACAACTTTTTGCAAAGTATTGCAATGTCTCAAGAAAAAACAAACATGATTTAGAAGCCAGTGACTATACAGAAGGTCACAAAAGCACTTTGACGCCTCGTCCGGGGTAGTAAACGCTATATAAATGCAATTAAATAAATTAATTAATTAATTACACACTCAACTTGTTCAAATCCACAAAGGAAATTTAGCAGTTAACGCCTACAATTTTGCTCTGTGACGTTTTAAATACAATTTTAGTGAAGGAAGTAATACAAGTTTGAAATCTGATTTTGCAGGTAGTGCTTCACAGGTTAACTAACACAAGAGTGCCTGTGTTACTCTACACCTGCTACATAAGCTGTTACCTTTTTTGAATTGATCAGGGATGTGCATTGCCATCCACGGCTAGGAATCGTTTACAATTTGGCTTCCACATAGCGCTTTGCTTTTTACCGTGTATGTCTGCGTCCACTGTGTTTGAGAACAGCCTAAGTGGGGGGAATCCTCGAATTGTTTGAATATGGCTGTGCTCACCATTCTCTTTGATTATCTTATTCAGGCCTTAAATGAGGTGCCAAAGTGCGTTAAATTGGTTTCAGAATGTGCATAAACTAATGAAAAAGAAAACTGCAAAATTGCCTCCTGCTACACCATGTAAAACCACGTTATAATTTTTTTTTAACAGCAAGAGAACATGCTCATAATTCGGGCCCTACAAAACAGCTGTAAAGAAAATCTCTCCCCTTTCTCAGGCGACAGGTGCAAGAGCAGGGCGTTAGCAGCTCCTTCTGGGCAGAGCACTTCCTGGGCAGCCGTCAAAGTGTTAATGTATGCAGATCACAGCCTTTGTGTTTCGGCTGATCACAGAGGTGAGCCTCAAGTTAGGAATGAAAGGAACACCTCCCCTCCCCCAACCTCCAAACACAGGTTGCTTGCAACAACGAGGGCCACTCTTGAAAACATAATATGGACACTGAATTTAACAAGGCAACCGTGGAAGACCCATAGTTTGTTTTGCGTGTGACAATTTGTACCATTAATAGGTATTTGACAAAGGCTGATACATGAAGCTGGCATTTCTTTGCAGTCTACCAATAACCACGTGATTATGCACTAGAAATACCAGGGTGACAACACAAAAACCAAAGTTAATAGTTTTTGATACATTTTATTTTTTGTTAATGAAGCAAACGAGAGGGAGGACTTTGGTGCACTACATGCTGGCGAATAATTCAAGTCTAGTTATTCATCCTTCAATGTAAACATTGCAGGTCTAACCTTCCAGGGCTGAAACCTTTGCAGGTTTATGTAGCAGAAACTCGGCCCGAAGACATTGGAGCGCTTTACACAGCACCAGGTACGTTACACAAGGACACATTAACGTTCCTAGCCACAGGGAGAATAAGTGACGCCCAGAATCACAGGGTGTTGAGCTGACACTGAGCGCCGAGAATCGAACCTGGATCCCCATTTATGGAGTCGGCATCCTCTTCCTTTCATTTAGCATAAATAGCTGAGCATAGGAAAATAAAGCATTGAGCCTCTAATGTACATTTCACCCATGACAGTAAGAACGGCCTAGGGGAGGAAAATGGGGAGGGAATGGGGAAAATAGTAAGAGGGGCATAGGGAGGAATGGACAAAGTCAGAGAAAACAGAGAGAGATGGAGAGAGAAACAAGTTGAGTCAAGATTTAGGGAGAGAACGACGTGGTAAAAGTCTTGGAGACAAACAAGGAAATAGGGGTAAACAGGAGAGAGAGATTTAGACATAATGAAAGTCAAACAAAACAAGTGAGAGAAATAGATAGGGAGAGAGAAAGTCAGAGATATGGGGAGACAGGGGAGGGCACAGGAATGACAGGAGAGGCAGATAAATTAAAGCTAGTGAGAGGCATCGAAAAATAGAGATGCAGAGATAGACAGGGAACAAGAAAGAAAGACAGAAACAGAGAAAGACAAGAAGGGAGAGAGAAAAATTAGGGTAAGACAGCCAAATATGAGACATATGTGAGAGTCAAGGAGAAACAGGGTTAGAATTGGTGAGAGAGAAATAAAGCCAGATAGTGTCATAATGAGGGAGAGATAGGTAGATAGACAAAAACAGTGGGCGAAAGACAGAAACAGAGATGGAAAAATAGGAAGAGAGAAAAAAAAGACAGGGAGAGATGTGAAATCGAAATGGAGTGAGGAAGTGGGAGAGACAGTAAAAGACAGGGAAAGAGTAAGACAAGGAGAGGGGTGGATTTATGAAACATACTAGAAAGACAGGAAGGAGGACAGAAGGAAGGAAGGAAGAAAATACACACTGAACTGAATCTAAATGCATTTCTATCTAAAGCTATTTGTCTGTCCATTAACATCTATCCCACCCTCCCTTGATCCCTCTACCTGTAACAGAGACATCTTCAGCTACATAGATCGGTCTTTGTCTATATTTGTTTCTCCTTCAATCTATCCCTAGTAGTGCATCTGTCCATCTATATATCCCTTTATTTGTATGTACATCTGTACATCTGTCTGCCCATCCCTCTATCTAGTTGTAAATCTGTCGATCACTTTCGGAAATGAGATCCCTGGCCACACAATTGGGAATGGGTGAATTGCACCCAGCAACTGACGTAAGAAGGGGGCTAGCAACCTCCCTCAGGCATCAGGTGCACAGATTTTAGGAAGGTAGGAACAGCCATGGATTACAACCATGCTGAGACATCGGAGATAGACAACAACAGCTTAACACAAGTGGACCCAAAATGCTTTGCAGTACAAGCAATGGATCCCACTATGTATCAATTCAGTACCCGCCATCCCACCCACATGAAGCTATGCACACCACTGACCATGAAGTTGACAAGACCTGGTGTGTCCAAAACATTACATGTACTTAGAGTAGACTTTGGGACAGCCACTTGCTCGTGATTGGACAGCCATTGTTGTTTATATCAGATGTCTTGAATCAATGGCTTTTCTCCCTGTCCCTATGTTTGTTCCACCCAGGGGCATTTTGATCTCACAGTGTTGTGAGTGAATGTTTTTTATCCTTCTTCTGCATACTTGTGGAGCAGTTTTTTATTTTAGATTTAACATTCCATGGTAGTGCAGGTATTTCCTTTCTGTCTATCTTTATTGGTTTACAATGGGCTGGCATCTGCTAAATGCTTCTGCGCCATTTGCTTTCTTCTGTATATTGCACTCTTTTATTTTCACTTTCTTTACATTTGAATTTGCTAATCTAACATGGTTGTCCTTCAAGTTAAATGAGTACATTAAAAGCGGAGGCTTGTGTCATGACACATTCTTGTGTCATGAAGCTCATTCATTCACACATGCATTAGGACACACATCACGGCGAACGCTTGTGCATGTGGCATATTGCCGGCCACCTTAAAATGAGGTTTCTTTAATAAAAACCCTATTGCAATATTGTGAACCATACATCTGTTAGTATGTGGTGGCCATCATGTTCAACTCCCCACAGAGGTAGTAGTTGTGATATTCATATCCAAGACATGCAGAAATAGTGTGTGATGAGAGTAATGGCCAGGTCCCCAGGGAGATAGTATGTTATAGTGTTCTTATTCAAGACATGCTGAGATAGAGTGTGCTGATAGCTGTGCAAGTCCCCACACAGATAGTGTGATTACTGTAATGACCAGATTGTCTCAGTACATGATAAAAGTTATGTTCAAACCTCCACAGAGATAGTATGTGATGATAGACAAGTTTAAGGTCACACATATAAAGTGTGCTAATCAAGTTAATGTCTCTGAAGAGGTAATACGTGATTATAGTAATGCTACGGCCCCCACTGAGATAGAGTCTAATGATAGTCTAATGATTGTCCCGTCAGAGTTTATGCATCATGATAGTAATCGCCAAGCCACTTCCGAGACCATGACAGACAGTGAGATGGGGGCCTTTCCTGTGTGGGGACATCAAGGAAGATGAACTAGCAATGCCCTGGACAGTATGAGTAAGGGGAACGATAGGCATGATGATTGCTTTCCAGTTCAATATTATAAATTGAATGAAGCAAAGTTGGTACGACTATTATACAGGTGTACAAGGATGCAGTGGTGTTTTTTCTAGGCATATGAGCTGGCAATCACGTTAGAACCATTATACATCTTCAGTGGCACGTAAAGAATGAAGCAAATGACAAACAAGCAATATTGCTGGTTGCAAAAAAGGCCTTTGACTATGTAGAGTGCATAGGTAATAGGTAAATTGAGTCTGTGCAAGGATTTCATTGAAAAAGTGCAGAAGCTATATAAAGTGACTGACGCAGATAAATGTTTGGAGCTTTATCTCACAATCGTTCCTCATCTTAAGGGGCACTCGAATGGCCTATCCTCTGTCCTCACTCTTGTTTTACTAACTCTGTTTTTATTTGAGATGGCAATCACACAAAGCAGAGACAAATGGAGCATAATGACACTTCTGTTTTATGCAGATGGTATTGTGGTTGCACTTGTAACGATCAAGGTTTCCTAATCAGCATTAATGTCCTGATAACTTTTTTACAAAATTAACTGGTCTGTATGTAAAGCTCTGCCCATGACAAAAACCACAACAGCAGTGGTAGGCTGTGTGATGCTGAGAGCGTTGATCCACTGGTTCTGAGTGACACTGGTCCAGCTGTGGAATGGGGCACTGGGGCAGTTGGGGGTGGTACGGGGCGGTCCATCGAGGGTGAAGTGTACGATGGAGTGGTCTGACCAGGTGACTTCTGTGGTGTGGCTGTATCATATTCTGTTACTGGACGTGAAGATGGGGTCTAGCGTTTGTCCTGCTTTGTGTTTGAGGTATGTAACCAGTTGCTTGAGTCCAAAGTTGTCCAATCTTTCCAGTAGGTCAGTGGAGTCCAGGTGGAAGTTGAGGTCTCCCACGAAGACATAGGGCCCAATTCACAAAATTAATCTGAGGCACAATCCTAACTTTACGACTTTCGGTATTCACAGAAGGCATTTAGGAGTAGTAAAGTTAGGATACCTAACTTTACTACTACAAAACTGAGAAAAATCCTAACATTTTGACTTTTGGTATTCACAAAAGGCGTTTAGTTGTAGTACTACTACTAAATGCCTTTTGTGAATACAAAAAAAGTCATAACCATAGGATTTTGTCTCAGATTACTTTAGTGAATCGGGCCCAAGTGTTCAGATTCTATGGTGAGTGTGTCGTGTGACCTTACAATAGAAATATGCCTGGGCTTTTTTCTGACATAAGTGTCTCCAAGTGGTACTTCAGCATGTGTAGTGACACCGGGGCCTGAGCATGTAAGATACTCACTCCCCTAAATTATGATAGTGTTTTACAGCATAACCTTTAAGCATTTAAAGTCTGACAAAATTACCTACCCGCACTTTGAGCTTTTTCGCAGATGTGCTTTGTGAGCCTGGTACTCTGACAAGTGTAAATAAACACTTGCGCTCAGGGCTTTTCTTCCCCTCTCCCCTCCAGTGGCTGCTAAATGCATGGGCTGATGGAGGCCGGGTCCCATTAGATGCTGTCGGTGTTTGCTGGGTTACATAATGAGAACCACGATTCCCAGATAAGGGGGATACCGCCTCAATGATCCCGAGATAAGAACGGTTGTCAGCAGCCCTGTTGTGACCACCTCAGCAGTCGCAGGTAAAATGTGATGGATTGAAGTAGGACAGGGGCCTCTGCAGCAAATCACCAGAAGTCTATAGCAATGGGCCATCTTCAGGTCTGTGGGGCTCACTCTAACCTGCACCGTCACTCAACAGGGGCGAACGGCGTGCCATATGTCACCCTCCCTGATACTCCAACTGCCTCTCATTCATCAATCCATCGATGAAAAGCCTGATGTCAGCAAGGCATCAGAATTCATGGAGCACCCTTTTTGATGCTGCCTTGCTAGACTACATTTTGGAATGACGAACGGTCTGAGCCCCTACAAGCGGAAAGCAAATTATTCCTACTTCCAGTGCTTTAAATGGGCCGGTACTCACCGGTACTGAGTACCGGCACTTCTCAGATTTATCACTCCGAGTACCGGCACTTCTCTACAGCCGTTGAGAGTACCAGTACTCAGGAAAAGTAAGGCTCATTGGCTGTGCTGGTGAGCCGGAGTGGAACGTGTGTCTGGCAGCCAAGGCGCCTCTTCTGCAGCCCCGATCTGAGCCCCAGCTGAGCTATTCAGCAGGACTCATTTGAATAATGTCCGGGTGCTCACAATCACGCTGTGCTTGACAGAGCAGGGTCCGTTCAGGCCCTGTGCTGTCAATTACAATCACACTATCCTGCGCATTTGTGCTAACAAGTGTCAGATGACAGGTTTCCGAGGGAGTAGTCAAAAAAAGAGCATGATACAACGAGTCACAACTTTCATGGAGAACCTGATGAGGCAATGAACTTTGTATTGATAGTGTAAATGTTATGGATGGATGAGTGAACAAGGGTGGATGGATGGATGGATGGATGAATAGATGGATGAATAGATGGATGGGTGAGTGAGTGAGTGAAAGCATGGATGGCTGGGTGAAAGGGGGTGGCTGGTGGATGATTGGATAAAAGGGCGGATGATGGGTGGATAAGTGAAAGAAGGGATTAAGTGAAAGGGTGGATGGAATGAAAGGGTGGATGGAATAAAGGAGTGAAAGGGTTGATGGATAGATGAGCGAAAGGATTAATAAATGAGCGAAAGGGTGGATAAAAAGATGGATGAGTGAAAGGACAGGTTTGGAGATGGATACGTTTGTATATGAAGGGTGGACAGACGGAATGGTGAAAACTGAATGATGGATGAAAGACTGATCAGACGACACAATGTAAAGGTTAAATAGCGGACATCAGCAGGTAAATGGTAGGATGAAAGAAAGAATGGATAGATCTATGGAAGAGACAAGAGCTATCTTCTGGGGAGGGTCATGATGATTTCCTTCATTTACATTGTGCTATAAGAGCTTTGGGTCGAAGTGGGGATATTTTCAGTGGGTGAGTGTGTGGATGGATGAGTGAGCAAGGGTGGATGTATAGGTGGATGGATGAGTGAAAGCATGAATTGCTGGGTGAAAGAGGATGGATGATTGGATAAAAGGGCGGATGATGGGTGGATAAGTGAAAGATTGGATGGATGAATGAGAGGGAGGGAGGATGAATGAATGGGATGGAGGATGGATGAGTGAAAGGAGGGATTGAATGAAAGGGTGATGGAATGAAAGGGTGGATGGAATAAAGGAGTGAAAGGGTTGATGAACAGATGAGCGAAAGGATTGATGAATGAGCGAAAGGGTGAATAAAGAGATGGATGAGGGAAAGGATGAATGGAAAGGTTTTGAGTTGGATGGATGGATAGGTGTTTATATGAAGGGTGGAAGGACAGAATGGTGAAAAACTGAATGATCGATGAAAGACAGAATAGACGACAGAATGTAAAGGTTAAATGGTGGACATCAGCAGGTAAATGGTAGGATGAAAGGATGAATGGATAGATCTATGGAAGAGACAAGAGATATCTTCTGAGGAGGGTCATGATGATTTGCTTCATTTGCTTGGTGCCATAAGAGCTTTGGGCGACGTGGGGGTATTTTCAGTTTCTTCCTACTCATGTGCTGAAAAATATATGGTTTTGTGCCAAACAACAGCAATTAACAGTATGGTATTGAGAAGGTGCATCCATTGCAAAAAAAGGAAATGTTAACATATTATAGCATTTCTATTTCATTTTTGTGTAATGAGTTAACTTGCTTTGTGTATATCAACACATTTCTCATGTGTTTTCATGTGTCCTGCAACTAATAGAAGTCATGAAGTATCATCAGGTCTTGCCTTTAGCCCCACCCCTAATTCCGCCCCCTCACTACACCGCTAGCTCATTTAATGAGTACCTGCACTTATTTTTTCCCATTTAAAGCACTGCCTACTGCCATATAGGGATGTATGTTGGGATGTTTTCTCAATCTGAAAAACTACTTATATGATTATTCCCTGACTGTAAATGAAGAGGTAAGTTAAAAAAGGGTGCATTGGAATGTGACCATTGTAATTATGAGTGAATGAGATTCACTCATGCATACCATGTATCACTTTTTGTGCTGTTCAACTTAGAGGTTAGACCAGTTTTCAAAAGTATAAAATTATATTATGACCCTTGGTACGATATGGCCTTGCGATACTTATATGGATTTGTGAAGAAGACGAAGGATAGCAACTATTGCATTTGGAGAAAGTGGCTTGTATCCGCTTGAATTACAGAAAACAAAACTGGAACCAGGATTACAAATGCTTGTTTTTAAGGCTTCTGTATAGTAGGGATCTGGGTGGTCCCGTGAGAGCGCGGGGAAGCGCGGGGAAAGAATTGGTCCAGTCGGTAAGCTTGGATAGCCTCTGCAACCATGCTGGTCCATTAGTTCTTGATCTGCTGAATGCCTCACCTGGTTTTAAGCATGGCTGAAGGTGGCTGAAGGTGACATTCAGCTCTACGCCACTGGCACATTCGCCCACTGAGCTATCTTTCTAGTTTGTGAGCATTCGCATTTTTAATGAGGTTCTAAGCCATGCTGTGAGGTTTACACTGCCTAAGCCATATGTTGTGGAAATATGGAGACATAATTCACATCTATGGGCTATGTGGTGAGGTCGAGGAGTCCGCCGCGGTTGAAGACCGGAAGGGGAGCCTGTCGAGTGGAGATACCCATGACCACACGGAAGTGGCTGCCGGTCTAGTTGCTCGTGTGAAGGGGCAGGCGGAGAAAGCGAGGACGGACAATAAAAGAACGGCACACACAGAGTCCCGGAGGCGTCTTCAGGAAGCGATTCCATGGTGCCCGGAGGAAGGCGAGGAGCCCAGCGGAGCAGGAGAAGAACAGAGACCGGAGGAGCCCAGCAGAACAGGTGTGGAGCAGAGATCGGAGGAGCCCAGCGGAGCAGGAGAGGAACAGAGACCGGAGGAGCCCAGCAGAACAGGTGTGGAGCAGAGATCGGAGGAGCCCAGCAGTCCCGGCAGGAAACAGCGTTTGGAGGAGCCCAGCAGTCCCGGAGGAGGTGCGGACCAGAACCCGTGGGAGTACACCCCAAGATTGTACAAGGCGGTCACGCCCGGCGGTCCCAAGAAGGGAGAAAACGCCCCGGGTCCGGACGCCACGGCCCTGTGGATGGGCCGTGGCCCAAGGCAAGTACCACTGAGGGTTGCCTTCCATTGGGGGCGGTGGGGGTGAGAACTGTGTGTTGCACGCCGGCCTCCTTTCCACACACTCCCTACCTCTCCTTATATCCCCACTTTCAATGGTGACGGTAGCACATAGCAATTTGGAGAATAAGCAGTTTGACTAATCCCGACCCTTTTTTTTTTTCTTTTTCCTTCCGGGGAGAGCCAACGGTTTACAGACCAACGCCAGGAGGACGGTATCCCACGAACTGACCAGCCACCCCGGAAAACGTCCGACGCATCACCTGTTCTTGTGCCTAGTGATATTTCATGAACTATATACATTTATACAAGAGTTGTCCTTAACCAAAAAGAGAACAAACGTTCCCAATAAAGACGTTCTAACCTGATACCCTGCATTACTAGTGACTCATGAACACGGCCACTCGGACATTCTTACAGGCTACAGCATTTAGTTTCCATATGTATCGCCGCATGAGGGGTTCGTAAGTGCTATATAAATAAAAAGCAGACAATAAGGACTCCAGAACGGAATCAGCTGACCATTTACATTAGTGAACAGTTATTATTTACTCTACCCATCAAGTCAGAACCATAGCTTCAGGAGGAGAGATTAAAGAGAATCTATTTACAATTAATCAATTGGGACTTGTACAGTGGCTATCAACCTCGAGGGTATCCAGGCGCTAAAGATGCGTTTAGAATTAAAGGAGTGCGCCCTTTCATTCAGGAACGCGTTTGGTCTGCTGATAGCTGAAAAGCTGTATATGGCACTTTCAGTCAGACATTTAACATTTTAGCGAACTGCATATGTTAAAAGTGAAACTGCAAGTCACACAACACAATTTGCTGCTGGGTAAACGCCAGGCTGACGTCACATATAACTAGTTAGCCCTATAGTCAGGCTTCTGCAACTGTTCCAATTGTAAGGCACACTCCCTTTCCTCTCATTCTCTTGCTCTCTTTCTTGTCCACACCTTCTGTCAGTCTCTTTAACTTTAAATCCCGGTCTAATTTTCTTCCTCGTTCGCTCCTATCCTCTCTCGAGACCACCCATTTCTTTCTCCTTCTTTGTCTTTGCATCTTTCTCATCCTCCTTTCTCTTTTTGGAAATCACTCCACCCTCTTCCCTTTATATTCCACTACCTCTATTTCTCCCCTCTTCCTGTCTCACATTTTCTATTTTGATCCCTATATTTCTTTCTTCACTCGGGTTTGTTGTCCTTTTCTTTTTTGATGTTTCATTTGTCCTCCTCCTTTCATTTTACTTTCTCTCATTCTGTTGTATTTCACTTTCTCTTTTTCACAGTTTACTTTCCGCTCTGTCTGACACTCTCTCCTTTTACCTTGAGCTCTATATTCATCATACTCCCCTTGTTATTTATGCTCCACTCTCAATACTCTATTCCCCTGAGCCACAGGTTTTGCGTGTTAGAACTTAAACTGCGCATGATAGGCAACATAATTTTAAGTGCTGCAGTAGACTTACCAAAGTAAAGACGTGTTCACTAAATTACATAATAAGACAACTAGAAGAAAAGTAAATTGTGTTTACACCACAAATGCCTTTGTGATTGGCTGCTGTTACTTCTTATTATGGGTAATTTTTAATTGTGTGCACGGTTTAGAAATTGGATGTGATGCAATAGTTGTTGTTAAACTTCTATTATGAAGGGCAACATAGATTGGTTCCAATGACTTAATAAATCCCAAATGTTTTTAAGATGGCATTCACGCCCCACCTGTAGACTTTTGAAGTTTTATCAAAAATCGCATTTTGTGCAGAGATTTTTAACACCACAGTGGTGGGGTTTAGTTGCCACTACTCATTTGCCCAGGTCCGAGCACTATGTACTCCTTGCCACAGAAAAGTGATGTAATCCTCAAACAAGATGGAAGCTGGACTGACTAAACTGACAGTCATACCATATGCATACTGATCCTCCCCCTTGACTCCATGTATGGTCAAAAGAGGTAGCTACACCAGGCGCGGTTCGTCCATTGGGGCGTAAGGGTGTAGCCCCCCTGCCCGACGCCGCCCGCAGCTCCCTCATGACAATCATGTCAATGAATCAACATGACGTCAGACCGCCGGGCGGGCGTCATGTTGATTCATTGACATGATTGTACAGACGGCAACACAAGTACTCATGCGTGGGGACGGAGGGTGAATTTTTACCCGTGCCCACGCATGCGCACTTGTGTTTTGGCGGCGTTGCGCATGCCCATCAGGAGCCCTAATGGGCGTGCTGCGGGCGAGAGGGTACCTGTGCCCCTGGCGCCAGGATTGGCAAGGGGCGCTGTGAGCCTGTGACGTGTGCGGGACCGGCAGCAAGGTAAGAGTGTGTGTTTTTCGGTGTTCCAGTAAACTAGCTTGCACAAATGACTTGAGATAGTTCAGTGTGTTAAAGCATCTGCTGCAGAAATGTGTGCGTCTATTCCAGGTCACCCGTTTATTTCACGTCATGGGATTTTGGAAATGTAAAAATTCTCAGAATTTCTATTTTGATAGTTGCAACAACAGCCTTCAACAGATTTCATTTTATAAACATTTTCCAGAAAATGAGTTAACAACTTTGTCACCACAAATATAATGTACTCTTTGAACTAAGGTTATAACATTTCAAAATGTTAACAAACGGTAGAGGCGGAATAGCATGATATATGCATTTATTATTACATGCATGTTGGTGTATGTTTGTATGTGAATTTGTATAGTACATACCTAGGGCTTACAGGATGGCAAATACATGGGCGGTAGAAGGTTTCCAGCATAAAAAGGTAGAGGTGATGTAATATGTAAACTGGCACATCCTTCAACATCGATCCTAAAGGCTTGTTAGAGTCCATAATTTATTTTTATATGGTCCTAAAAATACATGAATGATGGATGGATGCAGGGTGGGTGCATTAATGATTGTTCGGTGGATGGGTGCATGGATGGATGCATGCATGATGGGTGGATGGATGCATGAATGATGGATGCAGGATGGATGGGTGGGTGGATGGGTGGATGCATGAATGAATGATGTATGGATGCAGGATGGGTGGATGGATGATGGATGAATGGGTGGATGCATGAATGAATGATGTATGGATGCAGGGTGGGTGGGTGGATGGGTGGATGCATGAATGATGTATGGATGGATGCATGGATGCATGCATGATGGGTGGATGCATGATGGATGGATGGGTGGATGGATGGATGGATGGGTGGGTGCATGAATGAATGATGTATGGATGCAGGATGGGTGGGTGGATGTATGAATGATGTATGGATACATGCATGCATGCATGATGGGTGGATGCATGATGGATGGATGGGTGGATGCATGAATGAATGATGTATGGATGCAGGGTGGGTGGGTGGATAGATGGGTGGATGCATGAATGATGTATGGATGGATGCAAGGTGGTTCGGGCTCGCTCGCTGCGCTCTATCGCTCCGGTGCAATATGCAAATTAGTTTACGCCCCATCACTTTCAAATGTTACCAGCCGCCCCTGAGCTACACCAATATACATTCTTTCTAGTAAAATGTCTAGAAGTGGCCATGGGGTGACTGTTAACTATAAAACAGACCTCTAATAAGAAAACCTGCTTTCTATGTAATCTCTATTAACAGTGCACAACACTGGCCTCACAACATTCTAGGCAGCTTTATTTAATAAAAGACAGATTGGTGTTAATTGTTCCCTTTGTTTCTAACATTCAGTATACACACATTCTTGTTGTACATAGCCTCCCTACATCCCCATATCACAGTAGATGTTGGAACACCCAGGATAACGTGCTGCATCACTAAACACTTATCAGGTGACAAAGGCAGGATGTATTGGCTATGACAATGCTTGTTTTGTAGGCACTGGGAGAGTATGTGAATTGCCCAGAATCACAGAATGTTGAGCTGACATGCCACATACTCTCCAAATTAATTTTTGTGACAAATAAACCTCTGGATGACTTCATGCCAGCATTTCTAAATTACACCAATTGTTTTATTAATGTTTACAAACTCGCTAAGAGTTAGACTGGGTTCAGTCTCTGGGTGCTTAAACTCGTTCTGCTCTCAGTGTCCCAGTCAATCACAGCTCATGTTGCCTTTCCCAGCAAAAGTGCCGTCTTTTCAGCCGGGCCCATCCCCCAGTCTGGGAGAGTTTCCTGCTCAGGTGACTCCAGCACACTGGCCTCTTGACGGGCTAATGTCCCTTTTGTTATGCGCGAAGGTGAATCTGCATATCTGTGCCCGCCCGGCCATCCTGAAACCTTACAGGTTTTGTTTTCTTCAAGGCCAGGATTATCATTCCCAGGGGCAGAGGAAATGCTATTCAAACTGGGTAAAGTGATTCTTCAGCGAGCAGACTTGTAAAAGTGTTTTGCTTACATCCTTGCGCACCAGCTTCACAAGTATTTTTTCCAAACCATTTATTTCACGGACTCTGCTTTCATAAAGAACGCATTTGAAGTAAGCGCTGAAAGTTCAGAACATTATGCAAGCTAATATCTAATAACTCGTTATTACTGTTCCTGAAATCTCGCTCGTAAGGGTTGAGAAAGCTTTAAAACAGGTAATAATACCACTGCAATTTAACCTCAGTGCTAGTGCAAGTTTTGAAGAGTACCTGAAATGAGCTTAGTAAAAAAGAAACACCTTTTATCACAGGTTTGTATTTAATTATAAATGCAAATGATAAATTATAACAAGTTCTGTCCTTTTCTTGATTCCTTCAAACCAATGTAAACTCTAATCCTTTTTTTTTTTAACGCAAACGATGTATTGGATTTCATCTGGAGGACACATTTATCACCCCAAAAATTTTTACAGACAGAATTTTCATCAGGAAAAATGCGTCACGAAACTTGCTGGCAAATGGTGCAGATGTTGTGTTTGTGTAGTAAAGAGGTAAACATACATTTTGGGGCAGATGTATCATCCGTTTTTTTCCCGCAAACGCTGCGATTCGCAAAAAAACAGCGTTTGCGAGAAAAAATAAGGAAAATGCGATGTATCATGAAAATCGCATCGCAAAATTAAGGAATCGCAAAATTTGCGATTGCTTGATTTTGCGTCAGCATTTAAGGAAACGCAAATTGCGATTCCTTAAAAGCTATGTATGAAGCACTCAAGTTGTGCGAATTCCAATTAAGAAATCGCAAATTATTTGACAAATGCACTTTTTGGCATTTGTAAACGTGCCATGTGGCGCACATCCATGCCCTTAGGGCATGGATGTGCGCCATATGCACACACATGTACATTTTTAGGGGTGCAGCAGGGTGTCCTTTGGACACTCCTGCACCCTTCAAATTATTCTCAAATTGCGATTAGCAAATTGCGAATCACAAATTGAGAATAACTTCCCATTCCTTGCTATGTGACTCCTGGTGAATGGGAAAATATTTCTTATTTGCGAATTCGCAATTTGCAAATTCGCAATTAAGGAATATCAAGAAATCGCCAAAAAAGACTGTTGCACCAGGCACCACCAGCACTGAAGTCGACTCTGGCTGGCTAGTCCACCAAAGAATGGCCAGAGTCTTGGAGTGAATTGACTTTGCAATAGCGTAAAAAGACAAGGGCTCTGAACACTGGGCCTGAATAGTCCTCTAAGTTATTTACAAAACATGATCAGAATCATTTACTTTATATCACAGTCCAGTGCACCATCATTCATTAATTGAAGATAAAGATCACATGGCAATAGTGAAGTGTTCCAACTCAAATAGATTTTAAAAATGCTCATAAAACCACACTTTTCAGACACAAAAAGACTAAATTCAATAGCAGCATCATGTAAATAAGTTTTTATGTAGAGAAAAGGTTAATTTACATTCAAAATATTTGGATAAATAAAGGGATATGGAGCTTTCCCTTCGAAATGTGCATCCTTTCTGCTACTAGTATTTGTTTCTGTGAGCAAAGTGTGTTTAAAATGCAAAGTGTGTTTAGGACTGCAGTACAACCTCCTGCCTACGGGGACAGAGCGAGCAAAAATATAAACACACTTTATGAAACACAGGTCCCCACAAGGCAATTTTTTCAAAAGTTGTAAAAATTGACACAGATGTTCCTGAAGTCATTTTTAATCATTTAGAAGACATTACCTTGTGGGGACCTGGGTTCAGGTCCCCACAGTGCAATCAAGTCCCCACAGCGTGAGTGTGTTATCATGCCCAAGTCCCCACAAGGATAGTAACACAAACACACACACACACACTACCACAAGCACACACACAACCACACACACAACCACACATACAACCACACACAACCACACACCCAACCACACACACACTACCACAAACACACACACAAAAACACACAACACATACAACCACACACAACCACACACACACAACCACACACACACAACCACACAAACACAACACACACACACACAACCACACCAACCACACATACACACAACCACACACAGAACCACACACACAGAACCACACACACAACCACACACACTACCACAAGCACACACACAAACACACACACAACCACACACACAACCACACACACAACCACACACACAATCACACACACAACCACACACACAGCCACACATACAACCACAACCACACACACAACTACACACACAACCACAACCACACACAACCACACACACATAAACACACAGAACCACACACAACCACATACACACACACACAACCACACACACAACCACACACACACACACACAACTACACACGTCAGTGCACGCTTTCACCAGGCACACACACACCACCAGCCGTCAGTGCACGCTTCCACCAGGCACACACCACCAGCTGGCAGTGCACACTTCCACCAGGCACACACATCACCAGCTATCAGTGCACAATTTCTACAGGCACACACACCACCAGCCATCGGTGCACACATCGATTGTTAACGCATCCAAACTTAACTTTTGTAGCAATTGCAGTATGGCGCACTTTACTTTTAAACATATTCATCTAAAGTGCAGCATGCCACAATTGCTACAAAAATAAATACACTTTTTTTGTCCTACAATTTATAGACTTTTGTTGCAATTGGTGTTGCAATATTTAGCAATGCCAATAGCTTAGCTCAAACTTAATTAATGCGACACCTATTGCATTGCAAATGCTTGTTTAAAACTTTCAGCCATACTGCACAGCAGTCATCCTACAGTACAACATGGCTATAAAAAAAAAACACAACGACAAAGCATAGGAATAGGGAGACCTTTTGCCTTTCCCAGTGATTGTTTACAGTGAGAGACAAAACTAATCTCTTGTAAAGGGCGGTTTCGCTGCCAGATTTCCTGTCTGCCCACAGCCTGGCACCCTCCCCCACCTCGCGCGATGGCTGTAAAATGCTGAAGTCAGCATTACTGCAGAGCTGCGGTCACAGGGCATTGTGCGCCTTTTGACAGATAGCTGCGAACAGAGTGATAGGTCTGAAAAATAGCTCTCTAATTGAAGCCACATGTTCTCAGTCACATTTGTGCGAATTGCAATACAAACTCAACAGCCTCTCTCTTTGACGCACACACATCTCTCTCTCTTCGTACAGCTCGTCCCTGTACTCTCCCACACCTTGAAATTAATTTCAATTTCATGCTATCTTTCTTAGCAATCGAACGAAATTGCTACTTCTTTTTTATGTAGTGAGGAAATTAAATTTTAAACGAAAATTAATGAATGCCCCGCCCCCTCTTCCAATCAAGAACATGCTTGTCAACTCATCCCGACATTACTGAGCCCTCTTTGTTCTGCAACATTGTATTTAGTTTGATTCCCTCCCTGATTACAAAAAGGCTTCTCACATGCTCGCCTTTCAAGCCCACAGGTGTTGGCACCCCTCCCCCTCTGACTGACCGCGCCTCCCGCCCCAGAGCGCCCCAAACCCGCGTCTGGAATAATTGTTAACAAAGTTTCTAAGAGTCTAATATTTATTAGGAATACATAGTGAAAAAAAACAATATTTATTTGTGTTGTGTGACGTGCATTATGTCGAGTTTTGCCACATTCCGATAGAGCACCTCGTGTAGCACGTAAAGAATCTGAGAAGCAAAAAATATATTGAAAACTAAATTATAGTTATTCTTACTGGAAAACTGCCCACACTTAGGTCAAAGAGCATGCCCGCCGTTGCCAGTCACTCCTGACATTAACGCTACCATGTAGCAATGGGAACAGTTGGAACCCGAACAATTATAAAACGAGTCGATTATTATTATTCATGCGAATGTAGTATGGTTTTGTAATCGACAAATTACGTAAAGTAAACAAAAATCGTCTTTGTCGCAGAGTTTTGGCTTCTATTGTGTTGAGAATAAACTGGATTTTTGAGACACAGTTCATGTGTTTCGTACGTATGGGTCATTACAGGATTTACACGGAGGGTAAATGTATTTCGCTATTTTTATATAGGCAGCAATTAAGAAATGCTTACCGCGTAATATACAATATTATATTACTTGGTAAGCATCGTGATCAGAAAAGTTTTGACTATAATCGATCTACGCCACTTTGGCGCCGTAAACAGCTGCATTTGTGCGCAATATTCGCAAACAGGCTCCAGGAGCGGTGTAAACCAGATCTGGCAGGGAAGAGCCAGTTCCACCAAGGGAAGCAGTGCGAAGAGTAAACAAGCCATTGTAAGGAGGCCCGGGGAGGAGGCTGTCCAATGGCAGCACGACTGGCGTGGCTGTGGGACACACTCCATCATCACCAGCACCCAGGGCTCGTCTCCCTGAACACGCCCACCTTAAAGGCAGGCTGGGCTCGCACCCATCTGCAGAACAACATCGACTTTACCATACCTTGGGAGAGAGGGCGAGGGGTGGGAGAAAAGTAGACCAAAAGTTGTTTGTGTGTGTAAAAGGCCGCTTTATTAAGACACAGGTGCACATTACAAACACAAACCTTGGCAACGCCTTACAAAACTAAACCTCACTAAATAATTAAATAACTACAAATTCAGCCCCCCGGACCCTCCCCCACCCCTAAAACATTTGAGCCCTCCCGCTCCCAACAATACATCAATAAAAATATAACAGCATTATAACATTACGTCATCAATAAAATTACATCATCAATAAAACATTTCGTCATTAAACAAACATACGTCATCGTTAAAACTTTATTCGTCCAACCACAATTACAATAACAACGGTCAGGTCCTCCATAACCATAAACCCTGCCTGACCCTGCACTCCTGCAGATACCCCCCCCTCACAAAACTGAACGGTCAAACCATGACCAACATACCCCAGCACTTGTCAAAGAAATACTTGAACTAATACTCAACCAGCAATCTGCCTAAAAACCGTAATGATACCCAAAAACACCGCACAGCACCTGTGTCAGCGACGGATACAAATACAAGAGAAACAACCCCTGCACACCGGTAGCCCACAAAACAGCCTTTTACTTAAAAAAGAAAATAGTGGCAAAAAACGCCCAAAAATTGGGGAAAAAACTGAGCAGCGAGGGGAAAAGCGGAGCATTTAAAGCGAAAAATTGAGGGAGGGAGGGTGGGACAAAAAGCTATGAGCCCACCTAGCCACCAGGTCACCAAACCTAAAATGGTGGCTGGTAGGCAGTGGGCGGGGGGTTTATAATTGGGCTATGCTGGTCCTACTGGACCAGCCCAATTCTGGAAACTTCTGTCCCTCTTAAAGGGACACCCCTCGCAGCTCTCCCAAACCGCCCGGGGGAGGAGACCTCCCGGCGGTCGGCTCCCTCCCCCAAGCCCCCCTTGGGAGAGAGGGCGAGGGGTGGGAGAAAAGTAGACCAAAAGTTGTTTGTGTGTGTAAAAGGCCGCTTTATTAAGACACAGGTGCACATTACAAACACAAACCTTGGCAACGCCTTACAAAACTAAACCTCACTAAATAATTAAATAACTACAAATTCAGCCCCCCGGACCCTCCCCCACCCCTAAAACATTTGAGCCCTCCCGCTCCCAACAATACATCAATAAAAATATAACAGCATTATAACATTACGTCATCAATAAAATTACATCATCAATAAAACATTTCGTCATTAAACAAACATACGTCATCGTTAAAACTTTATTCGTCCAACCACAATTACAATAACAACGGTCAGGTCCTCCATAACCATAAACCCTGCCTGACCCTGCACTCCTGCAGATACCCCCCCCTCACAAAACTGAACGGTCAAACCATGACCAACATACCCCAGCACTTGTCAAAGAAATACTTGAACTAATACTCAACCAGCAATCTGCCTAAAAACCGTAATGATACCCAAAAACACCGCCACCCAGAAAGGTAGGCGGGGGAAGCAACGCCTCCCTTTCTGCCCCCCAACCGCAAAGCGAAAGACAACCAGAAAATCAACGCTGCATGGCCAAAGCCCGGGCTAAAACCTCACGAATCTCCAACAAGTAAAGTTCCATGCCCACCCGGGACAGATGAACTCCATCATCCCTAAAGAACTCAACAGCCTCAAACTTAATGTCCCTGTGTGAAATCCTACTGAAACCAAGGCTCCTACAGCAACGAGACACCTCCGAATTCACTTTCTTCCTAGCCCGATCGACGGCCCTGGGATTCACTGCTCCCCTCCATATCCTGCGAGGAATCAACTCTGTCCAAAAAACGTGGCACCCAGCCCATCGTTCCTTAATGAGGCCTAAATCTCGTTTCATAGCTCGCAGCAAGACTACACCTTTCGTTGCACATAGGTCATTTTCTCCCAAATGAATAACTAAAATATCCGGGCAGACACCGCCCACCATGTTGTTGTTCAAACAAGGGATCAACTCTCTCCAGAGCATCCCACCTTTACCCTTCCAAAGAACGTTAAACATTCGATCATTGAAACCAAGTAGATCTCCAAAGTAACTCCTCGCCGCCTGGACTCTGGCCCACTTGACAAATGAATGCCCCACTATCCAGACCGTTACCACCGAGGAGCGAGGTCCAGCAACGGATCCTGAAAAAGAAAAAAAGAGTTAAAATCCTGTGAAGGAGGATGACGCATGCGCCTCCTCCGCCGAGCTCCTCACGTAACGCTGGAAACAGTTAGAAGACCAGCGCCCCAATCGCTTAATATCCCTTTCAGACCAATTCCTGTGAAAAGCTTCAGTGGCAGCACCTATTCTGAAAGAGTGAGTCCCATAAATATTGCTATCGAGACCTATGTGCTGCAGCGCTTTGCGCAAAACCATACGTAATTGATAAGGTGTTACAGGGGTGCCAGTGATATGTTGGAAAACCAGGACTTCATCGCCACCCCCACACAAGGAACGCCAGCGCCGCGCAAGCAGTAGAGGGCAAGTAAGCTTCGGAGCACATGCCTGTAACCATACACCTTTCCCCTTCCCCGTCTGATCCGTTTTAGAACTGGCCAACCATACATGAACTCCCTCATCATAACAGAAAACGTCCTTCCAAAACAATCCACACTTATACTTTGAACCCAACAACTCAGATACCCTGAAAGCACCAAAAAACATGAAAGCCATCAACATAGAGAAAAGACATGCCTCAAAATCATCTGAACAAACTAAAGGCAAAACCGTAATCAACCTGGCCAGAACTTGCCAAGATAGAGGGGCTCTGGATCTACCAATGTGCCCTTGCTCCCTGGCCCATCCCTCAAGCATCCTTCTACCAATTTCCCCCGCAGATGGAGGATAGCCCCACCACAACTTCCCCATGAAAGCAATCCCCGCCAGTTTCCCAGCAATGGTTACTTTGGTCAAACCCTTATCCATGAGGTCCAGTATAAAGTTGACCACATCATCCGACCGACTCGACAGATCCTCCCTTCTGACAGCACCAGATTCCAGAAATTCCTTCCACGCAAGGGAATACGCAGAACGCGTGGACACAGACAGAGAACCTACCACCAATTGAACGACCCGACCTCGCCGACGTGCCACAGATGACTCGGCATCGGAGTCGGGGATCTGTCCGCATCCTTCGCCAGACCACGGAATCTCTCCCACTGTGAACGAGACAGAGCATCCGCAATGTCATTGTCCACACCAGGAATGTGCAACGCACGAAAATGAATATCGTGTTTCAAACAACCAAGAACAAAAACTCTCATAAGTTTCAACACCTGTCCGTCCCTGGCCGATTGGCGATTCACTATCTCCACCACCGCCATGTTATCCACACGAAACAGCACTTTCTTGTGCGCCAATTCCTCCCCCCACAATGTCAAGGCGACCAATAAGGGGAACAGTTCCAGAAAAGTGATGCTGCGACCTCCATTCAACCATTCATCAGGCCAACGTTCTGCACACCATTTGCCATTCCAAAAGAGCCCAAAACCATCACTGCCAGCAGCATCCGAAAACATTTGTACATCCCACTGAAAGTCAACCTCTCTGACCAAGGGGACACCATTGAAGGAGTTCAGAAAAAACTTCCACATTCTCAAATCCTCCTTGACACCAGCAGACAGACGAACACGATGGTGGGGCAAATGATGACCTGCCAAAGCCCTGCCCAGTCTCCTACAAAAGGTCCTGCCCGCTCTCACCACTCTGCAGGCAAAATTCAAATGACCCAAAAGCACTTGAATCTCTTTCACCAACACTTTTCTCTTTGACAACATCACATCCAGTAATTCAATCATGTTGACCCTTTTGTCTTCCGGCAGTCGAGCAGACATACACACAGAGTCAATTTCAATACCCAAAAAGGATAGGACAGTGGCAGGGCCCAGTGTTTTCTCGGGAGCCAAAGGAACTCCCAAATCCTCCATGAGCCCTTGGAATGTGTCCAAAGCCTTCTGGCACTCCGCGGAGCCCGGGGATCCAACAAAGAAAAAATCATCGAGATAGTGAGTTACCAGGGTATGACCGGACTGATGGGAAAAATACCATTGCAGGAAAGTACTAAAACACTCAAACAAGGCACATGATATGGAGCAGCCCATCGGCAAAGCCTTGTCCACGTACCACTTACCATTGAACTGAATACCTAAAAGGCTCCAATCGTCCGGGTGGACAGGCAATAGCCGAAAAGCAGACTTGATGTCACACTTAGCCATCTCAGCGGCTGCGCCCGCTGTCACAACAAGTGACATGGCCACGTCAACCGAAGAGTAAGAGACAGACACTGCCTCTGGGTCAATGAAATCATTAACAGACGACCCTTCAGGCCATGACAAATGTTGAATCAGGCGAAACTGTCCCGGTTCTTTCTTCGGGACAACCCCAACCGGTGAAACAATCAAGTTATGGATCGGCCAATCGTGAAACGGGCCAGCCATCCTCCCTTCATGTACTTCCTTAGTAAGTTTGTCTTGTACCACCGTGGCATGTTCAGAAGCTGATTTTAAATTGGCAGACCATCTCCGTTCCCTAACACCTAAGTAACCGAGTCGGAACCCAAACTGAAAACCTTCCAACAGTGTAACTTTTGCTGACTGATCATCGAAACCATGGAGGGCAATGCGCAGCCTTTCTAAATTAACTGGCGTACGAGCCCTTGGACCCAGCACCCTTAGCACCTCTGTATCCCCTTCCTCCTGAAAACTGTGCAGTCGTATTTGATGTTCCTGAAACTGATTGCTTTCCCTGTGTACCGTCCGATGGCTGATTGTTCCAACACTTGGACAACGGGTGTTTCTTACCACAGCCTGAGCATTCATGTTTAAATTTACAATACTCCCTGGTACAGGAGCCCCTATTAAATTCCCAACAGAAACCAGACCCTGAGTACAAGGTTGCAGTGGCCCCCACCCCTCCCCGGGTGGGCTTCCCCTGAAAGGGCCGATAAACTAACGGCAAACCACTTGCCGTGAAAATGGTTTTACCCCCTGACGCTGACCCCATTGTGTGTTGCCACAAGTCATTATCTATCTCCCCCCACTTAGCTTCCGGGTCCCAAGCCATCCTGGCCCGAAATTCCTCATCATATTGAGACCAAGCAAAACCACCCCCGGTGATCTGGGCCTTGCGAATGACGTCCATGTATTTAAAAAGGGACACGCTGCGCTCAGGGAACTTTTCGCAATATACACTGGCATAAATTAAAAACGCAGCTGTCCAGTTTTCAATATTTAAAGGCACTCTGGGGCGTTTTGCCAGCTCAAACTCCTCCTCCTTAGACCCCTCTTTGGACCTGACTTCCCTGTGGAGTAGCTTCAGTAGTTCCACATACTCACCATTCCAAATTCGGTCCTTGGTACTTAACATGAGATGAGCACCTAATGGTTTCGTAACCCCCATGTAAGGCAGTTTTTTGATTTTGAGTTCTTTACTGGCCACAGGCTCTTTAACCTTGCTGGAAGCACCAGCCATAACATGACCTACCACTGTGTTCTGAATGTCTACCACATCATCTGTACCAACTGCTGTGTCTTTTACATATCGACCTTTGACCAGACGGCCATCACTACTAATCACTTCAGTTTCACCACCAGTACCCACAGACACCATCTTAGGTTTGGCCTGTGTGGCTGATTGCTCACCTGGCAAAAGAGAGACCACTCTCGATGGCTCCGCCCGTGTCTCCGAGGTCAATGCATCCGGTCGGCGAGGCGCCCTACTCGATGGGCCGTGCTCTCTTCTCCCTTGCACTTGACTTTGGACCACTGGAGCCTGTAACACACTATAAGAAACATGAGAGGGCACCCCCCTTTCCGTATCCCGCACTTCACCTTCTTCAGGACTGTCTTCATCGTAGTCCAACACTACTGAATCGGCACTAGTGTGCAACAACTCATCACGGGTCTTACCCAACCCGGTATCAACCACCGTACATTTAAATGATTTGGAAACTCCAGGAGGGGGAGCAGGCTGTACACGCCCGTACCTCCCTGCGCGTTGACTCTGTAGCTCCTTAGCCGCCGGCAAGGCCTGCCACCTATACCTGCTACTCGTTGGGGCCAGCGGGGTCACGCCAGACCCTCGTGTGCTGGCCGCGGCGGGATCCCTCGTTGGAACAGAGAGGGCCGCGCTAGGCACTCTCCTCACTTCCCCTTGGCGTGATGGGACTGGACCGCGCCCTGCCAAGTCTGGACCTCCACACCTATTCCTATCCTGAAAAGAAAAAGTTTGGACTGGTGTGCTAGGGTCCCTAAAGGCAACACTCGAAACAGACCTTGACCTCCGCAAATCAGCATCCACAAGCGACCCCTGGCACCTCTCCAAAGAACGTCCCCTAATGCAACCCTTCAATGGCACTCCTCTAACCGGAGAGTCGCCTATCATCTCCTCCTCATCACTGACATCCAAATTAGCGCCCGCCGCCACCGAAGAAGAGGTCTGCAAAGGTACCCCCACACCCCTCGCATGGACCCCAATATCCTTGTGAAAACCCCGCTGCGCCAAACCTGCTGTACCAAAATGCTCCCATCCAGGAGAACCTAACATAAGATAAGGACCTCCAGCATCCCCATGTACAGACTCTCCACTCACCTGCCTGGAAAACCCCTCACGCTCCAACAACGTACTTGAGAAACCCCCAGCCCCTGTAACCCGCACACCAGGGTGAGCCAACCCCACAAACTCATTCCCCACAGCCCTACCCAATCCCCCTAAACCTGTGCCATGCACAGGTGCAGACCCCCGACTCTCCCCATAAAAAGCTCCCTGACCCCCCTGTGACAATCCCCTGTCATCCCTCCGCAAACGGACACTCCCCTCCTGAAAACCAGGAAACATAACAACCCCTGAACTTACCGTGTCCTGGCCCAAAACCTCACCATGCATGGAACTACTGTCGCCCACCTGGGCCCACTCACCCTCTCCTCTGGATCCCCCTCCAACAGACATAGCAGAACCCACATAAGAACCAGGTGTAGAGAATAATAACGGGCTGCCCACATTACTGTTCCCATCCCCCCGGACAGCACCAACATCCTGTGCAAAAACAACCTGGCCAGCATGATGCTCCATACCAACCTGCCTGCCCAATCCACCTGTAACACGCTGGCTAGACTCCCTATCATAAAGCACATCCCTCTCTGAGATAGCAAGGTGTGAAGGGGTTAACCACATACCAGAGCGTGGGTCAACAGTCCTCTGCGTCTCTGTTACAACCTGCTCTGTAACATTCAAATCCGGCATAACATGCTGCTGCTCTGCCACCTGCCAACCATCCAATTGAAAAGAACCCCTGCGCGCACCTCGCGCGGACCTGACAAACGCAGGCTCCACACGGCGTTCCCCAATGGGGTCAGAAGCGGAGCGCTTCTTACTCCCTCTCCGTCCCCCCCTCCCCCGCTTGGCCGATATAATCGGAGCGGGAGCGGGAGCTTCTGCCTCCAACCCGTCACCCGCCCGCCCCGCCGAAGCAATCAATTGCGCCTCAGGCGCCTGACCCGGCTGCAAGCGAGCCGTCTGCCCTGCCGCCAGAGAGCCTCCCGCCCCACCCCAGGGCTCCGTAACCAACCCAGAAGCCGGTCCCGCGCCAGCACCCCCGACTACGGGAGCGCCCAAAATTACCGGCGCTCCCCCCTCCCCCGCCGCCACACGCGCCTGTAAAGTGGGGGCCGGTTTCCTCGAACGGGACCGGCCCCTTTCACTTACCTGAAGAGAACGCCTCTTCTTAGGCGAAGAACACGCCAAAACCGCGGCGGACACGCCGGCAGAGGCCTGGCGCTGGGGGCGCGCCGGCCCCCCTCCCACCACCAAATCCATGCGACCTGCTTCCGATAGCAGACGCATGGCTTCCAACACGCGGTAGTCCTCCATGCTACTAAATGAACAACAAAGGAACAATAACGCTGTCGAACACACACCCAAAGCACCTCACAATTACCCTCGACCACAAAAAGCTATGAGCCCACCTAGCCACCAGGTCACCAAACCTAAAATGGTGGCTGGTAGGCAGTGGGCGGGGGGTTTATAATTGGGCTATGCTGGTCCTACTGGACCAGCCCAATTCTGGAAACTTCTGTCCCTCTTAAAGGGACACCCCTCGCAGCTCTCCCAAACCGCCCGGGGGAGGAGACCTCCCGGCGGTCGGCTCCCTCCCCCAAGCCCCCCTTGGGAGAGAGGGCGAGGGGTGGGAGAAAAGTAGACCAAAAGTTGTTTGTGTGTGTAAAAGGCCGCTTTATTAAGACACAGGTGCACATTACAAACACAAACCTTGGCAACGCCTTACAAAACTAAACCTCACTAAATAATTAAATAACTACAAATTCAGCCCCCCGGACCCTCCCCCACCCCTAAAACATTTGAGCCCTCCCGCTCCCAACAATACATCAATAAAAATATAACAGCATTATAACATTACGTCATCAATAAAATTACATCATCAATAAAACATTTCGTCATTAAACAAACATACGTCATCGTTAAAACTTTATTCGTCCAACCACAATTACAATAACAACGGTCAGGTCCTCCATAACCATAAACCCTGCCTGACCCTGCACTCCTGCAGATACCCCCCCCTCACAAAACTGAACGGTCAAACCATGACCAACATACCCCAGCACTTGTCAAAGAAATACTTGAACTAATACTCAACCAGCAATCTGCCTAAAAACCGTAATGATACCCAAAAACACCGCACAGCACCTGTGTCAGCGACGGATACAAATACAAGAGAAACAACCCCTGCACACCGGTAGCCCACAAAACAGCCTTTTACTTAAAAAAGAAAATAGTGGCAAAAAACGCCCAAAAATTGGGGAAAAAACTGAGCAGCGAGGGGAAAAGCGGAGCATTTAAAGCGAAAAATTGAGGGAGGGAGGGTGGGACAAAAAGCTATGAGCCCACCTAGCCACCAGGTCACCAAACCTAAAATGGTGGCTGGTAGGCAGTGGGCGGGGGGTTTATAATTGGGCTATGCTGGTCCTACTGGACCAGCCCAATTCTGGAAACTTCTGTCCCTCTTAAAGGGACACCCCTCGCAGCTCTCCCAAACCGCCCGGGGGAGGAGACCTCCCGGCGGTCGGCTCCCTCCCCCAAGCCCCCCTTGGGAGAGAGGGCGAGGGGTGGGAGAAAAGTAGACCAAAAGTTGTTTGTGTGTGTAAAAGGCCGCTTTATTAAGACACAGGTGCACATTACAAACACAAACCTTGGCAACGCCTTACAAAACTAAACCTCACTAAATAATTAAATAACTACAAATTCAGCCCCCCGGACCCTCCCCCACCCCTAAAACATTTGAGCCCTCCCGCTCCCAACAATACATCAATAAAAATATAACAGCATTATAACATTACGTCATCAATAAAATTACATCATCAATAAAACATTTCGTCATTAAACAAACATACGTCATCGTTAAAACTTTATTCGTCCAACCACAATTACAATAACAACGGTCAGGTCCTCCATAACCATAAACCCTGCCTGACCCTGCACTCCTGCAGATACCCCCCCCTCACAAAACTGAACGGTCAAACCATGACCAACATACCCCAGCACTTGTCAAAGAAATACTTGAACTAATACTCAACCAGCAATCTGCCTAAAAACCGTAATGATACCCAAAAACACCGCCACCCAGAAAGGTAGGCGGGGGAAGCAACGCCTCCCTTTCTGCCCCCCAACCGCAAAGCGAAAGACAACCAGAAAATCAACGCTGCATGGCCAAAGCCCGGGCTAAAACCTCACGAATCTCCAACAAGTAAAGTTCCATGCCCACCCGGGACAGATGAACTCCATCATCCCTAAAGAACTCAACAGCCTCAAACTTAATGTCCCTGTGTGAAATCCTACTGAAACCAAGGCTCCTACAGCAACGAGACACCTCCGAATTCACTTTCTTCCTAGCCCGATCGACGGCCCTGGGATTCACTGCTCCCCTCCATATCCTGCGAGGAATCAACTCTGTCCAAAAAACGTGGCACCCAGCCCATCGTTCCTTAATGAGGCCTAAATCTCGTTTCATAGCTCGCAGCAAGACTACACCTTTCGTTGCACATAGGTCATTTTCTCCCAAATGAATAACTAAAATATCCGGGCAGACACCGCCCACCATGTTGTTGTTCAAACAAGGGATCAACTCTCTCCAGAGCATCCCACCTTTACCCTTCCAAAGAACGTTAAACATTCGATCATTGAAACCAAGTAGATCTCCAAAGTAACTCCTCGCCGCCTGGACTCTGGCCCACTTGACAAATGAATGCCCCACTATCCAGACCGTTACCACCGAGGAGCGAGGTCCAGCAACGGATCCTGAAAAAGAAAAAAGAGTTAAAATCCTGTGAAGGAGGATGACGCATGCGCCTCCTCCGCCGAGCTCCTCACGTAACGCTGGAAACAGTTAGAAGACCAGCGCCCCAATCGCTTAATATCCCTTTCAGACCAATTCCTGTGAAAAGCTTCAGTGGCAGCACCTATTCTGAAAGAGTGAGTCCCATAAATATTGCTATCGAGACCTATGTGCTGCAGCGCTTTGCGCAAAACCATACGTAATTGATAAGGTGTTACAGGGGTGCCAGTGATATGTTGGAAAACCAGGACTTCATCGCCACCCCCACACAAGGAACGCCAGCGCCGCGCAAGCAGTAGAGGGCAAGTAAGCTTCGGAGCACATGCCTGTAACCATACACCTTTCCCCTTCCCCGTCTGATCCGTTTTAGAACTGGCCAACCATACATGAACTCCCTCATCATAACAGAAAACGTCCTTCCAAAACAATCCACACTTATACTTTGAACCCAACAACTCAGATACCCTGAAAGCACCAAAAAACATGAAAGCCATCAACATAGAGAAAAGACATGCCTCAAAATCATCTGAACAAACTAAAGGCAAAACCGTAATCAACCTGGCCAGAACTTGCCAAGATAGAGGGGCTCTGGATCTACCAATGTGCCCTTGCTCCCTGGCCCATCCCTCAAGCATCCTTCTACCAATTTCCCCCGCAGATGGAGGATAGCCCCACCACAACTTCCCCATGAAAGCAATCCCCGCCAGTTTCCCAGCAATGGTTACTTTGGTCAAACCCTTATCCATGAGGTCCAGTATAAAGTTGACCACATCATCCGACCGACTCGACAGATCCTCCCTTCTGACAGCACCAGATTCCAGAAATTCCTTCCACGCAAGGGAATACGCAGAACGCGTGGACACAGACAGAGAACCTACCACCAATTGAACGACCCGACCTCGCCGACGTGCCACAGATGACTCGGCATCGGAGTCGGGGATCTGTCCGCATCCTTCGCCAGACCACGGAATCTCTCCCACTGTGAACGAGACAGAGCATCCGCAATGTCATTGTCCACACCAGGAATGTGCAACGCACGAAAATGAATATCGTGTTTCAAACAACCAAGAACAAAAACTCTCATAAGTTTCAACACCTGTCCGTCCCTGGCCGATTGGCGATTCACTATCTCCACCACCGCCATGTTATCCACACGAAACAGCACTTTCTTGTGCGCCAATTCCTCCCCCCACAATGTCAAGGCGACCAATAAGGGGAACAGTTCCAGAAAAGTGATGCTGCGACCTCCATTCAACCATTCATCAGGCCAACGTTCTGCACACCATTTGCCATTCCAAAAGAGCCCAAAACCATCACTGCCAGCAGCATCCGAAAACATTTGTACATCCCACTGAAAGTCAACCTCTCTGACCAAGGGGACACCATTGAAGGAGTTCAGAAAAAACTTCCACATTCTCAAATCCTCCTTGACACCAGCAGACAGACGAACACGATGGTGGGGCAAATGATGACCTGCCAAAGCCCTGCCCAGTCTCCTACAAAAGGTCCTGCCCGCTCTCACCACTCTGCAGGCAAAATTCAAATGACCCAAAAGCACTTGAATCTCTTTCACCAACACTTTTCTCTTTGACAACATCACATCCAGTAATTCAATCATGTTGACCCTTTTGTCTTCCGGCAGTCGAGCAGACATACACACAGAGTCAATTTCAATACCCAAAAAGGATAGGACAGTGGCAGGGCCCAGTGTTTTCTCGGGAGCCAAAGGAACTCCCAAATCCTCCATGAGCCCTTGGAATGTGTCCAAAGCCTTCTGGCACTCCGCGGAGCCCGGGGATCCAACAAAGAAAAAATCATCGAGATAGTGAGTTACCAGGGTATGACCGGACTGATGGGAAAAATACCATTGCAGGAAAGTACTAAAACACTCAAACAAGGCACATGATATGGAGCAGCCCATCGGCAAAGCCTTGTCCACGTACCACTTACCATTGAACTGAATACCTAAAAGGCTCCAATCGTCCGGGTGGACAGGCAATAGCCGAAAAGCAGACTTGATGTCACACTTAGCCATCTCAGCGGCTGCGCCCGCTGTCACAACAAGTGACATGGCCACGTCAACCGAAGAGTAAGAGACAGACACTGCCTCTGGGTCAATGAAATCATTAACAGACGACCCTTCAGGCCATGACAAATGTTGAATCAGGCGAAACTGTCCCGGTTCTTTCTTCGGGACAACCCCAACCGGTGAAACAATCAAGTTATGGATCGGCCAATCGTGAAACGGGCCAGCCATCCTCCCTTCATGTACTTCCTTAGTAAGTTTGTCTTGTACCACCGTGGCATGTTCAGAAGCTGATTTTAAATTGGCAGACCATCTCCGTTCCCTAACACCTAAGTAACCGAGTCGGAACCCAAACTGAAAACCTTCCAACAGTGTAACTTTTGCTGACTGATCATCGAAACCATGGAGGGCAATGCGCAGCCTTTCTAAATTAACTGGCGTACGAGCCCTTGGACCCAGCACCCTTAGCACCTCTGTATCCCCTTCCTCCTGAAAACTGTGCAGTCGTATTTGATGTTCCTGAAACTGATTGCTTTCCCTGTGTACCGTCCGATGGCTGATTGTTCCAACACTTGGACAACGGGTGTTTCTTACCACAGCCTGAGCATTCATGTTTAAATTTACAATACTCCCTGGTACAGGAGCCCCTATTAAATTCCCAACAGAAACCAGACCCTGAGTACAAGGTTGCAGTGGCCCCCACCCCTCCCCGGGTGGGCTTCCCCTGAAAGGGCCGATAAACTAACGGCAAACCACTTGCCGTGAAAATGGTTTTACCCCCTGACGCTGACCCCATTGTGTGTTGCCACAAGTCATTATCTATCTCCCCCCACTTAGCTTCCGGGTCCCAAGCCATCCTGGCCCGAAATTCCTCATCATATTGAGACCAAGCAAAACCACCCCCGGTGATCTGGGCCTTGCGAATGACGTCCATGTATTTAAAAAGGGACACGCTGCGCTCAGGGAACTTTTCGCAATATACACTGGCATAAATTAAAAACGCAGCTGTCCAGTTTTCAATATTTAAAGGCACTCTGGGGCGTTTTGCCAGCTCAAACTCCTCCTCCTTAGACCCCTCTTTGGACCTGACTTCCCTGTGGAGTAGCTTCAGTAGTTCCACATACTCACCATTCCAAATTCGGTCCTTGGTACTTAACATGAGATGAGCACCTAATGGTTTCGTAACCCCCATGTAAGGCAGTTTTTTGATTTTGAGTTCTTTACTGGCCACAGGCTCTTTAACCTTGCTGGAAGCACCAGCCATAACATGACCTACCACTGTGTTCTGAATGTCTACCACATCATCTGTACCAACTGCTGTGTCTTTTACATATCGACCTTTGACCAGACGGCCATCACTACTAATCACTTCAGTTTCACCACCAGTACCCACAGACACCATCTTAGGTTTGGCCTGTGTGGCTGATTGCTCACCTGGCAAAAGAGAGACCACTCTCGATGGCTCCGCCCGTGTCTCCGAGGTCAATGCATCCGGTCGGCGAGGCGCCCTACTCGATGGGCCGTGCTCTCTTCTCCCTTGCACTTGACTTTGGACCACTGGAGCCTGTAACACACTATAAGAAACATGAGAGGGCACCCCCCTTTCCGTATCCCGCACTTCACCTTCTTCAGGACTGTCTTCATCGTAGTCCAACACTACTGAATCGGCACTAGTGTGCAACAACTCATCACGGGTCTTACCCAACCCGGTATCAACCACCGTACATTTAAATGATTTGGAAACTCCAGGAGGGGGAGCAGGCTGTACACGCCCGTACCTCCCTGCGCGTTGACTCTGTAGCTCCTTAGCCGCCGGCAAGGCCTGCCACCTATACCTGCTACTCGTTGGGGCCAGCGGGGTCACGCCAGACCCTCGTGTGCTGGCCGCGGCGGGATCCCTCGTTGGAACAGAGAGGGCCGCGCTAGGCACTCTCCTCACTTCCCCTTGGCGTGATGGGACTGGACCGCGCCCTGCCAAGTCTGGACCTCCACACCTATTCCTATCCTGAAAAGAAAAAGTTTGGACTGGTGTGCTAGGGTCCCTAAAGGCAACACTCGAAACAGACCTTGACCTCCGCAAATCAGCATCCACAAGCGACCCCTGGCACCTCTCCAAAGAACGTCCCCTAATGCAACCCTTCAATGGCACTCCTCTAACCGGAGAGTCGCCTATCATCTCCTCCTCATCACTGACATCCAAATTAGCGCCCGCCGCCACCGAAGAAGAGGTCTGCAAAGGTACCCCCACACCCCTCGCATGGACCCCAATATCCTTGTGAAAACCCCGCTGCGCCAAACCTGCTGTACCAAAATGCTCCCATCCAGGAGAACCTAACATAAGATAAGGACCTCCAGCATCCCCATGTACAGACTCTCCACTCACCTGCCTGGAAAACCCCTCACGCTCCAACAACGTACTTGAGAAACCCCCAGCCCCTGTAACCCGCACACCAGGGTGAGCCAACCCCACAAACTCATTCCCCACAGCCCTACCCAATCCCCCTAAACCTGTGCCATGCACAGGTGCAGACCCCCGACTCTCCCCATAAAAAGCTCCCTGACCCCCCTGTGACAATCCCCTGTCATCCCTCCGCAAACGGACACTCCCCTCCTGAAAACCAGGAAACATAACAACCCCTGAACTTACCGTGTCCTGGCCCAAAACCTCACCATGCATGGAACTACTGTCGCCCACCTGGGCCCACTCACCCTCTCCTCTGGATCCCCCTCCAACAGACATAGCAGAACCCACATAAGAACCAGGTGTAGAGAATAATAACGGGCTGCCCACATTACTGTTCCCATCCCCCCGGACAGCACCAACATCCTGTGCAAAAACAACCTGGCCAGCATGATGCTCCATACCAACCTGCCTGCCCAATCCACCTGTAACACGCTGGCTAGACTCCCTATCATAAAGCACATCCCTCTCTGAGATAGCAAGGTGTGAAGGGGTTAACCACATACCAGAGCGTGGGTCAACAGTCCTCTGCGTCTCTGTTACAACCTGCTCTGTAACATTCAAATCCGGCATAACATGCTGCTGCTCTGCCACCTGCCAACCATCCAATTGAAAAGAACCCCTGCGCGCACCTCGCGCGGACCTGACAAACGCAGGCTCCACACGGCGTTCCCCAATGGGGTCAGAAGCGGAGCGCTTCTTACTCCCTCTCCGTCCCCCCCTCCCCCGCTTGGCCGATATAATCGGAGCGGGAGCGGGAGCTTCTGCCTCCAACCCGTCACCCGCCCGCCCCGCCGAAGCAATCAATTGCGCCTCAGGCGCCTGACCCGGCTGCAAGCGAGCCGTCTGCCCTGCCGCCAGAGAGCCTCCCGCCCCACCCCAGGGCTCCGTAACCAACCCAGAAGCCGGTCCCGCGCCAGCACCCCCGACTACGGGAGCGCCCAAAATTACCGGCGCTCCCCCCTCCCCCGCCGCCACACGCGCCTGTAAAGTGGGGGCCGGTTTCCTCGAACGGGACCGGCCCCTTTCACTTACCTGAAGAGAACGCCTCTTCTTAGGCGAAGAACACGCCAAAACCGCGGCGGACACGCCGGCAGAGGCCTGGCGCTGGGGGCGCGCCGGCCCCCCTCCCACCACCAAATCCATGCGACCTGCTTCCGATAGCAGACGCATGGCTTCCAACACGCGGTAGTCCTCCATGCTACTAAATGAACAACAAAGGAACAATAACGCTGTCGAACACACACCCAAAGCACCTCACAATTACCCTCGACCACAAAAAGCTATGAGCCCACCTAGCCACCAGGTCACCAAACCTAAAATGGTGGCTGGTAGGCAGTGGGCGGGGGGTTTATAATTGGGCTATGCTGGTCCTACTGGACCAGCCCAATTCTGGAAACTTCTGTCCCTCTTAAAGGGACACCCCTCGCAGCTCTCCCAAACCGCCCGGGGGAGGAGACCTCCCGGCGGTCGGCTCCCTCCCCCAAGCCCCCCATTTGAGCACGCCCTCACCGAACAATGCTGGCCTCACAGAACCACCTAGAGCTCACGTTATAAAGCGGCCATTTCTTAAGACGCATTCGCAGGGCAGATAAAGGAGTCCCCTCCCCTTCACGCAACATGTCTGGAGGCCTGGGTTCACCACCGTTTCACGTGAGGCGCCTTTTACTAAAACGAACAGTCCCGCCTTCACAGCTCATTCATTAGCAGGCCAGCCTACATAGAAACCATCTGCATCAGGCGTGGTCTCACAAAAACACATGTGGCATAGCACAGAGAAGGTAAAAACACAATGTCACTCGCTCCAACGTCAGAGGTGCTGAAATACAGCCTTCACGTGGATTCAGAGGTCTCCCTAATCCCCGGTGCCACTGCACCTTCTGAACTATTGTTAGCCACGCAAAAGTCCAAAACATCAAGCAGCAGGCCTCTGCAACGCACTCTCTATTAGCAGTTAGCGGTCCTTGAAGAATTCACAACTCGCTCAGAAGCAGATACTCAGAACCAACCCAAGCAGATCTTTGCTAACAGTAAAAACCCACTATCAGAAGACCCGGGTATAAGACACACTTCAAGAAGTCATTCCTCGCAATTACAGTGCCTTAGTTATCACGCGGTGCCAGCGCTATTGCTTTAAAGGAAGAAAAAAAAACGAGCATGACTGCATTTGGCGTTACAGCCAGCTGCCGACGGATTGGCCATTAAAGGCCAGAGTTATGGGCAGTGTCACTGGGAATACCCAAATATAGCATTAGCAACAAAAGGGTGACCAGTCCAGCTTTGCACTGGGCCTTTGAGTGCGCAACAACACATCACTGCATTTTTAGTAACTTTCGAATCGTTTGAGCTAGAGACACATTTGTTTTGTTAAATTCTGCAGATTATGCGGTAGATGATGGATTATGTGGCAAATGCGTCAATCTATAATTTTGCGAAATTCACAACTGTCGCATAAATCCAGTGGCCCTGGTTATGAGCCTATAGGGTAAAGGATATAATGCTAGTTAGGCCATTCCACCCACGGAGGGAAGAATATTCTAAATTTAAAAAAAGCGCTTCGACGCCTTGTCAGGGGTAGTAAGCGCTATATAAATGCAATTACAATACACAAAAATTAACATTGGACTACTGGAGCAGAAGGTCTATAAACACAACTAAGGGCTCCTAAAGCATCCAATAAATGGCTTCTGCTGTGGAAGTCTCCCAGCACCAGGTCTTTTCTCACAAAATAAACCTGCAGCTGGTCTCCCTGCCAAGAGGCGTCTAATATCAGGCATCTACCAAGAGAACACATTCAGCTGCAGACATGCTCCCCTCACAGACCCCTCAGCAGACATTTTAGCTTGGCTCACAGAAGAGACTCAGCAGCAGAAGAGGTCACATAGGAGGCGCATCTTGCCAGTATGCATGCGCAAACATTACTATCTCTCTTACAGCCATAAATTCGTCTTTCTACCCTTGCCCCCCCCGCTATTGTTGTGCATAATGCCAAAAATGCTTTGCGCTTGGACCACTACAAACCCACAGGCATATTTATTAAAGGTTTGCTTCTCCCTTTGCGTGGCGTAAGAGGGACGCACATTTTAAGTAATATTTATCAAGCCACAGAAGGCATCCTGCTTGTCTTGATAACTCTAGAGTAATGCAAAGCAGCGCACATTGTTGTGTTGCGTTGTGCTACTCTGCCCCAGGGATGTGGAACATGGGTGTTCCCACGCAACCCATCCATAGATGTTGGCCCATTCCAAGCTGTGCCATTACTGGTAGACCTGGGAATGTGTCAAAACGCTACGCCTCCTCAGGTGAGGCGTAACAATGAGAAATATCTTTTTTTCTCCTTGTTACTTCCTCTTTCTATGCGTGTTGCATTCTGCAGCACATATAGAAAGAGGAAAATGCCTCTGAGGATTGTTTTTGTGCAGGAAGGTCTCCCTCCCTGCACAAAAACAATCCTGCTCAAAACACAAGGGGCCTCCCTTGCGTCAGTTTTGCGCTTCCGATGCATCACTTTTTGTGGCGCATCGGCGGCGTAAAACATGCCTCCTGTTGCGCACTATTTACAAAGTGACGCATCTAAGCAGATGCGTCACTTTGTAAACCCCTGCGCTACATTATACCCGTGTCAGGTATAATGTACGCAGGGGGGCGTTCCCCCGCGAATAGCCTCGTAGAAGTGACGCAGTGAAATCTATGAGACTTCACTGCGTCACTTCTAGGACGCCGTTGCGTCAAAATCTTGCGCCTGCCTCACAGCAGGCGTAAGACTGAAGCAGGCCCTTTCACATGGGGCTTGCCCCATGCGAAAGAACGCATTGCTGGAGTGGCGTCACTTTTGTGACACACTCCAGCAATCCGTCACTTTTGCGCTTACAGATACGTCAGAAATACTGACGTATCTGTAAGTCCTTGCGACATGATGTGTCATACATTAAATATGACGCATCGGGTATGTCGCAAGGAGTGCGCACTGAGAAGTGACGCATCGCTGCTTTCACTCAACGATGCTTCCTTTCTCATAAATGAGGCCCCAGCACCCTTGTACCATGGTGCAAGGGTCCCTGCATTGACGCTAGGCAGCACATTGTGAGCCAGCACAGGGAAAAGACAGGAATGCTCTGTACTATGTTAAATACAGTGCATTCCTGCCAAATTCCTATCACACAGCACAAGGTGATTTGCTGCGCTGCATGTGTTTTTTTTATAAATATGCCCCCCACACTCTCCAAAGCCACGCACAACAAACAGCGTAGCCTATCCCCTTATGTGTGCACATGAAAGAGCTTGTGGGCCTTATGAGCGTATGAGGCGCTATACATATTCTACAATAGAATACAAGCCCTGTATGTATTTTAAAGAAACAAACACATGAGATTTTACTTTGTTTGTTAAGAGTACACCTTATTCGATAAATATTTCCACAACAATTTCACCAATTGTATCTGTTTTAAAGCAATGCACTATTCAGCGGGTGAAACGCTGAAGTATCACTGCGTACAAATGTGAAACTGTTGAAGCAAAAATTAAAATTTTAAAGTAGGTCTTATTCTAATGGACAGCATTTCGTATTTACGTATATCTGGAAAGAAATGGCATGTAAAAGGACCTATTGAATTCCACTAAACCGAGGAAGGCGACAGGAAACACACCTCCGCGCACACGAGATTTATTCACATGGATCCCATTTTACAGTCACCCGTTTCCTGGGTATTTGCATCTTTACTGTAAAGCTACAGACTTGTGAATTGGGGGCGCCCCCTGCCTCTCCTCAAAGAGGAGCCTGACGCCGAGCAGACAAGGGAAGTCAAAGGGGGGGCGTCCCTTCTCTAGTGACTTTTCAAAGCGGTGTCAGACCCAGCCGGTCCCACCTTCTCTCTCCTCTTACATCCAGGGCCACCACGTGCAACGGAAGATCACCTAAGATTCATTTTATGGTAGGGTGATCAGGCGTCCCGGATTTGCCCGGAAAGTCCCTGTTTTTCGGCAGGTGTCCCGGCAGATTTCAGGAAATTAAGCTTTAATTTTTTTGAGAGGGTCGGTTGAAAAGGGCGGGATGTATTTTTTTATGTTTCGCAAAGCAGGGATAGTTAGCAGCTGTTACAGGAAAGCAATTTAATTGACAGGTATGCAACTGGCTTTAAAATGGCATTTTATGTATTTTCTTACTGCCTTGTCTGTAATTCTCTGCTAAGGAGCACTGTCATTCTGTACACTGTCTTGAAGTAAAATTGCAGTCCTTCTTCTCTTTTGGAAAAATGTCCAGGTTTTTTGCTTTAAAATTCTGGTCAACCTATTGAATGGGCCTGCTTGCATTCTGCAATGTGTTAATTTAGAAATAAATGCACGTCTGCAACGACAGCCAGGATAGACACCTCAGAATCACATTCAAACGAAAATACCACACAAAAGACGCCATGGCTCAATGAACAGCATACGGCACAAAAATACAACACATAAGACAATGCAAGACACAGAATAGCAATTCCACATATAAATTCCCACAAAACAACACACACCGCCACATAAAAACATTCGATACATACAAATACCTTGAAACATACGTAATGCATCACCTGACATAACACCCTCATGTAGCAGAATACCTAACGCAACACAAAGCTCACAATATAACATGAAAACAACACCTAACACAACAGAACACCATTCATAACCAACCCCACAGTATGATTCAACGAAAAACGCATAATGCCACAAGAATTTAGCACAAAGCAATGCACAGCACCTTCACAATTTATTCACAACAGATAATACATAAGACCAAAACTATATAGCACATAATGCAGCATTTAACACATAGCAGCACATAACCCCCAACAAAGAAACAGAACAGCAAACAAACTTTCATACCACAGAACACATTCATCATGAAACTTGGCATATTATTCTACACATAATACAATATAAAGCAACACATATAAAATACAAGAATAACATGACAGGCTATTTAACAACTTTAAAAAGAAACAAATGACTCTGGTCTTTAGAAAACCAAAAAGACAAAAGTAAAAGGTACCAGTCAGAACGACTGCAATGCTATGGCACTATTGCATCATTTATACAGTGATTATTGTTTTATAAATAATTAAATTACTATTAAGAGTGATCGTTTTTAAACATGAACTTAGAACTATTATGCCACCACTCCCATCCCACAACAGTGCCCTGAGGGAAGTACGAGGCAAGACAGTTGTCACATGAACCCTGTATGTGGCCCAGATTCTTATAGAGAGAGCGACATTTTAGTCTATTAAATTAAACACAAGAGGTTTTTCTAAAGATGGTGTTCTGAACTCACATATTTGAGGGAGCTTTTATACGCAATAGTGAAGAAAAGGGAGGATCTGTAAAATAAAATATTTGCTGGATACCACACAGTTTGGTTAAGAGGGAAGGCTGTGATTTTGATGGTTTTTTAGTTTCGCTTATTACAAATCAGCTAGTAAATGGGTATCTATTTGTCTCTCCTTTTTGCCTCAGACGTCAATGCTGTGTTTTTACCTTTGTGCATGAGGGTAGAGCGAGGGTGGCAGGCAGAAGACGCATGAAAGTGTAGTAGCGGTCTAGCGTTCCGCTTGCGGAACAGGAAGGGGAGTGACAGGAAACGGAAGGCGGCCATATTGTTGTTATTGGCGCCGACCGTCCGAAGCAGTTAGAAGCTCCCGGCGCTCCGGGAATAAAGGAAACATAACTAAGATCTAGCGCGTCAGTGTGCTTATTTACAATTCCACAATGGCGACGAAGGTTGGGATATAACCCCACGAGCGCACACCAATGACGCGATCTCACGAAGTGGGCGTGAACAAACGCCGAGACACCGGAGCGCGGCAGAGGAGCCGACTACAGGCGAGGAAAAGAGCGCGAAACACAGGTTAGCTCTCCATAAGGGAAACGGAGATCCTGACCCAATTAATAAGCGAGGGCATAAAAGCAGAACCAATACTGGCACAGCCACAACCGGGGGAGCATCACACCCCAAGGCTGGCGACGCATAGAACGCGCAGAGCACACGGGAAGCACAGCAAGGAACAGACTATCCCTACCAAGGTGCTTAGTACCCGGCATTCTGGCGGAACGGAGGAAGTCAGCAGAAGCAACAGGCTCGGCGAGCCAGCTTACAGAGGATAGCCACCGGGAGCAGACCAGTCGCACAGAGACAGGGAAAGAAGAAGAGAGCGACGGGGAGCGCAATACAGAGGACACAGACAGGCAGCACACGCCGGGGAGTCCACCAGGTGGGGCGAGCCGAACAGCGCATACTAGGAGAAACACATCCAAAATGGCGTCCCAGTCAACATCCCTCACTCAACTAGTCCCATTCCTGACAAAAGGAGGTGAACCAGAGATGAAATGGGAAGACTGGAAGAGATACTTCCTAAATTATCTAGAGGCACTGGAAGAAGAAGGCGACACCCCGTTCTCGAGCAAGAGGAAAAAGAAAATTCTGTTGCATAACTTAGGTCCAGAAGGGATCAGAGTATACGACACCATAGTAAAAGGTGAGAGGGACGCCACGGACGTAGACGTGTTTAGTCACGCAATCTCTGATCTTGATGCACACTACAGGCCTGTGGTGTGCGTCGCAATCGACAGATACAATTTCTTTCAGGGGAAAGCAAAAGGGTGGGGAGACAGTGGACGAGTATGTCGTAGCTTTACGGAAACTGGCCCTCACGTGCAAATTTGGCACGCTACACGACGAATTTATTCGGGACCAAATAATAATGCACACAGCTAGCTCACACATACAGGAGAAGTTGTGGGTTAATGGCGATGCACCACTCAAAGAGATTTGGGCGATGGTCAAGAAAGCGGAATTGTCTCGACGTTGCGCACAAGCGGCGAAAAAGGAAGCCAGAGAGTCGCAAACAGTTTGCAGGATAATGACACCAGCGAGAAATGAACGGCCAAGACAGAAGGACATGCAAAGGAATCAGGATGGAGGAAGGTCCAACAGTAACTACAAGTACCAAAAAGACGACAGGACCAACAAAGGAGGTCGACCTAGCTGCTACAGGTGTGGTAGCACTGCACATCTAGGGAATGACAAAGCGTGCCCCGCATTCAGGGCGAAGTGCACATACTGCAGCATTTTTGGGCACTACGAGAAGGTGTGTCGCCGGAAACCCAAAAACACTATGGTACGATACATGGACCAGGAACGAGAAGAGGACGTAAGCGACCAGGAAGGCACTCAGGACGAGGTGGAGTTCCTGTACATAGATGTCCAAGTATTGGAAATGGATGGGTCGGACACAGATAAACCCAGACTGAACATGCACATCAGGGGAATACCAATGGAGATGATTGCAGACAGTGGTGCACCCATATCCATCATACAAAGACAAGTATGGGAGGACAAGTTCACGCCCAAGATCAAAGAGACACTACTACCAATGGACTTGAGACCAGTCACATATACGGGTCAAAAGATCCCCATGTTGGGGTACTGCCCTCTCCTGTTCGAGTTCAGAGGCCGCCACGCCAGTTGTAAGCTATACGTAGCAGAGAAGGGCCCCTCAGTTTTGAGCTGGAAGGACCAAGGTGCATTGGGAATCCAACTCAACCCAGGAGGCATTGAAAAAATCCTGCTGATGGACATGGATAAAGTGGAAGATGTGGGATCGTGGCAGAAGGCATACCCCAAGGTGTTCAATGGCCAAATTGGAGAACTAGGAAAATATAATCATCTCATTAAACTTAAAGAAGGTGCAAAACCGGTGGTGCACAAAGTGAGGAACATCCCTTTCCGCAGTAGGGACGCCGTGCAGACAGAACTGGAAAGGTTGGAAAAAGAAGGAGTGATCAGAGCTATAGAGAGTGCAGAATGGCTTTCACCCTTGGTGGTAGCCCAAAAACCAAATGGCAAGGTACGACTCTGTGTTGATCTCAGGGAATTGAATAAAAACATCGTCATAGACAAATTTCCACTTCCACGCATCAATGAGATGATGGCGAGGACAAAAGACGTCAAATGGTTCTCCACAGTGGATTTGTCGTCAGCATACCATCAAGTAAGATTGCATCCGTCGTGCAGCCATCTCACCTCCTTTATTACACCCTTTGGATGCTACGAATTTGTGAGGATGCCGTTTGGCCTAGCATCGGCAGCAGCGGTCTTCCAGAAACTTATGCACAGATTGCTGAAGGACATAAAAGACATGCTGTTCTTTCAAGACGACATCCTGGTAATGGGCAGATCGAAACAAGACCACAACGAGAAACTCCACAAAGTGTTGCGCACGCTACAGGACAATGGCCTGACAGCTGAATGGTCCAAGTGCAAGCTGGGAGTGCAATCCGTCACATATCTGGGTCATGAAATAAGTGAACAAGGGATAAAACCAAAGAGGACAAACATGAATGCCATCTTAAAAACCCCCACGCCAGGCAAGAAAGAAGATGTTCGGTCGTTCCTCGGAATGGCCGAGTATTACAGTAAATTCATTCCCCATTTTGCCACGAAGACTCACTTCATTCGCCAATTACTCAGGGAAAAGAACGCGTTCAAGTGGGGACAAGACGAGCAGGAGGAATTCGATGCCCTCAAACAAGAGATGAGTATTGCCATTACCCTCAAAGGATTCGACCCTAGTGCAGAGTCCGTCCTCACCACAGACGCCAGTGACCGCGGCCTGGGCGCAGTCCTAACGCAGATATCTGAAACGGGGGAAACATCTACAGTCAGTTTCGCTTCGAGGTCCCTGGCCCCCAATGAGGAAAAATTCAGCGTTGTCGAGAAAGAAATGCTGGCAGTAGTCTGGGCTATGGAGAAATTTAGGCAGTACTTGTGGGGAGCCAAATTCCTGGTGAGAACGGACCACAAACCCTTGGTCCGAGTACTGACCTCCTGCGGACATGACCACGCTACTCCCAGAATTGCCAAGATGACGCTCAGACTGCTGGACTTCGTTTACGAGGTGGAACACATTCCGGGTCCGCAGAACAAAGTAGCGGATTTCCTAAGCAGAGCGGCGGCCATGGATGAAGCAGAGAGTGGAGAAAAACAGGACTGGGACGGATATGTGGTTGCCACGATTCAAGACATGGAGGAAGTGATAAGTGCCAAAGAATGGGAAGAAGCATATAGGGAGGACGCCGATTTAGAAGCAGTGAAAGGATACGTAGTCCATGGGTGGCCGGAAAAGAGACACCTTAAGGAGGAACTGAGGAGGTACTGGGAAGTACGAGATGAACTATCGCTAGCAGACAACCTGTTGTTCTTACTCAGAGGGGATAAAGTGATCCCTCCACAGGGCATCCTGGAACACCTGATGTCTTTACTCCATGAGGGACACCAAGGCATCACAAAAACAAAAACCCTTGCCAGACAGGCGTACTGGTGGCCCGCCATTGACATGCAGATTGAACGTCACGTGCGAAAGTGTGAGTCATGCGCAAAGTCGGACAAGTCACAGAGCATGCTGAGACCACCTTTGGGAAAATTCCCAGTACCTGATGGGCCATGGGAAATGATATCAGTGGACATTATGGGCCCGGTACTCGACAAAGAAGGGACCCAGAAGTATGCAGTTGTCCTCATCGACAAGTATTCGAAGTGGCCGGAGATGGAAATTATGGAGCACGTGGACACGGATGCGGTGGTACGTTTCTTACGAACAACGTTTGTCAGAGAGGGAATTCCAAAAATAATCACATGCGACAATGGGCCCCAATTCACCTCTGCGAAATGGACCGCCTTCACGGACAGAAATGGCATTGAGGTGAAGCATACGCCCATCTATCACCCAGTGGGAAATGGCCAGGTGGAGCGTTTCAATCGAGTGATAATGGGCACCATCCAAGCGGCCATAGACGATGGTTTAGACTGGGAAAAGGAGTTGGAGAAAATGATCTGGGCTTATCGCATCACCCCAGGAAGCACGGGATACAGCCCTTTCAAAGTGCTGAGAGGAAGAGAGGCCTTTACGAAAGACAACATGGCGTGGAGGAAATTAGTGGTGCAGAGTAAGTGGTCTCCAGCGGTAGTCAGAAGAAACCTAGAGAAGGCACAAGAGGTGTACACTGCCCACTACAATAAGAGACGAAACACCCATGAAGCAGGACTGGAAAAGGGTGAGTGGGTTCGTGTGAAACTGGCCATCTTGAAGAGAAAGGGAGAAAGCAAGTTTTCACCACCTTTGAAAGTGGTCGAGCCCTATGCCAGATCGGCACTGCTAAGTGACGGTAAAGTGTGGTCCATGGACAGGATGGCTAAATGTAGCAAGATTTTGAATTGGGAAGAAGAGACCAAGGAAGGAGCAGAGCAAGTAGAGGAAGAAGAGGAAAGAGAAGGTAGTGGAAGGTATGGAGAGAATGTGGTAGAAGGAACACAGCAAGTATCAGAGGAAGAAGGAGTCGAGAGCACTAGAGAAAGAGAAAGGAGCGGATGCAAGGCAGAAAGCGAAGGAGAGGTTATAGACAGTGATAAAGGGAACTCAGAAGCAAGGTTGTTTGGCAAGGAGCCGGAAGCAGACAGAAGCAGAGAGAGTGTGAAAACCCGAGTGGGAAGGAGAGTAAAGGTACCGGAGAAGTTCAAGGACTATGATATGAACTGGAAGTAAGGACTTTGATTCTAGTTGTTGTAAATGCATAAAGGGGGGAGATATGTAGTAGCGGTCTAGCGTTCCGCTTGCGGAACAGGAAGGGGAGTGACAGGAAACGGAAGGCGGCCATATTGTTGTTATTGGCGCCGACCGTCCGAAGCAGTTAGAAGCCCGGCGCTCCGGGAATAAAGGAAACATAACTAAGATCTAGCGCGTCAGTGTGCTTATTTACAATTCCACAGAAAGTCCAGCTCGTTTTGGGCTTGAGAGTCCAACAGGACCTCGAGCTGAGTCAGAGCCAGCCTTCAAACTTGAGCCTGGCTCGAACTTTCAGTGCAGGGCCAGACTGGGAACCAAAACCAGCAATGGCAAAGTGCTCAGCTGGCCCTCCGGGGGGTTGGTGATGCTGCCGAGCTGTGTCCCACAGCTGGTTTTGGCCGATTTTGTTACAGCTGCCGATATTGCAGCTATGCTTCAAAGACGGCTTAGTAACAAAATCAGCCCCCAGGTGTCCAAAACCGGCCTCCAACCCTGGCGGCCAACCGGGGAAATGCCCAGAGCCCTCTATGGCCAGTCAGGCCCTGTTTCAGCAGCTCATCCTCTTCTGGTTACAACTAGCACAACGCATCAAAGAAAATACTTGCATTTTTAACCAGCCTCTAAAAATAGAAATTAAACAAGTAGCACCCAAAGCAACATGTATTCATTGGTTAATTTGTAAAAAAACATAAGTGCCGGGGCTCTCGTCAGGAGGCAGCTTGCACTATTTGTTAGTGCTGCCTAAAATAGAACCAACTACTAACCATGAAAGTGGGGAGTTGAAGTGGCGTAACAGCCAGAGCTGCCGACTTCAGAGCTAGGGAACCAGGTTCGAGTTTGGTCTGCTCAACATCCTGTGATTCTGGGCAAATCACTTAATTTCATGAAAATTGCTGGTGTCGATGATTAAGTGCCGGTGCTGAGCCCCGGAAACCACTGCTCAAATTAAGCACTGTTTGTATTGTAATCCCATTTATCTAATGCTCACTATCCCTGACGAGCAGGGCTTTAAGTAGGATGAAAAAATGAGAGGCTTCTCATAGAGGAGTGTGTCCTAAGAAGTTTATAACTAGAAATGCTTTCCAAGAGTCGAGGTCTACATAAAGAAGGGTGTGGCTTAAAACATTTAAACTAAAATCCTGTACTTCCTTTAGCAAACCACCCAATGACTATTTTGATGCCTCTCTGTGAGCTTTCTGTTATTGCTTCTAGACATATCACACAATAACGAACATGCAGCTAAAACAAGCCAGACCTATTTATTGGGTTTGCCACTGCTTATTAGCAGTATCAGATATATATATATTTTTTATTTAATGCGATTTTATATAGCGCGAACATTACCCGAAGGTGTCAGCGTGCTTTACATAAGAACCAGTTGCGATACATAAGGACTCAGGATTACGTGCGTTGCATAAAAGATACAAACAGAAAAAAAATTGCAAATGTACAAGTTATAGTCAAACAAGTAGGAGCACTCAAGGAAGGGATACGAAAGGATATAATACTCTAAGAGTCACATAGGAATGGTAGATAGTACAAAGGTCTACTGCATATATTAGTGATTAGAGTTATCTCTATATACATAGGGAAGGGATACGAATGGATATACTCTAAGAGTCACATAGGAATGGTAGATAGTACAGAGGTCTACTGTATATATTAGTGATTAGAGTTATCTCTATATACATAGGGAAGGGATACGAATGGATATACTCTAAGAGTCACATAGGAATGGTAGAGAGTACAAAGGTCTACTGAAATATACTAGTGATTAGGGTTATCCCTATATACGAATGAGTAACAAAGATTTTGTTGTGAATAATTAGAATTGAAAATGTTTACATACTGAAAATATGAGGCTATATATTAACAGAGGTCTGTGGAAGGTTACTTGCCTTCGGAGTGTCCTTCACTACCATTCTTCCCTGTAGTCTGTCACTCTGTTAAACACTCACACTCTTTTTCTCCCCCACTTCTTTCTGAAATCCTCCACCTGCATAACACTCATCTCGCTTCTTTTCTCTTCAGCATTCTCTTTTCACTCTCTCCTGCGTGTACTTCACATTGCTGAAATGGATTATTTTAACAGTTTTTACAGTCACTGTTCACAAATGAATCGGTGATTTTTCTATTAAAGGTGGGAACACGAATGTAGGGCCTGAGAGGGGCCAGTTCAAGGTCAGTTTTTAATTACTACTGGGCCTGAGACCCGCTTAAATCCCTGCTGATGAGGCATCAAAGCGCTTTACGCTGTCCCGCACGCTGCAAGTTTAGTAGTTAATCCATCAATTGTTGGGATTAGTTTCTGTTTTGTGCTCCCAAGGAAAGGAAATAAGCAATGCATCTAGTTTCTTTGTAACAGATTAAATTAATGTGAGTTCGGTTTGATCGTTAGTGGGGGTATGTGAGATCATGCAGTCAGTACATAAACACCTCGACATACCTCAAAACTTAACATAAATTACAACAAAACAAGAAACATCGGAAACGGAAAACCTAGGGCAATGCCTAACAGCACACACAGTAAAACACTACGAGGCAATGCCTAAAACCACACATAGTAAAACATAAAAATAGGTCTTTAATAAACCTGGATTCGATTTTACAGTGCGCATTTATGCCACTCCCGCTCGAGTTTTACTAGGCAGCGAGCAGTCACCAGCACGTTTTGTGGTAAGAAAATTCGGTCAGATTTTTTTTTCCCTTCAATTACCACAGGGCACTGCCAGAGGCTGGAACATGTCTGGGCAGACAAGCAGTGGGGGAGGGAAGACGCATTGAAGCCTTCCAGCGTCGGTCCAGGTGAAAGTGTGCTGTCCAGGGGGCAAATCGGAGGTCATGCACAACGACAGCGCTCACCCTACCCCCTCTCCGCCCCCACCCCCACCCATGCTTAAGGCTATGCGCAAGCCACCATGCCTTAAAATGTGACCTGACTAAAACCCACACTGCGAAAACAAACCGTGCCTGACGATTTGTACCGGCACAATCAGAAAGTATCAGCCTGGAAACTGACAACGTATTGGCAGATATGAAATCGATAAATACATTAACTGCTGTGTTTTTAAATACTCACTCAGTGCCGACCAATTTGGCCCAAAGATCTTTGGAAAGTATGTCCATCCTGCGCAATTAAGACAGCAATTAATTAATACTTCCATGCTATAAAAATATAGACTTTCAGGAGATACTGTAAAAACAAGCTTAGCCAAGATTTTATGCCTGGTGTTTTTATTAAAGCATAATTATACTGTAGTGTATTGTACAGCTGTTGCATCCAGTAAATCGCTTTCTGCCTATGCGGATTAAAGGATGTACAAATAGACTTTGTCACAGAATAAATCCTGGGTTGACAAGGATAGTTGGAATGCATTTGCTGGCCTTAAGCTATTCTGAAAGGAGCAGGGGCGCAACTAGGCCTTCATTTCGGGGGGGGCTAACATGGCAAAAGAAGGGGCGTGGCTAATGTTAATCAATGGGGCGGAGCTAAAATGGCAGATAATCAGGATCGGTTAATGCCCCCTCACACCTTAAAACCTATACCCGCCCTGAACTCTAAAATTACCCCCGGCACCCCAAAACCCATACCCATCCTGATCCCTAAAATTATCCCCCCCTGGCACCCCAAAACCCATACTCACCCCACACCCTAAAATTACCCCCTGGCACCCCAAAACCCATTACCACCCTGAACCCTAAAATCACCCCCCTGGAGCCCCAAAGCCCATACCCGTCCTGAACCCTTAAATTACCCCTGGCACCCCAAAACCCATACCCACCCTGAACCCTAAAATGACCCCTGGCACCCCAAAACCCATACCCGCAGTGATCCCTAAAATTACACCCTTGCCCCCCAAAACCCATACTCACCCTGAATCTTAAAATTACCCCTGGCACACCAAAACACATACCCACGCTGAACCCTAAAATTAACCCCCTCACACCCTAAAAACCATACCCGCCCTGAACCCTAAAATTACCCCTGGCACCCCAAAACCCATACCCATCCTGATCCTTAAAATTATCCCCCCCCCCGCGGCACCCCAAAACCCATACTCACCCCACACCCTAAAATTACCCCCTGGCACCCCAAAACCCATTACCACCCTGAACCTTAAATTACCCCTGGCACCCCAGAAACCATACCCATGCTGAGCCATAAATTCCCCTCTGGCACCCCATAACCCATACCCACCCTGAACCCTAAAATAGCCCCCTGACATCCCAAAACCCACACCTGCCCTAAACCCTAAAATTACCCTTGGCACTATAAAACACATACCCACGCTGAACCCTAAAATTAATCCCATGGCACCCCAAAACCCACACCCACCCTGAACTCTAAAAGTATCCGCCCCCCTGGCACCCAAAAACCCATACCCATGCTGAACCATAAATTCCCCCGGCACCCCATAACCCATACCCACCCTGAACCCTAAAATTGCCCGCTGACACCCCAAAACCCACACCTTCCCTGAACCCTAAAATTACCCCTGGCACACCAAAACACATACCCACGCTGAACCCTAAAATTACCCCTGGCACCCCAAAACCCATACCCACCCTAAACCCTAAAATTGCCCCCTGGAACCCCAAAACCCATACCCGCTCAGAACCCTAAAATTAAACCCTGGCACCCCAATTTGTAACCCACCATGAACCATAAAATTACTCACTGGCTCCCTAAAACCCACACCCACTCTGAACTCTAAAGTTACCCACTAGCACCCCCAAAAGGTAATGATGTGCTGAAAAATGCATTAAAGTTACTGGAACTTACATAAAAAACTTCTGACTGCTCCTCTGATACTATACTATGGAGTCTGGCTGATCAGCAGCACTGCGTCCTGGCATCCAGCCCCTCGAAGGTCTCAGAGTAGATAGGTCTCCTGGATTCTCCTTGCCTGGGTCCCCTCTGCTTCTTCGCTGCTGCCCTTGGATGCGAAAATAGAAAGATCCATGGCCCTGTTCACCATTTATCTGGTGAGCAGTGCGGTGGATGTGAATTCCATCCAAGTGCACAGACAGCAGGGTGAAAGGGATGGCAGTGCAGGTGATGCTTTTCCTTTGAAAATTAATTTCTGCTAGTGTCTTAGCCCAGGGTTTGCTGTCTGTGCACTTGTATGGAATACACATCCTTACAAGTGCACAGACAGCACACCCTGGGCTATGACGCCAGCAGAAATTCCCAAACAAAAGAAAAGCGTCACCTGCACTGGCCATGCCTTCCTCCCTGCTGTGCACTTCACACCCCATGCTTATAACCCATCAAGTGCTTAGGTGAATCCCTGCCTTCAGGCAAGGATTTCACCTCTGCGCCACTCTAAAGGAAAACAAGAGGTCAGGGCAGGGGGGTTCACTCGAGGAAACTGTTCAGAGGCTGGCTGTCTGCTCGGGCTGCTGGGCCTCTCAGAATGCATAATAAAAATCACATTCTCGGCTCCGATGCGCAGCGTTAGTTAATGATTTCAGTGCGTGTCATCTTAGCCCGGGCAGAGGAGGCGACGGGGGGGGCTGAAGCCCGGTGAGCCCAATGGGTGTTGCGCGCCTGGAAAGGAGTAATATATAGGATGCCCACCTGGCAAAAGGGTACATTCTTCACAGTGACTGTACAAATTCAGGACAATGGGTCAACATTTAGGACAAAACGTTATTTTCAGGTCAAGCCTGGGCAGCGCATACCCTGCTCTGCAAGGCAGACTGTATTGAAGTATGTACTTGAAGCCCTGCCCACTCTCCGCCCTTATTTTTTATTGGCTTGTGTCGTTGTCCTTCGTAAATGCTGGCTTCTGATACATCAATAGACTTGTTAGTCCCTCCTTAGTACTGCCTTATCTTCATTTGTAACCTCCCATGAGGGCTCGCCCTTTTACTTCGGTTGTTACACAGTATTTTGTATTTACTCTGTTAGCATTGCCTCTTTTAACGTGAAAGCGCAGCTTGGGGTGCTTGTAAACAACAAGCATTTGCAATGCAATAGATCTGTCATTTTAGAAACTTTGACCTATTGGTATTGTAAATGACAATGCCTTTTACTATTGCAGGTTTTTTTTTAAGTTAAAGAAGCGTTATTTAATCATAACAAACCAATAACATACATTAAGGCCTAGAGAGTAACAATGTAAGAATAGGAGGAGCTTGGCGGGCATCTGTGATGGCCGCGTGAGCACAGCGCTCTCCGGACCCCCGCCACTCCCGGCATGATATCCTGAACATATACTGAATAATTACAAGGATTCTTGTAGAGGAACCTGGGCTGCTCTTGATACTGTTTTTGGATTTCGAATTGGACCAGGGGCACCGAAGCTACGTCGACTCGAACTTTCGGGGCCCGCCCTAGTGGTGCGCCCGGGACTTGGTGAGGCTCTGTTGCCGTGTCTGAGTTGAACAACAGCGGCAGGGGGATTCGACTTGTGGGTCCCCCTCTTAACTTTCGGTTTCGATTTGACTCCGACAACGTTCTCCAGCGGAGGTGCCAGGCCGGTGTTGAGATCAGAGGCGCGAGGTCCCAGTTGCACCCTCTGTCTGCTCTGTGTCCTTTCGGGCCACTTCACACCTCGGTGTGCCCTCGAGGCTGACTTTTGGCTCCGGCGCATTATTTTCCTGCGGCCATTTTCACCAGGTCGCGTGGGTCCCTCGGGGACGGTTTCTCCACTATGACTGGCAGAGGGGACCAAGAGAGGCGAAAGACCAAGACGCCCCTTCGCGGGGGCCAGGTCCAGTCTAATATCATGGACCGGTACACTGAATCGAAGGGGTCCCCGGGAGCCGCCTTGCCTGGCCCGAGTGCTGTGGGGCACCCCTTGGAGGCTTCGGCGGAGCCGTCCCTGCAAGACATCATGGGCGCCATCTCTGGCATGAGAGAGACCATCGGCCAACAGTATGAGGCTCTGGCCCACAAGATCGATACTGTGGCTATTGACGTGAACTTGATCAGGGCCGACCTATCTAAAACTAATGAGAAAGTGAAATCGTTGGACCTTAAGTCATCTAGCCTCACGGCCGACGTCTTTGAAATACAGACGGAGATTGGTAACCTTAGAAAGGCAAATGATTTCATGACTCAGCGCTTGGAGGATTTTGAGAACAGAGCACGGCGCTGCAACGTGCGTGTGGTTGGTGTTCCGGAAAATCCTGACCCACATTCTGTTGATCTCCTGGTTGAGGACTTGATACAAAACTACCTTTCTCCATCTGGTTTGAGCAAATTCTTTGCGGTGGAGCGTGCCCATCGCGTTCCTGGCGGCCAGGGCAAACCAGGCGCCCCGCCGAGGCCCATTGTTGCAAAACTTTTTCACTATAGGGACCGAGACGCTATCCTGCAGGCCTCGCGGGTTAAGGGCCCGGTGGCTTTCGAAAATGCCACGGTGAACTTTTATCCTGATTTCTCCCAGCTTGTGCAGAGACAGCGATTGGGCTTCCGTGGAGTCAAGAAGCGTCTTCGGGACTTGGGACTGCGCTATGCCATGCTTTTTCCTACCAGGCTGCGAGTTGAGTACCGTGAACGGACCCTTTTCTTTGATCGGCCTGACTCGGTGAATGACTGGTTGGACTCTTTGCCGGACCGGCCTAATTTGACTGAGCCCACCGAGCACCCGGGTGGTGCCGAGGGTGGTGTAGAGAGCTGAACTTACTGTCTGCGCCCCTGTCTCCGTGTAATGTGTTTCTTCCTGGGTTCTGTACTTGAGTGCTTTTATTTCCTATGTTTTCTCTTCTTCTTTATCTCTGTCGGGGTGGCGGGTGGGACTAGGGCCTCTTCCTCCTCCGGGGTCTTTTTGTAGAACGGGGGTTTTTGGGCGACAGGCACACTGCATGTTGGGGTGGCTTTCTTGCTTATTGCAGGGGTGCAGGGTGGGGGGTGTTTTCTTGGATTGGTGGGGTGTTTGAGGTTCGTGTTTTGTTTTTTCAAGGCGATTCTATCTTGTTAATGGAATTTTCAGTGTCATGCTCATTTGGGGATGGTTCCTGCATCACTTTGTGGGATGGGGGGTAGCGGGTTGAAGTTTGTTTCATGGAATGTCAATGGTCTAGGGGATCGTATAAAGCGGGGGGTGGTGTTGCGATGCTTGCGACGCTTGTCTCCCGATGTTGTCTTTCTGCAGGAGACTCATCTAGTGGGTAATACTTGTCATGCAATGAATAGGTGGGGCTATCGTCTTGTTGCTCATTCAGGATTTACTACGGGTTCCAGGGGGGTGGGCATCCTTATCCGGACTTCCCTTCCCCTTGCTATAGATGATGTAATCCTCGATGATCGGGGGCGTTACGCCGTCCTCGTGGGGCGATATGAGGGCCGAACCCTTTCTCTGTTTACCGTCTATGTGCCCCCCGGCCTGCAGTCCTCTACTTTTTCCGATTTGGGCCGAGTACTGTTGGGACTCCCTGATGGTGCTCTTTTCATGGCTGGTGATTTTAACGCTGTTCTCTCCGGCCTGAATGATCGTCACCCCCCTAGGGATACTCCTTCGGCCCAATCGTGGCTGGGTGGCTTTTTGGATACTTTTGGTTTGGTGGACTGTTGGAGGCTTATGCACCCCACTCAGCTTCAATACACCTTTCATTCTGGAGCCCATGGGAGTTTGTCTAGACTGGACTATTTCCTCATGCCAGCTGCACAGACGTCGGCTGTCCGGGAGATTAGACACCTTCCCCGGGGCATCTCGGACCATTCTCCGCTCTGGCTTTGTTTTGATGTGGGGGTGGAGGCGGCGGGCCGGGTGGCCCCTATCAACCCTTGGTACCTGACCTCCCCTGTGACCCGTGATCTGTTGATTAAGTCCCTGGACAACTACTTCCTAGATAACGTGGGGTCTGTCTCCTCTGCGGTGTCCCTTTGGGAGGCTTTTAAGACAGTGATTCGTGGGCAGGCCCTGTCTCTCATTGCTGAGACCAAACAGGCGAGTAATCGGGAGGTTGTGGGTCTTGAAATGGAAATACTTGAGCTGGAAGCTGACTTGGAATCGAGTGTTACCCATGACAAGCTACATGCCCTGGGTCTGAAACAATTTGCCTATAAGTCTCTGGTCACGGATGCGGCTAAAATGATGTTTCGAGAGCAACAGGGTCGTCTGTATGAAGTTGGGGACAAAGCGGGTAAATTGCTTGCCTGGTTGGATAAGAAGGAGAGGGCGAACCGAGTCGTGCCTGTGATTCAGACTTTGAATGGTGTGAATGTGACTGATCCAGTTGAAATAGTTGATTGCTTTGCTGATTATTTTCGTGCGGTTTACTCCCCAGTGTCGAAACGGGATACGGACGACTCTCGCCTCTTGTTGCCCGACATAGCTTTGCCCTGCCTCTCTGACTTGGAGCGGGTCTCTATGGAGGCCCCGCTCTCTACGGACGAAATAGCGACTGCGATTCGATCTCTTCGTTCGGGCAAGGCTTTGGGCCCGAACGGTTTGCCAATCGAATTATACAAGCTGTGTCCTGATAAGATTGCGCCCTATCTTCGAACGATGTTTTCGGAGTCCCGTGAGCGGGGTGCTCTTCCGTATGACCAACGCCTAGCTACGATTGTTGTAATTCCTAAGGACGGTAAGCCCCGGGACCTTTGTTCGTCGTATAGACCCATCTCCCTGTTAAATGTTGAGCCTAAGGTTCTTGCCAAGGTCTTGGCTACTCGCCTCCTAACGGTCATTAGCGACTTGGTTCATCCGGATCAATCCGGTTTTATCCCGCACCGTAATACGGCTCTGAATCTGCGTCGCCTCCACGGAGCCATCGCAAGGGCGGGGCTTCTGACGGAACCGGCCATTTTGGCTTCGTTGGACGCCTCGATGGCCTTTGATACGATAGAGTGGCCCTACCTTTGGGCGGCTCTTGAGAAGTTTGGTTTTGGCCCGGGGTTTATTGGATGGGTGAAGCTGCTGTACACCGACCCCCTGGCGCAGGTTGTGGTTAACGGCCGAGTTTCGGTTCCCTTTTCCCTTGGTAGGGGTACCAGACAGGGCTGCCCCTTGTCTCCACTTCTGTTTGCTCTCGCATTGGAACCGCTGGCTGCGTGGCTTCGATGGGAGCCTTCTATCAAGGGTATACGTTGGTCCCCGGATCTTGAGGACCGTGTTTCGCTTTACGCGGACGACATTCTTCTTTACCTTACTTCCCCGCGTAAATCTTTAAATGTTTTATTTGATGTTCTCACCTCGTTTGGCAAGAATTCTGGTTTGGTTATTAACTGGGCTAAATCCTGTGTCTATGTTCTTTCGGGTGATTTGCCCCCATTGCCGAACAGAGTTCCTATCCAGATTGCTCAGTCCGGGTTCAAATATCTGGGGATTTTTATTACGCTGAATTCGTCGCTCCGGTTTGAACGTAATCTCCTTCCCCCCCTTCTTAGACTGAGGCTCGACGTGGCCCGTTGGCGTAGATTACCGTTGTCGCCGCTGGGCAGGGCCGCCCTTTTCAAAATGATGTCCCTACCGCGATTCCTTTATGCACTCCAAAATTCTTATGATCCTATCCCTGCTACCTATTTCCGAGAGGTTGAAAGTCTGCAAAGGCAGCTGATTTGGGACGGGCGTCCACGTATCGCCCTTGCGAAGCTCACCATCCCTTGGTATGACGGGGGCATAGCACTTCCTGATATCAGGAGATATTATTGGGCTACCCAACTGTCTGCCATTAACCATTCAATGTATTCCCCGGGTCGGGACCCGGCCTTTGAAATGGATAGACTCCAGCTGCCGGGTGGGGACTTTAATAGAGCGCTTTATTCTAGGTCGGCTGGGCGCCATCTTACGGGCCCTACCAGGATCGCGGTTAGTGTATGGCGCGCTGCGAATGTAAGTCTGGGGTGGGACGAACGAGTGACGCTTGCTACTCCGCTCTTTGCATCTGAGCGTCTGGGATGTCTCTGGACGACGAAGGGGTTTGACCGCTGGGATACGATTGGTATTTGTAGAGTGGGTGATGTATGTGTGAATGGGGCGGTGAAGTCCTTCGAGACCCTTCGGAATGAATATGAACTGAGTGATAGGGAATTTTTTAGATATTTGCAGGTCCGTCATGCTCTCGCTTCTGTTCTGACTTCTGGTGCCGCTCTTCCCGAATCCTCCCCCCTCGAGGATCGTATCCTGGACGCCATCTCCCCGATAGCACTATCTCCTTGATTTATAAGAAGCTGATTCACAATCGCGTCGACTTGCTTGTTCGACTCAGGGAGGCTTGGGTCGGCGACGGACTGGAATTGGATGACGAAGATTGGCAGTCGGCGCTGTCTTCTCCAAAAGAGGTCGCCATTCCTGCCCGCCTCCGTCTAGTTCAGCTTAAGATCCTCCACCGGGTGTACGTCACTGGTCCTCGTTTGGTTGTGATGGGTTTTTCCCTGGATGGCCTGTGCAAGCGTGGGTGTGGGATGAGTGCTACGTTTCTTCATATTATCTGGGAGTGTCCGAGGGTGGCTGCCTACTGGACGGAGGTGCTTGCGGTGATGACTGATGTGACTGGAATTGCTCTGGCGCCAGAGGCCCAGAGATGCCTGTTGAATGTGTGGGAACCCACCGATTACTCGGTGGCCCAGACCAGATGGGCGACCCTGGGGTATATGATTGCGAAGCGAGACATAGCGCAACTTTGGGGCTCACTCGAGCCCCCCAGTGTCTCTGTGTGGGAAGACAACATGGACTGGTCTATGTTCCGCGAGAAGACTGTCTACACAGCCAGGGGCAGGCCTAGGGCATGGACGAAGATCTGGAGTCAGTGGAACGCCTATCGCGGTGATATTTGTGCTCCTCCCTTAGTTGAAACCCCTGATGTTATCCTGTCTCCCTAGGCCGACGTTCCTGAACTTTCGTATACTGTCCCTTGATTTGATTGACCTCCCCGCTGTCCCCCCCTGCCTTGCCTTATCCTGTTTATTGTGATTTTGGATTCCTAATTAGTGGGGTTCCCCTCCCCCTCCTGGGCTGACTCCGTTTATTATGCATTCGCCTTTTAGATGTTTGTTTGTTTTTGTGTGTATAAAATGGAAAATTGTCTTCTCCTGTTCTATAGTGAGGGCGACATCCTGTATCCGGTTTGTGCCCGCCCGCCGGAAAGGCTCTCATTGTTTTTATTACATTGTGCTTTGCTTTTAGCGGCCAGCCCGTGCGGTTGTAGGCCCCTCTCTGTAAATTTGATTTTGTTGCTCAATAAAAGTTTTTAACCAAAAAAAATAAATAAAAATAAAACAATGTAAGAATATCATGTAAGCAAAATAGATTAGGCAGTAAAAAAGAGAAGAAAGCTATTTATATTTTTGGGGAATTTAAGGAAAAGGAAAAGAAGGGAAAGGGAAAAGATGGGTTATAAAATATCTAAATAATCAAAAAACATTGAAATATATGTTAAAACCATGCTTATAAGAAACATAAAATGTAAAGAACAAATAACTGTTTAATATAAATATTGCCAAATGGGAAAAGAAAAGGAAAGCTAATAATACAAAGAGGAAGGGATTCAAGGGGGTTGGACATTTTCAGAACGATGATGAGAAACATTATTGATTGATACTATATTTAAATAATTAGTTAATGGTAACCAAAAAACATTTCTATTTACATGTAAATTACATTGGGAAGCAAAAGCTACATCTAATCAATGGTATTGACATACAGTATTCCACCATGACTTAGTTGAAAGTTTAGTCAAACATTTCCAATTCATTTTAATTTGTTGAAATGCTAGAGCCAACATAAGATCAAACAACCCTCTTTCATAAGAAGTTAAAGGAATGGATTCTGAGAGACTTTCCATAAAGAGAAGAACATCGGATAATAGTGTGTGGATCTAAAAAAATTTAGATAAACAATCCCAGATTTGTGATCAAAACGAAAGAACAGGAGGACATGAAAAAATGAGATTGGAGAGATCTGCTGACGGAAAATCACAGGACCAGCATTTTTCATTGTCTGTGTGTGTGTGAAAGTAGCCATGGAAACAGGAGTGAAATATAATCAATGGTATAGAAAAAACATAGATTGTGTAGTGGAAGCGACCAAGCCCAACTCCTATTCCAAATATCAGTGCTCTACTGGAAATCTAAGTCTGATCCCCAAGCAAGTTCCAATTTAGTCTTATCTAGTTCTGGATTTGTGGTGTAAAAGAATTTGTAAATTAAGGAAGCTTTTGGAATTACTGTTAAGATTTTAAGAAGTGAATCTTGAGATATGGGAACGTCATCAGAAGGGAGAGAATAAAAAATGTTTAAAAGTAATTCCATGAGTATAGAATTTTATGTAAAAAAGATCGAGGGCAATTAAATGTAGACTGAAAGTCAGGAAAAGAACAAGGAGAAGTACCATCAAACAAATCATTAACCCAAGAAATTCCCTTTGCTCTCCATGATGCCCAGTATATAGGTCTATTAATGATGATTATAAGACGATTATACCACAGACGAGAATGAAGGAAGGTATTTCTGGATTTTAATTTTGGTTGAAAATGAGATTTTAATAAAGAGCAAGTGTGTTTAAATAGTGGAGGTGATGTGAGGGTGTTTTTGACAGTAAACTTCCTTGGTCAAGAAAGGAGCAAATATAGAATGCTCAATAGTGACCCAAGGAGGAGTAAAGGGAGAGGATTCTGGAAAAATCCAATGAGAAGCTTGTTTTAATAAATCGAAAATCTGGAAAGTTCACTCCGCCTGCAAGTCTTGGTTTTCTGGGATGAAGTAAAGAGATTCTAGATTTTTTGTGTTTCCATAGAAATTGAGAGATAAGAGAGTCTATTTTTTTAAAAAAAGTACCAGGGATGAGAATGGAAATCATTGAGAAATTGTATAATAAAATTGGAGTAATCATCATCTTAGTGGAGTCAAGACGGCCCCACCAGGAGAGGAAAAGAGGGTTCCAGGATGAGAAGATTTTGGATATGCGATCCAGTGCTACATTCATGTTCAATTTAACCGAATCAGTGATAGAATTGGAAACCAAATACCAAGATATTTGATTTTGGAGCTATTCCAATGAAACCAGTAGAATCGAAATGTTGTTTAAGACACCATTTCGTAATTGGTAAAACTTCTGTTTTATCAGAATTGATTTTATAGCTTGATACCACGGAGAATTCGGCGATTTATTGCAATAACGAAGGAATAGAAGAGTTTGGATTGGGAATAAAAAGCAAAATATCATCAGCATTTGCAGATAATTTCAGGTGGTGATCTCCATATGGAAAACCGGAGATAGAGGGATTCTGAAGTATACGGGAAAGAAAAGGTTAAAGAGAAAGAACAAACAAAAGGGAGGATAATGGGCAACCTTGCCTAACACCTCTATGGAGCGAAAAACGCTGCGAGATTTGACCGTTAACAATAGTAGAAGCAGAGGGAGTAGAGTAAAGGAGAGAGATAAGAGAAATAAATTTAGTGCCAAAACCATACCATGAAAGAGATTTAAGCAAAAAGGATCAACCTACCCTATCAAAAGCTTTTTCTGCTTCGATGGAGATCGCCGCAAGCAGAAAAGATGGGGAAGGGGCTTTAATGAGAACATTGAAAAAAAGACGATAGTTGTCAGAGGTTAGTCTACCTTTAACAAATCTGCATTGTTCGGGGCCTATTAAATGAGGGAGGAAGGATTCAAGGCGTAATGCTAATAGTTTAGCAAACATTTTATAAACAACATTTATCAAAGAGGTGGGGCGGTACTTTTTACAAAATTTGGGATATTTGCCTTCCTTATGAATAAGACAAATAGATGCATCTAAAAAAGTACCACTTGCTGCGCCAGTAGAAGAAAAATGTTGGAAAGGGTTATAAAGTTTTGGTAATAATAGACTGGAAAAATTAAGATAAAATTCTACAGAGAAACCATCAGGGCCAGGGGATTTATTTTTCCTTTAAAGAATTTAAGGAGGAGATTTCCTGTAATGAAAGATCTATGTCAAGAGAAGTGAAGTCAAGATCAGAAGAAGAAGGAGAAGGGATATTACTAAGATAGTCATTGATAAGTGTATCAGTTGGGGGCTCAGGAGTGTAGAGGGCAGTATACATTTTTGTAAATTCAGCTAATATATCTGTATCTTTGAAAAGATGTACACCATCAGTAGATTGAATAGATTCAATTAATGTTTTCTCCTTTCTGGACTTTAAATAATTAATAAGGAGTGAGCCAACTTTATTACAGTTGTCGTAGTACCTGGCACTGCTATGAAGCATATTGAAGGAGGCTCTGTCAGTAGAAATTTGATTAAATTCAATCTTAGCACAGATAAGTTGTTGCAGGGTAGAGTCTGATGAGGAAGTATAAAACTTGTGCTCTGGGCGTCTGATAGAAGATAATAAAGCTTTATGCCTTCTAAAAGCCTGCTTCTTTTTCTTAGAAGCAAAATCAATTATAAATCCTCGAGCAGCTGCCTTAAAAGTATCCCGCACCGTAACAGGAGAAATGGAGGGATATTCATTAATAGAGAAAAATTCTTCAGCAAAGGTGATGAATGAAGAAGAGAAAACTGGGTCCTGTAAGAGATAATTATTGAAGCTTCACCTAGACATTTTAGAATGGGGAGGAAGTAAATCGAAATCAGCGACTACCGGAGCAGGATCTGAAATCAAAATGGGCTCAATCGAGGAGGAAACAAGATTTTGGGCCAATGATTTAGAAATAAATATGTAATCAATCCGGGATAGGGATCCATGTGGGGGGGAAAGAATCTTCTGATTGGTCTGGATTGCATAATCTCCAGGCATCAACCAGTTGAGTCTGCGTGATAGTATTAAGAAATTGTTTATGGGTTTAATGGGGGATGAAATGCACCTGGGATTTGCGATCAATAAAAGGGTGTGCAACTTGATTACAATCACCTCCAAGTATAAAAAATTCATCCTTATTTCGAAAAAATGTATCTGTAATGGTAGGTCAGAAGGAGGAATCAGGTTGAGTTGGGCCATAAAGGTTAAATACAGTGAGAGGGATGTTGTTAATTAATAGTTTGACCAGAATCCACCTTCCATCAGAGTCAATTTCTTGTGTAACAACAGTGCATTTCAATTTTTTGTGACAAAATTACCACTCCATTATTTTTTTGTGTTGGTGGGGGAAATCAGTACTGAGCCAACCCAATTACGTTTAAGTTTAAGAGCTTCAGCCTCCGATAAGTGAGTTTCCTGTAACAAAACTAAATCAGGATTATATGAGGCTAGATGTGAAAGAATTCTCTGCCGCTTGATAGGATTATTAAAACCTTTTACATTCCTTGTAATAACTCTAGATGGAAAAGATTAACATTGTAGAAACAACAGTATATTATTGAGAAAAAATGCAATTGAGTATAAAATATAGAATGAGCCATTAAAAAAATTTGAAGAAATAATTGACAGTAATAAGATGAAATGATAAGGAATAAAGAAGTAACGTGAGAAAGATGGAAGATTGAGAAGAATTGAGACCAAAGCAAGTTCTTCCAGCACCAGTAAAAGAAGAAACAAAATATAGTTAGAAAGAAGAAGATAGGATATGAAAAAGAGAGAATCCAGTATAGGAAGAAAAAGAAGAATAGAAGGAAAAGAGGGAAAGGAAAGAGAAGAGAGAACAGCAAGAAGGAGAGACAGTACATATCCAAAGGGACGACTGAAAGGATATACCTGAGGGAACTAGGGATGAAAGAGGAACTGGGGCGTGAACGACACATGAAAAGATGAGACACCTGAATACGGGGGGTCCGAACCACATTGGGACGGGGAAGAAAAGGGAAACAAGACCATGATATGAATTGCGAACAAACAGACCTAAAAAGGGAAACAATGGGAGAAAGAAATAGTTAAGCATCAAATACTTATGACAAAGGAATTACACATTTGGTAAACTCAAGAAAGAACAGGGAGGTAAAGAACTGCATTACATAGATAATAAATAAAAACACAAAGAGAGTAACGAAGAGACAACTAATGGACTCTGGGACGAGTCAACAATATCTATTTCATAAACCAAAAAAGTCCCAACAAGTGTACAGCTAAACCAACAGGATAAAACATTTCATAGAACATTTAAATTGTAGTTGAAAAAGGACCATTACAGTTAAGAAGTATAAACGAATCAACCATGTGAGCAGCCAGTGTAGTGTAGTTCCTATATTCCCAATAGGCTCTGCGCATTGGAATAATATCTTCAGTAGTGTAGACGTAGGACTGAGGTTAACTAGGTCTTTTACTGACAATATTAGACTTAAGTTTTGTGTGCCAGCTAGCTCAGAGTTAACTAGAAACTTTCTCGAATAGGCGAGGAGGAGTTTAACCTCCCTGGATAGACAAGAAGGGATTTAGTTTCTGACAACCATAGAACATGACAACTTTGCTCTCCCTGATCAAGAGTATATCTCTAGAGTCGTGTGAAAGCAAAAGACAGCTATTTTACTCAGTCAATACGTGTATACTTAGTTTCACCAGATTGCAGAGAAAAGGAGAGACTGGCGTTTTCAATAAAAGGTGTTATTTATTGATCAGTCTCTTTTCTCATACAAGAGAAATGAATCGCTACAATTGTAATACTTATAGTTAAGTAAAGTGCACACAGTAAAAGCAGGATTATAAAATAATACTGTAAAAGCATTGATATGGTTTCTTAGCCATATGATACTTTAAAATGGATAAAAGATATACATACATATATACATTGACTAATCGTACTCAACTGGTGCTTCTAACTACGCCTACCCCGGTGTACCTGACCTAAGCCTAATACATGGGAGGGAGTAAGTAAGTAGCAGTTTAAGTTAAGTTTGTTTTGCCAAGAGTCTGACTCAAGAATTCTCTGTAAGGGGTTAGTCAGTTCAGTACCTGGGATTTAGAAGGCAGGAGGGCTGGTATCTCTTTCTCAGGACTTGGTATCCCAGTTACCCGCGAGGGCAAGCTGGAAACGCTGGAGGCTGGATTCCTCGGCAAGAGGAAAGGCAGCGTTTTTCCTCAGCGCGTCAAAAGGGGAGGGGCAGCGTCCGTGGGCTCTCGCATCAGCTGGGCTCTCCGGCAAGTAGTCGCTGCTCCAAGCTCATCACCACCGTGTCCTTACTTAGGGCAGTGTCGGTATATTTATACCTGAGAGGTGCCGGGTTTGACGTAAGGATGGACATAAGACGTCAATTAAGAACTGGTCGTTCTTACATTCTTTACAGGAGTTCTCGAACGAAATCAAAACAATAGCAGCGGGGATTTCCCAGGTTTGCTGGAGGCTTGGTTTGTTTAGAGAACTCGGTGTGCTTTCTAGGGGGCTGGAGGAATAGTGCTTGCTTAATGTGACAGCATGCGCTATGACTAATTTATGAAACTGGTTTCTGTGCCGTTGTAAGGATATTAGTGATTTATAACCGGACAAGGGTCAGAAATTGGAGTATCGATACAGGTCCCTATATAAACACACTACACCCACTCCACGAATTCATGTCCATATTTACTAACCTAATCAATAGTAAACATAACTAATAGTGCATGTGTATACCGAACCACCCAAAAATACATTTTATGCATTTGAAAATAGGCATATTTGAAATACACGAAAATTAGTATAGGTACTGTATGCATTCAAGCAGTGTAATCATTCAAAAAAGGATGCACATTTTATCTCAGCATGAATGATTTGCGAAAATAACACATGAAATGGCTCTTAATACAGAAGAAAAAGTGCGAGACCACTCCATCACATATAAACACCATTAGTCGTAAATATGCTAGAGGCTGAGGTAAATTATTGTCTCTAGAGTTCCTAAAACTAGAAGCTCTGTTCTCTAAGAATAGTTCTACTTTAAGCAGAAGATAAGTGCCAAAAGGTAAATATTTTGGATTTGGAAAAAAAGTTTTCGTTTTCAGGGGAAGAAGGGAAACATTGTCAGTAGCTTTGTTTTTAAAACTGAAGGCCACTTTCAGAGTTCAGGGAACGCTGTGTGCACGTTTGCTTATAGTCACTCTCTCTGTTCTGGTGAAAACATCATTTCAGACAGATTTTCAAAAAAACAGTTTACTGCCTCGGGTGAAAGTTCGACCAAGTTGGAAAATGTCGCTACCATGCAGTCGTGCGCATGTTCGCTTTCAGTGATGTTTTGATCAGCATTGCTTACAGAAGGCCGTACCTGGTTGATGCTGCTTTCATCCTGTACTTCACTACCCTTCAATCGTAGTGGTGAAGTCTCCACGAATGCCGTCATCAGGATAGGTAGCCGCTGGGGACAGCACAATGCATGAGCCTTTACTGGACCCAACAAAGTATCTGCATCCAATGGTACTTCTGATTGTAGTGTAAGACATGTGTCCAACACGCATTCCTCGCCGCATAGCATGCATCTCAATACAGGTAAGACACAATTCTGCCATAGGGGTCTGAACGAAAGAAACCAGGTCATATTCAGATCTCTTAGCCGGGCTAATCCAAGGACTTTAGTTATGCGGTCCTGATAGCGTATAGCTAGGATCGTTTCTTCCATTGTTGCTGGAGTCTTGTCTGTGACACGGCTTGCCATAACGAAGCAGGAGTAGCAAAAATAAGATGCCTGCTACGAGTCCCAACAGGAGTGGAAGTCCGCCAAAGACAGAATGGACAAAATTTGGAAATATACCCAGGACTGCTTTGAATGGGGTTAACAGTCCCGAAAAAAAGGTCTTAAATACACTCGCGATACCATTTGTATCAGAAATATTTAAGATTTCGCTTAGTATTTCTGCGAAGTGCAGGGGGCAATTTGTTGATAACAATATATGTATCTCTCCCGTTGTCCTTGCAACTTGGAGATCATACGTTTCTTTTGATGACGTCAAGTGAACTGGCGTCTGTAGGAGCACAGTCTTCATTCTGCTTAAAGTATCAATTCGAATAGAACAGATTTTCAAACTTGGCCAAATTTTTCCCTCCCTGTCTGGAGTGTCGTTTGGATACAATGCTCGCTCACAGCAAGTGACCATGGAGCTCACGCTTACTAGATAAGGTTTTCCTGGCAGTAAGCCACAACATCTGTGATCTACAATTAAAATGTAACTCCCGTTAGAAAGTCTTCTAAAGAATGGTTCTATTTTTGTTGCAGGTGTGCCGAGCTGGTGACATGAAAGGTTATTTGAAGTCCCTTCACAGGCCCCATGTAAACTTATACCCTGACATAGAAGTATACCACATAGTGATTTTTCACAATTATTACCACTAAGAAATACACTCTGTCCTGTATTACTATAACATGTGTGTGTATAAGGTAAGTTCCATGTTGACTTAATGTATCCTTTACCCAACCTTTCATACTGGCCTGCCTGTATATATTTCTGGCAGTATCGAAATTGGAAAGTCGTTATCGGGAATAGTTATGATTCCATGTATTATCCATTCAATGACAGGTCGTTCTGACATTGTCAATGGTAATCTCTCAAGTTTTTCAATGCTCAGAATTGTATACTCTGCACCCTTTTGTGCCAAGCTGATTTGTGTATCAGTAAGGTTAAAGATACCGAATAATGACGTTGTGTTGATTAAACGCCAAGGCACGTAGCCTGAACGCAGATTTTGTAACGTCCAGCCAAGCTGTACAATAGAACGCAATTGGGACTGACCGTGTTGTAACATCAGTAAGTCTTGCTCTATTATATCGATTGCAGATGATACAATACTGTCCAGTGAATATATTCTGGAAGACAGTCATTAACCCATTGTCCACAACAGAAAGTGATTTTTCCAAATTAACATGGTCAATTTCCCGTATTTTCTCTGCTGTTTCAATTTGAGTTACTTTCCAAGCTTCGTTGTAAGCTGCATATATAGAGGCCGCTATGAAACGTTTTTGACGCTGTTTGCGTGGTTCCATAATGAAATCACGCAAGTCAGCACCTTCTTTAAGTAAAGTCAAGTGTTGCTTAATTTCTGGCAGTGTGGATGTTCGTAGCCATTCGAGGCAGAGTTTTCCTACACTGTATGTAGTTATAATCCCTGGATGTTGTCGCTGGGAGTATCTAGGGTCTGGCCTGGTTAATGTGAACCCCTGTTTTTTGCTCAGGAATCTATCTTGACAGTTTGTGTCTGTGGGCCAGATCCACCATTTTTTCCAATCAGGATGTGTTCTGTTTTGGTTTAAAATATGGGATACGTCTATCTCATCATCTGTAGTGTTATTACTGTCAGGTGTTGGTTTTGGAATAGACGGTTTGTTTAAGTCTTTAATTTTGGCTAGGCCAAAACAGGTTGTCTGTTGAATTGTGTCATTCAAGAATATAATTTGTTCTGGGATCATGCAGGCTCTAAACAATGATTCTATACCTTTGACCTGCCAATCTTTTGTACCCCAGATTGTTTTCGTTTCAATGTTATTGTTCCAGAAATCAAAACCGAATGTATTCATTTTGTCAAAAAATGTCTCTGAATAGATTAATTTTGTATTTGTAAGCATGGTTTTCATTCCTGTCTTATTTAACAGTTCGAAATAAAACGTTTCTGCATTACTTGTGTTAAACCCTGAGAAATATGGAAATTTTTCATAAAATGTTTTCGAACTGCCTTTTGGTGGAGTTGCACAATGTTCCCATTGGTTATAATTAAAAACATTTCTAGGTTGAGCAGATTTATGCAGATAATGGTTACCATAGTGGTTGTAACAGTACATCTGGTCATAATTAGATGAACCCTGTAAATAATCATGTTCTGTAAACTTAGCTGACATCACTAGATCTGACATCATATCATTAATACTTTCAAAGTCCCAATCATCAGCGAATGTGCTTGATTTTACAAAGTCACTTAATGAAATCTTGAATTGATGAGGATACTTCAAGAGCTCGACCGGGCCATAGATTTCGTAATCAGTTTTGTCCCATGCTACCCCACCGGGTATAGGATTGGCTGTGAAGTTTACTGAAGAAAGTTCTCTTTTCTCGATGTGTGAAGACTTGTGTGGTTTTAGGACCAAGTTGATATTCTGACTTGCTGTGTCCATTGTAACATATTTTCCCTCAATGAAATGACCCAAGTATAGTACCAGGATGAGCCAAAGTATGAGGACAAATACACCTTGTGCCACCCAAAATTCAATCCATGGAGAAATCAGATAGGTTTCTTGTAGTTGATGAAAGAGTTCTTTTGCTTTGTCTTTAAAAGTCTTTGATGTTGTCGGCTGTTCCTCAGGCTCGCTCGGATCCTCCGAAAAGTCATCGAAGTTGATGAAATAGCCTGATGCAGTTCTGTCAATTGTTTCAATTGCTTCTGGATTCCTTTTTGTTTTTGGAATTTGCTTTGTTTCATTAGCATAGTCTGTGGTTACATCATTGTAGACTGGTGTTTCTTGATGCAAGACTTGGATTTGGGTTTCAAGAGGTTTAAGTTCCATGGCTTTGTTGCATAGTCCTTGTTGATTCACTGTAGGTTTATCAAATGTGATTAGTCTCTCAGTTTGAACCTCTGTGTTTGTAGCAAACTTTTGTGTTCTGCTATTTCTTGGGAGTCCACTCGGCCTACTACTTATTATCGGCCACATGATTGTGGTTTAACCAGGTCGATGGATACAACTCGGTTCTCCTTTTTACCAGCAAGGGGCGGTAGTACAACTGATCTTGTTCCGTTGATAGCTAAGACAGGTACTGCCTTTCTGTAAGAAGGCCCAAATTCCTTCTTCACCGTTATTTTCTCTCTGACCAGATTCCCGATTTTTGGAATCCAGACAGGCCTTGCTGGGACAGGTGGTTTCTCTTCAGTGGTTGTTGGCTGTTGTTTAAATTTTATGTTGCTCAGGTCTTTTCTTGTTTCATTTAAGTCCTGTAAAATAGCCAAACGATCTTTGATATCAAAGCATTTCTCTTTGAAGCATTTCCACTGAAGTTTGACTATCGAGGTCCTGGATTAACATTCTAGTCCCAAACAATAATTCGTACGGACTGAGACCTCTCAGAGAATTTCTTGGCAGATTATTAAGACTACGTTGGACACTTATTAAATGTTTGACCCACCCAGCTCCCGAACCTAATACCTTTGCTGTTATAGATTGCTCTATGCCTTGGTTTTTTCTTTACACCATCCCGTTTCCCTCAGGAAGGAAGTGATAAGAGTCCCGCAATGCAATGCCCATGCTGGCCATGCCCCCCCATAAGCTCGAGAGCTAAAAGCAGGGCAATGGTCAGAATGTAGCATGCCAATTGCGTATATGCCATTATAGACTCGCAAATCTTTTTATAACGGTTCAGACGTCAGCCGAGAGCTGGGGTCTACATTTTAAGTGATGATAGTCTCTGTATGTTAATTTGACGCATTAATCATACTGGGTTTTATATATTTATTGTTTAATCCCATCTTGAGCGAAACGCCATGGCAAAACACCGTCTCGGTCGCCACTGCGATCTCTGTTGCAGTTTGGACAGTTTTTTGCAAATATGTGATGTTGCAGGCACATTCCTGGCCACCAGTATGTGGATTGCAATTCTTCCAGAGAATCCTTTAGCTTAAGGTGTCTAAGACCCTCACCCATATGTGCGTCTGCTATTAACAACATTCTCCTGTTCGTGTTTGGAATTACTCTATCCCCCACTCCAGGGATTTGAGCAAAAGGAACGGAGTTTGCATCGATTATGTATGTATAATTGAGTGGATAGGTGATGGGTAGCGCTGAGCAGTCGCCTTTTGATGACGTTTTCACCGCCAGCATTGTTTCCCCGTCAATGTATTTTTTCGAACGCTTTTTTGTAGCTACGGGAGCCGATTTAGTTGCTTCCGCTTTGGCTGTCTCAGTCAATAAATTCCCTGGAACGTGAACGCCATCACGTTCATGACTCAATGAATGTATCACGTGAGTCTTTGGTAGTTCTTTCTGCAAAAGAACTACTTGTTCCCAAAGCGATTTTTGCTTTATTGTGGCACCTGTGTCATCTTTGTAATCGTTTTGAACCCAGTTCTGCAAATCTTTATTGTATGATTTGACGCAGTAATATGATTCGCACACTATTAGTGTCGGGAATTCGCGATCGGCATTATCTAGCGCCATTTTTAACGCTATTTGTTGTTCTGAATTATTTTCCACTGAATGTGTTTTAGTTACCAGAGGTCTCAATTTATCTACGCGCCACACGTATTTAACAATTTCGCATGTGGCGTTATAGGCTTGTTTTCCCTAAACCGAGGGTTGTGCATGTCCGTCTGTATATATTACACAGGCGTACTGTTGTATGGGCCGAATGTCGATTGGCAGAGGGTATTCTCTTTCATATTCTAGATTTTTTAATTTTTCCATTTCCGGGTCAAAATAGTATTTCACTCTGTCTGTAGCAAGATAATTTTCCCATTGTATCCATTTTGGATTTAATGCCATAGTAGGTAAATTACATGGGCTTGTTAATGCCTCAAAGGCTGATTCTGCTGTCCTGACTGTAATCCGTCTGCCGTCAGCTTGGTCTCTTTCTCTTGCTACAGCTGTTTGAACCGTATGAACAATGTTTTCCTTAATGCTGAATGTTTTTTCAGCTTCTGTGTACAAATGTGATTTGTAAGCTATTGGTACCGTTTCTCCCTCATTAGAGGTCAGGTATGTGAATCCGCATCTTCCTGGGATGACTCGGATTACAAGGTTGCGTGTGTTATCGCGTGTTTGCAATTTTGTTTTAGTTAACATGTCTGTTTGCAATGATCTCAAAATTTCTGTGTGTTTTTGAGTCCAATTGATTGTTTTAAAATCTGGTCTTATTAGGTCATAGAGAGGTTTAACTCTCTCTGCATAATTTAGAATGTACGTTCTACCGAAATTCAGGAAACTTAGAATTGATTGTAAGTTTTTCAGCGTTCTTGGTGCTTGGATTACGGCACATTTCTCTAGGAAATTGTCTGCCAGGCTTTTGCCTTCACTTGATAATTCATATCCTAAAAACAGGACAGTCAGATGGGCAATTCTTGACTTCTTGAAGTTGAATTTGTAACCCTCTGCTGCGAACCCAAGTATTATGGTGTTCACTCTTTTCAAGTGAGTATCCAAGTCATCATCTGTTAGATAGATGTCATCGACATAAGATAATGCCTCATCATCATATATTTGTAGTAACTCTGTTACTCTCGCTGAGAATAATCCTGGGCTGTTCTTGAACCCCTGTGGCAAACGACAGAAATTTCTGCGAGCCATTTACTGAGAAAGCGGTCAAATATCTGCTTTCAGGTGCTATATTTTGACAAAAGAATCCATTAGAGATGTCTAATGTTGTTTTGTATTTTTTGCGCACTATGCTATTCATTAGTGCTGCACTGTGTGAGTTTTGTACTGCAAAAGTTTTGCAACATGAGTTTAGGTGTCTGTAGTCCAAAACTAGACGATATGAATCATCTGGTTTGGAGACAGGAAACAAAGGATTGTTCATTTGTGAGGTGCATGTTTCAATCACCCCCTGGTATTCAAGTTGATCTAAGGTCTCCCTGACCTGTTTTTTAGCTTCTTGCTTAATTGGGTACTCCCTTTGTGCAGTTGGTTGAGATTTTAACTGGATTTTGTGAGGAGGTGAGTCCTCATCCCATCCTACGTGGTTTTTATATAATGCAGGAGCTTGGGCTACTGCCCACTTTCTTGCAAGTGTATATTTTTTATGTATTGGAATGTGATTTGAGAAGGCAGGCATAATCATTTCTTCGCCATGAGGGCACTCCCTGACAAACTCTGGTGGCCAGTCTTTTTCAGCTAAAAGGATGTCATAGCCTTTGGAGAGATTATCCCAAAATAGACCCCTTATTTTCCTAGTCTTATCTCCCTCTATACGTAATGTTATTTCGTATATTTTATGAGGTTTGCTAACTCTGGTGTCTGCAGTTTCCACCTGAATGTATTCATTCGTGTCCACTGTCTCCAGATGATTCATCAGGATCTTGCGAGCTATGCTCACTTCTGCTGCGCTGTCTAGCATTGTCTGAGCCCACTCTCCGTTTTTCAGCTGTGTCCTCAGGATCCTCGGCATGTTTGATTACTTTAATACTGGCTACCTTCTTCTTTGGAAATTGTAACTTTTTACTTTGATGAGCAGGTTCCTTGTCTTTGGACTTGAAGTGCTCTTCCCTTTGTTCTGACCGTCCTCTTCTTTTCGATTTCTGCGAGGAAGTCTGAAAAGATCGAGAGGGACGTGTATCAATATCTTGATATCTATCAGGTTTCTTCAAATTATCCCTATTTCTAAGGTTGTATTTTTTCTCAGAGGGCTCCCTCTGGGGAGACTTGTGTCCTTGGTCCGGAGATCTCTCTCTCCGCCGAGGAGACCTTCCTCTGGACTGGAATCTTTTTTCTTTGGGAGTGGATTGTTTATTTCCATCCCAGCTCTTTTTTGGAGCGGTTAGATTGTTTTTAATAAATACCTTTTCAGGATTTTCAGTTAGTTGGGGTTTCACTGGTTTCCCACCCAAACTATCTCTTCCTAGTTCTTCATAGGATTTTTCTATGATTCTGGCAAGTTCAAATGGTTGTTCTGCTATATCTGTTTCTTTCAACTTCTGGCGGATCGCCACAGATGCTGCTTCTCGTTTTATGTTGGATAACAATAAAGCTGAGACCTGCTTGAAGTCTTTCAGTAATTTCATACCCAGAGTTAAAGCAGGTTCTGGACCGTATTCATTTTGAATCTGTTTTAGCACATCTGGTATTACCGCCATGGACGGAACACCATGTGTTTTTGTGTAAATGGAAGCAAAGACTGTGCCCCAAGTGTCACAGTCCTCCACATGTGGTGTGATCCCCATTGGAAGGCAGATAGTCAGAATTCTGTGTTTCTCAGTAGGGGTAGTATCCGGAAATACCGCCTCTATTTGAGTGATTTTTTGTGCTAACCAGAATGGAATTTGTTCCCGTTTAATGGGTACTTTGCCTAGACAGGACTGTATGTTCTGTGGTGTGATTTTATTTGTGTTCCCCTGATGAGGGGTCTGCTGTGGAATTTTAATAGCTGGTTGGACTGTTGAAGTCCGCATTACATATTGGACTAATTGTCTGTGTATTTTAATCAGTTGTTTTAGCTGTACTAAAAGTTCTGGTATTTACATTTTTCCAATGTCTGGATGTGGTGTGTAGCTGGCTAGAACTGGCCACGTTGCTCCTGGTCTACCTAGTGGACCGAGCCTGGTGATGTGATCATTATGTTTTAGGGCGCCTTTAAACCAGAGCAGGTGCTCTTGGTATTTTAATGGGATTTCCACCTCCTCGAAAGGAGTGTACTCATCCGGTGGTTCCTCTATTTTGTAATAGTGGAACTCTTTTGTGACAGTGTTTGCTGCTAGAAAGTATATCCATGAATAGAATACCTCTGTCTGCCGATATTCGTGTGCCTCAATTATGAATATGACTGTACCACCTCTTGGTGTTAGTCCATTTTCTATAAGTTTAAGTGTTATAGTTTTTCTTATGCTGACCGGGATGAGTATTGCATCCGGGTCTTGCTGTAGGAGACTTGTGTCATCCGCTAGGAGTTGAGCTGCTATTCTAGCTGTCTCCCTCTCTTCTTCAGTTTCTGACATTTTTACTGATAGAAAGGTTTTAGTTGCAGATCAGGTTTTCAAGGAAACAAAGATTAGGTGCACAATATTTTGGAACACTGTATCCTTCAACGTTGAATAAACCAAAAAACATACATAGGAGTCTCCTCCTACTAAGTTTGGCGGATTTTTAACCTTTTACCCACTCCAGACGTCTTTGGAGTATTTATGGGAGAAAGGGTCTGTGTGAAAAAGCACGACTGAGTTACTCTAATGCCTTGCGTTACATTTATCGCCTTACCAAACATTGGGCGCCATGTAGTGTAGTTCCTATATTCCCAATAGGCTCTGCGCATTGAAATAATATCTTCAGTAGTGTAGATGTAGGACTGAGGTTAACTAGGTCTTTTACTGACAATATTAGACTTAAGTTTTGTGTGCCAGCTAGCTCAGAGTTCACTAGAAACTTTCTCGAATAGGCGAGGAGGAGTTTAACCTCCCTGGATAGACAAGAAGGGATTTAGTTTCTGACAACCATAGAACATGACAACTTTGCTCTCCCTGATCAAGAGTATATCTCTAGAGTCGTGTGAAAACAAAAGACAGCTATTTTACTCAGTCAATACGTGCATACTTAGTTTCACCAGATTGCAGAGAAAAGGAGAGACGGGCGTTTTCAATAAAAGGTGTTATTTACTGATCAGTCTCTTTTCTCATACAAGAGAAATGAATCGCACCAATTGTAATACTTATAGTTAAGTAAAGTGCATACAGTAAAAGCAGGATTATAAAATAATACTGTAAAAGCATTGATATGGTTTCTTAGCCATATGATACTTTAAAATGGATAAAAGATATACATACATATATACATTGACTAATCGTACTCAACTGGTGCTTCTAACTACGCCTACCCCGGTGTACCTGACCTAAGCCTAATACATGGGAGGGAGTAAGTAAGTATCATTTTAAGTTAAGTTTGTTTTGCCAAGAGTCTGACTCAAGAATTCTCTGTAAGGGGTTAGTCAGTTCAGTACCTGGGATTTAGAAGGCAGGAGGGCTGGTGTCTCTTTCTCAGGACTCGGTATCCCGGTTACCCGCGAGGGCAAGCTGGAAACGCTGGAGGCTGGATTGCTCGGCAAGAGGAAAGGCAGCGTTTTTCCTCAGCGTGTCAAAAGGGGAGGGGCAGCGTCCGTGGGCTCTCGCATCAGCTGGGCTCTCCGGCAAGTAGTCGCTGCTCCAAGCTCATCACCACCATGTCCTTACACAAGGGCAGTGTCGGTATATTTATACTTGAGAGGTGCCGGGTTTGACGTAAGGATGGACATAAGACGTCAATTAAGAACTGGTCGTTCTTACATTCTTTACAGGAGTTCTCAAACTAAATCAAAACAATAGCAGCGGGGATTTCCCAGGTTTGCTGGAGGCTTGGTTTGTTTAGAGAACTCGGTGTGCTTTCTAGGGGGCTGGAGGAATAGTGCTTGCTTAATGTGACAGCATGCGCTATGACTAATTTATGAAACTGGTTTCTGTGCCGTTGTAAGGATATTAGTGATTTATAACCGGACAAGGGTAAGAAATTGGAGTATCGATACAGGTCCCTATATAAACATACTACACCAGCAGTGTCCATGTTGTTTGCAGTATGAGATTGAAGGACGTTTTTGAGTTCCGCAGGATCTTCAAAGGACCAGGTTCGATTTTGAAAGGTCACCTTAAATATACAGGGATGAAAAAGACCATATCTGGCTCCAAGAGAATGAAGAGGCGGACGAAGACTTAGGAACTCCTTTCTTCTAGGTGCTGTTGCATTGGAGACATCTTGAGAAAAAAATACTTTCTGACCAAGCCAAATAATTTGACGTTTAGCTCTAGCTGCAGAGAAGACTGAAAGTAAATCTGTGAATTTTAAGAAAAAAATGATGACTCCTCTTGGTCTGGCTGGTTATGTAGAGAGTGGAGAACGAGGACCTAGCTTGTGTGCTCTCTGTATGTTGAGGGATGTGGTAAAAGGCATGTCCAAGAGTTTTGGCAAGAAGGTTGTAAAGAAAGAGACAGGATCCTCACCCTCCAAAGTTTCAGGAAGACCATAAATGCATAGATTGTTCCTTCTAATGCGATTTTTCAAATCCTTAGTATTTTGTACCAAATTGCGAATTTCTTTTTCTAACGCAGAAAGTCTCTGGGAGTTGCTCTGAACCACCGAGAGTTGCTGTTCCACTGAAGACACTCTAGTTTCCATTGTAGACCATTTCTCCTCGGGGAATTGCATCTTATTGTTTGTTTCCTCTACAAACGGATGTAAGGCACAAATTTCCTTCAACAACAACTCCATAGATATGGGAGAAGACGCCGTGTCTGGAGAAGGAGGGCCGTGCTTCAGACGTTTAGAAGCTGAAGACGGTGGAGATGATTTAGAAGAGGACTGTGACGAGGAAGAGCGATTGGAAGATACATCACCCATTGATTCTGCGAGAAGAGGTGAGTCCAGAGCAGGGAAAGAAGATGTTGGTGAGGGACGACCTTTAAGGGCAAAAACAGATTTCAGCGTGCGCAATAAATGCATATATAAGAGTCCCCAAAATAGTGCGTAGAAGACTTAGTATGCAAACTTTCATAGGAGAGGTGAGCGTTGAATGACGTTCTAGAAATGACTAGAATATGTAACCACGTTCTTCATAAGATGGAAGGTATAGTATGGTTTAGTTTAGTTTATGACTAGAAAAACCCCCCCCAAAAAAACCTGACTGAAGGTTACCAAATATTGAAGCAAGCAAAAATATATCAAGAGTATAAAACATCATATTTCAGCCAGAAAGTTGAAGAATATGTTGAAAAATCATAGCTTTGCATGCCTCTCAGTAGAGCAGCTGACAGTGCCTTAAGGACAAAAGGGCGTTCTGGGGTAAATAGAACATTAAAGTAAATGCCACCTGATGCTGTGCTGCATAGGGTGTGATATATCTTGTCACCCAATAGAAAAACAAAATGATTGCAGGCATGAGGACTTTGAGTTAGGGGCAAAGCGCAGAAATAAGAAAAAAAGCAGGCAGTTCATTTTTCTTTTGAATGAGGAGGAACCGGTAAACGCCTAAAATGGCGGACGTTATGAAGAAAAAGCAGTTTGCGGCTTTTAATAAGGAAAGCGGGATGCGCTAATAGCAGGAAACATCTCACCAGGATCCCTGCATCGTCCGACAGCAGGAACTGATGTTTCCGGGATGAAAAGGTGCGAAAAGACGCACCGGCGAGTCCACATAAGTCCCGACGTTACGGAGCTTCCCACTCAGGCGGCCATCTCGTCCGGCGCCGAAACCACGCCCCCTATTGCAGGTTCTTTGAACACATAAATGAAAGGAATTGTCATTTACAATCCCAATAACAAAAAATCTTGCAATTGCAAGACCTATTGCATTGCAAATGCTTGTTATGGATAGGTCTGAGGAAGCGACGCAATTCTAAAATAGACATCTGACAGAAGTAATACGCAGTGATGGCCAACAGAAATAAAAAGTAGTGGGGCGGGTGGAGGGGGAGCACGGGGGTTAATAATAAATAAATAAAACGTACCTGATGCTGCCAGCTGCCTCGCCCCTCAGTGATCTTCTGCTTCCTGTTCCCAGCATTCCCTGGGACAGCATCAGAGTCTGACCATCGAATTCCCATGATGTTTTCAAGCCATTACTAAGCATGAGAGCAGATTAGACTGAGCTGGCTGGTTTAACGCTTGCTCAGGCAGAGGGAGTCTGTGCTCTTTCTCAAACCCGGCTGTACAAAACTGCTGGGCTGGAGAAATCTAACTGCGCATTTCTGTTTCGCCGGTCTAAGATGACTAGGCAAACCTACATTAGCACTTTGCAGTGCAAATCACTCCACCCCATCTGCCATGGCCCGGCACCTTCCTCCTTATAAACGCTGGCTCAGTCCAGTCAGCAGCTGAAAAATAAAAATAAAATATTGTTTTGTTTTTAAGCTGCAAGATCTGAGCCAGTGGGGCAAAGCTGAGAGTAAATACTGAGCAAAGAGGAGAGCAGGTGAGGGTCGGTTAGCTGAGCGAGAGAGAACAATGGTGAAAGAAAGTAAAGAGGATCAGAGAGTAAGATGTGGCAGAAAAACAGCGACAAAAAGATACAGAAAGATGCTTAAGGTAACAAAGCAAAGGATAAAAGATATGTGTACTGCAGGTGAGACAGAGGGAACAAAGAAAGCATGTGGGAGAGAAAGAGAGAGAAGTAGAGATAAATGACAAGAGCAGTAGAGATGGTGATTAAGATAAAGAACAAGCATTGGCATAGCCAATAGGTCTCGACCTTTGGGGCCTTGTAAGTATTTAGTTATGCAGCACAATATCCTTCGTGCAATAAGATCAACTGTTGCATGGCTAAACACTTATAAGGTCCCAAAGGCGAGACCTACTGGCTATGCCAATGCTTGTTTTTTTAAAGACACAGATTCCTTTTGTGAAGCAGAAACATTTGAAAATGATCATAGATGGTTAGAAACGTAAATATCAGGAGTTAAAATTTCAATCGCGCTGTCAGGGAAAGGATTACATATGTGAATTATCTGAGGCAACCAGACACACAAATGACTACCACAAACAGGGCCCCCTCATATACCCACAACTACATTAGATGCACAGTACATAAACAAATTCAAACAAGACCGACTTTGAGAGAAAGAGAGTGTGTGTGTGTGTGTCAGAGAGAGAGACTGAGTATGCTTTGGTGTGGGGTGTATATGTGCTTGTGATTCCATATGTGTGTGGATGTGCAGAAGTTTGGTATTTGGATGTTTTCTAAGCAGGGCTATTATCATGTGTGTGCTACGCACTGAGGGCCCTGCACATTTTCAGATGTTTGCTAGTTCCTAGCAGGTATAAGTCTCTCAAAATGTGTTTATTGACATTGGAGAGGACAGGACATTTTTAGATTCAGACATCCAAGCGGAATGTGTAAATTGCCATACTAGCTAGAGTCTGACAAAATATTGTATTTTAAATCTTGGGAAGGAAGAAGAGTTCAGGAAGGATGAGTACTAAATCTAACCGCTAAACTCACTATTGCAGCAAGAACATTATTTAGTTACCCCTGCACTGCTATTGTGTGAATCGAGGAAGCCTAGATCTGTGTGCCTGCTCTTTTACGCACTGCATGGTGTTTGTAAACATGATCCAACACACCAGCTTGGCTACTGTCAATCGGGCCCCCATTTTCAAGAGAGACATAATGTAAGCAGTTCACAAGTGCAGGTTTAAAATGCAGAGCAACTGGGGGAGTGCAGGACCACCTGCACTACTTCCTATGGCACTCCGAATAGAGAAGGATTCTTCTTCAGTAGGAGTCTAATAAGTGTAAACGAAGTCAAGGATGAAAATACACTGCTCGTTAGTAATCCATTTTTGGTGTATTTATTTTGAAAATAATACACCCCACCCAGCTTTGTTTATTAAAATGCAGAGCGACATCGCTTTAAAAAATCCCAGCTTGGCTCGGCGAGCCGCTGCTCTGGTCTGTTTATTCCACTGGGCCCTTGATTAAGACACTCCTATCAGTAAGAGGTGGGGCTTGGAAAGAGTTTTGCAAACTCTGTAGCGCTGAGGTTGGCGTCACCGATAGTGAGGAAGGAAGCGTAAAAATAGCTGAAGGGCGGAGGTTTTGCCGAACCTGACGGCATACTAAATATTACACAGCACCTCCACTTCAAGTCACGGGCGTAACTGCAGCTGAACCACAACATGAACGTGGTCCCGCTAGTGAAACGCAATGTGTTTCAAACACAATGCACATCCGATGGGCCCAGAAATTACGGTAGTACACTGGGCATTTGCAGAAAACTGGGATGGTGTGAAGATCATTGGGTTGTTTTGAAAAGATGGTCTATGGTGAATCCTGTAAGCAGAATTAAAAGTGTGCGCCATGTAGATAAAAGTTAGGCGCATGGCTGCCATACTGAAACAACGCGCGGCACCTGTGAAGTGGGCGCTGTGCTGAAAAAATAAAAGCCATGCGGTCTCCAAACTCAGATAATAGAACAAAGATTGTTTACGCTTCCGAAATGAAAGCCAATGCAATGCAAACATGCATACACACGCTATCTTCTCTTTAGTAAAAAAGTAATTTTAAAAAGGGCTCACAAACCCACGCCAATATTTGAACTATGCCTTTAGGCTACCACAAGCAAGAAACCAAGTACTGTCCTGGGAAGCGCTGGCTGAAAATACACAGCCCGCGAGTGGTGTGCGCGTGAGAGAGAGGGGGAGCAGGAGGCGAGCCCGGGAGTGGTGCGTGCATGCACGCGCAGTCTGCTCATTTTCAAGCACTGCACTCGTGCTTGTGGCGCGCCGCTGCTCACTCCCGCAAGGTGGATGCCGCCACAAGCACAAGTGTGTGCTTGAAAATGAGCAGACCAATGGCTAAAGGCCCTCCTAGATAGCGCATGCGCGATGACTAGGCGAGACCTAAAAAGGGAAGTTGAGAGAGGAAGCGATTAAAAAGGGAGTGAACAGAAAGATTACACATTTGTACAATTTGTAACTTGCAAGTCAGAGCTTTCAATTCCAATAGAATTCCTTGTGCAGTGAGCTAATAAATAGGGATAGTGCACATGCTGCTAATAACTGTTCACATACTTGTTACTAAAAGCTACCGCTCCTGGACAGCTAATGCTGATCTTGAATTGTTTCAGGCTGAAAGGGAAAGAAAGGGTCTCCTCTAGGAATGTGTTATTAGTAGTGTGTAAAGTTAATATTTTTCTTATTTTTTATTAAGAACAGTGATTGAACCACCTTGCTTCCTGGCCACTCAGTCAAGAAATATAAAATATATAACAGTAGGCATATTGTTCCACTGAGCAGTAGTAAGTACATTGCTTTGAAAACAAATGTAGCACATGCATATATTTTTTAATAGTCGGTGTATGTTACTGGCCACTTTCCATGGGGAAGATATATATTGTCTTGCGTAGGTCTTCAAGATGGTACCTCTCTGGTTTCTTGCTTGGAGAGGAGTGGCTTGTCATTGGAGAAGCAAAGATTCAAGAGCATGGCCATTCCAAGCCCAAACCCAGCCAAAGAGGCGAGTTGATACCGGGAGCACTAAATGCAGAAAACATCATGTATAGACTAGTACAAAGGAGAAAAACTGGCTAATAGTCCAAAGCACTAAAATATTCTGAGCAACATCAGAATGCTCGAAATTAGCATTACATGTTGCAAATGAGAGTTAAAGACTCGGGCAGATTTACAAGCCCCTTGCGCCTCTTTGCGTCGCCATTGCGTCACTTTTTGTGACGCAACAGTGGCGCAAACAATGCGCCCTATTTACAATGTGACGCATCTAGGGAGATGCGTCAAGTTGTAAAGCCCTGCGTCACATTATACCTGTGTCAGGTGTATTGTATGCATGGGGGCGTTCCTACGCAGGAAAGTCATGTAACAGTGACGCAGTGAAATCTACAAGATTTCACTGCGTCACTTTTAGGCCGACTCTGCGTCAAAACCTTACACCTGCTTGAAGCAGGTGTAAGGAGTGACGCAGTGTAGTGGGAATAGGCCACAAAATGCATTGCTGTAGTTGCCTCATGCTTGCGAAACGACTCCAGCAATGCGTGACTTTTGCCCTAACAGATGCGTCAGAATTTCAGACGCATCTGTCAATTCTTCCGCCATGGTGCACCGTATTGTAAATACGGTGCCTCCATGGTGGCGTAAGCATTTTATAGGGTGGCGCAAGGAAAGTGACGCATCTATATAGATGCTTCACTTTCTGCTAAATCTGCCCCCCAATTTGTACATAGCAATCCGCCTTGATTGAACGTTTACATAAAGTTGCCACATTTCTTTGGTGGTTTTCATAGACAAATGGTTGCCAAATGGTAAAAAGCGGCTGAGGTGGCCCTCTATTCATACAGGTTAATTAATTTCTTTCAGCAGCTTATTTAACTGCACAATTTCTTCAAAAAGTGGAACAACGTCACAAACAGAACAATATTAATCATAAGAATACATATGTAAAGAAAGATAGTGCAAAAAGCAAACAAAGGCGGGTGTATATATGAAAGAGAAGGTCCAAAGTGTCTATTTGTTACCTTCGTGTTTCCTTGCATGTATTATATATTAGTACCCTTGACAAAATCTTTTGATAAAAAGTGAATATTTTCATATATACACCCGCCTTTGTTTGTTTTTTGCACGATCTTTCTTTACATATATATTCTTATGATTTATATTGTTCTGTTTGTGACATTGTTCCACTTTTTGAAGAAATTGTGCAGTTAAATAAGCTGCTGAAAGAAATTAATTGGCAAGTATACACCTTATCTTGCCCCCAATGTTATTATAAAATAACCAAATTGAATACTCAAGTAAATCCCTTAAAGGCACACTTACCTATTCATCCTATTTTGCGCGAGCCCTCAGGGTAGTTTGGGTTGGCCATTACATTTTCACCTCTACTCCTACAGCACTGAGCAAAACACACTGAAGAAACTCATACAGCCCCTGAGCAACACATCCTTCAAAAACCATAAAGAGTCAGTATACAAAGTTGTATTCTTCTGTTGAATCCCTTTTTCCTTTTATTCTTTCATCAAATGCAAATTGCCTGGATTCATGAAATCACTCCAGTTTTAACTTGTAGCCAACACGTGTTTCATCATGGGAACATTAACCCAAATTACTTCATCAATGCGACAAAAGAAATGGACCTTGTTGTAGTCTTACAAAGATTACATCAAAGTAAATATTCTACTCGGTGATTAAAAAAAGGGAAGCTAGAAACATCCCACCAGACCCATGCTGAGTTAGCTTAAACACAGAGTCATTATTTCCTATTATTACCAGCAGAGTGTGGTCTTTCCAAGTCCAAACAGTTGTATGGTGTGTTATGTTATAGTTCACATGTTGTCGTTTACGTGAGTGTAAAACCAATGTTACGTTTCATATGGTTGAAATCACAGAAAGGTGGCAATGGAAGTTTTTTAAAAATATTTGCGATATTCCTGAGACCACTAATTCTGAGGTTTTTTGAGCATTTATTCTTCTTAGTTTTGATAATTCAAAAAGTCATTCATAAATCAATTGGACATGTTTTATAAAAGGAAACACCACATTAGTAAATCACACAATTGCAACACATTTGTATGCATGATTTAGAGCCATTTCTTTTGTGAGACAATATATACAACACATACATCCTACCAAACGTTATTTGTGACAAATATATCTACAACTAACTAATAATCACAAGACAACGATGAATAAATTATATGTGCCAGCCTGATATTAAACCAGTCTTGCATTTGCACTAAAAACAAAAGGCGGACAATTCCTCATTCAAAGACACATGTCTACTGTCCTGCCTGTGAGAGGGTGGGAATACATATCCTACTTAAGGGTGTTGCCAACATAGAACAAGGGGGAAATAATTTCTATTCAGTCCCCTCATGGAACACCCTATCTACCGTCCCCCACACTCAACAGCCAACGCGTTTCGAATCCCCACCAATTCCGGGATTCTCTTTAGGACTCGGACTTGGTTTTGTTTGGCTCTCAATTGTGCTGCTGACAGATGTCCATTATCTGCTCTTCAATTCATAGTATTGATCGAGGCTTAAATTGTATGGGCATATGGAAGTTCTTGGTAATGATTTAAAAACTGTCCAGGATCTTGAGACTTGTGAGGTGCAGTTTAGAGCTTGCAGGCGCATTGCCGAGAATATCTTCTGCAGTATTCTTGACCCTTTCCTTTCATTTCAGCTATGCGAAGGCAGTTAGAAAATCATCTCACATGTCCAATTGATTTATAAATGTATTTTTGAATTATCAAAACTAAGCAGAATAAATGCAAAAAAAACCTCAGAATTAGTGGTCTCAGGTTTATATCGAATATTAAAAAAAAAAACCTTATTGACACCTTTCTGTGATTTCAATATTTGGGTGGTCTAGTCTGGGGATTACAGGACCCAAGCCTTTCTTGTTAACTCACATTTCATATGGTTTGCATAATATTCCTCTCACCATAAAGAAAGTGCTGCAAAAGCTGTGCTCTGAAAAATGTTTTTATGCTCTGAGAAAAACCACCCTTGATCACTCATAGTGTGAAAACGGCCGCTAAACCGGCGATAATTGCCTATCGCCACCCTTGGTAATATGCCCTGCAGGTTGCTCTCCACATTGAGTAGGGGTGTCATGGTGTCTGAAGATAGGTTGGCGATTATTTGGAGTTAGGCTAATGTTGGCAAGAATGAAAACAAGTTTCCATGGCAACACCATTAATCATTGCTATGCACATACTGGTGAGCCTTCCAGTTATGAGCAGTGTTGCTTGTTGCTATGTGGGCGGGCACTTTTTTCTTTTGCAGTTTTACCTAGTGCAGACTCAACTTGAAGGTATGGGAGAGCTTTACATGAGCACCAGTTACATTCACAAGAATACATTCATATTTGGAAGGCACAGCAAGATTAATTGATTTGCCTAGAAACACAGGATGTTGAGCTGACCCAGAGACTCAAACCTGGTTCCCCAGTTCCAAAGTCTGCTGCTCTGGCCGTTACGCCACATCTTCTCCTTGAGCATCACCTCATAACCTTGGGCCAAGTGCCTTGCCTCCAATTCACTAGAAACATCATTGTAGACGAGTGCGTGAGGAACATCTCATGAGGGACAATGGCAGCAGGCAGCAGTGGCTCGGGCAGAGGACTCCTGGCGAGATATCAAGAAGCTGCCTGAAAACTATCATACTCATGCATCCCAATAAAGATTGTATTTGTTGTAGTTTACTATCCAGCTAACGGAAGGTGACCCATTTTTATCCCCGGGGTCTTGCAAGAGTGACATTGCATTGTCATTGCAGAGGGCTCAATGAGCATGTGTTCTTTGATAAAAGTTTTTTTTCAGTTGATGTTGCTGGTCCTCTGTAAGAGCACTCTACACTCACAAACTATCTTTAAGTACGTTTTCTAAGGGAGAGGTGCTCTCTTCGTGCCGTACAGGCCTATCTGCACCAGGCTAGTTGTTCTGAATCGCAGTCCGGATGCAAAGGCCTCAGAAGGTGGGGTGGGTAGGAGCGCCGTATTCACTGATATCCAATGACAGCGTGCTGTGAGGAATGGTTTACATGAGCATCAGTTAAATTACACAAGGACACATTTATTTTTTACTCCTTGGTTAGACAGCGCATGCACTGTCTCGAAGTTACATGTTGTGTTCTTTCAGTGGGCTTACAGTCCCCCCATCTCCTACCATTGGTAAACTTCAGCATCTCTCTCATTTTTCTTTAATGCCTTTTGTCATGGTATGTGGGTGTCATGTCCTCTTCTTGTATTTGCCATCTTACACTGCTTTTGGTGTGCAGAGCTATTTTTTTCTTTGTTTTCAAGAACTCCAATGGAGTACTTGTGTTTTCAGGCCGTCTCCCTTGAACACATACACACAAATCACTAAAATAAATGAGCATGTACATAAACAAATGCATAAGTTATTAAAACACAAACAGCACTTGTTTATTAATTTGTTTTGCACTATCCAATGGTATTGGAGCGCTTGTTCCATCCTCCATCTTGTTCTTTGACTTCAAGCACCCTATAGGAGTATTTGGTTTTCAGCCTCCCTACCTTGTACACAATCAATCAATCAATTATTCCATCAATCAATCAGGTATTTGCGAAGCACTGTACTCCCCCGTGAGGGTCTCAAGCTGCTGGGGTAAAAAGGGGTGATTTGCGCCGCTCCAGATCACCCAAAGAGCCAGGTCTTGATGCTCTTCCTGAATGCTTGCAGAGTGAGGAATCTTCTGATGCTAATGGGGAGTTCGTTCCATGTCTTGGCCACAATGTAGGAGTAGGTTCTACCTCCCGATCTGGCTCTGCGGATGCAAGGGTTTTTGGCCAGGGTGAGGTCGGCGGAGCAGAGGCTTCGCTTAGGTGCGTTGAAGGAGACTCTTTCGTTGAGGTATTGGGGTTGTGGAGGGATTTGTAGACATGAGTTAGCCCATTGTGAGCCCATTGAAGGTCACTTTATTTTCGACAGGGAGCCAGTGGAGGTCTCGTAGGTGCTGGGTGACGTGGTCTTGTCGTGGGATGCAGAGGGCGAGTCTGGCGGCGGTGTTCTTAATGGTCTGGAGTCTGTGAAGTAGGGATTTGTTGACCCAGTGTAGAAGGCGTTTCCATAGTCCAGTCTGCTGGCTATGTGGGTGACGGCCTTTCTGGATTCGGAGGGGATCCATTTGAAGGTCTTGCAGAGGATGCAGAGGGTGTTGAAGAATATAGAGGAGACGGCGTTGATCTGTCGGGTCATGGGGAGGGAGTCGAGTATGATGCCTAAGTTGCAGGTGTGGTCTATGGGTGTGTGGGGGAGTTGCCAAGGGTGGTGGGCCACCAGGTGTTGTCCTATGCGAAGGGGGTGGATCTGAGGACAAGGACTTCTGTTTTCTCTGTGTTGAGTTTCAGGCAGCTGCTGCTCATCCAGGAAGCAACGTCTTTCATTCCTTCCTGGAAGCTGTGTCTGGTGATTCCATGCTTTCTGACGATGGCTGTGAGGAGGGCCATGTAGATGTTGAAGAGTGTGGGGCTGAGCGATGATCCTTGGGGTACTCCTCAGTTGATCTCTGTGGGTTCGGAAAGGTAGGGGAGGAGTCTGACTCTCTGGGTTCAGCCGGTGAAGAATGAGTGGATCCAGGTGTTGACGATTTTCTCAGTGACTTTTGCTGCAAAGGGGAGGAGAGAGATGGGTCTGTAGTTCTTGAGGTCTGTCGGTTCTGCGGAGGGCTTCTTGAGGAGGGTCTTAACTTCTGTGCATTTCCAGTGGTCTGAAAGTTACTGAAAAAAGAATTATGATGAGGCCAGAGCAGGCCATGTCATAGGCTTTCTTGTTTTAGGAGGAGAGGACAATAAACTCTACAATGGGGGGGGGGGGGGGTGAAGAGACTCACTATTGGCTCAACATCCTGTGATTCTGAGCTTTCGGTAACCTTCAGCCATGATGAACAGCAGATGTGCTGCCAGACAACATGGCTAAATGATATTCACATTGGCAAGGCGGCCAATAGCTCGGGCAGTACCAAGATCTATTAGCTTTGCCAATGCTTTTTTTGTAGCACAGGGAGATTAAGTGATTTGCCCAGCATCACAGGATGATGAGCCAATGCTGAGACTCGAACCTGGTTGCCAGTTTGAAGTCGTTACCCCACGTCCTCTCGCAAAGCCTCCAGTTTCTTCTCTTTCTAAATCTACCAGAGTATACTTTGTAAACCACAGACAGCACTCTTCTACTCTGGCTTCACTGCACAAGATAATACCAGGTTCTCCCTCCTCATGTGGGCATGTGACAGGTTAAATATTGGAACGTGGTATTCGAATCGAACTCCTTCTACCGCTCAACATTGAAGTGCTGTGGCTATATGGTGTGTGCATTTCCTAAATAGTGGACTCTGCTTAGAAGGATAAAGCTTCCATTCTCGGTGTGCTTGTCCTTCAGCCCGCGTCCTTATCTCTGCCTTCTTCTGTGTCAGTGCCTTAATGCCGCTCTACCACACGCCAGTGTCTCTAACTTCTAGAGTCAGGACATTTGTATCTTGCTGTCCTCATGTCAATGTCTTTAAATTCAGTGCTAGTCTATAAAAACTTTCTGCCACTGTGCCTCTATCTTTAATCCTAGTTCAAGCTTATCCACCTCTTTGTGCCCTATTTCTATGTCTCCCCCTTCTGGTATCTATGTCTACCTGTCTTTCTTCCCAGAACCTGTCTCTCTGTTTTAGCATCTTTGACTCTGTCTACTCATGTGTCTAATTCTCAACATTACAGTGTCAGTGCATCCACGTCTGTCTGTCATGGTATGTGTGTGTCGCAATCCTTCTATCTGTATATTACACATTTCCTAGTTCTACATAGTGGTGTCAGTGGCTCAATGACTTTCTACCTTTTGTCTGACTCTCTGAGTTTCAAGGTCCTTATTTCTTTCAGCCCCTGTATTTGAAATTGCCAGGGCCAATCTGCACCATGTCTTTAGGGCCAGTTTTTTGTGCCCTGTGTTTTTGTGTCAGTGTCCCATGTCTGCATAAAGTTCAAGTCAGTCTGTCCGTGTCTGTGACTATACATGTGTCTAAGTCCCAGTGTCAGTCTATCTGTGTCTGTTACTGTACCTGTGTGTATACGTCCAAGAGTCAGTCTATTCATGCCTGTTACTGTACCTGTGCGTCTGAGTCCCAGACTCAGTGTATCCTTACCTGTTACTGTATCCGCGTTTCTAAATTCCAGTGTCCTTGCATCCACGCCTGTTACTGTACCTGTGTGTCTAAGTCTAAGTGTCAGTCAATCCTGCCTGTTACTGTACCTGCTTGTCTAAGTCCCAGTGTCTGTCTATCCCTGTCTGTTACTTTACCTATGTGTCTAAGTCCTATTCTCAGTCTATCCCTGCTTGCTACTGTTTCTGCATGTGTAATTCCCTGTGTCCATTCAACTGTGCCTGTTACTGAACCTGTCCATCTAAGTCCCAGTGTCAGTCTATCCATGCTTGTTAAAGTACTTGTGTGTTGTAAGTCACAGTGTCTCTACATCCGTGTCTGTGGAATAATAGCAAGAGATGTTTTGAAACACTATCCTAAAGTTTTTAGTGGAAGAATAGCGGAATTAGAAGGAGTAGAAGACAAGATCGTACTAAAAGACAAGGCTGTTGCTAAACGTTTTCACGTAAGGAATATCCCTACGTTACTACGGGAAGAGGTCTCTAAAGAGCTAAAAAGATTAGGTCAACAGGATATAGTTCATCCTATGGAAGCTTCAGATTGGGTTTCACTTTTAGTTGTGGCCAGAAAGGCGACTGGCAGGGTTAGAATCTGTGTTGACATTCGCTATCTTAACAACAACATTCTGGTGGATAAATTTCCGCTTCCAAGTGTTAATGAAATGCTGGTATTGACAAAGGACGGAGCTTGTTTCCGGTCCAGGGAAGACATGGCTTGGCAGTTCGGGCTGGACTGTTCCCATGAGGCACAGGGTCAGACTGATTTGCATATAGCCATGTCTGAACTGGGGTGGCAGAGTGGGCTAAAGAACCGTGATGGATTAAACCCAGATCTTTTGACTGGGTGTGAGTGTTTGATTGATTCAGATGCTCCGTCCATCACCACCCCCTTTTGTACCGGTATTGACAAAGGGGCATAAGTGGTTTTCTGCTTTGCAACTAACAGAGGATTACCAACTGGTCAGATTGAAATAGGATTTCCGTAGGTTTATCTCTTTCATCACTACAGAGGGATGTTTCCAATTCAAAAGGCTGTCCTTTGAGTTGGCCTCAGCTGCAGCTGTGTTTCAGCAACTAATGTTTTAGCTGCTTAGGAAACTCCATGATGTCATGTTGTTTTAATGTGACATTTTGGTGATGGGTAAAAATAAAGATTAACCTGACAAGAATTTGCAACAATAAAAACCTTTTCGTTGCTATTAGGATCCAAAATGATGTGAAGATTTCCTTGACCTATCCTACCTAAAATAGATGGACCTTTTTCCGTAACATAAAGCTTTTCTAAAGTCTTCCTATTTTGGAATTTAAATATCAGATTCCTAAATCCAAGCATTTCAATGGTTTCACCACTATTCCTTCTGGATTAATGTCTGGTTCAAAGGCTTTCCCCAATTTGTTTCACAAAAAGTTTATTTTCCACAGATCTTCATCAACCATATAGCATACTTGTTTGTTGCTCTTAATCGCATCATCAATAATAAGTAAAACATGTTCTCTGTTTAGAATATCACTTTTTTTGATAATCAAGTTTATTGGTATTTAACAGAAACCAGATAATTACATTGACAGCAAAATCAGACACATTACCTTGATAATTAATAATAGTAAAGTTGATGACAGAGACCTGTCCAGCAGACTTCAGATTTGTTGTATGTGCAAGTTTGTCGCGGTACATCGGTGTGAGAAGTTGGCCTGATGTATGATGTCTCCAATTCTGGGGTCACCTTGTATCAGTCCAAACAATCCCTTATGGTGGTGGTTGTAAGTCAACCTTATAGACTAGCTATCCTAGGGGTAGCATCGACCTAAGCAGTCTTAGGCTTAACTCAAGAGGGCATGTGAAGCCAGCTGTTTTACCATATGCAATCCTGTAATATCAAATGAAAGGACACCACACAAGTTATATATTATAAAAATATATGTATTTATTACTAGAATAATCCTCTGTACTCTTTATGAGTGCAGAGGCACAAGCGTTTAAACAAAAGCACAGCTAAACATACACAAGTTGCACAATTATGGATAGGGTCGGTGGCCACTCAAACCATATATCAAAAAAGTGGCATAAGTATCACTTTACGAACAGTGGTAAGGCCTAGGGCCTTGGGAATCGCTGGGACTACACTGGACTAACAGCAGTTAGGACGGGAGTAGCCCTTGGGATTCGGGTGCAGCGCTAAAAGCACACGCATGCACCAATGCAAAGTCAATGGTGCGTAAAAGTCAGAAAGTTACTGTTTTGGAAGTCTTCTGACTGGAATAGAATTACCACACTTTAAACTAAGTCACTAGAGGTGTAAACCACTACAAGAGCACCGGTGTTAGATCGATACCTCACCCACAGGAAGCGGGTGCATAGGTGCCAAAGTGTGTCGGGTTTCGTCGTGGAGATCTATGGAGCCTGGAGATGAAAATGCTGCAGGCGGCCAGGAGAGAAGAGTCCGGTTGGATCCAAGGGTGGATCGAAGATGTAGAGTACCTGAAAGCAGAGGGGACAGAGTCTGGGTCACTAGCCAGTGAACAGGATGGAACCAGGAAGGAACCAGGCGATGTCGGGCGCAATCAGGTGGTTGTTGAGAAGCTTGTCTCCGCTGCCACGTGGACTCTGGGGCATTGAGGGCGTCCAGGAGTGGATCACGAGCTGTCCAACTGAGAGTCTCGCAGTCGGCAGTGTCGGCTTCCGGATCGGAGTCAACAGGCCTTGGCAAATGCAACCCACGCAGGATTTGAAGATCGCTTTTTAGTCGGACCAGCAAGGTCAGATAGATTGCTCCTTTTTAGGGGAGCGAGGGCCAGTCTGGAGCAACCAGACTAGCAGTGTAAATTCAAGGATTCGTTGGTATTGGGGCCACTAGCCAACGGGCAAGTGACCGGACCAATGCGTCAAGCAGGAAAATGCAAAAGGGCCCCACGCAGCACTCGGTGAGTGTGGAGGGGAGATCTTTGGTGCAAAAGCTGCTCGGGGCTGGGGATTCTCAAACCCCAATGCACAGCTTCGAGGGTACCTCGGGAGCTGCACGGTCAGCACTTCGTAGTTTTTCCAAGATGGCCGGCTCCACGCTTCACGCCGCCTCCATGGGTCTCAGATTCACTGGGACTGTGGATCAGGCTGTTAAAAGTCAGGGAAGCTGGGCCTTGTTGATCTCTGTTGCTCGAGTTCCGGCGGGAACTGCAACAAAGCAAACCGTTGGGCGCTGGATGGTGCCTGTTTGTACAGGGTGGTCACTCCTTGACCACAAGGGAGATTCTTCAGTCTTCCACATCGAGTGGGATGTCGAAGGGTCCAGAGTTCTGTATCAAAGTTTCAGTCAGGATAATCTGATGTGCGTTGGCACAGCTCCTATCTTTATCCCAAATCAAGGGGCTGGATTACCTGCTAGGTCCCTCCTATGGGTGGGACCCAGGAAGGGGGTGGTTACACCCCTTTCCCTTCGTCCAGTTTCGTGCCAGAGCTGGGGCTGGAGTGCCCCAGAACCGGTTTGACTGGAGTTTGCATGGGACACCTTGTGTGCCCCAGGCAGTGTCTAGTTTCTTTCAACCCTCCCTGCTCCAATCCACTATCTCCTGTCTGGGGTGGTGTAGCACCTCCCTGTGACAGGAAACTCTTTGTCCAAGCCTCCGGTGCCAGGTTTCGGTCAGCAGCAGGAGGCCAGACTTGTGTCGGGGCAGCAGCATCCATTTTGTGATGCTGAGGCTCTGGTTAGATTTAACCGCGTTTAAGTAAAGTAGCATGTCTTTTCCCTCTAGAAGGGTGGAATGCTACCCCCGTCGCCAGAACTGGAGAGGGGGTAGTATTCCAAAGTGTATGACACCTTACACGACATGTTTTGATAAAGCCAAACCAAAGTTAGCAATAACCGCGAGGATTATAATGCACTTAAGAGTATATGGTATGGCAATATCCTGGAACAGCTATAAGGAAATGGTTCCGAAAGCTGCAGACAGGCTCAGCTCATGCTAGAGCACCATCTCACATAAAACCAAGTACTCTGCCTCCAGGATTGTTAAGGCCTGCCATAGGAGTGACTTATAGGTATATATGTGTCCAGATATAGGTTTAGATATAGGTATACTATATCTAAGCAAGGGGTGATTACACGACCTTGCCCCAGCTGAGCGATCAGCCAGTTGTGTCAGTTTGGATGGCCAGCCAGGGGTGGAAAAAGATATGCTGCAGCCCCTGGTAGGCCTTGGATGCACCTATACCCTGGGTACCCTGGGTACACTGTACAGGGGCTGATAGGGTGACCCAATCCAATTAGTTATGCACCTAGGGTACATGGAGTCCATTTTACAGAGAGAGTAGATAGCCTGGGGCCCTGATTAGCAGGATCCCAGGCCAACTAAGTCGAAAACCAGCTAAACACAAGGCAAAAAGTCTGGGGTAACCATAGTCAGGTATCCACCTTCCTACATAACCCCCCCCCCCCAAACAAAAGGAGATAAGGCTATCCTTGACCAGGTAAGCCTATATTGCCTAAGTGGGCATATAAGGAAATACCTGCACTAGCATGATTACCCCCTGTCTCATGGTCCACTAAGCAATCCCTCACCCTAGGGGTATCAGAGGGTCTCCACCATAGGGAATCACTACCTGTGGTGTGTTTTGGCAAAGTAAAAGGCTGGTGTTGGGATGGAGTACTGCAGTGAGGCTCCACTAATGTAGGGCTTAGCTTCCTCCAATCATTTTCCACCATGTGTGCCTTTCTTTCCTTGACTGAGTTGCACTGTGCTCTCACGGTCAACCTCTGGCTGCCTACAGCTGGGTCCCTTTTGTTGGCTTACTGGAGGGATAGGTCAGGTTTGGGGCCTTGGGTCCAGGTTTGGCTGTGCCCAACAGTGTCCATTTGGGGGAGGTCCCTAACTAGTTGTAAGGGGGATCCCTCAGGAGTTTTTAAAGTTTTCACCTTGCTAGGGCTGCTAGCTTTGGTGCCTCTAATCTGCTGATGGGGGTGTTTTATTGGACAGGTGGCCCTTTGTGGCTCACTGACCTCCTTGACCTCTGTAGCCCTGGGCTGACTGAGGCAAGGTAGAGAGGGGCAGGTTACCTGCTCCAGACTGGATCCCACCTTGGAAGGGTCCACTGACATCAGGGGCTCTGCCAGGCTAGGCCTGACTACCTCTGGGGCAGTTTCTTCACAAGGGGTAAGATCAGTTCCCTGAGGAGGCTGATCCTTTCCTAAAGTCTGGTGGGAGGGAGATTTCTCTTCCTCCTCAATGCTCTCAGTTTGTGTGGAGTGATCCATAGTTTCAGGCTTCACAACACAGGAATCAGTTTGAGTTTGGGCTGTGGCCATCACAGCCCCACCAACCTTTTCAGGCAGGGACTCAGTTTGGGTATTGGCTGTTACCATCACAGCCCTGCTAACTTGTTCAGGGAAGGAATCTGCTTTAGATGGGGCTGAGTCTAGCACAGCCCTACCAACCTTTTCAGGAAGGACATCTTGGATTGGGGCTGTGGCCATCACAGCCCCACTAACCTTTCCATGGAGATTTACCATTTTAGAATGGGTTTCTTGTTCCACCTCAGCCCGGGCTGAGATTTCTAAATCATTCCCAAGTAGACAATCTACAGGCAAGTTTGTTGACACTGCCACTCTTTTGGGGCCAGTGACACCTCCCCAGCTGAGATTTACTATTGCCATGGGATGATTTGTCTGCGCTCCATCAATATTAGTCACCTGATATGTGGCACCAGGTAAAAGTTGCCTTGAGGGGACTAGATTCTCAGTCACCATAGTGATACTATCCCCTGTGTCTCTATAGGCCTCAACTTTTTGACCATTGACGAGGGGCTCCTGTCTGTACTTTCTCAAAGTGTTTGGGCAATCAGTGAAGTTGGCAAACCCCATGCCATTTTCACAGACAAGAGTAGCTGTAGTTGGGGACTTGGTTAGGCCAGAGTCCACATGAGTTCCAAAAGTAAACCCAGCCAAATTCTTGGGGGTGCTCCCACCACCTGGGGGATTACTACTAACAGTAGCAGTAACAGGAGGTGTTGGAGCTTTACTTGGAGGAATATTTTCTTTATTGCTATTCTTTGAACAACAGCTATCTGTTTTCCAGTGGCCAATCTGCTTACAGGCATGGCAATAAGGTTTCTTCGGGATAGAGGAAGTGTTTTGGGACCCACCCCCATCCTTGGAGTTTTGGGGCCCTGTGGGAGACTTTTCTTTTGGTTTATCCCCACCCTTCTCTTGAGCCTTGGAAGTATCCTTCTTTTGGCCATTACCCTGATTCTTAGGCCTAATCCTGGTTCTGACCCATTTGTCTGCCCTCTTACCCAATTCTTGTGGAGAGGCCAGATCTGAGTCCACCAGGTGCTGGTGCAAAAGCTGTTTTTGACAATTACTAAGGATCTGCTCCCTCATAATCAAATTATACAATACTGTGTAGTCATGTACTTTGCTGCCAAGTAGCCAACCTTCCAGAGCCTTAGTAGCACAATCTACAAAATCAGTCCAGTCCTGAGTCTGAGCTTTTTTGGTATCTCTGAACAACAACCTGTATTGCTCAGTGGTTAGGCCAAACCCATCAATAAAAGCACTCTTCAGGACAGTGTAGTTTTTAGCATCCTCAGGTCTAACAGTGAGGAGCTTATCTCTCCCTTTCTCAGAAAAGGAGTACCATAGGATTGCTGCCCACTGTTCTTGAGGAACCTGCTGTACCATGCAGGCTCTCTCCAGAGCAGTCATCCATTTGTGGATGTCATCCCCTTCCTTGTAGGGGGGCACAATCTTTGTCAGGTTTCTATTGTCATAGGACCTGTCTTTCTCTTTAGGAATAATGCTGCCACCAGTGGAATCTAATCCACTCAATGTTTGTTCCCTTGCCAAAGCAAGTTTAGCTTGGGCCAGGGCTATCTCTTCCCTCTCTATCTGGAGTCTGACAGCCCTCATTCTAGCCCTATGCTCTTTTCTCTGAAGGGAAGTAATTCCCTTTTCAGAGGCCCTTGAGGCACTAGAAAGGTTAGATTCCCTGGAAGGGGATCTCTCTCTTCTATTGCCAGGGTATATTTTGCTATTGGGTCTGGGGAGGTGGTCTCCCTCTGCATTCCCATGTAGGTTCAAGTTAGCTTGGCTAAGCCTTCCAACTTGGACCTGGCTATCCCCTTGATCCTGATCTGTATCTGAATCTAAACCACTTGATCCTGAATCCACATCTACCCTTGGAGTGATGGGGTCAGTGACTGGGGGGTTTACCTCATCTCCTGGATTCCCTGTGGGACCTGCACTAGCTTTCTCAAAATCATCTTTTTCTAAGATTGCTATCAGGAGAGAGATTGTAGGGTTGTGACCCTTTTTTAGACCCCTTGAGTTGCACAAGCCACTCAAGTCCTTGAAGCTGAGATTTGCATATCTGGAAGGTGCCTTGGTCAGGTCACCTCTCACAGGTAGAGAACTGGAAGTTTCACCTGTGCCAGACATATCTCTAGTGAGGTGTAAGTGGTGCACCTACCTACACTAAGTGTTTTCCTACTGTACCTTGCTAGTGAGTTGTAGTCAGGGTGTGCTACTCCCTTTAGTCTACAACTACTAAGTTCAGTAGAACTTAAGTATGTTAGCTTTGTTTATATGTACCTATAGTACTCAATGTGATCTTTTAAATGATATAAAGATTACAATGGTAAAGCTACAGCAAGCTCAAATCCCAACCGCTGCACACCAATGTGAGAAGTTGGCCTGATGTATGATGTCTCCAATTCTGGGGGCACCTTGTATCAGTCCAAACAATCCCTTATAGTGGTGGTTGTAAGTCAACCTTATAGACTAGCTATCCTAGGGGTAGCATAGACCTAAGCAGTCTTAGGCTTAACTCAAGAGGGCATGTGAAGCCAGCTGTTTTACCATATGCAATCCTGTAATATCAAATGAAAGGACACCGCACAAGTTATATATTATAAAAATATATGTATTTATTACTAGAATAATCCTCTGTACTCTTTATGAGTGCAGAGGCACAAGCGTTTAAACAAAAGCACAGTTAAACATACACAAGTTGCACAATTATGGATAGGGCCGGTGGCCACTCAAACCATATATCAAAAAGTGGTATAAGTATCACTTTACGAACAGTGGTAAGGCCTAGGGCCTTGGGAATCGCTGGGACTACACTGGACTAACAGCAGTTAGGACGGGAGTAGCCTGCGGGATTCGGTGCAGCGCTAAAAGCACACGCATGCACCAATGCAAAGTCAATGGTGCGTAAAAGTTAGAAAGTTACTGTTTTGGAAGTCTTCCAAATGGAATAGAATTACCACACTTTAAACTAAGTCACTAGAGGTGTAAACCACTACAGGAGCACCGGTGTTAGATCGTTACCTCACCCACAGGAAGCGGGTGCATAGGTGCCAAAGTTTGTCGGGTTTCGTCGTGGAGATCTATGGAGCCTGGAGATGAAAATGCTGCAGGCGGCCAGCAGAGAAGAGTCCGGTTGGATCCAAGGGTGGATCGAAGATGTAGAGTACCTGAAAGCAGAGGGGACAGAGTCTGGGTCACTAGTCAGTGACCAGGATGGAACCAGGAAGGAACCAGGCGATGTCGGGCGCAATCAGGTGGTTGTTGAGAAGCTTGTCTCCGCTGCCACGTGGACTCTGGGGCATCGAGGGCATCCAGGAGTGGACCACAAGCTGTCCCATAAAGTCTCTCGCTGTCGGCGGTGTCGGCTTCCGGATTGGAGTCAACAGGCCTTGGCAAATGCAACCCATGCAGGATTTGAAGATCGCTTCTTAGTCGGACCAGCAAGGTCAAATAGATTGCTCCTTTTTAGGGGAGCGAGGGCCAATCTGGAGCAACCAGACTAGCAGTGTAAATTCAAGGATTCATCGGTATTGGGGCCACTAGCCAATGGGCAAGTGACCGGACCAACGCATCAAGCAGGAAAATGCAAAAGGGCCCCACGCAGCACTCGGTGAGTGTGGAGGGGAGATCTTCGATGCAAAAGCTGCTCGGTGTTAGGGCTTCTAAAACCCCAATGCACAGCTTCGAGGGTGCCTCGGGAGTTGCACGGTCAGCACTTTGTAGTTTTTCCAAGATGGCCGGCTCCACGCTTCACGTCACCTCCGCAGGTCTCAGATTCGCTGGGACTGTGGATCAAGCTGTTAGAAGTTACGGAAGCTGGGTCTTGTTGATCTTTGTCGTTCGAGTTCCGGCGGGAACTGCAACAAAGCAAACCGTTGGGCACTGGATGGTGCCTGTTTGCACAGGGTGGTCAGGATAATCTGATGTGCGTTGGCACAGCTCCTACCTTTATTCCAAATCAAGGGGCTGGATTACCTGCTAGGTCCCTCCTATGGGTGGGACCCACGAAGGGGGTGGTTACACCCCTTTCCCTTTGTCCAGTTTTGCGCCAGAGCTGGGGCTGGATTGCCCCAGATTTTGCATGCTGGATTTTGCATGGGACACCTTGTGTGCCCCAGGCAGTGTCTAGTTTCTTTCAACCCTCCCTGCTCCAATCCACTATCTCCTGTCTGGGGTGGTGTAGCACCTCCCTGTGACAGGAAACTCTTTGTCCAAGCCTCCCCTGCCAGGTTTCGGTCAGCAGCAGGAGGCCAGACTTGTGTCGGGGCAGCAGCATCCATTTTGTGATGCTGAGGCTCCGGTTAGATTTAACCGCGTTTGAGTAAAGTTGCATGTCTTTTCCCTCTAGAAGGGTGGAATGCTACCCCTGTCGCCAGAACTGGCGAGGGGGTAGTATTCCAAAGTGTATGACACCTTACACGACATGTTTTGATAAAGCCAAACCAAAGTTAGCAATAACCGCGAGGATTATAATGCACTTAAGAGTATATGGTATGGCAATATCCTGGAACAGCTATAAGGAAATGGTTCCGAAAGCTGCAGAAAGGCTCAGCTCATGCTAGAGCACCATCTCACATAAAACCAAGCACTCTGCCTCCAGGATTGTTAAGGCCTGCCATAGGAGTGACTTATAGGTATATATGTTTCCAGATATAGGTTTAGATATAGGTATACTATATCTAAGCAAGGGGCGATTACACGATCTTGCCCCATCTGAGTGATCAGCCAGTTGTCTCAGTTTGGATGGCCAGCCAGGGGTGGCAAAAGATATGCTACAGACCCTGGTAGGCCTTGGATGCACCTATGCCCTGGGTACCTATAGTACACTGTACAGGGGCTGATAGGGTGACCCAATCCAATCAGTTATGCACCTAGGGTACATGGAGTCCATTTTACAGAGAGAGCAGATAGCCTGGGGCCCTGATTAGCAGGATCCCAGGCCAACTAAGTAGAAAACCAGCTAAACACAAGGCAAAAAATCTGGGGTAACCATAGTCAGGTATCCACCTTCCTACATTCGGAGAACACCCACCAATCAAGACAGTAGATTGAACCATTTACCCCAGATCTTTTTGAACAGTTCAGGGCAGCCCCGGGCCTCGAAGAGAGGCTCCTCTTGGGTCTCACACCACTCCATCCCCCAGCCTCCACTTCCGTACAGTAGGAGGCTTGGCCTGAGACCAAAGTGCCGTAATGTCACATTTCGCCACCGCCACTGCAGTCCCAAGAAAGCGCTTGTCGGCCCGAGAGCCATCCAGGCCATCAAACACACCTAGAATCAGATGTAATGGGTCAGGGGGAACTACCCACCCAGGGTCTGTGTAAGCTCAAATTCCACACCCGCCCAGATGACGCAATGGCGGGGCACTGCCAGCTGGAGCGTGATCGCATCGTGGACAAGTCGGGGAATACCACAGTCGAGCTCTATACAGACGTGCGGGAGTTAGATATGCCATGTGTAAATAGTAGAGTTGAATTAGGCGCAGTTTGGAGGAGGTCGTCAAGGTCTTAGGAGCCATGAGAGCTTCCCGCCAGTCTGCATCCTCCAAGGTGCCCAGCCAGCCCTCCCAGCAGGCGCGCAGTGAATCTAGGGTTGCGGGGCCATTGTTCACTAGGGAGCGGTAGATCTGCAACACCCCTCTTTACCTAGGTTCCCCATCATCACTTGGTCCTCGAGGGGACTGAATTCGGGGAGGGAGGTGGGAGAAGTAATGCGTGCATTGAGGGCATGCCGAAGCTGCAGGTATTTGTAGAACTGGGAAGCGTGGAGGGAGTAGCGCTGCTGCAAATCTGTAAAGGCCCTGATGTGGTCCCCAACCCAGATGTCCCCAAGAAGCGAGATCCCAAAGCGGTCCCATTGACAGAAGTCCCGGAGAGTTGAAGTCCCGCGCAGCCAGGTACCATGCCACAGGGGTGTATGTTAGGTAAGCTTCCCATCCCATTTTGTGTGGTGCAGGGCAGTGCGCCAAGCCAATAGGACTGTCCTATTAATGGGGGAAGGACCTGTGGTATGGGAGCCCTGTACAAGTAGGCTTGGAGTTGTGGAAAATCCATAGACTGAAGCTCAACCTGCTACGCCAGGTCGGACCAGCCACCGGCGAACCAGTCATGAACCACAATAAGTCTTGTGGCCAGGTAATAGAGGTGAAGATTGGTCACACCCATGCCACCATCATAGGGAGATATCCAACAGTGAGCTAGGACAATACGCGACCTCCCGCCTGCCCATAAAAACCAGGTGAGCAGACCGTCAATCTTGCGGAACCAGCTCCCCGGGAGATGAAAGGTTATGTTTTGAAGAATATATAGAAAGCGTGGGAGAACCATCATTTTAAAAAGCGCACTTCTGCCACGGGGATTAAGAGGAAGGGACTGCCATCGCCTGAGGTCTGCCTTAGCCTTGGTAACCAGGGTCGTAAGGTTGAGGGTCCATTCAAGTTCGGGGAGCAAGGTTACCTAGACTCCCAAGTACTTGAATGACTGCCTACGCAGGGGAATAGTTGTTTGTCAGTCGAAACAGGCTTGTGACGGGTGGAGGGGAACCAAGGTGGATTTCGCCGGGCTGAGCTGCAGCCCAGAGACTCGCTCAAAGGCGAACAGGACTTCCAAGCACCGTGGGCCGAAGTCCTCGGGATCCGCTAAGAAAAGGAGGACGTCGTCTGCATAAAGGGCGACCTTGTCAACCTGACAGGGGTCACATGCCCCTCCCCGGATGCGGGGATATTTGCGTACGAGAGAGGCCAGGGGCTCCATTGCTAACGCAAATAAAAGCGGCGATAGTGGACAGCTTTGGCGGGTGCCCCTCTGGATGGGGAACACCTCTGAGAGCACACCATTAAATAGGACCCGTGCTTTAGGGCTAGAATACAGAACTCGGATGAAACGCCCGACTGGGATGCCAAATCCCATCACCTCCAGCACATCTTCCAGGTAGCTCCAATCAACTGTATCAAAGGCTTTTTCAAAGTCAATGAAAAGCAGGGCCAAGTACTGGGTGAGCTGATGGTGATGTGCGAGGGCGAGGGGAAGATGGGGTATGCAGTGCCAGGTACCACGGGCAGGCATGAAGCCGCATTGGTCGGGATGGACCAAGTCGTGCAATAGGGGGCGGAGACGTTGAGCCAAGGCAGTAGCAAAGATTTTCACCTCAGTGTTGATGAGGGAAATGGGGCGATAATCAGGGCAGGAGAGGGAGGGCGGTTGTGTCTTAGTAAGAACCACAATAGTGGCCACGTCGGTCTCTGGGGGGGAAGGACCCCCTATCCACCACATTCTGGAACAGATCAACCAGGTGTGGAACCAACAAGTCGCGATAGGTCGCATAGTATTCCTGAGGGTATCCATCGGGCCCTGGCGAATTACCGGGGTGCAAGAGTGAAATGGCCCCGTGTAACTCCTCCGGGGTAAGGGGGAGATCCAGAATCTCCAAGACTGCCTGGGAAAGACGGGGCAGTTGCGTCTTAGCCTCTGTCATCAGTTCGGCCAGGGAGGCCTCGGGAGGCCGGGCTGCATACAATTGGGCATTATAGCCTGCAAAGGCTTGGACGATAGCATGTGAGGTGAAATGATGAGCGCCGGCTGCGTCGCAGACCTCGGGAATTATGCGATTGGCTTTCGGTTATGAGACCAGATTATGGAGTAGCTTCCAGTTTTTGTCACCCCAGCCGTATACACATGCCACCGAGGAAAGCCATAACATTTTAGCTGATTCTAGAGAGATCTGACAGAGCTCCTCATGGAGCAGTGTAAGCTGTCGGGTGGAGCAAGCGCCTTTGGCAGAAGCCTGGGCTGATTCCAACTGTGCAGCTTGGGCTTCGAGCTGTAGCAAGCGGGTGGTCTGGGCCGTGCGCTTTGCGTGGACCAAGCCTCTGGCCAGGCCCCGTATAGTAGCCTTGCCAGCTTTCCACAGTATACCCGAAGAGGGAACCGATCCCTTGTTGATCAATAGGTATTGATTCAGTTCTTTCCCGAGGGTCTCGACGAATTCCGCATCCTGCAGGAACCAAGCGTTCATCCACCAAATCGTGCAAATTCCCTCAGGGGCATGCCTGAGATGGAGGGAGACTGGGGAATGATCGGAGATACCTCGGGGAAGAACAGTGACCCCCGACACCAACTGGCAATCAGTGGCTGGCAACAGGAGAAAGTCAATACGGGAGTGGGTACCGTGAGCCGCCGAAGTGTGAGTGTATTGTTCTCGGTGGGAGTTCCATACCCTCCAGGCGTCGCAGAGACCCAGGGCAGAGGACCAATAATAAAGGCGCTTAGCAGAAGCAAGGTGGGAAGCAGAGGGAATACCATTTGTGTCACGAGAAGGCTACATAACAGCGTTGAAGTCACCCCCAATGACCGTCAGACCCTGAGGGAAAGTCGAGATTAATAGTGTGATGCGTCGGAGGGCAGAGGGCATTGTGCCGGGAGAATGTAGGCACACAGGAGATTGAGAAGATGACCCTCGATCCTACCAGTTAGGGGCACATAGCGCCATTGTGCGTCAGTCTCTACCTGTATCAAAGTAAAGGGGAGACTTCTACGAATTAATATGGCCACTCCCCGGGAGCCCCATGTAAAACCAGAGTGCCAGACCCTGTCAAAACCATATCGGGCAAGTAAGGTGCATTGAGTTCCCAAAAGGTGTGTTTCTTGTAGGAAGAGAATATCGGGCGCTTGGTGTAGGGCACGCGGAGAACTGCAGTACGTTTTATACGGTCTAGTAGGCCATTGACGTTCCATGACAGAATGTGGAGTGGTTTATTAAGAGTTGACATCATGTGACTGAGAGGTGTGTGTGTGTGGACCAGCGCAAGGGGACCCGGGTCCCAGGAGCGGTAACATCTCATAGCCAGGGAGTAGGGATAGAGCTTGTGTATTGTGGTAGGTCTCTTGTCATTGGTGGTGGCGTGTGTGTGCAGTAAGCTGCAGTAAAAAGCAAAAAACAGTGGCCCGAAGGAGGCCAAAAACAATAAACAATTAGAAGACAACGGTCATCCCAACCCCCCTGCCCCTCAATATCCCCCACCCTACACTTCTGAAATTGAAGCATCTGTCACCCTGAAAAGGAATTCCTCAAAAACAACAATAAAAACAAGTCTGAGTGCTAAGCTAAAACGATTAGCAGAGCATGGTCGTGGCGGAGATGGACCCCTCAATGTAGACGGATATGTTATTGTTAACAGCTGCAAGAGAGTTTAAGAAACAATTTGTGATCCCAAGTCCACTGGGCTTCAGGGGTCAAACTCCGCCATCCTCTCCAAATCCTCGAAGTGCAGGGCTGCTAGACAAGTCAGAGTCAGATATGGCAGGGCGCAATGTTTCGGAGGGGTCTGAGACCCGGCTCAGATCAATCAAGTACACGGTCAGACTGTGAGCCCCAGATGCCGTATGTAATTCATAGGTAATGAGTAATTGAGACACTGCTTCCGGTGATCATGAGGCCCCACTGCGCCGGTCACCCTTCTTGCGGGACCGAGTGCGGCACTGCTGCGGCTTGGGAAGAGTTGATTGAGGTTGCTTAGGCTCCCACCGAGCAGGGGGAGATGCCGGACAAGTCCGGAAGGTCACTCCTCCGTGAGCCAAGTCCAGGCCACCTGAGGGGTATCAAAGAAGAGTGTTTTGTCTTGAAAAACAACTCTGAGTCGGGCTGGAAAGAGGATACCATAGCGGAGCCCAGATTACAGAGCTTCTGTTTGACATCATCATCATTCGTCGCTGGGCCTGCACCTCCCTGGTATAGTCCAGCAAAATCATAATCGTGCTGTTTTGATAAGTCAATGGACCTTGAGTCCTTGCCGCCTTGAGGATAGACTCCCTGTCTCGGAAGTTGAGGACCCTCATGATGATGGGCCAGGGTGGAGCCCCAGGCGTGAGGCTGGGGAGCCATGGAGCGATGGGCGTGCTTGACTGCGAACCATGGAAGAGGGTTTCTTTAGGTATCCAGGATCTCACCCAGGTCTCCACGAATGTGTCCACTCTACCTTGTTCAGCCCCCTTGGGAAATCCTATGAGGCGTAGGTTATTCCTTCTTGACCTGTTTTCGGCGTCTTCGGCCCGTCAGTGAAGTTCTGAGGTCTCAGTCTGGAGCAGGGCCACCTGGGTCTTTAGTTGGCCTATGTCATCCTCAGCTGTGGAGATGCGCGATTCTGCCTCCGAGACCCGGGCCATGGCGTTACGCAGGTTCTGATGAATAAGGGTTGTGTCCACCCTCACCTCGCCAATCAGGGGTATTCAACGGCCCCCTTTCCAGGATCCCCGTTGTTGGTGGTATATTGGTCCATTTTGGTTTGGGTCTGTGGAGCAGTTGTCTTTGGGGCATGGTCCCTGCCCATCGTGACCGTGGATGGATGCCCCTGCTGCCGATTAGGTGGGGGAGGCAGTCAGCAATTGCAGAGAAGAAGGGAGCCGACACCCAGACCGTCAATACTCAGGCCCGGGCATCAAGGCGGTCCTCCTAGGACCCATGAGCTCCAGGGGACAGTCAGCACGAATCCGGGGACCCCTCTTCCGCCTCCGCCTGATGCGACGGTCGATAGTAAAATGGCACCGCCCGTCTAAGGATGGATGGCAAGAGGTCGGTGAGGGGAGGGCCGGGGAAATCAGACCGCTGCTCCTCAGCGCAGTCAGCCGGTAACTATTCCTGCTGCCTCGAGCCTGCAGCATGCAGAGGTCCGGTGCCACTCGATGGACGAGTCCAAAGGCAGACAGTGGGTTCCAATCACATTTTCAAGAATGTGTGCTAACCATCGCAAATTTAGCTTAACGCAACTATGCATATCGCAGTCTATTGCGAGAAAATAACACTGTCTTAACGTCCAATTCCCAACCTGGAGGCACCATACGATAGTAGCATAATAACACGCCAAATGACCACGTAAAAATCAACGCGACAAACGAAAAATGCAAAACACAAACGCCCAAAAAGTTGCGATGCCCAAAAGCGCGATACCAAAATCAGCGAAAAGCAGCGACAGGCCTGCAATTCCCATGCGTCATGCGGGAAAATGCACTATAAAAGCCTAAAAAAACACACCAAAACCCATTCAAACTGCGTAGCACCATGGATGCACCCGGACCGAGTGCAGAGGACAAGCCTAACCCCACAAGCCCCATGGATGACCAGCATGGAACCCCGTGTTCGGGGAAGGGCAAGGAGAAGAGGAAGAGGAATATGGGGTTCAGTCCGCTGGAAGACCGGATCATGGTCACAGAGGTGATAGAACAATATCAACAACTGTTCGTCACTTCCACTGTGGCACTGGCAACACAAACGGAAATATGGCACCAGCATCAATGCAGTTGGAGCGTTTTGGAGGTCAATAGAGGAGGTCAAGAGGCGCTGGCATGATGTGCAAAGCCAGACCAAATAGAAACTCGCCACCAACAGGAAGGCAGCAACGACGAATGGAGGTGGGAGTCCTGCGCCTCAGAAAGGCCTGGATGAGCTGGGGGAAATGGTGGCCACAGTCACCAGTGTGGAGCAGGTGGCAGGAGTTGGGGGTCTGGACACAGTTCGATATGACCCGACCTGACAGCAACAGGGTGAGTAATGACCAGGGACTGGGGGTACGGGGGGAGATGGGAACAATGGCACACATGCACAATCATGTGTAGCACACTGCACACGCACAAGGACTGTGGAACATGTCCCTGATACCCTTGGCACACTGCAGCACACGCAGAAACACCAAGTAGGCTCCCGTCCACCATGCGCACATACAGGCCCCCTTCAAATCACCAACAACACAACCTATCCATGCACATGTGATGAATCCAGAAAAGCAGCAGCTGTGTGAGCCACACTGACTATGCAAGTGACACTGCATGAACGATAGCATGGCAGCAGCCAAAATACATGACATAGTGCACGATTCGACATGGAGGTGGCCCAGAGTGGATCACATCCGTGAAGGAGCAGGTTAGACTCTGACATATCTAAGTGCACCCACAACCCATGCCGTCCAAGACACACAGCAGACAAACAAGGCATAAGGCCACAAAATCTGTCCAAGAGTACACATGACCCAAGTTGCATACATTTCAGTCCCCGAAAAGCACACAATTCAAAGGCACACCACCTCAAAGGGATATGGGTCCATGAAATCAGAGCTGCAGGGGCGACTCCCCCAAAATGCAGCACACACACATAGCAATCACAGAACATCAGCAAAGACGGCATTGTGGTGCAAAGTGAAACACCTACACCACAGGACAGAGGACACAACAGGTTCCGCTTGTGCGTAGTAACTGGCCACCCACATCTGGTATTGCCAGACACTGTGTGATGATAATGTACGGGTACTGCCACGCATCCGTCATGTAGTTGAAAATCCCACTCTCTGCCATAAAATAGCCAGCTCCACCAAAACAGTCACAATGTGCATTGTCATGCAGTCTGTTTGTAAACATCTGCAAACCGTCAACATACATGGGACACTCAGTTAACCTGCATCTCCCTTTTTACATTGCAGAGGGACAATCAACACAGATTGCAGAGCAGACCACAAATCCCATCTGTGATGATGAAGACAACAACCTGCACATATGTTTAGATACCCTCCAATGCATAATGGACAGCCTCCGCATCCCCAGGAGCAGGGCAGCCCAGATGCCTCGAGGTGACCCTACCAGCTGCACAGACCACACAGCAGGAAACACACACCACCATGGTTGACTCCCAGGAACCCCACGAACAACACATGGAATTTCAACGCTGTGTGTTGGGTTGCCAGGTGGAGTTGGCTTATCAGCTGGGGATGGGTTTCAAGCTGTGGCAGCCAAACTCAATGCCATACGTGGGAGTATGAGTCCCATCAGAGACCACTTACAGTCCATAACGGACACCCACTGTCCGCACCATGCTCCCCGACAATCCTTGTGGCCATTACTCGGATATAAAAACTGTCTAGTCAGACAGGCACCAGCGATGACAGCACAGAGTTGTCACAGATGCGCAGGACAATGGAGACCATGGAGCAGATGCAGGCTGGAAGTATGGCTGCCACGGCTGAACACAAGCGAGATGTAGCTGGGATCTTCCTTGCCTTGCAGATCCTCATCTTGCCCTTGCTGCCACTGAGCCTGTCCTAGATAACTGCCGCGGGAACTTCGGGAACTTTGATACGCACATCTCTGACCCCTGATGTGTCATTGGCACACAGTATGCAGCCCTATCACCTTCGCACCCTGATGTGTCAGTGGCACACAGTGATGCAACCATTACACTGCCACACTCACCGGACACACCGGACACAGAAGAAGTATCAGAGGGGTAAGATGTAGATGGTAATTACCGTGTGAGGAATGAGGTAGTAGCATCCATCACTGTCATATAGCCTGTCCCTGCCTGGTTCGGTCCTATGCATCATGCCCTGGGACAACACCTTCCACTGATACCTGGAACACTCTGCGACAATCACCTGGACCCCAACATGGACTGCCATATCTTCACTGGTTGAAAATTACACAGCAATCCTGCTGCGGACTGCACTTTCCCTCTTCCAAATCACTTTTCAATCCCCAAAAGACTCTGGTTGGCCCACCATTTGGCTTCCATGTAATGTGGGCTTGGATGGCCATGTACAGCTCCAGCTCTGTCATTCACCAGAATGTGAATAAAACATTTGAAATCACACAGATGTGTCATGACTATGTTCACTCAAGTATGAAAGTATGGCTGGATGTAGGGACAAAGATTGCACAAGAAGGTACACCCTGGTAAATGACATCAATGCGCATGTTTAACCCTGATCCACATGGCCAATTGGATGGCTGTGAAGGTGAGTACTAGCTGTGTCCCCTTGCACATTAACAACAATCTCGCAACCCCCCAACGTAGGCACATGTCCATGTATTGAATAGGGCTGTGTTTAGGAATGACCAAATGGGTAGCAGGCCAGAAGTGGTGTCCCACATCACATGCTACAACAGAACTTCACTTTGCATACCTACTCACACACATCTGTGTGGACACATTCTGTTACCATTTATAACATTGCTCCAAATGGTCAGAAGTTGGGCACCATACTCACATTGCTGAAGACACGTAAGTGCACAGGTCTGCCTGCAACGTTCCCACTACAATGTCTGGCTCACAGAGGTGGAGCTGTCAAAAGGGCCCCACCCCCATTGTACATGCGTCAGTTAGTCCCTCCCTGTGTAGGCACGATGCTCATAGTGGTACACGAGTTGTCAATCTAATCAACCCTCATCACAGTTAGACACCAGTAAAGTTGCGTAGACTTTTTTGATATGTGCATGTCAGTACAGACAAGGCAACGGCCACAAGAGGCAGGGACATGCTTAAGATACTTACACGCAGCATGGGAACATGTCGAGGTGCAAGAAATGGGGAGGCAAAAATATACACGAAATCATTGAGGATGGCAACGGTCTCAGCCCTCCTTGCCTTGCTGGACGAGTCATGTGATGTTTGGCGTCTGCCCATTGCCCCGTGTGAGGGGACACGACTCACAGCCCATGGGGTCTGCATAGTGTTCTGCCACCGGACTGCGCCGACTGTCTGCTCTGCTGACAGTGATCAGGTGAGAGAGTCCGATAAGGTCACATGTCGTGCTACATTGCCATGTGTGTACTCTCCCCCCAGCAGTATGTCTGAATTGGGAACGTTGCCAAACGACGCTGTGCGGCTCCAACCATGGAACTGCATCACCTTGCACAGGTGTGTGTACACACGCGTAGTTCCACGCACATGCATTCAGAGTTCAGACGAAGGCAGACATGTCAACTGTTGTGGTGGGATATTGTATTGTATTGTATTGTAATTGCATTTATATAGTGCTTACTACCCCAGACGAGGCGTCGAAGCGCTTTTTTGGCGAGTAGCACGCTACTCCAGGACCCATAGAGGATTAGTGTTGAATTTGTATAGTGAAACATGCAAGTACATTTTAACTGGTGGATAGGTTAGTCAGTGTTTTGGATTTGGAATGATATCAGAAGCATAGTGGAGGACAAAGGTTTGTATTTATATAGCGCTTGTTGACACACGCTATTCAGGAAGCCTACAAAGGATTGGGAATTAATATGTTGAAATATGAAGTAATTTCAGTGGTGGCTATCAGTCAGTTACTTGGAGTGAGAAGGATAAAAGGGGAAGAAAGATTTGCATTCATATAGCACTTGTTACCCCTGATGGGTGTTGAATCGCTTTTCTGGTGAGTAGCATGCCACTACGGAACCCATAATGGATTACTGTTGAAAATTTGTATAGTTAAAAAAATACGAAGTAATTTGAGTAATGGATATGTTATTCAGTTATTTGGGTAGTATATTAGTATAGTTTAATATGGAATTTGAGAAGTGAACATGTTAGTCTGTTAATTTCGGTTAAAAAGGATAGTGGAGGGATAAAAGAGTAAAAGATGTTTTTATTTTTTTTAGATCTTAGCAATAGGAGGAGGCTTTTGGATGAGTAAAAAGGAGTTTTGGAGGAGAGGACTCAGAGGAAAGAGTTTAGAAAGGTTTGTTTTAGGGGATCGGTATAGTAAAAGAGGTGTCAGATGATACAAGGAGGGGTAGAGTAGGAGAGAGTCTAGAAAGGGTTATTTTGGCAATCATAGTAGTGGTATGGGGTTTGGGGGTAAATGAGAGAGTGGATGTAGAGGATATATTGATAGATGTATAGGATGAGAGATAGGGTAGTGCATTGGAAGGAGTAGTAGAAGAAGTTTGAGATGAGTCAGAAGGTTGGGCTAGAAGATATATTGAGCGAAGTATTGGCTGAGAAATAGGGTAGTGGATTGGAAATGCTAAATTAGAAGAAAGTGATAAATATGTAGATCCATAATTACATTGAAAGTATATTTGTTGCAAGAGTTATAAAGTGTGGTGGTGTGCAGTGTGTGTTGTTCGTAAGTGTTATTATGGTAGAAGGGAGAGGAGGGTGTTTGTTGGGCAACTGATGGAAGGTCTGTTAGGTGTAATTACAGCAGGGAGAGTGTGTCTGAATGATATGTAGTTATGTATGTTGTTGATTGGTGTTGTGTTAGTGATGAGTGTATTAGTTAGTGGTATAGGATAGAGTTGTGTACTGTTTGTAGGTGATGGTGGATATGTGTGGTAGTTGGGATAGTAGGGTGTGTAGATGTGGTTTGGTTGGGTTTGTAGTGCAGGCCGGTACATTAATATGTGCATAGTGTTGTGGGTGGTGTACATTTGTTGTGAGTGTGTTGCTTTGTTTGTGGCTGTGGATGGTGTGGTCTGGGTATTGCTAAATGAGAAAAAGAGCAGCATTTCTGGCCCTAGTCCCGACCAGTCTTGAACAGGTTCAAACAGGCAACTGCCCTTGTCCTCTCTGCCCTTAACAGGTTCAAACAGGCAACTGCCCTTGTCCTCTCTGCCCTTCGCCTCGACGCCCGGGCTGAGACGCCCTAAGCCTGGCCTTTTTTATAGCCCTAGTAATCAGGTGACCCCTTCAGCCAATGCGAACCCTAGCCTTAACACTATCCAATCACAACACTAGCCCTAAAATCTAGGAACCAATAGGAGACCAGGACCTTACAGCCAATCTTATCCCTAGTCCAAGCACCCAATCAGTTCAAAAACCCTGATCTCTACGTCCAATAACGGCCCTAGCCCTACCAGTAATCCCAAAATAACTCCATGCAACCAATTGTACAGGTAGCCCTAGTCCCTACTTCCAATAGAAAGCCTAACCCTACTCTTAGTCCCACACCTAGTCCAGCATCCAATCACACCAGAAGCCCTGATCGTTACTTACAATTAAAGGTCTAACCCTAGCCCTAGTCCCATCCTGCTCCCAACAACCAATAACATAGGAAGCGCTAGTCCCTACTTCCAATAGAAATCCTAACCCTAGCCCTAGTCCCAACCCTTCAATGATTGAATCACAGACCCAGAAACCAATCAGAACCCTCAAATACCCAACCAATGTGGACATTAACCCTAAAACAATAGAAACACCAGATACAACCACCAATCAGTGTAGACATGTACCAACCACTAGCAGACCATATAAGTGTACTGTGTGTGTGTTGTTCGTTAGTGTTATTATGGTAGAAGGGAGAGGAGGGTGTTTGTTGGGCAACTGATGGAAGGTCTGTTGGGTGTAATTACAGCAGGGAGAGTGTGTCTGAATGGGATGTAGTTATATATGGTGTTGATTGGTGTTGTGTTAGTGATGAGTGTATTGGTTAGTGGTATAGGATAGAGTTGTGTACTGTTTGTAGGTGATGGTGGATATGTGTGGTAGTTGGGATAGTAGGGTGTGTAGATGTGGTTTGGTTGGGTTTGTAGTGCAGGCTGGTACATTAATCTGTGCATAGTGTTGTGCGTGGTGTACATTTGTTGTGAGTGTGTTGCTCTGTTTGTGGCTGTGGATGGTGTGGGCTGGGTATTGCTAAATGAGAAAAAGGGCAGCATTTCTGGCCCTAGTCCCGACCAGTCTTGAACAGGCTCAAACAGGCAACTGCCCTCGTCCTCTCTGCCCTTAACAGGCTCAAACAGGCAACTGCCCTTGTCCTCTCTGCCCTTCGCCTCGACGCCCGGGCTGAGAGGCCCTAAGCCTGGCCTTTTTTATAGCCCTAGCAATCAGGTGACCCCTTCAGCCAATGGGAACCCTAGCCTTAACACTATCCAATCACAACACTATCCCTAAAATCTAGGAACCAATAGGAGACCAGGACCTTACAGCCAATCTTAGCCCTAGTCCAAGCACCCAATCAGTTCAAAAACCCTGATCTCTACGTCCAATAATGGCCCTAGCCCTACCAGTAGTCCCAAAACAACTCCATGCAACCAATGGCACAGGTAGCCCTAGTCCCTACTTCCAATAGAAAGCCTAACCCTACTCTAAGTGCCACACCCAGTCCAGCATCCAATCACACCAGAAGCCCTGATCGTTACTTCCAATTAAAGGTCTAACCCTAGCCCTAGTCCCACCCTGCTCCCAACAACCAATAACAGAGGAATCCCTAGTCTCTACTTCTAATAGAAATCCTAACCCTAGCCCTAGTCCCAACCCTACAATGATTGAATCACAGACCCAGAAACCAATCAGAACCCTCAAATACCCAACCAATGAGGACATTAACCCTAATCCAATAGAAACACCAGATACAACCACCAATCAGTGTAGACATGTACCAACCACTAGCAGACCATATAAGGTCCCAGTGACCTCAGACAAGGTTTGCTGGCCAGGGAGTTGGAAACTGCTTCTCTTGTTCAGAATCTCCTAGGAGACAGACATTAGTACAGTTTGTGGTGTGGGAGTCGTCGGAGGCTGGTATGGTATCCTACGCAGGGTGTGACAGCCGCTTTCAGGACCAAGGTCGGTGGTTCGGTTGGCCTTCCGCATTGTGTGTTGAGACAAAGGAGCTTTCATTCCTAATTTTAGTCTGACTACTGCTTGCATTTCTTAAATGTGATGTGGCCTTCGCGCTGGTTGTGATGCCAGGCCTGCAATTTGTCGTGCACACATTTCGAGACACACGCAGCAGTTGGCATGTTTGCATGAGCCAAGGGCCCGATTGACCTTGCGCTCCTTGTTCAGTCTCTGTCTTTCTCTCTCTTTCTTTCTCTCTCTCCCTATCCTTTGATGAGTGCCTGACACACCTTCTTATCTTGGATATTGTCTTGCAGGCTGTGAGTCACAGATTGTCCTGGAATGCCCCGCCATGACTCTTCAGAATAGTTGTTTGAAGACAAATTAGAATGTGACATTTTGTTTGGTCTCTTAATGGTGAATGAATGAATCAGGATTTCGGTACTCACATGTATGTTGATTATTGCAATTGTGCGACATCAGGCGGGTGCTTTTGTTCATGTTTTCGTGCCGTTGATGTGCAGTGTCTTGGTCCGAGGGAGGTGGGGTTGCCCGGTTTGGGGCCGGGGGGGCGGGTGAAGTCCTGGGGGTGGTGGCGTTGGGTGTTGTGGCCCTCTTGGGTGTCCGGGCTGCATGATTAGTGGCTCCATGGCATCTGTTGCCCTTCAGGTGTGGCTCTGGGCTGGGCTCCCTTTTGTGGTGCAGGCTGTGGTCCGACTTTACACCAGGTTAGAGCAGGTGTTAATTTCCTGCTGCTAACGCGCCTTATCGCCTGTTTTGTGATCTTATCGCCGATCTGGCTGATTGTTGAGAATGTTGCGGAGTGGTGTTGTTGCAGATTTTGGCACGGGAACGCCTACTCTGCATCTCATTAGGGATAGTTGCAGTGGTCATCTGTGGTGATGTTTTTTGCGGCTGACATCGTGAGTAAACTGGTGATATGGGCTGTTATCACCTGCTTGTGAATAGGGCGTTAGTTTTATCGCAACTATGGCTGCGATAAAGTGCCGATAATGCGGCAATAGTTCCTTGAGAATATGCCCCTGTGATTGTGGAGTAACAAGTAACGCTGTCTCACATCAGGTTTCTAGGAAAAGTTCTTCTGGAACTCTCATACCATTTCATATTTCAGATAAATAAATCCTCTCAATGCTTATGTGTTCCCCAGGATGTGGGTTAATATACAGGTCATTTTTGATTACCAATTCTGTAGCATCAGGCAATCTTTCTATACTACCAAAAACTCTTGCTCAGTTGTAGTTCAAGCTTTAGTTAACTAATGACAGGGCTTTAAATGGGAAAAACTGGGATGGGGGAATCTTTCAAAGGGGTGGGGCCAATGTAATTACGGGGTGGCTTAAAACACGGAAGCCATAAATCTGCGCTTAGCATTGTATGCCGCACGATTAGTAATTTGCTGCTTCTGTCATTGCATCCAGATATAGAACACAATAAGTAACATTACACCTATAACAAGCCAGGACTATTGGCTTTGCCATTGATTGTTAGTTGCAAAAGATAAATAAGCTACATTTCAGAACTATTTGTTGTATAGTTCTGAAAGGATGAGGCTGAAAGAACTATATCTAGTCTCTTTGAAGTTATATCAAATTTGTGAAGGGTGGTACTGCTGCAGAGTTAAGAATTTTTCATCCTGAGTGTGAAGCCAAAATGGAGAGGCCAAAAAGGACCCGTCTCAGCACCTGCTTTTTGGAACTTTTTACAACTGCCAGTACTGAGCACGGCAGGACCCAGCCCACTTAAAGCCCTGATTGATAATTTGGACACAACCTCATTGCTCCATTTTTAGGTCTCGCCTGAGCCAGCGCATGCGCTGCGCTGGCGAGACATTTAGTAAGTGATCTTCCGAAAATGCTACCACACTCTTTTGCATGTGGCATAGTGTTTGCGGTTACGCGCGCGGTCGCGCGCTTACGAGCAGAGGCGCCATCTGGCTTTCCTCTCTCGTCAGCGCACGCACCACTCGCGGGCTCACCTCCTGCTCCCCTTCTCACAAGCTCTTTGCAAACTCTGCATGCTTTTACTGTAGCAGCCACACATTTTTTTCTTTCCTCCTCGTGAAAGCAGCTAATGTTGGCAACGGCAACTTCCTCCGCCCATATACATTTCAGATACAGTTCTGCTATCCCATTTGAGCTCCGATTTCTTTTGCCTCTACAACTAACTCCGCCCATACAGAGATTGTCCAGCACAGCCCCTTCCCATTTTGCAGAATATCTTCCATATGATGCAACCCCTTCCCCGGGTAGAGGCAGAAGTAGCAGACTCCTGTCACGCCGCAGCCCTACCCACTGTAGTTCATCAACCTGCCCCCACAAAGCAAAATGCAACATACCACCCCATCCCCTTTTCAAGCAGCTGCGTTCTGCACCCCTCCTCTCAGGAGAAGCTTGCATAAGACTCCTGCCCTGTTAGTGCGCAGCCCCAGCATGACCTCCACAGTCCCTTTACTTGCTCCGCAGGGCACAAATCCCGCTCTCAGCCCCTGCAAACCAAGCTTGGCCCTGTGAAAGGAGCCCTCTCGTCAGTGTTTAACCCTCATCGCCCCCGGGGTTTAGCCCTTGTAGCCCCACTCTCCCTTCAGACCTGACAGGTTCATCTTGCTCGCTTCCTTCTCTCTCTTTCTCTCAGGCAGCAGTACACTTTGGCAGAGCTCAGCCCAGGAGAATGAGGTTTGCGATTTTCACTCGTAGCTTATTTCAGCACAAACTCACAGTGGCGAACAGAGTTTGGCGAATCCCTGCTGTATGTAAGTTCTGTGAAAAGCAATTTGGTTTGTAAATTACGCTTCCGGGAAAATATGTGCTCTACTGTTAGGCACTGTTGTTGGTATAAATGTGCACTCTGATTTGCAGAGTTGTGGTCATTGCAATAGATATTGCATGACTAGTTAAAGAACTCGAATGTGTAAGCGGCTAAGCACACCGATCTCATGATCGTAGGAAATTTTATTGGACATGTAAATTGATTTGCACAGATACAAATTTCACAACGGTAATTTCATTGTGCGGGGACCTCTGCCCAACTGGTATCAGATTAAGTGTGTTAGGCAACTAGATCTCACAAATCTTTCATCAAACTATATTTCCTATTGAGGTAGCCCAGAAGAGCGAGCAGTGTGTGCATGGGCTGAATCTGGGTGAGTCACACCACTTTAAAGTGTTCAATTGGGTGCGTGCCTGCAAGGGTGTGTCTTGTCTAGCTAAAGACAAATGTTTTCGGTGATAGTTTGAGTGAGATGAGGGCTCTCTTACATTCAAGACAGAAGTAAGGTCCGCCTGTGCCACTCGGGACCTCGTGGCGTGGGCCGTTGCTCGTGAGCTCCACTCGAGGTGGGTGTCTCAAATCCTTTGGAAATCAAGGTCTGGGCGTGCCAGCATTAAGTGGATACCGAGCCATCACTGGACAGCTCTTCTGTGGAATAGCTTGGTCCCAGACCACGGCTGTGGTGTAGAATGAGTCCACATCCTCTAGTATTTTGACAGGAAGTAAATGAGCGGGAACGTTCAGGTCACTATGTAGGGCAATTAGCCTGACTGCTGAGAGGGAATCAAAATGGTCAACTTTTTATCACCTGGTAGGCTGTCCCTCAGATATCACACACAGTGAGGTGCTATGCCTAAACATTTCACTCAGGGTGTATGTAGGCTTGACTGGTGGGTTGGTCGCCACTGGTGTAGGTCCTATAGTCCAACATTTCAGAAGAGGGGAGCTGGAGGATTTTTTTTTTCTTCAGTGACCAATATTGAAACAGGCACTTTTAGGTGAAAGATCGTCAAAACAGAGCCGTTTTTGGCTTTGAAAATCGGGGGTCTGCCATCTGACTATGGTCTGCTAGCATCTATGGAGGCTTCTATTGGTTTAGCAGGTGCAGTGACACTGGGGCACAGAGGGGAACATTGCACCCTGAATATTTCTGTATTTTATTATTCAGGCAGCAGCCAGGGTACCCATTTCCTTCCTTGTACTAGGGCCCATGACACATTGGCTACGCTACTGGGTGGTCCTTCCTGAGTCAGCAAGAGTCAGTCCATCCCATGATCCCATCTAAATGTAGTAATTTGCCTTACAATTTAGTCCCAACACTCCTTAATTATGTCATCAAGATGCCCTATGAACTTATTTCGGAGGACAGAGGTGTCCCAATCACAAGTGGAAGTATTCTACATCATTGGAACATGCTACTTCTAGTCCAAGATGCGAAAGGGCTATAAATGCCGGATGTAGGCGAGGGGACGCGTGTTTGCCTTTATGAGTGTAAATAATCTGTGTGACCTGGCTATCCTGGGGCTCCAGGCTTTCAGAAAGTGGGGGTGCAGGGTTAGTTGAAACACCGTTAGTGAATAATAAGTAATGAAACACTAACTGTTATTTTATGAATTTCTAGCCCATTGATAAATGCCTTTTTTAAACATTTTGGATTGTTCTGTACCTCGAAGCCCAGCACTAAATAAGCAGGATTGAGAATGCTATTGTCATTCACCGTCTAGCTGTTTTCATATTGTGCTAAAAAAACTATACCACAAACCTTTGCTAGCAGAAAAGCCACTTTACTTGTAGTTTTACCTTATTGTTATTGAAATACCCCATGAAATCAACCTACTAAACACTATAAATTCCTGACTGCCTTTCTTCCTTAAACCCTCCCCCAAAACAACTTTCAATAACCCACACTATATTTTTTCAATCGATTCCCTTCCCTTGCGTTCCACAATCTCTCTTTCTCTCTCTCGCTCACATCACCTTGCATCACCAAGTCATTTCCCTTTCTCCTGCTCCAAAGCCCCAAACTCACTCTTCCTCTGTAGTCTATCCACAAGAGGTCGATATGCCCAAGCCCCACTCTCCATCCCAAAAACTACAGCTATCCAGGAAGGGTTCGAAATGTATTTTCTTTCCCCAAGGGTGGGAAATTCTTATGACCCGCCGCACAGGACTTATTGTTTGCTGACCGAGATAACAAGTTTTTATGTTTTAATTGACTTTTGGACAAGTAGGCTCAACCTCCTGCAGCACAAACCTTCCTGCACAGGACTGCAACTGCCTTTTTTTTGGCACAACAAAAAGTTTCTTGGGCTTACTAGTACTTTGGTGAAGGAGGGCCTACTGACAATAAATACCAGAAGTATTTCATGCCCGCCTGAGCCTCTCTAACCACAGTGCGAGGCACTATCGTCTCTGAACCCCACAACCTGTCTGGCACACCCTTCTGAATAACAAGTTTTGGCATAGCCAATAGGTCTCGCTTTTGGGGCCTTATAAGTATTTAGTTATGCAGCACAATATCCTTGGTGCAACAACATCAGCTGTTGCATGGCTAGACCTTGTACCTTATAAGTGTTCAGCAATGCACCAGTTTATGTTGTTGCACCAAGGATATTGTGCTGCTCAACTACTTATAAGCACTAAGCAGGTAGTCAGATTTTATCTGAACAAACAAAAGGAGATGTATTATTAGCTAATACCGCTATCAATGCAGAAAAACCCAACACAACAGTACCAGAACAATTTATACTGCAGTTTTATTTACATGTTGATAAAAAATTTGGCAATATGCAAAAAAAAATTTGAAATAAGAAAATTAGAAAGAGTTTGGGGCTCAAGTGATGAAAAGGAAAAGCTGAAAGCACAGAATTTAGAATAGGTACAGTGCAAAAAGAAAATTATTTACATTGCACATATGTAAAGCCTACCCATACAAAGTATATATACACTATTATACACGGGGACTGGGAAAATGGTATAGGCTTTAGGAATTAAAAGGGGGGCATAACCGTCGACGTTTCGACCCTGGCGCAATACGGGGAAATCGCGACCTCTGCTGCGGGTCTTCTTCAGGACAGGTGGGGGCGGGAAAAAGGGGAGCACCTGTAAATTAAGTATAAATATATTATAATTACTTTTAAAGGGGTAGGTATTAGCAAAAAATGATTAAACGGGAAGGTGTTGGGTACTTTACCACAAAAAGGACTGTGGCGGTGTAATAAGGCCAGATCAGTTGGGCGATACACCTGCAGAAAAATAAGCACAAGAGGGTAAAGAGACTGTTAGCCCATCTCCAAAGGCGCAGTCACCCCACTGTAAACACGCCAACCACGGAGTGTTTGTGCCCATTTCTGACTCACCTTTGACTAGTAGATTCAGTTTTGAAGTCAAAATGGTCAGTATGGATATGAATAAGCAGGCGATATCAATCGTGCTGAAAAAGGGGGGAGAGGAAGGTCTAATCAATCCCCAGACATAATGCGCAAGGCAAACGGTCAGGTCTAACGAATAGAAATAAATGCAACTCACCCTAATATGGTCAAACAGTAGAAATGTGACCGATTGGTTGCGGGCGAGGACCAAGCTCCTGTTTGAGAAGGACCTGTGTTGGAATAAACGAACTGAGTTTTAATCCAACCAAGCTGCCATTACTGCTAATAAATTGCTGGTGGATAACAGTAACAACCGCCACTGTAGTTAGTGGAGGTGTCAGCAAAAAGGACCCCACTGGGGCGAGAGAAATACATTTACCTCGTATTCCTTGGAGGGTCCCTGTATATTGGAGTCCAATTTGAATAATAGTTTGTTTAGCAATACTCGCTCGTAGCTGCTTTCTCAGTCCAACAGGTCCCGATTCCTACATCCGGGAGGAGACCACGTGAATATACACAGCCAATGGCAGCTATTAGTGTGTAAACCGGCGTGTGAAGATAGACAAGGGACTAAGGCAACTAAAGGTAAAGGAGGGACTACCTTGGAGTAAAGCGCTAAAGTGAAAGCGCATGGCCAGTCGCAGCTGAGTAGAAGACTAAAGGTAGAGAAAGGACTACCTAGATGTAAGTCACTCTTCATAAGTGGGGACACTGGAGATCGATACCTGTCGCCATTACTGACCTAATTAGGCCACACATTAGAAGAAAACGTTTGTAAAACATACAAAACGATGGTAAACAAAATTAACCATTAGTTTGCCAAAGACAGATGCAATTCCCACATAATATAAATTCATGTTCCCAAGATGTCAACAAATCTAGAACGGCAGTGGCACTTGATGTAACCGACAGTACAATACATACAACAATACAATAAATGCATAACAGTACAGTATATCATCACTTGAGCACCAAACTCTTTCTAATTTTCTTATTTCAAATTTTTTTTTGCATATTGCCAAATTTTTTATCAACATGTAAATAAAACTGCAGTATAAATTGTTCTGGTACTGTTGTGTTGGGTTTTTCTGCATTGATAGCGGTATTAGCTAATAATACATCTCCTTTTGTTTGTTCAGATTAAATCTGACTACCTGCTTAGTGTGAATAATTAACACCTACATTGATTGTCTCTGGTTTAACAAATTGTGTCTAGGACCACTTTTTCTATGTATATATAATCACCCAGGTCCTGTTGACTTTTTGGGTTTACCCCATTGTTTTTCAATGATGTCAACTACTTATAAGGTCCCAAAAGCGAGACCTATTGGCAATGCCAATGCTTGTTTCCTCTCCTCCATGTCGCCCCCATTCTTAAACCCTGGTTTGGGTTCTCACATACTGGAACAAGCCATTCCCGATTTACAAGCATAGACAACACTTTATGTTCACGTCTGCCTGGGATTTTAATGTTGCAATCGAGATTCAGTTTTGAATTTGCAAAGAAAACTTGAGTTCTATACTTTCTGCAGTACATTTGTTTTAAAGAAAACATTGCTTACCGAAAAAAATCAGCTGAAGTCCCCTGAGCATTCACAAAGAAGAAAACCGTACCGAGGGGGGAGCGGCGCATACATTTATTTATAAAACAATGTCAGATGTTTCCGGAGTAAGGTCACATGGGTTGAGGTGTTATTTATTTAGCAAGACTTAAACTCTGTGTAACAGAGAATCGCGAATGAAGTGGAAGTCCAAAGTATTTACATATGAATAATACAGTGCCGGATTAAACCCTCTAGACGCCCTAGGCAGTTGAAATTTGGCCCTCCCCTCGCTAAATTATCTCCTAATATGTTTTTAATTTAACCAACTAACAATTTTAATAAACCAATTTTATTACACAAAACTAAACATGAACAATTATTAATGCTATTAACAAAGATCATTTGTTTTAGATTTGAATAAACAAACATAACTGTAAATATTCACTTTCCTCAATTTGTTTGTGGTGAAATCTTTCAGCATATCTTGGAAGTCTACCTGTTGCGTATTCAGTTGAGTCTTTAATGTAAAGTTTTCGTTTTTTAGGTCTCGTGACCTTAAATGCGCGCAAGCGCATTGAGAAGCGAGAATTCAAGTGCTCGAAATCCTCTTCAAACCAAGGGCTTCGTTCCTTGGCGTTTTCTTGAAGTTCACGTGGCCACAGGCACGCGCTTTTGGGCCATAAACTCTGTTCCCCACAGCCTTACATTCATTTCTCCTCGCCCTCCCCAGCCAGCTTCCCCCAGGCCGCAGCAGCACTCCTCCCACACCAGCACCTCCCCTCTCTCTCCCCGCAAACACAGCCTTTACATACTTCAAAGGCTTATCACTTCACACGGCCGCAGGCCGTGCAACCAGAGCACTTCAGTTGGTGCGCAGCCCCCCTCCCAGCACTGCCTTGTTACTCTCGGCCAGGCTCCGCATTTCACCCATTGAAATAACTTTAGAGAAGCATAAAAGGGTATACAAACAAAGTAATGTAACTAAACAGAACATATATTCTTAACTAAATGTGGCATATACATGGATAATATATGGAACGTATGTAAGCATAACATACCATATGTAGAGTGCAGAGTGCAGATTCAGAGTGCAGTGTGCAGAGTGCAGTGTGCAGAGTGCAGTGTGCAGAGTGCAGATTGTGAGTGCAGATTGTAAGTGCAGATTCAGAGTGCAGAGTGTAGATTCAGAGTGCAGATTCAGAGTGCAGAGTGTAGATTCAGAGTGCAGAGTGCAGATTCAGAGTGCAGAGTGCAGATTCAGAGTGCAGAGTGCAGAGTGCAGATTCAGAGTGCAGATTCAGAGTGCAGAGTGCAGATTCAAAGTGCAGATTCAGAGTGCAGATTCAGAGTGCAGATTCAGAGTGCAGAGTGCAGATTCAGAGTGCAGATTCAGAGTGCAGATTCAGAGTGCAGATTCAGAGTGCAGATTCAGAGTGCAGAGTGCAGATTCAGAGTGCAGAGTGCAGATTCAGAGTGCAGAGTGCAGATTCAGAGTGCAGATTCAGAGTGCAGATTCAGAGTGCAGAGTGCAGAGTGCAGATTCAGAGTGCAGATTCAGAGTGCAGAGTGCAGATTCAGAGTGCAGATTCAGAGTGCAGATTCAGAGTGCAGATTCAGAGTGCAGATTCAGAGTGCAGAGTGCAGATTCAGAGTGCAGATTCAGAGTGCAGATTCAGAGTGCAGATTCAGAGTGCAGAGTGCAGATTCAGAGTGCAGATTCAGAGTGCAGAGTGCAGATTCAGAGTGCAAATTCAGAGTGCAGAGTGCAGATTCAGAGTGCAGATTCAGAGTGCAGAGTGCAGATTCAGAGTGCAGAGTGCAGATTCAGAGTGCAGATTCAGAGTGCAGATTCAGAGTGCAGATTCAGAGTGCAGAGTGAAGAGTGCAGATTCAGAGTGCAGATTCAGAGTGCAGATTCAGAGTGCAGATTCAGAGTGCAGAGTGCAGATTCTGAGTGCAGATTCAGAGTGCAGATTCAGAGTGCAGATTCAGAGTGCAGATTCAGAGTGCAGATTCAGAGTGCAGAGTGCAGATTCAGAGTGCAGAGTGCAGATTCAGAGTGCAGATTCAGAGTACAGAGTGCAGATTCAGAGTGCAGAGTGCAGAGTGCAGATTCAGAGTGCAGATTCAGAGTGCAGATTCAGAGTGCAGATTCAGAGTGCAGAGTGCAGATTCAGAGTGCAGAGTGCAGATTCAGAGTGCAGAGTGCAGATTCAGAGTGCAGAGTGCAGATTCAGAGTGCAGATTCAGAGTGCAGAGTGCAGATTCAGAGTGCAGAGTGCAGATTCAGAGTGCAGATTCAGAGTGCAGATTCAGAGTGCAGATTCAGAGTGCAGAGTGCAGAGTGCAGATTCAGAGTGCAGATTCAGAGTGCAGAGTGCAGATTCAGAGTGCAGATTCAGAGTGCAGAGTGCAGATTCAGAGTGCAGAGTGCAGATTCAGAGTGCAGATTCAGAGTGCAGAGTGCAGATTCAGAGTGCAGATTCAGAGTGCAGAGTGCAGATTCAGAGTGCAGATTCAGAGTGCAGATTCAGAGTGCAGATTCAGAGTGCAGATTCAGAGTGCAGAGTGCAGATTCAGAGTGCAGAGTGCAGATTCAGAGTGCAGATTCAGAGTGCAGATTCAGAGTGCAGAGTGCAGAGTGCAGATTCAGAGTGCAGATTCAGAGTGCAGAGTGCAGATTCAGATTGCAGAGTGCAGATTCAGAGTGTAGATTCAGAGTGTAGATTCAGAGTGCAGAGTGCAGAGTGCAGAGTGCAGATTCAGAGTGCAGAGTGCAGATTCAGAGTGCAGAGTGCAGAGTGCAGATTCAGAGTGCAGAGTGCAGATTCAGAGTGCAGAGTGCAGATTCAGAGTGCAGAGTGCAGATTCAGAGTGCAGATTCAGAGTGCAGAGTGCAGATTCAGAGTGAAGAGTGCAGAGTGCAGATTCAGAGTGCAGATTCAGAGTGCAGATTCAGAGTGCAGAGTGCAGAGTGCAGATTCAGAGTGCAGATTCAGAGTGCAGAGTGCAGATTCAGAGTGCAGATTCAGAGTGCAGAGTGCAGATTCAGAGTGCAGAGTGCAGATTCAGAGTGCAGATTCAGAGTGCAGAGTGCAGATTCAGAGTGCAGATTCAGAGTGCAGAGTGCAGATTCAGAGTGCAGATTCAGAGTGCAGAGTGCAGATTCAGAGTGCAGATTCAGAGTGCAGATTCAGAGTGCAGATTCAGAGTGCAGAGTGCAGATTCAGAGTGCAGAGTGCAGATTCAGAGTGCAGATTCAGAGTGCAGATTCAGAGTGCAGATTCAGAGTGCAGAGTGCAGATTCAGAGTGCAGAGTGCAGAGTGCAGATTCAGAGTGCAGATTCAGAGTGCAGAGTGCAGATTCAGAGTGCAGAGTGCAGAGTGCAGATTCAGAGTGTAGATTCAGAGTGTAGATTCAGAGTGCAGAGTGCAGAGTGCAGATTCAGAGTGCAGAGTGCAGATTCAGAGTGCAGAGTGCAGAGTGCAGATTCAGAGTGCAGAGTGCAGATTCAGAGTGCAGAGTGCAGATTCAGAGTGCAGAGTGCAGATTCAGAGTGCAGAGTGCAGATTCAGAGTGCAGATTCAGAGTGCAGAGTGCAGATTCAGAGTGCAGAGTGCAGATTCAGAGTGCAGATTCAGAGTGCAGAGTGCAGATTCAGAGTGCAGATTCAGAGTGCAGATTCAGAGTGCAGAGTGCAGAGTGCAGAGTGCAGATTCAGAGTGCAGAGTGCAGAGTGCAGATTCAGAGTGCAGATTCAGAGTGCAGATGCAGAGTGCAGATGCAGAGTGCAGATGCAGAGTGCAGATGCAGAGTGCAGATGCAGAGTGCAGATGCAGAGTGCAGATTCAGAGTGCAGATTCAGTGCAGATTCAGAGTGCAGATTCAGAGTGCAGATTCAGAGTGCAGAGTGCAGATTCAGAGTGCAGATTCAGAGTGCAGATTCAGATTCAGAGTGCAGATTCAGAGTGCAGATTCAGAGTGCAGATTCAGATGCAGAGTGCAGATTCAGAGTGCAGATTCAGAGTGCAGAGTGCAGATTCAGAGTGCAGATTCAGAGTGCAGATTCAGAGTGCAGTTGCAGAGTGCAGTTGCAGAGAGAACTCAGCAGCAGCACCACCACCACATCATCACTCAGCACCACCACAGCACCACTCAGCACCACCACAGCACCACTCAGCGCAATCCCAGCATCACTCAGCGCAATCCCAGCATCAATCTGTGCAACCATTCAACAACAACTGGTTCAATTATGTTCTCTCAATGTTTCAAGCTTTATTACAAATGTCACAAAAAGATGTTATTTCACTTCTGTTCTTGGATTTTCATTACAATAAAATACACTGAACATAATCTTCACAAACGTTATTTACAAAAGTTTAAGCTATTGCCAATATAAATTACAATCACTTTTATTTAAGTATTAATTATTTAAAAAAATTAAAAGCCGTTGCTATTTGTAATATCAATACATCTAAGTCACGTAAATACAAAACATGTTGCATTACAAATGCTATAGTCGTCACATGTGCGAAAGTTATAACTATTGGCATTGAAAATGACAAAGCTATTAATTTAGCTATTTTCAAAATCAACACATAAATAAAAAAATTGTCATTTACAAGACCAATAGCTCAAACTTTCATAATGCGAGACCTATTGCATTGCAAATGCTTGTTTAATTGACTATCTTTTAGAAACAATTTAAGAAAGATTGATTGTAACTTTCTTTCAAGACCAAATCAAAATTATTTTGATTTGCTGTCACAGGGCCCCTAAAAGGAGTGGGGCCCATAGGCCTGTGCCTACTTTGCTTATTTGGTAATCTGGAACAGTGTGACTAAGGCTCCCTCAAATACAGCAATTTTGAAAATATACCCAATAGGGGCCAAGCTTTCAAGTTCATCTCACTGTGAGATGAGAGTTTCTAGTTGCGACCAGTACTTAGTGGTCGATTAGGATGGCGGTGGAGGGACCGACCGCAGGGGCAGCGGCGGTCCCTCCGTAGCAATTAGGATGTGACCGCCACCCTGGCGGTCACAACCCGTATATTTTACATTGCGGTGGGTGCTGCTTTGAGCAGCACCCGCCGCAATGTAAAATATGCATGTTTAACTTTGGCATGCACAACTTGGCAGGCACCGCGTGGTGCCTGCCACCTTGTGCATGCCAAAGCAGGGGGGTACCATAGGTACCCACCATGTGCACCCCCACCCCCCAACATCCTGGGGGCTTCCAATGGGCCCCCAAACACAAAAGACCACATGCTTTTCCACGGCGGAAAAGCCGCCGTGAAAAAGCATGTTTCCGCCTGCATCATAATATGGCTGGCGGTGTCTTGCAGACTCCGCCACCATATTTGAGTACACACACCGCGGATCAGCGGCAGACGGACTTGCCGTCCGCCGCTGATCCCACTGCCATCCTAATGTGGCTGGTGGTGTTTTCGCAGTCCAAGGCGGTGAATCCGTGTGGCTGGTGGTGTTTTCGCAGTCCAAGGCGGTGAATCCGCATCCTCCAGGCCGGCGGTGGCTTCTGCCGGCCCGGAGGATGCTGATTCACCGCCATCCTAATCGGCCCCTCAGTTTGTAGAAGAATAAGGGCCCATGCCCACAGCTCTGCTCATAAGCCCGTGGCCGGCACCTGCGCTCCAAATACCAAGGCGCAGCCTGGAATCCATATCATTCCTTTATAATCGACTAACAGACTCTCCCTGCCCCTTTTCTCACTCTTGTAGTTTTCAGCCTTTTCCGTTTGTGAATTTTTTTCTGCCTTTTTCTTTCTTTCCCCTTTGTGCATTTTCTCTCTTTTTCCCTCGTGAAATATCTGATGAGGAAAAATAAGTGCCGGTCCCCAAGAATGAGTGGTAGTTGAGCCCAACTGGCAATCACTGCCTCAAATTAAGCAATAGTTAATAGTCCAACAAAGATGAATATGGCACATTCTACACTAAATATTAGCATAATTAAACATTTACTGCACCTCCACCAGTTGATGCGTTGCCCAGTTCTTATTTGACGTATAAGTATTGTTTGACGTATAAGTATTGTATGTTCATTATATGAATTATTTCTTGGCTTTCGCTTGCACCCTCGCTTGCACCCCCTCCTCAGTTCAATGCATATGTTTATTCCTTCCTTGAAACAAGCCTTGTTTACACAAATGTAATAAGTTACAGTTTGAGCTTAGATGCTTTAAAGGATGCAAAATACTCCTGAGGATAAACACATTTCTGGGCATGGCTTCTTGCCAAACGATAGGGAAAGAAATCAGGTTCTTTTGTTGGCTGATGTGAGTGCAGCTCGTGAGTTGTTCTGCCATCATTCCATGAACTGTGTTACCCCAACTTCTTGGGATGTTTAATGGTGAGAACTGGTTTGTGATAAGGAAGATCTTGGATTCTTGCCATGTGAGGGGATCAGAGGAGTAGATGGTATATCGGAATGGGCAGAGCACTCAGGGAAATAATTGGTCCCTGCACCCAGTTTACATTCTGCGTTACTTAATTAAAAACATCACATCTGCTGCCGTCATAGCCTCATGCCTCGGGGCAGTGGATCCCTGAAAAGGAATTACTTTTAGGGATCAAATGTAGGCACAATGACATTCTGTGCATACTCGCTCAAGGGGCTGCAATATATGTGTGATCCCTCTGGCATGTCGCTAGGACAGCCCAGGGAAGCGCAGAGGCAGCAAGGACAATGAGCCATGGCCATGTGTTTAGCAGAAAGGGATTACACTCCCTCAAAAGCACTCTAGTGCCCCTTGTCGTTATCAAAAATCCTATTATAAGATGCTAGATCCAGCGGCCGGGCATTTTCTCACTTGCCCATTCAGGGGTATTTCGACAGACGACGATGAGGGAAAATTAATTATTTACTTAATTTTCCCTCGTGGTCAAATCCCCTCCCCCCAACCCAGCCTCACCACTCTTACCTGTACAGGCCGCGGCTGCTTAAAAATATTGACAAAGCAGATCTTGCATAAGCAAAACCAATTGACTTTACCAATGCTTGTTTGATCTGTACATACACACACGCACACACACACACACACACACACACACACACACACACACACACACACATATATATATATATATATATATATATATATATATATATATATATATATTCACTGAAAAAACCATAGGTTATAGACCATATATAGTTAGGAATTAGCATTTACAAAACCTTGAAAATTCACTGAAAAAACCATAGGTTATAGACCATATATAGTTAGGAATTAGCATTTACAAAACCTTATTTTACTCACACAAAACCATTGAAATTCCATATATAGTTAGTTGCACTAACTATATATCGCGCACCCGCAATCCACTGCTGATGATGTCACATATTACATCATTCATGACATGGTCAGTGACATCACTGATGACATCACTGATGACATCTCAAATGACATCACTGATGACATCACTGATGACATCACTGATGACAACATCCAGTGACTGTATGTTTCTGTAAAGTTAAAATGTGTCTTACATATTGAAGAATGAGTGGAAGTATAAGTGTCTGGACAAAGGATTTAGTAGGTGCATGACTGAATGTATGAGTGAGTGATTAAATGTGTCTCACTGAGTGCATGGGTTAGTGACTAAACTGTCTTAATTTGTGCATCATTATGTCTGTTGTTCTGTAAACTGCTGCATGTGTTGATCAGTAGCTATATGATTAACTATATGGGTTACTGATTGATTGTCCAAGTATTTGTATGGGAGACTGAGTGTGTGTGTGGCTGGCTGGGAGGTGTGTGACGCTGTGCATATCAATGTGTACTTGTATCAGTGATTGTATAAGAGAGTAAGTATGTGTTAGTATATGTGTGAAAAGTATGGTGTTCTGTGTTTAACTATAGATGAGGAAATCGAAGTGTGATTGATTCTTCACAGGACTGACTAGGTGTATGAGTGCATATCATAGTGTTCTAATAATAACTGACTGTATGTATGAGTAATTGTATGGGTGAATGAGTGAATGTGTGTGTAGACGTACGAATCAGTGAGTGCGTATGTAGTAACTGGTATTGGTGTGTCATGATGTCATCAGTGATGTCATTTGAGATGTCATCAGTGATGTCATTTCAGATGTCATTAGTGATCTCATCAGTGATGTCACTGAAGTATGGTGTTCTGTTTTTAACTGTATAGATGAAGAAATGGAAGTGTGATTGATTCTTTACAGGATTGACTTGGTGTGTGAGTAACTCCATGGATGAGTGGCAGTGTGTGACTGTCTGCATAGGTGTATGAGTGCATATGATAGTGTTGTAATAATGAGTGACTGTATGTATGAGTGATTGTATGGGTGAATGAGTGAATGTGTGTGTAGACGTAGGAATCAGTGAGTGCGTATGTAGTAACTGGTATTGGTGTGTCATGATGTCATCAGTGATGTCATTTGAGATGTCATCAGTGATGTCATCAGTGATGTCATTTGAGATGTCATCAGTGATGTCATCAGTGATGTCACTGACCATGTCATGAATGATGTAATATGTGACATCATCAGCAGTGGATTGCGGGTGCGCAATATATAGTTAGTGCAACTAACTATATATGGAATTTCAATGGTTTTGTGTGAGTAAAATAAGGTTTTGTAAATGCTAATTCCTAACTATATATGGTCTATAACCTATGGTTTTTTCAGTGAATTTTCAAGGTTTTGTAAATGCTAATTCCTAACTATATATGGTCTATAACCTATGGTTTTTTCAGTGAATTTCATTGGTTTTTTAACAGCTAATATCTGTAGCTGTAAAATGTATTCTTCTTTAAATCCAAAAATATATTTTATATGTTTATTAATAACTTTTTTTTAAAATATTTTTTTATCTTCGTTCCCGCTTCGCGAATCGGGAAGCTTCTGGAAGCAAACCGGGAGGCCCTGCAAAGCGCGTAACGTAAACACAGCAGGTCATGTGACTTGGTAATAACACTTTTCATTGGTTCATTTCACTTTCGGTTTCCTAATGATGTAAGACTAGGTCATATGATCTAAAATGAACACTTTTCATTGGTTGAGAACTATTTTTTTTTCCCAAATGGTGAAAATCCCTCCTTCTTTCCTCACTCTGACTTTCATCATTGTGAGAGAAAGACCCTTTGTTACCAGTGAGCAATGGCTTCTTTACTAGCTTCAGCTGGTGCTTCCCCACCACCTCCACCACATCCAAGGAAGAGTGGACCACCTGCTAAAGTTATAATTCAGCAAGAAGAGGAAGAAGAGGAACAGGACGACCTAGATAATCTCCCTATTATGGCCAGAAGATCTGTTGTACCGGAAGTAACGGGACCAGAGGGCAGGGAGATGGTGCCAAATATACAAACGAGATTTTGTGAAGTAAAACAAGTCTGCGTACATTGCAGTGGATTCATTTGCTACGGAGAAAGTAGCATCACTCTGATCAACAGAGCTATTGACAATCATGCTCATGTTTGTCCGAAACTCCCCAAACAATAAATTCTTTTTTTTTGTTTTCTTGCTCCTGTTGAGCCCTTTACAATGAATCGTTTTCGTTGCCCCCTCCGAAAAAAAAACAAAAAAAATATAAAACTGTTCAGAAAAATTCAAAAAAAGTAAAAAAATGTTCAGAAAAATAATAAAAAAAATATAAAACAACAAAAACAATTTAAAAAAAAGTTCTTTTCAGAACTACCTCCCCGTTATTAAAAAATTGGTACAATATTTGCAACTGTGCCAACCTCTATTTCTCTTAGTTCGCTTCCCAGTTCGCTCCCCGGTACGCGAACCGGAAGCGAACCAAACATTTTTTTTTTTTAAAAAGAACAGTAAGTATAAGGGAAGGAAACAGACAGTTATGTTAAAAGAAAGACAGCTATAGGGGAGTAAACTAGAGATACTATTACCCGTAATCCACTGCTGATGATGTCACATATTACATCATTCATGACATGCTCAGTGACATCATCAGCAGAGGATTGCGGGTAACAGTATCCCTAGTTTATTCCCTATAGCTGTGTTTCTTTTAACATAACTGTCTGTTTCCTTCCCTTATACTTACTGTTCTTTTTAAAAAAAAATTTTTAGATCAGTCAGAAACAGTGAAAGTAATGAAATATAAAAGACTACGTAGAATATGAGCACTGTATGCAACAACTTTGACACTTACAGAAGCCTCACCTTCTCCATGCCTCCTACACAGTTCTACATGTACATCATAAATGCAAACAGAACAGAATTAATTATACATGTTAAATGGTTTATTTTTGCTGTTCTCAGAATGTATCAAATTTCACTAAAACAGTGACTTGAAGGTATTCATCATATAACAGCGGGGAAAAAAAAACACAATCAAAATGATTGTGTTTAAAAAACCCATACAACATTACAAATCAGAATTCAGAACTCCTTAAAGTTAACTTACTTTCCATGACGGCCAAGGATGTCCTATGAACAGCTTACACTCTGTTGTGCTGTTATTACTTTCAACCCGCCACTTTCTGAAAGAAAACCTCCATCGTTTTCAAAAACATGTTACATACAATAAATGACTTCTTGCTCTCTACCACAAGTTTCCCCAAGGCCAAATCTTGTCAGAGCCATGTATAACTCTTGGATTTCTTGTTAGCCAATCCCGTCTTTTCGCATTTCCGCAACTTTCAGAATTAAAATGTTGAAGATCATTTACACAATCCTGGACTAGTAATATCTTCCCCTTCTTGCTCAATCATGTTCTACATTTCCTATCACACTGATACTGCTTACTATGAAGCAGACTTACACTACCTTTATGACTAGTACAATTATTTAATTCTCTACATCACTTTTAATCACAAAGCAATGTAAAACAGTAGACAGCATTGCAGACTTACATTCCCTCTACTCCATGTTTTGATTGGCTGCTTCAATTAGCTTATAAAAAGAAATAGTTTTTCTGAACTCATTCAAAGTGCACGTATTTCTCAATAACGTCCAGTGTTATGGTAAAAAGTTATGTCTCTGTACTACACTTATCCTCAAGGCCAAATAGTGTAGGAGCCATGAAAACTTCTTGAAATTCCTCAGAGCACATCCCGAGATTCTTTCCCTAAAATTTTGGTTTTAAAAACACCAGGTAAGAGTTTTTAAGGTCATATGGCAATTTTTTTTGAAAATTAAAACAGAATCATTGCAGAATGACCAGCCATTTCTACACTTTAAATAAGCTGTATAATGTCCTGATGTTATTGAAGGACCATCATGATATATAATTGCTACAGTTACAAAAGTCCTTCCTGATATTGACAACTGTGAAGCCACAACATTTTTTATTAAAGTTGTCAATTTTGTTCCATCAGGCCTACATCGTTGGAACATTAAAATGACATACTGGCCATATGTTCGTATAAATAATGTGGACATCATTTCAGATTTACATTGCCTACACTCCATATTGTGATCAGCTGCTTTTACTAGCTTATTAAAAGAGACTGATTTACTGTCTGGCAAAGTTAAATATATAAATCTTTCTGAGTCTACACTAGTACTACTTGATACCCTACAGTTCTCGCAGTCATGCTGCCATTGATAAGAAAGCCCAAACAGGTGATCTACATCTACACCTTCAGCATGCAATACATCAAGCATATACATTAAAAACTCCTGACAATCTTGCTGACTATTTTGAGAGAATTGTGTTTGGCCTGAACATCTGTCTAACAGATTTCGAATTTCAGACACACTTTCTATGTTTGTTCTATCAGTGCTACATTTCTCTAACACAGAATTTAACAAACTGCAAAATCTTTGATCAGAATTGACCACAATCTCTTCTTTTACATTTTGTAGAGAAAACAAAACATTAACCACTACATTAGCATAGCAGTTGACACCAGAACTGTTTTCAAATTGAAAACCAACAACATCTTCAACAGAATCCTTTTTGTTTCTGCTTATAATTTCAGGTTCATCGACTTTTCGTCTTTTTGCTACAACCTCCCCAGTATTGGTCACATTTCTTCGTTTCCGGCCTACCACACGTTTCTCAAACAAAGGATACTGAGGCAAATGTGGCGCATACTCTCTTCTCAACCTATTGTATTCCTTAACACAATCTAGATCCGCACAAATGTTTGTGACATCACACTCAATCAAGTACAATCCCGATAAAGTCCTAACTCGTGACAATGCCACATATGCCATACCCTCCTTGAACACAGAACTGCCAATATTCACCAATGCACAGTCTACACTTAAACCTTGCGATTTATGGATTGTCACCGCATATGCCAAGCAAACAGGAAACTGCTTACGACGAACATATAAGTCTTTTACAAGCAAAAATCTAGCAGAACAACGAGCAATTAGCTGTACTTCCTCAATGCCATCAAATTTAATTTTTAAAAATTCAATTCCATCTCTATTTCTGTATTTCACAAAATCAACAACATTACCCATTGATCCATTTACCAGACCTCTTTCAACATGTAAATTCCTTCTTAAAATTATACGGCAGTTCAAGCACACATTCAGAGTCTTTTCAAAACCCGCAGTTTTAGATATACTCTTCTCTAATGAATCCAATTTTGTTTTCAGATTCTCAGACAAAATAATTGTTGATCCCATATGCTCTACTCTGTCAATAGCTTCCAATTTCACAATCTCTTGCTTTTCTAAATGCAACATTTTGTTGTTGAATTTGGCACATTCTGCAAGAGTTGGCATCAAACATATTCCAGATTTTTTCTCAGTAACTTTCTGAAAAATATTCTCAGGCACAACATCTTCGTCTGGATATAAATTTGTCAGTAATCGTGCATGTAAAGCTTCTTTCCCATGCTCGGTCACTTTTCCAATTCTAACATCTTGTAGAATAGTCTTGTAAACTTCATCCTTTGCCTGACGCATATTTTCATGCAGTTCAGCATAATTGAAGTTTAACCATATATTGACGTTGCCAATACTCCCTAAGCACTTCCTGGTATCTTCATGCGTGAGCATTTTGAACACAGGTTGCCCTTTCACTGGTGTCAGCTGCAGAAGATCTCCGAAAACAATGATGTGTTTGCCACCAAATAACACATCATACTCTGTTTTGAGAACTTCTTGCATTCTCAAATGCACAAAGGCAAGCATGACATTGGAAACCATGCTTACTTCGTCAATGATAAGAAGTTTCATTTTCCTCAAGACTCTTGAAACTTCAAAACAAGCATCTCCAGATAGCTTGTGATATTCTAATTTGTTGTCATGCTCCACTGGCAGCATCAGTAAACGATGTAAAGTAATCCCTTTAATGTTATGTGCTGCCAGTCCAGTTGGAGCGGTGACAACACAAGACAGCGATGACTCTGTCCTTTCCTGCAAATAACACGAAATTGCTTTAATAAGGAAACTTTTTCCAGTTCCCGCTTCTCCACTCACGTACAGTCGGACAGGCTTCAACGACGTACATGAGCACTCTTTCTTGTCATGACGTAATCCATGATCAATTTGCATGGTAAGTTCGTCATATATTTTCCTCTGCTCAACGTTGAGTTGTCTTTCCAACTCTTCTAAGTTAACCGCATCCTCCTGAGCATGTGCCATGGCTCTTTCCACTTCATTCATAGCAGTGGCAGCTTCATTTTCGATAAGAGGTCCTCCTAGTGGATCCTGACTCAATGAAGCAGAACTCTGACTGTCCTGAGAACTGTCTCTGGCAATCTCGGCTGCAATCGTTGCTTCCTGCTCAATTTCCACATTCAACATTTCTACATATTTGGGAAAAGCAGGACATTCTATGGTCTCCTTGGCAGCATTGAATGAGTCTTCGTAACAAAGGAAATCTCCAAGCAGTTCCTCTTCTGCACGCCAAGGCTTAAAAAGTTGCAAAAGTGCTAAATAGAAAAACTCCTTTTTTTCAGGAGATTCGCCACTCAATTTTCGATGGTTTATCAAGTGGCATTTTCTTTGCTTGACCAGACATCCCTCACTTCCTATTACAGCATACACTCCTTTCTCAGTATCTTCTTTGATGTTCCTCTTGAATATGTAATTTTGCAGAACCTCATACAGACAAACATTCTCGAGGTGACTGCTTCGATTTGGATAATATGTATCCAACATGTTGCTCTTCAAAATGTCGGTACTGTTTGGCTCCTTTTCCGCCAAATACTCAATTTCCCGCACAGGTTTCAGAACTCGATTACGCGTTGCAGCAAGACCAACACTCGCCCAAACGATACTCCTGGACTTGGCATAGAGACTTGCTGAAGACAACCGGTCAGAACATTCGTAAGCTCCGATTTCTCGATGCGACAACATCTTCAGACTGAAACTGTACAACTTCTTGCTGAGGCTCTTTTCATGGGAAATGTCCTCCCACATATCCTTCAATTCTGTCTTCTCTTTTTTGGTGATGTAAGATGTCACATACCGAGCCACAGCCATACAGTTATCAGCCACAAACTGTATATCCATGTTAGCATTCCACATGGACAAAATCACCGGGTTGTAGTCGTTGATGTACTTAGACTCTTCGTTCCTCTTCAAATTGTATGTGTTTTTAGGTGATTTCTTCATCACATTATGTCGCAGCGAAGACATCAAACTGTTCACTCTTCTTTTAGAAATCACCGATCGTGGAAAGCCGAAACGACATTTGGTGTAGAACTTGTCTTTGTTCCGGAATTTACGACGACAGTACTTTCCACATCGATGGCTTTGGAAACGTAGAACTTTTTCTCTTAGGCTTTTTTTCTCCTTTGCGTTTGGAACAGCACACGTAGAATACTGTTCTATGAAACTCATCACTGAGTCGTCTGCATCCGTTCCAAATTTAGGTGCATCCTTGATCCACAGCAACATATGTATATGAGGAGCACCTCTTGCTTGGTACTCCTTCCTCCAGAAGAAATCCAACACCTCTCCAAGAGGTGGATTCTTCTTATTCATGATGAAAGACATCATACCTTCAAATCTATGATTGAAGTACCTACATACATTGACTGGATCCAAAGAGCACAGTTCTCCGGGTGTCTTGAATTCAATGTTTTCTACGTTAGCATTTGCCTCTCGTAGAAATTCAAGTAAGTCTTCCCAGCCATACTCAGCACAGCTCAAAGTGAGGAACCATGTGGGAGTTCCTAAGTTCCTCAGCATACATTTTAAATCACCATGACGACGGTACCAGTACTCATTAGTACCACGCTGACACGCCATGAGATTAATCAGGTGAGAATCCAAAATACTGTCTTGGACATTGACTTTATCCATAAAGTCACTTGCCGAGATGTTTTGCATGTGTATACCACTTTTCAAGATGTGGTTCACTGCATATGACAGTCCAGACAGATCGCTTTCAAACAGGAGATGAAACAAATAAGGAATGCATTGTCGAAACCTAGGATCTCCTGCATACAATCGCAAAGTCCGGTATTCAGAAGCAGGAATTTGATGAGGTCGCTCATCATATCTTCCTCCCTGACCTGTTGGAAAAAGCTGTGGGAAACACCGAGCTTCCAAACTTTCCTCCCAAACACTAATGGGACTCCCTTTCGCTTGTTTCATTTGAAACAACTCAATAGCATTCCCCATGACTTCCTTGGAATGCAAAGGATGAACACTATAATGTTCATATATTTCTTCACTAGTACAGGGTTCTACTTTCTCAATTTGACCAGCACACAAATCGCTATCCTCTTCCTCACTTACTTCCTCTTCTGCAACATATACATTTTTATAGTATTTATTATATTTTTTCAAATACAATGTTGCCCTTTTGACTTTCCTAACATCTACTAAATCTTGCCATATTTTCTTATTCTTTGTCGGAACCCCATTAACTAAGATAACAAGAGGTTCCTCTTCCACTTTTTCTACTCCAATTGTGTTAATGTTTTTCTTCAAATCTAGAGGCAAATAAACAACTCTTCCCTTTAATCCTCTCTGTAAATCTGATGGAGGCAATTTCCCTGTCTTTGGCTCCATTCTTACAATAGCCTGAAAGGGATGGATACTTTGAATCAAAATAGATTCATAAGTATTTAAATCCTTCAATTCAGAAGGAATCTCAACCAATTCCAGATTATTATGAACTGCTCTAGCAGGCATCTGGTTTTGATTTAATTTGTTACAACAATAAGTACACACACGTTGATCCAATCCCAAATCAAAACAATTTTCTACCATCAAGTATGTTGTAAAATCCTTCCATTCACTATTATTTTCCCTTTCACTTTTTCCATATAAATCCACTAACTTAGTCTGATTCTTATAATAAGTGCGTCGACAACACACACAAGTGAAATTTGGCCTCTCACTTGATTTCACCTCAAACGTCGCAATTTCCCTCTGGAAATTATCTGTACTGGAAACCTGTACACTATCTTCCACATTACTCTCTTCTTCTTGGTCAATTTCAACATTCTCCTCTTTACTTCCAAAGTAACAAAACTCAATTTCTTCACATATATTCTTCACATCTATTTCAGAACCATGCAAAAGAGCAGCGCATAATTGTTTAAGCATAATTGCTGGACTCTTAGCATAATACAACATTCTAACTAATTTCCTCACTTTATTATGATGCACTGCTAGCATCCTGAAATGATGAAAAACACTCTGGCATACTCTCCTGGAAAGACAAGCCAGTGAATGACCATGCAAACCTATCACTTCTCTCACTCTGCAAGGATCTAATTCTTGCAACAACTTCATTTTCTGCTTCAAACTTTTCTTACTAAATGACCGTATAAAATCACAAAGCAAATTGATGGAATCCTGTCGTACACTGCAAATACTACTACACTTCCAGGTGTACACAGGACCCTTAGGACGTCTCCCTAAAACCTCATTACCTAACACCTCTTCTATCTCTGTTCTCACAAGTTTTTCTTTTTCAACTGGACAACCATCTTTCACTTCATAAGCTCGACCACTGGTGTCAACTGCATGCACCAAATCATTATCCTGGAAATAACTCTCCTCATTAAAAAATGCCTCAGAGCTTGAACTATGCATCCATTCTCCAGAAAAAACTTCACAAAAATTACTACGATTAACTATTCTCTTCCATCTACTATTTCTTTTGAAATCATAAATTACCTTGTTTAGCTTCCTAATTCTATTGATTGTCAAAATAAATAACTTACGTTTAATTTCAAATGCCTGATCAATAACTTTCTCAACTATTTTTTTTCTCTTATAAAAAACCACTTTCTGCTGACCTTTCTTAATATTTTTTAACAAATTCCCAATTATCCTGTTGCGGAACATTCGTTTACGAATATCCCTAAACTGTTGTTTCCTTCTACTTTCATGCATAGAGTTATCTCTTACTCTAGCAGTAACATTTCTCATTGGCCTTTCCTTACCATTTGAATTATTTCTCCTTTTCTGGACTGAAACATTTTCTGTAGTAATATTTTTTTTACTACACATATTTCTTATGACTGTTTTTCGACTCTTACCCGGTGCTTTCTTGGTGACTTGACAAATCTTTTTGTTAGAGGACTGCTGCATTATTCCATGGTCCTGCTGTCTTTGACGTTTTGCAGCCTTTCTTACTCTTTCTTTGCTAGGCATCCTAAAATCTTGAAATAATCTGCAGTTGAATCTGTGGTAAAATATAATAAAAAATGTTATTAACCACTATTACCCAACAGTAAATTAATAACAGTCATCAAAAACTTAACACACTACTTAAGTATATAATATACTGAAGCCTATCTCCAATTTTTCACTGAACAGGACTAATCTCTTCTTAACCTTGGATAAACCTCACCTACTCTGTGTCCCCTGCACATAATTAAATGTAAAGGGGCAGATTTATATTAACTAGCACATCCCCAGGGATGCACCAGTTAACGTGCACCGCTGCTCTGCCACCCACGGTGTGCCGCATTTACAATCAGATAGGACAAAGCTACATCAAAACCCTGCGCCTGCTTGAAGCAGGCATAGATCTTGACGCAGGTAGGCTGAAAGCTAAAGCAATAACTAAGTGTCGTGTGCAGAAGTTACAAAAAAGGAAAAATGGCGTTTAAACCAGTAATGAGACCATGCTAACGTAATACAGAGTAAAAATATCCAGGATCTACATCAGTTTGGGGTTCACGAACCTGGCAGGTACAAGGCACTGAGGCTTTCCACCGTGCATGTCTCATCCCAAAACATATGTTGTTTGTGAATGAAACAATTTCCCAGACCAAATGCTTTGGATTGGCTACTTCTAAAAAATTAAACACCCCTACTATCCCGGAGTTAGAGGAATATGATGGTTGGAGTAATTTTACTCGTTGTCTATTAAAGATTTACAGGCCCTACTCCGTAATTCTTCCTTTAACATTTCCAGTATAAATCCAAAAGGTTGACTGCTTTGGCAACGTGCCTTATCCACGGTTTAATAACGCTGCCTTTTGCTTTATATAAGTTTTCAAATTGTATGAAATATATACCAATAGGTCGTTATTAACCTTTAGGTAGTGGTTTTCTTCATGAAGTCTGGTCGCTTCCATACACATACAGATTTTCAAAGATGATCAAGAACTTTATCTGAATGGAGAGGAATGCACTGAGACGCCAGATCATTCACTAATGTGTAGGCACATACAGTTACACGGTTCATGCAACAAACACCGACCAAATATGGCTTGCGTGTTGCAAGGCACACCAGTTCCTGCTATCATCCCCACGTTCAAGTTCTTGGAAAATGGTAGTTATTTGATGCTCAATAATGAAGATTGTTCTGGGTTAATTAAAAGTATTCATTTTATCGTAACAGTAAATGAACGGGTTATTTGCTGCAGAAATGTTCTATTTCCTCCCACACATGAACATAGGGAGTTTTCAATCTGGCCACAAATACCAACCTTGGGAGCACATTTCAACGGCATGGCAAGAATAAGAGCTATTTTGTCTCAGAGAGAGGTGGCCTTGAGTTCGGCCCGTGAAACTTTCGTGCTTCACACAGCGAACACCCGTACAGAGGTGCAGACCCTTTTAAATACAGATTCGCCTTTCCATTTCAGCAAGATGGTTCGGACTATCTCTAACGCGTCCTCCACAAAGGGCCTGGCGCACTTTTTTAAAGTTGTTACCAGTGGTCTCGTGACTTCATTTGAGAAAATCTTTGGAGTCATCCCTGCTTTCTTACATTCTATTTTTTCCACTCTGCTTCGTGGATTCCCATTTTTACTTGCATTACCAGCGGACGCTCTTGTGCTTTTTTACATTTTTAAATATGGATGTCCCTCCTGTGCAAGCTCCCGCCCTGCAGCTGCTGACACTGTTCCGCAATCGCATGCTAGAATATTATGGCACAATGCCGTTGGCAATATTAAGCACGGCATATGGATTATCTTTTCTATGCTGATGTGATTCCTTCAAATCTAAGACACTAAAGTATCGGCACGCCCTAAACCAACACAAAGAGACCTTCTTAGCAAATAATATATTATGTGTATTAGGGAGGGTGAGATATAAGCAGCCGCGGGCCGTGGAGGGAGTTACGGTGGGGCAGGGATGCGGGGAGGGGGAGGGGCAGGGTGGAGCCCTCTCCACCCTGCCCCTCCCCCTCCCCGCCTCCCTGCCCCACCGTAACTCCCTCCACGGCCCGCGGCTGCTTATAAGTGTTGCTAACTCTTATTCATTTACAGCATGTTAACATACTGTCACCATTCGCTTTTTATGTACTATTGACTATGCTGGTAATTTTGCTACTGATAATATGTGTACTTGTATAATCTAAGATACTACGCCTGAGAAGACGGCATTAGTAAATAAACATTTCAAATACACATGTGTTCTTCTTAACTCCATGTTCTCGTTTCTAAGAAATATATAACGACCGACTGTTCATGAGTTCCACGTATCCTGAGGTACTATAAGTTCATATTCTGGATTGTCTAAACATTGAGAGTTTGTTATATCCAATGTGACACTGTACCTAGCTTGCTAAGGGGTTTTGATTACTAAGGTGAGTTTTGGGACACCCTAATTCGCCGAGGTTCCAATCCTCTGTCCACAGTTCTGTGTCAGAACAGAAACCCTGCGACAGGGGCACCCCTCAACCTTACTGGAGCTTCATCACACTTGCGATACAACTCCAGCAATGCGCCAACTTTACGGCACAAATACGTCACGCATCTGTGCTGTTTTTGCCCCATGATGCGCCGCATTGTAAATGCAGCACACCATAGGTGACGGAACAGCGGCACAGAATGACTAACACATCCCTGGTGATGCGCCAGTCATCATAAATCTATCCCTATGCTTCTTATCTTGTTAGAGATAAACCGCCATATGTATCATCAAAGTTTTTTGCATTTCCTAAATAGCGAACTTTAAGGAATAAATAGCGATTCTTTACCATTCCTAGTTTGCGATGACCTATTTGCTAATTACAAATTACCCATTCATTTCCATGCAGCAGGAGGCCCATAGGAATGAAGGTGCAATTTGCGATTAGCAATTACCTCATCGCAAATTACGAATTTTTCCGACGGTGCAGGGGTGTCTCAAGAACACCCTGCTGCACCCCTGAAAAAGAAATTTGGGGTCATATGGCGCACATAAATTTTGAAAACATTCCTTTACCTCAAAAACGATTTTCAACTCATAATTTGAAAACACTGCACATGGGGAAATGACTTAAAATGTCCTTAAGACACATAAAAGCATTTTTTGATTGCCTTTGCAGCATGTTTCAGTCACCTTTAACATGCCTATGTAACGGAAACATTCAAAATCTAAATTTGCCATGCACAGGTGGGAGCATATTTACAAGCAATTTGCTCCACAGACAAACTTCTTACATTGAAATGGGAAAAATAACATCAGAGACTCTCAATTACCTTATAAAGAAGCAGACACCATTATGTCCTTCTCATCAATATTAAAACCATTGCTTTTTCTCAAAAACGATTTACAAGTCATAATTTGAAAACACTCCACAGCTCCTATGCACATAAAAGCCCTGTCAGTACTAATACTTCACATTTTCTCCAATTACAATTTCTCAAAGAAACAAAATCTATTTGTGAAACACTTGAGACAAAGCAACATTTGAAAAACACAACTTTCTTCATAATTTTCTCCTTAAAGCACACTATTTTCTATCTAAATTAAAGAAATCTTTTCTCACCTTAGCAAATACTTTGAGTTTCAAAACAGTCTCAGAAACACACCAATTTGTCTTCAGCAGAGCAAAAGGTATGCACTCCAGAGTCTGCAGCTATCAAAAGCACAGAAATGCTGTAATTCCTCACACATATCTCTCATGTCACCCAATCAAAACTCTTCCCTCACTTTTTTTCAAAGCAAAACCCTTCCCCCCTCTGCCCCCTCTCTGCTTTTTCTGCATAGCAACCACCTCTTGCAAGACCTCTCACACAACAATGTTGCAATTGAACTCTGAACTCTCAGTGCACCTGCATATCCAGAGCATTCTTTCATTTAATGATTTTTTCTTCGCCACTCAAAATACATCTTTCAACGAACTCATCCATGCACACTAACTTTCTGTTTTCAGCAATCAAAATCCACCAATCACTCTTACTGCTTCATTAACACAGAAACTCCTCAGTTTTTTTCATTTTACACTCTCATTTTTTCAACTGCCATTTCATTGCCACACTTCATCTGACTGCAGCAGAACCTTCTCTCACCATGTTTTCTGTCTGGATTGTTGGACATAGTTACATATATTGGGCTCAGAGGTACGCTGAAAACAGGAATTTACCTAACCTCAATTTACAAGATGTGGAAATTAAGTGGTTTGGCCACAGAGGATTAAAATGTCACCAATTGATACCATTGGTGAAAATCTTTATGCATTTGCCAAAACCTGACCTGTTAATTGTGCACTGTGGAGGTAATGATTTGGGCACTTTGACTGGGGTAGGTCTGGAAATGCTTTTAAAGGACACCTTTGAGCAATTGATGGCACTTTTTCCTCAGACTGCCTTGGTATATTCAAATATATGCCAAAGACAGAAATGGAGGTGGTCGAACCAATTTTGTCCACAAATTGAGAAATCGAGGAAGCATGTAAACAAATCTGTTTCAGCTTACATGAGAGACCATGGAATGGGCTCCCTGTACAACAATAACTTGCGTTACTACATGCAAGATATCTACAGAGGAGATGGAGTTCACTTCTCAGATGAGGGCAACAGAGTTTTCACTCTGAATTTAAGACTGTGCATTGGTACCTACTTATAAGTACCTAAATGTACCATAAACCCAAAAGCTCTTCTCAGAGCTACCCTACATCTGATCACTCACAATTATTATTTTACTCTAACTTTTTTCACAAATTTTCAAGAAAGTACGCTCCCCAGAACGCTTCCCGGTTCGCGAACCGGGCGCACTCCACGCAAAAAAACTAAAAAAACTGTATATTTTTTTTTGCCCTGCGAGACCCTTTCAAAGCCTCCACATCAAACCTAGGGGGTCAGGGACGATCTACTATGCCCCCTTATGGTCATTTGCCCCTTCGCTTTGGCCTCCTCTTGTCTCTCGATCCTACCGAGAGACAAGATGGCGGCCGCTACGGACTGTTTGGAATGTTTACAGACGCCGAAAAACCAATCAGCTTCGCAAACCTCCGTAACGCGAAAAGTACGCGAAGCTGAGCGCTGTTACAGATATATATCTTTTTTTGAACGTTAATTTCTCAAAATCCACTGGAGCACATATATTGAGACCTAGCAAAGGCACATCGGGCTACCAGTCCCTACAATTTTGCCAAGTTTCGTGCAAATCCATTCAGCCGTTCGATTATTATTATTTTATTTTATTTTTGCCCCGCGGGGCCCTTTTAAAACCTCCACATCAAACGTAGGGGGTCAGCGAGGATCTACTATTCCCCCTTATGGTCATTTGCCCCTTCGCTTTGGCCTCCTCTTGTCTCTCGATCCTACCGAGAGACAAGATGGCGGCCGCTACGGACTGTTTGGAATGTTGACAGACGCCGGAGAACCAATCAGCTTCGCTTCACAAAGCTCCGTTGCGCGAAAAGTACGCGTCCTGGGACGCTGCCCGGTCCGCTGTTACAGATATATATCTTTTTTTAAACGTTAATTTCTCAAAATCCACTGGAGCACATATATTGAGACCTACAAAAGGCACATCGGGCTACCAGTCCCTACAATTTTGCCAAGTTTCGTGCAAATCCATTCAGCCGTTCGGGCTAAAAGTGAGGCCAACCGCCCTATGGAAATTAACATGGGAAAAACGCGTTTTGGGACCCCCTTTTTTCTCGGCCCCCCCCTTGACGAACCCCCCCAAAATTTTCAGGGGCTGCTCAGAAACAAAATGTGCCATTTTCCTGAAAATTTCAGCCAATTCCGTCCACAAACGCCAAAGTTATTAGACATAGAATTTTCAAAAATCCCATAGAGAAAAAATCCTAACTATATATACCTACTGGCGACCGCCAGTAGGTAATATATATATATATATATATATATATATATATATATATATATATATATATATATATATATATATATATATATATATATGCACACCCCCACACACACAGCATCCCGCTACCACTGTGGCTAGACCGCTGCTTGGTAGCCTCCAATATATTTTAGTTGTTCTTGCAATTACAATTTATGCGTCTACCTCTAGACTGGCCCATAGGCAGCCATGCAGTCCCTATCAGCTGCTCTAAAAGGTCAATGTGTCAGTAGTTTTTGGGCCATTTTTATGGTCCCCTGGGCCAGTCGTTACTCTGGATTTCCCTTATTTAAAACAAACATTGCCTACAGCAAGCTGAATCCATGCAGCCTTCCATACTTTGTAAATTACTTATACAGTGTGTCTTCACAAGTTCCAAATGCGAACATGAGACACTTTTTTTTATTTGTAGTTCACTAATTGGGGTCACTTTTATTTTAGTGCCTGGGGCAATTCTCTTTCCCAGTCCTACCCTAACTACCTCTCTCATACCTCACCCAACACACCGCCAGGTGCTGCGTCCAATAACACCATAACAACACTTCGATCATGCACGACAAATAAACACTTCTCCCACAGTGTAGCTTGCTACCCATGTGGGTGAGGACTTTAGTGCCACACATATGTCTAGTAAGCGCTTTACAAATGATACAATTCAGTGTTTACTGATTTGAAGGTGGTGCTCATAAGGTACTCAACATGCGTGGACAGAGTGAGGCCTTTCACTCTCTTTTCTGCATCGAAAGTTCACTGCCGGCCATAAGTTAATAGCAAATAAGCTCTGTTAATTATTTTGAAACATAAATCAAGATTGCCAAAGGAGAAAAAACGTTATGCTGAAAGGTTGCAAATATTTAAATAATGTATTCGCTGCAGGGCATTTTTCTTCCGGATTGGGCGCAGTGAATGGGTTGCCTGACTGTAACACTTACAGTCGCTAGGCAGAACATAAGAAGGTGTTGTGCGCCGCGCTTTGGCTTTCGGTGTCTTGGAGGAGTCTGTACGTCATGTGCATGTATATTCATTACATTATGGGCTACAAACGCTGCTGGAGGATGGTGTGGAGTTGGGGGGGGGGCTGTGAAGCTTCCAGGATACACCGACCTGAATCACCCGCCACCATTCGAGCATTAACTAAAGGAATGCTGGAACATACATTAATGTGAAAAGGTATATACTGTAATTGCATTTATATAGCGCTTACTTTACTACCCCTGACAGGGTGTCAAAGAGCTTTTTCGGCAAGTAGCACGCTATTTCGGAACACAAAGGGGATTAGTGGTGAATTAATACAGGGAGATATGAGATTTGCTGTGAACATGTGAGTTTGTTATGTGGATTGAAAAAGGATAGAGGAAGGAAAGAAGAGGGAAGGGTTTGCATTTATATAGCTTGCTTCCCTTGATGAGCTGTCGAAGTGCTTTTCGGCAGGTAGCACGCTACTTCGGGACCCAAACAGGATTAGTGGGGAATTAGTATAGGGAAATATGAAATCAATTTGAGTGGTAGACATGTGAGTCTGTGAGCTGGATTGAAAAGGACAGTGGCGGCCGGCACTGCTCGTGGGTGGAGAGGCAGGCACGCGGGGGAGGGGGGTATGGGTGAGGGGGGACATGGGCTGCAATGTAAAAAAAAAAATCGAATAAACACTTACCTTGCCGCCGGGTCCCGCGTCTCTGCTCCTGCTCTCCTGCGTCCAACTCCAGGTAGCAGGTAGCCAGGCTCCCTCCACTAAGCCAATCACAACACTGCAATGCAGCGTTGTGATTGGTCTGAGCGCCGTGACACAGCACACAGTCAGCGGCTGGAGGGGTGGGCATGTTCTCCATGCATGCTGTAATGCAGCCTGCATGGAGAACTGGGAGGTGCGTTTGGCTGTTTTGGGCAGCCCGAGAGGACAGACCAAACAGTCATTGCGCACTTAGGAGTGGGCAAACCAGTCCTCCCTGCTCTGCAGCCCCTCTAACCCCCATTCACACAGAGCTGCTGCAGCAGGAAGAAAAGATAAAATGATAAAAACATTACGTTATTATTTTATATTTCCTTTCTTAACTGCTGAAGAGTAGTGGGACGACGCTGCCAAAGGTTAGTGGAGGGATAGAAGAGAAAATGGTCTGGAAAGAGTGTTGTTGGAGCTCATAGCAGTAGGAGGAGGTTTGGAATGAGTAGAGAAGAGTAGGAGGGGGAGAAGTCAGAGGGAAGGGTTTAAGAAAAGGCTTGTTTGAGAGATCTGAATAGTAAAAGAGGGTTGAGATGATGCAAGGAGGGGTAAAGGAGGGAAGAGTCTAGAAAGGGTTATTTGGAGGATCACAATAGTAGGATGGGTCTGGGATAAGTCAGAGTGGAGGTAGAGGTTATATTGCAAGAGGTATAGGGTGAGACATAGGGTAGTGCAGTGGAGATGCTGAATTAGAAGTAAAGTAATAAAGATACATAAGTTCATGGAAGGTATATATGTATAAGGAAAGTAATATATGTAGATTTAAGTTGTATTTAATAAACTCATATTTTCAAGTGTTGCTGTACTTAAAGTTAATTTATTTGTTTTAATAAATTTGTTTTTGTAATTCAATAATGAAGCAATTGTAGATAAATAGTCATGTTCTCCACTGGGCTCAGCACACACTCACCATGCCATCGCGGCTTGAAAGAATGATCATGCTGCTGCCATCCAGCAGCCCTTAACAGGTCCTAGAGCAAATGGAAAATAATGTATGGGAGACAAATGAGATATGATGGTCCACAGATATGGACGTCTGCACAGCCTGAATGGCAAGCCTGACTGCACTTTCAGGAGACATGAAAACCTTTGGAGTTAAGACAAATCTACCACTGCATTAATAAAGGTAAATAAAGTCTTAAATATTACTCTATAGCAAATATCTACCATGTACAAGTTAAACAGAAACAGCAGCTATGAATTCCAAACCTAAAATTAGAACAAAACATAAAACATTCTAAGTTAGAGGAAAAATAGCACTCATCTTAGAGAGATGACCAGCAAAGACAAGCACTGGCAAAGCCAATAGGTCTCACCTATGCAAGAGCCACTGGCTTTGCCAATTTGTTTTAGCCATGTTGTACACTAGCGTGTAGACGATATCAGTGATAAATCAAAATTTAGCTTCAGTTTGGTAGTCATGGCAATACTGTAAATGCAGTATTTGTGGATGTATCACTGCCAACAACTGAGAATCTGAGGCAAAAGGCACACTGTCCATGAAGGGACAGTCTCCTGTGCTGCCATAACTGCAAAAGAGCACTCTATCGAGGCGGGCGTGGATCTATAGTGGCATTCTAAGAAACGTTACCACCGATTTATCGGGCGCGTTATGTGGTGGATTTTGGACATCCATTATTGATTGAATTGCAATCCTTGGACACGGTGCGCCCATTTCGAATTCTGTCTGTTGCAAGCTGGAACTATTTTGACAGCCATCCATTAATGTTTGGTGTGTCTACCGTCTTTAAAGATAAGCTGTGTAACGCTCAAGCAAACTCAAGTTCTGATGATGACCGTACACTAATACAGCGGTCAATACGCCGTCGACGCTTTTTTGTGGCCATAATCTTTGAAGGACACATTCTTTCTGTTTGTGTTATTCCTTTACACATGTAAAGTTTTTTGTTTAGCCACTTGTTTTGGTTTATGATATGTTTTTTTTTTGTATACCAACATTCTGTCTTGAGCGCAACTGTTCTTTTTAACATTTCAAAATATGTAATAAATTATAGTGTCTTTTTTGAACACACTTTCGTTGAATTGATTTATCTAGAGGCCTCTCTCTCCCCCCTTTTTCTTTTTCCATTTTTTCCCCTGTTTTAATTGTACATGCTAAGTTGCACAATTTATGTGACTTTTCCTCCTGAACCTTCTGTTAGGTGTATCGATTATCTGTCCCTGGTTCTGGGTTGTTGGACAGCCCCTGTAGTTTTTGAATAACGGCAAAAGAAGCAGAAAAATGATCTGAGAAATCATCCGTAGACAGAGTACAATGGTAGGCGGCTGTCACTACAGAGTGCTGCATGGTAGTGTAAGCCAGCTCGATAGGTATGGGATGATTGAAGAGATCTGCTACACAACAGTGGCCACCACTGGACTTTAACATAGTCTATCACTGCTGCTCCAACTTACTAACTACTATGACAACTTTTTTTATATCTTATAATGACAATCACATAAGGGACAAATGCAATGCAGACAATCCAGGCAGACCTCGTCTCCTCTTTCCACCTACGCCTGCTCTGGATGATAAATCTCAAAATAGACAACCTTGTGCGGTAGCCAGCATAGTAGACTGTGAATATAAAGAATACAACAAAGGAACATGCAGAGTTGATCAAAACTGTCAGCTTACCGTAAACCATAATCTGCATGTCTGTCTCTCATACATCACATTTGTCATATGGTGCTGTGTCCAATAACACGATCAGTGATCCTCGGTCATCACTCACTACATGGAAAACTTCCCACAAGGGATCTAAGCAAGCACAGCACCCTTCCAACCATACATCCTACACAGTGTAGTGCTACTCCACCTAGGGTTGTTAAACGCTATATAAACGTAATTTCCATGTCTTTTTTATCTCGTACATGCATGATTCTGCAAACAATGTTGATAATCCTCCTTCCACGATATATATGGCAATATCAGTGCATGAAATTTGAACTTACCTTTGACTTATTTTCCATAACTACGCTCTCCTTACCTATCTTCTTGTGGCTGACCTACTCTCATCTTAATTCCTCCTATTCAAAATCCATGACCCCTGATTTAAATATATCTCCTATTAAATGCCCATCTCCTGTTCCTTAGTTTATAAAGGTTCCTGTGTTTTAAACTGAACATTGCATGACTGTATACTGTCTATATTCTAAGCTCCTCTGTCTTGTCTATCACCCAAACAATTATGTTGCATTAATTAATAAACCTCTTCCTAATTGAACATGCTTAACCCTTACTAATACCACTACAAAGATACTGGCCTAAACATGTGGAATCATTTGAGAAAATAAGACTAAAACCAATCATTACTGAATCAAACACTAACACTGAGTTCCAGATGTGTGCAACTTGTCACAGAGCTCTGCAACGCCTTTTCAGTGGTAATAAAGTGCATTTAAAAAGTCTTTAAGTAAGCAAAATATACCTAGCCATTGCAATTCATTTGTCATATGACCTCCTAGAGAATAAAGTGGCTTGTGCTACATCATAAAAGAAAGAATTCGGTATACTTTTCCTTTCTCCCAGGGAATGAGTGCAATCTAACAATAAATGAGTTATGGAATACATTTTTAGATCGCAAAAACAATGGGCTTTATTTCCTAAAACCTTCTTTCTATAGCCTAAAATTCTTCATCTGGGATCAATACCGATTCGAAGTTAGATCATAACATTCCTCAATTGCGTTGCTGGGACCTGAGTAATGTAAGAAAAAGACATATTTGTTCCAGGATACTCCAGAGAATTAACAACAGACTATTTTGAGGTTAGATAATGTTTATCTCCCGCTGTTGTACGGGTCTTTACTTCCTTGCAGAGAACTATCTTTAACATACTAAGGGGGATATTCTCAAGAACGGTGATAATTACAGCAAAATTAGCTTAACGCAAATCTTCACATCTCAGTCTACCGCGGGAAAAGAACGCAGTGTTAACGTCATATTCCCAGCACAGCGGTACCATGCGATAGGCCCTTGATAACTTGTCAAATATCTGCAATAAAGTCAACGTGACTCTGCAAATATACAAAACTCAAACGCAAAAAAAGTTGCGATACAAAAATCAGCGAATACCAGCAACAGGCCTGCAGCTCACACAAGTCAGGTGGGAAAAATCACCATAAAAGTAGAAAAAAACATACAAACAAATGCCAAACAAAAGCCAAACAACAGCGAAGCACAATGGATTTTGTCGGAGCAAGTGCAGAGGACAACCAGAATCCCACAAGCCCCCCGGAGGACTAGCCTGGGACCTCGGGTCAGGGAAGGCCAAGAAGAAGAAGAGTAGGAAGAAGCGGTTCAGTCCGCAGGAAAACAGGATCCTGATAACGGAGGTGGTAGAACACCATCAAGTACTGTTCGTCCCCTCCACTGTTTCATTGGCAACACAATATGGAATATGGCAGTCCATCGTGGACAAGGAGAATGCAGTCGGAGTGCTGAAGAGGACAATGGAAGAGGTCAAGAGGCGCTTGAATGATGTGAAGCGCAAAACCAAGCAGAAACTCACAAACAACCGGAAGGCAGCAATGCAGATTGGAGGTGGGAGTCCAGAGCCACAGGAGGAGCTGGACGATATGGAGGAAATGGTGTCCACAGTCATCAGTGGGGAGACAGTGGCAGGAGTTGTGGGGACCGGACACTGCTCAACATGATCGGACACAGCAGCACCAGGGTGAGTAATGACCAAGTACTGGGGTGACTGGGGTAGATGGGCACAATGGCACACATACACAATTAAGTAGAGCATATCTGCAAACAAACCATGCCCCAGACCCCCAACTCCCACCAAGAAACCTATGTACCCAAGTATGCAAAATCCCAGCACCGTACAAGCACAGAAGTCAAAGGCACACTGCATGTAAGGGAGAAGGGGCAGCAAAATCAGAGCTGCGGGTGCGACTACCCCAAAATGCAGCATACACAAATAACATGCAGAGCACATCAACAATGACACTGATGTGGTACAAACCGCAACACATCCACAACAGAACAGAGGACACAACTGGTGCCGCATGTGTGTAGAAACTGGCCAAACACATTTGATATTGCAGGCCAATGTGAGTTGATAATGTACAGGTACAAACACACATCCGTGATGTTGTCGAAAGGTCCACTGTCCCTCATCAAATAGGGAGCTCCTTCCAAACAGTCACAATGTACCATGTCATGCAGTCTGTATGTAAACATGTACAATGCGACAACATACATGTGAACACAATGTTAAACTGCATCTCCCCTTCACATTGCAGAGGGAAATCCAACACCTCCAGCAGAGCAGCCCGAACCTCTCTTCTCTAATGACGAAGAGGACCACCACCGCTTCGACTCTGATGCCCTCCAACAGCTTGTGGAGAGCCTCCGCAGCCTACCTCCAGGAGCAGGGCAGCCCAGCTGCTACAAGGAGACCCCAGCCCCTGCACAGACCACATAGCAGACAGCACCTATACCACGGCTGCCACGCAGGACCCCCACGAAGAACACATCGCCTTCCAACGCTGTGTGTTGGGGTGCCAGGATAATCTGGCTGAACAGGTGCGGTTCAACAGCATGGCAGCCAAACTATATGCCATACGTGGGTGTCTAAGTCCCACCAGGGACCACTCACCGTCCCTAATGGTCACCCACAGTCCGCTCCATCTTCTCCAACGATCCATGACTGACATCGCTGGAGCCCTGACTCAGAGACTAGAACAACTGTCCAGTCAGAGTGGCTCCAGGGATGTCACCCATGTTGGGACACATGCGGAGGTTAATGGAGACCATAGAGCGGACGCAGGCGGAAAAAGCGGCTGCCACGGCTGCACACCAGCGAGAGGTAGCTGGGTTCCTCAATGACCTCAAGACCATCCTCATGGCATTGCTGCCACAAGGCCTGGCGCTGATGCATGCTGCTGCTACCACTACATCCACATCTCCGCCCCCTGAAGTGTCAGTGCCACACAGTACGGCAGACATCCACCTCCGGCCCCTGAGGTGTAATTGCCACACAGTGCAGGAGACAGAACATAACCACCCACACATGAAGCACATGAAACGCGAGTGAACGAAGATGCGGAAGAACCTGCCTTTGTGGTACGAAGGACGCAGTAACATTCATCTCTGCCATGTGGCCGATTTCTGCTTGGTACTGTCCTCTGCATCATCACCTTCCAATGACCCCCGATGTACTCTGCGACACTCACCTTGGACCTTGAAATGGACTGCCATATCCTGTTTGATCGCCAATGACACAGCAATCAGACTGCAGACTGAACTCTTCCTCTTCCTTTGGACTAGTCATTCCCTGAAGGATTCTGGCTGGCCCTCCACGGGCCAACATTGTAAAGAGGAGTTTGCATGGCCCTGTACTGCTCCTGCTGCAACACTTCACTGAATGTGAATTAAACATTCATAATCACACAGATGTGTCATGTCTATGGTCTTTCAAGTGTGGAAGTATGGATGAATGTAGGGTCATTGATTCCCTGTTACGTCCATGTTGCTCATCGTTGTACTTGGGTCACATGGTGACATATTGCCGAATGCGGTCAGGGTGGCACCGACACAACAACAGGGACACACGCATTAGCTACTTCCGTGTCCAGCCCAGTACGGTACCACGCCCAGAGCCCCGGGGTCATTGTTCAAACCCTTACGCTGGATTGGCATACGCTAGGCCAGACCACTCTGCTTACGCTCACAGAGGGGGACGATAACGCTACATGTCCCAGGTATTCCTTGTAGTGATCTACTGATCACAGGTGTAGTTGTCAGCATGCCACTCGCTCATGACTGGTTTACAGCCACTGCAACGTTGAGAGGCTCAGAGCGCACTGCTTTTTTTTAGAACTGAAGTTTCTATGTTCAATAACTCCTCTTGTTGTTGAGCGTGCAATCAAAGCGGCGCATCTTGCCTTAGGTGTCTCATAAACAATCCAAAGTTGTGCTTCCCACTAGAAAAGTGAAAGCATCCCTTGATGCACTGCTATTAGATCCTACTGGGGACTACCCAGAGTTCCTCTAAAATTCACTCCACACAAGTTTTCAAATGTTCATTTATTTATTTTCTCGAAAAATTCTTTCTTTTACTGATTATGTTCATTGATTAGACATCTTATTTATACATGTGTATTCTTTAGTCAGTCCAATGCATTTCGGTCTCTATGACCTTCATCTGGGACCATATGAGCTGAAACAAGGCACAACAATACTCTGTATCAGTGATAAAGTAATAAAATATCAACACAAACATTCATGCATGTTCATGATGCTGATTATACATTGTGCCAAAAATGTGACCATCTGTGATAACACCCAGGTGTGTGCATGCTCTAGTGCACTGATATAACAAGAAAAACGCCTAGTAGGCACTCACTTTACTTCCTCTTTACACTGCTTGCATTGAACAACACACTATGTCAAAACTGGCAAGAAAAAACGAAAAAAAATCATTATAGAAAACCACTGTTTCAAAGGGTTCCGCTCCTGTCCATATGTCATCCCATTCATATCTCCGTATTACTCACTTAATAGACGTGCAAAATCGTCTTCTCTATCCTGTTTGCTGTTCCACGAAAGTATTCCGGCATTAGCGCGATGCCGGTCCAATGACTCGCGCTTTATCTAAACATTACAAAAGCTCTTTCTTATGCTTCGCTCTCATTGGTTGTGTCTCCGATCATGTGATCGGGACTACAGCCAATAGGAGCGAGTCTTTACCTTCTGATGTTGTGTGGAAGTTCACAAGAGTGAATCAATAAAGATATCAATGTGGTGAAATATAAAAAGTAGACAATTTTTAAAAAAACGGAGATCAGTGCATTCGAAATAAACTGCATTATCCCTAAGAGATGTGCTTAGGATGAAAATAATAAAAATAATATTGAGTGACAACACAATTATAGAAACAATAAATAAAACCAAATCAGATGTTTGGGACAGATGACTCCTACATCCATAAACGTAGGTAAGGCTTGGCACACATGTGCTTAAGTAAGATTATTGAAAATGTCTATAGGTAGCAGGTAAATTCAACGCGATCATTAAGCCCGAAGGGCTTGTGTGAGTTCAACAAGTACATCCAACTATTTTCCCTCTGAAGGAGAAATCTGTTATTGTCCCGTCCTTCAGTTTTTTCAATCAATTCCAGAACTGTGAATTGTAATTGAGACACATTGTGCTTTTCTTCCTTAAAATGTGCTGCTACAGATGACTTGACGTTGCCAGTCCTGATATTTGATTTATGCTCATTTAATCGTGTCTTCAACTTACGGGTGGTCTTCCCTACATAAACCTTCCCGCAGGGACATTTCAGTATATAGATGGCGTTAGCCGTGTCGCAGGTCGCATTTACACGGAGTTTGATGATGTGTCCTTTCATTGGATGTGTGATTACATTTCCTCTAATGATATTGTTACAATGCCCACATTGTAGGGAAGGTCTGGTTCCTCGGTATGTTTCATCTTTGGGTTTTCTTTGTTTTAGTAGTTCACCAAGATTTTTGCCTCTGGTGAAAGCAAAAATAGGCTGCTGTTCAAAACTTTTGTCAAAGTCAGTTTCAGCTCGTAAGATATTCCAATGAGTACGTATAATTTTCTTGAATTTATGGCTCATCGTAGAGTATTTGGATACTACGGTCATTCTTTCCTGTTTTGTTTTGACTCGTGTCTTCATTAGTTCTGATCTAGAAATACATTTGACCTTCTCAATGGATTGTTCAATCAGGGTGGCTGGATATCCTCTCTTACGAAATCTCTCTCCCATAGTTTTTAATGTACTTTCAACTTTGTTTGTCTCAGAGGTGATTCTTTTTGCCCTCATCATCTGGGATGTAGGTAGGTGGGTTTTTAACGAATCCTGATGAAAACTTTGGAAATGAACAGTATTATTTCTGTTAGTTAGTTTCCTATGCATCTCCGTTTCTATCTTGCCTTGATGCAGATTCACTCGAACATCCAAAAAGGTACATACACATTGCTATTTTCAACAGGTTGTTCCTAATGTTTCTATTTTAGCGAGGTCAAAAAGAGATCCCATTAGTGGCCTACTGATTTTGCTCGATTCCTTTTGTTTTTTTACACGATTTTTTGCTATCTGCAAAGACTAAACAGAGTATTGCGACTCTGTGCTTGTTTGTAAATAGAGAATGAACCAAAGAGAACAATCAATCAAATGGAGAGAGAAGCAGGCACGACGGATTACAACGGGGGCAAAGGCTTGCGTTAACTACCCTTCACTATCTGCAAAGAGAGAGTACTCCTAATAGAAATGAGGGGTGGGGGGCAGCATTCAAAGAAGATCAGTGTGCATAAACACGAAAATGTTTTTACTTACCACGTACTTGACATTCGACAGCTTATGATATTTGCTATTAAAAAACCATTGAAATTCACTGAAAAAACCATAGGTTATAGACCATATATAGTTAGGAATTAGCATTTACAAAACCTTGAAAATTCACTGAAAAAACCATAGGTTATAGACCATATATAGTTAGGAATTAGCATTTACAAAACCTTGAAAATTCACTGAAAAAACCATAAGTTAGAGACCATATATAGTTAGCTGGACATTTTATTGACATGAAACCAATGAAATTCCATATATAGTTAGTTGCACTAACTATATATCGCGCACCCGCAATCCACTGCTGATGATGTCACATATTACATCATTCATGACATGGTCAGTGACATCACTGATGACATCACTGATGACATCTCAAATGACATCACTGATGACATCACTGATAACAACATCCAGTGATTTTTTGTTTCTGTAAAGTTTAAATATGTCTTACATATTGAAGAATGAGTGGATGTGTAAGTGTCTGGACGAAGGATTTAGTAGGTGATAATAAATCTTCCTCCTGGCATTCCCCGCTGTGGCTCTCCGTTTCTCTTCTACAAGGAAACCTTCGTGATACATTACAGCGCTAGTCCTGGGCGCTTTGGAGAGTCCCGCTTCGTTTTGGGTTGGAGCCACAAGGACAGCTTCGGCGACAAAACTTTCACTTTCCAAGGTATTGGACGAGCTCTTTACCCGCCGCATCCAGTCCCAGCCAAGTGCCGCTGCATCATTCGCAGTCCGTGACTACACAGAGGGATTAGGATCACTGTATCCGTGGTCTCAGGCTGCAACTGAGATTGGACTTAATGCGGTTGAAGCGTTGGGGACCCGGGAGGACGGTTTACATCATCAACACCTGCCTGCCAAGCACCGCAACCCACGCTCATATTCAGCTCAGGGCCCCCATGAGGACACAGGGTCGGAATGAAGTAACTTACTTGCTGGCCGAGAGTGGTGCATGCTGGTACTTGTAGTTTGCCGACGCAACTACAGTACTGTTTGAGACTTCACTCCACCCACCTGAGCATCCACCAATGGGAGACCGAATGGGACTACTTTGTGATGCCTGTTGGGAGCTGTTGTTAAGGAGCAGGCATCTGATGAGGCACATGCCGAAACGCGTCATGCCACTCTTCTCCTGTGATAATAAATCTTCCTCCTGGCATTCCCCGCTGTGGCTCTCCGTTTCTCTTCTACAAGGAAACCTTCGTGATACATTACAGCGCTAGTCCTGGGCGCTTTGGAGAGTCCCGCTTCGTTTTGGGTTGGAGCCACAAGGACAGCTTCGGCGACAAAACTTTCACTTTCCAAGGTATTGGACGAGCTCTTTACCCGCCGCATCCAGTCCCAGCCAAGTGCCGCTGCATCATTCGCAGTCCGTGACTACACGGAGGGATTAGGATCACTGTATCCGTGGTCTCAGGCTGCAACTGAGATTGGACTTAATGCGGTTGAAGCGTTGGGGACCCGGGAGGACGGTTTACATCATCAACACCTGCCTGCCAAGCACCGCAACCCACGCTCATATTCAGCTCAGGGCCCCCATGAGGACACAGGGTCGGAATGAAGTAACTTACTTGCTGGCCGAGAGTGGTGCATGCTGGTACTTGTAGTTTGCCGACGCAACTACAGTACTGTTTGAGACTTCACTCCACCCACCTGAGCATCCACCAATGGGAGACCGAATGGGACTACTTTGTGATGCCTGTTGGGAGCTGTTGTTACGGAGCAGGCATCTGATGAGGCACATGCCGAAACGCGTCATGCCACTTTTCTCCTGTGATAATAAATCTTCCTCCTGGCATTCCCCGCTGTGGCTCTCCGTTTCTCTTCTACAAGGAAACCTTCGTGATACATTACAGCGCTAGTCCTGGGCGCTTTGGAGAGTCCCGCTTCGTTTTGGGTTGGAGCCACAAGGACAGCTTCGGCGACAAAACTTTCACTTTCCAAGGTATTGGACGAGCTCTTTACCCGCCGCATCCAGTCCCAGCCAAGTGCCGCTGCATCATTCGCAGTCCGTGACTACACGGAGGGATTAGGATCACTGTATCCGTGGTCTCAGGCTGCAACTGAGATTGGACTTAATGCGGTTGAAGCGTTGGGGACCTGGGAGGATGGTTTACATCATCAACACCTGCCTGCCAAGCACCGCAACCCACGCTCATATTCAGCTCAGGGCCCCCATGAGGACACAGGGTCGGAATGAAGTAACTTACTTGCTGGCCGAGAGTGGTGCATGCTGGTACTTGTAGTTTGCCGACGCAACTACAGTACTGTTTGAGACTTCACTCCACCCACCTGAGCATCCACCAATGGGAGACCGAATGGGACTACTTTGTGATGCCTGTTGGGAGCTGTTGTTAAGGAGCAGGCATCTGATGAGGCACATGCCGAAACGCGCCATGCCACTTTTCTCCTGTGATAATAAATCTTCCTCCTGGCATTCCCCGCTGTGGCTCTCCGTTTCTCTTCTACAAGGAAACCTTTGTGATATATATATATATATATATATATATATATATATATATATATATATATTACCTACTGGCGGTTGCCAGTAGGTATATATAGTTAGGATTTTTTCTCTATGGGATTTTTGAAAATTCTATGTCTAATAACTTTGGCGTTTGTGGACGGAATTGGCTGAAATTTTCAGGAAAATGGCACATTTTGTTTCTGAGCAGCCCTTGAAAATTTGGGGGGGGTTCGTCAAGGGGGGGCCGAGAAAAAAGGGGGGTCCCAAAACGTGTTTTTAACATTGAGTTTTCCATAGGGCGGTTGGCCTCACTTTTAGCCCGAACGGCTGAATGGATTTGCACGAAACTTGGCAAAATTGTAGGGACTGGTAGCCCGATGTGCCTTTGCTAGGTCTCAATATATGTGCTCCAGTGGATTTTGAGAAATTAACGTTAAAAAAAGATATATATCTGTAACAGCGGACCGGGCAGCGCTCCGGTTCGCGGACTTTTCGCGGTACGGAGCTTTGTGAAGCGAAGCTGATTGGTTCTCCGGCGTCTGTGAACATTCCAAACAGTCCGTAGCGGCCGCCATCTTGTCTCTCGGTAGGATCGAGAGACAAGAGGAGGCCAAAGCGAAGGGGCAAATGACCATAAGGGGGCATAGTAGATCCTCACTGACCCCCTAGGTTTGATGTGGAGGTTTTAAAAGGGCCCCGCGGGGCAAAAAAAAATAATAATAATAATAATCGAACGGCTGAATGGATTTGCACGAAACTTGGTAAAATATTAGGGACTGGTAGCCCGATGTGCCTTTGCTAGGTCTCAATATATGTGCTCCAGTGGATTTTGAGAAATTAAAGTTCAAAAAAAGATATATATCTGTAACAGCGCTCCGCTTCGCGTAACGGAGGTTTGCGAAGCTGATTGGTTCTCCGGCGTCTGTAAACATTGCAAACAGTCCGTAGCGGCCGCCATCTTGTCTCTCGGTAGGATCGAGAGACAAGAGGAGGCCAAAGCGAAGGGGCAAATGACCATAAGGGGGCATAGTAGATCCTCCTTGACCTCTTAGGTTTGATGTGGAGGTTTTAAAAGGGCCCCGCGGGGCAAAAAAAAAAATAATAATAATAATCGAACGGCTGAATGGATTTGCACGAAACTTGCAAAATTGTAGGGACTGGTAGCTCGATGTGCCTTTGCTAGGTCTCAATATATGTGCTTCAGTGGATTTTGAGAAATTAACGTTCAAAAACAAGATATATATCTGTAACAGCGCTCCGCTTCGCGGAGATAAAATGATATCTGTATTACCTAGCTGTTGCTAACACCAGTTAGCGACGGCTAGTAGGAGATAGCGACCATCTTGGGCCCCACTTTGCATGTGAGTGATATTTATCACTAATGACATGCAAAGTGGGCATGCCAAGATGTTAGCGACTGGAAACAGTCGCTAACATCGCTATCTCCTATTATCAACTTTTGGAAATATTCGCGATAAGCGCGATTATCTCCAAAAGCTAGCACCTGCCCTGAGCAGTTCTTAGCCATGTTATCCAATGGGAGGTGGATAACATGGCTAAGAGCATTAGCTCGGTAATGCATGAATATCGCTGAGTTTTCAGCGATATTAATGCATTGCGGTCGTTTTTTATCGTATTTGCGATAAACCTTGATAATAGCAAGGTTTATCTGCGATAATTTCTGACGATGCTTAGCGGTAAAAAAATCGTTGCTAAGCATCGTTAGGGATAAATATCGCTTAACTTTGGTAATATGCCCCAACGTCTGTTAACGTTCGATTCGAAGGAAATCAGGAAGTGTTGAAAAACATTGTCTGCGCCATCTTGCCTTTTTTCAAATGCCACACTCTTGTCGTGCACGGCAGTCATTTTAGATGCCTTGACCAGACCCACTCTGTGCACGCTGTCGATCCTTAGCATGGCTCCCCACCCTCGCAAGCATCTCCCCCAGGCAGTGGTCACCCCCGCTCTCTGTCTTATGCATGGGTAATAAACCACCCCCCATCTGCGCTGCTCTTCCCTGAGAATCACACCCTGTGCCCGCCCGACACCTCCCTTTCGCCCTATTCACTACCGCACCCTCTGACACTCCTTTTCCTCTGTGTCCGATTGTCCAGGCCGGTCCTAGGGTATCAGCTAGCCCTGCAGATGTAGTTTATGGCCCCAGCTGTAAAGAATCACCCCTCTTCAAAGGAGTTATAGTAGATCAAGGCCCACACTCGATGAGATCCGTCACAGCAGACGCGTTCCTATTATCTGAAAACCATCCTGTATTGTGATTGGGGAGGGGACCGAGCCTGAAGCGGAAGATTCCAGGGATGACTCTTTGTACATCAAAGTTTTTACAATTATGTGTCACATTAAAAATATATAGCACTCCAACAAAGTAGTAAGATTATAAAACTTTAATAACTTATAAATATATACAAGAAAACAAAAACAGTAATAACATATAAACATTTTTAGGGAAAAACAACGAAGTAACGGTCGGCTGTGTGAATAGTCCCAACGCAGCACAACGTCCAGATTTCTGGCGTGGGGCGTCGCGGGGGGTGGGTCATCAGTAGCAAACTGTTGTGCGAATAGTTCCAAGGCAGCAGAACGATGGCACCAAGGTGGTGTCCAGTAAGTTGCCGCACTGGTTTTGGTATCCTACAATGCTGCTCCGAATAACGGCGTGGGGCGCCCCGGGGGAGGCGGCGTGAACGGGCCTCTCCAGGTGGAGTCTCGTCTGTTGTAGTGGGGCGCCCCTTTACCGTTTCAGTTGCCATTCCGTCCGCTTTTGGTCCACTGTGTCAAAAGCCGCAATTCAGCTGAGTTGCGCCCACTCTTGCGGTGCAGCGATAGGCGGCTGTCACAGGACTCTCAAAATGGCGGCAGGCTGTTTCCTTTTTGGGCCTGGTCCACTGAAATGGCCCTGGGACACCTTGGAAATCGGACGCTTGTCTGCTAGGTCTTGGACCCCATTCTCGAAAGCGTCCCCTCCGCCTTGAGGATTCATCAAAAGTTTTGGGGGCCCCCGACTCCTGTAGGCTTCTGGTGGGGAGCGGCTGCCAGGATTGCTCGCGGAATGACCACGACGGAGCTACGAGATGGTGGTGCTCTCATGCTGACGCCAGCTTCAGTCTGAAACATCTAGAAACAAGGTGGGGCTTTCATCGTTTGGGGAAAAAAAAAGTTTTCATCCAATGAAAAGTGTTGTTTTTAGGTCATATGATCAAGCCTTCCATCATTAGGAAACCAAAAGTAAAATGAACCAATGAAAAGTTTTATAAACAAGTCACATGACCTGTTATGCGGCATAGGGTATAAAATGCGGAGAAAATACGTTGGCACGTGAGGCGGCGTCAGTAGCGGACCGATGTGCGAATAGGCCGAAGGCAACACAACGCGCCAAGATCCGGATGGCACCGAGGTGGTGTCCAGCAAGTTGCAGCACTGGTGTGGCCATCCTACAATGCTGAAAGTCGGCGTGGGGCGCCCCGTTGGCCTGTGAGTTTGCGTCAGTAGCGGACCGATGTGCGAATAGGCCGAAGGCAGCACAACGCGCCAAGATCCGGATGGCACCGAGGTGGTGTCTAGTAAGTTGCCGCACTGGTGTGGCCATCCTACAATGTTGAAAGTCGGCGTGGGGCGCCCCGTTGGCCTGTGAGATGGCGTCAGTAGCGGACCGATGTGCGAATGGGGCCAAAGGCAGCGCAACAATATTTTCTGACTAGAAGACACCACAAGGCGCTGAGATGCCAAGATTCGGATGGCACCGAGGTGGTGTCTAGCAAGTTGCTGTACTGGTGTGGTCATCCTACAATGCTGAAACTCGGCGTGGGGCGCCCCATTAGCCTGTGAGATGGCGTCAGTAGCGGACCGATGTGTGAATAGGCCGGAACCAGCACAAGGCGCCAAGATCCGGATGTCACCGTGGTGGTTTCATAGTTGAGAGGCACTTCATCTGCAGTGGGGCGCCGAGATCCGGATGGCACCGAGGTGATGTCTAGCAAGTTGCTGTACTGGTGTGGTCATCCTACAATGCTGAAACTCGGCGTGGGGCACCCCATTAGCCTGTGAGATGGCGTCAGTAGCGGACCGATGTGTGAATGGGGCAAAGGTAGCGCAAGAATATTTTCTGAAGAGGAGACACCACAAGGCGCTGAGATTCGGTTACCACCGAGGTGATGTCTAGCAAGTTGCCGCACTGGTGTGGCCATCCTACAATACTGCTCCGAATAACGGCGTGGGGTGCCCGAAGGGGGGGGGAGGAGGCGGCGTGAACGGGCCTTCCTAGGTGGAGGCTCGTCTGCTGTAGTGGGGCGCCCCTTTACCGTTTCAGTTGCCATTCAGCTGAGTTTCGGCTGCTCTTGATGCTACAGCGACAGGCGGCTGCAACAGGACTCTCAAAATGGCGGCCTGTTCTTTGGATTTGGGCCTGGTCCACTAAAATGGCCCTGGGACACCTTAGAACTCGGACGCTCGATTTTTTTTTCCTTTCCTGTACATGCAAAAAAAGGTAAATGCCCGGTACGTTACACGCTTCATCTGCCACGATGAACTCTCCAGAGGAACCGAAAAAAAATATAGTTATGGTAACTATACCATGCATCGTCATATGGAGAGGTGGCACCAATTAATTATAGTGCTGCATAAAAGAGAGATTTGGAGGAGAACCCCTGACCTGCTAGTACATTCATCAAAGAAGTGGCACTGACAGCATCAGAGGCAAGGGAAACGGTCCCAAATATTTAGAAGAACTTTGGAAAGATTAAAATGACATGTTTAGATTGTGGCAAATTAATTTCATGTGGACAGATGAGTGTTACTCTAATAAATACAGCATATGAACATCATCATAGTCGATGGTTGGTAGAGACATTTTGACTATATCTTGGACCTGCCCGTCCTCGCCCAAAATGGCGCCGGAATAAATGGGACTCGTAACTCCTTGTTGTGTACTGGTTGCAGAACCTTGAAATCACGAGATACGTATGCAGTTTTGAAGCACATGGCGGGCGGGGACGAGAATTGATTGAATATTTCGACATCCCTATTGATATTAAGTTCTGATGTGTTATTGATTACTGTACTATTGAAAGTTCGAATTAACGTCACCCATGGTACTTGCCCGCAAATGTATATCTAGATAATTTTATTGTAACTGGCCCTGTCGTATTTTAATTATAAAATGTACGTCCACCGATTCCGTAACTGTTAGACACCTTAGTTCTTGCAACCTAATGGCCCGCCCGTTACGTTCCTCTACAGTGTAAATGTCTACTCATCATATACGATTACAGTTTGCTCCGTGGCCGGCCCACGTGGTTATAGGCTCGTATTTGTATAATGAAATTTTCACAATAAAGGTTTTTAAAAGAAAACATGGTAGTAGTATATACATTGGTAAAGTTTTTAATAATAGTCACTGTTTTAGAATCATTAAAAGGCAAGTGAAATAAAGCAGACCAATTACATGAAGGGTAAAAGGTATAATTCGAAGGAACGCAGTAAAGATAAATGGTCAAGGGCTGTTGTGTTTTCTACTCCTGCAACATAAAGTGATCGATAAGAATCTCATATTCAGGCGTATCGGCGACTAAGACAGCAGGTCGACCCTCTTTTGCTCAACGGCTCCGTCATGGGACGAAGAAACGCTCTTTTTCTCGAAAAAAGAATATATCTTACTTGCAGGACAGTTGCAAATTTTCCGGGAAAGTACATTAGCCTGGAACATTATAACATATATTTAAGAAAAAATAATGTTCGGAAGTAATAAAAAGCGTAATTTTTAGGTCATATGACCAAGCCTTTCATCATTAGAATAAGAAAAGTAAAATGAACCAATGAAAAGTTTTATTAACAAGTCACATGACTTGTTATGCTTACGTTACGCGCTGCGCGCCCCGGATGACTTCCAGATGCGCTAACGCGGCGCGTCATATGACGCATTACGCGACAACGCAGGTCCAGAATATAGTCAAAATGTCTCCACCAACCAGCGGTCGGAACACAACCCCTTTCAGCAGGCTAAATAGTTCTGTTAAATGACAACAGAAGGGACAGGCAACAAGAACCATCAGTCAAAGAGGGGAGGGCTAGTTCTTCTCTACCGGGTTACATTGGGGCGCTACCGGAACTGATCGAATTGGTAGTCTACAGTGTTTCTGGATGTTTCAGACTGAAGCTGGGGTTAGCATGAGAGCAGCACCATTTCGTAGCTCCGTCGTGGCCATTCCGCAACCAATCATGGCAGCCGCTCTTTATCGTTATTTTGGGCGGGGTGGGTGGCGGAGCCGAGCTGTTTTGCAGCCATCATTGTGTGGAGTTCAGTTCATCTCACTAGTTTTGTATTTGTCATGAGGGGTTGTTCCTAATGTTTCTATTTTAGCGAGGTCAAAAAGAGATCCCATTAGTGGCCTACTGATTTTGCTCGATTCCTTTTCTTTCTTTTTTACACGATTTTTCGTTATCTGCAAAGACTAAACAGAGTATTGCGACTCTGTGTTTGTTTGTAAATAGAGAATGAACCAAAGAGAACCAATTCTAAAACAGTAAATACTTGGATAACAATCAATCAAATGGAGAGAGAAGCAGGCACGACGTATTACAACGGGGGCAAAGGCCTGCGTTAACTACCCTTCACTATGTGCAAAGAGAGAGTACTCCTAATAGAAATGAGGGGGGGGGGGCACCATTCAAAGCAGATCAGTGTGCATAAACACGAAAATGTTTTCACTTACCACGTACTTGACATTCGACAGCTTATGATATTTGCTATTAAAAAACCATTGAAATTCACTGAAAAAACCATAGGTTATAGACCATATATAGTTAGGAATTAGCATTTACAAAACCTTGAAAATTCACTGAAAAAACCATAGGTTATAGACCATATATAGTTAGGAATTAGCATTTAAAAAACCTTATTTTACTCACACAAAACCATTGAAATTCCATATATAGTTAGTTGCACTAACTATATATCGCGCACCCGCAATCCACTGCTGATGATGTCACATATTACATCATTCATGACATGGTCAGTGACATCACTGATGACATCACTGATGACATCTCAAATGACATCACTGATGAATAAATGCTAATTCCTAACTATATATGGTCTATAACCTATGGTTTTTTCAGTGAATATATATATATATATATATGCACCCCCCCACACACACAGCATCCCGCTACCCCTGTGGCTAGACCGCTGCTTGGTAGCCTCCAATATATTTTAGTTGTTCTTGCAATTACAATTTATGCATCTACCTCTAGACTGGCCCATAGGCAGTCATGCAGTTCCTATCAGCTGCTCTAAAAGGTCAATGTGTCAGTAGTTTTTGGGCCATTTTTATGGTCCCCTGGGCCAGTCGTTACTCTGGATTTCCCTTATTTAAAACAAGCATTGCCTACAGCAAGCTCAATCCATGCAGCCTTCCATACTTTGTAAATTACTTATACAGTGTGTCTTCACAAGTTCCAAATGCGAACATGAGACCCTTTTTTTATTTCTAGTTCACTAATTGGGGTCAGTTTTATTTTAGTGCCTGGGGCAATTCTCTTTCCCAGTCCTACCCTAACTACCTCTCTCATACCTCACCCAACACACCGCCAGGTGCTGCGTCCAATAACACCATAACAACACTTCGATCATGCCCGACAAATAAACACTTCTCCCACAGTGTAGCTTGCTACCCATGTGGGTGAGGACTTTAGTGCCACACATATGTCTAGTAAGCGCTTTACAAATGATACAATTCAGTGTTTACTGATTTGAAGGTGGTGCTCATAAGGTACTCAACATGCGTGGACTGAGTGAGGCCTTTCACTCTCTTTTCTGCATCGAAAGTTCACTGCCGGCCATAAGTTAAAAGCAAATAAGCTCTGTTAATTATTTTGAAACATAAATCAAGATTGCCAAAGGAGAAAAAACGTTATGCTGAAAGGTTGCAAATATTTAAATAATGTATTCGCTGCAGGGCATTTTTCTTCCGGATTGGGTGCAGTGAATGGGTTGCCTGACTGTAACACTTACAGTCGCTAGGCAGAACATAAGAAGGTGTTGTGCGCCGCGCTTTGCCTTTCAGTGTCTTGGAGGAGTCTGTATACGTCATGTGCATGTATATTCATTACCTTATGGGCTACAAACGCCGCTGGAGGATGGTGTGGAGTGGGGGCGGCTGTGAAGCTTCCAGCATACGCCGACCTGAATCACCCGCCACCATTCGAGCATTAACTAAAGGAATGCTGGAACATACATTAATGTGAAAAGGTATATACTGTAATTGCATTTATATAGCGCTTACTACCCCTGACAGGGTGTCAAAGAGCTTTTTCGGCAAGTAGCACGCTATTTCGGAACACAAAGGGGATTAGTGGTGAATTAATACAGGGAGATATGAGATTTGCTGTGAACATGTGAGTTTGTTATGTGGATTGAAAAAGGATAGAGGAAGGAAAGAAGAGGGAAGGGTTTGCATTTATATAGCTTGCTTCCCTTGATGAGCTGTCGAAGTGCTTTTCGGCAGGTAGCACGCTACTTCGGGACCCAAACAGGATTAGTGGGGAATTAGTATAGGGAAATATGAAATCAATTTGAGTGGTAGACATGTGAGTCTGTGAGCTGGATTGAAAAGGACAGTGGCGGCCGGCACTGCTCGTGGGTGGAGAGGCAGGCACGCGGGGGAGGGGGGGTATGGGTGAGGGGGGACATGGGCTGCAATGTAAAAAAAAAAATCGAATAAACACTTACCTTGCCGCCGGGTCCCGCGTCTCTGCTCCTGCTCTCCTGCGTCCAACTCCAGGTAGCAGGTAGCCAGGCTCCCTCCACTAAGCCAATCACAACACTGCAATGCAGCGTTGTGATTGGTCTGAGCGCCGTGACACAGCACACAGTCAGCGGCTGGAGGGGTGGGCATGTTCTCCATGCATGCTGTAATGCAGCCTGCATGGAGAACTGGGAGGTGCGTTTGGCTGTTTTGGGCAGCCCGAGAGGACAGACCAAACAGTCATTGCGCACTTAGGAGTGGGCAAACCAGTCCTCCCTGCTCTGCAGCCCCTCTAACCCCCATTCACACAGAGCTGCTGCAGCAGGAAGAAAAGATAAAATGATAAAAACATTACGTTATTATTTGATATTTCCTTTCTTAACTGCTGAAGAATAGTGGGACGACGCTGCCAAAGGTTAGTGGAGGGATAGAAGAGAAAATGGTCTGGAAAGAGTTTTGTTGGAGCTCATAGCAGTAGGAGGAGGTTTGGAATGAGTAGAGAAGAGTAGGAGGGGGAGAAGTCAGAGGGAAGGGTTTAAGAAAAGGCTTGTTTGAGAGATCTGAATAGTAAAAGAGGGTTGAGATGATGCAAGGAGGGGTAAAGGAGGGAAGAGTCTAGAAAGGGTTATTTGGAGGATCACAATAGTAGGATGGGTCTGGGATAAGTCAGAGTGGAGGTAGAGGTTATATTGCAAGAGGTATAGGGTGAGACATAGGGTAGTGCAGTGGAGATGCTGAATTAGAAGTAAAGTAATAAAGATACATAAGTTCATGGAAGGTATATATGTATAAGGAAAGTAATATATGTAGATTTAAGTTGTATTTAATAAACTCATATTTTCAAGTGTTGGAGTATTTAATGTTAATTTATTTGTTTTAATAAATTTGTTTTTGTAATTCAATAATGAAGCAATTGTAGATAAATAGTCATGTTCTCCACTGGGCTCAGCACACACTCACCATGCCATCGCGGCTTGAAAGAATGATCATGCTGCTGCCATCCAGCAGCCCTTAACAGGTCCTAGAGCAAATGGAAAATAATGTATGGGAGACAAATGAGATATGATGGTCCACAGATATGGACGTCTGCACAGCCTGAATGGCAAGCCTGACTGCACTTTCAGGAGACATGAAAACCTTTGGAGTTAAGACAAATCTACCACTGCATTAATAAAGGTAAATAAAGTCTTAAATATTACTCTATAGCAAATATCTACCATGTACAAGTTAAACAGAAACAGCAGCTATGAATTCCAAACCTAAAATTAGAACAAAACATAAAACATTCTAAGTTAGAGGAAAAATAGCACTCATCTGAGATGACCAGCAAAGACAAGCACTGGCAAAGCCAATAGGTCTCACCTATGCAAGAGCCACTGGCTTTGCCAATTTGTTTTAGCCATGTTGTACACTAGCGTGTAGACGATATCAGTGATAAATCAAAATTTAGCTTCAGTTTGGTAGTCATGGCAATACTGTAAATGCAGTATTTGTGGATGTATCACTGCCAACAACTGAGAATCTGAGGCAAAAGGCACACTGTCCATGAAGGGACAGTCTCCTGTGCTGCCATAACTGCAAAAGAGCACTCTATCGAGGCGGGCGTGGATCTATAGTGGCATTCTAAGAAACTTTACCACCGATTTATCGGGCGCGTTATGTGGTGGATTTTGGACATCCATTATTGATTGAATTGCAATCCTTGGACACGGTGCGCCCATTTCGAATTCTGTCTGTTGCAAGCTGGAACTATTTTGACAGCCATCCATTAATGTTTGGTGTGTCTACCGTCTTTAAAGATAAGCTGTGTAACGCTCAAGCAAACTCAAGTTCTGATGATGACCGTACACTATTACAGCGGTCAATACGCCGTCGACGCTTTTTTGTGGCCATAATCTTTGAAGGACACATTCTTTCTGTTTGTGTTATTCCTTTACACATGTAAAGTTTTTTGTTTAGCCACTTGTTTTGGTTTATGATATGTTTTTTTTTTTGTATACCAACATTCTGTCTTGAGCGCAACTGTTCTTTTTAACATTTCAAAATATGTAATAAATTATAGTGTCTTTTTTTAACACACTTTCGTTGAATTGATTTATCTAGAGGCCTCTCTCTCCCCCCTTTTTCTTTTTCCATTTTTTCCCCTGTTTTAATTGTACATGCTAAGTTGCACAATTTATGTGACTTTTCCTCCTGAACCTTCTGTTAGGTGTATCGATTATCTGTCCCTGGTTCTGGGTTGTTGGACAGCCCCTGTAGTTTTTGAATAACGGCAAAAGAAGCAGAAAAATGATCTGAGAAATCATCCGTAGACAGAGTACAATGGTAGGCGGCTGTCACTACAGAGTGCTGCATGGTAGTGTAAGCCAGCTCGATAGGTATGGGATGATTGAAGAGATCTGCTACACAACAGTGGCCACCACTGGACTTTAACATAGTCTATCACTGCTGCTCCAACTTACTAACTACTATGACAACTTTTTTTATATCTTATAATGACAATCACATAAGGGACAAATGCAATGCAGACAATCCAGGCAGACCTCCGTCTCCTCTTTCCACCTACGCCTGCTCTGGATGATAAATCTCAAAATAGACAACCTTGTGCGGTAGCCAGCATAGTAGACTGTGAATATAAAGAATACAACAAAGGAACATGCAGAGTTGATCAAAACTGTCAGCTTACCGTAAACCATAATCTGCATGTCTGTCTCTCATACATCACATTTGTCATATGGTGCTGTGTCCAATAACACGATCAGTGATCCTCGGTCATCACTCACTACATGGAAAACTTCCCACAAGGGATATAAGCAAGCACAGCACCCTTCCAACCATACATCCTACACAGTGTAGTGCTACTCCACCTAGGGTTGTTAAACGCTATATAAACGTAATTTCCATGTCTTTTTTATCTCGTACATGCATGATTCTGCAAACAATGTTGATAATCCTCCTTCCACGATATATATGGCAATATCAGTGCATGAAATTTGAACTTACCTTTGACTTATTTTCCATAACTACGCTCTCCTTACCTATCTTCTTGTGGCTGACCTACTCTCATCTTAATTCCTCCTATTCAAAATCCATGACCCCTGATTTAAATATATCTCCTATTAAATGCCCATCTCCTGTTCCTTAGTTTATAAAGGTTCCTGTGTTTTAAACTGAACATTGCATGACTGTATACTGTCTATATTCTAAGCTCCTCTGTCTTGTCTATCACCCAAACAATTATGTTGCATTAATTAATAAACCTCTTCCTAATTGAACATGCTTAACCCTTACTAATACCACTACAAAGATACTGGCCTAAACATGTGGAATCATTTGAGAAAATAAGACTAAAACCAATCATTACTGAATCAAACACTAACACTGAGTTCCAGATGTGTGCAACTTGTCACAGAGCTCTGCAACGCCTTTTCAGTGGTAATAAAGTGCATTTAAAAAGTCTTTAAGTAAGCAAAATATACCTAGCCATTGCAATTCATTTGTCATATGACCTCCTAGAGAATAAAGTGGCTTGTGCTACATCATAAAAGAAAGAATTCGGTATACTTTTCCTTTCTCCCAGGGAATGAGTGCAATCTAACAATAAATGAGTTATGGAATACATTTTTAGATCGCAAAAACAATGGGCTTTATTTCCTAAAACCTTCTTTCTATAGCCTAAAATTCTTCATCTGGGATCAATACCGATTCGAAGTTAGATCATAACATTCCTCAATTGCGTTGCTGGGACCTGAGTAATGTAAGAAAAAGACATATTTGTTCCAGGATACTCCAGAGAATTAACAACAGACTATTTTGAGGTTAGATAATGTTTATCTCCCGCTGTTGTACGGGTCTTTACTTCCTTGCAGAGAACTATCTTTAACATACTAAGGGGGATATTCTCAAGAACGGTGATAATTACAGCAAAATTAGCTTAACGCAAATCTTCACATCTCAGTCTACCGCGGGAAAAGAACGCAGTGTTAACGTCATATTCCCAGCACAGCGGTACCATGCGATAGGCCCTTGATAACGTGTCAAATATCTGCAATAAAGTCAACGTGACTCTGCAAATATACAAAACTCAAACGCAAAAAAAGTTGCGATACAAAAATCAGCGAATACCAGCAACAGGCCTGCAGCTCACACAAGTCAGGTGGGAAAAATCACCATAAAAGTAGAAAAAAACATACAAACAAATGCCAAACAAAAGCCAAACAACAGCGAAGCACAATGGATTTTGTCGGAGCAAGTGCAGAGGACAACCAGAATCCCACAAGCCCCCCGGAGGACTAGCCTGGGACCTCGGGTCAGGGAAGGCCAAGAAGAAGAAGAGTAGGAAGAAGCGGTTCAGTCCGCAGGAAAACAGGATCCTGATAACGGAGGTGGTAGAACATCATCAAGTACTGTTCGTCCCCTCCACTGTTTCATTGGCAACACAATATGGAATATGGCAGTCCATCGTGGACAAGGAGAATGCAGTCGGAGTGCTGAAGAGGACAATGGAAGAGGTCAAGAGGCGCTTGAATGATGTGAAGCGCAAAACCAAGCAGAAACTCACAAACAACCGGAAGGCAGCAATGCAGATTGGAGGTGGGAGTCCAGAGCCACAGGAGGAGCTGGACGATATGGAGGAAATGGTGTCCACAGTCATCAGTGGGGAGACAGTGGCAGGAGTTGTGGGGACCGGACACTGCTCAACATGATCGGACACAGCAGCACCAGGGTGAGTAATGACCAAGTACTGGGGTGACTGGGGTAGATGGGCACAATGGCACACATACACAATTAAGTAGAGCATATCTGCAAACAAACCATGCCCCAGACCCCCAACTCCCACCAAGAAACCTATGTACCCAAGTATGCAAAATCCCAGCACCGTACAAGCACAGAAGTCAAAGGCACACTGCATGTAAGGGAGAAGGGGCAGCAAAATCAGAGCTGCGGGTGCGACTACCCCAAAATGCAGCATACACAAATAACATGCAGAGCACATCAACAATGACACTGATGTGGTACAAACCGCAACACATACACAACAGAACAGAGGACACAACTGGTGCCGCATGTGTGTAGAAACTGGCCAAACACATTTGATATTGCAGGCCAATGTGAGTTGATAATGTACAGGTACAAACACACATCCGTGATGTTGTCGAAAGGTCCACTGTCCCTCATCAAATAGGGAGCTCCTTCCAAACAGTCACAATGTACCATGTCATGCAGTCTGTATGTAAACATGTACAATGCGACAACATACATGTGAACACAATGTTAAACTGCATCTCCCCTTCACATTGCAGAGGGAAATCCAACACCTCCAGCAGAGCAGCCCGAACCTCTCTTCTCTGATGACGAAGAGGACCACCACCGCTTCGACTCTGATGCCCTCCAACAGCTTGTGGAGAGCCTCCGCAGCCTACCTCCAGGAGCAGGGCAGCCCAGCTGCTACAAGGAGACCCCAGCCCCTGCACAGACCACATAGCAGACAGCACCTATACCACGGCTGCCACGCAGGACCCCCACGAAGAACACATCGCCTTCCAACGCTGTGTGTTGGGGTGCCAGGATAATCTGGCTGAACAGGTGCGGTTCAACAGCATGGCAGCCAAACTATATGCCATACGTGGGTGTCTAAGTCCCACCAGGGACCACTCACCGTCCCTAATGGTCACCCACAGTCCGCTCCATCTTCTCCAACGATCCATGACTGACATCGCTGGAGCCCTGACTCAGAGACTAGAACAACTGTCCAGTCAGAGTGGCTCCAGGGATGTCACCCATGTTGGGACACATGCGGAGGTTAATGGAGACCATAGAGCGGACGCAGGCGGAAAAAGCGGCTGCCACGGCTGCACACCAGCGAGAGGTAGCTGGGTTCCTCAATGACCTCAAGACCATCCTCATGGCATTGCTGCCACAAGGCCTGGCGCTGATGCATGCTGCTGCTACCACTACATCCACATCTCCGCCCCCTGAAGTGTCAGTGCCACACAGTACGGCAGACATCCACCTCCGGCCCCTGAGGTGTAATTGCCACACAGTGCAGGAGACAGAACATAACCACCCACACATGAAGCACATGAAACGCGAGTGAACGAAGATGCGGAAGAACCTGCCTTTGTGGTACGAAGGACGCAGTAACATTCATCTCTGCCATGTGGCCGATTTCTGCTTGGTACTGTCCTCTGCATCATCACCTTCCAATGACCCCCGATGTACTCTGCGACACTCACCTTGGACCTTGAAATGGACTGCCATATCCTGTTTGATCGCCAATGACACAGCAATCAGACTGCAGACTGAACTCTTCCTCTTCCTTTGGACTAGTCATTCCCTGAAGGATTCTGGCTGGCCCTCCACGGGCCAACATTGTAAAGAGGAGTTTGCATGGCCCTGTACTGCTCCTGCTGCAACACTTCACTGAATGTGAATTAAACATTCATAATCACACAGATGTGTCATGTCTATGGTCTTTCAAGTGTGGAAGTATGGATGAATGTAGGGTCATTGATTCCCTGTTACGTCCATGTTGCTCATCGTTGTACTTGGGTCACATGGTGACATATTGCCGAATGCGGTCAGGGTGGCACCGACACAACAACAGGGACACACGCATTAGCTACTTCCGTGTCCAGCCCAGTACGGTACCACGCCCAGAGCCCCGGGGTCATTGTTCAAACCCTTACGCTGGATTGGCATACGCTAGGCCAGACCACTCTGCTTACGCTCACAGAGGGGGACGATAACGCTACATGTCCCAGGTATTCCTTGTAGTGATCTACTGATCACAGGTGTAGTTGTCAGCATGCCACTCGCTCATGACTGGTTTACAGCCACTGCAACGTTGAGAGGCTCAGAGCGCACTGCTTTTTTTTAGAACTGAAGTTTCTATGTTCAATAACTCCTCTTGTTGTTGAGCGTGCAATCAAAGCGGCGCATCTTGCCTTAGGTGTCTCATAAACAATCCAAAGTTGTGCTTCCCACTAGAAAAGTGAAAGCATCCCTTGATGCACTGCTATTAGATCCTACTGGGGACTACCCAGAGTTCCTCTAAAATTCACTCCACACAAGTTTTCAAATGTTCATTTATTTATTTTCTCGAAAAATTCTTTCTTTTACTGATTATGTTCATTGATTAGACATCTTATTTATACATGTGTATTCTTTAGTCAGTCCAATGCATTTCGGTCTCTATGACCTTCATCTGGGACCATATGAGCTGAAACAAGGCACAACAATACTCTGTATCAGTGATAAAGTAATAAAATATCAACACAAACATTCATGCATGTTCATGATGCTGATTATACATTGTGCCAAAAATGTGACCATCTGTGATAACACCCAGGTGTGTGCGTGCTCTAGTGCACTGATATAACAAGAAAAACGCCTAGTAGGCACTCACTTTACTTCCTCTTTACACTGCTTGCATTGAACAACACACTATGTCAAAACTGGCAAGAAAAAACGAAAAAAAATCATTATAGAAAACCATTGTTTCAAAGGGTTCCGCTCCTGTCCATATGTCATCCCATTCATATCTCCGTATTACTCACTTAATAGACGTGCAAAATCGTCTTCTCTATCCTGTTTGCTGTTCCACGAAAGTATTCCGGCATTAGCGCGATGCCGGTCCAATGACTCGCGCTTTATCTAAACATTACAAAAGCTCTTTCTTATGCTTCGCTCTCATTGGTTGTGTCTCCGATCATGTGATCGGGACTACAGCCAATAGGAGCGAGTCTTTACCTTCTGATGTTGTGTGGAAGTTCACAAGAGTGAATCAATAAAGATATCAATGTGGTGAAATATAAAAAGTAGACAATTTTTAAAAAAACGGAGATCAGTGCATTCGAAATAAACTGCATTATCCCTAAGAGATGTGCTTAGGATGAAAATAATAAAAATAATATTGAGTGACAACACAATTATAGAAACAATAAATAAAACCAAATCAGATGTTTGGGACAGATGACTCCTACATCCATAAACGTAGGTAAGGCTTGGCACACATGTGCTTAAGTAAGATTATTGAAAATGTCTATAGGTAGCAGGTAAATTCAACGCGATCATTAAGCCCGAAGGGCTTGTGTGAGTTCAACAAGTACATCCAACTATTTTCCCTCTGAAGGAGAAATCTGTTATTGTCCCGTCCTTCAGTTTTTTCAATCAATTCCAGAACTGTGAATTGTAATTGAGACACATTGTGCTTTTCTTCCTTAAAATGTGCTGCTACAGATGACTTGACGTTGCCAGTCCTGATATTTGATTTATGCTCATTTAATCGTGTCTTCAACTTACGGGTGGTCTTCCCTACATAAACCTTCCCGCAGGGACATTTCAGTATATAGATGGCGTTAGCCGTGTCGCAGGTCGCATTTACACGGAGTTTGATGATGTGTCCTTTCATTGGATGTGTGATTACATTTCCTCTAATGATATTGTTACAATGCCCACATTGTAGGCAAGGTCTGGTTCCTCGGTATGTTTCATCTTTGGGTTTTCTTTGTTTTAGTAGTTCACCAAGATTTTTGCCTCTGGTGAAAGCAAAAATAGGCTGCTGTTCAAAACTTTTGTCAAAGTCAGTTTCAGCTCGTAAGATATTCCAATGAGTACGTATAATTTTCTTGAATTTATGGCTCATCGTAGAGTATTTGGATACTACGGTCATTCTTTCCTGTTTTGTTTTGACTCGTGTCTTCATTAGTTCTGATCTAGAAATACATTTGACCTTCTCAATGGATTGTTCAATCAGGGTGGCTGGATATCCTCTCTTACGAAATCTCTCTCCCATAGTTTTTAATGTACTTTCAACTTTGTTTGTCTCAGAGGTGATTCTTTTTGCCCTCATCATCTGGGATGTAGGTAGGTGGGTTTTTAACGAATCCTGATGAAAACTTTGGAAATGAACAGTATTATTTCTGTTAGTTAGTTTCCTATGCATCTCCGTTTCTATCTTGCCTTGATGCAGATTCACTCGAACATCCAAAAAGGTGATTGAAGACTTAGAGATTTCCCAGGTAAGTTCTATTCTCTCATTCTTAGAATTCAGTTCAGTTAACGCCTGTTGGAGTGATTCTTCAGTGTTCTTCCATATGATAAATACGTCATCGATGTAACGAACTATCATTTTCAAGTTATTGGTCCATGTTGGATTATTCAGGATATGTAGTTCCTCGTATGCCTTCATGTATAGATTTGCATATACAGGGGCTGCGCAATTGCCCATTGAAGTTCCAACTAATTGTTGGTACCACTTGTTGTTGACCTTAAAATAGCTATGATATAGCGTAAAGATTATCAATTCCATCAAGAAAATTTGCATTGATTCATTATAGTCTGTCGACAAGATTGCTTCCTCCATCGCTTCGATTCCAGCTCCATGGGGTATTGAAGTGTATAAAGACTTTACGTCAGCCGTACATAATAGTAGTTCTTCATTCACTCCTATTTCCAAAAGATTTAGTCTAGTTAGAAAATCTGTGGAATCCCTGATATACGTAGTCATGTTTTGTACTGTTGGTTGCATGTACTTATCAATAAGTTGACCAGTAGCTTCATGAATGCTATTTCTCGTGGCTACAATGGGACGCAATGGAGGATCCCATAGGTTTTTATGCACCTTCGGCATCATGTAAAACGTCGGGCTGCTAGGATTCTCTTTAAGCAAAAAATTCTTCGTTTTATCATTGATGGTACCGTTCTCCCTGGCTCGGCAAACCAGTTCTGTCAGTTTTTTAGCATATTCTTGAGTAGGATTCGAGGTTAACGCTGCATAGGTGTTAGAGTCAGCTAGATGTTCTTCTAGCTTATGTTGGTACATGGTAGCATCCATTATAACCAGGCCTCCGCCTTTATCTGCTTTTGTGCAAACAATATCCTTATTGTGTGCCAGTTTCTTTAGAGTGTCCATGTCCTTGTTGGTAAGGTTTCTTCTTGGCTTTTTATCAAATTTGATCCTGCTCAGATCTTGCTTTACCATAGTTTCAAACAAATCTAAGGTCTTGTGGCTCATTGGAGCCATAGAAGTACTTCTTGCTCGTAATCCTTTGAGTTGATCCTGTTCCGTTATTATGGGTTTATCGACTACATGATCAAACAAATAGCGCAACCTCAATTTGCGCATCAGTTTGAAGAAGCTAATTTCAAGTTCAAGTGAGTTAGTGAAGGTTGTCGGAACGAAGGAGGTACCTTTCTCCAATACTGCTAGTTCTTGTGCTGTTAGCTTGTACTTGGATATGTTAATCACTAAGTGTTCTTGGGTGTAGTTTTCTTTTTGTCTTTCTCCTTTATCTTTGTCGTGACGCTTCTTGTGTTTGGAGGCTCCTTTTCTCCACCTGGATCTTCTTGTTGGTCTGGGCCTACTTCTAAAAAATGCTCATCTGTGGTACTGATAACTGCTGAAGTCGTCGGTTTTTCTACCGCTGTTGCTCCCTCTTTCGTGACTGTTGATACATTGGCTTGAAAAGACTGTGGTGCCTTTCTCGGTGGATAGTTTTTATTAGGTGGTGGTTTGTTCATGGCATCGCTTCCTGATGATGAGGTGTCAGTGAATGGGGTATAGGGGCGGTTTCTCCTTCTCTGGGCGTACACATCTGCCCATGTGTACACCTCCCCAAGCTTATAGTCAAGCGTATCCCGTTTGAATTTTCTTATTTTTCGTTCATTCACTTCTTGGGTATGGCGATCTATTTGTTCTTTTGCATCCTTTAAGACTGTGTCTAGTTCATCTGCAGTCATCATTTTTGATAGCTCTTCTGTAAGTTCATCCATCTCTTTCATCAATTCTATTAAGATAAGTGAGAGCTCTTCCATGATCAATAAGATTAGATCCAACGAACATCTATTCAAAATGGCATACCACTTGTCTTGGAAGGCTTTTGAATTTTTACAGAGGGATGGCTTGAGGGCAATTCGTAGTCCCCTGGGTATGCGTTGTGCTTTGTGGTAGCGGATCAATGTGCTCGCATGAAGTTTTTGATTCACGTGACGTTTAGAAATATAGATCAATTGTTTCAAATTCTGTGCCTTGGTCCTACTCGAGGACGTTTGAGTCATCTCTTCCTGGATTAAAGAGTAGATTCTGGAGGCTTCTCCCTCCTGAAAAGCAAACGTGTTTGCCCTTGCTTCTGTGCTCTTTGTGATCTCTTCATATTGCATATTGGTAAATGAATGTTGTAGACAAATTCTCGTTTGGTTCGCGTGCTGCTCGCCTTCGTGGCAAGGAAAGATACAGAACTGCAACGTTGAGAGGCTCAGAGCGCACTGCTTTTCTTTAGAACTGAAGTTTCTGTGTTCAATAACTCCTCTTGTTGTTGAGCGTGCAATCAAAGCGGCGCCTCTTGCCTTAGGCGTCTCATAAACAATCCAAAGTTGTGCTTCCCACTAGAAAAGTGAAAGCATCCCTTGATGCACTGCTATTAGATCCTACTGGGGACTACCCAGAGTTCCTCTAAAGTTCACTCCACACAAGTTTTCAAATGTTCATTTCTTTATTTTCTCGAAAAATTCTTTCTTTTACTGATTATGTTCATTGATGAGACATCTTATTTATACATGTGTATTCTTTAGTCAGTCCAATGCATTTCGGTCGCTATGACCTTCATCTGGGACCATATGAGCTGAAACAAGGCATAACAATACTCTGTATCAGTGATAAAGTAATACAATATCAACACAAACATTCATGCATGTTCATGATGCTGATTATACATTGTGCCAAAAATTTGACCATCTGTGATAACACCCAAGTGTGTGCGTGCTCTAGTGCACTGATATAACAAGAAAAACACCTAGTAGGCACTCACTTTACTTCCTCTTTACACTGCTTGCATTGAACACAACACTATGTCAAAACTGGCAAGAAAAAACAAAAAAAATCATTATAGAAAACCACTGTTTCAAAGGGTTCCGCTCCTGTCCATATGTCATCCCATTCATATCTCCGTATTACTCACTTAATAGACGTGCAAAAACGCCTTCTCTATCCTGTTTGCTGTTCCACGAAAGTATTCCGGCATTAGCGCGATGCCGGTCCAATGACTCGCGCTTTATCTAAACATTACAAAAGCTCTTTCTTATGCTTCGCTCTCATTGGTTGTGTCTCCGATCATGTGATCGGGACTACAGCCAATAGGAGCGAGTCTTTACCTTCTGATGTTGTGTGGAAGTTCACAAGAGTGAATCAATAAAGATATCAATGTGGTGAAATATAAAAAGTAGACAATTTTTAAAAAAACGGAGATCAGTGCATTCGAAATAAACTGCATTATCCCTAAGAGATGTGCTAATGATGAAAATAATAAAAATAATATTGCGTGACAACACAATTATAGAAACAATAAATAAAACCAAATCAGATGTTTGGGACAGATGACTCCTACTTCCATGAACGTAGGTAAGGCTTGGCACACATGTGCTTAAGTAAGATTATTGAAAATGTCTATAGGTAGCAGGTAAATTCAACGCGATCATTAAGCCCGAAGGGCTTGTGTGAGTTCAACAAGTACATCCAACTATTTTCCCTCTGAAGGAGAAATCTGTTATTGTCCCGTCCTTCAGTTTTTTCAATCACTTCCAGAACTATGAATTGTAATTAAGACACATTGTGCTTTTCTTCCTCAAAATGTGCTGCTACAGATGACTTGACGTTGCCAGTCCTGATATTTGATTTATGCTCATTTAATCGTGTCTTCAACTTACGGGTGGTCTTCCCTACATAAACCTTCCCGCAGGGACATTTCAGCATATAGATGGCGTTAGCCGTGTCGCAGGTCGCATTTACACGGAGTTTGATGATGTGTCCTTTCATTGGATGTGTGATTACATTTCCTCTAATGATATTGTTACAATGCCCACATTGTAGGCAAGGTCTGGTTCCTCGGTATGTTTCATCTTTGGGTTTTCTTTGTTTTAGTAGTTCACCAAGATTTTTGCCTCTGGTGAAAGCAAAAATAGGCTGCTGTTCAAAACTTTTGTCAAAGTCAGTTTCGGCTCGTAAGATATTCCAATGAGTACGTATAATTTTCTTGAATTTATGGCTCATCGTAGAGTATTTGGATACTACGGTCATTCTTTCCTGTTTTGTTTTGACTCGTGTCTTCATTAGTTCTGATCTAGAAATACATTTGACCTTCTCAATGGATTGTTCAATCAGGGTGGCTGGATATCCTCTCTTACGAAATCTCTCTCCCATAGTTTTTAATGTACTTTCAACTTTGTTTGTCTCAGAGGTGATTCTTTTTGCCCTCATCATCTGGGATGTAGGTAGGTGGGTTTTTAACGAATCCTGATGAAAACTTTGGAAATGAACAGTATTATTTCTGTTAGTTAGTTTCCTATGCATCTCCGTTTCTATCTTGCCTTGATGCAGATTCACTCGAACATCCAAAAAGGTGATTGAAGACTTAGAGATTTCCCAAGTAAGTTCTATTCCCTCATTCTTAGAATTCAGTTCAGTTAACGCCTGTTGGAGTGATTCTTCAGTGTTCTTCCATATGATAAATACGTCATCGATGTAACGAACTATCATTTTCAAGTTATTGGTCCATGTTGGATTATTCAGTATATGTAGTTCCTCGTATGCCTTCATGTATAGATTTGCATATACAGGGGCTGCGCAATTGCCCATTGAAGTTCCAACTAATTGTTGGTACCACTTGTTGTTGACCTTAAAATAGCTATGATATAGCGTAAAGATTATCAATTCCATCAAGAAAATTTGCATTGATTCATTATAGTCTGTCGACAAGATTGCTTCCTCCATCGCTTCGATTCCAGCTCCATGGGGTATTGAAGTGTATAAAGACTTTACGTCAGCCGTACATAATAGTAGTTCTTCATTCACTCCTATTTCCAAAAGATTTAGTCTAGTTAGAAAATCTGTGGAATCCCTGATATATGTAGTCATGTTTTGTACTGTTGGTTGCATGTACTTATCAATAAGTTGACCAGTAGCTTCATGAATGCTATTTCTCGTGGATACAATGGGACGCAATGGAGGATCCCATAGGTTTTTATGCACCTTCGGCATCATGTAAAACGTCGGGCTGCTAGGATTCTCTTTAAGCAAAAAATTCTTCGTTTTATCATTGATGGTACCGTTCTCCCTGGCTCGGCCAACCAGTTCTGTCAGTTTTTTAGCATATTCTTGAGTAGGATTCGAGGTTAACGCTGCATAGGTGTTAGAGTCAGCTAGATGTTCTTCTAGCTTATGTTGGTACATGGTAGCATCCATTATAACCAGGCCTCCGCCTTTATCTGCTTTTGTGCAAACAATATCCTTATTGTGTGCCAGTTTCTTTAGAGTGTCCATGTCCTTGTTGGTAAGGTTTCTTCTTGGCTTTTTATCGAATTTGATCCTGCTCAGATCTTGCTTTACCATAGTTTCAAACAAATCTAAGGTCTTGTGGCTCATTGGAGCCATAGAAGTACTTCTTGCTCGTAATCCTTTGAGTTGATCCTGTTCCGTTATTATGGGTTTATCGACTACATGATCAAACAAATAGCGCAACCTCAATTTGCGCATCAGTTTGAAGATGCTAATTTCAAGTTCAAGTGAGTTAGTGAAGGTTGTCGGAATGAAGGAGGTACCTTTCTCCAATACTGCTAGTTCTTGTGCTGTTAGCTTGTACTTGGATATGTTAATCACTAAGTGTTCTTGGGTGTAGTTTTCTTTTTGTCTTTCTCCTTTATCTTTGTCGTGATGCTTCTTGTGTTTGGAGGCTCCTTTTCTCCACCTGGATCTTCTTGTTGGTCTGGGCCTACTTCTAAAAAATGCTCATCTGTGGTACTGATAACTGCTGAAGTCGTCGGTTTTTCTACCGCTGTTGCTCCCTCTTTCGTGACTGTTGATACATTGGCTTGAAAAGACTGTGGTGCCTTTCTCGGTGGATAGTTTTTATTAGGTGGTGGTTTGTTCGTGGCATCGCTTCCTGATGATGAGGTGTCAGTGAATGGGGTATAGGGGCGGTTTCTCCTTCTCTGGGCGTACACATCTGCCCATGTGTACACCTCCCCAAGCTTATAGTCAAGCGTATCCCGTTTGAATTTTCTTATTTTTCGTTCATTCACTTCTTGGGTATGGCGATCTATTTGTTCTTTTGCATCCTTTAAGACTGTGTCTAGTTCATCTGCAGTCATCATTTTTGATAGCTCTTCTGTAAGTTCATCCATCTCTTTCATCAATTCTATTAAGATAAGTGAGAGCTCTTCCATGATCAATAAGATTAGATCCAACGAACATCTATTCAAAATGGCATACCACTTGTCTTGGAAGGCTTTTGAATTTTTACAGAGGGATGGCTTGAGGGCAATTCGTAGTCCCCTGGGTATGCGTTGTGCTTTGTGGTAGCGGATCAATGTGCTCGCATGAAGTTTTTGATTCACGTGACGTTTAGAAATATAGATCAATTGTTTCAAATTCTGTGCCTTGGTCCTACTCGAGGACGTTTGAGTCATCTCTTCCTGGATTAAAGAGTAGATTCTGGAGGCTTCTCCCTCCTGAAAAGCAAACGTGTTTGCCCTTGCTTCTGTGCTCTTTGTGATCTCTTCATATTGCATATTGGTAAATGAATGTTGTAGACAAATTCTCGTTTGGTTCGCGTGCTGCTCGCCTTCGTGGCAAGGAAAGATACAGAACTGCAACGTTGAGAGGCTCAGAGCGCACTGCTTTTTTTTAGAACTGAAGTTTCTGTGTTCAATAACTCCTCTTGTTGTTGAGCGTGCAATCAAAGCGGCGCCTCTTGCCTTAGGCGTCTCATAAACAATCCAAAGTTGTGCTTCCCACTAGAAAAGTGAAAGCATCCCTTGATGCACTGCTATTAGATCCTACTGGGGACTACCCAGAGTTCCTCTAAAGTTCACTCCACACAAGTTTTCAAATGTTCATTTCTTTATTTTCTCGAAAAATTCTTTCTTTTACTGATTATGTTCATTGATGAGACATCTTATTTATACATGTGTATTCTTTAGTCAGTCCAATGCATTTCGGTCGCTATGACCTTCATCTGGGACCATATGAGCTGAAACAAGGCATAATAATACTCTGTATCAGTGATAAAGTAATACAATATCAACACAAACATTCATGCATGTTCATGATGCTGATTATACATTGTGCCAAAAATGTGACCATCTGTGATAACACCCAAGTGTGTGCGTGCTCTAGTGCACTGATATAACAAGAAAAACACCTAGTAGGCACTCACTTTACTTCCTCTTTACACTGCTTGCATTGAACACAACACTATGTCAAAACTGGCAAGAAAAAAGAAAAAAAATCATTATAGAAAACCACTGTTTCAAAGGGTTCCGCTCCTGTCCATATGTCATCCCATTCATATCTCCGTATTACTCACTTAATAGACGTGCAAAAACGCCTTCTCTATCCTGTTTGCTGTTCCACGAAAGTATTCCGGCATTAGCGCGATGCCGGTCCAATGACTCGCGCTTTATCTAAACATTACAAAAGCTCTTTCTTATGCTTCGATCTCATTGGTTGTGTCTCCGATCATGTGATCGGGACTACAGCCAATAGGAGCGAGTCTTTACCTTCTGATGTTGTGTGGAAGTTCACAAGAGTGAATCAATAAAGATATCAATGTGGTGAAATATAAAAAGTAGACAATTTTAAAAAAAACGGAGATCAGTGCATTCGAAATAAACTGCATTATCCCTAAGAGATGTGCTTATGATGAAAATAATAAAAATAATATTGCGTGACAACACAATTATAGAAACAATAAATAAAACCAAATCAGATGTTTGGGACAGATGACTCCTACTTCCATGAACGTAGGTAAGGCTTGGCACACATGTGCTTAAGTAAGATTATTGAAAATGTCTATAGGTAGCAGGTAAATTCAACGCGATCATTAAGCCCGAAGGGCTTGTGTGAGTTCAACAAGTACATCCAACTATTTTCCCTCTGAAGGAGAAATCTGTTATTGTCCCGTCCTTCAGTTTTTTCAATCACTTCCAGAACTGTGAATTGTAATTAAGACACATTGTGCTTTTCTTCCTCAAAATGTGCTGCTACAGATGACTTGACGTTGCCAGTCCTGATATTTGATTTATGCTCATTTAATCGTGTCTTCAACTTACGGGTGGTCTTCCCTACATAAACCTTCCCGCAGGGACATTTCAGCATATAGATGGCGTTAGCCGTGTCGCAGGTCGCATTTACACGGAGTTTGATGATGTGTCCTTTCATTGGATGTGTGATTACATTTCCTCTAATGATATTGTTACAATGCCCACATTGTAGGCAAGGTCTGGTTCCTCGGTATGTTTCATCTTTGGGTTTTCTTTGTTTTAGTAGTTCACCAAGATTTTTGCCTCTGGTGAAAGCAAAAATAGGCTGCTGTTCAGAACTTTTGTCAAAGTCAGTTTCGGCTCGTAAGATATTCCAATGAGTACGTATAATTTTCTTGAATTTATGGCTCATCGTAGAGTATTTGGATACTACGGTCATTCTTTCCTGTTTTGTTTTGACTCGTGTCTTCATTAGTTCTGATCTAGAAATACATTTGACCTTCTCAATGGATTGTTCAATCAGGGTGGCTGGATATCCTCTCTTACGAAATCTCTCGCCCATAGTTTTTAATGTACTTTCAACTTTGTTTGTCTCAGAGGTGATTCTTTTTGCCCTCATCATCTGGGATGTAGGTAGGTGGGTTTTTAACGAATCCTGATGAAAACTTTGGAAATGAACAGTATTATTTCTGTCAGTTAGTTTCCTATGCATCTCCGTTTCTATCTTGCCTTGATGCAGATTCACTCGAACATCCAAAAAGGTGATTGAAGACTTAGAGATTTCCCAGGTAAGTTCTATTCTCTCATTCTTAGAATTCAGTTCAGTTAACGCCTGTTGGAGTGATTCTTCAGTGTTCTTCCATATGATAAATACGTCATCGATGTAACGAACTGTCATTTTCAAGTTATTGGTCCATGTTGGATTATTCAGTATATGTAGTTCCTCGTATGCCTTCATGTATAGATTTGCATATACAGGGGCTGCGCAATTGCCCATTGAAGTTTCAACTAATTGTTGGTACCACTTGTTGTTGACCTTAAAATAGCTATGATATAGCGTAAAGATGATCAATTCCATCAAGAAAATTTGCATTGATTCATTATAGTCTGTCGACTTGATTGCTTCCTCCATCGCTTCGATTCCAGCTCCATGGGGTATTGAAGTGTATAAAGACTTTACGTCAGCCGTACATAATAGTAGTTCTTCATTCACTCCTATTTCCAAAAGATTTAGTCTAGTTAGAAAATCTGTGGAATCCCTGATATACGTAGTCATGTTTTGTACTGTTGGTTGCATGTACTTATCAATAAGTTGACCAGTAGCTTCATGAATGCTATTTCTCGTGGATACAATGGGACGCAATGGAGGATCCCATAGGTTTTTATGCACCTTCGGCATCATGTAAAACGTCGGGCTGCTAGGATTCTCTTTAAGCAAAAAATTCTTCGTTTTATCATTGATGGTACCGTTCTCCCTGGCTCGGCCAACCAGTTCTGTCAGTTTTTTAGCATATTCTTGAGTAGGATTCGAGTTTAACGCTGCATAGGTGTTAGAGTCAGCTAGATGTTCTTCTAGCTTCTGTTGGTACATGGTAGCATCCATTATAACCAGGCCTCCGCCTTTATCTGCTTTTGTGCAAACAATATCCTTATTGTGTGCCAGTTTCTTTAGAGTGTCCATGTCCTTGTTGGAAAGGTTTCTTCTTGGCTTTTTATCGAATTTGATCCTGCTCAGATCTTGCTTTACCATAGTTTCAAACAAATCTAAGGTCTTGTAGCTCATTGGAGCCATAAAAGTACTTCTTGCTCGTAATCCTTTGAGTTGATCCTGTTCCGTTATTATGGGTTTATCGACTACATGATCAAACAAATAGCGCAACCTCAATTTGCGCATCAGTTTGAAGAAGCTAATTTCAAGTACAAGTGAGTTAGTGAAGGTTGTCGGAACGAAGGAGGTACCTTTCTCCAATACTGCTAGTTCTTGTGCTGTTAGCTTGTAGTTGGATATGTTATTCACTTAGTGTTCTTGGGTGTAGTTTTCTTTTTGTCTTTCTCCTTTATCTTTGTCGTAACGCTTCTTGTGTTTGGAGGCTCCTTTTCTCCACCTGGATCTTCTTGTTGGTCTGGGCCTACTTCTAAAAAATGCTCATCTGTGGTACTGATAACTGCTGAAGTCGTTGGTTTTTATACCGCTGTTGCTCCCTCTTTCATGACTGTTGATACATTGGCTTGAAAAGACTGTGGTGCCTTTCTCGGTGGATAGTTTTTATTAGGTGGTGGTTTGTTCGTGGCATCGCTTCCTGATGATGAGGTGTGAGTGAATGGGGTATAGGGGCGGTTTCTCCTTCTCTGGGCGTACACATCTGCCCATGTGTACACCTCCCCAAGCTTATAGTCAAGCGTATCCCGTTTGAATTTTCTTATTTTTCGTTCATTCACTTCTTGGGTATGGCGATCTATTTGTTCTTTTGCATCCTTTAAGACTGTGTCTAGTTCATCTGCAGTCATCATTTTTGATAGCTCTTCTGTAAGTTCATCCATCTCTTTCGTCAATTCTATTAAGATAAGTGAGAGCTCTTCTATGATCAATAAGATTAGATCCAACGAACATCTATTCAAAATGGCATACCACTTGTCTTGGAAGGCTTTTGAATTTTTACAGAGGGATGGCTTGAGGGCAATTCGTAGTCCCCTGGGTATGCGTTGTGCTTTGTGGTAGCGGATCAATGTGCTCGCATGAAGTTTTTGATTCACGTGACGTTTAGAAATATAGATCAATTGTTTCAAATTCTGTGCCTTGGTCCTACTCGAGGACGTTTGAGTCATCTCTTTCTGGATTAAAGAGTAGATTCTGGAGGCTTCTCCCTTCTGAAAAGCAAACGTGTTTGCCCTTGCTTCTGTGCTCTTTGTGATCTCTTCATATTGCATATTGGTAAATGAATGTTGTAGACAAATTCTCGTTTGGTTCGCGTGCTGCTCGCCTTCGTGGCAAGGAAAGATACAGAACTGCAACGTTGAGAGGCTCAGAGCGCACTGCTTTTTTTTAGAACTGAAGTTTCTATGTTCAATAACTCCTCTTGTTGTTGAGCGTGCAATCAAAGCGGCGCCTCTTGCCTTAGGTGTCTCATAAACAATTCAAAGTTGTGCTTCCCACTAGAAAAGTGAAAGCATCCCTTGATGCACTGCTATTAGATCCTATTGGGGACTACCCAGAGTTCCTCTAAAGTTCACTCCACACAAGTTTTCAAATGTTCATTTCTTTATTTTCTCGAAAAATTCTTTCTTTTACTGATTATGTTCATTGATGAGACATCTTATTTATACATGTGTATTCTTTAGTCAGTCCAATGCATTTCGGTCGCTATGACCTTCATCTGGGACCATATGAGCTGAAACAAGGCATAACAATACTCTGTATCAGTGATAAAGTAATACAATATCAACACAAACATTCATGCATGTTCATGATGCTGATTATACATTGTGCCAAAAATGTGACCATCTGTGATAACACCCAAGTGTGTGCGTGCTCTAGTGCACTGATATAACAAGAAAAACACCTAGTAGGCACTCACTTTACTTCCTCTTTACACTGCTTGCATTGAACACAACACTATGTCAAAACTGGCAAGAAAAAACGAAAAAAATCATTATAGAAAACCACTGTTTCAAAGGGTTCCGCTCCTGTCCATATGTCATACCATTCATATCTCCGTATTACTCACTTAATAGACGTGCAAAAACGTCTTCTCTATCCTGTTTGCTGTTCCACGAAAGTATTCCGGCATTAGCGCGATGCCGGTCCACTGACTCGCGCTTTATCTAAACATTACAAAAGCTCTTTCTTATGCTTCGCTCTCATTGGTTGTGTCTCCGATCATGTGATCGGGACTACAGCCAATAGGAGCGAGTCTTTACCTTCTGATGTTGTGTGGAAGTTCACAAGAGTGAATCAATAAAGATATCAATGTGGTGAAATATAAAAAGTAGACAATTTTTAAAAAAACGGAGATCAGTGCATTCGAAATAAACTGCATTATCCCTAAGAGATGTACTTATGATGAAAAAAATAAAAATAATATTGCGTGACAACACAATTATAGAAACAATAAATAAAACCAAATCAGATGTTTGGGACAGATGACTCCTACATCCATAAACGTAGGTAAGGCTTGGCACACATGTGCTTAAGTAAGATTATTGAAAATGTCTATAGGTAGCAGGTAAATTCAACGCGATCATTAAGCCCGAAGGGCTTGTGTGAGTTCAACAAGTACATCCAACTATTTTCCCTCTGAAGGAGAAATCTGTTATTGTCCCGTCCTTCAGTTTTTTCAATCACTTCCAGAACTGTGAATTGTAATTGAGACACATTGTGCTTTTCTTTCTTAAAATGTGCTGCTACAGATGACTTGACGTTGCCAGTCCTGATATTTGATTTATGCTCATTTAATCGTGTCTTCAACTTACGGGTGGTCTTCCCAACATAAACCTTCCCGGAGGGACATTTCAGCATATAGATGGCGTTAGCCGTGTCGCAGGTCGCATTTACACGGAGTTTGATGATGTGTCCTTTCATTGGATGTGTGATTACATTTCCTCTAATGATATTGTTACAATGCCCACATTGTAGGCAAGGTCTGGTTCCTCGGTATGTTTCATCTTTGGGTTTTCTTTGTTTTAGTAGTTCACCAAGATTTTTGCCTCTGATGAAAGCAAAAATAGGCGGCTGTTCAAAACTTTTGTCAAAGTCAGTTTCGGCTCGTAAGATATTCCAATGAGTACGTATAATTTTCTTGAATTTATGGCTCATCGTAGAGTATTTGGATACTACGGTCATTCTTTCCTGTTTTGTTTTGACTCGTGTCTTCATTAGTTCTGATCTAGAAATACATTTGACCTTCTTAATGGATTGTTCAATCAGGGTGGCTGGATATCCTCTCTTACGAAATCTATCTCCCATAGTTTTTAATGTACTTTCAACTTTGTTTGTCTCAGAGGTGATTCTTTTTGCCCTCATCATCTGGGATGTAGGTAGGTGGGTTTTTAACGAATCCTGATGAAAACTTTGGAAATGAACAGTGTTATTTCTGTCAGTTAGTTTCCTATGCATCTCCGTTTCTATCTTGCCTTGATGCAGATTCACTCGAACATCCAAAAAGGTGATTGAAGACTTAGAGATTTCCCAGGTAAGTTCTATTCTCTCATTCTTAGAATTCAGTTCAGTTAACGCCTGTTGGAGTGATTCTTCAGTGTTCTTCCATATGATAAATACGTCACCGATGTAACGAACTATCATTTTCAAGGTATTGGTCCATGTTGGATTATTCAGTATATGTAGTTCCTCGTATGCCTTCATGTATAGATTTGCATGTACAGGGGCTGCGCAATTGCCCATTGAAGTTCCAACTAATTGTTGGTACCACTTGTTGTTGACCTTAAAATAGCTATGACTTTGCGTAAAGATTATCAATTCCATCAAGAAAATTTGCATTGATTCATTATAGTCTGTCGACAAGATTTCTTCTGCCATCGCTTCGATTCCAGCTCCATGGGGTATTGAAGTGTATAAAGACTTTACGTCAGCCGTACATAATAGTAGTTCTTCATTCACTCCTATTTCCAAAAGATTTAGTCTAGTTAGAAAATCTGTGGAATCCCTGATATACGTAGTCATGTTTTGTACTGTTGGTTGCATGTACTTATCAATAAGTTGACCAGTAGCTTCATGAATGCTATTTCTCGTGGATACAATGGGACGCAATGGAGGATCCCATAGGTTTTTATGCACCTTCGGCATCATGTAAAACGTCGGGCTGCTAGGATTCTCTTTAAGCAAAAAATTCTTCGTTTTATCATTGATGGTACCGTTCTCCCTGGCTCGGCCAACCAGTTCTGTCAGTTTTTTAGCATATTCTTGAGTAGGATTCGAGTTTAACGCTGCATAGGTGTTAGAGTCAGCTAGATGTTCTTCTAGCTTCTGTTGGTACATGGTAGCATCCATTATAACCAGGCCTCCGCCTTTATCTGCTTTTGTGCAAACAATATCCTTATTGTGTGCCAGTTTCTTTAGAGTGTCCATGTCCTTGTTGGTAATGTTTCTTCTTGGCTTTTTATCGAATTTGATCCTGCTCAGATCTTGCTTTACCATATTTTCAAACAAATCTAAGGTCTTGTGGCTCATTGGAGCCATAAAAGTACTTCTTGCTCGTAATCCTTTGAGTTGATCCTGTTCCGATATTAGGGGTTTATCGACTACATGATCAAAGAAATAGCGCAACCTCAATTTGCGCATCAGTTTGAAGAAGCTAATTTCAAGTTCAAGTGAGTTAGTGAAGGTTGTCGGAACGAAGGAGGTACCTTTCTCCAATACTGCTAGTTCTTGTGCTGTTAGCTTGTACTTGGATATGTTAATCACTAAGTGTTCTTGGGTGTAGTTTTCTTTTTGTCTTTCTCCTTTATCTTTGTCGTAACGCTTCTTGTGTTTGGAGGCTCCTTTTCTCCACCTGGATCTTCTTGTTGGTCTGGGCCTACTTCTAAAAAATGCTCATCTGTGGTACTGATAACTGCTGAAGTCGTCGGTTTTTCTACCGCTGTTGCTCCCTCTTTCGTGACTGTTGATACATTGGCTTGAAAAGACTGTGGTGCCTTTCTCGGTGGATAGTTTTTATTAGGTGGTTGTTTGTTCGTGGCATCGCTTCCTGATGATGAGGTGTCAGTGAATGGGGTATAGGGGCGGTTTCTCCTTCTCTGGGCGTACACATCTGCCCATGTGTACACCTCCCCAAGCTTATAGTCAAGCGTATTCCGTTTGAATTTTCTTATTTTTCGTTCATTCACTTCTTGGGTATGGCGATCTATTTGTTCTTTTGCATCCTTTAAGACTGTGTCTAGTTCATCTGCAGTCATCATTTTTGATAGCTCTTCTGTAAGTTCATCCATCTCTTTCGACAATTCTATTAAGATAAGTGAGAGCTCTTCTATGATCAATAAGATTAGATACAACGAACATCTATTCAAAATGGTATACCACTTGTCTTGGAAGGCTTTTGAATTTTTACAGAGGGATGGCTTGAGGGCAATTCGTAGTCCCCTGGGTATGCGTTGTGCTTTGTGGTAGCGGATCAATGTGCTCGCATGAAGTTTTTGATTCACGTGACGTTTAGAAATATAGATCAATTGTTTCAAATTCTGTGCCTTGGTCCTACTCGAGGACGTTTGAGTCATCGCTTCCTGGATTAAAGAGTAGATTCTGGAGGCTTCTCCCTCCTGAAAAGCAAACGCGTTTGCCCTTGCTTCTGTGCTCTTTGTGATCTCTTCATATTGCATATTGGTAAATGAATGTTGTAGACAAATTCTCGTTTGGTTCGCGTGCTGCTCGCCTTAGTGGCAAGGAAAGATACAGAACTGCAACGTTGAGAGGCTCAGAGCGCACTGCTTTTTTTTAGAACTGAAGTTTCTATGTTCAACAACTCCTCTTGTTGTTGAGCGTGCAATCAAAGCGGCGCCTCTTGCCTTAGGCGTCTCATAAACAATCCAAAGTTGTGCTTCCCACTAGAAAAGTGAAAGCATCCCTTGATGCACTGCTATTAGATCCTACTGGGGACTACCCAGAGTTCCTCTAAAGTTCACTCCACACAAGTTTTCAAATGTTCATTTCTTTATTTTCTCGAAAAATTCTTTCTTTTACTGATTATGTTCATTGATTAGACATCTTATTTATACATGTGTATTCTTTAGTCAGTCCAATGCATTTCGGTCGCTATGACCTTCATCTGGGACCATATGAGCTGAAACAAGGCATAACAATACTCTGTATCAGTGATAAAGTAATAAAATATCAACACAAACATTCATGCATGTTCATGATGCTGATTATACATTGTGCCAAAAATGTGACCATCTGTGATAACACCCAGGTGTGTGCGTGCTCTGGGCGGTGGGAGGGGTTGGGGTGCAGCTGCCTGGGTGTGCAGGGGCGTGCATGCACCATTGGGTGGCGGGGGGGGCTGGGGTGCAGCTGCTGGGGTTCGCAGGGGTGGTCAGGTGATGATGGTGTATGCAATTGTATCTACTCTGCCATTCATAATTCTGGACTCTGTTTCAGACGAGGGACCTGGTGAACTACAGTGCATACTGGCACATGGTTGGAGACACATCGGTGCCAGCAGGTGAGCAGTGAGGCCTGGGTGCACAGTGTCAGGACTCTCTCTCCCTTTCCCTCTCTTTTCACTGTGTCTCTCTCTCCCTCTCTTTCTGTCTTTCTCCCTCTCTCTATCTCTCTCCCTATCTGTCTGTCCCACCTCCTCAAAAACGTTCAGCTCCTTCTGTAGAGCAGGAAGCGAGAGATCCGGGTTGTGAGGGACAGCAGTACATCATCTGTGTAAAGTGAGATTTTATGTTCCTCTCCCCCAAAGGCAATGCCTTTTATTTCTGGGGTCTCCTCGATACCCAACGTCAGCGGCTCTATGCTTAAGGCAAATAGTAGGGGCGACAGCGGGCACCCCTGCCTAGTCCCTCTTGTAAGGGAGAATGGATTGGAGGTGGTCCCATTAACCTGTACCCTACATCACGGTTGTACATAGTTGGACCTGATCATATTTATGATTTTTTCCCTGCACCCAAAGTGTGCTAAAAAGGGACGACCAGTCCACCCTGTCAAAAGCCTTTTTGGCATCCAGACCCACAAGGATCGCCGCTATCTTGCGTTTAGTTACTTTTTCAATCAAGTGTAGCGTCCTACGAATATTGTCGTGGATCTGCCTGCCTTTTATGAATCCTGATTGGTCAGGGTGGATTAGGTCTGGCATCAGGTCCTCTAGCCTCGCCGCCAAGATAGCAGAGTATAATTTAGCATCCAGGTTCAGGAGAGCAATTAGTGTATATAATGCACATTGATGTGCGTTTTTCCCTGGCTTGGGGATCACCGTTATCACTGCCTTAGCCATGGAGGGGGTTACCCTGAAGCCCTCTGCCCTCGTATTAAAAAGCTGTGGTAGCTGTGGACTGACATCTGGTGCACATGTTCTATAAAAATGGGCCGTCAGGCCATCCGGCCAGGGGGCTTTATTGGGCTTAAGTGATTGGATTGCTGTCCCCACCTCTTCCTCACTTATAGGTGCATTGAGGATATCGTTCCAAGTCTGGGAGACCTGCGGAATCTTCAGTGCCTGTAGATACCGATGTTGTGCGTCTACCTCACGTGGTTCACCTGTATATAGCCCCTTGTAGAACGCCCCAAATATGTTAGCCTTCTCCGCATCTGAGTTCACTTTATTGCCCTCCCCATCCTGTATGCCTCCAAGGTATTCCACTTCTCTCTTTTCCCTAAGCTCTCTGGCTAGTTGTGTACCTACTTTGTACCCATGTGTAAAGGAGAGCTGGCGCAGACGAAGCAGGGTGTATTCAGCCCTGTTTGTGTAAATTGCCTTAATTTTCCCCCAGAGTGCAGTGAGTTTATGTTGTAGAATCCTGGAAGACATTTTTTTATGTTTCTTTTCAACAAGTTCCAGTTCCGTCTCTAAATCCACCCTCTCTTTAGCCTTCTGCTTATTCAGTGTAGCATTAAGCTCAGGGCATTTACCTATCATGACTGCCTTAAATGCATTCCAGTTGTTAAGGGCCGAGGTGTCATGCGGTGAGTTTAGTTAAAAAAAATTGTGTGATCGCCCCACTCAGTTCATCCCTTAACAATCTGTGACTAGTAAGTAAAAACTGGAAGTACCACCTTGGTATCCTGGGTGTAACATGGCCCCAGTTTAAACAGATCGAGACTGGGCAATGGTCAGAGATCGTGAGTGGGGGAATTTGTGCCTCCTGGAGTGAGGTCAATAGACTGGCTGATAAAAACATAGTCAAGTCTTGAATACGTTTGGTGTACATGGGCGAAAAATGTATAGTCTTTGGCAGAGGGATAAGGGGTATGCCATGCATCCCTAAGCCCTAGATTGTGTAGTGTCTGTTTAATTTGTTTAGGGAAAATGCTTATAAAGTCTCTATGTGAGTGCGTACTATCTGATTCTACCTGCTAAGTGAGATTAAAATCCCCCATGAGAATCGGTGGACCTTCTGCAAACTGTCCCTTCTGGTCTAGTAGCATTGCGAGAAATGCTGGTTGGCCCACGTTGGGTGCGTACGCCACAATAAATGTACACAGTCTCCCTCTCAGTGTCCCCTTCACCATGACTATCTGGCCTTCTTTATCTGATTTAATGGCCTTGGTTGGAATTTAATAGAGTTATGAAAAAGGAGTGCCAGCCCCCGCTGTTTGGTGCTAGCTAAGGATCTATAGATGAGGGAGTATTGTCTATGGCGAAGTCTAAACTCTTCAGAGCTTTTTAAGTGCATCTCCTGGAGTGCCACAACTTCGAAATGATGGTCCGTCGGGTATTTCCAAATTTTATGTCTCTTAAGTGGCAAATTCACTGCCTTCACATTCCATGACACTATGGAAATCACAATGATTCTGTGTTGATTCCCCCGCCCCTCACATAATCCCTTTGAATTAACAATCCATTTCTCGCCCCTAAGATCCCTTTCCAAGAGACCCCCTTGTCTCCCACCCTTCATAAAAGCCCAGTGGGCCAGCGCATTTCCAAAACTAGTGTTCCTCGCTGACCACCACCAGTTCCCTTGAAGCCCTCCCCCAACAATACAAACCTCATTAGCCTCAACAACTTGTGCCGGCTGGCCCATGGGCCTCCGGCTGTGTAGATCACGACTTGCTGGATCGTGTTGGCGGGCGGTCTGACCGGAGCCTGCATCTACGTCCGTCCCTTCCGCTGAAATTGATCACCAGCAGGTGTCACGTTCCCTTGTAGACCCAGAATATTCTTGGGGCGTGCGGTGTCTTGTCAGCCATTGTTCATCAAGAGTTCATTACCACTCTCACCCTTGCATGGCCCCCTCTCGGGCGCATTGTCCTAGTGTGTCCTGTTCTATCTCAGTACTTGTATTCCATTTATTTTACGTTCTCCGGCAATCTCTAGATCTCTTGACAATTGTGCTCCATTACGTTCCCTTACTGCTGTCCCGGTCCACCTCCCTCGATGTGTCATGTGTGCTCTCGGTGTCCAAAGAGGGGAGACCAATTATTCTCAGACCTTCTTCGAGTTCTGTAATATGACACATTTTGTTGTTGTATTCAAAGCTCAACCCGAATGGGTATGTCCCCCTGTATTTCACTTTGTCTGTTCTGAGTTTCGTGGTGATGGGCCTAAATTGCTGTCTCTGCACCAGCGTGGCGGGTGCTAGATCTTGATATAAGCAACACCGAAACCCTTGAAAGGTTATGTTATCCTTCTTCCTGGCCGGTCGCAATATAGCCTCCTTAACCTCATAGGAGTGGAGCTTGGCAAGGATATCACACGTACCACGACGATCTCTGGCTGCTTGGCTTTCAATGTGGTGTGCTCTTTCGATCTTGGTTTTTAGCTGGCGCGGACCCAGAATCTCCACAAATAGACCCTCAAGGAAGGCCTCCAGGTCGGGTCCCTGCGCCCCTTCCTCCAAATCCCTAATTCAGATGTTGTCTCTGCCTATTTTCTAAATATTCTCTCTTCAACATGGTCAGTTGCAGTTGATTCCGGAGGTCCTGTATCTTTTTCTGTGCTGCCGTTGCCCGCTTGTCTAGATCCTGGGCTTGTGCTTCCACCTCCATAACTCTGGTGCCCACTGAGTCCATGTCGTGTTGGAGGGCGGACATGTATTTATTCAGGTCCGTTTTGAGTTGCCCAATGAATGCCTTAATGTCCCGATTTATCTCCGAGCGTAGTTCCGTCTTGAACTCTCTCAGAGAGACCATCAAGTCCTCTTTCGTGAGAGCCATGGCGGTGGAGGTATCTCCTTGTTCTAGGGGCTGTTGCTTCTCAGAGGGAGTAAAAAAATTGGAGACTTTGTTTTTCCCCTTCTTTGGTGGCACAGATGCTGGCTGGGTGTCCCCTTTTCTTTATGCTTGTGTGGTCTTCTGCAGAAAGCGCAGGAGCCTCCCTCTGCAGCGTCCTTCAGAGCCACTGGGCATAAGCTTTACTGGTGCACTCCTTTCCCCAGATGGGCTGGGCTCCTCATGGTATGCTCTCCTCACTCCGGAGGTACATTGCACTGTTCCTGGGGCCCCCTCCGTGTTCTGCCAATGGGTGTGTCTCATGGGGGTATATCGAACCAAACTTTCTCTGTACCCCTCATGTGTTCTGGGGAACCGCTGTAGTGTGGGCGTCTGGGTTAGCTACTCAAATACTGCAACACTTGCTACAAGGTCGGCCACCATTTTAAAGCCAGATAGGGCCAGGCCAAGCGCCTCGGTGTGCCTCAATTGAAGGCTTGCTGTCGTTGTGCCTGTGGGTGCTGCCTCTTCCGCGCTGGATTAAACCCAGATCTTTTGACTGGGTGTGAGTGTTTGATTGGTTCAGATGCTCCGTCCATCACCACCCACCCCCTTTTGTACCGTTTTCTCCCGCGTCGCCCGCCACCTCACTCCAGGAACCGGGCCTTCCCCCCCTCACCGTCAGGTATTTGTAGTACCGCCCTAGTGTCTACGCGGTTGCGCCGGTCCAGGGGATCGGTGTCTCCCAACACCGCCACTCTGCTCCCCGTTGCGGCTCCTCTGGATTTTCTGCATCGTTTGAGGGCGAGCAGGAGACTCAGGACCTCCTGGCCTTCCCCAGCGTATTCCGTTGGCAGCTGTGCCGAAACTCCGGTCTGTCCAGGACCGCCACTATTTTGCGAGGCTCCGATGTGAGTCGCTCGCGGCTACTCTTGGGTCTAAAATTGCAGTTACCGCTTCCTGATGGGTCTCATGCTTGATAGTTTCATGGTCACGGCCCCTCAATCTGCAGTCGGGAACTTTTTGGCGATCTCTGGTGTGGACTTTAATCCTGGGACATCTACGTGGGTCCAGAGCCGAGGTGAATCACGTCCACCCACCATCTTGCCTGGCCACGCCCCCAGGTCATGCCCTTTGGGCTATGTAATACGCTTACTGCATTTCTATTTTTCATTGATGAGGTATTGAGAGAGGTATTGGATGTGAGCCACATTGCCTACATTGCCTCTAATCCATTCCTCTCCCATCAGAGAACACATTGGGCATGTGAAAGCTGTGTTAGGAACGCCTCAGAGATAATAATCTCTATGTTAAGCTGGACAAATGTGAATTCCACGTTTCTGAAGTAACCTTTTTGGGCTTTGTGTTATCCTCAAAAGGGGTGACCATGGATCCCCAAAATGTTGCACCTATTGGAAATGGCCCTCTCCTAGCTCTGTGAAGGGAGTGCAGAGTTTTCTTGGTTTTGCCAATTTCTACAGGCGGCTCGTCAATGGCTTTGCATCTTCGGCGTCTCCTATTACAAAACTCCTGTAAAGAGGAATACCTTTTTCGTGGAAGCCAGCCGCTGAAGAGGCCTCTTCCTTTCTAAAAACAGCTTTTGTTACTGCCCCTGTTTTGAAACATCCTGACTCCTCTCAGCCATTTATAGTAGGAGCAGATGCATCCCAGGTGGCTATTGGAGGAGTGTTGTCCCAGAGAGACAGACAAACTGGACAACTACACCCGGTTAACTTCTATTCACACAAACTCACACTTTCCGTGCAGAATTATTCGGTGGGAGCCAGGGAATTGTTGGCCATTAAAATTGCCTTTGAAGAATGGCATCAGTACTTACTAGGGACCTTGCACACTGTCACAGTAATCACAGATCACAGAAACTTGCAGTTCCTGAAAGCAGCTAGGGCTCTATCCATGCAGCAGTTACAATGGACGCATTATGTTAACAATTTCAATTACATTATACAGTTCCAGGCTGGTAAGAAACATGGCAAAGCAGATACCCTGTCACGATATGGCTATGATATCCACAATACTCAGAATACTCATGATCAACCTCTTATCTTAAGTCCCGAGCTTATCCTGGGAGTTATATGTTCAGAGAACTTATTTTTGAAGGAGGTACTCCACGCACAAGACACCTAGGAAATAAAAGAGTATGAAAATAAACACAAGCCAGTGAGAATTCAGGATTTATTATATGTTCAAGGAGGCTTAGTGCTCCCTACTAAGGCCTTTCAGTTACAAGCGCTTGATTGGTGTCATTCACATGTGTTAGCAGGACACCCAGGATATAAGAAAACTATTGCCTTACTTAAAAGATCCTATTGGTGGCAATCTCTGAATCAGGACACTCACCTGTACATTCAACAGTGTCATATTTGTGCCCAGAGCAAGAGCTCACATCAAGTCCCAGTGGGGCTGCTAACTCCCATGCCCACACCTCCTACACCATGGCACTCAATTTCTATGGATTTCATTGTTGAACCTCCACCCACTAAGCAGGGACATACTGTCACATTTGTGGTCGTCGATATGTTGTCAAAACTGTCTGACTTTATACCTTTAAAAGTTTTTTTTATAGATTTGTTTATTGATTTTCAACAGTAATCAGACACATATGAGGTGACAGCTTGCCAGCCCTACAAATGACACTAACATATCCAGTGTAATAGAAAGTATAGTATACACAGAAACTCTCAGAGTTTGTAGCTGACATACACCCATTTGACTACAGCTTTTGTCCGCCGACATCGTGTGTTGGATAACATTCAGAACTTGTGTATTCCAGTTTACTACAATCCCAACTATCTCCACCTCATCGCATCTCTGGAAGCGTGGCGTCCAGGTTTACGATGTTGTCTCTTAATTCCGCCTCTGTGTCGGACTGCTCACACAAATATGCCCGTAGGGGTTCCCAAATGTCTCATGAGTAAGACGTAGGTGGCATCAGCTCAGCGTACACCGTCAGCTGCTCCTGGTACAAGACAAGGTCTGGCAACCAGTCCTGAAACTTTGGTGCCCTCCTCCCCCACCTGCAGGCTACCCTTTGTTTAGCCAGGAGCAGTCCCAACGGTATGTACATCCTGAATGGTGCCTTGAGGTCTTTTGTGTGCCCCAGTAGTGTGAGAAGTGTGGTGTTAGATATGTGTAGCCCTGGTATCTGGCTAAGGGTGTCAGTTATTGTGGTCCAGAATGAATGAATTGGGCGCATTCCCATGCTAGGTGTAGGAAATCTTCTCCCTCCCTCTCACATCTGTTGCAATTATAATTCTCCCTAAGCCCGAAACAGCATAGTTGTGCCAGGGTATAGTAGAGGTGGTGAAGGTATTTGAAATGTATTATACGCAGTCTACTACTTGCCAAAATTCTACCTGACTGTTGGCAGCAAAATTTCCATAGGTCATCTGTGATGGGGGATTCTAACTCAGCCTCCCATCGTAACCGTGCTCGACCAGAACCAGGAGAACTATCCGCTTGAGAGGCTTGGTATAGCATGGAGACTACAGGTGTTGGGGGAGAACGCTGTAATAGGGCATGCAGCAGGGCCAGGGTAGGTGGTTCAGCTGGAAAGTTAGGGGTGGCGGACTTAACATCCTGCCGGAGCCGTATGTACATAAATTATTCCATGGTGGTAGGTTGGCAGTTGTTAAAGGAGTGTTCCCGTCACCGGAAAGTGCCTGCGTCACATAGCGCCCCCAAGTGTAAATTTCAAATTTGCGAACTTTTGCCGGCACCGTCACTCACTCGTAACAGGGATGTCTAGCCTGCCTGGTAGTGGCAGTAGCGGAAAGTATAACGTGTCTATATTCATGAGCTATTGCCCTCCAAGCTCTATTCGTGCATTCCACAGTGGTGGGATCAGTGTCTTTGGGATTGATAGGAGCCCTTATGTATGCTTAGTATGGGGTCGGCATCATTGGCCAATGCTCTACCGCGAGATGTGGCATGTATGATGGTGGATGCATCCAGAAAGCCGCGAAGTGAGCTTGGGCTCACCAGTAATATAACTCCATGTCAGGCACTTCAAAACCTCCTTGATCGAAGGATAGGGTCAGAGACTCCCACTTCAGCCGGGGTTGTTTGGCCCCCCAAGTCAATCGAGTGAGCTGCTTTTTGAGGGCTTTGAAGAAGGAGCTACTGGGCGCATAGGGGATATTAGTGAAGTAATAGAGCATCTTAGGGAGAATAATCATTTTTATTAGAGCTATCCAGACAGCCATCGATAAGGGCATTGCAGTCTATCTGGTGATGGAATCCGTTAGTGCGTTTAGCGGAGTGCCATAGTTGGCCCTCATGAGGTGTTCCCGGTCTCTAGTAATGACTATTCCTAGGTATTTTATCTCACCCTCACACCAGGTTAAAGGGAAGTCTGGGGTGTATCTCTTTACTGCGCCTGTAAGGGGGAATATTTGTGACTTACTCCAAATAATATTGATCCCCGAGAGCCTGCCAAACTGCAGGAACACCTGTTATATAGGGTTCAGACTCACCTCAGGATCTTGCAGATATAAGGTAAGTCGTCCGCATTCAAAGAAATGAGGATTTGTCTTTCAGGGTATATGAGGGCATTTTCACAGTGGTGTTGCCGAAGCTTAGCTGTCAATGGCTCCATGGCCAAGGCAAATAGGAGCGGGGAGAGCGGGCAGCCCTGCCTCTCATGATGTGGAACCTGGGAGAGCACATGCCATTGATAAGGATTTTGGCCTGTGATTTTGTGTACAACAACCGAATCCACGCTAAAAATGGGAGAGGTAATGGGAGAGGTGTGGCGCCGCGGCCAGGGCGACTGACGCTGGAATCTGGGGACCACGGTTCGATCCCCGGCTCCGGCGGCAGGTTAGCCCAGCACCATGTGACTCTGGGCAATAGCTCGCTTAATCTTCCCGATGGCCCCCCAGCGCCTAGAGACCCTTACGGGTGATTGTGCGCTTTACAAATGTGGACTTTAAAAAGTGGATGGGAAAGCCTATCCGGTTCAGAACAAAAACGAAATAGTCTCATTCCAGGGAGTCAGAGGCTTTGGTGACGTCTAAGAAGACCGCCACCGCGGCCTGATCCGGATCAATGTCCTGCATGAGGGCAAAAAGAGTGCGAACATTGTGCGACATTGCCCTGCCGGGGATGAACGCTGATTGGTCTGGCAGGACCAGCGTTGTCATCAGAGGGCTTATGCGGGTGGCGAGTAATTTCACCAAGATTTTAGCGTCACAGTTTATGAGTGAGAGTGGTCTATAGGAGTCACACTTATCCCCCAATTTAAGATAGGGATGAGGGCCTTGCTGTATGTTTTATAGAATTCTGCAGGCAGGCTGTCCAGACCGGGGGCCCACTGGGCAGCGAAGGTGGATGGGTCTTTGGGTCCCGTGTGAGTCTCCTGAAGCAAGGCGCAGTGTATGTTGTGTCTGTCCAGTTAGGCTAGTACGTGACTCCGTTTCCTGGGATTCCCCAGGCCCCTCACATTCCAAGTGAGGAAGTTATAGCTAGGAGGACTTGATTGAGTCAGATATAGAGTAATGGAATTGCATTGTGTAGAAAAGTGGCTTAAAAAGCTGTGTGTGGATGGGACAGTAGCATGTGTTAGTGTCTGTGCATAAAGTGGTGTTGAACATTTCCAACAGTCCCTCCACCCCCTCCCTGTTCAGCAGCCCAATCCTGCCTCCCTCCCACATCAGCATCCCAATACTGCTGTGCTGTACAGTCCCTCCCTTCCCACCCTGTTCGAGTTGCCGGTAAAAACAGCTCTTGCAAACCAAGGAAAAGTGAAACAAACTACAAGAAAGTCATAAGCTTGTAACATTATGGGATTGACCCTTTGGGAATAAATGCGTAAGGGCACCACAGACTCCCCCCGTGGGCACGAGGGTGCCCAGGCACTAATTTAGTTTCCTTCGTCCAGAGTACCTGACCATGTCATGAGTGGAGAATGCAGCCACCGCGCCCGATGGCATCAAAAGCAGGCAAGGTCTTCGATCATCAAGGTTCGCGACACCAGTGCTCGGTGATCAGGTGAGCCTCCTGTGGCTCCGCTGCCTTTTCCGTTAATGAGACCGTCATGCCGGGGCCCAAAGCAACAGAGTAGGCTCCTAGAGAGACCATCTCTGCCCTGGTGGCATCATTCTATGTCAGGTAGGACTGTGTTGGAGTGAGTCGGGCACAGAGATGGTTCATTTCAAGGGGATCATCAGAGAGTGGTTTTCAGGAAATCCGCGGGTTGGTAAAGTAATGCTGTTAGCCCTGGTGTGTTACCATGCTTTTCCCTGCGAAGGGAAAAGCAGGGAAAAGCATGGTATAGGTGATGTTCGCCTGCTGTAGTTTCTGCTTGATGGTCTGAAACTTTTTTCGGTACAGCCAATGTGAAATCTCGGAAGATGGCAATTTCAGAGCCCTCAAAGGAAAGTGTTTTGCGTTCTCGTGCTAGCCTCAGGGCTGTGTCACAATCCCGATAATTCATCATTCGGGCGATAATCGGTCATGCGGGAGCCCCGGGTGGTGGCCGAGCGGCCAGGGAGCGATGGGCTTGTTCCACAACGAACATCGTGTGGAAAGCACTTAGTTTAAAGATCGTCGCGAGCAAGCGTTCCACAAATTCCTTCATCCGACCAGTGTTGGTGGATTCCGGAACGCCAAGAATTCTCAATGTTGTTGTGGTGCGACCTAGACTCCAAATCTTAATTTTTCGCCACTATAACCTTTAGCAGATGCTCCATGTTGAGAAGCTGCTCCGCCCTCCCAGCGGATGTGTCCTCCAAATTGGAAATGAGTTGTTCCGTCTCCTTGATGCACTTGGTTAAGCTTGTGAGTGACATTGTCGATCCGTGAGTTCATTGCATCCATCTTGGCCTCTATTGACGTAAGACTGTGTCTCATTGTAAGGAGCAGCTCCTTCAGGTCATCGGTGGAGGTCTGTGAGCCGGAGCTGGGGTGGTCAGCCATTGCTTGTTTGGGTTTGTTCACAGATCTGGTGGACTTGCGTGCCTCAAAAGGTAGTTTGGACTGCCTGCCATCTGTTTTGTCCATGGTTTGCTCCCTGCCTGGTATGCTTCCCTGCTCAGCTCCACCCGGGGAGTCAGGCAGAGTTATCCTGGCATATCCCGCCCGACTCAGGCCTTGCCAAATAAATCTTCAGGCTAGTACTTCAACAGAGACAGCTTCTGGCGCCTTCTCCAGCGATCATCGCTCCCTTTGGCACGTCTCTTGCCCACGCACCTGAGCGGCTGTCCACAGTCCTACGAAGGATCAGAGCCAACAGCACGGCCCACTCCGCGGTTGAGTCCTGATGTGGCCTCTGTCACCGCTACCGGTGGAATCTGCGCCTAGAGCACCACAGCCAAGCGCGCTCTACATCTCCTGTACCTGGGGCCCCAGACCTGCAGTTGCACTCAGCAGCCCAGCACGCCCTCAACCGCATGCAATGATAGTCCAAGGAGCACACAGAGTTCTGAGATAGGCTCTTGTTCATTGTCTTATCCTGATGCAGCGCACCGGCCTTCCCCTCAGCGAGCCGCTGCTGCCGCAAATATGCTGGAGTGCACCCAGCCTGTGGGCCTCGCTTTTGCGTGCTCCCTGCTTCCGGCCTCTCACCCGGTCCCGGTAGGCCGCTGACTCCGCGAAGGCTGCTACTGTCAATATCAGTTGTGCAGCTCTCTATTGCAACCACTCTTCAAAGCAGTCACAGAGCAGGTTGTGCCGGGGGGCCAGCCCGGCTCCAAGCCAGTTCAGCCTCTCCGCTCCCTCACTCCATAACAGCAGTCTACTTACGGCTAGCGTTGGGGACAGACCTTGCGGTCTTCTGCTCATTTAGTGCCGCTGCGGCTGGAATCTCACTCGGCGATATCTAGCGTTGTCCAGCACCGCACTCCGCCCTCGCAGCTTGGAGTCCCGCACGGTGCTCTTGCCACAGAGGGGTCCCCAGGAGGCCAGCAGGCAGGCCATCTCCTTCTCCGCCCCCGATGCCGCTCCATTACAATCGCTGATCCGCCGCCATTTTCAATACACTGGTAGGAGCTCGCAGTTCACTCGGCATGTACAGAGATTTTGCTGCTTCTTGACGCTATCTGGTTAGCTGCAGGGTTACAGCTAATTTTCCGCTTATTGTACCCAAGTTTTTGTGGTTCAGGAACAGACGTTAGGGCAGGATTGAGACGGATTGTGAACCTGGGCAGCAAGGAGCCTCACTCAAGTGCGGCCATCTTGCCTGCGTGCCCTCTAGCGCCCCCTACCTTTAAAAGGTTTACCTGACTATAAGGAACTAGCTTCTGTCTTTCTCCAGCAAGTGGTAAGGAATCACGTCTCCCTTCCATTATTGTGTCAGATCGAGACCCCAATTTGTGTCTAAATTCTGGAAGGGTTTGAGTACATTGTTACAAATAGATGTACAACTCTCTTTTGCACATCATCTCCAGAAAGATGGACAGACTAAAAGGGTAAATCAATGCATTGAACAATACTTGTGGTGCCAACTGTTGCACACTTCTGAGGATTGGGATACCTTTCTTTAGACTGCAGAATTTGCATACAATAATGGTGAACATTCTTCCATAGGTTTCTCTCCTTTTTTCTGCAATTTTGGTTTTCAGCCTGGTTGTAGACTTTTGTCTCCTTCTGTTTCCTCTTCCGCTTCTGCAGCCTTTGAATTTGTGACTCACTTTCAGGAAATACATACAACGGCCGTAACAAATCTAGAGGAGGCAAAGAGTAGGTATAAGGATAACACAGATCAACATTAGAAACCATTGCCTAATTATGCGGCTGGAGATAAAGTTTGGTTGTCCACAAGAAACATCAATATAAAAGGAGCAAGAAAGTTTAAACCTCGCTTTATTAGTCCTTATGCTACCTTCAAAGTAATAAACCCTGTTGCCATGAAATTAGACTCCTTGAGAATCCATCCAGTGTTTTACGTTTCTCTATTAAAGCCTGTGGTTTCTAGAACCGTAGTCCCTGCGCAATCCACCCCCTGTATTGGTGGACGACGAGCTTGAGTACGAAGTAGACTATATTGTGGACTCACGTAGAGTGCATCGCAGGCTGCAGTATCTGATACATTGGAAGGGATATGGGCCTGACGAACGGACATGGAAACACGCTAGCCATGTTCATGCTCTCAGACGTGCGCGGTTGTTCCACAGTCGTTATCCAGCTAAACCCAAGCCTGTGAGGGGGGTCCTAGCGAGAGTGTACTGTCATGGCAGCCCGCCTACCGATGGACATCAGCGGGAAGAGGCAGCGCTTAGGGCCATAAAAGGGGACGTTCCATCACGGATTCCCATCAAGCCCTCACGCAATCCCAAACTTCCCGACACTTACCTGCATCTTTCTGCAGTTATGCGTCCGGTCGCAGAGAAGTCTCTGAGGTGTTCTTGTTACGGCTTCTTGACCGTTTCCCTTCTGGGTCGCAGCTCTTCATCCAGTGACAGCAGTTGGTTTGGTGGTTCCTCGTTGGCTGCCTCAGTCTCCTTTCCTCGTAGGCTGCGTCAGTTTCCTTCGGTTCGCTCCTGGCCAGCTTTTTCTCTCTGTGCAGAGTCTTTCCTATGAGGAAACAACAGAGAGAGTTTACTGAAAGAATCCCAGTCCTCAGTTTCACTGTAAGCCGAAACAACGTGAAGTTTATTATAATATTACTTATCTGATTCTCTACAATTTCACGCCGAGTGGAGGTTCAGATTCTTCCTGGAGTTTTCTTTTGATTCTTATGCTTTTCAATAAGAAAGTCGCAGTTAGTTTTCATTCGTGAAATCTAAAGATAATTTTTCCTAAATCAGACACTACACCCTTTTTTGTGTAGATTTGGTTAAAAACTTCTATCTTGTCTAGGAAAATACGTTTTTTGTTTTTTCCTAGTAATTCAGGATTGAGTTATTTTGTGGGTCTTGTGGAACCTGGTGGTGGTTCTCTTTAAGGTTAATACTGTTCACTCTTGTCATGATTAAATGCTTAATTCTGCAGTCTTAATGTTTATGTGTAGTACTTGTTTCTTATACACACATCAGTTCTAACTTTACTTCCTACACGTCCATATCTTCAATAGATTGGAAGAGGGATGTCCATCAGGTATATCCCACCTACATATATCTTACGTCCTTATTAATATTGCTATCTTTGCATGCAGGGACAGTACTTACCCAATATAATTTTTTATCCATCAGGAGGTATATGCAATTAAACCCATAAGAACATGGTGCCAGAAGTACCATCATGTTCTACTCCTTTTCCCTTTTCCCTTTCCTTGTTTTGTTTCCCCTCTACCCCACTTTCACCTCTTTGGCTTTAACGGTGTTGGGCTGAAGTGGTTGGTGAGGGAAGTTGGGACCCAGCATCTGTTCATCCACCTTGTTCCTGCGGAAAAACCAGGTGAGCTCCACAGACAGTGCATGCTTTGCTCTGTGAGGTATGCTGTATTCGAGTATGGACTTGAAGCCCCGCCCACTCTCCGCCCATATTTTTAATTGGCTTGTGTCCTTGTCCTTTGTAAATGGCTTCTGATTGGTTAATAGGCTTGTTAGTCCCTCCTTAGTTCCCCCTTGCCTTCATTTGTAACCTCCCATGCAGGGGTGACTCCTCCTCTACGGAGGTGGAGCTTCGCCCTACTGCTTTTAAGCAGTTGAAAGCAGAAACCTAATATGATAATAACTTTGTGTTATTATCATTTTAGGCTACTTCCTGCTGCTGTGCGGGTGGGTGAGTGGGCGGGGCTGTTCTGCTCTTTGAGCAGGGCAAGGGCGGAGTGGGTTGCCCACTCAAGTGTGCAATAACGGTTTGGTTGGCACTCTCGGGCCGCCCAAACCAGTCATGTGCACTTTCCCCTTTTCCTTGCAGGCTGCATTTAGCCCAGCCTCCATTTCCTGGTTGAGTGTCAAGCCAGGACGCTCAAAATCGATCACAACGCTGCTGCAGCCATGTGATTGGTCAGGGGATCATGGGTGCTAACCAATCACTGTGATTGGTTAGTGGGTCTGGCTTCCTGTTCCTCGATGTGCTGGAGGAGAGCGGGAGCAGAGACGCGTGACCCGGCCGGCGGCAAGGTAAGTTTATTTTGGATTTACAAAAAAATATACGATTATCTATGCGTGAACCCCCGCACGACCCCACGTGTGATTCCCCCTCGACCCCCCCACTCAATCCCCCCACTCCCCCACCTGCGAGCCATGCCGGCCACCCCAGCTCCAATGAAACTGGCTCTCTTACTTCTGTTGTTACAAGGTATGTCTTATTTAGTCTGTAAGCACTATTTTCTTTAACAAGTTTCACCTACGGCAGGCACAACATTCAGCGCACCATGCACTTTCACTTTTCAAGCTGCCCGGACAATGGCATCCTCTGCTTTGAAATTAAATAGGTCTTGCAGTTACAAGAGTTTGAGCTATTGGTAAGGTAATTGACAATGCCATTTATTTGTCTGTTTTAAAAACAGCACATAAGTAAGCTGCATTGTCATTTACAGGGCCAATAGCTTAAACTCTCACAAATTCAACACCTATTTCACTGCAAATTCTTGTTTTTTGTATTCATCAAGGTACAAGGCAAGGCTGCCCCCTATCACCGTTGCTGTTCCTCCTGGCCCTGGAACCATTAGCAATCGCAATCAGAAAGAATTACCAAATTAACGGGATATTGAACCCAGCTGGAAAAGTTAAAGCATTTTATTACACTGATGATATTCTTGTAACACTACCCATCCTGAAGAACCAATGTTGGCCCTTTATTTTGCATAGATTCCTTTGCAACTTTTTTGGGCTACAAGATAAATTTGAACAAAATACAAGTCCATGCCATTATTCCTTACCCCAACCCCCCCCCCCCCCGCCCCCCCCCCCACTATGCAGGCTTCTGTGAATGCCCTTCCTATTAGATGGTTACAAAAAAGAAAGAAGTACTTGGTATTCACAGCAATCCGGGCCTTGTGAACATGCTTACTGATAATATAACTTCATTGATCGAGAGATGAAACTTGACTTCTTTAAATAACCTCTCTCTTTGGGGCACAGTCTTAATAATGAAAAGGAATGTAGGGCCAGAAGTACGACCATTTATAGTGGACGCAAACAGAGATTTGGGCCATTTGTGGCCGCTAAATGGCTTTTGGTATGTACTAACCCTATTTTGCAAGCCAGTAACCTATTACCAACTTGCAAAATCGGGTTTGCGAGTCCTATTAGGAATGGACGTTTCAAGGGCGTCCCTTCCTAATAGTGATTTGCAGTGGCATGTATGAATGTTTTGCGAGCAGAATGCAGTCGCAAAACATTCAAATTTTACGGACTCCGTGAAGGAGGTGGTAACCTGTTCACAACCAGGAAGGGACAGGAAGGGATTCCAAAGGGAACCCCTTCCCCTTTGTGAATATGGGCACCAACATCCCAAGGACCACTGTCTGCTCATAAAAAATGAAAAGGAAACTTTTCATTTTTCTTTTTAAATGCATCCCGGTTTCTTTTAAGGGAAATGGTCTGACGTCTGCATTTCAGAAAAAAATGTGCATTATTTAAAAAGCAATCACAGGAATGGCCACCATCCTTGTGATTACAGGCCATTCCCAATGGGTCACAAATTGTGAACTACCTCATGCATATTAATTCTTTGGTTACAAATATTAATGAGGAAGGTCATTTGCGACCCCATTGGAAATCGCTAAATGTGTCTGAGACACATTAGTACATTTCATTTTGCGTCTCTCTAATTGTGAGTCACTAAAAATCGCAATTTGCAAGTCTCAAAATGAAATGGTCATACATCTGGCTCATAGTGCCTAGGTTTGATTACCTATTCAGAAAGATACCTTTCACATGCCCGAAATCCTTATTAGAGGGTATTGGGAAAGAAATCTTACATTTTGTGTCAAAGGAGAAAAACGTAGGTTGGCAAAAACCAAAGTATATCCTCCCCATCAAGGGGAGGACTTTGACTACCTCCCACAGAAACATATTGGCTGGCACACCAGCTAGTGCATTCCATGCCCATGCTTCGAACTCATAGGTCTAACTTTTTGGCGTATATATTGAACTACACATCTTAAAAGTAAACAAAGACCTAGGGGCATATTTACAAGGAGTTAACACCACCATAAAGGTCACTTTTTCTACCGTTCTGGTGGCATTAACTCTTGTGCCTTATTTACAAGGGGACGTTCAGCCACTTAAAATGACTTAACACCGCCTTTTGAATAATGTCCCCATTCATGCAGCACTTAGCGTGAAAGGGGCGTGCAATTGGTGTTGCAATGGACGCTCTGTCACAACACCCATTGTTTTTTCGCACTGCCCCATATTTACAAGGTATGGGGCAGCACCAAACATCCGCCAGGGAATACCTGGTCTTTAGCAGGGGATACGAGGTGAAATGTTTTATTTTTCTTCGTATTTTGCTCTTTACACATGTGCTGCATTCTGCAGCACACATAGATAGAGCACACGGCCTGTAAAGATTGTTTATGTGCAGGAAGGTGCCCCATCCTGCACATAAACAATTGCCTCTGCAGCGCAGGCAGTCTAGCAAAATGGTGCTAGGGTGCCTACGCTAGCGCTAGGCAGCTTTTTTAGCACAAAAGCTTTCGGTAACGCAGTGAATATGACATGTTTTGAAACCGTCGGAGTGAAGTGTTACCAATTTTGGCATAACGCCGCACTCCACCAGATTCTTGTAAATATGCCGCCTAGTATATTACTATACATCATACCCTGGTAGAAAAGAATCCTCCGGCCCAATTATAGGGAGCTCAGCCTATGCATGGAGCAGAGGCCAAAACTTGTTGAGAATGCATTACTCTATACAACTGAAGGCTCACATATGGTGTAACACTGCCATCAATATTGGGGGGAGGAGATTAGCTGCTCTCAATGGAAACAATGTAAAATAGAATACATAGAAGATCTGATTAAACAGTACTACTGGTAAACTTATGACGACCTTAAGCAGGACTATGGACTCCAGACCATTGCTCATTGGCATTATAGGCAGCTAATACACACACTACATGATCACCTGGGGACCTCTCCCACACAGTTCCCTAGATCACCTATTGTTCATTACATCTTCACATGGCAAAATTTCGAGAGGACAATAGCTGCACTGAATGCCACTATACACGACTCACTTTTCTCGTCAAACACCTCACTTGCCTTAAGACAATGGTGGGTCAATAGACTCCAGGCGTAATTCCAAGACAATGAGTGGGACCTCATTCTGGAAGACTGAGAGATTCCCGTTTGAAGTATAGCTACTTCAAGGACCACCACCGTTGGCACTGGTCGCCAGAAAACCTAAACGGTATAAACCAGTAGGTTGTTATAGTTAGGGCCAAGTTTCCATAGGAAGAGCATTTTTGCTTTGGTTATAACTTTGGCGTAGTTTGATGAATCTTCATGAAATCTTTCAAATTCTTTGTTCATATCAGCTCCTATGTTGAAAGTTTGGGGGTGATTCGTCAAGGGGGGGGGGGGGGGCGAGAAAAGAGGGGGGTTCCAAAACGTGTTTTCTCAATGTTCATTTCCAGAGGAAACTTTATACAAGGCTACAGGTCGAACGGGGAATTACCCCAAATTTGGCAGGGAGAAGGTTCTTGGTCTAGAAAGCACGCTTTTGTATATTTGGTGTACATCCGTTCAGTAGTTTTTGAGAAATATTGAAATTTACAGATATCGATATTTGGGAATTCGGTCATCTGATTGGCGGAGGCGTTACAAGCACGAGCTTGCTGCGTATTGGCTGCGAGCGGTGCGAGCGGTTGCAACTAGGAAGTGTTGGCCGCCATTTTGTCATTCAGTTGAAGCGAGTAAGGGTAAAAAAGGGCGAAAAGAGTAGGAAAGAGGAGGGTAGGAGTACTGTAATGTCTGTGGGGTGTTTAGGGTGTGCTATACATGGGGTGCGAATGCAAAACAACAGTTGATGGACAGAATGCAGAAAAATGTCATACATTCACCCCAGTACAGAGATCTGGGCCTAAATCCATCGTTTTTTTGCACTCCACACCACCCCAGTTCAGACATGGCCATATGCAAATCAGCCTTGACCCAGTGCCTCATGGGAACAGTCCAGCCCGAACTGCCAAGCCATGTCTTTCCTGGACCGGAATCAAGCATCCTAGGACCGGTTTCTGGCTATCAGCCGTCTTCAGCCAGGATAGCTTGATTCCAGTGGTGTGGAGAGCATGGGACTCACGTCTGAGCATACCCATCCCACTAGGGGTGACAAATGCAAAACAACAGTTGATGGACAGAATGCAGAACAATGTCATACATTCACCCCAGTACAGAGATCTGGGCCTAAATCCATCGTTTTTTTGCACTCCACACCACCCCAGTTCAGACATGGTCATATGCAAATCAGCCTTGACCCTGTGCCTCATGGGAACAGTCCAGTCCGAACTGCCAAGCCATGTCTTTCCTGGACCGGAATCAAGCATCCTAGGACCGGTTTCTGGCTATCAGCCGTCTTCAGCCAGGATAGCTTGATTCCAGTGGTGTGGAGAGCATGGGACTCACATCTGAGCTTACCCATCCCACTCGGGGTGACAAATGCAAAACAACAGTTGATGGACAGAATGCAGAACAATGTCATACATTCACCCAGTACAGAGATCTGGGCCTAAATCCATCGTTTTTTTGCACTCCACACCACTCCAGTTCAGACATGGCCAAAGGAGGGTAGAAGTACTGTAACGTCTGTGGGGCGTTTATGGGGTGCTATACATGGGGTGCGAAGCAAAATATTTACCCCTAACGGTGTCAAAGTGCTGTTTTGCTCAGAGAGAGATGGTGGTGAGGTGAGGTGCCGGTAAAGTCGTGGATGAAAGCGTGTGCCTAAATCGTGAGCTGAGTGCTGTAAACTGATGTGCTGTGGCCGCTGTAGCATACTGGCCGCTGTAGCATAGCTGTGCAGGTGGTGTTAGTATGCGTTTAGACTATAGCGGGAGTGGGACGCAAACTACTCACTGGTACCGGTCTGAAGACTCGGGGATGAAACTGTGAGTCTAAGTCATGAGCTGATTGCTGTAAAGTAATGTGCTGTGGGCGCTGTAGGATACTGGCCACTGTAGAATACCTATGTAAGTAGTGTTAGAATGCGTTTATACTATACAGGGAGTGGGAAGCGAACTACTCACCCCTACCAGTCTGAAGACTCAAATGCAGTGTTTTAACAAGCAGGAATAAAGAAATAATCGTGAAGAATATAATGCAGAATGTTGCAATGCCACAGAAGACAAATGATGAAATCAGGTGTGTCTAAGAAAGTGGCTGTGTGTAATAAAGCGATGGAGTTTGAAAGTTATATAAAAAGTGTCTTTATTTACTTGCCATAAATGGACCCACTGGTGCAATAGCTAAGGCATCCAGCGGAGGAAAACTCTAAGCTGTTCTGCTGGATTCAAACGTAAGCTCCTTTATCAGTAAATTCCACATTACATGTTACAGTTCCATGTGACATAAACAATACCTATTAGACTTGAATTACTCTAAATTCTATAAGGAAAATAAAGGTAGGATACGATTACCACATGTATCCTTTAAGAAAACAAAGAAAAAAAGATTTTGCAAAATGTAATCATTACACTTTTTAGGTGCCCTGGTACTGCTTTTTTGTAACACAAAATTATCAACAGTAGAACAGTCAGGAATCTGTTGTACAGTAGATTAAATCTGGTGCATGTCAGAATTGGTAATAGTTCTACCCACATTGGAACTTTGAGGAGGCATACAAACATTGCGCTTCTGAGAAGCACATTCGGTACCCTTCTGGTCAAACCATACATTATTGTCTTCAGCTGTTTGAAAAAAACATTCTTGTGCAGAGAGCTAAGGCATCGAACTGAGGCAAACTCCAACTGCTTCTGCTGTATTCAAACCGAAGCTCCTGCATCAGTGAATTCCACATTACATGTTACAGTTCCATGTGACATGAACAATAGCTACTAGACATGAATGACAAAATTGTATAATGGAAATAAAGGTAGGATACGATTACTACACTGTGCCAACCAGTTCCTAAACAATGTTGTGTTTTTTGATCTTGATTGCCAGCTTGTGAGCACAGGCTGAGGAAGAGTAAAGTTGTGTGAAAGGGCTTTGTGGATAACAGGCAGGCAGAGAGACGTATGCACAAAGAATATACATGGTTTCAAAATGGATGTCGGGTTTAGGCTAATTTAGCAAGTAAATAGCGTATTTGCATAGGCCATACATCACCAATCCCTAGTTAGAGTGGTGATGTAAGGGACAATAATGAAAACAGAGTTCAAATGCATGAGCATGCTTAGAAAGTTATTATATGAAAATAATTCAATGCAAGTGTATTAAATTTTTTTAAAGGAAAAAGTCAAAAAAGTTGGAAAAAAATCAATCCAAGAATAACGTGAATTTCTTACGAGTCTTGGAGATTGCAGTTCGGAAGTTCTTCAGCGGCTTGAGATGCGTAATGTTCCAAGAGGTCATTGTTGCCATCGTGTGAGAAAAGCGAAGCGATCCAATTCAAATTGGAGCGGCAATTTGAATTGGCAGGCAATCTGCGACGTTGTCAATGGTCGCACGTTGCAGGAGATCTTTCGCGGCTGCGCAGAAATCCCATTCCGCCACGATAACTTTTTGCGTTGCATCCGCCATTGCTCCATTGCCTGAACAATCAAGTTCATGGATACTCCATTACCTGCTGGATATCGGGAGCGATTGTTGGGATGTTGGCAAGGCATAGATCCATTCGCCAGTCGAATGGCCATGTTTTGCAATAAAAAAGATGGTTGTACGCAGATTGCATATGTGTAAATAAATGTCATGTTGTAGCTGGCTCCGATAATAGATAGAGGCAGGCAGCCGAAAAGTTGTTCCATTTTTGGACAGTACTGATGTAGCTTCGCGTAGAGGCGCATTCTGTCGGACATGGTTGTTAGCACAGGGAGCAAAAGTAGTAGTAGGATGGCCACAAAGAGAGCGAGAATTATGGGCACTGTTCCTGATATTCCATAGATGATCGAATAAATGAAGTCTGGTAATATACCAACAACTGTTTGAAAGAGTGTGAGAAGGCGGGAGGAGACTCTGTTAAAAAAGTGTGCCAGGCCTTGAGTGTGAGATGTGTTGAAAATTGTGTAACAATTCACAAAGTGTAATGGGAGTTTCGTATTTAAAAGGGACTATATTTTACTTGAAGTTCGTGTTATCTGCAGTCAATAAATTTATTTTGCAGAAGTGAGGGAAACTTCTGTTCTGAACAAAAGCTGTTTCAGTTTGGTTAGTTTAATGAAATCTTTTTTCAAAGTAGGTTTTGAAGGTCAAGTTGAAGTTTGGGAGTTGTTTTGTGTGGGTGGGAATAGACATTGCCACAGGAAGTTACTCAGTTTGAAACAGTAAGGACAGATGGTATGCCAGCTCATATTCCGTAGGAGTGCATGTTATTGAGAAGCAGATAACTGCTGTTAGAAAGCTGTGTGAATGTTGGGCTGATTGTGGGAGTTGGCGTGGTTTTAAGAAAGCATGCAAGATTGGGGGCTGTAAGCTTAGAAGCGTCGTGCAGTTGGATATTCTTGGACAGTAATGAATGAGTGCCATTGTGGTACCACTTTTCACCTGTCAGAAAAAGTTCTGTATCCTCTTTAAGACAGCGATATGTAAATGGGAGAAACCACTGCTCGTGAATAAACGCGCTACCTTATGTAATCACATGCAACATGACAAACAACATGTACACCTAGCAGACACAACGACACTACGTACTGTGGGAACCGTTGCTAGCCATGTATACAAACCATACATGGCACGGCACCTCTGCCACACAATGCAGAATGCGGGGAGAGATGGGAGCAAGGTATGTGCGAAGGTGGCAAGGGATTCTCGATTATAAAAGTATTCAATGTAAAGTGTTGAGGGGAAGTGCTGGACAGACTTGAGTATGCAGAGCACAGACATGTACATGTGAACATACACTGATGGTCTATTGAGTGAAGTAGACAGTGGACACAACCATGATAGTACAGTCAGTAGGGAAGATTACGAAAACATATCGCGTACGTGCCCTCTCCCCCTCAAATCTTTAGCGTAGTGGGCTGGCTCGGCGTACGCAAGGCTAGCGTAGGGGTATGAATAAAAGGCACGTTTCTGTGGGTGTGGTTTTGCTCAGGAATGGCGAACGTGTCTGCCAGGTCTGCGCAGCTTACACCGCCAGGAGGTTGACCCCGTGAGCGAAGGTGGCTGCGTGAATGATGCTCTCAGCCTGCTGGTACTCAGAAACTGTCATGGCCGCTGTGACGCACATATGCCCCACAGTTCACCTTTCTCTTCAGCATTATTTAAAAGAGGGCCCACCACGTGCCGGAGGAAGCTCCTTGGCCGAGGTCTGCGAGGTCGGATGGTTTCTGAGATCAACTCTGGCTACCGCGACACAGGCACACAGCGCCCAGCCTGAGGCCCAGCACCGTGGAGTGCTCTGCATACTACTAACACAGTAGTCAAACAGGTACCAACAGTGGAACAGTGTCTTGATCGCACAATGGACGATGTTAGAACTGCATCTGAGAGTGGAGATGAAGGTACTCCCTTCGACTAGGTGCAACCAACTCTAGGTCCCAACAGTGGAACGGTGTCTTGATCCCACAATGAACGATGTCCGATATTACCTGATGCTTGGTTTTTATAGAATTCCCTCCGTTGAGGTGCATCAGACTCTGTGCTTCCGTTGCTAACTGCTGCACATGAATATTGGGCTTGATTGACTGTAGTCGCTGGACTACACCGTGGTACAGCAGGTCCGAACACTGAAACGGGGTCTTGATTCTATGATTGAGGATGTCAGAAGTTAAAGTCTGTGATAATTTCTGTGTACCCCCCCTGACCAGGTGCAACCAACTGTAGGTCCCAAACAGTGGAACGGTGTCTTGATCAGTGTTCCCTGCACCTTGCTGACCCCGAGCGCGCAGATTCCCGAGCAAAGCGCGCACACATCCTGTGAGTGCTTTCGCGCCGCCGCGTTTTGAGCGGCGCGAAAACGGCAATTCCGTGTTTGGGGGAAAGAACATCGTTTGAAGTAGCTCCGCAATAATGGGCTGTGGCTGCGGGCTGTTTGTGGCCCTTTGTGAAAACATTTGTTAATTGCAGCACCATCATGCGCTGCAATTAACAAACAATTTCACAATGGCTCACAATCAGCCCCCAACTGCGCTCCCTTAAGAGAAGACATTTAGCAAGTCCAAAAGCACGACGTTTCGTGCTTTTGGACTTGCTAAATATCTTCTCTTAAGGGAGCACGGTTGGGGGCTGATTGGGAGCCATTGTGAAAATGTTTGTTAATTGCAGCGCATGACGGTGCTGCAATTAACAAATGTTTTCAAAAAAGGGCCACAAACAGCCCGCAACCACAGCCCATTATAAAACAAATTCAGCAAAAGAAAAGACGGGATTAGGTGGTGTCTCCCGCCTCTATTTTGCCGCCACTTTCAATCATGTCACCAGCCCCTCCTCGCTAGTAGTACAGGTCTCTGTTGTGGCTGGCTCGGGCAGATGCATGTGCGCTCTGCTCAGCTGACAGCTCGGGTGAGACAGAGGCCATAGCTGCCAAGGTTTAAGATTGCTATGGGGGACATTTTTATAATTTCTATGTAATCTTGAGTGACATTTCAACAAATGAGAGTGACACTTTCAAGCAAAATCAAGCAATGAAGATGACGGAAACATAAATATGAGACATTACACCCCTCAGATAGCTGTAATTTCTATTATTTATAGGTTTTTCCTCTTTTTCATGGCTGGATTTTACTCGCCAGAAAGTGTCACTCAGTTGTTGAAATGTCACTCATAATTACACTGTAATTATGAAAATGTCACACACAAGCAATCTGAAACCTTGGCAGCTATGTGTAAAGCACGGATGTATGTCGTTACAATGCATGCTATTACAATGCATGCCTTTACGACGCAAGTTTTACAACGCAAGTCGTTACAACGACTTGCGCTGGGGGGCGCTGGATAGTGAATAGTTTAATTTACTATTCCAACTCCAGTCCCTGTGGATGGTAGGGAAGGTGTTGAATAGTAAATTAAAACTATTCCCTATCCTGAAGCGCCCCCCCAGCGCAAGTCGTTGTAATGACTTGCGTTGTACTGGTTGCATCGTAATGGTAGTGCGTTGTAACAGTTGCGTTGGGAAGGATGTTTCCCGTAAAGCACACATCATGCTTTTGGGCTTGCTGCAGCCAAGCCTCCTAAAAGTTATACACAGCAGTAGTTGGCTGCCAGATTATGAGCTGTGCATGGAGATAGACGAAGGCCGCTGCGAGGCTTTGCTGCATGCAGCTGACTATACATATAATGAGGGTGTTGTCCTCGTGTGAAGAGTTGGATGTCCTGCATGTTCCTGGCCTCCAGCTATTTTCAGGCATCAATTAAAATGTCTAGATAACTCTGGTGATTAATAGTCTTGCTGGAAAGAGATAGAGGTTTGTCTAGTGGAAGTTTTGACACATCCAAAGGTCGCACAGTGGGTTAAAATGTCTCCTGCTAAGAACATGTGCCATGCAGATAACAACGTGAATAAATGTAAATAGTGCAGTGGGTTACTGCTTCTGTAAGAGAGCTCATTTTGTTACTTGTGGTTTGTAAGTCAAAATCCTAATATAGAGCATTGAGCTATTAACGGGTAGGGGAATCATATCGCCCGACGCCCGAACCATGTTGTTTTTATCATTGGGCAAGAAGATTTAATGTCTATTTTGTCCGACGGACAAGTAGACAATAAATCACGGAAACAAAACAGGCTGTGGGCACTCTGGGGCTCACAGCCAGTCATAAAAGCTTGCCGAGAGCCTTTGAAGACTTTGGAGGCCTCTGATTGGTTAGCAGCCCATTACTTCTCTGTGCTCTTGCCAGTGATTGGCTGGGGAGTGAAGCATCACTCAGTCTCAGCAAGCCTTTGAACTTCGGGACCGCCGCGAGCGAGGCAATTATAGATTCAGGTAAAATAAGCACCATGGTGCCCATCATAGCACTGCTAGAGTGTTATTTTGCTGAGCTTGCGTGCAGATTGCTCTGAAATATCGAAATAGAACTTGTCTGCCTGCTGACGGACCGTGTCTAATGCGGCGTCAGTGTGGCTGCAGAAAGCTCAGGCTTTTATCGCCACTAATTGCTAACTGCGCACGTTTCCACTGGTGTGCAGAGTGGATTAAAACTCCCTTTCACACCAGATGTGTGACACAGATTGGGCAATTTCCCTCACAAAAGGGTGATATCTTTCCCATTTGTGTGAGAAAATGCTCAATTGGCCAGTGCCTATTTGTAGGGCTTAATTTAGCCCAATGTGTGTATTTTCTTTTAAGCTGCAGCGGCGTCTCAGGAGAACTGTTCCCTTCAAAGTTCATGGCGGGCGGCATGGGCACGGCACATATCTTGCACCACATCAGTGCCAGGACTTCAGACTGATCTGAATGCGGGGTTAAAATACATGTGTTTTTGAAAAGCGAAAGTGAAATTCGCCGCCTCACTGTGCTGATGCCGAAGCCATAAAGCTCTTTGTGACCGGGATTAGAAGTCACGCTAGAAGTCCGTATTTTTGCTGATGATGGTCACGAAAGGCTCGCCAATTCCACCACCAAGGAGGTATCTCTAGGGGTGGTTGTGTTTTGGCTGCAATCAGCTTTGTATGTACCGGTGCAATAAAGTGAGGCAGAGCTGCACTGAAGGGAGAAGGAAGAGCGCATACAGTAGCTGTTTAAAAACCTCAGACATAGAAAGCGAAGGTGGAGGGGCAAGGAAAGGAAAGCGCATGTAGTGAAATCCTGTGATCGACATTGGCATAAAGTTAACTGCGGGCGTGTGCTTATGTGGTACGGAAGGGCGTTTTCTAACAGAGTACAAGGAGCACTGTCACAGTGAGCCACATATTCTTTTACTTTGCAACTTCAGCCGCGCCGCGCTCCGAGCAGAGCAGAGAATGCCTAAGGCGGGTGACGGGGTCACAGGGAGGCACCAGATTTACCTCTAGCAGAAATCTTGGTTTTCATTCTGAAAACTACAATGATCGCCTTATTATTGTATTGGCGCCTGCCAGAATAATGTCCCATTTGCAGGCTCTGCATTAGTTAACATATCATTTCATATGATTTCTCGTGCAGCTGCAAATAAGTGCTACAGTTAGAAATAAATAAACGTGTCCAAGTTGCGTAATGTAACTGACGCTCATGTACAGCGCTCTAATACGTTCAGGTTGAGAACGCTATTCGCGCTATTAAACTGCAAATTTAAAAAAATTATTTCACTATAAATGCACTCTCAGTCTCAAGGTCATATGCAAGTGTAGTCAAGTGTTAAAATAACTCGGGCTAGGATATTTAGAAACAACTGAAATCGGGAGGTGGTGAGGAAGATATGAAGGTTACTGCCATTAAAAAAAGAGACAATGCTGATTTCACTTGGCATTAACCCAAAGTGGTGGCTTGGCCCGATGGGAGGGAGGGTAGGCAGGGCCTAAACTAGAGGAAACCAAAAATTTGCCTATGCCTCCAAACAATGCAATAATGCAAACACTGAATGATTAGAGATAAACCATAAATTTATTAGTTTATCTCGACAAAACTTTTGTCATTGAATCAATACGTAAGTTACAAAATTCACTTATTTTAGGAGCAGACAAAGAGAGAACCATCGACTTCCTTTCTAGCCATATGGAGATCAATCGAACAATGTGTAAGTATCTACAGTGAACAATTATAAAGCAAAAACATTGCGCTAAATCGTACATACATGGACATTAATGAATCAAAAAGAAACTTTTCAAGAAACAGGTAAACGATCACAGTTTGAAAATCATAAATACAGCAACATGTGAGAGCAAGGGTGAATCTTTCAAATACAACAACCCCTAACTCATGAAGTGAATTCGTTTGTGTAAAAAATCACAGTAAGCCCATTTTGAATATGTGACTATCAAAAGCCATTGGTGTGAAGACAAATGTATGAGTTCAAATGTCAAAATGCCTAAAGTCAAATGCCGACGCGTTTCCAATCCTGCCAGTAGTTTACAGGATTTTCATCAGGGCGGGGAACGAGTCCATGGGAACTGTTTTCCAAAAAGAATAAAGAGTTTGTTTTAGTAAAATGCAAACAAACGCCATTGTGTTCAAGTGCAAAATGAACCGCATTGTGGTGCGGCATACCTTGAAGGTAGTGGCCTGTGTGGCTTCAATTTTGGGAATAGCGCTTTGGCTCTTTTGGTCAGGCGGGTCTGGGCTGTAACAAGAAAAATGACTGCTGTCACTGATTTGAAAGTGACCCACTACACGCTGAAGGAAATAACATGAAGGAAAAAAGATTTTACCTTGAGTCTTTACAACATTAAGTCAAGGCAGCCGGTGGCAGGGTTATTTTTCAATTATTTGATCTGGGGACAGAAATGACGATATTTTGAGAAGTTGTGCCAAAACGATAAAAGAACAGGCACTGGAGCATCACCGCTCCGATGGGAACACTTACTTTTAAAAGTTGAACACGGGCGGAGGGATCGGACCGGTGTTAACAATGGAACGCTGTCCGTTCTAAAAAATAAGAAGGAGAGGAGGCTAGCAACTGTGCGCTGAATCACGCAGTGGAAAGGTAAAAGATAAAAACTGACACTCAATGGCAGGTGAAGAAGGGATCAATCGCTTACCAAACAACGCCACGGGGGGCTCTGCTAGACTGCATCCTTGCTTCTACCGGCACCTACAGGCTTTAGTTGTCCAGGGCGCTGCCGGTACTGGTGGTGATAAAAGCATGTGTATGCTAACAGCCAATGGGATGAGTTAAGAGTGCTACTGCATTGTGGGAAATGGAGTCCAAGTGTGGAGTCAAGCTCGATTGATTTCACTAAGCGTGTTTAGGCCCTTGTTCACACTATCGAATCGCAGTATGAGGTATGCCTCCTTACGCAAAAGCATAGTTTCTACATTGGGGTAGCGTTTAGAGTCCAGCCAGACAAGTGGTGTCCATTTGAAATCGTTTTCTGTGTGCTGGTTATTTACAAAGTGTTCAACCATGGGTGCGGTCATTACTCGTTTTTTTATCCGGGATCGGTGTTGTGTAATGCGTGCATTAATGGCTTGATTTGTCTTGCCAATATAGACCTTGTCACAAGGACAGACCACTGCATAAACGATATTTTTTGTTTTACAGTTGGTGAATGCATCATGTGTCCATTTGATGCCATGATTAATGAAGGTGTCCCCTTCAATTGTAGAAGAACATGAAACACAGTTACCACATTTGTGGTGCCCAGTGATTGGTCTGAGGTTCCACTGTGATATGAGGTCACTTTTGGGCGGAGGAATATGGGTGTCTGCTTTGATGAGATGCTGACCAATATTTGGGTTCTTTCTCATTGCGAAGATCGGTTTGGGCAAAGGGTGCTACATTGTTTCCAGCAAGTGCCAATTGTTTCGGATGATGTTTTTGAACTGGTTCGTGTGTTGCCCGAAGGTAGTCACACAAACCAATTGATCTAATTGCTTTTTTTCTTTTACCTGAAGGAGTGTCTCCCTCGGGGTGAACTTCGCCCTGTTTTTGGCATGCTTTAGTAATTTCTTGGGGTATCCTCTGACAGCCATCTCATTACAGAATCTTGTTGCGTGGAATTCAAAATCCTGTAGATTGGTACAATTGCGTCTTATGCGCAGCAGTTGCCCATAAGGTAAATTATCCTTAAGGCTTTGTGGGTGTGAGCTATTGTAATGCAGGATTGTATTCCTGTCGGTAGGTTTTTTGTGCAAAGAGGCCGTCAGTCCAGATGTGCTGGTACCTACTAGGACGTCCAGGAAAGTCATTTCTTTGGAACTCGAGTTCATCGTAAACTTAATGTTTTGGTGTGGTGAATTCAACCATGCGTGGAATTGATCAAGTTCGGTCTGGCTCCCCTGCCACAGGACCCAGACATCGTCTATGTATCTCAACCAGTGAATCATGTGATGTAAAAAGGGGTTGTCCTTATAAATGAAGCGTTCCTCGTATTGGGACATGTAGAGCACCGCCAGCTCCGGCGCATAAGGACAGCCCATGGCTGTCCCTTTGATTTGTATGTAAAAATCACTCTCGAATCTGAAATAGTTACTCCGAAGAGTCAATTCAGCCAATTCCACAATAAATGCGGTTGGAACCCGGTGGGGTCTTTCGCGTTTTTCTAGGTATAGTTCAATAACCTCTAAAGCCTCATCCTGAGGTATTTGTGTGTAAAGAGAAGCGACATCTAGTGTCACCATCAATTGCGTTGTCTCATCAAATGAGTGTCCTTCAATGTGGTTAATGAAATCAGTCGTGTCTCTCAGGTGCGATTTGACTTGTTCTATACATGGTTTTAAGAAAAAATCAATGTATTTAGATATCGTTTCAAGCACTGAATCGCAACCGGACACAATGGGTCTGCCCGGGGGTGTCTGATCGTTCTTGTGGATCTTGGGTAAGAAGTAGAGAATTGGCGTTCTAGGTGATTTTTTGTTTAGATATTCATGCTCTTTTGGTCCTAAGAAGCCTTCGGCTAAGGCTCTTTGAGTGATTTGTGCTATTTTGCCCTGGATCATAAGGACAGGATCCTCTTTAGATGGTCTGTACCAATCCTTATTGTTTACATGCTGTTGTCCTTCGGTGAGATACATGGGTCGGGGCCATAAGACCACCGCACCCCCCTTGTCCGCCTGTTTTATAATGATGGATGTGTCCAATTTGAGGTCAGTAATTGCCTTTTGGGTGTCTTTGCCGAGGTTATTTTTGACAAAGCTGCTCTTTTTCTCAAGCTTAGTAAGGGAGGACAGAACTGCTTGTTCAAAAGCAATGATTTGTTTAGGAATGTTTGTCATTGGGGTAAACCTGGATTTAACCCTTAGTCCAGTTGTTTCCTGTAGGGACGTCATTTCAGTACCAGCGAAATGGGCCTTCAGCCTCAATTTGCGACAAAAATCGAGTGCCTCAAGTTTTAATTTTGTAAAATCAGTCCTCTTAGACACCCATATTCCTCCGCCCAAAAGTGACCTCATATCACAGTGGAACCTCAGACCAATCACTGGGCACCACAAATGTGGTAACTGTGTTTCATGTTCTTCTACAATTGAAGGGGACACCTTCATTAATCATGGCATCAAATGGACACATGATGCATTCACCAACTGTAAAACAAAAAATATCGTTTATGCAGTGGTCTGTCCTTGTGACAAGGTCTATATTGGCAAGACAAATCAAGCCATTAATGCACGCATTACACAACACCGATCCCGGATAAAAAAACGAGTAATGACCGCACCCATGGTTGAACACTTTGTAAATAACCAGCACACAGAAAACGATTTCAAATGGACACCACTTGTCTGGCTGGACTCTAAACGCTACCCCAATGTAGAAACTATGCTTTTGCGTAAGGAGGCATACCTCATACTGCGATTCGATAGTGTGAACAAGGGCCTAAACACGCTTAGTGAAATCAATCGAGCTTGACTCCACACTTGGACTCCATTTCCCACAATGCAGTAGCACTCTTAACTCATCCCATTGGCTGTTAGCATACACATGCTTTTATCACCACCAGTACCGGCAGCGCCCTGGACAACTAAAGCCTGTAGGTGCCGGTAGAAGCAAGGATGCAGTCTAGCAGAGCCCCCCGTGGCGTTGTTTGGTAAGCGATTGATCCCTTCTTCACCTGCCATTGAGTGTCAGTTTTTATCTTTTACCTTTCCACTGCGTGATTCAGCGCACAGTTGCTAGCCTCCTCTCCTTCTTATTTTTTAGAACGGACAGCGTTCCATTGTTAACACCGGTCCGATCCCTCCGCCCGTGTTCAACTTTTAAAAGTAAGTGTTCCCATCGGAGCGGTGATGCTCCAGTGCCTGTTCTTTTATCGTTTTGGCACAACTTCTCAAAATATCGTCATTTCTGTCCCCAGATCAAATAATTGAAAAATAACCCTGCCACCGGCTGCCTTGACTTAATGTTGTAAAGACTCAAGGTAAAATCTTTTTTCCTTCATGTTATTTCCTTCAGCGTGTAGTGGGTCACTTTCAAATCAGTGACAGCAGTCATTTTTCTTGTTACAGCCCAGACCCGCCTGACCAAAAGAGCCAAAGCGCTATTCCCAAAATTGAAGCCACACAGGCCACTACCTTCAAGGTATGCCGCACCACAATGCGGTTCATTTTGCACTTGAACACAATGGCGTTTGTTTGCATTTTACTAAAACAAACTCTTTATTCTTTTTGGAAAACAGTTCCCATGGACTCGTTCCCCGCCCTGATGAAAATCCTGTAAACTACTGGCAGGATTGGAAACGCGTCGGCATTTGACTTTAGGCATTTTGACATTTGAACTCATACATTTGTCTTCACACCAATGGCTTTTGATAGTCACATATTCAAAATGGGCTTACTGTGATTTTTTACACAAACGAATTCACTTCATGAGTTAGGGGTTGTTGTATTTGAAAGATTCACCCTTGCTCTCACATGTTGCTGTATTTATGATTTTCAAACTGTGATCGTTTACCTGTTTCTTGAAAAGTTTCTTTTTGATTCATTAATGTCCATGTATGTACGATTTAGCGCAATGTTTTTGCTTTATAATTGTTCACTGTAGATACTTACACATTGTTCGATTGATCTCCATATGGCTAGAAAGGAAGTCGATGGTTCTCTCTTTGTCTGCTCCTAAAATAAGTGAATTTTGTAACTTACGTATTGATTCAATGACAAAAGTTTTGTCGAGATAAACTAATAAATTTATGGTTTATCTCTAATCATTCAGTGTTTGCATTATTGCATTGTTTGGAGGCATAGGCAAATTTTTGGTTTCCTCTAGTTTAGGCCCTGCCTACCCTCCCTCCCATCGGGCCAAGCCACCACTTTGGGTTAATGTTCTGAGCGGACTTATGTCCGAGTGGTCTGGGAGCGACGTTTGAACACGTCCCCTTTTTCAGAAATACATCACCATTTAGGGCGTAGCAAGGGTTCCCCTTGCGTAACATGGCAGACAAAGACACACTATCCTTCTCAGAAAGCCATATTCAAAACCTTATTGAATCTTCGCCATTTTCATCCATTTCCCTTAGCACCTCAGCTAAACAACAAAATGAGGTGGACAAGCTAATACGACTTCAGAAAAAACATATTAGAACTGAGCTTCACGGTTACTTTCTATTGAAACATCTTAAAGCAGGCACTATCCCTTGGGGCCTCCAGGTCAAGAACATTCCCGTTATCTTTACGGAGGATTCTGAGTATAAAAAGGGCTTCAGTCAGATAAACACTAAATGCAGTAGAGACCTAATGGTGCATACCATTGAGACAGCACAGAGGATCTGCAGTCAAGAAGAGAAGGAGATTGAGGAGTTAATCAAAACCATTAATGACACCCAAACCACAAGTGATGCGAAGATACTGTTGGACAAAATAGAAAAAGAGATCGCATCATTTAAAGATTACTCGCTCAACATTAAAACAACACAATTTGAAAAGGATTCCAAATCCTTTAGACTTGAACAAGTGTACCCATTTCTCAGGGAAGATTTTTACACCTCTGGCGAATCTAGAGGAGCTTTAAATACATTTCAAGGGAGATCCAGAAACAAATTTATTACATTCTCTGACACTACTTCCTCCGACTCTTCTTCTGACTCTAGACAACCTAATTCTAAAACAAGAGGTGCAGGTAGTGGATCAACTCCTTTTTTAGCCAGGGGCGGCCAAACGCGGCCGCGCTTCAAGCAACCATGGCAAATGCGCACCCGCAACAAGAACTACAACAACTAGACTCATCTACCATAGTGAATCTCTCTGACAAATTATTGAATAAGAATGAAGAAATGCTTCTTGGCTTGGGCCTGAAATTTGTCCCAACTAAGAGGACTGATTTTACAAAATTAAAACTTGAGGCACTCGATTTTTGTCGCAAATTGAGGCTGAAGGCCCATTTCGCTGGTACTGAAATGACGTCCCTACAGGAAACAACTGGACTAAGGGTTAAATCCAGGTTTACCCCAATGACAAACATTCCTAAACAAATCATTGCTTTTGAACAAGCAGTTCTGTCCTCCCTTACTAAGCTTGAGAAAAAGAGCAGCTTTGTCAAAAATAACCTCGGCAAAGACACCCAAAAGGCAATTACTGACCTCAAATTGGACACATCCATCATTATAAAACAGGCGGACAAGGGGGGTGCGGTGGTCTTATGGCCCCGACCCATGTATCTCACCGAAGGACAACAGCATGTAAACAATAAGGATTGGTACAGACCATCTAAAGAGGATCCTGTCCTTATGATCCAGGGCAAAATAGCACAAATCACTCAAAGAGCCTTAGCCGAAGGCTTCTTAGGACCAAAAGAGCATGAATATCTAAACAAAAAATCACCTAGAACGCCAATTCTCTACTTCTTACCCAAGATCCACAAGAACGATCAGACACCCCCGGGCAGACCCATTGTGTCCGGTTGCGATTCAGTGCTTGAACCGATATCTAAATACATTGATTTTTTCTTAAAACCATGTATAGAACAAGTCAAATCGCACCTGAGAGACACGACTGATTTCATTAACCACATTGAAGGACACTCATTTGATGAGACAACGCAATTGATGGTGACACTAGATGTCGCTTCTCTTTACACACAAATACCTCAGGATGAGGCTTTAGAGGTTATTGAACTATACCTAGAAAAACGCGAAAGACCCCACCGGGTTCCAACCGCATTTATTGTGGAATTGGCTGAATTGACTCTTCGGAGTAACTATTTCAGATTCGAGAGTGATTTTTACATACAAATCAAAGGGACAGCCATGGGCTGTCCTTATGCGCCGGAGCTGGCGGTGCTCTACATGTCCCAATACGAGGAACGCTTCATTTATAAGGACAACCCCTTTTTACATCACATGATTCACTGGTTGAGATACATAGACGATGTCTGGGTCCTGTGGCAGGGGAGCCAGACCGAACTTGATCAATTCCACGCATGGTTGAATTCACGACACCAAGACATTAAGTTTACGATGAACTCGAGTTCCAAAGAAATGACTTTCCTGGACGTCCTAGTAGGTACCAGCACATCTGGACTGACGGCCTCTTTGCACAAAAAACCTACCGACAGGAATACAATCCTGCATTACAATAGCTCACACCCACAAAGCCTTAAGGATAATTTACCTTATGGGCAACTGCTGCGCATAAGACGCAATTGTACCAATCTACAGGATTTTGAATTCCACGCAACAAGATTCTGTAATGAGATGGCTGTCAGAGGATACCCCAAGAAATTACTAAAGCATGCCAAAAACAGGGCGAAGTTCACCCCGAGGGAGACACTCCTTCAGGTAAAAGAAAAAAAGCAATTAGATCAATTGGTTTGTGTGACTACCTTCGGGCAACACACGAACCAGTTCAAAAACATCATCCGAAACAATTGGCACTTGCTGGAAACAATGGAGCACCCTTTGCCCAAACCGATCTTCGCAATGAGAAAGAACCCAAATATTGGTCAGCATCTCATCAAAGCAGACACCCATATTCCTCCGCCCAAAAGTGACCTCATATCACAGTGGAACCTCAGACCAATCACTGGGCACCACAAATGTGGTAACTGTGTTTCATGTTCTTCTACAATTGAAGGGGACACCTTCATTAATCATGGCATCAAATGGACACATGATGCATTCACCAACTGTAAAACAAAAAATATCGTTTATGCAGTGGTCTGTCCTTGTGACAAGGTCTATATTGGCAAGACAAATCAAGCCATTAATGCACGCATTACACAACACCGATCCCGGATAAAAAAACGAGTAATGACCGCACCCATGGTTGAACACTTTGTAAATAACCAGCACACAGAAAACGATTTCAAATGGACACCACTTGTCTGGCTGGACTCTAAACGCTACCCCAATGTAGAAACTATGCTTTTGCGTAAGGAGGCATACCTCATACTGCGATTCGATAGTGTGAACAAGGGCCTAAACACGCTTAGTGAAATCAATCGAGCTTGACTCCACACTTGGACTCCATTTCCCACAATGCAGTAGCACTCTTAACTCATCCCATTGGCTGTTAGCATACACATGCTTTTATCACCACCAGTACCGGCAGCGCCCTGGACAACTAAAGCCTGTAGGTGCCGGTAGAAGCAAGGATGCAGTCTAGCAGAGCCCCCCGTGGCGTTGTTTGGTAAGCGATTGATCCCTTCTTCACCTGCCATTGAGTGTCAGTTTTTATCTTTTACCTTTCCACTGCGTGATTCAGCGCACAGTTGCTAGCCTCCTCTCCTTCTTATTTTTTAGAACGGACAGCGTTCCATTGTTAACACCGGTCCGATCCCTCCGCCCGTGTTCAACTTTTAAAAGTAAGTGTTCCCATCGGAGCGGTGATGCTCCAGTGCCTGTTCTTTTATCGTTTTGGCACAACTTCTCAAAATATCGTCATTTCTGTCCCCAGATCAAATAATTGAAAAATAACCCTGCCACCGGCTGCCTTGACTTAATGTTGTAAAGACTCAAGGTAAAATCTTTTTTCCTTCATGTTATTTCCTTCAGCGTGTAGTGGGTCACTTTCAAATCAGTGACAGCAGTCATTTTTCTTGTTACAGCCCAGACCCGCCTGACCAAAAGAGCCAAAGCGCTATTCCCAAAATTGAAGCCACACAGGCCACTACCTTCAAGGTATGCCGCACCACAATGCGGTTCATTTTGCACTTGAACACAATGGCGTTTGTTTGCATTTTACTAAAACAAACTCTTTATTCTTTTTGGAAAACAGTTCCCATGGACTCGTTCCCCGCCCTGATGAAAATCCTGTAAACTACTGGCAGGATTGGAAACGCGTCGGCATTTGACTTTAGGCATTTTGACATTTGAACTCATACATTTGTCTTCACACCAATGGCTTTTGATAGTCACATATTCAAAATGGGCTTACTGTGATTTTTTACACAAACGAATTCACTTCATGAGTTAGGGGTTGTTGTATTTGAAAGATTCACCCTTGCTCTCACATGTTGCTGTATTTATGATTTTCAAACTGTGATCGTTTACCTGTTTCTTGAAAAGTTTCTTTTTGATTCATTAATGTCCATGTATGTACGATTTAGCGCAATGTTTTTGCTTTATAATTGTTCACTGTAGATACTTACACATTGTTCGATTGATCTCCATATGGCTAGAAAGGAAGTCGATGGTTCTCTCTTTGTCTGCTCCTAAAATAAGTGAATTTTGTAACTTACGTATTGATTCAATGACAAAAGTTTTGTCGAGATAAACTAATAAATTTATGGTTTATCTCTAATCATTCAGTGTTTGCATTATTGCATTGTTTGGAGGCATAGGCAATTTTTTGATTTCACTTGGCAGCAGTACATCACATCTGGTGTGTTAATTTGGTATGCGCTAGTTTATACACATATGCAGAGCCTCTGCCAATGAACACACAAGTAGACCACTCTGACTTGTGTGAAACAGGGGAGCCAGGCCTCTATAAATAGCAGTGAAATGCACTACAGTTCTGCCTCTAATAGGTCTGCAAATGCACGTTGACGTTATATTATTTAATCATAGTCCGGGATTCTTTTGGTCTTTGTATCTACAGTTTTACTTGAAGCAGGTGGATATTGTTCGTCTGTCCGTTATTTGTGATATGGCTGCATGCTCTGGGATAGTCCAGTATTCTGAATAGGTGTGGCTTGTTGGCGACAGATGTTCCTTATTAGTGATCATGATTTTTTTTTTCAGCAGTGAGTTAAGTAAGTACTGGTTGAAATTAGTTGTGCATAGTTGTGACATTGTGCAATATCCTTCTTGAGTGCAGAGTTTATTTACGGTAGTTATCTGCTATTTGTGATGTTGCAGAATTCTTGATGGTCCAGAACTATTTACATACTCTTTGTGAGAGAGAACCTTGCTTGATTAATTAAAAAAAAAAGCTTCCATGCTTAAATTGTGTGATCTTTGACAAATATTTTATTTCACCAAAGCTAACTTTTTCTTCATAATTAAGGCTCCCTGTTTTCTGTTTTTACTAATTTTTACAGATAAATACAGACAGAAAACCATTTATTTTCTTATCTGTATTCATTTTTAAATGTGGATAAAAACGGAAATTGGGTTAATGTTTCTCTGTCAGCCGGAGCCCTTATGTTTGATGTGGGATTGGAAGTAGGTGGGACAAGTGGTTTTTACAGGACATGTAGATCTCAGTGGCATTTTGTCCCTTGGACAACTAGATTATTTGGAAAATTCCACACCCCTGATTAACTGTCATCAAACAGCTGCGTGTTAACTGCAAGTATTATGTTAGAGCAATATGTTTTATTGCCCAGTCTTTTATTATCCTAATCTTTCCAAAAGGGTTCATTTGGGTAAAAAAACAATTATTGTTTTTAAGAGATCCTCTAACAATGGGGTCACATTTTGAATTCTGAATTCATACTTTTCCAGAATAAGCATTGTTAAACTATATTGCCTACTAGTATCGATGACTCCTACACTACACCTTGTAGTCTTGTCTGATGTATCACTTCCAATACACTGATTTACACACCTATGATTGTCTCTGTGCAATGTGTGTATTATGTAAAGTGCTCTGACACCCTACACTGGTATTAGTGGTGCTATAATACTAATTGAATCAGAGAGCCAGTGGTTCTGGAGACTTGAGGGCCTCTGTTAAAGGGTGCTAGTGAGGGAATCCATGGTAGAGGTGGCCATTGGGGGGCGCCAACAAACATTGTCGCACAGGTCTCCACCAGTGTTAAAGGCGGCCTGGCTTGTGCCTAGTTGAAGTTGGCTGACCAAAGTCCAATTGAACAACCTGCAAAGCACACGTCGTTCTTTTGGACTTGCTGCATTTCTTTTAGATATCACGCAAGTTAGAAATCTCTCTGCTTAGCCTAGTGTGCCGCCTGGCTGGTATTTTGTTTCTTCTTTCCGTCTGTGCATCCAGATATACAATACAACAAGTAACATTACATATACAGCAGTAAAATCTTATAATGGTACTATCATTGGAGTCTTGTGCTTTTCTAAACCCGAAGTGTACTTGCCTGTATAACCAATTCATGTAATGGTGTGTGTCTAAATTGCAAACCTGCCATAAGACCCTTAACGTGGCGATTTATGTGTGAAAATGCAGTCTTTTCACTTGTTTAAGCATGAGTTTGGAGAGATATTTGGCGCAGTCCCCACACGCACGGTCTGGTTCCTGGCACACATAACCATGGCTGTAGCGCACAGAGACCCCACACTGCCGCACACAGAGGAAAAAAATTAGAGGGAACATTGGTCTTGATCCCACAATGGACTTTCGAATTCAACAGTACGTGGCTGTGCGGCATTAATGAATAGTGCCTCTGGCCTACACTGCGGTCAGCAGGGCCCACAATTCAGATTGAGTGGTGATTGTTTAATTACAGAATCCAGTAGTCAAGTAACTAGAACGTCTATTTAAATATACACAATATCCTTTCAGTATACTTGCTTGAAGACATTTTTTTAGATGACTTATAGGTTTACTACAATGACCAAATTCATCTATTCATCTTGCAAGTCCAAAGGAACACTGAATAGTCTACACTATGGACAGCAGAAATCGCAATTCGAATTGTTTTGATTTATTTATTTCAGAGTTTTTTGTAATTTATGTTGTATTTTGTGAAGAGGAAGTGAGAAAAAAGTACTCATGGTTCTCTGTGTGAGTACTGCCTTCAATTAACACTGCAGACAGCAGTGTTCACAATTCAGATCGAGTCGCTATTGTAGATGACGCAGTCCTGTAGGAAAATACATTGTTCCAGTGCGCTCTGTCTGCACCATGCATACGTATCATTACAGGCTCCACACATGCTTTTTTTTTGCTTCGCTTGTGACAAACTGGGCAGGTCAAGTCCACGTTACGTAGCTGTGGGCCCTTGCTGACTACTATCTCTGGCCTACACTGCAGACAGAAGTGTTCACAATTCAGATCGAGTGGTGATTGTTTAATGACAGAATCCAGTAGTCAAGTAACTACAACGTCTATTGAAATATACACATTATTCCTTATTAAACCTCCTTGTAAATATATTTAACATACTTCAACAAAGAATGCACTGTCATAAATTGCTGCTAACCTAGTACTGATGTATCTTAATGATGGTCTTCTTAATAATGAATTTTTATCCCGTTGTATTTGTATGTACTTTTATGGTTTGTAAAAACAAAACCGAAATAAAGTTTTATTGATTGATTGATTGATATACACATTATCCTTTTTGTATACTTACTTGAAGACATTTTTTTAGATGACTTATAGGTTTACTACAATGACCAAATGTATCTTGCAAGTGCAAAGGAACACTGAATAGTCTACACTGTGGACAGCAGAAATCGGAATTCGAATTGTTTTGATTTATTGCAGTTTTCTGTAATTTATGTTGTTGTATTTTGTGAAGAGGAAGTGCGAAAAAGTATTCATGGATGTCTGTGTGAGTACTGCCTTCAATTAACACTGCAGACAGCAGTGTTCACAATTCAGATCGAGTCGGTATTGTAGATGTAGTAGTCCTGTAGGAAAAGACATTGCTGCAGTGAGCTCTGTCTGCACCACGCATATGCATCATCACAGGCTCCGCACACGCTTTTTCTTGGTTCTCATATAACAAACTGTAACTCAAGTCCACCTTACGTAGCTGTGGGCCTTTGCTGACCATTCTCTTTGGCCTACACTGCAGACAGCAGTGTTCACAATTCATATTGAGTCGCTATTGTAGATGACGCAGTCCTGTAGGCAAAAGACATTACTCCAGTGCGCTCTGTCCGCTGCCTTCAATTAACACTGCAGACAGCAGTGTTCACAATTCAGATCGAGTTGGTATTGTAGATGTGGTAGTCCTGTAGGAAAAGACATTGCTGCAGTGAACTCTGTCTGCACCACGCATATGCATCATTGCAGGCTCCGCACATGCTTTTTCTTGCTTCTTGGATGACAGACTGGGTAGCTCAAGTCCATGTTACGTGGCTGTGGGCCCTTGCTGATCACTGTCTCTGGCTTACACTGCAGACAGCAGTGTTAACAATTCTGATTGAGTCTCTATTGCAGATGTTGCTGTGTTGATGGCAATAGATATTACTCCTAGTATGGCCCGCCCGCAGCATAGCACACATCATCACTGGCTGTGCACATGCTGAATGCTTTCGATGTGGCAATCTGAGTGCACTAGAACTGATGGACCTTTTAAGATACAGTCTTTTTGTGTATTATTTCAGATCTATTGAGTGTGTCTCAGTATACCACAAGTTGTGGTTCTTTTACGATAAAATATTTTTCTGTATTATTTCACAACTACTGTCCTTACCTTACTGCAGCACAAACTATTTATTCTTTTATTATTGAATGTCTGTGTGTGATCAAATGATTACTGTTTGTAGTTGATGGTAGCAGCAACCATTCCCTGAGGGCTGCTTTACACTCACTCCACACGCATCCACCACAGACGTCATTGGATATGTGACCCTGCTAATAAAAAGGTGTCGAGCGCACATGCCCGTACCCATTTCCACTATCTATCTGTGTTCGTGTGTTCATTATCTATGCATGCTACTGCCCCTGGGCCGTACTACATTACATTGTGCTGTGGACAGCGTTTGCAACCATGTTACCTCTGGTAGTGGTGAAAACTTTGGTTATGTAACTTTTAGGTGTATGGCTATCACAGATGGAAGGCTACTTTACAGACTATGAATATTGATGAAGATGGTGGTTGCATGTTGTGTGTAGTGTAAGATAAAAAATTAGGGGATGGCGTACCCGGTGAGACACCATACGTCTATGACGTAAGACAGGTCCTGATGCGGAGCCACAAACCCGTCGGATACGAAATGCGCATCATTTCAATATGGTGGATTGGATTCGCGTGCTGATGGAGCTTGGTAGACTACCTGTACGGGACTTTAGTTTTCTCCAAAAAACAGAAAAAAATGATATACATATTGTAGTGTAGCTCCTATTTTCCCAATAGGCTCTGCGCATTGGAATAATACCTACAGCAGTAAAGGCCTAGACCAGACGTTAACTAGGTCTACTACTGTCGATACTAGACTTAATTTTTGGGTTTGCCAGCTAAGCTCAGAGTTCGCTAGAAACTTTCTCGAATGTTCAAGGAAGGAATTAACTCCCCTGATTAGACAAGAAGGGATTTAGTTTCTGACAACCATAGAACATGACAACTTTGCTCTCCCCTAATCAAGAGTCAATCTCAAGAGTCGTGTGAGCACAAGGCAATTATTTTACTCAGTCAGTACGTGCATTCTTAGTCTCATCAGATTGTAGAGAAAAGGAAGAGACGGGCGTGTTCAATAAAAAGGTGTTATTTATTGATCAGTCTCTTTTCTCGTACAAGAGAAATGGATCGATATTATTGCAATACTTATAGTTAAGTAAAGTGCATACATTAAAAGCAATAGTATAAAATAATACTGTAAAAACATTGATATGGTTTCTGAGCCATATGATGTTTGAAATGATTAAAATATATTTACATACACATATACATTTGACTAAACGTACTCAACTGGTGTTTCTAAATACGCCTACCCCGTGTACCTGACCTAAGTCTAATGCGTGGGCGGGAATAGAAAGTTACAGTTTAAGTTAAGTTTGTTTTTGCCAAGTGAATAACTAAAGAATTCTCTGTGAGGGGTTATTCAGTTCTGTACCTGGAAGTTAGGATGAATGAGGAATGGTATCTCTTTCTCTGCTCTCGATATTCCAGGCTGCCTGCGAGGGCTGCCCAGAAACGCCGGTGCTGGGTCTCTCGGCTTGAGATAGCAGCGCGTCTCTCAGCGCGTCAGGAAGGCGGGGCTGCTGCCAGCGGGGTCTGCTTCTGCTCTCGGCTTCGGCAAGTGTGGCTGCTCCGTCTTGTCACCACGCGTGTCTTTGCATAGGGCAAGATCGGCAATATTTATACCTTAAAGGTGCCGAGATTGACGTAAGGATGGACATAGGTACGTCAATAAAGATGTCATACGACTTGCTCGTTAGCACATTCTTTACTAAAGTTCTCTGTGAAATCAAAACAATGGCCGCACGGATTTGTCCAGGTTGTCATAGGTTTGATTTGTTATGAGAACGTCGTATGCCTTATCAGGGGCTGGAGGAATGTCGCTTGTCTAATTAGATCTCAAGCGTTATGACCTAATCAGATAACACGTTCCTGTGCCGTAGTGTGACTGCGTCAGATAACGGTATCTGCATCATGGGGGCTGTTCTTGCCTCATGGGCTGACTGCTAGTTAACTTGATAGTTAGTTTAACCAGAATAGGGTCAGGAATAGGGGGATCGATTCAGAACCTATAGAAATACACGACACCCACTCCACGCTAACTATGGTCATATCTACTAATCTATGCATAGTATAACATAGTACAACATACTATAGAGTATAGTGTATACCTTACCACCCCAAAATACATAAATGCATTTCGAAATTTTCAAATATACTGAAAAGTTGCAGTCATATATACTGTATGCACTTAAGCTATGAATTAAATGCAAAGTAAACACGCATTTTATGCATTATTGCTTATTGGTATTTGAGAAATACACATGAAATGGCTCTTAATATGGCTATACAGAAAGGAAGTTCGAGACCATTTCATCACATAATAAAATATTTGTGAACATACCAGCGGGCAACTGAAGTTTATAAAGTATCTAAAAATAGAAATCTTAGTTCTCTAGGAATAGTTTCTTACTTTAAGCAGAAGATTAGTGTCCCGAAAATTTTGTAAAAAATAATTTGGGGCTGCTAAAAAAATTGTTGTCCGTGAACTGGTGGGAAGAATTGTTCATGTGACTTTATTTTTAAAGTTGAAGGCCGAATTCAGGGAACGCCGTGTGCGAGCTTGCTCAAAAGTCTCTATTTCTGTTCTGGAGAGAACATCATATCATTAAGGCTTTCGAAAAAACTGTCAACAGCTTCATGGGAAAGTTCCACTAAGTCGGAAATAGGTGTAACCATGCATTCATGCGCATGGTTGTCTCCATTGACATTCTGATTTGCATCACTGACAGAAGGTCGTACCTGTTCGATGCTGCTTTCATCTTGAACTTCACTACTCTTCAATCGTAGTGGTGAAGATTCCAGGAATGCCGTCATCAGGATTGGCAGCCTTTGAGGGCAGCACAAAGCGTGAACCTTGGTAGGAACCAACAGTGTATCTGCATCCACTGGCGCATCCGATTGTAGCGTCAGACAGGTGTCCAACACGCATTCTTCTCCGCATAGCAGACACCTTAGTACAGGTAAAACACACCTTTGCCACATTGGTCGAAATGATAGAAACCAAGTCATGTTTAGGTCTCTAAGCCGGGAGAGTCCCAGGATTTTTGATATCCGGTCCCGGTATCCAATGGCTAGGATCGTATCTTCCATTGTCGCGAGAGTTTGATCTGTGACATGGGTTGCCATAACGAAAAATAAGGACTAAGAATAGGATTCCTGCAATTAGTCCCAGGATCAGGGGAAGTCCGCCAAAAATCGAATGGACGAAATCTGGAAAAATACCCAGTATGGCTTTGAATGGTGTTAATGCCATCGAAAATACTGTCTTAAATACCCCTGAGATCCCATTGGTATCAGAAATATTTAAGATTTCGCTCAGGATTTCTGCGAAATGTACGGGGGAATTAGTTGATAATAATGTATGTATCTCTGCAGTCGTCCTTGCGACTTGTAGATCATACGTTTCTTTTGATGACGTGAGCCTTGTAGGCGTCTGAAGAAGCACTGTTTTCATTCTGCTTAAAGTATCTATTCGAATAGAAGTAATTTTCAAATTGGGCCATGCCCTTGCCTCCCTGTCTGGAACGGAGCTGGGGAACAAAGAACGTCCACAGCACTTGACCTTCGCCGTTGTAGTGACTAGATAAGGAGTCCCGGGCATAAGACTACAACATCTGCGGTCTACAATAAGAATGTAACTCCCATTATAGAGTCTTTGAAAGAATGGTTCTATTTCAGTTGCAGGTGCGCCTTGCTGGTGACATGAAAGGTTGTATGAATTCCCTTCACAGGCTCCGTGCAAACTAATACCGTTACACAGAAGCGTGCCGCTTAGTGACATAGCACAATTGTTGCCACTAAGAAACACTTTCTGTCCTTTATTACTGACACATGCATGTGAATAGGGCAGGTTCCAAGTTGTTTTAAGGTACCCTTTTCCCAATTTCTCGTACATGCCAGCCTGTATATATTTTTGGCAGTATTGAAACCTGAAGGTTGAGATTGGAATATTTATGATTCCGTGGATTATCCATTCACTGACAGGTCGTTCTGACATTGTCATTGGTAATCTTTCTAGTTTTTCAATGCTCAAGATTGTATAATCAGCACCCTTTTGCGCCATACCGATTTGTCTATCAGTAAGGTTAAAGATTTGGAATAGTGACGTTGTGTTGATTAAACGCCAAGGCACATAGCCTGAACGCAGATTTTGTAACGTCCAGCCAAGCTGTACAATAGAACGCCATTGTGACTGACCATGTTGTAATAACAGTAAGTCTTGCGATAATATATCGATTGCTGAAGACACAATGCTGTCCAATGAAAAAATTCTGGAGGACAGAGTCATTAACCCATTGTCCACTACAGAAAGTGATTTTTCCAAATTGATACGGTCAATTTCCCGTATTCTTTCTGCTGTTTCAATTTGAGTAACCTTCCAGGCCTCATTGTATGCTGCATATACAGAGGCTGCTATGAAACGCTTTTGACGCTGTTTGCGTGGTCCCAGTATGAAATCACGCAAGTCAGCACCATCAGTAAGTAAAGTTAGGTGTTGCTTAATTTCAGGCAGTGTGGAAGTTTGAAGCCATTGAAGGCATAATTTGCCCACACTGTAGGTTGTTATTATCCCTGGGTGATGTCTTTGGGGATATCTAGGGTCTGGCCTGGTCATTTTGAAACCCTGTGTTTTATTCAGGAATCTATCTTGACAGTTATTTGTATCTGTGGGCCAGATCAACCATTGTTTCCAATCAGGATGTGTTCTGTTTTGGTTTAATATATGGTTTACGTCTATCTCTTCATCTGTATCAGAGCTATTGCTAAACATTGTTGGCTTTGGAATAGACGGTTTAATTAAATCTTTGATTTTGGCTAAGCCAAGACAGGTGGTTTGTTGAACAGTGTCGTTTAAAAATATCATTTGTTCTGGGATCATGCAGGCTCTAAACAAAGCTTCTAAACCCTGTACTTGCCATTCTTTTGTACCCCAAACACTTTTCAAATCAACATTATTGTCCCAATAATCAAATCCAAAAGTATTCATTTTTTCAAAGAATGAATCTGAATATATCAATTTTGTGTTGGTTATCATGGTTTTCATCCCTGTCTTGTTTGACAATTTAAAATAAAATGTATCAGCATTACTTGTGTTAAAACCTGAAAAATATGAATATTTGTCATAAACGGTTCTAGAGCTCCCTTTTGGAGGTGTAGCACAATGTTCCCATTGATTATAATTTAAAACATTTCTAGGTTGTGCAGATTTATGCAAAAAATGGTTACCATAATGGTTATAGCAATACATACTATCATAATTTGTAGAACCTTGCAAATAATCATGTTTTGTAAATTTAGCAGACATTACTAAGTCAGACATCATGTTGTTAATGCTTTCGAAGTCCCAATCATCAGCAAATGAGTTTGGTTTTGCAAAGTCACTCAAGGAGATCTTGATTTGGTGTGGATATTTCAGGACCTCGACCGGACCATAAATTTCATAGTCAGTGTTGTCCCAGGCTACCCCACCAGGTATTGGATTGGCTGTGAAGTTGGCTGAAGAAAGTTCTCTTTTCTCGACGTGTTAAGATGTGTGTGGTTTGAGGACCAAGTTGATGTTCTGACTTGCTGTGTCCATTTTAGCATATTTTCCCTCAATGAAGCGTCCCAAAGTAAATACCATGATGAGCCAAAGTATGAGGATAAATGCACCAAAACCCACCCAAAATTCAATCCATGGAGAAATCAGATATGTTTCTTTCAGTTGTTTCAAAAGTTCCTTAGCTTTGTCTTTAAAGGATTTTGATGATGGCTGTGTCTTTGATTCACTGAAGCCTTCAGAGGAATCATCGAAGTTGATGAAGTACCCGGATGCAGTTCTGTCAATTGTTCCAATTGTTTCAGGATTTTTGTTTCTCGCATTGTCACTCGGTACTTCATTGTAGATTGGTGTGTCTCTGCTAAATGTTTTTATTTGGGTTTTCAGAGGTCTTAGTTCTATTGCATTGTTGCATAGTCCTTGTTGTTCTTCTGTAGGCGTTTCGAATGTGATGAGCCTCTTTGTTAGGACCTCTGTACTGGTAGCAAACCTTGGTGTTCTGCTACTTATTGGGAGTCCACTTGGCCTACTGTTTGTTATCGGCCACATGTTGTGGTTTTACCAGGTCGATGGATACAACTCGGTTCTCCTTTTTTCCAGCAAGTGGCGGTAGTACAACTGATCTTGTCCCGTTGACAGACAAGACAGGAACTGCTTTTCTGTAAGAAGGCCCAAATTCCTTCTTTACCGCGATCTTCTCCCTGACTAGATCCCCGACTTTTGGAATCCAGACAGGTCTTGCTGGGACAGGTGGTGATTCTTCAGTGGTTGTTGGCTGTTGTTTCAACTGTATGTTGCTCAGGTCTTTTCTTGTTTTGTTTAAGTCCTGCAAAATAGCCAAACGGTCTTTGACATCAAAGGTTTTTTCTTTCACCACTGAAGTCTGACTATCAAGGTCAGAGATAATCATTCTAGTTCCAAATAATAATTCGTACGGACTGAATCCCTTCAGAGAATTTCTTGGCAAGTTATTTAGACTACGTTGGACACTTATTAGATGTTTGACCCACCCAGCTCCCGAACCTAATATCCTTTCTATTATAGATTGCTTTCTGCCTTGGTTTTTTCTTTACACCATCCCGTACCCTCAGGAAGGAAGTGAGAAGATTCCCGCTGGGCTGTGCTCATTTGGCCATGTTTCCCCCCAGGCTGGTGTGCCTGAGTGAAAACAATGGTCGAACGTAGCATGCTCTTAGCGTATATGCCATTTAGACTCGCAAATCTTTGTATAACAGTCCGGACGTCAGCCGAGTGCTGAGGATCTACATTATAAGTGGAAACTAGCCTGTATATGTTAATCGCAAGCCATTCTTTTTACTGGTGATGTTATCTGCAGTTAGATTCCACCGTATTATATTTTTCCTCTCCCCACTGCAATTTCTGTTGCAGTTTGGGCAGTTTTTTACAAACATGGTATGATGTAGGCTCATGCCTGGCCACCAGTACCGTGATTGTAAATCTTCCAGAGAATCTTTTAGTTTGAGGTGTCCAAGACCCTCACCCATATGTGCGTCTGCGATTAACAAGCTTCTCCTGTCCATGTTTGGAATCACTCTATCCCCCACTCCAGGGATTCGAGCAAAAGGGACGGAGTTTGCATCGATTATGTATGTATAATTGAGTGGATAGTTGATCGTAATGCTGAGCAGTCGCCTTTTGATGACGTTTTCACCGCCAGCAATGTTTCACCGTCAATGTATTTTAATGTACGCTTTTTTCGAACTACGGGAGCCGATTTAGTGGCTGCCGCTGCGGCTGTTTCAGCCAATGAATTCCCTACAACGTGAACGCCATCACGTTGATGACTCAGTGAGTGAGTCACGTGAGTCTTTGGTAGTTCTTTTTGTAAAAGAGCTATTTGTTCCCAGAGCAGTCTCTGCTTTATTGGTGCATCTGTGTCATCTTTGTAACCGTTCTGAATCCATGTCTGCAAATCGCTGTTATATGATTTGACGCAGTAATATGAATCTGACACTATAAGTGTCGGGAATTCGCGATCCGCATTATCCAGCGCCATTTTCAATGCTATTATTTCAGTTTGTTGTTCTGAATTAGTTTCTACTGAGTGTGATTTTGTTAATAGAGGTTTTAATATACCTCCGCGCCACACTTCTTTTGTAATCTCACATGTGGGGTTGTATGCTTGTTCTCCCCAAACGGAGGGTTGAGCATGTCCGTCTGTATAGATTACACAGGCGTAATGTCGTAGAGGCAGAATGTCGATTGGCAGAGGATACGTCTTTTCATATTTTAGATTTTTTAATTCTTCTAGTTCTGGATCAAAGTAGTAGTATACTTTGTCCGTTGTGATTGAATTCACCCATTGTATCCATTCCGGATTCAATGTTGTTGTTGGTAAATTACACGGTGTTGTTAGTGCCTCAAAGGCTGATTCTGCTGTTCTGACTGTGATATGTCTACCATCAGCTATGTCTTTTTCTCTAGCTATTGCGGTTTGAACTGCACGAATGATTTTTTCTGTATTACTGAATTTCTGTTCAGCTTCTGTGTACATGTGTGATTTGAATGCAATTGGTACCTTTTATCCCTCATTAGAGGTCAGGTATGTGAATCCGCATCTCCTTGGGATGACTCGAATCACAAGATTGCGTGTGTTATCACGTGTTTCTAATTTTGTTTTAATTAGCATGTCTGTTTGTAAGGATCTCAAAATTTCTGTGTGTATTTGAGTCCAACTGGATCTTTTAAAATCTGGTTTAATTAGATCATAAAGGGGTTTGACTCTTTCTGCGTAATTTGCAATGTATGTTCTTCCGAAATTTAGGAAACCTAGAATTGACTGTAGGTTTTTTAGTGTTTTAGGAGCTTGGATTACGGCACATTTCTCTAGGAAATTGTCTGCCAGGCTTTTACCTTCACTTGATAACTCGTATCCTAAGAATAGGACCGTCAGATGGGCAATTCTGGATTTTTTGAAGTTGAATTTGTAACCCTCTGCAGCGAACCCAAGTATTATGGTGTTCACCCTTTTCAAGTGAGTCTCCAAGTCATCATCTGTTAAGTAAATGTCATCGACATAAGATAATGCTTCATCATCATATAGTTGTAGTAATTCTGTTACTCTCGCTGAGAATACCCCCGGGCTGTTCTTGTACCCCTGGGCTAACCGACAGAATTGTTTTTGAGTGCCATTTACTGAGAATGCAGTTAAATATCTGCTCTCTGGTGCTATGTTTTGACAAAAGAATCCATTGGAGATGTCCAAGGTTGTTTTGTATTTTTTGCGCACTATGTTATTCATTAGTGCAGCACTGTGTGAGTTTTGCACTGCAAAAGTTTTGCAACATGTGTTAAGGTGTCGGTAATCCAAAACTAGACGGTATGAATTGTCTGGTTTGGAGACCGGAAACAAAGGGTTGTTCATTTGTGAGGTGCAAGTTTCAATCACCCCCTGGTATTCTAGCTGATCTAGTATTTCATTTACTTGTTTTTTAGCTTCTTGCTTAATTGGGTACTGCCTTTGTGCAGTAGGTTGTGATTTTAACTGGATTTTGTGAGGAGGAGAATCCTCATCCCATCCTACATGATTTTTATATAAAGCAGGTGCTAAGGCCACTGCCCACTTTCTAGCAAGTGTGTATTTTTTATGAATCGGTATTTGATTCGAGAAGGCAGGCATAATTACTTCTTCGCCATGAGGGCACTCCCTGACAAACTCTGGTGGCCAGTCTTTTTCAGCTAGAAGGATATCATAGCCCTTGGAGAGATTATCCCAAAATAGTCCCCTTATTTTCCTAGTCTTATCTCCCTCTATACGTAATGTTATCTCGTATATCTTGTGGGGCTTGCTAACTCTGGTATCTGCAGTTTCCACTTGAAGGTATTCATTCGTGTCCACTGTCTCCAGATGATTCATAAGGACTTTGCGAGCTATGCTCACCTCTGCTGCGCTGTCTAACATTGTCTGAGCCCACTCTCCGTTTTTCAGTTGTGTCCTCAGTATTCTCGGCATTGTTAACTACCTTGATACTGGCTACCTTCTTTTTTGGAAATTGTAATTTCTTTTTTAGCTGAGCAGGTTCCTTGTCTTTGGACTTGGCGTGCTCTTCTGATCGTCCTCTTCTTTCCGATTTCTGCGAGGAATTCTGAAAAGATTGAGAGGGACGTGTATCAATGTCTTGATATCTATCAGGTTTTTTAATATTATCCCTATTTCTAAGGTTATATCTATTCCCAGAGGGGTCACTCTGTGTGACCTCTGTCTTTGGTTTGGAGATTTCTCTCTTCGCCTAGGAGACCTTCCTCTGGACTGGAATTTCTTTTCTTTAGGATTGGATTGTTTGTTTCCATCCCAGTTCTTTTTTGGTGAATTATTATTAAAAAATATTTTTTCTGGACTTGTAGTCAGTTGCGGTTTTACTGGTATTCCACCTAGACTATCTCTGCCTAGTTCTTCATAGGATTTTTCTATGATTCTGGCACTTTCAGCTGGTTGGTCTGCTATATCTGTCTCTTTTAACCTTTGGCGGATCGCCACGTTTGCTGCTTCACCTTTTATGTTGGCTAGTAATATAGCCGAGACCTGCTTGAAGTCTTTTAGTAATTTCATACCAAGAGTTAAAGCAGGTTCTGGACCGTATTCATCTTGAATTTGTTTTAGCACATCTGGTATCACCGATATGGATGGAACACCGTGCGTTTTTGTGTAGATGGAAGCAAAGACTGTACCCCAAGTGTCACAGTCCTCTATGTGTGGTGCGATTCCCATTGGGAGACATATAGTCAGAATCCTGTGTTTTTCTAGCGGGGTGGTGTCAGGAAACACCGCCTCTATTTGGGTGATTTTCTGTGCCAACCAGAATGGTATTTGTTCCCGTTTAGCCGGAACTTTACCTAGGCAGGATTGGATGTTCTGTGGTGTAATCTTATTTGTGTTCCCCTGGTGAGGGGTCAGCTGTGGTAGTTTAATCGCTGGCTGAATTGTTGAAGTCCGCATTACATACTGAACTAATTGTCTGTGAATTTTTATTAATGGTTTCAGCTGTATTAACAGCTCTGCTGCAGGCATTCTATCGATGTCTGGATGTGGTGTGTATCCGGCTAAGACCGGCCACGTTGCTCCTGGTCTTCCTAAAGGACCGAGCCTTGTGATGTGATTGTTATGTATTAGGGCGCCATCAAATAAGAGCAAATGCTCTTGGAATTTGAGTGGTACTTCCACCTCCTCGAAGGGAGTGTACGTTTCAGGAGGTTCCTCTACTTTGTAATAGTGGAAGTACTTTGTTACAGCATTTGCTGCCGGAAAATGTATCCATGAATAGTATACCTCTGTCTGCCGATATTCGTGTGTCTCTATTACGAATATGACTGTGCCACCTCTAGGTGTCAGTCCATTTTCTATAAGTTTTAAGGTTATAGATCTCCTTTTAATGACCGGAATGAGTGTTATATTCGGGTCTGCTGCTTGCATGGTAGCATCAGCATCTGCGATTTCAGTTGCTAATCTAGCTGCCTCTCTTTCTTCATCACTTTCTGACATTTTACTGTTAGAAAGGTTATGCTTTTGGTTTGCAGATCAGGTTTCTTTATGGAAACAGAGATTAGATGCACAATATTTTGGAACAGTGTATCCTTCAACGTTGACTATACCAAGAACCATACATAGGAGTTCCCTCCTGCGAGGTTTTGGAGGATATAACCTTTCACCCACTCCAGACGTCTTTGGAGTATTTGGGAAAAGGGGTCTGAGTGAGAAAGCACGACTGAGTTACTCTAAATGTCTTACGTTAGTTTTATCGCCCTTTCCAAACGCGTTGGGCGCCATGTAGTGTAGCTCCTATTTTCCCAATAGGCTCTGCGCTTTGGAATAATACCTACAGCAGTAAAGGCCTAGACCAGACGTTAACTAGGTCTACTACTGTCGATACTAGACTTAATTTTTGGGTTTGCCAGCTAAGCTCAGAGTTCGCTAGAAACTTTCTCGAATGTTCAAGGAAGGAATTAACTCCCCTGATTAGACAAGAAGGGATTTAGTTTCTGACAACCATAGAACATGACAACTTTGCTCTCCCCTAATCAAGAGTCAATCTCAAGAGTCGTGTGAGCACAAGGCAATTATTTTACTCAGTCAGTACGTGCATTCTTAGTCTCATCAGATTGTAGAGAAAAGGAAGAGACGGGCGTGTTCAATAAAAAGGTGTTATTTATTGATCAGTCTCTTTTCTCGTACAAGAGAAATGGATCGATATTATTGCAATACTTATAGTTAAGTAAAGTGCATACATTAAAAGCAATAGTATAAAATAATACTGTAAAAACATTGATATGGTTTCTGAGCCATATGATGTTTGAAATGATTAAAATATATTTACATACACATATACATTTGACTAAACGTACTCAACTGGTGTTTCTAAATACGCCTACCCCGTGTACCTGACCTAAGTCTAATGCGTGGGCGGGAATAGAAAGTTACAGTTTAAGTTAAGTTTGTTTTTGCCAAGTGAATAACTAAAGAATTCTCTGTGAGGGGTTATTCAGTTCTGTACCTGGAAGTTAGGATGAATGAGGAATGGTATCTCTTTCTCTGCTCTCGATATTCCAGGCTGCCTGCGAGGGCTGCCCAGAAACGCCGGTGCTGGGTCTCTCGGCTTGAGATAGCAGCGCGTCTCTCAGCGCGTCAGGAAGGCGGGGCTGCTGCCAGCGGGGTCTGCTTCTGCTCTCGGCTTCGGCAAGTGTGGCTGCTCCGTCTTGTCACCACGCGTGTCTTTGCATAGGGCAAGATCGGCAATATTTATACCTTAAAGGTGCCGAGATTGACGTAAGGATGGACATAGGTACGTCAATAAAGATGTCATACGACTTGCTCGTTAGCACATTCTTTACTAAAGTTCTCTGTGAAATCAAAACAATGGCCGCACGGATTTGTCCAGGTTGTCATAGGTTTGATTTGTTATGAGAACGTCGTATGCCTTATCAGGGGCTGGAGGAATGTCGCTTGTCTAATTAGATCTCAAGCGTTATGACCTAATCAGATAACACGTTCCTGTGCCGTAGTGTGACTGCGTCAGATAACGGTATCTGCATCATGGGGGCTGTTCTTGCCTCATGGGCTGACTGCTAGTTAACTTGATAGTTAGTTTAACCAGAATAGGGTCAGGAATAGGGGGATCGATTCAGAACCTATAGAAATACACGACAATATTTTTGGGGAAAGATATAAAATATTACATAATTTTAAAAGTTAAAAAAAGGATAATAGAGTTGCAAAATATTGTAAAAAAAAAATCTAGGTTTTATAAACATTAAAACATGAAATTAACATTTAAAAAACCTTCAAAATTCACTGAAAAACCATAGATTTTATAGACGTTATAGTTAGGAATTAGCATTTAAAAAACCTTAGAAATTCATTGAAAAAACCATAGGTTTCAGGGACGTTATAGTTAGTTGGACATTTCACTCATATAAAATGATAGAAATTCCCATGTTATAGTTAGTTCAGCTAACTATAACTCGCGCCCCCGCAATGCACTGCTGATGACGTCACATATTACATCATTCATGATATGGTCAGTGACATCACTGATGACATCACTGATGACACCTCAAATGACATCACTGATGACATCATCCAGTGTATGCGTGTCTTTCTGAAAAAGAAATATTTTTTTATATATGTATATCTAAAAGTCGACAGAAGAATAAATGGGTAAATAAGTGTCTAAATGGATGTTTTTTTGTAAAAAAGATTGCATAACTGACTTATAAAGTGTATCTTAGTGAATACATGTATTAGCGAGTAATGTTTAAATATCTAAATATCTGTATCAGTGTCTCACTTTGTCTATAAGTGACTGCATGGGTTGGTGAGTAGCTACATGAGTGTCGATATGGGTTATTAGTTGGTTTTTTGAGTATCAGAATGAGTGTCTGTATGGTTTGGTGGGGGTATTACTTAGCGCACAGATGCATGAATGACTGACTCACTGTTTGTATGTGTTTTGAAGACAGCATGTGTGCAGGACTGTATGGGTGGATGAGTGTGTGTATGGGTGTGTTAGTGAGTGAATGACTGTCTCAATAGTATCTTTATGAGTAACTACATATGTCACTGACCATGTCATGAGTTATGTAATATGTATCGTCGCTTTGACGTTACGAGTCGCATCAACGCATCCGCGTGACGTCATGTACGGCGTCCCGTACGCGTACGACGCGAAAGTTTCTAATTGTTCAAAAACATATATTTATGTATTTAATGTACATATTAAGGGAAGACATTATCTGGGATAATCATGAAAATAGTTGTTTAAAACTTTTAATAAGCGTATATTACTTTGAAAAGCAACTACGCAAACCGCGGCGGTACGTCGTACGTACTCGCAGCGTAAGAGCACCGTAAGCGTACGCAAAGCCATGTGACTTTAAAAGAAGAGATTTGATTGGTTCATAACACTTCCTATTCCAACTGTTGAAAGACCCCTCCCATTTTAATCATTCTACTTTGACTTTCTATGAAGAAGCATCTCTTCTGTGAATCCTGTCAAAATAGAGGGAAAATCACCATGGCTACACCTATGGAGTCCTCTTCCAGCCATTCTTCTGAAGGAGAATTCATTCCTGAAGAGCCTCAGAAGAAATAAAAAGAAGCACTGATTTGGAAGTTTTTTACTTTCCCTGAAGGGAAAAAAAGGCTAATGCTCCTTAGTAACCTCCAAAATATGCCAGACAACTCTTTCCAGGGCGATCCATCAAAAAAATACTCATTTGGGACAGCAAGTATGGTGCGACACGTGAAAAACTTGCACCCCAACAACTTTGCAAGAGCTGCAACACGGAAGTTGCAGGAGAACCCACCGCCTGCTGTACCACGTACATCGACTGCACCACCACCACCTTCGGCAAGCAGTCCACAGCCTCACATTTAACCCGATTTTGGAGAACTAAAAATTATTTGCATTTATTCCAATGAACTATTGTGTTATGGGGAACAGTCAATTGGCCTCATAAAACGCAGGAAGCGGGAGCATCGTTGTTCACGACATTATTTTTTTTCCTTCATTCTTTTGTTCCTGTTGGACACTTGTTAAAAAATACAAAACTAGAAAGACAAAAAAACAGTTCTTCTCAGAACTAACTCCACTTGTCAAAGAAAGAGCTATATTTCTATGATAGTGTGTAAAACTTTGTCTGAATGAATGTGTAGTGCATAAATGAATGAATGAATGAATACATTAGTAGTGTATGGTGAATGTGAAAGTGCAGAACTGTAAGGAAGTGCTACAGCATGAATCTATAGGTGTTTACCTATTGTATACTGTAGTACCTCTGAAGCACTTGAATGTAACATATGCACATAAATATGTTACAAGTCCATGCTTCAATTTGCACTGCTGGTGAAACTGCCTGGATGAATTTGTATGTGTTAGGGGCGGATGTACAACCCCCTTTGCGCCTCTTTTACACAGCCATTGCGTCACTTTTGTGACGCAGCGATGGTGCAAAAGATGTGCCATGGTTTGTGGTATTTACAATGTGACGTATCTGGAAGGTGCATTAAATTGTAAAGCCCTGCGCCAGAAGGAGGCTTTCCTGTGCAGGGGGGGGGTGTTCTGGCGCAGGAATGCCGCCTAAAAGTGACTGAGTGAAATCTATAAGATTTCATTCAGTTACTTTTAGGCTTATGCTGCGTCAAAACCCTGCACCTGCTTGAAGCAGGTGTAAGGATTGACACAGCATTGTGAGCATAGGGCCCCAAGAGCATTGCTGGAGTTATCTGTGCCGTTTTTGCCCCATAGTGCACCACATTGTAAATACGGTGCATCCATGATGGTGATGTCACAGTACACAATAACTGGCATATCTCTGGGGATGTACCACTTATTGTACATCTGCTGATTAGTGTTTTAATGTAGTGAATGGATTACTACACACTGATAAATGAGTCACTACAAAACTATAACAAGAGTGACAGAGTGTTTGGTGGAAGTGTAAGTATAGAGACTGGGGAATTGAACATATAAAAGGCAAATTTGCAGGTGCATAGAACAGTGTATGCATAGTCTGAAGGGGATTGAAGCAGTCCATGCCCTAAGGCCCACTTTGCACCATAAGTACTTAGGTACTGGCTGAAAGGAGAGTGTCTGGCTGAATGTATAGCAGCTTCACTTTTAGAACAATGTATAGATAAACACATACTGCTGTATGGTTCACTACAATACTGAAACAGTAGTGCGAGAGTGTTTGGTGAAAGTGTAACGATACAGAGTGGGGAATTGAAGGTATAAAAGGCAAGTTTGCCGGTGTATAGAACAGTGGATGCATAGACCATAGGGATTTGAAGCAGTCCATGCCCTAAGGCCTACTTTGGTGCATGACTACTTGGGAACCGACTGAATGCTTACAGTTCTACAAGGAGACTGTCTGGCTGAATATATAGCACCTTCACTTTTAGAACAGTGCATACATAAGAACATATTGCTGTATGACTCACTACAATACTAAAATAGCAGTAGCAGAATGTTTGGAGGAAGTGTCAGGATACAGACTGGGCAATTGAAAGTTTAAAAGCCAAGTTTACAGATGTTTAGAAAACTGCATTTATTATCTATAGGTGTTTGAAGCAGTCCATGTCCTTAGGCCTACTTTGCTGCATGACTACTTGGGTAGTGGCAGAATGCTTACACTTCTCCAAGGAGAGTGCAGAGTTGAATGTATAACTGCTTCACTTTTTGTACAGTGTATAGATAAGCATATCTTGCTGTATGGCTCACTACAATATTGAAACAGTAGTGGCAAAGTGTTTGGAGGGAGTATAAGGATAGAGACGGGGTAATTAAAGGTTTAAAAGACATGTTTTCAGGTCCATAGAAAAGTACATGGATAGTAAATAGGAGTTTGAAGCAGTCCATATACTAAGGCCTACTTTACTACATGAATATGTGGGTACTGACTGGATGATAAGAGTTCTACAAGCAGTGGCAAGCTGAATGTGTAACTGCTTCACTTTTCGAACAGTGTATAGATAAGCACATACTGCTGTATGGTTCACTACAATATTGAAACAGTAGTGTGAGAGTGTTTGGTGAAAGTGTAATGATACAGACTGGGGAATTGAAGGTATAAAAGGCAAGTTTGCAGGTGCATAGAAGACTGCAAGCATAGTCTATAGGGGTTTAAAGAAGTCCATGCCCTAAGGCCTACTTTGCTCCATGAGGAGTTTGGTACTGACTGGATGATTACAGTTCTGAACGGAGAGTAACTAACGAAATGTATAAGAGCTTCAGTTTCAGCACACTGCATAGATAAGGACATTCTGCTGAATGGCTCAGTACAATACTGAATCAGCAATGATAGAGTGTTTGCTCAAAGTGTAAGGATACAGACTGGAGAATAGAAGATATAAAAGGCAAGTTTGCAGTGGCATAGAAGACTGCAAGCATAGTCTAAGGGGTTTAAAGTAGTTCATGGCCTAAGGCCTACTTTGCTCCATAATTACTTGGGTACTGACTGCATGATTACAGTTCTGCAAAGAGAGTGCATGACTGAATTTATAAGAGCTTCATTTTTAGCACAGTGCATAGATAAGGACATTCTGCTAAATGGCTCACTACAATACTAAAACAGCAGTAACAGAGTGTTTGAAGGAAGTGTAGAGGATACAGACTGGGCAAAGAATTTAAAAAAGGTATAAAATAATCTATAAGTGCTACACTTTTATTACAGTGAATGTTTTAATAAATAGTACTCAAACCATTAATATTATATAATAATACATTTATTCTTGTAACATCTCATAATTTAATAGAGCTTCTAAAATAATTTCATCAGGTATTTCATTTTCCAGGTTATCAATTTCAAAAGTTATATGATCAAACACAATGTCATCTAATGCTTCCACAAAATCAGCATCCAAGGTTTTGTCTAGGAAATCACAACTGATATCTGCAGCACTAATTTCTTCGTCTTCATTCTCGCTGCCCGTGAAAGGTATGTTTAGCTCTTCTCTGAGACTCTTACTAATTTCGAAATCATCTTCCATATTGTTCTGTTGTTTTTCTATATTGAGTTTCTTATGTTGTAGGTTCTTGTACAAAAACATAAACACTTCATTTTATCATTTTTCCTAATACATAACACAAAACACTCCTCATCACAATAGGAAAAAACTCAGGTTGTTATAATAAAATGCAGTACTAAAAAAAGTATAATATGTCTATTCACCTTACCTGTCCCAAACTAGTAGATGTGTTGTAGTAAATTGCAAAGAATACTGGTACACTCAGTATATATATATATATATATATATATTAATTTTTTTAAATGTCTTTAAAAGATACAAAGCATTTTTACACACTTATGTACTCCATCCATGTTTTGTTACTTCAGCTCTGTAGAAGCACATTCCATTGACCATTTTTAACAGTTACTTATACTTACCTTAAACATAATAAATAATAAAAAATTATATATTATAAAATTAGCATCTGTGGAAGACAAAAAAATATATAGTTACAATATATCTTTTACAACACAAAATAATTTGTAAAGCATTTCATTTGCCTTTTTTGCTGTTCTCAGATTATATTGAATTTCACTAGAAACAGTGAGTTCAATAGTACTCATCACATAACAGCGGGCAAAAAAAGACAATCAATAAGATTATCTTTAAAAAAACATTCAACATTCTCAATAACAATCTAAAAAATAGAAATAAAAAATATGTTAAATGTTTTTTTCTAAGAAAAAAGAAAAACCAAAGGTGGTGATGGACGGAGCGTTGACAGTACAAACACTCACCCCCAGTCAACTGATCTGGGTTTAATCCATCACCGTTCTTTAGCTCACTCCGCCACCCCAGTTCAGACATGGCCATATGCAAATCAGTCTGACCCTGTGCCTCATGGGAACAGTCCAGCCCGAACTGCCAAGCCATGTCTTCCCTGGACCGGAATCAAGCCTCCCAGGACCGGTTTCTGGCATTACAGCCGTCTTCAGCCGGGCTTGCTTGACTCCAGTGGCAAAGTGAGCAAGGGACTCACGTCTGAGCATACCCTGCCAACTTAGGGCGAAAAAAGAAAAATGTTTTTTTTTAACAGCAATTTCTTACGTAACTATGAGATATGTCAAACAATCTTAAAATAATAAAACACTATCATAAATTTTCATACACTGCAAGTAAAGTTATTTACAAATATATGCTGACAAAATATACAACAAATAGTCCTTAATGGTTTTACATACTTTTCCTCATGGCCAAATAGTATATCTAAATTTATTAACTTGGAAGTTCTTCAATACTAATCCTCAGCATCCGTTTCCCACCTTTCTGATCCAAAACCAGCAACATAATTTGCTCAGCACCAGGGCTCATCCTTTAACTTGACGCTATTCCACATCTACATGGCACCCTCACACAAGTGGCCCGCCATCACAACCTGAATTTTATCTGCTAAGACGACACCCAACTCATCTTCTCCCCCACCAAGGAGCCACATACCACCGAAAGACGTCACCAACTGTATAAGAATCAACTCTCTAAATCTCAACTCAGACAAACACATACAACTACTACAACGAGTCCGAAACACTTCCGCCCGACTGATCATCAATGTCCCCTGCCGCAGCCACATCACTCACTACCTGAGAGATCTACACTGGCTTCACGTCAACAAGAGGATCACTTTCAAGCTCCTCACCCTCACTTACAAAGTACTCTACAACACCAGACTAACCTACCTTAACAGCAGTAATCCTGAAAGGCCAAATTTTGTTCCTAAAATTTTGGCTTTAAAAATATTAGGTAAGACTTTGGTAACTTTTAGGCAAACGTTGTTTAAAAACCAATTGACTATAATTACAATGTATCCAACATTTCAGACATTTTAAATAAACAGTATAATGTCCAGATGTTGTAGAAGGTCCATCATGAAAAATAATTGCTCAGCTACAAAAGATTTTCCTGATATTGATAGTTGAGTAGCTACAAACTTTTTAACTTAAGTTTCCAATTTTCTTCCGTTAGCTCTACAACGTTGCAGCATTAAAATTACATACTGTCCATATCTTTGTATAAATAATGTTGATGACATTTCTGATTTACATTGGCTACACTCCATGTTTTGACTTGCTCCTCTAACTAGATTGTTAAAAGACACTGATTCACAGTCTGGTAAACTCAGATATATAAATCTTTCACTGTCTATGTTAGTGCTACATATAAACAAACACTTTTCACAGTCATGTTGCCATTTATAAGAAAGGCCAAAAAGGTTTTCAATATCTATACCTTCATCTTCTAATACAACAAGCATATACATTAAAAATTCCTGACAATCTTGCTGAATATTCTGCATAAATTGAGTACAACCAGAACATATGTCCAAAACATTTTGAATATCAGAAACACTTTGTACTTTACTTTTATCACTACTACATTTCTCATAAACAGAATACAACAATGAATAGAATCTTTCTTCCCAATTTTCAACAATTTGCTGTTGCAAACTTTCAAGAAAAAACCCATTAACAACTACATTAGCATAGCAGTTGACACCAGAACTATTTTCAAACTGATAACCAACATTGTCTTCAACACTGTCCTTTTTCTTTTTGCTTGCAATCACAACTTCATCTTGTTTTTTCTTCTTTCTCTACAGCTTCACTACAGATATTCTCAAATCTTCTTTTTCTACCTACCACACGCTTTTCAAATACTGGATATTGACTTAAATTGGGTGCATAGTCTTCTTAACCTATTATACTCTTTCACACAATTCGCATCTGCACTAATTTTGTCTCATCAAAATCAATCAAGTACAATCCAGATAAAGTTCTCACTCGAGACAAAGCAACATATGCCATACCTTCTTTAAACACGGTACTTCCAATATTCACTAAAGCACTATCTACACTTAAACCTTGAGATATATGAATGGTCACCGCATACGCCAAAGAAATAGGAAACTGTTTTCTACGAACATACAAAACTTTTACAAGCTGAACAACAACTAAATTGTTGTACTTCTTCAATTTCATCAAATTTGATTTTCAAAAATTCAATACCATCTCTATTTACATAATTAACAAAATCAACAATTTTAGCCATTGCTCCATTTACTAAACCTTTTTCCACATTCAAATTACGTCGTAAAATTACCCTACAGTTTACACATGCATATAAATTATTTTCTAACCCAGCAGTTTTACTTATCAATTTCTCTAAATAATCCAATTTCCTCTTCAACTTTTCAGTCAAAATAATAGTGATTCCTTCATGTTCTATTTTATCAATAGCTTCCAATTTAATAATTTCTTCATTTTCCAACTTGAAAATTTCTTCGTTGAATATAGAACATTCACCAGTGTTGGCATTAAGCAGATTACAGATTTGTTTTCTGCTATTCTCATATATATTTTCTCAGGAACAATATTTTCATTTGGAAACAAATTGGACAGTATTCGACTCTGTAAAGCTTGTTTGCCATGTTCTGTCACTTTTCCAATTCTTATATCTTGAAGAATATTTCCATAATCAGCATCATTTGCCTGACGCATATTTGTAATAAGTTCCTTATATTCAAAAAATGACCAAATGTTAACATTTCCAATGCTCCCCAAAGACTTTCTGGTATCTTCATGCGCCAGTGTTTTAAACACTGGTTGTCCTTTTACATTAGTAAGTTGTAGTAGATCTCCAAAAACTATGACGTGCTTTCCTCCAAATAATACGTCATACTCTGTTTTAAGAATGTGCTGCATTCTTAAATGCACAAAGGTAAGCATTAAGTTTTATACCATGCTTACGTCATCAATAATGAGAAATTTAATTTTCTTCAACACTCTTGAAACTTCACAACAAGTTTCTCCAGATAGTTTGTGGTATTCCAGTTTGTTTTCATGCTCTACTGGTAGCATTAATAAACGATGTAAAGTAATTCCTTTAATATTGTGTGCCGCCAACCCAGTTGGAGCAGTGACAACACAAGACAAATGCGACTCAGTTGTTTTCTGTAGATAAGTTGTAATTACTTTAATTAAAAAACTTTTTCCTGTTCCAGCTTGTCCACTCACGTACATTCGGATAGATTGACATGATGAGCAAGAGCACTCTTTCTTTTCATGAAGTAATCCATGGTTAATCTGTTCTCTCACTTGCTCAAATAATTGTTTCTGCTCAACATTTAGTTGTTCTTCCAAGTTTCCTAAGTTTGTTACATCTTCTTGAGCTTGATACATTGGTGTTTCCACCTCTTCCATAGCAGTTGCTGCTTAATTTTGAACAATTGGTTCTCCTAGTGGATCCTGACTCAACGGAGCAGAAGTTTGACTGTCTTGAGAACTGTCTCTAGCAATCTCAGCTGCAATTGTAGCTTCTTTCTCAATTTTGTCGTTCAACATTTTCACATAATTAGCAAAAACAGGACATTCTATAGTATCTTTACTTGTGTTGAAGGAATCTTCATAGCTCTCAAAATCTCAGAGTATTTCCAATTCTGAACGCCATGGCTTGAAAAGTTGCAAAAGAGCTAAACAGTAAAATTCCCTTTTGTCAGGAGTTTCGCAACTCAGTTTACGGTGATTAATCAAATGTCCTTTTCTTTGTTTTACCAAACATCCTTCAGAACCAATCTCGCCATATATACCATTATTGATGTTTTCTGTAATATTCCATTTAAAAATATAGTTTTGCAGCACTTCATAGTGACAAATGTTCTCAAGATGATGACTTCTATTTGGATAATATGTATCTAACATATTCGTTTTCACAATATCTGTACTTTCTGGCTCTTTTTCAGCTAAATATTCAATTTCTTGTACAGATTTAAGTACTCGATTTCATGTTGCAGCACGACCTAGACTCACCCAAATGATTCTTCTAGATTTGGAGTATAGACTTGCAGATGATAAGCGATCCGAGCATTCATATGCTCCAATTTCTCGATGAGATAACATCTTCAAACTGTAACTATATAATTTCTTACTTAGACAATTCTCGTGGGAAATCTCTTCCCACATTTCCTTCAATTCCGTCTTTTCTGATTTTGTTATGTAGGATGTTACATAATGAGCAACCCAGTAAAACAACAAGAGAGTGTCGAAAAAACAAGGTAGATTTAGCACATGATCAGAGATTGATATGTTCCCATCAGCTCCACATTGGAAATTGTTAGGGTTTTTTTAGAAGCCCTCACTCACCACCCTGGGTGGTGACATGCTTCATCATCGGGCCCACCAGGAGAAGCCGAATGCCTCCCTGGTGTGCTACAACGCCAGATTACTGCGGAGCTGGTTTTTTGACAGTGATGTGAAAAACGTGGTATTAAAATTGTCAAAGAGTTGTACCAGAAAGAAAAATGTATTCAATGGTCAGTCTGACAAAGTTAAAATATGTGTCGGGAAATGTGCCAATTAATGTATTGGTTATTTCCACTTTAGAGTGGGGTCGACATGTTTCAGCCCTTATGTGTGAGATTTACTGGGATTTCTTCAGGACCATGTTATGTGTACCTCGGCGGTGTGGGCGCGCTAAGGTCCACCCTACCAGAGGACGTGAAAGTTAAAAACGGTCGTGTAAAAATAGTGCAGAAAAAACCAAAACAAACCACCAAGTAGTGGGAATTACCTCTGATTTAGAGGAACCTGTGTAGTTTGTGTGAAAAACGATCCACTCCCCATAGGTCTCGGGAGGTGGGTGGGGCGACAATGGCACACCGCCCGCAACACCCTGCACCCGCTTGGCACCTAGCGTTCCCTGCTACCGGACCTCGTGGACCGGTAGCAGGGAACGCTAGGTGCCAAGCGGGTGCAGGGCGTTGCGGGCGGTGTGCCATTGTCGCCCCACCCACCTCCGAGACCTATGGGGAGTGGATAGTTTTTCACACAAACTACACAGGTTCCTCTAAATCAGAGGTAATTCCCACTACTTGGTGGTTTGTTTTGTTTTTTTCTGCACTATTTTTACACGACCGTTTTTAACTTTCACGTCCTCTGGTAGGGTGGACCTTAGAGCGCCCACACCGCCGAGGTACACATAACATGGTCCTGAAGAAAGCCCAGTAAATCTCACACATAAGGGCTGAAACATGTCGACCCCACTCTAAAGTGGAAATAACCAATACATTAATTGGCACATTTCCCGACACATATTTTAACTTTGTCAGACTGACCATTGAATACATTTTTCTTTCTGGTACAGCTCTTTGACAATTTTAATACCACGTTTTTCACATCACTGTCAAAAAAACAGCTCCGCAGTAATCTGGCGTTGTAGCACATCAGGGAGGCATTCGGCTTCTCCTGGTGGGCCCGATGATGAAGCATGTCACCACCCAGGGTGGTGAGTGAGGGCTTCTAAAAAACCCTAACAATTTCCAATGTGGAGTTGATGGGAACATATCGATCTCTGATCATGTGCTAAATCTACCTTGTTTTTTCGACACTCTCTTGTTGTTTTACTGAGATAGCCCGGGGGACTGAGGGTGCCCCTTTTCCCTCTCTCTCATATTGTTACTACTCACATAATGAGCAACAGCAATGGAATTGTCCGCAACATATTGAATATCCATGTTAGCATTCCACATGGACAAAATGATTGGGTTGTAGTCATTTATGTATTTTGACTCTTCATTTCTTCTTAAGTTGTAGGTATTTTTTGGAGACTTTCTTGTGACAGTATGTCGCAAATATGACATAAAACTGTTCACTCTTTCTTTCGATATTACAGGACGTGGAAATCCATAACGACATTTGGTGTAGAATTTGTCCTTAGATTTGTACTTTCGACGACAGTATTTCCCATAACGATGGCTTTGGAATCGTAAGACTTGTTGTCTTAAGTCCTTATCTAGTGTACTTTTGGGTATAGCACATGTAGCATATTCTTCAATAAAAGACAACACAGTATCATCTGAGTCTATTCCAAATTTGGGAGCATCTTTGATCCATATTGTCATATGTATGTGAGGAGCACCTCTTGCTTGATACTTTCTCCAAAAGAAATCCAGAACCTCTCCAAGAGGAGGATTTTTTTTATTGGTTATAAAAGACATCATAGCTTCAAATCTATGATTGAAATACCTGCATACATTAACTGGATCCAAAGAGCACAATTCTCCAGGTGTCTTGTATTCAATATTTAGTATATTTGGATTTGCCTCTAGAAGAAATTGAAGTAAATCATCCCAAGCATATTCAGCACAGCTTAGAGTAAGGAACCATGTAGGAGTTCCTAAGTTCCTTAGCATACATTTAAGTTCTCCATGACGATGGTACCAGTACTCATTAGTACCACTCTGACATGCCATGAGATTAATTAGCTGAGATTCCAAAACATTATCTTTCTGCAGTACTTTATCCATAAATTCCTTTGCTGAAACATTTTGCAGATGTACACCTGTTTTCAATATATGGTTTACTGCATAAGAAAGTCCAGACAAATCACTCTCAAACAAAAGATTAAACAAATACGGAATACATTGTCAAAATCTTGGATCTTCTGCATACAATCTTGATGTCTGGTATTCAGATGCAGGAATCTGCACAGGTCGGTCATCATATCGTCCTCCTTTTCCTGTGGGAAACAACTGAGGGAAACAACGAGCTTCCAAACTTTTTTCCCATACACTAATGGGACTTCCCTTTGCTTCTTTCATTTGGAATAACTCTATAGTATTCCCCATCACTTCTTTAGAATGAAGTGGATGAACACTGTAATGTTCGTAGATTTCTTCAGTTCTGGACACATCCACTTTTTCAATTTGTCCAGATGGCAAGCCACTATCTTCTTCTGCAATTATTTCTTCTTCTCTCACATACACATTTATATAATATTGATTATTTTTTACCAGATACAACGTTGCCTTTTTCACTTTCCTAACATCCACTAATTCTTGCCAGATTTTCTTACTTTTAGTAGGAACGCCATTAACAAGAATAACTAAAGTTTCATCTTCTACATTTTGTACACCAATTGTTTCAATATTTTTCTTTAAATCTAGAGGCAAATATACAACTCTTCCCTTTAATCCTCTCTGTAAATCTGAAGGAGGCAATTTTCCTCTCTTAGGCTCCGTACGAACAATAGCCTGAAATGGATGCACACATTGAATAAGAATAGACTCATAAGTATTTAAATCCATCAGTTCAGAAGGAATATTTACCATCTCAAGATTATTATGCACAGCTCTAGCAGGCATTTTGTTCTCATCTAATTTGTTATAACAATATTTACAAATACCCTGATCAGAACTCAAATCAAAACAATTCTCTACCAACAAATAAGTTGCAAATTCCATCCACTCATTATTATTTTCCTTTTCACTTTTTGAATACAGATCAACAGTCCTGGTCTGATTTTTATAATGAGTTCGTCGACAACAAATACAAGAATACTTTGGCCTTTCACCTGAAATCGCCTTAAACTTTGTAATTTCTTGCTCAAAACTTTCTGTACTACAATGTTGTACATTCTCTTCTACATTTCCTTCTATTAATGTCTCAATTTCTATACTGTCTTCCTCAGGACCAAAGTAACTAACCTGAATTTCATCACAAACATTCATTACATCTGATACAGATCCACGCAAAAGAGCACTGTTCAACTTTTTTAACATTAGTGCTGGACTTTTTGCATAATACAATCTTCTGACTAATTTCCTCATTTCAGTATGATGTACTGCTAACATCCTGAAATGGTGAAAAACACTTCGACATACTTTTTTAGAAAGACAAGCCAGAGAATGATCTTTCAAACCAGTATTTTCTCTCACTCTGCAAGGGTCTAATCCTTGCAACATCTTAATCTTTTGTTTAACACTTTTCTTAGTATAGTTACGTAAGAAATTGCGTAAAAAATCAATAGATTCCAAAGTACACTACAAATACTACTGCAATTCCAAGTGTACACTGGATCTTGAGGACATCTCCCTAAAACGTCATCAGCTAACACCTCTTCTGCATTTCTAGGAACAATTTTCTCTTTCTCAATAAGACAACCATTTGTAACCTCATAAGCACGACCACTAGTGTCAACTGCATGCAACAAATCATTACTCTGAAGATAACTCTCTTAATTAAAAAAAGGCTCAGAACTTGAACTATGTTTTCATTCACCCAGAAAAACATCAGAAAAATTACTTCTGTTAATTACTCTTCTCCACTTACTTTTGGCCTTCATTAAATGGATTGGCTTATCTAGTGATCGAATTCTATTGATTACTAAAATAAACATTTTTTTTTTAATTCCAAAGCTTTCTCAACTACATTTTCTATACGTTTCATCTTCTTATAAAATGCTGTTTCTTTTTTACATTTCTTCACTTCCTTGATCAAATTCGACAAAACTCTATTATAAAACATTCTTTTTCTAATTTCCTGAAATTGATTCTTCCTCCTTTTACTATACACTGTTTTTTTACAAGATGAATTCCTATGGTTTTTCTCTTTTCTCTTGCTTTTATTTTTAGTTGCAGATACACAATTTGTATTTTTGACATTGTGCACACTACTCCTTGTATTTGATAAGTTCTTCAAAAAAATCTTCGTTCTCTTACCAGAACTTTTTTTCTTTTTGTTCACACATTGTTGTTCAGGTAAATCTTGTGGATGACTTCTCTTTAAATAATGAGCTTTGTTATGTTGTTTCCTCTTTTCACTTTTTGAAGGCATGACATTTCTTTTTCTGATGATAAATAGAATCTGTAATAAAAAATATATATATAATATTATTAAAAAAATTAAGCAGTTCATCTGCTCAGCCCTACTTCACTGCATCAATACTTGAGTACTGACTAAAAGATTACACTTCTGTAAGGAGAGTGCCTGACTGAATTTATAAGTGTTTCAGCCTATGAGGAAACACAAGCAGTATGAGGAAACAGGGAAGAATATGAAGAGAGAGGAGTGAGAATGAAGAAATAGAGAAGAGTATAAAAAAACACAGATGTGTATAAGTAGACAGGGATGTGTATGAGGAAAGAGGGAGAAGTATCAGAAAATACGGGAGAGTATAATGAGAGGACGAGTATGAGGAAAGGGGGACAAATGAGCATAGAGGGTAGAGTAACAGGAAAAAGGGGGGTATGAGGAGAGAAGAAAGAGTATGAGGAGAGAGAGAGTGTGAAGAGAGAGAGGGGAGAATATGGAAAAAGAGGTGAGTATGAGCACAGACAGGGGGACCATGAGAACAATGGGGAATATGAGTAGAAAGGGAGGAGTAACAGGACAGAGAGGGGAATATGAGGACAAGGGGGAGTATGAAGACAAGGAGCACTATGAGGAGAGAGAAGTGAGAATAAGGAAAGAGAGGGAATATCAGAAGAGAGGGGACAGTATAAGGAGAGAGAGGTAGACTGTGAGTAGCGAGGGGGTAAAATATGCAAAAAAAGCGAGTATAATTCCTAGTTGTACACAGACGCTCAGTGTGATTCTAGACAAAAAATATGAGACCATGCATTTTACCAAAACACATTTACTACTCTAAAACGGTTGAGTGATTGCACACATTCCATTTATATAACTACTACATTTCAGTGCACAACCCTGACTCATTTTGCAAATACATATGCAATTTGCTACATTATTGTTGCCAACATTACATCCAAAAAGTGACACAATAGAACCACAAAGAGGCACAAGGGGCTTGTAAATCTACACAACAGTTTATGCAGCAGTGTATGTATACTGACTGGGAAATTATTAACAGGGAGGTATGAGGAGAGAGGGAGGAGTAAAAGGAGACAGGAGTAAGTATAAAAAGAAGGGGGAGTATTATGAGACAGGGGACACAATAAGGAAAGAGGAGGAATATGAGGAGAAACAGAGAAGTATGAACACAGAGAGGAGGAGTATGAAGACAGAGGAAATATAAGGACAAAAGGGATTATGAGGAGAGAGGGGGAAGTAAGAGGAGAGAGGGGACAGTATGAAGACAGGGAGTAGTATAAGGGGAGAGAGGGAAGAATGAAGAGAGAGGAGGAATATAAGGAGAGAGGACGGAGTATGAGCACAGAGAGGGAGACTATGAGGACAGTGGAGAATATGAGTAGAAGGGGGAATATGAGCAGAAAGCGAGGAGTACAGGACAGAGAGGGGAATATGAGGACAGGAGGGATTATGAGAACAAGGAGCACTATGAGGAGAGAAAAGTGAGAACAAGGAAAGAGGGGGAATATCAGGAGAGAAGGGACAGTATAAGCAGGGAGAGGGAGACTGTGAGGAGAGACAGGGAGAATATAGAAAAAGAGGCAATTATAATTCCTTAATGTACACAGACGCTCAGTGTGATTCTAGACAAAAAAATTAGACCATGCATTTTACCAAAACACATTCACTACTCTAAAACGGTTAAGTGACTGTACACATTCCATGTATATAACTACTACATTTCACTGGACAACCCTGATTAATTTTGCAAATACAAATTCAATTTGCTACATTATTTTTGCCAACATTACATCCAAAAAGTGACACAATAGAACAACAAGGAGACTCAAGGGACTTGTAAATCTGACCAAGAGTGTATGCAGCATTGTATGTATACTGACTGGGGAATTGTTAAGAGAGAGGTATGATGAGAGAGGGAGGAGTAAGAGGACAGAGGAGGGAGTATAAAAAGAAGGGAGAGTATTAGGAGACAGAGGAGACAATTAGGACAGAGGGGGAATATGAGGACATGGGGACTATGAGGACAAGGAGCACTATGAGGAGAGAGAAGTGAGAATAAGGAAATAGGGGGAATATCAGAAGAGAGGGGACAGTATAAGCAGAGAGAGGTAAAATGTGAGGAGAGAGGGGGAGATTATGGAAAAAGGGGCAAGTATAATTCCTTAATGTACACAGATGGTCAGTGTGATTCTAGACAAAAAATGTGAGACCATACATTTTACCAAAACACATTTACTACACTAAAACGTTTAAGTGACTGCACACATTCCATGTATATAACTATTACATTTCATTGGACAACCCTGACTCATTTTGCAAATACATTTCCAATATACTGCATTATTTTTGCCAACATTACATCCAAAACGTGACACAATAGAACAACAAAGAGGCGCAAGGGGCTTGTAAATCTGCCCAAGAGTGTATGCAGCAGTGTATGTATACTGACTGGGGAATTGTTAAGAGGGAGGTATGATGACAGAGTGAGGAGTAAGAGGACAGAGGAGGGAGTATAAAAAGAAGGGAGAGTATTAGGAGACAGAGGAGACAATGAGGACAGAGGGGGAATATGAGGACAGGGGGGACTATGAGGACAAGGAGCACTATGAGGAGAGAGAAGTGAGAATAAGGAAAGAGGGGGAAGATCAGAAGAGAGGACACAGTATAAGCAGAGAGAGGTAGACTATGAGGAGAGAGGTGGGAGATTATGGAAAAAGGGGCAAGTGTAATTCCTTAATGTACACAGACGCTCACTGCTATTCTAGACAAAAAATATGAGACCATACATTTTACCAAAACACATTTACTACACTAAAACGGTTAAGTGACTGCACATGTTCCATGTATATAACTACTACATTTCAGTGGACAACCCTGACTCATTTTGCAAATACATTTCCAATTTGCTGCATTATTTTTGCCAACAATACATCTAAAAATGTGACACAATAGAACAACAAAGAGGTGCACGGGCTTATAAATCTGCTGAAGAGTGTATGCAGCAGTGTATGCATACTCATGGGCGTCCGCAGACATTTTTCCGGGGGGGGGGGCAAAATGTTAACGTCATCACCATCCTCCGAAATGATGTGTGCCAGGTGGGGCACAAGAAACACTGGGGCGCAGAACTGGGATAGACTCAACTAAATGCGAGGAATCCAGGACATGTGACTGACCCTGCCACAGGCCAACAAACACCACCTGTAGGGAAAACGCTAAACTTTCTGACAAGGTGCTTTATCTCTGTCTGCTAGGTGTGCAGACTTCCGGGTCCTCGATCCAACACCAATCAAGGCTGTCTTCAGCACGATTCGATTTTTATCAGAATACTTTAAAACAGCCTATGATTAAAGCACCAGATAAAATATACTGTATGCACAGTGTATGTTAGGGATTATTTGCAGCACACATATTTACCAATATTGGCTTCTTGGTGCTAGAATTCATGATAACTTTTATCCAAAGTTAAAGCACAACATCAAAGTTAGTCATAAATAAGGCATCAATCACACACACTAGTGATTCGCCAATGGGTGCTCCCTTTACTAGAATTTCCCGGGCATTGCTAAATTTTACACACATTCAATTAATTTATACAAAATAAAATGTATAGGTCCAAATGTTAGCTATATTTTTTAAAAGAAACTTAGAGTCCCTCTACGTGTAGTCAATGTCAAACTGACACCGTGCCCACGTTTAGGGATACAATAATGGCCAGCTCCCTTATGCGGAAGTCCGGCACCGTAAATGTGTGGCACATGCGACGCCCGCAGCGGTGGCACATCACAGGTCCAGAAATGCTGAGTCTTACACAGTGGTCGAAGTGGGGGAAAAAAGTAGGGGAACAGTGAGCGGAGAATCAAAGGGCGGGAATAACCCAAGGATTGGACCTGTGGGTGGAGCCAGAGGTGTGGCCAGAATGCGCAGACATCCCAATTTTTAGTATTTGTTTGGCATTTCACTGCCCAGTTTAATCAACCAATGGATACACATGATTATTTAAGGTTATAATGAGTTATTGACATTAAAATATATTCACAAAATGGGATATGCTTCTAATCAAAGAATGTACCAAATACGATAAAATGTGGAAACACAAGCCATTTGTCTCCGAGCCATGGAGTTTCTGTCATCAGCACTACTCCCTTTTTCCACAACAGCAGTTCAAACATGAATGGCAAAATATCCTAGTTTGCAAATGTTTTCTCTAAAATTATGGCTCTGCCATATTTGCCTCATAATGCAAGATCTGCTGCATGATCTGACCATTTAAACTAATAAATTGCCTGTAGCTCCAACATATCAAAAGTTAATATAAAATGTGACTTGTGATGCTGCGAAGTGGATGGCCTATTGTAAAGGTTGACTGATCACCTTTCTCACTGCTGCGTTTGTATGTTACACTGATACTAATAAGGCAAAATCTTTCCAGAGACTGTTAGCATGTGTACACACGTCAAAATAATAAAATATCTGAAAATATACTGCATTACGCTGCAGCCTTTTTTTATGCATAATTTAGTCAACACTAAGGCATAATGCTGTCATCTTTTGTTGCATAATTAATTCCAGTGGCCCCACAGCAGGCAGCACATGTTAAAAGTGCTTGTGAATGAGCCGGGTGACTGTAAGTTTGCAAACTTGGTTTGGTGTGCGTGAAAATCCTGAATTGCCAATCCCTGGTGAGTTGCAGCTACTACTGCTGAAACAAGCCCAATGGAGGTACCTATGGGTGAGGCGGACTGGCCTCAAGGGCAGGGCCAGCCACAGCACTGGTGGTGTCCTGTGCATTAATGTTTGTTAGTGCCCCCCAATGACCACCTCTGCCATGGATTCCCTCACTACTATCCTTTAACTGTGCCCCCCAAGTTTCCATGACCACTCTCTCTTAGATGCATTTAATTTGATTTACAGCGCCACTCATACCATTGTAGGGTGTCAGAGCAATTTACATCACACACATTACACAGAGACAATCAATATGTGTGTAAATCACTGTATAGAAAATGTTACATAAGACTAAGGACTACAAGGTGTAGGAGTCACATGACAACCATACCAGTAGCCCGTATAGTTTTATAGTTATTGGTCTGGAGAAACACAATACCCGGAATTTAAAACGTAATTCCATGGTTAGGGGTTCTCCTTAATAATCAGAATTGAATTCTGTCCAAAAGAACACTTTTTGGGACATTAGGATAATCAAAGACTGGGGGTGGGGGGTGGGACGGAGCATAACACTCTAATTTATACCTTGCAGTTTGTATGCAGCTCTTAGATGACAGTTAATAGCTCACTGTTCTAAGTTAGGATCTTAACTTATAAACTGCAAGTAATAAAATGATCTCTCTGACAAAAGCAGTAGCCCACTGACCTATTTACATTATGTGCACTTTGTGATCTGCATGGCGCATGGTCTTTGCAGCCGGTACATTAACCCTCTGAGCTACCTTTCCATGAGTCAAAACTTCCACTAGACAAAATTCTGATCTCTCTCTAGGAAGAACATTGATCACCAGAGTCATCATGACATTTTTATTGTTGCCGAAAATTGCTGGAGGCCAGGAAGGAGGCAGCAAGCATTTTTAAAACCATAATATACTTGCAAACATGATGCCTCCATCGAAAGTCAGCACCCGGTGCGGTCACACTGGTTGCACCGTCCTAGAGCTGGCCCTTCTCAAGGGTCCTGTGACCTCAATCACAGGGTCACTGTTGCTCTAGGGTGTGCTGCTTCATAGGGCTGCCCGCAAGACTGGAGGTGAACTTCAGTATGGATAGTGGTGGACAAGCCTTGAAGGTTAACCTACACTTGTCATGCTAGGGTCCACCTGCTGGTGCGAATACACCAGGACTTCTACGGTGTTGCGAAGCCTTCTAAGGTCTAGCATGTGATTGTGCTCTCGCAAGAGAGTGGTCTGGTGGACTGGTTATTAGGGCTAAACCTGGTTTCCAGTTCCAAATTCAGCAGCTCTGACCATAGTGCCACATCCTCTCCCCCACTGAACACCGTACTGCCCCACTGAGAAAAACTCCCACTGTCTTCAACTACAACCCAATTGTTGCCCGCTATAAACACCTGGATGCGGCTCAATTTAGATTACGCACTAGACAAGAGCAATATGCGGCCTACAAAAAAAAAAGGAACAACATCCTGGAAAAAGCAAACACTTATAGGGAATGCAAAATTTAGCAAACCATGGGTAATGTAAGCAGGAACAACATGGTTACCTTAATGCTTTTCAACTCACTATTCAGAAATCAGTGAGTGCTTTTTCCTGAAAAGTTAAGGACACGACTACAGGGCATGAATGGACCCATTTCAATGCCATTGCTTATATCCTTACAAAACGTAAGCAGTATGTAAAAAGACCACATCCCTGGACGCAGAGCCGCAGCACACATTTTGTTTTCCAATCCACCCATTGTAGTACCTCCAGGATTGGTGCACTAGTTCCAAGTCCAGGGAAAACAAAGACAAGAAAACAAAAATAGCGCTTCACTGGCAAACTCTGTAAAAGTGGCGCTAATGTGTTTCAGGGTGAATAAAATCAGTTTAGCCAGTTTGCTACCACTCTGTCTTACTTTATTTAGTTACTTATATATTTTTAGCCTTTTATTCCCAATGCTGCACTTTGAAATCAAGCGTCTTTCTTTTTTGGATCCATTTCACAGGGAAGCAAATAAAAGAAAGGAGAGGAAAGAGAGTTAGAACCCTGTCTTGAAGTCACGGTTTTCATGGGTGTCCGCAGGGGGGGCAAGGAGGGTCGCTCAAGGGGGGGGGGCAAGCACCCCTCCTTGCCCCCCCCTGCGGACGTCCATGTGTATACTGACTGGGGAATTGTTAAGAGGGAGGTATGATGAGAGAGGGAGGAATAAGAGGACAGAGGAGGGAGTATAAAAAGAAGGGAGAGTATTAGGAGACAGAGGAGACAATGAGGACAGAGGGGGAATATGAGGACAGGGGGACTATGAGGACAAGGAGCACTATGAGGAGAGAGAAGTGAGAATAAGGAAATAGGGGGAATATCAGAAGAGAGGGGACAGTATAAGCAGAGAGCGGTAAAATGTGAGGAGAGAGGGGGGAGATTATGGAAAAAGGGACAAGTATAGTTCCTTAATGTACACAGACGCTCAGTGTGATTCTAGACAAACAATATGAGACCATACATTTTACCAAAACACATTTACTACACTAAAGCGTTTAAATGACTGCACACATTCCATGTATATAACTACTACATTTCAGTGGACAACCCTAACTCATTTTGCAAATACATTTCCAATATACTGCATTATTTTTGCCAACATTACAGCCAAAAAGTGACACAATAGAACAACAAAGAGCCGCAAGGGGCTTGTAAATCTGCCCAAGAGTGTATGCAGCAGTGTATGTATACTGACTACAAAATTGTAGATTTAGAACACAAGTCTAATTCTAAGCAAGAACTATTAACTACTCTACAACTAAAAAAGTGACTGCACACATTCTACATTTTTTAGTACTGCACTTTATTGCACAAAGGTGACTCACTAAACACAGTAACTAACTAAATGATTTTATCACAATAGTTATCCAAATGCAGACAAACTCAGAATATGATTCTACAAACTTTAGAAGGATAAACACATTACTCTTACTAAAAATAAAATGCACCACATACATTCCCTTTCAAGTTATCAACTCACCTCTCAAACTGATTGTTAGATTAAGAAGAATGCCACTCACACAGCAGATAGTCTTATACAGAATCTCTCTACTTCAGTGGTTGCAGCAGAACCAAAGAATGGCACATTTTCCCTCTCAATTTACACATATATACACGTTAATAACAAATGAAATCCCTTCACACATTAATTCAAAACCAAACACACATTTCTATTGGTTCAACATTTCAAACCTTTCCAACTGACATAACTTTCCACCCTACCCCCAACAGATCATGCAAAAGTCAACTGTCAACAGAGGTCAAAAGTTCAGCATTCTATAAAACACTGCTCCTCAACAAGTTTAGACTATGCATAAGTACTTACTTATAAGTACCAATAAAGAGAAAAGGTCTCATTAGAACCAACTAACATATAAACACCTAAACTTGATAGATATGAGTAAAATATATTTTTTAATAGATTTTTTCTTGCTAAGTACGCTTACTTACTGGATGACTTACAGACTTCGCGTACGGTAAATCTACCGTAAAAAAAAAAAATAGCCTTTATCACAAATGTTTTATAATCCCCAGGGACCCCATCCTGCGGGGCTCTAACTATATGTATGCGGGGGGGCTCAAGGCCCACCCGCAGCCCCGGGGACTGCCACCCCCCAGGGCTTCTTTTAAAAAAAATTTTTTTTAAAACACTTGTGTGGGGGGCTTAAGCCCCCCCACACGCCCCGGGGACCGCCATCTCCCCGGGGCTCTAATATAGAAAATAGGGGGGTCTGTGACGGACCCCCCCAGCCCCGGGGACCATCACCCCCCGGGGCTTTTGAATGTTGGGAGGGGGGCCGTGCGGCCCCCCTCCTGGAGCCTTGTGGTGGCCCTGGGGACCGCCACACCCCAGGGCCGGCTCCTGCAGTGTCCCGGGGTGCCTAACCCCGGGACACTGCTGTTTGCTATGGTAGGGCGGGAGCCTCGCGGCTCCCACCCCACCATAGCAAACTGCTTTCCTATTTGAAAGAGAGAGCAGGAAACCTGATCTCTCTTTCAAGCGTTTTGATTTAATGTGATTTAAGAATAAAGAATAAAGAATAAAGCGGACTTCTGTTTTTTTTCTTTTACACCGCATACGCGTATCCCGCGATTTAAAAAAAAAAAAATTGGGGGGCCTAAGGAGCCATGTGGGACCCCCTGAGCAGGCCTAGGGGGTCAGGATGTTTCTACCCTGCCCCCTTCCTGTGTTTTTTGCGGTTCTTTCACTGCTTTCTTATGCCTCGGTTCTACCGAGGCACAAGATGGCTGCCAACACTTCCTGGTTTGGAGTGTTGACAGACAGTTGACAGCCAATCAGCATGCAGCTCGTGCTCGTAATCGTACGTTTTACGGTACACTTACCATACGCGTACGGTACTTCGTCTATAGATATATCTATGATTTTACTTTTGATTTTCTCAAACATTTAACAAAAAGCGTAATCTGCTAACCGAACTCTACCTTTTTGCCAAATTTGGAGTAATTCCGTTCAGCAGTTCGGGCTGTAGCCTCACTTAAAGGTCCTATGGAAAATTGCATGGGGAAAACACGTTTTGGGAACCCCCTTTTTTCTCGGCCCCAGCTTGACGAATCACCCCCAAACTTTCAGGGAAGGAGCGGTCACAAGGATCTGGGTTTAATCCATCATTCCCCTGTAGATCAGCCATAAAACCTCCTCCTTTGGGAAGAAGTGCACCCGAGGCATCCAGGAGGGGGGGGATGGGGGGGAGTAGATGTTATTCATATGGTCTGACCCAGTGTCTCCAAAAGAATCTTGTGGAACTTTTTGGTCCATCCTAATTGCTGCCTTTTAGACATACCAGGAACCTGGAGGCTCAGATGACTCCCTAGAAGAGTGTCCTGTCCACTCACAGTACTCTGATAACTTCTTCCGCTGAGGAGAGCTTCCCTTGGCTCATTCCTGTTGAGCTGATGTAGCCAAACCCCCCTCTGCTGTCAATGAACTGGCCCAAATAGCCAGTTGTCTTTTAACATTGTCTTTGCTGCTGCATGGGAGCCGAAGCTATTGAAATATGTATTAAACTGTTTTCATCCCCAGCCCTATGCACAAATGCACATGGCGTTTGATTCCTAGGTCCACACTGCTGCCTCAGAGCAGCAGCCGAGTATCACAGATTTATTGGTAAGCTTCTGTTTCAGATGAACTGTTCATGGCTCACTTGTTCATCATAGGGACGCTGTGATTGACATGTCATCCATATTAATGCAGTAAATATGATAAGCCTCCGGGAACACAGCCTCTCTCTTTCTTTCTTTGTTCAGCTATAATGGTTACTCAGTGGCCAATAATACTCAGCCCTAGGATTTTTAATATAAAAGTTCAAACACTAGTGCAGTGGATAAAAAGGTTATGCGGAAATGCTGTAAATATTTAACGAAGGGATAAGCCGTAGGGCTTTTTCCCCCCTTTTTGAAGTACTTGAAGCAGACAAGGTTAATGGATGTGCAGGCCTGCAAAACCACACGCCTCCAGCAATGCAGTCCATAATATATTGTGTCTAATGTGTTTTAGCTTTCAGTGCCTTGGAGGAAAACGCACATACGTCATGCGCCTGAGTTCAGGTTCAGTCAGCAGAGTCTGCTGTCGTTTATTGCCCAGGGCGCCAGCTGGTGATCAAAAGCTCCTCATCTCTCTCCTTCCCACCTCACACCAACAGACATGAACATTGCACTCAACCTTGTGTATCACAAGAATAAGAAAGCATCACTGGCAGGGGCATCTTAAAGGATACGCAAAGTGGGCTTGGGCCTGGGGCCGACATTATTACCCGACAAGGCACAGCGATGTAACACATGACAAGAGTGCCCCTCTTGTCCCTCAAGCACAACATCAAAACAATTCACACAAAGGCCACTGCTCACCTCAACACTCTTCCAACCAAGCACCAAATACATGCTTCACGCCTGCCAAAATAAGTGGCGTTGGTGCCCTCATCAGGGTATAAAGTGCTATATAAAGGAAAATACAACACCATGGTTCTGCATGTGAAAGGAGCTTTAAGAGGCGCTATCTGTACTGGCTGTTCTCTGTGTGTGAGGGGAGCTTGCACTGCTGAGCTCCAGCCTGTGTGCAAATTGCAAGTATATAGGGCCTGATGTAGAGTTTGGCGGGTGGGATACTCCGTCACAAACGTGAGGAAGAACCCATCCGCCATATTACAAATGCGTGAAATCCTATGGAGTTTGGAATGCAGCAGATAGGATATCCAGTTTGTTTGTGATGAAGTGTACCACCTGCCAAACTCTAAATCAGGTCCTTAATCACTTACGAAACAGGCGTTGTGGCACGCCAATCAGTCTAGTCTTTTTGTTTTGCCAATGCTTTTTGCTGATACTGTACAACATTGTCAAGAAGAAAAAAAAATGATTATTGTAGATTGCAATCAGCATCAGCAAAAATAAAAATCGAATGCGATGATGTATATGTGTGAATGCAACATGACGCAATGGCGGCTGCCCTGTGATCATGTACGCATCTTGAAGTGGTAGCCAATTTGGTAAGGACCAAGCCTTTAATATCTGTCAAACTTGAGGGATAGTTTTGCTGTCAGAGGCACGAGCCTGGAATAGCTCTGTAACCTGAGGGGCATATCTGCTGTAATAATTCGAGAGCATAAAAAACTTTCTGTAATCTATGGGCCATATCTACTGTCATGAGTCTAATCCTGTAAGATCTGCCTGCAGTAAGGAATACCTTCCTATCAGGCACGCTGTTGTCAGAGGCCTTAGACTTTAAACTCTCTGTAATCTGAAAAAATAGCCTTGCTGTCACAAGATCCGATAGTGTAAGATCCAGGGCTTTAAGTGGGATGAGAAAACTGGGTGGTCTCTCAAAGGGGCGTGGCCAATGAAATTAAGGGCGCGGCTTAAAACACGTAAGCTAAAAATCTGTCCTTAGCATAGTGTGCGGCTCGGCTTGTATTTTGCTGTTTCTGTCATTGCATCCAGATATATGATACAACAAGTAACATCATACCTACTACAAGTCAGGACTATTGGCTTTGTCTATGGTTGTTAGTTGCATAAGATAAATAAGCAACAACTATGGCTTGTATATAATATTCAAAAAGCTTCTACTTAAAGCCCTGGTGACACCACAACAATGTTGCTGCTCCTGCGTTTCGAAAAGAGAAGGGAAATCCAGAGAGAAATTACTCTTTTTAATGGATTTCCTTTCCTGTACAACACTCACCTGGCATGACGTCATGCCGTAACTTCTCCACTAGTGAGAAGTGAGCAGTGTGAGCAGCGCACATCGATGTGCCTGCTGTCACTGCAGTCCGGAAAAAAATGGACCGCGTGTGCCAAGGCACAAAACAGAACACGATAGAGACCAGTTTTGAGGCCTCCTTTAAAAAACTGCCGGTGCTCAGACCCGGTGAGACCCGGCCCACTTAAAGCCCTGGTAAGATCTGTGTAACATGAGGGACAGCTTTGTAGTAATAGTCGTGAACGTCTAAAATATGCCTAACTGATTACAATGTTTTACAATCTTATGCCTGAGAGATTCATGAAACATGTGGGATTGCTCTGTTGCCTGAAGGCTGAGCCTATAACATCTATTGCACTGATGGCTGTCCTTATATGGAATGCAATGGATGCCTCTGTACTTCATAGCCCGAGCCTGTAAGATCTCTGCACCCTGATTCATAATTCTTTTATCTGAGATCTTAGGCTGTAAATTCTTAACGCTTGGGGTAGAGGTTGCTCTCTGAAGCCTTAGAAATCTGTGTCTGAAGTTAGCCTTTAAAATCTTCCTAAACTAAGAGACTTCTCTAAACTTTGAAAATATGCGTAACTTGGGGTATAGGTTTGAGGTCTGAAGCTTGTGCTTTAGATGCCTGTATAACATGATGGATAGTCTTATGCCTGATACTTTAATCTCTAACAGATCTGCTTCCATGAGGAGATGATGTGCTGTCTGAATGAATCATGAGGCTGTAAAACTTGTGTTACCTAAGTGTTTGCTTTAAATGACATATAGTTATTTCATTTATTTAGTTATCTATACAAGCAACATTGTATCGGGGTATTCTACTGACTGGTAGATCTGGGGACAAAATAAGAAGTTCAAGTTAAAGCAAGTCAAATGCAGTGCTTAATTTGAGCCGGTAGTTTCCGGTGCGTGGCACCTGCGCTTAATTGTCAACATCAGCAATTATTACAGTCTGCCACCTGGTGGCACTGTTTGTCTAATTTAGAGGTAAGCACAACAGATGTTTAATAATGGAATGCATATTAAAATCACTAAAATCTGCTAGCCAAGCCATTCTTAGATCTTTGGGGGTCTGGAATAGTCTGTATTGTCACACTTTTAGGGTGTGATGGTTAGTAGTTGTTTTGGTACTGTCATTGGCAGTGCTGGCAGGGGCAATGGGTGATCCAAGTGACAGTGGACCCCTGAAAAGGGTCCTGGCACTTTTTTTTTTTTTTTTTTTTTTACAAATTAAGCACTGGTCATTTGCAGGTTTGGAAGGCATATGGGCAAGAGCACCATTTTCCTGAGCGCTATTCTGCTCAAAACTGATACCGACAAGGTGTTCTAAAATTGTATGGCCTACTTAAGGCTCTGCAGAACTGTAACCATGTAAAAGCATGCTGATCCTCCGGGACGTGCTCAACATGAATACCTAAATATCGGAATGTCCACATCTACCATGGTAACGTTACGTTGGGAAGATCCAACATATCTTCCACCACCATTCCGGCAAGCAGTAAGAGCACAGTTTTTTGTTTATTAATTTACAGCCCCGAGGAAGCCCCAAATCTGGCCAACCTGTGTAAGAGTATAGGGATGGGCACGTGTGTGTTTTAAATAGATAAGAGCATTGTCTTCATACATTGAGACTATGGGGTCTATTAGGATGGCGGGCGGACTAAAGTCCGCCCGCCATCCTAGTGGTGCTGGGACCGGCCGCCAGGGGTGCAGCGGTCCCGCACCTGCAATTAGGATGCCACCGTGGCAGTGGCATCCTCCATTCCCATCATTGTGGCGGGTGGTGCTCACAGCACCAGAGCATCAGAGATAAAATTATGGTATTAAGCCATCTGATCCCGGTGCCTTACATCGTGGCATACTCTTGATAGCCTCAACTAATTCCTCTTCTTGTAATTCAGCCCCCAACGCAGCACTAACTTTGGGAATCTCAATCAGATCTAGGATTTCACTTATTTGGATCTCTGATCCTGGCTCGTTTCTTTATATAGTGCCTCCATGGGCTATCGGAGCATCTCAATAATCCCTATCTGTGCTGATACAGTTGTGCCATCCAGTTGAGATAAGGCCAGTACCATGGGCATGGGTTGCTCCCTCTTAAGTAGCCATGCCAGAGGTCACCCCGACATTCCACCTCCGTACGTAGTCTCTGTCTATGCTCCCACCTAATGAAGTTATCGAGTTCATCCGTTATATTTCCCAATCACCTCTTGACTGCCAACTACTAACCTTCTCCCTCTATGTGTTTCGGTGTAAGATTCTGTAGCCGCCTTAACTCATTTTTGAAATCCTGCAATTCTCCCTCCGTGTGTAGACGTGTACCATAGGTTTTTGTGAGGCATTCCCCACACATCTACACATGGACTTCATTTGGGAGTAGTCAGGTTTCGCAGGTGGGACCTCTATCTTGCTCCCTGCTTTGGCGCCTCTGAGACCAGGGGTCATAAAGTAAGTGTCAGGGGTAGCAGGAAGCAAGTTAGAGGTGGGAGCTAAGACCCCTGACCACTCTCAAATGACATCCATGCATCCACAGCCCATGAGCCTCTTATTAATTCCCAATAGTTCAGGTGGTATTCCAGTTATTTACGAAATACTGTGCCAGCCCTTTCCCCAATCCTGTCCTGAAAGTCATGTCCTGCAGGGCCCCCGGCTGTTGCCTCCATAATGGGATGCAGGGTTTCTTCTGCCTATGTCCAATTCTACTAGCAGTGGAATATGGTTAGATAGAAACTGTGACAGATGGCGTGCTGTGTTAAACCTTTGGGCTCGAGTGTAGAGGTAACTATGATTCGATCCAACCTGCTGTACGTTGCATAAGGCTGGGTATGGCAAGAAAACTCACTGTGAGGTTCTCCAAAATGTATCCGGTGGAGGTTCCCCATTATGTGGGTCCTAACCATATTAGGCTTCATGCTTACTCATGGGATTCCTATCCAATTGTCCATCTAAAACGCAGTTAAAGTCCCCCATCTAAATCAATGGAATGTCTACATATGGGAGGAGGAGGAATAAGGAACTCATTGGCATCATGTGAGGAAAGCAATTTATTATATGGTGTGGTTGTGCAACCTCAGCATGTAAAAAACTCACTACCTGTGCTGGGTCCAGTCAGATTAGTCTGAAAACCTTAGCTTAACCCTGGGTACCTGTGGCTCTGAGCAGTCAGTCTTTTTCAAAGGAGCAAGAGTAAACCATTAAGAAGCACCAAAACAGTTGAATAAGAAAATACAACACAATAAAAAAATCTGACACCAATGTTTAAAAATAGGTTATATTTCTATATATACATATAGATTCATTAATAAAAAAAATCCACCAGAGGGTTCCAAAGATATGGATCTATAACTCAATGTATTTCACTTAGCAGAATCAATCATCGGTAAACTTTGTAAAACATTTGTAAAGTTTAAACTAATACTTCAGCACTCCTTGTAATCACATCCGCAGGGAGTGAGTTACAGGGACCAATAAGGTCCAGTTAGACAGTTACCTCACAGTCAAAGCAGACTGGTGAGAGCCCCCCTGAGTCATCGACCCTAATGAAGAGATCCTGATATAAAGGCTGCACAATGTTAAAAAAGCTCAAAGATGCTGAGCTAGTGTCAGGGGTCTTTCTGGGGCCACCCCTCACTCCACGAAGACGGCGGGGAGACTTTGGCCGCAGGGGTCAATGTCCTTCAAAGTCTGGGTGAAAAACAGCCAAAAAACAGTTGCCAATAGTCTACTGGTCTCTGATTACAGCAAAACTAGTGGTTCCCTTTAACTCATGGGTACGCACAAAAATACTCCCAGGGGCTGTAAAGTATGGTCTGTGGTGTGACCGAGGGCAACACTGATTCCAGCAGGGTGGCAGTTAGATGATATGGGGTTTGTAAGGTGTTTGTAGGAGAAGCGAAGCATTTACATATAGTTGCTGAATTGCACAATGCGAAACCGGAAAACTTGTGATCAATCCCGGCTTCCCCATTTGACCAAACTCTGTGATCGTAGGCAATTGTTTGTTTTCCAATTTGTCTCCTTTTCCTTCTCTTGTGTTTGATTTAATAAACTATGATGGTGTCCATTTATAATAGCAAACCAGGTCACCCAGGGGTGCACATGATAACTGACTTGCCTCTTAGTTTACTATTGGCATTGTTTTCACGGTTGATGAAAACATGAATGTTTCTTAACCGCATCGATGCTCGCAGATTTACAACCATGCGCTGGGATTTTCAAAAACCCATTATTCATGACGAGCTGGGCTCGTCATGAGCGTGTGAGCAGGCTACTGCATGACGAGCCCAGCTCGTCATGAGCGTGGAAGGGGTTAATTACCTCTCAATGCAGTGATACTGATGAGAAAAATGTTCTGCATGTTAATGAAATACAGATTTTTGAATTTTGAAGAGACTTTATCATATTTGTACACATTTGTCATGAGATTTCTTTGAAAATGAAGGTGTTTCTAAAGTTAAGTGGTGCAGGAAACCTTAGTTACTTCCATTCTGAATATTAGTGCTGAGTCAAGTAAACAGCAGACTAGTCCTGCTGTTCACCAAGGTGCCGCGTGGAAGTCCAGGAGGACCACAAACAGCCCCTGGGCCGTGCTTTGAGTATCACTGCTCTAACTGGTGGTAGCTTTCTTGCTGGGTGACCAAACTGCACTCCGACGACTATCCCGGCTCAAGTAGACTCAGGTACAACTTTTGAGGGTCGAGACTCAGTCTACCAAGCTGCACTTCAGTGGACAGTGACCATCAGGGGTTCTTAGCTGCAAACTCCCTAAGACAGGCTTCTTCAGCTTTTGTGACCCTATAGCTATAACAGCCAGTCAACTGACTCTTGAAATCACTTCTTCTGTCTGAGGCTTGAGATGACTTTTCCTCAAGCAAGTATGGCAGGCACAGTCCTCTCTTTGCTAGCTTTAGGAGCAGAAGGTGCAGTCCAGTCTTTGGCCCAGCCTCTCCTTACTGGGTCCAGCGAAAAGCAGGGCAGTCCTTCTTTGGTCCTAGCTCCAGTGCATATATGATCTGAGGGGTGCCACTTTTATGCCCAGTTAGTACCTCAGTGGATGTGGCGATAATTAGCCAATGGGCTACCAAGTCTCCTCCTCACTAATGAAGACTTCCTATACAATGTGGTATCTAGCTAGCATAGAATGCCCCTGTATGCCCACTCCCCACATGGCAGAACACCTCTCTTGGGATGTGGATCTCCCTAGCGCCTCCTAGAGGTGTTGCTACCTGGGGGCTAAACACCCACAGAAAAAGCAGTTTGGCAACCACTTCCTTCTCTCTGTCCCCAATGCTAACCTGTCTTCAAGAACAAAAGTGCAGCCCCTCTTGTGTGTGTCCACCATTTGCCCTTCAAAGGTGGCTTCCCCTTTGAAGCTTGCCTTCTGGGCTCACAACCTGTTTTGCCTTCCTGCCAGGGACATGTCACATGTCCTCCAACAGCAGGCCCTTTGTGTTCCTTCCTGAGAGTCGGTCACACCTCCCCTGGGAGGGCGGAAGGTTGTCTTGTAGCCAGCAACCATAAACGGTCACTGGAAAACTTTGGACAACAAAGTAGCAACTTGCCATTTGCGCAAAAGTTACATTAAATTCGACTTGTCCATTGAGTTGTATTTAATGCAATGATTCTTTTGAAACTTGAAGTACCATATTTAGAAGTCCCATTCAGAATTTAGCACCACTAAGTTGTCAGCATGTAGTCGCCAATGGGGCTACTGGACCTTCTACAGTAAGAACGACAATGTGGGGTTTTTACTATCAGGACATATAAAAATATATGTCCTACTTGTTAGGACTTATTAGCCTGTCTAAGGGGTGAACTGCACATATTTAAAACGGAGGTTGGCTTTGCCACTACTTTAAATGACAAAGTAGAATTAGCAGTCGAAAATCTTTCCTGCCAACTACCAATGGTAGTCTGGGAGTCATGATTTGCTTTGTCACACTCATGGTGACACAATAAGCACTTCAATCCACAAGAGTCACTTTAATTTACATGCCCTGGGTACCTTGGCACTAAGTACTCGAGACTTATAAATAAGTTAACTTATGCTAATTATGGGTGAACGGACCAATCAAAAATATATCTTTTAAGGGTCAGAGCACTACCACTGAGGCCTGTTTCGCAGGGCCCAGTGCATCCTCAGAGTTGAAACACCTGCAGCAACAGTCCATAAACGTATGGTGATCATGACACAAGTGACATTTCCTTACACAGCAGTGTTGGGAGCATGCACATTCAGGAAATATATCTCAGACCAGAGTAGGTTCCTCCCTGGGAGCGGAGGAGCGTTCCCCCTCAACACTGCTGCGCAGAAAGCATGAAAAATAAAATTGTAATAAAATTATTTTATTGCTAATTTAATTTTTACTCTGCCAGCAAATGGAGTGTGAGGGCAGGTCAAGGCAAGTGCGTCACTGCTGCCCATGATTGGCAGCAGTGAGGAGTGTCCACTTAAGTATTGAGTGCGCATGTTGCTTTGGGAAGCCACCTTGTTACGGCCAAACCGACATGCGTAATTCATACCTCTCCAACCCGGCTGTCTTGGCCAGCCAGGTTGGAGAGCAGGCACAGGCCTACAGTGCCTTTTGGAGCATAAGGCCAGCAATCATGATGCTTCACTCGTGCTGCTTAACAGCATGAGAACAGCGGCTTGCTTGGATAAGAGAGCTGGCTATGGGCTTCGTGCTTGGAGGACTTGCTGCAAAACGAGAAAGTACTGGAGAACATCGAGTGGCAGTGTAAGGTAAGTGATTTTTTATTTTATTTGTTAAATGTTTTATTGTGCCCCTCCGATGTGCTTTGCCACCAACTGACACTGTCTCAGACCTATACAGCACTTCATACAGCAGCATGCACCTCCCCTCGATATCTGCCTTGAGGTGTTGCGTTTGGAAGGGCAAATATGAGGCCATCTAAATCAACAACACCTGTGCATAGCTAGAAAAAGTACAGCAATATATCTGCCCTCACCATTTTTTCCTCAAACTTCCTGGTCTCCTCCTCAAGCATGTAGGTTTCCTGAAAAAGGCCAATTATTTCTCATGTCATTTAAGAAACGTGTGTAGCCTGTGTCATTTTACCCGTGCTCAAGCCACATACGTTCCATGTGACCATTTTAGGATGGTCCATTATCCCACTTCAAATTGAGCTCCTCCAGCGTACCTCCTCCCCACCAAACCATTCAGTCATGCACTCCCCTTTTGACCTGTCTTCTATTGGAAATCGACCTACCTTGAAACAAATATGGTGATTCATAATGTATAACAAACCAAAAAAATCTAAAACAACCTCTGTATTCCACACCCAGTCCCTGGGTAGGCACTTGTCTGAATTAACGGTCTCTGCTCACATTAACCGTGTCCCACCCTAAGCCCTTCTAGCCCCCACCCTCAATCCTATCCCCAACTGTGCGTCTGTCGGCTCTCAATAACGAGGTCACAGGTGTAGCTACCAGACCTACAACACTTGTGGGTCTACGTCCATGGGTGCAAGCGATCTGATTTTTCACGCAACCCCTACTCCACACCTAACCTAAGCTCTAGCCTACTAAAAAACAACAAATTAAAGAAGTGTAAAAGGAAAGAAGTAAGTAAATGAGGGGGCGATAAATGATCAAGTTCCTATATGTATTCCCTTTTGACATCTGTTCTCCGGAGTGTATATCCAAACACTGCTTAGAACCTTTTCGCATTCATCAAGGCAAGATATCACCCATAGCATCATAGTCCAACTTAAGTCCTAGGACAGGGCAGCTCCCTGTCTTTTACTGACAACACCCTCACCGACTATGACTCAAGATAATCTTTATATAGCAGATACTGTAGAGGCCATATTTATGTGGCATCTAGTTCAGGGAATGTCTTCAACCATATCAACTCTCTTCTCAGTCTCATTGTCAGGGGTCATCTCATCTGTTGTCAGGGATTTTGCAGCATCCCCCTAATTCTCACCAAATCCAACGTAACCACCACTCATGAATCCATTTCTGTGCCCCCTCCCCCCCTTTGGGAATTTCTCGCCGACAATCTCACTCTCCGCCACTCGAGGGGACAGGGCTACAGAGGACACTCCACTGAAGTCAGAGTATGACCATCCCCACTTACCTTGAGCCATTCCCAGACCTCCTCGGATGTAATAAAGAAGTGTGCCTTACAAACACGGAGGACCTTTAACTTTGCAGGAAACAGGAGCATATATTTTAAGTCAATGGGTCTTAACTTTTGCTTGCCTCCCATAAATAATTGTCAAAGATTCTGGACCCTTTCCGTGCAATCCAGGGAAATGTATATGGTCTGTCCCTCAAACTTAGGTTCCCCAGTCCTCTGAACCACTTGCAAGGTCACATCTCTATCAGAATAGTTTAGTATTTTCACAATGATAGTCCTCTGGGGCACACCCGGCAGGGCCGAGTTGTCAATGTTCAATGTGCTCTTTCTAAGACAAAGATATCCAAAATATCTTCCGGCCAGAGGTTTTTTTATGCATTGCTCCAGAGCAATCTCCAGTTTTGTTCTGTCCATTCCCTCCGGAAATCCTACAAAGAACAGATTAACCTGTCTTGAGTGACTCTCTGTGTCTTCCACTCTGGGAAACTGAAATTGGCCCTGCCAAAGACCTTTGCCGGCCAACCCGTTCTTGGGGATGGACGTGGGAGCCAGACGCACATTTTTAGGTCTTGCTAGAGCCAGCGCATACGCTGCCCTGGCAAGACATTTAGTAGCTGCTTTAAAAAGTGCTACCTTGCCTGCCACCAGCTTGCTATTATGCACACAGGCGCACGCGACGTGCACAGCCCTTTTTCCTGTCACACGCACACGTGCGCACCACTTGCGACACCACTCGCGTTTTTTAAATCTAATTTTTGCACGCGCGTGCACACAACTCCTGGTCGCGCGCCCAATGCTTGTTTTGGTTAAGCGTCGTGTAGGTCTGAAGCTTTGAGGTGTTTGCACATAATTTGTCAATGTTCATTTTCCTAGCACTCACTCTGCCGCTTGTGTTTCAGGGCGGCCTCCGGCTGCCAGATCTGTCACTCGGGCATCTTCAGGAAGGAAACAGGCTCACCCTTTCAATCCTAGTCCTGGCCTGGGACCTGAACTTCTACAAAAGACATAACTCTGAATGGAGACTAGTTTACTGATCTGAATGGAATTTAATCATGGCATCACCCATGTTCTCAAATCTCGGCGTTATGAATTTTTATGGACTTTCAGGTTTGGCTCCGGAGCTGTGGCAGTTACTCACGCCCGGTGTTAGGCGGTGGAAGCCGCTGGTGTCGGGCCGCATCCGCAGACTCTGAGGTCAGCCCCTCCCGATGTATCGATCGCTCCAGGATTCAGGGACAAGGCTGCGGGGATTACGTATTTTGGCTTCCAGTGATCTCACGAGAAAACCATTGCATCATGGTCGCCATTAAGAAAAAACTAGAGTACTTTATAAAAATAGAAGCGAGTCCGGATAGTCTCTTAAATTTCACATTTCAGTCCAACAGGTTGAATTATTATAGATTTAGACGCTAAATTTATTTGCAACACATACAGGCACCATTTCATAATAAATAAGGATATGTACATCCATGTGTTAGCTAGATACATGCCAAGGGTAGGAGGCTGCATTAGGTACCTAGAATAATCTTTGAAGTCATGAATCAAATGTAGTAGGATGAGTACAATAGTGTTGCGTATGCGCCACACTGAGTAGGGATAACAACTGAGGAGTGCTGTTGGTTTCTCATATGGCATGTTGTGTCGGTTAACTAAAAGGCTGCATGTGTCCAGCACTTGGCCCGAGAGACAAAACTAACACTATCTCTCGCTGTGCCCTTCATTCATATTGCTAGACTAGGCAACAAAGGTCCTTAACTAAAACAAATTACATTCAGGGCAATAAATGACTTTATAGACAACAATGTGCTATAAGAAAATTTGTCCAGCCGGACAGTAATTTAATCAATATAATTGATTGGCAAGATAAGGTGAGCAAATATACAGTGGGATACAATCCTGTATCAAGTACATATAACACATAGAGAAAAAACAGAAGGTGTTTTGACATACAAGGGGAATTGAGCAGGCAATTCTAGGGTTGGGTGGGCGCTGGTATTTAAATTAAAGTTGGTTCAAGCTGACCACATGTAGCAAACACTGTTGGGTAACACAATGGAAAACTTAGTGTGAAGCTACATAAATGTCGACGGCGTTTCGATCCTACATACAATAAAGGATCATCATCAGAACTAAAATGACATTGCCTGATTATAAAACATAACCCTTCGTGTGGAGAGTCAAGGGAGGGTTGGAACAGCGCACCGGTCGATGGTCCGGGGGTGTTTTTGGGTTGAACCTGGGAGGAACAGTTAAGGTTGTAGCGCCATAATGCAGGGGCGCCAGCGTCTAGCTCAACCCTTGTGTGGATTCGAGGTATCGTTCTGATGGGGTTCTCTTCTTCCAGTGATTGCCGGAAGCGGAGCGGAGAGAACCAGGACCTAATAGTCGGGGTTTCACCGCGTGGTAGGTCCAGGGTCGGGTTAACCTCTAACAGCGCTGATGCAGCTGGGCAATAGTAGGAGGGGATTCCTTGATGGAGAATTCCAGGATTAATTAATCCATTCATTCATATTGCAACATATGCCTGCACCTCTAAACATTGCCCTGGCACTGGGGTACCAGCATCTTCCTGACTCCCCTACATCTCACTTCCCACCATTAGCACGTGTTTCCACAAGTGTGCCTTCACTTCCCAGAACCATGGTCATGATTTGGGCCATCATGTGGTTATGATCGATGCTCGCTCCTGGATACTCCGCTGTTAGATCTAGTTCATCTGGCGTTTTTGAGCTTGAAGGTGACATAAAAGGCTTCTCATAAGTTGGTCCCCTAGCGACCTTATGATGCTCTTCACTGAAGGATGTGTCCACTAGGTCATATCACAGCTCAGACACAGCTCAGACACAGGACGTGGGCACTGAAGCGCAAGCATGAACCTTCATGCACTTGTATCAGCCCTCCTTACTGATAGTAATGCTATTACATCTGGTCATGGAGCAAGTCCATTCAGCTAAGTAGGGCCACTGGGTTATAAATGTAGTGAACTGGCGACGTAATCTTCTTCTTCTACATATACTTGATTGATGTATTATGGTGTTAAACTAAAACTAATGAGTTGAAACCTTTGGCCAGATAGTGCCACGAATTATGCTGCATTAAACCACATAATCTCGCTGCATACATTAGCCATTCCAGCCACATAATGTCGCCCTAACCTGACGCATAAATCCAGTGACCCTGATGTCTGGCATTCTTGTTTTAAACCCATTTGATGTCCTTGACACCATCATTTCAGGCTCAACAGTGGTGCTTCTTGGTAGCTCTCCTAACTTTTACTACTTTTCAACCACAAATATGGAAGATGACGTGAAGCCCTCAATGTTCCTTCACCTAGTAAGGAAACGGCCTTCTATATATAATGAACATTAACAGAACCTGGACTAATTTATAGATGCAACACTGCAATTGCTGTCATAAGCACTCACATTGCTCCAATGGCCAGCCCAGATTATGAACATTTTCTGGTTCGATCAGCTAGTAAAGGTTTGGAAAAACACAGTGCATGCATCTCTATGCTACATCATAAAGAGGAAGAGATTCATGAGCAAATTATCCAATGGTGAGCATTGGCTCATCACAGATGCCTCATTCCCAGGGAACTGGGGATGTCCCTCCCTAGCATCAGTGTTTCATTTGTAAAAATGAACAAGCATTGGCATAGCGAATAGGTCTCGCTTTTGGGACCTTATAAGTATTTAGTTATGCAGCACAATATCCTTGCATGGCTAAATACTTATAAGGTCCCAAAGGCGAGACCTATTGGCTATGCCAATGCTTGTTTTAAAATATGTTTAATTGTTTGTTACCCACAGTCCCACCTAGGGCAGCTGCAACTCATCCTCTCGATGGGATTCTGAGGGAAGTCTAAGGTCCGCGGACACACAGACGCCCAGTCAGCACCCACTTTAGGATGCTGGTGGGAGCCGGCAACACTTGTATGTTCTCCCAAGCTTTCTTTGTGCTCCGGCCCATGGTGGGAGCTATCCACTGTTCCCTGCCCATGCTCTTGTGGGCAGGGAACAATGCTAGTTCCTTTAGAAGCTTGTTCTTGTTCCTTGCCCACAATGCCGGGGGTTGCCCTCAACTATCCTGGTTCTTGACAGGAATAATGTCCAAGACCTAACATGACGGCAATCCAATATCCTCAAAAAGGTGGTAACTAGAATTTGAACTATTTGTTTAAACTCATTCCAGGGCAGATGTTGTGTTTCTTCTTCAAGGTGGCGGCCAGATAATTTTACTCCTATGTTCCTTGCCCACTCTAATACAGGCAAGGAACATAAGATGTCATTCCTTGCCTGTCCTCCTATTTAAGGCTGCTGGATATTTATTGCACTGCCTTCCAGCATGGTTGAAGTGTATTTTCCAACTGGTTCCTCACACTCTTGCCTCATTTTATCACTGTTTTTACATTTATGTGCTTGAAGTCTGCCTTCTACCTTCAGTACGGTTCTTCAGCTTTCTGTGCCAGTTGTGCCAATTTATCTCTTACACAGGCCTGTTGAATTTGTTCCCTTATATCAGAGTTCTGTCCTAAAAGAAATCATTTCACCTTGTAGGTTTTTTATGGCCAAGAACATTTTCCTCCAGTATAGAACTAGGCGCTACATATTACTAGAGTGGGTGGAAAAATAGCTACGTTAGTTCATGACCCCTACTTCGGACAAGCCAAGTCACAGAAAGAAGATATGTCCCTATGTCCATCCATATATAGTTTGTGACGCCAACATCTTCTATGGACTAAGCTTATGGTGGATCCTAACATGGATATGGCAGCAGCCTTGAAATAGCAGGTTCAAGAGATGCTCACCTCAGAGTGGAAAATGATACCTTACCACACAACCAACTCAGCAGGTTGGTTAGTTTCAGTACGCCCTGTTTTTCTGGAGATCCTACTATAGTCTGTCTCCCTGTCTATTTCACCTATAGACCTGGACTATTCTCTAGTTAGAGGGCTACAGTCGGATTCCTTATTGGCTGTTTAACCGAGGCGCTTGGCCTGGGTTGGGCCTCATCTGTGATGTCTCTAGATGATCACAGTTTGATTGATTATCAGACGTTCTTAGTTTGTTTCATAAGGATGTTTGGGCCTGATTGGGAACTCTAGCTGTGGAGCCTTGTATGATGTTATGTTATATAATATGTTTTAAAAGCGCAGCTTTCACTCCGATGAACATCATGGCGCTATGCAAAGCCCTAGTGTACACACACAGCCTTAACTAGGAAATCAGATGAGTGATCTACAGAGAGCATCTGGGGCATTAAAGATCCAGGTTTTCAGGACTTTCCTGAAGATAGGCTCTGTTGGAATAAAATGTAGATGACTAGGAAGCAGGTTCCAGGCTTTGGTCCCTAGGACCACAATTGATTTCTCACCCTTTGTGATAACCCTAAAACCGAGGTCTTAAGAAGCTTCGCAGATGACTGATCTGAGGAGGTGGTGTGTCACAGGGTGAGGAAACTTGGACCGAAGATAATAGGGACCCGAAGATCTGAAAGCTCTGTGGGTAATTCCCAAGATCTTGAAAAGGACTCTTTTGTGGATAGACAGCCAGTGTAGTAATGTGAAGGAAGGGAGCTTGGATTTGCTGTCTTATGCGAGTCAGTTTCACCAGTTCGCAGTGCAGACAACATGAGTTATGAGATGTATTTTGTTAAGCGCACGTTCACCCAGAAGGGTATCTTGGCGCTGAAATAACAGAAGTTCACTGTTACCCATCTCAGTGGTACTTTTTGTGTGGAGTTTTATATAGCGCAAACTAGACCCGAAGGTATCGGAGCGATGTACATGCGCACCAGTTACCTTACAGATGTACACATTCAATTTTAGGCACGGAGAGATAAAGTGATTTGCCCAGAATCACAGAATGCTGAGCGTCCCTGCCGAAACTCGATTACAGTTCCCCAGCTCCAAAGTCGACCGCCTTAGCCGTTAGGCCACATTCTCTCCCCAATACTTGTGCGAAGTCAAATGAATCTTTTTTGTAGAGGCTTCCAAAAAATACATTAAAGACGCGCTAAATGCGCTACATCAAATGGATCCCTTAAAGCACAGAGGGGCATATTACCAAGCAATAGCGAAAATTATCGCTATGCATGGTTAGCGGCTAAAATAATATCGCCGCACTCTGTCGATTTTTACCGCTGAGATACCTTGATATTATCAAGGTTTATCACAAAAGCGGTAAAAATCGGCCGAAATGCATGATTATCGCTGTAAAGTCAGCGATATTCATGGATTACCGAGCAAATGCTCTTAGCCATGTTATCCACCTACCATTGGATAACATGGCTAAGAACTGCTCTGGGCAGGCGTTAGCTTTTGGAGATAATCGCGCTTAGCGTGATTATTTCCAAAAGTAGGTAATAGGAGATAGCGATGTTAGCGACTGTTTCCAGTCGCTAACATCTTGGCACGCCCACTTTGCATGTCATTAGAGATAAATATCGCTGACATGCAAAGTGGGACCCAAGATGATCGCTATCTCATACTAGCTGTCGCTAACTGGTGTTAGCGACAGCTAGGTAAGAGGGCGATAAAATTTTCGCCGCTTTAGTGGGAAAAATTCCCGCTAAAGCGGCGATAAGGCCCTTGGTAATATGCCCCAGAGAACCCCCAAGAAAGCAATATGACATGTACAATCGAGAAATAATTTGTCAAATCATTTCTGTCGCTCTACAGTCTATCTCTCGGGAGTTCAGATATGCTTTGTTCTATTTTTGTTCACCTCTCCACACAAATCAACATAGCAAAGCTTGTGTAACTCAGACCCACAATACAGCTCCCTCCAGAGCCGCAGCTCGAGGGCTGCATTGTTTTCTGTTTTTATTTATCAGCTGATGTGTCAAATGATCAGACCCACGCTTTGTGGTCCATGTTACATAAGCTGCGAATCACATGCGTTCAATTAACGCTGTTAATATGATCAACAGGGAACTGACCGGGCCTAACCCGTAACATGTTTTGATGTGTGAGAGCGGCATTGTCAACATGGATACAAATGTGATCTTAAAATACTGGGCAAGCCTGAAAGACGGCTTTACTGCAGGGCCTGTTTTGACATTATGAAGCAGACAGGGTTAAATAATTCGTAAGGGCGGCGTGCCAAGAGGCCAGCAGTGCGCTCGAGATGTGCATAATGGGTTTGGGCATTCAGTGCTGCACCCTGGAGGAACACGTACATACGTCATGGAATTAGATACGGTTGGATTTTCATTCTGAAAACATTTCTAGGAACAGAAAGAACTACATGCGAACCAGGAGGGCCTTGAAAACGGGCCTGGTCCGCCTCACATTTAACTGTATCGGACTGGCCCCCCCAATATGTACTGGGCTCTAGGTGCTTTATTGTTAGAATCTTTTTAATCTAGTAGCGCTCTGAGAATTCACAAGTCAAGCAAGTAAAATCATTTATTTCGATTAATAAAAGCCACAAAACATTCTACATGCTAGATAAAGTGCATAGTGGCAGTAATTCAACCTTTCAAGTCACGCCTGGCAGGGCACCGATTAGATTCTGTATTAAAACAATCTTGATATGAGGCCATAAAACCATGTAACATTCTACATGACAAATAAAATATATAATAGCTGGAAGTGCCGGTCCGATAGTTCACCCTTAGAGTCACAAGTAACAGCACACCTATAGGATTAAGTATTGAAACAGATTAAAGTGGTCCTAGTATTGATACAAGGGAGTAGCCAGAAAATCAAAATACCCCCCCCCCCCCACTTCGAACTAAAGCTCTTATGGCACCAAGCAAACGAAGCTAGTCATCACGACTTTCCAGAGAAGAACTCCCAAGTCTCTTCCATCCAGGCATTATCCATTTATAATTCCATTCACATCCAGATACCCACAATTTCCCCTTTACAATCTGTCATCCAATAATTCGTTCATCCATAATTCAGTCTTTCACCACTCCGTCTGTCCACCCATCCATATCCAAACCAATCCATCTCCAATCATATCATTCAAAGGTATCCATCAATTCATCTTTATTTTATTTGAAGAGTTTTATATAGCGCTGGCTAGACCCGGAGGTATCAGAGCACTTTACAAGAGGTATCACAAGTTACAAAAATTAAATTTGTTACTGGAGCATAAAATACTATTGGAAAAGACAGTGTTACACAGTAACATGAGTTCGAAGAGTATAACATAACAAGGACAAAAGGAGGCGAGGGAGGGAAGGAAACATAACAGAGAGATGAGGAAAAACTATGAACCAGAGCCCAAACTCCTCTATAGCTGCCTAAACAGCTCCACCGGGCATCGGCCATTTGCTCGGGCTCCGCGTCAGTAAAAACATTCAAATAGTTTCCACCAGGGGGCATCGTCATAAATTCCATCGGCCGCACCAGTCCTGGAGTTACGGGGAAGGGCCGTTTGCCTCATCGTCCAGCTTGACCTCAGGAGAGCCGAGCGTGCACCGAAGTTGCTAGGTCTAGGCAAGGAGAAATCACCGTCGCTATCAGAACTTTTAAAGGCCAGCGGGAGAAGCTGAGTCAATCACCAGTAAGGTGTGACTCGGATAAGCTTGTCTTCCTCCCACTGAAAACTCTCATCTGCCCCCAAATACCTAGACTCTAAGTGATCTAGTCGCACTGCTGCACGTTCATTTTCTGTGGTCGCCCGCCATCTTAGGTATAGGCAGCATGGTCAAGCAAGTCGGGGAATTGCAACGAGGTGGTTCGAAGAATGGCCAAAGAGGACTGGACATATTAACTTGAGCTACTTGCTCCTGGAGGTAAGTCAGGTCTAGCACCTGGTTCCACCTGGATCCGTGTGCTTCTCTGTCTAGTTATGCTGCTCGCGCTTCAATTGCAAAAGAGAGCTGCCATCTTGAGATCAGGCATTTGAGTGAGGCAGTTAGGAGAGTTGTTGGTGCAATGGGAAAGGATTGAGAGCTTAAATGAGAGTAGATGCAAGAGTAGGTGCTTACTTGGTCCTCCTGGCGAATCGGTTCAACGCCGACTGATCAAGTCCACCTGCCATACCTCTGGATTGCGCCCATACTACGTTGACAACCGCCATCTCAGGAACAGGCATCAAGGTCAGGCACGTCGGAGAAATACAGTGAGGTGGATCAGCAAAGGGTGGATGCTGATGGACTATTTGCAAAAACAAAGGCAATATGCCAAGACCTACTTTAAGGAATTAATACTTACCCTATCCAGGAACCATCCATACCGAGAAGCCTATTCACCACACCCTGAGGAAGCCCCAGGCCGGATGGCCATGTAAAAGGGGCGAAACACGTGTTGGCTGTCACTCCACTTTTTCCTCTGTGACTCTAAGCTGTTCAAATGAGTTACCAAAACAAAAAATCCAGCAATTAAACATCTTCAACCTGCACACCTTGCCTTGGAATTTACTCCAGAAAAAGAAAATACCCAAAGCCTATCCAGACATTCATTTGGAACCATGATTGAGTGAAAAGGTGTATGGATAGATACATGGATGAATGAGTGAAATGACGGATGCAAGGACTGATGAGTGAAAGGTAGGAACACTGGTTGGAAGAGTGAAAGGGTAAATGGATGGATAGATGAGTGAAACGGTGGATGGCTGGCTGCATGATGAGAGAAAGGATGGATTGATGAGTGAGTGAAAGGTTGAATTGATGCGCAAAAGGATAAATAGATGTATAAATGAGTGGATGGATTGATAGATGAACTGAGTGAAAAGATGGATTGATGGATTATTGGATGTATAGATGAGTGGAAGGATGGATGCAAGGATGAATCAGTGGAATAATGGATGGATGAGTGAAAGAGAGGCTAGATAGTTGGCTGGATGAAAGGGCGGACAGATGGATGAGTGAAAAGAGTGAATGGATGGGTGAATAAGTGAAAGGGTGGCTGGATGAGTAAAAGGGTAAATGGATGAGTGAAATAATTAATAGTTGAGTAAAAGGATGGATGGCTGAGTGAAAGGGTGGATCAATGGGTGAGTGAAAGGGAAGATGTATGGATGTATGGAGTGAAAGGATGGATGGGTGAGTGAAAGGATGGATGGATGAGCTAAAGGATGGATGAATGAAAGGGGGAGTGATAAGTGAAAGGATGGATGAGTGAGTGAAAGGATGGATATGTTTGATGGATAGGTTTGAAGATGAATGGATAGGTTTGGCTATAGATGGGAGGACCAATGAACAGTATGCTGACTGGCTGAATGTTGGATGAAAGGCTGAATGGATGACAGAACGTAAAGGTAAAATGGCAGGGGTATCGTTAACCCCCTGCTTTAGCAGCTACTCGGAGGTGGGGTTTTTGATGTGTCTCTTCTGTCTGCAACTCGGCAGACAAAGCTCATAATTAACGCGGTGAGTGGGAGGATGAATGGATGGATGTGTGAGTGAGTGAAATGGGGGATGGGTGGGTGAGTGAAGGGGTGGATGGATAGATGCATAGGTACATTCGTGTAAGGGTGGTTGTAAGGCTGGATGAGTGAAAGGGTGAAGGGATGGATGAGTGAAAAGGTAAATGGATGATGGATGGATGTGTGAGTGAACAGGTGGATGGATAGATGCATGTATGAATGAGTGGAAGGATGGATGCAATGATGTATGAGTAAAAGGGAAGACGAATGGATGGATGAGTGAAAGGGTGAATGGATGGATGGATGAGTGAAAGGGTGAATAGCAGGGTGAATGATGAAAGGATGGATGGATGGATGAGTGAGTGAAACGGCAAACACAAGGATTGATGAGTGGATGGAGAGATGGCTTGAATGAAAGGGTGGATGAATGAATGATCGGATGTATTGATGAGAGAAAAGATGGATGTATGGATGGATGGATGAGTGAAAGAATGGATGAACAATTGAAAGGGAGGGTAGATGGATGGCTAGATAAGAGGGTGGACGGATGGATGAGTGAAAGGGTGAATGGATGAACAGGTGACTGAAAGAGTGAAAGGATGAGTGAGTGAGTGAAAAGATGGATGGATGAGTGAAAGGGGTTAATGGATGGATGGGTGAAAGGATGGATGGGTGAGTGAAAGGAGGATGGCTGAGTCAAAGGATGGATCAATGAATGAGTCATAGGGAGGATGGATGGCTGTATAGGATGAAAGGATAGATGGATGAGTATGAGGGTTGTTGGATAAGTGAAAGGATAGATAGATGGATGAATGAAAGGATCGAAGGATGATTGGATGGAAGGAGCATGGACAAGTGAAAGGATGGATGAATAAGTGAATGGATAGATATGTTTGATGGATAAGTTTGAAAATAGATAAATATGTTTGGATATGGATCGGCGGACAGATGGATGGAATGGTGAAAGACTTAATATTGGATGAAACACTGAATGGATGACAGAATGTAAAGGTGAAATGGGGATTATCAGCCGGTGAATGGAAGGGTGAAAAGATGAATGAATAGATGCTTGGATGGAAGAGAGAAGCAAACCTTCTGGAGGGGGACCCGATGACGTGCTTCGGTTGGTGTCATATGAGGTTTGGTTTAAAGTGGGGGGTATTTTAATTTTCTGTCTATGCCCTTTGGATATGTTCAATCCATGTCATTGTCATTACAACTGGTGAAGGGGAACTTAATCTCTATATACCAATCGCAAATTAGTCCAACTGCCATGCCGATGCAGTCTGAACCTCCAGAGCATTGTGATTCTAGTAGACACCGGCGTTCTCCAAGTCACTTTTCAGTATTAGCTGGAGAGTTTTTGCTGTGTAAAAGCAGGGGTGTATCTTGGTCCTTAAGATTGGGTGGGGGAGGTTGGGATGAGCGCCAGATTTTACAACAATCATGCTGGCATATATAATGTTAAAATACATTATACGACAAGCAAGGTGTATGAGAGGGGCTGAAGGGGAAGTGGAAGGGGAGAGGAATGTGGACTGGTAGGGGGTACACTAAGAGAGAAAACACAATCATTTGTAAAATAACCAATATTTTTGAAGTCCTTCAAAATTGAGACAGTCAGAGAGTGTGTGAGCATTTTTGTCTGTGTATGGAAAAATTCCTGGTGAAATCCGTCAGATACCTCACAATACCCTACTGAAAACCCCTGTACCCAATTATTTATCTGAAAATATATTTTTTGTGGATGTAACACCCCAACCACTCTCCTGAAGCTACTCCCCTGTGTAAAAACCACTATGCTTAGCCCATGTTCTTTTTGAATCTGAGAGTGATCATTAGAAAATATTCTCTCATTCAGAAATGCTGAATTGAATAAACATCAGGCAAAGCCAATATCTGCGTTCGTTTAGGAGGGTGGTGAAGATGCAAAGTAGGTGTGGTAAAGATTCTTAAGGAAATGCGCAGCGCTGTACATAAGTCTCCAAAAGTAAATAAATTAAATGAAAATCTCTGTTTTTTGGAAGTTGTCATGAAGAGCAGACTATGTGGCATATGTACAAGCCCCTATCGCCACCACAACGTCACTTTTACGTATGTTGTGGTGGCGATAGGGGCTGTGCCTTATGTACAAGACAGTGTTAAGCCACTTAACGTGGCTTAACACTGCCTTGTACATAATTCCCCCTTTCACTCTATTGTTAGGGTGAAAGGGGCGTGTAGTGGGTGTTGTCGTGGGCATTCTGCCGCAGCACCCATTGTATTTGATGCTGCCCCATATGTACAAGGGTGGTGTACATAGGAGGCAGTGCCAAAATTAAGACCGGGAAAACCCTAGTCTTAAGGTGGCAAAACAAGGAGAAATGCATTATCTCTCCTATGTTTTGCATTTTCCATGTGTGCTGCCTTGTGCAGCACACATGGAAAAAGCAAAATGCCATGGTTTGTTTATGTACAGGAAGGTGTCCCTTCCTGTACATAAACAAAGCTTTAAAAAAAATGCAATTTTGTCACTTTCATGTGTGCTGCATGAAGCAGGATACATGAAAGGGACAGAATTGCATTTTAGGATTGTTTATGTGCAGGAAGGAACACCTTCCTACACATAAACAATCCTCCCCTGCACACAGACACCCATGCACTATGGTGCAAGGGCGCCTGCGTTGGCACTAAGTTGCTAAACTTAGCGCCATCGCAGGGGGAAATGCAAGGCTACGCCACATTCTTTTAAATATGTTGCAGCCTGGCGTTTCAGAAGTGGCGGAGTGTGTCGTTAAGCCAAGGAGGCTAACGACACACTCCGCCACTTCCTGGTACATATCCCCCTATGTCTGCATATTCTATTTGAAGGTTTTTGTATATGTACACAACTGACATTAACGTCATACTGCAGGTTGTTTTACAGTTTTTATTTACAGTCAACAGGTCTTCAGGTCTGATTTGACAGGGCTGTTGTCGCCTTACCTCATGAGATCACCAGAAAAAGAGATTTAAGAATCATTACCGAGGGAGGAGTTTTGGCCCCGTCCACATGTTGAATATCCTTTTTACAGGATTTGATTCTGTGCTTCCATCGGAAAAGATTGCTTGTATTGCACTGATTATGCCTAAAGCAACATTCCCAAGTGTGTTACTGTAACAAGTCAATGATAAACAGAAAACATGTTTCAGCCCTTCTCCTCTAAGTGTTACAGACCGAAGTCTGTGAAGATTAGCAACATGAAAATTGCAAATAAATCAGAAATGCCCCTTCATTGACCGTGGATTTGCAGCCATTCTAATGGCATTGCACTGGTTTTTTCAATTGATTTACAAAGCATCTTTGCCAAAGCTTAATTTCCCATAAGATCTTTTACAATACCATTTTCTGAAGGGATTGGAACCTGTGACCTGCAGAGTTTCATATTCAACTCACTGAACTAGCTTACACGGTGTGGTATGACCGTGTCAATGTTGAGAGGTACAGGACAGTGGTGACACTGGTCTCCAAACCGTACAAAGTTGATAATTTGTGGAGGAGAACTTATGTTATGAAGAAGCTGATGGAAACAAGGCTTATATCATGAATGGGACTGAGTGATGCAGACTGATTTCTTGTTCAGTGTAAGATGGAATAAATCAAGTCATTTTACTCTTGGGGTGACTGTGGTTCAGGCGCCTGAGAATTCAAGTTTATCACTCTGGCAAGAACCAGTTGGATCACAGCTCTGACCTTGCCATGAGGGCACTGATGCAGTAAACAGAATCCAGGCTACAACGTCCTTTTTAGGTCTTGCCTATTGTCTTTTTGCGATAGATCTTGCATGGATCACACCAACAACTTACAGTGGCCTTAGAGCTAGTTCAGTGCTTAAAATGGTTCTGCTTTCTGGTTACTGTCATTTGCCTTCTTCTTAGACAATGGCTTTCCTTCTTCTCCTTGTGTTTGTGCCTTCCTTGAAGTGCAGCTTCTTCACCATCCTTTTAGCTGGATGGCTTGTGTCCTTCCACTTCTGACATTCAGGAAAATATTTTCCATGAGTGTGCAGGTGTATTCTTTCTCTCTCCATTGCGTGCTATTTCCCTTCTCAAATATATGCCCCTCTCTGCATGCTCCTTGTTGCTCTATTGTCAACATATCCTCAGTTCATCTACTCTTTTGCCCAACCTTGTTTTTATGCTTTTTTCCCATTCCCTTAGCCCAAGCTCATCCTTTGCTCCCACAACTTCTTTCCTTTGCATCCCACCCGCTTGACTTTTCAACCACACCACCTACACTTGTTCTTCCGTTGTTCTTTCACCCCTTTCGATTTTTTTGTTAATTTTTTTCATTTTTTTCCGGTGGCCAGGCAGCTGCCACTTGCTACCAGGGAGCTCCATTGACAAACAAAATCTTTTGTTCACATAAAAATATATTTTTCTTATTTACTGTTCCGAGTGTCATCCACCATCGTGGAATGATAAATAACAAAATGAATAAAATAGTGCCTGCATCATTCCAATTTCGCCATACAAATACACTCACATACGTCATGCATGTCCGCACATAAAGCATGAAGCATCTTCACATTCTTTTTTTTTGCATATGCTGCAAATAATCAACAAAGTATTGGCAAAACCCAAAACACGTCAAAAGGGTGAGACCTTGTTGCTTGCATATGCTCGTTCAGTAATGGGAGGGTTGCCACCTAGTAAAGTGGCAATGGAGCCTACGCTGCTTTGCCACATTCAGACCATTACCAACACAGGTTACAGTACCCAAGGCCTTGTAGAGTGGCATCAACAACTCCAGACCCTATGTGGTGCTCTATACCAAAAGCTCATAAAACTACATTTTGATTTTCCTTTAAACATTATGCAGCACATTTCCAGTTTGCCATCTGTAGTGCTGTCCCCTTATAGGCACGGTTGGGTTCGTATAAAACTACCCTAATTTCCTCCATTTGACATTGTTCTCAGTGCTGTGGGTGTGAGATAAGTCTTTGGATACTGGAACAGATTTCTCTTCAGCTCAAGGCAGAGCTGAAACAGATCTGGGGCTACTCTCAGGGAAACAGCCTTTACCTAGCATAGTTGGTTAAGTTATATGTCTAACACGCAAGGCGCATTGGCCTAGAGTCTAATGGCAACGTTGACGATAATCCATATAGCCAATACCTATGCCGCTTGACAAGAAACAATTGCAAGTACCATCTTGCAAAGCATACAAACAGTTTTTACTGTCCATGTATTTACATTGGTTTCTTTTGGTTGTCTCCCTGTGAATTTGTAGCTACTCTCTGAGACTGTGGGCGAACTATATCTTAGATGATCTGTCTGACAGTGGCACGCCCGATTTGCGGTGTTGGGATGGTATTAACTTTAAAGTTTAGGAGGTAATGAGTCCCTAGAGGCAAGATTGAAAACAGCATTTCAAAAATACAGTAAATAAGAAAGGACTGACTCAGAATGGGAGTTCGAGATCAGAAATTTAGAGAAAACCATAAAAGCTCATTACAAATGCAAAAGTACAATAAAGAAATTAGGAAAATGCACGTGCAAAAGTAATTTCATTGAAATACATAAAAGTGATTTGCCTTGAGGGATCTCAAATATGGAATAATTAAATAATTAACAAAAATCATGTAATAGGCTGTCTCAAGTGTGCAGCAAATCAATAGAAAACTAGGCAGCATCCCTAGTTCAGTCCCAAAAGATCTGTCTCACCCCAAAATTCAATAGCCATTTTCAGCATAAGAAATTATAAAAACTGCTAAGTCAGCATTGTATAGCTTTCTACAACAAATCATATTTAATTATTTTGTAAACGCCAAATAATCCTACCATTTTAGACCTAACGCACAACATGAATGCTCATTATCCCCCTTTGACCTAATGTCATCTGGAGGTATTAGAACAAACCAGTCACATAAACAACAGAAACATTTGGGAACATGGTGGCTTATAGGTAATGGTGGCGAGGGGCGTACTGGGTGGGTGGGGGGGGTATAGTACTGGGTGGGGGGCAGAGAAAACAAAATACCTGCCCGTTGCCGTCACCAGCCTCAGGCAGCCTCGTCTTCGTCCTCGCTGTGCAGGCTTCCAGAAGCACCCAGGCTCCCCTAAGCCAATCACGACGCTGCTGTCACCATGACATAAGCGTCAAGATTGGTCTGAGTGCAGTGGTTTGCTGCTCAGGCGGGGACTGACAGCCTGGGCATGTTGTCCACCGGGCTGTGCTTTATAGCCCTCTAGAGAACATGCAAAGTGTGCATGACTGTTTGGCCGGCCCAAGACCGCCGACCAAACAGTCATGTGCACTTAAGGTGTAGCAGCAACCACTCCTCCTCCCGCTACATCACAGGAGCCCAGCCCCACCCCACCTGGCTGGAAGCTACGAAAAATAAAATGATAATAACTTCTGTTATTATAATTTTATTTTTACTTTTACACTGCTTGGAGAGCAGAGGGCGACGCTCCACTGCCTGAGCAGAGGAGCCGCCACTGTTTGTGAATTAATGTATAACGTGTGCTAACAGGAAGAACCTTGGAAAGTAGCAACATACTTATCCAGTGAGATCTTAAAGAAAAATATATCATACAAAGTAAATAGTGCACATCTTTCTGCCTGTGTTGTCGAGCAAGAAAATATAAACACAGAATGAGTATCATGATTCAACAGCCATTTTAACAAAGATGGAGACGAGGCCTAATTGAGGCCTAGTTTGCCTAAACCAGAAAAGGACACTACAACACATCATGACGAATTCCTTTCAGTTGCAATAGCTCATGTTAACACATATGTTGAATTCAGATGCAGAACAAATAATATTATTGCACATATATAGTTAACATGTGGAAAATAATTTAATTAGGGTTTTTGGAAGTTGTATTTCTCTAGAAGACAAATCAGAGATAATTTAGAAGTGTAGGTTTTTTTTAATCACAAAATGTTTCAAAATCATGTAGTTCTTGCATGATGTAGAGTACTTCGATAACAAGTTATCCACATGGAAATTATTCAGATATTAGCTCTAATTAAGTCCTTGGCTCCCTGGACGCCCCAAATACAGCTAGGCTTCAGCAAAGTCGAATTGTCTGCTCCTCTTTGGTTTTTATAACCAGGTAGGCTAATGAGATCATCAACATCTTTCCAAGAGACAATTATAGAAAATTAAGGAAAGTAGGAAGCGTCTGAGGAAGTCCTGATGTGGTACATGGCCCATGATTGCATACAAGGCACATATATCTGGTGCTCAGCTGGACTGCTGACAAAATCCTGGAACACAAAAAAGGGAAGCCAGTGTAAACGTAGAAGAACCTGAACATTGATAAATGATACAATAAGGGTTCTACGCAGGGATAAATTCAAGCATTACTTCATCAACAATATCATCTTATTGCACAGGCCATAAACGGCTATTTTATTATGAGTAGCAGACTTACAAACTCACCCACACATCAGAATGTCTTTCTCAATATAACATGTTACAACTATGCTTTCTAGCAAATGTATAGATCAACGTTCCATTACAAGCATTTACAATGCAATGGTCTCGGCATTATTAAAGGTAGAGCTATTTGCATTGCTCATAACATTTGTTTTCATTTTCTTTTAAAACATACATAAATGGTATTGTCATTTACAATGGCAATAGGTGAGCATTAGACAGTAGTAGAGAATATTCCCGGACATAGAGCCACACACACACACACACACACACAGAGCCACACACACACAGACAGACGGCTCTGTCTGTGTGTGTGCGTGGCTCTGTCTGTGTGTGTGTGCGTGGCTCTGTCTGTGTGTGTGTGTGCGTGGCTCTGTTTGTGTGTGTCTGCGCGGCTCTGTGTGTGTGCGTGTGTGCGGCTCTGTGTCCGAGAATACTCTCTACTACTCTCTAATGCTCACCTATTGCTATTGTAAATGAAAATACAATTTATTTATGTATTAAAAAAAAAAATGAAAGAAAAAGTCATGAGCAATGCCAACAGCTCTACCTTTAATAATGCCGAGACCATTGCATTGTAAATGCTTGTTATAACTGAAATGTGCTTTCCAGCTGCATTGGTTGAGTCGCACTTTGTCCCACTATTCAGCGAGGAAGGCTGCACAGCCCACAGAAAGTAGACAATTGTGGGGTTTACTTTCTTATTGTCAGTGTTATCAAATATGGAAGTTTAGGTTGCACTGAAAGTTATGCAATAGGTTAACAGGGCTTAGACGGCGCGAAAGCATTTAAACACGTTGCCACTTTTTAAAAGCATCTTTTTAGGATGTTTACACCCCAGGAGTACCCTTTATGGCAAAAACAGTCTCAAGAATAAGCATGGGCAAGCCACATTTCGGCCGCGCTTTCTTGAGTAACTCAGTTGCCTATTTCCTCTTCAAACACTTCCCTATCTGGAGAATGAAGTGTGATGTACCGTTGAAAAACACTGAATACACTAATTTTTCGGAAACCTAAACTTTTTTTACTTTCCTGTAGAAGATCCTCAATCTGTTAATTGTACATGTAAGTCAAATAAAGGAAACATGCAGCTACTGTCGCTTAGGGCTATTTTCTGTAGTAGAGGTGTTATTCAGACTGTAAACCCAGCTGAAAACGGATATATATATATATTTTTTTTAAAGCATGAAGTCTGCGGTTACCCCTGTCTCTCATGTGTGGCCAAAAGTTACATTAGTCGGGTGGATTCCCCAAAATAACGAGGACGAAGGAGTAAATTAGCGTAATTTTGTTTTATATTATATTTCATGCTTTGTTTTAACATTCAAGGGCATGGAGAGGAGCAGTGTTGCTGTTTGTACCCACAACAGAGCACAAAGCTCCTCTAGGAACAATAGGCAGGCTGGGGTTATCCAGGGAAGCTCGACTAAAAGATTGTGGTGGGTATACAAAGTACTCTGCTAAAATATGAATCTGAAAGAAACACGTTACAGAGCTCGGGCGGACAGTGGCGACCCCTCTACAGCTGCAGCTTCGTAAACAGTGACAGCGCCCGCCCCCTGTTCCAGAACCCCAGCACAAAATGGAGGCGAGCTGCAGAGGGCGCCCGGGAGGAGATCATAGAGTCCGGGACAGTCTAGCAGCCAAGACCACCGAGAAGGAAGGTCCAGCCATGCCACTCTATTGGTGAAGCGGAAAATCATCGAGTGGCAGGAATGTCTAGCGGAGAGGCCATAGAGTAGAAGGCACAAACAAACACAGCAACGCACACCGGCGGCTGAACACAAGTAAAAACCAGCAGGAGGTTGCGCCCCGCGTGCTGAGAGCAGAGTCCCCCGAGATTGGCCAGGTAAGTTCAAAAGGACTGGGGGGGCTTGGTGCACGTGTGTGTGTGTATGCTCGTGTGTGTGTATGTATGTGTGCGACGGTGGCGGCGGCGGGGGAGGGGGGCCTCGGTGCACTTGTGTGTGTGCGCGCGTGTGTGTATGTGTGTGGGGGGGTGTGTCTCTGTATGTATGTGCGTGCGTGCATGGGCGCTTGTGTGTGTGTCTGTGTGTATGCGCATGCGTTTGTGGTGTTTCGAGCTTCCCAGGAGACAGCCCCTGGCCACAACGCGCGTTCGCGTGCGCGTGGCAGTTTCAAATCGCCTCCAAGGTGATGCGCGTGGCCAGGATTGTCTCCTGGGAAGCAGACACGGCCACAATAGGTTCTCGGAGAGAACGCGCTTCCGCGCGCTTAGCCGAGACCTAAAAATAAAAACCAGTTCAAGCTCACTTTCTCCCTGTCGCACAGTGGTTCTCTAAGCAAGGGCATCTTCTTTCGAATTACATTTATCACGTGATCCACAGCTAGGCAACCAGTCCGAAAGGCCATAAAAGCCCACATGTTGCCAAGAATATCCTCCAGACTTATTGTCCTATGTGCCCTAGAACATATGTTGTGTTCCTACACAAGGGTGTCTGTTTACCTCCTCAAAAAGGGGGAATAACCATTGAGTCTGGCAGGGGAAACATCATAGTGGCTGGAAGTGCCGGCAGAGGCTCAGGCTGGTGAGTACTGCACGCTCTCAGGAAAGGGAAGAACCAGAAGATGGTTTGACTTCCTACAGCCAAGTCAATGCGAACCTAACCAAACCTGGAGCTGTTCTCATGCTGTTTTCAGCATGAGAGAAGTGCCAGGATTGGTTTGAGCAGGACTCCTTTTGAGCCTAGGTGCCTGTGTCTGTAATCCCTGGCAGGTTAACACCGCTGTATATTGTGTGGTCAGAGGTATGTATGTCAGGCTGGCCGTCGCAAGACCGCCGGCCAATCCAACATGTGCACTGGCAGCCCACTTCACACATCATACCGATCCTGCTGCGAGCCCCGTCCCACCCTCAGACTCCAACACTTGATGCTAGAACAGCACAAGCGTGCATGTAGTAATTATGAAATAGTAATAACAGTCCATTACATGCACCTGCTGCATTCGAAGCAGGCGAGGCAACGCTCCTCCGCCCATTATAAGGAACCACCACTGCAAGCCAACATATAATAACAGTTCTTCCCAACATATAAGTGTCTATCTACAGTAGCAAACATCAACCCTGTGGAGCAGAATACAATCAGAATAAAATGGTCAGTAGTTGACCCTCCTAATTTCATGCCAGAGCTAATAAAAGTGAATATAGTCAATATTTTTTCCTGCCTGGATGAAAAAGGAGGCGATGCTTTGATTATCGTTGCTCATAGTCAAATCTCCTAATCTGTCAATCAACACACAATCAAAGTATCTAGAGCTAAATAATCTGGACCCAAGGGTTGGTTTAACCATATCTACACAAAGGGATTTGATTAAGCAGTTGCATGCCCATCCAAGACACCGTGCAGCAATCCAAAACAGTAGAATATGTTATAAAATGGCCATTAAAGGACAAAAGAAAGAACTTCAAGAGGCAGCATAGGTAAACTAAGTACAGGCTGCAGAAACTAATGATAAAACACTATTCTGGAAGACCATTATTATCCCCTTCCGCAGGGATAATTCTGCACCTAATCTTGAGAATTCAATCTCGGCAGAGGCATGGGTGGATCATTTCCTCTTGCTCTTCTAGCCATCCACAGGACTCAGACAGGGAGGGAGTGATGTTGATGGACATAACTCAAATCCGCATCACTTTTACTATGGAAGAGATCCATAAAGCATTAGCTAAATCTATAAAGGATGGAGGGGCATATTACCAAGGCGGGCGATATGTGATTATCGCTGTTTTAGCGGCCGTTTTCGGCTGCTAAGCGGCGATAATTCTATCACCCTATTAGCAAGCTGTAGCTAACAGCAGTTTGCGACAGCTTGTAGGCGATAGCGAGCGGTTTGGGGCCCGCTTTGCATGTCAGCGATATTTATCGCTAATGACATGCAAAGTGGGCGTACCCAACCTGTTAGCGACTGAAAGCAGTCGCTAATGTCGCTATCGCCTATTAGCAAGGCAGGCGTAGCATTGGAAATATTCGCGCTAAGCGCAAATATCTCCAAAAACTAACGCCTGCTCAGACCAGTTCTTAGCCATTATATCCAATGTGAGTTGGATATTATGGCTAAGTCCTCATTAGCGATAATTTGCGAATATCTCTGGATTACCAGCGATATTCACGCATTTCGCTGCTAACGCTGGATATTTAATCTCTTTAGAGATAAACATTGTTAACAGCACGTTATCTCTGTGATATTATCCGGCGATGCTTGGCGTTAAAAAAATACTCGCTAAGCCCATTTAGCGATAAATATCGCTAGTTGTTGGTAATATGCCCCGGAGTTCCTTTGGATGTGTATAAATATCTCCCGTACTTCTGGGCCCCTCTGCTCACAATTATTTGCAATGCAGCTGGGTCAAGCAGATTGAATCTACTTGGTCTGAATCCTTAATTATTAAAATATTTAAGAAGGGTTCAGAAACAGACCTAAAATGTTATAGACCCATATAGGGTCAGCTTACAGATCCTATTCCAGTGAGTAAAGGTGTACTCCAGGGATGCATGCTTGCCCCAACTCTATTTTCCCTACATTTGAGCGGAGTTGTACATTTCCTTTCCCAATGTATTACGGATGCCCCCACTCTTGTTAAGGAAAGAATATTCACGGTCCTCTTCGCCAATGACACACTGCTGGTCTCCAAGACTTCAAGTGACTGCAGCGATTGCTAAACCGGTTTGAGTAATTTTGCTTCAGGCGCGGTCTAGAGATAAATACCTCAAAGAACAAATACATGGCGATAAACCCACACAAGTCCTTATGAGGGAAGATTTGTATTGGGGGGCCTGAACTCGAGAGGGTGGAGGATTTTGATTACTCAGGTATCAAGCTATCGGCCAACATGTCCTGGAAGCCACATCTTGATAAAATAAGGTCTGAAACAGAGACAAGTTGTATGTGCCCTACTTACGGAACACTGTTCATCCCAAAGTAAGCCAGTCAGACCTACCTTGCAGCTATATGGCGTGAAGGCAGTGAACGCGGCCATCTATGGGGCCAAGCTTTGGGGGTTTTCTAAAATCATAGATCTAACAAGAGCAGAAAACAAATATCTAAGGAAATTAGTATCATTGCCTGTTAGTACTCCCCTACTCTCTATAAAGTTGGACATGGCTAGGAAACCAATTCAAGAAAAAGCCAGGCTACATCCACTCCCGTTCTGGAGGAGACTTTTCAACACGCCAGAACTAGCGCCTTACACTGAAGCAATTTAAGGAAGTAGTTAGACTGGATTAGTTTCATAAAATAGCGTGGTTTATTAATATCAAAAAGTCTCTGATGGCCTTGGGCTTGTAGGAGGTTTGGAACTCCTAGTGCCCTGAACTAAATTGGGAAACATCATTTATCCCATAGTGTTTACAACAAACAGACTTTATAAAGAGGTTGGCAGCCGCCATGTGACGTTACCATGCACTACTTTAGCAAACAAGTCATTACGGTGTAGGGGAAGCATTGTTGGACTGGTGTTGGATTTTTAAGTCTAACACTTTCCCTACTGTTGTGTATACTGGAGTCGGAATATTAATTTATGCTATTCCAAAGTCCAGCGCCCCCGAAAGCAAGTTGTTGTAACGAGTTGCTTGCTAAAGTAACAAGTGGTTACATCGCACGCGGGGTACTGACTGCGTTGTAAATGTGTGCGGGCTAAATGCCTGTGGGTTCAGTCATACAACCATCTGATTCCATCTAAAGCCCATTTGAAGATGTCTTACTGGGCATGGGTAGTGCAGAATGATGAACTGAACACAACACATGGGAGACTGACAAGAGAGTTTGTTGATTTTAAACCCACTGGTGTATATGAACACTACCTGAAAATTATAACTGAACCTAGTGGTAGGAAGTTGTATATTCAATTTAGGGTGGCAAATGTGCCACTCCATGGCAGTGCTTTGCCCATGCTGCAAAACTATTAAAGAAACTATGGCACAAGGCCTTTCCCCGCCCATGGTCTGCATGGATCAAGCCAGTGTGCAGGCAACTGGGTACTTGCCGTCATGATGTAGTTCTTAGAATACTGAGAGCTGACCCTAACTCTATACTCACGTGTGCAGTTGCAAGTATCTGGGCAGGATGTGGACAATAGGAAGGAAGATATTATCGACTAAAAAGCAATCTGCTGTCTAGTCTGGACAGACAAAACATTTACGATCTGAAGGGCTGATGATTGATTACTTCCCTGTATGCGTCCATAGCGATGCCTAGACTTTAATAGCCACTGTAATCATACATATCTCTAATATGTGGGTATTTTGTAATACTTTTTGAACTAAATGTTATTTATAGCTTGAACTCTATTCCCCATTGAGAAACTGTTTAAATTAGGCATACTATTCTGTGAAGTCGGTATATTTCAAACATCATTTAAACGATGCTATATGTTTGCTATTTGTACAATTTCTTTGACAGAGCAGATTCAGCCCTTTTAAAATGGGACTTTTATGTGTAGGAGCTATAATGCACTGATAGGAGCTCATAGTGGACCTGAAAAACGTTTTTTGTCCACCTGCATTTGTTTTTTTTTCTCCCACCACATTTCATCTGGCAAGCTCCACTTGAATTGCTCTCGGTTGTAGTATGTCAAATTGCAACTACAGTTTTTAATTTTTTATTTTTTTATTTACCTGATTAAGGTTCTTAGCTACAAGGACTCTCTTTTGCCATATATCGTACCAAAATGGACTATGTCAATGGATCATCCAGTATCCAGAATATGCTGCTGGATGATGTAAATCTACAAAGAAGTGGTGTACTTCGATTACTTATTTTTTGTGTGTGTCTTTTAGACTGTACTTATGTTGTCTATCGGCCGAATACGTTTTTTTCCTACTACTATAGACCCATCTCACTGCTTGACTCCTAGGCTAAAATATTAGGAAGGGTTCTGCTGGAAAGACTAGAGGATTAGGCAATGGAAAACAATATTTTTCCCACATCCAGTATGGCTTTAGAAGAGGCTTAGGGATCGTGGAGCAGTGTAATATAAACTTCCTGATGGTGAAGTATACAAAGGCCAGACTAGGCAATTTATATATGTGTTTGTTATATTCTGGTCTTCTCCTTCGCTGAGCAGCAGGGAAGGAGCTCATGGCTCTAAGCTGTGCTTTTGATATGGTAAATTATAATAAATTATAGAAATGCTTGATCATTCTAGGGGCCCAAAAGATATGTAGAGAAATTTGTCTGCAAGATTAGGGTATGGATCGCAGGGCGAACTAACTAGGGGGCATATTATCAAGTAACAGCGTTAACATTATCACCGCTTTAGCTGCAGAAAACTGCCGCTAAAGAGGCGATAATGGGATTGATAATACGCCCTTGTGAATTCCCATAGAAGCCCATGTTCTGGTGTGAACATGAGCTTCTATGGGAATTCTCTACGGCGTATTATCAAGCCCATCATCGCCGCTTTAGCGGCAGTTTTCTGCCGCTAAAGCGGCGATAATGTTAACTCCGTGCTTGATAATATGCCCTTAGATAAATTAGGAGACGTAGAGTGGTGAGACAGGGATGGGTTTTAGAGTACTTTCTTTTCTCAATTTACATTACTGTCATAGATGAGAAATTGCAGTTACTTGGAGCTGATTCTCCCAGAGTTGGACCTCGCTCCATACCTATTCTGCTACATGCACATGATACAGTTCTCCTAGCTCTAACTGCACTGAGCTTATAGGTTCTTATTAATTCATTTTTGTATTATATGGTAAGCATTCATCTAAAGATAAACCTGGGGAAAACATTTGCAATTTGATGCCAAAGTAAGAAAGCAAAGGGTCATTCCCGTTCTTTTTAAAACACAACAAGATTTCAAGCAAGAAGCAATTCTGTTACTTAGGCACTTTGCAAAGGCAGGAGGACACATTTCTGAGTAGGCTACTGGCAGTACCACACTCAACCCCTGGAACTATCATACATATGGAATTGGGCCTTCACTGTATTTCAGACATTATTGAGGTCAAACCATTACTATTATGCATTTGACGTGGGCAAAACCAGAGGTTCAATTCATTGAAGAAATACTCAGGGATTGTATGGCAATGGCAAACACAAGGAGATGATGAACGGAGCACTGACATTTTTTATACACTCACCCCCAGTCACTGATCTAGGTTTAATCAATCATCGTTCTTTAGCTCACTTCACCATCTCAGTTCAGACCCAGCTATATTCAAATCATTCTTGACCCTGGGCCTCATGAGAACAGTCCAGCCCGAACAGCCAAGCCAGATCTTCCCTGAACCGGAAATAGGCATCCTGGGACCGGTTTTTGTTTTCAGCCAGCCAGCCTAGCTTGAATTTAGTGGCAAAGTGAATAAGGCAAAGTGAGCAAGGGACCCACGTCTGGGCATACCCTGCCAATTTAGGGGGAACAAAGCATACACAAGGAGATGATGGACGGAGCGCTGAAACTTTTCAGACACTCACCCCCAGTCACAGATCTCAGTTTAATCCATCATCGTTCTTTAGCTCACTTCGCCACCTCAGGTCAGACTCAGCTGTATGCAAATCAGTCTTAACCCTGTGCCTCATGGGAACTGCCAAGCCAGGTCTTCCCTGAACTGGAAACAAGCATCCTGGGACCGGTTTCGGGGTAACACCCCTCTTCAGCGAGGCTAGCTGGAATCCAGTGGCAAAGTGAGGAAGGGACTAACGTTTGGGCATACCCTGCCAACTTAGGGCGAACAAAGCAAACACAAGGAGATGATGGACGGAGCACTGAAACTTTTCAGACACTCACCCCCAGTCACTGATCTAGGTTTAATCATTCATCGTTCTTTAGCTCACTTCGCTACCTCAATTCAGACCCAGCTATATGCAAATCAGTCTTGACCCTGTGCCTCATGAGAACAGTCCAGCCCGAACTGCCAAGCAAGGTCTTCCCTGAACCGGAAACAAGCATCCTGGGACCGTTTTTTTTTCAGCCAGTCAGCCTAGCTTGAATCCAGTGGCAAAATGAGCAAGGAAAAGTGAGCAAGGGACCCATGTCTGGACATATCCTGCCAACTTAGGGCAAACAAAGCAAACACAAGGAGATGATGGACGAAGCGCTGAAACTTTTCAGACACTCATCCCCAATCACAGATCTCGGTTTAATCCATCATCGTTCTTTAGTTCACTTCGCCACCTCAGGTCAGACCCAGCTATATGCAAATCAGTCTTGACCCTGTGCCTCATGGGAACAGTCCAGCCCAAACTGCCAAGCCAGGTCTTCCCTGAACTGGAAACAAGCATCCTGGGACCGGTTTCGGGGTAACACTCCTCTTCAGCCAGGCTAGCTTGAATCCAGTGGAAAAGTGAGCAAGGGACTCACGTCTGGGCATACCCTGCCAACTTAGGGCGAACAAAGCAAACACAAGGAGATGATGGACAGAGCACTGAAACTTTTCAGACACATCACCAGTCACAGATCTGGGTTTAATCCACCATCGTTCTTAGCTCACTTCACCACCTCAGTGCAGATCCAGCTATATGGAAATCTGTCTTGACCCTGTGCCTCATGGGAACAGTCCAGCCCGAGCTGCCAAGCCAGCTCTTCCCTTACTCGGAAACAAGCATCCTGGGACCGGTTTCGGGGTAACACCCCTCATCAGCCAGGCCAGCTTGAATTCAGTGGCAAAGCGAGCAAGGGATCCACCTCTGGGCATACCAATGGACCAGGCTTATAGAGTGCCCTAGCTATTTCACTTTAAAATAGCCTACAACCTTTAGATGATAAGGATAGGAGCTTGTGGGAGATGCCAGAAAATATTGTACAATGCCCCCAAACTGTCCTAACACAGTATGTTTGGGATAGGAGTCCATAGGCAAGTAAACTTAGTGATGAGACTAAAAGTACTGTGACCACCTACATATTATGTCATAGTCACCCGAGATTAAAGAGTTATCTAGAAAGGGCTGGAAATGTTTAACATAGATTATTTTTTACAAGATTATGATTTTGCATAATACATCACCTGATAGCCCTCCCGTGGGGCAAATTGTGCCTCAAATGATGTTAAATGTGCACGTAATATTTATGAACAACAACGGTCCTATGCACACATGATGCTGTGAACAATAAATATAGACAGAATCGATTCTATATTTGGAACGACATGTCCAGCCGGATAGAGGTCTTCAATTTACTAGAATGCAACAAAATACAATCAGAAGGAATACCTTCAACTTTCACCCGTGTGGGGCACAGGCCTGTACCCTGACACTCCTAGATTCCACTGAGAGAAAAAAAGGAGGGCTTTTGTAAGGCAAAGAGTGACGTTTTCTGTTTCAAGAGTTCATATATACAGAAATATCATATGGCACCATTTACAATACATTACATATAAGTCAAGTCATGTATAAGGTGCGAGGCAGGTCGACGGCGTTTCGGTCCCACTACTTTAGATCATGGGGACCATCATCAGGACATTAATTAATGCCTTAACGTATATTAAGCCTCTAAATGCCTAGGAGGGGGAAAGAAGAGGAGAATTGGCATATGTACATTTACATTAGATTATTAGTGACTTGGAGTGAGCTTATTTACAAACAGACGCGGTGACTTCGTGAATTTTCTACATACTATGAAAGGAGGCCATGCGGACAATAAATTCTCATTCTCCTTGATGTCATTTACAAGAGTCAATGCACATTGAGTGGTAGATCGTGCACTATGGAGGCTTTGGCCGTGTGGGTACTAGCTGTGAATTATAGGGTCGTGCGTACGATAGTGGTGTTGGTAGCGGAGTAATGACATAATAAAGCAGCGTGTGAGTTATTAGGCTGTGTGCTAGGTGATTAACACCGGACGGTCCGGGAAGAGTTTCAAGCGGATCACGAGCAAGAGGGAGTGCTTACCGCGTTCAGATTCCTAAATGGTTTGAGCGGCAACGGGGATTATGCCGGTTAGGAGCGGGGAGCCCTAAAAAATAAACACGTGAAAATAAGCGGCATGCAATGCAGGAGCCGGCTGCATGGTGAGAGTGCCGATCGGGTCTTACCATTAATAGGGCTTGATGCGGTGTACCGCGTTACAATGTTGTAATCGAGCGGTGCCAGGGGGTTGCCTGTAATTAAAACATGGGTCAGAGCAAAGTAGGTGAGGGGACAATCAATAACAAGCCCGATGGCGTGGATGCTGCTTACCGGTTCAGTCGGCAGTATGGTGTGTTTCCTGGCTTCCTCGTGGGGAAGTCAGTGTGGTTGTTAAAAGGGCTCTGATTGATCGGTGAAACCGGGGAGGAGCCGTCATAGAAATAAAGGGTGGACTTGTGGACGGCCATCTTGGGAGTGCTAGTAGTGTTTTTCTTAATAAGAAGGTGCACGGTGATAGTGAAGAAGGTGACAATATAACACATATTTACAAAAAATGCTGAATACCTATTTACAGGGGAAATACTGACATAAAATGTCTGAGACAGCCCGGTCAAAACATGCAGATCGAGTCATTAGATTAGATTAAAGAAGTCCAGTCCTCTTGAAGATTCAACCCAGAATTCAGGCTGTCCGTTTTGAGAATCCACTTTAGCTCTTCCTTGTTGAGCATGCGTGTCAGGTCTCCGCCTCTTGGTGGAATAATGACTTGGCTGATCACAACGAATCTCATTTTCAGTGTGCCCTTTCATAGAGAAATGTTCGACTAGGGGGGCATTAGGTGTTGCACAGCGGATCCTGCTTCGATGTTGGGATATCCTGAGTTTGATTTTCTGTTTTGTTTGACCCACATAAATCAGGTTGCATGGACATAAGATAGCATATATGACGTTACAGCTGTTACAGTTGGTAAAAGTTTTTAAATCATTCTTAACATCCTTAAATACAAATTCTTTGCAGTCTACTGTGAAATCACATACCACACATGACCCACACTTTGTGCACCTCAAAACAATCTACAATGTATGTAACTCTTTTCTGCAATTTTTGAGGTCGAATTCAGGAAAAATATTTGAAGCCTTTGTTTTTATATGAAGGACTCTACAACTATCGAATGGCATTCCAATGTTTTATGTACATGAATGACATTAAGGTCTGTTACACCTTAGCAAAATATTGTGTACATGTAATAAGAATAAGGAAAGGACTGTAGAATATTGATAACATTTTAATATTTTTATGTGTATGCCAATTTTCTTTTAGCCTTGAGAAACTTAGCTTTTTGGGTGTGTGAATTAATTTTTGCCCTACGTTTAGCTACTATCTGCACTTTATGCAGAAGTAATCTATTTAAAGATGATGATTTAAAATCTTTATGACATCTCTCAGTGGAATTATCATTAAGCTAGAATGGAGATGTAAGTATTTTATCATCCTTTTACTTCTATCATGATGGACTGTATGAAGATGATGTGATTTTCTGTTTATTTATGTTATGAACCGAATAAAGATTGAATTGATTGAGGGAACATTATGTGCTTTTCATCATACATTATCACCCACTGCCAGTAGCAATACCGGTCATTAAGGTCCTCTCTTTAAGGTATAAGCTCAAGCTACAAAGAAGAGCTTTCATGATATTAGAACATGCCAACACATGCAGGTAGAATATTCCAGCTTAAACGGAGAGAAAGAAAAACATTGGTATGTTGGAGGCTGTTCTGCCAGAATATTCAGAGATATTGCCTGAGATAAATAGTCTGTTCTAAATATCATTTACCAAAATATTATCCCATTGAATGTAGGTTTTCTATTATTTAATCCCAACGGGTGTTATTTTTATAAAGAATGTGTAGGACATAATACTGTAAATCAGACAACTGTTTACTACCGAAAAAGCTTTATTTTAATTAGCTTCTAGATAGTCAATACCAACCAGGCGAGTCAATGCTAGTACCTATTTAAATCAAGCCTTACTACAGCTTCAACCCATAGATCACTACATCTTCTTCCTCTAGCAGCTGCTTGTTAGGATCAGGGTTCTAATAAACAACTAAAATGTTCACCTTGCCCAAAGAAGGTGCCTGCGCTGGGACAGAAGACAGCTTTTACTGTCCTGCACATAAGGCTGGATATGTACGTTAAAATGTGTCTTATTTCTGCTGCTACATGATCTTGGACTAAAAGAGATAAACGACTGCCTGAAAATATTTCCGACTGTTTCTTTATATTACATATTTAAATTGTTCTTAGTCTGTGAAAATTGTTGACAGTTTTCACTTTGCATCAAACCATGAGCCTCACTATTCTGTCTGATTTACCATGCTACATATTTTAAAATATGCTTTAAATATTTAACCTTGAGTGCAGTGCATACTCATGCATGTAGATGCAACTAAAGACAGGTGGTAAAGCTACAAAGAAAACAATATATGTCCAAACAGCAACTCCTTTGGAGTGTTGCACTTCCCATAGGAGCGCAAGTCTATTAATTTTAAATATGAGATCAGTCTGGAAATAGCTTCCTGCATTTCTAAGAAAAATACACGTACATACATTTTATAGGAAGACTAAAATAACTTTGATATCTACCAAATGTTACTATATTAAAATTATGGAGTTATTATGTAACATGAAAAGACTGAATAAATAGATCTGGAAAGGGGTGCTCCTCTTAGGTAGGAAGCTCCGTACTTAACTCTTTGTTTCCCCATTAAAAGTATATTATGCCTAAGATGACTAAAACTCCATCATTTTTCCCCTTACATTTATTTTAAACAATTGATTTCATATCTGCATTAAACCCTCAGTGCCCATTTACTTCAGCCTATTCCACAGGAAAAGCTTTAAATTCAATAGCCTCAATTCCAACAAAATGGTTTTCAGGAGTGCTTCGTTTGTGTCTTAAAGGCAGAATCTTAGAACTTTAGTTGTTATTTAGAGCTCTACAGGGAAGCTCCAGTAGAACACAGTGGAGTCAATTGACATATTGCTGCTAGTGTTAGAAGTGCTTGTTTTATTCAGCAGGCCAGACACATTTTTCTGGCATAGATGAGGAAGATAGTTGAGAATATATAGAAAATGTGTCCTCATTTTAGCTTCATAAAGCACTAACCATATTTTCTAGGATAAAATGAAACCCCTTATTTTGTTCATTTTCCAAAGTCTCCTCCGTACAAAATGCTTTAAATTCTGTACCTCTGATTCCAGCAACATGACATTTAGGTGTGACTCACATTTAACATTAATATAGAATGTTAGCTCTCTAGTTGTTCATTGGAACACTGTGGTGGAGCTGCAGTAGAACACTGGTAAATCATCTGATAGACTGCTTCTGCCATTTGAAGAACATGTTTTATGCAGCATGTCATACTTTTTTTTCACTGAATAAAGAAAAATATTTGTGAATTATAGAAAATGTGTTATCATTTCAGCTTCTGGTGTGCCTTCCATTATTTCGATAAGAAACTAATTAGAGAAAACCTTTATCTCTCAAACATGGCTCATCAAATCTGAACAGAGGATCAGCATTTTTCACAGGTTAAAATCACATTAGAACTCGTCAATGTTTGGGGGGAGGAGTTGCCCTAACGGCTAGGGTGATCGACCTGGGAACTGGGTTTGAGTCTCTGCAATGACGCTGAATATCCTGTGATTCTGGGCAAACCACTTAATGTCCCTGTGCCTAACAAAAATGAACGTGTCCTCATGTAATGCCCAGCATATGTACATACATGTAAAGGATTATTTTAATATCCACAGTTAAATGGGAACAGGGAAAACATAGGAAAGGGATGCAAATTATTTCCATACCATACCATGCACTACAGTACTGTAACATTTCTATAGCACCCACACTTATCTAAGTGCTTGCACATTCTACTTTACTTGTAAACCACTGAATAGAAATGAGCTTTTATGTAGGCCATAAAAGGGAGTGGGTCTTAAATCAGTTACATCCCTACCTTGAGCGCACAGCTCTGACTCTAGGGAATAGACTGCTTTCCCACCAAGCCACTGCTGAAGAACACACTGACTGCTGGTGAGAGTCAGTCCCATTGACAGCAGGTGTCTTGTTGCATGATACCAACAGACTCGCCAGGTCCATTGAGAGAGGTCACTTCCGTGCAACAACTTCCGCATAATTGTTAGTGTCACATAAAAATCCCTCTCCCAGCCATCTTGTAGTCTAGAACATGTTCATTAACAAAAAGCTAATACATTAGTAATCGTGACAGCTACCAGTGTAGCTTCACCCTCACAAAGTCATACAGCACATAACACTCTTACATCACGTTACTTTCATACATTTTCTTCCCATTGCCAAAGAAGGGGTCACCTGGCTAAGAACAAAGCTTCAGAGTGACAGATACATAGCAGAGACTTCTCTGCTGAGCTACCAGGATTCTAACTTTTCCTTGTACGAGTGCCTAGGTGAAAGCAAGGCTTCAGCACTCGCAGACGAGAAGGCTGCACATCTTGTTATAACACAGGGGTACACTGTAGACATTTGGCCAAGGATAAAAAGTTGGTAAACTAATAGGCATAAAATTGTATGTAGGTTTACAGTGGCATGCAACACTCAATTCTAATCTGAACTGGGAATGAGTACAGAGAAGTGAGCAAGGCAGTGACATGTCTAAATTTGGCTACCACAAAAAAATTGTTGCCACATATTTTAGAATCTGCTTGAATCGGTTTTTCAGTTTGATTAAACACCCAGGAAAAGGATCCCAACAAAGCAAACGTGTTATGTTCAACTGTGCTGTGCTATGCTATGTTATGCGAAGATAGCAAACGTCATGTTTTGTTATGTTATGCTGTGCTATACGATGTCATCTTATGTTATGCAATGTCATGTTATGTTATCTTGTGTCATATTATCTTATGTTGCTTTATGTTATATGTTATGTGTATTTGTAAAGCGCACTATCACCCACAAGGGATGCTTGCACTAAAGATGCGTGTGCCTCGTCCTGTCTATCGTCGGTTGCTGAAATGAAAAGCCAGTACTTCAGCTTCTTGCAGAATTCAAGAAGACAGGAGGAGGCTCAGGTGTAGAATGGGAGGCCGTACCTCGATGTACGAGAACACTTGTCCTCCTGATCTGATTCTGTTTATGCTTGATATGTGCGTGACATATGTGTGATTAGGAATCCTGCAGAGTGGAGGTGTTGTGTGGCTGATGGAAAGAGATGCAACTCTTCAGGTAAGTGGGGTCTAAGTTGTGTAGTGCCTTGAATGTGTGTGTGAGGAGTTTCAAATGAGCATGTTTGTGTATTGGGAGTCAATGTAGCTCACTGAGGTGTGGTGTGATGTGAGTTCTGTGTGGGAGGTTGAGGATGAGCCTGGCTGTCGAGTTCTGGATGGTTTGCAGTCTTCTAGTAAGTTACTTGGTGATCCCAGCATAGAGTGTGTTCTTGCATTCCAACTAACTGGAGTGAGTGCCAGTTTTTCTAGCATTTCTCTGGAACTATTTGAAGATCTTCCTCAGCAACATGAGAGCCAATAACTTAATTGCCAAAAGTGGATTCTCCTTCTTCAGTCAGAAAAACTGCAGGCTCTTCATTACACAAATACAGTAATTTCAACTCTGCATAATGAAAAATCCTTTGTCTACTAGGTAGATCTGTGAATATAGGGTGAAATCTGGATAGTCTCTACGCAAAATGATTTGTATTTCTTACCTAAACATGTAATTGCATTGTATTGCGTTTACAAAGGTACAGGCTGTACTACCCCATATGAGGCTCTGAAGTGCTTTATGGTGGGAACACACTACTAGATTACCCAAAGTTTGTGTTTAAACCAGTATTTATTATTTATTGTTGTAAATGTGCTAGTTATTGGGTTAGTCTTGTGCTCTGAGGGAACTGATACATTAACTGCAGTTTCTAGTGGTGGAATAAGTTAATAGGAGTTAGGCAGGGGCGTCTCCTCCATTTGAGCGGAGGAGCGTCACCCCACTAAAATGCCCCAGAAATGCCCCAGAGACGAAAAATAAAATGCTAATGAAGTTAATTCATTTCCATTTGTTTTTTCGTCAACCCGTCCTGAACTGAGTGTCAGTACGGGGCGGGCGGGCCTGCTAAATGGCACCAGTGGTGGGCTGCCTGTAATTTATAGTGCGCCTGTCACTTTGGACGGCCGTCTTGCCATCAGCCTGACATGAGCATTATAAACCTCTCAAACCCAGCTGTCTTACACAGCTGGGTTGAGATCCTGTAGAACCCTACAGTGTCCTCGGGAGTGCAGAGAGAGGCTGCCCCCTCCAATCCTGCAGCTTCTCTCATGCTTGTTAATAGCATGAAAGCAGCACCAGGATTAGTTAAGTAGGTTAGCTGAGACCCTGGACGTGATGTCAGGAAAAGAAGAAGACCGGAGCAAGGTGGACGTGTCTGCTCAAGCCAATAAATGATTTTTCTTTTTTATTTTATTTTTATATATATCTTTTAATCACCCCCCTCCACTGACAAAGCTGGCAGCTGCCACTTAAGTTAGGAGCAATTATCAAAGTGCGTGCATGTACATAGAATAAATGGTATAAGTAAATAGGGTTGCGAAGTTTAGATATAGTGAGATTGCAAGGAGAGGCTATGCAGAAGGGGAAATTGTGAGTTATGGGAGTGAAACAAGTAGATAGGTTAGAAAAAGATTAGGTATTTTAGGAATGGTTACTCAGACGGGGAGTTTATGATTTGAAATCAGGGGGCATGATAGTTTAATGAAGTATATAGGAGTGAGAGGACAGCAGGCATTTGATAGAATAGGGTACACTCAGAGGAAGAGGATGGAGTGTAAGGAGAGTGCCATTAACATGGGAAGGAAGGAAAGATTATTCCCAAGATATATATCAGGTTAATTTTCATGCAGGACTTTTGCGCCTGAATAAATTATGCAATCTGGGGAAGTGTAAAGAGTAGAAAGGAAAGGTTCAGAGTAGATTACATGTGGGCAGGTGATACAAGTTGGTGTCTCTTAGGTTGTTCCATTTCACTGTTGATACAGCCTGTTCATTTTTTTACATGGATATTGAACATTATTGAACTTGTTTGGCTTTGTACTTGTTATGTGGTATGTCCGGATAGCGGGTCTTTTGGATCTGTCTGATGTGGGGACTGGACACTACCCGGGGTTTGCATTCATCATTCCTTTATGTGTTTGTTTGAGACAAATGCATGGGTGAGACATTTCTAGGGGGATGTGGTTCTTCCTGATAATAGATGTTTGTAAGGGGATTCTGCTGATTTAGCTTTTTTCTTGATCTTTAAAGATCCTGGAGGGTATCTTTTTGTAGGCAGAAAATGAGAATGTGTGGGTTCTTTGCAGGATCACTTTGGGAATAACCAGGCCTGAACCCTTCTTCTGAACTCCTAAGTGGTTTTCAATGGTTCTAATCTTTGGAAGTAGGGAATTCCAAAGTTTTGTAGCTTACTTGTGTCCTCACATAGTGCACATACAGTACAGGTCCCACAATATCTCCCCCCCATCAGAGGCGTGGGTACCACGCGAGTCCGACAAGATGTGTAAGCACCAAAATGAAGCTAATTGAAATGGAGGCAACCCATGGGACCTCACAAAGGGGGCAGGTTTAAGGGTAGAGCCATCCCAAAACACAACGTGCCTAGAAATGATTGCACCATAACTTGCCCCCAATGGAGCTGATTGTGCAAGATTAGAATGCCCAAATAGTGCTGATTAAAAAACTAGATAGTTGCAAGGCACCACCACACAAATCTCAGAAGTCAACTGTGCCACAACAACCCCCACGAGAGTTACCTGAATGACAGTAACACACACAGGAGGTACGACCACTACAATAACCTAATAACTCCTGTGGTGAGGGCTTTAAAAGATTTACCAAGCTAAATGTATTTCAAAGGCCAGTTACGGGAGCAAGATCTGGGGCCATATTGGGGTCGGAGTCCTGCAAATCGCCGAAAACTCTTTCCTGCGACGGGCCCTTTCTGTGCTGCAAAGTATTTCTTCGTACGTTGTGCATGAAGGACTTGGGATACCTTTCCTCTCAGATGAATTGGCTTTTCGTCCCCTGACATTATGGCTCAGGATTTTGGCCAAGCAGGAAAATACACTTAGCAAACACATCTTAAAGGACTGTCTTTCCCTTGACCATCTTTCGCATATTAGATGGTTTCAGTACATAAGAGTAGGCCTTTTGAGGCTAGGCAGAGCAGAACTATTCACTGATCCGGAGAATATATGTAAGAGGTGTGAGAAGTTGGCCTGGTATATGATGCTCACTAGTTCTAGTGATCACCTTGTACCATGCCAAGCAACCCCTATGATGATTGGTTGTAAGTCAACCTTATAGACCAGTTATTCTAGTAGCGTGGACAAAGCAGTCTTAGGCTAAACTCTGTATAGGCATGTGAAGCAAGCTGTTTTACCACACACAATCCCCTTGAATATCAAATGAAAGGACACCAAACAGATATATATTGAAAATATATATATATTTATTTACTACAAATATCCCCTATACTCTTTATGAGCACAGAAGCAAATGCGTTAAAACAAAACACAGTTTAAATACACAAAAGTTGCACAATATGGATGAGCCCTAGGGGCCACTTAAACCATATACTAAAATAGTGGTATAAGAACCACCAATGGGAAAGGAAAGAGGCCTAGGGCCTGGGGAATCGCTGGAGCTATTCGGGACTAGCAGTGATGAAGTTGGGAAAGGCCCGCGGGACTCGGGTGCAGTGCTTAAAGTGCACGCATGCACCAATGTTAAGTCAATGGTGCGTAAAAGTTACAAAGTTAGTGTTTAAGGAACCTTCCGATGAACCTAGAGAGACGAAACTTTAGAGCTAGGCACTAGAGGTGTGTACCAGTGTAAGAACACCGGCGTTGCTGAGTTACCTCACCCACAGGAAGCGGGTGCACAGGTGCCAAGTTGTGTCGGGTTTCGTCACGCAGGTCGATGGTGCCTGAAGATGAAGATGCTGCAGGCGGGTCGTCGAGGAGAGTTCCGGTGATCCAAGGATGGATCTGAAGATGTGAAGACCTGAAAGCAGAGGGGACAATGTTTAAAGTCACTAGCCAGTGACTACCGTGGAACCAGGATGGAACCAGGCGATGTCGGGTGCAAACAGGTGAAGAGGTGCAGCTTGTCTCCGCAGCCACGTGGACACGAAGAGGTCAAGGACGTCCAGGAGTCGATCACGAGCTGTCCCACAAAGGCTCTAGCTGATGGCGGTGTCGGCAACTTGATCGGAGCAAACAGGCCTTGGCTAATGCAAGCCATGCAGGAAGTGGAAAAAGCTTATCACTCGGACCAGCAAGGTCAGAGCGGGTGCTCCTTTTCAGGGGAGCAAGGGCCAGTCTGGAGCAACCAGACCAGCAGTGTCGGTTGTAGGTTTCATTGCCAAGATGGCCGCTAGCCACGTGGCAAGTGGCCGGGATGGCGTGTCGAGTGCCAAAGTGCAAAAGGGCCACACGCAGATCGTGGAGATGCTGGGGGGCTGATCTTCGGTGCAAATGCTGCTCGGTGGTGGGGCTTCTCAAACCCCAAAGTACAGCGTCGAGTGTGCCTCGGGTGCTGCTACGCTTCTCGGGGGTCTTTCAAGATGGCCGGTCCCACGTCTCTCGGTGCCTCCACGGGTCTCTTCTTTGCAGGGACTGTGGATCGGGCTCTGAGATGTCTGGGAGTATGGGTCTCGTCGGGCTCTGGGCTCGGGCTCCGGCAGGAGGCGGCGGCAAAGCTGACGTCGAGTTGCTGGTTGGTGCCTGTATTCACAGGGTGGTCACTCCTTGGCCACAAGGGAGATTCTCTTCAGTCTTCTGTGCAGCAGAATGTCGAAGTCCAGTGTTCTTCTTAGTTTCAAGTCGAGTTCAGGATGATCTGAAGTCTTGGGACACAGCTCCTACTCTTATTCCAAATCTAGGGGCCGGATTACCTGCTAGGTCCCTCCTCTGGGTGGGACCAGGAAGGGGGGTGGTTACACCCCCTTTCCTTTGTCCAGCTTCGCGCCAAGACTGGGGCTGGAGAGCCCCAGCACCGGTTTGAACTGGCATATGCACAGGGACACCTTGTGTGCCCCAGGCATGTCTGATTCTATTCAGCCCTGTCCTACCCAATACACAAAATCCTGTCTGGGGTGGTGCTAGCACCTCCCAAGGCAGGAAACCCTTTGTCCAAGCCGCCCTCGCTGGAAGGACTCCCAGCAGCAGGAGGTCAGACTTGTGTCTGTGGTGGCAGCATCCATTTTGTGATGCTGAGGCTCATGTTTAACTTTACCCGGGTTTCAGGTTATGTACATGTCGTGTCCCTCTAGAAGGGTGGAATGCTACCCCCGTCGCCAGAACTGGCGAGGGGGTAGTATTCCAATTCGTATGACACCTTACTCAACATGTTTTGATAAAGCCAAACCAAAGATAGCATTTAACCGCGAGGTTCATAATGCACTTAAGAGTATATGGTATGGCAGTATCATGGAACAGCTAAAGGACTTGGTTCCGAAAGCTGCAGACAGGCTCAGCTCATGCCAGAGCACCGTCTCGCATATTTCTAAGCACTCTGCCTCCAGGATTGAAGAGGCCTTCCATAGGAGTGGCTGATAGGAACATATGTGTCAATTTTGGGTTAGATATAGGCATACTATACCTAAATAAGGGGTGATTACACCGACGTACCCCAGCTGAGTGATCAGCCAGTTGTGTCAAATATGGAGGCCAGGCCAGGGGTGGCACAATACGTGCTGCAGCCCCTGGTAGGCCTTGGAAGCACCTATGCCCTGGGTACCTGGGGTACACTGTTACAGGGGCCAATAAGGTGAACCAGTTCCAATTTTGTAATGCACCTAATGTGCATTGGCATAAATTTAGAGAGAGAACAGCAGGCTGTGGGTCTGATTAGCAGGCCCACAGCCACATTAAGTCATAAACCAGTGAAGCAAAAAGCTAAAATTTGGGGTGACCATAGGATAGCAGACCCTACTCTCCTACACAACCCCCCCCCCAAACGCAGGGACATTAGACTAACCTTGACCAGTTGTGTCTTCATGTTCTAAGTGGAAGTACCTGGAGAGACCATCTGCATTACCATGGTCAGTCCCTGGGCGGTGCTCCACTGTAAAGTCCATCCCCTGTAGGGAAATGGACCACCTGAGCAGTTTGGGGTTTTCACCCTTCATCTGATTAAGCCATAAGAGGGGCTTATGGTAAGTCTGAATCTTGAAGTGAGTGCCAAACAAGTATGGTCTCAACTTCTTCAGGGCCCACACCACAGCAAAGGCCTCCCTCTCAATGGCTGACCAACGTTTCTCTCTGGGGGTCAGCCTTCTGCTAATAAAAGCAATGGGCTGGTCTTGACCATCTACATTAAGTTGTGAAAGCACAGCTCCCACTCCCAACTCAGAAGCATCAGTTCGGACAATGAACTCTCTTGAGTAGTCAGGACTCTTCAGGATAGATGCAGAGCACATGGCCTTCTTCAGGTCATCAAATGCCTTTTGACAGTTTACTGTCCACTGAACCTTTTTGGGCCTCTTCTTGGATGTTAGATCATTAAGAGGAGTCACAATGGACCCATAGTTCTTAACAAACTTCCTGTAGTACCCAGTCAGGCCCAAGAAAGCTCTGACCTGAGTCTGGGTAGTTGGAGGGGACCAGTCCTTTATGGTCTGGATCTTACTCTCCAGGGGTTGAACTTGGCCTCCACCTACAAGGTGGCCCAAGTATACAACTTTACTCTGCCCTATCTGGCACTTGGTGGCCTTGATAGTGAGGCCTGCCTTTTGCAGAGCCTCTAGCACTTCCTTCAGGTGGACCAGGTGATCCTCCCAGGTGGAGCTGAAGACAGCAATATCATCCAGATATGCTGCGCAAAAGTCATCCAACCCAGTAAGGACTTGATTCACCAACCTTTGGAAGGTGGCAGGTGCATTTTTCAAACCAAAGGGCATCACCACAAATTGGTAATGCCCACCTGGGGTAGAAAATGCTGTCTTGGCTTTAGACTCCTCAGCTAACCTGATTTGCCAGTAGCCAGCTGTCAAGTCAAATGTGCTCAAATACTTGGCAGAAGCCAATTTGTCTATGAGCTCATCTGCCCTTGGAATAGGGTGTGCCTCTGTCCTGGTGACAGCATTGAGTCCTCTGTAATCCACACAGAACCTCATCTCTCTCTTTCCATCTTTGGTGTGAGGTTTGGGGACCAGAACCACTGGGCTAGCCCAGGGGCTCTCTGAAGGCTCAATAACACCTAATTCCAGCATCTTTTGCACCTCAGTCTTGATACAATCTCTGACATGGTCAGATTGCCTGTAAATCTTGTTTTTCACAGGAAGACTATCACCAGTGTCCACCACATGGGTACACCAGTTAGTCTGACTGGGTGTCAGGGAGAACATATGTCTATATGACTGCAAAACTTATCTACAGTCATTTTGCTGATGTTCAGTGAGGCTGCCATTTAAGGCCACACCATCAACTGAGCCATCCTCAGGGTTCTGAGTCAGCAGGTCTGGGAGAGGGTCACTCTCTTCCTCCTGCCCCTCATCTGTAGCCATGAGCAAGCCCATGTCTGCCCTGTCAACATATGCTTTCAGCCTGTTAACATGGAGCACCCTGTGGGGGCTCCTGGGAGTTCCTAGGTCCACCAAGTAGGTAACCTCTCCCTTCTTTTCAATGATAGTATGGGGTCCAGACCATTTGTCTTGGAATGCTGCTGGGGCCACTGGCTCCAACACCCATACTTTCTGTCCAGGCTGGTACTCAGTCAAGACAGCCTTTTGGTCATGCCAAGGTTTCTGTAATTCTTGGCAAGCCTCAAGGTTTTTGGATGCCTTCTCCATATACTCAGCCACCCTGGAGCAGAGACCAAGTACATAGTCCACTATGTCTTGCTTGGGCTTTTTGAGAGGTAACTCCCATCCTTCCCTCACCAAACACAGGGGTCCTCTTACAGGGTGCCCAAACAACAATTCAAAGGGGCTGAAGCCAATCCCCTTTTGTGGGACCTCTCTGTAAGCAAACAGAAGGCAGGGTAGAAGGATGTCCCATCTGCGCCTGAGCTTTTCTGGTAATCCTTTGATCATACCCTTTAGGGTCTTGTTAAATCTTTCAACAAGCCCATTGCATTGTGGATGATAGGGAGTGGTGAATTTGTAGTTGACACCACATTCCTTCCACATAGCTGTTAAGTATCCTGACATGAAGTGGGCACCTCTATCAGATACTACCTCCTTAGGAAACCCCACTCTGGAGAAAACTCCAAGTAAGGCCCTGGCCACAACAGGAGCTGTTGTGGTCCTAAGTGGAATTGCCTCTGGGTACCTGGTGGCATGGTCCACCGCCACCAGTATGAATCTGTGCCCAGATGCTGTAGGGGGATCCATTGGACCTACAATATCAATCCCCACTCTTTCAAAGGGGACCCCCACCACAGGTAGTGGTATCAGGGGGGGCCTTTGTTGTTCCACCTGCTTTGCCACTGGCTTGGCAGGTTACACAAGAGCGACAAAACTCCTTTGTATCTTCAGACATGTGAGGCCAGTGAAAGTGAGAGACAAGCCTGTCCCAAGTCTTATTCTGGCCTAGGTGTCCTGCTAAGGGAATATCATGGGCCAAGGTAAGAAGGAAGCCCCTAAATTGCAGAGGTATGACCAACCTCCTGGTCGTACCAGACTTGGGGTCTCTACCCTCTGAATAAAGGAGCCCATCATCCCAATATACTTTATGGGTACCTTGAGCATTCCCAGCAGCTTCAGCAGCAGCCTGCTGTCTGAGGGGTTCAAGAGAAGGACAGGTTAACTGAGCCTGCCCCAAGTCTGCCCTAGAAGGTCCCCCTGTCCCCAGAAACTCAACCTTATCAGGTTCAAGCTCTTCAGGGACAGTTCCTTCAGGGGTCTCAAGATCATCTTCCTGTGAAGGCTGATCCTCACTTGCAGGCAGTTGGGGAGGCACAGCCTTTACCCTCCTGTTCTTCTTCTTGGAAGGTGCTTGGTCCATTGTTCCAGGATTAAGACCTGAGGTTCAGAGAGGCACTTTTTGGCCTGTGACCTGGTCACAGCAAGGACATGTGATGATATCCCTAACATCTCTGCATGAGTCCTGTACTCAACTTCTGACCATAGAGAGTTCTCCAGGTCATTGCCCAACAAACATTCTACTGGGAGATCAGCACTAACCACAACTCTTTTTAGGCCAGTTACCCCTCCCCAGGAAAAGTTAACAAGTGCCACACTATGTGTAGTAGTGACATTGCTGGCATTGGTCACCAGGTAATTATCACCTGGTAGGTATTGTCCAGGGTCCACAAAGCTGGGTGTCACCATGGTGACACTGGCACATGTGTCCCTGTATGCTTGAGCCACTTTTTCATTAATCAAAGGCGTCTGCCTGTACTTGCCCAGATTACTGGGACTGACAGTAGTGGACAAATCTATGTCCACATCACAAATCAGAACAGCCTGTGTAGGGGTTCTGACTAGGCCATAATCTCCCTCAGTTCCCAAGGTGATACCTACTACCCCCTTAGTTTGTGGACCAACACTGCTGACTGTACTATTGGGTGCAGGTGCCTTAGGGGCTGCAGTGTTGGGGGCTTCACCCTTGTTACACTCACTTGTCCAGTGAGAGGTGTTTTTACATGTACTACACCAGGGTTTTCTCTGACCTTCTTTCTTCTTCTTCTTGGAAGTTTGGGACCCACCCTCAGTATTAGTTTGGGGCCCTGTTGAAGACTTCTTGTCTTTAGCTTTCTGCTCCCCACCCTTCTGGTCTGTTTTCGTTTGGTCACCACCCTGGTTCTGGTTCTTTTGCTTAACTCTGGTTCTAACCCATTTGTCTGCCCTCTTTCCCAATTCTTGGGGAGAGGTCAGATCTGAGTCAACCAAATGTTGATGCAACTGCTGGTTCTGACAGTTATTTAAAATCTGTTCTCTCATCAGTAAATTGTACAATCCTTCATAGTCTGTAACCTTACTTCCCAGCAACCAGCCCTCCAGAGCCTTAGTGGCACATTCAACAAATTCAGACCAGTCCTGAGTCTGTGTCTTCTGGGTGTCTCTGAACATTAACCTGTACTGTTCAGTGGTTAAGCCTCACCCATCAATCAGAGCACTCTTCAGGACCAGGTAGTTTCTAGAATCCCCATCACTAACTGTGAGGAGTCTGTCTCAGCCTCTGCCTTCAGAGGAGAGCCACAAGATTGCTGCCCACTGCTCCTGAGGGATCTGCTGTACTCTGCAGGCCCTCTCAAGTGCAGTCATCCATTTGTGGATATCGGCCCCAGCTTTGTAGGGGGGCACAATCTTACTCAGGTTTCTATTGTCATAGGACCTGTCTTTATCCTTTTGGATATTGCTGCCACCAGTGGATCCTAATCCACCCTCTCTAGGCTGTCTTGCTCTAGCAAGTTTCTCTTTGGCCAGGGCAACTTCTAATTCTTGCTTCTGGATCCTAAGCTCAGCCTCTCTCATTTTGACCTCATGTTCCCTTCTTTGAGGGCTAGTCAACTCCCTTCTGGAGTGACCATGAGAGCCTCTAGAAGCTTGGGAGGCCTTGGACTCACCTGAGTGATTCCTCCTCCTCCTTTGCTCCTGGTTAAGTCCACTTGGGGGTCTGAATGGGTTGGACCCACTTTCAGTCCCAAATAGGCTTAAGTTAGCCTGGTTAAGCCTGCTGACTAACACCTGGCTATTTCTACCATCATCAGAATCACTTCCTTCCTCCTCCTCTTCCTCTTCTTCCTCATCCTCAGGCTGAGTATCTCCAGTGACCTGGTCTTCCTCATCTAACTGGATGACAGGGACAGGGGTGTCAGTGTTATCATCTTCAGTGGGAGAGCCTCCATCTCCATTCCCTGAGGGGTCTGGTTTGGAGGTCTTTAGAGCTTCAGACTTTTCTAACAGCTCTCTGAGGTGACCTGCTGTAGGGGTAGGACCCGTTTTGATTCCTCTTAAGGAACACAGCTGCCTCAGTTCTTTAAAGTTGAATATAGCAAATTTGGATGGTGCCTTTGGAGGGTCACTCTCAACAGGGATAGGTCCAGTGGACCCCTCTGCTCCAGACATTGCTCTAGTGTGGGTGGATATGTTGCAATCTACCTACACTGGTGTTTACCTACTAAACCTATCTAGTAGTTGTAGTCAGGGTGTGCTACTCCCTATCCTCTACAACAACTAAGTTCAGTAGAACTTAAGTATACTAGTCTTGTTTTAATGTACCTATCAGGTACCTGTATGATCTTTCAAATGATACTCTCAAAGATTGTAATGGTAAAACAACAGCAAGCTCAAATCCCAACCGCTGCTCACCAATGTGAGAAGTTGGCCTGGTATATGATGCTCACTAGTTCTAGTGATCACCTTGTACCATGCCAAGCAACCCCTATGATGATTGGTTGTAAGTCAACCTTATAGACCAGCTATCCTAGTAGCGTGGACAAAGCAGTCTTAGGCTAAACTCTGTAAAGGCATGTGAAGCAAGCTGTTTTACCATACACAATCCCCTTGAATATCAAATGAAAGGACACCAAACAGATATATATTGCAAATATGTATATATTTATTTACTACAAATATCCCCTATACTCTTTATGAGCACAGAAGCAAATGCGTTAAAACAAAACACAGTTTAAATACACAAAAGTTGCACAATATGGATGAGCCCTAGGGGCCACTTAAGCCATATACTAAAATAGTGGTATAAGAACCACCAATGGGAAAGGAAAGAGGCCTAGGGCCTGGGGAATCGCTGGAGCTATTCGGGACTAGCAGTGATGAAGTCGGGAAAGGCCCGCGGGACTCGGGTGCAGTGCTTAAAGTGCACGCATGCACCAATGTTAAGTCAATGGTGCGCAAAAGTTACAAAGTTAGTGTTTAAGGAACCTTCCGATTAACCTAGAGGGACGAAACTTTAGAGCTAGGCACTAGAGGTGTGTACCAGTGTTAGAACACCGGCGTTGCTGAGTTACCTCACCCACAGGAGGCGGGTGCACAGGTGCCAAGTCGTGTCGGGTTTCGTCACGCAGGTCGATGGTGCCTGAAGATGAAGATGCTGCAGGCGGGTCGTCGAGGAGAGTTCCGGTGGATCCAAGGATGGATCTGAAGATGTGAAGACCTGAAAGCAGAGGGGACAATGTTCAAAGTCACTAGCCAGTGACTACCGTGGAACCAGGATGGAACCAGGCGATATCGGTTGCAAACAGGTGAAGAGGTGCAGCTTGTCTCCACAGCCACGTGGACACGAAGAGGTCAAGGACATCCAGGAGTCGATCACGAGCTGTTCCACAAAGGTTCTAGCTGATGGCGGTTTCGGCAACTTGATCGGAGCAAACAGACTTTGGCTAATGCAAGCCATGCAGGAAGTGGAAAAAGCTTATCACTCGGACCAGCAAGGTCAGAGCGGGTGCTCCTTTTCAGGGGAGCAAGGGCCAGTCTGGAGCAACCAGACCAGTGGTGTAGTTTGTAGGTTTCATCGCCAAGATGGCCGCTAGCCACGATGGCGCGTCGAGTGGCAAAGTGCAAAAGGGCCCCACGCAGATCGTGGAGATGCTGGGGGGCTGATCTTCGGTGCAAATGCTGCTCGGTGGTGGGGCTTCTCAAACCCCAAAGCACAGCGTCGAGGGTGCCTCGAGTGCTGCGCCGTCAGCTTCTCGGGGGTCTTTCGAGATGGCCGGTCCCACGTCTCTCGGTGCCTCCACGGGTCTCTTCTTTGCAGGGACTGTGGATCGGGCTCTGAGATGTCTGGGAGTCTGGGTCTCGTTGGGCTCGGGCTCCGGCAGGAGGCGGCGGCAAAGCAGACGTCGAGTTGCTGGTTGGTGCCTGTATTCACAGGGTGGTCACTCCTTGGCCACAAGGGAGATTTTCTTCAGTCTTCTGTGCAGCAGAATGTCGAAGTCCAGTTTTCTTCTTAGTTTCAAGTCGAGTTCAGGATGATCTTAAGTCTTGGGACACAGCTCCTACTCTTATTCCAAATCTAGGGGCCGGATTACCTGCTAGGTCCCTCCTCTGGGTGGGACCAGGAAGGGGGTGGTTACACCCCCTTTCCTTTGTCCAGCTTTGCGCCAAGACTGGGGCTGGAGAGCCCCAGCACCGGTTTGAACTGGCATATGCACAGGGACACCTTGTGTGCCCCAGGCATGTCTGATTCTATTCAGCCCTGTCCTACCCAATACACAAAATCCTGTCTGGGGTGGTGCTAGCACCTCCCAAGGCAGGAAACCCTTTGTCCAAGCCTCCCTCGCTGGAAGGACTCCCAGCAGCAGGAGGTCAGACTTGTGTCTGTGGTGGCAGCATCCATTTTGTGATGCTGAGGCTCATGTTTAACTTTACCCGGATTTCAGGTTATGTACATGTCGTGTCCCTCTAGAAGGGTGGAATGCTACCCCCGTCGCCAGAACTGGCGAGGGGGTAGTATTCCAATTCGTATGACACCTTACTCGACATGTTTTGATAAAGCCAAACCAAAGATAGCATTTAACCGCGAGGTTCAAAATGCACTTAAGAGTATATGGTATGGCAGTATCATGGAACAGCTAAAGGACTTGGTTCCGAAAGCTGCAGACAGGCTCAGCTCATGCCAGAGCACCATCTCACATATTTCCAAGCACTCTGCCTCCAGGATTGAAGAGGCCTTCCATAGGAGTGGCTGATAGGAACATATGTGTCCATTTTGGGTTAGATATAGGCATACTATACCTAAGTAAGGGGTGATTACACCGACGTACCCCAGCTGAGTGATCAGCCAGTTGTGTCAAATATGGAGGCCAGGCCAGGGGTGGCACAATACGTGCTGCAGCCCCTGGTAGGCCTTGGAAGCACCTATGCCCTGGGTACCTGGGGTACACTGTTACAGGGGCCAATAAGGTGAACCAGTTCCAATTTCGTAATGCACCTAATGTGCATTGGCATTAATTTAGAGAGAGAACAGCAGGCTGTGGGTCTGATTAGCAGGCCCACAGCCACATTAAGTCATAAACCAGTGAAGCAAAAAGCAAACATTTGGGGTGACCATAGGATAGCAGACCCTACTCTCCTACAAGAGGGACTATGCATGGGCCAAAGAGTGTTTATCAAGAAGGAGCCATTGCGAAAGAGAGGAAGTAGAGCTGTGCTTAGGCACATTATGTTAAAAACAATGCCAACCACAGAATCATATCTTTTAGGGCTCAAAAGCATTTATGATCGTTTTTTATTGATGATGTTTCGGCTCGATCTCCTGACTTAACCGCGTGGCTCCCATGGAGAGTCTTCAGAGACTCCCCTAGTGGCTAATGACCCTCCACAGGTCATCTCAAGATATGCAGCTCCCAGTTTCCAGGAGATGAGACAAGTGTGTACCTCCAGGAAACTGAAACAGGGGTCTAACCCCACCATTCCCTTTCTGATAGGTCTCTTAGAGACATATGATGCTAAGAAAGCTTCTCATACAGATGGGAATATGCCAGCCTTAGAGGGTACCCTTGGTGATCCAGACCTCCTTGACACTGAAAATGCAGTTGAGGAGGAGGAAGAAGAGGAACTCTCTGGGGATGAGGCAGACAACAGGTCTGAGTTAGTCAGCAGACTTACTAGGGCCAACTTAGACCTACTTAGGGAAGGATCTGGGGGACCCCCAGTACTGACCCTAATGAGGCCTAACCTTGGAGTTAGAAGAGATAGATCTCCTTCTAGGGACTCCAATAGATCTCTGCACTCTAATGCCTCTTCTCAGAGGAGAAGGATTTCTCCCCAGAGGAGATTGACTTCCCCTCAGAGAAGAGTACATGAAGCAAGGATGAAACAGGCTAATCTAAGGATTGAAAGGGAAGAACTTGCCCTGGCCAAAGAGAAGCTTGCCTTTGCTAGAGAGCAGCAGATGAGTGGGATAGTCCCCACTGGTGGCAGCAATCTCCCTAGAGATAAAGAAAGGAGTTTAGATACTAAACACCTGAGTAAGATAGTGCCCCCCTTTAAACAAGGGGATGACATCCACAAATGGATGGCTGCTTTGGAGAGGGCCTGCACTGTCCAGTGCATCCCCCAGAGTCAGTGGGCAGCTATACTGTGGCTCTCCTTTGAAGGCAAAGGTAGAGATAAGCTCCTCACTACTAGAGTTGAGGATGCTAACAATTACCAAGTCCTGAAGAATATGCTGATTGATGGGTTTGGCTTAACCACTGAGCAGTACAGGTTGCTGTTCAGGGACACCCAGAAAATTCAGTCTCAGGATTGTACCTGTTTTAACACAAGATAAAATAGAGTCCAACCAGGGTCTGAAAGACAAAGCGCTACATTGGCTCACTAATAAAATGCATATGGCACAGCAAGGGATTGACAAACTGGCTGGGGATATCATTATGACCAGGAGGGTACCATGGATTGGGAGTAATCCAAAAAAGTTTAAGGGGGATTGTGTAATATTAAATTTCGCCAATGCAGAGGTCCTCCCAGATATTCTGACTAATATCTTTCCACCCCAACGCCGCAGTGGCTCCATAATCCCGCTCACCCTTAAATTTTTCTATAGCAAATCACAGATTGCAACTATTCACAATATCCCCAATTTTAAGAGACCCTCTAATATCACTAGCTGGGGAGGGGATTTTAGACCTCGATTTTCTAACGATCACTTCCAGCCCACAACCAACCCAGATTTAGTTAGATCTAACTACCCGAACGAGCCATACACCAGGCCCGCCATACTACATGAGCCTAGTTTAATTGGCTGGGGCACTAGCCGCCCGGGTTACGATCATCATGGACAGGGCAATAGGTTTATATATCCGGTGAGAAATGATCAGTTCAGGATACGCCCAAATACACCTCAACCCATTTGGAACATGCCAGCTTTTGGCCAGGGCCAGGTAGCTACTCCCCTTGGGTGGGGATTTGGCACAAGAAATAGGTATGGCCCTCTATCCGACCTTAACACCTGTGATTGACTCAATGTAGGAGCCGATCTAGTAAACGAGGCACTGATCACGCTATCAACAAAGAGTAGTCGATATAACACTATCGAACCCCATAGTAACCCTAATCTTATGGAAGCGTCGGGACCTCAAGAGTCGCCAAAATTTGACCACCTCCGGTCTTTAAATCGGATAGAGGCTTGCGCTGCGACGAGTCCAAATAGCGAGAACGTACAGAGCCTCCTCCAAGGGGAAGTTAATGAGGGACCACTAACGCCTCATATAGCAGAGGGGGATTTGGAGGGGATAAATGAACCTAGGTCACTTACCGACTCCTGTAAGATCATAAGCTGGAACATAGCAGGCTTAAATGCGAAACGCCAGGATAATGCTTGGTTGAGTTTTATCTCAAACCATCACATCATTGCCCTGCAAGAAACTTGGGACACATCCGCCAATTTTTGGTGGGATGGGTTCACCAGTTTTACCAAACCTGCAGTTCCCAGCAGAGCGGGTAGAGCCAAAGGCGGCTTGGTTATTTTGTTCTCCTTAGACCTAAAAGGCAGCTATAGGCAGATTAGTACCGACTCTGATAACATCTTAATGGTCGAAAGGGAGATCAATAACATTAGCAGGACCCTATATGTCAATTTTTATAACTCAGGGAATAGTGACTATAGAGGTTGCAATATTGCTAAACTAGATAGCATTTTATATTCAGTATCTCAGAATATCCAGTTTGCTTATGAGTTTATTTTATTAGGCGATTTTAATATTCATTTATGTAATCTAGCATGTAAGGGAAGTAGCGTCAACGAGGATGATGATGCAGCCTTAAAGGGTCCTCACTTTGAACATTCTGTAGAGGGGCAGGAGCTTGAAGAACTACTCGCTAACTATGACCTGCACGAACCCGACTGGGGCCCAAGAATGCCAACCTTTTCTGGTACCCAATATGGAACAGTGATAGACTACATCTTCGTCTCACAAGGCATCTTGGGCCGGACCACGGACTATCGCACTGTGTTAAGTCATCATAGCGACCATAACCCCGTATTACTCGAAGTGGCCTGGGGAGCTCAGATGGGGGTACCCCCAACCTCAGCAATATCTGCACAACCCCTGAGGACCACTGACAAGGACAGACGAGTGAAATGGGCCAAAGTGATCCCGGAAAACTTTTATGCATCCAACTTCCCAAAAATAAAAGATAATGTAGAGCTCTGTAAAAAACCTGGCGCTCAAGGGAAAGAAATAGTATCAGCTTACGAGGCAATTTGTGTCCAGGTGGCAAAGGACCTACTAGCAAAACCTATAAAGGGAAACCCAGGAATTAAGCGCTGGTTTGATTCCGCATGTTCGAGTGCCCATAGAGAATTGTTGGTAGCTTTAAAAAATGTTCCCAGGGTTAAAGATGATATTTCCAGATGAAGGAAAAACTATAAGACAGCCATAAAGAATCGCAAGGATACCATCAAACGCGAGGCCTGGGACAATCTTCTTTCAGCGGCAGTGTTGAAGGATAGTAGGAGATTTTGGGATATTATCAAACAGCCCTTTTTCTCTGATGACAATAATGCACCCATGGACTGCGTGATTACTGACGAAAAATGGCTGTCTCACTTTAAAAATGTCTATGGGGGCGTTGAAGAAGAAATCAAAGAGGTCCCACTGCCCACCATGGAGGTACAACCTATCATCTTTAACCCCGAGGAAGTGAAAAAAGCTCTTTTGGCAACCACAAAACACAAGGCACCTGGCCCAGACGGAGTCCCAGCTGACTTTTATATGTACTCTCCAAATCTGTGGGCGGAGGTCATGTCAAATGTGTTCAATGCAGTTAATGGCAACCATGCCCCCGCCTCGTGGGCTACATCTACCATCGTCCCTATCTTCAAAAACAAAGGTCAGCGGGATGATCCCGCGTGTTATAGGCCCATATCTCTTCTGGACTCAACCGTCAAAATCCTGGGCAGAGTACTTCTATCCAGATTGAGGGAGAATGTTGAGGGCTGTGGTGGGCTGTCTGAATTACAATATGGTTTTAGAGAGAGAAAAGGGACCATTGAACAATGTATCAATCTGCATTTACTTATCTCTAAATATACTGTGGCCAAGGAGGGTTCCGTGTTTCTGTCCTTCATGGACCTCTCCTCGGCCTTCGACCTCGTCAATAGAACAAAACTATGGTCGATTTTGTTGGAGATGGGTATTGATGAAGCCCTGGTTATGTTCATGGCGTCTATGCACCAGGAGCTTTTTGCAGCTGTTAGAGTGACAAATCATGGCAGATGCACCCCATTGTTTAAATCTTTAAAGGGGGTCCGGCAAGGCTGTATATTAGCCCCCTTGCTCTTTACCATCTATATCAATGGCTTGGGAGAACATCTGCGGTCCCAGGTAGCGGATGTTCCAAGCGCAGGAGGTGTCCAAATTCCGGCACTCCTGTATGCGGACGATGCCGTGTTGATCGCTCGAACTGGCGTTGGCCTTCAGCTCCTTTTGGATGCCTTTGGTTCATTCATGGATAATCTGGACCTTAAGGTTAACGTCTCTAAGTCACATACGATGGTAATGGGGCGCGAGTGCACCAAAAAACGACACAAAACATTTTTTTGCAGAGGGGTCCCTGTCTCTAAGGTAACCACATTCCCCTATTTGGGCATCTTGTTCGATCAGAAAGGATCTTGGGGCCCACAGATAAGAGCAAAGAGATTGGCTGTAATCAGGTCTTCCTCAGCGCTCTTGGGCTTCGCTGGCAAGCTAGGAGCTAGGCCCATGGAGGCTCTTTTAAAAATCTATAAGAGTAAGCCTGTGGCAATTGCATTGTATGGGTCCCCCCTGTGGGGGTATGTAAATCTTGACCCTATCCAGAGAGCAGAAAACAGATTTATCAGATCCCTGCTCTCTGTACCGCAGTCAACCCCAACGTACTCTGTCCACAAAGAGGTGGGCTTACCCTATTTGTCAGATATATTGAGCCTAGCCCCTTTGACCCTGTGGTTGAAAATGTGGCTGAATGAAGACCTCCCTTTAAACCATAGAATTTTACATGACGTACTAGCGCTTGATAAATACAGCAGCATTCCTTGGCTGTCGTACCTGGCCAAATCTTTTTCAGATTTGGGCCGCCCTGAACTTTTTTCATCCCCTGAGAAAATTAGGGTCCAGGACATAGATTATATAAAAAAGTCCTTTAAGGAAAGGAAGGAAGTTCGCCGAGAGGCTTACGAATTGATGAAACCCACAGTGAGGGCTCATAGCCTCCTGGTTAGCACATCCTCGCTCGCACCTTACCTCAGTTTCGTTACTTTCCCTTACCACAGGTTTTTATTAACTAAGCTCAGATTTAACCTGTTACATCTTTGTTTAGGTTCTTTTAAGAGCTGGCAGAAACCAGACTTAGCCCCCCCTTGTAGCTGCGATCATTTTTCAGTGCAGGACACAATGCATTTTATAATGTTTTGCAGTTTGTACCATGAGCAGAGGAAAAAATATCTGTTGCCAATCCTGAAAGAAGCCGGCTTCACACAGGTGCGCCCGGCGCTGCTCTTTTTACAACTTCTGTCAAACCCTCGCATTTCTTTCTGCACTGCTAATTTTTTGGTGGCCGCAGCAAGGGCGAAAGCTGCCGGCCAAATCTCACCTCAAAAGTAAGGGTCTCACAATGTTCCTTTTGATATGAAATGTAAATACATTTTAATTATGTATATAGCTTTTCTAATTGTACAGCATGTTTGCCTTTTTTAAGATAATCATGGAACATGTATTTTATGTGATGTTTTCGTGTGTTTGTTTCTTTGTATGACTTGGAAAAAGTCGAATAAAGATATTCTGACTGACTGACTGACAGTCTCAGGATTGGGCTGACTTTGTTGATTGTGCCATTAAGGCTTTGGAAGGCTGGCTACTGGGTAGTAAAGTTACTGACTTCACAGGATTGTATAATCTTATTATGAGAGAGCAAGTCTTAAATAATTGTCAGAACCAGTTATTACACCAGCACCTGGTAGACTCTGATCTGACCTCTCCACAAGAATTGGGTAAGAGGGCAGACAAATGGGTCAGAACCAGGATTAAGCCTAAGAACCAAGGTGGTGACCAGAAGAAGGAATCAACCAAGCCTCAAGAGAAGGGTGGGAATAAATCTACAGATCAAACCACATCAGGGCCCCAAAAATCCTCTGAGGGGGGTGGGTCCCAGAATCCTTCCAATACCCAGAAGAAACCTTATTGCCAAACCTGCAAGCAGGTGGGTCATTGGAAAACTGACAGCAGTTACCCAAAGAACCCCAATAAGGAGAACATACCCCCAAGTAACATTCCCAAGCCCCCTGTTACTACTAGTAGTAATCCCCCAGGTGGTGGGAGTGCCCCCAAGAATTTGGGTGCATTTACTTTGGGAGTTCCTGGGGACTCTGGCCTAACCAGGTCCCCTGACTTAGATACTCTTGTCTGTGAAGATGGCATGGGGTTTGCCAACTTCACTGCTTGTCCCAACACTTTGAGCAAGTACAGACAGGAGCCCCTCATCAATGGTATAAAAGTTGAGGCCTATAGAGATACAGGGGCTAGCATCACCATGGTGACTGAGAACCTAGTCCCCTCAAGGCAACTTTTACCTGGAGCCACATACCAGGTGACCAATAGTGGTGGAGTGCAGAGAGATCATCCCATGGCAGTGGTAAATCTCAGCTGGGGAGGTGTCACTGGCCCCAAGAGAGTGGCAGTGTCATCAAACTTGCCTGTAGATTGCCTACTGGGGAATGATTTAGAGATCTCAGCCTGGGCTGAGGTAGAGCAAGAAACCCATTTCAAAATGGTAAACCTCCATGGTAAGGTTAGTGGGGCAGTGATAGCCCCAGTCCAAGATGTCCTCCCTGAACAGGTCAGGAGAGCTGTGCCAGTCACAGCCCAATCTCACATACAAAAACAAGACCTAGACCTGTTTAGGCACATAAAGATCTATCCTTATATTCATGGGTATACCAATTTCTGCAACAATATTGCATCAAACAACTCCCTTATTTTTAGTTAGTTAGGGTAGTTGGAATAGCCCTGGATGGTGCCTTTTTTAACAAAACGCCCATTCCAAAAATTAGATCAGTTGTGAGACATAAACACTCATACACCTTAGTGTCATCCGTGCAACATAAATGACAAAAAAATGTGAGTGAGAGCGAGAAAACACCTCACGGGCGCACCACCATCGGGAACCTGGCTGGTACTCACCAGGGTTGCCCTGTTCTCATCATCGGTGTTTTCAAGCTCAGAAAGGAAAGGAGAAAGTGTCCAAAACACAAAGAAAGATTTGTGTAAATAGAATATGCAGTGGAAAAGGAAGATCAAAGAACTAGTGATCTACAAAGAATCCAACAACGTGTAAAAACACAACATGTAAAAACACAAAACACACGTCAACACAAATAAATCACTTTATTATTTTGCTTGTGTTGGGTGTGAGGATCTAAAAATAGTAAGTGAGGTCACTACCTATCCAACCACCACTACTATTGTACTTGCCGACATGTTTCATTGCCATATAGACATTCAGGCAATTTCTTCAGGGCGTCATAAATTTTAGTGCCACTGCATACTGACCATATTAGTCTGCACAACCTTTAACGGCCATTTCGCTCGTACCGGCCGCTGGATAGCTATTTAATGAACCTGTAATTACAGTGTTCATAGAGGGATTTCCCCGTCGATTTACAGTATGGTGGAAAGCCTCTGCCGTGCACTCAGCCCGTGTTTAGTTGAGTGCACGGCAGAGGCTTTCCACCATACTGTAAATCGACGGGGAAATCCCTCTATGAACACTGTAATTACAGGTTCATTAAATAGCTATCCAGTGGCCGGTACGAGCGAAATGGCCGTTAAAGGTTGTGCAGACTAATATGGTCAGTATGCAGTGGCACTAAAATTTATGACGCCCTGAAGAAATTGCCTGAATGTCTATATGGCAATGAAACATGTCGGCAAGTACAATAGTAGTGGTGGTTGGATAGGTAGTGACCTCACTTACTATTTTTAGATCCTCACACCCAACACAAGCAAAATAATAAAGTGATTTATTTGTGTTGACGTGTGTTTTGTGTTTTTACATGTTGTGTTTTTACACGTTGTTGGATTCTTTGTAGATCACTAGTTCTTTGATCTTCCTTTTCCACTGCATATTCTATTTACACAAATCTTTCTTTGTGTTTTGGACACTTTCTCCTTTCCTTTCTGAGCTTGAAAACACCGATGATGAGAACAGGGCAACCCTGGTGAGTACCAGCCAGGTTCCCGATGGTGGTGCGCCCGTGAGGTGTTTTCTCGCTCTCACTCACATTTTTTTGTCATTTATGTTGCACAGATGACACTAAGGTGTATGAGTGTTTATGTCTCACAACTGATCTAATTTTTGGAACGGGCGTTTTGTTAAAAGAGGCACCATCCAGGGCTATACCAACTACCCTAACTAACTAAAAATAAGGGAGTTGTTTGATGCAATATTGTTGCAGAAATTGGTATACCCATGAATATAAGGATAGATCTTTATGTGCCTAAACAGGTCTAGGTCTTGTTTTTGTATGTGATATGATGAGTGGAGGGCGACCTATGACTAGCTTTACCCTCTAAGCTCCTGTGTTTTGAATACAGCCCAATCTCAGACAAATTCCTTCCCAGAACAGGTTGGCAAGGCTGTGATGGTAACAGCCCATACCCAAACTGAGTCCCCTCCTGAAAAGGTTGGGAGAGTTGTGATGGCCACAGCTCAAACTCAGACAGATAATAGTGTTGTGAAGCCTGAAATTATGGATCACTCCACTCAGACAGAGAGCATTGAGGAGGAAGAGAAATCTCCCTCCCACCAGACTTTAGGAAAGGATCAGCCTCCTCAGGGAACTGATCTGACCCCTTGTGAAGAAACTGCCCCAGAGGAAGTCAGGCCTAGCCTGGCAGAACCCCTGATGTCAGTGGACCCTTCCAAGGTGGGACCCAGTCTGGAGCAGGTAACCTGCCCCTCTCTACCCTGCCTCAGTCAGCCCAGGGCTGTAGAGGTCAGGGAGGCCAGTGGTGGACCCCAAAGGGCCCCCTGTCCAAAAGAATTCCCCAATCAGCAGATTAAGGGCACTGAAGCTAGTAGTCCTAGCCAAGTGAAAATAAAACAAACTCCTGAGGGATCCCCCTTAAAATTAGCTAGGGACCTCCCCCAGACGGATACTGTTGGGCACAGCCAAACCTGGGACCTAAGGGCCCCAAACTTGACCTGTCCCTCCAGTAAGCCAAACAGAGGGACCCAACCTCCAGCTTTAGGTAGCCAGAGGTTGACCCTGAGAGCTCAACACAACTCAGTCTTGGAAAGAAAGGCCTCTATGGTGGATAATGATTGGAGGAAGCTGAGCCCAAAATTAGTGGAGCCTCACTTCAGTACTCCATCTCAGCACCAGCCTTCTACTTTGCCAAAACACACCACAGGTAGAGATTCCCTATGGTGGAGACCCTCAGACACCCTTAGGGTGAGGGATTGCTTAGTGGACCATGAGATAGGGGGTAACCATGCCAGTGCTGGTACTTCCTTATATGGCCACTTAGGCAATATAGGCTTACCTAGTCAAGGATAGCCTTATCTCCTTTCGTTTTGGGGGGGGTTATGTAGGAAGGTAGATCCCTGACTATGGTTGCCCCCAACTTTTTTGCCTAGTGTTTTGCTGCTTTTCTGACTTAGTTGACCTGGGGCCCTGCTATTCAGGACCCCAGGCCCACTGCTCTCTCTGTTAAAATGGATTCCATGTACCCTAGGTACATATCTGATTGGATACTGAGTCACCTTATCAGTCCCTGTACAGTATGCCTTAGGTATCCAGGGCATAGGTGTACCCAGGGCCTACCAGGGGCTGAAGCATGTATTATGCCACCCCTGGCTGGCCATCCAAAACTGACACAACTGGCTGCTTGACAGCTGGGAGCAAGGTGGTGTAATCACCCTTTGCTTTAGATATAGTATACCTATATCTAAACCTAAAATGGGCGCACAAATCTCCTATCAGTCACTCCTATGGCATGCCTTAACAATCCTGGAGGTAGAGTGCTTGGAATCGTGTGAGATAGTGCTCTGGCATGAGCTGAGCCTGTCTGCGGCCTTCGGGATCTATCCCTTAGCCGTTTCCATGATTGCGTCAGACCATATACTCTTAAGTGCCTTATAATCCTCGCGGTTATGGTAACTTTGGTCTGACATTATCTAAACATGTCGTGTAAGGTGTCATACGCTTTAGAATACTACCCCCTCGCCAGTTCTGGCGATGGGGGTAGCATTCCACCCCTCGAGAGGGAGAAGACATGTTGGAAGCTGTAACCCCGGTTAAAGTTAAACACAGCCTCAGCTCCACAAAATGGATGCTGCCACCGAGACACAAGTCTGCCCTCCTGCTGCTGGGAGTCCTTCCAGCAAACGGAGGCCTGGACAAAGGGTTTCCTGTCAGGGGCGGTGCCAGCACCATCCCAGACAGGATTTTGTGTATCCCAGGTAGGCAAGGCTGAAAGGAAGGTGACTGCAAGTGGCACCCCGGTGCTCACTGTGCATATGCCGGCTCAAACCAGTTCCTGGGGCACACCAGCCCCTGAGCTGGGGAGAGACCGGACAAAGGAGAGGGGTGTAACCACCCCCCTCCTAGTCCCACCCATAGGGCAGGACTTAGTCGCGTGCCAGCCCCCTTTCTCAGGATAAAGGTAGGAGCAGGCCCCCTTCCAAATTAGATCATCTTTGAATCCTGAAACTACTTTCCACGAAAGGAACTCAAGACTTCTTCTCAAGATTTCTCCCTTGTGACTAAGGAGTAGTCACCCTGCAGCAGCAGGCACCACCTAAGTATCTTGCGGTTTGCTGAAACGTCCTTCCTCCGGAACCAGACTGCCCAGCTCGACGTGACCCGGACTCCCTGCCCTCTCTGACCTCAACCTGCCTCTACAGCACAGCTGAGAATCGTAGGTGCGACGAGACCAGAGGACCCGGCGACCAGCAGAACCAGCACGACACTGAACCAGCACGACCACCGAGGGACCCTCGAGAGGGTGCACTGGGGTAAGAGAAGCCCCAACCCCAAGCAGCACGAGCACCAAAGCCCAGCCCCCCAGCATCCACCAGATCTGCGTGGGGCCCTTTTGCTTCTGTGTTGCTTGCCACGTTGTCCGGTCACTTGCCCGTTGGCTAGTGACCCTCCAGATGACGTCCTACGTTTGTTTCACCGCTGGTCTAGCTCCTCTAGACTGGCCCTTGTCTCCTCTTGAAGGGTTACTTCCTCGGACCCTCCTGGTCCACCCCAGACGCCATTTTGTGTCTCCACGTGGACTTGCCTTAGCCAAGGCTTGTTGCCTCCTTCAACGGATCCAGCATCGCCAGCAGCAGACATCCGACGTGGGACAGCTCGCAGACCTCCAGCCTGGTCGACATCAGTGCCCTGGTCCGTGCAGCAGCAGAATCCAGTGTCACCTCTTCACCTGGCTGAGTGACCTCGTCCGGTGCCATCCTGGTGCTCACCTAATCACTGGCTAGTGATTCAGAACTTGGTCCCCTCTGCTTACAGGTACTCTTCTTCAACTGATCCAGTCCTTGGATCAGCCCGGAACATCTTCACTGGTCGCCTGCCAGCAACTTTTACTTCAGGCTCCTGGTTCGTCAACGAAGAAATCCGACGACACTTGAACCCTATGCAGCCGCAGCCCCTGGGCTAGGTAAACCGAGTACCCCGGTGCTCCAGCGTAGACCAACTCTCTAAGTGTCTAGATCCACTTTCGTTTTTGACCTACCTAGTCGGGTTCGCCCGAGAACACTAACTTTTGCATTTACTAGTATCCATAGACTTTGTCCCGCATTACGCGTGAGAGTTCCCACTCTGCACACGACGTCCCTAGGCCTCCTGCTTCTGATCTAAGGGTTCAGTATTGTAGGCCTAGCGTTTCTAAAGTCCATGAGAGTAGTACTTACCTGCTAGTAATTTCGCATTCCACTTTTGTAGTATATGGTTTTTCGTGCCCCTCGGGCATTTGTGTAAATTGTGCGACTTTCAGTATTTCTTTAAGAGTTTTGTGTTGTGCTTAGCTCCCTGACTCATAAAGAGTTCAGGGTAGTACTGTTATAAATAAATATACTTTTATTTTCATAACAACTTGTGTGGTGTCCTTTCACTTGGTGTTCAAAGGGTAAATGTGATGGTAAAACAGCTGGCTTAACACGCCCCCTAGAGTTTAGCCTAAAGACTGCACGTGTCCATGCTACTAGGATAGCTGGTCTATCAGGTTGACTTACAACCAATCATCAATAAGTGTTGTTTGGTATGATACACAGTGATCACTAGAATAGTGAGCACTATATATCAGGCCAACTTCTCACAGTAGTGAAGTCGGGGAATGAGTCCTCGTTCTCTGCCTGGCTGTGCTCTGGAGAATGTTGACCTGAGGAATCACTGCCAAGAGTTCTATGCACCTTCCTAAACAGGGAAACCTTCTGAGTGACTGTTTCGGTCCCTGTGTTGGCACTGACCATGGTCCCCTTTACAGCTGTGACCACCCACGGGGACGGGTCAACTAGTAAATGGAATTTTCAGGCAGAGTGACAATCCTGCACCACTGTGAGATTTTCCTGCTGGATTTGACGTTGCTTTGCCCATCGCCTCCTGGAGGTATAGTCATTGTTGTGGGCTCCCCGTACGTCTGATTTATTGGGGGATCCAGGTGTTCCACCCAGCTTGGGTGATGGGGAATTGTCTCATTGATTGTACTTCCCAGGCAAAGCTTGCTGAGAGCTAGCCCAGTGGTGGAGTGTGGGGTCATCTGATTTGCCCACAGGGATGGCACCTTCCACATTCCTGCCTTCTACTTTTGCTATACAGACTACTTTTTTACAGTCCTTTCAAATCTTTCCACCTCTCTGTTAGCTTGAGGCCATCTTGGGGTAACGTGCATGTGCTTAGTGTTGCGGGACTGCAGATATTCGGCCCAATCTCTGCAGTTGAATGTTGGTCCATTGTCAGTGCTAATTTCCCCAATTAGGCCGTGAGTAGCTATAATTTTTTACATCTTTGGCATCAACTCAGACACAGAAGTGAAGGGTACAATTTCTACCTCAAAATAGCGGGATAAATCATCTATCACGGTGAGCATGAAAGTGCCATTTGAAAGGCTTCCAAAATCAGCACTCACCTGATTTCATGGGGCTGAGGAGCCTTCTTCAGTGATGACTGGAGCATCCACTGATTCCTCTGGTTTCTGATGTGCCTGCTGCAAAAGGAAATGTTTGTAGTCCAGGTTTGCGAATTGTTTAAAATATGCAGTGATGGCATTATTGAGTGTTGTGTACGTGTTGGGTGGACCAACCTCTATGAGGGTTTCATAGATCTTATGCACATCGGCCCCTCCCAGATGGAGAGGCAGTGGTCGTTTCCTCTCCTTCACTGCACTAACTGTCAGAAAGTAAGGGGCATATCAACAAGGCAGCCATAATAAATTATCAACGCTTTTGAAGCCATTTTCGGCCGAAAACCAGCGATAATTTTATCGCAATATTAGCAAGGTCACGCTACCGCGTGAATCCTTGCTTTAGCGCTCTTTCCTGTAACGCACAGGTTTGCATCTCTAATGCGATGCAAAGTGGGCGTTCAGCTCAAAAGAACTGGAGAACTGTCGCTAACCGACATTTCTCCAATTATCAATGGGCACGCTAACAAGAATAGCGATAAGAAAAGTAGCGCTAACCTTGGTTATCGCTACTATCCTTACGTCTGCTTTTCCTTTGACTAAACAATATTAGTCAATGGGTGGTGGATTATAGGGATGAGGCCACCCAGCCCTATCAACAAGGATATCGCCGTTTTCCATGGAACATCGATGGAAAACCAGCAATGTTCCATGGAAAACATCGCTATCTCAGGAATAATTATCGCCATTGTGCTATGCCTTGGTAATACGGCGCTAGCATGGTGATAATTATCTGAGATAACAGGCGCTAAAATTCCTCACGCTAAGGGTGGCCAGCGATAATTATCGCTGCCGCTTGTTGATATGCCCTTAAGTCTCCAAGTGCTCAACCCAAGCCATCCAACTTTCAGCCGGAGTCGATGGCGGGCTATTCACCATGAATGGCCACAAGGCAGGGATAGACCTATTGCTTTAGGGGCGCCATGGATGGGCTTGGCCAGATGCGCCACGCAGTAGGAGATGCAAGTTGAGTGTCAGGACTGGGGCACGCAGCAGTTGCGCGCACAGGCACTAGTCACCTGGGGCCTTAGCTATGTGTATGGCCGGAGTCCACTCACTGGACATAATAGCATGCAGGTGTGCAGGTGTCCACAGCAGGTGAATGAGGAGCTTCCTCAGAAATGCACTCCCTAGGCAAAGAAGGCCAGTCTCACTATACACAGTGTCGTAGAGGATCCATTCCTTTCTGGGCTCTTTGCCATGCAGGCTCGTAGGCAGCTTGCACCCAATGGAGGAGTAACCCCTCGTGGGTAGAGAGAGAAGTAACTCTCTAATCATGAGCAATAGTGCTCTGGCTAGCACGTTTTGCCCCAACCTGTTACTGGATAAAGCATATCCTTATAGAAGACCCCTCACTCACCAACCTGGTTGGTGACATGCTTCATCATCGGGGTCCCACCCCATAGGCCGAGTGCCTACAGGGTGTGCTGCGACACCTGATTACAGTGGAGCTGGTTTCGTTTTTATGTGTACAAGACTATCAAAGTTGTGTATTAAAAAGGGCCAACACTACTCACTTCAAGATTTATTCTTGAGCGCTTGAACCCTTATTAAAACTAAAGTGTGGCACCTTTGCCTAATTAGGAAGGCTTCGGTGTCAGAAGTCGTGTTAAAATATATAAAAATAGCAAAAGTGTGCTATGTGAATGTGAATATACAAAATTAATGTTTAAAAAGGTCTACATGTTTCAACCCAAACATGGATTTCAAGGGTTTTCGTCAGGACCGTAGGTGATTTGAACTGGGTGGTCCGCCCACGCTAAGGAGCGTCCTGCCCTAGTTCAATTAAGAGATCTTAAATAGGGATCTCGTGAAAAAAAGTGCGTTTGTTCAATTTTTGAAAAAACCTGCAAAAACAGGGAAACAAAGAACAGGAGGGGTCACACACAGGGGTAGACAAAATAGATTGTACCACATATAACATAGACATTCAGGGTTATTCGGACAATCATAATATCCACGTGTGGAATCATACCAGTATGTCACTTGAGTGGTTGTTAACATATCTATTGCGTGTGTGGCAACAGAACTGTAGTGAAAAATGGCCGGGAAGTGCCTTTTGATTAAAGGGCAGGCGCCAAATGAGGGGTGTCGATATGATTTGGCGTCTGGGATACGTGGAAAAAAGGGGTCGGTAAATGGGAGAGTGACCTGTTAGCGTGCTGCGCTGTGAACGGCTGCCGAGCAAGAACCAAGTAGGTTTATCGGTCTGATGAACAGAAGCGACAAGTAAGTACACTTTGAGGGACCGCTAAGCGGGAACGATCGCTTGTAGTATTTACTACTCTGTCTTGGGACAACACTCGATTGTCAATGCGCTTTATCAATAGCGCTGACATTGGAAACTTGTTTTTCATTTACAGGAGACGGAATCCTGTCTACTTGGTTACGCTGGTGCCCATGAAGCGAGAGTCTCGCTTTCAAGCGTAAGCACCAAACAACCAGCTACTATAATATCATTGAGACGGCTTTTCACGACGAGTCACAGTTGTCTCGGCAGCCGTTCACAGCGCAGCACGCTAACAGGTCACTCTCCCATTTACCGACCCCTTTTTTCCACGTATCCCAGACGCCAAATCATATCGACACCCCTCATTTGGCGCCTGCCCTTTAATCAAAAGGCACTTCCCGGCCATTTTTCACTACAGTTCTGTTGCCACACACGCAATAGATATGTTAACAACCACTCAAGTGACATACTGGTATGATTCCACACGTGGATATTATGATTGTCCGAATAACCCTGAATGTCTATGTTATATGTGGTACAATCTATTTTGTCTACCCCTGTGTGTGACCCCTCCTGTTCTTTGTTTCCCTGTTTTTGCAGGTTTTTTCAAAAATTGAACAAACGCACTTTTTTTCACGAGATCCCTATTTAAGATCTCTTAATTGAACTAGGGCAGGACGCTCCTTAGCGTGGGCGGACCACCCAGTTCAAATCACCTACGGTCCTGACGAAAACCCTTGAAATCCATGTTTGGGTTGAAACATGTAGACCTTTTTAAACATTAATTTTGTATATTCACATTCACATAGCACACTTTTGCTATTTTTATATATTTTAACACGACTTCTGACACCGAAGCCTTCCTAATTAGGCAAAGGTGCCACACTTTAGTTTTAATAAGGGTTCAAGCGCTCAAGAATAAATCTTGAAGTGAGTAGTGTTGGCCCTTTTTAATACACAACTTTGATAGTCTTGTACACATAAAAACGAAACCAGCTCCACTGTAATCAGGTGTCGCAGCACACCCTGTAGGCACTCGGCCTATGGGGTGGGACCCCGATGATGAAGCATGTCACCAACCAGGTTGGTGAGTGAGGGGTCTTCTATAAGGATATGCTTTATCCAGTAACAGGTTGGGGCAAAACGTGCTAGCCAGAGCACTATTGCTCATGATTAGAGAGTTACTTCTCTCTCTACCCACGAGGGGTTACTCCTCTATTGTTTTTTCAGATTAATTGGGGGACCAGGAGTTCCCGCCTCACATAGTGCCTAGCATTATTAATTTCCCTCCCTCTCTCCATTGTTGTGAAGATTTAGGCAGCGCGCAGCTGCGAGAGTTATATAAAACATATTAGACACCACACTACACTTGCCAAAAAAAACCACCGGCAACATGGCCGAAAACCAGGGTCTTTCATATACCTCTGCAGAGGTCGATGAGATCATGAGTGACCTATCTGTGTTCGCAGATGCAAATATAGCACAAAGCATTTCAACAACTAAAGATTGGGAGAAACTTACAGAGATGAAGAGAAATAGAATCAGGACCATCTTACATGGAACAATCCTAAAAGAATACCTGAGTAACAGCATGGCTCCAAAAGGGCTACTGGTTTCAAATGCACCTCGCATTTTTCTTGAAGACGAAGCCTTTCGAAAAGACTGGGCGGCCATAGCATGGCACTGCACACACGATTGGATCGTCTTGATATTAAAGACAGCCTTAAGACTGTCCGAAAAAATACAAGTCGAGATCCAGGTGACAGAAAGCCACATGAAGACCACGATTACAGGCTTTAAGAAAAAACTGGAAGAATTAAACAAGGAAATGACAGACTATAAAGATAACTTAACCCAGCAAAAAGTGCAAAAATTCCAGAAGGATCTAAAGAAATTTTCGTATATCAAGACATACCCATACTCCGACCCAGATTTTACCCCTCAATCAAAAGGAGAAGACACTTCAGATGCCTCCAGTAATGCTTCAAGCAATACTTCCAATTCAAGTACAAACTCTGGAGGAAGTAACCCCAAACCAAGAGGGAGAGGACGGGGTAGAGGACAAGGGAACTGGTCACATTATGCACCTGTACCAATGCAAGGACCACCCGATCCTTATTATCATCCACAAAATATGCCAATGTACGGCTGGCAACCACCCTTCCAGCAGCCGTTCTTCCAACCAAACCCCTACACCCCCCCTTTTTTATACCGGGGCGGAAGGGGAAGGGGAAAACGAAGAAACCAAAACCAGGGAGCTCAAGTACATTGGGCAGCGGAAGATCCGAGCACGAATCAGAACAAGTCCAAGCCGCAACAAGCAGGACCAAGCAACCGGAGAACCTAATAACCAATCTCGCAACTAGACCACTAAGCACAGCCGAAGAATCAGTGTTGAATAAAGGCTTAGGTTTCGTACCGACAGCGAATCTGGATAAGTTCAGACTTCACTGCGAACTATCGTCTTTTTTTCGTAAACTCAGATTAAAAGCCTTTTTCGAAAAAAGGCCAATCTCTGAGGAGAATCCAGATCCTAATGAAACAGGCCTGAGAAACAAAGCCACTTTCAACCCTCCACCACACTTAATACCGGTGGAAGTTTCCACATTCGAGCAGGCTGTTTTCAATGACATTGAGAATACGAAACCCAAGAAACAATTCATGAACCTGACTAATCAGGAAAGGGTTGCCCTCGACACCCTGCGGAACTGTGACACAATTGTGATAAAACCTGCAGATAAGGGTGGAGGAATTGTTGTGCAAGATCGCACAGCTTACCAAACCGAATGTCTTCGACTTCTAGCAGATGACAATAGCTATCGGAGACTACCAGTGGATCCGACTGAGGATTTGAAAAGCGAGATAACATCGCTAGTGGAATATGGAGAAACAGAGGGATATATATCTAAACAGGAGGCAAATTTCCTTTGCAACAGCGAAGGGAAAATCCCCTATTTCTATACCCTCCCCAAAATACACAAAAACCGAACACCACCGCCAGGTAGACCAATTGTCTCGGGTTTGGGATCAGTTCTCGAACCATTATCACAATTTTGCGATGTTTTTTTCAAAGCCATGGTACAGAGAACCAGCACATACTTACAGGATACAAAGAGTCTCTTACAAATTCTCGATCAACTCACTGTGGAGAATGACACCATCCTGGTGAGTTTTGACATCGAGAGCTTGTACACCAGCATCCCTCAAGATGCTACGCTGGAAGTACTAGAAAGAGCTCTAGAGAAAGAAACATGGACATCGCGAACCCCCAAAAAATTCATTCTCGAGTGTGCTAGGCTAGCACTGAAAAGGAATTATTTTGAGTTCGAGGGCCAAATATTCCTACAGACGGGTGGGACATCCATGGGCAGTTCTTTTGCTCCGAGCATAGCGGGTCTGTATGTTTTTGACTTTGAAGAAAAATACATTCTTAGCGATACAAACCCCTATAGCTCCAATCTGCTAATATGGCGCCGGTACATCGACGATGTGCTAACCATTTGGAAAGGCTCAGAGGAATCACTAACCTCCTTTTTCAATTGGATAAACACTCGAGACAATCACCTAAAGTTTACATATGAAAAAAACAGTGACACTTTGGTCTTCCTAGATGTAAAAATCACAAAAAAAGATGGGAAACTGACTACTATTACCCATTACAAACCTACTGCCAAAAATAATCTCCTTCGTTTCGAAAGCTTCCACCCTAGACCCCTACGTGAAAACCTACCATACGGGCAATACCTGAGGATCCGTAGGAACTGTAGCGAACTGGATGACTATAAGAGTCAAGCCAAAGATCTTTCTCAGAAACTCCAAAACCGTGGTTACCCAAACAGAATCCTCCAGAAGAGCCAGAAGCGAGCCCGAAATCAGCCTCGCGCAGCGCTTTTGGAACCAAAGGAAAGGATCCCGGAAGAGATCCCTTTAACATGTGTGACAACATATAACACTATATCCAATGATGTGTCAAGAATAGTAAAAAAACACTGGAATATTCTGAATACAGGAAACCTGAGATGGAACAAACCGTTATTCTCCTTCAGAAGAGCGCGAAGCATAAAGGATGCCGTAGTAAACACCAGACCTCTTGTAGTACAACAGAAGAAAGAAACACAAACCAACCTATGGGGTCTACCCAAGGTAACTGGTCACTACAAATGCGGAAGTTGCAGTGTCTGTCCTTTTACAACAAATACAAAAACACTACTGTTGGAACCAAACAAGGTATGGACAATTAGAGGACAGACTAATTGCAACAGCGAGAACGTCATCTACAGACTGACATGCCCATGCGAATTACATTATGTAGGAATGACCAGTAGAAAAATAAAACTCCGCATAGGAGAGCACAGAAGCACCATTAGGTGCAAGAAGACAAATACAAAACTTACGGAACATTTTTTGTCGCAGGGTCACACTGCAGATGACATAAAATGGACAATAATTGAACAAGTACAACCAGGCACAAACCTAGACAAACGCCTATATGAGAAGGAACAGAGGTGGGTCTATCGACTTTCCACGCACAAAACCGGTTTAAACGACAATATTCCGTGGAACAATGTGCTGACATAAGGGAATATATCAGTCTAGACCTCACCAGACGGAGTTCTCACATAACCATCCTGTCTTACCAAAGTCCCCGTAGAAAGGGCGATTTTTCCCGTGTCCTGAAAGTATTCTCTGTATAACAACCATTTGTAAATATTGCCTTTGACTCCCATATATTTGCTTAGAAAAACGATAACAAATATACCTGAACCATGGCTCAGCAGACTCGAGCGCTGTCCGCTCGTGATCACTGCACTGTTACCATAGCAATGTACACATTGCTTTACCTAGGCCAGTCCTACAACAATGTTCACTAAAAATTCTGATTGGCCAACATCTTACCACGTGCTCACCACACGTGACCCGGCCACGCCCAACAAGGAAGTGTTCACATTACCGGCAAACAGGCACCGGAGACACTCCACGGGGCACGCCGAGCAAGAACCAAGTAGGTTTATCGGTCTGATGAACAGAAGCGACAAGTAAGTACACTTTGAGGGACCGCTAAGCGGGAACGATCGCTTGTAGTATTTACTACTCTGTCTTGGGACAACACTCGATTGTCAATGCGCTTTATCAATAGCGCTGACATTGGAAACTTGTTTTTCATTTACAGGAGACGGAATCCTGTCTACTTGGTTACGCTGGTGCCCATGAAGCGAGAGTCTCGCTTTCAAGCGTAAGCACCAAACAACCAGCTACTATAATATCATTGAGACGGCTTTTCACGACGAGTCACAGTTGTCTCGGCAGCCGTTCACAGCGCAGCACGCTAACAGGTCACTCTCCCATTTACCGACCCCTTTTTTCCACGTATCCCAGACGCCAAATCATATCGACACCCCTCATTTGGCGCCTGCCCTTTAATCAAAAGGCACTTCCCGGCCATTTTTCACTACAGTTCTGTTGCCACACACGCAATAGATATGTTAACAACCACTCAAGTGACATACTGGTATGATTCCACACGTGGATATTATGATTGTCCGAATAACCCTGAATGTCTATGTTATATGTGGTACAATCTATTTTGTCTACCCCTGTGTGTGACCCCTCCTGTTCTTTGTTTCCCTGTTTTTGCAGGTTTTTTCAAAAATTGAACAAACGCACTTTTTTTCACGAGATCCCTATTTAAGATCTCTTAATTGAACTAGGGCAGGACGCTCCTTAGCGTGGGCGGACCACCCAGTTCAAATCACCTACGGTCCTGACGAAAACCCTTGAAATCCATGTTTGGGTTGAAACATGTAGACCTTTTTAAACATTAATTTTGTATATTCACATTCACATAGCACACTTTTGCTATTTTTATATATTTTAACACGACTTCTGACACCGAAGCCTTCCTAATTAGGCAAAGGTGCCACACTTTAGTTTTAATAAGGGTTCAAGCGCTCAAGAATAAATCTTGAAGTGAGTAGTGTTGGCCCTTTTTAATACACAACTTTGATAGTCTTGTACACATAAAAACGAAACCAGCTCCACTGTAATCAGGTGTCGCAGCACACCCTGTAGGCACTCGGCCTATGGGGTGGGACCCCGATGATGAAGCATGTCACCAACCAGGTTGGTGAGTGAGGGGTCTTCTATAAGGATATGCTTTATCCAGTAACAGGTTGGGGCAAAACGTGCTAGCCAGAGCACTATTGCTCATGATTAGAGAGTTACTTCTCTCTCTACCCACGAGGGGTTACTCCTCTATTGTTTTTTCAGATTAATTGGGGGACCAGGAGTTCCCGCCTCACATAGTGCCTAGCATTATTAATTTCCCTCCCTCTCTCCATTGTTGTGAAGCTTGCACCCAATCACTGTAACGAATGCCCTGGCTGATAAGCAGCAAGCTGCAAAGATAGAATGCAAATATGGCCCATGTATCATAAATATTGCTGCCCAGGAAGGTATGTTTAGTCATACTGATCAGAAAAGAAAACTACAGGCCCATATCAAACTCCCCTCTGTCAGCAAGGGTCTTGAGAAGTGTGCCACAATCAACCTGGAATTTCACCTGGACACACTCCTGGACCACTGCCAGTATTGCCTTTGGGAAACATCAAACTGAACAAATGCAGGTGACTTAATCATGCTTCCGACACCATTTGGTGGGGAATAGAAATGCTCTGTCTTAGAACAGCACCCGGCTGACCAATCTTCCATAAAAGAAGACACTCATTGGTGGTACCTCATTTTCCATAAAAGCTGCATTGTATGTCAAGACAGGAGGCTAGCATAATACACATAACTTTCATTTACTCCTTCTGAGCAGCGAACTATTAAAAGCCTCCAACTAGAACTTTAAAAAGATCACAATCTAAAAAGAATGTTCAGTACCATACAAACTGCTTGACTTCCATCTTCCACTTTTGTTTGCTACTCCTGAGCAGATAAGTATACGACAATTTTTCAAATGTGTGGTACAGTGTTGTGATTTATTAATGATGTTTTGAATGCTACAATAATACTCAATTAAGGGCAATTGAAAAAGTGGTTCTAAAAAATTGTTTCTGTTTAAATAGAAGCGTTTACATTGTCTTACATATATTTGAAGTGAAACATCCCTTTTACGGGTTCATGCCTATTGGCAAACTTAGTAATTGAGGCATGTTTTTTAAACGAGAAATGTAAATAGTAAATTAACTTATTTCGCGGCCATGCTCAAGCGCAGACCGCTGTTGAAGCGTGAAGCCATAGCGCTTTGGAGCGCGGGGAGCATTACGACAGAACTCCCGCTTTCTTTCGACTTCACTTGAGCAAGAACTTCCCTTCCTTGCAATTTTTAAAAAATTGTAGTATTTATAAAGCGCAACGTTCCTTCCAAGGAGTATCTTGGCGCTAGAGGGAGGAGTGTGAAGGTCAATGCAGATGTGCAGCGAGCGGGTCAAATCTAAAGGAAGAGAAAGGCTCAGATAAGAGCGAGTACCAATTTATCAGGTGTAGAAAATAGCCAGGTTTTTAAAATTTTCCTGAAGAGAAGTTCTGATTGTATCAATCTCAATTGTAGTAGAAGAGAATTCCAGGCCTTGGTTCCTAGTACCGCAATGGTTTTTCCCCCTTTTGTCTTCAAGCGATAACTGGGGGTTGCTAGGTAGTTACCTGAGAATGATCGCATCAGTCGCTGAGTAGAGTATGGATGTATTCTCGACCTGAGATAGGAAGGCCCCGTTGCCTTGAATGCTTTGTACATGATTGTTAGGACTTTAAATAAAATCCTTTTATGAATTGGCACAATCACAACCACAATCAAGCCTCAGCTTGCACACTGTGGGGAAGCCATGTAGAGGTGGGTTACACTAAATGAAAGGCAAATCGACCTATTTCGGAGGGCAGTAGACCTTATTTCTTAAACTCTAAGATTTGTTTCGACAGGAATTAGTCCTGTAAGGCTGTTTCTATGGCATCAGGTCACCATTGGTGTGTTTTGTTGTCAGAAACGGTCTAATGGAGTTGACAAGAGTATTGTGAGGAGGTTTTTGAGGAAAGAAAAAGCAGAATTACTATATATAATTTTAAAAATAGGGCAGATGTCAATCAGGAGGAATTGATAAGGAAAATTGTATCTAAGGAGATACAGGTGGCAGTACAAGAGTCTGAAAGACAGGCTTTAGGCAAAAGGAGAAATAATGATGAGGAGGAATATTTTTCTGTGTTCGAGGAGGAGGACCGGTATAAAGGTCCTGTGGGAAGTGCCTCTCAAAGAGGAAACACTTGGATGAATCAGCAAGCAAGAGTGTAGCTCAAAGCGGCTCGCAAAGGAAAGGTACCCGATGTGGTGCAAGGAGGAGTCAGCTTGATGCTGGAAAGGATCATCCTCCTAGGGAGGATGTAGAGAATGCAAGTGGTAGATCAGATGAGGATCTAGATTAATATATATTAGATTTAGAGTACATGGATGGGTTATATGAGGAGAGTGAGTTGAGTATCAGAAGTAAGGTAAAGGACATCGTTGTTGATCCCTTTGTCGAGAACCTATTCAATCCAAATGATATTAGGCACCCAAGAGGGAAGGATTGGTGGCTGTTGGACCATGTTTCTGATTATATAAAATCTAGATTGCATGAATCCTTTGAGAAGGATGAAAGGAATGCGATGCAGTTGGAATGTTCCAGGCCCGTAATTGATAAGAAGGTGAAAAGGGCAAGGATCTAAGAAAGAGATTAGAAAAGTCCCTGAAGCAATGCCAAGATACGGTACTTGATGTACTTGGACCATTGGCCAAAATATCTGATGTAGTAGAAGAGGCATTTTTGAAAGGTTTAGACCTGGATTTGGCTCTGTTACGTGGGTGGTGCCAGCTGGCCATCTGATCTTGGAAAATGCAAACACTGGCCTTTTAGCCGAAAGGCGGAAAACAGTGCTTATGCATACTTACCCAAAGCTGAGTGATTTGGCTAGTAGCGATGATGCACGTGGCTTGCTCTCTGGGGATGGAATGTTAAAGTTTCTCTCAAAGTATGTTCGTACCTTCACACGTTTAGACATGCAACAATACTCAATGCGTAAAGTCTTTTCTAACAGTAGTTTTTATGGAAGGGCTGATAGGAGAGGGCAGCCTACTGGCCGAGCTGGTTATAGAGCTCGATTTCAGAGCCAGGGGACAGGATATTACAGGGCAAACCAAGGAGGATCCCAATTTTATCGCCAAAGAGGAAGAGGACGAGATCGCTTTGGCTGAAGAAGGGGTCAATATCTCAATCAATGCCAAAACTAATGTGAGTGCAAGTATTTCTTCTGGTCTACTCTGACAGGTGTAGGAGGAAGAGTAAGATTTTTCAAGGACCATTGGAAGGCAGTGACACAAGATGTATGAGTGTTAGAGACTATAGAAGGATATCAAATAGAGTTCAAAACAAAACCAGTGCAACTTAGAGTGCTGAACGAATGGTGCAAGAGGGGGTAATGCAGATGTTGAGAAAGTATGTGATTGTAAAAATAGAAGAGCAAGAAAAAGCGTTTTGAAAGTACTTTGTTTCTAGTAGAAAAAAAAAGGACCGGGAAAGGAGGCCGGTGATAAATTTGACAGATATGAATCAGTTTGTGGTGTATCATTTCAACATGGAAGGTATACATCCTTTGCAAGATTTGCTACAGGATCGGATTGATGGGTGAAGTTCGATCTCAAGGATGCATACTTCATGATTCCAGTAGGGAAGGAGAGTCAGAGTTATCTGCAATTCAGGTGGAAAGGTAAACTGTATCAGTTTCAGAGCCTACCTTTTGGGCTGTTGGCAGCCCCTTGGTGTTTCAGGAATGCTATGAGACCAGAAGTTGGTTTTCTTAGAAAGAGATGAGTAAGAATGATCATTTATCTAGACAATATCTTGATAATGAATCAGGATGTGGAAGAATTGAAGGAACAGTTGGAAATAGAGTATGTTAGAAGATTTGGGATTTGTAGTACATCAGGAAAACTGTGTTTTGACTCCATCATAGAATTTGGAATTCTTGGGGTTCATAGTGGACACAGTGTCAGTTATGACTTCCAGAGAAGAAAGTAAGGAAAATAAAGGAAGAGGTGCAGACGATGTTGAAGGAACAAAGTCAAGTCGAGAGAGTTGGCTCGAGTGATTGGGATATTATCTTTGTCAATCCAAGTGGCTTTTCCAGGTCCTTTGCATTACAAGGCGCTACAGAGTTTGAAGACTTTTGGGATTGGTTTTCAGGAGGGAGGTGATAGTGTTGGGACTCAGAGCGGGGGCAGGTGTTGGGGGGTTAAGACTTACCTGTCAAGTCTTAACCAAAGATATGTGTTTACCATACATGCCTTAACAATGCATAATTTGTGGTAAAGCCATATTCGTGGTTAAGACTTGCGTTGTAGAGACTGCGTGGAACCAGCATGCATGGTAAACGTATACGTGGTTCCATCACACAACCAAGGAAATGTGGGAATTTTGTGTGGAACACACAATAAACTTAAAAACAGATTACTTGCCAGGGTGCAGAATTGGATAGCAGACTGGAATTCGCGAAATATGATAGATTACAGCGATTAGAAGTTACGTGAGGATATTTTTCAGGGTATTGTGGAGATGATGGGTTCTCTTTGCTTCCAGACTAACCTTCCAGTTACCAAATTATGTTAGCTGGAGGCCTGATTCTGGAGCAATAGCATTTATGCAGATCTCGACGGGGCTGAGGGGTTATGTATCTCCCCCGTTCTCTATGATTCCGAGAGTGTTGGTGCAGGTGCAGAGGCAGTAGTGTAGAATGGCCCTGGGACTGGGTAGCCCAGTCTTCTTTAAACCATCACCAATGGGGTCGTCTTACATTGGATTTTCTTGAGTTTAAAGTGACAAGAAAATATGAGCAATCTTTAGAGGCCATTAAAGTTCAGCTGAGTTACACAATAATGGGGTAAACTCAGACACGTCACTAGGACCTGGGTGAAACTTGGTACAAAAAAGGGGGGTGCTCCCAGTAGAAACACAATTTTACATAGACATCAACATCACCTGATCAATCTATTACAAACAATATTTATACATATTGAAAATATTTAATAGAAGTTGAACATATATCCATCATGTGCAAAACACATTATATTCATCAAAAAGGTTTGTGCATATGTGCTCCTAAGGAGAGAAGGGAGGAAATGAGTGCATCAATGTGCAGAAGTGAGGGTGAGTAATGGAGGGAGGGCAGCAAAACAGTGTGTACATCTAAAAACACAAAAGGCCTGTCCAGCCTTAACCAAGGCTAAATTATTTACAGAAACAGAATGTCAGAAAGGACACAGTGAATCTTTCACTGTTGTCCACATTCAATACAGAAAGTAGAGCTGTCGACGTTTCGACCCCGGCTTAGAGGAGGAAAATTAATCTCCTTACTATAGGGTCTTCATCAGGACCAAGGGGGGCACCTATAGGTGATTAGGGAATGGACTTTTAGTACATACATGTAATGGAACACATTTATACAGATCAAATCCACAAGAGAAAGGGGCAAAATAAATATACCTAAAATATACCTAAAATAATCACCCTTCGTCCACCTGGGAATGTGGTGGAGAGAACAAAAACTGTCCTGGAGGCTCCAGGGTCAGAGAGGGACGGACTCTCGGTGAATAATGCTGAAAAGAATTTAAAGAGTATCAGCATAAGGGAGAAATATGTATGGGGCACAAGGAATATGCATGGGAGAATTAAAGTTGTCCCCAGTGACAGTGAAAAGAAACACTTACTTAATCTATTCCGTTTTTTCCTCTGATTTAACTGAAAAGAGGCATGAATGAATCAAGGTGCTCTTTCTGTCTTGTAAAATTGCTAAAGAAACCAACAAGGGAAGAATCAGGGAACTTCTGTTGGACAGAACGCTCTACATGCAATTTAGATTTGGCTCTATTCGGTGAATTTGCTTACAGCCTCCTAGGGAATGTTCCCCACTCAAATGGGGTCTTGTCCAGGATGTCCTTTAGCCGCAGAGACAACAGCCCACATACTGTTCGCTTGTCCACTTTATAGTGCCCCAAGGTTGAGATGGTTAGCCCTTCTCTGTAACAGCCTTGATACTCGCTGCCATCAAGTAGCACTGCGCATTATAAAATCTGATACCAGCCTGCTGATAGAATGCGCAGTTGCCAAATTTTTCGGCAAGATGTGGACTATCCGTAGATCTTTTCTGAAATTTGCTGAGTATTTTAGGTGGATGGTCATAGAGTTTATTGATTTTAACTTTCTATTCTTTGGTTTTACCTTGCACAGCTCATTTATTTAACAGAACTTAATAGAATTTTTAATGTGATACTGTAAGCACCTTAATTTTATTGTACTGCATGCAGTTGCAATTTTTATGGTCCGAGGCCAGGGGGAACTACGACGGGGTTAACGTAATCTTTACGTGGATACTTCCCTAACTGCGCTCTCATAAAGTAGTGGACAATAGAGTTATGCTACTTCAAGAAACTCTAATGAGCACCAGGCAGAAATGGCTTAATCAGGACACTCTTTGGCTGCCCGGTCCTCTTAGCATCTATACGTTGATATTTTAATTGTAATATTGCTGTTCATATGTATTTTAGCCATTTGTCTTTTTTATTAAGCTATGTCGTTATCCTCCAACAGTTCACTTTTGTATTTTCATATACTGTATATTGGTGCAAAATTGTGACTGTCAAAAACCTTTATGGCATTTCAGCTGAAGTATTATGGTGATGGTATTAGTTACACCCTTTTGGAGAACTCAGCCTGGTTTCGTGCAGTGATAGAAATGGCAGTGGAGGAACCATTTTTAATAATGTTTTGCAAAGGTATTTTGTTAGGCTTAGAAACCAAGGTACATCCCAGGTTTTCTCAAACTTCTAGTATACAGGATATCAGATGTTCTGGAAGATTCACAGAACTTTCTTTCGGGTACAGCAGCAAGATTACTTGATGAATCATGGGCACCACGTACAGAGAAAAGGTATAGAGGAGGATGGAATGTATGGTTATGTTGGTGCATGGAAAGGGATTTGGATCCCATGGAGGCAGATGATGTAGAGGTGGCAAATTTCCTAGCAGGTTTATTTGATAAAGGTATGTCATATAGGACAGTAAATTGTTACAGATCAGCAGTGGCAGCTGGACGTTCATTTCAGCAGCGTATATCAGTTGGTAGATGTCCTTTGGAAGGCAGGGTGATGAAAGGAATTTGCTTGAGGAGGCCCTGTAATCCGAAGTATCAGACCGTATGGAATGTAGAATGGGCGCTACTTTTATTTGAGGGTAAGCCAGCCAGTAGATATTTAGAGGTAAGAGAATTGTCTTGAAACAGGGCTATGTTACTTTGTCTCATTTCTTTCCATAGAGTTTCGGATGTGAGGGCCCTACAGCTATTGTATAGGTTTTTCCAACCAAATGGTGTGGTTTTTGAGGTTTGTAAATGGACTAAAAATATGTCTGGGTCTATTTTTTATCCAATATTTGATGACTCACGTAACTTAAGCATAGTGTGATGTTTGAAAGAATACAACAGTAGGATGTTGAATAAGTGAGGTGCAGGAGATGATCAACTGTTAATCTCTTATGTGAAACTTTTTATAGCAGGAACAAATGCTACAATTTCAAGATTAGAGAAAGCTGATGTGAAAGAGGCAGGTGTGGATGTGTCAAAGTTTACAGCTCTTTCAGTGACGGGAGGTATGGCAAGTAAGTTTTGTCTGATGGGCGGTCATTTGGAAGATATTTTGAAAGCAGTCTTCTGCAGAGATGTTTACGAGGTTTTATTTTAAATCTGTAGATCATGTTTCAAAATGTGTTTTGAAAGGCTTTAAACATGCATAATGCTGGCCACCTGTCTTGACATAAAATGACCATTCTTTTAGGTTCAGTGAGTAAAGAATCGAGATTTTATTAACCTTTTCCGTGCTGATGACGGAACCGCTCCGTCATCAGATGCGGTGGCGCTGTGCTGATGACGGAGCGGTTCCGTCATGGCCCGCCCGACGCGCCTGCGCGGCGCTGATTTCGTGCCTGCGCGGCGCGTTCTATTGAGCGGGTAGGGCCATGACGGAACCGCTCCGTCATGAGCACAGCTCAACCGAGGCTGGTGACGGAGCGGTTCCGTCACCAGCATGGGCGCGCCGCGCGGCCTCCCTGCCCCCTTAGCGCTGCGGCGGAATAGCCACCGCAGCGAAGGTGTTAAAGAAAAGGAGGCTAGCATTATCCTGCCCCCCTTCCCTTGTGGAGGGGTTTGGAGGTTGTCGGTTGCTATTTTTGTGAGATGCTGTTGGCACAGATCTTTGAATTGAAAGCTTTACTTTATATGCTGAGGTTGAGAGTTATGAATTGGTTTCATACTTTGATTTACTTTTTGCAGAGAATTAGAAGAGGATAGATATGAAGAAGGAGTCTATAGGACAGTCAAGAAGAAGAACGAACAAAAGAGGAGGAAGATGCAGGTCAGGCAGTTTATATGCAACAGAACATTCTTTTTTCATTGTGATGTTTTTAAAGTGCTAATTGGAAGCTTTTAATGGTTTGCTGCTAAGAAAGAGTAAATAAAACGTATACGCATAAAGCCACGAGCACTCTGGCACTTTGGCACTTCGGCAGTCTGCCAGTGCCCATAGTCGGCACTGCTGTTGGCCACCCGTGGTGGCCCCACAGGACCCAAGAAACTCATCTGGTGGCCCCAATAATCAGGAATCTCCTGCAGCAGGCCGTGACGGCGAGCCACAAATCATGGGCCGAGAGCTGCTGTACAGCGAGACACCAACACCCTGCTCTCTCGAGGCTCCGTAGTCCAATGCAGCATACAAAGCACTAGGAAGAAAAGTTGCTGCGGCTGCACTGTGGAGTGGTGGATCGTGAGAGGACATAAAGGGGCTGTGAGATGTGCTGTGGGTGCAAGCTGTGGTAAAGTAGGAGAACCTCTTGTCTCCTGTCATACACCGTGAGTGACCTCGTCCATCTTGCCACCCACACTCGCCCTCGCCAGCTGCCAGTTTCCAGCAAGCCCTTGCATAGGCAGCCAGGCCCAAAGGAGGAGGCCTAAAGCCCCGGGTCTTTCCTGTCCCATATCCAGAGAACAGAATAGACGTAGCTAACCCTGGATGAATCTTCCTTGTGACAACGCCAAGCACATCTGCCTCACCTGCTGATCGCTTAAGACAGCATCAGAGCAAGTGCCAGCACCCGAGGTTTGAGCATCTGCTACTTGGACATTTGGGCAGTGGTAAGCACCAAGGAAAGGGGCGTGTTAATTGAAATACAATGGGGGCGGAATTCCGTGGGCTTAGGTCCCACTGCTCTAGGTGGAGTCACGCACTTGCATAAGTGGCCCAGCTAGGTCTGGGTGCAGCGTGCGGCCCAGGCTAGCTCCCACCCCTCCTGCTCCCACACCTCTGCCATTCTAACAATCCGCCACCCCGCTATACCATTACCTCACCATCTATTTCATCAGTGGACCACAAGATATACCACCTTATTTGGACAGTGCTCCTTCCTTCAGTAACTTTGAGCACCCGGTGCCCCTGTGCAGCGTGCCCGTGGCCCCCCTGCTTCTTATTGTTTGTGCCATATTATAGGGGAGGGTGAGGCTGCGCTGGAGGAAGAACCAGGATTTTCTTCACCTGTGGTAAATTGACCCACTTTTCTACATCTGTACACTGCAATAGTCTGCAGAAACCTGTACATTCCTGCAGACACCTGCTCCAAGCTTCATCTTCCCTGATCTTACACAACCAGTCCAGCAACAATGCGCTCAGGGAAAATTCGGAGAGCTGGCCACTGCCCTACAAACAAGAAGTGAAGCAAGAATAAAGCTGCTAACACCTCTAACACCAAACAACAAACCTTCTGCTACTGTTGCAGATGTGCTGGGGCAGTTTGACACCCTGTAATTGATATCGGCTGTGCAGAACCTCGAAACTGTTAGCTGGAAACCTGTTCTCTGTAGGATTTTTCTGCTAATTGTGTGCACTCCATGTGCTATCGGTTCAGCACCGGGTGATCGTGTCAAGGGAGCTGATATCTTGTGACACGAGGTTGCACAGTGTGAGTTGGATGGTCTGAACACTGTATCTGGAAATGTATCTTCAACCCATTCATATAATCTGCTAAATTAGAAAGGCAAATACAGCTTACTTTCTAGATCAACATCATGCATCTGATGACCTCACTACATTTTATAATAACACAAGACAACCTCGGGTCTGCTTTGGCACACAAATATGCATAAGCAAGCGTGCATGCAGTACTGGAAGGACTGGAGTATCACAAAATCTCCCATATAAATAGGGGACGAAAACCCTCACCCACCATAGGTGGGATGCTTCATCATATGGGTTTCTCCTCCCAGTATGAAACCTAGTCCTACTGAGGGCTATAACTCCCTCACTGTGAGGTAGGAGCTCTGGGATGTTTTTATAAGATGGTAACAAGTAGGATGCTAAAATTCCATACGTCAAAGATAGGTGTGGTGAGAGTGCAGCGCAATGGGTTGTGATAAAGTGTGTATGTAGTGGTGAAGTTAAAACTACCTAGTGTATGCAAAAATGATTCTTTATTGACTTGCTCACACTGGTAGGATTAAAAAAGCAGTGCAAAGAGTGGTATTGATTTAAAACCACTCAACCAAAGAATAGGTCGACATGTTTCAGCCCTATAATGATCAGTAAAATGTATCCAGGCTTTCTTCAGGACCAAAATAAATCAAGAATTACTGCTGCTAGCGAAAAGTGAATAAATAAATATAACACAACACCAGTATTCCTAGATTTTGATGAGGGGTACTACTGGGAATATCTGTAGGGTGAAATAAAAACAAAGTGCAGAAAGTCAAACAACAGTCCTTAAATTCCTTTGTGGTGCATTTAATGCTATAAGGTCGAATCATTGACCATATATAGCAACATCATGTATACTAGTTACAGAGAATATATATACACACTTACCTATATAATTTGGATAAGTAGCCTCACCTCTACCTGGCGACAGCTCTGGGAAGGGGGCCCGCTCTGTAAGAGACAAGATCTCGTGTCGCACTTTCCATCTCTAAATGTGGGCACTTGTCTCTATCTTAGTGTGTGTATGGAGCAACCGACCATTCGTAACAGCATGTGCAGAGAGACTATAGAACTCCATAGGCATATCAGTCGTATTGTCTGGCTAGGAGCCCGACTATGACAGCCTAATTCTAAATAATATGTTTAAGATATACTACCATTCTTTGCTTTGTGGTCTGACCAACTAATAGCGGGAGACAAACAGTTGGTGGAAAAACATATTATTTAGAACTAGGCTGTCATAGTCGGGCTCCCAGCCAAGACTACCTATCCACCACGCAGTTCTCGTGGCCAGGAATATACTCTGCCGAGACCTGGTTGTCTAAACAGAAGTTTAAAAACTTGACACCAGATCCAAGAGAGCCTTGGATTGAGCACTACCTAGGTAGTTGATGTACCGAACCACGGATCTGTTGTCCATCTTGAGGAGAATGCAGGACTGAATCCTGTCTCTAGTCCAGTAGTGGACAGCGAATGGTCCGGCCAGGAGCTCCACGCAATTTATATGCAAATTCCACTCTTGCGGAGACCACACAATGCCTGTGGAGAAATCTCCACATTGAGTGCCAAGACTAACCTGCTGGCATCGGCCTCTATAATGAGATCTGGAGCTGACCCAAAGATTGCTCTCCCATTCCAGGCCTCCATGTAGGAGAGCCACCACTAAATTTCTTCTTACGCCTCTAAGGAAAGGGCGACCAGGTGCGAGTATGGAAGGCCTCTGCGCCACCTGAGGCTCTGCAGAGCCCAATAGTGAATGGGTCCTAGGTAAGAGGCCTGAACAGATGGAGAGAGCATCCCCACCAGGCGTGCGAGATGGCGCAGTGACACACTATGGCGGACAGGGCCCTCTGAAGCGTGTGGCGAATCTTCGTCACCTTGCGAGAGGGGGGACTCAAGGTCGTTGTCATGGAGCAGATTACAAAGCCCAGAAAAGTGGCCTTCTGAGGGGGTATGAGGAGGGATTTTGCCTCATTGAGGACGAAGTCTAGGCTCTCTAGCAGGTCTATTGCACCCTTCAGGTGCTTCAATATTCTATGGGGATCCTGATCCAGGAAGAGCATGGGACAAGTGTTGCTCCATGAGCGCCATGGCCTCCTCAACCGCCTGGTATATAGATGCATCAACAGCCTGGTAAAACTCATCATCGCAAGTAAGGGCGCTTAATGGGTCTCCCTCTCCCAACATGTCATCAGACATCTCCCTGGTAACCCAGCGGGAGAGCACAGGCAGAAAAACCCAATGCAAAGGGTAAGGCTGGGGTCACACGACCTCTGAAGGGGGTGCTATCTCAGCGCTTTAAGTATATAACAGCAGGCACAAGCACTGCAGGGTTTATTTGGAGGCTGGGTGTCAGCGGCAGTCAGTTGGTTCACAGCCCACGGACATGACCAACCTGGTGCCAAAATTTCAAAGGGGATCCCTCTGGCGTTAGGGAACACTCACACTCTACAGACCCAGTGTCAGGGTCAGGAAATATGCAAAGTAGGACGCAACCTGTACAAACCCCAGGGCTCTTCAGGACGGTAAGGCTTGCAGTTTGCAACAGCAGGAGGAATGGAGCGCGTTTCAGAATCCGGCACTAAGGTGAGTCTGAAATTCCGTGCCGAACCATAGAGACGCGCTGTTATCAGGCTTCCTAGTGGGTGGAAGACCACACCACCGCAAACTGCACCAGAATAAACACAGCGGTGGAGCGCATATCATTCCAGCGGTGAACCGAACACACGCCCAATTGTGCAACAAAGAACCCACACAATGAGACAAGTCAAGCCACCATTTTCAATACATTGGAAAAGAGAGTAAAGGGAACTTAGCTTATGGCTGTGAGCAGCAAAGAAAGAGGATGTGAGCCCTCAGAAACATGGATTACATGGGAGTGACATGTCATGATTGAACAATGATGAACTGTTGATTCAAAGTTGCCTGTTGTGAATTTCTACAAAAATTCCCTTTGGTTCATGGGAATTGTATCCTTGTGTGTTTCATAGTAAAATGGCTGCTATTGAACAGCCGCGGCCTGTGGAGGGAGTTCCGTGGGGCAGACAGGCGGGGCGGGGGAAGGGACAGGGTGGGTGGTGGTAAACACCGGAATATTGATGATTGCAGGTAAGTAAACAATTAAATTAATTAAACGAATTTCGTTCAATGCCCTGCATCGCAAAATGCGATAATTTCATCACCCTATTAGCAAGCTGTCGCTAACATCAGTTAGAGACAGCTTTTAGGTGATAGCGAGCGGTTTGGGGCCCACTTTTGCATGTCAGCGATATTTATCGCTACTGACATGCAAAGTGGGCGTACCCAACCAGTTAGCGATTGAAAGCAGTCGCTAACGTCGCTATCGCCTATTAGCAAGGCAGGCGTAGCGATAAAAAAAGTGCGCTAAGTGCAAATATCGCTGAAAACTAACGCCTGCTCAGACCTGTATATCCAATGGGAGGTGGATATCCAGGTTAAGACCCTATTAGCGATGATGCGTGAATATCACTGGTTTTCCAGCGATATTCACGCATTTCGCCGCTATTGCCGGATATTTTATCGCATTGGAGATAAACGTTGCTAATAGCACGTTATCTCTGCAATAAAATCCGGCGATGCTTGGCTATAAAAAAAATTTCACTAAGCTTCTTTAGCGATAAATATCGCTACTTGTTGATAATATGCCCCTACATTTGTTAAAATGTTATCTTAAATTAATTTGTAAAGCATAAAGGTTGTTAAGATATTTTATATTTAAATAATAAATATGTATTTGTTTTCTTTATTTAGTATATTAAATTTGTTTATTTAAATTTTTAACTATTTTTAATAATTTAAATCAATTTTTCCTTATTCCCTATGAGGTTTCATTTTAAGTCCCTACCTCCACTGATGATTTCTACAGGAGAGTGTTGCAGTTCCCCTGTGGTTGGCCATGGTGGTGCTGGACTTTAACTCAGTTAGTTAATAGCAATGTGGATTACTCTTTTGTTGGTGGGTAGAAGTCCCTCCCTAACCCCCTCCCCCACTGTCCCTTCACTGCTTACACCTCCCGAAACCCCACCCATTTAGTAGTAACTCTTCCCCATTTCCCACCCATTCCCCCTATCTCTCCCACATTTACTACTAAAACATATACTTATGTGTGCAGAGACTCTGCGGTCGGGGTGGAGACCTCTGCACAAAAAGGTTAAGAGAGGCGAAGGCCGAAGCGCCACACATAGGGTTGTGAATAGTATTTGGAGAACGTTTGTGGTACTACAGTAGTACCACAAAATGTAAGCCAAAATGCGGTTTGTGAATAGGCCCCAATTTTTTTTGCCCATTAGAAACTTGAGCTGGCTATTGCGTTCATGGAGTGATCTGAATTAAAATTAGTAAATTGACAGAGGTCAACATACAGGCTACATCTCCAGCTGCAGTCCAGTCTTTTGGAAAGTAATAAAAGGACAATCTGTGTAATGAGATGAATCTGAAAAAGTAGTCCTTCGACTGTGGCATCATGTACCTTTAGCATTTATATGAATTTCCTATATTGTTTTCAGATGTTTAGTTTGTCTCTTCTAAAGAGATTTTCTGGCTGGCTTTGATAGGCAGGTCAAAGATTACAAACTACACCATATCAAAGCCCGCTGAGAAATACGATAATATCTTCATGTAAATATTTCCTGCTCACCTTTTAGGCAAAATGTCATCCTAAATGCACATTAAGGGCTGTGGCAGTGCGGACTGTGGGCCAAAAGCCAAACTAAATTTGGTGCGAGTGAAACAACTGGCTCTGTCCTGTTCAAAGAATTCAGCAACAGTTGACACTCCAGCTCTGCAGTTAATTGAAACACACTTGTGGTGGTAGCAAATGTTTCTTTCAGAGAAAAAGGTATCCATAAAACAAAAGCAAAAAACAAAACAAGCATTGGCAAAGGTGATAGGTCTTGCCTATGCGAGATCTGTTGGCTTTGTCAATGTTCTTTTAGCCATATTGTACTGCAGCGCTGGCTTCAGTGCAGCATCGCTGAAAGTAAAAAAAGAAATTTAAAAAAAGCGCTATGACGCGTTCAAAGCTGGCTGTGTTACATAGCTTTTTAGGGCACGGCCTACATCCAACAAAGTGGGCGTGGCCTAAGAGTCCTTTTCTGAGGGCTTCGAAAATCGTACCTACCGAATTCCAGAAAGCTCGTGATTTTTGCTGTTTTTGTTTTTGCCAGCTGCATCGCAATTGGCCCTCGCATGCGTGTGTTTTTACAAGAGAGCACGCAATAGGCCATAGTCGTTAGAATTGCCCCGCCTAGTGCATATTCCGTGCGGACACGCGCAGCAGAAGGGCATATTTCTTCAATTACCAGCTGTCAGGGCCCACGGTAATTGAAGACAGATACTGGGCGCACGTGCACCACTCTCCAGTTTGTTTTATTTCAGCTGTGTGTGTGCGCATGCTGGCTCCCAGCCAAATCTTGTTTGTGTAGTGGAAAGCTGAGCACGATGACTGCGCGGCCACCCCCGTTGCACTCGCCCCAGGCACCCCTTGCCTACGTAACATTTTTTTCTTGTGCTGGAGAGTGTGTCATTTATTGCAGTATTTTACCCCTACTTGTACTTTGTAATCTTGGCAAACGCCACACATCCCCTTTTCCGCCTGTACTGTACCGATTGCTACCTCTATATTTTCGCTGCCCACTCTTATCACTTTTCCCATGCGTCATAGCGTTCCTTTCGTAATTTGTTAATTTGCAATGTTCCATGTATCAGCTCTGGTCCTATTGTGAAGCGCTCTGACGCCTTCCGGTCAAGTCCGCACAATCCCTTTTCCTCCTGTACAGTAATATAAAACGCGGCAGCTGCTTTGAAACTTATTTCATTTTCATGTAACGCCTGCAAGCTCGGCTGAAAGCAATGGGCAGGATGTACCACTCAGTATGAGAAACGGCTGCAAGGTTGGCTGAAAGCTGTGGGCAGGATGTACCAGTCAGTACGAGAAAAATTATTTGAATGGAACATTGTCATCTAGTGTCTTAGAAAACAAAGTTATGATATCGAAGAGTTAGTTGTACGAACTTAACACCCCTGTCCTTTTCAATATATGGTACAGAGGTTTGCAAGAGCACTCTGACGCCTTTCGGCTGTTTATCAGCGTTCCTTTCGTAATTTGTTAACTTGCAATGGTCCCATGTATAAGCTCTGCTTCTATTGTGAAGAGCTCTGACGCCTTCAGGTCAAGTCCGCGCAATCCCTTTTCTTCCTGTACTGTACCGATTGCTACCTCTATATTGTCGCTGTCCACTCTTATCAATTTTCCCATGCGTCCTAGCGTTCCATTTGTAATTTGTTCACTTGCAATGTTCCCATGTATCAGCTCTGCTCCTATTGTGAAGCGCTCTGACGCCTTCCGGTCAAGTCAGCGCAATCTAAAACCCATAGAAACCCATTCCGTATCCTAGCTCCCCCACGTTCGTTATTCCTGGGTCCAAGAAGTAATAATCTGAAAGCCACATACAGCTAAAATGGACAAACTGATAGTACTAGAAAACTCTTCCCTTTCCTAATTGCAAAATGAGTGTCAGTGCAGAGTGCGTGTAGAGTGAGTGCAGGTGCAGAGTAAGTGCAAAGTGAGTGCAGGTGCAGAGTGAGTGCAAGTGCAGAATGACTGCAGAGTGGGTGTGACTGCAGAGTGACTGCAGCGTGAGTGTGACTGCAGAGTGACTGCAGAGTGAGTGTGATTGGAGAGTGAGTGTAGAGTGAGTGCAGGTGCAGAGTGAGTGCAGAGTGAGTGCAGGTACAGAGTGAGTGCAGAGTGAGTGCGAGTGCAGAATGACTGCAGAGTGAGTGTGACTGCAGAGTGACTGCAGAGTGAGTGTGACTGCAGAGTGACTGTGACTGGAGAGTGACTGCAGAGTGAGTGTGACTGCAGAGTGCCTGCAGAGTGACTGCAGAGTGAGTGTGACTGCAGAGTAACAGTGACTGCAGAGTGAAAGTGACTGCAGTGTGTGAGTGTGCAAGGTAAACAGTGTGTGAGTGTGCAGGGTGAACAGTGTGTAAGTGTGCAGGGTGCACAGTGTATGAGTGTGCAGGGTGAACAGTGTGAGTGTTATGTTATGTTATGTTATGTTATCCGTATTTATAGAGGGCACAGATGCCCCAGCAAAGGGGCGTCCTGGCGCTGGTAGAACAGAAAACTGGACAAAAGCAATACCAAGAAAGCAACACAACAACCTTAGAAATCCAGTGGAAAAAGGAAAGTTTTTATAGCTCTCCTGAAAGCCAAGAGACTATCAATGGCACGGATATACACAGGGAGGGAGTTCCACAGCCTGGCAGCAAGCACACGAAAGGAACGGCCGCCGGTTCTGGACCTCTTAAAGCGTGGAACTATAGCCAGATGAAGGCTAGAGGACCTCAGAGAACGAGTGGGAACATAGGGAGAAATAAGGTGCTCCAGGATCTGAGGAGACGAGTGTTTAAGAATTTTAAAGGAAAGGCAGAGGGACTTGAACTTAATTCGCTGAGCCACCGGCAGCCAATGGAGCTTCTGAATAGTTTTTTTGGCTGAGCAGAATCTGGGTAGGCCAACCAGAGCCCTGGCGGCAGCGTTCTGCACGCGTTGGAGTCTTAAGAGTTCAGCCTGATTAGCTCCAAGCAGAAGAGAGCTTGCATAGTCCAATCTGGACAAAATTGTAGCTTGTACAATAAGCTGTCTAGTAGGAGCATCAAAGAATCGAAAGGTAGATCTGAGTTTACGGAGAGTGCCAAAACAGGTGGGGGCTACTTTTTTAGTATGGATAGCAAAATTAAGTTGAGGATCAAGCCAGACCCCTAGGTTTTTAACCTCAGTGACAGGAATAGGGGTCGGGCCGAGCTCAGATGGCCACCATTTATCACCCCAGAGATGACTCTGCTTACCGACAATGAGCACCTCGGTTTTTTTGGCATTCAATTGAAGGTAGTTGTCCGTCATCCAGAGTGCCACTGAGAGGAATCCCTCACGGAACTTAGCAAGCTCCAGGTCAGAGGCCCCACTTATTGCAACCGCCAGCTGCGTGTCGTCAGTGTAGGATACCATGGTAAGATTCCAACGCTTAGTGTGCAGGGAGAGCAGTGTATGAGTGTGTGGGGGCACTGTGTGAGTGTGCAGGAGACGAACACTCAAACTAAGTCCACCACACACATACATAAGACCACACACAAAACACCACACCACACACACATACACCACACACACACCAGCCTCTCACCACCACACACTCATCACCACTCACCACCGCACACTCACCACCACACACTCACCACTACACACACAACCCCACACACAACCACACACCACCAGCCGTCAGTGCACGCTTTCACCAGGCGCAAACACCACCAGCCATCAATGTACGCTTTCATCAAGCACAAACACCACCAGGCGTCAGTGCAGGCTTCCACCACGCACACAACACCAAATGTCAGTGCATGCTTTCACCAAACACACACACACCACCAGCCGTCCGTGCACACTTTCACCAGTCACACACAACACCAGCCGTCAGTGTATGCTTTCACTAGGCGCACTCGCCACCAGCTGTCAGTGCACCCTTTCACCAAGCACACACACCACCAGCCATCTGTGCACGCTTTTAACACGCACACACACCACCAGTCATCAGTGCACAATTTCTACAGGCACACACACCACCACCCATCAGTGCACACATCAATTGTTAACGCATCCACAATTAACTATTGTAGCAATCGCAATATGGTGCCCTTTACTTTTAAACATTTTCATCTAAAGCGCAGCATGCCACCATTCCTACTATTCCAATCCAGCACACATATTTCCACCACACACCACATGCATACACTCCATAACACATGGCTAAAAAGGCATTGCCATTTACAATTCCATTAGCTCTAACTCAAAAAATCCGAGACCTATTGCATTTCTAATGCTTGTTTTCCTTACTTTCAGCCAACATGGCTAAGAAACACTGGTAAAGCCAACAGATCTCACATAGGCTAGACCTATTGGCTTTGCCAGTGCTGTGCATATCCCGTTTTGGCAGGCTAGAGTCTTACGCGTAGTTGTCTCGAAATCACAGTTCAGGATGTGTTGACTCTATATTTTCAAACAGCTACATTTATGTGTTGACATTTTTGACACAATTCTTGTTCGCTGTAGTAGGGACAAATCATAGAAAAGGGACGCGGGTGGAAATGGGCTTCATGATGATTTATAGCACCTCCCGATATTTTTATGTTCAACCTAATTTGTCGAATTTTTACATTATCATCTAGTTTTAGCTACGTCCTTTTCACTATAATAAATGAATCAATGTATGTTAACTGTGTAGGGCCTGGAATGTAAGCATTACGGGGCATATTATCAAGAACCGGTGTTAAAATGATCGCCGTTTTATCGGCAGGAAGCTCCCGATAAAACGGCGATAATGGGCTTGATAATACGCCCTTGTTAATTCCCATAGAAGCCCATGTCCTGATGTTAATATGGGCTTCTATGGGAATTGAAAAAAACAATCTATTGCAGGGCTAGAGGGATGTTTACCGACCGGGCCTAAGTATTATCCCCCGTAGGATTCAACAAACAACTACAAACTTAGGGGTCTAAATAAGGATTCAATCGTAATCCTCTGTTCGTCAACGCCCTATCAATAGTACAAGGGTACGAACACAATAATAATACTAACAAACCAGATCACAAGATGTGAAGAACCAGTAACGTGAGTCACCCCTGGTGTAGGATTCCCATCAACAGTCTTGTAATGATCAATATTATCATTTGGAAGTCCTTATCGGGTATTGTGTCTCTAGATCATTGAGACCGGCATACCCCGATAACCAGATGCGGGGTAGCGACCCACAATCACTTGGTACTGCCACATAGTGTTGATGTGATGGGAAGTGCAGTGTAAGCAAAAAAAGAGTAAGTGGTGATCTTAAAAAAGGATAGGGAACTCAACCCAGAAAACTTTAATAATTGTTGGCCCCTTCCTTAATAAAAACCAGAACAGTATAAAATCGTCATCGCAGTCCTAACAAATAGCTGCGAGGAGACCAACATGTTTCAGCCACTAAGGTATAACTCCTTCGGCTTTCGTCAGGGTCTCTGTTCTAAAGTGATACTACTGCACTGATTGTGAATAAAGTGTGAAAAATAAGAAAAAAACACACAAGTGAAAACCAGTAAAGGATATAATGTTCCTTCGACTGTGTCACATCCCCTCTTCGGAACCTGGTTGAATATTTACTGTTTAGGGAGGACAAACATACAGGAAAATCACAATCCGCTACACTGGTCTGCAGAAAACATATTAAATTGCTTCACAAAAAATGTAAATGAATGCTTACTCACCCAGAGTGTCCGGGGAGTGGACCTCACCTCTTCCTGGACCTGGCTCAGGATATATGAGACCCCGCTCTACAATAACAAAACCAACTGCGTAAAATACAAAGACCAGAAGCCCAAACAAGATACTGCTCTGGCGATGTATAAATCTACGTAGTCCACGGTGTTCTGTACATGGAGCTAATTAACACCCATCAACAGGTTCACACAACACCTCTATCCACCTCCCTGTCCACTATAGGCTAAACAAAACCTGCTCACTGCGCAGCTTCTTATATACCACATATGTCTGGCACAATGCATCCCTCTAGTGATAGGCTAGCAACACAGGTAATCATACCTGTCCGTCGGTATCTCCGGCTGTGACTGAGTCAGGGGGAGGCACAGTCATCTGTGAGTTCTAGCTACTTGACTGTTAAGCTTAGCATCACACAGCCAACCGCTATCTGCGGGGGCGTGGCCGGCCCGATCGCCATCACCCCAATGATCACTAACATACCTGAACATTAGTATCCACCTGCTGCTTGACTGCTTCGTAATACTCGATGGTGGTATCGGGAGCTGGTAATGCCCCACTCTTGGCAATGACCTGTCTCCCAAACAGTCCCGGCCGCGCGCGCGTATTCTCGCGTGTATTGCCGGTCTCGAACTACCGAATGACGTCACGTCATTCATAATTGTAGTTCTATCTGCGGAATGTACTTCCGCATTGCTGGTGGAGCGAAGCAAGGTGCGATCTCATGCCACAAACCCCACTCATAACAAACATGCCTGATTATAATCCCGCTCTCTCGAGGAGTAGGGAAATGCAAACTCGGCCGTTTTTGCAAGTATCGACTTTCACACTCAGTCTTGGCCGCTTGCAAAGCCCATCCTTCGGTGTTAGCGGTGAAGAACTACAAGATGACGTAAAGTCATTAGTAAATGTAGTTTATTTAGTTGTATAAATATTTTGTGGCCGAACAGACTAACACACAAACAATAAGTCCACAGCAGGACACAATTGCTCTCAACCACCGTCACATGTGTCTATGGATATAACAGAATAACAAGTCCCATATAAGCGTGGCAAAACGCACCCACTGTCGGATGGTACCCCACTGGGTTAAGCATTGGTATTAGCGCGCGTATGGGCATAAAGCCAGGCTGCATAGAGGTTATCCCAGGCATAGACAGAGAGTATTAGTAAAATAGCGGCCCCCTATCCTATTAAGGGTTCTTTAGGGGTACGGTCGCTATAGACAGCTACCCTGAGAACAGTGATCGCCATCACATGTGCCCAAAAATGCTGAATAAGTCATCAAACTACCCTACCATGCGCGAAACGCTGGAAAAGGATATGACCGGTAAAGAGCAACAGACCCCAAAACAAAGTATGTATGGAAGAATCGATAAGTAGTGGATTATGCTCAAAAGAAGAATCATGTTGTGTACAAAGACAGATCCTAATGACCCTGGTCACCGGTATGTCCAACGCACAATCCTGAATAAATACATGGGTGGAATAAACAGGTGCTCAGGACAAAGCGAACCACGGAATGTCATCGTTCAGCCCTTGTCTGTCTGTCCCCAATTTGAACACCCATTTTTGTTCCCGAATGAAAAGATATCTGGACACATCACTCACATGTGGTGGGATGTATGGTTTTTCAAGAACATGCCATTTAAAGTCTGTCTCGGCATGATTACATGTGATAAAGTGCTTGGTAAGTTTGGAGATGTCTTTCTTACAGCGGAAAGTGCTTTTGTGTTCCTGCATCCTCACACGCACCTTTCTCGTGGTCATACCCACGTATCTTTCATTGCACGTGCAGGTGATCAGATAAATCAAGTGCGTGCTGTTGCAGTTTGTAAACTGCCGCAGCTCCCAAGGCTTATCCGTCCCAATGTCCACGCTCGTGATTTTAGTTGTTAAAGGGCAAATGGAACAGCCCCCGCAGGGGTGGTGCCCTACCACCGGCGGGAGATCCCATAGTGTGCCTAGCTCTCTCCTCGGTGTGGCTTTAGGTCGTGTGTGTACCAAACGGTCCCTCAGATTAGTTGAGCGTTTAAAGGCAAAAAGCGGAAATGGAATCTTTTCTTTGCCACTGTTCAAAATTCTCCAGTGCTTTCTAATCACTTTTTGAACATAGTTCGATTTAGTGTTGAACGTGCTCACTAAAGTCAGACGATCCAGTGGTGGTTTGTCTGTACGTGGTTCCAACAGCGCTTCCCGATGATTGTTGGCTGCTCGTTTAAATGAACGTTGGACCAATTTCTTAGGGTAGTGTCTCTCTCGCAACTGTTTAGAAAGCTCTTCAGCATGGTGTTTAAAAGTTTCTGGGGTAGAACAGTTCCGATGGACTCGAAGAAACTGTCCAAAGGGCAGATTATCCCTCAGAGACTTGGGATGTTGGCTTTCATAAAGGAGCAATGAGTTCCTTGCCATTGGCTTTTTGTACAATTCACTCTCCAAGCCCCTCGAGGTGCTGTAGATTGAGAGATCCAAGAAGGGGAGTCTGTCTTTGCTCATTTCTATCGTGAACCGGAGGTAGTTGTTCTTGCTGTTAAGCCATTGATGGAACTGTATGACTGATTCACTCGTCCCTCTCCACACCATCAGAATGTCATCAATATATCTTTTCCACCAAATAATGGATGGAAAAAACGGGTTGGTGGAATGCAGTACAGTGGACTGCTCAAATTGATGGACATATAGATTCGCCAGCGAGCCCTGGCCTGAAATTAGGGAGGCCCATAATTTCAGGCCAGGGCTCGCTATTGGAACCGCTTTCAGCGTTTGCTGACTACTTTCTTAAACCTCTGGTCAGCAAGATGCCCACTTTTCTTAAAGATACTGCGGATGTCCTCCGAGTGATCCCCGAGATTGTATTTGACCGAGAGACAGACTATCTTGTCTCTCTGGACGTTGAGTCCCTGTATACCTCCATTCCCCAGGATGCGACCCTGGATACCATCAGGTCCATCCTGGGTGAATCGGAATTGGACTCGATCACTCCAGTACCGTTTATTATGGCTTTGGCTACCATAGCCATGAAAGAAAACTTCTTTATGTTTGAGGACCAGATTTACCACCAAGTCTCTGGGACCAGCATTGGCAGTATTTTTGCCCCTTCGCTGGCGAATCTATATGTCCATCAATTTGAGCAGTCCACTGTACTGCATTCCACCAACCCGTTTTTTCCATCCATTATTTGGTGGAAAAGATATATTGATGACATTCTGATGGTGTGGAGAGGGACGAGTGAATCAGTCATACAGTTCCATCAATGGCTTAACAGCAAGAACAACTACCTCCGGTTCACGATAGAAATGAGCAAAGACAGACTCCCCTTCTTGGATCTCTCAATCTACAGCACCTCGAGGGGCTTGGAGAGTGAATTGTACAAAAAGCCAATGGCAAGGAACTCATTGCTCCTTTATGAAAGCCAACATCCCAAGTCTCTGAGGGATAATCTGCCCTTTGGACAGTTTCTTCGAGTCCATCGGAACTGTTCTACCCCAGAAACTTTTAAACACCATGCTGAAGAGCTTTCTAAACAGTTGCGAGAGAGACACTACCCTAAGAAATTGGTCCAACAGTCATTTAAACGAGCAGCCAACAATCATCGGGAAGCGCTGTTGGAACCACGTACAGACAAACCACCACTGGATAGTCTGACTTTAGTGAGCACGTTCAACACTAAATCGAACTATGTTCAAAAAGTGATTAGAAAGCACTGGAGAATTTTGAACAGTGGCAAAGAAAAGATTCCATTTCCGCTTTTTGCCTTTAAACGCTCAACTAATCTGAGGGACCGTTTGGTACACACACGACCTAAAGCCACACCGAGGAGAGAGCTAGGCACACTGTGGGATCTCCCGCCGGTGGTAGGGCACCACCCCTGCGGGGGCTGTTCCATTTGCCCTTTAACAACTAAAATCACGAGCGGGACATTGGGACGGATAAGCCTTGGGAGATGCGGCAGTTTACAAACTGCAACAGCACGCACTTGATTTATCTGATCACCTGCACGTGCAATGAAAGATACGTGGGTATGACCACGAGAAAGGTGCGTGTGAGGATGCAGGAACACAAAAGCACTTTCCGCTGTAAGAAAGACATCTCCAAACTTACCAAGCACTTTATCACATGTAATCATGCCGAGACAGACTTTAAATGGCATGTTCTTGAAAAACCATACATCCCACCACATGTGAGTGATGTGTCCAGATATCTTTTCATTCGGGAACAAAAATGGGTGTTCAAATTGGGGACAGACAGACAAGGGCTGAACGATGACATTCCGTGGTTCGCTTTGTCCTGAGCACCTGTTTATTCCACCCATGTATTTATTCAGGATTGTGCGTTGGACATACCGGTGACCAGGGTCATTAGGATCTGTCTTTGTACACAACATGATTCTTCTTTTGAGCATAATCCACTACTTATCGATTCTTCCATACATACTTTGTTTTGGGGTCTGTTGCTCTTTACCGGTCATATCCTTTTCCAGCGTTTCGCGCATGGTAGGGTAGTTTGATGACTTATTCAGCATTTTTGGGCACATGTGATGGCGATCACTGTTCTCAGGGTAGCTGTCTATAGCGACCGTACCCCTAAAGAACCCTTAATAGGATAGGGGGCCGCTATTTTACTAATACTCTCTGTCTATGCCTGGGATAACCTCTATGCAGCCTGGCTTTATGCCCATACGCGCGCTAATACCAATGCTTAACCCAGTGGGTTACCATCCGACAGTGGGTGCGTTTTGCCACGCTTATATGGGACTTGTTATTCTGTTATATCCATAGACACATGTGACGGTGGTTGAGAGCAATTGTGTCCTGCTGTGGACTTATTGTTTGTGTGTTAGTCTGTTCGGCCACAAAATATTTATACAACTAAATAAACTACATTTACTAATGACTTTACGTCATCTTGTAGTTCTTCACCGCTAACACCGAAGGATGGGCTTTGCAAGCGGCCAAGACTGAGTGTGAAAGTCGATACTTGCAAAAACGGCCGAGTTTGCATTTCCCTACTCCTCGAGAGAGCGGGATTATAATCAGGCATGTTTGTTATGAGTGGGGTTTGTGGCATGAGATCGCGCCTTGCTTCGCTCCACCAGCAATGCGGAAGTACATTCCGCAGATAGAACTACAATTATGAATGACGTGACGTCATTCGGTAGTTCGAGACCGGCAATACACGCGAGAATACGCGCGCGCGGCCGGGACTGTTTGGGAGACAGGTCATTGCCAAGAGTGGGGCATTACCAGCTCCCGATACCACCATCGAGTATTACGAAGCAGTCAAGCAGCAGGTGGATACTAATGTTCAGGTATGTTAGTGATCATTGGGGTGATGGCGATCGGGCCGGCCACGCCCCCGCAGATAGCGGTTGGCTGTGTGATGCTAAGCTTAACAGTCAAGTAGCTAGAACTCACAGATGACTGTGCCTCCCCCTGACTCAGTCACAGCCGGAGATACCGACGGACAGGTATGATTACCTGTGTTGCTAGCCTATCACTAGAGGGATGCATTGTGCCAGACATATGTGGTATATAAGAAGCTGCGCAGTGAGCAGGTTTTGTTTAGCCTATAGTGGACAGGGAGGTGGATAGAGGTGTTGTGTGAACCTGTTGATGGGTGTTAATTAGCTCCATGTACAGAACACCGTGGACTACGTAGATTTATACATCGCCAGAGCAGTATCTTGTCTGGGCTTCTGGTCTTTGTATTTTACGCAGTTGGTTTTGTTATTGTAGAGCGGGGTCTCATATATCCTGAGCCAGGTCCAGGAAGAGGTGAGGTCCACTCCCCGGACACTCTGGGTGAGTAAGCATTCATTTACATTTTTTGTGAAGCAATTTAATATGTTTTCTGCAGACCAGTGTAGCGGATTGTGATTTTCCTGTATGTTTGTCCTCCCTAAACAGTAAATATTCAACCAGGTTCCGAAGAGGGGATGTGACACAGTCGAAGGAACATTATATCCTTTACTGGTTTTCACTTGGGTGTTTTTTTCTTATTTTTCACACTTTATTCACAATCAATGCAGTAGTATCACTTTAGAACAGAGACCCTGACGAAAGCCGAAGGAGTTATACCTTAGTGGCTGAAACATGTTGGTCTCCTCGCAGCTATTTGTTAGGACTGCGATGACGATTTTATACTGTTCTGGTTTTTATTAAGGAAGGGGCCAACAATTATTAAAGTTTTCTGGGTTGAGTTCCCTATCCTTTTTTAAGATCACCACTTACTCTTTTTTTGCTTACACTGCACTTCCCATCACATCAACACTATGTGGCAGTACCAAGTGATTGTGGGTCGCTACCCCGCATCTGGTTATCGGGGTATGCCGGTCTCAATGATCTAGAGACACAATACCCGATAAGGACTTCCAAATGATAATATTGATCATTACAAGACTGTTGATGGGAATCCTACACCAGGGGTGACTCACGTTACTGGTTCTTCACATCTTGTGATCTGGTTTGTTAGTATTATTATTGTGTTCGTACCCTTGTACTATTGATAGGGCGTTGACGAACAGAGGATTACGATTGAATCCTTATTTAGACCCCTAAGTTTGTAGTCTTCTATGGGAATTAACAAGGGCGTATTATCAACCCCATTATAGCCGTTTTATCTGCAGTTTCCTGCCGATAAAAAGGCGATAATTTTAACACCAGTCCTTGATAATATGCCCCTGCATTCGCTTGAATTGTGGAGTTTTGTGCTCTCCCGCCCTTCTCTCCCTTCCTCCCATCTGTTGATTCCCATTTAGTATGGACGAGTCGCCAAGATCTTTTGCAGTTCTAGTTCAAAATCACTCCTGAAATTCCTCTTCCATCTCCTTACCGCAGGCAGTCAGCACTGGGTGAGGTGGATATGAGTGAAGTATGAGTGCGAGAGTCTGAAGGCTGATAAAGGCACAGAGGCAGCGGTGTTGTGCTCATGCGAGAATCACATGTACACTTCAACTAACGGGGGCAGAAAGGCAAGGATGGACTGACACTGGCACCGGGACACACAGATACCGTAAAAAGCACAGAGTGACACTGGGACTTAGACAAACAGATATAGTAACAGGCAGGGATAGACTGACACTGGGACTTAGACACACAGGTACAGTAACAGGCGCTTAATCATGGACACTGAGACTTAGACACACAGGTACAGTAACAGGCACAGATAGACTGACTTCTTGGACCCAGGCATTCAGGTACAGTAACAGGCACGGATAGACTGCCACTGCGACTTAGACACGCAGGTACAGCAACAGAGGCACGGATACTGGGATTTAGACACACACAAGTACAGTATGAGGCACGGATACACTGACTCTGGGACTTAGACACACAGGTACATTGACCGGTGCAGCTGCACAGACACTGTGACTGCAGATACAGTAATAGACAGTGATAGATTGACACTGGGATTTAGACACACAGGTACATTAACCTGTGCGGATGCACGGACACTGAGAATTTGAGATGCAGGTACAGTAACAGGCAAGGATAGACTGACTATGGGACTTATAAATCACGTACAGTAACAGGCACCGATGCACGGACACAGGGACTTATTCACAGAGGTACAGCAAAAGGCGTGGATACACGAACACTGGGACATAGACACACAGGTACAGTACCAGACAGGGATAAACTGACAGTGACGTAGACACCCAGGAACATCAACCCCTGCGCATTCATGGACACTGGGACTTACATACGCTTTGAAATTAACACAGACTGTTGGTGGGTTAACAAAAAGGTTTAGAACATCTATATTTAAGCCGGCTGCCCCTATTACTGAGATATATACGGTCCAAGCTAGAGCTGCAGCACTATACGGGGCAGAACTATGGGGTCACTGCCGACCGAAAAGTTTGGTAAAGGCTGAAAACACATTTATGAGAGAGCTGTTTTCCCTACCTGTCAGCACCCCATTAGTTCCACTCAGATTTGACCTAGGTTTGCTACCAGTGGAAGAGGAGGCCGCCACGAGACCTTTAACTTACTGGAGAAGACTTTGGTCTGTCCAAGAACTAGCCCCGTACCGTGCAGAGTTCAAGGAGGTTTGGGTGACCTTGAGGTCAAAGAAAGTGTCCTGGTTATCACACATTAAGGACCTCTGCGAACAACTTGGTGTTTCTGGTCTATGGGAATCCCCTGAGGTAATCTCTCCTACTACAGCTAGACTTGACCTGGTATAAGGTTTAGGTCTAATAACTTGCTGGCACTGCATGCTAACATGGCAGCAGACTGTTGAATTCCTCAATGTAAAAATGGAATATAAGAAGGAGGAATTCCTTGATAAGATCTGCCCTGTCAAAGCAAGAAAGCTGTACTTACAACTAAGAATGGGTAGTTTGCCACTAAGGTCACTGACTTGTAAATGGGATGTGAATAAATGTTCACAGGGCCCGGCGTGTGAAGATCCTATAGAAAATGAAAGCCATGTATTCTTCTTTTGCCCAGCGTGTGTGTTGCCCCGAATGAGGTGGATTAAACCCATTTGTAGGAATCTGGGTTTCCGTGAATGTGAACTTGCGCTTAGAATACTTAAATATGACACCGACCCACCAATTGTTTTAGCTGTGTCCCACTTTTTAAACAGTATGTGGATCAAGCGTAGAACTTTTATAATAACTTAATTTTAGATCCCAGGTTTTTTTAACAGTATTGTTGAATCATTTGATAACTACTTAATCGGTTTAATTCTTATTTTTTAATCATGACTAATTTTTACTGTAAACTATGTTTATATATATGCATTATGTTCTTAACTTATGTACTAAAAGTATTTTATTGCTCACTTTTATTATGATATGTACTTTTATGACCCACAGTGGTCGAAATAAAGTTATCAATGATGATGATGAGATACGCAGGTACAGTAACAGGCATGGATAGACTTGGACACACAGGTACATAAACCGGTGTGGATGCACGTACACTGGGACTAAGACACACAAGTGCAGCAACAGGTGCCGATGCACTGACACTGGGACATAGACACACAGGTGCAGTAACAGACAGGGATAGACTGACACTGGGACTTAGACACACAGAAGTTAGACTGACACGGTGATTTAAACATGCAGGTACAGCAGTAGGCACAGAGGCACGGACTCTAGGATTTAGACACATAGGCACAGTAACAGGCACTGATAGATTGCCACTGAGACTTAGACACACAGGTTTAGAACAGGTGCCAACAGAGGGACACTGTGACTTAGACACAGAGACACTGTAAGATGCAGGGATAGCTTCACACTGGGACTTAGGCACATAGGTTTATTAACCTGTGCAGATACATGGACACCTGGAATTAGACACACAGGTACAGTAACAGGCACAGATTGATTGACTCTTGGACCTAAGCACACTGCTAAAGTAACAGACACAGATTGACTGACACTGCAACTAAGACATGAGGGTACAGCAACAGGCACAGATGCATGGACAATGGGGGGCTAAAGCTTCTAGCAGACTAGCGGACCGGCAGCCGTGAGGGAAACGGCTTTACCGCTACCATGAACTACCTCTCACAGCTGCCCCGGGGAGGCGCACATCAGTCACGACACCATTGCGCCCAGAGGTGCTTAAGTAGACGGTGCGCCCTGAGCTCCGGGGGGCTAAAGCTTCTAGCGGACTAGCGGACCGGCAGCCGTGAGGGAAAAGGCTTTACCGCTACCTGCCACGCCGTGTTGGGAACGGCTTTACCGCTACCACGAACTACCTCTCCCAGCTGCCCTGGGGAGGCGCACAGCAGTCACGACACCATCGCGCCAGGAGGCGCTTAAGTAGACGGAGCGCCCTGAGCTCCGGGGGGCTAAAGCTTCTAGCGGACTAGCGGACCGGCAGCCGTGAGGGAAACGGCTTTACCGCTACTTGCCACGCCGTGAGGGGAACGGCTTTACCACTACCACGAACTACCTCTCCCAGCTGCCCTGGGGAGGCGCACAGCAGTCACGACACCATCGCGCCCGGAGGCACTTAAGTAGACGGAGCGCCTCTCGCACCGCGAGTCGCGCGCGGGAGCATCGCGGGAGAAGCCCAGGACAAGGGCGGGATAGTCTGTGGCAGTCCGAGGCTGGGCTGGGCCATAAACCCTGGCTTACGACTCCTAGTGCCTGCTTCATTCAACCCGTGAGATATTTCTGACATTTTAATACATTTTCTTAAAGACAGCAATACAATATAATTGGATGATATAACTGTATTGCATAATTCATGTTAGCTTTCGGTTTTTTAATATAGTTTAAAAAGTATTGTAGGTGGTTTAATCATTATGTCTAAACAAAAATTAGCGAAATACCCCCCAATACCTGCTACACTGGATAATTATCTAGTTAAAGTAGTTAAGAAAATTAATAATGATCGGCGACTATCACTAGGACGTGGTAGCCCTCCAACGGTGTCAACTCCTTTGAGTGAATCTGTTTTAAATGGTAGTTATGAGGCGGAAAAAGTGGATTTTATTGATAATTAGGCCCCTATACTAGTAGCTTCTAGCCAGGTTGTGCTAGAGTACTCCTCTGTTTCCTCTAATATTTCAGTACATGCCTCCCCACCACGTCGAGTAGTCAGAGTCTGTAGAAAAATCCCAACTAGACGTGGGGGAAACCGAGCTAAAAAAAGAGTTGGAACCCCCCCAAAAGTACAACAAGGGAGGAGGATGATATAGAAAAGGAAGGTATAGTTACATTGAATACTGGCCAACTAGATCTTCTGGTTAATATCATCAATGCCAAATTAGAAAGTATTATTAAACCTTTAGAGGAAAACCTAGATATGCTTTCTGCCGAAGTAGTCAGATTAGGAGGCCTCTTAGACTCACATATTGCCTTGGCTGGAAAATATAAGACTACAGAGAGGGGCACTAGTGTGAGTGCGAGTGCAAAGGAAAAAAGGGCAGTAGAAGGGAGACTTACAGTTAATAAGACAACGACCCCAGTCAGCTCTGCTAGCACTGGACAGGCAAATAAGACCATTACTGTGGCAGAGAATAAAGAAGGGTGGACAGAGGTAAGAAGGAAGCAGTTTATTAATCTCCCCCCCGACTGTGCCCCTTACGTAGTTGTCCTAACTAATGTACCGCCTATTGAAATCAGCACGCCCCAGCCCCAACAAGAGACACATGACTCTCTATGGTTACATAGGCAATGTGGGTTTCCAGTTGAATACTCCGATCTGATTTTAACAACCAGGAGGGTCAATTGGATTGGCAATTCTACAAAGAGTAGTAGGGGTGATTGTGTAATTATTAATTTCAGACACCCCCAACATGCGGCTACTGTTTTACTGAGAGCAGCATCTCTACCATTCAACGATAATAATGTTTATGCCCGCCCACTTGTTTTTTTCTATAGCCACCTCAGCAAAGCTACCCCCAATGATAATAGGAACACTAGGTATAGGCAGTCGCCATTCATTTATAGGCGCAGTTTGGATATCCTGTTGCAAAACCAATTCCATGTACTAAGCAGCCTAGATGTCAATGATTGACTTCAACAGGCTATCGAGCCTCCCCTCTGTGAGACCCCATGTGTAACAATGATTACGACCCGAGACAACCCCCTGGTAGATGGGGTGCTCTCTCTCACAGAATCCTCGATTTGTGAAAATACAGATGCATTGGTGACCAAGGTTAGTGATAACCCTATGGTAGTTGATCCGACCTCAACGGTAAACCTAGACTGTATCAGTGAACCTGGGGTTTCACCAAGTGGGATCCAAAGGGTGGAAAATGTTTGTAACAGAACTGTTATATCAGCTAGTACTGGGATATGCGGCAGAGGGATATCAATCGCAAGTTTGAATATTGCAGGGCTGAAATCAAAGGGTAATGCCTTAGGGTGGCTGGATATGCTTAATGCCTATGATATATTGTGTCTCCAAGAAACTTGGTGCCGGGATGATGTCAATTACAATGGGTTTGTTTCATATAATCTCCCGGCCCAGGGGACTGGACCAGGGAGAGCTAAAGGCGGCTTATTGATACTTCTGTCTATTAATCGCTCGATTGTGGTCAAGAGATATATAACTGTGGGAGCATATGTGCAGATTCTTTGGTTACTTGAGGACCAAGGACGAAATATTCTGCTGCTAAATTATTATAATAATATATTCGATAACTCAAAGGTTACAGTAGTATCCGATCTGGCAACTACTATTGAAAAGTTAATCTTAGAAGTAAATGTTTGTTTGATTTCATATGGGTCGGTGATTTTAACATTTCTTTATGTGAATTTTCTAACCAAAAAGTCTGTGGTTACACAAATAATGCTGGATTTGACGATTTGCATTTTGGCCATAACTCTTATGGTGAGGTTTTAAATACATTTATGGGATGTTATGATTTGGAGATTCTTGGCTTTGCCAACGGTCAAGAAGGGGAAATTATCCCTACTTTTAATAATGGGCACTCTAGTTCTGTTATTGATCATGTTGTCATTTCTTCCAATATCAGTTCTAGTTGTGCTGTTCCAAAGATTGTAGAAACTCCGATTAGTGATCATAACTGTATCATCCTGGAAACAACCCTATGGGTCGGTAACCTTGCCAAAACAGGCATCACAGTCAACAATGTGGAACCACATAGACCTAATGGGGTCAGATTAAGATGGGCAGGGGACAAAGCCAATGACCTAATTAGTTCCATTATCAAGGACTGTATGCTAGACATTATTTTCATCCTCGACAATGGCCATGATTATAGGCAGGTTTTATCTTCTTTTAATAATATCATTAGATTAATAAATGTCAGGTTCACTAGGCCTAAACGTGTCCAGGCAAAAAACGGGCCAGGCTGGTTTGACCACACATGTACTAAGCTATTAAATGAATTGAAACATGCACTCGTTAAAAAACCAAGGGATGCGAATTTTATAAGTATGATAAGATCAGACTACAAGCACGCTCTGAAACGGAGAAAGACTGAGTTACAGCAGTCGGCTTGGGATTCCCTTAACCAAGCCGCAGAATTATCCAATACAACTCTATTTTGGGCCACCATTAACGCTCCTTTTTTGAAAGACGAAAAAATGCCAGAGCTAACCTCGCATATTACGAGTGATGGTTGGGTTGCCCATTTTTCAACCATCTTTGATTCAAATAACTGCGTGGATTCCACCCCAGGGGGATGGCCTGTGCTACCCCTGGATCTCACAGCCTTAGAAGTTGAACTTGCAATACGTGCCAGTAATGGTGGGAAAGCTCAGGGCCCTGACGGCGTCCCTGTGGATGTTTTTAAAACAGCCCCAGAGATGTGGAGTCCCATATTGGCTATCACTTTTAATGCCGCAATATGTACTGAGGCACCCAAATCATGGGGGGAATCTATCATCATCCCAATATACAAAAAGGGTAGCCGCTCTGATGCGAAAAACTACCGCCCCATCTCCCTCCTTGACTGTTCAGGAAAAATCTTGAGCAGAGTCATGTTGGGTAGGTTAGAGGAATGGGCGGAGCAAAAGGGTATTCTAGCCGACAGCCAGTATGGTTTTAGAAAGGGCCGGGGAACATTAGATCAGTGTATAAACCTTGAGTTATTGATTGGGAAATACACTGAAGCAAAGCAAGAATCGTTGTATCTTTGCTTTGCTGACCTGAGTAGTGCTTTCGACATGGTTGACCACTCTATTTTGTGGTCAACCCTGCTACAGCTAGGAGCACCAGAAGGTATCATTTTTTTCCTGGCCAGGCTGTACGGGAAATTACAAACTTCTGTGCGTTACGGTGTCAAAGGTGAATGCACCCCAAAATTTGATGTAAAAAGAGGGATTAGACAGGGCTGTGTTTTGGCCCCCCTACTTTTTATTTTATTTATTAATGGTATCAACATGATTTTAAAAAATGTAAAAGCAGACGACCCCAAGATCAAAGGTGTACCTGTCCCCGTGTTGTTGGACGCTGACAACGCTGTTCTGCTTTCCAGAACCCCTCTGGGCCTACAACGTCTACTCAACAGATTCTCTGATTTTATTACTGATAGAAAATCATCAATAAGGGGAAAACGCATACAATGACACTTGGGGCAAGAAGTAAATTCCGTAACACCTTTTTTATTGATCAGGTTAAGGTGCAACAAGTAAATACATTTTGCTATTTGGGTATAACCTTCTCCAAAGATAGAAGATGGTCCGAAGAATTTTGTAATATTCGAATTAAAATGGCAAAAAGTGCCCATGGCGTCTTTAGATTTGCTGCAAAGGTGGGGGATAGACGGACTGGAGACATGTTGAAAATATATCAAGCAAGATGTATCTCTATAGCTCTTTATGGGGCAGGTGTATGGGGCCACAGTAATGACCACCTTCTACAGTAGGAGGAAAACTCCTTCTTAAAAAAGCTCCTGTCCTTACCAATTTCGGCCCAAACCGAGTTAATTCACCGGGAATTGGATATCAATTTTCTAAAGGATCTGTTATCCTTGAGACCACTTATGATCTGGCGGTCAATTTGGCTTCAGGAGGAAAAAACTTTTAACAGATCGTTCATTGAGGATTGTATCTTATTGGATAAACATTTAAATATACCCTGGTTAAAATACGTCATTGTTTGTTTTTCTGAAATTTTTGATTTAAATGTCTTGATTGACCCCAGTGCAGCCTCTAAGATACCTAAATCAGAGTTTAAAGCTAAATTCTTGGCTTATAAAATGAAGAAACGAGCTCTAGCCTATGGATCCCTATCAACTGTCATGTTTTATAACCGTTATATTACAGCTGAAGGTTTTCCCAACTATTTGATAGGGGTGACAAGACCATCCCACAAGTTTGTGCTGACTAGATTGAGGTTCGGAAAAGCACACCATTTAGTGGCCCTGCCGAACCTCAAGAGACATCCACTAGGGCCATGCATGTGTGATGGCGTATCAAAACAGAGTACAATGCACTTTCTACTGTTCTGTAAACTGTATACGAATTTGCGTACTGTTTATCTAAAACCCATGTTTGTTAAACATGGTATACGCACAATTAACCAGGCAATGAGTCTACTTTTAAACCTACAAACAGTCGATACTTGTTTTTATACTGCAACGTTTTTAATCAAGTGTATTAATAACAGGAAAAGTATGCTTTTTTAAACGATCATGTCTGTATTTTCTTATTGGCTGTCCATTGCCCTGAAATCTGATGTATATTGTATACTATGTGTGACCTGGAATTTGATGTTTTTATACTATGTGTGACCCTTTTGCTTATTTTTTTGTATGTGCTTTTATGGTCATTTTATATGTGCCGAATAAAGCTTCATGATTTGAATTGGAATTGACTCAGGTACAGTAACAGGCGTGGATAGATTGCCACTGAGATTTAGACACACAGCAACAGGTATAGTAACAGGTGTGGACAGAGTCACATTGTGGCAGAGTAACAGGCAAGGTTAGACTGACACTGGGACTTAGACACGCATGTTTATTAACCAATGCAGATGCATGGACACTGGGACTTAAACACACAGGCATAGTAACAGGCACAGATAGACTGACTCTTGGACCCTGGCACACAGGTACAGTAACAGGCATGGAAAGACTGACACTGCGACTTAGACATGCAGGTACAGCAACAGGCACAGATGCATGGACACTGGGACTTAGACACACACAAGTACAGTAACAGGCACAGATAGAGTGACACTGTGTCTAAGACACAAAAGCACAGTAAGCGGCAGGGGTAGACTGACACTGGAACTCACAGAAGTTTGCACCTAGTTTTCAAGGCCTTAAATACAAAGGATCTGACTGTTGAATTTTCAAAATCTGTATTTGCTATTAATATGGTGACATATCTTGGGCATGAAATTAGTGAATATGGTACAAAACCAAAGTCTAAGCTGGTAGAGGCCATTTGAGTCATCCTCAGCATTAGAATGAAAGAAGATCGTTTTAGGGATTAATCGAATTTTACGCTAAATATATTAAGGGATTCTCAGAGAAGACATACCACATTAGACAACTGCTGAAAAATAGGTTTGAATTTGTGTGGGATGATAAATGTATCGAAGATTTTCAAAGGATAAAATGTGACATTAACGCTCCATTTTTGCAAGAATTTGATTCTCAGGCTGATTGTATTTTGATGACTGATGAAAGCAAACAGTGGTTTGGAGCGGAACTCTCTCAACGTGATGCTAAAGGGAAGGAATATATTGTAGCCATTGCTTCCCGCTCTTTGTCCCCTACAGTAGAAAGGTACTCTGTAACAGAGCATGAAGCCTGTGTGTGGGCTATGCAATATTGTAGGTCTCTTATTTGTGAAAAAAAATTGAGTTGCGATATGTCCATAAACCTAAGGTACTTATGACAGAAGGAATGATAAATGCTTCTTGATGTTTTGCTAGATTTTGTAATCGTTTCAGAATTTCATATATTAGGTATATATACCTGGGAAGCAAAATGTGATTGCAGATTTTTTACCATGAATGCAATTACACATGGAAGAGTGTGACAGAAATGAGTGGGATGATTGTCAGGGTGCGTGGGTGTGTTATGATAGCATACATGTAATTAATAAGGGGGAATGGGATGAAGTATGCAAGTGTTACAAGGTGTTAAAAGATGAAATGAAATGAAATGAAAATGTGACTTATAAAGCGCTACAGTTGCCCTGAGGCGTCCAGACGCTGAAAAACAGATGGGGCCCTCTTAAGGTTATTTTGCTAGGCATTAAACAGCAAGGTTTTTAGCTGTTTACGAAAAGTGGTCAGGTTGGGGTTCTTCCTTAGCTGCAAAGGGAGTGAGTTCCAGAGTTTGGAAATGTTGTACGAGAAGGAGCGTCCTCCTGCTCTAGCTCTGCGAGTTCTGGGGATCTCGGCCAGGAATGCTGTAGAAGAGCGGAGGGATTTATTCGGCCTATAGGGAGAAATCAGGGGTCGATTAATGTCTGGGCCCGTTTCCCAGAAAGTCTGGTGGGCAATGCAGAGCGATTTGAATCTTACTCTGTCCCTGATAGGTAACCAGTGCAAGGTCCTCAAGCTGGTTCTCACTGAGGTCCTCCGGGGGATGCCCAACAGTGCTCTGGCAGCACAGTTTTGGGTGCGTTGGAGCTTCTGTATGGTGTAGTCCGGGGCTCCCAGGTATAGGGCGTTATTAAAATCCAAACGGGATTGGATAAGGCCCTGTATAATTATCTGTTTGGCCTCGAAGCAGAGGAGGGGAAGGACTTTCTTGATCATTCTGAGGAGGCCAAAGCAGGTAGCTGAGATCTTAGTGGCCTGTGTGTTAAAGCTCAGAGACTTGTCGAGCCAGACCCCTAAGCTTTTTATGTTGTCTCTGGGGGGTGGAGCCGCTCCCATGCTTGATGGCCAGCTCTGCTCTATGGAGACGGGGGAGGCTGTGCCCAGGATCATCAGCTCGGTTTTATCGTCATTCAACTTTAGGCAGGAGCTCATCATCCACTTCTTTACGTCCTCCAGACAAGCCGCTAGGTCTGGTGGCGCCTGGAGGCCGCTCTTCTCTGCCAGGGAGACCACCAGCTGGGTGTCGTCCGCATAGGAGATGATCTTTACACCATGCGGACGAACAACCTCAGCCAGTGGCCTCATGTAAGCGTTGAAGAGCGTAGGGCTTAAGGAGGAGCCCTGGGGAACTCCACATCCCAAGGGACGAATGGATGAGCGTGATGTGCCATCGAAGACCTGAAAGGTTCTGTTGGACAGAAAAGAATTGAACCATGTCAGGGCATCTCCGGTCACTCCTAAGTTGGCAAGACGAGTTAGCAAGATCTTGTGATGCACCGTATCAAATGCGGCACTTAGATCGAGGAGGATCACTGCCACTGATCCTCCTCGATCCAGGAGCCGTCTTGCCTCCTCAGTCACAGCCAGTAAGGCCGTCTCAGTCCCATGTTTGGTACGGAAACCTGTTTGGGAGGGGTCGAGGAGATGGTTTTCCTCAAAAAACATTGTCAGAGTGGTATTGACATGTTTCTCCAGAATTTTCGATGCCCAGGGAAGTAACGAGATCGGGCGATAATTACTAGAGTTAGCCGGGTCTAAAGAAGGCTTTTTCAGCAGGGCCCGCACCATAGCATTCTTCCATGTTGGGGGGACTGTCCCACTGATTATGGAGGAGTTCATGAGCTCCAGGAGCGTGGGGAGAATAGCAGTGCTGGCAAGGTTCAGTGAGCCTGGGGGGGCAGGGTCGCACGGGGAGCCGGATTTTATTTTTTGTGCCAGTGTCTGTGCGGTTTCCAATGGTATCAGGGGGAAAGACTCTAGGCACTTGGTTGAATTTGAAGTCAGGTGCGGGTTCTGGCCAGGGGAACCAGAGGGGGGATTGGGAAAGGAAAGATAGATTTTATTAATTTTTTGGAAGAAGAATTCCGCCAGATCATTACATTTGGTTGGTGAGTTGTTGTTATCTGTGACTGGGGGCGGGGGTTTGATCAGGGAGTTAACTATGCAGTAGATTTCTTTGGATTTAGATTTTGCCGTGGTTATTTTAAGGTTGTAGAAGGCAGCTTGCGCAGATTTAATAGCCAGTTTATAGTTCCTGATCAGTTCCCTGTACGTGGCCTTTTCTTCAGGGTCGTATGAGGTGCGCCACTTTCTCTCCTGTTTTTTGCAGAGACGTTTGTGGTTCCTGAGCTCTTCTGTGTACCAGGGAGCTGTTTTACTATGTCTCTTAGATTTGGGTGCGTGTTCTGGGAGGACCTGGTCCAGAGAGGTGGTTATCCATTCTTCATATTTTTTGTTATTAGCAGTTGGGTCTTGGGAAAGGGAGGGTCTCATGGTGCCTAGAGCTTGTACCCAGTTGTCAATGGGGAGTTTGGACCAGTTACGGGTTTTCCTAATAGTAAATGAGGAGGAGGGAGGTTTGCTTGTGGTCCAGTTGAAGGCTATTAAAAAGTGGTCTGACCAGGGGAGTCTGGTTATGTTTCCCACTTCAAGCTGGTCACAGTTGCTGAAAATAGGGTCCAGCAGATGTCCTTTTTCATGTGTGGCAGATGGGACTCGTTGCTCGAGTTGATATGCAGCCAGGCTTAACTTGGTCTCTTGTGCCGACAGATCTAGTGGGTTGTCAAAGTGGATATTAAAATCTCCAAGTAGGGAGAAATTGGACGGGGAGACAACCGACTGAGAGGTCACAGAGAGCAAGGAAGTATTAAATTGTCCTATAGGACCGGGAGGGCGGTAGATGAGAATGCCGGTGAAGCAGGCATTGGGAGAAAATTCGATGGCAAAAGAAAGATTTTCGCAGTCCTCAATATCTTCCGATAAGTGACGACAGATGAAGCTTTCTTTGTGTATGATTGCGAGGCCGCCACCTCTGCCCTTAATGCAATGAATTATGTAAATTGTGATAGTTGACTAAGAATGCTTTGATCTCAGATGTGAAACATTATTGCGAGGTGAGAAATTAACCGCTGGTAGATACTATGATGAGAGGTAAGTAACATGGTTATTCTACCAAAACATTTAAGAGCGAAGATAATGAAGCAGTTGCATGATGGACAATCTAGGAATTGTTAAAAAAAAGCAAGGAGTTAACAATGTGTATTGGTGTCTATCAATAGATTTAAAAATAGAAATAATGGTACGAAATTGTGGAAAATGGATTAGTGCACACAAAACCCCTAAACATTTAGACCAAAGATGAATGTGAGAGAAGCACCTATAGAGCCTTGGCAGAAGGTGGCAATTGATATTATAGGACCTTCTGGTGAACATAATAAGTACATTGTTGTCATGATGGATTTGTTTTCTATGTCATCAGTTTTTTGTATGGTGATTTTGAATTTTTTGGGATAATGTATTCCTAGAATAAGGGATTCTGGAAGTATTGATAAGTGACAATGGCCTCCAATTTTTTTCTAGCGAGGAAAAAAATTTTTTTTTTTTAATGGTTATTGTGCATAACACCACCTCATTGTACAATCCTAGTGGTAGTGGTACAGTGGATATGTTTAATAGAGTGATTAAAGGGGAGATTCAGCTAGCTGTGAGATGCAATTCAGATTGGGAAGTACAAGTGTAAAAGCTATTTGGTTTTATAGAACAACAGAAATACTTTATGTGAGATGCCGAGTGTGGTACCATTTGAGATAATGAAGGGGAAGTTTCCCAAGTCTAAGTAATGTCTCAGTTAGCTTTTTCCTGATCAGAAAAATGATTTGTCAATTGAGGTAGGAAGGAAAAGGATTGAAGAAAAAGACAAAGTTACAAAGATTACTGTGATAAGAAGTAAAGTACACAGAATGTCTTGGTGCAAGTTGGACAGTGGGTATGAGGGAAGAAACCAGGAAAGATACCAAGGGGAGAAAGTATGTTTGATGAACATGAAAAGGATTGTGAAGGTATTAAAGAATGCAGTGAAGTTAGCTGAAGGTAAGCTATGGCATCTACGTAGAGTTGTGAAGTGTGCTTAATCGAAATAAGATGAGAATTACTTGTATGATGAACACTACATTTGGCTTGTGGATTATGCTCTTATGCATATTTAAAGGGAGACAGATTATGGAGAAGAGTTGTTTTGGAACATAGACGTAACAATGGAAGTACTGTGTGCGAAAATTTGACAGGTGAGGAAGTTGTGGGAAAGGGAATTGCAAGTGGTGATGAAATTGCAAAAAGTGGTGAAGTTATGGAAAAGAGGACCTTTTCAAAAAGGAAAATTAATTCGCCAAAATGGCTGGAAGATTACAATAGGGAATAATTTTTTTTTTAAGTAGTACACTATAGGGAAGGCTGTGTAAAAGGAAAATGTATTTAAAATTAGTTTCTTTGATATGTGTTTTTTGTTTTTTGTTTTAAGGAGGAAGATGTGCTGTGTCAATGCTTGCAAATGAGAAATGATTTCTTCCAGTTTGAGAGAACCCAACCTGGGTTCGAGAACGGCGAAGACGAGGAGGAGAGGTAGGAAGGGAGCAACGTGGCTGGGTCCCGGGCGTTAGTTAATAAAAAGCTTAAACTACAACTGAGCAAGAGTTTTGGTACTTCAGAAAGAATGCCTTATGCTACATGAAGGTCAGTAGATTTATTTTGAGAGCAGATTTAAAGCCGATAATTTTGGCTCGGATGTTCTCATTTCTTTGTTAGCCCTTCCCTAACTATTACACAATGGCCTACTGGTGAGGGAGCTATTTTCCAACCTGTGCATTTCTCTTGTTGTTCCCTTATTTCTGTCCTAGATCCCTGCCACTTTCTGCACATGCGTCAAGACAGTGAGTTTCTAGGCTGAGCTACACACAGTGGCGGTAGTCCAAAGACATTACAGGTATTCTCGTGATTTGAGTACAGCCCAGCACATTATTCACTGGTCCTTGGAAGGTATGACATGAAACTTTTAAAGCAGTCTTGCTCTCTGCTTCTTAGTTCTGACCTGGAACCAAGACATTTGAGTGTAGTACACTAATACTGACAGCTCGTAAACGATTTCCGCCTGATGTACGCAACTGCTACGAGACATTATGTATTAAATACATAGTACTCAATACGAATAAACATCTAACTTTTTGTACAAACTTAGAAACTCTGGTGGCTGCTGATGAATTAGAAGTAAAATACTCAAGCGGCTTGAAAAACATTTTTCAAGAAGATATACACCAGTCATCGCTCCTTTCCAGACTTTGCTTGATGGATCTGAAATCACTGCCACTGCATCAGGCAAGGATCCTGCTGAACATAGTTTGAGGAAATCCTTGAAGTTGATTTACTCATGTTGCATAAAGTAACACGCTACTCCAGTGACATCCTTCTGGTAGCTGATTGCAGACCCTCTCTTCTTTAAACTCCCAGATAGTTCTTCTCTTTAATAGACTTCTCATCTCCATACTTTAATTCCCCCAGCATAATGCATATAAGTACATCGCGTGTCTGGGTGCTCCCTCTTCAGTCGATTCATCATCACCTTTCATGTATTCACTAAGCTGTATATCATAATCTTGTACTCAATCTATACTACTATTTCTCCATACCACAGTTCTTACCTTCATTAAAATCAGTACATTTGATATGTTTCTATGATATAGTTTATGCTAGACCCTCCCAATTTGCCATATCCAAAGATGAGTTGAAGCTCTTGTGCAGTGCCCAAAATAGTAATGTTATCTCTATGATATGTTTAACATGTATGCTTACCATTATGTGTCAAATGCCCAAAGTAAATCACTGTCACCCCCACTATTGAGGTCTGCACTATATAAGAATTTTAAAAAATACAAAATAAGATTTTTTTTTCCGTTTTTCATCAGTTTACTTGAAGCAAATGTTCTTCTACTTTATTTCTTCCGAACAACATAATCATCATTACAACGCAAGGAGATCATGAAGGAAAATGGAGTGAGTGCATGGACAGGTTACTTGTCAGTTACCATAGATTGATTTACAAAGTCCATTGAGGCATTCAGATTACCAAGCCTTCCCAAATTCCCTCGATTGAGCTGATGGAGCAGGGTTTTGAGAAAATAAAACCTGCTTGGATTAACTCCCCAGTAACATTTACTAATAGTGTGCTGTGAAACCAACATGAACACACCGGGAAATGCCTTGCACATGCGCGCACTAATGCTAAAATAATGCACGAAAGACAAGGCTGCATTTTCGTTCTGCTTCTAAGTTTAATAAAATAATGCTGCTTTTGCACATTAATGCTCATGTTAGGAACAATAACATGGGGTTAGTGCAATGGTGGAAGGTAAACAGTGAGAAGTACATTTCGTGAAATTAATAACGTCTGTGTTTTCATTCATTTTAGAGAAAAGTATAGGCCTATATTTCTGCATGAATGCTAAGAGTTAATTGGACAAATATGAAATAATACACTGAAAACCGAGCTCTGACAGAGAGTGGAGAGAAGGCAGTGGCTGATTACCTTCAAAAAGAACGTTGCGTGTCTGCCAGGTAACGGAAAGACGGCCATGAGAATGAAAGGAAGTGTACAAACTTCTTTTGTCCAAAGTGACAGTGCTGAATACTAAAAATGTAGAACTTTGTAACATGTTACCTTCCAGAGGAAATGTGTGGATAATGTAATGAGAAAGTGTACTAGACAAACAACACTAAGAAAACATGATCATAACTATGGTGGTGTGATAGAACACCCCCCGAATCAGCCAATGAGAGACTGAGTTTTCGCAAATGTTTCAACTACTGTGGGTTGGACACGTAGGTTTTAGGGTAGGTTTAGGGGTGCCCTAGGGGGTGTGGTTATGGTGGCGAGCGAGCGATTGGGAGAATCTTAGACGGAGATAGTCGATGTCCGTCGGTTTGCTGAGGCCTACCTGTTTCCATGTTCCTGTCCTGTCACCCGTATCCTGATACTCTTTGTTCCCGGAACCTGTCTCAGGGGACCCCCTACTATCTCCGTGGCCAGGGGATGGTATTTCCCTAGTTCCTCGGGTTAGTATTAGCTGAATGATAAGTACTTTGCATAATAATTTGCAAATGTATTTTATTTCTGAAACTTTTGTCTCTTTGCCTATCCACTCCTTCATGTGAATTTATTCATTTTGATATGAGTTTGACACATATATGTTTTTTCTCTCCGTGATTAATGCATTGTTTGCCTTGTGATCTTCTGTACATGTTTGAGCTCTTATTTTTACATTATTTGGTGATAAACACTATTAACCTCACACTGAGTGTGTGGTTATTTAGTGAGATAGATAGATAAATAGTACTATTATTACCATCAACTTCTCAACTTTAGGTCCATCGACCAGAGGAAAGAAGTTGATATGCAGGCTCAGTTAGGTATTTAGAGTGTTAGATATGAGCCTGTATAATGAACAACTGATTTACTAGTGTTCATTTAGTCTTGAAACTAAATACAGCGTCATTCAGCAGATTATGTGGGGTAAATGTGTATGGGCCTGTGTTATGTTATTATCGATTATCAATCCCTGATTGGCGCTGGATCAGCTCATTGACCAGTAAACTTTTTTGATGTGAGAAAACAATCTCAAAATTTGTAGGTAACTATTAAGATTCCCAGGCAGTTGTCTTAGAGAAGTCTGTAGATCAAGGCGAACGTTACAGGTAAACTTGTTATTTACGTGGATGGAGAAAATGCAGCGTTTAAGGTCAACAAAGAAACAAACTCCTATTGTGTGATCCTTGTAGACACAGGATTATTTCGTCCGACTAGCCTTTATAATGGAACAGCGGTGAGTCAACCAATAATGCAGAGCTGCATACTGCAAGAACCTGTTTCTAGTCTACGTGTTGACACATGGCACGTGATTCAATTTACTCACCAGGATATTCTGTATCCAAAAGAAAACAGACTGTCTTGGGGGAGGGGGTACTTCACACCAGGAACTACGAGCTCAGTCCAGTGCAGGAATTATCCTTCAAGAATAACCTTACAATAGAACTGTTCAGACTGGAAAGAAGGATGTGAGTATGAAAAAGTAGATGGTGGGGGCAGGTGTTGTGAAGGAAATGGTATCTGGGGAGCCGCCTACATGCTAGGGTATATATATGACATCCAAAAGCAAGAAACAAAAGAAGGACAGTGGTGGCAGGAACTGCAGATTCGTTTTCAAAATCGAAATCCCAAGATATATGTGAAGATTCTGGAATGCTGGCTTGTCACGACAATACAAGAATCTGGAGGACTGAATGATATATATATGTTAAATCTCATACAAATGTAAGAATTGAAGAGTATGAATTTCAATGGTTGAATGACGGGGCGTAGAGCTTGACACATATGGTTTTAAAGCAAATTATCTATGATTGTAATGCAACATTTGAATTAAGGTAACCTCTGAGTGCACAAAATGAATACATTGGTTGATAGAAATTGATTGAGGTCAACACAAATTACGTTCAATTGCATCCAAGCATACAAAATATTTAAATATAAAAATATTTAAATCGTTGTCATAATCCATGACCAATTGGGGCCCTTGTAATACTATTGTACATGATTGTTAGCCCTTCCCACAGCACCTACAGGATGAACCCCTTACATTATTTGACTACTCCTGTCTGAAGCTACAGCCTGTAATATTTGTGCAGCATTATAAATATGTCTGTTAACTGAATCTGTAAACCTTCTGTGATACAAGTTGGTAGGTCTAGTGTCTCAACTTGTGAGATCTGTCTAAGCTGAAAGATAGCTCTGCAATACATTGATTGAGATATAAAATCTATACCGGGAAAGAAGCCCACCACCCACATTGCACCCTGAGAAGCCTTTGTTCGCTTCGAGAGTGGTTGCATACCTTCTCGCAAGAGGTATCTGCCGGATTACTCCTGTAGAAAGTCCTCCATTAAAGTTCATTTGGCTTTCCACCGCACTCACTTGGGTCGCTTCTACATAAATGCTCCCGCACCCGCCAGCTTGTTCTTGATTAAGTTTAACCACAGCCCTTTTGCTCCACCATCCTCTCCCTTCAATGTTGAGAGAACCTTCAGCCACTCTTATGACTTTCACTGGAGCAGAGAACTTTGTTTCACCTTTTCTTACCATGTGCGGTGACTTAATCATCACTAGGTCTCCAACAAGGTGTCAATGCTGCCCAGGCGAAAGCCTACAAGATGGTGCTACAGGCCCCCAGACATGCAAGGAACAACAGGCTAAGGCTAGAAATAGGCCTTAAGCGACCAGAGCTGGCACTACTGAGGGACCTGTTAAAATCCTATATTAGAGTATTGAAAGCGCCAGAACACACTCTAAAGCACTTCCTAAAAACAATCTTTGGTGAAGTGGGCTCCCCATGGCACTCCAAGGTGGAACTAGCCATTGATGCACTGAAAATCGAGAGAAGGAGCCTGCCCTTGCATGAGATTCCATTCTCAGCCTGGGCCCAAGCCGTTAAGCGACAAGTCCAGACTATCTCTTTGGGGCTTGACCTTGCATCCCTTCGGCACAACCCACTAACTCAGGCCCTGGACAAATCATATGTCTCTGGTAAACCCCAAATATACCTGCAAGACTCTGTTTCCACCCATACGAGAAAGAAAATTCTGTATTTTCGCCTCTTGGTCCTCAGGACCGTGGACTTTAACCCTAAATGGGCACGAACGGATGGCGCCATATCCTGTCGGCTATGCAATTATCGCAAAGAATCCTGGCTACACCTGCTGTGTTGTTGCCCAAAGTTGGCCAACGATCGCCATCGCTTGTTGCGTCCGACCTTACGGAATTTAGGCTACAGAACCTGCAGAGAGGCCTCGGACTGGTGCCTCTCTGTCTCCACGACCTGTCTGATAGCCAGAGTTGGGAAATTCATACATCTGGTAAAAATGACTCTCGACTCCTATTTAACGGCCACTAATCCTAAGGGTTCCGAAATTGGGGTCTGCGCTCCACCGGTGGCCCCAATGATGCTAGCTCACAGCTAATTTAGCGGGTGTCTGTCAAGCAACTGGAATTCATCGGCCCCAGTCATTTAATCTTGGTTGGTCTAAGGGCCCAACGAGGAACCCACCTATCGTCAACCGGCTTTGGTGTATGAATTGATTCCACTGAACTTCTATGCGCCTCTCTTCATCTGTTGTGGAACAATGGAGCGATCACACTCTCCTCCTTTTAAAAGAACTCTGCTCTGGACAATTAAGCAGTATTAATTGTCACTATTTTAACCCCAAGGGATACCTACTCTTATGTGTGGATGGGGCACGTCGGGGGGGGGGGGGGATGTTCATTATGTTTTTATACTGTAAAGATTTTAAGTAATCGTGCAGTCCATCAATAAAGCAAGCACGAGAGAGAGGTCTCCAACTTGGAAATCTTTCATTTAAACCCCATGGTTGGCATGATATTTCATTTGCGTCGGTGTCTTCCTTGAGACACTCCCTCATGTTGCAAGTGCGTACACGGTTTGTAGAAAAGACTTTCTTTACTCTCAACTTGAACCCTTACAGCACAGGGGAGACATAAACTTCCACCTCCTCCCAGCTCCGTAACGAAGATCGCTGTGCTCTCATAGTATTCCACAGCTTGAGGTTTGCCCGAGCTCTGGAACCCCACAAGCCCATAAGCAAGCTCGGGTACGCTGACACAACACTTCCCCCTCCTTACAAATCAAAGGTAAACTAAAGCATTACATTAAGAACTAACACACCTAAATAACTACAAACTAAAAGGACTACAAAATACAATAAGATCTAAAATGAAGCATACATAAATAAAGAGTAACAATTAATTGTATATGTGTGAAATATGATCTTCTAATCTTTTGGGTTTGACACAAGTCTGTCTTGCTCAGGTGACCTCCTCACTCTTTGTATTTTTCCCATTCATGTGTACACCATCTTCACCATTTCCACACGCAGTTCCACTCGTACTCTTGTGGCAAATGAACTTTCAAGTTTGGTTTGCTCACTTCCTTGGTTGAGACCACATCTGTGACCCAATCAAATGTTTTTACCTGTGCCTCAACACAGTGCCATGACTGGAGTTCTTGCCCCTCACCACCTCCTCTTGAACCTCCTTGACAATCCCTTTGAAAATTGCAATTCGATTTGCATGCCATACCATGCCATCACTGAGTAGAGAAGAATTGCATAGTATCTTCACTACTTTAAGAGGGGTAGAGAACTTACTTTCACCCTTCCGTGCCAACCTTCCTTTCTTTATTTTGACAACATCAGCCACCCGCAAGCTCACTCTTCTTGCCTTGTGTGCCACATCATACTTGTTTTTTAATTTAGCCTGACTAATTTCAAGGGAATTTTTCACTTCCTTTGCAGACCAAGAGACAATTTTAGTACAACTCAACCATCCCATATTGTCCTTAGTACGTGGTGATCGCCCTTTTATCATCTCAAAAGGGGAATGGCCTGTGGACTCACACTGGGTAATTCTGTATGCACTCACAGTCTTCCTCAACTCATCCTCCCAATCCTTTTCATTACTGTATGCCAATTCGATCATTCCTTTTATCACCCTGTTGGAGTGCTCAATGCTTCCATTCCCTTCTGGATGGTTAAGAGATGTAGTTCTGTGCACAGTTCCTGTCTCTCTTATACATTTCTTGAAGCACTCTCCAACACACTTTCCTCCATTGTCTGAAACCAAATCCTTAGGTAGACCCTCATGTACAAATACTTCCCCTAAGAAACACAACAGGTTTTCTGAATCCGCCCTCTCAACTACCTTGGCCACTGGCCACTTAGAAAAATGATCAATCATTACAAAAATGTATTTTTGTAATCCATCCATGCCTCTTACTGGACCAAAAATATCAATACCAACTCTCTCCCACAGCATGCTAGTAACAACAAAGGGGTGTAAGGTCCGTTTGAAGGTAATTAAACTCTTAGCCAAATAAATGCACTCAACACATTCATGGATGCCCTTTTCAATATATTTGTCTACTCCATGCCACTTGTGTGAGTGTTTAACTCTACACTTGCTTTTCACAATACCTAGGTGTCCTTCGTGGCAAAGCTTGATCACCTTGTCACAGAATACTTTTGGTGGAACCAATTTGCCACCCCAGAGCAACAATTCTTCTTCTATGGACAATTAATTCCTTGCTACCCAGAAAGCAATCACATTTGTACGTAAAGGAGCTTTCTCAGGCCACCCACTGTGAATGTATTCAACAACTGCAATGAATTCCTCATCCTGAGTAATGCTCTTGATCCAATCTTTTAACTCCTTCCCAAAAATTGTCGCTACTAACCAGTTGTCCCATTCATTCTTAGTTTCATCAATAACTGGTAATGAGCATTTGCTCAGAAAATCTGCAATTCTGTTACGTACCCCAGGCACATACTTGATTTCATACACTATGTCCAAAAGCTGTACAGACATGCATGAAATTCTGGGAGACACATTATTCAAATCTTGAGATGTGAGGACCTTGGTGAGTGGTTTGTGGTCTGTTCTCACTGTGACGCAGGTCCCCCATAGATACTGTCTAAAGTGTTTGAGTCCCCAGGCACAACCCAGGGCCTCTCTCTCAATCATAGAATACTTTTCCTCCATTGAGGTGAGTGCTCTAGATGCAAATGCAATCACGCCATCGATTCCATCCTCTTGCATCTGGGATAAAACAGCTCCCAGGCATCTACGACTTGCGTCTGTCGTGATGAAACTTTTAAGTGTGGGTTCAAAACCTTGAAGTGCTGGTTCAGAACAAATATCTCTCTTGATGCATTCCATACTGAGCTGACATTCCTCAGTCTATTCAAACTTATTTCCTTTTTTGAGTAGGTGCCTAGTACAAAACATTTTGTGAGAAAAATTGTAGACGAAGTTCGAATAAAATTCGGCCAATCCCAAGAAAGACCTGCCCTCATCTATATTCTGAGGTGCAGGCGCTTTCCTGATGGCATCTACTAATTCAGACTTGGGGAAAATTCCTAATGAGCCTATCTTGTGCCCCAAGTATGTTACGCTCTTCCTAGCAAGCTTGTATTTGGACTTTTCTGCCGTCAACCCATTCAATTCCAAAGTTCTTAGTACCTCCAACAAGACCTTATTGTGTTCCTCTCTGTTTTTACCGATGATAAGAATTTCGTCTTGGAAGAAGACTATGTTCTTCATGTCCTTAAATATTAAGTGGATGAGACGTTGGAACATGGCAGTAGCGGATGCCAAATCAAAGGGATCCTGCCTGAACTGGAAAATACCAATCGGGGTGACAAAAGCAGTTAAATATCTGCTGATTTTATGCAGGAGCACTTGGCGGTATGCAAGGGTTAAATCTATCATGTAGAACCATTCCATGTTCCTAGTGGCAGATAACAATTCCGAAATCCTAGGGAGAGGAAACATATCAAGAAAAATATTCTTATTGAGCTCTCTTAGGTCCACACACAAACGGATCTGGCCATTAGGCTTGCACGCTACGACAAGGGGGAGATACAATCTGAGGACTCAACACGCTCTATTATCTCACTATCCACTAGTTTCTGGATTTCACTAACCATGTCTTCCTTGACACTCATGGCAATGTTCCTTACCCTGTGGATGCATGGACATGCGTCCTCTTTCAAGATTATTTTGTGGGAGAATCCTTTGAGTTCACCTATACTGCCAGTAAACACGTTAGGAAATTTAGATACCTATTTTCCACACAGCTCTTTTTCCTCTCGTTAACACTTAACACTGGGTCAGGACTGTTGGAATCAAATAGTATTTCAAACTCTCCTTGATCCCTCTAACCTAACACACAAGGTCCAGAAAAGGACACGTACAGTTTACATTCTGCTTGACTTCCTTTAAATTCAAATGTCAGCTTGTGATAGCCCAGTAAATCAATGTGTTCACCAGTATGACTCACCAAGTGCACATCAGCCTTTTCTAACTCCTTACTAATTTTCCCTTACAAGAATTCTTCTCAAGTTTTTTTGTTGATGATGGTGTACAGTTAGCCCGAATCAGCCATAAGGGTCACTTGCACACCACCCACCACAATCTCACACACTGTTTTTAGGTCTCGCTTTGGCGAAAGCGCCCTCTCGCAGCGAGGACTATAGCTGTCGGCTCAGCCGACAACGAGTGGAGACAAGAGCTGGCCACGCGCGCAGCATTGTCAATGGCAGAGGCAGATTCAGCCGCGCGCCTTCGGATTGGGTTGCGCGCGTGAGCTTGTAACGTAGACAGATCACGACGCGCGGCTGGTAAGTTTCGGTTTCGCTACTCAAGTGCATGTTGAAAACAGTTGTTTTTTCAATATATACAGCAGACTTTATAACTCGCGCATTGCCACCGTGTGCCAGACGATATCGGCTCTCATCACACACCGTCACCGTTTATTTTATTTAATGCGATTTTATATAGCGCAAACATTACCCGAAGGTGTCAGAGCGCTTTACAAAAGAGCCAGTTGCCTTACATAACGACTTTGAATTACATGAACCAGTGACACGGAGTCCGCCATACTGGGCACAGTGGGGCATGTCGGAAAACTTTGTGAGCCCCAGAAAAGGTTTGCTTTTCTTTGTTTAAAAAATAGTCCTTCAAGGAACGGGAACAGAGCTGATGTAGCTTCCGGCGCCATCTAGTGGTATTAATCATATTAGCTGCTTCGCAATTATTATATACAGTTTGTCTGCTTTAGAATATCTAAATAAATGTTGCAGCATGAGCAGCGGGGCCTAGCAAATTACCCACTCTTGAGATGGGCATACGCAGGAAGAGCAAAACCATAGAGTCCTGGATAGAGACTACAGGGGTTGCAGGTCCTAGTGCGCACACAGAAGGGGTCATGTAAAGCGCTCCAATACCTTCCGGTTGAGTTTGCGCTTTATAAAACCGCCCAAAAAACCAAGCATTTTCAATGCAACCGGTCTCGCATTTTTATGCCTGGTGACCTTTTTCTCACAATCCCATATGTCCCCTTCCCGTTTTGTATCAATTGGTGTTTTTGACAGTACTTCCTCGGTTTGTTTTTTGCACCCTCCTTTCAGAAAGGTCCTTCGCCAAATGGTTTCACTTTTTTTGGTGCTAAACTCAGAGATTGAACTTCTTAAAATTATGTAGGGCCTGCATAAGGAGGACGTGTGCTACATTTGCAAGCACGTTTTGACCTAGACCCTGGCGATCCTTTCAGGATCAGGACATGTAGCTCCAAGGACCAAGCACCCTTTATGTGTGCTTAGTGTCCTGGTCCGTTCTGGACAGACACATGTTTTCATATGTGCAACTATAAAATGACCCATGTAAATGGAAACACACACAGACTGGCTCTTGCTCGACTGTACTGTTGAGTATAACCAATCTGCTCCCCGTCTGTCACGTACAGGGTCTGCAGTCTTGGTTCATACCTGGCAGTCTCTTTCCATTACTGCTGATTCATTTCTGCTGATCCATTTCTGCTGATCCAGGCTAGACAACCTATCCACTCTAATTATTATGTATCACCACCAGCGCAACATGTCTTAAGTACGCCTGGAAGAACTATGAAGGCTACACACCAGCCTCCCAATGAAGCTTTTCAGTGGTTTCCCGCCCGCTGGAGAACTCCAAAGAGTCCTGTTCCCCTCAAATGAGTGCTGGTGGGGCCAGCCAGCCCCACCAGCACAAGTTAACTACTATGCTCTTGAATATAAACCTCACATCTTCCTTCCCCCCCACTGCTGCCACACCTTAGCAGTGACCTAAGCATCTCCCCTGTGGTTGGCACAGTGATCCAAAGAGCCTTCTTCCCCCTTGGATAACTGAGAAGGTCCATCCTTAAAAGAGCTCCACGATGCAGCAGGGGAGAGCATTTTCAATGTCAAATGTAATCATGCAAATGTCTTTGGCAACAGCCCCTAGGATTACCCTCTGACCAGCGAGCTTCTACTACAGGCACGCTTTGACTCCTGGTGCTGTATGCATCTCTGTGCCTCCCTATGCCCTCCAGTGTCCACCCTTACACCCCTGTGTCCTCACCTCTATGTGCAAGAATCTGCCCCTCCTGCTGCACCTCTTAGCCTCGCTTGTGTGCACTCCTCTCTGCCTACCGCTCTGTGCAGCTCTACGCCTTCCTATGCATTCCTCTGTGCACCTGTACACTCCCTGTCTCTTTCGTGCTGTGCGCATCCATGTGCCTCCCCATCCCCGCTTGCACCTCTCAGCTTCTCTTGGGTGCATCCCTCTACCTCCCCGTGCCCCGCGTTTATGCGTACCTCTGCGCTTTCCTTGTTTCATGTGTGCACGTCCCTGCTTCCTTGTGTGTGCACACCTCTATCCCTTCTCTCTTTGTGCATGCTTCTGTCATAAGAACGGACGTGGTACAGGTAGGCTGTTTTTTATTTATTTATTAGTTTTCACTTTTATATAGCGCAAACTTTACCCGCAGGTATCAGAGCGCTTTAAATCAGCATGCTTATAACAAGCAAGACTAGCACTCTATATTACTGCCAACTTAGATTAGCATAAGCAACAGCTAACCACTCACAAACAATGTTTATATACCAATTGCAAATAAAAAAAAATTAATGTAAAGCATTGTCATTTACAATGCCAGTAACTCAAACTTTAATGCTGCGAGACCTATTGCATTGCAAATGCTTGTTTTCCTTTGTCTGCTTCCTGCACCACAACATTCTTCATGTAAACAGAGGACTTATGAGTCTTCACCGTCCGATTCGAAACTCTCATCCCATGTTCATACTCATCAACCACACACTTCACAGACTTCGATTGGCCACATATGCACGCATAATGACCTGTTAACTTGCATTTAGCACACTTCTGACCTAAGATAGGACATTTCTTATCATGTGCTAAATGTGAAAAATTACCACAACGGTAACATTTCCCTCTTAAATCAGAAAAAGTCTCCTTGTGACATTGTTTGTACCCCTTTTTAGGTTTTGCCTAGCAAATGCGTACGAAGTAGGCATACACTAGGAAAAATCTTATGTTTTGCTCTGTGGGGTCTGGTATCTGCCCCCTCCTCCCATTGGCTAGCTCCATAAATGGAGGCTAGCCATTGGGAGACAGCTCTGTCCGTCAATCCCGGACCAGATTCGGGGGCGTTCCCGAGAATTTTTCCCTTTTGGTGACGTCAGCCGAAAGCCTGTTCTCGGGAATGCCCCCGAATCTGGTCCGGTATTGACGGCACCCGGAAGAAGTCCAGGTGAGTGCTTGCTTTTTTTTTTTTTTTTTGCCCGTTCCCACCCCCTCTCCCGCTCTCCCTGTCTCCGGCCCCGTTCCCGCCCCCCTCCCGCTGCCTCTCACGCTCTCCATGTCTCCGGCCCCGTTCCCGCGCCCCTCCCGCTCTCCGTGTCTCCGGCCCCGTTCCCGCCCCCCCCTCCGGCGCTCAGTGCTTTATTTGTTACTCTTTCTGCAGGAGGGCAGAGCGTGGGTTACAGCAGAGGGTACATAAAAGCTCTTCTCGTTATGGGCTCTGGCTTTCAACGGGCGTTCAGCAGAGCCAAATCCATGCTTCTGGCCCGAGCTTTCAGCTGCTTGTCGAGCCCGGCTCGAGCTTTCAGCGGCTCGCCCAGCTCTAGTAGAGTGTGAAGTAGTTTGACAACAGTCAACCATCTGTGCCAGAAAAAGCCCACAGAGTAGGGAATGCTGTGTCCTATGCAAACGCAGGAAAATAAAATGAATCACATAAACATGCATAACTCCGAAAGCCGCGGTCAAGGACTCCATCCTCAGATGTAAAACGTGAGCAGAAGCAGTGACGCGCAGGAACCAGGGGAAAGCGGGTGCACTTTTAAAGTTCAACAAATTCGTCTAAAAGACATTGTGTAATGTAAATGCTCATGTGATGGGTCTCAAAACCTTCGGGTTGAGTTCGCGTTATCTAAAATTACAACAACAACAAAATCTTCCAATCGATCCTCGTCGGCTTCCGTGGGTCAGCTAGTCAACTCCCTTCACACAGACAGAGCGCATGCGCAGTGGGGGAAGGTTTTCACGCTTACCCAACGGCTGAAGCTTCGTGACTGCTGCTGCCGAGAGCTGAGCTCTCAGCGCAACTGGTGTGGCTCCCCTCACTCCTCTCCCCCACTGGCTCCGGCAGCCAGTGGATCCCTGAGCCCCTCTACAGGATAGAGAGCTAGGAGGAGGAGGTGGTGGCTGCGAAGATGGCGTCTGCCCTGGAGCAGTTTGTGAATAGCGTCCGGCAGTTATCTTCTCAAGGTAAAAGAAGAATCTCTTTCCCTACCCTTGTGCGCGACCCTTTCCTGCATTCCTTTCCTTGTGTGCGCGTGAAGGAGTGAGAGAACCTCTTCTGTTCGAGAGACCCAGGCAGCTAGAAAACATAATGCGCATGCCTTAAAACCTGTTGTCCTGTTTTGCGGCCATTCCACAGTCAGGCGAAATGTCATTGCTATATAAATGTTTTGTAGACGATCCCACCGGCTTGTTACATTTTGATGCGGTATTGACATTTCGCCTGACCCCAACATGGTTGCTTCATTGGACAAGGCCCCGCCCATTCACGGTTTCTATGTTTGAGCTGTTGACAGTAAGTTTTGGCCGGGCCCCCCTACTCTCCTGTTACCCACAGATTGATTGCTGTAGTGATTGATAGCCGTACTTTGTTTTTGATTGCCAATAGACAGACGTGTTCGTTTTATGGGTGGAATAGCCCTGGTCGGCATGTGCAAGTCACAAAACATATACAAATCCTAAATAGGCAGATGTTTTTATTTTTGCATACACGTTTGCAGTGTTGTGGTGGATGGTGAGGTTTTTTAGGTTAGGCAACATACCCCATATCCTGTATTATACTGATGTTTATATACAGCTTCCCTACATACTGCGAGGTCAAATGTGTACTTAAGGTGAAACGGGAATCTTCGCTGTGTCATTTACATACTGCTTGCTTCTAGGCCGTTATGCGTTCCATTTTGTGTTAAATTACTGGTTGCCCAACTTGGAGGATGTAAGGGTGTTGATTGTAGTTTAGCCTTTATGGGACATATTGGGTGAGCTTTTAAGGCGTTGTGTAAGTATGGTGCTCCTAATACATGGCGCATAATCCTGGCTAGTTACATAGTGTGAACATTTACGCAGCTTTGTAGTTACCGTCCGTATTTGTTAATGGACTGCATGATGGGTAGTGACTGCTGTAGTTAGAGGGGTCGGAGTGGGACACAGTGGGTGGATGGATGCATGATGGATGAATGTATGCATGATGTATGGGTGGATGTATGGATGGGTTGTTGGTTGGATGGGTTGGTGGATTGCATAAATTGTTGAGGGATTGGCTGTATATATGCATCTATCCATCCATCCACCCATCTATGCATCTATGCATCTATCCATAGACACATCCATACACCCATCCATGCGTGCACCCATGCATGCACCAACTCATCCATGCAAGCATTACAACAAGAGCCCGCAGCTCTCCTTCGTCTCTCCTCGCCCCCCCTTCCCTGAGCCCGCAGCTCTCCTTTGTCTCTCCTCGCCCCCCTTCCCTGTGCCATGCCCTGCTATTGTAAATGACAATGCCATTTATTTATGTTAAAAAAAACATAAATAAAAAAAATGTCAAGAGCAATGCCAATAGCTCTAACTTTAACAAAGGCAAAACCATTGCATTGTAAATGCTTGTTAGGTCGAGCGACCTATCTCAATGCGCTTGCGCATTGAGCGGGAGCGAGATATATAGGGGCTTATCAAGAGTTTACCTAACTGGCGATTCCACTGGCGATCCCATGCAGTGCATGTGCTTTTTAGGTCATTGCGCAAGCGCAAGCCCTAAAGAGCGCGTGCACAATGCCACCAGCCGCCTGCCTGCCTGCCTCGCATTACCACATCAAAGGCAGCCCTCCCAGCGCATTTCTCACCCCCTAATTATTCACGGCCGGTCGGCCGTACTTTCAGTTTCACGGCCGCGTCTCAAGCATGCCAAGTTACAAGCTTCATTTCTTTGTCTGCAATTTCACATTTATTTTCATTTATAGAGTTTTTTTTTCTTCAATGTGGCTATTTATGTGCATTTTTATTTTATCAGCAAGTTTATATTGTTTAATTTTCAAGGACCCCCTGAGTAGGTGCTGCGGACCCCACTTTAAAAATCGATTTTACATTAAGCAAATGATGCTCGAAATTCCCAAATCTAAAATAACCCAAAGCAAAAAAGTAAACAATTTCTTTTCTCTCCTACTCTGTGGATCTAATGTCCCCATCTCCGGGTGACACATTGCTTTGAAATGTTATAATCTCAAATATCTGTTTTTCTCTGTCAAATCCATCCCTACATTAATCTCCTTAAGCCTCGCGTTCCTTTTCTTCTTTGCCGTCAGATTTATCCCTCTGACCACTTGTAATTTTACAAATCAGCCGATCGATTCCAAACAGTGTTGGAGAGAAAGGTTATGTGGCGGATATTTCTGGCTCAGTAAAACATGCTGAATTTCTTCTGGTGTCGTTTTAGGACGCTGGGACATCATTCAGCAGTGCCGGCATTTGTCTGTATTAACCTGCGTGGAAGGGAGGGGGCTTTATTTTAACATCCAGCTGGGCAGAAACAAAGGCCTGATTTAAAAGACCATCAGCCCGTCTTTTGTTCAAGTCATCTGAGCCTAACACCTATATGCCAGTGCAATGGAAGAAAGCACAGGCAGACAGCTAATTACTTCACACAGACTTAAGCAAAACCTTTGGAGCCAGTTGTTTTAACTTTGTTTAACTCCCTACGAAAGAGATGTGCTTACACATTTTTAATCTTGCCTCCCAAAGCAACCCGACTTAAGATACCACGCCCCCTCATGTGAGACCTTCACACCCTCATCGCCGCTCTCCCCGCTCCGCCCCCTCCCCTGCCCCCCGTGTCGCATTTCTCCTCCCCCCAGCAATGCCCTCCGTCTTGTTCTCCTCCGTCGCTTGTTCCTTACCCCAGTTTCCCTTCCTCCTCGCCTCTCCTATTTCTTTATCTAAGCCCCTCGTATTCACTAGAATACAGTCCACGTTGATTGAGCACAGGGTCAAAGAAAGGATTATTGTCATTATAATGGAAATGAAAACAAGGCATGCGCAACCCACCATCTACAACCCTTACATTAACATCGGTCAGTGATTGGTACAAAATAAGTACCCCTCTGTATATAATAAAAATGTCATGCCACATCCACCACCACATCCACCACCACATCCACCATCACCACCACATCCACCACCACATCCACCGCATCCACCACCACATCCACCGCATCCACCACAGCCACATCCACCGCATCCACCACCGCATCCACCACCGCATCCACCACCACATCCACCACCACATCCACCATCACCACCACATCCACCTCCACATCCACCATGACATCCACCGCCACATCCACCACCCCATCCACCATCACCACCACCGCATCCACCACCACCACCGCATCCACCACCACATCCACCGCATCCACCACCACCACATCCACCGCATCCACCACCACATCCACCACCACATCCACCATCACCACCACATCCATCATCACCTCCACATCCACCATGACATCCACCGCCACATCCACCTCCACATCCACCACCACATCCACCACACCCACCACCACCACATCTACCACCACATCCACCACCACATCCATCACATCCACCACCACATCCAACACATCCACCACCACCGCATCCACCACCACATCCACCATCACCTCCACATCCACCATGACATCCACCACCACATCCACCACATGCACCACCACATCCACCGCATCCACCACACCCACATCCACCACATCCACCACCACATCCACCACCACATCCACCACCACATCCACCACCACATCCACCACCACATCCACCACCACATCCAACACATCCACCACCACCTCCACCACCACCTCCACCACCACATCCACCACCACATCCACCACCACATCCACCACCACATCCACCCCCACATCCACCCCCACATCCACCACCATCACCACCACATCCACCACCACCACCACCACATCCACCACCACCATATCCCCCAGATCCACCACCACCACATCTATGTGTGTGTGTGTGTGTGTGTGCGTGCGTGTGTGTGGCTGTGTGTGTGTGTAGGTGCAAATGCAATGTTCTTGGATTTTTGTCACAATAAAATACACTGAACATAATCTTCACAAAAGTTATTTACAAACGTTTAAGCTATTGCCATTATAAATTACAATACATTTTATTCAAGTATTAATTATTTACAAAATTAAAAGCCATTGTTATTTGCAATATCAATACATCTAAGTCACGTAAATACAACACACATTGCATTACAAATGCTATAGGTGTCACATTTGCGAAAGTTAAAACTATTGACATTGTAACTGACAAAGCTATTACTTTTGCTATTTTCTAAACCAACACATAAATAAAAAAAGTGTCATTTACAATACCAATTGCTCAAACTTTCCTAATGCGAGACCTATTGCATTTCCAATGCTTGTTCTTTCAGAGGTTGTTTCTCAACTTTTTTTTGTAGTTTGTTCATTCGTGCGTGAATAATTTCCCTTAACTATTCTGACAATATCCTCACTACTATCTAATCTGCTAGCTGATACTACAGTTTTGGCACACCTAGGGGTAAATTCAGCGTTGCTAATAATGGTGCTAATTTTGCATAAACTTTAATCCCCGTTGACCCAAAGTTTGTCTTGAAGATTCGTGTTGTTCTTCTTATCTCACTCAAATTTACAGGACAAGGCTAACTTCCTTAAGGCCGCCACATAGTCTTCAATCTTCTGATTTGGCCCCTTTTTCTGGTGATGAAAGTTGAATCGGTGTTTGGTGTACCGCTTTACATACTGTCGGAACAAAATAAGCGTCTAAATCCGCTATTGCTAGTGTGAACGCATTTCCCTCACCTCCTGAGCGCAGCTTCTTCTCCATACGGTTGTACACTCTTAATCCACCTGGAAGTAAACAATGTGAAAGTATTTTTTCTTTCTTTCAGGTGATAATTCCTTACTCTCAAAGGTGCCTAAATAGTTTATAAGGAAATCCTTCCATTCTTCCCATTTTTGGCTACTTATTTCATCATCCTTAATCATGAAGGGTTGTGGAGCAGGGAGATTCATGGTAGCCATGGCCTCAGACTAAAAACAGTAAGTGCCAAATCTTCTGCAAACCTTCCGCACAGATATGTGCCCCCTAAAATTTGAGCCACCAACAATACACAAGGACCCTACTTGTGTAAAAGGTTGTGTGCACATCTACTGCTGCAAATACTCCCGTGCTAAGCCCCAAAAGAGCACAACAAATTAGAAAGTACCTCAGATGTCCCCTTCTGCAAAGGCTGCATCCATGTCAATCCCTTGATGTGACTTGCATGAAATATATGTCACATTAAACTGTAAATACTTCAATGTGACACGCTTGGCGTGCTTGTCACCGTGGATGAAGAAATGGGAGAGACTCGTGTGAGAGCGTAGATGCAGTTACTTTATCCTTTCTCGATGTGACATGGTTGGTGTGCGTGTTACCATGAATGTTGATGGAGTTTCACATGAGAGGACGTAGACTCCTTTTTGTAACAACTGGGTGACGCACCATTGTCCAGCAATGACGGTGTGACCAATCCAAAATAGTTGCTCCAACGTCCCTAATGGGTCAATGTCAATGCCGTAGCAGCTACCTGTGATGGACTCCCATTCGAGGCTCTCAAGACGTCACAGTGAAATACGTTCCTGCCACTGTTCGTGCGCCCTCTCCACATTAGCATGCATTTATTCAACGGTTAACCTATCTTCTGGTAAGCCAACAAGAGTTTACCCTAAGTTTTAGAAAAACACACCTTTAGATCTTCAATCTGTAGGGGTTGAAGGTGGCGGTGGTAGGGAATATCCCTAGCATCTTCCTGTGCTGTAATGCATATAACGTATAAACTACACGTTAATGCTGGAATCTGGCGAGTGGGTTCGTCGGGTTCGAGTCGCTCATCGCCATTGTTGCAACGCAAGCGCATACACGGTTTGTAGCAAAAACTTGCTTTATTCTCAACTTGAACCCACACAGCACAGGGGAGCCATGAACTTCTACCTCCTCCCCGCTCCATAACGAAGACCGGTGTGCTCTCGTAGTATTCCACAGCTCGAGGTTTGCCCAAGCAATGGAACCCCACAAGCCCACTAGCAGGCTCGAGTACTCTGACACAACACTCCACCATCCTCTCTCTTCAATGTTGAGAGAAGCTTTAGCCACTCTCATGACTTTGACTTCATTTCACCTTTTTATTACCCTGTGCAGTGACTTATTCATCACTAGGTCTCCAACTTGGAAATGTTCAATTTTAACTCTGAGGTTGGTATCATAATATTTCATTTGCATTGGTGTCTTCCTCAAGACACTCCCTCATGTTGCTTCAATATGAAGCATGGTATGTTTGTATTTAATCTGGCCCTGCCGTTTGAGTTCTTTCTCCATGGTTGCAAACATTGGACTCTGGCAGTTCAAGTTGCGAACCAGCGGAGAAGGACCTCCCGGAAGCGGGCTCCTTTTTATTCAAATAAAGAAGACCTTTTACACAAAGAAAATCTATGTGTCTGCATGGATTAAATCTATTCATGAAAAATTGCTTGTTACATTTTGGCAAAGGTACTAGGGTATAGATAGGGGTGGAGATACTATGATGTTGCAGAAGTACAGGACAGAGGTTAAGAAACAAAAAACGTTTGTGAGAGAAGAGGGGTTAGGCGGGGTGTATAGAGGGCTTTGACAAGAGGAAAGGAGGGAGGAATGGGAGAAAAGGTGTTAGAGGGGCTCTCCCAGTAAAACAGATAGAAAGGATCTATTGATTTTGTGGAGACAACAGACTGCAAAGAGTTTTCCGACATGAAAGCCATACATCGAAATTCTTGGGAATTTCATACATTTAAAAAACTTTAGGGAACTAGGTCTGTGGAGAAACGTTCTCTAATTATTTATTTATGCTTGTCTTTTTTAAATAGCGAGGACCTTACCCAATGTTATTTGATTGCTTCACTTTAGAAGTGGATTATTACATAAGGCATAAGGTTGCATAATCCCAAATGATGTTAACAATAAATAAGACACAAGATTACATTATCCAAGGATGATGATACTTTGAAAAAGGCCGAAGACCTAAGTGAAAGGTATAAGTTGTAAATTGCAAATTGCAGACCTCATAACAATTGATTAACACTAAAAGGATGAGGCGTGGTGCCTGTGAGGTTGTTGGTTGAGGGTGGTGCAGGCCCTTCTCAAGCACCAGCCACAATCTCTGTAAGGTGTGTAAGGTGAACTTCTAAAAGCCACTAAATCTACCGGTGCCTAAGCCTCTGGTAGCTTGCCAAAGAAAAGTAGTCAGGCTTAACTTAGAGGCAGTGTGTAGAGTATTTATGCAGCCCACAAACAGTGATAAAGTTAAAACACAGCACAAGAAAAATCCCACACCAATTTAGAAACATAGAGTAAAATATCATAAATTATTTTAAATAAAAATGATAAAAATCCAATCAGGAAAACCGGAGATATGCAATGTCAAAGATTTAAGACAAGTATAGCATCTTAAAGCACAAAGCACGACTTGGGGTTATATGATCCAGCAAGACTGGGTGAAAGTCATAAGTTCAGACCGACTGAGTGCATGAGTGAGATACGGTTGCATGATAGAGGTAAGCATGGCTAAAGCACACATGCCTCTACCACGCAGCCTGAGCCGCGAATGCATCTTAACCACGCACTGTTTTACCACGCATGCCTTTCCCATGCAATTTTGTGGTAAAGGCATGAATGGTAAAGGGGTATGCTTGGCTAATGTTGCCACTACTACGATCCCCCTCCCCCACCCTAAGCTACAAACCCCCTAACTGCCCCTCCCCCCGCTCTGAGGCCCAAAACCTTCCCACCCGACCCTCTCCCATCCCAGCGCTGTCCCAAAAACTACCTCAACCCCTTCCACTGCCCTTAGGCCTAAAACCCTAACCCCTAATTGAACCACCTACCCAACCCCCACCGAGCCCTAAAACCTACCCCACCCTCTCCTTACCCCTAAAAACGACCCCATCTCTCCATTCCCCCCCCCCTGAGGCCTAAAAACCTTCCCCTTTGCATACACTACCCCAATCCCCTTCCACCCTCGTGCTGTTCCTAAAACGACCCCAACCCCTTCCACTGCGCTTAGGCCTAAAACCCTAATCAAAAAACTACCCAACCCCCCCACCAGCCCTAAAAACTACCCCAACTCCCCCCACCAGCCCTGAAAATGACCCGACCCCCCCGCCCTAAAAACTAACCCGACTCCCCCGCCCCACCCTGAAAACTATCCCGACCCCATCCCTGAAAACTATCCAGACTCCCCCTACCCTGGAAACTCCCCTGACCCCACAACCCTGAAAACTACCCAACCCCCCCAAACCTGAAAATGACCCCCAACCCATACAAACCCAGCCCCAGGCCCACTTACCTCACTGTGTCCTCTGGCTCTGTTACTGGCTTCTTCCTGCTTCCGCCGAGCAGCAGCTAGACTGCGCACTGCCTTAACCACGCATATGTGTCGTTAAGGCAAGCGTGGTAGTGCTTGCGTATAGGGGAAAATGCATGGCTGAGTCCACGTTGTGCTGACTGTTTCCCCTCAAATAAAAAGACCAGGTTAGTCCAGCTGAAAAAAGTTATCTTATAAAGTCCACCAAGAAGAGTTTAATTCGCTCTGGAGGAGGCCAAGAGGAGCAGGAAGAGCATTGCGGATGGTCGGTGCTGTAGCTCAAAGGGCAGGCAGGGCGTCGCAGATGGCTGTCATTGTACTGAGAAGATCTTTTGCCATACAATGTCCTGCTGACCAGCGGACAAGAGACCTGTGCGGAGCGCTTCGCTGCCTTGTGTGTAGTCCTGGCGCTATTATAACAAATTACTGCGGCGCTTTTAATTGTATCCTCGTTTTGTATCTAATTTTATTTTATTTCTTTTCCCCTGTTTTTACAGGGCACTCCCCTTACCTGCACTCTAATAGGTATTTTCACCGCGCTTGGCGGGTCCCGGTTCCCTTGTGGTTGAAGTATCGGCAGCTTCGCTTTGTAGCGGCCATATTGGGTGAGGGTAGGACGTTGGCTGTGGGGTGCACACTCTAGCGGATAAGGCGACCAACCTCCTCTTAAGGGAGGTAACCAGGGGGCTCTGTCTTGCCATACAATGTCCTGCTGACCAGCGGACAAGAGACCTGTGCGGAGCGCTTCGCTGCCTTGTGTGTAGTCCTGGCGCTATTATAACAAATTACTGCGGCGCTTTTAATTGTATCCTCATTTTGTATCTAATTTTATTTTATTTCTTTTCCCCTGTTTTTACGGGGCACTCCCCTTACCTGCACTCTAATATGTATTTTCACCGCGCTTGGCGGGTCCCGGTTCCCTTGTGGTTGAAGTATCGGCAGCTTCGCTTTGTAGCGGCCATATTGGGTGAGGGTAGGACGTTGGCTGTGGGGTGCACGCTCTAGCGGATAAGGCGACCAACCTCCTCTTAAAGGAAGTCATGTCTACGCGCAGCAGGAACGCCGGATCACCGCCGGAGTCACGCCAGAGTCCAGCCCGTCTGCGCCCGTCAGCGTCCCGGAGGCGAGCGGAACGGCGGGTGGGGCTCTACCATCGCGTCTGTCAACCTCTGCGCCTGTCACGCTGCGCTACACATCGCTTGAGTTACGATCTTTGCAAAAGAGGTCCTGTGGCTGTTACAGAGTTTTTCCCGGTCGTTATAGGGGCAAGAGTCGATGCCCTGGGTGTGGATGGTCTCCCAGCTTTGCCCCGGCCTCTCGACCAAACAGAGAGATCGACTGTGTGAAGTATCTTTGTTTGTTTTTAAACACGAGATCAGCATGTAGACATGCGCTGGATATTTATGACCTTTTGGTGACGGAAAAGCCGCTCTGTCTGATGCTGACGGAGACTTGGCTGGGGGAATTCTCGAACCCTGATATAGCTATAGCTATTCCCCCTGACTACAATATTTTTAGGCAGGATAGATCGAAGGGGAGGGGGGGCGGAGTGGCAGTGGTGGTGAATAAATGCGCCACATGCGCTATTCTGCCCTTGGAGGGCATTACAGGGTCTGAATCCCTTGCCTTCTCTATTACATTGGCACCTCATCAATCCTTTAAAGGCCTCTTAGTTTATAGGCCACCTGGACCGGCCGGTGCCTTTTTTGATGAGCTCCAGTCGGTAATCTCGGTGCTGGCCTTGAAAGCTGAACATTGTGTCCTGGCCGGGGATTTTAATTTCCATATGGATGAGCGATTGGACCCTGATACAACCAAATTGTTTGATATTACGGCCCCTCTTGGCTTTGTCCCTTATCTCCTTGGACCAACGCACGATAAGGGCCATACCCTAGATCAGGTCTTTTCTAAGTCCCCCTTGGAGGTGACGGCTCTTTTACCAGTGCTCTGGTCAGACCATAGACTGGCCAAATTTCAGATACGGGGCACTTTGAAACCATCTAGCTCCGCTCCTAAGCAGCAGGGACGTGCTCCTAGGGCATATCATCGGGTGACGCCAGACATGCTAGCGCAGGCTGTCTGGACCATCCTTGCCCCCTCACGGGAGATCTGGAGAGGGACTTAGACTCCCTGCAAGCATGGCTATTGGATAGGCTAAACGATCTAGCCCCAGTGATGGCCCCTCGATTAACACCTAAGCGGGTCTCTGCTCCTTGGTTTACTGAAGCGCTGTCGGTCTCTCGACGGCAATGCAAGGTAGCTGAAAGAGCCTGGCGCTCACAGTACGACCCTGAGGCAAGGCATGCCTATAGGCTAGCGGTTAAAATCTATCATCGGGATATTCTCCTGGAGAAAAAAGGCTATTTTGCAAGGAGGATTGAGGCCGCTTCTAATTCCTATAAAGAGATCTTTACAATTGTCAGGGAATTTACGGCCCCTCGATCTAACGCTACTCAGGCTGCTCCTTCTGAGTCCTGGGCTTCCGATCTTGGAAATTTCTTTACCAACAAGATAAAGCTGATTCAAGATTCCTTTCCTCGGTTGGCGGCGGTTGTACCAGCCAGTCCCGAAGATGGATCAGTTTTACAGGCCCCTTTGGGTCCAGTCTTGGTAGCTTTTCCATCTATTTCAGTTCCTGCTTCACTGGCATTTATGGGCAATCTTAAATCTGGGTCGCCTCTTGACCCATGCCCGGCCAAATTCCTGGGAAAAATGGCGGAAGTCATAAATCCGCTGGTGAACCCACTTCTGAATCTCTCTTTGAGTCAGGGTGTGGTTCCGCAGGCCTGGAAGCAGGCAATGGTCATCCCTTTGCTTAAAAAGCCTGGTCTTGATTCGGAAGTCCTGGCCAACTATAGGCCTATCTCTCTCCTCCCTGCGCTCACGAAGATTCTGGAGAAGCATGTGCATATTGTGCTTTCCAACTTTCTGGAATCTCATAATGTACTGCACTCTACTCAATCTGGCTTCCGCCCCAATCTGAGCACCGAGACGGCGCTTCTGGAGGTGTCTGAAGCCATCAAAGAGGCACTGGACTCGGGGGTAAAGCCATGCTTGTCATGTTGGATCTGTCGGCGGCCTTTGACACCGTCCCCCATGAGGGTCTCCTCGCCAGACTCCATGAGATCGGTCTGAGGGGGACGGTGTACAGCTGGTTTAGATCATTTCTGGCTGGCCGCCGACAAACGGTCTGGGCCTCACCTAGCTCGGCCGTGATGCCGCCACTGGGAGTCGGAGTTCCGCAGGGTTCTGTGTTGAGCCCGCTCTCCCTGTCTCCGGCCCCGTTCCCGCCCCCCTCCCGCTGCCTCTCACGCTCTCCATGTCTCCATGTCTCCGGCCCCGTTCCCGCGCCCCTCCCGCTCTCCGTGTCTCCAGCCCCGTTCCCGCCCCCCCCTCCGGCGCTCAGTGCTTTATTTGTTACTCTTTCTGCAGGAGGGCAGAGCGTGGGTTACAGCAGAGGGTACATAAAAGCTCTTCTCGTTATGGGCTCTGGCTTTCAACGGGCGTTCAGCAGAGCCAAATCCATGCTTCTGGCCCGAGCTTTCAGCTGCTTGTCGAGCCCGGCTCGAGCTTTCAGCGGCTCGCCCAGCTCTAGTAGAGTGTGAAGTAGTTTGACAACAGTCAACCATCTGTGCCAGAAAAAGCCCACAGAGTAGGGAATGCTGTGTCCTATGCAAACGCAGGAAAATAAAATGAATCACATAAACATGCATAACTCCGAAAGCCGCGGTCAAGGACTCCATCCTCAGATGTAAAACGTGAGCAGAAGCAGTGACGCGCAGGAACCAGGGGAAAGCGGGTGCACTTTTAAAGTTCAACAAATTCGTCTAAAAGACATTGTGTAATGTAAATGCTCATGTGATGGGTCTCAAAACCTTCGGGTTGAGTTCGCGTTATCTAAAATTACAACAACAACAAAATCTTCCAATCGATCCTCGTCGGCTTCCGTGGGTCAGCTAGTCAACTCCCTTCACACAGACAGAGCGCATGCGCAGTGGGGGAAGGTTTTCACGCTTACCCAACGGCTGAAGCTTCGTGACTGCTGCTGCCGAGAGCTGAGCTCTCAGCGCAACTGGTGTGGCTCCCCTCACTCCTCTCCCCCACTGGCTCCGGCAGCCAGTGGATCCCTGAGCCCCTCTACAGGATAGAGAGCTAGGAGGAGGAGGTGGTGGCTGCGAAGATGGCGTCTGCCCTGGAGCAGTTTGTGAATAGCGTCCGGCAGTTATCTTCTCAAGGTAAAAGAAGAATCTCTTTCCCTACCCTTGTGCGCGACCCTTTCCTGCATTCCTTTCCTTGTGTGCGCGTGAAGGAGTGAGAGAACCTCTTCTGTTCGAGAGACCCAGGCAGCTAGAAAACATAATGCGCATGCCTTAAAACCTGTTGTCCTGTTTTGCGGCCATTCCACAGTCAGGCGAAATGTCATTGCTATATAAATGTTTTGTAGACGATCCCACCGGCTTGTTACATTTTGATGCGGTATTGACATTTCGCCTGACCCCAACATGGTTGCTTCATTGGACAAGGCCCCGCCCATTCACGGTTTCTATGTTTGAGCTGTTGACAGTAAGTTTTGGCCGGGCCCCCCTACTCTCCTGTTACCCACAGATTGATTGCTGTAGTGATTGATAGCCGTACTTTGTTTTTGATTGCCAATAGACAGACGTGTTCGTTTTATGGGTGGAATAGCCCTGGTCGGCATGTGCAAGTCACAAAACATATACAAATCCTAAATAGGCAGATGTTTTTATTTTTGCATACACGTTTGCAGTGTTGTGGTGGATGGTGAGGTTTTTTAGGTTAGGCAACATACCCCATATCCTGTATTATACTGATGTTTATATACAGCTTCCCTACATACTGCGAGGTCAAATGTGTACTTAAGGTGAAACGGGAATCTTCGCTGTGTCATTTACATACTGCTTGCTTCTAGGCCGTTATGCGTTCCATTTTGTGTTAAATTACTGGTTGCCCAACTTGGAGGATGTAAGGGTGTTGATTGTAGTTTAGCCTTTATGGGACATATTGGGTGAGCTTTTAAGGCGTTGTGTAAGTATGGTGCTCCTAATACATGGCGCATAATCCTGGCTAGTTACATAGTGTGAACATTTACGCAGCTTTGTAGTTACCGTCCGTATTTGTTAATGGACTGCATGATGGGTAGTGACTGCTGTAGTTAGAGGGGTCGGAGTGGGACACAGTGGGTGGATGGATGCATGATGGATGAATGTATGCATGATGTATGGGTGGATGTATGGATGGGTTGTTGGTTGGATGGGTTGGTGGATTGCATAAATTGTTGAGGGATTGGCTGTATATATGCATCTATCCATCCATCCACCCATCTATGCATCTATGCATCTATCCATAGACACATCCATACACCCATCCATGCGTGCACCCATGCATGCACCAACTCATCCATGCAAGCATTACAACAAGAGCCCGCAGCTCTCCTTCGTCTCTCCTCGCCCCCCCTTCCCTGAGCCCGCAGCTCTCCTTTGTCTCTCCTCGCCCCCCTTCCCTGTGCCATGCCCTGCTATTGTAAATGACAATGCCATTTATTTATGTTAAAAAAAACATAAATAAAAAAAATGTCAAGAGCAATGCCAATAGCTCTAACTTTAACAAAGGCAAAACCATTGCATTGTAAATGCTTGTTAGGTCGAGCGACCTATCTCAATGCGCTTGCGCATTGAGCGGGAGCGAGATATATAGGGGCTTATCAAGAGTTTACCTAACTGGCGATTCCACTGGCGATCCCATGCAGTGCATGTGCTTTTTAGGTCATTGCGCAAGCGCAAGCCCTAAAGAGCGCGTGCACAATGCCACCAGCCGCCTGCCTGCCTGCCTCGCATTACCACATCAAAGGCAGCCCTCCCAGCGCATTTCTCACCCCCTAATTATTCACGGCCGGTCGGCCGTACTTTCAGTTTCACGGCCGCGTCTCAAGCATGCCAAGTTACAAGCTTCATTTCTTTGTCTGCAATTTCACATTTATTTTCATTTATAGAGTTTTTTTTTCTTCAATGTGGCTATTTATGTGCATTTTTATTTTATCAGCAAGTTTATATTGTTTAATTTTCAAGGACCCCCTGAGTAGGTGCTGCGGACCCCACTTTAAAAATCGATTTTACATTAAGCAAATGATGCTCGAAATTCCCAAATCTAAAATAACCCAAAGCAAAAAAGTAAACAATTTCTTTTCTCTCCTACTCTGTGGATCTAATGTCCCCATCTCCGGGTGACACATTGCTTTGAAATGTTATAATCTCAAATATCTGTTTTTCTCTGTCAAATCCATCCCTACATTAATCTCCTTAAGCCTCGCGTTCCTTTTCTTCTTTGCCGTCAGATTTATCCCTCTGACCACTTGTAATTTTACAAATCAGCCGATCGATTCCAAACAGTGTTGGAGAGAAAGGTTATGTGGCGGATATTTCTGGCTCAGTAAAACATGCTGAATTTCTTCTGGTGTCGTTTTAGGACGCTGGGACATCATTCAGCAGTGCCGGCATTTGTCTGTATTAACCTGCGTGGAAGGGAGGGGGCTTTATTTTAACATCCAGCTGGGCAGAAACAAAGGCCTGATTTAAAAGACCATCAGCCCGTCTTTTGTTCAAGTCATCTGAGCCTAACACCTATATGCCAGTGCAATGGAAGAAAGCACAGGCAGACAGCTAATTACTTCACACAGACTTAAGCAAAACCTTTGGAGCCAGTTGTTTTAACTTTGTTTAACTCCCTACGAAAGAGATGTGCTTACACATTTTTAATCTTGCCTCCCAAAGCAACCCGACTTAAGATACCACGCCCCCTCATGTGAGACCTTCACACCCTCATCGCCGCTCTCCCCGCTCCGCCCCCTCCCCTGCCCCCCGTGTCGCATTTCTCCTCCCCCCAGCAATGCCCTCCGTCTTGTTCTCCTCCGTCGCTTGTTCCTTACCCCAGTTTCCCTTCCTCCTCGCCTCTCCTATTTCTTTATCTAAGCCCCTCGTATTCACTAGAATACAGTCCACGTTGATTGAGCACAGGGTCAAAGAAAGGATTATTGTCATTATAATGGAAATGAAAACAAGGCATGCGCAACCCACCATCTACAACCCTTACATTAACATCGGTCAGTGATTGGTACAAAATAAGTACCCCTCTGTATATAATAAAAATGTCATGCCACATCCACCACCACATCCACCACCACATCCACCATCACCACCACATCCACCACCACATCCACCGCATCCACCACCACATCCACCGCATCCACCACAGCCACATCCACCGCATCCACCACCGCATCCACCACCGCATCCACCACCACATCCACCACCACATCCACCATCACCACCACATCCACCTCCACATCCACCATGACATCCACCGCCACATCCACCACCCCATCCACCATCACCACCACCGCATCCACCACCACCACCGCATCCACCACCACATCCACCGCATCCACCACCAGCACATCCACCGCATCCACCACCACATCCACCACCACATCCACCATCACCACCACATCCACCATCACCTCCACATCCACCATGACATCCACCGCCACATCCACCTCCACATCCACCACCACATCCACCACACCCACCACCACCACATCTACCACCACATCCACCACCACATCCATCACATCCACCACCACATCCAACACATCCACCACCACCGCATCCACCACCACATCCACCATCACCTCCACATCCACCATGACATCCACCACCACATCCACCACATGCACCACCACATCCACCGCATCCACCACACCCACATCCACCACATCCACCACCACATCCACCACCACATCCACCACCACATCCACCACCACATCCACCACCACATCCAACACATCCACCACCACCTCCACCACCACCTCCACCACCACATCCACCACCACATCCACCACCACATCCACCACCACATCCACCCCCACATCCACCCCCACATCCACCCCCACATCCACCACCATCACCACCACATCCACCACCACCACCACCACATCCACCACCACCATATCCCCCAGATCCACCACCACCACATCTATGTGTGTGTGTGTGTGTGTGTGCGTGCGTGTGTGTGGCTGTGTGTGTGTGTAGGTGCAAATGCAATGTTCTTGGATTTTTGTCACAATAAAATACACTGAACATAATCTTCACAAAAGTTATTTACAAACGTTTAAGCTATTGCCATTATAAATTACAATACATTTTATTCAAGTATTAATTATTTACAAAATTAAAAGCCATTGTTATTTGCAATATCAATACATCTAAGTCACGTAAATACAACACACATTGCATTACAAATGCTATAGGTGTCACATTTGCGAAAGTTAAAACTATTGACATTGTAACTGACAAAGCTATTACTTTTGCTATTTTCTAAACCAACACATAAATAAAAAAAGTGTCATTTACAATACCAATTGCTCAAACTTTCCTAATGCGAGACCTATTGCATTTCCAATGCTTGTTCTTTCAGAGGTTGTTTCTCAACTTTTTTTTGTAGTTTGTTCATTCGTGCGTGAATAATTTCCCTTAACTATTCTGACAATATCCTCACTACTATCTAATCTGCTAGCTGATACTACAGTTTTGGCACACCTAGGGGTAAATTCAGCGTTGCTAATAATGGTGCTAATTTTGCATAAACTTTAATCCCCGTTGACCCAAAGTTTGTCTTGAAGATTCGTGTTGTTCTTCTTATCTCACTCAAATTTACAGGACAAGGCTAACTTCCTTAAGGCCGCCACATAGTCTTCAATCTTCTGATTTGGCCCCTTTTTCTGGTGATGAAAGTTGAATCGGTGTTTGGTGTACCGCTTTACATACTGTCGGAACAAAATAAGCGTCTAAATCCGCTATTGCTAGTGTGAACGCATTTCCCTCACCTCCTGAGCGCAGCTTCTTCTCCATACGGTTGTACACTCTTAATCCACCTGGAAGTAAACAATGTGAAAGTATTTTTTCTTTCTTTCAGGTGATAATTCCTTACTCTCAAAGGTGCCTAAATAGTTTATAAGGAAATCCTTCCATTCTTCCCATTTTTGGCTACTTATTTCATCATCCTTAATCATGAAGGGTTGTGGAGCAGGGAGATTCATGGTAGCCATGGCCTCAGACTAAAAACAGTAAGTGCCAAATCTTCTGCAAACCTTCCGCACAGATATGTGCCCCCTAAAATTTGAGCCACCAACAATACACAAGGACCCTACTTGTGTAAAAGGTTGTGTGCACATCTACTGCTGCAAATACTCCCGTGCTAAGCCCCAAAAGAGCACAACAAATTAGAAAGTACCTCAGATGTCCCCTTCTGCAAAGGCTGCATCCATGTCAATCCCTTGATGTGACTTGCATGAAATATATGTCACATTAAACTGTAAATACTTCAATGTGACACGCTTGGCGTGCTTGTCACCGTGGATGAAGAAATGGGAGAGACTCGTGTGAGAGCGTAGATGCAGTTACTTTATCCTTTCTCGATGTGACATGGTTGGTGTGCGTGTTACCATGAATGTTGATGGAGTTTCACATGAGAGGACGTAGACTCCTTTTTGTAACAACTGGGTGACGCACCATTGTCCAGCAATGACGGTGTGACCAATCCAAAATAGTTGCTCCAACGTCCCTAATGGGTCAATGTCAATGCCGTAGCAGCTACCTGTGATGGACTCCCATTCGAGGCTCTCAAGACGTCACAGTGAAATACGTTCCTGCCACTGTTCGTGCGCCCTCTCCACATTAGCATGCATTTATTCAACGGTTAACCTATCTTCTGGTAAGCCAACAAGAGTTTACCCTAAGTTTTAGAAAAACACACCTTTAGATCTTCAATCTGTAGGGGTTGAAGGTGGCGGTGGTAGGGAATATCCCTAGCATCTTCCTGTGCTGTAATGCATATAACGTATAAACTACACGTTAATGCTGGAATCTGGCGAGTGGGTTCGTCGGGTTCGAGTCGCTCATCGCCATTGTTGCAACGCAAGCGCATACACGGTTTGTAGCAAAAACTTGCTTTATTCTCAACTTGAACCCACACAGCACAGGGGAGCCATGAACTTCTACCTCCTCCCCGCTCCATAACGAAGACCGGTGTGCTCTCGTAGTATTCCACAGCTCGAGGTTTGCCCAAGCAATGGAACCCCACAAGCCCACTAGCAGGCTTGAGTACTCTGACACAACACTCCACCATCCTCTCTCTTCAATGTTGAGAGAAGCTTTAGCCACTCTCATGACTTTGACTTCATTTCACCTTTTTATTACCCTGTGCAGTGACTTATTCATCACTAGGTCTCCAACTTGGAAATGTTCAATTGTAACTCTGAGGTTGGTATCATAATATTTCATTTGCATTGGTGTCTTCCTCAAGACACTCCCTCATGTTGCTTCAATATGAAGCATGGTATGTTTGTATTTAATCTGGCCCTGCCGTTTGAGTTCTTTCTCCATGGTTGCAAACATTGGACTCTGGCAGTTCAAGTTGCGAACCAGCGGAGAAGGACCTCCCGGAAGCGGGCTCCTTTTTATTCAAATAAAGAAGACCTTTTACACAAAGAAAATCTATGTGTCTGCATGGATTAAATCTATTCATGAAAAATTGCTTGTTACATTTTGGCAAAGGTACTAGGGTATAGATAGGGGTGGAGATACTATGATGTTGCAGAAGTACAGGACAGAGGTTAAGAAACAAAAAACGTTTGTGAGAGAAGAGGGGTTAGGCGGGGTGTATAGAGGGCTTTGACAAGAGGAAAGGAGGGAGGAATGGGAGAAAAGGTGTTAGAGGGGCTCTCCCAGTAAAACAGATAGAAAGGATCTATTGATTTTGTGGAGACAACAGACTGCAAAGAGTTTTCCGACATGAAAGCCATACATCGAAATTCTTGGGAATTTCATACATTTAAAAAACTTTAGGGAACTAGGTCTGTGGAGAAACGTTCTCTAATTATTTATTTATGCTTGTCTTTTTTAAATAGCGAGGACCTTACCCAATGTTATTTGATTGCTTCACTTTAGAAGTGGATTATTACATAAGGCATAAGGTTGCATAATCCCAAATGATGTTAACAATAAATAAGACACAAGATTACATTATCCAAGGATGATGATACTTTGAAAAAGGCCGAAGACCTAAGTGAAAGGTATAAGTTGTAAATTGCAAATTGCAGACCTCATAACAATTGATTAACACTAAAAGGATGAGGCGTGGTGCCTGTGAGGTTGTTGGTTGAGGGTGGTGCAGGCCCTTCTCAAGCACCAGCCACAATCTCTGTAAGGTGTGTAAGGTGAACTTCTAAAAGCCACTAAATCTACCGGTGCCTAAGCCTCTGGTAGCTTGCCAAAGAAAAGTAGTCAGGCTTAACTTAGAGGCAGTGTGTAGAGTATTTATGCAGCCCACAAACAGTGATAAAGTTAAAACACAGCACAAGAAAAATCCCACACCAATTTAGAAACATAGAGTAAAATATCATAAATTATTTTAAATAAAAATGATAAAAATCCAATCAGGAAAACCGGAGATATGCAATGTCAAAGATTTAAGACAAGTATAGCATCTTAAAGCACAAAGCACGACTTGGGGTTATATGATCCAGCAAGACTGGGTGAAAGTCATAAGTTCAGACCGACTGTGTGCATGAGTGAGATACGGTTGCATGATAGAGGTAAGCATGGCTAAAGCACACATGCCTCTACCACGCAGCCTGAGCCGCGAATGCATCTTAACCACGCACTGTTTTACCACGCATGCCTTTCCCATGCAATTTTGTGGTAAAGGCATGAATGGTAAAGGGGTATGCTTGGCTAATGTTGCCACTACTACGATCCCCCTCCCCCACCCTAAGCTACAAACCCCCTAACTGCCCCTCCCCCCGCTCTGAGGCCCAAAACCTTCCCACCCGACCCTCTCCCATCCCAGCGCTGTCCCAAAAACTACCTCAACCCCTTCCACTGCCCTTAGGCCTAAAACCCTAACCCCTAATTGAACCACCTACCCAACCCCCACCGAGCCCTAAAACCTACCCCACCCTCTCCTTACCCCTAAAAACGACCCCATCTCTCCATTCCCCCCCCCCTGAGGCCTAAAAACCTTCCCCTTTGCATACACTACCCCAATCCCCTTCCACCCTCGTGCTGTTCCTAAAACGACCCCAACCCCTTCCACTGCGCTTAGGCCTAAAACCCTAATCAAAAAACTACCCAACCCCCCCACCAGCCCTAAAAACTCCCCCAACTCCCCCCACCAGCCCTGAAAATGACCCGACCCCCCCGCCCTAAAAACTAACCCGACTCCCCCGCCCCACCCTGAAAACTATCCCGACCCCATCCCTGAAAACTATCCAGACTCCCCCTACCCTGGAAACTCCCCTGACCCCACAACCCTGAAAACTACCCAACCCCCCCAAACCTGAAAATGACCCCCAACCCATACAAACCCAGCCCCAGGCCCACTTACCTCACTGTGTCCTCTGGCTCTGTTACTGGCTTCTTCCTGCTTCCGCCGAGCAGCAGCTAGACTGCGCACTGCCTTAACCACGCATATGTGTCGTTAAGGCAAGCGTGGTAGTGCTTGCGTATAGGGGAAAATGCATGGCTGAGTCCACGTTGTGCTGACTGTTTCCCCTCAAATAAAAAGACCAGGTTAGTCCAGCTGAAAAAAGTTATCTTATAAAGTCCACCAAGAAGAGTTTAATTCGCTCTGGAGGAGGCCAAGAGGAGCAGGAAGAGCATTGCGGATGGTCGGTGCTGTAGCTCAAAGGGCAGGCAGGGCGTCGCAGATGGCTGTCATTGTACTGAGAAGATCTTTTGCCATACAATGTCCTGCTGACCAGCGGACAAGAGACCTGTGCGGAGCGCTTCGCTGCCTTGTGTGTAGTCCTGGCGCTATTATAACAAATTACTGCGGCGCTTTTAATTGTATCCTCGTTTTGTATCTAATTTTATTTTATTTCTTTTCCCCTGTTTTTACAGGGCACTCCCCTTACCTGCACTCTAATAGGTATTTTCACCGCGCTTGGCGGGTCCCGGTTCCCTTGTGGTTGAAGTATCGGCAGCTTCGCTTTGTAGCGGCCATATTGGGTGAGGGTAGGACGTTGGCTGTGGGGTGCACACTCTAGCGGATAAGGCGACCAACCTCCTCTTAAGGGAGGTAACCAGGGGGCTCTGTCTTGCCATACAATGTCCTGCTGACCAGCGGACAAGAGACCTGTGCGGAGCGCTTCGCTGCCTTGTGTGTAGTCCTGGCGCTATTATAACAAATTACTGCGGCGCTTTTAATTGTATCCTCATTTTGTATCTAATTTTATTTTATTTCTTTTCCCCTGTTTTTACGGGGCACTCCCCTTACCTGCACTCTAATATGTATTTTCACCGCGCTTGGCGGGTCCCGGTTCCCTTGTGGTTGAAGTATCGGCAGCTTCGCTTTGTAGCGGCCATATTGGGTGAGGGTAGGACGTTGGCTGTGGGGTGCACACTCTAGCGGATAAGGCGACCAACCTCCTCTTAAGGGAGGTAACCAGGGGGCTCTGTCTTGCCATACAATGTCCTGCTGACCAGCGGACAAGAGACCTGTGCGGAGCGCTTCGCTGCCTTGTGTGTAGTCCTGGCGCTATTATAACAAATTACTGCGGCGCTTTTAATTGTATCCTCATTTTGTATCTAATTTTATTTTATTTCTTTTCCCCTGTTTTTACGGGGCACTCCCCTTACCTGCACTCTAATATGTATTTTCACCGCGCTTGGCGGGTCCCGGTTCCCTTGTGGTTGAAGTATCGGCAGCTTCGCTTTGTAGCGGCCATATTGGGTGAGGGTAGGACGTTGGCTGTGGGGTGCACGCTCTAGCGGATAAGGCGACCAACCTCCTCTTAAAGGAAGTCATGTCTACGCGCAGCAGGAACGCCGGATCACCGCCGGAGTCACGCCAGAGTCCAGCCCGTCTGCGCCCGTCAGCGTCCCGGAGGCGAGCGGAACGGCGGGTGGGGCTCTACCATCGCGTCTGTCAACCTCTGTGCCTGTCACGCTGCGCTACACATCGCTTGAGTTACGATCTTTGCAAAAGAGGTCCTGTGGCTGTTACAGAGTTTTTCCCGGTCGTTATAGGGGCAAGAGTCGATGCCCTGGGTGTGGATGGTCTCCCAGCTTTGCCCCGGCCTCTCGACCAAACAGAGAGATCGACTGTGTGAAGTATCTTTGTTTGTTTTTAAACACGAGATCAGCATGTAGACATGCGCTGGATATTTATGACCTTTTGGTGACGGAAAAGCCGCTCTGTCTGATGCTGACGGAGACTTGGCTGGGGGAATTCTCGAACCCTGATATAGCTATAGCTATTCCCCCTGACTACAATATTTTTAGGCAGGATAGATCGAAGGGGAGGGGGGGCGGAGTGGCAGTGGTGGTGAATAAATGCGCCACATGCGCTATTCTGCCCTTGGAGGGCATTACAGGGTCTGAATCCCTTGCCTTCTCTATTACATTGGCACCTCATCAATCCTTTAAAGGCCTCTTAGTTTATAGGCCACCTGGACCGGCCGGTGCCTTTTTTGATGAGCTCCAGTCGGTAATCTCGGTGCTGGCCTTGAAAGCTGAACATTGTGTCCTGGCCGGGGATTTTAATTTCCATATGGATGAGCGATTGGACCCTGATACAACCAAATTGTTTGATATTACGGCCCCTCTTGGCTTTGTCCCTTATCTCCTTGGACCAACGCACGATAAGGGCCATACCCTAGATCAGGTCTTTTCTAAGTCCCCCTTGGAGGTGACGGCTCTTTTACCAGTGCTCTGGTCAGACCATAGACTGGCCAAATTTCAGATACGGGGCACTTTGAAACCATCTAGCTCCGCTCCTAAGCAGCAGGGACGTGCTCCTAGGGCATATCATCGGGTGACGCCAGACATGCTAGCGCAGGCTGTCTGGACCATCCTTGCCCCCTCACGGGAGATCTGGAGAGGGACTTAGACTCCCTGCAAGCATGGCTATTGGATAGGCTAAACGATCTAGCCCCAGTGATGGCCCCTCGATTAACACCTAAGCGGGTCTCTGCTCCTTGGTTTACTGAAGCGCTGTCGGTCTCTCGACGGCAATGCAAGGTAGCTGAAAGAGCCTGGCGCTCACAGTACGACCCTGAGGCAAGGCATGCCTATAGGCTAGCGGTTAAAATCTATCATCGGGATATTCTCCTGGAGAAAAAAGGCTATTTTGCAAGGAGGATTGAGGCCGCTTCTAATTCCTATAAAGAGATCTTTACAATTGTCAGGGAATTTACGGCCCCTCGATCTAACGCTACTCAGGCTGCTCCTTCTGAGTCCTGGGCTTCCGATCTTGGAAATTTCTTTACCAACAAGATAAAGCTGATTCAAGATTCCTTTCCTCGGTTGGCGGCGGTTGTACCAGCCAGTCCCGAAGATGGATCAGTTTTACAGGCCCCTTTGGGTCCAGTCTTGGTAGCTTTTCCATCTATTTCAGTTCCTGCTTCACTGGCATTTATGGGCAATCTTAAATCTGGGTCGCCTCTTGACCCATGCCCGGCCAAATTCCTGGGAAAAATGGCGGAAGTCATAAATCCGCTGGTGAACCCACTTCTGAATCTCTCTTTGAGTCAGGGTGTGGTTCCGCAGGCCTGGAAGCAGGCAATGGTCATCCCTTTGCTTAAAAAGCCTGGTCTTGATTCGGAAGTCCTGGCCAACTATAGGCCTATCTCTCTCCTCCCTGCGCTCACGAAGATTCTGGAGAAGCATGTGCATATTGTGCTTTCCAACTTTCTGGAATCTCATAATGTACTGCACTCTACTCAATCTGGCTTCCGCCCCAATCTGAGCACCGAGACGGCGCTTCTGGAGGTGTCTGAAGCCATCAAAGAGGCACTGGACTCGGGGGTAAAGCCATGCTTGTCATGTTGGATCTGTCGGCAGCCTTTGACACCGTCCCCCATGAGGGTCTCCTCGCCAGACTCCATGAGATCGGTCTGAGGGGGACGGTGTACAGCTGGTTTAGATCATTTCTGGCTGGCCGCCGACAAACGGTCTGGGCCTCACCTAGCTCGGCCGTGATGCCGCCACTGGGAGTCGGAGTTCCGCAGGGTTCTGTGTTGAGCCCGCTCTCCCTGTCTCCGGCCCCGTTCCCGCCCCCCTCCCGCTGCCTCTCACGCTCTCCATGTCTCCATGTCTCCGGCCCCGTTCCCGCGCCCCTCCCGCTCTCCGTGTCTCCGGCCCCGTTCCCGCCCCCCCCTCCGGCGCTCAGTGCTTTATTTGTTACTCTTTCTGCAGGAGGGCAGAGCGTGGGTTACAGCAGAGGGTACATAAAAGCTCTTCTCGTTATGGGCTCTGGCTTTCAACGGGCGTTCAGCAGAGCCAAATCCATGCTTCTGGCCCGAGCTTTCAGCTGCTTGTCGAGCCCGGCTCGAGCTTTCAGCGGCTCGCCCAGCTCTAGTAGAGTGTGAAGTAGTTTGACAACAGTCAACCATCTGTGCCAGAAAAAGCCCACAGAGTAGGGAATGCTGTGTCCTATGCAAACGCAGGAAAATAAAATGAATCACATAAACATGCATAACTCCGAAAGCCGCGGTCAAGGACTCCATCCTCAGATGTAAAACGTGAGCAGAAGCAGTGACGCGCAGGAACCAGGGGAAAGCGGGTGCACTTTTAAAGTTCAACAAATTCGTCTAAAAGACATTGTGTAATGTAAATGCTCATGTGATGGGTCTCAAAACCTTCGGGTTGAGTTCGCGTTATCTAAAATTACAACAACAACAAAATCTTCCAATCGATCCTCGTCGGCTTCCGTGGGTCAGCTAGTCAACTCCCTTCACACAGACAGAGCGCATGCGCAGTGGGGGAAGGTTTTCACGCTTACCCAACGGCTGAAGCTTCGTGACTGCTGCTGCCGAGAGCTGAGCTCTCAGCGCAACTGGTGTGGCTCCCCTCACTCCTCTCCCCCACTGGCTCCGGCAGCCAGTGGATCCCTGAGCCCCTCTACAGGATAGAGAGCTAGGAGGAGGAGGTGGTGGCTGCGAAGATGGCGTCTGCCCTGGAGCAGTTTGTGAATAGCGTCCGGCAGTTATCTTCTCAAGGTAAAAGAAGAATCTCTTTCCCTACCCTTGTGCGCGACCCTTTCCTGCATTCCTTTCCTTGTGTGCGCGTGAAGGAGTGAGAGAACCTCTTCTGTTCGAGAGACCCAGGCAGCTAGAAAACATAATGCGCATGCCTTAAAACCTGTTGTCCTGTTTTGCGGCCATTCCACAGTCAGGCGAAATGTCATTGCTATATAAATGTTTTGTAGACGATCCCACCGGCTTGTTACATTTTGATGCGGTATTGACATTTCGCCTGACCCCAACATGGTTGCTTCATTGGACAAGGCCCCGCCCATTCACGGTTTCTATGTTTGAGCTGTTGACAGTAAGTTTTGGCCGGGCCCCCCTACTCTCCTGTTACCCACAGATTGATTGCTGTAGTGATTGATAGCCGTACTTTGTTTTTGATTGCCAATAGACAGACGTGTTCGTTTTATGGGTGGAATAGCCCTGGTCGGCATGTGCAAGTCACAAAACATATACAAATCCTAAATAGGCAGATGTTTTTATTTTTGCATACACGTTTGCAGTGTTGTGGTGGATGGTGAGGTTTTTTAGGTTAGGCAACATACCCCATATCCTGTATTATACTGATGTTTATATACAGCTTCCCTACATACTGCGAGGTCAAATGTGTACTTAAGGTGAAACGGGAATCTTCGCTGTGTCATTTACATACTGCTTGCTTCTAGGCCGTTATGCGTTCCATTTTGTGTTAAATTACTGGTTGCCCAACTTGGAGGATGTAAGGGTGTTGATTGTAGTTTAGCCTTTATGGGACATATTGGGTGAGCTTTTAAGGCGTTGTGTAAGTATGGTGCTCCTAATACATGGCGCATAATCCTGGCTAGTTACATAGTGTGAACATTTACGCAGCTTTGTAGTTACCGTCCGTATTTGTTAATGGACTGCATGATGGGTAGTGACTGCTGTAGTTAGAGGGGTCGGAGTGGGACACAGTGGGTGGATGGATGCATGATGGATGAATGTATGCATGATGTATGGGTGGATGTATGGATGGGTTGTTGGTTGGATGGGTTGGTGGATTGCATAAATTGTTGAGGGATTGGCTGTATATATGCATCTATCCATCCATCCACCCATCTATGCATCTATGCATCTATCCATAGACACATCCATACACCCATCCATGCGTGCACCCATGCATGCACCAACTCATCCATGCAAGCATTACAACAAGAGCCCGCAGCTCTCCTTCGTCTCTCCTCGCCCCCCCTTCCCTGAGCCCGCAGCTCTCCTTTGTCTCTCCTCGCCCCCCTTCCCTGTGCCATGCCCTGCTATTGTAAATGACAATGCCATTTATTTATGTTAAAAAAAACATAAATAAAAAAAATGTCAAGAGCAATGCCAATAGCTCTAACTTTAACAAAGGCAAAACCATTGCATTGTAAATGCTTGTTAGGTCGAGCGACCTATCTCAATGCGCTTGCGCATTGAGCGTGAGCTAGATATATAGGGGCTTATCAAGAGTTTACCTAACTGGCGATTCCACTGGCGATCCCATGCAGTGCATGTGCTTTTTAGGTCATTGCGCAAGCGCAAGCCCTAAAGAGCGCGTGCACAATGCCACCAGCCGCCTGCCTGCCTGCCTCGCATTACCACATCAAAGGCAGCCCTCCCAGCGCATTTCTCACCCCCTAATTATTCACGGCCGGTCGGCCGTACTTTCAGTTTCACGGCCGCGTCTCAAGCATGCCAAGTTACAAGCTTCATTTCTTTGTCTGCAATTTCACATTTATTTTCATTTATAGAGTTTTTTTTTCTTCAATGTGGCTATTTATGTGCATTTTTATTTTATCAGCAAGTTTATATTGTTTAATTTTCAAGGACCCCCTGAGTAGGTGCTGCGGACCCCACTTTAAAAATCGATTTTACATTAAGCAAATGATGCTCGAAATTCCCAAATCTAAAATAACCCAAAGCAAAAAAGTAAACAATTTCTTTTCTCTCCTACTCTGTGGATCTAATGTCCCCATCTCCGGGTGACACATTGCTTTGAAATGTTATAATCTCAAATATCTGTTTTTCTCTGTCAAATCCATCCCTACATTAATCTCCTTAAGCCTCGCGTTCCTTTTCTTCTTTGCCGTCAGATTTATCCCTCTGACCACTTGTAATTTTACAAATCAGCCGATCGATTCCAAACAGTGTTGGAGAGAAAGGTTATGTGGCGGATATTTCTGGCTCAGTAAAACATGCTGAATTTCTTCTGGTGTCGTTTTAGGACGCTGGGACATCATTCAGCAGTGCCGGCATTTGTCTGTATTAACCTGCGTGGAAGGGAGGGGGCTTTATTTTAACATCCAGCTGGGCAGAAACAAAGGCCTGATTTAAAAGACCATCAGCCCGTCTTTTGTTCAAGTCATCTGAGCCTAACACCTATATGCCAGTGCAATGGAAGAAAGCACAGGCAGACAGCTAATTACTTCACACAGACTTAAGCAAAACCTTTGGAGCCAGTTGTTTTAACTTTGTTTAACTCCCTACGAAAGAGATGTGCTTACACATTTTTAATCTTGCCTCCCAAAGCAACCCGACTTAAGATACCACGCCCCCTCATGTGAGACCTTCACACCCTCATCTCCGCTCTCCCCGCTCCGCCCCCTCCCCTGCCCCCCGTGTCGCATTTCTCCTCCCCCCAGCAATGCCCTCCGTCTTGTTCTCCTCCGTCGCTTGTTCCTTACCCCAGTTTCCCTTCCTCCTCGCCTCTCCTATTTCTTTATCTAAGCCCCTCGTATTCACTAGAATACAGTCCACGTTGATTGAGCACAGGGTCAAAGAAAGGATTATTGTCATTATAATGGAAATGAAAACAAGGCATGCGCAACCCACCATCTACAACCCTTACATTAACATCGGTCAGTGATTGGTACAAAATAAGTACCCCTCTGTATATAATAAAAATGTCATGCCACATCCACCACCACATCCACCACCACATCCACCATCACCACCACATCCACCACCACATCCACCGCATCCACCACCACATCCACCGCATCCACCACAGCCACATCCACCGCATCCACCACCGCATCCACCACCGCATCCACCACCACATCCACCACCACATCCACCATCACCACCACATCCACCTCCACATCCACCATGACATCCACCGCCACATCCACCACCCCATCCACCATCACCACCACCGCATCCACCACCACCACCGCATCCACCACCACATCCACCGCATCCACCACCACCACATCCACCGCATCCACCACCACATCCACCACCACATCCACCATCACCACCACATCCACCATCACCTCCACATCCACCATGACATCCACCGCCACATCCACCTCCACATCCACCACCACATCCACCACACCCACCACCACCACATCTACCACCACATCCACCACCACATCCATCACATCCACCACCACATCCAACACATCCACCACCACCGCATCCACCACCACATCCACCATCACCTCCACATCCACCATGACATCCACCACCACATCCACCACATGCACCACCACATCCACCGCATCCACCACACCCACATCCACCACATCCACCACCACATCCACCACCACATCCACCACCACATCCACCACCACATCCACCACCACATCCACCACCACATCCAACACATCCACCACCACCTCCACCACCACCTCCACCACCACATCCACCACCACATCCACCACCACATCCACCACCACATCCACCCCCACATCCACCCCCACATCCACCCCCACATCCACCACCATCACCACCACATCCACCACCACCACCACCACATCCACCACCACCATATCCCCCAGATCCACCACCACCACATCTATGTGTGTGTGTGTGTGTGTGTGCGTGCGTGTGTGTGGCTGTGTGTGTGTGTAGGTGCAAATGCAATGTTCTTGGATTTTTGTCACAATAAAATACACTGAACATAATCTTCACAAAAGTTATTTACAAACGTTTAAGCTATTGCCATTATAAATTACAATACATTTTATTCAAGTATTAATTATTTACAAAATTAAAAGCCATTGTTATTTGCAATATCAATACATCTAAGTCACGTAAATACAACACACATTGCATTACAAATGCTATAGGTGTCACATTTGCGAAAGTTAAAACTATTGACATTGTAACTGACAAAGCTATTACTTTTGCTATTTTCAAAACCAACACATAAATAAAAAAAGTGTCATTTACAATACCAATTGCTCAAACTTTCCTAATGCGAGACCTATTGCATTTCCAATGCTTGTTCTTTCAGAGGTTGTTTCTCAACTTTTTTTTGTAGTTTGTTCATTCGTGCGTGAATAATTTCCCTTAACTATTCTGACAATATCCTCACTACTATCTAATCTGCTAGCTGATACTACAGTTTTGGCACACCTAGGGGTAAATTCAGCGTTGCTAATAATGGTGCTAATTTTGCATAAACTTTAATCCCCGTTGACCCAAAGTTTGTCTTGAAGATTCGTGTTGTTCTTCTTATCTCACTCAAATTTACAGGACAAGGCTAACTTCCTTAAGGCCGCCACATAGTCTTCAATCTTCTGATTTGGCCCCTTTTTCTGGTGATGAAAGTTGAATCGGTGTTTGGTGTACCGCTTTACATACTGTCGGAACAAAATAAGCGTCTAAATCCGCTATTGCTAGTGTGAACGCATTTCCCTCACCTCCTGAGCGCAGCTTCTTCTCCATACGGTTGTACACTCTTAATCCACCTGGAAGTAAACAATGTGAAAGTATTTTTTCTTTCTTTCAGGTGATAATTCCTTACTCTCAAAGGTGCCTAAATAGTTTATAAGGAAATCCTTCCATTCTTCCCATTTTTGGCTACTTATTTCATCATCCTTAATCATGAAGGGTTGTGGAGCAGGGAGATTCATGGTAGCCATGGCCTCAGACTAAAAACAGTAAGTGCCAAATCTTCTGCAAACCTTCCGCACAGATATGTGCCCCCTAAAATTTGAGCCACCAACAATACACAAGGACCCTACTTGTGTAAAAGGTTGTGTGCACATCTACTGCTGCAAATACTCCCGTGCTAAGCCCCAAAAGAGCACAACAAATTAGAAAGTACCTCAGATGTCCCCTTCTGCAAAGGCTGCATCCATGTCAATCCCTTGATGTGACTTGCATGAAATATATGTCACATTAAACTGTAAATACTTCAATGTGACACGCTTGGCGTGCTTGTCACCGTGGATGAAGAAATGGGAGAGACTCGTGTGAGAGCGTAGATGCAGTTACTTTATCCTTTCTCGATGTGACATGGTTGGTGTGCGTGTTACCATGAATGTTGATGGAGTTTCACATGAGAGGACGTAGACTCCTTTTTGTAACAACTGGGTGACGCACCATTGTCCAGCAATGACGGTGTGACCAATCCAAAATAGTTGCTCCAACGTCCCTAATGGGTCAATGTCAATGCCGTAGCAGCTACCTGTGATGGACTCCCATTCGAGGCTCTCAAGACGTCACAGTGAAATACGTTCCTGCCACTGTTCGTGCGCCCTCTCCACATTAGCATGCATTTATTCAACGGTTAACCTATCTTCTGGTAAGCCAACAAGAGTTTACCCTAAGTTTTAGAAAAACACACCTTTAGATCTTCAATCTGTAGGGGTTGAAGGTGGCGGTGGTAGGGAATATCCCTAGCATCTTCCTGTGCTGTAATGCATATAACGTATAAACTACACGTTAATGCTGGAATCTGGCGAGTGGGTTCGTCGGGTTCGAGTCGCTCATCGCCATTGTTGCAACGCAAGCGCATACACGGTTTGTAGCAAAAACTTGCTTTATTCTCAACTTGAACCCACACAGCACAGGGGAGCCATGAACTTCTACCTCCTCCCCGCTCCATAACGAAGACCGGTGTGCTCTCGTAGTATTCCACAGCTCGAGGTTTGCCCAAGCAATGGAACCCCACAAGCCCACTAGCAGGCTCGAGTACTCTGACACAACACTCCACCATCCTCTCTCTTCAATGTTGAGAGAAGCTTTAGCCACTCTCATGACTTTGACTTCATTTCACCTTTTTATTACCCTGTGCAGTGACTTATTCATCACTAGGTCTCCAACTTGGAAATGTTCAATTTTAACTCTGAGGTTGGTATCATAATATTTCATTTGCATTGGTGTCTTCCTCAAGACACTCCCTCATGTTGCTTCAATATGAAGCATGGTATGTTTGTATTTAATCTGGCCCTGCCGTTTGAGTTCTTTCTCCATGGTTGCAAACATTGGACTCTGGCAGTTCAAGTTGCGAACCAGCGGAGAAGGACCTCCCGGAAGCGGGCTCCTTTTTATTCAAATAAAGAAGACCTTTTACACAAAGAAAATCTATGTGTCTGCATGGATTAAATCTATTCATGAAAAATTGCTTGTTACATTTTGGCAAAGGTACTAGGGTATAGATAGGGGTGGAGATACTATGATGTTGCAGAAGTACAGGACAGAGGTTAAGAAACAAAAAACGTTTGTGAGAGAAGAGGGGTTAGGCGGGGTGTATAGAGGGCTTTGACAAGAGGAAAGGAGGGAGGAATGGGAGAAAAGGTGTTAGAGGGGCTCTCCCAGTAAAACAGATAGAAAGGATCTATTGATTTTGTGGAGACAACAGACTGCAAAGAGTTTTCCGACATGAAAGCCATACATCGAAATTCTTGGGAATTTCATACATTTAAAAAACTTTAGGGAACTAGGTCTGTGGAGAAACGTTCTCTAATTATTTATTTATGCTTGTCTTTTTTAAATAGCGAGGACCTTACCCAATGTTATTTGATTGCTTCACTTTAGAAGTGGATTATTACATAAGGCATAAGGTTGCATAATCCCAAATGATGTTAACAATAAATAAGACACAAGATTACATTATCCAAGGATGATGATACTTTGAAAAAGGCCGAAGACCTAAGTGAAAGGTATAAGTTGTAAATTGCAAATTGCAGACCTCATAACAATTGATTAACACTAAAAGGATGAGGCGTGGTGCCTGTGAGGTTGTTGGTTGAGGGTGGTGCAGGCCCTTCTCAAGCACCAGCCACAATCTCTGTAAGGTGTGTAAGGTGAACTTCTAAAAGCCACTAAATCTACCGGTGCCTAAGCCTCTGGTAGCTTGCCAAAGAAAAGTAGTCAGGCTTAACTTAGAGGCAGTGTGTAGAGTATTTATGCAGCCCACAAACAGTGATAAAGTTAAAACACAGCACAAGAAAAATCCCACACCAATTTAGAAACATAGAGTAAAATATCATAAATTATTTTAAATAAAAATGATAAAAATCCAATCAGGAAAACCGGAGATATGCAATGTCAAAGATTTAAGACAAGTATAGCATCTTAAAGCACAAAGCACGACTTGGGGTTATATGATCCAGCAAGACTGGGTGAAAGTCATAAGTTCAGACCGACTGTGTGCATGAGTGAGATACGGTTGCATGATAGAGGTAAGCATGGCTAAAGCACACATGCCTCTACCACGCAGCCTGAGCCGCGAATGCATCTTAACCACGCACTGTTTTACCACGCATGCCTTTCCCATGCAATTTTGTGGTAAAGGCATGAATGGTAAAGGGGTATGCTTGGCTAATGTTGCCACTACTACGATCCCCCTCCCCCACCCTAAGCTACAAACCCCCTAACTGCCCCTCCCCCCGCTCTGAGGCCCAAAACCTTCCCACCCGACCCTCTCCCATCCCAGCGCTGTCCCAAAAACTACCTCAACCCCTTCCACTGCCCTTAGGCCTAAAACCCTAACCCCTAATTGAACCACCTACCCAACCCCCACCGAGCCCTAAAACCTACCCCACCCTCTCCTTACCCCTAAAAACGACCCCATCTCTCCATTCCCCCCCCCCTGAGGCCTAAAAACCTTCCCCTTTGCATACACTACCCCAATCCCCTTCCACCCTCGTGCTGTTCCTAAAACGACCCCAACCCCTTCCACTGCGCTTAGGCCTAAAACCCTAATCAAAAAACTACCCAACCCCCCCACCAGCCCTAAAAACTACCCCAACTCCCCCCACCAGCCCTGAAAATGACCCGACCCCCCCGCCCTAAAAACTAACCCGACTCCCCCGCCCCACCCTGAAAACTATCCCGACCCCATCCCTGAAAACTATCCAGACTCCCCCTACCCTGGAAACTCCCCTGACCCCACAACCCTGAAAACTACCCAACCCCCCCAAACCTGAAAATGACCCCCAACCCATACAAACCCAGCCCCAGGCCCACTTACCTCACTGTGTCCTCTGGCTCTGTTACTGGCTTCTTCCTGCTTCCGCCGAGCAGCAGCTAGACTGCGCACTGCCTTAACCACGCATATGTGTCGTTAAGGCAAGCGTGGTAGTGCTTGCGTATAGGGGAAAATGCATGGCTGAGTCCACGTTGTGCTGACTGTTTCCCCTCAAATAAAAAGACCAGGTTAGTCCAGCTGAAAAAAGTTATCTTATAAAGTCCACCAAGAAGAGTTTAATTCGCTCTGGAGGAGGCCAAGAGGAGCAGGAAGAGCATTGCGGATGGTCGGTGCTGTAGCTCAAAGGGCAGGCAGGGCGTCGCAGATGGCTGTCATTGTACTGAGAAGATCTTTTGCCATACAATGTCCTGCTGACCAGCGGACAAGAGACCTGTGCGGAGCGCTTCGCTGCCTTGTGTGTAGTCCTGGCGCTATTATAACAAATTACTGCGGCGCTTTTAATTGTATCCTCGTTTTGTATCTAATTTTATTTTATTTCTTTTCCCCTGTTTTTACAGGGCACTCCCCTTACCTGCACTCTAATAGGTATTTTCACCGCGCTTGGCGGGTCCCGGTTCCCTTGTGGTTGAAGTATCGGCAGCTTCGCTTTGTAGCGGCCATATTGGGTGAGGGTAGGACGTTGGCTGTGGGGTGCACACTCTAGCGGATAAGGCGACCAACCTCCTCTTAAGGGAGGTAACCAGGGGGCTCTGTCTTGCCATACAATGTCCTGCTGACCAGCGGACAAGAGACCTGTGCGGAGCGCTTCGCTGCCTTGTGTGTAGTCCTGGCGCTATTATAACAAATTACTGCGGCGCTTTTAATTGTATCCTCATTTTGTATCTAATTTTATTTTATTTCTTTTCCCCTGTTTTTACGGGGCACTCCCCTTACCTGCACTCTAATATGTATTTTCACCGCGCTTGGCGGGTCCCGGTTCCCTTGTGGTTGAAGTATCGGCAGCTTCGCTTTGTAGCGGCCATATTGGGTGAGGGTAGGACGTTGGCTGTGGGGTGCACGCTCTAGCGGATAAGGCGACCAACCTCCTCTTAAAGGAAGTCATGTCTACGCGCAGCAGGAACGCCGGATCACCGCCGGAGTCACGCCAGAGTCCAGCCCGTCTGCGCCCGTCAGCGTCCCGGAGGCGAGCGGAACGGCGGGTGGGGCTCTACCATCGCGTCTGTCAACCTCTGCGCCTGTCACGCTGCGCTACACATCGCTTGAGTTACGATCTTTGCAAAAGAGGTCCTGTGGCTGTTACAGAGTTTTTCCCGGTCGTTATAGGGGCAAGAGTCGATGCCCTGGGTGTGGATGGTCTCCCAGCTTTGCCCCGGCCTCTCGACCAAACAGAGAGATCGACTGTGTGAAGTATCTTTGTTTGTTTTTAAACACGAGATCAGCATGTAGACATGCGCTGGATATTTATGACCTTTTGGTGACGGAAAAGCCGCTCTGTCTGATGCTGACGGAGACTTGGCTGGGGGAATTCTCGAACCCTGATATAGCTATAGCTATTCCCCCTGACTACAATATTTTTAGGCAGGATAGATCGAAGGGGAGGGGGGGCGGAGTGGCAGTGGTGGTGAATAAATGCGCCACATGCGCTATTCTGCCCTTGGAGGGCATTACAGGGTCTGAATCCCTTGCCTTCTCTATTACATTGGCACCTCATCAATCCTTTAAAGGCCTCTTAGTTTATAGGCCACCTGGACCGGCCGGTGCCTTTTTTGATGAGCTCCAGTCGGTAATCTCGGTGCTGGCCTTGAAAGCTGAACATTGTGTCCTGGCCGGGGATTTTAATTTCCATATGGATGAGCGATTGGACCCTGATACAACCAAATTGTTTGATATTACGGCCCCTCTTGGCTTTGTCCCTTATCTCCTTGGACCAACGCACGATAAGGGCCATACCCTAGATCAGGTCTTTTCTAAGTCCCCCTTGGAGGTGACGGCTCTTTTACCAGTGCTCTGGTCAGACCATAGACTGGCCAAATTTCAGATACGGGGCACTTTGAAACCATCTAGCTCCGCTCCTAAGCAGCAGGGACGTGCTCCTAGGGCATATCATCGGGTGACGCCAGACATGCTAGCGCAGGCTGCTCTGGACCATCCTTGCCCCCTCACGGGAGATCTGGAGAGGGACTTAGACTCCCTGCAAGCATGGCTATTGGATAGGCTAAACGATCTAGCCCCAGTGATGGCCCCTCGATTAACACCTAAGCGGGTCTCTGCTCCTTGGTTTACTGAAGCGCTGTCGGTCTCTCGACGGCAATGCAAGGTAGCTGAAAGAGCCTGGCGCTCACAGTACGACCCTGAGGCAAGGCATGCCTATAGGCTAGCGGTTAAAATCTATCATCGGGATATTCTCCTGGAGAAAAAAGGCTATTTTGCAAGGAGGATTGAGGCCGCTTCTAATTCCTATAAAGAGATCTTTACAATTGTCAGGGAATTTACGGCCCCTCGATCTAACGCTTCTCAGGCTGCTCCTTCTGAGTCCTGGGCTTCCGATCTTGGAAATTTCTTTACCAACAAGATAAAGCTGATTCAAGATTCCTTTCCTCGGTTGGCGGCGGTTGTACCAGCCAGTCCCGAAGATGGATCAGTTTTACAGGCCCCTTTGGGTCCAGTCTTGGTAGCTTTTCCATCTATTTCAGTTCCTGCTTCACTGGCATTTATGGGCAATCTTAAATCTGGGTCGCCTCTTGACCCATGCCCGGCCAAATTCCTGGGAAAAATGGCGGAAGTCATAAATCCGCTGGTGAACCCACTTCTGAATCTCTCTTTGAGTCAGGGTGTGGTTCCGCAGGCCTGGAAGCAGGCAATGGTCATCCCTTTGCTTAAGAAGCCTGGTCTTGATTCGGAAGTCCTGGCCAACTATAGGCCTATCTCTCTCCTCCCTGCGCTCACGAAGATTCTGGAGAAGCATGTGCATATTGTGCTTTCCAACTTTCTGGAATCTCATAATGTACTGCACTCTACTCAATCTGGCTTCCGCCCCAATCTGAGCACCGAGACGGCGCTTCTGGAGGTGTCTGAAGCCATCAAAGAGGCACTGGACTCGGGGGTAAAGCCATGCTTGTCATGTTGGATCTGTCGGCGGCCTTTGACACCGTCCCCCATGAGGGTCTCCTCGCCAGACTCCATGAGATCGGTCTGAGGGGGACGGTGTACAGCTGGTTTAGATCATTTCTGGCTGGCCGCCGACAAACGGTCTGGGCCTCACCTAGCTCGGCCGTGATGCCGCCACTGGGAGTCGGAGTTCCGCAGGGTTCTGTGTTGAGCCCGACTCTTTTTAACATCTTTATGACCCCTTTGGCGGCATTGGCTGAGTCCTTTGGGGCCCAGATCGTATCTTATGCCGATGACACCCAGCTCCTCTTTTCGTGTAGGAAAGGAGAAGATTTCGATGGAGAGAGTATCCGTGAGTGCATTGGGGCTGTTTTTAAATGGTTCCAGCTGAACAGCCTCAAGTGCAACTCAGATAAATCTGAGGTACTCTTCTTCGGCTGTCCTTCGGACCCGGATTGGCAGGCATGGTGGCCTGTAAACATGTTCCCCCCGTCTTACTCGTCCCAGTTGGCTAAGAACTTGGGGGTCAAGATGGATAAGGGTCTGACGTTAAGATCTCAGATCCTCGGTCTAACGGGAACTTGCTTCGGTCTCCTCAAGATGCTCCGGAAGTTTCTGCCTCTACTTTCAGAGGAGCACAGGAAGATGACAGTGCAGGCCTTGATTGGTTCAAGACTGGATTATTCCAACGTCCTTTATCTGGGCCTGCCGGAATATCTTTTGCAGCGGATGCAAGTCGTCCAGAACTCGGCTGCGAGGGCGATTTATGGCCTGAACAGGCGAGCCAGTGCTGCTAGCCTTCTGCAGTCGCTCTATTGGCTGCCTATCCGGAAGCGGATAGTTTTCAAGGCCTTGACCTTAGCCTATAAGGCTCTTCATGCTGTGGGAGCACAATACCTCCAAAGGAGACTTTTATCACCCGGCCCGATCTCTAAGATCTGAATCTTTGTTTCTTGCGGTGGTCCCGCGAGTAAAAAGGGCTCGTATTGGAGGCCGCTCCTTTAGGTTGCTAGCTCCACAGCTGTGGAATACTTTGCCTCTGGCTCTACGTGGTGCCACTAATCTGCTTACCTTTAGGAAGGGCCTTAAAACCTGGCTTTTTGCCTCTTAGGCTGTCTATCCTGTTTCTTTGTTTTGTTGATCTGTTTTTATTGCTGTGTTGTGTTACCTTGATACAGGTTCTCAATAAAAGCGCCGGGACACTCTTTTTGAGTAGCCGAGCGCTATAACAGACAATATATAACATAACAGAACATAACATCTTGTTGATGTCAACGACTGTTGTTACTGGAGATTTGTGTTGGAGGTCACCGTGGGCTGTTGATGCTATATTGTGAAGTACAGATCACATATTGCCGACCGTCGCTGGCAGTCACTGTAGCACGAAGAGTTGGGTTCCTCCTAGCTTCACGTTGGTAGTTGGCGCAGGCGGTAAGATCTTGGCGCAAACGGGCCAGTTCACTGTCCCAAAGAGCCCAAAACTTAAGGATTTCTCCTTTTTTGACAGGTCAAAACAGCAGTTTAAAACTGCACACACAGGCTGTCACCCCGAGTGGGAAGGGTATGCTCAGACGTGAGTCCTGTGCTCTCCATGCCACTGGAATCAAGCTATCCTGGCTGATGAGGGCTGAAAGCCCGAAACCGGTCCTAGGATGCTTGTTTCCAGTCCAGGGAGGACCAGGCTTGGCAGTTCGGGCTGGACTGTTCCCATGGGGCACAGGGTCAAGAATGATTTGCATATGGCTAGGTTCACACTGGAATGGCATGGTGAGCAAAAAAAACATGGATTTAGGCCCAGATCTCTGTACTGGGGTGAATGCATGACATTGCTCTGCATTCTGTCCAACAACTGTTGTTTTTGCATTTGTCACCCCGAGTGGAACGGGTATGCGCAGACGTGAGTCCTGTGCTCTCCATGCCACTGGAATCAAGCTATCCTGGCTGATGAGGATTGAAAGCCTGAAACCGGTCCTAGGATGCTTGTTTCCAGTCCAGGAGGACCTGGCTTGGCAGTTCGGGCTGGACTGTTCCCATGGGGCACAGGGTCACGACTGATAGTTCAAACTGGAATGGCATGGTGAGCAAAAAAATTATGGATTTAGGCCCAGATCTCTGTACTGGGGTGAATGTATGACATTGTTCTGCATTCTGTCCATCAACTGTTGTTTTTGCACACAGGTTGCCATGGCACTGAACCTACATTAGATTGCACACAAACCCACACATATTGCTGGAAGCATCCTCAATTACATTTTTCCAAATCCAGAACTAGTTCAAGGATGAGTTCAACGGATGCCACACCAAGGGTCCAGGACCTGCGGGGCACTTTTTGCGGATCAGCAACTCACTCCAGCAGAGGCCAGCAAAGCTCAGGCAGATTCAGTTACAGGTGCAGTGCAGCAGATCAGCTGGCCTCAAGCACCTTCTTCTGTATTATCCACAGGTCCAAGAGTGTAGTGAAGAGTGGGTCTTTGAGCCCACTTTTTATACCTGATGCTTACTTTGAAGTGGGAGAAGCTTCTGGAGTGTCCCCCTTCAGAGGTATTTGGAATTTCTTGCCACCCTGCCCTGGTTCCAGTCTGTCTGGGGGCAAAGTAGGCTAATGTGAAGTCATTTGTGTGTAAGCTGGGCCAGTTTCTTTGAAGTGCACGTGTGGTAGTTGACATGTCTAAGCCCCCCCCCATTGAGCCAGCATGGCCCATCTTGCCAAAATCCTAACCTTCTATTGTGATGCTGTCTGGGAGGAATACAAAAAGGCCAACTACACTTAGTCAAGTGACCAGGCTGCTGGCACCAAATGGTTGGGACTGGATAATGCCAACTTTCTAAAAGTGACATTTTCAGAATTGCGTCTTAAAATTTTAATTTACCATTTAAAAGGGTTTTAAATTACAATTCTTCAGAGACCAAACATGACTTTCCTACCTGCTACCAACCAAAAGTTATCACTTATTAAATGTAATAAAGTAACCCAATGTTATACTATGGGAGAGGTAGGCCTTGCAATGGTCAAAAATGAATTTGAACTTTTTTCACTACCAGGGCATGTAAAACTTAATAGTACATGTCCAACCTTTTTAATTCAATGCAACCTGCCCCATGGGCTTTTATGGACCTATATTAGGGGTGACTTGTATGTAATAAAAAGGAACGTTTAGATTTATTTTGCCAGGTCAAAATAGCAGTTTAAAACTGCACACACAGGCTGCCATTGCACTGAACCTACATCAGATAGTACAGAAACCCACACACATTACTGGAAACATCCTAGATGTAATTTTTGCACATCCAGAACTAGTTACCTTTCAAAGGATTACTCCAGGTACATGGTCAGAACACCATTTGGTAGCTTTCTAACATAAAACACAACAAATCAACACACCTAAGACCAGCTTACATGGACACCTATCAACCGTAGATCAAACACAATTTGAGTGGCTATAGGAAGCTTTTGATATCCTAATATCACCAAGAACAACAAAACAGGACAAAAGAAAACAAGCACCTTGGAGAAATACAGAACTAAAGAAAATATAAAACAACAATTTAGAAAGCTGCAACGCACCTGGCTCAAAACAAACAGCAATCAAGACAAATGTCACCTACACAAACTTAACAGAATCTACAAGTAAACAATCGAAAAAGCTAAAATGAATGCTCAATTTTACCAGGCCTTTAGTTCAGACCTCAGCCAACACTTGACTGACCTCTTTAATCAAATAGCCGACTTCCAAGTTGTTTCTCCATCAATGGGAGAGGCCCTCATTTCAGTCATGCCCAAGCTGGGAAAAAGCCCTCAATTTTGCGCATCTTATATATTGCCCTACTTTTTTTTAAACGTCTGTTTATTCATTTTTGCATAGTGAGTATGATACATAGTCATATATTGCCTGTCGATTTTATGAACTTTTCAGCATTTGGACATTCAAAGCATGTTAGAACATAGTATTACAGTAAAGCAAAATTCGTATAACATAGGAAGGCATTTGTCATTCATGCAATGCAGTGTCTCGCGAGGGATCAGTGTTCGACATCTCTTTTTGCTAGGGCGGGTGTCAAGTCATATCCAACATCAAGTCCCTATTGTAATGCAATAACTGATTATATAAATAAGACATTTACTTTATAGAACTTATTAACATTATGAGCGTCTAGTGGTAATAGCAAGTTATGTGTATTCTGGCATGTAGTCTTGGTGGCAGGCAGGTTTGTACACTCTAAATGTAGCAATGTTAATGTAGAGGCAAGCTGGAGGCCCCTCAGTGTAGCTTCTATAATCTGTCTGCGCATGAGACCCTACTCTGGGTCGAGCTTGTTTATGGGAGTGAGGGAGGTTAGGGGATCTCAGGGGAGTCACTATCTTCAGTAACATCTTTTGCTTCCCATTCTCGCACTGCTTCGGACCACAGATCCACTATGGGACAGCGTCACAGTCCCTTTCTGTCCTCTTCCCTCATTCCTCCACTCTGGCCCAGGCAGTGACATCCTTTTCCCAGTGCACTATACCCATACCAGTAGAGGTCTTCCATCCCAGGTCTATAAATCGATTTCCTACTTTTTTAGGTTTAGGTCAGAGGAATAGGCCCAATATACATGCATCCATTGTACAGGGGAAAGTACTGGCTAGGACCGTGTGCGGTGACTTAAGGACGTGCTGCCAGTATACCGAGAGGGGTGGGCAGCTCCAAATCATATGTTTAAAATCAGGGTCCGGTTGTGCACAGCGTGGACATTGTTTGTCAGTGCTACCCCATATTAGATTGAGTCTGTGCGGTGTGAGGTAGGTCATATGCAGAATGGTGAATTGGGTGTATTTGAAACTAGCATTTCTAGAGATCGTCTTGAGTAGCTTCAACGCTCGTTTCCATTCTGTCTCAGCGATGGTGCGTTCTATGGCCAATTCCCATTTCTGTCGCAGTGCGGGCAGTTGGTTTTCAACCATGTTGCGAAGGGCTCGATATAGCCATTTAATTAGGTGTCTCTCCGATCCCAGCGTGATCATGGCGTGTAAGAGCCTATGTGTGTCAGGTTCAGTTGTCCCTTCACTCAATAGAGACTGGAAAGTCTTCGGCATCCCGTGGCAGGTCAGGAATTGCCCACGGGCAGATCCGATTGGGAAATCAGATCTTCCATGGTGATCGGTGCACCCTCTAGGTACAGGTCTCCTGTCCTCAATAAGCCTGCATTCTCCCATTTCCTCAGCTGTCTTACAGTAAAGGAGGAGGAGGTCCTGACATCTCCTCTCGGCAGTCCCACCAGAGGAAGGTCTGGTGAGTACAGTGCAATCCCTGGTGTCCACATGGTACTCCTACGCAAACATTGCAAGACCACTGCGATGAGGGTGCCCTGGGATCGAACCTGATTCTTAGGGAGTGTCAGTCAGGTCAGTAGTTCCCTTTTCGGGTCGGTGCTGGGCGGAGAGTCTACTGACTCCAGGCCAATCACCTCCAACCACTGTGCCAGCCACTGTAGTTGAGTGGCCAAGTAGTAGGCCTCAAAGTCTGGTGCCCCCAGCCCCCGTCCTCCGGCCGTCTCTGGGCGATGGCCAGTGATACTATCTTACTGCCTCCGTCAGAGATCAAATCTCTCAATAACATATCTAATTCTTTGAACTAGGCCTTCGGGATAAGCACTGGTAGGTTTACAAAGAAATAGAGTAGGTGTGGTAGCATAACCATTTTAGAAAGCGCAGTCCTTGCCATAATGGGAAGTTTAAGGGATCGCCAAAATGTCACTGTTGTTTTGAGTGTGTGAGGGGCTGAGTTCAGGTTGCAATCTAATAAGTCACTTTGTTCATAAAATATTTGGATACCTAGGTATCGGAAAGACCTAGGGGGTCCCCACTTGTTGTCCATCTGGAGTTTCCGGGAGCAGGAGGCTGCAGGGTCCAGGGGAAAAATATGTGTCTTGTGTCCGTTCACCTTTAGTCAGGTCAATACAGTATAGGTGTTTAATATGTCTATTGCAGGCCTTATCCCCTCTTCACCATTCCGCAAATACAGGAGGATGTCGTCTGCGTAAAGGGAAATCATAAATCCCCTCCCATCCAGCATGTGCCAAGACGGTCCCTCTCAGCTCACAACTGTACGGCCAGCGGTTTCATAGCCAGTGCGAACAAGAGGGGTGAGAGAAGGCATCCCTTTCGGGTTCCTCTATGTATCTCATAGGAGTGCAAAATCGCACTCCCATCTTAACCCTGGCCAGTGGGTGAGTGTAGAGCAGCTCTACACTCTTGATCCAACCCTCTCCTAGGTCCAGGGCCTGCATTACCTGAATCAGGAAGTACCATCTTAGGGAGTCGAACGCTTTTTCAAGGTCCACTGCCATAACCACAGCATCTGGATGTTCGGGAGGTCCCGGTGGAACATCACATTATAAAGTCGCCTGAGGTTACCTGATGTGTATCTTGTTGGTATGAACCCATTTTGATCCATGTGAAAAAGGGTACACATGTGTGGGAGCAATCTGTTGGCTAACACTTTGCTCAATATTTTGAAATCCATGTTTAACATGGACAGTGGTCTGAATTCTGTGACTTTAGGGGTGTCCGTCTTTGTCTTAGGGATAGGTACCACCAAGACCTCTCTGGTTGTTGTCGGCAATCGGCCGGTTTTAATGAGTCGGCATACAGCTTCACGAGGAGGGGTGCGAGCTGATCTCTGTATGCCACGTAGAACTCATCAGGGAGGCCATCTGGGCCAGAGTCTTCCCTTTTACCAAGTAGCTGATCGCTACCTTGATTTCGTGAATGCCTACAGCGTTTCATAAATCTTTCTGGTCCACTATGTTGATAGTTAGTAAAGGGGTCGCGTCTAGATAATCTCGGATTTGGGTCTCTGGTATATTTGGTGGGCATTCATACAGGGCCTTATAATATTGTAGGAAGCATGAATTGATGGTTGCAGGGGTAAAGACATTGTGTCATATTCAGTCTGCAACTTAGTTATAGGAGAGCCTCTAGTTTCAGGCTGTATTAACCATGCCAGCAATCTGTCTGATTTCCCGCCCTCAGCGTGTTGTTTCCTCCGATATTCTTTAGTATTGAGGGTGTGCAATCTGTCAAGTGCCTTATTATATGTGCTTTTGGCTTGGGATAGTTGTGTGTGTGTATCCTTTAGAGGCCCCAGTCTGAGCTCAAGTGTGTGGATCTCAGCATCTTGTGCCCGGAGTTTGCTCATGATCTCTCTTCTAACTCCCACTGTCTTCCCCATATACTGTCCCCTGATAACCGCTTTGAAAGAGTTCCATTCCACCAGCGATTAACTGGATATTCCCTGGTTATTGGAGAAGTGGTCAGTTATGGATAATTGCAGGGACTGTCGGAAGCATGTGTCCTCCAACATATTGGGGTCCAAGCGCCAAGTCGGATTAGCTGGTACCTTGGGGTCGAGGGAGAGCACCAGGAGCAAAGGGCTATCATTGGACAGTGTACATCCCAAATATTCTGTATTGGACATGCGTACGTAATGTGAGATAAGTAAAGAAAGATATCCAACCTGGTGTGTAATAGATATAAGGGGGAATAGAAAGAATAATCCCTATCTTGGCCATGATGTAGTCTCCACACGTCTACGAGATCCCAGTGCTGCATCCAAGTTCTAAGCGCTTTTGCGTTGGAGTTGGCTAGTGCACCATGTAGTGGTGGCGTATTCCTGTCTACAGTGGTGTCTACAACACTGCTATAGTCCCCACCCAACTCTACGTCCTGTGCGGCTATCCCTGCAAACGGATTAGAGAGTGCACGGAGGAACTGCTGCTGCTCCTGATTAGGGGCGTAAATGCTACCTATCGTTATTTCCCTGCCCATTAGCCTCCCTTTAATCAATACGTATCTGCCCTCTGGGTCAATTAGTGTTTGTGTCGCGTCAAATAGTATTCCCAGGCGGATCCACACCAGGACTCCTCGGGAGGAGGCAGAATATAATGTGGTGTACAACTGTCCCCTCCAGTGCCGTCTGAGGCGCTGTCCCTCCTCGCTGGTCAGATGGGTCGCCTGAAGCATGACTATTTGCGCCCCTCTTTGCCTAATGTAGCTGACTATGCTGTGGCATTTCACTGTTGAACCCATGCCTCTAACATTCCAGGTAAGGAACTTTACTCCACTGGGGCCAACGGTTGAGCCTGCCATGTGTGATTAGTGTCGTGGGCCGTCTGCCACTGCCTAATGCAACTATTCCTCATTACCTGCATGCTTATACAAGTTTTGTAAAACCTGACACCCCAATTCCAGGGTAGCAGCGCAACCGCTAACCACCCAAACGTACAAACCAATTAGTACATGAGTACAAAATGCCTCCTTCAAGCAGTTAGGCAATGCCTTCTGGTGGAGGTGGTGCCTAATGCAACTAGGGCATGAGCACCTCGTCCCGGCTCTATCACATACTTATGTCCCCAAGCGGTCCCTGGTCAGGCCACAGCCCAGATCCGAAGGCGTTGACACACCCATCTTCAAGTCCAATGGCAATCTTCTTTCTGTTCCTCGAGTTCTCTGGGAATATGCAAGGTGTGCGAATACCAGAGGTGACTCAGAGTTCCACCTTAGCTAGGCAATATCATTCACCAGTCGTGGAGTGAGCTTCGGCAGTTGGGAGTCAGTGTCGAGGGAGTCCCCAGATTCTGCTGATGCATCAGCAGATATATCCAATGCTCTCGGAGTCTCACTGTGTGGAGCGGGTGAGAGAATCTGCACCACTGCCTGTAACGCCGCCTGTCTTTCTTGAAAAGTTTGTGAGGCTGTGGGTTTCCGTGTTTGAGTCGCTTTACGGCCGCGCTATAGATATTCTTTAGGTCTGCTTAACAAATGTATATATTACTTATGGTTAAATATATATATTATTCTATGCTTAAATATGTATATAGGTGACTGCATAGCTTTCATATATGTTATTTGATTAGATGCTTATGGTTCCCTGTTTTATTTAACTATCAGAATATATAAATATTATAACACTTTTATCTACAAGTATTTCACTATTGAAATAGGAAAATATAAAATTGAAATAAAAACAAACGTGTTAAAAAATGCACAAATAAATTAGCTACAAGTACAGCTAAACTTGAAAGTTTGAGTTTATGCAAAACAACTTTAAATCTCGATTATAAAAAATTAAAAAGGAAATACACTTACCTCCTGCCACGACTCTCCCACGTCGTCTCTCCTCCACGTCGGGCCGAAGTTGCAGAACATGAAGCACATCCAGGCTCCCCAGAGCCAATCACAAAGCTGCAATGCAGCGTTGTGATTGGTCTGAGCGCCGTAGTTCGGCGCTCAGACGGGGACTGGGGGCATGGGCATGTTCTCCACACAGGCAGTAATGCAGCTTGGGTGGAGAGCATAATAAGTGTGCATAATGGTTTGGCTGGCACTCTTGCCCCTGCCGTACTCTGTGAACAGAGCAGTCCAGCCCCGCCGGCCAAGCTGCCGCAGCAGGACAAAATAACATGATATTAACTTCAAGTTATTATCATTTTATTTTTATTTTCTTTCACTGCTTCAAAGCAGTGGGGCGATGCTCCTCCGCCTTAGGGGAGGAGCCACCACTGACTACAAATTCTTAAATTTGATGTTGAACAAGACATTGGTGGGGCGAGCCTCCTCGAAGGTTACTGTGTTTCTGGCGAGGTACTGGAAGCTGCTGAAGTCCTGCCACCAGCTGACAGTGGTAAACCGGAGATTGCTTTCCTCTTTGAAGCATTTGTCTCTCTCTTTAATGGTGGCACCTTTTCGCAGCCACTGGCACGCTACACTATTACTTTAAAGTGGTAGGTGGCCCCTCAAGATGAGGGTTTCTTCCTTCCTTTCAGTGCTTTTTTCTACGCCACCTCCGCCAGCTTTGAGCATATGTTTAGTGAAATTGTGGAATTCAAGGCTTTTGTGAACTATCCTGCTTTTTCAGACCGAAAATTATTCTTTCAAAATATAAATGGCATGTCTGTCATCAGTGATACTGAAAAGTAGACTTATCCCCATACTTTATGCACTACTTACACAAGATCCTTTTTGCTGCAGATTAGGTACACAGGTAAGTGTGGAAAGTGAATGTAGAATTTTGACAATTACTTGAAAGTTATTGCTGTGATGAGAAAGCCTAATGCATATTACATTTACTTAACCCCTCCTCTAGCCCGTCTCTGGATACGCCAACGTTTGAAATTCCTTTGGATGTTCATGTATTCGGTATGTTCCATTATCCTCACGTGACATGCATGGCACACACATGTTCTCAGTATGGCTCTTTCCAGATTTACTAAAAAACATGGAGTAGGGGAGGGTCAAAAAAGGGCAATTATTTAACGACCAAGGCTGCTTAGGCCCCTATAATAGCAGAAAAAATCGAAAGGAAGAAACCTGGTCAAAATCAATGTGAGTGTGCCATGTTGAGTCTGAGACCATGAATCCATTAATGACACTGTAGTGATACCACTGGGCTAGAAAAAATTCCCATCAGCCCACCCATCTGGTGGATTTTCGTCACGTGGGAGATGAATCATAAATCCATATCTTAAAGCACCTCAAATTGGTGCAAAGAAGGATTCTGAAAAGTTTCTAGACCACAGTGATTCACTAGTGATGCTAATGGGGTGCAGTGCGCGTGAAAAAGTGAAAGTGCAAGATAAAATTGACTCAAAGGACCAAAAATGTGTTTATTGGATATGGTACTATGGTCAAAAGTAAAAACAATACCTCAATAGTTTTAAATAATAACTAACATGAGGCATGGTGTGTTTCTGGTCGACATGTTTCAGCTAGATGGACTCCTGGTCTTAGCTTTCTTCAGGACCCGGTGAAATACTGCGACTGCAAACTTACACAAATAATAGTGAAAATTCAAGTGTTGAATTTGTACAACAAAAATGGATAAATCCTACCAATTATTCTGAGCCCAGATGTATACTGGTGGTAATCCAATCTTAACGTCTATCCTAAAACAAGATAGAAAGATGTACAACTCAATAGTGTAAAAAATGATCCCAAGGATACAACAAACAAACAACACACACACACTCACAATACGGTAGAGAAATTCTCACCGTGACTCAGTAGTTACTTAAATACTACTGGATAAGTGTATAAGAATCACAGTAAATTAGCTAAACATGGGTTCTCAAAAAACACACGAATTGTAACACTGACAATGTCATCTACATGATCACCTGTCCTTGCTCCTTGAAATACATTGGCTATACCACCCGCAAGATTAAATTGAGAATTGGTGAACATAAGAGCACCATCAGGTGTCGAAAACAGGCTACTAAATTGACAACACACTTCCTAGATGCGAGACACTCAGCTGAAGAAATGAAGTGGCTAATCCTCGAGCAGCCATTCATCCCTTCTCATATCAATGACACATCTCAGTTCCTATTTAGAAAAGAACAAAAATGGATTTTCCTTCTGAAAAGCCATATCCGGGGACTCAACGATGACGTACCGTGGACATCACTGTAATGAGTTCTGTCCGGGTATCCGTACACATAGCCTTCAGATCAATATCACCCAATGCGAGTGAGAATCAGTTCATAGGATTTTATAGGACTGAAGATCTCTTTGTCTGATTCTCTACACGATATACTCTGCTTGATAACCTTTTTTAAGCAATATTGTACAAATGTGCTGGCCAATACATCTGGGTCAATCATTAACTGTATTATAGCAGATAGGCACTTTCTGGCTATTAATTACATTGGCCTGTATGCATTTGGTCATATTTTGGCAGATAGGTTTGTCTTCGACTAGCAATAGGAGACACTAACCATCCACATCACCTGCCCTTATACTGAATGTATGCTGTATCAATAATATAACGCATAGGCATTACTGAGTTGTACTTTCCCGTTGCTCGCGCTTATTGTTTACAGCGCACATGCGCATAATGTTTGTTGTCAACTGCGCATGTGCATAGCCTGAACACAGAGGCTGATGCGCTCTCGCGTAGTGCTCTGTACCACGAATGCGCGGGTGATACAGTGGTCCCGCTTTGCGCAGGTGTGCAGTACCAATGACACTGGTCGGCGCGAGCCCTTTCTAGAATACATCAAGCGCGCATGCGCGTGCAGTATATCGTATCATTTTCTCGCGAGGCTCAGCACATTACACGACTGTAACTATTTTACCAATCAATCACGGTATATAAAGACAAGCGCGCCTACCTGTCCTTCACCTCCACTCCCTCTCGGATGCCATCATAGAGGTACCGACGGACAGGTAGGACGCTGGGTGTTTTGCTTTGGGCAGCCATTGTGTTTCTATTTTTACTTCATGATCTTGTCATGATTACTTTTTGATCTTGTGATGATAACTTTGTTGAGACATTTATGCTGATGTGCTTGGGGTGTTCCTGACTTACATTACACTATAAGATCAATTTACTTACCAGTTCATCATGGCCACCCTGCAGGGGTTTCACTATGGTTCTCCTGAGGTTGAATCTCCTTTTTTATGACTAGGTTTTGTCAATAGAACATAGATAAATAGTGATTCTTGCACTTGAGTACCACTGATATTTTTCTGAGGTCCTTTTTCTTCTCTGACAGAGCGGGGCCTCCCTATTCCCGAGTGGGTGACCGGGTGAGGTGAGGCATTATCCCACATAATGCTGGGTGAGTTTAGCTAATTTACTGTGATTCTTATACACTTATCCAGTAGTATTTAAGTAACTACTGAGTCACGGTGAGAATTTCTCTACCGTATTGTGAGTGTGTGTGTTGTTTGTTTGTTGTATCCTTGGGATCATTTTTTACACTATTGAGTTGTACATCTTTCTATCTTGTTTCAGGATAGACGTTAAGATTGGATTACCACCAGTATACATCTGGGCTCAGAATAACTGGTAGGATTTATCCATTTTTGTTGTACAAATTCAACACTTGAATTTTCACTATTATTTGTGTAAGTTTGCAGTCGCAGTATTTCACCGGGTCCTGAAGAAAGCTAGGACCAGGAGTCCATCTAGCTGAAACATGTCGACCAGAAACACACCATGCCTCATGTTAGTTATTATTTAAAACTATTGAGGTATTGTTTTTACTTTTGACCATAGTACCATATCCAATAAACACATTTTTGGTCCTTTGAGTCAATTTTATCTTGCACTTTCACTTTTTCACGCGCACTGCACCCCATTAGCATCACTAGTGAATCACTGTGGTCTAGAAACTTTTCAGAATCCTTCTTTGCACCAATTTGAGGTGCTTTAAGATATGGATTTATGATTCATCTCCCACGTGACGAAAATCCACCAGATGGGTGGGCTGATGGGAATTTTTTCTAGACCAGTGGTATCACTACAGTGTCATTAATGGACTCATGGTCTCAGACTCAACATGGCACACTCACATTGATTTTGACCAGGTTTCTTCCTTTCGATTTTTTCTTTCCAGATTTAACCCCTTCCCTGCGGGGTTTTTTCACCTCATGTGCGGGGGTCGCGCGTGGCGCCGCCGTGCTCGTGACGAGCTCAGCTCGTCATGAGGCACAGCGGAGCTGCACTCATGACGAGCTGAGCTCGTCACGGCCACAACCGTTTTTCGAACATTCAGCACAGCGGGGAAATTATCCCCGCGTGCGAACGTTCCAACGGCCGCGACGAGCTCAACTCGTCATGAGTGCAGCTCAACCGTGCCTCATGACGAGCTGAGCTCGTCATTAGCACGCAACGGGTTAAGCTTCACTTTGGTGGCTGCTTGGCTAAGCTTAGTGAATCCTACCATTTTGACATATACGTTTTCTCCATACAACCTGATGTCTCAGAATCCTTTCACTAAGAGGCACATGTACAACAGAATGACGGGGCATGGTGCTAAGCAAAACTTGCTAAATCCACATTCTGCTATTCTGAAAACGCAGGGATGCACAGCATTCACAAAGATATGTTGCACCCCTGATTTCCCCTAGCGCTGGCGCTGGCGCTAGATTAAGCTACCTAGCGCCAACGCAGGGACCCTTGCATCATTGTGCAAGGGTGCCTGTGTTGGGTGGAATGCCGTCCTGCACAAAAAACAATCACAAATGGCGATTTCTAAACGTGTGCTGCTTATGTTCATGACGTTTTGCTGTTTCTATGTGTGCTGCACAATGCAGCACACATAGAAACATCAAAAACAAGGAGAAATTAAGCTTTTCTCCTCATTTCGGCATGGTAAGACTAGGTTTTCCCTGGTCTTAATTTTGGCACTGCCCCATAGTTATGTCACCCTTGTAAGTATGGGGCATCGTCAAAATCAATGAGTGTTGCGGCGGAACGCCCACCGCAACACCCAATGCCCACCCCTTTCGCACTAAGTATAGACTGAAAGGGGGCCTTATTTACAAGGCATCGTTAAGCCACGTTAAGTGGCTTAACGCCGACTTGTTAATAAGGCGAAGCCCCTAACGCCACAGGAACGTCAGAAAAAGTGGCGTTACTTTGGCAAAAGGGACTTGTAAATATTCCCCCTTGTTCTTTTACAAGTTATATTAATAATTGCTACTTTATCTTCCAATTCATGTAGCCAAAGCGGGAAGTGTGGTCTGGTGGCTAAATTGCCAGCAGTGGAAAAATGAAACCTGATTTTTAATCCTAACTTCACCACTTCATCCAATAGTGTGATCCTGTGCACAATACTATGTTTCTTTAACTCGCATCCCATGTTTAGCATAAATGGGAGTTCCTAAACATGAGGTAGCCCTGAGCATTATGTGTCATGTAACACAATGTGCGTATTTACATTTACATTGAAGATGACACTGGTGTGATGTATTCTTATTAGTCTGTAATAAAGGCCTCGAAAATGTGTATTATAATTGTGTATTCTTGTGAACAAATGTTAATGTATGGGCATGGCTTGGTCGTGGAAAGTGATAGTAGAATAAATGACTGAAAACCTCTGCAGTGGACTACAGATCACGATGAACTGGAGTAACTACAGATGGCCGAGATGAGTTCAGGCATTCCACCCATGCGTGTTTATCTTTTGCTAAAATCAGCTCGAGTTCAGCGCTGTGATGTCTATAAATAGTGCCTGCGCTCTACAGGCCTGGTCGTAGGCCGCAGGCCGCCTCTGTTTCCTGTGCTAGGGTACACCGACATGTTTACATGCTCAGGCATGTGTCCAGATTAGAAGCCCTCAGACATTAGAAGATACTTTCTTAAACGAGCCTTTTCACAATACAGGCTCTTTATACTTGCACCATTTGTTCCCAAGCATGCATTCAATATGTGATTTTAGATGCGAATACTTATTATTTTGCAAAGCACTTTCAAAAATCTTGAACGTTCTTTACCACCTCCCATGTTAACAGCTGAGCACACAGAACTCAGCTAGGAGTGCACAGGGCCGCTATTAAAGCTAAACCGAAGTTTATAGCTGATATGTGAAGAATATTTTACAACTAAGTTAGTAAATGCAACATGCTAATTTATCTGCTACCAAAGCTGCTGTTCAAGGCAGCTGCATTTGCTGCCTCCGAAGTCAAGATCAGTGGCATAGTTAGTCTACAGTGGACCCTAAAGGAAGCACTGGAAATGTGCCCTTCTACCAGTGGATTGGTAGCAAAAGAAAAAGCTGTAGGCCGTGGGCACGGTGCAACCCTCCGACCACCAAGTGGCGCTGCAGTGCACGCAGAGTGGCCCCGCGGCTCCACAACGCGTCACGTGTCTGTGTTAAATATATTAGGCTGTGCTGCCTTTGGAACGCCCTGTGGACCCTAACTGACCCCATTCCTAACGCCCTGCAGAGTCTATATTGCATTACACGGGACACTGTCCCAGGCTTACCCACGAGATATTTTGGGTGTGGTGTCCCTGGGGCTTTAACCCCCCCCCCCACCCATATTGGAGGCCTCTGCCCTTCCCCAAACCTACTGGATATCCCAGTGTCACACCGACAGTCCACCTGAAACCATTCTTAACGCCCCTCCCTTGGAGGCTATGAGGCGTCCAAGAGTATCTCAGTTGAGTTGGAGGCACTGTGTATCCTGCACTGGGACAATGAATTTTACGAGACTGTCAATGTGTCCATTCATGGGATGGTTGCAGAGGTTATGGCTCCAGTTGAGCAACGCCTATACAGACAGATGCTAGAAGACTATGTGAAGATCACTCTCCCACAGGCTACCCCGGAGCTGGGACCCACATGCCCAATAAAGGAAACTTACTGGGGTAGATCAGGGCGCCTGTGCGTGCCTTAAAAGGGCCTTTCTAACCCAGACCCAACCCCTGCCAGGACCTTTGGTCCAGCTGACGAGCTTTTGAACTGCCTCCAACCTATTTCCCCAGACATTGGGGAGGGCAACGGCTCCCAAGGGGACTTGGATGAAGAGGCAAGCTTTTCAAGGCCTTGGCGTCCTACCGCAATCACCGACACGTCTGAACAGCCACCTCCTGAAGCAGCGACAGACATGCTGGACCATGATGACATTGTCCACCCGGCGGTATGAGTCCCAGCTGCCAAAGTGGCGAAGTATGTCGAAGGCTGCCTGCACAAACCTCTTGAAAAAAAGGCATGCAGCCGACTGTGCATTGAATGCCCAAGGCCCTCTCTGGAAGGGATGGTACCTCTTACTCCTGAAATTGATGTCAGGATGGCCACCTTCTTGGCTAAATTCCTCAGAGATTCCAAGAAGGGCTATGATCGTTCATGGCGCCAGTGCCAGGACAAACTCCTGGATGTGGTGGGTCCAGTGACCAAGATGTTGGACATGGCTGAGGAGGCCAAGGTCTCGGGCTCATTGATTTTGCCAGACCTCCTCTAAGGCTGGGCTCAGAGGGCCATCATATTTTTAGGGAACGCTAACTGGGTCTTTACGCAGAGCACCACAGCTCTCTTCTCATTAAAGTGGACCATAAATTGGGTGACGAGGCGTCTTCAGAGGCGGGTAGAGTGGCCATAGGGGACCTCATTGGGGTCGCTTTCATCAAAGAGCTGGGGAAATTTGTAGCAATCTCCTCGTCCCTCGACAGGGCCCAAACTTCTATCAAGGGTTTTTGATCCTCTGGTTTTCCAGCGGTCCGGCCGTGGCAGGGGCCACTCAGCTGGCATCTTCTCCTCTAAACTCCCCTCCCGTGGACAAGGCACTAGACACAGGCAGTATCAAAATCAGTCCTGCTTTGCAATCTTTTACCCCACCAGAGGCCAGTGATTCTGCGGCAGAGGTGGCTCCAGGGCACAGGCCTCCAACTCTTCCAACAACGGTGAGTGTTCGCCCATCTTCCCAGCTAAAAGTAGGGGGCCGCCTGGCAATTTTTTCCCATAGGTAGGTGTCTTTCACCACGGGTGCATGGGTTCTTCAGACCGCTTTCAGATCTAATTTTATGGGTTACCACGGCAGGTGGCACTCCTCGAAAGATAACCTTTTACTGGACAGAGAGCAATCTCATAGACAAGGAGATCAAGACCCTCTTAGACAAAGGGGCCATCTGCCCAAATATACCACACCCCAACAAGTTCATAGCGACATCTTCTTGGTCAACAAACAAGATAGGCCAGTGACCCATGATAAACCTTAAAGTTCAACGAATGGCTGGTGTGCCGCCACTTAAAAATGGAAGGAATTCATCTCCTACGGTATGTACACAAGCCATTCGATTGGATGGTGCATCTCGACCTGAAGGAGGCATACCTGACTGTTCCGACATTTCCTTCAGTTTCTATGCCTTGACCAGACATTTGAATTCATCACGCTCCCCTTTGGCCTGTCTTCAGCACCCTGGTGCTTCATGACTGTCCTCCAAACAGTGGTAGACCACCTGTGCATGGGATGAGGATCATAATTTACCTAGCGACATGTCCATTATGAGTCAGTGTCCCATGAAGTTATACATGCAACTGCAGACAACTGTAAACTTCTTGGAGGGTCTGGTGTTTATTTTCAATGAAAGCAAGTCCCTCTTGAGTCCTTCACAGATGACAGAGTTCCTGGGATTTGTGATAGACTCCTTGTAGGCCACCTTACATTACCCATCTCGGAACATGGCAAAGATTCTGCATGAATTGAGGCAAACCCTCTCCAGACTGTACACCTCCCTATGACAACTAGCAGGCCTGGTGAGGCTCCTGTTGTTATCCATTAAGGTGATCTTTCCAGGCCCACTGCATTATTGTGCATTTCAACACCTCAAGGCCCATCACTTGCAGAAAGGGCTCAAGTATTACTAGTCTGTACCCTTGTCGATAGAGACAAGAGAAGAGATTCAATGGTGGCTCTCCTATATGGATGCCTGGCATGGAAGAGCGATCTTCTGATCCAGTGCAGACCTAATAATAGAGTACAACCTCAGCAGGTCAGGCTGGGGCGCACACTGTTTGAATGTCTCCACAAGAGGAAGCTGGTCAAAAGAAGAACAGAAGTTGCACATCAATTGCTTGGAACTCCTCGCAGGGTCTTTTGTGGTTTGGTGCTGGACTAGGGGCAGCATCCAGTCTTGCATCCTTCTCAAAATGGGCGATGTATAAGCAGTGCATAACATCAGTCCCCTTGGGGAGACCAGGTCGAAAGCCCTCTTGGACCTTTCAAAAGACTTCTGGAAACACTGCCTGGACCATCATACATTGGTCACAGCAGAATATCGTCCGAGTCAGGCGAACCAGTGGGCAGAATGGGACTCCTGCCATCTCCACGATTCGAATGTCTGGAAGCTGGAACCAGGGGTCTTCTCAACGATCTCGGACAGGTGGGGGCCATTCTCGGTGGACCTGTTCACATCATGCCTGGATCCTCAGGTGGCCCGGTTCTTCAGCTGGAGGCTGGATCCACTCTTGACTGCGACATACGCATTCCTCCAAGACTGGCCTTTTGAGAGGGGGTATGCCTTTCCCCCATTTTCAATGGTCCCAAGGGTTTCTGTCCAGGTACAGAGACGGTCTTGGTGAGTCTCTTTTGGAGGTTGCAAGCTTGATTCCCAGTTCTGATGGAACTTTCTTGGGATTATCCAATCCTTCCCCCCTGTTTCAGAATCTCCTCCTCGATTAGAAGCAATTGCCACACCGGCTGGTTACAGAAGTTTCACTCCACCAGATGGCATGGGGAATTACAGGGAAAGGTGGAAAATCCAGAGACTTTAACAACAGGCTGAGATCCTCTTGTCCAAGCACTGGGCAGACAGCACAGTCACACAGTATAGAATAGCCTGGACAAGATGGATAGGCTGGTGTATACAACGGGACTTGGATCCTATGGCTGCTGATGTATTTGAGGGGGCTCTCCTGCAAAGTACATGGAGGGCTCACCAGTTTTGTCCCAAACATAGTCAGTGTACTATGCTGAGGGGACCCACTGGAGCTCGGGGGCCCCGCAAAGTGGGGGTTGAAGGGGCTAATGTTATGCCATTAAGAAGGGTCTCAGGCATTAGAGCCCTGGATATTACAGGTAGAGTATTTTCCCTGCAAGGGGTCTCCTTTACGGTCCGTAGAAGAACAAAATCTCATACTAGAATCATCTTATACTCAGCATTTGAGGATTCTCCTAAGCTGTTTGTAGTCCAATGCTTGAAAGCATATGAGGAGATGACAGAGATACTCTGCCCGCCAAGTGAATGGCAACTCCTGATTTCCCTGCGGAAGCCACATAGAATGGTCTCTTTGCCCGCGATTGTTCACTGGGTGTGTTGGGTCATGAGGGAGGCTGGTATACATGTGGGGGTGTTTGGGGCACACTCAGCGAGAGGGGCAATGACCTCTAAAGTCTTTTAGCTCAGAGGATATCACAAATGCAGCGGACTGGTCCTCCGACTCCACTTTTAAGAGATTCCAATTTAAGCTGGTAGTGGACATAGCTTAATTGGTGTTAGACAAGCTTTGAACTGGCATTATCCTCACCTCCAGTCCTGACATAGAATGAAAAATGTCCTAACTATTGTAACGGAAAGTTTGAATTCTATTGAAGACTTAGGGCCAGATGTAGGTAATTCTATTTTACCGACTCATAAATACCGAATTTTACCGATTCGGTATTTATGAATCGGTAAAATAGAAGTACCGAGATGTAGGTAAATCCAGATGTGGATTTACCGAATCTTTAAAAGTCGGTATTTACCGATTCGGTAAATACCGACCGGTAATGCCCCATTCATTCCTATGGGCTTTGAAGCCCATAGGAATGAATGGGGCATTACCGGTCGGTATTTACCGAATCAGTAAATACCGATTTTGACAAGGGTGCAGGGGGTGTCACTTTGACACCCTCTAGCACCCCCAAAAAAGGTTCGGGGGCCATGTGGCAGGCATACCTGCCCTAAGGGCAGGTCTGCCTGTCATATGGCACAGGTGTGCATGCACACATGTGCATGCACACCTGAATCGGTATTTTACCATCAAATTGAATTTGATGGTAAAATACCAATTTTGTAGGGCTTGTGGGACTCAGAAGAGTCCCACCTACATCTCAATTTTACCGATTCTGTAAAACATACCGGTCGGTAAATTTACCGACTGGTATATTTACCGAATCAGTAAAATTACCGAAATGGCCTGTTTCCTGCCCCCTACATCTCAAAAGCCAAATACCGGTCGGTAACGGCCGAATTCGGCCGTTACCGACCGGTATTTGGCTACCTACATCTGGCCCTTAGAGCCTAGGTAAGGATTATCCCTCCCAGTGAGAAACATTCAGATTGTTGTTTTTTTTTTACTTTATTTTTGAGATTTTGAGCGACAATAGATCAAGAAAAAGTGCATTTATGTGTACGCATTTCAGTCCATAATCAATACAATGCATGTACAGAATCAGGGCAATTGGAGACAAGCAGTCCCATCATACCAGCACTGTGCAGTAAGCAGTTAATCTCCCATTTTACCCATCTTGCGGCCATTTTGTATTTCAAGCTGCCCGCAGCACCCGCCCATTTTAACGAATAACAGTTTCTGCAATATAATACTTACTAAGGAGACACAACAAGTACCCAGCTACTGTGCACCAGCAACTTGAGTGCGATCTAGCTAATACATGACTGCACAATAATACCACAACGTATTCCAACATTATGTATCGCACAATAGTCTCTCCAGTACCCCAACTTCACGTTCACAATGCAGTGATCTCAATTGTGTGTCCACTAGTATCTTATAAAGGAGCCCCCAGTGTGCATCTGGGTGGGTAACCCGTCCTCAGCAGCTTCATCCCCTCCCAGTAGGTAACAATGGAGCGGAGCCCAAATATCTGTGGGCCGTGAGGCTATCGGTAACAACTCAGAATATGTATTGATCTGTTCTTGACAATAGGTAAGATCACGTATCCAGTGCTTAAATTTCAGGGCTCTGCCCCTGCCCCATTTACATGCAACTCTTCTTTTGGCAACTAGAAAGGGGAGTGCAGTGAATTTGCAGTGTGCCGCTTGTATGGGCTCTACGTATCCCAAGAGAATCATTTTGGACAATGCTGCAAACACCTGGCACCAGTACAACTGTACTTCATCACACGACCACGCCAGGTGTAGAAAATCCGCCCCAGCGGCGTGACATCTATCACAATTGTCAGTGGCGCGAAGTTGAAATCTACACATTCGGGCTGGAGTGTAATACAGTCTATGGACAAATTTATAATGTATAATTCTGAATATGCTGCTAGAGGAGATTCGCTCTGCCTGTTGTAGACAAAATTCCCATTGTTTGTCCGTTAGTGGCACCTGTAGCTCCTGGTCCCATTTTGCTCTAGCCGCCAAAGGTGGGGCGTCTATTAGTGAGTGGACCGACTTGTAGATTGTCGATACCAGTTTGTTATGTGTATCGTCTTGGAGGATGCGCTGCAGCGGTGCAAAGGTCTGAGGCTCATGTGGGAAGTCGGGTGTAAGCGCTTTAAGTCCCTGACGTAGCCTAATGTACAGAAATACGTCAAGGGGAGATGGCTGTATGCCTTCATATAAATGTTCCATAGATCGGAATGTTCCAGCATGATATAGGTCGCCCCACGTCGTGACGTGGATACTGTGAAGTAGCTTACGAAATCCTGCTTCCTGTAGTAAGGGCATGCTTGGATGATAAACAAGGGGCAAGAGTGGTGCGTATAGCATGCTAATCTCCAATTTAGCAGCCAGTCGGGTCCACGTGGTCACCGTGCTCATCACTGTTGTGGGCGTCTTATCCCTTCCTGGGACTAAGGCATATAGTGCACCTTCTATGGGGATTGAATGAGCCAGCCAGTGTTCCGCCGCCAGTTGGGGCATGTACCTAGGCTTACACACCCAGAAAAAGGCACAATGGGCCTGGGCAGCCTGATAATACAACTCGAAATCGGGAACGCCAAATCCGCCTTGGTTGTATGGCCTAGTGAGACTGTCCCATTTGAGCCGAGGCGATTTTCCGCCCCATACTAATCTGGTGAGCTCCGTTTGGAGTTGCTGAAAGAAAAACCTGCCTGGATAGAAAGGAATGTTTAAAAACAGATATAGTAATTGTGGCAGGATCACCATTTTAATCAAAGATGTTCTACCCGCCATGGAGAGGGGCAGGGTGATCCAGCGTGTGATGTTGTCTGTAATACGAGTCATCGTCGTGCCATAATTGGCCCTCAATAGTTCATCCCGGTCTTTTTCTATGTGTATACCCAAGTACCTAAAGTCCCCTTCGCACCAAGCAATTGGGTAATCCAGCACAAATCGCACGGTGGATGTCGTGAGTGGAAAAATACAGGACTTGCCCCAGTTGATCTGGACTCCTGAGAGTCTACCAAAGTGAATACATTCTCTAAGAATTGGATTTAAATTTTCACTGGGATCTCGCACATACAAAGTGATATCATCTGGTACATAGATATTAGTATTTGTCTATGGAAACATCTCAGCGCTCGTTCCTTATGATGCTGCCTCAACTTTGCCGCATGTGGTTCTGTAGCTATGGCAAACAGCAGTGGTGACAGGGGGCAACCCTGCCTGGTGCCCCTAGTGATAGGAAATTCTGAGGAAAGCCTGCCATTTATAAGCACTCTGGCCACTGGAGTCTCGTATAATAGCCTGATCCATGAGATAAATAAGGCCGGGAAACCCATGCGCTCCATCACCTGGAACACATAATCCCATTCCAATGAGTCAAATGTCTTAGTGGCGTCAAGGAAAATGGCAGCCATCGGTTGGTCTTCGTGCACTGTGTTTAGAACTGAAAAAAAGGTGCGTAAATTATGCGACGTCGCTCTGCCAGGTACGAAGCCTGATTGGTCGGGTAAAATCAAATTAGGAAGTAGGAGATTAATACGGGTAGCAATCAGTTTTGCCAGGATTTTAACGTCACAGTTAAGCAATGAAAGGGGCCTGTAGGAATCGCATTTATTCACCGGTTTCCCGGGTTTCAAGAGCGATGTGATAATTGCAACACGCATAGATGGGGGCAAATGGCCCAGCTCAAGTGCGTCTTCGTAGACCTCCCGTAACACCGGTGCCATGAAGTCAATGTACGTTTTATAAAACTCTATTGGGATCCCATCGAGTCCCGTAGCTTTACCCGACTGCATGTGCATAATAGCATCACGCACCTCATCCAATTCAAAAGGGGCACTCAAAAATGCGCTCTGTGCGTCGCTAAGCCACCCCAGGGACACATTGTCAAGGTATTCCCATAAATGTAAATCACCAGTCCTAGTGGACGTGTATAATGCGCCGTAATGTGCCACAAAAGAGTTGAGAATTTGCGTGGTATCTCTATACACCTCACCCTCCGGGTTCTCAAGTTCTATTATAATATTAGGGGGACGCGTCAATCTTATCGTCGCAGCCAGCGCCTTACCTGGCCTTTCGCCTTCGCCAAATCGGCGAGCAATCCAGTGCTTGCCTCTAAATTTGGACTCCCTAGCGGCTTCGTCGGTATATTCGGTCAGTGTGTCACGAATGCTTGAGAGGGTGGTATCATCAGGACAGTTAGCTAGCGATGCTTCAAGGTTTTTGAGCTTAGCCTCTAATGTCGTCAGTCGTGCCATTATACTCTTCAGGACTCCTGACCCCTTAGCAATGCAAATTCCCCTCAAAGTCACCTTGAATGTGTCCCAAATGGTTTCTACGTCATTGACAGAATCTTTATTGCGCTTGAAGAAATCTAAACATTCCTCTCGCAGTTCCTCCTGAAATGTAGTATTAAGTAGCATCAAGAGACAGACATGCTGGACCATGATGACATTGTCCACCCGGCCGTATGAGTCCCAGCTGCCAAAGTGGCGAAGTATGTCGAAGGCTGCCTGCACAAACCTCTTGAAAAAAAGACATGCAGCCGACTGTGCATTGAATGCCCAAGGCCCTCTCTGGAAGGGATGGTACCTCTTACTCCTGAAATTGATGTCAGGATGGCCACCTTCTTGGCTAAATTCCTCAGAGATTCCAAGAAGGGCTATGATCGTTCATGGCGCCAGTGCCAGGACAAACTCCTGGATGTGGTGGGTCCAGTGACCAAGATGTTGGACATGGCTGAGGAGGCCAAGGTCTCGGGCTCATTGATTTTGCCAGACCTCCTCTAAGGCTGGGCTCAGAGGGCCATCATATTTTTAGGGACCGCTAACTGGGTCTTTACGCAGAGCACCACAGCTCTCTTCTCATTAAAGTGGACCATAAATTGGGTGACGAGGCGTCTTCAGAGGCGGGTAGAGTGGCCATAGGGGACCTCATTGGGGTCGCTTTCATCAAAGAGCTGGGGAAATTTGTAGCAATCTCCTCGTCCCTCGACAGGGCCCAAACTTCTATCAAGGGTTTTTGATCCTCTGGTTTTCCAGCGGTCCGGCCGTGGCAGGGGCCACTCAGCTGGCATCTTCTCCTCTAAACTCCCCTCCCGTGGACAAGGCACTAGACACAGGCAGTATCAAAATCAGTCCTGCTTTGCGATCTTTTACCCCACCAGAGGCCAGTGAATCTGCGGCAGAGGTGGCTCCAGGGCACAGGCCTCCAACTCTTCCAACAACGGTGAGTGTTCGCCCATCTTCCCAGCTAAAAGTAGGGGGCCGCCTGGCAATTTTTTCCCATAGGTAGGTGTCTCTCACCACGGGTGCATGGGTTCTTCAGACCGCTTTCAGATCTAATTTTATGGGTTACCACGGCAGGTGGCACTTCTCGAAAGATAACCTTTTACTGGACAAAGAGCAATCTCATAGACAAGGAGATCAAGACCCTCTTAGACAAAGGGGCCATCTGCCCAAATATACCACACCCCAACAAGTTCATAGCGACATCTTCTTGGTCAACAAACAAGATAGGCCAGTGACCCATGATAAACCTTAAAGTTCAACGAATGGCTGGTGTGCCGCCACTTAAAAATGTAAGGAATTCATCTCCTACGGTATGTACACAAGCCATTCGATTGGATGGTGCATCTCGACCTGAAGGAGGCATACCTGACTGTTCCGACACTTCCTTCAGTTTCTATGCCTTGACCAGACATTTGAATTCATCACGCTCCCCTTTGGCCTGTCTTTAGCACCCTGGTGCTTCATGACTGTCCTCCAAACAGTGGTAGACCACCTGTGCAGGGGATGAGGATCATAATTTAACTAGCGACATGTTCATTATGAGTCAGTGTCCCATGAAGTTATACATGCAACTGCAGACAACTGCAAACTTCTTGGAGGGTCTGGTGTTTATTTTCAATGAAAGCAAGTCCCTCTTGAGTCCTTCACAGATGACAGAGTTCCTGGGATTTGTGATAGACTCCTTGTAGGCCACCTTACATTACCCATCTCGGAAGATGGCAAAGATTCTGCATGAATTGAGGCAAACCCTCTCCAGACTGTACACCTCCCTATGACAACTAGCAGGCCTGGTGAGGCTCCTGTTGTTATCCATTAAGGTGATCTTTCCAGGCCCACTGCATTATTGTGCATTTCAACACCTCAAGGCCCATCACTTGCAGAAAGGGCTCACGTATTACTAGTCTGTACCGTTGTCGATAGAGACAAGAGAAGAGATTCAATGGTGGCTCTCCTATATGGATGCCTGGCATGGAAGAGCGATCTTCTGATCCAGTGCAGACCTAATAATAGAGTACAACCCCAGCAGGTCAGGCTGGGGCGCACACTGTTTGAATGTCTCCACAAGAGGAAGCTGGTCAAAAGAAGAACAGAAGTTGCACATCAATTGCTTGGAACTCCTCGCAGGGTCTTTTGTGGTTTGGTGCTGGACTAGGGGCAGCATCCAGTCTTGCGTCCTTCTCAAAATGGGCAATGTATAAGAAGTGCATAACATCAGTCACCTAGGGGAGACCAGGTCGAAAGCCCTCTTGGACCTTTCAAAAGACTTCTGGAAACACTGCCTGGACCATCATACATTGGTCACAGCAGAATATCGTCCGAGTCAGGCGAACCAGTGGGCAGAATGGCACTCCTGCCATCTCCACGATTCGAATGTCTGGAAGCTGGAACCAGGGGTCTTCTCAACGACCTCGGACAGGTGGGGGCCATTCTCGGTGGACCTGTTCACATCATGCCTGGATCCTCAGGTGGCCCGGTTCTTCAGCTGGAGGCTGGATCCACTCTTGACTGCGACATACGCATTCCTCCAAGACTGGCCTTTTGAGAGGGGGTATGCCTTTCCCCCATTTTCAATGGTCCCAAGGGTTTCTGTCCAGGTACAGAGACGGTCTTGGTGAGTCTCTTTTGGAGGTTGCAAGCTTGATTCCCAGTTCTGATGGAACTTTCTTGGGATTATCCAATCCTTCCCCCCTGTTTCAGAATCTCCTCCTCGATTAGAAGCAATTGCCACACCGGCTGGTTACAGAAGTTTCACTCCACCAGATGGCATGGGGAATTACAGGGAAAGGTGGAAAATCCAGAGACTTTAACAACAGGCTGAGATCCTCTTGTCCAAGCACTGGGCAGACAGCACAGTCACACAGTATAGAATAGCCTGGACAAGATGGATAGGCTGGTGTATACAACGGGACTTGGATCCTATGGCTGCTTATGTACTTGAGGGGGCTCTCCTGCAAAGAACATGGAGGGCTCACCAGTTTTGTCCCAAACATAGTCAGTGTACTATGCTGAGGGGACCCACTGGAGCTCGGGGGCCCCGCAAAGTGGGGGTTGAAGGGGCTAATGTTATGCCATTAAGAAGGGTCTCAGACATTAGAGCCCTGGATATTACAGGTAGAGTATTTTCCCTGCAAGGGGTCTCCTTTACGGTCCGTAGAAGAACAAAATCTCATACTAGAATCATGTTATACTCAGCATTTGAGGATTCTCCTAAGCTGTTTGTAGTTCAATGCTTGAAAGCATATGAGGAGATGACAGAGGAACTCTGCCCGCCAAGTGAATGGCAACTCCTGATTTCCCTGCGGAAGCCACATAGAATGGTCTCTTTGCCCACGATTGTTCACTGGGTGTGTTGGGTCATGAGGGAGGCTGGTATACATGTGGGGGTGTTTGGGGCACACTCAGCGAGAGGGGCAATGACCTCTAAAGTCTTTTAGCTCAGAGGATATCACAAATGCAGCGGACTGGTCCTCCGACTCCACTTTTAAGAGATTCCAATTTAAGCTGGTAGTGGACATAGCTTAATTGGTGGTAGACAAGCTTTGAACTGGCATTATCCTCGCCTCCAGTCCTGACATAGAATTAAAAATGTCCTAACTATTGTAACGGAAAGTTTGAATACTACTGAAGACTTAGAGGTAAGGATTATCCCTCCCAGTGAGAAACACTCAGATTGTTTTTTTTTTTAAACTTTATTTTTGAGATTTTGAGCGACAATAGATCAAGAAAAAGTGCATTTATGTGTACGCATTTCAGTCCATAATCAATACAATGCATGTACAGAATCAGGGCAATTGGAGACAAGCAGTCCCATCATACCAGCACTGTGCAGTAAGCAGTTAATCTCCCATTTTACCCATCTTGCGGCCATTTTGTATTTCAAGCTGCCCGCAGCACCCGCCCATTTTAACGAATAACAGTTTCTGCAATGTAATACTTACTAAGGAGACACAACAAGTACCCAGCTATTGTGCACCAGCAACTTGAGTGCGATCTAGCTAATACATGACTGCACAATAATACCACAACGTATTCCAACATTATGTATCGCACAATAGTCTCTCCAGTACCCCAACTTCACGTTCACAATGCAGTGATCTCAATTGTGTGTCCACTAGTATCTTATAAAGGAGCCCCCAGTGTGCATCTAGGTGGGTAACCCGTCCTCAGCAGCTTCATCCCCTCCCAGTAGGTAACAATGGAGCGGAGCCCAAATATCTGTGGGCCGTGAGGCTATCGGTAACAACTCAGAATATGTATTGATCTGTTCTTGACAATAGGTAAGATCACGTATCCAGTGCTTAAATTTCGGGGCTCTGCCCCTGCCCCATTTACATGCAACTCTTCTTTTGGCAACTAGAAAGGTGAGTGCGGTGAATTTGCAGAGTGCCGCTTGTATGGGCTCTACTTATCCCAAGAGAATCATTTTGGACAATGCTGCAAACACCTGGCACCAGTACAACTGTACTTCATCACACGACCACGCCAGGTGTAGAAAATCCGCCCCAGCGGCGTGACATCTATCACAATTGTCAGTGGCGCGAAGTTGAAATCTACACATTCGGGCTGGAGTGTAATACAGTCTATGGACAAATTTATAATGTATAATTCTGAATCTGCTGCTAGAGGAGATTCGCTCTGTCTGTTGTAGACAAAATTCCCATTGTTTGTCCGTTAGTGGCACCTGTAGCTCCTGGTCCCATTTTGCTCTAGCCGCCAAAGGTGGGGCGTCTATTAGTGAGTGGACCGACTTGTAGATTGTCGATACCAGTTTGTTAGGTGTATCATCTTGGAGGATGCGCTGCAGCGGTGCAAAGGTCTGAGGCTCATGTGGGAAGTCGGGCGTAAGCGCTTTAAGTCCCTGACGTAGCCTAATGTACAGAAATACGTCAAGGGGAGATGGCTGTATGCCTTCATATAAATGTTCCATAGATCGGAATGTTCCAGCATGATATAGGTCGCCCCACGTCGTGACGTGGATACTGTGAAGTAGCTTACGAAATCCTGCTTCCTGTAGTAAGGGCATGCTTGGATGATAAACAAGGGGCAAGAGTGGTGCGTATAGCATGCTAATCTCCAATTTAGCAGCCAGTCGGGTCCACGTGGTCACCGTGCTCATCACTGTTGTGGGCGTCTTATCCCTTCCTGGGACTAAGGCATATAGTGCGCCTTCTATGGGGATTGGATGAGCCAGCCAGTGTTCCGCCGCCAGTTGGGGCATGTACCTAGGCTGACACACCCAGAAAAAGGCACAATGGGCCTGGGCAGCCTGATAATACAACTCGAAATCGGGAACGCCAAATCCGCCTTGGTTGTATGGCCTAGTGAGAATATCCCATTTGAGCCGAGGCGATTTTCCGCCCAATACTAATCTGGTGAGCTCCGTTTGGAGTTGCTGAAAGAAAAACCTGCCTGGATAGAAAGGAATGTTTAAACACTGATATAGTAATTGTGGGAAGATCACCATTTTAATCAAAGATGTTCTACCCGCCATGGAGAGGGGCAGGGTGATCCAGCGTGTGATGTTGTCTGTAATACGAGTCATCATCGTGCCATAATTGGCCCTCAATAGTTCATCCCGGTCTTTTTCTATGTGTATACCCAAGTACCTAAAGTCCCCTTCGCACCAAGCAATTGGGTAATCCAGCACAAACCGTCCGGTGGATGTCGTGAGTGGAAAAATACAGGACTTGCCCCAGTTGATCTGGACTCCTGAGAGTCTACCAAAGAGAATAAATTCTCTAAGAATTGGATTAAAATTTTCACTGGGATCTCGCACATACAAAGTGATATCATCTGGTACATAGATATTAGTATTTGTCTTTGGAAACATCTCAGCGCTCGTTCCTTATGATGCTGCCTCAACTTTGCCGCAAGTGGTTCTGTAGCTATGGCAAACAGCAGCGGTGACAGGGGGCAACCCTGCCTGGTGCCCCTAGTGATAGGAAATTCTGAGGAAAGCCTGCCATTTATAAGCACTCTGGCCACTGGAGTCTCGTATAATAGCCTGATCCATGAGATAAATATGGCCGGGAAACCCATGCGCTCCATCACCTGGAACACATAATCCCATTCCAATGAGTCAAATGCCTTAGTGGCGTCAAGGAAAATGGCAGCCATCGGTTGGTCTTCGTGCACTGTGTTTAGAACTGAAAAAAAGGTGCGTAAATTATGCGACGTCGCTCTGCCAGGTACTGGTCGGGTAAAATCAAATTAGGAAGTAGGAGATTAATACGGGTAGCAATCAGTTTTGCCAGGATTTTAACGTCACAGTTAAGCAATGAAAGGGGCCTGTAGGAATCGCATTTATTCACCGGTTTCCCGGGTTTCAAGAGCGATGTGATAATTGCAACATGCATAGATGGGGGCAAATGGCCCACCTCAAGTGCGTCTTCGTAGACCTCCCGTAACACCGGTGCCATGAAGTCAATGTGCGTTTTATAAAACTCTATTGGGATCCCATCGAGTCCCGTAGCTTTACCCGACTGCATGTGCATAATAGAATCACGCACCTCATCCAATTCAAAAGGGGCACTCAAAAATGCCCTCTGTGCGTCGCTAAGCCACCCCAGGGACACATTGTCAAGGTATTCCCGTAAATGTAAATCACCAGTCCTAGTGGACGTGTATAATGCGCCGTAATGTGCCACAAAAGAGTTGAGAATTTGCGTGGTATCTCTATACACCTCACCCTCCGGGTTCTCAAGTTCTATTATAATATTTGGGGACGCGTCAATCTTATTGTCGCAGCCAGCGCCTTACCTGGCCTTTCGCCTTCGCCAAATCGGCGAGCAATCCAGTGCTTGCCTCTAAATTTGGACTCCCTAGCGGCTTCGTCGGTATATTCGGTCAGTGTGTCACGAATGCTTGAGATGGTGGTATCATCAGGACAGTTAGCTAGCGATGCTTCAAGGTTTTTGAGCTTAGCCTCTAATGTCGTCAGTCGTGCCATTATACTCTTCAGGACTCCTGACCCCTTAGCAGTGCAGATTCCCCTCAAAGTCACCTTGAATGCGTCCCAAATGGTTTCTACGTCATTCACAGAATCTTTATTGCGCTTGAAGAAATCTAAACATTCCTCTCGCAGTTCCTCCTGAAATGTAGTATCAAGTAGCATCGTGAGTTGTAATCGCCAGGCAGTCGTCGGGGGGCCTAGGTCCGTAGACCTCAATGTGACTTTTACAGGCGAATGATCAGAGTATGTTCTAATGAGGTGTTGTGCTTTCACAAGCGCAGCATAAAACTGTGGAGATATAAAGACATAATCAAGTCGCGCCCATGAACGTGCTTGTGCCGTGAAATGCGTACCCTCCATCGTGTCCATGTGCAGGTGTCTCCAGGTGTCTATCAAATTGTGATCTGTGAGTGGCGCAAGTAGTGTCGTCCTAGCCTTAGTGTAATGATGAGGGGCAGGGTGTGACCTGTCTCTAGCCGGGTCTAGTGCAGTATTAAAATCTCCCCCCATAGGAGGGCTGCGGGCCCGTACCTACAATGGCCGCCATGTACGCTCAGCAGAGATACATCCTTACCGCTCATGGTAGCATGTGGTACCAAGTCGTTCTCAAAAGTCACCACACCACCCCCCTCCCACTGAAGCATCCCCAACTTGCCAGAATCCCCATCCCACCCCCCTCCCCCCGCAACAGTTAAACAACCCAACATCAGCAGTGTAGCAAACATGACCATTGGGGTATTCCCTATGGGGATCGTCCAAGGTATGCACATAGCCACCCCCTACACCTTGCCCTTCGTCCTGTTCGGCCACGGTCGGGCACATTCAAGGGAAGGGGTGGTGCCTGGAATACATTACCACCAACAGTCCAATACCCGTCCATGGTACTCTCGAGCAGCAGCGGCGTCCTCTCACGATTGAAGCCCTCCTATGGGCCCCCACGTTAATGTCAATAGGACATCACAGCACATCAGCAATCAGAACTCCGATTTACAAGTCTCCATTCAACGATTGTTCATCGTCCTGCTTTTCGTCGCCGTTATTCCTATGACCAGATCGCGTCCGTCGCAGAGCTTTCAAAAAATCATCTACTTGCTGCGGATTCGTGAAGAAGTGTTGCTTCGCTTGGTGGGTCACTCTCAGCTTTGCTGGGTACAGGAGCGCGTAGTCAATCTGAAGTGCACTGAGTTTTTTCTTGACCTCCAGGAATTTATGTCGCTGTTCCTGCACTATAGGCGTGAAGTCTGGATAGATAAAAAAGCTGACACCATCGCACGTGAGATTTTGGTTGGTGCGTGCTGCCCTCAACGCAGTATCTCGGTCCCGGTAATTTAGGAGCCGTGCAATGATGGGTCTTGGTGGGGCCCCAAGTTTAGGCCGCGGTCCTAGCGATCAGTGTGCTCTTTCAACGATGAATTGTTTGTAGAACGCTTCAGTCCCAATCGCAGCAAGGAGTATCTTCTCCACGTAGTCTTCCATGCGCCCCGTGTTGGTGGACTCTGGCACGCCTATTACGCGAATGATATTGCGCCAGCTGCGCGCTTCCAATTCTTCATTTTTCACAGCAATGACTCTGAAGACATTCTCCATTCTCGAGAGTTGCGTGGTATGTGAGGCCGTGGTGTCATCGTTATCAGATATTCTCCTTTCAGTTTCAGTGATTCGCTCCTCGTGCACATCTATTTTCTGCGCAATCGCGTCCATCCTTGACGACATCCAGTCTACTTTGTCCACTACTGTGGCAAACCCCTGCCTCATCTCCTGCATCAGCTGCTGTATGTCCGACGCAGAGGTGCTAGAGCTCGCTCCCATCGTCGATGGGCTTTGGGAGCCCCCTGCGTCCGGCGCGTTCCTCAACCCTTTCTTGGCAGTAGTGGACTCAAAGGACAGTTTTGATTGTCGGTTATCCTGCTTACCCATCGTGAGTTTCTTACAGGGACTTGCAGTGGATGGTGAGGGTCGCTTTCCACGCTCTTCCCGCGTAGGGCAGGAGCCTGTATTCATGAGCACAGTGCAGTGGAATTGGGTGTCTCTACCCCAGTGCACCGGGAGATACGAGCCGATGACACCAGTTGTAATATTCCGGCAGGATAAGGGGCACAGTACACCACCTCTAACAGAGTAGTCGTAGCCCCGCACAACCCTGTGGTACCTACGATGCTCTCAGCAGCAGGGTGAGGACTCGGAGGCAGCAATCGTTCCATATCGCCCCCGTCACAGCCAGGCAGGGAGAAGCCCCGGGCGACCACTCGCGGTCCCAGGCAGCAATCTGGGCCTGTCTACGTGGCACCGTTGGTGGCTTCTCCTCTAACCGGACAGATGGAGCAGTAGCGTGGGTCCCCTGACCGCAGGTCTATAAAGTGCGGCTAAAGCCGATAAATCTTATGTCCCAACAGTACCGCTGATATGCCCTTATATGCTGGCTTGTGGATGTTTAGCAATAGTGGTAAGAGCTACAATGGATGGTGTGCCGCCATTGCCCTTTTCGCGGTGTCAAGGCGTGACGCAGCCAATGTCTATCTCCTCCTGGGCCTGTCCACGTAGCTGTGGCACTGTGTTCGGCAGTAGAAACGTCCTTGTTCATGTCGGATATAGTGCGCACGCTATTCCTTGGTGCCCCCTTCCTGCGCAGTTTCTCACGTACTATGCTAGCCCGGCTGTCTATGCCGCCTAGGAGCTCACGCAAGGGCCAGCGCAAAAGGTCTCTTTACCAAATGTCCTCACGTTACCACTGTTATGGCAAAATGTGTGCAATCTCCTTGTTAGGGTGTTTGTTTGACTCCCCAGGGCTGTTCGCCAACTCTATGTATGTGGGCAGATCCCTCCAGTTATTACCTCGCCGCTCCCATCAGCATGCGTTGTTGCATAATATGGTGCTTCCACTAGCGGCCTACAGTTTCCCAGCAGGCTGTGCCCCTGCGGGAGTTAGGCCTTGCAGTGTGCCTTCGATTTAAATTGCACGTCTCTGTACACAGTAGGGCCTCTCCAGTGATATTCTTCGCGTCAGCCGAGTCTGGGCTTTCCTCGAGGGACGTGCACAGACCTTCCCGTTGTTTCTGGGCGTCACAGTGGGGAGCCGCGTCGCGCTCAGGTCAGCCCCAGCAGATACACACCATTTATTTATTTAATTCCGGTAGCGGGAGGGGTCAGCGTCTTGCTCCTGTGCACCGATGCCTGTGTTTCGATCACCGGTGGTGCCGCACCCTGCTTCTACAATGCGGGGCCGCTCTTCAGCCCCTCCGCAGTTTGCGCTTCTTACCGCAGTACTTAGGCCTCTTCCGTCAGTAGCATGCAACTCAGTTAGCCGTTAGATAGACGCCCCGCCAGGCGCCACAGATGGTATCGGCGTCTTGAGGTCCCGGTCCGGTGCCCTGGGTCCTCAGTATCTCAGCAGCGCCGGAAGGTGGGCACTTCTCGGTGACCTCTTCTCGCGGCCTGTGCGCCTCGTGTGACGCCGCGGTCCCGCGTAGTCTTCGGTCCCCACAGCTCGCTCCGCCCAGCTCTGGCTCAGCTCTCGGCCAAAACTCCGCTGCCTCTAACTCAGTCACGCAACATCGTAGAGCTCTCAAACTTTCACTGAGGCTGCAAAACAGTACCGTCTGCACTCGTTCGTGTTTCTATCCGGGCAAGGAGTTAGTTATGAAGGATAAATGTAGGATTGTCTGTCCAGGCTGCAGGAGCCTCACTCAAGTGCGGCCATTCTGCTTGTGTGCCCTCTAGCGCCCCCCCCCCCGAGAAACTCTCAGATTGTTCCCTCCCCTTTCTCAGTAAGTAACTGGTTATTCTGAACTTTCTTTGATTGACTATGGTTTATTGATTATAATCGTTATGTTTGCTATGAGGTTCATAGTCCTTTCCTGGGAAACAGTTCCAACTGTTTTTTCTTTTGGTTTCTTTAACTTCAAAGGACTTGATGGCTCCAAACAGAAATCGTGACCAACGAATGGTAGCGTGATTAACGCGAAGAAAAGAGGCCGCGTGGACATTGATGACAGACTATGTAGGGACTGCCATGACATGATTGGTTGTTGCTGTTGTAATATCCCATGGACTTTTGGGAATGTTCATTTTTTTTACTGAAGTTAATGTTAAAATGGCAAAATTTTGAATTTATAATCAGCAAAGTAAAGATTATAAGCATAATCCTCGCCTCCAAATCCTTAATAGAATTGAAACTTTCCGTTACGATAGCTAGGAAATTTGTCATTCCCCTTTCCATTGAGTTAAAACTCATAACTGCACATTATGACTGGGATAATTTTATCACACAGTAACTTTAATTTGTACAGCAACTAGTTACTAGGGACCATGAGAGGCTTTAACACTAGTTATAGTTCAACATTCCTTGACATATTGCAAAATAAAATAATAAAGTCAAGACACTACGTTTTAGGATGAAATACCTTCATTTTACAAAAATAAGCTAAAAAGAAATTAAATTTAGCAGTAACATCAGTGATCTTTACATTATACGTTCTTGAAGACTGCTTTATCATTGACTGGACAATAAAGATTGTTCAAGAGATAAATAAACGTGTCTGTTGTGAAATATTTTTAATTGACTAACATCTCGTTGTTTTTTTTTGTCCTGGCAGGCACTCTGAGGTTCCATTTTACGAGTCCTTAAGCCATCTTTCTCCTGCATATGGCGCCCGAGGCATGTTGGGTCAAGTTCAATGTTTTATTTGGAAGGAGGGAGGCGTGGTGGCGAATGCCTGAGGCACTTCTGGTGGAACACTGCACACAGAAGTAAAATACTGTGGAAAGGTGTGTGCTCGTAATAACGGAAGCAGCAAGCAGCCCTTGTTAGAAACTCACGGAAAGTTTGCAATGAATTCAGGGCCAGATGTACGACCTGTTTTTGCATGTTCAAATGGGTTTGCGACCCGTTTGCGCATGCAAAAACCCCTTGGGCCATGTACAAAGCCTATTAGCAAGTCGCAATTTATTTGTGACTTGGTAAATAGTGTTTAGCGACTCGCTATTAGGAAGGGGCTTTCCCTTCCTAATAGCAACCCCATAGGCTATGTAAGAATGTTTTGCAACCGCAATTGCAGTCACAAAACACTCGCAGTTTATCACCCTTATCAGAAGGATGGTAAAGCACTCACAAACAGGAAGAGGTCCCCAGGAGACCCCCTCCCCTTTGGGAATGCATGCACAAATATTTTTTATGGGCAGGCAGTGGTCCTAGGGACCGCTGCCTGCCCTTAAAAAATAAAAATGAAAAGTTACATTTATATTTTTTAAATGCATCCAGTTTTCCTTTAAGGAAAATGGGCTTCATTTTTTTTTTAAACTGCTTTATTTAAAAGCAGTCCCAGACATTGAGGTCTGCTGAGCCCAGCAGGCCACCATCCCTGGGAGGGCCAGCCATTCCAAATGGGGTTGTAAATTGCGAGTGGCTCATCAGTATTCATGAGCCTTGCATTTTGCAACCCCATTGGGAATTGCAATCAGTGTCTCTGACACTGTTGTACATTCTAAATTGTGACTTGCAATTCGCGACGCGCAATCGAGCGCAAATTGCGAGTCGCAATTAAGAACGGGCATACAACAGGCCCTCAGTTCCTTGCTGACATGGTAAAATACGGTGTTTGCCAGCTTGTGATTCAAGTTTAAAAAAAGTCAACCAAGATCATACATTTGCATTTTGCAAATTGATTTACTTATTCTTTAATTCTTTTTGGCATCAAAGGTTAATTTACTCAAGATGTGCTATGAATGACAATGAAAAGAAAAATGGAATATGGATACACTGATTTATTAGTCTTGCTTTATTTAATAATGTAAAAATGACGGGTTCCCCTCCCAGGATGTTTTGAGGGGACCCAGAGAATCCTGAATCTCACAAATACCAAGACACTGATTTGGAGGCTTTGCTGAAGGGTGGAGGCTCCTCTGGACTTCAGGGGCTGCAGGGCTTGTGTTACATCCCTGCTTCCAATATCAACTTCAGCAGAAAGAGGGTGGGGGCTTTACTATCTTTCTTGGTTGAATAATTTTCAGTTTGACAGGATATTTGGGGTCGTGAAAGACATAGTGGTGTCCTGTCGTGAAGTACCTCTGGGTTCCAAGTCTATCGAGATCTTGAATGGGGACATGAAGCCTCGCCACACAATTGACAAGAATCACAAGGGTGGGGAGTCGTATTTACGCTGCAGATACTCAGCATGTACTTCCCTTATCAAGTAATTTTGAGGTGGATTAGGCTTAGCTATAATTGGCCTTCACGCTTAGATGCAGGAACATAAGGTAGAATAGAAGACTAGTGCTAGTGGTCGGTTTTTGGGCTACAGTTAAGAAACTGGAAGTCTCCTTTAAAAGCTGGAAGAAGGGTAGTGCAATTGTGAAACTTTCCTCCACAGTCAACACCCATACTGTGGTGCTTGACAACTCTATGGTCAAACAGGCTCTATATTTGAATCATGTAGTTTTTATATGAATCTTTTGTCTAAGTTGAAACCCTTACTGTAGGATGCAAATATGTCTACTACTGTTCAGGCAGTTGTAGGATCAAGGCTAGATTACTGTTATTTGTTCTTTAAGGGAGCCTAAAATAAAGTGTTAGGCCGCCTTCAGGAAATATGAAATTCTGCCACACCTATAGTTACTGACCTGAAGTGCTGGGAATATGCCGGTCCAACTTTAAGAGGACTACATTGGCTTTCATTTAGAGCTGTATACGGTTTTGCATTAATTTTAAAGGTTTATGCCAAAGGATATTGGAACATTGGACTACAAGACTACTGCACCATATATGAACTAGGCTGCCACCACAGATACCATTCAAAAGAGTGGCTTGCCTTCATCAAGTTTAAGATGAAGCCCATAGGGGGCAAACTGACTCACTCCATAGGATCCCAAGTGAGGGATGCCCTTCCTCTTGACTGAAGATGAGGCCAGTTGTAAGAAGGTTAAATAAACCCGGAAAACTTTGCTCTGTTACTATGCCTATCTTGCACCAGTCCGGCTTGTAACCAAGATACCTCAGAGTTTATGGCACCTTATTTTTCACTTTGACTTTGGTACATGTGGTACTTTGTTATTATAAAAAAAAGCTTTCCAGCTCTGTATTTATCCAATTGTTCGAGTACCTATTTTGGTATTCAGACAAATTCTTCAGTATGACATTTGGTACACCAGTTGTCACGTTTTGAAATAAAGTGGGTTGCCAAACTTGCGGTCCCATTTTACCTCCCACCTACACTTCCGGGGAAAATATATGGCAAGCTTTGCACATTGGGCCAGTAATTTAGTGCAAAACTCGAGAGGATGCTGAACTATATTTGCAGGGTTAATAAAAAATGACCCACAAAATGAATTATAGGATAAATTAGCGCCAAACACCAGTGAAAGTATGACAGAGTAAAACTGCTGACCAGAGACACATGTTTGTTCCTACTACTTACAGCAGCATCTATAACCAGTGAATTAAAAAAAAAAGTCCATTCCAAGCTAAAAAGTTTAAGACCACCATTGCAACAAGCAGGATGAGCAGAACCAGAGAGGGAAGTAGCATGTACAAAATGACAAGAAAACAAGCCTTCTTCCCTTGTTCTTCAAGAGTGTGCAACTTCACCCAGACCCCATCTCCCAAACCCAACCCCTTCTCCACTTCTGAAAAGAGCTTAAGCCTCTTTATTATTTTAATTTTTATTAGGATGTACAAATTACAAGTACATATGTTACGTTATATGTATTTGCAAAGCGCACTATCACCGCAAAAGTATTGTGCCGCTGAGCGGGTGTGTGTCTAAACCTGCCTAAGGTAGATTGGGTAATTGAAAACCCAGGTCTTCAGCTTCTTGCGTAATTTAAGAACAGAGGAGGTTGCTCTGATGTGGAGTGGGAGGTTGTTCAAGTCTGTGAAAAATTGCTTCAATATATGTCATATGTATCTAGCTTATTAATGCAGGATTTATAATAATAATCACACTGGCTGGTTTTAACCACTTTAATGCGCTATTCCATATAAGTGGGACTTTTTGCATGGATTCACGAAAATGCCGGGGGTCGCGGAAGTGACATAATTTAAACTTTAAGCTGCTGATGACCTCACAGGAAGTGACATCACATGACCTTTTGACACCGCTGATAAAAAATAGTGTCACACAACCTTTGGCTTAATGGCATTAAGGCGGTGACACTGCTGAAGTGAGAAAAAAAACAACAATACATAAAACTTTAAACATGATGTGTAAGATTAATAAAACAAGACAATCAATTTGAGTAATACACATATAAAGTAACAGAGGTAGTGCCATGATATGCCATGAATGCAGCCATTAAATGCAAGTAGGTCTGCCTTAATACATCAGGCTTGCAGCATTCATCTCCCCAGATGAAACCAGCATGACAGAACCCCACATGCCTAAGGGCAGGCCCATATGCCAAGACGGCTCAAAATGCCCAGGCCGAGCCAAGGGCCAAGCGTATCGTCCAGTGCCCACACACAAAGCCTTCAGTTATTTCACAGAACCTGCAGTGAAAAGCACAATCAGGCTTCCATGACACACCACGAAACTTCTCTAGTCCAGTCCTTCCTAGAATGAAATATATGAGGCAAATGTCTCTTCTGGTATTCAGCGTGGCATAACCAGTGTTTCTATCACATGCTTGGCAAAAGGCTGGCTCTGCACATGGTTTCTATTGAAATATATTGGACTGGATGACTATTTGCAGGAGTCAGGGCATAAAACATGTAATTTTCAACTTGAAAATGACAATGAAGTGATGGCTGGAACTGCTCGCCTGAGCGTCTCTGATGGGCATGGTGGACCATTGAGCCAAGAAGGTGTTGCTTAAAGTGCTTTATACAATACTTCTGCACAGTAAATAACAGATATTACTATGTGCAGTCTGTCAGACCCTGTTTGGGGGGACAGGCAGGTGAGTTTTCAAGCTGTTTGCTGCCACCTCTCTGGGGAATGGCATGAGGCGGTCTTCCTTGCAGCTGCAGGTCCTGGGGTGGTGACCTGGCAGCTTCAAGGCACTTTGGAGTATAGTTGCTGAGCTCCCTCAGGCACCAAAGGCAGCAGGATTCTTCTTCAGCAACCGAGACCTCTCAGGCAAGGATCAACCAATGCCACAGTCACACCTACAACAGTTTCTCTGGGGTACACCAACAGGTGCCACATGGCAACTTCTATCCCCTCTTGAGCCCGGCAGACCGGTCGGGCACATGCAGACAATTGCTATAGTCGCAACAGTGGGGATGACAGCAGGACCTGATCAGGCTCGGAGAGTTCAACGGTTCTTCCTTGGAGTTCCTTAACCGCTCCAAGCCAGGAGCGCATCAGTCACACTTTTAGTGAGTCTCTGGTAAATGGTCTCCAGCAAGAGGGGCGTCTACTTTTGTCCACACCAGCAGACAGCTCCTCATGCAGGGGTGCCTCACTCAGTGCCCTCTCGCTCAAGCAGGAGTTTAGCATTTCAGAACCAGACAGCCAGTTCTAGATCTCCAGACTCCAGATCTGACTCCAGGTGATGTCCCTGCAACTCTGGGATGTTGGCTGTCAGGCAGACAAGCTCTGGTTGCACAGCAGTCTTCTAAGGACTCTCAAAAGCACGCCCTCCTTGATCACAGAGAACTTGGAATTGAAACAACAAGTGAGCCAACTGCTTCCACTCTTACACAAGTACAGCAGAGATGAGATGGGTATTCTCAATCAGAATTTTCAGGAACGGTTTAGGTTTGATTTCCTTTCATGTGTTATCCTCAGGCTGTCTTCCAGACTTAACCTTTGTCTTGAAAGTTGCTCTTCACAGCAGGGTTGTCTCCAATTTGGAAAACCCAAAATAGAGGCACAAAGAGGTGTGGGAAGTGTGCACCTGACTATCACAATCACACTTGATACTGGTCAGGAGCAGACACATCAAGCTGACCCTCCTCAAAAGACTCTTCACACCATAACAAAATGATCTGCAGTCCCATCCATAGCTCCTAAAATCTACCCAATGGCAATCCCTAGTAAGACTAACCAGCATCCCTTCTGTGTCAAAGGATCTAATTGAATGCCCAAGGGGAGTCTGTCTTCTCTTTCCCCGGTTCACTGTCTGGCCACACACCCTGCAGACTCGTGAATGGCAGCAGTACACTTCCACTGTGTGGGAAAGTAACCTCACCTCCACCTTGCGCACAAGAACAAGCCAAGGTATCCAAAATGGAACCCGCAGACCTGTGCCAGTTTGGTTCACTCATACCAATGTACAGTGTGTAACTCCATCATCACACACCACACACAATACATCCATGCGCTCAGGATCTCACACTAGGTATCCAGGTTTATTGTTTGCAGTGGGACCAAGAGCTTTCTCTCCCATACCTCAGGTTAAAAAAGGCCTGGTTTTGCTAAAATCTCAACAAAACATGGTATGCTGCCACCACCATGAAACACGCAGGAAGCAAGAAGCAGTGACAGGGACAGTAGTTCTCTGCCACTCTCTGCGCACCCCTCCAGATCTAGGACAAGTCCAAGACCAGATTCTTGTCACAAGACAGACCTATGCCTACACATACATACAAGATTAGCGTGAGATGGTGGGCAAAATTCCAGAAGACGGTATACCAGATACTTGCAGTTGGACACGCAAGGCAGAGGACACAACTGTACACAATGCAGGGTACATTCATATCCCAATACTATTGCACAATTTAAAGGTACTTAATTTACCTACCTCCCGAGGATGGAAACTGGAGTCAGCCTAGCCAGGATGGAAATTTGTGACCATCAAATCATTGCATAGATCATCTCAACAATAAACTTTTAAATCCCTTACCCAACCTGCCACTATAAAACAACCAGACAAAATTAATGTGAGACTAGATTACAGGGTTGCAGAGGTACCACTGCAAATGTCTCACTAACATTTCTGGATAACATAGATGGGACTGGGACAGACTCAGGGGCATATTATCAACAAATAGCGATAATTATCGCTAAATGAGCTTAGCGCATTTTTTTTATCGCCGCGCATCGCCGGATATTATCGCTGAGATAACGTGCTATTAGCAACGTTTATCTCTAAAGCAATAAAATATACGGGGATAGTGGCTCAAAGCGTGAATATCGCTGGAAATCCAGCGATATTCAGGCATTATTGCTAATGGGGACTTGACCTGAATATCCACCTTCCATTGGATATACAGGTTAAGTCCTGGCCTGAGCAGGCATTAGTTTCTAGCGATATTCGCCCTTATTGCAAATTTTTTTATCGCTTCGCCTGCCTAGCTAATTGGCGATAGCTGAGTTAGCGATTGCTTTCAGTCGCTAACAGGTTGGGTACGCCCACTTTGCATGTCATTAGCGATAAATATCGCTGACTTGCAAAGCGGGCCCCAAACCGGTAGCTATCGCCTATAAGCTGTCGCTAACTGCTATTAGCGACAGCTTGCTAATAGGGCGATAAAAATATCGCTGCTTTAGCGGGAAAAAGTCCCGCTAAAGCAGCGACATGTCCGTTGATAATATGCCCCTTCGTTCAGTCCATTCCTGAGTATGTAGCCTGGGATGCAGCGTGGTCTTACAGAGTCAAGCAGGGGTGAAGAGCTGCGAAAGATATAGAGTTCAAGCTTCACTCACATGGCTAGCTTTGAAATGTCCTCCGGCTCTCTGTGTGATATTCAACATACCAAGCAAAAGCTGGCATTCTGTATGTGTCACATGTGCAGTTGACGCTTGGCTCAACATGGTAGACCAAAGGTATGCTGGAGCAGTGTCACTGAGGTGAGCGGTCATTATAAGCACGGGACTCTGAATATTTGTTCTCTCAGCTGTTCCATTGGTATACATGGGCACAAACTTTCTGGGAAAAAAACAAAATATTACTACTTCTCACATGTAGTTTTCAGCCCACTTCCTGCTGCCTTACACGACCCAGGGGCTCAATATTTGAAATGATCACATTCTTGACATTAGTCAATTGAATATCCAACCCAGCCCTATTCAGTGCAGCAGACGGAGAGAAACATATTACACAGCATGGCCATAATGACCAAGAACAAATACTCAGGGATCTTTTGAGGGTTTATTCAATCTTCCATTTCTTCATCAATTAAGCAGGCTATGTCTTATTTAATGTAGGCTGCAGTAAAGGAAATTGAGCGACCAGGGTCGCAATTCTAGGCATGGTTTGCCATGATCATGGCTGCTGGTTGTAGCAGAAAATGTCAGACACACCGTGACTTCACAAATATATAGAATATGGTGCCTTTGTTTTGGATCCTATGTCCTATAGTACGGTGGATATGCCTGCCGACACACCAGATAGACGTAACAAATATTCTTGCTTGAATCTCATGTGTTTAAGGGATACAGCTGCTGGTGCTATAATTTGAAAAGACACTTCACATTTTGATAGTGGTTTGCAACCATCCGACACTCAGGTCAAGAGTTAAATAGTTGGATAAAATAATAAAACATAGGGGCATATTACCAAGGGTGGCGATAGGCAATTATCGCCGGTTTAGCGGCCGTTTTCGGCTGCTAAGCGGCGATAATTCTATTGCTCTATTAACAAGCTGTCGCTAACTGATGTTAGCGACAGCTTTTAGGCGATAGCGAGCGGTTTGGGGCCCGCTTTGCATGTCAGCGATATTTATCGCTAATGACATGCAAAGTGGGCGTACCCAACCTGTTAGCGACTGAAAGCAGTCGCTAACGTCGCTATCGCCTATTAGCAAGGCAGGCGTAGCGATGGAAATATTCCCGCTATCGCCAAAAACCAACGCCTGCTCAGACCAGTTCTTAGCCATGTTATCCAATGGGAGGTGGATAACATGGCTAAGAGCATTTCGTCGCTAATGCGTGAATATCGCTGTATTCTCAGCGATATTCACGCATTTCACCTGATTTTTATCGCTTTTGAGATAAACCTTGCTAATAGCAAGTTATCTCAGCGATAAAAACTGGTGATGCGCAGTGATAAAAATATTGGCGGTAACCCTACTTAGCGATAAATATCGCTATTTGATGGTAATATGCCCCATACAGTCTTAAATCCTCATACCTACCCAGAAGATGAGGATGGAAATGATTCCGTATGCTGCTATGACGACATATCGGATTCAGAGATTGTACATTGGTATTAGTTTCCTATGTTTGACCAGCTTCAGCCACTGTGGGTTACACTCGATGAAACTGTGGAATCCATCAACAGGATACTCATTCTTCAGAATGAGTACTCGCACACCATATGCTTTAGTATATTGCATGGTAGAATAGGACTCCGTACCAAACCGAGCTCAGCAATGTCCCTGACCGTCTTTGGATAATATTTTATTAGTAATGTGGTGGCTGCAAAGGTGTTTGATCCAAAGATGGTAGTCGTTTTAGATAAATAAAGCTGCAATCCAAGGGAGGCCACACAGATCAAGTCTGGTCCTGGTTCTAGGACAAAATGGCGAGTGGTATGCTACCCCAAACCATAAATCTGAATATTGCCCTCTACAAAACTTTCAAATAAATAAATGAATAAATATAGACCCCGGCCGGCTTAGGAACCAAAGATAATTATATGGTGACAGTTTCAATGAAGAAATAAGTCCCCAATTAGGCATTTCATGACAAGGCAGAGGCACCTCAAACACATCAGGGATTTCCTGATAACATGCCTTGTGTTTCAGGCACGTGGCTGGAGGTGTCATTGTGCAATGGCACTGGGGCCCATATTTCTCAGGGGCTCACTACCTTTCAAATGATTTTTTTCCCCTTAAGAACCCGGGGAAGGAAGGCCCATTTTCCTTCCCTTCATTAGGGCCCGACGCTCCTCGGTGCTCCCAGCATGCCCCGCTCTTCTGTGCTAGGGCGTACTGAAAGGATCACATGTTCGGGCATGTGCAGCGGTTCCAGGCCCGCAGGCTTAGAAAACCCTTTCTTAAGCGAGGCTCCATTCACAACAGGCTCTTTGCAAACTCATGCAAACTAGATTAACCTATTAATACTGAAAGTCATGTATTGTGCTTCCAAGCCCTCCGAATGTCGATTACTTTGTGCTTTAGCGGCAGGCAGCAGAATAGCTAGAGAGGACGTTCAACACCTAATTGTATGGAGTGATACCCAAGAGATCGTAAAACAAGTGGTCAATTTCGAATAATTGTTTTTCTAGACATTGTTTCCCTGATAGCAAACATTATAAATGCATTAAAAAAACACTCCCATACGTATTTGTTTCTAAGTTTCTGTTATTTTTCGTATGAACTCAAGCACAATGGTTTCAAATATTGCATTAATGCCAGGAAACGTATCACAATTTGGCCAACTATAATGTTAAATAGTTGGCTTTGATTGGTAAATGTAAAAATATGTTTCTCAGGGCCAAATGAAAAAACGTTTATGCAAAACATTTCTGACCATGTACAAAACCCAGTTTAGGAATTAGTAAAGGTTTGCACCCTCATAAAATGGGTTTCAGATTGGATACCAATTCCGTATTTGGAAGGGGCGTGTTTGGGCAAACTTCCAAAAACAAATTAGTATCAGAGTTGTGAATGGTTTGCAATGAGAATTCTGGTTGCAGCCCATTAAAGGTTATTGACCCCCAGAGTTGTTAATTTTGGGAAAGGGGATTGTGAGAGTAGGCAGTGGTCGATCGGACTACAGTCAACGCTCAGAGAAATTTCTTAAAAAGAAAACTTTTTTACTGCAGCCCTGTGTCCTTTAAGGAAAAAACAGACTGCTATTTAACCGCATGCGTGCGGCGGTTATTTTTGCGCTGTGCGGCTTTTTTCTAAAAGCCGCGTTACATGACGAGCTGAGCTCGTCATGAGCATGCGAGCGGCGCAACTCATGACGAGCTCGGCTCGTCATGAGCACGGAAGTGGTTAAAGCAATTCACTTTATTTAAGAGCAATCACAGATATGGTGGTCTGCTGATCGTCGCACATGTGAAAAAGGATTTCACAGCTAATGTATTTGCAACATGTCTGACCCAATGAGATACAAACACGTTCTCTGCATTTGACAAAGTTGTTGTCCTCTTATGTGCCAATGATACAAAATAGTAAGTAGAGTGACAATGGAATGCATTATATCAAAGTTGCATATTAGTTTTTCTTATTCCAACAGAAGACATAAAAAATAAGCTAAAGGTTTACACGCATTATGTCCACATGGTCAGCTATCTTACTTTACTACCACACATTTTTCATCCACCAATACACAGACACAAATATTTGCTATTGGGTTCGAATTATGGACTGATTTCCTGATGGACCAATTCCTGATCCATATTTTTCATCACCTCACCACTCTCATTGTTGCCTATCTCGTTCTGATTTTCAATGCCTCTTCCTGGATTCCCACCGATTCCCCTACATCTCAAATCAGCCACTGCCATGCATCTGCTTAAAAAATCCATTCTAGACCCAGGCGTTTCCTGTCAAGGTGCTGGAAACGAATGAATCTCTTAACCACATGGGTGCTCATGACGAGCTCAGCTCGTCATGAGGCACGGTGGCCGTGTGCTCATGACGAGCTGAGCTCGTCATAATGGCCGCAACACTTGCACGTGGGCTAGTTCCCCCGCTGTGCTGAGCGTTCCACAGAAACAGGTTTGGCCGTGACGAGCTGAGCTCGTCATGAGCACATGGCCACCGTAATGCGTGACGAGCTGAGCTCATCACGAGCACCGGGGCGCAGTGCGCGCCCCCCCCTCCCCCTGCTGGGTTAAAGAGGATTTGGCCTAGCAAAGGGATTCAATCTGTGGTGGTAGCTGTCTTAGATGATCTGAAAGAGGCAGGAGATGGCAGTAGAATGAGTTTCCAGGAGCAGGTCTGATATGGGTATGAAATAGGAAATGGCCTTTACAACGCAGGCAGAGCATGCCATTTCCCCTCAAGCAAAACCATGCCTGCCTTAACCATGCATATGCTTTAACCAGGCATATGCATGGAGCCGCCTTTTTCGGGGGTTATCGCTCCAGTTTCTTTGACTCCCAGCCAATAAATGGCAAGGAGGGACCGGGAGGCAAGCCCGTCTGTGCCTGTACTGCGCCAGGCGCCAGGACCCCTGCTCCCGTAGCCAAGTATTCTAGGAAGGAACTTGTGGATCAATGACATAATGGAAAAAACTGTTACTGCCACCCTCATGACTGGGGCTTTTGCATGAACATGTACGAATGTCGAATGTGTAATTCCACTTTTAAGAAAGACACTAATGATCAGCAAAGGCCTGCCGCCTCCACAATTTCCATTAGAGAAGCAACAGATAGGCAAATGGCTGGGTGGGGGGTGTAACCTGTATGCTGCTCAATTCAAGGTCCCTGATCAAAAATAAATACGAATTTGCAGACTTTTTGTCCCAACATGATCCAGACATCACCTTTCTCACTGAGACCTGGGCCGACAGTTCCTCTGACCCAGATATTAAGACCGCCATCCCCGATGGCTTTAACAATGAAAGGCTGGATAGAACAGATAAGAGTGGTGGGGGGGATAGCGATTGTGTATCGAAACTCAATTGAGGCCAGCTTTCAACCAATAGCCCATCTAGATTGTGAAGCACTTAGCTTTAGTATAAAAATGAACAAGTCATATACGTTTTAGGGATTATTAGTCTATTGAACAGCTGGCCCAAGGACCAGATTTATCCATAAAAATCAGTCCTTTATGGAATCTGGTATAGATTACTCAACTTTTACTATAGTAGGGGACTTTAATTTTCACCTCAAGCATTTTACCAACGCGGATACTGATCACTTAGTTGACACCCTTAAGTGTTTCAACCTACATCAGTTAATTAAAGAACCCACCCGTCTGTTCAATCATACTCTGAATGGAGTCTTTTACTAGTAATCCAGAGCTTAAAATAGATACAATTCTGCCATTTCTTGGTCAGACCACAAGGCTATCTTTTTTTCAATAACAACTCCCTGTAATAGAACATCACTGAACAATACAGTTAGAACTGTTAACCCCTTCCCTGCAGGGGTAATTCCTCCACGGTGTGGGGGTTGGAGGGGGGGGGGCTTGGCGCCGCGGTGCTCGTGACGAGACCAGCTCGTCATGAATCACAGTGGAGCTGTGCTCATGACTAGCTGGTCTCGTCACGACCCCGCCCACTGATTAATTCGCCCGCACAGGCAAGGAATCAATCGCGCGTGGGCGGAGCGGCGCCATTATGATGAGACCAGCTCGTCATGAGCACAGCTCCACTGTGACTCATGACGAGCTGGTCTCGTCATGAGCATCGAAGAGGTTAAATACAGGCCATGGAAAAACCTCAAATTGGAGACCATCTAACTCAGTTCCTGCTCCAGACAATAATGACAATAATGCAGCAATCAAGTACACACAATCGTTAGACGCTGCATGCCAGAGTGGTACCAGAAAAAACATTCAAGAGCTACAGAAAAATCCATCAGGCCCATGGTTCTCGCAAGAATTAAAAGCTGCACAACTGAAGTGCAGACTTAGGAGCGCAAATGGAGGAAAGAATATTATTTTAAATAAAAAATTAAGCACAAAAAATTACTCTCTGAGTATAAGGAGTTAATTGAAGCAGGAAAGCCTAAATATTTCTCTGGTAAAATTAGATTTGCGACAAACTCTACCGGGGAACTTTTCAAAACTGTGAAATCCCTGTCCAAATGGAATAACAGTAACATCTTAATTTCTGATTAATCCTTTTGCAGTCAGTTGGCGGATTTTTTCCTACTGAAAGTCAATTCTATATTTCAGGCATGTTCCTTCTCTTCGAACATTCAGAATTTAGATGCAGGTTCTGATCAGGCTGTGGTTTGGAACTCTGGACTATCCTCTGGACCTTTGGAAACACACAGATTTGAAAGATTCTCACCTCTTACCTTGGAAAAAACAATTGATCTCATTAGCTCCTTTAAATCCGGGGCCCCTTTGGACCCTTTTCCTCCTCTGGTCATTAATCTTGCGGCCAGTACTATGGCCAGACCACTCACGGATCTACCAAATGAGATACTTAGTTCTGAACAAATACCCAATTATTTGGAAAAGAGCCTCCATCCTTCCTTTGGTGAAATAACCCTCCCTGGAACCTAGGCAGGTGGAAAGTTATAGACCCATTTTCCATCTTCCATTTCCTGCCAAGCTTTCAGACAAGGCAATGAATGAAGAAATACTATCCTTTTTAGATACCAACCAGTTGCTTGATTCTTCTTAATACGGTTTTAGAGCAAACCATTGTACTGAATCAGCGCTGGTGGCAGCATCAGAGAGACTAAAGAGAGTAGTATACAAGGGCGGCAGAGATGCATACATTTTACTGGATCTCTCTGACGGCTTTGATACGGTTCATCACGCACTTCTCATCAAAAGATTTCAGTCACTTGGGTTTAGGAACATTGCACTAACATTGTTGAGTTAATTTCTCAATGATAGACAACCGTGGGTAGAGATGGGTGACACAAGTTCCAGACCTTTCTCTCATTCCTGTGCAATGCCTCACGGACCTGCTCTGAGCCCCACCTTATTTAATATGTATGTCACGCCTCTTGTTAATCTTATTCACAGTTTTGGCCTGGCTGTATTCTCCTACACTGATGACACACAGATAGTGGTATCTATCTCATCAGAGGTGGAAAAGGATACAAGTAATTTCTGCAGATGTACGACCCAGATTGAAGGCTGGATGCAGAGAAACTGTCTGAAGCAGAACTCGGACAAAACAGAGGTTTTGCATTTTGGTAAAGAGACCACCTTATGGAATGCATCATGGTGGCCTTCGGATCTGGGCGCTTTGCTGTGGCCAGCGCAAAAGGCAAGAAATGTGGGAGTCATCTTTGACACCAAACTATGTTTCTCATAACAAATCAATGTTGTGACCTGAGAAGGTTTTTTCATGCTGAGTGTTCTTAAGAAAATCCTTCAGTTTATTCTGTTTGATCTACAGAAGACGGTGACGTTGGCACTCATCTTCTCGAAGATGGATTACTGCAATGCCTTATACTTAGGCACTTCTAAATGCCTGATAAAAAAACTTCAGTCCTTGCAGAACGCAGCAGCGAGAACGTTACTGAAGGTCTCCAAATTTGGACCAATCTCTCATCTAATGCACGTCCTCCACTGGTTGCCAGTGGAAAAGAGGATTTCATTTAAGGCGTTGTGCATAATCCACAAGTCCTATACAGAGCTTGTCAGACCATTTTTCAGGATCGGTTCTCCTGGTATACTCCCGGTAGGAACCTTAGATGGAGCTCTGCGTGAATGATCACTGTCCCAAGAATAAATAAAGTAAAATGAGGTGGAAGAATGCTCTCGTACCGTGGGTGGAAACTATGGAACTCCTTGTCTCTTGTCTTACGCTCGCAACCCACCATGCAGCAATTCAAAAAACAGTGGAAGACCTGGCTGGTTGTTCTCTCAATAAGCTATTGAGCAACGCCAGAGGTGTGTCCTCCGGCAGAAGGTTTTCCTGGTTATGATCCGTACATCGCTAAAACACCTTCGGGTATTGGGCGCTCAATAAATGATTTCATTCATTCATGTTGGCTATCTTCTTTCTAAGATTATGCACTGTATCAACATAAAGGATGACATTACTAAAGAGGATGAATAATAAACACGTTTACTTTTTCAATTTATATATGAGCAGATTCCTTAAGAATTAATGCAATCACAGTGCAGCAATGCAAGCTGCTGTGTTGCACTAATGGGAGAGGGCTGAAAAGTGTCATATCCACTAAGATATGGCGCTCTTCAGCTCTCTAGCTGCGCTGGAGAATTTGAGGCTGCCTAGGGCCAATGCAGGCACCCTTGCGCCATGGTGAAAAGGTGCCTGCCTTACGGGCAGGATTGTTTTTGTGCAGGAAGGGATACCTTCCTGAACAAAAACAACCCAAGAAGGCATTTTCCTCCTTCTATGTCTTGTGCAGAAGTAATCACACATAGAAAGGGGGAATAATGAGGAGAAAAAAAGATTATTCTCCCAGTTGCTCCTCTCTGTGGTAGGAAAACCAATTTCAGTAATTCTAGCTTTACAAACCTTAGTAAATCTGGAATCACGTGAAATCCATTGGTGGATGCACGGGAGCGCACATGCTCCACCCATGGAATATCTACCACTAAGAAATGTAACGCAACACAGCACAAGCTGATGCATTGTGTTACATTTCTTTTTAAAGCCATGCAGGCCATGCAAATCAGTCCTTGCGTGGCTCTGCAAAATGCAAATAAGGCTTCTTAGCCCTGCATCGCCTTGCGTGCCGGGACCTGGGGTGAGGTGTATCTTGTGTATGATTGTTAGAGTTACAGTCAACCCTATCCTATCTTCATAATGATATACAAATATGTGAAATGAAGTAAAGGTGAAAGCATTCCTATGTTTGTGTTTTTCTGTTAAGTAGTGGGCCTGCGCCTCTTGAATGCATCTTTTCAGCACCCTGAATTACAGAGATACCCTTGATCTGAAGCATTGTTTATGGCATTTGGAGAGGCTGGGCCTACTGTTTATCCTATGAAGTCCTTTGTGCATTCTTCGTATACACACTCAAGCTAGTTTGATCACCCCTTCATGTCTAAATCTAGATGACTGATTTGTAGCATTCCCCCGGGATCCCTTATCTTGGCCAGCCTCCTCAAAGAGTATGTTGAGACTGTTGCATGTTTAATTGGATCACAAAGCTTTAAGTTTTAAATATCTGCTAGTGGCACCCAAGTGATCATCCACCTGGATGATGATATAGGTGTCGCCGAATCAAACATAAATAACTTATACTGGAGATGTAGTGTTGGATTGGCAGAAACTGCCCCATACTAAACACAAACCGGACTGATATTACAGTGTTAAAAATGGCCGACTACAATTCTGGGTTCCACTTTTTAGCTTCATAACCTGGCACCATGACCATTCTGCCAAAGAAGATGAGGATCTTAGGAATCAAGCTTGCAACTGCTCTAACCGAAGACCCTAAGGGCAATTGAGGCCTGTTCATACTCCACCCAACCTTGAATACTCTGAATTTGTTTTTAAAGAAACAATCCACAGAAATGGAAACCTGCTTAAAATGATCAGGGGAAAAATTACCAATAATTACCAAGACATGTGGATTTTGCTGTGCTAGGCACCAAGATCTGCAGTTTTCCCATAATCGCGGACAAACTCATAATTAGGAGTTTTTTGACGAACCTGATAAATTCTGACCAATCGGATCAAATTAATGTCTACCCAAACACTGGGCCATAGTGTTTTTTAAGTAAACATGTCCTTTGTTGTTTCTTTTTACAGCTTACATCCTCAAATTGCTGGCTATCTCAGAAAGCCTACTTTAAGAGAGGAAGGGAAAGCGCAACGCTCCTACTCCCCTCGGGTCAAGATACAATAGAACAACAAAGGAGCGTCACTTTTGAGATTGACTACATAAGGCGCTGGCAATTGTAAAGGTACATAGTCTAGAGTCACTTACAAAGGGAACATCTATAGGTTAGAATGAAGGTCCTCACTCACCGACCTAAGCTGTGACATGCTTCATCATCGGGCCCCACCAGGTGTGGCCGAGTGCCACCCCGGTGTGCTGCGACGCCAGAATTACTGCGGAGCTGGTGTTATTTGTGAATGTGAAGTGAAAGCCTGTCATGCCTGTCTGTCTTAACCTCTGTTATTATATTTCTGCATAGGGCTCACACCTCATTTCATAGATCACAACCTTTCCTTCTTTAAAACCCTATTGGCGTAAGCTAACTGTACTTAACCTTCCCCAGCCTATTTATCCCACCAACCATTTGCTTGAAATCAAGTGGCCCCCATTGATGATCACACTAACTGGTATTAGTTTTAATCTACCACAAACTGGAGTAAATGCTTAGAAAGTTTTTTTTTTTCTTGAGCACGACTAATCCCAATATCCAACAATACCCCAAACCTTGGTTTCCGGAGTAACCAAGATATTCGCCTCAAGTATAAATGCAATTAAAATTACTTTTTACTTACGAATAATCCATAGGACCAATGTCTTAATTAAGTAAACATATTCCTCATTCTTAGGGATGAACCTGCACATGCCAACTTTTTCATTATTGTGTTGACTTATTAAGGACAATAAAGATTGCTCCAGAGATATGTAAATAAGGGTTTGTTTAGGATTTGAGTGCTTTAATTCTATTTTGTAGTGCCTGTAGCGCTCTCTGAGCCTGGCCCAGACATGTTACGAGGTTGTAACTCATCTGTGACCTGCACTTGCTGCCCGAGGCATGCTGGGTCAAGTTCACTGTTTATTTGCCCGCTCCAGGTGGGAGCGGCGGTACTGACTGCCAAATGCCTGCAGCGGGAGCGCTGAAGCTTCACAAACAAGCTTAATCCTAGGAAAGGCGCGCACTTTTAACAATGAGCAGCACCCCTGTTAGAAATTCTTTGGAACTATGCGGGCCTGTGGCTTGAAACTTTGTTGGTGTCTTTCAAACGTTGTTTCAAATAAGAAAATCACCGATGCTCAAGAATGTCTATTTTGTAAATTAAGTTACAGTTTTCTTGATATTTTTGTTGCCTTTGAATTTCAAAGAACATAGGCGCATATTAAAAAGAGCCAGCGATAATTATCGCTGGCCCCACATAGCGATAGAAATGTTATTGCCGGCTATTGCTGAGAATGATCTCCATGATAACGCTATATTACAATGCATAGCGCTATGGCGATAATATTTTAGCCACAGCGATGTTTACCATGGAACATTGCTGGTTTTCCAGCGATGTTCCATGGAAAACAGCGATAACATTGCTGATACGACCCTGTGGTCGTATCAGCATAATCCACCTACCATTATTAGTATGCCTTAGTCCGGAATTTAACAGACGTTAAATTCCAGAGTTAAGGCCGAGGTAGCGCGATTTTTTTTATCGCTGCACCTCCTTGTTAATATCGCAAAGCTACCTTCGCGATATTTTCATGTGTTGTTTTCACAGCCACGCCTTCTTTGCACCTCATTAGCGATGCAAGGCGAGCGTGTCCTTGATGATATTGCAATATAATTATCGCCGCTTATCGCCTGAAAACGGACGCTAAAGCGGCGATTATTATATCGCCAGCCCTTGCTAATATGCCCCATAGTGTATGGTTACGAGGTCACTAAGAACGCAGGGCTTCATTTCTGTGTTTTGACAACTCAGTGCATTCTGGGAACTGTAGTCCTGGTTTGCTTCAGTTCAAGTAACACACCTGAAAAAATTGTACATCAAAAAAGAAAACTCCAGACCTGGGTATTACATCCTTGATGACATGGGCTGATCTGTGTTAACTTTAACACGTTTCTGGGGTTAATGAGGGAAGTAGTGTGATATCTTTATGTCAACAGAGAATCCATCTTTCAATGCTGGGCTTGCTTTTTACAGATAATTATTTTCAGGTGTGTTAGTACCATTGGATTTGCTGAATGTATCACACTGCTAAAGGAAATACAAAAAACAGAGATACAGAACATGGTGCTCATGATGACATGGAGACACCTAGTCACTTTATTTATGAATGTCTTATTGTTTTTCACTTTTGGTATTTTCTTGTTATATAAAAATGTGAAAATCTCTTACACCATTTTTTTCAAATGAAAATAGAGCAAAGGGACAGAGGACGAACGTAGATTAGACCCACAACCACAAGATCATACTAGATTCCTCTTCCACAGTTGATTAACAACTGGCCTCCTTAAAGCTAAGGTTGCCAGGTGATTTCTTGGCATCATGGATGTCATTTCCCGTCGTGGACTTTCAGTTCTCAGCTCAAATGCATTCTGGGATTTGTTGTCCCGATGCATCTCAATTGAAGGAGTTGGACTGCAGTTTTAGATTTCAATAGTGTGTAGAAGTAAAACCTGGGTTGATATATGCTATCCTCAATCACACAGAGTCGCCTGATAATCTTTAATAGGACCACAACAAAAAAATTATATAAAAAAATAATGGGCCATAGCATCGGATGTATGACGTTACAACGCATACTTTTACAACGCATACCCTTACAACGCATTTTTTACAACGCAACATCCATTACAACGCATTCCATTACAACACATGCCATTACAACGAATTTTTTAAAACTACCTTTAAAACGCATTCCATTACAACGCATACTACCTTTACAACGCATACCATTACAACTCATAACATTACATTGCATGTAAGGTAAGAATTGGCTAGTGTAGGGGTAAAAATTACTATTCTAACTCCAAGGGGGTGCAACAGTAGGGTAAGTGTTGGATAGTGTAGGGGTAAAAAATACTATTCTAACTCCAGGGGGTGCAATAGTAGGGTAAGTGTTGGATAGTGTAGGGGCAAAAATTACTATTCTAACTCCAGGGGGTGCAACAGTAGGGTAAGTGTTGGATAGTGTAAGGGTACTATGCGTTGTAATGCTATGTGTTGTAATGGTATGCGTTGTAATGACTGTGTTGTAATGACATGCGTTGTAGTGGTATGCGTTGTAGTGTCATGCGTTATAATGGTTGCGTTGTAATGGCATGCGTTGTAATGGATGCTGCGTTGTAAAAGTTTCATTGTAATGGTAGTGCGTTGTAAAAGTTGCGTTGTAAAGGTTGTTTCCCGGGTAAAAGGGTGCACCAATGTTGAAACCATACAGCCTAGTGATCCTGTGCTACATGTTACACCATCAGTCAACCCCAGCTTTTTAGCCCGTTGAACATTGTATTATGAGACCAAGAGTCACATTTACTACTATAAGATGGTGCCCACCAACTATGAGTTGGTGGCTAAAACATCACTTCCGATTCCTTTGAAAGAACACTATCTCACCACTTTTCAGGCTCCCTCTCAGGTTGCAAAGTAGGCAAACAAGGCCTCAATTTTCAATCAAATTATAGCAACAAGCACTGGCAAAGCTAAGTCTGGCGTTTGCTGCTAGCCTATCATCTTTGTCAATGCTTATTTTGTTGTGTTATGTTTTTTGCAAACATTTATTGTTGAAGATGCTACCAGGCCCTGTCAATCTGAAAAAATCGGTTAAAAGCAAAAATATGTTTAGTCTTAAAAAACATACACTGTCGTAGTAGTCACTGGCAATCAAGAGAACTACTTTGTGTGTGGATAAGCTCCTTGTGAAAATGTAAAATGCCATCACTCGTTATGAAGATAGCCAATGTCCGAAAGGGGTTGATCCACTGCTCCAGGCTGTATGGTGCAGTAGGCGAAATCAAAATGTTATTGACAGAATAACAGACCAATGGAGGCAGAGGGCTGGCGAAAGGCCATATAGGTAAGTATTTTAAAAATAACACAAATGTTTCACGTCTATTGCATCAGATGATAGAAACAGATGGGGAAAACGTGAATTTGAACACAGCCACTGGGCGAGCCGAGGCAGCCCAAGCTTCCATGGAAGGATGTGAATAGTTGCTATTAGGTCACATATCAAGGCTTAGAGATAGCTTTCAATCAGTCCTGGTTTATGAGTCAACAGCACTTAGAACCCTGGACCTTATAATGCACCCATATGTGAAACTGGAAAAGCAATCTGTGCTTAATTTGTGCCATGGTTGCAGATGGCCACCTGCATTCATTCACGGGACAGAGGCTTATTTTCATTATTAGACTTTGACCCAGCCCAAGAGAGAGAAAGGTAGAAAAGAAAGAAAGAAGGGAAGGAAAATCTAGGAACATAGAGAAAAAAGGAGAAAGCAGGGATGAAAAAGAACCTGCAAGAGTGAGCTGAAGAGAAAAGAGCCAGGAAGTCTAAAGAGGTGGAAGGAATATGTATCAGGAGAATCAAAACTAGGCAGACTTTGCATTCAGTAACCCCTGTACTCAGCAACACCATCACCGGGTACAAGGAATAACCGTAGGCCCCTGCAGATATATTTTTGCAAAGTAATCACTAAACTACAGATCCTATATTGGCTGAGAAAACAGGACTATTCACAGCCATGATATGGAGTGAGTGATAGCTAGGGGTCCGGAACTGCATTGGTTCCGAACCCAAATCTTTCTAACTATTAGATAGTTTCACAAATCTCGTTAAAAAGATTACAATTAGGCCAAATCTTCACGAAATGGTCTAATACTACATTAAATCTAATTTAGGAACAACTGACTTCTGCCTGACCGCACTATCTCTACTTATCTTTCTGAAAAATCTGCCTGTGCATGCAAGAAGAGAGCAACTTGCCCGCAGGCAGAAGAGGGTTACAGATCTGTTGCATCAGCTGGCAGCAGCAGACTGAACAAGTACTGAAAGAGCCAACAGATCTGGTTTCATCTTATGCCACTCAGTCTCCTATGGACTGCGACAGTCAACATAAGCAAAGGTACACACTTACAGCGAAGCAGATAAATGCCACTGCACACTCTATCACCCTGCATACTGACATACTACACACTCCTCACACCACAACCATTCAGAAGCCACTAGAAACCACAATACCATGAGATCACTCACATAAGAAATGAAACTTTACATCCCATAAGACTGAACAAACGCATTTACACATCACTTTGACCATACCATAAAACATTATTTATTTCCCACCTGGAGACCTCACACCACCCCTTCAATACCACATCCCATTGTTCCATACCATACAAAACCAATACAGACTTACTGCAGTATTCACACACTACGACCACACTCAGCCACATCACCACAAATCACTAGCATATACTTCAACAGACTCACCACACCTTCCATCAACACTTACCAAACCATACAGTACCACACCTCTCCCTCACTCGCAAAAAATTGCAACTCGCAAAATAGTGTTTTGCGACTCGCTATTAGGAAGGGGTGTTCCCTTCCTAATAGCGAGTCCCTAGCCATGTATGAATGTTTTGTGACCGCAATTGCGGTCGCACAACACTCACAAATTACCGCCCTCTTCAAGAGGGTGGTAATGGAGTCGCCAATGGGAAGGCGTCCTTAGGGGACCCCTTCCCCTTTGAGACTAGCTCTAAAAATATGTTTTAAGGGTCCCAGGGACCATTACCTGTCTTTAAAAAATGAAACAAAAATGTTTTTTTGTTTTTTAAATGCCTCCTGGTTTCCTTTAAGGAAAACAGGCTGCATTAAAAAAAAAAACTGCTTAATTGAAAAGCAGTCCCAGACATGGTGGTCTGCTGAGCCCAGCAGGCCACCATCCCTGGGAGGGCCAGTCATTCCCAATGGGCTCGCAAACTGTGAGTGACTCATTATTAGTCATGAGCCTCCCAATTTGAGACCCCACTGGGAATCGCAAGCAGTGTCTGAAACATTGTTGTACATTGGATTTAGCGCCTCACAATTTGCTCCTCGCAATTTGTCGCAAATTGCGATGCGCTAAATCCAATGGTCATACATCTGTCCCTAAATCTCCTCCCATTGCATCATTGTACATGAAGCCAAATGAAACAACACCACTCCACCCAATGCCACCTTAGCATGTGAATCCAAACTATATGCCACCTTAGAACTCAGCCATATCACATGCGGTCACAAGGTTTCACTCAGCATCACATTGCCTCCTTTCACTCATACCATTTAAATACACAGTCAACTGCATCTATATACACAATACCACCCATTTCATGTCACATGCTTCTAAACCCCATCCCAGCACCCATTCCCTTATTTTGACATACATCAACTGCCCTCAAATAGAGGACAATGTTTCCTGAATGTAACATGCAAAGGACACTACACCATGGTGGAATGCACCATTCTACAAACCACACTGCACAAAGTCTTGTTCCACCAACAAAACACAGCACCATTTACCACAGTACAATAATACGCTTTGCATTGTTGAGTGTGGGTAGGGACCTTAAATCATGAGAGTCGAAGCCTTGAGTGGGTCATGACTCATGATATCCCTCCCCTCCTTCAACAATTGTAAAACATAGGATATTACACTCTGCATCTTGGGCCGTATTATGTATATTGCGCACTTTCCCCGTTTGTGCCACGGCGTACCTTTCAACTGGTGCGCCAGGCGCAAACAGGGGCAGTGCACCATATTACGAAGAATGCGCTGACCCCAGAAGACATAGAAAACTCACACTGCCCCCAGGGCAGTGCATTCAGTGAAATTAAGAGCAGCTGCTTTAATGCTGCTCTGTGTTTTACTGTGCAGACCCCCTTTGTTCCCTCCAGAGAGCCAGGTTTATGAGGCGCACTGAAAGTGCGCCACCTTTTTTGGCGCACTTTCATTGTACCTACTAAGGGCATGTTTGCCTCTGTGCCCACATCCATAATACGGTGCGGGCACAGAGGCAAAGTGATTCCTTGATTTGCCTGGGGCAAGGGAATGCCTTCTCATGATTATGCTGTGTGATATTTCATAAATAACTCTCCTCCAGGACACTTCACCATCACCTAGTCCCCATTTTGACTTCTGTTTTCTTCACAGCATTCCTGTTGTCAAAGTACTTTTTTCTGCTGGCAGTTTCACATACTTCTCTATTATGATATCCTTCAGGATCATGTTCGCGCAATATAAAACTTTATAGGGTGGGGGCCTGTGTCTATGCAGAGAAAGTTTGAGTGGTACGCTCCTGCGATATGCCTTCGCTCTTCTTTGGCAAGACTTGTGATAACTCCCAGATTCAGAAAAGTCAGGGCAGGTGGTCGAACCTTTGGGTACGGTGCTGCCAAACTTTGGAATCAACTCCCTTTGGAGCTAAGACAAGTTAGTGATCTGTGTGTCTTCAGAAGGAGACTCAAAACCTGGTTGTTTCCTAAAACCTAGTCGGATGTCGGCCCCGCTCCATCTTCTTGTCCTTCCTTATCTTGAGTCAACAGCGCCAGGATGCCTTTTTGGTGATAGCGCGCTTTATAAGTTAAATAAATAAATGTACACCACTGCCAACACACATTCTCTCCTGAGACCTTTCATACCTGTTCATCCATGCCGGCTCAAGGCAGGTGTTGGGAAGCCTGCCCCGTAAAAGTTGGAAAGGAGTTTTCCCTGTTGTTCTGTGGGGAGTAAACCTATACTTCTCCACTTTTTTCAGTGCCTCTTTCTTCCAATCCAAAGCATTCGATTTTGCTATGTTGATGGTTTCTTTAAGCACTATGTTAAATCTCCTGAACTACCATTGGTCTCTAGGTGATACAGTGCACAGATCTTATGCTGTATACCTCTTTTGTCTAGGAACTCTCCCATCTCTTTGAACATTAATTGTACCCCATTGTCAGTCAGAATGGTTTCTGGTACCCCTTCTCTAGACATTAGATAATTCAGAAACCTTATAATATGTTCAGAATCAACCACAGTAGTGAAGAATACTTCAGGCCAGTGAGAGTATGTCTCTATGATCACTACCACATACACTGGAAGACCATTACCATGAACAGGCCCAAAGATGTCAAGAGCAATATCTTGCCACAGGCAAGATGGTGCCTCCTTATAATCATAGGTTGGACCCTTGGACTTTTAGATTTGTCACTCACAGCACAAGGAAAACAATCACGCACAATCTGCTCAATCTGTTTGTCCATGCCTGGCCACCAGAATGAGATACGCAACCTTTCTTTTGTGTTAGTAATACCCAGGTGTGACTCATGGGCTGCATCAATCAGTTCTCTTCTGAGATTACTAGGCGGAATCAGTCTTGTTCCACGAAACAATGGATCTTTGTATACACTAAGGTCTTCTCTCACACCCCAGAAAGTTTTTGAGAGTTCAGAGCCATCCCTTTTGCTAATCCAACCATTGTGGATGAGTAGCATAACTTCACACAGAGCTGGATCAGCAGATATTTCTTCTTGCCACCTAGGTTCAGAAATGGCTTAACTTTCCAACAAGCAAACCCACTCAGACTAATCCTCTACCTTATCATCGTCCAATGGGGGGGGGCACCTTCTTAGGAATGAGGTGTGACAATGCATCAGCCACCCCATTGTCAACTCCTGGAATGTACTTGACAGAAAAACTATACTCTTGTAGAGAAATTACCCATTTAATGATCCTGCTAGAAATAAAGTCGAAACCTTTCTTGTTAAAGATTTCAACCCGAGGTTTATGATCCGTGCGAATCTCAAATTCAACACCCCACAGAAACTTTTTTAGCTTACGCACAACCCAATAAACACCAAGAGCTTCCCTTTCCACTACAGAGTATCTTGACTCTGCATCCCTCAGACTTCGTGACAAAAAAATGATGGTACTCAACCCATCCTACCCAATTTGTTGCAACACAGCTCCCAGACCTCTTACACTTGCATGAGTCGTTAATATGGGTTTCTTATTGCGGTCGACATTTTTAAGACAGGGAAGAGAATTCAGACTCTGCTTGATGGAAACAAACTTCTTTTTACACCCATCGGTCCATATGAAGTCCATACCCTTTTGCAAATGGTTCCTCAAATTGACACTCTGCTAAGCAAAGTTTTTTTACAAATTTCGCATAATACACCACCATTCCCAAGAACTTCATCAATTCCTCCTTGGACGAAGGAGGACTCATATCCCGAATGGTGGAAACAAGATCATGCTTGGGTTTCATACCCTCTCCTGTAAAATTATGACCCAGATAGTCAATTGAACCAGAACAAAATTTACATTTTTCAAGCTTGGTAGTGAGATTACATGCACACAATTTTTCAAGTACACTACCCAGACGTGCATCATGTTCAGAATCATTATTTCCAAAAATAAGGATATCATCCGGATATATACACACCCCTTTTACATCCTTCAGCACCCTCTCTATTACACGTTGAAAAACTGAAAAGGCTGAAACCATGCCAAACGGTAAGCAGACAAATCTATACGTGCCAAATGGAGTGTTGAACGCTGTATAATCCCTACACAACTCCTCCAATTCAACCTGATGGTATGCAGAGGTGAGGTCAATAGTGCTAAATACTTTCGCCCCTCCAAGTAACACCAACAACTCCATAATATTGGGAAGGGGGTATCTATCCACAATAACATTCTTGTTTAACTGCCTCAAATCTATGCATAAGCACAGCTCTTTCTCCGCAGGTACCACTGGAGCAAGCCACTCTGTGCCCTCCTCCTCCTCAATGATCCCACTCCGTTTTAATTTCATAATCTCACACCACATACTTTCTCTAACTGAAATGGGTACATTCCTGAGCTTACAACAGACAGGTTAAGCATCTTGTCTCAATCTTATTTTACATTTGTAATCCTTCAAGCACCCTAACTCTTGTCTAAGTAGCCTTGGAAACTTCTCCCTCAAAGTGTCTACATACCCTTGCTCAGAGGATGCATCCACAACAGAAACTCTCTCCTTAAGTATAATTTGGAGATCACTATTAGGCTCAAGGATGACACCCAAATCACCCTGATGCAGCCAACTAATATAGCTGTCACCTTTCTTAGACACGTAAATCTTACCAGAGACCAATCTGTATTTGTACTCAATGAACCCAATAAAGTACCCATGCAACTTAATGGGCTCACCCCCATAAGCATACAGCTTAATGTCAGGCTTGACCAACACTATCTTATCTTTCAATTTTGAGTTGAAGAATTAATTGGAGATAAAGTGATTTTAGAATCTGAATAAAAAACAGGACACGAGTGGTTTCACCTTCCGACCATGATGGTATCGAGGGGCTAGATTTACTACTGCCAGAGTCTACGAGAACAACTATTTGACCACACTCAAAATCTTCCTTGTTATTGTCACCACTTTTACTCTCAACTTCTACTTCTATCCTCTTGACTCTGGGTTCATTCTTGCTCCTACACACTACAGCAAAGTGCCCATTTTTACTGCACTTGGAACACATGTGTTTTAAGGCTGTACATCTTTTGTCATTGGCTAAGTGACCGGTTTTCCCACACCTGTACAATCTGCGGTCAACCACCCTCTCTTTTTGTACTTCCTTATCAACTTGACTCGTTACTTGTATTTTTTTTTAATTTCTCCTTTACCACCTGTACCTTCAAATCCTTATCACTTTCTTTTTCTAATACTGCTACACACTGCATGGAATGCTCAATTCTTTTAGCTGTTCATAATACCTCCTCAAGAGAAGGCTCATCATGCAACCACAGCTCTTCTCCTACTTTCTCCATGTTGCACCCAAACATGAATTGATCTTGAATACGTTCCTCTACTAAGTTCGCAAATTTACAAGAGGAAGCACATTTCCTCAAATCAGTCACACAACTTTCAACAGATTCTTCATACCTTTGACTCCTCTTAGCAAAGTGGTACCTTTTTAAAATGGTGCTTACTCTTAGCAAGAAATGCTTGTCCAACTTCTTGACACAAATGTCATATTCATTCATGGCCTCTGCTTCCATCGCAGGCAGATCTGTAAGATGATCAAAATCATCTAGCCCTTCCGAACCCAAACAGTGAAGCACTAGTGAAGTTTTCACTTCTGCACTGAGGGAAGCACCACACACCTTTGCATACCTCTCGAACACCTTCCTCCATTTTTGCCATTTAATGGGAGGATTACCAGGACTTGACATGAAGAATGGTAGAGCAGGAACATTTTGCATGATTGCGGACACCAACAGCAGATGTAGTATTACACAGTTCAACAGGGTGCAAAGAATTGTGAAAGCAGTGTCAAAGGAGAATACCAAACAACACAAGCAATTGTAAACATGAAGCAAAAGCATGACTCCTAAGACATAGGAACTGCACACTGCAAACAAGTTAGAAAGTTGTGTGGAAAAGCACCAAATATAATGATCAGCCACCATAAACGTATAATATTATGGCAATCAAAATGTAACAAAGCTTTTAATGCAACAGCATGCACAATGGATGAAATATCAAAGCTAAAAGTGAGCATGTCACTGAAATAAAGTGGCGTGCTATCAGCAAAATGTCCCTTATAGCACATGCAAATTAAAATTGCTTAGCCCAAAGAGTACACATCACTGAAATGACAAGACGTGCTTTTAGTAAAGCTTCCACTTTGGCACCAGATTAAATGGAAAAGTATGCGCGTCACTGAAATGATGAGCACTCATTTAAAAGTGTGCATGTCACTGAAATGCCGAGCACACTCACAGACGAGCCTTGAAGGACCTCTAATTGTGGCCAATGAAGCGCCTTCACTCCACATGCAGTATTCCCCGGGCACACAATAGGAGGCTGTGTGTGAACCACATAAGACAGGGCCAATGCGATGTGGTGGCGCGGCAGCGCAACACTAGCCTCCCACTGAGCATGCAATGCAGGAAACGGATAGCAGATCAGAGCACAGCGAGTGACTCCACGCGTACCATTCACAGACGGTAGGACTTGGAGAAGACGCATCAGCGCAACAGGAGCCTCCAAATGAGCATGAAGCGGCGGATCAGAACATGGTGAGTAACCTTGACAGTACTGTACCCAGTCCCATCTTGAGTTACGGTTTTACTTATTATTTGATGGTCTTTTGAAACTCAAGGAAAGTAACCCTATACGCTCCGTTCAACTGCTCGTTCCTCAGGCGGCAACTCCGAATCCGCCCGCCACCCTCTGCCACTCGTGCTCAACGAAATTACACTCAAGCCAGGCTAACAGCTTGCTCTTCCTTACCATCTCAGGCAAATCGTAAATTCAATAAGTGGCATCGGCAGTAACTAAACAGTATTGTTCCTCCAAGATATTGTAATAAAAATGAGGTTGTCTCTCACCCGCATTGCCTCGCAGAGCAGTAGATACGTCTTCAGATAAGAAGGTCCACGTGTTGAGATCCTCTAGTAGGTCAGCGCCTGCCGACTACCCCAGTGTGAATTTCATAAATAACTCTCCTCCAAGGACAACTGATGGTTGAAGGATCAAGTGTATTCAATACAGAGGATCTCAGCCATCACAACCTGTAGCAGGAAACCAACTGCCACAACTCACACAATCCTATGACATCCATGAATTCTGATGACCTACATAACATTGTGAAAGGCAAGGAAAGAGAGGTGACATCACACTGGCTCCAGGAAAAAGTAGTGGCAAGTGACAGGCAAGAGACCGTCTGTCACAGGTGCAAGCCACATGCTGGCGCTACATGTGCCTCAACGCTATCCGTATTACAGAAGAGGCCACACATGTGTCTGAGGTCCCTTTGGGTAATACAAAAGTGTTCAGGGAGCGCACTAAGCGGAGGCAGAGGCTTGTTGCTCCCCCGGGGCACGTGTAACAAGGCTCCTGGTTTATGCCTTGACAATTTTTTTAAATAATTACCCAAAGCCAGAATGCAAGGGGTTAAATGTATGCAGTCAGGTAAAATCACATTTTAAGGAGAGTTGTTTCCATATGTAAAGCAACTAGAATAAGCAACACATGCGGCAATAAACAGTGTTTTTTTCATGTGAATGTTACTCTACTGTGTGATAAACTGGAATGTGACCTTTGCTCTTTAGTAGTACATGCAGGTTCATAAATATAGTTGATCTAAATAATGTGATTTATTTTCACCATCATAGCGCGCACGCGTGTGTGTATTAGATATCGATTAATATTGGACTACCGCAATTTTAATCAAATGAAGTATATCTGTAATTGAAAGAATACTGAACTCCTTTTATGGAATGTTACAAAAAGGTCGGAGCTGAGCAGCTGTTAATTATTTCCTTGTCTGGCCAGTAATAATAACATCCCTATTTCCTAAATAACAACTGCTGTGGTAGTGGCTCACCTTAAACTCCACCACACCTTTAATTACAAAGAAATGCATTTCCTGTGTGAGCTGTAACCTAATAATATCTCCTATTAACTGTGCTAGGAAGGCGCTACACCGTGCCAGCAAAGGCAACACTAAAGCGAGTCATGATTACTGACATACACAGTGTGCTTCTTTTCTGATTTTGGCAGACGACCCACACACCTCACGATGTGCGCAGTTTTGAGGAATTATTTATTACATACCGCTGCTGCTGCTCGAAAATTTGCCGGTTGGGCTGGCTAGAGTTCTCTTTTCTTCTGCAACTGTTCAAAAACATTGCATATTCTGGTTTTCAGCCAATTACCTTAGAGTCGCTCAAATATTTCTTAAATTCCGAAACCGCAGTCACATGAGCATTTTGTAGTCATCTAATGCCACGCCGCCAGCCCCACCCGACTACTCATACAGCCCTTCCAGCAATCAGGATCAACCATCAAACTCCAGAAAAATACATGAAAACTCCAAATCCCCTTAAACTCACTTCCTAAAAGAAATTAAAAACGCCATCAAACTAGTATTGATGGCAAATATTTCACTCAACCAGGAGGAAAAAGTTTTAATTTCAGTTTGTAAAATGTGAAGTTCTAATCATCATTTGAGGAACATAAAATAAACTACAAGGCTTCTAATAGGTAAATATTAAAACTATTCGCCAAAGTGTCCCAATTTAGCACTACACAAGTGTTGATTATCTATGCCATTCCTCCGTGAAGAGCTACATATCTGCTTCATTTCCGCCTTTTCCAGGCAGCATTAAATTCGCGACAGGATAATGATAGAGCTCATAAATTCTCCCACTTAATGCCCTGGAACCCGTCTCATAAACACCATCACTCTATTCCTTTGATCGCTCTTCATCACAGCCATCATGTATGCCTTAAGGCTTTTCCTGTAAAGTCTCCCCCTGTACGCCTCCGATCTCTTCTCATATCGTAAACTCCCTCAATCTTTCAATTACTTAATAGAAATGCAATCACTTTGAGTCCATCATTACTAGTTCCAGTGATTACTCTATGAGAAGAGCCATAAAAGTAAATTTCTCTCATTCAGACAAACAAAGCAAGTGTGCCCAAATCATCATACAGAATACGATATCGATTTGATTGAAGCAAATGCCCAAGCAGCAGCCATACAAATCCAAAAAAAGGATGTACCTTTACTTCCATTCATGATGCCGACAGACACGCCCCTGTTCAACTTTTTCAAAACCCTCTGAGACAATTCAAATGGCTTTCTCAGTAAGCGGTGGCAATAGCTGAGTGATCCCAAAGGCTGAAAGACGAAATAGAGGGTTTTAAACTATTCCTTGCACACAAAAGATGACAAAGAATCTCCCCTACAAAACAAGGCTATTCTCCCCAACAGCCCTTCTGCCATCAAGACAATAAAGAGCCTTTCTGCTCTGGAATGAAAAGATTAGGTATGAATTCTGGCAGGACAACCTCCTTTTCAAGATGGAAAGGAGATCAACCTTTAGGAATAAAAGAAGGACCTAATCTCCGAATTAAGCTATCTGGAAGGATTCTCAAAAATGTAGGTCCACCAGAAAATGAATCTAGTGTACCCAACCTCTAAATAGACGTTATGGCCACACAGAAAAAACTTTCAAATAAAAGTGTGAAAAGGCACTGTTTCCAACTGTTCCAAAGGATGTTCAAAAGGATGAGACTGAAAAGCAGAATAAATGAGAATCAGGCCCCAATTAGGAACCAGGAGTGAGATGTATAAAGCATTTTTTATTGAAGTTTGCAAACAGAAAAAATACTTTTTGCAATGTAGTAAGCTCATATTAGGGGTCGATAACTTTTCCCCGACTTTTAAAATGGTTTTAGAAACGGATAAGAAATAGCAATTCAAATGGGGCGTGTTGTAGGCATCCTTTCCAAATAGCAATTTCTACCCATATATATTTATATATCAATGGTTTAGGACCTAAATAGCGGTTATAAGGCATTAACGTTATTGACCCCCATAATTTGGGGTGGTAACCCATTTAAAGAAAGGGACCCTTTCCATATTGAGAATGTTAAAAAAAAATTGTTGGGGAGAAGGTAGTTGTCCACGATACCACTGCAAACTCTAAAATAAGTAACTTATTTATAAACTCAAGATCCCCATAAAGAGAATGACCTCCATTTTAAAAATAACGTTTGTTTATTTAACTGCAATCTCATAGAAGGCCACTACTCCTTTGATGGCCTCCAATTGTTGTGAATCGCAATTTGAGACCTATCTCATTAATATTCAAAAGGTAGTTTGGATTGCAGTACTTTTAAGAAGCAACCTTTTATAGTACGTCGGTTACTAAAAATCCTATCTGGTTGAAAAAATACTTGGCACGATCTATGACTAGTATTGTGCGACCAGATAGTCATAAATCTGGCCCCAGATACTTCACTGCAGGGTGAAACGCTTTAGCAATCTTATGACATAGGGATCTAAGAGACCAACTCCTTTCTAAGGTTCTCTAAAAGCTTTAATGGCTGCCCACTTGATTCTCACTGTGGCCACTGCCAACCCCAAAGCAAAATCCATCTTGTAAGAAGTAGAGAATGAACACTTCGTCACATGAAAGTTGATTCCCCCGTTTCTGACACACCATCTCTGGAAAGTAGACTCAATTTAAAAGGTCTTATTGAAGTCTACAATGATAGCTAGGCTCCTAGGCAAACCTATCTTCTGGGGTCAACAGAGGGTTTCAATTTCCTGTCCATCATGTGGAGATATGACAGCATTATCTGACTTAGGGTCAGAGATATGAGAGGAGATGGATGAGTCGGAAAAACACTCTATGTAATCCATCACCTGAGAGGAAGCCAAGAGAACGAGGGACAAAAGGTTACAACCATGATCACTTGAGAATTCTTCCTCTTGATCTTAGAAAAAACATTCAGCATTAGACAATCGGGGGGGCGGGGGATCCCTGTGGCCAAAGGCATGTTAGAGCATCAACTACCCATGCACACTCCTATCCCCACCTATAAAAACATTTGAATGTAAGCACCCTCCTTGCTGGCAAAAATATCTATCACTGGCCACTTTTCTTGCAGATTTTCCTGAAAATCAGTTTTGTCCACTCCCTTGATATGAATTGGTGATATGGAAAAGAAATGCCGCCTGACCTATAGAAAATGTAAATATGATATGACAGCCAGACTTCTGGAATGGTCTCATACCCGCACGTTTAGATAGACCTTGGAAGTTATGTTGTCTGTCCATATTAGCACCGCAGATCCTTGAATCTAAAAAGCAAAACCTTGAAGATCCCTTCTAATCAAGTCCAATTAAATCCAATTCAAAGGGCGTAATCCATCCATATAGATCCATTTGTCATGTACAGAGGCCTTGTAACCACCGCTCACATCTGCTGTACCCTACTGTAATGATCTTCGGAGCTGGTATGATAAAGGGTGCCCGGTTCTCATAGTATTGGGTTTAGCCATCACTGGAGCTCTGTCCGGAGGGATTGAGTCATACTAATCTGGGCTTTAAGAGGCTAGATTCCAAAATGTCATTAGATGCCAAAGATCCCCAGATGAAATCTGCCTAGGATACACTCATTATCATTACCTTTTAGATATCCCTGTCCCATAACAGCTGTCCCATTACTCTCTAGTTGCAAGACTCAATTCTCAATAAGAACCACTAGAGTCTTGTTGGTCTGAAACCTGTCCCCTATAAATTCTAGATATTTTACTGGAGTCAGTGTGGACTCCTTCCAGATGATAAGAAACCAGTGTGTCTGAAGAAGCCTGGTGTCACATGGTCTGGCTTTCGGATGGGGAATAAACTAGCCAATGTGTAGAGAGATTCCTTGATTGTTCAGAAGGCCAACAATGAGCCCTCACTTTCGTAAACATCCTGGGACTAGCTTCAGACAGAATTTCAGAACACAGAAGTCAAAACGTTGGTCCTTAAAGGCAAATGATAGATATTTCTGGTGATCCTTGTGAATTGGCATGTAAAGATATGTATCCTGCGGATTCCAAGTGGCCAATTATCTCTGCAAACCATGTATGTTGAAATGGATTGTTGACATCCAAGTATTTACCTTCTTCATATCCAAAATTCGATGTACCCCCTGAATCTTTTTGAACCAGACAAAGGATATAATATATTACTTGAAGCTGCTTTGCACAGGAACTGCATGTGTGCTGTACAACGCAGCACACATGCAAAGTCGAAAAAACACAGGAGAATTGAAAACATTTCTCATCGTTACGCCTTTCTCAAGAAGGCACAAGATTTTGACAAAAACTCCCTGCCTGTCTGTGTTTTCAGATAGGAATTTACGTCAAAGCCCATTGGTGGGTGCATCGGATAGCCCATTTAGCAGCTATGGAATGCCGCATTGATGCAAAGTTACAGAAAACAACGCATAGCGCAACTTTGCACTACTTTGGGATGCTACCCAACATAAATCCTGATTTGCGTTGGATAGTAAATCTCACCCTAGCACTTGGCACCGGGTTTACATCGCAAAAGTGAGTAAACCCTTTGCAAATTGTTAGTAAACCTTGGCCTGAGTGTTAGTACTTATGAGTGAGTGAGAATTAGTGAGATTAAGAGTAAATAAGAATGAATAAGGATATGAGTAAAGGGGTGTAAGAGTCTGAGTGAGAATGAATGAGTGGGTGTTAGTGAGATTATGAGTGTGAGTGAACATGTGTGGGAGCGAGAATGTGATGTGATGCTTGTGAGTTTGTCGTTCGCCCATGCATGCTGAAGGTAATTGTTGTTTTATAGAGGTACTCAGGGCAAAATACTGGTACCAGCATACTTGTACCAATGTTTAGCATGACAGACACCTGTTAGAACTTACTGGCAATGGCACACTAGGAGTAATTCTTGGCACAAAGGGCACCACTGGAAAAACACTGATATTGGCATACTAGAAGTACTTCATGACATATAGGGCACCACTTGAAAAATACGGGCATACTTAAGGAAATTTTCAGCATATGGACACCAGTGGTGAAATGCTGGTACTAGTACAATGGAGATAATTCTGGCGTTAAGGTGGACAACCTGGCATAAAGGAGGGTGGCAACCATGAGACAATGCTGGGCCTTATATACTGAGATAATGTTTGACATAAGGGTTAACTTTGGCATATAAACACCTTAAAAATCTGGCACTAGTATATTTTTGGTAATTTTACATATAAGGGCACCCATGGAATATGGGGGCTCCCATGACAAAATGCTTTCTATTGCACAATGGAGGTAATTTGATATATGAGGGAACCCACAGTACCCACAGTTCGAAAAGAATTAAGCCAACTCCAGGGGAACGCCAGGTTTCATTGTCTTGGCACACCATGAAATGATTTGATTAATGAGTGCCCCTTTAGAACCTATGGCATTTAAACAAAGTTATGTAAACTTTGTGCTTTAAAATGCACGATTTCACCTCATTCTTTAAAAAAAAATTCTCAGAGAGAGTAACCTCCTAGAAGAGGTCTGACTTACACGAACAAGTATTATACCCAAGAACTTTCAAAGATCAAGTCAGCACCATAACAGAGGAATATGTGCATCTAAATTAGGCATTTGCCCGTAGTATGTTGCTATACTAATCATGCAATTATTATAGAACTTCAACAGTGTCAACTGTTGTGTTGTTGGGGGTCATGTGACATGATTTCCTGGAAAGAATCAGAGTCAAGGGTCATAGGATGTCTCTTGATGTGATGTCATTAAGGTCAAAGGTTATGTGATTGCAACTTCCACTATGCCTGGAACTTTGGTGAATCCACGCTGTAAGGGGTCGCAGCTGTGACCTCTAACTTGCTCCCAGCTACTCCTGCCTCTTACATTGTGACCCCTAGCCTCAGAGGAGGCACACGTTTAGCCCCCTCTGAGGCCAGGGGTCGCAAAAGAGCCAGAAGTAGCAGGGAGCAAGCTGGAGGTCACAGCTGCGACCCCTAACTACTCCCAAATAACGCCCATGAATTGACAAGGAAAATGCAGGAAGCCTCAGATCTGCTTTGACTGAAATCCAGGACCAAGGCTGAAACATCAGGATCATAGCCTGAATGTCCTAGACTCGATGAGAAGGAAAGAAGGGCTTGAATTGCACCATATGCAGGATATCTTCAATCAATGGAAGACTCGGTTAAGAAGCCAGGTGCGACTTTGGCTCATTGATTGTGAGCCCAACGATATCAAGAGGTTTGCCATTAACTGGAAGGAGTCTACGACTGACTATGGCAAGCTGACCTTCAACAGCCAGTTGGTAAGATAGGGGAAAACTGGTTTCTCCAACCACTGAAGTTGTCCCATGACTATAACTTTCGTGAACACTTGTTAGGTGCTGTTAAGGCATAGAGGAGAACTGCAAACTGGAAATACACTGGTTGACCTTGAGTCGTGGGTAACATTTGTGGGACTGAAGGACGGGTATATGAAAATACGCATCTTTCAGATCCAAGGACACCATCCAAACCGCAAGTCCATAGCAACCAAGATCTGGGCTAAAGTGAGCATTTTGCATTTGTCCTTCAGCAGGAAGACATTCAGAGGTTGAAGGTCCAGTGTAGGCCAAAGGCCTCTGTCCTTTTTCATTACAATGAGATAGGTAGAATAATATCCACCTACACTTTCTGAGTCCAAAACCTCTCAACAGCACCTCTGGAAAGCAACACTAGTACCTCCTGTAACAGAATGGAGATGTGCTCCTCTGAATGTTATCGTGATTAAGAAAGTGAAGTTGGAAAAAAAGATTGAATAAACTTTTTTAAAAAGAGTGGGGGGACGCGGTCACCGGAAGTGACGTCACGGGGGTATTCATATACCTTTAGATGAGTCTGCAACCTGCCGCACGCCACACCTCGCCTGAGGTCTGGTGCCAAGGTGAAACGCAGGGCAGATCAGCTGAAAAACCGGCACAAACAATTACACAAAAACTGATTACCGCTGTTTGGAAGAGGCTGCTGGTTTGTTTCCCAATACAAAGCCTCACCTGTAATTATGCATCAGTGGATTTCGTGGCTCGGCGCTCTAATTGCCAGGCTGTCGAGCTTCCAGAGAGGCCAAAGAGTGAAGTCCAGCTTTTGTGCAGGGGGGACGGCGTCCACCCGGTAAAATAAGTGGGAGGACCCCGTCCACCCATGTGGTACCCCGACTCGAGCCCTGTAAGGGGAGGAGTCTGCAGTAAGAAGTATCATTCAGAAAGTTCCCCAAAAGTGGGCAATGGAAGGACACCAGAAATTGGATAAAAATATAATACTCTCCAGGGGAGGGACAGACACAAGAGAAGGCATTAAATAAGAAGAAGGCAAATGAAAGTGATAGTAAAGCCAACAAATGATAAGCAATGGGCTTGCTAGAACCAATCTATGTTTCACACACAGACAGCTACACTGTCTAGCAAGCTCGACATAAAATAGGGAAACAAACAAAGATAGTCCAGAATGTACCAGGCCGGCCTGCCCGGAAAAAACATAGGATCTCTTTCGGATGGGCAGGCCTGCTATCCCCATTGAATAATGGATGGATTTTTTGTTTATATTGTAAAAGGGAATTTGGACCGTGGAGTATGAGATGGGCTCTACTACTGTGGTACTGAGCGGAACGGGAAGTGGACGCTGCACTAATGTATACTATTCCTTTAATCTTTCCTCGTGAGACAGAATCACCTCATCCCTTCGCTGCGTTCTCATAAACTCTCCTTATAAATATGCTTCACTCTTTTCTTATGACCAGTATCACTGTGTGCTTTTAATCTATTCTTAGAGAGTCACACATTGTATGCTTTTGATGATTTCTTCTAAACTTTCCTAACATGAGTCTTCAATTTTGATCTCTTCCAGTGTATAACTTAGTCTGTGAGAGCAGGTGGCCTGAAGAGCTGTGGAATGTGGAACTGGGGAACCAGGTTGGAGTACGGCCTCCACCCAACATCCTATGATACTGTGCAAATCGAAAATCTCTCTGTAGCCAGTAAAAATGTGTAATGTGATTTGGTGCTCGTGGGCAGTCCTGTGATACCCTTGGTCTAAGTTGGCGCTCTATAAAACCGCAAAAAGGTCTCCTTGCATTGTGTTCCTGCAGGCCTGCCATCCAATCAGTCAGTCACTGATCAACGCACTACATGACGTGGAAGGGAGTGCGTCACTGATGATTAAATCCCATCGGTTTACTGGTAATCTAGTCGGCACCGGCTCTCCCCTCCCCTCTCGTGACCCCGGGCCACAGCTGGTGCCTGCTGTAGTCTATCACCCGTCATTCATGCACAGCTGCGTCTCTCCTTGATGTACTCTTCCTCGGTGATTAGCAGCCCGAATCCGCCAGGTGTGAATTTCACAAGTTATGTTTTGCATGTTTTACCAGACGACTTTGTCCCTGTTTTGGTCACTGAGTTAGTCGGCGAAGACAACGAGCCATACATAGGCGAGTTTTCGTATTAATATCGAAAACCGTGGTTGTGGACGAGGCCCTGAGGCGGCATGGCTGACAAGACCAAACCTGCCAACCTACCCATGGGCCAGCGGGAGTGGGGTCATTCTATCTAGCGGGCCGTTCGAGAGTGCCTTGTCGACAGGCCACACACTGCAACAAGCACTGGCACGAGCATTAGGTCTCACCTTTTGGCTTTGGTAATGCAGTTCGCCCGATGCTGAAGCATTTTTTACGGAGCCTCTGCAGCATCGGATTTTAGTTTTAAAAAATGTGTTTTTAAAAATAAAAAAAAAAGACGCGATGACACGGCCACTGCCTTGTTTCATCGGCAAGCTAACTAACTTATGTATGCGCCTATGAAATGACACAGGGATCTGTAAATTAAAAAAAATAAAAGACAACAACTAGCGCGAAAGCACTTTTGAGACCTAAAAGGGGTTAAGATAGGTGAGAGAGCCTGAGAATATAGTTCCTCACCCAACGATTGGATCCAAAGTCCAGAGTCTTGGAATAAAAGGTGTGTTTAACATTGCCATCAACACCATGACATTTCTGGTCTCTCCGCTGATTTATATTGCACACATTGTGCATCAAATCATAGGTAGGAACTTTGTTGGAGAACTCAGCTGGGGAATATCTGCTCTTCATAATACACTTACCCTTTAGATGCAGCCATGTCTCCTAAACTGAGGTGACTGTCAGCACTCCTGGTTTTTCAGCTAACAACACTAAGCATGTTGGGTCTCGGTAACCCATATTTCAGCAAAAAATATACAACAAATACAAGCGTCTGTGGTGCAGATAACCTTAAATCAGAGTAGATGAAGAAGGCAAAGCTCATTGCAGGAACCAGCTGCAGCCATGTTTATGCTGGACAACAAACAAACCGAATTGGCTCTTAAAGCTCACAGCAGGTGCTATTGCCACCCAACTCAATTGCACTAATTTTAGAACTCTTGAAAGGGCGTGGGGAGGAGGCAACCCGCCACCATTCCAGAGATTTCAACTTGCGGGAGCAGTTGCTTTAAAAACAGGGACAGACTCATAGTCAAATGATAATACTGGGCCAGTTGAGTACTGTGCAATCCAAGCGAATGTTTTTCAGGTTCCAAGTGTTGCCTGCTGGCCACGTGTTTTTTCCCACATTCAACTTACTCCTTGTTTGGGGTCGTATATGCACGGATGCTAGACTCCCAGTGACGCTGTACTCATGGACAACAGCAGTGGCATAGCACAGGCCCCCGCTGTGCAGGGGGCCCCACGCTCCAGGGGGGCCCTCAGTACAATACTCTGGCTGGAGAGCTCCTGGTTTAGTCCGGAGGGGGGCCCTCCACGTACCTTGCAGCAGGGGCGGCCATAGGCATGTGCAAGCTGTGCACTTGCACAGGGCCACCAAACCCCAGGGGCCACCACGCCAATATATATCCTTAATATAATAATCCTCTGAGGATGGATACATATTTGCGTGGCGGTCCCTGGCAGGGATTTGTCGGCCTCTGGCTCTGTTCCACTTCCAAACACCTTCCTGAGCTCCGGGGGGCTCCGCCCCGCCCGGACCACCTCTTCTGGGGCCCCCTACCTACACTCCCTGCCCAGGGCCACCATGAGCCTAGAGCCGACCCTGCTTGCAGGGGGCTCTTTCAAGATTCGTTACGCCAGAGGACAACAGACACATTCTATGATCTGCGGAGCTCCTGGCTACCTGCCTTGACCTTACACAGAGGTAATTTGATATTTTTTCTAGTCATCAGAGGCAGTAAAAAGTGCACTGAGTGGAAACATTGAGGATCATCCTTCCCAATTATTTAGGTTTATGTATTGCATTTTGTACAGTCTCTCGTTTGTCAAAAACGAACATAGTACTAAACAATGATAACAACACTTTTGTGTTTCACCAAAGCAGGTAGAATAATATAACGTGTGACAGGAAAAATATAGGGACCCTGATAAAAGAATTTCCTACTAACCCGACAAAAAACAACAAGCATTGGCATAGCCAATAGGTCTCACCCTTGGGACCTTATAAAATTTAGCCATGCAGCATATTATCTTGGGTGTTGTGCCGCTAGGGATTGAATAGCTATACAATTACAATACAGGGGTTATGCAGTCTAATTCAGGAATGTATGCTTGCTTGAGATTATTGAATGGAAAGTGTATCAATTAAAGTGCATAGTTCAAAATATTTTGCAAAGGACCCCTGTTGCCCCCAAGCCTTGCAACGAGGTGGGTGCTGAGAAGTGGCAGCAAGAACACAGAGGGTGGCAGGGGTGGTGCAAAGCACTGGTAGAGTTCTAAAACAAGCTACGACCAGCCCTGTTCTAGGCAATCAGCCACCCACAAATCAGTAATTAAATTAACACACAAAAGCAGTAATTTCTAATATTAGTAGTAAGCAATTTGCTCCTGTTGTGATAAAGTGCCACTCAAAGTGCCAAAGAAAAAAATGCTACAAGAATGCCAGAAACATTATTACTATTCTGAAGTTGAAGCACCTTGGACATCTGTAACCCTAAAACATACAAGCATGAACCCAATCCACACTCAATACAGTACCTACAGTTGCTGCCTCCACCTCGGACACCTTTTGGCCATTCATTCTCCTTCTGGATGAATTCTTCCCCGTCCACACAACCTTGGCTGTACATAACCCACTATCCTGCACGTGCTCTGAAGCGGAGACTCTTCCACCGTTGATTCCTGAGCTGTTCAAAGGCAGATTCATTGAAAAGAGATAATCCATGGGGGTAGAAAGAGGACTGGGCATTCAAAGAGGATGATAAAGAAACCAAATCCTTATCAACTTAATTATAAAACAATAAATACAGTAGGATCAAGATCATTCTATGATGACTGGGAGGGTTGTGGCATATTGGAGCAAGCATTCAGCCCTTTAGCACTATCTCGGAACTTTAGTGTGCTATGACGAGATCATTCATGGGCAAGCAGGAAACGGCGTGGGACCATCAAATGAAGAAAAAAAAAGTGCGGCAAGGAATGGTAGTGTGCTATAATGAGAGTGGCCACGGGCAATCAGGAAACGGCGTGGGACTATTTAAAGCGACACCGCTCTTGGTATATAAAAGCTCAAGCGGGCACCATGCTGAGTATTTAAAAGTTCAAGTGGGTGCCGTGCTCAGTAAATAAATGTTAAAGCAGGTGCCGCGCTGAGTATGTAAAAGTTAAAGCGATCCGTCCATAAAGTGGGCGCTGTGCAAATCCACAAAAAGACTGCTGCAATGTACAACAAAGCACAAAACAGTGCACAAAGACCAAAGGAAAAACACTCCTGAGAAAGGATACCAGTAACAGGCCAGTACACCAGGGGTGGAGTAACACAGCAGAAGGTGGGACAATTAAAGTTAATAAACCAATCAAAAGCAAGCCTTTTGGAATGACGCTCACTTTAACAAATCTGCAGTGAGGGGCGGAGTGAAACCCCACATATTGAACACAGCATGCCTCGCAGAGCAGAGCTAGGCTGGATCTAAAAATGAACTCCCAACCAAAACAAATCCACTACTAGTGCTAGTCCCAAGGTCAAATCGATCACAACTCCATCTTAAATAATATAAAACACATCTTGGGAAAAGCCAGAAGTAATTTAGACATGCTGCATATTTCTATTCACCAGAGAAAAAAGATGCTAAATTTAAGATGTTCCCAAATTATTTAGGGAGCATGAGACTCTTACATTCACCCTTGAACCTAACGAAAGTGTGTGCATGCTGTGGTACACGCTCGACATATGTGATTATGATGTAGGTTGGAATGTTGGCAGGTGACAGCATGTGACATGTAGCATTTCTGGGGTTTTGAATGGACGTCAGTTGGAGGCTGGATTATAGTCCTAGATACCAGATGCTCCTTTATAATGTCTTACTTAATAAACAGCCGCGGTCCGTGCAGGTAACCGCGGTGGGGCCATGTAAGCGGGAATTTCGAGGGGAAATTAATTATTTATTTAATTTTTCCTCTGGATCGTGACTCAAAACCCCCCCTTACAAGGCCCCACCGTGGTTACCTGCACGGACCGCGGCTGTTAATAAATGTGATGTCACAGATTCAGCAAAGTCAGAGTATTTTGTATTGACGTGCAGCAGAATTTTGGTGACAGTGGCAGAAATTGGTTTGGAGTGGCAGGGCTGAATTGCTCTGGTGAGGAGAGATCCTTGAAGAACCTGTCACTGTTGGTTGCATCATGGAATTCAGATTACATTGAAGTGATGTGATCGCCAGGCAGACAGGCACTTTAAAGTGAATGGCACATAGCAGCTATTGTGTTCCATCATAATGAACAATTTTATTTGGGGGTATTCCACAGGAGCAGTTTGTGATTTCTAGGCTGACACCAACTCAGACAACCCTTCTGTTGACATTATGCTCCTAGTTTGCCTTGCAGCAGTGACCATCTTTTTAGTGTAGGAATATAATTGTTAACAAGGAAATTGTGCTTCCTCTTTGAACATTACATCGATGTTAGAAATGTAACTAGCGGACTCAGATGCACTTGCCAGCCAGAGTGGCCTACATGACAATCTTTACTGAAAAGGGTTTGCAGATCGCCCAGAGAATGATAATCTTTGGTAACTCTCTGGTGCCAGAGTCTGCCATGGAAAGTCTATGATGCAGACTGGTGTGGCAGACTGCTGTCAACTCCACCTTCCCATGGTGTGTGAGATAGGCTGGAGGGATCAGAGAAAGGAACCTTTCACAAGCAGACCCGAAGGATGTGTAAAGATATTTCAAAGCGATAGGGATCCCACAGAAGTCTCACAAAGGACCTGCAAAATAAGAATTTAGAATGTACATAGATTATCACATTCCGAGTAGCAGAACTCTTTCAGATCAGTACAGGGTGACTAAAGATGGTAATACCCACAACAGGCTGACTGTAAGTCACATGTTTTCAGTACTGGATGAGGATCTGCTATTGGATACTATCAGATTACTATGGCAAAAGAAGACCAAAGGATGCCACAATTTAGCTGCCTTTCAAACGTCTACACAAGGGTTCTGTTGAACGTAGAATGTGTCTGTTGTTCAGAAGTACACTTCAGGTTCTTCTCATGGACCCTACCATCTTGATCGCATGGATGCCAAAGGCGGCTCAGGTGCTCCCTCTACAATGCTATGACTTGTGGAGAAGACACTGGGAGCCAGTGCAAGAGACATACACTAGTATTTAAACACACAACATCCTCAATTAGTCTACCTTTCAATTAAGCCAAAGACTGAAACCGCAACCTTTGCTGCTTGTGATAGTGTCCAGATGTACATAGCTTTTTTCGTTTGCAAACAGCCTGAATCACAGAATCAGGCTGTTTGTGGACGCAAAAAGGCATTTTTAAATGTACAAATTGTGATTCGGTAACCTGTTACTAAATCAAAATATAGGTTTATGATTCGGTATTAGGACAGAGCGTGTTTAGGGTGTCTCTTCCTAATAAGGAATCACAGTGGTATGTATGAATGTTTTGCAACCGAAATGCGGTTGCAAAACATTCACAATTACCCCCAACTTCAAGTTTTTGGTAACCCATTTGCAAATGGGAAGGGCCCTCAAGGAACCCCCTCCCACTTTGTAAATGTTTGTTCAAAATATTTTTCAGAGCAGGCTGTGGTCCCACAGACCATTGGGTACTCTTAACAAATGAAAAGAAAACTTTTCATTCTTCATTTTGAAACGCATCCCATTTTCCTTTAAGGAGAACGGCCTGCATTAAAAAAATAGCTTTATTGAAAAGCAATCCCAGATGTGATGGTCTGCTGACCCCTGCAAACCACCATGCCTGTGATTTTTGCGATTCGCAATGGATCACAAACCAAGACCTACCTCATTAATATTCATGAGGTAGGTCGATTTGTGACCCACTGGGAATTGCAAAATGTGTAATACGCACATTTGCATATGGGTTTTTATGATTACCAAATAGCAAATTGCAAAAATTCACTATTTGGTAATCGCCAACGATTACCTACATACATCTGGCTCAATGTCCTTGAAATGGATGATAGAGATGCTTTGTCTCTAATAATTCTCCTTGATTTGACTAGGACAATTAACACTGTTTTGCACCGTACCATCTTGGGGCGCTGTTCTACAGCTGTAGGCTCTTCAGGCCTAACACTATAATTGTGCTTATCATTCTCTTTCAACAGAAACAGTGATTGAAAATGAATCAGTCTACTCACTGAGAGATCACTCTTCATGGTGTTCCAGAAGGATCCACTCACCCCCCTCTTTCACCCCCCTCTTACATATAATGTCGCCATGTTCCACCTGAACAGATTCCTTCAGAGGAAAAGTCTTTATTTTCACTCTTCTGCAGAAGACACACAAATCTGTTCAGGTCTCATTGATCCACAAGAGATCTCCCATAGCCTAGATCACCTCAACACATGGATAGACTACAGTCGGCTAATGCTAAATGGCTACAAAATAGATATAATGATTCTGAGTTGCAGTCACTATGGGCCATATGTATCGAGCCTTTTTCCCGTTTGCAAAAGGGCTGATTCTCAGAATCAGCCCTTTTGCGAATTGGAAAAAGCCTTTTGGGATGTATCCTCCCAAAAAACCATCGCCAAATAGAGAATTGCAAAATTTGCGATTCTCTATTTTGCGAATGCAATTAAGGAACTGCTAATTGCAATTCCTTAAATGCAATCCTGGAAGCACCAGAAATTTGCTATTTGACCTTAAGGATTTTGCAAATTACCACCAACTTCAAGTTGGAGGTAATTTGCGATTTTCTTTAAAAAAGCACTTTTGTGCCATATGTCGCACATACGTGCCCTTAGGGCACGTATGTGTGCATAATGTGCACACATGCATATTTCAGGGTGTCCTTTTGGCACCCTTGTAACCTTGAAATTACATTCTCAATTTGCGATTCTCTAATTGGTAATCCCAAATTGAGAATGTCTTCCCAATCATTCCTATGGGCCTCCTAGCCTATAGGAAGGAATGGGAAGGTATTCCTTAATTGCGAATGTCAATTTGCGATTCGCAAATAAGGAATATGTAGGATTCGCAAAATGTTTAGCAAATCCTACATACATTGCATTTTGTGATTCTCTAATTGCGAATCACCACAAATCACAATTTGAGAATCGTAAAACTCTTATTTTGATACATATGGCCCCTGATCTCTACGCTCGCTCGCATCCCCCGTATATTTGTAGCACACCACCATTTTACTCATTGTGTTAAAAAAGACTAGGTGTTCATCTGGAATCCAATCCATAAGTAAGTCTCAGTTCAGCTCTTCCTTGCCTTTACCCCTCTCTTATGTACCATTCTCTTTCTCACTGTTCTTCTCCTGTTGCCCCTGAGACAGTTCTAATATTCAGCATGGTCAAGGTCCCAGTATTGCCAGAGAAGTGTTGAGAAAGATGAAGGACACGACAAAGACAGAATGATGGAGAAAGTTATCATATTTCACAGATGGAATGGTGAAAATCCTCAGAAAAGTGTTTGATGTCCCATGTTGCAGTGAGAATGCCAGTTGGTAAGGTCGGTGTATTTGAGATAATTAATATTCAGCAATTTAAGGTAACATTTCAAACACTGTGTGCATATCTCATTTTAATATTATGCACCAGTCCACTAAACCTCCACCAAATCATCCTTGTCTGTCTTTCCTCCTATGGGAGCTACAGGCTAGGTAGACACTGAATTATATGTAAACTGTTGTTATTATGAAACAAATAAAACAATTAGATCCAAGTTAAAAAATAAATGCTTGTTTAAGCTTTCTTATGGCACAGTGTGGCTGGTAGATGCTGGGCAGGTTCCAGCTGTTTTACTCCCTCCTTTTTTTAAAGCTAAATGTATACTTCAAGAGGACCAGTGCTTAAATTAACTGATAGTCTCTAATAAAATCAAAGTTGTTCTGAACTTGGGCCTCAAAATACATCTTGCCTGGGGGCACAACCTGAGTTGGAATGCCACTGGTTTGGATTACAGCTTGTGTTTGTTTGTCTCTGTGTTAAAGGGTGTCTGTCGCCTGATGAACTTTGAATACATGGGTGTTTGTAGGTGTGTTGATCTGCGTGTATGCATCCTCTGTGCATATGTGCTGTGTGCCTCCATATAAAATTCAAATCGGCTTTCTTGGTCAGGGCTTAGTGAATGCACAGGGAAATTCACTGTGACGGGCTATGAACCGGGAGGATGTGGCAAAAGGGCCAGAACTGCTGACTTTGGCGCTGGGGTACCAAGTTCGAGTCTCAACATCCTGTGATTCTGAGCAAAACAATTAGGACCATATGTATCAACACATTTCCCCATAGACACAGAATGGGCAAAACCCTTTGATACATCTGGCCCTTAATCTCCCTTGCCTACCAATAAATGGAGGGTGTCCCTGTGTAATGTAACTGGTGCTCATGCAAAGCGCTCTGATACCTTTGGGTTGAATACACTGCAGGGGGAGAGAAGCACAAGTCCAATTCCCTACAACTCAGGGTGATGCGGGCACTCGGGCAATGGCTGTGGGGCCATTATTCGAGTTCCAGCTGTGGGCAGCTTTTTTGGGCAGCCTGGGGGCTGATTTGTGCAGTATCTGTGCTGTTTGGATGCTGCCAGAGGCCCAGTGGGTGCCTGAGCGGCCTTTCTGGAGGCAGATGGGTCTCTATTACCTCCATTTTAGCAACGGGCGGAAGTGTCACTCCCTTTCTCTCCTGGGCCGGCCCATTAGTGTATGCAGATTGAGCGGGGTAGGGGGCCTGAGCTGAAGTGGCCTCACTTGTGTTCAGGTGTTGTTCACCAGTGTGAACTAATCCGTGCCTTTTTTTTTTATGTTAGTGAATTTTTCAAAACGTGCCTCTGTCAGAGACCTCCCCCCTTCTTTTTACAATACTTCCCCGAAGCAGTGTTTTGCAGAAAGGCAATCCACAAATGTGGGCCACCTTTTTTTGGCGTGCACTGGCCTATTTTTGATCCCAATCCAACCCTCCTACAACTACGGTACATCCCCAACATTTGTCTCATTTGCTCACAAGAAGAGTGACACGCCCTACGCACTTCCGTCACCTACGACACAGGTCAGTGTATGGGCCCATGCCTTAATTGGTCCTTGGCCGCGTTCTGGGGGCCGGGACCCCCAACCCTTCAGCAGCCCCTCAATACATTTGGGGGTCTGCATTCAGCTTAAGACTAATGACCATGGGTGACATATGGGGGAATCAGCTGCCCCTCTTCATACTCAGCAGTGATGGGGGAGGGGCGCGTCATTTTGCATAGCACCACTGACTGAGGTGTAGAGCCAGATATAGGAACGGTTGTGCTTGGCTCCCCGGCGACTGTCCATAAAGTTGGGTCTTTATTAACCTGTATTCCCTGGGGACAGGGAACAGAACTGAGTGTTTGTTTTATTCCCTTTTTGATAATATTCATAACTCAAAATATTGCTTATGCTAGTTTGTAGCAATCATGACACCACCAGACTCCGAGTTTGTAACCACAACGGCGTATGTAACTTACCTGTATCACCCTCACGTTCCGGTACTGTACTGTATGTATATAAAATAACCTTCTAATAAAATTCTGTGAAATAAAAAAAAAAAAAAAAAAACGAGGACCAGTAAGTACCACAACTCAACTTACTGTAAAATAATACCACAACTATAACACTGTGTAAGGTCAGATATTCCTACCACATGGAACACCGTAGAACATAATACAATGAAACCTGCATTATAAAATAAAACATGTTAAAATAATGTCATACAAAGACGATTATAGAACATATTGCATAATACAACAATATACAAAACATATAACAAAAAACACACAATGGAATAACACAAACATGACATTTTACGAGTCAGACCAGTAAGTGTACAGCCAAGAAATGACAGCCAGACTCATTTCGCTAAACCAGGAAGTCCCTTTTAAAGTGGAATGGTAAAGCCACGGTGTAACAAAAAAGATAAAAGGCTGAGTGGCAAGACTGGGGCATGTGACTTGCGTCAGCTGCCCACACATTCTGTTCAGTGGCAGCCGGGGCTGGTGCCAGTCAACTGTACATGAGTCAGGCTGCAAGTTCTGATGCAGCACTCGGCAATAAGGGGAACTCTGCGTCCTTTCCCACATGATGAAATATTTCGCCTGCTTGTGGTTGAATGTGAGAACATACGTGTAGGTAACGTCGCTCAATAGGTGAGAGGCCACAAGAGAGGTCTATGAGTAACCTGCAGGTCACTGGTATAATTTCCAGCAAGGTTGACTCATGAGTTCCTCCTCCCAACAGTAGCGTGGCAAGGATGCTCTTGGCCCTAGTGCAACCAAGGACAATGGCCCCATTTACTTCTGTTGGGGTAGCAAAATAAAGCAATTATCAGGATTCAATGGGCCCCTCGGGGTTCTGGGCCCCGGTGCACTGATCCTGCCGCACTAATGGTAGCTGCGCCCCTGCATCCCAAGTCGATAAACTGTGAAACAGTGTGTAATAATAAATCAGTGTGGTAAGGGTGAACTCGAAGCAAGAATAACGAGCATCTCTTTCCAGTGGTGTAACAAAACTTGAGGGGGGCCCATGCAAAGTACACAGAGCCCCCCCCCCCACCCTGGCCCACCATCTAGCTCTTTTGTTGAGGCGGCCCCCTGGTGCTTGGGGCCCCCTGCACCGCGGGAGCTTGTGTGACGCCATTGTCTCTTTTCCGTGGTGCTTGCGACCGCCATTACTGGGGAGCAGAAGGCCTCTCTCACACTCTGACCTCAGGTGCTACTGTCTGCTGCACATTCAGGAGATGGCCATGTCACAACAACGTTAAGCAGGTGTTTGTATTTTCTAAAAGATGTATCTTTCCTCTGTTAACTCCCCTGTCAGTTCGCTCTAGCAACATCATGTCACTCCATTGGAAAATGTTCATATTATTGTATTGTATTGTAATGTAATTGCATTTATATAGCGCTTACTACCCCTGGCAAGGCGTCAAAGCGCTTTTTCGGCGAGTAGCACGCTACTCCGGGACCCAGAGGATTAGTGTTAAATTAGTATAGTGAAACATGCAAGTAAATGTTAAGTGGTGGATAGGTGAGTCAGTTATTAGGATTTGGAATGATATCAGGATAGAGGAGGAAAAAAGGTTTGTATTTATATAGCGCTTGTTACCCATGATGGGGTGCTGAAGTACGCTACTCAGGAAGCCAAAGGATTAGTGGTGAATTAATATGGTGAAATATGAAAGTAATTTCAGTGGTGGATATTAGTCAGTTATTTGGAGTGAGAAGGATAGCGGAGGGTTAATAGGGGATGAAAGATTTGCATTCATATAGCACTCGTTACCCCTGATGGATGTTGAAGCGCTTTTCTAGCGAGTAGCACGCCACTCCGGAACCCATAAAGGATTAGTGTTGAAAATGAGTACAGTCAAATATGAAGTAATTTGAGTAGTGGATATGTTATTCAGTTATTTGGGTAGAGAAGGGTAGGTGGTGGGATAGTGAAGGGAAAGAGGTTTGTATGTATATAGCGCTTGCTACCCTTGATGGGGTTTTGACAGCGCAAGTAGCACGCTACTCTGGAACCCTTCAGGATTAGTGTTGAATTAGTATGGTGAAACATGAAAGTAATTTTAGTGGTGGATATGTTAGTCAGGTATTTGGATTGAGAAGAGTTGGGGAGGGGTAGAAAAGAGGGAAAAGTTTAGAAAGGTTTTTTGGGGGGACAGGTATAGTAAAAGAAGTGTCAGAGGATGCAAGGAGGGAGAGAGTATAGAAAGGGTTATTTTGGGGATCATAATAGCGGTATGGGGTTTGGGATAAATGAGAGAGTGGATGTAGAGGATATATTGATAGATGTATAGGATGGGAGATAGGGTAGTGCATTGAAAAGAGTAGTAGAAAGAAGTTTGAGATGAGTCAGAAAGTTGGGCTAGAAGATATATTGAGAGAAATATAGGCTGAGAAATAGGGTAGTGCATTGGAAATGCTAAATTAGAAGAAAGTGATAAATATATAGATCCATAAGTGCATTGAAAGTACATAGATGCATAAAGGAGGTATGTATATTGGACAACATTTCTGGCCCTGGCCAGTCTCGAACAGGCTCAAACAGGCAACTGCCTTTGTCCTCTTCGCAAAGGCTGAGACGCCCTAACCCTGGCCTTTTATAGCCCTAGTAATCATGTGACCCCGTCAGCCAATGGGAACCCTAGCCCTAACACTATCCAATCAAAAACCCTAATCGCTATGTCCAATAGAGGCCCTAGCCCTACCAGTAGTCCCAACCCAAGTTAAAGCAACCAATGGCACAGGAAGCCCTAGTCCCTACTTCCAATAGAAAGCCTAATTCTACTCTTAGTCCCACAACTAGTTCAGCAACCAATCACACCAGCAGCCCTAATCGCTACTTCCAATTAAAGGTCTAACCTTAGCCCTAGTCCCACCCTAGTCCCAGCAACCAATAACACAGGAAACCCTAGTCCTTACTTCCAATGGAAATCCTAACCCTAGCCCTAGTCCCAACCGTACATTGATTGAATCACAGACCCAGAAACCAATCAGAACACTCAAATACCATTCCAATGAGGACCAATGAGTGGTGTGGCGAGTGGTGAGCATTTCAGCTCAACGTGTCTTCCCGGTTGCTAGCCCGTTGGCTAGTGAGCCCCCTGAAGACAAACCTTTGAAACCAAACTGCTCACTGGTTAGAGTGGAGTGTTGTGGCTCACTGGTTAGAGGCGGCAGACCCGGAAGCAGAGAACGGCCCGGGACCAGGGTTCAATTCCCGACGCGGCAGGGTTGTGGACCAGGGTCAGCGGACTCGATAATTCTCACCTCGGTGCCTACTCTAACCAGGGATCACACTCGGCAACTCTGGGCATTAAGCTTGCCTCATCTCTACAACGGCCCCCAACAGACGCCGGGGATGCCTGGTTTCACCTTGGAGATACCCAGAAGGGACCATCTCACAGGGAAAGCCAGGACGGGTTCCCCAGCGGTCTTCAGCGCCAGGACGCTTATGGGCAGCAGTGCGCTTTACAAGTCCCACACATTTTACATTTTTACATTTTACACTAACCCATATCCAATAGAAACATCAGATACAACCACCAATCAGTGTATACATGTACCAACCACTAGCAGACCATATAAGGTCCCAGCGACCTCAGAGAAGGTTTGCTGGCCAGGGACTTGAAAGCTGCTTCTCCTGTCCAGAATCTCCTAGGAGACAGACAGGCTTAATCCACACTTTGGACTTCTGCAGGTAAAGGCCTCACTAACTTGAAATCTAACAATACTGTTTGAATAAAACTTTACTCCCTCTCCTGGCCAAAAAACGAAGTTCACAGTCCCTAGTAAACACAGTTTAAACAACTCACAGAAGCACCCTCTGATGTAGAATATCCCTGTTGCTGGGGGGGGGGGGTTGGTTTCACTGGCTTGTGAACACAAAATGGTGGCTGGCGGTTCACTGTTTTAACATACAGGTTTTAGCACATAGCAAAGGAGAAATTTCGAGGGAAAACTGAATAGTCACCAGGAATGAGAGTGAAACAAGCATTTGCAATGCAATAGGTCTCGCATTAGGAAAGTTTGAGCTATTGTAAATGACATTTTTTATTTACGTGTTGGTTTTGAAAATAGCTAAATTAATAGCTTTGTCATTTACAATGCCAATAGTTTTAACTTTCGCAAATGTGACACCTATAGCATTTGTAATGCAATATGTGTTGTATTTATGTGACTTAGATGTATTGATATTACAAATAACAATGGCTTTTAAATGTTTTAATAATTAATACTTAAATAAAAGTTATTGTAATTTATAATTGCAATAGCTTAAACTTTTGTAAATAATTTTTGTGAAGATTATGTTAATTGTATTTTTTTGTGACAAAAATCCAAGCATAGAAGTGTAAGGTGTCAAACACATTGGAATACTACCCCCGCCAATTCTGGTGGCGGGGGCAGCATTCCACCCTTCTAGAGGGAAAAGACATGTAAGTTACTGCTTTACCCGGTTAAAGTTAAACAGAGCCTCAGCATCACAAAATGGATGCTGCTGCCACAGACACAAGTCTGACCTCCTGCTGCTGGATGAAACTCCGGCAGGGGAGGCCTGAAAAATAGGTTTCCTGCCTTGGGAGGTGCTAGCACCTCCTCAGACAGGCTTTTAGTGTATTGGGGCAGGGAGGGCTGCAAAACGAGACATTGCCTGGGGCACACAAGGTGCTCCATGCATAGCCCGGTTCAAACCAGTTGCTGGGGCACTCCAGCCTTGCTCTGGCGCGAAACTGGACAAAGGGAAAGGGGTGTAACCACCCCCTTCCCAGGTCCACCCACAGGAAGGACCTAGCAGGTAATCCAGCCCCTAAAATCAGTATAAAGATAGGAGCTGTGGCCCCAGGACTTTAGATTATCCTGGAATTAAACTCTGATACAAACTCTTGGACCTTCGATGTTCTATTTCGACTAGAAGACTGAAGACATCTCCCTTGTGGTCAAGGAGTGACCACCCTGTGCAAACAGGCACCATCAGTAACTTGCTGGTCTGCTTTGTCGACGCTCCCGACGGAACCCGAAGACTCAGAGACACAGGAACTGGACGTCCAGACTTCTCTGTCTCCGACCCACATCCACAGCAAAGTTGAGACCCGCGGGGGACACAAGAGACGTGGGACCGGACACCCTGGACAACCTGCATTTTGCTAACAGCTCGACTACCGAGGTACCCTCGCAGTTGTGCATTGGGGTACGAGAGCCCCAGACCCGAGCACCATTTGCACCAAAGCTCAGCCCTCCACACTCTACGAGTGCCGTGTGGGGGCCGCTCTTGAATTTCAGCTCAACGTGTCTTCCCGGTTGCTAGCCCGTTGGCTAGTGAGCCCCCTGAAGACAAACCTTTGAAACCAAACTGCTTTCCTGGTTGCTCCAGGCTTGCTCCAGCTTCCCTGCAAAGGAGAAGCTCCCCAGACCCTGCTGGTCTGATCTGAAGCCCATCTTCACTTCCTGCGTGGATTGCGTTTGCCAAGGCTTGTTGGGTCAAGTCCGGCTACCGACACCGCAGTCAACTAGATCCTTCGTGGGACAGCTTGAATCCAGCTCTAGGTTGTCGTCAACGCCTCTGGTCCTCGTGGCTGCAGAGACAAGCTTCACCTCTTCACCTGAGATCATCGCAACATCGCCTGGTTCCTTCCTGGTTCCTTCCTGGTCACTGGCTAGTGACCCAGACTCTGTCCCCTCTGCTTTCAGGTTCTTAAGTTCCTTGATCCTCCCTTGGATCCACCGGACACTCTTCCTCTGGCCGCCTGCAGCACTTCTTTGCAGATCTCCATTGAAAGCATCGACGAAACCCGACACCAAAAGGCACCTATGCCCCCGGCTTCCCTGGGTGAGGTAACCCGAGTACTCCGGTGCTCCCGTGGGTCTTAGCTCTCGAAGTGTCCTAGTCTAAAGGGGTTTTGTCATATTCCATCCGGAAGTGCCATAAAACAGTAACTTTGTAACTTCTTCGTTCTCAATTATAAGTCAATGGTATCTCGCGACTGTGTTTAAACACTGTACGCGTCTCCTGTGGGTCTCATATTTCCTAACCTTCGGTTGTTTAATGTAGCCCCAGCGATTCCCTAGGCCCTATTCATTGTTTCTGTAGTGGTCCTTATACCACTTACTTAGTATATGGTTTGTGAGGCCCCTAGGGCATAACTGTATTTGTGCAACTTATCGTATGCTAATTGAGTAACTTGTGATGTACTTCGATCTCTGACCTCATAAAGAGTGCAGAGGGGTTGTGTTAGAAATAAATACATATATATGTGATATATACCTTGTGTGGTGTCCTTTCATTTGGTATTCAAGGGATTATAATTGGTAAAACAGCTTGCTTTACATGCTCTCTGAAGTCTTAGCCTATGACTGCTGGTCCATGCTACCACTAGGATAGCTTGTCTATAAGGTTGACTTTACAAGCACCATCAATAAGGGTTGTTTAGACTGGTGCAAGGTGCCCACTAGAATAGTGGACATCATATGCCAGGCTAACTTCTCACAGCTGCCACCAGTGCCCTAACAGAAGAAATACCGCTGCAGCATGAGTTTCGAGCACAGCATCACCGAAGTGCATGACGCACCGCTCCAACTCCAAGGCAGCACCTACTTCATGGCTGTGGAATCGACGCTGCGGGTCTGGATTTTTGACGTATTGTCCTTGGGCACCCTTTTTTTCATCGACGTTGCCCAACATTAAGGAACCAAGGTCGCGTGCCCGGACATCTATGCATCACCTCCACCTTCCAGTATGGAACCGACGCATCATCTCCCCTTTCAGTAATCAGTAAGGAACTGACGCATCACCTCCCCTGACAGTAAAGAATCGATTCATCACCTCCCCTGTGTAGCAGTAAGGAACCGACACATCACCTTCTCTTGGAGTAAGGAACCGACACATCGCTTTGCTTTTTTAGCGCCTTACCTCCGTTGACCCTGTTTCGTCTTTGAAATTTTGATGCATCCAAGGTACTTTTAGCTAAAAGAAATGCATCCATAGATTTCTATGTACTGAACTTATTAAAGCTTTGAAAAGTGATATCTTTAATTGTATATGTTGGATCTTTGTTGTTTTGGTCTTGTTTTATTCATATAAAAATTGACTATTTTTCTAATCTGGTGTGGACTCATTTTGTATTGTTTTCACTGTGTTACTGTGTGTGTATGTGCAAATTCTTTACACATTGCCTCTGAGATAAGCCTGACTGCTCATGCCACGCTACCAAGGGGGTGAGCAGAGGCTATCTTATCTGTGTGACTCCTTTACCCTAACTAGAGTGAGGGTCCCTACTTAGACAGGGTGCAAACCACTGGCAACTAGAGACCCTGTTACTAACATTACTAACATATACATAAACACACACACATATAAATATAAATATTTATATATATATATATACACACACACACGCTTATATATGCCATGTATAAAGATATTACTATGTATATGTGTGTGTATGTATGTATGTGCATGTCTATATATTTAGACGTGTGCGTATGCCTCAATACAAGTATACATTATTTTGTATTTAAAAACATTAAGAAAAAAAAACACTCCCGCTACTGCCTTCACTTCCACTCTTTGACACATCCTGAACGTTTCGATTACAGTGGACTCCCAAACATGCTTTCAAAACTCTTCTCTATTTCTATCCAATTCATTGAACTACCAGGCACACATATCCACCACTTCCAAAAAAGATCTCATGTCATTCTTTACTAGTCCCCTTTAATTAATCAATCTATACTCAAAATTCTAGAGCAAATGTATAAGATCTCTAGAGCACAAGCTGAAGACAATTAATCCTACAAGCAAAATAAAACACCTTTTATTAATCTACTATTTACCTAGCCATGAAGTGATTTAATGTCTTGTCAGGGGTAGTACTGGTAATATAAACAAAATGTACAATTACAACATGTATTTACAACCCAGAAGTTTCTAAAATAATTAGCAGCCATTGGCCCCATCAACCATTTGTCATTGAACCTTTTTGTTGTGTCATTTACTATAATCTCCTTTGTGACAGCCTAAAAACTCTTATCACATGTTTATTGACAATTAGTTCTTATTTGCAACCGAACCATTAAGTGAGCACAGAACAATAATGCAAGCCTCGCTGAGACCGGAATGAAAGGACTAAGTTAGTTCAAAACTAAATAAGCACACAAGGGATCACAAAACATGACATGTCAACCAAGCAAACCATTCTTGGTTATTGACAATAAGTACTCAATATGTGTCCAGAATATTTTATCCCTTCTAAGACAAACTTAATGTATGTGGTGTTGCTTGCTTGTTTATTCATTCTTGTGCTTTACACTAGCCTGGAAGAGAGGGAAGCTAGCACTGTCTGGGTGAAGGAATAGGATTAAGTTAAGGGAACAGCAGTAGCTGCACAGCCTTTTTCCTGTCTTCTGTCAGCTGCAGTCACTTCCCCTTGCCATTTATCTTTCCTTTATGAACACTGAGTGTCCCCTGGCAGTCATTCATGGCACTGGCTCACCAGGCAAACACTGATCAGGAGAAGTTGGCTTCAACCGCATTGCTTTAGCAATTGTTGGGACCACCCGCCACTCACATGGTTGACCCTGCCTGGTTGTCTAGAAGGTGATTGGTGACTATTATGTCTTATGCCTATGGAAGAATGCTAAGTAGTGTGCTTTACTGTAGTAGAAGCAATTATCAATTGCCTTCATGAGCAAAGTCATACCTTCCTTTCCAAGTCCTGCAACATGCCTGCTTTAGCCAACGAAAAGGAAGCTGGGTTGGCCTCATTATTCCCCTGATGCCCAACACTCAGCGCTCTACTGATACCCACACACAGCGCTCAAATTAGCCACATCACCCAAGGTTTTTGTTAGGTGTGCATCACCGTGTGCTGCCCTGGCACACAGCACCGTGTGTCCTCTGCAAACCCTCACCTTTGCACTTCACTCTGTGCCCCATACATATTATTTTGTTTCGCTGCAGACTGTAATGTTTACAACTTCTGGTCCGTGCACATTGCTTAGGGCTACAAGAGTTTAACTGGAACATTCCATAAACACAAGCAGCACTGCAGTTTTGAATATAACCAAGGTGCACAGAATAATGTAACTGGTGGGGCGCATGAACATAGAAAACAGACAACGATGCACAAAGGGGTCTTAAGCACACACGTTTATATACTGTAACTGTACCATATATACTGTACCATCTGGGGTAACTACATTTCTTTCTACTTGGCCCACAGTGCAGTAGAAAACAAGTTCATGCATCCACTTCATTTACGCGATTGTTATACACAAGCCAGCGACATCTCCCGCACGTCCACTCTTTGCAGATATGTCACGCGCATATAATGTGGTGTTGTGTTGCGCTACGTGTTTTAACGCATAATCCACTCGTGATACGGCCGCAGGCAGTGTCCCGGACGCGAGTCCGAACCTATCCGGGTTGCTTTCCCGTCTGATGAAATTAGGCAGCACCTTACGCGGGGTGACCGCGGTCAGCAGCGTTTGTCATAGCAGCACTGACTGATGCAAGCCTGCGCGAGCTTTGCATGGAGGAAAGGGGAGGGGGGAGTGGGCGGGGTTAGTGGCGTTCAGGGGCGGGTGAAAGTGCTCAGAGCCTCCCACAAGAGCCGACTTGTTTGTCTCCTTCCTTTCTGCTACGTGCCGAAGCTACAGTCGCACTGGATTCCCTTAGACACCCCCCACCTCCCAAGAAAAGTTAGGGGGAGGTGCACTAAACCTAAAACCGGTTAGAACAGGGGAGCTGCATCAGTACATTTGTGGAACCGGAGTTTCTCACCACCCCCTCACAAAGAGGAAAAAAAAAACAAATAGACTAAAACAATGCGTCTGCCTCCCCGGGGTCAAGCACTGATCCCTCTCCTGTGTCGGAATGGCCAATTGTAACAATAAACGAGCATAGATTGTGCAGCCTCCAGATGCACACGAAGTGTGAGACTACGAGCCCCCTTCCTTAGCTCCAGACCGTCAGACGTGGCTTGGTATCAGCCCGCAGGCAAGGGGGGTCACCAGAATGATTGTCTTGCGCATTCTGCGGCAATGTGAACAAGCATTGGAAATGCAATAGGTCTCGCAGCATTAGAGTTAGTGCTTTTAGAATTGTTTATGGGTTTTTTTTGTAAATCTTTAGCATTTTTGTTTCCTGTAGCCAATGCTAAAGAATTACAAATAAAAAAAGCCATAAACAATTCTAAAAGCTCTAACTCAAATGCTCCGAGACCTATTGCACTGTGTGAGGGTGAGTGAGGGTGAGGGTGGGTGAGGGTGAGTGAGGGTGAGTGAGGGGTTGAGGGTGAGTGAGGGGTTGAGGGTGAGTGAGGGGTTGAGGGTGAGTGAGGGGTTGAGGGTGAGTGAGAGTGAGGGTGAGTGAGGGTGAGGGTGAGTGAGTGAGGGTGAGGGTGAGGGGTTGAGGGTGGGTGAGGGTGAGGGGTTGAGGGTGAGTGAGGGTGAGTGAGGGGTTGAGGGTGAGTGAGGGTGAGTGAGGGTGAGTGAGGGTGAGTGAGGGTGAGTGAGAGTGAGTGAGAGTGAGGGTGAGTGAGGGTGGGTGAGGGGTTGAGGGTGAGGGGTTGAGGGTGAGGGGGTGAGGGGTTGAGGGTGAGTGAGTGAGGGTGAGGGGTTGAGGGTGAGTGAGTTGAGGGTGAGTGAGGGTGAGGGGTTGAGGGTGAGGGGTTGAGGGTGAGGGGGTGAGGGTGAGGGGGTGAGGGGGTGAGGGTGAGGGGTTGAGGGTGAGTGAGTGAGGGTGAGTGAGGGTGAGGGTGGTGGCCCGATGGGAGAGAGCAGCCAGGATGGGAGAGAGTGTGAGAGAAATGGCAGGATGAGAGAGAGATGGCAGGATGGGAGAGAGAGATGTCAGGAAGGGAGAGAGTGTGAGAGAAATGGCAGGATGAGAGAGAGATGGCAGGATGGGAGAGAGAGATGTCAGGAAGGGAGAGAGATGGCAGGATGGGAGAGAGAGATGGCCGGATGGGAGAGAGTGTGAGAGAAATGTCAGGATGTGAGAGAGATGTCAGGATGTGAGAGAGATGGCAGGATAGGAGGATAGGCGAGAGGGCGTCAGGCAGACAGAGAGAGAGAGTGGGAGGAGCAGTGACTCTGTTACAGACAGATCGAGGGAAGTAGGGAGAGAGGTGAGGGGAGGGAGAAACGGCGGCCGCGATTACTGACACTTCAGGAGAGAGGGCGCGTGAGGAGAGCTGAGAGTGACAATGTCAACAAAGGACGGGAGGGCATGAAGAAAGGAGACCCCCTTGCAGAGGTGACGGGCAGAGAAGAAGAGACAGCGACTGGTGAAGGGTCATAGACAGAGGGCAATGGGAGAGAAAGGAGTTACTGGCACTGTCCGCGTGTGTCTCGCTGGGTTCTGCTCACCACGTAATGGGCTAGTCTCGCTCAAAGAAGGCTAGTTGAGGACGTAATCGAACACTGAAGCTGTTCCCAATTAGCCAGATAAATATGTTAAATTTAAGATTATGTGCAAGAGTAAGTAGTCTGCAGTAAGTGGGGTGCCAGGCACTGTGTGCCACCTTTGATGGTTTATATGAACCGGGCAAGGAGCACTGCTCAAGTGAGTAGCGCACAGACAACCCACGCCTACACCACCCATGAACAGCGCTTTCCCGACATTTCTTCATAGCAAAGGGGCTTAAACCTGGTTGGTCACTTGTCGTAATAGCCGTGATTCTCAGTAATTGCTGCATTCGCTCAGAGGATTGCTAATAATATCAGACATAATCTGATAGGATAACATGTGTGTGGTTGTGTGCGTGTGTGGTGAGCATCAGAGATTCCCCTCAGACATTCCCCTCACACTTGGCACCAATTCTGATTAGGGATGTGCCCACCTTTGTTTACCACAGAGTAAGGTCGTTTGACCCTAGATATCAAGTTGGTCAGTGTCAAAAAGCTGTTCAGTATATGGGAGTTGTTTGTTACGCCCGTTTCCGAGATTCAGGCCTGACCTTTAAATGAGTGGCGACTTCGTGTAAGGCGAAGTGACCATTAATTATTCGTAATGCAGTAGCTGCGGTCTTCCCCCCTCCTTACATGTATAGAAAACGGCTGGATGCCCTGCGAACAAAGACACCGTGTGGTGGCCCATAGGCGGGTGAAGTTAAAGCCGAAAAGCAACCAATCACATGATGTTTTGTGGCAGCGTCACACTGGTAGTCGTTTTTGGCGCATTAAAGAAGGCGGCTTCGGTTCCACAGCTCCCCGCGCAGCCCTGCAGTGCACGGCACACCAGAGCGCGGGACGCCTGGTTTCTGCTGTCAGCTTTTGTCGCAGTATTGTATAGCTGCGCTGCCACGAAGGGGGAAAAACACGAATCTCTTCAGAGTGGCGTGTGTGCGCGCCGGCGCCGCAGGTCCCCAGGCCTTCTCCGTGTGACTGCTTAACCGTAAAACATGTAGTGTCAGAGGCCAAGTGCTCGGAGCATGTAAAGGTTTAACAAGCTGTGATGTGGGTCACCGAGCTTGCAGTGACGCCCTGCAGGCCTGTCTTCCACACAGCTGACAATCCCTGTCCCTTCTGTAGCTGAACAACCCTGGCCCTGTCTGCAGTCCTCTACCTGCAGACTCAACCTGTGCATGCCGAGTGCTCTTCAACCAGCGGTGTCCAACCTAGGTGCAGAGGCTGCATCCATGCCAGAGCCAGAGCGGGTAAAATAAACAAGACGGAGGGAAGAGAGGGGAGGGGGGAGGAGAAATGCGAGGGGCCAGAGCGGGTAAAATAAACAAGACGGAGGGAAGAGAGGGGAGGGGGGAGGAGAAATGCGACACGGCGGGAAGGGGCAGGCAGGATGACTCAGGGGAGGGGGCGGAGCGGGGCAGAGCGGCATGTGGGTGTGAAGAAGCCGGGCCTTTGAAGTGAAGCTAAGCTTCACTTCAAAGGTGTCGGAGGAATGCGGGCGGCTGTGCACGCGCTTTTAAGCTCAATGCACATGCGCATTGAGCTTAAAAGTCACGGGCACTGCAAGGAATCGCCACGATTCCTTGCAAGTTAGATAAAGAGTCGATGAGCCCCTATAGTCTCGCTTGCTCGATGCGCATGCGCATCGACAGGCGAGACCTAACAAAAACATCGAGTTTCAGCTGCCCCTGGCTCCGCGAGCTGCCCATGTCTTTACTCTTTTTGCCCACTGATGACTTCGCGAATGTAGAGAGGGACATCTGACCGGGGTGTTAGCATGGTCTTTCACCAGGGGCCAAACCCCCAGTGATAATATTTACAGTCAAGAGGATGTGGCTTAACGGTTAGAACGGCCGACTTTGGAGCTGGGGAACCAGGTTCGAGTCTGCCTGGAGGCTCAGGCTTCCTGTGATTCTGGGCAAATCACTTGGAGCTCCCCGCGCCTCCTAAAACATGGTGCTCATGTAAAGCTCTCTGATATCTTCGGGTCGAGTGCCCACTATATAAAGCTGCTGCAAACAGAAGCCATTGCAGGCAGACTCCGCGGCAAAACATTTCACCTCATTGGGAAGAAATGGGATGACTGTGCCCAAACCCAGCGTCCTGTCCCCGGCCCAGTTCGAATTGTACCTCTGCAGACCATATATATCTCTCCATGATCCATTAACCCAGTTCTAAAACATTTCTTGTTCTTTCACTCCATATAATGTTCGTTTGTTCATGTAATTTCACAATTTCCCCCAAGACCCTGTGCTTCCAAAACCATGTGCTCCCATTCCTATATAGTTAGTAAACTTCTCATTCCAACGTATAGTCTGAGTGGCCACTCGGATTTCCTGTAAAATCTTATCTAGTGGTCTTTAACTTTCCTTTTATATATGCATCCTGCATCTTAAAACAAATCCAGACGTTGTAATCCACCGATGGGCATGTAAAATAACATACATGAACATGCATTATGTTGTTGCATGTTTGCTGGTTAATGTATATTGAAAGTTGCCATTACTACATAAAGCACGATGAAGCTCTCCTGTAGGAATGCTATAGTGATATAGCAAGAACTTTGAATACAATAAAACTGAAATTGGTATTTGGGCTACATAACTAGGCCTCAGCAAAATTTTGATTACGCCGGAGTACTCATAGTAATTTCGGTAATTCAGCATTACTGTTTGACAAGAAGTACTGATAATTATGCGATTTCTCCTCAAATAATTAAGAGTCATTTGGGGTGGAAATCCTACTACAAGAGTACATTTAGCGAGCGAGAGTGGCAGCTCACGCTCTGTATTCATGTTCTGCTGCATGTAGCACTGTTTCTTACCGCAAAATACATCCTTGTGTCAATTTTGGACGCAAGGGTGCATTTGAGCTAAAACAGTAACGCTAATTGCCAGCAGTAAATTGGGAAAAAATCCTAACTTGAGAGCACATATAGTGAGAGAGCAGCTCCCACAATTCATGTTATGTTGTATTTAACGCTATTTCTTAGCGCAAAATGCATCTACGTGTCCATTTTGGATAGGAGGGGGCATTTTTAGCACTATGAAATAACGCTAAGCACAGAAATGCTCTTCTCACATTATTCAAGTGTACTCTTGCAGAATCCTTAGGTAATTCTTCGGAATTACACCACACTGAATTACATGAATTACGCCCACCACTAAACATTACCATTCAACCTGTCCAAGTTTTCATTCTCTATGGTGAACGTTCCAGTTGATCAGTTACAAATGTCTTATGCTAGGTTAAAAGTGCTGTCAAATCTATTTAACCATTACAGTTTCCTGAACGTTATTTCTATTAAACTCGATGAATGGGACGTATCTACGACCCAGACCAAACGCACAGCGAAATTAGCCCCATTGGCAATCCTTTATTTCTTTTTTTAGGTTAAATGAATATTGGGAAAGGGAGAATGTTTGCTAATATGTTAAGCGCTAAGGAAGTGAAATATTTTAATGACCAGTAGAAGTGGAATACGCGGCTTCACCGCTACGATCGAGTAACGGTTGTTGAATTTGGAGAGGGATGGGGAGTGAGTACTTGCGTTGAAAGCACTTATTGACAACATGGTAAGGCAAACAGCAGAATCGTGGAGGGTGTGGTTCAGGGTAAGACAAAAGTGGGTTATAAAGTAATTGTACTGCAGGCAAAACGAACATTAGACTGAAAACAGTGATCAAATGTGTTGATATAGTGTGATGTATACTGATTGGATGTCATTTTTATTGTTATTCACAGTGACCCCCGACGAAGGGCATTCCATGCCCGAAATGCATTGGGTTATTTTTAATAAACACTGTCTTTTACGAACCTCGCATTAGTCATGTTCTTTCAAGAGGCCCAGAGTGGCACAGGCGGAACATTAGAAACATGGAAAAAAGGCGCACAAGGTCAAGTGGGGACCATAAATTTAAGAGAGTCGAAGGAAAAAAAGACGTGAATAAGGATGAAAAAAGAAGCTCAAGTGGTTTTCTAAAACAGAAATAAAGGATTGCCAATGGGGCTAATTTCGCTGTGCGTTTGGTCTGGGTCGCAGATACGTCCCATTCATCAAGTTTGACAATCTTCCAGTGTCTTTTGGGCATGACACTGCGACCAAGCTGCACGCATATCAGAGTACGCGTAGATACATTTAAATTGAGACATTGTGAACATGGTGTGCATCACACCCCCAGTATTGTTTTCGTTATTTCTATTAGTCATAAAGTCTAATGGAAAAAATAAAATGTTTTAATAGGTCCCAGTAGAATCTGAAATGTCCTCCACAGCATACGTTTGTAATTTGGATTCATTTTTTAATGCTTATATACTGCATAATTGCCATTATTGTGCTTTGTGGCACTGTAACCGTCAAGACTGTTCATGGACAGGCCTAGAAAGAACAGCATTAGGAGACCTTGGTGGGAGGATATGGGTGAGGCGCATGAGGTTATGACACATGGTACAGATGTCATACCAAACATGGCACTGCTAGTGTTTAAAGAGTTTGTTACAGAGCTAGATTATGCTCCATAGAGCTTTATTTTATTTATTTATTTATTTGGACATTTATAAAGCGCCTGGTGACGCCCAAGGGCGTGTCCCCGCGCTATGGTAAGTGAGCAGTTGCCATCCCCCCCTCCCCCAGGAGTTACCTGCTAAAAAGGTGAGTTTTTAATTTTTTCCTGAACAGGGCCTCTGATGGCTCAAGACGCAGGTCTGAGGGCAAGACATTCCAGCATTTGGGAGCAAGGTATCTGAAAGATCTCCCCCCCATCCGTGCCTTCCTAACTCTGGGCACCACCAGTAGTCCCGTCTGTGAGGACCGTAAATTGCGGGTAGGCTCATAGTGGGACACCAAACTCTGGAGCGGCACAGGGGCTTTGCCGCTCAGAATGCGATGGCACGTTGAGAGGGCCTTAAACTCAACTCTCTTCTCCATCGGGAGCCAATGGAGGGCTTGGAGAGCGGGTTTAGAAGGTGACCTTCTCGGGAGTCTAAGCACGAGCCGTGCTGCGGCATTTTGGAGCACCTGGAGGCGACCCATGACCTTGCTTGAAGCCCCCAGATAGAGCAGGTTCCCGTAGTCTAAGCGCGAGGTGGACAGTTATTGGACAGTTATTGAGCTCATGACTATTTTGCTCTGTGGTTCATTAGTTTCATAGTAAATGTGTTTAAATGGAGGTCGCTTGCGTATAACTTACAGCTCAAAAGTAAGAGGCAAGCCCCCCAAAAAGTGAGATGGTTTTCTAATTTCCTGGCATATGTTAAAGAAAAAAGAGAAATCTTTTGTAAAAAACAAAGTCTGTTGGAGAATGCTTTTCTTAGGTGAGAACCCTCACTCACCTGTTGGTAACATGCTTCATCATAGGGTTCCCTCCTCAATCCTGCACCGCATCTGGTATGGGCTACAACACTCAAAAGGAGAGGAGCTGGAGGTGTGTTTATAGGGGGAATGAATGAACAAGAGATGTTCAAGTGAGGTGCTGAGAGCTATTTTGTTCTTAGCAAAGATAGGAAGGGAGTGATTGAGATAAAACTGTCTCCTGGTAGACAACACTCAATTTTTTAATTTTATTCTGGTGTCTCAAGAGGACAGGATTAAAAAACAGAATTACCAAGAGTTTCAAAAATACTCCCTATAGTATCAAGGTCAACATGTTTCTGCCCTTCAGGGACCACACACGAGATTTAGGGGCATTCTTTATGAGCAAAGACAACTATAAGTCACCCTGCAAAAGGTTCTGTGCAAGAAATATATATTGGCCTCATCATAGTAAGTCAGAGGATGGAGACAAATGGCCTATAGTATTTCGATCGCGGGGTCCACTGCTTTAAGGAGTGATAAAACTGAAAGCATATTTCTTTAATAATAAGCATTCAAACAACAGGCTGTCAAAAAGGGTGATTCAGTGAGCAAAACAGTGAACCTCCACCACAACAATCCACACTAGTGTTAAAACAAGGGATCAGTGTATTTCTTACCCCAAATCTATATCACATTTACACACTCTCAAGCCTCAAAGGCTGCCTATCACATAGGGCTGTATTTTAAGAAAAAGATTTATATACATTTGATTAGAAGGGTGACAGCGTCAAATGATAACATCATGTACTTTATCAGATCTTATATGTAAGTCTTTTTTTTTTTTTTTTAAACCTTTATTATACGGAAAGCGCTCACAAATACGGGCCTACAACCCATCGGGCCGGCCACCACACTTAAAGAAACATACCGGGCAATACAGAAGCTCCAACAGGATATCACAGCAAACCATACGGGGAGCAAAGGCGAAAAGCCACAGAGCAACCACCACGATCAGGATAAGAGAAGGTTGATTTTATAATAGAAGAAAGGGTATAGCAGAATAATGGCAATCAATAAAGTCCAGAGGGCCGTGGCGGGCCGCGAGCAAGCAGAAATACAGAACACAGGATAATTCAAAAAGAACAGTTACATTTTGGCAAAGGCAGAACGTGAGTACCACAGTAATAAGCAATTGCAACCGCTGCCCAGCGCCCACCCACCACTACGAGAACACACAATGTTACACAAAACTGAAAATAGGCTTGCAAAACAAAAAGCCCTCCGCTACAACAACCCAGAGGAGGAAAGAAAAACAAGCATTGAAAATGCAATAGGTCTCGCAATAGAAGAGTTTAACATTTTTCGTTTTGCAAATGGATGAGTGGCGTTGCGTGGATGAGTGGCGTTGCGTGGATGAGTGGCGTTGCGTGGATGAGTGGCGTTGCGTGGATGAGTGGCGTTGTTTGTGTGAGTGGCGTTGTTTGTGTGAGTGGCGTTGCGTGTGTGAGTGGCGTTGCGTGTGTGAGTGGCGTTGCGTGTGTGAGTGGCGTTGCGTGTGTGAGTGGCGCTGTTGTTTGAGTGGCGCTGTTGTTTCAGTGGCGTTGCGTGTGTGAGTGGCGTTGCATGTGTGAGTGGCGTTGCATGGTTGAGTGGCATTGCGTTGTTGAGTGGCGTTGCATGTGTGAGTGGTGTTGCGTGGATGAGTGGCGTTGCCTGTGTGAGTGGCGTTGCGTGTGTGAGTGGCGTTGCGTGTGTGAGTGGCGTTGCGTGTGTGAGTGGCGTTGCGTGGCTGAGTGGCATTGCGTGGGTGAGTGGCATTGCGTGGGTGAGTGGCGTTGCGTGGTTGAGTGGTGTTGCGTGGGTGAGTGGCGTTGTGTGTGTGAGTGGCGTTGCGTGTGTGAGTGGCGTTGCGTGGCTGAGTGGCGTTGCGTGGCTGAGTGGCGTTGCGTGGGTGAGTGGCATTGCGTGGGTGAGTGGCGTTGCGTGGTTGAGTGGCGTTGCGTGCGTGAGTGGCGTTGCGTGTGTGAGTGGCGTTGCGTGTGTGAGTGGCGTTGCGTGGTTGAGTGGCGTTGCGTGGTTGAGTGGCGTTGCGTGGTTGAGTGGCGTTGCGTTGTTGAGTGGCGTTGCGTGTGTGAGTGGCGTTGCGTGTGAGCGGCGTTGCGTGTCTGAGTGGCGTTGCGTGGCTGAGTGGCGTTGCGTGGCTGAGTGGCGTTGCGTGGCTGAGTGGCGTTGCGTGGGTGAGTGGCGTTGCGTGGGTGAGTGGCGTTGCGTGGGTGAGTGGCGTTGCGTGGGTGAGTGGCGTTGCGTGTGTGAGTGGCGTTGTGTGTGTGAGTGGCTTTGTGTGTGTGAGTGGCATTGCGTGGTTGAGTGTCTCGTCTTCATAAACGTTGGACAGAGTAGCGGATTGCCTCGTTGACAAAGGCCACATAAATTAGACAAACGGAGATGGGACCCGAAAACACTGGAATGAGAAGGGGCTGAAAGGACCTAGTGACAGAGTTCAACTGGAGGAGAGGTGGGCAAAAACAATGAAAAGGTGGACAAGGGAGGAGAGAAGGAAAGGTGACAGAGAACTGCTGGAGGAGCAAAGAGGAGAAAAGAAATGCGACACGGCGGGCAGGGGAGGGGGCGGAGCGGGTAAAAAAAAAAACAAGACGGAGGGAAAGGCAGATAAGGGGAGGGGGAGGAGAAATGCGGGAGGGAATAGCTCTCGGCATTGCTGGGTGGGCGGGGGAGCAGGAGTCTGTGGTGTGAGAGACAAATGTTGGTGTGTGAGGCTGCCTTTCAAGTCGGGTGGGGGAGAAGGTAGTCTAAATGCGACAAATGGTAGTCTGGTGCGAGGCGGGGGAGGGGGAGCAGGGTAGCAAGCGGGAGTGGGAGAAATAAGTAGGGTCGGGGAGTTTGTTCGCATATTTGCAAAGGAAACTGCAATAATATATTTTCAGTAGTTTAATGTGAAAACAAAAATGGAGAAGAGAGAACAGAAATCATAGTTAGCTGCCCTATGGAAACAGATGGGCTTTCAGGTTGCATCAGAACACTGATAAACTACTTTCCTCGTGAAGAACAGAAGGGAGTTCATTCCATAATTTGGGGGTCCAAGAAGAATAAGTCACGACCTCTTACTCTAGTCCTGAGAATTTCAAGGAATAGATGAAAATTCTGAGCAGGTAAGCGTAATAATGCACACAGAAGAGTAGATCTGAAGTTTGTCTGGAATGTAATTCGGTCTAGTGCCATAGAAAGCTCGATGAGAGAATCAGAGGCCTTTAAATACAAACAGCAGCTAAAGCGGAAGCCAATGTAAGCAAGAAAAGACGTGCAGATGCTGGAGAATAACAAGGAAGTTTAAGCAGAAAGGCTGTTGTGTTCTGCGCAATTTGAAACTGTTTTACAACATAAGGAAGAGCACCCAAGTAAAGAGTTGCCATAGTCCAGGCCACGTGATAAACTAAGTGCGTTGACCACTGTTTTCTGACAGCTGAGAGGAAGGAGATGAGGGTTTTCGGAGGACCTGAACACAATAACAAGAATGGCAAAGAACAAATAAAGCAAAAAATAAAACGGACCCGACCAAGCTAAGATTTATGGAGGTAAATCTTTCGCGTCGTCAGTGATGAGGGAGGGAGGCGAGGGAGGGAGGAGAAATACGAGACGGCCTGCTGGCCGTGAGACGTGTGAAGCAGGGGGCGGGGGGAGCGGCGTTGGCTCAACAAGCTGTGATTATGGGCAAATCACTCAATCTCCGGAGAGAGAAAAAAAATAAACTCGTCTTTCTGTAATGTAACTGGTGCTCAGGTAAAGCGCCCCAATACCTTCGAGTCAGTTTCACGCTTTATAAAAGGTCCCCAAAAAAGTCACATATTCTTATAATTCTTCAATGTCTTCTTTTCATCAAGTAACCTAAAGTCAAAAACTGCTTTTACGCCGACATCAATACAGCATTTCCACTACACTTCGAGTGCTGTTTACGGCGCTATTCCAGGTGTCGTTAAATCAAGCGGCAGCTATGGGAATATAAAACTACAGGCGATTAGAGCAGTCTCAAGCATTTGAAGCAGGATGCTTTAAAGTCAGCAGAGTTCACTTTTGCGTCTCTATGTACTTGCTCTAAAAAGACCAGGGGCTGAGCAAAAGTAAAATTACGCCGGTGTAATTTGGAAAAAATTGTAAAACTATACCATGTTGAGTAATTATGCAGCAGTTCGCTACAAAATTATATCACAGGAACAACATGAACAAACAGAACGCAAGCAGCTGTTCGCACCAAATTTATTTTTTCATCTTTTTTGTGCAAAATGTGTTCTTTCGCCAGAATTGACACCGGGATGCATTTGCAATAAAATAAAGCACAAAATAAAAGATCTGCATTTTGTGTAATCACGTATGGCTTTCTCAAAGTTTAGATTTCGAAACAAATATTCGGAATTGAATTAGTCCACTGACTACCATTAAAGTGGTTGATTTTGTAACAAGTGAAAGCACTGCCATTGCTAGAGTGATGGCTAGCATACGAAGTGGGGAGAGGAAGGGCTCCTAATGGGAAGTGGAGACGGGGAGAAATTGAGAAGAAAGCTGAGCAGGGAGGGTGTTATTGCGGCTATCTGAGCACACGCTGAGAACGCTACATTAAACAAGACGGAGGGATTAAACAAGACGGAGGGAGAGAAGGGGAGGGGGGAGGAGAAATGCGACACGGCGGGCAGGGGAGGGGGCGGAGCGGGGAGAGGGTGTGAAAGCAGCAGGGGACTGGAGTGCGGCTGAGGGAACTGATGTGCACGCGCTTTTAAGCTCAATGAGCATGCGCATTGAGCTTAAAAGTCACGGGCACTGCAAGGAATCGCCACGATTCCTTGCAAGTTAGTTAAAGAGTGGTTAAGCCCCAATAGTCTCGCAAGCTCGATGCGCATGCGCATCGACAGGCGAGACCTAAAAAGGGGGGGGAAGGGGGAAAAAGGGAAAGGACATCGGGAAAAAAGGGGGGAAAGAAAGAACGCGGCCTCACTGCATGCGCCCCATGGCTAACGAAGCACTAAAAATAGACCGGCACACGGAACTAGTGGTAACAGGAGTAATGAATGCGTAGGAAACCGTGACGGCGGGAAGACCAGAAGGCCCATGCTAGCAAAAAACACCCCAAGGGGCACACATGCAGAGACCGCGTCCCGAAAAAAGGGGATACATAAGAGCCATAGAACCGAAAAAGGAAAAAAAAAAAGGGGGAAAAAACAAAATGACAGACCCCCCCCACCCCGCACATCCCACCCTGCACCCCTGCAGAAGGCTATGGCCCACCCCCCCGCAGCGTGCCTGTCGCCCTAACAAGAACCCGAAATATAGAAGAGTTAAAAGGAAAGAAAGAACCACAAAGACAAAAAGAAGAAGGGAAAATAGGGAAAGAACAACGGGAGAGGAGCCACAAAATCAAAACCACCAGCTCCCACCCCCCGTCCGAAAATACTCAGAGCCCACGGGAAGATAATAAGCACAAGGATAAGCTCCAGGAACATGAAGGAGAATCGAACATAGTCATACAGTCACAAACGGATCATCCGACCATACCGCAAGATAATAGTCCACCGAGGCAAGTTCATCTCAACCCTGTCCTTGTCTATCCCAAGCTGTAGTCGTCCAACGCACAAGGAACCATATCATGAGGAACAGGAGGCAAATAACAGGGAGTCCAATCGTCAATCCACACAAGTCATATCGATTGCGACCCGGATGAACCGGAAAGGACAGCAACCACCTCAGGCAATGCAGGCACAGTTCCGACGACAATAGGAGGAAAGCCGACCCGGCGGAGCAATCACAGGATCTTCGTTCGGCCATTTGAGGCAAAAAGGGAAGGGGAGATCCAACGAGACCGGTCCGGACGGGACCCGGCCGGCGGACCCCCGGCACAGGGGGGAGCACAGGATGAGTGAGGGCAGCGGATATCCGTACACCCACACGAGCGGCAGCCGCCGGGCCCACGACCTCCAGGAAAGTTCCAGCAGCACACAGCAGCGATGAAGCCGCACACACCGGGGGGGGGCCCAGCAGGCCCGGCAAAATGATCCTCCTCCAGGTCAGCGGTAGGTGCGGCCATGGGAGCACTCCAGGAGCGCAAGGCGGCGAGGATGTCGCCAAGCATAGGCTCACCTTTACGGTATTCAGCAAACGTGCCATGCGGCGGACCAGCGTCGCCAGTCTCGGCCAGGCTGAGAGACATGGGGCCGGCCGCCATCTTAGAAGCCCGGCGGGGCCGCGGCAATCTCTGACCCCCGCCCGGCCACCAGCGGGGCAAACAGGATACAGCCGACCACCAGCAGAGGCACCTCCAGAGCAGGAAGGCGGGCCACCAGAAGAAGGAGGGTCGCCGGCTCCCCCACGCCACCGGCTCTGTTTTCCGAGTCCGGGCGGAGGGACTCAAAATGGCCGGACAGGAGAACAAAGGGGAGACGAGCCACATACACGGTCAACCCCGTCCATGGAAGGCAGCGCCCCAACACCAGGCCGCAGGATCGCCGGACCAGGCCCGGAGAGCCGTAACCGGTCTAACTGCACATCGGCCTCTCCGACCGAGCCCACTCCGCCACCAAGGGCCGGCCACAGCGCTCCGCCCCGCCTGGGCGCCGCCGAGGAGTTTCAGGCCCGCTCGCTCCGGAGGCCCCGAAGCGAACCAGTGTGCAGCTCAGGATCTGCGGCACCCAGGAACAGACGGATCAGACGGTAAGTGCTTGCGAAGTGTCCTAGTTCCATAGTCTATCAAAGAATACGTCCCGGGGCAGGATAAATCACAGGATAGACGTTCCAGACAGGAAAGCGAACGGAGCCGAGCTAAAACGCGGCCATCGCGGACGCGAGCTTACACACAGGATCTTATATGTAAGTCTTAGTGTATTATGTTAAATGGTGCCTGAGTGTAGCACCATCCTACCCATGTCACTATTCCTGCATTTGGAGCAGTTCTAGTTGAATCTTTAAGGGCTAGCGATACATTCAGAAAAGGAGTGTTTGAAGCGAGCAGCACAGTATGCTGTCCCGCTAAAGACCCCGGTCCTGCTTAAGCTACCATGATACCCATGGCAGCCTTCATACTTCAAATGTGTGCCAGTAATGGCTCCGCTCAGTATAGCGTGAGCCGATGAAGAGGAGTAGGTGGTGACGGCTCTCCTCAGTATGGCTCCAAGCGATAGGATGTGAGCCTGACGAAGGCGGAAGGCAGCATTTAACCCAAGTGGGCAGCAAGGTACCGTGTCCCGCTAAGAGAAAAGAAAAATTACAAAACTATGCACCCACATACCTGAAGGTCTGCTACATGTCACCAAAGATTGGTGAGCTCGGCAAGAGTGTGTCCATCTTGGCCAACTCGTATTTAATGGCAGGGCCGATTAGTTACCAATCACAAGTGCGGTGGGTATGATGGTGGAATGTAGTTTAATTCAAACTCTGTGTTGTCTCCAAACTAATGCATAGGCATAGGTGAGGGGGTCCAAACCCTTCAAGCTTGAACTGAGAAGTAATGGCCTCATAGGAAGGTCTGGTTGAAATGTGGCACTTTCAGCTTTAAAAGTATTTTTAGTTAGGGTGGTTAAGTTGCCAATTTGAGTTGCACTAATATTGGTCTTTATCTCTACAGTGCTCGATGTGTCATACACAGTGCTTTGAACACAATCCAGAAAGACACTAAAAGCCAATGCAAGGTCAAAAGGGAAGGCATGATGCGGTTTCTAGGGTTCACGTGGAGGAGCAGCCTGGGTGTAAGTTTCGATCACATTACAATTTATTAAAGAGTGATTTCTGGATTCTTAGTTATAGTTTATTTATGCAATCCAGGTGGGACATTCCAAGCAGGTCTATGGTTCAGCACTGTGGGGAGGGCCTCGGTAGGGAAAAGAAAACAATTTTAAGATTCTGAACAAATTTGTTGAGGGTTTCACTACAGCATCTATTTGTAGTTCTAGAGGAAGAACGGCATCTACGCTGATTCATAGGATTTTGGTTGTGCTTGTTTGAAGGTGCACTTCCACTAATCTGCAGTCCAGAATATGATCCTGTGTCAGTGCTGAGTTTCAACATCTAAACATTCATCCTGATGTTCCCAAAGTTGTGTTCCTGATCACCTCCACGTTCCAATTCCCGTCAATCTGTCGCCTCATCTACTCTCCATATATTTACCAGCAATATGTTTCCAATCTTCCATTGTATTTTAGTAAAACCAAGGCCACCTAAAAGTCATGGAAGAGAATTTTAGTTCCTTTAAAGTGCCCAAGAGAAATATACAACAAAAAATACAAAATATGTTATGACGTTATGGGCTTCCCTTCCCATACTATTAGGATCCCTTCCTTCATTTTCCTCCTCTCTCTAAGAACCAATGATTACTCTGAGGTGCTCAGTAATGTCACACAAGTACTATGGGTCTGACGTAGCACTGTAACTCTTTTTTCAATCTTAAGAGCTACTGATAAACCAGGAGTGGTGTTAATCCACTATGAATTTTGTCACTCCACAACTTGACTTGGTCAACATTTAAATAAAAATTTCAGAATTAAATGTAAATCACAGTAGGCTTCGCAATAAAGACAGACAAGTATTATGATGAAAACTGAAAGCCATGAAGGTTTATTGAATGTTTAAAGGCATTACAGAAAGCACAATCAATGGCAAAGTGTCAGTCAGTTAGTCATTTGTCATTTAACAGCATGAAGCTCAGAAATAAAATGCAAATAACGAAATACAAGAACTGGTCAGCTCAGTAAATAAGTCAGAAATCAGAGATCAAGCCAGCATTGTGTCGCCTTCTAAAGATCAGAGGGAAGAGTGAGCCCAACAAAATGTTAGTAAGGTTCATTCATATGGTGAACCATAAGATTTTTAGGTCTCGCCTACGAAGCGCGCAAGCGCTGCACAGGAGGGGCCTCTTGATATCAATCTGGTTTTTGTGGAAACTCATGCATGTTCTGCATTGTTTCCAATGGGCCCTCATGCATGTGCAGCGTTTGCCCTGCGGGAGCGAGCAGCGGCGCCATCTGTTAGCAATAATCGCGCCCGCTCCCGTAAGGTAAACTTTGTAGATGTACTTTCACAGCCGCGGGCCGTGCATGTCTTTCAGCGCTTTTCTTTCTGGTTTTCTAAGAACTCGCAGTATCACTAAGGAGACCGTCCCGAGGATATGTCGTGCTTTTCCAGAAGTGTGCAGGGTGCGGGACGACAGGACATTACTAGTTGCATGAAGTTCATGAAAGCGAACAGGCTGTTGTCGTCCACAGTGACCCGAAAAAGCCCTCCACTTCCGCCGCAAAATGAGATCCGGGTCGTGGTGACGAGAAGCTGCGGCAACATTCAACTGCACGGTGAGACACGCAAATGTAGGTATGTCCGTTCAATTGCTGTTGGCTAATTGAACTCGTAGTATCACCAAGGAGACCATTCCGAGGATCCGTCGTGCTTTTCCAGAAGTGTGCAGCGTGCGGGACGACAAGACATTACTAACTGCATGAAGTTCATGAAAGCGAACAGGCTGTTGTCGTCCGTGACCCGAAAAAGCCCTCCACTTCCGCCGCAAAATGAGATCCAGGACGCGGTGACGAGAAGCTGCGGCAACATTCAACTGCACGGTGAGACACGCAAATGTAGGTATGTCCGCTCAATTGATGTTGGCTGATTTTTGCCTTTTCTAAGCAAGCCCATATATGTATCATATCATATTATTGTCACAGAGCTGGTGTTAGCAACTTTGTAGCTGTGGTTGAGTTTTGCTTTCCATAGAAAGGGCTTTTTTGCTTTCCTAATAGTAACTTCAATTTGTCAAGTTTTCGTATGTCAGCATTTGTGCAGATTCATCATGGATAGCATATAGTAAGCTTGGGGGGGGGGGGGGAGAGTAAAAAAAAAAAAAGCTACCTTTTTACCTCACCTAGGAATTTGTGTTCTCCGCTACAGTAAAGAACTACTGAAATTAATGATATCAGACTTAGTATGGAACTAGAACTTTATTCAGAATAGACCTTTTTTAGGTCAAGCCTAGAGCAGCGCATGCGCTGTGCTCTGGCGAGACTTTAATAGGGTGTTCAGAAAATGCTACCACTGTGGCCTAGAGCTTGCGTGTGTGTGGGCGGCGCGCGCATACAGCAGAGGCAACATATGGCTCCTCTCTCGTCATGGGTCATCAGCTTTCAAGATATGAGAGCTTTCTTTCACAGAGCTGTTACTACAACTGTCCAAAAGGTGGTGGTGTTCCTACATTGTATATGGAAGCTACTAAATATAGACAACATAGAAGTTAATATGCATAGTGTTGCCTCCTGAGGACAGAGGCAGCTGGCGTTTTGTTCCCGCGGTGCCCCCTATAATTGTCTCGCACCATGTTCTCAGTAAGTATTACTATATATTTGTGTTTTTTTCAACTCAAGATGCCTCCACTCCATGTGTACGATTAGGAGTGCCTTGTGAACAGAGAAGAAGATGTTCGTCTCATCGTTCTAAGTTTGTTCCTGTTACTGGTTTTCTTGTGTATACTTCATTTATTTTCCAAATGGTCTGCTGCATCACAAGCTATCCCAACTGTGGGGGGTTGGGGAGGGTGGTGAAGAAGGCTGTTTTCTACAGAGTTACACTGGCATTTGGTGTTCCCACTGCCCTTGTTTCTTGTAGTCTTTCCCCAAAGCCTGATGGGAAGTGTAATGTTCATTCCTCTGGCTGATTGGAAACACAATACTTGCCTCCATGTCCTCAATAAAACCAGAACTTCCTTTTACTATTTAGGAAAGTCGGCAGGTTTCACGGTTATTGTAGGAGTGGATGGATTGCTTAGGACTAACGTCGCAACTTCAAATGTTTTTAAAGAAGTGATTAGGGAATTTAAAACTTTTGGTTCAAAGCCATTATCGTGAAGAAGATGAAGAAACAGTTGAAGACGTTGGCGCACCACTGGACAATTGTCGTGAACTTCTGGACCCAAAAGTAATGACATTATCAGCAGTGCACGATTCCACCAGGCACACACACCACCAGCCAGCAGTGCACGCTTCCACCAGGCACACTCCACCAGCCGTCAGTGCACACTTTCACCAGCCACACACACCACCAGACGTCAGTGCACGCTTCCACCAGGCACACACACCACCAGCCGTCCGTGCACGCTTCCACCAGGCACACACACCACCAGCCGTCAGTGCACGCTTCCACCAGGCACACACACCACCAGCCGTCAGTGCACGCTTCCACCAGGCACACACACCACCAGTGCATGCTTTCACCAGGCACACACACCACCAGCCAAAAGTGCACGCTTCCACGAGACACACACCACCAGACGTCAGTGCACGCTTTCACCAGGCACACACACCACCAGCCGTCAGTGCACGCTTTCACCAGGCACACACACCACCAGCCTGGGGCTCACTCACTCCACACTTGTTAATTGCGCCTGCACCAGGCATTTTCTCATTTGCAAAGTTCGGCGCATGCGCACAGCTAGGCAGCCCCCACACCCCTGGGAATCACTGTTTCCTACAACCAGAATGGAAACAACATTCAGAGCAATGAAAACAAGTTCATTTGATGAAAAGAACTGTTAACAAAAACCATGTCCAGCTATTGTAGATCTGGCAACTTAAACAAAACAGCAACACAAAACAAACAAGCATTGGCATAGCCAATAGGTCTCGCTTTTTGGACCGTATACATTTTTAGGGCTCGGCTGAAACGCGCGGAAGCGCGTCTCCGCCGAGAACTTATTGTGGCCGTGTCTCCTTTCCAGGAGACATTCCTGGCCGCGCGCATCGCCTTGGAGGCGATTTGAAACGAGCACGCGCACGCGCTCGCTGCATTCACTGTAAACTCCTCAGACTCAGTGCAAGGCTGGTAGACGTGATAGCAACTTAATCGTACTATTCATTACATATACCGTTATGCCCGTTATAACCGTTGTGCCTACCAAGCATTTCCAGCCACGAGACGCACTATGCTTCAAAGTTTCCTAGTAGGTTTGTCCCATCAAATGACCATGCCATTTATTTTTAACTGAGTTTGCTTTCCCTCGCCCCCTCTCTCTCCGTCCATCTTTCTGCTCTTCTGTGTCCCTCCTCGCTCTCTCTCTCTTCTGCCCCCCTCCCTCCTCGGCCCCTGCTCTAGAAGCTTCTCCCTGTTGTACCACAGACTTCCCACGGCGCTCGTCGTTTGCACCAAGGCCCCCGTGGCCACTGCAGACATCAGTGGGAGCGCTGCTGCTGTGCTCTAGTCTAGCGCCTGCGAGAGGTAGCGCTTTATATCAGACATCAGTGGGAGCGCTGCTGTGCTCTAGTCTAGCGCCTGCGAGAGGTAGCGCTTTCTATCAGACATCAGTGGGAGCGCTGGTGCTGTGCTCTAGTCTAGCGCCTGCGAAAGGTAGCGCTTTCTATCAGACATCAGTGGGAGCGCTGCTGTGCTCTAGTCTAGCGCCTGCGAGAGGTAGTGCTTTCTATCAGACATCAGTGGGAGCGCTGCTGTGCTCTAGTCTAGCGCCTGCGAGAGGTAGCGCTTTCTATCAGACATCCGTGGGAGCGCTGGTGCTGTGCTGTAGTCTAGCGCCTGCGAGAGGTAGCGCTTTATGACAGACAGCCGCAATGATTCCGCCGCCGTACCTGCAGCTATCTCCTGGCACAGAGAAGAGGTCAGACCCCTGAAGGAATTCACGATGTATGGTACTCAGTAACTTGACGATCTTTGTAGAACATTCCCTGGGAGGGAAAGTGCTTCTAAGCACTTGCACCTTCCACAATGTAAATGGCAGCTCTAGAGTACAGGCTTTGAGCATTGGAGGCCGTGAGGCTGTGAGTGACGGGCCACCTTCTTGTAGGAGGAAAGGCCTTGCAGAGGAGCGAAGGGCCGAAGTTTCAGCCCTCTTCGGAAATGATGTGTCAGATGCTGTCAATGGCGGAATATCCTGCAGAAAGTGGAGTCCCCGCAATAACGTGGCCTAAACTTTGTGTGAACAAAATATCAAATACCAAATGCCCCACATATACTTTACAGAAATATCACCTGATTAGAGTTAATAATATAACATCTACACCCAAGGGCGAAGATCGCCACAATATTGATGTCAGAGGATATTCTGGGATCAATATTCCGACACACAGCCCTGCAGAAAGGAGTGAGTGGGAGCTTATTTTTCCTTGGCATGCTTCTCTCTAAAGAATTAGGCATTTCGCATCGACTTTTACTCCCAAGGTCACTGGTACAGAGCAGCAGCCACCAGCACTGCTACAGTGGAGTCCTGTTGTCCTGTTTGCACTTTCAGCGAGGCGACTGTTTCTCGTGGTACTGCTGTGCCAGCCAGTGCAAGGTTCTTAAAGATATGAAAGAAGTGAGTAGTGAGTGCAGAGTAGTGAGTAGTGAGTAGAGTAGAGTAGTGAGTAGTGAGTAGAGTAGTGAGTAGTGAGTGCAGAGTAGTGAGTGCAGAGTAGTGAGTAGTGAGTGCAGAGTAGTGAGTGCAGAGTAGTGAGTAGTGAGTAGAGTAGTGAGTAGTGAGTAGAGTAGTGAGTAGAGTAGTGAGTGCAGAGTAGTGAGTAGTGAGTGCAGAGTAGTGAGTAGAGTAGTGAGTAGAGTAGTGAGTGCAGAGTAGTGAGTAGTGAGTGCAGAGTAGTGAGTGCTGAGTAGAGTAGTGAGTAGTGAGTAGAGTAGTGAGTAGTGAGTAGAGTAGTGAGTAGTGAGTGCAGAGTAGAGAGTAGTGAGTGCAGAGTAGTGAGTGCAGAGTAGTGAGTGCAGAGTAGTGAGTGCAGAGTAGTGAGTGCAGAGTAGTGAGTGCAGAGTAGTAAGTGCACATCATCAGAGCTGTATGAATAATAACTGTATCAGCCCCGTGCGTAAGGTGCATCATCCACATTGCTCAGGTCACCCAAATTCCTGCACTCTCTACCACACTGCTTTCAAGAACAGCATACTCTTGCACACACACTCACTGCTCACCAATTCAAAGTTTGCTAAACATTTTATGCAACGCATTGTCATACACAATGCCAATAACTCAAACTTTAATGCTGCGAGCCCTATTGCATTGTAAATGCTTGTTAGTTATGTAGCAGAATATCCATGGTACAACAACATCAACTGTTACATGGCTAAACACTTATAAGGTCCCAAATGTGAGACCTATTAGCTATGCCAATGCATGTTGTAGTTTTGTGTCAATTCATTGAGTAGGTTTTGTGATAATTGCACTTTGAAATTTGGTATTTGCAATTTGTATCAGTCAAATTAGAATAATTTGGAGCGATTTTATTGATTAGTGATGAATTTAATCTATCTTTTCCTCCATCGGAAATGTGCATATTTAGCACAAATTTGGTGCAGAGGAAACCATTTTTGTGTAGAGAGATGAGATACCCTGACAGTTTTTACTTCTACAAGAGATGCAGAGCAATGCTGTCCTTGAGGAATGCCCCCCCTTGCTGTACACCTCACCCTGAGCTGAAAGAGACACCTAACCACCTCCTGATGCTTCAACCGCATCATATGTTAAAGATGTATGATAAAACTCACATGAATCCCACACATTTTTCTAAACCGATCTATTCTCTCATGCCACAAAATCTCAAAATGCTCAGTACACTCATTCAGCAGGGCACGCTTTAGATTTAGAGCTTAGCTCACAGCCTAGTCTACTATTAAACAAGCATTGGCATAGCCAATTGGTCTCGTCTTTAGGACCTTATAAGTGTTTAGCCATGCAACAGTTGTTAACAAGAAAGGAACAAACGACAGACCAAGGTCCAGCTCAACCAATCAACATGTAACATTAATAACAAGAAATTGGTGCAACACACTTCCCGCACCCGTTGTCCAAAGGTACAAGTTAGGTCACAATTTTCACGAAAAGATGGAAGGTGCACTCGTAGAGAGACGCGCAAACAGTAAGTCCAAAAAAGTGCTTCTTTTATTCAGTCAATCTTAAAAACCGGCACACAGCCAACACGTTTCGCTCGCAATTGTGCCAAAAGGGAACTTTGTCAGGGCTCTTGGATAATTGACCAATGGGCGTTGAAAGATAGTGAGACAGGACAACTAGCGGGGTCCCGAGGGGCACAGTGCGCGAGGTCAACTAGTGATGCTAGGCCAATGCTTGTTACATTTGGTGTGAATGTGCAAAGGTCTGTAAATCCAACTTAATCATGTTAAAGAAGGAACGAACGATACACTGTAAAATCACGTCAGCACTATTCCACAGATTCATACAATTTAGATCTCATCCCTGGTTTTCATGATAGCCTGTGGTTATTTCAACACTGCTACAAACCAAGGCTGAGTTCTTATAAGAATCACATTGTGGTCTCCAGAGGTGAGACCTGGGGGAAAACCTGCGGGAAACACTTAATATGCTAACACAACATAAAAACAGAGCTTGAGACTGAAGCATCATGTACATGAGAGAATGGCATCATGTTCAAAACATTATTTACAAAATACCTATTTTATGCTAAATGCATAGTGTGGAAAGGACATAAAGTTGACTACATGCAAGGGAAAGGTAGCAAAGAACCATGACAACCATTTTGAAATCAAGGTCTACGTTAGACATTTTTAAAATACACAGCTTCTCAGCAGAATATCTGGAATTGATTTGTTAATCACACCACGTTGATGCAATTATGGGCTTTCAATATATATCAGCTATACCAGAGGGACCTACGAAATCTCCCAAAAAGTGAAAATTGGTGATGGGACTAAATAGAGCTTTAACCAAACAAGATATGAGTTTGCTAACTAGTCGTTTCTGGCACACTAGACACGTTTCATTGTATGTGGTGTTACAAGAAGATTCCATATCACGTTGAATAGGAGTTTTACCTGTGTTATAATAAATGCAATCATGCTCTCGATATCTATGTCACATTTGGGTTACACCGTCCCTAGAGAAAAAAAATACATATCTGCCATTCATTGTTGATTTAAGAGTCTGCAAAGCCCCAGACATGACACTAAATACACTCGAAGCAAAAATCGTATATATTTGTAACATGACTTTTCTGCCTTTGTTAGTCAGAGACCATTACTGCACTTCTAGAACACATTTAAAAGTTATTTACGTTAAAAAAAATGATTTAATCGAGAAAAAAAAGTGATTTTATTTATAGTTCCTGTTTGAAGCCTGTACATTTAGGGTCTAAAAATAACGGCTTTGAAGGATTTTGCACAGCCGGGTCATTGAAATACGGGTGATGCCGGTAGAAAACTGGCCAGGTGGTAAGCCTGGCCTACTTTTACTACTTGCCTGGCACCCCTGAAGCAGAGACAGACACACACATATGCGGCATTACAACAGGCAGTATATTGAACAAATGCATTTAACTAAAAAAAAATCCACAGGACAGAAAAAAACATGTTCCTCCCTTTGGAACATACATCTCCGGATTGTTTATTCTCACGCCCCCTTAGAAAGCAGCTAGAATGTATTTCATTTACGCCCCCTTAGAAAGCAGCTAGAATGTATTTCATTTACATCTCTCTCGATGTAAAACCCCAACAGAAAACATAAACAGAGATTCTGACGAGTCGCGTAGTTAACAGTTAAATATTGTGTATTACTGAAATGAGAAAGTCCATAATCTTGAGCTGCCCTGACACTGCGAAGAGAGTAAATCTCAGACCTGTGCTCCGGGGAGGAGCCCCCCCTCACCTTTCGGGAATAAGATCCTAACACACAAACAATTAAAGCACAAGCATGTAGAAAAAGAAAGCTATTGTGTGTTCAGATACACCGGGGTCCTGGCTGGCTTTGTTCCAGGATCCCCGACCATCCTCCTCTGTGGTAAACAAGCTCTTCAATCACGTCCATCTCAGCCCCGGGCGGCGGAGGAGGGGCGCCTCCTGTAACCAGGCAGGACAGAACGTTGAGAGCGTGAGCAGCTCTCTCATTGGCCACTTCGCTAAACTGATTAGCGGTGTGTCTACGGCGGCGTCAGTGACGCCACACGTTTGGAGGGCGCGGCCTGTTCGTCTTTATAAACAGCATTCACGAGAGTTCTAGACCTGTCTCTGCTCTAGGGAGAGATGTGGTGAGCACTTATAAGGGAGAGGAGGAGGTGTACTTCTGGGGAGACGGGTGTCTCTGCAGCGCACTGACAGTTCCCGGCCAGCGGAGCAGGCTCGCGTCCGTCACCGGACTACCTCAGGCATCACTGTAAGTGTGAGCTTTTCTTTATTAAACCCAGTTGTTCTGTAGCTTGCGTATTTCTATGATGTGTATTCGTTTTTGTAAAATGCGTGTTTTCTGCTTTTGATGTTATGTGTAATTCTTAATCGGGACTAGGTTTAATATTCTATGCTAAGTATCTAAACCGGATCGCAGCCCTGGTTTAGTTCTCTGCGCTAATTCTCTAAAGTGAATCGTAGCTCTCAGTGAACTGTTTAAAATCCAACTTTCGACTTTAAAATAATACTCACTTTTCTTAAATCCGGTTACGTTATAAACTTTGATATACATTGTAATGGGCGCTATTGTTTAAAACTTGTAAGTAAGATTCAACTTCTGAAAAGTACATCGTTCCTTGGACTCTGCTGCGCTTATTGACACTTTTATAAAGCATACTAAAGTTGTCAAGTTATTTTACGGGTGGCGCTGCGGTTAAAATACAACCACTTAAATACAATTGTTTAAAAGAGTTGATATGGCTACAGGAATAATGCAAGCGACTGTCTTTGCATGTGACGTCGTATTGATGTTCTCTGCAGGTGTCAATCCTTTTCCCCTTCGGTGTGTAAACAATCAAGCTTTCTTTAGGCTCCCGTTCAGTCGTAGCGCCCTCTTATGGTGCTATCTGCAGTTTTTTGTTTGTTTTTGCAGCAGGATCTGCTGTTGATGTAATCGGAGTCTTTGTGCACTTGATGTATTTTGCGCATTTCCTATCTTGCCTCTTTTATGTTGAAAATGACTGAACTATTGATTCTATGGATATTGTTGGCAGGTCCTAGTCTTTTAATTAGGCTTCCACTCTTATTACGCTTATGTATCATTTAACACGTGTTTTTGGGGGTTTATTTCTGTGCTTTGCTAGCACACTTAAAGCTCATTCTTTCTACTGGTGCATGACTTCTACACCAGTACACCTGGTAGCTATTGTGCTTTGGCAGTGTAAAGTATGTGAGCATATTGACATCTTTGCCCTTCACAAAATCGGTTTCCAATATTGCATCTGTCATGTACTTGTTTGCATATATATTTGGTTAATGCAATGTATCATGGGTAGTCTATTACAATATCCTCTCTTTGCTTTCAGAGCCTGACTCGAGGATCTGCAATGCCTGCGCACTGGGGTACCCTCACTGGACTGTATTGGATGTCCTCGCGGGCGAAGCGGGGGTCGCCGCAAGCACACTCGAAGGCTCCAAGCCTGAAGCAATGTGATTCTCGCCTCAGATGCAGTATGGCGAGCTTGGAGAGCAGCGTGGAAAGTGGCCCAGAGAGCATCCTGGAGACTTCTGGCTACTGCGGAAGTTTGGACAGTACTGACTGCGAGATGACCAATACCAAAGATTATGGTGAGTGTTCTCTAAGTCTGAGTTTATGTCCCAATAGCCAAATCCCACATGTAACACTAAACTTGCCTCTCCCATCCACCAGTACTTTTGTAGTCAATCCAACGTACTGGAGATAAGGCCGATCATGCCTTTAAGATGTACCTGCTATCCAGTGGGGTTTCCAAAATATTTCACTCCTTCCATCAACACTGTATGAAACTTTTGTCAAGGCAGACCGCACTCTTTCCTCTAGAACACTATGGGAAATACTTTTTTGCCTTCACATCAGTAACATTATCTTTTCATTAACCCACCCCCCCCTTAAGTTGTGGACTGTCAGTTAATGACTTCCATCTGCTAACTTGCTACTTTATTGCCATCTCCTGTTGCCTCTTGAGTACTGTAGTAGCCTGCTTGCAGGAATATTACTTTTTATTGGGGCAGGCCTCTGGTACTTAACCTAGATCCGGAATGTACCAACATCTATCGAAGTGCTCTATCTTCCTTCATATTTCCTACAGATCCAGCCTTGTTGCGCCTGACTTTGGCAATCCTAACATGCACTGTTTTGAAACCTTTCAAACCCTTTTTGAGTAATATTAGCATTAAGTATACACTTATAATATGTTGATGGTTGGCTGTACACAATCAAGTTCAGCGTAGACAAATTGTGGCCTCCTTGTTGACTCCGTGGCCAGTGGTCTTCATTTGTTTGACAACTATCAATTGTGGGCATTATTTTGCCCTCGAGTGAAAATTTTATTTCTTATAAGGCTCATCGGAGCTAGACTTTTTGGGCATAGAGCCTGTGGAGAATTGGTATGGAAGTGGTTGAGGCCGAATTGTTGTCAGTAGTCGGGCTTGTCTCAAGTATGCTTAATTACTTTATCTAAGTCAATGTATGGTTTAAGTCCAACTCGTTCAGTGGACCTGACGTTTTTCTCGCCTCTTTCAGATGCTGAAAGCCTTGACAATCTCTCGCTACCCGATCCTGCACTTATGGGCGAGCCGGAGCTGCTGTACGACCGCGGCGAAGAACTGCTCTGCTGCGACCTGCTGGCCCTCATCGAGCTCTTCCTGAACGAGACCCAGATCCACGCACTGCGGTGCTCCAAGCTGGTGGCTGCAGACCGGCTCCTGGCACGCGTAGGCCGCGAACTCCTGCACTTGTCCAATTCGGAGCCCTGTGGCCTGAAGGGAGCCCTCATTGACTTGTACGTCGAACATGGCAAGGCCGTCTACAGTGTTGGCCAACTGACGATCGACCCCTCGGTGGTGCCCACCTTCCAGCTGACCCTGATCCTGACCCTTGAACCCGGACTTTGGCCCCGCATACAGAGCCTGTTCACTGCCTCCCCTGCCATCACTCCAGGCTTTGGCCAAGCCCTCAAACTCGGCTCTGGTTTCCGGGTCTTGAAAAAGAAACTGTACAGCTCCGACGAGCTTCTGGATGAAGAGGACTGCTGAGGGAAGAGGCCGGGCCACCCCCAGGGGACCGTTTAAAGTATACTGCTGTAGCCTGCCTGCCTCGAGCGGAGCAGGACACTTCCTTGTTCAATACTGAACAGAACCAGTTGCTGCTGGGAGGAGTGTCGGGAAGTGAACCCTTCAAGAAGGGGCCAGTCTAGTAAATGAAGCTTGTGGCTTCATCACTTAATATGATCCACTGCCTGGGCATGTTTAAATGTGAAAGCGAACGGCATTTGGTTTTGGGCCTCCTCCTCCATTCACCCTTCCCCTCCCGGTCTTTACCAATGTGACGTAAAACAGATCTGAAAGCCGAATTGAACTAATCGTCTCAGTGTTATATACGTACTGTAACTTCAGCTAAATTGTAAATTTGCACATAACTGATCAAGTCGATATCATTTTTATACACTGTAGATCCACTTGCTTTAAAAATGTATTTTTTTTTCCATTGTCTGCAGCAGGACTGCTTTTTTTTGTGGAGGTGGATTGAGTCCATCTCTTTAACGACCATTTACTTGTTTGAAATGTTAGCCTATAAGCGAGGTACGATGTAATGCATCCCTCTATGCAGGACGTAAGTTGTGCGCCCCCTTGCAAGAATGGGAATGTCTGCCAGCGCTGGCCACTTGCAGACACAACTCCCTATGTCTGGCTGCATTTTCTGCAGTTTTTTTTTTTTTTTTTTTTTTTTTTACTCCGAGACTAAGATTTTGATACTTGCACTGTAGCTAAACTTGCATAGAGGCATGCCGACTTCAAGCCAGCCATTTGTATTGACTGACCAGGATTTTTTTTTCTTGCGCTCTGATTTTGATGGCAGCTACATATTTGTGCAGGAATGCATTGGTGACGTGAAGACACCTTAAACCATTTGTGGGGGAAAGACCCCCAAAGCACTATTTACGATGCCCATTGCAATTTACAAGATTACTACACTTGACGTTCAAGTGCGACATTTGCACAGTGTTTTGTACTTTTTTAAATAAATGATCTGAACACTAAAACAAGTGATTTGTTCTGTTTTATATTGCGTAGTTGTGCATCGCAACCCACATGCTCCTTGCGGGTGAGTTTGCAGGGATCCAGGGGTTTTAAGCACACCATTCAAGTATTTCTTCTCTGGGTTCGATTTCAGGCCAGCATGGTTCTTGAGTTAACACGCCCCTACAGGATGCCATCACTTGCATAGACGAGTCCAAGGAAGGGCAGGAGTATAGTACTCCTACAGTAATAGTTCGCAAACTTTTTCACAATCCCCACTAGAACGTCCTTGTGGATTGCCTCTATGAACTCACCCAAAAGCAGGCCAGTGTGCTAATGCTGCCATTCCATGGCAGCCGACAGGTCCCAGACAATACCTTTTGAGAACGAGGGGCTATATTATCAAGAAAGGGCGATACGTTATTGCAGCTTTTATCTGCAGGATGCTGCCGCTAAAGCGGCGATAGTGGGCTTAATAATATGCCCTTGTGAAATCCCATAGCAGCCCAGGGTAACACCAGAACCTGGGCTGCTATGGGAATTCACAAGGCCCTATTATCAAGCCCATTATCGCCGCTTTAGCAGCAGTGTCCTGCCGATAAAAGCGGCGATAATGTATCGCCCTTTCTTGATAATATGGCCGGAGATCCTTTATGTTGCTTAGGGCCACATGTATCATTCCTTAAATAGTGAATTTTAGGTAATCGCTACTTAATGAAGGGAAAGTGGTATGTAAGAAAATAGCGATTACCTAATAGCTGAACTTGAAGATTTGTATTGGGTAATACTATATTTGTACCTATAGTTCTGCATTATCTAATTTGTGGTTACCCAATTAGTTATTTCAAATTAGGTAATGCATTAACTAGGGTGCCCGGGGGTCTAAGGCCCCACTGAAGCACCCCAAAAATGTGCACATGTAGTAAAGTGCACACATGCCGAGGGGTAAGTGTGTGCAATATGGCACTTTGAAAGATGCATTAAAAGAAATTGCGTGTGGTTTACCATAGACTTGGGAGTCCATGGTAACTGCATTTCTTAAATGCAACTTGCACGTAGAAAATGCTTGGTACATGTACTTACGGAATTGCGAATAACTAAAATTGCAACTTCAAAGCCTTTCCTAAATCTTAAAAGGATATTTTGCGTTTGCAAACTGTCAAATTTAGTGATTTGCACCATTTGCGAATGCAAAATGGCTTGTACATGTGGCCCCTAGTTTGAGCTAGCATGGCAAATTGCTGAACCTCCCCTTGCGCAAAAAAAGCGCACTCACAGTGCCGTAACTAGTGCCCATGTAAAACTCTCAAATACCTTCTGGTAGTCCGTGCTGCTTTTTATTTTTTTTTATTTTTTTTAAATTTTGCACGCTGGGGTGTTTGAGACTTCAAGGTTGTCTCAGAATCATAGTTGTGTGAAAAGTGGCTTCTAGTGTCATTGTGGTGAATGATAAACTATTTTAGCCATCTTTGAAACCTGTTATAACCGATGGAAAGATATCTGTGTGAAAAGGGTATGCCACACGGTCAGCAATTTACCAAAAACCTACATGCCATTTTAGGACAGGAGCGTGGGAGGATTACAAAAACCAAAAAAAGTATTGCCCCCCCAATTGATTCGTACACACGCCTGAATCAGGACTATTGGAATGTATGGATGCCATACACTTGCAGGTCAACTACACTCCTCTGTAATGGACAAAAGGTAGGGAATGGAGGCGCCAAAAGATTAATTTCAGAGGAGACCTGTTAATGCAGTGTCCAGGTCTGACTGGGACAGACAATGGCCCCGGGCACCAACATAAAAAGTGGCCCCATTAGTGAATTGGATAGTTAAGTGTCCTATGTCTGCACATTAGGGCAGTTTTAAAACCTGTAGCGCAACGTTTTGCAAGGTATGGAAGACTGCATATCTTCCTGCTTGCTGCAGGAAGTGCTTGTTTTAATCTGGAAATCAACAATAAAAACCGGATTGGACAATATAACATGCCCACAAACAGTCCGAAGAATGGTCCCACACTATGACTTATCAAACCAGCCCATCAGACAATTTCCCTTTCGGCCAGTTCGACCCTGCACAGTGCTCCCAAAGTCAGTTAACAGATATATAAAATTGATGCCCCTAAAGTTATTTCGCAGGTAATGATTCGACACCTACCAGGCTTCAGCTTTTGACAACACAGACTTCTTCCGAAAGATGGTTCAGTCGGGTAGTGAAGCTATAACATGGGTTACATACATATTAAAGATTCTGGGTTGGGGCAATAGCCACATTTCTGCTCGATTAAATGCACGGGCACCCATATGTAAAACACCCATTGGTTGCATAGACTTTGCAAGTGCATCATATTACAATAGAACTTGGGTGGTTATACTTTCTAGGCACACGACTGGGCTTTTCGGAATTAAAAGGCCCAATTGATGGGTCTAGGCCATGGGCACTCGCAGAGATTTTCCATGGGGCCCAAAAGTTTACTCTACTAAAGTAAGGTTCTGCATGTTAACACACTTTTTGGATTTCGAAGAGACTTCTCATGTTTTCACACACTTGCTGCAAGATGGCTTTTTTTTATATATAAATCAAGGTGTTCCTAAAGTTAAGCAGGTCACAACTCCTTAGTTAATTCATCTGGTTAACTGCATGTAAATAAATGCTTACCTGTTTATTCAACATAATTTAATGTTCGAGCTCTGTATAGTAAACGGGAGCCCCGTGCTGCTAACCAGAGGGGCCGTGCGCAAAGATCAGGAGGGCTGTACTTTTGAGTATCACTGGTCTAGACTGAGCCTATTTCAGACGAGCCCAACGTTTAACAACCTACCCAGCGGGCAAAGAAAATTCACGAGACAGGATTCAAAGTACAAACGGTGAAGATTTATAAAAAAAAAATCAAGAATCCATACAGCTGAAGATATTGGCTAGTCGGTCATTTCATTATGAAAAATTGTCCGCTTAGTCTAAGCCTGGTCTAATTTATAGCAAGCACTGAATATGATCTACAAGGCAATGAGTCACAAGGGCTACTCCATTAGGCAGGAGAAGAAAACCTTGCTAGTTTCCCAAATTATGGTTTAAAAAAAAAAAACTGCTGTGATAAGGTAACATACAACAGCCAATGGATAAACAAAACCACGTCAAATGGTATATTTTGACATTTGTTCTAAATCTGTATTATGCCTTACTCCGAAAAAGAATACGGAGTTCAGAAAATAAACTGCACCTCTGTTTAGTTAAAGGAAGGGGCCTTACATTGGATTCAATGTGTCAAATCATCTGCCTTAATGTTACAGTGCATGCCTGCTGAGCTTCCGGATTCTTGTATTCTAAGAATGAATGTCATACAAATGTGATCTGGAAGCACGAGTGAGCCTAAAGCCTCACTCATTCCAAGTTCTACACACATGCATCAAATAGCAAAGCTATCCTCAGGTTTACATACATCTTAAACTGTTCTTCGAGCAAGCCCATCACAAGCTGAGGTCTTGTACAGAATAATTATGTAGCAGATGGCAACGATCCTATGTGCCCCATCCTAGCACACCACAGCTAGTCCCTCTTGTGTAAATCTAATAAAGCTCAGACATCTGACACCTGAATCAGATTGGGAAACCAAGGTGTCAATTTAAAATTTCTTCATCCAAATTGCACAGAGCGAGTGGCTGACACCCTGGAAGGGAGGGGATTTTTAGGTTCCTCCAACCTTATTTTGATCAGAAGGTAATCAGCAATGTTTTAAGTCTGCAGTAGGACAAGACACTTCTGTATTATTAAAATAAATAATATGCAAGTAGTGGGATTTAGGTAAGCCTGCTTTAACCACTGACTGCTTTTCTTGGCTCAACATCCTTCACCCATTGGCTTGAAAGCTGCTCAGTCGCATCTTGGATCAGCCCAAGTCCATTCTATTCTCGCCATCTTTCTAATGGCTATTTGATTTGAGTGTAATCTCCCTGGACCACGTGGATGTTCAAGGCACTGTAACACCTGAAAAGTAAATCCGTCATCAGTCAATATTTTTTTCTCATTCTGGAAATTTCTCATACATTCAGTTCTTCCCTGTCAATGCTTTTTTTCTGGTCATATTCAGTGTTTAACACTAGTTAGCAGCTACTCTACTGCCCGTGGGATGCTGCTTACACCACGCATATGCCTGACTGCTCCACTACTCTGCCACCTACACATTGCTTGGGTAATCGCATCCTTTCTGCCGGTCTGGCATCTGATTCAATCCGTGCCCAGTAGCATCTCTCCCTTGTCACTGGGATGCTACTGTACGGTGTGCCCAGTGCCTTCTTTCAGCTACACACACATTGGGCATAGTCTGTGACATGTTAATCACATTGAGAGCCAGATCTATTCGCTTGTCAATGCCTACTATTCCAGCATGGGTCACAGTACCCTAGAGCATTGTTCAGGTTCAACAGCATAACTAGCCTACTTTGCAGCAAGCAGTTCCCCAGGAAAACTGGTGCTTTATTTGTGCCCCAGTCAAAATTCCTCAGAGTGAAGATCTCTCTCAGAACATACAGACGTTTCTGACTCTCAGACTTGTGCCACTAGCTCTTACAGAGATACTACATGCTTGGACATCTGGCAGCAAAACTATTCCTTCGAATTCAGAGACATTACAGATTCAGGCTTATGACAGAGAATTTTCTCAGGTTACATCGCTATCTTCATTCTTCCAAAAAGCATTTGGCACCAACTTTCCTTACACACAAATGTGAGGGCCGGGCAATACCGGACTACTGAATAGTGAAAATCTGGCATTGGTGGAGTCTCCATGGACCAACATTCGACCACCAATCTTACAGTGTACAACTAATAAACAGAATGCAGCAAACAGCCATTGGGCCTAGGTCTTAACTACAGATCAGAGCTTGGAATTAGAAGTTTTGCTATGAATGTCACAGCCTGCAGTTTTCCTCAAACTCAAATGCCTGGGAAAACCTGCAGGAAGAAAGGCAAATGCCTGGAAACATGGATTTTGATTAAGTAATTACCGCATATGAATGTTATGCCTCATTCATAAGGCATTAACTAGTACTAGGAGGTATTTTCCAACCCTGATAAATATCCAATCCAAAATTCTTTATTTCGGCCATATAGACCATAAAAGATGCAGTACAAAACACAATACATACATTTAAAATACAATTTTTTATTTTTTTATTTTTTTAAAGTACAATATGTAAAAGTCTCTTCTCATCCAGCGAGGAATAGGGAGTGACATGACAGTACCATGGTTCAGAGGGCTGTTTTCTTTCTGATTAGCCATACTGCCATTAGAAATTTGGATAAGGCGAACACAATGTGACCCGAGGTGCTAGTTTTCATTACTCTGAATGCCTGTGTATACTTCCTAAACCCCAGGTTTCTACAGAGCGGCGCTATCCAATATTTTCTGGGTCTATAGTAGGCAGAGCATACAAACATGATGTGGAGGTCATCTTCCTCATAGATGTTACAGTATGGACACATTTTGTCACCCCCCTTGGTCCATTTACAAGTAAAAGTTTTGGTAGGGAGTGTACCTAGCCTCCATTGTACAAACAATTTCCTCGCCAGGATAGGAAAGAAAAAATCAATAAAAGGTTCAAATACATAAGAATTTTTGGATTCCAGAAATCGCGCAGTAAGGGTGCCGCTATTTTGAGCATTCATCAAAAGTGAAAGGCTCCTGTCTTTGTAGATTTGGGTCAAAGCTTTGCGTGAGATCCTTTGGCAACCTTGCGCGGGATCTTCCCATAGCTCCGACAGGTTCATAGTGAGCAGTTCGTTTTTAACGAAAGCAAGCCAGGGGATTTTACTATTGCGGTTCAGGCTCATGACATGGATAAGGTCCTGCCAGTAGTGGTGTAGTTCGTTTGTGGACCAAAGCCTGTGCCAAAACTTCACTGGCTTTGACACAAGCTCCTCAGCAATAGAGGGGAGACCCATGTCTAATCTCAGTGGCAGGAGTGGCGTGCCTTGTGGAAGACCTAGTAGGCGCCTTAAAAAGCTGTTTTCCACTCTTGCCAAGTCTTTACCTGCTTTATACCCCCATAGCTCACTGCCATACATGGCCGCTGCCTTAGCTTGGGTCCTATAAGTTTCAATGGCCGGGCTTATGGGCTTGAAGGTGGAAGTATTTGCCACCTTCAGAATTGCACCCGAGAGCTGGGACAGTTTGACCCTTGATCTAGCTATCTGACGGTCCCATGATAGGTTTTCCTGCAATGTTACCCCCAGATATATGAAGGTAGAAACCCTCTCGAGGCTAACAGTACCCAGGGTGGGATTGGGTCTGGCTTTGTTTGGTGGATTAAAAATCATAAACTTAGTCTTCTCTGTGTTCACCTCCAACCCGTGCTGTCGACAGAAGAGACCAAATCCGTTCAGGATCCTCTGGATCCCCATAGGAGATTTGGAAAGCAGGAGGGTATCATCGGCAAACATAATTGCCGGAACCCTCCTGCCTGCCAAATATGGGGCGTCATTGTCCTTAACGTTATCTAGATGTAATATAACGTTATTGATGAAGAGACAGAACAGGGTCGGTGCCAGGACACAGCCCTGCCTCACCCCTCGACGGACGGGGAACCTGGGCGAAAGGTTGCCATCCCTCCCGCACCTGACCTGCGCATAGTTGTTCTCATGCAGCCTAGTTATAATGCTAAGTAGCTGGGGGGGTACTCCCAACTTTTCCAAGACCTCCCAAAGTTTCCTGCGCGGGACTAGGTCAAAGGCTGACCTCAAATCCATGAAGACCATGTACAGCCTTCCCCCCTCTTCGTGGATTTGAGGTCAGCCTTTGACCTAGTCCCGCGCAGGAAACTTTGGGAGGTCTTGGAAAAGTTGGGAGTACCCCCCCAGCTACTTAGCATTATAACTAGGCTGCATGAGAACAACTATGCGCAGGTCAGGTGCGGGAGGGATGGCAACCTTTCGCCCAGGTTCCTGATAAATATCCCTTCCTGGGTTAATGGTAATTACAGGATACAATAAATAATCTGATGTTTTACACATCTGAGTCCGGCTGTTTGACCCACATTTACAGGCTCTTGCGTGATGCAAAAAAGATAATTGTAAACCTTCATCTACTCAAATGTAGTTTCAGCTCTGCAATCATCCTTAGACCTTGCACTGAAATGTGCAGAAATTATGGTTCAGGTTTCTGAGGCATGAGGAAGGTGTACACCCAAGAATACAGATGGATGAAGGAGTGTTTTAGAATGACTGCTTTAAAAAGCATGTGACAGTAGCCCAGAAAGTGTACATGTGAAAGGGTATCTACCTGCTGCCTCCTTGAGTGTGCTGATTAAAACTGTAACTCACACAACCCCATCTTCTTCGCTCCTTGGCCTGCTGGATACATGCTTGTTAGGAGTCCTGCCAGGCTCCAAGGAGAGTGGTGCAGTGGACAGTGTTCATGTTGTGAATGAGGTGTCCAACATGTGTGTGGTGAGTGTGTATGTGAAAGTGACTAAAGTAAAACTGTCTTGGACATATCTATTTCTTAATGTGACGATTCTCCGGACAGGACAAAAAACTGTAAAGAGGTTGGGGCTACTGTGAGGGCATGATGTACCAAAGTAGCTTCAAGTTTGTGGGTGTAGTATAATCAGGGTAACCTGTTTTGCACCCTATAGTCTAAAAAAGCTCCATGGCACTTCTTCAGGACCAAACACGAGAGGTAGTGAACCTACCCCCCACCTATACCGCGATGTGTAGTAAAGGTATTCCCCATACAAGAAAATACCTGGTTCAAAGATAAAATGATCGTCCAACCTGGACAGGAAAGAAAATCAATAAGGGAAAATAATAGGTTAGTCGCCGCCTTCATGACACCGGAAATTCAATCTGAAGACGATAGCGAACTGATAGATCTCCTGCTCACAGCGGCTGTTAAAACTATTCTAAACAACTGGAAAGACACAGGGAAAGCATCCTTCAAAAGCTGGTTCAACTGGATCACCTTCCTCAGAGGGGCACACAACATAACATCAAAACAATCACCCAACCCCACCACAAAGGGCGAGATGTGGCACTCCTTAGACAACTACCTGAGCTCGCACAAACCTCCATAGTCGGACAATAGGGCAAGATTACCCCACAAACAGCCTCCCTACAGAGCAAACTCTGGAAGTAAGCAGCTAAAAACAACGCAATCCATCCTGTCCTCTATTCCTTCTCTCTTTCCCCACTTTTTTTCTCCCCCTCGAGGGCAATATACAAGTCCACCAATGACAGAATAAGCCAAGTCTCTGACTGTCCATCGTATGTTCATGTGACCAATCATGCCAGTGAGACGCCTGCTGTAACATCACCGGCGTACACCGACACTAGTATTGCCTTCACTTTATCTGTACTGTATTTACAAATTCTTCTAATAAAATCTTTTGAAATTAAAAAAAATAAGCCAAGTCTCTGACTGTCCATCGTATGTTCATGTGACCAATCATGCCAGTGAGACGCCTGCTGTAACATCACCGGCGTACACCGACACTAGTATTGCCTTCACTTTATCTGTACTGTATTTACAAATTCTTCTAATAAAATCTTTTGAAATTAAAAAAAATAAGCCAAGTCTCTGACTGTCCATCGTATGTTCATGTGACCAATCATGCCAGTGAGACGCCTGCTGTAACATCACCGGCGTACACCGACACTAGTATTGCCTTCACTTTATCTGTACTGTATTTACAAATTCTTCCAATAAAATCTTTTGAAATTAAAAAAAAATCGACATATCTGGTATAATGCTTGTAGGAAGCTGGCTCTGTACATACTATGCCAAAGTAAGTTATAATGTGCACAGAGTCCATTGGATCCCCAAAAGCGTACAGAGGTAAACCTAGATAATACATTACTCTAGGTCTAATCTTTTGGCCAACCTTACTAAAAATGTGGTCTCTTCATGGAGGCTGTCCTCAATGGTCTCAGAAGTACCTGACCCACCTGTGTGGGATCTAGGTGATGTGAGTCATATTCTTGGAGTCAGCAGCACAGGGACCCTGTCCTCCCTAGCAAGTGAGGGAAATTGGACGATATCCTCATCCCCTCTTCTTCCTTCCCCATCTGAGTGGTCTTCACCATGTTCAGATGGGTGGTCCTTTGCATATCCTGCCAAGAGCTCCTGGAGCCTTTTTTAGGTCTCGGCCTAGCCTACACTGCGTAAGCAGTGTGGGCGTAGCCCAGAGTCCTCTTCTCGGCGTTTTGGAAATGGACCTTGCATTCCACAACGCTCGTGCCCTTGTGGAATCCAAGGTCCAATTTCAACGGCCTTCGGGTGCGTGCTGTTTTTAACAGAACACGCAATAGACCACAGGCGGTCGCGTAGCTCCGCCTAGGGCCTATTGTTGTCTGTCATGCGCACCAGAGGCTATATGTTTTCAATTATCGCGGCTTGACAGCCACGATAATTCAGAACATATGCTGGCAGTGACGCGCGGGCACCACTCACAAGCTTCTTTTTTAGGGTCTGGGAAGGGGAGTATGTCCGTCCGTTGCTTGAATGTGTGCGCTTGTTAGATAGCGTGCATTACGAAATTAATTACGTTTAGGTGCCATCCATCGGATGGGACTGTCCTGTCCAAGTATAACCAATGTCTGAGAATAAATACATTTTGAGTTATTTGAAGGAAAGGACTCTTAACAACGCATATTGTTAATTATTTCTCAATTTTAGAAACAGTTCAAAAATACCTGTTGATTTGCCATGTAAACTTTGTTGTTCTTGAAATTTTGGATGTCAGTTCAGAAACGGAAGCTCTTAGAATTGCACTGCATGTTTTGCATTGAATTGGTGCGTGCCATCTTTGGTGACGTAACCAGGAAGGACAGGACTCCACTTCAGAATGTGTAGTGAATGCCCAGAAATTCCCCTTTCCTGTGATGTAACCGACCCACTGCCAGTACGGAGTCCTCACAGGTGTGAAACACCCTTGTAGTGCGTGCCCCCCCGCCCCTGCTTAAAGTGCAACCTCCCTCCTCCACTCACGCTCCACGTCACACCCCCGAATCCATGGAGTTATTTGTTGACAAGGGCGAGTGAGTGCATAGTGAGTGCAGAGTGCGAGTGCAGAGTAAGAGTGAGTGCAGAGTGTGAGTGCAGAGTGAGAGTGAATGCAGAGTGAGTGCAGAGTGATGGAGGTTGGACGTTATCCTCATCCCCTCCTCTTCCTTCCCCATCTGAGTGGTTTTCACCATGTTCAGATGGGTGGTCCTTTGCATATCCTGCCAAGAGCTCCTGGAGCCTTTTTTAGGTCACGGGCCTAGCCTACACTGCGTAATGTGGGCGTGAGAGTGAGTGCAGAGTGAGAGTGAGTGCAGAGTGCAGAGTGAGTGTGAGTGCAGAGTGAGTGTGAGTGCAGAGTGAGTGTGAGTGCAGAGTGAATGCAGAGTGAGAGTGAGTGCAGAGTGAGTGCAGAGTGAGAGTGCAGAGTGAGTGCAGAGTGTGAGTTCAGAGTGAGTGTGAGTGCCGATTGAGTGCAGAGTGAGTGTGAGTGCAGATTGCAGAGTGAGTGTGAGTGCAGAGTGAGTGCGAGTGCATAGTGAGTGCAGAGTGAGTGTGCTCCACGTCACCCCCCGGATCCATGGAGATATTTGTTGACAAGGGCGAGTGAGGAGAGTGAAAGTGAGTGCAGAGTGAGAGTGAGTGCAGATGAGTGCAGAGAGAGTGACTGCAGAGTGAGTGCAGAGTGAATGCAGAGAGAGTGACGTGAGAGTGAGTGCAGAGTGAGAGTGCAGAGTGAGTGCAACGTGTGAGTTCAGTGTGAGAGTGCAGAGTGAATGCAGAGTGTGAGTTCAGAGTGAGAGTGAGTGGAGAGTGTGAGTGCAAAGTGAGAGTGAGTGCAGAGTGAGTGTGAGTGCAGAGTGAGTGTGAGTGCAGAGTGGGTGTGAGTGCAGAGTGAGTGTGAGTGCAGAGGGAGAGTGAGTCCAGAGTGAGTGCAGAGAGAGTGACTGCAGAGTGAGTGCAGAGTGAGAGTGAGTGCAGAGTGAGAGAGTGCAACGTGAGAGTGAGTGCAGAGTGAATGCAGAGAGAGTGAATGCAGAGTGAGAGTGAGTGCAGAGTGAGAGTGAGTGCAGAGTGAGTGCAGAGTGTGAGTTCAGAGTGAGAGTGAGTGCAGAGTGAGTGGAGAGTGAGAGTGAGTGCAGAGTGAGTGTGAGTGCAGAGTGAGTGCGAGTGCAGAGTGAGTGCGAGTGCAGAGTGAGTGCGAGTTCAGAGTGAGTGCAGAGTGCGTATGAGTTCAGAGTGAGTGCACAGTGCATGTGAGTGCAGAGTGAGTGTGAGTGCAGAGTGAGTGGAGAGTGAGAGTGAGTGCAGAGAGAGTGTAAATGCAGAGTGAGTGTAGAGTGAGTGCAGAGTGAGCACAGAGTGAGCGTAGAGTGAGTGCAGTGTGAGCACAGAGTGAGTGTGACTACAGTGTGAGCGCAGAGTGAGTGTGACTGCAGTGTGAGTGCAGAGTGAGTGTGACTGCAGTGTGAGTGAGTGTGAATGCAGAGTGCAGAGTAAGAGTGACTGCAGAGTGAGTGCAGAGTGAATGCAGAGAGAGTGATTGCAGAGTGAGTGGAGTGAGTGCAGAGTGAGTGCAGAGTGAGTGCGCAGAGTGCGCAGAGTGAGTGTGCAGCGTGTGAGTGCAGTGTGTGAGTGCGTGCGGAGTGCGTGCAGAGTGAGTGCAGAGTGAGTGTGACTGCAGAGTGAGTGCAGAGTGAGTGTGAGTGCAGAGTGAGTGTGAGTGCAGAGTGAGAGTGACTGCAGAGTGAGAGTGACTCAGCAGTGTGAGTGTTCCAGAGAGAGCAGGGTATGCTTGTGCGCTTACACGGTGCACTGACACACAGGAGCTAAAACAAAGAACACCTGAACACGTGTCTTGGGAGCTTCATTGAGGCAGCCGGCCCTCTGTGAGGGGAGCAGCAAGGAGGGGACGCCCAAACCAATCAATCGCAACTACTCACAACCTACTGTACGATTACAGTGTGTGAGTGTGCAGGGTGAACAGTGTGTGTGTGTGTGTGTGCAGGGTGAACAGTGTGTGAGTGTGCCGGGTGAACAGTGTGTGAGTGTGCAGGGTGAACAGTGTGTGAGTGTGCAAGGTGAACAGTGTGTGAGTGTGCAGGGTGAACAGTGTGTGAGTGTGCAGGGTGAGCAGTGTGTGTGTGTGCAGGGTGGACATTGTGTGAGTGTGTAGGGTCAGAGTGTGAGTGTGCAGGGTATGAACACTCAAACTAAGTCCATCACACAAACACACACATAAGACCACACACATAAAACCACACACATAAGACCACACACACACCACACACACACACCACTCTCACCACCACACTCTCACCACCACACACTCACCACCACACACTCACCACCACAGACTCACCACCACACACGCAACCACACACAACCACATACACCACCAGCCGTCAGTGCACCCTTTCACCGGGCACAAACACCACCAGCCATCAGTGCACGCTTTCACCGAGCACAAACACCACCAGCCGCCAGTGCAGGCTTCCATCAGGCACACAACACCAGACGTCAGTGCACGCTTTCACCAAACACACACACACCACCAGCCATCAGTGCACACTTTCACCAGGCACACACAACACCAGCTGTCAGTGCATGCTTTCACCAGGCGCACTCACCACCAGCCGTCAGTGTACGCTTTCACCAGGCACACACACCACCAGCCGTCTGTGCACGCTTTTACCAGGCACACACACCACCAGCCGTCAGTGCACGCTTTCACCAGGCACACACACCTCCAGCCAGCAGTGCACGCTTCCACTAAGCACACACACCACCAGCCATCAGTGCACAATTTCCACAGGCACACACACCACCAGCCATCAGTGCACACATCAATTGTTAACGCATCCACAATTAACTATTGTAGCAATCGCAGTATGGTGCACTTTACTTTTAAACATATTCATCTAAAGCGCAGCATGCCACCATTGCTACAATTCCAATCCAACCCACATAATTCCACGACACACCACATGCATACACTCCACAACACATGGCTAAAAGACATTGCCATTTACAATGCCATTAGCTCTAACTCAAATAAATCCAAGACCTATTGCATTTCCAATGCTTGTTTTTTGAGGGGATGGGACCCCACAACAATGTTTTGAGTTTGTATAGAGACCTTAAATCCCTAAATTCTATATGGAGGTAAGGGATGAGGTCGAGTTCCTCAACCATGTTCTCTATGTCATTTGGCATTTTGTTACTAATAGTTGTGTTCTTGTTAAGAAACATTTACAAAAATTCTAAACCCTCTTACCCCTATAAAGATTTTTTCATTTTTTCAAAAAAAATCTAAAAGGGACTTAACCAAGGCCCTAACAAGACTTTTAGAAATTTGAAAAAAATGTCAATTCAACAAATTTAGAGTTCTAAAGACAATTTAGGAGTTCTGTTGTGTGATCAGGCGTTGGCCAAGACAGTCCAACAAATACACAGTTGTAGACCCCACCGCTGATCCACCAATGTAGGAAGCTGGCTCTGTATATACTATACTAAAGTAAGGTATAGTGTGTGAGTCAAGTGGATCACCAAAGGCTTACAGAGGTAAAAGTAGATAATTCCTTACTCTCTATTTGTGGTAGCGTGGGCGAGCAGAGGATAGGGTAAAGCATTTATTGTACACACTCCGGTAAGACATGAAGTCACACACTCAAAGACTTCACTCAGACCAATTGTTGCAATCAAATATGTATGGGATCGAAAAACCACAACGATTCCAGTACTTTCAGCTCCGGCACTGGCTCACGAGTACAGCCATCGTCCCACAGGTTAGCCGACACCTCACGGCGTACGAGAAATGGCTCATTACAAAAAACACCGACGCTCGGGCTATATCGGAACTATACAAACTACTAGCCCCCCCCTCCCACAACATGATCCGCAGGCAAAAGACGATGGGAGCGAGAGATAGGGCGCACACTTACGGACAAGGAGTAGCAAGATATCTATTATAGGGCCCACCACACAGCCAGCAACATGGCCAGTCTGGAAGCGGCAGTGAAAGTGGCATATTACTGGCATCTGACTCCGGCGAGGCTTCACCAGAGTAACCCGCGCCGTGATCCCCACTGTTGGAGGGGTTGTGGCCAACCAGGGACGATGCTACACCTGCTATGGGAATGTGCAGAAGTTCAGGAATATTGGGAGGCAGTGCTTCGGGATGTGGACCAACACTTTGAAACAGAATTCCCCCGCTTCCCAGCCTACGCGGTGCTGGACCTACCAAACAAAATCACGTTCCCACTCAAATCAATACGGGGAGACAGATGGGGCTGGCAGTAGGAGCAGCGACACAGCACATCCTCTCACTGTGGGGTACCTCACGAAAGCCCACGCACACAGGGTGGCTCCATAGATTATGGTACATTATGGGCATGGAAAGGATACAGGCCTCCCTCACACAAAAGTCTGACTCCTTTAGGGAGACTTGGCAGCCGCTAGTCTCACTGTTAACTCAAGAATTTAACGAGTTGACATGCCCGAAATATCTTAGGGTCCTCCACCTGGTGGTTGAATTCCACAAGAACCCAGAGACCAAGAGTTAAAGGCCCAGCAGGGATGCATACACAGCGTTACTTGGATGTGCAGCGGAACACACCGGAGGGGGGGTGGGGTTGGGAGGGGGTCAGTTGGGGAGGGAGGCGGGGGTTGGGGAAGAGGGTAGGGGAAGTTCGGGCACGGGAGTTGTTATTTGCATGGTTTAGGTTCATATTGCCCCCACTGGCTTGCATGGACACATTACCCCCTCCCAGGGAAGGGGGCTTGGAGTAAGGGCCGGGAAGGGGGTACAAGCAAAATCGCAATTTTGGGATTGTCTGACTGATACTGTGTGCCATGTTGATGAAACCAATAAAACAAAGTTGATCAAAAATATTTCTTTGTTGTATTTTATTTGTAGAACCAAGCAGCACTTGGTTCAGGTAAATAAAATTGTACTTTTCCAGACAGAGTGATCAACAAGCAAGTTGGATGAGAATGACTCTTGTTACATTTTTGTGCAAAGATTCAATTACTGTTGAAACTACTTTTGATTACTTTTTAGATTACTTTTTCTACTCCGTGAAATATTTTTATTTTTTATTGATTAAAAGTTTTATATAGCTCGAACCAGATCCCAGGGATATCAAAGGGCTTTACAAAATCATACAAGGGTGAGTACTACTCCAGTATTGATAACAAATAAGAATGCCAAACAGTTGTAGTCACAAAAAATCACATACAGGTGAAACACAACGAGAAGAGAAGGAGAATACAGCTCCAGTAACAATATCAAATATGGACACCAAACAGTTATAGTCACAATAATCACAGACAGATGGTACACAGCGAGTAATGAAATAAGCAGGTCAATTACAGGTCAATATGCCTAGATATCATACTGGATCATTTCATAGATAAAAGGTGGGTAAAGCAGTTTTGATCAAGACAGAGTTTCTTAGGTTTCTACATAAACACCCTCAACACTTACAAGTTTTTCATAGGAATACAGTCAATTCAATCCTATTGGGGAAAATGAGGTTATCGGTTTGCAGGTAGAAAAATGGTCTTGAGTGTTGAATTTCTGGGATTAGAACAAGGGTTTCCCCAGAGTCAAGGTAAACACTCAAATAGCACCCTCAGCGGCACTGAGGCGGCCAGGTGCAGAGTGCTGAGGCCCAATGTTGGCCTATGGGGCTAGTGGCTGTCGGTTGGTGTCTGCTCAAGGGCAAGCCACAGGGTAGAGGAGCAAAGCTCCTAGGGTTAAGCTCATGGCAAAGGGGGATCTGATTTAGCACACAAGTTGCACCCACAGAGGCACAGGGGCAGCCGGGTGCAGGTTGCTCATTTGGCATTGGGTGTTCTGTTGTTTTCAATGGGAGTTGCCGGTTTTGGGTTTTGACTGCAGGCTCGGTCCAGGAAGTCTTCTGGGAGGAACCAACAGCTGGGCAGGTAAGTTGGAGGGCTCGGGAATGTAGGTGCATCTCAGGTCCTCTTCTCCAGGGTGCAGGGTGGCACGATTCAGGGGGAACTTTTGAGGTCAGATTTCACCTTACCGGGCCACTCACGGTTAAGGTGTTTCTGTGCAGAGGCGGCAGTCAATGCTGGGGAGTCCTGGAGGGGTCAACCCATGGTGGACATGGACTCTGGAGCACCGGGAGACTTCGCTGGGGCTGGTGGGCCACTCGGACTCGGGCTGTAGTCAGGGTGGTTCCTGTAGTCGGGATTGTTTGTCTTCAGCAGGCTTGAAGTCTTTCTTTGGGGATTCTTTTGAACAGAGCTGCTGTTCACAGGAGATTCGGTCTTTGTTGAAGGCAGTTAGTCCTCCCAAGGGTTCTGGAGGTTGCTGGCTGCTGTACAAGGCAACATTTGGCACAAGAACTCTGGAAACTGCAGATGGCTGGAATGGCAGGGGCCAAGTCAGTTCTTCTCTGCAGTCTCCTCTGCTGTGCGTCTTCTTTCGCCTTTCTTCTTCTTGCGGTGCAAGAATCTGCCTTCTGGGTTCAGGGCTGCCCTCTAAATATTATATTTAGGGGCGTTTTAGGGGTCTCGAGGTAGTAGCCAATGGGCTACTGACCTTAGGGTGACTACGCTCTTGGTGTGCTCACCCCATGTGGGGTAGTGGGCACAATCCTTTATCCTGATTGGATAGTGCCTGCCATCTGCAAGATGCCGGGTACTGAAGAGTGATGGGGTTGTCCGAGGTGGAAACACCTTCTGGGTTGCTCTAATTTTTCCCATCTGTCCTCCCACCGAAAAGGTGGTGAGACAGGAAGGGGACCTGCTCCTGATAGCAGGAGAGGCTGGGGGTCACCTTACAAGGCCTTTGAAGCTCCCCTCCCCCTGGCCTGGGGGAGGTGTGTCCACCTCTGCCCAGGAAAGGATTTGTTTCTGTGCCCAGGGAGTGAAGGCTCCCACCCCAAGGATCCAGAAAGATGTGTTTACCAGTCAGGGAACCAACCAGAGGCTGGTCGTCTTTCAGGGTGCATCTCTAAGATGCTCTTTTGAGTGTATAGTATAATTAATCTCACACTGGCATCAGTATAGGTTTATTATGCTGAGAAGTTTGCTACCAAACACCCCTTATCAGCGCCAGGCTAGCTTGAATCTGGTGGCGTATCGATCACAGGACAGAAAGTCTAGGCATACCCTTTCCACTTAGGGCAGCAAATGCAAAAAGAACAGAACACGCAACTCAGCAAGCAGGTAGACAGACAGTACAGACAACATGTAATTAAAAAACCTGTGCAGGTGTCACACAGTGAATCGCCGTGTGACTGGTGATTCTAAGTTTGACTAGGTGATCTTACCCTTCAGATCGATCAGTATTGTCCCTTAGGTCAGAAAAGGTTAGCGCACAGCTGCTAACTGTTATATGACATTTAATGGCAGTCAGGTACACGCACCAAGAGGTTACTGGAGTGAAGGAGTCAAGCGTCATAGTAAAACTCTAGAAAGACATCCAAGACCATGACACTAATGTGGCTCCTACCCGTGGAGTGTGAGAGACCTATCCTCCTCTGCTCACCTGGATCGAGACAGAGCAGAGGAGGTGCCCTGCTTTTAAAGTTCATCTGATTTTGAAAATCACCCTAAGGTGTTCAGTGTGCCGCCATGGGTTGCATCCTGATTGGATAACTCATGCAGGAATGGAGCGAATGCAGGTCTGGATCAAACAGAGGCTCAAGGAACCGCTTTGCGTCAGTTCTGAAGTGGCGACCATCTTATAGTGTGTTCGTAGTGAATGCCTATATGTCATTCAAGATGTCATATGATGAGCGTGCAATGATGTCATCTGTCTTGGTGCACAATAAGGGGAATGTTTGTGCACCAGGACTCATCAAGGTGATTCAGAATAATTATCATGTGCCCACAACAAATAGCGCGTGTTGTCGAAAAGAGTTTACAAAAATCACTCTGCATCAGTCTTCCAATGGCTGGCAGTTTATAGTGTGGTACAAATGCCTGTGAGTGCCATCATGTGTTTGATGTGCGGTGATATAATATACTTTAGGTGCACCAATATGAGTTGGTAATGCACCAGTACTAATCACGAGGACCCAAAGTCATTAAATGTTTGTCTATAGTAATCAGCCTGTGTGGTGCCAAGGTACAAAGAGAGACCCGTATGGTGATGTTATAATGTTGACATGTTGTTGCGGTGGCCATATTGGGACGTGTAGATCCCCAGGCACAGAGGTTGAGTTTGTAGGGCCTTTGCAAGGAGGTAGAGGTCTTCATAAAGGATGCTACATTGAAGACCCATGATCCTATGGTGAGCTTGGGACATTCCTTGAGGTTATGAATGACCAGAAGCAACATACAGATTGTGTGTACCTACCTTCAAGGGGAGAATGGGTTTCTGTAAGGATGTGACTTTCGAAGGCAGTATCATTTGTATGTCAGCTGGACAAAAAAATCAAGGTGTATTAACCAGTTATAGGGGTACAACCTCCGTGGTAAAGGACGATAGTGGTGATTGGAATCCTTTCTATGGGGATTCTAAAAGTATCGCTAGTTGGCTCAACATTAGGTTGCAATATATTGAATTACGGGGTTATACCTCAACCATGGGATCTCATCATTTAGGCCCATACTATTGGTGCAAAGGCCAAAACCCAGTGTTGCTCTTTCTTTGCTGTGTTCCACCTGTGGTTTGCCTCCAGGATGGTCCAACTCAGGTCATCAAAAGAATGTCTGAGGCTCCATGACCCTCGTGTAATATAAAAAAACCGGGGTAGCCCTAATACTCCAAACGCATCTGGGCATATATAAACTGTAGATACAAAAGGAAATGCGTCGGAATCAATACTGTAACAACCATTACATGGGTAGGAAAATATTAATTAATCCTCCTACTAAACCAAATTCTCAAGAATATTTAATACAATTGAATATCACCAACACAAACTGTAGTTCTCCAAATTGATTTTTTATGTATAATTGAAAAAATGATATGATATGCATTATTTCAAATAGCAAACAGGCCTTTTGAATTGGAGAAGCCCCATACAAATTGAAACATTTTAAATAAGTGTGAGAGTACTATTAATTAGAAAGGGATGTAGGATTTTTTAACCAATGATGTACTCCCCTGTGATCAGAAGGGGCGATCTTTAAACAGAATGCTTTGAATACATAGGATTGGCATCTGTATTAGTGAGTAGGGTAATAAGGATTGTTTGCTATTTGAAATAATACATATCATATCATTTTTTCAATTATACATAAAAAATCAATTTGGAGAACTATCTACAGTTCATGGCCCTTGTGGTAATACCCACTTAGTGGAGGTCACATGGGCATGTGATCAGGTAGACACAATTTTTCGTATTGCAGTCAGTGTGTTGTTTTTGTATCCAGGTGAAAAGTGGGCCCAGTTTAATCTCCTTTTAGTGTTGAGTGAATGAGTATGCGCCACAGGACCCACACGGGTAGTGTCCTGTGATGGGTGGAAGGGCTCACAGGGCGCTCTGTGTGTGGGCCTGTTTTGTACGCGGTATGGTATGAACCAGGAGATCCTTTAGATTTTGTCCTTAGGCTTCCCTCTCCATGTTTTGTCCAACATTTTACCTTTCCTTTTAGTTTTCTGATGGGAACAGTACCTTCCTTGTTGGTTTGATTATTGCTTTCGGAGCCAAGGCACTGGACCTTTATTGGCTCCTAGTACCCCCTCCCTTCCTTTTGTTTTGAGTTGATAGTATGGCGGTCCAGCCGAGGGAATTACACTGTCCTTTACACTATCCTTTTCACTCTCTGAGTTTTTTTATACGCACACCACAGTATACATACACCCTTGATCTACCATGGTTTACAACCAGGGCCTCAGCTTCGGTGAAGACGTTGTCATTGAAATATTACCCCCTTACTAGGGGAGCACAACCACATGCAGCAATCAGTATGATTGGAATTCCATTACTTCCCTTAAGAAACAACAGATCAAGTTAGCTATGCATGGGGCTGTCACGACCGAGTAACATAGAGCAAACATTGCACCAAATGGGCTATAGTAACCACAGCTCCACGCTTGTTTGTGGAGGATATAGTGTTTAGACAGGAATGGAGACAGATTTATTGGAAATGCACATGTGACAGGCTTGTTCTTATTTCCAACACTGCCAAATTCCTGTCTGATGAACTGATTATTAAAATTAACATTTTAGAAAGTGCATTAAAGGCGGGGATTAGTATCTCAGCATTAAAGACATGACTCTCTGAGATCAATACTCAGATGAACGAACACAAGGACTATGTAATGCAACAGAAGATATCAAAGCTTCAGAAAAATCTCAGAAGATTTGATAGAAAGAGATGGTTTTCCCTTACACAAGGAATGAATACCATCCACCTGGCAGCGACCTCTCATCAGATGATGCCTAGACATCATCTCACAAGACTCCTAAGCAGTAATTTGAGCAACGATAGCTGGGGCAGCAACAATAGCCACCGGGGACATGTCCCTACGCCACCCATGTATGGGTACCAGATGCCCCCTTTTCCAGGATCTAACCCAATGTGGCACCCCAAGTTCCAGGTGCCCCATCAACTACCACAGCCGTTCTTACAACAACTCCTTGCCTAACCTTTTTAGGCAGAGACTGGGCAGAGGAAGAAGAAGAAGAGCAAACAACAAACAGGTGAATTGGCAACCATCAGACACCCAGAGGCAGACCAAGAGCCAGATATCCAGGAAAAACTAATTGTTAACCTATCAAAGAGAACCCTTAGGTAAGATGAGAATGCGGTATCGAGGAAAGACCCGGGTTTTGTAACCACCCTGCGGGAAGACCAATTCAGACTTACTAGTGTAAGAAAAAGCCATATTTAAAGAAACTGCAAATATCGGAATATCCAGGCTCTATGAAAATCTACCATCTAGACAACATGAATCTATCACCTCCATGACTGAGGACCCCATGATCATAATAAAACCAGCGGACAAAGGTGATGAACTCCACTGACTGTGATTGAGAGTGCCTACGCCAGCAAGCGGATGGAAGATACTACTGCTGAATGGACTCAGATCCAACTGACACGCTGATGAAACACATCCAACCCATGGTCACGACAGCAGAAGCACAGGACTGGATCACAAAACATGATGCCAAGTTCCTAGTGAATACATCCCGAAGGACTCTGTAATTTTTACATACTACCAAAAATACACAAGGGCATTAACCTTCCTCTCCAGGAAGACCTATCATCTCGGGCGTCGGATCCCTACTGGAAGCACTAAGTAAATTCTGCGACCACTATCTCCAAACTCTGGTCCCCAGAACCCCGTCTTTCCTCAAGGACAGCAGGGAACTGTTGAACTTGGTTGCTGATCGACAACCAACATGAAATTGACCTCCTAGTAACTTTGGATGTGGAGGCGTTGTATACAACATTCCGCAGGACACCACCATTGAGGTCGTTGAGACTTGCATAAGAGCAGAAACTTGGGACGACCAATACTCCCATTGTCTTCAACATTGAGTGTGTCACAATGGCGTTACAAAAACACTTCTTCAAATTCAACGCTCATATATACCACTAAATACAAGGGATATCGATGGACAGTACATTCACCCCTAGTCTGGCTTTCCTTTACATGGCCCACTTTGAGACACAACGCATTCTGCTGACTCAAGTCCTTTTAAGGAGAACATCCTCACGTGGAGATGATACACTGATGACATTCTGGTCCATTGGAAGGGTGATGAAACCAAGTGTCGTGAATTTGGAAACTGGATCAACACTCTGAATCCTTATCTAAGGTTCACCCAGTCATACTCCACAAAAGAGATACAATTTTTGGATCAATTGAGGACTGACACCCATGTACTAAGACCTTCAAGAAGAGCACAGATTGTAACAGCTTAATGTTATTTGACAGTCACCATCCAAAAACTCGACGGGAATCCTGCCGTATGGACAGTTCTTGCGTCTACAAAGAAACTGTAGCTTACTAAAGGATTATAATACACAAGCCAAGACATTCAGTAGAAACCTATCCGCCGTGCACTACCCAACTAAAGTCATCAAACAAGCTGAGAAGAGAGCCCGCAACAATCACTGGGAGCCCTCTTGGAGACCACCACAAGACCCACGGAAGATGTCATGACGTGTGTAACCACCTTCACCCCAAACTCAAAAATCTAAACATATAATTATGATGCATTGGGGCATTCTCAATAGAGACTCCATTCAAATTTCACAGCCACGGTTTGCTTTCAGGGAAACATATGATTCCTGGTGCATACCAGACTGCGTACAAAACAAGCCCACACACAGAGCACCCTGTGGGCCCTTCCACCCGCCACAGTACACTACCCGTGTGGGACCTGTAATGCATGTTTATTCCCTCAACACTCGAAGGAGATCAAACTTGGTGGACTGCCTCCTCTGCTCTGACGTGATCCAGGCGAGCAGAAGAGGGTAGGTCTCTCACACTTCACACGTGGGAGGCATGTAAGTATGACAGTCTTGGATGCCTTTCTAAAGTTTTACTTAAACGCTTGGCTCCTTCACTCTTGTAACATCTTGGTGTGTGTACCTGACTGCCATCACATTTTTTATTACAGTTGGCAGCTGTGCGCTAACCTGTTCCGACCTATGGGACAATATTGATCGATATGAAGGGTAAGATCCCCTAGTTGAACTTAAGATCACCAGTCACATGTCGATTCCGTGTTTGACACCTGCACAGGTTTTTAATTACTTGTTGACTGCGCTATGTCTGTCTGCCCGAGGATGCACTCTTGTTAGAACCCTTAGCGGCACTAGGGCGGCCGGATGCAGACTGCTGAGGCCCAATGTTATCCAATGGGGGATTGGGGGCCTCCGGTTGGTGGCTGCTGGCAAGCAGGCCACTGGGTTGTGGGAGCAATGCTCCTGGACATGAGCTCAGGGCAAATGGGGAAACAAATTAGCACCAAAGGTGCACCCTCAGCGGCACTAGGGTGGCCGGGTGCAGGGTGCTGTTTCGACGTAGGATGCCCTGTTGTTTTCAATGGAGAACCTCCGGTTTGCAAAAGCACTGCAGGCAGGGAGACGAAGGTCTTCTGGGTGCGACCACCACTTCGAGTGGTAAGTTGGGAAGCTAGGGGTTGGTTAGGCACCGTCGGTTTGGGCGCACAAGGCTGTGGGGCATCGGGTGCAGGGGTACCTTTTGGGGTTGGATCTTCATACCAGCTTCTGGTCGCGGTTAGTGGGGCCTTCTGGATTTAGACTGCAGCGTTGGCTGGAGGCAGGTCAGAGGTTGCCAGATCTCGGGTCAGGATCACCGGGGTGACCTCCTCGTGGTGTTTGCCCACTCGAGCTCGGGCCGTGGGTGGCAGGTGCAGAGTGGTGCAGATTTGTGGTTTCACGCCAAGTCCAGAGGTTACAGATGAACAAATCCGGTGTTCATGGGAGACAAAGTCGTTGAGGTTGAAGGCAGGCAGGTCCTCTGGGGTTTTTGAGGTTAGTGGCTACAGGAGACATTGGGATTTCGCAGGAGCAGGTTCGAGGTGGAGACAGGCCAGTAGGGCTGGGCCAAGTCAGTGGGCGTCTTCCTCTTGTTAGCTGCTGCACTGGTGTTCAGTCCTTTTTCTTCTTCTTCTTGCAGGTTCTTGTCTGAGGAAGCAAGGTTTAGGGGTGGCCCTAAATACTAGCTTTTGGGGAGTTACAGGTAGGTAAAAAGCAGGGATCAATGGGTCCCTTCCCTGGGGTGGGTACACCCCCTATTATCCAGTGGGAGGGGGGGCATGAGGCTGTCCTTGGTTGGCTGAGTCACCCCATCTTGAAGATGGCTAACTGTGTGGATGGAGGTCTCTGGGTTACAATTGTCAGGGCCCGATTTCGTTGTGACACATTCCTCGCGAACGGCTTCATCCAAGAGCCATTTTTGAAAATAAGTATAGAGGAAAGTGGAGGATTGTGCCCGCACGATCTGTCAAAGATGGTCCAAAAAGAAAATTCATGCATTCCTTAATGGTATTGCGTATGTGGTTTTTATTGATTGTTGCATATGTGAAAAAAGAAGCACAGCCGACACATGTTTCACCCTATTGGTCTATTGGCCGTGGGCTTTTTCAAAGCAAAGTTCACGTGTGTAGTCAGGTAAGGATCGTGATTTTCGAAATGTCCGATATTCTGTTTCTGTGGTCCTGGAGAAAGAGCTTGAATTTTCTTTTTGGACCATCTTTGACAGATCGTGAGGGCACAATCCTCCACTTTCCTCCATCTTGAAGATGGCATGGACTGAGAGGTGTGCTTCACCTCGCCTCCCCCACCTGAGGGTAGAGTTGACAGAGATGGGGACACCTCTCTTCCTCACTTGTATTTCCGCCCGTTCTCCTGCCCAAAGTGGGGGTCGGAACCCGTGGGGACCTGTTGCTGAGAGCAGCAAGTGGCCTGGGGAAGCTCACAAAGGCGGCAAGCATTTGAAGCTTCCCCTTTGTGAACCCTTCTCATCCTAGTGGAGGAGGCTTGGCACTTCATCCCAGGATGTGCATGGTTTCAGGCCCCAGAGAGCAGCTGGGTCTCGACCCATGGGTCCAGAAACATGTCTGGTGGTGGCAGCTGAAAGCAGCCACAGCCTGGACACTAGTGGTAGGTTAGTTTTTAGGGGGCGTTAGGGGGCATCTCTGAGATGCCCTCTGTGTGCATTTTCCATTAAATCCCACACTGCCATCAGTGTCAATTTAATGTGCTGAGAAGTTTGATACCTAACTTCTCAGTTTTCCATTATGGTCCTGTGGAGTTCGTAATGGCAAACTCCCAGCACCATATACTCTTAATGGCAGCACAGCACTTACAATGTCTAAGAATGAACTTAGACGCTCTAGGGGTACAGGGCTCATGCACCTGTACCCTCACTACTGGTATGGTGCACCCAGCTAGAGGGGTGACTGATCTATGTCAGGGCAGTGGGTTGTAGGCATGGCACACAGGGATGTGTTGAGGATTGGTTAGTGGTAACAATATCACAACCATACCAGGCGCACAGCCAATGATTATGTTATTTCCCCCTATCAAATGATTCTTCTGATTCAATCTATATGTTTAATTCTCATGTTTATTCTGAGACCTTATTTCACAAGAATAACTCCAAATTATATGTTAATGCATTCTCTTTGCTAATAAAGCACAATGTATTTCAATACACAAAATTCATAATCGAAAAAGTTTCTTAATTATCATAGTACATTCATGACAAATGATCGACGATTGCTGATTTAGTTGGCCCGATGCATTTCGGGACCAGTGTCCCTTCTTCGGGGGCCTCTGTGGAAGAAATGATATGCATATTACTTACTGTTTTCATTATAGCCACTACTCACTATTGAGTGCCACACTCCTCTGTTACAATCCATTCCTGTCTCTAAGTACATTGAAGCTAACAGTGCAGAAAAATACATAACATTTCGATAGCAATGTTGCTTTTTGTAACGATTTAGTTAAAAAACGAGACAATTATTAATGAGTGCTTGTTCCCCAATGTACATTTATACTGGCAGTGCAAACAATAATATTAGTAAACCAATTTCTCATATAATAAACAAAACTCACTCACATGTGTGTTGCAACCGTCTAAAATGAACCTCACTGTCTGCATGAATGGGGCTGAGCCATGTCACTACTCTGTAATGAGTAAAAAACATTATCCATGAGGGACTCTATGGTGTTACGGTCATGATAGGTATTGGAAGTGGATATAACGGAAATTACCTGCTCTTCAAGGTCGCGTAAACGACGTGTCTGAAAAATAATGGGAGACCCATTTTTAGAACCGGGTTATTTTAGAGGCGCTGAAGCAAAGTGCTGCCTAATGCGGAAGTGGAGTGTGCTTACCGGTAGTTTATGGAACGCTTTCGAAAAGATCCTTCTGGGCCGTGCCTCCCGGTCAATGTGGTGTAATTCACCGTTTTTTTTTAAATTGCGCGGTAGCTGAGTGTCACGGTAGGCGAAAACGGACTATGCACCAGATGCTAGGTGTATCAGCCATGTTTGAAAGGGGTAAATGCGGCATAAGTATCCGTGATTGAGATATTAGTGTTGATCAGCACCTGTACCCTCACTACTGGTATGGTGCACCCAGCTAGAGGGGTGACTGATCTATGTCAGGGCAGTGGGTTGTAGGAATGGCACACAGGGATGTGTGCCATGTTGACTCTTCACTTTGTTCTGCACCAAGACACGCAGCCTGCAAAGGCAGTGTGTGAGTGTCACGGTACAGGACCTCTGAGGGTGGCACAATAAGTGCTGCAGCCCTTAGAGGCCTTCTCTGGTCACAGGGCACTGGGTACCTGTGGTACCATTTACCAGGGGCTGGCCTGCGGCCAGAGATGCCAATTGGGTGTAGGCTTAAATGCAGTTTTAGGGAAGGAACATAGGTCCTGGGTACCTGATTAGCAGGAGCCCAGGACACACTCAGTCAAAATACATAAGCAATTCAGCAAAAAGTAGGGGCAACTGTGCAGAAAGAGGGCACTTTCTCACACACCTTTCATCATACAGCATAAAGAACAAAAGATCTCTGCCAAATCAACCTTTCGGGGGGCCTGTGGGTCTTGCAGTGCCGGCCTTACGAAGAGCAAATCCCAATTATGAAGCATGACAGCCCCAGTGATGTGTGAGGGCAACAAGAAAAAGTCCTTAGTATTCCCTCTCCATGTTTTGTCCACCACTTTGCCTTTCCTTCTATTTTCTGATAGAAACAGTACCTTCCTTGTTGGTTTTTATATCATAGTGCCAGCCTCTGTGCTGGGCATCAGAAATGTAACCTTGCTTGCTCTACGTTCTCCCTATAAAAGCACAAGTGAAATTCTATGAACAGATCTGTTTGAAACCTTTATTACCAAGTACATTCACGTTTATCTGTTCTTTCTGATACTGTTCCTGGTGTTGGAACAATACCACAGTATTTAAAATATGCCTTTTTTGGTATCGCTTCCCAGACTGCGCAAGCCGTTTGGTTCAGTGGCATAGCTAGATCTATTGGTAGGAGCGGTGGGAGATGCTGGCGATTTCTGAGGATGAGATGGCCGCAAGTGAGGGGAGGGAGAAGCTGCTGCCCCCAAAACTCGGCCATCTGCACTGGTGGGGTTGGCTAAGGTCAGTTGTGAACTTACAGTGGGCCTACATTCCGCCCATTGCTTTCCAATGGCTTGCTTATTGTCACTCTCGTTCGCTTGCTTCTTATTCGATGGCTTGCCTTCCTTTTCTTGCGTTTGTTCCTGCTCTGGAGCATAACCTCTGTATGATTCGTTTTCTTAATTGACCTGTGTTCTTCCTCTGCTCACATTTAGATAATTGTATTTTTTCATTTTCATTCAGCACTCCATAAGAGTGCATGTTTATGTTGATCTCGCCCTCATGTGCTGCTTCCACACAAAAGCACAGCAACAGGGATATTTTTGGTGGCACACAAAGCTTTTAATTGCATTGCAGAAAGTCTATCTGTTGCACTTACTCAGCTGGTACCTGAGACAGAACGTGTACTTAGCATGATACTTCTCTTGGAGGCTGTTATATCTGCGCCCTGGGTTACAGCACATACAGATCAATCATCAGCCCTAGCAATATAGCGTTGTACCCCTACACAGAACGTTTTCAGCCTCTGACAATCTCATATCGTATGGCTCAATGTCCCTTTTTGGTTGCACCTGGGCAAACATTGATCATTCGCCCGCTTGCCCATTCTGAAAAGTCTGGCCCTAGTGTAACATGCATAATGTAGTATTTTACGCTAAAGTAGGAGGAAGCCCGCTCTGTTCACAACCTCTCTGGCAAATTTACAAGCATCCCCCTTTTTCCTAAAGCGTGTATGGTCATGAGAAATTTTTAGAAATTAACATTGGGTAATACATATATCAAAAATTAGTAGAAAAACCTTTTCGCAGATACAGAAGCTCATATCAATTCTACTCTCAAAAAGTTTTCAAATAGTTCAAACCTACATCTTTCACATCGACATTCATTCTAGAACCACACACACTAAAAGCAAAGTGCATGAGCAATTATTAAAACATTTTAGCTGAGGAATAATATATAGAAGATGCTACATGAAATGAGAGACAATAATCGCTCTTGAAATGTTTTAGACAACTGAATGGTACTGATAGATCTTTGTATGGCTTATATTCAAATGTAATCTAAGCGCCTTTTGGTGTAACGACTACTTCAGGAAAGCCACATGTTAAATACAAAGCAGAATACCTGTTACATTTGGACAGATATTAGTATTGCGCTGCTATAATCCATGATAGACTTCCTGACAATTCCTGTTGTCTAAAGGCTGGGCAAAATGTTCCCGTCTTGCAGGGACAGCGTAGTACGTTTGGGATAGTGGGAGACCTGGGTACTTCTCACAATCAATAGAATGTGTGGCAAGGTTTACCACTATTAATAGCATACGTGCAGGACCTGCCTGAAATGGATAAAAATGCCCCTGAAGTTGAGGCATAGATGTTCTGGCACAATGGAGGGCTCCGGGGGAAGCGAAGACGCAGTCTAGTCTTCCCCCGGGGTCTTTCGCGCGGGGAAGAGCCAGGCTGGGGTTGGGGGCGTGGGTATAAGAATGCAGGGAGAGGAAGGCGACTTCCTCTTCCTGCATTCTAGCATTGCTGGGTGGGAGTAGTTTTTTGTGGGGGAGTTTTTTGTAGGCCGGGGCGTTTCTTGGAGCTTGGAGTGGCGGCGGTTTCCTAGGGACGGCGGTTTTTGCAGGTGCAGGTGCCGGTTTGTCGAGGGCCATCTGGTCGGTGTCCGGGTTTCGTAGCGGCGGTGTTGCAGTGTCGGAGGTATGGCAGGGGATGCGGAGGCGGTTGGGGAGGGCCGGGAGGGCGGACCTGTTGCGGCCGGGAGTGTTGGAGCAGGCCTGGGTGGGTTTTGCGCGCCCCACGCTGGCGGCTGCTGCGGGGGTCAGTGCGGCGGTGCTTGCCTGCCAGGAGGACGCGGCTCCAGCAGGCAGGCCTGTGTCGGGTCGGGGCGGGGCGCGGGCGGGAGAGGAGCACAGCACGGAGGCCGGCGTAAGAGCCTGCCTCCGCGCTCGAAATCGGCAGGGTGCGGGGGCCTGGTGGTGGGGGCTCGGGGTGATGTCTCTGAGGTGGCAGATGAAGATGAGTGGCCGGGAACCCCAGGGGGGGGGCGCATGGTGCCCCCTCAGGACTCGGAATGTTGGTAGGCACGGGTGGGGGACCCGAGGGGGCATGCGGTGAGCGTGGCTCCTGGGCTGCCTGCTGGTGGGTCTGGGATGGGGGACCTGGGTGGCTCTGGGCATGAGGGGACTGTGGCAGTGGTTCTGGAGAGGGAGGGGGTAGCGAGGGCGAGGAGGCTGCATGTGAGGTGCTGGTGGGGTCCTGCAGAGTGTGGGCCCCTGGACCTGTCTGTAGGTTCCAGGGCCAGCGGCCCGGTACTGTGGGGAGTTGGTGGGGCGTCCACTGGGCAGGTGCTGTTGGAGGTGAGGCTTGGGGGGACTGGGGGCCCTGGGGAGGTTTTGCCTTGGAGGTCTATGCAGGGGGTGGGGCCCAGGGGCTACTGCCCTCCGTTGCTGGGTAGGTGGGATGCCAAGGATGTGGAGTCCAAGATCAGGGAGCAGAGGCTGTTGGTTCAGGACGCGGACGCCAGGCGGGTGGAATTGGAGGATATGAGGGCAGGGGCTGCCTGGGGGAGTGAGCTGGAGGGCCCTCCTACGCCCACGTCGGAAGAGGAGTTTTGGGCAGATCAGGAGGAGGCTGAGAGGAAGGGTGGGGCTCGGGGGGGCCTGAAGGGGGGTGTGGGTGACAGGTAGGGGCAATTAGGGACGGCCAGGGCGGCGGCAAGGCCCAGCAATGCCAGAGCCCGCCCGTGTTGGAGCGGCCCGGGGGGTAAAGGGGGATCCCAGCTGGCGGAGGTCAGCAGAGGGGTGGGTGGCTCGGCGGAGCGCAAGACGGCTCCTGTACGCCGCCTTAAAGCAGTAGGGAAGTCGGCGGCGGCTTTCCCTCCATCACGGGACCGGGCCTCGGTGTGTGTTGTGGAAAAGGGGTCGGGGAGTGGTGTGCCAGTTCAGAAGGGTGTGAAGCGTGCGGTACGTGAGGTGGAGTGGAAGCCAGTGGAGGACGAGTGGGAGCTGGAGTTGGATTATGGAGCTGAGAGTGAGGAGCTGGAAGAAGGTGAAGTGCGAGATGACACGGACAGGACGGCCGACGGGGTGCTGGGCAACAGTGGTTTTGGTGTCTTGCAGGCCCCTAAGAAGAAGACCGGGAAGGTGAGGGGGTCCGTGGTGAAGACCAGCAGCACTGACAGGTGAGGGTGCTTGGTGGGCTGCTTGGGAGGAAGGCCAGAAAGGTGGCAGAAAGAAGGCGTGCAGGTCAGTTGGCGTGGGGGAGGGGTCTGTGCGGATGAAGGGACCAGAGGGGCTAAGGTGGGGGCGCTTGCGTTGACAGGTAAGCAGGTGGTGACTGCAGGGGTGCAGACGGACAAGCCGGGGTTGGAGGACCGGTCGGAAGGGAAGGAGGACAAGGAAGAGAAGGGGGGGACAAGCAACAGAAGAAACTGCCCTATATGGGCTTGGCCATGCCTTTGGGTTCTCACTTGTCTGAGAAGATTAAGAGTAGGATTTGGAAACACGAATATTTCGATGTTTTCAAGCTGTTGCACAGGGACATCACGCGGTCACTCAGTGTCTCACCCTGGCCACGCCTTCGGAGCAGTGGCGAAACTCCAATGCCAAAGGTAGTGTGGTTCTCAAAAATCCGGACCCTGGTGTTTTCCCGATATCGAGGTCCAATACCCGTGTCACAAAACCTCAACGCACCAAGACGATTTTGGTATCTATGAACCGATAATAATTAGGACATCATTCCTATGTATTTGCGTCACAATCGAGGGTTGCCAACACCCCAAAATCGTAGTTTCCGTCCCCATCCCTTAAACTCCATTTTGTGAACGGCATCCATCTTGCATCTTGCCCTCATGATAAGTCAATTAAAGGTCGAGCTTGATCAAAAGGGACACGTCCACCTTTTCGTGACTTCCCCCTGACCTGTCCCAACTGACTCTATTGCCTTCGGCCAATCCTGTTTGGGCAGCTCCTCGCCCAGTGGCCGAATACGATAGCATCAATACATAACATTCCACAAACCATTCACGACATACAGACCATGCTTTCTGCAAACATGCACCTGTCCACATTCCTTGTTTATGGCCAGTTTTATGACTGGGTTGTACCTTTCTTTATTAAGGTTTCATCGATATCTGATGGGAGTTCCAGCCCTAACTGGGTAATCTATCAACAAACTGGACATCTAAAATATGGGCTTGCTTACATGACTCTGCTCTTTGTATTATTGTAGAAATATGTGTATAGCCATATCATAAACTCAGGAATTCTTGCTTGCAGCTATTATTTTTGTATATAAGGAGACGGCTGGTTCTGTAAAAATGAACAGTCTCCCGAGAACCTACTCTCCGTGCGGTGTACTTCTGGGACACGTGTTACTTGGTAGCTACCAATAAACCTTGATCTTTGACAGTAACTAGAAGACTCTGTGTTTCTGTGGTACGGAACAAGGGAGAACTCAGAGGTCTTCGGGTGTTATCCCCTGGCACCACCGGGTTCCTAAAAACCCGGCACCTCAGTTGGCGCCCAACTCGGGGCGATATCAAGCGGTGACGGTCCAAGCCAGATGTTCGTGAGGAGCTTCGTGTGAAAATTCCGGAGGACGGCCAGCCACTTCAGCGACCCCTGTATGTCGACGTGGTTCCGAAGGTCTTTGCTGCGAGGTTCCCCGCGTCCCGACGGCTACGAAGGACTGCTGCCCTGACTATCGCCTTGTTTTGGACCCAGTGATCCTTGGTAGAGCGAAACAATAGACGAGTCTTCTAGCGACGTCACAGATCTTCAAATACTTCAGTTAAGTATAAGTGGAGCGTCTCCCAGTCCTTAGTTTGTCCTTAGTTTTTGGTATCCTTGAGATACGCTTTGATTTGGTACTTGCAAGCCCCAAAGCCGAAGGACTCGTGTATTCACGAGAAATATCGTAACAGATAATCCTTTGAAGTTTGAAGCTAGACTAGTGAGCGAAGATGCCTGGTTTTAGCAGACTTGGAAACTTGTTTTGTCTTGGTTGTAGTAAGGACTCCCGATTAGAGGAATCTTGTCCGGTTCCTCCAATTGGAACTCCAATGTATGAGCTCTATGTAAAGCACGGCGTAGGTCCTATAACATATAACGAAGTATGGATAAAATACACCCGCAAGGATGGTGTTTTAAAATGGCCCCAATATGGTAGTTTCGACTCAGAAGTTTTAGATAACCTAGAGGTCAAACTATTCAAGAAGAAAGCCCGACCTGCGATGTTTGACTCTTTCCGCTTATGGCGTAAAGAGGCCAAACAGAAGGAAATTAAATTAGAAAAGAATAATAAGAGGGAAAGAGGTATTTCAGTAATGCAAGCCACGATAAAATTTAAAGACAACGAAGAGGATAAAATAAGTGAGCAGTTGCACAGGCAACGTAAAATGGCAATAGATAAATGCTATCCCGTTTTGCCATCTCTTCAGCGAGAGACAGTAAAAGAGCGTGAGAAAGATCCATTAATGGCTCATTTGCTAAGTTCGCCACCACCCTATGCACAAAATGCCACAGCACCTCCGCAACCTTTAGTTGCACCTCTGGTAGCTGTTATACAGGCTCCTTTACCGCACTCACCAGCTACTCTTCAGCTGGCTCCTGTTTCTCTGGCGCAGCCTCCTCAAGGCTCACCGATCACATCTACTTCTCCTACTGTTCCTTCTAAAATTTCGCCTAGCACATCTTCTAGTCTCTCTGATACTCGTTCTACGAACATTTCTGTTTCTACTTTGCGTGACTCTGTTCTACCGCCAGTTATTCCCCCACTTTCACCTTCCGTCTGGCATAAAATGGCCAGCATTGTTACTAACCTTCCTTCACCACTTTTTCGCCTAAAACGACCCCTAACACGGAACGAAGACAATTACGAAGCCAAATGCCCGATTATCAGGAAAGGGAATTATTGAATAAGTTAGCACGAAATTGGGCTATGGACACAGCAAGATATGATGTAGAGTCTGTCATGAACGTTTTCCGTCAATGGGATGAACCAACGCAAAGATACGTCTTTGAGCAGATGTGTGTTTTCCTGTGTGAGGATTTGGTAGATAATGGTCAGAAGACCAACGAGCAAGAGTTGTGTAGTGTACGATTTAAATTTGGGGAGGGTATGATAGTTGGTCCCGATGTTGAAAAAGCAGTTGAGATATTATTATCACATAGAAGTATGGGTGGTAATTCTGGGTCATCCTCTGACAGTGGTACATCCAGCAGGAAAAGAGCGAGACAGTACCCCATGAGAGAGGTTCCTCCGGTCTGGAGGGAAGGTGACGCAACTGCAGTTCCACCGGTTCTGCCTCATTTCCAGCGTGTATGGGTACATGTCCCCTGGAAAAGATCCGAAGTTTTAGCACTCAAGCAGACACTACCCGATCCCCGTAAAAACCCGACTGGGTATTATAAGGAGTTGTCCCAAACTGCCAGCTCATGTATAATGAATTTAGCGGATATAGACATGTTGTTTGGGAACGTTGTTCCACATCCTTTATGGAGTAAGATACGTCATACAGATCATGACCAAGAATTAGGTGACTCGTGGGCGAACATTGCGACTACAGATGCTAGACAAGTCGGTGGTTTCAAGCCTGAGCCGTTAATAGCTGAACTTCCCGGTAGAATTATTGCGTACATGAAGACAATTATGCCTGAAGTACGCATAAACTGGGACAAGCTATCGGCGTGCAAGCAGAAGAAAGACGAGAATGTGTCTGACTTTTTCACGAGATTTGAGGAAACTTTCACTGACCATAGTGGTCAGGATATGGCTACCGAGGGTGGCCAAAGATTGTTTGTAGACAAGTTTGTACACAATCTGCTTCCCGAACTGTGTGCTAAACTAAAAGATTCAGAGAGTGCTTGGGCTGTCTCTACGTCAGCACAGATTCTAGCAACAGCTCAGTACTACGAAAACAGGCGCAAAGACGAGCTAGACAAGGCAGACAAAAAGACGAAAGATTTAAAAACTAAAGTTCTTCTCCAACAGGCCTATCCGCCTCGTATGGCTAGCCAGCCCAATTATCAACAGAATAAGCAGTATTCTAGAGACGCGCAAGGAAACGAGTCTTCCCACCAGCGTGTTCCGTATGGCCCGAATCAATGTGCGTATTGCAAGGAAGAGGGTCATTTTAGGAATAATTGTCCGGCTCTTGCGCGACGCTTAAACGGTGTTTCAGGTGTAAGAGGGAGAGGTGTTCAACATGCCCCCAGAGGTAGGGGCCGTGGAAATTTCTCCCAGAATACAGTTTCTTTTCCGCCTCAGAATTCCATGAATAGCTTTGACCAACAGAATAACGCATCGTCTAGGTCAGCTCAGTACTATGCTGACGACTATTACACCGAACACGACAATGAGGGTAACGATCGCTGGGACAGCCATGGACAAAGAGAGGGAGTTGTTTCAGTTCCAGTAGATCAGGATGGACCTTATGTCAAGGTAATTACCTCAGGAGTGTCAGAGCCATTTCTGCTGGATACTGGTGCTACAAAAAGTTCTATTATGCACTCAAAACTTCCTGGCGCACCTTTGTCTGGCGAAATGAATGTCTCAGTAGGCTTCTCTGGCGCCCCTGTTAGTAACCCGATCTCTAGTCCTATACCCCTTTCTGTTGGCCCCTGTGAATTGGAAGCACCCCTCATTCTTACAACAGGTTGCGGTGAAAATTTGTTAGGATTGGATTTGCTAAAAAGGTTGTATGCGACTTTGTACTGTTCTCCCTCGGGAGTACAACTTACCTTAGGGAAAAAAGTCATTTCTCCAATGTATTTGTCGAAAGAAGGTATTCCAACCGAATTGTCATCACTTCCTGATATACTGTGGGCTAATGGTTCCAATGACGTAGGTCGTTTGGAGATAGCACCGTATGTCATAACTTTGAAAGCCAACGTCGGATTGCCACGTATTCCCCAATACATAATATCTAACGAATGCGAGAAGGCGTTGTTAACAATCATTTATGATTTGATCGATAAAGATGTTATTGAAGAAACAACAGGGAACGTTTGTAACAGTCCAGTTTTACCGGTCTTAAAACGTACTGATCCTTCACAGCCCCCTGTGTATAGGTTTGTGATTGACCTCAGAGAGGTAAATAAGGTAGTTATCCCACAGTTTCCAGTTGTCCCCGACATTACTGCTTTATTGACAATGGTTCCAGCTTCAGCAGACTGGTTCTCGGTAATTGACCTGAAGAACGCTTTCTTCAGCATCCCGATCGCCGAAGAGAGTAGAGACCTTTTCGGCTTCAATTTAGGAGGACGAAGCTTCCGCTTCAAATGCGCTCCCCAAGGCTACTGCGAAAGCCCATCTATATTCAGTCAGGCACTGAAAACACAACTAGACACAATTGTGCTGCCAGATGGGTCAACTTTGATCCAGTACGTAGACGATCTACTGATCGCCGCAGACACTGAGGAGATTTGCAAACAAGCCACGTTGTTATTATTGCATCACTTATGTGACATGAAGCACAAAGTCTCCCTTTCAAAGCTGCAATTTTGCCGACAAGAAGTGACCTACCTAGGTCACATCTTATCGAAGGAGGGAAGGAGACTGACACCAGAAAGAATACAGGCAATTACAGAACTAAGTGCCCCAAGGACACAGAGAGAAGTTCGAGCATTCTTGGGCATTACATCGTACTGTAGACAATGGATACCGAATTTCTCACTACTAGCCAAGCCCTTGCTGGCGCTACTCCGCAAAGACACGCCTAATCCTATGCCTTGGTCTGAAGATTGTCAGACGAGTTTCCACGAGTTGCGTGATGCATTGTGTTCGGCCCCTGTGTTGGGAAACCCCAACTACAGTAAGCCTTTTACATTGTATGTCCACGAAAAGGAAGGTTGTGCATTATCAGTCTTAATGCAACACTTTGGAGACAAACAGCGCCCATGCGCGTATTTTTCGGTAACTCTGGATCCAGTGGCTAAAGCACTGCCAAGTTGTCTAAGAGCAACCGCCGCAGCAGCTGTCTGCATTCGACAGTCTGCTGGATTAGTGATGAATAACACTCTGATCGTTATGGTTCCGCATGCAGTTGACATTTTGCTAAATAGGACTAAGACACAACATCTTACTAGCGCTCGACTATCCAGTTACGAACTTACCCTGCTAGCAAGTCACATCATCCACATAAAGAGGTGTGATACACTCAACCCCGCTATGTTATTACCCATCCCGACAGAGACAGACAAGATTGACAAACATGACTGCTGTTTCAGGACAGAAGAAGAGACAAAAGGGAGAGTAGACTTACAGGACACTCCCCTTCCCGAATGCAATGATACTTTATGGGTTGATGGTTCATGTTTCAAGTTGCCGAATGGTGATACGACCACAGCATACGCCGTAACGACATTACACACCATTGTAGAGACTGCACGCATTTCCCACAATTCTGCACAAGCTGCAGAGTTGATTGCGCTTACTAGAGCATGTGTGTTGGCGAAAGAAAAGCGAGTGAATGTGTACACTGACAGCCAATATGCCTTTGGTGTGGCTCACAGTTTTGGGAGATTATGGCGTGAACGTGGGTTCCTTACGTCCCATGGCGCAAAGATACAACATGGCCAGCTAGTCAATGAGCTCCTTGAGTCACTCACCTTGCCCCTACAAGTCGCCATTATAAAATGCAGTGCACACAAAAAGATTCAGGATGATGTTGGCCGCGGAAATTCATTGGCAGATGATGTTGCGAAAGAAACTGCAAGGAACACAATGAGTCGGATGTATGTTATGGGTCCCGCTAGATGGACTGCTGATGTGGGAATGTGTGAGGACACCATTGAAAGCGTAAAATCGATACAAGCCGAGGCCACTGAGAACGAGGTGAATGAATGGAGAGAAAGCACAGGTAGATTGGATGCGAATGGTTGTTGGGTCGAACTATCAGAACACCAGCGATGGCTATTACCTAATGCATACGTACTTGCAGTAGTAACGATGGCTCACGGAATTGCGCACATCAGTTCGAAAGGAATCTGTAAACTATTGGCCCCAGTATGGCAGAATAGCAATATCCCAAAATATGCAAAGAATGTGGTTAAAAAGTGTATGGTGTGTTTGAAGTACAATCCCAGTAGGGGAACCCCAACTCCAGCTGGTCATTTCGCGCCTCCAACGTACCCGTTCGAGGTTTTACAGCTCGACTTCATCCACATGGAGAGGTGCAACAACCTAAAGTATGTGCTCGTTGTTGTCTGCGCCTTTTCAAGGTGGGTGGAAGCGTACCCCCTTAAGGACAATACCGCTTTATCAACTGCCAAAGCACTCGTCAAAGAGTTCTTTCCGAGGTTCGGTATGCCTAGAATTGTCTGGAGTGATAACGGAAGTGAATTCGTAGGATGCGTGATGAAGAGAGTGTGTGAGTGTTTAGGCATCCACCAAAAATTCCACGCTGCAAATCACCCCCAATCAGCTGGATTAGTAGAGTGCTACAATGGCACTCTAAAACTCAAACTAGCCAAGATCCAAGCCAGTACAGGTCTTAAATGGCCTGACGCACTGCCTCTAGCGCTTTTGTCAACCAGGATGACTGTCCACTCCAGATTAGGACTTAGCCCCCATGAGATCGTGTTTGGCCGCCCAGCCAACGTCTGGGGCGTGCCAAGACCCAAGAAACTAAGTGAGATAGAACACCCCGTACTACTTGACTATTTGTGCGAATTGACAACTAAATTGCGTGTTTTACACCAACAGGTTCACAGTTTCTCTCCACCAGCCTCTGACGATCCAGGTCACCTCATCCAGCCCGGCTCGTGGATTTTGGTGCGGAATTTCCAGCGCACCAACAACGGACAGCCGAGGTGGACCGGACCGCACCTAGTGCTGCTTTCAACAAGATCTGCTGTTCGGGTGGAAGGCAAGAAGAACTGGGTACATGGGACCCACTGCAAACGGGTCCCTCTACCCCTTCCATACGACCGGTGGGTCAACAAAGGACTTGCCGATTCCGAGACCGAATCCGTACCTCGCTTCATCCCTTTCAGCGATGCACGTTTGAAAGAAACTAGTACTGAAAAGGAGAGTGACCATATTTTACAAGGACTTGTGTCACCGTCTATGCAATTGGACACTACCGAACCTGAGACGCTGTTTGAAGACCACACCATACCTGGGAAACGACGATACGACCTGCGGTCTAAACAAAGAGACTAATAAACGATTGACCTAATGTGATTTCCCTTTTCCCCTAAGAACTATTTTTTGATTTTTCAGCTCTCTCGTCCCAAGGGAACTAGCTCATTTTTGATTTTTCGAACCGCCATCCGGTTCTGCTGCTAGGGTCGCGGTTGAAGTCTAGGGAGTGCAACTGGGAAGTTCTAGGTCCACGGTTCTGATTGGTCCACGGGAGTTACCCCGGACTGAGCAGAGCGCGCTCCCTGGGAGAATCAATCAACCACCGCGGGCAGCAACTAGAGGATGGAGTTTCCAAGGGTAGAGAGACCTATCAGACTCACGAACTTTGAAAAACAGTTATGCACAATACTGTCCAAAAGAAGATTCCTGATACTATGTGTTTTAATGTTATGTAGCATACTTGTGTTTTGTACTGGTTATACTCTATTCGTATTTAAAGTTACCTTTTCGAATGACACCCAGCCACCATCTCCTCCCACTATTTCTCCACACTACTTTCACCCTCTACCTGAACACGAGTCTGCCCGAAGACTCGAATTTGTAAACAATTCTTTCATTCAGCTCCTACACCAACACCAGTCCGTAATGAACATATCAAGTTGTTGGATATGCGGACTTATGCCACACACAACCGATAAGGGGATCCCATACTTCATTTTGCCATTTAGCTACTATGGTTCTCTGTGGGCTTTCCAGGCCATGTTCCTATTCGCCCTAGAACCATACCCGACCCGTTCCACTACGAGCGATTCCAATAACAAAGCACTAATTGCAGGGATAAGAAATATGAGTAGGGATATCGACACATATCTGACAATGCCCAAAGATGAACTCAGTCCCTACACCCGTTGGAACGTGACTAAACATGGGGTTTACCTGGTCAAGAGCCAGGCAGCAAAGAAATCCCGCCCAGTTTGGATAGTGCCCCACCGAGGTCACTTATGCTTACAGGGTATTGGTAGGGACCCCACAGCACAGTTAGGAAAGAGCATTTGCACGGAAACATATGTATTTACTTCCCGAACTTCCCCAATACTTTTGGCAGCCAAAGGCACGTATTTCGTTTGCCACGACCAAGCCTACACGTGGTTGCCCCCTGATTTCTCGGGTACATGTTTTATCTCATTTCTGCTGCCTCCCACCTACACGGCCAGAGAAGATTACCATCGGACAAGGACAGCTAGGGGTGTCGTGAGTAAAGACGACACCGCGGGTCAGGAATTCGCTGACTTCGCAAAGGGTTTTCTGCCATTTTGGGGACCTATGGTGAACACCAGAAATATTCGACAGTTAGCGAGGATAGTTGAATCCGCCGTGACTACGACGGCCGGAGCACTTGGCAATCTGACAACAGAGCTTCAGTCGGATCGACTTATGACCCTTCAGAACCGAATTGCCTTAGACATCATACTCGCCGATCGTGGTGGTGTGTGTAGAGTCATCCAATCCAGTTGTTGCATATTCATCCCTGATAACGCACCGACAGTATACCAGGCCATCTCCAAACTACACGAAATATCTGGTTCCCTTCACGTTGAGAAAGGGGATTGGTCCCTGCTGGGGTGGTTCTGGGTGCTGATCGCTGCCTGGGGATGGAAAATTCTGATCTTCATTGGGATGACCTTGGCACTTCTGTTCATGTTCTGCCTATGTATACAGTGTGCTCCTGCACTATGTGGCCTCTGTGCTACCTCGTGTGTACGGAAGCCTGTGTCACGGGACGAGCTGAGTAACAGAATGATGCTACAGCAACATCTCCACGAATTTCTTCATACCGATTTGGACTCAGATTAGCATGAGTTATTGCCTTATATGAGGGCAAAAGGAGGGTCTGTGGTTCTCAAAAATCCGGACCCTGGTGTTTTCCCAATATCGAGGTCCAATACCCGTGTCACAAAACCTCAACGCACCAAGACGATTTTGGTATCTATGAACCGATAATAATTAGGACATCATTCCTATCTATTTGCGTCACAATCGAGGGTTGCCAACACCCCAAAATCGTAGTTTCCGTCCCCATCCCTTAAACTCCATTTTGTGAACGGCATCCATCTTGCATCTTGCCCTCATGATAAGTCAATTAAAGGTCGAGCTTGATCAAAAGGGACACGTCCACCTTTTCGTGACTTCCCCCTGACCTGTCCCAACTGACTCTATTGCCTTCGGCCAATCCTGTTTGGGCAGCTCCTCGCCCAGTGGCCGAATACGATAGCATCAATACATAACATTCCACAAACCATTCACGACATACAGACCATGCTTTCTGCAAACATGCACCTGTCCACATTCCTTGTTTATGGCCAGTTTTATGACTGGGTTGTACCTTTCTTTATTAAGGTTTCATCGATATCTGATGGGAGTTCCAGGCCTAACTGGGTAATCTATCAACAAACTGGACATCTAAAATATGGGCTTGCTTACATGACTCTGCTCTTTGTATTATTGTAGAAATATGTGTATAGCCATATCATAAACTCAGGAATTCTTGCTTGCAGCTATTATTTTTGTATATAAGGAGACGGCTGGTTCTGTAAAAACGAACAGTCTCCCGAGAAATTACTCTCCGTGCGGTGTACTTCTGGGACACGTGTTACTTGGTAGCTACCAATAAACCTTGATCTTTGACGGTAACTAGAAGACTCCGTGTTTCTGTGGTCCGGAACAAGGGAGAACTCAGAGGTCTTCGGGTGTTATCCCCTGGCACCACCGGGTTCCTAAAAACCCAGCACCTCAGTAGGGGACAGCCTGGCACGAAGGGCACCTACTCCGGTTAGGGTGGAGGCAATGGCCCACTGGCTTGCGTGTTAATCTGACAGGGAGGCTGCGTTGAAAATGCAGTGGGGGTTCACGGAGGGTTTTAGAGTGGGCTACCAAAGACCGAGAGTGCGTAGATGGGCAGACAACCTTAAGTCAGCAAAAGAATTGCCGGATGTAGTGGCGGCTAAACTACAGAAAGAAGTGTCCGAAGGCAGAGTGCCGGGCCCCTTTGCGGAACGGCCCTTGGAGCATCTGATCGTTTCTCCATTGGGTGTGGTGCCTAAGAAGGAGGAAGGGGAGTTTAGGATGATACATCACTTGTCCTGGCCGGAAGGCCAGTCCGTTAACGATTTCATAGCGGAAGTAGACTCCCGAGTCCTTTATGCGTCGGTGGATGATGCTATTCGCCTGGTGCGAATGAGCGGGCGGGGGGCGGAGATGGCAAAATGTGATATCAAATCAGCCTTCCGCCTTCTGCCGATTCATCCGGTGGATTTTTTTTTATTGGGCATGCAGTTTGCAGGGGCCATCTATGTGGACAAGGTCTTGCCCATGGGGTGTGCCATATCCTGTGCGCTTTTTGAAGTATTCAGTACATTTTTGCAGTGGGCTTTACTCAGATTAGCGGGCACCGGGCTGTGACACACTACTTGGATGATTTCCTTTTCATCGGAATAGAGCAGCCAGGGGATTGTGGCAGGGCCCTGTCACATTTCCAGGAAATGGCCCAGAGCTTTGGGGTCCCTTTGGCGCCCGAGAAGACTGCTGGGCCTAGCTCTTGCTTGACTTTCTTGGTGATTGAGCTGGACTCCGTTTTATGGAGGGCTTGCCTTCCCCGGGTGAAGGTCTCTGAGATACAGGCAGGTCTGCTATGGGCCATAGGAGAAAAGAGGATTGCGCTGCGCGCTGTACAACAGCTCTTGGGGTTCTTGAACTGTGCATGCCGTGTAGTGCGAGCAGGGAGGATGTTTTGCAGGAGACTCGGCATGGCCATGTCGGGAGCAGTGTTACCACATCACAGGGTCTGGATCTCCATGGGGGTGCGGGCTGACCTGAGGACTTGGTGGACTTTTCTGTCAGACTTCAATGGTGTGTCTCTGGAATTTGTGGAGGAGCGGACTGTGTGGCAGATCCAGATCTTTTCAGATGCAGCGGAAGCGGCAGGTTTTGGCCTTTTCTGGGACGGCAGGTGGTGCGCGGAAGAGTGGCCGGCACACTGGTTACTGCAGGGGCGGAGCATTGCTTTCTTGTAGTTTTTTCCTCTGTTGGTGGCACTGGAGGTGTGGGGAGCGGAATTTCAGAACACGTCGGTGTTGTTTCATGTGGACAACATGACGGTGGTCAAGTTGGTCAACCGACAGAGGGCGAGAGACTTGAGAGTGTTGCGGCTGTTGAGGGGGTTCATGCTGCGTTGTTTGAAGTTGAATGTGATTTTCCGAGCCAAGCATGTCCCTGGGGCGAATAACGACATTGCGGATGCTTTGTCTCGTTCGCAGTGGCAGCGGTTCCGGAGGTTGGCACCTGGAGCAGACCAGCACAAGACCAGACTGCCGGCCGGCGTCTGGGCCTTGGGAGAGTGAGAGTTTTAGGACTGGTGGAGAGCTCTGTGGCGGAATCAACTAAAAGGACGTACAGGCTGGCATGGGATGAGTTTGTTTCTTTTATGGAGTGGCATCTGGAGGTGGCTGGGGGAGTTCGTTCGGGGATTGAGCAGGGAGTCTTGCAATTTGTTCTGCACTGTATTGAGAAAGGTTTGTCGGCTGCAACGATTTCAGGGAAATTGGCGGGATTGTCTTTTTATGCTAGTTTGTTTTTTGGCTTTGACCCCACAAAAGATGTAATCTTTGGCAGGATGCTGCGGGGTTGGGGCAGAGAGAACAAGGGGGGAGGGGTTTTGGTGGAGGTGGTGACATTTGAGTTGCTGGTTCGCATTGTTGATGTGTTACCGATCTGTTGTTACGATGGGTTTGAGGTTCGACTGTTCAGATTGTGCATGGTGTGGATGTTTTTTGGGGACTTTAGGGTTTCGGAGTTGTTGGGGACAAGGTCCGGTGGTGGTAGGCGGTTTGCGGAAGTCCGTGTGGAGACGGGACGTTTGGGTATTTGGCTGAGCCAGTCTAAGACTTACCAGTTGGGGAGGGGGAGGGGAAAATGGGTTTGGCTGTGTGAGAGGGGATGGGACGGCGTGTACCCGGTGAGTGAATGGAGGTGGTTTGTGGACCAGGTGCAGTTGTCGGGCGGTTGATCTTTTGCCATGAGTCTGGAGCCCGGGTCATGGCGGTGCAGCTGTTGGCGGTCTTGCGCAAGGCAGTGGGCAGGTTGGGGCTGAATCCGGCGGGGTTTGGGACAGACTCCTTTAGAATAGGGGCGGCAACTGTGGCAGCGCGTTTGGGGTGGTCTTGGGATCGGACACCCCGGATTGGTAGATGGAAGTCAAGATGTTGTGAGCGATATGTCAGAAAGTAGGTAGCTGGATTAAGGGTGGGGTGGTAGGCTGTTGGAGCGTCAATATTACCAGGCGGTGTATTAATACCTTTTTCTTTCGTAGGTTGCGTGGGCGGACCGGGTGCGAAGATGGTCACATGGATTGTGGGGCATTCCTTTTTGCACTGGGCATCAAGATATGCGGAGCAGCAGGTGTACGGGCGTGACCTGGGACTCAATGGACTCCAACATGAGGTGCACTGGTGGGGGAAAGGGAGGATGCGATGGGGGGCACTTTTGCCCTGGCTCGCGAACATGGTCCCGCAGAGGGGATGCCCGGACTTGTTGATCATCCACTTGGGGGAAAATTACTTGATTCAGCTGTCGGGTTTGGCGCTCTTGCATCTGATGCAGAGGGATCTGGAGGTCATGAAGCTAAGGTTATCTGGGGCTTGCATTGCTTGGACTGAATTCATCCCAAGGAGAGTTTGGAGGGCGGCAAATAAGCATGGGGCAGTGGAGAAGGCTCGGAGGAAATTGAACAGGGCGATGAGGGTTTTCTGTGAGGCGAAGGACATTAAGGTGATCTCCCATCCCGGACTACGACTTGAAGAAAGGTTGCTTTTTAGGGACAACGGAGTGCATCTTTCGACGCTTGGGAATGCGTATTATATGATGGAAGTGCGTGACGTAGTGAGCAAGTTGTGGAATGAAGCGATCTGGTGCCGCAGGGATGTGTGAGTGAGTGGCGGCGAAAGATGCACAGTGGCACCTGGGGGGGGCAGATAACCGCCCTAAAGGGGGTTCCCTGGTTGGCAGTATTTGGGAGGGTTGGGGGAGTCACTAGCGGGTGCACCCACCTCTCGTGGGGGGGAGGAGTGAATGATGGAAGGGGCGACTGGTGGCAGGAGAGTAGTGCCAGGATGCGAAGAGAGATTGGAGGTAAGGTTGAAAAACGGAAGGTGGAATGAAAGGAGAGTATGAGGATGGATTTTTGGCGTTGGGTGGGAGATTCAGTTGTTGTTGATTATTGTTGTGGTTTATGTTGTACAGCCTGGTCCTAATAAATGGCCTTTTACGCTTAACAACATGGTGGCCTGATTATTGCGCGACAGCCTTCCGTGAGCAGTCCGGTTTGAGACTGAACGCGGTGTTAGTTACAAAGATATCGGTTACGGCGACACCGTAACGTGAAGGCGGGTCATTGGCTCATCTGGGGTGGGCCTTCCGTGAATAACGGCAGTGCTGCGTTTCTTTACATTTCTAATAAATTCTTATGACCATACATGCTGTAGAGATGAGTTTTTCTTCCCTATAATATATATTCATTTGTGATGTGAATTATGTGAGTTGTTTGGAAATATTATGGTAGCTTAAGTCTCTGCACACTGATGAACCTTTCCCTGCCTTAGATACCGTATGGAATAGAAGGCGGTCTCCTTCTATTTACGAGCACCTCCCTTGTCCACATTCTCCATAACACCCAAATCTTGCTCCCACCTGTCTTTCAGTTTATCTCTGGTTGTGAGCAGTTATTTACCAGGTTTTGCACATTTGTGAGAGTGAGTGCCTGTGGAGAGGTGTGCCAGTAGTCTGTACTCCAAAGGTAATTCACTTTCCATGTCTATTATCTGTTTGGCATATCTAGCCAGGGCACGTTGTACCTGCAGATACTTAAATTGCTGGGAGTCAGTAAGCTCATATTGCCATTGAAGTTCCCCAAATGATAGCATTCCCTGTATGCCCCACTTGTCTCCAGTTTTAGATATGCATAAGAGATCTCACTTTTGTATCCCTTCCAGCTTGTTTAGGCCAGCCAAGTTATCCAAGTCACACAAGGGTGTTTCTAGCGTAAGTTTCCTCTGCCAGCTCCTTGCATGCTTTGCGAACTTCTATCACTTTATTACTGTTGCCGGAGGGGGTCTGCCTCCTGCGGGTAGTTTCCCGGCTATATAATACTGTCCGATAACCCAGTGGGGGCATTGCTCCCATATCTTCCATCAGGGAGAGTTCTTCCAGCATAGTAAACGCCCATTCAATTCAATTCAAAGAAGTCTTTATTCGATTAATACATCATAAAAGACATACATTACAACATACACAAAAAATATATAACATTAATATAACAAGATAAAAACATCTAAGACCATATTAAATCATTTATACAGGCTTCTTTTGAATGAATATAAAAAAAGTTTTTTTTGTTTTTTTCATTAAAACTCATTAGAGTCCCACGGTGGCACAAATCAGTATGGGCTACACATGAACTAAGGCGCAAGGGATTGTGGATGAACACCTAAGTTAGTTTGATGAACCTGGTTCTTAGAATCCAGGCCCATCCCAAATATTTTGCTACACCAGTTACAATTAGAGGAGATACATTTGTTTTTAATATTCTACTGGCATTAACTGCCGAACGCGTCCCCAGGCTTCTACAGACAGGACTTAACCATTTGGCTCTAGGGGCAACATACAAAGGACAAACAAACAAAAAATGGATTAGACTTTCACACTGGCCGGGGCACTTAGGACATTGCCCAGTCCCACTACAGCCCCACTTTTTGGTAAACTCCCTTAGAGGCAACGAACCGCATCTAAATTGATGGAATAGTTTACGGTCCAAAGGCTTAGTTATGGCATCCCAGTATTGTTCAAGCTTGGGAGCGTCTTTAATGGCAACAAACAAACCGGTGAGATTACTAGAGCTCAAACTCGAATTTCTCTTTTGAACCACCCAGTCCCATAGTGTAGTTTCAAATCCTTTTTAGAAGGAAAAGTTACGGATGCGGGATCAGACCACAGATCTCCATACCCCATGGCACACAGGGTACATCTTAAGTCCTTAAACCAGCCTATATTAGAAGAGCCTGGAAGATCTCTGACCTCCAAGCAGGCTTTTGCATATAAATGAAGTTCCGGCGTTGTCCAAAGACGGCGCCAGAATGCTAGTGGACGAAACCTGGCCTGATCCTCCACAGGCTGGCACCCAAGATCATACAAGAGCGGGATCCGCGGTGTTGACTGTGGTGGACCCGTTGCCATCCTAAGAAATTTATTTTGGGCTGCTTTCAGGGGATCCAACTTACTAAAGCCCCATAGTTCCGCCCCATACAGAACGGAGGGGAGAACCTTTGATCCATAAATCTTAACTAGCGGCGAGATTGGCCGCGTAAAGGAACCTTTATGCTCTTTAATCAGGGCACCTCCTATCTGCCTATGCTTTAAAGCCATAAGATCGACCTGATTGGACCAACTTAGGGTCTCACTAAATGTTACTCCCAGATAAGTAAACAACTTAGTTTGTTCCAGGGAAGTACCCCCCATGGTAACCCTTGCTGTAATCAAATTGTGACCTCTTAATACCATAAATTTGTCTTGGAGACATTCACCTCAAGCTCATGTTCGCTGCAGAATAGTTCAAACCTCATCAGGGCATGTTGAAGACCCTGTCTAGTTTTTGAGATTAGAAGAGTATCGTCAGCGAACATGAGCAAGGGGATTTTCATTCCAGCAAGTGACGGGGCATCAGTGGGGTAGTTATCAAAATATTTGGTGACCCTGTTAATATATAAAGAGAAGAGGGTAGGGGCTAATACACACCCTTGCCTAACACCTTTAGCAACAGGGAATCTATCCGTTACCTCCCCTGGTTTTTTCCCAGCGAACTTGGGCATAAGTGTGTGCGTGCAGATTCACCAGGAGACGTACAAGAGGAGCTGGCATACCCAATTCTACTAAACTTTTCCACAAACCAGCCCTCGGAACTAGGTCAAATGCAGACCTTAAATCCACGAAGGCTGCATAAAGTTTACCTTTACCCAAAAAAAACGTCTTCCAATACAGAAGAATAAAACGAAAGGCCTGGTCTAAGGTACTCACATGAGACCTAAAACCAGCTTGAGGAGGGGTTATTGAACTCATCAATCCAATCCTGAATCCTGCCAAGAACAAGTCGGGCTGAGATTTTTTGCACCGCATCTATAAGGCTGATCGGCCGGTAGTTGGAGGGAACCGACCGGTCACCTTTCTTGTATATTGGCAGGATTTCAGCCCCTGCCCAGGACTCGGGAACCCTTGCACCGGTGGCCAGGGCATTAACCAAATAAACTAGGTAGGAAAACCCATAGATCCTGGTCTTGTTGGAATAGGTCAGCTGGGATACAATCAGGACCAGGTGCCTTGCCCCTTGGAATAGATTGCAGAACAGATTTGACTTCCCTACTCGTAAACTCCAGTTGATCAGCCAATACTGGACGGATAATAATATCCTGTGCACTACTAGGGCACCTAAATTGTTCCTCGAAATATCGTACCCACTGTTGTTGACCAACCGAAGCTGGACTAGGACGATCTTCTTGAGATGAACCCCATTTTAGTAGGTGCCAAAACCATTGCAAGTTCCTAGAACTACATGCTTCTGTCAGTGTTATCCACCGTTCTTCGTCCCAATTGGCCTTGGCTGTACGTTTTGCAACATTGAATGCCTTCCTACAGGACCTAATTAAAATAGGATTCTTAAGCTTTAATGCCTTAAACAGGTCTCCATGAGTTTGGCGGCACTCATCATTAAACCAATTGGTAGTTTTCAGTTTCCCCCTGTTACCCCGTTTGGAAATAGATCTTATAAACAGTTTTTTTAATTCTGAAAACAAACTAGTGTGGATAGCAGTTATGGATGCAATAATAACCTCCTGTGAGTCACAGTTAGAAATTTCTACCAGTGTATTAGAGACCAAGGATCTAATCTTTTTACGTGCGTCAATGTCTACAGAGATTTTTGGCCAATGTACCCTTCTCATATCATTTGTGAGTACCACTTCATCCTGAACTGAGTTGGACATAACTTTCATTGGCCCCGAAAAGCTAAAATCCATTAATTCCACCACCAATGGGTCATGATCGCTTTCCGGGCGAGACTTAACCTCCATATCCACTACAGCAGCCCACAACCTAACGTCCAATAATATATAATCAATACGGCTGCTGAATCTACCATTACTAAAGGTATGTCTACCCAACCTGTCGGAGGGCACTCTACCATTTAGAGCACGCAAGCCCTGATCCAAGCACAATCCTTTTATAAAAATAGCCGCTTGTGACCATTTTTTTATCGGAGTTAACTCTAACTGGGGAATCCCCCAGACCAAATCTTCGGCCTCAGTAAGTAGGCCGTCTTCATGACTCAATGGTTCAAAACAGGTATTCAAATCACCCATGACAACCTTGTGTCCTACTGCAGATACACCACTTAAAAAGTCATCCAAAAGGAGGAGGGTTGGGGAGACCCTACCACCCTGGATACCCCTAGCATATATATTTATCAAAAGAATATTCAATCCACTTGTTGATTTAATGCTAACCATTAGTATGTCAGGGCTATCAATAAAAACTTCCTCGGCTACCACACCCTCGTACTGCCGAACCCAAACGGTCAGGCCACCCATGGCACGTCCTCTGTGACCTCTAGTTGCTGGTTTACTAAAGTTCAAATAACCAGCAAGGAACATTGGTAAGGGAGCCCAAGTTTCTTGAAAGGACCATACATCGCCGTGCTGTATAAAATTCACCCAATCCGGGATACACATACGGGACTCAAGGCCAGCTATGTTCCAGCTTCCAAGCTTAATACCACATAGGTCCACCGGAACTTTAGTATTATCTTTGGGGGAGGTGTAAACTACATCATGTATGGGGGAGGCTTCATATGTAGAGACATCATCGGTCCTTAAATCAATAGTACAAGGAAGACCTTCTTGATTGTCAGTCACCATTACAACATTCTCGTCAGTTAAATCGGCTTGTGACACCAATTCAGGTGCCAGTTTCATGTCCCAAGTCCCACTCAAGAAAACAGAACTCTCCTTAACACTTTGAGGTGATTGGCCCTTTGGGTCATCAGCGTGACATAATGCTTGGACTGGGGTAACATCGATACCCGTACAATCTATAATAACCTCAGAAACCAGAGGTAGGATAGCTGGTCAGTCATTATACTCCAACCCCGAGTGGGATTCATAAAGATTGCTCAACGGGATTTTCCAGTACTCGTTTGGCTGGGTGTAATTACCTGAATTGTGTGAGTTGGGATGTAAACCATGGGGCTGACGAAAAAATGGTAGGGTTGATGAAATAGGATGGCCAAGAAAACAGCGGTTATGATTAACCCAGTTCGGGGTGTGTGCAATGTTAATATAGCTGGGTTGGACATGGGGTCTAAACAAGACCTCTGGATTTATAGGTGGGCCTTGTGAACAGGGAGTGAAGTTGGACCAGTTCAAATATTGAAGTTCTTTGTTTGAGAGGTGTTGGGCATGTGATTTAAACAAATTCTCAGGATAAAAATAACTGAGATTCCTGTGGAAATTCCACCCTCGTTGTTCCCCAAATATCAATCACTAATATGGGTAACAACTCTGTGATCCCTAAAATTAATAATCACAATATCGCCCTCTATATCCTTTGGTCGAATACCCACCCACTTACATCTTCTAACTGAAATAATATCCCCATTTAGATGGGCAGGAAGGGGTCTATTAGTTTTCAACCAGAAGATGACTTTATTTTTCAGATTAGAATTATTTTCCAACTTCCCATCTAAAATAGGGGGCACACCCGTCAGGATGGTGACAAAATTTGCCAAATCTGGAGGAAGGTCTACTATACTCATACGTTCTAATATGTATCTCTGGGTGGAATTAATAGGTTTTACAGCCCCTTGATTTACAAATGGCTTTTTCCCCGTTGGAGTTGGCTTATTTGAAGCCAACAAAGGCTTCTCTTTAACAATATTAGTAGAGCAGGGAGGTTTAGAAGACATTTGGGAAGCATTGGATTTAGTATTACAATTGATGTTACTATTGTTTGTACAGGAATTACTAGGAACAACAGAGTCAGCACTAAGCTTAGATAATATTCTAGGCTGAATATTAGGACTCGTGATATGGGATGTGGTGGCCGAAGCCAAAAAGCAATCCATTTTATCACCCAGAGACCTAACACGCTCCATAAGAGGGAGCATATATGATTTTAGGAGTTTCTCAAATATATCGATACACTCCTTATTGAACCCTGTGACACTGTCTTGAGGTAAAAAAGGTAGTTGAGGGATACCTAAGGGAACCTCAGTCACTGGGAGAACATTTTGATCAATAATATGGTTTACTATAGGAGGAATGGGGACGTGATGACTGGTGCCTTTTCTTTTGACTCCACCCTTTTTTCTTTTTTTTCTAGAAGGGGAACACACAGGCCTTTTAGAATTCTTTGGCTTAGGTCCAATCTCACTGTTAACAAGTGGCAAGATGTTCTCACGTGGACCAACACTGTCTAAAGAGCTGTTAGTAGGGCATGAAAGCAAGTTGGAGGCTATACTCTGGGCAGCAGGGGTGTTGAGGTCAATAAGACTAGTTGAGTCGATAGGAGGGCTATTGACATTGCCCTCACTAATAATTACAGAATGAGTGGGGGAAGTATCAGGGGCCCAAAAAATACTAGGTATTTGATCAACACTAAACCCATCGGCCTCTCCAACCGTCCTCCCGGTACTGGCTAAATCTTGTGTGTTATTTAAATCTAGTTGAGTAGACAGAGGTATTTTTTTAAGATGTTCTATAGAACGACGACGCTCCGCACGTTTCTCAGCTAATAGGAGTTCTTTATCTATCTCCTTATTAGCCTTTTCAAAATATTTGTTGAGAGGCCCCAGGAAAGAGACACCGACACTAGATGGTAGTGAGCAAGACATATCAGTAGCTAGATAAAATTAATAATAACCCTCCAAAGCTTACAACACCAATAAAACAATACAGCCTAAGAGAATGAATTTATCAGGGAGTAAATATCAGGGACCGGGCCCAGCCTCCTTCGGTCTCTGACGGCCACAGACGGTCCCGCCCTTGTCCCGGGCTTCTCCCGGCGATGCTCCCGCGCGCTCCCGCGCAGCGGGGATAGTGTCAGCCTTTAATAGGGTTGGAGGTGAACAGGGGGCGTGTCCTGCAGGGAGAGCAGCCCAGGTGTAATCTGTTGGGCGCACAGGGACTCCTGGGATACGGAGTCCCTGTCTCAACCACGCCAATTCTGCCCAAGAAGGTCCTTGTTGCCACTCAGGACCCCCGGCGACTCCCGCTGATGGAAGGAAGCTGCGGGACCCGCGCAGTGGGTCCGGCGAGCCGTGGAAGTCACAACGTGCAAAGGGCAGAAAGGCAGCAAGCTAGGTCCAGCAAAGCAATTCAGGTAACATGAAGACAATCCCAACGGGGGAAAACAGGCAGGCGATTTTAAGTCTGAGGGCGGGGGGCGTGGCCTGCAGGGAGAGCGGCCCAGGTGTAATCTGTTGGGCGCACAGGGACTCCTGGGATACGGAGTCCCTGTCTCAACGCTCACAGCCCTGCACCACGCCAATTCGGCCCAAGAAGGTCCTCGTTGCCCCTCAAGACCCCGGCGACTCCCGCTGATGGAAGGACGCTGCGGGACCCGCGCAGCGGGTCCGGCGAGCCGTGGAAGTCACAACGTGCAAAGGGCAGAAAGGCAGCAAGCTAGGTCCAGCAAAGCAGTTCAGGTAATGTGAAGACAATCCCCAACGCCCATTCATTAACTACCTTTAGTATAACTTGAGGTCCAGTAGGGCAATCCCCCTGTCATATGGAACACATTAAAGGTTGACATTTGCAGAGGCTTCACACAGACTCAGGCATGTCGCGCCTATGGCGGTGTGCTGTTCTCGCCAAGAAAGATGGTGGGGCTAGTGACAGAGGCAGATGACGCTACCGGCACCAGCCCTGACCTCGCCAAGTCATTGGCTGTTTGCGGGGATGCCCCGAAAGTGCTTCAAGCACTTCCGGGGCGGAGAAAGCCATTTTTTTCTTGTTCCCACCCCTTTAAAGGGACAGTGGAGCGGCAGGACAGTCTCTTCCTCGCCTTTCGTCACTTCTGAAACAAACGCCCTGCCGGCTGCACCATCTGGGGTTTTGGAGACATTTACCTTTTTGCCCACCCACCATCCCCTGAGGCAGCAGATTTTGTTATCTGATGTGATTTTTTTTTCAGTTGCAGGTTTTCTTCTTTCTTTTCAGGTTGCTAATGAATTCTGTCTTTTGATTGTTGCAATTTTGTATATCTAAACATCTTTGATTTTTTCAGTGGTCAGCATATGTCGTATTTTGCATTATGTTATCCTTGGTCTGCGGTAAGGTTATGATTGGTGGGCATTTATGGTCCTTAGTAGGCATCCCCATTGTTAATGTAGCAGCTGGGGGACAGCGGTCTCTCATGGAACTCCAGGGGGGGCTTACGGCCAGTCGGCCGGAGGGTGCAGGGGTGGGGAAGTGCACACATCCAGCAGGTCCTTGTGGCCAATCCCCGGACAGGCGCATGGGCGCCAAGTTAGCCTAAAAGCGCAGCCCCTTGAGGGTGGCATTTGAGGGCGTGCCTGAGGTAGGTACCCTTCTGGGCAGACGGGCCTCCTGTGCAAGGTCACTCCTGGGGGCGGGGGCTAGCATGTAGTTGGACCAGTCAAGACCTTGCCTGTAGGCTCAATTTGTGATACGCACAGACAAATGTATATATTCTTTAGTTTTGTATTAGGAATGGCTATTGTATTAGAATCTCCCTTAAAGATAGCTATGCACAAACATTGTAAATAATATTTTACACAAATATTGTATATGAATATTGTATGCAGTGTTATGGGGGTTTCTGCCTATTATGTAAAAAAAAATGATGTGTTGTCTTTTTCTTAATAAAATACGGCCAGGGTGGTTACGACCCCTAATCCACAGAAATTCTGTTGGTATGTTTTGTGTGATCGATGCCTCGGGGGAGAGAGCGGGGTGGTACCCACGAGGCCACTGAATAGAATAGGGGTGCTTTGAGAGCGAGGACTTGGCAATACCTGGCCACAGGGATCCTAGGAGGACTGAAGTCCCATTGCAACAATCTAGTGACTCTGTTCACAGTTTCAAAAAACTGTTCATAACCTCGTGTGGTGTTTTGTGGGATACAGACAAATTTGGGTAAAGAAAAATCAATTTATGTAACGTTTCCCCCTCCAACAGTGACAGTGGGGCCTTTCTCCAGTGAGCCACATCTACCCAGATTTTAATGCATGAATTCTTTGAGGTCCTTGGTTAAAAAGAGATAAAACACTGTTTTTGGCAGGCAACCCCTTTGTAGCTTCGAAGCAGAGGAATGATTTGAGCAGGACTCAAGACTAACTATTGCAGGCAGTCAACAGCAAGAAAAGAGTACAAAGGTTCTAAAAATCACAAGGTGAAAATGAGAGCAAAACAGAGTGACCAAGCTTACCCACCAAGTTGCCACTGTTACTAGTCCCCACTCATCCCACAGCTGTCTAATTTCAGTCAGAGAACCAACCGAGATGAGAGTAGATGTTAGTTGGAAATTCAGAGCTGGAACGCTGCTGCTGATAAGCCACATCGGGGGAATGGTCAATTTGGAATACTCACTGGGCAGGAGACTTGAAGCCTGTAGGCAAAGGAAAAAGACATGGGTCTCTAAATATGGAAAAACCATCCCCTGGGGAAAACAAAACAAACATGCATGAATGTCAAAACGGGTGTGTACTACACGGAGTGCGAGAACATCCATTCTCTGCTGTTGCCAGGCAATGAGCCTGCAAGAATGGAACTTCTGATCCTGTCTCTGCTACTCCTGCCCCAGAAGTTTTTCCCTGCCTGTCCTGGAAGTGACTCATACAAGCTACCTGTGAACTATTAGAATATCAAAATTAATTTCCACAACCATCGTGATGGATTCTCTTGGCTTACCCGAATGTCAGTGCATGGCGCTCTTTTCATTATGTCTCAGATTTGAGAATCATGCTTGCTTGGAAATCTATAAAACTCTTTTGATATTTTTGAGTACAGCCAATTAGGCTTTACTATTATGCCAAATAATGGAACACCTATGATATAATACACAATGTTCACCTATATCTCAGATGCTTGGAAAATTAAAAGATGAGAAGGAGCATTATGACTGTAGACTGATGTTGCAAAATGTCAGTATTGCTATGAAAAGAGTTGAGGTGTTGTATGAAGTCCTAAGTGTTGTACATTATTCAGCATGCATCCCTTTGCCCTATTCACACTGTGTTATCATTAAGATATTTTTGCAACTGAATTGTATAGAATTACATTGGGTGAAGCATACAGTTTTAGAATGTTTTAGAAATGGGCCTGCAATCAACTAACATTTATGGTTTTAATAATGGATATTTGTAGGAAAGTAGGATCTGCTTTCATGGTCACCCCCACTTTTTGCTGGTGTCATTATGTTTTACTGGCTAATCTGACTTGGAAAAAACAGCAAAAAACACAGTTGATGGACAGAATGTAGAACAATCTCATACATTCACCCCAGTACAAAGATCCGGGCCTAAATCCATCGTTTTTTTTGCACTCCACTCCACCCTGGGTTAGACACTGGCTATATGCAAATCAGCTCTGACCCTGTGCCTCATGGGAACAGTCCAGTCCGAACTACCAAGCCATGTCTTTCCCAGACCGGAATCAAGCATCCAAGGACCGGTTTCTGGCTATCAGCCTTCATCAGCCTGGATAGCTTGACTCCAGTGGTGTGGAGAGCCTGGGACTCACGTCTGAGCATACCCAGCCCACTCGGGGTGAAAATTGCAAAAAACACAGTTGATGGACAGAATGTAGAACAATGTCATACATTCATCCCAGTACAAAGATCTGGGCCTAAATCCATCGTTTTTTTGCACTCCACACCACCCTGGGTTAGACACTGGCTATATGCAAATCAGATCTGACCCTGTGCCTCATGGGAACAGTCCAGTCCGAACTACCAAGCCATGTCTTTCCCAGACCGGAATCAAGCATCAAAGGACCGGTTTCTGGCTATCAGCCTTCATCAGCCTGGATAGCTTGACTCCAGTGGTGTGGAGAGCCTGGGACTCACGTCTGAGCATACCCAGCCCACTCGGGGTGAAAATTGCAAAAAAACACAGTTGATGGACAGAATGTAGAACAATGTCATACATTCACCCCAGTACAAAGATCTGGGCCTAGATCCATCGTTTTTTTGCACTCCACACCACCCTGGGTTAGACACTGGCTATATGCAAATCAGCTCTGACCCTGTGCCTCATGGGAACAGTCCAGTCCGAACTACCAAGCCATGTCTTTCCCAGACCGGAATCAAGCATCCAAGGACCGGTTTCTGGCTATCAGCCTTCATCAGCCTGGATAGCTTGACTCCAGTGGTGTGGAGAGCCTGGGACTCACGTCTGAGCATACCCAGCCCACTCGGGGTGAAAATTGCAAAAAACACAGTTGATGGACAGAATGTAGAACAATGTCATACATTCACCCCAGTACAAAGATCTGGGCCTAAATCCAACTTTTTTTGCACTCCACACCACCCTGGGTTAGACACTGGCTATATGCAAATCAGCTCTGACTCTGTGCCTCATGGGAACAGTCCAGTCCGAACTACCAAGCCATGTCTTTCCCAGACCGGAATCAAGCATCCAAGGACCGGTTTCTGGCTATCAGCCTTCATCAGCCTGGATAGCTTGACTCCAGTGGTGTGGAGAGCCTGGGACACACGTCTGAGCATACCCAGCCCACTCGGGATGAAAATTGCAAAAAACACAGTTGATGGACAGAATGTAGAACAATGTCATACATTCACCCCAGTACAAAGATCTGGGCCTAAATCCATCGTTTTTTTGCACTCCGCGCCACCCTGGGTTAGACACTGGCTATATGCAAATCAGCTCTGACCCTGTGCCTCATGGGAACAGTCCAGTCGGAACTACCAAGCCATGTCTTTCCCAGACCGGAATCAATCATCCAAGGACCGGTTTTTGGCTATCAGCCTTCATCAGCCTGGATAGCTTGACTCCAGTGGTGTGGAGAGCCTGGGACTCACGTCTGAGCATACCCAGCCCACTCGGGGTGAAAATTGCAAAAAACACAGTTGATGGACAGAATGTAGAACAATGTCATACATTCACCCCAGTACAAAGTTCTGGGCCTAAATCCTTCGTTTTTTTGCACTCCACACCACCCTGGGTTAGACACTGGCTATATGCAAATCAGCTCTGACCCTGTGCCTCATCTGACTTGGATCCTGCTCAACAGGACCCCAGTCTATGTGCTTCTTTCTTAAATTGGACATGGTGAGTACTTAGGTACCATCCAGCTTGGCTACTGGTGTACCCTTGTAAGTCACTAGTCTATGGTACTAAGGTACACATGGCATAGGTACACCAGGGGTCTCCCAAGGGCTGAAGCATGCATTATGCCAACCAATGAAAGACCACTCAAATTTTGACTACAGGCCTGCCATTGCAGCCTGTGTAAGGTGGTGCTAGCACCACGTACAACAAATATGTTTCCTTATATCTGAGGTCACTATACTTAAAATCTGTGTCACTCCTAAGGCAGGCCTTCAATCTTAAAGGCAGGGTGCTTGGTTCTAAGTGTGAGGGTGCCCCTGCATTAGCAGAATGCCCCTACCACCTTCAGAATCCATTCTTCCAGGTTGTAAGTGCACCAGCCTTTAAGATACATAGAGTGACCATGCGTCATTATGCAATGGCTTTCTCTAAACAGGCTGTAACGAACATTGTCGTGTTTGGTATCAAACATGTTGGAATCATACCCCCACACCGTAAACGGTATGGGATTCCATGCACTGTAAGGCTCGTCCGAGAGGCCCGCAGTGCTCCCAGTACTGGTCTTCTAGACCCAGACAGCAAACTATGGCTACTGCCAACCAGAGACACGATTCTGCCCTCCTGTTGCTTAGCCAAGGACTTAGTGCAGGGGGGGAGGGAGCACACTGTCTCTCATCCCAGCACAGTTCAACCCCTTGCATCCTGGTAAATGCAGACTTCGCGTTGGGAACCAAGACTGCAACTGGAAAGACTCCTGCTGCTCCTGGTCTCATTGTCCTGCAAGTCTGCTGCAACATTTGTGACTGTGCTTCATACAGGTTCTTCACAAGGCCTGTGGACATCCAAGGCACCAAAGGTGCCTCCCTTGGAGTGAAGGAGCCACTCCCCTGCATCTGCAGGCACTGCAACAGAGCTTACTGGTCTGCTGATCCTGGGCTCCCATGGACTCTGAAAAGGCTCAGCAACACAGGTGGTGGCTCTGCAACTCCTTTGAGGCCTGCACTGTCTTCTCACTGAGTTTGGGGCCAGTATCCCTTGTCGGAACCGCTGGAACACAACCCCTGTGCACCGCGTCAACTTGTTGTTGACAAGGCTTGTTGACTCTCTCCTCCAGAGATCTTCAGGCTCCAAGAAGCTCCAGCATCAAGCATCTTTTGCAGCCAAGATCTTCGCCTGCACCATATCCTTTGCACGGTGGGCCTTCATACTTTGGTGAGCTGCTCATGGTCCTCTTTCTACTCCCTTGCCTTTGGCCTGTGGATCCTCTCAAGGGTCTTCTTTGGCTCCAGTGAGCTCCCCTGCTTACTCTGAGCCTGCTCTGACCTACCTGCTCGTGGTAAGTCACTTGGACCTTGTTGGTCCCGAAACTACACCTTTTTCTATGACTATGTTGGTTACTGTTGCCAAGGCTTATTGGTGCCCCTTCAGGACACTGACCACTTGGCTCTTGACATCTGACGTGGGACAGTTTTTGCACAGCTCCTGGTCCTCCTCTGCGTTGCCTGGTCCGTACAGCTGCAACTTCAAGGGCACCATCAACTCTCCTGCATCCCCGACATCGATGGGCATTCATCTTCCGTGCCTCCTAGTCACTCCTGAGTGGCTTAGACTCTGTCCCCTGTGCTTGCAGATACCTCTTATCTTGACTTCACCTTTGGATTCCACCGGACACTTTCACCTTCTTCCCCAGCTGCATCTTTTCTTTTTTTTTAAATATGTTTTTATTGTCAGCAAGGCAACTTCATTACAAGCTATATTTGAGGTATTTTACTTCATACCAACAACACCACTCCTTCAAAGTACATATAACACAGTCGCTCCATCTAATCTATTAGTCTTATGTACATAGTGCCAAGTGCCCCCATATAGTCTCTAATAATATAATCTTTATTGCTTGATTAATTAAAATCATTGCAATCACAACATCTTATGTCTCCAAGAAAAACACATTAACATTTAAATCAAAAGATCTTCTCATAACATAATACAAAAAAACTATCCCATAAATACAATTTAAAAACTTATCGATAAGCCCAAATCTATCCACCTTGCATCGTTAATCACAGAATATTATTGCACATTATACATTTTAAAGTGACAGTATGCTTTACATACTATTTCCATAGATATAACAGAGAAATATTCTGACCAATAAACATTCATTTCCCCTTCCTTTCAAAGTGCTAATGTGCAAAAAGTGCATCAGTTTGCTGCGATGATAACCCAGCTGTCGTTACATTTCAAATTAATACCGTCACACCACAAATTATTAAGTAATAACATGTATAAGCCGTTAAAACTAATAGCACCAAGACCATACAAATAGAGGGGATATGCCCTACATTAAACATTTGTCAACTGCCATTAACATTTTTACCAGTTGACATAGTAATGGAACCGATTCACCAGACAATGACATGATTAATGCCTGTCGGGCAGATCTCATGCCACTCATCAGAAAATAAGGTCTCAAAACTAAACGTCTAAGATTAATCAGCTTCGGGCATACACATATTATATGTACAAGAGTTTCCTGTGGCCATCCGCAAAATCTACAATTAGAATTCGGCCACTGTTTGATCCAAGATTGAGTGCCCTCCTTTGTTGGGTTTATACCCATACGTAGCCTTAAAACATTTTTTTTAACTTCACAGAAAAGAAAACATTTAAATATGGCTGAACACACGGGGATTGGTAAGAAGTGATCACGTACCATGCATAGTTTTTTTCAGCTAATGCAATTTTATCCAATTTAAACGATTCAACTTTAATATGCTTTAAAAAAAATAATTTGTAGTTGGGCATTTTCAGAGCTGGCAGTTCAATTTGCAAGCCGATATCTCGTAGGGAAGTTAAAATATAGGCTCTCCATTTAGCCGTGTAAGCAGATTTATCAATTTCTTGTCAACAGATATTCCCTAAAGATGCAGGGGCTGATGTTGACAATGCAGCCATACATTTTAGGAAAGATCCTTTTGATACCAGGCACTGTCTTTGGAGACCGAATTCCAATCTAATTGCTGCTTGACACACTGACCTGGCAATTCCAAAGGTTGCTTTAAAAACCTTAATAATCTGTAAGTCAAGCACCTTCACATCTTTCCCTCTAGTAATTGGGGAACCATAAATGAGAGTATGTTGTAACTTGGCTTTGATTACTTTAAGGATAAACTCATATGATTGACAGTTCAGTGATTTCTTTAAACATTTAAAAGCATGGATCAATGTCACAGCCTCGGCCCTTAGATCTTTAAGGTGAAATTTAAAAGACATGCGATTGTCAAATATCACCCCTAAGTATCTATACGTCTTAACAATATCAATTGTACCTGCTCTGGCCTTCCAGGGATTAAACTTCTGTTTGACTACACCAATTTTCATCACTTTAGTTTTTTTTAACATTCAGATCAAGGCCATTCTGCTGTATATAATCATCAAAGGCAGTGATAAGTCTTTGTCTCTAGTTCCGTCAGAGAGCGAGTTCCTCTTGCCCGAGCTAGAGCTTTCTCCATTTCGTAGGTTTCCCATACTATAGCCTACCATTCGCCTATAGTAGGAGGTTTAGAAGAGATCCAAGCCCTGGCAATGATAAGTCGGGCAGGAACCAATAAGATTGCAATAAGCTGCTTCGATCCTTGACTCTCTTCTTTACAGCACAACATATTTTCAATAACTGTAGTGGGGGATCTACCCCTAATCGTTGCCTCATCACCTGGCCTTTCCTCTGCCAGAAAGTTTCTAGCTCTGGACAGGTAGCAAACGTGTACAATGCCGGCAGCATATATCCCATATTTGGGGCATTTTTTCTGATCCCCTCCTTTACTCTCCTGAGCCCAGCTAGCAATCTTCTCAGGGGAATGATAAAGCATACAAATTGTGCGAAATTGCTGTAGTCTCAAACTAACAATGATTGACCCATCTATATTTCGTAGTGCTCGAGTGATGGTTGTAAAAGTAACATTTATCTTCAAAGTCTTACTCCATTATGCAGCAAGCTTTTCGCACCCATTCTGTCTAAAATTACTGATACACTGATACATAATACTAATTACTGATTTTGGCTTTTCCGCGTGCAAGCAGTCCCATATCTCTGAGCTAGACACTGTCGTTAAGGCTCGGTGTTTCACAAAGTTATCCCTAATTTGAAGATACTTAAAAAGTATTTGGCCAGGGAGATTGAAAATAAGCTTGCAAGTTCTCAAATGTGCTAAAGCCATTACAGTCATACAGATTGCCCAAATGTTGAATCCCATGCCTAGCCCAACGTCTACTGACAGTATATTGAAATACCTCTGGAAGCATGGGATTGCCCCATAGTGGGAACTTATCATGATAAAACGACAGGGTAAATTTAACAGACATTGCTCGCCATATATGCACATTATTTCTGATGGTCTTAAACCTAACCCTTTTGAAATAATTGGGGTTTATATTTTTATATAAAAACATTTGACATTCAGATCACAAAACCAAACTATGAAAAAAGTTTTGATTTTTGGGATCTAGGAGACTACGGAAACGTCCCGCAAATGCTGCCAGTAATACATTTTAAAATCCGGAAAGCCAAGCCCATCTTGATTATACAGGAGTTTCAGTAAATCTATTGCCCGTTGTGCTTTTTTGTACCCCCAAATAAAACTACCTAACACGCCTTCTAGTTTTCTAACAAAAGAATTATAGACAGGGAGAGGAATTGACCGAAATAAGAATAAAAACTTGGGCAGTACCTTCATTTTTATAATATTGCACCTCCCTACTATACCAATTGGTAGCTTATGCCAACTTTTCAATTGCTTAGCTATGACTTCCAACAGGAGCTCATAATTCAGAGTAGGTATACGTTCGATCTGCGCCTAAATACACACCCCCAGGTACGTGGCTACAGAGCCCACACCTGCTATGGATCTGTTGAGTCGAAAGTTAAGGATCACTTGTGTCTTTCTAACATTCAGTTTAAAGCCTGACAAAAGACCGAATTTGCCCGCTTCTTCTTTGATAAGACTTATTGCTGTTGCTGGGTCAGTAGTAAAGATGGCAATATCGTCTTTATAAGCAGTTACCTTAAGCTGGCTTGCTCCTGATATCAAAGGTATAATTTGTAAACTAGAATGTAATGCTGAATAAATGGCTCAATATACAGGGCAAACAGCAGGGGGGAGAGAGGGCATCCCGGTCTCTCTCCACCTGCATCTTTTCTGAAGTCCTCCATTGTGGTCACTTCGCACCTATGCACCCGGCTTCCCTGGCGTAGGTGTCTTGGTTCCTTGGGTATCCACTGGTGGGGTGACTCTCCAACCTTCCATCTTCTACCGGGTTTATTCAGGGTCCACTGGGAGGGATCCTTCTTTAAAATTGCAACCGCAATTTACCCATTTACTTCTATTGAGCACTCAGTTGTGTTGCCACGCTGCACATGACCTCCGTGGGGTTCCTAGATACTCACCTTGGGTGGTTTCTTGGGTCCTCGGCTCTTCTACATCTTCTGGGCCCATTCTCGACTTAGGTCGTGGTTTACATTCCACTATTTTAGTTTATGGTTTGGTCTCCCCTGGAGACCACTATGTATTCTGTGCTATTTACATATTCTATTGACAAAGTATTGTGTGTATTGTGTTTATATAGGAGATAATACATCGTGTTAGTGAGTGATAAAAATAAAAATAAAAAAATAAAAAATACATCTTATTATATCTACACTGTTTGGTTCTTTTTCACTTAACGCATACCATACGATTAAGTACTGGTAAAACAAGGTGCTTTACACTCCTGGACTAAGCCTGAAGGCTGCTCTCCACAGCTACCACTTAGAGAGCTTTCTAAGTTTGTGTAAGACCACTAAAATCACCATAAGGGTTATCTGGGTTAGTGCAGAGTGCCACACTTACATAAGTGTGCACCATGTTCTATGTCAGCCTCTCACAATATTGTTGATGAATTTATAGGATTCATTTTGTGTATTGTAATGTTGTAAATCTTTATCTGCAATAGAAATAATGGTTTACAATATACTGAATCTTTCAGTTTATTTTACTCTCACCTTCTCCTCTTAGGCAAAGTCCCTCCTGTTTCCAAATCAACTGAGTCGAAGATATGAAGCTATCTTGGAGTTAGTAATATATCACATGATGTTACAAGATGTGTTACAAGATGTAACATACAGAGTAATGGTTTATATTTAAAAGGGAAATATTTTCTCATTAGGAAGAGAATCGCAAATGCCCTAAAATGTATTGAAATTAACTTAATTATATAATTGTGATTGGAGATCAAAAACAGCCAACCGAGTAGCAACCCCATAGATATATTGGACATCTAGTGAACAAATGTAATTCAGTGTCAATACAAGAGGTACCAATTTTGGGAAACATACTCCTTCTTTGATAACGAATTTTCATTACAAACAAAGGGGTATATTACCAACAACTAGCGATAATTTTTGTCTCTAACTTGTTTAGAGACAAAAATTATCGCCGCACATCGGCGATTTTTATCGCAGATAAACCTTGCTATTAGCAAGGTTTATCGCAAATGCGATAAAAAACGGCCGCAATGCATGAATATCGCTGAAAAGTCAGCGATATTCATGCATTATCGAGCAAATGCTCTTAGCCATGTTATCCACCTCCCATTGGATAACATGGTGAAGAACTGCTCAGGGCAGGTGTTAGCTTTTGGAGATATTCGCGCTTAGCGCGAATATCTCCAAAAGTTGGTAATAGGAGATAGCGATGTTAGCGACTGTTTCCAGTCGCTAACATCTTGGCACGCCCACTTTGCATGTCATTAGTGATAAATATCACTGACATGCAAAGCGGGGCCCAAGATGGTCGCTATCTCCTATTAGCTGTCACTAACTGGTGTTAGCGACAGCTTGGTAATAGGGAGATAATTTTATCTCCGCTTTCTTGGCTTTTAAAGCCAAAAAAGCGGAGATAAACCCCTTGATAATATACCCCAAAGTTCAGGGTCTGATCATGACACACTTTGTGTACGAGAAATTAAACCTGTGTATGCTGAAAATGGCGGGAGTGAAGTTGTTTGAAACTTGGCAGCCCTTATGATGGGCTGTTGTGGCAGTACCTGGGTGGTGGGGAGGTAAATTATGTAAATTAAATTCCAGTTGGCTTTGGAGATTGGAGGTGGTGTACAGAGGTTTTAATGAAAGGAAGCAACCAGTGAAGTAAAAGGTGACTGGCTTTCAGTGCAAGGAAAATGGGAGCAAATCTGTTGATATTAGAAATTAAAATCTAGAAAAACTTGTGAGCCAGGGTGTTCGATGGGCATACAAACACTCACTGTGAAGAGCGATTGATACAGGAAGCAGACGATAAAAGTATTAAGAAATACTTTATTTAAGTAATATACAGCAGAACACAGGAGCGCAGCCTGTTCAAGTTAAGTCCAGGGAACAACTGACACAAACTACTAAACATAAACTGTATACAGGATTGACTCGAGGGGACGCACTTTTGAAGAGAAACATTCTCTTCAAGAGTGCGTGCACAATGATGGAACACTGAGCGGGTGCTAAAACATGAGCGCGCCGTAGCGTGCTATGTTGACAATCAAATAAAGAACTTACGTGTACTTTACATCTTCTCCCTATTTACATAATTAAAAGAAAACAAAATGACAATAAAAAGTCAATATTTAAGAAAGAAAATAATCTTTAAAACGAGTTGGGAGAGAACAATTCTTGTGAGACCTGTCAGAGGAAACAAGAGAAGAAGAAGTTGCAACAACATGAGGGTCATCAGCAGCATCACATGTTGTTTCTTCAATCTGAGAATCTGAAACAAAGTTTGAATTAGGAAGTGAAATTCGAGAAGATGAAGAACAATTATTAGCAAGTGTGTCTTCATCAGAGGTGGTACCTAAAGGGAAAAAGGAACAAGAGGACGGTTCATTTACATATTTGGTAGTGGAAATTTTCCTTGCTTGTTTAGGAGTGAGTCTGACAATGACACGCTTACTCCACCACTCCCTTCCATCAAGAAAGAGAGATCCCTTAGATATTTTAAGGACCTGTGTGGGTAAGGAGAAGGTCGAAAGGCCTTTTTTAACCTTGTTATTAAACTTAATCATGACCCAGTCTCCAACATGGAATGGCTGAACAGAAGAAAGAAACTTTGAATTAAAATTTCTTTCTTGGGATAATTGCTTAGAAGTAACATTTACTTTGACAATTTCTTTGTCAAGACAAGCTAAACAAGAGTTGTCCTGATTTTTTAAATCTTTTAACCAAGAAGGGCAAATGTTCCTATTAGGATTTTTCTTCCTCAGGAGTCTGAAAGGGGAAACACCAGTTGTACTATGAGGGTTAACTAAATAAGACCATAATTTGCCCCTAATGAATTTTTTTTACATCTAGACTAGAAGACACAGCGGTCTGTATTCCCTCCTTGAAAAACCTATTCATTTTTTCGACTAGTTTGTTGGAAGAAGGAGAGTATAATGCCATTTTAAGATGTTTGATATCATAAGACTTGAGGAATGACTCAAACGAGGATGAATAAAAATGAGAGCCATTGTCACTGACTAGCTCTCTAGGGGGACCCTCAGAGAGAAAAACTTTACTGAGAAAATCAATGGCAGCAACAGAAGTGGGAGAGTCTAAGAAGTCAAAAACACACCACTTAGAATGATAGTCAACTAGTGACACAATAAAACGTTTATTACTAGGTAAAATCTCCCAAGGACCAGAGAAGTCAATAGCTAGCTTTTGCCAAGCTTCAGCAGGAAAAGGAACTGTATGCAACGGTAAAAGGGGTGTCTTCCAGTGTTTGTCCGAAACCAGACAAGTAGAACAAGACCCAATCCAGTTAGTAACATTACCATCTAGATCAGGCCACCAAAAGTGTTCCTTCAATTTCTTTGAGGTGCTGCCAACGCCAAGGTGTCTCTGATGAGCAAAGTCAAAAAGTTTTTTCTTAATACCCAAAGGAGGAACACATAAATCACCCCTAAAAATGACATCATTAGTAATGGAAAGTTTACCAGACACTTGAGCAAAGACTTTTAAGGACGCAGGGATAGAGCGAATTCTTGGCCACCCAGAAACAATTAGATTTTTAACATTGAGAAGAACTGAATCCTCAGAGCAACTATGTTTCCATTCAGTCTCTGATATACAAAAAGGTGAAAGGACCAACTCTTCTATGGATGTTACAACACACTCAACGTCATCAACGGAATCATCATCAACATCATTTTCAAGTAAAGTAAGTCTTGAAAGGGCATCAGTACGCAAATTATTGCCACCTGAAATGTGTCTAATGGTGAAATTGTACTCATGTAGTCTAGATAAAATACGAACTAACTTAGAGGAAGCCTTGCCTGTACCATTACCATTGAGAAGATGAAGTAAGGGCTTGTGATCATTGAGGAGAATAAAGTGAGAGTCCCATATAAATGTTTTGAATTTTTCAATTGTCCAAGAACAGGTAAGGGCTTCTCTTTCAATAGTGCTATAGTGAGACTCAGCTACATTTAAGGCTCTTGACGCAAAACCTATAGTATTCTCCCTACAAGAGTCTCTTTGAGTTAACACTGCACCTAAATCCTTTTGTCTTGCGTCAACAGCAATGGTACATTCTAAACTTGGATTGAATGATGATAGTGCAGGTGCTTTAACAATAATCTTTTTAACAGTGTCAAAAGCCTTGTTAGCTTCTTCAGACCAAATGAATTTGATATCTTTCTTGAGTAAGGTGCGGACAGGTTGGGTAAATTGAGAATAATTTTGGATGAATTGTGAATAGTACTCAGCAAGTCCAAGAAATGACCTTAGGGCATCCTTATCTTTAGGGATAGCAACATTGGAAATAGCTTTGGTTAAACAAATCTTTGGTTTAATACCATATGCAGAAATACTATGGCCCAAGTAGTCAAGTTCTTTTACCATGAATATGCATACTTTTTTAAGGTCATCTCTTACATTCAAAGGAACATTCCTCAGTTTATGATAGACAGGAATGTCATTGGGTTTCAATCTGATCAGATGTTCAAAATCTTTGATGTAGCCCACGGAATCTTTGAAAACCTCTGGAAATTTAGATATTAAACTCTGAATCTCCAAGTTTTCTTCATGAACCACATTAAAAATTGAGGTTTCATTGATTTGGACTGGTGTGTCAGAACCAGGAACCAATTTTTTTTGAAGAACAGCATTAATTTGTACATCCTTTTCATGTTGAAGAGAATTTCCATCGGTGATGCATCTGGAAGAAACAATCGACCTTTCTACACTTTTGGCCATATCCAACACTTCATTTAACGTGGGGTCACGACAACTTAAAATCCTTTCCTGAATTTTTTTGTGATAGCAGTTGTAGACAAACTGGTCTCTTAAAACAGTATCTAGATATGCTCCAAAATTGCATTCCGCAGCCAAATTTCTTAAAACAGAGATGAAGTCTTCCACAGACTCATCTTGATGTTGTTTCCTTTTCATGAAGTTGAAACGCTCCATCATAACACTTGGTTGATCAATACATTTTTTATTCAATCTTGAAATTGCATCTGTCAAAACATTCCATCCTTCTCCATCTCCTGATGGAGGTACAGACAATGGAAGATTGTTGAAAATTTCTTTTCCTGCAGTACCCAAATGGCTATATAAAATGGCCAGCTTCCTTTTTGCAGAGTATTCATCTGCTCCAATGGCCACTAAGTAATTTTCAAAACTTATGAACCATAACTTCCATGACTCTTTAGGTTTACCAGGATTAGGTAAAAAATGGTTCAAATAAACAATTTGTTGACTAGTGGCCATGATAAAGTAATTAAAACAGGAAGCTTTTAAATTTCTTGTGAAATAGTAATAACAGTATATAACATGTAGTTAAAACGAAATGCAGGAAGTCTTTTAACTTGTAAATATAAAACAAATACTTTTTTAAAATTGCAGAAAGTCTTTTCTTTTGTAAATATGAAGCAAATACCTTTTGAATTAGGTGTGCGCGCTGTTTAAAAGCAACTTGAGGGTCACTGGTTGAAGAAAATCAACTTTAAAATCACTCGTTACAGCGTTGTCATAGAGACGAGTGAATAATTTTGGCTGTCTGGGCGTGAGCGTAATGACGTTGAAGACGATGTCATACGCGTAGTTGGCCGCTAGACAAATCAAACGCTGGTATCTCAAAACTGTGAAAAGAGAAGAAATGCCTCACGGCTCAGCGCAGTGCCACAGGATGACGAGGTTTCCAGGAATGCAGTAGCGGATCAAAATCGAGGTTAGCGCGGTGCACACAAAAATGAAGGTATTTAAGAAGGATGCGCAAAAATGGTGAAATGCTGGTAAAATCGCCGGAGTTGCCGAGATGCTTGTCGCCAATATGTGAAGAGCGATTGATACAGGAAGCAGACGATAAAAGTATTAAGAAATACTTTATTTAAGTAATATACAGCAGAACACAGGAGCGCAGCCTGTTCAAGTTAAGTCCAGGGAACAACTGACACAAACTACTAAACATAAACTGTATACAGGATTGACTCGAGGGGACGCACTTTTGAAGAGAAACATTCTCTTCAAGAGTGCGTGCACAATGATGGAACACTGAGCGGGTGCTAAAACATGAGCGCGCCGTAGCGTGCTATGTTGACAATCAAATAAAGAACTTACGTGTACTTTACACTCACCTCCTTAAAGAGCACTACATCACAATGCATTAACCATCCTGACTCCAGCTTCCTCACCTCTCACTCGTTGACTTTATACTTGTCTTTCGTCGTGTACAGCTCTCTGTTGCCTTTTGGCTAGGTTCACACTTTAGAAATGCCATTTACATGCACACATTCGATGTGTGCAACAGCACATGTCCTGCTATCGAATAGTGGCGGTAGAGCAATAGTAGCGTCTTTTGATTTCACAATAGACATTCATAATAATATATGACAAATCTTAAGACAATGGCTGTCAGCTTCTAAAATTTCTGTAGGTCAGATTTTAAAACGTTTTTTAATTCATCAAATGATCAGGAATCTGAGTCCTATGCAAGTAATGTACATTATGAAAAATACAAACACATACATTGAAAGTCACTTTTAAAAGCATGAGGGTGGGCTGTGTCTAGCGTCACTTCCAAATCCTTTACATTTCCTTCATCCCTGTACTTTCCTGTCCCCATCCGCCCCACCCCCAAGTTTCGTTACGCCTGTACCTGACTGGTCCAAAAGCAGTACAGGTATTAAGCCGAGCCTGGAATTTCCCCTATGGGTTTCGTTTCTGTTTTCCCCAGAAACATTCCAACCGTCTGACGTGCAACAAACACCTTGCTGAGTTGCCTGCGTGGCTTGAAGCCATGTGGCCATGTGGTAGCTCCGTGGTATATTACCTTTGCCGCTGTTCTTACACCTCCACTAACTAGCTCGAATGTACCACGTCCAGACTGCCTATATCTATGAAGCACGCGACACAAGGCACGCGCGTGAAAATGTTAGCTCCAACCCCGCCCCACAGGCCCTCTGTCTACATTATGTTCCAAACGTCACAGAGAGTGAAACGCTTTCCTGACTCACAGCTGTGTCACTCAGGTGTTTGGGAAGAGACGTAGCGCTTCCGCCCAAACACCTGAGTGCCCTCCCTCCAGTCGCATACTCAGCCGCAGTGTCAGTGATAAACACTACACTGACTCATGGTGACCCTACCTGGAACTGTTGTCTGACGTAAAGACGGGCACCGACTTCCTTAAAGGCTGGTTTATAGTATATTCTACTGCGTCTAAACACAGTTGTTAACATTTAATTGATTATTATAAAACCGGGAAAAAACAACTGACTAAAGGATGTCCTCAGACACCCGATATCTGACCAGAACAGGTACACAATGATCTCTAGATTTTATGAAGAGCTTAATCTTCTCGTGAGCTGGGCCGACTCTGATGGACAGGAGACGGCTGGGCAGGTAGTGCATTTCCTTTCTGAGTAAGTGTCCCCAGAAGAATGTCGGTGTATTTCGGCAGTGCCAGTAATAACATCAGATTCTCCACTCTCAGTACGTGATGCCCAGGAAGAACGCCAATGCAATTAATAGTCTATGTTTTGTATGTTTTGTGACATAATTCTTGTAGTTACAGTATGAATTTTTTGTCCTCATTTTCTGCCCGTCTCTTTTATTTCTTTTATTTCTGGGGCACGAAATGTCATCATCTATATTTATTGTTCCATTGATTGGAATGAATATATATATATATATATATATATATATATATATATATATATATATATATATATATATATATATATATATATATATATATATATATAGAGAGAGAGAGAGAGAGAGAGAGATGTATATATATATATATATATATCTATATATTTGAAATAGCCATCACTTCACACCAGAACGTCTCTAAAGTGTCTTAAAAGACGTCATAATTGTACCACTTCATTTACGTAACTCATACTCTGGGTCTCTAGGAATTAATAGGATTTAAAATACAGCGTAGAAATCGAGAAATAACTTTTTGTTCCATGGCAGTGACCTACCAACAGTTTTGAGTCTCACCCTTTACCTTCCAAGGCACTACTCGAGAGGGCATGAGGCGGATACCAGCAGGAGATCACCCACCTTAGAGTACTTTTTGGAGTCTGAAAGTAGCAGTGGGCGAAACATTCTAGTCACTCAAAACACGCAAAATTTGCCCACTGGAGAAATTTTGCATGTGAAATCAATTAACTACTTTTTTGCAAATGTATTGGTAATTTCCGAAAAATTTCATGGATTTTTTCAGGTTTTTTTATTCGTTTTAAAACGTTCTCCAATGACAACTTCAATATATACAGTTGTATCAATGGTATAGGACATTTTTATATGTAGTGTTTGGGCAAGTGTACACACATGCCCAACCACATTAATCTACACAGCATTAATGGTACTTTGCAGGGTGCCATAACGCCACCAACACTCTCCCCGCCTATTAGCAGAAGTTTGAGGACTAGGGAGATGCGGAGGGCAGCACCCACTCATCTCATCCACTTCCTAGCTCACAGTATCTAGCTTCACTCTCCCTGCTGGGCTGTCCATTACTAGAATCCTGTTTGTTAAGATAGTCCCTGGCAGGACCCATATGTCTTATCGTCATGCTGCAGTGTGCTGCAGAGATGTATGGTTCTCTCCTGTGGTGTAGCATTCAGTTACATCTAATGGCTATGTTGGCCACTACTCAGCAAATAATTGCCAACCACTCAACAGGCTCTACAAGTGCAAAAATCGCAGCCGTCTCTAGCTTGGGTAACTCAGCTGTCTCATCGCCTCCCATACAAATGGGTATATTCCTGATTTTGTGGACTTTGAGATCTGCACCTCCCTTCAGCATCATGCAGTGTTGGCATTGGATTACACCATAGGGGTTACGTCCATTATGGAGTCCCGGTAGGACGTATCAAACTGCTATCAAATAGAAATTACCTGGCCACCGATTCAATATCCTGCTTATTTATTCAGCAGATTGCAAATACAATGCATTTAGTCATTGCATCTTACTTTAGCAATTGTACCTTATTTAAATCACCTTTAAACAACAATTATTCATACTTGGTGCATTAAAGGATTACACATTTCATTCTTCACTGCATAATTTTCTGATCTCATAACTAAACATATATACCTAAACAAATAACAACAAAAAAATTAAAACCATATCACTGCATCAACTCTTTTGTGATTCTTATCATTACACCAGTCAATACTGTAAACTGCCTGCCTGCGCTAAGACTATTTACACTTTTATAATTTTCCAGAGCGCATTGACAGACTTGCTACGGGGAAATAATTATTTTTCCGGTTCTCTCTCGGGGAATATTTTGTGTTAATACACCCTCACTAGAGTCCCAATCGATGTGGGTCCCTCGTAGACAACTATGGAAAAGCCGACGCGTTTCCAATCCTCCTCTACATTAGGGGATTATCATCAGGGCTGGACCACGGTGTAATCTGTGTATTTAAAAAAACAAATGGGGAAGGGTAAAAAAACAACAAAACCATAGATTAAAACTCAGGTACAACCCTTTTTCCTCTACCTATAGTCAATTTTTTGGGAAACAGTTAACGTACCTTATGTTCATCAACGTAACTCACTCTTGTAGTATGCTTTTCTTCTGTGGTTCGTGTGTACCTAAACAAATTCAAATTGGTTGCGTAAGTATATGAGTCTGTGATTTTTGGGCAATCATTATCACAATGGCTCTATTTGAGACTTACTCAGTATCCTCACACGTGTTTATTATTTGTTTCCAATGCTTGTTTCCTTTTCTTTTTGAAACAAACTGAAGATTTTTAACTCCGTCCCACAAAAAATACATTAAGTTCAATTACCTAATTTATTTTCACAACTGGTTTTCCCATAATTAGAACTTTATTATGGCTCTTCTCTTACTTGGAAGTAGTTCCCTCTTCCTTCAATGAGTACTCTCCACTTTGACGTCCTTCCTTTTTATAAAACAACAAACACTTGCTCCTTTCTACTAGGATGAAGAACATTGTCAAGATATTTTAGTCCACCGACCTTAGCAGCATTGGTCAACGTCAATTTCCAGCTCGTTATTCTGTCTTCAAACTTGAGGGCTAATCTACAGTAACCAATCATTTCAATAGTTTCCCTGCTATACCCTTCCAGATTAACATCTGATGGAATTAACGTATCAACAATTTAGTCCTTGAATCTATCCTTCGGACATGTTCATCTACAATTGTACATGCAGACACACAGTCCACAACTATTTTTTCGTTGACATACGTCTGCTCCTTAACATTCAGAATTAGAATTTCATGTTCTGTATTTCCACTACTTGAACTTCAGTAATCTCCTCACTTGTATTGTACCATTGTTGTCCCCTTCTTATCCCTCAAAACTCTGGTAAAAGGACCAGCTACACCGCATTATATTTTAGAAGCTGGAAACCATTGTCCGAGGTCAATTTTCTAACTTTTCCACAAGTAGGGCATTTATTGTTATCACTTTTGCAGACTGATTCTGTTCTTTTACTTTAACTAAGAATTTTTCTTTTTTGGACCTACTTTGTTCACATGTTCACTAATTCTCCGTCCATAGTTAGCTTTCACAACATGCACATTACTTCGACACATGATGCGATTGCCGTAGTGTGCTGTAGACAGGCTTCCCCATTCATCCACAACTGTATTGCATACACTAGCAATAGAAAGCATTACTATTCGGTTCCAAATAAGCCCACCTTTTAAGGCACTACATATGCAATTCAATTTATTTAAATAGTCAACATAATTGTCAACACCCGTATCCATACCTTGTTTCATGTGCAGGGACTTGTATTCATTAATAGCCACACCTATTTAACCATACAATAGGAATGTAGGTAATCTACAGCATTGGTAAACACATTACATTCTCTCACACATCTCTCCCATATGGTGCCAGTGTGTAATCCTTTCCCCTTCTAGACCTAAGGAATGTGGCAGAACCTACATTTCATTTCCGGAGACATTTCCTCATCGTCTAAGTATGCCATGTAATTCATAAAGTACTCCATACACTCTTTAGAATCAATCATTTTTAATTTATTAAGCAGTATAGTATCTCATTACACAGCTCGTCTGCCTACATCCACCGGCCGGCAGGGCGAAGGGCCATTATCATGAAACACAGCCGGTGGGCCTACACCCCGGAGGGCGACCCGGCGTGGGCATAAGCAATGCCAGGAAGGACGACCAGCACTTTCGGCACGGTACTGCATTAAGAATGGAAACGGAAACAACAGAACAAACCAAGACCACCTGCCACCACCCCAACCCCCTCCGCCAACCCTTCCCCCCTCCCACCACCCTCCTCCGCATCAGTCTCGCCTACCCCCCCACCCTTGCACTATCATTCCTGCCCCCCTACCACTTTTCCACTCCACTCCTCCAAAGTTATTGGCCTGCGCTCTGGGTCATCACAGGGATAAGTTGCAATATCTGCAGATACTTTGGGCAAGTTATTCCGTGCAAGTCTCGAGAGAGGAGATGAATGAAGGGCTCCCACAGTTCCGCGTAGACCTCTCCCTTACCCTCCTTGCCCAAGGAGAGTCTTTCCATTGCCAATAGATGCCATAGCCGACGAATCCAATCCCTCGGATCCGGGGCATCAGTGGATCGCCATTGTGCCAGAATAACTAAGCGCGCTGCTAACAAGGCTAGAGCGATCTGCTTACCCCTCATAGAGCGCAAGGGAAACGCTTTTGCATGCGGGAGCCCTAGCAGCACATGTTCGGGGGCCCTTGGGAATGTGATGTGAAAAGCGTCATCTAGATCATCCAGGACCACCTTCCAATGGCGCTCCAACTTTGGGCAGTGCCAGAGTAGATGTGTCAAGGTGCCTGGAGCCCCACATCCCCGCCAACACAAGCCTGAGTATTTCGGGTCCCAAGACTTAATACGCGTTGGGGTATGTTACCAGTATGCCACCATCTTATAAGCCGATTCAGCCCCTGCTACGTTGGCCGCAGTGTGGTGTGCCCGGTAGAACACTCTCTCCCACTCTTTGTGCGACTCCATACACTCTTTAAAGGCATGAGTGGATCACCAGGAGTAGATAAAATAGTTGTGATGGTTTTAAATGTTATACTCTGTGTATCATGGTGATCTAGTCTCTAAATCCACACTTAACCCTCTGGGATTAGTACTGAGCCAACACTTCACCATTAAGGGTAGTTAAGCATATCCCTCTATGACTGCAGTTAGACATATAATATTCCTAAGATGCTTGAATGTATTGCTTCTAGTCTCAGTAAACTAAATTCAGACACAACAAATCTCTACCAAATGAAAACAGCAGAATGTTTTTCATCCAGCTCAGTAAAGTATATTCCAGGAAACCAGGAGAGATTAATGAGTGTATCCAGTGGAGCGCAGATGCAGTTAAGCTCTGTCGGATGGTAAGTTCAATCAGACTCCACGCACATTGGTAGCAGCCAAACAGCCACACTTGGCTACATAAGTGCATTTTCTCAGACGCTTGACTTGACCGTATATGTCAATTCCCTCACCTCTCAGTTTGCTACAGGCATTTAAAAACGTTGGTCCTGATTACTAGCTGTGCGGAGCAGCATTTCTGTCTGGAGCTTTGCTTCTTTGCAATAATAGGTAGTCCAGTATTACCGAACCAAATTTTACCCTGTTTTCCTATTTTACCGGCTTTAATCCGGATATTAAAATCACAAAGGGAAAAAGGCTGCATTACTGTCTGGAACGGTTCATAGCCCCCACCAAACGCTCAGTCAGGGTACGGGGAAGTATGTAATCCTTATTTTAAGTGGTTCCACTTGTAATACCAGGAATTGTATGCGGAGATTTTGACTAGTATCAAAAATTCGAGCCACCCATAGGCTCTGCATGCAATCCCTTACGTGTTGCATTTGGGGCCTTCTCAGTCTGTGTCTCGTGGGTTCGCCATATGAAGCCTTAATATTCCACAGTTTATTCTTTGTACATAGGTTGTGGAGCTGGGAACTGTTAGATCATAAATTTCAGGGTTATGCAAGCTTGTTGCCAAAACATGTAGTGAAAGTCCACACCGGATTTGGTAGAAGAGTAGAATCTTTTATTACACTACTATTATGTCCAACTCCTGTCTAAACTCTGAGCAACTGCCTAGAATTGGAATCTGCTCTTATTTATTTATTTTATTATATTTTAAATGCAAAGTGCACCCAGATTCCCGGGGAATTCCAAGAAGGAACTAACAGAATACAGGTTGGTGATAAAGGTGGATTCACTTTCTATAACATTACATCCCTGCCTACCCTCTCTTTAACTTGTTTGTGAGGGGATCTAAATCCCTCGACTTTCCCACCTCATGTCATCCCTCATAATGCACCCAAGTTGTTTGAACCCTCCACTTCTTCCTCAACTGCGGCATTTTCTCTTGTATTATTACCCAGAAGCTAGTACTTTCCTCCCTATTAATATCTTCTGCCTCTAACCTGACCTACCCCATAGTACCTATAAAGCTTTACCGCTATGTATGCCCTGGTACCTTCCCTCCACCTATACCCTAGTGCCCCTACCTATACCTTTAGCCTAGCATTTCTTCTCCTTGTCTTTTCGTTACTCCTGTTTGTTAACTATTTTCTTGTTCCTTTTTTTATCCTTTTTTATTGGATTTCTTAAAATATTTCAAGAAAAATGTTTTTCCTCGTTTTTATAATTATTCAAAATTGACTTTCATCAGGCTTGGGTAGTTATGCTGGTGAGCTCCAACTTGTTTTTTTCCAGAATGTGGTAAGGACTAGACCGCTATCACAGACTCCATCAATCAGTCAGTCAATCAATCAATCAATCAATCAATCGATCAATCAGTCAATCAGTCAGTAGAATTGTAGGACGCTACTTGTCACCCGTTAGGGTATCCATGCACTGTCTCATGCCCTACAGCAATCTCTCATGTCTCTGAGACCTTACAGATTAAGATAGTAGACGTGTTCTAAGGTGACAGCAATCTTGTGGGCTAACGCCTCTGGTAGGAGCGGCGATCACAATGTCACAGCAAGCTATATCAATATAGATACTGGAATGCCTCCACCATTTCTCTTCTGTATTTGCTTGTGGTATGTTATGGAATAGCAATAATTCTAAGGCATCTGGTTAATATCTTTGAAAATACACAACGATCAAACCCCAAACCAGCATTTTAATTTGATGAATATACACCATTCCTGCTAAGCAATGTTTGTTGCCAAGCTTTTTTTTTTTAAGTAATACACACGTTTGGTCTTTAAATATCAGTTTATCCTTTACTTCAAGAACTCCTTTCTACCACTGCCGAGCAAAACGTACTTCAAATGCCCATATATCAGAGTCAACTGTAACAAATGCCAATAAAATGCCAGATGTAGCCACCAGATTTATGGAATATCCATCTTGTGTCAAGGATGAGCCATGTTAATGGAAAGGACTCCCTAAATATGCCAGAATGGATGACCAGGGGCATTATAATGCCAAAAATGTACTGAATAATTTTAGAGAAACCCACAATATATACAGGAGAGCCACCTTAAGTCAGAATCAGCTATTGGCAATAGATATGCACAATAATGTGAAGGAGCCCCATAATTGAAGAAGAAAGGTTGCCTTTTGCAGAGAAGGGGCACAATAATGTATTGTGGGATATCAGCAAGTCAGCAGTGGGTATGCTTTGATAGGACAAGAATTATGTACGATTGTAGGAAAGTAGGATCTGCTTGTTATGTTTACCCCCACTTTTTGCTTCATGTTAGACTGTTTTTGTCTAGTCTGACTGGGATCCTGCTAATCAGGACCCTTGTCTATCTGCTTTCTCCCTAAAATGTCATGTCATGTACTTAGGTACACTCCAGGTTGGATACTGGGGTACCCTTGTCAGTCCCTAGTATATGGTACCCATGTATCCAGGGCATAGCTACCCAAGAGGCCTCTCATGGGCTGAAGCATGTATTATGCCACACATTAGAGGGCATGCAAAATGGAACTACAGGCCTGCCATTCTAGCCTGTGTAAGATGGTGCATGCACCTGTTACTTTAGATATAGGTTTCCTATTTCTAGGGGTCATTTCACTTAAAACCTATAGGTCACCCCATAGCAGGCCTTAACAACGCTGAAGGTAGGGTGCTTGGTTCTAAGTGAGAGGGTGTCCCTGCATGAGCAGGACACCCCTGCAGCCTACGGAGTCCATTCTCCCGGGTTGTCAGTGTATCAGTCATTTAAGACATATAGAGTGGCATTATGCGACCGCGTAAGGACCAACTCTAAAACAGCAGAATGTAACCCTATTGTGTTTTGTATCGAAAATTGTGGACTCATACCCCCCCCCCCCACGGTAACTGGTGTAGGAGGTAAGATTCCACTCCTCAGAAACGAGCTTTGTGTGGTTCCGTGTGTTCCGGATACCAGCCTTCTAGTCCCAGGCAGCCCAATCAGAAACACATTTCTGCCCTTCTGCTGCTGAGCCAAGCTTGAGCAGGGGAAGGCAGAACAATAGGCATCCTACCACAGGGAGATGTGACCACCTGCCAGACAGGAGTTAGCGTATTAGGCCTGGGTGGGTGCTCTTGCCAGTGACCAAAAGTCTGGATGAGGTGCACATTTGGTGTCCATGTGCATAGTCCAGTTCAAACCAGTCCTGGGAGCCGTTGGCTCTCGCTCTGGTGTGAAACTGGATAAAGGACATGGGAGCAACCTCCCCACTGTCCTGACCCTCCCCTGGGAGGGTCCCCTGAATCTGCCAACCCTCTCCCGTGGGTACCAAAGGGCTTACCTGGCTGTAGGACCCTAGATTCGACATGGACAAGATTCTGAACCAGAAACCACTGAACTTCGACCGTCTGGACACTCTGGACTTCGCTGGACTTCATTTGGGCCCAAAATCGTCTCCCTCTCAGTCTGAAGCATCGTATGTGCCTGTGCACCATACAGGACCTGTGGAGCATCAAGGACAACCAAAGACATCTCCCTTGGAGTGAAGGAGTCACTCCCCTGCAGTCACAGGCACTGTAATGCAACTGACTGGTCTGCTGATCCTGAGCTTCTGCAGACTCTGAAGACTCCAGCAACACAGGAGGTGAGTTCCACGTCACTAAAGGTACGAGCTGCCCTCTCACCAATTTTGAGATCAGAATCTCTTGTGGGGGCTGCAATACCCATACCCCTGTGCACCACGCACTTTTGCAAGTGCATATGCTTGTTGGTGCTCCCGAAACAAGTGCACTGGACTATGAGTAGCCCCAACCTCTGGCACCATTTTCACCAAATAACTTTGGCCTCCTCACACTGAGTGCTCCATGGGCTGTTGCTTTGTAAATCTGCTTGAGGTCCCCTTGCGACTCCTGTGCCGCCAGCCTGTGGGTCCTCTAGAGGGTCAACACTGATTTTCTTGGGCTCCCCAGGTTGCTCCAGGCTTGCCCTGACTCCCCTGTGTTTGTTGAGTCTCCTGGATCTTACTGGTTTGAACCGTAACCTTTCTTGACCATCATCGTGGGTTGCTGCTGCCAAGGTTTGTTGGTGCTCCAGCCGGACCCCGTGCCCTCAGCACTCGGCATCCTTTGTGGAACAGCTTGTATCCAGCTCCTGGTTGTCCTCGGCATCTCCTGGTCCCGGTGGCTGCAGAGTCAAGAACCCCCTCAACGCACCTTAAGCGACCGACATCGGTGGGCATTTGTCTACAGAGCCCTTGGTCACTCCTGAGTGATCCAATATCTGTCCCCTCTGCTTTCAGGTACTCTTCATCAAGAATCCAGCTTTGGATTCCAACAGACACTTTTCTTCTTTCCAGCAGTGGCTCTTCCTTGAAGTCCTCCATTGAGACCGACGGCGGTTTCCGATATCACTTCGGCCCTATTCATCCGGCTTCTCAGGTATAGGTAACTCTGGTACTACGGTATCCACGGGTGGGGTGGCTCTTCAACCTCCAATGATCCAAAGGGCTTCTTAGTAATCCACTGGGAAGGGTCATTAAACTTTAAAACTGCAACCATAACTCTCCCATTGAATTGTACGTAGCAAGCAGTCGTGTTCTCACACTGCACCCATCCTTCGTGGAGTACCGACTTACTCACCTTGGGTTGTTCCTTGGGGTTCCAGCGATTCTACATCATCTAGACATTGTCTCGACTCGAGTCGTGGTTCTTATACCACTATTTTAGTATATGGTTGGTCTCCCCTGGAGCCCACTGTGTATTAGTGCTACTTACGATTGTTTCTGTGCTACAGTATTGTGTGCTTTGTGTTTATCTGCGTGTAGCAGATACTGTGAGGTATTTAACCCCTTAAGTGCTCCCGCCGGCCGTTGGCCGTCGTGAGCACTACCTGGCTGGTGCTGCGAACGGCCAACGGCCAAAGGGGCCACGCCTGTTTCTTCGAACGTTCAGCACTGGCGCGGAATGTTCGAAGCAGCTATAGTGTTAAAGTGTGTTATAATAATAAAACATATTTTTATAACTACTGTGCGATTCTCCTTTCATTTAGCCAATACAATAAGGTTGCATTCTAGTAAAACAAGCTGCTTAACATTCCTTCAAGACTAAGCCTGAAGGCTGCTCTCGACAGCTACCACTTGGTTAGCACTTTAAGATTATCTTTGACCTCTTAAATCACCATAAGGGTTGTTTGCACTGGTGCAAGGCACCCACTTTAATTAGTGGACATCATATACCATGCCAACTTCTCACAATGGTGTGGCCACAATAATGCTAAATGTGCCCACAGTACATCTGGGAATGCTACTGTTACAGCAATGGGATCCAACCCTTAAAAATGTTAAATTTTTCAATTTCTGACCTCGAGTATTTGGTTTTCTGCTGTATGATGCACTCCCTAATGGAGCTTCATACACTGTACGGAACTTATTTTGGATTTCCTCTGTGTATGGTACAAAAGATGAGGCTTGTGGCATCATCAGTCCAGTTGCCTGGTGACTAAGGAGCTGTTGGAGAGAAGTGCGCCCTAACCATGCTCGAGAAACTTCCTCTGCCTTGAGAGAAGGGGCTAAAGTCAATGTGAAAAGGATGCTGAAAGTGTGCTCTGCAACCGACCGTCTAAAAAAGGAGGACTCATCTGTTCAGGAAGGATAAAGAACTGAGATCAACCAAGCCTGTGAAGGGGTGGAGGTCAGGAGACCCCTTAAAGGTGGTGTTGCTGGCTGGAGCCGGACACTAAGAAAACACATGTGCCCAAGAAGAAGGATGGCAACAATTTAAGTCTGCCTGCCATGGTATAACAATGGTAAATTATCTACAATATGGCAAGGAGTACCATCTTATGGCAGGGCCTGCATTATGCTAATTATGACCTCCAGAATTTCAAGGATGCCCACAACATAAGGATGGCCTCTGTGTAGCTAGATGTGGTCATAATAATACCCATGGGCTCACCTCATTCTCACTGGCCCAACTTCAAATGTTATGATATCGATGATATCATCAAAATTCTAACAACTACTAAACTCAACAACCACTTCAATAACCCTGTCCCAGCAAAGTGCCTACCCCACATCTATTATAGCATAGCCCCTCTCGGGACCAATTTCATAAATGCCTCGCTCTCACAAGGTCACATCCCTGACTGCCTAAAATCTGGTCAAGTTACTCCTAGCCTAAAAAAACGACAGCTAGCAACTCTGACCCCAACAACTTCCGACCAATAACTAACAACCCTATGCCCTATGCTACCAAAGGTCCTGTAAAAATGTGTGCAACAACAACTGAACTCACACATCACAAATTTCAATTTACTGAACATACACCAATCGGGCTTCAGACCTGGCCATAGCAGCCATCCTACATATAGTAGACAACGCCCTCTCAGCTCTTGACCGCAATGAAACATGCCTGCTATTCTTGCTTGACATCTCTTCAGCCTTCGATACGGTCAACCACGACAAACTGCTAAGAAGACTAGAAGACAGGATGGGCTTTTCTGGCACAGTCCTTATATGGTTCAAATCCTTTCTGGAAAATAGAACACAATCATTCATGACCAACAAGATCCTTTCTCCATCCTCACCTAACCTACTAGGAGTACCTCAAGGCTCTACCTTGTCTCCCACTCTATTCAATTTATATGTTGAACCACTCACTGATCTACTACAGCAGGGAAGCATCTCTTACCACATGTACGCGGACGACACCCAACTTTACATCAAAATCACCTCTATTGAAGAGATAAAGTTAATGAATCTAGCTCTTGAAAAAAATGTACACCGGCTAACGACCAACTTCCTCAAGTTAAATGCACAAAAGACTGAATTTCTCTTAATCTCCCCCCCAATAACTCCCAAGAAATAAAGGAATGGACCAAAATGATCACCGCCTTGAATTGCACCGCATCGTTGATGGACTCCACAATATCACTTGGGGTCACACTGGATAAGAATCTTAAAATGCAAGCTCACATTAACTTGATGGCTAAAAATGCCTGCTTTCACCTCAATTATCTAAGAAAAATGAAGCCATTTATCGAGATCCCTGACCTCAAAACTGCAGTTCAGGCCTTAGTCATCTCAAGGCTGGATTACGGTTGCTCCACCCTCTCTGGACTTCCCAAAACCTCTACCGCACCTCTAAAAGGCTGTTTCAACGCCGCAGCTAGACTCATTTCAGGATCAAGGGAATTCGACCACATATCGCCACACCTGAAGGCACTCAACTGGCTACCCTATGAAGCCCGTATTCACTTAAAGATTGCTTATATTACTCACAGGGCGTTACACCACAATACCCCACTGTTCCTAGGCCAAAAACATACTCTATCTGGAGGAAACAGACATTCCAGGAGCACAGATAACCTACTCCTGAAACCCGCAAGGTTCAACATGACTAAAACCTCCAACAGAGCATTTTCTGGAGCGGCGCCAAGAATATGGAACTCTCTTCCGCCATTCATCAGAAAAATCACCTCAACGCTCCTCTTAAAAAAAGGAAGCAAAATCATTCCTGATGAGCAAGTGCACATTGTGTGTGCAATGCCAGCAAGAGGGCATTCAGTGCTTGGCCAATTTCCATGTGGATTAATATTAGTAACACAGTTATTGGGAAAGCATTGAAGGCCCAGGCTGTCAAGCACAAACTCAGAGTAGACATGGTTTAGCCAACCCGCCTGTCACTAACAAACAACTTTCTTGGCTCAGTGTCCTTTTAGGGCACAGGAGGGCAACGCTGTGTTGAAGAGATTGTAATCATGTGCTAAACTCAGCTCTTTGAAAGCGACTCTGCCACCAAAAAAGCCTAGTCTGAATCCATGATGAGGCAGCCAGACAATTTCCCACAGGGGTGGCCATTGGAACTGTGAAATTATGGCAGGGCAGGCTAAATTGCGCCACTAGATAAGGCATATTATTCTGTGATAGGCCCCACATTCTGGAGCAGTATTATTTTGTTTTTTTGTCATTTTAACATTTATTCATAGTATCCGGACAAAGGTTTCGGTAGTTTAACACCTGAATACAGAAATCAGCAACTGAATTTTGACCAGTTAACTTTCGTGAAGGCTCTGTTGTTGTATTTCTATCTAGGACCCTAATTCAATAGTCCTGATTTATGCCCTTATGTGGTTATAATAAACAATATCCTTATAAAGGCATAAGAATCATATCCATATTTAGTCGTAGCCCATGCAGTCCAAATTAAGCAAGGCTACTTCCCCAGACTCCTAGAGAGTACAACGAGTTCTTTAAACAAAACAAACCTCCAGCAATCTGGTAAATCCCCACGCTTCTGTTTTGATTTGTCCTAGAACTCCTGTGAGCACTGAAAGAACGGCCAGTTCTTAGTGACATCTTTATTGACGTCTTATGTCCAACCTTACGTCAAACCTGGCACCTTTCAGGTATAAATATACCAACGTTGCCTTCAGCAAACACACGGTGGTTTGGAGCAGAGCGGCTATCTACTTGCCCGAGAGCCCAGCTGATGCGAGAGCCCACGGACGCCGCCCCTCCCCTTTGACGCACTGAGAGAGACGCTGTCTTTTTCTCCAGCCGAGAAAATCCAGCTCCGGTGTTTTCAGCCGCCCTTGCGGGTTGCTGGGATATCGAGTCCTGAGAGAGAGATTCCAGACCTCCTGCTTTCTATTACCCAGGTACGGAGCTGACTAAACCCTTAAAGAGATTTCTTGACTCAGATTCTTGGCAAAACCAACTTAACTTAAACTGCTACTTACTTACTCCTTCCCACGTATTAGGCTTAGATCAGGTACACCGGGGTAGGCGTAGATTAGAAGCACCAGTTGAGTACGTTAGTCAATGTATTTATGTATGTATATATTTTATCTATTTTAAAGTATCATATGGCTAAGAAACCATATCAATGCTTTTATAGTATTATTTTATAATACTCCTTTTACTGTACGCACTTTACTTCATGTTAAGTATTGCAATTGTGGCAATTCATTTCTCTTGCATGAGAAAGAAGACTGCTCAATAAATAACACCTTTTATTGAAAACGCCCGTCTCTCTATTTCTCTGCACTCTGGTGAAACTAAGTATGCACGATTGACTGAGCGAAATAGCTGTCTATTGTTTTCACACGACTCTAGAGATACACTCTTATTCTGAGGGAGCAAAGTTGTCATGTTATATGGTTGTCAGAAGCTAATCCCTTCTTGTCTGTCCAGGGAAGTTAAACTTCTCCTTGTTTATTCGAGAAAGTTTCTAGTGACCTCTGAGCTAGCTGGCAAAACTAATTAAGTCTAATATAGTCAGTAGAGACCTAGGTGACCTCAGTCCTACGTCTACACTTCTGTTTATATTATTCCAATGCGCAGAGCCTATTGGGAATATAGGAACTACACTACATGGCGCCCAAGGTTTGGTAAGGCGATAAATCTAACGCAAGACGTTAGAGTAACTCAGTCGTGCTTTTTCACACAGACCCTTTTTCCCGTAAAAACTCCAATAGACGTCTGGAGTGGGTAAAAGGTTAAAATCCGCCGGAACTTAGTAGGAAGAGATTCCTATGTATAGTTTTTGGTTTAGTCAATGTTGAAGGATACAGTGTTCCAAAACATTGTGCACCTAATTTTTGTTTCCCTTGAAACTTGATCTGCAACAAAAAACTTTCTGTCAGTAAAAATGGTAGAAAGTGAAGATGAAAGGGAGGCAGCTAGAATAGCAGCTCATCTCCTAGCGGATGACACAAGTCTCCAAGAAAATGACCCGAATGCTATAATCATTCCGGTAAATGTAAGAAAAACTATAACTATTAAACTTATAGAAAATGGACTGACAACACGAGGTGGTACAGTCATATTCGTGGTAGAGGCCCATGAATATCGGCAGACAGAGGTATTCTATTCATGGATACACTTTCCAGCAGCAAACGCTGTAACAAAAGAATTCCACTATTACAAAATAGAGGAACCTCCGGAAGAATACACTCCTTTCGAGGAGGTTGAAATCCCATTAAATTACCAAGAGCACCTGCTCTGGTTTAAAGGCGCCCTAAAACATCAAAATCACATCACCAGGCTCGGTCCACTAGGTAGACCAGGAGCCACGTGGCCGGTTCTAGCCAGCTACACACCACATCCAGACATTGATAAAATGTCAGACCGGGAACTTTTAGCTCAGCTAAAAATACTAATTAAAATACATAGACAATTAGTCCAATATGTAATGCGGACTTCAACAGTCCAACCAGCTATTAACATTCCACAGCTGACCCCTCATCAGGGGAACACAAACAAAATTACACCACAGAACATACAATCATGTCTTGGTAAAATACCCTCAAAACGGGAACAAATTCCATTCTGGTTAGTACAAAAAATAACTCAAATAGAGGCAGTATTTCCTGATACTACGCCTACTGAGAAACACAGAATTCTGACTATCTGTCTTCCAATGGGGATCGCACCACATGTGGAGGACTTTGACACTTGGGGCACAGTCTTTTGCTTCCATCTACACAAAAATACATGGTGTTCCGTCCATGGCGGTAATACCAGATGTGTTAAGACAGATTCAAAATGAATACGGTCCAGAACCTGCTTTAACTCTGGGTATGAAATTACTGAAAGACTTCAAGCAGGTCTCGGCTATATTATTAGCCAACTTAAAAGGAGAAGCAGCATCTGCGGCGATCCGGCTGAAATTGAAAGAAACAGATATAGCAGAACAACCTTTTGAACTTGCCAGAATCATAGAAAAATCCTATGAAGAACTAGGTAGAGATAGTTTGGGTGGGAAACCAGTAAAACCCCAACTACTTGAAAATCCTGAAAAAACTTTTATTAACAATAATCTAAATACTCCAAAAAAGAGTTGGGATGGTAATAAACAATCCACCCCCAAAGAAAACTGATTCCAGTCCAGAGGAAGGTCTCCTCAACGGAGAGAAAGATCTCCGGACCAAGGAAACAAGTCTCCCCAGAGGGAGCCCTCTGAGAAAAGATACAACCTTAGAGATAGGGATAAATTAAGAAAACCTGATAGATATCAAGATATTGATACACGTCCCTCTCGATCTTTTCAGACTTCCTCACAGAAATCGGAAAGAAGAGGACGGTCAGAACACAAGGAAGAGCACGTCAAGTCCAAAGACAAGGAACCTGCTCATCAAAGTAAAAAATTACAATTTCCAAGAAAGAAGGTAGCCAGTATTAAAATAATTAAACATGCTGAGGATACGGAGGACACAACTGAAAAACGGAGAGTGGGCCCAGACAATGCTAGACAGCGCAGCAGAAGTGACAATAGCTCACAAGATCTTGATGAATCTTCTGGAGACAGGGGACACGAATTAATACATTCAAGTGGAAACTGCAGTTACCAGAGTTAGCAAACCTCATAAAATATACGAAATAACACTATGTATAGAGGGGGAGATGACCAGGAAAGTAAGGGGTCTCTTTTGGGATAACCTTTCGAAAGGCTATGACATCCTGTTAGCTGAGAAAGACTGGCCACCAGAGTTTGTCAGGGAGTGCCCTCCTGGCGAAGAAATGATTATGCCTGCCTTCTCAAATCATATTCCAATTCATAAAAAATATACACTTGCAAGAAAATGGGCAGTGGCCCAAGCTTCTGCATTATATAAAAATCATGTAGGATGGGATGAGGACTCTCCTCCTCACAAAATCCAGTTAAAAAGTCAACCCACTGCACAAAGGCAGTATCCTGTTAAGCAAGAAGCTAAAAAGCAAGTCAGGGAGATCTTGGATCAACTTGAATATCAGGGGGTGATTGAAACATGCACCTCACAAATGAACAATCCTTTGTTTCCTGTCCCCAAGCCAGACGATTCATATCGTCTAGTTTTGGACTACAGACACTTAAACTCCTGTTGCAAAACATTTGCAGTACAAAACTCACACAGTGCAGCACTAATGAATAACATCGTGCGCAAAAAATACAAAACAACATTAGACATCTCTAATGGATTCTTTTGTCAAAACATTGCACCTGAAAGCAGGTATTTGACTGCTTTCTCAATAATGGGGTCGCAAAAACACTTCTGTCGACTCCCACAGGGATTCAAGAATAGCCCAGGATTATTCTCAGCAAGAGTAACAGAGTTACTACAAGTATATGATGATGAAGCATTATCTTATGTTGATGACATCTATCTAACAGATGATGACCTGGAGACACACTTGAAAAGAGTGAACACCATAATACTTAGTTTCGCAGCTGAGGGTTACAAATTCAACTTTAAAAAGTCACGAATTGCCCATCTAACTGTCCTATTTCTAGGATATGAATTATCAAGTGAAGGCAAAAGCCTAGCAGACAACTTCTTAGAGAAGTGTGCTGTACTCCAAGCACCAAAAACGCTGAAGAACTTACAATCAATACTAGGTTTCCTGAATTTCGGAAGAACATACATTCTAAATTATGCAGAGAGGGTTAAACCCCTCTATGAATTAATAAAACCTGATTTCAAACCAATCAATTGGACTCAGAAACACACAGAAATTTTAAGATCATTGCAAACAGACATGTTCACTAAAACAAAATTGCAAACTTGCAAAAACATACGCAACCTTGTAATCCGAGTCATCCCAGGAAGATGCAGATTCACGTACCTAACCTCTAATGAGGGAGAAACGGTACCAATAGCGTACAAATCACACTTGTACACACAAGCTGAAATTAAATTCAGTTCTACTGAAAAAATTCTAATAGCGGTTCAAACTGCTGTAGCAAAAGAAAGAGCCCAAGCCCAAGGCAGAAGACTAACTGTTTTAACAGCAGAATCAGCCCTTGAGGCATTAACAAGCCCACGCAATTTGACTGCTGTGGCATTAGATCCAAAATGGATACAATGGGAAAATACTCTTGCTGCAGAAGACGTGAAATACTATTTTGACCCGAAAATGAAAAAACTAGAAAATCTAGAATATGAAGAAGAATATCCTCTGCCAATTGAAATTCTGCCTCTCGAACAATACACATGTGTAATCTACATGGACAGATTTGCACAACACTACGATGTAGAGAAAAAATCCTTCAACGCAGCGTGCGCGATTGTTAAAGGTCGCTGGCGCTTTGGTAAATTCAGACCAATAGTCACCAAAACTGAATCACTCAGAAACTGTTCAACTCAGCGAGCTGAAATAAGATCTTTAAAGATGGCGCTTGAAAATGCCGATTGCGAATTCCCCACACTAATAGTGTGCGATTCGTATTACTGCATTAAGTCTTACAATAATGACTTGCAGAACTGGGTTCAAAAGGATTACAAAGATGACACAGGTGCCACAATAAAGCATAAAAAGCTTTGGGAACAGGTAGTTCTTTTGCAGAAAGAACTACAAAAGACTCACGTGATACATACACTGAGTCATCAACGTGATGGCGTTCATGTTGCAGGGAATTCATTGGCTCACAGAGCCACAGCGGAAGCAGCTCAACCGGCTTCCGTAGCCACAAAAAAGCGTTCAGAAAAATACATAGACGGAGAAACTATGCTGGCGGTAAAAGCGTCCTTAAACGCGACTATGCAGCATTACCTCTGAACTATCCACTCAGTAATACATACATAATTGATGCAAACTCCGTTCCTTTTGCTCAAATCCCTGGAGTGGGGGATAGAGTAATTCCAAACACGAACAGGAGAGTCTTTTTAATAGCAGACGCACATATGGGATTGGGTCAAAGGCATTGAGAGATCAAGGAATCTCAGAAAGAATTGCGATCAGAATACTGGTGGCCGGGGATGAGCCTGCAACATTACAAATTTGCAATGGGCTGTCAAAACTGCAACAGAGATCGCAGTCGCGAACCGACCGGAGTAATGCCAGGACCCTTCTTTTAGAAAGCATAAGGCTATCTATACGCAAAAATCCAGCAGGAGAAATGCGTCCCATATATGTTTAAGACTAGATTCACTTAAAATATATACCCCAGCGCGTGGCTGACGCCAGAACTGTTATAAAAGATTTGCGAGTCTTTATCGGCACATATGCAATTGGCATGCTACATTCTGACCAGGGTCCTGCTTTTAGCTCTCGGGCTTATAAGGAGGCCATGACCAGCATGGGCATTGCATTGCGGTACTCTTGTCCCTTCCATCCTGAGGGAAATGCGGTAGTGGAAAGAAAAAACCGGGACATAAAGCAATCTATAACGGCGAGGGTATTAGGTTCGGGTGATTGGTGGGTCCAACATTTAACAAGTGTTCAACGTAGTCTTAATAATCTGCCAAGAAATTCTCTAAAAGGTCTCAGTCCGTACGAACTATTGTTCAGTACTAGAATGCACATTCAGGACCTTGATAGTCAGACTTCAGTGGTAGAAGATATCAAAGACCGTTTGGCTGTTTTACAGAACTTAAATGAAACAAGACGAAACCTGAGCAACATAAAGTTAAAGCAACAGCCAACAGCCACTGAAGAAAAACCACCTGTCCCAGCAAGACCTGTCTGGATTCCAAAGATTGGGGATCTGGTCAGAGAGAAGATCACGGTAAAGAAGGAATTTGGGCCTTCTTACAGAAAAGCAGTACCTGCCTTAGCTGTCAGCGGAACAAGATCAGTTGTACTACCGCCCCTTGCTGGTAAAAAGGAGAACCGAGTTGTATCCATCGACCTGGTAAAACCACAATCATGTGGCCAATAATAAGTAGTAGGCCCAGTGGACTCCCAAGAAATAGCAGAGTACCAAAATTTGCTACAATACAAGAGGTTCAAACTGAGAGACTAATCACATTCGATAAACCTGCAGTGATTAAAAAAGGACTATGCAACAAAGCCATGGAACTTATGCCTCTTGAAACCCAAATTGCAACAGTTCGTCAAGAAACACCAGTCTACTACAATGTAGCCTCAGACTATGCTAATGAAACAAAAAAAAATCCAAAAGCAAATGAAAATCCGGAAGCAATTCCAACAATTGACAGAACTGCATCTGGCTACTTCATCAATTTCGATGACTTTTCTGAAGATCCAAGCGAACCTGAAGAAACGCCAGCAACAAAAACTTTCAAAGACAAAGTAACTGAACTCTTTCATCAACTCAAAGAAACCTATCTGATTTCTCCATGGATTGAATTTTGGATTGTGTTAGGTGTACTTTTCCTCCTGCTTTGGCTCATCATGGTTCTTTGTTTGGGAAAATTCATTGAAGGAAAATACAGTACAATGGACACAGCAAGTCAGAACATCAACTTTGTCCTAAGCCTCTCAAGTCATCTCACATCGAGAAAAGAGAACTAGCATCAGTGAACGTCACAGCCAATCAAATACCCGGTGGGGTAGCATGGGACAGAACTGAATTTGACATTTTTGGCCCGATTGAGCTCTTGAAATATCTACATCAGTTCAAGGTTTCATTAAGTGACTTTGTAACACCAAGTACTTTCTCTGATGATTGGGACTTTGAAAATATAAATAATATGATGTCAGATTTAGTAATGTCAGCAAAAATTACAGAACATGATTACTTACAGGGTTCATCACATTATGAAGAAATGTACTGTTATAATCACTTTGGCCATCACTATTTGCATAAATCTGCTCAACCTAGAAATGTTTTTAATTATAACCAACGGGAACATTGTGCAACACCGCCTAAAAGCAGCTCAAAAACGTTTTATGAGAAATTCCCATACTTCTTAGGGTTTAACACAAGTGATGCAGAAACGTTTTATTTTAAAATGTTAAATAAGACAGGAATGAAAACAATGCTGACAAATACTAAATTGATCTATTCTGAAACATTTTATGAAAAAATGATTACATTTGGTTTTGATGTCTGGAAAAACAACATTGAAACAAAAACCATCTGGGGTACAAAAGAATGGCAGGTCCAAGGTTTAGGAGCATTATTTAGAGCCTGCATGATCCCAGAACAAATAGTATTCTTGAATGACACCATTCAACAGACAACCTGTCTTGGCCTAGCCAAAATTAAAGACTTAAACAAACCGTCTATTCCAAAGCCCATACCTCATAGTAATAGCACTATTGATATGGAGATAGACGTATCCCATATTTTATACCAAAACAGAACACATCCTGAGTGGAAAAAATGGTTGATCTGGCCCACAGACACAAATAACTGTCAAGATAGATTCCTGAACAAAATACAGGGGTTAAAACTGAACAGGCCAGACCCTAGATACTCCCAAAGACAACATCCAGGGATAGTTACAACATACAGTGTAGGGAATCTCTGCCTCGAATGGCTACAGAAATCCACACTGGCTGAAATTAAGCAACACTTGACTTTACTTAAAGACGGTGCTGACTTGCGTGATTTCATACTGGGACCACGCAAACAGCCTCAAAAACGTTTCATAGCGGCCGGTATATACGCTGCGTACAACGAAGCTTTGAAAGTAATGCAAATTGAGACAGCAGAAAAAAATACGAGAAATTGATCGTATTCATTTGGAAAAATCACTTTCTGTTGTGGACAATGAGTTAACGACTCTCTCCTCCAGAATATATTCACTGGACAGTATTGTATCATCTGCTATTGATATAATAGAGCAGGACTTACTAATGTTACAACATGGTCAGTCCCAAATACGTTCTATTGTACAGCTTGGCTGGACGTTGCAAAATCTGCGTTCAGGCTACGTACCATGGCGTTTAATCAACACAACGTCATTATTCTCTATCTTTAACCTTACTGATAAACAAATCAGTTTGGCACAAAAAGGAGCAGACTATACGATTCTGAGCATTGAAAAACTTGAGAGATTACCATTGACAATGTCAGAAAGACCGGTCATTGAATGGATAATACACGGAATAATTACAATCCCGATAACAACTTTCCAATTTAATTATTGCCAAGAGTATATACCAGCGGGCCAGTATGAAAGGTTGGGTAAAGGGTACATCAAGTCAACATGGAAATTACCTTATACACACACATCTTACAGTGAAAAGAAAAAGAATGTATTTCTTAGTGGTAAAAATTGTAAACAATCACTAAGCAGTACACTTCTGTGTCAAGGTATTAACTTGCATGGGGCCTGCGAAGGGTCTTCGAATAACCTTTCATGTCACCTGCACGGCACTCCTGCAACACAGATAGAGCCATTCTTTAGAGAGCTTTCTAACGGGAACTATATTCTAATAAATTACCACAGCTGTTGTGGCATGGTGCCAGGGAAAGCCTATCTCGTGAGCGTTAGTTCCATGGTCACTTGCTGTATGCAAGTATTGTATCCAAACAGCACTCCAGACCTGGAGGCGGCAATATGGCCTTATTTGAATATCTCTTCTATTCGAATTGATACTTTACGCAGAATGAAGTCTATTCTTTTACAGACAACTGTGCCTTTGACCTCGTCCAAAGAAACGTATGATCTGCAAGTTGCAAGGACAACGGCAGAGATACATACCCTTTTATCAACAAATTGCCCCGTGCATTTCGTAGAAATGCTAAGCCAAATCTTAAACATGTCAGATACCAGTGGCATCGCACATGTATTTAAGACAATTTTTTCGGGACTGTTAACACCCTTCGAAACAGTTCTGGGCATTTTTCCCAATTTTGTCCATTCTGTCTTTGGCGGCCTACCTCTACTTTTGGGACTCGTGGCAGGAATTTTATTTTTGATCCTTCTGCTCCGATATGGCAAGTCAAGTCGCAGACAAGACTCCAGCAATGATGGAAGAAACGATCCTAGCTATACGCTATCGGGACCGCATAACTAAAGTCCTCAGATTAGCTCGGCTAAGAGATTTAAATATGACCTGGTTTCTTTTAATTCAGACCTTTCTGGCAAAATTGCATCTTACCCGTGCTTCGATGTATGCTATGCGGAGAAGAATGCGTGTTGGACGTCTGTCTTACACTACCATCAGCAGTACCAATGGATACAGATACCTTGCTAGGTCCTGAACGGCTCATGCATCGTGTTGTCCCCAGCGGCTACCCATTCTGATGAGGGCATTCGTTGAGACTTCACCACTACGAGTATGTGGCAGTGGAGTACGAGATGTGAGCAGCATCACACAGGTACAACCTTCTGTGAGCATTGCTTATCCTGACATCGATGATAGCAATCATTCTCACACATGCACTGTTTCGGCATTTTCAAACTTGGTCGAACTTTCACCTGATGTCGTAGACCAATTTTTTGCGAGTCTGTCGGAAATGATGTTCTCCCCTGAACAGAAAGAATAACTTTTTAAGCAACAAGCACACAGCATTCCCTGAACTCTGAATTCGGCCTTCAGCTTTGATAAACATAAGCTACTGAAAACAGTTGGAACTATTTTTTCCCCCGAAAACGAAATTATTTTTTTTTTCACTTCCAAAATATTTACCTTTTTCTGGCACATGTACTCTGCTTAAAGTAGAACTATTCTTAGAGAACAGAGCTTCTAATTTAGGAACTCTAGAGACAATATTTTACCTCAGCCTCTAGCACATGTACAGCATTTGTATTAATATGTGATGGAATGGTCTCAACCTTCTTTTCTGTATTCAGAGCCATTTCATGTGTAATTTTCGCATATCGTTCAGCTGATATATATTTACATTTTAACTGAATGATACCACTACTTGACAAGCGTACAGTACCAATACTCATTTTCGTGTATTTACCATATACCATTTCAAATGCGAATTATGTATTTTGGGGTGGGTTGGAAAACACATGCATGCTTAGTTTTAGTAATGAGGGACATTAGATCGTGGAGCGGGTGTTGTATTTCTATCTAGGACCCTAATTCAATATTCCTGATTTATGCCCTTATGTGGTTATAATAAACAATATCCTTATAAAGGCATAAGAATCATATCCATATTTAGTCGTAGCCCATGCAGTCCAAATAAGCAAGGCTACTTCCCCAGACTCCTAGAGAGTACAACAAGTTCTTTAAACAAAACAAACCTCCAGCAACCTGGGAAATCCCCACGCTTCTGTTTTGATTTGTCCTAGAACTCCTGTGAGCACTGAAAGAACGGCCAGTTCTTAGTGACATCTTTATTGATGTCTTATGTCCAACCTTACGTCAAACCCGGCACCTTTCAGGTATAAATATACCAATGTTGCCTTAAGCAAACACACGGTGGTTTGGAGCAGAGCGGCTATCTACTTGCCCGAGAGCCCAGCTGATGCGAGAGCCCACGGACGCCGCCCCTCCCCTTTGACGCACTGAGAGAGACGCTGTCTTTTTCTCCAGCCGAGAAAATCCAGCTCCGGTGTTTTCAGCCACCCTTGCGTTTTGCTGGGATATCGAGTCCTGGGAGAGAGATACCAGACCTCCTGCTTTCTATTACCCAGGTACGGAGCTGATTAAACCCTTAAAGAGAATTCTTGACTCAGATTCTTGGCAAAACCAACTTAACTTAAACTGCTACTTACTTACTCCTTCCCACGTATTAGGCTTAGGTCAGGTACACCGGGGTAGGCGTAGATTAGAAGCACCAGTTGAGTACGTTAGTCAATGTATTTATGTATGTATATATTTTATCTATTTTAAAGGATCATATGGCCAAGAAACCATATCAATGCTTTTACAGTATTATTTTATAATACTCCTTTTACTGTACGCACTTTACTTCATGTTAAGTATTGCAATTGTGGCAATTCATTTCTCTTGCATGAGAAAGAAGACTGCTCAATAAATAACACCTTTTATTGAAAATGCCCGTCTCTCTATTTCTCTGCACTCTGGTGAAACTAAGTATGCACGATTGACTGAGCGAAATAGCTGTCTATTGTTTTCACACGACTCTGGAGATACACTCTTATGCTGAGGGAGCAAAGTTGTCATGTTATATGGTTGTCAGAAGCTAATCCCTTCTTGTCTATCCAGGGAAGTTAAACTCCTCCTTGTTTATTCGAGAACGTTTCTAGTGACCTCTGAGCTAGCTGACAAAACTAATTAAGTCTAATATAGTCAGTAGAGACCTAGTCGACCTCAGTCCTAAGTCTACACTGCTGTTTATATTATTCCAATGCGCAGAGCCTATTGGGAATATAGGAACTACACTAAACTGTCACTATGGCCCATATTTACTACGCTATGCGCCGGGTTTGGAACACAAAAGTGACTCAAATCTGGCGCAGATTTGCTGTTTGCAACTTTGAGCTACTTTGGTTCAAGGGGGCGCCCCGTGGGTGTTACATAGGTGTTCTCATACAACCACTCATGTTTTTTATGCAAATCCCTATCCATTAACATTTAGTGGCAGGGATTTGTGTCAAAATGTTACGCCTCCTCCCTTGCTCATTGCACCATCAGGATTCAAGCAAGCCGGGCCGAAGACGGCTGTAATGCCAGAAACCGGTCCCCGGAAGCTTGTTTCCTTCCCAGTGTAAGAATTGGCTTTTGTAGTCTGGTCTGCCCTGTTCCCATGATGCACTGGGCCAGGGACAGACTAATTTGCATACAGCCAGGTTCTGAAACTGGGATGGTGCAATGAGCTAAAAAACGGTGTTGGATCTAGCCCTGATCTCTTGACTGGGTGAGAGTATTCTGCTTAATTCAGAGACTCTGTCCATCACCACCCCTTGTTGTAAATATCCTCCTAGAGGCAGGCGCAACAAGGACATTTTTTTTTTCATTTTCCAACTTTGCATGTGAGCTGCATTGTACAAAAGACATATTAAGTGGGAAACGTGCTAAGGATAGATAGCTTTGGTACTGGAAGGGTCCCTTATCACAGATAAAACAGACAACCTAACTGTTAAAGGTTGGGAGACCAGTACAGCAATGTAGCTCATTAACACCTGTACTTCTTGTAGTGTATGTCAATGGAAAATTGAAAAAAACATGTTTGACTTTTTTTTGCTCTTCGTGGCTGTTAAGATAATGCTGTCAACATTTTTTTGCTCACTGTTGTTTGATCTGCTAATGAAAAATAAACAGAAATAATAAGAATAAGAATTATTGCTTTTCAGCTTACAATTGAGAGGGTAGATGCTGACGAGTCTACAATTCAGCAGGTTCTCAAGCACATAATCATGGGATAACATTTGATAACAGTTACCTAACTGCATAGAGGGATTTTAGCAAGAATTGGGACTGGGACGTGCTCAATTAAAGCTGTGCTTCAAGTATATTGGGCAACATATGGCAAAAGCTAGGAATGTGGCTGAACTATGGGCCCACAGATGGGTACGAAATAGGCAATCAGACAGTCAAAATTTCCTGAGCACTTTTTCGGCCTTTCATAGTCGAATGGTAAGTGGATGATTTCATGGGAATTAGACAGACCCCCTCTAAAAGAGATATTTGAAAATAGACCCTTAAGGTTAGTGGTGACCTGGTAGAGCAAAGTTGAACAACTTCCAGTTTGAAAACTGATCAGCAAACTAAATCCTTTGTATTGGAATCCTGTTAAAGGTCCTCTTTTTAATTTGCCCAATAATGCAAAGGCAGCTTTGTGAGAATGTTAAACAGGGGCGGCTCCTCAGACGGAATGGAGGAGCTTCACCCCGCCAACTAAAATGCTCCCAAAAGCCCCAGAGATGAAAAATAAGATTGTAATAAAGTTAATTTATTATCATTTTATTTTTCATCCACCCGTCCCGAACCAAGAGGCAGGACGGAGCGGGGCTTGCTGAGTGGCATCAGCAGGGAGGAGGGTGGGCTACCAGTTCAGGTTAGTTCAAAGTGCGTATGTCCCTTTGGTTGGCTGTCCTGTGAGGGCTAGCCAGATATGTGCACTTTGAAAGCTCTGTGTTAGAGAAAATGCAAGCCTCCGGTGCCCTCGGGAGCACCGATCGAATCCGTTCCCTCCAATCCTGTTGCTCCTCTTATGCTGGTTAACGGCATGAGAGCAGCACTAGGATTGGTTAAGGCAGTTGACTGGACTCAGCGCTGAACACTGGACTGCTGCAGCAGGAGGAGGATGTGCAGAGAAGAGCAGGATGTGTCGAAGGTAAGTGGGTTTTTATTATTTTATTTTTACCCACCACCCATTTTCCCGCATCACCACTCCCCGTAGATGCCAGCCGCCACTGATGTTTAAACTATTTTAAACCAAATTGAGAGTTTTGAATCTGGGGATTTAAAAACTGCAGTATTGGCCTAGTTTACAGCAGAACCAAGCTTTATCTCACTTGCCACATAATCCACAATGTGCTGAATAATTAGAATTGAAATAAATGTTTCTAGCTCAAATGCACCAAACTTTTTTTAAAGTAACACATGCAATCTCAGATTTACTAATACAATCAAAGTTGCTGGCTACATGTGTCAAAGGGAGAGAGAACAAATGTGCCATGTGTATTAATATTTACCACATTTGTTCTCTATGCATGGGCTGTTGCCCTTTTTCCTGCCAAGTGCTAATGCACACATCCTTGCATCATCAAATGCTGATGATGTAGGGTTATTTCACATCTTAATAGGAGTTTTCCAACATATGTCAAGGAAGATTAACAATAAAGCCCTTCTGTCCACTGCCAGGGTGGGACTGGCATATTGGGCAACCAGGCAGTGCCCGAAGGGCTGTTCTGACAGAACAAGGTGTGGGCCGTTTTTGTGGTTGTTTGTGGACCCATTTTATGGTTTGCTTGGTCAGTTTTTATTATTGGTTTCCCTAATTTTGAACCAGTCTGGCTGTCATCTCAATCAACCTCTATATTGAGCCCCTTGGAGTTGTACTCAGAAATTGCACGATCGTCTACTATCAATATACAGATTGTACCCAATTACATTTAAAGTTCTCCTCTTCCAGTGATATTTGATATCTTGCTAACACCTTTACTTCTGTTCAAGACAAAGACTTCACACCGCTTAAAACTAAACCCTTCTAAAAAAATGTTCCCTCATTTTTTCTTCGCAACCACCACCTCCCGCACAATCATGGATGGACACACTCAACATCCTAAAAAGTAAAACCAGTAACAGTGCTAAATCTCTAAGAGTCATCTTAGATAAAATAATACATTTTCGATTGCAAATCAACACCATGGCCAAATATTCTCAATATCAACCACGTCTTCTCTGGGGAATCCACTGTTTCATTCCAGAGCAAAATTTGAAAATCCCTTTTTATTCCTTGGTGATCTCAAGACTAGACTACTGCAACTCTCTCCTGACCGACCTCAGCAGTACCGATCTCTTTCCTCTTAAAACTGTCTTACATTCATCAGCCCGCTTCATTTACGTGGGCAAACTAAATTACCTCATCACACCAAAGGTACTTACTCTCTACTGGCTGCCCATTGATGCCCGTGGCATAAACAAGACTGCTTGTATCTCACAAAAGGCCTTACATACATCCACTCCACGCTACCTGGATGAAACACTCAAGCTTTCTGGGACACCAGACCATTGTGAAATGCCAAAACACTGCCACACGAATTTCCAACCTTTAAAAAAGAATGACACATGGCACAATCATTATCAAGAACCATGACCAAAATATGTAACCCCTTACCTCTGAACCTACTCAGCACCACAGTGATGGCTGCTTTCCAATCCGAATTAAAAGCTCTCTTCCTTCAAATATATGTTGTATAGTTTCATCAATGGTCCTTATCATGGCTGGAAGAAAACAGGCCTTTTTTGCAGATGTCCTACCACTTTTTTCCCCCATTTGGACTACTGGATGCTGAAGTTCGACTCTGACAGTGCACTGAAGCCAGTTAACCAGACACCAGTGCCTGTGCTCTCTCCCTAAAACTGATATGTGTGAATTTGCAACACAATTGGAAAGGACTTTAATCCCCCTTATAGGTCTCTACTATATGATACCAGTGGCATGGGTGTTAAAGGGTCACTAGGGCCTGAAGCACTGTTTTTGCCACCCCGAGTGACCCAAGCAAACTATTGACTGCAGGCATGCCACTGCACGCTGCAGGATCAGTGCAAACTGCTTAAACTCAACATTGCCCTCACCGTGTGTGGCAAAGCCAATGTACTATTTTTATTATATGTCAGTCACCCCTAAGGAAGGACACCTTAACCCAGAAGGCAGGGTGCATTATATTTTAGGTGTAGACATATACATGCAAGCTTATATGCTACCATAACATGGGATGGCACCCGGGCAAACCCAAGGTTGGCAGCTTCATTATGGTACAACCTAAATATGTCATGTTGGTATCAAACAACATGCCTCATCACCCCTGACACAAATCTTGTATCGAGGACAATGTGGCATGTACCCTGGTGGCTACCTTAGAGGTTGCCTCCTGGTTGCACAGTCATTCCTGTGTTCTAGCTGCCAGCCTGCAGCTGCTGCTGCCAAGCCAGGAATCTGACCCTCTACCTGGAAGTGTGAACTCTCCCAGGAGTCAGAAACAATGGACTGGATGGGAAGAAGGTCACACCTCCTTCCCTGACAGGATGGCTAGTGAAGTGGCACATCAAGGCGGTGAGCTTCAAAGGCTGCACCACCTGTGATATGCAACCAGGCTACCTCCCGAGGGAGGAAACAGCCTTTCTCCTGCCCCAGGCACATTTGCACCCAGGCAGATGGGAAATCAGGTATTCAGGAGATGTTCACCCCCAGAAGGCTTGCCCGATCTCTTGGTTAGGCTACCTAGTCTGTACAGCTAATGAAGACTTCTGCCATTTTTAAAAGTGGTATAATAGAGGGTTCTGGGTAGAAAAGGCGACCTACACCCCCGGATGTGGTCATCTCAGGGGCAGGTTAGCCACTGGGGCTAGTAGTCCATTGGCCACTTGCACCTGCAGCCCTAAATCTAGGATTTAAGGGCTACCCCTGAAACCAGAACTTCAGTTCTGATATGACTTGCAACAAAGGACACAAGAGGAGACCTGAGACTGCGACAACAGGAGCTGCACAAATCAAAGACATGATACTCTGCACCTGTGGTAACCTTCCTGAAATTGCACAACTGCAACTTGTCCTGGACCAAAGCTCAGTTCGACCCAGACCGAGGGACCCCTTAGAGAGCCAAAGGCAACTCCAGACTCCCCTGGACTAGTCAGAGTAGTAGCAGACCGCAGGTAAGACCAATGTACCGGAACCAAAGAATCACTGGCCATTGGGCCCTCCGAGGGATCGCCTAAAAGTAGATGGTCCAGTGCATTGTAGAACACATAGTTCTGACCTCCACTGAGTTTCAAGTGGCTATCATGTTCCCCCGGACCTCTAGACATTAAAGTAACTTTCTGCTGAGCTGACCGCTGCCAAGGCTTGTTGGTTGACAGTCTGGCAAACACCCCATTTACTCAATGCTGCATCTTGAGGAAACTCCGCAAAACCTTCATCCGATATCAGCAGTGGCTTCATTGTTGATTTTTTGCACCCAGTTCCCCACCAGCACTGTGTAAGCTGTAAAATCTGCTCCTCGATGCTCCTGCTTCAGCACCAAAGACATCCAGGACAACTCTGCACCTGGGCTTCTCGAGCCAGGTAAAATCAAAATGACTGTTCTAGCTTGGTCCTGGGACTCGCATCACCTTTACCCTCGTTGGGTTCCACTCAACGCAACCTAAAAGTGATTGATTGCCACTAGTACTTTTTGTCACAGACTGCAATGATAACATTTTCAGTACTGTTTTGTACTGATTTAATATTGCTTCAAAAATCCATGACTCCAGTTATAATTATCTGATTTACTTTGTTTGGTTGGATTTCTTTCTGGTTGTGTCAAAATACTTATCATTCATTTTGATACTCAGAAATGTTTAACATATGTTCCTGTAGTAAAGCCTGCCTGCTCATTGCCACTGTACTAGTACTGAGCTATAGATTTATTATTGTGAATCCAAAGACCATCTTTAGGGTATTGTGAGAGTATTGCATGGTGAAGCCTAACATCACTACATAATACTCCACGTTCCGACATGGCTTTAACTACCCTTCTCGATTTGGGCATTTTCAGGCAAGCTGCTACCTCCAGTAATGTGGAGAAAAGTGGGGAAAACCACAGCACTCAATACGTAATCACAGAAAACATATAATATCCAATCAGTAAGGACTTGTGTTAGGTAGAGGGTTTTCTTTATTGAAGAAATACCTAGTTTAGATATTCTTCTCTACATTCATGTTTCACAAATTCAAACTCTTCCGTTCCTGATAGTGAATAACAGCTGACACGTGTTTCGTCACGCAGTGACTTTTTCAAGGCATTATAATAATTTGTAAATATAATTTAGAAAATGAACCAAAGCAATTCGAAAAGAAAATGTACAGAGATAAGCATCTTAGAAGGTTACCCATTACAACTCTGTGTCTGGTAGAAAAAGTAATGCCATCTTCATCGGTTTGATCCAGAATTGACATGTATATTAAACCACAGGGCCCTTCCGTACAATATATATAGGTCATTAAGAAGATGTGCCAAACAGAGAAGTGACATAGTAAATGTGTGCCCAAGCCATATATCAGAAATAATGTGCAGATATTCAAGACCCATTTGTGCATCAGTTGGTGTTAACTCAGCAAGGTACCTATGTGCCTGATGTTCTAAATTATAAAAAAAATCTAAGCATGCGGTGAGCAATGCCTATTTACTGTATTGTTCAAATACACCTATATGAAGATTTGCATAGACAGGGGCAAATTTTGAACACATGTCAACACCTAATTCATGTTGGACTCAGTTGCCATTGTATAAAAAACATTGTTTTCTAAAGTCAGGTGTGTCAAGTCAGTGTATGTTCAAAAAGGTGCCTCATCTCCGTTAGATAGAGTGGATGCAAGGGATTGAGTCCCTTTTTCCAGAGGTATGCACATATATAAGGAGCAGACATCTAATGTAACAAATCTAAAATCCTATACCCACTCAATATCCTCTAGTTTGTTAAGAAGGTCGTTAGTGTCCCTAAGGTACGACGGAAGGTCGGAAGGTTCCGAACCATAGGCTGTAGAAAAACATCAATGTACTCAAAAATATGCTCTGTAGGGGAGCCTATGTCTGGAAATATAGGTCTCCCCAGGGAAATGTACCTTTCGTATGGATTTTGGGAAATATGTACATACAAGGTGCCTTTGGTGATGGGTTGAGCATTTATTTAAATTACACGTTGGTAATGAGACACTGGTCACACCACTATTTCAAATTGATTTCTTTGGTCTTGGTGATGTCACTTAAAGGATTGCCCAAGAGTCTGGTCTAGGCTTGCCCATCCATGAGTTGTCTGTCTATCTCTTGGGTGTAATCTGTGTCTTGCATAACCATTATGTTATCACTCATATCCACTTCCTTAATGACAATGTTAGGTACTTTAGTAAGTGTGTTATGGGCAAAACCTTTTCTTTAGTCAAATTGTGTCTAGGAGGTTTGTGTTTATCAAAAGATTTGTCCTCCAATGTATGTAAATAATTCGTTACAGCTTTGTAAAATGAGTCTTTCATGTTATCTGAAGGTAAAGTGGGTATGAATTGTGATTTGGGTTTCAAACCACTATCAATGTTCAAATTCAATGCTATCTCCAAGTCGTACAGTAGATCCAAACTGTGCTATCATCTAAGGACAACAGTAAGTGCAAATCTTGTACCTCTTTGATCGTTCTGTTACATTTCAACATGGTTGGAATGAAAGGTAAAGCATACAAAGGCTTCTCATCGAACATTTTCTTTAATTTCATGCAAGGCACAAATTCGAACAGGTCTACATGAATCTGTGTGAAATCAGGGCTAGCTGCAGGGCAAAAACCTAGTCCCCTACTGAGTACATTCTTTCCCAGGTCAGAAAAATTGCAATTAGACAAATTAACAATTGTCACATTATCCGTGGTCACAACAGAATTAGCACAAACAGCATTAGACATCAAGGAAGAACCAACACTCAATTCGTCTGATTGCGGGATGATGGCCTTGCAGTCCCTCCTGTACTTACATTGGCCTGTGGGTCTGCCTCTTGTTTTCTTATGTTTGGTTTGTTGAAATTTTGTCTTGTCCCTTTCCTGAAACATTCTAGTTCCTCTAAAAAAGAGGAAAAAGCAATACTGTAATATGGAAATGCGGGAACAGTGTTAGTGTCACAGGAATTGCCAACGTCACTACTGATGCTAGAAACATCGAATTCCCTTGCGGACATTGTGGTGCTTTATTTTTCTCTTTGGCAAGATTGCAACACGGTTTGACATCGTCAAACTTGCGAGCAAAAGTGAATACTCTGCCATTTCATTAACCGTAATTGTCTCTCCTTAACGTTCTAATTTTTTTGTCTTTTATGTACATCTGATGTGAATACAACATTTCTTTGAGGATTTTGTCATTTTTCTCAGTAGCCTCTTGTAGAATGTGTCCCTTAATTTCTTCTTCCAATTTTCCAATTTCAGTCAACAGATTAGCTTGTTTGCGTTCTGCGGATCTGACTAAGATATCCATCATCCTGAAGGAAGAGGACAGGATCAAATGTTCCCATTCGTCCAGTTAATCTCGGTGCAAGTCTTCGAATGAGGTAAATATTACAACCCGCAAGCCTCGGGTACCTGTTTGAGATCAATGTACCTCTTAAAAGTATGATCAGATCCCACCATCTCTACAGCTCTTGCCTTCTAAAGCATTTTAGCTTGATACATTTCTGCTTGAGACCATCCTGACTTATATTGGGCATGTCTATTTTAGTATTTGCTTTAGAGACAGAAATATTTTCTTTTAAATGCTTGTCTCTATCATCATCCAAAGATGCTATTGTGTTGTGTAGTTATATGTAAACAGGTAAGTTATGTTTCCCACAATCAGGAGAAAACGAGTGCAGATTACTACAAGTAACAAATATAATAGAGAGGGTAGTAGTGGACTAGATATCGCATCTCAGATTGATATACAAAAGGTAGTGGGTATACAGTAATACCAGACAAATCATGACATTTCTGTTGGTGCTATAAAGGTTGTCCCACACCCTACTACCAAAGGTGTGAGTTACACGTCGGACCAAAAATATCCAATGTGACAACATGGAAAAAATTGGGGAAAACCACAGCACTCAATATGTAATATCCATTTAACTGCAGGTATACATTTCCCTGCTAGTGTCCTGTTTTTAATTCTGCCCCAGGGACGTTCCAATAAAGATACATCACATACCCTGAATATTGTTTTACTTCCCCACACTTGAGCACATAATTTTCTTTTGCACTGCGCCCCCTACCAACCATTAACTCGTTATTGAGGTATTTAGTATACCTACCTCTTAGAACCAAAACATCCCTGAGGTCCTCACTCTCAGATAGGGGGTTGGAATCCTGACACAAGGAAAATCCTATTGACGAAGCATGCCACCATTGGTGGGTGAGGGATTTGTTCCTAATAAAAGGACACTCCAATGTTGCCAAATAACTTTTTGAATCACAGACCGAGGGTTCAATACTGTGATATATATTACATTGACTACCAGCTCGAGCCTCCAAAGCCCAGCGTGAGCCTGACATTGTGTTTGGAGACAATGTTGTCCCTCCCTTCATGTACAAAACGTTGACACATTGTGATATAGTACTTTCGTGCCCATTTTGTACATAACACAGTGGATTTCTGCAACAAATTTAGTCAGTTTGCTTCTGTCACACAAGAGTATTTTCCAACGTTTTGATCATTGTATGATATATACGGGCATTTGCTTTGACTTTTTAACTATTAACTGTTGTTAGTTTCTGCTATTTGTTGATCAGTATGTCAAGGTCTATAGTTTTTAAGTATTGTATTGTAGTGCTGTTATATTTATACACACAGGCTTAGAAAGTATTAATTTGAGCTCTGTAAAATGTACAATTCTTCAACTCAACATGGCCACTTCACAACAAAACGCACTTCCACCTCCTTTTCTCCAGCATCCTCGTAAACCTAAAATTAAGTGAAAACAGTGGTTGAGAATATTTGAAGATTATCTGGTTGCAATAGATGCCATTGACTATACACCTGCGTGCAAACTAGCATTGTTGTTTGGCAGGATTGGCCAAGCTGCTCAGCATGTTTTTGATAATATTTCAGTTGTACCTGCTCCACCAATGCTGATTGGGATCACTACAAAGAAGCTCTTGAGAGGTTACATAAACAGTATTCAGTTGAGCAACGTATCATGCTCGAGAGACATAAGCACAAGCAGCACATTGAAGAAAGTGTGCAGGAGTACATATCAGCGTTGAGAATGTTAGATGCAACTTGTGAATTTGGGATCAATGTAGATACATACATGCATGATCAGTTTGTTTTCAACTCCTATTCAAGGAAAATATAAGAAAGATTGTTGAGTTTCAGAACCTCAACTCTTTTCGAAGTCATTGATTTAGCAAAAGGAATTGAACTGTCTTTGGTTTCTTCCAAAGCATTAAATGCAGAAGATCCTGTTAATATTTTATATACTACTGATTGTGATTGTGGCAGCCATCCTGTGTGTTTAGTAAATTCATGCAACGAATGATAGAAAACCCCACAAAGAAGTCCTAACATCTTTTATAGGTGTGGTTCAAACAATCATCTTAGGAGCATTCCAAGTTGTCCAGCCATTGGAAAACGTTGTATGTTATTCAAGAAAAGTGGTTACTTTCAGGCTGTATGTAGAAGCAGTACAAATCTGGTAAAAAGACGCTGTGCAGATGTAACAGAAACCATCTGTACAGAGAAACCCAATAATGTGATTTTAACAATTTAATTTAACTCCATAATAAATTCTGGTTCTGTAAAAGGACCCTTGTGTGAGGCATTGAAGTTCCTTTGCAGGTTATGGCAGATTCAGGTTCCACAAATACAATTATAAGAGACACAACTTTTCATGACAATTGAAAGGATAAAATCACACTTTACCAACAGATATCAATACTTAAGCCTTTGGTGAAAAAGATATTGTAGTATCTTGTATCAAAGTAGAATGTTTGGGAAGAGTTACAACCACCAAAAGTTACTTTGCAGTGTAGGGTAGAGACTTTATAGGTTGGCAAGATTTTGCAAGAATTAGTTTATTTCTGTCACAACTTGCTCCCTGCGTTCCCGTGTCCACCACCAGGGAACTGAACTGTGGGACTCTCCAGTGTCATAATAAGCTACTGGACCCTTTTGTTCATGCATATACTGACTTCCAGTCATTTGGACACTTTTTGGGAATTGACATCCATTCCCAATCCATGCTCGGTTTTGTGGAAGCCAGCCGGCTAATGCCTGAAACTCCATTACCTAGAATTCCCTGCTCACTGCTTCGTCTCCACCTCTGCAGGCCACGGATGGGTGGAGGAATTCCGCTTTCCTGTGGCTGGCTGCTGCTAGCCTACTCACACCAGATGCATGTGATTACTGAGAGCCATTTTAAGCCCCAGCTCCTTCAGTCCAGTGATGGTCATTGTAGCTGTGTTACGGTGAGACCAATCCTTGTTTCCTGAGCTTTTGAAACTCCTTGATTCCTGAGCTATAGTTAATCCATGTTCCTTGATTCTTGAGCTATAGCTATTCCTTGTGTCTGAATTAGCACTGCCTGCAGTGCTACCTTAATTCCCGAGTTCCTGAGCTATAGTTATTCTTTGTTCCTGAGCTTCAGGTATTTCTTGTTCCTGATTTGCACTGCTTGCAGTTCTCTATTGACTCCTTGTTTCCTAAGCTGTAGCTATTTCATGTTTCCTTGAACTAGCACTCCCTGCTGTGCTACCTTGACTCCTGAGCTATAGTAATTTCCTGTTCCTTGCCTCTTGAGCTTTTGCTCAATTCTTGTTTCTACTCCTGCACAGCCTTCAGTGCTACTGTGTTGTTTTCTTGTCTTCTGATTCAATACTATTCTAGTATACCCTTGTAGACTCCCCTTCTGTACATCCTTTTCCAGTCTCTGCTTTTCTTCCCATTTCCTTGGTTCCAGTTCCTAGTCTACTGTCTTTCTATTCCTGCTGTCTTGCTTCTTCCTTGTATGTTTGCTACTTGCTTTCCTGTGATTTCCTTCCTTTCCTGTTAAGCACTCCTCCTTGCTAGCTCCTTGTCTATTGTGCTTGGATTTAGTTCTTACCCACTTGCTGTTATTGCCTTGTGTGCTCCTGTTTTGATTGCCAGGATCCGTGGGCACAGCTGACAACCTAGGTGGTGTTTCTTGTTCACTGTGAGTATTGTCTTTGAGTTACATTTATAATATCACCATAGGTATCAGCTCCACAGGTCCTGCCTTTGCATGCATATCCTATATGTGGGTATTTGCAGTCAGTATCTTTAACCGCAATTGTGGGTGAGGAACTTACTGAGCTTCAGTCTTACTGTGTGGAGCTCCCAAGTGCTTAACCCCACATTCCCTTTATTGTTAATGTTGTTGTGTTGGTGTATATATATGTATAAATGTCTGCAAGTCCATCCTGGGTGTAGTTATTCTGAATGCTACATTGCCTCTTTAGTGCCCATCCTTTGAGTCTTAGCCATCGTGTTCACTTGTACAGGCTTCTCCTTTGGATCCCTTTTTCTCTTCTGACTCCCTGTGTGATCCTGGGCAGCACTGTACTCCTCTTTCTGTGTACATTTCCTATCCAGTTCCCAGTCCTTGTCCAAGTCTCTGACTGTCCCAAACAGTCCCGGGCAGTCCCTGACAATTTCTCAAAACAGGTGCTGAGATTCCTGTGGTTCTTGGTGACATGCCTATAGTGTATGTGGACAATGGTTCTTACAATACACTGTTGAATGTATTTGACATGAGTTTAGCGAAGTATTTCATGAACAGGAGGGAATAGTTGTGTTTAAACATCACATCATACTCCAACCACAAATGTAACCTGTAGTTCACAAAGTTAGACCTATTCCACTTAGGGTTAGAGAAGAACTTAAGCAGGCTCTAAAAACACTATGGGGCATATTATCAACAACTAGCGATATTTATCGCTAAATGAGTTTAGCGATATTTTTTTTTATCGCGCGCATCGCATTTTATCGCAGAGACGTGCTATTAGCAATGTTTATCTCAAATGCGATAACATTTCCGGCGATAGGTGCTCAATGCGTGAATATCGCTGGAAATCCATTGATATTCAGGCATTAACGCCAACAGGGTCTTCACCTGAATATCCAACTCCCATTGGCTATACAGGTTAAGAAGTGGTCTGAGCAGGCGTTAGTGTTTGGCGATATTCGCGCATAGCGCACATTTTTTTATCTCTGTGCCTGCGTTGATAATAGGCGATAGCGATGTTAGCGACTGCTTTCAGTCGCTAACAGGTTGGGTAGGCCCACTTTGCATGTCATTAGCGATACATTTCGCTGACATGCAAAGCTGGCCCCAAACCGATCGCTGTCACCTACAAACTGTCGCTAACTGCTGTTAGCGACAGTTTGCTAATAGGGCGATGAAATTATCGCCGCTTTAGCGGGAAAAAGTCCCGCTAAAGCGGCGATAAGGCCCTTGATAATATGCCCCTATGTTCAGAAGAAATTATTAAGACAAGGGAATATTCCCAGTGGGCATCTCCTGTAGTAGTGGCCTGAAAGAAATCTGGAGAATTTAGGTTTGGGTGCCGACCTTCGTACTTTAAACAAAAACATTGATTGCAGTCCCCTTCCTAAAGTACCGAAATTGTTAGTCATTTTGGGGAGCCAAGATTTTCTCTATTATCGATTTACGTTTGGCATATCATCAAATTGCGCTATACCCTGGAGTCACAAGAACTCACAACGTTTGTGACACTTGGGGGCATATGTACAAGCCCCTATCACCACAGGAACAATACTGTTTGGGACATTTCCGTGGCAATAGGGGTTCGCCTTATTTACAAGGTAGCATTAAGTCACTGAACATGGATTAATGCAGTTCCACCGCAACCCCCGTTGATTTTGACACTGCCCCCTATTTACAAGGCCAGCATAAATAGGAGGTAGCGCCAAAATTAAGACCAGGAAAAACCTTTATTTCTCCTTGTTTTTACTTTTTCCATGTGTGCGGCCTTGTCCAGCGCAGGGGGAATGCAAGGCTGCACCATATTGTTATAAATATGGTGCAGCCTTGCGTTTCTGAAGTGGTGAGTGAGGCGTTAAGCCATGACGGCTAACGCCCCACTCCGCCACTTCTGTTGTAAATATCCCCCTTGGCGCTTACAAGTATATTTGGTGGCTGTTTGTCTCGCATTAGTGGCTAGTGTTTTCCAAAAGTGAATGGACAATGTGTTAGGTGAGTTGAAAGGTGTGCAGGCATATTTATTTATTTTTTATTTATTTCAAGATGACATCTTCATTTTTGGAGAAACTATTGAGGCACATAGTCAAATTTCAAGAAATGTATTAACCATTCTCTTACAAACAGGAATGACCACGAGACGTAGCATATTGAAATTTGGTACTCAAGAGTTGGAGGACACGATCACTTCATCAGGTATAAAGCCTAAGTTTGTTTAATTAAAACCTTCAGAGAAGCAGCCCCACCGAAGGATAGAGATGTACTACTGTCTTTTTAGGTTTAGAAGAATGCTATGTACTCATAAGAGCTTTGCTCAGAAAAAGAAAGGAAGCAAGTTTTTGTGGTCTAATGATGGATTTAGTATCCAAGAAGGTTAAGAAGTTATTTGTAGCACGAGTCTTAAGCCCATTTAGGGCAGGGGGTAAATGTGTGATTACTTTTGATGCAAGCTTGGCAGGCTTAGGAGCCGTCCTCAGTCAATGGGTGGCAGATAAGGGGCAAACAGTGGCTTTTGCCTGTAGTACGGTAAAGCAAACTGGAAAACATTGCAGAACCATAAAAACATAAGGAATTGGACTGTACATGGGTTATGCAAACATTTTTGAATGCTCATTTGGGGTTGAGAAATTGAACTATCCACTGACCACAAGCCATTGGTTCACATTCTTAGTAGCAGTGGGACGAGTAAAGCATGTGCTCTGTTGGTAAGATTAGAGTCAAAACTCCAGGAATTCAAGTTTGTGGTAAAACTTCTACCCTGTGGAAAGGATTTCCGAGCTGATTGCTTATCATGCATGCCACTGGAGGACGCTGATGGGGATGATTTTTTGGAAGACACCGAAGTGTTATGGCAATGCAGGAAGTGGTTAGTGAGTTTGGCAAAAAAGGTGGCTGAAAAAGAATGGATGATGTATATCTATGTGTGAGACATTTTTAAGAGCAAACTAGCTTATAGTGAATGGTTGGCCCGAAAGTAGGTATTTATCAGGTGATTTGAAATTTTTTTATTCAAATTTTAGAATATTTGTCTATTGTTTATTGCTTGATTAGTATTCTAAGTGGATTTATTATTCTTTTGTTGTTTCTTCGAGCACTGATTCTGCTACTGCCGTCTTAGAGAATGTTTTCATGTTGGAAAAATCATCAAAAGAAATTGTTACAGGTAATGGTACACATTTACTTTTACATCACATGCGTACGTTTTGAAAACATCATGATATAAAGCATTTTAAGGTAGCCCTATATTCTCCAACTGCTAATGGTTTTGCTGAGAGGGCGAATAGATTTATAAAAAAAAAGGAATCTAAACTGCCATAACATTGGGTCACAATGTTTGCAAATGTTTGTAAACCAAGATCTCGAGTTACAATATGACACCTCATGGCACTGCTGGTGTGTCCCACTTCACTTTAACTAGAGGAAAAAAATCTCATACTAATTTATTTCCAGATTGGTGGAAAAACAAAGGATGTACGAATGTATCAAAACATATTAATTTGGAAAGTGAACTTTCTTTCACTGTAACTCTAAAACAATTTAAGGTTAAGAACTTCCTTGATGAAAGGCACAGATTTTTGCGTAGGCGACTAATGATGATGATGATGATGATCATCATCATCATCATTAGGTGACTAGGTATTGATTAAGAGACCAGTTAGAGTCAGAACAGGAGAGGCACGTTCTTCTTTACCCGTTCAAGTTGTAAAAGTAACTGAAGTAGCAGTTTTTTCATTGAGGGTAAAGGATGTTGGAACAGAAGGCGTCTTGTTAAGGATATTCAACAACAAGCTGAGATTATCAGAAAGAACAAAAGTATGGTTACTGAATCTGAATGTTCGGGTTGGTTACAGCTTGACAATGTTTCTCATGACCGACTGAATGATGCCGATGTTCAACAAACATATATGTCTGCACAAAGGTCTTCAACTTCTGCTGTCTTGAAATCTGTATTTTTCAATACTTCTCATTTAGAACAGATCCTCCACAGGATACTTATTTTATTTACAGTATTAATAGAGCTCAGCACTCATCCCAATGGGATATCACAGTGCAAGTATAACTCCCTTACGTTTCTGAAGGCATTTGTTCGTGAGGACCCTAAAAGCATTGACGCACGACTTTGAGTGCCATTCTGAATCTATCGCCCACTTTGGATGCTGTTCATCAGATCAGTGATCTTCAGGAACAGTGTTTCATTAAACTCAAGGCCCTCCTGACTCTACTGCCAAAACGAGTGGAAGAGATGGTAACGGGTTGCCGGAATAAATGGTATAATAAGAACTGCAGGGCTGCACATAGTAACCTAATTAAAGCCATTAAATCTAGGGACACCTGTGATATTAAAACGGCACGTCAAATGTATAAAAAAGCCCAGTGGGAGGCGAAGAGAGAGTGTTCCGATCTTTTTGAGGCCTGTGTATCCTCGAACCAGGTAAAATTCTGGGAAATTGTGAAATGGGGTAGGAACCCCGATTCTCAAACCCCAGTAAACTATGTGTCTGCGGAAGAATGGGTGGACTTTTTCTCCTGTCAGTTTAAGGATCCTGATCTAGAACCTCTTAATGGGCAAGAGAAGCAGGTACTTCTGCACCCTGTTCACAGTCATTCGCTAGTCCTTACGACTATTGATACCGAGTCTGCTCTCCGTCTGGTCCAATCGGGGAAAGCCCCAGGGATGGACTCTATTCCGGCAGACTTATTTAAAACAAACCTCCAACTATGGGTTCCCTATATAACCTTGATCACCAATGCTATCGCTAAGGGGGCAAGGGTCCCAGAGTCCTGGAAAGGGGCGGAAATTCTTCCCATTTTTAAAAAAGGGGACCGTTTGGCACCGGGCAATTACCGCCCTATAAGTTTAATCGACTCCCTACAAAAAATTATTGCCAGGATGGTCCTTGCTAGAGTCCAAGGGTGGATGGAGATGGAAAGTATTCTCTCCCCATTGCAGGCGGGCTTTAGACCAGGCACCAGCACCATCGACCAGGTTTTCAGATTTACTCTGATATACTGGAAGGTGGTACTGTTGGGCGGTGGATACATCTATGCCGCCTTTGTAGACCTAAAGTCGGCCTTCGATCTTGTGCCAAGGGCTAAACTGTGGGCGGTCTTGAGAAACTTGGGATTACCGCTAGACCTCCTAGACCTTGTGGTTAGATTACACATGGGCAATTTTGCCAGGGTAAAGTGGGGAGGCCAAGGGCAGGTGACGGATAGCTTACCCGTAACACGAGGTGTCCGTCAGGGGTGTGTCTTGGCACCTACCCTTTTTTTATTGTTCATTGATCAGGTGGTGACGTTTTTTGCTGATACCCCCACCGATGCTCCTTCCCTAGGTGGGTCTAAGTTTCCAATGCTCATCTTCGCAGATGACACTCTACTCCTCTTAAAGACACGTAGAGGGCTGCAAACTGCACTTAATAGGTTTGAGGAGTTCTGCAAATTAAACGATCTGCAAATAAACGTGAGCAAGACCAAATTCATGGTCCTAACCAAAAACCGTCCTAATAAAAGTTTTGTTAGCATGAATGGTGTCAGTCTTGAACAAGTGGAGGTTATGACATACCTTGGAGTGACCATAGACTATTGCCTTCGCTGGAAACCCCAGATTGATGCGCTCCATCTAAAATTTGCACGCCTTATGGGCTGCTTAATTCAGGAGCAAAAAATGTCGCTAACCAAACGGGTTACACCAGCACTTAGGATCTACGAAGCCAAAATCAGTTCTGCCATTTTGTATGGGGCTGACCTATGGGGCTATAAGGACCTATCGTCATTGGTAAAAGTTCAAAATAAATTCATGCGGAATTTGGTAGGTCTTCCCCAATCTACACCAATCAAATCACTCTTGTTGGATATGGGTTGTAAACCCATCAACGAGATGGCTCGATATCGGCTAGTAGCATTGTGGAGACGGATCTGGACGTCACCGGATCTAAGTCTCTTTGCCAGCGAATTGGCGGAAGTGAGATCAGCATTGGGTTCTAGCAATATTCCCTGGCTACGTGAGGTGAAACAAATTTTGGAAGACATGGGTCTTAACCAACTGTGGGTTTCTCCGGGGTCCACTACTTGCCCGCCGAAGCAAGTTTTTAAAGCACTTTATTGGGCATCTGTTAAACCTCCATCTGTTGTGCAATCTGATGCTACCAGCCTGTCAGGTAGATTTTTGGTCCACAAATTGGATCCTTTTCTGGAGAACTATTGGGACGTTATCATAAAAACTCTAGACAAAAAACTATACCATCAGTTTCGAGTCGGGTCCCTGCCAGTAAGGTCCTTTACCAAAAATTGGTCTGCTCATTCTAATGATTTGTGCCCCTGGTGTGCTGACCTTAAGGAGAGTGTGGGTCATTTCCTCTTTGCATGTCCCGCCTATCATGCCCCTAGAATTAAATGGATTAGGCCTATCTGTCGTCGAATTAAAATTAGAGGGAGTACTGAGGCTTTGTGGGCGCTACGTACCAAAACCTCAGAGATGGTGGTAATAGGTGTGGCCAAGTACTTGGGGTGGGCGTGGATCATCAGAGCCAGACACTTGCAGTCACCTTGATCCTTAATTTTAGCTGGGTATTTCATACATTGGGTCTTTAATACACTGTTTAATCTTTTTTAAATGATGAAATGTTTAAGTATATATGGTGTTTTTAATTCGTTTTATGTATCTTTTATCCCTTTTTGTACAACTGTCTTTTATGATGCAAAAATCGAAATACAGACGTATGAAACCTGAACCTGAACCTAAAAGCATTATGTCATAAACAGCCATGCTTTTTGCTTCTTCCTAAACCCCAAATGGTCTTCAGTGAGGTCTAGGTCTAATGGTAATTTATTCCATTGTACGCCTGCCTGGTATGATAAAGAGCGACCTCCCACTCTGACTTTATTTATTCTTCTAGTTTTGACTACTGTAAGATTACGGGATCTCTGTTCTATTCTCAGAGAATAGGATTAACTTTGTCTTGCAAAATTTCACGACCAATCTTATGTAATGCTCAATGCGCAAGGCATTGTAACTTAAACTTAGCTCTTTGGCACATTGGCCAGTGTAACAGCTCCATACATTCTGATGCCAAGCTTAACTTGTCCTTGTTACAGGCTAACTTGGCTGCTGCATTTTGATTTACCTGCAGTCGTGAAAACAAGTAATTTGCCATACCAACATACAAGACATTCCAGTAGTCCAGTCTACTTGTTATTAGAGCCTGCACTATAGTATTCCTCCAATTGTTTTGGATAAACTTAAAAAGTCTCCTCAACAATTTAAAAATGGCAAAACATTTGCAGCACGTTGCCTTTACTTGATCTTGCATGGATAATGTATTATCTACCAGGACTCCTAGATTTTTCCTTACCCATTTGGGCTCTGGTGCAATTCCTAATAGAGTAGGTCACCAAGATGAGTCCCAGATTAAATTTGCTCCCCCAAGGAGCAGTATTTCTGACTTTTCCACGTTTAATTTGAGACAATGCTCCATCATCCAATTGGCAGTTTCGGATAGACAGTCAACCAAATTAACTTGAGTGTCCTCATGTCTTTCCCCTATTGCTATCATCAACTGTGTATCATCCAAATAAGAGCAGGTGTTGAATCCACATTTTTCCCAATCCTGGCTAATGGAGAGACATACACATTGAAAACTGTTGGGCTCAATGATGACCCCTGTAGGACTCCGCAATTGATCATTTTTGCCTTTTGGGCAAAAAGTAAAAGAACCCAGTTATACTTTCTGAGTTCTGCTTCTTAAAAAGGAGCTGAACCATTGTAGAGTTTTAGAGTGAAGTCCATGGTGTAGTGCTGTAATGTAATGGGTAGTGGTAACATAAAGAGGAAAGCTGTTTCTTGCATTGTGGGGAACCTATTAAATTCAATAATTACTTCATGCAGTGATGTTGTCGCTGGATTTTAATGACTTTTATGTTCTTAGCAAAAAGGGAAAGTTGTTGTGCTCAGTTGTGCTTGATTTGATTTAACTTGGAAATTATTTATAGATGGTAATCATATTGTTGTGTACTTACTTAGTGATCTTTTATATGACTCCTCATATTCTGTAATGGAATAGAGGTCTCAGGTTTTTGCAGTGGCGTTTTTTCAGTTGATGTTGGGACCTGAGCCTGACCAGTTGCTTTTCAGTCATTTGCAACCTTATTTTGAATACATTCATGAAAAGTACCTTCTTCTGGTGCCTTTCATCCTCTATGGTCAGCCATGTGTTGAGCTGGATTTAGGTAGAAGGTTCTAAGGGTTGGCACCCAAGACCAGGCAGTGTTCCTAAGAATGACCTCAAACATAGAGGCAGTGAACAAACGTTCTAAGTTATAGCCCCCTGAGTGGAGCTGGCCTCAGGAAAGTAGATATCAATGCCTGCTGCAAACATGATTTAGCTTGACCCAAGAAGCAGACTTATTGAAGTAAAGTGGGTCCAAGCAAAAAAGATTAGAAGTACAGGAAATGTATTCTGATGGCAGGAGATAACACACATACCTGGAAGGACAGAAAATTTAAGAATAAAGGATGTATCTTCTTGGTGTTAGCTGAAATGTAGAACATTGCCCCATCTGGCGAAAAGTGGAGACCAGAATGGGAGAGGGCTCTAAAACCGTAAAGGGACAGGGTTCTAAAGTATGACATTCTTCTACAAGAGATGAGACATAACAAGGATGCTAGCTTGAGGGAGAGTTCTTTGAAAGAGAGTGCACAGTTTGGAGATGTAGAAGTTAAGAAGGTAAGAATAATGGAGATGAAGAGGAGTAGCAAGGAAAACGGGGTCTCCTATGAACAGCGGGAAGTAAGCTGCACTAGTGGAGTAATAGACTTTGATGGTTAAATAGGATAGCCCATTGGAAAAAAGTGTCAATAGGAAATTTCCTCAGAATTGAAGTTGAGGAAGCAAGGAGATGCACCCCAAGTACTAGCAAAGCTAGTGGGGAGCAGGAGGTGAGCAGGCGTATAGTCCTTGGCTAGATTCGGCTGATGGGGAAACAAGACTTGAGAAGGACAGTGTCAGGGGTTGGAATTATGACTATCTTACAGAGAAAACATGGTGCCCACAGTAAAATTCTGGGGAGATGAGCAAATGAATGTGGAAAGCTGACGGGTGAGAGGCAAAACACCTATGTCCACAGGTCTCCTAACAAAGGTGAGAGAGAGAGAGAAAAAAAAATTCAGATCTAGTCTCCACACTTGAATTTCAAATATACATGGAAAACCAATCTGCATTGGAGTTGTAGCGACAGAGAAGGTATTCAAAATCACTTTGAGACTGTTGCTGAGAGGATGTTGCTGGAGATTTCAGACAGGGCTGCCAGAGGCTCAGGTCTGGCACTTCTGTGCTTGTTGATGTATGTTAAAGAAAGGCTATCCGTTCACAGAAGAATTAAGCAATGGTATTTGGGTTTGTTAGCCATTTGACGGCTGTTGGGCCCGGTCCTTTGGGCAGGTTCACCCCGTGACTTTTTGCTTTTTCCTAGCCTGTTTTTGGAACCTGGGTTGGTGATTTTAGGCCTCTGCGCACTTTTTCACTGTGGTACAGTGTAAAGTGCGTGTGCTTTCTGTGTATGGATGGTGAGCGCCCTGCCCTCCCATAGGAATGAATGGGAAATATGTATGCCCATGGTAGATTCCTGATGCGTGGGGAGTGCAGGGGCGAGTTTGATATGTATGAACTCGTGAGAATGAATGCTGCAGAATGGTGTATGCGGCATGGCTGTATCTAGTCCAGAAGCGCCACTTTTAGAAGTTGGCATAATTGTGTAGTGAGTCTGCTAGCACGTGATTGGCTGTTGGGCCTGGCCCAGGCATGCCTGGGCCTGTTGGTAGATGGACTGTCTGGAGGAGGGGGTCTGAGTCAAGCCGTAGATGAAAGGCCCCCCATCTGCTGTTAGGGGGGAGTGGAAAGAGCTCTGGTGGTGCCAGGCTGTGTCTGTCGGCCCACCCTGGATGACTCTCCCTCCCGATGCCCCCTGTCACCTCTGACCTGAGGCTGACAGGAGAGGGAAACCAGATACTCCCAGAGCTTAGGGCTCGCCTACACAAAGACTTCTAAAGACTTCAAAGGTTTTTCTGTGGATAAGAAGGGGCTGTTCCCCTTCCAAAATGTTCTTGTTTTCAACTTGAATCTGCCAGGGGCTGCTGCTGCTTGGGCTCGGGGAAGATCCCTGGGTTCTGCCCAGCCCTGGGCACCTGATGGACCTTCCTGGACTCCTGGGGGACCCTCTGCCTCGCCTGGGCTGATGGGGGGACTTTGCTTAGCCCGCTGAGACTCTCTGGGACCTTTGTGCAGCATGGTGGAGCTGCATTGCTGGAAGGACTTTGGGACTTGGTGATCTAGCGCCTTGGGGGCGCTTTGGTGCTCGCAGTCCTGGAAGAGCGCGTTATTTTGATTATAGCGCTGAGGCGCGCTTTGCCCGCCCTGGCGAGTGCCCACCTCGCTTATTTTTAGTTTTATTTAACTTCGGCTGCCCACGCCGTGATTGCCGCTGCCCGGGGGCTTAAAGGTGTCCAGGAGCCGCCGTTCGCCGGTGCACGGCCGTGGACGAAGCCACGAAGGGGCCGCGACCTGATTGGCCGTCCCTCGGCAGGAGCCGCGCTCCGATTGGCCGAAGAAGCTACGCGTCACTGGGGGCTCGCCGAAGGAGCCGCGATGGGATTGGCCCATCGCTCGTGACCTGCTGGAGATGAGCAAGTCGATGGAGGAGCATGGCGGCGCCGGTGTAAGCAGGGCTCCCGTGTCTTGAGGAGAGCCCTGCTGGTGAACTGGAGGGTGTCGCCGGTCTCCCGTGATTGAGAGGGAGACCGGAGAAGATGAGAATGAGAAGAGCCCCCGCCGATGACAGCCGGTGAGTGCAAGCGGCTGGGGGGGGGCTCCGCGAGGCTGCGGTGGTGCCGATGCGAGGCGCCAGCTGTGGGCCGGAAGATTGGGCGGCCCCGTATGGCAGTGGACCGCCCCAACGTGATGTACAGCTGAGAGGCTCGTGGGGGCCATGTCGCGAGGGGCTCTTGAGGGCCCGCATTGCTTCGTGTTGGTGACGGTTTAGAGGCACTGCTTCAGGGCGGCCCCGGATGGCAGCGGGCCGCCCCAACGGTGTGTAGAGCCTGTTGAGGCTCGTGGGGGCCATGTTAGATAAGTAGGGGCGTCGGGGCATATTGTCGGTGCCCGTCCCCTCCTGCCTGGGAGAAGCTCGTGTCCAGGGAGGCTCCAGGGGGCATGTTGCTTTAGAGCCAGTGTGGCTCCAACGTTTGACCAGTGTTGGCCAGGGCCTGTGTGGCTCCAACGTGCGCAGTGTTTGTCTTAGAGCCTGTGTGGCTCAGGTGGCGCAGATTTGTTCTAGGGGCTAGTGAGAGCCCTGCCACAGCTTCTGGTACCCAGTTGCCCAGCACTTCGTGGGTAGCTGCCACGTTTAGGCTTTTTATACTTTGAGACTGGCGCTGCATGGCAGCGCACCCTGACACTGAGACTCAGGGCGTCTGAGCCCCAACAAGGCCAGTTGGCCTAGGGACTGCCACAGGTAGTGGCTCATGTGATAGTATCTGCCTAATGTGAGTTTTGCGCTTTGTGATGTGGTGCTAGGAAATGTAATGCATTTAGTATGATTACGCACCTTGATCTTACACCTCTGAATGTTTTTAGACATCATGTGATTCTTGCGCTATTGCTTTACTCTGGACACCTCTGAATGTGTAGGTGTATGCATCATGTGTCTTACTTTTCCTGCGCTGCACCTCTGAATGTTTAGTCATCATGTGTCTTCTTGCGCTGCACCCCTGAATGTATTTTATTGCATCATGTGCTTTATTCTTAACACCTCTGAATGCTTTAGGCATCCTGTGTTTCTCTTTATTACTCCTCTGAATGTAGGTTATTGCATCATGGGTAATGTGTTCTTTTCTTAGACCCCTAAATGCTGTGTGCTACTTAGGGGGTTGTTCTTTTAGTACAGGTGGTCCTAGTGAGGTCCTGGTCCCCTGCGTGACAGTCTCCTAAGGGGTTTAGGGTTGCGTAGGAGGTACTTACCTGTTCCCAGTAGTTACTGGATGTGATCTATAACTGTTACTTTGTGGTACAGTGATTTTATACACTTTTATTCTAAGTTCTATAAGTACTCTTTCTATTTCTAGAAGTGCTGATTATGACAGTGGCCTATGTGGCCCTGTCCTGTGTACATAATCCCTTGTGAATATTGCCGTGCCAGTTGGCACAATGTACATGTGTGATTTCTATCTGATATGTTTTGACAATACAAAAGTTATTTTAATATAACCTTGTGTGGAGTCTCTTTTGTGGTGTGCCTAGTATGTTGTTGCTGTCGTGCGCTGACGCAAATGCTTTACACATCGCCTCCGAGTTTAGCCTAGACTGCCCGCGCCATGCTACCTAGAGGGCGAGCAGGGGTTATCTTGGCGTGTGACTTCCTTGCCCTGACTGGAATGGTGGTTTCTGCCTGGCTTTGGCATAAGCCTTAGCCTACCAGAAATAGCCGGTTTCCAACAACGGCCAACTTACCAGGGAAGAGTTTTGATGATGAGTTCAATTGAAATTCAGCTTTTTCTCTGATGGAAACTGTATAGAAATGCCTCTTTTTGCATGTTCCCTCCCATGTTTTTGGACTGGTGGGGCTGGTTTTTCGACACTGAGAGTGCACTGAGGCCTGCTAGCCAGACCTCAGCGCCAATGTTCAAACCCATTACAAAGTGTATGTTTAATTGCTACCCCCTATTGGCAGAGACCGGTTTACTTATAAATCCCTGGTATATGTTACCCAGGGTATGTAAGGCAGAGTGTCCACCCAGGGCTGCAGAACTGATTGTGCCACCCTGTGTGTGACATAGTACAAAATGGCTTCCAGCCTTCCAATGCAAGCTGGAAGAGCAGTGCTTACACTGCTAGTTCAACTTTGCCATTCAAACCAATGACAAAGCCCCTACTTTTCTTAACAATATATGTAACTCTTCCCTAAGGAAGACCTGTTGAGCGCTAAGACAGGGAGCTGTATATCATTAGGTGGAATGTGTATTTTTATTTATGTCCTAACAACAAAACTTCCAAATTGTAATTTTTGCAGTGGAAGAGTTAGTACCTCCATTGGCTAACACAGAGTTACCGTCGGGACACTCTGCCTGGCTAATTTCTGAAAGGGACTACTAAAACGGGTACTACAAGGTAACAAATTAATTGTGGCATTAAACCTGACTTGATGCTCAAGTCGAATTTAATGTCTCTTTTACAGAAATGCAACTTCTAGAAACTTGCCACTCCATGACCCAGTTTGTCTAGTAGCATCACACCGTCACTCGCCACCAGACAGCTTTCTCCCCTTCTGAGGAGTCATGTGAATGACTTTCAGGCTTAGGAACAATATCAGTCTTCTACAGGGCAAGGTGTTACCTCCCCTTTGCAGGAAGCCACTCAGTGTATTAGCCCAAAGTCGAGCTTCAAAAGCGAAGCTTTCTTTGATGTGCAAATGGCTTTCACACAAGTAAAGGACTGCCCTTTGTCCAGGTAAACATGCTGGTGGCGGGAACAGCTAGGGGAGACCAATGCCCAAACTGGTTTTCCCGTGGGCATGTAGCCCACAGTTAGCCACCCCTCTAAGGTGGGCTACCAAGCTCCTAACATCTGAGAAAGGGTTTAGACAACTTGAGAGTGGGCAGAACGGGGCTCTCTGGGATTGCTTGATGCCACACATAGCCGGAAAGTCATCACAGAGCAAAAGGGGATCTGGTAGCCCATTGGCTAGTAACTGCATCATCCCCCTGGTCACTTTCTGAGCATAAATATAGCACCCCTGAACCTTAGATCATGCTGAAACTTGAGAATGGAGTGAAGAAGGACTGCCCCGCTGAGCCTGGACTTGTCAAAGAGACTCTGCACTGTCTGCTGGACTGCCCCTGCTACACGCTAGCACAGAGAGGGCTGTTCCTGTGGCTCCTGGCTTGAGGAAAAGTCATCCCCAAGCCCCAGTCCAAAGAACCCATCTCAGCAATTCGTTAGCCACATCCATAGAATCACCACTGAATGCTGCTAGGCACCCCAATAGACTGATGCTCAACAGCCAAAAGTTGCACCAGAGTCTGCCAGACCCAGGAGTGTCATCTGAGTTCAGATTGGTTACCCAAGAAGGACACCAGCCTCAGAGACTGAGCTCCCCCACTGTAAACCTTTACTGTGCAATTTGAGAATGGTAGTGGCTAAAAGGGATATTGCCAGACACTGTTGAGCTCCTGACCTCCCCACACTTGCAGAACGGAGGGCGGTTATAGAGTTGTACATGGCCGCAGAAAGAGTGACATACAAGGCCCGGGGCTGATCCAAAAAGTTCACCAGGATCTGGGCCTTATGGTTGAGACACTATGGTCTTGAGATGGAGAATGAGGAGATGAGAAACTGATGCCCACACACCTGAGCCAGAGGTATGGGAAGAGAAGAGACCAGAGACCTCTCCTAGACCTTCAGTTTGTAGTATAGTAGGGAGAGTGGAGATGCGATGCTCTCACCCCATTCCAGACGAACCTTTGAATGTGTGTACTTTCACCGGTACTGCTCATTAATGCAGTAACCTATGTCAGAAATGTTAATTTACTATGTGTAATGTACATGTCTCCAAGTGCTGGCAACCTTTGTGTTACTAAAAACTGAAAAAAACCCATAGAAGGACAGCATCCTCCACCAAAGGCTGCTATGGACGTAGACCGGTAGACCAGCAGCAGCTGGCCTTCTCTTAGCTCAAGGAGGACTTCAATGGATGCCAACGTCTATGGCCAAAGTCGCCACCACATGACCCGCGGACCGGGTAATAACCACAAAGGCTATGTGGTTGTGCTGTAAAGTTGTGAACTGGACTGGGGAATGCTTTTATGGCCAGGTAACTGTCCATCTTCTCCTTATTGGCCTCCCAGATCTTCTCCCTGTCCGATTTGGTCGCCCAATTGTGGCCGGCGTAGTCGACCACAAACTTTTCAAACGTTTACAAGCTTTATGGTTACCAATGCTTGTTGTCTGTTAAACTGAGATTTAAGTTTTCTTTAAAAGTCTGTGTCCCCAGAGCCCTCAGGTGGATTATGCTCATTACGGACTCTAAAAATTCACAACAATCTAATATATTTTTATAAATTGGTGTTGGATTTCTTTGGTGTTATGTGGTTTTTTTAGGTTTCGCCTATTATCATTCGCTTGCGAATGTAATAGGCGAGAATTCAAGTGCTCCATCGACTCGTCAAACCACTGCGGTTTTTTCACAGTGCATGTGAGTCACGTGACCACAAAAGCGGTTCACGTGACCACACAAGCACGTGCATCTCCCTAATCGGCCTGCCACACTTCTCCTCCCCTCGCTCGCATTCCCGCCCCCCCCACCAGGCTCTCCCGCCCCCTCCGGCTTCCCTCCGCGCATCTCCCTAATCCGCCTGCCACACTTCTCCTCCCCTCGCTCGCATTCCCGCTCCCCCACCAGGCTCTCCCGCCCCCATCCGGCTTCCCTCCGGCCATTTGCCAGCATTGCGAGGCCATTTGCCAGGAGCTCTCCCCCGCCCGCAGCTTGACAATGTAAACTCCTATCGCTACAATACGTATCAGTTTGCAGTTAGTAATCTCTCTTAAACTGCCTATGCACTCCCACCCACACAGAAATAGTACTGCGACTTCCTCATTTCTATCTATGTTTGCATCTGTTTCTCACTAGAGCTAGGGGTTGCACACGCTTCCCCTGGCACAGTCGTACTCCGTTAACATATTGGATTCTACGCATGCCCACCCAGTGAAGCCCCCAGGCACCTCGGGTGTAACCCCACCCTCTCGCAGATGCGGGACTGTACTATTGGTTTTGTAAATGACATTTTATATTTATATATCGTTATTGGCATTGTCAATAACAATATATAAATATAAAATGTCATTTACAAAACAAAATAGCTCCAACTTTCCAAAAGCGAAACCTATTGGCAACGCCAGTGCTTGTATATTTCATTGTTTGGTACTGTGAAATTCTTTGCATTAGTTCTTTTCTATAAGCCTTGCTGCTCGAAGCCATAGCTACCCAGAGTTGAGGTTAAGGTTTTGCAAATTAATCTGACTGGACCAAAGATGTTTTTTGTGAGTGCATTACACTGTAAGGTCGCACGACCATATCATTTTAATACACCCAAACCTTCACAGGAACAACAGAGTTCCGGAGGTCCGAACTCCGGTTCGTGCCCAATCGGATCTGCTGACATCTGAGCTAATGACCATATTTGTGAAAGAACCAAAGGTAGCTTTGCCATTCCAGGCCTCAATATCGAGGAGCCATCAACAAAGCTCTGTATGGGAGTTTTCTAAAGGAATGTGGGCCGAATAAGTGGGATCTTGTCACAGAAGATGTGTCTTCCAGCGTTGGAGGGCTCGATAGTGCACAGGAGCCAGGAAAATGGTCTGGATGGAGGCAGCGAGAAGGTCAATAAATAGAGCCAGAGCCCTCAGGGAAAGAGTGCAGGTTACGAGGGTGGTCTTTAATTGCCACTTGATGAGAGGCAACTTCTTGTTGGGGAATTTGAGAGTACAGGTAGCAGTGTCTATATTGTCTGTGACAGTGTGCAGGAGGATTTTTAGAAACTGTTGAGGGGACCTAGGCTGGTGAGGAGGAATATAATCTTGTCTACATGTTGGGAGAGAGTGATCAGTGAATACATCAGAAGAATGTTGTCTAGATAGATAATCAGCTGAACACCAGTGGTGTGAAGGTGAGCGACTACCACACCAAGGACCTTGGTGAAGCAACAGGGTTGGAGGAAATGACACATGAGAGACAGCAAAAATGCCACGTCTGATGTTTCCATTAAACCTTTAGACAGAATTAGTGGACTTCGCAAATTGTAATCAGAAAATAAGCATCACTAAGATTGAGTCTGGCTAGCCAGTCAACAGGCAAAAAAGTGTCCTGCAAGAAGTGGGTGGAGAGCTTTAATCTTGAAGTGTTGGCATGAAACTAAATGGTTGAGATCTCAGAGGTCAATGATCATTGTGAGGCCTTTTTCCTTCTTGCGGATGAAAAAAACTGAGCATCCAAAACTGCACTCCAAAAGCATGAGATTGATGACACCTTTTGGAGCCATTTCTGATACTTTGGGGTCTACCAGGGGAGTCAATATTACAAAAAAGAGAATTAAGAAGAGACGACAGGTCTAAGAGGGGGAGGTCAAAAATCTATTTAGTACCCAGAGACTGTTTGTAGGACTCATAGCTCAGAGATTATGGTACGCCACATTTAGAGGAATAAGGCAATATGTTCTCTGATAGGAGGTATGGTGGAAAAGTGAGAAAATGTTTGACTTACCTTCATTGCATGGAGGTGTGCTTGGCTGCTTGAAACTAAGGCTGAGCCTTGGATATCACAACTTTCTTGAGGGTACAAGGTGGACATGCAGAAGGGACGGCGGAAGGAGATCTGTCTTCTACTGTAGCAGGACAAGCACCTCAGTTAAAAAGGTGAGTCCTACAGAAAACTCATTGCATACTGGCATAAGCATTATCAAGGAAGGTAAATGTAACACTTATTTGCAGAGAGACGTAATTAATTTCTCCCTAAAAAGGAGGCCATCGGTAGGGTCCAGGAGGGACTTGGAAGATAGTTCCACAAGCTTGGAGTCCAAGGGGAGGGTAGAGCGACATCTTTCTTCAGGCATAGAAAAACAGCAGGGTGCATTGAGTCCAGTCACATAAGACCTCCATGTCTGATCTGCTGTGGGTTTGGTATGTGCAGGTAAGGGGCGCTCAAACAGTGCGGGTGGATTATGGTGATGGAGGCGATGAGATACAACGGTGCAGACAGTATAGAGGAAAACCCTGTAACCTCTAGCTAATGTTTAGGCATGAGGTGCCTGAACATCATGTAACATACAAACAGTAACTGTGCACACGTTAGATAGGCAATTAGGTATCAATGTATACAGGACAAACATAGATGACACTGCTGGTTTGGTGAAAACTTTATGTGATTCTCCTTGTAGAATATACAGACGCCAGCCGACACGTGTTTCATCAAGCAGGACGAAGCCTGTGAATCATCAGGGCTGTAAAACATATTTTAAGCATTTTTGAAAAATACACACGGGTAGTTCACAAAGTAAAACACATTAGAAAAAGCTGCGGGAACCAAAGTATCATGTGCACATTTACATGCCATGTGCAACAAAATAATATATAAAATAAAATAAAACGAGTGCTCAGTGAGGAATAAATAAAGGTGATATGAGATTAAAATGGTGAGTCATAGTGCAACAATGGACACAGGAAGAAGTTTGTTACGGAAATAAAAATTACTGTCACCTCCAGTCACTTTGGGCACCACCTGCCCTGGTTTTGCTTTACCTCTTAGAATATAAACAGCCTGAATCTTTTCACTCCAGAATATCCCTATAGGTTCTTTTCGGACTGTCCCAGCTGGGCAATTTATCCATGATTCTTCATGTTCGTCCTCCGTATACCAATCGTTGCGAGGTGACAGTAATTTTTATTTCCGTAAGAAACTTCTTCCTGTGTCCATTGTTGCACTATGACTCACCATTTTAATCTCATATCACCTTTATTTATTCCTCACTGAGCACTTGTTTTATTTTATTTTATATATTATTTTGTTGCACATGGCATGTAAATGTGCACATGATACTTTGGTTCCCGCTGCTTTTTCTAATGTGTTTTACTTTGTGAACTACCCGTGTGTATTTTTCAAAAATGCTTAAAATATGTTTTACAGCCCTGATGATTCACAGGCTTCGCCCTGCTTGATGAGACACATGTCGGCTGGCGTCTGTATATTCTACAAGGAGAATCACATAAAGTTTTCACCAAACCAGCAGTGTCATCTATGTTTGTCCTGTATACATTGATACCTAATTGCCTATCTAACGTGTGCACAGTTACTGTTTGTACATAAGACCTCCATGTCTACTCCTTGGACAATGTGGCATCTTGCTCAACGGCTCCAGTAAGGCAAATGAGGGCACCAGACTATTTAGAACTCAATTTTTATTTTTTATTTTTTTTAAACCTTTATTCGTATCAAAAGGATATACAAATCTGGGCCTACAACCAAATTGGCCGGCCACAATACGGAAATCGGGCAAAAGATCCAGAGCGAGCATTACAGTACCAATCATTGAGGAGCATGAGCAATACAATCCCGGAAAGGGGGAAACACAAAAGATCTAGGCGACCAGCAAACAGGAGCAGAGAAGGTTAATTTTATAATATGGGGAGAAGGAGTACGACAGGTTCAGTGTCAACATAGAAGAATCCGAATTCCCAAGACAAACCCTCAACAACAGTAAGGGGGTATGGGGCCGCAATACAGGAGAGGCAACACCGTATACATAGGTATAAAAACAGTTGCGTTAAACACAATCAACATGCGATCACTATCGACTTTGCATGCCCACCACCCAATAGCACATCGGAACCAGAACGAAGGGATCGGATGAATATCTTACCAAAACTAACCCGTCATACTAACCTTGGGTAAAAAGGGGGAGAGGAAAGAGGGGGGGGGGAGAAGAAGACAAGAAGGGAGAAAAAGGAAGAAAGGGAATTGAAAACAAGAAACGAAAGAAAAGAGCGCCACGCCGACACAGGCGTCCCGCGGCGGGGAACACAGGAGAGAGCAGGAGCAGTAGCAACGAGGAGGGTATTGCAGTCGCCATGGAAAACAGCAGAACTATAAGAAGAAGATCAACGACGCTACAGACCCACCCCCTGTCATACCACGGGAGGCAAGGACAGACGCGGCACTCCTATAAAGAGATACAAAAAGGCCATAGAACTGAGGAAAATGAACATCAAATAGGACCCAACCCGCCCATCCCACCCTGCACCCCTGTAGAAGGCTACGGCCTACCCTTCAAACAGCGTGCCTGTCGCCCTAAACCAGAACCCGAAATGCAGTAGAGAGAAGAGAAAGGAAGAATAAATGAGACAAAAAGAAAACATGGACACAAAGAAAGAAATGGGAGGGAGGAGCAAGGGGGCGGAAACAAAGACAGTCGGCCACAGCCCTCCGCCCAACCTTACACTCATTTTACGAATGAACCAGAACGACACGATCTCGAGCGCCATAATACTTACAGGGGGGGACCTCCCACCGCGCTATGTATATAAGCAACTACACCACAAGTTCGTACACCAAAAATCCACCGGAGGTTGTGCACATCACCCCTAGAACTCAATTTTGACAATTCTTCAGTGCATGCTCGACAACTGTTCGACACCTTTTGAGTGTGAAGCAACTTTTATCTGGAATGGAAGGGTGGGGACATTCAAAGCAGAGGGTAAATCTAACTGATTTCTCTAGAGGTGACGTAAACCATCCGGGGACAAAGTCATCCACAGCGGGAAATGGAGTTAGTGTGTCTCATCTCTTCAGAGTCCAACATATGCTCCTTAAGGAAATCCAGAGGGACGATTTGGTAGTGGTGGGCATATGAGTGGATGAGGGGACCACTAGTGTATCTGCGTAAAAGAACAAATGTCAAGGGTATCATCATCATCGCTGGATAGCAAGGCACATGAGGACTTGTAATTCTCAATAACCTAAATCACGTTCTAATCAGCCTCCCCATTTTTGATTGCATCCACTTTTCTATCTACATCTGGTCACCAGTAAAACTTTCTGATGCTCCTCTTACTTCCTGATATGCATATATGCCCAACATGAGCCAAAACAAATTCTCTTCCTCAACCCAACAGGAGGAACTATCTTATCACATCTTATGATTACATTGTTCAAAACCATAAGATCCTCTTTGATTTTAAACACTACACTTAAATCTCCACTGAGATTTAGTTTCACTGTCCAGACATGTAATTCCACATCGTGGTCCATCATTTCACACCATAGATTTTCTAGGCGTGGCAAGTTTTTAAATTCCTTATCCCCGTCCTTTTAAGCAGTATTTTCGTAATCATACTTCTTCGGGATGGACTGTCATCCCCCTCTAAAACTTCTTCATAAGCCAAGAATACTTGGCACCATTAATTCCCAGTCCATTGGTTGTTCCACAATTTCCATTGCTTAAATGTTTTTGGGCGTGATACAGCCAATGTTGACCACATCATAGCAGTTCTATTTTCTTCACTTTCAACCATGTTGCACAGCAGCCACACTACTGTGCAATATGGCAAAAAAACATAGGAGACAACTATTGGATTTACCATTGCTTGTGCTCTTTTAGTAAGCCCTTTATGGTGCATGTGTTTTCTTGCACTCTCCACCTGTGATATTTTCCTCTTAAAACTTCCTCCATGTCTCCTGCTGTCCGTGTTGCTTGTTTCATCCCCTCATTATAGAACTCCTTTTTAATGTCACTCAGCCACCTATTTGCACTCTCTTTTAATTACCCCTTCCTCTGCTTACATATGATGGCTGCTCGATCTGCTTTCCATATGCTCCCTGTGTGAATTTTTCTTTCATTTTAGGCCTCGCCTACTCAGAGCGCATGCGCTGCATAGGAGGAGATCTTTAGTAATGGATTCACTTTTTGGGCCAAAAACATGCACGCATTGCATTGCTCTCAATGGCAACGCGTGCACGTTTGGCGATTCCCTTGCGGGAGTGAGCTTTGAAACCATCTGTTTGTAATTAACAGATGGTTCCTGTTCGCTCCCGCAAGGGAAACATGCGCCGGCCCCCTCCTCACTCCCCTCCCCCTGCTGCCTCCTCCTCTCTGTTATGTGATCGAGCATCGCTCTGCCGTGAGTGTCTCCTGTCGAAAAGCTGCCATCTGGGCACCTTCTACGCCAGAGACTGTCACAAACAGGGACATGTGTCACAGAGGCTGCATCAGGACCCCAACCCAGGATTCCAGTCACACATGTAAACACTCCTGCAGGCTGAGGACGGAGACAACAGCTGCACAGAATATGTATTCAGGAGCATTGGGATTCCATGACCAAGTGCAGTAATTAAAGGAAACATGTAAACCAGCAACCGTCAAGGAAACCAAAGCGCTACCCTAACAGCTTTTTAGCGACCATAAGCACATTTCTGGTAAATGTTGTTTTTAGTGAGATGTAGATCAAAAACATATGCACATCTTAGCAGTTTTATTTTCTTTACTTACAGTCATGTTGCACAGCAGCCACAGTACTGTGCAATATGGAGAAAAAAAATTGACAAAGCCAATAGATCTGGCATAGGAGACACCTATTGGATTTACCAATGCTTGTGCTCTTTTAGTAAGCCCTTTATGGTGCATATGTTTTCTTGCACTCTCCACCTGTCGTATTTTCCTCTTTCAACTTCCTCCATGTCTCCTGCTGTCCATGTTGCTTCTCTAAACCACCATCATAGAACTCCTTTTTAATGTCCCTCAGCCACCTATTTGCACTCTCTTTTAATTACCCCTTCCTCTGCTTACAAATGCTGGCTTCTCGATCTGCTTCCGATATGCTCCCTGTGTGAATTTTTCTGTCTTTTTAGGTCTCGCCTATGCAGTGTGCATGCGCTGCTTAGGGGGAGACCTTTAGTAATGGATTCACTTTTTGGGCCAAAAAGGTGCACGCATTGCATTGCTTTCAATGGCAACGTGCACGTTTGGCGATTCCCTTGCGGGAGTGAGCTTTGAAACCATCTGTTTGTAATTAACAGATGGTTCCTGTTTGCTCCCTCAAGGGAAACATGCACCGGCCCCTAACTCTCTCCCCTCCCCCTGCTGCCTCCTCCTCTCTGTTATGTGATCGAGCTTCGCTCTGCCATGAGTGTCTCCCGTCGAAAAGCTGCCATCTGGGCGCCTTCTACACCAGAGACTGTCACATACAGGGACATGTGTCACAGATGCTGCATAGGATACCAACCGCAGATTCCAGTCACACATGTAAACACTCCTGCAGGCTGAGGAATAAGACAGCGGCTGCACAAAATATGTATTCGGGAGCATTGGGATTCCATGACCTAGAACAGTAATTAAAGCAAACATGTAAACCAGCACCTGTCATGTAAACCAAAGCGCTACCATAACAGCTTTTTAGCTACCATAAGCACATTTCTGGTAAATGTTGTTTTTAGTGAGATGCAGATCAAAAACATATGCACATTTTGGATTCATTCATAACAGAAATAAATTTTTAAAGCCCCAAGTACGGAAAACATAGTGTGCGAATCGGGCAGCACAAAACCAGCGTTTCTATCTAGCACTTGGCTCTACAATAGATCCAGAAAATCATGGAAAAATACGGATGGCTGCCGCGGTGTTTTGGAATGCAAGACACCCACACCTTCTGAATCAGTTCAATTAGCCTGGTAATTCGATCCTCCGGCAACAGGAAATAATAAGCATGTTGTAATAGCGCTGGAACCAAATGCTTTGACAATATTATTGCACTGCTTATTTGTGCACACAGTAGTGCTACACTGTCAGAACAACTGGCGCTAGCAAAGTGCCACAAAGAGCACTTGGACAGCGCCGGGGCTACAGTCCGTTCCCTCTTTAGGGGTCTTTCGATATGTAAACCCTGAGGCGCCTTTAAAGCCCGTAATAGCTCTCAACCCTGGCAGGGAAGTCCTGGGGCCCGAGAAGACGTTATTGCCAAGCAATCAATTGGTAGAAAGTGGAATATTGACTAACTTACAAACACTGCTATTGCTGCTTAAGCACATTTGGATGACAGATTAGACAGAGCAATGGGCACACCCTCTACCTTAAGAAAAGACTGACACCAAATGTAAAATGCGATTTTCAAGTGGAGAAAATCAACATTAGGAGAAGCATTCTTTTTGCCTCTATGGTGGGCATGTATAATGCACCACACTGTTATTCATTCATGAAATTGTAAGTGTAAATGAGCAGCAATGAATGGGCGTTAAATATGAAAAGAAATAAACTAATCTAGCGTAAAAAGAAAAGCAAGCCTAGGGGCTACATTACAGGATGGGCCTAGTGTCTAAAGAAATCGACCCAAAATACCCTTTGTTTAATGGAGACTGTGCCATAAAAGGAAATGTTTTGAATACATGCATGCACCATCCGAGAGACACACATTACATCTTGCGTTACCAGATTAAACACACCATTTTACACCCAAGACATCTCTCCTCGGTGCCTGGCAATGATTCTGCCAGCCAATGCCCTTTTAATATTGCACTGCTCGACCACAGTTCCCAAAAGTACAACAGAACAAGCATTGACATAGCCAATAGGTCTCGCCTTTGGGACCTTATAAGTGTTTAGTTATCCAGCACAATATCCTTGGTGCAACAACATCAAGTGTTGAATGGCAAAACACTTATAAGGTCCCAAGGCATGACCTATTGGCTATGCCAATGCTTGTTTGTTATTGTTTTAAGAGAGCCCTGCATCTACAAAGCGCTGTTGTGCTGCTCATACCTTCATTTGTGTTTTGCGTACCTTTTTTTCAGTTTTTTAATCTTTTCATTCACTGATCTAGTATGGGTGTCTGCCATTTGAGGTTTGTAAATTAACAAGCATTGATAAAGCCAATAAGTCTTGCCTACACAAGATCAGTGTGCTTTGTCAATAATTTTTTTAGGCATATTGCACAACAGCACGAGCTGCTGCGCAACGTGGCTTAAAGTCAAGAAAAAAAAGGGCTATGACACGGCTAGCGTTGACCATGTCATAGTGCTTTTTAAAAAATCAATGTTGCACAGCAGCCAGTGCTGCTGTGCAATATGTTAATAAAAGCACAAGGGGGTGGAAGCCATACGATTGAAATTTTTAATTTTAAGATACAGATATACAATGAAATCCACTTTACATAAAATACAAATTGCATAATCAATAGGTACCTAAAAGCATTAAAAAATGGCAAAAATTTAAAAAAACATTTCATTTACTGGATTAAGTAAAAATTGAAGGGCTTCTTTCGTTGAGCACACTCCGTATTTCAAAACAATGGTTTTAAGAAATAACTGTGATTATTATTTAAAGTGGGGCACAGAAAAAGGCCATGCTCTAAGGCAGTGATACTCAATTAAGGCCTGGGGGCCACATGCTGCCCTCCTGACCTTTACATGCAGCCCCCTGGTCAAGAGCAGCAGTAGGCTAATGTTTATGTGACTCAGCACCAACATAAAAAATATGTTAAATAAGCTGGCAAGCATTTATTTAAAGGCTAATTGAAATTAAAGAAAGCAGGTAATTAGGGTGTCCTAAACTACTTAACTTCTGGAACACCATAATTTATAAAAAACATCTTACATTAAAAGTATGATAAAGTCTGTTTATAATTCATTAACCTGCAGAATCGTTTTACATTATAACATCATATTATCAGTGCATTGAGAAGTATTTTTATTTTTTAAGTTTAAACATTAATTGAAAAACATTCATTCTTCCCTATACCCTGATAACAATGCCAATAGTGTAAAGAAGAGGTAAGTCAGTTGTCGTGTGCACCTTTTGGGTGCTGGAATTTCTATTATACATAAACAACATATAGTTTATTAAATCAAACACTGGAGAAGGCTTTGTACAACACACACGCTGGAAGTCATGTATTTCAAGGTCCTTATGTGCTACCGAGGAAAAATTAGGGAAAGTGAAATAAAATAATTACCGTAGATCACACAGTTTGGTTAAGCAGAGAAGCCAGGATTAATCCCATGTTTTGGGGTTTAACATTGTGCTATTCAGACACCATGGGGACAATTACGATGCAGCTCGTAAGGCTCCGACCGACAGTCAGAGCCGTCTGAGCCGCATCGTAATGGGCTCCTCAGTTTACTTTCCGACCACCTAATTAAGATATAGGGGGTCGGAAAGTAAACCTTTTGGTCATTCCGGCTAGCTTCTGACGGGCTCTGAGAGCCAGTCAGCCAGTCAGAATCCTGCCAGTAATCTCAAGGGCGGGCCTTTCTCCCCTTGAGATTACAATGCAGTTTCCATCATGGTTTCCATGCCTGCCTGTCGGAAAGAGTGTTTGGGGGCCCCACCAGGGCCCCTTGTGGTGCACAGCCTCTGGTTGGAGGCTGAGGGGACACCTATGGTGCCCCTCTTTTCATCGCTACACCTTGGTGCAGGGATGAACCACACCTACCATTTCACCATGGAAGCATGCATTACAGACGGTTTACGACCGTAATGCATGCTCCCATAGTGAAATGTCGGAATGCGACGAACAGTGTTCGGTAGCATCCTAATGAGGCGGTGTGGCCTGCTGACCAGGTGTTGGTCGGTCCCAGGACCGAGCCGGTAGCAGGCGGAAGCAATTCCGCCCTACAGCAAAACCAGGCCCCTTATGTATACGCCTAGGTTCCCTTACACCCGCCTCACCAAAACCCCCCAAACCCCGAACGCCACCGTACTGGTATTAATGCGGCCTTCGGTCACATCACAGACCAAATTTGTGGGCATTGGGAAAATGTTTGTGAGTGCCCATGCTAAGGTATGTATGAAAATCCTGCAGAGATTACACAATCTAAGCTCCAGAGTTATGCCCATCAAGCTGCTTTAATAAAATGTAATGGTAAAATATTCAATCGAAACCATAAGAAAAACCGAAGTATATCATGTTCCACTTTAAATATGGTTGCGAGTGAACCCAGGAGCATGTGGAACTATTACATCCATCTTCTTTTTTTCCTTACATGAGAGCATATTTTGACCCCTTGAGGTAATCCTGATGCGCTTTTTAAAGTAATTCTTAAGTATAAAGGGGGACATTGCCATAAGCTTAGCCTTGTACAGACTAAAGGGCTGTAGTGCATTGTTAAAATTCTTAAAGAAGGCCTTTGCAGTCCTACATTGATTGGTAAAATACTTCTAAACAGAGTAGGTCTCTAATGTAATTCTTTTTGCTAAGCAACAGCCTGTGGCCCCATCGAAGGACATCGACCATTCCCTTAAATCAAATGCTCAGGACGAACCGAGACGCGTTCTTGCTAACAGTCGACGCTGAGAAGGTGTTCAACCGCATGGACTGGGGATACCTGGCTAAAACAATGGTCCACTTTGGCATAGGGGAGGGTTTCAGGGATCTATGACAGAATATCGAAATTCAGAATATCGAGATACAAAAATATCGCAACAAAAATATCGATGTCAACAATATCGACATCATATCTACAACAAGGTAAGTACAAAAATATCGAAAAAAATATATAGATGTCAAAAATATCGTTTAAAAAAATATATTGTTATTTTTAATTAAAAACCATATGTAAAATTAATTTAAAAATACTTAAAAATATAATAAATATAGTTAAACATATTTTATATTATTTAAAATTAATAAGTAATATACATAATTTAACAAAAAATATTAAACAAATACATATAATAGATAATATATATTCTTACTTAATAATCAGTTTTAATAATTATTGTAATAACTTATAAATAATTAAAAATATTATAAATTACAAATTCAACTATAAACATAAAATAATAACATAAATACAAATTTAATAATTATACAAAACAAATGTAAGTTTTTTTTTACTTTTAATATTTCTAAAATTAATTATATACCACATTAAGTAAAACAAAACAAAAAATATTAAATAACAGAGGAAATAAAATACTATTCTAATTCCCCCCCCCAAAAAATAGTAAGGAAAATGTTGGATAGTGTGGGGGTAAAAATTACTATTCCCACTCCAGAGAGTGCAACAGTAAGGAAAACGTTGGATAGCATAGGGGTAAAATTACTATTCCAACTCTAGAGAGTGCAACAGTAGGGAAAGTGTTGGATATCATAGACATTAAAAATAACATACTTATAAATAAATGTATATTTTAAAATATTAAAAATATTAATTACTAAATAAATCTAAACTATTTACAAATACCAATAAATAATGATTAAAAAAATAATTACCAATTAATAATTAATATCCAATAAATTAATTACCAATACACAAATATAAATGTAATAACTACTTAATTACATATCATTTACTTTACACACTATTCCCCTATGAGCGCACAACAAACACCAATAATAAAATAATGCACGTAACATAATTATCAATTAATCAATTAATAAAAATTAATTACCAATTAATAAATATTAATTACCAATTAATTATTAATTAACAATAATATAATTACCAAAAACAAATAATAAAAAATGTATTACTTAATTACATTTAAATTACTTCCCACCCTATTCCCCTATAAACCCATAACCCGCTACAGAACATATTTATCAATTAATTAAAATAAATTACTAATAATAAAAATTAATTACCTATTAATTAATAATTAATTTATAATTCCTAATGAATTAATAATTAATTTACTATAATTAAATTACTTCCCACCCGATTCACCTGTAAACCCATAACCCGCTACAGAACATAATTATCAATTAATCAATTAATTAAAATAAATTACTAATTAATACAAATTAATTAAAAATGAATTTATAATTCCTAATAAATTAATAATTAATTTAGTATAATTAAATTACTTCCCACCCTATTCCCCTATAAACCCACAACCTGCTACAGTACTAAAATACAAAATGTACTTAAATTACATTTAAAAAAAAATGATACATATCAAATACATATTAATATACATAAAAATCGATATTAGTAACATCGATATTACTAACATAGATATTAGTAACATCGATATTACTAACATAGATATTAGTAACATCGATGCTACTTACCTTCGATATTACTTACATTCGATATTACTCCCCTTCGATATGACTACTTCGATATTATTGGACTTCGATATTAACAATTCGATATTTTGTCTGCCTACCGGGTTTCAGATCTTGGGTGGAAGGCTGTTATCGTTCTCCAACAGCTACGGTCAGGGTGAACGGAGTATCCTCCCTCCCCTTCTCTATTCAAAGAGGCACCAGACAGGGGTGTTTGCCCTCGGCCCTCCTGTTTGCTTTGTACATTGAACCGCTGGCCCAAAAAGTGAGAGACAAGTTACAACCCCAAAATTAAAGGCATCCCGTTTGGGGGAAGGACCATCTGATAAGCTTAAATGCAGATGATATCTTAGCATCCACTGAGTCGCCTGAGAGCTCGCTACCAGCCATCCTAGCAGAATTGGAGACCTTTGACGAGGCCTCGGGATTCAACGTGAATGTTGGAAAATCACAAATGCTCGAACTATCTGGGACCTATAGGGGGGTGATGCTCGGGGGACAGAAACTCCCAGTAGAGCTAGCAAACAAGTCAATCCCATACTTGGGAATAGCGCTAGGCCCTAGCATCGAGCAAACGGTTAATTTAAACTATGCCCAATTGACTCGACAGATCAGGAAGGAGTTGGATGGCTGGAGACACCACCGCCTTTCACTCCTAGATCGCATCACTGCCATTAAAATGTCCACCCTGCCCAAAATACTATATATGTCCCAAACGGTTGTATGTCAATACAACGCGGTGTTTACACCGCACTACCATTACAACTCTGGTTTTACAACGCAAGTCGTTACCACGACTTGCGCTGTAGGGTGCTGGACTTAGGAATTGTTCTATCCTAATGTTATTCTCGTGTGCTGCTTAGCAACCTCAAGCTTCTACTCCTGGAATCCGGTGTGTGGAGTCCAGTAGAAGACAGCTGAGGAGGCGAGCAGTAGCTGTTAGGGGTTGTTCCCATTTAACTAATAAACATCTTCTAATCTACAAGAAAGGTCTCCTCTTTAAAAAAGTGACGACGAGGATGGGATCACGTTTTCAATAGAGACCTATCAGAAGAAATCTAGATTTTTTTTTTCATTGTGGATATTTGGGAACATTTAAAAAAAATATAACGACGAAGTCCCATTTCAGACTTCATGAAGACTTCGCTGATAAAAGAGACAATACAGCAACAGCAATTGTAAGTTGTTACTTACAATTTTTTTTCCTTCCAGCCTGTTTTGGAGTGTCGGTTTCCCCGAGAACTTTTGGGTCTGCCGGTGAGCTTCAGCTGTGTTGTGTGAATGCCGAAGGGCTGTGAGGTGAGCTGCATTTGTTGGGAGATGTCAGTGGAGGTAATTTTCGTAGCCTAATTGGAGTGCATTTCTTCTTTGGAAGTTGCGCGAGGACTTCAGAGATTGTGCTGTGACTCGGTGCATCTTTTGAAGGGGCGTGAGAATTTGGAGCGCCGGAGCGCCTGACTCAGAATTCTCCGGTTGACGGAAGTTGACACGTGACGCTGTGTGAGGTCACGCTTGTTGTTGACACGTACCTCACGCTAAGGTCACGCAGAGTGCCGCCATCTTGAATAGAAAATAATTCTGCCAACCACGTTTTTTTTTCGTTATTGGTTCATTTGCCAACCACGAGATTTCTAACGATTGGATTTTAACGAAGGATTGTCAATATCTGTGTACTTTTACACATTTTTCTTTTCCAGATAATATATTTTTCCTTTCATTTTTAATACAATTTTTGTTTCTCAAAACAAGCTTCTTACACATAATGACTTCTCAAGTCATTGCGCCACCTCCCACTTTCCTACAAGATCCTGGCACCCCCCCAATGAACTGGGAAGACTGGAAGAAGTCTTTTATTACTTACCTGGAAGCTATTGGTGGTGATGACTATGTTTCAAGCAGGAAATTAGCTATTTTAAAACACCATTTAGGAGTGGAAGGAAGGAATGTATTAAAAACGTTACCTAAACCTGCCCCTGCTGCTGGTTTAAGAGTTGATAACAGTGAATCTACAGACGAAGGATCTGGTAATGGGTCTAACAGTGTACAAGAAGATTCTTATGAAATAGCTTTGACTATGCTGGAAGAGAATTATGGTAAAAAGTTTAGCATTGTTGTTGAAAGACACACATTTTTCTCTCGTAAACAGATGCATGGAGAAAAAATCGAACAATATGTGGCTTCGTTAAGAAAATTGGCTATTACTTGCAGGTTTAAGGATCTCAGAGATGAAATTATAAGAGATCAAATGATTAATGCCACCAACCTTACGGTAAGGAGGAAACTCTTCTCGCTTTGGCGCCTTTATTCTCAGGCTGCAGTAGGCGCGCAGCGCTTTTTAAACCTGCATTTTACTCGTGTTTGTATATGTGTGTAAAATTTGATTTCTTACCTGTTTTTTAACAGCGCGGTAGCGCCCTCATTCTTGCACCATAATAGTGCCCCCCACCGCTTGCAGAAGCGGAGCGCTGTCACCTGGTACAATTGTTTGGGGCAGGAAGTTGGGCCGCCATATTGGGGCTGCTGCCTTGCAGCGCACCACCTTACTCAGCGCTCTAGTTCTCCGTGTGGAGAACGAGGAGGCTGTATTTAAGGCGAGCTGGTGGGAGCTGCTCGACCTTACGGTAAGGAGGAAACTCTTCTCGCTTTGGCGCCTTTATTCTCAGGCTGCAGTAGGCACGCAGCGCTTTTTAAACCTGCATTTTACTCGTGTTTGTATATGTGTGTAAAATTTGATTTCTTACTTGTTTTTTAACAGCGCGGTAGCGCCCTCATTCTTGCACCATAATAGTGCCCCCCACTGCTTGCAGAAGCGGAGCGCTGTCACCTGGTACAATTGTTTGGGGCAGGAAGTTGGGCCGCCATATTGGGGCTGCTGCCTTGCAGCGCGCCACCTTACTCAGCGCTCTAGTTCTCCGTGTGGAGAACGAGGAGGCTGTATTTAAAGCTCGCTTCACCCGCGCAGCGGTGACGCGCAGCGGAGGCGCCTGACTCGCGCCTGAGTCAAGCCAGAGTCCTGCCCGTCTGCGCCCGTCCGCGTCCCGGCGGCGTCTTGGCTGGCGGGCGGGGCTCTGCTCTCCTAGAATGAGTAATTCTGGCGCACTTTTGGTGCGGTACTCATCTGAGGAGTTGTGCTCTCTGAATCATAGGGAGAGCTGCTGTTGTTCTGTCTTTCCGGGCCGCCATAGGGGTAAGTCGCGATGCCCGGGTTGTGGCTGGCGTCCTAACCGGGTTCTGTCATCAGCCCCGATCAGTAACATAGCTGGCGCAGAGTATGCCTGCATGCTGCTAAACACCAGATCGGCGTGCAGTCATGCGCAAGACATCTTTGAGCTTCTCGAGACAGAGAAGCCACTCTGTTTAATGCTGACGGAGACTTGGTGGGGAGAATCCTCTAACCCCGATGTGGCTATGGCTATCCCGCCGGACTATAACATCTTCAGGAAGGACAGAGCGAAGGGCAGGGGCGGTGGGGTCGCACTGGTGGTGAAGAAGGGCATGTTGTGTACCGTCTTGCCTACAGAGGACATCCGTGGCTCGGAATCGCTTGCTTTTTCAATCATGCTAGCGCCGCACCAATCAGTGAAGGGACTGTTGGTCTATCGTCCCCCTGGCCCGCTTGGAACGTTCTTTACTGACCTTGATTCGGTGTTGTTGGGTCTAGCCCTGAGAGCAGAACATTGCATAGTGGCGGGGGATTTTAACATCCGGATGGATGATCCGTCTGACCCCGCTGCTATAAAGCTTTCTGAAGCCATGACTCCGCTGGGTCTTACCCCTCATTTGCAGGGGCCGACTCATGCTAAGGGGCATACTCTAGACCAGGTCTTTTCTACCTCCCCTTTGGTGGTGAAAGAGATTCTCCCGGTCTTGTGGTCGGATCACTGGCTTGCCAAGTTTGTAATCAGTGGCATCGTCAGGTCGTCTATCCCTGTCCCACAGCAACGGGGACGAGCCTTTAGAGCATTTAGCAGAGTGACCCCTGAGATGCTGGCTCAGGCTGCTTCGAGTCACCCCTGTCCTCTTTCAGGTGAGCTGGAGAGAGATTTGGAGGCCCTGCAAGAATGGCTTACGGAGAGGCTTAATGACCTGGCTCCAATGTTGCCCCCCCGCCTGACATCAAAGCGGGTTTCGGCCCCTTGGTTTACTACTGCACTGTGGGCTACGCGGCAGCAGTGCAAGGTAGCCGAAAGGGCCTGGCGGGCACACTATGACAGCATGGACAGGGCTGCCTACAAGGCTGTGGTTAAGGCCTACCACCGGGACATCCGCCTCGAAAAGAAAGCCTATCTTGCAGGGAGAATTGAAGCTGCCTCGAACTCCAGTAAGGAGATTTTTACCATTGTTCGAGAATTCATTTCCCCTCGGACTATCGCATCGGAAGAGGTGCCCTTAGAATCCTGGGCGGCGGATCTTGCTTGCTTCTTTACAAGCAAGATTAAACTCATCCAGGACTCTTTTCCATCTGGAGCACCTGTCAGGCCGCCGATATCCGAGGTTGGTATGTCTTCTCCTGTCGTGCAGGGCGCTATATTGGCCGAGTTTCCATCTTTGCCAGCCTCCGCCTCTTTAGCGCTTATGGGCAATTTAAAATCCGGGTCTCCGCTTGACCCCTGCCCAGCTAAGCTCTTGGGTAAATTGGCGGAGGTGGTCAATCCACTGGCGCACCCTCTTCTCAACCTTTCGTTGAGTCAGGGAGTGGTTCCGCCAGTGTGGAAGCAGGCAATGGTCATCCCGCTGCTTAAAAAGCCGGGGCTTGACCCGAAGGCTCCAGCTAATTATAGGCCAATTTCGCTGTTGCCGGCGCTTGTAAAAATCTTGGAGAAGCACGTTCAGTCGGTGCTCTCCAATTTTCTGGAGTCCCATGAGATCTTACATGACTCCCAGTCGGGCTTCCGTTCAAATCGTAGCACCGAGACCGCGCTCCTTGAGGTTTCTGAAACCATCAAAGGGGTGCTGGATACCGGGGGCAAAGTCATGCTGGTGTTGTTGGATTTGTCGGCGGCTTTTGACACCGTCCCCCATGATGGCCTGCTCGCAAGACTCTTTGAGATTGGTCTTCGGGGGACGGTGCTCAGATGGTTTTCGTCTTTTCTAGCCGGCCGCCGGCAAACGGTCTGGACATCACCTGACACCGCTGTGATGCCGCCTTTGGGAGTCGGGGTCCCTCAGGGCTCTATATTGAGCCCGACCCTTTTTAACATCTTTATGACCCCTTTGGCGGCGGTGGCGGAGTCATTTGGTGCCCGGATCGTGTCGTATGCCGACGACACCCAGCTCCTCTTCTCTTGTGAGAGAGGGGCTGACTTTGACGGGGAGAGTATCCGGAATTGCCTTGGGGCGGTGTTCACATGGTTCCAACTGAACAGCCTCAAGTGCAATTCCGACAAATCTGAGGTACTCTTCTTCGGGTGCGATACGGAGCCTAGCTGGCAGGCCTGGTGGCCCATCGACATGTTCCCTCCGTCCTGTTCTTCCCCCATGGCTAAAAACTTGGGGGTTAAGATGGACAAGGGGCTGACGATGAAAGCCCAGATCCTGGGGGTGACTGGCACCTGCTTCGGCCTTTTAAAAATGTTGCGGAGGTTTTTGCCTCTCTTGTCAGAGGAGCACAGGAGGCTGACTGTGCAGGCTCTGATAGGCTCCAGGTTGGATTATGCCAAAATTCTTTACCTGGGCCTACCAGAGTACCTGTTGCAGCGGCTTCAAGTTGCGCAGAATGCGGCGGCCAGGGCCATTTTTGGTCTAAATAGACGCACCAGCGTCACCGGGCTATTGGTGACGCTGCACTGGCTACCCATCCGCAAACGGATCGCCTTTAAGGCCATGACTTTGGCCTACAAGGCGCTCCATGCCGTGGGAGCAAAGCATCTCCAAAAGAGACTGGCCTTTTACCACCCGGCTCGTTCGCTGAGGTCTGAATCTCTACTTTTGGCGGCTGTCCCTCGGGTTAAGAGAGCTCGCCTGGGCGGCCGCTCTTTCAGTCTGTTGGCTCCACAGATGTGGAATCCGCTTCCGCTCCCACTTCGGGGGGCCACTACTCTCCTTGATTTTAGAAGAGGTCTCAAAACTTGGCTGTTTACCCAGTAGGTTCCCTAGCAGTCCCTCTTTTTTTGTCTGTTTGTTTTCTACTCTTTTTAACTGTGTTATGTTACTCTGAATTAATTCTCCTTACCTAAAGCGCCGGGACACTCTTTTTGAGTAACCGTTGCGCTATACAAAAGAATAAATAACATAACATAACATAACAAAATTCGAGAAAAGTTGTTAGATTTGGGTGACCCCACTTTAGAGAAGGCTATTAGCATTGCGAAGCGGATAGAAAATACTACATTATATGTGAAGGAACTATCTTTATCCGAACCTAAGGTTGACAACAAGCTTGCTACTGTTTGTAAGATTGTGGACAAACAAAAAAAAAGTCACTTTAATGAGGAAGTCAAACCTAGTATAAAACAGAAAAATACTCTTTGTTATAGGTGTGGAAGCAACAGACACAATTCTGATGCTGTACATTGTCTTGCATCTAAGAGCAGGTGTTATAAATGTAAAAGAGTAGGACATTATTCCAGAATGTGTAGGGCTTCCAGTAACTTTCAACCCAAAACAAATGTTAATGTCATTGAAGACAATGAGGATGAAGTTGCAGTTGAAAGTGACGTAGAAGTATATTTAATTGAGGAAATTGATGACATTGCGAGTACATCTGAAGAGTATAATCCTCCTAAAGGTGAAATTGTTGTTAATGGCAAGAAGTTGGTAGTGTGGGCGGATTCTTGTTCTCCTATCACTATAGTTGATAGACAACTGTGGAAGGATTTGGGATCCAAAACACTATATAGTTCTGATGTCAATCCAGCAGGTTACACTGGGAAAAAACTACCTGTTATAGGTTACTTTAAATCTTGTATAAAGTTTTCTGGAAAAGAAATTGAAACAAAAGTATATGTGGTAGAAAAAGGAAAATCCTTGTTGGGGTGGAGGGATCAGAGAGCTTTAGACATTATACTTAATCCAAACCATCCGATGCAAGTACTTTCAAATTCCAATAATTCCATGCAAGTACTGTTGACCGAAGGGGATAACAGTGAGGAATGGGTAGCAAAATTTCCAAGTTTGTTTAAGGAAGAAGTGGGATGTTTGAAGAAGTTTAGACATCGAATTGTATTGAAAGATAATGCTCTACCTAAAGTACACAAAGTTCGAAATGTACCTCTAGCTTTGAGAAGTCCTTTAAAAGTGGAATTAGAAAGATTGTGCGCTGAAGGTAAAATAGAGCCAATTGAAGCTTCGGAATTGCTTAGTCCGATTGTAATCGCACACAAACCTAATGGCAGTATTCGCATGTGTGTTGATTTAAGGCATCTTAACGAGAATATTTGGATAGACCGTCATCCTCTTCCTCACATAAATGAAATGTTGGCCACTGTACATAATGCTAAATGTTTTTCTACTTTAGATTTATCGAGTGCGTACCACCAGGTGTTGTTACAACCAGAATCCAAGCACTTAACTTAGTTTATTACTCCTGAAGGAGCATTTCAATTCATTCGTATGCCATTTGGGTTGGCATCTGCTTCGGCAGTTTTTCAGCGCATCATACAAGGGATCCTTAAAGATATGACCAATTTATTGGTGTTTCAAGATGACATTTTGGTTTGGGGAGAGAACAAGGAAGAACATGACCAGGTGTTAGAGTTAGCTTTAAGTAAGTTAGAACAAGCAGGTTTGACTATCAGTCTTAAAAAATGTAAATTTGCCCAAAATGAGGTAGATTATCTCGGTCACACTTTGTGTAAGGATGGCATCAGACCCAAGTTTAAGTTAGTGGAAGACTTAGAGAGAGCGCCCATCCCTCAAAATAAAGATCAGTTAAGGTCATTTCTGGGCTTAGCTGAATATTATTTGACGGATGCTAGTAGTTATGGTTTGGGAGCAGTATTGATGCAAATTCATGAGGGTAAGGAAAGAGTGATCGCATTTGAGTCCAGAACTTTGAAGGGGGCAGAGAGCACTTATTCTACCATAGAAAAAGAGGCTTTAGCGTGTTGGTGGGGGGTGCAGCATTTTCGTAATTTTGTGTGGGGAATGTGTTTTGATCTTCAAACTGATCATAAACCCTTGATTGATGTTTTCTCTACATCAGGTGCAGCAAAGGCCACGCCACGCATAGCGAAATGGATTTATCGATTGCAGGACTATAACTTTTGTATTAAATATGTACCTGGCGTTAGGAATGTGAATGCGGATTGTTTGTCGCGTCTTCCTGTGGATAAGAATGATGAAGAAAACATTGATGTAGATGAGGAGGAATGGGTTGTAGCCAAATTGGTGGATGTGTGTCAAGCCATTAAGGAGTCTGATTGGAAATTAGCTATGGGTAATGATGTAGTTATTAAAAGAGTTATGGAATGTCTCACCTTCAAAGAGGGTTGGAAATCTCATGCAGACTTAGTTACGTTCAAGGAGGTCTGGAATGAGTTATCGCTGGTGAAGGGTATTTTGAGAAGATGTGATAAATTGGTGGTGCCTTTTTCGTTGAGGTCTAGGTTGTTGAATCTCTTACATTAAGGTCACGGTGGAATGTCTGCGATGAAAAGGAAGGCCAGGGAGGATTTTTCGTGGCCAGGAATGGATAGGTGTATTGAAAGGTTTGTAAGAGATTGTGTCGAGTGTTCTCGGAGTGATAAGACTCACTTGGTAAAGCAAACTACCATACAACATATGGAGTGGCCGAAACTTCCTTGGGAAAGATTGGCTATAGATATTTGTGGTCCTTTTGACATTTTGGGAGTTGGCAGTAGGTTTGCTGTTGTGTTGATGGATTATTTTTCCAAGTGGCCGGAAGTCACTTTTGTTAGGGAAGTCAAAAGTGAGAATGTAATTGACTTTTGTGAGGAGATTTTCAGGAGGGAAGGTTGTCCTGCAGAAATTCTATCAGATAATGGTCCGCAATTTATTTCCGATGAATTCAGTTGTTTCCTTAAGACATGGGGAATTAAACATTTGAGAACTCCAGTTTATCATCCTAGGGGGAACGGTCTTATTGAACGCTTCAACCGGGTTTTAGGAGAATGTATCCAAATGGCTATTTACAACAATAGGGATTGGAAGGGTTTGATAAAAAAAATGTTGTGGAATTACAGGACTACGCCACACTCTGTAACAGGGGAAACACCTTTTTGTTTACTTAAGGGTAGGGTTCCTTGTTCTATTACGGTTCCAGCTTGGATGGGTAGATGTGGAAGAAAATGTGTTGATGATAAAGCTATACGTGCTAAAGTTGAGTCGTATCAGAAGTCTTATGTGGACAAACTTAATTCAAATTTACATAAGGACTCACAGAAATTTGAAGTTGATGAGTATGTTAGAGTAAAGTTGGGAGTTGTTCAGCATAAGGGTTGTTCTAAATGATCTGATCCTAAGAAGATCATAAAGGTTAAAGGTAATCTTTTGGAATTATCAGATGGTAAGTGGTGGAACGCCAATCGTGTAACCAAGTGCAATGTCACTGAAGTACGTGATTGGTTGTCGAAAGATCCTGGTAATGTTCCTGGTAATGTTGTATCATCATCCAAGTCTATTCCTGTTACTGGTAATGTTGCATCATCATCCAAGTCCATTCCTGTTACAGGATCTGCTGTTAGTTCACCTAATTCTTGTACCAAAGTGGTTCCTCAAAGGTTACTTACTTCACGAGCCAGGTTTGTTCCACAAAAGTTTCAGGATTATGTTTGTGGATGATTTTTCTTATGGTGTTAATTGTTTTTATTTATTATTTAAGGAAGGGAGATATGTTCCATCCTAATGTTATTCTCGTGTGCTGCTTAGCAACCTCAAGCTTCTACTCCTGGAATCCGGTGTGTGGAGTCCAGTAGAAGACAGCTGAGGAGGCGAGCAGTAGCTGTTAGGGGTTGTTCCCATTTAACTAATAAACATCTTCTAATCTACAAGAAAGGTCTCCTCTTTACAAAAGGAATAGTAAGATTTACTATTCCAACACCAGCCTACGTACAGTAGGGAAGGTGTTGGAATAGTAAATCTACTATTCCTTAGCCTAGAGCGCGCTCCAGCGCAAGTCGTGGTAACGACTTGCGTTGTAAAACCAGCGTTGTAATGGTAGTTCGGTGTAAACACCGCGTCGTAATGGATGTTCCCTGTCCCGAACAATCCTGATCGCTCCACCTAAGGGAACAATAGCGTCACTACGGAGGGACATCCTCCATTGTATCTGGGCGGGTTCGTGCCCATGGATATGCCGGGATCTGTGGTACAGGTGGCCAGAGGAAGGGGGATTGGGGATTCCATGTCTCATGGAGTGCTATCATGCCGACCAGATTGGTGGAGTGGAGCAGAGAAGAGTCGGAAAAAATATGCTTGTTCCAAGATAGGGCACTCGCGGGTCTTTCATTGTGGAAGGTACCCTTTCTACAGAAAGCAGACAGGCCACAAAGTCTATACAGGTCACCCGTTAAAAAGTCCGTGATGGAGGTATGGGAAAGGACAGCAATCAAAAGGGGGCTGACATAGTTTCCCTCCCCGATGACGCCACTGTTTGGGAATAAGGAATTTTCCCAGGGGCTGGAAACTACGGCGTTCACGGCATGGCTCACCACACCCTACAAAGCGCGGGACATATGTTCGATGTGGAGGGGATCATACCGTTTACACAACTAGGGCAGGACTACACACTACCGGAGGCAGAACGGTTCCCGTACATGCAACTGCGGCACTGGTTGCTCCAACCTAGTATATTCCCACAGGTCAGTAGGAATATGACGAAGTATGAGAATTGGTTAGTAACCAAAAGCAATGACAGGAAACTGATCCCGGAACTATATGCTATGCTTCGCCCTGCAGCTTCCACACAAACCACCCAAGCCAGAAACATTGAGCTAAAGAATTAGGAAGAGATCTAACACGCAAGGAGTGGGTAGACACTTATTATAGGGCCTACATACCACGTGAAACGCATCCAGCTTAGAGACCACTACAAAAATAGCAATGTATTTGTATCTGACGCCAATGCGATTAAATAAAGGGAACATCGGACTGAAGCCCCACATTCTAGCGGGGATGCAGGGAAGACAGGACTTTAGTACACATCTTATGGGAGTGCCCAACACTAACTTCCTACTGGCCTAAAATCTTAGATGAGATAGATCGTCAATTTGACACGCAGATACCAAGATTTCCAGGCTATGTGATACTGGGCTTACTTAATCCACTAACTTACCGGTTAAAAAAGCCCGGGGGGGCGGCAGATGGGTATTGCACTGAACGCGATGATTCAGAACATACTGTCGCACTGGGGAACGCCAACATCACCAACGTTCCTAGGGTGGCTACACAGACTGTGGTTTGTCCTGGGGATGGAGCGTATCAATATCACACTGACAAATTCTGAAGAAGCATTCAAGGAGGTGTGGAAACCGTTTCTCAACCCTCTTGCTTCGGAATTCAACAAAGTCACATACCCGAAATACCTTCGCCTACTCAGGCTAACAAGTACAAACTAGACCCCACGACCCCACTTGCTACCTGACTACGATACACTTTTGCACACCAAGTTATAAAGCAGTAGAGTACTGTGAATTCCGGGGAAAGGGTTGGGGGGGGGATAAGGGAGGGAGGCATTGTTCACAGTTTAAATTTTAGGAAGAGAGTTTAGGATTATAGTACTTATAAAGCAAAGAACATCACCTGTTAACTGCAAAACTTGTTACAGTGCGGACATAACCGAGTGTGGCAATGGAAGAAGCAATATGTAATGCTATACTCAGTGAATTGTGATATATCTAAAGGCGTCTTTATATATGATAACAAAACAATAAAAAGGTTTAAACCTAAATCAAATGCTTTGGAGCCCCATTTCCAAACGTAAGGCATCAACTGGAGCATGGGTATTTACATTCCAAATATCACAAAGTATTTTCCCCTCCATTTTATACAAAAAAAATCCAATATTTCAAGTTCATGATTTCAATAGTAAAAAGTAGAGTTAAGGGGATTTTTACTTTATACGAAGACAGGAAGTGGGTAAAGTGTCTGCAGCTTACAGCCCTATAAAATGATAAGAGTGTGTTGTATGTACCAAAACTTTACCTGATAAGTGTGAAATGTGTTCCTTCACAGAAAGAATGGTGGAGAACATTTTACCCAAAGAGGCTATGAATTAACACATTCCAATTGCTAGGATCCTAATTGCCACTTAAAAGTTCTTGACTTTGTACCTCCTTTAGCATAAAAAATCATCACTTTACTCTTATTAATGTTAATCATATAAAGGAGGTGCAAGGGAGGAGGGAGCAGCAACAATAGACAGCGGTAGGGGTGTAGCTTGGTCAGTAAGACTGGGGACAGCTTCAGATTTTCATCAATCACGCTGGCATATCATGTCAGTATATAGGAGAAGCAGAGCATGAGGGGGGCTTATGGGCCAGTTTAAAGGGAAAGAGTGCAGATAGTGAGGGGATACTTAAAATATAGTATTTGGCAAAATAACCATGTTTTAAGACCCTTCAAAACAGAGACAAAAGTGTGTGTGTGTGTGTGTGTATTTTTGTCGGAGTGAGTATTTAAAAATCCCAAGTTAAATCTGAGAGACACTTCACCATACTGAAAAGCTCCTGTACCCAACTATTTATTAAAAAATGCATTTATTAGGGCAGTGTAACACCCCAAACACCCCCTTTCAAGCTACTCCCCTGGTAACATGAGGGGTTGTGCCGGGGGGAGCAGCAATGACAGACAGTGGTAGATGGGGGGTACAGTGAAAGTTAAATGAGGGAAGTGCAGGGGAGGGAGGGAGCACGAGATGGGGCAGCAATATGGTGAAGGGGTGGGTGGGAGGGGAAGAAGCACCACGCAGAATGTGAGTGAGAGGGGGAAGACAAAATAGTACCTCAATCACAGCACAATCAGCGGACAGGCACTAATTAAGTCAAATCAATCTGTGTTTGGTCCATGCTTCACAGAAAGGAAAGGAAGTAACACTTAAAATGCGCTGTCCTATTAGGAATCAGCACAAAAGAGTCACAATAAAGCTAACAAAGGATAAGCAAAAGGTGGGCTCCAAGGCCTTTTTGGTAAACAACACAGCTTGCAAGCTAGAGATCATGAAGCAAATGCGCTGTTGCAGGCTTGACCTAAAATAGCTGTTGACATCATGACGCATGCACACGCCTGCATCAAGAATCATGGGTTTGCATGTCTTATGATGCCAGCAGCCATCCTGAGATGCTTTTTTCTTTATTTGAAGACCCGTCCAAAATTGCCATTACATGTATGCATATGTGTGTTCGTACACGCATGCGATGCATATGCATGTACGTACATGCATGCAATGGTAAAAAAAAGCATTGACAAAAACAATAGCTTGGCATTTTAAAGCCACAACTTATTTGCTTTACTAATGCTTGTTTTATTAAAGATGCCAAAGGAAGTATAGGATGACGAGTCCATAAAAAGACTGGGCACGAGGGGATGGGGTACCAAGGACCGAAATCAGTCCATGGATGGGGGGAGCCACCCGGACCACCTCCCCATATAAATAAAAAAAAATGTAAATAGAAAATTACGGCAAGTCGCTGAAGGCCCCGGCCCCTTTCATCACCACGGTGCAAACGCGCCTCCTGGCGTCCAACTGGTTGGGGGATAAAGTCACTCATACAGGCACTACACACCCAGTTGCCCACTCATTGTGTCACACACACTGCCACTCACTCGCCCATACAGCCACTGGTACACCCACTCACTCACCAATACAGCCACTCTCACAGCATCTCATTTACCCACACAGCTACTCCCATATCCACCTATACACCCATACAGAAACTTACACATCCATACACGCAAGGATACAGTCACACAGCCACTCACATAATATATGTTAGAAGTAGTATCACTCCGTAGTAGTGCACCTAGTATACCAAATGAACTTTTGTAGTTAGTTATTATATATATTTAACAACCATAAACTCTTAAAAACCCTTACATCATCAGTGGTCATATGAGATGTCATCCGTGATCTCATCAGTGATGCCATTTGAGATGTCATCCGTGATCCCATCAGTGATGTCACTGATCATGTCATGAGTGATGTAAAATGTGAGTTCATAAGCTATGCATTGCAGGGGCTTAAGTTATAGTTAGCTCAGGTAACTATATCTGCTGAATGTCACTGGTTTTGTATGAGTGAAATCTGAGCCTAACCATAACGTCCCTGTAACCTTTGTTTTTCTCAGTGAATATATATATATATATATCTATATATATATATATATATATATATATATATATATATATATATATATATATATATATATATATATATATAGATATATATATATATTATCTACTGGCGGTCGCCAGTAGGTAGATATAGTTAGGACCTATTATCTGCACGAAATTTTTCAAACGTTTGGCCAGCTCAGTTCCGCTCCTTCCCTGAAAATTTGGGGGTGATTGGTTAAGCGGGGGCTGAGAAAAAAGGGGGTCCCAAAACGTGTTTTCCCCATGCAGTTTCTCGTAGGACCTTTAGCCATGGCTACAGCCCGAACGGCTGAACGAATTACACCAAATTTGGCAGAGAGGTAGTCCTCAGTTCCGACTTGTGCCTTTCGCTTATCTGGTGTCAATCTGTTCAGTAGTTTTTGAGAAAATTACGGTTAAAGTCATTCATATATCTATGGGTGCGGAGGATCCGGAGTAGTATCCGCAAACCCTACGCACAACCTACAAGAACCCTGCCGTGCACGAGCTGAATGCTCATTGGCTGACAACTGTCAAAATCAGGAAGTGTTGGCAGCCATCTTGTGCCTCGGTAGAACCGAGGCACAAGAAAACAAAAACACAAAACGCGAAAAGGGGGCAGGGTAGACACACCCTGATTCCCTAGGCCTGCTCAGGGGGTCCCACAAGGACCCCCAGGGCCCAAGAATTATTATTATTATTTTTAAATCGTGGGATTCGCGTAGGATCAGCGAATCCTAACGATATTAAAAAAAAGAAATGCGGTCTCCCGCGGAAAAATATGTAAATTTGCCCCCGGGAGGGCCAAATCCCGGGGGCATTATTGAAAAAAAAGTGTGAGGGGTCCCAATCCCACCCACAATGCCCTGGGGACCGCCACCCCCCGGGGCTCCAATTTAATATATGCGGGAGGCTCAGGGGACCCCCAGCCCTGGGGACCGCCACCCCGGGGGCTCCATTTTAAATGTATGTGGGGGGGCTCACAGGGCCCCCCCGGGGACCTCCACCCTGGGGCTATTTTCAAATGGGAGGGGGGCTCTCAGGTCCCCCCAGCCTCAGGGACCACCACCCCCGGGGCAAGAATTAAATGTATGGGGGGGCTCACGGGGCCCCCCCGCAGCCCTGGGGACCTCCATTCCCGGGGCTTTAGGATTAAATATTTTTATTGAACATGTCAAGACAGGATGGATACAATACAGCGTATAGCGTCACCCGCCAGTCCGACAAGCGACAGGCAAGTCAATGCATCAAGTGGGAATAAAGCGCAGGTCCCAGTTACGAGGGGGCAGTTATACACAGCAAGCCGCCTACAACCCAGTTTGGGCCGGCCGCGTTTAAAACAGGGCAACGTGCATGCATGACTGATCGTCGCTACCGTCTCCAGCGTGGAGGAAGACCTGAAATGTAAAACAATGTCTTGCTGTCCATCCCTCGCCGACCTGCATTACCCCCTTTGCCAAAGGCTGCGTGGTCCGCCAGGGGCTGGTGTACCTGGGGCTTTAAACAAATAGGTGGGGAGCTCTCAGGCCCCCCGCCCCGGGACCGCCACCCCCTAGGGCTTTAGAAAATCACGTGGGGGGGCTCTGAGGTCCCCCCAGCCCCGGGGACAGCCACCCCCCGGGGCGTCTAAAAAATGTGGCAGGGGGGCAACGCGGCCCCACTCCTGGAGCCTTGTACAGGCCCTGGTGACCGCAACCCCCCAGGGCCGGCTCCTGCAGTGTCCTGGGGTGCCCCCCCCTGACACTGCTGTTTGCAATGGCAGGCTGGAGCCTCGCGGCTCCCACCCTGCCATTGCAAACTGCTTTGCTTCATTGAAGCGAGAGCAGGGAAACCTGCTCTCGCTTCAATGAAGCAAAGCAAATTGCTTTTCCATATGGGGAGCAGCATGTTAGCTGCTCCCCATATGGAAAAACAATGCCGGCTCCCGCAGGAGGCGGGGAACTGGCGGGACATTGGGGGGATTGGGGACCTCCCCCCCACGGTCCCCAACGAAGAGGGTCAGCCCCGGGGGATGGCGTCCCCTCCAAAAAAATAAAATAATACATTTAAAAAAAAAAAGAAACGGCCTGGGGGATGGCTTCCCCGGGCCAGAACTGACTATAAGAGGGGGGCAAGGCAGCCCCCCTCAAAAATATATATATATTTTTTAAAAAGGGCCATGCCCCGGAGGATGGGGTCCCCGGGGAAAATTATGGCCTCTGGAGGGGGGCCACGCGGCCCCCTTCCCGATTTTAAAAAAAATAAAAAATTGGGGGCAGACCCTGGGGGATGGCGTCCCCAGGGCCAATAAATTAGAAAAAGAAAGGGGGCTACACAGCCTCCCTTCATTAAAAAATTAAATTAAAACAAAACGGGATCGGGCCGGAGGCCATGCCCCCTACCAGCATCACTCTGCAAACGCGCCCCCTTGCACTTTTGCAGAGGGGCAGCAAATTCCCCTTGAATACTGGGGGTCCCTGGGGGGCAACTAGCCCACCAGGAACCTCCAGTATGTGCCAGGGGCCTGCGTTGCAGAGAGGTGTTCTAAGGCCACACCCCTTGCTACACCTCTCTGCAACACTGCTCCCTGGCGCTTAGTGGAGGTACCTGGTGGGCTAGTTGGCCGCCAGGGGACTGCAGGATTCAAGGGGACTTAATCCCCTAACTTAAAACGCGCCACGGGGCGCGTTTGCACAGTGTTGAAGGTAGAGGCGGGGCCTGAGGTGACATGTGTGCAAACACACCCTGTGGGGCATTTTAGTTTGGGGATTAATTCCTCTTCAATCCTGAGGTCCCCTGTGTGCCAACTAGCCCACCAGGTACCTCCAGTATGCGCCAGGGAGCTGTGTTGCAGAGAGGTGTTCAGAGGCCACGCCCCCTTTTTACAACACTCTGCTACACTGCTCCGTGGTGCTTACTGGAGGTACCTGTTGGGCTAGTTGGCCACTAGGGGACCTCTGGATTGAAGAGGAATTAATTCCCCAACTTAAAATGCACTACAGGGCATGTTTGCACACATATCACCTCAAGCCCCGCCCCCCTACCTTCACCACTGTGCAAACGCATCCCGTAGCACGTTCTAAGTTGGGGGATTAAGTCCCCTTGCATACTGGGGGTCCCTGGGAGCCTGTCGCTCGTGGAGTAGATCATGAGACTCCACGTAAAGGGATGTAAGATATACATTCACTCACTAACACACCCATATGCACACTCACCCACCCATACAGTCCATCACAGATGCACTCTTAAAACCATGCACCCAGTGAATCACCCACTCACACATCTATGCACAGAGTCACACACACCCCACCCATATAATGGGATACTCAGACAACCAATCAATAACCCATATAGACACTCATGTATCTATTCACAAACCCATGTAGCCGCTTACACACCAACAGTAAGACGGATACAGACATTCACACAGTTTAGTCACTAACCCATGCATTCAGTAAGATATGTTTAATCACTCACTTATAGAGTTAGTCACACACCTACTAAATCATCCATTCAGACACTTATACACCCACTCATTCTTCAATACGCCTTTCCCTATATATATTAAATATATTTAAACTTTACAGAAACACACAGTCACTGGATGATGTCATTTGAGATGTCATCAGTGTTTAAAAATAGCTTTATTCGATAACAGGTATCTTAAAAGCATTAGCAATCTTACATTCATCAATGTATAAAAACAATATGAGTTATCAAGAAGCATCAATTAAGAGTATAAAAATCCATCAGTTCATTAAATTCATTAAAATCTTATTACCCATGAATGGCAAAAGCAGACTGTAACAGATAAAACTTGTGACACTGCTAAAATTAAAATCGATTCCAGCCCTACCCGCATAATACAAGCTTTTTTTTTGTTTGTTTTTGTTTTATAAAAGAAGGGCTGTAATGTAAAAATAACAGTGCAATATGAATTGTGCAAACCGTTAAGGATAAAAAAAAGCATAAAAACATAGTAATTCATTGGGATGCCCGCTCAGAAATGTAAACCTTATAGTGCCAATATCGGCGCGCCCACCATCCCTCCAAATTCATGAATCCCATCAAAATAATTGGACAAGACAACTTGTTGTTGGGAAAAGTAGTCGCAGGTTTATTAGCATATCATTGCTAAAACATGGTGGGTTAACTTACAGATGATCCAAGGCAAGCCGCCCCTCGCAGCTTGCCACCTGATAGGCCAAGTAGCCCGCGGCCTTGGCCATGCGGTGCTTAGCGGTTGATGGTGAGAGGGTAGCCCCTCACCTGTCCGGTGAACCATTGGTCCACCCTCTAGCCCACGCCCCCCCCCCTACGAGGGGCGGAGCGTTCAAGCAACCCCCGGTTGTCCAGGTAACCAACCGCCCGTAGGATAACGGGGCGCCGTCGCACCCCCAGGGTCCACCGCACGGATCTCCCAGGGATAATAGGCCTCAGCACCCTTTGTGCTTCTGCATAGGGTACTCCTAAGTACCTTTCGCCTCTGGATCATCATGTAACTCCTCCTGCAACACAAATAACAATTCATTAAATCCTAACCCCCCCTTGCCACCCGAGATGTAGGGTAAGCGGCAGGGAGGGCAACATCGAGGGCAGCGAAAACAAAAGAGACTGCTCAGGGGCGTGGAGGAGACATAAATACCTTGTCCCCCCACGCCCCCCAATAAATAGCGATGACGTCATGGCCCAGGCAGCGGCCTCCGGCCACTGGACCCCTGAGGGCTGGTGCGCCGGCTCTCCTGTGGCACTACGGTGCCCGCCCTCTTATGAGGGTCACCTGCGGCTCCGTGTCGGGCGGCCTGCATTATCCAAACACAGCCGAGGTACTTGGCCACACCACAGGCAAAAAGGGTCAGCGCATCTGACTTTAAAATACGTAGAGCGGTGCCATGTTCATATATGCCCAATTGTCTGCAGATGGGCTTTAGCCATCCAGTTCTAGCACTTTTGTAGGCAGGGCAGGCAAACATAAGATGGGCCACGCTCTCAGTCGGCGCTTTGCAGTAGGGACACCCCACTGGTGTTTGGTGTGGGGTGCTCCGTTTTGCAGTTAGCTCTCGAACCGGGAGTGAACCTACCCTAAACTGTATATAAAGTGCTCTATCTCGTAGTGTCTGGATGAAATCTAGGTATGGTTCTAAAACGATATGCTGCTTGTGAAGATAAAATTCTTCCATAAGTCTTCCTACTCTTAAATTGCTATGCTTCTGGGCATTACCCAGTCCCAATAGTGCCTTTTGAGCTCAGCTTTATTGGGTGGAGTTTGCGTATCCCACGACTCCTTAAAGCCGAGTGCAAAGAGCATTTGTTTGAGATTAGGCACCCAGATGATCCTTTGACTGCCATCCAAGGCCATAACTTCAGTGAGTGCTGAGGCATAGTTGGTAAGCTCAGGAGTCCGGCACAAGCAGGCCCAAAATAACAAAGTCCGTAACCTAGCTACATCCTTAAAAGAACGCCTACCAATGTCTCTCATCAATGGTTTGAGTGGCACATTGCGGGGAAGCATCACTGGATCTCTTAAAAACTTGTGTTCTGATCTCCTAATACTATCCACATTCTCAAAACCCAATAATTCAGCACTGTAGAGTGCTGAACTAACTGCTTTTGCTGCATACATTGCAAGAGCAGGGGCCACAGGTCTACTCTGCGAGGAGCGATGTTCTCTGGCTAATTTTCCTGAGACACGTTTATGATTTAAAAGCATTTTGTCTATGTGGTATCTCCACTGCATTTTCTCAGCTAGCCTTATTCCTATGTAATCAAACGTTGTGACTTTTTCCAAGCGGGTTCCGTCTAAGGTGAGATTACCTCTATATGACCTATAGGGATTAAACACCATATGTTTGGTCTTGGAGGTGTTAACGATCAGCCTCCTGGACTCGCACAAGAGGTGGAATCTGTCTAGAAGCTTTTGCAGCTGTACCGGTGTCTTAGATATAAGCAATGTATCGTCTGCAAAGAGAAGGGTGGGGACCCTATTGCCTGCCAGGGCAGGGGCATCAGATGGAAACTCTTGGAGAAAGCTAACCACCCCTTCATATATAAAGAGAACAGGGTGGGTGCCAAGACGCAGCCCTGGCGTACTCCTCTATTAACTGGGATCCTTTCTGTTTTCTGACCTTGGGACCCCCACCTCACTTGGGCGTAATTGCCCTCATGTAGACGAGTCAGCAAATTCAGCAACAAAGGTGGGATTCCCATTTCGCCTAGCAGATGCCACAACTGCTCACGAGGGACCAGGTCAAAGGTAGTCCATAGATCAATAAATGCCAAATAAAGACTGCCTTTGCCAATTAATACCACCTTCCAATAAATTAAGAGTAACCTAAATGCTTGATCAGCGCCCTTCCATGACTCTGGTACTGCACTACCCTTTGCCATGGAGTTAATTAAGAGCATAATATAATTTTCCCAATTACGGGAGTCTGCAAGGAAGAATTCTCGTGGGAGGTCGTCGGGTGCCGGGGCTTTTGCTGGAACTATTTTCTTTATGGCCATCTCCACTTCTTCTAATATGAAGAGGTCAGTGTGAGAAGTTGGCCTGATGTATGATGTTCACTATTCTAGTGAGCACCTTGTATCAGTCCAAACAATCCCTTATGGTGGTGGTTGTAAAGTTAACCTTATAGACAAGCTATCCTAATGGTAGCATGGACTAAGCAGTCTTAGGCTTCACTCAAGAGGGCATGTGAAGCCAGCTGTTTTACCATATGCAATCCTGTAATATCAAATGAAAGGACACCACACAAGTTATATATTATAAAAATATATGTATTTATTACTAGAATAATCCTCTGTACTCTTTATGAGTCCAGAGGCACAAGCGTTTAAACAAAAGCACAGTTAAACATACAAAAGTTGCACAATTATGGATAGGGCCGGTGGCCACTCAAACCATATACTAAATAAGTGGTATAAGTACCACTTCTCGAGCAATGGTAAGGCCTAGGGCCTTGGGAATCGCTGGGACTACACTGGACTAACAGCAGTTAGGACGGGAGTAGCCCACGGGATTCGGGTGCAGCGCTAAAAGCACACGCATGCACCAATGCAAAGTCAATGGTGCGTAAAAGTTACAAAGTTACTGTTTTAGAAGTCTTCCGACTGGAATAGAACTTAGCCACTTAAAACTAGGACACTAGAGGTGTAAACCACTACAGGAGCGCCGGCGTTCAATCGTTACCTCACCCACAGGAAGCGGGTGCATAGGTGCCAAAGTGTGTCGGGTTTCGTCGTGGAGTTCTATGGAGCCTGGAGATGAAGATCTGCAGGCGGCCAGGAGAGAAGAGTCCGGTTGGATCCAGGGGTGGATCGAAGATGTAGAGTACCTGAAAGCAGAGGGGACAGAGTCTGGGTCACTAGCCAGTGACCAGGATGGAACCAGGAAGGAACCAGGCGATGTCGGGCGCAATCAGGTGCTTGTTGAGAAGCTTGTCTCCGCTGCCACGTGGACTCTGGGACATTGAGGATGATCAGGAGTGGATCACGAGCTGTCCCACAAAGGCTCTCTCTGACGGCGGTGTCGGCTTCCGGATCGGAGTTAACAGCCCTTGGCAAATGCAACCCACGCAGGATTTGAAGATCGCTTCTTACTCGGACCAGCAAGGTCAGAGAGGTGGCTCCTTTTCAGGGGAGCGAGGGCCAGTCTGGAGCAACCAGACTAGCAGAGTAGTTTCAAAGATTCATCGTCGTCGTAGAGGCCACTAGCCAACGGGCAAGTGACCGGACAGACGCGTCGAGCAGGAAAATACAAAAGGGTCCCACGCAGCACTCAGTGAGTGTGGAGGGGTGGTCTTTGGTGCACGAGCTGCTCGGGGCTGGGGCTTCTCAAACCCCAATGCACAGCTTCAAGGGTGCCTCGGGAGCTGCACGGTCAGCACTTCACAGTCTTTTCAAGATGGCCGGTCCCACGTCTCACGTCGCCTCCATGGGTCTCAGCTTTGCTGTGGCTGTGGATTGGCCTGTTGGATGTCTGGGAATCTGGTTCTTGTTGATCTCTGTTGCTCGAGCTCCGGCGGGAGCTGCAACAAAGCAAACCATTGGGCGCTGGATGGTGCCTGTTTGCACAGGGTGGTCACTCCTTGACCACAAGGGAGATTCTTCAGTCTTCCACGTCGAGTGGGATGTCGAAGGGTCCAGAGTTCTGTATCAAAGTTTCAGTCAGGATAATCTAATGTCTATGGACACAGCTCCTACCTTTAATCCAAATCAAGGGGCTGGAGTACCTGCTAGGTCCCTCCTATGGGTGGGACCCAGGATGGGGGTGGTTACACCCCTTTCCCTTTGTCCAGTTTTGCGCCAGAGCTAGGGCTGGAGCGCCCCAGGACCGATTTGAACTGGGCTATGCATGGGACACCTTGTGTGCCCCAGGCAGTGTCTAGTTTCACTTGCCCTGCCTGCCTCAATCCACTGTCTCCTGTCTGGGGTGGTGTACCAACACCCTGTGACAGGAAACCCTTTGTCCAAGCCTCCCCTGCCAGAGTTTCGGTCAGCAGCAGGAGGCCAGACTCGTGTCTGTGGCAGCAGCATCCATTTTGTGATGCTGGGGCTCTGGTTAGATTTAACCCCATTTACTGTTACCCACATGTCTTAGCCCTCTAGAAGGGTGGAATGCTACCCCCGTCGCCAGAACTGGTGAGGGGGTAGTATTCCAAAGTGTATGACACCTTACACGACATGTTTTGATAAAGCCAAACCAAAGTTAGCAATAACCGCGAGGATTATAATGCACTTAAGAGTATATGGTATGGCAGTATCCTAGAACAGCTATAAGGACATGGTTCCGAAAGCTGCAGACAGGCTCAGCTCATGCTAGAGCACCATCTCACATAAAACCAAGCACTCTGCCTACAGGATTGTTAAGGCCTGCCATAGGAGTGACTTATAGGTATGTATGTGTCCAGATATAGGTTTAGATATAGGTATACTATATCTAAGCAAGGGGTGATTACACAACCTTGCCCCAGCTGAGTGATCAGCCAGTTGTGTCAGTTTGGATGGCCAGCCATGGGTGGCAAAAGATATGCTGCAGCCCCTGGTAGGCCTTGGATGCACCTATGCCCTGGGTACCTATAGTACACTGTACAGGGGCTCATAAGGTGACCCAATATTCAATTAGGTATGTACCTAGGGTACATGGAGTCCATTTTACAGAGAGAGAAGATAGCCTGGGGCCCTGATTAGCAGGGTCCCAGGCCAACTAAGTCGAAAACCAGCTAAACACAAGGCAAAAAATCTGGGGTAACCATAGTCAGGTATCCACCCTCCTACAGTCAGTGATATTCAAAGTGGGGTTAGCACTTAGTTGGTCGTATAATCCCACTTGGGGAGTTGAGTTAGTCCCTGAATAAAGGCTCCCAAAATGGTTATACCAATCTTGGCTTGTGACATGGTTAGGAATTAGGTCTGGATCTTTATTACCAGACCGCCTAACCAAATTACAGGAGATGTTGGGGTCTTTAGCTGTGCTCGCAGTTTTTGGGTTCTGCCAATGGGACTCGTCCCACTCGAGCTTAGCACGATGAACAGCGACTTTAAAGTTCTTGCTTGAATCTCTAATTAATGATCAATTTTTGCTTTTTATTGCTAAAACCAAGGTCCTTTTTTCTGTCTACAATCTCCTTTGAACCAGGTATGGCACTTTTTAACACCTCCACTTGGTTTACCAGCATTGTTCACTATAAAGAACACCCCGATTTGAGCTGTCATTCTATCGTATAATTCTGGTATATTTACTTGGCCGTCTATTTCATCATAGGCCTCCCTTAATATAAGCGTATTTTCGCTCGGTATGACTAATGCCAGCCATTTGGGATTCTTGGGCAGTTACTCTAGGCCATTTAAGGGACCTTCTACAATTAGAAGGGATCAGTTCTTTAGTTGTCATAAGGGACCCCGGAACCTGGTTTAAAGGAAAAAGGAGGGGCCCAGGGGGTTTCCATACTCAGACTTAGTGTGTTGTGGTCACTGTCAGAGGAAGGGACCACTTCCATATCTATTATCATTTTACAGAGTCTCACATCTACTAATATATAATCAATTTGTGAGGGGCAATTGACTCTGTTATATGTATTAGCTCGTATAACATCAGAGGGGGTTCTGCCATTCACAGCCCTTAGTTCGATTTCTATGACAAGTGCGCTAATCTGTATTACTGTTTGGGACCATTTCTTGATGTGAGGAATATTTAACAATGGGACACCCCACTTGATGTCATCTTCCTCTGCCCCCAACAAGTCCTCAGAGCCTAATGGCTCGAAAGTACAATTAAAATCTCCTGCAATTGGATTCAGGTGCACTGAATACAGGAATTGAAAAAACTTTAGTTAAATGCTAAATTCTTTAATCACCAAATAACGCAACATAACCCTTTTTTGATAATACTAAATTAGGTCTCATTAAAACATTACAGAAGGAAATGTATGATTAAGAGTGTATTGAGCTTTGATGCTAATATTTATCCTTTTTTTTCCTGTTCTCCTTTATTCCTTCCTTAATGAAATTATATGTGTGTAGTGCAATATCAATGTATGTAACTATAGAAGTACCCGTCCTCATGGGGGCTGGGGGGGTGGGATCCAGGGGCAATTAATAATATGTTGTAAAAACTTTAATAATTTAAAAAAAAAAAAAAAAAAAATCTCCTGCAATCATAACGTAAGAGTTTGGTGGGCAGTTGGATAATTCCTGTTCTAAAGACAGGACAACGTTTGACAATTTGCCCCCTGGTGTTCCCCTTATATAAACGTTAAAAAATTCAAGGGTCTTTCCACACCTGCTTCCCTTAATCGAGAGTCACATAATATCTGGGCTGTCACAGTGATGTTTGATGATTTGGCAGCCCATATCGATCTTAACCCAAACAATAAGGACTCCAGATGGCCGCCCCCTCCCCAGATTTATATAATGGGGTTAAGCTCCAAGTTTCTTGGAATATGCAAATGTGATGTTCCTCAATCAAGTCGTTCCACTTGGGTAACAACATTTTGCTATGCAGACCTGCAATATTCCACGAAAGAATTTTGAGCAGGGATATTAGGATTCCATCGCTCAGAGGGGTTTGTTGTGTCGAGCGCGGTGGGACAGAAAGTGGAGCAGAGATATTAGTGTCCCCTGGTCCCTCAAATTACATGCTAGGCCACCGCTATGGCTGTTAAGTTTTAGCAGGGTTGGAAATTCGTCAGAAGTGGTAACTGATCGAGTATTGCTAGGGGCACTTTGAATATTAGTGGTTCGGGTGAGTTGTAATTCCTGCCGAGGCTGGTGGACCTGACATAGTCAATCCACAGCCTCAAGCGGGGACACTCTTAGTGAGCCTAGTAGCTTCGTACTATCATGAGCCCTGGCTACTGTATTTGTAGGGAAACACCTAACCTGAATAGATGAAGAATCGGGAGAGCAGGTCCTATATTCTAGTGCCAAGAGGTTTTCCACCAAGATAGGGTTGGTCAGGGTAAGTTCGATGCAGTCTGTGAGTTGACTAATGGACGTGCATCTCTGTGCCCTGACTAAATCTTCTCTAATCAGCGAGCGGCAACACCTAACGTGGCTTAACCAATGTATGGACTTATTTATCAGGGAGTCCTCATTCTCATATCTGCCTTTTGAACACATTTTAGGCACATTGATCATAAAAACTATCTGTGCTTGTGCTGGGGGGCTGGGAAGTTGTTTACTCTGTTGAAAGGGTGTGTTTCTGCCCAGGAGTGAAACAGGCAAAACGTCAATTGTCCTTCTACAGTTTGCAGTGACTTTAGAGTACGGTTGATTTTGCAGAATATTGGGGGGGGGAGGATTCCAGGAGGACCTCCCAGAATAACTGGCAGAACCATAGCGGCTCGTCCAGATAGGACTGTGGGAGCTGATAACAGGGCACTATCTATTGGGTTTCCAGGCATTGCTACCTGGTGTAAGTTGGATGGTACAGAAGAAACTGGTATGTGTAATATATTGTTATGAGCTAGCAGTTTTACAGTGGCCACAAGCGCCTATATCATTGCCTTCAAAGACCCAACCTCCTCCCTGAGTTAATTTACGGTCTGGAGGAGGGTCTGTGTTGAATAAGAAATGGTGGCATCTAACTCAATTGAATTCTTCTTTGAGGTTATGATGGAATGTGAGGATTGTACATCCTCACAGGAGTCAGGCTCCCCAGCCAAAACTGCAAATCGATCTGTACAAATGGTTGAGGGCTCAATATGACAAATAGCATCTTGGACAGGAGAGAAGGGCAATTGGCATGAGGTGTCAATCATCAGCTGCGAATCAGGGCCTAATTGTGTGGTCTCCTGGTTAGCTACTATAGTCTTGCGATACGTTTTCTGAAACATTGGCGGGACAGTGGTTGGACGCAAGGGAATTGTTTTTCTTGCAGGTAAAGAGTTAGCAGGGTCAAAGGTAACTGGAAGATCAACTCCTAATAACCCTTCGCATTCTGTGATGAGATTGTCAATTCTATTCATAACACAGTTGTTAGTCACATTTGCTATCTTTGTTATTTTTCTGGCCTTTTTAGGGCTCGGGCCTACGTCACACTGCGTAGCAGTGTGGGCGGAGCCCAAGAGTCCTTTTCTGAGGGTTTCGGAAATCGTACCTACCGAATTCCAGAATGCTCGTGCATTTTGCTATTTTATTTTGCCAGCTGCATGGCAATTGGCCCTCGCATGCGTGTGTTTTTAGAAGAGAGCACGCAATAGGCCATAGGCGGTAGAGTAGCTCCACCTATGGCATATTCCGTGCGGTCACGCGCACCAGAAGGCCATATTTCTTCAATTACCAGCTGTCAGGGCCCGCGGTAATTGAAGACAGATGCTGGGCACGCGTGCACCATTCTTTGCTGTGTGCTCTATAAAGCTTCTGAACTCTATTTGGGCTTCCTGGAGCGTGGGCATTTAGTGTCTGGACTGGATGTTGCGGGGCACGCGTGCACCATTCTTTTCTGTCTGCTCTACTAAGCTTGCCTTCTGCCCCCTGATTGCACTCGATAATAATAAGCGCCCCCCGCCCGCATTCTTCTCTCGAGAAGCCAATGGAATCGCCTCTCTCCTGCCACCGAAAGCCGCACTAGTGGGGCCCTTTATAGCAGCACTCTGTGTGCACACCTGTGGAAGCAGTGCTTTGTCCCTCCTTGGATGTCCAAGTGTCACTTACCGTTTGTTTAGATTCAGATACATTAGGGTAAGTTCTGCATTGTTGACATCAGAGATCGAGCCCCCTTTGACCTTTGTCCTGTTCCCAGAAGTAGTACATGGACGCCGCGGAGCGTTCTATTCTTTGTCGGGGTGGGGTGGGGGCACCTTCCTATGCTGTACGTTGCGCCCCCAGTGCCCCTCTTTGCTGGGATGCTTTTGTTGCGAGTCTTACTCGCCACGTGAAGCCATTATCCTCATACGTGACGTTGTTATTCATTGTTCACCTCCTGTCTCCAGCAGCCTGGAGTGTGCAAGGCAGTTCTTTCCATTGACATCCCCACCCCAGAGGGTCGCAACACCCTTCTCCATGGGAAATACAACGAACGGGCGCGCCATAGGAGCCTCGCATTTGAGTACCACCAGGGGCGTAACGTTGGTGCAGCAGGTGCAGTGGCACCAGGACCCAATCGTTTGGGCCTAAGGGGTAGTCATAAACCCGGACAATGCTGTAGGAGCATACCACCCACCCTATCCCCCCCACACTCACTATCATGCCCCACAAGAGAACCATCACTGGGAACACAGTGTTTGTTCAGTCCTTCATCATAGTGAAGGTTTTACATGTCCTGTACTGTCCCAGGGTCGAAGGATCTTAGGGGGGCTCCCCATCTAAGGGATCCACCCGGGGTGTCCGGCTCGGGATCTCAGAGACACGTTTCAAGGAACAGTGTTTGTTTGCGGCTGGGCTGGGGGGAAACAATCTTTCTTTCCGTCCTGCCACCCGAACTGCAGATTGCATAACATTGTGAGTGTTTCTTCTAAGAGGTGTCACTGCACCCTCTGAAACCGAGCACGTCACCCGGAGCAGCGCCCGGCTCTCTGCTCCCCGGCCGTGCCAAACTAAACACCGCAGCAACAGACGCGGCCCTGAAAGTAGATGGCAGGCATCGGAGAGCAGAGTGCAGAGTGGTGTTGAGTGCAGAGTGCTGTTGAGTGCAGAGTGCTGTGTGCTGTTGAGTGCAGAGTTATGTGTGCTGTTGAGTGCAGAGTGCTTTGTGCTGTTGAGTGCAGAGTGCTGTTGAGTGCAGAGTGCTGTTGAGTGCAGAGTGCTGTGTGCTGTTGAGTGCAGAGTGCTGTGTGCTGTTGAGCGCAGAGTTCTGTTGAGTGCAGAGTGTTGTTGAGTGCAGAGTGCTGTTGAGTGCAGAGTGCAGAATGCTGTTGAGTGCAGAGTGCTGTTGTGTGCTGTTGAGGGCAGAGTGCTGTTGAGGGCAGAGTGCTGTTGAGTGCAGAGTGCTGTTGAGGGCAGAGTGCTGTTGAGTGCTGTTGAGGGCAGAGTGCTGTTGAGTGCTGTTGAGGGCAGAGTGCTGTTGAGGGCAGAGGGCTGTTGAGGGCAGAGTGCTGTTGAGGGCAGAGTGCTGTTGAGGGCAGAGTGCTGTTGAGGGCAGAGTGATGTTGAGGGCAGAGTGATGTTGAGTGCTGTTGAGGGCAGAGTGATGTTGAGTGCTGTTGAGGGCAGAGTGCTGTTGAGGGCAGAGTGCTGTGTGCTTTTGAGTGCTGTGTGCTGGTGAGTGCTGTGTGCTGTTGAGGGCAGAGTGCTGTTGAGGGCAGAGGGCTGTTAAGGGCAGAATGCAGAGTGACTGTTCCAGAGAGAGCAGGGTATGCGTGTGCGCGTACACAGTGCACTGACACACAGGAGCTAAAACAAAGAACAGCTTAACACGTGTCTTGGGAACTTCATTAAGGCAGCCGGCCCTCTGTGAGGGGAGCAGCAAGGAGGGGACGCCTCAACCAATCAAGCGCAACTAGTCATAACCTACTGTACGATTACAACACAGGCCAAAGGGCAGTGCTAGGTCTTTTCGCATTACGTAGGGTGAGCAGTGTTTGAGTGTGTAGTGTGAGCAGTGTGTGAGCGTGCAGGGTGAACATTGTGTAAGCGTGCAAGGTGAGCAGTGTGCGAGCGTGTAGGGTGAGCAGTGTGTGAGTGTGAGCAGTGTGTGAGTGTGTAGGGTGAGCAGTGTGTGAGTGTGTAGGGTGAGCAGTGTGTGAGTGTGTAGGGTGACCAGTGTGTGAGTGTGTAGGGTGAGCAGTGTGTGAGTGTGCAGGGAGAGCAGTGTGAGAGTGTGTGTGTAGGATGAACAGTGTGTGTGTGCAGGGTGAACAGTGTGTGTGTGTGCAGGGTGAACAGTGTCAGTGTTCAGGGTGAACAGTGTGTCAGTGTGCAGGGTGAACAGTGTGTCAGTGTGCAGGGCGAACAATTCCAATCAAAACCACATAATTCCACTACACACCACATGCATACACTCCATAACACATGGCTAAAAGACATTGCCATTTACAATGCCATTAGCTCTAACTCAAAAAAATCCGAGACCTATTGCATTTCCAATGCTTGTTCCCTTTACCTGCCCCATCAGCAAGACCGCTTGTCCCCCCTGTGCCCTCCATAGTTTTCCTTTTACCCATTATACCCAAATGGATATTTTAGAGCTACGACAGGATCACAAGTTAGGATGTTTGTGGAAAATAGAGGATAGTAAACTTTAAAACCTTAACCCACTTGTGGAGAAGTGTGGCTCAATGGTTAGAGCGGCAGACCCTGATGCAGAGGTCTAGCCCGGGACCAAGGTTCAATTCCCCACCTCGGCGGGTCTTGAGCTAAAAAATTCCACGGACCTGATAATTCTCGTCTCGGTGCCTATTCCAATCATGGAGTCCCACTCTGCAACTCTGGGCAATAGCTTGCTTAATCTCCGCAACGGCCCCCACAATGCTAAGGATGCCTGGCCTCCACCTTGGGGGTGCCCAGGAGTGGACACCTCACAGGGAAAGCCAGGATGGGTTCCACAGCGGTATTCGTACAAGCGCCTTGAGACCCTTGCGGGTGTCAGAAGGCTCCTAAACACTTCGCAGAGGTAGTATAGCTGCAAGTCCCAATCGCCCTCCTACCAGTGTCTCCGCTACAAGAGCAGAGTACACCAGCAAAAGGGAAAGGGGAAGTGGATAGAGAGAAGAGACACCTTGAAAACCTCTGGCACCTGTTCTGGCTTCAGACTGTCTTGGGTTCTGCTGTTCGCCAAAGTGATGATGCCTAATGCACAGAAGAGGGATAGAATAAACCACAACAACCTACCTCTACAGTCATTACTCTATGAGAAATATATAAGTTTTATCCTACCAGTGGTTCTCTAGGCTATGCTTCTCTTCTGTAAGTGATAGCTTTCTGTGGAGGCTTCCTGACTGGAAAGTAAGGAGACTTTCATTACTCTAGGTTCAATTTAGCAGTTCTATTACCCTAGTGTCCTCTTAGCCTTTTACCTGGATTGCCTCTTTCTCCTGTCTTTCAGGGGGGTTCTGTATATGCAGTGTAGACAGATAGGACAGTTCTCCTAGCAGCTTCAGTCCAATTATTCCTTCAGAGCGCGCAAAAAGGTACAGGGAAGGTACAAGGAGAAGGAAAAGATAGGGAAAGCGCAAGGAAGGGAACAAGGACCAAAGTTCGCTGCTTCAGTACGCAGAAAAGCTGTCTTACTGTAAACTTCCAATTGTTTCCACTGCTGCCACTCACTGTCTCTGTGGTTCTATACCGCGAAAGTTTACTGGAAGGAAAGTCGATGAAGTCTTTGCTAACGTCGTATCGATATTGTCTCCTCAGCCGTCTTGGATTCGACTTACTCTCGAAGACGGGAACTCCCCTTCTGCTTAGGGAAGTACTCTCTGAACACGAAGAACATACTCTGACTAAACTTGAAGAATGCGAAGCATTACCGAAAGTTATTCAAGCTCCCGTCATGAATTATTGACGCGAAGCTGAAACCCGGCTGCTTCCTCAACGGATTCTCTTGTTGAAGTGCGCAGAACAAAGCTCGCGCTCCCCACAGGTTCACCAGAATGCCGACCGCTCCTAGCTCATAGAGCGACTCCGTCCGTCGGACATCTTAGGGGAAGCCTACTAACAGAATTACCCAAACTAGAAAGGACTGTTCAAAGGTTATTTACAATTGCCAGAATCTTATTACATTGGCCAGGGAAACCACACATTTAACTTCTGGGGTTTTACCACTGTTCGAACTCGTAAGTTCTTGACAGTACCCCCTCTTAAGGACTGATTTATCGGTCCTGGTTTGGACGGTTTCAGTGTATGAAATCTTTTAATCAACTGTGGAGCATGAATTTGAGACTCAGGTTCCCAGGACCTGTCTTCAGGGCCATAACCCTTCCAATCCACTAAGTAATGGAGTGAACCCTTCTTGTACTTGGAATCTAAAATGTCCTTGACTTCATATTCTGCCTGACCCTGAATGTTCAAAGGACCTGGGGGTTTCTTGAGACGCAACTGTGGCTTGGTCTTCTTCAATAGGGACACACGGAAAACTGGGTGAATAGCTGAGTTCGTTGGTAACTTTAATTTCACTGTCACTGGACCCAAAACCTTCTCTACAGGGTAAGGACCTACAAACCGAGGCTGAAATTTCCTACTGCCCTTTAAATGAAGATTCTTGGTGGACAACCAAACCAAATCACCCTCCCGATACCCAGGAGCAACTTGCCTATGCTTATCAGCACATTTCTTATATGAGATCTTGGCCTTGATTAGATTTTGCTCTGCCGATTCATGTAGGGCGTTCATATGAGTTAGTAATTCCTTCACTGCGGGAACTCCCAAATCTTCTTTAGTTACAAAAAGATTGGGATGGCGACCAGAATTCTAGTAAAATGGAGAGTAACCAGAAGAGGAACTCTTCGCATTATTACTTGCGAATTCTGCCATCCATAATCGGTCTGACCAATCACCACCTGTTGAAAATTAGTACGGTTTGGTGAACATTATCTGCGCCATCTTGCCTCTTCCCCTGATGCCACACTTTTGTCGTGCGCACCCGCCATTTTAAGATGCCCTGGGCAGAACAAACCCTTTTGCATGCCGCTGGCCTCTGACATCGCCCTTCGCCCTCACCAAGCCTGCACGCTGACCAACCCCCTGCTTGCACCTGCCTTGAATCATAAACCCCTTTTCAGCGCTGCTCTGCCTCAGGCCCTCATCCTGTTCCCAGCGCAACACCTCCCTTCTTCCCTTTCATGATCCCCGGCCCTTTTGATGCAAACCCTTTTCCCCGTGTGCCCGTTTGTCTTCCTCGTTCCCAGGCCGACACCCGGCTCTGCCGATACTATTCCTTGCCCCTCCCCGTACAATAGAAAGCTTCCCCCATCAAAGGATCCCCGGGTTGATCAAAGCCCCCACCCCATGAGATCCGATCGAACCCCGCATTCCATGAATTGACGGAATATCCAGCTGCGCGATACTCATCACCTGTTGTGACTAGGGTGGGGACCTCTACTGTAAATGTGTGTGGGAACGGACCCGGAGGGGGGATTCCGGGAATGTCTTTCCGTACATCAAAGCTTTGTCATGAGTATGTAAACTGTAATAAAAAAAACGCAAAACCCTGTATATAAGGGGCCAGGCCTCAGACATAAGTTAGAGCACCTCAGAACGATACCTGCTGTCCGTTTTGCCGTGTTCTCCTCCGGAGAGAATAAAAACCTTGTTTCCTGCTTTCCAGTCTCCAGCGCCTGCCTCTTCATTGATTAAATAATTAGAGGGTCACAGAGGCAATACCGCCGGGCAAATATCGATTGTCCCCGACCCGACTTTATTTTAACAATTGGCGTCCCAAGCGTGGGGCCCATCAGCGACTCGTGGATCCAGTGGGAGAGGTCCCGACGACAGAGTGAACGACTGCAACGATCGGGAGAGCTCTTGCCCAATAGACCCTCGTCTGGCAGCCGATCATCCGAACTTCACTAGTTCCGAACAGACCTCTCTCGAGTGATCTACGGTCCTGACTGGGGACCATTAGGAGTGCCGTGAGAAATACGAGAAAAAGAGGACGAACGGGCGCTGGATTCGGAAGACAAGAAACTGTCCATACGGTCTGGGTAAGGTCGTGTAAACACGACGGATTGCGAAAATAATTGATTGCTTGATTGTTTAAAAAAAAAAATATACTAGTATTACTCTTTGTTAACTTATTTGGAGATTCACTGTCTGCACGCGGAGAAACAGTAGGCTCTTTCCCTTCTGCAAACAGTGAAGGATAGGTAACGCAACCGTCGCGCCTATTTTTCTCCCCCACTGACTCTATTATTCCCTAACGGTTTTTGGGAGACTCCCTCTCCCTCACTGATTAACTGGGTTCTTTGACCCCGAACTACTGTTCGCAGATTGTCTTCTGGAGATTCTCTGTCTGCAAACCGGAAACAACAGATTCCTCTTTGCGGATAGTGAAAGGGTAGAGGACGCAGACTTTTGCGCCCTACTTACTCTCCCCATTGATCTTACTCTATCTTATTTATTTATTGATTGTTTGATTGTTCCTCGTTATTGATTACTTTTTTTGTTCATGAGGTATTCACTGCCTGCAAACAACGTAGAATAGGAATATTCTGTCTAGTCTTTGCGCCCAGTGATAAGATAGGCAGTGCTGACTTTTGTCCCTCGTTACGAGCCGTCATGTCTGTCTTCTCCCCACTGATTGATAATTGGTTCAGCCCGGACCGTGTATTAGAGGTGGACCATATAGCTCCACTAGAAGGCACCCCTAATAAGGACATGTTCATAAACTATGGATTAGTTACCATAGCCTATAATAAATTGTGGCACAGGTATACCAAAGAAAGTCAAGACAAACAGTGGCCACTGGCAGGATCCTTTGACCTTGATAAAATAGAAACGTTGGAAATAGCCCTTCGCAATAATAAGACAACGCCTATTATGCTCGACAGTCTCGGTATGTGGCGCAGAGAGGCTATGCAACGACAGAGAAAAGACGAGGACAAACCAGGTAGAGAAATATACCGACAGGACAACCCCGGGGCACCACGACCCAAAAGTTATCCCCCGACACTACGCAAAAGACGGCCAGACTTAGGGCAAGACCAATGCGCTTTTTGTAGATATGTCGGACACTGGAAAGCCCAATGCCCGACTCTACTGAGCGTGAGTAAGGGCAAAGGGCCGACAGGAATGACAGGCCGGCAGAATGAGAAAAAGCGCGAGACAAAGAAAAATCCGACTCGCACGGACAGACCAGATAGAACCACCACGTTTGATTATGCCCGATGGCACAGGTTCCGCCAGAACGATTTCAGCGACATGTTCGAGTTTTCCTAGGTCGGACAATATAAAAACGGGAACCCAGCCTAGCTCTAAATTAACAGACGGAAAAAGATAATTTTGGCCAAATAATCACTGTTTTATGTTTGTCTTTGGATCTTGTGTGTCATACTTTTCTACTACCCCCCCCCGTCTGAGTTTATGTGTACGTAAATCTGCGTCATCCCCCTGCACGTGCTTCCATGTTACATAAACTATGTTAATAGAAATTTTAGCATGAAACAACCTGGAAAGAAAGAAATGGGAAACGAAATCAGTAAGCCACTGATAAAAACAAACTTTTATTTTAACATAACAAGCAAGGAAAAACACAATAACGCTAGAAAAACAAGAACGGTAAACTGTAGAACATGAAAGTCAATAGAACATTCGCCCCCCCCACCTTCTGGAACCTTCCAAAGTAGGGTAGGGTTACGGCTACGCCCAACCGGCGGCAACCCATATAAGGCGGGCCCTGCTGCCAACTCTTGGTCAGGAAATCTTAACGTATTGGGGAGCCGGAGGAGAGGAAGGGGCCAGCGGCCTGGGCAGTTACAGGTAGTCCCGCCACATGTCTCCTCGGCCAGCCGCAACGGGCCTGGATAGTCTTAGGTAGTCCCGCCACATGTCCAGAGAAGAACGAGACACCTCTTTCTTTTCCCTTCCGTAACAGCCGCAGCAGCTCTGGACGGCGGGATGTCCTGCACGTACCTCCGCAACAATTTGTCCAAGTTGGGCTGGGAGGGAGAGGCGACGCGGACGAGCCTCTCCCACCTCCACGGATAGGAGGTCTCCCAGCCCCCCGGCCCAACGCCGAACACCCCCAGCCAGGCGATGGTGCCCCAATACTTGCGCAGCACCGAACGTGCAATGGTGCCCATATTTTCGGAGCACCGAATATGCAATGACTGCACCGATACTTGTGCGGCACCGAGTGTGCGCCACAGATGGCCATACTCCCACAGCACTGAGCACAAGACTTGGGGAACACCGGATGTGGAGAGACCTTCGTGCGGGGCGATGAAAAAGAGCAGCATGGAGTGCACCGGGAGAAGGAGACGGCGCGAACGAGTCTCCCTCGCCCCCCAGGTGGGGGCATCACAGCTGCACCCCAGCCGAACGTCCCGCTTTCACAAAACAGAGCTCTTTTCCTTTCACTCCGAAGGATCTCTTCCGCTCTTGCAAACTCGACGAGAGTGGCCCCTGTAGGGCCTCAAAATGGCGTCTGGGTCCGCTGGAAGGCGGGCCTCGGCCGCTAGAGTAACTTTGAACAGCAATATAACTCGGACACTTGCCCACTGGGGCACGAGCCCCCACCTCCGACAGCATCTCCGCAGCCTTGAAGATTCTACAAAGGTCCCCGGCGGAGCCTTCGGCCCCTGCAGGCTTCCGGTAAGGGACGGCTGCCTTGATCGCCAACGAAATAAACATGACATTGCCACTCCTTCTGTTAGCATGAATTCTAGAACTGCCGAAAAGGACTCTGGTCCAACTGCCGGTTGTAGGAAACCTTTTTCCCTGATGCTACTTCCGGACTAACCCGGCCCCGCCCAAAATGGCGCCGGTATCAATAGGAACTTACGAACACCTCGTGGTGTCCCTTTTTACTATACAAACTTAATGTTCTGATACATATATGACCCTTTGTACACTTGACGAGAAGAAAGGAGAGCTCACTCGAGGAACATGTAAAAGGACCGCGTTAAAAATGATGATTATAAATGTACAATGTATTATATTTTTATAGCCGATGTATATCCTCGCTTATGACGCACACACACGGTATGCATATAGGAAATCTGATTGCAACTAGTATGACTATGCTTCTAAATTATGAAATAAACGCCCCCGAGCCCCCGGCCAACTGATAGACGTTCTGGTTTGCTACAAATGAATTACTAAAACTTTCTAACGTTTTTATTGCTGCAAAAACGACACCCCCACTGTACGCGCTTTAGCCATTGCCGTGCCCGGCCAAATACGACTGCACCCTTATGAATCCACATACTATGATCTCGCAAAAATAAAGGTTCTTTTTTTCGAAATGATGAACGGGTATTGCATGCTTTATTTAAAATATGGGATGGGCGGGAGAGTTCTTTTCTGTGCACCCTACTATGCTCTCTCTTTAAGGTTATTAAGAAGATGGCTGCCCAGCCCTGGAGGACGGATCGGATCGACAACACGACACTCTGCCTTCAAAGTACGCGACTGACTCATGAACTCTCGCATGGAGGAAGACCTCGACTTCCAAGGATGGGTAAAACGAACGGTATAAATGAGGGAATGTAAAAGAAGGGTAAAATAAAACGATGTAAATGTTATAAAGTACGACGTTCAAAGGTATTAGGGAACAGAGCTGACCCAAGAACCGAAGAACCTTAGAACGGCACAGCGCTGAAGGAGGTTTAAGGATCCCGATAGTGAGATACATCTTTCGACTAGATACCTCGCACTAGGCACCTCTGGTTTCCTTTTTTACGTTTCCCCGCGCGCGACCTATATGGACACACTGCCCCCCCCCCCCCCCGACTCCAGAAACCATATCCCCGGGGACTCTGCCCCGAGAAGGAAAGACGAGTAAGAGGTAAGTAAAGGACTCTCGAATCAATGTATTTGAATATGCTCGAATGCTGTTCCCCTCCCCTCCCCCTTTTTCCTCCCTCTGCAGGTTACATCAGAGATTACAGCCGAGGTGTGGCGAAGATCTGAAGCCTTGCCATGTCTAATACACGAAGCAGACTGGCGCTGCAAGGTGGCGCCTAAGCACGCCTACAAACTACTCACGTAGCGAACAAACCCGTAAAATTAGTATGACCTGATAAAAAGTGATCACCCTTAAACCAGACCGCATGAATGAACCCATGTCACGTATGATGCGAAACTATGAGAGAATGTGTGTGTGTGACTGAGGCGTCGACCCAACTGGTCGAAGGACCGAGAATGCAAGAAAGTGCGACAAAATGGTACCTCCTTTCTTTTTTCCTTTTTCTCAAGGCACGTCCCCTCTACCCTGTCTAATGCTCAAACTGCATGATTTCAAGATTCTAACGCAGACCCGTGAATGTCCTTTACTGTGTAATGCACTAAATAGCCTTTCTTAAATACACTGCCACTCTCTCTGTTGCACGTGTACTATTTAGCCTGCCGTTGCACTCTCTCTCTCTCTCTCTCTCTCTCTCTCTCTCTCTCTCTCTCTCTCTCTCTCTCTCTCTCTCTCTTTTTTTTGCACTCCCACTCCTCCGAGCGATTAGCCCCGAAATTGGCAGACTGCCACCCCTAGCACACCACCTAATTGGCTTCAAATACCGCCGGTATTTGCTCAAACTTGTCTTTAATAAAATCACCCTAATGCTGTGTCACCACCTCTCCTTTCCGGAAATATTTTGATGAAACCGAGAATTGGTCATAAAGGAAAGGACAGGTAAGCTGACTGAGGTTCCCTAAATCTGACCCGAAATGAGGGAACTACATGTCAGCGGCTACTACTATGAAATAAAAGTGCCTCAGATAACGCGCCCCTCCCGTCCCAAATTGTCGCGATACCCAAAACCATAAAGGTAACCGAAACCCCCCATCTTCTCAGGACGCTCCCAGTATTGCGTTCAGTTGCCTCCCCCATCACAGTTTTCTATGTACCTAGGCGTCTTCCGATGAGGCCCCTGTCTTTTCTAATTTAGTAACCAGGCCGCGAGAGGCTGCATAGGGACCAGAATGATGTTTTACAAAGTTAAAGATTAGACCGGAGCAAAGAAACCCATTACAATGAGCCTTGCCGAAAGTGAAAATGTTTAGCTAAAGGGCAGGATGCATTGATAATATGAAAAATGTTCAGCCTCACACCGCCTTTTTGTAAATGTAGACCCCTAGAGAACGGTTTAGCATTGTCAGGCTTGCATTACTGAGGTGGGTCCCCATCAGATGAACTGTCGTGACTATATTAAACAGTTGTGAAGGAAAGTCATAGTAAATCCAGCAGGTCCACCATCGATCATTTATGCGTCAGTTGTGAACCCTAATATAACGAACGTTTCTATCCTCATTTACCTGGAGCTGGGAGAGAAATAGACTTATGTGGTTACTTTTCCTCTACCAATTCTCTAAAAACTGTCTTTTCAAACTCCTTCAAGGGTACGGCTGTCGGAGGAAAGAAGGACCGGATGTGGGAGCACGTGGCCTGACTACGGACTATGGAACGTCTGCGACATGGGCCAAGGCGAGACCGCGACAGAACAGAGCTACAGGACGAGGCACTGTCTCCAACAAAATGAGAAGAAAGGGCTAACCTGATGCCCCTGCTCCATGTTCGAATGTGTGCCGAAAGGTCCCCGCTCTCTAGACTCGGTCATGAGCCCGCCTATCTGAAATCTCTCGTTCCCCTAGTTTGTTCCTGATTTGGCCTTGCTCCATCCCCCCTTTTTCTCCGACCTACCCTATGGACTATTTTGTACACTCTTCTTCCACCTGAACTTTTGACTATTGATCCCAAAGGACACCGGGCGAGAAAGACCTTTTTTTGACCAGAAACGCGAGGAAAAGGTTGTGCCCTGCAACACGGAACTTAGAATAGAGCTGGACTCGTAGCTCCACCGCCGGTGCTCCACAGTGCCAACGGAAGACGAAGAATTGCTGAAAGCTTACTAAACCTCGAACATTCCCGATCATTTCTGCCACGTCTCGTTTCTCTCCCAGCCAACATTGTATTGATAATGTAACAATCCATCAGTTCACCTTATGAAATGTACTCACTGCTCTCACTTCGAATCACTTTTGCATTGCATTACTATGACTTTCCTGCTAAACAAGTTTATCAAAGTTTGTCTATGGGTCCGCCTCTTAAAACTAGAAATCTTAAAATGTATCGTTTACAACTCTTTCATCTAGGGTTCCTACTGCTTTCTTTCTCATGCCCACCACAATAGAACCGAGTAGAAAATGAACCAGCAAGATGTCTTGAATATGTTAAAGGGAGGACTGTTGAAAATTAGTACGGTTTGGTGAACATTATCTGCGCCATCTTGCCTCTTCCCCTGATGCCACACTTTTGTCGTGCGCACCCGCCATTTTAAGATGCCCTGGGCAGAACAAACCCTTTTGCCTGCCGCTGGCCTCTGACATCGCCCTTCGCCCTCACCAAGCCTGCACGCTGACCAACCCCCTGCTTGCACCTGCCTTGAATCATAAACCCCTTTTCAGCGCTGCTCTACCTCAGGCCCTCATCCTGTTCCCAGCGCAACACCTCCCTTCTTCCCTTTCATGATCCCCGGCCCTTTTGATGCAAACCCTTTTCCCCGTGTGCCCGTTTGTCTTCCTCGTTCCCAGGCCGACACCCAGCTCTGCCGATACTATTCCTTGCCCCTCCCCGTACAATAGAAAGCTTCCCCCATCAAAGGATCCCCGGGTTGATCAAAGCCCCCACCCCATGAGATCCGATCGAACCCCGCATTCCATGAATTGACGGAATATCCAGCTGCGCGATACTCATCACCTGTTGTGACTAGGGTGGGGACCTCTACTGTAAATGTGTGTGGGAACGGGCCCGGAGGGGGGATTCCGGGAATGTCTTTCCGTACATCAAAGCTTTGTCATGAGTATGTAAACTGTAATAAAAAACCGCAAAACCCTGTATATAAGGGGCCAGGCCTCAGACATAAGTTAGAGCACCTCAGAACGATACCTGCTGTCCGTTTTGCCGTGTTCTCCTCCGGAGAGAATAAAAACCTTGTTTCCTGCTTTCCAGTCTCCAGCGCCTGCCTCTTCATTGATTAAATAATTAGAGGGTCACAGAGGCAATACCGCCGGGCAAATATCGATTGTCCCCGACCCGACTTTATTTTAACACACCCTGATCAATGAGAAACAAACGGAGATATTGCTCAAGCTCCTGATTGATTCTCTCCGTCTGACCATCAGATTCAGGATGGTAACTAGTGGACAACCTACTCTCCACTCCCAACCCTTTCAGATACGCCCGCCAAAAATGAGAAATAAACTGAGAACCCCGGTCAGACACCACTATCTTTGGGACTCCATGCAGTTTCACTATGTTCTCACTGAAAACCCGGGCCAATTCTGGAGCAGTGGGAATGCCTGACAAAGGAATAAAGTGGCTCATTTTTGTGAAAGTGTCCACAATCACCAAAATGGTATTAAAACCTTTACTCTTAGGCAAATCTACAATAAGATCCATGGAGATGGTGTGCCAAGGATGGGTAGGTGTAGGAAGTGGTTGAAGTAAACCCTGAGGAGCCTGTCTGCTAGGTTTCCCACGAGCACAAAGCTCACAAGATTGCACATACTCTTTTACATGAGAGGACAACCCAGGCCACCAAAAATAGCGCTGTACTAAATCTTGCGTCTTGGAGATTCCTTTGTGGCCCGCTAAGGGGTGATCATGACAGTGCTGTAACGCCTTCTGTTGAAGAGAGGGTGTGGGCAGATACAGAGCTTCCTTAAAGTAAGGTAAATTTTGTTGACAACGTCTTCCATCTTCCAACTGCACCCATTTCTGAATTTCTTCTTGGGTCAAACTTTTCCGTACCTCTTCTTGAAAATTGTCAATGGAAAGGGTGCAGATGATCTTGGACTCCGGAATTATAGGTTGAGGCTCCACAGAATGTTCGCTTTCTACAGTGTTCATACGGGACAAATCAATCAATCAATCAATCATTGACACTTATAGAGCGCGCTACCTACCCGTAGGGTCTCAAGGCGCTGGGGGGGGGGGGGGGGGTGCCGCTACTGCTCGAACAGCCAGGTCTTCAGCTTCTTCCTGAAGGAGAGGTGGTCTTGGGTCAGGCGCAGGTCGGTCGGGAGGGAGTTCCAGGTCTTGGCGGCCAGGTAGGAGAAGGACCTTCCTCCTGTAGTCGCTCTTCGGATGCGGGGGACGGCGGCGAGGGCGTGGTTGGCTGATCGGAGGTGGCGTTTGGGAGCGTAGAAGTTGACTCGGCTGTTGAGGTAGCTCGGGCCTTGGTCGTGTAGGGCTTTGTGTGCGTGGGTGAGGAGGCGGAAGGTGATTCTTTTGTTGACGGGGAGCCAGTGAAGGTCTCTAAGATGTCCGGAGATGTGGCTGGTTCGTGGGATGTCGAGGATGAGTCTGGCTGAGGCGTTCTGGATCCGCTGGAGTCTCTTCTGGAGCTTGGCGGTGGTCCCGGCGTAGAGGGCGTTGCCGTAGTCCAGTCGGCTGGTGACGAGGGCCTGGGTGACGGTCTTCCTGGTCTTGGTGGGGATCCACCAGAAGATCTTCCGTAGCATGCGTAGGATGTTGAAGCACGCCGAGGAGACGTTGTTGACTTGCCTGGTCATGGAGAGGGAGGAGTCCAGGATGAAGCCCAGGTTGCGTGCATGGTCTGTCGGTTTGGGTGCGGTGCCCAGGGCGGGGGGCCACCAGGAGTCGTCCCAGGCGGAGGGTGAGGAGCCCAGGATGGGGACCTCCGTCTTGTCTGAGTTCAGTTTCAGGCGGCTGGTCGTCATCCACTCGGCTACCTCTTTCATCCCTTCGTGCAGGTTGGCTCTGGCGGCGGCGGGGTCGTTCGTCAGGGAGAGGATCAGCTGGGTATCGTCGGCGTAGGAGATTATGCTGAGGTTGTGTTTGCGTACGATGGCCGCGAGGGGGCTCATGTAGACGTTGAAGAGGGTGGGGCTCAGAGATGATCCTTGGGGGACGCCGCAGATGACTTCGGAGGCCTCTGACTTGTACGGTGGTAGGCGGACTCTCTGTGTTCTTCCGTCGAGGAAGGAGATGATCCATTCCAGTGCCTTCCCCTGGATTCCGGCGTTGTTGAGACGCTGCACTAGGGTGCGGTGGCAGACCGTGTCGAAAGCCGCGGAGAGGTCTAGGAGGATGAGGGCCGCTGTTTCTCCATTGTCCATCAGGGTTCGGATGTCATCGGTGGCGGCGATGAGGGCGGTCTCGGTGCTGTGATTGGCTCGGAAGCCGGACTGTGAGGGGTCGAGGGATCCGTTCGTCTCGAGGAAGGCGGCCATCTGCTTGTTGACGGTCTTCTCGATGACTTTGGCTGGAAACGGGAGGAGCGAGATGGGGCGGTAATTCTTGAGGTCGGTGGGGTCCGCTGTTGGTTTCTTGAGTAGAGCGCTGAGTTCGGCGTGCTTCCAGCTCTCCGGGAAGATGGTGGTGTCGAAGGATGTGTTGATGATGTCTCGCAGGTGGGGTGCGATGACAGCGTCGGCCTTGTTGAAGACGTGGTGAGGGCAGGGGTCGGTCGGTGATCCGGAGTGGATGGAGTTCATCGTGCGGATGGTGTCTTCGGTGCTGATCGGGGTCCAGGCGTGGAGGGTGGTGGTGGGGGGTGGTTGTTCGGTCCTGGTGTGCGTTGGTTGGTTGTTGAAGCTGTTGTGTATGTCCGCGATCTTGTTGTGGAAGTATGAAGCGAGGGAGTTGCAGAGGTCTTGCGATGGGGTGATGTCGTTGTTTCCTGCGCTGGGGTTGGAAAGCTCTTTCACGATGTTGAAGAGTTCCTTGCAGTTGTGTGCGTTGTTGTCCAACCGGTCCTTGAATGCTGTTTTCTTGGCGGCGCGGATCAGCTGGTGGTGTTTCCGGGTGGCAAGTTTGAAGGAGGTCCTGTTGTCTGGTGTCGGTTCCCTTCTCCAGACTTTCTCGAGGGCTCGGCAGTTCTTCTTGGAGCTCTTGAGTTCGTCGGTGAACCATGGGGCCTTCTTGCTGCCGGGTCTGCTAGGCGGGGTCCTCAGTGGGGCGAGTTCGTCCGCGCAGTTGCTGATCCACTTCGTGAGGTTGTCGGCGGCCTGGCTGGGGTTCGCTGAGCTGGCAGGAGGGTGCTGGCTCAGGGAGGTGGCGAGCTGGTCTGCCGTGATCTTGTTCCAGCTTCTGCGGGCGGCCTGTTGCTGGTGTTGGTGGGTCGTTGTTCTCTTGAAGGTGAAGTGGACGCAGCTGTGGTCCGTCCATTGAAGCTCTGTGGCGTGGCTGAAGTCGATGTCTGTGCTGGAAGAGAAGACTGCGTCGAGTGTGTGTCCGGCGAGGTGGGTGGGGGTGGACACCAGTTGCTTGAGTCCCAGGTTGGCGAGGTTGTCGAGCAGGGTGCTGGTGTTGCGGTCGTTGTTGTAGCATCCGCTTTTCCATTTTTAGTACCTGGACGATAAGTAATTACAAAATCAAAGTCGGCGAAGTATAAGGACCAGCGTAACTGCCGTGGAGTGAGAGTCTTGGCTGTCTTTAAAAACTGAAGGTTTTTATGGTCAGAGAACACTGTAACTGTGTGTCTAGCTCCCAGCAAATAATGTCTCCAATCCTCAAAGGCGTCTTTTACTGCTAATAATTCTTTTTCCGTGATTGTGTAATTTAATTCTGCCAGAAGCAACTTTCTAGAACGGTAGGCAACAGGATGCAATTGCCCAGTTTGTGGATGTCGTTGAGAAAGGACACCTCCAATTGCCTGATCAGAGGCGTCTGCTTCAAGGTAAAAAGGTTCCATGGGGTCAGCATGCAGTAGAATTGGAGCAGACACAAATTTTCTTTTCAGATCACAAAATGCCCTTTCAGCCTCACTAGACCATTCAAACTTGACACCTTTCTTCAATAAACGAGTTATAGGAGAGATTAATTGAGAAAATTCCTAGATGAATCTTCTGTAAAAGTTGGCAAATCCCAAGAATCTCTGAATCTCCTTGATGTTATGTGGTGTTGGCCAATCTTCCACCGCTAACACCTTTCCTGGGTCCATAGTGATGCCTTGTGAGGAGATGACGAATCCCAGAAATTCAACTTGGTTCACATGAAAAACACATTTTTCTAGCTTCACAAACAAATGATGGGCTTGAAGTCTTTCTAACACCAATCTTACATGCTTCGGATGCTCTTGTGTGTTCTTGGAATAAATCAAAATGTCCTCCAAGTAAATGATCGCAATGTTATCAATGAGATCGCTCATTACATCATTAATGAAATGTTGAAATACTGCGGGGGCATTACACAACCCGAAGGGCATCACACAATATTCAAACAAGCCGAATTTAGTCCATTCATGCCCTTCCTTCATTCGAATGAGGTGTTAGGCTCCCCGCAGATCTAATTTCGTGAAGATGCGAGCTTCCTTTATTTGATCTAATAAAACAGAGATCAAGGGCAACGGATATCTGTTTTTAATGGTTACTTGATTCAATGCTCGATAATCGATGCATGTTCTTAGACTTCCTTCTTGCTTCTTCGGAATAAAAAATAATGGAGAAGATACCGGTGACTGGGAAGGTCTAATGAAACCATTTGCGAGATAGCTGTCCAAATAACTTTTCAAATGTTCCTTCTCTGCCTCCGTTAGAGCATAAATCCGACTACATGGGAGGACTGCCCCAGGCTCCAAGTCGATGGTACAGTCATACGACCGATGGGGTGGCAAAACTTCGGCCTCTTGCTCACTAAAAACCGTTGCCAGATCCCGATACTCAGTAGAATTCTCTCCTGACGAAATAACTCCAATCGACTGCCCTCCATACGACAACAAGGTAGCTTGTGAGGGTTCCTTGTGAACTTCCTGCGGACCAAAACAATGTTCCAAGCAGAATTGCGATTGCATCTTTACCGTTCTGTTTTCCCAGTCAATAGTCGGATTATGGGTAGTTAACCACGGCAACCCCAAAATCAGCTGAAATTGGGGTGCGTCTATCAAATTGAACTGCAAGACTTCCCAATGACCGTCCGACTGGATCAAGGTAAGTTCTTCAGTATGACAAGTGATTGGGCCCGAGGTCAAATTCGTTCCGTCAACTGCACGAACGGGTTCCTGTCTTTCTTTTCGAATGGCTTGAATTCCCATATGACGAGCATATTTAATATCGCAATTGCCAGTAGCCCCAGAATCCAACATAATGGCTACTCCAGAAAGTTGACGCTCCCTGAACTTTAAGGTCATATGAAGGATCACATGCGGGATCATTGTCTGTAAGGTGTTAAGAATGAAATGAGGTTCTGGAGCCGACTTATTCTCCTTCACCACCGGAGCGACTCCTCCTACTGATGGCTCTTCTCGTTTCCCTTAAACTGAGTCTTGGGGCGCTTAGTGCATTCCTTCACAAAGTGAACGGCCCCTCCACAATATAAACACAATTTCTTCTGTCGTCTGGACTCTTTCTCTTCCTGACTAAGTGGTCCTCTTACTGCTCCGATCTGCATTGGTTCTACATCATTTGGATTTCCTGATCCTTTCTCCGTTCGAGTCCGATCAAAACGAGGGAAGGTTGCCTTCCAATCTTTTTTCTTTTCTCCTTTGCGTTCAGATTGGCGGAAATCTAATTCTAACACCAAATCCACCAACGCTGACAACTCTGTCGGTCGATTTGGAACTTGAGCCAAGGTGTCTTTTATTTCATCTCGCAATCCTCAGTAAAACAATGCCGCTCTCTTTTCTTCGGGCCAATTTGTTTCCAAAATAAGTTTGTTAAATTGCGTAAGATAAGGTATTAAATCCTTAGATCCCTGACGTAACTCCAACAGCTCATTATCAGTGGCCTGGGAAATCCTTCTCCTGTCAAAAATCCTAAGAAACTCACTCTTAAAGCGAGCAAAATCACATAATAAAGGGTCATCTTCACTTATTAACGGCATGGCCCAATTAGCAGCATCTCCACCCAAATAGGAAAGAAAAAAAGCCACTCTAGACTGGGCATCGGGGAAAAGGGTGGGCCGGCACATGAAATGGAGGGAGCACTGAGTCAAACAAAAGTTGGGCCTTTTGTGGGTCCCCCGTGAATCTTTCAGGTGCTGCTAACGGGATTAAAGGAGAGACCGAATGAATAACCTGAGCTACAGTCTTAGGGTCTGTACTGGCATTACTGGTACTTGGAGCGAGGATGCTCTGAACTGGATTTCCCAAAGCTAATCCCTCGACCTTCTGAGCTAACATCCTCGTCTCTAGACGAGAGGCCACTAATTCCTGTTGCAAACTTTTATTTTCTACCCTTACTGCTCCTATATCTCTTTGAATACCCTCCAGAATTTCTCCCAAAGTCTTCAAATCCATTCCCTCCGCCATACTACCCGGGCGAAGTAAAATACGTGGGCACTTCAAACTGTCAGAAGGCTCCTGAACACTTCGCAAAGGTAGTATAGCTGCAAGTCCCAATCGCCCTCCTACCAGTGTCTCCGCTACAAGAGCAGAGTACACCAGCAAAAGGGAAAGGGGAAGTGGATAGAGAGAAGAGACACCTCGAAAACCTCTGGCACCTGTTCTGGCTTCAGACTGTCTTGGGTTCTGCTGTTCGCCAAAGTGATGATGCCTAATGCACAGAAGAGGAAGAGAATAAACCACAACAACCTACCTCTACAGTCATTACTCTATGAGAAATATATAAGTTTTATCCTACCAGTGGTTCTCTAGGCTATGCTTCTCTTCTGTAAGTGATAGCTTTCTATGGAGGCTTCCTGACTGGAAAGTAAGGAGACTTTCATTACTCTAGGTTCAATTTAGCAGTTCTAGTACCCTAGTGTCCTCTTAGCCTTTTACCTGGATTGCCTCTTTCTCCTGCCTTTCAGGGGGGTTCTGTATATGCAGTGTAGACAGATAGGACAGTTCTCCTAGCAGCTTCAGTCCAATTATTCCTTCAGAGCGCGCAAAAAGGTACTGGGAAGGTACAAGGAGAAGGAAAAGATAGGGAAAGCGCAAGGAAGGGAACAAGGACCAAAGTTCGCTGCTTCAGTACGCAGAAAAGCTGTCTTACTGTAAACTTCCAATTGTTTCCACTGCTGCCACTCACTGTCTCTGTGGTTCTATACCGTGAAAGTTTACTGGAAGGAAAGTCGATGAAGTCTTTGCTAACGTCGTATCGATATTGTCTCCTCAGCCGTCTTGGATTCGACTTACTCTCGAAGACGGGAACTCCCCTTCTGCTTAGGGAAGTACTCTCTGAACACGAAGAACATACTCTGACTAAACTTGAAGAATGCGAAGCATTACCGAAAGTTATTCAAGCTCCCGTCATGAATTATTGACACGAAGCTGAAACCCGGCTGCTTCCTCAACGGATTCTCTTGTTGAAGTGCGCAGTACAAAGCTCGCGCTCCCCACAGGTTCACTAGAATGCCGACCGCTCCTAGCTCATAGAGCGACTCCGTCCGTCGGCCATCTTAGGGGAAGCCTACTAATAGAATTACCCAAACTAGAAAGGACTGTACAAAGGTTATTTACAATTGCCAGAATCTTATTACATTGGCCAGGGAAACCACACATTTAACTTCTGGGGGTTTACCACTGTTCGAGCCCTCTTATGCCGAGCAGGAATACAAGTGGCGGCAACACGAAGGCTTCGGACAACTCGTAAGTTCTTGACAGTGGGTGAGTAGTGCGCTATACAAGTATCAATTTACATGCTATATTTATACAACTTCAAGGCTCCCACAGGGGTATAACTAGCGGCACGACAAGATATGCTGCGTGACCCTTGAACAGCACAGTACCTTGAAAGTCTTCAGAGTTTTGTCCCAAAGGTCGGATGGAAGGGGTTTGGCCCTGCCCTGCCTCTTCCTGGCTTGGAAGGGCGCAGACAGGCCCGCCCTTAGCCTGGGCTTTGCCCGGGCACGCCCACGCGCGTCCCGCGCTGCGGGAGCCCGCGACCCGGTTTTAAGCGCCTCCAGGCGCTTCCTGATTACGTGGTAACCGGCAAGGCAGGCTGGGCGAAGCAGTCCCCCGGACATCTCCGGCAATGCAGCACAGCAGGGATGTCAACAAATGCAGGACCCGCACTGCGGGAGCCCGAGACATGGTTTCAAGCGCCTCCTGGCACTTCCTGATTACGTGGTAACCGGCAAGGCAGGCTTTGCGATGCAGTCCCCCTAGACCTCTCCGGCAATGCAGCACAGCAGGACAGGGATGTCAGCAAATGCGAGACCCATGTCATCAGTGATGTCACTGACCATGTCTTGAGTGATGTAATATGTGACGTCATCAGCAGTGCATTGCAGGGGCGCAAGTTATAGTTAGCTGAACTAACTATAACGGGGGAATTTCTCTGGTTGTGTACGAGGGAAATGTCCAACTAGCTATAACTTTCCCTAAAACCTATGGTTTTTTCAGTGAATATATATATACACATATGTATACACGCAAGTACGGCCAACTTGGGAAGTATGAGATTAACCCCTTGCATGCTTGTGACGGCCGGGAGCAGTCACACGTCACGGTGGGCGTGTGCGGAGGACGGCCCCCGGCCGTCCAAATCCCGTCCACTAATAAAAACTCCCACACAGCGCGAAAATTTTGCGCGCACGGAAGGGGTTAACACGCAGGGAACAGTAAACAAAGGACCTCATTTGCAACAATTTGACGCACGTATGTATGTCACTTTTCAGCACTGCCCTGTGTCAAAAGAAAAGGGCAAGAAAGCACTGTATGTATAACACACGGTGTATTCCTGTCCCCTTACACTGCGCTGGCGCACAAATGCCTGGCTAGCACCAACTCAGGCACCCTTGCACCATGGTGCAGGGGTACCTGCGTTGAAATCAGGTTGTTTTTGTGCAGTAGGGGGCACTTTCCTTCACAAAAACAACCGATAAGCCATCCCTGGGGGGAGGTGCAGGGTTTTGACGTATTCCCAGATTTATACTGTGTTGTCAATCTGGGAATGTGTCAAAAACCATGAGCGTGGAGTGGGAACACCCACCGCAACTCTCATTGCATGCCTCCCTGAGACAGTGTGAGGCAACGGAGCGACTAGGGCTGCGTTGCTTTACACTATAGCTACGAGGCCATAAAAAGCCACGCAGGGTGGCTTTCCGTGGCCTCGTAGATGTGGCTCTGCACTGTGCGCCCAGTGGCACAATAAAATTTGAGGGCCCCCCCTGCAAAGTGCATTGAGGGGGGCCTGCATGCTCCAGGCTCTTTTAATATGGGAAAAAGTGACATACCGGCGGCGCAAGGGGCTTGTAAATAAGCCCCCCAGCCATGAACTCAGGTCCGTCGTGCACAGTGCCAGAGGGTGCCTGGAACTGGGGGGTTGGTAAGCCCCCCCCCCCAACATTTGGGGGATGCGGGTGCTATTGTTAAGCCACAGTGTGCGTCGCCGGAACATCAAAAAAAGTGACGTTCCGGCGAACCACTGGGCTTGTACATAGGCCCTAAAGTTTTTATGTTTTTGTAGTCATTATGAATATAGACTTATATAATCGGTCACCTCGTACAGCAAATATTGCACATTTTTATTTAGGGTACACATTTAGATGTTTCTACTTTAATTAATAATTGTATGGAATTCATTTGGGAATAAAAGAAGCGTGTGTTTTTATGGAAATGTTTTTCATCGCCTAGCAGTTACTCTATTGGTTTCAAGGACAAGGTTTTCGGTTACAAGATGGCCAGGATCATTAACATACACGCTGAGAGGGTACGAACGCCATTCGGGGGCTCTGTCAGCTGGCGATGAGAGATGAATGGGCCTGTCAGACAGGCCTGGGAGCAGTCCAGCTAGGGTTTCAGCAGTCGCCGTGCTGTGATTGTAGTAAGTGAGAGTCACAGTATGTTTTTCCAAGGCTTAAAAGCTGTGATGAGGCTCAGCTGCCCAGGAGCACATGGCGATCCGCTGCAGTAAACATGTGTACGTGCTTGCCGCCGGATCCTACCCAGTCACAGGGAGGGAGGGGTGCCCCGCCAGGTGCTGGCCTCTCACCCTGCGTTTAAGTGATATGCTCAGCTGAGTGCTTGGAAACCAGTGAACCCACCCCTAGAGACCTCTAGACGCAAACACAACACCACCCACCCTAATTTCATGGCCCGATGAGGTGTCAATCAAACACACGGGAGCTTAAGAACAGAAGTTCTCCAATCAAATAGTAACTTTTTGGCCAAAACTACTCACCTTTCACTCCTGCTGCCAATGGTGCCCAGGGATATAAATCTGTTTTACAATCACATTTGCCTTTTTTTGCAGTTTTGCAATGCTCGAACTCGACCAGAATGCATTGAAGCGCTTTACATAAACACCAGTTACATTATACAAAGACACTTAAAAAAAACTCCAATCCGTAATTTCGGAGTTTATGTAGGGGAATGAATGTGACCTACAATTTGAGTCCAGCGCTTCACATCTTTCACCGAGCCTAGAAAGATTAGTTTTTTTTTTACTTCTACTGTGCAGCGCACAGTTAGAAGAATCTCAGAATCTATCGCCCCTCAGGGGTCAAGGTAAGAGCTGGAACACATTAAAACAGGACTCAGGTGGTTTCCTAGCATCAGTGACCCCCGGAGGCCCAGTTACTTCGAGAAGAGAAGTGACAGTGTAACTATTCAAACTGTGAGGCCTGATGCCAACTTCAGAGCCCTTGTGGTACCATTTCTCTCTCTTTCCGGTACAGCATGGAATTTGAGGTGTTTATTTTTAGTAACGTTTTGAAAAATGTGTACATTAATATTGGTATCAACATAATAATATTTAAGTTTGGCATCATATTCAGTTATTTTATTTTTTATAAGTTTTAAATAAATATCAAACGGTCCAGTTTAAAACTCTACGAGAAAGTAGTCATGTCAGGGTGTTGGTTTTGTGGTTGTAATTTTTTAGATTATCTTGGTAAGTAGCGCATTTTTAAACTAGTCCACTTGCACTGGTCTCAAATAAATTGAACTTAAAATAACAACTTTTTAAACAGAACACCGTGGACATCCCACAAAGGGATTTAGGTAAAGAATGTCAGGAAATGATGCATTCAAATGTATAGGCCCAAACTTATTGGGTTCTTAGAAAGAACGTATTTGTAGTACCATACATTTAAAGGTGATTTATTACACAAGGTCTGGGTCTGTGTAGCAGCCATTCCGGTCAGAAAATAGCAGCCTACATCAGGAGGTCATGAGTTGGCCTGTCCCTTTTAGTGCAAAATTCACTTTACTATATGTAGTCGAGTTCCTTGAGGTCAACAAATGTCTAAAAGTTGTAACCTGAGTCTGGTTCTCGATCAACACAATGTAATCAGAAGTGGCAGGCTGTAATACATTAATCCAGCATATTACTTCTGTCCTTACCTCTTTATCCTCACATACTCCTATTCCGCCACTTCATAAACATCTTCTAATACTAACCACCCATTGAAATACCTCGTCCATTTACAAACTACTTACCAAACCTCCAGAACATAAAGATAAAACGGATATTGAATTACAATGGGAACGAGATTTTCAAACTTCGGAAATTTAATTACAATGGGAACAAGATTTTCAAACGTCATGTCCTGTTTCACTCTGGGATAATCTTTGGCTGCGAATTCGGAAATCGTCATGCTCTGCTGCCACTACTCAAACTCTTTTCTTTATATACAACAGACTCATGATCACAACAGACGCTCTACATAAATTTATCCCAGATGTTTTGCCCACTTGTTGGTCATGTAATGCAGCATCTGCAGACTTATACCATATTATTTTTTCTTGCCCACTTACAAATCAATTTTGGTTAAAAGTATGGTTTCAAATTAACCATGTTTTTAAAAAAAACATTGCATTTTCACCCTCAAATATTTTTCTCGGAACCCTTTCGGATCATTGACAAACCCTCACATGTAGTATATACTAGATATATCAATTGCAGTTGCCCTTCAGCAAATTTCTAAGAATTGGAAACAATCCTCACAACTTTCTTTTCAGGCCTGATGGTACAGTGTTTGTTACAATCATCGATTAGATAGAGCATATGTTTTCCCACTTTCCCTTTTTATTAAACAAGATAATATGTGGTCACCTGTTACTATTGATATAGACACTTGTGCTTGTAATTTTACTCATCATCGTCCTTTATTAGAAGAAGTTCCCAAACCTCTGTGGAGGACATTATTAGTTATTTCAATTTCTTGTATGGTTTGCTGATGATATATTGTTAAATAATTATATGCCTGTATATTTTCTATTTTGCTCTCTTTTTGTTCCTTTCATATCATATATATGTAGATATGCCTTTATTCGTCCCTTACCCCCCTTTTTCTCTCCCCTTACAGATATGCAATACGTATTTGTCTACAACTATTTTACTTCAATGAATAACCTTACTTGGCTTTAGAAGTGGCAGGCAGCGGAATCCTTTACTAAAGAGGGTTGAATAACAGGGATGAAAAGGTGATGGATCCTGGAAGTCCCAAAGCAGAAGGCCTTAGGATGACTACAAAAAGAAAGCAACTTATGGGGTCCTTTGCAGTTTTATTTTGATGTGGGGGTGGAATATGAGAATTGGGAACATGTTAGATATTTTCTGAGCTGTGTAATGTGATTGAAATGGGGATATCAACAATATTCTGCTGCAGCTGTGCCATGTCTACTAATTCTTTGGCTTTGACCAAGGTTGTGAACACCAGTATTTAACTGAATTGCACGTAATGCTTGTTGAAAAAATGCTAATAAAGTTACTTCTTAAAAAAAGAACAACTTACAAAATGTTTAGTAGATTTGATCCAATTTAAATGCTAAGGGCAATAGACTTTGACATGTGATTTGAAAGCACTGAAAACAAAACAAGCATTTACAATGCAATGGTCTCGGCATTATTAAAGGTAGAGCTCTTGGCATTGCTCATGACATTTTATTTTTTTATTTTTTTTAAAATCATAAATAAATGGCATTGTCATTTACATTGCCAATAGCGTAATCGTTAAATAAATGGCATTGTCATTTACAATGCCAATAGCTTAATCGCTCGCAAATGCATGACCTATTGCATTTACACCCACACAGAGCCACACACACACAGCCACCCACACACACATACAGAGCCACCCACACAGAGCCACCCACACAGAGTCATTCACACAGAGCCACCTAAACACATAAAGCCCCATACACACAGCCACCTTCACACAGACAGAGCCACCCACACATAGAGCCACCTACAAAAAAAGCTATCTACACAGAGCCACACACACACAGAGCTACACAGTGGTGGCTGGTGACATTTGAAAGTGGTGTGGCGTAAAAGATCGAGTGAGCGCCTGGTGACAAGCGAGCATTGTGAGCACACCATCATAAAGGAATTTTGGGGGTGGGTTCTTCCCCTGAGAAAAGTTTGGAAACATAGCGGGCAAATGGTGCATTTTCAAGCATATTTGAGAAAGCAAGAAGCAGTTGTTAAAGTGTCTGCAGTGCATGTGTGTCTTAGTCAACACCTAATGGATGAGACTGCAGGGGAAGTTCAGTGGCTTAACTAAACCTTGATAATATCTGGCAATCCATGTTAGTTCCCTTTTAATAAAAATCCTACTGCCTGTGAAAAAGTACATAACATATGTGTAACTGACACTTACAAGGCACCATGGCCACGCACTGTCTCAGTGCATGTCACCTCCGGGTATTTTTTTTTCTTACACAATTAACCACTGTTTACAGTCCAGAGGAGTGAGGCCTCCCGCCGCCAGAGAGGACGCTTCAGGCTGCAGGCTACTAGAAGAGCTGTCTGTCATCCTCCTGAAATTCCGGTCTGTCTTAGAAGTATAAGCTGAGAAGTAATGTGCTGTTCAGCCTGCTCTTACATGTTAAGGTTTAATTTGTGCTCGTGAGCCCATAGACAAGCGTTGCTAAGGTCAAAGTGTCATCAAGCTCAGTTATGTAAAATAGCTGTCATGTAAAACAGTTCAGTGGCTTAATTAAACCTTGATAATATCTAGCAATCCATGTTAGTTCCCTTTTAATAAAAATCCTAGTGCCTGTGAAAAAGTAAATAACATATATGTGTAACTGACACTTGCAAGGCACCATGGCCACGCACTGTCTCAGTGCATGTTACCTCCACATCTCTATGCAAGGGCAAAACTAGACAGCTGCCCAGTGCTCTACCAGCAGAGACGACATATCATCAACACGGGCGCTCTTCATGAGCACCAGTCAAGGACACATGCATTTATGGTAGGCACAAGACGATTAAGCGAGATCACCACCTAAGCAGAGCATTGTCTCAAAGAAGGCCCTTCAATGGGCAGCTCTGGTTACCCTTCAAACAAGATTGCTTTTGTGAGACCGAGAGTAAGAGCAACACAATGAAGAGCAGCAGAGCGGCTAGCAAGTAAACAAGCAGTTAAGGCCCTGAAGACTATAATCTTACAAGAGTCACACAGAAGGCAGGGGTTACACTAGGTCAGTCAACCTCAAACCAGGAAACCCTCACAAAGAGCGGTGCGTTCACGCTCACATTCCTGCAAGGGACGAAAGGCAAGAAATTATAAGTCCCCATGTGATTCTCCCCGGGAGCCAGCCACACCACGCGGACAACCACGGCCCTGTTCAGAGACGCCCGGCCTTAATCTCCCACACAACTCCCGAACGATATTCGAGGAAAACCAAAACAAACTTACCTCTCCTTCTCAGAGTCCACAGCATCGGCTCGGGTGTCCCCGTTCCGCGGGGCCGGATACGAGCGGGGTCGGCTATGGTCCTCGACCTAAAAACGAGTCAAGGAGGAGTTAGGCCGTTTCAGTTAGGACTACCAGAAAGCTCTATCGAGATTAACTTCACGCAGTCGAATAAATGGTGCACAAGGCGGCATTCATCCGCTGAGCCATTCGTAAAAGTGCCGTGCATTGCCGCGCACATCTCCGCGAAAAGAATCTGCCCCGAAAAGACCTCAGGCAAAATGTTATTTATGAGAATAAACAACACAAGGTCTGGGAATCCCTTTCCAAACCAATACCGCCTGACCGGATCGTTTACACATTAATTTCCTAACACAGTTTTTCTGCCAGACAGCGCTGACATCTCAGCATAAAGATACTCGCTTCATGTACCCGAGTTACAGGTATTCGCAGCATTTGCAAAAATCAGGACAGGGATAGAGCTCGCCTGCTTTCTATAAGCTTACATTAACATGCTGCTTTAATCACAAACCTCGGAAGCAGGGCTCTGTAATCGCCACCCTCGCTCTCCCCCGACAATCGCATTTCTGCCTGACAGCTTACAGCACAACAGAACGAAGCAACAAATCCACGTTAAGCCTCCCACTTTCCTCTGCTCTGCTTTCGCTGTTTCCTCTTCATTCATTACACCCCATTGTGATGCGCATTATTATCTTATTAACAATGTACAAGAACAAGCGCGAACCCCTGTGACAGCACGCTTCCTCCCACTGTGCAGCGGACATTCAAGAAGGCAGTGGCGTAGGAAGTGAGAAGAAACCCAGCCCAACACTCCATCCACTGGGTTGATAGCTGCGGGCCCCGAGCTCCTTTGTCCCCTGCCGAAAACGTAATATTAATAACACGGAGGAAACCCGCTTTACCCTCCCTGGCAGTGTGGAAATGTGAAAGGTCAACAAACAATATGAAGCCTGTTCCTGCAGGGAAAGGGATGTTAGCGTAAAGGGAAAAGACTGAAACCAAGAAAAAAAAATGGCGGTCGCAAACAGCCGAAATTTTCGAAATCGGGGGCGTGTTTTTGGCGTTCTGAGGGACGGATGACGTCATAGGGCGAAAGAACGCCAAAAACACGCCCCTGAATCCGAAACAGATGGGGCTTTAATGGAGTGATGCCCCTCTCCGCCAATGGCTGGCCTCCGTTTAGGAAGCCAGCCAATGGGGGAGAGAGGCGGGTTCAAGCCCCCATACTACAAAACATTAAATCTCTCCCCGAGACTGGGCAAGCGCAGCCTACGGTCCTCGACCTAAAAAGCAGCTTTTGCTGGTGACAACAAAAAACATCCTGAAACCAGTCTTCTCAAAGTTCTTTCACAAAGACAACCTTTTTGCCAATCCATCTAAAATTGCTTCTGGGGTAGGATAAAGTGCCTGTGAAATTAGGGCTGGACTAGAAATGCAAAAGCGACCCTGGCAATTGAGTTGGGCCCGCAGCGGGGGATGAGGGGGGCATGAAAAACACTGCAGCTGCTTTTGTTACAGGGAGCCGATATTGCAGATAACCAGCTCCTGGTAACAAAAACGCCCCTCCATCCCCAGGGGTCCAAAACCAGTCCCCACCCTGGCAGCCCGCCGGGGAAATGGCCAGTGCCCGCTACGGCCAGTCCAGCCCTGTGTGAAGTCCAAAGAAGTGCTCTTGCATGTAAAGACAACCAAAGCACTTTTCAGATATATTGCTGTAACTGGTACTGTTGTAAATATTTGCAACAGATCAGCAGTATATGTTTCGATTGAATGCAACCCAAGCATGACTCAAGGCCTCTGTCATATTCCTTAGTTTCTCTTAAGTGGGCACTTTTAGCTGTATCATTAAACACAAGCAGTTACTTATATGTGACAAGAGTGTCAAATCTGTAATTAGATGGAAAATCCTGCAGAATTCTATAATTCCAGCAACCCTGAACATAAGTATAATTATTTCCTGTGCAACCTCTTCACCATTTTTAATAGCACCATGTACCTCATATGCTAGCCCATGCATGTTTTAGGCCATACATTAAAAATATATATATTGATAATTTTAGTCTCAGTTCCAACTCCCATGAAATGAGTTAGTACTTCAACAAGCAAATTAATTATCCGGGTACACATTTACCTTACACATAGATAACTGCTAAAATCAGCTGCCTAATTGTTGCTCTTTGAGTATGAGATAGAGTAAAGTTGGGTGCCGCTGACACCTTATGGAGGTAATTGTTATGTTACATTGTTTCTTTGGATTTAATATACAACAGTAATCTCATTCTGAGACTTTCAAAATTGTGTCTAAATTGCAAAAGAATCCCAGGTTGCTGACTGCCATGCCAGAATCTCATGCCCAGGGTTTAAGACATAGATGAAGAGAAGTATATACATTGCCACTATTTTCTGAAAGTGTCTGAGGCAGGGCCACTGGAAATATGCAGCAGGGAAGGGCCTAATTGTGGGACAGTGTTCTGTAAATTGTGTGGCAAGAAAAGGTAAATTATACAGCATATGGCAGTACATTTTGTGATAGTGTTACTTCATTATTTTGTCATTTTTACACTTGTTAACACTGTCCTGGCATTGGTTACACCTCATAAGTACCAGTTGCACACCCAAATATAGCAATATGCAATAGAAAGGTGATGAGTCAACCTTTGCAATATGCTTTCCATTGCGCAGCAACATGTGTCGCTGTGTTTTTAGTAACTTTTTAACCATTTGATTTAGAATTCTTTTTATTATTGTTAAAATCTGCAGATTATGCAGAAGATGATAGATTATGTGGCAAATTAGGCAAATCTATAGCTGTGCGAAAATGCCACTGTCGCACAGTCGCATAATTCCAGTGGGCCTGTTTTGAGGGTATGGACGGCCACTCTTTCAATGCACCTGGAGAGCAGGACCTCAATTGGAATAATACTGCATTGGTTCTTATATGTGAATTCAAAGTCTTTTTGTGCTATAATCATATAGCACAACATGTGTAGAGCAAAATCTTTGAGCATTTTTCAATTTTTATTAAAGACTGCAATATTAGCTTCCACATAGAGTATTGCACAACTCTTCTGACTTCTTGAACATACAGCACACACTTCAGGACACTTCCAAAATTAAAAAAAGGTAGTCAAGGTAGCCATGATAGGTTTTCAACCATCCATACAGGACTGGGCTTAGCCACGTCCATATCAGCGCACCCAGCGATTCATTGAGGTGCGGTGGGAGGTCAAACATTTGAATCCCAACACAGCCCTTCCTTCCTGTCAGTATTTAGAAAGTGCACAACTGAGTTAGACAGTAATGAGCTAATATCTCTTTTCCCTCTGGAAGGATCTACATCTCTATCTCCCTGACCAATTGCGCCATCGTTATCCTTTTAAAAGATATATGTGACATTTATTAATTTATAATTTTTCGAGTTTTATATAGCACAAACTTGACCTGAGGGTATTAGAGCACATCACATGTTATGTAGAGCAATACCTACAGACAACATATAGGGAAATTAATAAAGACAACAAGCAATCATATGTAAATGATGGTGGAGTAGACAGGTTACCAGTAGTATTTGCAACAATTTAAAATGGAGTAGACGCGTGTAGGTTCAGTCAAAAGATCTTAAGGTCAGAGGTAGAGGTCCTCACTAGTTGGAGGTGCCTGTCCTCAAATTCACTGGAGTATTATGATTGGACTAACAATGGTTATTGCAGAAGCGGCTGAAGTCCATCCCAATAGCCACTTCACTTGGTGCCATAGGTGTGGTTACAGCCCATGCAAAAATAGCAAGGCTTGTTGAAACTTCCACTAAACCATACCACTCCGACTGATGTCATGCACTACACTAATAAGAAGGCTTGACATTAGATTCAGGCTGCCACTGATTATCATTGTTGTCCTAAGCGGCATTATCATCCTCACGCTTCTACGCCAAGTTAGATTTGTCCATCTGTCTGTGAGTTGGAAGTGCTGCCTCATGATGTCACAGGCACCTGAATCGTCAATGAAGCGTTAATGGGAGTTCAGGTAGTGCCAAGGTTTCTGGCAGTAACTGTAGTGGTGCAAGTCCATCATCACTAGATAAATCAACCGATCTGGCCTAGTTTGTCCAAGGTGACTATCTCCTCCTCTCTATACTGGTTCAGCTTCAGTGCTGATGACCAGACTATTATAGGGCCCGAGTTTACAGAATGCTGATAGTCTGTAAGTCTTCTGCCTCCTTCCAAATGCAAAGGGTGATTTTTGCTTAGAGGCTGATGTACTCCGCAGCTGCATCCCAAATGAAAGTATTTCTTCATCCTTTTATTTGTGTGTTTGTGGCACATGCCATACAGCATGTCTGCCATATCAGAGAGACCAAGAGTAGAGAGTAGAAAGAGAACACAAAAGAAAAATGCAGAGATATCCTTGCATTTAGTTCTACGGAGTGGTGGCAATGCCTTTATTGACTGAACCCATGATCTTGAAGTCAGGCTTAAAAGACTGAATGATGTTGTATGGGCACGTATTGAGGCTGTCTTGGAGCACCTCTGAGGTTAACTTGTGGAATAATGGTAATAATCCATAGGTCAGATTGAAAAGGTATGCCGTCAGTCCTCATTGAATGCTTAGGAAGTCCTAAGCATGAAAGGAAGGCAATTCACAGGAATGGTGAACCCCTGTACATCTGAAGATATGGTCTATCTGCTCTGTCGTCCATCTGTTCTTATGAGCAGATGGACAATAGCTTCAGAGTAGGTGATCTTAAAATACTCAACTTGGTATATGGAAAAAAAGAGTTTGGTGAGGTAGCGTGTGGCAGAGCCCTGGAGAAACTTCAGAACAATGTACGAGATTCTGAGTTGTGATGTTTCTTTGTCTGGGTACAATGTGGTATCCCATATTGGACGCTTATAGGATGTGAGCCATGAGCACCATGTAGATATTGGGGCAACCTCTAGAGAGGAAGTAACTTTGACGGACTCCGTAAGTGATGATAATGGATGCTCACAAAACATTGTGCAGCTTGACTTGGTGTCAGGGGTCAGGAGAAGGGATATTGTACTAAGAAGGTCTGGTGCCATGATTCACATGCTTTGAAACCAGACTGTAGAGCTGCTGTTAAATAGATCAATAGTGTTAATGCTCCTACTAGGGACCTACAGGGGATCTGAAGTGCCAATTGTGGTACAGTTTTAGGGAAGGACTCAGTCATGTTTGGCAGGGGCCTGTGAACTTTTATTCGAAACCACATCAATTCCAATCTATTAACAAATTTTTAAACATGTATTAGTCACTATTTATTTTGTCTCACAGAAAAAAGAATATAAAACCTGTTCCACTGAATATAATGGTAATGTCCTATCCCTCACCCAGAGGAATTTATTTTGCCATTTTTTGCCAAAATAAATAGTGACTAATACATGTTTAAAAATTTGTTAATAGATTGGAATTGTCCAAAAATAAATTCTTCCACGTTGTAAGCCTTGGAGTTGTGTGAAAATTTACCAACACCACTACGGGTGTCCTGCACCCGATATAAAGGTCAGTAGTCCTTAGAAATTGTGCTGAAACCAAGTGTAAAAGAACTGGTCATTGACTATATTGTAATGTCACAGATATAAAGGTCAGTAGTCCTTAGAAATTGTGCTGAAACCAAGTGTAAAAGAACCGGTCATTGACTATATTGTAATGTCACAAAGGGAAGTAATCCAATCATGCATAACGAGATATGTTTTCATTGTTTAATTGGATGTCTATATTGATTGAACCAAATGGTGCCAACGGCATGAGAGGTCTCGAACTAATAGAGCATGCCTAGAGTGTGAAGTGACATATACCCCTGTACAGAACTGTAACTAAATGCCACCATGTACCATAGGGCAGGTTTCAGAAATATCACTATTGAACAAAGAGAGGTGATAACTGATATTGACTGACATATTCTGTCTCACACAGCATCGATTTTCACCAATTGATTCAGATGACCCCTATCGATACCGTCCTGATGAAGGTGTAGCCACATTCTTGGGCCTATACACCGAAACGCGTCGACGCATTTTGTACTTCTCCATGAATTCAAGCCTCTAGAACTGTGGATATTTTGCACACTGCAATACCTGGGTTTCTAGTAAATGATTGGACAGGCTGTTGAATCATTCCTTATCTGTGATTATACTCTATATCCTTTTCCATAGAGGGGTCTTTTTCTTTCCTTTCTCTATCCTTTGCTCTACAATGATAGCATGTTGATGATTTAGAAATTGTGTATCTCCTCTTACTGTGTTGTTCAGTTGAATTTGCACAGATTGAACTGTTTTTTAATTGTTTTTTAATTTTTGAAATTTGTCATTTTGATTGTATGTCATTTTATTGTATGCTTTCAGTATAATTGAATTTCTACTGAAATTTTAACTATGATGCATTCTTTTTTAATAAAAAAACTGTGAATATCACAAACTAGTCCGTGACCAGAATGATTAATATTTAATATTGAACCTACACTGTCTTCTTGAATTAAGGTATCCCTATACATTGATTTCTCCAGGGATTTTTTCTTTGACTTTACAGTGCTGTATATGGCCCAATATGAAGAGAGATTCATATACAGCAATAACCCTTTCTTAGGCAACATGCTTCAATGGCTCAGGTATATCGACGACGTCAGGCTCTTGTGGCAGGGGAGTCAGACTGAGTTGGATCAATTTTTTGATTGGGTAAACACAAGACATATTGATATCAAATTCTCTATTCATTCCAGCAAGACGAAGATGACGTTTCTTGACGTGGCAGTTGGCTCTGACAACCAAAAATTAACTACATCATTACATAAAAAAGAAACAGACAGAAATACTATACTCCATTATAGAAGCTCACACCCACAGTGTCTTAAAGAGAACCTTCCTTATGGGCAACTACTAAGGATCAGAAGGAATCGTACGGAATTGATGGATTTTGACACTCACGCAATGCCTTTTTGTAAGGAAATGAAAAAGAGGGGATATCCAAAAAAACTGTTAAAACACTCTAGGAAGAGAGCCAGAATTACCCCTAGAGAGAACCTACTTCAGAAAAAAGAGAAAGTAGCTTTGGATAAACTTGTTTGTGTGACAACCTTTGGGACGCACACGAACAAGTTTAGACAAATCATTTTGAAAAAACTGGCATTTACTTGAGAATTTGGAACATCCATTGCAAAAAACTATTTTTGCGATGCGGAAAAATCAGAGTATTGGTCAGCAATTAGTAAGAGCAGACAGTTTTATCCCCAAACCTAAAAGCGACTTGATCACACAATGGAATTTGAAACCTGTCTGCGGGCACCACAAATGTGGTAATTGCATAGCCTGTTCCGCAACGATTGAGGGCAGTTTGTTTGACCACAGTGGGGTCAAATGGAGACATGATAGTTTCACAAACTGCAAAACGAAGAATGTAATCTATGCAGTGGTGTGCCCATGCAACAAAATATATATTGGCAAAACATGCCAACAGATTAACATGAGAATAACCCAACACAGATCAAGGATCAGGAGAAAAGTTCTAACTGCTCCCATGGTTGAACATTTCTTGTCGGGAAATCACAGTGAAAATGATTTCCAATGGACCATCCTCACAGGGATTGATCCTAAACATCGGTCTCCGTGCATTGAAAACGCTCTGCTACGCAAAGAGGCATATTTAATCATGAAATTCGATAGCATCAATAGGGGATTGAACTGCATGAGTGAGTTAAATAAAGTGTAAGATACAATCTGCAGTTCACCCTACTGAGCCATTTCGTACAGCGATGAGTCACTAAATTGCTGTCCCCTTAGAATCAACACGTGATTTGGAAAGATAGAACTACCCGGTGAATAGGAACGCCTAGTGCATAATTGTAAGGTGCCTCCATTTTTTATAAATAAAACTTTTTGAAACTCCTTGCCACTGCAATACAACTCCCATAATCCACTACCGACGTTATGGGCATTTCCCCTTCACGAGTTTCCATAAGAATAACCACGTGATGATGTGATTCTGTAATTCAACTGAAAGCCGCTTCCACTAGCTTTTCGCGAACAAGGAGTGGGCTCGCAATGGAGACAAGTTAAAAAGTTAAAAAAGGTGAGCGAACATCGTAATTGACGCAGCAAAGCCTAGCGCTGTTGATGCAGTGAGTTGGTGACTAATCTTACCCCTTTCCCTGCAGTCGAATAACCTTGAAAGAAAGAACGATCGACATTGATAAATCGAAAACTCTCCCCCCAGCGAGTAAATAGCTACGCTTGTTTGATCGGGATACAATGTTTTCCTTTCAACAAATGACTGTTTGGCTAGATCATTATTACTCGCACTTGCAGAAATAAAGCCCCACAAGCTTCCTGATCTAATTTGCTGAAAATAGGAGGATGTTTAAATATACACACCGACAATAAGGTCATTTTCACCTTCCATTTAAACAGCCTTATCATGTAACTTCAAAGGCTGCAGTATGTAGCAGTACTATAAATTTGGTATTTTGTTGCAGGGTGGCACCCACTGCGCTGTAATACATCATTAGGCTCACAACCTACATTAGCACCATACAGGTATGTGGCCTTGCACCATGTAAATAAATGATATGAGCTCTTAAGGCATTGAGGAAGCCCTCTAAAAACATTTTATTGTTTTTTATCATGAACAGTCTTTCATTGAAAAGATTAATCCAGCCCTGATGAGAGTCCGGTAATTCACGAACCTGAACTCGAAACGCGTCGGCAATAGCATTGATTGGCATTAATGTCCTTGAATAACCAGTAAACTGTTTCAAGTACATGTATACTTAGAGTATTTACTTTCTAAGTATAGGGTGTTTAGTTGTTGAAATCTTTTCATCTTTATGACAACCAGATGAGATAGATCATGTATATAGCAACTGTTCCTTTGACACATTATTGTTGTGTATAAATGTATTGAATATGTGATTGTTTTTATATGTACGATAAGACACAATTTATTTGTTATTGCACTTTATGTATCTTTGTGACATTTTGTGGTGTAGATGATGTGTTTTTTTGCGATTTGAATCATAAATTCTAAAAAATATGAAATAAAAGGCAACATTCATTGCCAAGGTAAACATATTAAGTTTTGTTTATCTTACTTCACATAAGTAATGTGTTTGAAGTGATTTGAGGCTTAGGTAATTTTTTCTCATTTTGATAAATAGGCCCTACCTACCCTCAAACCCCTAGGGCCAAACCCCTCCCCCTTTTTTCAAAAGTTCCCTACCCAAGCCATCATTGCCATACCCCGCAGTGGTCACCAGCGCCTTCACGCTTACACTGCCAGCGCCCTACCATGTTAATGTATATTCGTGCCAGCAGCCCACAACTGTGTCTATCCATCCTTTTCACTGTCTGCAGAGTCTGTCTCTATCGTCTTCAGTACCCTCAGTCTCAGGGCTGCCATCACTTACAGTACCCTTACAATTTCTGTGAGCTTAGTACCCTCGCTTTGCAGCTATCCTTTACTACCAGTGCCTCGCCGCAGTATTACGTGGCATGCGGCCCATTAATCTCAGTACCCTGCAGTGTACATCAGGGTGAGGAAATCTAAAGGCCGTGTCTATTGGTTCCTGCACATTACTGTACCAGTGTACAGCTCTGCAGGCACCATAAGGGAGGAGTGGTCAGCAGTGCCAGTTAGAGCTCGACCAGTGTCAGCAAAGTATCACTGTCCATTAGTGTCTTCACAATCTCAGGGCCTAGGTCCCAATGCCATTTGCATGTATAAATTTAGATTCCACGCTCAAATAGCCTTTTTTACGAGTGTAAAACGATTTTTGACGGAGATAAAAGAATTTATACATACGAAGACTTCTACATGAGTAAATATATATGCCCGGGGTGGGGGTAGTCCATCTGATTGTGCACAACCCAAAACTTACATGTTTGTGGGATTTCACAAACTTCTTTCCCAGCGCTTACCACATTGGTGAAAGTCAGAGGTTTACTCCTGCTAAAGGTAAAAGTAAGCTCCTTTCCAAAATGGGAGGAAAAAAGAAGGGAACATCCCCACAATTGGTGGAGTTATATGAGAAGGGGTTTATCCGGTGGGGGGGATATTTTTCGTATGGAGAATTCTTTCAAATCTTTTTGCCCAAAATATTGGTTTTTACCCATCAGCCGAGTCCCAAAAACAGAAACGCAGGAAAAAGAAATGGGGGCAGGGTAAGAATACCCTGACCTTCTAGCTCTGGTGCTGGGAACAAAATGTAAAAAAAAAGTGCAGGCTACCGCGCTTGTTGTGAAAAGGGCCACTAGCTGGGTCAGGTCCCGAGGGCATTTTATAAAAAAAATGAAGGGGGCCACATCGACCTTCCTCCATAGACTCAAATTAGCCCCAGGCATCACCACCTTCCTGGGGCTTTATTTAATCAATGGAGTGGGGCTGCTTGGACCCCCCCCCCTTCCTGGACTGTTTCAAGCCCCAGGGACCACCACCTCCCTGGGGCTAAGTCAACAATAGTGCGGACGCCGCCACCTCACCAGGGCCAAAATTTAATTTTAATATTCCAGGGGGACCTCCCAGGGTCAGCTCCTGCTATGTCCCGGGGTGCCCACCCCCGGGGCATAGCTGTTTGCTCTGACTTTGTGGGGGCTTCGACAGCCCTGGCTAAGTCAGAGCAAACACGAACTTTGCTCCCGCTTGATGAGACATGAGTTTTTGTCTGTTTCCCTGCCCACTGTCAAGCAGGAGGGAAACAGACAAAAGGATTGTTCCCACACACGGGGAGCTGCATGTTTAGCAGCTACCTGTGAGTAAGGGCAGGAGGTGCGGAGCTGGCAGGGACTGCAGGTCACTCAGTCCCCCGGCGGTCCTCAATGGTGCTGACAGGGCACCCAGCATTTGAAGGCCGTGTCTCTGGGGACGGGGGTCCCGGGTCTGAAATCGGGCAGAGGGGCATGCACCCCCCACCCCTATTATTTGGCAGGGCCGGGGAGATGGCGCTGCCGAATGCCATTAAGTTCTGGCCCGGATACTCATTCAACTGTATTCCACTCCACTATACACCACTCCACTCTATACCATGCCAGTGTACACCGCTCCACTCTATGCTACTCCACTCTTCGCCACTCCACTCTACTCTAGTCCACTGGATGCCAAACCACTCTATGCCACTCCACTATATGCTATTTCACTTAACCCCACTCCACTCTATTCTACTCCAGTCTACACCACTTCACTCTACGCAATTACACTCTACCCCACTCCACAATATACCACTCCAATCTAAATCACTTCACTGTACGACACTCCAATGTATGCTACTATACTATACAATATTACAGTATGTGACATTCCACTGTATGCTACTGCAGTATATGCTACTATGCCACTCCACTGTATGCCACTCCAGGCTTCACTACTCCACTCTACACTACTCCACTCTAAGTCTCTCCAGTGTACTCTCCTCCACTCTATATCATTCCACTTTATAAACTTTTACTTCACTCTATGCCACGCTAATGGACTCTACTCCTCTCTATCCCCGTCCACTCTACTTTCCAAATTTGCACTCAGTGCTGTACCTGCTCACGCTATTGTACAACACTCTCCACTCTACAATTTTTCCAACACTGTATGACACACTAATGTACTATAATGTATGAGACGCCACTCCAAATTATGTTTCCTTGAATCTACCCTATGCCACTTCAATGTATGCCACCCCTCTCTACACCATTCAATTGTAACCTACACCAATCTATACCACTCCAATCTTCTACACTCCACTGTAGAGTATTCCACTATACGCTATCCCACTGTATGCTACTCCACTTTACTGTAACCCACTCTATGCTACTACAGTGTACGCCACTCCACTCTACACCGCTTCAGTATATGACACTCTCCTCCACACTATATAACTCCACTCTGCAAAATACTACCACACTTCAAGGCACTCTACGACATTCTACTCTACTCTTTCCCCGTACACTCCACTGTCCAGCTCTATACTCCACTCTATGCCCGTACACTTCAATGTACAACATTCTATTCCACGATACAACATTTTTCTGTATGACACAGCACTCCACTCTACTGTGTGAGACCCCACTCCAATATATACCGGTTTATTACATAGGCTTCGCCAGTACACTCCATTCCATGCCACTCTACTCAATGACACACCACTACACTCTATAGTTCTTCACTCCACACTACGTTACACCTCCATACTCCACTGTAGGAGACTTTATCTCACTCTACTCTACTGTACAACAATCCACTGTACGCAGCTCTACTGTTTCACACACCATATTACTCTATACAACTCCACTCTACAATACTCTACTACAGTATATGCCACTCTCTGATGACACTATCCTCCAAACTACACTAAGCGGAGATTATATACACCTCAGACTGTGAATGTGTGGTGGAGGGTCTCCGATACAATATTCCTGAGGCTCTGGTATTGAGATCTTTGTGGTTCATTCTCCCCCTCTTTTTGATTGACGATACCTTTGAATATCCCCAGGCATCAGTTTGGATCTAAAAAAAATTCGAGCAGTAAACCTGCATGCCTGTAGGTGGCATCGTTCGGCTCCGCATCGGCATCGTAGTAAAGTATAGGAAGTAAAGTGCGCAGTACCTATTTGTTGTTCACTACATCAATACATGGTTCAAAGGGTATACACCAATGAGGAACACGCATGAAGAAACATTTTATTGCAGAATGCACTTAAGGATTCTCTCATAATTCAACTAGGTTGTTCTGAAGTATGTACATCACGTTCAGTGTCACAGGGAAAATCTTGATTTTTCAAGTACGCCCACAATTCTTTATTGCAACGGGAAATAATAACAAGCATTTACAATGCAATGGTCTCGGCATTATTAAAGGTAGAGCTTTTGGCATTGCTCATGACATTTTTTTTTTTAAATCATAAATAAATGGCATTGGCATTTACATTGCCAATAGCTTAATCGTTTGCATATGCAAGACCTATTTCATTAGCACCCACACACAGGGGGCAGGGGCAGGAGAGCAAGCACAACGAACGAGGGGGCAGGGTAGCAAGCACAGCGAAGGGGTAGGGGAGCAGGCACAGCGAGGGGGCAGTGGCAGGAGAGCAAGCCCAAGCAACGAGAGGCAGGGGCAGGAGAGCAAGCACAAGCAACGAGGGGGCAGGGGCAGGAGAGCAAGCACAATGAACGAGGGGGCAGGGGCAGGAGAGCAAGCATAAGCAACTAGGGGGCAGGAGAGCAAGCACAAGCAACGAGGGGGCAGGGGCAGGAGAGCAAGCACAACGAACGAGAGGGCAGGGGGCAGGAGAGCAAGCACAGCCTAGGGGGCAGGAGAGCAAGCACAACCAGGGGGCAGGAGAGCAAGCACAACCAGGGGGCAGGAGAGCAAGCACAACCAAGGGGCAGGGGAGCAAGCACAACCAGGGGGCAGGGGAGCAAGCACAGCGAGGGGTCAGGGGAGCAAGCAGAGTGAGGGGGCAGGAGAGCAAGCACAACCAGGGGGCAGGAGAGCAAGCAAAACCAGGGGGCAGGGGAGCAAGCACAACCAGGGTGCAGGGGAGCAAGCACAGCGAGGGGGAAGGGGAGCAAGCACAGCAAGGGGGCAGGGGGGCAAGCACAACCAGGGGGCAGCTAATAAATATTATTTAGACAGGCCACTATGGACAACCTCTGTGATTGGCTATGAACACAGGTTTTTCTCCGGCTGTGCGGGCACATTTTGGTAATTTTGGCTCATGTCCCGGTTTTTAGAGGGGGTCGACTGAAAAACATTGAGATGCACATTTTTGGGTGTTTTAAAGCTGTGCTAGTGAGCAGCTTAATATGGTGGTTGTAGAAATTACATTTTATTTATTTTCTTAATGCCTTTTCTGTGATCTTATGTAGATGAGAACTGTCATTCTGCAACATTCTGTTGATGAAAAATTGTAGTCTTTCTTCTATTTTCCTAAAATGTCCCTGTTTTTGGTTTTCAAGATCTGGTCACCCTATGCTCTCTCCCCTGTATGGCCTTGCCCCACGTTTCCGGTGGACCCTCCTCCCCTTTCCGCTCCCCCCCCCTCTGATCCTGTGTATCTCACCCCCATCTCAGAGCCTGTCCTTCCGGTTTGGTATTGCCCTTTTCTGAGGTCTTTCCCTTTGGACCTCTGTCGCCCCCTCCTCGCCCAGGGCTTAAGCCCTGGCTCCTCGTTATTGCAGATAATGTCAATATTGTACCCTGTGCCTCAGTGTTCTTTCCTGGGAGAAGTACCGGATGTTTGGGGGTCCGGGGCTCTTCCGGCACATCTCCTGAGATGGAGAGACCCCAACAAATGCGACCATGCCACAGTTGGTGAGATGGCGGGGCAGGTATACGCTGACAGGGTTCAGTTTTCAGCACTGAGAATGAATCCAAAACTCACCCAGCTCTATAACCTAAACCATGTGTAAAGCACATACCAGTTGTTTCTTGGCACTTTAAGTAAGCATCATTAATCGACTCATTTCCTAAATCGGAAAAGGGTGATACACTGAGTCAGCCAGGCCGAGTTTTGCACGTTACACGCAGTTCTAGGCAGCAAGGACCCAACCCTCTGAGCTATCTTTGCCCCAGTGCAGGCAGCTGAGATCCAGTGTAACTTAGAGCGCTCGAAGGCCGAGGGGTCTTTTTCAAGTCCATCGAGTTATACCCTTGCCTCTCTCCCAACCTGTTTTAATTTTACCATCTAACCATTAACCTGCTATCCCCGGGGAGCTGACAGCAAGATAAACCGCGCATGCGCAAGATCAGTCTGCGGGTCGCTCATTTAATAGCCAATGAAGAGAGCTGGGATTTCTCCATTCTAATGCTCCGTGTCACGCTCAACCATCTTTCCTAAACTTTTGACCCGATTTACAGTCTTTTTTGGCACACAAGTGGAACACACGTGCAATAAAAGCTTTTTTGCAAGCATTAATTCCACCTCGTTGCTCACAGAATGAGCACTGGTGGAATATTATGTATTTAAGGTGCGGTAACTTGTATGGCAGAGGAAATGCAGTGCTCGCATGTTTAGCGTTAAAAGCAGGATCAAGGGCTGTTTGGTGGGGCACCCTGCATAAGTAAATGAAAAACCCCGCTTGTGCCAGAAACGTTTCCGAAGCAGGGTGAACATGCTTACACTTTGTAGTTTCTGGATATTTTCTCACCTCATGCATAAAGTCCCCAACCCTAGGAAACACACAGATTTGCTCCTGTACTTTTCCATTAATCACCCCCATATTTAATGGGAGCAGGGACGCGGGTTCTCAGAAAATAAATATATCACCATGGAGAAAAAAAGAAGAATTTACCAGTATTCATTACCATTTTTTGGGCAGTATTATGTAGCACGAACTCAACCCGAAGGTATTGGAGTGCTGTGCATGAGCACCAGTTACATTACACCGGACACAATAATTTTTGGATGATTTGCCATGAATCACAGGATATTGAGCAGACGCCGAGACTCGAGCCTGGTTCCCCAACTCCAGAGTCGGCAAGCCCTTGCCGTTGGGCCATACTCTCTCCATCAGTCTTTCCTGCCAGACGTTCTAGTGTCTGTCCCTTGATTGTTACTTATAACCACTTTTTCACAAGAGTAAATTCAACCCTCCCAGTCTCAGCAGCGAGGCCACCGATTTAATAAACGTGGAGTCTCAACTTGCCTCACGCCTCTGACCCACTCCTGCTGGCTTGAAGTAGGCTGAGAATGGGGATCCTATTCCTCTGCTGTCAATTAAGCGCTTTTCCTGAGCACCAAAGTCACACCCATAATTCCTCTAGCGCTCCGAGGCATTTTATAGTGTTCACCTAACATTAGATCTCGTTAACTCCTAAGCTCCCGCTATGTTAGCACAACACACACTACACAGAGAGGGTAGCACAGAGCAAACAGGCACATGTGGGGAGCCTGCCGCACGAGTGGCAGGCACTTCTGGGGACCCTGCCTCATGAGGAGGACTTACGTCTGGGGACCGTGCTGCACGAGGAGCCGGCACACCGAAGGAGCCAGCTGCACAAAGCATCACTCCACAGAGAGGCAGCACAGAGCGAGGAGGCACGTCTGGGGGAACCTGCCTCACGAGGAGAGGCATGTCTGGAATACGCTACCGCACAAGGAGCAGGCACAGTGAGGCTCTGCCGCATGGGGAGCAGGCACACTAAAGCAGCCAGCCGTACAAACACTACACCCACAGAGGAGCACAGAGCGAGCAGGCACGTCTGGGGGAAAACTGCCGCACGAGGAGCAGGCAAGTGGAAAGCATCCGTCCGGAGGTCTTGCTGGACGTGGGGAGACCTTGCACTGCCTAGAACAGGTACCTCTAGGGAGCAGGAGGTATAGAAAGCAAGGAAACAAAGCACAGAGAGGAGGCACTCTGGGAAAACCGCAACACAGAACACCACCTCTGGAGAACTTTGCACAGGCCCCTGGAGAGAACCTGTAGAGCACAGCAGGTAACCCCACTGCGAAAACCACCTACTAAAGCGCGAGGGCATCTGCCAGAACCGTGGCCTCTCTCTGGGGTCCTACATCAGTAAGGGGCTCGTGCTGTGGTCCTCAGGGAAGCCGGAAACGCATCAGCTAACAAGGGCCTGCAGCAAAGGGCACAGCTCCCTCGGGGGAGGGATCGTGAAAGAGCCCCGTCCTTTTCAGACTGGGGGGGGTGTTTTTTCATGATGACATCACAGCAAGAAAGAAACGAAAAAACACGCCCCAATCCGAAAAAGACGGGGCTTAAACGGAGTGACGCCCCTCTCCTCCAATGGCTGGCCAGCATTTACGGGGCCAGCCAATGGAGAAGAGGGGCGGGTTCAAGCCCCCTAACTAAAAAACATTAAATCTTCGGACCGAACTGCGCAAGCGCAGCCTACGGCCCTCGACCTAAAAACAACAGTGATGATGTGGTAAGTTATGATGTGTCATTCAAAATGGAAAAATGCACGAAATTGAAAAGTAGCTTAAGTTTGATTTCTCGCGCATTAAACACTGCCACTCAAGAAAACAGTTACCACACTCACCTGAGTTCACATGTTATTCTAGACTTGAAATGATCCCAGGCTACCTGGGATTCTTTTTTAGTGACACGAAAAAATAGAAACTGAACAGGGAGAAGTGTTTCACAAGCATTCCTTTCTCTCCTGCCTGTACTCACCTTATGCATTTGAATGTATGAAATCCTTTGTCTCAAGTTCTATAGAAGGACCTGCTTTTCTTCGTCCCATTCAGCTTTTCCCTTTCTTAGAAGGCAGATCTATGCTTCATTTTCTGTAGAATATTCTTTGAGTAAACTTTAAAACTTTACTCCTTGTCTGTCATGCTCATAGCGAATGTTTTTACATTATTCAAATGTATTGATTAATTAAACTGAGGCTGGTCCATCAGGAAGCACACAAGTCCCTATAGGGATCTACACCGCTCCTGGTCCAAGCCGTTGGAACATTGGGCGAGTAAATGACACAGATTTGCACACTGACATGAGTTTAAATGCACATGGTGTTTAGAGGCCAGAGAAAGGCTAGCCTTCAGCAAGGAAATGCAGCTCCTTACTCAGGGTTTCGTTTACAAACTTTTGATGCACAGCAACACAGTAGGCCTTTCTGTGGCACTGGCATGTATCATAAGAAAAGGGCAGTAATGCGCGGTATCTACAAGATATGCTGCATTCTTTTCCTTCTTCCCTGCGCTGACCCACAAACAGCAGCCGTGCACCAACACAGACACACTTGCAGAATGCTGCACGCATAGAAAGAGGAAAAAACTAGGAGAAATTAAAGTATTTCTACTCATTGCGCCCATATCCTACGCCTCCCATGGGGAGGCAAAGGAATCTGACGCATTCCCAGGTTAAGTATTCCTCGTAAATCTGGAATACTTCACATTCCATGGGTATTGCATGGGACCACCCACAGCAACACTTATGGAACGCCCCTGAAGGGGCACATAACTCCTCGCCCATGAAAAGCCACATATAGTGACCTTGTAAATATGCTGCGGCACATTGCCCCACCGGAGTGTCAAAAAAGTGACGCTCTGGTAGCACAAAAGTGCTGTTAATGTTTCGTAAATGAGGCCCTCCATTTCTACTTTTGTTTAATAAAAAGTGATCTCTCAGTCCCAAGCAGTATTTCATGCCCACTGCCCACAGAGAGCAGATGGGGGAGGAATACCCTGTAGCTCCTTCCCAAGGAATACTGAAATGCAAGTGTAGAGTGGAGTACAGGGAGAAGGTCACCTTGTACCATGAAGCCTGGCTCTGCACTAACTTTCAATTGTTTTGTTTCATCAAAATTTAAACCTGGGCGGGCATGTCCGAGATGGTGCTCAAAAGAGAGAGATCTCTTAGAGCTTCGCTGCCTACTCTTTGCACAGGGGCGGATGCCGACCTTTCCTGGGAACCTCACCTGGGGCCGCCTCCGGATCGAAATTTGAGGTATTGGTGGCCCTGGTCTGTGCAGATCCACTTGCTGGGGAGTGTTGGCTAGGGAGTGGCTCTGGAGCCGTGTTGCCAAGATGGCGGGCGCTGCGGAGCCTGACAGCCTCGATCAACTGCAGCCAGCGGTCGTCCGCACCACATCATACACTGGCTCTGTGGGCTTCATTAAAGTCTAGGACCCCTTCTGTTGCCTGCTCTACACCTGCAGTTCATGCCTGCCTGCACCAGTCTACTCCTTTTACCCGGACAGAGTGACTTTCGTGGTGGGTGGCTGCACATCATAGATGAGGGTGTGTCTTTGGCAGACCTTATGCAGCCATCCTGGACTGTTGGAGCAGCCCGTCCCATTATCCTTGATCCCCCCGGCTACCCGGAGTCTCCGGTGCATGAACTTGGCGGCTGGATCAGAACCACATGTTCAGCGCCAATGGAAGCAGCACTGTGAGGTACGTGGCGGGCCTGGTGAAGTCTGGTAGGACCCTTAAGCACCTAAGGCCCCCCAGTACAAAGATTTCCTGCAAGGGATCCCTTTTTTCCCATCTCTCTGCATGCTCGCGAATTCTAGCAACCAGACTGTGAGTAGGGGGAGCATCTTGAGGAGACTGCTGCATTGGTGAATGACCAGATGGGCCCCCCTGTGCAGAGGGAGAGGACTTGGCTGCCCTGATACTTCCATTTTGTTTTAACTTCAGGTTCATATTGCCCCACAAATGCTTTCTCCTCAGCCATGGTGCTTAGTACTACTGTGAACCATTGTACACTCATAAGATCCCTGAAGGCCTCACTGCAATACCTACGTCCTGCATTTCACCATAACCCAAGAAAGTGAGTGCTCCTGGTCAAACTCACCCACTGGACAGCGGTCGATCGCGAAGGACACACCCATGCCTCCTGCACTCCAAAATAAGTTGCCCAGACTGTGCAGCCCATGACGGGGACTTTTTTATGCTCGGGGTGCTGCTCCGGCCCCCGCTGCCTGTGCCTTCTGCTGTCTTGTGAGATTCTGGTGGACCCTGGGGCTCTGAGTGTTCTGTCTATCCTCCGGTGTCAGTGACTGCACTCCACATGTCAGTGCCCCACTCATCTGCTGGAACAGGAGTCTGTTGGTTGCACTACCATGACTTTCCAACGCAACACGAAACAAGCATTAAAAATGCAATAGGTCTCGCCTTTCATTAAGTTAAAGCCATTTGCTTTGCTATACAATACCATTAGCGAAGCAAATGGCTTTAACTTAATCAAAGGCGAGACCTATTGCACATCAGCTATGAATCTTAGTAGGCACAAGGGTTTGTATTGCAAAAATGTGCGGGCTATGTCCAAAACTTCAAAAAACAGATTAGAAGTTGTCCAGTTCAGGTTTCAACGCAGCCTTAACTCCCACCCCATACAACAGGTTTGAGTAAAATAAATAGAAAGTGTGAGTGTAGTAGTTAACAACGGTTTACAGTGAACTAACCATGGACCTAGGGATACAAGGTTGAAGAAAGGAATAAGGGTCCCTAATTCAACCAAATACTAACGGATATTTTTTAGAATATGTAATGTAAGAAATAATTCAGAGGGTGCATATGCATAACTAGAGGCTCATAGGGCCGCAGCTGTCTTTCATCCTTCCGATTTGACTAACAAAACACTGGTTATTAATAGGGCGTGTTGCGGTATGGGGAAAGCTAAATTATCATTTTAGTTTCCATTGGAGAGAAAATATTGTTGTGAGGCAGGACCTTTAGGAATGTTTCACAAAACACGTAAACTCCAGGTTATTTACACACCCTGGAATCAGAGAAAGAGAGTCCAGCATCACAGATGTAGAATGGGGGAGCAGGGCAGGGTGCCCCATGAAAGAGTAAGGCATTGAAAGTTATATTATGATGAACAACTGGAGCAGCTGTCTGGCTTCAGTAGGTTCTTTGTGATACCTGAAGCAAAAATACAGCACAGTGGCAATATTATTAACATACTGTTGCTTAACTACAGAGGTGCAAGGAAAAGGCTCTCTGTTGCATTGCAGCAAACCATAAATTGAGAGAAAAAGAGAGAGAAACCCAGCAGAGGCAATCGACGGAAAAGACCACTGAGGGAGGAGAAATAGCACCGGAGAGGATAAGGAAATTAGAGGGACACTAGAGACAGCACGTGATTTCAAAGAATGTGACTGAGGTGCTGCAGAAAGACACAAGCATAAAGTGAAACAAGACTTGCTGCAGAAAGCAGTGAACAGAGAGTGCAATGGACAGAGACAAGAGAAGAAAGATATAAATTCTGAGGTATGTGAAGAATCCGATTCTCTCAATTTTTTCTTCCTGCACAGTGAACTGATTTCAGAGCATGCCCTTTGATGTGCCTTCTTGTGGCGTGAAACCGCCCTTTAAAGAAGCAGGGCACCGAAAACTACACACAGCTACATTCTCTATACCTGACCTCCAGTGACCGTAGAGAGAGCTGCGCAGCGATTGGAGGAAGCCTTAACTGTGTGATTACTGTGGGCTGAGACATCCCACCTACCCATAGCTGCGAGCTGAAACCCCCGCCTAAACAGAGCAATTACGTCATGCAGAAATAAGATCAGATGGGATGTGAACGGCTGTTTACAGAGCAGACAGAAGATGTTCACGCGGGGGCTGGCTTTACTGGGAGACAGCCATGACAACGCGGGCTTTACACCGCGCTGCCATTACGACGCTGCCATCACAACGCAAGTCGTTACATTGACTTGCGCTGGATGGCGCTAGATACTAAGGAATAGTAGATTTACTATTCCAACACCTTCCCTATTGTTGTGTAGGCTGGAGTTGGAATAGTAAATCATACTATTCCAAAATCCAGCGCCTACAGCGCAAGTCGTTGTAACGACTTGCGTTGTAATGGATGCGTCGTAATGGCAGCGCGGTGTAAAAGCCCGCGTTGTCATGACGTACATCCGGCTTTACTGACGGTGAAAAAAAAAGTCCCCAGAGTATCACGCCGCCAGTAAAGCATCCACTCCCCGCGTGCACATTTTCTGTCCCACCGCGTGCACGCCTGGAATCCGTATCGATTCCAAAAGGCCCTCGCCATGGGGAGCGCAGCGCATGCGCTGCTCACGCCAGGCCGAGACCTAAAACGACACCATGCTTAGGACATGTTTACTAAGACACCAGCAAAGAAGTCCAATCAGAATAAGGAGGCATCTCTGACCTTCCCACCCCCCCAAAGAGATAGCAACCAGGAGATCGCACAGAGGCGAGGCCCTTATCATGAGGGCATTTCTGGTCAACTCTTAGGGATCCTCCAGGAGGACTTTGTGACCCTCAAGCAGGACATAGCGACAGAGTTGAAAGATCTCAGACAAGATCCAGGTGATCTGGATCAAAGAGTGAACGCTTTGGAACAAACCTACGACTCCCGGGAAGAAGAATTAGATGAACACTGCCGGGAGCTCCTACAGCTATGAGACAAGAACACAGAACTTCATTATCAACAGGAAGAGCTTCAAAACAGATCTCGGAACTCAAATATCTGTATGAAAGAGGTGCCCTTACAAGCGATACCTGACAAACTAGAGGACTTTGTTACCCGCCTCTTTCGCCATGTGGCCGCAGAACTCGCAGACCAAGAATTCGTACTCGACCGCACTCATAGAGTCCATGCTCCAGGCCAAGCATGATACATTCTTAAGTCCGTACACTACTATAGACAAAAGGAGGTAATCTTGGCCGCAGTGTGTGACAAGACTGTCGTTGAATTTGAGGGCCTAAAACTGTGGCTTTACCAAGACCTTTCCCCAATAACTCTGCAATGTAATAGGGCCTCCCGGTCCTTGACAGAAATCTTATGTGAGAAAGGAATTAGGTAGAAATGGGGGCACCACTTCCTGCTCTAGTTTGTCTGGAACAATGAGATGCAGTGCATCCGAGCCTTAGAGGATGCTAGATCATTGCTGGACACTACTGCGCTTCTGAGAGACCAATCAGGTATTTCAATTCCCTTTATGCGATTGCTTTTTAACACAATCATAAAAGTACATTAAAAAGACAATTCATACAAAAGATATGATAGAAATATCATATACAGGGCCTATATACAATAAAATTTCACAATGCAAGCAATCATAATATTGAGTTCCGTAATAACAATATGATACTTTTCCTGTGGCTATAAACTTTAAAAAAAAACATTCCTACTCTCCAAGCCCTGTGTATTTCATCCAGAAGCTGTATACCAGAAAAGCAGGACGGCATTGCCTCAGCCCAAGCGCTTTTAGTATTGGGACAATCCAGACTTTCCTTAAATGGCTATAAAATTTACAGAAAAAGATCACATGAATTGTAGTTTGTTCTGAGTGATTATCACATGGGCACAGGCTTAGTTCTCGAGACCAGTCATTAACAATCTGGAAACTCACAAGCCTGTGAAAGATGCTGCATCTAAAACGCGTTAATAGAAACCGATCATAGCCACCAGGTACAAATACCAAGACTGAATATTAAAAGAAGTTAAAACCAGTTGATTAAGCATGACCATGCGTTTTATACTTTCTCCTGCTAGTCTTATAGAGTTTAAGTGAAGGAGACCCTTTTTCTTTAACTCCTTTCTGCTAATAGATTGCAAGGATTAGTATAATATTCCAAATGTCCGATATCAGACATAAAATTTCTGATAAACCTCAACCATGGAATCACTATGGCTTTTTCACATTGTAAGCTGTCTGCTAGGATATCCCGATTTAGCTTAGTCTCAGGTTTTATCCATATCCGATGCCAAAGGAGAATAGGCTCCATCTTAATTAAGTCTGCGATATAGGGAAGCCCCAACTCAGAGTGGCAGGCATACACAGATAAACTGCTGGGGGCTGCCAATATGTATCTCAGAAAGCTGTTTTCCACAGTTTGTAGGGGTTGGGTGTCCGCAAATCCCCATACACCTGCCCCATACATAGCTGCTGAGATGCATTTGGCTTTGTAAATGTGTATTAGTTCTGATGGAGGTCTTCTCCCAAGCTTCCTCACAAAATTAGCGAGGGCTGTTGTAGATCTAACAAAAGCAAGTTTCTTTGCCGCAATGGCTCGTGACCATGTGTCATTGCGATCAAAGAGTATGCCCAAGTAAGCAAAGCTAGCTGTATGCTCTATTTTTTGGCCTTCCAAAAACATATCCCTATATTTAAGGCTCCCTGGCCCACACCTAATTATATATGTTTTTGTGATATTTACTTTAAGGTCCAGATGACCCATATATTTGGTAAAACTATTTAAAACCCGCTGCAAGCCCACTTGAGTGCGAGACATTAGAACCGCATCATCAGCGTAGAGAAGAGCAGGAATAGGGTGTGCACTATTTGTGGAAAATCTTTATTATCCTTAATCAGTGCCTCGTACAGGCCATTTATATAAAGGTTAAAAAGGAAAGTAGCCAGGACGCACCCTTGCCTGACTCCTCTTCTAATAGGGAAAGAGGCGGTTTGATCACCTGCTACTCCGAAGCGCACTCGTCCCTTAGCTTCGCAATATAGGCGTTTAAGGAAATTAATGATTTGGGTGTCCATCCCTATCTGTTCAAGAATGACCCACAGCTCACTATGATTCACTGAATCAAATGCGGCAGTAAGATCTACAAACGCCAGAAACAATCTACCGCTCTTCACCCGTGTATACTTCCCAACTAAAATGGCTAAGTTTACACTTGGCTCCACGGTCACCATCCCCTCGCGGAAGCCGTATTGGATATCGGAAAGGATATTGTTCTCTTCTGCCCAGTCTTGTAAACGTTCCAATATGATTCGGCCAACTACTTTAGTCGTAGCATCTAGCAAGGAGATGGGTCTGTAACATTCCGGATCCTGACAGTCCCCCTTTTTGAAAATCGGAACAATGGTGGATTCAACCCATGTTGTGGGGAATGGGGTGAGGCAGCTGGCTGTTAAGTATTGGATAATAATTGGCCCACAAAGTTCATTATTGGATTTCTAAAGGTTGATGGGAACCCCATCAGGTCCTGGGGCTTTCCACCCGCACTCGCAGCAAGCCCCTGTGTCACCTCTTCTAATGTGAATTGGAGATCAAAATACTCAGTTGTTGGGTGACTTGTGGTTACCCTCTGGGGATTTCCACTGTGGGTAGCTTGGTTGAAGGCTAAATTGTATACTCCCGAGAAGTGGTCAATCCACTGCCTCTCGGAGATAGCGGCTTCTATTGATGGCCCTTCCCCGGAATTCAGGAAGGGTGCTTTTTCAGCCCTCCAGAATGCCAGACTATCAGCCCTTTTGGAGGCTTCATGAAGAGATTACCACGCTTCGGGGCATATTACCAAGGGGGACGATAGGCAATTATTGCCGATTTAGCGGCCGTTTTCGGCCGCTAAGCGGCGATAATTCCATCGCCCTATTAGCAAGCTGTGGCTAACTGATGTTAGCGACAGCTTTTAGGCGATAGCGAGCAGTTTGGGGCCCGCTTTGCATGTCAGCGAGGTTTATCGCTAGTGACATGCAAAGTGGGCGTACCCAACCAGTTAGCGACTGAAAGCAGTTGCTAACGTTGCTATGGCCTATTAGCAAGGAAGGCGTAGCGTTCCAGTTCTTAGCCATGTTATCCAAAGGGAGGTGGATAACATGGCTAAGAGCATTTTGTCGCTCATGCGTGAATATCGCTGTATTCTCAGCGATATTCACGCATTTCGCCGCTATCGCTGGATATGTTAGCACAATGGAGAAAAACGTTGCTAATAGCATGTTTTCTCTGCTAACATATCCAGCGATAGGCAGCGATAAAAAAAATGCGCTAAGCGCATTTTGCGATAAATATCGCTATTCCTTGGTAATATGCCCCTTTGTTTCTTAAAGTAGTTTTTTCTTTCCTTAATGGCTGCCCTATATTCCGCTCTTACAGTTCTGTTTTTGCAGCATTTTTGGGGAGCTTATGCAGTTCCTGTTTTAGTTTAGAATATGCCTGTGTGCACTTTGAATTAAACCAGCCGCTGTTTTTTTTTCTATTCTTTGCCCTGACAGTTAGCAACTCTCTAACGGCCGTTGTAATAGCCTGGAAGGAGGAAATAATACTAAAGGGGGTTGCGGTCTCACTTAGACAGGTATCAAATGCTGGTCTGCACTTATCTATCAATTTTTTGGAGAACTCTGCGGGGTTCACCATCGACCAGCGTAGACTGTAACCATTTGTTTTATCAATAACAATATCAGATAGGGCCCGTTCGATTGCATCTTGCCTAGGTGAACCACTGCCAGGAATTTGGACTGAGAGGCAGAGTGGGAAATGACCACTCAGTGCAATCTCATCTACATAAAAAGATATTAGTCTCTGGGCATGGCTGTTAGATACCAGAATATAATCGATGGTCGAATGACAGCCCCGTCCATTATAGGTACAGGGCATAGGAGAAATTTGTATTAGTTAATTCATTGGCAAAACCCAAAGTTGTGCTAAAGATCAGGTTATTATTCAAATCCCCCAGAACAGAGTGGCGAAAGTGAGTGTTACTGATGCCGTCTTCAAATAAGACGCCGCAGGTTTTTCCATCCTTACTTTGACGTAAACTACAATTGAAATCCCCAGCCATTATCACCATCATGTCTCTGTGAGTTCTACTCATCAGAGCCTGCAGGTTGTTGAGTAATTGAGTTAAAATACTAAGTACTTTATCTGAGGGAATATTATTGTAAAAATGTATCAATAAAATCGTAAAGTTTGCCTTAACATGGATAAAAACAAATTGGTAGTAGGGTTCCTCGCTCAACAGCTCTATCTTCTTCACTGCTAGCATATTGGATATGTAAATTCCAAGTCCCCCTTTTGCTCTACCGCTCCTGCCTTCTATGGCTGGGGTATCAAATGTTTTAAAAGCATTAATATGAATTACTTCCTTTGCCCATGTTTCTTGAAGACACAGGACAGTATGCTCGATACGAAATCCCCAAATAGGGGATTCGTCAAGGTGGACAGTAACCTAGCAACATTCCAGGAAGCTATGTTACATAAGGTTCCCTCTGCTTCTGGGTTAATGATTGATGTACTGCTAGACTGGTTGATCTACTTTCACGGATAGATTTTGATCCTACTGGGTTAATGGCAACTAGAGGATTGTTAAGAATCGTCAAGATTTGACTTGTACTGGCTAATACCTGATTCTCCGTGATAGGGGAAGTTGGTTGAACTGGAGATGTCCTGTTTTTATTATTGTACCCCTTAGTACTACGATATCTGTCAGTACTATGGTATCTATTTGTACTCTCCTCCGCATATAAGGCAAATCCTAAAGAGGGGGCCAGTCAATCTTGATCTTCTAAGGAGCTAAAGATGGCATAACGGTTCCTCAAGGGGATATTATGTATTTGCCAGAACTACCGTATACGCTGTAGTTTCTGGAGGTAGGTGTAGATTAAGATTTCTATCCCTATCCCTATGAAAACCCTGAAGGTGACTGAGTGTATGTTCAGGTCTGTTTATTCTTAGTCCATCTACAGTACCTCCTGCCGCTATGTGTAGAACATTCGGGAGTATCGGGCCCATACTATTCCCCTGGTGTGAGCCATCAATTTGCAATAATTACCATGGCTGATCTAGGGTGCTAGGTGGGGCTCTTACCGTTGGGTGTTGGGTCTGAACTTGTACCCCAGGCGTGTTAACATGTAGGCTGGATAAGACAGCTGCCGTGTTGATGGCTGCTAAGCGTTTCCCCCTGGACCCCTACTAGGTGCGGCATTCCCTCGTCTGTCTATGTTGTGACCTCCTAATGTAATGTTACTGACCGACCCCTCCAATTTAATCATCCTGTCCTCAATTGAAGCTAATTTTTGGGCCAAAGAATCTATTAATGCCGTTACAGTTGCCTCAAGCTTTTTCCAGAACACATCCTCCTGTGCGGGAGGTAGGGAACCGGCTAATGCAGGTGGCAAATGTGTTGCAGGGGACCCATTACTAGAACCTTTATCAATATTTCTGGTTTTTGGTCTAGTGGCTTTTGGGGTATTCGACTTTTGACTATGTTTTTGTGTGCCCCTACCCTTCCTCTTCTCAGAGGGTGGTTCCTCACTAATGTTATTGCGAGTGGCAGCTTTCTGACCCCTAGTTGTTACGGGTGAGCTGCTTCTTACACTTAATGATATGGAGGGTGGGGCACAGCCTGTCTCAATGTCCGGAATAGAATTTACAGGGGAGGGGGTTTTATCCTTGTTGGATTGTTGTGAAGTACTGTGGGACGTATCATGGATAGATCTATTCGCTGGCACTAGGGATTCTAGCGAGATCCTACGTTCTGTAAGCTCTATCTCGTGTATCAGGGCAGATTCTGCTCGCAGAAGAAAGGCTTCTAAAGTGCCCACAACCCCCGGCCCTGTAACGAACTTGCGTTTACTCATCGCCCAAGGCTCTAGTCTAGTACTTGTAGGATTAAGACTCAAGTTATTCCCACTAAAGCCTTTGAGTAGTTGAGAGTTATGTACCTTGAGTCCCAAATGATAATGGTAGGGCCCAGCCCAGTCTCTGCCAGTCTCTGACGGGCTCAGACGGGCCCGCCCTTGGTCCCGCGCTGCGTCCCACGCCGCAGGGGGAAAGGCAGCGCTGTTAAGCGTGGCGCCGGCCCCTCCCCCTCACTCACGGCAGCTGGGCCAAGAAGGTTGCACACTGGGAGATGAAGCCCTCTCCTAGAGTGTTGGCGCCAACAGCGGGGATATTCACAAGGAGAGCGTGGACCCTGGGACCGCGTCCCACCAGGGTGTCTTCACCGCCATGGGGAAAGGTGCAGTTTATGCCTAAGGCTGGAAAGCTGGAAGCACGAAGGCAGTCAACAAAGCAGGTGGTAAGGCAATGGCAAAGCTCAAATACAGCAACGCGGGGGATCTTCAGAGCAGGATTTTAAGGAAGGAGCACCTTGGAAGCCGTTGAGGAGGAGCGCAATCCCAGTATCTAGCAGAGTCCAAAGTGCAAGCTTCAGGCTCCTTAAGAACAGGGGCCAAGGGCCAGCCACAGCCTCCCCCTCAAGACACACTCCCCGGGTACTCACTGCGGTTGTGTCAGGCCTCACCCACCACTGTGCTCCCGCATCCACCCCTCACCGCCAGCTGCGCCGGTTCGGCACGATCTCCCTAGGCAGAGGGGCGGGTCGCAGCTGCTGGTACCGCTGTGAATCCAGGCCCAGCAGCGCAGGCCGCATGTCGAATCCAGTCCGCAGGCAGCGGGATAGTCCCCCACAGCCCACTCTTGGTCCGAGCGCGAGGCTGATCGAAGCAGGGCAGGTAGGCAAACCCTCCACGCCGTGTGTTCAGGTCGGCTGAAGGCTCGGCGACATCGGTGGACTCCCAAGGTGGCCCGCACCTTGGGGGTGGGGGTCGAGACAGGCAAACCCCCACCTGTTGCGACGAGTCCAGCTGCTGGGGCAGTACGCTGGACGGTGTGGTGCGGGCACGCCAGCAAGCCCGGATGCACCCGGGTCTCTGTCCTCACCTCCGAATCTCAGGCGGCCGCTCTCAATTGTGAAATGCCACCCACTTTCGGAAGGAAGGACGGTACCGTCAGTGCCTCGGGCTTTCCCACGATCTCAGGGAAAGCCCGAGGCACCAACGGAGAGGGCGGGGTCTCCAAATCCTGAGTAGTTACCAGGTGAGGTATGGCCTTGACCTCATACAAAGCAGGTGTGAAGATCACCCAGCTTGTATTGAGGTATTTCTATATGTGAATAAGTGTATGCACACTTGCACAAATTATAATTATGCAGTAGCTATTTACAATTAGGTCCTGAAGAAAGCCTGGGCGAGTGGCCCTTGTGGCTGAAACTCGTTGACTATCACCTGATAAGCGGCCTATTTGTTAAAAGCCGCTTTTTGACACGTTTTTAATGGGATTGTAAGAGATGTTAGAATAAAAGTTTTTTTCTTCCAAATTCTTTTTAATGTTCACTCACTTTGCACTGCACAAATATTTACCATCACTGAATCATACACATATCCTATCTTTTGCATTCAATGACTACATGGGTCATCGACTGTAACTTCTTTTCTACACCTCTTTCTTTTTGCGATCATCAAGAGAGGGGGTGGTAGGATATCCAAATGATGACACTGGCCTCTCTTGGCAGTTGATGGAAATCCGACTTTTCCTCACTGGGGTCGCCTCCCAGTGTTTTCTATATTCTTGTTGTGGTAATATTGGTGTCCTCTTTTGCTCTCTTGCTTTATTTGACCACCAGATTTTGTAATGATAAGAACCAAGAAAGTTTGCCAAACGGTGCTTTAAACATGCTGGCTGCTCAGCAAACTTAGAATTATCCACTGGGCAGGTGAAGACCTTTACAGTTCAGCTCAGAATAAGAAAGGTCCTTATTCTAGGGGGACCCACTTCTATTTGGATACAAGCATGATGGATATTAGTAATGCGGGGCCATCCGACTGCAGTTGATTCAGGCCGCAACGTAGGATCAATGTTTGACCGCAAACTGAACTATTGAACACTGATTACAAAGATTACATCACTTTGCTTTCCACATTTGCATGTTCTAAGAAACACATTCCACTACTGCCGGTACATCATAAATTCACAGTGATCCGGGCACTTGTAGGTTCATACTTCAATTACTGCAATGCATGTTACCTGGCTCCTCAAAATAATTCAATGGAAAAACTTCAGAAAACATGGCAGATAGAGAAATGCAAAATGTACCCCGAAGAGTTTTGTTTTCCTACTATCTTAGTGCATTACACTGGCTGCCAGTGGAGAAATGGATGTATGACATTACAACGCATGCTTTTACCACGCATGCCTTTACATCGCAGTTTTTACAACGCATACTGTTACAACGCATAGCGTTAAGGGGTGCTGGATAGTGAATAGTTTAATTTACTATTCCAACTCCAGTTCCCGTGGATAGTACGGTAGGTGTTGGATAGTAAATTAAATCCATTCCCTATCCTAGAGCACCCCACCAGCGCACTGCGTTGTAATGACATGCGTTGTAATAGTTGCGCCATAAAGGCACTGCGTGGTAAAAGTTGTGTTGTAAAGGATGTTCCCCGAAGAAATGGATCAAATGTAAAGGACTCTGTATATATCACAAAGCTATATATGAATTAGATGCAAGTTGAGAAATAGATCAAATGTAAAGGGCTTGTATCTATCACAAAGCTATATATGAATTAGATGCCAGTTGAGAAATGGATCAAATGTAAAGGGCTTTGTATATATCACAAAGCTATTTATGAAATAGCTCCATCGTGGGAAACATCCTTTACAACGCAACTTTTACCACGCAGTGCCTTTACGACGCAACTTTTACAACGCAAACCATTACATCGCATTGCGCTGGAGGGCGCTCTAGGATAGGGAATGTGTTTAATGTACTATCCAACACCTTCCCTACTATCCACGGGGACTGGAGTTGGAATAGTAAATTAAACAGTTCACTATCCAGCGCCTAAAAGCACTATGCGTTGTAATGGTATGCGTTGTAAAAACAGCGCTGTAAAAGCATATGATGTAAAAGCATGCGTTGTAATGTCATACATCCCTCCATCGTTAATCAGGGATTTTGTGATGATCTATGCGCCTTAAAAGAACTTGCTCTTGACTAAGGCTCCTCTGTTGGCCCTCCCCACCCCAGGGATTCATAAAGCAAAGCTAGGTGAAGAGCTTTTCTTTGTGTGCCTCTTTGATGTGGATTGGCCTCCCTTATTTATGTCTTACTGGTGTTCATTCTGTATTTATGAAAATGCTTAAAACTCACCCACCTATACACTGGTTAATTATCATGATTGGATTTTTAACCTTTTAGAATGTCAGTATTGGTGCCGGGATGCCATGTCTTTGATTGCATGCTTTACAAACAATTGTAACATAACATAATACAATCCCCCCCGTACCCCGCCCTACCGCTCTTATGTGCAGGGCTGCGCCTGTAGACAACTGATAGTGGCTCACTTGGAGGAGAGGAGATGGAGGGAAATGTGGAAAGAACTGACGGAACCGCAAGATGTCATCTAGGTACCTTTTTAAAGACGTGATCCTGTGGCCTATTGTGAAGGCGTGATAAATTGGGGAGTTTACCTGCTCCAAGGATTTGCTGAAATCCGATCTGATCCCGAGTACAGAAAATGCATCAACTGTTACAACCTATGTTTTAGCAGATTTATATTAGAGTGTCTTCCTAGAGCAGTTAGGATTTTTAGGATTACATCTCTCCAGGGGAGACCCCCTTTGAGCCCATTTCTTTTTTAGGGATCCCTGTTGATTTATAGCTGAGTATCCTGTCCAGCTTGCAAGATTCTTTATTGCTGAAATGCTAAGGCTTCATGCAACATTATTTATATTCTGTCATCAGAACTCTTTATTTGGGTTTCTGGACTGACATCTTTTCTTTGCTTACTGACTACTGAATCTGCTTCCCATGGTTAACTTTGATCAGGGAAGTCCTTTATGGAACACACTAGAATTTTCTCGATTTTATTTCTAATATTCATTCATTTGGTATTTTAGCTTTACTGGCTAATATATTATTTGAATTTGAAATACTAATGTTTAAAAGATTGATATTTACTGAATAAAACAATTTAAACTTAGTAGATTTGTTAATTAAACCCTTTAACCCACAACATCTCTCTTTAGTAATGCTTGTGACATCTCAAATGGACTTCACTGCTCATGTAGTTTGAAGTAAATAAATGATCCTTCTTAGTTCTCCTTGTCGATGAACAAAGGTCCATATGACCAATGGCAGGGGTTATTTAATTAATACACCTGAAGACTGTGATACAAGAATCACCGCTGTCAAGTGGTAGCAGAGTGACAGTTAATGCCACAGGAGAAAGGTAAAAACAAAATAATTGCCTATGGGCCAGATGTAGGTAAATCTCATTTACCGATTCATAAATACCGAAATTTACCGATTCGGTATTTATGAATCGGTAAATAAGATGTAGGTAAAAATTCGGTATTTTTTACCGAATCGGTAAGATTCGGTAATTACCGATTCGGTAATTACCGATTCAGTATTTGCTATGGAATCCTATGGGCCTTGAAGCCCATAGGATTCCATAGCAAATACCGAATCGGTAATTACGGAATCGGTAAATTTACCGATTTTACAAGGGGACAGGGTGTCACTTTGACACCCTGTTGCACCCCTGTTTCAGGCTTGTGTGCCATGTGACACACAGACATGCCCTTAGGGCATGTCTGTGTGCCACATGGCACAGGTGTACATGCACAGATGTGCATGTACACAGGAATTCGTTATTTACCATGTAATAGTATTACATGGTAAATACCTAATCCTGAATGGCCTGTAGCACTGTTAACAGTGCTACCTACATAGCAAATTACAGATTCGGTATTTTTACCGATCGGTAATTTTACCGAATCAGTAAAATTTACAGAATCGGTAAATTTACCGATTCTGTAATTTTACCGATTCAGTAAAATTACCGATTTGGTAGAATTACCGAATCTGTAGGTTTTTCAAGCCCCTACATACCAATGTCCAAATACCAGTCGGAAACGGCCGAAAATCGGTATTTTCGGCCATTTCCGACCGGTATTTGGACACCTACATCTAGCCCTAGTGGTCCAAAAAGTAATGTCAGATTAATGCTGGTACTTATGTACAACTAAATCAAAAGTTGCCATGCTCACTTTCTTCAAAATCTTTGTACAAAATATCACATGGTTCTCTGCTGAATTGGAGTGCATCCTTTCTAGACCACTGGCAGGCACGTGTGACTGTAATGCCCATGAAGCTGCTCAATTTCTTCATGCATTGACTAAGAGGCTTACTTTGATCTGCAGATTTTCAGCAATCTACCAGTCACCCATGTACATGTGCAAGGTAGTTTGCACCTACATATTATTAACATATGTCATTCTGAACCAGTGCATCTCTGAGGTTGTAACAAACTAAAAGGTAGGAAATTCCTAACTGCCAAGCAATATGTTGAAGATGGATAGTCATAATGTATAGAAATCTATGAACCTCTATTAGAACTATCTCATCCGTACCATATTACAACAGGTCAGCTTGGTTGACAATGATTGCACCACTTAGCTTGCAAGATGGATAGACCTCTCACCCTCTAGTTTCCAAGCTGTGACACTGGGGGGCATATTTACAAGAAAACGGCTGAGTGCGGTGTTACGCCACAATTGGTAACGCAGCGCTCTGACAGTTTTAAAATGCAGAATGCACCGTATTTACAAGAATGAGGCACACCCCTGCCTTACCCCTAGCGCTGGCGTAAAAAAGCTGCCTAGCACCAGCGCAGGCACCCTAGCGCCATTTGCCTCGGGTGCCTGCGCTGCAGGGGCAATTGTTTATGTGCTGGTAGGGACACCTTCCTGCACATAAACAATCTTTAGAGGCAACTTGCTCTATCAAGGTGTGCTTCAGAGTGCAGCACACGTGGAAAGAGCAAAATACAAGGAGAATAACACATTTCGCCTCGTATTGCATGCTTAAGACCACGTATTCCCTGGCGTTATTTTTTGGTGCTGCCCCATACCTTGTAAATATGGGGTAGAGTAAATAAGTAATTAGTGTGGTGTCGGAATGCCAACTGCAACACCCATTGCACGCCCCTATCAAACTAAGTACTGTGTGAAAAGGGGCATTATTTACTAGGTGGCGCTAAACCAAGTTAAGTAAATAAGTCAAAGGAGTTAACGCCACCAGAACATCTGAAAAAGTGATGTTCTGGTGGCCTTAGGTCCCTGTAAATATGCCCCCAGTTTGATGTCTATCCCTCCTCCATTCATACTGAACTATGGTAAAACACTACACCCCAGAAAGGATGGAGCATGTGGCTGCCAGCCATCCAAAAAAACAGCCATGTCTGCCTTTAAGATCTTGACCTAAATACTGATACATGCCTGAGCTCCTGGAATATTGTGCTTAGCTCCCTCACCTCTCCACATTCAGGGGCATATGTATAAAGAAGTGGCAGGGTGTGTCGTTAGCCTCCTTGGCTTAATGACACACTCCGCCACTTCTGAAACACAGGGCTGCACCATATTTACAAGAATATGGTGCAGCCCTGCGTTTCACCCCCTGGGCTGGTGCTAAGTTTAGCAGCCAAATGCTAACGTAGGCACCCTTGCACCATAGTGCAAGGGTGTCTGCATTCAGGGGAAGATTTTTTATGTACAGGAAGGTCCCCTTTCCTGCACATCAACAATCTTTTTTTTAAGTCTTTATTGCATAAAAAGATTAAACAACACAGCACAATGCAAGTTTTCATTGCAGCATAGATATAGTCACATTCTCATTGACCAACTACAGTTTACAACAGAGTTGAGAAAAGGTGTTACATCTGAGAGGGCACCGTGTCAGACCTAAGCAGCCTAGGTGGAATTTAAAATAAACTGTTGGGTGTAAGTGAGGGCGAGTGTGGCGATGGAGGTTGTCCGCAGTGGTACTTCCAGCATTTAGCGTGTCTCCAGTTGGGGAGCCAGATGGTGGGCTATCTGGGGCGGCAAGGTGCTGTAGGTAGGATATGAGGAGGCCCAGATGTCAGGGGGTCACACATAAATAGGCTTTCCTGTTTTCAGTTTCTATTTTTGGTAAATTCTGGTGGGGTTTTTTCAGTATTTTCAATATCTAAAAAAACAGTTGTTATCAGTGGTTACACATTTTCGCGCCACTAAAAAAACAGAAAAAGTGTTTTTCCGGTGTTTATGGAACGTTTTACTTTTATTATTGATTGCTTTCTGCACTGAAAGAACATGGTATATAGACAGTGTACTTATAGTGTATATGAGGTCCAAATAGATTTTTGCAAATTAATCTTATTGTAGTACACCATACAATACTTCTTCAGTGAGTCTTTGGGTCATGTGCACTCACTCTTTCCTTCCCATGTAAACTTCTGTGAAAAGGCCCTCTCAGCATTAATAGCCCATTGGGCTGAGAGCCATCATCTAAGGGACACAGTTGGGATGACTCTTTCTTTGATGCCACATAAAGCACAAAATGATACATATTTGTGTCTTCGTTCCTGTGCATAAGAAAACAGTGCACCAGAATGGACTAAAAAGTCAATAGCATCCCTCATTAACTCTTAAGATTGTAAAGATGCTTTCAGCATACCATCTAACAAGTGGCAAGCATCTACTACAGGGAATCACTTCAGCTCGGGTATCAATTTTGACAGGTCATCACACAACTTTTTTATATACGTAGCTGAATCACTGCAAATACAAACAAAATCACTCCAATCTTTGTTGAACTTGGAAAGAACCTTTTTTGCAGAGCATTACAAGTGACACTGCGTTCCGTGTTTTCCAAATGTCTGGTATCATGTTTTCACCACTATCCCAGATGCTTGGTGATATATATACTTGTCACTATACCTTGCATTGAATGTTTAAAGCCTGAGGTGTTGGCAATTCACCTACTATCAATACTGACCCACTAGAAAGTATGGTCTGATGTATTAAGGGTTTGTACCCATTCTGTGGGTAAATGTGATGACACATATTAGGAAAGATGTTTATAAAACCAGCCATTTTACCAAATGCAGCCAAAATATCAAATATGAGTTTGACATTTCCTGATTCTTTATAGTTAATACAATAATTAAACTAGACCTAAAACATGAAACTAAACCCTGCATCTTTAGACCAAAGGCCACAAAACTGAAAAAGTAAAAGGAAGAAGAAACAATATTTTAGTGGCATCCCTAAAGAACAAAACTCAAGCAGAATAATGTTAGCCAGTCTTTCTTTCTGCTAGCTTGTATAACAAAGTAACATTGTATTGACCCATTCAAGAAGAAAAAAAATGACTCTTTCACTCTCTTTTTCCTTTCTTTGAATGGCATTTAGTTTGTGGTTGTCCAGGTGTTTTTTCAGTGTTTATATGTTTTCACCGGTGAGGGTCATTTTTCTTTCAGTGGGGTTTTATCAGTTATTATAGGTTTAAACCTAAAACCCCACAGCCTACACATAAACAATCTTTAAATGCTGCTTTGTAACTTCTATGTGTGCTGCTTAATGCAGCATACACAGAAGCTGCAAAACTGCATTTTTAAAAATGATTGTTTATGTGCAGGAAGGAAAACCTTCCTGTACATAAACAATTATAGGCCTATTGCTGTTATCATGTGTACTGCACAACACAGCACACATGAAAACAGCAAAAACGAGAAGAAATTAAACATTTCTCCTCAGTGCGCCAAGACCAGGTTTTCTCTGGTCTTAATGCTGGGGCTGCCTCCTATTTACGCCTCCTTTGTAAATAGGCAGTAGCTTCAGAATCAATGGGTGCTGCGGTGGAACGCCCACAGCAACACCCATTGCCTTCCCCTTTTTCGCTAAGCATAGCCTGTAAGGGGGTCTTATTTACAAGGCAGCGTTAAGCCACGTTAAGTGGCTTAACACTGCTTTGTATATAAGGCAAAGCCCCTATCGCCACAGGAACGTCCTATAAAGTGAGGTTCCCGTGGTGATAGGGGCTTGTAAATATATACCCCTCAGTTTCAGATTCATTGACAAATAGCACTGTAGTCTTCATTGCCCCACTCCTGAAATAAAGAATTAGGAAGGCAGTTAGTCAGATATTCCATTCCACACGTGCTTGGTGGTTATACTCACCTGGAGGTCATATTTACTATGAGTCAATGAAGAACGTAAAATTTCTGCGCTGCGTTATGTGAATGGGAAAGAGCAGAACTCACCATATCTTCAAAGAAATGGCACAGTCCTGCTGTTTTCCATGCTGGTGCACTTGAGGCTGCCATGCACCAATGCAGGCACCCTTGTGTCATAGTACAAGGATGTCTGTGGTTTAGTTCGCATGCTTTAAGGCATTTTCCTCTTTGTAGGTGTGCTGCAAAATACCACATATTTCAAAACGAAAAAAAAACAAGAAGAAAAGAAATATTTCACCTTATTACAACTCACTCAGGGAAGCGCTGTATCAGTGGCGGCTGGCACGGCTCGTGGGTGGTGGACGGGCACGGGCGGATAGGCGCGCGTGCAGGGGGTAGAGGGGCGCGCGGGTCCCAATTGAAAAAAAACATTTACCTTCCTGCCGGGTCCTGCATCTCTATTCCTGCTCTCGTCTTCCAGGAACAGGAAGCACCCGGCACACAGGCGCCCCTGACCAATCACAATGCTGCATGGTCTGAGCGCCGTCATAAACAGTCATTAAGCACTTAGGAGGGTTGTATCCTCCTCCCCTGCTCTTCAGCCCTGCCCCACCCCCTCATGCAGGATGCCACAGTAGGAGGGCATATTAAATGATATTAACATTATGTTATTATCATTTTATTTTTTCCTTTCTTTTTCTGCTTGAAGCAGTGGGCGATGCTCTTGCGTCTTAGCGGTGGAGCCGCCACTGCGCTGTTATTTGTTGAAAATCCCTGTCTGCAATTCTTTGTAGACTGGGATTTGAATCAAAGCCCATGAGTGGTTACGCCATTCGTTGCCTGATGTGTGAAGCAGGGTGAAGGAGATTCTACTAGTAACAGGGAAACAGTTCTGTACTCGTAATGTGTTCCCAAGGTCATAGGTATCGGAGCAACCAGGCTCCTGAGTTCTGCATCCACCAGAGCTGGATGGTGATGCCATAGCATAGACCATCAGGACAGAATGTGATTAGTAGTTACTTGAAGTTAATGTGAGAACACACAGGAAAGGGAAATTTCGTCGAAAGAGCCTCAGAGTGTGAAATGCAGATTTTGTTATGTGTTAGTTGGTCGGATATGTGAAATCTCTGTGTCCATGATGACACCAAGTAACTTGACCTTGTTGGTGAGGGAAACATCCTTTACATCGCGGTGATTACACCGCGATGCAGTTAGAATGCAGCCGTTGCAACGGAAGTCGTTATATCGACTTGCGCTGGATGGCGCTATAACCTAAGGAATAGTAAGATTTACTATTGCACCACCTTCCCTACTGTACGCAGACTGGTGTTGGAATAGTAAATCTTACTAATCCAAAGTCCTGCGCCCTCCAGAGCAATTCCTTGTAACGACTTGCTTTGTAAAAACTGCAATGTTACATACCGTGATCATTTTGATTGCGTTGTAACATCACATATTCGTTGGTGAGGGTTAGTGTGGCTTCCTGATCCTGGGCATACGACGATGGCTGGACGGTTGACCAGTTCCCACATATGAGCATTTCAATTTTCAATGTCTTGCATTTGAAGAGATTGCAGTTCATTCAGTCTTTAACTTTCAGCGGCAGGATCCAAGATCACTGCGCTCAAGGTCAGAAGGTAAGGAGTGGGGTAAGTCTTGATAATGTTGGGGTGTAGGCTAAGTTTGTGGTTGAGGAATAGGGGCATGACGGTGGTAGGATGACCAGATTTGGAAAACCAAAAAAAAGGTTATTATACAAACATAGAAGTAGGACTACAATTTTGTATCAGGCACAAAATTACCTAATTGGCAGCACTCACCAAAATAGAAAACACAGACAATGTGGAGCTTGCGGAAATTAAAAGCTTCATTTACACACGTTATCACCTGCATTAATTAAATGTCTTCATACTAGGGGGTTGATAAGTAATTCTGAACAGGAGCACACAAAAACATGCTTCCCTCTGTGCTCAGTTGACCCTCTCTGAAAAGCAGGATATGTGCTAAATTTACTGAAATGTATCATAAGAGATTGCATATAAGCATCAGTAAAGCCAATATGTCTCGCCTGTGAGAGCTATTGGCATTGGCAATGTTTTATAGCCATGCTGTACAGCATAGCTGATGATTTGTAGTGGCTAAAACACATTCTAAAAAGTGATATGACACAACGAGGGCTACTGAACTTAAAAAAAACTGTACTAGCGCTGGATGCATAAAAGTCCATTTTCCATTATTATTTGTAGCCATGCTATAGAGCAGCCACACTGCCTTACAGCAAGACTACAAGTCACTGCATAAGTAGGCAAAGCCCTTGCTGTAACAGTTGAATCAACAGGCAATGCCAGAGCCAACAGTCCCAAAAGCGGGACTTTTTGGCTTTTCCAATGCTTGGTAAGTCTTGGCACAACACTCATGTGAATCTAAGCAAATCAGTTAATCTCCCTATGGGTGAAAAAATGTCATTTGGGTAAAAATCCCATCACATAAAAAAAGCAATTGCACCCATTTACAAGACTTAGTGAAAATACATTTGGAAGCAGATATCATCGTTTGTCACAATAAAAGCAGATAACATCTTTTGTCACAATAAACATCCATTTCAAAGGAGAAAATATATTTTTGAAGTGTGTGTGGCATAGTAAAACATTTCGACAAATGACAAAAGGCTCATCGAGGATTACAGGGAAGAAGTACCTCAATCACTCGAGATCAGCGAAAGAGGAAGTGATGCCAGCACGTCCTGGCCAATTAGAAGACAGCTAATAAGAGGGACAATGACGCCAACAAATGCTAAGTAATGAATGGGCTGCAAGCCCCTTGTTTCATACAATATTTCTCATAAGCGAGAGCCAGGGCAGGACTGGTGCGCCACAAGGGTGTGGCCGTTTTTGGGCCCCTGGGGGCCGTTTTTGTTACAGGGTCGCTTTTGCAGCATAGCTGCAAATCGACCCTGTGACACAATCGGACAAAAAACCGGCCCCGGCAAAGAGCTCAGTCGCACCCCCAACCTCCCCCGGGGGGCCCGCCAAGCACTGTGCCAGCCCGGTTTTGGTTCCCAGTCCTGCCCTGGCGAGAGCTCATGCAATCCATGCACTGTCACAGGCAAGACCTAAAAAACAGAACTGGCCTGAAAATCTGGACCGTCTAGTCACTCTGTAGGTGGGTTCTTGGGGGATACCTTCTTGAATGCTGCAAGTGAGAGTTCAAAGGGCCGCAATCATTTTATCTAGGCTCTCCCTGCAAGTAAAATGCACTTTAGGGTGATCAACTGGATTCAGTCCAAGTGCACTGAGCCTTTGAAAAAGTGGCATTTTGAACAGTGACCCAAGCATATGACAGTTCAAATAGAACAAGCATTTACAATGCAATGGTTTTGCCTTTGTTAAAGTTAGAGCTATTGGCATTGCTCTTGACATTATTTTGATTTAGGTTTTTTTTTTAACATAAATAAATGGCATTGTCATTTACAATGCCACTAGCTTTATCTCTCGCAAATTACACCCACAAACACCCACACAGAGCCCCCCCACACACACACACAAAGCCCCCCCCACACACACCCACACAGAGCCCCCACACACAGAGAGCCCCCCACACACTGCAAGCCCCCCTCCCACACACTGCGAGCCCCACACACTGCGAGCCCCCCCGCAGGCAACAGAGGCACGAAAACAGGGTCACAAGCAGGCAACAGAGGCACGAAAACAGGGTCACAAGCAAGCAACAGGGTCACAAGCAAGCAACAGAGGCACGAAAACAGGGTCCCAAGCAGGCAACAGAGTCACAAGCAGGCAACAGAGGCACGAAAACAGGGTCACAAGCAGGCAACAGAGGCACGAAAACAGGGTCACAAGCAGGCAACAGAGGCACGTAAAGAGGGCCACCAGCAGGCAACAGAGGCACGAAAACAGGGTCCCAAGCAGGCAACAGAGTCACAAGCAGGCAACAGAGGCACGAAAACAGGGTCACAAGCAGGCAACAGAGGCACGAAAACAGCGTCACAAGCAGGCAACAGTCACAAGCAGGCAACAGAGGCACGAAAACAGGTTCACAAGCAGGCAACAGAGGCACGTAAAGAGGGCCACAAGCAGGCAACAGAGGCACGTAAACAGGGTCACAAGCAGGCAACCGAGGCACGAAAACAAGATCACAAGCAGGCAACAGAGGCACGAGAACAGGGTCACAAGCAGGCAACAGGCGCATCACTCATGACAAACCAACTCTCCCCTTTTTTCCCCGAACTATCCACCACTTCTTGTTCTACGCTATTTCAGGCCCCTCATTCTCACGGTCTCTGAACCCCACACTTTTTCCAGTGTTGAATTGAACATTTCTTCCTCCCATGTACTGCAGAGAGAGATAGCGACACAGGGAGGGGGAGCAGATTAGGGTAGATAGTGACACAAGGAAGGAGAGTAGCACAGGGGGAGATAATGGCACAGGGAGGGAGAGTAGTGCAGCAGGAGATAGCGACACAGGGAGGAATAGCAGCGCAGGAGGAGATAGTGACACAGGGAGGGAGAGCAGCGCAAGGGGAGATAGCGACAGGGAGGGAGAGTAGCACAGGGGGAGATAGTAGACGTGGCCTGGTGATGGCAGACATATCACTTCGGACTCCAGCAGCCAGGTGCCAACCAGTGCCTCAGCGCCACACACTGCGAATCACTTACTGCCTCCCCGTGCATTAAAGCAATGCGCAGTACAACGCTCTAATATAAATGCCCAAATAAAACATAAAATAAAAAAAGGCATCATATTTTAAAGATTAAAACACCCACAACTCACGTGAACAGACGAGTCTCACAGACAACCCACGCACAGCACAAGCAGGGCACAGGCATACACAACACACACAACACAGTACTTACAGGCCCACACGACTCTCAAACACACAGAGGCAGTGCAACGCTCGCAGAACATAGACAGACACCACAAAGAACAGCACACCCCACAGACCCACATACAGGACCATCAATATATTACACCACCTGGTGACACATAGGAAACAGGACATAGACAACAAACAGCACAAAACACACAGACAACCCATCCGATTTAGAGGTAGCATATACAGACACAACACAACGAGATGCACACTAGACACACAAATCAGCAACATGATGCAGACCCCTGGTGTACAAGTCAGATTTACACAAAACAGAACACACGTAATGCAAAACGCTGGGTGGCACAAGGCTGGTTTCCACAGACACCACTGATGCTGAGACCGCGCCCCCACCCCTTCCCCACCTGGCAGCCTCCATGGTAGGTTCCAGCAGTGCTGGGTGGCACGTGGCTTGTTCCCACAGTCACCGTTGGTGCTCACAGAAGCCCCCCGCCCGCCTCATGTGGTAGGTTCCACCAGTGCTTGGTGGCACAAGGCTTGTTACCACAGACACCGCTGCTGCTCAGAGAAGCCCCCCCCACCAACCTCATGTGGTAGGTTCCAACAGTGCTGTGTGGCACCAGGCTTGCTACAACAGACACACTGCTGCTCAGAAAGCACCATTCCCCCCCCCAACACGCAGCCTCGGGTGGTAGGTTCCAGCAGTGATGGGTATCACAAGGCTGGCTACTACAGACACTTAACAAGTGGCTGTATCACAGTGTCAGACATCACTGCCCCATGCACAGGTGATGGTGGCTACAGACGCGCCCTGCGCTGTCATAACAAGAAGCGGAATCTACGTCAGTCACTCGGCTGTGGTACCACGATGCCCAAGGTCACACGGTGGATCGTCGTAAGTGGCAGCTCACTGGGACAGTGAGGGGTGGGCCAAACCGACCCCACCACCGCGGCTAGTGAAGGGGCGAACTGGGCCGGATTTTACCCCTTCTCATAACCACCCCCGGGACGAGAGTTCCGCACATGGTAACCCCGCTTTTATGGGGTTCTGGACGATTTGACGGAAATGGTCCGTGGTCGCTCCTCATCTGCATGGCAGCAGAAGCAGTCACAGCGCAGTGAACTTCCCTAATGGTTGAGGTGAAAGTGCTGTGTCCACTTCCTGTTAGAATAATCCAGACACTCTTTACAGTAATGCTGCTACACCCCGAGGCTCGAACATTGGTCGAAGATGGGCCGAATCTATTTTGCGGCTAATTCAGCGTTTACCAGGGGGGTTCCCGTGAGCGCGTCCTCCTCCCTGGCAGGCGTAGCATGCACCCCCCTCTTGAATTCCCACCCCCTACCCGACTCGGGGGATGGGATATGGTCCTCCTCGGTCGTGGTTAACCGGGGGAAGGGAGGGAGTAGCGCTCTTACCTGGCATGGCCGGCCGGAAAGCTAGCTGTGCTGGGTGGGCATGATCTTGAGCCCGTTAGCGCTGGGTCGGTTAGCGCCATTTTGCGCTCGATAGTCAGGCGCTCTTCGGCCATCTTGGGTACCTGGTGTGGCCATGATCCACGCGGGGGACCGGGCGGGGGACATGATGTACCTTTTCTCCACGCTTGGTGCAGCTCCGCGTTCCTCTCCTGACCGAGGCGCCGCTGCCTGGAGCTTTTGAGAGCCCCGCCCCCTCCCTCGGGCTGCTTTGTGCCTCGCTGTGCTGGGGTTTAGTGGTGCACGCTTCATTGCGAGCAATCGGGTGGGGGGTGGGGGGAGCAGGAACACACACACGGACAGGCACGGAGAGCGGGAAGACATAAGGCAAGAACAAGAAACAAGAAAAACAAGTCAGGTCCCGGGCCGTGCTATGATTGGCTGACGTCACGGGGGTGTCCCGGGCCGGCAGCCAATCACAGCGCGGCCCGGGAAATGACGTCACTGGGGTGTCCCGGGCCTGCAGCCAATCACAGCGCGGCCCGGGACACACGGCAACAAGGGGCGGGGCTTAAAAAAGCCCGAGAAACGCCCCCGAATCGCGTTTTCCCCAAGAAAGCGTGATTGACAGCCTCTGTCTCCCAATGGCTAGCCTCCATTTATGGAGCTAGCCAATGAGAGACAGAGGCGGGTCATCGATCCGACATACAACTCAAAAGGTTTTTTAGCGCATGCGCACTACGTGCGCACTTGCAGGCAAAACCTAAAAAGGGTCACTACTTTGTTTTCGCCTGCTTTCAGCCGTCCCAGAGGGCAGTAAATGAGGGCTCCATGCCAGGGCATGAACTGAGTTGGAAGTCTGACATGGATCCCCTCAATTTCAAGAATTCTGACACTTTCTTGAAAGCTGCTCTCTCTGTCTGTGTATCGAGCAACCCCTGCCCATATACACCTTCCTGCGTCTCTGCTGGCGCTGGGGTCTGCAAGCTGGCGAAGTGGAGCGCCTTATCTGCGCATTCTGACCGGGTGGTTAATTTCTACAGGCCCCCGTCTGTTCATCAGAACTGTGCCAATGCCGGGGCTCGCTCTGCATTTATGAGAAACCAGACTGCAGTGGAACAAAAACGCCTCATTGAGGTACGGAGGAGTATGTGCAGCGATGGCAGGGTATGTGCAGCGATGGCGGTTTTGAAGAAACCGACTCAAATGCAGCGGTGTGGAGTTTGAAGGTGCTGAGCGGATTCATTCCTTCGTGGCGTCTTTCACACTGTTGGCGCTGTGGGGGGGGAGTATTGGAAACGCGGACTTGGAGTTGGGGTCAGTGCCTGGAGACCTGAGGGGCTCTAATCGGAGGTGTGAGAGCCTGGAGAGAGCGTTGGATACCTGCAGAAGCCTGGGACTTCTCTGGGCCCGTGCTGCATCTTGTTTGAGCCGGAGACGGAGAGCAGAGACCCTGATCGGTCTCCGGAGCTTCCAAAACGGGAAAGGAAGAGAGGAGGATAGAGTGAGAGAGGAAGGTGAAGGCACTCCTTCGGTGAGGCTAACGTACTCAGGCTGAAGTGAACTTGACACAAAGCACCAACCAACAAGTAATTTAGGGGACCTTTCACCCGTTGCTGGGCTGCCTGGGATGGATGACCACTCTCCCGCTGTTGCCGCTATTTCAGTAGGCTGAGACGCTGTGCCCTCTCCCGGGAGGAGGGGGCTGCGTGTGGCGCCGGACTACAGTTCCCGGCATTCCTTCGGCACCTTATTAACACTTTGAGCCCTAAAGTTATAAGTATTGCTTTTGTTTGATTTGGAGGGCTGGCGTTTGTGGGCCTAGGGCTCCCTTTGGATCGATTGAAATAATTTGTTTGCCCGCTGACTATCCATTTGGCCTAGGCTGTCACATAACATTATAACTTAGGCATATTGATACATTGACAACATGAATAAAAGAAAATCCCTTTCAGGACAGGGTGTGGTAGGGACTCTTGATGCTTTTCTGTTACGAGCTGAGTCAACCCTTATCCATGAAATCGCCCTGACGGAGCGAAGATTATCCTTGGAGCCAATACTCCCCTAAGGGCAGATCGATCCGTTAGAGGCGTTTAACAGCATTGATCGCCAAGAGAGTACTCCCCATACCAGGATAACGACTAGCAACACCACTAAAGAAAAGGATAGTGTCGTCTTGAGGGAGGCCAATGCCAAAACCAAAATAAACACTAGGGGACAGAGGAGTACGTTTAATCAGGGGATAAGTTCCCCTACCCAGTCGAGGAAAGGAAAGGGGCAGGGCCCAATCAAGCTTACTCTTCCAGCACCGAAGAGAGGGTGCAAAAGTAGAACTACGAGGGAGGAGGTGGCTGAGGGGCCTCCTTCTGCAATTAATCCCGCTAATATAGCAACCCCCACAAGTCCCACAACTTCTATACAGGGCACAGTAAGTAGAGAGTTCTGGGAAAAAATAGGAGGGCTGGCTACAACCCTATTAGAACCCCTACTTCAAAAATTAAATCAAATTGAAGTGAGTATTGATAAACTTGAACGGATGCAGTAGCCTCTGCTGAGCCAGCTAGGGCCGTTGATTAGCCTGCCCCCATTGACTAATCCCTGCCACTGGTATTGTACTACAAAGGACATACAAAAAACTGGGGATGATAGGCCCTTGTTTTCACAATCAGGACCCTCAAACCCTGGTCTCGTGACTACACCACAATCAGGTCAATTAGCTCCCCCGCACATGAGACAGATCCAGGCAGGGACGTCTACTGTTCACCACAAGTCGCAGTCCAAAAGTTCTATCCAGGAAAGTTTATTAAATATACAAAATGAACCCTTAACTGGTAGACTTATTCTTGGAAACATAAGAGAATCACCAAAGAAAATTGGACAAGACAAAGCATCTCACAAACCAAGAAGTACATCTGTCACAAACACCCTACACCTTCCACCGGAAGCAACTCCTTATACGATAGTGCTAGCCAATGTCCCCACATTGCCTGACGGCACTAAGGAACACTGGTCTTCACTTAAAAATAAAGCACTGTCTCTGCTAAGCTTAAGATCTGGATTATCCTCCCCACTTTTCACTGAATTCAAAATGGCCAGACGGGCTGGTTGGATAGGCAGTTCCAAGAAGTTGCTAGGGGGTGATTGTGTGGTGTTATTATTTGGGTCGCCCAACCTTGTTCAAACATTGTTCGACAAGGTGGGGAACTGAACAGTTGAACAAACAGGGATCCACATTCTACCATTGGGGTTCTTCTACAAGCCTCCTAGCCATAAGCAGTTGCCACTTAGAACGGATGGTGGTGGGGGCTGGAACCAATGTAGATATAACATCCCAGTGAACAATCACTATGCGGCTCACAGTATTATGAAGGACATAGATTGACTGGAAACATCTAAAGATGGGCCACATAAGAGAAGGGCAGAAATTAGAGGCATTGACAATCCTACATACGCAAGGACTAGGAGAGGGTAAGGGAGACAGTAGTGGCGAAAGGAATGAGACATCGGGAAAACTTCCTCTCAACAAAATTGCAGAGTTACTACCGGAGATGTACAATGTCCAACAGCTGGCAAACCCATCTCCAATTACTGCAGAGGCTCACCAGTCCATAGTTAGGAGCGGTCACTGGCCATTGGATAGGGAGTCTGAAAATCTCAGCAACCCCACAAACTTCTCATTGAAGCTCAAAATACTGTCTTGGAATGCGGCAGGTCTCCGCTCCAAAATAGACAACCCAGAGTGGGGTACCTTCATCCAAGACTCAGCTATATGTATGCTGCAGGAAACCTGGACCAGGGAGACAACCCATAGACCTGGTTACGCAACCTACAGCATACCTGCCACATCTGGGGGGAAGGGCAGACCATCTGGGGGACTTACTACTTGGGTTGCTACACATTTGGGTTGCACAGCGAAGCAGGTGGAGACATCATCTAGTGACATTCTATGTGTTATTCTGAGCTCTCCAGCCAGGCCTAGGTTAGTGCTTATTAATGTATACTCACGGCCAACCGGATACGGGCAAGAGTCTTCCACCCTCGACAATCTATCATCATTCATATCCACAGTCATCGACAATGACACAGTGATCTTGGCTGGTGATTTTAATTGTCAGTACGAACCATTGAAGGATCTGGAGGCTGATGAACCAAATGACGAGGACCTGCATTGGGCCATGCCAGTGGCCAATGCACAGCCAGTACGGGCATGGACATGATTAGTTGTTCAGTTGAACACCCTCACCCTGAATCATTCGCTTAGGGCGTGCAATGGGCGTTCTAACTCTGACAGTCCAGCAAATTTCACCTATAACAGGTTGGGTTCCCCTTCGATCCTAGATTATGATATGGGGAAAACTAAATCCTGGCATCGGTTGGTCAATTTTAAGATTGTTTCTAGATTCGATAGTGATCATAATGCTCTGATCCTAGAATTGGACTCTCCATATACTGGAGAAGCCCCTAAGGACCAATAGCTGAAAACATCAGGGCCACTAATAACTAGTTGTAGGAGGAGAGTAAGATGGGGCACCCTATGTGAATCCCAAGACAGATTATCCTCACTTTACCAAACAATTTTGCCTTATTTGGAGGTTGCAATCCAAATAAGTGAGTCTGGAGATTCTGTCCGCGCCCTCAGTAAAATAGCAGAAAATCACCGAGGATTAGTGGCTGCTCTGGCGGATAGCTTTGTAAAAATAATACAAATAAAGGCAGGCAGTGCTCCTAGACAACCCTGGTAGAATGGCAAATGCCGTAAGGCTAAGACAAACCTGTTGACAGCTATTAAAAGTAACGATAAGCTGCAGATAAAGGGAAACAGGATACTATATACACATGAAATTAAACAAGCTAAAAAGGAATGGGAAATAGAAAAGTGGGATAGCTTGAGAGATGCTTTAAACAGGAGGGGCATGAGGACCTTTTGGAAATTAATAAGCTTAGACACAAAGGAGGATAATCATGCTTTCGAATAACCCTGGGCGTAGTTCGCGTGGTAGCGCTACGCGAAGCTACGCGAAGTGCACTTCGCACTACGCAAACTTCACGTAGCACTACGCGAGCTGCGCAGTAGCATGTTTGCACTGTGCAAGATGCGTTTTCAATGATTGCACAGTGCGGACAAGCATCCGGCACTGTGCAAGCATTGAAAACGGCATCTTGCACAGTGCGAGCTGTAGTTTTCTGCTGATCGAGTAGATTATTACTCGAGCGGCAGCTTTCTCAACGCGAACAGGTAGTTTCTCATTGAGTGCGGTCGCGAGCATGCGCAACCACTCACAATGAGAAACCTGACCTCCTCGCGTTGAGAATCTCGCCGGGATGTCATTTTGCTTGCTCGCGGTCGCGAACATGACGTTCAGGACCGCGAACAAGCAAAAAATGACTGCTGCACTACGCTACGCTGCACTACGCATGTTCGCACAGTGCTACGTGCAGCTCGCGTAGTGCGAAGTTGCGAAAACTTCGCAAACTCCGCGAGCGTGCGTAGTGCTTCGCCCAGGGTTACTTTCGAACCAAACTTGGGCGCCGATGTCTGGAGGGCACACTTTCAGTTACGTTACTCTAGGAAGAGGGTACTCTTGAGCAAGCCGAAACCTCCACCTCCCTCACACACCTAGGCAGCTCGGACACCCCGGCAATTTCAATAAAAGAGGTAACGGCCGCAATTGCCCGAGTAATACCTGCTAAGGCCCCGGGGCTAGATAAGATCCCTGGCGATCTCTACAGCAATGAACCTAGTGTTTGGGCCCCCTATCTCCGGAGCATATTTAACGCTATACTACAGGGAATGGAGATCCCCACAACATGGCTTGGGGCTGAAATTATCCCTATTTTCAAGAAGGGCTCACTCCTCCATCCTGCAAACTATTGGCCCATTAGCCTCATTGATGTTGCACAAAAAATCTTTGCCCAAGTGCTCCTGGACCGATTGCAGAACTGGATGGAGGAGTTTTCCATTCTTGCCTCCTATCAGGCCAGTTATCGTACAAAAACGTCCACAATTGATCAAGTGTTCAGGTTGCAATTTGTGCACTGGAAAACAGTAATCTTGGAGGGTGGCAGTCTCTAAATGGTCTTTGTGGACTTGAAATTGGCCTTTGATCTAGTGCCTAGAGAAAAATTATGGGCTATCCTATCTGATTTAGGGGCGCCTCCGTACTTAGGCGAGATCCTGAAAAGATTGCATGCGAACAACTATGCCCAAACTAGATTTGGAAAGAATTGAGATCTCACTGATCGTATACCCATAGAGAGAGGTGTGAGACAGGGGTGTGTCCTAGCCCCAACCCTTTTTTGTCTCTTTATAAATGGCCTAGTGGGAGTATTGGCAGCGGGGGGGGACACATAGACGCTCCAAAACTAGCGGGCCGCAAGGTACCTGCCTTGATGTTCGCAGATGACACACTCCTGCTGTCAAAATCACAGATGGGTATTCAAAGAGCACTGGATATTTTTTTCTATTCTGCAAGAACAGGGTCCTGGAAATGAACACCCAGAAAACAAAATATATGGTGTTCAATGCAGGCCACTTAAAGCGTCCTAATCCAGAACTAGCCGGGGAAGTTTTAGAGAAAGTCTCTGCTTGTGACTATTTGGGCCTAACCCTCAACGAGAAAATGGAGTGGGGTGATAAAATCAGGAAGGTTTGTCTCAAGCTGACACAAACGTCAGGGGGCCTTGCGAAACAGCAGAGGAAGTGTATACGTAAGAAGCTGGGGCCGGTGTTGGAAATCTATAAGGCGCAAGTTAGAGGGGCTGCCATGTATGGAGCTGAATTATGGGGACATAGGCCAACCGAACAACTTGTAAGGATCGAAAACTCATTCCTCAGACAGCTGGTGGGTCCTCCCAATAGCACCCCTTTAACACCGCTCCGAATGGACCTGGGCGTGAGCCCAATGGCACAGGAGGTAGCGCTCAGATCCCTACTTGACTGGCGCCGCCTATAGAGAACCCCAGGGTTATCCACGTATAAGGAGGAATTGAGGGGGCAAGCAACATTTTCTGGCTCACCTATATTAACAACTCCTTTGTAGCCATTGGAATGGGAGACTTATGAGATAACCCGGAAGAAAGCTCTTTGGTAACACCAAGAAAAGTCCTGATGAAAAACATTAAGGATCACCATCTCAATTTACTCCAGAGGGGCCCCAGGACAGGCACACTTACTTCATCCTTTCTAGATGTGAAATTCCTATACCTCCTAGAACCTAGCATTGATGCCTAGCTTAAAAAACTCTACATGCAATTCAGGCATGGTGTAATCGTCTTATGTGCTGTTACCTATTAGTGGGGGGGGGGAGTCTGACGAAAGATTGTCCGTCTTGCAAAAACTGACCGACTTGCATGTGCTGTTTTTCTGCCCTACCTACAAGGCTATAAGGGCTCGTAGGTTAAGACAGCTTTGTAGGAACCTTGGAATTTCCCATTACCTACAGAATCCTGAAATATGATACCAGCATGCCAATTGTTTATTCTGTCTCCCGTTACTTGTTCTCAATGTGGTGTGCTCGTTGCCAGTTTTAAAGAAAGTGCAAGTTTAAACTGCCCACCCTCTGCACTTTCCAAGACCCCGGACACCGCATTTTAATTAGTTTTTATCTCTTAATACATTTGACTTTGCATTTTATGATCCAGATACTTAATGCCTACCAAGCTATTCAATATTTTATCTTTTTAACTTTTTAGATGTTCTTATATTTTCTTATGAGTATACAAAAATGTTTACATCGATAAATTGTAATGAATTTGTAATTGTTTCACATGTGTTTTTAAGGTCCTGTAGGCCGAAATAAAGTATCTTTTGACTGACTGACTGAGTCTTGAATGCCATGGAGACTTCCTGTTTTATTTAATTTATCTCCAGAGAAGGGGTTTGTTGTGTAGTACTTTCTGCCGGGTGTATGCACTCATGGAGCTTGTTCCAGATAATACACAGGACAAGGAAAGAGCTGTGTAGGACATGTAACACATTTGAACGCTTGTTATGCAGAAAAATTGCAACACCTTGCAAATAGTGCATATTCTACCCATTGATCAGATGGGGGACTCACCCTCTGGAAGACCTGGATGTACTGATCAGTTGGTAGTTCTTGCAAAGAGCAGAACTATTTAGTCAGTTCCTCCTTAGCTAATTTATTTTCGCCTTTATTAGTCAAAGGCACTGTGACTGAAGCAAGCCATGCTTGCAGAAATATGTTCCTCTTGGATACATTTGCAGCGCATGCTTCACTATATTAAACATTAGTCGCCCAACCCATAAGGCTGATAGAAAGAGCATTATCACCAAATAAATATTATAACCACAAATTGTAGTATTGTGCTTACAATAAAAAAGCCAGATTCTGAGAATCTGGCCCTTTGCGAGCGCTATTTTTGCATTTGAGATTCATCATCCCAAATGCAAAAATCGCAAATATAGAAATCGCTAAACTGCGAAGAATCGCATTTAAGGAATCTCAATTAGAGATTCCTTAAATGCTATTCATGAACCTTTTAAAAATTGCGAATTCGCAATATGGGGCCGCTATTTACCGAGAAGTGTAACTTTGTGGTAAATAGCGAAAACTTAGAAAAATGCACTTTAGTGCATTTTTCTAAGTTGTATGTTACACACACACATGTCCTTTGGACATGTGTGTGCGCAACACCAGTGTACATTTGCATTTCAGGGGTGCTACAGGGGGACCTTAGGACACCCTGGCACCCTTGAAATTGCTTCCTTGCTTGCGATTCGCTAATTGCTAATCGCAAATAAGGAATGACTCCCCATTCATTCCTATGGGCCATGAGGCCCATAGGAATGAATAGGAAAGCCATTCCTTATTTGTGATTCGCAATTAGCGAATCGCAAATAAGGAAGCAGTAGAAATCGCAAAATAAATTGCGATTTCTACATGAATCCCGTTTTGCTAGTCTTTAATAGCGATTCCTTAATAATCGCTATTAAGGACTCGCAAAAGTGGACAATGATGAATCTGGGGGTTAATGTGGTGATATTTTCCCCAAGGCCAGTAATTTACGCTTCATTAATGATCTCTCCCCATCAGGTATATTTGGTTTGGTATTATTGGCGCCTCCATTGGTTGCCCTTGTGCTTCCCCCATACGTTTATGGGACACATGAACAAGGAGAAGTAAGTGGGCAGGGCAGGGACCAGTCCAAAGTGGAACCATAATCTCCTTGTCTCTGTTTGAGTAAGATAGCCGTCCGTTCCATGGGGCAACCGAACACTGCGAAATTTGCTCAAGTATTAGCTGTGCTCGTTGTGCAAACACCTGTGTGTGTACAAAGTAGAATCAGGGAGTTTTACGACTGCGATTTTGATGGCACTTGTTCTGGTAGTGAGTGCAGTAAGCTAGCGACGGGTCCCGACAAACACCGGGAAATACATTTTAAGGGGGGAGCGAAAGGAGGCACTAATTTGGGCAGTTCGGTAGGAGACTCGCACAGAAGAACTGACTCTCACCATTGCATAAAACACCACAGACAGGATTGGTTGCGGTTAATTATTAATTGGCTGAATGCTTACTGTCCCAATCCAGTGCTGTCTGTGTGATTGTCTGTACTTTATCAGTGGATTGGGCTCGAGGCCTGACCTGTAATAAACCTCCTTAGTCTCTGAAATAGAGACAAATGAACTTTGGCATTACATTCACGTGATAAATTGAAAAGTACCTGGACAGGGAGAGCAGGAGCCAGCTCTGTTACAGTTCATAAACAGGAGTGTAGCTATCAATGGAGCAGCAGGTGCAGTGGCGCCGGGGTCCATGGCTGTAAGGTACCCCCCTGCAGCCCAATTATCAATATTTCTACTGCCCAGACAGGGACAGGGGGGACATTTCCCATGCTCGAATTTCGGCCAACGGCACCTTTGTAACGCCACATGCTCTGTTATGTGTGTGTTTGTGGTGGACATGTTATCGTATGACGATTCCAGACCCTCCCGGGGATGATGGTCCTCAGGAAGGGACTGAACCTTGAAGGCGCGAGAGCTAAAAAAGTAGCCACGCACGATTCTTGTGGGCTTATTTCTTCACTCCCCACAGAGAACAAAACTAGTTTTTTCGTTTGGGAGGAACACGGTTGCTTCTAATCAGTACATTTGGGGCATGATTACAAGTCGGCCAGAGCGGTATCCCTTTGGGACAGGCAGGGTGGGAATACTGCCCTGGACAATTCTATGTGACTTTATATTGACACATCCGAAATTACAAGGTGAGGGATCTTAAAATGAATTTCCTTACTTGGTTCCTCTCCCCGGTTAAACCACTTGGGAATCCTGTCAGGGACACAGCCCGGCCCCGCCAACCCATCACCACCACCTACCTATCTACCAACCTACCTTCACCACAGGGACAGCATGGGACGCTCCGCCATGCCACAGGAGAGCCTACCTTGCCCCCACCCTTCTGCGTCACATTGCCCCCCACCTTGGCCCCGCTCCCATTTAGCAGCTGCAGCGTGCAGCTGGTGTATGGGCGCGGAAACGTTCCTGAATTTGTAATGTCCATGTGAAACAAGCATTGGCATTGCCAATAGGTCTCGCTTGTGGGACCTTATAAGTATTTAGTTTTGCAGCACAATATGATGAGTGGCGTTGCGTGTGTGAGTGGCGTTGCGTGTGTGAGTGGCGTTGCGTGTGTGAGTGGCGTTGCGTGTGTGAGTGGCGTTGCATGGGTGAGTGGGGTTGCGTGGGTGAGTGGGGTTGCGTGGGTGAGTTGCGTTGCGTGGGTGAGTGGCGTTGCGTGTGTGAGTGGCGTTGCATGTGTGAGTGGCGTTGCGTGTGTGAGTGGCGTTGCGTGTGTGAGTGGGGTTGCGTGGGTGAGTGGGGTTGCGTGGGTGAGTTGGGTTGCGTGGGTGAGTGGCGTTGCGTGGGTGAGTGGCGTTGCGTGTGTGAGTGGCGTTGCGTGTGTGAGTGGCGTTGCGTGTGTGAGTGGCGTTGCGTGTGTGAATGGCGTTGCGTGTGTGAGTGGCGTTGCATGTGAGTGGCGTTGCGTGTGTGAGTGGCATTGCGTGTGTGAGTGGCGTTGCGTGTGTGAGTGGCGTTGCGTGTGTGAGTGGCGTTGCGTGTGTGAGTGGCGTTGCGTGTGTGAGTGGCGTTGCGTGTGTGAGTGGCGTTGCATGTGTGAGTGGCGTTGCATGTGTAAGTGGCGTTGCATGTGTGAGTGGCGTTGCATGTGTGAGTGGCATTGCGTGTGTGAGTGGCGTTGCGTGTGTGAGTGGCGTTGCGTCGATGAGTGGGGTTGCGTGGATGAGTGGGGTTGCATGGATGAGTTGCGTGTGTGAGTGGCGTTGCGTGTGTGAGTGGCGTTGCGTGTGTGAGTGGCGTTGCGTGTGTGAGTGGCGTTGCATGGGTGAGTGGCGTTGCGTGTGTGAGTGGCGTTGCGTGGGTGAGTGGGGTTGCGTGGGTGAGTGGGGTTGCGTGGGTGAGTTGCGTTGCGTGGGTGAGTGGCGTTGCGTGTGTGTGAGTGGCGTTGCGTGTGTGAGTGGCGTTGCGTGTGTGAGTGGCGTTGCGTGTGTGAGTGGCGTTGCGTGTGTGAGTGGGGTTGCGTGGGTGAGTGGGGTTGCGTGGGTGAGTTGGGTTGCGTGGGTGAGTGGCGTTGCGTGGGTGAGTGGCGTTGCGTGTGTGAGTTGCGTTGCGTGTGTGAGTGGCGTTGCGTGTGTGAGTGGCGTTACGTGTGTGAGTGGCGTTGCGTGTGTGAATGGCGTTGCGTGTATGAGTGGCGTTGCGTGTGAGTGGCGTTGCGTGTGTGAGTGGCATTGCGTGTGTGAGTGGCGTTGCGTGTGTGAGTGGCGTTGCGTGTGTGAGTGGCGTTGCGTGTGTGAGTGGCGTTGCGTGTGTGAGTGGCGTTGCATGTGTGAGTGGCGTTGCATGTGTGAGTGGCATTGCGTGTGTGAGTGGCGTTGCGTGTGTTAGTGGCGTTGCGTGTGTGAGTGGCGTTGCGTGTGTGAGTGGCGTTGCATGTGTGAGTGGCGTTGCGTGTGTGAGTGGCGTTGCGTGTGTGAGTGGCGTTGCATGTGTGAGTGGCATTGCATGTGTGAGTGGCATTGCGTGTGTGAGTGGCGTTGCGTGTGTGAGTGGCGTTGCGTGTGTGAGTGGCGTTGCGTGTGTGAGTGGCGTTGCGTGTGTGAGTGGCATTGCGTGTGCGAGTGGCGTTGCGTGTGTGAGTGGCGTTGCGTGTGTGAGTGGCGTTGCGTGCGTGAGTGGCGTTGCGTGTGTGTGTGGCGTTGCGTCGATGAGTGGGGTTGCGTCGATGAGTGGGGTTGCGTGGATGAGTTGCGTTGCGTGTGTGAGTGGCGTTGCTGTGTGTGAATTGCTGGTTGGGGGAGTGGCGTTGCATGTGTGAGTGGCGTTGCGTGTGTGAGTGCCGTTGCATGTGTGAGTGGCATTGCGTGTGTGAGTGGCGTTGCGTGTGTGAGTGGCGTTGCGTGTGTGAGTGGCGTTGCATGTATGAGTGGCGTTGCGTGTGTGAGTGGCGTTGCGTGTGTGAGTGGTGTTGCGTGTGTTAGTGGCGTTGCGTGTGTGAGTGGCATTGCGTGTGTGAGTGGCGTTGCGTGTGTGTGTGGCGTTGCGTCGATGAGTGGGGTTGCGTCGATGAGTGGGGTTGCGTGGATGAGTGGCGTTGCGTGTGTGAGTGGCGTTGCGTGTGTGAGTGGCGTTGCATGTGTGAGTGGCGTTGCATGTGTGAGTGGCATTGCGTGTGTGAGTGGCGTTGCGTGTGTGAGTGGCGTTGCGTGTGTGAGTGGCGTTGCATGTGTGAGTGGCGTTGCATGTGTGAGTGGCGTTGCGTGTGTGAGTGGCGTTGCATGTGTGAGTGGCGTTGCATGTGTGAGTGGCATTGCGTGTGTGAGTGGTGTTGCGTGTGTGAGTGGCGTTGCGTGTGTGAGTGGCGTTGCGTGTGTGAGTGGCGTTGCGTGTGTGAGTGGCATTGCGTGTGTGAGTGGCATTGCGTGCGTGAGTGGCGTTGCGTGTGTGTGTGGCGTTGCGTCGATGAGTGGGGTTGCGTCGATGAGTGGGGTTGCGTGGATGAGTTGCGTTGCGTGTGTGAGTGGCGTTGCTGTGTGTGAATTGCTGGTTGGGGGAGTGGGGGGGTGGGCGGGGGATCAGCAGGCATATGCGAGTGGAGCACGCGCTGGAGAGGGAGGGGGTGGGAGGACTAGGCAGCGGGAGAGAGGGAGAAAGGAGCGCGAGGGAGGCGTTTTTAGATACATGAAGCCAAAATTAAAAGTGAGCATGTTACAAAAGCAAATGTTACGTTACATGAGACAATAGTGACAGTTGTGCAAGTATCAAGAGCAACAAAATACAAGAGGTAGCAAACGATATGCAATAGCATATCTGAGGGAACACGGCCTGGAGGTAGCAAACAATATGTTCTTAGAGGAAACAAGCTTCTCGGCATTGCTGGTTGGGGGAGTGGGGGGAGTGGGGGGGGTGGGCGGGGGAGCAGCAGGCAGATGCGAGTGGAGCGCACGCTGGAGAGGGAGGGGGTGGGAGGACTAGGCAGCGGGAGAGAGGGAGAAAGGAGCGCGAGGGAGGCGTTTTTAGATACATGAAGCGAAAATTACAAGTGAGCATGTTACAAAAGCAAACGTTACGTTACATGAGACAATAGTGACAGTTGTGCAAGTATCAAGAGCAACAAAATACAAGAGGTAGCAAACGATATGCAATAGCATATCTGAGGGAACACGGCCTGGGGGAAGCTGGCTGGGGAGGGGGAGGAGAAATGAAAGGAAGGGTGTGTTTGCGGGGAGAGAGAGGGGAGGTGCTGGTGTGGGAGGGGGGAGGTGCTGGTGTGGGAGGAGTGCTGCTACGGCAAGGCTGTGTTTGCGGGGAGAGAGAGGGGAGGTGCTGGTGTGGGAGGGGGGAGTTGCTGGTGTGGGAGGAGTGCTGCTAGGGGAGGAGAAGCCCTGGCCGTGAATGCTCGTGCATGTTCACGTGAACTGCAAGAAAACGCCGGGCTGAAACCCCTTAGTTTGAAGAGGATTTTGCCGACATGAATTCGATCCTATCCATTCCTGCGGAATGGGACAGGCTCGACCTAAAAAAGGACATGGTAATCCCAGGGCCATGTGGTTAGTCCTCATTCCATCTTGAATTTATAATTTCATGATGCAGACGAGGCATTACCAACCACAATCGGTGATTCTGTCCGTTAATAATTCTGGGCCCAAGTCCACGATTCATCTCCTAGCAGGACCCTTATCAGGGAGCCCTATTGCAAGAAGTCGTAATATACTGTGCATTTAACAAAGAACATTCAGAGGCATATTTGAATGGGGATGTGATGTGGCTGTACAGACATATATATCTGATAAATGGCCTGTCCACAACTGTGAATGTAACTCAGTTTGTAGTTTCGGTTTATGTAACGGTGTTGTATTGTTACTGCATATCACCAAGAACGTAATATATGAAAAATAAAAAACATTGAAGAGTTGCACTCCTTTTGGGGGAAATATGAGCTAAGGTGACATGGGAGTGCAAGACAGCAGTTTTGGCTGTTGTGCATAGAACACACTGGGTATGGCACTATAAACCAGAACCAATTTATCATCTGAAATAAATATTGTGTACTAAATATTGTTTTCTAGAAATATTGTCCCAGTGGAGGCAATGTATGTCTGCATGTGATGGCGGGCGGGGGCAATGGGGGGGTTGAAAAATATAAAATAAAAACACACTTACCTTTTCAGCCATCTCTCCTCCATCTCCACTTCGCTTCTCTTCGTGACTTCACTCGCACACATGCTCGCCTGAGCCAACAACGCTACAATGCAGCGTTGTGATTGGTCCGAGCGCCGTGGATCGGCGCTCAGATGGGGACAGGAAGCTTGGGCATATTCCCCACCATCTTGCTGTGCATTATAGCCTGGTGGGGAATATGCACAGTGGCCATAAATATTTGGCCGTCCCCAGACAGCAGGCCAAGCAGTCATGCGCACTTAAGTATGCCCATACTACTCCTCCTCCCTGAGCCACCCCGCCTGCCCGCCCTAATCCAGCCCAGCAGTAGCAAAAAATACAATCATAATAATTATCTTTTAAAAAAAATATTTTATTATATTTTAATCTTTCATATTATCATGTTATTTTTCCCATTTTCATTGCTCTGAGAGCAGTGGGGCGATGCTCCTCCGCCTTAGTGCAGCAGCCGCCACTGAGCATTAAGACAATCAGTCAGAGGAGGGGAGGTTATAATGTGGAAGATTAATGCACTGTAATATAGTGTTCTGTAAAGGCAATAATAGAAGAACTACCCCAGTTGGGGTGATATTTTATATAAACAGGGCCTTGTTTATGAGAAGTGACGCATCGCTGCGTGAAAGCTGCAATGCGTCACTTCTCAGTGCGCCCTCCTTACGACATGATTGATGCGTCATATTTACTGTATGACGCATCATGTCGCAAGGAGTTACAGATACGTCAGTATTTCTGACGTATCTGTAAGGTGCAAAAGTGACGCATTGCTGGAGTGTGTCACAAAAGTGACGCAACTCCAGCAATGTTTCCTTTCACATGGAGAAAGCCCCATGTGAAAGGGCCTGCGTCAGTCTTACGCCTGCTGTGAGGCAGGCGTAACATATTGACGCATTTGCGTCCTAGAAGTGGCGCAGTGAAATCTTATAGATTTCACTGTGTCACTTCTACGACCCTTTCTTGCGTCAATACGCCCCCTTTACATACATTATACCTGCCGCAGGCATAATGTGGCGCAGGGGTTTACAAAGTGACGCATCTACCTAGATGCGTCACTTTGTAAATATGGCGCAACAAGGCGCATTTTTTACGCCACTGGTGCGTCACAAAAAGTGACGCACCGGTGTCGTAAAAGTGACGCACAGCCTCATAAATGAGGCCCACAATATTTAGACCACATTATTTCTGTCAGACGATAATTTTACGAATAAAATTCTGAAACACAGCCACAGCCTGAGTACCAGTAGCTATCTTTTGGAACCATATAACCAAGGCATATTGTGCGTAACAAGCAGTTTCTCATTGCAGCCTGCAACAGCGATGACAAATTAATAGGCGCTGAGTAACATATGAGGAGGAGGCTATGGTGGGAGCACGACTGTGAGTAATAGACCAGTGAGTAGGAGGAGTGTAGAGAACATAGATTGTGAGAGAGACAGGTGAGCGGAGGAGAGTAGTAGAATTACTGTGTTGTGAATAATAAACATCAAGAAAAAGGGCATATTATGAGACGTAAGTAATACAATAACAAATGTAGGATGTGTGTTTGATTTTGTAGGACATAAATCTAATGAGATATACTTGGTAATGTAGTGCTTAAGAGAGCAATGGTAGTACCTGCATATAAATGACTGTTTCCGCAGAAGCAGTGCTGATGCACACTTCATGTGCTAGTATTATTTAACCTTGACAGCATTCACCGTGGCATCAAGTTGGTTATTGATTTTGATTGTTATCCTGGGAATGTATGTGTAGTGTTGTTCAGAATGCTTTTGTATTAAACAGAAAGGAGGTGCCCCTGTGGTTAATCGCAGGGAAGGGGGTCTTAACAGCAAAAAAAGTAAGGTGTCCCTGACTCTTTAAATTGATGGGTTTGAGATAGCCCAATAAAATTTCCTGACTCTTTAAATTGATGGGTTTGAGATAGCCCAATAAAATTTATTGGGCTATCTCAAACCCATCAATTTAAAGAGTCAGGGACACCTTACTTTTTTTCCAGAATGCTTTTGTGCCTGCCAGATTGGAAGGGCCTGGGATGTCATCATAGGAAAATTGTTGGAGCTGGTGATTAAGAAAACAAGCATAGGCAAAGCCAATAGGTCTCACCTATGCAAGAGCTAGTGGCTTTGCCAATGTGTTTTAGCCATTTTCTACACCTGCATGGCTGCTGTTCAGCATGGCGAATAGTTAGTGATGTAGAAGAGAGTGACATGGAGTGGAGTGACGTAGAGGGAGTGGCGTAGAGTGTTGTGTAGTGGCTGAGAGTGGAGTAGAGTAGAGTGGAGTGTAATGTACTGGTATAGAGTGTCATGGCATGGCGTAGAGTGGAGTGGCACATAGTGGTCTATAGGGCGAGGAGTGGAGGGGCGTAGGGTGTCACACAGTGGAGTGGAGTGTTGTACAGTGGAGTAGAGTGTCATGGACTGGCGTAGATTGGAGTGGCATTGAGTGTCATAGAGTGGAGTGGTGTAGAGTGGAGTAAAGTGGCATGGAGTGGTATATAGGTAGTTGCGTACAGTGGAGTAGAGTGTAGTTGTGGAGAGTGGAGTAGATTGTAGTAGAGTGGAGTGGAACAGAGTGTAGTAAAGTGTCATAGAATGGAGCAGCATGGAGTGTCATTGTGGTGTGGTGTAGAGTGTCGTGGAGTGGTGTAGAGAGGAGTAGAGTGGAGTGTCATGGAGTGGCGTAGAGTGGAGTGATATGGAGTGGAGTGTTTTAGAGTGGCCTGATGGTAGTAGAACAGAGTAGAGTGGAAGGGCTTAGAGTGGAGGGGGTTAAAATTGAGTAGAATTTCACACAGTAGAGTGGCATATAATGTCGTAGAGTGGGGTAGAGTGGAGTAGAGTGTTGTAGAGAAAAGTGGAGTGGCATAGAGTGTCGTGGAGTGGAGGGTCATACAGTAAAGGGGAGTGGAGTAGAATGTTGAGGAGTGGTATAGAGTGTCATTGAGTGGAGTGGTGTACAGTGGAATACAGTGACATAGAGTAGAGTGGAGTGGAGTAGAGTATAGTGGTATAGAGTGGAGTAAGGTGGTGCATAGTGGGAGTTGCATAAAGTTGAGTAGAGTATTGCAGACTGGAGTGGCATAGAGTGTCGTAGAGTGAAGTGGCATAGAATGGAGTAGAGTGTCCAGTGTTCGAAGAGCATTACAAAAGAATATGGGAACGGTGATGTTGTGCCCAAAAAGGTGCGGTGAGGGACCGTAGGGGCGGGGTCAAAGAAAAAAAATATTCTGCAACTTTTTTCAGACTTTTAACATCAAGTAACTATATGTAAAATAAGGCACAGCTTAGATGAAAAAATAAAGGCAACCTAAATTAATCACTGGGAAATGCACTATCATACATTATAAAACCTCTATTAGTTAATGCACTGCAGATGTCTTTGTCTGTTTAACAAGAGAGCATCAGAAGGGAATCTTGGTTGGTGCAGAATAGTGACTTGTATATTTTTAGAGCTACGAGGTCCCAGTGAAAAGCGCTGTGAATATGTAAGTCATTATTTCAAACGTGTTTTACACACTGTATAAGATAGGCTGTGACAAAATACATACAAAGGTTTAAGATAAAAAAGTGCTTCCAAATTATAGGCTATAGTAATAGCCAGACTGCACATAGTGCAATGTTTTTAGAACTATCCTTTAAGAACACATAATTCACAGCTCAGCCAGTAACTCTCTTGCATTACCACTAAAAAAAAGAATAAATCTGTGCCGTCAAGCAGCTTCAAGTGATTCTATCAGTTAACGTCAACAGGGGCTCTAAGCACTCTTTACAGTTGCAGACTAACCACCTGTGCATGTGAACATTTCTTTTAGGCAAGAAGACACAATGGCAAGAAGGCTTGCTTAGCTGTCTGACCCTCCAATGGTTTCACAGCACAGGAGACTGCTTGGCTTATGTTATGTATTGTTACTAGATTTATCAAGTGCGTAGCTGCCCCAGCAATGGGCCGTCCCATCGCTAAACCCAGAAATAACATTGCAGGATGGAGAAAACTGGAGGATACGACAAGACGAAGAAGAGCCAGGTGTTTATTGCCCTTCTGAAAGCCGCATGATTCTGGATACTCTTAATGATCACAGGTAGGGAGTTCCAGAGGGCTGATGCCAGCGCCCTGAAGGAACGTCCCCCGCTCTTGCTCTTTGGACTCGAGGGACACATGCTAAATGCAAATCCGCGGAACGCAGCTTGCGGCGTGGTGTATAAGGAAAGAGAAGATCTGATAGAACAGGGGGTGCTTGGTGGATGAAAATGTTGTGGTCAATGCATAGGGACTTGAAATGAATTCTCTTGTCCACTGGCAGCCAGTGTAATTTGGGGATGAGTTTCGATACTGAGCAAGATTTAGGGAGTGCAAAGAGAGAGTGCACTGCTGCATTTTGTACTCTCTGCAAACAATGTAGCCCAGATTCGTTTGCACCTAGGTATAAGGAATTGCAATAGTCCAATCTGGACAGAATCTAGCTTGCATTATGATCTGGCATATTTGTGGGTTGAACAACCCTAAAAGAGCCTTGAGTCTGTGTATAAGCCCAAAACAAACACCTGCCACCGCTTTTGTTTGTGCTCCGAAGGCCAAGGCGCAATCAACCCATATGCCCAGGTTTTTTACCACATCTTTTGGCGAGGGTGCGGACCCCAGCATATCCGGCCACCACTGGGTTGTCCATAATTGTGTGTCTTTTCCTAACAACAAAGTTTCTGACTTGTTGGCATTAAGCTGAAGACAATTGGCTGACATCCATTCCGCTACAGCCAGCATATCATCCTGGAATTTGATTAAGTTATTGTTAGATTTGTTGGCGAAGGAGGTAACCAGCTGAGTGTCATCAGCATAAGATACTAATAACAGTCTTAGAAGGATTAAGGCTGCTTAATTTCCTTCATCTAAAGAGCTCCGTAGATGTTTCCTGACCACCAAAAAGGTGGATTTTGTCTTGGTGGAGTCTATTTCACCTGAAGCCTTTCAGCTCTTGGAATTAACCATCCTGGGATGGTTATCTTTTCACAAAAAGTAGGTGAACTGTTTTTGATAAATTAAAAAAGTAATGACACTTGAAGTCCATCATCTCCCACCAACTTCAACCACTGGGAGTGTTGTCAAATAGAATGTTGTTGAATGGGGTGGATTTGAGTGGCATGTTTTCGAGTAGAGTTTTGTAGAAAAGAGTGGGGTAGTGTGTAGTAGAGTGGAGAGGAGTGGAGGAGATTGTTGTGGAGTGGAATAGAATATCAAAGAGTGGGGTGGCATAGAGTAGCTTAGAGTGGAGTGGCATAAAGGGGTGTAGTGGAGTAGTGTTTCATAGAGTAGAGTGGAGTAAAGTGGCATTGAGTTGCATAGAGGGAGTTGTGGAGAGTAGAGTGGCAAAGAGTGATTGAGAGTGGAATAGAGAGTTGTCGAATAGAGGGGCATAGAGTGGAATAGCGTGGAGTAGAGTGAAGTGGCATAAAGTGGTAAAGTGGAGTGGCATAGAGTGGCATAGAGTGGAGTACCGTAGAGCAGAGTAAAGTGTTGTAGAGTGGAGTAGAGTGGAGAAGTGTAAAGTAGAGTGGAGTAAGATGTCATAGAATTGAGTGTTGTGAAGTAGAGTGTCATAAAGTAAAGTAATGTAGGGTGTTGTGCCGTAGAGTGTTGTGTCAAAGAGTGGAGTGGCGTAGAGTGGAAAGGCTTAGATTGATGTCGCGCAGAGTGAAGTGGTACATAAACAGAAGGGTCCCCGCAAGGACAGCGTATTGTACACTACATACACTGAAGATTAAACACAATACAAAAAATTACTGTAAAAATATGTATAAAGTATTGGCATTTATTTGTCAACACCACGTAATTGCCAAATAGCAATCAAAATTCACAATCAATTAATGGCCCCATAGGAAGGCGAAGGGACAGAGGGAGAGGAAGGTAGGTGCTCGTGAAGCGAGTGGGGAAAAAAAGTGAACACAGTTCAAAGACAAAATCAATTGTAACTTTATCGATCAATCACAATACATAAAATGCATAAGCCCTAAATCAGGGCGGACAATGAGACTAAATAAACAAATGACAATCAACGGTCACATACAGATTTTGAAAACAGTCTGGGGCATGTGCCGGAAGTCCAAGGAAAAACAGTCGACGTTTCGACCCCTGTCTATAGGCTATCTTGAGTCCTTTTACGGGGTCTTCATCAGGACATAGAACCGGGAATTGGGGAGGGAAGATTGGGGCGATGATCTCTGAAAAATTAAAAACAAAATTTGCACTTAATATGGCGAAGGTGGACTTAATCCAACCATCCATAAGGTGTTCTAACATACAATGAAGTGGTAAATTACCATGGAGTAAAGGCCCACAATGGCTCTAAACATGGAAACGAAGATGATGCCACGCGATATGTCGTGATCAATCTCATCGGTAAGAATTCGCAACTACAGAGGGGGACAGTAAATCATGAAGGTGAGTACAGGACTCCGATCATCAATATGATCTAACATCAGTTAACTTGAAATACAATAAAGGATTTACACATGACTCAAAAGATATTGCCGTGATGGACGGTGAATGAGTCAATTCTTGATTTATGAGCCTACCCGGCCCACAAGGGCACCAACTGTAAATAGACATCATTAAACTTCGTAAGAAAGGGAGGATTTACTACAATGACCTTAAAAAAGCAGATCCAAGCTTACATACCGTTGCTTAAACGTTCAACCACACATGTGTCTTGTGGAAGTATAAAGGTATTTCGAATGTGGCAGCTATTACTGTAATATACAAAAGAGAAATCTTTAAAACTGAGTTGGTAAACAATTATAAAATACACCTCGTGAGACCAGTGTCTATAACATACCTCTACGAAATGGAAGAAAACAGCGAGGTGCTTTTAACGTGGCTATTGTCAATATTGACGGACCTTTGGCTCATGGATGCGTTCACTCGTGGGTGAAAATCGGAGTTGACACTCTAAAAACGAGTAAATAAATAGACGGGCTTAGTGATTTAATTACATCAACCTTTGCTTCTAAAACGGTCACAGAACTGTTGCCTACCTCTGAGTGTAAGACGGGCTGTCTAAAAGCTACGGCACCAATGGCGCGATGTGTGGAAAAAACAAGGTTGGGCGGCAATCTGTCCAAACGCCTTAACAGAGTCAATCCTGCGGGTTAAGAGGAAAGACCGGTAAGCGCGTACTCTCTCTAAGATCTAAAAGGGTAAACGGCAGAAACCAACGCTACTTACATGTATACGGAGGAACGCTGCCTGCTGAGATACTCGTGCGGAAAAACAGCCAAACCACTACGCGAAGTTGGAGGCGGAGTTTGTGGGTTAAACAATAGTGTACTATTACAAGATTTTCAATATAACTTCAATTCTAGTTATATTGAAAATCTTGTAATAGTACACTTTCAAGTGTTGCAGATCGTGAGATCAAGGTTTAATATGTGTAAATATTTCGCTTACAACCTCATGTATAGAGAGTTGCGCGTTATCACTGACTGAGACTGTAGTTTCATCCAATTATTGTTTCTCTCCCATTGATAGAATTTTGCATTGTGGCATGTATATATTTTTTAAGATGATCGCACCCGTTTTCAACCTCCTGCGTGGGAGTGGCACGGTGGCAAGAACAAATATAATTTCAAATACACTGTAATGGTTTTTTAAAAAAGTTTATATTTTCCCTCTGACTGTAAAAAGTGCACGTTCATTAATTGTAAGTGAGTCTGCCCTCTTATCCATGGTTCACATACCAAAGAAGTCTTTTTCCCGTTTCTATTTGGTAACCTTGTTTAACCCACAAACTCCGCCTCCAACTTCGCGTAGTGGTTTGGCTGTTTTTCCGCACGAGTATCTCAGCATGCAGCGTTCCTCCGTATACATGTAAGTAGCGTTGGTTTCTGCCGTTTACCCTTTTAGATCTTTCCTCTTAACCCGCAGGATTGACTCTGTTAAGGCGTTTGGACAGATTGCCGCCCAACCTTGTTTTTTCCACACATCGCGCCATTGGTGCCGTAGCTTTTAGACAGCCCGTCTTACACTCAGAGGTAGGCAACAGTTCTGTGACCGTTTTAGAAGCAAAGGTTGATGTAATTAAATCACTAAGCCCGTCTATTTATTTACTCGTTTTTAGAGTGTCAACTCCGATTTTCACCCACGAGTGAACGCATCCATGAGCCAAAGGTCCGTCAATATTGACAATAGCCACGTTAAAAGCACCTCGCTGTTTTCTTCCATTTCGTAGAGGTATGTTATAGACACTGGTCTCACGAGGTGTATTTTATAATTGTTTACCAACTCAGTTTTAAAGATTTCTCTTTTGTATATTACAGTAATAGCTGCCACATTCGAAATACCTTTATACTTCCACAAGACACATGTGTGGTTGAACGTTTAAGCAACGGTATGTAAGCTTGGATCTGGTTTTTTAAGGTCATTGTAGTAAATCCTCCCTTTCTTACGTAGTTTAATGATGTCTATTTACAGTTGGTGCCCTTGTGGGCCGGGTAGGCTCATAAATCAAGAATTGACTCATTCACCGTCCATCACGGCAATATCTTTTGAGTCATGTGTAAATCCTTTATTGTATTTCAAGTTAACTGATGTTAGATCATATTGATGATCGGAGTCCTGTACTCACCTTCATGATTTACTGTCCCCCTCTGTAGTTGCGAATTCTTACCGATGAGATTGATCACGACATATCGCGTGGCATCATCTTCGTTTCCATGTTTAGAGCCATTGTGGGCCTTTACTCCATGTTAATTTACCACTTCATTGTATGTTAGAACACCTTATGGATGGTTGGATTAAGTCCACCTTCGCCATATTAAGTGCAAATTTTGTTTTTAATTTTTCAGAGATCATCGCCCCAATCTTCCCTCCCCAATTCCCGGTTCTATGTCCTGATGAAGACCCCGTAAAAGGACTCAAGATAGCCTATAGACAGGGGTCGAAACGTCGACTGTTTTTCCTTGGACTTCCGGCACATGCCCCAGACTGTTTTCAAAATCTGTATGTGACCGTTGATTGTCATTTGTTTATTTAGTCTCATTGTCCGCCCTGATTTAGGGCTTATGCATTTTATGTATTGTGATTGATCGATAAAGTTACAATTGATTTTGTCTTTGAACTGTGTTCACTTTTTTTCCCCACTCGCTTCACGAGCACCTACCTTCCTCTCCCTCTGTCCCTTTGCCTTCCTATGGGGCCATTAATTGATTGTGAATTTTGATTGCTATTTGGCAATTACGTGGTGTTGACAAATAAATGCCAATACTTTATACATATTTTTACAGTAATTTTTTGTATTGTGTTTAATCAGGTTTCAGGTTTTAAAGTCTTTATTTCGATTATTAAAAAAAATCATAAAAGACAATTTTACAAGCAATAATTAATTGACATTAAAATATACATACATTAAAAAGGAATTAAACAGTTTGTAGACAATCCTGAGTCAAGTTCCCTAAAACAGATTTCCCCAAATAGAATGGGATTACAAGTAAATTCATGCTATCCAGATTTAAGCTACTGTTTTGCCCTGAGTATCCACGCCCAACCCAGATATTTGGCAATACACACTGTAATAATTTCCAGTGTGTTAGTTTTTAATACATGGATAGCCTCTTCTGATTTTCTTATGGGCAGTCTCTGAAAGAGTGGTTTTAGCCATTTGATCCTTGGTTCATGGTATTTGGGACAAGCAAACAGAAAATGGCCCTCTGTTTCTTTCTGACCTGGGCACCATTTGCATTGATCCGTGGTGCTAGAAGACCAATTTTTCGTGAAGGTATTCAACGGCAAAGTGCCCACCCGGAACTGGTGGAAGAGTTTCCTGTCTAGGGATTTGGAAACCGTGTCCCAGTAGTGTTCACGTATGGGGTCCAACTTAAAACAAAGAAACCTACCAGTAAGACTAGTAGAGCAGGAGGCATTTATTCTGTTCAGGCGAAGCGTGGACCAGTACAATTCTTTAAATGCCTGTTTAGTTGGAAAAATACTAACAGCTGGGGAAGTCCAAAGGTACTCTAAGCCCATGTCCGTCAAGATCAATTTAACCGTTCGGAACCAGGGAATTTTGTCCGATCCACTGATTGCCCTTACTTCTACTACCCCGTTTGCAAATAGGGTAAGGTCGGGCGAGGTCCATAGGCGCCTCCAAAAGGCAACCAGTCTGAATCTGGCCAACTCGTTAATTGGAGGACATCCCAAATCCAAACAGAGGGGGATTGAGGGGGACGACTGTGGCAAACCAACCAAGTTGCGGAGGAACTTACACTGTACTCTAAACAGGCCCTGCAAATCCATATGACCCCACAGATCCGCACCATATAGAATTGCAGGGTTAATTTTGGCATCGTAGATTTTGAGGGCTGGTGTGACCCGCTTGGTAATAGATTTCCTTTGCTCACTCAGTAAACAGCCAGTAAGTCGTGCAAGTTTAAGATGTTGGGCATCAACTTGTGTTTTCCATTTCAAACGACTATCTAGCATAACCCCCAAGTATGTCATGTTCTCAACTTGGTCCAGCTTGACCCCTCCCATACTAACTGTACTCCGGACAGTGCGGTTCTTGCTTAGGACCATAAATTTGGTTTTCCCAACATTCACCTTAAGGTCGCTGATGACACAGAACTCCTCAAAGCGGTCCAGGGCCCGCTGTAGGCCGCTGCGTGTTCTGGAGAGGAGTAAGGTGTCATCAGCAAAGATGAGCATTGGGAATCGCTGTCCTGCCAGCATGGGGGCATCAGTTGGGGTCGATTCAAAGAATTTTACGACTTGGTCAATAAACAATAGGAAGAGAGTGGGTGCCAAAACACAACCCTGGCGGACACCACGGGTGACTGGGAAGAGTTCAGTCACCTGGCCCTGGTCACCCCATCTTACCCTTGCAAAGTTGTCCTTATGCATTTTAATTATCAAGTCAAGCAATTCGGTTGGCATCCCTAGAGTCTTCAGGACTCCCCACATTTTCTCCCTCGGTACAAGATCGAATGCGGACTTCAGATCGATGAACGCTGCAAAGATGGTACCGCCGCCAAGCAGCACCACCTTCCAGTAGATCAGACAAAATCTGAACACCTGGTCGATGGTGCTGGTTCCCGATCTGAAGCCCGCCTGCATTGGGGATAGGATGTCCTCCATCTCAATCCATCCTTGGATCCTGCCCAGGACCATGCGAGCGATAAGTTTTTGTATAGAGTCAATAAGACTAATCGGGCGATAATTACCCGGACTAGACCTATTGCCCTTTTTATAAATCGGCAGGATCTCCGCCCCCTTCCAAGATTTGGGTATGCCTGCGCCTGCAGCAATGGAGTTTGCCACCATGACAATGTATGGTATCCACAGGGCAGGGTTAGCTTTGAACAGGTCAGCGGGTATAAGATCCATACCTGGCGCTTTCCCTCGCATGGTACAATTTAATGCAAGCTCGACCTCTCCTTCTGTAAAAGTGATGATCTCGCTTTGGGTGGTGGAGTGGGGAGTCTTTTCAATTGTGCTAGATGGCGTAGGGTTAACAGCACGGAACTGGGTTGCATAGAAGATCACCCATTCATTGGGGGGCACATGGTTTGTGGGGATACGTCCGTCCGGATCCTTCCCCCACTTAACTATTTCCCAAAATTTGATGGGGTTGCTAGACATGGAGGCTACCAAGAGGTCGGACCAGTATTTATCCTCCCACTCCCTTTTAGCCTCCCCTTGTGCTTTCCTATAGGATGACCTAGCGGCTTTCACCAAGCTTGCATTCCGAGACTTAACAGCTTTAACTAGGGCAGTATGTGCTTCCCTGCATTTTTTATTGTACCATTTGTGGGGACAAGTGGGTACCAGGTTATTTCCCTGTCGGCAAGGTTGAGAAAGCAGGATTTTTAGATCTTCAAAGCAGCGATTATGGAGATTTAGGATGAGGTCAGCTTCTCTGGTTTTGTCCCCCAACTCAGCGTGAGTCCGCATTTTATTAAGAGTATTGTTAACCACACTAGAAATCTTGTTTCTCAATAGCTCGTCCCCCTCAATTTTGGACCATTTTACCCTCTTCCTATCATTTGTTAAGTAGGTGTCCCCCGTCTGTGAGATACCGGGTTCCTCTAATCTTGCTAAACCTGGCACCTTTAATTGCAGAGTCAGGGGATTGTGGTCGCTTTCAGGGCGGGGAGTTACCTCCATGTCCAGCATCAGAGGCCAATCTGCTACTTTTAACAGGATGTAATCGATGCGGCTTCTTCTTAGCCCGTTGTCAAAAGTGCAGCTGGCTCCCTGGTCTGATTTAGTTCGGCCATTACAGGCCCGAAAGCCACTGTTAAGACAAAAGGCCGTCCAATTTACCGCTGCCTCTGTGGCAGGTACTGGTTTTACAGACGTCAGCTCAGGTATGCCCCATACTGTATCCTCCACAGAGCCCCAACAGTCCCCAGGGTCTAGTAGGGGTTCAAAGCAACAATTTAGGTCCCCAGCAAGCAAGATGACATTGGTACAATCGAGGGCTGCCAAAACAGATTCTAATACCTCTAACAATGGTGGCGTACGGCCACCTGGCAGGCCTCGTGCATATATATTTAGCAATATCAGGTCCTGGTGGCCAGTCCTTCCCAACCTAACAATGAGGAGGTCCGGGTTTGGTACACTTATCTCCGTGATACAATAACCCAGGGATTGTCTCACCCAGATCAGTAACCCCCCGGAGGCTCGCCCTTTGGCATTCCCAGTAGCACTATGAGTGGCTGCTTTATAAAAATTTACATAGCCCTGCTTATAAATTGGGTCCACAGCCCAGGTTTCCTGGAGTAGTATGACATCATATTTGTCCATGAACTCAAGCCAATCACTAGAGTGGACGCGGTTTTTAATCCCAGCAATGTTCCAGGACACTAGGGCAAGAGTTTCCGATGTGGGTACCATAGAAGAGGCCACCCCCTCGGAGACTGCATGCGTTTCCTGTCCTATCCCAGCTTCCAGCCCATTTTCTGACCCCCCCATGAGGGTATGTTCAACCAACAACAAAGAGGTTCCCCCTTCCCTTAAAGATGGTGTATCCTTCCCTTTTGATAATGGGACCCTTTTCCACTCCTCTACCATGACTGTGAGTTGGATAAGCGCCTGGCCCTGCCTCTTACCCCCTACCCCTGGGTCGACATTTTCTACGGGTTCTGATGTTTGGGGTGGTTTATGGAGTCAATCAATTGCCTCCAAATCGGACAGGGGACCAAAGCGGTTGAATAATGATGGAAAAATTGGTAGGTGTGGTGTCATAGGGTTGTTCTTAACGATGAATCGTCCCTGTCTCGGGGCTTTTTGGGAGTGAGCCTGTCTTTGGGGATAGAAATAAGAAAGGTCTAAAGTTTGAACGTCCCCCTGTCTAGCAAACCTGGCTTCTCGACAGATTGTATCCACCACCCAAGAGTCCCTGAACGATATTAAAATACAGTCACCCTCCAAATCCTTGGGACTCTGGCCCACCCAGTCAACCCTCCTTACAAATAAGATTTCTGTTGGCGAAGATGGGGGCAGGGGTCTGTTTTTATTCAACCAAAAGATAACCTTATTTCGCAGGTCTTCGTGAGTCTCCCTTTTACCTGATGGTAGTGGGGCAACACCGGTCAGCACCATGGTATAAGGTGTTGCCTCTATGGGGATATCGACCCGCGGCGTGGGATGCCTGGGTTGCTTCTTTGCCAGGGGATTAAGGGCGTTTTGGTGGTTTGCTTGGGGCCTATGGGGTGGGAAACTCTGGGTGGCGGTATTGGGTTTTACCTGAGGGGGTAGTTTGGTTGGTTGACGTCTGGCGGGGGTTTTATTCATAGGCTTTGTCATATGAGAGCGTTGGGGTGCGGCCTTTAATACCTTATTTGGAGAATTTTTATGAGCACTCCCTTTGTTGGAATTGGGGTTGTCCGTTACTGGTCCTGGTGGATTATGATTGTTATCAACTAGACTAGGTGGAATGATAGTTGTTTTAGGGGCCAAAGATGAATGGGTGTGTTTAGCCAACCCAGAATCTATGTCCGATAAGGACAATAGTATTGCAGAGTTCGCATTAACTACAGCCTCCAGAGAGTTTATTTGCAGTAACATTAGTCTAGTCCTCTCCAAAACAGGTGATAGGAGGTTTTTCATTAAAACCTCCATCTTTGCCAGCAGGGAATCATCACTGCTTAAACATGTCGGACAAGGGTTTGAGGAACCTAAGGAAATAAGGGAGGGGCATAGGGTGTTAGGCAATGCATTTGTGCATTGATTTCCGCTTGAATGGCCTGAACCTAGTGTGTGATTACCAACGGGATCTTTTAATTTCGGCATCTTGGATTCTCTCCCTCCCATATAACTGGAGTCTTGTTTTCTTTTCCTAGAACCCTTGTCTATACCTGTGAGATCTGTGTAAACTGGGGCATTAGAATCTACTTTAGGTGAGTCAGGGATTAAATCGACCGAATCAAAACTTTGTTTAGTAATATGGCTATCCTGAGTATCAATTTCTCCTGTTACTTCAAGGTCGTCCAGGGGATGTTTAGGGAAAAGTGTAGTGTGGGCAAGAGGATTTATATCCTCGCTATCCATGTGGACAATAGCTTCCGTGGTGTCTAGGTGTATACAATTGAAAGCTGCGTGTGCTTGTGCTGGTGGTACGGGGCTGGGAATCTTGGCCAACCCACCTAGTGAAGAGCGTTTTCCGCTAACTAAATCTAAGGAAAGACGCTTTTCCACCATTGCAATTTCCTTTTCCAGGATACCCGTGGCTCGCGTGATAAAAGCGTCTAGTGGGCCTGATACCACTCCTGTGGGTGTTTGGATTTGGACGTTGCGAGTTTTACCGGATCTCAGAACCATGATTTCGGAATTAATCCCAGCTTCTGTAATCGTACCTGATTACAATCTTTATACAAATACGATAAAACTAGATAGACCGCCCTAATGGACAGTACGAATATGCAAGAACCCAAACCCGCTCCGGGCACAATTTAGCCAATCTTACTATTGTTACACAGCGGACCAGGGATTGTGGGCCGGGGCCGTCCGCTGCCGTCCTCGAACGGCCTCAAACGGCCCGCTCTTAGCCCGGTCTTTGCTCCGGGCTGCGTCCCGCGCTGCGGGAGGGCTGGTCCCAGTTATACCTGCGCTCAGGAAGGTGGGCGGGCCGCCAGGGAGAGCGGACCGGAAGTTGTTACTGGTCTGGCAGGGACTCCTGGGTAATGGAGTCCCTGACGCTCGCAGCCCTGCAGCCCTCAACCACTAGCACAAGGTTTTCCCCACTGGATTCAGGGATGACGCCCCTTGCAGAGTCCAACGCCGAAGCGGCACCCGCGGAGCGGGTGCGGCGAGGTCCGGTAATGCCAGGTGATGCCTGTCTCCCAAGCCGGTGAGCGCGTCCTTGTAGTGCGCTGTCTGTAAAGTTGCAAGTGTCCCACTGGTACTGGGGGAAATTGGTGTTTTTAAAGGTCCTTCGGTGGGCGGCCGCCAGGGAGAGCGGACCGGAAGTTGTTACTGGTCTGGCAGGGACTCCTGGGTAATGGAGTCCCTGACGCTCGCAGCCCTGCAGCCCTCAACCACTAGCACAAGGTTTTCCCCACTGGATTCAGGGATGACGCCCCTTGCAGAGTCCAACGCCGAAGCGGCACCCGCGGAGCGGGTGCGGCGAGGTCCGGTAATGCCAGGTGATGCCTGTCTCCCAAGCCGGTGAGCGCGTCCTTGTAGTGCGCTGTCTGTAAAGTTGCAAGTGTCCCACTGGTACTGGGGGAAATTGGTGTTTTTAAAGGTCCTTCGGTGGGCGGCCGCCAGGGAGAGCGGACCGGAAGTTGTTACTGGTCTGGCAGGGACTCCTGGGTAATGGAGTCCCTGACGCTCGCAGCCCTGCAGCCCTCAACCACTAGCACAAGGTTTTCCCCACTGGATTCAGGGATGACGCCCCTTGCAGAGTCCAACGCCGAAGCGGCACCCGCGGAGCGGGTGCGGCGAGGTCCGGTAATGCCAGGTGATGCCTGTCTCCCAAGCCGGTGAGCGCGTCCTTGTAGTGCGCTGTCTGTAAAGTTGCAAGTGTCCCACTGGTACTGGGGGAAATTGGTGTTTTTAAAGGTCCTTCGGTGGGCGGCCGCCAGGGAGAGCGGACCGGAAGTTGTTACTGGTCTGGCAGGGACTCCTGGGTAATGGAGTCCCTGACGCTCGCAGCCCTGCAGCCCTCAACCACTAGCACAAGGTTTTCCCCACTGGATTCAGGGATGACGCCCCTTGCAGAGTCCAACGCCGAAGCGGCACCCGCGGAGCGGGTGCGGCGAGGTCCGGTAATGCCAGGTGATGCCTGTCTCCCAAGCCGGTGAGCGCGTCCTTGTAGTGCGCTGTCTGTAAAGTTGCAAGTGTCCCACTGGTACTGGGGGAAATTGGTGTTTTTAAAGGTCCTTCGGTGGGCGGCCGCCAGGGAGAGCGGACCGGAAGTTGTTACTGGTCTGGCAGGGACTCCTGGGTAATGGAGTCCCTGACGCTCGCAGCCCTGCAGCCCTCAACCACTAGCACAAGGTTTTCCCCACTGGATTCAGGGATGACGCCCCTTGCAGAGTCCAACGCCGAAGCGGCACCCGCGGAGCGGGTGCGGCGAGGTCCGGTAATGCCAGGTGATGCCTGTCTCCCAAGCCGGTGAGCGCGTCCTTGTAGTGCGCTGTCTGTAAAGTTGCAATTGTGTTTAATCTTCAGTGTATGTAGTGTACAATACGCTGTTCTTGCGGGGACCCTTCTGTTTATGTACCACGTAGCGCCCAGGTCCCCGCGACTGCATGGGTTCAACCCCCCTTTTTGTAACGCGCAGAGTGAAGTGGCATAGGGTGGAGGGGCGTTGAGTGGGGGTTGTGTTGTAGAATGGCATGGAGTAGAGTGGTGTAGGGTGGAGTGACGTAGTGTCGCATCAGGCCTCATCCAGACCCGCTAGTGCATGGGGTTCGCCCTTCTCTGCACGAAGTCATCAGACCTTTAGAAAGAAGTTGGCACAGAAACTGGAAATAGAAAATGTAACATTTATTACACCTCATGAGGTGGTGTTACGGTTCAAACAGTACCCTTCGGTATTGCAAGAAGTAGCACCACGAGCTAAGAAAGCATGGTTTATTTATACCTGCACAGGGGCTCAAAAGAAGGCGGTACAAAGCACAAGAGCACATTTTATGTACATATAAGGTAATATCAAGAGGCACAATCGATCAGTGGGAGGAGCTAACAGTCTTGGGGGCTTGACAAACACATTCCTATCTAGAGCTAATCACTACCAGATGTGAACCCTAACGGTCAGCTGCAAAGTAGGGGACGCTAATTATAGCCTGTTGCTGGGCAGATTCAAACACCATGAACAGGAAGGTAGGACAAAGCACATGGTCGGCACGAGGCAGCATGTAGCAGACAAAATGGCTGCCGTGAATACAAAATAAAGTCCGCTAAATGTCAAGATAACGGCTAGAACTAAGATGTCTTTTGCTAATCCTCAATCTAATCGCTGTTAAATTACAACAGACGGCCCTTTTAGCATTAGCTAAAGACATACGCTCTTTTGGGATAATCTATACATTCATCCTGTATATCTATACGCATCATATCAGCTACTTCTTTATCTAACGTGTGTTGTGCCTTTACATTCACAGTATTCTTCTTGGATAGTATACAAGCAGTTATACACATAGAACATAGCATTGTGCGACAATGGATACACATACAACAGGTGAAAATCACTGCAATTGCAATACAGAGAATAGTCAGTAATTTCCAACCACAAGCAGAGACTAGAGCCCAAAACCATCCAGCAAAAGTCGAGGTGCCATTCTTAGTATGAATATCTGCAGCTATTTTATGCAGTTTAAGAATTGCATCATACACTGAGGGCGAATTGTCAGGAATGAAAACACAACAACTACTACCGATAACTTTGCATGCACCACCTCTATCGGCTAACAGAACATCTAACACCATCCTATTCTGGAGAGCTACAATTCTAGCAACCTGTAACTCTTCAGTAATATTTCCAAGAGCTATAGCTGTTTCATTAGTGACAGCTTCCACAACTCTAGTCAATCGTCGCGCTTTCCTGCTATTTAATGCAGCGCCGACAAAGGGAAACAGACCCAAATTAACATCAACATATTGCTGTAGACTAGTGTCTGTTTGATCCACATCATCAGTACTTATTGTCCTTCTATAACGATTCATTGAAATGTTCCTAAAGAGTTTAAAATCTCGATGGTATGATGCAGGTGCTAGAAAAACAGGAGGCAATAAAAAAGAAACATAACCTGCACCTGACCACCCAACTGGTAGTCTATGATATCCATGACTTCCACATACTAGATATGTGTTATGCGAAGCCAAAAACGAACTATTGTTTATTCCATTTATATTTAATACAGTAACACAATCACTAATTCCAACTGGGATTCGTCCAGTACTTTGTACACATAAGTCTGCTTTAGTCCTTGTAACAGTAATTACAGATTGGTTGCTTGTGGTAAATTCTCTCGTGTGGGTGAAAACATATGGCGTAGAAGCATTGTCCGGTCGGTATTCCTCCCATTCCCATATAGTTCCATTTGCTTGAGGATACCCATGTTTGTCCTGATAACACTCCTTCTTCAAACGGAAAAGAAGTCCACCTACTGTAGGTTTTCTAGCTGCAAACAAAAGAGTGTACCAGGCTCGACAAGAACCATTATGCGAGAAAGGAAGTGGAATAAAAGGTGTTCCTCCTTTCTTTTGATGCGCTGGAAGCATACCACATATCCAACAATTAGTGGTGTTCGTTGCATTATGGGTATGGTGGAGCATCTGGACAAACGTATTATTAAGATAAGATTCTCAATGCTTCTGCTCATGATACAAAAGAGTGAAATGCTGGTGTTCTTCTGGGACTGGAGTAGTAACCACAAAAAACTCATGAGCAGGAGCCAACATTTCAACAGACCAGGTGATTACTGATATAATTGTCAGAAGAGCAAAAACACCTATCAATCCCAAAATCTTCTTCTTATTAGTCATTATAGCAACAAAATCAACTTTCTCTACAAATAAAAACAAAACAAAAATAATCATAGGAGCTCTTCTCCCGTGGGTAGACGTTGTTTTCTTCACCGCAGATCAAGACAGGTGTCACTACACTACGCAGGGCTGATCCCCCTCCCTTGTCATATCGGCATTCCGTTTCCACTACCCAGGGCGGTTGCTCAACCTGTCTCTCTCAAAAAACTGTAGACTCTTTCCTCGGTCTCAAGTTATATCGCACTGCTCCAGGAATCGTCTTGTCCGGGAAGAACTCCGCAGATTCGTCAGGTGATACAGCAGGGCCTTTCTCCGTGGTCAAGATCTCTCGATGATCAGTCAGCACAGCAGGTTCCACCAAGGTCAACGATACCTTCAAATAATGGGTACTATGCACCTAGTTCTTCTTGTTGGTGACTCGAACCGCTGTTCTCGTGGCAAGGAGCACCTGTTCTGGTCCACGCCACCTCGGCTCCAAGCTGCTTGACCTCTCGAATGCTTTGATCATTACCAGATCACCAGGACGGAGTTCATGGCCTTCACCTGTAGATCTGTCAGGAAGTGCTTCTCGAACCTGTTGATGAATAGAAACCAAACTGTCGGTTAACTGTGCCAAATAGTCATTCATCAAGACACAAGGTACATCATACACAGAACTCGGTTTTGGAACTCCCCAAATATTCATGGGTCGTCCAAATGCCACTTCATATGGCGTGAGACCCGTTCTAGAATGTGGTACTGATCTGATAGACAACAATGCCAATGGCAACGCATCTGGCCAAGTCAAGTGTGTAGAAGCTTGAATTTTCGCAATTTTCAGCTTCAGAGTAGCAGTATACCTTTCCACCAATCCTGCTGCTTGTGGATGGAACACTGCATGGAACTTCTGTTTAATTCCTAATCCCTTCAAGACATATTTGATAACTTCCCCAACAAAATGAGGTCCGTTATCATTCCATAGGAGTCTGCAAACACCGAATCTCGGGAAGAATTCCTTCAATAACACCGTAGCAGTATTAATAGCAGTATTGTCCTTTGTGGGGTACGCCTCAATCCATTTACTGAAGGCACAAACCACCACTAGAACATAATTTAAATTATTACAACGCTCAAGTTGGATGTAATCCATTTGTAAGACTTCAAAAGGTGCAGTTAGTGTAGAAGAACCTCCAGATGAAACTCGCGTTCCTTTTCCAGGATTATATTGTAAACAGATCAAGCAAGACTGTACTACTCTTTTAGCTGTGCTAGCAATTTCAGGATGCTCCCAAACTTGCGTAAGCATTTTCGTTATTGCTGAAGCTCCAACATGTGCTAGCCCATGTGCCATCTGAACCATAGGTTGTACGAAGGCTATAGGCTGCTTCCATCTATCCATCTGCTTATTCCGCCAACAACCTTAATTATCTAACTCTCCTTCTTTAGACCATTGTTCACGTTCTTTGTCAGAGGCTGTCCTCTGTATCTCTCGTACTTTTTGCCTAGCATCATGCCATCTCTCAGCTTGTGACTTCACAATATACATGGGAGTAGTGCTTCTTTGCGTTGCAGTTTCACGTGCCACGTGATCTGCATAGGCATTACCTTGTCCAATCTTATCTGTAACTTTCTTGTGCGCACTACACTTCACTATGGCTACTTTCTTTGGGCATGTCAATGCAATCAAAAGGTTATGCACTAATTCTCCGTGCATTATTTGCATTCCATGAGATGTAAGGAAGCCTCTTTCCTTCCAGAGTAGGCCAAAATCATGCGCTACTCCAAAAGCATAGCGGCTATCTTTATAAATGTTCACACATTAAATCAGTACTAAGCTCACATGCTCGTGTCAAAGCTATCAATTCAGCTGCTCGAGACGATTTCTGTGGTATGCGAGCTGTCTCCGCTATTGTTTCAAATGTGGTGATTGCATATGCGGCTGAGGTCGTACCATCTGGTAATTTCAAACAAGACCCGTCAACCCACAATTCACCATCCACATCTGGAAGGGGCGTATCTTGCAAATCAATGCGACCCTTTGTCTGTTCCTCTGTCAGGAATATACAATCATGCGCTTCTTGTGACTGAGGCTGAGTCACCGGATACGGCAACAAAGTAGCTGGGTTTAAAGTTGCACATCTCTTCAATGTAATGTGAGGAGCTAGCAATGTCAGTTCATATCCTGTCAGACGAGCGCTAGTTAAGTGCTGCGTCTTTGTTTGATTCAAAAGGGCATGGGGTATCAACACTAACAGCTTATGTGACAAAACTATTCCTTCACTCTGTCGTATTGACACAGATTTTGCCGCAATTGAGCGAAAACACCTAGGTAATGCTCTAGCAACAGGATCAAGAACTGCTGAAAAATAAGCACAAGGACGTTGCTTATCGCCATGTAAATGGACTAAAACTGACAATGCACATCCATATTTCTCATGCACGTAAAGTGTAAAAAGCTTTGTGTAATCTGGTGTACCTAAAACTGGTGCTGAACAAAGGGCTTGTCGTAACTGTCGAAAAGCATTTTCACATTCATCTGTCCATGGAAGGGGTACAGGAGTATCTTTTGTCAAAAGTGCTAACAAAGGCTTAACAATATGTGAAAACCCCAAAATCCATTGTCTGCAAAAGGAGGCAAGACCAAGGAATGCACGTACTCCTTTCTGTGTAGTAGGCACTGGTGTGTCTAAAATTGCTTGTATACGATCTGATGTCAATGCACGTCCCTCCTTAGACAAAAGGTGACCTAAGTAGTTCTTTTTCTTCAAGTGAACCGCTTCAGTTCGTAATTTAACCAACCGTCTAATCGTGTCAGCCACCTGAGAGAGAACAAAAAGACCATCACGCATCTCTTTACGATCAGCTGCTACATCATTAGGTTCTAATACTAAAGAGTTTTTTCGAAAAAATTCTACAACTTCTGTGGCAAATGTCTCAGTAAAATATATCTGCTCCTTTTCCGACCATCCCTGTATACTAGCTAAAAGATCGGGAGCAGAATCAGTACTACATAATGCTTTACGAGCAGCTTGTCTGATTTGGGATGCACGCTCAGGAGACAACATGGATCGAGTGTCCCGCGCTTTTTGTTGCTCTGTATCAGAATCCTCAACGTCTTCGGTCGGAGCGGAAGGAACAGCATACGGAGGTGCAGGTCGATCTAATAATAAAAAATCATCTTGCGGTTTATTAAGGACAGGATAGACTTCCGCTCAAACATACATTGCTCCACATACTCAATCTTCTGTGCATCAAATGACCCATGCATTGGCCAACGTAATTCAGGGTCCTTTTTGGTATATTTATGCCACAATGTGCTGTACATTATGGCAGAAAGACCAAATTTGACATGCATATCTCTATTAGGCGTCCCCTCTGGGGGAGCCAGCTGCCATTCCTCAAGTCGTAGACTGGTACCATTACAAAATCAACACAACTTTCGAAGTACGCTAAAAACAGGCATGCCAGAAATAATGCGAAATATGCAATATTATACACAAAGTAGCACTTAAAGTACCTTTAGTATGTTGCACCGTTCAAAATCAAATAATTGAAGAAAAATCTTCACATTGCCTGCCTATATGGGTTGCAACACATATATATATATACCAAATTCCAAATACAAATTAGACTAGTCTTTTCCAAATACAAATATGCCACAGTAAGTGTTCCTAAAACTACCTTACCATACAAGGGCATCCAAAACCCGTAGTAGGTTCCGCAAAACGGCTCTTACCAATCATAGGGTGTCCAGATTCCAACTGCCAAGTTCTAAATTCGACCAAACGGTCACTGCACGGCGAACCAACAGAAGAGATCTCAGTCGAAGACTGGCGCCGCCTGGATGGTCAGATCGGAAAGAAGGGAAGAAACGCCTTGGGTGCCAAGACTCGGGTCTCTTCTCGCAGCGATCGCATCCTCAGCGAGGTTCCAAACCTTTGTCACAACCAATTCTTCGGGCATCCAAGTCGTCGATGAGCCCCACGTGTCGGGCGCCGATTTTTCGTATCAGGCCTCAGCCAGACCCGCTAGTGCAAGGGGTTCGCCCTTCTCTGCTCGAAGTCCTCAGACCTTTAGAAAGAAGTTGGCACAGAAACTAGAAATAGAAAATGTAACATTTATTACACCTCATGAGGTGGTGCTACGGTTCAAACAGTACCCTTCGGTATTGCAAGAAGTAGCACCACGAGCTAAGAAAGCATGGTTTATTTATACCCGCACAGGGGCTCAAAAGAAGGCGGTACAAAGCACAAGAGCACATTTTATGTACATATAAGGTAATATCGAGAGGCACAATCGATCAGTGGGAGGAGCTAACAGTCTTGGGGGCTTGACAAACACATTCCTATCTAGAGCTAATCACTACCAGATGTGAACCCTAACGGTCAGCGGCAAAGTAGGGGACGCTAATTATAGCCTGTTGCTGGGCAGATTCAAACACCATGAACAGGAAGGTAGGACAAAGCACATGGTCGGCACGAGGCAGCATGTAGCAGACAAAATGGCTGCCGTGAATACAAAATGGAGTCCGCTAAATGTCAAGATATCGGCTAGAACTAAGATGTCTTTTGCTAATGCTCAATCTAATCGCTGTTAAATTACAACAGTAGAGTGGAGCGGCGTAGGGTGGAGTAGAGTGTCATAGAGTAGAGGGGAGTGGTGTGTCGTAGAGTGTCTTAGAATGGAGTGGCATGGTGTGGAGTGCATGTTGTAGACTATAATGGAGTAGCATTTCATAGAGTGACATGGCATGTCATAGAGTGGCATAGAGTGGAGTGGCATAGAGTGGAGTGACATGTGGTGGAGTGGCATACAGTGAATTGACTTGTCGTAGAGTGGAGTGGAGTGTCGTACAATTGAGTGGCGTGTCATAGAGTGGTATGGAGCGAAAGGGCATAGAGTGGAGTGGCGTAGTGTTGAGTATGCGTGTTGTGGTAGCACACTGCTGTTACAGATAATCACCATTGCATTTGCAGAGACATACCGTTTTGTGATAAAAGTATACAGTGCCGAAACAAGAAGGTGTGGAAATGTTATCACTTAAGAGTATAGATTTGTTTGGATCGTATAAAAAATTTGTTTTCATCACTCTTCAGAAATACAAAAAAATGTGCTTCATTTGTTATTTCCTAATTCTGATATGTTCTGAAATATCTGACCAGTTCATGAATCTTCTTACGTTGAACTGTGAGAAAGAAAAGTAAACACCAAGCTCCATCAGAAGACAGAGCCTGACATTTGACCTCTCTCTTTGAATGCACAGCAATTGTGAAATTCTAATAATAAGATTTAAAGGCCTGGTTAAAGGAAGTGTGCACTTGTGGAATAATACAGTAAAAAGGTTATGATCCACAGGAGTAACAAACTGAAGCTGGACAGCCTATAACAAATAATGCCAGCAAATATAAAGCAAATACATATAGCCTCTTTCTGCACACCCATTCCCTCTTTCTGCACTTTCCCTGCCTGTTTTTGCACGTCTCTTGCCTCTTTCTGTACCTCTGTTGCCTCTTTCTGTAATTCTCTTGTCCTTTCTACACCTTTCACGTCTCTTTCAGTACCTCTGTTACTTGTTTCTGCACCTCTCTTGCTTCTTTCTACACCTCACTTGCCTCTTTCAGCACCTCGCTTGCTTTTTTCTGCAGATCTCTTTCCTCTTTCTGCACCTCACTTGCCTCTTTCAGCACCTCTGTTGCTTTTTTCTGCAGATCTCTCACCTCTTTCTGCACCCATCTTTTCTCTTTCTGCACCTCTCTTGTCTGTTTCTTATCCCCTGTACCCTCTGTCTGCACCTTTCCTGCCTCTTTCTGCACCTCTCTTCTCTCTTTCTGCACCCTCTTGCTTCTTTCTGCACCTCACTTGCCTCTTTCAGTACCTCTGTTGCTTTTTTCCACAGATCTCTTACCTCATTCTACACCTCACTTGCCTCTTTCAGCACCTCTGTTGCTTTTTTCTGCAGATCTCTTGCCTCTTTCTGCACCCCTCTTTTCTCTTCCTGTACCTCTCTTGTCTCTTTCTGCACCACTGTTCCCTCTTTCTGTACCTTTCCTGCCTGTTTCTGCACCTCTCTTGCCTCTTTTAGCATTTTTTCTGCAGATCTCTTACCTCTTTGTGCACTTCTCTTTTCTCTTTCTGTGCCTCTCTTGTCTCTTTCTGTACCTCTGTTACTTCTTTCCACACTTCTCTTCCTTCTTTCTGCATGCCTACTGCCTCTTTCTGTACCTCTCTTGCCTCTTTGTGCACCCCTCCTACCCATTTCTGCACCACCTTGTCCCTTTTTGCACCCCTGTTGGTTCTTTTTGCACTGCTCTTGCTTCTTTCTATACCTTACTTGCCTCTTTCTGCACTTCTCTTCTTCTTTCTATACCTCTGGTGTTTCTTTGAGCAATTTTCTTACCTCTTTGTGCACTTCTCTTTTCTCTTTCTGTACCTCTCTTGTCTCTTTCTGTACCTCTGTTACTTCTTTCTACACTTCTCTTCCTTCTTTCTGTAGCCCTCCTGCCTCTTTCTGTACGTCTCTTGCCTCTATGTGCACCTCTCTTACCTCTTTCTGCACCCCTCTTTTTGCACCTCTGTTGGTTCTTTCTGCACTGCTCTTGCTTCTTTCGGCACCTCACTTGCCTCTTTCAGTAATTCTCTTCGCTCTTTCTACACTTCTCTTTCCTCTTTCTGCACCTCTGTCCTCGAGGTAGTTTTAATCTCCCTGCCTTATTATGTACTAGTGCTTTATAGGGGAGGTCAAGCCAATCACAGGGGTACCCCAACCCATAGTGTACCATAGTGTTTGTAGGTGTTTTCACTGTATTCTAAGTGTCTTGCAGGATAGCACGGGCCCGGACCTGGTTAGTCAGAATCAGTTACCACCAGTACTAGTCAACAAAAAGTTGGGGGTACAGATTGACTTTGCACCAAGGCCTCTTTCTGCACCTCTGTTGATTCTTTCTGCATATCTCTTGCTTCTTTCTGCTCCTTTCTTCGTCTTTCTGGACCTCCATTGCCTCTTTCTGCATTTCTCTTGCTTCTTTCTGAGCTTTTCTTCCTCTTTCTGCATATGTCCTACCTCTATAGGAATAGTTAGAAATTAGCATTTAAAAAACCTACGGAATTCACTGAAAAAACCATAGGTTTCAAGGTCATTATATTTAGGAATTAGCATTTAAAAAACCTTTTGTGGCTTAACGCCACTTTGTAAATATAGTACCCTTTCGTGCAGGTATCTGCGTTAAAGGGCTGTGCAACGCCTTCTGTGGTGACGACCACAGGTTAGTGTGATGTGTGGGGTGTTTAAGGTTTGGAACGGGGCCGAAGCTGGGTTATTAAGTCCTGTCCTGGGGAGGGGGGTGGAGGGAGTTTTGGGAACTGTTTTGAAGGGGTTTTACTATTGCTGCAATGCGGGACTCATTTATTGGCTAGCGTCACTGTGTGGAACAACACTTTATGGGGACGTTACCTAACTTGAAATGTATCACATGGAATGTCCGTGGTATTCGTACGATGGTAAAACGACATAAGGTGCATGCCTACTTGATAAGAAGGGGAGTTCAGATCGCAATGCTTCAGGAAACTCACCTGACCAAGAAGGAGTGCGGGGCATTACAGAGGAGATGGCGAGGCCAGGTATTTGGCACGACATACTCGGCCTTCGCCAGAGGGGTATTGATATGGATAAGGGCGGGTACGCCATTTCAGGTCACGAGCCAGAGAATAGATCCGGAGGGAAGGTATGTAGTGGTCGAGGGGCGTCTCTGTGGTAGGGAGGTGGTACTGTGTAACATATATGCCCCCAACTCTGATCAAGCTCGTTTTTTCGAGGATTTGTCGCGCTCCCTGGCGTATTATTTAGCAGGCCCTATTTTACTGGCGGGGGATTTTAATTCCATCACTGATGTGCTGTTGGATAGGTCGCACCCACCACTAGTAGACTCCCCGGTTCGCCGGCTAGCGACCCACAGGCGGGATTGGCAAGACAGGTGGGGATTGTTGGATATCTGGAGGGCACACCATCCTGAAACCAGGGATTACTCTTATTTCTCTGTATTGCACGACCTACATGTACGACTGGACTCAGTGCTGTGTAGCAGCTCCTTAGCAAATGTGGTGACTCATTCTGAATATCTGTCCAGGACCATTTCGGACCATAATCCCCTGTTGATCTCAATGCAGTGGCAACTGACGAGATCGGCAGTTCCATCGTGGCGTTTACGTCCTGATACACTGGAAGATCCGGTGTTCAGCGACTCGATCCGCCAGGGCCTTGATAGCTACTTTACAGACAATGCAGGCACAGCAGCCACGAGGTCGATTGAGTGGGACGCGATGAAGGTGGTGATGAGAGGGGTATGCATGAGTAGGTTTCTGAGTGTGAGAGGTACGGTGCTGAATGACCATGCGAAAGCGGAGGAGGTGCTGAGAGGGCTAGAACAGCGAAGACCCGAGAGGCCAGAATTGCAGGACCAATTGTTGCAGGCTAAAGAGGCGGTGGCGAAGGAGACGGAAAGACTGCGTAGTTATGACTATAAGTCGTATGTTGTTAAAGTGCATGACGAACGGGACAAAGTGGGCACACTTCTTGCCAAGCTGGCCGATCCGGTGCCTAGGGGGTGTCCGATCTTGAGTATAAGACACGACAATGGGGAAGTGGTTTATTCTCAATCGGCGGTCTTGGAGCGGTTCACATCCTACTATAGGGGACTGTACTCGAGCCACCTGGTGGCAGGGGCTTCGGAGATAGGTGACTACCTGGCTCCGATCCCTTTACCGTTGTTGGATGCAGAGGAGGCGAAGGACCTGGGGGACCCCATCACTTTAGCGGAGATACGAGGGGCGATTCAACAGATGGCGCGGAATAAAACCCAAGGGGTGGATGGGTTCCCGATTGAATTCTACGCCAAGTTTGTGGATATCTTGGTGCCCAGACTGCTGGATGTTTACGCGGAGGCGAAACGGTTGGGGCGGCTGCCGGACTCCATGAGGGAAGCGCTGGTGGTGCCGTTGTTGAAGCCCGGCAAGGACGCGTTAGACGTGACCTCTTATTGTCCATTGTCTATGTTGACGGTGGACTATAAGGTCCTGAGTCGCATTCTGGCTTCCAGGCTCCTTCCACGGATGACCACCTTAGTGCATGGGGATCAGGCAGGATTCATCCCGACCAGGAGCACATCGATGAATATTCGTAGACTGGTCAGAGTCATCGACCTTGCCGCAACAGCGGAGTGGGATCCAGTGGTATTAGCGGTTGATATCGAAAAGGCATTCGATAGCTTAGAATGGGAGTACCTGGATGGTGTGTTACAGAAGTTTGGAATAGGGGAGGGGTTTCGGAGTTGGACGAGAGTGCTTTATTCGTCAGCGAAGGCGCGAGTGCGGCTTGGGCCCATAGTTTCTTCAGCTTATTCGGTGTGTAGAGGCACGCGGCAAGGTTGTTCGCTGTCTCCTTTGTTATTCGCCTTGGCGATGGAGCCACTAGCGGCGCAGGCACGATCAGGAACTGTATATGATGGGATAGCGCAGGGGCCTGATTCGCACTACATATCATTATACGCTGATGATCTGTTATTGTACTTGGCGGATCCTGGGAGTGCTCTGGAAGGTGCGGTAGACATGCTGGGCAGGTTCGGGAGGCTATCAGGTCTCAAGGTGAACTGGACCAAGACATGTGTGTTCCCCTTGCGGAAGGCTACGCCCTGCCCGCAGCTCACGAGGCCGGTGGTATGGGAGCCCTCCTGCTTTGTGTACCTGGGGGTGCGCATCTACCACGACGCTGAGGACCTCTTAGAGGGGAACGTGGAGCGCTGTATTCGAGCACTAAAGGGTTGCATGGAGTTCTGGGCGTCTCTCCCATTGTCGGTGTTGGGTCGGGTAGCACTGCTGAAAATGGTGGCACTCCCGAGGCTACTTTATTATTTCCGGACACTGCCAGTGTGGATCCCACAAAGAATTTTTAGAGAATTGAAGATATTGGTGACCGGCTTCCTCTGGGGTCACGGCCGACGGAGGGTAGCACTGACTACTCTGACTCGGCCCAAAAGCGAGGGGGGTATGGCCGTTCCTGACTTCGAGTTATATTATCTGGCGGCGCAACTTCAGGTCTTGACGCAGAACGTGGCCAGGGAATTCAGGGGTCTGGATCGTGATAGGGGGACTGGCATTCAGAGGCATGTCTTATCGTCCATAGTCATGCAACAGAAACTGGACGTGAGGGATCTAGCTATAGAGGAAAAGACGCTCAAACTGTGTTGGAACAGGAGCCTTAAAAGGGCTAAGAAAATCCGGCCATATGCACCGGAGATACCGCTGGGAATGCTGACCGTGCTACTGCATGGGGGTGATTGGTCCAGGTTGTTGACGTGGGAAGAGCTGGGCTTACAGATGGTAGGTGACCTCTATGTGGACGGGACACTGGTTCCATATCAGACTTTACAGGAACAATTTGGCTTACCGGACGGAACCTTCTTACTACATGCAGCGGTGGTGACGGCGATGCAGAGATACTGGGGGGGAGGGCTGGCGGAGCCGGAGGTGACCATGGCATGCCAATATGTGGTAATGGCGGCGGGCACCGTTAAGGCTGTGACATGCCTCCATACCAGAATGCTGAATGAGGGGCTGGCACCCTTGCTGGCGCTGAAATCGCGATGGGAGGTCAGCATAGGTAAACAAATACCGGAGGCGGTCTGGGGCCAGGTGTTGCATAGGACCTGGAAAGGGACGAGAAATGCGCGGTTTCAGCAGGTGCATTTTTTCATTGACCATAGGGCATACTTGACTCCGGAGAGATTAAGGCGGCATTTCCAGGTACTTGATGCCATATGTTCACGGTGCTTGGAGCCGGAGGTAGATCTTGATCACATGTTGTGGGGATGCCCGAAATTGGGGGACTACTGGCTGGAAGTCGGTGAACTTCTGAATGCTGTTACGGACAGAGAGATAGACTTTGATATGGCTGCGTGCATGCTCCTCTGGTTCCCGCATACCAGGAAGACTAAAGTGACGAGCTAATTCATTGATTTGGGGGTCATACTGGCGCAGCGTGAAATAACCTGGCATTGGAAGTCTAGGGAAGGCCCATCGGTGAGGAGATGGAAGAATGAGCTGTTGAGGTGGTCGGGCTGCGAGAGTGTGCTTCAGATGCGTCAGGCAACTAGAACTGGCAACGAGAAAAGTCTGGAAAGGGCACGGTCCTGGGAGTTGGTGGTACAGGCGTTACGGGACTATGCCACAGATGATGCAGAGGAAGACTAGAGATGGTCGGAGATTCCATGTGAGGTGCATGATTGTCTGAATATCCTGATGGATGACGTGCCTCGGAGCTGTAGTTGATTATGGGAGCCCGCATTAGCAGCAGTTGTGGGGGGAGGGGGGGTGGAGCGGGGGTGTTCTTGGAGTGGGTAGGTTAGTACCGCACTGCAACACATCAACCTAAAGGGCCCAGAGTAAGGATAGATTAGTCCTGAAGGGAGCGACCGTATGGGCAGCCTGGGGTCTGGCGGTGCGGGGGGGGGGGAGGGGTGTTGCGGGAGAAAAGCAGATGTACATGACATAACTGACCTGCAGCCCGGACAGGGCACGCACTGAGGCATTTCCCGAAGAATGAGACTTTGAAGCGCCGCCCAGCCTCCGGGACGTGGGCTAAAGGGCTGTGTACTTAATACTGTGATGTTAACTGTCGGGAGGCCATAAGTGTGTAGGTTGGCCTATTGAATGGTTTTCTTTTTGATTCTGCAATAAAAATATATTAAAAAAAAAAAAAAAAGGGCTGTGCAACGGGTGTTGCTTTGGGCGTTCCACTGCAACACCCATTGCTTTTTGATGCCGCCCCAGATTTACAAGGATATATAAATATGTGGCAGCGCCAAAACAAACTGCATGCAAATGCAGGTGTTAGAATGGCAAAACAAGGAGAAACACTTTTGTTTCTCCTCGTTTTCGCTTTCTCTATGTGTGCTGCATTCTGCAGCACACAAAGAATGCAGCACAAAAAGAAAGGGCAAAACACCATGAATGATTGTTCATGTGCAGGAAGATGTCCCTTCCTGCACATAATCATTGAATAATAACAATTAGCTATTTCTATGTATGCTGCATTCTGCAGCACACAGAGAAGTAACAAATCGCCATTATTGATTGTGTATGTGCAGAAAGGGGCACCTTCCTGCACATAAACAATCACTTCCTGCAGCGCAGACACCCTTGCACTATGGTGCGAGGGTTCCTGCGTTGGCGCTAGGCAGCTCATTTTAGCACCAGCGCTGGGAAAACACAGGGGTGCGTTGTATTGTTATACATTCCTGCGCTTTGGAAATATCAGAGTGTGGCGCTGCCAAATTTGGCACTGCTCCATGGTCCGACATTTCCTTGTACATATGCCCCAGTATTTTGTAAAATACCCATGTTTTAAAACCTTAAAAAAGAAGAGTGTGTTGTTTTGTCTGCGTGAGTGTTAAAAAATCCCAGGTGTAATCCGACAGACACCTTACCGTACCCAACTAAAGGCTCCTGTACCCAACTATTTACCAAATAATACATTAATTGAGGGGTGTGTAACACACCAAACATCCCCCTCGAAGCTACGCCCCTGCTTATGTACAGTAACGTAGTAGCCATCCAAACACTTTAAGTAAAGGGTGTTAAAAAGGAAAGGATATTTCTGCATATGTGTCCCATCACTCCCAGCAGCAGTAAGGAAACGTATTAGTCCTACATGAGACGCCTATGCAAACACACGTGACGAATGGCCAGATAGTTATGTAGGGCTCCTGCACTAAGGCGAAAGCATACGTTGTTGTTGCACTAATAAATCCAGAGACCTTTTAGGCACTGTAGTTCTTAGAAGAGCGTGTGTTCTCAAAGCCTGAAGACCAGGACATAAACCGTAAACAGCCTAACATTTGCCCAGGGGGCCTGGCATGCTATTTCCGTCTGGTTTCTCAGAATTACCAGAACTTTGGAAGAGTTCCATATTTGTAGCAAGCCAGTAAACACATAAATCAGGGACACCTCCCACCAAACATTAAAAAGACAAAGTAATCATACTTTGGTTTAGTGACACAGTTGCACATGGACATGAATAGCACGCTGTTTGTTGTTTTTAAGCACAAAGCATCAGATTACAAGTTTCAGACAGACAGACCTTTGTTGAGAAAAGTCAGCGATCGTTTCACATCATGTGAACTACAAGCCTGGATGTTGAGTTGTGCTTTAAACAGCAGTGCACCATATCCCTGGGACAGATCTGTTACAGTCCTTTATTTTTCCTGTTCTTTTTAAAATTTTCATTGAGTAGCCTGCTAAACATACATTTTACTACTAAGCAACTATTGCAATTACATTCGTTTTAAAATTCCCCATGATCTTCGCAATGTAACAATAAATGTCATTAGCAGCAAACAGAATGCAAAATAATTATTTTCGTCCAGCCAGTAGTTCACAAAATGGGCCAATAATTTTGCTTCTGAATGAAAAATGCAGGACAGTCTTAGAAGTCACATGTCTGGGAGCAATGAAAAGGCAAAATAGAAATGAAAAAGTAGTGCCAGCTATAAGACGACTGAGCAAGTCAACCCTCTCCAAAAGGGATGAATGACGGAACCACATATGCCATTACCACGCATGCAATTATAACGCGCCAATTACCATGCATATGCCTTTGCCATGCATGCCTTTACAACATAAAGGTAAGTATTTCACAGATAAGTCTAATTATATATATATATATATATATATATATATATATATATATATATATATATATATATATATATATATATATATATATATATATATATATGTATATATATATATTACCTACTGGCGGTCGCCAGTAGGTATATATAGTTAGGATTTTTTCTCTATGGGATTTTTGAAAATTCTATGTCTAATAACTTTGGCGTTTGTGGACGGAATTGGCTGAAATTTTCAGGAAAATGGAACATTTTGTTTCTGAGCAGCCCCTGAAAATTTGGGGGGGGGTTCGTCAAGGGGGGGCCGAGAAAAAAGGGGGGTCCCAAAACGCGTTTTTCCCATGTTAATTTCCATAGGGCGGTTGGCCTCACTTTTAGCCCGAACGGCTGAATGGATTTGCATGAAACTTGGCAAAATTGTAGGGACTGTTAGCCCGATGTGCCTTTGCTAGGTCTCAATATATGTGCTCCAGTGGATTTTGATAAATTAACGTTCAAAAAAATATATATATCTGTAACAGCGCTCCGGGTAGCGCTCCGGTTCGCGTACTTGACGCGTAACGGAACTTCGCGAAGCGAAGCTGATTGGCTCTCCGGTGTCTGTCAACATTCTAAACAGTCCGGAGCGGCCGCCATCTTGTCTCTCGGTAGGATCGAGAGACAAGAGGAGGCCAAAACAAAGGGGGAAATGACCATAAGGGGGCATAGTAGATCCTCCCTGACCCCCTAGGTTTGATGTGGAGGCTTTAAAAGGGCCCCGTGGGGCAAAAAACAAAACAAAAAAAAACATTTTTTTTTGCGTGGGGAGCGCCCGGTACGCTTTTGTGCAATGGGCGGTGGTAATCTAAATGATGGGGGGGGAGGGGGGGCAGCGTTCAAAGCACATCAGCGTGCATAAACACGAAAATGTTTTTATCTACCACGTACTTGACTTATCTCTCTGAGATGCATTCCCTTGTGTTTCGGCAATGGTAGTCTGTTCATTACATAGATTACATAGATCGCCCGAGGGCGGTAGTACAGACTGCGCGTAGGAAAGGGTCAAAAGCCAGGGGTATAGGAGTATGTAACAAGCGAGCCATTTAATTGAAAAAACTAAACGTGACAAACGGTTGCAGGATCAGTGAAGGTTGATTTTATAATTGAAAGTATAACAGGATCAGTTACAATAAAATCGTCCATACGCACACCATGGGCGAGTATCATGGGTAACATTACTTCGAAGCTTTATTAATACAATAATCAATAATGAAAAATCGACATCAATAGGGTTGTCCGTATGCCCAGTCAGTACCCTTCCCCGCCCGCCATGTGCACAAAGACCGTATACATCCCCCATAACGTCAAGGCTAAGTAACTAGAACGTCGTAAGGAGTTGCAAGTCGCTCCCATACTGGCGCTATTTTGGTTGAGGCCAGGCAGGTCCAGAGTATAGTTCAATGTCTCCAATAAGTAGCGGCAGGACCAGAATCCCTTTCGGCAGTGCCGCAAGAGCGGGCGCAACTCAGCTGGCCGAGTGAAGCGCTGGGGTGCAGCTGAGGAACCTCCACCTGGGGAGGTGGGGGAGGCTCGTTCGCGCCGGAATGAAATGCTTTGCATTTGTAGACTTCAGTTCGGCGAAGACCCAGCAGAATGTTATAAGTAAATGTCATGGCACGAAGTTCAGTGGGCGGTCTGTCATTGTGAAAGCCTCAATTAAGTTGAATGGCTGCAAGAGCCCCGATTACACCAGCAGCCCTGTTAATATGCCGATCTTGGAAAAAGTTCCTCTGTTGGATTGTAATGGCTGCAGTGATGGTCTTGGGAAACTGCTTCGGAAAACTCTAAAGGCCACGAAAGCTTGCTATGCTGTTTCTTTGGAAATGTGGTGCTGGGTGATGGAAGTTATTGAAGAGTTGGCAGTGGTGTTTTTTGTAGATTTTGGACGCTCTGCCACAGTCCTGGCTTTACGAGCACTAGAAAACAAGTTAATTCGAACTTTCAATAGTACAGTAATTGTGAGAAGTTGGCCTGATAGGTGATGTTTCCAATTCTGGAACCACCTGTTATCAGACCAAACAATCCCTTATGGTGTCTGGTTGTAAGTCAACCTTATTAGACAAGCTATCCTAGGGGTAGCATGGACTAAGCAGCCTAAAGGCTTAACTTAAGAGGTCGTGTTAAGCGAGCCGTTTTACCACATACAATCCTGTAATATCACTTGAAAGGACACCACACAAGTATATATTATAAAAATATATGTATTTATTACTAAAAAACAATCCCCAGTATTCTTAATGAATAAAGGGGCACCAGCGTTAAATCAAAAGCACCGTATAACATACAAAGTTGCACAAATATGGATGAGGGCGAGGGGCCACTCAGACCATATACTAAACAAGTGGTATAAGAGATACCAATCGAACAGTGGTTAGGCCTAGGGCCTAGGGAATCGCTGGGAGCAGTCGGGACAAGCAGTGCTGAAGTCGGGAAAAGCCCGCGGGATTCGGGTGCAGTGCAGAAAGCGCACGCATGCACCAATGTTAACCAATGGTGCGTAAAAGTTGTAAAGTTAAAGTTTAAGGACACTTCCGCTGAACCTAGAGGAACAAAACTTAAGACACAGACCCTCGAGATGTGTACCAGTGTGGAAACACCGGCGGAGCAAAGTTACCTCACCCACAGGAAGCGGGTGCACAGGGTCGAAGTTGAGTCGGGTTTCGTCACGCAGGCTCTTGGTGCTTGAAGCTGAAAGGGCTGCAGGCGGGGTGAAGGAGAAGTGTCCGGTGGAGTCCAAGGGTGGACTCAAGTCGAAAAGTACCTGAAAGCAGAGGGGACAGAGTCTGGGTCACTCAGCAGTGACCAGGGTGGAACCAGGACGGAACCAGGCAATGTTGGGCGCAATCAGGTGGTCGTCGAGGAGCTTCTCTCCGCTGTCACGTGGGCTCTGGGGCATCTACGATGTCCAGGAGCGGGTCACGATCTGTCCCACGCAGGCTCTCGCCGTCGGCGCTGTCGGCTTCAAGATTGGAGCAAACAACACTTGGCAAAAGCAATCCACGCGGAACCGGGAGATTGCTTCTCACTCGAACCAGGAGGGTCAGAGTGGGGGCTCCTTTTCAGGGGAGCTGGTGCAGATCTGGAGCAACCAGATTCGGAGGTCGAATTTCAAGTTTCGTCGGCACAGGGGCCACAAGCCGGCTGGCAAGTGACCGGGCCAACGTGTTGAGCCAAAAGAAGCAGAAGGGCCCCACGCAGCACTCGTCGAGTGTGGAGGGCTGAACTTCGGTGCAAGAGTGGCTCAGGGTTGGGGCTTCTCAAACCGCGGTGTACAGCTTCGAGGGTCACTCGTGGGCTGCACGGTCAGCGTCTCGTGGTCTTTCCAAGATAGCGTGCCCCACGCTTCCGGTCACCTCCACGGGTCTCAGCTCTGCAGGGACTGTGGATCGGGCTGTTAGAAGGCAGGCAAGCTTGATCTCGTCAATCTCTGTTGCTCGAGTTCCGGCGGGAACTGCGACAAAGCAGACGTCGATGGCTGGATGGTGCCTGTTTGCACAGGGTGGTCACTCCTTGACCACAAGGGAGATTCTTCGGGCTTCTACGTTGAGTAGGATGTCGAAGGGTCCAGAGTTTCGTTTCTTATGTTTCATCAGGATAATCTCAAGTGCATTGGCACTGCTCCCACTCTTATTCGAATCTGGGGGGCTGGATTACCTGCTAGGTCCCCTCCTATGGGTGGGACCCAGGAAGGGGGTGGATACACCCCTTTCCTTTGATCCAGGCTGCCCTGGCACGAGGGCTGGAGTGCCCCAGAACCGGTTTGGCCGGATTATGCAAGGGGCAGCCTTGTGCTCCCCATGCAGTGTCTGGTTTCTTTCAAACCTCCCTGCTACAATCCACTATCTCCTGTCTGGGGGGGGTGTAATACCTCCCTGCAACAGGAAACCCTTTGTCCAGGCCCCCTTGGCTGAGTTTCGGTCAGCTGCAGGGGGTCAGACCTGTGTCTGTGGCAGAAGCATCCATTTTGTGGATCCAAGGTCCTTTTAGAAATTAACCGCATTTAAGCAAAGTAACATGTCTTCTCCCTCTAGAGGGGTGGAATGCTATCCCCGTCGCCAGAACTGGTGAGGGGATAGTATTCCAAATCGTATGACACCTTACACGATATGTTTTGATAAAGCCAAACCAAAGTTGCTATATAACCGCGAGGATTATAATGCACTTAAGAGTATATGGCATGGCATTATCCTGAAACAGCTTAGGGAGTTGTTCCCGAGGGCTGCAGACAGGCTCAGCTCATGCTAGAGCTCCATCTCACATTAAACCAAGCACTCTGCCTCCAGGATTGATGAGGCCTTCCATAGCAGTGGCTCACAGGTTTATATGTGTCCAGATATAGGTTTAGACATAGGTATACTACATCTAAGCAAGGGGTGATAACACCACCTTACCCCAGCTGAGTGATCAGCCAGTTGTGTCAATTTAAGAACCAGCCAGGGGTGGCAAAAGATATGCTGCAGCCCCTGGTAGGCCTTGGTGGCCCCTATGCCCTGGGCACCTATAGTGCATTATACAGGGGCTGACAAGGAGTCCATTTCCAATTTGTGGTATGTACCTAGGGTACATGGAATCCATTTTACAGAGAGAGCAGATGGCCTGGGCCCCTGATTAGCAGGGAACCAGGTCAACTAAGTAAAAAACCAGCTAACACAAGGCAAAAAAATCTGGGGTAACCATAGTCAGGTAGCCACCTTCCTACACAACCCCCCCCCCCCAAACGAAAGGAGATAAGGCTATCCTTGGCCAGGTAAGCCTATATTGCCTGAGTGGCCATATAAGGAAGTACCTGCACTAGCATGGGTACGCCCTGTCTCATGGTCCACTAAGCAGTCCCTCACCCTTGGGGTATTAGAGGGTCTCCACCATAGGGAATCACTACCTTGGGTGTGTTTATGCAAAGTTAAAGGCTGGTTTGGATATGGAGTATTGAAGTGAGGCTCCACTAATTTAGGGCTCAGCTTCCTCCAATTATCTTCCACCATGTGTGCCTTTCTTTCTTTAACTGATTTGCACTGTGCTCTCAGGGTCAGCCTCTGGCTACCTAAAGCGGGAGGCTGGGTCCCTCTGTTTGGCTTGCTGGAGGGACAGTTCAGGTTCGGGCCCTTTGGGTCCCAGGTTTGGCTGTGCCCAACAGAATCCATCTGTGGGAGGGGGCTCCCTCAGGAGTTTTTAAAGTTTTCACCTCACTAGGGCTACTAGTTTTGGTGCCCCTAATCTGTTGATGGGGGTGCTTTATTTGACAGGGAACCCTCTGGGTCTCACTGTCCTTCTTGTCCTCTGCAGCCCTGGGCTGAGTAAGGCAAGGTAGAGAGGGGCAGGTTACCTGCTCCAGACTGGGTCCCACCTGAGAAGGGTCCACTGACATCAGAGGCTCTGTCAGGCTAGGCCTAACCACCTCTGGGGCAGTTCCTTCATCAGGGGTAAGATCAGTTCCCTGAGGAGGCTGATCCTTTCCTAAAGTCTGGTGAGGGGGAGATTTCTCGTCCTCCTCTGTGCTCTCAGTTTGTGTGGAGTTATCCATCATTTCAGGCTTCACAACACACATATCAGTTTGAGTTTGGGCTGTGGCCATCACAGCCCCACCAACCTTTTCAGGAGGAGACTCAGTTTGGGTTTCTGCTGTTATCATAACAGCTTTGCTATTCTGTTCAGGAAGAGCTTTTGCTAAAGATGGGGCAGAGAGTTGCTCAGCCCTACCAACCTTTTCAGGAAGGACATCTTGAATTGGGGCTGTAGCCATTACAGCCCCACTAACCTTTCCATTGGAATTTACCATTCTAGAATGGGTTTCCTGTTCAACCTCAGCCCAGGCTGAGATTTCCAAATCATTACCAAGTAGACAGTCCACAGGCAAGTTTGATGACACTGCCACTCTCTTTGGGCCAGTGACACCTCCCCAGCTGAGACTTACTACTGCCATGGGATGATTTGTTTGGATGCCATCAATGTTTGTTACCTGGTATGTGGCACCAGGTAAAAGTTGCTCAGAGGGGACTATACAATCAGCCGCCATGGTGATGCTAGCCCCTGTGTCTCTAAAAGCCTCAACTCTCAAACCATTGATGATGGGTTCTTGTCTATATTTGCTCAAAGTATTTGGGCAATCAGAGAAGTTGGCAAACCCCATGCCAGTCTCATAAACAAGATTATTTGGGGATGGGGACCTGGATAGGCCAGGGTCCTCCTGGGCTCCAAAAGTAAACCCACCCAGGTTCCTGGGTGTGCTCCCACTTCCTGGGGGATTACTGCTGACAGTAACAGGAGGTGCTGGAGCTGGCTTTGGAGGTATATTCTCTTTATTGCCATTCTTGGGACAACAGTTGTCTGTTTTGTAATGCCCAACCTGCTTACAGACATGGCAATAGGGCTTTTTCTCAGTTGAAGAAGTGTCTTGGGACCCACCCCCATTCTTGGAGTTTTGGGGCCCTGGGGAAGTCTTTTCCTTACTTTTATCCCCACCCTTTTCTTGAGGCTTGGTAGACTCCTTCTTCTGGTTACTGTCCTGATTCTTAGGCCTAATCTTGGTTCTGACCCATTTATCTGCCCTCTTTCCCAATTCTTGGGGAGAGGTCAAATCTGAGTCCACCAGGTGCTGGTGTAAGAGCTGGTTCTGACAATTACTTAGGATCTGCTCCCTCATAATCAAATTATACAATCCTGTGAAGTCATGTACTTTGCTGCCATTTAGCCAACCCTCCAGAGCCTTAGTAGCACAATCTACAAAATCAGTCCAGTCCTGTGTCTGTGTCTTCTGGGTGTCTCTGAACTTCAACCTGTACTGTTCAGTGGTTAAGCCAAACCCATCTATCAGAACACTCTTCAGGACTTTGTAATTGTTTGCATTCTCATGTCTAACAGTGAGGAGCTTATCTCTCCCTTTCTCTGAAAAGGAGTACCATAAGATTGCTGCCCACTGTTCCTCAGGAACCTGCTGTACCATGCAGGCTCTCTCAAGAGCAGGTATCCACTTGTGGATGTCATCCCCTTCCTTGTAGGGGGGCACAATCTTTGTCAGGTTTCTACTATCATAGGACCTGGGTTTCTCTTTAGGAATATTGCTGCCACCAGTGGCATCTAAGCCACACAATTTCTGCTCTCTTGCCAAGGCAAGTCTAGCTTGAGCCAAGGCTACCTCCTCCCTCTCTATTTGGAGTTTGACAGCCCTCATTCTGGCCCTATGCTCTATCTTCTGAGAGGCAGGCATACCTCTCTGAGATTCTCTTGAGGCACTAGAAATATGAGAGTCCCCTGAGGGAGATCTCACTCTTCTGTTGCCTGGGAGAATGACATGGTGGGATCTGGGGAAGTGCTGGCCCTCTCCATTTCCCAGTAGGTCTAAGTTGGCCTGGTTAAGCCTGGCAACTATAACCTGGTTAACCCCTTGATCCTGATTTTCAGGGTCCTCTATATCTGAGTCCTCCTCTTCTTCTACCACTGGGGGAATCTCATTCTCAGGGGGGTGTACTCCATCTCCTGATCCTAAGGGAACTACAGTTGCCTTATCTAAGTCATCCTGTTCTAGAATGGCTATCAGGGAAGGACTGGTGGGACTTCTGCCCCTTTTTAACCCTCTTGATATGCACAAGGCAACCAAGTCTTTGTGGGTTAGTTTGTCATAACTGGAAGTTGCCTGGGTAAGGTCAACTGTCACAGGCAGAGATCCTGAGGCTTCACCTGTGCCAGACATGACTCTAGTGTGGTGTAAGTGGTGCACTTACCTACACTAAGTGTTTTCCTACTGTACCTTGCTAGTGAGTTGTAGTCAGGGTGTGCTAATCCCTTTAATCTACAACTACTAAGTTCAGTAGAACTTAAATATGCTAAGCTTTTGATTTATATGTACCTAGAGGTACTTGATGTGATCTTTCAATTTGATAAAAGATTGCAATGGTAAAACAACAGCAAGCTCAAATCAGCACCGCTGCTCACCAATGTGAGAAGTTGGCCTGATAGGTGATGTTTCCAATTCTGGAACCACCTGTTATCAGACCAAACAATCCCTTATGGTGTCTGGTTGTAAGTCAACCTTATTAGACAAGCTATCCTAGGGGTAGCATGGACTAAGCAGCCTAAAGGCTTAACTTAAGAGGTCGTGTTAAGCGAGCTGTTTTACCACATACAATCCTGTAATATCAATTGAAAGGACACCACACAAGTATATATTATAAAAATATATGTATTTATTACTAAAAAACAATCCCCAGTATTCTTTATGAATAAAGGGGCACAAGCGTTAAATCAAAAGCACCGTATAACATACAAAGTTGCACAAATATGGATGAGGGCGAGGGGCCACTCAGACCATATACTAAACAAGTGGTATAAGAGATACCAATCGAACAGTGGTTAGGCCTAGGGCCTAGGGAATCGCTGGGAGCAGTCGGGACAAGCAGTGCTGAAGTCGGGAAAAGCCCGCGGGATTCGGGTGCAGTGCAGAAAGCGCACGCATGCACCAATGTTAACCAATTGTGCGTAAAAGTTGTAAAGTTAAAGTTTAAGGACACTTCCGCTGAACCTAGAGGAACAAAACTTAAGACACAGACCCTCGAGATGTGTACCAGTGTGGGAACACCGGCGGAGCAAAGTTACCTCACCCACAGGAAGCGGGTGCACAGGGTCGAAGTTGAGTCGGGTTTCGTCACGCAGGCTCTTGGTGCTTGAAGCTGAAAGGGCTGCAGGCGGGGTGAAGGAGAAGTGTCCGGTGGAGTCCAAGGTTGGACTCAAGTCGAAAAGTACCTGAAAGCAGAGGGGACAGAGTCTGGGTCACTCAGCAGTGACCAGGGTGGAACCAGGACGGAACCAGGCAATGTCGGGCGCAATCAGGTGGTCGTCGAGGAGCTTCTCTCCGCTGTCACGTGGGCTCTGGGGCATCTACGATGTCCAGGAGCAGGTCCCGATCTGTCCCACGCAGGCTCTCGCCGTCGGCTTCAAGATTGGAGCAAACAACACTTGGCAAAAGCAATCCACGCGGAACCGGGAGATTGCTTCTCACTCGAACCAGGAGGGTCAGAGTGGGGGCTCCTTTTCAGGGGAGCTGGTGCAGATCTAGAGCAACCTGATTCGCAGGTCGAATTTCAAGTTTCGTCGGCACAGGGGCCACAAGCCGGCTGGCAAGTGACCGGGCCAATGCGTTGAGCCAAAAGAAGCAGAAGGGCCCCACGCAGCACTCGTCGAGTGTGGAGGGCTGAACTTCGGTGCAAGAGTGGCTCAGGGTTGGGGCTTCTCAAACCCCGGTGTACAGCTTCGAGGGTCACTCGTGGGCTGCACGGTCAGCGTCTCGTGGTCTTTCCAAGATGGCGTGCCCCACGCTTCCGGTCGCCTCCACGGGTCTCAGCTCTGCAGGGACTGTGGATCGGGCTGTTAGAAGGCAGGCAAGCTTGATCTCGTTGATCTCTGTCGCTCGAGTTCTGGCGAGAACTGCGACAAAGCAGACGTCGATGGCTGGATGGTGCCTGTTTGCACAGGGTGGTCACTCCTTGACCACAAGGGAGATTCTTCGGGCTTCTACGTCGAGTAGGATGTCGAAGGGTCCAGAGTTTTGTTTCTTATGTTTCATCAGGATAATCTCAAGTGCATTGGCACTGCTCCCACTCTTATTCGAATCTGGGGGGCTGGATTACCTGCTAGGTCCCCTCCTATGGGTGGGACCCAGGAAGGGGGTGGATACACCCCTTTCCTTTGATCCAGGCCACGCTGGCACGAGGGCTGGAGTGCCCCAGAACCGGTTTGGCCAGATTATGCAAGGGGCAGCCTTGTGCTCCCCATGCAGTGTCTGGTTTCTTTCAAACCTCCCTGCTACAATCCACTATCTCCTGTCTGGGGGGGTGTAACACCTCCCTGCGACAGGAAACCCTTTGTCCAGGCCCCCTTGGCTGAGTTTCGGTCAGCTGCAGGGGGTCAGACCTGTGTCTGTGGCAGAAGCATCCATTTTGTGGATCCAAGGTCCTTTTAGAAATTAACCGCATTTAAGCAAAGTAACATGTCTACTCCCTCTAGAGGGGTGGAATGCTATCCCCGTCACCAGAACTGGCGAGGGGATAGTATTCCAAATCCTATGACACCTTACACGACATGTTTTGATAAAGCCAAACCAAAGTTGCTATATAACCGCGAGGATTATAATGCACTTAAGAGTATATGGTATGGCATTATCCTGAAACAGCTTAGGGAGGTGTTCCCGAGGGCTGCAGACAGGCTCAGCTCATGCTAGAGCTCCATCTCACATTAAACCAAGCACTCTGCCTCCAGGATTGATGAGGCCTTCCATAGGAGTGGCTCACAGGTTTATATGTGTCCAGATATAGGTTTAGACATAGGTATACTACATCTAAGCAAGGGGTGATTACACCACCTTACCCCAGCTGAGGGATCAGCCTGTTGTGTCAATTTAAGGACCAGCCAGGGGTGGCAAAAGATATGCTGCAGCCCCTGGTAGGCCTTGGTGGCCCCTATGCCCTGGGCACCTATAGTGCATTATACAGGGGCTGACAAGGAGTCCATTTCCAATTTGTGGTATGTACCTAGGGTACATGGAATCCATTTTACAGAGAGAGCAGATGGCCTGGGGCCCTGATTAGCAGGGAACCAGGTCAACTAAGTCAAAAACCAGCTAACACAAGGCAAAAAAAATCTGGGGTAACCATAGTCAGGTAGCCACCTTCCTACAGTAATCAATAATACATCAGAACTTAATATCAATAGGGATATCCAAATGTTCAATCAGTACCCGTCCCCGCCCGCCATGTGCTCCAAAACTGCATACATATCTCGTGATATCAAGGCTGAGCAACCAGTACACATCAAGGAGTTGCGAGTCTCATTTATACCGGCGCCATTTTGGGCGAGGCCGGACAGGTCCAGAATATAGTCAAAATGTCTCCACCAACCAGCGGTCAGAACAGAACCCCTTTCAGCAGTCCAAAAAGTTCCGTAAAATGACAACAGAAGGGACAGGCAACAAGAACCATCAGTCAAAGAGGGGAGGGCAAGTTCTTCCCTACCGGGTCACGTTGAGGCTCCACCGGAACTGATCGAATTGGTAGTCTACAGTGTTTCTGGATGTTTCAGACTGAAGCTGGCGTCAGCATGAGAGCACCACCATCCCGTGGCTACGTCGTGGCTATTCCGCGAGCAATCATGGCAGTCGCTCCCCACCGGAAGCCTGCGGGAGTCGGGGGCCCCGGTGACTCTTGTAGAATCTTCAAGGCTGAGGGGACGCTTTCGGGAATGGGGCCCATGCCCTAGCAGTCAAGCGTCCGAGTTCCAGGGTTGCCCAGAGCCATCCTTGCAGGCCAGGCCCAAGTCTGTGGAGCTGTCCGCCATTTCGTGAGCTCCGTGGCAGCCGCCTGTCGCTATACCGCAAGAGTGGGTGCAATTCAGCCGGATGGCGGGTGAGACGCTGTAGCCGCAAGAGCAGGCGAAACTCAACCGGCCGAGTGAGGCACTGTGCCGCAAGAGCGGGCGCAACTCAGCTGGCCGAGCGAGGCACTGTGCCGCAAGAGCGGGCGCAACTAAGCTGGCCGAGCGAGGCACTGTGCCGCAAGAGGGGGCGCAACTCAGCTGGCCGAGTGAAGCTCTGGGGTGCAGCTGAGGAACCTCCACCTGGGGAGGTGGGGGAGGCTCGTTCGCGCCGCCTCTCCCTCCCAGTGCACCCCACGCCGTCTCCTGGCGCAGGTATATGTGATGGTCGGACCATGCAATAAGAGGGGGGGTCATCAGCAAGGCATTCACCCCCCCCCACCCATGGCTCGCTGGATGCCACCTCAGGGTGGACGAATGGGAAGGCCAGTACAACAACATCGTGGCCGTGGTGCTTCCGGGCCATCCACCCAACGACCTTTTCGGCCGATGGCTGCCAGCAAGGCCCCGCCCTATACGTGCCGGGGGCCTCGTCTTCCGGATGGGCGTAGCCGCGGACCTGCTGCACTTCGGGACGACCCTGGGTTTGAGCTGGCCGGATCAGGCAACAAGAAGGTGGTGGTGGTGGTGGGGATGCACCAGCTGAAGCTACAACACTTGCCATTGCTCAGTGATGAAAAAAGGTCTTCCTCTCACAAAGATGAAAGTCCAAGTGAGGAAACAAGGAGGGGTTTTCATCATTTGGGAAAAAAAATAGTTCTAAACCAATGAAAAGTGTTATTTTTAGGTCACATGACCTAGCCTTACATCATTAGGAACCCAAAAGTGAAATGAACCAATGAAAAGTTTTATTAACAAGTCACATGACCTGTTATGCTTATGTTACGCGCTCCGCACCGCGCCCCGGATCGCTTCCGGGAAGCTGCGCTTCGCGCCTCGCTTCGCGCACCGGAGCACTTCCGGGTGCGCTAACGCGGCGCGTCATATGACGCATTACGCGACAACGCGATACGTCGCGGTTACGCGACGCGTCACGATGTTGTTTTCTAACGCGGCAGTTGCGCAATCAGAACGTTTATCGGTTCGCGGAACGAGTCGCGGCACCAAATTGAGCTAACGGGAAGCTACCCGGTTCGCGGATCGGGAGCGAAACAAAAAAAAATAATAAAAAAAAAATACATAAAAAAATTGTATTAAAAACATATAAAATATATTTTACGATTAAAAGAACAATACATTTTAAAGCTTTTGATATTTGCTATTAAAAAAACATTGAAATTCACTGAAAAAACCATAGGTTATAGACCATATATAGTTAGAAATTAGCATTTACAAAACCTTGAAAATTCACTGAAAAAACCATAGGTTATAGACCATATATAGTTAGAAATTAGCATTTACAAAACCTTATTTTACTCACACAAAACCTTTGAAATTCCATATATAGTTAGTTGCACTAACTATATATCGCGCACCCGCAATCCACTGCTGATGATGTCACATATTACATCATTCATGACATGGTCAGTGACATCACTGATGACATCACTGATGACATCTCAAATGACATCACTGATGACATCACTGATGACATCTCATTTGACATCAATGACCACATCACTGATGATATCATTCATGTGACAATACAATGCATCTCCTCACACTTTAATATAACCTCTGTTACACCCAGTGTTAAATACAGAGTATAATTTTTGAAACCATTGACACACCAATACTAGTTACTACATACGCACTCACTGATTCCTACGTCTACACACACATTCACTCATTCACCCATACAATCATTCATACATACAATCACTCATCTTTACAACACTATCATATGCACTCATACACCTATACAGACACTCACACTCTGCCACTCATCCATGCAGTTACTCACACACCTAGTCAGTCCTGTAAAGAATCAATCACACTTCCATTTTCTATTTTTTCCATTTTCCATTTAAACATAGAGTACCTTACATGTTCAAACATATACTAACACATACTTACTCTCTTATACAATCATTGATACAAGTACACATTGATCTGCACAGAGTCACACATCTCCCAGCCAGCCACACACACACTCAGTCTCCCATACAAATACTTGGACAATCAATCAATAACCCATATAGTTACTCATATAGCTACTGATCAACACATGCAGCAGTTTACAGAACAACAGACATAATGATGCACAAATTAAGACAGTTTAGTCACTAACCCATGCACTCAGTGAGACACATTTAATCACTCACTCATACAGTCAGTCACGCACCTACTAAATCCTTCATCCAGACACTTATACATCTCCTCATTCTTCAATATGTAAAACATATTTAAACTTTACAGAAACACACAGTCAATGGATGATGTCATCAGTGATGTCATTTGAGATGTCATCAGTGATGTCATCAGTGATGTCACTGACCATGTCATGAATGATGTAATATGTGACATCATCAGCAGTGGATTGCGGGTGCGCGATATATAGTTAGTGCAACTAACTATATATGGAATTTCAATGGTTTTGTGTGAGTAAAATAAGGTTTTGTAAATGCTAATTCCTAACTATATATGGTCTATAACCTATGGTTTTTTCAGTGAATATATATATATATATATATATTTGCGGCTCCGAAGTTTCTCCCCTTCTCAGAAAGGATACCAGCACTCGTGGGGTCAGGTTTTTGCAATCTTAATTTATTTCCTTTGGCGCGGCAAACAAACGCGTTTCGGAAAGGTACCTTCGTCAGTGTTTACATTTTACACTGAGAGGCGCTGTTTTTAAGCATCAAGCGATGGGTCATTGAAACAGAAGAGGGATTATGGTCACCGTTATATGGGCGCCATGTTACAGTAGTATATATTACTATTGAAAAGCCCATTCTCAAACCAATATAAGCGTTTCCTGAAATCAAACATGCCTAATTGCAATTTGATATTCGAATAATCTCACAATGAAATTTTGTGTGATTAAAGTTTAGGATTAAACTTCACTCTTTCTGACAATTTAATTTGCCATTCCTTAAAAATCTCGCCCTGGATCGGCATTTGGCAATCCCTATCTGGGGATTGCCGTTCTTCCATCTGTTATCCCTACATACAGCCGTGTATCGGCAGCCACCAAAAAATATTAGTCAGATAAGAGGAAATCACATTCAACACTGTGAAACAATTACTCATTTTTTCTAAAAGACACATTTTTGCACAATCTAGGTCCCCAGGTGTACTATCAGCTCCTCCCCACTATTTACCCCTTGGGGGTCTTGGTTTCGAGGTCGATTATATATCGTGACTCCTATCTCCTTAATTTCAGCACTCTGTCTCCCCCTCTGATGTTTGCTAACTATAACTCGCGCGCCCGCAATGCACTGGTGATGAGATCACATATTACATCACTGATGACATGGTTAGTGACATCACTGATGACATCACTGATGACATCATCCAGTGAATGTGTGTTTCTGTAAAGTTTAAATATTTTTCATATATATCTATGCCAAGGTGTGTTGAAGAATGAGTGGATTTACAAGTCCCCGAAGGGATTATTTAGTAGGTGCGTGACTGAGTGTATAAGTGAGTGATTGAACGTGTCTTACTGAATGCATGGGTTAGTGACTAAACTGTGTGAAAGTCTGTATTAGTCTCTCAGTTGGTGTGTAAGCAGCTGCATGGGTTGGTGAGTAGCTACTTGAGTGTCTATATGGGTTGTTGATTTGTTGTCTGAGTATCTGTATGGGTGCCTGAGTATCTGTTTGGGTGGGTGGGGGGTTGGTGACTGTGCATAGATGTCTGAGTGGGTGGTTCACTGGTTGTAAGGATTCAAAAGTGCATCTGGGAAGGGCTATATGGGTGAGTTAGTGTGTGTATGGGTGTGTTGGTAAGTGAATGACTGTCTCAGTGGTATATGTGTGAGTAACTACATATGTTTTAAGGCAGTATATGTGAGTGTTGTAGTATATAAATGACTATATGTGGGAGTAAGTTATTTGAAGAGTGGGTGTATAAATGAGTGTCTGCTTGTATCCGTGATTGTATAAGACAGTAAGTATGTGTTAGTATCTGCATAAATAAGTGAAGTGTTGTGTTTATAAATAACAGAGTTGATGTGTATAACTGTATACACGAGTAAATGGGCATGTGATTGATTCTTTGCATGACTGACTAGGTGTTTGAGTAACTCTAGGGATTAGTGGTGGAGTGTGACTGTATGTATAGGTGTATGAGTGCATATTATAGTACTGTATTGATGAGTAACTGCAAGTATAAGTGACTGGTTGTGTGTGTAGACCTAGGAAATAGTGGATTGTATGTAGTGTCTGGCATTGTTGTGTGTATGGTTTCAAAAATAGTAGTCTGTGTTTTAGAGTGCGTGTATCAAAGTTTATATTAGGGCATCAGTATGTGCATCAGATTATCACGTGGATGATGTCATCAGTGATGTCATTTGAGAGGTCATCAGTGATATCATCAGTGATGTCACTGACCATGTCATGAGCGAAGTAATATGTGACATCATCACCAGTGCATTGGGGGTGCACGAGTTCTAGTTAGCTCAACTAACTATAACAGGCGAATTTCTCTGGTTTTATGTGAGTCAAATGTCCAACTAACTATAACATCCCTGAAACTTATGTTTTTTTTAGTGAATTTCAAAGGTTTTTTAAATGCTAATTCCTAACTATAACGTCTGTAAAATCTATGGTTTTTTCAGTGAATTTCGAAGGTTTTTTAAATGTTAATTTCATATTTTAATATTTATAAAACCTATATTTTTGCTAATTTTTTTCTAATATTTTGGAACTCTATTATCCTTTTTTTAATTTAAAAAATGATGTAATATTTTATATCTTCGAAAAAAAGGTCGTCACGCCGGGTACGCCATTCCCTCATTTTTAGGTTTCGCCTTGGCAACGCATGCGCTGTCTCGGCGAGAGATGCCGTATACAGTATTGTGGGAGAAGCTCCGCCCACTTTCTGCCCATGCTTTTGATTGGCTCAAATCTGAAATGCTGCATTCTCATTGGTTGCTGGCGTATTAGTGCCGCCTCTTTAATGCCATGATGTTATTTGTATCCTTCCATGGCTATCAGCCCCTTTACTTCAGCAACTCTTTTGTCCCCCTGCCTCTCCCTGTTCCCTCCCAAAGTCCGTGACTTCTCTGACCACCACCCACTCCCGTTCCTGCCTTCTTCAGCGCCCGCATTTTTGTTTACAATGCAATAGGACTTGCATAAATACGAGTCCTATTGCATTTGTAAATGCTTTTTTTTCATATGATTGGCTGCCTGCATTCGCACTTTCTAATGCCTGAGCTGTCCAGACTCTCGCATGCGCGCTATGCTTTACATTATGCACATGCGCGCCAAAAGTGTTACTCTGTAGTGCAGCGGCTGCCTCCGGCTCGGCACGCAGTGAATTGAACCACGCTGGCTGGTTGGCTGCAGGATGCAAGCGTGTTTGCCTCAATTCTCTTCAAAGCGTGTGCCGAGGCCCTGTGAACGAGCCCCTGTATAACCAGCCGTCCTTTGACACCAGACACTCGGCCCAACTGTGCAAACAGAGGTTTAATGTCTCTCGCATGGGCGGAGGCCGCTGGTGACGGATAAGATATCTGAAAAGGTGGCTGGAGGGGTTAATTTGGCGACAGCGGGGCCTGGCTCTTGTGATAAGAGAGGTAAATAGGTCCAGTGAAAGGGGTCACCTCTTCAAACAAGTGTTAGCTGCCATCTCTTATTGGGTCTTCAGTTAAAGGACAGACCCCCACCCCTGAACAGAATAACAAAGTTAACAGCCCCCTTATATTTATTTATGTAATATCTTATTTAGCATCGACTCCACCCAGCAGGGCTTCATAGCGCAGTACGACGCACTGTTAAACACTGCCGGTCAACCATTTATTGATTGCTGTAAACACGCTCCAAATGCAGTTGAAATCAGTTTTGCCTTTCTTTTAAGAAATACGTCCTAAACACTGACAGTGTGCTCGTTTTTTGATGTCTCAAAACTATATCTAAATAATTTTAAAGTGTATATGCGAGCAAGTGTATATGAGCGCACCCTGTCCACCGCACCATGGGCTGTATTGAGCCGTCCTGGCTGATGCTCATCCGAGGCCTCCCTAGACCTTCTTGTGACAATGTTGTAGCCATCCCAGGTCAGCATCCGGCTGGCCACCTGAGACCCTGCCATCACATCCCTTCGGAGTCTGTGAGCCGCATAAGACTCTCCGAGTCTGCATGACAGGTGTGACGCTGTTCCTGAAAAAGAAAAGGTAGGTGTGGAGCGCTTTTCTCACATCTGAGTATCTGGAGCCCCTATAATGGAGAATTCGGAGGAGAAATGGACAGACCACTGCCTCCAGTGGGCTGGCTGTCCACTGGTTCGTGTTTAAGACGCAGTCTCATGGTGCCCGAGTTAAATCATGGTACATGTAGGTGTCAATGTCAGTTCTGTCTGGGCATTCGACCCAATCTGTTTCGCAAGTGACTACTCAAAGGTCATTGTTTCTCTGCCCCCGCACCCCCTAGACACATGCATGTCAGGGGGCCAAGGTGAGTCGATATTGATCAGTTGGACATGGCAGCTAGTATTGGGACTATCGGCGAATCTCATGTGTGTCTTACAAATCCAGGTTCAGCATCAAAAGATTAGTGGAGGAATCCCGGCAGATGGTATTGTGTCATCTACAAAGGCAGAATGGGTCGATAAGTCATCTATGTCATTGAATTGGATAATATCTGCATAGCAACAGGTGGATAGCACATTGGGTGCTTGCGGCACAATCAATAATGGTGCAGGATAATTATTGTTTTACTCTAAGGGGACGGGGATATTATTCACAGGTTCAGTCTTTCTTTGCCGTTGGTTACCACCCCAATGGTGGGACAGTACAATTTTACCCTTACTCTAGGTGATTACAATGAAAGAAGAGGTGCTGCGAAGGCAATGCCTCGGCCCCTAAAGGACCATGTTTAATTTGAGTGTGTGGGAGTGGGGCTCGCAAGCCTATCTCGTCGTGCTATGTCTGGTCGATGCAGCTAAAAGTGCCCTCTGCAAACAAGGGCAGGCTAGAGGTTGCTTCAGTTAAGACATTTCACCCGCTCTTTAGCCAGGGCAGCAGGCGGGTTGTGGTAATTGTCATCTAACAAATGTGCTGCAGTGCATAAAAATTTGGTAAACACTGTGTTAGAGCCAATCGGCGACAGGGTGTTATAGACCAGTGGGCATTCCCATTATTCAGGAAAGGGCAGGTATTGGCACATAATTTTCACCTCTGGTTCCACAGACTTGTTGTGCCCCCCTGGGTATCCTTCTGTGGGCTAGAACCAGACAATAGAAGGAGCATCTTTTGGGACTGGGTCCCTAACAAGTTGATAGTCAAGCACTGGGGTAGACGTACCATGGAAAGCATGGTCACTATTTGGGTGGTCCCCAAGTTCTGGGGTCTAACTGGGTTGGAGCATTAAGTCTTCAGTCCTTAGGTAGCATCCAGCAATCCTTCAATCAAAGTAAGGGCAGTTAGCAATAGATATCAGTGAATGGGTAACATACACTGTCTATTCAGCGGCATCGTGCCCCGGGGGCATGCGCGCTGCACAAATACACAGAGCTGCAACCAGAAGGGTGCCAAGTGGAAAAAACCAGTAAAGAGGTTTAAGATATGTGTGTATCTGGCGTTACAGCTAGGTGGAGCCAGCCCCATTTAGAGGTACACCCGGGGGAAAATGGTGTGCTCTTTAATGATCCCATGACCTAGGCGGTGTGTGGCATCTCCCACATCAAAAGTTAGGCACCATATTACAGACAGTGCGCCCTGTATCGAATCAGACAGATTCTCTAAGCAGGTATGCATAGGGGGCTTCACCAGAGGGAGCGGAGCGGGCGAAATTCCCATAGGAATAAGGGATGCAGGGCAAGTGCTGGAGGGCAGCCTTGCTCATTGTCTCATACGCCCAGTTATGGACATTCCTGTGTTCCTTGATTTAGCAAGTAAAGGGACTGTGCCAAGGTTAAGTATAATCCTTCTCGCCCTAATAGCCTAAGTAGGCAGCGGGGGTAGGAGCAGTCTCTTAACGAGTGAGCGCTGTCCCAGAGATGGGAGAATTTGAGTCAGATGGGGTACACCTATCACCAGTAGGGATGGACTTGTTCTTGTTAGACTTACAAGAGGCATTAGCACAAAGGGGTTGCAGGTAAAGACAGGAGCGGTTTGGTGGGGGGCCCTGGCGGAGATGGTGGCCGCCTCCATGGCTGTGGCGGAGTTACAGGGCGATCTGGAAGCAAATGGGTACAGAAGGGTACCTCTGCGCAGCACATAGGGGTGCCAGAGCCTAACCCCAGGAGCCTCATGGGAGGTTCCTGGAATCTGTGTCGGCGCCCCGTTAGTCCTTCGGGCGGTTGTGGGCCTGAGCAACTGGGGGCTTGCCTAGCTACGCTCTGCCCTGAAAGGGGCGTGAGTATAAGGGACCAATGGTCATGTGATCCGGGAAGGGGATCACCAGAAGGTGCAGTACAAAGGTGGTTCGCCACGGTGCTGCTTGGCTCATCAGGTGGGCAGGTGGCCAGAATGCTGCCTGCCCTTGGATCGCCCGTAAGCTAACCCACCAGATTACATAACGTTGTATGTAATAAACCTGGAGCAGTTTTTCCCAAGTCTAAACTTGTGTGGTGTATATTTATTTGCGGGCATTTAGGCAAAGGGGGGGAGCTTTGCCATGATGGTGCTATGCGGCTGCCTGAGGCTACCGCAGGGGGCCACTCAGGAGTGCGGCCCTCTAGTAGCATCGGGCTTTCCCTCCCCCCCTTGGGAGGTTGGCCTGGGGAGGAGTCCTCTCCAGGGACACGGGTGTGCTGCGTCGTGTCCGGTGCACCAGGCAGGCTGAGGGGTACATAAGTCCCCCTCACCAGGTTTTCTGCCTCCTGCTGCACCGGACACACCACAGACACCAGGGAGCTGGACACGCTGTCTCCCACCCTACCGCTTACCCGGCGTGTTGGCGGAAGGAGGCATGGCACGAACTTTGTAATGTTGTACTTTTTTGTTGCATGCGGAGTTACAGGGCAATCTGGAAGTGAATGGGTACAGAAGGGTACCTCTGCGTGGCACATATGGGGGCCAGAGCCTAACCCCAGGAGCCTCATTGGAGGTTCCTGGAATCTGTGTCGGTGCCCTGTTGGTCCTTCGGGCGGTTGTGGGCCTGAGCAACCGGGGGCTTGCCTAGCTACCCTCCGCCCTGAAAGGGGCGTGAGTATAAGGGACCAATGGTCATGTGATCCGGGAAGGGGATCCCCAGAAGATGCAGCACAAAGGTGGTTCGCCATGGTGCTGCTTGGCTCATCAGGCGGGCAGGTGGCCAGAATGCGGCCTACCATTGGATCGCCCGTAAGCTAACCCACCAGATTACATAACGTTGTATGTAATAAACCTGCAGCAGTTTTTCCCAAGTTTAAACTTGTGTGGGGTGTATTTATTTGCGGGCATTTATGCTAAGGGGGAGGAGCTTTGCCATGATGGTCCTAGGAATTCAAGCATGGGCTGCCACTCTGGGCCTCTCCCAGCTCGTGGATCTCGGACACCCCTCAGGCCGCGCGCTCTCCTCTCTTCTGAGCAGCCCTCTGATCTTACCTGGTGTAAAAATCACTAGCTGAGAGTACGGTCACTGTGTCACCTATCAAAATGGTAACTGTAATTATAAAATGGTTGCAAATATGTTATGCATGTAGCCCAATGTTGCCTAGCCCAGGTATAGCACAATGAAGAACAAATATCGCCTGGACTGACCCACTGTCCCAAATTCTCCTGGGGCATGCTTCCCTCCAGTCATCTGCCCCCCAAGAACCATTGGTAGGGTGACGAACCGTCTGTAAATTTCACGGACCGTCCGAAATTTGGACCTCACGTCCGTTGTCCGTGATGGTCCCTTTACGTACGCCTTTTGTCCATAATTTTGGGCCTTGCAGGGAGCAGAGCTGTTCCCTGCGAAAAGCCTCAGCTCCCTGATAGGGTCGCCACGCACTCATCCTCTGAGCACAAGAGCAGCAGCACCCCACCCATTGTCATTCTGAGTGACGGCTGATTGCCACATACAGAATGACAATGGGCCAGTCTGGTCTGTTACTGCATATGGTGGCCTCCTCCAGTCTCAGTCTAGGGCAGGGACTTCTGTCAGATGGAAGAAATGTACAAAACAAATGTACAAAAACGCCCATGCCACTCTGTACCAGTTCATGAAAAGGAGCTGGGGAAAGAAGTTAGAAAGAAGAGGTTATAGTTCTTTCACGGTCTCATCATTTCAGACCTGAAGCATTTTTTATATTATATACAATCAAGCCATAGTTGCTACTTTTTTATTTATTTTATGCAACTAAAACCCATTGACAAAGCCAATAGTTATGCCTTGGTGTAGGCCTAATGTTACTGGATGCAATGATAGAAACAGCAAAATACCAGTCGGGCGGCACATTATGCTCAGCACAAATTTTTAGCTTAGGTGATTTAAGCCACACCCTTAATTATATCAGACAGACCCCTTGGAGAGACCCCCAGTTTTTTCATCCCTCTTAAAGCCCTGGAAACAACACCATGTCACAGTAACCTCATGTCCTAGCGCTGTGCATCATGTATGACTCATGACTTCCAAGTTTTCAGATTGCCTGTGTGCAGGGGCAAAGTGAACCCCGCCCTACCCCTTGCTTTGGGAACTACAGCGAGGGTGAATTTCTTGATGGGCCTCTTCTGTCTGCACCTCTGTAGACAAAGGCTCAGCTCCTAATTAATGTGAAAAGGTGTGTGAGTGAGTACGTGAAGAGATGGGTAAGTGGCTGGATGGATTAATAAAAGGTTGAATGGGTGAGTGAAAGGGTGAGTGGATGGATAATGAGAGAAAGGATGGATGGAAGAGTGAGTGAGAGGAAGGATGGATGAGGGTAAATAGATGGCTGGATGGGGGGAAGGGTAGATGGATGGGTAAAAGGGTGGAAGGATGGTTGGATGAGAGAGAGGGTGGATGATGGGCGAGTGAAAGGGCGGATGATGGGGGAGTAAATGGGTGGATGAATGAGAGAAATGATGGATGGATTGATGAATTGATAAATGAAAGTGTGAATGTAATTGATGGATGGATAGGTGAAAGAGTGATGTAAGGAAGGACGAGTGAGTGAAAGGGAGGGTAGATGGACAGAAGAATGGTTAGATGAGTGAAAGGGTAGATGGATGAGAGAATGGATGGATGAGTGATAGCGTCAATGGATGGATTCATGAGTGGATGAGTAAATGGATGAGTGGGTGGATGGGTGAAGGGTGGATGGAAGCATTGGTGGCTAAGTGAAAGGAGAATGGAGAGACAAAGGGAAGATGAATGGATGGATAGATGAGTAAAAGCATGGATGAATAATTGGCAGAATGGATGGGCGAATGGTTGCATGGATGAGTAAAAAGAAGAATGTCAAGATAGATGAGTGAAAGAATGCATACATGAGTGAAAGGGAGGGTGGAGAGCTGGAAGAAAGGATTAATGAATGAGTCAAAGGTTGAACGGGTGGACGGATGAGTAACTGAGTGGATGGATGAGTAAGTGAATTGTAGGCTGGATGGGTAAATGGTTGGATGGATGGAAGAGTGGATGGATGAGTAAAAGGATGGCTTGGGTGAAAGGGTCAATGGTTGGATGGATGGATGCGTCAAAGGGTGGATGGAGGGATGGATGAGTGAAATGATGGTTGGAAGGATAGAGGATGGATAGGTTTGCAAATGGATAAAAAGGTTTGGATATGGATGGGCACACAGATGGAAGGACAGAATGAATGGTGAAAGACTGAATGATGGATGAAAGAATTAATAGATGACATAATGTACATTTGAAATGGTGGTTATCAGGGGTTTGATGGAAGGATGAATGGCTAGATCCTTGGACAATAGAGCTCTTCTGGGGAGCAGTGGCATAGCTAGGGGGGGGGAGGGGCGGTCCGGCTCAGGCGGCACTAGTTTGGGGGCGGATTGCATATTCAACTAAATAACTCAAATGTTGTGAGCATGATTATTTGGGAACGTTTAGTACTTTTGTCAGCCTGTCAGAAATTTCAGGCTGTCAGAGGATGCTCATTGCCAGCTTTTTACTTCACACACGTTTTGCTGTATTTTTAGTAATCTCGAAGCAAAACCCCAAAGAGAAACAATTTGATTTGTAAAATCAAAAGCTAATGTGAAAATACCAAATAAGCTCTCAATTAAAAAATAAGTCCAAAGTAGCATACTGGTTAGCCCTCCTTGGCAGTGCCTTATAGTTTAATTTTTTTTGTTTTTTTTACTTGCACCATAAAAATGCATCAAAGCAAAAATATAATGGGTACATTTAAAAACACAACATGTATTATATGCATGGATACACATGATCATTTCTACACTATTGAAATGGCCAATTATTTTTGATGTTTGCTTCAAGTATTTGGAGGTTGTACAAGTGTCCCAGCCGCCTGATCCAAGAAGCAAACACAGTAGTGGCACGTGGGTGGAAATGTCTCTTGTGCATGGGTTGATCAGCGGGAGTTTTAGTACAAAATTCCACTGCACATATTCATTGTTGTCTAATCTATCATAAAAGCTTTAAACGTAATGTGGTATGCTGTAAAACAAAGTTGCACATTATAATGTTTGCGGAAAAAAGTGTGCTTTAGGTTGTCAACATTAAAATGTATTGCAAAATATATGAATTAAATTATTGAAGATTAGTAAACTTTTCAAACCAGAAGAAGCACTGTCCTCACAAGTTCACCAGGAAAGTGCAAGATAATACATAATTAAAGAAGTGATCCACAGGTGGCGATGCCACGTCAGGGAAGAATCGATTCCTCGCCAGAGCCCCCAGAGCACCCACTGTTGAAAGGCGTAGGGCGCAGGGTAGGGCGCACTCATCGATCTGTGCCGGGCCTCTGCGATGTTGCAGACGCTGTCAGTCTCATCTAATGCCCAAAAGCCAGAGTGATCGCCAAGAACCTCCGGCGGCCACAGCAGGATGGGAGCAGGCACAGCAGTGCTATCGATTGCCGCAACAGAATGGCGGTGGGCACCCCTGATGTATTGCCTGATGTAAGGCAGCAGTGGCTCTGAATGCCAACTGCATCCCCTGCTTTATTTGAAAAGTGAAAAACACAGAGGGAGCTGGTAAAAGCTTTAAAAGATGTGCCTTCCAACCTACTGTGTAGCCTTGGACTGTGTCCTGTATGTGCATGTAACTTGCATGATCAAGGTAACTATTAGCGGCGATACTATGTGCCTTTCGGACCTCTTTCAAGTGCTCGCCGTCTTTTTCACCAGGACCCCCCCCCCATCCCCCTCCCTCCCACCTGCCATGGGTGGCAATCTGAGGGATAGCCCCGGGCACCAGAAGCTCTAGCTACGCCTGTGCTGGGGAGGGTTGTGATGACTTACTTTGCTTTCTTGGTGCCATAAGAGCTTTAGTTCTAAGTGGGAGGTATTTACATTGTCTGGCTACTCCCTTGCCTATGTGTTACTATTCTGTGTATGCTGTGTGCATATATATGGGATCTATACATCATGCATATGACATTTTGTGTGACACCCAACTACTACTTGAATGTTACACTAGTAATTGTAAATGTTTGCATTTTTTGTTTTAAGTGTAAGGTTTTAGGGAGAGCCTCATAGTGCCATGAGCTGTGCTCGAGATGTATATTGTGTTTGTAGCAATAGGCAAGGTGTCAAAAATAAACTTTGTAATAGTGCATCCACAGTGCCTTCTTTAAGAAAGCTGCAGGAAAAGGCACCTTTGTGACTTTCTTTAGCTAGTGCAACTTTCTGCGAAGCCCCTATAAGCAAAGTCAGATTCCAGATTTTAAGTTCCACTTGCTGAAACACCCATAATGCGTACCCTATAGTGTGTTCATCACGGCAATCCTTCCTTTAGTTCACCTGTGCATGCCGCTTTACATCTAACAATGGCACTCAGATATGAGATGCTAGTGACAAAGTCTATCTCAGCAGATCTTCCTGACCACTTCTCTCAACAAACATGCCCGCTCAGGATCATGAGTTGTAAACAAAATATCAGACTGGACAAACGAGTTCAGTAACCATATAAATAGATTATTATCATATAAAATACCACAAAAAGACCTGCACAGTTAAAAGCTCAAAGCTGCGCACACACCAAAAAAACGATTTTCTCAACCTAATATAAACTTATTTTAACTTATAATCAAGTGGTTGCCTATTTACTTACTTTTATACTATCGTGCAACTTTGACATGTCTGTAAAACTTACCTATTGTCCTGAAATTTTGTCCTGAATTTTGACCCTTTGTCCTGAATTTTTGTCCTGAATTTTGGTCCTGAATTTTGACCCTTTGTCCTGAATTTTTACACTTACCGTCCTGAATTTGCACCTATGCCAGTTGGTCACACTGCCCATTGGTGACTGACAGCAGGTCAACAGTGTGCTTTCGATATGTTATCTTCAAATCTTCGAAAGGTGTAATTGTACAAACTGTTCACAAATGTACATTTCTTTTCAAAGCGCTTTGCTTTTATAGCAACCATACATAGATTTCTGAATAAAGCCTTGTAAATGATTAAGAAAGCACGTTTTTTACATGCAGTGCCCAGCGTCTCAATTTAATTGGTGATATTTGGAGGAAAATATTGGAGGCGTAAACAAACTTGCAGCTAAGCCTTCCTTGCTGCGCACCCTGTCTGCAAAGAATGTTTTTGTCCACTTACCGGAAAGTAGCAGGCTGCCCAGACACCTGCATAAATAACCAGCAGATGGAACAGCTGGGTGAAGCTCTCCATTTTCACCCACACTGCTAGCAGGGTTGCACTGGTTTTTGCAGCCACAGTATGAAGTTACAGCTCATTAACTGAAGATGTAGGACCATATTATCAAGAAAGGGCGATACATTATCGCCGCTTTTATCGGCAGCAAACTGTCGCTAAAGCGGCGATAATGGGCTTGATAATATGCCCTTGGGGATTCTCATAGAAGGCCAGGTTAACACCAGAAACTGGGCTTCTATGGGAATTCACAAGGGGATATCATCAAGCCCATTATCCCCGCTTTAGCGGCAGTTTCCTGCCGATAAAAGCGGCGATAATGTATCGCCCTTTCTTGATAATATGGCCGTAGTTACTTTGGGTAAATCATCCAAAATTGATATGCTGCAGCAATAGAAGAGTTTGTACATTTCCCCACCTTAGGCCCAAAATATGAGTTGCCGAATTAGTTGTGATATGAGAAGTAATAATTATTATCTTTGTGATAAAGGAGTCGGATTTTATCAAGTCAGATAAATATCACACCAATTACCAGGGCTCAGGTAATGAGGGCCTGAGTCCCTGATTCCGGGTTTGGAAGCAAATTCTGATCAGTTCGGAGTTCGAATTCTGGGATAAACATCACAGCCTATATTTATCAAGGTTTTGTGTAGCCCTTGCTCCTCGCAAGGAGACGCATGGGTGACGCAAAACCTAAATGAGATTTATCAAGCCACGCAAGGCCACCTAGACCAATCTAGAGTACCACAAGGCAGCACAAACCGCTGCCTTGCGTTAATCTGTGGCAGGGAGGCGTGCCATGGGCGGAGTGTAGGTGATCCTACACATCCAAATAACAATAACAAAAATGTGTGTGGAGGGTCAAGGGGAATATTTAATGACCTGTCTGTTCGTACCCCTACTGTCAGGACAACAAACACATAGAAGAGCAGACCAGGTCTATGGGATGGTGTGGTGGAGTTAACGTCATGTGGGAATTCCCACATGACGTTAACTCCACCACAACGGTGGGCTGAGGGGATTTGTACAAGCCTATGTCTTTGACTGCATTCGCTCATACACACTTTCTATTGTTCCTTGACATGGCGACACACCATCCCATAGACCTGGTCTGCTCTTCTATGTGTTTGTGATCCTACACATCCACCCATGGATTCTGACATTTATTTCTCCTCGTAAGTGTGCTGCAGGAAAAGGAAAATGCCTCTGAGGATTGTTTTTGTGCACAAAACCAATCCTGCCTGCAATGCCGGCACCCTTGCAACATGACGCAAGGCTGTCTGCGTTGGCGCTAGGCAGCACAAAGTGTGCCTGCGCTAGGAAAGCACAAGAATGCGCTGTATTATGGTATGCAGCACATTCCATCCCTTTGTACAGCAAGGTAACTTGCTACGTTGCATTGCATGAGATTTTGATAAATGTGGGCCTACGTCCCTGCAATTTCGCTGGGACAGATAGCAGGTAAAATCTGTTTAACTTTATCAGAGCAAAATCTGCAGTGAAACTCCGATATATGTAAAATTCTTTGTGGCAAGCATTGCTTGCGTATATAGTTCCCTTTAAGTCTGCATCAACCCAGAATAGTAGGAAGTTACCTTATCCTGCTATATTGGTATTTACCAGTTATAATAATTATCACCCCCTCTTCAGACCTACTTGGAATTAGAGCCTTAGAAAAGTTCAAATAATAGCATACATGTGGCTGCCTCATACAGCTGTGCAGGATATCCCCCAACTCTGCTCTGCAGATATGCCTTTGACCACAAGGTAACTGGGAGGGAGGAGTTGCTTACGCCTGTTCTCCTTTCTTGTAGCTTTTTTGAGCCTTGTTATTGATCAAGGCACCAACTGAAGTTGTGAGGATGCAAAATTTGCTGTCACACCCTTGAACTCTGCACTTCCTGTGCTGCACCACTATGGGAGCTCTGCTGCTTGTTCTTCAGACCACAGGCTTCTACACTGCAAAACCACCCAGGCTGCTTTGTCCCCGGACCTTGTAAGAATCCCATCCTGAAGCCTGGGCTGCTCTACCCCAGACAATGTGCTCTCTGCCAAATCCTGAGCTGTCCTTGGATTCTATGCCGCACTCCTTCATGGATCCTGCCTGCTTTGCTGCTGGGCTGTCTTCTGCTCATGCCTCCTGCTTCTTCATGCTGTTTCCTCTAGGCCCTGTGTTGCTCCATCAGGACTATGTGCTGCTTCCCCCAGAACATGCAATGCATCAGCCCCAAGTGCTGCTTTCAACTCCATGGGCCCTGCAATGCCACCTGCCCTGCTCCCTTTCACATTTACACTGAAAAAAGCCCCTATCGGCCTAGATGCTCTCCTGCTTCCTTCCACCTGGTCCCTGCACTTCCCCGTACCCTGAACGTGCACTGCTCCTCCCTCCCTGCTGCCTCTTCCCACTGGTTCCTGTGATGTATCCCTCCTTTACTCTGTGTTTCTGATGTACCCGAAGGAGCCTCCCCGCTTCCCTGTGCTGCTGCTTACTCACATATAGCCAAGTTCTGAGCTGGGATGGTGCAGTGAGCTAAAAAACGGTGATGGATCAAGCCCTGATCTTTGGACTGGGTAAGAGTGGTCTGCTTAATTCAGGCACTCTGTTCATCACCACCCCCTTTTCTGAATCAGCTTACTCACATGGCCCAATGCTGTTCCATGTGCTTCTGCTGACACTACCTAGAACCAGGGCTACTGCGATTATGCGACAGGGGAGGGCCACATTATGCAGCAGGTTTGAGTACATTATGCAGCAAAAAAACTAATTTATGCAGCGTAATGCAGCACATTTTGTGATAGTGCTGCTTCACTATTTTGTTGTTTTTACACTTGTTGACACTGTATGGGCATTGGTTGCACCTAGTTAGTACCAATTTAACAAGCAAATGCTGCAATAAGCAGCAGACGGTGGCCAATCAAACTTCGAATAGGGCTTTCCACTGTGTGGCACCACATGTCAATGTGTTTTCAGTAACGTTTCAACTGATTGAGCTGGCATTTTTTGTTGTTGTTGTTTAATATAGGAAAGTAGGATCTGCTTCTTATGGTTACCCCCACTTTTGATTGATGTTGCAGTTTTTGACTAGTCTGACTGGGATCCTGCTAATCAGGACTCCAGTCTATCTGCTTTCTCCTTTAAATTGACATACATGTACTTTGGTACACTCCAGATTGGATACTGGGGTACCCTTATAAGTCCCTAGTATATGGTACCCATATACCCAGGGCATAGGTACCCCAGAGGCCTCCGATGGGCTGAAGCATGTATTATGCCACCCATGAGAGGCCATGCAAAAAGGAACTACAGGTCTGCTACTGCAACCTGTGTAAGCTGGTGCTTGCACCACTTACTTTAGATATAGATTCACTATATCTATTGGTCACTACACTTAAAACTTATAAGCCACCCCTATAGCAGGCCTTATCAATCCTGAAGGCAGGGTGCTGGGTTTTATGTGAGAGGGAACCCCTGTATGAGCAGAGCCTCTCTGTAGCCTTCAGAGACCATTCTCCCGGGTTCTCTGTGACATATAGGCAGAGGTGCATTATAACCTTGCGGTAACAGCTATCTCGAAAACGGCTGCATAGAAACATATCGTGTTTGGTATAAAAAATCTTGGAATCATACCTCCACACTGGTAGCCGGTGTGGGATATGATTCCACCCTTCTGAAGTGAGCTTCATGGTGTCACTGATCTATCCAGTGCCAGCCTTCTCGACCGGGACAGCACAAAATGGATGCTGCCGACCAGAGACACATTTCTGCCCTCGTGCTGCTGAGCCAAGCTCGAGCAGAGGAAGGCAGCACAATAGGCATCCTGTTACAGGGAGGTGTGACCACCTCCCAGACAGGATTTAGTGTATTGGGGCTGGGTGGGTTGCACTCTGAGATGGATGAAATTCTGCACCTGGGGCACATTTGGTGTCCCTGTGCATAGTCCAGCTCAAACCAGTTCTGGGAGCCATTGGCTCCTGCTCTGGCGTGAAACTGAACAAAACACGTGGGAGTAACCTCCCCTCTGTCCTGCCCCTCCCCTCGCAGGGTTCCCTGAATCTGTCCAGCCCTCTCCCGTGGGTACAAAAGGGTTTACCTGGCTGTAAGACTTAAAATTTTACGTGAACAAGATTCTACAAGAAGAAACCACTTACCTTCGACTGTCTGGACACTCTGGACTTTGCTGGACCTCGACTGGGCTCAACTTTGTCCCCCTTACTGCCTGATGCTTAGTCTGTGCAGGACCTGTGTTGCACTAAGGACAACTGAACAATCTTCCTTGGAGTGAAGGAGTCCCTCCCCTGCCTTAGCAGGTACCTCAAAGCAACTGACTGGTCTGCTGCTTTAGAGATCCTGCGGACTCCGAAGATTTCAGCAACACAGGAGGTGGGTTTCTGAAGGTCACTGAGGTTGAACTGCCCTCTCAGCGAGTTTGAGGCTAGTATCCCTTGTGGGGACTGCATAACCCCTGTGCACAGCGTTCATTTGCAGTTGCATTTGCGCGCAGTGGGCGCCCCGCTGGCTCGCCAAAGGCATGCCTAAGGCAAGCCCGTCTGCACCTGTCCATGCCTGGACTGCGTCCAGTGCCAGAACCCCTGGCCCCGGCACCCACCACGTCAACCGCCGCCACTACGATGCCAGCACTCTGCACGCTCTCAACTCCGGACGGAGCCACACCTGCTTCAAGGCCGCCCCAAAACGCACACACGGCCCTTATACCTGCCAGAACTGCATCTACACCAGCCTCAGAGCCGACAAACCACCCGCCAAGAAAGACCCCAACCGCCTCCGATGCATACTACTGAACACCCGCTCCGCACGCAAGCATGCTATCGACCTCTGGGACCTGCTCGACACAACATCCCCGGACGTCGCCTTCCTGATAGAGACCTGGTTTAATGACTCCTCCGCACCCGACATTGCCATAGCCGTCCCTGACGGCTACAAGATCACCCGCAGTGACCGCACCAACAAAGTCGGAGGAGGAATCGCCATCTTCCACAAGAACAGCATCAGGGTCTCGACTAGCACCGACGACGCGCTCAGCACCGCCGAACACATGCATTTCCAGATCCACACAACCCTAACTCCACCCTCAGAGGCACCCTCGCCTACCGACCCCCCAGACCCTGCCCCCAGTTCAGGGACTCCATTGGCGACTTGATCAGCACGCACGCCCTGACCTCCACGGACTACATCCTCCTCGGAGACCTGAACTTTCACCTTGAGAACAACAACGATGCAGCAGATAACGATGGAAATGGCGAGCAAGGTTTAGCAGGGCACTGTATGTCCTTCTCTGGAGAGGGCGGAAACATACTTGGAGTCCAAGAGTGGCAAGAGGGGCAAGAGGGCCAGGCCAGCGAAGCAAACACTCATATTCCGGAACTAATTCAAACTCTACCCACTATTCCCCCGCAACATCAGTGCTAACTATCTCTAATACGCCAACAAATGCTGCCCCGCCCGTAACACTTCCTGAGATTACTCCCCCTCTTTGCTGGTATCTGAAGCTGCTCATGATTTGCGACCTATAGCATCAATGCTCAATCTAGCAACTGAGGGGGATAAGGAATCGAGTGAATTCTACTCCTTCTCAGATGAAGCGCGAGCGGAGATAGAAGCTGAGGGGTCAAAAGAATTTGAGTCCGATTTGGAGTCCGATGAAGAATCTGAGTTTATCTACAGTTCCTCTGAGGGGGATAGTGCGGAAGAAAGCTTGAAAGTCAACACAATACGCTCCAAACCAATTCCTACTTCTAGATCTGTGCAAAGCAGCTCAGCTGGGGATCACCCCACCTCAAACCAGTCTCAGCACCTCACACAAGGACCCCTTAACCCCTCATTTGAGCTTTCATCAACAGCTGTGGAGACTATTCTGCAGGCCATTGCAGCTCATAGGGAAGAGACAACTCTAGACAGTAAGAGATCAAGAGCAGCACTTCGTAAAGTGCAAGGGGTGGTCAGAAAACTCACCAAGACCTGTACTACGTTCGGGGAAAGGGTCACCGAGATTGAGTCAAGGGTGCTCCTTAACGAAAATGAGGCCGCGGCAAACACCGAAAAAATTAAACTACAAGAAGCAGAACTAACAGACATGAAATGGAAACTTGAAGATTTTGAAAATCGGCAACGCCGCAATAATCTACGCATATTAGGAATCCCTGAGAAAGTGGAGGGGAAAATGTGCGTGCCTTTGTGGTGAAGTTGTTCAGGGAGTCAATCCCTGAAGCAACTAACTGGAATTGGGATGTCGAAATTCAACAGGCCCATCGGATGCCGTTTAATCTACCACCCAAACCTGGAGTTTATCCACGCGCTATCTTAGTTTATTTTGGAAATTTTTTGCTAAAGCAGACAGTTGCAGAGAAAGCGAGGCCTGATCACAAACTGATTTTCAATGATTTTTCGTACTTTACAAGGCCGGACTTTTGCCATGCAACAGTCGAGCGACGATGGCGCTTGCGTTCATTAATTAAGCCCTTCCAGGATAAGGGAGCCCAGGCGTATCTGAACAATCCTGCCAGATTAAAGGTTGTTCGAGGTGACCAGTCAAAATTCTTTCTGTCGGAGATTAAAGCTAAAGCTTATTTGGACGAGCTATAAAAAAAAATATAAGGGAATGAGTAGGTTGTTAACTTAATTTAGCATCCCTCCTGAAAACTGAAGTGAGAAAATTTGAAGTGAGAATACACACTGTATTATATTGTTTTTGAGGGGTGCACTATTTAGCTTTTTTTTGTTTGCTGTTGGTGTCCTATTTATGGTGTTATATAGTCTGAGGCAGTAGCTCAGGTGTTGCACTGCTTTTCATCACCCAGACTCTGGTGGAGTCTGAATGCCTATGGTGCGGGGGGACTAGCTTGGGGGGAGGGGCATTCGGGGGTGGGTGGGGAGGTTGGGAGATGGGGGGGGGGCAATTGAAAATCACAGAAAAGAACCAGGTCAACTAACAGGAGTCACACTGATCATACTGTATACTATTTGCTGCCCAGCTGGGCGTTTTTTTTCTGCTAAAGCAAATGTAAAGCAAAGCAAGACGATGCATATTAAACAGTATTTTTGGAAGACAGTTTGGTTAATTATTCTTATACGCCAATGGGTAGGCTGACTATTCAAACCTTGAACGTAGGGTGATTACTGACCATTAATAAACGATAGCGGCTGGCTGAATTGATTCGCCTAAACCCAGTTGATATTCTTTGTCTTCAAGAGACACACGTTCCCTGGGCGAAAAGATCACTGTTGAAGCTGAGGGGCTATAATCTACTGGCAACATCGATACAAACATCAAATATAAGGGGGGTGGCGATTTTAGTTAAAACACATCTAGGTGAGGTACTACGCCACCTCTCAGACCCTCATGGCAGGTGGGCAGTGGTTAAACTTGCCCTGGGCATCACTGTCTGCACCATCTATGTGTCGAATCAAGATGATCCTGCTGTTTTTGAGTTTTTAGAAAAAGAGCTCTCTACTTGGCAGGGCCCACTTATTGTTTGTGGGGATTTTAACATCTCCCTTAAAACTCAGTCAAACATAAACCCCCTCCAACAGAAGTATGTTGTCCGTAAGCCGAACGTTTTTAAGGCTATTAAAAGATTGGTTGATAGCCTGGGCCTAATTGATTTATGGGCTCATATGAACCATCAAGATCCAGGGTACACATATTTCTCGAATCCACATCAGAAACATATTCGGATAGATTATATTTTTGTTACTAACGATCTAGCCTCACAGTCCTCAATCAGTAAATGTCCGAAGATCATTTCAGACCATAATCCACTTATCTTTATAACTAAACTGGGAAATCCATCTAAGCAGTGCAGGCCATGGACGTTCGACCGTAAATTGCTGCTGAATAATGAGTATATCACTTTTATTAAAAAATGGACAGAAGAATTCTTCAGCATCAATCGGTTTAGTACGTCGAGAAATAACGTTTGGGACAGTTTCAAAGCTGCACTAAGAGGTGAAACTATTAGCTTTCAAAATAGGGCTAGGAAGCAACTAACTAGTGAATATAATGTAAAGATACTAGCCCTAGCAAAAGCCGAAGAAAAACATACTACACAAATCTCACAGGGACTTGATGCGAAGCACGGGATGTATCAAGTAGCAGTATTAAAATCAGAACTTACCCATAGCCTCAGTCAGAGAGCTGCTCAAACTTATAGGGCCTATAGGAAGGATATATATGAGAGCGGTGAAAAGGTTGGTAGACAGTTGGCATTACGCACACGGCAGAAGAATGTCTCTAATAATATCAGCTCTATACATGATAATGGGCAGACTTATACCCAAACCTCAGATATTATATTGTTGTTTCAACAATATTATCAGAAAATGATTCGTCTGTTTATTTAAAAAACCTCCTTAACAGCCCAGAGGCTGAACTACGTCTAGACGATGTATCTCGGCAAGATTTAGAAAAAGAAATTATTTTGGCAGAGTTGCTGGCTGCCTTGTCGTCACTCTCATCGAGCAAAACCACTGACCCGGACAAAATACCTTTTGATTTATATAAAGTATTAAGTCACCAACTCGGACCTTTTCTTCATGATTTATTTTTAGGGATTCAATATAATGGGGTCCCCCCTGAATCATGGAATGAGGCTAATATAATTCTCTTCCCTAAAAAAGGTAAACCTCCCGAACAATTAACGTCTTATCGCCCAATTTCTTAATCAATTCGGACTCAAAATTATACGCTAAAGTGATGGCCGCCAGGCTCAGCAGGGTCATTGAACACTTGGTCTCCCCGTGGCAGCATGGCTTTGTCCCAGGCAAGGGGACTACTGATCACATATGTAGGGCTATCGCCCTATTCGATGCCATGTCTGTTATGGGGGGCCGGATGTCAATGATCCTACTAGACGCTGAAAAAGCCTTCGACCGCGTTTCCTGGTCTTTCCTCTGGGCGGTCATGTCATGAAATAATTTCGGCCCCAAATTTGTGAAATCTATTAAGTGTATGTATTTATCTCCCAAAGCAAAATTGCAGATGTTAGGTTTTGATTCTGGTTATATCTACGTTTCCAGGGGCAGCAGGCAGGGGTGCCCCTGTTCACCCTTATTATTTGCACTCTATATTAACCCTTTAATCTTAAAACTTCTTGAGAATCAGTCAAATAAACCTGTTGTTTGTGGCCAATATGAAACGAAGCTATTGGCTTATGCCGACGACATCGTGGTTATCACATCTGACCCGTTGGAAGCCATGAACGCAATTGAGAATGTGACGATGGAATATGGCAATCACTCAGGCTACTGTCGTAACAAGGGGAAGACAGCAATAGTATGTACTGATAATATTATTTGCCCCGATATTAGGACTGCTAATAAAGCTACATATATGGGAGTTGTTATCAGCCCTAATATTAAACTTATTTCAAGGCTCAACTTCAACCCCCTACTGGATAAGATAAAGCAAGATTTAGATCGAGTAAATAGTCTTCATTTATCAATTGTAGGTAGAGGCAATTTTTTAAAAATGAATGTGCTACCCAAGTGTCTATATTTATTCTGTGCTATTCCCCTTGCCATTGATGATAAAATATTAAAAACATTAAACTCCTATGTCCAAATTCATCTGGCAGCAAGGCAAGATTAGGAGGTCACATAACCTACTTTCACTACCACTGGAGAGAGGTGGGCTTGCTATACCCAATACAACCCTGTATTATTGGGCGACATTTCTGCAACACATTGCTATTATGATCTGCCTCCCTGCCACTGAAGGCAATGTCGAAATTAGCTCAATACCATCAATATATGAGCTCATACTTGGGCAGAAAGTGAGGGGTCTTTTTCTACGGCATACAGATTCGATGTACTATAGAAAGAACTGTAAATTTGCTACTATAACTAGCACCCTGAGGGTATGGAACAAGATTACTAAGCATATGCATATTGGGAAAATTAATAGGTATACACCTCTGTGGCACTCGAATGTTACAACTGGCTTGGATTTTGATGCTATAGCGAAAAAATGGGAAAGGCTCGGTATTAGAACAATTAATGACTTTTTGTTAAGAGGTTTTGAAACTACCTTTTTGGATCTAAAACTGAAATATAATTTGTCTACTGGAGATTACCTTAAATTTGTACAATTGCATGCTAAGCTTAAAGCCAATGAATCATCCATCTGCATGCTTAGTATTGAAATTATTGATGTAATGAGCAGATCAAAGACTAGAATTGGAATACTGTATGGTATCTTATTGACTAAAATCCAGGACGATCTTGAAAAAACCGAAGTAAAGTGGGCAGCTAAACTGAGCAACCCCAATGTTGATATTTATAGAGTTTTGAAATTGACCCACCTTCTTCTTATGTCCAGTAACCTCAAAGCGCAGCTTTTTAAAACTATTTTCAGTCTCTATTATACTCCGGCTAAGTTACACGCATGGGGTAAAAGAGAGAATGACCTGTGTCCCAGGTGTTTACTTGGACCAGCGACCATAATCCACATGTTTAGTAATTGCTGTGAGTTGGACTTAATAAAAAGTATGATCTCTGACTTTTGCGAAGAACTGTTTGGACATAAACTCCCTGATTCCGACTCTTTATATTTGTTGGGTTATGACAATTCTTGAAGCCTGTCAAGAAGCGAAGAAAGACTTTTATTTATTGGTACAGCGGTATTAAGAATCATCTTGTCTGCACGCTGGAAAGAGTCTCATCCTCCCAGCTTCCAGATGTGGCTAGCCCGTTTCATAGCGGTTTATAGCTACGAAACAACTATTTATGCCACAAGGGGCTACAAAGCAAAGAAGCTGGGAGCTGCAATTTGGCTTCCTGTTAGTAATTGGAAAGCAGGAATAAGCCCGACTCTCAGGGGTAGTAATTACTGTTAGAGCTATATATTGCTGATATTGATGTTGCTGGTTGGTTCCTGTGTTTGTATTCTCTAACCTTTTTCAAGACGTCCTGATAACTTTGTTTCAGTTTCCAGTTTGTCTGCATTTGCTCCAATATTCTTTTACTGTATATTGCTATTGTGTTATGTACCATTTGGAATTGTGTATGTTATGACTCGGGTATGTCCTGGTTCAATAAAAACATTTTTTTTTTAAAAAGAGAACAACAACGACAACAACTCCACAACCCTGATCGCCAACCTCGCCAACCTCGGACTGAAGCAACTCGTCACAATGCTGACCCACTCCGCCGGCCACACGCTCGACCCCGTCTTCTCCTCAAACCTGCACGTCTCCGTCAGCCACACCACCGAACTCCTCTGGACCGACCACCGCTGAATCCACTTTGCCTTCCAGAAACCCACCACACACCACCGCACCCAACAGATCCCCCGCCTCGGCTGGAGCAAAATCACCGAAGACCAACTACACGCAAACCTCGCTCTCAGCCCACCCACCGAACCCTCCAACACCGACGACGCTGCCCACAGCTTCAGATGCTGGATCGAGGACTGCGCCAACACCCTCGCCCCGCTGAAGAAACCCCCCCACAGAGACACCAGCAAGAGAGCCAGCTGATTCTCCCCAGAACTCCTAGCCTCCAAGCAAGCCTGCCGGAAACTAGAGAAGAAATGGCACAGTGAACAAACTCCGGACAGCCACGCAGCACAGAAGGACGCCATCCGCAACCACCATCACCTCATCAGGGCGGCCAAGAGGACCTCCTTCAAAGACCACCTCGACAACAACTCACACAATAGCAAGGAGCTCTTCAACATCGTGAAGGAACTCTCCAACCCCAGCTCCAACATCAACAACATCCCGCTGTCGCAAGCCCTGTGCGACTCCCTTCCCACCTTCTTCCACAGCAAGATAGCAGACATCCACGACAGCTTCAACACCCAGACAGCCCCAACAGACAGCAACACAACAGACCCTCCGCACACCATCGACCACGACCACCTGCTAGCCTGGGCCAGCATGAGCATCGATGACACCATCAAGACCATGCGCACAATCCACTCCGGCTCTCAGTCAGACCCAATCCCGCACCACGTCTTCAACAGAGCAAGCAGCTCCATCGCACCCCAACTGCACAACGTCATCAATCTCTCTCTCGAGGCCGCGACCTTCCCAGCAATCTAGAAACACGCCGAGATCAACACCCTACTCAAAAAACCGAAGGCAGAACCAAGAGACCTCAAGAACTCCGACCCATCTCTCTGCTCTCCTTCCCGGCCAAGGTCATCGAGAAAACCGTCAACAGACAGCTAACCTGATACCTCGAAGAAAACAGAATCCTGGACCCTTCCCAGTCAGGGTTCCGCAGCAACCACTGCCCTCATCGCTCCCACTGACGACGTCAGGACCCTGCTGGACAACGGTTAGACTGCAGCACTCATCCTCCTAGACCTCTCTTCTGCCTTCGACACTGTCTGCCACCGCATACTACGTGCACACCTCCACGCCGCAGGGATCCGAGATAAGGCTCTGGATTGGACCACCTCCTTCCTCTCCGGCAGAACCCAGAGGGTCCGCCTCCCCCCGTTCCATTCCAAAGCCTCCGAGATCATCTGAGGCGTACCCCAGGGATCCTCCCTCAGCCCGACGCTGTTCAACGTTTACATGGCCTGCTCACACACGTAGCCCGACAGCACGACCTCAACATAATCTCCTATGCCAACGACACTCAGCCTTTCCTCTCCCTCACCAAGGACCCCATCACCGCCAAAGCCAACCTCCACGAAGGAATGAAGGCTGTCGCTGACTGGATGAAGACCAGCCGTCTGAAGGTGAACTCGGACAAGACAGAGGTCCTCATCTTCGACTCCAACCCTTCAGCCTGGGACGACTCCTGGTGGCCGACGGCACTGGGGGCAGCCCCGACACCCACCGACCATGCACGCAACCTGGGAATCATCCTCGACTCAATGCTCTCAATGACCAAGCAAGTCAACGCTCTCTCCTCCTCCTGCTTCAACACCCTCCGCATGCTCCACAAGATCCACAGATGGATCCCGACAGATACAAGAAAGACAGTCACCCAGGCCCTCGACAGCAGCAGACTCGACAATGGAAACACCCTCTACGCGGAAGCCCCGACCAAGCTCATCAAATGACTACAACGCATCCAAAACGCCTTAGCACGACTGATCCTCGACGTACCACGCCATAGCCACATCACCCCCACCTGAGAAAACTGCACTAGCTCCCCGTCAACAAGACGATATCCTTCAAGCTCCTCACCCATGCACACAAGGCACTCCATAAGACCGGCCCAGCCTACCTCAACAGACTGCTCTCCTTCTACATCCCCAACAGCCAGCTACGCTCCGCCGACCTCTCACTCACCACCGTCTTGCGCATCCGAAGAACAACCACCAGTGGGAGATCCTTCTCCCACCTCGCCGTCAAGACATGGAACACCCTCCCACTGAGCCTACAACAGACCCAAGACCTGATGACCTTCAGGATGATACTCAAGACCTGGCTGTTTGATCAGTAGCGCCCCCCCCCGTGACTTGAGACCCTCGCGGGTATGTAGTGCGCTTTACAAATGATTGATTGATTGATTGATTTGCTTGTTGGTGATTACCGAGCTTGTGCATTGGAATCTCGGTAGTCCAGACCCTGAGCAGTATTTGCACCAAAGACCTTGGGCCTCCTCACTCCGAGTGATCCGTGGGCTGGTACTTTGCAATCAGCTCAAGGTCCCCTCGCGCCTCCTGGTCATTCGGCCTGTGGGTCCTCCTGAGGGTCATAATGATTTCTATTGAGCTTCTCTGGTTGCTACAGTCGTGCCCTGACTCCCCATTGCTTGGTGAGTCCCCTGGACCTTGCTGGTCCACATTGTAACCTGTTTGACATTCCTGCATGGGTTGCTTTTGCCAAGGCTTGTTGATGCTCCCGCCGGACACCGCCACTCAGCACTTGACATCCTTTGTGGGACAACTTATAGTGTAGTTCCTATATTCCCAATAGGCTCTGCGCATTGGAATAATGCCTGGTGATGTGATCATTATGTTTTAGGGCGCCTTTAAACCAGAGCAGGTACTCTTGGTATTTTAATGGTCTTTCCACCTCCTCGAAAGGAGTGTACTCATCCGGAGGTTCCTCTATTTTATAACAGTGGAACTCATGTGTGACAGCGTTTGCTGCTGGAAAGTTTATCCATGAATAGAATACCTCTGTCTGCCGATATTCGTGTGCCTCAATTACGAATATGACTGTACCACCTCTGGGTGTTAGTCCATTTTCTATAAGTTTAAGTGTTATAGTTTTTCTTATGCTGACCGGGATGAGTATTGCATCCGGGTCTTGCTGTAGGAGACTTGTGTCATCCGCTAGGAGTTGAGCTGCTATTCTAGCTGTCTCCCTTTCTTCTTCACCGTCTGACATTTTACTGACAGGAAGGTTTTTTGTTGCAGATCAGGTTTCCAAGGAAACAAAGATTAGGTGCACAATATTTTGGAACACTGTATCCTTCAACGTTGAATAAACCAAAAACCATACATAGAAATCTCTTTCTACTAAGTTCTGGTAGATTTTTAACCTTTGACCCACTCCAGACGTCTTTGGAGTATTTATGGGAGAAAGGGTCTGTGTGAAAAAGCACGACTGAGTTACTCTAATGCCTTGCGTTAGATTTATCGCCTTACCAAACGTTGGGTGCCATGTAGTGTAGTTCCTATATTCCCAATAGGCTCTGCGCATTGGAATAATATCTTCAGTAGTGTAGACGTAGGACTGAGGTTAACTAGGTCTTTTACTGACGATATTAGACTTAAGTTTTGTGTGCCAGCTAGCTCAGAGTTCACTAGAAACTTTCTCGAATAGGCGAGGAGGAGTTTAACCTCCCTGGATAGACAAGAAGGGATTTAGTTTCTGACAACCATAGAACATGACAACTTTGCTCTCCCTAATCAAGAGTATATCTCTAGAGTTGTGTGAAAACAAAAGACAGCTATTTTACTCAGTCAATACGTGCATACTTAGATTCACCAGATTGTAGAGAAAAGAAGAGACGGGCGTTTTCAATAAAAGGTGTTATTTATTGATCAGTCTCTTTTCTCATACAAGAGAAATGAATCGCTACATTTGTAATACTGGTAGTTAAGTAAAGTGCATACAGTAAAAGCAGGATTATAAAATAATACTGTAAAAGCATTGATATGGTTTCTTAGCCATATGATACTTTAAAATGGATAAAAGATAGGGTTTGAGGTGCCGGGTTTGACGTAAGGATGGACATAAGACGTTAATTAAGAACTGGTCGTTCTTACATTCTTTACAGGAGTTCTCAAACGAAATCAAAACAATAGCAGCGGGGATTTCCCAGGTTTGCTGGAGGCTTGGTTTGTTTAGAGAACTCGGTGTGCCTTCTAGGGGGCTGGAGGAATAGTGCTTGCTTAATGTGACAGCATGCGCTATGACTAATTTATGAAACTGGTTTCTGTGCCGTTGTATGGATATTAGTGATTTATAACCGGACAAGGGTCAGAAATTGGAGTATCGATACAGGTCCCTAGATAAACACACTACACCCACTCCACAAATTCATGTCCATATTTACTAACCTAATCAATAGTAAACATAACTAATAGTGCATGTGTATACCGAACCACCCCAAAATACATTTTTTGCATTTGAAAATAGGCATATTCGAAATACACGAAAATGAGTATAGGTGCTGTATGCATTCAAGCAGTGTAATCATTCAAAAAAGGGAAGCACAATTTATCTCAGCATGAATGATTTGCGAAAATAACACATGAAATGGCTCTTAATACAGAAGAAAAAGTGCGAGACCACTTCATCACATATAGATACAATTACTTGTAAATATGCTAGAGGCTGAGGTAAAATATTGTCTCTAGAGTTCCTAAACATAGAAGCTCTGTTCTCTAAGAATAGTTCTACTTTAAGCAGAAGATAAGTGCCAAAAAGTAAATATTTTGGATTTGGGAAAAAAAGTTTTCGTTTTCAGGGGAAGAAGGAAAAAATTGTCAGTAGCTTTGTTTTTAAAACCGAAGGACAAATTCAGAGTTCAGGGAACGATGTGTGCTCGATTGCTTAAAGTTATTCTTTCAGTTCGGGGGAAAACATCATGTCAGATAGATTTTCAAAAAAGCAGTTTACCGCTTCAGGTGAAAGTTCGACCAAGTAGGAGAATGTCGCTACCATGCAGTCGTGCGCATGTTCGCTTTCAGTGATGTTTTGATCAGCATTGCTTACAGAAGGCCGTACCTGGTTGATGCTGCTTTCATCCTGTACTTCACTACCCTTCAATCGTAGTGGTGAAGTCTCCACAAATGCCGTCATCAGGATAGGTAGCCGCTGGGGACAGCACAATGCATGAGCCTTTACTGGACCCAACAAAGTATCTGCATCCAATGGTACTTCTGATTGTAGTGTAAGACATGTGTCCAACACGCATTCTTCGTCGCATAGCATGCATCTCAATACAGGTAAGACACAATTCTGCCATATGAGTCTGAACGAAAGAAACCAGGTCATATTCAGATCTCTTAGCCGGGCTAATCCAAGGACTTTAGTTATGCGGTCCCGATAGCGTATAGCTAGGATCGTTTCTTCCATTGTTGCTGGTGACTTGTCTGTGACATGGCTTGCCATAACGAAGCAGGAGTAGCAAAAATAAGATGCCTGCTACGAGTCCCAACAGGAGTGGAAGTCCGCCAAAGACAGAATGGACGAAATTGGGAAATATACCCAGGACTGCTTTGAATGGGGTTAACAGTCCCGAAAAACGGTCTTAAATACACTCGCGATACCATTCGTATCCGAAATGTTTAATATTTCGTTTAGCATTTCTGCGAAGTGTAGGGGGCAATTTGTCAATAACAATGCATGTATCTCTTCCGTTGTCCTTGCAACTTGGAGATCATACGTTTCTTTTGATGACGTCAAGTGAACTGGCGTCTGTAGGAGCACAGTCTTCATTCTGCTTAAAGTATCAATTCGAATAGAAGAGATTTTCAAACTGGGCCAAATTTTTCCCTCCCTATCTGGAGTGTCGTTTGGATACAATACTCGCTCACAGCAAGTGACCATGGAACTTACGCTTACTAGATAAGGATTTCCTGGCAGCAAGCCACAACATCTGTGATCTACAATTAGAATGTAACTCCCGTTAGAAAGTCTTCTAAAGAATGGTTCTATTTTTGTTGCAGGTGTGCCGAGCTGGTGACATGAAAGGTTATTTGAAGTCCCCTCACAGGCCCCATGTAAACTTATACCCTGACACAGAAGTATACCACTTAGTGATTTTTCACAATTGTTACCACTAAGAAATACACTCTGTCCTTTTTCACTATAACATGTGTGTGTATAAGGTAGGTTCCATGTTGACTTAATGTATCCTTTACCCAACCTTTCATACTGGCCTGCCTGTATATATTTCTGGCAGTATCGAAATTGGAAAGTCGTTATCGGAATAGTTATGATTCCATGTATTATCCATTCAATGACAGGTCGTTCTGACATTGTCAATGATAATCTCTCAAGTTTTTCAATGCTCAGAATTGTATACTCTGCACCCTTTTGTGCCAAGCTGATTTGTGTATCAGTAAGGTTAAAGATACCGAATAATGACGTTGTGTTGATTAAACGCCAAGGCACGTAGCCTGAACGCAGATTTTGTAACGTCCAGCCAAGCTGTCCAATAGAACGCAATTGGGACTGACCGTGTTGTAACATCAGTAAGTCTTGTTCTATTATATCGATTGCAGATGATACAATACTGTCCAGTGAATATATTCTGGAAGACAGAGTCATTAACCCATTGTCCACAACAGAAAGTGATTTTTCCAAATTAACACGGTCAATTTCTCGTATTTTCTCTGCTGTTTCAATTTGAGTTATTTTCCAAGCTTCGTTGTAAGCTGCATATATAGAGGCCGCTATGAAACGTTTTTGACGCTGTTTGCGTGGTCCCATAATGAAGTCAGCACCTTCTTTAAGTAAAGTCAAGTGTTGCTTAATTTCTGCCAGTGTGGATGTTCGTAGCCATTCGAGGCAGAGTTTACCTACACTGTATGTAGTTACAATCCCTGGATGTTGTCGCTGGGAGTATCTAGGGTCTGGCCTGGTTAATGTTAACCCCTCTATTTTGTTCAGGAATCTATCTTGACAGTTGTTCGTGTCTGTGGGCCAGATCAACCATTTTTTCCAATCAGGATGTGTTCTGTTTTGGTTTAAAATATGGGATACGTCTATCTCATCATCTGTAGTGTTATTACTGTCAGGTGTTGGTTTTGGAATAGACGGTTTGTTTAAGTCTTTAATTTTGGCTAAGCCAAAACAGGTTGTCTGTTGAATTGTGTCATTCAAGAATACAATTTGTTCTGGGATCATGCAGGCTCTAAACAATGATTCTATACCTTTGACCTGACAATCTCTTGTACCCCAGATTGTTTTAGTTTCAATGTTATTGTTCCAGAAATCAAAACCGAATGTATTCATTTTGTCAAAAAATTTATCTGAATAGATTAATTTTGTATTTGTAAGCATGGTTTTCATTCCTGTCTTATTTAACAGTTTGAAATAAAACGTTTCTGCATTACTTGTGTTAAACCCTGAGAAATATGGACATTTTTCATAAAATGTTTTCGAACTGCCTTTTGGTGGAGTTGCACAATGTTCCCATTGGTTATAATTAAAAACATTTCTAGGTTGAGCAGATTTATGCAGATAATGGTTACCATAGTGGTTGTAACAGTACATCTGGTCATAATTAGATGAACCCTGTAAATAATCATGTTCTGTAAATTTAGCTGACATCACTAGATCTGACATCATATCATTAATACTTTCAAAGTCCCAATCATCAGCGAATGTGCTTGATTTTACAAAGTCACTTAATGAAATCTTGAATTGATGAGGATACTTCAGGAGCTCAACAGGGCCATAGATTTCGTAATCAGTTTTGTCCCATGCTACCCCACCGGGTATAGGATTGGCTGTGAAGTTTACTGAAGAAAGTTCTCTTTTCTCGATGTGTGAAGACTTGTGTGGATTCAGGACCAAGTTGATATTCTGACTTGCTGTGTCCATTGTAACATATTTTCCCTCAATGAAATGACCCAAGTATAGTACCAGGATGGGCCAAAGTATGAGGACAAATACACCTTGTGCCACCCAAAATTCAATCCATGGAGAAATCAGATAGGTTTCTTGTAGTTGATGAAAGAGTTCTTTAGCTTTGTCTTTAAAAGTCTTTGATGGTGTCTGCAGTTCCTCAGGTTCGCTCGGATCCTCAGAGAAATCATCGAAGTTGATGAAATAGCCTGATGTTGTTCTGTCAATTGTTTCAATTGCTTCTGGATTCCTTTTTGTTTTTGGAATTTGCTTTGTTTCATTAGCATAGTCTGTGGTTACATCATTGTAGACTGGTGTTTCTTGATGTAAGATTTGGGTTTCAAGAGGTTTAAGTTCCATGGCTTTGTTGCATAGTCCTTGTTGATTCACTGTAGGTTTATCAAATGTGATTAGTCTCTCAGTTTGAACCTCTGTGTTTGTAGCAAATTTTGGTGTTCTGCTATTTCTTGGGAGTCCACTTGGCCTACTACTTATTATCGGCCACATGATTGTGGTTTAACCAAGTCGATGGATACAACTCGGTTCTCCTTTTTACCAGTAAGGGGCGGTAGCACAACTGATCTTGTTCCGTTGATAGCTAAGACAGGTACTGCCCTTCTGTAAGAAGGCCCAAATTCCTTCTTTACCGTTATTTTCTCTCTGACCAGATCCCCGATTTTTGGAATCCAGACAGGCCTTGCTGGGACAGGTGGTTTCTCTTCAGTGGTTGTTGGCTGTTGTTTAAACTTTATGTTGCTCAGGTCTTTTCTTGTTTCATTTAAGTCCTGTAAAATAGCCAAACGATCTTTGATATCAAAGCATTTTTCTTTAACCACTGAAGTTTGACTATCGAGGTCCTGGATTAACATTCTAGTCCCAAACAATAGCTCGTACGGACTGAGACCCCTCAGAGAAATTCTTGGCAGATTATTAAGACTACGTTGGACACTTATTAAATGTTTGACCCACCCAGCTCCCGAACCTAATACCTTTGCCGTTATAGATTGATCTATGCCTTGGTTTTTTCTTTACACCATCCCGTTTCCCTCAGGAACGAAGTGATAAGAGTCCCGCAATGCAATGCCCATGCTGGCCATGCCCTTCCCATAAGCTGGAGAGCTAAAAGCAGGACCATGGTCAGGATGTAGCATGCCCCATGCGTATATGCCATTATAGACTCGCAAATCGTTTTATAACAGTTCAGACGTCAGCCGAGAGCTGGGGTCTACATTTTAAGTGATGATAGTCTCTATATGTTAATATGACGCATTATTCATATTGGGTTTTATATATTTATTGTTTAATCCCATCTTGAGCGAAACGCCATGGCAAAACACCGTCTCGGTTGCCACTGCGATCTCTGTTGCAGTTTGGACAGTTTTTCGCAAATATGTGATGTTGCAGGCTCATTCCTGGCCACCAGTACGTGGATTGCAATTCTTCTAGAGAATCTTTAAGCTTGAGGTGTCTGAGACCCTCACCCATATGTGCGTCTGCTATTAACAAGACTCTCCTGTTCGTGTTTGGAATTACTCTATCCCCCACTCCAGGGATTCGAGCAAAAGGAACGGAGTTTGCATCGATTATGTATGTATAATTGAGTGGATAGGTGATGGGTAGCGCTGAGCAGTCGCCTTTTGATGACGTTTTCACCGCCAGCATGGTTTCCCCGTCAACGTATTTTCCTGAACGCTTTTTTGTAGCTACGGGAGCTGATTTAGTTGCTTCCGCTTTGGCTGTCTCAGCCAATAAATTCCCTGGAACGTGAACGCCATCACGTTCATGACTCAATGAATGTATCACGTGAGTCTTTGGTAGTTCTTTCTGTAAAAGAACTACTTGTTCCCAAAGCGATTTTTGCTTTATTGTGGCACCTGTGTCATCTTTGTAACCGTTTTGAACCCAGTTCTGCAAATCTTTATTGTATGTTTTGACGCAGTAATATGATTCGCACACTATTAGTGTCGGGAATTCGCGATCAGCATTATATAGCGCCATTTTTAACGCTATTATTTCAGTTTGTTGTTCTGAATTATTTTCCACTGAATGTGTTTTAGTTACCAGAGGTCTCAATTTATCTCCGCGCCACACGTATTTAACAATTTCGCATGTGGCGTTATAGGCTTGTTTTCCCCAAACCGAGGGTTGTGCATGTCCGTCTGTATATATTACACAGGCGTACTGTCGTATGGGCAGAATGTCGATTGGCAGAGGGTATTCTCTTTCGTATTCTAGATTTTTTTATTTTTTCATTTCCGGGTCAAAATAGTATTTCACCTTGTCTGTAGCAAGAGAATTTTCCCATTGTATCCATTTTGGATATAATGCCATAGTAGGTAAATTACATGGGCTTGTTAATGCCTCAAAGGCTGATTCTGCTGTTCTAACAGTAATCTGTCTGCCGTCAGCTTGGTATCTTTCTCTTACTACAGCTGTTTGAACCGCATGAACAATGTTTTCCTTGATGCTGATGTTTTTTCAGCTTCTGTGTACAAATGTGATTTGTATGCTATTGGTACCGTTTCTCCCTCATTAGAGGTCAGGTATGTGAATCCGCATCTTCCTGGGATGACTCGGATTACAAGGTTGCGTGTGTTATCGCGTGTTTGCAATTTTGTTTTAGCTAACATGTCTGTTTGCAATGATCTCAAAATCTCTGTGTGTTTTGAGTCCAATTGATTGTTTTAAAATCTGGTTTTATTAGGTCATAGAGAGGTTTAACTCTCTCTGCATAATTTAGAATGTAAGTTCTTCCAAAATTCAGGAAACCTAGAATTGATTGTAAGTTTTTCAGCGTTCTTGGTGCTTGGATTACGGCACATTTCTCTAGGAAATTGTCAGCCAGGCTTTTGCCTTCACTTGATAATTCATATCTTAAAAACAGGACAGTCAGATGGGCAATTCTTGACTTCTTGAAGTTGATTTGTAACCCTCTGCTGCGAACCCAAGTATTATGGTGTTCACTCTTTTCAAGTGAGTATCCAAGTCATCATCTGTTAGATAGATGTCATCGACATAAGATAATGCCTCATCATCATATATTTGTAGTAACTCTGTTACTCTCGCTGAGAATAATCCTGGGCTGTTCTTGAACCCCTGTGGCAAACGACAGAAATTTTTCTGCGAGCCATTTATAGAGAAAGCGGTCAAATATCTGCTTTCTGGTGCTATATTTTGACAAAAGAATCCATTAGAGATGTCTAATGTTGTTTTGTATTTTTTGCGCACTATGCTATTCATTAGTGCTGCACTGTGTGAGTTTTGTACTGCAAATGTTTTGCAACATGAGTTAAGGTGTCTGTAGTCCAAAACTAGACAATATGAATCATCTGGCTTGGAGACAGGAAACAAAGGATTGTTCATTTGTGAGGTGCATGTTTCAATCCCCCCGTGGTATTCAAGTTGATCTAAGATCTCCCTGACCTGTTTTTTTGCTTCTTGCTTAATTGGGTACTGCCTTTGTGCAGTTGGTTGTGATTTTAACTGGATTTTGTGAGGAAAAGAGTCCTCATCCCATCCCACATGGTTTTTATATAATGCAGGAGCTTGGGCTACTGCCCACTTTCTTGCAAGTGTATATTTTTTATGAATTGGAATGTGATTTGAGAAGGCAGGCATAATCATTTCTTCGCCAGGAGGGTACTCCCTGACAAACTCCGGTGGCCAGTCTTTTTCAGCTAAAAGGATGTCATAGCCTTTGGAGAGATTATCCCAAAATAGACCCCTTATTTTCCTAGTCTTATCTCCCTCTATACGTAATGTTATTTCGTATATTTTATGAGGTTTGCTAACTCTGGTGTCTGCAGTTTCCACCTGAATGTATTCATTCGTGTCCACTGTCTCCAGATGATTCATCAGGATCTTGTGAGCTATGCTCACTTCTGCTGCGCTGTCTAGCATTGTCTGAGCCCACTCTCCGTTTTTCAGCTGTGTCCTCAGTATCCTCGGCATGTTTGATTACTTTAATACTGGCTACCTTTTTCTTTGAACCGGAAATCCTACGGCGAGTAGGAGTAACCTGAAGTACTCTTGGGCACACAGGTGCTGTCAATTGTTAAACGTAGTTAGTCCAAAAGTAAGTTGTAGATATTAGTCCATACAGTTTACGTTTGTTTCAACTGCTTATTTGTAAATCATCATATTCAATTCATATGACTGGATAATCTCATCATATATTCCATAGTTAATTCTCCAAAAAACATGTTAATGCTCCACATTGTTTTGGAATCCCCAATGCATTTCGCACAAAAGTGCGCTTCCTCAGGGGTTCTGTAATTAAATAGAAATAACACAAATCGGTACACTGCACGTATCCAGGAGCAGGTAAATACATGTATATGCGCACTAATTAGACAAGTGAATACTAGTCTAACTGAAGGTAAATGTGTAAAGAATGAACAGTGGAAGGTAACAAGTGAGAGCCAAAAGACAAGAGGGTGCTCCACGTGTATATCTACAGTGAATAATAAGAAGTGAGAAGAGCCAAAGAAAATCCAAAGAAAATCAGTGTCTAAATATATGTTCAACATCACGCGGATAGAATGCCAAAGGTACCGGAGGAAGCCAAGAGTTTAGCAAAATGTAAAACCGTGCACTGCATTTTCCCGTGCGGTTAAACACCCATCCATAGTGTCAAAGAAACGTGAGGTATCGAAGGACAATAGTGGTATCGATGTCTTACCGATGTGAAGAAAAACGGCGAATTAACGTAGGGTAATCGTGTATCGGCGAGGACCAGGCTCCGTGACTAGCAGGAACCCGGAAGACGCCACGCATGCGCAATCATGCGGTAAAACGTGTTTCAGAAAGTAAACATAGAAAAGAGACATGCTCGGCACCCGTGTGTTTAAAAATGAGAAGATAGACTCGTTAAGAGAGAGATGCAGGTATTCGCCATAGGCAAAAAGTGGGAAAAAATCAAAACGTCTGACAGGAGTGTTAAAAAAGTAGGTACAACAGTAAATATGAGATAAAGCAATGTGACGTAATTAGGAATGAATAATATAGTGAGATAACAAGAATCAAGAGAAGGAAAATAAAATGTAAAACAGAGGATATGTCAGCAACATATAAATACACCCTCAAGTAAAACAACGATATGAATACAAATGATCAAAAAATACTATAGGATCACAGCTAAATAGAGATCAATATATATAATGCAATTTGTCACTGGTATCAAAACATTATTCATAGATGACAACTAAATTCAAGACGATCATTTAGTCCTTTAGGCTGAACCGCCTGCAATCGGTATATCCAGTATAGCTCCCGCTGTAATAGCTGTTTGTTGGTGTCCTTGTGTGGTTGTTTCTCAACTGTTTCCAAAATCAAGAATCGTATCTGACTCGGGTTATGCGCATGTTGAATGAAGTGTGCAGCAATATTTGATTTTAGGTTTTTGGTGCGGATGTTACTCCGGTGTTCATTTAGCCTAATTTTGATTTTGCGTTCAGTTTTACCCACATAAGGGAGACCACATGGGCATTTTATCATGTATACAACATTGTTAGTATCGCACGTAGCATTAACTTGAAGATTAATGGTAGTTCCTTGAGTAGGGTGAGTCATAGTGGATCCAAGAATTATACTGTTGCAGTGACTACAGTTGTAGCATGGGATGGTTCCTTTGAAAATGATTTGACTGCTAGTTGTAGGTTGCTTGATTAGTTGTTGTATAGTCTTAGTGCGTTGGTAGGCAAATATTGGGGGCTTTTCAAAAATTTGGTTGAAGTCAGTCTCTGATTGCGTTAATGGCCAGTGTTTGTGAATAACCTCTTTAATTTGTCGTGATTGTGTGGAATATTTAGATACAAATACAGAGCGGGTTTCTTGTTGTTGAACTTTCAATTTGGGTTTCAATAGTTCATCTCGGTTCTTGAGTTTTACTCTGTTTTCAGCAGTGGCTGTAATGTGTTCCGGGTATCCACGTTGGTGGAATTTTTGAACAATTTTTGCGCTGTTGGTTTTGTATAAATCCTCTGTAGAAGCAATGCGTTTGGCTCTCAATAATTGTGAGTACGGTAGATGCTGTTTAAGACTGGGTTGATGAAAGCTTTTGTGATGTAAATAATTATTGCGATCTGTAACTTTGGTGAAAATGGAAGTAGTAAATTGATTATCGCACAATTTGACAAGTACATCCAGAAAAGCAATTTCGGTTTTGTTTAAGGTGTGAGTGAATTGAATCCTGTCGTTGACCGTGTTGAGGTAATTGATTGCAGCAAGAAATTGAGTCTCCGTACCTTGCCAAACAAGAAAAATGTCATCAATATATCTGTAGTATGCACACATGTGCGGTTGCCAAAGTACATTGTGGAGTATGTGTTGTTGTTCGAATGCATACATGAAAAGATTAGCATATATTTTTCCCACTTTTTGCCTATGGCGAATACCTGCATCTCTCTCTTAACGAGTCTATCTTCTCATTTTTAAACACACGGGTGCCGAGCATGTCTCTTTTCTATGTTTACTTTCTGAAACACGTTTTACCGCATGATTGTGCATGCGTGGCGTCTTCCGGGTTCCTGCTAGTCACGGAGCCTGGTCCTCGCCGATACACGATTACCCTACGTTAATTCGCCGTTTTTCTTCACATCGGTAAGACATCGATACCACTATTGTCCTTCGATACCTCACGTTTCTTTGACACTATGGATGGGTGTTTAACCGCACGGGAAAATGCAGTGCACGGTTTTACATTTTGCTAAACTCTTGGCTTCCTCCGGTACCTTTGGCATTCTATCCGCGTGATGTTGAACATATATTTAGACACTGATTTTCTTTGGATTTTCTTTGGCTCTTCTCACTTCTTATTATTCACTGTAGATATACACGTGGAGCACCCTCTTGTCTTTTGGCTCTCACTTGTTACCTTCCACTGTTCATTCTTTACACATTTACCTTCAGTTAGACTAGTATTCACTTGTCTAATTAGTGCGCATATACATGTATTTACCTGCTCCTGGATACGTGCAGTGTACCGATTTGTGTTATTTCTATTTAATTACAGACCCCCTGAGGAAGCGCACTTTTGTGCGAAATGCATTGGGGATTCCAAAACAATGTGGAGCATTAACATGTTTTTGGGAGAATTAACTATGGAATATATGATGAGATTATCCAGTCATATGAATTGAATATGATGATTTACAAATAAACAGTGTAAACAAACGTAAACTGTATGGACTAATATCTACAACTTACTTTTGGACTAACTACGTTTAACAATTGACAGCACCTGTGTGCCCAAGAGTACTTCAGGTTACTCCTACTCGCCGTAGGATTTCCGGTTCTATTTGTCTATAGCACCTCGTGACCCAGGAGGTGAACACCTGAAGTACCTATAAGATTGGACTAGTGGTACAAATTCTACTACTATATATACATTTGGAGTGCAGCGGTTTACATTCACTTTGTTATAGTTCCCTCTGGCTCACACCGCTTCAGCACCCACAACCATGTCCTATGCAGATATCGCTGGCTTAACCAGCAATAAGGCTGAAACCTTTGAATTTGACACCAACGATACCGACAGAATTTACTCATTAATCCAGGAGCCGGAATATATTGCATCAAGTACAGGATCAATACAAGCTAATGTGCGCCAACTATTATTCACAGCTAAACGAGAGATTAACCAACGACTTCATGCTTCGACACTCATTAGATACCATCGTGTACAGCGCATTCCCAGAGGTTTGCGAATCCCTCTCAAGTCAACATTGTGCAAAAACAATCCCCGGTTCACCGAGAAATGGTATGGCATACTAAATAAATGCTCACTCGACTTGATCCTCCTGATTGTTGAAGAACTTTCCAAACTTTTAGAGGAACTTGAAAAAGAAGTCAAACAACTTAAACACGAACTTAGTCAAAAAATTACCCAAGAGGAATTTACCACCACCCTAGAGGATATTAACAGTAAACTAGATACATACATCAAAGAAATTAACGAAAGAAAACTGAGAAAGTTCAAACGTGATACGGTCGACTACAAGTTAGGGGAGGTGTATAATTGGGCCGAGATATATGCGGCCAGAAGACAAAACCGCAACCAACCTAATAGATCGACAGATGGAGAGACATCATCTTCAGAGGACTCTGCATGTAGAATGCCTCCACGAGGCAGACCACGACAACAACCTCCAACTGAGAATACAAGACCTGAACAACCAACTACCTCTAAAACTACCACAGAATCAACCACCACCGCCACTGCAGATTCTTTTTTAGATGTTGGTCCCGAACCAACCGACGATCGAGGAGGTCCAGAAGCCAGAGACAATTTACTCCCACCGGCGAAATCGACCAGAAGTCACAGAATTTAGTTGTTAACATCTCTAAATGTCCTTTAAATCAAATACAAGAACAAGTGTTACAAAAAGGTATGAACTTCGTTCTTACGTACCAAACTAATGAATTGGATATCTCCATTTCATTCTACAAGTTTATGAGAACACTACGACTAAGACATTTTTTTGATAACATTTGTGTACCTACCACTACTCAAGACAGAGATACTCTTATGGGTTTACGTCCTCCCAGTAACTTTATGGCTCCCACTAGCCATAAGGTTCTGGATGTTTTTGAAAAAGTAGTGCAACAGGACTTGCACCTACTGTTTGACACTCAAAAAAACAACCGTAGTAACCTTATGATTAAAGAGAGACAAGCCATCAAACAACTTGCTAACAATCAGACATTGACCATATGTAAGGCGGACAAGGGCGGCGCCATTGTCGTTCTGGACTCTACGTATTACCAACAAGGTTTGCATGAACATCTTCACAATCCAGATTTATACATGCTTTTGAGCTCCGATCCTACGTGTGCTTTCAAAGAGATACTAATAAAGATTATCAACAAAGCTGTATCTGCCAACACCATCTCTGACAGAGACAAAAGATATCTTATCAAGGATTACCCTCAGGTACCATATATCTACTTAGTACCTAAAATTCATAAGAACCCCAGACAACCACCATTCAGACCAATTGTAAGCACTACCAACTCAATACACGCCCCCACGGGAACGTACATTGATAAACATTTACAAGCAAGTGTTAAAGGCATGAGTACATTCATTCAGGATACCACCGACTTTTTAAACAAATTACAACAAATTGTAATTCCCAATGACCAACCCATTGTCTTATGCACGATTGATGTCAACTCCTTATATACCTCAATCCCTCACAATCTGGGATTGGAAGCTTTAGAGACTGCTCTAGTACAAACTGACAAGCCACTGGATCTCCAGGTGTTTATAATGGAATTGATGCAATTCATCTTACACCACAGCTATTTTAAAACTCCAGACAACCAGTACTATTTGCAACTGTCTGGAGTAGCAATAGGCAACTGTGCTGCTCCAGCATATGCTAATCTTTTCATGTATGCATTCGAACAACAACACATACTCCACAATGTACTTTGGCAACCGCACATGTGTGCATACTACAGATATATTGATGACATTTTTCTTGTTTGGCAAGGTACGGAGACTCAATTTCTTGCTGCAATTAATTACCTCAACACGGTCAACGACAGGATTCAATTCACTCACACCTTAAACAAAACCGAAATTGCTTTTCTGGATGTACTTGTCAAATTGTGCGATAATCAATTTACTACTTCCATTTTCACCAAAGTTACAGATCGCAATAATTATTTACATCACAAAAGCTTTCATCAACCCAGTCTTAAACAGCATCTACCGTACTCACAATTATTGAGAGCCAAACGCATTGCTTCTACAGAGGATTTATACAAAACCAACAGCGCAAAAATTGTTCAAAAATTCCACCAACGTGGATACCCGGAACACATTACAGCCACTGCTGAAAACAGAGTAAAACTCAAGAACCGAGGTGAACTATTGAAACCCAAATTGAAAGTTCAACAACAAGAAACCCGCTCTGTATTTGTATCTAAATATTCCACACAATCACGACAAATTAAAGAGGTTATTCGCAAACACTGGCCATTACTGCAATCAGAGACTGACTTCAACCAAATTTTTGAAAAGCCCCCAATATTTGCCTACCAACGCACTAAGACTATACAACAACTAATCAAGCAACCTACAACTAGCAGTCAAATCATTTTCAAAGGAACCATCCCATGCTACAACTGTAGTCACTGCAACAGTATAATTCTTGGATCCACTATGACTCACCCTACTCAAGGAACTACCATTAATCTTCAAGTTAATGCTACGTGCGATACTAACAATGTTGTATACATGATAAAATGCCCATGTGGTCTCCCTTATGTGGGTAAAACTGAACGCAAAATCAAAATTAGGCTAAATGAACACCGGAGTAACATCCGCACCAAAAACCTAAAATCAAATATTGCTGCACACTTCATTCAACATGCGCATAACCCGAGTCAGATACGATTCTTTATTTTGGAAACAGTTGAGAAACAACCACACAAGGACAACAACAAACAGCTATTACAGCGGGAGCTATACTGGATATACCGATTGCAGGCGGTTCAGCCTAAAGGACTAAATGATCGTCTTGAATTTAGTTGTCATCTATGAATAATGTTTTGATACCAGTGACAAATTGCATTATATATATTGATCTCTATTTAGCTGTGATCCTATAGTATTTTTTGATCATTTGTATTCATATCGTTGTTTTACTTGAGGGTGTATTTATATGTTGCTGACATATCCTCTGTTTTACATTTTATTTTCCTTCTCTTGATTCTTGTTATCTCACTATATTATTCATTCCTAATTACGTCACATTGCTTTATCTCATATTTACTGTTGTACCTACTTTTTTAACACTCCTGTCAGACGTTTTGATTTTTTCCCACTTTTTGCCTATGGCGAATACCTGCATCTCTCTCTTAACGAGTCTATCTTCTCATTTTTAAACACACGGGTGCCGAGCATGTCTCTTTTCTATGTTTACTTTCTGAAACACGTTTTACCGCATGATTGCGCATGCGTGGCGTCTTCCGGGTTCCTGCTAGTCACGGAGCCTGGTCCTCGCCGATACACGATTACCCTACGTTAATTCGCCGTTTTTCTTCACATCGGTAAGACATCGATACCACTATTGTCCTTCGATACCTCACGTTTCTTTGACTCTATGGATGGGTGTTTAACCGCACGGGAAAATGCAGTGCACGGTTTTACATTTTGCTAAACTCTTGGCTTCCTCCGGTACCTTTGGCATTCTATCCGCGTGATGTTGAACATATATTTAGACACTGATTTTCTTTGGATTTTCTTTGGCTCTTCTCACTTCTTATTATTCACTGTAGATATACACGTGGAGCACCCTCTTGTCTTTTGGCTCTCACTTGTTACCTTCCACTGTTCATTCTTTACACATTTACCTTCAGTTAGACTAGTATTCACTTGTCTAATTAGTGCGCATATACATGTATTTACCTGCTCCTGGATACGTGCAGTGTACCGATTTGTGTTATTTCTATTTAATTACAGACCTCCTGAGGAAGCGCACTTTTGTGCGAAATGCATTGGGGATTCCAAAACAATGTGGAGCATTAACATGTTTTTTGGAGAATTAACTATGGAATATATGATGAGATTATCCAGTCATATGAATTGAATATGATGATTTACAAATAAACAGTTGAAACAAACGTAAACTGTATGGACTAATATCTACAACTTACTTTTGGACTAACTACGTTTAACAATTGACAGCACCTGTGTGCCCAAGAGTACTTCAGGTTACTCCTACTCGCCGTAGGATTTCCGGTTCTATTTGTCTATAGCACCTCGTGACCCAGGAGGTGAACACCTGAAGTACCTATAAGATTGGACTAGTGGTACAAATTCTACTACTATATATACATTTGGAGTGCAGCGGTTTACATTCACTTTGTTATAGTACCTTTTTCTTTGGAAATTGTAACTTTTTACTTTGATGAGCAGGTTCCTTGTCTTTGGACTTGAAGTGCTCTTCCCTTTGTTCTGACCGTCCTCTTTTTTCCGATTTCTGCGAGGAAGTCTGAAAAGATCGAGAGCGACGTGTATCAATATCTTGATATCTATCAGGTTTCTTCAAATTATCCCTATTTCTAAGGTTGTATTTTTTCTCAGAGGGCTCCCTCTGGGGAGACTTGTGTCCTTGGTCCGGAGATCTCTCTCTCCGCCGAGGAGACCTTCCTCTGGACTGGAATCTTTTTTCTTTGGGAGTGGATTGTTTATTTCCATCTCAGTTCTTTTTTGGAGCTGTTAGATTATTTTTAATAAATACCTTTTCAGGATTTTCAGTTAGTTAGGGTTTCACTGGTTTCCCACCCAAACTATCTCTTCCTAGTTCTTCATATGATTTTTCTATGATTCTGGCAAGTTCAAATGGTTGTTCTGCTATATCTGTTTCTTTCAACTTCTGGTGGATCGCCACAGATGCTGCTTCCCCTTTTATGTTGGATAACAATAAAGCTGAGACCTGCTTGAAGTCTTTCAGTAATTTCATACCCAGAGTTAAAGCAGGTTCTGGACCGTATTAATTTTGAATCTGTTTTAGTACATCTGGTATTACCGCCATGGAAGGAACACCATGTGTTTTTGTGTAAATGGAAGCAAAGACTGTGCCCCAAGTGTCACAGTCCTCCACATGTGGTGCGATCCCCATTGGAAGGCCGATAGTCAGAATTCTGTGTTTCTCAGTAGGGGTAGTATCCGGAAATACCGCCTCTATTTGAGTGATTTTTTGTGCTAACCAGAATGGAATTTGTTCCCGTTTAATGGGTACTTTGCCTAGACAGGACTGTATGTTCTGTGGTGTGATTTTATTTGTGTTCTCCTGATGAGGGGGCAGCTGTGGAATTTTAATAGCTGGTTGGACTGTTGAAGTCCGCATTACATATTGGACTAATTGTCTATGTATTTTAATCAGTTGTTTTAACTGTACCAAAAGTTCTGGTATTGACATTTTTTCAATGTCTGGATGTGGTGTGTAACCGGCTAGAACCGGCCACGTTGCTCCTGGTCTACCTAGTGGACAGTGCCTGGTGATGTGATCATTATGTTTTAGGGCGCTTTTAAACCAGAGCAGGTACTCTTGGTATTTTAATGGTATTTCCACCTCCTCGAAAGGAGTGTACTCATCTGGAGGTTCCTCTATTTTATAACAGTGGAACTCATGTGTGACAGCGTTTGCTGCTGGAAAGTTTATCCATGAATAGAATACCTCTGTCTGCCGATATTTGTGTGCCTCAATTACGAATATGACTGTACCACCTCTGGGTGTTAGTCCATTTTCTATAAGTTTAAGTGTTATAGTTTTTCTTATGCTGACCGGGATGAGTATTGCATCCGGGTCTTGCTGTAGGAGACTTGTGTCATCCGCTAGGAGTTGAGCTGCTATTCTAGCTGTCTCCCTTTCTTCTTCACCGTCTGACATTTTACTGACAGGAAGGTTTTTTGTTGCAGATCAGGTTTCCAAGGAAACAAAGATTAGGTGCACAATATTTTGGAACACTGTATCCTTCAACGTTGAATAAACCAAAAACCATACATAGAAATCTCTTTCTACTAAGTTCTGGCGGATTTTTAACCTTTGACCCACTCCAGACGTCTTTGGAGTATTTATGGGAGAAAGGGTCTGTGTGAAAAAGCACGACTGAGGTACTCTAATGCCTTGCGTTAGATTTATCGCCTTACCAAACGTTGGGCGCCATGTAGTGTAGTTCCTATATTCCCAATAGGCTCTGCGCATTGGAATAATATCTTCAGTAGTGTAGACGTAGGACTGAGGTTAACTAGGTCTTTTACTGACGATATTAGACTTAAGTTTTGTGTGCCAGCTAGCTCAGAGTTCACTAGAAACTTTCTCGAATAGGCGAGGAGGAGTTTAACCTCCCTGGATAGACAAGAAGGGATTTAGTTTCTGACAACCATAGAACATGACAACTTTGCTCTCCCTAATCAAGAGTATATCTCTAGAGTCGTGTGAAAACAAAAGACAGCTATTTTACTCAGTCAATACGTGCATACTTAGTTTCACCAGATTGTAGAGAAAAGAAGAGACGGGCGTTTTCAATAAAAGGTGTTATTTATTGATCAGTCTCTTTTCTCATACAAGAGAAATGAATCGCTACAATTGTAATACTGATAGTTAAGTAAAGTGCATACAGTAAAAGCAGGATTATAAAATAATACTGTAAAAGCATTGATATGGTTTCTTAGGCATATGATACTTTAAAATGGATAAAAGATATACATACATATATACATTGACTAATCGTACTCAACTGGTGCTTCTAACTACGCCTACCCCGGTGTACCTGACCTAAGCCTAATACATGGGAGGGAGTAAGTAAGTAGCAGTTTAAGTTAAGTTTGTTTTGCCAAGAGTCTGACTCAAGAATTCTCTGTAAGGGGTTAGTCAGTTAAGTACCTGGGATTTTAGAAGGCAGGAGGGCTGGTATCTCTGTCTCAGGACTCGGTATCCCAGTTACCCGCGAGGGCAAGCTGGAAACGCTGGAGGCTGGATTCCTCGGCAAGAGGAAAGGCCGCGTTTTTCCTCAGCGCGTCAAAAGGGGAGGGGCAGCGTCCGTGGGCTCTCGCATCAGCTGGGCTCTCCGGCAAGTAGTCGCTGCTCCAAGCTCATCACCACCGTTTGTTTACTTAGGGCAGCGTCGGTATATTTATACCTGAGAGGTGCCGGGTTTGACGTAAGGATGGACATAAGACGTCAATTAAGAACTGGTCGTTCTTACATTCTTTACAGGAGTTCTCGAACGAAATCAAAACAATAGCAGCGGGGATTTCCCAGGTTTGCTGGAGGCTTGGTTTGTTTAGAGAACTCGGTGTGCCTTCTAGGGGGCTGGAGGAATAGTGCTTGCTTAATGTGACAGCATGCGCTATGACTAATTTATGAAACTGGTTTCTGTGCCGTTGTATGGATATTAGTGATTTATAACCGGACAAGGGTCAGAAATTGGAGTATCGATACAGGTCCCTAGATAAACATACTACAAACTCGCATCTGGCTCCTGGTCATCCTCGACATCTCCTGGTCCTCGTGGCTGCAGAGACAAGCATCCCTCCTTCGCAACTTAAGCACCCGACATCGGTGGGCATTTGTCTACCGAGCCCCTGGTCACGCTAAAGTGACCCAGACTCTGTCCCCTCTGCTTTCAGGTTCTTTCCTTCCAGAATCCAGGCTTGGATTCCTCCGGACCCTTTTCACCTTCACGGCAGCAGTACTTCTTCACAGCCCTCCATTGAGAACGACGGCAGTTTCCGACACCGATCCACACCTATGCACCCGGCTCCCCTGGGATAGGTAACTAGGGTACTATGATATCCGTGGGTGGGGTGGCTCTCTAACCCCTTATGTTCCAAAGGGTTTGCTCGAAGTCCACCTAGAAGGGTCCTTAAACTTTATAATTGTAACCGCGACTTCCCAATAGAATTGTACGGAGCCCGCGGTCGTGTTAGCACACTGCACTCATCCTCTGTGGGGTCCTTGTCTACTCACCTTGGGTGGTTCCTTGGGTTCCCAGCAATTCTACATGCTCCAGACCTTGTCTTGACTCAAGTCGTGATTTCTATACAACTATGTTAGTATTTTTTTTTCTGCAGAGTTTTATATAGCACTGGTTAGACCCCCAGGTCTCAGAGTGCTTTACATGAGGATTAGCAAGTTATCGGTTACAAAATAAACATCAGTTACAGGAGCCAAGTATAAACAAGGAGAACAAGCATTGGCATAGCCAATAGGTTTCGCTTTTGGGACCTTATAAGTATATAGTTATGCAGCACAATATCCTTGGTGCAACAACATCAACTGTTGTATGGGTAAACACTTACAAGGTCCCAAAAGCGAGACCTATTAGCTATGCCAATGCTTATTGTATAGATGTTGCTTAGTATTGTAAAACAAACATTTGCCTGCAAATGCCTGTTATAAACTCACACATCGCTCACATCTAAATTAAATTTAAAGGAAAATGGTGTTTAAATCATCTGTTTAAGATTTATTTAAGGTTATCAGGGAAATACTTTCTACAGAACAGAGCAGGCTGTTTCAGGGGGTCCCTTAAAAGGCCAGGGCCCACTTTGCCCATGCATTATAACGTCTCTACCACAGCACCAGAAAGTAGAGGCCATTTGACAGAGACCAATGCAAGCGTGCACACAGACAGAAGAAAGTGTGTACAGACAAAGCGGAGAAAATACAGATTCAGAATGGCGCCTGAGTGTACCGACGCCCAGAGCACATTAAAATCACACAAAACAGATTAGGGGAATTATACAGAACTCCGGGAGTGTTAATCAAGCACGTTTGCAGGTTTGACAACATCTGCAATGGAAAGATATTAAGAAATCTTCACAATGCGATATGAAAGGCAAACCCAATTGTGCGGTGTAGAAATAATGGTGCATGTCTAAGCGAGTTGCTGGCTCAGTAAATTTAAAGTTAATGTGCCACATTTTCTAATTAAAGAAAAGTGCTGAAAATAATTAACAATTACCAAGAGATGTTTCGGAAGCGGCAAGCAGGAGGTGTTGGGGGAAGGAATCGGATAATTAAGGGAACTGAGTCTGGAGGGAGCGCCCTGCACCCGCGATTGGCGAGGAGGTGGCACAAAGAACAAGCATGTAAACAAGCTGGCGCCATTGCTCGAATCAACAAAAAAAGTGGAGAAAATACATTTCTCAGTCGTTCAGAATGACGCCCGAGTGTACCGACCCCAGAGCACATTATAAACACATGAGGGGAATGATTCCGAACTTCGGGAGTGTTAATTACGCACAGTTGCAGGTTTGACAACATCTGCAACGAAAAGATATTGAAAAATATTCACAGTGCACTGCTGGGGAGAGGCGCGCCTCCGCAGATCAGGGTGTCATTTAAAACAAGACGTGCGAAAAGGAAATAAAAGAAGACACGCGGCCGCGAGACATGCTCTGTGGTGGGGAGGGGTGGACAAGCGAGAGGAAGGCCAGATGGTGCTTGATCGGTCGCTGAAAGCTGGCGGCTGCGCGTGTGCACGCGCGCGTAACCGCAAGCGCTAGGCCAGCAAAAGTGTGTGTTAGGACTTTTAACAGAGCATTCGTTTGGGATTAGCAGAGAACGCCTCATTAGATCCCGGCAGGGGTTTCAGGCTGTTGGTAAAATTACATGTCAGCTCTGCACCCGTGTGGAACCTAGTCGGCTGTTGTGGCGGGATGCTCTGAGAGGGAATCCCCCTCTTACACTTAGTGCACCCTAGAGCGTGCATCACATTTTTTGGTCTAATACTACACTTAAGTTTAGATCCCACACTTTCACTTTAAGGTCCTGAGGAAAGCCAGTACATACCCAAGGCCTGGCTGAAACACGTAGACAGTCTGTTGGATGTAGGAGTTTGTAATTATTACTCCACCCACATCCACCGCCTTGCTTTTACTACTGCCAGTAGCCCAAACATTGAAATAGACCCTGTGGGTAATGGGACCACTGTACAGTTTTTAAATGTCACTTCAACACCACCTCACTGCACACTCAGTAAAATACCTGCTCCGCTGTAAACAGGCGTTGTAGCACATCAGGGACACACTCAGTGTCACCAGGTGGGCTCGATGATGAAGCATGCCACCAACTAGGTAGGTGGGTGAGGGCTTCATAAAAAAAGAAAACATCTTTTTATTTTTACCTTAAACATACAGCCCCTCTTTGTCACGTACACAGCACTTTTAAAAACCCAGTTACTAAATGTCTCACAAGGTAGCGCATGTGCTGGCTCAGGCCAGACCTAAAAACTGATTACATAATAACATGAGTTATTAGCTCATAGCATAACCAAAACACAAGTCAAATGGGAAATGGAGGGTAGAGGGGAAATGGTAAAAAAGGGGTAGAGAATGCAGATCATACCAACACAGTAGGAAGTAGTTCAGGGGTATAAAAAGTCAATGTGAAAGACAGAACAAACCGGTTTGGGATCAACAATCCAAAACATCCCATGTGTCGGTGAAAGTACAGGATGGGAGGGGTGTAGGCGACCTAAGGTGGGGTGAGGAGAGGGAAGGAAACCCAACGGAGAGATGAGAAAAAACGATGTCCAAGGTCCGGCTGAGTAGGTGCCGGCCGAAGGGGTGATCCAGAGCCAAACTCCTCTATAGCCGCCTAAAAAGCTCCACCTGGCCTCCCCCATGTTGCTTGGGCTCTGTGGTATATAGTTTGGTCTCCCCTGGAGCCCACTGTGTATTGTGCTACTTACAACTGTTCTATTGATCTCTTATTGTATTGTATTGTAATTGCATTTATATAGCGCTTACTACCTCTGACGAGGCGCCGAAGTGCTTTTTCGGTAAGTAGCACGCTACTGCGGGACCCATAAAGGATTAGTGTTGAATTAGTACAGTGAAATATGAAAGTAATTAAAGTGGTAGATAGGTTAGTCAGTTATTTGAATTTCGAAGGATAGAAGAGGGAAAAAGGTTAGTATTTATATAGCACTTGTTACCCCTGATGGAGTGTTGAAGCACGTCTTTTTTGGGCAGTAGCACGCTACTCCGGAAACCCATAAAGGATTAGTGGTGAATTAGTATGCTGAAATATGAAAGTAATTTGAGTGGTGGATATTAGTCAGTTATTTGGAGTGAGAAGGATAGCAGGGGGATAGGAGGGGGAGAAAGGTTTGCATTCATATAGCACTTGTTACCCCTGAAGGGGTGTTGAAGTGCTTTTCTGGTGAGTTGCACGCTACTCCGGAACCCATTAAAGGATTAGTGTTGAAAATTAGTATAGTGTGGTGAAATCTGAAGTAATTTGAGTGGTGGATATGTTAATCAGTTATTTGGATAGAGAAAGGTAGCGCCAAGATTGAAGAGGGAAAGAGGTTTGTATTTATATAGCGCTTGCTACCCCTGATGGGGTTTGAAGGGCTTTTTTTGGGTGAGTAGCACGCTACTCTGGAACCCATGAGGATTAGTGTTGAATTAGTATAGTGAAATATGAAAGTAATTTGAGTGGTGGATATGTTAGTCAGTTATTTGGATTGAGAAGAGTTGGGGAGGGGTAGAAAAGGGAAAAGGTTTGCATTTATATATCGCTTGTAACCCTGATGGGGTGTTGAATCGCTTTATTGGCGAGTAGCACGCTACTCCGGAACCCATAAAGGATTAGTGTTGAAAATTAGTATAGTGAAATATGAAAGTAGTTTGAGTGGTGGATGTGGTATTCAGTTGGATAGAGAAAGGTAGCGGAGAATAGAATAGGGGAAAAGGTTTGCATTTATATAATGCTTGCTTACCTCTGATAAGGTGTTAAAGCGCTTTTTTGGCGTGTAGCATGCTACTCCGCGACCCATGAAGGATTAGTGGTGAATTAGTATAGTGGAATATGAAATTTGAGAAGTGAACATGTTACTCTGTTATTTTGATTGAAAAGGATAGTGAAAAGTGATAGGAGGGTGAAGGGTTTAGATTTTTTGGGGGGGAGGTCATAGCAGTAGGAAGAGGCTTTTGGATGAGTAAAAAGGGGTTGTGGAGGGGAAGAGTCAGAGGAAAGATGTTTAGAAAGGTTTGTTTTGGGGATCGGTATAGCAAAAGAAGTGTCAGATGATGCAAGTAGAGGTAGAGTAAGGGAGAGTCTAGAAAGGGTTATTTTGGGGATCATAGTAGTGGTATGGGATTTGGGATAAATGAGAGAGTGGGTGTAGAAGATATATTGATATGTGTATAGGGTGAGAAATAGGGTAGTCCATTGGAAAGAGTAGTAGAAAGAAGTTTGAGATGAGTCAAAAGTTGGGTTAGAAGATATATTGAGAGAGGTATTGAGAGAGGTATAGGGTGAGAAATAGGGTAGTGCATTGGATAGGCTGAACTGGAAACAAAGTGATAAATATATAGATCCATAAGTACATTGAAAGTATATAGATGCACAAAGGAGTTAGGTATATGTAGATGAAAGATATTGATAGAGGTACAGGAAGATAAATAGGGTAGTCCATTCGATATGCTTTTCAGGAGGAAAGTGTCAAACATACAGATCCAAGTAAATGGAAGGTACATAGATACACAATTGGCGAAGCACATGTAGACCAAAGATGCACCAGATAAACTCCGGTTTTCAAGGTCTTATTGTACTTTTATTTTTTTTTATTTTTTTAAACAATTATTCTACATGTTTATACAAAGCAATACACAAAGATAGGTACATATCTATAGTAAAATAAATGATTATATACACAGGGTTATGCTGTAAATTTCTGTTTGCGTATGGTGCTTATGTGGCGAAGAGCCAATTCTTGAGCAGTTTTCTGAAGATAAGGTGGCTGTCTGTGGATCTTATGTTGAGGGGTAAAGAGTTCCATAGTTTGGCTGCTTGAACAGAGAAGGATGTGCCACTCATGGTTTTTTTCTTGTATGGTGGGATTTTGAGGCGAGGTGCCATTTTAGAGCGGATGTTCCTTTGTTCAATGTGTTTGGTGATTTCATTCCTGATGAAGAATGGTCCCATTCCATGCATTGCTTTGTGGGTGATACAAAGCAACTTGAACGTGGATCTTCTTTGTAACCGGTAACCAATGCAGGGTTTTCAAGGCAGGTGGGATGTGGTCTCACGGTTTGATATGCAAGAGTAGTCTGGCAGCCGAGTTCTGAATCCGGTGTAGTCTTTTCATGGTCGTTAAAGGTGATCCATGGTAGAGCTTGGACCTTCTGTGAAAATCCCAAATGAGGGAAAATTAGTTGCAGCGTTTTTATAGTGACAAAGCTTGTTCTTGCTAGTTTGTCCCCTTGGGCATTCATCGACAGCTTGGAGTTCATGGTCATTCCGAGGTTTCTTACTTCCTTTGATACTTTAGGTGGTGATACCAGTTCATCAGGCCAGGCGACAAGCGGGACATAATGTTTCCAATCGCCACAGCTGAGTATTTCCATTTTGAAAGCATTCAATTTGAGGTGGCTCCAAGTCATCCACTGATCCACGACTCTGAGACAACTGAAAATTGGGGAGTTTCCAATGTCTTTGGGGCGGGGCATTCCAGTTCAAGGAGTATTTGTGTATCATCTGCATAGTTATAGCACGTGGGGTGAAATTGATTGATCAGTACCGGTAATGACTTCATGTAGATGTTGAAAAGCATGGGCGAGATTACAGAGCCTTGAGGGACCCCTGCTTTTGTGGAGTATGGTTTGGGTGAGAAAGGTGGAGCATGGATGACATTAATTCTGTTTCGAAGGTAGGACACGATCCTGTCTAGAGCAGTCCCCTCTATGCCAGCTTCATAGAGTCTTTGTTTCAGTGTCATGGTCAACCGTGTCAAAGGCAGCCGAGAGGTGCAAGAGGAGAAGTGCAGCAACCCTGTTGCGGTCTACTGTGTTATTCAGGTCATCCGAGATGGCAAGGAGGGACGATTCTGTGTCTCTTCCCGGACGGAAACCTGTTTGGAAGTCTGAAAGTCTGTCATTCTCTGCAATGAATTGTGTCATCTGAGCGAACGCTGCTCTTTCTACCAGTTTGCCCAGGAAATGTCCATTTGTAATGGGTCTGTAGTTGTCAGGGTTCAGCTGGTCCAAGTTTGTTTTCTTCAGTAAAGGGCATATGTATGACTTTTTGAGTTCTTCTCAAAATATTCCGGTGGTTAAGGAATCGTTGATGATTCTTCTTACTGGAGTGGCAGCAGAGGTTGTTAAAAGAATTGTCTTGAAAGTTTGTGGTGGACACGGTCAGAAGGGCTGCCGGCAGGCCTGCTTGCTTTGACCAGGTCCATAAATTAGGAGAGGCTGGGTTAGAGTATTCTTGGATTGTTGTTTTATCAAAGGGTTAGTTCTGGTGCTTTGTCTCTGTTTTAAGTATGAGTCCAACATGTCTGCTTTGTCAGTGTAATGATTTGCCAGTTTGTCTGTGAAATCTTGAGTAACAGGATGAGTTCCTTCTAGGCAATTTGGTTTGCGAAATTCATTAAGTATTTTATAGGATTCTATATTTGCACATTTAGCATTTTGAACTCTGTCTGAATAGTACATTTTCTTAGCTTTTGTGATAGCTGACTTCTATAATCTGTTAATTTTCTGTTGGTGAAGTTTGTCTTGTTTGGCGTTTGTTTTGAGCCAGGTATGTTGCAGCTTTCTAATTAGTTTTTTAATGTATTTTATCTTTATGTTTCTCCAAGGTGTTTTTTTTCTTTTGTGTGGTTTTGTGTGGTATCAGCATGTCAAAAGCTTCCCGTAGCCACTCATATCGTTTTTTTAACAGAATTTATTGTTTCCAGATTTGTCCTGGGTGTTAGTTGTGTTTCTAAGTGTTCCAAATTGAGTTTGTGCCATGGTTGATAGGTGGATGGGTGTAAGGTAGTTTTAGGTGTGTCGCTTAGTGTTGTTTTATGTTGGAAAGCAAGCAGGTGGTGGTCTGACCATGTGACTGGAGTTGTAGTTTGAAAGGTAACTAGTTCGGTATTAGCAAAAACTGATATCTAGGATATGTTCAGCAATGTGTGTGGGTTTGTGGACAATCTGATGCAGGATTAGTGCGTCTAGGCCAGTGATTATTGTTTTTGGATGGGTCCTATTGGGTTTGTCAAACCAAATGTTGAGGCCTCCCAGAACACATAGGTTGGAGTGTATTGTTATCAGTTTTGAAACTGTGTCTATAAGTGCGTCTGGGAATGTCGTCTTGCTGGGTGGAGGTCTGTAAAGGAGCAGGAAGTTACAGGAGGAAGACGGTGTAGGATTGCATCTGTTGAGAAGAGCCTCACAATACTTTATGGTGATGTCAACAACTTTAGTGATATGTCATGTTTGCCTGAACATAACAGCTGGACCACCTCTTTTTTTGCCTATATGATTTTGGGTGATCGATAGTCTAGAGGAACGGCTTCCTGCAGGACTGGAGCCATATGTACGTGTGGATGATTTTCGCATGTCCTACGACACTATCTTCCTGATGTCCTGTACAATTCACCTACCAGAAATAAATAAGATGTTCCTGGAACATGTTGTATTTTATATCTCCTTGTGATCCAGTTGTCCATCTTTATTCTCACACTGCTTAGGTTTACGAGTTCTGTTTTTTAACATGTATTTTCTATGGCATTGGGACCTGATGATTCTGGGCAAACGTTCAGGAGCCATTTGTTGCTGCACTGACCTCTTGGCTACCTGGCATAAATATGCATAATAAACATGTGTACAGACCTGCCAACTTGGAAATAAAATGTGTCTTGTGAGAGGGGAGCATGGCTTTGGAGGGGTGGGGCTTTATGCTGAGAACTACCTCTGAGGCCCTTCTGCACATATGGACCTCATTCCCCCACCAATAAAACAAAAACAAAACACAAAGGTTGCAGGGGCTACTACCGATGTCCTCTGGTGTTTTCATACCTCTTAATGGACTTTGGCTGGATACAGCTTTCAAAGAGGCGGTTTCCAACTCCTCTGCCAGCCACTGTGTCATCTTGTCTTCTCACTGGGTGAAAGTGTGAAGAAGCCGAAATCGTGTGACACACAGTGGTAGCGTATGAGTTGGCAGGTCTGCGTGTAGCTCATGTACAATAATGGAGTGTGTATATACATCTTAGGCACAAGACATAAAGCTGAGGTTTACTGCCCTGTCCAATGTTTAAACACGCTCTGTGCAAGCATAGGAGACAATGTCTAGTAGAGGAGTACACAGAAATCCATGGCAGTCATAGGGTTCACCATAGGCTTAGAATCACAAAAGGGATAATTTCAAGCCTCCTGCATATCTAGGGTGACTATACTGGTCTCTGTTCCAGGGTGCAATACTCAGAACATTGTAGTATTTCACTATCCAGTTTTCACTGGTTCTTCTTACCTGCCAAATTTCTGTAGGGGGAAAAGTGCAAAATGTGTACACAATTTGTAATCCCGAGTCAGGTATACACTCCCATTTAGCCCAAATCTGGGGTACCGGGGCACTCAGAATGAGGCCACAATGTTTCGACACCTGGTGAAACAAGTCTTTTTCGTCCCCTCAAAACGAGCACTGTCTAGAGGGCTCTTGAAGTTTCCTTTCGCTGTGAAAGTAGTCATTGTTCACAACAGGTCATGATACTTTTGTTTATTAATTTTTTTCTAATGCCATCAGATTTATGTAACATACTTCTCCCGGTTTCTACAGTCTCAATATATTGCAATTGTATTTATACTTGCATTATCTAAAGGGAAATGTAATAAATACATTGTAAGTATTGCACTGTCACTTTGATCTATTGAGGAGCATCGAAGAGAACATTTAGACCTGCACAGTAGGGAGGCCATGTGCATAAATGCTACTACAGCTCATTTTAACATTAGCACCTATAAGGAGCAGAGTGCAAACTGTGCTCATTCCTGTTTTGTGGAGGCAAATAAGTCCAGTTGTAGTGCGACAAAAGGAATGAATTGTGAGTGGAAGCAATTGTATGGTTAGCCCCTGTTGTTGACCAGAAAAGTGTAAATGGGACACAAATACCTACCAAATGCCAAGTGCAAATGTGATTCACTAGGGTGTTTTGAGTTGCCGTTATCACAGGGACCTAAGCGACCCAGACACTATGTCCCAGCCATTTTTAGGACTCACCTGAGACACTGCATGCGCTGTCGCTTGCAAGACATTTTGTTTACTTGCAGGGGGCTTAAATCCTGCTTACTGTTTGTTGGCTTGGTTGTCACTCTCATTTGCTTGCTTGTTATTCATTCGCAAGTGTGGGCTTCCCTCCTGCCTCTTGTGTTTGTCCGTCTCCTGGCCAATGGTTCAAGTACTTGTGCCCTTCCGCAGCTCACGTAATTATGCACTACTTTCCTTTTTAGGTCGAGCGCTGCATAGGAAATCGACCTCTTGGAATCACTTCAGCTTCAGGAGAAGCTTGTGCATTTTATGCTCAGACACCATTGGCCTTTGCGCCTGGCTTCAGCACGCAATTGCTCTGGGGAGGTAGCAGCGGCGCACAGGCTGACATCTGTTTTGTGTCACGCATCGGCGCGCAGGATGACATCTGTTTTGTGTCACCTTTCACTTTCGCGGCCAAGGCTTTCATTGTGGTTCCATGCATTACTTCCTGGTTATATCTGGTCACTCTACTGCTGGCTCTATTTAGCAATAGGCCGGCTGACGGTAATGCACCGCCCTCGCAGAGCACACTGACATCTTGAGTATATCTGCACACAGTACCACATAGTTGTCGATGGTACTTGCTCCAGATTCTCCTGCACTGTAAGGGCTATTTTAGGCTCCATAAGGATGCGTTTTAAGCCTTTCTGGCCACATTATGAAAGGTTAGGGACCTAGACGTGATACTTTTTACACCTGAACCTTGTGCGAACACGGAAAGTCTGGGTAACTCCTGTGAAAGCATGCCCCTTCTTTGCAGCTATCAAAAAATGCATGGACACTACACATTTAGGCAGATTGCTTACACGTGGAGCGTTGTGGGGGTTTTGCGGGGGCTGTGGTGGGGAAGGCCTTCTTTTGAAACGTCTCCAATTTGTAAGCGCCGGTCATTTTTAGCCCCCTTGTGGTAAGTGGGAGGCAGAGCCCAGAGTCGTGGCGTGCACTGTCCTATCCGTGTCTCCTACAGAGTATGGTGCCCAGACATGCCCCGCCGTCCCCTGGAGCAGAGAGAGGTGTGTGCCCATGGAGGCCCGCCAATCTTCTGGTGTCACCAGACGCCTCAGTGACCCCCGACACCCCCCCATGCTCTTGTGGGCCAGTGTGATGACTCAACACCGGTGTGAAGAGGGATGTAAGAAGCATTTCTTCACATGCTCAGGGGACCATGCTACCATTTGCCGTCAGACCATTACTGTTTAGACCGAAGGTTTGACATCATTTGGTATGCTTAACATGGGGTAATTCATATTTTGTTTATGGATTTGGGGGGACGTGTCTAAGGTGAATAGGACCTTTCGCCATTTCTTTTCAGATTTACAAAGGTCTCAGTCCGTAGACTTCATTACTTCAGGGCTACAAACCAGACCAGAGAGTGGGATAGGTCTTGACTCAGAGGTTAAGCTTACTGCCACATCTTTCTATTAAGCTGACATTTTGTGAGACAGGCGAACAGGGAATTGCCTTTCTACCTCCACTTATGTTACCACTATATACCGTATGTGAATCATTTTTATCCTCACCGGGTTGAAAGGCGCAGGGTAGACCAGGCTCTGCAGCAAAGGTTGTACCTACCGAGCTGTCGGGGCACTGTAGCTTCATGTTTAAGCAAAAGGGTAAACCCGGAATCACTGGAACCTGGGTGCTAAACAGTATACAATGAGGTGGTCCCAGTTTTGTAATATCTAAAGTGTCAGACAGACAAACAAATCACATTAAAGTACAATTGTAGAAAGCAAGGTGCAAACGAAACATTTGGTTGTTTCTGTGTTATTTAATCACACTGAAACTGATTGTCTTTTCATCAGGCAATTATTTAAGAGCCTACATTTTTAACATCATTTCAACATGACAGTGCCCCAAGTGGAAAGAAGAGGGTAGGGGGAGGCTGTGACTTAGGTGGGGTTGTGTGGTAAAGTTTAAAAATGGTGACAGAAATTTACAGACAGTTCAGGCATGTATTCTTCATATGCCTGTGCAATAGGTGGTCAAGTGCACATTCATCATAGTACAAAATACATGTACAATTTTGCCATGTAGCACGAGGTTCACAGTAAGGTAAGTACTGTTGAAAGGACTGGCAAAACTCAAATGTCGAAGTTTCTACCCCAATTGTTGTGTAGGGGCTTTTCGGCCTTACGCGAGGAGTCTTCTTCAGGATAGTGGTGTGGGGTGAAGGGGGACCTGGAAGGGGTCAAGGGATGGAGTGTCACATCCAAGCTAGGACTCACAAAAAGCTACACAAAATCCCATAAGCTGGGTTGGACCATTATAATTACCATAAGTGAAAGGGAGGATTCTCACTAATCAATGGTGGAGAAACAAGGGGCTCCGTTGCTCACAAACAAATGGCGACAAGAGTGAGAAGACACCTGTGGAGATAAGGTGACTGTCAGCCATCTGTTCCACAATGAAGGAAAAAATGAGGGTTCTAAGTCAAAACAATAACTCACTAAGCCAGTGAAAGGCAATCCAGGCAAATCAGGGATCCATCATTCACAGGAAGGCCGAAGCATGTGCCTGTAGTCGTAAATGAATTAAGGCTCCCGAGTCAATCAAGGGAGAAACCAGAATCAATCTGTGAGGGGAAAGTAACCAGCTATAGATAATGACCCACAGCGTGGCGGTCAAAAACGCATTACAAGTAATGTTACCCACTGTGAACGGGTGTGCGACATGCAAGTGCCGCGCGTAGAGAGGACTATTAAGACTGCGCGTTGGACAGCCAAGAATTAGTCATTTGCTGATGGAAACGCGGAATAGACAAATATATAAGTGCAGCGGAAGGAAGATATAAACTGCATCTGAGTTGAGTTAAAACTGCTCGGTGGTAGCCTGCGAGTGAACGATAAGTAAAGGGCCAAATTATTTGTATGGTGGGTAAGTACTAGAATGGAGTGCCTCTGCATGGTTAATGCATCATGTTTAAAAAGGCTGATGGTGCTCTGAAACAGATCAAATGCCCCTGTTTGACAAAAAGTTAAAAATGGCATGGCCTGGTATCGCAATGTGCTCAGTGAAGTAGCTGCCGCCATAAGTGTAAACACACGTGGCCCTTAAGCTCTAAAATACATCAATATTCTGTGAAGGGCAATTGGAATGCCTTCTGTGGGTAAACAATGAAGTGTAACCTTATCACAGTACGCATAGGTGTATGCCATTTGCAACAATTGTCAGAATGGTAATCTACAACCTAAGCTGGCGTGGCTGCGAACCCGCGTTAAGAAGCAGCCACGGAAATGACTAAGCAGGCTGTGTGGGGGCCGTGATTGTGACTGGAGCAAGTGAAAAAAGGATCTCATTATGGAAAGGATCACATAGTTGTCTTACTGCGTGAACGCATTAAAAATCCTGTCAGTGAAAGATACGTGAGTGCCGCGATGGTGACTGAAGCCCCTGACTCGGATACACAGTAATTAAAGGGATTTCACAACGCTTCACTACCACGTCGGAAAACTAACAAGAAAACACCATCCTACATTCTCCTGTTCTAAAAATCTGGTGCAACAGTGACAAAGTTAATGGCTGCATGGGGGAAATAACTCACCCACCGCTCTGGTGGATGCAGCGTATCAAGAAAGCGATCGCTACCGCGGCGGCCTTGGTGCTATTAAAGGTATTGGCGTGATGCGTGCACGTTTGCTGCCTCGAGTGACGTCAGAACGCTGGTAGCCGCCCGACCGGGCTGATTCACCCGAGTGAAGAAAGACTACGAGTAGGTGGCAGTATTGCATAACTCTAATCTGGTAAAAGGACATGAAACGATAAAAAACTGGTTTGAGAAATTCATACCTATTGTGTAATAAATAAAGGTACTCAAAAGATTATAAAGCTGGCCATGAAAGAATCACTAACGTGTTTTGTATTAGTTGGCAAATACAGATAGTAGATACTAGTATTGACAATGGCATAATTGTTTTATGTGCACTTAATGAATCCGATACCAGCAATGCCTAATTAGCATGTCTGACTAGAGAATGAGAGAACCCCAAACTACCCCCACTCACACTGGGTTCTCCTGAGACTTGCTCCAACCACCTTTGTTGTAGCTACGCTCCATGGTCACACTTAAACGCCCATTGCTTTTGGTAATGAAATTCCCACTATTAAAAGACGTGTACGGGGGCGTGGCCAAGATAGCGGCATGAGCAGAAGGACGACTCCGGAGCTCCAGCCGACGGCCTTTTCTAGCACCAACCTTCGGGTCGTTCCAGCATCAGTCGGCCCGTGCCCGGGTGGCGGATTTGCCCGGGGTCACTGTGGGCCGCTTTCCGGGCCGGAGTGAGCAGTTGCGGTGCCATTTGGGGCTAGCGGCCTGAGAAAAGTCGGAGCTGCGGCTCCGCCAGTGGAGGAAGGCACGGACGCTGAGCTCGATAACGGAGCACCCGAGTACCTGAGCGGTGGCCTGGGCAGTCTGGGGAACAGCGGTGTGGGAGCCAGAGAGCAGGTGCCAGCAGTGCGGGCCTGGAGGACTGGTATCTGGGGGCCCCCGATGGCAGTGGCATGAGGTGGAGCTGAGGCGACGATCCGGGCCGCGATCTTGTGAGGAGGGCGACCCATTTGGTCCAGAGGTTGTGACTGAGGAGCGTGTCGGAGCTTCCAGGAACCGGTGGCCGGCCTTGCAGCAGTGGGAGGTGGACTGCCCTGCTCGGCTACCCTGCCCGCGAGCGAGGTGACTGAGGTGGGGGCCTGAGGTACCGGAGAGAGGAGCGAGGCCGAGAGGTCGAGTGGCGTGCCTGGTGCGTCTGACTACCCAGCCTGCTGCCGCGAATAACTGGAGGTCGCGGTTGCGGCCCTCCCCCTACAGAGAGAAGAGAGGTGGCAGCTAGAGTCGTGGGGACAGTGGGGGAGACGCACTGACTGAGCGGAGGCGAGGGGCAGTGAGAGGCTACCATCTTGGGTCGCTGCATGGACCGGACTGCGGGCCCTGGCGAACGTGACTGTGGCTGGGGTACAGGCCACCCTAGGGAGCTGGAGGTGGTGAGCCGGCTCGCCTGGAGGACGGACAGTGGTCCCGTGGAGTGGTAGTGGTGCCTCTCATTGGCCTGACCCCAATGACCTTGGAGCTGCGGGAGTGCGGGGGACCTCCGCACCTGGATGTGAAGAGCAAGAGCCGGCTGGAGAGGGGATCCAACGGCCTACCTCGACCCGCATTGGCTTGAGCGGAGTGATTGTACGGACGCTCCCTGCGGACCTGGGGTGAGTCTTTGGATTTGGGGGGCAGTGTTGTACTCTTTGGCTGAGGCGAGGTGGGATCGGCCGTCGAGTATGACCGGCTCCATACCCTGCAAGGGAGATTCAACTGGCTCATGGAATGCTGCGGGAGGGTCCTCTGAGCATAGCAAGTCACAGCAACGTCCAGCGGTTCAGCCTGTCCTGTGAGTGGAACTCTGAGGTGTGGCATTCGGTGGAGGCAGGGGGCCTGAGAATAGAGGTCCACTGGCGTCGAGACAACCTGCCTAGGGGAGAATATACTGGCCTTAACCGTGACCTGAGAAGACGAGCAAGCGTTTCCGCTTCTGTCGCAAGGGACGATCCTTTCGACGGGTCGACGAAGGCCGGGTGGTTTGGTTCTGATCCGCCGGCAGTCAAAAGGACTCTTTGGGTCTGTTGGGGCGGAGCGGACCGGAGGGGCCCCCGACCTGGGTGCTGAGGTGGTACGATGGAGTGGGGGATGTCCACCACCAGAGGACGTAAGAACAAAATGGTGAAGGACCTATTTGCCAAGGTTGAGGCGAACCAGCAACTCAGTGCCATGGCCTCCGCCTCGATGCCGGCCCTCTCGGCGCAGGAAGAGGGATCTGAGCCCTTCACTAAAGCCTTTCTGGAGTCACTGTTTACCTCCTTACGAGAGGATATCCACACTCTGAAAAAGGAGTTCGCAGGGGAAATCAGGGAGGTCCGCAGGGACGTAGACGGAATTGGCGAGTGGGTGGCCGAACTTGAGTGTAAGAGTGACGGAAAGGACACGGAAATAGCGTTTTTGCAACAAGAACTTATCCCAATACATGACCAACTGGTGGACCTTCAGACTCATGTTGAGGATCTAGAGAACTGTTCCCGACGGCCGACGGCTCAATGTCAGGGTTCGGAATGTGCAGCTGACAGATGAGACAAAGGACCTGTTCTGCTTCACACGAGAGCTGTTCAATCACATTTTGGGATGACCACTAGAGTCGGAGCTTCGCCTTGACAGAGCGCTGCGGGCCCTCCAGGTGCCACCGCCGGACATCTTAGTTTGCGGGCAAGACTTTTGCACTAAAGAAGAGATCCTCCAGAAAGCTAGGCAGATGCATCCATTGTCCTTCCAGGGCAAGTCACCAGTCCTGTTCCAAGACTTGTTGGCTTTTACATTGCAAAAACCCAGACCCTGCAAACCGGTAACGGCCCACCTGCAACAGCGCAGCATTTCTTATAGCTGGGGCCACCCGTTTCGCTTGGTGTTTAAACTGGACAATAAGATCTATCAACTGCGTTCAGTGTTGGAAGTCTGCCGTCTGCTGGGCATTGATCCACCTGCTGAGGAGGAGGAGGCGACGAACCAAACCACTGCCGAGGACGCTTCTAGGCCCCAGTGGCGGCAGCAGCGCAGACGGTGATGAGTAAAGAAACCCCCTGTGGCGGAGATCGTAGAGGGTCAGCGAGCTGTGGTGGAGGTGGTCGCATTGGACAGGAATCCTTCCCCAACCGGCTGATTTTTATGTTTTTCCAGGGCTGACTGTTTACCTACTATGTTTCCTGGGTCGGTGGCGGGAGGGGGTCTGTTTGGAGTTAGTTAGATTACCCATACGTACTCTTCTTCCAGTCATCTTGGGATGATGGACATTGTGACTGTGCTTGTTTTGCTTCTTTTTGGGGGGTTTTGGGGCGGGGAGACTGGGGGTAGGGTCGGGGTGTTCCAAGTCCACCGGATGTTTGTGGTTGTGACAGGTCATCTAGCGTGTGTCAACTATGGCAGCAAGATGTTCACGGCCCGATCCATTCCCCTGTGAATGGCTCTCTTTCACCTTTTCTGTTCTTGACCGACTGAATGCCAGCCACAGAGCTTAAAATCCTTACACTAAACGTGAGGGGGTTAAATAATCCAGTAAAGCGCAAAGTGGTCCTCTCACTCCTGGAGAATTCCCAAGCGGACATCTGTCTCTTGCAGGAGATGCACTTGCTACAGAGTGACTGCCATCATCTCCGGTCCCGGAAATTCCCATTACAGTTCTTCTCTTCTAATGCTACGAAGACCGCGGGGTTGCAATTCTGGTGGCCCAGAGCTTCAAGTATAGGGTGCTGCACAAAGGGGCGGAGATTAAGGGACGGTTGTTGACCTATGGGTTTTCTGTGTGTGCCTCCACATTCACGATTGGGTCCGTTTATGCTCCCAATGAGGGTCAAGAGAGATTTTTTGACTTAGCCATTACTGAAGCTTCCAATACTCCTGACCGTCATGTCTTGCTGGGAGGCGATCTTAGCTTAGTTTTCGATAACACATTGGATAGGTCATGTCAACGCACTTCCCAATCAGGTACTCTCACTGCAGAGGGGTTGTCCCGTCTGGGTGAGTTGGGCTTAGTGGACTTGTGACGCTTTTTTCACCCTCGAAGATGGGAATACTCCTATTATGCCAATGCACACAAAACATACGCCCGCTTAGATTATTTATTAGCTTCAGCTCCCGTACAGGCGCTGGCGACCGCGGTAGAAATTGGGACCGCATCCCTATCGGATCACGCACCGGTTACAGTTGTTCTTGCCCTTCCCCCTGCTACGCGTGCAACACGCTGCCAACGCCTCCAGGACACACTATTGCACCGCAAGGATGTGGTTGCGCGGATACGAGTTATGGCTGACTACTTCCTACATAATAGTAATGCGGATACCACGCTTGCAACGCAGTGGGCGGCATTGAAAGCTGTGGTCAGAGGCGAGTATATAGCGATCTCGGCGGCCGATAATGTTGAGCGCGCGTGTAAGCGGAAGGAACTCAGTCAGCAGACACGGGAGTTGGAGCAAATGCATCAAAGGACGGGGGCCCGAGTGTGGAGGCAGCTTAAGGCAGCGCTGCAACAGCTAGCAGCTATAGATCAGGATCGGGCAGAATTCGCAACACTAAGACTGAAACATGCATATTACACGGGTGGCGACCGGTGCGGGTGTCTCCTTGCTCACAAGCTACGTGAAGTCAGACAACGCCAGAATGTGCAGGAGATTCTCCAGCAGGATGGCAGGCGCGTCAAGGACGATGCTGATATTGCCTGTGCCTTTGGCGAATTTTATGCCGATCTATATGCTGGGAACCCTCCAGGGGCTTCAGCCGGAGAGGCTTTTCTAGATTCCGTTCCACTTCCAGCTCTCACGAGGGACCAGGCAGATCACCTGGACCACGATGTTCGACTGGAGGAGGTCATTGCTGCCATCTCTCGCTTGAAGTTGGCGAAGACGCCGGGACCAGATGGCTTCCCTGCGAGTTTTTATAAGACGTTCTGTGCACAGGTGGCTCCCCTTCTTATGAACCTTTTTAATTCCTTTTTGGAACCGGGGATGATCTCAGGCGATCTCCTAGAGGCTACTATTGTCGTTATTCTGAAGCCAGGGAAGGATCGTTCACAATTAGGGGTGTACTGTCCGATTTCCCTCCTTAATGTTGATCTTAAAATATATACGGGAATATATACGGGAATTCTAGCGGCCCATCTTGCACCTCACATGGGCGACTTAAAGGACCTGGATCAGGCGGGCTTCATCCAGGAGCACCAAACCTCGGACAATACTAGGAGGGCCTTGCATCTGGTGGAAAAAGCTACGCATACACAGGGGCAATTCATGATGCTTGCCATCGACGCTGAAAAAGCGTTTGATCGGGTCCATTGGCCTTACTTGGAAAGAGTCCTGGAGAAGGTGGGGTTGGGGGAAAAGTTCCGTACTTATGTTTTGAATTGCTATACATTTCCAACTGCGGCGGTCCGAGTTAACAGTTGCACATCCCCTCCGTTTGCTATAGAATGGGGCACGAGGCAGGGGTGCCCATTGTCGCCTCTGCTTTTTGCCCTCTACATGGAGTCGTTGGCGCAGAGGCTGAGGTTTAACCAGAGGGTGCGGGGAATCAAGTTTGGAGGCTACATTCCCACCATCAGCCTTTATGCCGACGACATCCTGCTTACGCTGTCCCATCCACGAGAGTCGCTGCCTGCATGCTTCGAAGACCTGCGTTCTTTTACCCAGGTGGCCGGCTTTAAGGTGAATATGAGCAAGTCCATGGCACTTGATCTGTCCTTGGAGAAATCGACTAGAGAGTTCCTGCAGGGTTCGTTCCCCTTCCAATGGGTGACAGATGGGATTCCCTATCTGGGGATCCAGTTGGCCCCCTCGCTACCGGCCACGGTTAGCATTAATTATACCCTGCTGCGACAGAAAATTAGGCAAGAGTTGGAACGGTGAAAGCACTTTTCTCTATCCTGGTTGGGTAAAGTTGTGGCAGTCAAGATGACGATTTTGCCCCAAATCCTGTATCTGTTCCGCACTATTTCGTTGCGCCCGCCAGCGGGCTGCATAAAACAGACACAGTCGGAGCTAGCTCAGTTTATTTGGAATGACAGAAAGCCGCGCCTAAAGCTGCGTGTCGTTACACTTCCCCCTGAATCCGGGGGCCTTGGCTTCCTGGACCTGTTGCTCTACTTTCAGGCGGCACAGCTGCGCCTTCTTGTGGAGTGGAGCAAATGGGAGTCTAACAAACGCTGGCTCTTTCAGGAACAGGCGGTTGCAGGTCGCCATTGCAGGACATCTCCTTCCTTCGTAAGCAGCATAGACCTCCTAATTTGTATGCCTCGTATATCACCAGGGTCCCCATGGAGGTTTGGGATCATACAATTATCAAACATGAGCTTACCACCTTCCCGTCTCCACTTACCCCTTTAATGGATAACCCTGACTTCACCCCAGGCATGGATTCGGTGGCATACGCGAGGTGGAGGCCGGCCGGGTGCAGGTACCTTTTCCACTTGTACACTGAGGAGGGTGTTATGTATTCCGTCAAGAGTATGGATTACCAGAGGCAGAGAGGCTCCGCTTTCTACAAGCTCGGCACTGGGCGCTTAGTGAGCAGGTACGCTCTAGGGCTGACAGGCGGCTTCTACCGTATGAATACTGGTTAATCACACGCAAATCCGATAAACAACTCATCTCAGATTCGTACAAGATGTTGCAGGTTAAATACACTCATACCTATAGCTCGGGGAAGGCGCGCTGGGAAAGGGAACTGGGGAGGACGTTTAGCCATAAGGAACAGGAGGGCATTTTTTATAGAGCTAGGCACTCTGCCTATCACATGGGCCTTACAGACACACTCACCAAGGTCGCTACCTACTGGTATTATACTCCTGAAAGGTTGCATGAGATGGATCACTCTAGAGAGGCGACATGCTGGCAGGGTTGTGGTCAGGTGGGCACACTGGTACTCCTGCGTTGGGTCTGTGTTCATGTTCAGGAATATTGGAAGAACATTTTGGATGAGGTGGATGCACACTTTGGAACAGAGATCCCACGATTTCCATTGTATGTATTGTTGGGCCTACCAAATCCACTCACATATCCACTGCGTTTCCGCAGGGGTCGCCTGATTGCGATTATCATTTCCCACTGGCGCACTACACACATCCCTACATTCCAAGGTTGGCTACACCGCTTGTGGTTTGTGTTAGGTATGGAGAAGCTTTCATTGACTCTGGCTGGGGAGTGGGCCAAATATGCTGAGCTGTGGCAACCCTTTCTGTCTTTGTTGGCCTCGGAGTTTTGGGAGGTCACTTGTCCTCGCTTCTTGCGATTGTTGCGCCTCTCTGATGTGGAGCACCCGGCGACAGACTAGCGGAGAGGAGCTCTTGGATGACTGGAGTGGTGGACTTGGAACGTGGGAGGAGGGTGGTGAAGGGTGGGTTAGGGTGAGTCGGGGGTTTTGTTTGAGTGTTCTTTTTCTTTTATCCACTACTGATCATTTGCACATACCAAGCGCCCTTTCACGAACCTTACCCCGCACTTTGGAATTGTTTTATCTGTTTCTTATGAGTTTTGGGATTTGCTATGCAATGGTTGAAGGGGGCGATATTGATAAACACTTTCTGTGTATGTGCCTTGATCTTTCAATAAAAAGATTTAATACTAAAAGACGTTTATGTTGGGAGTGTATACAGACCTCTCCAACTGTATTTGCAATATGTATGTATGTAACAGCCATACTACTGTCATTACTGATTTGATTGTCTCTACTTATTAACTGGTCAACAACTTCTGTTGGTCCTCAAAATCTAGTTTAAATCTATAAAAACCATGTGTTTTTGGACATGTAATTCCTAGTTTGCAAAGATGTGTATGGTTTATGTTTGCACATTCCTTTTCTCCTATTTACAGTGCACATTAAACAGTTATGCCATTGTCAATACTAGTGTCTACTATCTGTATTTGCCAACTAATACAACACATGTTAGTGATTCTTTCAGTGCCAGCTTTACAATGTTTTGCAATCCAATAAGTACTTTGTGCCTTAAGTGCTCCTGTCACCATGCTTTAACCAATATGCATCCTCGGTGTCAACATGGCAACTGACCTGACTATCGTTCTAGTTGAGTACCTTTATTTATTACACAATAGGTATGAATTTCTCCAACTAGTTTTTTATCGTTTCCTGTCCTTTTACCAGATTAGAGTTATGCAATACTGCCACCTTCTCGTTGTTTTTCTTCACTCGGTGAATCGGCCCGGTCGGGCGGCTACCAGTGCTCTAAAGTCACTCGAGGCAGCAAGCGTGCACGCATTACGCGGCACGCCAATGCCTTTAACCCTTTAGGTGCTGCCGTCGGCCAACGGTCGTCACGGGCACTACCTCCCCAGTGCTGCGTGCGACCGCTGGACGTCCAGTTCAGCACTGGATAATGGACAGCGCAGCACTGGGGAGGTTTGTTTACTAGCTCCTAAGGTGTTAATAGCACCAAGGCCGCCGTTATAGCGATCGCTTTCTTGATACGCTGTGTCCACCATAGCGGTGAGTGAATTATTATTTGCCCTATGCAGCCGTTAACTTTGTCACTGTTGCACCAGGTTTTTAAAAAAGGAGAATGTATGATGGTGTTTTCTTGCTAGCTTTCCGACGTGGGAGTGAAGAGTTGTGAGATCCCTTTAATTCCTGTGTATCCGTGTCAGGGGCTTCAGTCACCATCGGGGCATCGGGGCACTCACGTATCTTTCACTGACAGGATTTTTAACGCATTCACGCAATAAGACAACTAAGTGATACTTTCCATAGTGCGATCCTTTTTTTTCACTTGCTCCTGTCACAATCACGGTCCCCACACAGCCTGCTTAGTCATGTCTATGGCTGCTTTTTAACTCTGGTTCGCAGCCACGCCAGCTTAGGTTGTAGATTACCATTCGAACAATTGTTGCACATGGCATACACCTATGCGTACTGTGATAAGGTTACACTTCATCGCTTACCCACAGAGGGCATTCCAATTGCCCTTCACAGAATATTGATGTCTTTTAGGACCACGTGTGTTTAAACTTATGGCGGCAGCTACTTCACTGAGCACATTGCGATACCAGGCCATGCCATTTTTAACTATTTGCCAAACAGGGGCATTTGATCTGATTCAGAGCACCATCAGCCTTCCTAAACTTGATGCATTAACCATGCAGAGGCACTCCATTGTAGTACTTACCCACCTTACAAATAGTTTGGCCCTTCACTTATTGTTCACTTGCAGGCTACCACCGAGCAGTTTTAACCTAACTCAGATGCAGTTTATATCTTCCTTCCTCTGCATTTATATATTTGTCTTTACCGCGTTTCCATCACCAAACGACTAATTCTTGGCTGTCCCACGCGCAGTCTTAATAGTCCTCTCTTCGCGCGGCACTTGCATGTCGCACACCCGTTCACATTGGGTAACATTACTTGTAATGCGTTTTTGACTGCCACGCTGTGGGTCATTATCTATAGCTGGTTTGCTTCCCCTCACAGATTGATTCTGGTTTCTCCCTTGATTGACTCTGGAGCTTTAATTCATTTACGACTACAGTCACATGCTTCGGCCGTCCTGTGAATGATGGATCCCTGATTTGCCTGGATTGCCTTTCACTGGCTTAGTGAGTTATTGTTTTGACTTAGAACCCTCATTTTTCCTTTCATTGTGGAACAGATGGCTGACTGTCACCTTATCTCCACAGGTGTCTTCTCACTCTTTTCGCCATTTGTTTGTGAGCAACGGAGCCCCTTGATTCTCCACCATTGATTAGTGAGAATCCTCCCTTTCACTCATGGTAATTATAATGGTCCAACCCAGCTTATGGGATTTTGTGGTTTTTATTGTGCGCCCTAGCTTGGATGTGACACTCCATCCCTTGTCCCCTTCCAGGTCCCCCTTCACCCCACACCACTGTCCTGAAGTAGACCCCTGGTGTAAGGCCGAAAAGAACCTACACAACAATTGGGGTCGAAATGTCGACATTTGAGTTTTGCCAGTCCTGTCAACAGTACTTACCTTACTGTGAACCTTGTGTTACATGGCAAAATTGAGTGAAAATAACAAGGACCCCCTGCTTGACCGATTTCAGAAAATTCCTAGGTCAGGGACATAACATATGAAAATAACAACCTAGGCAATTCACTATTTGCTTGTCAACAATGATACTAGAGAGGACAAAATAAGCTAATGACATGTGAAGTTATTGCTTTTTATTCTTGTAGAAAATTTCTTTATATATAAAAAGATTTGCACATAGAATCACATTATTTAAAATGGTGTTTAGCTTATCAAAAGACAGCTACAACATCAACAGTTCAGAACATAAATTAAAACAATTACATTTAATTTGAAACATTATTTTAAAAAAACAACAAAGGAATAATTTTCACAAAAAAACACACAAATAGCACATAATTAATATCAGTGGCACAATATTATTTGAGTATAAGGATATTTCTCTGATTTTAATTCTTCATCCAGGATGAAGAATTAAAATCCGAGAAATACGCCGGTTCGGGCCCCTGGTCGGTACATTGATTTCACAAGTAAAAGTATTTGAATATCCCCATATCAGGAGGATTTCTAGTGGAACCTTGGGAAACATCGGTTTTTACAGACCAGGAGGCAAAACTTTAAAATATCCCTATATCCAGATCTTAGCATATCCCAAACTATCAACATAGCCAATTTTATTTGATTGGGAGCTTGTGAGTTCGGTCTTTCTTATTCAGTTTATTGCATACTCGAACTCGAATACCGTATACAACGAAGGACAGTCGAATCAGTATCAACGCCCTTGAAATTATTGTAGTTAATAAGTTCCCTTCTCCTAATCCTTCGAGAAGAATCTAGTAAAGTACCTAGGTAATCGATATCTTGGTGACTTAATTACATGTGGCTACTCCTGAACAAGGCGCAGGTCGCCGAAACGCGCGTCGACAATAATATTGTGCCACTGATATTAATTTTGTGCTATTTGTGTGTTTTTTAGTGAAAATTATTCCTTTGTTGTTTTTTTATATGATTTTTCAAATTAAATGTAATTGTTTTAATTTATGTTTTGAACTGTTGATGTTGTAGCTGTCTTTTGATAAGCTAAACACCATTTTAAATAATGTGATTCTATGTGCAAATCTTTTTATATATAAAGAAATTTTCTACAAGAATAAAAAGCAATAACTTCACATGTCATTAGCTTATTTTGTCTTCTCTAGTAACATGGCAAAATTGTACATGTATTTTGTACTATGATGAATGTGTACTTGACCACCTATTGCACAGGCATACGAGGAACACATGCCTGAACTGTCTTTGATTTTCTGTCACCCTTTTTAAACTTTACCTCACAACCCCACCTAAGTCACAGCCTCCCCCATCCCTCTTCTTTCCACTTGGGGCACTGTCATGTTGAAATGATGGTAAAAATGTAGGCTCTTCAATAATTGCCTGATGAAAAGACGATCAGTTTCAGTGTAATTAAATAACACTAAACAACCGAAACGTTTCGTTTGCACCTTGCTTTCTACAATTGTATTTTATTGTGATTTGTTTGTCTGACACTTTAGATGTTATTATACTGGGGCCCCCTCATTGTATACTGTAGCTTCATGGGCACATTGCGCTTGTTCTCAGTGACTTATGTGGCGTCTCAAGTGTTCTTAATCCCACCCCCAACCCCCACTAGAGTCTGCATTTTAGGCGCTCCTGTTTTCGCTGTCTTTAGTTGGTACATGGATAAACCAGCGCACTATTTTCCAAGATACATGCGTGGCAGGAAATCGGGGCAGTGATTTCACAAAAAGTTATGCGGGAGTGTGTTTACGGTAGCAGTTTTGTGCAATTTCTCAGTGTTACAGAAGGCCCGTGGGGCGGAGTCCCTCTCTGCTGTGTTCCGCAGGGTGCAGCCTCATCGGGGTGACGAGGGCACCCTGTCTCCTGTCTCCAGCATGAGGCTTCTGCGCTGCACCCCTGTGGTGTCTGCCCAGGTGTGTTTCTCGTAAGACCTCAGCGCTGTACCTGCTGCCGCTCTCGGTTGCTTGCTGGTCACACTTGGCTTGTCGGAGGGGTGGGTGGGGGCGATTCCATGAAACTCTAAACTGTGTGAGGTGTGAGTGCTGGCGTTAATTGGCCATTGGGCGTCTCCAGCTCACAGGCCCAAAGGCTATGGCCGACCCCAAGCTGCCAGCTCTGGGATTGAAAAGGTCTTCTTTTACGGACTAATATCCCAAATAACTGATGGAGAGGTCATTCAAACTCCCTCCTCTCCTCCAGAAGGCGCTCAGTCTTTTGTGAACAGATGGCTGGTGTGTACAGGCTGTTTGAGGGAGGTGGTGGCATTTTATAGCCCCGGCTATTACTTGAAGTTTCCATTCAGATGTTGGTTTGCATAGTGCTGATGCCCAATCAATGCAGGTTGGTATGCTTTCTCCTAGCGGTGGCACCTTGCCACTGGGGCCTTATGGACAGGCCAACGCCATCTTTGTTTTGCGTGACATGGAGGGTTCAGTTTATGGCTGTCTCTCACTGACTGACTAACTCTCTCGCTGGCTTTCACTGACTGACTGACTGACTCTCTCACTCTCACTGACTGACAGACTCGGTCTCACTGACTGACTCTCCCACTGACTGACTGACTCTCTCACACTGATTGACTGACTAACTGACTCTCTCACTCTCTCTCACTGACTGACTGACTCTCTCACTGACTGACTGACTCTCACTGACTGACTGACTGACTGTAATAAGATGATCGGTAGCCGAGTTGTGATCATTTAAGAAGGTTTATTGAAGATTAATCAGCTTGAATCATATAGTCATTAAAGTATCATTTAAGGATCATATAAGTATACTCAAGTCTCTCCTAAACCCCACCAGGAGCAGCTCTCTTGCTACTCAGCCCTCTCTTCCAACTGTCATCCATCCACACACCACACATTCCATATTACCTCACACACTCAACATTCCACCATTCACCCAGATAGGGCTGAGCAGCAAGACAGGATAATAAGAAAGGCACGTGGCATCCAAACCAGGATACCACACCACCTTCCCCCTTACAAATGAACAAACAAAAGAATAGCGTAAAGTATGAGAATGGTCCTCCTAAAATTGGATCTTACATTGTAGAATAGAAATTATGAATGAATACATAAAAGTATCTATAACGACCACCCCTTCCCCCTTTTACACATAAAACAGGAATAGATTGATAATACATATTTTCGCATTGAATTTCACAAGATGTAAGGAAAAGAATTCACCGTCACCCACACAACATGCCAGTTGGCCAGACCAGCAAAGTGAAAGAAACGGAGAAGTCACAATTAAAATATGCGAAAAAGAAAATCACCAAAAAGTACTTAATTAAATTACAATTCCTATAAAGTGACGTGTGCACAACGTACACTAATTAGGAATATGTAGGTGACTAAACTACAGAGTCACATGCAATGTACTAATATAAGATAAAACATAACACACTAAAAGTGTAGGTGACAAATCCTTGACAGAAAATTTCTGTAAAATAGGAAAGTCACATGCTGGAATGCAAAAATGTAAGAGGTGAATCCACAGGCAAAACATCTTAAGAAAAAGGTGGAAATCACGTGCATAATACAAATAATAATTTGTATGAAACAAATAGATGACAGTCACGTGCATAGAACAGTATTAAAAATAATATTTGTATGAACACATTTGTGACAGTCATGAGCACATATGCTAACGTATAGCATTTAACTTTAAACAAAACATATGTGTATAGCATTGAACTTTCTATACAAAATAGCAAATTAACTTTAGTATGCTACTTTTAAAACTCATGTAATAACCTTCTAGAATAGCAAATTACCTTTAGTATGCTACTTTTAAAACTTGTGTAAACAACCTACTAAAATAGCAAATTACCTTTAGTATGCTACTTTTAAAACTTGTGTAAATAACCAGCTAAAATAGCAAATTACCTTTAGTATGCTATTCTTTAAACTCATGAATATAACCTACAGTAATATGTAGATGATGTATCCATTCCTAAGTGGAAGAAAACGGGCAATGAAACGTATATTTCAATTAATGAAATTCCCAAACTGAAAAACATTGGCAGAAATAAATTCGACCCCCAAAACAGTAGTACAAATACCTTCAGTGTGTCCAAATACACAATTGAACTGTAGGGAATGAGAAAGACTAAATCACCCATCCTTTTTTTTTTCTTTTTTTTTTTTTGATCATTTAAGAAGGTTTATTGAAGAATAATCAGCTTGAATCATATAGTCACTAAAGTATCATTTAAGGATCATATAAGTATACTCAAGTCTCTCCTAAGCCCCACCAGGAGCAGCTCTCTTGCTACTCAGCCCTCTCTTCCATCTGTCATCCATCCACACACCACACATTCCATATTACCTCACACACTCAACATTCCACCATTCACCCAGATAGGGCTGAGCAGCAAGACAGGATAATAAGAAAGGCACGTGGCATCCAAACCAGGATACCACACTGACCTTCACCCTCCTGTTATTTATGTCCCACCCCCAAAACAAAAAACCCCATAACAAGCAGCCATTGGTGCAGGTAGATAGAAGTTACCACCATTAAAAGGATAAAAAAAACACTCAAGACAATATTTATTGTTAATTCTTTTTTAATATGGTCGTTCAGTTGTACATAATGCTTTCTTGTTCATACATAAGGTAACAAAAATGCTTCTGACACTTCTTTATTATGACTTTTCAGCATGCTGCAGACTCCTGGACAGCACAGGCAAATTCAATATCTATAAGGTCCCAAAGGCGAGACCTATTGGCTATGCCAATGCTTGTTTATCTAGTCACTCAACTAGACCAGTGGTTCCTAACCTTTTGCAACTTACAACTGTTCTATTGATCTCGTACTGTGTGCTTTGTGTTCTATCCTCATGTAGAAGATAGTACAGAGTGTTATATTAATAAATACATATTTTTATTTAACTACTGAGTGGTTCCCCTTCATTTAGTCAATTCAGGAGGTGATATTCTGGTAAAACAAGCTGCTTTACATTCCTTCAAGATTTTGCCTGAAGGCTGCTCTCCACAGCTACAACTAGGATAGCTTTCTAAAGGTTATCTTTGACCTCATACATCATAAGGGTCGTTTGGACTGGTGCAAGGTGCCCACTTTAATTAGTAGACATCATATACCAGGACAACTTCTCACATTTAAATCTACAAATTTTGCAGCAGGTGAAGGAGTAAGTGGCAAATGAGACAATTCTATAATTATGTGAAAATCACCAGACAATCGCATAACTCCAGTAGCACTGCCTATAACCCTGCACTACTCCACCTTTGTCCCAGTTCTGCCCTGTGAAGACCGGACTACATTCCCTCCACAACCCTGTATTGCTCTGCTCGTGAACCTGGTGCTGCACTCTTGACCCAGCACTGCTTTGCTTGCCACTTCCCTTGGACGCTGTGCTGCTCTTTCGTCCTTGTAATCTGCGTAAAACGTTTTTCCTGTTTTAGTAGTGAAAATGTTTTCACCAAGCTTCACTAGCATACAAGACAGCTGCAGAGCATGCAGAAGGAGTGCAAGAGTCCCCACATGTGGAAATAGGCATTGGCTACTTCGAACCACACACAACCTATTTTTTGTGTTAATCAAGCTTTTCAACATGCAAAAGCCAAAATGGTGGACATTGCCAATACTTACCTACAAGCTATCACTCCCTTCATATATCCTCCAATGCATTAACTTATTTGCTACATACTTAGATTCTGCACTCTCCTTTTAAGGGATCTTGAATTGCAAATAGTCAATGCTCAGATGGCAGTTTTAAAGACCAAGGCTATACAAAACCTCAAAATATAAAATAAATATGTAAAACCCCTTTGAGGAACTACACAGAATTCAATTAAACGAATCTGGATCAGATATAGTTTGAGAGAAAACAAAAGATGTTTTCAAGTACGGATATGTGTCCATTTATGTTTCACATTCTACTAATTCAACAATTTTGCAATGTTAGAAAAATGCTGAAGAGAAGTTTCTAGCCATTCTGGCCTGCAGATTTTGGGCTATGCGTAAAATAGCATATTTAATTTAAAGACCGATTACATTTTAAAAAGCGTTTGCAAAGTTTTGCCCATTTTACAAACTATGGGGCATATTACCAAGGGCGTCTTCGCCGCTTTAGCTGCACTTTTTGCCGCTAAAGCGGCGATATTTTAATCGCCCTATCAGCAAGCTGTCGCTAACAGCTGTTAGCGACAGCTTTCTGGCGAATGAGACCGTTTTGGGGGCGCTTTGCATGTCAGCAATAATAATCGCTAATAACATGCAAAGTAGGCGTTCCCGACCAAAAGACCGCGGAAACAGCCGCTAACAGACTTAAAGCCTATTAGCAAAGAGGCCCCGGTTAGCTTTGAGAAAAGTTGCGCTAACCAGGGTTATCGCAGGAATTTTTACACCTGCTAAAATCCTGACTAAGCCATTATCCTCAAAGGGAGGTGGATTCTAAGACTGAAAGCTCCCCTGCCTATTAGCAAGCTTTACGTTAGCGATAAAAGTTTTATCACTGTTTTACTTGTGTTTTTGGTGGATTTCGCCGCTATGGCTGGATCTTTTATCGCATGAGAGATAAACGTTGGTAATAACGCGCTATCTCCGCGATAGGATACAGCGATAGACGGCGATAAAAAAATATGCTCTAAGCGCGATTTGCGATAATTATCGCACACCCTTGCTAATATGCCCCTATATCCTTCCCGAGGGAAGCAATGATTTGCAAATTTCATAAAACATCACCTGCTGATCAAAAAAAATGTTTGCCCAAAAAGTTTTTTGCTGAATTTTCAGCAAAAACTGTTGTTGCAAGAGAGCAGTCACACTAAAGGTAGATGTTTGTTCAGATTTTTGATGCTAAATCTACTTGGGCAGGATTTGTTCTTGCGTTTGTCATAATCTTAGCACCCATATAAAAAGTTTGTGAAGCCTGTAAAGTTTTGTAAAAACTTTACTAGCTTTGGGAGGAAAATATTTCCAACTCTGCACACAATTAATGTAGCTATGTGATGGAAAGCTAAATTATTTTACAAGTAGCCAGCAAAAGCCAAGAATGAGGCCTAATAGATATGTTCTAATATCTAAATTTACTAATTTGATTTGCAAACTTCACTTGTAGTAAACTCTTCATAAATGTAGCATAACCTTTTTGCTTGTCTACACTTTCGGAAGCAAAACCTCTGAATTTAAATCTATTATTATATTAGTTTTATTTCAATACAAAACATGCCCGTTTTCGACTAATACTACATTTGTAGGTAAATAAAAAAAATGCAGTCTAATATCCGAATTTAAGCCGAATTGCTGCACGAACTTCGTTTACGGTGTTATAACCAAATAAAAAATACGAAAAGATTGTAGGACCTTGATATGTGTACCTACGCCAGAAAATTGAAGAACAATTCGCTTACGAACTTGTTGGAAAGGATATTACTGTATACTTTTTTTTTTTATTCGGTTTTTAGCTGCCTCTCTCAGGGGCAGTTCTAGGCTCCCGGATAAGAGTGAAAAGGCTTGTTTGTTCAGCTCTCTGCAGAGCGGTACATTGTGTGCACAACCGACAATAGACGGGGTCCCAGACGCTGCCCCCGGCTGAAACTCGCTGGATCCTGTCAGATCTGGTCTTGCGAGGGGACATTTCTCAGAGGGGAGGCCGTATTTGCTGTGTTGACAGCTGGCTTGGAAGTGTTTGACTTTTTGGCCTCTGCTCCCATAATCCGGCCTTGTGGGACTGTCAGAAGAGCAGCCCTGTCTATGCTCACGGAGATGTGCACAACTTTAGCCTGTTTGTCTGCTCTGCTGGGAAGGGCCAGGCATGTTTGCTCAGGAAGAAGTGAAGGTTTTACAACCTCGAGGTTAGCGTAAATTGTGCAGAATTATTTCTGCACCGTATAATTGCGCTCATTTCGATACAATAATGACTTAATGGCATATTTATGTCTAAAGAATGTGTCAACATTTTTCACTTGGACCTTGGTATTAAATCGTGTCATTTTATATCATCTGTGCAGCGCTACATTCTCCAAGAGGGGTTTCTTGGTGCTCCTTTACTAGCAGTCTCCTGGTCACAGGTGTTGCTTATGATGTACGCTCTACAAAGCCTTAATACAGAAAGAATCACAGAAATGTAAAAAGGAAAACTGTATGCTTAACCATGCCAGTAAGTTGTGAAGAAAAACAAGTTCTGAAAAAGTATCCATCAGAGATAGTATAAAACGGTATACACTAAGGTCCTCATTGACAGTGGCCCGATAATTCCAAATGGTCCGGTGACAGCATTTGCTGGCCCCTAAGGGTTTACAGGTTTTGAGGGAACACCCAACTCCGCAGTGCCGGCCCGGTAGTGTTTCAAGGAGGCAAAGTCTTTAGGGTGCAGTACTGGGGCACATTGAGGGCCAGATGTCTTCAGTGGCGTAGCTAGACCTACTGCCACCCGGGACGGAGTCTAAGGGGCAGATTTACAATTACTGGCGCATCCCTGCATATCAGCAGGGATGCGCCAGTAATTGTGCGCCGCGGCTACGCCACCCATGATGCGCCGCATTTACAATGCGGCGCACCATGGGGCAAAAATGGCACAGATGCGTGACGCATCGGTGCCGTAAAGGTGACGCATTGCTGGAGTTGCGTCACAAGCGCGACGCAGCTCCAGCAATGCTCGGGATGCCCTATTCTTCCAATGGTGCGTCAAGCCTTACGCCTGCTTCAAGCAGGCACAGGGTTTTGACGCAGCATTGGCCTAAAAGTGACTGAGTGAAATCTTGTAAATTTCACTCAGCCACTTTTAGGAGGCGTTCCTGCGCCGGAACGCACCCCTGTGCAGGAACGCCTATTTGTGGCGCAAGGCTTTGCAACGTGACGCATCTGGGAGATGCATCACGTTGTAAATACCCCGCTCCATGGTGCATCTTTTGCGCCGCCGCTGCGTCACAAAATTGATGCAACGGCGGTGTAAAAGCGGCGCAAGAGGCTTGTAAATCTGCCCCTAAGTTTGCGTTCACGTGCAGGTAAGAGCGCAGGGTGGCGGCCGACGGACGACTTGTTTGGGGGGGGTCTGGTGGCCGACAGATGACTTGTTCTCGGTGGAGGGGGGATGATGGTGTTAGTCAACAGACACGACTTGCTCAACCCCGTCCAAAATAGTGGCGCCCACTGACTCTCCAGCTACGCTATTGGAGTTAAGGCCCTGTCACACAACACAGCGCAGCACCCAAAGTTGCAGCTCAGCATGACAGGGAGAGAGAAGTAAAGCGCTATATCTGCAGAGATGTTTCTCTCTCTTCCCATCTCCCTAGGGCCAGCACACGATCAGGCGCTGAGTGCCACTCATACACCTTTCCACCATAGTGCAAGGGTGTCTGCATGAGTCTAGCATAGGTTTTGTACTGGAAGGATAACCTTCCAATACAAAATACTATTCCTGACAAACTGAAAACTGTGCCCTACTTTGCATGTGAGCTGTACAGAGCAGTACATTGCTAAATTGAAAAAGAAAAGAGAAATAAAAGTATTTATCGTTTTAAGGCAACTTTCCAATGCAAAACAAGTTTTGCACTGGAAAGTTAATCCAGCATAAACGTTTTGCACAGGTTTGTGACACTTTTGTGATGCAAACCTAGTGCAAAAGGTTTGTAAATCTGGCCTAAATCTGAATTCCACGGTATTCCCACAAAATCATAATTGCACTTATTACAGCGCAATCAAAATTACCATTTACCGTTTTCTCTTCCTGGCTATGGCAGTATAATGGATTTGTGTAGCTGCGGGATGGCTTGATCAAGCTGCCCCAACATTTCAGCTATGGCTTGCTCGGCTTCTCTCGGCATTTAATCTCGAGAGGGGAATATATGAAAGGAAGGGCAAGAGAGCGAAATTACTCAATAGACGAATATGGGCCCCTATTTTCACCTGGAAGGAAGCGCTGTCGCATACTAGCCCATAGATCTAGGTATTAAAATGATAGGTATTTCGTAGATGGGTAGTAACTTCTTCGACAAATTTGTTTACTCGGATTGTCTTATCCATTGGTTATATGTCGGGAATTCTGTTCTCTTTTTTTTTGTTTCCGGCATTTGTTTCCTCCCTCATTCCAAAGAAACTTTTATGGCTAAAGGTTTATTTTTGCAAAACTTTCCGAAAACCAAATTTGGTTAGATTATTCTTCATTTCTAACTGTAATTGACAAATGCTGTGCTGTAAACTGTAAAATCAAGAGAAATATTTAAACAACAAAATTACCAAAATGGTGGTCGTTCTGGGAGTGGGAAATAATGGAAATTATTACAAGCCACTCATAATGAGGGCCTAAATGTAATACAAAACTTATTCAAGAAGTCAGATACACTTTCATGTGTAGAGAAGGCTGAGCTCTTACTGGTCTGTACTCATCTTACCGGGTGCCAGCCAGGGCTCTTTACAGCCTTACACTGCGCCACCAAAGTTCATGAATTCAGTTATTGAGCGTATTTATTTCTTTTATAAGCCTGGTGGGGGTGTATACACTATCATCAAGGATGTGGCGTAACTGATAGAGTGGTTGACCTCCAAGCTGGGGAACCGAGTTTGAGTCTTGGCAGGGACGCTCAACATCCTGTGATTCTAGGCAAATCACTTAATCTCCCTGTGCCGAACAAAATGAATGTGTCCATCTGTAACGCAACTGGGTCTCCTGTAAAGCGCTCTGATACCTTCGGGTCGAGTTTGCGCTATATAAAACTCCTTCCTCTATACGATAACAGACTGAGTATGTGGTAGTGGTTGTTATAAACAGGATCAGTGCAAGATGTAGCCCTTCTTCAGACCTTTGTGGGTAATTACAAGAGACGGTCAAAATCAGCAGAAACGTATACGAACATCAGTGGGAGTATTATCACAGTTTTGCAGGAAAGGAATCTGCAGAAACAAAGACTCAAAACGATTTCTCTGTTTCTTAGACAAATACTAAAAATAATGAGAAAAGTACTTCAAACTACACTCACTTTATGCCTCCTCCCTCACACAGCTCCCCATCGCACATCTCTCAATAGCCATGTGTGCTGATGCCAGGGAGTCTGAACTCTGGCACATTACTCCCCAGGGCACCTCCATTGCTTCTTTAAACTCCTAATAAGGCACACCTGTTTGCTGCATACTTTAATGGCGGCAGGAGTCTTTGCATGACAGAGGGACTTGGGCTGGATGGCATCCTGCAAGGGCGTACCCTCAGATGTACATTGTCCGGCCCAGTCTGAGGCTCAGCTGAGCTGCTATTAAAATAAAGAGGACACCTATAGGTGTCTACAGTGTTGCTAAAAGTCTCCTCTTTGTTACATTTCGTGAGCCAGAGCTTGTACTGCTTGAAATTTGAGAAAGCAAATTAAATAACAATTATGCTTGTTACAAAAATGACAATGTGCATGTATGCTTTAACCAGAGCCACTGGAATGATTCTGCGACTGCTGAATTTTTTGCAAAATTATGTATTTGCAGTGCTTGCTTGCTATTTAATCTATCATCTGATGCACAATCTGCACACTTTAACAAAAAAATATTTTTTGTTTCTAGCTCAAACGGCTCACAAGTTACAAAAAATATGGCGACTAGGATTCCTGTGCACTAGAACGTTTTACGCAAAGTTTAACTGGTCAACTTTAAGTTCCTCATTGCTGTATTTGGGTGTTAAATTGTTACTTATAAGGTGAACTCTGGGGCATATTACCACGGGTGGCTATAGGCAATTATCGCCGGTTTAGCGGCCGTTTCCGGCCGCTAAGCGGCAATAATTCTATCGCTCTATTAGCAAGCTGTTGCTAACTGATGTTAGCGACAGCTTTTAGGCGAGTTGTTTGGGGCCCGCTTTGCATGTCAGCGATATTTATCGCTAATGACATGCAAAGTGGGCGTACCCAACCTGTTAGCGACTGAAAGCAGTCGCTAACGTCGCTATCGCCTATTAGCAAGGCAGGTGTAGCGATGGAAATATTCCCGCTATCGCCAAAAACTAACGCCTGCTCAGACCAGTTCTTAGCCATGTTATCCAATGGGAGGTGGATAACATGGCTAAGAGCATTTCGTCGCTAATGCGTGAATATCGCTGTATTCTCAGCGATATTCACGCATTTCGCCGCTATCGCTGGATATTTTAGCACAATGGAGAAAAACGTTGCTAATAGCATGTTTTCTCCGCTAACATATCCAGCGATAGGCAGCGATAAAAAAATCATCGCTGAGCCTATTTAGCGATAAATATCGCTACTTGTTGGTAATATGCCCCTCAATTCCCAGACACTATTATCAGGTGAAAAAATGACAAAATAATTAAATGCTATTTCAAAATGTGGCGCATTATGCCACATAATTTGCCTTTTCGTGCTGCCTACTTTGTTTCACCCTCCCATCTAATTAGGTCCTCCACTGCCACATAATTCCAGCGGCCCTTGCCTTAACGTGCCTAGTCACAATTTATTAATGATTCGAGATTTCATATTGGCTCTTGTTTAAAGATCACTAAAACCTTAGATCTGCTGCACATAAACAGGCATTTTAAATGAATTATGGTTTTGTCATTCCATGCTCTTAAACCTTTCTGCTGAACGGTACTAGCAAAGCGTGGGCACGTTCTGAAATTGGCACAACAGTTTCAGTAAACAGTGGATTCGGCACATGTAAGTGTTTACTGCATCTCTCTCCCAAGGTCTTCTCACACTCCTTCCCACGAGAAGATCTGATCTGATCTTGGCACCTACTTATTAGTATTTATCTAGCAGTCTGTCTGTCTATCTTGTGTTCCTGCTTCCATTCATGTGCAAAAAGAAAAAACTGTCTAAATATCAATGATAAATTGTATGGCTCTTAGCATTGTATGATCCAGCTGATCAAGGGTGAACCTCTGGTCCATTGAAAGCAGGTTAGACTTCTTGGCGCTATTGAGAGTGTTGACTTTTCTTTTACACACTGCATCAAGGTATGATGGGAAAACTCCTTCTGTTTATTGAGTATAACGTGGCTTCAGCCTGTGCTTATATTGCTCCACACTGCATCAGGGTGCAGTGGGCATTGGTAAATCACTGCAGTCTGTAACCTTGGGCCAGACAGTTCTCCTACAGCTTCACCGCATCAGTGCGCTGGGGGCTTTGCTAATACTATGCACTATGTATTGTATTGTAATTGCATTTATATAGCGCTTACTACCGCTGACGAGGAGTCGAAGCGCTTTTTCGGCAAGTAGCACGCTACTCCGGGACCCATAGAGGATTAGTGTTGAATTAGTATAGTGAAACATGCAAGTACATTTTAAGTGGTGGATAGGTTAGTCAGTTTATTTTAATTTGGAATGATAGCAGAAGGATAGAGGAGGACAAAGGTTTGTATTTATATAGTGCTTGTTGACATATGCTATTCAGGAAGACTACATAGGATTAGTGGTGAATTAATATGGAGCAATATGAAGTAATTTCAGTGGTGGATATTAGTCAATTACTTGGAGTGAGAAGAATAGCGGATAAAAGGGGAAGAAAGATTTGCATTCATATAGCACTTGTTTCCCTTGATGGGTGTTGAAGCGCTTTTCTGGCGAGTAGCACGCCACTCCGGAACCCATAAAGGATTACTGTTGAAAATTAGTATAGTAAAAAAAATATGAAGTAATTTGAGTAGTGGATATGTTATTCAGTTATTTGGGTAGTATATTAGTATAGTTTAATATGGAATTTGAGAAGTGAACATGTTAGTCTGTTAATTTCGATTGAAATGGATAGTGGGGGGATAAAAGAGTAAAATATTTGTAAAAATTTCTTAGGTCTTAGCAATAGCAGGAGGCTTTTGGATGAGAAAAAATGAGTTTTGGGTATTGCTATATGAGAAAAAGGGCTGCATTTCTGGCCCTAGTTCCAACCACTCTCAAACAGGCTCTAGCAGGCAACTGCCCTTGTCCTCTCTGCCCTTAACAGGCTCTAACAGGCAACAGCCCTTGTCCTCTCTGCCCTTACCCTCGACGCCCGGGCTGAGACGCCCTAAGCCTGGCCTTTTTCATAGCCCTAGTAATCAGGTGACCCCTTCAGCCAATGGAAACCCTAGCCCTAACACTATCCAATCACAACACTAGCCCTAAAATCTAGAACCAATAAGAGACTAAGCATGGGCGGATTTTGCGGATCCACGATTCACAAATTTGCGGATTCACGGATCGTGGATCCGCAAAATCCGCGGATTTTGCGGATCGGCGGATTTGGGGGCGGGGCTTCCTCGAGTGTGTGGGCGGGGCCAAACGGACGGGGCTTCCATGCGAGCGCACATGCCTCTTGTGTGTATAAAAGGTCAGAGACCGATCAGAGCAGCAGATTAAGAGACAGAAGCTCCTGGTCACAGGAACAGCACGGGGATAGCGCTCGTGAAAGTCAAAGATGCAAATGCCTCTGGCCTGCATCACAGCGGATTTTCGATGGTATATTTGGGAAGAAGGCACCCTAAAAGGTCAGAGACCGATCAGAGCAGCACGGGGATAGCGCTCGTGAAAGTCAAAGATGCAAATGCCTCTGGCCTGCATCACAGCGGATTTTCGATGGTATATTTGGGAAGAAGGCACACCTGCCCAGCCTCCACAACGCTCACGATTGTTTTTGGGCTGATGAATGAGTCACTGAATTTAAGCTTCAACTAGGGCACATGCTTTATTGATATCTGCAAGTGTTTCCTGTTGAGGTTTATTTTTTGTGCCAGGACCGTCGTGCCAGAATGAACCCTGCCCTTCATATTTATTCAAGAAGACACCACCGTTTGACACCACCGTTTTTCCCCAACAAAAGTTCAAAGCCTAATTTACGATGGCGCCGGCAAGCTGCCAGCGCCATCCTGAAAAAGTTACTTAATTAGCTTCAACAGGAAGCTCCAACTGATAAAATAAAGCAGGCGCTCGAGCCCCTGCTTTATCTTATCTATTAGAGCTTCCTGTTGAAGCTAATTAAGTAACTATTTGAGGATGGCGCTGGCAGCTTGCCGGCGCCATCGTAAATTAGGCTTTGAACTTTTGACCGCGGAATCCGCCGCTCGCGGATTTTCGGTAAATTCGCGAGAGTTCGCGGACCGCGAATTTACCGAAAATCCGCAAAATCCGCGATCGGAACGGATTTTGCGCTCATGCTTATAAGAGACCAGGACCTTGCAGCCAATCTTAGCCCTAGTCCAAGCACCCAATCAGTTAAAAAACCCTGATCTCGTCCAATAAAGGCCCTAGTCCTACCAGTAGTCCCAAAACAAGTCCATGCAACCAATGGCACAGGTAGCCCTAGTCCCTACTTCCAACAGAAAGCCTAACCCTACTCTAAGTCCCACACCTAGTCCAGTAACCAATCACACCAGAAGCCCTAATCGCTACTTCAAATTAAAGGTCTAACCCTAGCACTAGTCCCACCCTACTCCCAACAACCAATAACATAGGAAGCCCTAGTCCCTACTTCCAATAGATATCCTAACCCTAGCCCTAGTCCCAACCCTACAATGATTGTATCACAGACCTAGAAACCAATCAGAATCCTCAAATACCCAACAAAAGAGGACATTAACCCTAATCCAATAGAAACACCAGATATAACCACCAATCAGTGTACACATGTGCAACCACTAGCAGACCATATAAGGTCCCAGCGACCTCAGACAAGGTTTGCTGGCCAGGGAGTTGGAAGCTGCTTCTCCTGTTCAGAATCTCCTAGGAGACAGACAGGCTCAATACACACTTTGGACTGCAGCAGGTAAGGGCCTCACTAACTTGAAATTTGGAGGGAAAACAGAATTGTCACCAAGAAATGAGAGGGACAAACTACAGAGGTTGGACTGCAAATCCCACAGTTCAACACACTAAATGGAGGCAATCATGGGCAGGGAAAACCAAAAATTTAAAACACAACACAGGTGATAAAATATGCAATTACAGGCAGGCTAAAACTACAATTTTTAACGGTAACAACCACAGGCATAGACAGTAAACACAGAAAGTGAAAATCGTTTTTTAACAACTTTTTGTCTTGGGAAGAGACAGCACTAGTCTGTCTCCTTACCACTTCCTGGACTCTGCTCACTGCAATCTGGGGCACAGGTAGGCTGCAACTCACAAGGTGGAGGAGAAGGATTTGGAGTGCACCCAGCAAGGCCTAAAGGGGCCTGGGCAGGTGTGAGAGGAGGGCTCAGACTTGCCTGGTAGCTGAATAGCCAATGGTCTGCTGGCCTGGGGGTGGGGGCTGGGCAGCTGCTTCTCCTGTTCAGAATCTCCTAGGAGACAGACAGGCTCAATCCACACTTTGGACTGCAGCAGGTAAGGGCCTCACTAACTTGAAATCTAACAATACTGTTTGAATAAAACGTTACTCCCCCTGCTGGCCAAAAAACGAAGTGCACAGGCCCTAGTAAAACACAGTTTAAACAGCTCACAGAAGCACCCTCAGATGTAGAAAAATCCCTGTTGCTGGTGGGGGGGGGGGCAGGGGGCTGGTTTCACTGGCTTGTGAACACAAAATGGTGGCTGGGAGTGCACTGTTTTAACATACAGGTCTTAGCACATAGCAAAGGAGAAATTTGGAGGGAAAACAGAATTGTCACCAAGGAATGAGAGGGACAAACTACAGAGGTTGGACTGCAAATCCCACAATTCAACACACTAAATGGAGGCAATCATGGGCAGGGAAAACCACAAATTTAAAACACAACACAGGTGATGAAATATGCAATTACAGGCAGGCTGAAACTACATTTTTTAACTGTAACAACCACAGTAGACAGAAAACACAGATAGTAAAAATCGTTTTTTAAACAACTTTTTTTCTTGGAAAGAGACAGCACTAGTCTGTCTCCTTACCACTTCCTGGACTCTGCTTACTTACGTCTACCAGCTCCTGGACAGCTTTACATTGCTTCATAGCATCAGTGGCAGTACTAACGCCCTGTTCCTTTGGACCAGGGTTTTACTAGTGCCACAGGTGCCAAGCGCTTAGAACTTGGACTGTTTCAGTTCCATGATGACCATGGATGTTGATTCACCAAAATGCCGTGGGTGGCTGAAGTGACAATACATACAATTGTACCTTAATGAAATCACAGGAAGTGATATCATATGACCTATGACACTAAGTCTTTCCAGGCGGTGATGTCATATGACCTTCACCCTGATGACATCCCAATAACTACAATTACTGAAGTTCTATTATATTTGCATGATTACTATAACAACACAACAAAAATAAATGTCTCTTTTATATATCACCTATGTCAAGCTGTTGACATGATACACAAAGGGAACATTTACCGCTGCACTATAGTGAGCGAAGGCATTGAGCCCTACCTCTTATAGGAGGGGGACCGAAAGGACAACATTTTGAAAACAATGGACTTAATTAGTTCATTTTAAAGCCCACATTTCACAGAAATTTGCTAAAAAAACTATAGACTTAAAAAATATTCTCATTAAATATTCAAGTCCTTTCATGGTATGCTCAGCGAAAAAAAAACTGATGGGCCCCATGAGTTGACCCATTTGTTGATTTCCAGAGTAGGCCTCCATTTGTAAAAAAAATACCTCCATTGGCACAGCCCGCATTTTGTGATGGGTGTGTCTTAAGCCCAAACATTATAGACAATGTGCCAGAGCCAGAATGTTGTCATTACTGTTGTCCATATACTATGGGTGACCCTTATGTCAAAAATTATGTCTAGTATGTCACAGACTTCAGAATAAAAGGGACAACCCAGTAACCCAGGGAACTGAGCTGGACACATAATTATTCACAAAAAAGGGTCCTTATGGGGGAAGTGTAGCCCTTGACTTCAACGGCAGTAGTATTGCAAAAGGGATAGAAAAAAAACTCTCAAATGAATGAGTTTCAGTTATTAGTGCATTTAGTTAAACATATCTCATTTGAGGAACTAGAATTAGATTAGGCCTCGCACGGGGAAATAGACTGTAATTTCTCCGTCAGTGTTCAGCGCGATGCAACTAATTAACATACTGAGAACGCCCCTATGGCATAAGACACCCTTTTCATTATATTCTGTCATCCCTTTTATAATCATTTTTACTCCGCTCTCCTTGTAAATAGGGTAGCATCGGTCAACAGGACCGGCGCCATTTTAGTTTAGGCAACCCATAGCTCTGATTGTAAAAACCTCCTTGGCTCTGCATTTTTGCATCTCCCCATTCTCAGGAGAAATAGCTAGACACATGTAGCAAGCTGCTGCTTCTGCTTTTGGGCCCCGTCAAGGTTGTAGGAGGGGGCCGGCCAGATAAGCACATTCTTGCAAGCGCTGTGCGGACTCTCACCGAAACTACCAAAAGGGAGTCGACCAGCGTGACCTTGCTATACTAAGCTCAGATAGACGCTTTGTGTGCCATATATGGGCATTTCCTTTGCCACCTCCTGTACCAACTTGTACTTTTTCATCTTAGGTAACGGTTGCAAATTGTGATAGTATATATGTGAAGACCTGACAATGTGCCAGCAGTCTCTCTGCGGTCCTCGGGGTGTGAGGTCGTTGGGAGCTCCTCTGGCAGAGTATTATTTGTTTAATAAACGCTTGAACTTTCTACACTGCCAATCGACTGATTATTGATGAATGGTATTTGGTAATTGTAAGTATAATCCTCTGGGGGTTTGTGAAATATAGGTACATCAGTTGGCGACTCCGCCGGGACTCCGCGTTGGGGTCGTCCCTCTGTATCTGGAAAACAACGGGACATTACGAGGGGTATTCTCGGTCGGGGGGGGTGGACTGACCAAAGAAAAATGGTTGCTCCGCTTTTCCGATCGGGAAGAGCCTTGGCTGCTGGTGGCCCCACGCCGGAGTCCTACGGGTGAAACCCGGAAGAACAGATCGATTGGCAGTGGAGAAATTTGCAATCGAACCTGAGTGCACCAGGTGAGTGTTTTTGTCTCGTTCTATGTCGGATATCCTTCTGCATTTAGTTTTGGAATTGGGTGGTCATGGGCCACGGAGATCGCGGTATTTTGGAAGGGGGTCTGACGGAGCAGTAGTGAGACTGCACGGGCGGACGCTTCTATTTTGTATTTGATAGAGATATGACTAACACGCCTAAGTGCGAATTGTGAATCGTTCACACTTGGCCGGACCGCCCTCTGAAATGCTGATGGTCAAACTTGGGTAGCACTCGGACAGATCTGGAGCGGTGCTTGAAAAAGCGGGCTAAGCCAGCATAGTACGGGAGGTGACCCAAGGAGGCCGTTGGATGGTCGGTAGGTCAGTCTGTGGTGGTGAAAAACCTGTGTGGCTATCTCTAGGCAGCCCCTATGGTGAGGCTGTTTTGATCTTTGGTTCTTTTTGACTTTGGAACATACCGGTTCTCCACAGACGAGAGTCGACGGGCTCCGTCTTTTGATTTGGGCTAGCAGTGGTTCATATTGGTTTGTTTTGCCAGTATTTCCGTCTGTGTTCTGTGTTCGTTTAATTGTATTCAGGATGGTCATATGATCCTTAGGGTATGAATGAGTGATTGAGTGAATAGTTGAACATGGCCATGCATGTGTGAGAGTATTGTAAATAATAACTTGCCTTTTTCCTTCTACAGCTACCATTAGAACAGTAGTAAAACAATGCCATGCTTCAGTAAATTATGCTTTGGCTGTACGAGCCCAGATAGTACTAGATTAGATGAGAGTCAGCCAGCCCCTCCGGAAGGTACTCCCAGCCACGATTTATACTGTAAGCACGGGATTGGCCCCTTGATATTTAATCGTTTATGGCATAAGTACACCAAGGATAATGTAGAGCTACAGTGGCCATTAACCGGGTCCTTCGATGAGAAAAAGATCAATTATTTGCAGAAAACGCCTGTTCGCAAAACGCAGCCGACAGTCCATGTTCGATACGCTGAGGACATGGCAGAAAGAGGCCACCCGCAGAAGAGTGAGAGCCGAAAAATTAGTAAAAATGAAGCAAGGAAAGACCGTTACTCAGAAAGCCATTGAGCATGACAAAAACCAGACCGAGCAGAACATCGAGTACCTAGATAGGCAATTTCGGTTGGAGGTAGATAAGAGCTATGTTGTCCGTAAGGAAGCTGAGGATGAGATAGAGGATCTGTTGGATGTTCGCCCCCCTCCGCCATATGCGCCGCAGCGAATATATCCAGCGGCGCCTCTCCCGACGCCCACGGCCCCTGTGGCGTCGGCTCAAGAGGGAACTCCGCTCCGAGCTCCCACTGATGTGCCAGGCACCGTTGCTTCCTCTGCTAGGAACTTAGCCTCCCTGATCCCAGACACACACCACCCCTTGGGGGCGGCGGGTGTCTCCCCAATGATATTAACCATGCCTAGCCCTGTGGGAACTTCCCAGTCAGTCAGCACGACACCTGAGTGCAGGGGTCAGGCTCCGATTGGGGATCCGGAGGGCTTGCGTATTAGGCGGTTATTTACGAGAGGGTCCATAGGCTACGGAGAAAAGGAAGCAATAGCTGACCAAGCAGTTAGATGGATGTACAAAGACATATACACCTTAACCGACATCTAGAGTACCATGAAAGACTTTGAACCGGTGATGCAACAGACTGCCTTGCAACACATGTCCCGATTCCTTATTGAAATCTGGGAACAGTGTTTTGGGGAGAGAGGATTAGCCCCACAAATTCTGTATGACATTAAGGACCGTGCCCATAGATTTGAGTTAAGCCCGGTATAGGTTTATAAGAATGTTGACACTCTAGTGGGTCTCTCCTCTCCGTAGGCTCAGTGAGTGCAGCAGAGGGAGCCGTTGAGCAGAGAGCTCCGCGAACGAGAGGACGCCATTCGGATCCGGTCGGCTGGCCTGGCCGTGGGCTGCTAGTTTGGTTGGGGCTGTTTTTGGAGGCCTGGCGTCGGCACCGGTATAGCCTGGTGATCTGGGGCCCGGGGGCTGCCACAACCCCTGTACCGCGGCACCCGCAGCACCCGCTCGGGCAGCGGTCGTTGCCGTGCCATATCCCACGCATTTGGCGGGCGTCGTTCTCCGGCTCTGCAGATCTGCAGCTCCACGGCTCCAAGGCTCCAAGGCTGAACCGAGCTGGTGGCTGGCGGCTGGTGACTGGCGAACGAGATACGGGCAGTGGTGAGTCGGGCTTGGAGCGGTGAGCGGTGAGCGGGGAGTGGGTGACCTGATACCCACAAACCAGATAAGACGCTGAAAAGGATAAAAAAAAACAAAAAAAACACGATCAGACGATCAGAGTGCTGCGGTGGCTCATAAGGAGGGGCAAGAAGTGCTAATGAGCAAATGAGCAAAAGAGAGTCGCTATTCTTGAGGATCGCCATTTGCCATTTTTGCATAGCTGAAGGACCCCGGGCAAAGCTTACTCTTTCTTTGTTTGTTTGATGCTGCTTATCTATCCATACTTGCTGGGACCTCCTGTACAAACGAAAAAAAAAAAAACGGAGAAAACAATAAGTAAAAGGAAATGGTACTGTGACGTTAGAGCCAGTGAACCAGTGAGCCTACATCCCTTTGTCTATTGCCCTCCGGCCCAACAATCAACAATCACAACAATCACAACTCAGTGAGTACAATTGTGGTGACTGTGAACTGTGAACCGCCTACTGTGACTTGTGAACTGTGTACTGTGTACTGTGGGAGAAAGATCTCGGGAGGTTCTTTCGAAAAACCTGGATAGCTTGGGTAACCTGGTCCTGGTGAGGTAGGTGGATAATATAAGGATAATATAAGGGTCGCCATTATCACCACTATCCCACCGAGGACCCCCGCTTTATTTGCTACATTTGCTATACTACTACAGTGCACAGCTTTTCTTTCCCGCCCTTGTCCTTGCTCCCCCCCTGACGGCAGCTGTCCATCACCTATAGGGCAGACGGGCCTGGTAGGGTGAGCGCCCTGGGGTGAACAGGAGGCGTGATGTATAGCAAATTTTAGCGGTCATCGGAGGAGGGTATTTTTACCACCCAGTTCTTTAATTCTTTGTCTACGACAAAACTGGATATTGGAGAAGCCTGCTCATATTCCTATTGCAAAGGTAAAAGTGGGTTGAACACAGGACACAGGAGGAAGAGCTGAGAAAAAACAACGCTGTGACAACAACACTGCTGTAACTCACAGGCCTCAGTCTGGAACAATAGTGTGCTTGCCAGATAAGAACTTTTTACCCTGCAATAGACTGTTAGCAGCAGCTTGAAAACTAACCGAATTGAGCGCACCGCCCCCGCCAATATTGGGGAACGGGGGTAAGGTGTGGAATTTATAGGAGGAATATAAGGAAATATGCGTTCTGGCAAAGTGAGAACAACGGGAACTACTGTCAGACGTATAAAGAAAATACAACAGCCAAAGGTGAAAGCAAATATTGCGGGCGCAAATCAAACTTTAATTTCCCCAATAGCTAGAATGTTCGCAAAATCAGGGAAAATCCCGGATAAGTTTGAATTCATGAAAGATCCAGCTGGTGCTCTTATCACTATGCATAAGGACAGGGAAAACGATAAACTTCAAACTCCAATAAAGCCGATAAGTACGGAAAAATACAGCAGGCAAGTCATCCAAAGTACACCCCAAAATGGAGATTGCAACCTTCAAAGGAAGCAGGAATTCCAAATTACAGACCAGGATATCCTAAATGTACCTATCCATCTGGATACAAAAAATGAAAAACCAATTGATCTAGATAACTTAGAAATACTGGATATACAGGATACACAAGACATACCTATTAAAAGTGGTACGATGGAAGCAAAGCTAGCAGTAATCCCGATAGAAGTAAATGTGGAAATAATGAAAAAACCTCAGTTAACAATTGATGAAATTGGGACCAAATCAATTAGTACACTAATTCATAATACTGGGTATGATAAAAAAGAAGAAAATGAAACGCTGAACAATTGGCAAAATAATAAAATAATTGAGGACGTGTTCACAAAACCAAACACCTTCCTTACACCAGATTGTGCCTCATTAACGGAACAAATAATCGGAAGGTCAACTGAAGGCGATCTAAAGGGAAAAAAAAGCTGGATGTTGGAATAAATTGGGATATATTCTATCAAACATCGACACTAACTCTAGAAGCGTTAAAATACCAATCGAACAAGATGGACATTCAGATTGACCTACTCACAATGATGGCAAATGCAGTTAAAGGGATAGATAACAAACGTGCACAGTTAAACAATATGATAATCAGAGTCCAAAATGATAAACAAAAAACGGACATTGAATGTATTTGCATCTCACTTATGGATAAGCTTGTAGCAATACCTGATGTTTTGCATACCATAATAGAAGACACAAAAAAGGCTATAAAAAAAGAAAATGGCCAGGAAATGAACATAAGGGAAAATAAATGGGAAGAGACGGAAATAGCAAAAAAGGAAGAAAAGAATTCCACGCCAAAAGTGGATAAGGAAGAAATAACAACTTTGAGAATGCCCCATAAAAAAGAAAATGTACAGGATGAAAGAGACTTGTCAATAGAAACCCAACAAAGGGATGAAACACAAGAGGAAACTACTAGTACAACAACAAGGGTAAATTATGATTGTAATGAACAAGACCCAACCGGTTACAGTATGTCAAAAAGACAAAGGAAAAAATTACGCAAAGCAAGGAAAAATCAAAAGCCTAACTATTATAAGTATGAGGAGTCAACAAAAACTGATGGTTCAATAAAAACAGAAGGACTGCAAGGAGAAAAATCATCTGAAGAACAAATTTCACTAACAACTAAAAATGAGCCAAAAAAAGTATTCCCAATATTCGTACAACGACCATTACTGGAACAAGCAACTAATAAAGAGGCTAAAAAAGGACAAGAAGCGATGAAAAGAAAACAAATAGTTACAACTAATCCACCACTGATTTCAGAAAAAATACAGGAAGAAGATAAAATCCAGGAGGATAATTTAAAATATGATCAGATGAATGGAATAATTGACAGTATGCCATTAAAAATAACTATAAAATCAAGTGAACAACAATATCAGCACCAGAATGTGAGCACAGAATCAGGTTTGGAAGTCAATAAGAATGATGTAGGAAGAATGAGTATAGAAAGAACAGTAGAGCCTAAAATCAAATTTCCGTACTGGGACCATTTGGTAATTGAAAAACGGGAAGGAGAAAAATTAATTAGACACAGAACAAAACACATAATGGAAGCCTCGCACAAAGAAAACCAACTGTCAGCTGAGAAAATACAGCTCATATTTAAACCTGAATATGAATCCAGAGGTAGATATGACACATTGAATAGAGGGAACATCCTTAGATTATTTAAATCAATTCCAGCTTTAGACAACATCAAGAACGATGATATTAATTCTATTGAATTCATTGCCGACAAGAATAGTACCCAAGAACTGACACTGGTCACATTAAAATCTATGTCAATAGCAGAGAAAATATTAAAAGAGGTTTCAACATTCAAGGCCTGGGGAATATCTATCACAAAACAGGAGCCGAAAGTTTATCCTACTCCATTTATTAATGAGACAAATTCGGTTCAGAAAGAAAAAACACCAAACAAAAAGGAACAGTGCTAAGGAATGCCCGGGGAAGATCCATTAGCAAAACAAGAGTGGCATCATTACCCTCCCCAACAGAAACAACTCCACTAATAAACGAAAAATGGATTGCACAGGCTCTTCATAGTAATATAGATCAATGAAGGAATGACACTCCAGCCCCCCAAACAAAAATATCTGATTTGAGAATGTGTTCATGGAACATAAACGGAGGAGGGACAAAGCTCTCCAATGCACAAATAAGGTCTATTCCTTTACCCTGTCACATCCTATTCCTCCAGGAAACCTGGGAAACACACCCTTTTGTACTGGAGGGTTACATAGGATACTATGAAAACGCAAGTAAAATTCATAGGTATGGTCGCCCGAGTGGGGGGTTAGCAACTTTTATTTCCAGTAGCATACAAGCTGAACATGAGCAACTTGTAATACACAGTAAAAATATACTTATAGTCAGACTGAAATATAAAAATACAGACCAAAAGGAAATGTCCTTAATTATGATCAACGTCTATATCAATCCAACAAAAACAAGTAGAGCAACCATATGTGCAACCCTTAACACCATATTACTGGAACAAATCATAGAAAATCCATTAGTGGACTATGTGATGACTGGGGACTTCAATCTTAACTTACTAATACCGTTCATAAGGGATGATGTCTCACAATCACAAGACCTTCAATGGTCAATTCCGCAGAAGGACTACCAAGGAGCCACGACTAACCAGGCACGAAATCAAATTGGTATAACATTCATTAAGGATATAGAAGCATTGGGATTGTGAGTCCTTAACTGCCGATTTAAAGAGGATACACCCCCAGCATACACATATATCGCACATAATGCAAGTACTAGAATCGATTATACAATGGTTTTGCTCAACATATTTCAAAACATAAACTCTTATAGATTAGTTAAAGTTGGAGATAGTGACCATTGCCAGCAGATAATAACTACCAACATCAGACACAATATTAACCAACCGTACCATACTCTGCCGGGGTATATTGGAACAATAAACTATAAAAAACTAATTTGGACTAATCTGAATAAGGATAGTATGAATGAAAAAGTTGAGAACATTATAAAGAGCTGCTTTACTGAAAATTTGACAGAAACAGCAGTTGAACAGTGGGTGGAATTCACTAAGAAAATAGTGAAACCCCAAATCCAGGATAACTCCAACAAAAGGAATGTAAAATGGAAAGAAGAAGGAAAGGACTCATATATGAATCTTCCATATACAATAGCGAAGCTAAAAAGAGACCGAAACAGAATAAGAAGGCAAATAAAAACCACAGCAACTAAGGATGAAATCTTGAACAATCTAAAAACAATCCCTGAAGAAGCTAATATGGAATGAGAAATACCAAGCCAAACAGGAATTGTGGTCCAAATTGTTTCATGCAAGCAAACAAGCAAACGCAAGAGAATTTTGGAAAATTATAAACAAATTGGTACGGCTGAACAAATTGGTAGTTACATCAACTTTAACAGAGCAAGAATGGGCTACTTTTCTTGAAAAGCATTTAAACAGTAAGGGAGCTACAAACATCGCTACAAACATACAAGAGAGCTCTATAATAAGTGATGAGTTCCAAGAACAATTCATAATATCAAAAGAACAATTAGTAAAACTAATTAAGAAGCAGAAAGATGGCGCACCGGGTCCCAATGGGATACCATTTGCCCTCTTTAAAGAAAACCCGGACTTTTGGTCGAGCTATTTGGAAAAGGTATTCAAAGAAGTTATAGAGACAGGCAACATTCCTGAGTCCTGGCGAGGATCGCTAATTTCCCCCATATTCAAGAAAGGCAATTGGGCACTTGCCGAGAACTACAGACTCATCACTTTACAAGACACAGATGCCAAGCTGTTTGCAGGAGTACTACTAAATAAATTAAATGAATGGGTAACAGAAAACAAGATCTTGCCAATAAATCAAACTGGTTTTATTAAGGGGCTTGGAACAATGACAAATATCATGGCGTTATCAATAATAATTGAAAAATCACTCAGAGTAAAACAGCCCTTGTATCTGTGCTTTGTAGATTTTAAATCTGCGTTTGACTGCGTGCAAAGGAATCTATTGTGGAAAAAACTTATTGAAAAAGACATTCCAATTGAACTATTAAGACTGATTCAATTGTTACACAGTAAAACCTGGGTAAGAGTAAGGATGGGGGACGGCAGATCATTAACAAAGGAGATTCCAGCAACAGAAGGGCTAAAGCAGGGGTGTGTGTTGGCCCCCCTCCTTTTCAATCTATTCCTAGGAGATCTATCAGGGAACCTTGACGAACTTAATGCACATCCTCCGAAGTTAGGGGATAAAATGATAACAAACTTAATGTATGCAGACGACGCCATCCTTCTAAGCCATACTAAAATCGGTCTTCGGCGCTTAATTAACAGAGCGGTTTTGTATGCTCAGGAAAATGGAATGGTAATAAATGATACCAAAACAAAAATCATGGTTGTCACCAGGAACATAAAACTGAGACAAAAAAATAAATGGTATTTGGAAAGGTATACACCCGTTACAACGCATTTTTTACTCCGCACTACCACTACAACGCGACCATTACTCCGCATACTATTACAACGCATTGCGCTGGGGGGCGCTCTAGGATAGGGAATAAGTTTAATTTTCTATCCAACACCTTCCCTAGTGTCCACGGGGACTGGAGTTGGAATAGAAAATTATACTTACCACTATCCAGCACCTCTAAGCGCTATGCGTTGTAACGGTATTCGTTGTAAATACCGCGTTGTAATGGTATGCGGAGTAAAAGTATGCGTTGTAACGTCATACATCCATTTGGAAAACACCCAACTGGAACAAATTGAAGTGTACAAATACTTGGGTGTACTATTTGACCAGAAAGGAAACTATCAACTACAAAAACTGGACATACAAAGAAACGCTAACTCACCAACTGCAGCATTCAAGATAGCACAGAAATCACTCGGAAATCTGTCCTATCGGCCACTTTTGAAAATTATAGGGGCTAAATTGCTCCCAACAATAACATATGGTAGTGAGGCACTAATGGGAACGGATGCAGAGTTGATAAACAAGGTCCTTTCCAAAACATATAAAACTCTCTTCCATCTCCCAAAGAATGCCTCCCCAGCACAAATTAGGCTGGAGTTCGGGTTAAACAATCAAGTTCTCGCAAGAAAAGGCCAATTTATCAAAACATGGTATAGGATCAAAAATGACCATGACAATTATATATCTCAGCTACTTTGGCAAGAAATAAGTAAGAACACGACATCAGTTGCTTGAAAATATCTCAATGATGCATTAGAAGAGTTTGCACTAATGCCAATCTGGAACAATGTGATAAGCAACGGATCTTTTAAAAAAATAGTCAACCGAATAGCAAACCACCTATCACTTGTAAACGACAAAGATACGCTGGCTAAAAGAAAACATTCGTGGTCCGTAATAAATGGATACGAAAAAAAGAAAGTACAAGAATATTTGGAGATACCTTGGTCTGAAAAAAGTAAACAATGTCTTGTGAGAGCAAGATTTGGAATCCTGCCAGGCCTTAGTCACGCCCCGCCGTGGAAAAAAACCAACAGCAGCACTTTGTGTAGACTTTGTAAAGGTGGAGAAGAAAATATTATTCACCTTGTATGTATTTGTCCCGGACTCCGTAACGAAAGAGGTGCAATACTTAAACCCCATTTTAATATGCGTGGAACACGGACATGTAGACAGGCATTGAAAGTCTGTCTGTATTCGAATGATATAGTCATGAACGCTGCCTTTGTGAAAATTTTAAAGATAGCATCTACAAAACTGGGAGAATAAATTAGAAAAAATGATTTTAGGAACACTTTTAAAGAAACTTCTTAGGATATAATTGCTTTTATTGTATTGTATTTATTGAATATGTCTTTGTACTGGAAATATTGTAAGATTTTAAATAATCAAACAATAAAGAATTTACTTACTAGTGGGTTATCGAGGTAGACTTTTTTCACGGTTCCCTGAGTTAGGTTCCCAGCACCCCATGAGGGAGGTACATCCCATTTATCATTCCGAAATTCCTGAACTACGCAACGATCAGAATGCAATAACACGAGACCGAGTAGAAGCCAGGTTTCAAGAACAATGGGTGTACACACCATGGAAACGAAGTGAAGTGTTGGCTTTAAAAGCACAACTTCCCGACCCCCGTAAGAATCCCACTGCCTACTATAAGGAATTAACAGAGGCAGCGTCTTCCGCTGTCATGACTCTAGCAGATATTGAGTTGTTTTTCGGATTATTGGTTCCCGTAGATATATGGCGGCAGGTCCATGATACTCCCCACGCGGCCAAGTTGGGGGGTACCTGGGATGAGCTTAGGTAGTTGTATAAAGACCGTAAGCAGGGAGATAAGCCGAAGGCTGAAATAATTGCCTTACCAGCAAAGATTATAGCTTATATGCACACATTGATCCCTCCACGAAAGGTGGATTGAGATAAACTGACTGCTTGTAAGCAAAAGAAAGATGAAAGTGTCTCCGATTTCTTTACCAGATTCGAGGGAACTTTCATCGATTTTAGTGGTCAGGACCTCGCTAGCGAGGGTGGAATACGATTATTTGTGAATAGATTGGTGACCAATCTGAAATCTGAGATTTCGACTCTACTGCAAGCTGCCGAAAGCACCTGGACTACGTCCTCCCCTTCTATCATATTAAGCATGGCTCAGTTTTACGAACACAGGGAAAATGAGAGTAAGGATAAAGATGAAAAGAAGACTAAGGATCTCAAAACTCGAGTGTTGTTGCAACAGGTTATGAGGGGTCGAGGCACAGGGAGGGGCGCCAGAGGGCCCGGTTTCAGCGGGCTGGCCTCCAGAGAGGGAGGAGGAGGTCAGCCCTCCCGATGGGGACCCAATCAGTACGCGCATTGTAGAGAGGAAGGCCATTGGAAAGATCAGTGTCCGTGGCTGTTAGCACAGAACGGAGCTGTCCGAGGAAGGGGTAGAGGACGCGGCGGCACGGACCGTAGTGATATGCATAGAGAGGAAGAGGGGCAAGGAGACCACGGGCGAAATCATTTCGATAAACCCCAAGGTAGGCAATACTACAATGAAGACTATGGTGTTGAGGATCAGGATAAATTCGGAGATGTATAGAACAGCCAAGGACAGAGTGGGGGCCAAGTGTCGATACCAGTCAATCAGCAGGGACCCTATGTGACAGGGGAGTTGATGGGGACCACCGATAAATTCTTGATTGACACAGGGGCAATGAATAGTTCGGTCGCTCGCTCGTTGGTCCCAGGGGCCGCTCTGTCCGGGCAAAATAATGTTTCAGTGGGATTTTCAGGAGTTCCTGTAATCAGCCCCATCTCTCAGCCTCTCCCTTTCACGATTGGCCCGTTCACTATGAACTCTCCATTCCTTTTAACTTCCAGTTGCGGAGAGAATCTTTTGGGTTTGGATATTTTGAAAAGATTGAATGCAAAAATACATTGCTCTCCCGATGGTGTTTATTTGACTATTCAAAATCCCGATGTAAGTATGAGACAATGTTTTGCTAAAAATGACCCATTGCCACCTGAATTTGCGGACGTATCGCCCAGTTTATGGGCGACAGGAGATGCGGATGTTGGGAAGCTAGATATCCCTCCTGTCCGGATTACGTTGAAACCCGGTGCTAGATTACCTCGCATACCCCAGTATAAGATCTCCCCAGCGGGAGAGCGAGCATTGCTGTCCACTATACAGGATTTAATTGATAAAGGAGTGGTGGAAGAAACGGCTTCGAACGTTTGTAATAGCCCTATTCTGCCTATTTTGAAAAAGGCTCCTGAGACAGGGACATCTGAGAATGTTGATGTATATTGTTTCGTGATTGATTTAAGGGAAGTTAACAAGATAGTGGTGCCCCAATTTCCAGTAGTGTCTGACATCACTACCATCCTTACTATGATACCTCCCACCGCTAAGTATTTCTCCGTGATCGATTTAAAGAACGCTTTCTTTAGCATTCCTATTGATCCGGATAGCAGAGAGATCTTCGGATTCTCATTATCTGGCCGAAGCTTCAGATTTTGTCGCGCTCCTCAAGGTTATACCGAAAGCCCCAGCATCTATAGCCAAGCCCTTAAGGCGGTCTTGGATGATCTGTCCTTGCCTGATGGTATTGTGCTCTTGCAATACGTTGACGATTTATTGATTGCGTCTGACACTGAGGAGGGTTGTAAAGATGCCACAGTTAAATTACTACACCATCTGGCGGACAGAGGTAATAAAGTTTCCTTGTCCAAATTCCTATATTGTTGACAGGAAGTGACCTACCTAGGCCGCTTACTATCGAAGGAGGATAGGCGTCTATCACCTGAACGATTTACTACCATCTCTAACATGCCTGTGCCTTGTACTCAGCGTGAAGTCCGTGCTTTTCTTGGCATTACCTCTTATTGTCGTCAATGGATTCCTAATTTTTCCCTTCTTGCTAAACCTCTGCTACACTTAACCACTAAAGATATGCATGAACCCCTACCTTGGACTGATGAATGTCAGTCTGCCTTTGCTTCTCTGAAATCTTCTCTGTGTTCTGCTCCTGTCCTTGGAACTCCTGACTACCGTAAACCTTTTGTACTGTATGTGCACGAGGTCGACGGCTGCTCACTTTCAGTGTTGACACAAGGTTTTGGTGGTAAGCATAGACGTGTGCTTATTTTTCAGCCACATTGGATAATGTGGCTAGAGCACTTCCCAGTTGCCTGAGGGCCACGGGGGCTGTGGCGGCGGCCATCAGGCAATCAGAAGGGCTTGTTCTAAATTCTAATTTGACCGTGATGGTGCCGCATGCTGTGGATGCATTATTAAATAAAACAAAAACACAGCATCTGACAAGCGCGCGCCTCACGGGTTATGAATTGACTTTGTTTTCCCCACATGTGGCCATTAAGCGTTGTGCCACATTAAATCCGGCTACACTGTTACCTCTCCCTTTGGAGGAACAGGCGAATGATGTCCATGATTGTATCTTCAGGACAGAAGAGGAAACGAAGGGAAGAATCGATCTCACAGACGTTCCCTTATCTGAACCCCAAGAGGAATTGTATGTGGATGGTTCTTGTTTTAAATTAGCAGATGGCACAACGACAGCTGCATATGCAATTACCACTCTAAAAACAGTAGTTGAAACATTCCGAATACCCCATCGATCAGCCCAAGCTGCTGAGTTGATGGCTTTACTACGGGCCTGTGAGCTAATTGAGGGATTAGAGGTCAACATATGCACGGACAGCCAATACGACTTCGGCGTTGCCCATAGTTTTGGGAGGTTATGGAAGGAGCGGGGGTTTCTCACCTCACATGGTCAAAAGATACAGAATGGACCCTTGGTATTACGATTACTTGAAGCATTGACTTTCCCCAAGAAAGTAGCAATCGTAAAATGTAGTGCTCACAAAACAGTGGTGGATGAAGTGGGAGAGGGCAATGCGTTTTCAGATCAGGTAGCTAAACAAACAGCCCAGTCAATGGTGTCCTCTATGTATGTAAGCTCCTCTGACAGATGGGTGGGGGAGTCCGACTTGTTTAATAATACTATTGAAAGTGTGCAAGAAATTCAGAAAGAAGCAACCACAGCGGAGTTAGACAGGTGGGAACAGGAAGTAGGACGATTGGATGAGAATAACTGTTGGGTGGATTTAACAGACAAACAGAGATGGTTGCTGCCCAATGCAATGGTACAGGCTGTTGTCACTATGGCCCACGGACCAGCTCATGTCGGAGCTAAAGGCATTTGTGCCTTGTTGGATCCCGTTTGGAATAACCCCAATATACAAAGAACCGCTGTACGTCTGGTCCAATATTGTATGGTTTGTTTGCAACATAACCCGGGGAAAGGAGAACCAGTTCTGAGTGGGAAGTTTGCCCCCCCAACATTGCCATTTGAGGTGCTCCAGATGGACTACATCCATATGGAGCGCGTCAATAACATAAAGTATGTACTAGTGGTGGTATGCGCCTTCAGCAAATGGGTTGAGGCGTACCCTACGAAAGAAAATACTGCCCTAGCCACCGCAAAGGCGCTTATAAAAGAGTTCATCCCACGCTTCGGATTGCCCGCTTGATCTGGTCTGATAACGGCAGGCATTTCCACAGGGCCCTTGTGCAGAGTATATGCAATGGCCTCCAGATAAAACAGAAATTCCATGAGGCCAGACACCCCCAGTCAGCAGGGCTGGTGGAAAAATATAATGGGATATTGAAGTTGAAGATGGCAAACATTCCAGAGAGCACTGGTTTAAAATGGCCTGACACCCTCCCATTACCTCTTATGTCCCTGCGGGTCACCCCACATTCACGCTCTGGCTTATCTCCTTACGAGATAGTTTTCGGGCGACCCGCTAGTGTATGGGGCGTGCCTAGACCGAGATCATTTACTGATGTTGAATACCCTATGTTGATTGATTACATGTATACTTTGACTAAAGACCTTCGTTCTATTCATCAGCAGGTAGCATCTGTACTGCAACCCCTGCCAGAGGGCCCCGGACATCGCCTGGAACCCGGCCAGTGGGTATTGGTCAAGAAATACGATCGAGACTCCAGCTTGGCTCCGAGATGGTCTGAGCCACATCAAATATTGCTGGCTACATGGACGGCAGTGAAAGTGGATGGGAAAAGACACTGGATCCATGTGTCGCATCTGAAAAGAGTTCCTCTTCCACTTCATTATGACCAACGGCATCCTGAAGGAATCCTGACTCAGGAAGGCGAGAGAGCTGTTGAGTTTGTACCGTTCCCCGACGCTCGTGAAATCGGAGCTCAAGGAGAGATAGGGCCGGACGGGGCAGTCCCTGGAAAATCTGCAATTGCCCCAGGCCCTGTCCATGTTGATTTGGTTGGCAGCAGTTCTGACGAAGGTATTACACCTTCCCCTTTGTTATTCCCTGATCAGGAAGTGCCCAGTCATGTCCGTTACAACCTGCGGCCAAGAAAACATCACAGTACCTCAGATGACCCTGTTAGCAGATAAGGAAAGACTTGGATAAAAGTAGGATTTGCTAGTTTCTAATCTGGGGTACTGAGCGAGACACTGGACTGAACTAGTTGAGAGCTGGAACATTGATATTGTGCTCTGTTCAGAAAGAAAGACTCTGTTCTTGTCACCGGCCAGGTTGTTTGAGCAAAAACCTTTCAGAAGATCTGTATCGTGGGACGTCGTTGGATTACAAGTTTGCCTGTGAGGCTTTGAAGGACACAGGGAGAAGCACCCTCTTGCAGGTAGGTTGTTCTGGCCCCACTTAGTTACTTTGGACTTTTAGCTAGGAATGTACCCTTTTGGTCGACTTATACTTGGAAGAAATTACCTTTTGCTCCTAGGTATTTGCCTTTTTACGAACCAATGTTTTCTAGTTGGACCATGCGTGTAAAAATAGCTTTTGTAGTTGCAATTGCAGTAATTTTAGCCATCTTTAATGGGGTTTTTATTTACTTAGAATATAAACACCCAATGCAATCAATGATGATGTCGACTGTTGTACCCCCTGAGCATTTTATGTATACTTTAGCACCCTACAAAGAACGTCATCGCCAGACCTATGCGAAAAATGTATTTGTAGAAATGCTGCACCAAACGCACAGCACCACCAACACCACTGACTGCTGGGTTTGTGGCCTTCTGCCTTCTGTTGTACACAATCATGATCTGTTCCTCTCGCTACCTCTCTCCTATTTAGGGAGTTGTGAAGCTTGGCTCAAACTGTTTTCCACACTAACCTTTCCCCCCAGTCCCTTACAAGCCTGTGTGGGGTCCTCCTCCCTTTTTTTATAGAATCAAACTGTTTTCCGCCATGTACAACCATTATATAGAAAGTTACAAACAGTTCGTTTACACTGAAAAAGACTATAATATGATTTTATCGTACATTACGACACATCAGGGATTTGACCCACAAGGCAATGGGGGACGGGGATCTTTAGATCCTCAGGCTTGTATGAACAGGTATATGGAGGTTCGGAATAGTACTTGGTTGCAGGATGAACTCTATGATTTTAATCAATTTAATTCCACTCAATATTTCCAGCCTTTTGTTGATCGAAATGTTACAAGCGACCGCATTGTACCCATTCCTATTCTGAATACTTCATCTGACTTCTGTGTGCAGGGAATGGGGCATGTGCAAGTTGGTGACAGCGTTTGTAATTATACCTATCAGATGAATATACTTAGCAGTCCACCTCTGTTGACACCACCTAATGTGTATTTCGTATGTGGGGAAAATGCTTACACTTGGTTACCCCGGGGTTGGGGCGGGCACTGTTATCTGTCCTTCCTGTACCCGCCTGTATATATAGCACCGTCTGATTATCATAGAACACACCAGTTGCACTCAACGAGAGCAGTGCCCAATAGGCCACGTAGGCAGCTCATAGCCACTGAAGTTGATCAGACCGACACCTCCCTGGAGCAGTTCACAGACTTCAGCAAAGGCTTGGTCCCATTCTGGGGACCGATCTTTAACAGCAGAGAAATAAGACGGTTGTCTAGAATAGTAGAAAATGTGATTAACATTGCCACTGATATCATGGCCAATCTAACGGTTGAGCTTCAGGCGACCAGACTCGTGGTGCTTCAGAACCGTATGGTTTTGGACGTTATCTTGGCCGATCGAGGCGGAGCATGCCGGGTGATCGGCAGCTCTTGCTGTGTTTACATTCCAGACTCCGCCCCTACTGTTCATTTGACCATTCAGAAGCTCCATCGCATAGCAGCAGAGATGCATGTAGACAATGGGTCTTGGTCCCTGTCTGGGTGGTTCTGGGGATCTCCTGGGTACTTGGGGATGGAAGATATTACTGATTTTGGGTGGAGCGGCAGGTATCCTTTTTGTCTGCTGTCTTTGTCTGCAGTGCGGTCCTGCGTCATATTGTGCCTCTAGATTAACAGCGGCAGTCACCCCTTCAGCAACCCCCACCATAGCCCAGATGCTCCAGCAGGAGGCCCGTGAACTCATGAGAATGGACGAAGATCTCTTTGATGATTAGTGACCTCTGTTATTAGCTTCATCACGCTAAAAGTAGGGTTTGAGGAACTAGAATTAGATTAGGCCTCGCAGGGGGAAATAGACTGTAATTTCTCCGTCAGTGTTCAGCCCGATGCAACTAATTAACATACTGAGAATGCCCCTATGGCATAAGACACCCTTTTCGTTATATTCTGTCATCCCTTTTATAATCATTTTTACTCCGCTCTCCTTGTAAATAGGGTAGCGTCGGTCAACAGGACCTGCGCCATTTTAGTTTAGGCAACCCATAGCGCTGATTGTAAAAACCTCCTTGGCTCTGCATTTTCGCATCTCCCCTTTCTCAGGAGAAATAGCTAGACACATGTAGCAAGCAGCTGCTTCTGCTTTTGGGCCCCGTCAAGGTTGTAGGAGGGGGCCGGCCAGATAAGCACATTCTTGCAAGCGCTGTGCGGACTCTCACCGAAACTACCAGAAGGGAGTCGACCAGCGTGACCTTGCTATACTAAGCTCAGATAGACGCTTTGTGTGCCATATATGGGCATTTCCTTTGCCCCCTCCTGTACCAACTTGTACTTTTCCATCTTAGGTAATGGTTGCAAATTGTGATAGTATATATGTGAAGACCTGACAATGTGCCAGCAGTCTCTCTGCGGTCCTCGGGGTGTGAGGTCGTTGGGAGCTCCTCTGGCAGAGTATTATTTGTTTAATAAACGCTTGAACTTTCTACACTGCCAATCAACTGATTATTGATGAATGGTATTTGGTAATTGTAAGTATAATCCTCTGGGGGTTTGTGAAATATAGGTACATCACATTGTTGAATATATACAATGCAATGTTTATATTGTTCTTAGAAACAAGGTGCTCCTAAAAGGTAACAGCGCAGTAGAAGTGATAAAAGATTAATCAAAAGTGCATACGTACTATGTACAAATATATATACATGTAGCTGATAAGGATTATAGAATGTTTGAAGTCAACACCTTTAAAACGGGTATTTATATCCACCATCAATTTCTTAAAAACATAGTCCACGTATGATATTTGTTGACGTTTCGACCCTTGAGCATAGGTATTCATAACAGGGTCATCATCAGGACACAAAATATATACTGGAGACACCAAAAGATTCGGGCAGAAACTCTCACTATCAAGTGAATGTTAGACACTGTTTCTTGAAGAAACTTCAAAACAGGTAATCACACCCAAGGGATTGTGGCAAAAAGGTCTCACAATTGCGATAATGTGTGATCTTACTTCAAAGGTAACCTCACAATGGAAACTAGCCCACCGGGAATCATAGGGCCGAGACTGAGGTAATCAGTCTGCCATGGCTTGTCTGCCATTTAGAATCCAAACCGGTCAAGGCCGTATGCAGTGACGGATGCATTAGTCATCCAAAATGTTAGACTGAAACCTCCAGTTAAAATGTGCTTTAAAAGCTGCTTGCATTGTGATAATCTGTCAGGCAGCCTGTGTTTCTGTTGTTGGTGCTCCAGTGCCTGAATTTTGCCATTACTGTTGTCCATATACTATGGGTGACCCTTATGTCAAAAATAATATCTAGTATGTCACAGATAGCATTTATTCACAGATGCCCTCTGAAATATGTTACGAGTATCCTCCCTTATGCCAAGAATTGTTGCCAATGTGCCAGTGCCAGATTTTGAAAACTAGTGGCATCTGTGCCAAAAATCTACTCCAGTATTCCAGTGCAAGCATTTTTTGCACAGGTGCCCTATGCCAAGATTTACCTCCCGTCTGTCAGCATCAGCACTTTACTGTAAGTATCCCATTTGCAAGTATTACGTCTGGCATGGCAGTACCAGCATTTTTCAATGGGTGCCTCTATAAGCCAAGAAGTACACCAGGTCCAACTGCAGAGTCGTAATTATAACAACACATTCTCACTCACATTCACTCGCTCACTTGCACTTATTCATTTTCATTCTCTCTTACCCTCACTCTCACTCACTCGTTTGTACTACCTCTTACTGTGACTCATTGATCCTTATTTACTTATACTCACTGCTCTTTCTCTCAGCCTCACTCATTTGTATTTCTATTTCACATTGACTCCCATTACCCCCAGGTCCCTCCGTCCTCGACACCTTCATACTTACAAGTGGAGATGACCATCTCCCGACAGAAAAAAACAAGGGAATGCTGGGACACTTAATACTGCCCCTCCCCCCGGGAGTACATAAGCAGTACTTACCCAGCAGCCCTCCTGTTCTTTTTTCTGTCTGTCGACAGATTGGATGGTGTGCTGGTGCTGCTCCTGCTGGGCTGGAGTGGTGGTGCTTCTCTTCTTCCCCCCACCCGGCTGCCTGGCTGTGCGGGCGCGAGGTCCCTGGACTGCCTCCTGGCCTGCCGGGCTTGCTTGGAGTCAGTCTCTATTTGGAGCCGGTGTTGGAATTGAGGAGTTCCCGGCTTTGCTGTGTGCTGGTTGCACCTACCGGCCCTTTGTGGCTGGTGCTGGAGTTCCCGGTTGCTTCCGGGTCGCGGGCTCGGCTTCCCGAGCCTGGCCGGGGAGCCGTGCCTCGCTGGATGAGCTCCTGATGGATTCTGGATCGACGGTGGTGTGGGGGCCTTGTTCCTGGGGTTGGCCCCCACTCCGGGTGAGTCCCGATTTTGGGATTGTTTTTTCTTTTTTCTTCTCCCATGCTGTCGTCCTGTGCATACCTACGCTGACAAAAAGAAATAGGGTTTATGCCGGGGTGTCCAGAAGGCAGGATGTTTGCACTCGTGCTTCGCTTGCACAGGGGCTGCTACTCTGTGGTGGTGTTCGGGTCCACTGGCGGCTCCTGGATGTTTTCAGTGTGACTTTTCTCCCGTGCCTTCTGTGTCCTGTCACAGTCCCGGCTCTGTGCCTCTGCAGCCCCTCCCTGCTCCAGGGCTGCCTCTGCGGCTGATGCTGCGGGTTCCGGCGGCTCCCCTGCCTTGGCTGGGTGTCCTCTGACCTGTCCTGGGGCTCGGGCTTGCCCTCTGTTTATGGCTCGCCTGGGTGTTGGGTTACATCGGCTCTTGGGATGTAATGTCCCGTTCTTGCTGGGGCTGCTGGGTTGGGGCCCGGGGTTTCTGGCTCCGGTGCTGTGTTTGTTTTCTTGGGCTGTTTTGTGTTTTCACTCGATGTTGTGTCTTCAGATGGCTTAGTGAGCTGCACACGTGCTGCTGTTTGCTGTGATGCACACTTCGGGAGTCTGCGTCCCAGATACATGTTCTGTGGTTATGAGTTCGAATCCCGGCTGGGTCGAGTCCGCGGTCAGTCACAGAGCACAGCTGAACTGAGTAGTACTGTCGCTTTGTCCTTCTCAGTTCGTTTGTGTGGTTGCCGTTGAGTTGGGTTACTATCCACATCTGTTATTCAGCTCCGGGTTGCCCTTCATGATGCACTTTTCATTCTGTCTTGTGCTGCTTTTCTGTGGGGTTGTGTCCCGTGCTCTTCGTTTCCTGTGGACCCTCTGCCCTACGGGCGGGCCCCCAGCTCCTTCCTGGGATTGGTTGCAATGTTGGTGGGGGGCTTCGGTGCTGGTTTCTGATGGACACTCACTTGGCTGGAGCGAGCGCAGCTTTCTTCTGGGGTCCCTGTGTGTCTCGTCTATTTGGCCCTGGCCTTTCCGGGGGGTTGGCATCCCTGGGCTGCCTTTCTTTTTTTGGGATGTTTTTTCCCTGTGTCGGCGGGGGCCTTGTTGCTGTTGGCCCCCGCTCTGGCTGTTTTGCCCCCTTTCTTCTTCTTGGGGTCTCGTGGGCTAGTCCTGGAGGTGGTGACTGGCTGTCCTTCTGGCTGTGCCATTTTCCGGCGTCATGGTCTTCTGGGTGTGCCGTGGTTTGTGCCGGGGCCTCCTTCTTGGGGTGCATGCGTTCGGCGCTGTGCTTCGTCCCCTCTTCTTTTTTGGGTTGTCCTGCTGCTGCCATAGGTGCCCGCGCTGCTTGCTTCCTGTGTGTGCTCAGTGGCGGGTGCTTCTGTGTGCTTTTGGTGCTTGGTCGCACTGGTGTTATCTGATGCCCCCCGCGCGGTGCGTGCATGTCTGGTGGGTGCTGGTCTGTCGGGCGCTGTGGTTCCTGCGCTCCTCTTTTGGTCTACGGGGTCATGTTCCTGTTCCTGGCCTGCTGCCTTGCCGCCTGCCCGCCCCGGCTCTTGTCTGTTCTCTGGGGGCGGGCGTGTTGCGGGGGCTTCTCGCTTTGGTGCCCTTCTCCGGGGGGTGCCCCTGCTCTTGGCCACTCGGGCTTGGGAGATTTTCCCTCCGGGGTTGGCGTGGGTTCCTGTCACCTCTGTGGGGGCTGGTTCCTTTTCGCTGGCTCTGCCTTTTTGCTTGCTCCTGGGGTTTTCTCTGTGTTGGTTGGGATCTCCTTGCCTGCTTGCTTGTGCCTTGCCCTCTGCTGCTCTTCGGTTTGGGACGCTTCTCGCTTCTTCGCCGTTTGTCTTCTCCGTGGGTGGCCTTGTCTCCGCTGCGGGCTGGCTGTGGTGTCCTTGCTCCGGTTGTGTGCCCTGGTTCCTCGCCTCTGCTTCCTGGCTTCTGTGGGGTTGGTCGGCGTTTGGGTTGCGCCTGGTTCCTGTCCTTGGTTGCTTGCCGGTGTCGTGCCGGGGGGCTCTCTGGGGTGCTTTGTCCCCTCTGCCTGCGCTTGGGTGGCTTGTACTGCCTTGGATGCGGCTGTTCTGTTCTGTTCCGCCCTGCCTGCTCCTGTTCTCATCTGTTCTCATCTGTTCCCTGCGGGTTTGCTGTGTCTGGCCTGGTTGGTGCCTGGTTGGGCGATAGTCTGGGTCTTCCTGGTGCTGTGGGCTTCCCTTTGCTGCGACCTAGGGCTTCTGGTGTTATCCCGGGGCCTTCTGTGTGCTTGGCCTGGATGCTTCTGCTCTTGCTCTCCCCGTTCTTGCCTTTGGCTTGCTTCTGGGGTTTCCTGGCCGCCCCTCCTGTTTCTGCCGTGGTGCCTGCCTGGTTTGTTCCTGGCTGGGGCCTCCTGGCTGCTTCCTTGTCCTGTCCTGTCGTGCCACCTGTTCTACGGAGTGGTGTGCTGTCCCCATGCTCTGCTGTCTGCTCGGTGGTTGTGCCTGGTCGGGCCGGGTTGGTGCCTGCCTGGCCTCCTGGGGCTGCTGGGTGCTGTTGGCTTCTTGGTCCTTCTGCTCGCAGGGGTGTTTGCTCCCTGGGTTGTTCTGGTCTCTTCTGGTTCCCTTGGTGGGTGCCTGGCTGAGTTTTCGGCTGGGGCGTGCCGCTCCTGCGTGTGGGGCTCCTTTTTGGGCTCTGCTTCCTTGCTGGTCTCCCTTCGGGTCTTGGAGGGGTGTTCTGCTTTGGGGCCAAATCTGGGTGGTTCCTTCTGGGCCTTCTCCTGCTGGTGGTTCTCTTCCCGGGCTTGTTTTCCCGGTGTTGTAGGCCTATGTGGGGTTCTGTGGCTCCGGTTCTGCTGGCTTCTTGCTGGTTGTGTGTGTCCTCAGGCTGTGCCTCCTGGGTTTTCGGGCTGTGCTGTCTTTTTCGGCCTGCTCTGGGGGTTTGTTGCCGGACGTTTCCGGGTTCTTCCTGGTTCTGTGGTCCTGGCTCGCTTCTTCCTCCCATGCTTCCCCTGGCTTTGTTCCCGGTATGGGTCTGTTTGGGTGCCCCGCCCCCCTCCCTCTCTGGTTGGGGCGCGGTTCTGTGGTGCTCTTGCCTCTGCGGGTCCCTCCCTCCTGGCGGCGGGTTGTCTGTGGTTTTCCTGCTGCTTGGTCCTCTGCTCTCCTTCTGGGGTTTGCTTGGGTCTGCCCGTGGTCGGGTTGCTTGGTTCTGGTCCTGGCTTCCCGGTTCTGTTGGCGTTTTGTTGCCCTGTTTTTTTTTTTTTTGCTGTTTGCTTGGCTCCTCTCCGGTGTTGCTGGGGTTAGGCCTTGTGGTTGTGGTCTGGGTGCTTTGCTCCCTGGGCTTTTCTTTTCTACTGCTCCTGCCCTTGCTGCTTGTCTGGCCTGGGTGTGGGGTTCCTGGGCGGTCCTGTGCCGTGTGGGCGCCTTCTTTTGTGCTGTCCTTTATGTTCGTTGGGCGGCTGCTGGGATTTCCCGGTTGCTCTGTGCTCCCCTCCTGCCTTGTGTTCCATCCCTTTGGGGTTGGGGTTTTCTGGGCTTGTGGTCGGTTTCTCTGTTCCCGACCTGGTTGTGTTTTCTTTGTGGCTGGTTTCTGGTCTTGTTGGCCTCTCCTTGTTTGGTGGGCTTTCGGCTGGGTTCTGGGGTTCTTCCCCGTCCCTGTCTTTTGGGTTGGGTTCTCGATCCTGTTCGGCTCCTGGGTGCTTGTTGCTTCCTGTCCCTCCTCGGCCGGGTTTCCTCCTCGGGTCTCTTGGGATCAAGTCCTTTCTTTTTGGGTGTTTGGACGTGTTTCTGGTCTGTGCTTCTCCTTCCTTTTTGGGCTGGGTGCTTGTGCCTGCGCTCTTCTGGCCGTTTCTTTCTTTGGCTTTCTTCCGGGTTGTCTCGTCTTCCTGGTGTGTGCTGGCCCTGTGTGCCTTCCTGCTGGTTCTGGCCTTGGCGGTCTTCTCCGGTGGGTTGTTTTGGCTGGTCTTGGTGTCCTGGTCCGGGTCCCGGTTGCCGGTTTCTCGGGTTGGTGGCCCCCTTTCTTGGTGCCCTGGCCTTTTTTCTTTGTCTCCGGTCCTTGTCCCTGCTGTCCTGTTCTGGGTCGCGGACCGGCTGTTTCCTGCGGTCTTCCTTCCTCCTTCTCGGTGCTCCCTTGGGTGGCTGCTTTGTTGTGGTTTCCTGGGTGTGCTTGTACGTCCGGAAGGCCAGGTTTTCTGCTTTGGTATTCTCCACTTGTAAGTATGAAGGTATCGAGGGCGAAGGGACCTGGCGTAATGTTCTATTACTTACCGGTAATCTTCATTACTCCGGGTCCCGTAGTCCTCGACACCTTCATACGCCCCTCCCTCCCTCCCGGGCGGCCGGCCTTCCTGTCTGGGCTTGTTAGTACAGGAGGGCTGCTGGGTACGTACTGCTTATGTACTCCCGGGGGGAGGGGCAGTATTAAGTGTCCCACCATTCCTCTTGTTTTTTTCTGTCGGGAGATGGTCATCTCCACTTGGAAGTATGAAGGTGTCGAGGACTACGGGACCCGGAGTAATGAAAATTACCGGTAAGTAATAGGACATTCTCAGTTAAATGCTCTGTCACTCACTCTCATTCTGACTCGCACTCATTCCTATTCATTCTCGCTCAGGCTCACTCATTCTTTTTCTAACTCACACTGACTCACTATACTCATTTACTGACACTCAATCTCATTCATTATCACTCCCTCCCTTTCATTAACAGACACAGACATGCTCCCACATACAGAAACTCATGCTTACACATTCACAAACACGTTGCCACTTTCTTGCACCCATACATCATGTTTTTAAAAACATGTTATTTTACTAGCCTAAGGTGCCAGTGAAGGTCATGTTCCAGAGACTGATGATCCACTTTATTTTACGGTACATAAGGGAAAGTCACAATGGAAAATATTCACAGTGCATCAAAGAACAACACATAATCTAAGCTAGATAAAGTTAGACAACACCAAAATGCTCATTCAATAAATGATTGTGATTTAATGAATATCACATGGATTGAAATTAATCAGGAGTTTGAAGTATAATGTATATAACATTTCTGCATTTATAATGAACAAGTGCTCACAATTGTGAAGTGACAGGTGCGCGATAGGGATAAGTGAAGGTGATGTGCAGAGGGAAGGTAGTGCGTGTATATACATCAACAATCAGTGATGACGACCCATCCTGCCAGTTGTCTGGCTAAAACATGAATAAAAAATCATAACATAAAGATGCAGATATATATTCTCTGTCATCTACGTTTTACACAAATAAAAGAAGGAAACAATGTCAAGATCATGTGTTGTTCTTTGATGCACTGTGAATATTTTCCACTGTGACTTTCCCTTATGTACCACAATATACCCGGGTCCAGTGGTCTATCGGGTTACCCCATTGATACATAACTCCACTTTATATTACATCAATAGTGAATATTTATTCACTATTATTGTACAAAATATTTATCAGAAAATAAGAAGGTTGGAGCCCAATGCCATAATAGTGATATTACAGAAGAAATGCACATGACTTGCAAAAAGAACGAGACGGGGGTATTTAATTATAGTGGGCCCTAATGTAAGGAGTGATCTGTATTTAGACAAGGTAGGAAGAAGACAATGATACCATTCTATTACATTAAATGTATATGTAACCTGTACAGTCTTGTGCACAATAGTGCTCATGCAAAACAAAGTGATAAGCACAAAACGCACTATCACTTGCACCGACTCTACTGCCAGTTGCAAACCATTAAAAGGTAACTGACTTCCATTTGCAGAGAGGAAGCAGTCTAAAAATGGCAGCTACTAATATTAGAGAGAGCGGAAAGCAGTTTTTATCACTTTGCCACTGGATTTAAAGGTAGCCTGGAGGATGAGGGGAGTTAACCCGAAACCAGTCCTAGGATGCTTGTTTCCGGTCAAGGGAAGACCTAGCTTGGCAGTTCGGGCTGGACTGTTCCCATGAAGCACAGGGTGAAGACTGATTTGCATATGGCTGTGTCTGAACTGGGGTGGCGAAGTGAGCTAAAGAACGATGATGGAGTCAACCCAGATCTGTGACTAGGGGTGAGTTTCTAAAAAAGTTTCAGCACTTCATCCATCAACTCCTTGTGTTTGCTTGATTCGTTTTGCAAAAGCCAGGAATCCAATATCAGCACTATGCGAATGCTAATGCTGAGACTGAGGTCTGATGTCCCTTGCAGGCTTTCATCTCTGCATTTCCAAGAACTCTGAGAAAAAACATGTGTGATTAATATAATGAAGCCAGAATTTTTGCAAATCCTAATGAATCTCGAATTAATAGCTCTTTGCGCTACAATAGCCCACCATTCATACATTTGCCCCTGCAGAAATCAAGTATGAATGAAACATTTAATTAGAATTTATCTTCCTGCAATCAGGGCCCCAAAGATACTCCACTCGAAATTATATAAGTATCCATTCAAGCAGACAAGCCGTATTTTAAAGGTTTGCTTTGATTTATCAATGTAATTCTCATGCATGATCACCATCACAGGCCTAGCTAATGCGTCTTAACTAAGTGAAGGAAGCATTTCTGTACCAGCCGGCCGGACCAAGACAACCCACCTCCAGGTTGCGATTGGAATCCTTTCCCAGTTGGCTAAGATCCCCAGATGAGTCGATGGGAAATTCGCCAAAGCATTTATGAGTACAGAAAGTAGTACAAGAGAAGTACCCATTTACTACCTAACAGTAGACATGCAAAGAGGGCACAGTACTATTTGTTTAAATTATAAATGAATGTTCCCTGAACATTCCCACTTTAGATGTATAGGGACAATTTACAAAAGTATATAGGGCTACATAAATTTGTCCTTCAGAAGGACTCTCTTACATGTCTTTATGAATCAGGCCCCATGTCATTGAGGATGGCATTCTCCAGTTTAATTTTTCCTTTTACAATACAGAGTAATCTAGACCCTCAGTACTACAGGTGCAGTTGAGATGAACCAGGACTGAAACTTCCATAAAGCAGTGGCTTGTTTGACAGACTGGGACTGGGACAGGAAGCATTGGATGGCATACAATCATGTAATAATCTTTCTGTAGACCGGAGGTCTTTCAATTTTATGTAACTGCGTGCCAAAAGAATGGCATACTCTTCTGGACCGCCACAAAAGAAATGCGGGCGGTGAGCCACGGTCTTTCACTGATAAGCTGTAATATTACCAGCGAGGCCTGGGAGGCGCATTTCTCAGAAATATATACAGTTCCACAAAATGATAAGGATACACTAGAGCTGACAAACCCTAAGAGAGCTGTAATTTCTCTCCCACAAGTAGAGGAAGCTATAACCCAGAGCATAGGCTGCAATTCCCCAGGATTAGATGGGGGGCCGATAGACCTCATTAAACATAATCCTGAAATGTGTGCCCCCCTCTTGCTCAATGTTTTTAATAATTTACCCAACTCCCCACTGCCTAGCACATGGTCGACCTCCATTATTGTACCAATCTTCACAAAGAGCGATCGTTCTCAACCAAGTTGCATTTATAGGCCCATTTCTCTGATTGAAAACAACATTGAAAATACTAGGTAGGGTGCTATATAACAAGATCAAAGATTGGACAGAGGAGAACACTATTTTACATTCCTGTCAATTTGGTTTTAGAAATAAGATGGGCACAATTGAGCAGTACCTCAATTTAAATTTAATAATTGGGAAATGCTCAATCGCTAAGCGCTCACCAATATATTTGGCGCTCATGGACTTGACCTTCGCATTTGATTTTGTTAACAGTTCGCAGTTAAGGTCTGTCCAGTTGGAAACTGGAATGGATGAGGCAATAGTGCATCTTTTAACTTATCTGCATCGAAACTTGAAAGCTAAAATTAGAATTAACACGCAAGGGGAACTTTCCAATGATATTGATGTTTCCAGAAGGGTAAGGCAGGGCTGAGTTTTAACTGTTTGTAGGTTTCATGAACAATAGAGCAAATCATTCTTGCTCCCCTTCTTTAAGAAAGATCTTATGTTGATTTTAGAGATGCCTTCAAAACTCTCCTCGAATTGAGCGAGGATGAATTGATAATCTGTGTGGGTACATTTCTGAAAATTGCCGTTAGAAGTTGCATTTCAATGAATTCTGTCTAACTGCATTTTTTAGTCTGTAATGCACTGAAGAACTATGCGATTTTAATAATTTTATGCCTATGTATATATTTATGTATTGTATGTGTTTGCCTTTTTTATGATTATGTATGCGCTTGCCTCTTTAATGGATATGTTTTTTTATCCGAAATAAAGATAATAGATTGATTGATTTTATGTGAACTTTCTGTAAATGCGCATTATTAGACTCATTGGGGCTGATTTACAAGCCCCTTGTGCCACTTTTGCGCCACTTTTCCCATGTTAAAAGTGACGCAAAAGTGGCACAAGGGGCTTGTAAATCTGCCCCATTGTATATTAATCGTATCTTATGAGCATACCTGAAAAACCACTAGCAGCCGCCCACACTGAAGCTCGACAAGTAGATTCTAGTGTATTAAAATTGTTTTAGACCTAAGTTGAGATCAACAATGGAAATATCTTACAAGATTACAGCAACAGTAACACGAATCCAGTATTGTACACGTACAAATTAAAAACAACTTTAGGAAGCACGACATTTAAAAAGGTTAAGAAATACATGTTCATTCGGTGGAATCATTATAAAATTGATGACTTCATCTAGATTAGGAATGGTAAACTTTATTTGTAAGGGATTTTAAAAATATTTTTGTGTCTGAACTCAGACAGGACAGCATGCACAGCGTACAGAAATGCATTCACTTTCCACCAAGAACCAAGATTAATTCAGAAACTCAGTGAAAGCATTGGAATTTTGAATGTCCTGAGAATAAATGAAAGGGCTATTGAACTGCTGACATGGAGTTGTGAAGCTGCGTAAATTCCATATACAGCTCTGAATGTAAAACTACCCTGATTGACAGAGCTATTTCTCCTCATCTTTGTGGTTTGTGCGGCTGTTGATGGGGGCGTGGGGGTGTTACAACAGTGGAAGCAAATTGGGACCATAGTACCATCTGATAGTGTGATCTATGAAACACCTGCTCATCAGCCCACCGTGACACAATATGCCCAGAAATTTACCTTGGTTTGCTTTCAGTTGCCAAATAAGTCTGTGGTGATGTTTTGATTGTTTAAATTGTATTAGGATGAGTGATGGCTGGTTGGTTGGATCATGGATTTAGTTACTTCACAGTGCCTAGTTTCACCATCATTGCCATGTTTGTGATTAGTTTTTTCTTTGGATGAAATCAAATGTGGCTGCAGGAATTAAAGTGAGAATCATTGACAGACATTTTAGTTTCTAAACCTGTCAGAATGTAGATGGTTTTGACTGATGTATATCCTGTTGGCAAGCACACAAAGATTGTATGATAATTAATGGGACGATAAAAGAAATAAAGATTTCACTTCACGTCATGCAGAAAAAAAAAGAAATAGCATGAAAGACATTAAAATTCAATGGTAATCATAAAAATCAATGACAGCTGTCACGAACAGATAGGTACATGGGCAGGCTGAATCTGCTTTTATCTGCCTCTGCCATCAAATGCTACGTTTAGACAACCACCCTCATCTCTCAAGCAACCAACCTAACCCCTATCATAACCCTACAGTTTGTTGTCAAGAAAACATTAACTACCCTGTCACAGGAGCATGCTTCTGTCAAGGTGACGCGCGCCATCTGCGTGGCGTTACCCGCCGACTTCTCCAAAGGTGTCACATGCAAGCGTCTGTGTAATGCTGGCGAATGCACATTGGTCTCCTAAAGCCCGTCACCCTACCGGCATGTGGCGTTTTTGGAGCTAGTAAGAAATGTGTTCACTTAAATAAGCTGAAGATGTCTGGGTAGAAATTGTGCGGAATTCGTAGCAGTGTATGTTTCCTGGAAGTGCCGACACAGAAAGTTCCACATCCCAGCGACATTCATTGAAAGTGCTTGGAATGAAATGACGACATTAGTTAGTTAAGAAAGCGGGAGCAGATTCATGGCAAATTAAAGAAACGATAGTGTACGTGTACACATCAATTTACAAACCAGTTTTCAAAATATGTACACAATTCCTAGAACTCAGTATTAATGTGAATCATTGTACTAAGCTGTTCTAACTTTCAGGCATGTATAATGAGTCAATGATACTATTTTGGCCTCGCCTATTAGATAGCACCTGACATATGCCTAACACCAGCGAGGACTACTGAATTTGTTAGTGGCTGGTAGCTATTTAAAATAATTAAGAAACAGCAATGATTATGTTGTAAATAATTAGGATTGGAAATGCTTTCAATCTAAATTTGTGATCCTGTGAATTAAACTTTACTAAGGCTTGTGGAAAGGGCAGTGTTCTTCAGGGTGTCTCAATCACTTCTATATTTAGTCTATGTTTGAGAGGTAGAGCCTTTGTCTTGCTACATCTCATCCATCTGCGTATTTTAAACTTCATCTTTTTCCTCTTAAGCACCCTCTTTTCACTCTCTACTGAATGAGCTTCCTCACATCTTTTTCACTTTACCACCCCCCAAACACACAATGCGCCCAGTCACCTGTATGCGCTGCAGTTACTTTTATTTTGGTCTTGCCAATATTTTGACAACTGTTTACCTACTTCACGCACATTTGTACAGAATCATCATTGCAACTTGCACACATGACCACTACTCTGTGCACTCTGCAGAGAGGCCAAGGATCGAATGGCCTTGTATCCTGAACACCTTTTTTGACCCACTGACAGGCACTGTGAGAAACTCGTACTGTGTCAGCCTCAACTCAACAGCTCACAGTCGTAGCCGTATATACACAGCTGGAGGGACGCTGCACAAAAAATGCGCTAAGAGTAATAGGCTACACGAAAAAAATACAGAAGCAGTACATCCTGGAATTAGAAGACACTCAATCAATCAATCAATCAATCAATCACTGTATTTGTAAAGTGCGCTACATACCCATGAGGGTCTCAAGGCGCTGTAGGGGGGGGGGGGGGACCTGCTACTGATCGAAGAGCCAGGTCTTGAGAAGTCTTCTGAAGGTCGGCAGGTCCTGGGTCTGTCGTAGGCTCGTAGGGAGAGCGTTCCAGGTCTTGGCGGCGAGGTAGGAGAAGGATCTGCCGGCGGCGGTAGTTTTCCGGATACGAGGAACTGTGGCGAGTGCGAGGTTAGCAGAGCGGAGGCTGCGGGTGGGGGTGTGGAAGCTGAGTCGGTCGTTGAGGTATGTGGGTCCGGTGTTGTGTAGTGCTTTGTGTGCGTGGATGAGGAGCTTGAAGGTGACCCTCCTGTTGACGGGGAGCCAGTGTAGGCCTCTTAGGTGGGGTGTGATGTGGCTGCGTCGGGGGACGTTGAGGATCAGTCGTGCCGAGGCGTTCCGGATTCGTTGTAGTCGTTTCAGGAGCTTGGTTGTTGTTCCTGAGTAGAGGGCGTTCCCGTAGTCGAGTCTGCTGGTGATGAGGGCATGGATGACGGTCTTTCTCGTGTCAGAGGGATCCATCTGAAGATCCTACGGAGCATCCAGAGGGTATTGAAGCAGGAAGCAGAGACGGCGTTGACATGCTTGGTCATGGAGAGGGCAGAGTCGAGGATGAACCTCAGGTTGCGTGCGTGGTTGGTGGGTTCCGGGGCTGTGCCTAGCGATGTGGGCCACCAGGAGTCGTCCCAGGCTGAAGGGGTGGGTCCGAGGATGAGGACCTCTGTCTTGTCTGAGTTCAGCTCAGTCTTCTGTCCTTCATCCAGTCGGCGACGGCCTTCATTCCTCTGTGGAGGTTGGCTTTGGCGGTGTGGGGGTCTTTGGTGAGGGATATGATCAGCTGGGTGTCGTCAGCGTAGGAGATGATGTTGAGGTTATGTTGTCGTGCGACATGGGCGAGCGGTGCCGTGTAGATATTGAACAGTGTCGGGCTGAGGGAGGATCCCTGTGGGACGCCGCAGATGATCTCGCTGGTTTTTGAGCAGAAGGGTGGGAGGTGGACGCTCTGGGTTCTGCCGGAGAGGAACGATGTGGTCCAGGCCAGGGCCTTCTCTTAGATTCTGGCGTCCTGGAGGCGTGCTGATAGGGTGCGGTGGCAGACCATATTGAAGGCTGCTGATAGGTCCAGGAGGATGAGGGCGGCTGTTTCTCCTTTCTCCATCAGGATCCTGATGTCGTCGGTGGCGGCGATGAGGGCAGTCTCGGTGCTGTGGTTGCTGCGGAAGCCGGATTGGGAAGGGTCCAGGATGTTGTGGTCTTCGAGGTAGCGGGTTAGCTGTTTGTTGACAATCTTCTCTGTTACTTTTGCTGGAAACGGGAGCAGGGAGATGGGCCGGAAGTTCTTGAGGTCCGTGGGATCCGCCTTGGGCTTCTTCAGTAGGGCGTTGATCTTGGCGTGCTTCCAGCTTTCCGGGAAGGTTGCTGTCTCGAAGGAGATGTTGATTGTTTTCCGGAGGTGGGGCGCGATGGTTGTGCTGGCTTTGTTGAAAACGTGGTGAGGGCAGGAGTCGGATGGGGATCCGGAGTGGATGGAGTTCTTGGTTTTGATGGTGTCTTCGTCGCTGACGTTGGACCAGGCGGTCAGGCGACTGGTGCGGGTGGAGGTCGCAGGGGTGGTGGTCTTGGTGGTGGGTGCGGGGGTGTCGGGCTTGAAGCTGTTGTGGATGTCGGTGATCTTGCGTGAAAGAAGGTGGCCAGGGAATCGAACAGGTCTTGTGATGGTGGGATGTCGTTGGTGTTGGAGCTGGGGTTGGAGAGTTCTGTCACGATGCTGAAGAGCTCTTTGGTGTTGTGTGCGTTGTTGTCTAGGCGATCCTTGAAGGCGGTCCTCTTGGCGGTCCTGATGAGTTGGTGGTGTCTGCGGGTGGTGTTCTTGTGGGCTGTGTGGCTGTCTGTTGAACGGTCGCGGAGCCATTTCTTCTCCAGCTTCCCACAGGTGTGCTTGGAGGTCCGGAGGTCTTCGGTGAACCAGGCGGCTTTCTTGTTGGTGTGGTTGGTTGTGGAAATCTTGAGAGGGGCGAGGGTGTTGGCGCAGTTGTTGATCCACTGTTTGAGGTTGATGGCGGTGGTGTCGGGGTCGATGGGGTCGGCGGGTGGTCTCAGGGCGAGGGTGGTAGTCAGTTGGTCCTTGGTGACCTTGCCCCAGCAGCGGCGTGGCAGTTGTTGGGTGCAGTGGTGTGTGGTGGGTTTCCTGAAGGTGAAATGGACGCATCTGTGGTCGTCCAGTGGGGTTCGGTGGGTGGTTGAAGGAGACGTGGGGGCTTGTGGAGAAGATGGGGTCCAGCGTGTGTCCGGTGGCGTGGGTGGGTGTCGTCACGAGCTGTTTGAGTCCGAGGTTGGCGAGATTGTTGATCAGGGCGGTGGAGTAGGCGTCGTTGTTGTTCTCGAGGTGGAAGTTCATGTCCCCGAGGAGGATGTACTCCGTGGAGGCGAGGGCGTGGGTGCTGACGAGGTCGGTGATGGTATCGCTGAACTGTGGTCGTGGTCCGGGTGGTCTGTAGACGAGTGTTCCTCTGAGGGTCGTGTTGGGGTCGGAGTGGATCTGGAAGTGCATGTGCTTGGCAGTGGTGAGGGTGTCGTCGGTGTTGGGCAAAACTCTGAGGGTGTCCTTGTGGATGATGGCGATCCCCCCTCCAACTCCGTTGGTGCGGTCTCTGCGGGAGATCTTGTAGCCCTGTGGGATGCCTATGGCGATGTCTGGTGCTGAGGTGGCGTTCAGCCAGGTCTCCGTCAAGAAGGCGACGTCAGGGGCGGTAGAGTCTAGGAGGTCCCAGAGTTCGATGGCATGCTTGCGGGCGGAGCGGGTGTTGAGGAGGATGCAGCGGAGGTAGTTGGGTTCTCTGGTTGGTGGTTTGGTGGGCTGGATGCTGGTGAATCTGCAATTCCAGCAGGTGAAAGGCCCTTAGGTGTGCTTCGGGATGGCCTGGTAGCAGGGGTGGTTTCGTCCGGGGTTGAGTGCGTGGAGGGTGCTGGAGTCGTAGTGCAGTCTGGTGTTGCGGGGGATGCGGGGTCCAGGGGTTCTGGCGCTGGGTGCGGTCCGGGGGCACGGACGGGCGCAGACTGGCTTGCCTTTGGCGCACGAACGGCGCGCTAGCGGCGCACCCGCTGTGCGCGGCCACTGCGCGGCCTCCATAAGAGGGGCAGAGGGCGGGAGGAGCAGCTGGGAGGTGGGAGACAAGGGGGCGGGGCTGCAGGGATGCAGCAGCGGGAAACGGAAGCGGGGGGCACGGAGGGCGAGGGGCGAGGGAGCAGGGAGAAAGGCAATACGGGCACAGGTGATCAGAAAGCAGGATGGGCAGAACAACAACAATCAGGGGTAAAAAAAACGGGCACAGAAAGCAAGATGGGCAGAACAACAACAATCAGGGGCAAAAAACGGGCACAGAAAGCAAGATGAACAGAGGAAACAGAACAGTACTTAGCAGCGATACAGGCGGGGCTCACGGGTCACACGGGGGCTGCGTGGCGGTGAGGTGAGCGACCTGCCAGGTGACAGGGACATTTTAAGGGAATGCAATTTTAAGGGAAAAACGTAGAACACAAACAGGAATTAAATTATTGCCATGGATTACCTTAATGTTTTTTACATAAATTCTTCAGAAATAAATCAGAGTTTTTGATTTCAAAACTTTTATTGATTTTAAAGGAGTAAAACATGAACAAAGCTTATCAGAAATCATACATACATAATCATAAATCATATATAAACATAAATCATATATAAAGTATACATAAGATATATAGGGAGTGAGCGTAGTCAATTGCAAATAAACCTGAGATATTGAGTTAGAAAGAGTCATTTGCTGGAAACATTATGGGGGGGGAGACAGGAGGGGATAGGGGGGCATATTACCAAGAATAAGCGATAATTATCACTAAGCTTGGTTAGAGGCAATAATTTTATCGCCGTGCTTCGCCTATTTTTATCGCTTAGAAACCTTGCAATTATCAAGGTTTATCTCCTAAGCGATAAAAATTGGCCGAAATGCATGAATATCGCTGTGAAGTCAGCGATATTCATGCATTACCGAGCAAATGCTCTTAGCCATGTTTTCCACCTACCATTGGATAACATGGCTAAGAACTGCTCTGGGCAGGCGTTAGCTTTTGTAGATAATCGCGCTTAGCGCAATTATTTCCAAAAGTAGGTAATAGGAGATAGCGATGTTAGCGACTGTTTCCAGTCGCTAACATCTTGGCATGCCCACTTTGCATGTCGGATAACATGGCTAAGAACTGCTCTGGGCAGGCGTTAGCTTTTGGAGATAATCGCGCTTAGCGCGATTATTTCCAAAAGTAGGTAATAGGAGATAGCGATGTTAGCGACTGTTTCCAGTCGCTAACATCTTGGCACGCCCACTTTGCATGTCATTAGCGATAAATATCGCTGACATGCAAAGTGGGCCCCAAGATGATCGCAATCTCCTACTAGCTATCGCTAACTGGTGTTAGCGACAGCTAGGTAATAGGGCGATAAAATTATCGCCGCTTTAGCGGGAAAAATTCCCGCTAAAGCGGCGATAAGGCCCTTGGTAATATGCCCCAGTGTTTCTCACACTTATCCGAGTAAATGGATATATGTTGGGATTTATGTAATGTGGTAGCCAGTTGCTGGTGAGTCGGTGGTGAAACAAATGGTAAGTCTGGAGTAAACGGTGCATCATCGACTAGGATCTGTACGTTGTAACCACTGGTCTGTGCTTAATTTCGGTCCTATGTGAATTAAGTGATACCGGTCCCCTGAAAGGTTAAGGGCACCTTTGATGTAGGGCGACTCATAAGTGTTGTGATTGGACCGGCGCTGTCATGTGGTAATTGTGGGGGGAGTGTATGAGATGAGAGATATCTATGGTAATAGGCTTGGCTTGATCGCAAGTGATGGTCAACAGGATTTAATAAAGAGAGAGGGCTGTGAAGGGGGGTTCAAGGAGGCTTTCTGGTAGCGAAGGAATCGATCAGGGTTTTTGCCTGTAAAGCTAAGGGACATGAATATAGCGCCTGATAGGAACCTGTTTAATGTCTGTTTTTAATTACTACTGGGTCTTAGAACTGCAGGGACTCGGCCCATTTGAAACCTTCCCCCTGTTCTTCTCCCCACCAGCACTATATTTCTCTCTCATATGTTGCTTTTCCACCCCCACCCTTGCTGTCTGTATTGCTTGCGCCACCTTGTGCTGCATTTGACCCCTTTCAGGTTAAAAAAAATAATAATAATACTTTTTGCACTTTCTTTTCTTTATGGTTATTGATCCAATTCAGATTGGTAATGAAACAGAAAAAAGCGCCTGTTTCATTTCGAAGGCTTGTGCGTGCATGTGCCTACAAAATTACATGGACAAGCACCCCAAGGGCCTTTTCTGATCCTTTAGCCATGCCACACTGCATTGGGGATGCTGTACATCATGGCTAAAAGCCCAGATTGGCAAAGCCATTAAGGCATAAAGTTGATACCTATTGGGTTTGCTAATGCTTGTCTTTTCACACAGTACAGCATAGAGTAAGGGGCAGGGCTTGGCCCATTTCAGCCATTGGCAATTTTCAGTGTGAGTGACAGCATTCTACCCTTTGACAGGGAGCACATCTCCACACAAAGTAGTTGAGTCCAAAGCAGTTTTTGTTTTTAGCTAATATTTGTGTAATATTGGTAAGGGCCTGACTGCTCCCTCAACAATAAAGTTTTACAAAACTTTGACAAAACAAGCATTGACATGGGCAAAGACGTAATGGCTTTGCTAATGCTTGTTATTATTAAGGTATCAAGGCGAAATTCAGCAAATTAGTAAACTGCATATCAAGTCAATCGTAACCCTTTGTTGAGATACTGATAATATAAAAGATTCTGATCTCATGACGATTGTTCCAACAAATCACTTATAGGTTTCTAAAGGTACCTACGCATCAAGAACCAGTCTATTTTATTCACCAGGAGCTCTGCGATTCAATCAACCTCTTGTAAGAAACTTCTAAGTAGGGATTCTTGACCCGTGGTGCATAGCATCTCCATAGGTTGCACCCATGAGCGCCAGTACATCCTTTAAAATGGTCCCAGAAGCATCACTGAAAGGAAGGGGTGGACGGATCCAGTCACGGATTGCAGTCCGCATAGACAGTGCTGCCCACTTGATAATACGAATCTTTCACAGTCAATATGATTCTGTATTACGGAGGATGCCCACGTAAATGGGAAAAGGTATGGAGGGACTGGCAGGAATATCGGGTTCTGTAAAGAGGGACTCTTAGTTCTAGGAAAGAGAAAGTGGCATAACTGTGTTAGGCTGATTCTGAAAGGTGATAGTTGAGGTGACCATAGTAATTCTGATCTTCTGTATGATGATATCCTGTGTGACAAATCCTCAATGTACTGTCGATTGAGCACTGTAAAAATTAAAAAGAATTTAAACCAAATAAAAAATTCTGTATTATGGAGTCGGGGCAAATCTGTAGAATTTAGGAAATTCTTTGGAAGTGAAAGGAAATGTCAAGGAGTTGCTGTTCCTGAGGATTCATAACCGCAAAGAGGGGATCACTTTCAGACTAGTGGGGCCTTCCTACTGGCATGAAACCCGTATTTTCTTAATGGGTTTTGGGGCCAAGGGTAAGGCATATTTTGGGATCCCCGTGTTCTTAATGTTACCACCCATTTTCTGTGAAGTGAAGCCTGTATGATGGCAAAAAAACTTTTAGAAAAGGGGTTCACCCATAAAAGAGCTGAAATATGTCTTTCCATGGCCAACCAAAAACCTTAGGGGGCAATTAGCAAGAACCTCGTTAAAATTATCGCCGTTTTAGTGGCAGGAAACTGCCGCTTAAATGGCGATAATGGGCTTGCTAATATGGGTTATAGAATTCCAATAGAAGCCCAGGTTAGATGTCCTGCATATCTAACCTGGGCTTCTATTGGAATTCTATAACGCATATTAGCAAACCCATTATCGCAGTTTTAGCGGCAATTTCCTGCCGCTAAAACGGCGATAATTTTAACGAGGTTCTTGCTAATATGCCCCTAAGATCCCTTGGGCTAAGCGAGTAAGCCTCATTGGAGAGGGGGGAGAGGCTGAGATATAGAAATAGACAGTTGCCCCTTGTATGGTGGGGGCCCTGGGCATTTGCCCACTTTGCCAATGCCTTAGAACTGCAGGAAACCTGGGTAAGAGTGCTGGGTCTGTGTGATTGAAATGATTCTATTCAAAAAGAGATGTCCTGAAACCCCCTTAAAGAATAGACTATGTGGAAAATATACTGGGGCAAAAGTGAAACTCTACATCTTGACTGGTCCTTTGTACATGTTTTTTTAATTAAATGTTTGTCGTTGGGTTTGACAACTTATACAGATTTAAATGCCATACCTTCATCTACAGGACTGCACTTATGCTGCAGATCGCTGTAATAGCCAGTTCTGTACAAGGCTTTGTTTCACAATTAAAACAACTAATGTAACTCCTATATTTTAAAAATGTAATGTGTGTGTATTAAGTGTGCGCCTGTGCACGAGGTTGTGGTATTGAACACACGCTTACAGGAGTTCACTGTAAATGATCAAAGTTGATTCTTGGTTCTGGAGTCGAACCGCATCTACGAGGTACTTGATGGTGTTGGTTAGTTGCTTGCTGTAGGCTCGTTGATGCTGGATGCTCCTGGTTGTGGGTGTTTTACCTTGGATTAAACTGAAGTGCAATTGGATCTGACCTTGGAGTCCCTTATTACAATAACAACAACATGTCTGATCTGTTCGCTGACTCTGCTATTTTATATTGAGGCCACTCTTAGCCGCAACTGACCACAGATAGGAGTTTGGACATACTTAGGTACACATCAGTGCTTAAGTGGAGGCAGTGGCTGCTGGTGGGGGTCACTGGGGACCCACACACTCATTTTTCCTCATCAGTCACTTCCCGAAAGCAAGAGAGGAAAAACACAGAAAACGGAAAGAGGGAGGAAGAGAAAGACAGAAAATCCGCCAAGAGAGAAAGCAGAACACCTATAGGAGTGAAAGAACGGGCAGGGAGTGTCTGCCAGCGAATTAAAGAAACCTGGGGTGGATTCAGGATTATGCACCCTGACATTTTATAGCGCCGGCTGCAGGTGTCTGAGCAGTGCTTTGGGTCCCGGCCCATATTATTTTACAAATAAAGCACTGGGCACACTCCGTGAATAATAGCCCATTGACCCTCAGTGCCACCTGCATAAACACTCACAAATAGCAAGGAGGCTGCTATACAATGGTATTGACTTGCTAAGGAATTTACTTAACTGTCAAACACATTCTACACAACCCCCTCCCACTCCGCTGCCACACACCGTCTCACAGAAGATGCTTCAATGTGGCTTCTGAAAAGCCAGAAGAGGAGAACAAAAGCGCCTTTTAAAAAAAAATGTTTTAGTTTACCTCACGCCATGATTCTGCTGAAACGGAGTCTCGCATATGTCAGGCTGCTGTTAAGTGGATCATGACTGAAACCTGCGGGCCAACGATAAACTGTTACAATGTGGTGGTATTTTGAAGGCTCACCTAAACGTAGGGAAAAAAATCCGTGTTAACTGTGTAAATGTGAGGTCTTTTCAGAGCTGTGCTTGAATGTCACCGTGTGGCCGCTCCCGAATGCTCCTGAGTGAATGAGGTGAGTGAGTGTCTTGCTCAGTCTCACACAGTGAATGGGCCTGAACGAGTGAGTCTGGGCTCCAGCAAGGGAATGCTGGCTAGCTGGAGCTGGCCTCACGCCACCTTCAGGCATGGATAGCAGACACCCACTCGGCCCAGCGACTAGAGGTGCTGAAATGCTGCACCAGCAACCTATTTGATCAGCAGGCCCGGCTCCAGGAATTTTTATTTGGGTGGGCCAAGGGTGCATTTGGGTGGGCCAAGGGTGCATTCGGGTGGGCCACTGCTGGCCCGATTTGTCGCTTATATATCTAGCCAGGCCTGCTTCTGGACCCTCCTTTATCTCTTCTTAGTCTTACCAGGCACAGTAAAATGCACTCTTTTCCAAGTCTCTTTCTAAATGTTATCACTCCCAAAAATTGTTTTTTCCCATGTAATGTCCCTTTGATGGGATGAGTAGGTTTCTAAGGTGGGGGTATCAGGCAAGTGACACTACTCGGGCTCCCTCTGTGCGAGCCTTCAGGGAGAAGAAAATACTGTGTCCAAAAAAGGATACTGAGTTCCCCGGGGATCAAAAGGAGGTATGGGAGAATGGAGACAAAACTAAACTATAGTCAGGGAACTGGGTGTTCCCTTGTTGGAACTAAGGGACCTCACACACCCAGAAATCTAGGTGTCATGCTTCATCATTGGTCCCCTGCTCCTCGTCAGACTGGCGCTGCAATGTCTGACGGGCGCCGTGGGCGCTCTTTGTTGGAGATCTTTTGTTCCAGCCAATAGTTTGTATGCGTGTGAGGGGTCTGGTGGTGGTGTAGTCGTGAAGGGAAAGTGAGGTTTAAAAGGAGGTGAGTCAGTCCACAAGGGATTTTATTCGGGTGGCTGACTCCCTTATTAAAAGGGTGGGAGGGGAGAAAGAAACTGTTTGATTGACAGCGGACTGACTCAACCCTCTAAAAGGTCGACATGTTTCATGCCTGTCTGGCAATTCTTCAGGACCTCAAAACAAATGTACTACACAGTGAAAAGTAATAAGGTAAAAAGTTAAAAGGATACAACCTCACTGGGTCTATCAGGGAGCAAGCCAACAGGTCCTACTCTAAGGGGGAACCTGGAAGAAATATATACAGGAATACCACTTTAACATTAGGTGGATACAATTCATATTAAACCTAGGATCCGAAAAAGTGCTCCATAACCCATACATCAATGATCTATGAGGTCTAAATCCCATTTACACAGTGATAGGCATGATTAAATTAGCATGTCCATTCAATGAAAATGTAGCAGTGTAATGAAGGATTAAACCAATCATAATTGAATGAAAATTAAAACAGAAGAAGAGGTTATCACAACAATCAATAATGTTTGACTGGACTGACTCACCTCCTTTTAAACCTCACTTTCCCTTCACGACTACACCACCACCAGACCCCTCACACGCATACAAACTATTGGCTGGAGCAAAAGATCTCCAACAAAGAGCGCCTACGGTGCCCGTCAGACATTGCAGCGCCAGTCTGACGAGGAGCAGGGGACCAATGATGAAGCATGACACCTAGATTTCTGGGTGTGTGAGGTCCCTTAGTTCCAACAAGGGAACACCCAGTTCCCTGACTATAGTTTAGTTTTGTCTCCATTCTCCCATACCTCCTTTTGATCCCCGGGGAACTCAGTATCCTTTTTTGGTTACAAGTTATCTGGACATATACTCTGGACCCCGTAAAAAACTGTCCACACTGGTTCCTTCCTTTGTACTAAATTTCAAGCGTGGGTTATACCCATGGAACTTTGAGGGTTACCTACAGTGACAATTTTCACTGAGAGGACCAGCAGCCGGCGGAACCATTTTCTGGTTACCTCCTAAAGCCGCCCACAATTCACTGTATCTCTGTAATCTGTCTCAAAACTCAGTAGTCATTCTCACATACGGGCAGACGATCTTCCCAATATGGAGGACGTACCAGGATTGAGTTTTGACGAAGAGTCTATAGCCGAGGCATTAAGATCAGCCGCTCCACCCTTTGGGGTTGGAGGGGCCACTGCCTCCCACTCCACTAATGATGACTGGTCCACGCTTACTGGATTGAAAAAAGAATGGTTAAGGATAACTGTGCATGGTATTATGATGACTGAATACCTTAGGGCTAAGATAGCTCCGCAAGGACTCCTGGTAACCATCATACCAAGACTCTTCTTAGAGGATAGTCAATTTAAGGGGGATTGGTGCCAGGTTTCCTGGAAGTGCACCAAGGACCTTCGGTTCCTAATAGTTAAAACAGCCAAGAGACTGGCGGATGCACTCCTAGCAAAGATTACGGCCTTGGAAACCCCCATCAGGGGTACTGTAACTAAAACTCCCTTCACTACGAAACTGGCAGAAATCAATCAAGAAATTGCCGACAGCCAAAAGTTTCTTCTCAAACAAAAAATGACTAAACTCCAAAAGGATGTTTCCAAATTTGATAAGGAAAAGGTCTATCCCTACCTAAGAGAAGGATATTCCAATAAAAAGACTAGCTACTCTTCTGACGAAAGCTCTGAATTCAATAATCGGAGGGGCTCCTCCGGTAGTGATTCCAGCGGGGGCAACCCATCATATAATAACAATAAGAATCAGCAGCAGCAGAGATGGAACCAAGGTTTCAATCAAAGCCATATGTTCCAAGGGCCGTCGCAAATGATACCTCCCTGGCAATATCCGTTCTATCCCCAGGGCCCGCCACCACAGTTCTTCCCCATGAACCCCCCTTTTCACGACAGAGGCTGGGGCAGAGGAAGAGGGCGAAGGCGAGGCAATCAGAAAGGGGTACAATTCCAAGACCAACAGACAGCATCGACGTCAGTGGAGACGAGGAGCACAACCCGAGGGAGAAGAGTTTAATAGTGAACCTCTCCAACAGACCATTGACCCTTACTGAGACAGTGGTTCTTGAAAAAGGCCTGGGATTCGTCCCTACTCCCACCCCAGATAATTTCACAGAAATGTGTGAGATTAAACAGTTTTTCAGGAAAATAAGCTTACGAGCCTATTTTGGAGACAGACCTGAGAACATCCTATTGGACACTGGGTTACGCAAACCCTCTACGTTCAACCCCACTGATGGCATGGTTCCCCCTGAGATCCTAGTTTTTGAAAAGGCAGTCCTCAAATCTATGAAGACAAAGCCTAACACACCAGTCTTCAACAACCTGAGCAAAAGTGAGAGGACAGCTGTACAGAATCTGGGTAATGACTGCTCCATCGTTATCAAACAAGCAGACAAGGGCGGAGCGACCGTGATTCAAAACATCACGGACTACGATTCTGAATGTAAACGCCAGCTTGCCAACACTAGCCACTATAGACCACTAACATCAGATCCCACCCCTAGACTGACTACCGCCATAACCAGTTTGGTTATGGAAGGAGAAACAAATGAATGGATCTCGAAAAACGAGGCAGACTTTCTGATCACAAAGGACCCGGTCATCCCTTATTTTTATACCCTTCCTAAAATACATAAGGGTACAACTCCAACACCCAGGAGACCGATAGTGTCTGGCATTGGATCACTCCTTGAGCCGCTGTCAAAATTCTGTGACATATTCTTACAACCCATAGTGAGGAAGATACCATCTTTCCTCCAGGATACTAGGGATGTCCTCCGCCTCATCGAATCCATCGAGGGCAGAGGGAATGTAGACCTCCTCCTGACTTTGGATGTGGAGGCCTTATATACAAACATTCCACAACAGGCCACCCTTGACGCTGTTGAGCAAACTCTCCGGCTGGAGGATTGGAGCTCACCAACACCCATTTCCTTCATAATGGCATGTGCCAGCATTGCATTAACAGAGAACTTTTTCCAATATGGGTCTCAACTTTACCATCAGATCCAGGGGACCTCTATGGGTTCGACCTTTGCCCCCAGCCTAGCCTGTATCTACATGGCCACCTTTGAGAGTAATCACATTTACTCAGCTAACAACCCCTACATCCAGAACATCACGATGTGGCGTAGGTATATTGACGATATTCTGGTCCTATGGCATGGTGACCGAGAGAGCTGTGAAGCTTTCTGTTTATGGATCAACCATCAAAATCAATTCCTCAAATTCACAGCCACAATCTCAGACAATAAGATACCCTTCCTTGATCTCACAATCAGTCTAACTCAGGAGGGACTGAGTACCTCCTTGTACAGGAAAGAGACAGATAGAAATAGCTTGTTGCTCTTTGGGAGCAATCATCCAAGATCCTTACGAGAAAACCTCCCTTTCGGACAGTTTCTGAGGATCAGAAGGAACTGTACCTCAGTCTCTGATTACAAGAAAGAATCTAGGATGCTTCAACACAAATTGCAAGACAGAGGCTATCCGTCCAGACTGGTTAACAATTCACGCAAAAGAGCCTTAAACAATCCTAGAGAGGCCTTATTGGAGACACGCCCCAAAGAGTACGAAGATGTCATCACGTGTGTAACATGCTATACACAGAATTCAAATGCCTTGAAAAAAACAATCAACCAACATTGGGGGTTGCTGAACACGGGGGATCTGGCTATACCACGCCCTCGCTTTGCATTCAAACGCACAGCAAATTTAAAAGATTCCCTTATCCACACACGCCCCAAAAAACAGACCACCACCACCAGCCAGACTACCTTGTGGAAACTTCCACCGGTGGTTGGTCATTACCCCTGTGGCGGCTGTGTTGTATGCCCACAAACAACACAATGCAAAGAGATCAAACTTTCTGAGACGTTCACCTGGTACTTGAACAAGCATACGAATTGTAACAGCTCACGATGCATCTATCTACTGACTTGCCCATGCGGCAGTCAGTACATAGGCATGACGATGAGACAAATAAAACTGAGAATTATGGAACATAAGAGCAACATCCGGTGCTCTAAAACCCATACCAGATTGTATGAACACTACGTGCAACATGGCCACCAAGCTGATAGCATTAAATGGGTGGTCCTTGAGTCCCATACTTCTATCACTCACCAAGCACTATTCAGAATTGAACAACGTTGGATACATCGTCTACAGTTAGATACCCGGGGGCTTAATGATTCTGTACCCTGGGCATCACTAGCGAGATGAGTCTTCCCATGACTAGAGATGTTCCCCTTCCAACAGTTATTCTCTGTCTTGAAAATGATTTAACCCCACCTTGGTTGGCTGGCTATTCTCCATTTTGACACAGATAGCCATTGTGGATGTCAGCCTGAGTGACGATTGAAGGGGGTTTACCAAAGCCTTTCGTCATAACATCCAGGCACATGAGAACATGACAGGGTAACATCATAATGTACGGTCACTACAGAACACCAGTGTGAACTAGGTCACAATATAGCCCCATTGAGTAATGCTGCCCTTGGCAAATCAGCAATTCTCCCCGTCTACATCTAACAAAACGCCTGTAGGTTGATACCCCATTGCCAGCCCCTTTCCAACCTATCCTCCTTCGAGACACATCGGTCCTCGTCCTTATAGGTCTAACTCCTTACTGATTGCAGGGCATCATAGGTCACTGGTCTACAAATTTTAACACCCCCACACATTAATATACAGACCATGAGATCACTATGTACAGAGGAGTATATTCCCACTCTCCAACCTTCCTGCAATGTAATTTAGTATATTGTATTAATGGTGTCATGTTACATTAGTAAGGCGTGGCAAGTGATCAGTTCATCAAGCAATCTTGTTGGCGAAATCACAGCCTCCTTTCTTGGGCATTGGTATTAATCCCGACTGCTATATTGCCAGAAACAGACTTTCTCTGTCCATACACTAACCCCTATAAGATGGCCGCCACAATAGGGAAGACATGTCCCTCTACAGTTGCCTGACGCGCGCTCAGGCCACTGCGCATGCGCAGCCTAGGATGTTTTGGCCACGCCCACCATCAGAGCGCGACGCGGCAAAGTCGCGGTTTAACAGCATATAACCCTGCCGATCCCGCCGGGACGGTACCAGCTGTTTCGCGCTACAGGTCGGAGCGCCGTGCGTGGGGGGTAGGTCTTTCCACCTTGGCTGTTTGATGCCAAGGTAAGAGCGTGTGTGTGTGTAACCTTGTGGAGCGTCATGCAGTGGACATGGTGCTTGCGTGATTGGCCTTACCGGTGAGAGCATTGTCATGGGTCTCTCCCCGCTCTGTGACCAAGGGATATTTTCTTGGCGGTCGGGTGCCCGGCAGGGACGGCAGACATTAGGACCAATGGGGGCATGGCCCTCTCGGGCCTCTGTGACGGGGTGCGGGCGGGGACCACCGGTCCGGTCCCTACCGGCCCCGAACGCGGAAGCGGGGCGGGCCGTCCTCCATGGCCTGCTGTTGCATTTCATGTTTGGCCACCCACTGGCAGGGCAGGCCGACAAGTCGAGAGTGACGGAGGGGGGTTTTGAGATGGCTCTCCCGGGCCCTCCCCTTCACTCAATCACAGTCCTTGCAGTCAGGCCCAGTGTCCGGTTACCAACCTGGCCTGGCTGCACTTAACCACGTCATTCCCCACCTATAAATAAACCCTATGGGTTCCTGTATTTGTTCTTCCTGTCACAGGTATTAACCTCCTCGAACAGCCCCACGGGAACAGACTGCGGGGCCCTCCAGGGTTATATTGTAGGGTAAGCTCAAATCCAGTCAAACATTATTGATTGTTGTGATAACCTCTTCTTCTGTTTTAATTTTCATTCAATTATGATTGGTTTAATCCTTCATTACACTGCTACATTTTCATTGAATGGACATGCTAATTTAATCATGCCTATCACTGTGTAAATGGGATTTAGACCTCATAGATCATTGATGTATGGGTTATGGAGCACTTTTTCGGATCCTAGGTTTAATATGAATTGTATCCACCTAATGTTAAAGTGGTATTCCTGTATATATTTCTTCCAGGTTCCCCCTTAGAGTAGGACCTGTTGGCTTGCTCCCTGATAGACCCAGTGAGGTTGTATCCTTTTAACTTTTTACCTTATTACTTTTCACTGTGTAGTACATTTGTTTTGAGGTCCTGAAGAATTGCCAGACAGGCATGAAACATGTCGACCTTTTAGAGGGTTGAGTCAGTCCGCTGTCAATCAAACAGTTTCTTTCTCCCCTCCCACCCTTTTAATAAGGGAGTCAGCCACCCGAATAAAATCCCTTGTGGACTGACTCACCTCCTTTTAAACCTCACTTTCCCTTCACGACTACACCACCACCAGACCCCTCACACGCATACAAACTATTGGCTGGAACAAAAGATCTCCAACAAAGAGCGCCTACGGCGCCCGTCAGACATTGCAGCGCCAGTCTGACGAGGAGCAGGGGACCAATGATGAAGCATGACACCTAGATTTCTGGGTGTGTGAGGTCCCTTAGTTCCAACAAGGGAACACCCAGTTCCCTGACTATAGTTTAGTTTTGTCTCCATTCTCCCATACCTCCTTTTGATCCCCGGGGAACTCAGTATCCTTTTTTGGTTACAAGTTATCTGGACATATACTCTGGACCCCGTAAAAAACTGTCCACACTGGTTCCTTCCTTTGTACTAGAAGAAAATACTGCCCTAGCCACCGCAAAGGCGCTTATAAAAGAGTTCATCCCACGCTTCGGATTGCCCCGCTTGATCTGGTCTGATAACGGCGGGCATTTCCACGGGGCCCTTGTGCAGAGTATATGCAATGGGCTCCAGATAAAACAGAAATTCCATGAGGCCAGACACCCCCAGTCAGCAGGGCTGGTGGAAAAATATAATGGGATATTGAAGTTGAAGATGGCAAACATTCAAGAGAGCACTGGTTTAAAATGGCCTGACACCCTCCCATTACCTCTTATGTCCCTGCGGGTCACCCCACATTCACGCTCTGGCTTATCTCCTTACGAGATAGTTTTCGGGCGACCCGCTAGTGTGTGGGGCGTGCCTAGACCGAGATCATTTACTGATGTTGAATACCCTATGTTGATTGATTACATGTATACTTTGACTAAAGACCTTCGTTCTATTCATCAGCAGGTAGCATCTGTACTGCAACCCCTGCCAGAGGGCCCCGGACATCGCCTGGAACCCGGCCAGTGGGTATTGGTCAAGAAATACGATCGAGACTCCAGCTTGGCTCCGAGATGGTCTGAGCCACATCAGATATTGCTGGCTACATGGACGGCAGTGAAAGTGGATGGGAAAAGACACTGGATCCATGTGTCGCATCTGAAAAGAGTTCCTCTTCCACTTCATTATGACCAGCGGCATCCTGAAGGAATCCTGACTCAGGAAGGCGAGAGAGCTGTTGAGTTTGTACCGTTCCCCGACGCTCGTGAAATCGGAGCTCAAGGAGAGATAGGGCCGGACGGGGCAGTCCCTGGAGAATCTGCAATTGCCCCTGGCCCTGTCCATGTTGATTTGGTTGGCAGCAGTTCTGACGAAGGTATTACACCTTCCCCTTTGTTATTCCCTGATCAGGAAGTGCCCAGTCATGTCCGTTACAACCTGCGGCCAAGAAAACATCACAGTACCTCAGATGACCCTGTTAGCAGATAAGGAAAGACTTGGATAAACGTAGGGTTTGCTAGTTTCTAATCTGGGGTACTGAGCGAGACACTGGACTGAACTAGTTGAGAGCTGGAACATTGATATTGTGCTCTGTTCAGAAAGAAAGACTCTGTTCTTGTCACCGGCCAGGTTGTTTGAGCAAAAACCTTTCAGAAGATCTGTATCGCGGTACGTCGTTGGATGTGTACTCGGATTACAAGTTTGCCTGTGAGGCTTTGAAGGACACAGGGAGAAGCACCCTCTTGCAGGTAGGTTGTTCTAGCCCCACTTAGTTACATTGGACTTTTAGCTAGGAATGTACCCTTTTGGTCGACTTATACTTGGAAGAATTACCTTTTGCTCCTAGGTATTTGCCTTTTTACGAACCAATGTTTTCCAGTTGGACCATGCGTGTAAAAATAGCTTTTGTAGTTGCAATTGCAGTAATTTTAGCCATCTTTAATGGGGTTTTTATTTACTTAGAATATAAACACCCAATGCAATCAATGATGATGTCGACTGTTGTACCCCCTGAGCATTTTATGTATACTTTAGCACCCCACAAAGAACGTCATCGCCAGACCCATGCGAAAAATGTATTTGTAGAAATGCTGCACCAAACGCACAGCACCACCAACACCACTGACTGCTGGGTTTGTGGCCTTCTGCCTTCTGTTGTACACAATCATGATCTGTTCCTCTCGCTACCTCTCTCCTATTTAGGGAGTTGTGAAGCTTGGCTCAAACTGTTTTCCACACTAACCTTTCCCCCCCAGTCCCTTACAAGCCTGTGTGGGGTCCTCCTCCCTTTTTTTATAGAATCAAACTGTTTTCCGCCATGTACAACCATTATATAGAAAATTACAAACAGTTTGTTTACACTGAAAAAGACTATAATATGATTTTATCGTACATTACGACACATCAGGGATTTGACCCACAAGGCAATGGGGGACGGGGATCTTTAGATCCTCAGGCTTGTATGAACAGGTATATGGAGGTTCGGAATAGTACTTGGTTGCAGGATGAACTCTATGATTTTAATCAATTTAATTCCACTCAATATTTCCAGCCTTTTGTTGATCGCAATGTTACAAGCGACCGCATTGTACCCATTCCTATTCTGAATACTTCCTCTGACTTCTGTGTGCAGGGAATGGGGCATGTGCAAGTTGGCGACAGCGTTTGTAATTATACCTATCAGATGAATATACTTAGCAGTCCACCTCTGTTGACACCACCTAATGTGTATTTCGTATGTGGGGAAAATGCTTACACTTGGTTACCCCGGGGTTGGGGCGGGCACTGTTATCTGTCCTTCCTGTACCCGCCTGTATATATAGCACCGTCTGATTATCATAGAACACACCAGTTGCACTCAACGAGAGCAGTGCCCAATAGGCCACGTAGGCAGCTCATAGCCACTGAAGTTGATCAGACCGACACCTCCCTGGAGCAGTTCACAGACTTCAGCAAAGGCTTGGTCCCATTCTGGGGACCGATCTTTAACAGCAGAGAAATAAGACGGTTGTCTAGAATAGTAGAAAATGTGATTAACATTGCCACTGATATCATGGCCAATCTAACGGTTGAGCTTCAGGCGACCAGACTCGTGGCGCTTCTGAACCGTATGGTTTTGGACATTATCTTGGCCGATCGAGGCGGAGCATGCCGGGTGATCGGCAGCTCTTGCTGTGTTTACATTCCAGACTCCGCCCCTACTGTTCATTTGGCCATTCAGAAGCTCCATCGCATAGCAGCAGAGATGCATGTAGACAATGGGTCTTGGTCCCTGTCTGGGTGGTTCTGGGGATCTCCTGGGTACTTGGGGTTGGAAGATATTACTGATTTTGGGTGGAGCGGCAGGTATCCTTTTTGTCTGCTGTCTTTGTCTGCAGTGCGGTCATGCGTCATATTGTGCCTCTAGATTAACAGCGGCAGTCACCCCTTCAGCAACCCCCACCAAAGCCCAGATGCTCCAGCAGGAGGTCCGTGAACTCATGAGAATGGACGAAGATCTCTTTGATGATTAGTGACCTCTGTTATTAGCTTCATCACGCTAAAAGTAGGGTTTGAGGAACTAGAATTAGATTAGGCCTCGCACGGGGAAATAGACTGTAATTTCTCTGTCAGTGTTCAGCCCGATGCAACTAATTAACATACTGAGAACGCCCCTATGGCATAAGACACCCTTTTCGTTATATTCTGTCATCCCTTTTATAATCATTTTTACTCCGCTCTCCTTGTAAATAGGGTAGCGTCGGTCAACAGGACCTGCGCCATTTTAGTTTAGGCAACCCATAGCGCTGATTGTAAAAACCTCATTGGCTCTGCATTTTCGCATCTCCCCTTTCTCAGGAGAAATAGCTAGACACATGTAGCAAGCAGCTGCTTCTGCTTTTGGGCCCCGTCAAGGTTGTAGGAGGGGGCCGGCCAGAAAAGCACATTCTTGCAAGCGCTGTGCGGACTCTCACCGAAACTACCAGAAGGGAGTCGACCAGCGTGACCTTGCTATACTAAGCTCAGATAAACGCTTTGTGTGCCATATATGGGCATTTCCTTTGCCACCTCCTGTACCAACTTGTACTTTTCCATCTTAGGTAACGGTTGCAAATTGTGATAGTATATATGTGAAGACCTGACAATGTGCCAGCAGTCTCTCTGCGGTCCTCGGGGTGTGAGGTCGTTGGGAGCTCCTCTGGCAGAGTATTTTTTGTTTAATAAACGCTTGAACTTTCTACACTGCCAATCAACTGATTATTGATGAATGGTATTTGGTAATTGTAAGTATAATCCTCTGGGGGTTTGTGAAATATAGGTACATCACATTGTTGAATATATACAATGCAATGTTTATATTGTTCTTAGAAACAAGGTGCTCCTAAAAGGTAACAGCGCAGTAGAAGTGATAAAAGATGAATCAAAAGTGCATACGTACTATGTACAAATATATATACATGTAGCTGATAAGGATTATAGAATGTTTGAAGTCAACACCTTTAAAACGGGTATTTATATCCACCATCAATTTCTTAAAAACATAGTCCACGTATGATATTTGTTGACGTTTCGACCCTTGAGCATAGGTATTCATAACAGGGTCATCATCAGGACACAAAATATATACTGGAGACACCAAAAGATTCGGGCAGAAACTCTCACTATCAAGTGAATGTTAGACACTGTGTTTTGAAGAAACTTCAAAACAGGTAATCACACCTAAGGGATTGTGGCAAAAAGGTCTCACAATTGCGATAATGTGTGATCTTACTTCAAAGGCAACCTCACAATGGAAACTAGCCCACCGGGAATCATAGGGGCGAGACTGAGGTAATCAGTCTGCCATGGCTTGTCTGCAATTTAGAATCCAAACCGGTCAAGGCCGTATGCAGTGACGGATGCATTAGTCATCCAAAATGTTAGACTGAAACCTCCAGTTAAAATGTGCTTTAAAAGCTGCTTGCATTGTGATAATCTGTCAGGCAGCCTGTGTTTCTGTTGTTGGTGCTCCAGTGCCTGAATTTTGCCATTACTGTTGTCCATATACTATGGGTGACCCTTATGTCAAAAATAATATCTAGTATGTCACAGATAGCATTTATTCACAGATGCCCTCTGAAATATGTTACGAGTATCCTCCCTTATGCCAAGAATTGTTGCCAATGTGCCAGTGTCAGATTTTGAAAACTAGTGGCATCTGTGCCAAAAATCTACTCCAGTATTCCAGTGCAAGCATTTTTTGCACAGGTGCCCTATGCCAAGATTTACCTCCCGTCTGTCAGCATCAGCACTTTGCTGTAAGTATCCCATTTGCAAGTATTACGTCTGGCATGGCAGTACCAGCATTTTTCAATGGGTGCCTCTATAAGCCAAGAAGTACACCAGGTCCAACTGCAGAGTCGTAATTATAACAACACATTCTCACTCACATTCACTCGCTCACTTGCACTTATTCATTTTCATTCTCTCTTACCCTCACTCTCACTCACTCGTTTGTACTACCTCTTACTGTGACTCATTGATCCTTATTTACTTATACTCACTGCTCTTTCTCTCAGCCTCACTCATTTGTATTTCTATTTCACATTGACTCTCATTACCCCCAGGTCCCTCCGTCCTCGACACCTTCATACTTACAAGTGGAGATGACCATCTCCCGACAGAAAAAAACAAGGGAATGCTGGGACACTTAATACTGCCCCTCCCCCCGGGAGTACATAAGCAGTACTTACCCAGCAGCCCTCCTGTTCTTTTTTCTGTCTGTCGACAGATTGGATGGTGTGCTGGTGCTGCTCCTGCTGGGCTGGAGTGGTGGTGCTTCTCTTCTTCCCCCCACCCGGCTGCCTGGCTGTGCGGGCGTGGGGTCCCTGGACTGCCTCCTGGCCTGCCGGGCTTGCTTGGAGTCAGTCTCTATTTGGAGCCGGTGTTGGAATTGAGGAGTTCCCGGCTTTGCTGTGTGCTGGTTGCACCCACCGGCCCTTTGTGGCTGGTGCTGGAGTTCCCGGTTGCTTCCGGGTCGCGGGCTCGGCTTCCCGAGCCTGGCCGGGGAGCCGTGCCTCGCTGGATGAGCTCCTGATGGATTCTGGATCGACGGTGGTGTGGGGGCCTTGTTCCTGGGGTTGGCCCCCACTCCGGGTGAGTCCCGATTTTGGGATTGTTTTTTCTTTTTTCTTCTCCCATGCTGTCGTCCTGTGCATACCTACGCTGACAAAAAGAAATAGGGTTTATGCCGGGGTGTCCAGAAGGCAGGATGTTTGCACTCGTGCTTCGCTTGCACAGGGGCTGCTACTATGTGGTGGTGTTCGGGTCCACTGGCGGCTCCTGGATGTTTTCAGTGTGACTTTTCTCCCGTGCCTTCTGTGTCCTGTCACAGTCCCGGCTCTGTGCCTCTGCAGCCCCTCCCTGCTCCCGGGCTGCCTCTGTTCCGGGGACGGCGCTGCCCTTCTGCGGCTGATGCTGCGGGTTCCGGCGGCTCCCCTGCCTTGGCTGGGTGTCCTCTGACCTGTCCTGGAGCTCGGGCTTGCCCTCTGTTTATGGCTCGCCTGGGTGTTGGGTTACATCGGCTCTTGGGATGTAATGTCCCGTTCTTGCTGGGGCTGCTGGGTTGGGGCCCGGGGTTTCTGGCTCCGGTGCTGTGTTTGTTTTCTTGGGCTGTTTTTTGTTTTCACTCGATGTTGTGTCTTCAGATGGCTTAGTGAGCTGCACACGTGCTGCTGTTTGCTGTGATGCACACTTCGGGAGTCTGCGTCCCAGATACATGTTCTGTGGTTATGAGTTCGAATCCCGGCTGGGTCGAGTCCGCGGTCAGTCACAGAGCACAGCTGAACTGAGTAGTACTGTCGCTTTGTCCTTCTCAGTTCGTTTGTGTGGTTGCCGTTGAGTTGGGTTACTATCCACATCTGTTATTCAGCTCCGGGTTGCCCTTCATGATGCACTTTTCATTCTGTCTTGTGCTGCTTTTCTGTGGGGTTGTGTCCCGTGCTCTTCGTTTCCTGTGGACCCTCTGCCCTACGGGCGGGCCCCCAGCTCCTTCCTGGGCTTGGTTGCAATGTTGGTGGGGGGCTTCGGTGCTGGTTTCTGATGGACACTCACTTGGCTGGAGCGAGCGCAGCTTTCTTCTGGGGTCCCTGTGTGTCTCGTCTATTTGGCCCTGGCCTTTCCGGGGGGTTGGCATCCCTGGGCTGCCTTTCTTTTTTTGGGATGTTTTTTCCCTGTGTCGGTGGGGGCCTTGTTGCTGTTGGCCCCCGCTCTGGCTCTTTCGCCCCCTTTCTTCTTCTTGGGGTCTCGTGGGCTAGTCCTGGAGGTGGTGACTGGCTGTCCTTCTGGCTGTGCCGTTTTCCGGCGTCATGGTCTTCTGGGTGTGCCGTGGTTTGTGCCGGGGCCTCCTTCTTGGGGTGCATGCGTTCGGCGCTGTGCTTCGTCCCCTCTTCTTTTTTGGGTTGTCCTGCTGCTGCCATAGGTGCCCGCGCTGCTTGCTTCCTGTGTGTGCTCAGTGGCGGGTGCTTCTGTGTGCTTTTGGTGCTCGGTCGCACTGGTGTTATCTGATGCCTCCCGCGCGGTGCGTGCATGTCTGGTGGGTGCTGGTCTGTCGGGCGCTGTGGTTCCTGCGCTCCTCTTTTGGTCTACGGGGTCACGTTCCTGTTCCTGGCCTGCTGCCTTGCCGCCTGCCCGCCCCGGCTCTTGTCTGTTCTCTGGGGGCGGGCGTGTTGCGGGGGCTTCTCGCTTTGGTGCCCTTCTCCGGGGGGTGCCCCTGCTCTTGGCCACTCGGGCTTGGGAGATTTTCCCTCCGGGGTTGGCGTGGGTTCCTGTCACCTCTGTGGGGGCTGGTTCCTTTTCGCTGGCTCTGCCTTTTTGCTTGATCCTGGGGTTTTCTCTGTGTTGGTTGGGATCTCCTTGCCTGCTTGCTTGTGCCTTGCCGTCTGCTGCTCTTCGGTTTGGGACGCTTCTCGCTTCTTCGCTGTTTGCCTTCTCCGTGGGTGGCCTTGTCTCCGCTGCGGGCTGGCTGTGGTGTCCTTGCTCCGGTTGTGTGCCCTGATTCCTCGCCTCTGCTTCCTGGCTTCTGTGGGGTTGGTCGGCGTTTGGGCTGCGCCTGGTTCCTGTCCTTGGTTGCTTGCCGGTGTCGTGCCGGGGGGCTCTCTGGGGTGCTTTGTCCCCTCTGCCTGCGCTTGGGTGGCTTGTACTGCCTTGGATGCGGCTGTTCTGTTCTGTTCCGCCCTGCCTGCTCCTGTTCTCATCTGTTCCCTGCGGGTTTGCTATGTCTGGCCTGGTTGGTGCCTGGGTGGGCGATAGTCTGGGTCTTCCTGGTGCTGTGGGCTTCCCTTTGCTACGACCTAGGGCTTCTGGTGTTATCCCGGGGCCTTCTGTGTGCTTGGCCTGGATGCTTCTGCTCTTGCTCTCCCCGTTCTTGCCTTTGGCTTGCTTCTGGGGTTTCCTGGCCACCCCTCCTGTTTCTGCCGTGGTGCCTGCCTGGTTTGTTCCTGGCTGGGGCCTCCTGGCTGCTTCCTTGTCCTGTCCTGTCCTGTCGTGCCACCTGTTCTACGGAGTGGTGTGCTGTCCCCATGCTCTGCTGTCTGCTCGGTGGTTGTGCCTGGTCGGGCCGGGTTGGTGCCTGCCTGGCCTCCTGGGGCTGCTGGGTGCTGTTGGCTTTTTGGTCCTTCTGCTCTCAGGGGTGTTTGCTCCCGGGGTTGTTCTGGTCTCTTCTGGTTCCCTTGGTGGGTGCCTGGCTGAGTTTTCGGCTGGGGCGTGCCGCTCCTGCGTGTGGGGCTCCTTTTTGGGCTCTGCTTCCTTGCTGGTCTCCCTTCGGGTCCAGGAGGGGTGTTCTGCTTTGGGGCCAAATCTGGGTGGTTCCTTCTGGGCCTTCTCCTGCTGGTGGTTCTCTTCCCGGGCTTGTTTTCCCGGTGTTGTGGGCCTATGTGGGGTTCTGTGGCTCCGGTTCTGCTGGCTTCTTGCTGGTTGTGTGTGTCCTCAGGCTGTGCCTCCTGGGTTTTCGGGCTGTGCTGTCTTTTTCGGCCTGCTCTGGGGGTTTGTTGCCGGACGTTTCCGGGTTCTTCCTGGTTCTGTGGTCCTGGCTCGCTTCTTCCTCCCATGCTTCCCCTGGCTTTGTTCCCGGTATGGGTCTGTTTGGGTGCCCCGCCCCCCCTCCCTCTCTGGTTGGGGCGCGGTTCTGTGGTGCTCTTGCCTCTGCGGGTCCCTCCCTCCTGGCGGCGGGTTGTCTGTGATTTTCCTGCTGCTTGGTCCTCTGCTCTCCTTCTGGGGTTTGCTTGGGTCTGCCCGTGGTCGGGTTGCTTGGTTCTGGTCCTGGCTTCCCGGTTCTGTTGGCGTTTTGTTGCCCTGTTTTTTTTTTTTTTGCTGTTTGCTTGGCTCCTCTCCGGTGTTGCTGGGTTTAGGCCTTGTGGTTGTGGTCTGGGTGCTTTGCTCCCTGGGCTTTTCTTTTCTACTGCTCCTGCCCTTGCTGCTTGTCTGGCCTGGGTGTGGGGTTCCTGGGCGGTCCTGTGCCGTGTGGGCGCCTTCTTTTGTGCTGTCCTTTATGTTCGTTGGGCGGCTGCTGGGATTTCCCGGTTGCTCTGTGCTCCCCTCCTGCCTTGTGTTCCATCCCTTTGGGGTTGGGGTTTTCTGGGCTTGTGGTCGGTTTCTCTGTTCCCGACCTGGTTGTGTTTTCTTTGTGGCTGGTTTCCGGTCTTGTTGGCCTCTCCTTGTTTGGTGGGCTTTCGGCTGGGTTCTGGGGTTCTTCCCCGTCCCTGTCTTTTGGGTTGGGTTCTCGATCCTGTTCGGCTCCTGGGTGCTTGTTGCTTCCTGTCCCTCCTCGGCCGGGTTTCCTCCTCGGGTCTCTTGGGATCAAGTCCTTTCTTTTTGGGTGTTTGGACGTGTTTCTGGTCTGTGCTTCTCCTTCCTTTTTGGGCTGGGTGCTTGTGCCTGCGCTCTTCTGGCCGTTTCTTTCTTTGGCTTTCTTCCGGGTTGTCTCGTCTTCCTGGTGTGTGCTGGCCCTGTGTGCCTTCCTGCTGGTTCTGGCCTTGGCGGTCTTCTCCGGTGGGTTGTTTTGGCTGGTCTTGGTGTCCTGGTCCGGGTCCCGGTTGCCGGTTTCTCGGGTTGGTGGCCCCCTTTCTTGGTGCCCTGGCCTTTTTTCTTTGTCTCCGGTCCTTGTCCCTGCTGTCCTGTTCTGGGTCGCGGACCGGCTGTTTCCTGCGGTCTTCCTTCCTCCTTCTCGGTGCTCCCTTGGGTGGCTGCTTTGTTGTGGTTTCCTGGGTGTGCTTGTACGTGCGGAAGGCCAGGTTTTCTGCTTTGGTATTCTCCACTTGTAAGTATGAAGGTATCGAGGGCGAAGGGACCTGGGGTAATGTTCTATTACTTACCGGTAATCTTCATTACTCCGGGTCCCGTAGTCCTCGACACCTTCATACGCCCCTCCCTCCCTCCCGGGCGGCCGGCCTTCCTGTCTGGGCTTGTTAGTACAGGAGGGCTGCTGGGTACGTACTGCTTATGTACTACCGGGGGGAGGGGTAGTATTAAGTGTCCCACCATTCCTCTTGTTTTTTTCTGTCGGGAGATGGTCATCTCCACTTGGAAGTATGAAGGTGTCGAGGACTACGGGACCCGGAGTAATGAAAATTACCGGTAAGTAATAGGACATTCTCAGTTAAATGCTCTGTCACTCACTCTCATTCTGACTCGCACTCATTCCTATTCATTCTCGCTCAGGCTCACTCATTCTTTTTCTAACTCACACTGAATCACTATACTCATTTACTGACACTCAATCTCATTCATTATCACTCACTCCCTTTCATTAACAGACACAGACATGCTCCCACATACAGAAACTCATGCTTACACATTCACAAACACTCTCACACAAACACGTTGCCACTTTCTTGCACCCATACATCATGTTTTTAAAAACATGTTATTTTACTAGCCTAAGGTGCCAGTGAAGGTCATGTTCCAGAGACTGATGATCCACTTTATTTTACGGTACATAAGGGAAAGTCACAATGGAAAATATTCACAGTGCATCAAAGAACAACACATAATCTAAGCTAGATAAAGTTAGACAACACCAAAATGCTCATTCAATAAATGATTGTGATTTAATGAATATCACATGGATTGAAAGTAAATCAGGAGTTTGAAGTATAATGTATATAACATTTATGCATTTATAATGAACAAGTGCTCACAATTGTGAAGTGACAGGTGCGCGATAGGGATAAGTGAAGGTGATGTGCAGAGGGAAGGTAGTGCGTGTATATACATCAACAATCAGTGATGACGACCCATCCTGCCAGTTGTCTGGCTAAAACATGAATAAAAAATCATAACATAAAGATGCAGATATATATTCTCTGTCATCTAAGTTTTACACAAATAAAAGAAGGAAACAATGTCAAGATCATGTGTTGTTCTTTGATGCACTGTGAATATTTTCCACTGTGACTTTCCCTTATGTACCACAATTTACCCGGGTCCAGTGGTCTATCGGGTTACCCCATTGATACATAACTCCACTTTATATTACATCAATAGTGAATATTTATTCACTATTATTGTAAAAAATATTTAGCAGAACATAAGGAGGTTGGAGCCCGATGCCATAATAGTGATATTACAGAAGAAATGCACATGACTTGTAAAAAGAACGAGACGGGGGGAATTAATTATAGTGACCCCTAATGTAAGGAGTGATCTGTATTTAGACAAGGTAGGAAGAAGACAATGATGCCATTCTATTACATTAAATGTATATGTAACCTGTACAGTCTTGTGCACAATAGTGCTCATGCAAAACAAAGTGACAAGCACAAATCGGAGCTATCACTTGCACCGACTCTACTGCAAGTTACAAACCATTGTAAGGTAACTGACTTCCATTTGCAGAGAGGAAGCAGTCTAAAAATGGCAGCTACTAATATTAGAGAGAGCGGAAAGCAGTTTTTCTCACTTTGCCACTGGATTTAAAGGTAGCCTGGAGGATGAGGGGAGTTAACCCGAAACCGGTCCTAGGATGCTTGTTTCCGGTCAAGGGAAGACCTAGCTTGGCAGTTCGGGCTGGACTGTTCCCATGAGGCACAGGGTGAAGACTGATTTGCATATGGCTGGGTCTGAACTGGGGTGGCGAAGTGAGCTAAAGAACGATGATGGATTCAACCCAGATCTGTGACTAGGGGTGAGTTTCTAAAAAAGTTTCAGCACTTCATCCATCATCTCCTTGTGTTTGCTTGATTCGTTTTGCAAAAGCCAGGAATCCAAAATCAGCACTATGCGAATGCTAATGCTGAGACTGAGGTCTGATGTCCCTTGCAGGCTTTCATCTCTGCATTTCCAAGAACTCTGAAAAAAAAACATGTGTGATTAATATAATGAAGCCAGAATTTTTGCAAATCCTAATGAATCTCGAATTAATAGCTCTTTGTGCAACAATAGCCCACCATTCATACATTTGGCCCCTGCAGAAATCAAGTATGGATGAAACATTTAATTAGAATTTATCTTCCTGCAATCAGGGCCCCAAAGATACTCCACTCAAAATTATATAAGTATCCATTCAAGCAGACAAGCCGTATTTTAAAGGTTTGCTTTGATTTATCAATTTAATTCTCATGCATGATCACCATCACAGGTCTAGCTAATGCGTCTTAACTAAGTGAAGGAAGCATTTCTGTACCAGCCAGCCGGACCAAGACAACTCACCTCCAGGTTGCGATTGGAATCCTTTCCCAGTTGGCTAAGATCCCCAGATGAGTCGATGGGAAATTCGCCAAAGCATTTATGAGTACAGAAAGTAGTACAAGAGAAGTACCCATTTACTACCTAACAGTAGACATGCAAAGAGAAGATCGTCAACAAACAGCTGGCCGCCTTCCTCGAGACGAACGGATCCCTCGACCCCTCGCAGTCCGGTTTCAGAGCCAACCACAGCACCGAGACCGCCCTCTTCGCAGCCACCGACGACATCCGAGCCCTGCTCGACAACGGGGAAACTGCTGCCCTCATCCTCCTGGACCTCTCTGCAGCGTTCGACACGGTCTGCCACCGCACCCTAGTCCAACGCCTCAGCAACATCGGCATCCAAGAGAAGGCACTGAAGTGGATCACCTCGTTCCTCGCCGGAAGAACACAGAGAGTCCGCCTCCCCCCGTTTCGATCCGAGGCCACCGAAGTCATCTGCGGCGTTCCGCAAGGATCTTCACTTAGCCCCACCCTCTTCAACGTCTACATGAGACCTCTTGCAGCCATCGCACGCCAACACAACCTCAACATCATCTCCTACGCCGACGACACCCAGCTGATCCTCTCCCTCACCAGGGACCCCGACACCGCCAGAACCTGCCTACACGAAGGGATGAAAGACGTTGCCGAGTGGATGAAGAACAGCCGCCTGAAACTGAACTCAGACAAGACAGAAGTCCTCATCCTGGGACCTTCGCCCTCCGCCTGGGACGACTCCTGGTGGCCCCCCGCCCTGGGCACTGCACCCAAGCCAACCGACCATGCACGCAACCTGGGCTTCATCCTGGACTCTTCCCTCTCGATGACCAGACAGGTCAACGCCGTCTCCTCATCGTGCTTCAACACCCTGCGTATGCTCCGAAAGATCTTCCGTTGGATCCCGACCGAAACCAGGAAGACGCACACAAATCTCTCCACGACCTGGGCCCCAAGTACCTCAACGACTGCCTGACCTTCTGCACGCCCACCCGCCAACTATGGTCCACCAGCCTCGCCCTCGCCGCCGTACCACGCATCCGAAGAGCCACCACCGGAGGAAGATCCTTCTCCTACCTGGCTGCCAAGACATGGAACTCCCTCCCCATCCACCTTCGGCTGACCCAGGACCACCTCGCCTTCAGGAGACAACTCAAGACCTGGCTGTTCGAGCAGTAGCACCCCCCTCACCCCAAGCGCCTTGAGACCCTCCCGGGTGAGTAGTGCGCTATACAAGTGATATGATATGATTGATTGAAAGAGAGCACAGTACTATTTGTTTAAATTATAAATGAATGTTCCCTGAACATTCCCACTTTAGATGTATAGGGACAATTTACAAAAGTATATAGGGCTTCATAAATTTGTCCTTCAGAAGGACTCTCTTACATGTCTTTATGAATCAGGCCCCATGTCATTGAGGATGGCATTCTCCAGTTTAATTTTTCCTTTTACAATACAGAGTAATCTAGACCCTCAGTACTACAGGTGCAGTTGAGATGAACCAGGACTGAAACTTCCATAAAGCAGTGGCTTGTTTGACAGACTGGGACTGGGACAGGAAGTATTGGATGGCATACAGTCATGTAATATTCTTTCTGTAGACCGGAGGTGACTTATATAGGTCTTTCAATGTTATGTAACTGCGTGCCAAAAGAATGGCAAACTCTTCTGGACCGCCACAAAAGAAATGCGGGCGGTGAGCCACGTTCTTTCACTGATAAGCTGTAATATTACCAGCGAGGCCTGGGAGGCGCATTTCTCAGAAATATATACAGTTCCACAAAATGATAAGGATACACTAGAGCTGACAAACCCTAAGAGAGCTGTAATTTCTCTCCCACAAGTAGAGGAAGCTATAACCCAGAGCATAGGCTGCAATTCCCCAGGATTAGATGGGGTGCCGATAGACCTCATTAAACATAATCCTGAAATGTGTGCCCCCCTCTAGCTCAATGTTTTTAATAATTTACCCAACTCCCCACTGCCTAGCACATGGTCGACCTCCATTATTGTACCAATCTTCACAAAGAGCGATCGTTCTCAACCAAGTTGCATTTATAGGCCCATTTCTCTGATTGAAAACAACATTGAAAATACTAGGTAGGGTGCTATATAACAAGATCAAAGATTGGACAGAGGAGAACACTATTTTACAACCCTGTCAATTTGGTTTTAGAAATAAGATGGGCACAATTGAGCAGTACCTCAATTTAAATTTAATAATTGGGAAATGCTCAATCGCTAAGCGCTCACCAATATATTTGGCGCTCATGGACTTGACCTTCGCATTTGATTTTGTTAACAGTTCGCAGTTAAGGTCTGTCCAGTTGGAAACTGGAATGGATGAGGCAATAGTGCATCTTTTAACTTATCTGCATCGAAACTTGAAAGCTAAAATTAGAATTAACACGCAAGGGGAACTTTCCAATGATATTGATGTTTCCAGAAGGGTAAGGCAGGGCTGAGTTTTAACTGTTTGTAGGTTTCATGAACAATAGAGCAAATCATTCTTGCTCCCCTTCTTTAAGAAAGATCTTATGTTGATTTTAGAGATGCCTTCAAAACTCTCCTCGAATTGAGCGAGGATGAATTGATAATCTGTGTGGGTACATTTCTGAAAATTACCGTTAGAAGTTGCATTTCAATGAATTCTGTCTAACTGCATTTTTTAGTCTGTAATGCACTGAAGAACTATGCGATTTTAATAATTTTATGCCTATGTATATATTTATGTATTGTATGTGTTTGCCTTTTTTATGATTATGTATGCGCTTGCCTCTTTAATGGATATGTTTTTTTATCCGAAATAAAGATAATAGATTGATTGATTTTATGTGAACTTTCTGTAAATGCGCATTATTAGACTCATTGGGGCTGATTTACAAGCCCCTTGTGCCACTTTTGCGCCACTTTTCCCATGTTAAAAGTGACGCAAAAGTGGCACAAGGGGCTTGTAAATCTGCCCCATTGTATATTAATCGTATCTTATGAGCATACCTGAAAAACCACTTGCAGCCGCCCACACTGAAGCTCGACAAGTAGATTCTAGTGTATTAAAATTGTTTTAGACCTAAGTTGAGATCAACAATGGAAATATTTTACAAGATTACAGCAACAGTAACACGAATCCAGTATTGTACACGTACAAATTAAAAACAACTTTAGGAAGCATGACATTTAAAAAGGTTAAGAAATACATGTTCATTCGGTGGAATCATTATAAAATTGATGACTTCATCTAGATTAGGTATGGTAAACTTTATTTGTAAGGGATTTTAAAAAGATTTGTGTATCTGAACTCAGACAGAACAGCATGCACATCGTACAGAAATGCATTCACTTTCCACCAAGAACCAAGGTGAATTCACAAACTCAGTGAAAGCATTGCAATTTTTAATGTCCTGAATGTAAATGAAAGGGCTATTGAACTGCTGACATGGGGTTGTGAAGCTGCGTAAGTTCCATATACATTTCTGAATGTAAAACTACCCTGATTGACAGAGCTATTTCTCCTCATCTTTGTGGTTTGTGCGGCTGTTGATGGGGGCGTGGGGGTGTTACAACAGTGGGAGCAAATTGGGACCATAGTACCATCTGATAGTGTGATCTATGAAACACCTGCTCATCAGCCCACCGTGACACAATATGCCTAGAAATGTACCTTGGTTTGCTTTCAGTTGCCAAATAAGTCTGTGGTGATGTTTTGATTGTTTAAATTGTATTAGGATGAGTGATGGCTGGTTGGTTTAATCATGGGTTTAGTTACTTCACAGTGCCTAGTTTCACCATCATTGCCATGTTTGTGATTACTTTTTTCTTTGGATGAAATCAAATGTGGCTGCAGGAATTAAAGTGAGAATCATTGACAGACATTTTAGTTTCTAAACCTGTCAGAATGTAGATGGTTTTGACTAATGTATATCCTGTTGGCAAGCACACAAAGATTGTATGATAATTAATGGGACGAAAAAAGAAATAAAGATTTCACTTCATGTCATGCGAAAAAAAAAGAAATAGCATGAAAGACATTAAAACTCAATGGTAATCATAAAAATCAATGACAGCTGTCACGAACAGACAGGTACATGGGCAGGCTGAATCTGCTTGTATCTGCCTCTGCCATCAAATGCTACGTTTAGACAACCACCCTCATCTCTCAAGCAACCATCCTAACCCCTATCATAACCCTACAGTTTGTTGTCAAGAAAACATTAACTACCCTGTCACAGGAGCGTGCTTCTGTCAAGGTGACGCGCGCCATCCGTGTGGCGTTACCCGCCGACTTCTCCAACGGTGACACATGCAAGCGTCTGTGTAATGCTGTCGAATGCACATTGGTCTCCTAAAGCCCGTCACCCTACCGGCATGAGGCGTTTTTGGAGCTCGTAAGAAATGTGTTCACTTAAATAAGCTGAAGATGTCTGGGTAGAAATTGTGCGGAATTCGTAGCAGTGTATGTTTCCTGGAAGTGCCGACGCAGAAAGTTCCACATCTCAGCGACATTCACTGAAAGTGCTTGGAATGAAATGACGACATAAGTTAGTTAAAATAGAGGGAGCAGATTCATGGCAAATTAAAGAAACGATAGTGTACGTGTACACATCAATTTACAAACCAGTTTTCAAATTATGTACACAATTCCTAGAACTCAGTATTAATGTGAATCATTGCACTAAGCTGTTCTAACTTTCAGGCATGTATAATGAGTCAATGATACTATTTTGGCCTCGCCTATTAGACAGCACCTGACATATGCCTAACACCAGCGAGGACTACTGAATTGGTTAGTGGCTGGTAGCTATTTAAAATAATTAAGAAACAGCAATGATTATGTTGTAAATAATTAGGATTGGAAATGCTTTCAATCTAAATTTGCGATCCTGTGAATTAAACATTACTAAGGCTCGTGGAAAGGGCAGTGTTCTTCAGGGTGTCTCAATCACTTCTATATTTAGTCTATGTTTGAGAGGTAGATCCTTTGTCTTGCTACATCTCATCCACCTGCACATTTTAAACTTCATCTTTTTTCTCTAAAGCACCCTCTTTTCACTCTCTACTAAATGAGCTTCCTCACATCTTTTTCACTTTACCACCCCCCAAACACACAATGCGCCCAGTCACCTGTATGCGCTGCAGTTACTTTTACTTTGGTCTTGCCAATATTTTGACAACTGTTTACCTACTTCACGCACATTTGTACAGAATCATCATTGCAACTTGCACACATGATCATTACTCTGTGCACTCTGCAGAGAGGCCAAGGATCGAATTGCCTTGTATCCTGAACACCTTTTTTGACCCACTGACAGGCACTGTGAGAAACTCGTACTGTGTCAACCTCCACTCAACAGCTCACAGTCGTAGCCGGATATACACAGCTGGAGGGACGCTGCACAACAAATGCACTAAGAGTAATAGGCTACACGAAAAAAATACAGACGCACTACATCCTGGAATTAGAAGACACTCAATCAATCAATCAATCAATCAATCACTGTATTTGCAAATTGCGCTACATACCCGTGAGGGTCTCAAGGCGCTGAAGGGAGGGGGGTACCTGCTACTGATCGAAGAGCCAGGTCTTCAGAAGTCTTCTGAAGGTCGGCTGGTCCTGGGTCTGTCGTAGGCTCATAGGGAGAGCGTTCCAGGTCTTGGCGGTGAGGTAGGAGAAGGATCTGCCGCCGGCGGTGGTTTTCCGGATACGAGGAACTGTGGCGAGGTTGGCGGAGCGGAGGAAGCGAGTGGGGGTGTGGAAGCTGAGTCGTCGTTGAGGTATGTGGGTCCGGTGTTGTGTAGTGCTTTGTGTGCGTGGATGAGAAGCTTGAAGGTGATCCTCCTGTTGACGGGGAGCCAGTGTAGGCCTCTTAGGTGGGGTGTGATGTGGCTGCGTCGGGGGACGTTGAGGATCAGTCGTGCCGAAGCGTTCCGGATTCGTTGTAGTCGTTTCAGGAGCTTGGTTGTTGTTCCTGAATAGAGGGCGTTTCCGTAGTCGAGTCTGCTGGTGATGAGGGCATGGGTGACGGTCTTTCTCGTGCCGGAGGGATCCATCTGAAGATCCTACGGAGCATCCAGAGGGTGTTGAAGCAGGAAGCGGAGACGGCGTTGACATGCTTGGTCATGGAGAGGGCAGAGTCGAGGATGAACCTCAGGTTGCGTGCGTGGGTTCCGGGGCTGTGCCTAGCGATGTGGGCCACCAGGAGTCATCCCAGGCTGAAGGGGTGGGACCGAGGATGAGGACCTCTGTCTTGTCTGAGTTCAGCTCAGTCTTCTGTCCTTCATCCAGTCGGCGACGGCCTTCATTCCTCTGTGGAGGTTGGCTTTGGCGGTGTGGGGGTCTTTGGTGAGGGATATGATCAGCTGGGTGTCGTCGGCGTAGGAGATGATGTTGAGGTTATGTTGTCGTGCGACGTGGGGAAGCGGTGCCATGTAGATATTGAACAGTGTCGGGCTAAGGGAGGATCCCTGTGGGACGCCGCAGATGATCTTGCTGGTTTTTGAGCAGAATGGTGGGAGGCGGACGCTCTGGGTTCTGCCGGAGAGGAAGGATGTGGTCCAGGCCAGGGCCTTCTCTTGGATTCCGGCGTCCTGGAGGCGTGCTGATAGGGTGCGGTGGCAGACCGTGTCGAAGGCTGCTGATAGGTCCAGGAGGATGAGGGCGGCTGTTTCTCCTTTCTCCATCAGGATCCTGATGTCGTCGGTGGCGGCGAAGAGGGCAGTCTCGGTGCTGTGGTTGCTGCGGAAGCCAGATTGGGAAGGGTCCAGGATGTTGTGGTCTTCGAGGTAGCGGGTTAGCTGTTTGTTGACAATCTTCTCTGTTACTTTTGCCGGGAACGGGAGCAGGGAGATGGGCCGGAAGTTCTTGAGGTCCTTGGGGTCCGCCTTGGGTTTCTTCAGTAGGGCGTTGATCTCGGCGTTCTTCCAGCTTTCCGGGAAGGTTGCTGTCTTGAAGGAGATGTTGATTGTTTTCCGGAGGTGGGGCGTGATGGTTGTGCTGGCTTTGTTGAAAACGTGGTGAGGGCAGGAGTCGGATGGGGATCCGGAGTGGATGGAGTTCATGGTTTGGATGGTGTCTTCGTCGCTGACGTTGGACCAGGCGGTCAGGCGACTGGTGCGGGTGGAGGTCGCAGGGGTGGTGGTCTTGGTGGTGGGTGCGGGGGTGTCGGGGTTGAAGCTGTTGTGGAAGTCGGTGATCTTGCGTGAAAGAAGGTGGCCAGGGAATCGCACAGGTCTTGTGTTGGTGGGATGTCGTTGGTGTTGGAGCTGGGGTTGGAGAGTTCTTTCACGATGCTGAAGAGCTCTTTGGTGTTGTGTGCGTTGTTGTCTAGGCGATCTTTGAAGGCAGTCCTCTTAGCGGTCCTGATGAGTTGGTGGTGTCTGCGGGTGGTGTTCTTGTGCGCTGTGTGGCTGTCTGGTGAACGGTCGCGGAGCCATTTCTTCTCCAGCTTCCCACAGGTGTGCTTGGAGGTCCGGAGGTCTTCGGTGAAGCAGGCGGCTTTCTTGTTGGTGTGGTTGGTTGTGGAAATCTTGAGAGGGGCGAGGGTGTTGGCGCAGTTGTTGATCCACTGTTTGAGGTTGATGGCGGTGGTGTCGGGGTCGATGGGGTCGGCGGGTGGTCTCAGGGCGAGGGTGGTAGTCAGTTGGTCCTTGGTGACCTTGCCCCAGCAGCGGCGTGGCAGTTGTTGGGTGCGGTGGTGTGTGGTGGGTTTCCTGAAGGTGAAATGGACGCATCTGTGGTCGGTCCAGTGGGGTTCGGTAGCGTGGTTGAAGGAGACATGGGGGCTTGTGGAGAAAATGGGGTCCAGGGTGTGTCCGGTGGCGTGGGTGGGTGTCGTCACGAGCTGTTTGAGTCCGAGGTTGGCGAGATTGTCGATCAGGGCGGTGGAGTAGGCGTCGTTGTTGTTCTCGAGGTGGAAGTTCATGTCCCCGAGGAGGATGTAGTCCGTGGAGGCGAGGGTGTGGGTGCTGACGAGGTCGGTGATGGTATCGCTGAACTGTGGTCGTGGTCCGGGTGGTCTGTAGACGAGTGTTCCTCTGAGAGTCGTGTTGGGGTCGGTGTGGATCTGGAAGTGCATGTGCTCGGCAGTGGTGAGGGTGTCGTCGGTGTTGGTCGAGACTCTGAGGGTGTCCTTGTGGATGATGGCAATCCCCCCTCCAACTCCGTTGGTGCGGTCTCTGCAGGAGATCTTGTAGCCCTGTGGGATGGCTATGGCGATGTCTGGTGCTGAGGTGGCGTTCAGGCAGGTCTCCGTCAAGAAGGCGACGTCGGGGGCGGTAGAGTCTAGGAGGTCCCAGAGTTCGATGGCGTGCTTGCGGGTGGAGCGGGTGTTGAGGAGGATGCAGCGGAGGTAGTTGGGTTCTCTGGTTGGTGGTTTGGTGGGCTGGATGCTGGTGAATCTGCAATTCCGGCAGGTGAAAGGCCCTTGGGTGTGCTTCGGGATGGCCCGGTAGCAGGGGTGGTTTCGTCCGGGGTTGAGTGCGTGGAGGGTGCTGGAGTCGTAGTGCAGTCTGGGGTTGCGGGGTCCAGGGGTTCTGGCGTGGGCGCCGTCCGGGGGCGCGGATGGTCGCAGACGGGCTTGCCTTTGGTGCACCAGCGGCACACCAGCGGCACACCCGCTGCGCGCGTCCACTGCGCGGCCGCTGCGCGGCCTCAATAAGAGGGGCAGAGGGAGGGAGGAGCAGATGGGAGGTGGGAGGCAAGGGGGCGGGGCCACAGGGACGCATCGGCGGGAAACAGAAGCGGGAGGGCACGGAGGGCGAGGGGCGAGGGAGCAGGGAGAAAGGCAATACGGGCACAGGTGATCAGAAAGCAGGATGGGCAGAACAACAACAATCAGGGGTAAAAAAACGGGCACAGAAAGCAAGATGGGCAGAACAACAACAATCAGGGGCAAAAAACGGGCACAGAAAGCAAGATGGACAGAGGAAACAGAACAGTACTTAGCAGCGATACAGACGGGGCTCACGGGTCACACAGGGGGCTGTGTGGCGGTGAGGGGAGCGACCTGCCAGGTGACAGGGACACTCTAAGGGAATGCAATATTAAGGGGAAAACGTGGAACACAAACAGGAATTAAATTGTTGGATTACCTTGATGTTTTTTACATAAATTCTTCAGAAATAAATCAGAGTTTTTGATTTCAAAACTTTTATTGATTTTAAAGGAGTAAAACATGAACAAAGCTTATCAGAAATCATACATACATAATCATAAACCATATATAAACATAAATCATATATAAAGTATACATAAGATATATAGGGAGTGAGCGTAGGCAATTGCAAATAAACCTGAGATATTGAGTTAGAAAGAGTCATTTGCTGGAAACATTATGGGGGGGGGAGACAGGAGGGGATAGTGGGGCATATTACCAAGAATAGGCGATAATTATCACTAAGCTTGGTTAGAGGCAATAATTTTATCGCCGTGCTTCGCCTATTTTTATCGCTTAGAAACCTTGCAATTATCAAGGTTTATCTCCTAAGCGATAAAAATCGGCCGAAATGCATGAATATCGCTGTAAAGTCAGCGATATTCATGCATTACCGAGCAAATGCTCTTAGCCATGTTATCCACCTACCATTGGATAACATGGCTAAGAACTGCTCTGGGCAGGCGTTAGCTTTTGGAGATAATCGCGCTTATTTCCAAAAGTAGGTAATAGGAGATAGCGATTTTAGCGACTGTTTCCAGTCGCTAACACCTTGGCACGCCCACTTTGCATGTCATTAGCGATAAATATCGCTGACATGCAAAGTGGGCCCCAAGATGATCGCTATCTCCTACTAGCTATCGCTAACTGGTGTTAGCGACAGCTAGGTAATAGGGCGATAAAATTATCGCCGCTTTAGCGGGAAAAATTCCCGCTAAAGCGGCGATAAGGCCCTTGGTAATATGCCCCAGTGTTTCTCACACTTATCCGAGTAAATGGATATATGTTGGGATTTATGTAATGTGGTAGCCAGTTGCTGGTGAGTCGGTGGTGAAACAAATGGTAAGTCTGGAGTAAACAGTGCATCATCGACTAGGATCTGTACGTTATAACCACTGGTCTGTGCTTAATTTCGGTCCTATGTGAATTAAGTGATACCGGTCCTCTGAAAGGTTAAGGGCACCTTTGATGTAGGGCGACTCATAAGTGTTGTGATTGGACCGGCGCTGTCATGTGGTAATTGTGGGGGGAGTGTATGAGATGAGAGATATCTATGGTAATAGGCTTGGCTTGATCGCAAGTGATGGTCAACACGATTTAATAAGGAGAGAGGGCTGTGAAGGGGGGGGTTCAAGGAGGCTTTCTGGTAGCGAAGGAATCGATCAGGGTTTTTGCCTGTAAAGCTAAGGGACATAAATATAGGGCCTGATAGGAACCTGTTTTAATGTCTGTTTTTAATTACTACTGGGTCTTAGAACTGCAGGGACTCGGCCCATTTAAAACCTTGCCCCTGAGCTTCTCCCCACCAGCACTATATTTCTCTCATATGTTGCTTTTCCACCCCCGCCCTTCCTGTCTGTGTTGCTTGCGCCACCTTGTGCTGCATTTGACCCCTTTCAGGTTTAAAAAAAAATAAAAAAATACCTTTTGCACTTTCTTTTCTTTATGGGTATTGACCCAATTCAGATTGGTAATGAAACAGAAAAAAAGCGCCTGTTTCATTTTGAAGGCTTGTGCGTGCATGGTGCATGTGCCTACAAAATTACACGGACAACTACATCAAGGGCCTTATCTTATCCTTTACCCATGCCACACTGCATTGGGGATGCTGTACATCATGGCTAAAAGCACAAATTGGAAAAGCCATTAAGCCATAAAGTTGATACCTATTGGGTTTGCTAATGCTTGTCTTTTCACACAGTACAGCATAGAGTAAGGGGCAGGGCTTGGTCCATTTCAGCCACTGGCAATTTCCAGTGTGAGTGACGGCATTCTACCCTTTGACAAGGAGCACATCTCCACACAAAGTAGTTGAGACCAAAGCAGTTTTTGTTTTTAGCTAATATTTGTGTAATGTTGGTGAGGGCCTGACTGCTCCCTCAACAATAAAGTTTTACAAAACTTTGACAAAACAAGCATTGACATGGGCAAAGACTTAATGGCTTTGCTAATGCTTGTTATTATTAAGGTATCAAGGCGAATTTCAGCAAATTAGTAAACTGCTTATCAAGTCAATCTTAACCCTTTGTTGAGATAATGATAATAAAAAAGATTCTGATCTCATGATGATGGCTCCAACAAATCACTTATAGGTTTCTAAGGGTACCTACGCATCGAAAACCAGTCTATTTTATTCACCAGGAGCTCTGCGATTCAATCACCCTCTTGTAAGAAACTTCTAAGTAGGGATTCTTGACCCGTGGTGCATAGCATCTCCATAGGTTGGACACATGAGCGCCAGTACATCCTTTAAAATTGTCCCAGAAGCAGCCTTCCTGTCACTGAAAGGAAGGGGTGGACGGATCCCAGTCACGGATTCCATTCCGCATAGACAGTGCTGTCCACTTGATAATACGAATCTTTCACAGTCAATAAGATTCTATATTACGGAGGATGCCCATGTAAATGGGAAAAAGTATGGAGCGACTGGCAGGAATATCGGGGTCTGTAAAGAGGGACGCTTAGGTATAGGAAAGAGAAAGTGGCATAACTGTGTGAAGCTGATTCCGAAAGGTGATAGTTGATGTGACCATTGTAATTCTGATCTTCTGATTGATTATATCCTTTGTGTCAAATCCTCAATGTACTGTCGATTGAGCACTGTAAAAATTAAAAAGAATTTAAACCAAATAAAAAATTCCGTATTATGGAGTAGGGGCAAATCTGAAGAATTTAGGTAATTCTTTGGAAGTGAAAGGAAATGTCAAGGAGTTGCTGTCCCTGAGGATTCATAACCTCAAAGAAGGGATCACTGTCAGACTAGTGGGGCCTTCCTACTGGCATGAAACCCGTATTTTCCTAAGGGGTTTTGGGGCCAAGGGTAAGGCATATTTTGGGACCCCCGTGTTCGCAATGTTACCACCCATTTCTGTGAAGTGAAGCCTGTATGATGCAAAAAAAACTTTCAGAAAAGGGGTTCACACATAAACAGCTGAAATATGTCTTTCCATGGCCAACCAAAAACCTTAAGATTCCATGGGCTAAGCGAGTAAGACTAATTGGAGAGGGGGGAGAGGCTGAGATATAGAAATAGACAGTGGTGAGCCAGATAAAAAGAAAGTTTACTTTCCCAGATGCCCCTTGTAAGGTGGGGCCCTGGGCAGTTGCCCACTTTGCCAATGCCTTACAACTGCAGGAAACCTGGGTTTGAGTGCTGGGTCACTGTGTGATTGAAATGATTCTATTCAAAAAGGGATGTCCTTAAACCCCCTTAAAGAATAGACTATGTGGAAAATATACTGGGGCAAAAGTTAAACTCTATATCTTGACTGGTCCTTTGTACATGTTTTTTTAATTAAATGTTTGTCGTTGGGTTTGACAGCTCATACAGATGATTTAAATGACATACCTTCATCTATTGGACTGTACTTATGCTGCAGATCGCTGTAATAGCCAGTTCTCTACAAGGCTTTGTTTCACCATTAAAAAAAAACCTAATGTAACTTCTATATTTTGCAACTGTAATGTTTTGTGTGCCTTTAGCGTGCATCTGTGCACGAGGTTGTGGTATTGAGCAGACGCTCATACACGAGTTCATTGTATATGTTCAAAGTTGATTCTTGGTTCTGGAGTCGAACCGCATCGGCGAGGTACTTGATGGTGTTGGTCAGTTGCTTGCCGTACCTCGTAGATGCTGGATGCACCTGGTTGTGGGTGTCTTATCTTGGATTAAACTGAAGTGCAATTGGATCTGACCTTGGAGTCCCTTATTGCAACAACAACAAAATTCTTGATCTGTTCGGTGACTCTGCTATTTTATATTGAGGCCACTCTTGGCAGCAACTAACCACAGATAGGAGTTTGGGCATATTTAGGCACACATCAGTGCTTAAGTGGAGCCAGTGGCTGCCGGTGGGGGTCACTGGGGACCCACACACTCATTTTTCCTCATCAGTCACTTCCCGGAAGCAAGAGAGGAAAAACACAGAAAACGGAAAGAGGGAGGAAGAGAAAGACAGATAATCCGTCAAGAGAGAAAGCAGAACACCTTTAGGAGTGAAAGAACGGGTAGGGAGTGTCTGCCAGCGAATTAAAGAAACCTGGGGTGGATTCAGGATTATGCACCCTGACATTTTATAGCGCCGGCTGCAGGTGTCTGAGCAGTGCTTTGGGTCCCGGCCCATATTATTTTACAAATAAAACACTGGGCACACTACGTGAATAGCCCATTGACCCTCAGTGGCACCTGCATAAACACTCACAAATAGCAAGGAGGCTGCTATACAATGGTATTGACTTGCTAAGGAATTTACTTAACTGTCAAACACATTCTACACAACCCCCTCCCACTCCGCTGCCACACACCCTCTCACAGAAGATGCTTCAATGTGGCTTCTGAAAAGCCAGAAGAGGAGAACAAAAGCGCCTTTAAAAAAAAAATGTTTTAGTTTACCTTACGCCATGATTCTGCTGAAACGGAGTCTCGCATATGTCAGGCTGCTGTTAAGTGGGTCATGACTGAAACCTGCGGGCCAACGATAAACTGTTACAATGTGGTGGTAATTGAAGGCTCACCTAAACGTAGGAAAAAAATCCGTGTTAACTGTGTAAGTGTAAGGTCTTTTCAGAGCTGTGCTTGAATGTCACCGTGTGGCCGCTCCCGAATGCGCTTGAGTGAATGAGGTGTGTTTTGCTCAGTCTCACACAGTGAATGGGCCTGAACGAGTGAGTCTGGGCTCCAGCAAGGGAATGCTGGCTAGCTGGAGATGGCCTCACGCCACCTTCAGGCATGGATAGCAGACACACACTCGGCCCAGCGTCTAGAGGTGCTGAAGTATGCACCAGCAACCTATTTGATCAGGATAGCCCAGTAGCGTTATTTTCAGATTTCAAATTTGGTTATTCTGTGCTCAAAGCAGTGAAAGCAAAATAAAAACTGTTTTTCCACTGCAGTTAGTTACATCACCAAGGAAGACCCTTGCTTCCCTGGTTCTCCTCTGTCTCCCCTGGGGCATTAGGGAACCGACTAAAGAGGTAGAAGGGTGGCTGACAGTCTGCCGTCTCACCCTGCTGCCCCTCGGGGGCCTCTGAGTCTCGAGAGTGGCAGGGGTTTAAGCATGGTACTCACTCTACTAATCACCATCACCCATGTCCGCCGTGGGCAGGGGTGCAGAAACTAGGGGTGCTGGGGGTGCTGCTGCACCCCCTTGAAACCTGAAAGAGTTTAGCTAGAGAATGAACAATAAAGGGGTCCTTCAAATGTTTTTCTTCTGCCAGCATTTGTAGGTTGTTTCAAAGACAGGCTATCACATATTTCCATTGGCTTTAGCGAGCTCATGTTATTGGCCAGCATTCCCTCTCCAAAAATGGTTCCAGCACCACTAGCCCTGTGTCTGTAGAGACGTGCAGCTGACAAGGGAATCCCAGGCTGTGCAAATGTGGGACTAAGGAAGCTGCTGTTAGCACATCTAAAGGTGAAGAGGCAGAAGGAAGGCAATAAGGGGAATATGTACAAGCCACTATCGCCATGAGAACGTCACTTTTACCGACGTTGCAGTGGCGGTAGGGGTTTAGCCTTATTTACAAGGCAGCGTTAAGCCACTTAACGGAGCTTAACACTGCCTTGTAAATAAGGCCCCCCTTTCACGCTATGCTTAGCGTGAAAGGGGTGGGCAGTGGGTATTGTGATGAGCGTTCCACCGCAACACCCATTATTTTTGACGATGTCCCCTATGTACAAGGGTGGCGTACATAGGAGGCAGCGTCAAAATTAAGACCAGGGAAAATCTGTTCTTAAGTTGGAGAAACGAGGAGAAACGAATTATTTCTCCTCGTTTTTGCTTTTTCCATGTGTGCTGCCTTGTGCAGCACACATGAAAAATGCTAAATGCCTTGGATTGTTTATTTTCAGGAATGTCCCCCTTCCTGAACATAAACAATCTTAAACGCCATTTTGTGACTTTCTTGTGTTCTGCGTTAAGAAGCACACATGAAAGTGACAAAATGGCATTTTAGGATTGTTCATATGCCGGAAGGGACACCTTCCTACACATAAACAATACTCCCCTGCATGCAGACACCTTGCACTATGGTGCGAGGGTGCCTGCGTTGGCGCTACACTGCTTAGTGTAGCGCCATTGCAGGGGGAAACGCAAGGCTGACCATATTGTTGTAAATATGGCGTAGCCTTGCGTTTCAGAAGTGGCAGAGAGAGGTGTTAAGCCAGGAAGGCTAACACCTCTCTCTGCCACTTCCTTGTACATATCCCCCTAAACGTTTACTTATGTATTTTCAAAGCGCACTTGCTCTGAAAATGAGAAATATGGTGTTGGATGCAATACAAAGGAGCGAGGAAAGAGAAAAATACAAGTATTAGCAAAGCCAATAGGGGTTCGCTCATGCAAGACCTATTGGCTTTGTCAATTTTTTTAGACATGTGGCACAACAGTGCTGGCTGCTGTGCAACATTGCTTTTAGTAAAGTTTAAAAAAGTGTTATGATGCAGCCAATGTTGCCCGTTTTATTGCACTTTTTTTAGGTCATGTTGCACAGTGGCTCACGCTGCTGTGCAATATATTTAAAAAAACATTGACAAAGCCAAATAGCTCTTGCATATGCAAACGATATTTGGCTTGGTTAATGTTTGTGTGGTGTACAGTAGGTTTGGAGGAGGCACGGGGAAGTGTGCTGGGGGTAGAAACATAACAGGTAGTGAGAGGATGGGGAGGGACAAGCAACATGAAGGAGAGGCAGAGGAGGAGGGAGGGAGCAGCAACATATCGGACAGCGGGATAAGTGTATGGGGAAAGCAACACGAGGAAGGTGCAGTGGAGGGAGCAGCAACCTAACAGACTGTGATGCAGCAAGCAACATCAGGGAGGAGCAGGGAAGAGAGCAGGAACACAGCATACAGCGGAAGGAGGACAGGTACCTAAGGTACCCCCCTGTAACTCCATGCACCGAATGGCAGGCATCATGTGGTGCCTGCGACAGGGTGCAGGGTTTTACACACACACACCCATTTCCCCATAGGAGCTTGTGTTACGGCTGTAACACAAGCTCCCATAAGGAACAATGAGAATCCAACAAGTAGTGTTCGGTCACATCATAATCCGGCGGTCGGAACCGCTGACTGCCTATCGGTCAGTCCCGAGTCCAAGTCGGTCGGAGGCTTTCTGACTGGCATCGTAATGAGCCCCTAAATGTACTACTTGAATGCAAGGTAATTTAGTAAACATACGCTACTAAATAACAAAAAACTCAGATTAGCACTTGTTAATTCAACAATACCACCTGTCAACATATAAGGCTGCCAAATTCTATGGCAGGACGGAGGCTCCGATTATGCTTACTCGATTTCTTTACTGAAACACAGCAGCCAATCAGTACACAGTAAAGAAATAACAAACTACATTACCCATAAACCCTGGGTAACCATAGAGTATGAGAGAGTATATAAAGAGACATAGAGGTGAACACTTCCTCTTTCTTTGCTGCTGTGCAGCCAGTTAAGTGCCTTAATTCATTACATTGTTATTTATGCATTGTGTGTCTAGATAATTGCACCGCTTACTTGTCTATGACTTGTGCTCATTTTCCGCGCTGTCTGCGCTCTCTTTCTCGCTGCTCGGCGTGTTGCTTCGAGGTCGCTGACCTCGTTTCTAGTGTTGGTGCCAGGTCGCTTCCTTCGTTTGCCTTTTCACTTATTGGAGCGTGTGTTCACCTCCTGCGTTACTCAACGCGCATTTTGCGTTGTTTTCTGTTTGTGTGGAGCGGGAGTTGGAGCTGGTAGGGTCGCGCTGCCTCGCGCGTCTCTTCCTATTCGGCAGCGGCTTCGCGCATGCGCGAGTGCTTTGTTTACACGTCCAGCGAAGGCGTGTGTTTTCCTCAGCCGTCAGCTGCCTCTGACGGAGGAAACGTCTGGTGTTTTTCGACGCCAGCCCTTTGGTGCTGCCGATTGAGCTCCCTGACGCCCTCTTGCTACTTACTTTGAGGGTTGTATAAATTAACATAGGCTCTGCCTAGAGTGACAGAATTTTGCTGGTATTCGGTGCGAGTCCTCCCTCCACGAAATATTGTATTTTGGTCAGGTTTTTCCTGCATTTCAAGACTTGCACTAGGGGTATCGCTCCCCCAATTTGACTTTGCCTTCTAAAAGTTCTAAAAAACTTATCACTTACCTTCCTGTGGGCTGTACTTGGTGGTTTTTGTCACCATGGTGAATTACTATGATGAGGAAGGTGAGGATTATTATGAGGAGGATGAGCCTTCTGCGTCCCTTGATGACTACATGGGCCAGGCATTGTTTCAGGCGATTGCGCCATTGAAAAAACATCTTTCTGACTATTCAGCCCAACAGGGTTGGGTGCCTCCTACCTCTAGTCGTAGCAAAAAATCGCCAAAGAACCCTCACAAATCCAAATTTGCTAAATTGGCCAAGACCCTCTCTGCTCCTTCATCGAGGAAGCGTGCTCCGCCTGCCCGTTCGGACCCTCCGTCCGACACAGATGATGGGTCGTCTTCTTCTTTAACGTCCTCTGTGTCTACTAAGCCTCCACCTTCCAAGAAATCTCGGAAGGAGCACTATGTTGATGCACCCTCTTCTCCTAAGGTATTGACATTTAATCCTGCGGACATCATTCATCCCAATTCCTCTGCTTGGTTGCCATCCCCCGAGGTGGCTGACTATGCCCAGTCCCACATCCGTTCCCCTTTTGAAAAAGATGTGCGAGCTCGTTTACGCTCAGAATGCCCTCGCCCTGACTTTTCAGACAAGCTTGCTTCCACGCCTGATGTAGACCCTACCATGATCACATATATGCGTAAGTACTCTAAAGATCCTACTAAGGGTTTGGATAGGTCGTGGCGTTCGTGCCAAGACAAACTTCTGGATTTGTTGGACCCTCTCACAAAGATACTGGACTTGGGCTACAGGGCAAAGGAGTCTGGCGATCCAATTGACCCAGATGATTTGATTGGTTGGTCCCAGCGGGCTGTCTGTTTTCTTGGTAATGCAAATTGTGCCTTGTCGGCGGAGCGTCGTCGCTCCATCTTGATGAAGCTTGATCCTCGTCTCACTGATTTAGCGTCTTCGGAATCTGGCCCCCAAGCTCAAGGTTTGCTCTTCGGAGCTCCTTTTCTCAAAGAGCTTACTAAGTTTGTTTCGACCTTTAGTGGGCTTGATAAGGCTCAAGCGAATCTGAGACGGGCTTTCCGCCCGGTTTTCGGCAGGGCCGGACGAAGGGGACGTTCGTCCGGCCGTGGGTCAGACCAGCCCGCTCAGCGGGGGAATAAGTCCCACAGAGGAGGACAAGGACCCTCCTCCAACAAATCTTCTTTCTACCCTTCCAGGAAAGGCCGAGGGCAGTATGGCAAAGGCGGTTACAACGGTAACCAAGGAGGACGTCCAGATTCTTCCGCCTCAGGTGAGCTTGATTCTCGCTTCCAATGTGATTTTGGGGGTAGAATTCAGTTTTTTCTGCACAATTGGCATTTGATCTCAAACGATGCCTGGGTGCTGGAGACGGTGCAAGGGTACAAGATAGAATTTTACTCTCGCCCTCACCAACATCTCCGGCCGCGCCCTCTTGTTTTTTCCCGACCTGATCAGGAGGTTATCTCCACAGAAATCTCTTCACTGTTGGCCAAAGGGGCCATTGTTCCGACGTCTCCTCATCCCCAGGGCTTCGTAAGCAACGTTTTTCTCGTGGAGAAAAAAGGGGGAGGGTCTCGTTTAGTACTCAATTTAAAAGACTTCAACGGTGGCGTGGTCTATCGTCATTTCAAGATGGAAGGTATCCATCTTCTCAGAGATCTTCTTCAGGAGGGCGATTGGATGGTTCGACTGGATCTAAAGGATGCCTATCTCTCAGCTCTCAGTTTACGCTCCTCATCGTCGCTTCCTTCAGTTCCACTGGATGGGCAGCTGGTACGAGTACAAGGTCCTTCCTTTCGGCCTTTCTTCCACTCCGTGGTGCTTCACGAAGCTCCTTCGTCCAGTGATGGAATCTTTGAGGTCACGCGGAGTTCGGTTGATTGTCTACCTAGACAATATTCTCCTCTTGGCTCAGTGTCCTGTTCTTCTTCAATCTCATTTGCAATGGTCCGTGGATCTTTTACAATCTTTGGGTTTTCTAGTGAATCCCCTAAATCAAATTTTTCTCCATCTCAAACTATGGATTTTCTGGGCTTTCAGATAGATTCAATCTCATGTCAGTTACTTCTGCCAGGTCAGAAGATCAGATCCATCAAGAGGGACTTGAGGTTACTTCTCGCTCAAGAGACGGTCTCTTTGCGCTCCGTGGCTCGGATTGTGGGTCTTCTCTCATCCTCCATCCAGGCGATTTTTCCGAGTCCTTTGCATTATCGCGCGCTTCAACGCCTCAAAATCCGTCATCTCCAGAAGGGTCTTCGTTACTCAGATCACGTCCCTCTTTCAGAGGATGCCCGGACGGAGATGATGTGGTGGCCGGACCACCTGGAATCTTGGAACGGCCGCGCGCTCTTCGGGAGGACTCCCGATGTTGTGATAGAGTCAGATGCCAGCCTCTGGGGTTGGGGAGCCCGCTGCGGTTCAGTGTCAACAGGGGGTCGTTGGTCTCCGGAGGAATTGTCTCTCCACATCAATTGCCTAGAGCTTCTGGCTGGCTCTTTCGCGATTCGATGTCTCTCTCCTCTCCAAACGAATTGCGCATTCTTCTCAGAATGGACAATGTCTCAGCAGTTCGTCATGTGAACAAACTGGGGGGCACCAGATCCCGACTACTGTCGGAAATTGCGAAGGATTTCTGGCACCTGTGCTTGAACCGCAAGATCACTGTTATTGCCGAATATCTGCCGGGCTCCCGCAATCTAATTGCGGACTGGAACTCTCGCCATCTGCGGGATTTCAGCGATTGGAGGCTTCATCCTCGGATATTTCGCAGGTTGTCCCAATTTTGGGGGACTTGTCATCTGGACCTCTTTGCCTCCCGACTCAACACCCAGGTTCCCCAGTTTTACAGTTGGAGGCCGGATCCGGAGGATCTAGCCACGGATGCATTTCTTCAGGTCTGGCCTCCTCTGCTTTGCTATGCATTTCCGCCGTTCCTCATGATTCCCCGAGTTCTGGCCCGGGCCCGTCTATTCTCTTCGGAGCTCATTCTAATAACCCCTCTTTGGAGGGCTCAAGCGTGGTTTCCAGTTCTTCTGGAGATGAGTTGCTCGACACCGCTCCTCCTTCCACATGTATGGAACCTGTTGCTGGACCCTCTACGGGAACCACATCCTCTGGTACTGTCGGGCCAGCTCCTGCTTGTAGCGTGGAGAATTTCGGGGAACGCTGGAAAATCCAAGGCTTATCGGGAGACGCTACAAGATTCATCAATGAGGCTTGGGCCCCTAACACACATAAGCGCTATAAGTCAAGTTGGAAGCGTTGGTGTGATTGGTGCTCACTGCGGTCGGTGGATCCCGTTTCAGCGGATCTTACTTTGATCATTAACTTTTTGGCTTCTATGGCGTCCTCTGGGCTTGCTTACAGGACGATTAATACTTTTCGTTCTGCAATTTCTGCAGGTCATATTCCTGTGGATGGTAAACCAGCGGGAGAACATCCCCTGATCTCAAAATTGTTGCGGGGAATCAGGATGTTAAAACCTCCTAGCCCCAAGTATGTTGCCCTTTGGGATGTTTCTATTGTCTTGCGTTTTCTGTCTGATTGGCCTTCCAATTCTCTCTTATCCCGCAAGCAACTCTCAGCTAAGCTGACTATGCTCCTGTGTTTGGTTTCTTGTAAAAGAGTGTCTGATGTGCGGGCTTTAGATCTCGCGGGTCGTACCTTCTCGCCTGAAGGTGTCTCTTTTGTCATTTCAAAGCGAACTAAATGTAATACAGCTGCGGTCTCTTATCCTTGCTTTCCTCTCAACCCTCAGTTGTGTGTAGTCCAATGCCTAAAGGATTATGAGGTAAGCACTGCTCCTTTTCGTACTGATCCACAAGGTCAATTGCTTATTGCTTTACAGAAGCCTTTCAAGCCTGTTTCTCCAGCTACGTTGGCACGTTGGTTACGTTGGCTCATGCAAGAAGCGGGCATTGATATCTCCCTCTTTGGGGCCCATTCTGCAAGAGGAGCAATGGCTTCCAAGGCTTTTTCCATGGGTGCTAGTCTTCATGATATCATGAAGGCTGCAGATTGGTCCTCTGAGTCTGTTTTCAAAACTTTTTATTTTAAACCAATTGTAGATGTTGCATCTGTTGTGGTGGCAAAGCTTTAAACAAGCATAATCGGAGCCTCCGTCCTGCCATAGAATAAAAAATTTGATAACATTCGTGCCAAGAATTTTTCATTCTATTAAGGACAGGAGGCGAGGATTATCCCACCCTTTCATTTGTTGTATTTATATTATGTTTACTGCATTTCTGCTGTATCATACTGTTTACTGTTAATGAAATGTTTCCCACCCTGTTCTGGATTCTATGTTCAATTCTTTTGGGGAACAGTTTTTACGGCTTCTGTTTCACTTCTTCCAGGCTCCGACCTTAAATGAAGTGTGCCGCGACTTTATTCTCCTGGTTGGTCTGTTGCTGTTCCTGTGGCTCTGGGAGGTTCCTTCTCCTCTTCAGCCGGACGCTGACCTCTCCGGGGGACGCCTTTGATGGATTGTTTGAGTTTTCCGTTTGATCTTTATTAACTGACTTTTGGACAAAGAAAGAGGAAGTGTTCACCTCTATGACTCTTTATATACTCTCTCATACTCTATGGTTACCCAGGGTTTATGGGTAATGTAGTTTGTTATTTCTTTACTGTGTACTGATTGGCTGCTGTGTTTCAGTAAAGAAATCGAGTAAGCATAATCCTCGCCTCCTGTCCTTAATAGAATTGAAAATTCTTGGCATGAATGTTAGCAAATTTTTAATTATATGCAACACATCAACTCCACTCTCATGCAGTTAGGAAAGTAATAGCACCACAGGCCATGTAGAATTTAACACCATTTCCACATTCTCATTCAGACAGCACCCAGAGATACAGGTGGTCAACTGTGCTCTACACCCAAGATGTTATTTTCCCTGAAATCCTTATGTCAAGGCATATGTTGGCATTGTTGATGGAGGCCTACCTTGACCAAGTGACTCATCGCTTATTGTCCTATCACCCACCAATCATTCCTGAGCAAAATCCTCCAAATGTCATTCCATGCAGAGCACCATGGAAAACAAATGCAGCAATACCCGCCACCAGGAAAACAAATCAGATTTCAAGTCTTAAGGATATGCCTACAAGCCAAGAGGTGACCAACACCTCACCAATGCACTGAAAGCAGGGTCCTGTCTCCATGCAGACCCTCCAGGATATCGCGATTTTGCGATTTGCCGCGAAATCGGCACTTTTAAAAAAATGCCGCGATTTTTACACAAATGCCCGCGAAATCGGCATTTTTGTAGAAATCGCTGCATTTTGATAAAAGCCGCTATATCCTGGGGGGTCTGGGGCCACTTATGTTGTTTTTTGGGGCGGGCGGGAAGGACACAGAAGCACTAAAGAATAAATGTCCGGGCTTAATGGGGCATTAGCAGCTCACTGCGAGGGGCTTTGAAGTGCCCCTCCGGCCTCTGGCTCCCCGCTGGAGACCCTCCCAGTGACTGGGGCGAGGCGCCACCCTCTCCCCTGGAGAGCTTTGTGTCACTCGCTTGATAGAGGGCGGTGACTTATGGATGGAGAGGAAGAGAGGGGGTGAGTGTAGAACCCGGGCACCAAGCAACGCGTTTGTTTACAAGGTAAAGGGCATCTTTTCCATGTGGAGGGGCATGTCGGAGGGAGGGGGAGGGTAGAAACTGCTGGGAAATGACAACCCTGACGCCTATTCCTCCCCGCATGACTCCCCATCGCCCTCTGACACCCCACCCCAGCCTCACATAGGATCGAAAACCAGGAATATAATTTACTGAATGCCTTGCCGAGAACTGCTAACATCAGTAAGTAGAAGCCCGGGCAAATCGCTGAATGTGAGAGTACAACTTTTAATTTATTGACTCCTGCTAACGTCAATAGTCTCAAAAGGACCTTTCAATCTATTGGGTAGCCCCTAAAGAAGCAACATGCTCAGAAAACTGTTGCATAGGCTAGCACATAATTATTAGTCCTCTCAATTCCATTAAATATTACTTTTCTTTTGTATCATTTGTACCTCACATGTGTGACACATGAATGTGAGAACTTGGGGCATGAAGTACATGCAAGGTCACATCAGGACAACTTACCAGTTGAAGTATGCTGTATTTTTCCTTTATTTTCCCAAAAATACGAGATCTAATTGAGAAGACACTTAGGGCCTCATTTACAATATGTTGACGCACAGGAGCGCAGCAAGCCTTCGTGCAGAGTGATGTCATCATGTGGCCTAAGTTTAAATCAAAAGAGGCGGCAAGCAAATTAAACATAGCCACAGGTTCACAAGTGGGCTATCTTTAAGCATGTGAATTAGTTAAACCTACAATCAAGAGTGTTTCTATGGAGGAATGCTTGAATTAGTATACATACACAGCTTCATGTTGTTAAATAACTAAAAAAAAATAAGATATCTGTGTTTGTTGTAGGAAAAATGGACAAATAAAATGCCGCAAAATTGCCGCTAAATTTCCATATTTGTGCGGCTAAATTTCCATTTTTGTGCCGCTAAATTTGCTAATCCATGCCGCTATATCCTGGGGGGTCTGTCCATGTCATGCTCAACTCTCATCAGCTTTTTATATAGATGACTAGACTGTCCTCATAAGTGAGCTTCTTAATACGTGGTTCATCTGCAGGCCCCACGGATAAACTCAATATCAGAGCATGGCACTGTACCTTGTGACATATCCCAGGATGCGATAAGGCTTCTTTGATCTTCTCTTTATTACGAGAAGCGCTTGGATCACTCCTGGAAGACCAAATCATCGAGATTCATAAACATGCAGACCATACCAAATTATATCTGGAAGCTATTCATGTGCAGCAACTTTGAATCTGCCAGCAGTGGCGGCCGGCATGACTTGTGGGTGGCGGGGTGGGGGCGCAGAGTTGCGCAGTGCAAAAAAAATATATATATATATACATTTACCTTGCCGCCAGGTCCAGCGTCTCTGCTCCTGCTCTCCTCATGAGACTCGAGGAGCAGGAAGCCAGGAAGAACAGCTAGACTCCACTGACCAATAAAAAGTCTGCATAGCAGTGTTGTGATTGGTAAGTACCAAAGCTCCCCTGACCAATCACAATGCTGCCTGGGCATATTCTCCATGCACGCTGTAATGCAGCCTGCATGGAGAACAGTGAAAGTGCGCATGACTCTTTCGGGTGGCCCGAGAGGTCAGACCAAACAGTCATTGTGCACTTAGGAGTGGGCAACTCCCTCCTCCCCTGCTCCGAGAGCAGAACAGCCCGCCTGCAAAGGAAACATAAAATTATAATAACTCAAAGTTATTATCATTTTATATTTCCTTTACTTTGCACTGCTCAAAAGCAGTGAGGCGATGCTCTTAAGCCATAGCGGAGGAGCCGTCACTGTCTGCCAGTCACTTCCTCACAACCATCCATGCCCGGATATCTGAGACCTATCTGATTCTCCTGGAAAGATCATACACATGCTCTGAGAGGAATGTATAGCAACACTTCATGTCCAGGACCTTCACCTCAGCAGGTGAAAGGACATGGAGAGGGCTAAAACAATGTGAACTTTCAACAGCTTCCAAGTGAACACTAGCTGACAACGGGATAACAATATTTTTTATACACAAGCGTGGAGCAATCAATATATTGTCATTGAACTCTCTCTAACCAAAACTCACGGCAAAAAAAAGTCTATGATGCTTGTAATGACTTGATCATTCCAATATTTGTTTTAAAACTTAGTTGAGACAGCTACACGTTTAGGTAATTTTTTAGGCTATAGTAAAATAAAAGTATATGATTAATTTCTCATATATAAAATATTCTCTGAGTAAGCATTACTTTATCA